>NC_051310.1:76570770-81370770 GCF_015220235.1 Choloepus didactylus | reverse complement strand
TTAAGAAACCAAGCGCCTTACTTTTTAAAAACTTGGTACTGATCAAGATGGCTTTAGCTTCCCTTTAGCTTGACTACACTTTAGACTGCCTTCTCCCTGAATCCAGGCCCCTGACCTCCCTCCCACACAAGCCTTTATCCTACCCAGGCACCTCAGAGACATTCAACCATGTAGTACCTGATCTTCCTCTTCCTCTCTCCCAGCCCTTACAAACTCCAGGCCTAATCACAGCAAGAAAAAACATTCCAAACCAAATGGCCCTAATTGCAAACTCAGTAAATCAATCACCCATCCCGATAATCAACCCCCCTTAACATTCTCCGAGAACTTTTCCACTGGCCCATGCCAGCCCTTAAAATCCCTGCTGTCCTTTGCCTGGACACAGTTGAGTTCTAGTCTCTCTTTCCTGCTACGGTAGTTCTTGAATAAAGTTGTCCTTGCCTATTTAACATCATCTGGTACAATTTATTTTCTTTGGCAGTATTTGCCAGCAAATCTGTCTGGAATAGATTTCCCCCAGTTATCTGCTTAGAAATCTTGTACTCATCTTTGGGGACACAGTTCAAATATTCCTTAGTGATTGGTCACAGTTGGTTGCCTTCCTTTTCCTATATTCTCAAAGCAACTTTCCACCCACCTGCACTATCACGCATTCCTCATGGTAATGTAGTTATTTGTTTTCATGTTTTCTCCTTCCCTAGATGTGGGCCTGCTAGAGGGGTCCCCTGCTGTTTTAGTTTGCTAATGCTGCTGTAATGCAAAACACAAGAAATAGACTGGCTTTTATAAAAGGGGGTTTATTTGGTTACACAGTTACAGTCTTAAGGCCATAAAGTGTCCAAGGTAATGCATCAACAATCAGGTACCTTCACTGGAGGATGGCCAATGGCGTCCAGAAAACCTCTGTTAGCTGGGAAGGCACATGGCCGGTGTCGGCTCTGGAGTTCTGCTTTCAAAATGGCTTTCTCCCAGAATGTTCCTCTCTAGGCTTCAGCTCCTCAAAAATGTCAGTCTTAGTTGCTCTTGGGGCATTTGTCCTCTCTTAGCTCCTCCAGAGCAAAAGTCTGTTTTCAAAGGCCATCTCCAAAATGTCTCTATGCTGAAGCTCCTCTCTCAGTTCCAGTGCATTCTTCAAAGTGTCCCTCTTGGCTGTAGCAAGTTTGCTCCTTCTGTCTGAGCTTACATAGTGCTTCAGTAATTTAATTCAGACCCACCCTGAATGGGTGGGACAACACCTCCATGGAAATTATCCAACCAAAGGTCTTGTCCACAGTTGATTGAATCATATCTCCATAGAAATGCCCAAAGGATTCCAAAATCTAATCAACACTAATATGTCTGCCCACACAAGATTGCATTAAAGATAATGACGTTTTGGGGGACATAATACATCGAACTGGCACACCTACCAAGCACAGTGTCAGGAATACAGAAGACAATCAGTGAGGAAGAAGCTTATGACATGCATTCAGACACCACTGCAGAAGTCCTGACTAAAGATAATAATGGTGGGGACAAAGGTAGTGATGGTGGCAGTGAGAGGTAACTGGATTCCAGATATATTTTGAAGTTAGAGTTGATGGGATTTATTTATACAACCTGTAGGCTGTGAAGAACAAAGAAAAGTCAACAACAACTCCTAGACTCCTGGCCTAACAACTGGGTTGATGGTGTTATTACTTATTGCCATGTGGAGAAAGAGTAGGTTTAAAGGACAAAAGCAAGAGTTTAACTTGGGACATATTAAGACTGAATATCCATAGACTTCCAGCTGGAGATGTGAATAGGCCTTTGGCTATATCAGTGTGGAGTACAGGGGCGAGGTGGAGGTTGGAAATATGAATTTAGGAGTCACACACATATAGAAAGTATTTAAAGCCAAAGGACTGGCTAAGAAATCTTAAGGTAAAAGTGGAAGGAGACGAGAACCAAGGACTAATTCCTGGCAAACTCCTATGTGATGAAAGAAAGAGGGTGTCAGTAAGATTAATATATTCAGACATGAGAAGTATTCACTAAATAAAGTGTATCCAATTTCTTTGGAGCTGATTTATTTTTTAATGTGTATTCTATATTTCTTTATATTGTTGCTTTACTATTTTAATTTAACAATTTCCTCCTAAATTTCAGGTAGCCATGGCTTTCACAATGTATTTTGCAGAGAAAAGAAGGAATAAAGGAATACTTTCATTCCAGTAAAGTCAATAACATATTTCTCATTTATCGGCATAGTCTGTCCACAAAAACATTTTTCTTCATACAAATATGCCAAATTCAGAGACAGGAGTAGCCAGTCATAAGATTTTCTAGCATCATCTGTGAACATTCATTATGAAACCTCTACTCTGCCTACAAGTGCATCCACTCCCTTATTCCCCCCAAAAAAACCAACATAAAGGGAGGCGGGGCAAGATGGCAGACTGGTGAGCTGTATGTTTTAGTTACTCCTCCAGGAAAGTAGGTGGGAAGCCAGGAACTGCGTGGACTGGACACCACAGAGCAATCTGTCTTTGGGCATACTTCATACAACACTCATGAAAACGTGGAACTGCTGAGATCAGCGAAATCTGTAAGTTTTTGCGGCCAGGGGACCCGCGCCCCTCCCTGCCAGGCTCAGTCCCGGGGGAGGAGGGGCTGTCAGCTCCAGGAAGGAGAAGGGAGAATTGCAGTGGCTGCTCTTATCGGAAACTCATTCTACTGATTCAAACTCCAACCATAGATAGACTGAGACCAGACACCAGAGACTCTGAGAGCAGCCAGCCCAACAGAGAGGAGACAGGCATAGAAAAAAAACAACACGAAAAGCTCCAAAATAAAAGCGGAGGATTTTTGGAGTTCTGGTGAACACAGAAAGGGGAAGGGCGGAGATCAGGCCTTGAGGCGCATATGCAAATCCCGAAGCAAGGCTGATCTCTCCGCCCTGTGCACCTTTCCTTAATGGCCCTGGTTGCTTTGTCTATTAGCATTTCAATAACCCATTAGATCTCTGAGGAGGGCTGTTTTTTTTTTTTTTTTTTAAATCCTTTTTGCTTTTTCTAAAACAATTACTCTAAGAAGCTCAATACAGAAAGCTTCAAAGAATTGAAATTTGGGCACGTCAAGTCAAGAGCAGAACTAAGAGAGCTCTGAGACAAAAGGCAATAATCCAGTGGCTGAGAAAATTCACTAAACAACACAACTTCCCAAGAAAAGGGGGGTGTCCGCTCACAGCCACCATCCTGGTGGACAGGAAACACTCCTGCCCATCGCCAGCCCCATAGCCCAGAGCTGCCCCAGACAACCCAGTGTGACGGAAGTGCTTCAAATAACAGGCACACACCACAAAACTGGGCGTGGACATTAGCCTTCCCTGCAACCTCAGCTGAATGTCCCAGAGCTGGGAAGGGGGAGCAGTGTGAATTAACAGAGCCCCATTCAGCCATCATTTGAGCAGACTGGGAGCCTCCCAACACAGCCCAGCAGCCCAGAACTGCCCTGGGGGGACGGCACTCACCTGTGACATAGCACAGTCATCCCTCAACAGAGGACCCGGGGTGCACAGCCTGGAAGAGGGGCCCACTTGCAAGTCTCAGGAGCCATACACCAATACCAAAGACTTGTGGGTCAGTGGCAGAGACAAACTGTGGCAGGACTGAACTGAAGGATTAGACTATTGCAGTAGCTTTAAAACTCTAGGATCATCAGGGAGATTTGATTGTTAGGGCCACCCCCCCTCCCCGACTGCCCAGAAACACGCCCCACATACAGGGCAGGCAACACCAACTACACACGCAAGCTTGGGACACCAATTGGGCCCCACAAGACTCACTCCCCCACTCACCAAAAAGGCTAAGCAGGGGAGATCTGGCTTGTGGAGAACAGGTGGCTCGTGGACGCCACCTGCTGGTTAGTTAGAGAAAGTGTACTCCACGAAGCTGTAGATCTGATAAATTAGAGATAAGGACTTCAACTGGTCTACAAACCCTAAAAGAACCCTATCAAGTTCAGCAAATGCCACGAGGCCAAAAACAACAGAAAATTATAAAGCATATGAAGAAACCAGACGATATGGATAACCCAAGCCCAAGCACCCAAATCAAAAGACCAGAAGAGACACACCTAGAGCAGCTACTCAAAGAACTAAAGATGAACAATGAGACCATAGTACGGGATATGAAGGAAATCAAGAAGACCCTAGAAGAGCATAAAGAAGACATTGCAAGACTAAATAAAAAAATGGATGATCTTATGGAAATTAAAGAAACTGTTGACCAAATTAAAAAGATTCTGGACACTCATAGTACAAGACTAGAGGAAGTTGAACAACGAATCAGTGACCTGGAAGATGACAGAATGGAAAATGAAAGCATAAAAGAAAGAATGGGGAAAAAAATTGAAAAACTCGAAATGGACCTCAGGGATATGATAGATAATATGAAACGTCCGAATATAAGACTCATTGGTGTCCCAGAAGGGGAAGAAAAGGGTAAAGGTCTAGGAAGAGTATTCAAAGAAATTGTTGGGGAAAACTTCCCAAATCTTCTAAACAACATAAATACACAAATCATAAATGCTCAGCGAACTCCAAATAGAATAAATCCAAAAAAACCCACTCCGAGACATATACTGATCACACTGTCAAGCATAGAAGAGAAGGAGCAAGTTCTGAAAGCAGCAAGAGAAAAGCAATTCACCACATACAAAGGAAACAGCATAAGACTAAGTAGTGACTACTCAGCAGCCACCATGGAGGCGAGAAGGCAGTGGCACGATATATTTAAAATTCTGAGTGAGAGGAATTTCCAGCCAAGAATACTTTATCCAGCAAAGCTCTCCTTCAAATTTGAAGGAGAGCTTAAATTTTTCACAGACAAAGAAATGCTGAGAGAATTTACTAACAAGAGACCTGCCCTACTGGAGATACTAAAGGGAGCCCTACAGACAGAGAAACAAAGACAGGACAGAGAGACTTGGAGAAAGGTTCAGTACTAAAGAGATTCGGTATGGGTACAATAAAGGATATTAATAGAGAGAGGGAAAAATATGGCAAACATAATCCAAAGGAAAAGATGGCCGATTCAAGAAATGCCTTCACGGTTTTAACGTTGAATGTAAATGGATTAAACTCCCCAATTAAAAGATATAGATTCGCAGAATGGATCAAAAAAAATGAACCATCAATATGTTGCATACAAGAGACTCATCTTAGACACAGGGACACAAAGAAACTGAAAGTGAAAGGATGGAAAAAAATATTTCATGCAAGCTACAGCCAAAAGAAAGCAGGTGTAGCAATATTAATCTCAGATAAAATAGACTTCAAATGCAGGGATGTTTTGAGAGACAAAGAAGGCCACTACATACTAATAAAAGGGGCAATTCAGCAAGAAGAAATAACAATCGTAAATGTCTATGCACCCAATCAAGGTGCCACAAAATACATGAGAGAAACATTGGCAAAACTAAAGGAAGCAATTGATGTTTCCACAATAATTGTGGGAGACTTCAACACATCACTCTCTCCTATAGATAGATCAACCAGACAGAAGACCAATAAGGAAATTGAAAACCTAAACAATCTGATAAATGAATTAGATTTAACAGACATCTACAGGACATTACATCCCAAATCACCAGGATACACATACTTTTCTAGTGCTCACGGAACTTTCTCCAGAATAGATCATATGCTGGGACATAAAACAAGCCTCAATAAATTTAAAAAGATTGAAATTATTCAAAGCACATTCTCTGACCACAATGGAATACAATTAGAAGTCAATAACCATCAGAGACTTAGAAAATTCACAAATACCTGGAGGTTAAACAACACACTCCTAAACAATCAGTGGGTTAAAGAAGAAATAGCAAGAGAAATTGCTAAATATATAGAGACGAATGAAAATGAGAACACAACATACCAAAACCTATGGGATGCAGCAAAAGCAGTGCTAAGGGGGAAATTGATAGCACTAAACGCATATATTAAAAAGGAAGAAAGAGCCAAAATCAAAGAACTAATGGATCAACTGAAGAAGCTAGAAAATGAACAGCAAACCAATCCTAAACCAAGTACAAGAAAAGAAATAACAAGGATTAAAGCAGAAATAAATGACATAGAGAACAAAAAAACAATAGAAAGGATAAATATCACCAAAAGTTGGTTCTTTGAGAAGATCAACAAGATTGACAAGCCCCTAGCTAGACTGACAAAATCAAAAAGAGAGAAGACCCATATAAACAAAATAATGAATGAAAAAGGTGACATAACTGCAGATCCTGAAGAAATTAAAAAAATTATAAGAGGATATTATGAACAACTGTATGGCAACAAACTGGATAATGTAGAAGAAATGGACAATTTCCTGGAAACATATGAACAACCTAGACTGACCAGAGAAGAAATAGAAGACCTCAACCAACCCATCACAAGCAAAGAGATCCAATCAGTCATCAAAAATCTTCCCACAAATAAATGCCCAGGGCCAGATGGCTTCACAGGGGAATTCTACCAAACTTTCCAGAAAGAACTGACACCAATCTTACTCAAACTCTTTCAAAACATTGAAAAAAATGGAACACTACCTAACTCATTTTATGAAGCTAACATCAATCTAATACCAAAACCAGGCAAAGATGCTACAAAAAAGGAAAACTACCGGCCAATCTCCCTAATGAATATAGATGCAAAAATCCTCAACAAAATACTTGCAAATCGAATCCAAAGACACATTAAAAAAATCATACACCATGACCAAGTGGGGTTCATTCCAGGCATGCAAGGATGGTTCAACATAAGAAAAACAATCAATGTATTACAACACATTAAAAACTCGAAAGGGAAAAATCAATCGATCATCTCAATAGATGCTGAAAAAGCATTTGACAAAATCCAACATCCCTTTTTGATAAAAACACTTCAAAAGGTAGGAATTGAAGGAAACTTCCTCAACATGATAAAGAGCATATATGAAAAACCCACAGCCAGCATAGTACTCAATGGTGAGAGACTGAAAGCCTTCCCTCTAAGATCAGGAACAAGACAAGGATGCCCGCTGTCACCACTGTTATTCAACATTGTGCTGGAAGTGCTAGCCAGGGCAATCCGGCAAGACAAAGAAATAAAAGGCATCCAAATTGGAAAAGAAGAAGTAAAACTGTCATTGTTTGCAGATGATATGATCTTATATCTAGAAAACCCTGAGAAATCAACGATACACCTACTAGAGCTAATAAACAAATTTAGCAAAGTAGCGGGATACAAGATTAATGCACATAAGTCAGTAATGTTTCTATATGCTAGAAATGAACAAACTGAAGAGACACTCAAGAAAAAGATACCATTTTCAATAGCAACTAAAAAAATCAAGTACCTAGGAATAAACTTAACCAAAGATGTAAAAGACCTATACAAAGAAAACTACATAACTCTACTAAAAGAAATAGAAGGGGACCTTAAAAGATGGAAAAATATTCCATGTTCATGGATAGGAAGGCTAAATGTCATTAAGATGTCAATTCTACCCAAACTCATCTACAGATTCAATGCAATCCCAATCAAAATTCCAACAACCTACTTTGCAGACTTGGAAAGCTAGTTATCAAATTTATTTGGAAAGGGAAGATGCCTCGAATTGCTAAAGACACTCTAAAAAAGAAAAACGAAGTGGGAGGACTTACACTCCCTGACTTTGAAGCTTATTATAAAGCCACAGTTGCCAAAACAGCATGGTACTGGCACAAAGATAGACATATAGATCAATGGAATCGAATTGAGAATTCAGAGATAGACCCTCAGATCTATGGCCGACTGATCTTTGATAAGGCCCCCAAAGTCACCGAACTGAGCCATAATGGTCTTTTCAACAAATGGGGCTGGGAGAGTTGGATATCCATATCCAAAAGAATGAAAGAGGACCCCTACCTCACCCCCTACACAAAAATTAACTCAAAATGGACCAAAGATCTCAATATAAAAGAAAGTACCATAAAACTCCTAGAAGATAATGTAGGAAAACATCTTCAAGACCTTGTATTAGGAGGCCACTTCCTAGACTTTACACCCAAAGCACAAGCAACAAAAGAGAAAATAGATAAATGGGAACTCCTCAAGCTTAGAAGTTTCTGCACCTCAAAGGAATTTCTCAAAAAGGTAAAGAGGCAGCCAACTCAATGGGAAAAAATTTTTGGAAACCATGTATCTGACAAAAGACTGATATCTTGCGTATACAAAGAAATCCTACAACTCAATGACAATAGTACAGACAGCCCAATTATAAAATGGGCAAAAGATATGAAAAGACAGTTCTCTGAAGAGGAAATACAAATGGCCAAGAAACACATGAAAAAATGTTCAGCTTCACTAGCTATTAGAGAGATGCAAATTAAGACCACAATGAGATACCATCTAACACCGGTTAGAATGGCTGCCATTAAACAAACAGGAAACTACAAATGCTGGAGGGGATGTGGAGAAATTGGAACTCTTATTCATTGTTGGTGGGACTGTATAATGGTTCAGCCACTCTGGAAGTCAGTCTGGCAGTTCCTTAGAAAACTAGAGATAGAGCTACCATTCGATCCAGCGATTGCACTTCTCGGTATATACCCGGAAGATCGGAAAGCAGTGACACGAACAGATATCTGCACGCCAATGTTCATAGCAGCATTATTCACAATTGCCAAGAGATGGAAACAACCCAAATGTCCTTCAACAGATGAGTGGATAAATAAAATGTGGTATATACACACGATGGAATACTACGCGGCAGTAAGAAGGAACGATCTGGTGAAACATATGACAACATGGATGAACCTTGAAGACATAATGCTGAGCGAAATAAGCCAGGCACAAAAAGAGAAATATTATATGCTACCACTAATGTGAACTTTGAAAAATGTAAAACAAATGGTTTATAATGTAGAATGTAGGGGAACTAGCAGTAGAGAGCAATTAAGGAAGGGGGAACAATAATCCAAGAAGAACAGATAAGCTATTTATCGTTCTGGGGATGCCCAGAAATGACTATGGTCTGTTAATTTCTGATGGATGTTGTAGGAACAAGTTCACTGAAATGTTGCTATATTATGTAACTTTCTTGGGGTAAAGTAGGAACATGTTGGAAGTTAAGCAGTTATCTTAGGTTAGTTGTCTTTTTCTTACTCCCTTGCTATGGTCTCCTTGAAATGTTCTTTTATTGTATGTTTGTTTTCTTTTTAACTTTTTTTTTCATACAGTTGATTTGAAAAAAGAAGGGAAAGTTAAAAAAAGAAAAAAGAAAAAAGACAAACAAGGAAAAAAAAAAAAAAAAGATGTATTGCCCCCTTGAGGAGCCTGTGGAGAATGCAGGGGTATTCGCCTACCCCACCTCCATGGTTGCTAACATGACCACAGACATAGGGGACTGGTGGTTTGATGGGTTGAGCCCTCTACCATAAGTTTTACCCTTGGGAAGACGGTTGCTGCAAAGGAGAGGCTAGGCCTCCCTGTATTTGTGCCTAAGAGTCTCCTCCTGAATGCCTCTTTGTTGCTCAGATGTGGCCCTCTCTCTCTGGCTAAGCCAACTTGAAAGGTGAAATCACTGCCCTCCCCCCTACGTGGGATCAGACACCCAGGGAAGTGAATCTCCCTGGCAACGTGGAATATGACTCCCGGGGAGGAATGTAGACCCGGCATCGTGGGATGGAGAACATCTTCTTGACCAAAAGGGGGATGTGAAAGGAAATGAAATAAGCTTCAGTGGCAGAGAGATTCCAAAACGAGCCGAGAGATCACTCTGGTGGGCACTCTTACGCACACTTTAGACAACCTTTTTTAGGTTCTAAAGAATTGGGGTAGCTGGTGGTGGATACCTGAAACTATTAAACTACAACCCAGAACCCATGAATCTCGAAAACAGTTGTATAAAAATGTAGCTTATGAGGGGTGACAGTGGGATTGGGAATGCCATAAGGACCAAACTCCACTTTGTCTAGTTTATGGATGGATGTGTAGAAAAGTAGGGGAAGCAAACAAACAGACAAAGGTACCTAGTGTTCTTTTTTACTTCAATTGCTCTTTTTCACTCTAATTATTATTCTTGTTATTTTTGTGTGTGTGCTAATGAAGGTGTCAGGGATTGATTTAGGTGATGAATGTACAACTATGTAATGGTACTGTAAACAATCGAAAGTACAATTTGTTTTGTATGACTGCGTGGTATGTGACTATATCTCAATAAAATGATGATTAAAAAAAAAAAAAAAAAAAACCAACATAAAATAACCTTCTGTGGAATTTACTTATAATGTTTCCTTTTTTAGTTTGTTGTTATGATCTGTTTGTGCACCTCACTTTTAACAACACAATCTTTTCACAGGAATATTAATCAGTTTGTCCCCTTTGCCCACGGAGAATTCAAAGGCCCCACGATTGATGAATGGGTGTCTGCTCAGCTTGAATATTCAGTTAATTTAGAGACAGATCCTAACTTTGCTTCCTCAGATTAGGCAAACTTGGGGAGTCTGAAAAAGTCTAACGTCTTTGGCAAATGGCACTGCAACCCACAGCTGGAAAAGGAAAATTTCTTTATCAGTCCCCCAATTATTAATTCATATTGAGAAGAATCTGTTCTTGTCTTCCCTTTCTGATTCAGGTTTTAGATGCCAAATAAAGATTATCTTGGTTTGAGACATACCACTCCCTTTAAATGGTTAATATTATCTGAGGATCTCTGAGCATCTCTAGGTTTGGATGAGCACAACTTGTTACTCTGCTGATCCCTTCCTTCTGCTGAACAGCTAACACCACGCATGAAAGCAGACATTCAGTAGCTAAAGGCTAAGTATAAAGACTGGGTGCCAAAACCTGAAAAATACAGTCCATCAGTTAGGAAATGTCTAAATATATTTTATATAAACTTGAATATTGTGCAGCCATTAAGATGATTTGGTTCACCTAATACCCAGATTATGGTCTCTAAATACCATTTCCCATTAAACATGGACAAGGGCTCCTAATTCCATACCTGGAGCAGGAAATGGACTAGGTGAATCTGGAAGCTTTTGTATCAGAGAGCAAAAAAAGCACCCAAAGATCAACAGGCTTATTTCAAAAAGACACAGAAGCCAGCTTGAAGGATATCCCTCTGCCCAAAGCAGGGAAACAAAAGGGAAGAAGCAAGCATTTATCCAGCGTTCCTGTATGAACAATACCTCAAGGAAATCCAATGGTTGATGAGGGAAAGTATCTTTTTACGTAGGTATGCAAGCTACAAAAAAAAAAAAAAAAGAAGAAAAGAAAAAGTGAAAGTATGAGAAGAACATCATTTCTCAATCCATGATGAACAGATCTAGGCAACAATCATTGGCAGGCTGCTAAACTCACAAAAAAGAGAAACAATCAAATATTATATGGCCCCTAACAAAGTATATGATAAAACCAATAAAATATTTTTGAAAAAAAAGAATATGAATCAGATAAAGCTTCTAGAATTATGAGTCTACAGAAAATTTGGGTACAGCAGAACACTTTAAATGATACTAGAAGAGTGTAATCAATAAAATCCAGACTTAGCAAATTCTACAGCAATGCTACTCAAAGTGTGATCCATTGACCAATGTCAGTACACAAATTGTTTATTACTGGCTCACAATGAGGTAAGTATAGAAATCGAGGTTAAGTATTTAGAAATGCTTACAGGAATTTAACATTGTGGAGACATTCAAGCCCAGATATTGGACTCATCTCATTGAACAGATTATAGACCACTTAGGTCATCTGAACTCATGTCAGGCTCATGTGTGCTGTGAACTATGCAATAGTCAAGAGCAATAGGATCATGTTATAACATATGTTAGTTAAATGCAATTTGTCAACTATGACTCAACGTCTATAAAGTTGAGAATCCATTTCTCTCATCAAAAGACAACTGAGGGACAGCAAACATGTCAGTGGTTGCCAGAGTATAGGGGTTGAGGTTGGGATAAGGAGATGTAACTTGGAAAGAGGCAAGAGGAAAATCTGGGAGTGATGGATATGGTCATTATCTCAATTACGGTGATGGTTACACAACTGTATACATATGTCAAAATTCATCAAATTGTATACTTCAAATATGTACCGTTTATTGCACCTAAATTACATTTCAAAAAAGCTGTAGAATAAAAACAAAAAAATTAGGGATTTCCACTTCTGCTTAGAATGTAGAAATCTGCAAAGAACATCACTTCCCCTTTAACAAGAATAAAAGAAGTTGAACAATCTACAGAAGTATAACTTGCTTGAGCCCATCAGAAATCTGTGGTTAATAGGCAACCAGGTAAACCAGGCTTCCATGAGGAACAATTTCCTCCAAGGAGATATAAGACACATGAACTGCTCACTTTTGGCACAGCCTTGGAGAAAGAGGTGGACACCATACATATATGTAAGAGGAAATCAGATAAATTTTAACAAATTCTTAAAGGCCAGTGTAGGATAGATATCAGTGGGGGGGGGGGGGGGCTCCACATATAAGGGAAGTTTGCACTTGCTTAAAGCTCTTCTACCAAGGCCTCTACCAGTCTCATGTGAAGACTCGGGCAGGGCAGGAGACTGGAGAAAGGCCCCCTTGGTGGCACAGGTGTGCAGACATCCAAGGCTTCTTGATCAATGAAAGCAGAAGGGCAGACACAAAGCCTTGTCTGTGTTCCCACATACTTCTCTCATACAAATAAAAAGCCTTAAGCCACTGGGGGAAGGACAGTAAGCACTTCCACTTACATGGGAACAGACAAAGAACCACTGTTTCTTGGAAAGAACAGAAGCATCTCTTGCGTACCTTTGGGGAAGGGGTAGAAAACCCTTTTCCAGGACACAAGGGAAATAGCCCTTGTTACTGGAGGAAGAATAGAATAACAAGTCTGTTCCCCTGGGGAGGGACAGGAAACAGTATTGTGCTCAAGATCTGACACCAATACAAAGCAGAGGCTGTTACCACTGAAGGAGCATTATTAAACTCTCCCACCCAAGAGAAACAATAAGTACAAATATTGGTATGCTGGTAAATGATAAACCACCAATTCTTCAGTGGGAAAAACCCTGATTTGTAGTTTCTTCTGATTTCCATGGTGTAAATATCCTCACTACGGTCTATTTCAAACTACCAACATGGATCACTAAACATGGAGTTGGAAAGATGCATACAACTGGTTCTCATGAGCCTTATGAGCCAGCTCCGGCATTTCATTGAATACAAAGCAGAGTTTGGTAGGCCACCCTTCACTCCCCTCTATGGTTCAGGTGTGCAGAGGTAGCTGAAAGCTAAGGCAGATGCAAGGAAGTCTGAAAAAAACCCTTCAGCACCCCAGCTCCCCTTAAAATCTGAGTTAAAACATTCAGAATTAACCTACTGCTAGATTAATTTTCAGACTTAAATGCACTAATTTAACAACAGTAATGATAAAACCCCAACTCAGCTCAACTTCTAACTAGATTGGCTCAACTCCTCACACTAACAGCCTGGTAGAATAGGTATATCCATTTCCAGGCATAAATACTATTACCTCAGAATCTACTGCTCTATACACAATGTCCAGCATCCAATCAAAAATTACACGACATACAAAAAAGAAAGAAAACACAAACATTGCCAAGAGCTAAGGCAATCAGTAGAACCAGAAGTCAAAACTATTAGACAGAGACTTTAAAATAACTATGGATTAATATGCTAATTAAGCTATTGAAAAAGGTGGACAACATTCATAAATTCATGTGAAATTTCAGCAGAGAAATAGAGTCTATAGGAAAGAGCCTCATGGAAATGCTAGAAATAAAAACATGATATCAGAACTAGAGAATTTCTTTGATAGTTTTATCAAAAGACTGGATGCAGCCAAATAAAGACTTTGTGACCTTGAAGGTAGATCAGAAGTTTCCAAAAATGAAACACAAAGAGGAAAAAAAGACTGAAAAACAAAACCAGAATATCCAAAAGCTGTTGGACAATATTAAGAAGTCTAAGATTTTACTCCCAGAGAGAGAAAAGAAAGGGAATAAAGCAGAAGAAATATTTAAAATGATAATGGCCAAATATTTTCCAACAATAACATAAGAGAACAAACCACAGATCCAAGACATTAAAAGATACACAAGACGGATAAAAACAAAACAAAACACACACACACACAGACACACATACACACACACACACACATGTTGTTAGATATTTATGCTATATAAAAAGTAGCATAATATTATTTAGGTAGACTATGATAAGTTGAAAATGTATATTGTAAACCTTAGAGGAACAACTTAAAAAAGTAAAAACAGGTATAACCAATAAGCCAATAGTGGAGATAAAATGGAATCATAGAAAATACTCAACTATTCCAAGAGAAGTCAGAAAAAGAGGAAAATAAAAATACAGATACAGAATAAAGAACAGATCAGACAAACAGAAAACAAACAGCAAAATGGTAGCTTTAAAGTCAGTCATAAACAATAATTATAATAAAAGTAAATGGTCTAAATATCCCAATTAAAAGCAGAGATTGTCAGATTGGATAAAAGATGACATAAATCTAATTTTAAGGATTAAATGTTGGAACTGGCTACAGATAAAGCACTAAAAATGAATTTTGAAAATACAGCTTCACATTCCTCATTTCTGCCTCTCATGTATGTTTGAAATTTTTCTTAACGAAAAATTTAAAGAAATTATATTTACAATAACTGACTTAGAGGGATTCCATATTGTATTGCAGTGGGTGATGAACAAAGAAGAATTTTCCAGGCAAGAAACACTCATCAGGCCTTAAGAAATAGCATTTACTAGAGCAATTCACAGAGAGAAGAGGAGTAGCAGGAGTGCAGAAGGAGTGCTCTGGGACAGCACACAAGGTCAGCAAGCAAGCATCAGACTGAGAGAGCAATCTCTCAGGCTTTGGAGACATGATTAGGAGAATCATCAGCCCCTATGATGAGAGGCTGGGATTTCTCATCACCAGAAAAACACGAAGGAAACTTGGGCTGCAACCCTGTCCTGCTGCCTCAGCAGGCATCAGTTGGGAGAGCACCTGCTCTCCCTTGGTATTAAAAATAAAACCTGAGACTGGTGAGCTGTATGTTTTAGTTACTCCTCCAGGAAAGTAGGTAAAAAGCCAGGAACTGCGTGGACTGGACACCACAGAGCAATCTGTCTTTGAGCATACTTCATACAACACTCATGAAAACGTGGAACTGCTGAGATCACCGAAATCTGTAAGTTTTTGCGGCCAGGGGACCCGCGCCCCTCCCTGCCAGGCTCAGTCCCGGGGGAGGAGGGACTGTCAGCTCCAGGAAGGAGAAGGGAGAATTGCAGTGGCTGCTCTCATCGGAAACTCATTCTACTGATTCAAACTCCAACCATAGATAGACTGAGGCCAGACACCAGAGACTCTGAGAGCAGCCAGCCCAGCAGAGAGGAGACGGGCATAGAAGGAAAACAACACGAGAAGCTCCAAAGTAAAAGCAGAGGATTTTTGGAGTTCTGGTGAACACAGAAAGGGGAAGGGCGGAGATCAGGCCTTGAGGCGCATATGCAAATCCCGAAGCAAGGCTGATCTCTCTGCCCAGGGCACCTTTCCTTAATGGCCCTGGTTGCTTTGTCTATTAGCATTTCAATAACCCATTAGATCTCTGAGGAGGGCCGTTTTTTTTTTTTTTGTTTGTTTTGTTTTTGTTTTTTTTTTTTTTTTTTTTAAATCCTTTTTGCTTTTTCTAAAACAATTACTCTAAGAAGCTCAATACAGAAAGCTTCAAAGAATTGAAATTTGGGCACGTCAAGTCAAGAGCAGAAATAAGAGAGCTCTGAGACAAAAGGCAATAATCCAGTGGCTGAGAAAATTCACTAAACAACACAACTTCCCAAGAAAAGGGGGGTGTCCGCTCACAGCCACTATCCTGGTGGACAGGAAACACTCCTGCCCATCGCCAGCCCCATAGCCCAGAGCTGCCCCAGACAACCCAGTGTGACGGAAGTGCTTCAAATAACAGGCACACACCACAAAACTGGGCATGGACATTAGCCTTCCCTGCAACCTCAGCTGAATGTCCCAGAGCTGGGAAGGGGGAGCAGTGTGAATTAACAGAGCCCCATTCAGCCATCATTTGAGCAGACTGGGAGCCTCCCAACACAGCCCAGCAGCCCAGAACTGCCCTGGGGGGACGGCACTCACCTGTGACATAGCACAGTCATCCCTCAACAGAGGACCCGGGGTGCACAGCCTGGAAGAGGGGCCCACTTGCAAGTCTCAGGAGCCATACGCCAATACCAAAGACTTGTGGGTCAGTGGCAGAGACAAACTGTGGCAGGACTGAACTGAAGGATTAGACTATTGCAGTAGCTTTAAAACTCTAGGATCATCAGGGAGATTTGATTGTTAGGGCCACCCCCCCTCCCCGACTGCCCAGAAACACGCCCCACATACAGGGCAGGCAACACCAACTACACACGCAAGCTTGGGACACCAATTGGGCCCCACAAGACTCACTCCCCCACTCACCAAAAAGGCTAAGCAGGGGAGATCTGGCTTGTGGAGAACAGGTGGCTCGTGGACGCCACCTGCTGGTTAGTTAGAGAAAGTGTACTCCACGAAGCTGTAGATCTGATAAATTAGAGATAAGGACTTCAACTGGTCTACAAACCCTAAAAGAACCCTATCAAGGACAGCAAATGCCACGAGGCCAAAAACAACAGAAAATTATAAAGCATATGAAAAAACCAGACGATATGGATAACCCAAGCCCAAGCACCCAAATCAAAAGACCAGAAGAGACACACCTAGAGCAGCTACTCAAAGAACTAAAGATGAACAATGAGACCCTAGTACGGGATATGAAGGAAATCAAGAAGACCCTAGAAGAGCATAAAGAAGACATTGCAAGACTAAATAAAAAAATGGATGATCTTATGGAAATTAAAGAAACTGTTGACCAAATTAAAAAGATTCTGGACACTCATAGTACAAGACTAGAGGAAGTTGAACAACGAATCAGTGACCTGGAAGATGACAGAATGGAAAATGAAAGCATAAAAGAAAGAATGGGGAAAAAAATTGAAAAACTCGAAATGGACCTCAGGGATATGATAGATAATATGAAGCGTCCGAATATAAGACTCATTGGTGTCCCAGAAGGGGAAGAAAAGGGTAAAGGTCTAGGAAGAGTATTCAAAGAAATTGTTGGGTAAAACTTCCCAAATCTTCTAAACAACATAAATACACAAATCATAAATGCTCAGTGAACTCCAAATAGAATAAATCCAAAAAAACCCACTCCGAGACATATACTGATCACACTGTCAAACATAGAAGAGAAGGAGCAAGTTCTGAAAGCAGCAAGAGAAAAGCAATTCACCACATACAAAGGAAACAGCATAAGACTAAGTAGTGACTACTCAGCAGCCACCATGGAGGCGAGAAGGCAATGGCACGATATATTTAAAATTCTGAGAGAGAGGAATTTCCAGCCAAGAATACTTTATCCAGCAAAGCTCTCCTTCAAATTTGAGGGAGAGCTTAAATTTTTCACAGACAAAGAAATGCTGAGAGAATTTGCTAACAAGAGACCTGCCCTACTGGAGATACTAACGGGAGCCCTACAGACAGAGAAACAAAGACAGGACAGAGAGACTTGGAGAAAGGTTCAGTACTAAAGAGATTCGGTATGGGTACAATAAAGGATATTAATAGAGAGAGGGAAAAATATGGCAAACATAATCCAAAGGATAAGATGGCCGATTCAAGAAATGCCTTCACGGTTTTAACGTTGAATGTAAATGGATTAAACTCCCCAATTAAAAGATATAGATTCGCAGAATGGATCAAAAAAAATGAACCATCAATATGTTGCATACAAGAGACTCATCTTAGACACAGGGACACAAAGAAATTGAAAGTGAAAGGATGGAAAAAAATATTTCATGCAAGCTACAGCCAAAAGAAAGCAGGTGTAGCAATATTAATCTCAGATAAAATAGACTTCAAATGCAGGGATGTTTTGAGAGACAAAGAAGGCCACTACATACTAATAAAAGGGGCAATTCAGCAAGAAGAAATAACAATCGTAAATGTCTATGCACCCAATCAAGGTGCCACAAAATACATGAGAGAAACATTGGCAAAACTAAAGGAAGCAATTGATGTTTCCACAATAATTGTGGGAGACTTCAACACATCACTCTCTCCTATAGATAGATCAACCAGACAGAAGACCAATAAGGAAATTGAAAACCTAAACAATCTGATAAATGAATTAGATTTAACAGACATCTACAGGACATTACATCCCAAATCACCAGGATACACATACTTTTCTAGTGCCCACGGAACTTTCTCCAGAATAGATCATATGCTGGGACATAAAACAAGCCTCAATAAATTTAAAAAGATTGAAATTATTCAAAGCACATTCTCTGACCACAATGGAATACAATTAGAAGTCAATAACCATCAGAGACTTAGAAAATTCACAAATACCTGGAGGTTAAACAACACACTCCTAAACAATCAGTGGGTTAAAGAAGAAATAGCAAGAGAAATTGCTAAATATTTAGAGACGAATGAAAATGAGAACACAACATACCAAAACCTATGGGATGCAGCAAAAGCAGTGCTAAGGGGGAAATTGATAGCACTAAACGCATATATTAAAAAGGAAGAAAGAGCCAAAATCAAAGAACTAATGGATCAACTGAAGAAGCTAGAAAATGAACAGCAAACCAATCCTAAACCAAGTAGAAGAAAAGAAATAACAAGGATTAAAGCAGAAATAAATGACATAGAGAACAAAAAAACAATAGAAAGGATAAATATCACCAAAAGTTGGTTCTTTGAGAAGATCAACAAGATTGACAAGCCCCTAGCTAGACTGACAAAATCAAAAAGAGAGAAGACCCATATAAACAAAATAATGAATGAAAAAGGTGACATAACTGCAGATCCTGAAGAAATTAAAAAAATTATAAGAGGATATTATGAACAACTGTATGGCAACAAACTGGATAATGTAGAAGAAATGGACAATTTCCTGGAAACATATGAACAACCTAGACTGACCAGAGAAGAAATAGAAGACCTCAACCAACCCATCACAAGCAAAGAGATCCAATCAGTCATCAAAAATCTTCCCACAAATAAATGCCCAGGGCCAGATGGCTTCACAGGGGAATTCTACCAAACTTTCCAGAAAGAACTGACACCAATCTTACTCAAACTCTTTCAAAACATTGAAAAAAATGGAACACTACCTAACTCATTTTATGAAGCTAACATCAATCTAATACCAAAACCAGGCAAAGATGCTACAAAAAACTAAAACTACCGGCCAATCTCCCTAATGAATATAGATGCAAAAATCCTCAACAAAATACTTGCAAATCGAATCCAAAGACACATTAAAAAAATCATACACCATGACCAAGTGGGGTTCATTCCAGGCATGCAAGGATGGTTCAACATCAGAAAAACAATCAATGTATTACAACACATTAAAAACTCGAAAGGGAAAAATCAATTGATCATCTCAATAGATGCTGAAAAAGCATTTGACAAAATCCAACATCCCTTTTTGATAAAAACACTTCAAAAGGTAGGAATTGAAGGAAACTTCCTCAACATGATAAAGAGCATATATGAAAAACCCACAGCCAGCATAGTACTCAATGGTGAGAGACTGAAAGCCTTCCCTCTAAGATCAGGAACAAGACAAGGATGCCCGCTGTCACCACTGTTATTCAACATTGTGCTGGAAGTGCTAGCCAGGGCAATCCGGCAAGACAAAGAAATAAAAGGCATCCAAATTGGAAAAGAAGAAGTAAAACTGTCATTGTTTGCAGATGATATGATCTTATATCTAGAAAACCCTGAGAAATCAACGATACACCTACTAGAGCTAATAAACAAATTTAGCAAAGTAGCGGGATACAAGATTAATGCACATAAGTCAGTAATGTTTCTATATGCTAGAAATGAACAAACTGAAGAGACACTCAAGAAAAAGATACCATTTTCATTAGCAACTAAAAAAATCAAGTACCTAGGAATAAACTTAACCAAAGATGTAAAAGACCTATACAAAGAAAACTACATAACTCTACTAAAAGAAATAGAAGGGGACCTTAAAAGATGGAAAAATATTCCATGTTCATGGATAGGAAGGCTAAATGTCATTAAGATGTCAATTCTACCCAAACTCATCTACAGATTCAATGCAATCCCAATCAAAATTCCAACAACCTACTTTGCAGACTTGGAAAAGCTAGTTATCAAATTTATTTGGAAAGGGAAGATGCCTCGAATTGCTAAAGACACTCTAAAAAAGAAAAACGAAGTGGGAGGACTTACACTCCCTGACTTTGAAGCTTATTATAAAGCCACAGTTGCCAAGACAGCATGGTACTGGCACAAAGATAGACATATAGATCAATGGAATCGAATTGAGAATTCAGAGATAGACCCTCAGATCTATGGCCGACTGATCTTTGATAAGGCCCCCAAAGTCACCGAACTGAGCCATAATGGTCTTTTCAACAAATGGGGCTGGGAGAGTTGGATATCCATATCCAAAAGAATGAAGGAGGACCCCTACCTCACCCCCTACACAAAAATTAACTCAAAATGGACCAAAGATCTCAATATAAAAGAAAGTACCATAAAACTCCTAGAAGATAATGTAGGAAAACATCTTCAAGACCTTGTATTAGGAGGCCACTTCCTAGACTTTACACCCAAAGCACAAGCAACAAAAGAGAAAATAGATAAATGGGAACTCCTCAAGCTTAGAAGTTTCTGCACCTCAAAGGAATTTCTCAAAAAGGTAAAGAGGCAGCCAACTCAATGGGAAAAAATTTTTGGAAACCATGTATCTGACAAAAGACTGATATCTTGCATATACAAAGAAATCCTACAACTCAATGACAATAGTACAGACAGCCCAATTATAAAATGGGCAAAAGATATGAAAAGACAGTTCTCTGAAGAGGAAATACAAATGACCAAGAAACACATGAAAAAATGTTCAGCTTCACTAGCTATTAGAGAGATGCAAATTAAGACCACAATGAGATACCATCTAACACCGGTTAGATTGGCTTCCATTAAACAAACAGGAAACTACAAATGCTGGAGGGGATGTGGAGAAATTGGAACTCTTATTCATTGTTGGTGGGACTGTATAATGGTTCAGCCACTCTGGAAGTCAGTCTGGCAGTTCCTTAGAAAACTAGATATAGAGCTACCATTCGATCCAGCGATTGCACTCCTCGGTATATACCCGGAAGATCGGAAAGCAGTGACACGAACAGATATCTGCACACCAATGTTCATAGCAGCATTATTCACAATTGCCAAGAGATGGAAACAACCCAAATGTCCTTCAACAGATGAGTGGATAAATAAAATGTGGTATATACACACGATGGAATACTACGCGGCAGTAAGAAGGAACGATCTGGTGAAACATATGACAACATGGATGAACCTTGAAGACATAATGCTGAGCGAAATAAGCCAGGCACAAAAAGAGAAATATTATATGCTACCACTAATGTGAACTTTGAAAAATGTAAAACAAATGGTTTATAATGTAGAATGTAGGGGAACTAGCAGTAGAGAGCAATTAAGGAAGGGGGAACAATAATCCAGGAAGAACAGATAAGCTATTTAACGTTCTGGGGATGCCCAGAAATGACTATGGTCTGTTAATTTCTGATGGTTGTAGTAGGAACAAGTTCACTGAAATGTTGCTATATTATGTAACTTTCTTGGGGTAAAGTAGGAACATGTTGGAAGTTAAGCAGTTATCTTAGGTTAGTTGTCTTTTTCTTACTCCCTTGCTATGGTCTCTTTGAAATGCTCTTTTATTGTATGTTTGTTTTCTTTTTAACTTTTTTTTCATACAGGTGATTTGAAAAAAGAAGGGAAAGTTAAAAAAAAAAAAAAAAAAAAAAAAAAAAAAAAAAAGGGGAAAAAAAAAAAAAAAAAAAAAAAAAGATGTAGTGCCCCCTTGAGGAGCCTGTGGAGAATGCAGGGGTATTCGCCTACCCCACCTCCATGGTTGCTAACATGACCACAGACATAGGGGACTGGTGGTTTGATGGGTTGAGCCCTCTACCATAAGTTTTACCCTTGGGAAGACGGTTGCGGCAAAGGAGAGGCTAGGCCTCCCTGTATTTGTGCCTAAGAGTCTCCTCCTGAATGCCTCTTTGTTGCTCAGATGTGGCCCTCTCTCTCTGGCTAAGCCAACTTGAAAGGTGAAATCACTGCCCTCCCCCCAACGTGGGATCAGACACCCAGGGAAGTGAATCTCCCTGGCAACGTGGAATATGACTCCCAGGGAGGAATGTAGACCTGGCACCGTGGGACGGAGAACATCTTCTTGACCAAAAGGGGGATGTGAAAGGAAATGAAATGGGCTTCAGTGGCAGAGAGATTCCAAAAGGAGCCGAGAGGTCACTCTGGTGGGCACTCTTATGCACACTTTAGACAACCCTTTTTAGGTTCTAAAGAATTGGGGTAGCTGGTGGTGGATACCTGAAACTATCAAACTACAACCCAGAACCCATGAATCTCGAAGACAGTTGTATAAAAATGTAGCTTATGAGGGGTGACAATGGGATTGGGAAAGCCATAAGGACCAAACACCACTTTGTCTAGTTTATGGATGGATGTGTAGAAAAGTAGGGGAGGGAAACAGACAGACAAAGGTACCCAGTGTTCTTTTTTACTTCAATTGCTCTTTTTCACTCTAATTATTATTCTTGTTATTTTTGTGTGTGTGCTAATGAAGGTGTCAGGGATTGATTTAGGTGATGAATGTACAACTATGTAATGGTACTGTAAACAATCGAAAGTACAATTTGTTTTGTATGACTGCGTGGTATGTGAATATATCTCAATAAAATGATGATTTAAAAAAAAAAAAAAAAAAAAAAAATAAAACCTAATTCATTAATCTTTTTCACTATAGAAAAGAAAAAGACTCTTTACCATTGTAGTAAAGTATAACGAGAGTCAGAGAGGCTTGGAATCAGGTCTGCCATCAACCTTGTAACCTTGAGCAAGTTATTTAACCTCCAGGACCCTCATTCTTCTTATTTGTCAATTGTATATAATTTGGAGAATTATCATAAGGACAAAACGAAATGATATATATAAAGTCTTTAGCTCATATTAAATGCAAAAAGGAAAATACTCAGTAAATGTAGTTGATAATGTTTTCAATAGCAATTATAGGATTATGAGCTCATTAAAAGATGGAATTGGTATGACTAGATGGAATTAGTGCTGTAGTTAAGAAGAAAATTAATATCATATATTCAACTGAAAATACTGCTCTGTGGTCAATGCATTGGGTAGAACAATGCAGTTTGGGGCAGAGTGAGAATGGGCTTTGATGTCTGAGAGACCTTAGGGTGAAGCCGGGTCCATACACCTACCAAAGGTATGGCCTGGAAACTCTCCAAGGTTCCACAGCCTCTGGGTCCCACAGGGTTGCCATGGGAACCCAACATGGTCACTGACAGGAAGCAGGCTCAGTGACTCAGGTAAGGAATGTCAGCTTCTCCCCTTTTCCCCCACCCATCTATCTTACCCATCTTGACTGAGCAGAGCGCTCTCTCTCGGTGACAAGTGAGGTCACCCTTACCCTTATCCCCACTCCCGCCCTGGGAGTGAAGTCCCTTCTTCTACGGAGTTTATCAGAGAAGGACGAGATGAAAAAAAGGAATCCGGTCATCTGGAAAACTGAGATGAAAAAACACCTTGATAACTCTGTTTTCTTATTAAAAATCAAAAGTTTTGTTTTTGAAGTTTGATGAAATAACCAGGTTTATCCCTTAAAATATTTGTGTTTACCCAAATGTTTCCTTATCTAGAGAAAATGTGAAAAAAGGCAATAACCTAAATGCTTTGATGACTTTATTCCAAAGACTGAAATATTTTCCAACACTTCCATTTTGAAATGAACAACATTAATGGGCAGGATAAGAAGGACAAGAAACAATTTGATCATCTCCAGAGACTGCCATAATGAATGAATGAACGAACGAACAGACAAAAGGAAGGGTGGGAGGGAGGGAGTGGGGGACGGAGGGAGATGTTCAGCATGGTAGAAAAACATCCTCTTAGTAATGTAATGATCTTTGCATTTTTAATAAGACTATTTTATAATTACTACCATTCTAGAGCATTCTAATTTAAATTATCAGTAATAGTAATATTATTATAACCAGAAATTGGAAGGAAAGGGGGAAAACACACATAGAGATGCAAAGGCTGTGAACGGTTTTATTGCCTGTATCTTTTTGCTGCCTGCAAAACATTAATAAGCTTTTAGACTAGATGGAAAAGTTCTAGAAAATGTTCTTAAACATTTGGCACATGCTGTTTGTTTGCTAACAAGGGCAGACAATAACAGAAAAGAATAAGTAGCCAATTAATTAAACAGGAAAAATTCAGAAATATTAATTCTTAAAATGTGCTGGGAGTTGTAGGGTCTATGCATGCACTTCTGGAAGAGACTTACTTTCTCTTGGTACCACTATTTCTAGTTGGAAAGACTTAAATATGTGAATATTAAATTGCTTTCAGTCTCCATGGCCTCAAGAAGTTGAAAATCATTGGACAGTGAGCTCGCTTATGCAGAAGGCATCTCAACCTGAAAACTCCCTCCCCACTTGTGGCCCCTTTGTAGCCAGGCCAAGGGAGCTTAAGTGGTGCTGGGAAGGAGAATCTCTGTCTCCCCTTCTCTGAGTTAGTTCCTGACCCATGGCCAGCGGGAGCCTCTCATGGAGGCACACAACCAGCCCTAATATATAATCACATCTTAGTTTTAGTTCAGCTCTGATGGAACCTTCTACTCTCAACTTTATGCCAATGTCCTGTAAAATTTAATTCATAACCTACAACAATAGAAATCAATTGCTAAATGTGAACTATTACCCCTCTAAACTATTCTAGTCTATTTAACTTAATGAGCAACATATTTTCACAAGAAAAACCAGACAATCTATTAAAGTGACCTTAGAGCTTTAAAGGGCGCTAAAATGTAAGTACGGCATCGGATTTTTTTTTTAATTTTCCAGGTGGAATTTGCACTGGAGGAAGGAGCTAATCTTGTTGTTGCTGTTGTTGTAATATGCGGGATTTTCAAATTTATGAGAATTTTAAAGATCTAACAGCAATGTGATCTACAGCTACAAGTGAAAAAAGAACCAAGAAAAACCCACAGTTGTGGCACAGCCCTACAACCTCCTGATTCAGGGCTAGTCATGTCCCTTCTCAGTATCCTCATTTCTAAAACAAGCAGAGGTGGTTTTGTGCAAGACAGGGAAAAATGCCCCTGCTTTGGAGTGGACATACTTCTAGGTGCCAGGTACCTGCTCCAACAATCACTTGCTGTGCAACCTTGGACAAGGCTGGAACTTCTCTGAGCCTGTTTTTTAATCTATAATACTGGGGAAATAGTCCAACACTGTGATGTTGGAAGGACTAAACAAAATATCAGAATGCGAAGCAGGTAACACAGTCCCTGGCCTCCTGCAGAAATTCAATACATGGTTGCTAATGCCCCTTCCCTAGGTTAAATAGAAAAGGTGAGAGCAGACCTCTTTGTTTGATCCAATCTTAAGGGGAAAGCATCCAGTCTTAGGTAAGTATGATGTCAGCTGTAGGATTTTCAGAACTTGCTAGATTCTTGTTTGACATTGTGGGAGCTAACATCTCCCATCTTACAAGATTGTTCTGAGAACCAAATGAAATAATATGTGTGAGAGCACTCTAGGAGCTATAGCTTATTCTACTTTAGTTATTGACATTGATTAAATCCCAAAAATCAAAGGGAATGAAACAAAGAAGAAAAGTATACCACAATCTGTGAAAATACAATTGCCAAAATGATGTAGCTAAAAAATACAACCTGAAACCAATTTGGTAATTAATGGTCCATTCAGAGCCAAATTCTTTTACGCAGAGAACTTGTTTATTTATCAAAGGATGTCGTGATTGTTTTGTGAGTCCCATTTCATCAATCCTCCACTAAAGAATAAGTTTTGAGGCAAGCACAGAGTTAATCATTCTTGGAATCCCACATCCCTTTTCTTTATTCGACAGTTGATTAGAAATCAGCATCTGAGCAAGCAAGCACTCTGCTCAGAAAAAATGACCCAATATTTAAGATCAGGCACACTCTCCCCTTTAACCAGTCTCCTTCTTAACGTCACATGTTATCTCCCAGAGCAACATTCAAACTTGTCAACTTGTCTACACACAGGAATCTGGTGTTTTCCACTCTCTGGAGAAAGCTTACCTTCAAATCGACATATTTATTCTCTTCTTACATAGCTGGGAAGAAAAAGCTTTCTTCCCTTAGAAGAAAGACTCTTTGATGTTCCACTTTTCATTTGTGATTCAGAAACCTCCCTGCCCCCAAGAGTAATTTCAAATTCAAAGAGAACTTGTCTGATAGGGTTTTGTCTGTGTGTGTGTGTGTGTGTGTGTGTGTGTGTGTGTGTGTGTGTGTGCGCGCGCATGGGGGGGGTAATAATGATCAAACACAGATATAAAATCACCATAATTAGCTAAATCAACATCATGCCATCCAAGTGGGGCTCACTTTTAATTTTCAACCTTCGCCAGGCTATGTCTTCAAGCCTTTATAAAATTAGCCAATTTCAGTCAACGATGCAGCCTTAACTATTTCTGTGTGATCAGTTGAGTTCATTGTTCATCGTCATGGTTGTGAACAGTGAATGCTAGCTGGCTGTTGCAATCCAGAAATGTGTAGCTCACTTAAAAGAGGCACAAAAGGGTGAAAGAGCCATCGTCCACTGCAACCAGACAATGTTTGAAGAGGCAGTGGAGAAGGCAAACAGTGGCCACAATCCCCCCACAATGGCAGAGGCGTCTGCTGTGCCCACCATGTGGGGGCTGTGCATGTCCTGTGAGGGGGTCAGCACCCACCCTGCACAAAGGCTCTCTCTGCCCAGTGCCTAGCTCCAAGGGCAGGCTCTCCAAGCTAAGCAGAGAGGAAGGCAGGAGGCATTTGCAGAAAGCAATCACTGGAGGAAAGCAAGTCACACTATGTTTCCAGAATGTTCAATCAGGACAATTGCAGACAGATGAAGAAATTCCCCTCAGGGGCACAGAAACCACCAGAAAAACAGTGTTCATTCAAACTCCAAGCTGCCTGGGAGGAGAAAAACCTGAAAGACTGAAGGAGACCCAGCAGACACATCTAAGGGGCTGGCAAAAGATGGCATTTTGAAGGGGACCAAGACAGACTGGACTGCAGGGGAGCAAGCGGCAGTGAGTAACTGAACAAGCCCTCACAGTTTCAGTGCTTTAGGGGCCATCATTGGTTGGCTCAACCTTGTGGAGTGGGATTTAGTCTATTTTCTGTAGTAATAATTATGAAGCTGCAAATTGTTTAGGTGCTGACAGAAATAAGCATTTAGACTACCTGACAACTGAGTCAGTATTTTAATGCCTCCAAAGAGCTTCCAAGTTAAGGCCCAGACCACACGGGACGTTTCATCATGTTTGCAGGCTTCCCAATAAAACCTTTCTCACATGCCTGACACTATGGCAATTCACTCTCGGCCAAGAGTCAGACAGGAAATTATGACAAATAACCCTTTCTCATGAGCTCCTCAGAAAAAGGGCTGTGCAGGGGTTCTTAGTAGTCACAGTGTGGGGCAGGGGCCAGCCACTAGGAAGGAGCCCAGCACACAGCCCGGCCATGCTCAGGGGTGGTTACATATGATAGATCAATGACTCTAGTTCAGCTGGAAGACAGGTTGTAGTGGAGGGCAACAGGGCTTGACCCTGCGCAAAACCCTCATCAACCTGGAATAGGCCAGAGGAGTCAAACTCAGTGAAACTGAGCAAAGCTGGGAGGCAGAATAAAAATATCCCAGAATAGAATCTAATTCCAAAAGTAAATGTCTTTACAAGACTACCATAATTGCATGTGATGGCGTGTAATGTGTTGATGCAGATAAACAAAATGCTTCTCACGTGAATATGAAAAGCCAGTGGCACGTTCATAGGAAGGACGTTGGGGAAGGAATGAGATTTCCCAGCTGGGCACATGCAAAGGACTCCAGAATTTCTGATGTGAGTAAGCTCAAAATCTAATCACACCACGTCTCTGCTTAACACAGCCTCCCACTGGCCTTAGCAGACTTCAAAGACCAGGCTGGCTCCAGCTCTCCAGCCTCATCCTAGCTTCCTCCAGTCTCTCTCTCTGGTCCTGTCACACGGGACTTCCTGTGGTTCATTAGGCAGGCCACACCCTTCCTGCCTCAGGGCCTTTGCACATGCTGCTCCCTCTTCCAGGAGCACTCACCAGGCCTAAACTTCCCACCAGGTGAGTGTCTACACAGCCTGCAGGTCTCAATTTGAATGATTTTTGCCTCAGGGAGGCTTCAACCACCCAATAAGCCAGATTCAGCTCCAAGATCCATGGCCCCATAACTCCCCTCCTTTCCTCATGCTCACCACTGAGATTACTCCATCTGTGTGGGTCTCCCTCACCTGACAGGAAACTCCACACAGGCAGAGACCAGGTCTGCCCTGCTGGTCACCCTATTCCTAATGCCCAGCCCATGCCAGGACTCAACACATTAACAGACATTGATTAGGGGGTATTAGTGCGGTGCAGCTGCTAAGGAAAGCAAGAGGTCTTGGGATGCATTAAAAGAGGGACATCTTCTATGACAAAGGAGGTGAAAGGCATGCCCCTTCTGTGCAACTCAGACCACACACTGTGGGTTCATGCTGGGTGCCACGCCAAGATGGTGCTATGGTGGGGAAGAAGCTAGAAATCATGTCCTACCAGGCAAGGTAAAAGGGACCCAGCAAATTTCACCTGGAGGCAACTTACGGGAATTATGGCTGCCAGATGTAAGTACCTGAAGGGCTCTGCTACGGCAAGGGAGATTTCAACTCAGCAGAGGGCAGCTGTGGGGTGTGAGGACAAACGGACAACCTGCCGCGGCTCCCTGTCGCTGAAAACATTCACTGTTGGTCTTCACCGCCACTTGGCAAGGGTTTCATTGTGGGTTGGGCTGGAAGGTATTTTCTCTGTCTTCCAACCTGAGGGGTCCGAGCCTCTCAGTTCACCACTCATGGACCACAAGGTCTCATCGGCTGGACAAGACCATCAGACAAAGTCCCCTTAGCTCCAAGGTTCTCTGAGTAATGAGTCTGGTAGGCAATGATTGAGAGCTTATCAATTAAGCTGAAATGGAAACTGTCCACTCAAAACAATTCTCAACCCTCAGACAAACATTTCTTAGAATGGCCCATTTTCATCTGGTTTCAGGAAATTAACATTTCAGAAAGGAAACGATCCTTTGGAATCCAAATCTCTAACAAAAAATAGACCCACATTCCACAGTCATGCACAAGGCACAACACTCCTGGAAAGATGGTCCATCTCTGTCACCTTTTGGGGGCACAGCTTTGAGGAGGCTCAAAGAAGTCCAAGTGACAGTAAAGAGGACAGTGGGAGAAGCAGAAAAACCTGTCTGTTTTCAAATCATGGGGTATCACCTGCAGCTTCTCTCCCTGCTTTTGCTCAGAAAATTGGGAATACCACAAATTGCATTTGAATTTTAAAGCCAAATTCCCTACCAGAAATCCAGCGTATCCCTCTTTCCAAAACTCTGGCCTCCGTTTTAAACAATGACGATCTGCTGGTCAGTTCCCTAATAGCTATGTCTCTCAGTCTGCATGCTCAGCTCCCCTTCCTAAAAGCCCACACACCTGAACCGGTGTATTTTCTTTATATCTCCTTTCTCTTCCTGAAGTGTTAAAAGGGAACACTCTCCTAAGATCCATTTCTCTCTTTCCCCTCCAAATGCTTCATCCCCATTTGTAACAACCCCAAGATGCACCTCCTTTCGATTTTCCTTACCCAGCTTGAAACATTCTCATTCTAATTACGTTTTCAGTTTTCTTATATTTCTCCCTCGAGATGTCTCAATTAGCGTACTTTTTCATGCCGCCTGTCACCCCTGAGCTGCAAGGTGGGTCTAACTCCAACCGAAACCTTGTGGAAAATAAATGAGGAGCCGTTCTGGGCGGCCAGGCCGAAGGTGGGGTTACTTTACAAACTAGTGCACCTTTAATTGATGATAAATGGACAGGAAAGTAGCCTTATTAATACGGCAGCCTGGATTCGGCTGGCATGCAGTGTCCTTTCATTACTCAAAGAAACAGAAAAGGCAAGCCATGCTCAGTCCTGGGTGAGGAACTTCCGTTCAGAGAGAAGAAGAGAGAGAGGGAAGAGGCTAATTAACAAAGTTCTGGTCGAAATCGGAAATTAACTCACCTCTTTTAAGACCACAGTTAAATATGCCATTTGTCTTCTCTGTAATTAAACTTACAGGTAATTATGCCCGCAGAATGCAGCAAGTTAAACGAATGTAGGGTTTTCTCTCCCTATCAAATCACTCTTTTCATTCTAACCCTGTCAAAAGACTAAACAAAAATAAAGGTGACTGCCACAGTATATTTCTTTCATTAATGAGTGCTTTGTTGTCTTAAGGCTTCTCTAGAAAGCTGCAATTGTGTGGGGTTTATTCCTTCCCTCTCCTGGGAATCCAGAGTCCTTATCTGAACATTACAGAATTTCAAAACACACAGAAGGCAAGTGGTACTCAAAAGCATTTCCCAACCACAGATGCTTGGAGGTATCAAGGAAGTTTAAAGGACAAGAACCAGAGAAGGCACCCCTGTTCATTCCCTTTTCTCCCTGGTTATGGAGTGTGCCGGTTTGAGTGTATTGTGTCCCCCAAATGCCATTATCTTTGTGGTCTTGTGTGGGGCAAACGTTTTTGGTGCTGGCTGGATTTGCTTGGAATGTGCCCCACCCAGCTGTGGGTAATGATTTTGATAAGATGTTCCCATGGAGGTGTGGCCCCGCCCATTCAGGGTGGGCCCTGATCAGTGGAGCGATATAAATGAGCTGACTCAAAGAGAGGAAAAGGAGTGCAGCTGGGAGTGAAGTTTTGAAGAGGAGCAAGCTTGCTGGAGAGGAACGTCCTGGGAGAAAGCCATTTTGAGGCCGGAGCTTTGGAGCAGACGCCGGCTGCCTTCCTAGCTAGTAGAAGTTTTCCGGACACCATTGGCCATCCTCCGGTGAAGGTACCTGATTGCTTGGACGTTTTGTGGCCTTAAGACTGTAACTGTGTAGCGAAATAAACCCCCATTTTATAAAAGCCTATCCATCTCTGGTGTTTTGCATTCTGCAGCATTAGCAAACTAGGACATGGAGTGTTTAGGTATTGCTGCCACATCGTGTCTGACTGTGACCAGTATACAGCCCCTTCCCACCACTTCTTTTACTATCTTCTATTGCTATCATCTCTCTAAGTAGCTTTGGGGGGCCAAAGAAATCAAGACGTGCAGAGAGGGGTGGCATTTAGCATCACTCTAGCTGGCAATATACATATGTCCCTTGGATCCACTAGCCTGGGACCCATTAGCAGTGGCCTGGCTCTCAGCCCTCGTGGGAGCCTGGCTGGAGCTGGATGGGGTCCCAGATCTCCGCATGCCACTGGGCAGAGTATGTGCGAGCCCCCTTAGAAATCCACAGCTCCCTGGAGGATGTGCTGGGATGCTCAACTAGTCTGATAAATTAGTCCCTAAAGAATTCAAAAGGATGTTCGGCAAGAACAATCTCCAGTGGTAAATTCTCCGAAGAGATTAAGAACGGGCCAAAAGTGACGTTTGGGGCTCCCATGTGTGTCCATTTTCTGTCCCTGTTTCACCCTGTCTTGACTTTCCATTGGTTTAATGCCATCGGGATTTCCTCCTGCTGCCCATTTCCCCATTTTACCCTGGTCCTTTCAGCCTCTCTCATCCCTTTGCAAATTCTGTCAATTGACAGCGATGTTTCAACTGAAAGATCAACCAGGGCTTGTCTGAATTCCCACCTGTCTGAAGGTGTAAAGCTCTGAAGCCACATTGCAGTCCAGAGGTGGCAGTCGCCTTGCCTCTACTTCCATCGTATTAAGCTGGGCGATTCCATTGGAGGAATCCAGAATTAAAAAGTAAACATCTCTAGTCACACATTTGCTGGATAATTACTCATACAGCCCTTTTGTGAAGCAATTTGGCAATATGTATGAAGAGCAATAAAAATATTGACTGTGAAATTTTCATGAGGAAATAATCTTATATGCAGAGAAATGTTCAATACAGTGTAATAATTTTGTACAAAACGGCAGCAACGAAAAAGGAAATAACCTAAGTGTTCAAGTTGGAGAATGTTCAAATCGATAAGTGGTACATTCACTTGATGGATCAGTATGTGACCATTCAAAAGGACGGTTATATGTTCTAGAGAGTTTTGTGTGGTCTATCTATGTCCTACCACTCCCGTCCTCTATCTTCCATCCCTGGAGCATTTTAAAAATTTTTGTCACATCATTTATGTCTATCACAAATATTCATATTTTTTCATCTTCCATTTACTTTTAATCCCTGCCTTTCTACAGGGAATTCCAGCTCTTCAGTTGCTACAGATTCAGGCTATAGAATCCTAGTGTGTCTGATTCTCTGCTGTATTTCCAGAACCTAGAAATTCTGAAAAACAATGCATTCCAAAATATTAATTGAACAAATAAATGAATGAATAAGGTACTCTTCCTTAAAAAAAAAAAAAAAAAAAAAAAAGATGGTTATAGAGACTGTGCAAAACCTGAATACTCGGTTATTATATTATGTCAAAAAAAATCACAATATAAATGTGAAAACATCAACATGATCACAAAGTCACACTAAAACGTACCAGTCACTGAATTAAAAAGGGGGAGGGAAAATCAGGGTTAATTTTTTTTTCCTTTCCTCTATTTTTCAAATTTTCTGAGATACATTTGTATCCATTCTAAGGGGAAAAAATATATTACTCTGGTATGGGGGGAAAAAGAAAACATAATTCTTGTGAATGTGAATCTCTTGAGCCTGTCAAATGAATCCAAACCTAGAGACCTGTCTAAAGCACCATCCCTGACTGGAGTTGCTAAGACTTGTCACATGCCAGCCCTGCCTCTGACAAGCTGATGACCCTGTGGGAATCATTTAACTCTCTGACCTTCAGTTTCTTCAAGAAAAGGAAACAAACTCTCCTCATGGTGGCCGTCACGATTTTTCATGGCTGTCCATGACTCAGCTCTCTCTGGTTCTCCATCTACCTCTCGAGCTTACCCTTCCCAATCTCCTTCCCGGAACTCTTCTCTGCCCACCCATTACATGTTAGGATCTGCCAGGATTCCATCCTCTGCCTCCTCTCGCCCTTCCCCTTATCCAGGGAACCCACCTACTCTGTGGGCTCATCTACTCTGTCAAAGGCCTCTTGAGCCTCTAAACTGCATCTCCAGCTGCTGCCTGGAAGTCTGCACTCAGCGTCTTCAGAATGGAACTCATGATCTTTCCCCTACGCAGGCCTGACCCCACTACCCACTTTCTAGTCCCATAATGGAAACAGGATTCCTTGTGGTTGTGGCCCTCGTCACCTCCGGCATTGCCTGCTCACCCAGTATCCTATGCCTCATCCCTCCCATTGTCCTCTGAACCATCTCCAGACAGAACCTTTCTAAGGTGCAAATCAGCCAGGTCATTCACCCCCAAAATCAATGGGTGTTTTCTGATCACCCCTGGTGAGGAAAACCCAAGATCTATGCTGTGACTTCTCAGCATGCTCTACCTTGCTTTCTGGCCTCTTGCTTCTCCCCCACACCCACCGTGGGTGACAGCCCAACTGGACCTGCGGAGCTCTGATCCTGTCACCCACAGCTCACTCAGCTCTCACCAGCCAGGTCCACCCGGTGCCTCCACTAGTGACAGGACAACCCCAGATCCTGCAGACGGTGTTGGAATGACCTTGAGGACCCTGCCTCCCAACAAACCCCAATCATAGCCCGTGGTATGGGCACACAGCCCCTTCCCCGCCCCACCTCCAGGACTCTTCCCCATGAAATCCCAGCCCCACCCCTTGGGAACTATCTGGTCCAGTGCCAGTGTGACTCTGTGCCTTCTTAACAATGTTGTATTTTCCATATCTCTGGGAACGCACCATACCACCCCCCACCCCCAGTGGTGGAACATCTTCTTAGTAGTTCCTTAATCAAAGAAGCATCCAGAGACTTGTGGGATACTCAGAAAGTTCCACCTTCAGGAAGGTGCAGCAAGAACTTATCCAGGAGATGATTTAATAAACCATCCTTAGAAGATGGCAGCATAGAGAGGCATGGAAGACTTAGTCCCCCCCGGAACAATTCATAAATGACCAAAAAACTTGTAAATAACCTGGAATAACAGCGGGGAGACAAACGTGACTGCCCACTCATCATCCACCAACCTGAATTGAGAGGAATGCCCGAGATCGCAGCATAAAATCTGTAAGTAAAACTGCGGACCCTCACTGAGAGCCGAGAGCTGAGAGCCCCTCCCTCACGGAAGCCGCGCAGTGCTAGAGAGCAGCACTCTCTCAGCCTGGCTCCAAGTGAGGTTTCAATATTAACTGCTCAACACAGCGAATCCTCAACAAGCAGACAGAGGCTTTTGGTGACAACTGACCTTGGGAGAGTCGGGGGACATATCTGTCTCAGGACGGGGAGCCCAGAGGATCGGGTGCTATCTCTGGCTGACGGGTGAACCTGAGAGTTTTTCTGTCACTTTCTCCCTCTGTGGAGAAAACCTCAGCTGTTCTCAGCCCGTAATGCTTTGCAGTAAAGACAGCCTCAGACATTTTAAAACCAAAACACTTCAGTCAGCAGAGTCACAGAAGCAAAGAACTTATTGATATGCAAATGACATCTCTGGAGGGGGCATAGCTTCCCAAGAGGAAAGGGAGGGGCCCAGCTCTGCTGTCCATCTTTCAGTCTTTCCAGAACCAGACCCCAAAGCCTGGGGGAGGAGAGCCACAGGCCACACCCTCTTACACAGGCAGTGACAGGCTGACAGGTGCACCTGCCGGGCAGAAAAGCACAGGTGTCTCAATCCTCTAAGAAAAGCCATCAGGGAAACCAGATACTGAATATTACCTCCTTCTGTGACCTGAGCCTGTTCTCTTCTGGGAAAACCTGACTGGGGTGGCCTAGGAGGCCAGATGCCTAGACAACAGAAAACTACAACCTACACTAAGAAAAATGAAGCTATGGCCCAGTCAAAGGAACAAACGTCAACTTCAACTGAGATACAGGAATTTAAACAACTAATGTTAAATCAATTCAAAGAGTTTAGAGAATATTTCACAAAAGAGATAGAGGCTGTAAAGAAAACACTGGGCATATATAAGGCAGAAATTGAAAGTTCAAAAAAACAACCAGTAGAATCTACAGAAATGAAAGGCACAACACAAGAGATGAAAGACACAATGGAAACATACAACAGCAGATCTCAAGAGGCAGAAGAAAACACTCAAGAACTGGAGTACAAAACACCTGAAAGCCTACACGCAAAGGAGCAGATGGAGAAAAGAATGAAAAAAAATGAGCAACATCTCCGGGAACTTAAAGATGAAACAAAGTACAAGAATTTACGTATCATTGGTGTCCCAGAAGGAGAAGAGAAGGGAAAAGGAGTAGAGGCAATAATAGAGGAAATAATCAATGAAAATTTCCCATCTCTTATGAAAGACATAAAATTACAGATCCAAGAAGCGCAATGTACTCCAAACAGAATAGATCTGAATAGGCCTACGCCAAGACACTTAATAATCAGATTATCAAATGTCAAAGACAAAGAGAGAATCCTGAAAGCAGCAAGAGAAAAGCAATCCATCACATACAAAGGAAGCTTAATAAGACTATGTGCAGATCTCTCAGCAGAAACCATGGAGGCAAGAAGGAAGTGGTGTGATATATTTAAGATACTGAAAGAGAAAAATCACCAACCAAGAATCCTATATCCAGCAAAGCTGTCCTTCAAATATGAGGGAGAGCTCAAAATATTTTCTGACAAACAGACAATGAGAGACTTTGTGAACAAGACACCCGCCCTACAGGAAATACTAAAGGGAACACTGCAGAGTGATAGAAGACAGGAGTGTGTGGTTTGGAACACAATTTTGGGAGATGGTAGCACAGCAATGTAAGTACACTGAACAAAGATAACTATGAATACGGTTGAGAGAGGAAGGTTGGGAGCATGTGAGACACCAGAAGAAAGAAGGAAAGATAAAGACTGGGACTGTGTAGCTTAGTGAAATCTAGAGTGTTCAGCAATTGTGATAAAATGTACAAATACGTTCTTTTACCAGGGAGAACAAGCAAATGTCAGCCTTGCAAGGTGTTAAAAATGGGGAGGCATTGGGGGAGGGATGCAATCAATGTAAACTAGAGACTGTAACTAACAGAATCATTGTATTATGCTTCCTTTAATGTAACAAAGGCGATATACCAAGGTAAATGCAGATAAGAGGGGGGGATAGGGGAGGCATGTTAGACACTTGACATTGGTGGTGTTGTCTGACTCTTTACCCTACTTTGACTTGGGGTTGCTTTTCCCTTTGCTACTTCCTTTGCTGTCATTTTTTTCCTCTTTCTTTTCCCTCTCTACCTTCTTTGATGCTCCCTCCTGCCTTGTGGAAGAAATGTAGATGCCCTTATATAGATAGTGGTGAAGGTGGTGAACACATAAATATGTGACCATACAGAGAACCATCGATTGTTTACTTAGGATGGAATGTACGGGGTGTGAACAAAACCATCTTAAAAAAAAAAAGGGGGGGGTTGATGTCAAGACCTCAAGGGCAACATACTGAGTGAAATAAGCCAGACACGTAAGGACAAATATTGCAGGGTCTCACTGATAAGAACTAACTATAACATGTAAACTCATAGACATGAAATATAAGGTACCAAGATATAGGACAAGGCTTAAGAATGGGGAGCAGTTGCTTAGTATGAGCAGAATGTTCAACTAGGATGAACTTAAATGTTTGGAAATGAACAGAGGTGTCGGTAGCAAGATGTAAGAATAACTAACAGTGCCGAATGGTGCGTGAATGAGGTGGAAAGGGGAAGCTCAGAGTCATATATGTCACCAGAAGGAAAGTTGGAGGTCAAAAGATGGGAATGTATAAAACTGAATCCTATGGTGGGCAATGTCCATGATCAACTGTACAAATATTAGAAAACTCTTCCATGAACCAGAACAAATGTATAACAATACAACTAGAAGTTAATAATAGAGGGGCATATAGGGAAGAAATATATACCTATTGCAAACTATATACTGCAGTTTGTAGCATTTCAACATTCTTTCATAAACAGTAACAAATGTACCATACCAACACTATGAGTCAACAATTGAGGGGGGTTGGTTAGGGATATGGGAGGATTTTTTTTTTCCATCTTTCACTTTATTTCTTGTCTGGAGTAATGAAAAGTTTCTAAAAATTGAACAAAAATTAAGTGCGGTGATAGATGCACAGCTGTATGAGGGTACCAGGGGCAACTGATTGTACACTTTGGATCTCTGGATAATTGTATGGTATCTGAACAATCCAAATAAAAAAAATAAAAAATAAAAAATAAAAACAAATTAAAAAAAAAAAAAAAAAAAAAACTTATCCAGGGGTTGATCTATATATCCTAGGTTAAAATCCTCCCTCCTAAATGACCCGCACAGAAAAAGGAGGAGCAGGGGCCTAGATCTTTCCCTGTGACCCTCTCCTGTGTCCTGAGCACATTGACCCAGGAGCCTTTACGATGAAATGGGTGCTTCATGGCCTCAAATACATTTGGACTGGGGCCTTAGACAGGAGACGGGGAGAACCTAAACCTGGAATGCTCGGGTCCCATAACCAGCTCACTCTAGCCACTTAGGTTCTTGGCAAAGGCCTTTGCCCCTATTGCTTCCCATGCCTGATGAGCCCTTAATTACCCTGTCCACTTGAGAAACTTCTACTCATCCTTCAAAACCCAAATCACTCATTATTCCTCAGAGACACCGTAATATTTTCCTAGGACTGCCATAACAAAGCACCACAAACTGGGTGGCTTAAAACAAGAGAAGTGTATTCTCTCACAGTTCTGGAGGCTTGAAATCTGAAGTCAAGGTGTTGGCAAGGCCGTGTTCCCTCTGAAGGCTCTAAGGAAGGATCCCTGCTTGCCTCTTTCCAGCTTCCGATGGTGTCCAGCAACCATCGGCAATTCCTTGACTTGTTGATGCCTCACTCCAGTCTCCACCTCCATCACCACGTGGCTTTCTCCCTGTGTGCGCCTTATGTCTAAATTTCCCTCCAATAGGGCCCACCCTAATCCAATATGACTTCATTTTAACTTGGTTGCATCTGCAAAGACCTTATTTCCAAAAAATGTCACACTCACAGGTACCTGAGATTAGGACTTGAACATACCTTTTGGGGGGGACACAAATCAACCCACAGGAGACACCTTTTCCCTGTTCTTCTTCCCTAAGCAGAATTCCGCATTGTCCCCTCTGCAGTCTCCTATTGCTTTATCCACCGCTCAGCAGTGACGGTTCTCGTAGGGTGTCGTAACTCTTCATTCTAGCTTAAACAGACAAGGAACTTTTCCAGTTTGATGTATCTTATTTATTGGGGTATCTCCAGCACCAGGGGCAGTATTAGGCACAAAGCAGGTGCTCAGTCAACATGTATTGAAGGCATTTATGGCTGACCCAGATGGAGAGGTGACCTCTTGCTGGATATAGATGCTAAGGCTGTTCTTAACTTTCCAGTTCACACAACTAAGTAACAGTGAAGCAGTTATGACTTGCGATCTTGCAATACTTATGCCAACAATTATCACTTCAAATTTTTCAGTTCTTTTAAGGGGTTAACAAGACCTGCCCTTCAGATTTGCAGGTATTTTCTTTATAAATAATACAAAAGGAAACTTCCATATCAGCCTGGTCAAATTTTTAGATTACTAGTGAGTAGAGCCCAAATTAATTAGATCTTAAAATGCAAAAAGTAAATGACATTCTTCCTGAAGACATTCCCCTCATCTAATATTCTTCCTTAAGATGTGATCAACATCCTACCACTGGCAAGAAGCAACGTGTCTATTGGAAATGGCCTGACTGGTGTTCAAATTTGCTACCTGCATGACTTTGGGCAAGTCACTTAACCTCTCTGAGCCTCAATTTCTCATCTGTAAAATGGGGATAATTAAGTCCACACGAAAGGTTCATTGTGAAGACTGAATATGACCTGCACTGATACATGAAGCATCTAATGCAGATCCAGGTGCCTGGGTGATCAATAAAAGTGAGTTCTCTTGCTTGCTTTTCCTTTATTAACACCTCATTCCCCACCCTGGAAAGGGAAGAGAGGGCCTAGGGCAGGTTTCCCCATCCCATCACTTTGGACATCTTTGAGCCAGATAATTCTTTGGTGCTGGGGACTGCAGGGTGTAGAGCAGCATCTCTAGAGTCCACCCCTAGATGCTAGGAGCATCTGCCCTCCCCCACCCCAAGTTGTGGCAACCAAAACAGTCTCTAGACATTGCCAAATGCCTGTTGGAGGCAAAATCACCCCCAGTTGTGAACACTGGCCTCAAACATCACCTACTAAGAAAACATACTCAATTTCCCCTTAGGATCTGTTTTGAACAGTGCTGGAGCCACACGTGATGAGGTTCTGCCAGTCAGGAGATCAGGGTGAGAGAGGGTGCATTGTAGACCGCTGCTGCCAATGGCAATCCCACTCTTTCAGAACTGAAGATCAAATCGCTCTGTCTCATAGCAATCTACATTCCCAACACATGTCTGTTTGGTCAACAACTATTAATTGAGCATCTACTAAGTGGTAGGCAGCTGTGCCAGGTGTGGGGGTATTACAGCAAGTAAGTGGCAGCCTGCATGGAGTGTATACTCTATGGGGACCACAGAGAGCAGTAAAAGGAGAGGTAGCGAAACGTCAGGTGGAGATACATGATATGAAGACTGCTAAAGCAGAGCCAGGCAGGCGCGTCCGAGGTACAGCACCTGTCTTCTCCTTGCCGTGAGCCGGGGCAGCAGCAGAGTTGGATGCAACCCAGAGGTGGCTGCATTTGGATCATGGACTGAAGGTTACCCCTACTCACAGTAGGGTAACTTGAGAGAGAATCAGCAGGGTCCTTCATAGAAGCAAAAAGTCCTTATAGACCCCACACCCAGCCTACAGTATGTTAGTGGCACCAAGATTTCCTTAGGGAAAAAAAACAAAAAACACACAAGAGAACATGGACTCGGGTCCATCTGTCTCAATTAATGGAAGGAATATTCTAACCAGAGTGACACTCTTAAATCTTTTAAAAAGAGAAAGAATTACTAGTTGGGCTGCTTTGGAATGGTGGGATTATAGGGGATTGTTACAAATTCATTATACCTTTATTGTTAAAAAATGTCTACAAGCAGCATTATTTCTTATTATTTAAAGTCTCATAAACTTTTTTTTAAGTGGGGCCTACCACTGTGTCTGGATTACTCCTGATTTATAACCAAGGTTTCTCCTCCGATGGAGTAGTGGCCACAGAAGAGAGGTGATTAGTGGCAGAGCTTCCTAATGTTTAAACACACAACGTAGACACGGGAATTTCTAAAGCTTGAATTAGTGCGTCCCACCTGGTGGAGCCATTAAAGCGTGAAGTAGGAAAATGGACGGCCCTTTAAAAAGTCTTTTGATCTGAAAGACTCCAGCGTCCCCTTTTGAAACTATCACAGTTACACGTTATCGTGTCACCCCTTTCTCACTTGCAAACTGCTGACCCCAGAGCCCGGGACCGAGCGCAACTATCACGGAAGTGCACCGCGCAGGCGCAGGGCCCAGAGCCCCTCGGCGGGTGCAGCACAGTAGACATTAGACTCGGGAGAACAGCGCTGTCAAGCCATGCCCTTCTCCTGAGCTGCACCGTAACTTGCTCTCTCACAGTGCAGATTCAGGGGCAAAAATGCACTCCTTGAAAGAAGGCAGAGTGGGGAGAGTACAGCCCCCTGAAAATTTGTCATCCTGCCACTTTTTCTGCGCCAGGGGGCGGGGCCCTGGGGCTCCTGGGAGTGGGCCTTTGGGTCAAGGCTGGGCTGCCTTCAGGGGCTTTTCCTCCTCTCCCCACCAAACAGAGCCCCTCAAGAAAGGCTTCTGTGGTCGGCGGCCTCTGCCCTCTTCTCCAGGGCTCGCCACCCTCTCTGGACCCCAGCGCGGAAGCCATTGCCCCTCTCTGCCCGAGCAAGGCACCTGTGGGTCCTTTGAAGAAAAGTTGGAATTCAGAGGCTCCGAGTCTCTGTTCTCTGATGCCCGAGCAGCGTCCCAGCTTCCAGGCCACATGGGGCTGTTAAGAGCATAATTATTGTAAGAAGTGTTATCCTGATGCATTTCGCTGGAAAATACCAGTACAAATTACCTCGAGTTTTGCAAGTGCTGCTGGCATGAGAGAGAGAAAATTCTTTGCCTCTTTTTTTTCTCTTTTTAGCTAACGGCCAAAAAGAAAGCAATATGCGCCCACTTTTTAAAGTTGCTCATTTGTGATGTAAATTTCTTGCCATACATGGCTTTTTTTTTTTTCCTGATGACTCTTTTGCTTGCTCTATAGTAATACATTTTTGTTTAAAACTTTCTAACCTTTCTAACTTCTAGGTGCCTTTCTCATAGTCATTCTGCATCTGGGAGAAATAATTTCTCTTAGGGTCAAGTGTCCTTTCATCTCTTGCCTATAGTGTTTTCCTCATAGCCCCATGGCCCTGTTCTACTCTGTGCAGTAGCCTGTTATTTTCAAGGGGTCTCCCCCACCAACCTGCGAGGCCCTTGGGGAAGGAGCTTTCTCCCAGTCTCTTCTGGGTTCTCAGCACAGAGAACAAGGCCTGACACCTAGAAAGGGCTCAAGAGCAGCCAAATGAACAAATGAGCAAGCGAGGGGGGCTTGGGTTCCCTTGTTTGAACCTGACAATGCAGTCAAAGCAGTGTTGCTAAAAAGCAGTTCCAACCATAAAAGTCGCTTTTCACATTCAAAGAAGCAAGGTGAGAGTATTGCCCCAGGGACAATGGGGCCGGTGGGGGTGGGGGGGGAGTGCTACCCAGAGGGTATAAATCCAAGCCCATCACAGCCTTGTAGCTGCTACAAGCCCAGGGTTCCCTCCTCTCTCCTCTGAATCCATCACCTGAACCCCCGATGCCAGGCCGTAATCTCTGCATGGCCAGGGCAGAGCCATGCAGACTCTGGGGGAGTCAGGACAAGTGCTGAGCCCCAAGCTACAGTCTAAAAGCCACAGGGTGGAGGGGAAATATAACCGGGACCTGGGAATTCAGCAGATGAAGGTTCAAATCCCAAGCCTGCCGCTTACTGGAAGTGAGGGCTCAGGACAAGTTACTGAACTTCTCTGTACTTTGCCTTCCTCGTCTATAAAATGGATTAATGATGCAGGACCTACCTTTCAAAATTTTTCTAAGGGCTGAGTATACTGTCACACTGGACCAGCATGTCTCCTTTTCCATCTCAGGAGAGGCTCCTGGGATGAGCTTTTTTTTTCTTTAATGCAATTTTATTGAAATATATTCACAAACCATACAATCATCCAAGGTGTAAAAAAATTATTCACAGGATCATAATATAGTTATGCATTCATCACCACAATCAATTTTTGAACAATATCATTACTCCAAAAAATAAAAATAAAAGTAAAAAAAGAACACGCAAAACATCCCATACCCCACCTCCCCCCTATTATTCATTTACTTTTCGACCCCGATTTTCTACTCATTTTTCCATACACTGGGTAAAGGGAGTATGAGCCATAAGGTTTTCACAATCACCTGGTCACACCATATAAGCTACATAGTTATATGATTGTCTTCATGAATCAAGGATACTGGATTGTAGTTCAACAGTTTCAGTATTTCCTTCAAGCTATTCTAATAAACTAAAAACTAAAAAGGGATATCTATATAATATATGAGTTACCTCCAGAATGACCTCTCAACTCCATTTGAAATCTCTCAGCCACTGAAATTTTATTTTGCTCCATTTCTCTTCCCCCTTTTGGTCCAGAAATCTTTCTCGATCCCACAATGCCAGGGCCAGGCTCATCCCTGGGATGAGCTTTGAAGGAAGAGTGTAAGGACATGAGGTGAACTTGGAAAGAACGTTCGTTCGAGGGCCTCAAGAACATTCAGTTCTACCCTAGTGCTGAATACAGTGAACGTGGGTCAGTGGGTGACCCTCCTCCCAGCTCACAGTCCAGAGGGGAAGACAGCACAGGGGGCATGGACACAGTACAGCGAGGGAGCAAAGGATGACAAGCCATCGCAGGGCTCATGGGGTTCACTGGAATCACCCAAGTGAATGATTGTCCAACTAGTCACACAGCCAACAGTCGAGTTATATCCCCCCTACAGCTGTGAAGCCAGTCTATTCATTTTGGTCATCATCATGATCAACACTAAACACTCAACTAAATCTGTGTAAGAATCTGGGTAAGCAGTGAGAAACCACTCACAGCCACTAGGATGGCTGTTATTTAAAGAGAAAATAACAAGTGTGGAAGAGGATGTGGAGATATGCAGACCCTCATCCATTAGTGGTGGGAATGTAAAATGGTGCAGCTGTGGAAAGCAGTCTTGTGGTTCCTCAGAAAAGGTAAGCATAGAATTACCATTGACTCAGCGATTCCACTCTTAAGTATATAGCCCTCAAAATTGACAGCAGGGACTCTAACAGATATTTGTACACCAATGTTTATAGCAGTATTATTCGCAATAGTCAAAAGATGAATGGATAAGCAAAATATGGTATATATAGGCGGTGGAATATTATTGAGCCCTAAAAAGGAATGGAGTTCTGATACATACCACAGTGTGGATGAACCATGAAAACATCATGCTAAATGAAATAGGCCAGACAAAAAAGGACAGATACAATGGTATTTCACATAAATGAAATACCTAGAATAAGCAAATTCATAGAGAAAGAAAGTAGGTTACAGAATCTGCTGGGAGAGAATGGGGAGTTATTGCTTAATGGGTACAGAGTTTCTGTTTGGGGTGATGAAAGAGTTTTAGTAACTTAAGGGGGTAATGGTAGCACACCACTGTAGAAGTAATTAAAGTCACTGAATGGCACACTTAAACATGGTTAAAATGGCAATTTTTCGGTTATATAAATTCACAATCAATCTAAATTGGAAAAAGGAAAAAAAAAAAAAAAAAAGAATCTGTGTAAGGATCAAGATCCTTAAAACTGCCCATAGTTTTTATCCCCTAATTTTACTTCTATGGGTTTACATCTTGAGAAAATAATCACGAATTTACTCAGAGATGTATGTACGAAACTGCTGTTCCTCTCAGTTTGTTTATAAAATGAACCAACAATGCCTGGAAACAGCATAAATATTTGAGGTTAAGAGACTGATGTTAAAAAGATTCTGGTATACATCCACTATGCAGTCATCAAAATTTTACTCATAATAATTGTATATATATAGTTACATGAAAAAAAAGACTACAAAGCAGCATATAGAATATGTCCCAGACTGGTGTATGTGAGATACACACACACACACACACACACACACACATACACACATTTTTGGAGAAAAACTAATAGCCATGTTTTCTCTCAGAGACAGTAGAGCTTCATGGTTAAAAATGCATGAGGCAAATGGCCAGGACTGAATTTTGGCTCCACCACTTCTGAGGATGTGACACTGGAGAAGTGGTTTGTTCCCTGTGCCTCAGTTTCCCCATATTAAGCAAGGGGCTGTTAGTTGTTCCTTCTTCATAGGGTGTTTGGTTAATGCGCTAACCATGCAAGGGTTCTAGACTGAACATGGCACCTCATAAGCACTTGTTTACAATGGACATTAATTATTAGTAGTGGGGCTGGGGTCACTGGTCATTTTAATTTTCTATTTTATTCTTCCTGATATTTTCCACATGAAAGCGTACGACTTTTATAATCACAGAGAGGAAATCACTTTTAATCCATTTCAGTCAACAAGATGAATTCAATGAAGATATTAGTTGGAACTACTTTGCAATAATTGACACAACATCTGCTCTATCTAAAACTCAATCAAATAAAATACAGTCAACTCTCGATTCTCCACAAGGTATGTTCCTTTATCTGCGGCTAATCTTGCTTTCCTGTTTTTACTGGCCTCATTAAGCACTGGATATAACATCATATGTTACAGCTCTATCTAGTGTCTGTTTACTTTCTCTCCCACAGCCAACAGCTCAGCAAGAGCCTTGTAAACCAATTCTCTTAATGATTTATCCAGCCAGGGAAGGTGTGAACCCATGATAGTCAGAGAGGGGATGCTGAATGTGATGCTGTGTGCCTAGTGTGGGCACCCCTGGACACCCCAACCCTCTCTGTCGGAGCCACCCAGGACCCACCTGGCCATACACAGCAGTGATCACAGGACCATTCTTTTACTCAGAGCTGTACAAAGTAAATACATTATTTCTGGGGACCGACTAACCCCACAATCTGTAATGAAAGACCATGCTTTTTATAATATATGAACGTAAGCATGACAATGCACAATATTCAGTGAGTTTCTGACACCAGCTCTCCATCCCTTTCTAGTAAATACACAGAGTACCTCCTCTGCGTGCAGACCTGGATTTGGAGGTTGCTTTCCCTTTCAGAGCCCATGTGACTGGATTTCCGGTGTCTGTATCATCCAAAGTCAACATTCACCTCACCTCAAGGAGACTTTTGCCAGAGGCTCTGCTCCCCTCCCTCCCCAGATGTAAGAGGCCAGTCCTGTGTCTTGATTGGCTGAGTTCTCTCGGGCAACCAGCATGGCATTGTCCCATGTGCTGTCGGGGTGACAGAAGCAGCTTAAGCGTCTGAATTTTGGAAGCACCACATTCTCCTCGGAGCCCCTGGGTAGCGCAGTGGCTTTCCCCATACACCTCCCTCTACCTGCAGCAATCTAGCTGGATTCACTACCCTCCCAGACTTCTGGGCTACAGCAGCTACTCCTGGTAAGCAACAGGAAGCAGAAAAAAAAAAATCCTAAGAAAAGCTATGGACTCTGGAGACAGATAAAAGTCATTGGAAATTTGATTCTTGGGTTTGATAATTGGCCCTTTGCATTAAAGTGGTTGTTTTAACCAGGGAAAATTACTCAATGCCAGTTTTCTCAATTGAGTACGGTAATGATTCCAGTGACTTTGGTACTGCTTGAAATAACACACGTGAAAGCTCAGTGCCTGGCCCAACACAGACATTCCATAGAAATGCGGTTTGCTTCTCATTTGCTTTTAGTCAGCGCTCCACCATGATGTTTCATTGTTCCATTTGAAAGTCTATTTTTAGGAATTATTTGGCTGCAAGTAACAGACAATCTAACAGTGACTTAAATAAGGGTTTATGTTTCCTCCATAATAAAATGTGTGTAGATACGTGGCTGCTGGGGTTGGCTTATCACGTTTGTGTCAGTATCTTTTCTTCTCTCCCTCATGGTTGTAAGATAGCTGCCTGAAATCCAGACATCACATCTGCATTCCAGGCAAGAAGAGGGAAATGGGTGATGATCTTCCATATCTATCTCTTTTAGTAGGGGAAAAAAAAAAGTTTTCCAAGAAACACCTATCAGTGGACTTCTGATTATATTATATTAACTAGCTCTGTGTCACATGGTCACCCATTGCATTAAGAGAGACCAGGGTTTTACACTTTGGATGATTGTATGTTATGTGAATATATTTCAATTTTTTTAATTTACCAAAAAAAGAGATACTGGGAAATCACATACTTATTTCATGTCTTCACTCTCTGTTGTAGAAGATGGTCAAGGAGAAGACAGCTAGGAACAGCTGCCATACCAGGCAACCTACAAGATCTGCCCAAAGGGTTGGAAATTTTCAGATTATAAATACCCACAGGTAAATGCCAAGTCAAACAAAAATAAACACATAAATAATAAATATACGTCAAAGCCAAACATGTATGGATTACCTTCTACCATGTGGGGCTCTGTCTTCCCTTGATTTATACCCAAAGTCTTGCAGCCTGCCTGCACTTTAGAATCACCTGGAGAGCTTACAGGTCCCAGAGCCCAGGACCCCACCTCAGACCAATAAAGCCCTCTGGGGGTTGGGACCAGAGAGCTCCTCTGGCAACTGTGACACACAGAGAAGATTCAGGACCACTAATTCCATGAACCAGGTTAGGTGTCCATGGAGAGTGCAAGTGTGAACAACTAGAGGCTGCAAGAGGTAACTTGGGCCACAAGGAATCCTCCTGGGAGAGGAGCCTGTAAATGAACAGTCCAAAGGGCATAACAGGCATTCTAACCTACATAAGGTCACCCATCTCCCAGAACCTCATACTGACTCTTGGTATGTACAATACACTGCATTGCTATTTTGTACTTTTGGTAATCTGGTAAACTAAGCCCAGAAAGGTGCAGAAACCTCCCCAAAATGAGCTGGAGCACCAACAGGGGCTCCAAATGGCAGGTGCCCTCCACCTTCCTACCTGGCCCCTTTGTCACACATACTGCAGCCTGTCCCCTGGGCCGAGAGCTGGGCTGGAGCCCCAGGCAGCATGCACCACCTGCAGCTTCAGGCGCCCACTCTGCACCCTGGCAGGAGGATTGGGGGACTTTCCTGCAGAAACCGCCTACATTCCCAGCTTTCTCATCCTCCTTCAGAGGCAGCTCGAGTTTCCCTACTGCCAGGAAGCTCTCCTCCCAGTTTCTAGCTGGGGTTTCGGTGAACAGAGGGAGGCTCTGCTGGCAGAGAGCACAGCACTAATTCTGACATTCAGGCAGCTCCAAACACTTACGGTTTATGTAAAGCCACAAAGCCAGCATGACACGATCTAATTACCAGGCGAATGAGTTAAAAAACAGATGCAAGGTTTACAGAAATGTCTGGGAGTGCCTAGCGAACGGCCACAATTGATGGAGATTGTGCAAAGACGAGCTGCGGGCAAGGGCTGGCTTGGGCACAGTTCCCAACCAAAAAGTATCGTCACAGTTGCTCACATCCCCCCACCCCAGCTGTCTTAAGTGAAAGGAGTTGGGAAATAGTCTACAGGCAGTTATTTAATAGTCTTGTACACGTGAACCGCAATTATTAACAGAAGCACCACCCACAGTCTCCACAAGAATGTGTTCATGGTTAATCAATTCGACTGATCACTGTTTACAAAGTAAAAAAAAAAAAAAAAAACTTAAAAGCCCTGCTTTCCAAATAGCTCCTCCCTAAATGATGTTTGTGCAGGCTGCTACAAAGCAGGAGACCAATTAGGGCTTTTAATTTAAATCCAAGCTGGGGAATGCAAGCGTGCATGTTATTGCAAACACTGGGGGAGAGAAGGGACAAGACGGGATCCCCCAAGGGATGGGGCTAAAGCTGACTCCTGCCTCCCAACGCAGACCTTCATTTCTCCAACCGGGAAGGTACTGCGCCCAGGTCAGACGAGGACATCCAGAAGGAAACCGGCTGACCATATAGATTATGGGAATGTTTGTGCGCGTCAGTGCTGTTAAATTGATCGGCTCCATTCAGCACCTTGCGCACCGAGATTGGAAATCGATGGGTGGCAGACGGGCTTAGGTGCCGAGATAAGTGACCATAGCTATTTTTGTTATCTCCTTACACGGAATAATGATCTCAACGGCCTTGAGTGCTCTAAATCTAACAAAACACACATCGCAAATCCAACACATGCCTGAGTAGGACGGAGGGATCAGCCCGATTATGCGGCTACGCCACTGGGGGGCCTCCGAGCTCAATCCGCAGACGGTTCCGGCTTGCCCACTGCAAAGGTCTTTCTAAACGTGGCCCACACCGGGATGGGAGAAAGCAGATCCAGAAGGAGCACATCAGCGCCACTTGGTCTGCTCCAGCTCTCGGTCTGCAAAACCTGGGGACTTAGCTGAGAAACAGGGAAATGGCCCCTCCTTTACAGGTGAGATGGCCGATATCAAGGCACCTAAAATGTGTGATGGCACTGAGCCTGCCCCACCAGGAAAGAACGCCATTGCATTTCTATGCATTGCGTGTCCCTTCTGCAAAATTCTCACCTGCGTCCCAGGAAGCTACGGTAGAAAGTCACAAGCTCCCACTATACTATAAGTCTTTCATGCCTGTCCTGCTTGGAAACCAACTCCACTATGGCTGAACGAGGAGACCTCCAAGGCCCGGACCTCAAAGACAAGTCAATAAAATGAAGCACAGAATCTTTACCTGCAATTTTATATGAAATTTCTGCAAGGACAGATATCTAAAGCCTCAGGAATCCAAATCAGAAATAACATCATTTCCTCTGAAAGGGCTCAAATTGAAGGAAAATGCAATCTTCGGGGGAGGCCTATGGAAGGATTTTAATTTCTGATTAATTTTGAGGTTCAGATCACCAACCAACCTTGATCACATCAGATACAAATAATACTAGTCCATAGGACAGCTGTCCTTGACACTGCTCCCTAAGGACTAAAACATAAAGCTTTCCTTTATTCTGTGGTCTCTCTCACGGCTTGTGATGGTGTTTTTTTTTGTTTTTGGTTGGTTTTTTGTTTGTTTATTTTGCTACTTAATGCCTTCTGAAGCATCTCCAAAAAAACAGGAAAGAGACACTCTGAAAACATTTGCCAATCATCTCCACATGGTTTGCCTATGGTCTTTCCCATCTATATCCAGTGTTGTATGAAATCTGTCTCTACCTCAGTCTCATATTAAGAATTACAAACCAAGTTATGGCCATTTTGATACCCAAGTGGCAGGTGGTTTTCTCCACCTGGAAAATGAACATCCAAAAAAGCTGGAGAGGGAGAATATGAGCATTCTTGGTTGCTGAACCTGAAATGCAACCGCATCAGCTGTGAGGTTTGGGGGCTCAGGTCAAAATATACAAATCACAACATCCACCTTTCGGCAGGAAGGAGGGAAACTTTTACTAGGAGCGGGGCTACATCAAAGCCACCGTAATTAGGTACAAATTCGGCTCATGGTTCAGCAATTTATACAGATTAGCTGCGCTGACCCTCTGGAGCCCCAGGGTGCTTGCCACCCATATGCAGTCCTAGGGTGCCCTCTAGTGTTCAAAGGGAAGCATTACTGTTTTCTTTCAGGTTAACTTTTCTGCACTTAATACTGACAGTACTGACAGAGCTATCCATATCCTATATTTGTGTTGAAGGCTTACGATGTGTTGTGCTAGCTGGGTTTAAGAAGTGCAATATTAAAACAAAAGCCATGAGTCTTTTAGGCCCAGTATGTAAAGATACACTCTGAGGTACAACTCAAAGACACAACTGGAAAAAATAAATGAACATCTTTCATCTAACCTTACTACGCAATGTGTGAGCCGTGGCTCGCCTTTGGGGGTGGGGGGAGTAAATTAAAAAGTCCCTAGCAAATCTGCGTAATGTAATAAGGTGTAGGCATGACCTGTTTGTTCAGTATTTAAATCACCTCTAGTTAGAGAATGTTCTAAACCTTCTGTCATGGAAATTCTCAAAGGGTTTGCAGAGTTAAGAGGTCTAATTTGTGGTTTTTTTTCTTTTCATTATGTGTTGAGGCTGTGTGAAATTGTTTTTTTAAATTATGTGGGCCTTATGGTACTCTCTGGTCTACAGGCAATTACAGACCTTACTATTCCACGTTTAAAGAGAGTCAGCACAGCTTTGACCCAAACTGAGCCTAAAGATGTTGGGTTGTTTTCTAAATGCTTCTCAATCATTGAAAATAAAAATTAAATATTTGGAAACCACAGTAGAAACTCCTTGGGACCAAAGCCAGGTCGGTGGTGGTTACTCATTCTTGGTGTTTGGGGCTCAGCTTTTACAGGACTTGTTGTTGAGAGAGCAGGGGACAAGAGTGTTTTCCACCACCAGTCGTGCTGGCTAGGGCAGGCTACATAATTTGCAAGGCCCAGGTCAAAATGAAAAGGCACGGGGCAGGGAGGGTGCTTTCTTTCTGCATTTGAAGAAAGTTCTGGTTGGAACAGAAGTGCATGTAACAAATTACTGTCAGTGGTAAATGGAGGAACCATGTCTCAAAACCCTTCATCCCAGTCCCTAAAGCTGCTCCTAGGGGCTGAAACATAAAGCTTCCCTTTCTTCTGTGCGCTCTGGTGTGGCTTCTCATAGTGGTTTGGAGGTTTGGGGGATTTTTGCCTTCTAAGTAAAGAAAAATTAAAATGTTAAATTATTAGCATGGATTTTACCACTCATCTTTACAGTGGGCAATGTTGCCTTAAAATGCAAATATAAGAACATTTGGCCGAAAGGTGGAGTCACTGAAATTATAGAATTCATATTTCGTAGTACCTACATACATATGCATTTTCTTTTTCCTATCAGAACTGAGGGCTGAATGCAGAGACTCTAAAATCATATAATTGCCCTGATCCCTCCGGTGTCATATCCAGGCATCCATTTGTGATGTAAGACTTAAAATTAAGGGTCAATGTGACATGCTGCCTTGACATCTGGTAAATCAGGGAGGGTGTCAAATGCCTAAAAGCAGGTTCCCTCCCTCTCAGTTCCCATGGGTGAGGTCCCCACATCAAACAACCCTCCTTAGCAAACAGGCCAGGGGCCTGCAGCTCCCCACCAGCCTGCAGAATTATTCAAATGAGCCAGTCACACCCTCCCATGGAAACCAGGAGCACCCCATCCTCTAGATACTTCAGAGCCCACCTCCCACAGCCCCTGGTTGTTCACTGTCCCCAAGTGCACTCCCTGGGGGACACTGCATTGCACGCAGTATCTTCCTCTGCCTGGGTTGTGGATGCAGGTGATTAATATAAACTGCTGTTGATCTCAGCTGCCCATACAGGATGTCTGTGTCCAACCAGCCCATAACCCGGGGGCAGCAATCCCTCCCTCACCAACTATGAGAACAGTTGGCGATCAAAACCCTCCTGGAAATGCTGCCCAAAACTAACTCAGCTGTTTGCATTCCACTTCTGATGTGCACGCGTTTCCTCTTACACGCTCTACTTTTGCTACTTGATGAGTAAGGAAGGACTGAAAGGAAAAACGCGTTCCCTTTCCTTCTGGGTCATAATTTTCAACCTAAGAGTTGATTAAGGGTCTGACTCCAACGTTATAAAATCATATGAAAGGGCAGGTTCCTTGGCCATTGGTTGTTCCTAGAATGCTTTAGCCTTCTTCTGCATTTGAAGCACGTTCTGGATGGAACACCAAGTGTGGCCTCCCGGGGCTGGCAGCACCCCCACGTAGACATGGAAGTAACAGGCTTACCAGCACCCAGGGACCTCCTCCGTGTCGTGGTTCTGCCAGAATGCTGTGCCCAGGGGCAGCGAGGAATGGCAGCAGGCGGACACATCCTGTGCATGTGCGTCCTCTGGAGGATCCACTGTTTCATTGGACTTCACCTACAAAGCACAAGTTCACAGATGAAATTATTAAGAATTTCAAGATGGCAAGAGCAGAGCGTTAGACCAAGCACACCATGACGGGGGGCAGAGGAAGCCAGTGCCTTGGCGGCCATCGCCACAGGGGCACCCAATCCCAGTGGGCAGTGCGGCTGGGGAGGTTCCACCGAGGCCAGCTTGTCTGGGAGGAATAGCTTGCCTGATACTGGTTTCACAGGGCCCCTCCCAGCCCTTCCCCCCCCCCCCATCAAAAGCCTTTCCTCGGTGGATCTTCCCAACATCTGTGAGGCAGGACGAGGCTGGCAAGCAGGATGGGTGAGCAGGGCTCTGTGCCCTCTGACCTCAGCTCCCTCACTCAATCCATTGCTGTCGTTCTGGCCAATTTTCCATTCCTTGCACTGGGCATGCTCCTACTACAGGGCTTCGCAATGGCTGTTCCCTCCCCTGAGATGCTTTTCCCTCCACACGGCTCACTCCTTCAAGCCTGGCTCAAATGCCACCCTCTCAGTGAGATGGGCCTCAGGTCAAACTGTTTAAAATGTCAGCTCCTTGCCCCTCACCCCCACCCACTCTCTATCCCTTTCCTCTTTTTCTTTTCTTGCCATAGTGCTCATCACCTCCTAACACACTGTATGATTTACTTAGTATGTGTTTCTTTAACACCTGGCTCCATCCACCAGCCTGTAGGCTCCCTAAGGGCAGGGCCATTGCCTGTTATGTCAACTGCCTGGAACAAATCCTGGCCCATAGGAGGCACTCAGGAAGCGTTTGTTGAGTGAATAAGCAAATAAATGAAATGCATGTAACAAACGACTTGTCAGTGGTAAATAGAGGAACCACATCTCCTAACTCTTCATCCCCGCCCCTGGCACTGCTCTTTGGCCTGCCAGAATATTCTGAACTAGAACAGAAAAGGTGGGAGCTCAGCCCCAGGGAACAACGACCCTTCCTTCCGGAGCCATTTTGCTTCACGGATTCATATCAGCATGGATGGTGTTCCAGTTTGCTAATGCTGCCATTATGCAAAATACCAGAAATGGAATGGCTTTTATAAAGGGGGTTTATTTGGTTACAAAGTTATAGTCCTAAGGCCATAAAGTGTCCAAACAAAGGCATCAACTATAGGGTAATGTGCCGGTTTGAATGTATTGTGTCCCCCAAATGCCATTATCTTTGTAGTTTTGTGGGGCAGAAGTTTCGGTGCTGGTTAGATTTGCTTGGACTGTGCCCCACCCAGCTGTGGGAGATGATTCTGATGAGATGTTCCCATGGAGGCGTGGCCCCCGCCCATTCAGGGTGGGCCTTGATCAGTGGAGCTATATAAATGAGCTGACTCAGAGAGAGGGACTCAATGAGTGCAGTTGTGAGTGGCGTTTTGCGGAGGAGCAAGCTTGCTGGAGAGGAACGTCCTGGGAGAAAGCTGTTTTGAGGCCAGAGCTTTGGAGTGGATGCTGGCTGCCTTCCTAGCTAGCAGAGGTTTTCCGGAGGCCATTGGCCATCCTCCGGTGAAGGTACCTGATTGCTGGGGTGTTACCTTGGACGCTTTGTGGCCTTAAGACTGTAACTGTGTAGCTAAATAAACCCCCGTTTTATAAAAGCCTATCCATCTCTGGTGTTTTGCATTCTGCAGCATTAGCAAACTAGGACAGGTACCTTCACTGAAGAATACTGGTGGCATCCAGAAAACCTGTTAGCTGGGAAGGCACGTGGCTGGTGTCTGCTCCAGAGTTCTGGTTTCAAAATGGCTTTCTCCCAGGACATTTCTCTCTAGGCATCTGGGGGTTTTCTCTTAGTTTCTCCCAGGCAAACTCTGGAGTAGCAAAAATCTACTTTCAGTGGCCATCTCCAAAATGTCTCTCTCAGCTGCTCTCCAAAATGTCACTCTTGGCTGCTCTGAGCTCCTTCTGTCTGTGAACACTTTTATAGGACTCCAGTGACTTAATGAGACCCACCCTGAGTGGGCAGGGCCATACCTCCATGGAAATTATCCAGTCAAAGGTCTCACCCACAGTTGATTAAGTCACAACTCCATGGAAACAACAGGTTCCAACTTAGTCAACACTAATATGTCTGCCCCACAAGATTGCATTAAAGAACATGGCATTTTGGGGGACATAATACATCCAAACTGGCACCTATGGTAACACCCGCTCTATCCAAGCCATTCTCTGCTGTCCAAAAGCCACCTAGTGATGAGAAGTTAGTCTTGGGTATCAGAAAGCATTGTTGTGAAGCCTGCTACTTGCTGCCAACAACTTCCCTCACTGAACTTCCCATTTTCCTGCTTATAAAATGGGAATGCTGCATCGCAAAAGGGAGGTGTTAATTCTGAGACCAAGTGCAGAATATATGCTCACCCTCCATGCTCCATTGGTGATAACACCCTGTCTCCCAGCCTTCGGAGGTCCATCATAATGGAGAAGGGACACCTCACCCACAGCACGTCAGCCTGGGCCAAGTGCAGTCAGGTTCTCTACCATAGAGGAAATTAAAAGGTCCGTGTGGCCCAGAAGGTGAGCTCCATTTGACTTATATAGTATGGTTCTATTTGAAATCAATCAACTACATTTTAAAAAGAAAAGGTTTTGCATAAAAATGCAACTTTCCAGGGTGTCCTGGAAAACCAGCCCCTATGGTAACACGGGTCTGTGTTTGTCCACACAGCAATAGTGGGAGCTGGGTGCAGGCTGCCCCCTGAGAAGGATCTGCACATTGAGCTTCACCTTCCCCTCCTCCTGGGGCATGTACACACAGCCCTGTGGGCTCCCTGGGATCCTTGCATTTGCCGATCCCCACTCTATACCTTTCCAACGCAGCAGCCGTCCTGTCTCAGCATGAATCCCTCCTGCTCCAGAGCCTGCACCCCACCCCAACCCCAGAGGTCGCCAGACTGCTAGAAAGCAATTAGAGTCACACACACACACACACACACACACACACACACACACACACACACACACCCGCCTGCCCCCCTACCTCACCCCATCCCACATCTGTTCCTAAATCAGTCAACCTGGGCCATAATAACGTCACAGTTGATTCCAATTGAAGAGAAGGGGCAGGGAGCCCCAAAGTGCTGGGTGCCTCCAGGAATACCAGAGAACTTGAGAGAGGGAAAAACAAAGAGATGTGGGGGCTCTGAAGCTGCCCACTTCACCTGCACAGGCCCTGCTTACTTTCGGGGTACCACTGACTGTCAGGGGCTCTGAAGAGGGAGGGTGAGGGCCCTTTCTGAATTTGCAGATCCCATCCCTCTCCTCCATGCACTCCCCCTTTGCTGACTTCAGACCCTGCCACGGCACCAATGGCTCCCGGTGGACCCCCTGCATCTGCTCTCCCTGCTCACCGTGCACAGGGAGAAGAGAGACCCCTGTACAATGGGGCACCCCCAGGGCCCGCTGACCCTCCCCAGGAGTGACCCCACCCCTGCTGGCTCCACTCCACAGATAACTGCCTTCCCTGGGCCTCTCTCAGCAGTGTTTACTCGGAACATGGTTCTCCCACTCCCAACCAGGTAGCCCTGGCTCCCCCACAAGAATTAAGGAAGGTGCAGTTCTATCCGAACGTCTATCCAAGGAATTTCCCTCATTCTCCCCAGGCTTCTGTTGTCTGTTCACAGTTTCCTGCTGTTCCCTCTGTGAGCCATCTGTCTGTATCCTTCCTCCATCTAGGCTACCCCATCCCACTCCACCTAATCCCAACTCACTCCCCCAAGCTTTGTCTGGGTCAGAGAGAGCGAGCAAGAGAGCGAGCGAGAGAGCGAGGGGGAGAGAGAGAGAGAGAGTGTGTGTGTGTTTACAGGAAGGATTTCAGAAGGAAACTTCTATTCAAACACAGTTTCTCTCAGCTCTCCCTGCCACTGGCACCTTCTCTCTTTAAAAAAAAAAAAACCCAAACAGTCCCACTCTGAGATATGAGATTTTTCAGCCATACTTTCCTGGGCAGGCAGCAGGAGCTGGAAATCAGCTTCCCATAGGTCCAGAGGCAAACACCGAAGAGAGGTGAGTCGGGACTATACCTCTTCACCTAAATAAGTCCTGATTTCAGATATTCTGACCTGTTTCCCACGTAAGGTCTCTAAGACCCCAAAGACCATATGTCCATCTTATGGGATCAGGAAATAAAGCTCACTTTAGATTTTAGTGAATCGTTTCCTCTCCCCGTGCTTCTTACTTGAAGAGTGAAGTTGCAAACACAGAGTCAAATCACAAAGATTTGCGTACTGTGAAAATGTTTAAAATGTTACAAAAATAAAAGACATTAACCAGCTCTCTGCTTCATGTTAAAATATTTAAAAATAAGGAGGGGGTGGGGAACAACCCGTCTCCGTCCTGTAAGTTAACGATGCTGGTGAAGGCACCACCGTTATTCTCTCTATGAATACATTTGCATAAATATTATTGCTTGGGCCTTGTTAATCACAACAGCAGAAACCTGCCCTCGCCCCACCTAAAAAAAACAGAAAGGTACAAAAAAAGAAAAAATATGCCCTAGCCAGTTCCATTGGGGCATTCCCATTAATTCTATCTAGAGAGCAGAATTGTATCAAATTATACTTGCTGTTTTGTCTACTGCTTTTTTACCCTCAGCATTTGACTCCAAAGATTTTCCCACATAAACAAATAACCTTCCCAACGTGATTATTAACGAGTCCTCTGGTTTACCATAGTTTTCTTAAGCAATCCCCTTTAGTTGGACATTTGAATGGTTTCTCTTTATTTTTGCCTCTCCCTGTATCACAGTATTACAACATGAAAAAGAATATCCTTAAAAATATCAATTTTTCAAACTCTGATTCACTCCTAACTACTTACTAGATTTCCAGAAATTGCATTAATGGTTCAAAAGTTATTAAAATTTTGGAAACACCTTCTGTTTTTTTCCCTAGGTCATCTAGGAAGCGCAGGCCTGCCCTTAAAATCTGGGTGAGAAAACAGAGCCCAGGTGGGCTTTACCAAGTGGACCCCTCATTACTGACCCTGAAGGACCCAGCCAAGTTCTTCTGGTACTGCCAGGGCCAGGGGCCAAACCACTGCTGAGATCATTTCCTGCACGGAGCTGCACCACTGACTCGGAAATTTTCAAAACAAAACTGCAGGCACAAGTGTGTGTAGGTGCAAGGTATGGAGCTAATACCGGGGGTTCAATGCTGAAATTGCTGGCAAGAGGATGGTAAATTGGGTTTGATTTTGGAACGTGGTGGAAGCATTTACAAAATTAGTAAAGAAGACAAAGCCAAGTCCAGTGTACAGAAAAGTCTACCAACTCCTGAAGAGCTTACCTGTCACCTAGGAACCTGGAAGGAGGCCAGTGAAGACCAATTACACAAGATGCTGCGTGTAATCCATTTTATCCCAAGATCCATTTGAGTGATCGTCTGTCACTTGGCTTCTGCTGGAGTTTTCGATGCCCCTGGCGCTGGGAGGTCAAGGGACTCACGGAGCAATAAAAGAACAATGGAAATGAGAAAATGGTCCCAGGAGCTGCCGGCCACTCTGCGCTCTGATGAGCAGGGACGGACCCCATCCTGAGAGCTCTAAGGGGAAGGATGGCAGAGAGAATGCAGAGCTGCCTCAGCCTTGAACTTGGACTGGAAGATGCTTCCTGGTACCCAGGGCTCATCATCACTTCACATCATCTCTTCTCCCTAGTGGGGAAATCTGTTCTCAGCTCAGACCTCGTCCAATCAAAAGACATTAAAGAACCATCCTTTCCTGAATCAGGATGGGAGCAAGAAGTTAGCCACAGGATGTTCATCCCACTACTGTTTATAATACATCAAAACTTTGGGAAAAAGCTGTTATTCAACAGAAGTCAGATACATATAGAATCTCCAAACTTACTGTTTAAAAAATAATAAATTGACAATGACATGAAACTCTGCTCAAGATATCTTGTTGGGTGGGAAAAGATGAACAGATGGCAGAGTCAACAGGGTCCTGTATGACGTAGACCAAAATGATGTTTCTTTATCTGTGATGAGACCATGGGAGAGCTCTCTCTCTTCTTTCCCCTCATCTGTATTTCCTAAATTATATGCTATGTTTTAATAAGGAAAGAAGTAACGGCTGGCTCGGTTTGTTCCGTGCTGCGTTAATCCCCGCTTCACCCCAGCGCAGCAGAGAATTTCAGAGGCTGAAACACTGATCTGGCAGACGGCTCGGGTCGGAGCGCAGGGCTGCAGCGTGGCACAGTTGTTAATAAATAATTAGTGAGGGGCCTTTCTCTAAGCACTTTGGAGGGAAGAAACGCCTCCTCGTAAGCCCGGTGAAAAAGACTTCGGACTCGGAACTTTGAGCAAGTTCAGGCACAGACTTGCAGAGACTTACCCAGGAAGCAACACAACCCCTGGGTAGGCCTGCTTCCTTCAGAACAGCAAGAGACCCGTGGAGAAGGAAGAAAGACCCAGCAGGGCACGGAGGGGGATTACTGCATCGTGGTGCAGGGTTTCTGTGTGGGGTGGTGGAAAAGTTCCAGTGAATGAGATGAATCCACTGAAAATGGTATGCCTGGAAGTGGATGCGATGGGAAATTTCAACACGTTTCTGCAATTTTAAAGAGAGGAAATAAAGATGCAATACATGATCCTGGACTTGAACTAGTAATGGAGGAGAAAACACCCAAAAGGATATTATTAAGACAATGAAAAAAAATGGACTATAGCTTGATATCAATGTTAAATTTCTTGAACTTGATAACTGCACTTAAGGTGGTCACATAAGTGAATATCCTTGTTCTTAGGAAATGTACATGAGAGTATTATGTGTTCAAGGAGCATCATGTATACAACCTATACTGAAATGTTTAGAAAATAGATTTGATAGTCTGATAGAGATAGATAGATAGATAAATGATTGCTAGATAGATAGAGATAGAGATAGATAAATAATTAATAGAGATAGAAGATAGAAAGATGGATGTAGAGAGGTAGGAAGGAAGGAAGGAAGGAAGATGATGGATGATAGACAGATAGATGATAGATTGAATGATATAACAAATGTGGGGAAATGGTACAAGTTAGTAAATCTAGGTACCTGGATGGGGGATTTATTAGAGTTTCTGTATTGGTTTTATATTATTTTTGCAACTGTCCTGTAAGTTTGAAATTATTTCCAAATAAAAAGTTAAAAAAAAATTTTAAAAATGATTCAGCAGAACCTGGAGGGGAAAACAGTGGGACCAGAACAAGTCCCCTGCTTTGAGAAGGATGGTCGCCAGTGTCTTAGAGAGGAGATGTCTCCATTGGTTACAGTCTTTGGTACCTGGACACCCAGTGTATTATATTGCTGCAGATGGACAGCCAGTCTAGGAACACAGAAAAAGTAAGTAAAGCAGGCACGAAGGACCCCTTTCAGTCTGTGGTTTCAGTAAGAAACATTTCTCCTTGGATATTCTATGCTTACAAATTTTTTTTTTTTTTTAAACAGTGCAGATTCTACATGAAGGCCTGTTTTATTTCACTTTCAGTTCCTATTTCTGGAAAGGCTTGGATTTGGCCATTGATTCTGAATTCATTTGAATGGCAGTGCGGGAAGAAAGGGGTGTCCAGGCACGGGTGTAGCCTGGGACGCGGAATCTGAAGCATCAGGCTGACCCTGCCAGGTGCTGGGACACTAGCTGGCCAGAAGCCCCCACCCCACTGCCTCAGAAGGTGACAGAGCCTCAACCCAGAGCCCAGCCCCACCCCTGCGGAGCCTCCTTCCAGCTACCTCCCCCTCCCAGAGTTGATCTACCCCCTAAAGTGGCCATGACAAAATAAAATAAATTAAATTAAATTAACAGAAAAAGAAGGGATGGGGTAAGACAGAGCACCCATCATTCTGATGAAAAGTCTTCCTAATTATGTTTTTTTCAAAAATAAAATTAAAACAGTGGAGGGAGAAAGGGTTTGGGTTTTTTTTTAGCTATGGCTTAGACCTCCACACAATTCCCGGGGAAACTGATGTTTGTAAAGCCCCGCCTGGTGAAAGCCACAAGGGCTGCTGGGCTCTTGCTGGGAGGGGCTGGAAGCTTTACTGTTACTGTTTTCCCAACAAAGATCTGGAGCCTGGAGGGGTGAGGGAGCTGGCTCCCAGCCCAAGTGTCCTGGGCCCCAGGGCCTAGCTACCCCCAGGAACTACAGGCACGGAGCAGGGGGCTGCAGAAAAAGCACCAGGGTCCCCGCCCCATGCGATGAACTTTGGACTGAAAGCAGGATCACGATTTGTTTTTAAGCGATTTGTTTTTACGAGTTGCAAATAGTGAGCACTTGACCTGAAGCGTCACAGAGTCTCACGGATTCATATCACTTTGTCATTTGACTCCTTGGGTTCTGTGTTACAAGGGTCCATTTACTGGGTCTGTGACTTTTAGCTGGCCACTTAACCTCTTCCTCTGAGTTTCTTCATACATAATAAAATCCCCTTCCATCCAATAACCAAGAAACCATGTGGCCCAGACTCACAGTTGCTCTCAGATCTTGGCTGGTCATAAACCAGCTTAGGTGCTTGCAAAAAAATGAAGATTCTAGCTCCAGAATATCCGATTCTGTGGGTCCAGGAGAGGCTTGGTGAACTGCATTTTTATAATAAGCATCCCTGGGAAGGTGGGTGCAAGCAGCCGGAGAGCCTCATAAAAACAAACAAACAAACAAAAAAAAAAAAAAAAGAGTCTGCCTTTTTCTTGTCCAACATTCTGTGGATGAATTAATTTGTAAATGACTGAAAGGAGAAAGTAACAGCAAATCCTAATGAATGGACGTGTGTGTGCATAAAACTGTGCTTTCGTAGAAATGATGAAAATGAATTTCAATGGTAAGTCATGAGCCTTGCACACAGTAAGAGTTCAGTAAATGCTGAATAAATGAATTTTCCTTTAAAAAAAAATCTTTTGTTTTATAAACTTCCACATTCCCCTGCTCTAAAATACTAAATTGTTTTTCATCGGCAAAAGCAAGTTGAAGATGGCGCTGACAGTAGCACAACATTGTGAACGTAATCAGCATCACTAAATTGTATGCTTGAAAGTGGTTAAAATGGGAAATTTTTACTTGTATATATGTTAGCCTAAAAAGTTAAAAAACAAATCAAATTTCAAGAAACATTACTGGGATCTGAGCAAGTCGGACCAAGGTTTTACTCAATAGTTCTCCAGAGATTTCTGACCCAACTCTTCTGACCTAATCGAAAGCTGCAATTTTCCAGCTCAGAGGTGGCAACACTGACTTAAAACATATATCAAAAAACACTGAGAGAAGTGAGAACGAGGTTAGAGTTCCATGGGTTTTTATATTTAATGGAAAACTTCTTTCTGTCATTATAGGTAACAATAGGGCCAACTACAAGGGAAATCCAGGGGGAAAGGGAGTCCTTTGCACTCGGGAGCCCCAGGTCAAGGGGGTCTGACCCCATGACTCAGACTCTGATTCTCGTGGCCACAAGGAAGGTCAGGGGTCACGGCCATGAGGAAGGTCAGGGGTCACAGCCACAAGGAAGGTCAGGGGAAGCTGGGGTCCAGCAGTCAGGTTTGCATCCTTGGTATTGCTTCTGTACAGAACAACCCAGTCTGAGCAAAGACCCCTGAATAAAGTCCACGGACAGGGCACCCCCAGATCCTGCTCTGCAAACCACCCTGGTGACCCCAGGCAGGAAATGAGAATAGGGAGACCCTTGAGCTGGGGTGGACTCTTAGGGGTCAGCTCTCACTGCCTCTTGTCATAAATGAGGTTCCTGTCCGCTCAGCTGGGAAAGACCATGCAGGACAGGAACCCCAACCTCCTGACTCCCAGCTCAGTGGCTGTGCCCTTGATTTTGATGATAGATGCCATTATCTATTATGATAATGAGTGAGTTATCTTTGAGTTCACAGTGGCCCTTTCTCAGAACTCCAAATTGGTCACATTCTGAAGGGCAAGCTGGAGAGCGCAGCATTACAAATCACTGCACCACTCTGAACCCCCACTTCCTCATCTGGAAAATTACAGGGCTGCATGATTCGACTTCTAAAGAGCTTTCAAGACTAATGCACTGTGACTCTATGATCTAAATGTTACCTATTGTGAGTGTTTCAGAAGAGAGTCCTTCTATCAGGAGCAACTAAAGGAGGAGCTGATGGAACTAAAATCTATTCTGATTGCCTCCACCCATCCACAGAGATGCCCACGTCCCAACGAGGCTATAGAAATGCAATCCCCTGGCCCTGGGCCATGAAACAACTTCCAGAAAGCAGAGCAATTCAATGTGCCCATCCTAACAGGCCATGCCCATGGGCATGCAAAGCCGAGAGCTTTCCCAAAATAACCAAACACGGCATATTGAAAAAAACATTAAGAAAAAAATTTTAAGTTAAGGGCATCTCCAAATATCCCATAACTCTTTGACTTTGTCTCTTCATCTATTTACTTCTCAAAATGAGTAAATCTGACCAAGCATCTGGATCTGTCAGTCCAGATAATCCAGGAAAAATAGGATTTAAGTTCGGGAAAATATCTCTACTATTTTATCCAATTCTGTTTTCCACTTCCAGGGCCATGGGTTTTTCCAACAGATGCTTGCTCTGTACACCTCTAAAAGCTGTTGCAATCAGAGCAAGGGGTAGAATTTTCAAAATCTCTTTGTTCACAAGTTTATAACTTGGTGTCCAGAAATGCCACTTGTATATTTGAGATGGCAAAAGGGAATAAACCCCATTTATTGCTTTAGGCAAATTCTCTGTTGTCTTGGAACTTTATATCTTTTTTTTTTCTTCAGGGTCTTTTTTCCTTTTCCCTTTCAGTGTTTACCACACCCCTATTTTTATCCCATCATCATCCTATCCTTTCATCTTTTCCTTCTTTTATCCTTGAATACTGTTTCCAAAAAAGATTACTAGATGATAGTAAACAAACATTAAAATCTAAAGCCCCCAAAAAAGCATTAGCAAAATTTTTAAAACAAATGATAAATCTGAAAATATTTTAACACATAATTAAAAGTTTAATAGCTTCATATATAAAGAGCTCTTGAAACTCAATAAAGAGAACAAACACCCCAATAAACATGAATATGTAATTCGCATGCAAAAATGAGCACAAATGTCCAGTAAACATGTGAAACATACCCAAGCTCAATAATAATTTTAAACACATATAAATTAGATAGAATTTTTCAAATAGCAAATTGACAAAAATTTAATAAACACAATATCCAGAAATCAAGAGGGACATTTCATAATAATAAAAATGTAAATTCATCAAGAAGACCTAACAGTCTTAACTCTTTATACATCTAATAACAGAGCTTCAAGATACGTGAAGCAACAATTGACAGAATCAAAGAGAGAAATGGACAAATTCACAATTATATTTGAAGATATTTGAATACTCCTTTCTCAGTAAATGACAGAACACATACATAAAATATTCAGAGATAAAGGACAGACTAGAAACCAATGGGCAGTAATAAGATCCTGGGTGGGGAGCAGCAGACAAATTTAAAACAAACAAACAAAAAAAATGCAACTTTTAAACTTGAAAAAATACATAATCATTGAAATAAAAAACTCAATAGATGGATTAAACAGTAGATTTGATGCAACTGAAGAAAAAGAAATAGTGAATTGGAAGTCAGATCAAAGAAAACCATTCATTATGCAGCATAAGGAGAAAGTTATATGTATATAAAAGTTAAGGGACATGAAAGGAAGGACATTAGAGGGCAGAAGACAATAGAATTTTATCTTTTAAATGTTAAGAAGAAATAACTCTGATATGTAGAATTCTAAAAGCAATTAAACTCTCCTTCAAGAGTGAGCATGGATATATTGGATATATTATGCACCCCACAAAGCCATGTTTTAATCCAATCTTGTGGGATATTTGGATTAGGTTGTTTCCGTGGAGATGTGACTCACCTAACTGTAGGTGAAGCATTTTGATTAGATATTTCCATGAAGGTGTGGCCCCACCCATTCAGGGTAGGTCTTAATTAGATCACTGGAGTCCTTTAAAAGGAGCAGGAGCCAACAGGGACATTAAGAGATTTTCGGAGATGCCGACAGGAGGATGTTTGGAAATGCTAAGCTAAGAGATGAAGCCCAGAGTTTGCCTCTGGAGAAGCTAAGAGAGGACCCCCAGATGCTTAAGAGAGAAAGCCACTGGAATCAGAAGCTGAAAGCAATGCAACCCAGGAGCAAAGGACCAGCAGATGCCAGCCACATGACTTCCCAGCTGACAGAGATGTTCCAGATGACATTGGCCTCTCTTCAGTGAAGGTATCCTCTTGTTGATGCCATAGTCTGGACACTTTTATGGCCTTAGAGCTGTAAATTTGTAACCAGATAAACCCCCTGTATAAAAGTCAATCCATTTCTGGTATTTTGCATAATGTCAGCATTAGCAAACCAGAACAGGCCCTTACTGAAAGAAATACTAGTTTTTCTTCAGTGAGAAAAATCGGAATCACAAAAAAACAGTGAGACCCAAGCAAAAAGAAAAAAAAACAAAAAGCTAATAAGTGGGCTTCTGGGTAAATCTAAACAAGCATGCATTGATATTTAATGATATTTAATTGTGATGATGATGGTGATAATGGTAATATGGGGGATCTAAATCAAGAAGGAACTAAAATCCTAGAAAATACAGCATAGAAGATGGGAGAAATGTGTAAGTAATTTAATAATCTAAGACCTTTGTACTCTTCAGGAGAAGAGAAGCAATAATAATTACCTTTAGACTTGCTAAGTCAAATAAGCATAGTAAAAATTTAAGGGTAGAATAGAAATAGTATAAACAGTACTAAATAAATAAATAGCAGGTGATAAAGAATTTTTCAAAACTCAATCTTTAAAAGAAAACAAAAAGATGTTTACAACAAAGCATAAAAACAGAAAACAAAAAGAATTTAGTACTTCTAGATATATTCACAATAAATATAAATGGACTAAACTCTCCAGTTAAAAGAGCAATATTTCCAGATTGGATTTTAAAAATTCAGCTATATGTAAAAATGAATCTACTGGATCTACAAATATAAACATTAATGAATCTCATAAATATAATGCTGAGGGAGAAAAAATCAAGTTAAAGAACAGAGTATTTCCCAATTGCAAACCATTTAAGATGCATTAAACGATATCATATATTGTTTATGGATATATACATATAAAGTAAAAGTATAAAAACATATAAAAGTGACAAATATCTATTTTAAGATAATGGTTACTTTGGGAGAGGTATGGTGGGGAATTGGGTGGTGAAGAGGGGACAGCAGTAAATTTCACCTGTACCTGTAACATTTAATTTCCTTAAAAAAAAAATTCTAAAGCAAACATGTAACAAAATGTTACAATGGGTTAAATCTGTATGACAGGTTCATCAGTATTTTTTATTATGTTTAAAATATTTCATAATAAAAAAACAAAAATTCATTCAATAACTGTATAAAACAAAACAATATGTACAATACAATCCAAATTTTTCTTTTACAAAATGTTTTCATGTTAGGAAAAGAGATAAAATATAATACTTTCTATGTTTTCCAATTTTTCTATGATGTTTCCACAATGTTTTTATAATAACATTTTTAATTTTTAATTAGAATATTCTATAGGCATAAGAGAAATCAGTAAAAACAGATTTTCTCAGGAAAAAAAACTCCTGTACCCAAAAAATAGTCACAAGACACTCTTCAGTCATTCTATCTCAAGACAAGACCCTTCACTCTGATGGCACTTTAACCTAATACCTTTTCTGGCCAGCAGGTGGTGTTGGCACAATAGTCACTGTAAACAAAAAATGAAAACACGGACATCATTCCTAAAGGGATATACTCTTTAGATCACCTCTGATGTTTCTATCCAAAGTTCTAACTGGCTTGTGTGTGTTCTCCTACATACATTTTTTTCTCTCCACTCCCTAAGAATTTGTATTCCAAAACTCTGACTCTTCCCACTCCATTAGAAGAAACAATCCCTAATGAAGCAAGAAAGATGCGAAGTCAGAGATAATGAGTCATGGAGCTTGATCCACCTGGCTCCTTTAGTCCAGTAATATATTTGATTGCTGCTCTATGTAAACCTAGCCCAAAATAATGCTCACTTCCAGGATCCATTGGTTCCTCTCTTTCTAACAGTCCTCCCTGGACTTTTCCTTACAGTAGTTTCCCGTATGTGGAATGAGGATAACAGAAGAGAACCTTGGTGTGCAACCATTCAAGCTGTCTTTGAGCATGGTTGGACACAGGAAAGCAGGTTATCTAAACAGTTCATGGCTGAAGACCCACATGACTGGGAAAGGGGGCTCCTGGTCTCAGAGGCCCTATCCTCCAGACGAATGTCAATGTACATACCCCATACAGCCTCTCCGCACACACCCTATACAGCCCTCTTCCCACACAACTTCTTGCCCTTGGATTCTATATTCACCCCTGTAATATATAAGGTGCTAAAGGAACACAACCCAAAGCCAGAATTAGCAGGTGTCTCTTTGCATTGGAATTGCTAAAAGAAGTGGTGGTTCACACCATCCAACAAGAAATCCAAAACACTAGACGTGTGTGTTTTTTTGCGTTCACTCTCTCTGACTTTCTCCCTCTCCCTCTCTCACTCTCTCTGAATAGTTTGAGGAGCTAACCCACGTGGCTCAAAACGTTAAATACTGATACATTAGACCTATGAGGAGAAGGCTTCCTATGGTGTTATATGTTATGGTATATGTTGGCATATATTCAACTTATTCAACAGTATTTTTGTTGAGGGCCCACAGCACCTGAGGTAGTAGTAAGTATGCAATCACCCAAACCAGAATGAGCGAAGGGAAAGGCCCAGTTTAAAACATTCTATCACGCTATCCATAAGTCTGCTCCTACCTGTCAGACCATAGTTTGGCAAATAAGATCTCCATGTGCTTAAGACATGGCACATTCTCCAAGGAACCTACAATGTTGGCAGCTTCTCCAGCCATTCACTCATTAACTGGCACTCTTCCTGTGCTTCGGTGTTGGCAATGCAAAGAAAACTAAGGCAAGATTCTTGTGCACAGTTATTCCACAGTCAATACAAACACTAGTGCACCAATTTTTCATTCGTGTTAGACTATCACTACCAAAGATACAGATTCTTGAATTTGAGTAAGGGAGGGGAAGGACTGATGTCTCCTCACAAAATTGAGACCAGAATTATCGTATAAACACAATGCAGTTATAAAACACAATAATAAAAACAACCGTCAATGGATACAAATAACTAAGAAAAAAAAATTCATTTCCAGGTAACCTAATGAGCAAAGACAACTGCAAGAGGGAAATATGATGAAGAATAATGAAACAATGGTGATGTCATCAAATCAGAGAAAGGCTTTTGGAATCTGTACGTCAAGTCACAGTAATAATATCAAACTTGCCACCCTCCTGGCACTGCCGAAACACCGAAACAGTTGATCATTCAACAGCCCTAGCAGGAAGGTACTATAAGTAGGCCTTATCTGATGCTCACTATTAGAATATCTGTGATAAAACTTTGCAAAAATGTTTACCCAAAACTCTCTATTTAAATAAAAAACCCACTAGAAAATGTTTAAGTCGCTCCTGCATCAGGATGAGAGAATATATGTAGCTGCTCTGCAGTCACAGAATTGAGTCTTGCACTCACTCACTGATTTAATCCAGACATTGTTAAATATGATGTGCATGATTGCTATCATCTTCCCTACATTGTTATTGTTGAATGAACATGTCTTCTAAGACAGTGGAAAATCCTGTGAAGACAGTAGGTGATACTAGGAGGTATAGACATTCAAAGAAAACATGCAAGTATGTATGTATGTATGTATGTCTCTTTAGTCATGTCCCAATCCACGTTGGGTATTCATGTAAGGTTATTATTTTTCCCTGTGTTCCAGTTTGCTAAAGTTGCCGTTATGCAAAATACCAGAAATGTTTGTCTTTTATAAAGGGAGTTTATTAGGTTACAAATTTACAGTTCTGGGGCCATAAAGTGTCCAAACTAAGGCATCAACAAGAGGATACCTTCACTGAAGAAAGGCCAATGGCGTCTGGAACACCTCTGTCAGCTGGGAAGGCAAGTGGCCGGCATCTGCTGGTCCTTTGCTCCCAGATTCTGGTTTCAAAATGACTTTCTCCAAAATGTCTCTGGGCTTCTGTCTCCCTTAGCTTTCTCTCAGCTCTCTGCTTGGTTCTCCTGGGGTGTTCCTCTCTAAGCATCTGGGAACCCTCTCTTAGCTTCTCCAGAGCAAACTCTGGGCTTCGTGTCTTAGCTTAGCATCTGCAAACATCCTTCCTTCTGCATTTTGCAGAGTCTCCAAGCATCTGGGTCTGTACTGGCTCTTAGCTTCTCCCAGGGGCAACCTCTGGATTATATATCTTAGCTTCTCTCCAAAATGTCTCTCTCAGCTTCTCTGAGCTCCTTTTCTCCGTGAGCTCTCTCAAAGGACTCCAGTGAACTAATTAAGACCCACCTGGAATGGGCAGGGTCACACCTCGATGGAAATGATCTAATCAAAAGGTCCACCTACAGTTGGGTGGGTCACATCTCTATGGAAATAATTTAATCAAAAGTCCCACCCATAATAAGTCTGCCCCCACAAGATTGCATTAAAGAACATGGCTTCTGTGGAGGACATAATAGATTCAAACCAGCATACCACACATAAGAAAATAAAGAAAAAGAAACTTTAATTAAAAGTGGGATTGGTTGTGAAAAACTTCAGTGTTACTCAAGAGGAGCACACTATTTTTGAAATACTAGAGAAGCACCCCATGTGGGTTTGAAGGCCATCATGGGATGCCCCCAAGTGCCACACTCATACAACAGAAGGCACTGAACATTCTCAAAGGCCTGGAGATGGAGGAAATGAAGGAGAGAGATAATTCAGTGGAGAAACAGAATTTAAACCAAGGCCTGGATGACTCAAGAGATTTAAGATATGAAATTGGATAATTTCACAAGCATAGGAGCAGCAGCTGCTGATGGTATTGAGGCTGCATCAGTCTCCCCAGGAGATCGCAGAAAACTGAAGGAAGGTGGCTTATGCAGAGCAAACTTTTAATGATGATGAAGCTGGGTTTTTTTTTTTAACAGCTTCCATTTTTATATGTCTCTTTCTAAAGACGAGAAAAATGTGCCAAGACATAAAGCTTCTAAAGAGAAACCAGCAAATTTTGGGGGATTATGAAGAAGATACTAGGCTAAAACTCTTGTTGATGTTTCACTGCAACAACTTCAGTGCCCTTTAGAGCCAAGCTGAAGTGAGTGTTTTGTCTGTCATTTGACATTTGAATCATAAGGCCTATATCAATAATTATGTTAGGAGCTTTCCATCATCAAAGGAGATATGAAGAATGCAAATTTTGCAGTCCAGTTTTTTGTTGTCGTAGATAGAGGACACTCCTGGTGTGCTGATGGATGATGAAGGTAAGGCCCAGGCCACTTTTATAGCCTGTGGACCCCATCAAAACTCATCACACATAGACAACAGGGACCACCAAATCCCACTCAGCCAGCCCTTCAATCTGCAAGGAATCTTTTCTTTCAATTTGCCTTGTTCGCTTATTTTATTTCACTGTGTTTTTGTATTTGTTATGCATTTTTAACATATAACTTCACTGTTCATTTATATGTTTGATGTATACATTTGAGTGTATGTTTGATGAAGTGTAGAAGGTAAACAATCCCTATAGATAGTGTGCACACAAACAGTCCCACCAAGGAGTGAATTGGGTTATGTAACAAGAGAAACAATGTTTTAAATGCTTTGTGTTATGCAGAAATTTTCAGTGGATTGTTATGAAGGTGTTTAAGTGTTTTAGTGGTATTTGGGGAAGTGAGTTGGAGTATTTGGATGGGCTTGGAAAGCATCGTTATTTTCCCATTTAAAATAATGGAATATAGGCTCCTTCTCTACAAGTACTCACTACCTAACATGGTTTCAGGGAACAAATTTGTCTTGGATAGTGAGCACTACTTGCATTATCATTCTCTTTTTGTAGCTGAGGACACTGAGCACAGAGTGTTTCAGTAACTTGTCCAAGATCACACAGCAGTAGAGCTGGAATTTGGACCACACTCAGCCCCCTCTGTAGTCCATGCCATTACCCCTATACCATACTTGCTGCCAGGTTAAAAAAGGAAACATTTGTCTGGGTAGCAAAAAAAAAGAAAAAGAAAAAAAATCAGAGCAATAGCCCAATCTCTCAGGACTCGTCAGTTAAGAAAGAAGAAGGGTGCATCCATTTTTAAATTTCCAACAGCTGAAAAACCTAAGTGACAAGCAAATAAATTTGAAGTTGTCATTGCTTTTCAAGGGCTTCTTGGTGTGTTTGTGTGGGCGGAGAGAAGGGTGTGGGTATTTTGCAAGAGGATTTATTATAAAGTCCCTTTCTTCCCAAGTTTTCCTGATTTGTTTAAATAGTATGTTAGTTGCTAAACAGCACCATAATTTACCACAACCTAACTACACAGAACTTGGAAAGACAGGTGAAAGTCATACCTAGGAGAAAAGTAATTAATACCACTGAGTTGTCAAAAACTACAAACTTCAGAGCATGCTTTGGAGTCAATACACGATACCTCATCTGACCTTACAAATCTATAGGATGGGGCATTCAAAAATAGACAACAAAATGCATCAAAGAAAACAATAAGATATGTCTCTTATGCCTTACTAATTATATCATTGGGAAAAAATAATATTTTACATTTTCTGCTTGACACTAAACTATCACTGGCACCTCTTCTTCCCCAAGGCCAGCTGACATATAAGGCAGAGCAAGCACAGTGCCTAGGACCCTGTGATTGATTCCGTGTGTCAGCTTGGCTACGTTATGGTGTCCACTGCTTGGGCAAACGCTGGCCTGGATGTTGCCGTGGAAGTATTTTGTAGAGGGGATTCACAACTATGAGCTGTTGATCTGATGTAAAGGCAATTACCTTCCATGTTGTGGGTGGGCCTCATCCAATCAGTTGGAGGCCTTAAGAGCAAACAGCTAAGGATTCCAGAATAAGAAGAAATTCTGCCTCAAGATTATACCATCTCCTCCTCTTTGAGCTTGCAGTCTCCTGGCCTCCGCCTCCAAATTTGGACTCAAGACTTCAACATCATGCAACGGAATTTCCAGCCTGCCAGCTTGCCCAGCAGATTTCCAACTTGCGGTGCCAACCCACACAATCACATGAACCAGTTCCTTAAAATACATCTCCTTACATACATGTAATATTTGTATATTAATATGTTCACCTATTGACTCTGTTTTCCTGAAGAATTCTGATGATATATGTCTATCATATTTTCAAGAGTCCATGGAAATGTTTTAATTTTTTTTAAATCATAAGAAAAAAAGAACTTTGAGGTAGAAGAAAAAGTTGTAATACACAATATCAATATATTTATCTTTCTACCAGCACAGTAGTAAGATATAATAATTTTTAATATTTTTTATTTTGGAGGAAGGGGCCAACGGAAATCACACTGTAGTCCTGTTCTTCTCCCCACATGGATTTCTCCACGTTGCAAGCATTTTTGATCAGTCTCAGTGTCACTGTTCTGGGCAGGAAGTGAGAGGAGGGAATTAGGCACGAAGGAAGGAAACAAATGTTTCCCAAATACCACCCAGCCCTGTGGTTGGTGTTTCATGGTAATTATCTCATGCGGGAAGGTAGGTGGTCCTCCAAGATGATGCATCTCAAGGTCCAAACTACAATATGAGACCCAACCTAAAGGAACATGAGCCCTGGAATCATCATGCCAATCAGTGGGAAGCAGTTATGTTGATAGATACCTTGATCTGTGAGTAAACAGAGATGCACCCAAATGCCCGAGCAAGTTGTCAGGGACCTCTAAACCATGACTGGCCACTCCACAGGTCAAACCCAGTGACACAGAAGAAATCCAGAGCATTATCAACAACAATATGAGTCGTGCCAACTGTCTCCTCTTCTCACACACAGTTTTACTTTCAACTTAGAAAAGTCCTGAGCTCATTTCTGTCTCCACTTGACGTTACCCACCCTGGCTCGAAGACTCCACTTTTGCAGTGTCACACTCAGCCAATTCGACACCCAAGCCTGGGTCCCCATAACAGCATCGGCTGCACATAAAGCTTCATCCTGTCATTGACCACCCAGCCATCGTGCTGTCCGCTGTGTGTGTCACCAGCCACATCAGTCCCGGGCTGCTTGGCACGGTTAGAAACCAAGGCTAATAAATCATTTACAAGCTCTCAGCTCACAGACGGTAAATGTGGTTCAATGGAGGTAATTATAAAAAAATGACTTGGGGAGCAAAAAATCAAAACATGGGAGTATGTGTCTAATAGAAAAGGCCTGCAAAGAGAGCTGGGCATTCTATTGACTCCAAGGAGCAGGTTAAAGGTTCCGGGAGCCTGACAGTAGCTGGGCAGCCTGATTGACGGAATCGATCCCGGCGTGCCCCCCATGTCACCCTGCCTTGTATCTGCTCCCCTGCAGGACCCCGGTGACTGGCCTCGGGGAGGCAGGGGTGGGAGGGTGGGAGTACTGTCCCTGCTTTAATGTGTTTGTGGAAAAGATTTCTCCCCTGCCCCTCCATCAATTACCAAGACTGTCAGCTCCGGAGAAGGTGTTGGGACAGTGACAGGGTTACGTAAAAGCCTCAGGGGCTAAGTTGAAAGGTTCCAACTAGACATATTAAACCACTTTTTATGTGCCCACCTCCCACCCTCTATCACTCCCCTTCAAAGAGCACGTTTTTCTTTTCCCTTTAACTTTCATGAGGATGTCATCATTTCTGCAAAATGCAGCATGGATGGCATCTTTATTATTTCAGCTGCCATTCATTGGGTGATTGGTCCCTCCACAAGCAACTCTGCATGGCCAAGTGGGTTGATGGTTCGGTCCTGACACCACCTCATCAACAGACTTTAAAGCATCCTCCTACTCTAGGTGGCAAACAAAAGGCAAACCCTCCTCTTAGAATCCTTCAGAACATATTGTTCGTTTGTCTGTTTGTTTGCTATAAAGGGGAGTTTCTGGATGTCATTTAGAGCTGAACTTTCTATATCGGCTTTCTAAAAGCCTGCTATGGGTTGAATTATGTCCCCCCACAAAAGATATGCTGCAGTCCTAACCCCCAGTTACCTGTGTGACCTTATTTGGAAATGCAGTCCCTGAAGCTGTGTTCAAGTTAAGATGAGGTCGTAGCAAATTAGTGCAGGCCCTGATCCGATATGACTGGTCCTTATGAGAGGAGGATAGATGCACAAGAAGAAGGCCATGTGAAGTGCTGCATCTACAAGCCAAGGAACGCCAAGGGCTGCTGCAAACGCAGAACTAGGAAGTGGCAAGGAAGGACTGTCCCCTGCAGGTCTGAGAGGGAGCCTGGCCCTGGCGACACCTTGATTTCAGACTTCTAGGCAATAAATGACTGGTTTTAAGCCTCCCAGTCTGTAGTGCTTTGCCACAGCAGCCCTGGGAAGCTAAGACCAAGCCCTCGTCAGGTGTCTGCTGAGACATGGTCTGATTCCCAAGCAGAACTCAGCCACGGGTTCTTTGTTCCCCTTGCCATCTAAAGTTACCATGCCTCAAATAACATTGCTAACCAAGGTGATTTCACCAGTGACTTCGCCGGAAATCAATACAAATCCCTTGGTGCCTAAAACAGCCTACAAGGAGGTTAATTCCATTATCTTGCGAATTACTTAGTTGTCTTAGTTGGCCGGGGATGCTGTAACAAAGTGCCACAGACGAATCAGCTTACACAACAGAAATTTATTACCTTACAGTTGTAGAAGCTAGATGTCCCAAACTGAGGTGTCTGCAGGTCTGTGTTTCCTTGTAAATGGGGAGAATCTGTTCCATGCCTCTGGCTTCCGGTAGGTGGCCGGCCATCCAGGATGTCCCTTGGCTGTTGGCATAACTCAATATCTGCATCCATTGCATGGTCTTTCCCTCTCTCTCTCTCTCTCTCTCTCTCTCTCTGCCTCTGTCTTACTGTGTCCAAATTTCCTCTCCATTTAAGGTCAACAGTCATACTTCATTAGGCCCACCCTAATCCAGTTTGGCCTCGTCTTAACTAATACCGTCTTCAAAGATCCTATTGCCACAACCAAGGGTTGGGACTTGAACATGTCTTTTGGGGAACACAGTTCAATCCGTCACGGAAGGTAACAATAATTAAACTGACTGACAAAATTGATCCGTAATGTCATCATTCAATACCCGACTCTTTAGTGTCCACTCTGTGCTGGGCGCTGTCCCAGGCATTCAGGATACAGAGATTAAAACGTGCTGGTCCCAACTAACTTCGAGGAAAACATAATCAATTGTTTCACGCCTACGTAGACAGCCTCAGTAGGGGTTTTCCCCCACAGAAAGAAAATGGAATTCATGTAAACAGATGAAAGGTATCCCAGAAAAAGAGTACTAGAAAAAGGGAAAAAAATCCCACAGATTCATGACGCAGAATTTACCCTGACCTGTGAGCTATTAAGGGGTATACTTTAGAAATCTGCTGAATTCTATAAATTATATTAAAAGAGCTAGAAGCAGAGCTAAGTACTTAGCCCCAGAAGAAATGCAGTCAGTGCTTTGGAACAAATTCCCAGGAGAACACCACTGATATCAGAATCCTGTGGGGAGGCAACAAGTCCAGCCAGTGGCGTGAATTCATCTCACATTTTAGATACTGATGCAACAGCACTTTCTACGACTCCTAAATTTGTTCCTCGCCATTCCTAATATCTACAGGGCAAGGTGAGGCAGGAAGATAACAACTGTTCTTAGAGTGCATTTATTTCTCCTCAGATGCAGAAAATATTCAAACCCAGCATACATAGAGTTACGCCGACCACAAAGTGCCCAGCTTCTAGTTAAATTGCCAAACCACCTTGATATTGCCTTTGAGTCAACCCCATAAGTAGTTTTAAGAATTTGTTGTGCTTATGAGCTCTAAAACAATTGTCACTGGTAACAAGTCTTCATGCAACTGAAAACCGAACACACACACACACACTCACACACACATATGCACACCAAGGCTAACCCTGGTCTTTTGCTTCCTAGAGCCCACAGAAGCTCCAGGGCCAACAGCTTCAGCTTAATTAGCACCTTTTCATGCCAAAACCTCTCAAGGCGAGGTGCAAAAGACTCACTAATCATTTAATCACCCAGTCGGCAGTGCCAAGGTAACTGATGAAAAAGAACAATGGGAGAAAGACAAAGACTCAATTTTAGATGTGCCAAAGGAAGACAGCGGCAAGCAACCAAATAACCTTGAGTGTCTGTCAGGTTTACATTACAAAAATGGCAAGACAGAGAGGAAGAAATCAAATTAAAAAGGAGCAACCACAAAACAACATCATGTACAGACCAATTACAATACTCTTATGAAATGGCCGTCTGAGAACTTTCTAACACGCCTCCTCGGCCACCATCTGAATTCACGTGGGACAGCCCCAACAGTTGAGAATACAGCTGGGATTCAGTGCAAATAATTAAGAGCCCTCATAATTGCCCATATTGAACATCTCACCTCTGGGGTGGGAGGTTGCACCGTGCAAGACCCCGAGTGGGACATAAGATCACACCCCGTCCTGACACTCCAGGGTGCAGGCATTCTCTGTTGCAGGCAAGCACTGACCTGCACACGGAATAATCAGCTGAGGGTCATTCTCTCACCTCCCTGACTCTCCAGGTGGAAATTACAGATCTCAGGATACTTTCCAGAATAGCACAGGGGATCACCCAGCCGTCCGAGCCAACAGTTCCTACTTCAATAAAATCCAGCTTAATGTTCCCGGCTGGGAATGAGCCCTTCTCGAATATAGAGGAGAGTCTGTGTGCATGTATACAGTTATTAAACTGTCCTTCCAACACTGTAATTACTTTATAATCCACAAAGGACTTTAAGATACTTGGAGAGCAAGGGATGCCATGAAAAAGTCACTTCTATTGTAATTTATAATTGAACTTATCCACAGAGAAACAATTGGTCACTAAATGAAACTGTCTTCTAGGGAGCACATTTACAGGTGCAGGCTTTACAACAACTAGTGGACCTGATGCCAAGAAAATTCAAATCCAAAATAATAACTTGCAAAAAACCCATAACCTTAGGGGTGAGTGTTCATATTTAAAAAGAAAAAAAAAAAAAAGATTCTCCACAAGTAAACTTTTTAATGGCTCAGTCCCCCATTAATTTGATATATACTCAATTTGGGGAAAAGACATTTAACGTGTAATGAAGATAAACCTAAACAGCGCTTCCAATAATGTCTTCTAGCTGCTCTTTAAATAACAATGGATGTGTTTTGTTTAAAAAACAAAATTAAGAAAGTTAAAGCCTAAAAACTGTATTTTTCTTATACTAACATGTTGGAAAGCAAATAATAACAGGAAAGTATATAAGAATGTCTTAAAGGGGAACATCATCATTTTATGCATCAAAGCTCATATGAATTCCTTAATAGCATAAAGGACATGTCTACATTTAAATACAGCATCCATAATCCATCTTTCAGCCCATGATCTGAAAGGTATTTCTGCAACATTATTTAGTGAGTGGATTTCTAAAAGAAAAGAGAAAATGATAGAGTAGTATATTAGTTATCTGTTACTGCATAAAAAATTATCCCAGAATGTAGTGACTTGAAACATTGAGCTTTAATCTCAGTTTCTGTGGGTACTGTAATTATTTTATAATCCACAAAGGACTTTAAGATAAAAAATTTATATCTTATATCTCATACCAGGCATGGCTCAGCTGAGTGCCTCAAGCCCAGGGCCTCTCGTGGGCTGCACTCAAGGGGTGAGCAGGGTCTGTGTTCTCATCTCAAGGCTCGACTGGGGATGGACCCACTTCTGATGTGTTGGACTCAGAGCCTCAGTTCCTTGCTGGCTGTTGGTTATAGACCTCCCTCCCTTAGATCTCCCTCCCTTCATTCTCCCACGGTCTGCCCCATTGGGCAGCTCACAGCCCAGCCCCAGTCTTCAAGCCAGTTGGCTTCATCAGTGTAAGCAAGAAGGTGAACAAGACAGAGCCAGCGAGTTTCTGTAACCTGATCTGGAAATGATGTCCCATCACATTTGCAGTGTTCTATTCTCTAGAAACATGTCTCTAGATCCAGCCCCCTCTCATGGGAGGCAGGAATCACTGGGAGCCACCTCACAGGCTGCCTGCCACAGGGAGGAACCTAGGAGACTTTTGTCATTCCATTTTATCCAAAGGGAATTTTTCTTTACTTTTCTGTTTTTCTGTTAGTTTCCTTGTTTGGGTTTTGATTTTGTTTCTGTTTCCTCAAGGGCTATTCTAGAGAGGGAGGTGGGGAAACCATTGCCTTGTTTTAGAAGACCCCAAGCTCATCGAGTGACCACCCTGATCCTAAGCAGTGTGGTGAGTCTGGGGTCCTGACCCCTCAGACCAGTGCAGGAGAACTGGGAAATAAACACCATTGTTGGGGATGCAACCTCGAAAGGCATGCTCAGGTCCCAGCCCCTGGTCCCAGGTGGGAACCCATTTGTACGTAGGACCTTTGAAGATGTGATTAGTTAACGGGTGCCCAAACTGAGTGAGGGTGAGCCTTAATCCAATATGACTGATGACCTTATAAGCAAAGAAAATTGGACAGGGAAGGAGAAGCCATGGGGAGCGACCAGAAGCTGGAAGTGAACCCAGAAGAAAAGGGGAAGATACCGCCATGTGCATTGCCATTTGATGGGAAAGCCAAGGAACCCCAAAGATTGCCTGTCAGCCAGAAGATACTGAACCCAGGAGGAAGCAAGCCTTCTAGCTTCTGAAACCACGAACCAATAAATTCCTGTTGTTTAACCAACCTGTTGTATATTACTTGTTTCAGCAGCCAGGAAACTAAAACAACACAATGACATGAACTTCATCAATCCCACCAAATACAAAGGCAGTTACATTACTTACAAATGTTGCCAATTAAATACCACAGTTAGTACTTTGAGATTTCTAGCTCCAAAGGATGCTACAGAAAATTCGAAGTTTAGGTTTTCTGCTCATCATCATCTCCCATCATAATAATATTTGTTGAGAACGTTCTCTCTGCCAGGCACAGAAGTAATCACTTCCTAACATGAGTTTATTTAATCCACAAAATTACCACTAGGAGGTAGTTAGTTTACTGCATTAACCCTATTTTACAGATGAGGAAAATGAGGGCAGAAGTTGGCAAGGAAAGCAACATTTTGAATTACACTGAAAGGCAAGTTAGCAGATACTATACCAATTCTTGGTAGGGTCACTTGGAATGCAAAATTGACTGAGAAGCGTTAGACTTTGATTTTTCATTGCTGTGGATTTATCAATGTAAATTTAGCTCCTCTTTAAGAGTAACAAATTATGTGTAAAAGACAAAAGCTCTTTTCTTAGAACAGGGGTTGCAAGACAGACGATGTGAATAAATGAGTGAGGCAGCTGGGGGCAGCCTGAGAACCAAGAGTCCCAGCCCCTTCTAGAGCAGTACCTACGTGGATACTACTACTGCCTGTGGAAATGGGGGCTAGCATTGCCTGCCTACTGTTTTTTCAAGAAAAACCCAGAAACCTGGAATTTTCTGTGAAAACTTCTGAGTTTAAAATGTTGCCAACAAATCCATTTTTTACATGACCCTTCCCATCACTCTAGCCATCTCTGGAATCATGTAAGACAGTTTTCCAGAGCACATCTTCTCTAGCTCTAAATTGTTCAAAACGTAGTATTTTTAGAACATTTTGCCCAAGGACAACAGGTATGCAGAAAACCACACAAAGCATTTGGGTTTGGCTCGTTGGCTTTGAACAAGGTGAGTAGCCCCTGCCACCCAACTCTTTGCCAATGCCCCAAAAATCCCCTTCTCCCCTCCCAGAGGTTTGCCACCATCCTGACTTGGAACACACATTAGAACTGTCTGCTTTTTAATTTTATTTGAGTGCTTTTTTGTGTCTGGCTCCTTTGGCTTAGTATTATCTTTGTGAGATTTGTCTATTTTGTTTGTCATTGTAGTTCAAGGAAGACAGCTAAATTTGTAGGGGGAGGCAGGAGCTTTTACTGAAAAATTTCTCCCAAGTCTCAGTGCTTGTTTGCATAACATTAGGCAGATAAGTTTTTAAAATCCATCTCATAGGTTTATATTTGTGATTTCCACAATATAACCCCTTCCTGGTTGGCTCTGTCAAGTCATCTCTACAAAACCTTTAAAGACTCGTTTAAATCAGCATTCAGCATTTGAGATTGTGATGTCATTCCCCCAGGAATGGTCACTAAGTTGATATTAAATTTCTCTGCGTCATTATTTTAAGGATTCTATCAAGGAACATCTATAAGCATCAAAACTAGCATTGACTCAGGTATTTTCAGGCTAATACATCTTCCTGAAACATTTTATTGTCTCTTATAATATGAATGACTTTGTAAGAACTTGAATATAAGGCAGCTTTCTCTTTTCAGAGACATAATTTGGGGAGAAAAAAACTCACCACATTGTCAGACATAAACTGGGTTTCACATTAATCTCTCTAGCAATTGTAATGCCTCACTGTCTCTTATTCAGTTTGTGATCAGCTAAAATACCCATATATTTTGCACATGATTCCTATCAAATTATTTATCCCCAAAAGTATACTTAGACTTAGACTTAGACTTACATTTCTAACTAAACATAAAATTTTACATTGAAGGATATAAGATCACCTTGCTTGGATATAAGGCTTAAAATTTTTCAAAGCACTTTCAAATATATTATCCCAATGATTCACTGCAATAGCCCAGAGGATGAATTAATATGCACATTTTATAGATATGAACATAATCATCACTATTAGGGTTCACTTTATTTAAAGGGATAATGCCTATGTTTTATAAAGGGCTCATTCAAATGGAAAAGAACACTATACAGTAAAATCAGCAAAAGTTACAATATTTGAATATTCACAAAAAATACAAAAAGCAAGCATATGGGAAAACATCATTGCTATAAATTAAAGAAAAGCATATTGAAATAACAATAAGTACCATCTTAGACCTATTAAATGAACAAAAGAATGAGGCAAATCCAACAGTGATAAAATTGCAGTGAAATGTAAATTCCTTATTTGTTGGTGATAATATAAATTAGCATGGTTCTTCTAAGAAAATAATGCAACAATATCTATTTTACAAATGAAGAAATAACCCATATCTTTTGAGCAAATTTAACTCATACATAAAAGTAATTCCTTAAGTGTCTTATATTGTAGAATGTAAGAGACCTAGAGATAGACAGCAACTAGTGAAGGGGGAACAATAATCTAATAAGAACAGATAAGATGTTGAGGGTGATCTTAATGATATGGGAATGTTCAGGAATGACTATGGTTTGTAAATTTTCTTGGAGTTTGGTAGGAACATGTTGGAAGCAACGAAGTTGAAGTTCCTTGTTTTGTTTTTTTCGAAATGTTGTGTTTTTTTTAATTTTTTGATGAATGAAGTTTAAAAAAAAACTATTTAAAAAAGTAAATGGACAGTGGGGGGAGGAGGGGAATGGGATGTTTTGGATGTTCTTTTTTATTTTAATTTTTATTTTATTTTTTGGAGTAACAATTGATTATGGTGATGAATGCACAACTATATGATGATGCTGTGAACAACTGATTGTACACTTTGAATGACTGTATGTTATGTGAATATACCTCAACAAAATTGCATTACAAAAACTTTAAAAGGTAATTCTTGAGGAAATAATTCAGAGGAAGAAAATACATCATTAATAGGAAGATGTTCACTGAAGCATCCTTCACAATAAAAAAGGGAACAACAAAGTTTTGTTTCAAATAAGTGTAACAAATAGCACTTTGTTCAAATGACTATGTCACCCAATCTCTCCTCTCTCTTTCAGACATGCACTCTATACTGTACAAAGATGAGAGAGAAAAGTATGGTTACTCATTCCTACCATGCCTTGTTCACGCCCACTATTCCCAAAGAGGATGCATTCCGTTTTAAACAACGCTTAGTTTCTGTCCTGAATTTTCTCATCTAACCTTGCAGTTAGGTTTGTATTTGCCCGGAAGAGCCCGTAGGTAGACTCCACCTGCGGAGAAGGCTAACAGGGACCTGCTTCTCAAACTCCAGAACCAAGATGGGGGCTGTGGTCCTCAAAACCGAGAGGCGGCAGCCACTTCTATGCATGGGCAAACAGATGGTGAGATGAAAACACATTCGCATGAATCTCTGGATGACCCTGAGCAAGTGCTTATCCAACAACTCCGGCTCTCAACATGTGGGAGGTGGACCAGGCGATGGGGTCCCCAGCGGCTCTCTCCACAGTACTGTAAGTCACACAGTGATCCTCCATGTCTTGCTAAAGGGGCAGGGGCTGCCAGACCTATGCCATCAACAAACGTAACCCGAGCTGTTGCCGGGATACTTAGCAGACGTCATTTAGAATTTTAGAAATTTGATTTTCTCCTAGAAGGGTAAATGTTCGTTTGGTTCGTGTACCTGCTGGGATGGGGGAATACTGGGGGCAGAAAGCAGAGAATTAAAGAGGGTTTTGCACCTTAACCAATGTAGGGCCCGGTCTGCCCCTCACAGGGAGTTCAGCTCAATGTCATCGGCTCTTGCCTTCCCAGCTTCACACGTTTCCAGTCACTTCATGACATGTTTATTGGTCTTGACAGGAAAGGAGTAGAACAGGAAGCTGCGGTCTTGCATCTATCTGACTTGTCCGTGGGGCAGGCCAGCCTCAGCTCTGCTGCGTCCAGCTCGGTATGGTAGCTAGAGCCCCTCTGACTCTTAACCAACCCCCCACATCCGATCCTCTGTAAACTGTGTACCAGCGAGTCTAGGGTAGTTAAACATACACCATGGGTAATTAAACAGGTTACAGATGAGCATTATTTGGTCTGCAAACAATTCTGTAAAGGGCTCCGGAGAGTTGTGTCTTGTGGAGTGTGGCTTATTTGTGGCATTTGGGCAGGAAGTGGCTAATTATGACACCTGGACAGGTTCCCCTGGAATCAGGCCCTGGAGATTTGCCACCTTGTGTAGAGAAGTCGGCCTGGCTGTTCAGAGGGAGAGCCACGATGGGCGTCACCCATCAAACACAGCCACCAAACAGGGCCTTGTTAGCAGGGCCTCCAGACAAAACACTCAGCTCACCATGGTGTGCAGAGCTAGCACTTTACAACTATATATTTATCAGGCAACTAATCCTAGGATGTTGGCATTTAAATTAGTCCCTGACATTCTCCCCACACACCTCCCTCTGAAGGTGCAATAGTTCATGAAAATGCCACTTTGTAGACTGGAGTGTTGGAGAACAGGGCCTCTGTCCCTGTAGATCAGGAATTCCATGAATGGCATCTGTGCACCCTCCCCCAACCCAAAACCTGCAGCAGAACTGGGACACAGGTTTAAGCATGGGAAGAGGTCCCATAGCTTTTTCTCTCAAAGAAGACCTTGACTTTGCTCAGCCTGGTGCAAATCGTACCATTCTGGATCAAGTCAGGCAAACAGAAGCCACACACAGGGCTGGGCTCTGTCCTCCCTGGGAGGTACTCAGACATTAGGCTTTCTGCTTGCATGGACATTGGTGATCAGCCTTCAGTGAGGACTCTGCTGTAGGCCACACCAGGCACTCACCATGAGATGCCACCCAGAAATGCCCTCCAATCTCAGGGAGGCCAGGGAAATCTGCTGAAGGGCTTTTCAGGACGGGGAGTGTGGCAGGACTACAGAGACATTCTCTCTTCTTCTTTTGGGGCATCCAGCTGACCCCCTTCTACAGCCTCCCTTGCTGGCACATGAAGCCACGTGACTGCATTCCAGCCAATGGAGTGGGCAAAGTAAGGAGGGCACCATTTTCTGGAGAAGCTTTTCGAAAGTGGCTGTCCCTCCTACTTGTCCTTTCCCTCTCCACCATGCTCATGCAGAGAGCGACAAAGGGAGGCCACAAGGCAAAGAAGCTTGGGCTCCTGAATCACCATGTGGAAAAAAGCTTCCAGTTACCCAAGAGCAGTTGCCTCAGAAGAAGATGTGGATAATTAACCTCTATTGTGTCGAACCATTATACGTTTTTGTACAGAACTGCCTTGTCCACTCTAACAGAGAGTGAGTGACATGATCAGATTTGCATCAGGTGCCAAAAATTATTTTGTTTTGTTCTATTTTTTGATGGGGAGAAATATCAGGTATTCATTTTACTGCAATGCTTTGTGTGTCATCACTTTTCAAAGTGCCTGACACATCTCAGCATTCCCAAAGCGCCCCCAGTCATAGACAACAGGAAAAGCATTTTATTTGTACATCGGATGCTGGTTCACCTCCTTCAGGCTTGTACACAAGGCCACAAAGCCTTCCTATACTATTTCCCTAAGTAGTACATCCAATTGTCCCTTGACTATCTCTAGTTCTAGTGTCTTGACAGCTTCCAGAGTGAAATTATTCCACTGCCTGATTGACCTTCCTGGTTCAGAATTTCTTTTCCTCCAAGTCAGACTTCAGTGCCTCAAACTCTTCTAGCTTCCACAGATAGCTGGCCAGAGACTCTGGTGAATAAAATAGCCCCAGAGCAAAAACCAGAAACACGGACTCAAATCAGCCTTTATTAGGTACTCCCCAGATGTGATCTAATTGAATCTCCATAATAAGGATAGGAAATATGAGATTTCAAATAATGAACCCAAGGTCACAGCACAAGGGATGGAGCCATGATTCAGACTCAGGTCATGAGGAGCCCAACGTCCAGCCCCTTCCCGCTCTATTTGGCTGTCTAGGATTCAGTGACAGAAGCAATTTAGCCATGGACTCATTCTCAAGTTCTTCAACAGTTTGGGGAAATAAAACTTTGAGCGCCTAAGTATTTTAGCTTTGATGGAGTCCACGTCCATGACTGGAACAGTCTTGTGTTTCCAAGTATTGTAAATCCCTTGAAAATGACCCAGAAGAACCTTCTGCAGGCAGGAGGTATACAGAGATGGTGGAGTCAAGAAAATTACTTTCTCGTAGCTCAAAATGAGCTTCCAGAACTGATAAGAAAATATTCACCCTGCAAAGGGGTGGAGAATTTTATATGGATCCTGATCAGATGCCTTCCATGGTCTCCAGCCCCTCCGTCCATTCTGGACCTTGCTGTAATCCTTGGTCAGTGACACGCAGCCAGCCTTTGCTGGGGGAGGGGAGGAATCGGGCTTTCCTGAGCCAAGGGAGAAAGGCGTCCTTGCCTTGGCAGAGGCTTACAGTCAGCGGGGGCAGAGCGGCCACGGGCCTGTGGTAGCCACAGCATTTCCATGCCAAGCTCATCACCAGGGCCGGGTAAGGCAGGCAATGTGAAAACAACTGGAAGACACGTTCCCCAGGAAACCCAGACGGAGTAGAAATGGCCTGACCTTATGTTGTAGAATCCAAACCCATTGAGTCAATTGTCAGGAAACATGACACGACCTTTCAGATGCACAAGGCAGTAGCTCAGAGAGCAGGCTGCCCCCAAGGGCTGCAAGTCACTGGAAATAATAGTCCAGGCTCCCAATCTGTGCTCCTTTAATGAAACACACACACACACAGCACCGAGTTTGACACTGGGGCAGATTTTATACAAGCACACAATACACACACACACATACTGTACACATACTTATGTACACACACTACATACATACTCATACGTAGGCATGTGTATATACAGATGCACACAAGCATACATGTATATACATGTACTGTGTGTATATATACATATTATTTTGATCCCTTTCAACTTAAAGTTTTATGTTCTATATTAGAATCCTCATTTTAGCTTATATTTTGACTAGAAATCTTTGGGATCCAGTGCATATTTTTGAATGAGAAAATAACCTTTACAGCCTCATTCTAAAAGCAGCCAGTAATTCCCACCTTGAGATAACAAAGCCACTCTCCAGCTCAACAGTGACCCAGCCCTGAAGAGTGGTGATTAAATTCTGCATTTCTGTTTTCTATTCTTTTTTATCCCCCCATCTTTTTCATACTTTATTAACTTCTGCACCAAGAGCATTGTGTGTGTGTGTGTGTGTGTGTGTGTGTGTGTGTGTGTGTGATGAGCAGTGGTGTGCTAAAGGCTGGGACACCCCGCTGTTTCTTCAGGAAAACTATTAACTCTTGCCATTGGGGTTCAAACCCAAGTCTAGCACTGCTTGCCCCAGAAGCCCCAGCCAGGTTCGATGGGCAAGTAAGGAAAAGAACTAGATAGTCTATGATTAGAAAACTCCTTTAAAAGTAGTGTTAGGCATGGGCCCACTGTACATCATCACCAACCTCTCTAAAGACTTGGCAAAGGATCGATCTATCTAAAATTTTTAACAGAAAAAGCTAGCACTTCACGCGGAATGTGAAAAATATGATCCTATTTTTAAAAAAAGAAACTTGAGATGGGGGGGCGTTCCAATTTGTAATCCAAGTTTCATCTTTGTTGCTCAGGGGAAAAAAAAAAAAAAAACAGCATCATCATGAGCAGTCTAGCTAAACACAGGTTTATTGGATGAATATTGCATATCTAGAGTTCCCCAAAGGATAATGTATGTCACGGTTGTTCTCCTCATATTCTGTGCTCTGCTTAAAGCTTGAAATGACAAATGGGAGAGCTGGGGGGAGAAGGGGCTTGTGGGAGCTATGAAATATTCTTTCTATAGACTACAAAATACTTTCAACAATCCTTAACAAAATGTAATCACTTTATCACAGAAAACTGTGTCTCACTGTTGGAGGTTGATTTTTATAGGTTTACTATAGCTCGAGGTCATGCTTTCTAGATTGTCCTGCAGAAACACTCTCCTGGAAATTTTCATCTAGGTTAGCTTAACAACCAGGAGGTCAGGGGCCTGGGCAGGGGTGTGGCCTTCCTTCCCACTGAACCAGAAGAAGATATAATTCTTGAGCCCCCTGAGAGGACTGCTTTGCAGAGGCTCCCAGTGGAGAAGTCCTACAGGTCCTGCTTTCTGTAGGTAAACCCCAGGAAATTCACAGAGAAAGTGGCAGCCCTTGCTTTCGGTAATGGAAAACCAAATGGCACCAAAGTTACCCTTGAAAATCCCTGAAGTTACTCATTAAGTATGCTGGTAATAGTCATAATACCTAATCCTTAGGGAAAGCTTACTATGTGCCAGCACTATTCTAACCTTAAGAGATAGATGTCATCATCAGTCCCATTTTACAGATTTGGGAAACCGAGGCACAGAGGGATTAAGTTACATTTGCTAAGAGCGCAGAGCCAATAAGTGGTGAAGCCAGAATTTGAACACTGAAGTCTACTTCCAGAGCCCTCACTCCACCCCTTGCTTTACTGTTTCTCAACGTATGTGGTTCGGTGTACACCACCCAGTACATTATTGAGTGTGCATAAAAATAGAAAATTCCAGATCAACTGTGGGAAACAGAGATGAATCCTGTGTATCTTCTCATGGTGTCTTTCTCTTCCAAGATAATACCACTGAAATTATCATTTTCCTCTTGTAAGGAGCTCAGGGGTTGAGCTTGAGTAAGTTAAGGTTCATCTGATGTGATTCCATTGTGTGTGATGTGATTTTATTCAATCAGGGCCGAATAAAATTGGAGACTGCCTGAGAGAGCGCTACATCCTCCCCAACACGGAGGCTACAACAACCAAGGGCACAGGGTGGCAGAGAAGGGTCCAAGAATGTGTGACAGCTACAGTGCAGGCTCTTATTCATCCTCTAAACAACTGCAAGACCTAATGCCTAACTCACCACAGGCATACTTCTGCTCAGGGTAGGACAGCCACACTCTCTTGACTTCTTTCATTCATTATGCATTGGACACCAGCAATGTGATTAATAAGTACTTTTTTGAGCCTCCCAAAACTAGCGACACCAGCCAGGCCACAAACCCTCCTAGGAGGTCTGAGTCCCAGCTCCATGGCACCCTTCCTACAAGCTCCTAAACAGTTAACAATGTTGAGCCCCATCTAACCAAGAAGGGGCACTGGATACCCAGTTCACAGGGCATTAAAGAATTGTCCCTATCCTTAAGACACCAGGCATGAGCAAAACCAAAAACTTGGGTTAGAGACTTAAAAAATGTTAGGCCTGCTATGGCCACCAAAGAAATATTTCAGAACCTCTTCTTCCTTCATAGACTTAGGTAATTAATTAAATCTACAAAAACTTCATTGGTTAATGGGAAAGATGCATCATGAGTAGGGAGCATTGCCAGGAGAGATGGGGTAGCATATTCCTCGGGGAATTCACCAGAGTAGTATCCTACCCTACAACCTTAAAGGCACAGAATCCTGATTTTGTCAGCCTGCGGAGAGATTTTCTCCCAAGGGCAGACTTACGATAACCAAATTAACAGAAACTGAGGTATAAACCCAATGCCTATGGCTTAACGGCCTTGACATAACTGGACAATTTGCTTGGGCCTGGCCAGCAGGTTCTCTTCCTGTGGAAGAGAATAGAAAGTCAAAGTACAATCAGAAAGGGACTTGGAAAATGTGCAATCAGAATGAAGATACATACTAGATCTAAGGAATATAGCTCAGCCTTGAGGCACTCTTCTCTCCTGCTGCTGGTCCTACAGACTCGCCATGCTGAGAACTGATTCCCTCCCTGCTGCATACAATGTCCTTCAGCTACCTTCTTACCTTTCAGGAAATCCTTCTTTTTTGTTCAAGTAGGTTTCTGTCACTTTGCATCCAAAGTTATGATGAAATCAAATAGGACCAGCCAACCTCTGCCTCTATAACCATCCCCTTTCTCTAAGCCTCCAGTACTGAATGCCCTCCCCTTCAGTTAAGAAAGTACATTAAAGTCAACTTCCAGTCCAGTCTGACCACGCTTGGAGATATTCGCTTTCAGGTGGACTTCCTGGGCCTCTGAACTCATCTGCTATGTATTGGATTAAGTTTTAACTCTCTGAAAGTAACTTATGTTGGTTATTAAGCTATTGCCTCTTGGCTCCAAACCCACCCATCTATAACTCCACTCAGTGATACTGGGGCTGCGTCTGTGCAAACCCCTTTCCTCCTCTGCCAGCTGCCCCTTTTGGGCTCTGACAGTAGAGGTGATGGGGGGATTGCAGAGCTGGAGGTGAAGGAATGGACTTCTTCCTTCACTGTTCCCATCAACAATGTCCCAGACATGGCAGCTCACCATGGTCACAGCAATTGGTCCCAGCTTTTTTGAGCTTCCCAGAACTAGTGGCACCAGCCAGGACACAAACCCTCCTAGGAGGTCTAAGTTCCAGCTCCATGGCACCCTTCCTACAAGCTCCTAAAATTACATAAGCAGCCAGACATGCCCCGTCCTCCAAGGTCTGAGTTCCAGCTCTGCAGGGTCCCTACTCAGAACTCCTAAATTATGACAACCCTGGGTCCTGGAAGCTGCTTTTTAAAGTTGCTATCTCTGCCTTCCTTCAGAGTTCATGTTTTGCTTTTTCAGCCCTCCAACACTTGTTTAACCAAGTCTCCATATCAAAACATCCCTACTGATATAGCTAGTATATCCTGTTTTCTTGACTGGATCCTGACTACTACACAACTACTTTATTTCCTTTATAAGTTCTGTAAGATGTCTCACTGGTTCGCCAAAGTTGTTCTCAACCCAGTTTGCTGCTTGTAGAAAGGTGTGGGGATGCGGGTACTGAACAGGGGAAAGAAGCCAAAACAGTTTCCTATTTCTACATGAGACATGCTGGGTTTATACCCATCATCCGGGTCCTATACAATATGTCTATCAGAAGAGCCTTGGGAGCTTTTGAAACCCACTGATATGTCAAATCCACTGACTCAGAGCCTTCAGAGGTAGGGTCAGGAAGCTATAGATTTTAAAAGATCTGTAAGTGATTCAGATGAGTAATACAGATTGCAAACACTGAATGAATGGAGACTAGTTGCGAGCGTCACCTACATATTATTCTAAATAACTCATTGATGGGCCCAGGCCCTGGACTCCAGCAGCTCACAATTTAAGACAGGGTAGACTCACAGACTTCTGGCTTCAGCTCTGACATGTAAACAGCTTGGAAGTCATCTCTCCAGTGCTTACAACAACAACAAAAAAGCTATACAAAGTAAAAATCAGTGACTTCTCCTGGACCCATCATAGAACTGAAGTTTCAGGGCAAACCACCAGCCTGCACTCTGCAGGGACAGGCACAGCCAGAGAGTCACAGATTAGCCTTGCTTACCTGGAGGAACCATAAACTGCAGGAACATTAAAATGGTCATTATGATGAATTAGTTGTTCTGTCCCACTGAACCAGCAGCAGGACTCATCCCAAAGGAAAAAATAGGGGATGACTCAGCTGGGACTGCCCAAATCTACCCTACAATGGAGCTGTTTGTGATTCTGAGAAAGAGGCATTAAATGCTGGAATGAGCTTTCCAAAGCATTTATTAGGGGAACTCACTAAGAGAGCTGCAGCTACCTCACAATGGATAGCTGGGTGGCAAGAAATTAATTTGAGTATGCCTGTGCTTATAACCATAACTCGACAGATTTTATATGGTTAAGGAACAAAAGTAGCTAAATGCGTACAAGCTTTGGGAAAACATTTTGCTTTTTGTTCTTTTCTCAAAACAAGATGTGCTTAGGGCGGGCAGCATTCAAGGTTATAGCAGCCAAAGCTCAGCATCCTTCCAGGGTTTTACAGGAAGGGATTCTGAGGAGGAGGAAGGCAGGGGCAAAGTCAATCCTTGGTCAGGTAGGAGATGCTATATGTAGCACACAATGCTGGAAAGTGAGCATGAACTACTGTGAGAGCAAGAAGCTCCTGGGGCTCCAGTCTTAGGGTCCTCCACACTTTCATGGGTTTTCTCACCAGGTTCTCACATTAAAGATCCAACAAAGATCCCCTCGTGGCTCTGACAAGGGGAGGGGGTGGGTAACCATTGTGAAATACATACAGAGCCTTCTCCATCACAAAGGCTCACTCTGCAAGAAAAAGACTTTGCCAGGGTCTTATCCAAGCTGGGAGAAGGGCATTCCTCCCACTCCAGCCCCCTGTAGCCCTCCTGTCTCATATATGGGGTTGCAAATAAGCTATACCACAGGAGAGACACTTATGAAGATCACAGGCCCAATCAAAGACTAAGACTAAACCACGGGATTATGGAGCACTTCCCCTCCCCCACATCTGACCGCTACACCAACTGGGCTTCAGTATAATAACAGGGGCTTACAGCTGAAAGAGCTGCAAGGTACAGATTCACTCTGAGGAGGAGTATTTAGGGAAGCCCAAACAAGGAAAACAAGGACACTAGAGAAATTTAAAGCCTCTGGCACTTTATAGCTATAGCAAATATTAAATGCAGCCCAACTCCTAGCCAGAAAAGCATAAAATCTGACAGCAAAGGCCTGTTTACCCCAGTTCCTATTCCCCCAAACAGCAAGCTTGGTTTCTAACAAAGAATTACTACACATGCGAAAAGGCAAGGAAAAAAAGTCTGAAGAAACAAGGGAAGCATAAGACCCAGACTCAAACATGACACACATGTTGGAATTATCAGGTAGAGAATTTAAAATAACTACAATCAATATGTTAAGGGCACTAATGGAAAAAGTAGGCAGCCTGCGAAACCATAGATAGATAATGAAAGCGAATAAATGGAAATGCCAATCCAGAAGTCAAAAACACTGTAAGAGAAATGAAGACTGCCTTTGGACTTGACATGGCCAAGGAACGAATTAGAAAGCTTGAAGATGGGTCAATGGAAACTTCCCAAACTGAAAAGCAAAGAGAAACAAGAATGAAAAAAAAAAAAAAGTACAGAATATCAAAGAGCTGTGGTATAATAAACACATAATTGGAACCAGAATGAGAAGAAAGAGAAAACAGAACAGAAGAAACATTTGAAGTAATAGTGTTCGAGAATGTTCCAAAAAACTGACTGACACCAAGTCACACATCCAGGAAGCTCGGAGAACACCAACCAGGATAAATGACAAGAAAACTAAAAACCAAGGCATTTCACATTCAAACTGCAGAAAACCGAAAACAAAGTGAAAATCTTGAAAGATTCATAGTCAGTCTTTTGACATTTTGATGCAAACATTTTTAGAAATCACATCACCGTATGTTGTAAACCAAAGAGAATCTCAAAATTCCAGTGAAGTGAGCTCAATGTAACATAGATCTTAAAGTTAAAGTAATGTTTTATATACCAAGTTTTAATAGATAATGAAAATGGGGTTACATTAAGTATACTCACACTATACTTAAATGTACAGAGAAAATGCACTTAATATATTGTCACCCTGGTAGCGGGGAAATTTTTACATGTGCTAATCAACCTTCTCCTGGGTCTCCAGGTTGGAATAATCTCCTTTTGGTTTAAACAAGTTCAACTTCCAGGTGAGGACCTTTTGTCCTTGACTCTGCTTTGTCAGGTAAATGCTCCTCCTCTTCCCTAAGGAGAGGCCTGTAGAAGTGAGAGGAGTTCACTGTGTCTTCATGGCCATGAGGCAGGAGAGGAGGGAAGGTCCTTGGATCTACAATGTCCTCTGGATCCTCTGTGATCTCTGCTACTGACTGGCTGGATGAAGGATCACCAAATTTTCAGTGGTCCCATGTGGCTTTTTGTCCTCAACATGATGAATTTCACCACTAGACTCCACAGGTAGGGCCTGTTACCACCAGCCAGAAAGACCCATCCACCGCCCCTATGACACCTGCACATCCCACCAGCAGAGCACAGGGGAAAACCTGCATGACACGCTCTGCCATGTTCCGGCGGACCTCAAGCTCACTGATCTAGCCCTCTCCTGCCATACTGCTGTACTCTTAGCCTGTGGTCATGTTGGAAGAGACAGAGAACAGCCATCTCCTTAGAGGGTAAGCTAGGAAAGCATGCCATTAGCCCTACTTCTTTGAACCTCCTCCCCCATTCCTACTCGGGTATTTCTAAAGCAGTCTCCCTGCCTCCACCAAAATGCAAGTCTTCATTCTATGACTGTCCCTTCCTCACCCCATGCTCCACTGAGCCAGGAGAGGCAGGACTGGGCATTTCCACATCTAAGTGCACACCCTCCTTCTTCCTAAGGCAATGAGCCTTGTGGTCTAGCCACGAAGTAAAGAAGTACCTTCTCCACATTGTAGAAAAACAACGTTATCTGGGGACTCCACGCTTTGTTCTGGATCCATTAAAGAATTTGCAAATCCTTCTTCCTTTAACAATGCTAATACCATCAAACCAAAATCTAATTTGAAGGCTGAAGCTGAGCAATGACTTATTCTAGAGGGTACCCACCCTTCCCCTGTATATCTGAACCCATTACTCAGTGGGTATGAAGCCCAGAAGTACAGTAAAAGAAATTACGGACTAATAAAACTATTCCACATAAAGCAATGGTATGCTTAGGTAGTGTCTTCAGCTTAAAACTTTTAGAAGTTTAGCATGATTACAAACTGTAAAGTCAGGTGAGAAAATTAACATTTTATTGAGCACTTGCTGTAAACCAAACACTAAACAAAGCACTTTGTATCAACTCATTTAATTTACCAACCCTAAAAAGTAGATATTATCACCTATTTTATGGATAAAGTAACTGAGAGCTCGCCCAAAATCTTACCTATTAGGAGGTGGCAGAACTGAGATTCAATTCAAGCCCAGGTCTGTTGAACTCATGCACTTGCCCCTCCCACTGCCTGAAGTTGTATTTTCAATCCTATCATCCCTTTCTCCCTTTGAGTTTGCAATAACTCAACAAATAATAAATGAAACAAGGCTGACTGTGTTTGAACCTCTGACTACTTCCAACAAATCTGGAAGAGAGACTGATTCAAACATAATACTCTCTGGGCAAATTTTTCAGCTCAGAACAGGTAATGGGTTGCTTTTGTTTCTTGCACATCTGTCTTGACTGCTGTGCCAATGAATTGAGAATGCCTGGTGGGGCTGGCTTCCATCCACAGGACATGGAGGCCCAGTTGGCTTGTTAGAAGGAGAAGAATGCATCAAGTTATTTTTGTGTCATACTCTCCTTGCCTAGCAGTACACAGAAGCACATTTTATGGAGACCCATAATTAACACATTCATTCTGACAGAATAAATTCTATATCAACACTGAACACGGAGCTCCCTCAACACATAAAGATAATCCCAGAGACGTGGAAACCTCCCCATAAGAAATGAGGTAAATGAGTTGGCATTTTCAGCTGTCTAAAATGAGAATGGCTCCACATATGGCAAGTATATTTTATCACTGATCATAACTAGTCTACAAGCCAGACCAAATACATCTTTTTGGATCTAAAAAGATGTGCACTGGAGCATTTGGTAGCATGAGATACATTTTAGAGGAAAATTGAAGGGAAATGGGTCAATATAAATGAAGGAAAATGGTCACCCTGTGATTTTCCTTGTTATGTGACTTGACATTTCAATTGTTCCTTTCTCTCTTCACCCACTGAGAATGTGATCATCAAACGATGCTAAACATGCAGACTGAGAGTAAAAGAGCTAGGTTGGAGATTTCTGACTGACATGCAGGCTCCTCAGATCAGAGCACATGATGTGAAAGAGACAAGGTGAGGCCAACAAATGCCCCCAGAGCCAAGACACGGGGACCCAGGGGACCCAGAGTACGGCGAGCAGTGGGGAACAAAACACCTGTGTTGGCGACTGTATCAATCAGAATCAAAGTGCTGGCTCTCCCTGTCAGTCATTGGGGAGAATACAGAGAAGCTCATCATGCCCTAGCCTGGGTCTCTCCCACTGTCCAGAACCAGGCCCTGCAACAGGGGTCCACACTCACCCAACAAAGGGGCCTGAAAACTGGGCCCAGGTATCCACCAGAGGACACCTTGGAGTTATGTTTCCTGGAAGACAGCTCCAGAACATCCTTTCTGATGCAGGAGGCTGAGAACAGAGAACAAGGACATAGCACAAAGTGAATAGCAGCAGCTCTGTATGAGCTTCCTATAGCTGCTGAAGCAAATTACCACAAACAGAATTGTTTAAAACAGTGCACATTTACTCTCTTACAGTTCTGGAGGTAAGAAGTCTAAAATGAGTCATGGGGCAGGACTGGTTCCTCCTGGAGGCCACAGAGAAGAAGCTGTCTCCTTGCCTTTTGCAGCTTCTTGAGGCTGCCTACATTCCTTGGCTCCTGTCCCCTTCGTCTATCTTCAAAGCAAGCAGAATATCATCTTCTCTCCTCTCTGACTTCCAGCCCCCTTTCAGAAGGACCCTTGTGATTACATTGGGCCCATCCCAATAATCCAGGATAATCTTCTCGACTCAAAATTTTTAACTGAATCACATCTGCAAAGTCCCTTTTGCCACCTAAGGTAACATATTCACAGGTTCTGGGGATTAGCACCTGGACATCTTTATGAGGTGGCACATTATTCTGCCTACCACAAACTCTCACATTTTCTTATGAGTTATTTTGTTAACTTTTTATCAGTGCAACAGACTTTTATGTTGTAGAAATCTTTATTGCAAAGCTCTATCTCAGGTCAAGTTTCCCTGTGGGAAACAGACTCTGAGACAGAGATTTGCCTACTAGTAGTTGATGAGGCTGTGTCTGCCAGATTGACAACTGGGGCAGGACCAGCTTCGTGGATGTGAGCTGGGTCTAAGGTTCTTCTGCTGCCAGTCTTGCCTGTGGGTGATGAAGGAAGTGGCATCAGGCAGAGCAAGGAGCTGGGCTGCCAAGCAGTCTCCACAAAGGCTTCAGCTGGTCCTCCAGGAGCTCCAGAACCAGGCTGGCCCTTCAGAGCTATCTGACTTGGGATGGGGATGGGTCTTTATCCCCACTAACTAGTCATTGGATACTGACCACACCCAGGAAGGCACATAATGTTGGGCAAGGATGTTCTCTAGAGCCAAGGGCAAGTCTTGGAGATGGGCTCAGCTGGGAGCTGTCTAAAGCCAACATTCCCACAGCTGGAGGACTGGAGGCCTGGGGCCTGGAGGGGGGCAGATGGCGTAGCACACCCCAGCATCTACTACAAACTCAACACCCACGTCTGTAATCACCACCATGACAAAGTACAGAATATTTCCAGCACCCCAGCAGGCTCCCTGTGCCACCTCCTGCTCAGTAACCATCCTCACAGAGATATGAGGCTGAAGCTAATATGGTTTCCATCACCGTACCGCAGCTTTGCAGTTTCTGAACGTCACATGAATGGAATTGTACTGTAAGGATCCTTTCGGATCTTGCTTCTTTCACTCGCCATTACATTTGTGAGATCCATCCATGCTCTTGTGTGCTTGGGAGTTCTTGTTGCTGTTGTTTTATGCCATGTAATGTATTCATCCTGAGGATGGCCTTTGAGTTATTTCCAATTTGGGATGCTTATAAGAAGAGCAGCTGTTGACACACTAGTACTTGCCTGTTAGTCATCTCGGGTATATATCTAGGGATGGAATTGCTGCATTATTGCTGCATTGTAGGGTAGGTGTTTGATTATCTTGAGTGCATACTGCCAAACTGTTTTCCAATTTACCCTCCGACTCTATATTCTATTTTAAGTACATTTTGGCTGCAGAGAAAAGCAGCTTGGAAAAATCATCGTTGATTAATACAGAGGGATACATGTGATGTATCCGTCACATACATAACCACAGCAGATGCAAGGTTAGCAGTGCCTTATAAATTCTTTGGGGAAGGGGCTGGTTGGCACAAAGGGGAGACTGGGATAATGTCTCCCCAAATGCTCTCCCAATAGAGCAGGCCTTGGACACTTTGTTGACTGCTAGATAGGAGCTGGAGGCCCAAGAAAATCCCTGGCGAGACCAAAGAGTTGGATTCACGGTGTGCCCTTAATAAAAAGTGCTAGGATTGAACTGACCCCTACCATAAGACCTGTCTTAGCAAACCAGAAGGAGGGGAGCCGACCTCCCTATTCTCTGCAGACAACACAGTGATTGCAAGCGAGGGTCAGACAGCTTGGCCTGGAGTCCTGAAAATCCACACTCCACGAGACATGAATGGAACCTCACGGAGCCTAGTATGCTTTTCTGTAAATTCGGAACAGGAAACGCCCTTCGCAAGATTTTTCCGAATAGTTGGTGAGATATTGTCTTTGAAAGGGCTTACAGATTATAGAGTGCAATACAATCACAAGTTATTATTGGCTCTTTTTGAGTCACTTTTCCTAATGCCTACATTTTCATTATCCTCTTTTTTTACCAAACTTATTCTCTTCCTCACAGATCAAGGCTTTGTAGTTGGTGGGTTTTTCTTTCTAGAATTCCTATGTCCTACCCAACACAACACTAGGTTGGTCCTGAGAAACACAGGTGGTTGCCAAACTCCAAGAGACAAAACACTGCACACAAGCTCTCCCCCTGCCCCTTGCAATAATAGTTCTTACCATGGAAATGCATTCTTTTTATTGAAATCGTCTTCTAAATCAAGTTTGGGCACCCAGGGGAGCTCACAAAAGACAACACAGCCATCAGAGCAGGTGGTCAGAGAGTCTGTCTCCACTCCTTGTTGCTTCACCCTCCCTCCTTCTCACAGGGGCAGGAGAGCCATGGTGGACTTAAACAGAAAACTGAGGCAATGCTAGGCAGAGGCAGCAGGGAGCTGAGAGGTTGGATCGTGTACTCTATTGCCTAATTTTGCAAGTGAAAGGGGAAGCGCCAATCATTGCACCGAGGAGACAGGTATGAATGAGACATCTGAGCACCCTAAGCTGGGGGTAGAAAGCCCTCCATGCACACAGCCACCGAGGACCTCCCTTTGTGGGTGTACAAAAACCTCCAGCCCAGTCTTGAGACAAAGTCAGTGTGGATATAACACACTGCCTTCCCACTCTGCCCCTCACACGTGGGCTGCCACTGCCCACCATCAGCTTTAATCTGGTCACTGGGTCAGGTTGTACAGAGCACTTGCTAACATCAAGTCAAGTCCCGTCCACACTTGAGGCATCCCCCAAGCGAGAGCACCCCAATGCAGACAGGGAAGGGTGTATGTTAGAGGAGACACAAAAAGGGTACTTACAGAGGGCAGAAGAACGGAAAACAAATGCCAAGGGCCTGGCCCTGGGAAGGAAGTCAGGAAGGAGAAGAAAGAAAGGAGTCTCACTTCCGGAAATGAAAGTCCAGAAATTAAGTACTGAAACATGAAGAATGCAGTGCTCCAAGGGAAGCCATAAACCCTCTTTACAGATGTAAACAAATTTCAGGATTGGCCCAAGTCAATCACAACCAGAAGGTCAACAGACACCAAGAAGACACCTGGTGACTGGGCTAGTGCTGCCCTGATCTGAGGGGCACGTCACCCTGGACATAGAGTAAAAACACAGAGTGAAAAAAAAAATAGCCTCCAAGAGGTCAGCATAGCTGTCATAAAGTGCAAACGGCAAGGGCTTCCTCTGATAGACTCATAAACGTTAAGACTGAAGGGCCTGTAGCCAAAGTCCATCATTCTACAGCAGGGGAAACTGAGTTCCTGAGAGATTATTGTTCAAAGTCACACCAGGAACTAATTAAAGAGCTGAGACCAGAACCTAACTGGCACAGAAATACCTTAACTCCTGAAGACACTGCAACACTCTACAATTTAGGTTCTTAACAACCTTGAGTCATGAAGAAAAGGTTAAATTACATTCATTTTATGAAATGGTAAGAAATGTGCTATCCTTATTGAAATCTCTTCCATCCAAAATACTTTGTATAAGGTGTAGAGCAAAAAAATCTCCCTGCCCCAATCACCCCAAAATGGAGATGCTCTAAGAGGTCTAAATGCAATATCTTTACTAAATATGGTGTAACTTGAAAAGTCTTTTCTGTGGCGTAAACATCTCATCACCCAAATACAGCCACACTAAATAAAAACAGTTCTGGGAATGCAGCCCAGATTACATAGGCCTCCAATCACATTTTATATTATATCCCAAAGTTACAAAGAAGAAACCGTTCAAAAATTTTGAAGTGAGAAAAATACAGACAAAATGAGTCTAATTACATGCAGAGCTTCATCTACTTCTGTATTATTTACTGAGGCATAAATTTATTATGCACCGTATGTTGCTATCTGAACTCCTGAAATTTAGAAAGACAAAGAATTTGAAGCTTGGGAACATGAAGAAGACAGAAAGACAGATGCAGTGATAACCATAAATCCCGAAGCATGAGTATAAATGGAATGCTGATGCATTTGAAATAAAAAGCTACAATAATGTAGTGTTAAAACAGAAATGCCCTCCTACATAATGGGAGAGAGGTCTCAAGGTTCCATTTGTGCAAAAGGATCTGAAGATTTCTGCTCCATGATAATAACAGTTATTATTATTTATTAAGCACCTATCACATAATGGATGCCTGAGGCATCTTCCATAAATGAAAGAGAAAAGACTTAAAAAAAAAAAATCAGTGCCAAAGGCCTTATGAAATAACAGGATTCTATACCCAATTTAGCAAAGACAGTAGTAGGAGCAATGTGCTTTTCCCATGTGCTCTATTTTATGGTTCCAATCAACACTAAAGGAAGCTTCTTGTCCTACTGGCCTTTAGCAAAAGAATCAATTGTGAGTGCCCACAGGAATACAGGACTGCTCTGGAATTATCAAATACCCATTTGTGCTTCAGATATACATGTGCATTCTATCTTCATTAATGATGATGTTAAGAATAAATCACATATCAAAAATGGAATGGAACACAAAGACAGATACTCCTGGAAAATGCTTTTAATTAAGACAGTGCATTAATATTCTAGCTGGGTCTATATAACTAAAACACTAATACGATTGATGGATTTGGTCAATTCCATCTAATAACCAATTACAGTAAAAAATAAATCAACTTTAACTTGCTTTGCAGGTGAAAAACATCATATAGCAAGCAAAAACATATGGATGGATGGATGGATGGACGGATGGATGGATGGAAAGAAGGAAGGAAGGAAAGAAGGATGGATGCATCGAGAACAAGAGAGAGAAAAGAATTCCCTGCTGCTAAGATTTGCTTTAAACCCTGTTTTAGTTTCCTGGCTGCTAAAACAAATACCATACAATGGATTGACTTAAACAATGAGAATTGATTGGCTTATACTTTTGAGGCTAGAAGAATTCTCAAATCAGATATTAGCAAGGCAATACTTTCTCCCCAAAGAGTGTGGCATTCTGGGGCTGGCTACCAGAGATCCTTGGTCCTTGGCTTTTCCATCACATGGCAGTGTACATGGCCCTCTCTTCTCCTTTTTATTCCAGGTTCTGTTGACTTCCACCTTCTGGCTGCTCCCTGTGGCTTCTCTTCTCCTGTCTGAATTTCATACTTCCTTTAAAAGGACTCCAGTAATCTGGATTAAAGCCCAACCTGGTTCAGTTGAGCCACACCTTAATTTAACTAATTTCTTCAAAAGATGCTATTTACAATGGATCCATATGTGCTGGTGTGGATGTATTATGTCCCCCAAAACGCCATGTTCTTTGATGCAATCTTGTGGGAGCAGATGTAATAGTGTTGATTAGGTTGGAACCTTTGGATTAGGTTGTTTCCATGGAGATGTGACTCACCCAACTGTAGGTGATAATTTTGATTAGATTATTTCCATGGAGGTATGGCCCTGCCCATTCAGCATGGGCCTTGATTAGTTTACCAGAGTTGTATAAAAGAGCTGACAAACAGAAGGAACTGAGTGCCGCAGCTGAGAGACACATTTTGAAGACAGCCGTTGAAAGCTGACACTGAATGCCATTTTGAAACACTACCTGGGAGCAAGCAGACACCAGCCATGTGCCTTCCCAGCTAACAGAGGTTTTCTGGATGCCAACAGACTTTCTCCAGTGAAAGTACCCTATTGTTTATACCTTACCTTGGACACTTCATGGCCTTAAAACTGTAACCAAATAAAAACCCTTTATAAAAGCCAATTCACTTCTGGTGTTTTGCAAAATGACAGCATTAGCAAACTGGAACACATACCCACCAGAATGGCAACCAAGACTAAGAATATATCCAAACTGGGGTACACAATTCATTCCACCACAAACCCTTTCCTAACCCCAGTTTCCAGATCTGAGCCATCTTTGATAGAACTCATGCCACCCCAACTGAGCCCCAATCCTGCAATATGTCATCTTTCTGGCTCCACTTCTCCCCTGGGCCAAAAGTCACATAGAAAGTTCTGCAATTATCTGCCTGGCTAGAGCCTTCTTTAGAAGAAAATGATTTTGTTCAATTTTATTGATCTGGGTACATGGACTTTAACAACTATTTGGAAGTGAAAAACAAGATAGAGAGGAGACAGTAAGATACTCTGGATTTAATTAAATTGGTATATACTGGATGAGTTCATCCAGTATCCCCATCTAAGGGATAAATCATAAGTTGGTCTCTGATGAGTGTTTGAGGAATTCCAGAGCTCCAAACAAAAGATCAGCGTATCTCTGTTTGCCCTAGGCTGGCTGTGGAATCATATCGAATCTGTGACATAAAATATGTGCATATTCACTGAGTATTTTTTCTGCGTACAAACCAATTCATAATCTCAAAACACTGTGTTATTATTCTTCCCATTTCACAAATGAGGAAACTGAGGCAAAAGATGTTAATTTACTTGCCCAAGAACACACAAGTCTAATAAGAGATGGAGCCAGGATTCAAACCAAAGCTGTCTGTCTACACGTCATCTCACTAGGAAGGCAGTACCACCAGGACACACGTGGGCGGGCAGTGTGACATACAGCACCAAGGGCAGCAGAGAGGGATGTGGTCTCCAGGGGAGAGGTCTCCTGGACAGCAAGCTACCCCGTTTCCCCAGGGTCACTGCAGAAACCTCCAGTCTCACTCCCCATTCTGCCTACCCCCACCCAATCCATCCTGGATACGGCTGCCTCACAAATCATTCCAAAACAGCATGCTTATCAAGTCACTACTTGTTTAGGAACCTAGAATGGATCTTGGTGCCTTAAAAGAATCAAATTCTCAGTCCTCCTCCTAAAGCATAATGACCTGCATGATCTGGTCACCCCATAATGCAGCCTCCTCTGCTTCTATGCCCCTGGAGCCCCATTTCCATACTTAACCCTGTTCTTCTACCCAAAATTTCCTTTCCCCTCCCACTTAGCACACCTAATATTCCCAACGTTTCTGGCCCACCCCAATTCCACTTCTTGCTTGATGATCTGCCCCTTCCCAACCACTCCTGACATATACTTTGGTGTTTGAATATGTGGCTTTTACTTTCCATTTGTTTCCTTTGTGTGTTTTCTCCCCTCACTGGATTCTGAGCTCCCTGAGGACAGAAGCGCATCTTATGATCCCCTTGTTAGAATTTAGGCATGTGATAGCACTCTACAAATATTTACTCAATTGCCATCTTGTTCTGGTTTGCTAAGGCTACTGGAATGCAAAACACCAGAAATGGATTGGCTTTTATAAAGGGGGTTTATTTGGTTACACAGTTACAGTTTTAAGGCCATAAAGTGTCCAAGGTAAGTCATTAACAATCGGGTACCTTCACTGGAGGATGGCCAATGGTGTCCAGAAAACCCCTGTTAGCTGGGAAGGCACGTGCTGGCGTCTGCTCCAGAGTTCAGGTTTCAAAATGGCTTTCTCCCAGGACGTTCCTCTCTAGGCCACAGCTCCTCTTCAAAATCTCATTCTCAGTTGCTCTTGGGGTGTTTGTCCTCTCTTAGCTTCTCCGGAGCAAGAGTCTGCTTTCAACGGCCGTCTCCAAACTGTCTCTCACCTGCAGCTACTCTCTCCGCTTCTGTGCATTCTTCAAAGTGTCCCTCTTGGCTGTAGCAAGCTCGCTCCTTCTGTCTGAGCTTATATAGTGCTCCACTAAACTATTCAAGGCCCAAGCCAGATGGGCAGGGCCACATCTCCATGGAAATTATCCAGTGAAAGATCTCACCCACAGTTGAGGGATCACATCTCCACAGAAACATCCAATCAAACGTCTCCAACCCAATCAGCACCAATATGTTTCCTGCCCACACAGGAACGCATCAAAGATAATGGCATTTGGGGGGACATAATACATCCAAACCAGCATACATCTCTTCACTAATTCAGTTCAACTCCACCAACATTCACCAAGCATCCAATGTGAACAGCACTGTGGGAGGAGGCAAAGGTGCAGAAAGCATTTTCCCTCCCTAAAAGAGGTCACTTCTGGGAAAGACAGACTTGTCACTCCATTCCCATTTACTGCACTCTGATTGGAAATCCTCTGGGTCAGGGACCAAAGTGGATAATCCAGCTATTATTACTGAGTATCAAACTGCCCAAAAAATCTTCTTAACTTACAACCACAGCAATTATTTATTTTGCTCATAAATCTACAATGTGGGAAGGATGCTGCTGAGTCATCTCCTCTCTGTTCCACGTGGTGATAGCAGAAGCAGCTTGACTTGGAGGGTGGCTTCCAGGATGGCTCACCCATTCACATGGCTGAGGAGTCAGTGCGGCTATCAGCTGGGAACACCCAGGGCTGGGGGCCAGGGGTCTCGCTTCCTTTCACAGGGGCCACCCAGGAGCTACCTGGACTTCCTCACAGCATTGTGACCAGAGCCAGAGGAGAACCAGGTGTAAGCTACAACTCCATTTTCATTCCAGCCTCAGAAGCAACACAGCATCACTTCCAACCTAGTCACCACCCCACCTAGATCCAAAGGGAAGGAACACATACCCCACCTGACTTTGAAAAGTGTCAAAGTCCCATTTCAGGGAGAGCACGTGTGCCAGGGGATGTTGTCACAGCCATGTTTGGAGAGCACAACCTGCCACAGTGAGGCCCCACATTCAACACAAAAACCAGGACCTATTTCTGTCTTCAGGGTATTCACAGACTTGGGGAGGAAACATCTAAATAAATAAAGCCAGTATGAATTGAGATGAAATCTATCATTTTTGAGCCCTCGTTTTGCACCAAGCATTGTGCTGAGCTTTTTGGGTGCTTTTCTCATTTAGACTGGAAAACAAACCTATGAAGAAGATACTATTATCAGTTCTATTATAGACCAGAAAACGGAGCCATAGAGCAGCAAATCAACTTGCCTAAAGTTTCACAGCCAATGATCAGAGCTGGGATATGCCGTGAGAGAAAACTGGAGATCTGGGAAAGTTTTCTGGGAAAAGCAATACTTCAGCTGAGCTTTGGAGAACAGGTGGGAATTGGCCCAGAGACAGAAGAGGGTTTTTTTTTTCCCAGAGGAGGGAACAGTTCCTGGAAAGTAAGGATGAGAGGTCAAGAGACACTCTGGGAATGACTGTGGCTTCTAAGAGCTGGGATTCCAGGGACAGAGCAGGAGGTGAAAGGAGTAAATCCAGAGAAGTATAGGCAGGCCCAGGTCATGGGTGATGCCACATCATGGGACAGAGAACATAAAACTGAAGCACAGGCTGAGAAGGAAAAGCAACTTGTGCTCCAAAGTTATGGAGGAGGAGGTGGGTTCCCACAGAATTAAGCTGGGGACGCTTCTTAGAAGGTGAGGTAGGACTCTAAACGAGCCATAAACTGCTCATTTTTAGAGCAAACAAAAAAAGGTAACCAAGGATCCTGTATTAGTCAGGATTCTCTAGGGAAACACAACCGACAAGAGATATCTGTAAATATGAGATTTTATGAAAGTGTCTCACACAGCTGTGGGGATGCACAAGTCCAAACTCCGCAGGGCAGGCTGGAACTGGCAACTCCATGGAAGTTCCTCGATGAACTCCCCAGGAGAGTCTGGCTGGCTGAAGAAGTGAAAGTTCTCTTCTCCCTTAAAAGTCTTCAACTGATTGGATTAAATCCAACTGATTGGAGTCTCTCATTATAGAAGATAATCCCTTAGTTGTTCGCAGATGTATTCAGCCACAGATGCAATCAGTTGACTGACGATTTAATAAACCAGCCTTCTGGTTTATTAACCAGCCACAAATGTGTTTGCAGTGAAGATGAGGCCAGTGCTTGCTTGACCAGACACCTGGACACCATCACCTGGCCAAGCTGACACATGAACCTAACCATCACAGATCCCTTTCAAGGAATAATCAGCCTATCACTCAAGGGATGGCCCAAGACCCAAGGAAGGGCCCTTCTCATCTCTGAGCACTCAGTACTGAGAGTAGCGGAAGGAAATAACATCCTACAGACCCCAGCTCTCTTACTCTCCTGAGCAGACTAAACACACATCTCCCAAGGCAGGGCTATTATATGAAAACAGGGTCTGGGATCCCCCAAAGGCTGTCCCAGTCCTTTCCCCAGAACTTAGTAAAGACACAGAGAGTGTCCAGAAGGTTGGGATAATAAAAAGTCCTAACGTGGATTGGTGACAAGAGGCAACATTATCCACAGGAAGGTTCTGTGGTAAGAGGAGAAGACAATTGCCAAGCAGGGTTCCCGCCTCTGCAGGCTGGCTCTGTTCAGCCCCAGAAATAGTCAGCCATCATCTGCTGGCCCCTCCAGTCACATGACAGCATCCTCCAAAGAACAAATGCAGGAACAAAAGCAGATCAGTTCAGAGGATGTTGAAAACCCTTAGTTCTTAACTAAAAATTCCTATGGCTTTTTAAATTTCCTCTCAGAGGAAAGCCTGCAGATTCTCTGGGTCACAGAGAAAAGTGGTCCAGCCTCTTGGAGTCTTCCTCAGGTGAAAAAGATTGCAATCTTACCTGCTCAACTCTCTATCTACACATGCAAAACAAATGGTTTCTTCCTTTCCTTCCTGACCACTCCTGGATGCTCGTTATCTGGTCTGTTCTTCCACACTTATCTGGCTATAAAGCTCAGGAGAGAAAATGTCGGTGTAGACTGGGACACACTGGGACTTGGTGTCCCAGCTCAGCTCTGAAGTATCCGTGATGCAGGCCAAGATATTTAACTTCTTGGAGCCCCAGCTGCCCCATCTAGAAAATGGAGGCAATGACACCTGCCTTTAGCGTCCGTGTGAGATGCATGCAATGTGCTGTATCAGTTATCTATTGCTGCGTAACAAATTACCCCAAACTTAGCAGCTTAATGCAGCACACATTTATTATCTCCCAGTTTCCCTGGATCAGGGTCCTCTGCTCTGCATCTCACAGGCTGCAATCAAGGTGTGGGCTGGGGTCTCATCTGAAGCTGGGGATCCTCTTCCAGGCTCACATGGTTGTTGGCAGAATTCAGCATCTTGCAGGTGTGGCACTAAAGCTCTCAGCTCTTAGAGGGGCCCACAGTTCCCTGCCACGTGGTCCTCTCCATGGGCAGTTCATATCCATCCCAGCAGATTGCTTCTTCAAAGCCTGCAGGAGAGTCTCACACCAGGCTTTGAGGGTGGAGTCCCATCACCTTGGCCGTATTCTATTGATTGGATGCACATCTCAGGATGTTCCCACACTCAAGGAGAGGGGATTACACAAAGGAATGGACACCAAGAGTCAGGAATCATCAGGGGTCACCCCAGAGTATGATCGCCACTGTGCCTGGAATCTGAAGTGTGTCCAAAAGTAGGTTTTATTTTTATATGGTTATTTTTCTTATTGTTGCTGCTGCTATTATTGTTTTATACAAATCCAATCAATGAGTAAAGATGTATTCATTGTCATACAAAATTAGATACACATTATACATGGATATATATGTATATAAATCACATTCACATATATTTATACATGTACATGCACACACATAGTATTAAGCATCTACTATGTGCCAGGCATGGTGCTAGAAACTCAAATACAGCAGTAAAAATTATTATGTAAAGGTCACACAAATAAAAGTAAAATTGCAAATGGTATAAGCACTGTGAAGGAAAAGTATTGGTGTGAGAGAAAATGTAACAGGGTCATTCCAGGTGGTGGCAACCTGCAAGACAGAAGGGAGTCAGGGAACTTTCTTCTAAGAGGAATCAAGAGGATGAGCAGTTTCTCCAGCATTGATCACTACGCAATTGCCAATTAATGAACATCAATTGCCAATGAGACCAGGCTTCCTACCAGCCCAGCATAAATAAAAGAATAATTCCTAAAAATCAAATGGGAAGAAATGTGACAACATTGTGATAAAGACCTGAGTCTAAAAGACCATCCCTTCTAACCATTCAGTGGCTACTTACATCTTCTCCACTCCTGGCCAGGACACCCCAGGCCATGCTTGAGCCCAATCCATCTGTGCTGGTTTGGACGTATTATGTCCCCCAAAACGCCATTATCTTTGATGCAGTCTTGTGTGGGCAGGAAACGTATTGGTGTTGATTGGGTTGAAGACTTTTGATTGGCTCTTTCCATGGAGATGCAATCACTCAACGGTGGGTGAGATCTTTCACTGGACAATTTCCATGGAGGCGTGGCCCCACCCACTCAGCATGGGCCTTGATTAGTTCACTGGAGCACTATATAAGCTCAGACAGAAGGAGCGAGCTTGCTACAGCCAAGAGGGACACTTTGAAGAACGCACACAGAAGCTGAGAGAGGAGCTGCAGATGAGAGACAGTTTGAAGATGGTCGTTGAAAGCAGACTCTTGCTCCGGAGAAGTTAAGAGAGGACAAACACTCCAAGAGCAACTGAGAGTGACATTTTGAAGAGGGGCTGTGGCCTAGAGAGGAATGTCCTGAGAGAAAGCCATTTTGAAACCATAACTTGGAGCAGGTGCCAGCCATGTGCCTCTCCAGCTAACAGAGGTTTTCCAGATGCCATTGGCCATCCTCCAGCGAAGGTACCCTATTGTTGATGCGTTACTTGGACACTTTATGGCCTTAGGACTGTATCTGTGTAACCAAATAAACCCCCTTTATAAAAGCCAATCCATTTCAGGTTTTTGCATTCTGGCAGCATTACCAAACTAGAACACCATCTTTGTCATTTCTCCCCCTTGGAAAGCTTTTCCTTCATTGAGGTGAGCTCTGTCTTCCAGCAGCAGCCATTCCACTCATCATTCTTGGAACAAATATTTGGAGTTATATGGAGACTGTGTCTCCTTTGCTAACAGTGCCTGGGACATGGTGGGGACTCAATTAGAATGTGACAAATGTACAAGTGAAGGCTAGAGAGAATAAATAAATCAAGACTGACATCAAAAGAGGGTTTTCTGGAAAAAAATGAATTTAGAAACTAGACTAATAAAAGAAATGGAGGGGAAGTTCTCTGAATATTTTCTATCTAAATTGGTTAAGGAGTTCACTTATCTGAGGCAAGGAGATAAGCTAAAGGACTTCTAAAGTCTTTCCAGCTTCATAATTCTATTCACACTAATGATGTAACCATTTTCTTGACGATCCTTACGTTTCCTCAATACAGAGCCATGTGCAGCATGGAGCTGGACCTACACCAAAGGTCAGTAGAACAAATATTCATAGGTAATGTGAGAGGTAAGATCCAAAGTCAGGAATCCATATGAGCATTTAACCTACCCTGTGTCTTGTGTAAATCAGGTTTCCAAATGAACCCTCCTCCTTCAGGTGTTTTGCTTGGCTAACAAACATTGCCACCCCTTATCTGCTGAGTAGAAACTATATTTACAAGTGAAACATGATTCACAATTCTTCAGTCTATGTGCACTGCCCATCTTTCCACCAACTTTGGCTAAATGAGTCATTGCTATAGATACTGTGAGGTAGCCAGTTGCCAAATGTACTATATTATCTGAATAGGAAGGAGAAGAAAAGCAACAGACAGGAAAGAGATTGATGGGGGTTGGAAAGAGAGAGAAGTCAAGTGAATAAATGATTTTTTAAGTACTGCCAGAAATCAATCAATAACTCTTTAAGAAATTATAGTGTCTCAATTGAAGCACTAAGAAAATGGTTTGATGGCAGAGCTGCCCCTGTCTGAGCCCATCCAGGGAAACAGACCACAGCAGTTATATTTAACAGAGAGAATCTGACAAAGGGAATTGATTGAACAGGAAGTGTATAGAGTAAAGATACCAGTTTCCAAGAGGATCTGATATGGACCCCACAGAACCAAAGTAGTCTAGGATCCTCCAAAAAGGTATCTTGCCCAAGGGGATGATCTGGAGAATCCTGAGAGCCCAGAAAAGTCCAGGAATTGAGGAAGATCAAAAGCAGCTGGGGATGCTGTCTATCTCTACCCCAATGAAGATGGTAGAGTGAGATGCTCCAGGGCTCTGTCCCCTCACAGCAGTTTTGCACGACCAGCAAGAACTGGCAGAAACATCTTTCTCAAAGCTCCAGAAAACATTTAAAAGACTACAGTTAAAAAGGTGAGTAACAAATGAAAAAAAGGCTATTTTTAAAAAGGCACTCTGGCCCCTCCCCCACTGCTCACTGGCTTGGCGAGGAGCCATCCCACACTCCCAGTGTGGATCCCTGGTCCCAGTTCCAAAGGGAGCAGAGTAATCCTCATGCACATACTGGGAGCATGCATGCCTGGCCCAATCTGTCTGATGGTGGCCTGAGGGACTCACCATCCCAGAACCTACCCTGAGTGGAGAAGGCGGCTCATAGAGGTCTCCTACGGAACTCTATGGGAAAGCCTTAGGCAAGGGATCGCTGGCTGTAGGACATAGAGTGAAATGCCCGAGATGGTGAGGAAACTGTTTCCTAGGGAAGAGGGGACATGGTATCCATGTAAATGGGGGAATTCCCAGGGCCACATGTGCATGCCCAAGACAAGATGCATGCACAGAAAGGATCAGGGCATCCCTACACTTTGGCCTGTAGCTATTCTCTAAACTCATTGTATGGATATGTTCTGAAGGAGAACACTGGCACAGGTCAATCTGCAAGGACTGGGAAAGGTGTTTTCTTATTTGCCTTCTTTGGTTTGATTGGTTTTTATTTGTTAGCTCCTGGCATACAAAGAAAGCTCTGTTACAACATTACCTTGATACAAGGTTAAGGAACAGATGTCTAAATTCCAGTGACAACACATTAAATATCAAAATGTCAAGGTTTCAACAAAAGATTACAAAACATACAAAGAAACAGGAAATGATGGCCCAGGCAAGGGAGAATATTGGCACATTAAAAACCATCAATGAGGAGGATCAGACTTGGGACATACCAACAGACTTTAAAGAAGTGAACTTAAATTTGCTCAGAGAGCTAAAGGAAAACATGAACAAAGAACTAAAGGAAGTCAGGAAAACAAAAGATGAACACAAAGAGAGTTATCAATTGAGAGATGGAAATTATGAAAAGGAACCAAACAGAACTGAAGACAACAGTAACAGAAATTTAAAATTCCCTAGAGGGATGTGACAGCAGAAGTAACAGTGAACTTGAAAATAAGACAACCGAAATAAGCCAATCCAAGGGGCAAAAAGAAGAAAGAAGAAAGAAAAGTGAACAGAGCCAGAGGAACCTGTGGGACACCATCAAGCATACCAAAATATGGATTGTGGGAGTCCCAGAAGGAGAAGAAAGAGTGAAAGGGTCAGAGAGCATAGTCAAAGAAAAAATGGCATATTCAAAGAAATAATGGCTGAAAACTTCCCAAATTTAACGAAAGACATGACTATATAGTTTAAGATAAGAAACTCCAAACAGGATAAATCCAAATAGACCCATGTCACACATATTATAATCAAACTGTTGAATGCCAAAGATAAAGAGAATTCTGAAAGTCTCAAGCAATATGCCATGTACAGGGGAGGCACAATACGATTAAGTGCCCGATTTCTGATTGGAAACCATGGAGGCAGGAAAGCAATGGAAGGACATATTTAAAGTGCTGAGTGCAATAAAACTGCCAACCAAGAATTCTATATCCTCTATATCCAGCAAAAAGAAAATGTCTTTCAAAAGTGAGGGAGAGATTAAGACATTCCAAGATCATCAAAAGTGTCATCACCACTCCACTAGACCAGCCCACAAGAGATGCTGGAGTTCTGCATGTTGAAAGGGAAGGAAAACAGACAACAGATCAAACCAGCTTCAACAAATAAAGATCTCCAGTAAGGGTAATGACATAGGTAAATAGAAATGCCAGTATTTTCTAGTTTTGGTTTGTAATTCCACTTTTTACTTCCTACTGGATCTAAAAAAAAAAAAAAAGAAAAGAAAAAAAGGGCAAATGCATAAAATTTAATGATGAATCAGTGGTTTGGGATTCATAATGTATAAATATAAATATGTAATTTGTGAAAAGATATACATAAAAGTGGGGGGACAGAAGAGTATAGGAACATAGTTTGTGTATAGTATTGAAAGTAAGCTGGTATCAAACCAAAGAATATTCTTACAGATTGAGGTTGCCAAATTTAAGTCCCAAGATAACTACAAAGAAAATATCAGAGAATATTAAAGCTCATAGAGACAGAAATTAGAGTACAGGTTACCAAGGTTGGGGGGGATGCAGGGACAAAGGGGAGTTAATGCAAAATGGGTGTAACCTTTCTGTTGGAGAGAGAGAAAAGTTTGAGCAATGGAAGGTGTGCCAGTTTGAATATATTGTGTCCCCCAAAGGCCATTATCTTTGATGTAATCTTGTGTGGGCAGATGTTATCAGTGTTGATTAGACTGTAATTTTTTGAGTGTTTCTTTGGAATGTGCCCCACCCAGCTGTGGCTGATGACTCTGATTGGATAATTTCCATGGAGCTGTTGCTCCGCCCATTCAGGATGGGTCTAAGTTGATCAGTGGAGCCATATAAATAAGCTGACATAACAGAAGGAGCTCAGTGCAGCTGAGAGTGAACTTTTGAAGAGGAGCTACAGCCAAGAGAGACACTTTGAAGAATGTGTCTGGAACTGAGAGAGGATCTTCAGCTTACAGAGACATTTTGGAGATAGCCTTTGAAAGCAGACTTTTGCTCCGGAGAAGCTAAGAGAGGACAAACAACCCAAGAGCAACCGAGAGTGACATTTTGGAGAGAAGCTGAAGCCTAGAGAGGAACGTCCTGGGAGAAAGCCATTTTGAAACCAAAACTCTGGAGCAGACGCCAGCCACATGCCTTCCCAGCTAACAGAGGTTTTCCGGACACAACTGGCCATCCTCCAGTGAAGGTACTCGATTGTTGATGCATTACCTTGGACACTTTATGGCCTTAAGACTGTAACCGTGTAACCAGATAAACCCCCTTTTATAAAAGCCAAAACATTTCTGGTGTTTTGCATTCTGGAAGCATTAGCAAACCAGAACAGAAGGTGGTGAATGATCCCACTGTAGGGTGTGCTGAGGTGTGCTTGAGATTAGACAGTTAATGTTGTCTATATATTCCCACAATAAAAAAAGAGCAAAGAAAGAAACAATGACAATTATAGGCAATATATGATCCTGGACAGGATCTAACAAAGGAGGAGAGAAAGCTCAAAAGGACATTATCGGGACATATGAAAAAATTGGAATATAGACTGTAAGCTTTCTACCAATGATAAATTTCTTGAATGGATAACTACGGTGGATACACAAGTGAATAACTTTGTTCTTAGGAAATGTACATGGCAGTATTAACTGTTCAAAAAGCGTGATGTATACAACCTACATTCAAGTGTTTAGAAAATGGATTGATAAATAAACAGATGGATGGATGGACAGGCAGGCAGGTAGATAGATACATAAAAAGATAATCATATAGAAATGTGGTAAATGTTAAAATTGGTGGATCTGGATATCTGGTGGGATAGGGATTTGTTGGATTTCTCCGTAGGGGAGGGGGCTGCATTAGTTTTGTAATTGTCAGTAAGTTTGAAAGTAATTTAAAATGAAATATTTAGCTCTTAGCAGAAAAAAAAAAAGCAGCAGCTGAACTACAGGGTCAGCTCAACCCAGACAGCACCAACATCAGTCAGTGTCCAACTTCCCAGTGGCATTAGGCTATGCCCTGTCCCTTAGTCCCCACCCCTGACCTGGAGGAGCTTAAAGCAGCAGGTGGCCACTGGGGGCAGGTGCAGCAAGGAGAGGGATGACAAGCCAGCTGACAAGTCTCACCACCCCACTGCAGGCTGGTGGCCTGGGAGAAGGGGCAAAGTGACCTGATTGTTAGACTAAGGTAAACTTCTTTTCTAAGATGCACCAGAAATGTTTTGCATCCAGTCCAATATTCATCCAGAGACAAAAGAATGAGCCCAGGAAAGGAGTTTAATGGTGAACAGGAATGAATGCATAAAGCTGCTTTAGGAGTTTCCCCTTCCAAGTCCAGTTCATTCAATAAGCTAGTTTCTCAAGAAACCACAACACAAGCTCAGTGACAGGAACCAACACCAGGATTCATGGTGAGCAGTAATAGGGAGTGGTGGGGACAGTGGCAAATTGGTAAGCAGACACCCAGGCTGTTCTAAAGTATCTGTGGAGTTTGGCTGTACCTACATTCTATACCATCATACTTCCCAGGAGCCAGATGCTTAAATGTGGATTATTTCTGAGCCATGAGGATGGCTACAAGACACATCCCTGCCCATATAAAGGTGTAACTGCCACCCAGCATGAAGGAACTGATGCCATGCTGGAATTGTGGACCCAACGTTACATTGGAATTGTGGACCCAAAGTTGTCAGGTGTGCAGATTTTTTGAGAGACATTGGAATTCTGAATGATTATGTAAACCCTCTTGAGTTTTCCAACATTTCCAATTAATTCAAAATATTTTAACAACACCGTGTGAGCCTCCATTGCATGAGCCAAGTGAAACACACCTGCAGCAAAACCTGGCCCAGGGGCTGCTGGTGGTGACTTCTGGCCTAAAACCCACCTCATATCTTGGTAGAAGCAGAGACTGAGGAGGCCTGGGTTCAAATCCTGGTTCTCAATTTCTTAATTTCCTGAACTTCAGTTTCTTCCTCTGTAAAGCGGGGATCATGAGCCTTATCTCTCATGTTCTGAAAATCGAATGCGATTATGCTTGTCATGTGTCTGGCATGGGGCATGACATGGGATATACACACAGAAAAGTTAGCTCTCATCCCCTCTGCCTTTGGAGACACCAGGGCTTTGAGGCTGGTGCTCATGGATAAAACTAAAGAAATGTCATAGCCTCACAGCCTTACGCAGACATCATGGGTTGTCTGTTCCTGGGGCATAACTTAAAGGCTTTCTCGAGGACTTCAGATTCAACCAGTTCTTGTACAGCAGGAACCTCTGTCCCTGGCCATTTAGGGCTAGTCCTGGCCTTGCCCCTCAGCTCCCCAGGCCCCTCAGAGTTTCCAGAGTGTGGTGGAGCCAGAGGCCGGGAAGCTGGACTATTTGTTCCTGAGATGCCCATGGGGCTCTACTGTGACCTCTTTCTCCCCAGGAACCAGGCACTTACAGAAGCGACATCCCCCATGCTCTCCCTCATAAGCTCTGTCTCCAGTGGTCTGTACCTAAGTACTGTTGGAGTACTGTGATTTTTCACACTGATAAGACACACTGAGGGAGGTGACTCGTGAACTTGAGTTAATTCTGAAGTGAAAGTGACTCTTCTGCTGGTAGAAGTTTTTTACCTTTTCAACACTCTTCGTTCGAGTTTTTAAAGATCAAAGGACGGTAGATTGAGTAAATGTTTGTCTACATTCTTCCTAAAATCCTACTGAAATTACAGCACAGGTTAACCCACAAAGCAAGGGGAAGGGAAGAAAGTGTATCAGTGAACAAGAGATTTTGACATGTTTTTAGAAAACAGAGGCAGATGGAATAGTAACTGATTTAGCAAACTGGAAGGAGCAGTAGCCCAGAGGGTCTGCAGAGAGGCATATGCACAAGAAGAGAGTTCAGCTGTTGCCAAAAATGCCAAAAAGGAGCTGGACTCAGAGGCCTGGGGTTGAACATAGTGGTCAAAAGTCAGCATACCGAAATGCCTTCCCCTACCCTCTCCCAGCTCCACTTCCACACAGAACGACAGCAGCAGGTTGCATCCCAATGCAGGAAAATGGCAGTGCCTGCTCTGGAGAAAGCAAACAGGAATGACACAGGGCTCAGACACCCCTAGTTCTGGACTTGTGGTGGGGAACGGTAATTAAAGGACCAAATGTGGAGTGATCTTGACTCCTAGCTCCACTTCTACACCCTATATACAGAGTGTTTCCCAGACCACTTATGACAAATATCACACAATGGGTTGGCTTCAACAACAAAAACTTACTGGCTTAAAAGAATGTGAAAACTAACATCACTTTGCATATAAAGTCTCAACTACATTTCAGTTTAATTGCTCATGAAGCTCAGACAGTTTTGTAGTTGAAGCAATTTGTGCACGAAGCCTACATCTAAACACTTGAGTAAATAATCGTTAACTGCTCGGTACCACACATGGCAAATATCAAGTGACAGTGGATTATCAACTTATCAGCTCATTCTCTCTTAACATACCTTCATGGGGTCCCAGTCAAGGTCAGCAGTAAGCTCAGTAAGCACCTGTGTAGTGACCTCATCCATCCTCTTGTCTCACGTGGAAACAGTTTTCAGTTTATTTACTATGCAATAGACATTCATTGTTTTGTATTTTCCTAGCTTTGGTTTAATGTGCCACTGCTTTGTCTTTCTGTTACACATACAGTTGTTTTGGTTTATTTACAATATATGCCGTGCCATTTTGATTTTTATTTTGTTTGGTTGGTTGAATAAATTTGTGACACTCAAACATTTGAGGTGATAGTTGTTAAAAACAATACCAGTATTTGATCTAGTTTCATCTCAACTATGTTATACCTGGACATTTTAGATGTTTATCAAAGGTATTTTATTGGGAAGAAAGTAAATATATGAAATAAACATACAGCATTTATGGGTCATGTTGGCTCTGAACAAACTTTTGAAAACTTAAGTTGACAAAATTTTGGATCAACTGAAAAAAAAATCATGACTTTTGAAATCTCTGAATGCCTTGGTTCTCAGTATTATCATTCTTTATTGAATTTATTTCTTATTAAAATACGTAGTTTTTAAGAATTTTTTCTGACAGTATTATGTAATTTTTTTTAGAGTGGGTAGATGGGAGAGTCACCTATATGTTACCGTACAGCTGACATGTATTTTTGTCTATTCTTTATTATCTTAGTAGTTTCTTGCTGTATATGTACCATAACCAACCTATTGCCTATGAGAAACATGTAAGATAATGTATTTACAGCCATTGTTACAAGTTTATAATGTATTTTTCTATCTTGTTTATATGTATGTTTTACAACATTCAAAAAGAATTTTTTTCTTGCTTGAGAAAAGGATACAAAATGCAAAACCCACACTTTTGATAACTGAAAATTGCCAATTGTTTTGCAGTACTTTATTATATCGGGTGTCTTGTCTTTCTTGGGCTTTTAGTTAGCTAATGAATGAATACATTATACACTTTTGGGTTCTAGTTGGGCTTGCATAGCTTGCATTTTAATTCTTTGGTTCTTTACTGTTTCTTTTAACCCATAGCATTATTTTAATAAATGTTATAATACCAACCTACCAAAAAAAAAAAAACTCACTGGCTTGTGGTTTTAGAGGCCAGAAATCCCAAATCGAGGTATCAGCAAGGCCATGCTTTCACCCAAGGTCCGTCCTTGCTGGTGAGGCCACTCCATCACATGGCAATGTCCTTGGTCTCCTGCTGACTTTCTCTGACTCCTGCTTCTCTTTATTAGTCAGCCTGTAATACAGAAGAAGGCCCCCCTGATTCAGTTTGGCCATGGGGAAGACTCAATCCTCCACTTGCCCAACCTTCTAGGGGGCCCTGTGTTAGGTGTTGAATCACGTCCCCCACAAAATATATGTACAACTCCTAGCCACCAGACCTGTGGATGCGAACCCATTTGTCAACAGGACCTTTGAAATTGTTATGAATTGGGATGTGGCCAAACTGAATGAGGGCAGGCATTAATCCAATATGGATGAAGTCCTTACAAGCAGAGGAAATTTGGACATAGTCAGTGAGGAGAAGCCAGAGGAGAGAGAGAGGTCACCATGTGATGGAGGCGGAGATGCATCTATAATCCAAGGATTGCCAAGGGTTGCCAGCAAGCCATCACCAGACTGGTACAGATGCTCGGAGAAAGCATGGCCCGAAGATACCTTGATGTTGGACTTCTAATCTCCAAAACTGGGTGAAACCCTAAATTCCTGGTGATTAAGCCAACCAGTCTGTGATATTTGTCATAGCAGCCCTGGCAAATTAAGACATCCAGTGTGGTGGTTAATTTCATGTGTCAACTCGGCTTATGGTGTCCAGGTGTTTGATCAAGCAAGCACTAGCCTCATTATTACTGTGAGGATATTTCAGACATGGATTTAAGTCATTAGGTCAGTTAACTACATTTACAGCTGATTACATCTACAATCAACAAAGGAGATCGCTTTAAGCAATGAGAAGAGTCTCCTAATTCAATACTTAAGTTGGAGATCTTAAAAGGAGAACTGGGATTTCAGCAGTAAGAAAGAATTTCTAACTATTTCAGCCAGCAGGCTTCTCCTGGGGAACTCAACATCATCATCACCAGACTTTCCAACTTGTAGCCTTGCCCTACAGAATTTGGACTTGCCAAAACCCATGGTTGCATGAGCCAACACCTATAACAAATCTCTAAATATTTACATATATATATACATATTCTGGCAGTTCCATTTCTCTGGACAACCCTGACTAATGGAGCAAGTAACCACAGACTCCCATTTGGGCGTCAGAGAGAGGCAGGCCTTCTCCCCTGCAGCCAATCCCTCTTGTCCCACCTCCTGGCCTGGAGAATTCTGCCCTCTCCCGTCTTCCTCAGAGAGCTCAGATGAGCTTGTGGCCATGCCTGTCTATATGGTTGGGTTACTCCAAAGAGGAAAATGCCCTCAAAACACACACATTCAGGCTCTATCATCCCAGAATTCCTAAACACTCCTGGGAGTAGCTACAGAAAGTAAACAAGGAGAGTTCCAGGTGCCTAAACAGGCCACTGGGAAAGAGCGTCAGGGTTACCAGGGACAAATGTGACCCACTACCCAAAGGTTGCCCAAGAGGTGTCTTTCTGGAAAGACCTGGACTGCCCTTCATGCCAAAAGTACAACAGGGAACCTGCTCTATGAAGAGAAATCTCACTGACCTGAATCTACTATGCCCTAGTCATGACAGATCAAAGGGAAACATATTTGGGTCCATTTTTCAAAAGAGATTGGTGAGAGAGATACTAAGACTGCATGTGTTACCTCTTAGCTGCATGAGCCATGTCAAAAAGTGCTCTTTATGGGTGTTCACGTTCCCAAAACTGCTACAAGAGAATCCAACCTACACAGGATTTCCAGGCTGGCTTCCACTCTTCCAGAACTTCTGACTCATTCAAATTAGCATCTGTCAGTGAGTCTTGTCAGATAATGAAAAAAAGAGAAAAGGGAATAAAGAAATAAAAGAAAAGGCCCAACTACACTATTATATTCTTCCTATTCAGTATTGATCATATGCCATTAACTGTTGGATGTTTTTTCTACCTTCTTACTTCAAAATGATTCCAGGAAGAAATGAATATTTTTCAACAGCTGACAGAGATTGTCAAATGTACTTCTGAACTCTTCTAATGAAAGACAATTATTTTATGTTGCCTTAGGCTCCTTCCAACCAAGACAATGTCGATGTCAAATTCTCCAATTAAAAGGGACATTTTGGGGAAAAAAAAAAAAAAAAAAAAACAATAAAAAAATTGAAAGAACAAAGTTGGTTTAGCAGCCATGCTAGCAATCAGAACTTTCAGTTAGCATGGCAGCTCCTGCTGTCTTGTAGAAAACACACTGAGAAGTCCTGAGGCCCTGGGTTTGATCCCAAATCTGCCACATAATAGCTGGATGACTTTGAGCAAACCATTTACCCCACTGCCTTACTTCCTTACCTTTCAGATGATGGAGCTTCAAAATGGTTAGCAGGGAACTGCTTTTTCCAACAAGTCTTATCCAGAATTGCAATATGTGAAAAGCATCAATGAGCAGTTTAAATCTTCCATTGTTTATGGAGTCCCACAGTGTATGACTCCAAATCCCCTCAATTAAATGATGGCTAAGAGCCCTCATCCATGATAGTCCATGATGTCTAGTGTTCTTGCATGACCCTGAGGCTAGAGAACTTCTGAGTCTTCATCAACAGAAGGGCACCCAGTTCTGTGAAATTTGCTTGTGTGCTCAGGTAGTCGATGTCACTAAAAATTAATAAAAGTGCATATGGTTCATTCACCATCTTAATTGTAAAATTCAATTGACCTGAATCTACAATGCCCTAATCATGACAGATCAAAAGGAAACACATTTGGGTCCATTTTTCAAAAGAGATTGGTGAGAGAGAGAGAGAGAGAGAGAGAGACACTAAGATTGCATGTGTTACCTCTTAGCTGCAAGAGCCATGTCAAGAAGTGCTCAAAGGTACAATCCATTGCCAGAAAGAAGTCATACCATTAGATGAACATGGTCACACACACACAAATTCCAATTCTTTACCTTTCCCATCCCCATACAAAAGCAAGTGTTGGAGGCCCTGTGGGCTTTTTTCTTCCATCCTTTTCCCTCCTGGCTGAGCCCAGCTCCCAGCGCAGCAGATTGGAGGGGCCCTGAGAGCTTATTTAGGGCATTTTCTAGGTTCTTCAGTGTGAAATACTTTCAGAATAAGCACTTGTTTCTCCTGACAACTGTATTAGTTATGGTTCTCTAGGGAAACAGAACCAATGAGAGATATCTATGAATATAAGATTTATAAAAGTGTCTCACACCCCCTACATGGGATATGACACCTAGGGGAGTGAATCTCCCTGGTAACGTGAATACGACTCCCAGGGAGGAGTCTAGACCCAGCATCGTGGGATGGAGAACATCTTCTTGACCAAAAGGGGGATGTGAAAGGAAATGAAATAAGCTACAGTGGCAGAGAGATTCCAAAAGGAGCCGAGAGGTCACTCTGGTGGGCACTCTTACGCACAATATAGACAACCCTTTTTAGGTTCTAATAATTGGAACAGCTAGCAGTAAATACCTGAAACTAACAAACTACAACACAGAACCCATGAATCTTGAAGACGATTGTATAAAAATGTAGCTTATGAGGGGTGACAATGTGATTGGGAAAGCCATATGGACCACACTCCCCTTTGTCTAGTTTATGGATGGATGAGTAGAAAAATGGGGGAAGAAAAAAAAAGGCACTCAGTGTTCTTTTTTACTTTAATTGTTCTTTTTCACTTTAATTTTTATTCTTATTATTTTTGTGTGTGTGGTAATGAAAATGTCAAAAATTAATTTTGGTGATGAATGCACGACTATATAATGGTACTATAAACAACTGAATTCACGCTTTGTTTTGTATGACTGCATGGTATGTGAATATATCTCAATAAATAATAATTTTTTTTAAAAAGTGTCTCACGCAACTGTGGGAATGCACAAGTCCAAATTCTGTAGGGCAGACAGCAAACTAGCAACTCCAATGAAGATGTTCAATGAACTCCTCAGGAAACGAACAGGCAACTTCGACGAACTCCTCAGGAAACGCTTCGCTGGTCAGCCGAAGAAGAAGTGAAGGTCCTCTATCTGTCTTGCTTAAAAGTCTTCAACTGATTGATTGGATTAAATCCAGCCAACTGCTTCTCTCGTTGGGAAAGACACTCACTTCGTTGACGTCAGTTGACTGATGACTTAATAAACCAGCCTTCCAGTTTATTAACCAGCCACAAACATCCTTGCAGCAATGGTTAGGCCAGTGCTTGCTTGACCAGACACCTGGGCACCATCACCTGGCCAAGTTAACACAGGAACCTAACCATCACAACCACCTTGGTTGCTTCTCATAGCACAACTTAGATAAACTCATCAGTCAGTCTCATTTTTCTTCTCATAAAAAGGTCTTTTAGGAAGGGGTGCAAAGCAGAAAAAAGAAGATGATAGAAGGTGGTGAGGGTAGGAAACCCATCCTGCCATCTATTTTATTTGTTGTAGCTATATGAACTTAAGTCTAAATAAATATTTCACATGTTTACACTCATATCAGTACAAAGATAGGATGTAAACTCACAAGGGAAAAAAGTTGTTGAATCTAAAATGTGGTGAATGACTAAAAGAAGGACTATTTCGACTGACAATACCACAAAGTTATAGTTTCAAGATATACCTAGTAATACTAAATCAGAGAATTTAGACATTATCACAAAGATGCTGTTTTGCTCCCAAATGCCCTCTCTTGAAGAGGTCAACAGCTTCTCCTGTGACATGGAGCCTGAGATGCTGCACATCCTTGGCTCAGATAAAGAGAGTCAGTGACTGAATGAAAGTAAAACACTACTGCTGTTATTTTTTTAAGTTGCTGTTTATTGGGCTCTTTGCACTCATTGTTGCATTTAATCCCACAGCACGCATTTGGCAGGCTAGCCATTTATCCTCCTTTCAGGTCAGGATGGAAACTGAGGCCCAGAATGGCCAAGCAAATTTCTCAAGTTATACCTATCTCCAGTCCTTGAGAGCCTCAGAGTGGCAACAAAAAATCACAGCCACCCTCCTCCTTCCCACAGGAAGTAAAGCAACCTTTCATGTAGTCTTCTGTGTTCTCCAAGTCTATGCTTTGGAGCCTTCCTCAGACCCTGAGCCACTGTCCTTAGGGTCTCCAAGCCCCTCTCCAAGAGGTGGTCAAGAAGCAACAGGACCTGGACAAAGTCAGGCAGGCCTGGTAGGAATCCTGCTCAATCCTACTCTCTGGGAAATGCTGGAAAATGTTCTCACCCTTTCTGAGCCTCAGTTTCCTCCTCTAGGGTACAGATAAATAATGCCCACTGCGTGGCATGCTGGAAACACTAAATGTGTTAACACAACAAAGGACACAACAAACAGAGGGTCAATAACACCTGAGAAGACAGCAACAGCACCTCATTTTCCTTTATTTGATGGAGATCTTCATCCAAGAGAAAGATCTGCATCTCCACAGGCTCCATTTCACAGGAGAACTTCTCCAGGCAGAGACTCGTAAGGAAGCCTGGGATGTTCTCTGGGATGGTTGTCAATCCAAAACTTCCAAGTCCCTCCAAGCAAGCACTGACACCCTGACTTTGTGTATTATCAGCGGAAACAAGAGTCCTTCTCATTTCATCCCTTACCAAATTCAAATCCCTTGACTTCTCTTTTGGAATTTTCTGAATCTAACTTTGTATTGGCATATCCTCCTCAGTATTCTTTCTCTATAACAAAATAATTTTCCCATTTGGTATACAGGCATACATACCTCGGAGATACTGCAGGTTCAGCTCCAGACCACCACAATAAAGCGAATATCGCAATAAAGCAAGTCACATGAATTTTTTCTTTTCTCAGTGCATATAAAAGTTATGTTTAGAGGGTGAATTTAAAGGTATGGGAATGAATAGGGGTGATGACTGTTTTTAATGGGATTATAAGTATCAGAGCTGCATTGAAAGGGGTTGTTTAAGGGCATATACCCACAGATCAGCACTACAAATATAGATAGGTGCTTGTATGACATACTTCTAAGGTAGGACACTGGTACAGAGAGTTCACAACAGAGTGGTATATGGGAAAAATCTATTGCATACTAGGGACTATAATTAATAGGAATACTTTACTGGTACCACACAAATACTAGGGACAAATAATTAAGGGCTGAAAAGAGTGATGGGGTGTTTTGGGTCATGAGAATTGTTTAAAACGGAGAGTGATGAGGACTGTACAACTAAGTAGTGATAATGGGAGGTATGGATGGTTTATTGTGGACATAACATATGCTTTGTGAACCTAGGAATCCTCTACTTCACAGGTCAAGCCCTTGATCTTGAGGCTTGCTCTTGTGAAACTTTATGGTTATAAAGAGGAGGCTAAGCCCACCTATAATTATGCCTGGGAGTCACCTCCAGAGAACTTTTTTGGTGCTCAAATGTGGACTTTCTCTCTCTAAGCCCAACTCTACAAATAAATTCATAACCCTCCCCCTGACATGAGACAGGACCTCCCAGGTAAGTGAATCTCCCTGGCAACATGGGTCATGGATTCTGGAAATGAGCCTGACCCTGGCATTGAGGGGTTGAGAATGCCTTTTTTACTGAAAAGGGGGAAAGAAGGGCAACAAAATAAGGTTTCAGTGGCTAAGAGAATTCAAATAGAGCTGAGAGGCTGTCCTGGAGGTTACTCCTATACAAGCTTCACCTAGATATGCCAAATGGCCACAGTATGATAAACCCAAGTCAACAGTAGTCCCCCAAACCCTAAAGAATAACCAGGTCCCTATCTGAGACTCTATAAAAATTTCACTCACTAAGTTTATTCTTCAGAAACTTAAATCCTCCAGAGAACACCTATGCCAGCTATCTCCCCAAACCCAGAGTAACAGCCTCTTCAAGAGCATCAACCAGTTGTGTCCCCTTTTCCCATAATGTCGACACCTCTTTTCAACATGAACAAATTAGGGTGGTCACTGCCTAGACATCCCTGAAGATCAGGAAAGTGACTAAATTAGAGGAAGTGTTAGCAACAGACAAGATAGAATTTTACAAAGGATTATAAATACTGAATCTCTAAATAATTTTCTTTTTCTTAGTTGCTAGGGTGTTAGAACAGCTAGAAGGAAAGAATTGAAATAGTGGTACTGTAACCCACAACTTCCTTTGAAATTTACCATATAGTTACTTGTTAAATCATAATTTGAACATCCCAAAGTAATTTGGGCAGAGAATAAAAATGTATTTGCAGGCCCCTGTGATGAACTGGGGGAAATGTTGGACTTCCCCACCTGGGTTATTACTGATATTCTCACAAACACTGAGGACTAACAATTTAGTAGGCTGAGCCCTCGATCTTCGGGCTTGACCTTACGAAGCTTCTTACTGCAAAGGAGAGGCTAAGTCTACTTATAACTGTGCCTAACAGTCTCACCCAGAAAACCTCTTTGTTGCTCAGATGTGGCCTCTCTCTCTTTAAGCCCACTTGGGAGGTGAACTCACTGCCCTCTCCCCTACATGGCCGTCTCCTCCTGGCTCACATCTCCCTCTGTCTTTCACTCATAAGGACACTTACTTGTCAATGGATTTAGGGCCACTCAGCTATCCAGGATGATCTCATCTCAAGATCCCTAATTTAATTGCATCTGCAAAGACTCTATTTTCCAATAAGGTCTCACTCACAGGTTCTGGGGTTGGCACACAGACATATCTTTTCCAGCCCACTACACTCCTAGCACTCCCCTCACTACTGCCCCCCATACTCCCTTCATGAAGGGGTGTAATGGAGATGGAGGTACGTGTTTCACATAAGAAATCCAATTCCACGTAAGTATCTCCTGAGCCTTTGGATTCCTTCCTGTCCATTATGCATGGAATTGAGTCCAAATTTTAGTTGCCCAACCAAATGACCTGCTAGATCCACCTCCAGCTGCACATCGATCCAGGATCTCTGGTAAATGTATCCATAGTGACAGATTTAGTCCCATCCAATAGTACATCCTGCCTTCTTTGTTTAACACTCTTAAAATACATCACAACACATATTCCCCCAGGTTTCCGGCAATACAAATTAGCAAATTCTGACAATTCTTTTGAAATATAAGCTATTTCCTCCTGTGTCTGGCTTTGTACTTGTTCCCTGCAGCATGCTGAGCAAGAAGACATGGTTGTATCTGTGTGCAACCTGAGACTCAGAGCTAGAGTTCTGAAGCTAAGAATGTCAGCATTACCCCATACAGCAACTGCTTAAAAACGCTGAAAAAGAGATCAGACTTCTGTTAGAGATATGAATGAAGCTGATCTGGTTAGGACTAAGCCTAATCAGACTAAAGCATAAAAGATGATATTGACTGTGTTTTAAAATTTCAATTTCTGTGTGAGACCAAAGGAAGAGATGTTTATTTGATGCAAAATTTATATCTTCTGTAGCACACTATCTAATTTAACATGTATGGTCAGTTTATTTGAACACCATAACTGCATGGAACCTTGAATAGGAAATGAGATCTTGTTGGTCTGTACAGGTTAGTGTGATGCCGCAATACATCCCAGAGTAATTTGGGCAGAGAAAATTTGCAAAGCCCCCTTGAGGGACTGTGAGAAAATGTGGAAATATTAAACTTCCCCACCTAGGGAATTCTTGATATTCTCACAGCATTGGGGACTACCAATTTAATGGGCCGAGCCCTCAATCTTGGGGCTGGCCCTTACAAAACTTATTCCTGCAAAGAAGACAAGCCTATGCCTAAGAGTCACCCCCAGAGAACCTCTTTTGTTGCTCAGATATGACCGCTCTCTCTAAGCCCACTCGGCAGGTGAACACACTGCCCTCCCCACTATGTGGGACGTGACTCCCAGGGGTGTAAATCTCCCTGGAAACATGGGACATGACTCCCAGGGATGAGCCTGGACCTGGCATCATAGGATTGAGAAAATCTTCTTGGGCAAAAAGGGGAAAGAGAAATGAAACAAAATAAAGTTTCAGTGGCTGAGAGTTTTCACTCGGAGTCCAGAGGTCGTTCTGGAGGTTATTCTTATGCATTATATAGATATCCCTTTTTAGTTATTAGTGTTCTAGGATAGCTAGAAAGAAATACCTGAAACTACTGAACTATAAATCAGTAGCCTTGATTCTTGAAGATGACTGTATAACTATATAGCTTTTACAGTGTGATTGTGTAATTCTGAAAACCTTGTGACTGACACTGCCTGTATCCAGTGTATGGACAGATAAGTAAGAAAATAAAAACAAAAAATAATTTTAAAAAAAAATAGACATGGTTGGACACGGTCTCGAGGAGAAAAGCCATCCTTTGCAAGGCAACTTCCCTGGGTGAGAGTATGACAGCTTTCTCAAGCCAGGAGAGCCTTGTCTCCCGAGACACAAGATGACAAACTGCTTCCCCTGGCAAGGAAGCTGCAAAGCAACTCAGGGGTTCAAAATTATCAGCTTCATCCAAATCCCCCAAGTATCTCCATGCCAAGTATCAGGCTCCCACACTTTCCCAAACAATGCCCTACATTTCACGTGAGAGAGCTGCCATAGCTTCAAATTCACCTTAACTTGTAATTCTGCTTCCAAAACAATTAAATATTTTGTCTGGTTTCAGCAAGGTCAGCCCTGTGGCCACAAGAAAAAAGAAATTTGGGGGAGGAGGGATAGACACTCTCTGGTTCTCTGACTGATACTTGCGCTGAGAGTTTAAAGAGCCGAGCCTGTCAATTTTTTTCTCTGTAAGTACTCCAGTGCACTCAGAAATTGCCATCCCACTCCACAGTCTTTGCAATCATCATTACAGCCTTACCAATCAAGTGCAGCAGCCCCTCGATCTTCACAGGATTTGCTTCAGTACGTGGCTCATTCCAAGCACCCATAGGTGATACTCATGACACCAGGACATCGCATGAGTGACCAGCATCCCATTTCCTCCAGCAAGGAGCACAGCAGAGCCTTCGAGTCCAAACACACAATCAATCACCCCCTGCCCCCAAATCCCATCTTTGAGGATCACTCCTGGAATTATTTTCTGTATCATTAAGAGTTCAGTCAAGAGGCAGAAACCACACTAATTATTTTAGCAGAGAGAATTTCATTTAAAGAATTGTTAACTAAATTTTTAGATGAAAAGGGAGAAGGCAAACATGCAGTTATCACTAAGGTAGCACCTGCCGGAAGCAGCTACTATTCTTAAGGCTGCAGAGACAAAGGGAAGAGGCCGGCCTTATTAAAATTTAGGAGCTTGAAGGAGGGATCCTGCAGAGCTGGAAATCAGCCACTGGGTGCAGAGGTGGCCCCGCAACTCAGAGGAGGGTTGCTGGCTAGTGCTGACACCTCCCAGGAGGTGCAATGAGGCTGGTTCAAGGAGTGGAAGAAAACTGCAAACTGGAAACACCGACTGCTCCTGGAATCAACTGGCCCTGCCAGGGCAAGAGGCATTGCTGCAGTGACACTGAAAAGCAGAAAGCCAACAGAAAAGATTCAGTCCCTTCTTCCTCCTCTTGGAGGCCCCTATAGGCAGAGCAAAACTGCACCGTCTGGTAAAGAAGAACTGTGGTTTGCACAGTCCCAGACCCAGCACTGAAAAGGGGTATGTAAAAGGATGGGTTTATAGGAGAGAGAAAACAGGCTAATAACCAGCAGATCCACATAAAGAGAAACACATAAAGCTTCAATGGCTCCAAGAAGCTATACCTTAGCCTTCCTAATCACAGCCCTCACCCCACCCCACAAAGGCCGTCACCATCCTTTGCAGGTAATCACCTCCTTGCTATTCTTTATAGTTTTACCATCTATGTATGCTGTCCTAAATGCTATAGCTATTTCTACAGTTTTTGAGCCAATACCATGTATTCTTTTGCACTTGGGTTCTTTCACTCAACACATAATTACATGTAGTTGTAGTTTATTCATTTCTATTGCTTTATGGTATTCCACTGTATGAAGAAATCATCATTCATTGTCCTTTCTACAGCTGATGGACATTTAGGGTTCTTCCAAACAACCATCCCTTTCAAGGCATAAAAATATCTGTTGATGCCCTGGAAGAGATAATCTAGGAGAGTTATTCTCAAACTTTTTGTTCTCAAGACTCCTTTATACACTTAAAACTTACTGAGGACCCCAAAGAGTTTCTGTTTAATGGGGTTGGTTATATCTATCAATATTTACTACATTCAAAATGAAAACTGGGGAATGTTAAAATATTTATTCATTCATTTTTAAATAACAATAAGTTTGCTGAAGATAACATAAACAATACATTTTTATGAAAATAAATGTATCTTCCAAAACACAAAAAAAACATGAAAAGGGGATGGTTTTACATTGCAAATCTCTTTAACATCTGGTTTAATAGAGCACAGCTGGCATCACACATCTGCTTCTGCATTCAATCTTTTGCAATATACATGTAGAAAACCCAGCCCAGCTGGGAAAGGAGGGATCTTGCAGAACCTCTGTAAGAGACTTGGGAATGCCCCGAGAACGTACTTTGCAAACTGCTGATTTGGAAGATGGTCTAGAAAACAAATGCAACTCCAAAGCAGAAGTCCATGGAGGGAAAGCCTTGTGGGCTTTGACAGTTCTTTGATTAAAATGCTCTGGTTTAAGGTGTCCCATCTCCCATTTACAGCCTCATTCCCTGTTCCTTGTAATAAGAAAAATAATTTTAAAAATTCATACATATAGATTGGCACAGTGGAGTAGGATGGAAGGAGCGCAGCATCCTACCATTTGATCAGTGTTCTGGTTTGCTAAAGCTGCCACTATGCAAAATACCAGAAATGGATTGGCTTTTATAAAGGGGATTTATTAGATTACAAATTTACAGTTCTGAAGCCATATAAGTGTCCAAACTAAGGCATCAACAAGAGGATACCTTCACTGAAGAAAGGCCGATGGCGTCTGGGACACCTCTGTCAGCTGGGAAGGCATGTGGCTGGTGTCTGCTGGTACTTTGCTCCTGGGCTGCATTTCAAAATGGCTTTCTCCAAAATGTCTCTGGGTTTCTCTTAGCTCCTCTCTCTCAGCTCCTCTGCATCCCTGCTTCTTTCTCCCAGGACATTTCTCTTTAAGCATCTGGGGGTCCTCTCTTAACTTCTCCAGGGCAAACTCTGGGCTTCATCACTTAGCTTAGCATCTCCAAACGTCCTTCCGTCTGCATCTCCCAGAATCTCCAAAAGTCTCCAAGAGTCAGCAAGCCTCAACATTCAGCTCTGGAGCTCTCTTAAGTAGTCCAGTGAACTAATCAAGAATGGGTGAGGTCCACACCTCCATGGAAATAATTCAGAGGTTCCACCCTAACCAACAGACTTATCAGTCTGCCAACACAAGATTGCATTAAAGAATATGGCTTTTCCAGGGGACATAACATATCCAAACTGGCACAGTCAGGAACTGTCATATCTGAATCCCAGTTTAAACTCATCTGGGCCATCTTCTCCATATTTATTTTGTACAATTTCTACAGGAAAAGAGAGAATAAAAGATATTTCCTAGAAAAGGGGAGGGGAGGCAGAATAAAAGGAGGAGGAGGAATAAAAGGAGAAGAGACAGATATCCAGAACAATTTTTCCCGATTTTCTGGATTGTCAATGGGGGTTTCAAGGGCAGAGACCAAGATGGCAGGCTGGAAGGGGAGAGCAAGATGAAAAAAGAATGAGAGAACAGCTAAGAAGCCCAAGACTCAGCTCACAGACACAGAAGTTCACAAGTGTGAGCATGTGATTTCCCATTCCAAAAGGAAGAGAAGGGAATTTTTTCTGAGTTCACATTTCTCCATCGAAGGGATCGGAAGGCAAACCTTGGGAGTCAGGAAGAGAAATGACGTGAAAGAAGAAAACATCAAGATCCTTCAACAAAGACCCTTCGTTCTGCCTCCCTTTTACACTTCATTCAGTGTCTCTGAGTTCCTCCTTGAGTGAGTGGAGTAATAACCCCAAGCACCCACAGCCATCCACTAACTCAAATACAGAAACCGACTGCAAAGCAGAACTGCTTCCAAGCACAAAAGGTGGGTCCTTGCTAATGAACAGGAGCCTAGGCTGCTCACCAAGCTCATTTATTTCCAGGCCTTCCGTTTGCCAACTGAAGTGGTTGAGAATTAACAGGTACCCCCAAAATATTTCTTTGCATACATAATGTAAAACTGCCAACTCCAGCCACTTTCAATGATATTAGAAGAAGCAAAGTTAAAATGTAATGAAAAGAACCAAGGTCCTATAATGCACACTGAAATGGAAACCATCACAGAGGAATAGTAGGTAAAACTGCATTCACAGTGAGGAATATTTATTTTATATTCAGTTTCTGATCTCAAGTGTCAGCATGCTACTGCCGAGAGCAGGAGAAGGGAAGGCTTCTTCTACTATCATAATTAATAGAAAGTGTTTAAAAATAATGAGACTTTTCATTTAAAACAAGCCAGATAGTTCTGTTGATTTTCATTATTTGAGTTAGTTTTGTTCCTTAAAGTCACTACCAACACTCAATTAGTGAATACTGAACAATTGCTCCTCGGAGAAATACAAGGGTAGGTGCTGGCAAGCCTCTGGCCACAACATTTTCATTGGTGGATAACTATATAACTTTTTAGATGTGTGTTTCTGTTTAAAGACACCCTGTTTAACATATAATATTGATTCATTAACATTGAACTCAGGGCCCACAGCACCATCACTGAGGCCTGAATAAAGCTTATGTAATACACGCATTTTCTCAAAGGCACATCACAGCCTTCTTGCACTTAGGAACTCTAGACAGCACTTCAGCACTACAGTGAAATCACCAAGAAAAAGCAGAAAAGCAGAAAAGATGAAAAGATGAAAAGAAAAAAATGTGTCACTCAATATACCTTGAAAAGGACCCTGTGAGAGCAGAGCCCAGTCGCTTTGTTTGGCCTCAGCTGGTGTGCCGGTTTGGATATATTATGTTCCCCAAGACAAAGCTGTGATCTTTTAATCCAATCTTGTGGGATATTTGGATTAGGTTGTTTCCATGACAGAGGTTTTCCAAACACCATCAGTGTTCTTCAGTGAAGGTGCCCTATTGTTGATGACTTACCTTGGACACTTTTATGGCCTTAGGACTATAACTTTGTAACCAAATAAACCCCCTTTGTAAAAGCCAATCCATTTCTGGTATTTTGCATAATGGCACTATTAGCAAACCGGAACAGCTGGGAACATGCACATTGGACAATTCAAACTTTTCACCACTTTGTGCAGGTCCACGAATGACTGCCAAAGCACCATGAGTATTAATTTGGGAGGTTACAAATTAATTTCAGCAAGTTAGCAAATTAGCAAATAAACAGTAACCTGCCTGTGGGGGGAAATGTTAGAAAGTACATTTTAGCTGAAACAGAGAATAAAGGGTGAAGCATACTGGGAGAAAAATCCTGGAATCCTGATAAAATGTTAATTCTTTTTAAAAAAAATTTTAACCTCTTTTTTAAAATACACTAACTTGCAGACCTTGGAGTACAGTTCCTCTCAGATTATGTATTTTCTCATAGCATGCTTAATCACCATTAAGCAAATTAAGAATCTCTGGGATTGCCAACTTCTGGTTAAAAGCTGGAGACAAGTACCTTTAGTTAATAATCAACATATCTCCTATTTATGGAGCTCACTGGGCTCCCAGCTCTGTGTCAGCACTTTTACATACATTATCACATTCTGTTCTCATAATAATTCAGAGAGGTGGGTATTTTTATCCCCATTTTCCACATGAAGAAACTGAATTTCACAAGTGAACTACCTTGCCCTCACAAACACACCACCATTAGGGAGCAAAACAAAACAATATGCAACTTACACTCCATGAGCGTGTATGCGTGAGGGGTCTGTGTTTGGGAATGGGTAAGTGTGGTAGAAGGTGATCAAGGTGGGCTTCCACAAGTTGAGCTATAAGCTAGGTTCAGGAAGCTGCAAGAAACTCAGTTGTGTGTTTACAGAAAACCCCAAGAAGGAATTCAATTTGGGGTATAAAGGCATTATTAGTGAAAAATTCTAAGAGACTAAAGACCCTCAAAGAGAGCTGATAACTGGGTGCTACAGCTATGTGTACAACTCTATGGCTCCATCCTAAAAGCACAGCACATGTCAACTGTTTTAGTTTTCTGGCTACTAAAACAAATACCATCCAATGGGTTGGCTTAACAACAGGAATTTATTGGTTCATGGTTTCAGAGGCTAGAAGGCTGGCTTCCTCCCTGGGTTGGTATCTTCTGACTGGCTGGTGATCTGTGGAGTTCCTTGGGTTTTCCATCACATGGCAATGCATATGGCAGCATCTTTTCCTTTCTCTTCTGGGTTTTGTTGACTTCCAGCTTCCGGCTGCTTCCTGTGGCTTCTCTGTGGACTTCTCTATAAGCTTCTGGGAATAGGATTAATGTCCATCCTGATTCAGTAGGGCCATAAGTTAACCGAAGTAACCTCATCAAAGGTCCTGTTTACAATGGGTTCACACCCACAGGAATGGGTTACGATAAGGACATGTTTTCCTGGGTTACATAACTCTAAGCCACCACATCAACCATTTCAAAGAGATGCAGTCATAGGAATCTCAAGTTGGAAAAGTGTGTCTCCACAAAGAAATTTATAGCCCATCTTGGAGTATCTGGAACATGGTTTATCACCACTGGCTATTCATGACCTTTACAAGGTCCAGTACAGACATTTGTGTGTCTGCAACCCAAGCAGCCAATATTAGTCAGGGTTATTAACAGCAGGTGCTATAACAAACAGACCCCAAATTTCTCACTGGCATTGCAGACCAATGTCAGTTGGGCAGCTCTATTCTAAGCACATCTTTGACCCCTTCCATCTTGTAGCTCTGCCACTGGGTTTTCTTAAGGTCCTGCTGGATCTTCCACTGTCAAAGAGTCAACATCACACAGGATGTTTCAGGGGCCAGGATATGAAGTAGCAAAACCACTTGTTCCCACATCATTGGCCAGAAGCCATGTTTCCATCCAACGCAAGGGAGGCCTAGGAAAAAGTAGTTTTGCTGTGTGCCCAGGAAGGGGTAGAAAACCGGATCTGTGAATGCAAGCAGCTCTATCACTAGTCTCTGTGAGTCCCAGGGTTCCACCAAAGGAGGGGATGTCTGGAGAGGAGGTAGAAGCAGATGTGGAGGCAGTGGCAGGAGAAGGAAGGAAGTCATACCGAATTTAGTCCTACTGCTGCCCCAGACTAGCTTTGTGGTCTTCAGCTGACCTGGGCTGACCCTGAATCTTCTGTAGGCTCAATTTTCTCATATGTGAAATGAGGCCAAAAGCAGTTAACTCAAGAGTTGTCTTGAAGACTGACTATAGCAATCCATGAAGTATGGACTTTAAATGAGTAAAGATCAAATGTCCAGACCCTTCAGCCAGGGAAGAACTTCATAGTGTGGCCCAGGAAGTGTGATAGGACTTATGATTTCTGCTGATGGGAGAGATGTTTTTCAAAGGTACCCAGCCCCAAGGCTGTTCCCTGCCCAAATGAAAAGAGACAAGTAAATCTAGTACTCTCTGTCAGGATAATGGCCTTTGGATAATGCAGGTAGAGGGACTAAAGTTATATGTATATATATTTGTATCAGTCCTTGTGCCAGTTTGAATGTATTATGTCCCCCAGAAAAAGCCATATTCTTTGATGCAGTCTTGTGGGGCAGACGTTTTGGTGCTGATTAGATCTGCATGGAAATGCGCCCGACCCAACTGTAGGTGATAACACTGATGAGATATTTCCATGGAGGCATGGCCCCACCCATTGAGGGTGGGCCTTGATCAGTGGAGCCATATAAATGAGCTGACGGGCAGAGGGAACTCAGTGCAGCTGTGAGTGATGTTCTGAAGAGGAGCTACAGCCAAGAGGGACACTCTGAAGAAAGCACAGGAGCTGCAGATGAGAGACAGTTTGAAGATGGCCGTTGAAAGCAGACTCTTGCTCTGGAGAAGCTGAGAGAAGACAAATATCCCGAGTGCAACTAAGAGTGACATTTTTGAGGAACTGCAGCCTAGAGAGGAACGTCCTGGGAGAAAGCCATTTTGAAACCAGAACTCTGGAGCAGACGCCAGTCACGTGCCTTCCCAGCTAACAGAGGTTTTCCAGACACCGTTGGCCATCCTCCAGTGAAGGTACCCGATTGTTGATATGTTACCTTGGACATTTTATGGCCTTAAGACTGTAACTGTGTAACCAAATAAACCCCCTTTTATAAAAGCCAATCCATTTCTGGTGTTTTGCATTCCAGCAGCATTAGCAAACTAGAACAGTCCTAAAGGCAACTATGTGTCCTATTCAACTGGGAAGGAAGAGAGCATCAAGTAATATACTGAAGATGATCAAGGAGACCCAGAAAAGGCTGAAATAGCTAAGTCCCTCAGCCACAAGCCAGGGGACGCCACTGACACTTCTTTTGCCACCTTCCCATGCCCAGAGAATGTACCACTCCCAGCCTAGCCCATCCTCTCAGCAGCCACACAGCAGAGACAAGTCTTCCATTCAAGGGAGGCTACAGAACCTTCACATTGAACCTTCCCAAATGCCATTGTCAAGCTACACATGACTGGGGTTTCTTTTGGCTTTGTGCTTGAAATCGGGAAAGGCATTTCATTCTAAATCTAAAGTTCATGAGTTGAAATCTGTTCCGGTTTGCTAATGCTGCCATTATGGAAAATACCAGAAATGGGTTGGCTTTTGTAAAGGGGATCTATTAAGTTACAAATAAGTTCTGAGGCCATAAAATGTACAAACTAAGGCATCAACAATACGGTACCTTCACTGAAGAACGGCCAATGGTGTACAGAACACCTCTGTCGTCTGGGAAGGCACATGGCTGGTGTCTTCTTCCTTTGCTCCCAGGTTGTGTTTCAAAATGGCTTTCTCCAAAATGTTGCTCTTGGGGTGTTTTGTCCTCTCTTAGCTTCCCCAGAGCAAACTCTGGGCTAGCATCTCCAAAGTGTCAGCAGAAGTCTGCTTTCAACAGCCATCTCCAAAATGTCTCTCTCAGCTGCAGCAGTCTGGGCCTGTGATGGCTCTTTTTAAAGGACTCAAGTAAACTAATCAAGACCCACACTGAATGGGCAGGACCACAACTCCATGGAAATAATCTAATCAAAATTATCACCTACAGTTGGGTGAGTCACATCTCCATGGAAACAACCTAATCCAAATATCCCACAAGATTGGATTAAAACATGTCTTTTGGAGGGACATAATATATCCAAACCAGCACACTTGGGTTTTGATCAATTAAGATACCTGATGACAGGTCCTTTTCCTTCTCATTTGCCCAAGGAAATCATGAAAGATCCAGGCTCCACCATCCCTAGGACAGAAACTTCCCCACAGTTACAAAATGGCTGCTCAACTCCAAGCCTTTCATTGCTGTTCCAGGGAAAAGTGTGGAGGGGGAGAGTGGAGGGCAAAGGGCAAAGGGCACCCACCAGCTGACACTGTGCTTTTTTATCGGGAAAAAAATAACTTTCCTAGAAACCCCATCCAGTAGACTTTCATGCCACACAGCCACCTGCAATGCAAGAACTGCCTAGGAAATTACAGTGTCCTCCTGAAAAAAAAAAATCTTGAGTTCTGTTAATGAAGAAGAAAAAATGGATATTAGTATGCAGCTAGTAGTGCTGGCCATGGAATGCATCCACAAGGCTGACACAGTTGTAATTTGGGAAAAAAACATAAATCTAGAGTCAGGGCTCAGGCAGGTCCAATGTCCTCCTTAGCATTCTGTTCTGACATTTCTTCTCCACCAAGACCCAAATGTCTGGAATGCAAAAAGCAGACAGCCAGGCTATCCACACAGCATTAACCTGACTCACTCAAATAGCTCGAAATTTGTGCATTTCCGCATAATTACTGATTTCCTCACAGATTTAATATCTAAGTTTATCTTCACTTTAATCCAATTTCATGCCTGGAGCAGAGGGATTCCAGCAGAAGGTCTTTCTTAACCTTCTGATATCATTAATTATTGCTACATTGGGAGTTACTGTGTGGAACAGGCGAGTTTTTAAATAGAAATAATTTGTCTCTCAGCAGGGAGACTCGACGGCTTGATTTCCGAATACTCAAATTGCTGCACTTGAGAAGGTGACCTCCCTGTGATTGCCTCCGTGTGGGACAAATCCTTCCTCTTTGGGTAGAGATTGGTCCAATTTGCCACCTGTTGAGGGAGGTGTCCATTCCTTCCTTTAATTGTTGGACAGAATTTTCTAGAAGGAAAGGCCAGCCGTTCCCTGAGCTCTGGGCATTTGGTCAGGCTTCCTGGTGTTTTCTGCTACAGGAAATCCCCTAACTCATTAAAAAAAAAAAAAAAAAAAAGATTAATTGACCAGTTCAGTAACAAGTTGCTCCAGGACCCAATAAACTTGACAAAGAATACATTCCAGTTCCAGCTGTGCTCTGCAGGAACCCAGTGGGGAAGCCAGCATCGTCACAGCATGCAGGAATCTTTTCCATTCGCATCCCTCTTTTGCCTCAGCATGGACCTTGGGTGCCCATCCTGTCCCTGCACCTGCCACTGTGACCCAGAGTTTGGGGGATGACTCCCTGAAACCAACAGGGCCCCAGAAAGGGCCGCTCTAGGCTCGGGCTGACAGGAGCCCTTGCAGTGAGGGATTTGGGTCAAGGAGGACCATCGTCCCTGGAGCACAAACATCTGGGAAGCTGTCAGAGCAGCTGGCTGGCAAGTGCAGCTGCAGCTCGCCCTTTGCAGCGAGAAAAGGTCAGCAGGAAGCAGGAGCTCTGCTAACTAGCGTGACTGCAATAACAGGCCAAGGGATCTGGGCCAAGCCTGAGATAATAAGCCTGCTGGGACGTGTCCCCGGAGGTTGCTTCTCGATGGTGCTGCTCCCTCAAGGACATGCGACATCATCATCTGGAAACCTTGGGCACCATAAAAAATTTTCCCCTGAAAGGGGACCAAGGAGAGAGCGTGTGAGAGATTCCATGCAAAAACAGATTCCAAATCAACTCAACAAATGTTTATTAAGCATCCGCTACACGTCATCTCTGACCTAGACCTCCTTCCTGAGTTGTAAAAACACTAAGCAAGGTCCTTGGGTTCCTTGAACCTCCATTGTACTGTCTCTACAAATAAAAAATATTTGGAAACCAACTTAAAATACAGATACAGGCTTCTAAATGCAAACTCTTCTTGCTTGGCTCTTTGCCTCTCATGAAATTGTCTTCCCATTCCAGCTTCCCCTCATTAGTGCCACCTTTTATGGCAGCCAAAAAGAAGAGCTGGCCCCCATGTTGAAGGAGGGACGTTGCTTGTTTTTCATACAAGAAAAGGCAAAACGCACCTACTGGTCCTAGGGGGCCCGAGCACAGTGGGTCCATCCGTGGGCCTGCAGGAAGGTGCTTCTGCTTCCACAAACCCAGAGCCCCGAGTCCTTTAGTGACCTCCAGTTATGTGTCTTCAAGCCTATCACTTGGATCCGAAGCTTCGCAAGGTCATGAGTCAAGTGGAATTCATCTCAGTATTCAAAGGGCCTGGCACCAGGTCTAGAAGCTACGAGGTACTAAATCAGGGTTTCTCACCCTCGGCAATATTGACATTTTGGAATCTGAGAAGTCTTTGTCGTGGGCTCTTCCCTGGGCATTGTAGGATGTTTAGCGGCATCCCTGGCTTCTACCCATGTGGCAACTCCAACCACAGCCCCAACCATCAAAAATATCTCCAGGCATTTCCGAACAGCTCCTGTGGGAGCCACTGTACAGAATAAATGCTTGTTAAATGAAAGAAGTGAATGGCCACTGAAGTATCCAACACTTTAGCTGCAGCAATATTGCCTTTGAATGTGAATTTCCAAAATTGTTCCCCAGATCTGTTCCAACTCACCATCTATGGAGAAGTAAGGCCTCCGGGTGGTGTGGAGGGTGACTGACTGCTTCTGGCCAAAGGATCAAAATGTATGAAACAGGCTCTTGGGCGGAGTTCATGAAATTTCCCCAGAGTGTCCATGCTACAACCCGGCAGTTGCTCATCACAGAGTCTGGTTCAATAGTCTTCAGGGCACATCAGCAAATGCCAAAAATCCCTCAGTCCACAGTCCTTACTGCAACATCCAAGGACTTCCGTGGTCTTGTCCTTGTTTCCTAACCAGCCTTACTCCCCACCGCCCACCAAACCAACATCTCAGGGTTCCCCGAGCCTGCTCCTTCCTTCTGCATCCTGCCCTGGCATGTGGTTGTGCCTTCTCCCTGGCTTCTCTGCAGGACCATCTGACAGTCCGCCCCTGGGTACTGAGCTCACCCACTCCTCTGGCAGGGTGCATTATGCTCTCTGCCAAGCCACATGGGCCATGCCAGTGTCACAGATCTCACCTGCCCCATGGCTGCAAACACTGGCAGGCAGGGAGCACATTGCTGCGCTCCTCTTAACCCCGAGTCTGCAACGCCCAGGCACTTTGTTAGCATTTGATGAAGGACTTCATTCCTGGGATAAAGCCTGAATAGTTGCTATTGGGCCCTCATGGGTTGCAAAAAACCAAGTCAAGGGTGCTGCCTTCAGTGGCCTGATCTTGCCACACTCTGAGGAAATAACCCAGATCAGTAAACTCGGGAACTGTGTCTGTCAAACCAGGTTTCTGACATCCATTAGAAAAAAAATAGCCAGTTGATGAACTGAATTTCAGTGTTTGGGCTTTTTTTCTGCTGGGTATTTGGGTGTTATGAATGCACAATTAGAACTCTCAATTCTCGGGACCTTACAATAGTATTCTAGGCATGCTACAAATATTCAAAAAAAACACCACTGTGGGAGGTGTTTAAAAAAAACACATCAGTGAAATTGAATCTACAGAACCCAGCATTAGCTACGGTTTAAAATATTAATGCATGTTGGATGCCAAGTTATTTAGAAGGCTCAACCAGACTTCTATTTGGCAGGAACAATTTTGCATAGGCAATTAGATACACGTGCAAATATTTAACTATAAATTGATGCTTATACCACTGAAATACAGTGGTTCATCAACCCTCCACCTGGTCGGCAGATCCAGTTGAGGGTTTGCCCCTTTGACAACTAAATCCTCCCCATCTTTTAAAATCCTTCTCATCTTTACAGCATTTTGGAAATACAAACAGTGGGGGAGCCGTGAGGGGAGGGTAAGAAAGGTTGAAAGATACCTTTGGATTCTAAATTCTCAATAGAGTCCAAAGTGCTGGAAATGTCAGCTGTATACAATTATCTGTATGTCACAATTTATGTCTCCTAAGAGATCATGAATCACTGAGTTGGCTAAACACCCTCAAACTCAGTCCTCAGTTTGGGTGGGTTTTCAACAATTGCACATTTCATGTAGGAAATAAACATTTTCAAAAATTAATTAACACATCCAAGATTTATTGTTTTATGCCATATATTTTAAATAGTAAGTGCAAATGTGTGTGTGTGTGTGTTTGTGTGTACGCACACCAAAAATGTGGAAGATATATTCATGGAAATTTGTAATGAAGCCAGAATTTTCCAGTCTCTGACTTTGTCATTTGTCCTGACAAACCAAATGACTTAGAAAGTTCAGCACTGCATGCAGGAACGAGACCTGAACTCAGAGTCGGAACCTGGGACCAAGCCTGGCTATTTCAGTAACTCAGTGGCAAGATGTAGAAAACAATATCTATCTTACAAAGTGTGGTGAGAATTAAAACAGAAGAAGCCTGAGGCTCACTTTTTGCCAGCTCTCCAATCTGCCCTCCTCGAGGCTCTCCTGGGCGTTGTTGACCAAGAGCTTTTTCAAGAAAGCTATAGCACCTTTTAGCAGCCATATCCAGATTTCATGCTTATAGCTTTTTGGTATGTCAGGTCCTTCAAAATGCCTACCCCATTTCTAACTAAGCCACCTTGGCGGGTGATTTCACTACCCTCCCCGCTACGTAGGACCTGACTCCCAGGGGTGTTAATCTCCCTGGCAACGCAGGATATGACTCCCAGGGATGAATCTGGACCTGGCATCGCGGGACTGAGACCATCTTCTTAACCAAAAGGGGGATGCGAAATGAAACGAAATAAAGCTTCAGTGGCTGAGAGATTTCAAATGGAGTCAAGAGGTCACTCTGGTGGACATTCTTACACACTAGATAGATAACACTTTTTAGGTTTTAATGTATTGGAATAGCCAGAAGTAAAGACCTGAAACTATCAAACTCCAACCCAGTAGTGTTGACTCTTGAAGACAATTGTATAGCAATGTAGATTACAAGGGGTGACAGTGTGACTGTGAAAACCCTGTGGGTCGCACTCCCTTTATCCAGTGTATGGATGGATGAGTAGAAAAATGGGGACAAAAACTAAATGAAAAATAGGGTGGGATGTAGGGGGTGATTTGAGTGTTCTTTTTTACTTTTATTTTTTATTCTGATTTTTATTTTTATTTCTGGTATAAGGAAAATGTCCAAAAATAGACTGGGGTGAAGAATGCACAACTATATGATGGTTCTGTGAACAGCTGATTGTACACCATGGATGATTGTATGATATGTGAATATATCTCAATAAAACTGAATTTTTAAAAAAATGCCTACCCCAAGTTCATCTTAAAAGCTTTCAGATAAGTATATTCTTTCCCAGGAAACCCCCAAATAGCAAACTTCGCACAGCACTGTCTCTTATTTAAGTGCCTATGTGCCTTGCAAAATTTTATCCTAACACCTTGTCTTCTTTATAGGTTGTCCAGCCATTTTACAAATAACAACTTGATCTCCCAAAATCTCAACCTAGACACTTGTTAGAATCTGAAAACCGAGGACCCAGGAAGTCACATCATTTTATTTCATATCCAATGACAGACCCAGCTAGCACCTCTCCCATTCACATCCCCTGCTCCTTACAGCTTGTTTCACTCAGAAAGCAGATCAATAGAGGTGAAAGTACAACTCTGCCATCAGCTAAATGAGTCCAAACCAGCTGATTTACTAACTGGGTGACACTGGACACAGCACTTCTTTTCTAAGTCTTAATTTCCTTATTAATAAAATCAATAATAAATAATACCTATGACACTGGGATCACTATGCCCATAATACTGCAAAACATGTGCTTCTTTCCTAGGCTTCTTCTATTAGAAACAAACTGCACAATACCAGCTCCCTCCCAAATGACTGTTAGGTCATAAGCCAGCAAGCACCACGGTTCACTCAGCAAACATCCTTGAGAGTTAACTACTAAAGCTAAATGCAAAATGTGCTCCCCAGGGCCCACAACTTTTCTTTGGGGAGACACTGCCTTTGTTTGGGAAAAGCCTTAGATGAACCTTCTGGAGCAGGAGGTTACACCCTGAGGGCACTTGTGTGGGAGGAGCCAAGGTTGTAAAAGAAGGCTAAAGCACTCAGTGAAATAAGGGGGGGGGGGGGGCGTGAAGGAAAAATACAGAGGGTCAGGGAAGTGAGCTGGGAGCCGGAGGACCCTGTGGGTGGGTGGAGCTGGGAATCCCCTGGGTAAGGCAGCCTCAGAGCCCATGGGATGGTTTGCATGGCTTCCAGGTCAACTCTCTCCAACTCCCCACCTTTCCCACCCCCTCCTGTGAGCATATTGAAGCCCACGGTGGGTTTTGCACCTGGTCCTGGAGACCAGCAGACCAGCAGGCTCAGAATCAGGGAGGCCACTGTGACAGTTTCCAAAGCCACATTTCGGAAGGCTGGAGGGAATGCTCAGAAATTCCGGGGAGGGCTTTGAGCTCCCAAGGGCTGCTCAATTAGGATGCAGATGGCACCAGCGGACAGCTGCTCTACTGTCTGGAGTACAGCACTATCCATCCAGAGGTGGACAAGATGGTTCTGCCCCCGGGGAGATCCAGGCCTGGTGAGGGGGACAGACACACAGACAGAAAGATAACGAAGACTCAAAGTGCCAGATGAAGACCCACCCTGGGTGGGATGGTGACTAGAGGAGGGGTGTCCACCCAATCGTCATTGCTACATGTTTTAGTTTCCTGGGGCTGCTGTAACAAAGTGCCACATACTGGGTGGCTTAAAACACAGAAATGGGTCGTCTCACAGTTTCAAGGGCTTGAAAGCCAAAATCAAGGGGTCGGGGGTGCCAGTCTTCCTCAGAAACCAGGAGGGACACTTCTGGTCTTGTTAGGTCTGGGCCCTAGGCCCCTACCCCATTTCCCTCTTTTGTCAAGCCAGGCTGCAGATCAGACCATGCCTCAAGTCACTGTTCCCTCCCCTCCCCCTACTCCCTGCCACTTTTCCTGTTCATGCCACATTGTTGCCCCCTCCCTCCCCACTTCTCCTGTTTAAATGCACAAACCAGGCATTGCCAAAGTTACAAGATAAACTATGTGTGTGGCAACTCGTGGCCTGAGCAAAACAGGCCTGCAGATCTTTGGTGCACAGCAGTCTGCATGACCTAGGCAGCTAATGTTTAACCTATTATCTTTGTAAGCCAGTAAAGAGAAAAAGAGTAAATTGACCTTAAAATGTAACTTTATGGGCAGCAGGCAGGAATTGAGAGGCTCTTAGCCTCACAAAAAGAGCAAAATGTAATTGTTCCAGTGTTATTCTAGTCCTTCCTGCACCACCCCCCAGGTCAGAGTGACCTGTTCCTGCAGCTATGTTCCCCCCACCCTTAGGAAGGCCTTTGTCTTAAACCCTTTAAAAGGCTTGCTGTCAGTTTTGCATCACTCGGCATCTTCCCTGCAAATGTGATGCCTGCCCTGCCTGAGAGAGCCGTTATGATCTCTCCACGACTTCTCACCCTGTAAGTAAGCCCTGGATAAAAGTTCATGTATCAGAAAATGCTCGTTGTCTTCTTTGGCCTCTGGACTGGCATGGCCCTCTTGGACTGCGACAACGTGCAATCCCCTTTTGGCCAAAGCTCGTGTATCTTACATTTCCAAGACCCCATGTAAACCCCTGATTAGCAGAAGGCTCTATAAAAATGAAATCCCACCTGACTGTGCAGTTTTCCCTCCAAGCAGTCCCATTCTGCTGGTTGGGGCCGCCTTGCGACTTCTCTCAATGAACATTTTATTGTTGCCTGCCATTTGGCTTCATTGCCCGTCTTTGGAACCTAACTACTTTGCAGGTGTCTGCCTCTGAAGCCACATGGTCTTGTCCCCTGTGTGCCCGTGTCCCCTCTTATAGGACCCCAGTCCCACTGGATTAAGGGCTCACCCTCCTCCAGCATGACCTCATCTTACCCAATTCCATCTGCAATGACCCTACTTCCAAATAAGGTCACCTTCTAAGGTATCTGGGGGGTTAGGACTTCAACATATCTTGGGGGTCGGGGATCCAATTCAGCCCATCGCAAAAGGGGACAAAAATGGGGAAGGAGTTGTAAAGGGTGATGTGGAACAAACCAAGTCCTGGTACTTTCCCTGTTTTGCAGAGCCTGCTCTTTAGCAGACCGTGGAGCCAAGTTCACTGTCACGACTCCCCAGCTTTGCAGTACTGAGTCAACCACCATGGTGGGATGGCCCACGGGCTCTCGGGTCTCCCCCCACCGTCCCCTCACTTCTCCCTACACTGCTGGAGGCATGTGGGCGGGGTTCAGTGCAAACCAAAGTTTATTTAGCACCTACTGTGTACTGAGCACAGCAAACACGGAGGCCCAGGACACCTAGCACCTCCAAAGAAACCAAGCACTAAATCCTTCCGTTGCACAACACTGCAAAATCCTAACCAGTGTGCCAACCTCACCCCCTCGCTGCCATTACTAAATCCGCAACATTTTTTGGTGAACAACAAAACACATTGTTTGGAACTTTCTCCTAAAACAGTAATGAGTGTCTTTGATAACTGAGGAAGGCTTGGGAAGTTTGCTGGGAACACCCTCCCCCATCCCTAACAATATGACACCCCTTTGATGGCTGACCTGATGCAGCATAATCAATTCCTTTGTTTTTTAATGAGCATGTAGTTTTTTAACTTTTCATTTTGGACTAATTCTATACTCACAGAAAGTTGCAAACATGGTGCAGAGTCCTGGGAATGTTTCTTCTGGCTGCCACAAATGGTGATCTCGTGTCTAACAGGAGCAAAATATCAAAACCAGGAAATCAGCGTTGGTGCCACTGCTGACCAGAGACAGCTGTTTCACTTTTCAGCAGTTTTTACATGCACCCCGTGTGTGTGTGTGTGTGTGTGTGTGTGTGTGTGTGTGTGCGCGCGCGTGAGTCTGTGGCTCTGTGTAGTTTGAGGCCCTCAGTAGACTTGGGTCAGCCACCGCCACCATCGGGAAACAGATTATCTCGCCACCACCCAGGAACCCCTTCATGCAACCCCTTTATAGTCGTGCTTTGTTAGACATTCCTGGCTGTGTGGCCCACAGACACTTCAGATGAACTTTGGTGCCATGGTGAGGAGGGGACAGTATGGCACAGGGGTTAAATTCACCCGCCTAGGATCAGGAAGGCCTGGGTTCAAATCCCAGCCTGGGATGCTCACTACCTGTGCAACTTTCACAAGTCACCCTCCCATTTGTGCCTCCATTTCCCCAACTGTAGATGGCAACAATTATGGAGTATACCTCCTAGAGTTCTCATGAAGATTAAATAAGGTGATGCTTTTTAAAAGGGCTCGGCCTGTATTTCAGGCTCAGTGAATGAAAGCCTGTGGCCTTTAAGGCCACCACCCTTCTCCTGGGTATCCCTCACTTCTCCTCCAAGATGGGGCTTGGGGGTTCTGGAAGGGGCTGAGATGAGAAGCAGACGGCTCACTGAGCAGAGCAAGGCCCCTTTTCCCAGGCCAGCGCCCTCCCTCTGAATGACCTGTGAACCCCAAATCACCCCAAGGGTGCTCCAACCACTTACCCACCCCGCTGCAGTTTTATCACATTTATACTAATTTCAAGTCTAAACAGTTTTGCAGTGTGTGTGTGTGTGTGTCTGTGTTTTATTTCAGCCCCAAATCCCACTTGCCCCGCATTTGGTAGCTTAAAAAATGTGAGAGGTCAAAGAAAATATAGGCCAATGAAAATAACATTGCAACAAGAAATTAATTGCAAAGCTTGCTTAATATGACAGGGGACTCCCTAAAACCCTATTATTTTGTTCTCTGCTTCCCTTCGTCGTGGGCTCTGGTACTAGCACAAAGGCCAGGCCAGGCTCCCCGGTGCATTGCTGCATTAATTTGACATTTCTGGCTCCAATTAACCTTACATTTCAGCTATTTTCCAAAGATTGTTCTTTTAATTTGTGATAAGGTTATTTTTCTATGATGCTTTACTTGCTTATGCACAAAGAAAGGCCCGCTGTCGGAAATCCAGCCCAGTGTCTACATGTTTCAAGGTAATGTGCCATTGTCTCTACTTTGCCTACCTGTAAGCGGAAGACTTGGGTAAGAAAGAGTTTACTGCAAGTTACGCTAGAGTGGGACTGGTTCCAATTCCAGTACAGCCAGGTACAGCAACCCAACACTGACAGATGGAGCTTTGCGAGCTAGTAACCCATACTTGTGCGCTAGTGACCCATGCTAGGCAAGATCAAGGAAATCATAGCATAAAAAGAACACTGGATTCTGGCTCAGTAGATCTGGACTCAAATCCAGTCTGCATCTCTAACCAGCTGTGTGACCAGGGGCTACTTGGCTGTGCTATAAGGCCTCAGTGTTCTCATCTACTAAATGGGGCAAGAACACCTTCCTCCATGGATTACTAGATGACAGAACAGTAGGGAAGTGCCCTTCTCAGAAGGAACCCTCAGGACTCTGTCCCTTGTTTCCTCTCCTATTATCACCAACAGTTCTAGAGCAAACTATGGTCTGTCGGCCAAATCTACCCACCACCTGGTTCTGCAAATAAAGCTTTAAAGCCTCCTCCTTGATGGAAACACTGGAATTTACAATTTTTAGTTTCAACAATTTATTTTCTGCGCAATCCTAACTCTAATAAATCCCTTTAGAATTGAAGCCCATAATGGGACCAGATTCGACTTCTGCAAATACAGAATTTATGTTCTGTGAGATTTTTCTGGGCTGGGGAGCCACCCCTTAACTTCCTTCTATAAACTGCCACCCTTAAGCTCCTTCCATGGGAGCGCTGCTATGCTTGAAGGATGCTTGAGAGAAAGCAAAATGAATCAGAACCGAATCCTTTTCCCATTGATGCTTATATTCTGGTCGGAAGTATACGTATAAAATAAACCACGTGACACAAAGCACCACGCAAGCATCAAACGAGCATCTCGCTCCTCAAAGTGTGAAGCTACTGGAAATAGAGATTCTCGGGCCCTACTCAGACCTACTGGAACAAAATCTGCATTTTAACACAGTCCTCAGGTGGTTTATATGCACATGCTTCAGTCAGGTCCTTTGGCATACAGATGCCAAACTAGAGTCAGAAGGGCAAGAGATTTACTGGGGGTGGCGCCCGTGAAGGATAAAGGGAGAAGGGAACTGGAAGGCGTGGGGAGAGCCTGCAGAGTGCAATGCAGGTCTGACAACTGGGAAAGGAGAAGGGGCCGGAAAAAGAACTGGGAAGGAAGAGCCTCAACTTGGGGTGCAGCTATGAAAAAGCCTCGGGCAGTCCAGCAGAGCGTCCCAATGGCTCAGACGATGCCAGCATCATTTGGGTGAGATAACCTATCTCTGTCTTTATAGTTGTGCTGCCCTGACTTCCTTGGGCCCTGATTTCCTCAACTGTCCCTTGTATTCTTTGGTTTTGTAAGCCTCAAAAGCTATGTATGTAAATACTTAAATTTTAACCATGAAAATAAATCCATTTTTATTTACTGGATTTGAGTAATCTTTTCTCAAAAGATTATCCCTGTCGTTGAACACTTAGATCGTTTTCCTACCAAACCAATATTTAAATGAAAGTGTTTTAGGGCTGAAATGTCAGGGACCATTTCTAAGTGCTCCCTACAACGTCGGATAGACTCACCTTCAGAACACAAAGTCTCCTGTCTATGCTTTACAGTAAATTAAGAAAATCTCTCCCAGCATTTGGTACACAGAGAACGAATTAAAAGGATGTGTTGTTTTTTTTTTTTTTTTCACACTCCAGGCATCAGCTGCTGGGTTTTAAAATACCCTGCATGGTGTGAACTTCACTTTCAACATCAAATGCAGCTTTTCCAATTCTGAACCCAAGTGGCGGAGAAATTAAGATGTTGAGTGGCAAACTGCACATGTGCATAACATTATGCCGTTAAATCAACAGAAGTCTGGGCAAGTGTGGCCGTTCACACCCCCATGCACATCTGGAGGCCCTTGCAGGATTTTGAACCCCTCACCCCACCATGGGCATGTATGCACACACACATGTGCACACACTCCTACACTCACACACGTCATATCAGTTTCTAGACAGGCCAACTGTGTGTCTTTTACATTAATGTGTGATTCCATATGTGCATCATCTGCATCGGGAAGAAAGTGTTACAGAAAAACCTGCCAAAACCATGTTGCTCTTCTTTTTAAAAAAGAAACAGTCCTGTACACCTTGGAATGCACTACAATTTGGTAACGCTCTGATTTGTTACTGAAAAAACAAGAGTATCTGTATCTGTTTCCTGTGACGATGGTAACAAAGTACCACAACCTTTGTGGCTCAAAACAACAAAAAATTTCATCTCCCACAGTTCAAGGAGCTGGGAAGCATGAAATCAAGGTGTCAGCGTGGCCATGCTCCTTCGGAAGTCTCTAGAGGAGACACCTTCCGCTCCTCCTCCAGCTTCAGCAGCTACCTCACTCCCATCTCCATCTTCGCATGGCCTTCTCCGCTACTCTCTGGGCCTTCTCTTCTTTTTCTAATAACGACACCTGTCATTGGCTTTAGGGCCCACCCGGATAATCCAGGATGCTCATGTCTTGAGCGCCTTAATTTAGTCACATCTGCAAATACCCTTGTTCCAAAAAAGGTCACATCTCCAGATTCTGAAGGTTCAGATGTAAATATAATGAGGCACTGTTCAATGCAGTGTCTAAGAATGATATCAATAAAAAATATCGCCCTAGCCCCTGGGTGACTCTGGGCCTGCTCAGCTGCCTCAGGGGGTGCTGTGCCGGTTTGAAAATGTTGTGTACCCCAGGCAAGACTACATTCTTTAGCACAATCTTGTAGGGGCAGAGTTATTATGGGTGGGACATTTTGATTAGGTTGTTTCCATGGAGATGGAACCCACCCAACAGTGGGTGAGACCTTTTGATTAGATTATTTCCATGGAGGTGTGACCCTACCCATTGAGGGTGGGCCTTGGTTAGATCACTGGAGTCCTTTAAGAGAGCTCATGGAGAGAAGGAGCTCAGAGAAGCTGAGAGAGACATTTGGGAAAGAAGCTAAGATACGCAAAATCGAAGAGTTTGCCCCTGGGAGAAGCTAAGAGCCGACACAACCCAGATGCTCGGAGATGCAGACAGAAAGATGTTTGGAGATGCTAAGCTGAGATGAAGTCCAGAGTTTGTCCCAGAGAAGTTAAAAGAGGACCCCCCCCCCCCAGACACTTAGAGAGAAACGCCCTGGGAAAACAGGCAAGGATGCACAGGAGCTGAGAGAGAGGAGCTGAGAGACCGGAGCCCAGAGACATTTTGGAGAAAGCCATTTTGAAACCAGAACTCAGGAGCAAAGGACCAGCAGACGCTAGCCACGTGCCTTCCCAGCGGACAGAGGTGTTCCAGATGCCTTCTGTGATGGTTGGGTTCATGTGTCAACTTGGCTAGGTGGCCGAGCTGTCTGGTCAAGAGGGCACTGGCCTGACTATTGCTGTGAGGATATTTGAGGCTGGTTAATAAACCAGCGGGCTGGTTTGTCGGATCATCAGTCAATTGACTGCAGCTGACTGATGACTCACCAAGGGGCATGCTTCCACAGTGAGAGAATGCAATTGGCTGGATTTGGTCCGGGTGATCAGTTGGAGACTTATAAGCCAGACGGTTAGAGAACCTTCACTTCTTCTTCGGCTGCTCAGTGAAGCATTTCCTGGGGAGCTCATAGAAGTTGCCGGTTCGTTTCCTGAGGAGTTCATCAAAGTTGTCGGTTCGTTTCCCGAGGAGTTCGTCGGACATCTTCCTTGGAGTTGACAGCTTGTTGACGGCTCTGCAGAATTTGGACTCGTGCGTGCCCGCAGTTGCGTGAGTCACTTTTACAATTTGATAATCAGAGACATCTCTCATTGATTCTGTTTCCAAGGAGAACCCTAACTAATACATACCTGAAGCCAGGTTCCCAACAGCTCAACTAGCTTTAGTTGCTTTCTATGCTTACCTGGGCCCTGCTCTACTATTCTCACACTATTCCTTTTCTATAAAGGGCAGGTTATTTTCTGTGATTTCGATTACCTTTTTTTTTTTTTTAACCTGTGTTGGAATGAAACAAAAGAAAAAAATAAGATACATAAACACTTAAGAAAAAAAAAAAAAAGAACAAAAAAAAAACAAAGAATCTCAGCTGTTTCTTTTTTTCAGAAGGCTGTAAAATGCTTTTTCCAAAAAACAACTCTTCCCTTATTTTTAGTATTTCTGTAATTTATTTTCATTTTTAAATCAATCAAAATAACAATCCTTAAGTCTTTCAAATCCCAGAATTGAATTAGAGGAATTCCAGTTTCAGCTCAGACCTGTGAAGAACTATCCCTACAGAAGAAAAAATTGTACAAACTGAAAACCAATGACTTTTTGTTTTCGGAAGTGCAAACTGCTAACCCAGAATCTGGAGAGAGACAAATCCAGAGAGATGCAGCAGTCAGAGCAGAAGCTGCTGGATGTCATCAGCGGTAGGACCACTCACTAATCTAAAAATCTTAACAAATTGCTGGAGGCTGAGTGCAGAAATGAGAAACTCCTGAGACTGCAAATCATAAAGGGCCCCCACATCTCCCTGGGCTTTCTTTCCAGCAACTCCAACAAGTTCTCATGGTGAGAATCCAAGCAAGATCCCCAAGTGGCCCTGGTCAGAAGAGGGGAAGTAAAGGCTTTTATCAGTAAGGATTCTGCAACCTTCCGGACTCTGCTCCCTACCAAAGGACTTTGCCAGAGGGCAGTCATGAAATCTTATCCCAGTTGGAGGAAGGAAATTCCACCTCACTGCAGCCCGCTGAAACCTTCCTGTCTCACCCATCAGGGGTTTAAAAAACACCAAAAAATAAAAAATAAAAACAGAGTCAACAGGGGACAGGACTGCAAAGAAATTGATTGGGAATGCTGCAGCCATGAAAGGGAATAAGGGACATAGTGAATAAAAGGCTACACTCTTTGATGAGGGACAGAAACGATGAACGTGTTGCTGTGAACTGGAAGAAAGGTGATCCTTGTTTTAAAGTGGCAGAGAATTTGGCAAAATTGAGTCCTGGTGTCAGATGGAAGGAAGAATTTGAAAGCGACAACCTGGACTACTTAGCTGAGGAGATCTCCAGACTACTGTGGAGGACGTACCCTGGCTTCTCCTTGCAGCTTATAGTAAAATGCGAGCAGAAAGAGATAAACTTAGAACTGAACTCTTGGGTTCAAAGAAACCAGAAGCTGATGGCTTGGAAAATTATGAGCTTCCAGGGGGTGGAATCCCAGAAGCTACAGCCCAGTGTGAGGATATAACCAAACACAGAACCCCGCCACCATTTCAGTACAAGCCAAGATTGAAAAAGGAGTTAAGCAGAAAGGATTTGTGGAAAGTCCTATTGTCTAATGGCTTTGACCCCTGTGTGCTTCACGCAAAGCCAACAGAATTTTTGCAAGATCTTTATAGACAGAGCCATTGCCGGTCTGGACTGGAGAAGACTGACAAGGAAAAAATTAAAGGAAAAATCTCTTCAAAGACAGAGCCATGGAGGTTGAGGTCTGGAGTCAAGAGGTCTCGGGCTGGGAGAGCGGAGCAGCCCACATGCATGGAAAGGGTGAGTTTGCCCTGGAGATTGAGGGCAGGCCTTCCACCTCAATGCTCGGAAAATGTCCTGCCACCCCAAGCCCCAAAGAGGGTGGAGCACATTCCCAGGGAATTGGGGAGAGCCTGGCTGCCACCACACTGTTCTGAAGGGGTTGAGCGTGTGCCCCGGAGATGGAAGGGAATCCGGGAGCTGCCCCGATGTTTGAGGAGGGTGGGGCCAAGAAGGCGGTCTCCCCAATGTGTAGATATGTTGGAGCACTCACCTAAGCATTTGGAAAGGAAAGGGCTGCCGAAAAGGCCCTTAAGAAGGATTAGGCTCCCGCTCTCTCAAGCCCCAAAGATGCAACATCGTTCTGTTAATAACTCTCAGACTTTGAAATCTAATGGAGTTTGTCCTGCGGGTTTTAGGAACTGTTTTGCTCCTGTTAGCTCTGTTTTCCTTACTGTTTCTCCTTATGGCAATGGAAATGTTTATTCTATGAATATCCCTCCTTTGTATGTTGGAAGCATATAACTTCTTCTAACTCCACAGATCCAAAGCTAGAGGGGAATTGTGCCTTAGGACTGACCATGCCTAAATTGATTTTGATGGGATTTTGTACTTGACTATTGTTACTGAGATGATGCAAGTTTCTGTGATGTTGTTGTGGGATGGATGTATTTTGTATTCGGAAAGATAATGTTATTTTGGGGTCCAGGGAGTGGAATGTGCCGGTTTGAATGTATTGTGTCCCCCAAATGCCATTGTCTTTGTGGTTTTGTGGGGCAGACGTTTTGGTGATGGTTGGATTTGCTTGGAATGTGCCCCACCCAGCTGTGGGAGATGATTCTGATGAGATGTTCCCATGGAGGCATGGCCCCGCCCATTTGGGGTGGGCCTTGATCGGTGGAGCTATATAAATGAGCTGACTCAAAGAGAGGGAACGGAATGCAGCTGTGAGTGATGTTTTGAAGCGGAGCAAGCTTTCTGGAGAGGAACGTCCTGGGAGAAAGCCGTTTTGAGGCCAGAGCTTTGGAGCAGACGCCAGCTGCCTTCCTAGCTAGCAGAGGTTTTCCGGACACCATTGGCCATCCTCCGGTGAAGGTACCTGATTGCTGAGGTGTTACCTTGGACGCTTTGTGGCCTTACGACTGTAACTGTGAAGTGAAATAAACTCCCGTTTTATAAAAGCCTATCCGTCTCTGGTGTTTTGCATTCTGCAGCATTAGCAAACTAGGACACTTTCGGCCATTCTTCAGTGAAGGTGTCCTCTTGTTGATGTCTTGATTTGGACACTTCTACGGCCTTAGAACTGTAAATTTGTAACCTAATAAATCCCCTTTTTAAAAGCCAACCCATTTCTGGTATTTTGCATAAGGGCAGCTCTAGCAAACCAGAACAGGTGCCCGTGGGTCAGGCCTCAGTGACAGATGTCCCTGGTCCGTTGCTCACTCCAAGTCTCCAAGCCTGATCATTGTTCTGCCCTGGCTCCCTGTGTGTCCTGAGCGAGTCTCACCATCCTCGTGGGGAAAACAGGGGCAGCTCCTCAAGTGGCTGGTCTGGGGATTCAGGGAGGTGGGAGAGCAGGCTTCGTCACCATACAGGGACAGGCACACTCAGGTACCATTACCGAGGCTCTGAGAGTGCATGGCTGTCACCAAGGAAGGGAAACCAGGCCAGGCCAGATCTGAGAAGGCTCAGCAAGCCAAGCGCTTCTCTGGGGCTCTCCCTGGCCTCTCCTGGACTTGCCCTCTGGAGCACTCTTTCCAAGGAAAGCAGCTTTAACATTTAATAAAGTACAACAGGATCTTTTCAACTCTAGTAGTTCCTTCCAACCACAAATTTCAGTTCTTGGGGAAGTCAGATTCATGGTTCTTTGTTTGCTTTTTAAGCTGATTAAATTCATCATTTAAAATTTTTTGCTTAAACTATGGCTAGTTGAGCACACCGTGAGTGCTACAATTACTGAGCACTCACCATACGCTGCAGAGCACTAACAAGTGCGTTGTGGTGTTCTTTAACCCTCACAACAATGCCTAACTTATGGGTGTAGTGGTTTGAAGCTGTATGTACCCTAAAAAAACATGTTCTTAAAGTTAATCCTGTGGGTGGGAACCCATTGTAACTAGGACTTTTTGATGAAGCTACTTCAGTTACGGTGTGATCCACCTCAGTCACGATGGATCTTGATCTTATTACAGGAGTCCTTTATGAGAGAATGAAATTCAGATAGAGAAAGCAAACCACTCAGGGAGCAGCCAGAAGCTGAACATCAACAGAACCAGGAAGAGAAGGAGAGGCCAGGAGAGGCTGCCACAAGCATTGCCATGTGACAGAGGAGCCCAGGACCAAGGATCACCAGCAGACAGCCCCAGAAGGCGCAGTCTTCGGGAAGAAAGCATCGCCTTGATGATGACTTGATTTGGACGACTCCTATTCTCCCAACTGTGAGCCAATAAATTCCCATTGCTTAAGCTGACCCATTGCATGGTAACTGCTGGAGTAGCCAAGTAAACTAAAACAGTAGATGAGGAACATTGAGACACATAAGATTAAATAATTTGTTTTAGGTGACAGAGCTAATCAGGTGTGGCGCTAAGATTCAAAGTCAGGACTGCACAACTCTAACGTACATCCCCGAATGACTGAGGTCTCCTGCCTCCCTAGTGCTTCCTCGGAACATCCCCTCCTTAGACATGCTGCTTTCCATATTTTACACCAATACAAATATTTCAGAGCACCGGAAGCAAACATCGAGCCAAAGAAAGAGGAGATAATGATTACAGTGGCATCTAGCTTGAAGGGTGAGAGACTGAACATACAAATGGACAAAGGCCACGCAGTACATAAACTCAGGAAACCAAACCACTATCACAGTGACCAGTCCAGGAAGCTAACCCACATTCCCTGTAACAATCGGCCCCAGATAGCCAGGACATGATCAATACTGACAGCTTCCCTAATCTTTGTCCTCACCTCCATCTCACGACCAACCAGAGAAAGCCACATCTGCTCCCCTAACTGATCACATACGATGCCCCACTTCTAGTTAGCCCACCTCCAGCTTCCCCAGGCCAACAGCCTCCAAGCAGGGCACACCTGAAGTCTCCCCTTTTCCCACTATAAAGCTTTCCCACTCCTCAGCCTCTCTTTGAGTCTGCCGAAAGCGAGTGATGGTGGCTGACTCCCTTGTTACAGCAAGCTCTGAAGAAAGAGCTTTGCTTGTTCTCCTTTGGGTGGTCTTCATTTATTCCCTTAAGGGAAACCACCTCAGACAGTCCGGTTTGACCCATTGTCCCAGCTTAATGACTCATAGCTCTCCCTTTCACAAACGTGGCCAGACGTGGACAGCAAACTACATGGTCACTCGAGGCGTAAAGCTTGTGCAATGATAGGCATACATAAAATACATAAGAAAAGGAATTGCAGGTAACAGTCTTACACAGCCATTTAGAGTTTAGAGTGTTGAGTCCTTGTTACCAAAACCCTTGGCAGATTTTATCTCATGCTTTAAAACTGTTACAAACTCAGCCTTGAAATCTACTCTGGATAGTGAATTCAACTATTTCTCTATAGCTCAAATGCCCAGTAACTTAGTATGCGACGCAATACCTACAAATTCAGGTTCTCTGGAGAGTGGAGACTCATTCCAGAATTACCTCTTAAAACCTTGTCATTTCCTGTTCAAAACTAGTACAAGTCTCTCTGTGTGGTCTTGCTTTGCTTTGTTTTTAACTTATGTTCTGATTATGTTTTACCTATTTCTTTCTAATTTACCCCATGAATATAGCTCAATAAAGGAGACAATTATTTAAATCATATTCTAATTGTACAGCTTATTTTAAGACTGTGTTTACACTAGACTGGTTAATGTTTATGTTTAATGGAGTGAACAGAGTTCGCAATTCATGGAACTGTTTCCAGTGAGTCTTGTAAATGACGGCTAGTCAATAATGAAAGCTGAGCATAAAGTATAATTTCTTAAGTCTTACCTATTTAAATGCCGCATTTGGGGGAATAATAATTAAGGCATATTGGCTCACCAGGGTGATGCAGATTCCTCCCTGTGTTCAAAGCCATAATTGTCATGGGAAGCCCTGCTGCCTGTTTCTGGCAAACCACCCTTTGGGACCCCAAGTTGAACAAGCACAGTGCCAAGAAAATTGCTGGCAAGGGATCAGGGAGGAAATAAGGAATCTTCTGGGAGCAAACCCCACAAAGCAAACTGCTGCAGCCCCCGGAGGTCAGAATTCTCTCCAGGGACCTATCTGTCTGTTCCCGGAGACCCGGAAGCCAACCCATGCCCACCCATTCCTGGCAATCAGGCCCGGACACCTGGCTTTGGCAGGGCTCTCCTTGGATAAGTTGCCATGCACGGCCCTTCGCTGGAATGCTGGCTGGTCTTGGTTGGGGAAATTGCAGACAGACATCATTTTTTGGTGAGCGAGTTCCAACTTAAATCGATCTTAAAGAAGGAATTTTTTTTTAACTTTTTATTTTGAATTTTTCAAACTTACAGGAAAGTTAAAAAAAAAAATAATACAAACCCCATTCAGAGAACCCCAACACCCCCCAATACCCAGATCCACCCGTTTTAACATTTTGCCACATTTGCAGAATCATCCTTTCTATCTATCCATTTGTCTGTCTATCTATTTACTAATCCATTTTCTTAGCACTTGAGGGTGGCAAGAAGGAGGGTTTTCTAAATCTGCCTTTCATATAATGAAATTACCCACATTTCATATTCTTTTCTCAGAGTCCCAGAACAGGAACACTGGTTTCCTGTAAAATTGGGACTTCTGACCCCTTCGTTATTGAAGCATATCCCAGGTTAGGTCTACTGATCATCTCCTTTTAATTTTAGCTAGTTTCACTCACTGGACAAAACGTAGCGGGCTTCAGCCCTTGGCCCTCCTGGCAAATACTTAACATCTGAATTAAAGCAGATGGGCCTTGCCAGAAGTGCTCTCCGTATTTTATATCCAAGGCTATTTTCCCCAGCATTTAATCACTAAAACATAAGTAGATAAAGACAACTCTGATAAATTGTGTTCCTGAACTAAATGCCATCAAGGAAATGTTTTATTTTCCCTTTTCTGCGGCAAGTGTTATAAAGTGTTCTATACCCTTTATGTCTCCGCTGTATTCAATTATTCCAGAAGAAAACATTATGGCTCAAAATGAAGATCCAGGGGCTATTAGTGTGCTCCAACAGCCACATCGGGGTGAGCCGGGGAGCAGTGAGGCAGAGAGGAGAACGGAGGCAAGGAAGCCAGTGCAGACGGAGGATCAGAGACGATAAAATTATACAGCCATCTTTGTTTACTGCCCTTTCGGGAGTGACGCCAAAAGGCCCATTTCAAGACAACTGACTGCAAAAAGGAATAATGGAGCTTATTGGACATTTCCAGAAGGCATGTGCAGATCACCTTTTTCCCAGCGAATCAGTCAACAATATTTATTAAGCACCCCCCTTATATAAAACATGCTGTGAGGTGCTGGGGGGATACAGGCAAGAAAGCAAGCACAGGGCTTTCTTAAGAAGATAAGCATTCTTCTCCCTGGTGAACTGGGTACTTATTTCACATAAAAGCATGGGCTGGGCACCAGGGGCTATCAGGAAAACTAAAATCTAGCCCCAGGCAAGTACTGGAGCCCTGCCCAGCTCATGTCCAGCCTGTGGCTTTGGCGGCCACGTTGGGACAGGGAGGTCAGTCTTGTGGCCCTGGCCACAGCCGGACTGGAAAAGAGCAAAAACCTGATCCCGGCTATAAAACGAGTCATTCTGCAGTCTGGCAGAAAGCAGTCGTTGTCTTCCTTGAGAAGCTGAAGCAGAAGGCACAGAGCAGATACAAGCAGTCAAACAGGAGCAGGACTCAAGGTGGCTGCAGAGGCCAAGTACAAATAGAAGAAACTGCAGAAAAAAAAAAGGGCGTGGAAATGGGCAAGCTCAAGTGCAGCCTGCATGGTCAGGACCCTGAGAAACCAAACAGCAACCTGGGAGCTGAGGTCACTGAGGCAGTTTACTTGGCTCTTCTGCAAAGTGGGGCTCCAGGCAGACCACTCGGAGAGCCCGATGAGTGCTCCGGAGTCAGGGACCCCATGAACTGTGTACGACCCTCTTCTAGTTAGCCCACCTCCAGCCTTCCTGTACCAACACCTCCAATTAGAGAATGCCTGAAATCCTCCCTTTTTTCCACTCTAAAGCTTTCCCACTCCTCTGCCTGACTTTGAGTCTCCTCCAAGCACAAGTGACAGTGGCTGACTCCCTTGTTACAGCAAGCTTGTTCTCTTTTGGGTGGTCCGAGGGCTCTAAAGGCAAGAGGCTGCAGTCCAGGCCAATGGAGCTGAGGCAGGGGGCAGAGGGAGCTGCTGCTTTAGGAAGTAGCTGGTCTCCCCTCCACCAGTAAGGGTGGACCCAAAGGTGGGAGCGTATCCCGGGGATGTTTTAAAAGGAGACTGTAGCATGAAGAGGTCCAGGTGGCTGCAGATGCTGGGCCTGAGGAGCAGGCGAAAGCTGCCAGCTGGAGGCTAACAGGCCCTCGTCATGGGGCCACAGTAAGAGGGGCCAGGGTAGGGGTGTCTCCAAAGGACCTACAAACACATCTGCACAATAAAGCTGGAGTGTCATGAAATGCAGAAATGCCAAAGGTCTCAGCCACTGCCAAGGGCTGAATTGTGTCTCCCCAAGAAGACACGTCCAAGTGCTAAACCCCCAGTCCCGTGAACGTGATTCTATTTGGAAATCGGATCATTGAAAGTGCTATTAGTTAAGATGAGGCCAAACTGGACTGGGGGGAGAGGAGGCTAAGATAATCACCAAGGGCCGGGTACAAGTCTCCTTGAAGGGGACTGTGCCGATGCCAACAGAAACAACTCTGTCACCCCCAAGGTCAGGCCCTGGGGCACACACATCCTTTAGCTGGAGGCTTGACACCTTCTGGGGCATCCATGAGCCAACCATGGACTTCATTATAAAATGTAAGAGGGAAGTTTCCAGAAGTCACTCATACATTCGATATGGTTAAAGAGGAAGATGAATTTAGAAGGTAAAAGTTGTGCAGAAAAAAGGGACTTTTCTGAAGAAGGAACAATGTCTTACCTGGCAAATATGAAGTCTATTCCAGGACCCCAAGTTATCTAGATTCTGCTAAACAGTCTGTAAGGTTCACTTATTGGGTGATCTAAAGAGTTCATGGTTATTAACATATCTTGCATAGGTTCGATGTTTTACAACAGGCAAAATGTTTTTATGTTTTTATCCTTAAAATGGCCGAAAGAGTTGGGTTCATTCTTCCCCCTCTTTAGAAATTAGAAACCGAGGCTGGTGCTTAATAAATAAGAGCAAGTCATGGCCACTGGCTCCAGCTCAGCGCTCCTTCCTAGTGTGCAGAACTTCTCCCGGAGGGGAGGCTAGTGAGCACTCAAACTGTGGGGCACTCAGGGCCAACCACAGCAAAAACCATTATTTATTGTGATGCAGTAACCATTGGAAGAAGGTGTGATGTAATTAATCAGGGGGCAATGCGGTCGTAGTTGATTCGTCTGGGGGGGGGGTGGCGGCCGGTTGCTAAATCCTAGGCTCCCAGGCTTGCTCTGAGGGTACCGGCGGCGGGGGCTCTTTCCCGGAGGCGAGGGCGAGGCGGGGGACTTGGCCAGGTCCCCGGCGGGGGGCGTGCAAGGTGTGGAGGGCGGCGAAAAGGAACAGGCAGGACACGGTTCTTTTAGGGTAATAGAAGAAAACTAAGAGAGAGAGCTTTATTAGGCGAGAGCACAAGCTTATATTGGGCGATTAGAGGGCGGGGTAGCTGTAGAGGTCGAAGGCTTAGATTGGTTCGGAGAGGGCGCGGAGGTTGATAGACAAGGGGCGGGAGTTGTTCTGGTAACTGCGCATGCGCACTGACGGTGGGGGAGTTGCTCTGGCAATGGGGAGTGTCAGGGGCAAGATAAGGGGGTGGGGAAAAGGCGGTTCCCTCCAGCAAGCCTCCCCTAACGGTGGTATTTTGGGTGAGGAAATGGGGCCTGCCTCCGGCTCCACTTTCCCAGGCCTGGGGGGCTGTGGAGGGCGCTGTCACCCGTGCCCACCACCCTCCCCAGGGGCGGATCCGGTCCCCTGGCCCAGGCCCACCAAGTTGAAGCACGTAATCAGTGTCCCGCATTTCCCCCTTCTTTTCAAATTGAAGGAAGAAGCTTACCGGAGAGGTCCGCTAAGGGATGAGGGAAGGGGGAGGCCGGGGAGGGGAAAAGGGGTTGACGGTGGCTCAGCGAGGCTGGAGCTCGGCGTTGGTGTGGCGCCCGGGCGCTCGACAGGGGCCTTGCTGCTTGCGGGATGGACGAGGGTGGCGACGCTGAGGAGGGTCAGCTTTTTCAGTGGAGGCAAGTTGTTGATACTGGACTTGCACAAATGATGAGAGGACAGCATTGGTATTGGCCTGGCTTTTAGCAAGTTGGCGAAGTCTGCGGATAACCCAGGGTCCTAGGGTGAGAGCTAGAATAATTATTAGTAGGGGGCCTATGAGGGGGAGGAGGTAAGGGAGGAGGGAGGTAAAGATGTGGGACCAATAGTTGGCAGCTTCACGGTCCCTTTTGCGCTGTTCTAGTCCTTCTCGGACTTTCTTTAGGCTGTCTTCGGCGAGACCTGTGGAATTGGCATAAACACAGCATTCTTCTCCTAGGGCGGCGCAAAGGCCTCCTTCTTTGAGGAGAAGAAGATCGAGACCTCGACGGTTTTGGAGCACGACCTCAGAGAGGGAGTTAACAGAATTTTTAAGATGGGAAATAGCGTTTTGTAGGTGAGTAATATCTTCGTCCACGGCTGCCCTGAGGTGAGTTAGGGCAGAGTTTTGTCGGGCTAGCACGGCAATTCCAGTGCCAGTGCCTACAAGACCTAGGAGGGTGGCGATCGTGAGGACGGTGATGGGCTCTCGCTTTTGCAGAGGGGCAGGAGCTGCAGTTTTTTCCAGGCGGAGGAAGAAGTCTTCCTTGCTGTGGTACAGGACCCTAGGGATAAGGACAATTAGGAGGCAAGTTTCTTTAGTTATATTGATGGTTTGCACGTTAAGGCAGGGGGTAAGTCCTGTAGAGGAGCAGAGCCATTGGGAGGAGTTGTGAGGAATAAGAAATTTGGCAGGGCTGCTGGGAGATGAGTAGTTGGCACAAGCTGTGAGGTTGGGAGAGTTACTTGAGCGAGGGCAGATGCACTTTCCTGTAAAGGAGACTGAATGAAAGGTTAGGGGGACGGCAGAGGTATTCCAATTGCATTTCGAGGGGCTGTCCTCTGTGTTTTCTGAAAAGGAGAGGTTGGAGGCAACTGGCTCATACAGGGGGAAGGAGGTGGAGAGGCAAAGCCAACAAGAGGAGGTAAGATTGGGGTTGGAGGAATTCACTGAGGTGAAGGCCGCTTGGATAAGGCCGAGGAGGGGAGAGGAGTAACGAGAGGGGGGTAGGAAAGGTTGGGGTGGTGGGGTTGGCGATGCGTTGTTTGCAGCTGAGGTGCGGCTGGTTGGAGCTGAGGTGCGGCTGGAGGGCTGTGGAAAAAGGGGGTTCACTCGGACTGGGGTCCAGGCCCAGGTGTACTGTTGTCATCTGGTGCACCAGGTTGCGAAGACGACGGCGTTCTCGTCTCGTTAGATGCGTGGTTGCTGGTGGCGGGCCGGATTGCCCTTCCTGGGATCCAGATTGGTTGTGCTGCATCATCTGGGAAAACACAAGCAAACCCGCGCCCCTGGGCGAGGAGTGGGGAGGGACCCTTCCAGGCATTATTCTCTGGGTCCTTCCAGTAAACCATCGGGGCCTGGGTGGGCCTATACGAGGGCCCCCAATGTTTATGTAGGGGCGAAAGCCCTTCCTTATTGAATGTGAGTAGATTAAGGTGAATAAGGGCTGCTATGATAAGGTCCTCTGGAGTTGCCTGGGGGAGCATTGCCCTTTCTTTTTCAATTTGTGTTTTTAAGCGGCGATGGACTGCTTCCACAATGGCTTGCCCCTGTGGATTATAGGGGATGCCGAAATGATGGGTGATGTTATATAACTGAAGAAAGGCCGCAAAGGAGGCACTGCGATAGGCAGGCCCATTGTCCGTTTTTAGGTCCCAGGGGACTCCCATGAAGAGAATTTTTTGTCTTAGGGCCTTGATACAGTGTTTGGCCGTTTCCCCGGCGAGGGGGACTGCATAACACATGGCCGAGAAGGTGTTAATTATTACATGCACATATTTGAGGCGTCTAAAGGACGGAACGTGAGTTACGTCCATTTGCCATCTAGAATTGGGTTTTAGGCCTCGTGGGTTGACTCCCTGAGGTTGCAGGGGGCCAAGCGGCGCAAAGGGCATACAAGTTGCGCAATTGCGGACACGATGTTTACAGGTGTCTAGGGGGAGGCCACATAAATGATGTAACGACGTAGCCGAAAAGTGAAACCTGGAATGCAATAACTTGGCCTGGTTAACAGCATCCCCCGGAGGGGCCGCTGTGTGGGTCAGCATAGCTTGGGTATTTTGAGCTGAGACCGCTTGGTCTACTATACTGTTGCCATTAGCCAAGGGCCCCGGAAGGCCTGAGTGACTACGAATGTGGCTAACGAACCAAGGATCCTGTCTATGCTCTAAGATGCTTCTGAGGTCAGAAAGTGCTTTATTAATGGCCGAGTTCCCGGGGAAAAAGGTGGAAAACGCGAGGACTCGGCAGACCTGATACGTGTAGAGGCTATCTGTGAAAAGGTTTACTGGGTGGTTGCAGTGGGCTTTTATTGCATATGATACCGCCAGAATTTCCCCCACTTGGACTGAATGAAGGTTAACATAACTGAATAGGCGGGGTTCCGGGTGGTCTTGGGAATAAGAGAGGAAGGCGAAACGGGTTTTGGAGGCGTCAGTGAAGACGGTAGTGGCACCCGGGATGGGTACAGAGGAAGGGAAAGGATGGAAGGGGCTGCGGAAGGGAAGCTTGGCGAGCCCCTGTAACAGTCGATGGCTAGGATAGTGCTACTAATTTATGCGTGGGAAGGGGCCACTGCTCCACCCATATAGGTTCCTCAGTATCCCACTGCAGAGGAACGGGCGCTGGAGGTGTTAAACGAGCAGTGGCGCACATTATTGGGGGGGCTGCGCGGTAAGCACTGCCCCAAAAGCGGCAAGGATATCACGGCCCCATAAAATTTGGTCTATGGTGTGCAGAAATAACGGGCGGAAGGTGCCTGAGTGGCCCTCTTCATCTTCCCACTTAATGGGTCTCATGGCCTGAAGAGAAGTAGAGGTACCGGTGGCTCCCACTACCGAGGGACCATCGAGAACCATGCACATGGTGGCATACTGAGCGGGCATGCAAGAGACTTCTGCCCCTGAATCGAGCGTGCCCGTGTACCATTGCCCCTCTATTCTTAACTTACGAATAGGCTTTTCTGGAGTGATAGGGACTGTCCAGAGAAGCGTTTTACTGCCGGTGAAATGATTAATTTTATTAGAACCGGCCGGCACGCTGCCTCTTAGGGGCGGGGCTGAGGCTTGCCCCGCTTGGAGTTTAAAGCGTGTTCAGTGCCCTGGCGCTGATTGCCGTCAAGGCACCCTGGATAGTAGAGATTTTTTAAGCTATCCTGGCTAAGATCTCTGAGCTTGCTCTTGCAATCGCGCGCCCAGTGATAGCCACGCTGGCAGCATGGGCAGGGAGTGGGAGGAGGGCGCCCATTGCGCTGCATGTAAGGCGGGCGTTTGACCTTCGCATTGGGGCACTCCCGGGCAAAATGACCGCTCTGCCCGCACTTAAAGCAACCGGTGGTGGCGGCTAAGGCGGCAGTGACAGCGCCAGAGACAGCCTGGGCTAAGGACGCGGCAGCTGGGTCAAAGGCGCTGCAGGCGAGAACCCAATCATTAAGTGTTTTTTCCCGCAAGGGGAGAATGGCTTGCTTACAGGGGGGATTAGCCCCTTTTAGAATAAGTTCCCGGGTGAGAGCTAGCTGGGCTTGGGGGTTGGTAACTTTTCTAGCACAGGCTTCTTCAACCCTGGAAACGAAAGTGGCGAAAGGTTCGTTTGGCTCCTGGAGGAGCCTGGTAAAGTTGTCAGGTCGACGGGCAGAGCAGTTGGCAAACGCGCGTAAGGCGATGCCTCTGAGGACAGTCCAGAAGGCAGCAGGGGCATTAATATAAGCAGACGCATTTAGAAACGCTCCAGTGCCCAAATAGGCTTCGGGGGGATGATAGACTCCAATGGCTGCGTCTTGCTCACTTTGCTTAGCTGCTTCTGCCTGGAAGTGAGCACGCCAGTCAACAAACTGACCGGGGTTAAAAATTGAACGGGCAAGCGAGGCCCAGTCTTGGGGGAGGCAATAGTTCATGGCGAGATCCTGCAGTATTTGGGAAGCATATGGGCTACCTAACCCATCCTCCTTGACGGCCTTGCGAAGCTGCTTGATAGTATCTGAGTCAATGGGATACCAGTCGTACGGTTTCTGTGGGGTGGGGATAGGGTTAAGAGGAAAGCAGCGAAAAGCACGAGAGAAAGGAGGACGTGCTTGCAGAGGGCTTGGCGCGGGAGTGGGGGTAGGGGGAGCGTTGCCCCAAGGGTTGCCTTGAGGTGTAGAAGGCAGCCAGGGGTTGTTAGTCGGCAGGGTGGGAGGAGTGGCGGCAGCTGCCGGCAGCGGCTCCGAGGGGGAGCCTGTCGAAGGGGGAGGTGAAAGTGGGAGGCCCCAAGCGTCGCAAGATGGCGGCGTGGTAGGCGTGGCCAAGACACAAGATGGCGGACCAGCCCCGCCCTGTGGAAGGGCGGGGTCCAAGGCACAAGATGGCAGACCAGCCCCGCCCTGTGGAAGGGCGGGGTCCAAGGCACAAGATGGCGGACTAGCTCCGCCCTGTGAAAGGGCGGGGTCTAAGGCATAAGATGGCGGACTAACTCCGCCCTGCGGAAGGGCGGGGTAAAGCGCATGCGGCTTCTGACCCAGCTTAAGGCTGACGTCATCGCCGGAGCATTTCCTCCCTTCGATAGAAGAAGAAGGAGGAAGTTCGCCATCTTGGCATGGCGCAGTGTTATTTTGTTTTTTGGGAGTCACGTCGAGCGCGTTGTTAAGCTGCTCGACCAGGGACTCCGTGTCCGAATCATGAGTTGAATTATTATCGCTATCTGAATCTGTTGTTTGGGTTGATAGGGCCTTCTTAGCTTTAATGGGGCCTCGATCAGGGGGGAAGGAGCCTTGAAGGCAGGAGCGGATGGTTATTAAGGTGGGGAGCAAACCGGGAGGGAAGCGCTTGCCCTCATGTTCCATGGCGTTGGTGACCCGATCAATAAGGTGATCATAAGTAACAGGGTCCCAAAGATGGCAAGTGGTGAGCCATGGGTTAAAAGGCAGCAGGAGGTCCCAGTATACTTGCAACTGCCGGACAGACACTTTACAGCGGTGTGTGTCTAGGAGACCCGCCAAAGCACGAACCTGGGGTGCTTGTCGTGCTGATAGACGATTACCCATAGCGAAGAAAGAAAAGAGGAAAAAAGAAAAGAAAAAAAAAGAGGTTAATTAGTGAGTGAAGAAAATGAGATAAATCGTGGCCGCAAGGCCGAAGGAGACGGCGAGAGCAGAAAGCAGGACCCTGTGGCAGCGTGAGCAATCTGGGGGGGCGGTTGCAAAGAGGCAGAGGGCGCCAAACAAGGAGACAAAGGCACAAAGGACTACAGCAAAGTAATGGAGGGGAAGAGGGAGAACGTTAGGAGGAATGGGGGTCATAGAAGAAAAGGACGAGAGGCAGACGGAAGAATGGGTAGTGGGGAAGGGAGGAGCGGCTCCGGAGCGGCGAGGGAGAGGCGGCCCCTGACGCGGAGCGGCGAGGGAGAAGCGGCTCCGGGAGCGGCGAGGGAGAGGCGGCCCTTACCTTGCAGGCGAGGAAAAGGAGAGCTGGAGAGGCGTCTGGGCGAGCGAATGGCTTCACGGGACCGCTGCGTGGAGAGGACGTCGAATTGCAGGTGCCCCACGTTGGGCGCCAGGCAAGAGGCTGGGATTGAAAAATGGAGAGCGTCCTGGGGAATCTCTTCTAGGAGGTCAGCAGAAGGCACAGGGAAATGACCAGAGAAAACAACAACTTCTTCATGCCACTGCAGCCCCTATATGCAGAGGCCAAGTTTACAGGCAAGCAAGCCAGAGGACTGCCACCAAGATGAGCTTCCCAAATACAGTGGGACTGACACACATGTAATGATAAAAACTGCAGTGGCAGCCAGGAATTCTACAATATCCCCCAAGCTTCCCTTCCCCTAGTGTATACATACTTTCTCCAGAGATTCAATCAAACACTAATCTAGGTGCTACAACAAAGGGATTTTGCCAGTGTAATTAAGATTCCAATCAGATGACCTTAAAATAAGGAGATTAACCTTGGTGGGCCTGACCTAATCAGGAGAGCCCTTAGGAGGGACTGTGCTTTTCTTGGCCAAAGAGATTTGAAGGATGGGAGGGATTCACTGCAAGAGGGATTCTCTGTGCCTGGCTTTGAAGATGGAAGGGGCCACATGGCAAGAACGCAAGCAAACTTTAATTGCTAAGTGGCCCCCGACCGACAGTTAGCAAGAAAATGGGGATCTCCTTCCTACAGCCACAAAGAACTGAATCTGACCACAAGCTGAAGGGGTTTGGAGGCAGATTCTTGCCTAGAGCCTCCAGAAAAAGGCATGCAGCCTGGCTGACTCCCTGATCACAGCCTGTGGGACCCCCGAGCAGAGAGCCCAGCCATGGCATGCCCAGACTTCCAACCTGCAGAAGTCTGAGCTAATAAACGGGTGTCATTTCAAGCTGCTGAGTTTATAGTAATTGGTTACACAGCAATAGAAAACATCCAATTAATCCCCACAACCCTAAGAGGTGGATACTCGTATCATCCCATTTTACAGATGAGGACATCAGGACACAGAGCATAAAGACAGTTCTCACGCATTTCTTCTAACGTTGAGTCACCACTGAAAATCCAAGTGGCCGCTGGCCTCCCTCCCTCTGGGTCCTATTTGCTTTCCCAACCTTTCATCCTACTCATGGCAACTCAGCAGGGCTCCTCCTCCAGTGAAGTGTCTTACTGGCCCCCAAAATGGTGCTGGGTAGGAGAACAGGTGGCCCAAGTCACGTGGAGAGCAAAAGGCATCAAGTTCAAAGTCAAAGGTTTGAACAAACTCATCAGAGCACAAGAAAAGGCTCCTCAGGGTTCCGAGGCAGCAATAAATGGACTGGTGCTCTGCGGAGCTGCAGCACCCCCAGTCCCACCTCCACTGTCTCCCCAAACCTCCATCCTCACTTGCACCTCTGCCCCAAGATCAGGCGCCCTGATCTGCAGCAGCAGCCAAGGCTTCCTGGCCCTGAGCTCAGAGACACGGGCTTTACCCTGCAAAGCACCAGATACTAATCAGCTCTGCTCATCAGAATTTCAAAGGTGAGCAATAGCTATCGGTTCAAGCAGGGCCAAGGGCTGACATTAAGCAAATTTCAAGGGTTATTTGAAGTTAATTGAGTTTAATCATATAATGATTTTATAATTAGTCATAGTGTTCTTGTTTCTATACAAGTGGACCCAAGCTCTAAAGAAAATGACGATCAGTCAGGGTAGGAGTTCTATTGGCAGTGGGAGCAGGCCAGGGAGAAAGAAGAAGGCGTTCCCGAACCCCCAGAAATGCACTGAACCCCAAACCACACAAGCTGTGAGCTGGGCTGCCAGCTGGGGACAAGTGCTCCCTGCTGCCTCGGCTGGTGGTTTCTGCATTTTCTTCATGCCTCCTTGGGGGTAGTTCCCATCTGGGTTGAGATGGAGCTCTGTCGCCAGGGGATCAGCACAGGCAATCTGACTGCCTCAATTAAATCCCTTTGGGTCTTTCAGGTGGGTGCAGTGCAGGTCCCTGGTCCTCTTGCCCCACCAGAACTCAGCGTCCTAAGTTTTGTTTCTGATGCCACACCACTTACACCTGTGTAAGGGAGTCACCAATGCTTGGTAAGACAGAAAGCCCAACTCCTGGCAGGAACGGGGAAAAGCAAGACCAACAGATATGACAGCATCCAACAGGTTCTCTGTGATTCCCAAAAGCAGTTGGGCAACTTTTTCTCTTAATTTCGTGACCACAAAATGGGAGAGTAGATGGAGAAGGAAGGACTCCAGCACCTGGGGCCATCCACCATGCACACTGACAGTGGGCGTAAGGAAAGTGCAGTGCAGAAACCTGGATGGATTAGCACAGAAGTGCCAACACCTGAGATGCCGTGGACAGCTGGGGTGGGGTGGGGGCTCCCCAAGGGAAGTCTGGGATTCCAGTCGGTGCAGAGTATGTGAGGGTTATATCAGAGACACACTGATGCTTTACTTTCCCTCTCAAACCTTTTCCTCAGTGCAAAGTCCAATGAACCATATGAACAGGATTCCAGGGAAATGATTAAATGAGTCAAAATTGTAGCTACGGGGGTGTGGATCCCAATCTCATAATTTAAATTATTTGGTGATGGAAACACTTTGAAAAGCAAGTCAGGGCTTGCGCTATTTCCTGGAGCTCTAGACGCTCTCCCAAAGCCAGTCTCCCCCAAACGGTGACAATCAAGTTGAGGTTGCAGAGTCTGAGGCCAGCGCTGGTGGTGGCCTGTGTGACCCCTGTCCTCACTTACAGAAGCTTGTCCCTAATGAATGCAGATCCCCCAACCCAGGCTTCCCTGGGACAGCTCAGGGCAGCTCCCCCGCTAGTGGTACTGTTGGTGTGGGGGCTGCACTTTGCTGCCCCTTGCTGGGCACTCTCCTCCCCACTGTTGCCGCCGGAAGTGCAAACTGCTGGTGGTACGTTGCAGATGTGGATGGTGCTGCAGGTACACATCTGCAGAACAGGGTGTGGGATACTACATGCCGTCTCTCCTCCTCTTACACACACAAATACTATACAGGTTCTCAAGAGCCCAACATAGAACACTGAGACGAGGAAATCTCTATTTGGCTTCCAGACTCCAGCCGGCAATTCGTTCGCTCGGTCTATATGTAGTAAGGGTCAGGCATAAAGATGACTAGGACATGGCTCTGTCCTCGAGGGCCATGAAATAGAAGAAGTGACAGGGTGAGGGCGAAGGTAGAGGGAGGCGCCGAACGGCCCCTGAGCATAGAGAAGGAGCTCCCTGGCCTCGGGGAAGGGCTGGAAGGGGTTTCTAGAGGCAGCCACTTACTCGACAGAGAAATTCAGGTCAAAAGGCAGGAATTGAGCCCAGGATGGAGCCACAGCTGCTTGGAGAAGGGCAGCTGCAAAACACCCTCCTTGCTGTGCGGACTCCCCCTTCTCAACCCTCTTTACTCACAAGCCAAGGGGTCTCGTGCACTAAACTTCCAGAAGCTCCCATTTCCTTGTCCACCGGAGGGGAAGGATAATCTCTCTCCTGCAAGGGGAACTGTCAGGAGTCAGTGAGAGAGCAGGAGGAGCTGGTAGACCCCTTCCCCGTGAGAGGGTCTTCTACCCACCATCTCCCACTCCCACCCCCTTCCACTGAACATGTTGCTCCACTTCTCAGCAGACAATGTTGCCCTTGTTGCCTCCTCAAATCTCTGGGCTGCTGTTGGTTTCCTTTCAGCCCTGGTTTCCTTTCAGCCCTTCTTGTCTCCAATCACTTCACATAGACATACACACACACCTCTACACACTCACATGCACACATCCTTACACACATATACACCTACACACATGCACACACACCTACTGTGATAGCTTAAAGCTGTTATGTACCCCAGAAAAGGCCATGTGCTTTCAGTCCATTCCTCCAGGTGGGACTTTTGGTTAGGTTATTTCAATTGAGATGTGACCCAGCCCATTCAAGGTGGGTCTTAATCCTCTGACTAGAGTCCTTATGAGAGGATAAAATATACACAGATATCATATTAGAAAAAATCTAGGGAAATTGATAAGAACCATAAAGAAGAGTTGAACTAGCAATGCCATAGTCCAATAAAAGTACCTTCAATCACCTGGGAAAAAAAAAAAAAAAAAAACATACAGAAGTTAAAAGACGAAATTAAGAGAAGCTTATAGAGAAAAGCCCCGGAGAAGCTAGGAGAGGACCCACAGATGCTGAGAGAGGAAGCCACTGAAGCCAGAAGCTGAAAGCAATGAAACCCTGGAGCAACGGACCAGCAGACACCAGCCATGTGCCTTCCTGTGGGACAGAGGTGTCCCAGATGCCAGCAGACTGTCTTCAGAGTCCAGGTATCCTCCTGTTGCATTCCCACACCTTTACCAAACCAAAACCATTACACACACTCTCTCTTATACACACGGTCAAGCCCTCAGTCAATCCAATACTCCCTTCCTTCCAGGCAGGAGCCCGTCATGTCATCTTCAGTTCTCGGCTGCTCTGGCCATTGCTCAGTCCTCAAAGCAATTGTCCAAAGAATTTAGCTACAAGAAAAAACAATCAAAAGTCTTCCGGGAGCACTTCTCAAAAATATTGAATCCTGAGCCCCATCCGGGGCCATTCTGGTTCTTTCAGGTCTAGAGCCAGAAGCCTGAGATTTGAACAACTGATGTTTGAAGTGGGCAGCACAGCGATCACTCCCGGGGGTCACTGCCCAGTGGTCCTCTCTGCATCCCTTAAGGGACTTTTTCTTCACTCTCAGCTGCCAAGTTTGCAGCTATTCTTGACTACTTGAAGGTGCCAGAAGGTTGGTCTCTAACAAGCGGAGGTAGTTCCTGCTGTTCTTTAGAGAAGAAACCATTGTAAAGCACAGGTTGGGCATAATTGCCATTGTGCATGTGCACATTACAGATCATTAAAACATGTCATCCGAGTGGAACGGGCATCTGTTGATCACATTTTATTCTCTTGGTGACTGTCCCACCCAGGTATGTGGCATCCAAAGCCCACACCGTTCTCTACTAGAAGCTGCTCTCCAAGACCCTCCATTGACTTCCCTGCAGGCAACAACATGGGATTTCTTTCCAGACATTCTGCAATTCAAACACCCTTCCCACACCCAATGGTCCAAATAGTGGGGTTTGTATAATGCTAGTCAGCATTATTTTGGTCCCACTTTAGGATCACAGCTATACCCACAGTATCTGCCACTGCCCAGTTTGCATATTTTCAAGTACTAGTAACAGACAACTCTGACTCACACTGATTTTATAAATATGGAAATTTATTACTTCTTATAACAGGGCATCCAGATAGGGCAGGTTTCGAGTTGGTTGATTGGCTAGGTCAACCGTGTCTTTTGGGGTTTTTGCTCTGCCGTCCACAGTCTTAACGTCACCTTAACACTCATCCCCTGGAGGTACTAAGATGACTGCCAGCAGCCCTGGGACCACAGCCTTCCGTGGTCATATCCTATGAGAGAGAGAACCTCTCGCCCATCAGTGGACTCCAGTACTTTCCTGATTGAGCCAAGGTAGGTCCTACGTCCACACCCCAACCAGCTCTGCCACCAGTGACTGCCACCCACTGATTCCCCGGGAATCCTAGAGCTGTACCAGGGAGAGGTGGAAACCATCTCAAAATCAGAGCCCTTAGGAAGAAGGAAGGAGGAATGGATGCGAGAAAGGTGCCTCCAAGGGCCATTGCCGCTCCTAGATATCAGTGCTTCTCAGCACGAACCCTGGACTGGATCCTCTGCATGGATGTACAGTAAGAAAGCCAGAACTTACCATGTGGCCCCTCCTCTAGGAAGAATGTCTGCATGAGGGAGCATCGTAAGCTGACCCAGGGAAAACCAGCCTTCTCCGTCAGGGGACCTTTGCCAGTCATATGGATTTTCAGTATTTTTGTAAGTGTTTTGCTCTAAGCACCTGATTAAACATTAATAAAAGATCAAGGTGATGGTCCTAGGAACCTCCTGACAGAATCACTATTCATCTCTCTTCTTCCAGAACCCTCCAAATCCTCCAGTTGTCTCTTCCCACCTCCCTGCTGGCCCCATGGTTGTTTACGGGCTGAGAGACCAAACAAACAGCGTGCCTTTGGTTACTTAGAAGGTGGCATTTCCAAAGCCTTTGCTCGTAGGATGGTTGGCAGGATTTGGGGGGGTTGTGGCTTCCCCACAAAGCACTTATAGACGAGAAGAAACGGCTGGTCAAGGCAATGGGGTTTCTGCATATGAGGCCACCTTTCCTGTAGGTTAGTGTTATTGATTACCTACACCTCAGGACCTGACAGGTAATCAATAGACCCTCTGACCCAGATATGTGACTTGGCCTGTGGGGGCTTTAAAAACAAGAAGTGAACATGGCAACTCTGGTTCATACACAAGAATTACATTTTTTTTTTTCCTTTTGCAGGACTGCAAAGCTGTTTCTGCTCAAATTACCCCAGCCGTCTTAGGAACGCAGAAGCAGAGGGTTCTGTTCATTTTTCCCACTTGAGAGTTCTGCAACTAACCCCAAGCCATTAATAACAAGTGACAGGCCAAAGTTTGAGGAAATCTATTTATGCTCCCCAAAGAGCTAGGATCGATACTGCCATTCTGTGGTGCAGGCCACCTAACCTTTTCAGTAAGAGCTTTGGGAAAGGATGACTCTGAGATGGCGGCAGGAGAACAGAAAGCAGCTGAGCCCCTGCCAGGGAAAGAAGAGGAAACAGAGAAGCCATTGATGCTGCGACCTTCTGAAACAATGAGGATGGCCTGTGATAATGACCTTGACCCTTAGGTTGTAGATTTAGTGGAATGGGGAGTGGAGGTGGAAACAGTGAGTCTCAAAATCTCTGGTATCACCTCCTCCAGGAAGTCACCCCTTATACAACCCCACATCCTGCCCAGACCAGAAGCCCCTCCTCAGTATACCCATATTTCCCTGGGAATACCTGTAAAATTCTCTCTACATAAAATTCACGTTCATTGAAAACAGGGATCATGTCCAGTTCACATCCGAATCCCAACCCAAACAAGTACCTGGTGTAGTCTCAATAATGCCTACTGAAACGTATGAATGAATGAATGAATGAATGCATGAGAATATATCATCTAGTAGACCACAGAATATCAGGGTGCTAATATCCCAAGTATTTAATACATTTCCTAGAAATTTGCAAGGGAGAATCAGCCAGGAGCAGTAAATAGAACATGGACTTTGGCATCCAAGCAAACTCGGGTGCAAATCTTGGCTCCACTAGCAAAGTGACTTCAACAAGCTCTTTAACCTCTTGGTCCCTCAGTTTCATCATCTGAGAAATGGGAATAACATAAGGACTACCTTTTAGAGTTGCAACAAAAATTAAAGATAAGGTATACTCAGTGCCTGGCACATAATTGGCACTCGGTACACTGTCTTGTAGCTGTTATCAGTGTTAACCAACCCCCACCCCTCAAAGCTGAGGTATTATCAAGCCAGGACTGGATAACTTCACAAGGTATCCCAAGCTCATTCTAAGATATCAGACCACTGAGAAGGTAACCCTAACCACAACTTCCCTCTTCCCATCCTTCAAAGCATAATAAATTCAATAGGCCATCAGTGAAAATCCCCTCAAGGAATGTGAACTGATAAGCCAGGAAAGACAAGGACACTGCTTCTATGTAAGCAGAATTACAGAAAACATGAAGTTGCCCAAAATCCCAACACTATGAATCAGTCGGGATAAGCTAGCTTGTGCTGCAATAACAAGCAACTCCAAAATCTCAATGGATGAAAAAATCATAGTATATATTCTTGGCAAGACAGCAGGGGACTCTACTCAGAGATCCAGGCTTAGTGAACAATTATCATCTCAAACATTGCTGATCACCAGGGCCGGAGGGAAGAGAGCTCTAGAGAGTCTCGCGTTGGCAATTAAATGTCCAGTCTGTGGGTGACATGGTCCCTGCAGAAATCACTGACCTGAATCAATCATTTGGCACCACCCAACCACAAAGGGGTCAGGAAGTGCAACCCTGCCATGTGCCCAGAGTGGGAGGAAAGGGAAATATTGGTGAACTGCACTAGCGAGCCCTGCACACCACAAGAAAAGGAGATATCCAGCAAGCTCCATCTAAACCAGCTCTGGAGAGCGGTGCCCAAGATTACCAGAAGGCAAAGGAATCAAACCCCTAACAGCTGGATGGAAGGGGCCATGACAAAAGATAGCTTTGGTTTGCATTTAGCAAAGGGTGAGAGAGAGCTCAGAATTCCTCCCCAGCCCCTGCCCCTGCATCCTTCTCTTTAAAACACTAACTGTATTTGTACTGAGCATTCACATCATACCACAATACCCCCCATGTTCAGAAAAAGCAAGACTGAACCCCTCAGAAAATAAGGATTCCAGCATGGGGGTGAGAAAGTGCTTATCTGCCTTGTTTGGGAGTGAGTTTAAAAATGCGCAAAAAATGCAGAAATTCCTCTGGGCACATTTCTCTGCCAGGTATGGCTGAGAGTTGTTAACCACAGCAAATCCCACCGGCTCTGCCAGGCTTACAAGGGAACGCAGGAAAGGACCTGGGTTTCTGGGTCAAGATCATTAGGGAGTTTAATTAGCACCTTGGTTTCAGAATCTGTGTGTAATCCTGTCCCCTGAGGCCTACATAAAATAGTTGAGGGACCCCCATTCCTGGCCAAATGGGGAGTCCACTGCTCCCACGATCTCTTCCAGCTCTTGGAGCTTACATTCACATGGGCCCTGATTGAGCTGCTTCCTTTCTGACCGGTGTTCTTTGCCCCCACTTGCTAATGGGAAACACAAGCAAGGCACAAAAGGAAGGAACTGCTTGGCATGACCGTAACAGCAAGAGCGAGACTTGTGAGTCTTGAGAGGAGCCCGGAGAAGCCGGCTGGGGCCTGGCCTCAGAGGGTTTTGGGTTCCACAGCAGGAAGCTGGACTTCACCCAGCCCTTGGTGGAAAGCCAGGGGAGGGTTTTAAACAAGGAGAAGACATGGTCATATGTGCACTTTAGATGCATCACGGTGCAACTGTACCTCCAGAAGCTGGCAAAGGAGACAAAATGGAGAGAGAAAACCCACAGAAGGTCCTGCAGGGATCGTGGTGAAGTACCATGTCTCCTGACCTGGGGTCAGGAGGAGAGAGGGAGTGCTCGGGACCAATTTCTGAAATAAACTGAGAATGTAAAGTCAGCAGGACTTGATTACTGAAAAGTGGTAAGGGAGAGGCCAAGAGTTGAGAGCATGATTGGCATGAGTAGAGACACAAGGATGGGGGTGCACAGGATGTGCCTAGAAAATGGCAAGTCATCCAGGTTGACCAGAAGGTAGACTGTCCTAGAGAGAAGTGGTAGAAACAGCGAGAAAGGTGAGAGGCCTTGAGGGTTAGGGGGCAGAGTTGGTACTGAATCCTATAGGCAAGGATTAGTCCTGAAAGATTTCCAAGAAGGGACTGGCAAGATTGGGCAACTTATCAGTTTGTGTGTCTAGACTGGGCTAAACCCACATGGCAGAGCCTCATGGGCTAAAGCTCCTGGGGACACAGATGGCAACATTTGCGTAGGGGATGTGGTGATTTTAAAACATGTCCACAAAGTCTTCAACCCTTCTCCCTTCAAAAGGTGGAAACCAATTCCCCTCTCCTTGAGTGTGGGTTGGCTTCTAGAAAATAGAATATGAGGAAAGAAATGGTGTCTGACATCCAAGATTAAGTCTTAAAATGTTCGGAGCCTGAGTGTCTGCAAAGGACCTAACTGCCTTTGGAAATGGAAATTATGTGGCTCTGTCATTGTCATCACAACCATCATCGTCACCACTGTCGGTCTGGGTATTCAGAACATTTTTCCTTTTAAAGAATATATTCTCCAAAATGGCTTCGTATAAAACGATTTCCTTTAGGGGGTTTCCAATGTGTCACTTCAATCATCGTAATGTCCAAAGCACATCCAGTAACACTAAAAAATTTCCATCTTGATGTTTTGTTTTCTAAGATGGTTGTAATTACCCCTGAGTATTTGAGGAATTTGGTGCATGTGTGACTTTTTTCAGCAGTGAAATGAGCAAGATAAAGTCCCTTCCAGCAGCATCTTGCAGCACTTTAAAAGAGTATATGTTGACCAAGGAGCTAGCGTGCATGCAGCGGGCACACAGCCATCCCAGCAGAATTCCCAGCTGAGACACAATTTCAAGAACCACATTTCCTGACCAGTCAACACTCTGGAGCTGAGCAAAGAGAAAGGAACTCAGCTGGACAAGGAGAGAAATACGCAGGGGGTGTTGACAGCGTCTTCTGTAAAAGATTCTTGAATCAGGTGGGATCCTTCTGTTGGCCATGAGAGGCAGCAGATGTGTATGTCTCTGCCAAGGGCCAGATACCACCAGACATTTGATGAACTGTGAGCCTGGCCACTTGGATTGAATGCAAAGAAACCCATTTGCACACTCCCTTTTCCCTCCTCTTGAGGGAGCCATCAACACACTAAGGGAATATGATATTTATGCAAAAAGAACATAAACTTCAGATTCTAGACCCGAGGAGACCTGAACTCATTCTGGTGGGTTTAAACAACAGACATTTAATGCCTCACAGTTCTGGAAGCAAAGGGTCCAAAATTGAGGTGTCAGCAGGGCCACTCTCTCTGAAGTCTATAGGGTTCTGGCGGTGGACGACCGTCCATGATGTCCCTTGGCCTACAGCATACCTCAATCTCTGCCTCCTCATATGGCCATTCTCTCTGTGTGTCCAAATTCCCCTCCTTGTAAGGATACCAGTCATATTGGATAGGGCCCACCCTAATCCCAGTTTGACCTCATCTTAACTAATAGCATCTTCAAAGATTCTAATGACAAATAAGTTCACCTTCACAGGACCAGGGCTTAGAACTTGAACAGGTCTTTGGGGAACACAATTTAATCCCTATTGGGGGAAGGCATTTTTATTCTTTATTTTAATTCACCAATACCTCCATCTACTTTCTTGGGGTGGTGCCATTTAAGAGCATGCATGACAATCTCATCCATTCTTGGCTGCAGTTTTCTCTGGGGGCCTGCAGTCAACCACTTGCCCAGCAGGAATGCACTGAGCACCTAGTGCGTGTCCCACTGCCCAAGACGCAGTCAGCCAGGAGGAGGCTCCTGCCTGGACTCCGTATGGGCACGTACTGTGCTGTGTATGCCATATGGCAGAGGCGTACTTACTTGTGTGTCTCCCACTAGATCAGTGGTTCTTTACTAGGGATGATTCCATCCTCCCCCACCCCCAACCCCAGGGGGTCACTGGGCAATCAATGTCTGGTGACACTGATTGTCATAGCTCGGGTAGGAGAGTTGTGGCAGGGATATTAGGGAGAGGCCAGGGATGCTGCTCAGCATCCTGCAAGGAACAGGATATTCCCTACAACAAAGAATTATCCAGCCCAAAATAATAGTGCCACACACACACATCCCTGCACATGCATTCCCACATGCATACACACATGGAAGCAAACCTGTAGAGCCACTTTCACACTCAGCACCAGAGCAGGTGGCCTGGGATGTTCTCCTTCTTGGTTCCAAACTCTGGTGAATTCTGAACTCTTACAGTCCAGAGGGGTCTGTGCAATTTTTCACTTCCCTTTCCAAATTGTCACCTGAGAGAACCAAAACCCAGGGAAATGCCATATCAGGCAAAGCCGCCTGCAGCCCTCTTCCAGAAGGGTCATTCCTTTCCCTGGGTATCTCCAGTCTGCCCTGCCTGACCCATTGAGTAAGTGACGGATGGAAGAGAAGCTGCTGCTAAGGCATCCCCCAGCACTTCCCTCTGGGCGAAAGTTTCATCCAATGCTAACAAAACATCCGGCCTTTCTCCAGCCCTGGGAAGTCTGCAGTTGCAGCAGTAGTGCATGCTTTCCCTGAGACTAGATGAAGCTCAGGAGCCCTTAAGGCCACGTGTTAATTGGAGGTAGAGTCAGCATTTGAACACAAGACTTAAACAGAGGTTCCCTCTCCCCCTCCCCAGGCTGCCTTCCCAATGGACCCTTTAAAACATTAAAAAAAAAAAAAAAAAGAAGAAGAAGAAGATGTGTTTTCTTCTTTTCTAGGAGCAGCGAGGACCCTGCAGCCAAGGACGCCTGCAAGGGTGTCACTGGCGCCACCAATCCCTGGGTTGCACATGCCCCTTCTGACCCACTTCTCCCTGTTATTTTGTGTCACCTTTTCTTGGGACATTAGCATTTTAGGAGTGCAGAGAAACTGCCCCGAAAGGCAAGAGAGCCTCCAAACCCCTGCCGGGGCATAACACACACAGGAGGGTTTTAAAAACTATGCAGCAAAATCCCCAGGGAGGTAAGGAGTGGCTGGTTCCCAACCCGATCAGCTGCTGGGGTGGATTTGATAGCTGCGGTCCCGGCGCAGAGTTGCTCAGTGTTTAGAAGGCGTGGGAACTGCCAGCAATCGCTCATGCCTAAAATCTGCCTTCCTGCTAGAAGCCAGGAGACTTATAAAGGTCTTTCAACCACGGCTGAAAAGAAAGGAAATTTTTTCCAGGGCCCACACTGAAAGAGAGCCCCCTCCTGACGCTACAGCATTTGCACAGCTCCCGTGGAACCAGAGAGGAGCAGAAATAGCTGGAGCCAGAGGAAGGCACTTCAAGAAGGTTCTGACTTTAAAATCTGCCTCCAGATATGACACCCTGAGAAGGAACAATATCACCTGAGTCCCAGCATAATTATAAGGAAACATCAGGCAAGCACATTATAAAGACTGTTCCATTAAAAAAAAAAAAAAAAGTAGAGGTACTATATTCTTTAAAAATGTCTAGGTCATAAAAGACAAAGAAATTATTGGACTCTAGAGAGACATGACAATTAAATGCAATACCTGCCCCTACAGTTGATCTGTACTAGAGGAGAGCATACTTCAAAGCACATTAATAGCTCAAGTGACAAAACTGGAATATGGGCAGGAGATTAGAAGAAATTATTGTATCGATGCAAATTTATGAAGTTGACAACTATACTGTTATAGGAAGTGCACATTGAAGAATTTAGGGGTAAAGGTCATGACATATGTAACTTTACCTCAAATGGTTCAGAAAAAATATTATATGCGTGTGCACACATGTGTGACAAGTCTGGGTAAAGGGCTTGCAGATGTCCCTCATACTTTTTTTTTTTTTGCAACTTCTGTAAATTCGAAATTAATTCCAAGTAATTTTTTTTTTTAATCTGATCTTTGAGCAACTGCCAAGCAGAGGCAGAGAATTCTCTGCTACCAGAACATTAGCTGGAAGCAAAGTGGGATCAAACAAGGGCGGGACCAGCACGGGAGGACCCATGCAAGTTTTCCCAAATGCAAGCTATGTTCCAGAAGCTTCCGTAGACCCTAGCACAGGGGTGAGCAAAACCAACTACCTCATCGAGCTTACAGACTGGAGGAGGAAGCAACCAACCAAAAATCACACGTGTGAATTTATCATCACAAACCATTAAAAAGCTGGAGGGAAAATATTCAAAAAGATACAAGAAAGTAAAAAGGGGCACCTATAAGGAAGCAAGACCAGAAACCTGAATTAGATTGTGTTTCAGGAAAGCCTAACCCAAGAGCTGTAGGAAGCGTGAGGCATTCTGGACAGGTTTCCCTGGTGCGTTAACTATGGAGAAGGAAGCAAGGGAGGGACCAGGGACATATCTCCAAGTGAGCAGGTAGGTGGACAGTAGTGCCAGTTTCTGAGGTGGGAAGGCCTCAATGAGATCCCCCAGAGAGAATCCACACACAGATCTGGGGGCACCCTTCACACGGGTGTTTCCCGCACTTGAGCTTTGGGCTCCGACCAAGTTTGTCTCCCCCTCTGGTCTTTGTCCATGTGTCTGGCTCAGGCTGGTGGCTCACCCACACCTGGTCTCACAGCCCCGAACCTGTGGTATGGTTTTCTTTCTTAAGAAAAACTCTAATCCTAGAGATGTAGCCCTCACTAATGCCTGTGAACCATCTTCAGGGCCCAAGCACTTTCTTTTAAACATCGTTGGTGGAATCAAAGCTTTGCTCCTTGGGAGCAGATGTGAGCTTTCCAGGCAGCTACCAGGCAGGGGCAGTGAGCTGTGAGGGAGAAGGTGGGGCCTCGTGACTTCTCAGGGCCCTGAGGCCAGTGAGAAGAGATGAACCCCAAGAAGGCCCCAAGCAAGGGCAGGTTCCAGTGGGAACACCACAGCTCCCAGGGCACCACTCCAAGAGGCGGCTCTGGTGTGGGCCTTTCACTCACATAGCTTCTGGAATCAAACGCTTGATTCCCTTCCTAGGTGTGTGGCCTGGCTCAGCTTCCCTGTAAACCGGGGGCAACAACAGTCCCCTCTCACAAGGTGGCCTGAGGACTGAATGGGTTAATTCTTCTAGAACAGTGACTGGCCCAGGTTAGCTGTTATCTCATTGCTATCTCCTGCCTAGACTATTAGACCCTCACCCTACAAAGAGACTGCCACTTCCTGGGGATCCTGGATTTGGCCCCAAGTGGACCAGCAACACCCCAGCACCTGCACGCACGGGTGCCCAGGGAGTATTCTCTGATGCTGACCCGAGTGGACCCTTACTTAGCCCAGTGCTCCCCACAAGTGCCCAGCTTTCCCTCCGCCTGCACATCCCTGACGTCCTCAAACTGAGCAGACCGTTCTGACTTTATCCGGGGCCTTGCCCAGGCCCTTTGCCAAGGGAGGCATTTTTCTTGTTACTCCCTGTCATGGTTGAGTCGGTGCTCAGACACACAAAATAACAAGGGGGGGGGGGGGGGGTGCAATCAAATCGGAGTCTTTCCATAAGAATAAAATAGCCTCTTATGAGCCCTCTGCCACCCGACTGGTACTGGGTCCTGTGATGGAACTCTGCCACCCCGAGAGGTTTGGGGGTGGGGGGTGGGCATGCAGGCAGCAAAGTCCTGAAGGGCTTTCCAATCAGTGTTTCCTCTCTTAAATCCTCCAGGCTGCTTATGGTTTCCCGGACATCTTAAGTGAACCGAGCCTCCGCTCACAATGGCACGTTGTTATATCGTTTTTCTATCACTTCGGGGACTTTGGGGGGACCCGGGGAAGCGCGCGGCGCGCCCCGCCGAGCCTTCAGGAAAGTGCAACAGCGCCATCTAGCGGCCGTGCGGGGTGGCCGGGGAGACCCGCCTGCCGCCACCGGGCACGTCCCGCGCTAGGTACGACCTCGCCTTCCGAGCGTCTTTAAGAACACAGATGGTTATCGCTGCCACCTCATTAAGAGAAGTAAAGGTCAACACGCTGACGGAGCTGTGATCTATTCAGCTTGGGTGTCGACGAGGGGGCCTAAAGAGGGCGCTGGAGGACCGGGATCCCGGGGTGCACCCCCGGGTCTCAGGACCTGTCTGCTCCCGCGGGAGCTGGTCGGCCCGGGCCCCTCGTGGACCGAGTGGACACATCGCGTTTCAAAAGCCGTCGTGGAAAGGCCTCCTCCAGCGGGAGCACAGCACAGGACCGGTTCCAGGCCAAGAGGCGGAAGCAGCGCAGGTCGTCGCCCCCCCCGCCCGCGCATCAAGCCCAGAGGTCCTCAGACTCGGGCACCCATCCCCAACCCCCGTGAGCTTGGTAACACGGGGATCCCCGGGCTGCCCCCAGGTCTTCTGGTACCCAGGACTGGAGGGAGCCTGAGCATGTGCATTTGCACCAGGTTCCCGCGGGGCGCGGACGCTGCTGGGCCAGGGCGCACGCTGAGAACCACCGTGCAGCTGGCCGGCTTCTCCCTAAGCTTCTGGAATGCTCAGTGGTCTGCGCTTACCTTGTTCGGCCTTCACTGACAGAACTCCGGGTCTCCATCTGGCATCTCTTCCGGGGAAAGACGGGGAGGGGTGGGGGGCCGTGGGAGGGGGATCAGATGCGGCTGGACCCTGGCCTCCGTCAGTTTTCCTTCCACGCCCCAGCTCCTGCTGGCGGGATGCACCAGGGGAGTCGACCTGGCCCAGGGCTCCCAGATGCGCAAAGGCCCAGATCTAACGTGGCGTTCGGACTGTGGCGTTCCTGGAGACCCACATCCACCTAAGTGCCCGCTTAGGTCAGCTCCACAGTATACATGTTCGTGGGTTTTAGGGAAAGGCTTGTATTGGGGACATTTTATGCCAGACAATTACTTAACATGAGTAGAAAGCAAGCTGGGCTGAGTGCAAGTACCAAAGGGCACTGTCCTCAGCTGGGGTCAGAAGCTACTGCGGCTGTGACTGATATTCACCATGGCCATTCGGACCGCATGTATTCAGCCAATCAGAAGTGAGCAATGCTATGAGACTCTTCCCCCCCCCCCACCATCAGGCTACAAATGCATTCAGCCAATCAGAAGTGAGCATGCTCTGAACCCCACCCCCAATGAAGCTACAAATGCATCTGGCCAATCAGAAGCAAGCAGGGCCCTGCATGGCATCATATTGAGGCCAATCAGACCACACATGTATTCAATCAGCGGTGAGCCGTGCTCTGAGTTTCTCGGCTCCTGCCCGTAATCTACCACATTGATTATGGACCTGCTCTGCTAACTCAAAACGGGGTCTCAGGTGATGTGGTTCTTAATATGCAATAGAGGTCAAGTCTAAAGGAGATTCGCCTATAACTAGTTACTAACACACGTAAGTTACAAAAGTATGCTGCGGTAAAATGTATACAAGCAGAAACAAAACTAAACCCCTAGGACTAATTATCCTTTAGGAACAATAGGCTCTCTGCCCAGGGGCCCAGGAAAATTTCATTTCTTTGTAAGGAAAAAAAAAAAAAGAATATGATCCACCTGGATTATCTTTGTCTTTTTACTAACGCAATAGCCACAAATTAATGTTTTGATGTCTTTTATGGAGAAGGGGGCCTGCAGAGGCCAAAGTGCCTAGGGCCCAGCAAAGTCATGCATCAAGCAAATGAGCAGAATGAAACCATCTCAGGCCTGTATTCTGACCATCTGTGGTTCTGTGTAGCCTTTCTCTTATCCCTGCATTATTACAGACAAAAGAGTCATTTGGAGAAAAGGAATGTATCAGTCTGGACACTTGGTTTCAAGGGACAAAAAGCAACTCCATCTGGCTTAAGCAAAACAGGGAGAATTTTAACTCTTCAACTGAAAACTCACAGCTCCAGTTCTGGTTTCTGGCCCTCCCCTCCTAGTGACAAGATGGCAGCAGTGTCTCCATATTCACGGCTCAGCAAATTCAGGTCCCACTGGACAGAGAGAGCCTCTTCCAGGCAGCTGAAAAGGAAGATGAAGCAGATCCCAAGCGGCAGAAGACAGAAAACAGGGTGTCAGCATGAGCCCCCCGCCAATGGGCTGTGGGGTGGGAGGCCCCTCGGGGCCTGGAGGTGGGGGTGGGACAGACAAGCCCAGCCACTCTTCACCTGGCTCCTGCTCTGTGTCCCGCACCTGAGCCATCACCTTCCTCTGTCCCCCCAGCCTGTCATTTCTGCCTCCCCAGATACCACCCCAGCCATCCTCACTCTCCATTGTCCCACCTCGTAACCTGCTCATCTGCGCTCCTCAGCTGGTCCCCAGTTGCCCCTCTCCTTTTCCTTTACCTCTGCTCAGTGAATTCCACCCCTTCTCCAGTAGTCTCTCCTACCCACCTCTAAAAAAAAAAACAAACCAAGGAAATGCATGTCTAAGACTGGTGGCTTAGGCCTACATCACTTGCTCCATTCAAACCATATGAGGTTAGGCGCCAACAGGGGGATCCCCAGCAAAAATCCAGGGGCTACTGCTGGAAGAAGAGGGGGCTTGGATACTGGGGAAGTGGACAGCCGGTCCACCAGCAGAGCTCCACATGGGACAGACCATGTGGCAAACCAGCTGCACATGCTTCCCGGATGAGAAACTTCCACATACATGAACTTCCCAACTACTCTGTAGACCAGGATATTGTCATTCCCACTGCACAGATGAGAAGAGCCAGGCTCAGCGAGGCTAAAAGTCTAGCCCAAGAGCACCTACCTTGAAAGTGGCAGAACCAGAAGGCAAAGCCAAATCTCCAGACTCCAAGTGTGTGTTTTTGCACTTTATCAACCTCTCAGTTTGCTGCTGTCTCTTTGCAAGAAGTGAGAAAGGAGATGAGCACAAGTCCAGGAGAGGAGGAGGGGGGAAAACAGAAAGCATGAAAAATCCCTAACAGTTTTCCTGGGGCCCTGCACTGGTCAGTTCATTGCTGAATCTGGGAGACTTCCTCACACATTAGATCTTTTTAGGTGTTTTCCAAATGTTATTTACAAAGAAAAATTAACTTCAGAATAAACTCGGAATTACCTCCTAATGTAAACTACGGACTAGTTAATAGTATAATTATGATAATATTGTTTCATTAGTTGTAACAAAAGTACCACACTAATGCAAAGTATTAATAAAGAAAACTCTGTATGAGGGGTGGGGGGTTATATGGGAACTCTGGACTTTCTGCATGATTTTTCCGGAAACCTACTGTTTTAGTTTCCTTAGCTGCTCAAGCAAATACCTTGCAATGGGTCAGCTTAAACAATGGGAATTTATTCAGTTCTGGCTTTGATGCTAAAAGTCCAAATCAAGGTGTCATCAACGTGATGCTTTCTTCCCAAAGACTGGCACTGTGGGGCTGGCTGCTGACGATCCTTGGTCCTGGGCTCCTCTGTCACATGACAATGCACATGGCGGCCTCTCCTGGCCTCTCCCTTCCCTTCCATGTCCCACTGATGTTCAGCTTCTGGCTGCTCCATCTGTGGCTTTCTCTCTCTGTGTGTCTGAAATTCATTCCCTTATAAAGGACTCCCGTAATAGGATTAAGACCCATCCTGATTGAGGTGGGCCACACCTTAACCAAAGTAACCTCATTAAAACATCCTACTTACAATGGGCTCACACCCACAAAAATGGATTAAGTTTAAGAAAATGTTTTTCTAGGGTACATACAGCTCCAAACCACCACACCTACAATGTTATAATAATAATAATAAGAGTCATCCATGCACCACTTAAAATCATCTCACCTTCCAGGCAAGGTCCACATACTCACTTTGGGGAATCAGAAATACCTGGCACACTCAAACCTCTCATGCTGGAACCCAGACGATCACTGGGTTTTATGGCAGGGTTCTCTCAGGCCTGCCTGCTGCATCCCAAGAGCGCTGAGATTCACAGAAGAGAAGGTAGAGCCTCTCTGGAGCACAGGCAGGGAGACCTAGCCCAAATGGAGTTGGCATGGTGCCAAGCTTAAAACTCAGTCCACATCCTGAATGGGTATTCTAGCATCTTCTTGCTTGGCCATTTAGTCATCTCAGAATCCCTAATTTACTTCTTCCTTGACCATTTCTAAGTTCAATGGTCTGGGAAAAGGAGGCCAAAATGGGGCGTGAGGCCCCGGGCAGCCCCATGCCAAGCCGCAGCCACACCTGTGGCTTTCACCCACTGACACACGGGCCGGATGCTTCTCAGATGCATGCTGGTGGGCAGCGCCATTTTCAAGAGCAGGAGGGGCCTTAAAGCCCCCCACGGGAGCCCCTCATGTATGAAGAAGGAAGGGTCCACCTCACACGCCAGCTTGAGGGGCAGAAACAGACTAGAGCATGGTCTCTGACTCCCGTACAATGATCTCTCATCTTCCACCGAGATTTTTCCCACCCCAATTTAAGCCGAGTCAATTGAGGTTCCTGGCTCCAAGGACAGCATGCAACCCCTCACACTGGAACAATCTAGAGTCTCGTGTCCTCACCTGGGAGATAACACGTGTGACCTGCTGGACCAGACTGTGTCATCCCGGAGAAACGAGCCCCAGGGGGGGCTGAGTTACCAGTGCATCCCTGAGCAACCCCCACCCTCACCCCAGAACTCCAGGATTTCCATCTTGTGGATCTATGGGTGGTCAGAACAACATGTGTGCATGCATGTGTGTATGTGTGTGTGTGTGTGCCTCACTTTATGGCTTTTATTCCTTTGGATAAGCTCTCTCTACTTTTTTTCAGAATGTGCTTTATAATAGCTAATGACAGGAAGCAGCCTAAATGTTCAACAGAATGAAAGTATTTATGCAAACCATTTATATCCAACAAAAGGAAAGTATTTATGCTGCATCTATTCGATGAACTTAAATATGGTGGTTAAAGAGATTGGGGTAAAATAACCCAGATAGCACTCAAATACCAAAAAAAAAAAAAAAAAAAAAAAAGAGCCAGAAGCAAAATTGCATGTACAGAAGCAGATGAAACAATAAAAAAAAAAAAATTTACATGTACAATATGATTACAACTACGGTGGATGGCACTTTACTTTAAGAAAAAAAAAAGGTCAAGGGGAATGTACACCAAAATACAGTAGTGTACATCTGCGGCTGTGCACAGAAATACAGCAAGACATGAGTCCAGGAAAGGAAAGGGTGGGCTTTCCACCTCGGACCTTCTGAGCTGTCACATGGAGCTCAGGCTTCCCGACCTGGCTTTGGGCCCACCCCATCCCTACTTGCAGTTTCTCCATGAGGATGTTGCACCAGCACAAATGCCACCAGGCTTGACAGTGTCCAGGTTCTCCTGAGAGCCCTTCTTATTTATTGGAGCTTTCAACTGATACTGACTGTGTCAGCGTTGGGGCTGGATGTGAGGTATGAAAGCCCCAGACCCAGACTTCAGGGTGTTTACAATCCACAGGTCAAACCACTCCACCAGTTACTTCAATAGATACCCACCCCCTTCTTTCTCTTTCCTCCTCCACCTCAGTACCATTTCCCCCTTCTCGGAAATTCCCTCCCCACTCAACTCTCTGGCTGTCCCAACTGTTTGGTCTTTGGAAGCCTATGGGCTGTGTCCAGATGGTTCTCTCTTCATGAACAATGAGTTGGCTCCCTCTGAGCTCCTTTGCCCAACGTGGTTCCTTTATCAGCAACGTTTAAGGTAATAGGTTGACGTGCTGATTGTTAAGACTAGGAGGAAAGACATCAAGGAAGCAACTGGAAGCAGAACAAGGAGAAATGCAGAGAGAGCAGACAAAGGCCTCCCCTTTTACAGTCTTGTTTCTCCATCAGCTGTGGTGCAGAATCCAGGCCCAGCCCCCCCCTCCTCCCCGGGGACCCCTGAACCGGATGCTCTTGACTACCAGCCTCTGCACCAACGGGCTGTGTTGCTGGAACTGCCCCTTCTCCCTCCTGCCCCAATGCACTTGGCCTTGATAACTTCTGTGAGGCTCTACGTCTCACCCAGCCATCACCTCCTCCAGGAAGCCTCCCCACCCCCACCCCGGCCAGTTCAGGCACCTGTGCTGGGTGCTCTGAAGCCCCAAGCACCCCCAGTTCAGCCCCCATCTCCATTCCTGCTATTAGTTATTTTCGGGGCTGCTACTTTTGCTAGCCAGAAAGTTCCAGAGGGCTTGGTTTCATAATCGTAATTAGAACCTAAATGAGCTAACAGCCTGATGTGCCTGGGAGGGTCCGGTGTGCCTCTGTTGACAGTCCCAGTTTAGTTTAACCAGGAGAGGGGCACATGGGCTAGGAGTGCCTCTCCCACCCCTCCTACCCTGACCAGGCCATCAACATTGGCTGGCCGGGGACCAGTCTGCACCTGATCTCAGCTCATCCTCCCTGGTGGCAGAGGGCACCTGTCACCCACCACACCATTTGCTGTTCTGCAGCCTTGTTCCTGTTTCCCTCTTCCCAACCCCGACTCTATGATCCTCATTCTTCCCCAGTATCACTTCTCCCTAGGATGCTGGGCGTTTATCTTCAGCTTTTGGGAGAATCCTGCTGGGGAAGGGGGGAGCGGGCATTGTTTCCATTTTACAAATGAGCAAAACATGCCAAAAATATTTTGGTGGCTGCCGCAATGAAAAGGCAAAGTAGCATATCCGGAAAGCTAAAGGTGAAAACGGGACCACGTTTATGACATGGAATAGAAGAGGATGGAATGTCCTAGCCCCGTGGTCCCTGCGGGGTTGGTGGGTTGGGGGGCGTGAGTTCTGAGAATGCCGAGGAGTAGCGTCTTGAGGGAGGGAAGGAGGGGCCGGGACGCAAAGGGTTGATTCCCAGCCCCTCCGCATTGCAGCGCCGTGGGAAGGTGGCCATCGCCATCACCGTCTACCTGTGCGCTCCGGCTGCGGTGAGGGCTGGGTTCACTCCACGGTTCTCATCCGTCACTCCTTCCCTTTTTCACTGCAGCAGCGGCCGCCTGTGAAGGGTCCAGTGGGGCAGGCCCGTCCGAGGGAGGACTCCCACTTTCACCAGGGGAAAGGGAGGCAGGTGCATTTAGTGGCTTTCTGACTCCCCCCTGGCTTTGCTGATTGGCGAGCCTATGGGAACTTTTGGAATCTGTCGGCGTGCACCCCTGGATTCGCATGGAAACTAAGCATTTTTCCTTTAAAAAAAAAAAAGAGAGAGAGAAAAAAAAAGACACTTGGGTCCTCGCTAAGAATGGGCTTTAGTTGTATCACCTGTCTGGCCGCATCTCTGAAATTTGGCAGAGGTGAGCTGTGAACGCAGAACGCGGTTCCCCATTGAAAGGGATGGCCGGCTGTTTACATCAAGGCAAACAGGCAGGGCGATAGGGAGGGCATGAGCAGGCTGTACCGTTCTGCTTCCCATCTGTGAAGCGCAGAACCTAAAGCAGCGTTTAAGGACGCCCGCCCGGCCCAGGCCCTCGGCCGCGGTGGCAGGAAGGAGGCCCGGGTCAATGGCGCGCGGACCCCGACTTGGCGCCTGCAGAGCACGGAGCGCGCCCACGCTGGGCTTTGGTTTGTGCAAGGCTGCCATCGTGCGGCTGCTACGGGTATTGCCTTTGGGAAACAGCCCAGGTGCGCGCACCTTTGCTTTAAAGCAGACCGCTCTGCCTGCCATTAAGGTGGCCGTCTCCTGCCATCAGCCAGAATGTGGGTCCGATATACAGATGACGCTCAGTTTGAGGGAAATCAAAGTTCTAATTTTTCCATCCAGGGCATCTCCTGGTTGGCGCCACGAACCTCAGCTACAGGCTGGTTGCGATTGTTCCTTTAGACGAGGATTTTCTTACCAGTCCGGACCGTCCTCAAGTCCAAGGTGCTGAGCGTTCCCAAGCCTGGCCCTGGTCTCCTCTGGGTCATCTTGCAAGGCTGGGCCACGGTAGACCTGCCTGAGCCTGCCCTCGCCCCCCACACCTGGGCACCGCCCTCAGAGGTCCTGGAACCCTCTCTGTGCAGGAATCACGCCTGCACCAGACCACGCGCTCAATTAGCAGCCGTGTGGAAGGCAACCGCGGCATGAAAGCCTTGTGGCCGCTTCCTAGGGGTGCACTCAGCTTGCTCTGGAACCACCAATTTAAACAAGGCTGAGACTGGCTCAACCTGCAGACAGAATTTGAGCACTAAAGGGAGCTAACTGTTGGTCTAAGGCAGGTTTCACAGCCTGGGCACTACATTTCAGGCCAGGTGAGTCTTTTGTTGTTGGGGCTATCTTGCACATTTCAGATGTTTAGCAGCGTCCCTGGCCTCTATGCACTAGAAGCCAGTGGCACAACCTCCAAAGAATGTCTCCATAGTGGGGCAAAGTTGTCCCCAGTTGCAAATCACTGGTCTAGGGATGTACTAGTTTCCTAGGGCTGTTATAACCAATTACTACAAATTTAGCGGCTTAAAATGACACACATTTATTATCTTACACTCGTGGAAGTCAGAAGTCGGAAATGGGTGTCACTGGGCTCCAATCAAGGCATCGGAAGGCCTTCGTTCTTTCCCGATGCTCTAGGGGAGAAGCTGTTTCCTCGCCTTTCCCAGCCTCTACCAGTATTCCTTGGCTTCTGGCATGTTCCTCCACCTTCAAAGCCAGCAATGGCTGGGTGAGGCTTTTTCAAACTTCTTACATTGATGATTCTCTTCCGTAGCTGAATCCCCCTCTGCCTCCTTCTCATGCAGACGCTTGTGATTGCTCTGAGCCCAGATAATCCAGGACCATCTCCCCATCTCCACTTCTGTACCTTAATCACATCTGCAATGTCTCCTGTACCAAGTAAGGGACCAATTTACGGGGCCCAGGGATTCAGACATAGGCATCTTTGTCTGAATTCAGCTAATCACACTGAATAGATGCTCCAGGGTCAGGACGACAACAGTTGAGTGACACACCCTCGCTGAAAGGAGCAGTAGCTCTGGGTGATATAACATCCTGGGCAGCCCAAATAAATCTCTGTAGACAGATTTGGGCCCTTGAGCTGCCAGTTTGCCAACCCTGACACACCCCTTCAATGCACTGATGAGGGCACCGAGGTGCCCAGGAGGGAAGTGGCTGCCCCAGACCCCACCTGATTTAGGGGTTGGGCTGGAACCAGACCCCTGCCCTTCCCGGTCCTGGGACACACGTTCCCAGCACCCACCCAGCCCCTCAGGAAAACATTTATAACAGTGGACCTTCAGGCTGAGCATCAGAGAGAGATGCAGATGTCCACACTGCTTTCTACATCCCAATCCATACCCAGGAGAATCTGCCAAGCCCATGAGAATCTGCCAAGGAGCTGACTCAAGCGGCCATGAGGTGTGGGAAGCATAGCACTCACAGGGAGGACAGGATGCACGCAGGGGTCTGTCCCTCACTTGGGGGCAAGACCTGAGACTGGTTCTACACTAAGTGCGAGGATTCAGGTGTCAGCGAAGGAAGCAGAGCAGAGATGTCCAGTTGTTGGCTTTTAAATTAAACGGCCCAGCTCATTTGGTCAGGAGTGGGAGGGGAACGAAAGATACTCCCAAACTGATTTGGGGTCTCCAGAGTAGAAGGGATGTGTGCCCCACTTCTGGTCTGGAATTTTAGAGAGCAGCCTGAGCTCCCAAAAAAGTGGAATCAATCCAAATGTCCGTCAACAAAATGTGGCACACCCATCCAATGGAGTATTATGTGGCAAGAAAGAGGGATGAGACATTGATACATAGCACAACGTGGATGAAACTTAAAAACATTGTACTATATGAAAGAATTCAGGTGCAAAAGACCATGTACTGTCTGATTCTATAGGCAAAGCTATCAAGACAGGGATTAGTGGTTGCCCAGGGCTGGGATGTATGTGAAAAGAGAGAACTGCTAATGAGTATGGGGTTTCTTTTGGGGATATTGACTGGATGATGGTTGCACAACTTAGTAAAAACATGAAAAAAAAATGAATTATATACTTCAAATGGGTAAACTTTATGGTTTATAAATTATATCTCTATAGAGCTATTTAAAAATAATAGGCAAGAACAGAGGAACTGAATAATAAATTAAACAAAATTGACTTAATGAAAACAAAACACACACAATCATTAACTGCTCACTCCCTGTACACAGGGCATAAAAAGGAATACTGAGCACAACCTCAGACCCAACCCCAAGTGTGCTACTGATGGGTGGGGCGGGGATCCGAGCTCCAGAGGATTTCCTTCTAACTCTGAGCTGTTGGCTTATATGTCTTTAAATGAACTTCCACTGGCATATCAGCTTTTCTTTCATGGGAGGAGTCTTTTATTGAACAGTAACTACATCAAAGTTGAGATGCTTTTCACCACTTGATTTTCATCTAAACACAAACACGAGCCATCCATATCAAATGGTACAGTGTTCACAGATGCATGCTGAAAGTTATGGCTGACATCACACACAGGGCACCCTTCAGCTGCAGACTGAGTCCACTTTGATGGCCTGTGCCTCCTTCACAGAGAGCCCATGTGCACAGCGGGCTTCGTGATTTCTCCATAAGGAGTTCTAGAACTCTGTTTCTATTCAACTGGACTCTTTCCTCTCTGAAATGGCTGGAAAAGAGACAAAAATACCAGTGGAATACTCCAGAAGAAACTTCTCCAGAGAGAACAGTTTTCTCTGTTTGAACCTAGCAACTAAGCCCCACTTATCCGTGTATCACCAATGCCCAGCACAGAGCTTGATCCTAAGCAAGCACACAGAGTGCTGGATGGATAGACAGACGGACGGATGGATGGATGGATGGATGGATAGACGGATGGTGGGATGGATAGGTGGATGGATGGATGGATGAAAGGATGGTGGGATGCATGGATGAAGAGAGGGATTGGAAGGAGTGAAGGAGGGGAAATGGATGGACCAACAGACAGCTGGACAGATGAATGGATGGATGGATCCCCAGCAGTGACAGAGCACATGCCACAGAGCTGGGCTCTGCAGGTATTTGAGAAGGGGAAGACTGGCTGTCACACTTAAGTCAGGCTGTTATTTTTACACTTACCCTCAAGGCCACCAATATGCTAAAAGAGCTATCATTCCAAATTCCCATCCAGTGACTTCTCATTAAATTAGGTGATGACTGACCCCAGGTGGGATATGGGCAAGAGGCACACAGCATGCACCAGCCAGCCAGCCCGGCTCTTGGGATGCTCTTGCCCATCTGATGCTGGCTGTAACTTCCCCAGAAAGGCATGTGTCTCCATAGTGATCTCTCTGGTGTCTGTCTCCCACAATTACAACGGGGCTGGCATGCATGACCCCGTAAAGGATTTCTTCAGCACCAAACAAAATGGGCGTGGCCCTCTCTCTGAGCTTACTGACTAAGGAAAGAGATATGTTTAGGAAAACATTCATGTGGTTCCAGTGCAGCCATTACAAATTTATCCTACGTAATAGAAACCATAGCAGGTTTAATGAATGAGCTTCTGAAATCTCTTGGAACTGCCAAAAATTAGCTTGTGAAGATAACTGCTTGCACCCGCATAGCAATCCATGCTATTTTCTCAGACGTTCTATTACCCGAGCCCCTGCAGCAGGCCTGTGAGAAGGGCAGGGCCTGGGTGGTCACTGTCTCCCCAAAGATTACAACAAGGCACAGCAGCTGGATCCCCCCCAGGACAGGCCCCGCAGCCCAGGCCTGCCACACAGGAGCTAGGAACTTGGCTGCACATGCTTCCACCATGCCTCCCTGGCCAGCCCCTGCCCACCGCTGTCCTCTTGGCCTCTTTCCCAGACCCAGCTCTGCCCAACAGATCCCCTGCCAGTGCTCCTGGGTCTCACAGGCAGCTCTTCCTTTTGCCACAATCTTCATCATTCCTTGTGTTTTCCGATTCTCCTCCACTGATCCTCTCCTGCAATCATAAAAGAATGGAGAAAGCATTCCAGTTAAATGCTTAAATGGGGTGGTGCCAACAGTCTGGGGTTCTGCTACGTGAGCCTATGGATGCCCTGGCTTGTTTTTGTGCTGTGAACTCACATTCCGCACAGAGGAACCACGTTGGAAGAGCCCAGACAGCCACAGAAAAACCACGGTGTGTGCAGAGGATGTTCTCAGCACATGTTTAGAGAATAGCCACACCCAGGGCGATCCAAGAAAGAGCCAGGCAAAGGAAGCACAACTTCAAAGACTGGTGCTCTTATGCTCGAATGCATAGATTTCCCCACATTTATATGGGGGACTTTACATTACATTGAACACCTCCTGCCTCCGCAAACAACCCTCAAGGTTTCAAAGCAAAGTCAGTGGTCAGTGGAAGAGGGAAAGTTCACAGCTCAATGTTCAGGGGTTCAGGAGGGTCTTAAGTGAGCCCACCTGTCCACTAGGAAGCAAAGAAAATGAAAGCTCCCCCTCTGCCAAGTGGCTAAGTCTGATGCCCGACACTGAGCAGCTTTTCTAAAAGGATCCATAACTTTCTGGTAAATTCCATGCCTTCGATGTTGAATCTTTTATCCCAGAAAGGTCTACGTTCCAAAACAAGCAATGTCCCCGAAGATGTATAATTCTAAGTTTAGGGGCTTGAGATAATTATTGATTCTTTGGGAATTCAAGTGCAAAGACCCTTCTGTGCACAGAAATTGATTTATCACAATTATCCTGGGCTGGAAAGTATCTGGTTCAGCTTCAGAAAAATCCTAATGGAATCACATCATGTCAAAATCTTATAAGACTGACCGACACCAAACCACTAAGAAATAGTCAGTAACCTTCTTCCCCACGATTCTTCTGTGTAATCAGTCTGGATTATATGATAAGCTGATGCCATATTCCAATTTCTAGCAATCTAGACTTGAGGGGCGATGGAGGAAAGAAGGGCAAATTTGCCTTTTATTCTGCTTGAAAGACTCAAGCCCATTACAAAATTTGAAATTCAGAGTTCTCAAAGTTTCCTTAACAACACAAGGCTACTGCTGATTTCCATGTGTTTCTCTGTTTCCTCTTGGCTTCGTTAGAGCTTGTCTAGCTTAGTGAAGAGGACCATGAAAAGTCTAATTACATTGGCCTGTCCTTACACCCCCTCCCTATGGAAGACTGATGTGGGGCACAAATCAATGGCCCATAGGCGAGCTGGTTAATGGAGCTGCCTCGTGGACTTAGGCCACAGACAAGGACTTCCCTAAGCAGGGACAACGCGATTATGAAGGAAAGGAGCTTACGAAACAACAAATGAGCCACCACACCGAGTTCCCTTCTCCACGATTGGACCGTCTGAGTCCAGCATCTTGAGAGCTCTGCCCACGACTGCACACGTCCCCGTCTGAATTTTCTGAGTGAGCATGACACCCACGCCCCAACAGTGAGAGAGCAAGATAAGCAATTGTGGACTGAGGGGTGGAAAATTAAATTGAATTGTGAATAATACACTGGGGACCATCCCAAGAGCATGTGCCACAGTGATCCAATTCCCTGCTCTTGTTCTTTAGACACTTGCTACTATGCTCTCCAGAGGACGGGAGAACCTGCCAGGGTTGGGAGAGATGAAAGTGGTGGCTCTGCTCAAACTTTTCTGAGCTGGGATTCTGACCTGCTCTCCTAATTATTCTGGCATTAAATGGAGCTGGGTTTCCAGTTCTGTTCCTGGGCTCACTGATTTTTTTTTTAATTAAATTCAGTTTTATTGAGATATATTCACATACTATACAGTTATCCAAAGTGTACAATCAATTGTTCACAGTACCATCATATAGTTGTGCTTTCATCACCCCCAATCTATTTTTTGAACATTTTCCTTATACCAGAAAAAGTAAAACTAAGAATAAAAAATAAAAGTAAAAACAAACACCCAAATCATCCCTTCCTCCCACCCTATTTTTCATTTAGTTTTTTGTCCCCATTCTTCTACTCATCCATCCATACACCACATAAAGGGAGTGTGATCCACAAGGTTTTCACAATCACACTGTCACCCTTTGTAAGCTACATTGTTACACAATCATCTTGAAGAGTCAAGGCTACTGGGTCGGAGTTTGATAGTTTCAGCTATTTACTTCTAGCTATCCCAATACATTAAAACCTAAAAAGTGTTATCTATATAGTGCACAATAATGCCCACCAGAGTAACCTCTCGACTCCATTTGAAACCTCTCAGCCACTGAAACTTTATTTTGTTTCATTTTGCATCCCCCTTTTGGTCAAGAAGATATTCTCAATCCCACAATGTTGGGTCCAGATTCATCCCTGGGAGTCATATTCTGCATTGCCAGGGAGATTGACACCCCTGGGAGTCAGGTCCCACGTAGTGGGGAGGGCAGAGATCACCTGCCGTGTTGGCTTAGTTAGAGAGAGAGAGAGAAGGTCACATCTGAGCAACAAAGAGGTACTCAGGGGGAGACTCTTAGGCACAATTATAAGCAGGTTTAGCCTCTCCTTTGCAGTGACAACCTTCATAAGGGCAAGCCCCAAGACAGAGGGCTTAGCACATCAAACCGTCAGTCCTCAATGTTTTGGGCTCACTGCTTTTTGCTCTCTGTTGTTCATACTCACAAGAGAGGCCAAAATCATACTCTCTCCCCTCTACCAAATTAGTACCAACTTAGAAAGGGTTACCTTTCCTGCCCCACTGTTCCCCTGACCCCAGACCCCCAAAATCCATGTGTGCAGAGGTGTGTGGAGGAGATAGGGATGGTGTGTTCAAGTGTCTGGGGAAAAATATGCAGAGTTTTCCATTTGTACTGAAAACACTTTTTTTTGAAGTTTTAACAAAGAATAAATGTAAGACTAGATTGTTTCCTATATAAGTAATTTCCATTTTAAAATTTACAGAACTGTATAAATTAGCTAGACCCTTGGATGGGCAAAATGAAATCATAAGCACGTAAAAGTAGCAGCACGCTTAAGTTTTCTCTGATGTGTAGAATTTTTAGATGCTAAAAGGTACATATTGCCCATGTACTTTTCTTCACAAGAATATAGGCTTGTAAATGAGTTTAGAAACTCAGTCAACCTTATTCACTAGAAAAGTGCCTCACATGCAGTATATGATCCATTAACAGTTATCAAATGAATGAAGGGACAAATGAATAAATGAATTAATGAGTGAGTGCAGTAGATAATCCATCATCAATTTTCCCTCTTTCCTTCATGTGTGAAACTTGTTATGTGGTATGGACTCAAGCATGCTAACAGCTATCAAATGTTTATTTGCATTTTACTCCTAACCAATCAAAGTTCAAGAAGTTTACAAAGTAAAAATGCTCCAATTTGGAAACCCAAGTCCAAATTGAGAACCAATCACACAAGCAGGTGGAAGGTAAAGAAATACCCACTAGTTAACCATTGAGGGCTGCAGTAAACACAATGGCCACGAGAGGGAGCCCCAGAACCACCTCAGCCAGGAAAAAGTGCTTCCACTATGGTGACTCTCCTCTCAGCACTTCCCAGCAGACCAAACGATAGAATTTGTATTGCTCCTGCACTATAGCAATGTACAACTGCAACAAGACAAGAGCTGCTGCTAGCCAGGCATCAGATTCTTAGAAAAATGGCCCTACCTCTCCATCTCAAAATTTTCATATCTCTTTATGAACAATTCCTCTGGCCTTACAAATCAAATGTCAGTGGAAGAAAAGCATTTTCCTTGGGGATGCAAACTGAATTTATTAAAAAGTCACCTGTACAGGAAGCACAACTGTGACCTAGAGAAGGAAAAAACAACGTTTTAGAAGCCATGTGCATTTATTTACTGCTCCCCAGCAACATTCTTGTAAAAGAATGTTACACTGTTGGTGTATTAATTTCATCTCCTCCAGCAAAGAAACTTAAGGCATGTGCAAACTGACTGGGAAATCACATCGGATGGGATTATGATCCTATATTGGTCAAGTTTCAAAGGCTTCCTATGTAACTGAGTGTAGGAAGGGAGAAATTTCCCACAAACTCCTTCTCTCAAATGGTTTTGAATAACCCTGCAAACATTTCCAGGGTCTTTATAAGCCACAGATGTTAGCAGCAGCCAGATCATGCCAACTTTAAAAGATGCTGTCCACAAGTGATGCAGCTTTAAAAACAGATTTTTGCAACATTTGAAAGAAGAGGTTAATTTCCCTGTGAAATGTTGTGAAACATCCATGCCTCAACAACTTGTGTACTTAAAATAAACAAAGTGATCTGCTCCAAGGGGCTTCTTGTTGACAGTTCTATTTCTATGGCAGACCTAAAAAAGAACAGTCAGAAATTAAGGGACAGACACCAAACTTGAAAAGCAGAACAATTCAAGAAAGCAACTGAAAGAATAACTGATTAACGAAAGAGTAAAATTAAGGAGTCTAGAGAGATTTCCAGGGAAGAGAAGGTTCCAGAATCTGCATCGTTTGGTGACCTATGGGAAGGTCTAATCAGCTAAAACATGCTGATTTCCATGGAAGGAGAAACCTAGACAAGAAACTGAGAAACTGCAGATTCCAGCCAATCAGTGATTATATCTGCAGCCCCTACTCACCAACTTGGGAAAAAAAAAAAAAACCTGAAATTTCAGAACTCACATAATCCTTAAAAGATGAAAACCGTTGGCTGAAAACCTTCCTGAGCAAATTAAAATCCTGACTGCGGGCCCTGGGGAAGACAGAAAGTGTGGGTGAAACAGGGAACAAGCCAAGACATAAAGGGAGTGAAAAGACCACAACTTAGAATTTAAAACATATTTATATATAGTTTTAGTAATATAGTTATATTCTAATTATAAGAATGGCCCTTCTTCCTTCAAGAGATTCAAGGATGCTTCTGGAACATTTTCTGTGTGAAACTCCCCTCACTTTGCTGTTGTCAGAGGAGAGATGGGAAAGCTCAGAGCAAGTTAAAGCGGCAGTTCTGGCAGTTCTGGTTTCCAGCTTGGTTGCCTCCAACCAGACCACACCAGCTCCCAGTTCTTGGAGTAACCCCCAGTGGAATTCTCTGTGGAGGAAACCATCTCCCCAGTTATGTGAAAATGTCCTCCCCCTGCTCCCTCCCTAAGGCTTGTGCCATCTCCACATTCTGATATGCAGTGCATTTTCTGTTTCCATCCTTGGCCAAGAAACTGCTGCATCCGAGGCACAAAGGCAGCGCATGGGAGCTGCAGGCTCATTTGCGGAGCTCATCAGCAAACCTGGGCGAGAAGGGACCGCCACTGGCTCCCCTTTATTTCCAACTCTGATGCCTCATTAGGATCACGGTCGCAGCCCCACCATGGCTGCCTGCCCAGATGCCCAGTCACCCTGTTAATATCTGTAAAGGTCCATTAAAGCCTTCCAGCTGACAGGCACCATCAAAGCAAAATCTCTCACTACCATCCTCAGTGACCTTGGAGTTCCTCTTCGCCTGTCACCACCGAGGGTAAATCAGCACCTGCCCTGCCGATCAGCCCCTAATGAGGCACCTGCAGCAGCCACAGAAGCATTCAACACTGACGAGAACTCACTTCCCGTCGGGAAAAGAGCCAGCGCTTTAATTCTGGACAGTTCATTTAAATAGTAAGAACCTCCCACGTGCGTCTCCCTCCCCGCACATGTGGCAGCTGCCGCCTGGGAGGTCTCTGTGCTGAGCCGGCCCTGCCCCTGGACGCCCCAGCCCGTAAGTCCAAGCTGGGAGGAAGGACTGGGAGGGGCAGACCCTCTTGCATTTGGGAGAATTGGGAAGAAAACTGCCAGAAGCAATGGGAAAATCCAAAGTCAAGGGTGCCTGGGGCTCTGCGCTCCCCTCAGGCTGTTCAAAGGCCTTCCCACCGCCCCCCACCTGCCCGTGGGACACCCCACCAAGGCCCAGATCCCCTCCCTCAGCAAAACCCTCCTCCAGACCCCACTGGCCAATTCGCCTGGGCGCTGTGTGCAACAAAAACAGAAGACAGCTTGCATGTCTGCCAACAGGGGGCTGCCCAAATAAACACCCCGTCCCTAAACCATCCTGCTGTACTGATGTTAAAAAGAACACAGCGGTTTTAATATACTGTAATAGCTAGAAATAAATACCTGAAACTACCAAACTCCAACCGAGTAGCCTTGATTCTTAAAGACGATTGTATAACAACGTAGCTTACAATGGGTGAAAGTGTGATTGTGAAAACCTTGTGGATTGCACTCCCTTTATCCAGTGTATGGATGGATGAGTAGCAAAATGGGGACAAAACCTAAATGAGAAATAGGGTGGGATGGGGGGGGCACGGTGATCTGGGTGTTTTTTGTTTTGTTTTGTTTTGTTTTATTCTGATTCTTTCTGGTGTAAAGCAGATGTTCAAAAATAGATTGGGGTGATGAATGCATAACTATAAGATGGTACTGTGAACAGTTGATTGTACACCATGGATGATTATATGGTATGTAGATATTTCTCAATAAACTGAATTAAAAAAAAAAAAAAGGACACAGCAGCCAGAGGTACAGCAGTGTCCCAGCTCCGCTGCCCTTGAGACATGCAAGAAGGGGGAGGGAGGCTTGCTTGTAACATTCAACCCAGTGGGTCTTGAATTTTCAACCAAGTGCATACATTACTGATTCAAAATAGTGCTTTCAGCTGATCTTCAGCTCTACAAAGGAAATTCATCTTATTATATGTTTCCATGTTTCACTGGAATTTTTTTTTATTAAATTCAGTTTTATTGAAATACATTCACACACCATACAATCATCCATGATATACAATCCACTGTTCACAGTATGATAACATAGTTATGCGTTCATCACCACAATCCATCTCTGAATCACTGTAATTTTAACAGGGAATTCTTAGCCCCAAAGAGCTTCTAATTGCTAAATCAGGGACAGTGGGGAGTGGAGGATCTTTTTGAGCAAGAGGGTCTGGAAGGAGTGGTTCATTCAGGAAGTGCATGGAGGAGGACATAACCCACCGCCTCCAACAACGGAAGTAACATCCACCTGGGTCTGATTTGATCACTATCAATTCCTCTGTACTTCAGTTATAGATGATAGAAATAACTAGAGGCCAAAGTGCACCATTTTCAATGCTACTCACAGTTGGGAAGGCTTGCGTGTTGAAGTTGAATCTTGAGCCAGATGCTGACTCGCTGGCCCCAGGCTCCCGGGGGCTCCACCTCCCACAGGCGCCCCCGTTCCTCCGGATGGGACATCAGGAACTTCCTACAGACTGAGAGGAACGAGTGTAGACTGAGCAGGCAGACCCTGCGTGGCTGTGGTCTACGTGAGGCCACTGTTATTTCCTGCCTTAGGACACTGGCCCATTCTGGGCACTTCCTGCGACTACCCTCTGGCTGGGGCCCCTGCTGCACCAGCTCCCCTTCTGTGTACCCCTTCCTTCCAGGGGCACCTCAGTGCCTAGGGACTGCTTCTGCTCCCATTCTTGGGGTGAGCCACTTCCTGAGGCATAACCACAAGTCCAGGGGAAGGGGACGCTTCCTGGCAGCAGGGGCCTGTCCCTATTTGCCCACGTGGCCATGGGCCAGCAGGTACCCACAGGGACAACTCAGGTCGCCTCTGAACACAGGTGGTGCTCAGGGTGAAAGCACAGATAAAAACCTACCCCACACAGCCTAATTCTAAGTATTTAAAAGATATGAACTGAGCTGGCAATGTGTTCAAAAGACTGTTCTGCCTTCCCATCTCAACAAATATAACTGCGTAACAAACAACAGGGAAAGCCAGTTTCAAATTTAGAATTCTTGGACTCCTTGGAGTTTTGCATCAGAATAGGGCAGGAGAAAGCTGGCCCCCATCCCACAATCCACCCCTTCCTCCTCCACATCCTGCTCCTCCCCATACCTCAAGGGTCCTTGTGTGCACAAACCTGTATATACACACACACACACACACACACACACATGCCCCACTCCATGCACACCCCACCAACAATCACTCTTGGGCTAAGGAGGAGCAAACTGGTGGCATGGTCCACGCTTGGGAGAACGGATCCAGGCAGGAACCCCGTCCTGGCTCTAGGCAGCCATGGGTGGGAAATTCTCGGGCCCTGGGTGGGCATATCCTCCGGGCCCATAGATTCCTCACCCTGTGGAGAGGGGTGCAGTGGAAAGAGGGTGCTAATGCATGGGGCCCCAGGCTGGAGTCCCTCCTGTCCAGGTGGAGGAGCAGGACTGGACACCGCCAATGTCTGCCAGTGGGGGAAGAGTCGGACACACTGGGGCATGGTCTGAGTGTCCGCTGTTTTTCTCTCCACGCACTGCCTGCTCCCCCACCACACCCAACACAGTTAGGGTTGATGCAAAAATTCAAAGCCCCTGAACTCTTGCCAGGTGGCTGAAACCCCACAGAGAAGCCATGCAATCCAGAATTGGCAACTCTCTGTCGGGAGAAACCAGAGGAGGGCGGGAAGGGACCTGTGGGGACCCTGCAGGGCTCTCCGGGTGGCCCTACCCTTGGAGATGGCAACTTCCTGGCAAACGGGTTCTCTGCAGCTACCCTGACAAGACAACCTGAAAACCTGAGGGGACCTGCAATGGGGGCCAGCTCACTAGAGCAAGGGTCTCAGGACAGTGTGAGGCAGGGCCTAGTGGCATGTGGGAGGACACAGAGGACCAGCTGACTGTTCCAGAACTCCCCATCAGCTCAAAGTGAGCGGCACAAGGCAGGAAGCCTTGAATAGTCTTGGCCGTAAGTCGAGGCATCTCAGAGTTTGAAAGTTCTAAGCACACTTGAGGGGAAATATGTTTTCACCTGCTTTTCTCTATGACGTCAGGGCAACAGAAGTTTCCTTCCCTTGCCTAACTTTTCTCCCCTTTCTATTCTTCACCCTGTACCATAAAGACCCTGGAAACTCAAAACTAAGGGTCCTAAAACCTCTGTACTACAAGAAGTGAGGCCAATTCAACATGGGGTGGGCATGTTTCTTGGGGACTGGGGGTCCTGGAGAGATGTTCTCAAGAACCTCCTACCCTTGTTGACAGGAATGGTGACATTTGACATCAGAGCTTTTGGATCTTCTTCTGGCAAATATATGAAAAGATTTTCCTTTCCAGGACTTGGAACTCCAGGTTGGGCAGGGAGAACAAAGAGGAAGATGGGGCTGTCTGTGAAAACCAAAGGTAAATTTCTCATGTTTCTTGCTGTCTGCTATTGCAGCATTTGAGGGAGGATAGAATCTTTTATGCATTTACAATAGATGAAAACAAACCCTATTGCAAATCCTTATTTTTTTTAATTAAGCCATGTATCAAGTTTTGGGTTCAAATTGTGTAGCATAAATTAAATTTAAATTGCATTCTATTAACCGATATGAGCATATTTCTGTAAGTATAGTTATGATGAGGATAAACTTATAAAAAAAATAATAAAGACAGCCAGAGCTCAGGGAGCTGCTTGCACCCCCTTGGCTCATGGTTTCTAGTCAGAGGACAAAGCACAGAACTCTTGGCTTCGAATGACAGATCAAAGGCACACTGAGGGCCCCAGCAGTCGTCTGCTGCTCGGCCGCCATTCTCTGGATTTCCCTTTTCTTCTGATGTTGTTTATTTGTTTATTATTTCCAAATCCAATTATTTCTCAGATTGGGAAAGGTTCGCCTCTGTGAGCAAACATCAAGTCTCAGTTTGTGCTGAAACAACGTGCGATTCCTCACATCACAGGACTGAGGCCTGCCCCGGCCCAGAGGCCCTATGGTGGAATCCTCCAGAATCACCTAGAAGGTGCACATGTTACCCGTCACCGTTACCCAATCGCTTCCACGCGGCAGGTGTACCTCGGTACATGGCCGGAGAAATTGGGGAGCTGACGCCCAGGGCCTCGTCCCCCTTGAAGGTCTCGCAGAAGTCCCTCAGCATGGCCAGCCCCAGGCCCTGGCGGCGGTGTCTTCTCCTCACGAACACGGTGTCGAAGACAGGCAGCGCATAGCATGCACCGGTACCATCGCCACACAGGCCACCTGCAGGGACGGGCAGCAGGCACTCACCCAGGGCCACTGGTGACACCTGGGGGTAGGGTCACCTTCCCGGGCCACACAACCAACAGCTGATCATTCCAACCCCCCACACTGCAGCTGACGGGTCAGATTTCTTAAAAAGACTCCGTGTTCTTCAGGGCTGTGAGTGCAGATAAATAGATAAATGACCAGCATCCCCTGGGCGAGGGAGCACAGCATTATTCAAACCAGTCAGAAACTGGAAAAAATCCCCCAGCTGGTAAATGGAGAAACAAAAGGAATCAATCACTGCGGTGGAATACTACTCAGCGAGAAAAAGGAGTGAAGTACTGATACATGCTGCCGTGTGGATGAACCTCAGAAACAGCAGGCTGAGTGGAAAAAGCCAGATGCAAAAGACATCCCGCTGTGAATATGACTCCTGAGGGTGAATCTGGACCCAGAGCTGTGGGATTGAGAACATCTTCTTGACCAAAAGGAGGATGCAAAATGAAAAGAAATAAAGCTTCAGTGGCTGAGAGATTTCAAATGGAGTCGAGAGGTCAGTCTGGTGGACATTCTTATGCACTATATAGATAACCCTTTTTAGGTTTTAATGTATTGGAATAGCTAGAAGCAAATACCTGAAACTATCAAACTGCAACCCAGTAGCCTTGACTCTTGAAGACGATTGTATAACAATGTAGTTTACAAGGGGTGACAGTGTGACTGTGAAAACCTTGTGGATCACAGTCCCTTTGTCCAGTGTACGGATGGATGAGTAGAAAAATGGGGACAAAAACTAAATGAAAAATGGGGGGGGGGGTGATTTGGGGGTCCTTTTTACTTTTATTTCTTATTCTTATTTTTACTTTTTCTGGTATAAAGAAAATGTTCAAAAAAATAGATTGGGGTGATGAATGCACAACTATATGAAGGTACTATGAACAGCTGATTGTACACCACAGATGATTGTACAATATGTGAATATATCTCAATAAAACTGAATTAAATAAAAAAAATGTAAAAGCCTGAAAACTCTTCAAATTACAGCGTTATCTGAAACCCAAGGGTTCCCACTGAAAAGACTGGAATATTCCCCTGTCTTAAAATAACGACTCCCAGAATAAAGTGCTAAATAAATCTACCAAAAAAGAGCAGAACCCAAATTCACCAAACACAACTACACATAAACCCCAGGTGATTCCCCACCCCCTACTCTCAAGTAAAATAAAATCCCAGTAATACCCAGTCCTCAAACTTAAGCTCTAAGAGAAGATAAACTAATTTCAGAAACAATGGGATGACAATCAGCTATGATTCACCTATTCACTATCTGGGAATATAAATCGTATTAAATAGGAGAAAGACAAAAATGAATGGCAGAGGAATTAGGCAAAAAAAAAAAAAAAAAAGGCAATCTGCTGTATGTTTCCATTTCTTTGAAATGCCCAGGAAAGCAAGTTGACAGAGACAGGGACAAGCAGATCAGCGCTTGACTGGAGCCGAGCAAGAAACAGACTGACAGAAAATGAGAAGGAGAGAACTTTCTGGGGGAGGTGGAAATGTCCTAAGATGGGATTTGGATGACAGAGGTACAACTCTAAATTTGCTCAGAGCCAATGAATTGTATATTTACAAATGGCAAATTTTATAAAGTTGATCTTGAAAGATACATCAAATTAATATTTTAAAAATACTCTAACAAACTAAGTATGGAAAGGGAGAAAAAGTAACTTTTCAGTGGAGAACTTGGCAGACACCCCTTAGCTAAGTGGCCAGGGCTGGGCTAACACCCCTCATAGCAAAGCCGACATCATGTAACCCTGGTACAGAGGGATGAGGAGGGCACATCACCTGCCCCCAAACCCGTAACCCCAGTCTAATCATGAGAAAATATCAGAAAAACTAGATGAAGGGCATTCTATAAAATACTTGACTAATATTTCCCAGAAGCATCAAGACCCTGAAGGTCAAAGGAAAGATAAAGAAACTGTCACAGATTGGAGGAGACTAAGGACTCATAATGACTAAATGCAACATAGGATGCAGGGTGGCATCCTGGAGGAGAAACAGGATATGGGTAGAATGTAAAAGGATGTTAATTTCTTGGTTTTAATAAATGGACCAAGGTTACATAAGATGTTAACATTGGGGGAAAGTAGGTACAGGGTATATGGGAATTCTTTGTACTATCTTTAGAATTCTTGTATAAATTGAAAATTATTTCAAAACAAAAAGCTAAGGAAAAAAAAGAAATAAAAATTGTCCACCGGCCTATTCTAAAGGCTAATCACACCTTCAGGTTGGTCAAACAAAATTCATCTTGCAACCTCCATTCCCAAAGCTTATTCTCATGACAACCCAGCTGTGAACAGGGGCCGAGCTGGGAACATCTAGGTAAGATGGCTGTACTTAAATTGACTCTCCACTCCTGAACAGAAAGTAAATTCCAAGGAAATCATGCCACATTGCAGGGTATACTTGGTAGAAATTCTGGCAACACTCTCATCCAATCTACCCATTTTACAGACATGGCAACCGACAGGGTCAAGAAAGGGTAAAAAAGTGAAGCAAGCCAGTTGATTTAAAAAAGAAGGGAAAGTTAAAAAAAAAAAAAAAAGAAAAACAAGGAAAAAAAAAAAGATGTAGTGCCCCCTTGAGGAGCCTGTGGAGAATGCAGGGGTATTCGCCTACCCCACCTCCATGGTTGCTAACATGACCACAGACATAGGGGACTGGTGGTTGGATGGGTTGAGCCCTCTACCATAAGTTTTACCCTTGGGAAGACGGTTGCTGCAAAGGAGAGGCTAGGCCTCCCTATATTTGTGCCTAAGAGTCTCCTCCTGAATGCCTCTTTGTTGCTCAGATGTGGCCCTCTCTCTCTGGCTAAGCCAACTTGAAAGGTGAAATCACTGCCCTCCCCCCTACGTGGGATCAGACACCCAGGGGAGTGAATCTCCCTGGCAACGTGGAATATGACTCCCGGGGAGGAATGTAGACCCGGCATCGTGGGACGGAGAACATCTTCTTGACCAAAAGGGGGATGTGAAAGGAAATGAAATAAGCTCCAGTGGCAGAGAGAATCCAAAAGGAGCTGAGAGATCACTCTGGTGGGCACTCTTACGCACACTTTAGACAACCCTTTTTAGGTTCTAAAGAATTGGGGTAGCTGGTGGTGGATACCTGAAACTATCAAACTACAACCCAGAACCCATGAATCTCGAAGACAGTTGTATAAAAATGTAGCTTATGAGGGGTGACAATGGGATTGGGAATGCCATAAGGACCAAACTCCACTTTGTCTAGTTTATGGATGAATGTGTAGAAAAGTAGGGGAAGGAAACAAACAGACAAAGGTATCCAGTGTTCTTTTTTACTTCAATTGCTCTTTTTCACTCTAATTATTATTCTTGTTATTCTTGTGTGTGTGCTAATGAAGGTGTCAGGGATTGATTTGGGTGATGAATGTACAACTATGTAATGGTACTGTAAACAATCGAAAGTACGATTTGTTTTGTATGACTGCGTGGTATGTGAATATATCTCAATAAAATGATGATTAAAAAAAAAAAAAAAAAAAGTGAAGCAAGCATGGGACCCAGCTCCCCTCTGTGAGTAACAACTATCCATAGCTGCTTTTTATCAGTTTATGGAGAGTCTGCTGACCCACAGAAAATCTAGATCAACTCACGCCACCAAAACAGCTCGGGGCAGAGCTAGGTCAAAAGCCAAGAGCCTCTGATGCCCCTTCTTCTTCTTTCTGTCTGCTTCGTGTCCTAAACCACCTTTACCAACTACACAGGTTGTCTCTATCCAACCACACTTGGGGGATTAAAGTATATTCCAGTATGGCACTAACCAAAATCAGAATAAAGCTGCTGTTCTTAAGGCAGATTTAAATACTCACAGAGGCCTTGTTATGTGAGGACAATTATTCCTGGAAAAAAATAAAGGCCATGGAGACATCCACAGGGACCACAATTCATAGTAAACAGCAAAGAAAAAAAAAAAGTTATGGCACAGCCAGGGTGAATTGGCTGAAATGGGAGTAAAGGTGAGAGAACTTTAACCATAAATGTTGATATTAGAAAACAAAAAAGGCGTAAATTTAACAAGCTGAGCATCTGACTTTAAAAGTCAGAGAATGTGAAAGGAAATGAAATAAGCTTAAGTGGCAGAGAGATTCCAAAAGGAGCCGAGAGATCCCTCTGGTGGGCACTCTTACACACAGTATAGACAACCCTTTTTAGGTTCTAATGAATTGGAATAGCTAGTAGTAAATACCTGAAACTATCAAACTGTAACCCAGAACCCATGAATCTTGAAGACAATTGTATAAAAATGTAGCTTATGAGGGGTGACAATGTGATTGGGAAAGCCATATGGACCATGCTCCCCTTTGTCCAGCGTATGGATGGATGAGTAGAAAAATGGGGGCAAAAAAGAAAAAAAAAGGCACCCAGTGTTCTTTTGTACTTTAATTGTTCTTTTTCACTTTAAATTTTATTCTTATTGTTTTTGTGTGTGTGGTAAGGAAAATGTTCAAAAATTAATTTTGGGGATGAATGCACAACTATATAATGGTACTGTGAACAATTGAATGTATGCTTTGTATGACTGTATGGTATGTGAATATATCTCAATAAAAATGAATTAAAAAAAAAAATTCAGAGCAAGAACAGAAGAAACCCAGAGAAAATAAAAAGGAAACAACCAAGATAGAAATTAATGAAATAGAAAACAAAGATACAACAGAAAGAATTTTTTAAAACTCAACAGTTGCTAAACTAAAAAAGAAGGCAGATACAATATAGAGAGAATATTAGGAATTAAAACAGGTATCTCTATAGACACAGTAGAAAATTACAGGTAAAGAGAATGTTATAAGCAACTCTATGCCAATAAATGTGAAAAGAGACGAAAAGGACAAATTCCTAGAAGAACAGCATCCATCAAAAATGACACAAAGTAAAACAGAAAACGTAAACTGTCCTATAAGCATTATTTTGTCTTTTTTTATTTTTTTGTATTTTTTATTTTAACTTTTTGTCTTATAAGCATTAAAATATTAAAAGAGTAGTTTAAAAACTTCCCACAATGAACCTACCAGGCCCAAATGGCTTTAGAGGCAAGTTCTACCAAACTTCCAAGGAAAGCCTTCCAAAGAACAGAAAAAGAGAGAACATTGCCTAACTCATTCCATGAGTATAATGTAATCTTGCAATTAAAAAAAAAAAAAAAAAGAATCAAGGATATGAAAAGACTCCTCTCATCCCTGAACATAAAGACAAAAAAAAGCTTAAATATTAATAAGCCATATGCAAGAGAGCATAAAAAGTTAATTCAGGTCACCAGGAGAGGACAGGTCAGTTCACCAACTTGGCTGTTCTAGAGAAGATACGCATGACTGATAAGGTACCTAGGATGAAACCGCAGTGAACTAACACCACACGTAATAACAGGACTTGACTTTCAATGGTCTGGGAGCATCTGAAGAGAACAAAGCAAAACCTGCAGAAGGGAAAACAACATGAAGCCAATGGGCCATCCCTTGGCAACAAGTCGTCTCCAAAAAACAAAGAACAACAAAAAAAAAAACAAGAGTAACTTAAATGAAGATGTGAATGAATGAATGCTTACGAATACCTACGACAGAGTTCACAGATGATCCACAACGGAGAAATGAGAACAGCCAGAAAGTAATGGAAAACATGTTCTCTGCTTCAGAAAAAGAAATAGCATGCTTCTACTGCCCAGCTGTTTTTGAGAATCAAGATCTGGGCACTGGGAAAGTTGTAGTGTGGGTCATTCAGAGCACAAAATAACTAAGTGTATAGCTGAAGTTGTCTTGGTGGATTTCATCTGTGGGGTTATGGAGCATCCCTCCAAGATCTTGTCCTGATAATCCCAAAAGACAATGATCAGATCATTGCGGGGCATTTTAAGAATGTTAAGAGTAACGTCTCTAAAACTCATAATTCAGTTGCCAGTAAAAGAGAATAAGTGCAGACAATGAGGGTCTTTGGGATATTCCTAAAAGACAGAAATCCAAAACAGAAAGAGCTAAGTCTATTAACTTTTGCTAACTGTTATGCTACATCTGTCCTGGGTACACTTCACAAGGATGGAGCCAGACTCCTGTGGAAACTGTTAATGTTCCTGAAGTCCGCCCACCAAGAAGCACTGCTACCACCAATTTGAATAAAATAATCTCAAAAAATATGAGATTTTAAAATTATATCCTCTGGAACAGGAGTCAGCAAAATTTTTCTATACAAGTCACATAGTAAATATTTTAGGCTTTGAACGTCATACAAGCTCGGTTGCAAATACTCACCTCTGCAGGTGTGGCTCAAAAACAGTCATGGACAATTCAAATGGGAGTGGCTATGTTCCAATAAAACTTCATTTATAAAACAGGTGACCAGCAGTATTTGCCAACCTCTCCTCCAAAAGAACACATCACTTTTTAAAGGGAGAAGTGTTTATAATATATCTTTGTAGCAATCATCTTTTTTCAAAAGCAAATGAAAATAATGCATTAATCTGAACCAGCCCCAAACAAGATATATTTAGAGATGAGCTCCAATTAGATTGTTTTCTCTTTTAAAAGTTTCATTTCATTTATTTTAAAATTGTAACAGGAATTTAATTACAAAGTACCATAAAATTTTATTTATTTTAAAAATGTTAAAGGAAAATTCATTTACTTAAAGGAAAGAAACAAAGTCCACCTTGACCAAGCTGGCTCTATCCCAGTGGTTTATCACCAGAAAATTCTATATCAGGAAATCACTTCATTAAGGAATTACAGGAGAAAGAACTGCTTCAGTTCAACCTCATGCTGGAACCAGACCAGCACAACGGGTCGAGGGAAAAAAAAAACAAAGAAACTGCCGTTATACAGTCTATAAGCACAGAACATGGAAACACAGAAAAATCAAAAGAAAGTGCCAGCAAATTACCAAATTAATGGGCGAGTTGAGCAAGATTGAAAGACATGAGAGCAACACAGAAAAAGTCAGCAGCATTTCTACATACCAGCAACAATTAAAAAACAGACTTTAAAAGGAAATCATACATTTCAGAGCCACCAGATGAGTGGTCACAAAAAAGTTGGACACTACCAAAAAGGTGGAGCTCTAACCGATGAGAGTATAAATTATTAGAACCTCTTTAGGAAAAGTCGAGCACTACCAAGCAAAGCTGAGCTGTTGCCTCCTCTATAGCCAGCAATTCCACTTCTACAGAGATACATTCTAAAAATCAGTGTTTCTCAAATGTTTTTTCATCACTACCAACATAAGGAGCTTTTTTAGATATGTTTTCCTAATAATCATCCTCCCCAAATTAAATACTGGAAATAAGATTTTGTTGGGTAGGGTTGAGCTTTAAAAGACCACAAACCATGGTAATACCTAAGAATTTTTGTTCCTCAAGAACAAATTTTTGCCCTCTTAGGGAACATTGCCCTCATTGAGAAGGTATGCCTCAGGTCAGTGGTTCTCAAACTGTAGCATCCATGAGAATCACCTGGAGAGCTTGTGGGAACTCAGATTGCTGGGTCCCACCTCATCTCCAGAGTTTCTGATGTAGTAGGTCTAGTCTGGGATAGGGACAAATAATTCCTGGGGCCCTCGAGACATGAGCAGCACAGAACGGTGCCTGCTGGGTGCGCAAACATTTAAAGGTGTCTAGCAACAAAGGGGCTGCATGGCAGTCTTGATCAGAAGTATTCCAGCCCTAGCAGAGGCTTTATAAATAGCATACCTCCACAGATTATTAGAGGGCATGTGCCCAGCCCATGCCCCTTCTTTAAAATTACCCCCACCACAACCTTGATAAACAGATTAGACAGCCGGATCTGAACCCCCTGGACCGAAGGAGCCAGCTGCCCTCGAGCCCTTGGCTCTCCTGAACATCCCCATAGTCTTCCAATACCTCTCTTTCTTGCAAATGCATGAGTGGATCTCTAGTCGTTGCAACAACAATCTCTCTCTCACAGGGTGGCGGAGTTGGTACGGAGGCGCCTAGAGCACTGGGTGCCCGGGAGGAAGCTGGCAGGCGGCCCTGGAGATGGGCAGGGCTGGGCTGACTTCAGGGCGTCACTGCCACCTCACCAGTCACACGCTTGCTTGGATCTCAGATCACCTCACTTAATGTTTTTAAGTGCTGCTCTTGTTTTTATGATTTTTCAATAGCGTTGGGCTTTCATGAATATGAAATGTAATACTGCTCTCTTTTAGATTTGATACAAAACCAAAATACTTAACTCTGCCTGAAATTGGCAGATCCTGTCCCTCACCAATCCAGTTTTTTCTACCTTAGAATGCTCACAGTCTTGTGGACTGGCAGCTTGGAGCTAAAGTTAAAGAAAAACTTCACTAATTTTGATGATCTAGGGAGAACTTCAGTAGGAAATAGTGAAATAATTAAATCATCAATGTTTTATGAGAAAGACAATTATATTATTGATAAACAAAGGGGGAAACTCAAACCAGTCTATTAACAAACTGTTTCCAACAAGAGGTCTACCTGAGGAAATTTGACCCATTCTACTGTTCGAAAAATTGAATGTGCAGCTCAGCAATAAAAAGACATAAATAACTGATAAGTATATGGATTTGGATAAATCTGAAAGGCATTGTACACAGGGAGAGAAGCCAGTCTCAAAAGGCTACAAACTGATGATTACATTTACTTGACTTTCTAGAAAAGACAAAACAATAGTGAAGGTAAGGGGAAAATTTAGGTTGTATATATTTTACCAAATAAAAAGTTTTAAAAATTCATAGAACTTTACAACACAGTGAACCCTAATGTAAAATACAGTTAATAATGTAATTATAATAATATTGTTTCGTCAATTGTAACAAGGTACCACACTAAGGAAAAAAAAATGTGTCAATAATAGGGAAATTTGGGGGGGGGTATGGAAATTCTGTACTTTCTGCATGATTTTTCTGTATGATTTTTCTGTAAACCTACAATTTCTCCAATTAAAAAGAACAGAGATTTTAAAAACTTACTACATTAGAGGGGCAAGATGATGGCATAGAGAGGAGTGGAATTTAGTTAGTCCCCTGGAGCAACTAAAAAACAACCAGGAACAACTAGTAAATAATCTGGAACAACTGTTGGGGGACAACCATGACTGTCCACACATCGTACACCAACCTGGATTGGGTGAAATGCCTGAAATCGCAGCATAAACTCTTTAAGTAAAAACTGCAGAACCGTGCTGGGGGCCCCCTCCCCCCATGGCAGGCTGAGCTGCAGGACCTCACTGCAGGAGAAAGCAACATTCCTGGAACAAGCGAATATAGTGCAATCTAGCTCCAACTGGGGTTTTAATTAACACATGTGGACTGCTGTATACAAGCTACAAAGATAGACAAACCCCCAACAAGCAGCAAAGTACCCTGAGGTTGCTCCCAGTGGAGGGGAGGTGGGGCTGATGGAAAAAAAAATTTTTTTTAAAATAGAGGCTTTTAGAGATAGCTGACCTTAGAGAGCCAGAAATCGCCTGTGCCTGGGAAAGGGAACCCAGAAGACCAAGTGCTCTATCTGACTGACAGGCAAAACTGGGGGGCCATGGACTGGTTCTGAAAAGGGGCTTTCTTTCCCTTTTTCTCTCTCTCAACCTGAGTGGCTCAGTGGAGAAAGCCCCAGCCATTTTCAGTTCACAGCACTCTGACCTAGACAGGGGTGGAGTTAACAGAGTCAAAGAGATAAAGGAGTAATTCAAGTGCAGAAGACAACTCCCTAGGGAGTGTATCTTCTCTAAGAGGAAGGAGGTGGGGCCCAGCTCTAGTGCCTGCCCTCCCTTCAGAACTCAGACCCCAGGGCCTGGAGGAAAACAGTCAAAACAGAAACAATCTAAGCTGAGAACTAAAGGGGCCACACCTCTTTACACCAATCACCAGTGGGGAGTGACAGGCTGACAGGTGCCACCTTCTGGGCAGGTTAGGAAAAGCATAGTGGCTAGAGGACTCACAGGAAAGTCTGTCAATCTTCTAAGACACACCTTGAGGGAAACTTGACACTGAATATAGCTACATTCTGAGACCTGAATCCATTCTGGTACGGGAAAATCTGATTGGGGTAACCAAGGAAACCAAATGCCTAGACAACAGAAAACTACAAATTACTCGAGGAAAAATGAAGACATGGCCCCATCAAACTTACACCTCAATTGACATACAGTTGAGATATTGTTTCACTTTACTGAAACAATCAAAGATTTCCAAATAAATATGCTAAATCAATTCAAAAACCAAGTCAACAAGTTCAGGGACAATATGGCAAAAGAGATAAAGGATATAAAGAAAACACTGGGCAAACATAAGGTAGAAATCGAAAGTTTGAAAAAACAACTGGCAGAATCTATGGAAATGAAAGGCGCAATACAAGAGATGAAAAACCCAATGGAGACATACAACAGATTTCAAGAGGCAGAAGAAAACATTCAGGAATGGGAGAAAAAGACACCTAAAATCCTACACATAAAAGAACAGATAGGGAAGAGAATGGAAAAATATGAGCAACGTCTCAGGGAAATGAATGACAAAATGACATGCATGAATGTACATGTCATGGGTGTCCCAGAAGGAGAAGAGGAGGGAAAAGGGGCAGAAGCAATAATAGAGGAAATAATGAAAATTTCCCATCTCTTATGAAAGGCATAAAATTACAGATCCAAGAAGCACAGTGTATCTGAAACAGAATAGATCTGAATATACCTATGCCAAGACACTAAGTAATCAGATTATCAAACATCAAAGACAAAGAGAGAATCCTGAAAGCAGCAAGAGAAAAATGAGCCATCAAAACCAAAGGAAGCCTGATAAGACTATGTGCAGATTTCTCAGTAGAAACCATGAAGGCAAGAAGGAAGTGGTGTGATATATTAAAGATACTGTTCCAGAGGTGAGATCTAAGATGGTGGCATAGAGAGGAGTGGAAGTCAAGTAGTCCCCCTGGAACAACTAAAAAAAAACCAGACACAACTAGTAAATAAGCCGGAATAATTGCGAGGGGACAAACGTGACCGTCCACTCATCATACACCAACCTGAACTGGGAAGAATGCTGGAGATCACAGCATAAAATTTGTAAGTAAAAACTGTGAATCCAGACCTCCAGAAGATGGCAGTTAGGAGAGACAGGCCAAAAAAACACCTCTGTGAAAAATACTAGATAAAAGCCAGAAAGTCACTCAGAACACTGGTTCCAGCGATGCACCAGCTGGACAGGATCTGCTGAATCCACAGGGACCGTGTACTTGGTGAAACTGGGAGTCTGCGTTCTGAAGCAAGTGAGTAAGCTGCTGAATATCCGGCAGCCACACTGAGGTGTGGGGAAACCGAGGGTAGGCGTTTGTGTCAGACTAGTTCTTTTTAAAAACCCAGGAGTGGCAGTCAGGGCTGCACAGGGAAGTGTGGCAGGAATGGCATCTCCACAACCTGTGAGTACGCCTCGGTATCTGGCATGGACAATAGACTTTCACACACCTGCTACTAATTGTCTTGGAGCAAGGCAGGCAGAAGTGAGTGAAAAGGGGTAAAAAACCATACCCCTTGCAGCCGTCTTCCTGGCAGGCTTGGAATGCTCCTGCCCGGTGCAGGCACCACAGCCCAGAGCCGCGCCAAAAAACCCAGTGCAATGGGAAGTGTTTCCAGCAATGCATGCACATGCTATAGTGTCTGGCATGGACAATAGCCTTTTGTGCACCTGCAGCTAATTGTCCTGGAGCTAGGAAGGCAGAGAGGTGCGAAAAGGGGGAAATTAACACGTCCCATTCAGGCATCCTTTCAGCAGGCTGGGAACGCCCCTACAGGGCCCTGCAGCCCAGAACTTCCCTTGATGGTTGGTACACACTTGTGACGTAGCACAACCTTCCCTCAGCAGAGGCCCTAGAGGGGCACGGCTTGGAAGAGGGACCCACTGGGAAATCCCAGGGACCATACACCAATACCAAGGACTTGTGGGTCAGCGGCAGGGACAATCTGTGGCGAGACTGAACTGAAGGTTTAGACTCTTTGGAACAGCCTTAAATCTCCAGGAACACCTGGGAGGTTTGATTGTTGAAGCCAGCCTCGCTCCCGAACCACTCAGACACACACCCCACATTCAGAGCGGACAGCACCACCTACACATGCAAAACTGGTACACCAATTGGACCCCACAAGAATCAGACCCCCACACACCACAAAGACAAAGTTGGGGAGAACTGACTTGAGAGGAATAGGTGGCTTGCAGAAGGCACCTGCTGGTTAGTTACAGAAAGTGTACGCCACCAAGCTGTAGATCTGACAAATTAGAGAGATGTATTTGAATTAGCACACATATCCTAAAAGAACCCTATCAAGTTAAGCAAATGCCAAGAGGCCAAAAACAACAGAAAATTTTAAAGCATATGAAAAAAACAGACAATATGGATGACCCAAACCCAAACACCCAAATCAAAAGATCAGAGGAGACACAGTACTTGGAGCAATTAATCAAAGAACTAAAGACAAACAATGAGACCATGGCACAGGATATAAAGGACATGAAGAAGAGCATGGCACAGGATATAAAAGATATGAAGAAGAGTTTAGAAGAGCATAAAGAAGAAATTGCAAGAGTAAATTAAAAAAAAATAGATGTTCTTATGGAAATAAAAGAAACTGTTGACCAAATTAAAAAGATTCTGGATACTCATAGTACAAGACTAGAGGAAGCTGAACAACAAATCAGTGATCTAGAGTACGACAAAATGGAAAATGAAAGAACAAAAGAAAGAATGGAGAAAAAAAATCAAAAAAAATTGAAATGGACCTCAGGGATATGATAGATAAAATAAAACATCCAAATACAAGACTCATTGGTGTCCCAGAAGGGGAAGAGAAGGGTAAAGGTCTAGAAAGAGCTTTCAAAGAAATTGTTGGGGAAAACTTCCCAAACCTTCTACATAATATAAATACACAAAGCATAAATGCCCAGTGAACTCCAAATAGAATAAATCCAAATAAACCCACTCCAAGACATATTCTGATCAGACTGTCAAATACTGAAGAGAAGGAGCAAGTTCTGAAAGCAGCAAGAGAAAAGCAATTCACCACATACAAAGGAAAAAACATAAGACTAAGTAGTGACTACTCGGCAGCCACCATGGAGGCAAGAAGGCAGTGGCATAACATACTTAAAATTCTGAGAGAGAAAAATTACAAACCAAGAATTCTTTATCCAGCAAAGCTCTCCTTCAAATTTGAGGGAGAGCTTAAATTTTTCACAAACAAATGCTGAGATATTTTGCTAATAAAAGACCTGCCCTACTTGAGATACTAAAGGGAGCCCTACTGACAGAGAAACAAAGAAAGGAGAGAGATATATGGAGAAAGATTCCATAATATTAGATGAAGATGCGTTTTTTAAGCCATATAGTGACCACTGAATATAAGTTTGGCTTTATTATCATCATAGTCATCATAAGACACAACTCTATATTAAATTATTTTTAATTCCGTATTTCAGAGAGGAATAAACAGACATTGCAGAATAGTGACATTATAAAGGAGAAAACACACTTGGTATCACATCCTACTCCATGCTGCATTTATTTCACTCTATTTCAAATGGATAACTCAGATTTATGGTATGGCATTCTTTCTGAAACAATAGAAGTCAGAAGATGAAGATACTTGCCTCACTTTTCTGACTTGTTGATTGTAAATGTGGTCATCTCACTTAACTTGTAAGATGACTCTTAGTTTCCTAATTGATAAAACAGGAATTAGTCTAAGAATAATTAAAAATTATTAAATTTAAGTCTGAAAATATAGACTTCTTTTGAACATCCAAAGAAATACTCTTATACTTTTTGAGACCATTGAAAAATGTATATGCTCAGTTATGTTCTATTGGTTGGTGTAGATTAGATGCCATTGTCTGGAGATAGGCATGGGATATATAGAGTAAAGGCATATAGGGAGCAGTGTTGGTGAAAATGTTTATTTATATATGGAGAGACATCTGTTATTGTAGTCATTGAATCACTAAATTTAAGGGGCAATTATTAATTTCTATTTCATACACTGAAACAAAAGAACATTAATTGTGGACCCAAGATTTGCTACTTCTTCCATAGTTAATGGAAAATACTGAACCATTTTAGCTTCTGAGTTCAGATAGAGGGTTTGGCAAAAAAAAAAAAAAAAATCTATTTACTCTCTGATCCCTAAGCTTGTATAGTTTACAGTGAGAATGCCTATAAATAAAACAAAATTATCTCAATTCATTTAGTTTCTTGGTTCAGATAAAAATAATTTGAATAGCAAGGGTTATCTGTAGGCATGTTTGTAAATATACAAAGGAGGAAGAAGGCAAAGTATTGATAGGTATTCAGATTTATTCTGCAACCTAGGTATGGTGAGAATAGTGCAAAAATATCCTCATCTGTAAAATTTATAACACAACCACTATTTTGTGAAATCAAATAAGATGACTATAAATATCTGAAAATTAAATACTATTCTGAAACTTTAAAAAAAATAATAGAGGGGCATATAGGGAAGAAAATATACCTATTGCAAACTAGTTAGTTAGTAGTACTTTAACGTTCTTTCATCAACAGTAACAAATGTACTATACCAATACTATGAGTCAACAAAGGAGGGGGAGTAATTAGGACTATGGGAGGATTTGACTTTCCTTTTTTTTTGTCTGTATTTCTTTTCTGGAGTAATGAAAATGTTCTAAAAATTGAAAAAAAATTAATTGTGGTGATGGATGCACAGCTATATGATGGTACCAGGGGCAATTGATTGATTGTTTGATTGTACACTTTGGATCTTTGGATAATTGTATGGTATGTGAACAATCTCACTAAATAAAAAATTTTTTAAAATAAAAATTTAAAATTTAAAAAATTCAAAAAAGCAAAAAACAAAAAAAAAAAGCATGGGAGTTGAGAAAAAAAAAAAAGATACTGTTCCGGTTCGCTAATGCTGTCATTAAGCAAAATACCAGAAATGGACTGGCTTTTATAAAGGGGGTTTATTTGGTTACAAAGTTACAAAGCCATAAAGTGTCCAAGGTAAAGCATCAACAACCGAGTACCTTCACTGGAGGATGGCCAATGGCATCTGGAAAATCTCTGTTAGCTGGGAAGGCACATGGCTGGCATCTGCTCCAAGTTCTGGTTTCAAAATGGCTTTCTCCCAGCACGTTCCTCTCTAGGCTTCAGCTTCTCTCCAAAATGTCACTCTCAGTTGCTCTTGGGGCATTTGTCCTGTCTTAGCTTCTCTGGAGCAAAAGTCTGCTTTCAAAGGCCTTCTCCAAAATGTCTCTGTAGGCTGAAGCTCCCCTCTCAGCTCCTGTGCATTCTTCAACATGTCTCTCTTGCCTGTAGCAAGCTCGCTCCTTCTGTATGAGCTTATACAGTGCTCTAGTAAACTAATCAAGGCTCATGCTGAATGGGTGGGGCCACACCTCCATGGAAACGATTCCAATTAGAGTCATCACCCACAGTGGGTGGAGCGCATCTCCATGGAAACACTCAAAGAATTACAATCTAATCAACACTGATAAGTCTGCCCACACAAGATTACATCAAAGATAATGGCATTTGGGGGGACATAATATATTCAAACCAGCAGAGGTATCTTCACTGAAGGATGGCCATTGGTGCCTGGAAAACCTCTGTTGGCTCAGAAGGCATGTGGCTGGTGTCTGTTGGCTCCCGGGTGGCGTTTCAAAATGGCATTCTCCAAAATGTCCGTGTCAGCTTCCAACGGCCGTCTTCAAAATGTGTCTCTCAGCTGCAGCTACTCTCTCAGCTCCTGTGCGTTCTTCAAAGTATCCCTCTTGGCTGTAGCAAGCTTGTTCCTTCTGTCTAAGCCTATATAGTGCCCTAGTAAACTAATCAAGGCCCACGCTGAATGGGTAGGGCCATGCCTCCATGGAAATTATCTAATAAGAGTTATCACCTACAAACTGGATGGGTCACATCTCCATGGAAACATTCAAAGGATTCCAGTCTAATCAACATTAATACATCTGCCCCTACAAGATTGCATCAAAGAATATGGCATTTTCAGGGAGACATAATAGATTCAAACTGGCACAGATACTGAAACAGAAAACCCGTCAACCAAGAATCCTATATCTGGCAAAACTGTCCTTCAAATATGAGGGAGAGTTTAAAATATTCTCTGACAGACAATGAGAGAGTTTGTGAAGAAGATACCTGCTCTACAGTAAATACTGGGAGCACTGCTGACAGACAGGAAAAGACAGGAGTGAGAGGTTTGGAACACAATTTTGGATGATGGTTGCACAACAATGTAAGTACACTGAACAAAGATGACTGTGAGTATGGTTGAAAGAGGAAGGTTAGGAGCATGTAGGACACCAGAATGAAAGAGGAAAGATAAAAACTGGGACTGTATAACTCAGTGAAACCTAGAGGGCTCAACAATTGTGATAAAATGTACAATTATGTTTTTACATGAGGGAGAACAAATGAATGTCAACATTGCAAGGTGTTAAAAATGGGGTGGTATTGGGGAAAAAAAAACAATCAATGCACACTAGAGACTACAGTTAACAGAAACACTGTATTATGCTTCCTTTAATATAACAAAGGCAATATACCAAAGCAAAATGCCTATAAGAGGGGGATATAAGGGAGGGGAATGGGACTCTTGGCATGGGTGATGTTGTCTGACTCTTTTATTATACTTTAGTTTAATTCTATCTTTCCTTTTGTTGCTTTTTACCTGTCATTTTTTTTGTCTTTCTTTTTCTTTTGTCTCTCTACCTTCTTTGACTCTTCCTGCTTCTCTGTGGAAGAAATGGAGATGTCTTTATATAGATAGTGGTGATGGCAGTGAATATATAAATACAAGATTATACAGGGAACCATTGATTGTTTACTTAGGATGGAATGTATGGTGTGTGAACAAATCATCTTTTTAAAAAAACGGGTTGATGAAGAAACCTTGAGGGTGCTATATTGAGTGAAATAAGTCAGACACAAAAGGACAAATATTGTATGGTCTCACTAATAGGAACTAATTATAATTTAAACTCATAGGCACAAAATATAGGTTACCAAGATATAGAACAAGGCTAAATAATGGGGAGCGGTTGCTTATTATGAACAGAATGTTTAATTAGGTTGAACTTCAGTGTCTGGAAGTGGACAGAGGTGACGGTAGCACATTATTGTGACAATAACTAACAGTGCTGAATGGTGTGTGAATGTGGTGGAAAGGGGAAGCTTAGAGTCATGTATGTCACCAGAAGGAAAGCTGGAGGTTAAAATATGGGAATATATAACACAGTGAACCTTGCGGTGGACAATGTCCATGATGAACTGTACCAATATTAGAAATATCTTTCATGAACTGAAACAAATGTATGACACTTTAACTAGAAGCTGATAATAAAAGGGTATATAGGGAAAAAAATATACCTATTGAAAACTATGTACTACAGTTAGTAGTATTTTAACATTCTTTCATCAACAGTAACAAATGTACTATACCAATACTATGAGTCAATAATGGGTGGGGAGAGATATGGGAAGATTTGAGTTTTCTTTTTTGTTTTTATTTCTTTTCTGGTGTAATGAAAATGTACTAAAAATTGAAAAAAAAAATGTGGTGATGGATGCACAGCTGTGTGATGGTACCGTGGGCAACTGATTGTGCACTTTGGGTGATTGTATGGTATGTGAACAATCTCAATAAAATTGAATTTAAAAAAAAACTTACTACAAAGCCACAGTGATCAAGACAGTGTGCTACTGCAAAAGGACAGACATATAGATAAATAGAATTGAGAGTCTAGAAAAAAAGCCCTCACATTTATGGTCCATTGAGTTTTGACAAGAGGACCAAGACAATTCAGTGAGGAAAAAATAGCCTTCTAAACAAATAATGAAATAGCCTTTTCAACAAATGGCCATAACCAATGGATATTCACTTGTAAAAGAATGAAGTTGGATCTCTGTCTCACACCATCAACAAAAACTAACTCAAAATGGATTGAAGACATAAATATAAAAACTAATACTGTAAAACTTTCAGAAGAAAAACAAACCACTCCATGAATAGGCATAAATAACCATGACTTGGCATTATGCAATGGTTTCTTAGGTATTGTGCCAGTTTGAATGTATTATGTCCCCCCCAAACGCTATTATCTTTGATGTAATCTTGTGTGGGCAGACCTATCAGTGTTAATTAGATTGTAATTCTTTGAGTGTTTCCATGGAGATGTGCCCCACCCAACTGTGGGTGATGACTCTGATTGGATAATTTCCATGGAGGTATGGCCCCGCCCATTCATTGTGGGCCTTGATTAAATTACTGGAGCACTATACAAGCTCAGACAGAAAGAGCAAGCTAGCCACAACCAAAAGGGACACTTTGAAGAATGCACTGGAACCGGGAGAGGAGCTTCAGCCTACAGAGACATTTTGGAGAAGGCCTTTGAAAGCAGATTTTTGCCCCAGAGAGGCTAAGAGAGGACAAACGCCCCAAGAGCAACTAAGAGTGACATTTTTGAGGAGCTGAAGCCTAGAGAGGAACATCCTGGGAGAAAGCCATTTTGAAACCAGAACTTGGAGCAGACGTTGGCCACTTGCCTTCCCAGCTAACAGAGGTTTTCCGGACGCCATTGGCCATCCTCCAGTGAAAGTACCCGATTGTTGATGCATTACCTTGGACACTTTATGGCCTTAAGACTGTACCTGTGTAACCAAAATAACCCCCCTTTTATAAAAGCCAATCCATCTCTGGTGTTTTGCATTCTGGCAGCATTAGCAAACTAGAACAGGTATGAAACCAAAAGTACAAACAACAACAAAAATAGATTAAAAAGGACCTCATCAAAAATAAAAACCATTTGTTATTCAAAGAATTATCAATAAAGTAAAAAGACAATCCACAGAATGGGAGAAAATAATTTATCTGACAAGGGATTAAGAAATATAGAAAGAACTCTTACAACACAACAATAAAAAGGCAAGCAATCCAATAAAAATGGAAAGGACCTGAATATACCTTTCTCCATAGAAGATATACAAACAGCTAATAAGCACATGAAAAGATGCTCAACATCATTAGCCATCAGGATGATCAAAATTGTAATGAGATACCAATTCACATCCACTAAGATGGCTATAACCAAAAAGACAGATAATAACAATTACTGGCAAGAATGTGGAGATATTGGACTGCTGGTGGAAATATAAAATGGTGCAGTTACTTTAGAAAAGTCTGGCAGTTCTTTGAAAACATTAAGTTACTACCAATCCATTCCCAGGTGTATAACCAAGAGAAGTGAAAATATTCCCCAAAAAACCTGTACATGAATCTTGATAGCAACAGTATGTATAATGGCTAAAAGGTGGAAAAAAAACCAAATGTCCATCAACTGGTGAAGGAACAAACAAAATATGGTTTGTCTATACGAGGGAATGTTATTCAGCCATAAAAAGGAATGAAGCACTGATACATGCTACAACACAGATGAACTTCATAAACATTATGCTAAGTGAAAGAAGCCAGTCACAAAGGACCATATAATGCATGATTCCAATAATATGAAATGCCCAGACTAGGCAAATACACAGAGATAGAATGTAGATTAGTGGTTGCCTGGGTGGGTAGGGGAATTGGGGAAAAATGGAAGTGACTTCTAATGAGTTTGCTGGTTTGGATATATGTTATGTCCCCCAAGAAAAAGCCATGATCTTTTAGTCCAATCTTGTGGGATATTTGGCTTAGGTTGTTTCCATGAAGATGTGACCCAACTGTAGGTGATAATTTTGATCAGATCATTTCCATGGAGGTGTGGCCCCGCCCATTCAGCGTGGATCTTAATTAGTTTACTGGAGTACTTTATAAAGAGCCACACAGGCTCAGATGCTTGCTGCAGCTTAGAGAGACATTTTGAAGATGGCCGTTGAAAACTGACACTGACATTTTGGAGAATGCCATTTTGAAACACAACCTGGGAGCAAGCAAACACCTGCCACGTGCCTTCCCAGCCAACAGAGGTTTTCCGGATTCCAATGGCCTTTCTCCAGTGAAGGTACTCTATTGTTGACACTTTACCTTGGACAATTTATGGCCTTAAGAATGTAACTTTGCAACCAAATAAACCTCCTTTATAAAAGCCAATCCATTGCTGGTATTTTGCACAAAGGCAGCATTAGCAACCCGGAACAAGGGTGTTTGGCTTTCTGGGGAGGGATGGTCATGAAAATGTTGTAAAAGTTATTGTGGTAATGGTTGCACAACTCTGAATATAATAAAAACCAATGAATTGTATACTTACAATGCGTGGACTCTATGGTATGTGAATTATGTCTCAATAAAGTTGTTATTAAAAAATAGAGACAATTGTCCCCAAATGGAAAATGGCACTTCAAAAATACAAAACAAAACAAAGCAGGTCAGCAGTTACCAGGGTTATTGGGAGGGGAAGTTGAAGGACGTTTGGGGGGTGGCAGAACCGCTCTGTATCTTGACTGTGGTGGTGCTGATGTGGGTCTATACATGGGTCAAAATTTTTAGAACTGTGCATCTCCAAAAAAGTCAGTTTTACTGTATTACAATTTTTTAAAATAATATTTAAAGTGACACAAACCAGAATGAATGTGCTAAGAATGTGCTTAGAAACAGTGTGTACTTTTCAGTAAGTAAAACCTGGCCCCTGTGATTCTATTTATGCCATGAATTTGCACATTTTCTTTTCCTCGCAGAATGAAATGATAAACTTCAGCCTAGCCCAAGAGAAATTAACATATATTCAGAATCATTTGGATCTAAACTAATGAAGAGGAATTGCACTGCTGAAAAGTCGAGGAGTGCACCATGTGCTTTGACCATATTCTAAGCATCAACAAAGCAACACTACATGACACTGTGACAAGCACCACAGTCAGAGCCAAGACTGAAGAAACATTATTAACTATTCTGAACTTTCAAATTATAAACTCCTCCTGTAGTCAATTAGACCACAGGTATTCACTAGTGATGTTTCATAAATTACAGATTTAAAGTAATAAGGAATAAAAGGTAAGTAGTCACCATCTGTGCCAGTTTGAATGTATTATGTCCCCCAAAATGCCATTATCTTTGATGCAATCTTGTGTGGGCAGACATATTAGTGTTGATTAGATTGTAATTCTTTGATTGAGTGTTTCCATGGAGATGGGACCCACCCAACACGTATTAGTGTTGATTAACTGTAATTCTTTGAGTGTTTCCATGGAGATGTGACCCACCCAACTGTGGGTGATAACTCTGATTAGATAATTTCCATGGTGGTGTGGCCCCGCCCATTCAGCGTGGGCCTTGATTAGTTCACTGGAGCCCTATAAAAGCTCAGACAGAAGGAGGGAGATTGCTATAGCCAAGAGGGACACTTTGAAGAACGGACAGGAGCTGAGAGAGAAGCTGCAGCTTACAGAGACATTTTAGAGATGGCCTTTGAAAGCAGAGTTTTGCTCCGGAGAAGCTAAGAGAGGACAAACTCCCCAAGAGCAACTGAGAGTGACATTTGGAAGAGAAGCTGCAGTCTAGAGAGGAATGTCCTGGGAGAAAGCCATTTTGAAACACAACCTGGGAGAAAGCAGATGCTAGCCACATGCCTTCCCAGCTAAGAGAAGTTTTCTGGACGCCATTCGCCATCCTCCAGTGAAGGTACCTTGGACACTTTATGGCCTTGAGACTGTAACTGTGTACCCAAATAAAACCCCTTTTATAAAAGCCAGTTCCTCTCTGGTGTTTTGCATTCCAGCAGCGTTAGCAAACGAGAACACCATCTAAGTTATTTTTTATTCAATTTGCCTACACACAGATAATCTTAACCATTTTAACTTCATCTAAAACCATCCCACTCTCAACTTACAGGAAGAGATAGGTCAGCCAGAAATAACATTCTATGCTCCATACCTAAACAGAGTCCCTCTCTGATAACGATGGTGGAATGAAGTGGATATGCAAATCCCCACAGATAACACCTATTAAAAAATAGAATTTTTGAAACCATTTAAAGACACTGTAAAGCATCCAAAAGCAAATGGAAAACAGAGGAAAATTTAATTTCAGAAAACTGCAACTGGAATGAGTAAAAACTAAGAATGTGCAGCTTACTGGCTATAGGCTGTGCCTCAACCCCCAAGGCTACATGAAACAAGTGGTAGACAAAGCCACAGCCTTATAAGCTAAAGGAATCAGAGATCAGAATGCAGAACATGGAAAGAAGTTGGAAATTTAAAGTGGAAATTCTGGAAGCATGAAGTCCTCAGAAAAAGTGAAGCCCAAATTCAGGGCAGAACCTCCCCAAATTTGTGGCTTACAGCTAATCTACACACGGGCAAGGGAGACCTGGAAAACCCAGCAAAAGAGAAGTAGAAGTCAGAGAGATATTCCCTCTTGAAAGATGGAACCCTACAGAATCAAACCTGTGAATTTCATGTTTTTCTCAACTCAGGGTATTTCTTAACCTTGTGCACATCAAGTGGCAGAACAAAGACGCTGGACAGGCTTGAAGGATCAGAAAGCTCCAAACCAGAAGAAACATGGAAACCACAGGGAGGGGGAGCCCAATTCATGCCCAAATTTTGTCTGACCACCAATTTTACAGGTATAGAGAAGACCCCCCCACAAAGCTGAACTCAAGAAGCAGCTGTGGGAAATCATAAGAACAGATGTCAGTGGTTGCACATCACAAGGGAGACAAAGTTTGCATTTTGAACCAGGCAAGTTAGATGCCTACTGGAACAAAGACACAAAAATTCTCAGAAAACACAAAAGAATTCAGAGTTACTACAAGGTATTCTCAATGTCTACTTTCAACCAAAAGCTACTAGACACTCAAAGAATCAGAAAAATGTAGCCCAAATTCAGGAAATAAGACAGTCAATGGAAGCTGACTATGAGGGGCCCAGGTGTTGGATTTAGCAGGGAAGGATTTCAAAAACAGCTTTAAAAATGTGTTCAAAGAATTAAAAGAAAATAATTCAAAGAATTGAAGGAAAATATGTGATCAATGAATAAATGGATAGGGAATATCAACAGAGGTATGTAAGCCACAAAAAATAAAAGAAATTCCAGAGCCGAAAAGTAGAATAACTGAAAATTTTTAATGGGCTCAACAACAAATTGGAAATGGGAAATGAACTTGAATATAGATCAATGGAAATTCCCCAACCAAACAAGAGAAAAAAAATTCTGAAGAAAAATAAACAAAACCTCAGAGTCCAGTAGGACAATATGAAGCACTCTGACATACACAGAATTGGAATCCCAGAAAGAAAAGAAGAAAAGTGGCTTAAAAAATATTTGAAGAATTAATAACTAAAAATTTCCAAACCTAGTAAAAAGCATTCATTTACAGATTCAGAAAGCTCACCAAACTCCAAGCAAAATAAACAGAAAGAAAGTCACTGCTACATACATCATAGTCAAACTCAAAAAGGAAAAGAGAGAATCTTGAAAGCAGTCAGAGAAAAATGACAAATTATGTCTGAGGGAACAATGATAAGATCATGGATGACTTCTCATCACAAACAGTGAAAGTCTAAAGAAAATAGAATGGTATATTCAAAATTGTCAAAGAGAGAAACTATCACTAAGAATTCTATATAGAGTTAAGCCATCCTTCAAATATGAAAGTGAAATAAAATACTGTTTCAGTAAACAAATTTGAGAGAATTTGTTGCCAGAAGAACTGCACTATTAGAAATGCTGAATAAACTACTTTAGTATGAAGGGAAATGACACTAGAAGGCAACTGGAACCTATCTGAAAAAATTAAAAGCACTAAAAATGATTAAATATGTGAGTAAATATTTTAAAACTATATATATTTTTCTTCTCTTAATATCTTTAAAAGACATGACTGTTTAAAGGAGAAATCATAACACATAAACAGATGTAATATATAACAACAATAGCACTATGGATGAGGGTTAAATAAAAATACACCATGGCAAAGTTCTTATATTTTACCTGAAGTAATTCATTATTAACTGTAAGTAAATTAGGATAAGTTTAAGTTCCAGATAAAGATCCCTAGAGCAACAACTACAATAAAATGATGTAAAAAGAGAGCTAGAAAGTCAACAGAGAAATTAAAATGGACTATTAAAAATATCTGATAAAAACAAAAGAAGACAGGAAAAGGGGAACAGAGAAACAAAAAACAATTGAGACCAATAAAACAAATTGCAAATGGCAGACCTAAGTACAACCAAATCAATAATTCAATACAAACAGACCAATGTGTTCTGATGAAAAGACAAAAACTGTCTTTGATTAAAATCCCAATCCCAATTATACACAATCTTTGAGATACACACTTTAAATATGATGACCCAAATAGATTGAAAGTAAAGCTGAAAAACTAAATCACATGCAAACAGTAAGAAAAGCGAAGTGGCTTATACTAATAACAGACAAAACAGACAGCATGAAAAGAAGTATTACAAGAGACAGTGAGGGACGGGACACTTCATAATGATAAAATGGCCAAAACATCAGGTGGATGCAACCATTATAAACATAGGCGTAACCAATAACAAAGCTTCAAAATACAAAAGTAAAACCTGATCACACTAAAGGGAGAAAACACAAATCCACAAACATAGATAAAGATTTTAATAGACTTCCTTCAATAATTGATAGAATTAAACAAAAAAGTCAGCAAGAATGTAGAAGATCTGAATAACATCATCAATCACCTTATCCTAACTGATCTTTATAGAACATCACACCCAACAGCTACAGAATATACATTATTTTCAAGTCCACATGGGAGTGTTCACCAAGATAGATCATATGCTGAGTCATAAAACAAGTCTCAATAATTTTCAAAATATTTATAATTTAACAGATTATAATCTGACTGCAATAGAACTAAATTTAAAAATCAATTTAAAAAATCAGGAATTACCCTAAATATCTGTAAATGAAACAATTCTCTTTTAAAGAACCCATAGAACTCACAAAAGAAATTAGAAGATATTTTGAACTGAAAAATAATAAAAATTGTTAAATTAGACTTCATCAAAACTAAAATCTTCCGCTCTTTGAAAAACAGTTAATAAGGCAAAATCTTTTCAAAACATATATCTGATATAGAATTAATCTCCATAATATATAGAGAACTATAAAAATTCAGCCACAAGAAAACATGTAACCCAATAAAAAATGAACAAAATGATTTGGACAGACACTTCACCAAAGAAGATATATGATTATCTACTGGCAAACAAAAAAATGCTCAACACCATTTGTTGTTAGGGAAATGCATATTAAAACCACAATGAGATGCCACAACGAACCTTCTGGAATGTTTAAAATTAAAAAGACTGGCAATACCAAGTATTGGCAAGGATGTAGAGCAACTGGAACTTCCCTACATTGCCTGTAGCAATGTAAAATGGTACATAACTCGGGAAAAACGTTTACAGATTCTTGTAAAGTTAAATATACACTTACCATATGCCCCAAAATCCCACTCAAAGCTATTGACTCAAGAAAAAAATGAAAATGTATGTCTACAAAAAGATTTGTACACAAATATTCTGAATAGCTTTATTCATAACACAAAAATCTGGAAATAACCAAAATGTCCATCAATAGGTGAGTGGATAAATAAACTGTGGTGCATCCAAACAAGGGTCTACTACTCAGCAATAAAAAGGAATAAACCACTGATACATGCTTTAACTTGGGTGATCTTCAAAAACATTATGCTAGGAGAAAAAAGCCAGACCCAAAGAAAAGACCACACACTGTATTATTCCATTCATGTTAAATGCCCAGAAAAGGCAAATCAGTAGAAATGGAAAGTAGAAAATTGGCTGCCTGGGGCTAGGGTGGGGAGCAGGGACTTGCTGCAAACAGGCATAAAGGAACTTTGGGGATGATGAAGTGTTCTAAACTGGATTGTGGTGATGGCTGCACAACTCTATAAATTTTCTAAACATTGTTGAATTATACACTTACAGTGAGTGAATTTTATGTCTGTAAATACCTCAACAAAGCTGTTTCTTTAAAATGGAAATACATTGTTTAAAAAATATTCTACTGGGATAATTCTATCAGTACAGGAACAAATTTGGAAAGAAAAAATACATAGACATAAACTTACACATATGTATAAAAATAAGTATTTATATATAATATATACAATAATGAATCTGTGCAAATATTTTTTATTTTGTCTCTCCAAAAATACATAGTAAACAAATTTTTAAATTGGCAATGTATGCCTGGAGAATATATTTGCTTTCTTTATTTTTCTACGGGTTTAATACTTTTTAAACCTACTAGTCTGATGTGCCTCAGCTCAATATCTGGAAGTCCTCCTTCTACCCCGAAGTTCTGGACCTGCTTTGGAAGGAAGGGGCAGCCACAAACAGAACCAAACGCCCTTGGTATCACCTCCTCCAGGAGCAGGTCTGGGTAAGACCAAGGTCAAGCTCTTTATGCCCCATCAAGGTGGAATCCTTTAACAGTTGTTGTTACTATTAGGAGGATGCCATCTATGGCACAAATGATTTTGTTACAGATTTAAGACCAGCTATTTGGGAGAAAATGACACAACTGATGAGTATCCCAGGAAAGAAGAATTACAAAGGGGTTCCTTTCCTTTTAACCCATTCTCCAAGTGCTTTGCTCTGTCTAAAATTAATGACTAAAGAACACGACCACTCAAAAATAGTGAAATGGCACATCAAAATCAAAGAGCAAATGGCTACCATGACGAAAAAAACAGCAAGTTGCCAGAAGACTCAAGAAACGTAGCCTCTGTCACTAACCTTGCAAATAATGAACTAAAGGAGCTGTCTGGGTGGGAAACAGATGCCATCTCATTGAGAAAAAGAAAAAAAGAAAGTGAAGAATCCAGACTCACTCCATCTTGGACAGGTGGGGCATAAACACAAGGTGAACAAGGTTCAAAACCATAATCAGCCCTTCATCCCTGAGCAAAATAGGGAACGGTATTTCCGTTTATTTGGAAATTTTATTTTTGCTAAAATTTATAAGAACCAAATGGCAAAGCTGAGACCAGTTGGGTCCGAGTCATTGACAGCCTTTAAAACTTCAAGAAACCATTAAAGAAAGCAACTTTAAAGAAGAGACCGACCCCTTCGGCAAAACGGTACCATTCTACACTTAGTTCTCGTCACAGCCCCTAAAAATAAGTCACAGACGTTTAACCTAACCTTGCTATCATGGCCGAACTCCCTCTCTTCTGAGGTAATGTCTATAAATCTTGGCATCGGTGTGCTTTTGCACCATGTGTCAGCTATTAGCAATGGTATTTTCCCCAACAGCTAATTGGTAACATTAAAGAAAAGAAATGAAAGGCATTGTGCTTGTCGAGTCCTTTTACACCATTAACTGCAACAAGTGTTTTCACGGGGACATGGATGGCAATGCCTGGGAATCAAAGGGGCCTGGTTTTCACCGTGTGCCAGTGAGACGAGAAATGTGGTGAAAATGAAATCCATACCTTGAGCTGATTTACATGGCAGCTTAATTAGTCATACTTCACTGTGCCAGAACATTCTCTCCAAACAACACTTGAGCTAAGGGAGCCCCCCAAGGAGGCAGACATCTAGAAAGTCTCCCTGCCACAGATCCTGAGATGGAGGTGGTCCCGAGCTGCCACCTGTCCATTACCTTTCATTTTGGTTGTGTAAAATCCAACAGCCGCTCCGTTTCTCCACAGAATTTTAGCTTGCTCCTTCACAGAGTGAGGTAGAAAAAACATGTCATCATCATCCAAATTTCTCTCCAATCTTCCAAAAATAATGACATTTAGAATGAAAAGCACAATCCTTTCCCCGAATGACTGAACCTTTGAAGAGAAAAAAAAAGGAACAAACCAGTGAGACCAGGGAGAAAAATGAGACGCAATCAATTTTGTGTTTGGAATCAACCCACACTCCGGGGCCAGCAGTGTGTGCTCCCCCATCATAGGATTGTTTTCATACTCAAAGCCAAACTGTGAATTATGCTTCTAACGGGTCTTCACGCCACTGACCTTTTGCACCCACACGGCCTCCAGGAAGGGAGGGTGGGCAGTGCCAGAAAGGCTCCTAGGTCCCACAGGCCACAGACATGAAATGCTAAGACTCCAGAGCACAACAAATCACACACACTAGCAAAGCAGGGGCCCATCTTGAGGGAAACCAGGACAGGTCATTTCAGCAGATCCACTGGATCTGCATCTTTATTGACAGTCAAGGACCTGGCACCTGAATTCTGGCACCCAGAAGGAGGGTTAATTATTGGGGAGATCAATTACTACACAGAAAAGCAACCTTTTTATTTATTTATTTATTTATTTATTTGGCTCGGTGGGTTAGAGTGTTTGTAAATAAAAATTAATTTTTAAAAAAGTATATTTAAAAAAAAAAGCAACTGATTTTAAATGGCTCATGGCAGATTTTGAACACACACTGGAGTTCCATCCTAGAAAATTACTGGGACTCAAAGCCCCTTCTTCTCTAAGGCTGTAAAATGGAACAGCCTCTTCCCCATAGCAAAGTCATCACAAATGAAGAAATCGTAGTAGACAAGTTAAATGACTTCCTGCTCCTGCCTGTTATAACTCTCTGTATTTGTACAGCCCATGGAAGCAAATGCGTGGCATTAATCGAAGCCTCCCACTCCCGTACCCACAGCAGATATTGCTAATCAATCCACACTCTAAGATCTGACTGAGCCTGGACATGATCTCAGAACCCTCCAAATGCAGTGTGCCAGATGGCCACAAGTAACAGCCAAAACAAGGTACGTGCAGTGAGACCAGCCAGATATTTAGAAAGTGACTCTATTGCTGTATGGGTTTTGCTCTGGCAACACTGCTAATGATGCCTAAGTGTGTGGGTGTTTGTCATCTCATCCTACGCATCACAGGTTCAAAAACACCTTTACCTGGGCTAGGACTCTCTCCTGCAGGCTATTGTTAGATCTCATCACTCCCCAGGGAGTCTGCAGGTCCCAGATAACTAGGCCCTGGTTTGTAGGTGAGGACACTGAAGCTCAAGGAGGATAAGGGATCACATTTATTGATTTCTCTGCCTCATTCCAAAGAGGACTGGTGGCAGCGATACCAGGGTCTAACAGAGGCCAGCTCGAAATGACAGCCCAGGGTTTCTGAGGCCCAGACCAGGACACCTGCTCGAGTCAGCCAGAGGTTCCCTTCTGCATCTTTATCCATTAGAACTGAGTCTCTGGAAAAGAGGAAGTTTAATATGTATATGAACACCTGGTTTTGTATTTAAAGGAATAGTAATAATTATTGTTGTTATTTTAATTTGTGATTATGGGTTCTTGGTCCAGGTTTGCTGGGAGATCCTCCAGCAACTGATAAGCTTTTTGGGCTTCCGATTCCTCCTCTGGACAAGTGAGAGGATCATCTAACTGGCCTCTAAAACACTTGTATGTCTCCTGAAGGCTCTGAAAATAAAAATAAGGTAGATTGCTACACCCCAGCAAATGGCACAAAGTATTCAGTGCCAACAAACTTATTAATTGGCTCAGAATATAAAATATTTCACCTCCATCTGGAGCCAAAACTTAGATGAGAAAAGGATTTGTGAAAACCACATCAGCTCAATTTTGAGAAGTGCCACCCTTCTTGTATCTCAGACAGTGACTGCCAAATCAAGTTCAGACTTTCAGAATAACTAGTTAGTCACAAAACCTGATCAGAATGCCGTGGGAGGTTACAGTTTTCAACATCTAAAACCAAAAAGTTCAGAGGAGAGCCAGAAAACAAAAACAGATTGCATCTGGCAGAAAGGAAATATCCAATCAAAAACCAGCGGAGGAAAAAGAGAAAAAACAAAATGCATTTAATTTGCCCAATTTCACTAAGGGGAGAAATAAAACCCAAACATGATTTTGAGTTAGAAAAGTTTCTGAAAACACAAAACTAAGATCCAGTTCTAATTCCCTGAATGAGGACCACTAATCATGTTAACAAACAAACAAGGAAAAACACCATTAAGAAAACTTTCTTAGGTAATTGCTAAAGAATTGGCTAAAAATCAAAATGTAATTAAAAGGAAAAAAAGGTCAAGTACCAAAATTCTAGAAACGGATGGATGAAGTATCCCACATACAGCTGTAGTAAGACAGCTCTTTAAATGTGGTTCATTAAGTGAAAATAGCAGCCGAGTTTCTTTCTGCTAACATAGGCCATCTTTTCAGAAAACATGAGGCTTTTCCTCATCTAAATTTAGAAAAGAAGGCCATGAAGGATGTGACCACTCTCCTTCTGAAAAGAATATTTAGAGTAAGTCAGATTATTCCCAGCACGCACTTAAATCCAGCTGTGGCAAAGGAGCCAGGACAGGACTACAGCTGGGCACAGCACATTCACCTGCTGAGTCTTAACCTCTAGTTAGATTTCTGGACGAAAAACCTTTTCAGAATAATACTGACGGGTCAATTAAAATCCGATCTGCAGTGAAACAGTCCTCTGTGATACCGTACTGGCGGATACACGGCATCACACAATTGTCAAAACTCACAGGACTGTATACACAAAGAGGGAACCCTGATGTAAACCATGGACTACAGTTACTAATAATGTGATAATATTGGTTCATCAATTGTAACATATGGACCACTAGAAACTACATCATTGGAGGTGGGGAAGAGGTTACAAAGGGACTATGAACTTTCTGTGCAATTTTTCTGTAAACCTAAAACTGCTCTGAAAATGAAGTTTATGTTTATTATTTAATATATATATATATATGAAAAAGACAACCCACAGAATGGGAGAAATATTTGCAAATCATATATCGGATAAGGGACTGGTATCCAGAATATATGAGAAACTCTTAGACCTCAACAATGACAAATGACCCAATTTAAAAAGGGGCAAAGAATCTAAATGGATGTTTCTCAAAAAAAAAAAAAAAGATACGGTCAATAAGCATATGAAAGATGCTCAATCATTAGCCATCAGGAAAAGGCAAATCAAAACCACGAGATACCATTTCACACCCACTAGAATGACTAGAATTAAAAAGAAAGATAGTAACAAGTGTTGGCAAGGAATGCAGAGAAACTGGAACTCTCTTACGTTGCCAGTAGAAACATAAAATATTGCAACCACTGTAGAAAATAGTTTGGCAATTTCCAATATGCTAAACAGAGAGTTACCATATGACTCAACAATTCCACTCCTAGGTATATATCCAAAAGAAATGAAAATATATGTCCTCACAAAAACTTGTACACAAATGTTCATCAGAGCTGCTTTATTCACAATAGCTGAAAAGTAGAAACAACACAAATGTCCATCCACAGATGAGTGGATATACAAATGTGGTGTATCCATATAATAGAATATTATTTGGCCATAAAAAGAATGAAGTACTGATACATACTACAACATGGATGAACACTAAAACATTACGCTAAGTGAAAGAAGTCAGACACAAAAGGTCACATATTATACGATTCCATTTACACAAAATGTTCAGAAAGGAAAACCCACAGACACAGAAAGACTAGTGGTTGCCAGCTGCTGAGGGAGGGAGAAATAATGAACGATTTCTAATGGATATAGGATTTCTTTTGGGGGTGATTAAAATGTTCTGGAATCACTTGGCGGGTGACCTCACTGCCCTCCACCCTACGTGGGACCCGACTCCCAGGGATGTAAATCTCCCTGGCAACAAGGACATGACTCCTGGGGATGAATCTGGATCCAGCATAGTGGGATTGAGAATATCTTCTTGACCAAAAGGGGGATGCAAAATGAAACAAAATAAAATTTTAGTGGCTGAGAGATTTCAAATGGAATCAAGAGGTCACTCTGGTGGACATTCTTACACACTATATAGATAACCCTTTTTAGCTTTTAAGGTATTGGAATAGCTAGAAGCAAATACCCGAAACTATCAAACTCCAACCCAGTAGCCTTGACTCTTGAAGAAGATTGTATAAAAATGTAGCTTAGAAGGGGTGACAGTGTAATTGTGAAAGCCTTGTGAATCACACTCCCTTCACCCAGTGTATGGATGGATGAGTTAAAAAATGGGGACAAAAAACAAATAGAAAACAGGGTGGGAGAGAGGGGATGGTTTGGGTGTTCTTTTTTACTTTTATTTTTTATTCTTAATTTTACTTTCTCTGGTATAAGGAAAATGCTCAAAATATAGATTGGGGTGATGAATGCACAACTATATGATGGTACTGTGAACAGTTGATTGTACACCATGGATGACTGTATGATATGTGAATATATCTCAATAAAACAGAATTTTTAAAAAATGTTCTGGAATCAGATGGTGACAGATAAACAACTTCGCAAATATACTAAAAATCACTGAGTTGTACACTTTAAAAGGGTGAACTTTATGGTATGAGAAGTACATCTCAATAAAACTGTTGCTGAGGGAAAAAAAAAACAGACCTGAATCTGTGAGATTAAATTGTGCAACAGAACCAAAACCGGACTATCAATTTATTCCTCAAACTGAACCTGAAAGAGTACTGATATTTCACTCAATATTTACAGGTCCCCAAGCAGTACTCAGACTGCAGTGGACAGACCCACCATTTCGACACTGCAAAGAAGCACCATCTTTCTTCTCATCTGTGGTACAGAACAGGCAGATGTGCATACAGGTCCAAGCTCTCAGCTGTTTTCTCCTTTCCTCCTTGGCCTCCGCTTCAGCCAATGTTCAGCCTAGAGGACCCTGCCTGGGCTCCCAGGAAGCTGCTGCTGCACCTGCCTTCACCCTCACCATCCCAGGCCTCTACTTGACAACTGCTCTAAAGTCACAGCACTTTAAAGATGGCTAGGCTGGACATCACAGCAACCAGAGTTTAAATCCCATAATTCACTCACTAGCTGAGTGACAATTTCTTCATCTGCAAATCCTTAAAGATTCTGAAATGATATAATCCCTGTAAAGATTCTGAAGTGACATTACAGGACAGGATCCAGCACAATGTCTGACACATATTCAGTGTCAGTAAACGTTATTTGAACATACTAAGTAGAATATCCCTAACATATCAGAGCTATGATGCAGATTGAAGTTTTAAAACTAAGACATGAGAGGCCAATCAGGAAGGTAAAAAAGATTTACCAATAGACAGCTATGTGTTGACTACAACCATTTATTACCTTTTTTTCCTTCTTGGCAGGAGTAGACTGCTTTAAGTTATTAAAATGATAATAAGGACGGTGACATTTCAAGTCTATTTTGCAATGTTCATTTAAGAGTACATCGCCTCACCTTCATCAGACCTTCTCTCGCAGGATCAGAGGTTCGTAACACATCTTCGGTAGACCACCAGCATCCCTTTATGTAAACAGCCACAACTAAAGGGGAAGCCAACAGAGAATGATGTGAACACAGCAAACCAGCCACTAGAGAGGCAGTTTTAACAGCAGGGAGTACTGACAAAGAGCCAAGGAAAGATTATGTGTAAGTAAAGCAGGAGATTATTTATTTAGAGCTGGAGTTTCAATTTTGGGGGGCCAAAAAAGCTCCATACCAATATAGACAAACTCAGAGTGTAAGAATAACATTTTAAAAGACGTTCCTTTGGTTGTTTTCTGGAAGCGTGTATGGCCCTTTTATGGCCCTTTTTATACCTGCTTCTCCAGTCTGGTGCTGTGTCTGAGCCCAAGGCTTCCAAAAGTCATAGAATAAAATGATGCATCTTCCAAGTCAAACTCTTTTACTTGAAGGTTTGGAGGAAAATGTTAATATGGAGTAGGAAACCGGAGTCCCTTGAATATTTAATATAAGGCTCAAGACTTTAAACCAAATGGTATGAGCCTGTCTGGTTAAGCTGCCATCTCTTCTTTATTCTTCTCTGCCATTTGAGGAACTTTAGCAGAAAACTTTGTGAAGACCAGATTACAAGGACATTAGCCAGTTATTAAACACTAACTCTGCGTAGCCCCTCCTCTGCAAAGACTAACAGCATCGAATCCACTGTCAGTTTCGTACCAGTGGTGAATTACATCCTCTCAGATAATACTTCCAAAATTGATGGTGCATGCTGAGATACAAGGGCCAATTAAATGCTTGACATCTGCCTTCATTTATTCAACTTGTTCGTTTTCAAAGTGGCACCGGAGTAGAGCTCAGAGAAGGTTGATAAAGCCATAAGGATTATTTTTCTGCCTAACAAGGTGAATCAATAATGTTTGATTTACTAAAACAGTGTATTCCTTCAAACAAGAAACACATTATGATTTGGTGTTTATTGGGTGCCTTGCAAGTGTCACGGAGCACTGAGAAGCATTAACTAGTCACACAAGTTGTCACAAAATAGATGGAATTGTTTTGCGTTTTTCTTCCCCCATAGCTAATTGTAAACTGCTAAGTATAGATAACAATGAAAATGAAGTCCAGTCAAATTTAACAAGCCTAAAATAAACTGTCCTGGAAACAGCCTTCTGGAGAGCAGCAGCTTTTGATCAGTAAAGCAGGATACCTAGTTAAGAGGAAACAGGAAGGAGATATGGTAGCAAAGCCCTTGGAGAGAGGCTGTCCCCAGCTCATGAGGACACATGACAGATCCTGGGGGACTGACAGGTGCTGGAGAGCCGCAGGGCACTGCTTCTTAGAACCTAGCGCTAGCAACCACGACACCCAGATTTGTCAAAAGAAGCGACGATCCTGACCGGTACCCTCTGACTCTCCACCATCAATGCCTGAGAAGAGGCTGAGCACATGCAGTGGTCGTGGCCATCAACAGGGACTTGACGAGTGCCAACCTCGCTGCACCAATTTAATTTCCTCCTCCCACCGACTGACAGCTGACGCGGACCACAAGGATGATATCAGCAATAGATTTTATTCCGTGACAGTCCATGGTTTCTCAAACAAGTGAAGACAGCCAGGTCCCACAGGCCTGGATTCCTCCGAGCTCAGCACCATCAAATGAATCAGACTACATGGATGGCACTGTCCTAGGTCCCCAGAGGCTGACGAATGAGCTACCGTCATTGCCCCTGGGATTTTGCAAGCTGCAGAGGAAAAAGTAGCTAAGCCAGATGATTTTATACAGGGCAGGGTAGGAAAGGTGCTGGAATCAAACTTAGGCTACAGTGTCAGGAATGCAGAGGAGGAGGTCAGCTCTGCCGTGGGGTTTTGGGAAAACAATTCGGGGGAGCCCTTGGGGGAGACAGGCCATGCAGTCAGGGGGAACCCATGAGCCGAGGTACCAAGTGCCTCCGGCCAAAGAAGGCTACATTCAGGGCACGCGAGCAGCGAGGGGAGCTGGGCAAGCACTGGAAGAGGGAGAGACGAGGCTGCAAACACGGCCTCAACAACTCATCAGCTCCATCATTCAAAGTCTCCAGTAAACACCTTTAACAGACCTCTGGCCAATGGAGAGCAAGATGAAATCAAGCATTCTGATACAGTCCTGGATGCCTGGTGTGGGGGAGAGAATAGGGACTTCAGAGCCACGTGGGCTCATGTTCTGGCTCCTCGGATTACCCACCCTCTCCCCTAGACTTGACTTGCCCACCTGTGAAATGGAGACCACGGCGTCCTCTCACCTGGTCATTATGCTGACTAGGTGAGCACTTCCACCTCACCTAGTACTCGCCAAGACTTGAGCCAGTGCTTTTCCTGAGGTGTTTGAAGCATTTCAGTGGTTTCTAGAAACTTCTTCCACCTGCTTCAAGCATTGCTCTGGGATTTCAAAGAAGTATGAAAAAACCCTTTATTTGTTGGCTTTTGTCAGGGACACCATGGAATCTGCCCAGCACTCCCATTTCTCTATCTCCAAAGGCCTCTTCTGCTCTGTCTTGCAAGGAAATGTCTGGCTTTTTTCCACAGCTTGATTACTCCCACCCTGCCTGTTCCTTCAAATGGACGTATGTTTCCAGACACATTTTCTCATGGCCACTCATTTTTCTCTCAGGGAATGTGCAGCTGACTACCATGGGCCTTTGCTCTGTCTTCCCAGGCTCAGCACAGCATGAGTGCCTGATTAAGGCAGCACTTGCACAGCCCAGGACTCGAACGAAAGTTTTCAACCTGTGTCTTGCCTAAGATTTCTTAAAAGAGCTAAACCCTTCTATATCTGAAGATGCAAAAACGTTTTTGGCTCCTTATAAATAAATACTAGCATACCACACGTTCACAGCAACATTACTCACAATTGCCAAAAGGGGGAAACAACCACATGCCCCTCAACAGGTGAATAAACAAAGTGGTCTAGCCATGCAATGGAATATTATTCTGTCATCAAAAGGAATGACATTCTGATGCATGGGACAGCATGATGAACCTTGAGTACAGCAGGCTGAGTGAAAGAAGTCAGACATAAAAGGACAAATATTGTATGATTCCACTTGCAAAATAAATACAATGAGGAAATTTATAGAGACAGAAAACAGAATACAGGTTACCAGTGGCTGGGATGGAAGGAAGGGGGGAGTTATTGCCTAATGGGTACAGAGTTTCTGTTTGGGGTGATGAAAACTTTTGGTAATGGATGGTGGCAATGGTAGCAGAACATTGTGAATGTAATTAACAGCAGAGAACCATGCATGAAAATGGTTAAATATTTTGAGTGGTATATATACATAAATATGCCACTGCCATAAAAATTTTAATGATAAAACAGTCTTTTGGGGAAAGTTAGGTGGGATTTTCCTCACGGGACAGGTAGGGAAGAGTTGGTCACCATGTGACCCCAGCAATGGGCTGAGACAGCCGGGAGCTCGGCTTTGAGGTGGCTGCAGCTGGACTTAGCAGGGAGGAGGTGTCAGGAGGAGCTCTCAGCACCCAGGCAGGGGATGGCAGCTCGTGCACTTGTCCTTGCCAGCCCTGGTGGGTCCCTCTCCAGCCCTAGCACACGGGGCAGCAGCAGGCACCAGGTGTGCAATGGCGTTTTAAGGTCACACTTCTGCAGCAAGTGGTGCTCATTCTGACCCACGTGCGGCATCACCGTTGTGTGCGTGGCACATCGTGTATCATAAATAAATGAAATTTAGACTGGCGGAAGGGACTCACAACTTAGAGGAAGAGAGATCACCAGTGACATGAAGCAGAGAGAATCAAATCTGACCCAGCTTGCAGGAAGCAAGGAGGAGGCAAGTCACTCCAGCTGGGGGATCGGGAGATCTTCCGTGGAAGGTGCCCCAACTGCACCTGAAGAACGTGTCAGATCACACCAAGGGGAAAAGGGCACCCCTGGCTGGGGAGACGGGAGGGGGTAGGGCATGCCTGGGTGAGGGTGGGAAAGGCAGCATGGCCCAGCCAAAGGCACAGAAGGAGCAGGAGGCTACTGGCGAGGCCTCGGGGGCCTCCCTGTAGACACAGGCAGCCACCAAATGTTTCCAAGGAGGAGAGCGCCGTGATCCAATTGCTGTGAGCAACCAGTTAGCAGTCATGGGGGCCAGTGCCCAGCACTCCCTGCCCGTCAGTGCATTGCCAAGGGCAGCATCTCATTTAATGGGTGCCCCGCTGCATATGTTTTTCAGGTCAAGGTTTTGTGCTTCCAAACAGCAGCGCTGGTATTTGGTGGGCACCCAGGCCTCCCTGATTCCAAAACCCCTGCTCTGGGAGAAGAATGGGCAGACAAGAGAGGGCAGAGCCAGGCGCAGACCTAGGTGGAGGCCAGAAGGGTGGGAAAGAGGGAGATGAAACAAGAGGTGTGAGGGGACAGAAGGACCAAGGAACTGTGATGTGAGGAGAGGTTGGCAAGGGTGAGTGTGAACAGAGTTGACACCTCCGGACTTTTTCACACTGCAGGGAAGTGGGGGGAGGTTGCCATTTACTCAGCAAACATTGACTGAGTCTCAGTTGCTGTACTTGGCACCAGGAACGCCAGGACAGAAAACACAGTCCATCGCGACAACGGCTAGCCACATTCCATGATGTGTCCCAACACACAGGAGCAATCAGGAACCCACCGAGGGCTGGCTGGGATGGCTGGGGGCAGAGTGCCAAGGCCCGGCTGGGCCAGAAAGCTGGTGGCCAGCCCGGTGAACTGGGTAGAGGCTTCCGAGGCCAGGTCAAGAGATCCAGGCTCCGAAAGAAGTCACCAGAAGAATCTAAGCGAGTGAGTGACCTGATCAAAGTCGGGTTTTAGAAAGAGATCAGTTGGTTATCTTTGGGTGGGAGGACTTACACTTTTTGAATTTTTTAAAGTGGGGTGAGGGCCAGGGGTGGGGGTGTTATGTTAAAAGAAGGACCGCAGGGACACATCCCAAAGTAATTTGGGCAGAGAATAAAAATATATATGCAGAGTCCCCCTGAGGAGCTGGGGGAAAATGCGGAGGAGTTGGGTTTCCTCACCTGGATTGTTGCTGATGTTCTCACAAACACCGAGGACTGTGGCTTGGTGTGCTGAGCTCTTATGAGGCTCAGTACTGCAAAGGAGAGGCTAAACCTGCTTATAATTGTGCCTAAGAGTCTCCCCCTGAGTTCCTCTTTGTTGCTCAGATGTGGCCTCTCTCTCTAGCTAAGCCAACTCGGCAGGTGAACTCACTGCCCTCCCCCCTATCTGGGACCTGAGTCCTGGGAGTGTTAATCTCCCTGGCAACACAGGATATGACTCCCGGGGATGAATCTGGACCCGGCATCATGGGATTGAGAATATCTTCTTGACCAAAAGGGGGATGCGAAATGAAACAAAATTAAGTTTCAGTGGCTGAGAGATTTCAAATGGAGTCAAGAGGTCACTCAAGTGGGCATTCTTATGCACTATATAGATAACACTTTTTAGGTTTTAATGCATTGGAATAGCTAGAAGTAGGTACCTGAAACTGTTGAACCGCAACCCAGTAGCCTTGACTCTTGAAGACGATCGTATAGCAATGTAGCTTATAAGGAGTGAAATGTGATTGCAAAAGCCTTGTGGATCATACTCTCTTTGTCCAGTGTATGGATGGATGAGTAGAAAAATGGGGACAGGAACTAAATGAAGATTGGGGGGGGGGGATGATTTGGGTGTTCTTTACTTTTATTTTTTATTCTTATTTTTACTTTTTCTGGTATAACGAAAATGTTCAAAAAATAGATTGGGGTGATGAATGCACAACTATATGATGGTACTGTGAACAGTTGATTGCACAACACAGATAATTGTATGGTATGTGAATATATCTCAATAAAACTGAATTTAAAAAACAAAAAGAAGGACCGCAGGGACTAAGGGTGGAGAATGGATTAGGATGGGGGTGAGGCCAGAGGCAGGGAGGATGATGGAGACTGGGATGATCCAGCTGAGAAGCCGGGAGGAGTGGAACTTCAGGAGTTATGAGGGTGGGGAGGCAGATTCTCAGGAGGCCAAAAAGACCAGCTGGGAATTGGCCTGTTTCTAAGGCAGGGGGACAGGGGAAGCAGGGATGACCACCATCTCTCAAGCCGGAGCAGACGGCCAGGCAGAGATGCCTTTACCAGGAGGAGGCGAGGAAGAAGAGGAAGCTTGAGAGTTTGGATTGTGACATGCCTGCTCTAGAGACAGCATGATGAAGGTGAAGATAGCCAACAGGAAGCTGGGTCCACACAGAGAGAAAAGGCCCAGGCCCCCAACCATCAAGGAGACCAGGGAAGGAAAGAGTTTCCCACATGTCTCGCCTCCCCAAACAAACTGCAAGGTTTTCATGTACTGGCCTGTGGCAGAGGCTTCTACAATCAGAGTTGAAGGGGCTGCAAGTCCCTTCACCACCCCTGGCCTTGCACCCCATGTATCGCTTCTCTGGAAACCACGCTGCCAGTGCCGTTACAAATCTAAGAAATATGTACCTCCACACAAAAAAAGAGCACAGTTAAACCAAAGTGCCAGGCCATCTTTCCCAAAACAAAATACATGTAGGGGGAAACAAACAAACAAACAAACAAAACAGCTGAAAAATTCTGGCAGAGGATGGCACATAAACACATTCCAAGGAATTGCATGACTTTTATGCAACATTGAGCTGGTCAATAATTTAAGGGGAGGGAAAAATACACGAATTGACATAGCAACTGTCACATTGCATTAAGTGGGCCACCATTTCCATACAGATGTTTTCCTTAAAGGAAAACACTTTCCCAGATGCCCATGAACTTGGGTGCCTCTCTGCCATGGAGCGGGACACATCTGGCTTGCAGGTGATCTTCATCATTCCCCTGGTGCATCTCAGGCCTTTTCTGCCTTAAGCAATTTTGTTTTCATGAATCTAGGTTTTAACTCAAGGAAGAGAAGGGTGAGCTAAGGTGCCTGGATCCTGGGGTATGGCTGGGCTGCAAGGTGTTGGAGGCAAAAAAAAGCCCACACCCTGGTGATTAACAAAAAAATTTTAGTAATGGACGGTGGTGATGGTAGCACAACACTGTGAACTGTATACTTAAAAATGGTTAAAATGGCAAAATTTTGTTACGTATTATCAGAATCAAATTTTTTAAAGTACCCCAAAATTGTTTACCTAGGAAAGGCACCTCAATATCCTTGGTGGTGGGGCCATCACGTCTTGAGAAGCATCCTTCACCCTTAAGACAATGGCTCCACCCTGCACGCTTGGAATATTTTACTTGGAGCATCCCCATTTTCCAAATACCACTACTCCCTTGGTCAGAATAACATTTCTTTGTTCATGGGAGGCAGTTTTCCCTATGTTTAAATCCAATTCACAATCAGTGCCATAAATCAACAGGAAATGGAAAAGGAAATACCCAACGAAAGCCAACACGTGTTCCCAAAACACATGCCTGTCACTGCAAAATAGCTCTTCAATCTGCACCCCTCATGGCCCAAGGAAAACAAAACTCTCTCTTTTTCTAGCATGTAGCTCCTTTAGGCATCCACCAGCCCACATGGCTTGGGATCTGCTCAGAGAAGCGAGTATTTAAAGGGAGCCTGAGTTTCTGGCCACAGCTTTTAACCCCCTAACTGTCAAAGCTACTTAAGTGGGGTTCCACCAAGGCTGAATGTGGGAGGATTTGACCTGCCCTGGGCTGAGAGTTACCTATGCATGGTCCAGAAAGAGAGCACAGGCGTGAGCATGAAGATAATCTGTTGGCAGGATCACGGGAGACATGTTTACAAGCAAGTGGACTGACTGCTAACCACATCTTTCCCAGAGTGGGCTCAGGGAACCCCCGCCTGGCCCCCTTGAGTCTGTGTTTGTGTCACAGCACTTCTGCTCATGCTAAAACCCAGACTTCACTAGGTCAGCAAGCCTGCCCTCCACCCCACTGTACCGGTTTGTCTTAACTAGATATGCATCCACTACCCATTTCATTGAGTCAGGTTAACACGTCCAACCTGCTAATCACAGATGGGGCAACTAGATCTCTCCCTCCAACAGCCCACTTTGGGGATTCAGGAGCTGGGTCCCTTCTGAGAGTCAGAAATGCTCAGCTCCCTGCTCCTTCTGTCCTTCCACCGCACCCCTCCTCAAAATCCAGGGGGCCTGCACAGGGGTGAGGAGAGCCCCCGCTGGTGACAAAGAAGTTCTCTGAGCCCCTCTGGGGGCACCTCACTCTCTGCCCTCCCAGCCCTCCTAGCCCTCCTACCCACCCACCTGTCCCAACCCAGCTGAGAGAAGGTTCCAGTCCGCGTGGTAATTCCCGGCTGGGCTAGGCTCCAGGTTTCGTCTGAGTGTTTGCCTTGGCGCTCGTTGTCATCTCGGGTCTATCACGGGCATGTTTTTCCAGGAAAAAAAAATCCTCATTTTGCGATCCCCAGCTTGTTTTCCACAGGGTGCACATGACATGCAATCACCAAAACTATAAATAAATTAGCAGTGATTCGAAGGTTGACTGTTATGTTTGGTCAGAAAATGTTCTTGGAGCCGGCTCAGGGGGTAAATGTTCTAATCAGGGCAGTCAACAACTGGCAACAATGGCAACAACTATTTCTCCAGGCTTCGTTCTCCAAGAGGATCCTGCTCTTTCTCTCCTAAGTCTCCCTGGCTCCCCCTCCCATGTTCTGTCTCCCCCGTGCAGAGAGCTGGCCCCTCTGGGTCCTGGGCACATCGGAGTGGCATGACGCCTATCACAGGAAATGGCAGGAGAGATCACCAGCGACAGACAAACCACGAGAACAGTATACCCCACACTGAAGACCCACCTAGAACCCAAGCCGCCACTCAGCCTGAAGGTCACAGTCCAGAACCTTCTTCCAACCAACCAGTCTTATTCCCCCTGCCTTTGCTGTCCCTTTATAACTGCCCTTCAGCAGAGCCTCCCCTGCAGACGAGGGCCCATAGCTCCATGGGGAGACTTTGTGAAAGGAAACTTCAGAACATTCCAAGGAGGGACTGCCGCGACTCACCGCCAGACCCCACAAGGTGGGAGTGCCTATGGAGAGAGGGAGACCCTGCTTTCTGGTAACCCCTGTGCCTCTGGGAGAATGAGGCACAGGCACCACTGGTGAGCCTGGATGCCCGGGGCCAGGCGTCCCAGGGAAGCGGGCAGAGGAAAACTTCTCAGGTCTCCTCATGCCATATTTTGGCCAGACTGCTACCTTCCTGCCAAGAACCAGGGATGGGTGCCCTCCATCCCCTGCAATGCCCAAGAGGCTCCTTGTTCTGGAAAATTCCAAAGCACTGTGGCATTGGACTTTAGTACAATTTTTAATCAGCCTGGGACTCTGGGGAAGACTTTGCCCAGCCCTGTGATCATCTGACCACTGGGTTTTTTATGAACAAAATATTAATTAATATGAAAGAGAGTTACCAAGTTTCCTGATAAGGACAACAGAAAGAGACAGTCTAGAAAAACTGCACACACTTCCCCAGGGGCTTGCAGAAAGGGCTTCCATTCTCAGAAAGGATGTTAAAAGGACAAGTGCAAACGATGGAAGGAGCCCCCCTGCTTGCAAGAACCAAGGACAGATCCAAAGACAGGCACAATCCTCCAGGAAAAAGGCTGGGAAGTCCACAGGGCTGAGTAAACCCAGCAGGCTGGGAAAATCTCAAGAAAACAGGGAGAGCTGTGGGAAGGCTGGCGAGAGACGGAGGGGGAACTCTAAGGAAGAAATGTACCTTGGCCAGGTGCTCTAAAGGTCACAGGTGAGCATCTTCACTGGGAAGGCAGACGATCTTCAAATTAGGCACACAGCTCAAAGTCAAAAGACAACAGGAGTACATTTAATATTTCTAAAGAAGCTTGGGCCTCTAGACCCAATGAATTTATATCCCAGAGTCCAGAAAGTCCTGTGAACGTGATCCTGAAGCTGTAACCCTTAATCTCTGAGAGCATGCAATGTGAGGAACGGGCCAAGAAGAATGAATGTGAAACCTTGCTGTTCCAGTTTGCAAGGGGAAAATTGTAGATTTTGGAACCAATGCCTGCTTCACTTAACATCCCTTCCTATCAAAGGTCTAGGGTGAATTATGAGTTTGCAAATCATAAATCTGATAAGGAACTGGTATCTAGAATATATAAAGAATGATTACACTCAATAATAAAAGGACAAACAGCCAGTTCTCCAAAGAAGATATACAAATGGCCAATAAGCACATGAAAAGATGCTTAACCTCTTTAGTTATCAAGGAAATGCAAATCCAAGCCACAAAGAGATACCACTTCACACCCATTAGGATGGCAATAATCAGAAAGACAGACAATAACAAGGGTTGATGAGGATGTGGAGAAATTGGAACTCTCATGCAGTGCTGTGGGAATGTAAAATTGTACAGCCACTGTGGAAAACAGTCTGACAATTTTGCAAATAGATAAACAAAGAGTTACCATCTGACCCAGTAATTCCAATTCTAGGAAGGTACACAAGAGAACTGGAAACACATTCACAACAAAATTTATACACAAATGTTCATAACAGCATTACTTCAATAGCCAGAAAGTGGAAATAACCCAACTGGCAATCAACAGATAAACAAAATGTGGTATGTCCACAGAATGGGATATTATTTGGCCATAAAAAGGATCAAAGACCTCATACATGTTATGTCATGGATGAACCTTGAAAACACTATGGTAAGTGAAAGAAGCCAGACTTAAAAAACCACATATTTTATTCCATTTGTATGAAATGTCTAGAACAGGCAAATCCTTAAAAACAGAAAGTAGATTAATAATTGTCTAGGGCTGGGGAAGATGGGGAAAGAGGTAGGAGGGTGATGGAAGGGGGTGTGGGAGTGTTCTTTTAGGGTAATGAAAATGTCCTAAAATTGATTGTGGCAATGGATGCACAACTCCATGAGTATATTAAAAAACATTAACCTGTATAATATAACTGGATGAATTGTATGGTTATGTGAATTATAGCTCAATAAATAAAAGTAAAGTCCTTCCCTTAGGTGTAAAACAACAACTACACAAATTTAGGAAGATAGAGCCATGTCTTAATAAGTCGGTGTGAAAAGCCTGGGGGCTGAGCATGCACGGTGGGAGCTAACTGTCCCCCAGAGGTGAGTGGACTTTGGATTGGTTCTATTGAAATGCCAAGGTAAACTGAGGCTAACTCTGTGGAAGCAAAATGTCCATCCAGGAAGGTTGACGAACAGTCTCACCATCCACCCCTTAGAAGTCTCACCACTCTCTAGATAAACACTTCTCAGACTGTACGTGCAAGCCAATCACCTGGGAATCCTGCATTTCTAACAAGCTCCTTGGTGGTGCCAGGCTGCTGGGCCATAGGCCAGATCTGAGTAGCAAGGCAGGAAAATGAATCAGAGAGGCTAACTCACTAACCCAGGCCACCCACTCAAAAGGGACAGAGTCAGGATTTGAATTCAGGTCTGACTGACTCCGAATCCAAGTTCTTTCCATTTATCACTCACAACACCAGTTTCAGACACCATATTGTAGGTCTGAAAGAAGGACGCAGGATGAATCCCATGTCACGGAAGTGGCTGGAGTAGGACATATGTGTGATCTCAAAAAATGATGTAGGAAAAGGAAAGGCTAGGCCTACCTATAATTGTGCATAAGAGCCTCCTCCGGAATGCCTCTTTGTTGCTCAGATGTGGCCCTCTCTCTCTAGCTAAGCCACCTGGGCAGGTGAAATCACTGCCCTCCCCCATACGTGGGATCTGACACCCAGGAGAGTAAATCTCCCTGGCAACGTGGAATATGACTCCTGGGGAGGAATGCAGACCTGGCATCATGGGATGGAGAACACCTTCTTGACCAAAAGGCGGATGTGAAAGGAAATGAAATATGCTTCAGTGGCAGAGAGATTCCAAAAGGAGCCGAGAGGTCACTCTGGTGGGCACTCTGACACACAATATAGACAACCCTTTTTAGGTTCTAATGAATTGGAATAGCTAGCAGTAAATACCTAAAACATTCAAACTACAACCCAGAACCCCTGAATCTTGAAGACAATTGTGTAAAAATGTAGTTTATGAGGGGTGACAATGTGATTGGGAAAGCCATAAGGACCACACTCCCCTTTGTCCAGTGTATGGATGTATGAGTAGAAAAATGGGGGTTAAAAAAAAAAAGAACCTAGTGTTCTTTTGTACTTTAATTGTTCTTTTTCACTTTAATTTTTATTCTTATTATTTTTGTGTGTAGTAATGAAAATGTTCAAAAATTAATTTTGGTGATGAATGCACAACTACATAATGGTACTGTGAACAACTGACTGTACACTTTGTATGACTGCATGGTATGTGAATATATCTCAATAAAAATGAATTGTTAAAAAAATGATGCAGGAGATGTAGCAGCTGCCCCCAAACCTGTGAAAAGCTATTCTGCAGAAGAGCCAAGCCCTCCTACCTGGACAACCCAGTGGGGGGCTCTGGGCCAGTGAAAAGACCTAGGAGCACCTCAGTATAGGCTCCTTACATGGAAAGTTCTAACAGTCAGAGCCATCCCAGAATAGAAGGGGCTGTCCCAGAACGTAAAGGCACCAAACATGGGCCGCTAAGTCCCCAACCATCTTCATGGTTTCAACACACTATGCACCACCTGTAGTCTTTCATCTTACTAACCTTACCACAAATGAGCCATCTTTTGTTATGCTTATAAAAATAAATCTTACAAAGACAAAATATCATGAAATTCTAGCCAACAGCATCAGCTGTGGGGGGGCGGTCTACTCTCTTCTTGTAAAAAAGGGAGATTAACAGGTGTTAAAGACATTAACAGAAAACTGAAACTCCTCCTTTGATATATTTAGGATTGAAATAAAATTCAAAAGATCATCCTTTTCTCCTTCTGAAATTCAGGCACACTATCTAAAATCATCCTGGAAAACACTGGACCTCATGACTGAAACACCCTTTGAACTAGAAACTTCTGGACCCTACATCCCTCCTCTGAAGTACAACAGCCCTAGTTTCCTCTAGCATTGACCAAATGGTTTCAAGTTCCTCTCATCATCCCCGTTACCCTCCATGGAAAAGCTCCAGTTTGCTTCAGATATGGCCTGAGCAGTACACCAAAGACAGCTGAGCTAGAATTGAGCTGGAAGGTTATCCTTCCATTAATGCAGCCCCAGGTCACCTCTCCTCACTGGTGCTCACCGAGCTTACTGCTGAGAGCCGCTGTCTTTTTATTCACACTGCTGTAAAGTCACATCCTCCCCCAGCCCAGTCTTGATCAGTTAGTGCTTTTGGATCGACTACATGACATCTACACCAACAAGGCAGCTTCTGGATCAGTATAAGGAACGACTTTCGAACAATTAGGGTAGTTTAAAAACAGACTACATATGACCCAGCATTCCATTCCTAGGTATATACCCAATTCCTCTTGGATATACATACTCAATATAGATCCAAAAGAATTGAAAGCAGGGACATGAACTGATTCTTGTACACCCATATTCATAGCAGCATTATTCACAATAGCCACCAGGTGGACACAAACCCAATGTCCATCGACAGATGAACGGATAAACACAATGTGGTAGATCCATTCACACCAGAGAATATTATTCAGCTATAAAAAGGAATGAAGTTCTGATACACACTGTAACATGAATGAATGAACCTTAAAAGCATTATGTTTGGTGAAATAAGCCAGACACAAAAGGACAAATGTTGTATGATTCTATCTGTACGAAATATCTAGAATAAACAAATTCATAGAGACAGGGAGTAAATTAGAAGTCTCCAGAAGTTGAGGGGAGGGACTAAGAGGAAGTTACTGCTTAATGGGTACAGAGTTTCTGTTTTCGAGTAATGAAATAGTTTTGGCAATGGAAGGTGGTGATGGTAGCACAATCTTGTAAATGTAATTAATGCCATTGAATTGTATGATTAAAAATGGTTAAAATGGCAAATTTTACATTATATACAAATACATGTTATATATATGTTTTATATGTATGTGTATATATATATATATATATATATATATATGTTATCACAGTAAAACAATTTTTAGAAAGTCTAGCTTGTCTTCTGTGATGCTGTATTCCTGTCCCTGAAGTATGCAAGCAGAATCTGTCGGGGAGGTTATTCTGACTTCCAAAGTTCAACCAGATGTTAACAAAAGATGCCAAAATCCTTTGCTGCTCTAACCCACGCAAAGGCACAGAGGAAGAACAAAGGTTTGCCACGATGGGACGAGCAGAGGAAGTCCTGCCGATTTCACACCTTCTGTCTGCCCTGGACGGGCCAAAGCCTCCTTCCTGCCTCAACTCATTTCATTCTCTCAACTCTCCGGCGAAGCAGGTGAGATCTCCCCAATTTGCAAGGAGGCTAAATAACTCTTCTGCATCACCCAGTAAGAGTTGGCAGGATCAGGATTCAAAGTCAATGCTATCTGACACCAAAGTCTAGGTTCATACCTTACACCATGCAGAGTGCAGGAAGAAATGCAAAGAGAAAACTAAAAAACTAAAACTAAAATCTCAGCTGATGGAGATCTTGAATGTGCAATGATAAGCAGCTTTGATTTAATATGGGGGAGCAGAAAAACCACAACCTTTTTGATGAGGGGAGTTATTTTTTAATCTTTATAAATACATGAGATCCATTAATAATTAGCAATAATAATTTGTTATTAGAATAACAAAATAAGGGGAAAGAATAACTGTGCCACTTTGAAACTATTATGGACCCCAGAAGAGCCATGATCTTTCAATCCAATCTTGTTGGATGGAGCCTTTTGATTGAGTGTTTCCATGGAGATGTGGCTCACCCAACTGTGGATGAGACCTTTGATTAAATTATGTCCACGGAGATATCACCCTGCCCATTCCGCGTGGGTCTTAATTACATCACTGGAGTCCTTAAAGAGAGCTCATGGACAGAAGGAGCTCAGAGAAGCTGAGAGAGACATTTTGGAGAGAAGCTAATAGCTGACACAGACCCAGATGCTTGGAGATGCTGGAAGATGCAGACAGAAGGACATTTGGAGATGCTAAGCTAAGAGAGGAAGCCCAGAGTTTGCCCCAGAGAAGCTAAGAGAGGACCCCCAGATGCTTAGAAAGAAATGCCCTGGGAGAACAAGCAAGGATGCACAGGAGCTGAGAGAGAGAAGCTAAGAGAGACAGGAGCCCAGAAACATTTTGGAGAAAGCCATTTTGAAATCAGAACCCAGGAGCAAAGGACCAGCTAGCCACATGCCTTCCCAGCTGACAGAGGTGTTCCAGATGCCATTGGCTTTTCCTCAGTGAAGGTATCCTCTTGATGCCGTAGTTTGGACACTTTTATGGCCTTAGAACTATAAATTTGTAATCTACTACAACCCCTTTATAAAAGCCAATCCATCTCTGGTATTTTGCAAACAGCAGCTCTAGCAAACTGGAACAATAACTAAGGGGAAATACACAAAAGATGAGGTCATTGGGAAGTGGAGACAACCACGGGAACAAAGGTTCTTGGCACCTTCAGACATGTCCCCTAAGGAGACTTCAACCAGCCTTTGCCCAGGGAAATAGTCAGAACGAGCCCTTGGAAGGAGTGACAGAATCAAGGGCACATGCTTTCCCAAACACCTTTTGGAAAGCACATTCACTGTTTCTGAGAAGGGAAAGTTGATAAGCTTCATCACTTACATGATACCAGTAGACTGCAGCTAATGCTAACTGCTTGCCACTAGGGAACTCATGACTCCAGAGTGGTTTTCATTTGCTCACAGGGATATCAGAAGTTACCATGACAGATTCAACCAGCTTATCAATAATGAACATGTACACACAGCTTACCAAATGGCTACTGATTCTTTTAGCTTCCTTTTTTGTATATAAGAAATTTTATTTTGAGATAAATTCAAACTTACAGGAACAGTTGCAAAAACTGTACAAACCCCATACATAGATCTCCAGCATACCCTGACCCCCCTCCCCCGATACCCCAATCCACCACCTTTAACATCCTGTCATACCAGCATTTCTTTCTTTCTTTCCCTCCCTGTCTATCATCCATCATCCATTGCTCTGTCTTCTGAACATGAGAACAAGCTGCACACATCCTTGAAAAAACACTATAATTCACATATACATTTCCCATGAACAAGAACATTCTTTTATGCAATCCCATTAAACGCAGCTAAGAAGTTCAAGAAATTCAACCTTGATACAAAGCTCACTTCTACATTTCCTTTTTTTTTTTCCTTATGTCCCATCTGTGTCCCTTTGAGCCTCATCTCATCCATCCAGGATCATCCTTGGCATTTAATTGTCATCTACTTAGACTGCCTTTTTTTTTTTTTTAAATTGTGGAAACATATATACAGCCTAAATCTTCCCATTCCACCCCCTCCCTAGCATTCCATTAGTGGGATTAATCACATTTAGAATGTTGCAATGCTATCACCTTCCCACCATCCCTTTCTAGAAGTTTCCCTTCACCCCAAACAGAAACCCTACACTCATTGCTTAACTCCCCATTGCCCCTTCCCCCACTTCTCAGAACCCCTACTCTACTTTTCATCTCTATGGTCATATCCTCTGACACTTTCTTTGTTTACCGTGGGGCTTAAATTTAACATCTTAATTCTATAACAATCTTGTTTTTCTTTGATACCAACTTAACTTCAATATGACACATAAACTATGTTCCTTTACTCCCTCATTCCCTCACTTTTATGTAGTTCTTGTCAAAAATTACACATTTTACATTGAGTCCAAAACCACTGATTTATCGTTACAGTTTATGTATTTTAGATCCTGTAGGAAGTAAATAGTGGAGTTACAAATCAACAATACAGTAGTATTGGTCTTCATATTTACCATGTGATCTTTAGTAGTACCCTTTATTTCTTCATGTAGTTTTAGTCAATTGTTTAGTGTCCCTTCCTTTCAGCCTGCTCAACTCCTTTTATCATTTCTTACAGGACTGGTCTACTGGTGGTGAAGTCCCTCAGCTGTTTTCTCTGTCGTTAGGGCTCCCTTTAGTATCTGAAGTAGGGCAGGTCTTTTATTAGCAAAATCTCTCAGCATTGGTTTGTCTGTGAAAAATTTAAGCTCTCCCTCAAATTTGAAGGAGAGTTTTGCTGGATAAAGTATTCTTGGTTGGAAATTATTCTCTCAGAGTTTTAAATATGTAATGCCACTGCCTTTTCGCCTCCATGGTGGCCGCTGAGTAGTCACTACTTAGTCTTATGTTGTTTTCTTTGTCTGTAGTGAATTGCTTTTCTCTTGCTGCTTTCAGAACTTGCTCCTTCTCTTTAGTATTTGTCAGTCTGAACAGAATATGTCTTGGAGTGGGTTTATTTGGATTTATTCTATTCGGAGTTCGCTGGGCATTTATGCTTTGTGTATTTATATTGTGTAGAAAGTTTGGGAAGTTTTCCCCAACAATTTCTTTGAATACTCTTTCTAGACCTTTACCCTTCTCTTCCCCTTCTGGGACACCAATGAGTCTTAAATTTGGACATTTTATTTTATCTATTATATTCCTGAGATCCATTTCGATTTTTTAGATTTTTTTTCCCCATTCTTCATTTTGTTCTTTCATTTTCTGTTCTGTGGTCCTCAAGGAGGCTGAGTTGTTGTTCAACTTCCTCTAATCTTGTATTTTGAGTATCCAGAGTCTTTTTAACTTAGCCAACAGTTTCTTTTATTTCCATAAGATCTTCTATTTTTTTATTTACTCTTGCAATTTCTTCTTTATGCTCTTCTAGGGTCTTCTCTATGTCCTTTATATCCGGTGCCATGCTCTTCTTCATGTTCTTTATATCCTGAGCCATGTTCTTGTTGCCTGTCTATAATTCTTTGATTAATTGTGCCAAGTACTGTGTGTCTTCTGATCTTGTGATTTGGGTGTTTTGGTTTGGGTTCTCCATATCATCTGGTTTTATCATATGCTTTAAGATTTTCTGTTGTTTTTGGCCTCCTGGCATTTGCTTTACTTGATCCCTAATTTGACAGAACTACAGCTTGGTGGCATACAGTTTCACTAACTAACCAGCAGATGGCATCCGTGAGTCACCTATTCCCCTCAAGTCAGTTCTCCCCCACTTTGTCTTTGTGGTGTGTATGGGGTCTGATTCTTGTGGGGTCCATTGGTGCACCAAGTTTGGGTGTGTTGCTGGTGCTGTCCGCCCTGAATCTGAGGCATGTGTCTGGGTGGTTAGGCAAGCAGGGCAGCTTTAATAATCAAACCTCCCAGGTGTTCTTGGAGATTTAAGGCTGTTTCAGGAGCCTAAGACTTCATTTCAGTCTTTCCACCGATTGTCTCTGCCGCTGACCCACAAGTCCTTGGTATTCGCGTCTTTTAGCTTCCTTTTAAACACACACACACACACACACACACACACACACACACCCCACATACAAATATATACAGACTTCACAAATATAACTTTTAGTAGAAAATGACAAAAGAAACCAGCAAGAAAGTTCTGTAAGGTCGCAGGTAAGCCCAGGGATGCCGAAGCTGTGAAGAGTGTCCGTTATTCCATCGAGGACTGAGGAGTCCACGTGACATGCTCTGCAAACATGCAATGCGTTTGGGAAAGTGCTCATGAATGCTGTTAAATATTGAATTACGAACCACAAGGCACTCTTAACACCAGAATGCTTTTGGGAAATCACGGCAACCACAATAGAGCCTGTAGCAATAGGAAAACATTTGGAAACTTTATTTAAAGCGCTATTATGTAAAAGGAAAGGTCTGGAGTGAGATCTCTTGGAGCTTATGAATATTTATTACAGTACATTCTTGAAAACAACAAAATATTAAGTCCAATATAAATAGGAAACAGATCTATAAGAGTCAGTCATATGTTTACATTATGCAAATTGTCGTTAAAGAGCTATAACCAGAGTTTTCTCTAAAAGGGAAGGAAGGGGGAGGCTGTTGATATTTGGATGTTTTCTTAAAATTGGCACATGAGCAACCTCCTCACCAATGTTCAGAAAAGAGATAAATAAAGGAGGGAAAGAAAGAAGGAGGGAAGAAGGAAGGGAAGATGGAAGGAAGGAAAGAAAGAAGGCAGGAGAGAGAGAAGGAGGGAGGAGAATGGAAAGAAGGTTGGACAAAGGTGGAAAAACATCAAAATTGATCGATCTGGGTATCTGAGGTGTGAGGATAGGTTGTAGTTCTCTGTATGGGATTTGTATTATTTTTGCAACTGTCCTTTAAGTTTGAAAGTATTTTGAAAAAAAAAATTTTTATTAAGCACATCATTTTCAACAATCTGTTCACCAAGGAGTCCCTGTGGGCACATCTCATTTCACTCACACGGTGGCGGTGGTGCCACAAATAAGGCAAAGTCAAAGGACTGGGGTCACCACAGCCCCTGGGAGATGGGTCAAAGTCAAGATCTAGTTGAGGCTTATCCGGACGGAGTCAGGGAACCTACCGAACCTTGACCTGACAGCTCTCACACAATGCTCAGCCACCCCCAACCTCAGAGCAGTGAGAAGGCTTTGCCAACACGCCAAGAACTCCCAGACAGCTAGCTGAGCAAACTCGGGCTTCATGTTCTGCAAAGAAGAGAAGCATTCACAAAACAGTCTCAAGTGTGCAAAACTTTCCACAGTCAATGACGTCCTCCTCACACTTTGCTATGCAAACCAAGCAGGGCCTCCTCTGAGTACAAACTCCAGCCAGACATGGCGGGTAAGAGGGAAAAGTTGATTTCCAGGGAAGGGGAGAGCTGAATGAGGACCCCATCTGCAAGCTGTAGGTAAAAACTCATAACACCCAACGTCACCATTTGGGCAGACATTATTATAATTAGGAAAGCAGCACATGGTCATTGAAGGAAATCTGGGAAACACTGAAAAGTATAATAAAGGAGAAAATTTCTAAATGGACTAAAATTTAATTGAGATCTCCAGGAGGTGAGAGACGAGGTGCTGTGCTTGCAGTTCACCAGAGGGTGCCGTGGAGCCTGGGCTCAGGATCTCTGCCACTGCCAACAGCTGCCAGATCCCCGGCTGCATGTGCGACTGAGTGCGGGCTATGCCTCTTCTCCAAAGACCTCACTCCAAGTAGCTGAAGGCCCGTCACGATGGCCTCCTCATGATGTAGAGGAAGGATAAATGTGTTGCAAACTGCACAACTTTCAGTACCAAAAAGAAAACATCCACCCAACCGTCACCGAGCAAAACTCTGCTACCAGGCACCAACTGTGTGACCTTCTTGGGTTAGTTATTTGGCCATTCTGGGGCCTCATTTCATCATCTGTACTTTAGGGATAAGAATGTCTCTGCTTTGCAGGGCTGTTGGGATGCTCCGGAGAAAGTGCTCCACCCTGAGCAGGATTCTGTGCATGTTGCTAATAAGAACAGCAAGAGCCACTTTAAAAGCACCTCTGACCACTGCCACTGTGGATAAGATGGTGTCCACTGTCTTCAACATAAAAATCAATACATAGCTGACGCTCATTATTCATGGATTCCGTATTTGCAAATTTGCCCACTTGCTAATATTTATTTGTAACCCCAAAATCAATACTCATGGCATGTTTGTGGTCAGTTGGGGACATGCAAGAGAGGTGAAAAATTTGACTCACCTGATGGGCACATCCCCAGCTGAGGCTGAACAAGGCAACACTCTGTATTATTGATTCAGCTCACATACGGTAAACAAGCGTCCTTTTCATAGTATATTTACTACCACTGCTTTTTTGCATTTTTGTGCCTTTTGTTAGTGATTTCACTGTTTAAACTGACCCCAAGTGTAGCGCTGAAGTGCTGTCTAGTGTCCCTATCACAAGAAGGCTCTCACAGAGAAAATGCATGCATTAGAAAGCTTCATTTAGGCATGAGTTATAGTGCTGCTGTTAGTCATATGTTTTAAATCAAGTGTTTTTAAATAGAAACACATATAAAACAAGGTTATATATTGATCAGTTGATGAAAACGTTTTGGCCAGAGGCTCACAGGAACCAAACCCTGTACTTCCCCTAGGAGTAATGGTTCAGTATTTGCTAATTCCATGTTCCAGCAAATTTACAGAACTTAATTCCCATAAATAATGGGAATGTGTGTCAATAAACAGAAACTGTAATGCACTATTGGATCCCTAAAAGATGAAAAAGAAAAAAAATCTGTTCCACCTTGATGTTCTTCTCAGTTCAACCTGATAGTATAATCATCATGTCTTAGGTATTTGATTCTATTCATTCTACAGAATTAAAACAGGATCCCTGTTTTAAAATCCATTAAAAAGTACCAACCTGTCTTTGTGTCCTGGGGATTAACCAAAACCAATATCTTATGTTGAGGTTCATCCCGATGCACAGTACAAAAGCAAACAGACGAATCTTCAAGTTTAACCTAAAAAATAATAAAATAACCATTTTGTTCTTTCATCAAGAATGGTATGGTAGTTTGAAGTTGTATGTACCCAGAAAAGGCCGTGTTCTTTAAATCCATTCCTGTGGGTGCAGACCTATTATGGTTGGGACCTTTTGATTATGTTATTCCAATTGAGATGGGACCACCCCATTCAAGCTGGGTCTTAATACTCTTACTGGAGTCCTTTATAAGAGGATAAAGAACATACAGAAAACCCAAAAAAGCTCATGGAAAAAGCCCCAGAGATGCTGAGAGACAAAGACACACCCAAAGAAGCTGAGAGAGACAGAAGCTAAAAGCGAGAAACATGCAGAAGCTCAGAGAGGAAGTCACCAAAGCCAGAAGCTGGAAGCAATGAAATCCAGGAGAGAAGGACCAGCAGATGCTGCCATGTGTCTTCCCATGTGGCAGAGGTATCCTGGATGCCAGCAGCCTGTCTTCAGAGTCCAGATGTCTTGAGTTGGGCAATTTCACAGCCTAAGAACTGGTATATTGCATTCCAGCAGCTTTAGCAAACCAAAACAAATGGGCATATGAAATTACTTAGCAATTAATTAGCACGGAATTCACTGAAAGAATACTTACACAGAGGAAGTTTGATAGGACGTAAGCAACACATTTTTGAAAAATGGAAGCCTTACCCACTCTGAGCTAAACAAGAGGGAAATTTGACAAAGGCCCTTTCCCCCACCTCTCACCCATCAAACTTTCTCTTTCCATCGCTGACCTGCCCATCCAGCCACAGACAAACTAACCTTCAGCTCTGCAGACCATCCTGTGGCTTGCTCCCTTCTAGACAGTTCCCACCCCAAGAGCCTTCTCAATTCTCATCCTCCTTGGATCTCACAGTCTGCAAAAGCAGAGGGCTGCAAACCCACCTCAGATCCCATGCCTGCCATGCCAGCCCTGGTCCCGGGACCCCCGTTGGTGCTCTGTTGAAACAGCCAGGGATGTGTCTGCCTCTGCCTGGAATGCTACAAAGCCCAGGCTCTGCTCCTGCCCAGCTCATGACCCTCTGGGCAGTCCTAAGAAATCCAGCTCCTCTCTGTGCCCTGCAGCTCAGCTCTGGCCCCGCATCAGCTCCAGGGCAGGAAGCCTCATTGCTGGGAGTTGACTTCTTGACTGTTACTGTGAGAGGAGCACAGAGCAGCATGTGCTGGGACCACCCCAGAGCCTGCTCCCAAGGGCCCACATCCATCCCCATGACCCTAAAAACCCACCTCTCCTGGCTCCTAAAGTAAAAGGTCAACATGTTCTGTTACAAAGTCTGTTTTGAAAACTGAAGTGAATATAAGAAAATGAAACAAGAATGTGTCAGCTAAGCTAGGCAGGCAGGTGGTTTGTACAATTGCACAGCAGGCCTCCATGGTTTCAGAGGACTGTTCAACAAACCCCGAGAGCTGTGTGCTCACCCTAGTGCCTCCACATCTTTCAGCATCACATTAATGAAATGGCTGAGGCAGTGGCCCTGCCTCGGTGGTAACGCAAAGCATGGTTCATCCACACGATGGCCATTATGAGGCCACTAAAATTAACATTTACAAAGGATTGAATTGACATGGATAGGGGCTTATTGTTGAGAACACTGCATTCAGCGTGTGAGCTCATCTATGTTAAAAATATGCACAGGGAAAGGATTGTGGGAAGACAGTGAAGTAGGAAGCTCCAGGAATTGTTCCTTTGACCAAAACAACTATTGAACTGCCAGGAACTGTCTGAATCAACTATTTTGGAACTCTGGAGTCTAGTGGACCCCTTGCAGCATCAAGGGAAGAGCTAGACTAAGAAGCTGGTAAACGTTGGAAAATTTCAGTGAATTATGCCTTCTCCATAAGGCTACCAACCCCACTCCCTCACCATGAGGCAGGCAGCTATGGGGCCAGCAGACCACATTCCTAGTAATGCTTGCTGGTCCCAAGGTGGGCAATAAGGGCCTTACCTTCCAAAAGTCAGGGCTCTGTACTGATTGATTTCTGAAGGACCTGCATGGAGATTAGCCATTGTTTCAACTCCCACAGGCTAAAGCAGCAGGCTAGGGAAAATGTTTAAAGAGATAGTACATTTTTGTTTTTCCCTTTCCCCACTGGGAGCAAAAATACTTTGGTAAGTCATTGATGGCTCCAGCCCTCACAACCAAAAATGAGCAATCTCTAAGGGGAGGGAGAATTAGATTTCCAAAGTTACCACAACATACTACTCAAATGGCCCAGTTGTCAACAAAATTGCAAAGTATACAAAGAAACAGAAGAGTATGGCCCATTCACAGGAAAAAAAAAAAAAACAAATCTGACAGAATTTGACAGAAACCATCCCTGAGAAAGCTCATACATTGGAATAATTAGTCAGAGACATTAAATCAACTGTCTTAAAGGAAACCATGGACAAAGAACAAAGGAAATTAGGAAAACTATGTTTGGACAAAATGAGAGCATGAATAAAGTGACAGAAATTATAAAAAGGAACAAAACAGAAATTCTGGAGCTAAAAAGTACAATAATTGAAATTAAAAACTCACTAGAGGGTTCAACAGCAGATGCGAATAGGCAGGATCAGTGAACTTGAAATAAAGCTATTGAAATCATTCAGTCTGTAAGCAGATTGGAAACAAAGAATGAAGAAATAAAAGAACAGCGCCTAAGGGACCTGTGAGACAACATCAAGCATACCAATATACACATTATGGGAATCCCAGAAGGAGAATAAAGATAGAAAGGGGAAGAGAGAATACTTAAAGAAATAATGGCTGGAAAGTTTCCCAATTAAAACAAAGACATGAAGATATGTGTCAAAGATGCTCAAAGAACTCCAAACAGGATAAGCCCAAATGGACCCACACCATGTCATGTTATACTCAAAGAGTTGAATGCCAAAGATAAATAATTCTGAAGGCTGTAAGAGAGAAGCAACTTTGTCATAAACAAAGGAGCCTCAATAAGATTAAGTGCTGATTTCTCATCAGAGCCACGGAGGCAAGAAGGCAGTGGGAATATATATTTAAAATGCAGAAAGAAAAAATAAAAAACTGCAACTGAGAATTCGATATGTGGCAAAATTATCCTTCAAGAATAAAGGAGAAATTAAGACATTTCCAGATAAATGAAAACTGGATGAGTTAATTACCTGTATCCCTACCCTAAGAGAAATGTGAAAGGGAGTCCTTCAGTCCGAAATGAAGGGATACTAGACAGTAAATCAAATTCATAAAAGAAAATAAAGAACAATAGTAATATAACTATAGGTAAGCTTCAAAATCTATATTACTACTTTTGATTTGGTTTGAAACTTCTTTTTCCTATATGATTTGAAAAGAAAATCATAAAATATTAGTTTTAAATCTATGTTCATGACCATAAAATATATAAAGATGTAATCTATAACAATAACAATATAAAGAGGGCAGGATGGAGATGTATAGGAGTAGAGGGTTTGTATACTATGGAAACTAGTATGCTGGTATTAAAACCAGATCATTATAAATTTAAGATGTTATTTTTAATCTCCATGGTAACCACTAAGAACAAATATCTATATTATACATATATATAAAAGGAAAGAAAAAGAATAAAATGGTACAACAAAAGAAATCAACAATACAAAAATAGACGGTAATGGAGGAACTGAGGAAGAAAAAGATGTAAGATATACAGAAAACAAATAGCTAAATGAGCAATAAACCCTTCCTTATTAAAAATCACATTAATACAAATGGATTAAACTCTTCTATAAAAAAGCAGAGATTATACACTATAATCAATGGGATTTACATCAGGAATACAAGAGTATTTCAACATACAAAGATCAATCAATGTAGTAGTATACCATATAAATAGAACAAAGGAAGAAAAAACCACATGATTATTTCAACAGACATAGAAAAACTATTTCACAAAATCCAGCACCTTTTCTTGATAAAAACACTCAGTCAACTAGGAAAAGAAGAAAATTCCTCGAGACGATAAAGGGCATGTATGAAAACACCACAGCTAACATTACGCTCAATGAAAAAAGACTTACAGCTTTTCCCCTAAGACCAGGAACAAAACAAGGATGCCCACTTTCACCACTGTTAATGAATATTGTACTAGAAGTTTAGCCAGAGCAATTAGGAAAGAAAAAGAAATAAAATAGAATGGAAAAAGTAAACCTACCTCTATTTTAAACAACTTGATCTCATATATAGAAAAGCCAAAGGAAGCCACAAGAAAACTATTAGCACTAATAAATGAGTTCAGCAAAGTGGTAGGTTACAAGATCAACACACAAAAATTAATTGTGTTCCTATACACTAGCAGTGAATAATCCAAAAAGAAATTAAGAAAACAATTTCATTCACAATAGCATCTAAAAGAATAAAATATCTAGGAATAAATTTAACCAAGGAGGTGAAAGACTTTTACATTGAAAACTACAAAACACTGCATAAAGAAGTTGTGAAAGATCTAAATAAATGGCAAGTGGCCCTTGTTTATGAAACCATGTGGTACCATCAAAACATAGGCAAATAGACCAATGGAATAGAACTGAAAGTCCAAAAACAGACTCACACATTTACGGCCCACTGATTTTTGACAAAGGTGCTGATAACATGCAATGAGGAAAGAACAGTCTATTCAACAAATGATGCTAGGAAAAATGAGTATCTACCTGCAAAAGAATGAAGTGAAACCCCTAATTCAAACCATACACAAAATCAACCTAAAATGGACCAAGTACCTAAATATAAGAGCTAAAACTACAAAACTCTTAGACTATAACATCAGAGCAAATCATCAACTGGGATTTGACAACGGATTCTTAGATATGACACCAAAAGCATTAGCAATATAAGAAAGAATACGTAATTTGGACTTCATCAAAATTAAAAACTTTTGTGCATCAATGGAAATCATCAAGAAAGTGAAAAGATAGCCTACAAATTTGGAGAAAATAGTTACAAACCATATATCGGAGAAAGACTTAATATCCAGAATATATGAAGAACTTTTACAATGCAACAACAAAAAGGCAAACAACCCAATTTAAAAATGGGCAAGGGACTTGAATAGACATTTCACCAAAGAAGATATACAAATGGCCAATAAGCATATGAAAAGCTGCTTAACATCATTAACCTTTAGAGAAATGCAAATCAAAATGCCAATGAGGTAGCACTTCATACCTACAAATGGCTATAAGGGAAGGGAAGGGAAGGGGAGAGGAGGGGAAGGGAGGGGAGGGGAGGGGAGGGAAGGGGTAATGGAGAGAATGAAGAAAATGAACTCTAGGGCACTGCTGGTGGGAATGTAAAATGGTACAGCCTCTGTGGAAAGCAATATAGCAGCTTCTAAGTTAAATACAGAATTCCCATAAGACCTGGCAATTCTATTTCTAGGTATATACCCAAAGTAAGTGAAAACAGGGTCTCAGACAGTATACCAATGTTTTTAGCAATGTTATTCATAATTGCCAAAAGGTGGAAACAATGTAAATATCCATCAATAAATGGATAAGCAAAATGTGGTACATACACACAATAGAATATTATTCAGCCATAAGAAAGAAAAGTTATAGGCAAGCTGTAATATGGATGAACCCTGAAAACATTATACTCAGCAAAATAAGCAAGGCACACACAATTGTTGTGTGATATCACTTATAAAAGACAACAAATTTGCAGACATAGAAAGTAGATTAGATATTACCAGGGGATTGGGGGGAGGCAATGCTTGGAAAAGTTAAAACCGTAACATTTTTTTAAAGAAATACAAAAAAAAGTATACTTTAAGGTATGTGTCAAGTACATTAAATATGCTATTATTCATAAAAAGTTATGTTTTTCCCTGGGAAAATGGAATACTATGTAAATGTGAAAGGAATTAGGAAGAGCTCTATGAACTGAAATGGAGTGATATCTGAGATACATTGTTAAGGAGAAAAAGAAAGTTGCAAAAGAATGTATATAGTATGCTACATTTTGAAAAGGAAAAGGATGTACAAGAACATGTGTGTGTGCATGTGTGTTTGTTTTTACAAAAAGAAAGCAGAAACTAATAAAAATGCTTATTCAAATGGGATGGGTGGGAACAGGGATAGAAAAAAAAAAAGCAGAGATTGGTAAATTGAATAAAAATAACAGGATCCATCTGTATGCTGTCTACAGGGCACTCACCTTAGATGTAAGGACACAAAGAGGCTAAAAGTGAAAAGGATGGAAAAAAAGATAATCCATGCAAACAGAGTGAGGGTGACTATATTATTATCAGAAAAACAGTCTTCAAATCAAACAGTTACAAGAAACAAAAAAAAAGGCATTATATATTGATAAAAGTACAATACATAAACAAAAGTTTTCAAAACATAAAGAAACAGAAAGTGAGGGCCCAGACAGAGGAGAAGATTAAAGCCTTAATAACTGTGCTGGTATGGATCTGTTATATACCCCAGAAAAGCCATGTTCTTTTAGTCCAGTCTTGTGGGGGCAGACCGATCGTGGGCAGCACCTTTTGATTAGGTTATTTCCATGGACACATGAACCCACCCATTCAAGGTGGGTCTTAATCCCCTTGCTGGAGTCCTAAATGGCAGAGACATTTTGGAGAGAGTAGAGAGAAGCTAAGAAAGAAAACACCCCGGGAGAAGCAAGAAGAACCCACAGAAACTGCAAGAGCCATTTTGAAACCAGAACCCAGTAGAAGGGTCAGCAGATATCACCATGTGCCTTCCCATGTGACAGAGGCACCCAGAGTGCCCCATCAGCCTTCCTCAGAGAAGGTATCTACCTCTTGATTCCTTAATTTGGGCATGTTCATGGCTATAGAACTTAAATTTGCAAACTAATAAATCCCCATTGAAAAAGCCAACCCATTTCTGGTATATTGTATTCCAGCAGCTTTAGCAAACCAAAACACTAACCCTCAATGAGAAGAACCAGATCTGAAAAGACTTTTTAAAAAAAGGTTCTAGCGGACTATTTCCACATTGTGCTCTGAACACACAACCATTCAGAGCAGCTCCTGAATCCATTCAGAGAAGCTCCTGGTTACAGGGCAATGTGACTCGACTTCCCCACCTTGTAGGTAAGCCCTATAATAAAGGCTTGTGTCTCAAAAAAAAAAAAAAAAAAAGGTTCTAAATGTACTCAAAGAGCTAAAGGAAAATATGGTTAAAGGACTAAAGGAAATGAGAAAAAAAAAAGATAAACTCAAAAAGAATATCCATGAACTCTGAATAGGAAGTGAGATACAGTAGGTTAGTATAGGTTAGAGTGAAATAGTGACACATGCCAGAGTAATTTGGGCAGAGAATAAAAAATATATTTACAACCCCCACCCCCCCCCCCGCCCCGAGGAGCTGGGGGAAGGTGCAGAAGTGTTGGACTTCCTCACTTGGACTGGTGTTGATGTTGTCACAAACTGGGACTGGCGGTTTGATGTGCCGAGCCCTATATCATGGGACTTGCCCTTATGAAACTTGTTACTGCAAAGGAGAGGCTAAACTTGCCTATAATTGTGCCTAAGAGTCTCCCCCTGAGTACCTCTTTGTTGCTCAGATGTGGCCCTCTCTCTCTCTAACTGAGCCACCTTGGCAAATGAACTCACTGCCCTCCCCCCTACGTGGGACCTGACTCCCAGGGGTGTAAATCTCCCTGGCAACGCAGGACATGACTCCCGGGGATGAATCTGAACCCGGCATCGTGGGACTGAGAACATCTTCTTGACCAAAAGGGGGATGCAAAATGAGACAAAATAGTTTCAGTGGCTGAAAGATTTCAAATAGAGTTGAGAGGTCACTCTGGTAGACATTCTTATGCACTGTATAGATAACACCTCTTAGGTTTTAATGTATTGGAATAGCTAGAAGTAAATACCTGAAATTGTCAAACTCCAACCCAGTAGTCTGGACTCCTGAAGACAATTGTACAATAATGTAGATTACAAGGGGTGACAGTGTGATTGTGAAAACCTTGTGGCTTGCACTCCCTTTATCTAGTGTATGGATGGACGAGTAGAAAAATGGGGATAAAAACTAAATGAAAAATAGAGTGGGATGGAGGGGGATGGTTTGCATGTTCTTTTTTACTTTTATTTTTTATTCTTATTCTGATTCTTTCTGATGTAAGGAAAATGTTCAGAAATAGACTGGGGTGATGAATGCATAACTATATGATTGTACTGTGAACAGTTGACTGTATACCATGGATGATTGCATGGTATGTGAATATATTTCAATAAAACTGAATTTAATTCGAAAAAAAAAAGAATATCCATGGAGAGATGGAAATTATAAAAAGGAGCCAACAGAACTGAAGATCTCAGTAACATAAATTAAAAATTTCCCAAGAGGAATTCAACATCAGATTGGAGATGGGAGAAGAGAGAATCAGAGAACCTGAAGATAAGACAATTGAAATCATTCAGAGGAACAGAAAGACTAACGGAGAAAAGTGAACAGAGCCTGAGTAACCCGTAGGACACCATCAAAACGCACCAATATATGCATTGTGGGAGTCCCAGAAGAGAAAGGGGCAAAGAGAATATTTAAAGAAATAATGTCTGAAAACTTCCCAAATTTAGTGAAACACATAAATATATATATCCAAGATGCTAAATGAACTCCCAACAGGATAAAACCCAAATAAACCCCCCTGCGACATGTTATAATCAAACTGTCAAAATGCGAAAGATGAAGATAGAATTCTGAAAGCCACAAGAGAGAAACAGTGTGTCATATAGTCATATACAATGTGGCCTCAAAAAGATTAGTGCCAAATTCTCATTGGAAACCATGGAGGCGAGACAGCAATGGAATGGCATACTTAAAATGCTGAAAGAAAGAAAAATGCTAACCAAGCATTCTATATCTGGCAAAACTGTCTTTTAAAAATAATGGAAAGATTAAGGCATTCCCAGATAAACAAAAGCTGAAGAGTTCATCACCACTAGACTGACCCTAAAGAGAATTCTGGTTGCAAGTTTCGACACTAGATAATAGATTGAAGCCACATGAAGAAATAAAGATCTCCAGTGAGGGTAATGACATGGATAGATGTAAATGCTAGTATTATTACATTTTTTATATGTAACTCTACTCTTTTACTCCTACAGGATCTAAAAGGCAAATGCATATGATGTAATTATAAATCACTGGTTTTGGATTCTTGATATCTAGACATGTAATTTGTGATAAGAATGACATAAAAGTGAGTGGACAGAGGGATACAGGAACATTGTTTGTGTATACTACTGAAGTTAAGTTGGTATCAAAGCAAAAGAGAGTGTTAAAGATTTAGGAGTTCAATTTAAGCCCCATGGTAACTGCAAAGAAAATACCAGAGAATATGCAAGCTCACTGAGACAGAAATTAAAGTACAGGCTATCAAGGGCAGGGTCAGGGGGAATGGGGAGTTAATGCATAATGGGTCTAGGGTTTCTCTTTGGGGAGATGGGAGAGATGGGAAAGCTTCAGTAATAAAAAGTGGCGAGGGTACCACAATATTTTGAATGTGATTAATCCCATTGAATGGTATGCTTGGGAGTGGTTGAGATGGGAAAGTTTATTTGTATATATGTTCCCTCAATTAAAACAAAACCAAAAAGAGCAACTAAAAAGGCAATGACAATTAAATGCCGTGCATGATCCTGGATGGGATCTAGCAAGGGAGGAGAAAGGACTCAAAAGAACATTATTGGGACATACGAAAAAATTGGAATACAACTGTAAACTTTATGTCAATATTAAATTCTTGAGCTTGATAAGCACTTAAGGTGGTTATATAAGTGAATATCCTTGTTCTTAGGAAATGTACATGGCAACACTAAGTATTCAAGGAGCATGATGTATACAAGCTAAATTCAAGTGTTCAGAGAATGGATTGATAAGTAGAAAGATACATAGATGGACAGACAGATAAATAGAATGATACTGCTTATGTGGCAAAATGTTCAAATTGGTAGATCTGGGCATGGGGGGGAGTGGTAGGGATACACTGGAATTTTCTGTATGAGGTTAATATTACTTCTGTAACTGCCCTATAAGTTTAAAAAAAATTCAAAATATTTTTTAAGTACAACACAGCCAGAAGATACAACAATTATAAACATATATGCACCTAATAATAGACTCCCAAAAGTGTATGACGCAAACACTGACAGAATTGAAGGAAGAAAGAAAGAGCTCTAAAATAGCATTTGGAGACTTGAATGAACCACTTTAAATAGCAGATAGATCTACTGAACAAAAGGTCAATTGGGAAATAGAGGACATGAACCACACAATAACCAATTAGACCTAATAGATATAGATACAGAACACTCCACCCCAAAACAGCAGAATACAGTCTTCTCAAGCATATATGGAATCATTCTCTAGGACAGACCATATGTTAGGCTTCAAATCAAGTTTAAAAGGATTGAATCATACCAAGTATCCTCTTCAACAATGGAAATGAAGCTAGAAATGAATAACATAAGGAAACCTGGAAAATTCACAAATATGGAAACCAAGCACACTCTTAACCAATGGGTAAGGAAGAAATCACAAGGGAAATTAGAAAATATTTATAGACAAATTAAAATGAATACACAACATTCCAAAGCTTATGAGATGCAGAAAGGGCAGCACTCAGGGAAATGTATAGCTATAAATGCCTACAGTATTAAAAATAGATCTAAAACCAATAAACTAACTTTGCATTTTGAGGAACTAGAAAAAGAAGAGCAAACAAAACCCAAAGTTCACAGATGGAAGGAAATAATCAAGATTAGAGTGGTGATAAGTGAAATAGAGAATAGAAAGCCAATAGAGAGAATCAATGAAACCAAACGTTGGTTCTCTGAAAAGAGCAATAAAAATGACAAACTTTTAGCTAGACTGATAAAAAGAAGATGCAAATACCTAAAATCAGAAATCAAAGTGGAGACATTATGACTAAACTTACAGATATAAAAAAGATTAAGAGAATACTATGAACAATTGTACGCCAAAAAATTAGATAACCTAAATGAAATGGACAAATTCCTAGATAAATTCCCTAAACTGACTCAAGAAGAAAAAGAAAATCTCAACAGACCTGTAACAGTAAAGTAATTGAATCAGTAACCAAAAACCTTTCATTAAAGAAAAGTCTAGGACCAGAGGACTTCAATGCTGAATTCTCCCAAATATTTAAAGAAGACTTAACACCAATCCTTGTCAAACTCTTCCAAAATGTTGAACAGGAGAGAACACTTCCTAATTCATGTTATAAATCCAGCATTATCCTGATACCAAGAACAGAAAAAGACATCACAAGAACAAAAAATTATAGACCAATATCCCCTATGAATATAGATGCAAAAATCCTCAACCAAAAACCAAATCCAACAGTTTATTAAAGGGATTATTCACCACGATCAAGTGGGATTTATCCCAGAAATGCAAGGGTGGTCCAACATAAGAAAATAAATCAATATAATATACCAAATTAATTTAGCAAAGGAAAAAAACACAAATGATCCTCTCAATTGATGCAGAAAAAACATTTGAGAATACAATTCATGATTAAAATACTGATTTCTCAGTATTTAAAAGGAAACTTCCTCAACTTGATAGAGCCATTTACGAAAACCACACAATTAACATCATATTCAATGGTGACAGACTAAAATCCACCTAAAATAAGGAACAAGACAAGGATGCCTGCTTTTGTCACTATTATTCAAGATTGTACTGGAAATTCTAGCTGAGCAGTTAGGCTAGAAAAAGAAATAGAAGATATCCAACTGGAAAAGAAGACATAAAACTACCTCTATTTGCAGACAACATGATCCTATATATAGAAAATCCTAAAGAACCCACAAAAAAGCTACTAGAGCCAATAAACCAATTCAGCAAAACTACAGAGTACAAGATCAACACGAAAAATCAATTGTGTTTCTATACACCAATAATGAAGTATCTGAAAAGCAAATTAAGAAAACTATTCAATTTACAAAAGCATCTAAAAAAATAAAACATCTAGGAATAAATTTAATCAAGAAGCTGAGAGACCTGTGTACTGAAAACTACAAAACACTACTGATAGAAATTAAAGAAGATCTAAATAAATGGAAAGACAACCATATTCATGGATTGCAAGACAATATTGTTAAGAAGTCAATACTACCCAAAGCAATCTGCTTTGGGTATTCAATGCAATCCCTAATTTCCTGCAGCCTTTTTTGCAGAAATAGAAAATCTAATCCTCAAAATCATATGGATTTGCAAAGGGCTCCAGACAGCTAAAACCATCTTGAGAAAGAAAAACAAAGTTGGAGGAATCATACTCCCCTATTTCAAAACTTACTCCAAAACTACAACAATGAAAACAGTGTGCTACTGGCATAAAGATAGATACCTAGACCAATTCATGCATCTAGACCAAGGATGAAAACATGTATAGACCAATTCATACATCTGAATTGGAGAGAGAGATGGCCAATTCGATTTCTCATGTAGGAATAGAGTTGAGAGGCCAGAAATAAACCTATATATCTATGGCCTGTTAATTTCTGACAAGGGTGTCAAGTCCACTCAATAGAGAAAAATGGTCTATTCAAAAAATGGTACTGGAAAAATTGGAAATACACATGCAAATGAATGAGGTTGGACCCCTACCTCCCATCATTTACAAAAATGTACTCAAAATGGATCAACAACCTGAATATAAGAGAGAAAACTAAAATTCTTAAAATACAACATAGGGGTAAATCTTCAAGAACTTGTATTTGTCACTGGATCTTAGCTATGATACCAAAGGCTTAAGCAAAAAAAAAAAAAAAAAATTGATAAATTGGACTTTGGCAAAATTTAAAACTTTTGTGCATCAGAGTTATTATCAAGAAAGTGTAAAGACAACCTAAAAGTGGGAAAGAATATTTGGAAATCAAATATCCAGTAAGAGTTTCATATCCAGAATACATAAAGAGCTCCTACAACTCATTGACAAAAAGATAACTCAATTTTAAAATGTGCAAAGGGCTTGCATACACATTTCTCCAAGGACAGTATACAAATGGCCAAAAAGCACATGAAAAGATGCTCAACATCATTAGCTATTAGGGAAATGCAAATCAAAACCATGAGATACCACTTCATGCCCACTAGGATGGCTATTATTTAAAAAAAAAAAAAACAGAAAAGAGCAAGTTTTGGCAAGAATGTGGAGGAATCAGACTTCTCCTGCATTGTTGGTGGAAAACAGTTAGGCAGTTTTTCAAAAAGTTAAACAGAATTATCATTTGACCTGGCAATTCCACTCCTTGGTATATATACCCAAAAGAATTGAAAGTAGGATGTCAAACAGATACTTGTACACCAATGTTCATAGCAGTAATTCTCAAAACAGGCAAAAGGTAAAAACAACCCAAGTGTCCATCAGCAGATGAATGGATAAACGAAATGTGGTATATTCATACAGTGGAACAGTATTTGGCCATAAAACAGAATGAAGTTTTGATATATACAACAACACAGATGAACCTGGAAAACATTAAGCTAAGTGAAAGAAACCAGACATGAAAGACTACATATTACACAATGCCATTTATATGAAATTCCAGAATAGGCAAATCTATAGAGACAAAAGGGAGATTAGATGTTACCAGGGACTGGGAGGAGGAAGAAATGGGGAGTTATTACTTAATGGGTACAGAGTTTCCTGTTTGGGATGATAAAAATATTCTGGAAATAGACAGCAATGATGATTACACAACTTTGTGAAAATATTTAATGCCACTGAATTGCAAACTTAAAAATGGTTACAGTGATAAATTTTATATTATGTATATTTTACCACAATAAAAAGATGGTTTTCAAAAGTGTGTGCGTAAATAAAAGTCAAGAGGAAACACATCAAAATATTTACAGTGATTAACCATGGGTAATTTAATTTTTTCTGTCCTTTGCTATGATTCTCAAGGATTATGTAATCAGCATGTATTATTTTAAAACCAGAAAAATCCATAAGTATTATTGTCTTTTAAATGTGTCAGGACAGTTTCAAGACTGGAAAAAGAGTTTATTGTAAAAAAAAAAAAAAAAACAAAAAACAAAAAAAGACTTTAGGCAGACCAGAGTGATGAGAAGTGATGTATCTTCAAACCACTTCCTCATCTTTCTTTTGGTTGAAAAAACAATTTTCTCTAGATTCAAAAAGAAAACCTAAACCTGCAAAAAGCAACAAGAAGGTCCAATACCATTGCAAATTGGACTATTTCAAGCTTCAGGTTATATTAACTGGCTACAGCGGTAAGAAACCAAATGATGGTTTTCGCAAAACTTTCTTTTTCAGAAGGGGGAAAAGAGGATAGTATAAAAGTATTTCAACATTTCTATCACACTGAAACAACTTAATTCTAGTAACTGTCTTATTTGGTTAATAACACGAAAACTACTCACTTACTGAGGATACTACACACTTGTTTTAAAAAAAGTAATCCATAAATGGGCGTGAAATAGAAGCCGACCACTGAGAGTTCATGCTAATGTACTTGAGGGCTAACTCTTGTATTTCACCACACTTCTCAAATTCCCTGGTATTCCCAACACCCCAAATTACACTGCGGCTCCCAGCCCTGCAGCTCACTAAGGGCAAGTCTAGTGACGGGCGCCCCACGGCTGTGAGCACGACAGAGCGCTGCTTTCTTTTCAGGTTTAACTACCACTAGGGGGCGCCGAAAGCGCGTGTGGAGCGCGACCTTCGGAAGCAGCTCAGCCACGGGGAAGTCACCCAGAGAAACTGGATTCTTCTGGGAATGACTCTGAACTCGTTTCTCCAAAATCACAAGGAAGCCACACGATAAACTTCACAAGCCATTGTTGCAATTAACTCTGGAGCAACTTCAATACAGTGAAATAAAACCCTATCTTCCTCGGCCAACTTGGCTAGCCAGATAGCAATCATTTCCTGTATGGGTGAAATTTTATACGTATAAAACAAGAAAATCTTGTCTCTTTCAGTAGATCAGCCTGAAGTATGAAAGGAAGTACAGTCCAAGATTCACATATGCTTTTTCCTTATAGCCAAAAAAAAAAAAAATCTTAAAAATAACACAATTTTTAAATCTCACCCAAGATCCCACCTCCCTAACAAATAAATGGTTTTAATTTGTTTCCTTTCAATCTCTATTCAAAAATGCATAGAATTTGATCGCTGCTAAAAGTCACAATTGCTATAACTTTATTCCAAATCACAAAATTTTAGAACTAAATCAAAACTGAGAGAACAAATATCAATCCCCTCATTTTACAAATGGGGAAACCAAAGCCTAGCCAAGTGTTACTTACATGTGGTATCTCAGTTACTCCTCTTAACCCTGTGAGGTAAATGTTGTTATTTTAGAAATAAGACCCAATTTTAGAAATAAGACAGAGACCCAGAGAGGTTAAGACACTTGCTCAAGGTCACACAGGAAGTAAATGGTGGATGTGGGGTTCACACCCAGGCTGCCTGGCTCACTCCTTGCTCAGGCTCACACAAGTGTCAGTGGCAGAGCTGGGCTCACATTCAGGACTCAGGATTCCCAATTCAGGATTACTTTTGCTTCTGAAGGTGGAATTATTCTAGCAGTCACTCCAGAAGGGGTTGTTTGTTTGTTTTTTAATCTATAGTGCTTTTCAATAACATTCTCTCTAGTAAAGAAAGTTAGACTTCATGCAGCTCTCTACCAACAATGAAGATCAAGCATACCTGCTCTCCCGTGGGAAGAGAGAAAACTTCTGACGAGGAACGAACTCTTTCCCTGAGTGTGGCATAGTAAGCAAGCCCTGCTTCCCACAGCCTTTCAGGATCATCTTCCAAAATATCTACTGGGTAGATGCCTGCGAGGGAAAAAAATACAGGCAAGCAATGACATTCGTTTTATTCTTTCTTTTGTTAAAGAGAAAGTCACTTCCTCCTTGAACATTACAAAAAAAAACAAAAAACAAAAAAACCTCGAATTGAGCAGTTACTTTAAACATGATGTTTACCTATTTGAAAAAAAGAAAAAGGCAGTGCAGACACCAAAAGAAAATATAAGACATCCCCAGTGGTAGGTTGGCGCCAAGCCTGAGAGATAGGAGGTTCAATGTGAGCCCTGTGGAACTTCCTTCCACAGACTCAAACCACCAAATGATTTCCCGAGTATTTTCCTGTAGTCAGCTGAGAAGAGCTGGTGAGACCTTTGATAACTCTCAAGCTCCAGATTGGGTTATCGTTATTATTATTTAGTCACTTTCTACTCACCATGCAGGTTGCTAAGATTCTGCTGCTTCTTCTTTAATTGGGCTACTCTTTTTGTAAGTGCCTTGCCGTGTAATACCATGATCATGCCAACGATTAGTATGAGTTATAAAACCACATGTGCAAAACAACACGTCCAAATGCAGACTACTATATATACTAATTTACACGTTATCCCCCGACTCTTCCTTTAGCATCTCTTTCCTATATCCACACATTCAGAGGAAAATTATATCCCTGAATAATCAAACCAATTGATGGTGCCCAGTTCAGCTTGGAAGCAGCAGTCGGTTTCACCCACTGCACATGCCCGGAGACTCTGGGTGGCCTTCGACTGGCATGTCCCCGCATGGGGAGCAGGCTCGGTCCCCCTTTTGCAGACCCCACCTGTGGTTCACCTCTGGGCCCCCTGCAAGGGGAGGAGGCTGCCTCAGCAGTGGTCTTCCCTCCTCTACCTCCTCCTCAGGGAAAAATCAGCCTGCACATAAACTCCCTCTTTCAGTCCCCTGTAGAGCACCCATTTGCCACCTTTCTCTCAGAATCACCGTTCCTCTGGCCAGTCACTTTTCAGAAAACAGAGACTGCCGCTGGCAGCATAAGGTTCAGGGCTCCAGTCCACTAAGTTTATCCAGCATGACTCTCCCTGCTCTCAGAGAAAATGGAGGCTACCCAGAACTAGCAGGGACTCGGGCTCAGGATTTTGCATCATCCCATTCCCTTGCCTCTCACTTTCCATGGCAAACAGGCCACGGGCACATACAGAGTGATGAGGAGCTGAGCAATACATTATCAGTCCACTTTTCAATTTTGTCAAGTATTTGAGTATAAAATTCACACACAAAAAGTGTACTATTATAAAGGCACTGATACAAATATTTCAAATAAAGACACCAAGAATTAATGGCCCATGGCCCATTCACTAGCAAGGTGTAGAATGAGGAACTTTAGAATCTCTCTCTGCAAAGGGTTGTGAGCCTCTATACAGCCAAGACATTCTGCTGGGGAAGGCAACCACTCAGTGATTGTCTGTCTCTCTCTCTCTCTCTCTCACACACACACACACACACACAACTAATCAGACTTGGAGATGCGGCTCCCAGGCTGAACTTAAAGGCTTTCCCTGCTTCTCTCTGAGCCCTTGAGGTATACATAGCTGTGAAGCTGGATGAATCCAGCACCAGTTCAAATCTGTCACTAAGACCAAACTCCACCTGCATCACCTCTCCCCAGCTGTCTCAAGGCTCCCCTGTTTAATTCAGGGCCTCAGCATCTCAGAACGGCCTCCCATCTCTCCCCTTCCCATCTACCTAACACAAATAACAGCAGCAACAAACCAGGCCCCAAACGCCAGCAGGAAGCTGGGGGCTCCATAGCACCATCTATCGCACTGAACTCATCTCAACTCCATTCTACAAATAAGGAGGAAGTAGCAGCTCCAGGACACAGATATAGGTCTGTCTGACCTCAGTATCTGTGTAAACCACTCAGATTATCTGAACTGGATTAAGTCAGCCTCCTCTGCCAAGCCTTGAAGGCCCTTTGCCCCTTAACGATTCCGAGTTCTCTTCCCCTGCGGCGTGTCTTCTACAGGGCTCCTGCTCACACTGCCTCACAAGCCTCAAGGCTCATGGCAAACATCGACAATCCTGCAGAGCCTTCCTGGAGCCCCCAAGGGTAGGGACTCTGGAGGTCAGAGTCCCAGGTTCAAATCCCAGCTCCACTCAGGAGCTAAACACACATCCACAGATTTAGCCTCCTCTGCCCTGCAGCACCTCTCAGAGACGGGAGTGGGAAGGGATGAAGCCAGCTGCCCAGTCCTCCCCTACCCCAACACACACACACACACACACACACACACACACACACACACACACACGAGAGCTCCTCAGGGAATATTTAGTACACTTAAGCCCTCTCTCCTCTCCCCATCCCCATTGCAAAGACCCCCTTCCTAGGCCTTCTCCATACTAAGCACTTTGTAAATGTGAGAGGTCCTTCAACTGAGTTCTCTGCTGAAACTGCTATTTCTTAGTTGGTCAAGTGGCTTCTCACCGGTATGAAAAAAAAGAAAAGGTTTGGTGCATGTTCACATATATTAAGAAAAATAAACTGGAAAGAGAGGTCTGCTTCACCTCCCGGCATGCCTGCTGCCCTCTGGGTGGAAACCAACTTCAATAGCTACCTTTCTCAAAACATCCCCAGGAAGGCCTTCTGAAGGGCTAAGACAAGAGAACCCGCCTCGATTGACTGGCCCTGTTTTTCCCACACATCTTGGAGAAAGATGTTTGCCAGACCTGAGCCATCTGTGACTCCCGGGACATCCCCAGGCTGACAGAGGAGTATTATCAACAAGCCCCACGGTGAAGCTGAACTTGGCCCCTTGTGAATTCGTGCCGGGTGGGGGAACGGGAAGACACTGTGTGGGGCGCGCTTGGGGGTGGGGGCGCCTCACCAAGGCCACCAGCCCCGGGCCAGGCAGGTTCCTGGCTGCTCCCCCACGGACTGCCAAGGGTTGCTGGCACCGTTTCTGGTCGCGTGTGGTCAAGAGAAATAAGATGAATGTGTGTTGCTCCTTCGACACCATGAAATCATTTTCCTCGCAGGTTTAAGCTCCTGGGCGGGCAGACCCCTTCAGAGACAGAGAATTCCGCGGACAGAATCCCCCTCGGGCACCTGCGCCCCCTCAGCTGCCCCCTAGTGCACGGCGGCCCCAAAGGGTCTCCTCGCCCTGCAGCCCGGAGTCGGAGGAAGGCCGAGCGCTGCGATCCTGGGTGCAGGCTGTGAGTGCCCGCGCCCGGGGTGGGGCCGACAAGCCGGGGTGCCCGAATAAATTCATCCCCAGCGACCACTGCAAACGCAGGGGCAGAGCAGGGCGGCGGCGAGGGCCGTCAAAGTCACAAAACACTGTGACACACACGCCCGGTGCCCGCTCTACGGAATTCCCGGGGCCCGGCGGCCGGCGACCCCGCCGGGGCGTGCGGGGAACCGGGTCTCGCGCCTCCTCCAGGGAGTGTTCCCTCCAGGGAGGGTCGCCGGGCCGGATCCGAACAGGGACTCACGAGACCCAGGTGAGGCCTACGGCTCAGCCTTTTGCTTTAATTTATCTTCCCACCGATTAAATTCCCCCCACTGGAAAAGTTCGGCAGCTTTTCTTCTTACACAGAAAAAGTTGGGGTGGGAGTGAAAATAGGAAGCAGGCGGGGAGGAAGACCCCGGCCCCAACCCACGAGGAGGAAGGCCCTGTCCCCAAAGTCAATGGGGAAGGAAGACCCCTTTGCCCCTCCCCAGCCCCCGGACCGCCCCCCCTCCCCCCTCCTCCCCTCCCCCTCTCTCCTTCCCCCCTCCCTCCCCCGCTCCGATCCCGAGGCGGCGCCGGGCGGTGCAGAGGGACCTTTGCGAAGTAAACAAGTCTGGGCCGTTTCACGCACGCGCCGGAGGCCGCGCGGGGCAGCCACACTGGCTGAGCCGGTGGGGGAAGGCAGGCGCGGGCACGGGTTTCCACATGTGCAATGCGGACGGGCTTTAATGGCTTGAATTGAACAGGAAATATTTTTCTCCAGCCAAAAGAATGTAATCTTTTCAGTACAATGCAAAATGCTTTTAGGAAGACGGCACGCAGTTGAAATTATAACGCGTTGCAGACTGTAAAGAAATTGGAATTCCCAAGCATACCCCAAATTTAAGAATTCGGTTTAAGCGTATGTTTGCGTAGTCACTCCAAAAAACAGAAATAGTGGTATATTTTAAAGCATTCATCTGGAGAAAATTCTTAAGTTATCCGGGATCTTAGTGCCAAAGCTCCAGTTTCCAGGGCTGTATGCAGCCACGTCCACATGCCCAAGCCACTGCAGGTCAGCCGTGAGGGTCAATCCAGCAAGACTTAATGCTAGAGGGTTTCCCCACCAGTTTCCAGTCCTTCCGACGTAAACAGCAATGCCAACCAATGAAGGCTCTGAAGGAGGTCAATGCTCTCCACTTAAAATTGATTCAGTATCACTTTCAGAATATCTTCTCCAAACACCTTCGTGCAGTAAAGATTAGGCCATTTCTTTCATTTTGGCAAAGTACAATTTTTTCTCATAAGGGTGTTTCTGGTTTGCTAAAGCTGCTGTTATGCAAAATGCAGAAATGGATTGGCTTTTATAAAGGGGATTTATTAGTTTATAAATTTACAGTTCTAAAGGCATAAAAGTGTCCAAACTAAGGCATCAAGAAGAGGATACCTTCACTGAAGAAAGGCCAATGGCATCCAGAACACCTCTGTCAGCTGGGAAGGCACGCGGCTGGCATCTCCTGGTCCTTTGTTCCTGGGTTCTGGTTTCAAAATGGCTTTCTCCAAAATGTCTCTGGGCTTCTGTCTCTCTTAGCTTCTCTCTCTCAGCTCCTACACATTCTTGCTTGTTCTCCCAGGACATTTCTCTCTAATCATCTGGGGATCCTCTCTCAGCTTCTCCAGGGCAAACTCTGGGCTTCATCTCTCAGCTTAGCATTTCCAAATGTCTTTCTGTCTGCATCTCCAAGTGGCTGGGTCTGTGTCAGCCCTTAGCTTCTCCTAGAGGCAAATTCTGGATTACATATCTTAACTTCCCTCCAAAATGTCTCTCTCAGCTTCTCTGTGCTTCTTCTCTTTATGAGCTGTCTTAAAGGACTCCAGTGATCTAATTAAGACACACTCAGAATGGACAGGGTCACACCTCCATGGAAATGATCTAATCAAAAGGACTCCTCTACAGATGGGTGGGTCACATCTCCATGGAAACAACCTAATCAAAAAGTTTCCACCCTAATCAGAAGACTAATAAGTCTGCCCCAACAAGCTTGCATTAAAGAACATGGGTTTTGTGGGAGACATAATAGATTCAAACCAGCACAGGGTATATTATTATGAGAAACATTAATGAAAATATTTTAAATTTTACTAGCCCTGCTCTTAAAAACTGACTTTTCGAAAAGCCTCTACCTGGAAGTAATGACACAATATTATGCCATTGGAAAGACTGGCTGTAATCATTTAATTTTTTATTAATGTGGGTCAGTCTTCAATTACAGTAAGAACAATTCCTGCTCAGGATATTATATGAAAAAAAATTTAAGAATACAAAATTATAAAGCAGTATTCAACTTTTCTTTTTAAAAATGGTTAAAATTTGTATCTTACAGAATATTATTTTTTATTTTTGCTTTTATGTTTCACATATGTGGCTTATTTTATTCTTCATAAATCAATTTTCTTCTAAGAGGAAGATTTTAATAGCAGTCATCCTTATTGTTGAAGAAATCCAGAATGGGGTTCAGAAAACACTTTCTAATCAGAGAGACAAGTCTCCCTCATCCCTTTTCTGACACTGAGGCAGTGAGCTCCATGTTTCTGTTGGGATTTGAGCCCAGCTATTCTACACACCCAAGGGGAGGGAGAGGGGTAAGTGCCTAAAGGAAGATTTCCAAATGCCAGCTCGAATGTTCAAAATTCAGGAACTGGAGTAAACCAAGCACGCGCGCGCACACACACACACACACGCCAGTGAGATGCATCCAGTCCCCAGAGCTGTGCATCTTTAAGCTTTAAAAAAACTCAGTATTCACAAATGCAAACTTATCCTGACTCTCCAAAGTATTCAACACAGTATACCTTAAAATTGGCAGCCACTTTAACTTCATGTATGAGTGTTTTAAAGAGAGAGACAGTGGGAGTTGTTGCATATAGGGAGGCACACCCGTGGTTGTGCATTTATTTAATATCTAAGAATCTAAGGTTTGTGCTCATATCACTGCAACTTTCCTCATGTCATGTCAGCATTTTTCCCAAGTGCGTCCTGTGGAATGCCAGATTTCATGCTGTCAAAGGGGATTTTGGATGCCGGCAAGTTTTGGAAAGGGTGGCATCTTAGGGCACTCAGAGCTCAGTAGTTCTCCACGCCTGTCAGCAACTCGAGACAGTTAGAAATCCTGCAGCAGTGGAGTCTGCTTAACCCAGCATTTATTTCCCTCACTTATTTAACTACAGAGCCCTTGTCCCGAAACACTGACTGACAGCTGATCAAACACACTTGAGGAGAAAGCACTTTGAAATCATGTCAGGCAAGGAGGATCCAACAGGTTCAGACATACCAAAAACAGGCAAGTGCCTGGGGCTCAGTGTCAGAGCCCAGAACCCCCCACAAGGAAAGGCAGCCACGGCCATGGTCACGGCCATGGCATCAGCAGACCAACCCTCCCCTCTACACAGAGGAGGAGATAACAGAAGGTGAAGCAAATAAACACTGGGATATTTTTGTTTTTGTAATTTTTTTTAATTGAAGAGAATCTTATTGCCAAAATATTCTTAGCAAAGAATTTGAAGGAAGAAAAAAAGTTGGAAGGCAGAATGTGGAATATGTTCGAATGTTTTGAGCAGATGAGCAAAACTGCCGGAGAATGAGGGAGGTGCTGCGGAAGGTCGGCAGGTGTTGACGGTGGAGCTTTTATTACCCGGGAATTGACAGGGAGCCTGTTGCTCTGTTATCACATATTTAGTATTGGCCACCTTGCAACTTGTCATTGCCTGGCTGAGAATAAATCATTTGTCCCGCATCTAAGATGGTGAAATATGCAGATTGTTTTCTGTGCCACCCACACAAAGGTTTATGTAATCCCGATTGCTTTTAATATGAAGGTCTTGTTGTCCAAGCATTGGTGCCTCTTACTTTTAGACTAAATACTAAAGGATAAAACTATTTTTCCCTCTAAATCATTGAAAAGGACATGAGGTGGGACTAAGACATACTGTACCTTTTGCATTCTGAGAGGTGTCCCACTTGGGGCCGACAGGGGGAAGTAACATCTCAAACATCTGATATCTGCTTCCATATAAGGTAAGCAGTGGGCCCTCGCCTGCACACAAGTGCAGAAAGCTCCGGCGATCCTCGGCCCTGAACTTGAGCTGCTCTATCCATATGGACATCATCAGGGTGCCCTATTTGTCTGACCTTAAACAGGTAGGCAAGAGGGCTTTGGCACACATGCAGGAGAACACACCAAGGGACCAACTCTTCGTTTCTTGAACTTAATTGACTGCAAACTTGTAAAAATACCAAGCCCCACCATCAAAAACCCCGTTAACAAATGCGGTGGTACTGAGGCTTCTGGGAAAATGCCGTGGTGAGCCAACTGCCCAGTGTGGGACAGGCGCCCCAAACCACACAGCATCCAACGAGGAGAGAAAAATAACGCCTCATCGCCATCATGCTGCCACCCATTAGTCGCAGAATAACATTTCTCAGAACTTCCCCCCAAACTGTAGCTGTTAGTGAACTTTATGAACTTTCATCCAAAAATCACATCCTTACTGGTTTGTCCACTACATTTCATATTCTCTTGATATTTTCTTTGTGGCTACCATGGAGCTTAAATTAAACATCCTAAATCTGTAACAATCTTGTTTGCTTTGATACCAATTTAACAACTTCAGTAGCATATAGAAACTATGTACCCCTCTGTCCTCCCACCTTTATGTAGTTCTGATCACAAATTACATATCTATGATACATTAGGAGTCCAAGGTCATTAATATATCATTACATCTTATGCTTTTGCCTCTTAGATCCTATAAGAAGTAAAAAGTGGAGTTGGAAATAAAAAATATAATAGTACTGATATTTATGTTTACCCATGACATTATCTTTACCAGAGATCTTTATTTCTTCATGTGGCTTCAGTCAGTTGTCCAGTGTCCTTTCCTTTTTTCCTTTCAACCAGAGAACTCTCTTTAACATTTATGAAGGGCTGATCTAGTGTGGCAAACTCCTTCAGCTTTTATTTCTCTGGGAATGTCTTAATTTCTCCCTCATTTTTTTATCTTTTTTTTTTTTTTTTAGACTATAACATATATACATAAAAGTGAAAACTTTTCAAGTGCAATTTAACAAGTAGTTAGAGAGCAAATTTCAAAGAATATTATAGGTTACAATTCCACAGTTTCTGTTATTTCCTTATTATGAAACATAACATATATTAAAAAAAAAGATACTATTTTCCAAAGCATGATTTAACTAGTAGTCTCCCTCATTTCTGAAAGACAGTTTTGCTGGATACAGAATTCTTGGTTGGCCATTTTTTTTTTTTCAGCACTTTAAATATGTCTTCCCCCTGCCTTCTCACCTCCACGGTTTCCAATGAGAAGTTGGCACTTACTCTTATTGAGGCTCCGTTGTATGTGACATGTTGCTTCCCTCTTGTGACTTTCAAAATTCTCTAGATCTTTAGCATTGGACAGTTTGATTATAACATGGTGCAGTGTGGGTCTATTTGGACTTATCTTGTTTGGAGTTTGTTGAGCATCTTGGATGTACATACTCATGTCTTTCATTAAATTGGGGACATTTTCAGCCATCATTTCTTTGACTATTCTCTCTGCCCCTTTCTGTCTTTCTTCTCCTTCTAGAACTCCCATAATGTGCATATTGGTGCACTTGATGGTGTCCCACAGGTTCCTCAGGCCCTGTTCACATTTCTTCATTCGTTCTTCTGCCCCTCAGACTGAATGAGTTCAATTGTCTCACCATGCAGTTCTCTGATTCTTTCTTCTGCCATCTCCAATCTGCTCTAGGGAATATGGAATTTTTGTTACTGTTCTTCAGCTCTGTTTGATTCCTTTCCTTAATTTCCACCTCTTTATTGATATTCTCTCTGTGAAAAAGAAGTTGTTCCTGCTGGTGGGCCAACAGAAGAGGGGCAAGAGTCAAGGGAAGGAGGCCGGGAGGGGGCTGGGCTAGCAGGACCTCAAAGGCCATGTCCCAGGCTTAGGTCCCAAGAAAATGCAACAGGAGGGACTGAGAGCTTGATGTGGCATGTTAGGTGCTCGATAAATGTGAGGATTCCCTTGTGAAGCTGAGGTCAGCATTACATACAACACTTCTTAGAAGGAAGAGGGGGGCCATGCCCAGGACAAGTCCAGTCACAGTTTCCTGGCTGTCCCAGGGCCTGGAGCCTGTGGGTGCTTATGAGTTTTTATTGAATCAATTGAGAAGGTTGTATTAATTAAATTAGCTATGATATTCCATTAATATTAATTAATGTTATATATTAATAGAGCTATGCAACAAAAATTCCTTCCTGGAAACTATAACCTTCCAAACTCATCTGGTCATTAGGCAGCTAATTCACTGGTCACAGTAATCTGTCTGAGAGGAGGTAAGGTGAATCAGGAAGTTTGCTTCCAATACGACATTCAATTCCACCACCAAAAGAGCACTGATTGAGTGTCCACAGTGAGCAAGGCTTGCTTCAAGGCTTCGAGAACACTGCTTCTGCCCTTCAGAGTTTTTAGTCCCTAGAAAATCAGACATGGCTATAAGTAACTGAACTCCAAGACAGTACGTCTAAAATGGCATAAAATGTATAACTAAAGGGCTGAGAAAAAGAGGACAATTCCAGCTGACCAGAGGCACCCCCAGCCTTAATGGAAAAGGAGAATGTGAGGTGGGCTTGGATAAGTGGAGCTGAGGAAACAGTATCCCAGGCAAAGAGGTGGCAAAAGCAAGGCAGAGCACAGAGAAGCACACATACCCACACACATTGACACATGCTGAACACACAGGTTCAGGCCCTGCAGCGTGAACGGGCACTGCACAAATGTGCCTGGGAACAGGCAGCAAGATCATCGAGGATGAGGCTGGCTGTGGCGGAGAGGCCTCAGTACAGGCCACGGGGTCGGACAGTGATCTGAACCAACTGGGAGTCATGGAGGACACCAAGCCTAGAAGATCACGGCAACACCTGCGCTTCAGGGAGGAAAGCCAGGAAGGTAGAGGGTGGGGTCTGGAGGCTGGGACCCAGGCCTGATGCCACGGAGGTAAGAGAGAGCCCAGCCCAGGGCAAGGGCAGTTAGAATGGAGAAGAGGGAGATGGGACAGGATATCCCAGTGCCTTACATAAAACCCAAACTCCATCCCACACTGGCCCACACTTCCTTCTGTGGCCTTCTTCCTCCTCAACTTTCCAAGCCTGCTCTCCTCTCAGAGCTGTTGCACTCACTGTTCCCCTTGTTTGTAACTCTCTTCCCCTGGATCTTCGAAGTCTGGCTTCTTCCTCATCCTTTGATTCTCCTCTCCAATGTCACCTCCTCAAAATTGCCCATACTCTCCCATCAGTCCCCTTGCACTATACCCTATTTGAGTTGAAATTATCTTGTTTCTTTTCTTACTCATTGCTTGTTCATTTCTCCCACCAGAGTGCCAGCTGCTTCAGGGCACGGACCTTGTCTGACCTGTCTCCAGTTCTTGGTACACAACAGGAAAGGAAGGAAATGAAACTGTGAGCTGATGTGGCAGAGAGCACACAGATTTCAGAGCCAGTAGCATGACCCGGCACAAGGTGAGGGTGCCAAGAAAGTAAGCAATCTCTTGCTGCAAAATGGCAGACTGATGTTCACAGAAACTTCTCCAGGTTCAGCACAGCCAACACTGCAAAAATACTGTATCTCAAAATAAAATAAAAATAAAAATAAAATTTAACACATAGCTGAGCTGATGGGAAAAGTAAGAAGCCAGGGTAGCCAAAAAGCATATAGCAGGAAGTGTGTGCCCAACTGTGGTGGCCTAGAATCTGTGTTTGAATAGGATATGGAGATAAGAAACAAAGCTTAGATAGGAACACAGTCTGGTAGAAGGTCAGACCAGAGAACCCCCCACCTAAAGCTGAACCCAGAGGCTACATCCTTGTTGGGAGAATTTGGAAACCACATCCCCTCAGGAAAGACAGGCAGTGAGATACAGGCCTGTCTTAGATTTGGCTCAGGGCAGAGAGGTGAGAAGTGGGGGGAATAGAAACAAGACTCCCCAGAAAATGTGGAACCATGATCCCATAAGCACATAGGTCTGAGTCCAGAATCCACAACAGCTTAAAAACCCAAGATGAAATTTCGGTTTAAAGTGGTCCTGGGATGGTAGAGCGCTATGCTTAGCAGGTATACATTGCAGCTGAGGCCTCAGAATCCCCAGAGATCAAGCACCAAGGAACCAAAGAGCACAACTGAAAACAAGAAAAAAAAAATCTCTGAACATATGATGAAACCAACTGCCATGAAAAAGTCATCACAAACCGCAGAATCTGGCCCACAAAGACCACAGATATTGAAATTACCTAATAAAGAAAATAAGGATATTAAGGTATGTTTAAAGAAATTTAAAAGGGAAATTTAAAGGGATAAGATACTTTTACAAACCAATAACAGTCTACGGAGAAAACAAGTAGAATTTCTAGAAATAAGCATCTTAAATTAGCCAATGGACTGGCAAATATACCTGAAAGAAATTATTCAGAATGCAGCATGAAAGACACATAGATGGAAAACATGAAAGGCAGGCTGAGATGGAGAATAGAATGATGAGGTCCAGTAACAATCTAAGTGAAGTTCCAGAAGGAGAAAACAGAATGGGGAAGAGTCTAAAATTTGACATTTTTTCGGAGTTAATCAAAAACACCTATCAGATTCTGGAATCCCAACCAATCCCCAAATCAATGAAAATAAAAAGAAATCCCCACTTAAACACACCTTGGTCAAACTGCAAAACAACAAGCACAAAAAGGTGACTATAAAAAAGCAGCCAGAAAAAAAAAAAAACAACAGACACTTCCAAGGGAATGGCAATTAGATTGACAGCTGCCTTCTCTACAGCAATTATGAAAGACAGAAGACAATGGTATAACATTTTTTAAGTGCTAAGAGAAATAATGTGCCAGCAAAAGTAACTTCAAAGAATGTGGGTGACCTAAAAAATTTTTTAGAAAAACAAAGCCTGAGAGAGTTCATATCCAGCAGATCCTCAATAAAGGTCATTCTAAAGGATGCACTTCAGGAGGAAGGAAAAAGATCCCAGGAGGAAAAGTTGATAAGGGAAGAAATGGGAGCAAAGAAAATGATAAACCTCCAAAAAGTCTAAGCCAACAATGACTGTGAAAAACAAAAAAAAAAAAAAAAAAAACTGAGCTAAAAAAAAAATCAGAAGACTGTAAGGTCAAAAGATGGAAAAAGGCATCTCCAAGAAAACACTAAACACTTGCTGTAGCTAGATTAGCATCAGACAAAATAAGACTCTGAGAGTCTAGTAACCACACATTGCTAGAAGATTCAATTCACCAAGAGGGTACAATAATTTTAAACTTATAGGTACTTAAGTAACACCTTCAAAATATATAAAGCAAAACAATACAGAAAACAAGAAGAAATTAATGAATCCACCATTAGCATGGGCTATTAACACACCTGGAAGTAATGGATAAATCTAGTAGGCAAATTATCAGTAAATATACAGCAGATTTGAACAACATCATAAACAAGGTACGTACCCTGTACCCAAATGCTGGTACAGTACGCAATCTTCTCAAGCAGACGTGAAACAGAATAAGCACTAGATCACAAAGCAAATAGTTGATATCAGATCTTTATATTCTCTGACAACAGTACTATTAACTTAGAAAACAATAACCAAAAAATAAAATTAAAAAATATTTTTATATAATATATATTAGAATTTAATAAAGCCCATGGATTTAAGGAAAAAATTAAAATGGCAATTTCAAAATACTTAGAACTGAGTGATTGATGAACATCATACAGAGGTTCTGCGTGGAGTGATGGAAAAGTTTTAGTATGGATGGTGGTGATGGTAGCACAACATTGTGAATGCAGTTGGCACCACTGAATTGTTTACTTTCAAGTCATTAAAATAGGAGATTTTATGTCATATAATGGTACCACAATAAAATTTTAAAAAAAATTTTTTTTAAAAAGACTCACAGCCACAAAGGGATCCTTTTTGTGGTAGAACACTTCTTTGTCTTGATTCATGATTATACAAATCTATACGTGCTAAAATTGCATAGAACTATAGAAACACACACACAAACAAATGAATGTATGTTAAACTGGTGGGATCTGAATAAGGTCTGTGGATTGTATAAATGTCAATTCCTGATTTTTTTTTTAATTTTTATACTATAGTCATGTAAGATGTTACCATTGGGGGAGCCTAGGGGAAGGGAACAGAGATACCTCTCTGAACTATTATTGTAAGACTCTAATTATTTCAAAATATAAAAATTTTTAAATCTTTAAAATCTTCAAAATCTTGCAATAAAAAAGAAAAGCTGGAAAAAGAAAATAGTTAAGAAACTTAAGACTTTTTTTTTAAGGGAAGGAGATAAAACAAAGCCAAATGTTGATCCTATAAAAAACTAAAAATATGACACACCTATAGCAAAATTAATCAAGAAAGTAAAGGTATAGAAAAAATATATTACAAATAAAGAGGGAACATGACTATCGATACAGCAGAAATTAAAAAAGATGTTTTGAGCAATTTTGCACCAATAAATTAGCAAATATATTAAATGAAACAAAATCATATAAAATTATAAATTCAAGAAGAAAGTACATCGTTTAAAGAAAAACACCAAAGGAAAAAACCCTACCAACTAAACTGACACAATGTCTTATCACTTACAAACACTTATTGAAATAGCTCTTCTAAACTGACATAGATTTTTACCATATATCCTTCTTTTGCCTACATAAAAAAGGAATCAAACCTGAATGATCCTATAACCACTAGGGAAGTAAAGTCTGTAGTTTTAAATCTTCCCGCAAAGAAAATACCCTAGTTTTACAGGTAAGTTCAAACATTCCAATCAGATAGAACAGATCCTTTCAATCCAGTCATTCCAAATTCTTTCAAGAGGAGACAACAATGGCCAAATTATTTCATGAAGCAAATTTAGCACCAAAATTTAACTAAAGCAGAAAGATTATAGTCCGATCTCACCCCTGAACATAGATGAAAAAATCTGAAAAAGAAATACATTTGCATTTCTATATTCCAGCCACAAACTGTTAAAAACACAATTTAAAATAAACAAAAAAAGGAGATATCACTAATGATAGCACTCAAATATACAAAGTACCTAGGAATAAATCTAACAAAAGCTTTTGGTTGAAGGACATTACAAAAGACCTACATAAATGGACATACTTGTTCATGATTAGGAAAACTTAGATGTCAATGCTCCCCAAACTGATCTATACATTTTTAAATTAAATTCATTTTATTGAGATGTATTCACATACCATACAATCATCCATGGTGTACAATCAACTGTTCACAGTACCATCACATAGCTATGCATTCACCCCAATCTATTTTTGAACATTTTCCTTACACCAGAAAGAATAAGAGTAAGAATAAAAAATAAAAGCAAAAAAGAACACCCAAATCATTCCCCCCATCCCACCCTATTTTTCATTTAGTTTTTGTCTCTATTTTTCTACTCCTCCATCTACGCACTGGATAAAGGGAGTACGATCCACAAGGTTTTCACAATCACACTGTCACCCCTTGTAAGCTACATTGTTATACAAATGTCTTCAAGAGTCAAGGCTACTGGTTTGGAGTTTGATAGTTTCAGGTCTTTACTTCTAGCTATTCCAATACATTAAAACCTAAGAAGGCTTATCTGTATAGTGGGTAAGAGTGCCCATTTGACAAAAGATCTCAAATAAATAACCTAACTTCACACCTTGAGGAACTAGAAATGAAGAGCAAACTAAACCCAAAGTTAGTAGGAGGAAGGAAACAAAGACTAGAGTGGAGAGAAATGAAATAGACAATAGGAAAACAATAGAAACAATCAAACCAAAAGTTGGTTCTCTAAAAAGATGATTAAAATCAACAAAATTTTAGCTAGAAAAAAAGAGAGAAAACACTAACTAAAATCAGAAATGAAAATGAAGACAATACTAAAATCAGAAATGAAAATGAAGACAATACTACCGACCTCACAGAAATAAAAATAATTATAAGAGGATACTAGGAAAAATTGTATGCCAGCAAATTAGATAACCTAGATGAAACAGACAAATTCCTAAAAGCACACAAATTCCCTAAACTGATGCAAGAAGAAACAGAAAATCTCAGCAGACTTATAACAAGTAAGGAGATTGAGGAAGTAATCAAAAACCTCCTAACAATGAAAAGTCCAGGATCAGATGGCTTCACTGCTGAATTCTACCAAACATTCAAAAAAAGCATTAACAACAATACTTCTCATAGTCTTCAAAAAAACTGAAGAGAGAATGCTTCCTAACTCATTCAATGACGCCAGCATTACCCTGATAACCAAAGCTGAACAAAAACATCACAAGAAAAGAAAATTATATGCCTAGTTTTCTGAGTGTTTTTATCATGAAAAGGTGCTAGATTTTGTCAAATTCACGTTTGCATATTTTTAAAGCAACTTTAGTAAGAACAATAAACTGGAGTGATACAACAACATCCATCCCACAAGAGGGTCAGAATTACATGAGACAGGGTTCAAACAGTCCTTGGCCCAAGACCTGGCATCCAGGAAACCCTGGACCTGGACAAATGGTAGCTCTTGTGAGTGGCGGTGTCTCCAGCAGGTGCTGGAGAAGTCAAAGCAGGTATCTGGAGAGAGGGCAGGGCTAGAGATTTGAGGAAGAGAAGGATGAGAGCGATGGAGAGGGCCTGAGAAGGGAGTTCTGGAGAGGCCTCCATGGAGTGCATGGGAGAGAAGAGAAGCCAGGGAAGACATGGTCAGGAAAGTCCACAGGGTGGGGATGAACAGAAGCCCAGGGAGAAAGGAGTTGAGAAAGGAAGGAGGAGCAGACAACCACAGCCTGCATGTCAAAGCCACCCATGAAGACAAAGGCTGGGAAAATTGGCCCACCGACACGGTGGGTGTCTTGGTGAGGGAGCAGTTTCCACACACGGCACACTTTCTGCAAAACAATATCAACCTACACACCAAGGTGAGAAAGAATCAAAGGTTAGGTTGTGTAGACCATCTAGCAATACCAAACATGAGAAATAATAACTGCCACTGCTATCATGCTACCATTGTTGATACACTGCCCAAAAAGAGCCCTTTGAAAGGAAGAGATGGAGCTGATGATCGGTCAGTGATCATATTTAATAATTAGAATTAAGAAACAAATATTCATTAGCAAGTAACTAGGCTATGTATTTGCAGAAACACATTTTGTTTAATTGAGTTTGTACCCAAGGGTGTATTTTTTATAGCCACGTATTTTACCTGGTGGGGTAGGGACCACAAATAAAGAAATATCTTGCCCTCTGTAAAACTTCCAAAAAAATTTTTTTTCTAGATGTTCTAATAGCCCAAATGTGGGCAGCACACAAAGCACTTGTTGGAAAACAAAGTTCTACACAAAAAACCAACTGTAATTCAAAAATAGTCTGCTAAACATCAATCCAATAGAGTACAACTTATGGGGTGGGGGATAATGTGAGAGGAAGGTTTCTGCAATGGTGAAATCCCTGCAACATCGACTTCTCAGGCACTAACCACTGAATGACATATTCAGGGACTTTGATTAGGGCTTCTATTTAGCCAAACGCAATGAAGAAATGAGAATGGCGGAATTTGTGAGTCGTGGTTAGAGACTCGGTTTCCAATAAAAACACATTTATCTCAATTTCAGCAAGTCACAGAAACCAAGCAGTCTAGGAGTGTTTGGGCCTTGAGACGCCCCTGTCCCTGAATGGATGAAGCCCCCACCCACCCTGCAGAGGCAAGAGCTCAGCCCCAAAGTGCCCTCCCAGGGGCTCCCAAGCCCCATGGGGGGGGGGGGGGCTGTGGCTGCCTGCTTTGGGGGAGCAAAGAAGCAGGGAAATGATTTCTGTGCCTTGAGGGTCAACAGGCATTGGTTTAAGTGGGTCCTCCTAGGAAGGAAATGAAGTTACTCCCTGGGGACAGGAAGGCAAGGGGTTTGATTGGAAAAGTCTCCCGGTGGGCCAAAGAAGGAGACAGGAAAGACAAAGAGAACAGACCAGAATAGGGGTGAGGGGAGCATGTGACTGGATTTCAACAGACAGTGGCCTTTGGATTCACACACACTGCGTGCCCCTCCCACCCCACCCCTAGCCCTCAAGCTTGCTGATCACTCATCCTTGGGGAAAAAAACCCACAACAGACGATTGGCCCTCTAAAAGGCAGGGCATTTCTAAACCACAGCTGTCACGTCCTTATAAGCCTTATTCAAGGCCCCAGACCTTCAGATGCTCAGGGCAGTCACTTAGCTTCAACAGCCTCTGTGCAACCTTGACTTTAAAAGTCATGTGACATCCGGGGGCATCTGACTAACACATTTTAATAAGTTTCTTTCAATGCAGCAAAATGTAGCAGAAAACCCAGCAATTTCCTGCAATCCTTGGAGCTGTCTGGCTCTTTCCCAGGGCTGAGCTACAAATAAGAATGTCAGCAGAGGGTCAGAGCCAGCTGCTGTCAGGGACCAAGCACAGGCCACTCAGCCAGGGTTTCAAAGGTCAAAAAGACAACAGCTCCCTGCCTGCTGCCCTCCCCTGCACCCAGCCCGAGTGCAGGCTGCCCAGTCATTCACCCCTTCCTGCCAGGCCTCACAACTCCCGCTTGCTCAAAGGATCGGGACACCCAAGGTCTCTAGGACCAGCCTCACACAGTGGGGACCCCACTTAATATAGACAGCTGTAGACGTCTGGAAATGGGAATGAACAAGAACCACCCATAGTAGAGATGGTATTGATTCTATTCCATCATATACAGGGGAATCACAGCCAAAAAAAAAAGACACATGTATGAAATACCCAGGACAGATGGACTCACTTGGGACCCAGCCCTCCCAGAAGAGTGGGACCCCCTGGAAAGACATTCTGGGGGGGGGGGTGGGCCCACCAGAGGCACTTTCCCTGGGGGTGGCAGGCTGGCCAGCACCCCCCACATCCTGATAAACCCAGTCTGCAGTCATTCTCCCTCTGAGCTTTCTTTTTTTTTTAATTCAATTTTATTGAGATATATTCACATCCCATACAATCATCCAAAGTGTACAATCTTTGTTCACAGTACTATCATATAATCGAGCATTCATCACCCCAATTTTTGAACAATTTCCTTACTCCAAAAAAAAAAAAAAAATAAAAATAAAAATAAAAGTAAAAAAGAACACCCAAAACATCCCATACTCCCATCCTCCCCCTATTATTCATTTAATTTTTGTCCCCATTTTTCTACTCATCTGTCCACACACTGGATAAAGGGAGTATGAGCCAGAAGGTTTTCACAATCCCTTACACCATGTAAGCTACATAGTTATACAACTGTCTTCAAGAGTCAAGGCTACTGGGTTGCAGTTCGACAGTTTCAGGTATTTCCTTCTAGCTATTCCAATACACTAAAACCTAAAAAGGGATATCTATATAGTGCGTAAGAATGCCCTCCAGAGTGAACTCTCGACTCCTTTTGAAATTTCTCAGCCACTGAAACTTTATTTCGTTTCATTTCGCATCCCTCTTTGGGTCAAGAAGACTTTCTTAATCCCACGATGCCGGGAAGCCATGCCCCACATTGCCAGGGAGATGTACACCCCTGGGAGTCAGGTCCCATGTAGTAGGGAGAGCAGCGAGTTCACCTGCCAAGTGGGCTTAGAGCCTCTCTGGGTTTCTGTCCTCAGCACCTCGCCTCCTTCAAGCTTCCATTTTCTCTGTTCTCTTCACTCAGTATCAGGGATACCCAAGGGAACTCGGGCATAGGCACTAGCCTTTCTAGATTTCTCGGCTTGAATTCCCTCCTTTGCTCTGAAGCTAGTTCTAACACCCGAGTATCTCCTGTGGGAGGGATGTGCTGAAAGAGTATGAAATCACTCTGTCTAGATCACATCATGCTTACTCCCTCTTGAGAGTCAATTCCTTCACTGGTGTTACCACTGGCCCCGTCCCCCAAACCCAAGCTTCTGAGTCTTCCTTGACTTTTCAGCTTGCTTGCTAGCTTTCTGGTCCAGACTGTTTTATTACCAGTACAAAGTGTCCAATACCTAACCTTCCAAATTAAAACTGACTGACTAAACTGAGTTTCTAAATGAAGATCACAAAATAGACAATTCTGGAAAATGCTCCAGTTTTGTGTGTAAATAGAATGGAGTTGGGGCAAAACAAATGGCCTTCTCCATGTCTGCCACAAATTCAACTGCAGGAGGAGACGAGAAGGAAGAGCAGACATCTGCTAGCCTGGTGGACCCAGAAATCGGCTCTCACGTACAGGCTCTCATTTAACCCTTACAAAGCAGGACAAATACTATTGTACAGATGAGGGAAGTCCACGGTAAGGAATGCAGGAAGTAACAGAACTGGGACCCAAACCAGCCACATCTGCCTTTCTTTCCACTTTACTCGATGCTGAAATGACAGCAGCTGATGTTGTGAACATAAGGTCTTCAGCATCAGGGAAATTAAAAACACACAGGCAGAAAAAATTTAAGTAGGTAATCTGAAATAGTACAATTAACAAATCTCTACTTTATGCACAATATTTGAAATAATCATTTTAAAAGAAACACACATAGGTGACGGAAGCAACCCAAGTGTCCATCAACAGATGAACAGATAAGTAAAATGTGGTATATCCATACAATGGAATAGTATTCAGCTATGAAAAGGAATGAAGTTCTGATACACACTTACAACGTGGATGAACCTCAAAGACATCCGGTTAAGTGAAATATGTCTGACACAAAATAATAAATGAAAAAGCTAGAATAAGTCAATTAATAGACACAGAAAGTAGAGTACTGGATTCCAGGGGCTGGGGTAGAAGAGGGGGAGGGATTAGGAGGTTATTGCTTAACGGGTACAGTTTCTGTTCAGGGTGATGAAAAAGTTTTAGTGATTGATGGTGGTAACAGTAGCACAATATTGTGAATATAATTAATATCACTGGATTTTACACTTAAAATGGTTTAAAATGGGAAAATTTGCATTATACATATTAGCACACACAGTCACATGCATGCAAATCCACATAGAAACTTACTGAAATCTGGATGGGGGGATTTCCCTAGGGAACATCAAGAAGGGTCTAGAAGACTTGAATTACTGGGGGGATACCCTCAAAGCCCCATTGGGTAGCAATCCCTCCCCAATCAAACACACCAACACTGAGCAGTCTCATCTCCTGGCCCTATGTTTCAGCACTGCAGCTCACAGGATACAGCCTTCCTGAAAAGTGCAATTCATTGTCAAATGTTTCCTTGCTTAAGGGAAAAGGATTCCCAGGTAGTTGTGACTTGCTCAAGCCCTTTTTGGAAATTGGGCTATTAAAGCTTGGGTAGGGGTTCAGCTGTGTGAAAATCCACTTCATTACCATCTAGCACATGTGGTAATAATTTATATGCAACTGCTGTGTGTCATATGGGCCATCAGTGACCATCAAAGCCACAGCAAATGTTAAGACAAACACAGGAAAGTCCTTAAGCCATTTTGAGTGAACTATACACTTTTCCTGAAAATGAAATTACCATTCCTTTTTCCATTAAAATGGAATGAGGCTGGGTGGAATAAGCCCAGTTCTAAGGCGATAGCTCAGAGGAACTCTCTGACTCATAGTATGACTCCCAGTGGGGGATGTGGAGGGGTCAGCAAGCAGCATAGTTTGAGCACCTCAGAGTACCCACACTAGGCGATTAAATATATATGAGATATTTCTGTACAGTAAACCCAGAAGTGGGCAAAATCTTTTACAGAGAAGGAAAATATTATCAAAAGACCAAGTCAGTTTTTTTCTTTGCCGCAGTTCTGCAATGTGTAAACTGGAAACAGTGCTCACTATCCACACGCACGAAGGCTAACTTTCTATGAAGGGCCAAAGCAAAAAATTAAAAATCAATAGTATCTCCCCCTCTAAAAGTAAAAACAAAATCCTCCCTCAATCTCTCGAGCAGTTAAAACTTTCACAACGAATCTAACTAATGCATACGATTCAGCTATCTTGGCTGCTTAACTCTGCTAAAGTTAGAAGAAAAAGGACACCTTAGTCACAGCTTTTATGTCACACTGGTCATAAAAGTAAGTAGTTTGCCACTGTGGCTTCCAATAAACGGCAAAGGAGCTTCTAAAGGATTTGCTTTTCCCTTGCAGAGACGGGAGGCCCCAGCACTTGGCCATTCTGAGGTGTGGCTGCTTGTGTGGGCAGGGCCGGCCACCAGGGGCCAGGGTGCCTCCAGGGCCGGGACTGGACGAGTGGGGCAGGATGCCTCGGCCACTGTGCCCGTCCCCGCGGGAGGAAGAGGAGGATGGAGGGAGATAGGCACGTTCTCACCATCAAAAGCTCCTGTCCCTTCTGCTATCCGGACGTTCCCTCCTTTGCGGGGCTGGCAGAAACCTTTTGGGATTTTGTCCCACGTGCTTTCATGTTCACAGGTCGCACCCGCTTTGCCTGGTTCTCCCAGGAGGATGGCACCGCCTGGGGCCGGGGCCCGCGCGCACAAATCCAGATTCCCCGATGCCTCGCTCCAGCGACCCTCCCCACCGCGGCCGCCCCGGAGAGGCAGCGGAAGAGGCGCCCGGCCGTCGCCTCGCCCCCTTCCCCTACTCCGGTGCGCTTCCCCTTCACAGACGAGGTCACAGGGCTCTGGGAAGGCACGGAGGGCGCCCAGGCTGCCGAGTCTGGGAGCTAGCCCAGGTCGGCGACCCGGACGCCCGGGGGCTCCGGGGACGACCGGGGGATGCCGTGAACATGGCCAGGGTCAGGCCAGGTGCCCGGGCAGGGGCGCGCGTGGAATTCAAGTCCTGCAGTTCTGCAGCTCCCCCTCCGGCTCCCTCGGTCATTTCTTTCCCTTTTCCTTTTGCCGGGGGGCTGCCCCGCCGGCCTGGAGCCCCCCAGGTCCCCGCCCGCCCAGCGCTTCCCCAGGCGGGGAAAGTTCCCCTTCCTGATCGCCACGAACAGTTAACTGCCCGGTTCTGCAGCGCTGGCGCCCGACGCTCTCGGGCGGGAAGAGCCATTGAAACCCGAGAAGCGGGGCGGAGCGGGGCGGGGCGCGGCGGGCGGCAGACGGCGGGCGGCGGCCCCGCTTACCTGCGGCGCGGCGGGCGGCTTCGGCCTCCATGCCCTGGGTTCCCGCGGCGCCGCGCCCCGCTCCCGCCCTCTCCGGAGCTGCTGCGCGTCCGCTCCCTCGGAGATGCTCTCGCCCCTCCCCCGGGGCTGTCCCCTCCCGCGTTCCCTCCCCCGGGGTTTCTCCTCTCCCTCCCCCTCCCCGGGACTGTCCCCGTCCTCCACCCCCTCCCTCTGCGGTCACTGCCGCGCGGTCTAACCCGTGGGCGAACCCCGGCTCCTCAGTTTGCAAAGCGCGTTCGCCCCACCTTGGCTCAGCCTCGCCAGCCCTGCGGAATATTTATCATTCATTCCCCTTCACTTAACGCAGGAGGAAACTGTGCGCCCCCCACCCCACCCTCCTGCCACTGGACTCGGTGCCCCTTCCCTCCTCCTTCCTTTGGCGAGGGAGAGGGTAGGGGGTCAAACCACAGCGGACATTTACCCGTGGGCGGTGCCAGAGCTCACTAGAAAACTTTTTTGAAGAACTGTGTTCAGGATGACTTTTTTCGTTGTTGAAAAATACAAAAATAAATGACCGTATGTCAAAGATTTTATTTCACTCATTAATTAATGAGAGAACCTGTAAAATATTACCACCGGGTCAAAGGGGAATTCAAACCACACACGCCTAGAGGCTATCAGTCAGGAATGATTAAAGAAATTTACAAATAGATGCACAACTGGTCAATATTCAGCAATACCCAATTGCAACTCCACCTGACAGAATTTATTTGTATTTCTCTGCCACAGGAATCGTTTGTATTTTCCTTTGTTTACAATTAACATAGTTGCAAAACAGCCCCAAGACAATGACAAGCACACATAACCCAGGACATCCAGCAATTTTCGTTGCCCAATTCAGTCTTCCACATTTTTTACTGACTACAGTAATGTGCTCGCTTTTCCTGATACCTAACACTTTTATTAATTAAATGTTCAAGCTGGTACTCAAAAATAGTAAGAAAATATCAAGGAGATACAATTGTTCCTCCAGTATTTCTTCTTCCTGGCCTCTTTCAAGGTGTTGTTTGTTTATAGGGGAGGCAGGAAACAGAGGTGGTTTAAAATGCCAGCAGCCTTCAAACCCAAGGGCTTGAGGTCAGCTGGCCCTCGCCTCCTCTCTCTGGTTGGCGGCCCTGAAGTTCATCCTTCTGGACTTGACCCTTTATTGCATCCTCAGCCCGTGAGCCTCTGCCCCATGGCAATGCTTCATACTCATTCTTCCTGCATTGTCCTCCACTGCCCCAACCCGACCCCAGCAAACAGAACTTCCCAGTCTCTCCCCACTCTGCAACCCAATCTTCTGAGCAACTGATCTGCAGAAAACCCTGCAGAGAATGAAAAATGGCCACATTCTACTTCCATCACACAGTACTGGAGTACGCATCCTTAGTGGAACCAGAGCTCCATGCCACTTTTAGAGAGACCCTCAAGTCCTTTCTTGGAAGTTTGAAAATGCAGAGCTCCCTGGGCTACAGCTACGGACACTTAATTCCTCTATACCCTGTGCCCTCATTCATCACTTATTTATAAGGCCCCTCCCTTGTACTGGGGACTATTCTAGATAATAAGGATTCGGCAGTGAACAAAACAGACAAAACCCTGCCCTCATGGAGGTTACTTTCTAGTGGACAGGAGACAAACTATGAACAATTTTCAAAAAACATAATGATATGTAAGGCATATCTAAGGAAAAAAACTAAAATAGAGAAAGGGGATGGGGGGGTGCCTGCAATTTTAAATAAAGTACTAAATGTGAGCCTCACTGAAAGGGTAAAAATTGAACAAAAATCTGAACAAAGTGAAGGAACTAAGCATATGGGAAGGGGAATGGCAAAGGTTACAGCCAGTACAAAGGCCCTGAGGTGGGAACAAATCTCTTCTGTGTCCTCCAAATCTGCTCTCACTATTCTATTGTCCACGCTCCTCTCCTTCATCCTCTGTTCTCCCTTGTGCCTTGGGCCACCCCCTGATAATCATGGCATTACTTAAGTTATTGGCACAGAGGACTATAGGGTTTATAGCTCTGCTGTAAAACATCCTTCTTCGAAGCCTTGTTGCATTTCTTCAAAGTGTTTGTGTTGTTTTCAATTACTTGCATGGTACCTGAACGTATGTTCTTTAAAAAATACAGAATTATAGACTGCAAAGTTCCCTTCTTCTCATTCAACCCCTCTTCCCAAAGTCGTTACATAATCAAATACTTCCTTGTTTCCTTCATATTTTCTGGATTTTCTGTCTTGCTTGGGTAGACTAAACCTACCCCAAAATTAGAAAATAAATTCTTCTAAATTTGCTTCCAATATTTTTATTGTTTTGATCTTTACATTTGAATTTTTAATCCAACCAGAATTCACTTCAATATATGGTGGGAGGAACAGCTCTAACTATATCCAGTTGCTCCCACATCATTAAAGGATCCATTCTTTCCCCACTTTTTGGAAAGAGCTCCTTTACTGCATGTTAAATTCCCATATACATTATGGCTCTCGTGTTGTGGAGCATTTTTTTAAATTTTATTTATTTATTTATAAATTCAGCTTTATTGAGATATATTCACATACCATACAATCATCCACGGTACACAATCAGCTATTCACAGTGCCATCATATAGCTGTGCATTCATCACCCCAATTTTTGAACATTTTCTTTACTCCAAAAAGAATGAAAATAAGGAGAAAAAGAAAAGTAAAAAAGAACACCCTAAGCATTCCATCCCCCCTCATCCCACTCCATTTTTCATTTCGTTTTTGTCCCCATTTTTCTACTCATCTGCCCTTACACTGGATAAAGGGAGTGTGAGCCACAAGGTCTTCACAATTACAGAGCCACACAATCTAAGCTACATAGTTATGCACTTGTCTTCAAAAATCAAGGCTACTGGGTGTTATGGAGCATTTTTACTATTTCTAAAAAATACCACACTATTTTAATTATTGTACCACACTATTTTAATTATCGTATATTTGGATAGCTGGGAAGGCAAGGCCTTCCTCGGTGAGTACTGGCAGTAGATAGTAAAGGGTACTGCGGTAACTGAGAGAGCACCTAATCTTTGACATTAATTTGCAGAACATTAACATCCTTAATGTTTTGGGTCTTCTCATCCAACTTCTTTCTTCCAGTACGCATTGGTTTACTCATGTTTTACATGTTTTTTTTCTTTTTTGCTAAAATTCTAGTTTCCTTCTTGATAGGTTTATTCCCACATATCTCAGATACTTGATAGTTATTGTAAGTGGGCTTTTTCTTTTCTCCATTCAGCAATAAAGGAAGATTACTAGTTGTATATGCCAGTCTCATATCCGGCCATTTTTATTATGTCCAATAGTTTGAAAAGTTGATTATCATTGTTCTTCTGGGTGCAAATAAGTCATTTCATTTTAACTCTTCCTCAAACCTACTCAGTCACTTGGCACTCACTTTAGACAACAAAATTGCCCTTAACGGTAACCAGGAAAAAAAAAAAGAAAACTGCTTATCTACGTATACGGGGAAACTGGGGTCCACAAAGTATGGTCCTCCATTGCACTCTAAGAGGACATTTTCAGCTCTCTGCTATGGCCTCCATCTGGCCTCACTTATCTACACAGGAACTCCCTCAGTGTTAAGAACACAACTGTTCTAGTCATTCCAAGGCATTTGTGAAATTGGAAAGCAAAATCCAGTATTTAAACAACAAAGCTAGCAAGCTACTGGACTTTAATAAGTAAAAAATTCCTGATGCAACAGCTGTTGCTTTTCAGTCAAGGAAAAATAGTCCTAAGGAACAAAAAAAGTGATCAAGACTTAGCAAAAATTGAAGGAAAAAATATAAGAAGAAAAATATATGCAAGCCTTTATCCTGTAAAATGTAGGGGAAATATTATCTTACTGATGTATCATAGAAGACTGCCAGAAATGTGAAAACACTAGTTTTCAAGCTATTTAATTCATAATTTGTAGGAGAAAGCATAAAAAACAGTATCTTCTGTACCAGTTTTCCATGGAAAATTGAAGATAATCCCAGCATTGCAATGTGGTCTCTAAAACACAAATTCCCTAATTCTTTTAAAACAGTTTTAAATGGTGGATTCAGAATGTTATAAAAGTCTCAAATTTTTATTTTTAAATAAGTAAATGCTTACTTCTTTTTAAATAAGTAAATGCTTAAATAAGTAAATGCTTACACTTTGAGAGGTATGGTTTAGCAGGAAGGTTAAAAACATGAATATATAGCATCTCATACCTCCAAGAAGATGAAACACAGCTATTTAATTTGTTCTTCTCCCTAGATAAGAAAACAATAGTAATAATTGATCATTGCTCCAGTGGGTTCATTCCAGGATAGTAAAATTCATAAATTCTATAACTTTGAAAATAAAAATTCTTGCCACATTTATTCAGAATGCTGTTCTAATTCAACACTAGGTAAAAACCTAGCAAAAAAGGAGATGCAGTGGTTTTCTGGATACACGTTCTGAAGCACCTCATCCTTGTTTCGATTTTCATTATAATCTATTCACTCATTTAATTGAAAAGTTGCTAGTGTCTATCAGAAGGTCACTTTATCACCAGCCATATCATGTTCCCTATATGGAGAAACACCTAGTTTGACAAACTACAGCTTGCAGGCCCCACCCCAGCCCACTGTCTGTTTTTGTATGCATGCAAGCTAAGAACGGTTTTTACACTTTTAAATAGTTGGGAGGAAAAATCAAAACAAGAATAATATTTAGTGACACGTAAGAATTATTTGAAACTCAAAATTCAGTGTCCATAAATGCAGTATTATTGGAACACAGCCATGCCCAGTCATTTACAAATCAAAGATGGCTGCTTTCACGTTGGACCAACAGAGTTTAGTGGCAACAGAGACCTGATCCACAAAGCCTAAAATATTTACTATCTGGCTCTTTACAGAAAGAGGGTGCTGACTCCTCCTGGAGTCTGAAGTTGAATAGGCTAAGGAATAGGGAGAGTGAGTCCCAAATGCTGCCCTGATAGGGTGGCATTTTTTGGGAAATCCCTCTGCACTTTGAGGAGAGGCAGTTTAGCTAAGGGTTGTGTGTTTCACAGTAACAATAAGTCGTTGATCTGCATGCACTGATATTTAAAGTAAGGGAGAGCTTCTTCCAAAAAGAAAACATTTTTTTAATCCTTGGGTGCTTCTTGTTGATTGATTGATTTTCCCCACCTCCCAAGGGGAATTTGACCAGTTTGATTAAATTTCATTTATGTCCCCTGTACAGGATGTGTTGCATTGTAAAGAGCTCTTTGTGTCAGAGACAATAAACAAACCCTTTTCATCCGCTTACTTGCTTAAGCAGGAAGTCACAATTTGCCAATAAGAAATTTAAAACAAATCCCACAAATTTTTATGTTTGGTTGAAAACTCAAAATATTTTAGTTTTTTAGGATATCTATAATCTCGGTAGCCCACATCTGCTGTCCCCGGCGAGAACATGTATGCACTGCTACTCACTTTCTGGTTCAGTAAAAGGGTCGCACCTTGCCCTCTTAATCCCAGGGTCAAATATGATCACAAATACCTTCCCCTTGGTGCTCTAACTTGTAAGGAAGGTCACTATGCTTTTTGTTAAATAAAACATCTCCCTTAAGTTGCCTTATTTGTTCTCAGGCTTACTGTATTTCATCGGCCTGAAGATTGTGTTAGACATCAGCAATAGTTAGACAGCATTTGTTTTTACAAAGGAAAAAGAAATAGAAGTGCAGATGTCGGACCTCAAAATCCATACTTCTCTGACTCGTTCTCATTTTAGAGGGTAGTGATGCATTTCTTTTCAGGTGGGGATGAATACAATACTTGCATGTCACTGTGGCTAAGTAAAAATAGTCTGTTTCTTGTTTTCTTTTTTTTATTAATTACAAAATTAGAGAAAACCAAGGACATAAGAAAATGAGTGAATTATAGTAAAGTGAAAACTCCAGGACAAATACCAGTTTAAGTTAAAATAAGAATGGCTCCATGTCAAATGCTGAAAAAAAAATTAATGGAAAGTGCTGCTTCAATACCAGAAAAGTGGCATGGTTAAAGACTAGCAATCTTAGCAGTCGGGGAGTGTTTTCTTTGGGCATGCAATGTTGACATTAGTTAAGACAAGTTAGGCTACCAGATCACTAGTTAACGTTGCTATCAGAGTTTGATTTTAGTTGCCACCAACTTGACAAATAGGGCATTTCATAATAGCCCAATCTCCTCGTTTAGCAGTGATGGGGAACACCATCTTCCTGGTGGACTAGGTAGGTAACAGGAACCCAGGAATGGTTCACCAGGGAGGGCTGAGATCACGTCAACAAGTGCCTATGGGAATATGAGAAGCTGGGTAACTGCTTTCAAACTTGAACTTTGTCACTATTTTAACCTCGAATTAAGGCCTTCCAAGTGACATGGAAAGCCCTGCTGCAATTCTCTCAAACAAGGTGGGTCCCAGCTTCCCAGGACAGGCAGTGGGAGGCCAGTGGGGGCAAACGCCACTTCACACCTGTTCTCCCTGGAAATAAGCCTGCTGCCCACCCCAGGGACCAATTAAAAGGGATGGCTTTGGTTCAGAGTCACAGAAAGGCACCAGGTGGAGTCTACTCCTTGCCCACAATCCCGAGGAAGGGGGTATATATATTTTTTTCCTCTCAGGGGGCCAATTAGTTAGATGAACTACACAGTCCACACCATCTAATTCAAGGTGCACTGAACTTTGCAGAAGCCACAGTGCTTGAAAAGCTCTGAGGGCTTCCCCGGGATTGAGGCTCTCATGGCCAGACCCATCTGGGGAAAGAACAGTGTTTTTTTTGCATTTCTTAGACAGCTTTTTTAAAATAGTGTTTTTAATTTTAAAAAAAAAGTTTTTAAAATTGTATTTTCTGAAAAGTCAAGATGTTGCATGATATGGCTTCTTCAATAGAACAAACAGCCCAAAATGTTAGCTCTCTTGGTTACTCTGACACAATTAAAAAGGAGTTAGTGAAATATAAAAGCCATAGTGCCTGGCATTTAGTGGGTACATTTAGTTGGTCAAGCACAGTTTTAGGCACTTTTCTCCAGCAGAAAGTGGTTATGGTTGCAGACACAGCCATGGAAGTCAACTTGGGAAGCCCTGACACCAGTTAGCTCTAAATGAAGGAAACGAGCATGGTGCCTGGGACACAGTAAGACTCCACATAGGAAGAGGATGCTGTTATTATTCCCATTTCACAGAAGAGAAAAGAATGGGAGCACAGAGAGGTTAAGTAACCTGCCTGAGGTCCCACAGCTCCTCAGGGCTCAGTGCTTTCAATGAACACTTTCAAGACGGGGACCATAAGCTTCATCTGTGGTTTCATTTGGGTTTTTTTTCCCTTACATATTTTGCAGAATCAGTTTCAAGACCAACCACTTTCACCAAGTAGGGTTCTGGGGCGGGGCGTAGATTATAAAGAGGAAAGAGCAGGGTCTAAACAGAACTTGTCGCGTGATCACTTGGTGGGCCCAGGACTGAACCATGGAGCACTGAAAGTCTCCTCTCCAGGAAACCCTCAATCCCAGGCAACTCAGGAGGGTTGGTCACTAAAGCTGTGGCTCACCTTTGAACCACACGGAGCAAAAAACTGACCCAGACCGAGGTGAGGAGCAAGCCCCTGATGGCACTCTGACCTGCCACTTGCCTGTTTTCGGCAGACCCTGTGTCCTGAGCTGACTGTTTCTGTTTTCAAGGGGCATCATTTTTTTGCCCCCTATCCCCTCCCCAGATCTTCAGCCTTTCGGGGGCTCTGCACACTGCAGAAGATGGAGGCTGGGCAAGGCTGGGACGCTCCCCGCCCTGCACAGGAGCCTGGAGGCTGGTCAGCCAGCCAGACGGAGGGGTGTCCAGTGCTCAGTGCACCCAGTGCCCAGTGCCCGGGCCGCTGTTGGACTCAGAAGTGCAGGCACAGAGGCAGGCTCCCCACTCTGGTGTCATGGAGCCACACTCCAGCTGCGTGGTGGTGACCGGTAAGACTATTTCTCTGCTTTCCCATTTGCTGCTGCTTTTAGCCTGACCAGGAATGTGCACTAGCCTGATCCTGGTCATAAACAGTTCCCTGAGGCGGGAGAAAAGAGTGGCAACTGGCAGTGCTCGTAATTCCAGATGGAAGCTCACTTCCTGCTATACCCTATTAAAACACAATCAGAGGACAGAGAGGCTTTTCTGCTGCTGTCCTGTGGCTCACTTCAAATAACTCTTGAATGACATATACTTTCATGCCCGCATGTGGCTCAGGTTCATAGCTTGGGAAGGAAGCAGAGGCTGCCGCCTGCTGTCCCGGAGCCTGGGGTTGAATGGGCACATATGACGCCCTAGGGTAAAATAGTTTCATGGCAAAGAAGGGGTACCTGTGGTCCAGAAAGGGCCCAGTCCATTTCTACAATAACCACCTCCTAAAAGAGCACACAGCTCCCACCCTGAGACTGGAGAGCTCTCAGCGCTTCAGGGAACTCTGAAGCACCCCCTGAGAGCCACCAGCTGCAGACTTTGAACCCAAAAGGTTAACTCGGAAGGAATGGCAGCCACCCACCAGCGCATCCAAAGTCAATCCCAGCCATCTGCATGTCACCAAGTCACTGTCACAGCCAGTTCCTGTAGGTCTCAGCTTCTTCACAAAGCTTGTCGTATTACCATTTATTGACACATTTGGCATATTTAAAGTAAAGTTTTTTGAATTGTTTGGATGAAGGAAATATAGGAGTGACAAGGATTCCTGTATGCATGGAAAATTAAATGTTACCTATTTTAATACTTTCAGACCATAATCGAACTTCTATGAACAGTCTGAGAAAAAAAAGTTCTTTAGAAAACCTTGAGTCTATGTTGCTCTAATTTGTGTTACTTTGGGTATGTAGATTCAGCAGTTCAAATAACTACTGAATTTCTAAGGAAACCATACCCTTATAAACATAATGCTTGCCATGACTGAAATATGGATATTGAAACACCCTTGCAAGTCTCAGAGTCAAACTTTTCTGCCTTTGGACTGTCAGCCTGGGGTTTGCTTGCAAACTAGAGATGGTTTGATGAAGTATCTGATAATCAGCCGTTGTTTGGTAATACCCACTGGCTTCTAGAGTGCAGCCTTCCTTTATTAAAAATGCTTTGGAGCTGCCAGAGGCAGTCTTTTCATTTAATTGGATTTGCTTTGTGTATAAATCTCACCAAAACAACTGGCACACGGATACCTGGTGGGAGAAGAGGGCTCTAACAATCTGCCTCCACCATTTTGCATCCCTCCAAAGGGCCTCTCTGGATTCCAAGAGAAAATTTCTCCAGTTGCTCTTGAAAGTTCTACTTGAAGTGCTGACCAAGATTAAAGTAAGGTTTGACCCTCCAAAGCAAGAGCTTCAAACCTTTACTTGCCTCACTGTTTTTCCTAATTTAAAACAGATAAGGGATATATTTTCTGCTGATCTAAATATGATTCTGTTCCAGTTTGCTAATGCTGCCATTTTGCAAAACACCAGAAATGGACTGGCTTTTATAAAGTGGGTTTATTTGGTTACCAAGTTACAGTCTTAAGACCATAATAGTGTCCAAGCTAAGGTGTCAACCATAGGGTACCTTCAGAGAAGAATGGCCAATGGTGCCCGGAAAACCTCTGTTGGCTCAGAAGGCACATAGCTGGCATCTGCTTGCTCCCAGGTTGCGTTTCAAAATGGCATTCTCCAAAATGTTGCTCTTGGGGTGTTTTGTCCTCTCTTAGCTGCATCTCTTCTTCAAAATGTCACTCTCAGTTGCTCTCCAAAAAGTCGTTCACAGCTGCAAAGCTGTGTGGCTCTTTTTAAAGTACTCCATGGAAATTACCCAATCGAAGGTCTCGCCCACAGTTGATTGAGTCACATCTCCATGGAAACACTCAAAGGATTCCAACCTAATCAACACGAATATGTCTGCCCCCACCAGACTGTATCAAAGAGCATGGCATTTGGGGGACATAATACATCCAAACTGGCACAGATTCTAAAACAAAATATGATTTTTTTTTCAGTCACTTGCATTTTTATTATCGTTACACTCACCCCAGAAGGTGCTTGGTTCCTCCATTATTTCTCCTTATTCTTAATATTTTCTGAAACTGTACCTTTTTTTGCTGGCTGGTCCCAGTGGCATTGGCAGTCTGCACTGGGACATCCTGTAAAAAACTTACTCCTTCCCTGAGGAAGTATGACCCCCTGATAAGCCAACCCTGATAGTGGTTCTACACCCAGACATTCAGGACCTGCAAAGGCACAGCCATCTTCCAGAACTGGCTCCTACTCTAAAGGCCTGAGGTTTGGGGAGCTGGGGTTCAGAAGTTGGTATTTAAACACAGCTCTGTTTACATCTCAGAATTCCTACAAATTAAGAAGTAAGTCCCAGGAACCCAGTAGAAGAGACTCAAAGCCTCAGATGTATTAGCGATAAGGCTGAGTTGCAGAGTGCCACCTGTATCTGCAGCCAAACATTTTCCTAATAGTCCACCCCCCACTCCCATCCCAGGCAGATGTGGCCATGGCTGGCCTCCCCCACAGGGGCGAGGAGGGGACCAAGTGACCAGAGGGAATCAGGGCAGAGAGAGCCCAGTGCCAAAGCCCTTCCCATGCTGCCCGGGACAGATGTGGAAAACGACTCATCATTTGTTGGGAACCTACCATATTTCAGAAAGTCTTCTGGGTAATCTCCAGCCACAGCTTTGTTTAATCCATACACCTTCCAGGAGACAGGTAATTATAACAGTGAAGGTGAACACGCATACCACTTTCTAGACCCAGACACTATTCCAAGTGCTCTACTTCATTCATTCATTTAATCCTTACAACAAACCTGGTAGATAACTATGCTTAGCACCTGTTTTATAGATGAGAAAACCAAGGCACTGAGGCTAACTAATGCACTCAAGGTCACCCAATGCTAAGTGGTGGGACCAAGATTCCAAAGCAAAATCCTGATGCCAAACATGCCAAGACCAACCAAATTTGGGGCTGCTGCCCTGGGCCTGGCTGTGGCCTGAGCTTGGGGGCCACTTTGTGGTGTGGGTACCATACAATGAGCAACCAGGATACTGATGGATGGCAAAGTCCCAAGATGTGGCCTCTCCTCAAGCCAGCAAGAACCCTTTCTTTAGCTAGTCACAGAGGGGGTTTGCTGTCCTCCCCAAAGCAAACTTCTAGTAAACTGTCTTTTTTTTAAGAAATCTTCACTCCAATTAAATAATGAAATAGTGCATGACATAAATTAGTGTTCCTGGTTTAAGGGATGAGCTGTTCAGTTCCCTCAGAAAGTCCTGACCAGTAACCCTGTGTTCTGGTTTGCCAATGCTGCCAGAACGCAAAACACTAGAAATGGACTGGCTTTTATACATGGGGTTTATTTGGTTACAAGGTTACAGTCTTAAGGCCATAAAGTGTCCAAGGTAACACATCAACAAGCGGGTATCTTCACTGGAGGATGGCCAATGGTGTCCGGAAAACCTCTGTTAGCTGGGAAGGCACATGGCTGGTGTCTGCTTGAAGCTCTGGTTTCAAAATGGCTTTCTCCCAGTATGTTCCTCTCTAGGCCACAACTCCTCTTCAGAATGTCATTCTTGGTTGCTCTTGGGGTATTTGTCCTCTCTTAGCTTCTCCAGAGCAAGAGTCTGCTTTCAATGGCAGTCTTCAAACTGTCTCTCATCTGCAGCTACTCTCTCAGCTTCCATGCATTCTTCAAAGTGTCCCTCTTGGCTGCAGCAAGCTTGCTCTTTCTGTCTGAGCTTATATAGTGCTCCAGTAAACTAATCAAGGCCCATGCTGAATGGGTGGGGCCATGCCTCCATGGAAATTATCCAATGAAAGATCTCATCCACAGTTGAGTGATCACATCTCCATGGAAACATCCAAGCAAAAGTCTCCAATCCAATCAACAACATGTTTCCTGCCCACACAAGACTGCATCAAAGATAATGGCATTTTGGGGGACATAATACTTCCAAACCAGCACACCCTGGTTCTTGCTCCTTCCCTGAATGAGACCTCCCCGGCTTAGGGGAAGACTCTTCCCTGGGGGCTCATCTGGCCCAGGCTCACCCCAACTGACAGCAGCTTCCCCACCCCTGTCCAGCCCCTCTGCCTCCTTCCCCCTCCTTGAAGTTCTAGTTCACTCCCACCTGCTCTAGACTTCCCCAACCACTCCCTACCCAACCTGCTCTCTCCCCTCTTAACTATTCTGACTCTAGTCATTCAAATCTCTGCTACTGAACAGTGTGGTGCACACGCTAGCAGCATCAGCACCACTGGGGAGCTGGTTAGAAATGCAGGATTTCAGACCTACAGAAGCACACTACATTTTAACAAGATGTAGGTGCATTTTACAGTTTAAGAAGCACTAGACCAAAGCACACATTTTTATAAAAATTTTTATTTTGAAGTCATTATAGAGTCAAAGGAAATTGCAAAGAAATATACAAGGAGTTCCCCAATACACATCACCCAACTCCCCCAGTGTTAATATCTTCAGTATCAAAACCCAGAAATTGATATTCATACAATCTCTAGAGCATGTTCAGATTTCACCAGTTACACAAGCACGTGTGTGTGTGTATGTGCACATGCGCACCTATATGTGTGCAGCTCTATGCAACTTTATCACGTGCTTAGTGTCTGTAGCCACCACTTACGATCAAGATACATAACTCTACCATCAACTCCACCCTCCCTTGAGCCACCCATTTATAGCCACATCCACAGCCTTTCCCCATCTATAATGCCTGAAACCACCAATATGTTTTCCATCTCTATAATTATGTTATTTTATATATGTCATATCAATGGAATTATACAGTATGTACCCTTTTGAAATTGGGTTCTTTCACTCATAATTCCTTTGAGGTTCATCCAAGTGTGGTGTGTATCAACAATTCCTTCTTTTTTAAAAAAATCAGCCTTCTTGAGATATAATCACATACATACAACTCACCCATTTAAATACAATTCAGTGACTTTTGGTATATTCCCAGAGTTGTGTATCCATCGCCTCAATCAATTGCAGAACATTTTATTATCAAAAAGAAACCTCACTTCCCTTAGCCATCACCCCCTAACCCCCCAATTCCCCAGCCAAGAGCAACCATGAATCTACTTTCTGTCTCTATAGATTTGCCTATTCTGGACATTTAATGTACATGGAATCATACAAATTGTGGTCCTGTGTGATTGGCTTCTTTCACTCAGCAGAAGTTTCAAGCATCATCCATGTTGTACCATATATCAAAATTTTGTTTCTTTTTATTATTGAAGAGTATTCCATTTTACTTATCCATTCATCCATTGATGGACATTTGGGCTGTTTCTACTTTATTATTCCTTTTTATTGCTGAATAGTATTCCATGGTATGGAAGGACCACACTTCTTTAACCATTCACCCACTGAAAGAAATTTGAGTAGTTTACAGTTTTTGACTATTAAAAATAAAACAGCTATAAACATTCATGTACAAGTTTCTGTGGGAAAATAAGTTTTCATTTCACTGGGATGAATCAAGGTTCAAAAGCTAATAAGTCTATTTTTAGTTTTAAAAGAAATTGCCAAACTATTTTCCATTTACATTCCCACCTGCAATGTATAAGTGACACAATTCCTCTTCATCCTCACCAGCATTTGGTGTTATCAGTATTTTTTATTTTAACTATTCTGAAAGGTGTTAAGTGATGTGTCATTGTGGTTTTTAATTTGCATTTCCCCAATGGCTAATGATGTTTAACATCTTTTCACGTGCCTATTTGCCATTTGTATATCTTTCTCTGTGAAATATATCTTCATGTCTTCTTTTGATTTTCTAATGGGATTGTTTGCCTTTTAGTACTGAGTTTTTAAAACTTTATATGTTCTACATACAAGGCCTCCATTATATATGTGATTTACAAATATTTTTCCCAGTCTGTAGCTTGTCTTCTCATCCTATTAATAGGTTCTTTCACATATCAAAAACTCTTAATTTTGATGATGTTTAATTGATCAGTTTTTTTCCTTTTAGGGATCATGCTTTTGGTGTCAATTCTAAGAACTCTTTGCTATGTCTTAGGTCCCAAGATTTTCTCATTTATATTTTTTTCCCCGAGTGTGTTATAGGTTTATGTTTTACATTTAAGTTAATGACCCATTTTGAGACAATGATCCATTTTGAGTTAAATTTTGCATAAGGTGTCATATAGGTTGAGGGTAATTTTTTTTTGCCTAAGGACATCCCCTTACTCCAGCACCATTTGATGAAAAGGGTATCTCTCCTCCATTGAATTGCTTTTGAACCTTTGTCAACAATCAATTGTGTGTATTTGTGTAGGTCTAGTTCTAAGTTCTTTACGGAGCATGCATTTTTCTTGGGTAATTTATGCACACTTGTTATCAAGCCATCCTAGCTGGGGGTGGCCCTGTGGGTTCCCCCACAATGCCTCACATGCGAAGAGGTCTCTGAAAATGCCTCCAGATTGGCAAGGTTGCAGGCCCCCACGAGAAAGGGGAGGCCACAATGGCCCAGGAAGCAGCGAAAGATTACCTCAGGGGTACAGCTGGAAAAGGAGGCCTCCCCAAAGCCTGACCTGAGCAAACATGGGTCTCTTTGGTTTTCAGGTTTTGGACCCTTCCGGCAGCACCTGGTGAATTCCAGCTGGGAAGCAGTGAAGGTAAAAACCCTCCAGACCCAAGCCTAGTTCCTTCCATGTCCCCTGAGAAACCCCAGTGTTCAGACCCCTTGGTAACCAGACCTACAAGGGAGGGGAGAAAATAGATATTCTGGGCCCTGGGAAAACGGCTATTCTTTAGTCCTTGGGCCCTGTCTTGCCTTCCTCCAAGTGACCCATCTGCCTCTGTGGTAAAGAAAAAAGGCTAAAGGGACGCTCCATGGAAGGATGGGCAGTACTCAAGGCAGGCTCCCCGTGAGCCGAGTTCCAGCCTCTGCCACTCTAGCTGTGGGGTCTCAGGATGGGGACCCCTCCCAGCCTTGGTTTCCTCATTCCTAAAATGGGGGTACAATCGTACCAATGTTACAGGGTTGTTCTGAGGATTAAAAGCAGTAAGTAGGTAAAGCACTTAGCATAGTTCCTGGCATAGGGTAAGCCCTTAATAAATGGTAATTATTATAACAACACAATTTTATTTTACTTTTAATTTTATATTGTGGTAATGTATACAAAACTCAAAATCTTCCATTTAACCACTTTTAAGTGTACAATTCAGGGGTATTAATTACAATCACAATGTTGTGCTACCATCGCCACCATCCATTACCCAAACTTTTTTCATCACCCAAAACAGAAACTCTGTACTCATTAAGTAATAACTCCCGATTTCCCCTCCCCTTAGGCCCTAAATTCTAATCTACTTTTTGTCTCTTTCCATTTGCCTATTCTAGATATTTCATATAAGTGGAATCATATGATATTTGTCTTTTTGTGTCTGGCTTATTTCACTTAGTATAATGTTTTCAAGGTTCATCAATGTTGTAGCATGTGTCAGAATGTCATTCCTTTTTATGGCTGAACAACACTCCATTGCATACATACACCACATTTTGTTTATATGTTCTTCTGCTGATGGATGTTTGAATTGCTCCAACCTTTTGGCCACTGTGAATAATGCTGCCATGAAAATTAACATAAAGTATCTGTTCAAGTCCCTGTCACACCTTTACCTTTCAGGAAAGTGTCTGGCTAGAAGGAAGCATGTCCTCAGACAGCACATAAGGAGGGGATGGTTCTCACTGTTGGAGCAGACCCACCTCTCTTCCTTGAGGCAGTTGTCTGATATCAGTCCCCACACTTATGTCACTGAGAGGTTCTGACACACTGTTAACTATTTATTCACATTTTAAATGACCATCAACCTCATTGCTCTGTCGCATCAAGCCAAAGGTGGGATCTTGAGTCTATTCTCAGAATTTCCCAGTTAAGCTGAAAATGCAACAAAACCACCCGAATCAAGAATTTCCTAGCCTGTCAGCACAGATGCATTAAAAAAAAACTCTCAACTCTTCTGTTTGAATTTGTTTTGCTTTTCAACCAGAGAAAAAGCCTAGAGAAGTCCAGACCTGAGGTCAAGTCTCTCTGCTGCACACAATGTATCATAAAGGCTGGGTAGGGCTTTCATGAGCTTCCATGTCTCTGCAGCCAGTTCCTTGAAAAACAGGCTTTCTTGGCTGAATCACAGCTGGCCCTGAACCCTACATTTATTTTTGTAGTCAGGAGAACAAGAGACAAGGTCTAGACTGCCTGGGTTTGCCTCCTAGCTCCAATAGCTTCAAGCTATATCGTGAGCAGCAAGGCGTGGAGATGAATCTGAGGTTCCTACTTTAAGCCAGACTCTTGAAAGGGGATCCTGGGGTCCAGAGCACCTCTGACTCCCAGCAGAAGCATATGCAAAACTTCTCTTGAGGATATAAAACCTCAGATTTCCACAAATTAAAAAAACCAAACACTGTGTTTCTACTAGATCATCAAAAACACAAAGAAATAAACCACCCTAAGAATCAGCAGAAGCAGATTTTGAACCACAAAGACTTCAGCTACTAGAATCATCAGAAAATAGAATAACTACATATGAAATATTTTTAAAAGTTAAAACAGAAGCACAAAAATTAGTAACAACAGATTATCAAAAAATCAGGCAAATTTGAAAAAGGGCATAGCCAAACTCATAGAAATTTAAAATTCAACTGTTGAAGTGAAAATTTCAACATATGACTTAAAAGGCAGTTTAGAATTATGCAAAGTGAAAAAATCCAGTCAGAAAACCCTACATATTAAATGATTCCATTTATATGAAATGTCCCAGGAAAACCTATAGATAAGTGGTTGCCTGGAGCTGTTGGGGGGAAATGAGAAGTTATTGGGTACAAAACTGTTATTGGGTACAAGGTTTTTTTGGGAGGGATGAAAATGTTCTAAAATTGACTGTCGTATTGGTTGCACAATTCTGTTACTATTCTAAAAACCAGAAATTTTATACTTCATATGGATGAATTGTGTGGTATGTGAATTATATATCAATTAAAATGATATATATATATAAAGTATATATGGCAATTTACTGATAGATGAAGAAAAAAATAGTGAAATGGAAGATAGGTCTGAAGATATTACTCAACATGTAGCATAAAGAGACAGACAAGTTAGTAAAAAAAGAAATAAACAGAAATGGATAATAAAATGAGATGTTCTATTATATGTTTAATTGGAGTCCCAGAAGGAGAATAAACAACTGAGAATGGGAGACAGGCCATACACAAAGAGATAATGGTTGAGAATATTCCAGATTTGATGAGAGACATGAATCCACAGTTAAGAAGAAAGCAAAAATACACAAAATTCGTACCTACACATATTGTAGTTAAACTGCAGAACACCAAAGACAAGGAGAACATAAAGTAGCCAGAGAGAAAAGACAGATCACTTACAAAAATTGGCAGTTATGGCTGCTGAACTCACTGCCCTCCCCACTATGTGGGACCTGACTCCCAGGACTATAAATCTCCCTGGCAATGCAGGATATGACTCCCAGGGATGAATTTCCGCCCTGCATCATGGGATTGAGAACATCTTGTTGACAAAAAGGGGATGTGAAATGAAACAAAATAAAGTTTCACTGGCTGAGAGATTTCTAAATGGAGTTGAGAGGTCACTCTGACGGACATTCTTACGCACTAAATGTATAATCCTTTTTAGGTTTTAGTGGAATAGCTAGAAGTAAACACCTGAAACCATCAAACTCTAACCCAGTAGCCTTGACTCTTAGAGACAATTGTATATAACAGTGTAGCTTACAAGGGGTGACAGTGTGATTGTGAAAACCTTGTGGATCACACTCCCTTTATCCAGTGTATGGAGGGATGAGTAGAAAAATGGGAACAAAAACTAAATGGAAAATAGGGTGTGATGGGGGGGATGATTTAGGTGTTCTTTTTCACTTTTATTTTTTATTCTTATTTTTAATTCTTTCTGGTGTAAGGAAAATGTTCAAAAATATATTGGGGTGATGAGTGCACAACTATATGATGGCACTGTGAACAGCTGATTGTACACCAGGGATGCTTGTATGGTATGTGAATATACCTCAGTAAAACTGAATTTAATTTAAAAAAAAACACACAAAAAAAGAATAAAATATTTCGCAGTTAGACTAAATTTCTCAAAAGCAACAATAAAATTCAGGAAACAGTGGAGTAATATCTTCGAAGTGCTGAAAAACATAAATGTCAACCAGAAATTGCATATTCAGCAGTATTATTTTTCAACAACAGGGATGAAACAAAGACATTTTCATATAAACAAACACCAAGAGTTTACTTCCAACAGGCACAACACTGAAGGAACTTCTAAAGGATGTCCTTCAGAATGAAGGAAAATGATCCCAGAAAGAAGGTATGAGATGTAAGAAGGAATAGTGAGACTGTACGTAAAAATCGGAAAACATTATTTGTTTGAAATAAAACAAATAATAATGGCTACTTTGTAGGTTAAAAAAGAACTGAACTAAAATATAGGATAACAATAGCATAGAAGTTGAGAAGAGTGATTGAAGTTTAAGTGTTCTAAGTTCCTTGTTAAATTATATATGCATGGCAAAATTTCAAAGATAATTACTAAAATACTAGAAACAGAGTATATGACTTCCAAAACAGTAGAGGACACAAACAGAATAAGAAAACCGACCAAACTCCAATCAAAAGGGGGCTCTGAAGCCCATACCACAGCCAAAAATCACCCTCTGTAATCAGATGGATGAGGACACTTGCAATGCCTTTGCTAGATACTAGTTCTACAGCTCCTCCTCATGACACTAGATACTGCAACCCCCACCCTCTCTCCCCCACCCCCTACATCACTGCTGCCCTTGGATGCTAGATTTTGCTTCTATGTCCCTGATCCAAAGTCAGGGGTGAGGACATCTGGTTGGCTGAGCCTAGGTCATATGATCCTGCCCTAGCTGCAAGAGAGACTGTCTGGCATTTTCAGCTTCTGTGCTGGGAGCCTGTCTTCCACTAAGACTCAAATATCAGGGATTGCTCCAAACAAAGGAAGGGTTACAAGATAATGAGCAGCCAAATAAAAAACAAATGCCCAAATAAGTATCAAAAATTAGCCCAACTTTCAATATTCCATTTGTCCAGTGCCTGATGTGTGGAGAGCACAGAGATTATTAAAACATAGGCCTTTCCCTACAGGGGTCACTGTCCAGGGAGAGGAGATGGCCTACACATAATTAAAACCCAAAGCAGATTCTGAGAAGTGCTATACAATGGAATTCTGAGAAGGAAAAGATTGATTTTATTCTGGAAGACATATGGAAGACAGGAACCTAAAGGGAAGGATAAAGCAAAGTGAGAGGTAATGCACCCCAGGGGGAAAGCTGTTAAGGCCACTTAGTGTAAGTGGCAATGAAGAAGGGCTAACAGCTGGGATATAACATCAAAACTACCAGGCACTGCATACCGTATCAGACACTGCATGCCAAGTAGTTCACTGAATTCTTCTGAAATTCAGGAAAAGTAGATATTGTTATTCCCAACGAGGAAATGGATGCTCAGAGAGGTGGAGTAACATGCCTGAGGGCCCACACCAAGACCTGGCAGTGTCTGAATTCCAGTCTCAGGTGGTCGGGGCAAGAAGAGTCCTTGCTCAGCCACTCTCCTTGCTCTTCCCCCAGGGGCAGACAACATTCTGTTCAAAGGAAAAGGGCCACTTCTAGCACAATAATGGCTTTTAAACTCCCTAGAACCAAAGAAATATCAAGATGCTCTACCAAATGACCCAACGACAAGCAAAGGGAGGCTATTCCCCCAAATGCCTTAGCTCTATGTCTGAGTGGCTGACACTCATCTGTGAGTTCATGCCTTCCCTCTCCCCAGCACTTCTGCCAGGGCCTGAGATGTGGACTAGGCAATAGGCTGCCCCACCTTCCTGCTCACAATGGGCCACAGCCTTGGTTACCAGATTAGAAACTTCATTGCCAGCTGCTGACCACAAGGAGCATGACTAGGAATGTGCGTGCAAGCAGCAGTTTCTTGGGCTGGCTGCCCCAAGCCTGGGCTGCCAGGTGCCCTCTGCCACCCCAGTGTGCCTTCTCCACTGTTCTGTGCTGACCGTCTCTGGCTTGTACTTTCCCCTTCTTTGTGGTTTTTCCCCCAGGACAGAGTTAATTCCAACTTCTTTAGAGGCTTTCTCCACTATCAATCCCCAGGACCATTCTGTCTTCTTGGGCCATCCTGCATCATTCCATATTCTCCACTAACATGTCTGTAGACCACGTTTAGTGTTAGACTTTCTGATTCTGGTTTGGGACTGCACTGGTAGTTTCCACTGAAAGGGCCAACAGAGTATCTATTGTAGGTATAATCATCTAAGAGGCTGTATTAAGGCAAAGATCCTTGTGAGTTCATTTACTTATATGTGACCCATTTTACAGATAGGGAAACAGAATTAGATGAGCTAAATGTCAAACACTCCCACAGCTTCCTAGTTAAGTAGAAGCACCACAATGTCTTGGGGAAACTGCCATCTCCAACTCCACAGAAAGACTAGCCTGGAGCACATGCTACTGTTGCTATTCGCTGATGGAGCCATGAATGACTGTCATTCTTTTCTATCCACCTGCGTTCTTCCAGCAAAAGTCAAAGGACCTGGGCATTTCCAAGCAGTATTTAGTGAGTACTTCCTCCATGCCAGGCACTGAAAATGTGAATTGTGGGATCATAGATAATGAGGAGAAGGATGTTCAATTCTACAATTGCAGCAGTTGACCTTTAAGAGAGGTGAGCTATTAACAAATAACATGAATACGGTTTTGGTTGCTGTTGCTCTTAAATGGGATATTTTTTTTTTTAAAAAAGGAAAATACAGAAAAACAATGTAAAAGCTAAAAGTTCACAATGAAAAGAGGCATTTCCTACAAACTCCCAGAATAGTGACTTCATGCCATTTACCAACAGTGTGTGACCAAGTATTTAATACGGTGCCAGCCTATGAGCTTTCAGAGGATGCCCTTCCCTCCCAGTCACAAGTTTTATTTATCTAGTGACTTAAACAGTGGCTGCATCATTATTCCCTGGCTATTGGATGCTCTAATTCTGGAGCCAGTATCATCTCATATTCTTTCCAAAAAATATTGTGTCCATAGCTCTTATGGAACTGCCTGGGCCTGCAAAGGCAGCAAATAAATAAAGGTTTTGCAAAACACACCATATGTCTTTTGGGCTAAGACATTACATGACTGCACTTAAAATACACTAAGTACAGATGGCCAAGAGATTGGGGGCTTCTACCAGTTCATACCTGATACGCAGAATAATTTCTCTTTATTCCAAAGATGAGATGGCCTCATGCCTTTCTTACATGTTGCTTTAAAAATAATAATATTCGAAGAATAAAAGCCAGTGAATCAGGCCAGGATATGAAGCATCAAGCTGAACAATGCTTTAAGATGAAGGATGGATCGTGCAGACCACTTGCAGGTCCATTACCTTAAGGATGGACAGGTAACTGCACACTTCACCATGTATATCTATATTTTCTTTCATTGCTGGTACTAGGTGTAAAGTTTAATACCACTACTTAATACAAGCCCTGAAGATGTTTCCCTACATTTTCTTCTAGGTATTTATAGTTCTAGATCTTATATTTAGGTGTTTGGTCCATTTTGAGTTGATTTGGGGGTTCACCCCCATTCTTTTGCAAATGGAGATCCAGGTTTCTGAGCACCATTTGTTGAAAAGACTACTGTTTCCCAATTAAGTAGTCTTTGCCCGTTGTCAAAAATCAGTTGGCCATAAATGTGAGGGCTGATTTCTGAACTCTCAAGTTGATTCCATTGGTCTATATGTCTGTCTTTGTGCCCGTCCCACACTGTTTTGATTACTGTGGTTTTAAATAAGTTTTAAGATTGGAAGTATGAGTCCTCCAACTTTGCTCTTCTTTTTCAAAATGGCTTTGGCTCTTCGGTGTCTTTCACCCTTCCATACACATTTGATGACTGGCTTTTTTATTTCTGCAAAGAAAGCTGTTGGAATTTTGACTGGAATCACATTAAATATGTAAATAGCTCTCGGGAGAAATGATATAACAATATTTAGTCTTCCAAGCCATGACCACATATGTCCTTCTATTTATTTATATCTTCTTTGATTTATTTTAACAAAGTTTTGTAGTTTCATGCATACAAGACCTTTACATCCTTGGTTAAGTTTGTTCCTCGACATTTGATTCTTTTACTTAGTGTTGTAAATGGAATTTTTTCTTGATTTCTTCTGATTGTTCATTGCTAGTGTATAAAACACTACAAATTTTGGGATGTCGATCTTGTACCCCACCACTCTGCTGAATTCATTTACTAGCTCTAGGAGTTGTGTTGTGGATTTTTCAGGATTTTATGTATATCAGATCATGTCATCTGCAAATAGGGAAAGTTTTACATCTTCCTTTCCAATTTGGATGCCTTTTCTTTTTCTTGCCTAACTGCTCTGGCTAAGAACGTCCAGTACAGTGTTGAATAACAGTGGTGACAGTGGGCATTGTCGTCTTGTTCCTGATCTTAGAAGGAAATCTTTTAGTCTTTCACCATTAACTATGTTAGCTCTCAGTTCTTCATATATGTACTTTTTCACATCATGGACATTTCCTTCTATTCCTACTTTTTAAAGAGCTTTTGTTTAATAATCAAGAAGGGGTACTGGATTTTGTCAAATGCCTTTTCTGTGTCAACTGACATGATAATGTGGCTTTTCCCCTTCAGTCTGTTATTGTAGTGTATGACATTAACTAATTTTCTTATGTTGAACCACACTTACAAAACTGGGATAAATCCCACTTAATCATGGTGTATAATTCTTTTAATGTGATGTTGGATTCAGTTTGCTAGTATTTTGTTGAGAATTTTTGCATCTCTATTCATATGAGATATTGGTCTGTAATTTTCTTGTCTTGTAGTATCTTTATTTGGCTTGAGGTATGAGTGTGATGTTGGCCTAGGAGAACAAATTTGGGAGTGTTCCCTCCTCTTCAATTTTTTGGAAGAGTTTCAGCAGGATTGGTGTTCATTCTTCTTGGAATGTTTGGTAAACTTCCTCTGTGCAGCTATCTGGTCCTGGACTTTTCTTTGTCAGAAGTTTTTGATTACTGATTAAACCTCCTTACCAGTTTTTGGCTTGCTGAGATCCTCTTGAGTTTGCTGCAGGTGGTTTGTCTGTTTCTAGGAATTTGTCTATTTCTAGGTTATCTAATTTGTTGGTGTACAGTTGTTCGTAGAATCCTCTTATAGTCCTTTTTATTTCAATGGGGTTGGCAGTAATGTCTCCCTTTTCATTTCTGATTTTAGTTGTGTTCTCTTTTTTTCTTCATCAATCTGGCTAAAGGTTTGTCAATTTTATTGATCTATTCAAAGAGCCAACATTTGGTGATTCTATTGTTTTTTAATTCTCTATTTCATTTCTCTCTGCTCTAGTCTTTGTTATTTCCTTCTTTCTGCTTGCTTTGGGTTTAGTTTGCTCTTCTTTTTCTAGTTCTTCCAGTTTTGAGGTTGGGTCTCTGATTTGAAATCTTTCTCCTTTTTTAATGTAAACATATCCCTCTCAGCACAGCTTTTGCTGTGTCCCATAAGTTTTGGTATTTTGTATCTTCATTTTAATTTGCCTCTAGATGTTTCCTAATTTCTCTTGTGACTTCCTTTTTAGGTACTTAAGTTTGCTTATTCTTTCTTCTGATTGTTTAATCAGAAGATTTGGATTATATCTTAGGTACTTAAGTTTGCTTATTCTTTCTTCTCATTGTTTAAGAGTACATTGTTTAACTTCCACAGATTTGTGAAGTCTCACCATTTTTCCCTCTCTTACTGATTTCTAGCTTCATTCCATTGTGGCCCAAAAAGATACATTTTATGATTTTAATATTTTTTAATTTATTGAGATTTGTTTTGTCACTTAAGATATGATCTATCTCAGAGAACGATTCGTGAGTACTTGAGAAGAATGTGCCTTCTACTGCTGTTGGGTGAAGTTTCTAAATATGCTTGTTAGGTCAAGCTCATTTAGTATCGTTCAAGTTTATTATTATTCAAGTTTATTATTTCATTATTGACCTTCTGTCTAGATGTTCTATCCATTATTGTAAGTGGTGTATTAAAGTCTCCTACTATTAATGTAGAACCATCTATTTCTACCTTCAAATCTGTCAGTATTACTTCATATATTTTGGAGCTCTGCTGTTAGGTGCACATATATTCTCAATTGTTACATCTTGTTGAATTGACCCCTTTATCAGTATATAATGACTGTCTTTATCCCTTGTAACAGTATTTGACCTAAAGTCTATTTTATCTCATATTAATATAGCTACCCTAGCTCTCTTTTGGTTACTTCTTGGATGGTATATTTTTTTCCATCCTTTCGCCTTCAATCTACTTATGTCTTTGAATTTAAGAAGAGTCTCTTGTAAACAACATATAATTGGGTCATGCCTTTTTATCTATTCTGCCAATCTCTGCCTTTTGACTGGAGAGTTTAATCCATTTACATTTAAAGTCACTACTGATAACGCAGGACTTTATTCTGCCATTTTACTATGTAGGCTTTCTGTTAATGCCTCAATTCTTCTGTTAATGCCTATTTTGATATTTATTTGATTTTTTCATATTGAATCAATTTTTTTTATTTCATTATTGATCTTCTGTCTAGATGTTCTGTCCATTATTGGATATATCGATTTACCACATTGAGTCCTTTCACATTTCTATCTGGATATATTTTTCATTACTTTCCTTATTGGTACTGTGGAGTTAAAATTTAAAATCCTAAATAAATAACACACATATTTGATTTGATACCAACTGACTTCAATAGCATACACATACATTGTTCCTATATCTCTCTGCCCCCACATTTTTGTACTTGTTACTAATTATATCTTTGTACATCTTATGTCCAAAACCATAGAATTATCATTACTGTTTATGCATTCACATTTTAGCACCTGTAGGAAGAAGTGGAATTACAGACAAAGAAATACAAAACTGGCATTTATAATTACCCAAATGGTTACCTTTACTGGGGGTCTTTATTTCTTTATGTTGCTTTGACCCACTGTCAGTGTCCTTTCCTTTTAGTCTGAAGAACTCCCTTTAGCACTGCTTATAGGGCAGGTCTAGTGGTGATGAACTCCCTCAGCTTTTGTTTATCTGGGAATGTTTTAATCTCTCCCTCATTTTTGAAAGAAAGTCTCACAGGATATAAAATTCTCAGTTGGCAGTTTTCTTTCAGCACTTTAAGTATTTCAACCCACGGCCTTCTTACCTCCATGGTTTCTGATGAGAAATCAACACTAAATCTAATTTGGACTTCCTTGTACATAACATTGTTTTTCTCTTGAAGTTTTCAGAAGTGTCTCCTTGTCCTTTGCATTTGACAGTTTGATCAGTATGTGACAGGGCACAATCTTCTTCAAGTTTATCAATTGTTTGGTATTCTCTGGGTTTCTTGGATGTACATATTCATGCCTTTCGCTAAGTTTGGAAAGTTTCTGTCTTCATTTCTTTGACTATTTCTTCTGCCCCTTTCTCTCCTTCTCCTCCTAGACAATATATGCAATAATAATGCAATAATGTGTATATTGGTACACCTGATGGTGTCCCACAAGTCTCTTAGCCTATTTTCATTTTTTATTATTTTTCTTTCTGCTCCTTTTCCTGACTCAAGTTAACGGAGTTTGCCTCAAGTTTGCTTATTCTTTCTTCCGCCATCTGTAATCTGCTCTTGAAACCCTCCTGGGAATTTTTCATTTCAGTTATTGTGGTCTTCAATTTCAGTAGAAATTTTAAAAAGGAACCAAACAGAACAATCTCTTCACTGAGATTCTCATATTGTTCTTTCATTGTTCTCCTGAGATCGTTTAGTTCTTTCTTTGTATTTTTCTTCATCTTCTTTAGCATATTGAAGGTAATTTTTTTAAAGTTCCTTCTCTGGTATATGTCCACATCTGGTCTTCGTTGATATTTTCTGGATTTTTATCCCCTTCCTTTGGATGAGCCACCATTTCCTGTTTGTTTGTCTTCTAATCTTTTGTTGCACCCTGTATAAATATATTTTTATATTTTTAATCATATTTTTATTGTAGCACATGACATACATAGATAGAAGCAATAACTTTCCAAATGCACTTTAACAAGTAATTAGAAAGCAAATTTCAAAGAGTATTATAGGTTACAGTTCCATGGCTTCAGTTATTTCCTTATTGTGAAAAATAACATATATATAAAATGGTGATAGCTTTCAAATTACAATTTAACATGTAGCAACAGAACAAATTTCAAAGGATGTTACTGGCTACAGTTCCATCATTTCAATTCTTTCCTTCTATTTTAATACCTTAGCAACTAAGAGAAAGAAAATTATATAGGAGATCCCATATTCATCATCCTTTGTTAAATTCCATCTTATCTGTTTCTACCCCTTCCTCTAGTTTAATCACTTTTCTGGTCTTCAGGGATGTCTAGGCTGTGAATACCCTAACTTGTTCATGTTGATAAGGGGTGTTGACTTTATGAGAAAAGGGGACACATCTGGTTGATATTCTTGAAGAGGCTATTGCCTCTGGGTATTGGGACTTAGCTGGCCTAGAAGGTCTCTGAAGAATTCATGTTTCTGAAGAATAAACTAAGTAAGTGAAACTTTAGTCTCAGATAGGGATCTGGGTATTCATTAAGGTTTTTGGGACTACTGTTGACTTGGGCTTATCATATTGTAGTCATTTGGCATATCTCGGTGAAGCTTACATAGGTGTAACCTCAAGGACCACCTCTTGACTCTATTTGAATTCTCTTAGCCACTGAAACCTTATTTGGTTGCCTTTCTTTTTCCCCTTTTAGTCAAAAAGGCACTCTCAATCCCTTGATGCCAGGGTGAGGCTCATTCCCAGAATCCCTGTCCCATGTTGGGGGGAGGGTGATGCATTTATTTGCAGAGTTAAACTTAGAGAAAGTCCACAATTGAGCAACAAAAGAGGTTCTCTGGAGGTGACACCTAGGCATAATTATAGGTGGGCTTACAACCATAAGGTCCACCTGAGCAAGCCTCAAGATCAAAGGCTTGACTTATACAGTAGGGGGTTCCTAAATTCACATAGCATATGTTATATCCACGATAATCCATCCGTGTCTCACATTATCATTTAATTGTACAATCCTCATCATTCTCCATCTTAAACAATTCTCATGACCCAAAACACCTTATAGCTCTTGTCAGCAATTAATTATTTGTCCCTAGTATTTGTGTGGCACTTTTACGGTATGCCTATTAATTATAGTCCCTAGTATGCAGTAGGTAGATTTTCCCCATATATCCTACTGTTTTCAACTGTCTGTGCTAGCTAGTGTCATACCTTAGAAGTATGTCATGCAAGCACCTACCTATATTGGTGGTGCCTATCTATATTTGTGGTGGGAAACATGCCTTTAAACAACCCTTTCAATCCTATTCACCTTAAATAGAGCTCTAATACTTAAAAACCCATTAACAAACAATCATCACCCCATCCATTCCTATACCTTTGAATACACCATCATTAACACATCTGAACATTATCATTACCCCTCACTAGCTTCTATCACTAGGTCCCCAATATTCTACATTATAAGACAATGATTTTACGTTGTTCAGAGTTCAAAGAAGTGGTAACATACAATATCTCTCCTTTTGTGTCTGACTTATTTCATTCAAAATTATATCTTCAAGGTTCATCCATGTTGCCATGTTTTAGGATCTTGTTCCTTCTTACTGCTACACAGTATTCCATCATACGCATATACCACATTTTGTTTATCCACTCATCTGTTGAAGGACACTTGGATGGTTTCCATCTCTTGGCAATTGTGAACAATGCTGTTATGAACATTGGTGTACATCTGTTTGTGTCACTGCTTTCAAATCTTTTGGGTATATACCAAGAAGTGGAATTGCTGGATCGTAGGATAATTCAGTATTTTGTTTTCTGAGAAACTGCCAAACTGTCTTCCATGTGACTGTACATTATACATTCCCACCAACAATGAATGAGAGTTTCAATTTCTCCACATTCTCTCCAGCATTTATTGTTTCCTGTTTAATGGCAGCCACGCTTATTGGTGTGAGATCGCATCCCATTGTGGTTTTGATTTGCATTTCCCTACCAGCTAGTGAAGATGAACATTTTATCATTGTTGAGTTGTAGGATTTCTTTATATATGTAAAATATCAGTCTCTTATCAGAAATATGGTGTTCTGGTTTGCTAACACAGCCTTTTAAGCAAAGTACCAGAAATGGATTGGCTTTTATAAAGGGGGTTTATTTGGTTAAAATTTACAGTCTGAAGGCCATGAAAATCTCCATATTAAGGCACCAACATAAGTATACCTTCACCAAAGGAACAACAATAGCATCTGGAAGACCTCCGTTAGCTGGGAAGGCATGTGACTGGCATCTGCTAATCCTGGGTTGTATTCCAGCTCCTCTCTCAGCTCCTGTGCATTCTTCAAAGTGTTGCTCTTGGGGTATTTTGTCCTCTCTTAGCTTCTCAGGAGCAAACACTGGGCTAGCATCTCCAAAATGTCAGCAAAAGTCTACTTTCAATGGCCGTCTCCAAAATGTCTCTCTTAGCTGCTCCCCAAAATGTCACTCTCAGCTGCTCTGAGGTCCTTCTGTTTGTGAGCTCTTGTGCAGGACTCCAGTGATTAAATCAAGACCCACCCTGAATGGGTGGGGTCCATATCTTCATGGAACTAATTTACTCAAATGTTTCACCCACAGTTGATTGAGTCACATCTCCATGGAAACACTCAATCAGAAGATTCCAACCTGATCAACACTAATACATCTGCCCCCACAAGACTGCATCAAAGAACATAATACATCCAAACCGGCACATACAGTTTCCAAATATTTTCTCCCATTGAGTTGTCTTCACCTTTTTGACAAAGTTTTTTGAGGCACAGAAGATTCTGATTTTGAGGCGTTCCCATTTATTTAATTTTTCTTTTGTTGCTTATGCTTTGGGTATAAGGTCTAAGAAGCTACCTCCTATTACTAGATCCTGAAGATGTTTCCCTATATTATCTTCTAAGAGTTTTATTGTGTTGTCCCTTATATTGAAGTCTTTGATCCATTCTGAGTTAATTTTTGTATAAGGTGTGAGGAAGGGGTCCTCTTTCATTCCTCTAGTTATGGCTATCCAGTTCTCCCAGCCCATTTGTTGAAGAGACTGTTCTGTCCCAGTTCTGTAGATTTTGGGGCCTTATCAAAACTCAGTTGACCATATATCTGGAGGTCCATTAATCAATATGTCTATCTTTATGAACACTATATATTTTAATATTTTAAAATGTTAACTCTGGGATTTATCCCTTGAGATGTCTGTTTCTTGAATTTGTTACCAGTTGGTGATATGACAGAGATTTTCTTGAGAGTCAGGAGCTAACAAAATGAAGCAAACCTAAGCAAAAAATGCCTTTTACTGTCTTTGCAAATTGGCTTTGCATTGGCTGGTGCTCTCTGTCATAGTTCAGGCCTTCTATCAGAAATGTCAGCCTGAGGCAAATGCAAAATGCAAGGTCCTCCTTGTTTTTTATGGGCCTGTACCTTGTCCTGACCTTCTGATTGCTACTGGTCTTAGGAGTTCCCCTGTTTTCAGGAGTTTGAATGCCCCTCTAATTCCCAGGAAACAGATTTTTTCTTTCCCAGGTGTTCCACTACAGGACTTAAAGCAGGTAAGTCTTTATCCCAGGCCATCCATGTCAATCATTTCTTACACTGCTTTCAAGTTGTCTCAAGCCACTTTTGCCTGAAGGGCAAATTCTGGAGTGGGGTGGGGGTGGGGGAGCACACCAGAGAGGAGTTTCTAAAGTCAGTCTTTCCCAGCCAGAATAATCAGAATACGGCCAGGGGCCCAAAAACAGTATCAGCAGCTCCAAACTGCCCTGGGGTGGGGATGAGAGAGAGGACAGGAGCTTCTTTCCCAGCAAATGCAGCCTGTCAAATGTCTTCTGCACCTCTGAGGAAACATAACTGACTAGGTCTCCTCTGCTGCATTTGTCTGGGGTGGGTTGGAACAATGGATGCCCTCAGGGCTGGGACCCCAGAGATTCGAAGTAGCAAATCAAAAGCAGTGATCAGTGATCAACTCATGCCCCACTCCCACACACACCCCTGCTCCTGCTACCTATCCCAAGAGTGGTGGATGGGCGATGGTAACCACCATGTGAAAGGAACAAGTTACTGGCATTTGCTGTAGTTCAACAGCTTCTTCCTCCCACTCTTCCCTGGATCCTGTACAGTGTTCTACTTGATTTAAGAGGTTCTAAATAGTTTATTCAGACAGTTCTTGTGTGTTTAATAGTTGTTATTGTGGAGGGGCTGATTACTGGAGCTTCCTACTCTGCCACCTTCCCAAATCCATCTAGCTAATTCCTGCCTGTTTCCTTTTGAAAGTCTGTCTTCTCCTGAAGCCTTTCCCACATTTTTTACTGTGTTGAGTGATGCCTTTCTGATCACAGATGTCCCTCTGCTGCAAGGAAACTCACAATTTCTCATTTCATTTTCCACTACATGGTCACCACTACCATGTGCTTAACTCTGTTGAAAACTAGACTCATGGTATTTTTATAACTTTTTAAATAATGGCACTATTTTTGTATATAAGTTTGTGAACATCCTACTGTTCTTGTTCACATCACTCACTATATTTTATTGATTCTAAAAGGCATTTAAAAAATATTTTGGCATATCTGATATGAGGATCAATCCTACAATGACTTGTATTTTCCAGTGCACCACAGTTGGACAGTGCTTTTGATTTTTGGGTAGTTTCTACAATAATGCTTGGAGCCCAATCTTTGCATCTTAAGATTTGGTGAAATAGATGATGTCTTGGAAAAATGTCACATTACATCAGGGATGCCACACCTGGGATTGATTCCAGAACCGAGAAGGCCTCGTGGCCCTACAGGCTGCAAGCCAGTTTGAGATGCTGTTAATCAGTTCCCTGGCCTCTGCACTGACATACATAATCACATATAATTACACCACACCCCACTCCAGCCTTGTTAAGACAGGACTTCTCCGGGACTCCTGATTTTCCCAGCTCTGTGACACATTCCCTGGCCTCAGCACTCTCATACTACACCTCTCTGGATAGGAAGGAGTGCATGAAGCTTGTGTTACCCTTCTTGCGGGCATCTGCAAGTAGGGAAAATATCTAGATATCTCCAGAGATGGGAAGTAGTTGGGGAGCCACAAGATGCATTTGGGGTAGCAATCCCCAAGGAGCATCCTGCTAGGGTCACCTTTACTCTTATTCAGTTACAAGCTATTCTTGTCCTTGACTCATCTTGGTAACATGTTCTAAGAGCTCACAAGCTGAAGTCAGGAAATCATTTAGCAACTATGTAGTAAGCAGACCATTAATCAAGGTCAACTAATAAAGAGGACATAACAATCCTAAATATCTATGCCTCTAATAACAGTGCTTCAAAAATAAATGAAGCAAAACTAATAGAGCTTCTTGGAGAACAGACAAAATCATAGACAAAGATTTTAATACCTCTCTCTTAAAAACTGAAAGAACACACAGGCAAATCATCAGCAAGGATATAGTAGACTAAACCAACACCATTCAACCAACTTGAACTCAGTGACTTATTCAGAACACTCCATCCAACAACAGCAGAATGCACATTCGTCTGAAGTGCACACGGAACATTTACCAAGACAGATTATTTTCTGGGCCAGAAATTAAGCCTCAATAAATTTAAGTTCTCTGACCACAATGGAATTAAATTAAAAATCAACAACAGAAAGATCTCTGGGAAGCCCCGAAACAACTGGAAATGAAAAAATTCTAAATAACCCATGGATCAAAGGAAAAATCAAAAGGGAAATTAGAAAGTATTTTGAAATGAATGAAAACAACAACATATAAAAATCTGTGGGATGCTGCTAAAGCAGTATTTAGGGGGGTATTTACACTAGACACTATCTATACTAGAAAAGAAGAAAGGTCTCAAATCATTGACCTCAGTTTCTACCTTAAGAAACCAGAAAAGGAAGAGCAAATTAAACCCAAAGTAAGCAGAAAAAAGGAAATAAAATAAAGATCAAAGCAGAAATCAATGAAATAGAAAACAGAAACATAATAAGGAAAATCAAAGAAATCAAACGCTGGTTCTTTGAGAAGATCAATAAAACTGACAAACCTCTGGTCATACTGATGAGGAAAAAAAATAGATATTGAGAAGAGGAACTGTTCATTTTAAACTTGTTTACCATAGCCTGGCTTCCATCCTGGTCCCACACTCAAACAGCTCTCATCAAAGTCACTACTGACCTTTTTTTTTTTTTTTTTTTTTTTTTTTCCCCATTCTAGTTGACTTCTCTGGGCACCAGGATTCTTTATGGTAGATACAATATTGTTCCCATTTTACAGGTGAGGAGACTGAGGCCCAAGTTGACCAGGTCCTCTTTTTCTCTCCCCTCCTTGGCTTGAAAGGGTACTATAAAGATTCCAGCAATAAAATAACAACCTGTAATATTTTATTCTGGCCCATATTTTCACTTTTTCCTCCAAGATATATCAAATAAAAATCATCTACTTATGAGCTTCCATTACAAAGATGAGGCCCACTTCTAACCAGCTCACCATCCTCAGACCCCAGCCACCAGAAAACTATGGAGTTGCTGCTGTCCCTTCCTCTTCCCTGTTACTGAAAAAACACCCACATTTTCAGTGTGCTGAGTTTGCAATACAGCATTTATGTGGGAATAAATGCCATCCATAACAACTTCTATGTAGGGCCCTTCAAATCTGAGACACATTCAGCAAGGCAGCAGCTCAGATACACTATCATCTGAGAAAATGACTTCTAGATCTTGATTCCATACAGCTCAAGAATACTTTTAGATATGGAAAAGAGTAGGTGTACTTATGATCCCCACAGATGGGGTATCAGCCCAAAGAAACTAAGTGATTTGCTGTAAATTTAGTCTGTCTCTGAATAGGTTAAAACAGTAGGTAGGGGAGAGGGCATGAAGGTGTGACTGACTTGGGGGAGGGTGAAAATGAAATCCACAAATCTTTACTCCTGCCCACATCTGCGACTGAACGTAACCACCTTTCTGCTCCCTTTGCAATGTTCTCTGTCTCTTCACTTTCCCCCTCTCTCATCCCGTCCTAGTCTCCACTTGGCCTCTAGCATCTAGCATGGGCCTAGCATATAGTAGGAGCAAAATTAATACTTGTTGAATGAATATCATCAGTAACAAAACTCTACATTCTCAATGAAGCAAAAAATATAAATCTTACTTTGCTTAACATGTGTTCTTTTTTCCAATTACAAATTAGCAATTACACAACACCTCGAAGAACACCAAGGAACACAAAGAAAAACATACTGTAATTCACCACTAACAGAGAACCATATATATAGCGCATGGCCTCCCAATCTTTATCATCATGCTCTGTGTCAGTTATCTATTGCTGCAAATCAAGTCACACCAAAACTTAGTGGTGTTATGCAACCACCATTTTATTCTCTCTCCTGGCTCTGTGGGTTGAGTGGGCTCAGCTGCGTGGTTCGTCTGCTCGTCGTGCTTGGGTCTCTTATGGGCACAGTAAGATGGAGGCTGAGGCTGGAGTCAAGGAGGCCTGACCAGGCCAATAGGGCCTCTCTCCCTTGCCATGTGACCTCTCAATGAAGTCTTTCTAGTTGGGTTGCCAGACATTGAAGCGGTCAGGCCTTCTTAGGTTTAGACCCTGAACTGGTTGAATTCTGTTGTTTAAGTCACACTCCAGCCCATCCTCAATGTAGAGGGAGACTACAGGAGTGTGAATACCAGAAGGTTCACTAAGGGGCCATCTTAGAAATCAGCTACCACATGAGCTAATAGTAGCCTTCAGAAGCATTACACCAATTCCTCCTCCCAGTTGCTGTGGATGAGAGTGAGTACTGCTCCATACAAGCTCTGACCTGGCAGTTATGATTTTTAAAGCATTTGCCAATTTGATTGGTATCGTATAGTCAACATAAATCCTATTAAATCAAAGCTCTTAAATCAAGACAAAGGCACTGAAAGGAGTGGAGCAGTATCATTAATTCAATTCCTTTGAGTTTCCCGACTGCTCTCTTTTGAAGAACTGGAAATAACATCAGTAATAATGTATTGCATCTGCACATTTGGAATTTTTTCCAAGCCTTTTTAGAGATGTAAATCTCAAGTGACTATAATCATGATCAATAAACTGCACAGGCAAAAATATCTCCATTTTGAAAACTAAATTCTGAAAATAACATGTAAATACCACCCACCCCCCCACCCCACTTTCTCATTTGGACGACAAAAATTTCCGGATCCCTTCAGTGTGTGCCCCACAGCCACTTTTTGTCCACCAGAAGTTTCGGATATAGGTGACTGGGAAATTTTTTTTTTTTTTTTTTAATCTCAGAAGTTGAAGAGAGAGAGTTATTTCTGTGTTTTGTTTGGAATAATCCTTTCAAAATCTTGATGAATCACAGTGATGAGTCGGATCATTCAGGATTTTTGAGGACACGTTTCAGAGCTAAGCCAGTCACTCCCTCATTCATTCTCCAACATCTGGGCACATTTTCTGAATGCCAACTCCTGTTTTGGGTGCTGGGGACCCTGCAGTGATCGAGTCAGACAAAGCCTCAGCTCCTGTGGCAATGTCATTCTACTGTGTGGGGACACTGACAATAAATAAGCAAAAATCAAGCAAGAAAATGTCAGAGTGATAAGGGCCATGAAGAAAACAGGCCAGGGTGACTGGTGGAGGGTGACTCAGGAGCTACTTTAGCAGCAGTGGGCTGGGAAGGCCTGTCTGCGGAAATGACATTTCAGCTGAGACCCGCGTGACAAGGAGAAGTCATCTATGGGATGTGGTCCAGACAGAGGGAACAGCTACTCCAAAGGCCTTGAGTGGGATTAAGCTCCATGTTCTTAAGGTGGGGTCCACTGTAGGAACCCAGGGAGACAGGTTGTGAGTGGGAGATAGCAGGTATGTACCATGGTTTTCCAGACCAGGTTTCTTTGTCTACGAGCTTCTGGGTCATTAGAAACCAGACCTGCTAGAGGAATGTTCTTCCAGGCTGAGAGTACTTTGGTTAATTGTCCAGATCTGTCATTATTTAGGGAAAAAAAAAAGTCCCAAGTGCTCAATGGAATGAGGGTGAATTTCGGCTCCTTTGCAGAGAGTAAGTTTTTCAAATGTGCAGCCAGCAGCTATGGAGGTTCTCTGTTTTACAGAAAGTCTAAGGGAAATGGATACTCAGAGAGCAATTTGTTTTGTAAAACTTTGCCCCTGCCAGAAAGACTGTGAGACTAAACAAGTCCATCCCACCCCAACACACCACACACACACACACACATCCCCACCCCCAGAGCATGAGCCCATCAGAAACATGAACTGTTGCTCTTGTGACATTGCCAGCCCTCCCAACTGCCCTTGAGTTTGTTTGTTATGAATCACTGAGATGGTCTGGTTAAGCCCCAGCACTTGGCTGCAGGGAAGTCCTGGGGCTGCCACGGTCCCATTCCAGGTGAATGTTCCTTTTGAAGCCTTATTCTGCCCAGCTCCCATATGGGGAGCTGGGGCTTCCTGGGGCTGAGGGGCACTGCTGACAGGCCACAAGGATGCTGTGGTGTTCCTGGAACAAAACCACTGGTGATATATTCAGGGATTAAGGACTACCAGCGTGTACATCTACAAAGCCAACTGGAGCAGCAGTCTCTATGAATCTTCCTTTTTGACCTGATCCCTGAAGGCTGTGGAATCCCTACTGCTATTCTTTGACTAGCCAGAGGGTGATGATTCCCTCCCTTCCTTTCTCTTCCCCATTTAGTCCCAGTCCATCATCACTGGCTAAATGCAGCTGATAAATTTATAACACAGGCAGAAAGGTAATATGCTACATATATAAAGGGCTTCCAAAAATAGAGAAAAAATTACCAATGACCTGAGTGAACCAAAGACATGCATTCTTGACAGCAAAAGGAATGCGAATGTCTCTTAACCATTTGAAAATATGTTCAAACATGCTCATAATAGAAAAGCAAATTAAAACTACAGTAAGATACCATTTGTCTCTCAGATTGGCAAAACTCCAAAAATTTGACAACTAGTCAGCGAATCTGCAGGGAAATGGCACTCTCAAACCTTGCTACTGGGAATGCAACACGGTAGACACCACTGAGGGGTTTTTGGCAATATCCAGCAAACAGATGCATCCACTCTTTGACCCAGTAATCCCATCTCTAGGAAGATATCCCCAAGCTACATGAATGAAAATAAGAAAAGACATAAGCACAAAAATATTAATTGCAACACTCTTTGTAATAGCAAAAACTGGAAACAGCCCAACTATCTGTCAATAGAGAACTGGTTGAATAGAATACTATGCAACTGTAAAAAAGAAGGAAGAATGCCTCTAAATATTACTATGGAGCTATGCCTAGCATATATTAAGTAAAAGAGAAAAATGGAGAAAGCATAACAGAGAGGAATCTGAATATATATTACATATTTGCTTATAAGAAAAAATGAAGTATAAATAATAAAATGAAAACTGATGTTCTATAAAGGGAGGAAGGGAAGCCAATGGAGGAGAAAATGATAGCAATTAAACTTCTTTGAATAAACCTTGTTTTGTACATTTAACTTTGGAACCAAGTAAAATATTTTATCTAGTAATTAAGCAAAATTAAATTTAAAAACAAAAGCATTCCATAAAAACTGAAAGTAACATGAAAAAAAAATCTAATGGTATATCCTGTTAGTGATAAAACCACAGGGAAAAAATATTAGAAGTGGTTTTAAAACATAGTGATTTAGTCTTAGGGACAGAAAGAAAGAAGGAAGGAAGGAAGAAAGGATGGAAGGAAAGAAAGAAGGGAGGGAGGGAGGAAGGAAGGAAGGAGGCAGGGAGGGAGGCAGGGAGGGGAGAAATCTAAAAATATCTTCAACTTTTCAGGCATCATATCTTTGATGGTAGAGGAGATAAGGCTATTCTGAGGCCATTGTCTGCATACTGTGGGGTAAAGCAAACTGGGCAATAAAGGATATTTAGCATTTCCACCTCTGGGACATTCCCAATCAGCTGCCTTCCCCAGAAATGCTGAAAACGCCCCACATATGTTCCAGCACCTCCAGGGGGACAGTGTAGCCTGTGGAGAGCCCCTGCAGGGCCAGCAGGAACATCTCAGTTGTAGGGATGCCACATCCAAGTCTCTGGGAGCTTATGTCACTCATCCATGGTCACATGGCTAGTGCCTGAGGGGTTAATCAAGATTCAAACCCTCACCCACAGGCTCCAAGCCTGTTCTAGCAATTCCTAAAAGTGCAGCAGCCCCCACTGGCCCCGTGATCTGCTCTCTCCTGCACCCCTCCACCTCCTCTAAGAACATTATTCTCCACGGGCATTTCCCATGCAAGGAACTAACAGGGCAGCATAGCGCCCAGCCAAGTGAAGGGGCTAGAAAATACCCAGCAAAAGAATGAATGAATGAAAATAGAACTGCCTTCTTTCCTGCTTGGGTCAAAAGTTTGGGGAGAGACAAGAAATGATTCTACAGGAGAAGCCAAGGCTTAAGAGACATGGGGAGGCCTCCTGAGCGGAAGGAAGGCATGCAGGCTCCTTTCCCTGGTCTTCCAGGCCCTTCCAATGCTGCCATGTCAGCACCTCCTTGAGGATCCTCAGTCACCTCCAAAGTGGGGTTTGCAAGGTGATTCACTGGGGTACAGGATGAAAATATCAGGATTCCCATTTCTATTTTTTTAGTCTCTAAAAATGAGAAATTGACCTAGACCAATATTTTGTAGCTGGATAGTGGTCCTGTGCCTTGCTTTGTGGCTCCACAGACCCCTGGGCAGGGCTGGTGAGAATGGGCATGTGATGACAGTGAGGCCCACCCTCTTGATTCAGTTTTGATCTGGGACCAAGTATTTCAGCCCAGTTATTGGGCTTTAGGATTCTATTATCCAGTTTTAATTAAGCTAATCCTCAAATTATGAGCAAGGAACCCTCACAAAGACTACCTTCAAAAAGCCCACAGGTGGAAGTTTAGTAATAATAATGCAAACCTGAGCGAACCAAGGGAAAACAGCTGAGTCAACATATCTCCTGCCCCTCATATGAGCACTTTGTCAGCCACACTGTGATATAAAACAATGGTGATCCGGTAAGAAGTGGCCAAAAGTTTAAAAAAAAAAAAAAAAGAATTAAGAAAACTGTTTGAAACACAGATTTACACCCACAATCATTAACAAGCCCACATGAAGTGTGCACTGTGCCTGCAGACATCAGCTAAAGATAGTGTGTGCATGTGTGTATGCATGCATCCAAGTGTGCTAAAATCTTTTACTGATGGGGCACACATGCAAAAATATTTGGAGACAACTGCTGCAGAAAGGGGACTTGGAATTATGAGGTCACTGTTTTTTGGCCAAGAATGACCCACCAGTTTGAAGGAATGACTTAAAGAATATTGTGAATAGGCTGGGACAAGCGGCACATATGGAGAATGGAACTTGGAATTGCTGAGGAAAAGAGTGTGACTTTTAAAGAGAATCCAAATGTTTCCAAAACCACTCGTGAGGGCTGTGTTCAGGTAACTCCCACTGTCGGGGTAACATCACCTTTGTGGCTGCTTCCAGGAACTCCTCTCTTCTTGTACTTATTCTCCCTGGCCTTGGTTTTCAAATCTGTAAAATGGCGATATCATTAGCACTTCCTCAGGAAGGTTGTGGTGTGGGGCTTGGCCTGGTGCCTGTACACAGGAGTGTTCACGGGCCAGCTGGCGTGAGTACTAAACTATTTTTAAAGCCCTCCCTTCTTTTATAATAATAATACAGACATCTCCATTGTTAAACAACCTTACAAAGAATATAGAAAGAAATAAGCATGACCCTAATTCTTCCACCAAGTGCTCACCATTTTGGCACATTTCCATTTCCGCAAATGGCGGCAGGAAACTGAGCCTGATTTCCTGACTTTTTTAACTTATTCCTTCTCAGCGTTTTTCCCATGTCAATGAATCCTTGTAAAGGCATTCTGATGGCTGCATCATCCTCCATCCATGGCTGTCCTGTAGTTTATGGCGCCCCTTCCCTCGGTCAGGCCTCCTCTCTGCTCTCTCTTCCTCTGCCTGACCAGCCCCGCCCCTACCCCGTGTTAGGTTCTCTCCCCGTATGGGGCCTCCCGCCTGGAGGGTGCAGAGCCCACCCTGGGGTCTCAGCTCCCACCTCCCTCTCAACCCAGCACCTCCCGAGCTCGGTATCACTCCCTCTCTCATTGTTGGTCTCCCTGCACGCACACACACACACGCACACACACATGCAGCCAAAACCTCAGCCAGAGCCTAGCACGGAGACTGCATGGTGGGCACCTCACCCACCTATGAGGATTGAATGGACTGGGTTAAGGGAGTGAGGAGAAGGGAGGGAGGGGCAGGCAAAAGAATGTGGGAAGGAAGAAAGGAAGATATGAAGAAAGAGAAAGCCGGAGGGAGAAAGGGCAAGGGAGAAAGGAGGAGGAAGAGAGAGGAAAAGGGAAGAAGAGGGAGGAAGCGAGAGGAAGAAGGAAGACGGAGGAGGAAGAGAGAGGAAGATCTTGCATACCCCATCTCCACCCTAAGCCTATTTCCACTTGGGGGAAAGGCCTCTCCCTTGGCAAATTCTCATTCATCCTTCAAGACTCAATGTGCCTCCGCTGTGCAGCCCTCTCAGACTGCAACGCCCCATGCGTGGTCTTGCTTAACCTTCTAAGCAATACTAAAAGGTAGGTACTATTGTTGCTACGTTTCACAGATCAGGGAACTGAGGCTCAGGAGTTTCAATCATTTGCCCAAAGGCACCCAGTAGTGAGTGGGCAGAGTGGATCTGGGCTCCTCTCCGACCCCAGGACCCTGGCCCTCAGCCTTCCACAGCCCTGACACCCAACCCCGGCCTCACAGCCAGCCATTACTTGCTGCTTACATTCTGCATCTCTTCCAAGAAAGACCCCCTCCAGGACACCCCAAGCCTTGAGCACAGGTCCGTACTTCAGGCACGGGTTTTTCTCCAAAGCCTGAATGAAGGCATGCATTCATGCATACCAGTGCTAGCCTAAACTCTCATTTGATAATGGAAGAATCAGCTCTCAGAAAAACAGCAACTGTTTCTCAACACCAGCTGGTGCTACAGCCTTGGTGGGTTTGAAAAATTCTGAGAGCAACTGGTGTCTTTTTTTTCCTTCCTTCAGTTCCCTTTGTTAGACTGCCATTTGTTCCCAGTGACCCGATTTCAGCTGACAGGGAGACAAGAAGTGGAAGACAGAAAGAGGCAGAAGGTGGTCTCTCTCCCCCAGACCTTGCTTGCAACTGGCTTTGCCAAGGGATTACAGGCCGGGCACTGGTACTCAGCACCCTACCAGGCCCTGCCAGCCTTCCAGCTAAAGGCACCCCCTGGATTTCACTTTGGGGTGGGTGGCAGGTTATACCAGGCTCTGTCCTTCCCTCTTCAGTGTGGAAGACTCTGAGATCCTAGTTGAGGAACCATACCAGCTCAGAAAGCCCAAACCCCTGACTCTCTCTAGGTCTGCACAGAACCAAGTATTCTTTTTGCTAAAACAACCAGCCCTTCTCAGCAGAAAGGGTGGAGGCAGCCAGCATCCTGCCGTCTGTTAAGCCAGAATATTCCACTCACTGATTCTGACAGGCCCTGGGCTCATCAAATTCTAATAAATGTCACTTTAATAAATCCCTCTTGCATGACTTAGATTAACACGGAGAATTGTAAACACTGACCACTTATAAAGCCTGGAGTTTTTAAAGCCAGCCACTGTGCTGAGAACTTGTGTGTTTCATGTCACCCAATAGTTATCAAAACTTTTAATTATCCCCATTTTACAGATAAGAAAACTGAGACACACTAAGGGGAAGAAATATGCCCAATTTACCCAGTGAAAGGCGACAGAGTTAGAAGTCAAACCCAGGTCTTTGACTCCAAAGCCTTCCCCTGGTGCCCTATAGTTGGGGTCTGGCCCTGCACATGCCCCTTTCTGCCCTGTGCTCTCCTGTTTCCAAGCTGAGACGGGGTTGACTGCCAGCTCTCGGTTATTGAAGTAAAAATTCCTTGACACAGAGGATGGAGGAAGTGTCTCAGGACCAGGTTGTGTGTGCACATGTGTGTGTGAATGTGTGCATGTGTTATATGTGTGTACACACACGTGTGTGAGTATGTGCATGTGTGTGTACACATGGCATGTCAAGAGCAAGAGTTTCTTCATGAGGCAGTGCCTGGATGACTCTCTTCAAGATCTAGAGTTGGGAAAGGTTCTTTCATCTCCCAAATCAGATTCTGATTCCAGCCTCTTGATCTTTTGTGTTCCTCTCAAGCCTCAATGCCCTGGATGGATGAACTGACTTGTACGTAAAACTCCATCAGGCCTTGTGTCATTCCACCAGGAAGCGTACCCATACTGATATGGCCACATGCCTGTCCTGGTGACCTCAGGATGGCCACAGACTTCCCAGGGCACCCAACCAGCTTGGCCAGGGTCTGGGTGAGGTCTGTAGCCAGTGTAGGGGCAGTGGACCTTCTGTCCTGAAGCTGTTGTTGCTCTGACAGCTGTGGAAGGAACCCTCTGTGGACCTTACTGTGATTCCAAAGCCCTCCACAGGGGACATCTGTTGGCCATAGTTGTTGTTCTCCCTGCTTGAACATCTCACGGGGAATCCAACAGGGCTCAGGGCATCCACCCTGTATTAGTCTGGGTTCTCCAGAGAAACAGAACTGACAGGAAAGATATATATATATAAATATATATAAAGATTTACTATAGGAATTGGCTCACATGACCCTGGGGATTGGCAACTCCGAATTCTGTATGGCAGGCTGCAAGCTGAAAACTCCTAAGAAGGTGAAGTTGCATTCCCAAGGAGAAGCTGACTGGCTGAAAAAGAGGCAGAAATTCTTCTTTCTGACTTCCAAAATTCTCAGTTCTGACTTTTAAGACCTCCAACTGAGTGGCTAAGGGACTTCTTGTTTCCAAGGGAAACTGTCTTTGTTGACCGTAGATGTAATCAGTCTATAGATGCAATAGTTATAGAAGCAGATCCATCTACAAAATACCCTTACAGTAACAATCAGGCCAGTGCTTGCTTGACTGAACAACTGGACACCATGACCCAGCCACAATGACACACAAACTTAATTATCACATAGCCTCACAGCATGGGAAGCAGGGGCAGCCTCCCCCCAGGGGGCTTCCTGCCTCTCAGCAGAGTGCACAATGACAATGAGCCCTCTGGGGTCAGGAAAAACCCACCACGGGGGTAGGCTCTTCCTTCATCAGGACAACTGTGTAGAGGAGGAGGAAGAAGACAGCATTCTAGTTAGGAAAATAAAACACACCTAGGGAGCTACTGGAGAATAATTCCAAGGCTGCACACAAACAAGTTCAAATTTATACTTGTCCAGAGGCCCTCATCTGCAATTCTGATCCAAAAAATCTCTAAACGTTGGAAGTTTTCCATAACACATCTGGGAGCAAAATGTGACCTGGCCAGATATGAGGTGATGTGGGATATGGGACTTTTTGCCCCTAAAATGCATTTTCCCATCTTCTGTGCTGAAATATTGCTGTGATCTAGGTCATGGAAGGTGGCCCCAGACCAAAAGTTGTGCTGCCAGCCCCTGCTCTAATGGGCAGATTCTAATGTCAGTGTGGAATCAAGTGTGCTTGAGCTCCAAACTGGGAACCCGAAAGGAAAACAAACGATAAGCATATGCAGAACCCCTTAGTCTCCTGGGCTTTGTCTTTCAAATAAGTAAAAAATACAGAGATAAAAAAATATATTAAAAAAAAAAGAAAAGATTTTTTAAAAAGCAAACAACAACAACAACAAAACTCTCAAAGAAGATTCAGGGGAAATAAAATGGACAAAGGACCATAAAAAAAAAAAATACAGGGGTGTCAAATCCAAGGTAAAATGCCCCCCACCCCATGCCAGCTCTGTAAATGCCAACGAGATTGACCATATGGCTTCCCCGCACTTTCAACTCGGGCTCAAGGTGATGCCATTAGCCTTCTGGAATGCATGGCCTTAGAGGGGCTCCCCAAACCCAGCCCCCCAACCTGTGCAGCAGCTGCAAGGTCTTCTATGACATATCCAGAGGAGTGTCCTCTTTCGTCTCTTCTCTCAGCTGGCCTGGATGTCATTAAAAAAAAAAGGGCTTGCCATCTGCCTGGTGTGGTCTCTGCTCTATGTATATGCCAAACCAAGAGGCAGAGTCGCATTCTCACCTGAGAAGGCAGTTGTGACCCATCAATGGCTGGGTCAGCCTGGATGCTCTCTGCTCGGGGGATATTTCCGCCTGGGGGCATCGCTTTTTTGCTGGCTTGTTGGGCTAAGTTGATCGATGTTTCCATTGACAACTGAACACAGGCAGTTGTCAGAGCACAGTCTTCAAGGCAGATTCCCAGCAGCCCTGGCTGCTTCCGGGTGTCCACTGCAGCCTTTGCTCAGAGCCAGGTGGAAGACTTCATGAAAACCTCATGAACTGTCAGGTACTGAAAAGCAGCCCCGAGCCCAACCAAGGCCCCCTTACCCTCATGACGGAGTTGAAGGGGGGCCCCAGAGTGACAGCTCCAGCCCCCATTCCCTGACTGTGGGCATCGTGGAGGGGCTAGGGCACCGTGTAGCCATGGTACCTGGCCTCCCATATCCCCTCAAGACAAAGGGCCCCAGACAGCGTAAGACTCTGGAACTCAGGCTTGGGCTGGCTGGCTCCTGCAAAGTCCACCTGGAAGGTCAGGTCTGGTTCCTCCATGCCCCTCCAGCCCAAGGGTAGGACTGCCACCCTGCATGACCTTGGCCCCCCCTTTTCCATCTCTTACTCACAGAATCAGACAAAAGAACTATCAGCCAGGGCCCAAAATGGAGAGGCTGGTCTTGGCAGTTACTTTTGGTAGAGAACAAAGCAGAGTTGGTTGAGAGAACCGTGGTTCTGAGCAATTATCTAGAAAATGGTGTGGAGTCCCTTGGGAAGGCTGGGCTGGTCAAGGAGAAACTTGGGACACCAAGTCTGCCCAAAGAAACGTCTGCTCCTCATGAGAACTGTCCAGGCAGGGCGCCATCTGGGCACATCACTCTCATCTGTGTCTGAGACACAGAGGAGGCCAGACTCCTCTGAAGCCTTGGGCAGGAGCCTGGAACCTCCTGTCTGGGATCTGCAGGCAGACCACACAGCCCTGGCTTAACCATCATCTGTCCAAGGATATGTGCTCATAGGTGTCCTGAATTGTTAGCAAAGGGAGTCAGGAAAAACAAGAGGTTCTCATCGAAAAACGTCTTGGTGCAGGAAAAGAACTTGGCTTCTCAAGAGCCAGCCTTGGGTTCCAAGTTTAACTTTTACCAACATTGAAATGCACATCTCTGAGACCTCACGCACCTGATTTTCTTCCCTCCATAATTTCTGCTGTTTCCCCCACCCTTAAAGGAGGGCTCTCCCTGACTGAAGTTTCTCCACAGTCCTTCACCTCCTCTTCCTGCTCCCTCTCTCTGCAGATCTGCTGCCCGACATGCCAGTGTCACCCCAGAAACCCCTCAGTGAGCTCTAGACACACAGAGCCAAGGCACCATCTGCTTGAGGCTCTCCTTACATGTACTTTAAACTTGCTGGTCCCAAATCGACCTCACGATTATCACCCAGCCCAATTCCTCTTCCTCCTCCAGCCCCCTGGTGTCAGCTTGGACTCATGAGCTTCTTGTTTACAATCCTTCCTCTGCTCCCTACTGCCCTAAGAATGTAGTCCAAATTCCAGCTAAGCACTCAGTCTGCCTTCCACAGACTTTTCTAGTTTCGATTCCCATTATTCCCAACATGCAATGCTCCTGTTCTACCAGGTGGGGGTGCGGAGTTACTTGTCATAATGTCTGGGAGAGCTACAGGCAGTAAATGCTAAGATCAGAGCCCAGAGGTGCTAAATGTCCCATCCTGCCACATGCAGGACAGGTGGAAGCAGCCTTCAGCTCTGCTGAGAGCCCCACATCATAACAAATTACTTCCCTGAAGGCCTGCCTCAGGCTCTTGTGCTCCCCGAGACCTTCTCCTGAGGTTCCCTCTGCCTGGCACCTTTCCCCAGCTTCTTCATCTGGCTAACCCCCATCTATCTGCTAGAACTCAGATGAATCCCCTTAGGGAGCTAGTCCCAACCTGGAGGCTGGGGCAGACAGGGCTCTGGGATTACCCCCACCTCATCAGGAGTGGCTGCGTGGGGCATTTTCCATACCAGGAAGAAATGGTGGCTCCCACCAGCCCCTAGCCACAGTGTGAGCTCCCCAAGGGCAGGGTCTGTGCCTGCAGAAGACCCCTGTGAGTGGAAAGGAGACCCAGAGTGTTGGGTTTTCAGGAAGTCCTCTGTACCCGTCAACTGACAGGAGTCCACCTGCTTTCTCCAGGAGCTCTCCAAGCTGGGCCTGGGAATTGACGCTCAGGTGGAGCTGCAGACTTTCCAGCTGCCCGTGGATTACAGGGAGGTGAAGCAGAAGATCACCAGGATCTGGGAAGATCTTCAACCACAAGTAAAGGACGGCTGGGGAGGCAGTGAACCCCCATGACCCTGATTCTAGGGTTAGATGGCAGAAGTGCACCCTACCCCCACATGCCACCAATAATGTACTGAGGTTAGAGCTGATTATAAGACTCCCTCCTGGTCTGTTTCCAAAAAGTTTAAGTTGAAATAAAGAGTAAGTCTTGGGAGAAAATTCTGGAGCAAGGAGGAAAAGAAATGGAAGCATTATTCCCAGCCCGGGCCTCAAAGATAGTTTCCACCCACCAGGCCCCTGGTCTTGGGTTCAGGCCACGCCCATGGGTGGCAGATTGGCTGTGAGGTGGGGCAGGAGGCAAGGACTTCCTGGGCCCAGAGAGCCAGATGGGATGGGGCCCATGCTGGTACACCCACCCTATTTTATCTTCTGAACACAGTTATCACATTTAAAAAGAAACTGATACAAACATGCGAAAACCACGAGGCCCAGATGATGAGGGCAATAAAACATATACCGCCAAGCCATTAAGACAATGCCCCAAATGTTCTGATACAATAAGCAACAGCTATGTTTCAAAAAGGACAAATAATCAGCTCAAATAAATTCTAACAAGATTTCATTAGGCGGTTACTAACCTGCTTTATTAAAGTTTCATTTAAAGACGATGTCAGATTCCATCGAAATGCTAAGCTTCTAAGCTTCTCCGGTGGTAGTCACAGATACCGCTCTCCCACCCCCCCACCCCCCCAAAAAAGCGAATATACTTGCATGCGAGAATACTTTGAAATATAAACGTACTTAAATGGAGCGCGAGTATCCAGCCAGCTTAAAGAGAGGCCAACTGGTTTCCCTTCCAGCCGCGTTAGGGGCAACCGGCTGGGGGTGCGGGGGCTTTCCTGGTGGAGCTGGCGGGTGGGACGTCTCTCACCTCGAGCTGGGCCTCCCACGCCTGGGCCCTCCTGCGACCTTGGTGACCAGGGCCGGCCTCGGTATCCCGGTATCTGTCGTGCCGTCGCGTGTGTTTTAACAGCTCGTCGTGCACGTGGGCGTGGACTCCTCCGTCAAGGCCATCTTCCTGGAGCAGTGCGGCAAGAACCGAGGCTACCAGGGCGCTGACATCCGGGGCTTCCGGCCGGAGGGCGGTGTCTGCGTGCCGGGTGGCCCGGAAGTGATCACGTCCGGGGTCAGCCTGAGGGCCGTGTGTCGGCGCGTTGCGGTTAACGCCGTCGAGGTGGCCTATTCGCGCGATGCGGGCAGGTAGGCTCTGTGGTGTCGGGTCACTGAGCAGGTAGGGGTGGAGGAATGACCTCTTAAGTCCTCTAATCTAAGGGGCCGTCCTGTGCCGTCCAGTTGGGCACGTGGGCACACCGGGTCACCCTACGCCGCTGCCCGCTGATGCTGCCCTGCAGAGGGCACGGAGCTCACACCCCCACCCCCAGTCTCCCAGCCCTTCTGTCACCGGCCTTGGGTGCAGAAACAGAGAAGCCTAAGAAGGCATTTTTTTTAAATCTTTTTTTTTTAATTAAATTCAGTTTTATTGAGATGTAGTCACATACCATACAATCATCCATGGTGTACAATCAACCATTCATAGTCCATCATATAGTTATGCATTTATCACCCCAATCTATTTTTTTAACTCTTCATTTTATTGAGATATATTCACATACCAGGCAGTCATACATAACAAATTGTACATTCGATTGTTCACAGTACCATTACATAGTTGTACATTCATCACCTAAATCAATCCCTGACACCTTCATTAGCACACACACAAAAATAACAATAATAATAATTAAAGTGAAAAAGAACAATTGAAGTAAAAAAGAACACTGGGTGCCTTTGTCTGTTTGTTTGTTTGTTTCCTTCCCCTATTTTTCTACTCATCCATCCATAAACTAGACAAAGTGGAGTATGGTCCTTATGGCTCTCCCAATCCCATTGTCACCCCTCATAAGCTACATTTTTATACAACTGTCTTCGAGATTCATGGGTTCTGGGTTGTAGTTTGATAGTTTCAGGTATCCACCACCAGCTACCCCAATTCTTTAGAACCTAAAAAGGGTTGTCTAAATTGTGCGTAAGAGTGCCCACCAGAGTGACCTCTCGGCTCCTTTTGGAATCTCTCTGCCACTGAAGCTTATATCATTTCCTTTCACATCCCCCTTTTGGTCAAGAAAATGTTCTCCGTCCCACGATGCCAGGTCTACATTCCTCCCCGGGAGTCATATTCCACGTTGCCAGGGAGATTCACTCCCCTGGGTGTCTGATCCCACATAGGGGTGAGGGCAGTGATTTCACCTTTCAAGTTGGCTTAGCCAGAGAGAGAGGGCCACATCTGAGCAACAAAGAGGCATTCGGGAGAAGGCTCTTAGGCACAGTTATAGGGAGGCCTAGCCTCTCCTTTGCAGCAACTGTCTTCCTAAGGGTAAAACCTATGGTAGAGGGCTCAACCCATCAAACCACCAGTCCCCTATATCTGTGGTCATGTTAGCAACCATCGAGGTGGGGTAGGCGAATACCCCTGCATTCTCCACAGGCTCCTCAAGGGGGCACTACATCTTTTTTTCCTTGTTTTACTTTTTTTTTTAAAATTTCCCTTCTTTTTTAAATCAACTGTATGAAAAAAAAAGTTAAAAAGAAAGCAAACATACAATAAAAGAACATTTCAAAGAGACCATAACAAGGGAGTAAGAAAAAGACAACTAACCTAAGATAACTGCTTAACTTCCAACATGTTCCTACTTTACCCCAAGAAAGTTACCTAATATAGCAACATTTCTGTGAACTTGTTCCTACTATATCCATCAGAAATTAACAGACCATAGTCATTCCTGGGCATCCCCAGAACGTTAAATAGCTTATCTGTTCTTCTTGGATTATTGTTCCCCCTTCTTTAATTGCTCTCTATTGCTAGTTCCCCTACATTCTACATTATAAACCATTTGTTTTACATTTTTCAAAGTTCACATTAGTGGTAGCATATAATATTTCTCTTTTTGTGCCTGGCTTATTTCGCTCAGCATTATGTCTTCAAGGTTCATCCATATTGTCATATGTTTCACGAGATCGTTCCTTCTTACTGCCGCGTAGTATTCCATCGTGTGTATATACCACATTTTATTTATCCACTCATCTGTTGAAGGACATTTGGGTTGTTTCCATCTCTTGGCAATTGTGAATAATGCTGCTATGAACATTGGCGTGCAGATATCTGTTCGTGTCACTGCTTTCCGATCTTCCGGGTATATACCGAGGAGTGCAATCGCTGGATCGAATGGTAGCTCTATATCTAGTTTTCTAAGGAACTGCCAGACTGACTTCCAGAGTGGCTGAACCATTATACAGTCCCACCAACAATGAATAAGAGTTCCAATTTCTCCACATCCCCTCCAGCATTTGTAGTTTCCTGTTTGTTTAATGGCAGCCATTCTAACCGGTGTTAGATGGTATCTCATTGTGGTCTTAATTTGCATCTCTCTAATAGCTAGTGAAGCTGAACATTTTTTCATGTGTTTCTTGGCCATTTGTATTTCCTCTTCAGAGAACTGTCTTTTCATATCTTTTGCCCATTTTATAATTGGGCTGTCTGTACTATTGTCATTGAGTTGTAGGATTTCTTTATATATGCAAGATATCAGTCTTTTGTCAGGTACATGGTTTCCAAAAATTTTTTCCCATTGAGTTGGCTGCCTCTTTACCTTTTTGAGAAATTCCTTTGAGGTGCAGAAACTTCTAAGCTTGAGGAGTTCCCATTTATCTATTTTCTCTTTTGTTGCTTGTGCTTTGGGTGTAAAGTCTAGGAAGTGGCCGCCTAATACAAGGTCTTGAAGATGTTTTCCTACATTATCTTCTAGAAGTTTTATGGTACTTTCTTTTATACTGAGATCTTTGGTCCATTTTGAGTTAATTTTTGTGTAGGGGGTGAGGTAGGGGTCCTCTTTCATTCTTTTGGATATGGATATCCAACTCTCCCAGCCCCATTTGTTGAAAAGACCATTATGACTCAGTTCAGTGACTTTGGGGGCCTTATCAAAGATCAGTCGGCCATAGATCTGAGGGTCTATCTCCGAATTCTCAATTCGATTCCATTGATCTATATGTCTATCTTTGTGCCAGTACCATGCTGTTTTGGCAACTGTGGCTTTATAAGAAGCTTCAAAGTCAGGGAGTGTAAGTCCTCCCACTTCGTTTTTCTTTTTTAGAGTGTCTTTAGCAATTCGAGGCATCTTCCCTTTCCAAATAAATTGGATAACTAGCTTTTCCAAGTCTGCAAAGTAGGTTGTTGGAATTTTGATTGGGATTGCACTGAATCTGTAGATGAGTTTGGGTAGAATTGACATCTTAATGACATTTAGCCTTCCTATCCATGAACATGGAATATTTTTCCATCTTTTAAGGTCCCCTTCTATTTCTTTTAGTAGAGTTATGTAGTTTTCTTTGTATAGGTCTTTTACATCTTTGGTTAAGTTGATTCCTAGGTACTTGATTTTTTTAGTTGCTATTGAAAATGGTATCTTTTTCTTGAGTGTCTCTTCAGTTTGTTCATTTCTAGCATATAGAAACATTACTGACTTATGTGCATTAACCTTGTATCCCGCTACTTTGCTAAATTTGTTTATTAGCTCTAGTAGCTGTATCGTCGATTTCTCAGGGTTTTCCAGATATAAGATCATGTCATCTGCAAACAATGACAGTTTTACTTCTTCTTTTCCAATTTGGATGCCTTTTATTTCTTTGTCTTGCCGGATTGCCCTGGCTAGCACTTCCAGCACAATGTTGAATAGCAGTGGTGATAGCGGGCATCCTTGTCTTGCTCCTGATCTTAGGGGGAAGGCTTTCAGTCTTTCACCATTGAGTACTATGCTGGCTGTGGGTTTTTCATGTATGCTCTTTATCATATTGAGGAAGTTTCCTTCAATTCCTACCTTTTGAAGTGTTTTTATCAAAAAGGGAGATTGGATTTTGTCAAATGCTTTTTCAGCATCTATTGAGATGATCATTTGATTTTTCCCTTTCTAATTTTTAATGTGTTGTAATACATTGATTGATTTTCTTATGTTGAACCATCCTTGCATGCCTGGAATGAACCCCACTTGGTCATGGTGTATGATTTTTTTAATGTGTCTTTAGATTTGATTTGCAAGTATTTTGTTGAGGATTTTTGTATCTATATTCATTAGGGAGATTGGCCAGTAGTTTTCCTTTTTTGTAGCATCTTTGCCTGGTTTTGGTATTAGATTGATGTTAGCTTCATAAAATGAGTTAGGTAGTGTTCCATTTTCTTCAATGTTTTGAAACAGTTTGCGTATGATTGGTGTCAGTTCTTTCTGGAAAGTTTGGTGGAATTCCCCTGTGAAGCCATCTGGCCCTGGGCATTTATTTGTGGGAAGATTTTTGATGACTGATTGGATCTCTTTGCTTGTGATGGGTTGATTGAGGTCTTCTGTGTCTTCTCTGGTCAGTCTAGGTTGTTCATGTTTCCAGGAAATTGTCCATTTCCTCTGCATTATCTAGTTTGTTGCCATACAGTTGTTCATAGTATCCTCTTATAATTTTTTTAATTTCTTCAGGATCTGCAGTTATGTCACCTTTTTCATTCATTATTTTGTTTATATGGGTCTTCTCTCTTTCTGATTTTGTGAGTCTAGTTAGGGGCTTGTCAATCTTGTTGATCTTCTCAAAGAACCAACTTTTGGTGATACTTATCCTCTCTATTGTTTTTTTGTTCTCTATGTCATTTATTTCTGCTTTAATCCTTGTTATTTCTTTTCTTGTACTTGGTTTAGGATTGGTTTGCTGTTCATTTTCTAGCTTCTTCAGTTGATCCATTAGTTCTTTGATTTTGGCTCTTTCTTCCTTTTTAATATATGCGTTTAGTGCTATAAATTTCCCCCTCAGCACCGCTTTTGCTGCATCCCATAGGTTTTGGTATGTTGTGTTCTCATTTTCATTCGTCTCTCTATATTTAGCAATTTCTCTTGCTATTTCTTCTTTAACCTACTGATTGTTTAGGAGTATGTTGTTTAACCTCCAGGTATTTGTGAATTTTCTAAGTCTCTGATGGTTATTGACTTCTAATTGTATTCCATTGTGGTCAGAGAATGTGCTTTGAATAATTTCAATCTTTTAAATTTATTGACGCTTGTTTTATGTCCCAGCATATGATCTATTCTGGAGAAAGTTCCGTGAGCACTAGAAAAGTATGTGTATCCTGGTGATTTGGGATGTAACGTTCTGTACATATATACAGAACGTTATACGCCCTGTATATGGGGCGTGTTTCTGGGCAGTCAGGGAGGGGGGGTGGCTCTAACAATCAATTCTAATTCATTTATCAGATTGTGTAGGTTTTCAATTTCCTTATTGGTCTTCTGCCTGGTTGATCTATCTATAGGAGAGAGTGATGTGTTGAAGTCTCCCATAATTATTGTGGAAACATCAATTGCTTCCTTTAGTTTTGCCAGTGTTTCTCTCAAGTATTTTGTGGCATCTTGATTGGGTGCATAGACATTTATGCTTGTTATTTCTTCTTGTTGAATTGCCCCTTTTATTAGTATGTAGTGGCCTTCTTTGTCTCTCAAAACATCCCTGCATTTAAAGTCTATTTTATCTGAGATTAATATTGCTACACCTGCTTTCTTTTGGCTGTAGCTTGCATGAAATATTTTTTTCCATCGTTTCACTTTCAATTTCTTTGTGTCCCTGTGTCTAAGATGAGTCTCTTGTATCTAACATATTGATGGTTCATTTTTTTTTATCCATTCTGTGAATCTATATCTTTTAATTGGGGAGTTTAATCCATTTACATTCAACGTTATAACCGTGAAGGCATTTCTTGAATCAGCCATCTTATCCTTTGGTTTATGTTTGTCATATATATTTTTCCCCTCTCTCTATTAATATCCTTTATTGTACCCATACCGAATCTCTTTAGTACTGAACCTTTCTCCAAGTCTCTCTGTCCTTTCTTTGTTTCTCTGTCTGTAGGGCTACCTTGAGTATCTCCAGTAGGGCAGGTCTCTTGTTAGCAAATTCTCTCAGCATTTGTTTGTCTGTGAAAAATTTAAGCTCTCCCTCAAATTTGAAGGAGAGCTTTGCTGGATAAAGTATTCTTGGTTGGAAATTTTTCTCACTCAGAATTTTAAATATATCGTGCCACTGCCTTCTTGCCTCCATGGTGGCTGCTGAGTAGTCACTACTTAGTCTTATGCTTTTTCCTTTGTATGTGGTGAATTGCTTTTCTCTTGCTGCTTTCAGAACTTGCTCCTTCTCTTCCGTGTTTGACAGTGTGATCAGAAAATGTCTCGGAGTGGGTTTATTTGGATTTATTCTATTTGGAGTTTGCTGAGCATTTATGATTTGTGTATTTATGTTGTTTAGAAGATTTGGGAAGTTTTCCCCAACAATTTCTTTGAATACTCTTCCTAGACCTTTACCCTTCTCTTCCCCTTCTGGAACACCAATGAGTCTTATATTCGGACGTTTTATATTATCATATCCCTGAGGTCCGTTTCGATTTTTTCAATTTTTTTCCCCATTCTTTCTTTTATGCTTTCATTTTCCATTCTGTCATCTTCCAGGTCACTGACTCGTTGTTCAGCTTCCTCTAGTCTTGTACTATGAGTGTCCAGAATCTTTTTAATTTGGTCAACAGTGTCTTTAATTTCCATAAGATCATCTATTTTTTTATTTAGTCTTGCAATGTCTTCTTTATGCTCTTCTAGGGTCTTCTTGATATCCTTTGTATCCCGTACTATGGTCTCATTGTTTGTCTTTAGTTCTTTGAGTAGCTGCTGTAGGTGCTGTGTCTCTTCTGATCTTTTGATTTGGGTGCTTGGGCTTGGGTTATCCATATCGTCTGGTTTTTTTCATATGCTTTATAATTTTCTGTTGTTTTTGGCCTCTTGGCATTTGCTGAACTTGATAGGGTTCTTTTAGGATGTGTAGACCAATTGAAGTCCTTACCTCTAATTTATCAGATCTACAGCTTCGTGGAGTACACTCCTCTAACTAACCAGCAGGTGGCGTCCACGAGCCACCTGTTCTCCACAAGCCAGTTCTCCCCTGCTTTGCCTTTGTGGTGAGTGGGGGAGTGAGTCTTGTGGGGTCCAATTGGTGTACCAAACTTGCGTGTGTAGTTGGTGTTGCCCGCCCTGTATATGGGGCGTGTTTCTGGGCAGTCAGGGAGGGGTGGTGGCTCTAACAATCAAATTTCCCTGGTGATCCTGGAGTTTTAAAACTGCTGCAATAGTCTAATCCTTCAGTTCAGTCCTGCCACAGTTTGTCTCTGCCACTGACCCACAAGTCCTTGGTATTGGCGTATGGCTCCTGAGACTTGCAAGTGGGTCCCTCTTCCAGGCCATGCACCCTCTGGTCCTCTGTTGAGGGATGACTGTGCTATGTCACAGGTGAGTGCCGTCCCCCAAGGGCAGTTCTGGGCTGCTGGGCTGTGTAGGGAGGCTCCCAGTCTGCTGAAATGATGGCTGAATGGGGCTTTGTTAGTTCACACTGCTCCACCTTCCCAACTCTGGGACAATCAGCTGAGGTTGCAGGGAAGGCTAATGTCCACGCCCAGTTTTGTGGTGTGTGCCTGTTATTTGAAGCACTTCCGTCACACTGGGTTGTCTGGGGCAGCTCTGGGCTATGGGGCTGGCGATGGGCAGGAGTGTTTCCTGTCCCCCAGGATGATGGCTGTGAGCGGACACCCCCCTTTTCTTGGGAAGTTGTGGTGTTTAGTGAATTTTCTCAGCCACTGGATTCTTGCCTTTTGTCTCAGAGCTCTCTTAGTTCTGCTCTTGTCTTGACCTGCCCAAATTGCAAGTCTTTGAAGCTTTCTGTATTGGGCTTCTTAGAGTAATTGTTTTAGAAAAAGAAAAAAGGATTAAAAAAAAAAAAAAAAAGGGCCCTCCTCACAGATCTAATGGGTTATTGAAATGCTAAGAGACAAAGCAATTAGGGCCATTAAGGAAAGGTCCACAGGGCAGAGAGATCAGCTTTCCTTTGGGATTTGCATATGAGCCTCAGGGCCTGAGTTCTGCCCTTCCCCTTTCTATGTTCACCAGAACTCCAAAAATCCTCCGCTTTTATTTTGGAGGTTTTCGTGCTGTTTTTTTTCTATGCCTGTCTCCTTTCTGCTGGGCTGGCTGCTCTCAGATTCTCTGGTGTCTGGTCTCAGTCTATCTATGGTTGGAATTTGGATCAGTAGAATGAGTTTCCCATAAGGGCTGCCACTGCAGTTCTCCCTTCTCCTTCCCGGAGCTGACAGCCCCTCCTCCCACGGGACTGAGCCTGGCAGGGAGGGGTGTGGGTCCCCTGGCCACAAAAACTTACAGGTTTCGCTGATCTCAGCAGTTTGACGTGTTCATGAGTGTTGTATGAAGTATGCCCAAAGTCAGATTGCTCTGTGGTGTCCAGTCCACGCAGTTCCTGGCTTTCTATCTACTTTCCTGGAGGAGTAACTAAAACATACAGCTCACCAGTCTGCCATCTTGCCCCGCCTCCCCAATCTAGTTTTGAACATTTTCCTTATACCAGAAAGAATAAGAATAAAAAATAAAAGTAAAAAAGAACACCTAAATCATCCCCCCTCCCACCCTGTTTTTCATTTAGTTTTTGTCCCCATTTTTCTACTCATCCATCCATACACGGCATAAAGGGAGTGTGATCCACAAGGTTTTCACAATCACACTGTCACCCCTTGTAATCTACATTGCTATATAATCATCTTCAAGAGCCAAGGCTACTGTGTTGGAGTTTGATAGTTTCAGGTATTTACTTCTGGCTATTCCAATGCATTATAACCTAAAGGGAAGGCATATTTTGAAAGCCACTTGTATTTTGTGTATTTTTTTCTTTAACCCACGCTGTGGGTTAGCTTTGTTGATTTAGCCTGGGATAGAGATAAATTTCTCTCTCTCCAAATACTGACCCCCAATAGGCAATTTCTCCTCTCCCAAATGAATGAATGAATGAACAATGAGTCAATGAACCAGAGAGGGATACACTGGGATAAAGGTGTTTTGGACTCGTTGGCTGAAAATCTAATCCTTTCCTTGACTTGGCCAGTTGTTGGTCATGAGACCACAAGCCTTTCTCTTCCTGGCTCATTCCCAGCACCATGTTCTTTCTGAAGCAGAACAACTAAATTTAGTCACATGACACCCCGTCTCCCCTCCTATTCCTTCCTCTCTCCTGACGCTTTGCTTATGTCCCACTGCCGTATCTGCCTACAGTTTAGTTTGATGGTAGAGGCTAGTCAGAGGAGTAATGTGGCATTTCATGTGGTTGCAGATACGTCTGCGATTATACCTACTACCTGTCTCTGCTCCATGGAAATGGGTGTGCAGTGCTCATCCACGTCCCTCCGTTATCACCTTGGCTCCCAGCCAGCCTGTTGGGAAAAGCCTTGCAAGTCCTCATCCAGGAGCTGCTGGAGGAGAGTGGGAAAGCCGGAGCTCCCAGGCTGGCTGGCAGAAAATTCAAGCCCTGTGCCTCAAGCCAAGGGGAAGCAACCAAGGCGCAGATCCTTCAGGGGAATTAAATGTTTCATGCCGGTGTGTTGAGTTCAACTATGCTCTGAGAGGCTTTTTAAAAAATTGCTTCAAAACAGTTTACACAGAGAGAAAAAAATCTAAATTAGCCCAGCAGAATCACGAAGGATCATTTTATTGTCAGAAGAAGGAAGAGCACTCTAAAAGGCAGTCCTTTCACAAGGAATTAACTAGCTTCCGTTCTGATTTTCACAACAATAAAATGAAATCCTAGAAATTTTTTTTCTCCTAAAAGATGACACAGTGGGCCTTTGTGATCCTGCCCAGATTGCTTGGACCACACAGCTGTTCTGGAGAGGCCTGTGTGACGGGTGGATCCATCGCCTGACTGGCCCGGGGAAACACAGGCGTAGCCACCCCTTGGAGTGCCCATTCATGGCCTCCAGGCCCCGGGCCCAGGTCCCATTGGCAGCTTTTTTTTTTTTAATTTTTTTTTTTTTATTAAATTCAGTTTTATTGAAATACATTCACACACCATACAGTCATCCATGGTATACAATCCACTGTCCACAATATGATAGCATAGTTATGCGTTCATCACCACAATCTATCTCTGAACATTTTCCTTACATCAGAAAGAACCAGAACAAGAATAAAAAATAAAAGTGAAAAAAGAACACCCAAATCATCCCCCCATCCCACCCCATTTGTCTTTTAGTTTTTATCCCCATTTTTCTACTCATCCATACACTAGATAAAGGGGGTGTGATCCACAAGGTCTTCACAATCACACTGTCACCCCTTGTAATCTACATTATTATATAATTGCCTTCAGGAGTCCAGACTGTTGGGTTGAAGTTTGGTAGTTTCAGGTATTTACTTCTAGCTATTCCAATACATTAAAACCTAAGAGGCTTTATCTATATAGTGCATAAGAATGTCCACCAGAGTGACCTCTCGACTCCATTTGAAATCTCTCAGCCACTGAAACTATTTCGTCTCATTTTGCATCCCCCTTTTGGTCAAGAAGATACACTCAGTCCCACGATGCCGGGTCCACATTCATCCCCGGGAGTCATATTCTGCATTGCCCAGGAGATTTACACCCCTGGGAGTCGGGTCCCTCGTAGGGGGGAGGGCAGTTAGTTCACCTGTCGAGATGGCTCAGTTAGAGGGAGAGAGGGCCACATCTGTGCAACAAAGAGGTACTCAGGGGGAGACTCTTAGGTACCATTACATGCAAGTTTAGACTCTCCTTTGTGGTAATGACTTCATAAGGGCAAGTCCCATGCTCAAGGGCTCAGCACATCAAACCGCCAGTCCCAATGTTTGTGACAACATCAACACCAGTCCAGGTGAGGATGTCCATGGGCAGCTTTTGAGTCACCGGGTCTCTAGCGTGTTTTTTAGTTTTTCCATTTTTTTTTCCATTTTTTTTAAAAATTCAGTTTTATTGAGGTATGTTCAGATACCATACAGTCATCCATGGTATACAATCAGCTGTTCACAGTGCTGTCATATAGTTGTGCATTCATCACCGCAATCTATTTTTGAACATTTTTTACACTAGAAAGAATAAGAATAAAAAATAAAAGTAAAAAAGAACACCCAAGTCACCCCTCCCTCCCACCCTATTTTTCATTTAGTTTTTGTCCCTATTTTTCTACTCATCCATCCATACGCCAGAAAAATGGAGCATGATCCACAAAGGTTTCACAATCATATTGTTACCCCTTGTAAGCTACATTGTTATAAAATCGTCTTCAAGCGTCAAGGCTACTGTGTTGGAGTTTGATAGTTTCAGGTGTTTACATCTAGCTATTCCAATACATTAAAACCTAAACATGGTTATTTATATAGTGCATGAGAGTGCCCACGAGAGTGATCTCTCAACTCCATTTGAAATCTCTTAAGTCACTGAAACTTTGTTTCATTTCGCATCCCCTTTTTTGGCCAAGATGTTCTTAATGCCACAATGCTAGGGCCAAGCGCATTCCCGGGAGTCATATCCTGCGTTGCCAGGGAGATTTACACTCCTGGGAGTCAGGTCCCACGTAGGGGGGAGGGCAGTGAGTTCATCTGCCCTGTTGGCTTAGTCTAGCTTTTGGTTTTAAAGCAAAAGTGTATGGTTAAAGGCTGAGCTGAGCTGCTCTTCCATGGTCAGTATTTTCCCTAACTTTTTAGAAACAGAGTCCCCCTTTTCATCTTTCATTTTGCCTCTGTGATACTATTCTAGGTCTTGTGCCAAGCACCTCACAGCAAGTTTTTATTTGTACAGTATTTCCTGGGGGCAAAATCCCATTGGGATCCCACTTGGAAACAATGTTTCGAGGAGGATGGGGTGAAGATGGTTACACTCTGGCAAATTTCTTGTTACTTCTGTGAGCTCACAACCATCATTTTCTTACTTAGTTACATTTTAAAAAGCATAACCATTTAGTGCACAGGTTCATTCATTGTAACAAAAACATTTGCAATGGAAATTTCTCTGCTTGAGTTTGAATTTCTTTGCTCGGTCTCCAGCACAACTTGTGCATTTGGAATACATGTTATAGGATCCCCTTTGCAAATGAAACCAGGTGATTCAACGTAAAACAGCTCAAAGTTGCACTGTAGATCAGAGCCAGCAGGTGGGGTGGGATGGTGCTGGCCAATATGCGCAGATGATGCCATATAGTTGATAGGTGTGGGGATCCTTCTGTATTTGTAGGCAATCAGCTGCTGTTTGTAGGAATTGCTCCTCCTTCTGACTGAACAGCCCCCCCCCCCACACACACACACAACTTCCTCCTTCTAGCTCCTGTCCAAGGACATTGGAAAGCAGGGACCTCCGGAACCGAGTTGCAGTGTTAGTTCAGATTGCTTGGCACCATGCCATACACATTAAAAAAAAAAAAGATATTATTGGACTGAGAGTCCCAGAGCTCCACCTTGATGAACTTCCCCATTCATTTCTCCCTCTGTGGGCTCTGAGGCTCCTCTAGGCAGAACCGCAGGAGGCCCCATTCACATCTTGGCCTGTGTAAATGGTGGCACCCCCTGGCACTGTGCAGTTGTACCTGGTCACATTAGTTTATACCTAGCAGTTCCAAGACAGTGTGAAAATGGCAAGCATAAGACCTGGTACTGGAAGCAAGGCTGGAGTCCTGAGGTGGTCATTTAATAGCTGGGCATGTCTGTGTTTACTCATCTACAAAACAGTAAAAATCCTTCCTTTGTAGGATTGTTGAACATTTGGTAAGGGAACAAACTTGGAAGTCCTTTAGTGATGATAGAACACTACAAAATGCACACCTTGCAGAGTGTAGATGTGTAACTGGATCTGTGAGGGTAAAGAAGGAACTACCGCTGCTGGGTCTGTGATCTTAAGAAGTGCACTGCAAAGTGGGGAGAGGTGTCTAATGCTTGTGAAGCCTGCATGTTCAGAAGGAATTGCTGCACCTTCTAGGTGAACAGGGCAAGTGAAGGATGCAACGTGGCAACCTGGAAGTGCGGCATCAACCTGTCCAGGAAAGCGGTGAGTTGCACTGGCTTCCAGGTGCTCACCCTGCTAGCAGCCCAGAAATCCTGGCCTTAAGAAATGAACTTTCCTTTAGTCAGTGATCATCTCTCTAGTCAAGAACCCTGAGTGCCAGGTACCTGGTGACAGTGGGGAGCAAAAACCCTGGGGTTCCAGGGGTCTCAAGGCCTTTTGCTTTTAGGTCTAAACAAGGAGCCCAGGCCTTGGATTTACTCCTACTGCCTACATTTTGCTGTTTCACCCTTCCTCCAATGTCCTGATTGTTAACGGCGCCTAATTTCCCATGATTCTAGTTCAGTGAAATGATCAGCTTGTCCTCCAGATTAGTATCTGTGCATCTTTGATCTGTTTCTAGAACTTTTACAGCTTGCTTCCTTTGAGCATACATTTCCTAGCATAACCATTTCTCCTGGCAGAGATGATGCCTGGATTGTAAGGTCCATTGGGCAGGCAGAGATGGCTTCATCACCGACTAGAAAACAACCATCTTCAAACACCTCCAGGAAGCCACATCCTGCATTTGGCTTATTCAGCTCTGCACCGAGTGCAGAGGGTATGTCTGCGTACTGCACCCTCTGAGGTGCAACAGCTTTTAGGTACCAAAAGGGAAATGGAAATGTTAAGAGTTTAAGGCCTTTGCTTCAGAGCCACCTGGATCAAACCTGCCTGGCTGACTTTTGTCAGTGGAAGGTACAGGAAAATAGTCTACAAATCAGTCAAAAATGAAGTACAGATTTCAGTATTTTATGTATTCAAATTTTCTTCCAGCTGATTTAATGGAGTGAGAAACAGAATAGCTCTCCCGTCTTCACCAGCAATTTGCATGCTGAGAAGGTTCGGCTGTCAGAAATCAGGCAAAGCCTTCGCACAGAACACTTCCAAGCGACATGTGTGAACACACATGCCACACAGAGCCCAGCTTCTTCCTAAGTGTGATGATTCTTCCACAAGGGGGTGGGGGTGGGGGACAAAACCAGAGACCCAAAAGGCATACAGAATTCTTTTATTTAACTTAAACCATGTAGTACTTTAACTACTAGAAAAAAGCAGAGTAAGAGAAACTAAAGTTGCCTTAGCTTCAGCCATTCAAAATAGACAAAGTTTCTTTTTTTCCCTCATAATGTAAAGAATCCAGAATATATCGCAATAACAGGAATAAATTCTTACAACAGAATATACAAAAACATTTTGAAATTTTTTTCATCTACTGATTTTTTTTATATAAACACAGGATTTTTTTAGGAATAATTTATACACAGAAAGTCATTTTATGTAACAAATTGGCCATGTTATTACCTCTTTTTTTAACTTTTTTTTAAAAAACTTTTTTTAAAGAAGAAACTCAGAAAATGCATTATTTGTGATGCATCCATTCCATCGCGCCTTCTGGTTTGATTTTTGTCCCAGAGGTAGACAAACTCTGGCAATCTTCTCACCTCAACCTCACTGGCTTAGAAAGCAGACAGGTGTTTTCACCAGGCATTTATTCCACCTGTGGATGTGTCTATGCAACACCAAACAACAGAATGAAAAGCTAACCAAAAAAACCCAAATTGTTTCTGGACTTTTCTGCTATGTAGTGCATCCAGATGTTTCCAACATTGAGAATTTTGTGGAGTTGTGTAGACATGGCAAATCATCCATCGAGAGCTAGAGGAAATGGAGTCAAGCTTTTTTTCTTTTTTTAAAATTTTCGGTAGCTTTTATTAAAAAGAACTTTTTTTTTTAAACTGGAAAAATGTATCTTCGGTGTCCCGCCTTAAATAAAAATAAATAGGGTCCCTTTCTCGTTATAATAAAGCATTAATTGTGATATGAGGCAAGTACGCAAATGGCCTGGGTGCACCAGAGTTACCACCTTTTGTGTGATAAATCTGTATGCTGTGATCATCATGAAAACCATCAGCTGTGCAATCAAGTCCTTCCATTTCTATGGCATAGCAAACAATTACAACAAGCAAACCAACCAAGCCAGATGCCGAATAGTGCTGTGTGCAGGGCTGGGCTACAACACCTCTGCTGTTTCCGTGACCAGTGAGGTTTTTCAGTCTGTTAAAGTAGCTACACTCCAAAGGGAAATGACCAGTAAAAGATGATCCCTTTCCCAACCAGATGGTTCTGGAAGACCAAGATACTGAAGATACAGAACTACTTCTTAAATCATCATCCTTCGTTTGTTATAAACTAGGGCACAAAGCATGGGGAGAAGGAGGTGAACCACCGCTTGGGTCAGGGAAAGATTTTTTTTTTTTGGCATATTGTAAAGCTAGCTAGTAAACAGTGTCCTAAAAAAAAAAAAAAGAATGGATCACAACTCACATTTGCACACAGAGAAAAAAAGTGTTTTTAAATTATTTTCGGCAATTATAAACTACAAACATTTTATAAAATTATTCTATGTTCTTACAAAAATGCAATGAAACATTTAATTAGTTCTTGTAAACCAGATCTTCGTCAACTGACTACCCGTAATCTACTGGACTTAAGAGCCCTATTGAAAATGCTAATGAGTGACTAAAAATGTTTACCAAAACGATGCGGACACACAAACGTGGACATACAAATGAGTGATCATTATATTTTGCAGAAACGAAACAAAACCCTAAAGTCATGCCCCAGAACTGACGACTAACAAGTGTGATATAGCTCGCATTCTTGAACAATTTGACTTAACTCCTCAATAAGAGTTTCCAAAGTAGAATGTTAGGTTTATTTGTTGAAATCGAATGCCCACGATGACTGTTGAGCCTTGATGTGGTCTGATACCTTCAGAAACCATCAGTTCCAAATAGGGCCCACACCTCTTCCAAGCCCTGTACCCTTCTGCTTGCAATTCTTCTGTTCCTGTGATGCCACGATCCCTGTCCCAACAGCTTCCTACTGCCTGATCATGCCACCATCAAGGAGGGTCCATCTGCTTTTTCTCCAAATGACTGCCTAGACTTATAAGCTGGAGGCCAAAAAGCAATCACCTGGCTTGTCCATGGTCTGTATCTTCAGCATCTCTGGCAACAGAGGTTCAATCTAAAATAACATCCTCTCTTGAAGTTCTCATCTGTACCACCAACTACTTCAGAGTGGAGTACAAAAGTTTGACTTTTTTTCACTGGTTCTTAAGGAGTGGATCTCTGGTCCATAGCTCCCAACACTGCTTAGCCCAGGAAATGAAGACCGCTGACAAACACAAAAGTAACATTAACTAAAGAACAAACCCAAAACTTTAAATGCATTACAGGTACTACTGGAATGGGCCAAGGCATACCATGGAGTGTTACTGTCAACTGGAGGGTGCCATTGTTTTGGAAAGGAAGGGTCATCAACACTGTCTGGCCACCCTGGGGAAACCCAACAGTGACAGCTGAGGACCTTGGACCGAGCATCCTAGCCTTCTCACTGATCTGAGCTCAGTGCCACATTGCCATAGCAGTGGCCTGCATCAGGTACAGCCACCTGCAGAGAGAGGTGGGCTGCCAAGGAAGAGGCTTTGGTGGAACAAACTGGCCTAGAGTTTGGCATCATACTTGGCTTATAAATCTGTTATTCCAACTGAAACGCACCACTTCTTACCAAGCATTCTGCCATTTGGTAGTTCCACAGTAACAGCTTTTCTAGTTGACTAAAGCCATTTTCCTACCGTTGAAATGTTTTTCAGAGTCATAAGAAACAGGCTGGAAGGAGAAGCCAGTGCTAGCCACAAACACTGTCTTGCACCCTCCGAGGAGGAAGCTCATCTCAACTGTGTGTCCCACGTCAGCATCCTGACATCACACAAAGACCTGGGCTGGGCTGGGTTCAGGCAGCTGAAGTTCAATGGTATCTCCAGGATAAACGAGCTCCTGCTGCCTCAGGGAAGGGCTGTGTGTGGTAACGTTTTAGTGCTCACATCAATTCAATGATGTGCCTCAGTGGTTCATGTTATCTCAAGCAGTGTGATCTGCTGTCAGAAAGAGGCTGTGTGGAAGATGCCACAACTCAGATTTACAAAATTATTTGGAGCATACAAAAGAGAAAAATCAAGAAGAGGTGGGGAAAGTAGCATAAAATTCAGCTAGAACTGTGAATAGATGATGCCTTGGTAAAGTCAAGATGGGTGGTTGGTCCAGTAAAATGACTGCACCATCACACAAGCAAAATTTTCTCTTTTATTTGTTTCTGAAGCATTTGTTACGATGGGCACTACACTCTTTAGTGTTTTCTTTCTACTTAAAGAAAAACCACCTACGGAGAACAAAAACAAAATGAAACCAACAACTTGGACAGTATAAAACAAAACCCTTATAACCAGCTGAATGATCTGTAGAAATCCAGTTGTGGAAACCGGGAGGTTTGTGCAAAAGAGAGGAGAGGTCTCACTATTCCAGGGGGTCACCTACAGTGTGGAAGAAGAAAACCCTGATCAAACGATATTTCTCAATCATCTTATGATCCCAGGGGACGTGGGAAAGAAGGGTAGTGTTCTTGCAGGAGAGAAAATGCTCCTGAGCTTAACTGCAGGACTGGAATTTTAAAGGCGCCATCCATGCTTTGGGAAAGGCACCCACCACGTTTCCCAGATAAAATCACCAGTGCCTGTAAGAGCAGCTGCTGGAATCAAGGATCGCACCTTCCACCCCTGTGAGCAGCAGGACGACCAGACGGGAGGGCGCAGCACCGCGGAGAGAAGGGCAGCTCAGCGCTGGCCACCAGCCCTTTCCATCCAGAGGGTTTGGTACGTCTTTGTTTTCCCCTGGGGAGGAGGAGGTGAGGGTGAAGTTGAGAGAACCGTCTGGAGAGGGAGAAGGGGCCTTTAACTCCCCAGTACATTCTGTATCAACAGGCTGTTCCATTAGGAACCTCTGCAGTCTCGATCAGAAAGGCGGACAGGCGGGCAAGCTCTCAAACTGGGAACGTGGCTGCACCGCAGAATTTAACCAGCGCAGCAGCCGCGGTGCAGGCCCCAGCTCAGGGCTGCACAAATAGCAGCTGAGAGGAGGAAACCCCAGACACTGCACATCTGCGTTGGGGATTCTCCCAGAGACTGCTTGCCACTCTCCGCACCCCTTCCTGTCCTCAAAACCTGGGAAACAACTGCTCTTTCAATGATGAAGTCTGTTCATCATTCGGTCTGCATAGCTTGTTTCAAAGACAGCCCGGGACAGCCACGTGGCCTCCTTGCTGCATGCCACCATGGTCCCCTCACAGCAGAGGGCAGGGAGCCCTGGGAGTCTACAGCCCGCTGGGCTGGGGAGGAGGGAAACCCTAATACCTCCAAAGCCAAGGTGGGAAAAAAAAAGGAATGAAAGCAACACAAAACAAGACATCTCAGAAAAAGGCAAGCCATTAGGAAATGAGCAGAGAAGAGTTAGCATTGCTTTGACCCCGGAATGCAGACTGGCCTCTCCCCTGCATCACCTGGTGTGTGTGGCCTGTGGTGTGGATGAGGTTACCAGTATCAACGGAGTATTGTCAGGTGCTGAGAAATGTGAGATGTATTCTTTTTTATATATACACATATAAAAAATAAGAGTGAGGTAGATAAATGTTTGGAAAAAAATCAAAACAACTGTCCTGTCTTACACACAAACATACACACGCAAACCCTTTTCTCAGTATTTAAATTCATAATGGGGCGTCTCTACAGTGATTGAAACTGGTATCACAAAATAAATTAAAAGAAAACTACATATAATACCTTCTTTCTGAACTTTTTTCTTTTTCTTTTTTTTTTTAAGGGGGAAATCTATGGGGCAGAGGCTAGAGAAAATAGTGGGACTGAAACTACTGACAAGCAGAAAACCACTACAAACTTTCTTTTTTGTGTTTAATCTCCAGTCACGACTAGCAATCATCATATTTTCACTTTCTCCTTACTCATAATTTAAACATTTCCATCCCAGAAGCAACTCTTGTGCTGTCATCGCTCTGGTGAGAAGTGCTAAAATCTAAACAAAACCAAACCCCCAGACCCCGAGGACTTGCATTCCTGGCCAAGGACGAGTGTGGCACTAGGGCGCTGGGCCTCTGGGAGCCAGAAGGCGCCTGGCCACGCTGGTGCCCGTCCTGCCCGACCTGGCCCTCGGCTGGCCGACCTGGAGGTGGGCTTACTAAGCCCCCTGAGGACGCCGGTCCTGGGCCAGCTCGGAGCCCAGGGTCCAGCTCCCTGCCAGCGCAAAGGGAGTACCTTGGGATTTTCTGACTCTAAAAGGTAGGTCGGTCTGGCGAGGTTGGTGGCGAGAGACCACAGAGGGGCAGGCTGGCCCCTGCTCTGCTGCACCCTTGGACTCAGCAGCTTGTGTTTTTTTTTTTGTCTTTTGTGTTTTTTGTTTTTTTTTTAATGGGATGGAAGGATTAAATATCCATTTTAAAAAAATAGCAACCCAAATGCCTAGTGTCTGCAGTGAAAACTGCTGTTGTACCCAAGAATTAAAAATATATATATATATTTATATGTGTCACAACCAAAACAAAGGCCAAGGGAAAGAGAAGGTGAGACTCTTCAACAATGGTGAATAGAAACACTGAATGAGGATGTGCGAAATATTTAACCTTTTTTTCTGACCTGAGTTTGTATCATGTCGTGCACTGTAACAGACTCAATGCTGTGTGAGAGCAGGTGGAGGAAAGGAGAGTGGCCAGCCAGGCCCGGGGCCCTCCGGGGGGCAGGCATGTCTCCCTTCACCTCCTTCCCTCTCCAGCCTCGTGCCCACAGAGCCCATGGGTTAGAGGACAACTAATGGGGTGATGGGGGTGGGGAGGGGAGGATGTATTTATAAAAAGGCATCAAACAGTTCATGGCAAATTATGTTATAGAAGTATCAGTTACTGGGAAAAGAGGAAGAAAGTTACACACTCTAGTACAAAGCATAAGAAGTTTCTTGGAGTGAGCAGAAAGGGAAGAAGGGTAGACCTGAAGGTTTTCATAGATTAAATCCACAAAGATAAAGAACAAAAAAATAGCAGCTTTTTTTTTTTTCTGTACAGACGTATAGATGAATATCTGAACCGTAAAAAAGTTATAAAAGTGACATTAAAGACGATGTGTATGCAAATGTTTCATGGTCTAACATAGAACTGTAAGACCCATGAAGAAGTCCTAGTAACAGAGAAAATGTCAACAAAGCTTAGAATGCTTGAATCCATGTACTGCTTTTCTTCTTATTGTGGTGGTGGTGCCTGAATCTCTTTCCTTGCAAACCTGCATGACCGGTCGGGCTGAGTCCCTGGGAGTCCCTTCCCATTTGCGTCCTCGGGGGCGGGAGGGGGGCTGGGGCAGAGGGGACTGGCATGTGGCTGGCCTTTGCTCAACGCCTGCATCTCAGGCTCCCGACAGGGCCCGCTTTCTCCAGAATTCTTGAGCCAGCGGGTGGGAGTGGGGAAGTGGGGCAGGGAAGCTGGTTCAGCTTCTCCCCATTGTCACTGAGAGAAAGTCCCATTTTGTCCAGTTCCCCCAAATGATAATCTAGTCAAAAGCAATTAGATCTTTGTGAACATGAGACTTCAAAAGAACACCAGTGAATGATCAGATGGCGTGCATCACCAACATTTCTCTTAAATGGAGTAACTAAACACCATGCTCTCTCCATGCCTCTGGAAATAAGAAAATAAGTGCAGGGATCATGAGGGCAAAGGTTCAGGGTTTTGGCAAAATTTGGCAGCATTAAAATGGTAACGAACTTGGATGAGTGATGGCCCTTTCAAAATTTCATCTGTCCCTAGAAAGGTCAAAGATAAGGTTAAAAAATCCAAGTCTCAACTGGCTGTTATAAAGACCTACAGTGTCAGGCAGGTACTTCTAGGTGTAACGTGGATCCCCCTGGACAGCTGTTTCCTGGATCTGATAAAAAGGGCTTTGCGGCTGGACTGGTGGCCAATGTTTTTCCATTATGAAGCAGAGAAAGAGAAATGTGTTAGAGAGAGAAGATAGAGAGAGGGAAAAGGAGTGAGGAGAATCGATTCTCATGTGTTCTGTTGCTAGTTAAGTGTTGTCATTAAGGTTCTTAAAGGCCCATGTCAGTTGAAGGGTTTGGTTAGGGAAATAAAAAGCTGCTTGCATATTGAAAAAAGGAACATCCCAAATGTGTTTACTGACGAGAAGCCGTCTCCCGGGGGCAGCAATGGCGGTTCTGAAGATCCACTGAGGTACAGGAGGCGTTTGAATATATTGTGAAAACTCTCCCCCCCCCACCCCCACCCCGCCGCTGAATGTGCACACACGTTACTGTTTGCACGGGATGCGGGATCCGAGGATCAGCAGGTCGAAGACTGGGGCAGAGGCAAGGCCCGCTCGTTCTTGCGTCCCCCGTTCATGTGCGCGTAAGGCTGTCTCTCATCGAAGCTGGCTCGGAGAACCAGCACACCAGGGCCTGGGCCGTTCTCGGCCTTGTGTCCTGAGTGTCTGTCGGGCAGCGGCAGGGAGGACGAGGAGGCAGATGGGTCCAGGGGGACGCTCTCCATGTTCTCCGGTTCTAGGTCCAGCTCCTCGGGTTCAGGGGGCTTGTTCTCCTCGCTGTAGTAGAAGGAGACCTCCCGGAAGCCGAGCTCCATCTCGTCTTTGATGCTACTGATGATCTCCAGGAAGGAAGGCCTCATCTTGGGGTTGTACTGCCAGCACATGCGCATCAGTTCAAACCTGAGGTGAAGACAGACAGAAGATGGGCCCAGACTGGAAGATGGCAAAGCCGCTCCCCGGGCCACCTGCTGTGGTTCCCTGCCTGACATGCATACAGCGAGAGCGCTGGAATTAGCTCTGTCACCTCTCTGTTAAGTCTCTGGCTCTCTATCCTGATGGCCCAAGTAGCCTCCAGCTTCTGTCTTACATTCGTTCTGTCCCATTCACTTCATAGAGAGCCCAGGACCCACCAGAAATCCCACTCTCTCACTTCCTGAGGACAAGTCTCAGTTCACACAGAATCCACCATTACATGTATTATTTATGACAGTATTAAGAAATAAAAATAACTAGCTTTCTCTTTGAAGCATCTTTTGCAGCCACTGATACAAATATTATTTTAAGAATCAGAATGTAGGAAACCCCAGGGTTCTCACTAACAAGGCTAACGAGAGATCACAGCTTTCCTGACAGTGGTCTCTCTTTCAGTCCCACCTATACTATTTCTAAGCTTCCTTCTGGCAGCAGGGGTACCATTGGCAGAGAACTTGAGAAAGCAGACATTATGAAGTGGCATGGTTGCAAACAGGAGTTCACAGTCCACGTTGCCTGTCTCGACATAGCCCCTGAGGGCTAAGGCTGCTGGCTGCACGCCCCCAGCACAGAACCCCAGGCCTCTCGTCCACTGATGCTAATGGTTAAGAGTCCTAACGCAGACCTGAAGCCAGATTCCAACAAGCCAGTGATGGGGAACAGTGGGGAACAGTCCTCTACACATGCCAGTGACAGATAAGAGGCCAGAGCCCGAAGCTGGTGCTACGCCTCAGTCTCACCACCCAGGCCAGGCCGCGCTCAGGCAGCTCACCTCTGGGCAGCCCTCACAGGGGCACGTGGGCCAGGAGGGAGTCTTCCGGCCACGGGACTGCGCCCCTCGTGAGAGCAGGAGGCCAAGCGTGGAAGAAGAGAGGAGGAAGGCTGTTGAGAGTGTGGCCAGCGGCCCTGACCCAGGAGAGGCCTGGGCTTTGATGAGAGTTCTGAAGGGTTGCGAGAGGAAGGAAGCTTCTCATTAACCCAGAACACAGAAAGACCAGCTAATCAGACTTTTGAGGCAAAAAGGAAGGTGAACAAGCAAACATCCAGGCTGGCCATGGAGCACAGAGGAAGCTGTGGTTTCAGGGAGGGACCAGCCAGTGGCCCTCTCTCGTGTGAGCTGAAAACCAAAGAGCCTTCCCTTCCACCTCTGTTCTCAACAGGAAATTTTAGTCTTTGTTTTGTTTTAAAAATTCTGGCTAAAGAGACACTTTTCAATAAAAATGGCCAAATGGAACGCCCCATGTGCAGGAAGCTCTAAGCCCCCAAACTGGCATCACACTGATCCCCTGACCACGAGACCTCCTGCTCACATTCCAAGGTGGGGAATGTGATGTGACAGAGGCCACTGGGAATGGAAGCTGGCCTGGAAACAGGAACACTCCTACGTCGACCGACCACACTCCCATGGAAGACGTGGGGAGGGGCCAGGTATGGCCAGATGGAGGAGCACCTAACCTCAAGGGGAGGTGGGAATGGGGATGTGGGAGATCCACCCAGAATTCCATGTTCTAAAGTAGGGGTCGGGCCAAGACCATCTCACCGCCTGTTTTTGTATATCAACTTTTGGGGGGACAGAGCCAAAACAAATTTGTTTACATACCATCGATGACTGTTTTCTTGCCACCAGGGCCAAACAAGCAGCTGCAACAGAGACCCTATGGCCTGGCCGATGAGCCTGAGATATTTACTCTCTGGCCCTTTACAGAAAAAGTTTGCTGGCCCCTTCTCTAGAGGTAAAAGAAGTCAAAACGCAAAGGCTGACTAGTTTTATTTCCCTCCAACTACACTACCTACACCTACAGCACAACTGCTAGCAACAGGGGTGGGAGCGAACACTCGTTAACTGTAGCGGGAGCTGGTACTTCCTCCGTCAGGCAGGGAGTGCTTCGTGTGTGAACAACTTCAGTCCTCACAAATCTGTGAAGTGGGTGCTCTTATCACGCCAGTTTTAGAGATGAGGAAACGAAGGCATCAAGAGATCAAATAATTTATCCAAGGTTACAAAACTAGTGAGGGCTGGAGCCTAAGAACAATGTGGCTCCATTTTCTACACTTTGACTGCCATCTACCCCAGAAAATAAAATTTCTCTCGATGTAAACAAGAAACCCTGAACCCACCAGGAGTCCGGGGTTTGCACTGATAAATCAGCAGCTAGTTTGTCACATCCCCTCTGGTCAGCTGGTAAACAAGCCTGCCTTCCCATCCCCTCCCCCATCGCTTCCTAATTAAAAGGACGAAAAACCATTTTTGTTAAACGGGCCATAAATACATGAATTCCATCTCTATTGCTCTGCTGCGATTTCCTCTCTGGCTGACTGACTTAGCCCTGAATAGTAGCTCAGGCAGGGCCAAGACCATGTGATGTACCCTGGCCCTGTGCCCCCGTGGCCAGGGGCACTGAGGAGGTGCCCCCAGCAGGGCAGTGAGGCAGTGACATCAGCACAAACCAGTCATGTGACGCCGCTTTTAAACCATTCCAGATTCACGGCCCTTCCAGTGCTTCCCATAAAAGGAAGTTTGTTTTACTCTGTGGGATTCAAGACCTTGTTTATACTATCTCAAAAGAAAACTTTCCAGTAGACTCTGGAAGGATTTACGACCTGATAAAACTCTTTAAAAAAGCACACTTTTTAAGCTCTGCCGAGCCCTGAGCCCTTTCCACACTAGACAGAAGTGGTCTCTTACCAGACTGTTCCCTGGATTTAGGGGAACGTGCACACAGTCTTTCACCTGGGGCAGGAACAAGAAGTTGGAGAACTCCTGCTCCAACTGTGAAGTGTCCTAATGTGAGACTTCTGTGACCTCAGGAGGCTGGTGATGGTCAGGGGTGACTGGAAAGGGGGACAACTGCACGCCCCCCCCCCCCATCCAAAACACGCAGCAGTGCCTCCATATTCACACACTGCTTGCCCTGTGCTCTCTGCTGCTCTGGTGAACTGGACAAGTTGTGATCTGTGTCAAGATGTCCACAAGCTAGGATGCACCTGGGAGGCTCAGGGTGAGAGCACTGCCACAGCCAAGCATGAGCACAGCTTCCATCCAAGTGATGACACCCCCAGAATGAGACCTGATTCCAGAAAGGACCTGACGGGGCCACGTGGGCTCTGCCCCCACAGCCTCCTGGCAGCTTGAATAGCTGGGGTCTTCTTCTAGACCACTTCTCAGCCAGTAATGGCAGCAGGCAGCAGAGCCTTCCTGACCCCTACTCTGCATTGCCCTCTCTCTGGGCAGTGTTGGACTGCAGGCCTGTTTCCCATGGGAAAGCCCATCCAAGGGCTCGCTGGGCAGAAGCGGCCATTCCTGCCTGTTTGGACTCTACCCAATCACTTGATTCCTGCAGAACCAGCCAGGAATCCCAGCAACGTGGGGGTTTTAATCAGCCACAGGAGAAACCATGTTTTGAGAGCTACAAAGACTATCAGATTCTTCTGAGTTTGTTTCAGGCTTGTCTATGAGCTGATGTCTCTTTGGGCTTAAAAAAAAAAAAAAAAAAAAGGGCCACTCTTTCCTGAGCCCTGCATCCTGAAGACTTCCCTGGTGAGAGTCATGTGGAGCTGTGGCAGTGTGACCAGCAGAACAACTGGCTTCTCTGCAGAGTCTGTAGGGCTTAGTTCACACCTCAGCTCCAGCCCTTATCCCACAGCATTAAAGCCAGTTCTTTTTATGTCACCGCCAGACTTTGTGACAGCTGGGACCACTCCTTACTCATCTTCATGACTTTAGCAGTAAACATGTACCCCTGAGGGCTCAACAGCACCTGTGGTGTAAGCGTCGCGATCTGAGTGTAAGAGAGGGTCAAGGATGGGCTTTGTCATCAGGTTAAATACTGGCTCCACCAGTAAACCACAGCCTGAATCTGATCTTATGATATGTGCTAAATTAATTCAAACTGAGTCATGGCAATGAAGCTCATAGATCTGAATACTCTGTGGCTTGGACTATGGAGCTTTTGATCTAAAGCCTGGACACTGTGCCTGAATGGGACTCCCAAGGTAACCTGTGTCACTTGCAGCACTTCACCTCCCTCTCCTCCCACGGTTCCCGAAGGGTCTCTGTTCAGTCCCCTGGAACTGCACAGCGGACGCTGATTCTCTCCCACCTAAAACCCCAGCAGGTGATTCAGGCAACCCCCGCCATGTCAGCCAAGTTTCCTCTCTCTGGGATAAACATAGTACATTCTTTCATTTCTTGTAACAAAAGAACCTTTCTTTCCTGGTACACTTCTTCTACCTACACTCATCAATAAATTCAGAAGGACAACATGGACACTCCCTATGAAACCAACTTGCCTCCTTTCATTCTGTTCTTTTCTTAGAAGAGAGGAAAATTTACCAAGGGGGTTCCGGATGGCAAAGCAGCAATGCCTCCTCAATTCATGGAATTCATTCAATATCTAAGAGGAACCTCTCCGTGTCAGTTTCCTTGTCACCTTATGCTGGGAACAGGAAGTCCCCCGCCTTTCCCATGGCAGGTGGGCTGCTTCCCAGGCATATTAGATTAATAGTAAACCACCAGTCACCTGGGGGCAGATCAAAATCAGAAAGCCCATGAGTTTCACAGAGACAAAAGTTGATCCACTTCAAAAGAGAAGGCATAAAGGTGATACCTCTTTCCCCACCATGCCCAAACCACAAGAACAAAACTCACACCTGCCTTCTCCAGCTGGCTCTCTGCTTGCTCCAACACCACAGGTCCTAGTATTAACCCCTGTTCTCGCTCTGTACACCTTTATGCAAATTCAGTGGGCACTGTCCTCACACTCCATTACTTATACATTATCTCCCAGGAAGAGTTTGCCACTAAGAAGACAGTGGTCACCGGTGAGGGGAATGGGGGAACGGGGGTATGGCCGCTGGCCTCCATGACCCCCACAGGTCCTCACCTCTGTCCTCCCTCTAGTGGAACTGGGCTGACCGAGTAGGCCATGGGCAGTGTGGGAACGATGGAGTTGGACTTCCCAGGCTAAGCCATCAAAGGCACCAGGGCTTCTGCTTGGTTCCTGGCTCACTTACTCTAGGGCAGGGGGAGGCAAACAATGGGCCTGCAAGCCAAACCCTGTTTTTGTAAGGCCTGTGAGCTACGAATGATTTTTACATTTTTAAATGGTTGAACAAATATCAAAAGAAGAATAATACTTTGTGGCACATAAAAATTAGCTGAAATGCAGATCTCAGTATCCAAAATTAAAATTTCACTGGAGCCTGGCCATGTTCCTTTTTGCTGCTTTGGAGCTACATCAGCAGAATCCTGTAGTTGCAGCAGAGGCTGTGTGGCCCTCAAAGCCCGAAATATTTACTATCTGGCCCTTTAGTGAGAAGGTTTGCCACCCCTGCTCTCACGGACGCCAGGTACCACGTCTTGAGGACACTCCAGGGGCACCACGGAGAGGTCTGTGTGGAACTGAGGTGCCCAGCCAGCCTCAGGCAGGCCTTCAGGGGAACCATTCCTGGCTGGTCATCCAGAGGGAAAACTCATGACAGACTCCGAGCCAGAACCACAGGCTAATCTGTTCCCACATTTCCGAGCCTCAGAAATGCTGTGAAACTGATGTTGTTTTAAGCTATTACCCTTTGAGGTAATTTGCTGCAATAACAGGTGACGAGATGGAGAATTTCTATCCTGGGCGAGAAGATACATTTTTTAAGTGCCTTTTAAGTCTCTTCCAATGTTGGGTCCAGGTGTGCTAAAGAGGCAGTACTGGGAAGTCCCTTTGATGAGGGATACAGGAAACCTAGCACCCCTGGGCTTCATCCTCTATGGGATGGGAGCAGGCTTCAGCTGCACAAAGGTTCAGAAGCAGCAGCTAATGAAAATGAAGCCCAGGGGTGCTCTGCCCAGTCTTCCCCACCCAGTATACCATCCAACATCACAGCCAGAATGAGGAGAACAAGGCCCACTACCTCAACTTGTGCTCCCGGATTCTGTCTTGGTAGCAACCCTCAAGGGGCTTTGGAAAAATCCCAAACTATAATTTGTTAATAGAATACTGGTTTCTGCTTCCTGGACAGTGGTAGTCAGAATTCTAAGCTGGCCATGAAGCTTCCCACCCCGGGTTATACACCCTGTATAAACTGCCCCTCTTCACTGTGGCTGGGACTTGTGCACATGATGGGATTTCACTCCTATAATCGGTTAACTTTAAATTAATGAAAAGGGCAATTATCCTGTGTAGATCTGACTTAACCAGGTTAAAAAAAAAACAAACTAGAAAAGCAGCAGAGTTGCTGTCTGCTGCTGGCCTTGAAGAATTAAGCTGCTGGGTGGTGAGAGGGCCCATGGAGCAGGGAATGTGGAGGGCCTCTAGGAGCTGATAGTCATCCCGGGCTGACACCCAGTAAGAAACTGGGACCTCAGTCCTACACCACCACCACGAAACAAACTCTGCCAATAGCCTTAATGAGCTTAGAAGAGGAACCTGAGCCTCAGAGGAGATCACAGCCCCAGCTGACACCTTGGTTTCTGCCTGGTAAGATCCTGAGATGAGGACCCAACACTTCTGTTCCTGACCCACAGAAACTGAGAGACCAAATGAGCAGAGCTTCCATGACTGCTGGGCTCAGTTTCTCTCGTACCCATACGACATGCATGTTGGATTCACGTCTGTAAGCCATCCCACCATGATGGGGCCCAGCACAAGCTGGTGCTCACTCAAGGTGCACGGGATGAGCAGATGGAAAGACGGACAGGTGGGTGCATCTGGGTACCTCCTACGTACACATAAAAGGAGCCCAACAATTCCTCAGTGACATTTTCCAAAGTCAAGCAGACCCTGAGCTGCAAGGCACCCCCAGAAAAGCCCTGCACTGAGGTACAAGAGGTAGCCTAACGTCATGTTTACCTTTTAGGATTCAGAAGGGTCTCTGAACCCTGCCTTAACCTATGTGTCAAAAACCAGCTGTTTCTGGCCTACATCTGTTGTTCCCATGAGTGTCCCAATCACAGAACACCTCACACCCCCTCCTCAGACCTGTTCAAGGAAAGACAAGCCCCTTCCACCTTTGGCAGCTCTGCCCTCCACCAGGCCCCAAATCAATACCGTGCCCTGAAAGCAGGGCGAGACCTCCAACGAAGGGTCTTTTCCTAAGAAGGAGGAGCAGCCAAGGCCCCTGAGACATCAGGGACACGTTCTCATTCTCGGACAAATCACAGGAACCAAAAGGGTAAGATTTTCCTTTAACGTCAGTGGTCTGTGGTGCAACTGCCCAGCACCCACTGTGGCATGTGTCGCAGGACGTGTGTGCAAAGAGGTCACCTGAGCCACGCTGCAGCCCCCACTGCGCCCTGGGTGAAATGCCAGAGCACAGGCTATTGACATGGTTTACGACTTTGATAAACACTTAACAGAAAAGAAACCTTGGTGGCAGGACCCAGAAACTGCCTGTGGGAAGATGTCTGTGTGTGTCCAGCCCACGAAGGTTCCTGACCTGGAAGCTTTGTGGGCACCAACGGTAGCCATCTGCTCAGGCCTGCAGAGGCTGCACAGGCTCTCGCTTTGATGTAAGAGTAGTAAGTGTCGTGTTGTTGCCTTGTTTCTTTGTTTTTTCAAACCTTGCATGGAGAGGATGAATGAGAAAGCCTTTGGTCTAATATGTCACCGAGACATTCAGTCTGAGAAATCATGGTGCAAACTGCAAATGAGATCCGAGGGATTTAAGAATAAAGGGTACAGCAAAGACACAGTTTCCTCCAAACCTGGTCCCTCGTCAGGATAAATCCCTGTCTAATCCCCTCCCAACCTGTACAGTCTCTGCTGGGACCAGAGAGATTTGCTTCTAGAATGACCAACCTCATATGACCCAGGAAAACAGTTACTCGAGAAAGGAAATGAGAGAGAGAACATGGAGGGGTGAGGGGGAGAATACATACAGCATGTCAGGGCAGTTGTCGGGCTTCTCCAGGAGGCCACCCTCCATGACGAAGCGCAGGACCTGCTCGTTGGACAGACCCTGGTACGGCTGCTCGGCCAGTGTGGCGATCTCCCAGAGGACCACCCCAAAGGACCTACAGGGAGGAAAGAAACGTGAGGAGCTTTGGAAGGGATGGAGAGAACCGCAGCCCTCCGTTCCCAGCATGCCTTCTGCCTTGGATACTGTGGGGACTGAGCACCGGGCTGAGGGTGGAAGGACGGCTACGAGCTTTTCCCGTCAAGTAAATACAGCCCCCCCCCCCCCCCCCCCCCCCCCCCCCCCCCCCCCCCCCCCCGGCACAGTTGAGGAAGCTAAAGTTCAGGGACTTTTCCCATCCTTTACACAGTTAGGAAGTGCCTCGTCTTTGATTTGAACCCAGGGCACACTGAGTTCAGGGCCTAGCCCCAGCCACTTAACCAGCAGGGCAGAGCTCCCCAAACTTGCTTTAGCCCAACAATGATAAATTCAGATATGTATACCCTGCCTGTTCATTGATTTAGTACTCAAAACCGAGGCCTCGGGCCATCAAGCTGTGCTCCCCCAGGTGATTCTTATGATCAGACCATTCTGGGAACCTTTACACAAGTGGTTCTCAATCTGGCTGCATATGAGAATCCCCTGGGGTACTTTTAGAAACTATGGAGACCTGGACCCCCAGTAGAAGTTGTGATTTATCTAGTATGGGGTTGGGGCCTGGGACTCAGAACACTGGAAAGCTCTCCAGGGATCTCCAGGTCTGGCGTAGCTGAGGGAGAAGAAGATGGCACTGAGATCTAGAAGCTGCTGGCCTGTGAATGGGTCTGTCCCCATGTGAGGGAATCGAGGTAGGCTCCACTAGCTGGTGGTGGTGGTGGGCCTCATGGCCAACAAAGAATCCTGGAGCACAGAGTATGGCCCACAGAAGAAGAAGGGGGCAGCTGGGGAATAAAATCGCCAGACAGAACAGTGAGCAGTTCTGCCATACGTGCGTTTTTTTTGCCTGTTGGTTTTGAAGATCGAACTACTAGAAAACAAATTAAAATAAATAATGCACACTTTCAGACAGACAACGTTAGGGAAGGCAATGCTGTGACCCGGAAAACAAACGTGCTTTCCCATAGCAGATCCCCAGTCATTCACAAATTCCCCCCGGTCCATTAGCTTTTGCATTCAGTTCACTTCACCTTGCTAAAGCAGGCTGCTTGTGAGCAAGTGGCCTGGGGGGAGCTTCCTACCAGATCCAACTTGGGCAAAGGGTGTGGGAAACTCCACTGTAAAGATCCAGGGCAGGGTACTTTCCCACCCGGAGCGCTTAGGGTCTTGGCCCTGACCCATGCCTGGAGGGCCTCTGACCCTGTATCAGACCTTTCCTTTGGCTGCTTCGCTACATTCCAGGAGCAAAAGGTTTTTGTACAAGTTGCTACTAAAAGTAGATGTTAGGTATAGATAGAATCCTAGCAATCAAGGAGGACTGACTCACCCACCCGAGGTCCTTCTGAACTTCCAATGGTCAAGAAATATCTTCACGAGACACAAGAGATCTAGAAAAGCTGAGGCCTGGGCAGAGGGAAGCAGGGGTTCTCCGTCGATTTGAGCGTTGGCACCGCTACACTCCCAAATCTGTCCAGTCACATAAGTAGCATGTCTGGGAGGCTGCAGCTCCTAATTCTCCAGGTCTGAAGCACAGGACAGTATGTGAAACAAACTTTCTGCTGTTTGTACTGATTTCAGGCCTGGTTTTGAGAATAACCTGAGGATGTGGTACCCTCCCAGGTCCTTTTCCTTGGCTGTGTCCCTTCCTCCAAGCCTCTGCTTCGACTGGATGGCTCCCATGCTGACCCTTTCAGCCTTGACTGCTTTAGTTCAAGCTCCAGGTTACTTGGCTATCCAACAACTCAGCGTGTCTCAAACTGAACTCGGTCTCGTAAACCTGTGCTTCTTCCCTGCCTCCTGTACTCTCGATGCCCCTGTTCCACCTTAACAGTCAACCTGAGAGCACCCTTACCACCTGCCTTCCCTCGGCCTCCTCCAAGTCCCACCAAGACTTGCCTATTCAGGCTCAGGTTTGTCCAAAGGTCTGGTTCCTCCTTTCCATTGAGGTAGTGCTTGGTTAATTCAGATGGTCCTGCTCTCCTGGCCTATAGCAGTTCTCTTTTTTGGTTCCAACCTCTTATTCAACGCATCCTTACGCTGTAGCTGTAGAAAGCTTAATAAAACACGGCTCTTGATCTCTCTTCTGTTCAGAAACTTTAGAAGTCTTTGCAGAAGAAGAGGCTAAGCCTACTTATAATTGTGCCTAAGAATCACCCCCAGAGAACCTCTTTGTTGCTCAGATGTGGCCCCTCTCTCTCTAGCTAAGCCAACTCTGCAGGTGAACTCACTGCCCTTCCTGCTTCGTAGGACATGACTCCCAGGGTTGTCAATCTCCCTGGCAACGTGGGACATGACTCCTGGGGATGAGCCTGGACCCAACATTGTGGGACTAAGAAAGCCTTCTGGGCCAAAAGGGGGAAGAGAAATGAAACAAAGTTTCAGTGGCCAAGAGATTTCAAACGGAGTCGAGACATCATTCTGGAGGGCATTCTTACGCGTTGTATGGATATCCCTTTGTAGTTTTTAGCGTATCGGAATAGCTGGAAGGAAATACCAGAAACTTCTGAACTCAACCCAGTAGCCTTGATTTTTGAAGACAACTGGTATAACTATGTAGCTTACATGGTGTGACTGTGTGATGGTGAAAATCTTGTGGCTCACACTCCCTTTATCCAGTTTACGGACAGATGAGTAGAAAACTGGGGACATAAGGTAAATGAATAATAAGGGGGAATGGGCATATGAGATGTTTTGGGTGTTCTTTTATACTTTTATTTTTATTCTTATTTTTATTTTTTTGGAGTAATGAAAATGTTCAAAAATTGGTTGTGGTGATGAATGCACAACTATATGATGGTACTTTAAATAACTGATTGTACTGTGGATGACTATATGGTATGTGACTGTATCTCAATAAAACTGAAACTGAATTTAAAAAAAAAAAAAAAAGTCTTTGCAGAGTCTGTAGAATTAGTCCAAAATCCCTAACACAATATCCAAGGCCTACTTGATTGCTTTTCAACCTAACTCCCTTGAGGAAGTCTCACCCTCCTCCCCCTGCAGCAAGTGCTCTCCACCGCACCATCTCACCCCCATCCCCAACCAGGAAGCCATCCTTGGTCCTCAACGATTAACGCATCAAATCAGATAGAAGGTAATGGACTAGTTGGCTCTCCACCAGTGGCGCAGAGGTGAACTGGAAAGGCTTTTCCTGAGTGACTCTTCTGATGTCAATATCACCTGCCAATCACGTCTCCTTGATGTTGGAATATTTGGTTATCCCTAAGAGCTCAGCATGACCAGTTGAATCCAACATTTTTCTGCACCAGGGAATGGAAGCCAAACCATCTATATCCAATACCAAGGTGCCTTTCTGGCATCACCAGGTGTCATTAAGGAACCATCTAAACATCTACCCAGTTACTGCTAGAAGGGAAGGCAAAGATCCCTAAACAGACCTCATTTTCCAGATGGAGCAATCAAACCCCAGAGATGCCAGGCAATTGACTAAGGCCACATGGACAGGAGGAGGCACTGAGAAACATCCAACAGCTAAGCATTTTTCAAAGCAGGTATTTCACTGTGTGGCCTTGACTCTTAATGGCTTCAATATAAAATCCAATCTTGTAATTTGCAGACAGATTTAATCTTCAAACATCAGATAAATGCCTTTGTGTGAAGTCTTTTCTAATTATGAGCACTGGCAACTTGGCTGAGTAACAGACAACTTGAGTTGAGTCTCCCCTCAGTGCCAGGCTTTAGTATTCAGTAACTATACTCTCCACACCAGGAACAGTGCATGTCAAGGGCCCACCCACCAGCAAATTGAAACCTGCCAAGCAATCCACATTCCCCATTGATGCCAACCAGCCACTAAAGAAGCAAGAAACTCTAAGCAGGTGCATCTAGCTCTGGATATTTTTAACAGCGTGGAAAGCTTCTTAGTTAAGTCGAGCAATGAAGATACGCCCATAGGGTGATCCAAACACTCAGGAAGGGGACATGACTCCAAGCTGGGGGTCACAATTCCCCAGTCCTTGGCCTGGTGCCCTCCATGCCTAGATACCTGTGTCTTCTAACCCAAACAAGTTGAGAGGGATGTGGTACTACAACAGAGAAGCAGGAGGGGCAACCATAGGGTCTCAGCCACAGTAGGCAAATCTGGACAGTAGGCTGAATATCCTAGAGAAGAGATCACTTCCTTAGATGACTCCAAGGCCTGTCCTGTCAGAAAGAGAGCAGGCTGTGCAATTCTGCTACTGAGAGAAGAGCCAGTGGGGTGTCATAGAGAGGCCAACTTAAGCATAACATGGGAAAGATTTGTGAAGAACAAGGATGTCTTAATTAGGACATTTTTTTTTGTGAGGGAGTGAACATGTAGTTGCTGCAAGTATCTGAGCAGAGGCTCAACAATCTCCTATTAAAGATGTTGTGGATGGGATTCGGGGGTTGGATCTGACCTTGGAGATACCTTCCAATCCTAAGATTTTGTGGTCTCTTCTAAAACTCAGATAAAATTCTTGGTATTTCTTGTTAATTTTAACTATTTAGGAATGATTATTTTGTGCTGTTTAAGACCATCAATGATCTCCATTCCTTCAAGAGGGATAGCTTCATTTTAGAGCCAGGGTGGCTGAGGAACCTTCCATATAACTCAATGTCCTGTCCTCCCCCACCTGTGCTATCTTCAAAGGCTATGTTTAAAACAAACAACAACAACAACAAAAAAAACTGAAGATAACAAAACAGAAAAAAACTTACAGCATTGTTATAGCACTGTCAACGCCTGAACATTTAATGGAATACATATCAAATGCCTATGCTCGTTTGTGTATATTTTTTCTTATGGGTTCTTTATGGCTGTGTAGTCAAGTGGGAGGAAACTGGCACCGAACACCCAAGGTGCCTCTTTGTTGCTGTTTGGAGCAATAGTGGCTAACTAGAACTGGGGTAAAATTAGCCTGTGGGATATTAACAACTCTAGTTTTATCTTCCTACCCTCTCTCTGTTTTTCCCTGGCACTCACAGTTTTTCTATTTTATTGTACCGTAAGCTGACCTCGAAGCATTTGGAGGAATGAAGCCTAGAATAAATCGATGCATGCACATACCCCAAGCTTGTTCTCTCCCTTGACATCTCTATCACCAAAAATGGTGTAGAGCACTTTGATTTGACAGTGAAAAGATAACCATCTCGGACAGGCTGATTGCAAAACACATCTCATACTTGAGCTCAAGAAGCTATCATGCTTTGCTGGGTCAAATTCAAATGCTATTTCCAATTTGCACCTGTCTTCAAAATAAGATCGGAGGCCCTTAAACTGTGAAAGGTTCATGAGGTTAAAAAAATGATGTCGGCCACTATTTAAATAGTTCCTCTATGTGGTCATCCAGCCAGTTGGAGTAAACAACTACCATTTCTGGACCACATCAGCAATGGGATCTCTTGAGAGGAAAGCCAAGAAACGAGTTGACATTCTAGAAGATAGATGTGCCAGGGCCTCAGCTTGCCAAGAACCTTAGCTCTGTTTCAGAACCTACCATCTCTCCATGAAGCTGCTGAGGAATGGCAAATCACGATACTATTGATGGTCCTCCACCACTCCTCAGCTGACGGGCTTCCACTCCTGGACACTTTGATTATAAAAATTTTGCTTTCCATACCATCCCTGAGTCAGCATTAATTGATGCCCATTGAATGAGACAAACAACAGATGGGACCGACAGGAAAACACAATCCAGACTCAGAGGCTTTAGATCTAAATAAAAGACATGTTTGTGATCTGAAGGTTACATTACAGGAGGTAGCAGTACCCACCTAATATCTACAGAGAAAGAGGAAAAGAGAGAGAAGACAGGCAGGGTGGAGAAGCTGAGAGAAGTAGAAGTTTCTGGCGTGCCCTGTCTTCCTGGGGGCACAATCTGGTGTTCTGTTTCAATGGCTTCCAGCTTCTGGGTGAGCAGAAATGATATCTGCTGTCCTTCTGTCCTTAGCATGCCCACTCCAAAGAGGAAAGAGTGTGGCCCACATAAGACTTAGCGGGAAATGGGCTGATCATGACGAGAGATTGGGAGAAAAGTAAAGCCCTTGTGACTGGGCCAGTGGGATTTTTGGAGGCTGGAGGGCTACGGGCTGGCATTATGGTAAAAGTCTCTCATTACCAGACATCAGAATGAGTGGTGAAGACGCCATCCTTGAGGGACTCCGGAGACATCCAACGCACAGGCAGCAGGCCCTTCCCTCCTTTCCGGTAATAGTCGGTTTCATAGATATCTCTTGTCATACCGAAATCTGTAGGGTGGAGAGAAGGCACGAGAGTGATGCTGTTTGAGCAGCTCTCGGGGAGGAGCAGAGATGCACCCTCACTGCTCCGCTTTAAGGAGGCTGTGGGTTCACATCTGCAATTTCATACGGCAGAAACAGTAAGGGATGATCAGTCACATGACAAGCAAACACCAAGAAGTCCCCCGGCTTTTAAGTACATTTATCATTTGATTCCTTTAAAAAGTCAATTCCCTTAGTGCATTTTAAAGGAAGGCAGTTTGCAAATAGGGAGTCCCACAATTTGCCAAAGAAATGTATTGTATAGACCAAGGGTGCGTTCTACCTGGCTTTAAATACACAAGGGTGTAGTCTCATATTCTCTTGGTAGCACTACCCTTGTTTCCAGAGGAAAGAAAGTAATTTCACTGCTTAATATGGGGGAAAATCTTGAGAGTAACGACTCACGATGAAAAAGTTTCCAGAGTAAGATGCGTAACGGATGCCACTTAGTGGCCCCAGAACCTATTTACTCAATAATGTTTTTCAACGTAATAGTCCCACATTTTTTGAAAATTTCTTCCATTTTCCAGGTCTCTAGAAGATGTCATATAATTATGTTTGATGGCAGGCTTGCTTTATAATCCTAAATTATTTCTGCTTTGCCAAATTTTGATTTTCCACTCAATCATACAACCCTTTCTTACATGGACTCTACCATTTTCCTTGCCAGGAGAAAGGGCTGCTATACTTCTTAAAATGTTTATTCACATCTCTTAACTATGCCACAAAGAGGTAGTGAGGCTACAAAGAAAACACAGAGTTCCTTGGATGTTAACCAATGTAATTTACTTATATTATGCTGAGGACCATCAAATTGCTTCCAGTAAAATTTGCTCATCTTATCTGTAATCCATGAAACACTGGACATCGGAAAAACATCACTGAACCCTAGGGAAGAATAATTATGAACTGCTAAAGTCTTGCCTCTGAATTAATCCAGTGGCACGCAAATCAGAGGATCTGACTTTACTTGCACACACACATGCACACACAAAATCCAAGGGAAAAAAAAAAAGTTTCTTCCTAAACACAAAGAAAATTTTAAAGTTCTGGGAAAAAAAACCCCAAACATTTAACAAAGAAAACATCACTATAAATAAATAGCAAACGTCGTTGAATAGCAAATATAGTTCTTGCTGATTTGGACTTAGAATAGCAGGTGATACAAAAATGTGTCTCTGCCCTGGGGCAGGACAGCCTCTCCCACCCCCTCCCACTTCCCTGGAGCCTCTTCCCTCTGCCTGCCGGGCACTGGCCAGGCAGATGGGCTCCAAGGGGCCTCATGCAGGCCTAGAAGAGCCAGACACACGCTGGTGTAGCCTGAACGAGTGCTGATGGTGAGTGACATGTGCTGGATGACACGGCTCCCTTTCCACCCTTCTAGCTCCTACAAATGAAAAATACAAACATCCCCCCTACTTGGGAAGCCATTCTGGAAGGGATACTCATTGTTCACTAAAGGTCCAAAACATTTCATTCAAAAATTATTGCTAAGGGGAAGTGAACGCTTCCAGAACAAACAGCTCAGGAGCCAAAGAGGTTAATTGTAAAGAATTTTGTTAGGATGTACCATTCCCCCTACAGCCTCTCAGAACAAATAACTGGTATATTTTGGAACCATATCGTATCAGTGTGGGGAGAGGAGAAACCTGGTAAAAGCAGGTGCTTTCCTGAGCAGCCCCAATGTTGGTCTATGGTTTGATTAGGCAAATTAAAAGACCAAATGACACCACACACCTAGAGGCTGAAATGAATTTTGAACCAATGATCTGGAATGCAATCCAAGCCCCTAATTGGGGCTGGGGTGGGAGACAGGAACCAGCTGTCTCAGCAGTAGGCTGGTCAGCCAACACAGGAAAAGTAAGTGCTAGGACACTTTGAGGTGCACCATCCCCGGGCATGAAGCTCCATTGACAGCTGTCTGCCCTCTCCTGAGGGGCCATCACATTTGTCCCCGTCAGCACTCCTGCTCTGTGCAGGGGCTCCACCCCCAGGGCACCTCACTTCTTAGAAAACTCAGGTGACCCCTGGCTGGGGACAGTGCACCTCATAAGCTGGGAAAATTGAAAGCAAGAGCAGTAGTTTGGGTTGGTGTTGTTTCATCCCCAGCCAAAACCTCCTGAGGACAATGCCTCCATTATTTCTGTCACAAATGCTGAGAACCATTCTATCAAGAAGAGTTCCGGAAGCCAGGAGAGGAGCCACAGGATCCACAGCCAGGGCTTGTCCTCAAGCCAACCGGGACCACTGTGCCAATGCGTCCTCCGGGTGGGAGCCAGCCTGGCCGGTTTGTGACCAACCGTTGGTTGAAGATGGTCCCATCATTTCCAAAAGCCAGCCTCTGCACTCTAGGAAAGCGTGGAGCCACCCCTCCGGGGCAGGCTAATGCCAACACACTCCCAAAAACGCACGTGGGTCTAGTGCTTTCTCAGGCTTGGACAGCCAAGGACACACCTCCAATTTTGACTGTGAAATCTTCAGCCACCATGCAGTTCCGGGCAGCCAGATCTCTGTGGACGAACTTGTTGGCGTTGAGGTACGCCATGCCGTCTGCAATCTCTCCAGCCATCTGGATCATCTTGCTGAGGCTGGGAGGTGCTAGGATTGGGTTATTCTGTTGGAGATTAAACATATTTATATACCACGTGAGAACTCAAGAACTTTTTTTCCCCCACCCCATATTCTTTCAGGGTCTGTGTGCCAGTTTGAATGTATTATGTCCCCCAAACGCCATTATCTTTGATGTAATCTTGTGTGGGCAGACCTATCAGTGTTAATTAGATTGTAATTCTTTGAGTGTTTCCATGGAGATGTGCCCCACCCAACTGTGGGTGATGACTCTGATTGGATAATTTCCATGGAATTGTTGGCCCGCCCACTGGGTGGGTCTGAATTAAATTACTGGAGCACTCTGTAAGATCAGACAGAAGGAGCAAGTTGCTACAGACAAGAGGGACACTTTGAAGAAAGCACAGGAGCTGCAGATGAGAGACAGTTTGAAGACGGCCATTGAAAGGAGACTCTTGCTCTGGAGAAGCTAAGAGAGGACAAATACCCCAAGTGCAACTAAGAGTGACATTTTTGAGGAGCTGCAGCCTAGAGAGGAACGTCCTGGGAGAAAGCCATTTTGAAACCAGAACTCTGGAGCAGACACCAGCCACGTGCCTTCCCAGCTAACAGAGGTTTTCTGGATGCCACTGGCCATCCTCCAGTGAAGGTACCCAATTGCTGATGTGTTACCTTGGACACTTTATGGCTTTAAGACTGCAACTGTGTAACCAAATAAACCCCCTTTTATAAAAACCAATCCATCTCTGGTGTTTTGCATTGCAGCAGTATTGGCAAACTAGAACAGTCTGTAAACCCATCTTTATTCAAACTGAGCACGGCAGGTCATTCTGCTAAGAAATCGGGGCTTGCTCAGAAGGAACGTGTTAGTTTGGGATCACAGTGGTGGGAGCATGTGCTTGTTCCTGGGCCATGCCACACAGAGCTGCAGAGAGAAACACCAACCAGGACTCCCAGGGAACAGCACTGTCTACTTTGGGGAGGACAAAAGTTATTTAAAGTGAAACAGGCAAGTTTTGATATTAAGAATTCTTGGTTACTATGGTTCCTATTAGACTATGTGTTCCTTTTGTTTCCATAATCATGACAAACAGTTTTCAATTTGGGCTGTTTGGAAATAAGTAACCATGCTCATTTGCTCATGTTTTACTACTTATATAAGCACTGTTAGAAATGATTTCATCTTGTCCTTTCCCTTCAACTTTCTTTCAATGTACAAAAATAAAGATTAATTTGTTTTCACGTCATAGCGTGGCCTTCCTTTGACGATTATTTCCTGTGGGTACTGGGGAAAGCAAGCACTTGAAAGTTAATTTTAGTCCAGCTGCAGTTTATCTTGGAGGGGACCAAGGTAAAACAGTGACGGGTGACAGGGATAAGCACTGCCTCTTGGCAGGGGAGGGCAACATACTTGCCTTGAAACTGATTTGCCTGAAAACAATTACCGCAAATAATAAAATAAATCCATTTAGAGAAAAGTTTTACGTAAAATATCTGCCCAGTCTTTCCATCCTAAAAGAAAGTGCAAAAACCAATCACCAGCCCAAGGTTTAGACGCCAACTATGTGTTGCTTGTACTCCTGCCGTAGATTTTCCCTTGCTTTCTCTGACTGCAGAGAATCTCACACAAGACTGGTGGAGCCATCCCAGACACCTCCAGTGCGTCACCTCCTAGCTCCCACCCCGTGTGATGCGGAAGAGCAGGCCCGGCTCTGGGCTCAGGCGGTCTGGGCAATTTCCCCTGGGGATCAGATGGTGCTACTGTGTGGGGGGACGGTGGGAAAGTGCCCCCCGGTCCTGGCCCACAGAGTCAGTGCTCAGTGGGTGTTGGTTCTCATCTGGTGAGCTGCTAGTTTCTGCTGAAAGCTGGTTTCTAGAAGCAGTGTAGGAACTGTCCAGCTACTTCCAGGTCAGTTCCCTGCACTCGACACACACAACTGAATTCTGAAGAGACCATCAAGACTATCTCTGGTAATTTAAAATACCCATTACTGAGTTATTTGGGAAGCTAGAGAGTAAGCCAAAAATGACCACTTTCTTTTACACAGCCATGCTTCTTTTCCTCCTTTTAATCTTTTCAGGGCTTTAAATATGCACACTGCACCAGGAGATTTGCAGATAAAATATTAAGTTTATGCTCATAATGCAGAAGTATTTTAGAGGTCAGCAAACTCCTGATTATAGTACTTAAGGCATGCACACACTTAGTGAGGTCAATAAGCAAATTTTAATGAGGGGTGGACCAAGGAGAATGTAATGAAACTATCAGACAAGCATCTGCATTTTTATACATGACAGGAGATAGAAAAGAAACATTTAAATCTGACAAATCTAAAAGTGGCTTTTAAGATCTGGAAGGGACTTCAGCAATCCCACTGGCTAACCCTCTTGTTTTACAAGTAGGAGGAAACCAAAGCCAGAAACCTGAAGCTGCTGCCCAGGGAGTGGAGGTAGCTTGTGTCAGAGCCAGTTTCAGATTTTTATTCTCTGCCTGAAATTGGGGCAGAAGGGATTGTGTGGTTCCTACTTTTCAGAGGTGCCTTGAATGATGCTGTAAAGCAACATCCTTGCCCGTGTCCAGTGACCTATCTGATCAGGCTTCTCTCCTCCACGCTGACTTTTGCATTAGCAAAGTGAGCCGGAGATCAGTGCTGGGTAGAAGAGAAAGTGGGTAAGTGGGTCGTGGACCACCCCGCTCGGAGCCCCGGCCCACACCCACCATCATCTGCTAGAAACAAACGAGACCATATGTGAACAGGCGCTCAGAAATGCTACCTCGAAGATGGTTATGTTGCAGAAACGAAAGAAGAAAAGAAAACAAAGCTCAGAGAACGGCTACAGAAATCTGAAAAGGTGTGGGAAAAAGGGAGGCTACTGCTCTTAGGGAATACAGGCAAGCACACGCGTACCCAGCAAGTGGCAAAGCCAGGGCCAGAGTGAGGACTTCTGACCCACCGAGGCAGCCAAATGAAAAGGTGGCTATTGCTGGTATTATTTCTAGGCATTTATCCACCAGTTTATCCTCAGCAATAATTACTTATAAGTCATGTCTCCCATATGCTGAAGAGTGGGCTTGTAGATTAATGCTACAGAAGCAGAAACACCACAGTGACTCAAGAGAAATTGCAGCAGATCTAGAATTGTAAACTCAAAAGCCCAAATGACATTTCCATGGACGAAGCAGAGATTGGGCAGCCGAGGTGATTACTATGGAAAAGCACAAGCAAGACACCGACTCCAGACCAAGCCTGCAACGTGGAGGCAGGGCCCGAGCAGCCTGGCTTCCTCGTTTCAGAGGTAGCGACCGGGGAGAGAGCTGAGAGTGCATCCCCCGTGCACAGAGCCAGGTGGGAAGTCGCTCTAGCCACTTTCCAGAGGTCAGGGCAGGGATCGGGTGGACCTAACGTTTAACTTCAATACACATTTATTGAAGGAATGCCTGACATAAACATGGCCCTGACCTGGGCATGGGATGAAAAGCTGGACAGAACGGGGTAGGGTAGGGAGTACACAGAGAGCACCGTAAGAAGAGAAAATACGTTCTAGGAGATGAGGAAAGCGCATTGAGAAGTTGGTGGAGGAGATGGTGACTCCTGGGCTGGGGGATCGGCAAAGGCGTCATGGGGAAGAGGCTCTGCCATGGGCCTCGCAGGCGGAAATGAAGGTAAGATGGGGATGGAGTGGGGGGCTGATAACTGGAGGTGGAGGGATTGCCCCACAAAGGCAAGAGGCACAGAAGTCAAAGGGTATTTGAGGAATGGCAAACGCCTCTCAGAGAGGATCAAGGACTATCTCTAGCTGGGGAAATGCTTTCTATAAAGTAGCCATAGCCAACCATGTAGCAAGAAACATTCAACACGGAAGAGTAAATTGATTTAGGACACAATTACGTCCCTGGAGGAAGGTTCTGAAGGAAAAAGAACAGGCAAGAGAATGTGCAAAGTTGGTTCAATGCAAAACTGACCTCCATCTCCGGCCTCAGAGATCTAAGGTAACTTTTGAGATCGCCCCGTGTCATCAGTTCCATGATAACCAGCGTTGGCTGGCCCTGGGACACCACACCCAGCAACCGCACCTGGGAGGGATGGGAGAGAGAAGGGCTCAGGGGCTGGGGCACGTCTGCATTGCAACCCCCACCCCCAAACCCACCCCGGGACCCTCTGTGCGGGGCAGGACCTGGAGACCTGGAGCAGAGCCCAGCCCAAGAGGGCCCCAGGGGCTCCGCTGGCCAAGGGCCATCTGACGTAAGGACCCAGGGAGGCAATGGGCAGACTATATGGAAGAGAGAGGCTGGACACCAAACCCCAGACACCAACCCCGTAAGGGCAGCCACTGCCACGCCACAGTGGGAGGCCCCGGGGAACCTCCTCCCCGTGAGGGAGTGTGGCCTTGCAGGGACGCTCTCTTACCACGTGGTGACAATTGAACTCCTTCATCACTGAAGCCTCGTTGAGAAATTCAATCCTCTCACGCATGCTCGCAGCCTCGTTGACAGTTTTGATGGCCACCCTGGTTTCAGGCTCGTCCTTGACCACTCCCTTGGCAACTCCTTCGTACACCATCCCAAACGACCCCTGCCCAAGCTCTCGACTCATGGCGATCTTCTCACGAGCCACCTCCCACTCATCAGGAACGTACACTAGGAAAGAAGGAACTCGCATTGGAAACAGGCATGGAAACACACCCCAGGACAGAATGTGCTTTGGGGGGAAACTCTGGGCTTAGCTAAGGATATAAGACGCCACTTCCTAAAGCCCACAGAGGAGAACATCAGGAAACGATGCATGGCTTGCACCAAAATTGCCCTACATGCTAGGGATCTGTGAGAATTCCTAGGTAATCCAAGTGTATCAACAGTACATAAGAATCAGAAAGAAGCAAAGAAGGCTAGGATAGGATAGAAAGCAGTGGTGCCTTTTTTTTTTTCATCACTTAACATAAACAAACCATAGCTTGAAAAATGTGAATTAACCACAGGAGAAAGAGAAGAGAAACTGAATGAAATAGTTGAGGGAGATTCCGGAAGGCTGGGCTTTTGCCCATTGTCATCAATGGATTAAAATCCAAATCAGAAAAGGAGGGGAAAGAAGGAACGGGAAGTTTTTATTCTGGACCAGGAAAGTGGGTAGAGGCCTATGTGTGAAGTGGTAATGGGACATGTGGAAACCTACTTCTTGGATGAATCTAAAAGAGGTGCCAGCATCCTCAGCTCAGATGCAAGAGCTGAGCTGTCCAGTATGGAAGCCACTTAGCACACACGGCTAACTGAGCCCTTGAAATATGGCTAATCCAACCTGACATGTGCTAAAAGTACAAAATACAGAGAGATTTCAAAGACTTAGACAAAAAGAAAAAGGAATGTAAAATATTTCACTAATTTTATACTGATTATATGTTGACTTGATAATATTTTGGATATACTGGGTTTTATATCATTACAATTTATTCCACCTGTTTCTTTTCACTTTTTAAAAAAAGTGGCTACGAGAAAAATTAAAGTGACCCAAGTAACTCACAGTATATTTCTATTGGTGGCACCACTCAAGTCTAGACAGAGCATCTCCCAGTCTTGCCAGAGACCCCTGGGCCTCTACTGAGGGGCGAGAGCAACTGCATCCTGGCAGGGAAGGGGGTCCTACTGGGGACCAGCATGGCGGGATGGCTGCTGGGCCGACAGTCTCCAAAGGCTTTGGCCTGGGCTCCAGGGAACTTAGGGGGCTCGCATTGTTGGGATGAGGAGCAACAGGGCATGACAACAGCTGAGCCTGCGGGGGATTTCCTCTCCCGCCCAGGCCTTCTGCAAAGATTCAATCCAGCTTGAGAAAATAAAGAAATGAATGATTCCAGCCAGGTAGGAAAGCAGGAGATAGAGAGGGGGAAAGAAAAAATGGCATGGAAGAAAGAAAAGAAAACAAAGGACCCAACCCACAACTCTGATGAAGTAGAGTAAAAATTAAAATAAAATCAACCTATTCAATCAGAGCAAGATGTGGGAAATTTCAACAATAGGCAAATTCTTCTAATACTGAGTGCTGTAACATCCTTGCTTAAGTGGGAAACCCCCAGGCCCTTCCGGTGGCAAGCAGGAGGCTGATTTGGCTGAGAAGCTGTTTGGATGGGGTGGCTAGCTTTGCACCTGTGTTTGTGCTCAAGTTTGCAGATGTTAACCTTGGGACAGCAGCCTGATGTGAGAGAAGCAGCGGGCTGACCACCATGTTCCCAACTTCATCAAGAATTCCATTAAAATAAAGTCTTAAAGGAAAGAGGTTTATAAATTAGCCCCAGGAGACACCACCATCCAAACCTCTTAAGGGTGTCCGATAGGGGTTTTGTTAATCAATCTCAAATTTCCTTTCATATACATTTTTGTATTTCTTAGTACGTATATATTGAGAAATTTCACAAACGGAACTCTGCCCTCCCTGTGGTTTAGAAGATCTGCATTCCTGAAAAAGAGGCTGATGCCGGCTTACAAGAGTAAATATGCCAGACAAGCCATAGATAACACTGTTTATAATATCTCTCAGAGTATTAAAAGACACCATGCTTATCCATTTATCTCTGAAAATTCAGGCTTGCTTTTAATCACTAACTACGTAGCATGCCATAAAACATGGAGTTTAAACCGGTCAAATCCATTCCTTGGATGGTCCCTGAAGTCAATAATCTCCATCCTTTTCTCTGAATTCAACCTAACAGCTACAGCTTTATCCAGAAGTCCTAAGCTCCACTAGCCAGTAGTGGGTTTAAGTCCTCAGTGTTATCAGCACCTTCCTGGAGGGGATTTTCAGTGTATTCTGGAGAATGGTGACATGCAGATTAGCCTTTGGAGAAAGAAGTTTTTTAAGCACTGTTGAACTGTAATGTCATTTTGTTGCCCCTTGAGGAAACTGGTTATATGGTGTTTGTCAAAAGGCCAAATAAATTAAGTTCAAATGAGGGAACAGTGTTCCCACCTGTTGGCCTGGGTGACAATAAGTTTGTTTGTTTGTTTTAAAGAAGGATCAAGGCATATTAGGAAATCATTTCTGGAAAAGACACAAAATCTGAATGCAAGTCACCATCTGAGAATCTGATTTTATTGTAGTAATGCTCTCCCTAAACTTCCTACACTTCATAGTCAAAGCTTTACAAATGGGCAAACTTCTGTGCTGTTTTTTCAAAGCAGAGCAGATTCTCTGAAACAGTCTTGACAGGATGTCGCCCTTACACAGAGGAAAAGTGAAACGGAAGAGAGACTGGTCTGGCATCTTCCCTGTAAATTCCCAGTAAGCATGTGATGACTCCTCATCTCACTTGATTTCTATTTTTTTAAAGCTGTCATTCATACCAATAAGACATACATATCTTCTTGCTGTTTTGTTTTGTTTTTAAAGGGAAAGATCCTTTCCACAAGTAACTACTCTCGTAAGTTCTCTCATGGGATCTAGAAAATCAGTTAAGAATAATCACCAGTACTACCTGGCTTCACATCTCTTGGGTATCTACTGAAGGAAGCAAACACTTTCTCTAAACACACCCACCCGATTTGTCCGTTTGACAGATCGAGTATGGCCCCCCTGGGGGCCTCCTGTGCTGACCTGCCCTGGGGCTTCCTTACTCCTCCTCAGTGAGGTGCAGCAGGCAGAGCCAGGTGCTGGGGACTAGCTACCTGACCCTGAGCAAGCTTCCCATCTGAGCCTTGTTGCCTCACCTATGGAAGAGCAGAATAAAACCCCCTTACGAGGGTGTAAGAATTAAATGGGATGATGTTTGTAAAAGCCTCTAAGCAAAGTGCCAGCTAATGGTAGCTAATGTTGCTGGATCCCAGGACAACCCCTCACCCTGCCTTACTTGAAAGGTTTGGATTTAAGCACAGGAGAAAGAAAAGACAGCCCCCCCACTCCACCCCAAATACCTATTATCACTGAAAAAGACCCAGCTTCCCAGTCAGAACCTCTCAGCCATTTACCTAAATGACCCTCATTAGTTATTACTGAAGGGAGTAAGAAGGGGCTGGGAGGGCATAAACTGTTATGACCCCAGTGGAATACAATGACAGAAAAATTCCACAATAAAAAAAAGCAGAGGAGCCTTATGTGGTCAAAGACAATCATAACAATATAAAACTCAAGCTAAAATTCATTTCAATAGGACTGTTTTGTCAGCTGTGGCATGTCCTCTGACTAGATGTTAACAGTTACGCAGCCTTTTTCCACTCCAGCATACGACCTCAAGCAATTAAATCAACTGATTACTGTACTGGCCCCGTACATCTCTGAAGCCTGTTTTTCCTTTGGGGCTTCCCCTACAGTCCCAGAATTGGGGCGTATTCAGTCAACTGCTAAAAACTTTGGTTTTAAAAAAAAAAAAAAAGTGTTAACAAAGGAGGATCTGAGGCCAAAGGTACCACAGAACAAGGCAAACCATTTCCCTTGAATTAGCAGCCCTCTCAAAAGCCCCTGTGCAGACCCCCAGAGGCCGGCAGCCCAGACCCTTACCGTCCGCCGCACTGAAGTACTCGGGGTTCACGGAGGCATACAGCACCCCATTCCCCAGCCTGCTGTTATTCCTGTCAAAAAGGATAAAATTCAGATTTAAAAAAAAATTCCCTACACATTTCTGTGTATACTTTCATCTTCACTGCATCAGTTTTATTTGTTCTATTTCATTTAGGGAGAAGGGGAGTGTCAGGCAACCTAACAGCGTGTCACAACTCTCAAGGACACTCAGGTCCCAGGCCCCTGTGGACGGTGGACGGGCAGACAACTTAACACAGCTTTCACTTCTTCAGCGGCCGCAGGTTAGTGCTTTCTAAGAAATGTTTCTTTCTTTACTTCATTGGAAACTGAGGGGCTTATTGATGGGAGGGCTAACATGTCATGTTGGGAAAAACCCTGCATGTGCAGCAGCGTCTGTGCAACAAGAGCAACCAGTGAGGGGAAGGCCTGTACTAATGAGGACAACAAAAACCTTCGTCGTTAAAACAAAATGTTCTCTTTTGCCGCCAAGAATACGTAATGGGAAAATCAGGGTTTTCCACCCATGAACTATTTCCTTAAAATCCTCAAAAAGATGACCTTAACTCACATTCAGATCATCAAACCACCTAGTCGTAAAAAGTGCTGTAACACTTCACGAGATACCCACCTCTTTCTGTGGAAGACGTACAACATCATAACCAAGCCGCCCACAATCAGCAGCACGGCCACGGGCAGAGCAATGATCAGGTGGATGAAGTTTTCGTAGGTTGTGGCTGCAGAAATGAAGGGAAGTGAGGAAATGTTACCAGGCGAACATATTGGCTCACGTCACTTTTTTATATTCAGTTGGAAGCATGAAAAGAATATCCCCGGAAATCCACTGACTATATGACCACAAACCAGGAATCCCAGCAGGGAAACAGTAGCAGAGTAACACAGCAAAATATCGGAGTTGTTTAGAAAAAAAAAAACTAAAGTTTAAGTGCAGACTGAGGAATAGACTAATTTTTCAGAGCCCAGTATATTCCGAAGTAATAGTTCAAATGAGGGAGTGAAGTAGTCTTTGTAAATGAGTTAATGACTGGTTAATGGAAACCCATAGATTTGCTAAAATAAAACAGAAATTATGATATATATAGCCCTCAATATGTGTCAAGATGGTTCTGACTTTTATCTGTCAAGACGGTTCCAAAGTCAATTACAAAGAAAAAGGAAAAAACAAAAACAAAACCTGGATGGCCCCACTGGACAAAGGTGACCTGAAGTCTCCACAAACATTCCACTTTGGCTCTAAGTACGAGACCCTAAGCAATCCTCATGGTCACCAACCATTGATATGAGAGATTCTGGGCTGGGCCGCACCCTTGAAAGTTTCAGCCACATGTGGGAAATCAGCAATAGACACGTAACAACTAGAAGAGTGGGTTGTACAGATGGGATGCGGGCAGGAAGGGATGGATAGGGCAAGAGGGGGAGGCAGGAAGCTCCCCAAGGAGAAGTTCAGTTAGCCTGAGTCTTGAAGAAGAAAGATGGGCTTTTTTTTTTTTCCTTTGGGGGGCTGGGGCAGCAGGTGGCTTCCCAAGCAAAGGAATGGCTTGGAAATGATACTGGAGCCAAGTGAGGGCTGGCTCACAAGGGGCCTTGTACACACTAAGCAGTTTGAACTTCATTCTGCAGATTAAAAGGAGTCAGGAAAAGCCTTCAAATCCAGAAGAAATTCATGTACCAGACAACTTCATGGCCAAGTGGGCAGCCTGGGGGGGCCTGGCCACAGTGAGGAGAGCCTGCTGCATCCCGGAGGGTTGGGGAGGTGGGGGGAGCCACACGTGTCCTATGTTACCCAGTTCAGACCTCATGAAGACATCCAAGTAGACATGGCTATGTGGAAATGGGCCTGGAATGCAGGCCGATTTACATCTCTCATAAGTCACCTGTTGCGATGGTTAGGTTCAGGTGTCAACTTGGCCAGGTGATGGTGCCCAGTGTTTTCTGGTCAAGGAGGTACTGGCCTGTTACGGCAAGGACATTTCATGGGTGGTTAATAAACCAGAAGGCTGGTTTATTAAATCATCAGTTAAATGACTGCATCTGTGGCTGATTACATCTACAATCAACTAAAGGAATGTCTTCCGCAATGAGAGAATCCAATCAGTTGAAGACTTGTAAGGGAGAGGAGAGAACTTTCATTTCTTCTTCAGCCAGCCAGCCTCTCCTGGGGAAATCATTGAAGACCTTCATCAGAATTGCCAGCTCACAGACTACCCTACGGAATTTGAACTCATGCATCTCCACAGTTGTATGAGACAATTTCATAAATCTCATATTTACAGGTATCTCCTGCTGGTTCTGTTTCCCTAGAGAACCCTGACTAATACACCTGTCATTGACTACTTGGCTACTATAAGTTACTATTGCTTCTTAAAGACCACTAAAGCTATTGTTATTTTTAAAATTAAAGATATTTTAAATTAAATACTTCTCAACATGGATGCAGGCTCCTATTTTTCTAATTCCTGACAATATACACAAGTTATCATTGCCATTGGGAAGCTAGCAGATTCTTCTCTGATTTCCCGTGAGGACTATTTCTTATGTTTGTATCAATTATACTACTGGTCAGGTTGTACTGTGTTCTTTTCGAGTTTCACATTTCAACAGGGACATGGAGAAACGGGAACACATCCAGAGAAGAAGAACAAAATGATTAAATGGCTAGAAAATTGGTCTATGAGATTCGGCTACAAGAAAAGACCAAAATACCTGAGATTATTTAGTCTGGAGAAGAGAAGTCTGAGGGGTAATTTAATAGTATTCAAGCACATTCAGGGTTTCTAAAAGGAGAGCAGTAGCCAAAAAGCTTCCAGAGCTCCCATCTCCTCTGAGGATTAAACAAGAGGAAATGAGACTAAACCGTAGCAGGAGAGAGTCTTGTTTAACATAAGGAAAAACTTCCTGACCGTAAAGCAGATTTACAGATTTAATTTCCGGGTGGTATATGCCAACTTCTGTTGGAAAGATTCCATAGTGGGGCTCCTGGATTTCCCAGTGGCCCCCTAGCATTTGCAGGGTTAAAAACAGAGCAGCTACAGCAGAGATAAATGTGTCATCTCCAAACATAAGGCAAGTTCACTAAAATCCAGAAGCCAAGTCTGCTCACAATGAGACCCGCCAACCAAGGTTCTACTCCTAGGGGACGAAGAGGGGAGGGAGGGGGAAGGAGAAACAGGGAGAGACAGAGAAGGACACACAGAGAGAAAGCCAACAATGTGTAACCCTTTACACGGATATCGTGAAGATTCTAGGTGCTGGACAAGGTTAACACAGGATAACTAGTAAGACAAAATTAAGTGAACTAAGTGGTAGAATTCGGACCATTTTAATTGACGGAATTTACTATTCACCACTAAAACCTGAACCCAGGCACATAAAATGTAGCTTCTAGGTTTGCTATTCTGCTCATTCTCCTGTCCTTCTTTTATCTGTCACTATCAGGATTTTCAGATATCATGCAATTCCTGAGATGTCTGGTGCTAACCAGATGGACTACTGGATCTGTTGAATCTGTCTTTTAACTCAGATCAGAGCTGGGCTGTCCATGAGACCCCAAAATACCACCACTAAGCAAGGTTGGGGTGCAATTTTTTTTGGAGGGGGGTGGTGGGTGGAATTGTAATGCTGAATTTTACCCCATTATCTGAACATGAAATTATCAAAAAAAATGGGTTTCTAAGAAGAAATAATGGAAATGCAATATGGAAATAATAAGGAATGTATATTTCACCAAATAAGACTCACTTTTTTTTTTTTTGATCAAACAAGTAGGTGGCCATTGTCATGCTCAAAAATTTTACAAAATTCAGTTTGAAAATCTAAAATCATCCCATAGAACAGCCTTCGAAAAAGTGTCGTGTCAATGGTTTGCACATCATCTCCTAACACTCCCTGGCCTTTGTACCAAATCATGAACATTGTGCGCTCTCAAAGCAGATTGGTGCTTTTAACCTCCATTTGTATTTTTCCGACTGCCAGCTGCCAAGAGAAGAATGCCTCGGTCTGGGTGCACACTGGACTAGAGGACCCCCAAATTTCTTTCAAACCTCAAGATTCCAAGCCCTGAAAGCTCCACCCAACATGACCGATGCAGCAGAGGAGACAGTTCGCTCAATTCCGTGCTCTGCAAAACAGCTTTGAAGATTAAGTTGAAAGCAAAGGTTTCAACTTTGGCTGCACCATCTCAAAGGAGGGGCTCAGATCCTCTCCCTGCCTGTAAGTTGAGGCTAGTCCTCAAAGTTCAGCATCTCCCCACCCGAGTTCCCCAAACAAGGCACAGGTATCTTAGCACGGCCCTCTTGGAGGTGAGGCAATTGTGGTCTCAAAGAAAATCAGGAAGCGGGTGAGCCACACCCCAGGCTCCCCGAATCCCAGCCCAGCCTGCTTTCGTCATTACCATGCTGCTCCCTCACAAGCCTTACTTTTAGCTGGAACATAGAAGAACACGGGATCCGTCCATGACCCATTCCCAGAAAGCGACGTAGCCTGAATTCGGGCTGTGTAGTTCCCAGGGTTTAACCGGTTAAGTTTGGCCCCCCCATACTTCCTGTACTCCTGCCTGGAAACACATTCCCGCTGATCCTGGGGGAAGGAAACGTACAAGTCAGTTTCCCACAAACCCGAGAGAAATCTGTGATCCACCATCTAAGCTCGCCGCACTGGCTGCTCTTGTCCCTCCACCCCCCATCTCACAAGGAACCTCCTTCTCCATAAAAAGGAAGACACCAAGTTTTTGAAGGCAGCCAATGACTTTACACACACCCAAGTTTTAACCCAAATTTTGTGTAACCAGAAAGAACTCCAGAAACATTATCAGTTATTAAGACCAATGGGTCAGTTTTCTGAAATGAAACAGTTAGCTCCTTGGGGGCAAGAACAAGTCCATTTGTTGCATACTCTCCCTCCACTCTACAGACAGCACTGAGCTGGTAAAGACGGATCCTCACTGCCTCCCCATTTGACTTTATTTTTTTTAATTCTGAAGCTAACCAGGATGTAAATTGTGTTGTAACAAGTGCTATACGCTGTGATGGGACTACATGGCCTCTTGCCCCAGTCCTACCTCTGTCTGCGATCCGTATTTTATCTCATACATCAGTATCAATCCATTGGGGTTCTCAGGTTCTGGCCACTTTAAAAAGATGGAGTTTTCAGGCCTTGCCTCCCAGGTCACTGGCCCAGGAATGTCATCTGCTCCCTCTGGAAAACAATTTTAACAAGTGACAAAGCTGAATTCAGATCTCCCAAGGATGGAGACAAGCACGGGGCTAAGCTAAGAATGACAATCCCCAGTCTATGCAAACAAGACCGCAGACAATGACCATGTGAGCTCCTCACGCCTGGCAAAGGTCTCAGGATCCGACTGACCTGATGAGCCACACGTCTCAAGATGCCCCAGCCCCACTCCCGTCACCACCCTCACCGACAGAGTCTGACATCAGGTACAGTCAGAAAACCTTAGCCTCTTACATAACTTTCTGCTTCTGTTCTGCTTCCATCATCATTTAACAAAGAAACTCCATGAAACCACCAGACACAAGAAGCAGCCACAAAAAGGTGCTGAAAGAGTGGAAGCAGGAGCGTCGAGTGAGTCCACGCCATGACATGGATTCCTCTGCAGGCTGCCTCTGCACATGGCTGTCACACCAATTTTTAGAACTGTGGACAAGCCTGGCCTGCGTGGAAGCTGCCAAGAAGCTGGTACTGAAGGAGAGGGTCTTTCCCGCCATCGTCAACTACTTGAGGCTGGATTGTTAAAGCCATGAGCAAAGTGGTGAGCAAAAGGCTCTGGAAGTGATAGCTGGGAAAGGCTCTCAGAGACCAGCCAGTCCACAGCTCTCCTAGGAGGACTGAGGACACCGAGGCCTGGGAGGCTGACACCTGCCAGCCAACTCCAGGCTCTTTCTACCACCAGCACAGGCTGTGCAGTTCTGCTCACCCTCAAGAGGGATGAACCACCTTCTGCCCGACAGAGGCAGCTCCGAGCTGACAAGGGAGAGCTCATAACCCAATAAGTGGAACAGAAAGCTACCCCAGAAGTTGACCTTGAAGAGTGGTACAGACAGCAAATGGAGTCAGCTTAACTGGGGATTTCAATGAATCTGCGAGAACTCAAGGAGGACGAGATGGATTAGCCTGTGCACAAATGGGGAACTTGGCTGGGTGAATGCAAACCAGGCAGAGTAAAGAAAGGGGCCCTTTGAGGTGCATTCACTGCTCTCGAGTACCTTCTATGGAGAGATTGGGAAATGAGCAAAGTCATCACAAGAGCTCGGGCTATGGGCCTTGGGCTTCTGGTTTAACTGTCATCGGTAAGCAGGACCAAACCTGTCCCTGCCCATGCCACCAACGTGTCGGGAGGGGGGCTGGCTGGCCGACACCCTACCTGCTGGCATGGTTCTTGCAAAGACAAAGTTGGAGGCGCTGCAGCCCAGCTTCTCGGCCTCATGATTACAGCTGTGGATATCGATGCGGTACAAAGTGAAAGGCCGGAGGTTGGAAATGATGGTTCTCTCCTTGTTGTCCACTCTGCTCTCAAAGAAGGGGTATTCTGTCTCGAGCTCCTCAGGGTCTGTGATGTTGTAGGTGTCTGCCAGCGAGCTGTTCCTGTTCCGGCTGGACATGGTGGTGTTGGCAACTTGCGTGATGTCCCTCCGCTTCCTTTCGGGTCTGCAAGGGAAAGAGAAACAGGGCTTTCCAGGGCCTCCATCTCTCTTGCTTGCTCTGTGACTTGGCTGAGAGCAACAGAAAGAAAAGAAAGTCTAAACCTCGGGATGAAAGGAGCATTTTGCTTTGGCCCCATTGGATGAGAACAGCCAATAACATGAGGATTTCCTTTATCAAGGTTTGTTTTGCTTTTTCTGCTCTGGGAACCTCAAAATCGGCACACAAACTGCCCCCACCATCCCTTCCCCCACCTCCCAGGTGGTTACTCAATTATACCAATAGGCAAAGGAATGGCTCAGCCACTGCTGGATGGGCGGCAAACCGGCTGTGTCACTGGAATGGCAGTGCCAGCTGAGACCCAGCCCTCTGGTTAAGCATTCAGAGTGGCAAACCCCCTGAGCACATCTGCAGGGATCAGAAGCCCAGCTGTGAGGTGCGGGATGCTGCAGGCACCAGGGAGATGGGGCCGAGGGGAATGGATGTCTCGTGGCCATGGCCGGGCAGTGTGCGCTTGCCCAGACCCTGTAAGGCCCTTCCCTCGATACCCCCGTCCAATCACCTCCCCCTGACAAGGCCCTCACATCTGGGCTTTCCTCACTCCTGGTGGTACGTGCCAGCCGAGCTTTGCCTCCTACTCAGTGAGCACCTGTGTCTTCTAGAGGCCCTGCCCATGGCAGGGGCATAGCCACCGTCACGGGTTCACGTCGGGCTTGGGCCAACAGCTGCAAGAACAGCAACGACAGGACAGCAAAAGGGAACATATAAAAATCACCGCAGGAAGAATGTTCCAGACCCAAAATCGCATTTGAGGCAGTTCGAGAAGCCAATTGACGCTTTTGTGGGATATGGAAAAAATGCCCCTCACTCCCACCTCACCAACCCCCACCCCAAAGACTGAAAAGCAGGCTCCTAAGATTTATAAGAATAAATAAAACCAGAATGCAAGAGTAAGCACCAGATGGGGAAATGGCAGCCCCCACATTAACCCCAGGGCGGACTCAACCTTGAGGCTATCTGCTGGTGCCAAGCATCTTCCCAATGGGCAAAGGGTGGGGAGCAAATGGAACATATCACACCTGAGAAAGAAAACTAAGAGCCCAAGAAAATGAGAAAGCTCAGAAAGTGGAGAAGCTCATCACCTCTTACGGTAGAGGGGAGAGAATGGAGGAGAGAGAGGAGCAGAAGAAAGGGTAGATGTTGCCACAGGGAAAGAAAGTATCTGGGTTCAGTGGACATCCAGCAGGCTGCTTGAGGGTCCTTACTTGCCCAGAAGGGAAAAACCTGGAAAGGGAAAGCAGGGTGTTTGGGGAAGTGCCCCTGGCTCCCCTGCATGCTCGGCCATGGACACCCCTGCAGAAAACACCCTCACTTCCTTTGTGCAGCAACACACTGGGCCCCAACCAGAACCCCACGCTGGCGAAAACCAAGTGATGGCCCAACATGGATGTGCTCATGCCAACAGCAGAAAGAAAGCCAGGAAGCCAGGGTTGTGTGTTAACGGCCCGACTGCATTCGCTTTCACAACATGGGGGAGGAGGGGAAGAAGTGAGGCTGACAATCCACCCACCCTCACACCCCACAAACCAACCAACCAACCAACCTTCCTGGGAGAGAAGAACACAGAAATCACTTGCATTGCTTGGGAGACCTTTTTCAACACATATCTCACTAATTTCCTTTCTTCCCTTCAAAACCAGCAGAACACACATACCCACTTGCATCTACAAGTAAATTGCTTAGGTTTAATCCACCGCAAAATAAGACGGTGTCAACACCCTCTCCCACCCTACCCCCATGTAACTGGGATTACACCATTAAGTTCTCCCAAACACTTACTTATTTATAAAGACCACACTTCGTGTTACTGTTGACACCAAGTCCAGGATTGGGGAGGGAGGCACACAGAACATTTATCAAGAAGTCAAGGTCTTGGGATAAACAGAACAGCCCTTAAATAACTCCTGGTAAACACCTCCCTTTCCAAGTGGTGTCACCAATGGTTAAGTACTATTGCCAACTTCTCCCACTCCTACCCCACGATACAGCCTACTCCTACCAGAGAACCTTTGATTTTTCAACATTTGTCAACATTTCAGCTGGTTAAGCCAAACTACATGATTTTAAAAGACAGCAGTAAATGAAAGGCATTCACCATCAAAAGTCGACTTCAGAAAGCAACTTTACAAACTCTAGCTTCCATTATATTTCAAAATAGGCTAGGTAATGGATAATAAACTAAATCTACCTTAAGTGGTCTGGGTCTCCAAATGAATTTTTCCTAGAATGAATGGAAATAAATAAAACAAAGTTTTGGGCAATTTAGTTGTAAAACAGAAAACCCTCCTTTCTGACTCTGGACTTTCTGACATTTGGATGCTCCCATCAGAACTTGCAGAAACTGTCAGACTGTACAGGAGAAAGATGCAGGCAGGTTTTGTCCTCCCTCTTGTCCCTCTCCCATTTCTGCCTTTATTGTTTCTACCAGTCAGCAGTACCTGCCTTATGAGTTCCTCTCAAGAGGGTGCATAAAAACAAGTGAACATTAAGTTCTTATAAAATTTGTAGCCTCTCACCATGGGGCAAATATGGTATTACATATACATCATACGTAAAGAGATAATAACAAGTTGGTCTTGTGTTAGGAGAGAGAAAGTTGAGACTGCAGGGCTGGATGAAAGCATTACCCAAGGGGCAGATGGGATAAAGGAAACTTGTTTTGGACCCGACAATACTAACGCAGGGTGTTATAATATCTGTGTCATCCATGGCTTTGCCTTCACATTGCTTGATCCTACATTCCACAACTGATGAGCAAGAAGGCACTGTCTTGTAACTATGAACTGAAATCAAATGGCCTTTTAGCCAAACCTTTCCAACCCCTCTGGATCCCGAGGACTCACAAACCTCAAGCTATGGCAGGTTGGTGGGATAAGACAATGATAGAACCAAATAGCCTTGCATGGAGAATGAACAGACAACTTCCTGCCTAACCTGTGTGGGAAACTAAACCCACCCTTTCATGTGGCAACAAGAATAGCCACCAGCTGGCTAATGCATGGGCTAAAGTGAGAAGCAACGCATTTAGGCCCAAGTTCCAAAAGGAATATTAATTAATTAGGATCTTGGAGAGGTCACTAAACCTGAGTTAGAGTTATCACTCATTTTTGAACTCTTTTCTAGTTCTAAGACTTTTTAATTCTAGGAACCACACGTGATGTACACTGTGTGCCTGAGTTAACATTTGAACACCGGTCCCATAATCTACCAGCAAACTGGCAATGCATCCAAGAAGCCAAAATCTTGCATGAGCCTAAGAGGGCAGGGCAGGAGGTCCCACCAGGGCTCTCGTGCCCTCGCAGTTCTATGGGTTTTAACTACTAGTGAGGAAGGAAGACGAAGGAAACTGGCAAGCCTAAAAAGATCAGTGCCAAAAAGGAAGTATCACCTCCAGTTCTGAAAGGTCCTCATTTCCTATATTACTGAGTTATCAAAGTAAGATTGCAATCTTTAACCATTATGCAAGTATCAGAAAGGTCACCTGACAGAAAGGAAAAAAAAAAAAAACCACACTTGAAAAACCATTTGTTGTTTCAACTTAAGAAAGCTTTGAGGGGCAAAGTACCAATGGGATCAGTAGCCTGTACAGGTTTCTGGGGCTCTCTTGGGACCAGGTGAGGTAAGGAGAAGAGGTGGCCACAGCGAGCGTGAACACAGCCAGGTGGCAGCAAGCTGCAGGCCGCTGGCTGCTCAGGCTCTTTTGTGGACCGTAGAAGGCACAATGCTAGGTCTGAAATGAGCTCCTCTGCTTGTGCCTTAGGCATGTGGGTGCCTCAGCTCTCTGGACTGTAATCTTTCAGGAAGTAAAGGAAGCCATGGCTCAACCACTCTGCCCACCGTCTCCTTCCCAGATATCGTTGGACCACTCTGCAGAACTTTCTTCCACTTTTATCCCCACTTGGCAGAAACCAAGACTGGAGAACAGATAAAGGGCAGCTAAACTGCTTGGGGTCAGGGGTTTTCTTGTACACTGCTTCCCAACCCTGTTTGTAAGATGCCTGCAGCTTTTGGCTATGTTTTGAAGTAGGGCCCTTTTCAAAACTACTCGTCCTTCACCCCTTCTCTGCCAGGATGAGCAAGACAACAGGAAAAGTGGAAAGATCAGAGAAGGAGCTCAAACCCCTGCTCTTGCGTGGGAAAGTCATTCAAAGCTCTCTGAGCTTCATTTCCCCAACTCTTCATCAGAGAGCACCCCTTCTGCAGAAGGTCCTGTGACCCCCTCAGGTTCCCTGGCTTCCAAGGTACCCCCACTGGACCAAAATTTTGTTGCTCCCACATGTCAACGGCTACTGGGTGCTGCCCACTAAGCTGTTAATCTGCACTTTACACGGGTGGAGGGAAAAGCAACAGAACCCAACCAAGGACCACCGGTCTAGGGACTTTTTCAAATGATAGTCACACCTGGGCACAAAGATGGAATTGTGCAGGAAGTTCTCGAAGACTTTGCGGTACTCGGCCTCCTCCTTCTCGGCCTGCTTCTCGGCCTCGGTTTTGGGGCATGCGCAGCAAGGCCCTTTGTCTCCACCACACACTTCAGTCTTGGGGTTCTCTGTCACCTCTTCGATGTCAATGGTGCTGTCAGCGTACTTCCTGATGGGGATTTTGTCTTCTCCGAGAAGAGACACGAAAATGAGAGTGGAAATGAAAGCCTAGTTATACATGTGGTTGAGGGGAAAGTAATAGCTGACAACACCTGGGATCAAGAATGTCACTGCTTTCCCATTAAGGGCTTAGGCTGGGACCTGATGAGTGAGATTTGCAAATCGAGGCGGGGATGGGGCATCCCAGGGCTCTGCCTGCCCTTACCTTTGGAGCAGTAATTGTGTCTGTACAGGTAACTGTCCTGCGGCTGACGCTGCCACCTCACGATGTAGTAACTCAGGTTGCCGTTTGGCAGAGAGGGAGGGTTCCATTTCACGATTAACTGGGAAGAGGAGTTTGACGCAGAAAGAACATCCAGGGGGATGGACGGAACTGGAAAGAGGAATGAAGCCCATTTCAGAAAATGGAATGAATAGAAAATCCAGGTTTCAAGCCTGGTCTGCCCACCCTCCCACCACTTGACACGTGTCTCCCAAAAGCCAGCTGACACTCCAAACCACATCTGGCTCTTCTAAATGCCTAAAATACCAAATAAAATGAATAAAATTATAATCTCATACTTGAGGCAGATGAAAAATTTTGAACTGCTAAAAAATTTGTATTTATATTATCAGAGTCCATTGCACTCATTTCTTTTTTATTTTTATTCTTATTTTTTTCTTATTTCATAGCACTAATTTAAGTTAGATAAAAACTAGGAAAGCATGTTGTACGAATCTGCAAAATGTATGTGTGTATGTGTGTTTGGACAAAGGTAGGTTGTTCGTTATAAGAATAGTCTTTCTTGGCTATTATTTTTGGAAGGAAAAATAAATTGTCAGTAAATTTATGGAAGATAAATTTATGGAAGGTTCTGTTTAATTTTTTTAAAAAAAATTCATATGAAGTGAAGTCTCTTCATGTTTTCCAGTGATACTCATTACCAACCAACAAGAAGCTGCAAGTTTGACCTGGATAAAAAAATAGCAATGAAACTGAAACTGAAACACAAAATGAAAACTGAACCTTGTTTTGAAATACTTTTAATCTGAATGCCAACATTTCTCTATAAAATGTTTTTTTCTCAGGTCATCTCCGAGAAAACAAACATTACTGAGTGGGAAAAGGGTTGTAGGGCACAACCAGAGTGAGAAGAGATGACTTAATCTACAGCTAATTCAAACACCTAATTTTTCTCGTTTATTACAACTGCCATTTTCCAGAACATTTACCTCTAACAGTTTTAACAAGTAATAAAATCAGCTGCTTTACATTTCATCAGAGATACTGAATCTTCGATAAAAATGGCAAGAAGCCAAAAGTGAAAGGCAGACACGGAAAAGGGGCAGGAGAGAATGTGCGTGTGGCAGCGTGCGTGTGCACACGTGTAGGGAGGGGCTGGGAGGGAAAAACAACGCAAAGGGCCTGAGAATCTACACGTCTATAGTCGTGCTGGAACAGAATGACGAAGACGTGACTGTGAAAAGCAGTCTAAAAGCCCAACACACTTAAGCCCCAATTTCAAGCCACAGACTCAGTTACGAAGAAAAGTAATACTGATTTTACAGAGAAGCATAATAATCGGGTGCAGATTTGCTTCCTACTGCCCCCAAATCCAAACCCAGAGGTGAAGCATGCATAAAAGGAAAATACACCCCGGTACCAGTGAAGTCTGGTTCTCATTTAAGTTCACAAGAAAGGGCCAATTTGGAAGGTTTCTTTTCTCCAAAGAGCAAGACATCTTCCCTCTGGATCGCTTAAGCAACATCTTCTTTTAAAGCATGAATGGGGCAAATATCTTACGGGTGCCTTAAAGTACACAATGCCCCCTAGGTTCTAATCACCTTCAAGGAATGATACTCTGAGAACTGGAGATGACTGATGCTAGCTTTTCCAGGATAAACACGACCACTTGATGTTTGGCAATGGAGGGCTACCTCACTGCCCTCCCCCCTACATGGGACCTGACTCCAGGGGTGTGAATCTCCCTGGCAACGCAGGATATGACTCCCAGGGATGAATCTGGACCCGGCATCCTGGGATTGAGAAAATCTTCTTGACCAAAAGCGGGATGTGAAATGAAACAAAATAAAGCTTCAGTGCCTGAGAGACTTCAAATGGAGTCAAGAGGTCACTCTGGTGGACATTCTTACGTACTATATAGATAGACCTTTTAAGGTTTTAAGGTATTAGAACAGCTAGAAGTAAATACCAGAAACTATCAAACTCCAATCCAGTAGCCTTGACTCTTGAAGATGATTGTATAACAATGTAGCTTACAAGGGATGACAGTGTGATTGTGAAAACCTTGTGGATCACACTCCCTTTATCCAGTGTATGGATGGATGAGTGGGAAAATGAGGACAAAACTAAATGAAAAATAGGGTGAGATGGAGGAGGTGATTTGGGTGTTCTTTTGTACTTTTTTTTTTTATTCTTTTTCTTTCTGGTATAAGGAAAATGTTCAAAAATAGACTGGGGTGATGAATGCATTAACTATATGATGGTACTGTGAACAGGTGAGTGTACACCATGGCTGATTGTATGATATGTGAATATATCTCAATAAAACTGAATTTAATTTAAAAAAAAAAGAAAAAAAAATAGCAAAAGAAAAGGACCAAATTCATCTCTGTCCCTCCCACTTGTAAGGAGGATGGGGGTCAAAGTGCAGTGAATTGACTCAATTGTGTACAGTGCTTGGGGTAAGGAAACAGGTTTCCTAAGAACGTGCCATAATAAAGAGAGATTTCTATTTTTTCCTGAACTTGCTATAATGAATGGCTGGGAAGTGTTACTTCCAAAATTTAAGATGAACACTTTATCCTGCTGCATTTGAACCTCTGCTTACTCCTCCCCACCCCCAGGATCAAAGGCCTGTGCTATTTTTACTTCTACAAACACTCTCAAGTCACTGATGTGATGGTGGCTGCTTTACAGGATCACAGTAATGGGAAACTGTTGATGGGGAGGAAGGAGGTGTGGACAAAAGGTTTTCTCCACAACTATTTTTCCTTATTCTCTTCACTATTTAAACTTGGATGTTTAAAGCACCTCACCCATTATAACAATGGTGATCATCAAGAAATGTTTACCCGTGTCTTTAAAAATGAACTGTGTTTTCCTCTATCAACTTCTAAGCTGGTTTTCATACACTTGGAAAACATACCAATGTTTGCTTTATTTCTGTCTGATGCTGGAGTTGAGACAGAAGGTGGTTTAGAGAATGAAGATACGGGAAGAAGGAGGAACATTTTCATCAGTGAATACTCTGCCCACAGCATACTATGTCTGCAGTTTTTCATCTCTGTCTACCTCCTGGCAACCTGCGCGACTACAGAACGAAGCTGGAAAATCAACGGATCACAGGAGGCAGCTGGAACACTGCTCATCATAGTTCTAGTTCCTAGAGGTTCAAATATCAAAACAAACAGGAACGGCAGCCAGGCAAGGCTGGGTCCTGGCTGGGCCTTCCAACGAAACCATCCAAGCACCCCAAAGGACTCGGGCTCACTGGCTCAGAGCAGACAGACGGAAAATGGGAAAAGGTACTGAGCCCAGAGAAGAGCCTGAAAGAGCCTGGACTGTTAGAAGGGAGAAAAAGAATACGAAAAAATATTACAGATGGACATGAAAGACATGGAAAAGATAGGAGACAGTGGCCCAGGACAGAGAGAAGACATGACAGAAGCAAGGGCAGTGCACTCATGGCACGGGGCGTCCGGGCTCGTCTAGCGCATGGTACCTGACGCGTTGGTGCGGATGTAGAGGATCTCACTCTTGGCCCCTCGGATGTGGTCGTTCTCCACCATGGTGAGCGTCACCGCCTTGACGTAGACAGCGTACTGTGTCCAGGGCTTCAGGCCGTGCAGTAAGATGCCAGGCTCCAAGTCCTTGTTGGGGGGCAGATCCACGTCCACCATGTTCCAGCTATTGGAGCCGCAAGCGTCCTGCCCGTCATACTCTGTCACGTTTTTAAAGGGTCTGGAAGACAATCGATGACACTCAAGCAAGCGTTTTAAGGCTCTGTCATCGAAGTTCTCAAGAACCGTCCCCGGGGCGGTTTCTATAACGGGAATTCTAAATAAAACGAATAATCAATTTGATTTTCATAGGAGAACAAAATAAAGCAACTGTACTCCTTAGTTTCACTGCAGTTATACACTGCGGACTTAAAAACTCTGCCTCAGGAAGAGGACTTAAAAACTCTGCCTCAGGAAGAGGAGGTTAGAAGGTGGAAAATGCTGCCTGCTCCTTAAGAAGATATATGGCAATGCTATTTTCCTTTCTTCCTATTGTGGCATATTTTAAGGTTGCTTTTCACCAATAAGAAAAACAAGAAGCCACTGAATGCAAACATCAGATGTTAGTAAAGGAAAATTATTTTCCTGCAGAAAAACTGAGTAACTTCTAAAATCTAATTTGCTCACAAACTATTCTAATGTTTAAGTATCTTATAATATTCAGATATGGAGTTTCCAAATTGTCTCAGAAACTAGCATTGACACTTTGGCAAAATGATCAGCCCACGGGGCCAAGGCATTAGCAAGACTACCAAGGCAGTTCTATCTGCAGAATCACAGAAACCTGCCTTCCGCTATGATGGGAGACCATGTGTGACTCCCACATATATGGAGGCAGAATGCCTAGTAAGCCTGAGCCCCCTTTTCCTCATTGGTGCAGCCTCATCCAAGGACCCAGTTCTAGCAGGGGAGAGAGAGGTACAAGTGGCTGCACTTGGTGAGTCCTCTTCCTGCTCTGCAGAAGCGAAGCACCCAGGAAAAGACCAATGGTTTTAAAATGGACCTGGGCAAGGAGGGAAACTAAGTAGCCTGGGAGAAGTACCTAGATACTGGAGGCCAAGGATGGACTAGGGAGACTAAAAGAAGTGTGGTCTGGAGGTATAGGTTATGGCTGTGTAGGCAGGTGAGTGTGATCTCATGGCACAAGAAATGCACCCAGATGTAGGGAGAAGCTCAGGCATGAAGCTGCTCTCTCTCTCTCTTCTCCCTCCCCTGTTTGGAGGGCTTAAGATCTAGAGCAGAAGCTCACACCTTGGGAAAAGACCCACAGAGAGAGTGGCCTAGTCCAGGAAGCTACTTCCAATAACCGTCCGCTCTGGGGTGCTCCTGGAGCAGTGGTTGGTGGACGGGGAGATGGAAACATTTCAACCACATCCACCTTCGCAGTTTACAAAAGGTTGGCCTGATCTAATTCTCCGGAAAATAAGCCGTTTCCCTTTGGGGTTACTTTATTCCGTCTCTCACGATCCACTCAAGAACGGAAGTCCTCAAGCGAATGTAGTCCCTTCTGTGGTTGTCACTAGTGGTGGCGGATGTCCCGGGACAGCTGGGAGGGCACTTAAGGATGAAGCGAGGACTGTCGCTCCTCCCTGCATCCTCCGTTCAGCCAAAGTACACAACACGCAGAGAGGGACTTCCCCCACTCCCAGCCCCATCCACAAAGGACACAGCCAAACGCGGACACTCACGCTTCCTTGTAGTAAACGGTGAAGCTGATGAGGTCCCGGTAGTCAGGAGGCCGGTAGCGGTGCCAGGTGATTTTAATCCGATTCTTCGAGGTAGTGGTGGAGGTGAAATGCAGGACGTCACTTTCACCTGGGGACAGAGGCACATCCGGGAGGGACAAAGGTCAGCGTCATTTCCCTGCATGTGTCTCTGGAAGTCACCTGTCCCGGCACTACGTCCCTCTTCTCCGATGCTGGCGTGCATGACACTAAGTCCCCTTCTAGGGTTCCTAAGTGACTTTCTTATTTCTACTAAGAACCTGTATGGTTTACTGTGTGGATAGCTTCACGGGGTTTGTGACTTTGTTTTAGTAGTTGAGATGTGCTGCTACTTCCCCAGAGAATCGGAAGTGAACTTGCTGAGTGTCTCTAACCTGAGAGAGAAGGACCACTTCAATGAAAAAGGTGGCCTTATCTTTCTGCTAAATCCCTAAAGGCCTGGCTATCAAAGATACAATGAGAATAAATCTTTAAGCTGAATCTTTGAGATGTTATGGCACCTGTTTTGGAGTTGTGGCTATCTGACTGCTCCGTGCGGCCAAAGATAGACGGTTTATCACGTTTGCCATGGACAGGCTCTTTGCTCAGTCTAAGCTCAGTTACAAACTGGAAGGGCAAAACTTGTCAATACAAATACGTCACGAGCCTGCCCCACCATGACTTTGAAGATGCATATGTACGAGGTGAGGCGGCCCAGCCATGCCCTGCGCTAAGTACGAGAAGGGGGAAGGGATGGGAGCAGCACCCCAGACTGAAGGGGGCTATGGTCGTCGCGGCTCTGCAGCCTTTGAAGGCTGCCCACTCACAAGAGGCTCTTTCCCCGTTGTTCCTCGTGTTGATGTCCCCTTTGCTCTGGCGCCCTTTCGTCCCCGTCACTTCCTCCATGCGATAGATTTCGGAAACGCACAGTTTGGGGTTAAAGGCAAAGTACATCTTTCCGGCCTTGATGGTCAGGTTGCGGTGGTCCCAGTCCCACAGCTGCTGCAAGTTCTGGTTGTCAAGGACGTAGAAGGAGTAATTCCTGTGAGGACATAAAGAAACATCAGTGTCCTTGCCCTTTTTTGCCGTCCCCCTGGCCTGTTGGCTATTCACCATGCGTCCTCTTTAGCATGGGTGCTCCATCACACACTCCCTTTGCCAATAACAGATTTAGTTATTAACGTCGTATAAGAACGGAGGGTTGCTGTTAACAATGGCAACCGAATGATTCAAGGACAACATATCAAAATCGATAAGACCCTAATTAATTTTATGACCCCTATTACCAACCAATAATGCTTCTCACGCTGGAGGATGTTCCTCGAATCGTTCCCTAGCAATGCCTTTGGTTATTTTTCTCGGAACTGAGTTATGTACAATGCGCCTGAAATCAGTACAAGGGAGAGCAGACACGCTCTGCCACCCAGCCGGAACGGCTCAACGCATTTGCTGTGGAAAGTCTCCCATTATCCTTGGGAGTGAATCCCGTGTGCCTGATCAGCAGAGGAGGACAGAAGGGGGCAGGGAGATGGAGACCCAGGGGTGGGCCAGCGCCGGGCTGTCTTACACCTCCCACCCCAAAAAGCCCCTGCTTCGGGTCCTCGAGAAGGAGGGGTAGGGAAGGAGAAGCTGCCCCCACAGGGCTGTCTCCTGGGCCACCCATCCGGGCAGCAGTGACTCTGTCTCACAGTCCTTCTCAAAGTGTAGCATGTATCCCCTCTACCTGGAAAGCCAAGTTACTGATTCAGCAGGTCTGGGGTGGACCAAGAATCTGCATTTCCAGCAAGTTCCCAGGCAATGCTGATGCGGCTGGTCCTGGGACCCCCTTTTGGGAAAAGCTGGTCTGATGGATGCTGAGCACTACTGAGGGATCAGAGTCCAAAGCCGGTCAAGGCAGACACAGCCCTGCCCCTGGTGAGTGTGCCAAGCAGCAGCAAACCCAAGCTGGCCTGCCTGGGATCAGGAGACATCCCTACCTGGGGGAGGTGAGAGCAGGCCGTGCTCTGTAGCAGACAGCTACAGCTGGGGGTCTGGAGAAAGCTCCCCGCACACTGCCTTCCTCTCTGGCTCCCTGGGAGCAAGGCCGGAGCCTGGCTGCTGCAGCCCAAGTCCTCTGTGCTGAAGGGCCTGCTCCCCACCAACAAAGTTCTCCCAGCTTTCTTTCTGGGGCTCACTCACTTCCTATGAAACCGAGCTTAGGGAGCGGTATGGCATTTTGAATGTACCCTGAGATTTATGCACAAATCCAACAGACAGCCACGCAGAGCAGAAAGGACCAGGCCCTCTGTCCAGAGCCAGGTCAGCCAGGACAAAACGTGACCTGAGGTCGTGTCCCGCGGGTGCCTCTGTGCTCCCGGGGAGTCCTCCATTTACATCCATGCCAGGACCTTTAACCACCTGTTCCACTCTCAGCCCGAGGCTCATCTGGAATGAAACACGAGTTAGGGTGCGAATGCTGCCAAGCTGACCCGTGACACTTCTCTGGGAATTTACAAGGGAGTTTTCCTCTCAGACCAGGAGGGAGTTCAGAGACGGGCTCCAGGACCAGAAACTACCTAAATGAGCTGCGTGCCTGCAGGCAGGTCACCGAGTGCTTTTTATATCCCCGTTTACTCACTTATAGGACTAGGGTTTGAACAGGTGCCCTCTGAGCTCCTGGTCAGCTTTAAAGGGCCAGGCCCTGGTGCCCAGGAGTCCCAGAGCTGAAACCCATTTACCAGCCTGAAGCCCACATATCCCAACGTCCTGGGTTCTCCACCACATACTGGCCGAGGCAGGGCAGGAAAGGGTTGGTGGGGGGTGGGGGCTGGAGTCCTCCCCGGACAGGAGTCCAGCAAGCCATCAAGTGGGTCCAAGGACAGCTCTTCTGAAACCACCCCAGGCTCTGCACCAACCCACCATTAAGCCTCTTCACATATGCACGGCCTCCAAACCTGGGGGGCAAAAACTTAGAACTCAACAATTCCTGCCTCCCTCAGTAACAGCTCACTCCCTAACTCACAGAAGACACTGTTGAAATGAATCCAGACACAGCATGTGCAGCCACGGTATCTGCAGCCTTCCAGAAGGCTGTGTCGGGGGGGGGGGGTGCATTAGGACACAGGGTGGTCAGATCTGCCTGGGGACAGACCCCCACCACCACCACCACCAAATGCCGTGTGTCAGGGGGGACACAGTGTGTTCAGATCCGCCTTCCAGGGTCGATCCCCTCCTACTGCTTCTCACAGCCAGGCCTTTGGCAGGTGACGCTGATGGGAAGTAAGTGGGCGTCTGTCATGGAACTGAAGGCGGCAGGTCACGGAAGGAAACAGGTATCTCCTCTCATAAGCCCACATCCTTGTCTGCGAAACGTGTCCAGCTCTAAAGACGACCCTGCAGTGTCCAAACGGACCTCTATGAGTCCAGCCGCTCCTTATTAGTGAAGAAACTTCTGGGCCAGGAGTAAGGGCCAATTAATCAGGCCAAACTTCAGTCTCGACCCCAGGATGAGGCTTCTTGCAGTAAACTAATTCCACCAGGAGGGAACAGAACTGTGCTGAAAATACCTTCTGAAAAAAATTCTTCTCCCCATGGGAGGAAGCGTGAATTATAAATCAGGAGTTTGACAAATGAATGGCAGGCACACCAAAATGCTGTGTATTTGATTAATCACTTTGAAAAGCTAGATTATCTTTTTACAGTAAACACAAACATTTTTTACAACATCGAGAAGGCTGGGAGCCAGGACACCAAGATCGGCAAAACTCAGCATTATGGAGCCACACAAGCTACACAAAAATAAAAATAAAAGCCTCATCAAAATAATAATCAAGCCATTCATAAGCTGCCTGTCTACACTGCTCTTGTTTTTCAGACCCCAGTTTGGGGCTCGGCTTCCCCCAAATTACTTCCATGAAGTACATGAGAGCTAAGATGTGGCCCAAAGACTTATCTGCAGCTCTTCAAAATACGCCACTCAATTTGTGTTTGAAATACACTTAAATTTTCGTTGTTTACTGGAGGAAATGGTTATTTAAGTGAATGGCTCTGTAAATGTGATTTCCTAATTGTTTTTAAACCCAATGCCTTTACATTTCAAGAATATTTTACAAAATTAAGTTATTTGTTATTTTGCATCTGTACCTGGGGAGAAGGGTTGGCTGCCTTCTGGGCGGCAGCTGTATGTTATTTGCATTAACCTTAGAAATGCCCGGCACAGATTACACAACCAACTGTTCCATTTGTGGCTACCATCTCTGGGCTGCCTTATGTCTTGAGTTGTTCCTGCCACCCCTTCCCCACCTGGTCCAACAAAGGGCAGGTGAGTGGGGAAGAAAACGCAGGTGTGCCCACTATGGATCTGAAGTACTCAGAAGGTAGTCCCAAGAGCCAGGCTCAGAGCACTATATGTGGGAATCCCAAGATCAGGATTTGAGCCTCATCCCTGCCACTTACTGAGTCACAACCCCAGACAGGGAATCTCTTTGGCTTCCTGTAGTCTGGAATTTCTGAACTGCAACCTGGAGACATCTCTCTGCTCTTCTGGCCTCACAGTTTGAAGAATTGAATAAGCCAGCTATAAAAGAACACTGCAAGCCTTAAATAGCTCACACAGGTGTGGGGTGCACAGCTAGTGTTCTCTGAGCAATGTCTGGGAGGCCAGGAAAGCTGTCCCTTGACAAACTAGCGGAGCCCGAGGTCCTCAGCCCACAGAGATGGGAAGGGACATTCTCCCCTTTTCAGCACTTGGTGCCCTATCGAGAAAGAAAATCTGCAAATAGACAGCCAGTCAATCCACTTTCATTTCTCCAAAGAGAAACTGCCTCTTGAAGGCTGTCTCTAGGGGGCATCCGAGCCCAGCAGACTGGGGCTGTCTCCAGTCTTGAAATGATAAGGATGTTCCCCTCCATCCAATCTGCAAACAGGCTGGTCCACACCGCATATGGGCTCCCCCAAACCCAATATTTATACCAACCCTGGGGGTTCAGCAAGGGCGGGAAATTATCTCCAACCAGGCGCTACACAGACACTCAAAATATGTTTCCTCTTGGTTTCCTTGAGTGTTCAAAGGCAGCGTTATTTATCCAGTAAAAATCCACCCATTACAAGTACACAGTTCCATGAGCTTCAGTAAATTCACATAGCTGTCCAGCCACCACCACTCTCCAGTTTCGGAATATTTCCATCACCCCAAAAGTTCCCTCTTGCTCGTCTGTGGTCAATCTCCACTCCCACCCACAGCCACCACTGATCTGTTTCTGTGTCTATAATTTTGTCTTTTCTAGAAATTACGAGAATTACTATTACTAGAAATTAATAGAATGGACTCCTACATTATGTAGCCTTTGTGTCTGACTTTTTATACTTAGCCAAACATTTTTGAGGGTGACTCGTATTGAGTACTTCACTCATTGTTTACTAGTATTCTAACGTACCACATTTTGTTTATCCATTGATCTGCTGATGGACATTGGAGTTGTTTCCAGTGTTTTTCTGGGAGGGAATATTATGAATAATACTGCTAGGAACATTCAAAAACAAGTCTTGTGAGGGCATGTTTTTTTTTTTATTCTCCTGGGGAGATACCTAGGAGTGGAATCTCTGGGTCAAAAGGTTGAATGGGTATTAGGAAGGGTTTTGACTTCAAATGTCTTCCAGCTTCAGAATCTCCCATGATCTACTTCAATTTTTAAAAAAAATAAACTATATTTTTAGAGCAGTTTTAGGTTTATAGAAAAATCACAAGAGTACCCGTATACCCCCAACACGCATTATTTCCCTTATTAACATCTTGCATTAGTCTGGCAGGTTTCTTACAAATGATGAACCAACAGGATACATTAGGGTCCCCCTTTGTGTATACAGTCCTATGGGTTTTGACAAATGTGTAATGTCGTGTACCCCCCGTTACAGTATAGTTTAGGGGCAACTACAGTGCAGTCACTCTAAAAATGCTCTGGGCTCCGCCCAACTATCCCTTCCCTTCACCTTGTGGCAACCAGTGATCTTTTTACTGTCTCTGTAATTTTGCCTTTTTCACAATGTCATATAAGTTGAAATCATATAGTATGCAGCCTTTTCAGACTGGCTTCTTTTACATTGGAATATGTATTTCAGGTTTCTCCATGTTTTCTCATAGCTTGCTATTTCTTTTTTTTTTTTTTTTAACATAGTAAACATTTATTCCGAAAACTTTCTGAAATGATAATGTACATGCATTATATGGAATGAATATATTTATAGAAGTGAAATAAGAATTATAAAGAAACAATAAAGGAGAATAATCAACTAAACCACCCCTTTTCAAGCTCTGCATCTTTTTTCTATTAGTTTTTCTGTCAGGTTTTTTTTTTAATTTTATTTTTAAATAATATCAAACTTACAGGATGGTTGCAAAAATAATATAAACCCCATACAGAGAACAGTAGCATACAACGCCCCCCACCCCCAATACCTTGATTCACCAATTTTAACATTTTACCACCTTTGCTGTATCATTCTATCTCCGTCCCTCCTTCCTTCTCTATTTCTTCCCCTCCCTCCCTCCTTCCCTCTCTCCTTTCTTCCTTCCTTTCCATCTATTTACTTTTTGAACATCTGTGAACTGGCTGCAGACACTGTTTTAACACATAATACTTCCATGCAGACTTCCTACAGAGAAGGAAATTCTCTTTTGTGATCACCTTAAGTGCAGTTATCAAGTTCAAGAAATTTAACGTTGATATAAAGCTTACATTCTCTATTCCACTTTTTTTCTTATGTCACACCAAAGTCCTTTTGAGCCTTTCTCCTTCATTCTTAGATCTCATCCAGCACGATGTACTGCATTTATTTAGTTGTCATTATCTCTTTAGCTTCTCTCTTTTTTTAATCATGGAATCACATATACAACATGTATCTTTCCATCCCAAACCCTCTCAAGCATGCCATTCAGTGGATTAATCATATTCACAAAGTTGCAATACTGTCCTCACCACCCATCACTATCACCTTCCCTTCACCCCAAAAAGAAATACTACACTCATTTTGTTTTATCTCTTTATTGCTCTGCCCCCCACCTGGTAACTTGTACTCTACTTTCTGTCTCTGAGTTTGCATATTCTCTGATATTTTCTTTGTGGTTACCATGGGGCTTAAATTGAACATCCTAAATCTGTAACAATCTTGTTTGCTTTGATACCAAATTAACAACTTCAATAGCATACATAAACTATGTCCCTATCTCTGTTACCCATCTTTATGTAGTTCTTGCACAAATTACATATTTATACATAATGAGTCCAAATACATTGACTTATCATTACATGCTATGCATTTGCCTTTTAGATCCTATAGGAAGTAAAAAGTGGAGTTGCAAATAAAAAATCCAAATAATGCTGGTGTTTGTATTTACCCAGGCTGTTACCTTACCAGAAATCTTCATTTTTTTCATGTGACTTCAGTCAATTGTGTAGTATCCTTTTCTTTCAATCTGCAGAACTCCTTTTAGTGTTTCCTGTAGGGCTAGTATAGTGGTCATGAACTCCCTTAGCTTTTGTTTATTTGGGGATGTCTTAATTCCTTGCTCATTTCTGAAAGATAGTTTTTGCTAGGTATACAATTCTTAGTCAGCAATTTGTTGCTGTCAGTACTTTAAATATGTCTTTCCACTGTCTTCTTGCCTCCATGGGTTCCAATGAGAAATTGGCACTTAATCTTTCTGAGACTCCCTTATACGTGACATGTTGCTTCTCTCTTGCAGCTTTCATAATTCTCTCTTTATCTTTGGCATTTGATAGTTTGATTAAAATATGTTGTGTTATGGGTCTATTAGTTTATCCTGTTCAGAGTTCATTGAGCATCTTGGATGTGTATGGTAAAGGCTTTTGTTAAATTTGGGGAGTTTTAAGCCATTATTTTTTTAATATTCTCTCTGCCCTTTTCTCTCTTTCTTCTCCCCTGGCATTCCCATAGTGAGTACATCATCACACCTGATGGTGTCCAACAGGTCCCTCAGGCCCTGTTCATGTATCGTCATTCTTTCCTCTTTCTGACCCTCAGACTAGATTTTCAATTGTCTGCAAGTTCACTGATTTCTTCTTCTGCCAGATCCAATCTGCTGTGGTATCCTTCTAGGTAATTTTAAATTTCTGTTACTGTGGTTGTCATGTCGTTTGGTACTTTTTCATAATTTCCATCTCTCTATTGATATTCTTTTTGTGCTCTCCTGTCATTTTCCTGATGTCCTTTAGTTCTTTGTCCATGTTTTCCTTTAACTCTTTGAGCATATTTAGGACCATTTTTAAAAAGTCTTCATCTGGAATGTTCCAGGTCTGATCTTCCTCATTGGTGGTTTCTAATGGTTTAATCTTCTCCTTGTGTGGGTCATCACTTCCTCTTTCTTTGTATGTTTTATAATCTTTTGTTGAAACCTGGCCATGTTGATATTTTTATGTGTTACTGCTGCAATTTAGTGTGTGAAGCATTTGTTCCTTAAGCTTGTATCTGGCTAGTGTTATGACAGACCTTTGCTTGAATGTCAGGAGCTAACAACAACAAACAAACAAACAAACAAACAAAAAAAGGGAAGAGGGGGGGAAAAAACACTTTTCCCAGTCTTCTAAGATTGATGTCTGATATCTGCAAGTGTTCTCCTTGAGGGCTTATCCATACAATGAGTTTAGAGAATAGCTCCAAGCCAAAGCATAGGGGCCAAAGTACTTTTCTGCTCAAGTGTCTTATCTTGGGCATGTGCCTGTGGCCCTAGGAATTCCTGTCAACACAGATAGGAATGCCCTCTCTTCCCTAGGAAACAATTTCCTCAAGGTCTCAGACACCACACTGTAGGTCCTACAGCCAGCAATCCCTTGCCCCAGGCAGCACAACAGGACTGCTTTCCCACGGTGGGGGAGAGTCTGTAGGAGAGCTCTGTGAGCTCCTTCTCCATGCAGGGCAAGTTCTGGGACGGTGAGCCCCTTAGGCCACCACCAGTCAGATTGGGCCAGACATGCATGCCCCCAGTATGTGCAGGAAGGCTACTCTGCTCCCTCCGGAATTGGGACCAGGGATCCCTACTGGGAGCTCTGCAGGCTGAGCTGGTAAGGGGTGATGGAGGCGACAGCTGAGGCACCACAAGGTCCTACCACTTGCAAGTGGCCTTTTTCTTTGATTTGGTGCCCACCCTGTTACCACAGTCTTTTAACAGTTTTCTGGAGCATTTGAGAAAGATGTTTCTGCCAGTTCTTGATAGCTGTCCAAAGCTTCTGTTGCAGAAGGGAGCCGTATAACATCGTCTCATTCTGCCTTCGTGATCAAGGTGGGGCTCTCATTTCTTTTTATGGCTGAATAATATTCCACTGTGTGGATATGCCACAATTTATTTATCCATTCACCTATGGAAGGGCATATGGGCTGCTTCTGCAATTATGAAAGAACGGCTATAAAGATTTGTGTGCAGGTTTTTGAGTGGATATAAGTTTGCAATCCCTTTGGATTAATACCTAGGAGCACAACTTCTGGATCATATGGTAAGCCTGTTTGGCTTTGTAAGAAACTGTCAAACTGTCTTCCAAAGTGGCTATACCGTTGTATATCCCCACCAGCAATGAATGACAGCTCCTATTGCTCAAACTGTCATCAGCATTCGGTGTGGAGTGTTTTGGATTTAAGCCATTCTAATAGGAAGTTAGTGGCATCTCATTGTTTAATTTGCAATTCCCTAATGATGTATACTATTGAGCATCTTCTCATATGCTTATCTGCCATCTGTCTATATTATTTGGAGAGATGTCTGTTCAGTCTTTTGCCCATTTTTTAAATTGTGTTATTTGTTTTATTATTGAGTTTTAAGAGTTCTTTGTATATTTTGGATACAAGTCCTTTGTCAGATATTTGTCATGCAAATATTTTCTCCCAGTCTGTAGGGTGTTTTTTCATTCTCTTACCATGTTTTTTAAAAGTCCCAGAGAAGTGTAAAAGCATGGCATAATCGAAACTAATCTCAAAGATGCAAGAAGGTCAAATGAAACTGAGTGTTGCAAGGCCAAGTGGCAGGGACATGCGCAGAGAGATCCCCAGGTACATCTAATAATTTCACTTCTTATAACCCACCACCTCCACCATCTCAAATATCTCCCTGTAGTTTTACCCTTTTCAGGGCAATAGTCCTTGGTAGCAAATGGGAATCTGAGATTTTAATCTCTTATTCATCTGATCCCATCAGAAAATAAAGTTTTCCACATAGGGGAATCTCCCAGATAACTGAAATAATCCTTATTCAAGGACTTACAAATTAAGTTGTTTTACAGAAATCTTGTCATATGTATTACAAAATTCATTTCCTTCTTACAAAGCAGAAGAACCTTGATTTCCTATATGCCTGAGGTCATTACTCCAGAAATAAATCCCACTGTATGGGGTAAGTGATAGCCTCAAGGAAACCCTGTCTTCTTCAGGACAAACAAGACCGTGCGAGGCCGGCTGTGTCCTGATCTGCAGCAATGGCCCTGCGCTCTATGCTCTGATGTGACACAATCAGATTACAACATCAGCTCAAACTGAGTGTGAAGGCTCTGCTGAGGACCAAGGTGTTCTCCTCTGGGTGGAACTTGAATTTCATGTTCTGGACTTGACGCCAATGGTCCTGGGCTGCTCAGGAGACTTTCTGAGGTGTACCTGAGATGTACTCAGGTACATTTTGGAGAGGGATCTCTGGGTGAACGGTCTCTCTCCTTTCAATTTTTCTGCTCTCCATCCAAACAGAAGGGCTACAAAACTTTCATCCTATTGAACTGAAAGGAAACACTCATTTATGTTCTCACTGGCTATAAGAGAGGTTCAAGAAACATAGCACATTGGAAGCACTATCGTGACAAGACAATATTTAGGAAAAAAAATCAATAAGCATGTGAGAAATAAAGGGATGAAGCAGAGGAATCTTAAAAAAAGAAAAAAAAGCATAAAAACAAAGCAAAAAACAACTGAAGAGTGAATCCTATTCTCCCAAACATTCTGATTTAATTGGGATGGGGTACAACTTGGGCATTAGTTTTTTAAAAGCTCCCCAGGTGATTTTAATGTGTAGCAAAAGTTTGGGAACATGGGGATAAGGGTTATCTTGACTTAAACCAAAAGCATGCAGAAATTATATTTTCAGACAGCTGTGCTTGTTTCAGACAACTCCTCTACTCAAAAACCCTTAATACATTCCTTTACCTAGCTAAATTACAACCTTCACACCGGGGTGTGCAACACTTTATGTAATTCTAGTACCACCAACCTCTCCGGCATTACTTGCCGAACGGGCCCCAGGATGCCCCAAATCATCAGCCTTTGTGCCTGCTGCCCTCAACTGAGCTGCCTTTCTTTACCCTTTGCTTTCTGAGTGTTTCCAGACATCTTCAAGGCCCACCACAAATGCCACCTCATCTCGGAAGCCTGTCCGATGTTCTCAATCAGATATGTGACTCCTTTCCATGCTCATGTCATGTTCCTTTTTCTCCCCCAGGGGCACTTGAGCAAGTTCCGCTTTGCACTGAGGACCTTCATCTCCTTTATTCTTTTTCCTTCCTTCCCTCCTCTGACTCTTCCCTTCTTGCAGATGGAGCGAGGGGAGCAGGTTAAAGGGTAAGGCCTAAGTCTAAGAAGGACAAACATCTGAAACAAGTCTAGCATGTGGGATTATGGGAAGCGAAGATGAGCTACACCTTTCTGGTCATGGCTGAGGAAGGCAAGAGAGAAAAACTCCCATCCACAGAGGCAAGATTCCCAAGAGCCCTGGCTAATGAGGGAGAAGCAGGCAGAAACCAAGGACTGGAAGCCCAGCGTCCTCACAGCTACTAAACCCTTCCAGAGGCTGCTGATCAGGAGCAGGTGGTGGAAACCTGAGGCCCATTTGTCTTCCCTCCCATCTAAAATCCTAAGGCAGGGCAGGGACCCAAACTTACCTTGAAGCCTCCCAAAACACCTGAGCGGTAACACGCATCCTGAAAAAGATCCCACTGGATCAGACACCCAGGGGAGTGAATCTCCCTGCCAACGTGGAATACGACTCCCGGGGAGGAATGTAGACCTGGCATCGTGGGACAGAGAACATCTTCTTGACCAAAAGGGGGATGTGAAAGGAAATGAAATAAGCTTCAGTGGCAGAGAGATTCCAAAAGGAGTCGAGAGGTCACTCTGGGGGGCACTCTTACGCACACTTTAGACAACCCTTTTTAGGTTCTAAAGAATTGGGGTAGCTGGTGGTGGATACCTGAAACTATCAAACTACAACCCAGAACCCATGAATCTCGAAGACAGTTGTATAAAAATGTAGCTTATGAGGGGTGACAATGGGATCGGGAAAGCCATAAGGACCAAACACCACTTTGTCTAGTTTATGGATGGATGTCTAGAAAAGTAGGGGAAGGAAACAAACAGACAAAGGTACCCAGTGTTCTTTTTTACTTCAATTGCTCTTTTTCACTCTAATTATTATTCTTGTTATTTTTGTGTGTGTGCTAATGAAGGTGTCAAGGATTGATTTAGGTGATGAATGTACAACTACGTAATGGTACTGTGAACAATCGAAAGTATGATTTGTTTTGTATGACTGCGTGGTATGTGAATATATCTCAATAAAATGAAGATTTAAAAAAAAAAAAGATCCCACTGATACTTTTGGTTTAAAAAAGTTGCAGATAATGAGAAATACATCCTAAATATTCTTGGAAGTAAAAATCAGGATTTACGTCAGCTCTATTTAAGTGCATGTACTCTTAGTCAACATACAACTAGAACGTAAGTGCATCTTGTAATAATTCCTAATAAAAATGAATGAATTAAACTCTTCTCTCAGCTTGCACCTCTAGGCCTAACACTGCTCACCCTGAAAAAAAGAAATTTGTATTTAGCAGTGGGAAAGCTTGAGATGCCAATATGCCAAAGCGAAAGTGCTGACCAACACTGGGGATTCCACCAACACAAACACTACTTGGAGGGAAAAAAAAAAATGAGCTGCAATTTAAAATTTAATACAACAAACAATAACTGCCACCTCGAGCTCACCATGTAAATGACCTCAGATACTCTGAGACTGGGTGCAGGGGCAGCCTCCCTGGATGTGCAATGCAAAGGGAGTTTTTCTAAAGGATCAGTGTACCCAATGGGGAGGACAGTGTGCTTTTCAAGGATGGAATGAAGATCTGCCCCCTCTCTCTCTAGCTATATCAGATGATGGAATTTTAAGAATTTAAGACTGACCAAGAGTTAGCCTGAGAAAAACAGGGAGGGCTGTAAAGAAACCCTTAAGAGGTAACTTTATCAAGTCAGGGCAGATAAACCAGCAAAGATCACATCCCCATGAACTTCCCACCTCTTTTTTGTCCCCCCTCAATTATTTTCCCAAATCCTCTTTATAAGAAATTTACTCATTAATGGATAAGTCTCCTTTTATTTCAAAGCGTTAGCTTAAAGCCAGGCAGGAGCTACATTTAAAGAGCAGCAGGAGAAGAGAAAAGCACATAAACAAAGATACACATGGGCTCCCTCTTGAAAAGAAACTGTGAAGGCAATAAACATGAGCTCCTCTCCTTCGGCAGAAAGCCCACAGTTATTTTAAAATCCCAATCACATAGCACACCTCTGCAGATGGCAACACTTTTATCAATAGTGCAAATCCTATAAGCTAATCAATAAAAGCAATTTTGTGACTCAAGGTTTCTTTATAACAACAAATTATCCACACTCCTCCAAATTTCTTATGTTCCAATATATTTTAAAAACCTGCAATATACTTTACAGAGTAGAGCAGAGCATCCTGAGGCAAATAAGGGTCATGTATGTGATTTCACTAGGAGTTAAGCAGATTAGACGGATTCCTGTCACCCTGGGCAGAAGGAGCCCCTCCAGCATCCCTGGCCACTGTTTCACTGACAGCTCCCTGCCCCTTGCCCCCCCCCCCCCCCAAGATATGCTACCCTGACTGATGGGTCACTACAGAGGAGAAACCTAAACATTTCCATTTTCCAAGCAGTTTGGCAGTTCCTCAAAAAGTTAAACACAGAATTACCACATGACCCGGAGTCCCACCTCTAGGCATACATCCAAAAGAATTGAAAGCAGGGACTCAAACACCGATGTTCACAGGAGCCACCATTCACAACAGCTGAAAAGTGTGACTAACCCAAGTGTCCATCAACAAATCAATCGATAAACACAGTGTGGTATATCTATACGATAGAAGTAGTATACAGCCATAAAAAGGAATGCCATTCTGGTACATGCTACAGTGTGGATGAACCTTGAAGATGTCATGTTGAGTGAAGCAAGCAAGACACAAAAGGACAAATACCGTATGAGTCCGTGTCTATTAAATATTTAGAATAGGCAAATTCACAGAGACAGGTTACTGGGGGTCGGGAAGGGGGAATGGAGAGTTATTGCTTAACAGGTAAGAGTGTCTATTTGGAGTGATGAGCAAGTTTTGGTAATAGAAGGTGGTGATGGTTCCACGCTATTCTAAAAATAACTGAATTATATACATAAAATGGCAAATTTTGTGTGTTATATATACATATATATTTTACATATGATACCCCAAAAATCTCCTTTTTCTAAAACAGCACAGTCCTAAGGATAGAGACCCATGACTCTCCCTGACTCCCTTCGAGGAGCGGGACTGTCACTGAGGCAGGGCTCTGACCAGGCAGCCCGTCTGTCACCTTTTCATCTCTATTAAAAGGGGGGATGGGAAGAACCTTTTACCTTAGTAATACAGAATTTTTAAAGCACACGATTTATTCTGTGACACACGAGTGTTGGCTCGTGCAATCTGGAGCACTTACCCTTCTAGCTGCTCCTCTCCTAAAATCTGGCGAAGGTTTTTTAAGAAGGACAGGGAGACCAAGGCATGGGAGTGGCGGATCTTCACGTAGCCCGTCACCACCTCGATGAGCCCCATGAAGTTCTCCAGCTCCGAGGCAATGTTATCTAAATCCAGAGGGGACAGCGTGACTATGAGTCCACTTCATAGAAGGGTGACATCCTTTGTTTCTTAAAACCGTGTGGGGAGAGCAATTAAGTGGCAAGTCTTGTTTCGGAGATGTTGGACATCCCTCCCCGGACCTGGCCGTCAACAACCACTTCCAACCCAGGTCCCAAGGGGCATGGGAGGGTGTTTCTAACAGGCTGGGTACTGACCAAGCAACCCACAACGTAAAATCCTAAATACGAAACTGCTGATTAGCTAAGGCCAACCGATCCACGGAAATGTCTTTTAATATGCTCTGTCAATATGGAGTACTGCTTCCACAGGGTAAGGGCAGGATTAAAAAAAAATATTTTCTCGATCACGTTATGGAAGTACGTTTGCTGCATTTTGATGCTAGTTCCTAAGACATAGGAATCGATATTTAAGGATTCCATCTTACCATGGCTGGAAGAAAAGACACCACAATGTTAAAGCCTATCGGTATGTGATTTAAAAAATGTTTTTCTGTGTCACTAAGTTTTCTGTAATGCTTGTGAATTACTTTCACAAATAAAAATTAGTTGGAAAAACAGATGTTAAAACACGTTAAAACAATATGATATATATCAACAGTTTTCTTTTAATCTTGTTTAGCCTACCTTTTTATCACAGAAAATTCTAAAAAAACTAAACTTCAGTTCAACTTATGTCAAAATTGTATGAAATACTATAATGAATTGGGTGAGGCTCGATTCACAGACTTACTTTGTATGATTCATGAAGGGTGATTTGATAAAAGATTCTATTTTGTTTTGAATTTTTAAAAATAAAAAAATAAGGCTAATTTGCTGGAGGGTTAGGGTCTACATTGAATGTATAATTTAATGGCTTTACAGGAGAAATTAAGGAGAAATTTAAGTTATAAAGACTAGAGGCTGCTTGCAGATGATGTTTTAAGGGAGAACTTCTGAATTTTATTTATGTAGTAGGACGAATGCCATTCAGGCAAGGCCAGGAAAACTCCTTTCCAGTGATGTCCCTTCATTGGAAATCCACCTCATTTCCTGTGTTGTACATAAACTGGAAGACACATTTCATCACCCTGCTTGAATATGTACCAATTCCTTCTCAAATTATACTTCTCCGTGACTTAACTTCATGGATCAAAGATTTTAAAAAAAGGACTAGGCACTTAAAAGGGGCATTCTAGGGGAGAGAAAATTAAAAATAAGTTAAGAAATACAGTAGGACAAAACAAAACAAAACAAAACAAAACTGTAGAAGTACCTGAGGGTAAGGATGTTCTAGCTGTGTGGACACGTTATCTTTGTTGTTGGGAGGAGGCTGGTGGGAGGGGTGGTGAAAAACAAGCGATATCAAAAAATTCAAAAGAACTAAGCAAAAGCTTGTTTCTACCATCTTTCTCTAAACTGTAACAATGCATCCCCCTCATTAACAATTATTAAGGAAGAGCAAATTTCACAGAATAAATGAATTAGTCATTTGTTTTCAAACAGTAAAAAAAAAAAAAATCTTTACAAAAGGGCTTACAAAAAAAATTCTTGTCAACCTCAAGGTCTTCTTACTATATTTATTCTATCTGATAAAACTATCAGTGCCTTTTCCAAGTGGTCCCAGTGGCAGAGAATGTAAGGCAACATGATTAGAAATGCTTATCCAATAAAGACCAGAAGTGAAAACACCAGGGAATAATAAGTCAATAGGAAATGATTCACACAAATGCAATTTAAAAACAACTTATCAGGAATGCAAATAACAGGGATCCCACCAGGGTAAAACAGAAGCTTGAAATATATGGTGACACATACTTGCATCGCTTTGGCTCTCAGAAGTAAATTTGGAGCTCAACTACACTTTGAGACTTAAAATTTTAAAGTGCTGTCACTCAAACTCTTCGCTTTTCCCAATCTCCCCAATACAACCACCGAGGAAACAAAACTCTTGGGACTAAAGATGCTTGGATTTGGCTACAGCTGGAGTCTGCTGAGCCATTCTTCTGCTCCATCAGTCCCTGCTGGGGTTTGTGTGTGTCGGACACGCCTCCCTGCTCCAGGTGTGACTCAAAGAAAGACAAGGGATGACCCTCCTTGCAGAAATAAAAGTGATGCCAGTGGCTATAAAACAGACTGCCTTTCAACCTGGTTTTTATCTTTGAGGGAAACTCCAAGGAGAGGTGTCACACATGAGGCTGATGGACCATACTGTTTTTCTAGACCCATATTTTAGTTGTGAGTCAGGGGCAGAGAAAGGAAAAACACCAACAAACGAATACCCAGACCCCTATGTGGGACCTGACTCCCAGGGGTGCAAATCTCCCTGGCAACGCAGGATACGACTCCTGAGGATGAATCTGAACCTGGCATCGTGGGATTCAGAGTATCTTCTTGACCAAAAGGGGGATGCAAAATGAAACAACATAAAGTTTCAGTGGCTGAGAGGTCACTCTGGTGGACATTCTTATGTACTATATAGGTAACACTTCTTAGGTTTTAATGTATTGGAATAGCTACAAGTAAATACCGGAAACTATCCAACTACAACCCAGCAGCCTTAACTCTTGAAGACGATTGTGTAACAATGTAGCTGGGGTGAGAGTGTGATTGTGAAAACCTTGTGGCTCACATAGCCTTTATATAGTGTATGGATGGATGAGTAGAAAAATGGGGACAAAAACTAAATGAAAAATAGGGTGGGATGGGGGGATGATTTGGGTGTTCTTTTTACTTTTATTTTTTATTCTTATTCTGATTCTTTCTGATGTAAGGAAAATGTTCAAAAACAGATTGGGTTGATGAAAGCATAACTATATGATGGTACTGTGAACAGCTGATTGTACACCGTGGATGACTGTATGGTATGTGAATATATTTCAATAAAACTGAATTTAATTTAAAAAGGAGAAAAAAAAAAGAAAACCCAGAGATCCCACCACGTCTTCCAAGTGGGATGGAATACTTACTGCCTCGCCGGATGTTAATGAGCAAATTGCCCTTGAAGATGGTACATCCTTGGAGCATCTGAGCAGAAGTAACAGAATCAATGGTTTTTGTTTTCTTTTCTTCCTCACAGACTTTGGGGCAAGGACCTTCACAAGGGATGCAGTACATGCTGTCAGAGATAAAGAACCAAGCCAAAACACAGAGGATTGAGTCTGTCTCCTTGCATTTTTATAAAAAAACTACCAAGTTAAACTTTTATTTTAGTTGTTTTTACAGTACACATTGACAAAAAGATCATCTTAAAGCATTCAAGTGATCCCATCTCAACCCCAGCTCCCTCACCCCACCCCGCCCAGTATAATCCATGCATGTTGCAACCAACAGGAGAAAGTGGCTACAAAGGAAAAACTTGTTGCTTGTTTCCAGACAAAAATCTGTGATACATCCTTGTGGCATGTGTGTTTCATAGGTTGTTGATGAGTGAGCCAGCTGGTTCCATGTGGGAGAAAGCAATTTGCGGGAATTGGGGGCTGCCACTGAGGACAGCCCTCTGTGGCCACGGCCTCTGTCTGTGCACCCCTGGGGGAAAAGCTGGGACAGTCAAAGGTGAGAGGGACAGCAAAGGGATGGCAGTGTCTCTGTCACTCACAGGAATCTGTTTCCTGCAGTCAACACCCCCCAGCAAAGCCCAGTGAAGGATTCCGAAAGCCATGTGATCCTTCAAAGGCACAGATCCATTATTTTCTTGCTCAAGCACAACTGAAATTATTTCTTGACAGTGTTTTGCAGAAACTTGTAAATTGATCCAAATGTTGTTTACTCTGCATGCACAATACAAGCAAGGAATTTCCATTACTTTGTAATAAGCTCTTATTTCAAATGCTATCCCGAACATGCCACAAACCACCGAGAGTTCGGGACGACTGAGCTGCGTTTAAGTGCAGAGTAAAGAGTGGCACATTTCCTGCTTACCTACCATCATTTAGGAAATAGGGAAAGGACGCTATTCCATGAGGGCTGCTGAACCTTCGGGGCTCTATGGTAATACACAGAAGTAGGATCAGAAAATTGGGTTGGTTTCCAAACAAAATACATGATACAACCTTAAGGGATGTGTGTGTGACAGGAGTATGAGTGAGAGATCTATTAAGTTTATATTATTCTTTCTAAATGATCTTTTAAACTTCATGAAGATAAATCAGAAACATTCAGGAAAACACTGTAAGTTACAGATCTTTTCATTAGAGTCCACTTCCCCCCACTGGAACTTTCTTGCATAATTAAGGCAAAAATACAGGGTTGTGTTTTAGTTAACGAAATCTCCCCGGTATTTTCCTATTTCATGTTGGGAGATGGGAGGCAAGGTTTCCAAAGAACTGAATTTCTCAAAGGAGGAATTCTTTCCTTGGACTTCACACTCAAATTCTCATTTCTTTCACAGGCAGTGATTTCTCTTCGGCCGTTGTTTGTTTTGTTTTGCTTTGGTTTTTGGTCTTCTATTGCTTCTAATTTACCTACATACCATATAATCCTCCTTATCCCCTTTTTAAAAACTTTTTATTTTGGAATAACTATATATTCACAGGAAGTTACAGAGAATATGGAGAGGTTCTGTGTACTCTATGCCCTGTTTCCCCCACTTGTTATGTCTTTCTTAGTTGATAATGCAATAGCAAAACCTGGAAATTAACAAAGGACAACGTGTGTCGATAGTTGTTTGTCACTGTATCACGTGTCACTACAATCAAGCAGCAGGAACTATTCCAGCACCACAAAGATCTCCCTCATGCTACCCCTTTTTGGTCACACCCACCTCCTCTCCATCCCCCAACTCTCCCTAACCCCAGGCAACCACTAATCTCCTCTCTACCTCTATAATTTTGCCATTTTGAGAATGTTATATAAACGGAATCACGCAGAATGTGCACTTTTGAGACTGGCTCTTCTCACTCAGTGCAATGCCCTCGACGTCCATTCAAGTTGCTGTGTCAATAGTTGCTTCATTTTTACTGCTAATATTCCATGGTGTGGATATACCACAATCTGCTTTATCATTTATACTGTAAGACATCTGGGTTGTTTCCCATTTACAGCTATTACAAATAAAGCGGCTGTGAACAATCGTGCACAGGTTTTTGTTTCTCTGTGATATATGTCCAGGAGGGCAAAGCTGGGTTGTAAGGTAACCATACGGTTTAGTTTGCCCCTCACCCTTTTGAAAATATCAATTTTTGAACCAAATGCCTTCGTCAAAGTGTCTAGGACTAATCTAGCACTTAAAAAATGTTTTCCTCAGGAAGTGTTCTGATTCCATGTTTATAAATTAAGCTTCCTCAAATCCATTCTGGAACAGGGAGGATATGAACAGTATAAACAAATAAATATTTTAAAGTAAGCGTCAAGCAGGCCTTAAAGGCTGAGAGAGGGGGATTTGTTTCTTCCTGATGGTGTTTTAGCTTAAAATAGAAAAGGTAGACCTGTCGCTGTGACAGACTGTGAAAACGGGTGGGGAAGAAAAGGACTCACTTCTTTGAAGAACACACATTACAGTGTTTTCCTGAATGTTTCTGATTTATCTTCATACACTGTCAAACGTACAACGTCCCCACACTGCCCACCACACTAGTAGCTGCAGAGTGACTGAACATCTCCAACCACCACAGAAAAATGGGTCCACAGGACAAAGAGGACATCACACCAAGTTCATGGCTGGCTGTCCCGCCACAACCCCCTCTCTCATGAGGAACGTGAATTATGGGTGACCCACTGCTTGCTTGCACTGTATGGGGCTCAAGGTATGCACTGGGAAAGCCCGTTTACCTCCTCAGGCTGCCAAGAAAATGTGAGTGAAATGTCGTCTTATTTTGGGTGGAATAAATATAGTTCATGGCCCACTGAAGTCCTGACACATTTATCATTTTAGTGTTCAGAGCAAATTTTTTTTTTTTTTTACTATTACAATGGTTATTGAAATTATCACAGGCACAGCATTGTTCTGTGCCTAATGTGCAATATCATGTTTTCTTTGATGCTAAGGCTACTTCAAAGTAAGGCTACTACGGGAGGAGTGAGAGCTCCAAATATTACACTAGAAACCGAACCCCTTTTATCAAGACATGCTTGATGTAGTTTACAGAAACAGATGGCAGCAAAAAGCAGGTGAAGTGTCCCATTATGTTCAAAAGGAGTCCTTATTTTTTCTAATGGTATTTTTGTATTTGTAAAATAGTTTTGTTTTGAAGTCCCCAGAAATTTCAGGGTCCCGTGGTGCTATTTCATGAAGCAATACTTGGCCCGTTAAAACTGAGCGAAATCTTTTCTAACAGTTCTCTGTTCTGATCCAGGGGAACAGCAACCCCAGCTTCTAGTCTTTCTTTGCGTCCGCAGGAATAGCCCCCACATTTTGTAATGATGCTAAAATCTCTTTTTCTAAACCAGGAATGAAGGACAAATTTATGTTATGAGAAGTCTCGTTTGTGCATACAGGAGGGACACCATTTATTATAACGGACTCTATTGCTTCTCAGTTTTAGAAGGAAAATGTGGGATTCAAAGAAAACTGCACAAGAGGAAGCTGGAGGGGGCAAGAGAAAGGAAAAGGCACTGGTGGAAAACGTGAGAAACTTGAAGCTACGGCTGACTGTTACAGCTGCTAGCCCAGGCACATTTCCTGAGCTCGCCCTAAGAGACTTTTTGGGCCTGGTAGCTGGCCTTGAGGATGCTCCTGGGGAATTGTCTTGCTTTCCCTCTTGCACCCAAAGCCTTCCCTGGGGTAGAACTGAACAGCACCAGGGGCAAGAAAAATCCAGAGCTACCATCACCCCTTGGCTCAGATGACAACTTCCTCAGTTTACAGGACTACAGCAAACTGAAGTATCTGAGCCAGGAAGCCAGGGATTTATTTCTACTGGCCAGGCACTATACTTCTAACCCTGAGTATTAAATAAACTGAAAAAAAAAAAAAATTTTTTTTTTTGCTCATAGAATCTGCTCAAAATTGAACTTACGCTAGCTCTCACCAACCGACCACACCTCATTAACCTCCCCGTGGGCCCAGTTGGACAGAACAGCAGAGAGCCAGGACCGTGCCACCCGCCAGGTGGGTCCCCACGGACGGGCGGCTTCCGCAGCTGCGGGACTGACCTCTGGCTCCCGTTGCGGATGAAGCCCGAGGGGCACTCCTGCATGCACTCGCCGTCGTGGATCACGAAGCCCTCCGAGTCGCTGCTCTCGGCGCTGGGGATGTTGGCGCAGAAGTCCCTGTCCACGCAGCGCCAGCCCTCGAACCGATAGGTGTTGGGCGGGCAGGCGGGCACACAGACGCCCGCGTAGTAGTAGTGGCGGCAGGCCACGCAGGCCGTGTCGTTGTCGGGCGCGCTGCAGCTGCCCAGGCACTCGGGGTGGCAGCACTCGTTGCTCTCGGTGCATGCTCGCTTCCCGCACGCACTCGGGCACACTGCGGGGAGAGACAGGGAGAGGGGGCGGTGAGACTTTGCGGGGCACGTTGCAGGGACAGGAAGAGGGGGCAGGGCGGCTCCCCCGGGAGGCTGCCCCAGATTGTGCAATGGAGCATAAACGCTCATGAAATCCCCCAGAGGAAGGTCACTGTGTCCATCGGCCCACCCTAGACTTAAGTGGCTGGATTGTAGACTTGTATTCAGAGTTTCCTCAAGGCTCTTTCTAAGGGGCAAATGTGTCTCCCCAAAAGATAGGTTGTAGTTCTAACCCCCGGTCCTGGGAACTGGGAAATAGGGTCTTGGAAGATGTGATTAGTTGAGAGGAGGACAAACTGGATTGGGATGGGTCCTAACCCAATATTGGTGTCCTTATAAGAAAGGGTAAATCTGGACACAGAGGCAGAGAGACACAGGGGAGAAGGGCATGCGAAGCTGAAGAAGGTAGAGATTGTGGCGATGAGTCTACAATGCAAGGAATGCCAACAAATGCCAAAAGCCGGGAGAGGCAAGGAAAGATTCTCCCCTACAGGCTCCAGAAGGGGCCCTGCTGACACCTTCATTTTGGACTTCTAGTCTCCAGAACCTACAGACTATAAATTTCTGTTGTTTTAAGCTGCCATGTTTGCCATACTTAATTATGGCAGCCCCAGGAAACTAAGACAGCAGGGGAGGAAAAAACTCGGATCTTTGAGTCAGGAGACCAGAGTTTAAAGTCCAGGCTCTCCCATTTATTCACTGCTTGGTCTGAGACAAGTCACTAGCTCCTCTGACCTTGCTTCTCTCTTTTCTCATCTATAAAATGGGGGCAATAATAAACATGTTAAAAGGTTGTCTGAGGAGCATGTGATAATGTGAAAGCCCTATGTGAACAATAAGGTTTTTATTGTCTTAAAAAACATTAGGCCCTTCTCATTCTGCACTGCAAATATGCTCCTTATAAAAATCTTTAAAAGCCTTTAGTGTGCAGAAATAAAATGATTAAACAACAATATAGTGAAGATGATACCCTTCAGGTTTACAAAATGGCTTTAAGAAAGTTTGTGTTTGCTTGTAACATATTAAAGGCTTTAATCCCCAGTGAGAAATAAGCAATGATATAATCAGCTTTTTTACCCATCCTAACGTTTTATTAAATCACAAAAAAGTCACCAAGACCTGATGGTTATTCTCTTAGAATAAGAAAGTGGGTGGGAGGAAAGGCAGTGTCTCCAAACACAGAGAACCATAGGATATTAGAAAACATCTCCTGCAAGCCTCTCCATGCTCAAGTTAAGTGAAAGCAGTGTCTAATAAATACAGATCCACAATTCATCTCCCAAATAGATGAGCTGGCATTTATTTCCATAACAATGCGGTAATGATCACACTCTATGGACTGTTAGCCTCACTCACAAATAATGTATAAATTAACAAAATATGAAATCTGCTTTGCATTATACGTTTCCTACTTTTTCTTTGAGTTGGAAAACAATACAAGATTATTTAAATATGTGCATTTTTGACTCTGACATGCATTATGTAGTGAAGATTATGGCTGTATTTTCTAATAAAAACACATGCTCAAAAAAAATCAGATCACAGATAAGTGAATATAAAGAGCATCCAGGCTACCTGTTCACAAATAGGCACGTGTGTGCACATGTAAATATAAATGTCTACAAAAAAGGGTCAAGCCATTCTGAAAGGTCAATATTGCGTATTATATTGTGAATCCCACTACCATTTAACCCATGGTACAGTGTATTGTAATTATAACCAGTCTCCTACCACAGGCATTTTGTTTGTTCCCAACTTTTTATTATTACAATCAGCACTGCAATCTTCATGAACGTCTTTAATTATTTCATAGGATAAACTTCCAGAATTGATCTTGTTGGGTCAAACCGCCCCCTGGAAAGTCTGTACCTGTTTACACTCCCACTAGCTGTGTCTAAGAGTTCCCTTTTTGCTGCAAACAGGTGAATTTAAAAACAGATATACGAGAGGCGGGGCAAGATGGTGGACTGGTGAGCTATATGTTTTAGTTACTCCTCCAGGAAAGTAGGTAGAAAGCCAGGAACTGCGTGGACTGGACACCACAGAGCAATCTGACTTTGGGCATACTTCATACAACACTCATGAAAACGTGGAACTGCTGAGATCAGCGAAATCTGTAAGTTTTTGTGGCCAGGGGACCCACACCCCTCCCTGCCAGGCTCAGTCCCGTGGGAGGAGGGACTGTCAGCTCCGGGAAGGAGAAGGGAGAACTGCAGTGGCAGCTCTTATCGGAAACTCATTCTACTGATCCAAACTCCAACCATAGATAGACTGAGACCAGACACCAGAGAATCTGAGAGCAGCCAGCCCAGCAGAGAGAAGACAGGCATAGAAAAAAAACAGAATGAAAAACTCCAAAATAAAAGCGGAGGATTTTTGCAGTTCTGGTGAACATAGAAAGGGGAAGGGCAGAGCTCAGGCCCTGAGGCTCATATGAGAATCCCAAAGGAAAGCTGATCTCTCTGCCTGTGGACCTTTCCTTAATGGCCCTAATTGCTTTGTCTCTTAGCATTTCAATAACCCATTAGATCTGTGAGGAGGGCCCTTTTTTTTTTTTTTAATCCTTTTTACTTTTTCTAAAACAATTACTCTAAGAAGCCCAATACAGAAAGCTTCAAAGACTTGCAATTTGGGCAGGTCAAGACAAGAGCAGAACTAAGAGAGCTCTGAGACAAAAGGCAAGAATCCAGTGGCTGAGAAAATTCACTAAACACCACAACTTCCCAAGAAAAGGGGGGTGTCCGCTCACAGCCATCATCCTGGGGGACAGGAAACACTCCTGCCCATCGCCAGCCCCATAGCCCAGAGCTGCCCCAGACAACCCAGTGTGATGGAAGTGCTTCAAATAACAGGCACACACCACAAAACTGGGCGTGGACATTAGCCTTCCCTGCAACCTCAGCTGATTGTCCCAGAGTTGGGAAGGTGGAGCAGTGTGAACTAACAAAGCCCCATTCAGCCATCATTTCAGCAGACTGGGAGCCTCCCTACACAGCCCAGCAGCCCAGAACCGCCCTGAGGGGACGGCACTCACCTGTGACATAGCACAGTCATCCCTCAACAGAGGACCAAGGGTGCACGGCCTGGGAGAGTGACCCACTTGCAAGTCTCAGGAGCCATACGCCAATACCAAGGACTTATGGGTCAGTGGCAGAGACAAACTGTGGCAGGACTGAACTGAAGGATTAGACTATTGCAGCAGCTTTAAAACTCCAGGATCACCAGGGAGATTTGATTGTTAGAGCCACCCCCCCTCCCTGACTGCCCAGAAACACGCCTCATATACAGGGCGGGCAACACCAACTACACACGCAAGCTTGGCACACCAATTGGACCCCACAAGACTCACTCCCCCACTCACCAAAAAGGCTAAGCAGGGGAGAACTGGCTTGTGGAGAACAGGTGGCTCGTGGACGCCACCTGCTGGTTAGTTAGAGAAAGTGTACTCCACGAAGCTGTAGATCTGATAAAGAAAAGACAACCCTTTTTAGGTTCTAAAGAATTGGGGTAGCTGGTGGTGGATACCTGAAACTATCAGACTACAACCCAGAACCCATGAATCTCAAAGACAATTGTATAAAAATGTAGCTTATGAGGGGTGACAATGGGATTGGGAAAGCCATAAGGACCACACTCTGCTTTGCCTAGTTTATGGATGGATGAGTAGAAAAACAGGGGAAGGAAACAAACAAACAAACAGACAAAGGTACCCAGTGTTCTTTTTTACTTCAATTGCTCTTTTTCACTTTAATTATTATTCTTGTTATTTTTGTGTGTGTGCTAATGAAGGTGTCAGGGATTGATTTAGGTGATGAACGTACAACTATGTAATGGTACTGTGAACAATTGAATGTACGATTTGTTTTGTATGACTGCGTGGTGTGTGAATATATCTCAATAAAATGAAGATTAAATAATTAAAAAAAAAAAACAGATATAAGAACTCGGACACTCAAATGGACAGTGTCACCTCTGAAGAGAACAGACTTATCTTCATGATACCGTGGCATAAAATAATTTTGCAACTTTCACCTTTGAGAGACAATAGGTAGCCTTCCATTATTTGTTATTCTTGTCTTTTCTACTGTCAGAACCTTGATTTTTAGTTGGATTTATGGCCATTCAGCTGGATGGTACATTGCCCAGACTTTTTTATAGTCAGATGCGGCCACATAACTTAAGTTACAGCCAAAGAGATATAAGCAAACTTTTTGCATGCAACTTCCTGGAAGACTCCTTAAAAAGGAAAGGGCATGCCCTTCCCCCTCTTTGTTGGCTAGAAGGCAGACATAATGCCTGGAGCTCAAGCAGCCATCTTGGACCAGAAGGTGGCATACTAAGAATGGTGGAGCAAGATAAAAGCAGCTTGAATCCTTCATGACTATGGAGCTGCCGAGCTATCCCTGGAATGCTCATCTCCAGACTTCTTTATGCAAGAGAGAAGTACACTTCTATCTTATTTAAGTGTTATTTCTATAAGCCAAGAAGAAAATCATTTGTCTTGGCTTTTGCCATACTCTTTGCTCATTCTGTTCACTGAAAGGAGCGCTCTGTGACGTCTGGACATTTCTAAAAACCAATCTACCCACAAAGTACAAGGAATAACTATCTCCAATCAAAACAAAAAACTGTATGTTGTAGGCGCTCCTAAAATGTCAGGATGCATATATTGTTTACTAAGGTGATTATCTTGAAGATGACAACACTAATTTGAATTTACAAACCTAGCATATTTGCAATAAACACACTACACACGTAACCATGTGCACATGCTATCGTCAGACCTCACTCTTGAAAACATCTAATAATAAAATAGGTTAAATGATTACTATTTCAAATATATCCACTATGGGAGTAACTTCAAGGTTCAAGATTGAAAGAAACACTGAAGTCATGTATCCTTTCAGGTTTTTAAACTGATAAGAGAACACAGGTCCATCTAACCTTCATTTGTTTATCCGTTATTTATCGAGCACATGCCACACTTGTGTGCCAGTGGCAGTCCTTGTCCTCAAGTCAGTGAGGGTCCTCAGGGTGCACTGGGTCCCAGGGAAGCTTTCACTGGGGTAATGAAGCTGGGGCTGAGAGCTGAAGGAAGGGGCGGATAAGAAGAAAGGGAAGTCACAGGTGAGTGCTCGTGAGAGCAGTGAAGTCCCTGTGGCAGGATGACTGGTGCCTGAACCAGTCACAGATGACGGAGGAGGCGGTGGCTGCGGGTCGAGGCCAGCTTAGGGAGGCACCAAAAGGGTTAGGCCAAGGGGCAGACAACAGGAACCACTGACGATTTCAGGCAGGGGGCGATATGATCAGACTTGCGTGTTAGAAAGGTCGCGTTGGCAGCAACGCAGAGAGTACGGCGATTAGAGGGAGCACAGCTGAAGGAAAAGTCACCAGGCTAGAAGTGTGGAAGCACTGCTGCCTTGCTTTGTTGTCCCTACGAAGTTCACATAATAGGATGGATCCGTGAGGCTCGTGTGACTGGATAAAATGGGGATGCAGAAAGGATGCTCATCTTCTCGCGCTTCAGGCACGAACCACAAGGACGAAGCACACCCCTCACCCAGAGCCCTGAAATCCCAGGAGGCTGCTCCTCAGCCAAAAGCTATCACCAGGTTTTGTGACTGGAGGAAGGGAAAGGTTAAGAATCTTAAAATCATCATCAGAGACTGAGACCGACATCTACTTGCAGAAACCTGTTTTCTTCACTTGCAATTGAAAAAAAATGGTATATGATATAAGTAACGGACATTAGTATCAAATAGCTATTAATGTGGTACTAAAAGTTCAAAAGCATTAAGAAACAATAGAAAAATGTTTCCATGTACTTGCTTGGGGTCAATTATACCCAAAGGCAAATATTGGGCATTTCTGATTTGAGAAAGAAAAGAGAAAATACCTGACAAAGTATTTTCCAGTATTTTGGGTGGACACATTTGCACTTTCACCTCCCATCCCACAGGGAACAGCCTCTCTGGGCCAGATCCATGCAGCCCCCACCTCCCCCAAGGGGTGTTAAACGAAACTATGTGGTCTGTAGGTTCTTGCCACAACCTGCACATGGCCTAGGGAAGGAGAGCTTTATTTCATTGGTGGGAGCTACTTTAGAAAGAATTTCAGAAAATCTTAAAATAGGTCAAATCACTTTGCCTATAAAGGCAAAACAATTCCTCTCAAATAGATCGCCAGTTGAGGGGTTTTCAGTGTGTTAAATGCTGCAAACTGCACAGACACACATCACGTACTTGGTGGGGGTTAAAGGAGGATGCCGTGGGGAGGGAGAAGAGATCAAAAGGAGAAGTGGCTTCTTTGCTAGAGAACAGGCTCCATAAATAAGAGGGCTCCAGGGATGGAAGGTGGTGCTCATCGGTCTGAGAAGGTTCAGGAAAGCGGTGAGAGCATGTGGAAGTCAGGATTAGAGAGTCCTGAAGCCAGCCCCAGAAGCTGCTATAAATTTTGCTTCATCTCAATGTATATAAATATTATTAGTGTTCAGGACTATTAAGGGATTTCTTGAAAAGCCCTGGGCAATGTATCTCGCCAGCAGATGGATGGTTGCCCATGCAAGGGCCAAAATTTAAAATTTACAACAGTAACCAAATTTTCAATTGTGATGGTAAAAGAGAAAGGAAGGGAGCCTCTTCCCTGGCTTCTGTGATTAAGGAACACACCTAGAATGATTAAAGGCATTTCTACTTTAAAAAATAAGAAAAGAATTAAACTGAAGCTGCTAGAAACTAACAAAATTACAGAGGAAAAAGTAAATTGATTTTGCCTGTAAGATCTTTACATCCTGTTGGAATTCTTACAATGACCAACAATAAGAACAAAAGCATATCTAAATTGTTGGAAAAGCTAACAGCATGTCCCACATCTACCACTAAATGTGTCATTCAGGGTTTCAGTCACACAAAAATGGGCACCCCATTTAAAAACTCATTTTCTTCATTTTTGGGGGATAAAGGAAAAGTGTCACATGCATAAGCTTCTATCTTTCTCCCTTCCCTCCTCCCTGGTACTTATTAAGGTACTTATTTTGTGAAAATTTGCTTTTGTTCTTGCCAGCATCCATCATCCATTTATCCATCATCCACCATCCATCCATCATCCATCTATCCATCCATCCATCCATCATGCTAATGAAGTACTTTGCTCTACTGTAAGAGCAGATGGAGGACTCAAGTTTTTCATAAGGAACAAAAAAAAACTAAATAGAGGCCACTTAGCCATGCAAGTTTGAAAAATTCAAACAGTTTTATCCCACATGATTTCTAAAGGATGGAACTAGTTTCAGGCGTTCTAATACATTAAACCTTCTGAATAAAATTCAGACTAGTTTAGGGACATCTTTGTTGCTTCTGGGTGTACCCAAAGTGAAACACCACCGTTCTGTATACAAAGTGAGAAGTCACTCTTAACCGGCCTATGTCTTCATGCATGAGGGTGACCTGGTAAACTCCAGGAGAGTGAACTTCCACTTCCAAAGTGCATCAGGGAGAATGTGGTCCAGAGGAATCTTTTGCTTCTCTTGCCCTGTATCAGACACCGCAGAGGAAGGAAAAGAGGAGGAGAGGTAAGAGGGTGGGCTGAGGGGTGCCAAGAGGGCCTCAGATGGAACCCTGGGGCACCCCACAACCAGGGCTGCCACCAACCACGGAGGTCCAGCAGCACCCGCCTTTCAAATACTGCAATACTTTAAAAGACGTGCACTCAAATGGATTTAAGTGTATGCGTCTGTGCATTCTCAGTCCCATGTTTCCACTCCTCTTTACCCTCTTCCCACCAGACAGATACACAAAGTGAAAGTTTAGGATGAGAATGTATTTAATGTACTTGAGAATCTCTTTTAAGCCTTGTAAATATGGGACCGAAGACCTAAAGACAAGAACTTCAACTAAAGTGGTTCCTTGCTGCTTCTCCTTTGGTGCTCAAATTAATCGGAGTGGGAGCATCGAGGTGGCCCACGCCTGGGGTGTGCTCATGAAGTGTGCAGGCTTTGCTGCTCTCCTGAGGCCTGTGATGACCTTTTTGGCTGGTGAACCATGGGCTTCCCATGGATTAAAGTTAGAACAGGTGCCCTCCTTTCCAGGATCCCTGACTGACTGCAGAGAGGCTCGGAGCTGAGTCAGGTGAACCGGCATCCAGCCCGAGAGAGGGAAGGTGCTGGCAGGCAGCAGGCGGGCCTCTGCCCGGGCTGGCGCCGTGCCCACCCAACGTGGCAGCCGCTGCCAAGTTTGGGGTACTCTGACCATGCTCTCGCCTCATAAAACAATATTCAATCTGTCCTCACTTTTTCCCTCACGTACATACTCTTCCCTACCCCCATCGTTCCAAACTTTAAAAAAAAATAAAAGAAAAAGGCATCCATCAAAGGGGGCCGAGTGCTAGAAAGCTCCAGGGCTTTGTGGGCTCAGAGAGAGCAGTGATCTTTCATCCCAACGCATCAGTTCAGAGTTCTCCAGATAAGTCGGCTAAAGAGGAAAGGCAGGTTTATTTGGGAATGCCTAGATCCATGAAGTAAGACCAAATGAACCTGGTACAAGTGTATGCTGATTACATATAGATAAATTAAAAGCAAAATTTCTCACAAAGGAAAAGAAGAACCTGTCAACTTTCTGGTCATCCCGAGGAATGTCTAATGGAGAACTCCCCAGAAACATTGCCTAGAAACTCCAAGCCGAGTTGAAAACAACTTCAAAACCAGTGACCACTTGGAAAACTGTACCTCTTGGGCTGAATCAGTTACGCACAGCAGAAGAAAGTTGAAAGGGCAACCCCTTTGTCTTAAAAGTTCACAAAAGAAAATCACATTTGCAACCACTTTTCTCATCTTGCTGCCCCAAAGAAACCATATCCTATTCTGGAGAAAAGATTCTACCATAGGAGTGACAAGGAGAAGAGACACTTTATGGTTAGAATGCAAAGTTACTGAAGTTTCTTTCTCTCTTCGAACCCAAAGGAAGTATGTCCATTTAAACTTTGTCAAGAGAACCAGAGAGTGTGGTTGCACCCCAGTGGCACACACAAAGGTACACTTTAACAGAACTCTCAGGGTGACAGCAAGGCTGGCTTATAAAACAGGGGGGCACACCGTTTCTGAACCCATAAATGTACTGGCCCTTAAAGCTCTCTTTTTCTCCCAAGTCCAGTGTATACAAAGGAGTTCCTGGTTTCAGTCTCTGAAGTGGATTTCCAAGATTCTGTTTTGAGTCTGCTTCCTTCCTAGCAGGAAGGTCCCTGGACAAGGCATCCTTGTGTTAAGACGTAAACTTTCCAAAATATGAGGGTATGGGGATGGTGGGGGTTGGGGTGAAGTCCCATGCCTTCTCTACTCACCCCTCCTCAGAGGGCACTCTGACTCTCCTCTCCCACCTTCCACCCCTTCTGAGGGGGGCAGCTGGTTGCACGACTGCTTCAGAGCATGCAATAACGGGCAGCAAACGCAAGAAGCTCCTAGGGCCATCAGCTCTGCCTTGCGCAGTTCATAAGCAACAAGTACTTATGCAGTCACTTCTTCCCTTTCATCAAATCACAGATTCTTAGGGTTGAATGAAGTTTAAAGGTTGTATTTGTGTTATAGAATTTAAAAAACAAACATATAATTGTACAATACAACTGTGAACCCTAATGTAAACCACAGACTAGAGTTAATAGTACAATTATAATAATATTCATTCCTCAACTGTAACAAAGGCACCATGCTAATACAAGGTGTTAATGGGTGGAGATATATGGGAACTGCATTTTCTGCATAATTTTTCTGTAAACCTACAACTTCTCTAATTAAAAAAAAAAGAAAAAGAAAAGAAGTTTAGAGGTCATCCATCACATGTCAATCCAAAAAACTTCTCTGCCACAAATCTAGGTGACCCTTCCAGCAGTGTTTAAGGGCGCACTGTATTTTACAGAAAGTGTACAGCACTGCCAGACAGCACCCATCTTGACTGAGCTCCTCCTGACACCCAGCGGAAGTGTACTCTCTGGCACTCCACATTCACCAGCTCTCATTCAGGCATCAGATGCACAGGGGAGGTGGAGGTTTCTTGTACAGCTCAGACTTTCCAATACTTAGACGCAAATATTCCAACACGGTGATTGTGCAGTTCCCCCTGAAGGCTTTACTCAGTCACAGCTCATGCAACAATGTGTATGACCACCATCTCTCCTTAGCAGGCCCCCAAACCTATTTGAACACTCCATAAGTGGTTTGGATAGTGTGGAATACAATAGGACCAAGCAACCCAGAGCGTGTCTTCCACAACCAAGCTGCTTGCCTGGATATAGAGTCTCTACACATTATCTTAAAAATAGCTACCATTGTCTCATTGCCCTAGCTCATTATGAGCTTCTAATCGCCTGAAATTCCTAGGTCTTCCTTTTCACAATAACCGTTTAAGTCCCTCCTATATGAACATAATTTATATCACTGAGTCTGAATATAGGGCATTTTATTAATTTAAAGTTAACGTACACTGAGTATTTTCCACATGCTAATACAGCAAGCATCTTATCTACATTATCTAATTTAATCTTCATAACAACCACATGGGCTCAGTGCCATTATCCTCATTTAAAGATGACCAATGGGGCACAGAGAAGTTAAGTAACTTGCCCAAGGGCTCACAGCCATTAAGTTGCAAACCTGGTTTTCAAACCAGAGAGGGTGCTCTCTTCAAGCACCACGTCCCATGGCAGACGTTTCAGCCTGTTTGTGCTGTCTAAAAGAAAAGGGCTATCGAAGTTCCTCGCATTCACTTTCTTTTTAAGTATACATCTATCAGGAACAAATAAATTCCAAAACCCAGCACCGTTCCCCATCCACCTCTGGGGTATACCACTTAGTCTGAAGGACAAAACCCAATGAAACATGACACTCTGGAAAAGGGTCAAGCTTCCAGGTTTTGTTAAGGAGCTAATGTGCCCACTAAGCCTTCTTTATTTATTGAGTTACAGCAAACGGACCCCTCAAGACCAGTTTTCCAGCACAAATCTGAAAGGCTCAGTCCTCTCGGGTTTATCAACAGGGTCACGGCTAAGTGGCAAATAATGAAGCAGTGGCAAGTCTCACGGAAGGTGCTTAGTTCCGGCTCATTCTATGGGGCAAATGTAACTATATATAAATGACTGTGCTATCAGGAAACAAGACCAACAAGACCCAGGGAGACTCAATGACCCACAGAACCACCCAAACAAGTCTTACCAATAAGATTAGATAAGGAGAGTTCCTTCTCTTCACCAGTTCCTATGGCTCAGCAGCAAGGCTGAAAACCTAGCTCTGTGCCTTCCACCTTACTCTAGCACAGAAACACATATAATCAAGGCTCACAAAAGTATCCAAGGTTTAAGCAGACTGGCAGTGTCTGGTAAACAAGGTAAGCCAAGGGGTTTGGGCAAATATTTCACACTGGCTGCTGAACACATCTGTGAACATTTCATTAATGCGCAGAAGAGATTATGGCCTGCTAAGTAAACCCACTGGATTCTTTAAGTCTCAGAGACTGAGAAGCCATGCAAGTAGAGTACTGAGAAAGCAGAAAACCACAACAACAGAGGCTAAAAAGGGCAACCTAGAAATCAGAGGGAGGACAGGCACACACAGGGTCATCAATAAAGAAGATGTCCAGAGTTACTTAGTAAGGGTAACAAATAGAAGCCATCAACCCAAAGATACAGTGTAGGAAATGAAAATTAACACCAAGAGCTGGGGCACAAAAGGCAGCTTAGGAGTCCTCTTCTAGCTGAGTTGCTGGCTTTGGTTACTGTGGGTTATATGATTTTTTTTCTTCCTTTGTAAATTTTTTTAATTACAGCTTTATTAAGGTATTTAATTTGCATACCATAAAATTCAATCATTTCAAATATACAATTCGATTTTTTTCCCACAGAGCTATGCAACCACCACTGCAGTCAATTTTACAATAGTTTCATCATCCCCCAAAGAAACCCTGTATCCATTAGCAGTCACCCCCAATTACCCTCAACCCTCCCCGATTTAGGCAAATACTAATCTAGTTTCTGTTCCTAAGGATGTGTATATTCTGGACATTTCATATGGATGGAATCTTTTGTGACTGGCATAATCATCCTACATAAATTTTGACTTTCATGATTCACGGGTGGCAAAATTAGCTCTGCAAGCCTTTCTTTTAACGGGTGGTGATAAAATCAAAGGTACATCAGTCGTAAGTTAGTGGAGAGGCCCAATTGGACTCTAACATCTATTCACATTATAGATTTATTCTAAAGGAAGAAACAAATTTGATAACTATATCAAATCAACTGAATTGTACCATCCTTTTGATGTGAAGAGAAAAGGCTACTAGCCATCTAATCTGTGGGGAGGGTCAGCAGCTCTAGGACCCTCCCCTGCACTCAGGGTCAGTGCCACATCTTTCCACTCCTTTTACTGTCACTGTCATTTCACAAAACAGAAAATGCTTTACAAAAGAAAAATTTTAAATCATCCAACAAACTTTCCTCCGAGCGTATACTCAAACTCCACATACAGATCTGGGAAAGGTAGACAAGTTTTAAAGGTGGGGATGGGAATCAGTGCTGGGGTGAGGGAGCACTTTGGGTTTCTGGGCAGATTTTCACTGCTCCAGTGAGCAGAGGAGAGGCCCCTGTTCTGGTTTGCTAATGCTGCCCTTTTGCAAAACACCAGAAATCAATTGGCTTTTATAAAGGGGGTTTATTTGGTTACAAAGTCACAGTCTTAAGACCATAAAGTATCCAAGGTAAGGTATCAACACAGGGTACCTTCACTGGAGGATGGCCAATGGCATCTGATAAACCTCTGTTAGCTGGGAAGGCACATGGCTGGCATCTGCTCCAGAGTTCTGCTTTCAAAACGGCTTTCTCCCAGGATGTTCCTCTCTCAGCTCCTCAAAAACGTCCCTCTTAGTTGCTCTTGGGGTGTTTGTCCTCTCTTAGCTTCTCTGGAGCAAAAGTCTGCTGCGGGATACTGATTACGTGCTTCAACCTGGCGGGCCTGGGCCGGGGGACCGGATCCACCCCTGGGGAGGGTAGTGGGTACGGGTGACAGTGCCCTCCACAGCCCCCCGGGCCTGAGAAGGTGAGGCCGGAGGCAGGCCCCAATTCCTCACCCAAAACCAACCGTTGGAGGAAGCTTGCCGGGTAAGACCGCCTCCCTCGTCTAACCACTCAACCCCTCCGTTACAATGCAACGTCCCCTACTGCCAGTGCGCATGCACCAATCATTGTGCAACACCCAACAACCAAAGACAACCTCCGCGCCCTCTCAGAACCAATCCAAGCCTTTAACCTCTACAGCTACCCCGCCCTCTAAACCGCCCGTTATAAGCTTGTACTCTCCCCTAATAAACTCTCTTGGTTTCTTCACCCTAAAAAGAAACGTGTCCCGCCTGTTCCTTTCTCGCCGCCCTCCATACTTTGCACGCCTCCGCCGGGGACCTGGCCAAGTCCCCCGCCTCGCCCTCGCCTCCGGGAAAGAGCCCCCGCCGCCGGTACCCTCCGAGCAATCCTGAGAGCCTAGGATTTAGCGACCGGCCGCCACCCCCCCCCAGACGAATGAATTACGACCGCAACTGGCGCCCAACGTGGGGCCCGAACCCACGACCCTGGGATTAAAAGCCGACCCTGGGATTCAAAGTCCTCTCCACGCAGCGGTCCAGTGAAACCACCCGCTCGCCCGGACGCCTCTCCAGCTCCCCTTCTCCTCGCCTGCAAAGTAAGGGCCGCCTCTCCCTCGCCGCCCCGCGGAGCCGCCTCTCCCTCGCCGCTCCACGTCCGGAGCCGCCTCTCCCACGCCGCTCCGCGCCCGGGCCGCTCTTCCTTTCCCACATTAACCTAGCTTTTGCCCCTGACTACCTTTCGTCTTCTCTTCCTATGTCTCCCCATTCCTCCTAACACTCTTCCTCCAGTGGCTCTCCCTCTTCCCCTCCATTACTTTGCTGTGGTCCTTTGTGTCTTTGTTTCTTTGTTTGGCGCGGTGTGCCTCTTTGCGACCGCCCCCCCAAACTGCTCTCGCTACTAGAGGCTCCTGCCTTCTATTCTCGCCGTCTCCTTCGGGCTCGCAACCACGGTTTACCTCATTTTCTTTACTCAATAATCAACCCCCCTCTTTTTTTTCTTTTCTCCCTCCGCTATGGGTAATCGTCTATCTGCATGCCAAGCGCCCCAAGTTCGCGCTCTGGCCGGTCTCCTAGACACACATCGCTGTAAGGTGTCTGTCCGGCAGCTGCAAGTATACTGGGACCTCCTGCTGCCCTTTAACCCATGGCTCACCACTTGCCATCTTTGGGACCCTGTTACTTATAATCGCCTTATTGATCGGGTCACCAACGCCATGGAACATGAGAACAAGCGCTTCCCTCCCGGCTTGCTCCCCACCTTAATAACCGTCCGCTCCTGCCTTCAAGGCTCCCTCCCCCCTGATCAAGGCCCCATTAAATCCAAGGAGGCCCTATCAACCCAGTCAACAGATTCAGACAGCGATACTAATGTAGACCACGATTCGGACACAGAATCCTTAGTCGAGCAAATTAACAACGTGCTCGAAGTCACCCCCCAAAAACAAAGCAATACTAAGCCTCTCCAAAATGGCGAACTTCCTCCTTCTTCTTCCACTGAGGGGAGGAAGTGCTCTAGTGATGACGTCAGCCCTAAGCCAGGCCGGAAACCGCATGCGCCTTACCCCGCCCTTTCACAGGGCGGAGCTAGTCCGCCATCTTATGCCTTAGGCCCCGCCCTTTCACAGGGCGGAGTTAGTCCGCCATCTTATGCCTTAGACCCTGCCCTTTCACAGGGCGGAGCTAGTCCGCCATCTTGTGTCTTAACCACGCCTACCGTGCCGCCATCTTGCGACGCTTGGGGCCTCCCACTTCCGCCTCCCCCTTCAGCGAGCTCCCCCTCGGAGCCACTGCCGGCAGCTGCCGCCGCTCCTCCCACCCTGCCGACTAACAACCCCTGGCTGCCTTCTACACCTCAAGGCAACCCTTGGGGCAACGCTCCCCCTACCCCCACTCCCGCACCAAGCCCTCTGCAAGCGCGTCCTCCTTTCTCTCGTGCTTTTCGCTGCTTTCCTCTTAACCTTACCCCCACACCACAGAAACCGTACGACTGGTATCCCATTGACTCAGATACTATCAAGCAGCTTCGCAGGGCCGTCAAGGAGGACGGGTTAGGTAGCCCATACGCTTCCCAAATACTGCAGGATCTCGCCATGGACTTTTGCCTCCCCCAAGACTGGGCCTCGCTTGCCCGTTCCATTCTTAACCCCGGCCAGTTTGTTGATTGGCGTGCTCACTTCCAGGCGGAAGCAGCTAAGCAAAGCGAGCAAGATGCAGCCACTGGAGTCTATCATCACCCCGAAGCCTACTTGGGCACGGGAGCATTTATAAATGCATCTGCTTATATTAATGTACCTGCCACCTTTTGGCCTATCCTTCGGGTAATCGCCTTGCGAGCATTTGCCAACTGTTCCGCCTGTCGGCCTAATAAATTCACCAAGCTCTTCCAGGAGCCGAGTAAGCCTTTCGCCACCTTTGTCTCCAGAGTCGAAGAAACCTGCGCTCGAAAGGTAAGTGATCTTCAGGCCCAATATTACATGTGCCCATCCTCAAATCCTGGAAAATCGTACTGTAATTCCCCCAACGAGTACTACTGTGCATACTGGGGGTGTGAAACATTAGCCACTAATTGGAAGCCTCCTGTTCCTAATCATTACCTTACCTTAAAATGGACCCCTACAAGGTGCAAACTCCCTACAGTTAACTGGCTCGGCCAAGAAAGCGAGGAATCCTGCACACATCTTAATCTTACAGTGCAGCTCCCCACTAATCCCTCCTGGTTACTCGGTCAAACTTGGGGCTTCAGAATCTATGAAAAAGAAGCCGACCGAGGATCACTTATTCTCATAAAAAAGGAGGCTGTAAGCCAACCATGCCAAAATACTGCATTAAAAACACCCTCTGGCATAGGTCCCAACCAAGTCCTTAACCCCCTTTATCCACAGCCCTCCAGCCGCACCTCAACTACAAGCAGCGCATCTGGAAACCACACCTCAGCTACAAACAGCGCATCGCCAACCCCACCACCCCAACCTTTTCTGCCCCCCTCTCATTACTCCTCTCCCCTCCTCGGCCTTATCCAAGCGGCCTTCACCTCAGTGAATTCCTCCAACCCCAATCTTACCTCCTCTTGTTGGCTTTGCCTCTCCACTTCCTCCCCCCTGTATGAGCCAGTAGCCTCCAACCTCTCCTTTTCAGAAAACACAGAGGACAGCCCCTCGGAATGCAATTGGAATACCTCTGCCGTCCCCCTAACCTTTCATTCAGTCTCCTTTACAGGAAAGTGCATCCGCCCTCGCTCAAGTAACTCTCCCAACCTCACAGCTTGTGCCGACTACTCATCTCCCAGCAGCTCTGCAAAATTTCTCATTCCTCATAACTCCTCCCAATGGCTCTGCTCCTCTACAGGGCTTACCCCCTGCCTTAACGTGCAAACCCTCAATACAACTAATGAAACTTGCCTCCTAATTGTCCTTATCCCTAGGGTCCTATACCACAGCGAGGAAGACTTCTTCCTCCGCCTGGAAAGAACTGCAGCTCCTGCCCCTCTGCAAAAGCGAGAGCCCATCACCGCCCTCACGATTGCCTCCCTCCTAGGTCTTGCAGGCGCTGGCACCGGAATCGCTGCATTAGCCAGTCAAGGCTCCGCCCTAACTCACCTCCAGGCGGCTGTTGACGAGGACATTCGTCACCTACAAGACACTATTTCCCATCTTAAAAATTCTGTCAATTCCCTCTCTGAGGTAGTGCTCCAAAACCGCCGAGGTCTCGACCTTCTCCTCCTCAAAGAAGGAGGCCTTTGCGCCGCCCTAGGAGAAGAGTGCTGTGTATATGCCAATTCCACAGGTCTCGCCGAGGACAGCCTAAAGAAGGTCCGAGAGGGACTGGAACAACGCAAAAGAGACCGTGAAGCTACCAGCTATTGGTCCCACATCTTTACCCCCCTCCTCCCTTACCTCCTCCCTCTCCTCGGCCCCCTACTAATAATTATTCTAGCTCTCACCCTAGGACCCTGGGTTATCCGCAGACTTCGCCAACTTGCTAAAAGCCAGGCCAATACCAATGCTGTCCTCTCATCATTTGTGCAAGTCCAGTATCAACAACTTGCCTCCACTGAAGAAGCTAACCCTCCGCAGCATCGCCACCCTTGTCCATCCCGCAAGCAGCGAGGCCCCTGTCAAGCGCCTGGGCGCCACACCAACGTCAAGCTCCAACCTCACTGAGCCACCGTCAACCCCTTTTCCCCTCCCCAGCCTCCCCCTTCCCTCATCCCTTAGCGGATCTCTCCGGTAAGCTTCTTCCTTTAATTAGAACAGAAGGGGGAATTGCGGGATACTGATTACGTGCTTCAACCTGGCGGGCCTGGGCCGGGGGACCGGATCCACCCCTGGGGAGGGTAGTGGGTACGGGTGACAGTGCCCTCCACAGCCCCCCGGGCCTGAGAAGGTGAGGCCGGAGGCAGGCCCCAATTCCTCACCCAAAACCAACCGTTGGAGGAAGCTTGCCGGGTAAGACCGCCTCCCTCGTCTAACCACTCAACCCCTCCGTTACAATGCAACATCCCCTACTGCCAGTGCGCATGCACCAATCATTGTGCAACACCCAACAACCAAAGACAACCTCCGCGCCCTCTCAGAACCAATCCAAGCCTTTAACCTCTACAGCTACCCCGCCCTCTAAACCGCCCGTTATAAGCTTGTACTCTCCCCTAATAAACTCTCTTGGTTTCTTCACCCTAAAAAGAAACGTGTCCCGCCTGTTCCTTTCTCGCCGCCCTCCATACTTTGCACGCCTCCGCCGGGGACCTGGCCAAGTCCCCCGCCTCGCCCTCGCCTCCGGGAAAGAGCCCCCGCCGCCGGTACCCTCCGAGCAATCCTGAGAGCCTAGGATTTAGCAACCGGCCGCCACACCCCCCCCCCAGACGAATCAACTACGACCGCAGTCTGCTTTCAAAGGCCGTCTCCAAAATGTCTCTGTATGCTGAAGCTCCTCTCTCAGCTCCTATGCGTTCTTCAAAGTGACCCTCTTGACTGTAGCAAGCTCGCTCCTTCTGTCTGAGCTTATATAGTGCTCCAGTGAAGTAATCAAGGCCCATGGTGAATGGGTGGAGCCACACCTCTAGGGAAATTATCCCATCAGAGTTATTAACTACAGTTGGGTGGGTCACATCTCCATGGAAAAACTCAAAGAATTACAATCTAATCAACACTAATATGTCTGCCCACACAAGACTGCATCGAAGATAACGGTGTTTTGGGGGACATAATACATTCAAACTGGCACAGCCCCCCCAAGGTGGGATTCCCTCCCACGTAAACACACAGTGTATCTCCATCACACACCTTACACTACCACCCCCCGCCTTTTTTTTTTTTTTTTTTTTTTGATCTTTCTCAAAAAAGGAGAGAGAAATAACTGCTGAGAATGGGTGACTCTTTGGAAATCCTTTTCCCTAGTTCCGTGACCAACAGGCAAGCGCACATTAAGACACCAATCACTTAATATTGCCTGTCACAGATGCATTTAAATGGGCAGGGTGGAAAAAAAAATATTCGTTTCACACACTTAAAAATTACTCCAAGTTATTTTAAATGTGGAACTGTTTGTATATTCCTTATAAGTTTATAAAACTCACACTGTCCCTCCATGACTAAGTAAAGTGGAATTGAGAGCGTATTCTCTATTTATAACTTGATGGTCTGTTCGTGCCTACAGCCCTATTTCCACTCTCTGTTACTGTACACAGAGTTATGTGAGGCATTGTGGGCTCCTAAACGTCGCTGATTTCCTAACAAGGCAGGCCAGTGTCCCGCAGGGACAAATTGGGGGCTGTTCTATCCAAGTGGAGGCCAAACTCAGACGGAGAGGCCTCCAGCTTTGTGGTTTTGGCAGCTGCTCTTAAAACTGGTGTTAGGGCCCGTTTCTGGGCAATTACACGCCTTATTGGTGTTGACCAAAGTATCAATGCGACTGATACCTTGTCCACTGCACATACCCATTAAAAGTTCAATGCTGTGCAGCTGTGGCTACACACATCATGCCTTTATATTTATTGTGGTAGAAACTGCTAGTCCGAAAAGGTACCATGTGTCCACCCACACGTGCAAGATCCCCCTTCTGCACACAAACCTTGATGCCAGCATAATTTCAATGACTCAAGTGAACGCAGCCACTTGCAGGGAAACTACTATTTAGAGCACAGAGTACAATGTTTTTGATAAAAATGTTGTCAACAACAACAGAACTGTTTACCAGGAAACTGTGATAAACGTACAAGGTACCTGTGGAGTAATTTTTACAGTTATCTGTGGAATTTAGATTTTTACACACACACCTGTACAGGTCTATGTGTCATGACCACGAAGGCCCTTCATAAGTGTTGAGTAAATGAACAGGAGAATGGCCCATTCAGAGCTCCCTCTTAGGAGGATACCCACTTATTTAGTGACCTCATTTTGCAAAACACTTTTGGGATTCTCTTTGGAAAAATTCTTCTAGATACTATACTACATTCTTTGATAGCTTCAAGAGGGACAAATCTTTGTGCAAGAGAATGAAAAAAAAAAAAAAAAACCTTTCTCCATAATTCCCTTTTTCTTTCTTTGCTAATATTAGAAGGGGAAAGAGGTATCACAGCTCAATTCTGGGGCTGCTGGTGAGGCCGGATGTTTTTTCAATGCATCTGGGCTTTGGCATTGCCTCTGCAGTTAGCATCTCTTAGGGTCTTTGGTCCATTAGGGTCTTCGGTCCATTATCTTCTTGGGATCTTAAATTTTTAACTGTATATTTAAATTTGTTTGAGCTCCTAAAGAAGTATATGTTTTTTAAACAGCATCAGGGCTTGAAAAATTTTGTTTTCGGTGACTTCAGAGAAAAATGCCTTTATTTGTTCCTTCCTTCCTCCCTCCCCCCACTTTTTTTTGTAATTAAATATGCCTGAGGAGCATGGGCAGCCACAGCTATTGATCAGTGACCTTCAAACCTACTCATTTATTACCTTTCCAGCTTCTCGCCTTTGATCTTGCTACTTCCTGGTGGCAGGCTTTTAGACATGTAAAGTTTATTTTAGAGTATATGGTATAGTAGCACGCCACATTATCCTTTTCCATTATCAAACCCGATAGCTGGCCCCTTCTCCTAAAGGTAAAGTACTTTCACTTCTGCATAGAAACCACAAAAGATTAACTAGAATTTCAAAGTACAGTAAACTCTGTTATCCACAACGGCTAGGGGAACAAGGCGTCCCAGATAATCACACATGCTGGTTAATAGAATCACCGCCTAAACCTTATGAGGACCAGCTTTCAGAAAACTGGAACACAGAGTACCTACAGACACGCACACATACAAATACAGGGAACTTGTATTTAATCTAGTTGATGATTCAAAAGTGTCTCAGAATTACATACAAATGTAGAAGCATCATTGTTGGAATGTCCTCACAAAGATTATTAATAAATTAACATACACACACACACACACACATGCCAGTCCTATAGAATTTTTGTTGGTTCATATTTTGTTTTGCTTAGTTTTTATTTTTGTGAGTGGTGGAGGTAGTGGTGGGCAGTCCACTTGATAGAACATTATCAGTCTTGCCAGGATGCATGAAATAGTGCTAAACATCCTTTGTTGGGATATATAAACTGACCGCATATTGGAAATTATCATTTCCTCATTTTTGACTGGGGAAAAAAATCTGACTCTATATTTTGGAAAGGTTGACTGAAAGATTTCAAAGTTTCAGACTCTCCTTTCCCCGTCATGGTTGAGGTTTCCATTGTTGATTTTTTGTTTTTGTTTTTTGGCAAATGATAGGCATGACTGGGTTCAACGGAAGAGCCAACACACATATTCCTTGAGTAAAATGACAGTTGAAAGAGTATGTTTCAGATGTAACTGCACAAATCCTCCGTGGCTGTCAGATCCCAGTTCTGGGCATGGGCTCACAGGCTCCCTCTGCTTTTTCAAATTAATTCAGCAACACTGGATAGTAAGTTCTTACTTGATCTCTGAACCATCAAATATCTAGTCTTGTTTTCTGATTTGAGATATTCATTTTCTTCTACAATATTATCTGAATTATAAGGTGAATTATATTGCCACAGGCCAGGCCAGTATCACTTATGGTTCTAGGAAAGCTGGAATGTAAAGCAAACCCTGCAAAGTAGACTAGGAAATTCCAGGGCTTTCCCAGCAGACACCCGTGCGGGTGAGCCCAGCACTCACTCCCACTCAATCACCCTGAACCCCTGGCAAATCATCTCATCCCTCTGGGCCCACTGAGGGAGTTCATCCATGATGGGCCCAGCCAGGTGTGATGTTGGGAGATGCAGTGGGATGCAGTTGGCTTCTTTTCTCTTACTTTCAGAGCAGCCCTCACCCTACCCCACAACCACGTCTTTTAATTGCCTCCCAAACATTCTCTGATATACCCTATAGTCTGATCTCCAGAGTTCAAAGGCATTTGCTTAGAAAGATGGACGAACTTGATGCTCAGGTACAACTTCATAAAAACAAACAAGCAAACAGGGGCAGCTCTACAAGGCAGAGCACAAACGAGGCCCCAAACTTGGAAACCACGTCCAAGGATCATTCTTCCATTCCATCCTTGGCCTGAAGACTGAAGCAATTTGCACAGAAAGTTCATAAACATAAAGGGATCCAATTGCACCCAAGCTCCAGTGACTGGACCCATGAATCCACATGTTTGACATACCATGAGCATGCGTAAAGTTTCGTTGCTAAATGAAGGGCTCAGTCCACAGCCACTTTTAGAACACATGATCCTGCTTTCCCCAAATCAACTTTTTAACCCTTTCCCTGAATAATGTAAAATAAAAACTAGCCAAGGCGAAGGGAGGAAGGGAGGGAGGAAGGGAGGAATGAAGAAAATAATCTCAAGCATAAATCTCATCAAAATCCTGGACTTGAATAAACTCAACACAAGAAACTGAACATTAAAGAGTTATCTTTTTTTTTTCCCTCCAAAAGAAGATGTATGTACCAACATCCTTGAAATCCAGCTCTTTCTTGTGTCAAAACAAGTGTCATCTCCCAGGCTTGCGGCACATTCTCGTCCTCCAGCAAAGGGCCTGAGAGGCCAGGCTGCAGAAGCCACAGCTCTGCAAACTGGCGTACAGCATCTCTCAGGGTGTGTTGTGTTTTACTCACAGAGAGAACAAGTACTGGCAAGTGACAAAAAAAAAAAAAAAAAAAAAAACATTTTTTGCAAACAATCAGAGTGACCTGAAACCCAGGGCAAAGGCTGAAGTCAGCGTTTGTTCGTTTATTCATCACAGTGCAAGCCAGACTTTGCAGCACTTATTAAATGGAGTGCCTCTGAAGAAGGGAAAGGCTTCCTGGCTCCGCCCATTCACCTAGGAGACCCCTCATCTACGACCCAGGAGGGGAGAAGGGGGGCCCACATACCCACCCACCCCCAGGCTGGGTTGCATTATGGTGACTATCTGGAGAAAGCCCCAAGGAAGGAGTCATCAGTTTCTGGAGCTGACAGCAACCCAAGAACTAGGCATCCAGTCCAATGTCTTCATTTGGGAGATGAAGAAAGGGAAGCCCAGAGATTCGAAGCTATTAAAGTCACACAGCATGTAAGAGACCCAGGCTCACCAGCTTCCAAGCCCAGAGTTCTCGTCACACCACAAAGTCCCCAATTCCTCCTGTCCCACCGCAAAGAGCCACACCTCTCAATCTTTCCACAAACAACTCATATATCCTGGACATTTTTAAATGAATTTTGTTTCCATTTTCCAATTCTGAAATTGCCTATTAAATGCATTTCCCTCTTTAACTTGCCCCACCTCCTTCTCTTCATCTAGGAAAACACTAGCTAAACTTTCCTCCACATCCACTTTCTCTGGCTCCACAGATGGAAGACCTTATCTTACTAAATTAACATTCTCAGCCAATGCAAGAACTCTGTAGGGGCACAGAAGCTATATTTTGAACCTGTTACTTCCTCCCCCCTGCCCTCTCTATATCACATGTCCACAAATCCTCTCTCCCACCCACCCCCATCTTTTGAAATTTCTAAAAGCCGGTAGAGGAAGTGCCTCGGGGATCTTAATAAGCTCAGTCATGCTCGAAATATCCGTTTCACCCACAAGGTATTGTAGACAGCAATTCCGAGGGAGAATGCTTTTAGGGAAAAGATTCTCTTCCTCCAAGACTCGATATTTGGAATGCCTAGAAACATCATTCTTACTAATTTTCCTTAACATACCTGTGAACTTGCAACAGGCCAAGGGTTGAAAAGACACCCTCTACACTAATCAGCAGCCACCTGCCCGCCCAGGGACAATTCTTGGATTAAGAAATGGCCTTTCGAGTTGCTGTGACCACAGAGGATACATATTGCAACTCGCCTTGCCCCGGGACTTGTAAAACTCACAGGAAATCTTCAACCACCTACAGAGAAAACCCACTGCCAGAAAAATGAAGTGTAAACACTTTATATTAAATTAGCCAGGTGTTTTTTGTTTTTGTTTTTTTTTCCCTTTAAGAAAATAACATTATCCCAATCCAACATTTTCAAATTCTGGCTCACTTTCAAGTCTCCTGTTGCATACGGGAGCAGAGGTTCAGTAGCCACGTGTCTGTGCCACTTTGGAAAATGCTTTGCTTTTTTCTAATGAATGCAAACAATCTACAAATTAGTATCCATCAACAGTAGCCAGGAGAATGCAGCCAACAATTCTGTTTTCTTTTCCTGGGGTTTCCCTCCCATACCTTTATACTGGGACCACAGACATCAAGAATACAAATGTATTTATCTAGAAATATTTAATCCAGCCTTAAACTTACTGGAGATATATAAATTTTTAAAGTATTGATGAAAATACAAAAGAAAAAAGAAAGAAAACGGGAAAAGTGGAAAATGTTCATGTATCCCAGGGTGTATATAACATATGACAATGTGTCTTTGTGAGGTCTTCTGTTTTAAAAATGTACTGGCCCTCTAGTATCTTCATTTACCCCAATCCCCTCCCGCTGGGGTAGTCTGGCCTTTGGGGACACCTGCCTCGACGGAGCCCCTCGACAGCCTTGGCTTTCCCCCCTGTGGGGAGGGACACGACGGCATGCGGTAGCATTCCTCTGCACGTAGTGTCAAAAATATACTAAAAAGCAAACACAACTACCAGCCCAGAAACTATGCTGGCAAAACCTAAAGCAGCAATTTAGAGACAGGCTACGCCCATTTGTGTGCCAGCTTGGCCACATTTTTAAGGGCCCAAGTCACGTCTGTCTGTCTGTCTGCTTTCTAAAAATTGGTCTTAGGGAGAGTCAGTGTTCAGGATTTTAAGATGCTTAAGTTCATCCTCTGTTTTGGAGACAGCATGGGATGGCAGGAGGGGTAGGGATTAGAAAGCAGCCTGAACTTTGATGCTGACCCAGACAGAAGAAGGGTTATATCCCAGTTTGGTCATTTATGGGAAGCTGTATGACAAAGGGGCCTCAGTTTCCTCACTGTACATAGACGATAAATAATATTGCCTTGTTTATTGTGCAAGATTAAATATGGTAACACATATGAACGTATTATGTCTCCTGGCATATCTTAGGTGCTTTGTAAACATTAGCTACTATTATTATTTGATCCCCAGACTGGATTTTAAAGTACTGCTTGCCAGCTGAAGTGTGGATGGGGCAGGAGTGATGAGTTGCTCGCACTGTGACCTGATGATTTTTATGTAAACCCCATGGATGTCCTCTATAGGTCAGAATATGCTGGGAGGGGGTAAAGGGGGCAACTAAGGGCCATGTCTGTGATTGGATGCATATACTGGAGATCCCCACAAGATTTCATTCTGGAGGGAGATTTCTGTGTTTAAGGGGGAAAAAAAGGGGTCAGGATTCTAAAATATTCTAAGTTTCATGTCTGTTCAAAAAAAATCAAAATATTATAAAGTTCAGATTAGGTTGGCTTTAAAATTCCAGTTTTTCAGCTATGTTCTTAAATACATTTGCTTCTAAATAAACTTCATTTAGGACAGGATCATTAACTTATCCAAATGATTTATCTATCATTTGAAGGTTCAAAGTAGGTCAGTTACTATTTTAAAGGCCACCTCCCAGATACAGATTGGGGGGTTTGGGTGATGGTGATGCAGATTACACGCTCCAAATCATACTCCAGCATGGAAAGTTATACCTTCAACTTCCATCAGGAAGTAGACTCCTTTTAGACCAAGAAAAGAATATTCTATGCTTCAAAAGACTTCACTTGGCTGTTCAAAAAGAAAATAAAAACACCCAATACAATTTGCTCCTAAATAAATTCAACTTTAAGATGATGAATTTGATGAAGACATTCCTGCCATAGCAAAGAAACCCATAAGCTCCTTCCCTTCATGCTAAAAAAAAATCCCAACAACAAATAAAGAAGTGAAGCAGGGGTCTCCCTTGTTGATATTTGTGGGGCTGACGTGGAGGTAAATGAAGGGTAAATATTGTGGAGATGCCAAAAATGGGACCGACATCCCTCAATGTGCAAATAAATGGACAATTCTAAATAATTCTATTCCCAAGGACTATGTAAAGTCCCTGCTGTCAGGTCCCATCAGAGGCTACGCAAAATTAGGGAAACGCTATGAGGCTTGCTTGAAGGCTGAATAAAACTATCTGCCATTAAGATTTTCCAGGTTTTCCCAGATCCATGGGCTAGACCTCCGAGTTGCAACCAAGAACATGTGCAGGCTATTTAAGAAAAAAAAAAAAAAAAATCACAAAACACTGGCTCTGTCCACAGGCAACCCTGTGGCCAGCCCCCCCCTCCTGGAGATGGGAAGGACAGCCAGCTGACCGGAAAACCTGCCGGACCGTCCAGTTCACATGCCACCTACACGTCTGTTATCTAGAACCCACTGCTTCTGCTTCTCAACATTAGGCATGGATGCCAGGGGCACAGGGGTGCATCTCCATCCTCACCCCACAGCTCAAGGCCACGGCGATGGGAAGCATTGTGCCCATCACCCCCTCCTCCCAGACTTCCCCCTGCTGGGTCTGTATCAAGTAAGATGCACTCATTCTTGTGATTTCCTGGTGCAGGCACTCACCACTCTGGGATGCTGGAGTGAATCTGTACTCTAGGTTACTGAAAAGAAGGGGGCCAGCCCTTCCCTGATCTGGCCCCTCACGCAGGGCTGTTCTTTGCCTGACTTTAGCCTCCTTCCACTGGGACCCCCCCTCCTTGGCCTGCAGGGCTGTGCCTGGGGGTCATCGGCTCTAACCCCCGATCTGGGAGGTGACTTTCCTGCCACCCCATCATTTTCTATCACAGCATCCTCTTCCTCTCCTCCAAGCACGGATCACATTTATAACCAGAGACTTGTTTTTCTGTTCAGTGCCTCTCCCTTTTTCTTCCACTGGGTTGTACACTGGACTGAGGCAGGAACCCAACTGAATTTCCATCACTGTGTTCCTGCCCCGTAGCAGGAGCTCAGTGTGTATCAGTTCAGTGACTCAGTGATACTCACATATATCTTTTACTTGACTGTGAGCTCCTTGAGGGCAGGGATACCATTCCTTGCATTTTCATTTGCCTCAAAACTCCTTCCACAGAGTCTTACACACAGGTATAGTAAGGTGTTAATTTAACCCTTGACTGAAACTTGGGCAAACTTTCTAAAAGCAATGTCACTGAATTTCATATAAAATACGTAGGTGGGATATGTGTATATACACACGTATTTTACAAACACACGCAAGTGTGAGCACACACACACACACACACACACACACACACACACACACACACACACACACACACCCCTTGCTGTGAAAAGTTCCAGAGGACCAAGACGCAGGAAGAAGAATCACCTCTTATGATCCGGTGTGATCGCCTTGCTAAGTCCTCCATTCAGGTCCTAGGTTACCCATGTTTCTGATTCAGTGATGCCTCAAATTCTCTTTGGAATTTGGCAAAGTGGAACAAATATGCAACAGAAGGGAATTTCCTGTGTTTTGGATAACTGTTGATAAGAACCATGTGAAAATTTACTCCCCCAATTCCTCCTAAAAAAAGGGAAAAAAAAAAAACAAAAAACAAAAAAGGTAAAACTTAGAGAAGTCACTTTTAGATGGTGAGGAATAAAACAAACCACAGTCCTCTGACTTCATTTCTTTGCCAGTTTTCCCTAAGAAAACACCCAGCCACAGCCCTCTTACAGGTCATACCTGCTTTGGGGAAGACGCTGAAGACTTTTCAATGAGAATAATTCTCTCTCTCTCAGGGGCTCCATATGAGTAAAAACTGAAAAGAACTAGAAGGGAGAGGAACAATGACTGTTTATGTTATTTACTAAAAGGAATGTGCCACCATTTTGAGGGCACTCACTGCTACATTTGCTAACAGCATAGCAAACACACCATCTGATTTAATCTCCTCAACGACCCTAATGGGGAAGCCCTAATATTTTTCAATCTTCAGAACTGGAGCCTGAGGCCCAGAGAGAGTACGGCTTGCCCACAGTCACACAGCTTGCAGGAGGCACAGCTGGAATTCAAATCCAAGCAACCCCCTCCAGCCTTGATGCTTTCAACCAACATGCTATAGAGCACCTTGAATGTCCGAGAGGATCTTCTAGTGTAATTCTTATAACCCACTCAGGGAGAAAGGAATCAGCATTATTTCACCGAGGAGGAGATAGAGGTTCAAAGAGGCCCTTTCTTGCCCAGGGAGAATTCAGAGCTAGTAAGTTTAGGTCATGTATGGAACCCGGGCAGTCAGGCTGGCCCTAAGATCATACTAGGCTTACTTCCAGGGCCATTTGAAGCTGTTCCAAAAGACCAAAAAGCAAAAGATTCCAGCTATTTGAAAAAGTGGAAGTTTTACTGCCTTGCTTAACCTAATTTCAAAATCCTTCCCAGTTCTTTTTACTTCAAATGTCATAAATCACATACAAATTGGTAGAGTGCAGAATTAGTACAATGCCAAACACAGTGTTGAATCACAATGAAATTTAAAACACACACACACACACACACACACACACACACACACAAAATCCAAGGACTTTCCTTTTTGTCAGTTCTTATGAATTAGATATTTGTTCATTTAACACCTGAGTGCACCTGTCTGTAAGACCTGCCAGACTCTGCCAGGGCTAGGAGAAAGGCACAAGGTCTGCTGTACTCTGTTGCAGGAGATGAGATGTACACAGGTAAAATGCAGATGCACATCATAAACGATACAAACCAGGAGGGCAAGGACACTTCCAACTGGGAGCCCTGCAGAATGGAGGGCACGTGGTGCAAGGCAGGAGCTCCCCAGTAGCAAGGGAGCCCAAGGATTGCCAGGGTTAAGATGGGGGGCTTTTGAGATCCATCTATTTCAACACAAAATTATAAGCCATCATCTTTTATTCATATACTTTAAAAATGTAAACATTAGCGCAGTGCAGCTTGTCTTTAAAAAAGATTTTAATTAAAACAAACCTAGTATTTAAAAACAACAACAACAAAAAAAAAAACAACAAACAACCACCCCATCACAGAATGAGGTCCAGAAAGAGGGCTTCTGTTGCTGTCCAAAGAAAATAAATGAATGCCTATGGATTATCCATCCCTAAAGTTGTTTAGAATGGACTAATTCTTCTTTTTTTTTTTTTTTTCCTTCTGGCAGAAGGAAATTTTAAACCATTTACAATCCCTCCATTAAATAAAAAAAAAATAAACAAACAAACCTCCATTGTGAGAGGCGCCATTGGTGTCTGCCTCCTTGTCTTCCCATCACTAAAGGAGAGGAGGGCTCACAAAAAAAAAGAAAAAAAAAGTGTAGCCATGCTGCTTGGCCAGACAGAAAGAAAAACAAAAACCTCAGTCATTTGTTTAAACAGACTCACAAAAACAAAAACTTCCTCCACATACCCAATGAATTCTAAAAAGGAACCACACGTTAAATGTGGTATCAAACTTTACCGTTCACAAATTAAAAGCAAGATGATGGGACCAAACAACTGGGCATCGCCCCTCGCTTGGGTTTATCTGTTTCTGCATTTCGTTATGCTGCCAAAACTTCCGGCCAGCACTTCCTCTCTTCCCAACAGGAATGGCTCCCGAAGGTCTGAGTCAGAGGAGAAAGCTCATGAATATTCCGATTTTCTGGAAAATGCAACGAAATCACAATAATTGATGACCAGACCAGATAGAGCTACCTACCTACCACATGTCTGGTCTCCAGAAATAATTTATGAAAAGTTGGATTTCCATTTTCAAAGTTATTAGTAACAAGGGTCTGTTTCTGATTTTTAAAGTTTAATCTTTCAAGTTCTTTTCAATAACTAGCTTATATACTGGGATCTCCATTAGTAAACTTCTTGCTTTATTGCATTTTAATGAAGGTGAACTGAAAGCAACCTGAAGAGAACCTTAACTTGCTTTGCAAAATGGGAAGAAAGGAGTGTGCGGAAGAAGTGGTGGCTGGGTACGGGGAAATTCCGAAAGTAACTGTCTTTGCGGTGGGGACGCAGCGGCTTCTTCCAGTGGATGGCAGGCACACCCTAAACTCTTCGGATTAGGTTTGAGCTCTGACGCAAGCAGACGATTAGTTAGTGTGGGACAAGTAAACCTCCGAATTTCTAGGACCGAGTTCTGTTTGCAAATGCATGCTCTTATTCCGTATTATTTTTTTCTCTTTTGCAAACATATTTGAATCTTTCACCTTCAACTTGAGCTGTGCATAGTTTACGAGTACATTAGCAACTCAGCCCGGGAGTTGCGGGAAAAGCCATGGATCCTGAGCCTTCTCGTGTGTAAAAGTAGAAACAACGCCACCACAGGCGGAGGCGGGGGCACCCCCTCTTAAAACTTTGCTGATTTCCTATCAAAACTAAATTATCTTTTAAAGAAGAAACTGGAAGTTTGTAATGGAACAGTTCAAACGCTTCACTCTTCCAACGTAAAACGAGTCGTCCATACTTAGGAAACTTAAGCTCGCCCCCTCCCTAGGGAGGCCACGTGGTCATGGCACCAGGATCCACCATGACCTGCCACGCACCAAGGAAGAGAAACCCGAACCTCGGGTATGTCTACAAGACGCGTTCGGAGATCAGTGAGAGACTCTTAATTCATTTTCGGAGACCGTAGGATTAAAAAATTAGACGAAGAAATAAATATCAAGGAGCTAAAGTCTTCCGAAACAGGATGCCACGCCCAAGCCCAGCTCGCTTCTCCATCCACGAGTTCCAGTCCGGAATCCAGCGCGGTCCCGAGACCATGTGCGGCGGCCATGCGCGCGCCTGGGCGCAGTCACGAGCTCGTGCCCGCCCTCCTGAGCGGGCGTGCGCGTGCCGAGCCCCGCCTCTGGCCTGCCGCAGGCTGAAGCCCGCGCTGGGCCGGGGATGGCGGCAGCCTGTCCCCACGCAGATCCACAGGCGCGTGCGGGAGTTTTAAAGGATGCATTAAAACTTAGTCCAACTTCAGCCTGAGGGTCTAGAAGTAGCATTCAAATACATTTCATCAATCTCGCTCTGTATCGTAGCCCACTTTCAAACATTCACCAAGAAATCGCCAAGAGGAAAGAACGCCCACCACATACTATGAATTCCGTGCAGCCATGCTAAGTCGTATTTACTTCGCATACAGACTAATTCAATATTATTAATTCTAACATCAAAATTCGTACGTGGACCAGCAAATGTGATCCCATTAAGCGTCTACAGTTTGGAGTGCATGAGATTCATTTGCCTCCCGCCCCCAACATAAGTTATATTTTAAACTCCTAAAATACCATTTTGTAAGGCATTTCAAAAATCAGTGAGGGAAAATAAGGGCCATAGGAAGCTTAGTGCACCTAGTGTGATCTTGCTTGTTCTTTTAAAGTGTACCTAAAAAGAATGTGAAAGATCACATTGGAGGGATCAGAATCGAGGAATAGAATAGCCTAATTAAAAAATAAATCTCTTTAGAATAAAGATAGTTACTTTAATTTTTTTGTGATGGAAAACTCAGAATTACTTCTTCATACAAATTTAATTCTGGGCTGCTGAATTGAATTAAATAGGGAGGAACCCACCAAAATGTCTGCCATATCAGTAACAATTTCCTAAAAGAGGCATATTTTCCTAAAATAATAAAATAATTTCCTAAAAGAGGCAAACAACTCCTTGAGCATGCCTTTCCATTACAGTTTTAAAAGCTCAGAGTTCGCACTATGAACTAAATATCTTGTCGGCGTAAGTCCTCCTAACCCATTCAAACATCCAGGGCTGAGTTTCAGTCGTTCTCCAGTCCAGTTCTCTAAGTCCTCAAAAGCAAAAGAGGCGCTTGCAGCCAGGACCAAAACACATGGGACTTTTTTGGCAACTGAGAACTCCTCCCTTCTCCTTCCCCTCCCCTGTAGGGAAAAATGGCAAGGATATTTCAAATGACAGTCATATTTGAGATTTCTTAGGCTTCTGCATATCACTTCATGTCACTCACAATTTGTCCTCCCAGATAAAAGTGGAAACACGGCTGCCATTCAAAAAGGTCTGTGTTCCCTATTTTTAAAAATACATTTGAGTCCTTAGAGTAGAATTCCAATTACTAACTGTAGAAAATTGCCATTTGGCAAACACCATAGTAAGGGACATTAAAATCAGTGGATGAAATAATGAGGAACAAGGGGTTTAATGCAGTTTTGAGTAACTACCCCCAAAGGTACTTCCTAATTACAAGGGAGAAACAGTGATGACAGCGAGAGCCAGCGGGGACGGCCTTAACCAATAGATCAAAGTTAACATCACCGGGTATGAAACCTGTCAGTACAGTGTACCCTATGACATTGTGAGAGGTGCATAGCCACACTTCTGCAGTGCCCTTGCTAAAAATGCATAACCTGAATGTAATCATGAGGAAACATCCACAAACCCAAACTGAAGGGCATTCTACAAAATAACTGGCCCATGCTCTTCAGAAGTGTGAAGGTCATGGAAGACTAAGGAAAGACTGAGGAAAACACTCCCGACTGAAGGAAACTGAGGAGGTCTGAAAACAAATGCAAGGTGGGATCCTGTATTGGATCCAGGACCAAAAAGAGATCATCAGTGGGAAAAATGCTAAAATCTGAATATGGTGTGAAGGTTAGTTAATAGCATTCGATCAGCGTTCACGTCGTGGTTTTGATAACTGTATTATGGTGATGGAAAATGTTATTTGGAGAAGCTGGAAGAAAGGTATGCAGGAATTCTTGGTACTATTTTTGTAACTTTTTTGTAAATCTAAAATTATTTCAAATTTAAAAGTTAAAAAAATGTAAAAAAATATTTTTTAAAGGTATATAAAGGAAAAAAGATAAGTGATAGCATGAGAATCAGCTAAATTGGGAAAAAAAAGATGCTTGAGCTATAAAGATGCACGACAATCACTGGCAGAGAATTGGGCATTTGTATTGAGGGCCCCTTCCATTCTGACATCTTGCCTAAGATTTAATTTACTTTAGATTCATTCTCCAGTGAGGTGACAGTAGGAAGTAAGACAGTGGCATGTTGCAAGGACAAATAATCAGTAAAAAGGACATTCAGCTTCAGAAAACTGCATGTGACTCTCCTTGGATGTATTTAAAATCAAGCTTTTTCTTTTTTGCTTTAAATGGAGTGATAACGGTATTTTTCTAATTTGGACCTTTCCTCTGTTGTGTCATCTGCTACAAATAAAATATATGCTTCTGTTCTCTACATGCTGTATATAAAGTAGACTAAATTCTTTCAACAGCAAAAATCTTCAGCAGCAATTTCCCACAGCATCACAAGCCCTACAGTTTCCTGATCTACCACTGTGTGGTAGCCAAGGCAATAACAAGAGTTTGTCAGGGTTTCACTGCAATCTCCTCTGAAAGGCTTGATCTACTTTTCCCAGATACTGGCCTCAAATGAAATGATCCTCACTGGGGAACCATGGAAAATTGAGGCCAAAAATTAACGTGCAAAAGCTATCATTTTTACTTTGGTATTCCCAGCATTATGGGGTATGCAATAGAAAAAGAGAATTAGACTGTCAGGGAATTTACAAGCCTCTGAGGTAGATGTGCCACATTTAATGCAGTATTACTGAAAGGAAAGGAGTGAAGGTAGCATTTCACGTCCCTGCCCTACACCAGAACTATGCTAGGCCTCTCTGATCAAATCCTAACAAGCTCATCTGTACAGACGAGAGGACTAAGGCTCAAAGACGCAAATGGCTTGCCAAGGCTCAGAGAGCCAGGGGGTGGTGATGGTGGATAGGTGGACATGAACTCAGGTGGGCTCCAGCCCTGGCTCCAGGCTCCGTTATTCAATGTCATCTCCCAAAGAATGCCACACCAGAGAGGAGCGCTGTGGGGTGGAGGGTGCAAGGCTGTGTACCACTAGCAGGGGAGCTTCACCTGGGGACTGGGCAACATTTGGGGTATTCTAGGCAGGGATGAGCAGGCCAAGTAGGGAGACCAAGGCAGGGGGCCTAACTGCAAGAGTGCAGGGGAACCCATAGAAGCTGATCAGAAAAGTGCCTTCAGGTATATTTATCTGAGAATAAAGCATGATGGGGTCCTTTAACATACTATATCATTAAACCAGATGCTGAAGGCTTGTGTAGGAAGCAGCAGTGAGGAAGATGTGCATTTGAAGATGGCTTTTAACCATTTAGTCAGGCTTCGGTGTGGGTAAATGTGTTACATTCATTTTAATTATTCCAGCAACTGTCATATTAGGAAAGAACAATGGAGACTTGGAGATAGATAGATAGATAGATAGACAGACAGACAGACAGATAGATAGAGAGATGGATAGATAGATAGCTAGATAGATAGATATTGAGAAATGGAGAAAAGGAAGGTAGATTTCACTATTTCCTCATATACACAATTCCAACAAGCTTGGAAATCTGTTTTCAAAGTACCCACAGCAAAGAGAAAGCAGCAAATAATCAACCATGGAGGAGCTGATAGAGACAGCTTTCTCTTCCTACTGCAATAAGTCTATTAAACAGAAATAGAGACATAAAAATGACAAAACCAGACCATAAGAACACAATAAGCACAAGAAATCTTCAGTATTGGGCAAAAGGCCTCCCACTAGCCCTTGAGGGTACTGCCATTTTATGCATAATACAACAATTTATGCTCACTGATGTCCCTGAGTCCGCCAGAGATGATTAAATTATATTCACGAGAATAAGAAGGAAAGAAGTACATAATATTATGCTGGAAAGATTTCCATCACCATAGCAGAGAAACACTGGTGCAGTAATCTGCTACCCCTAAGGTTTTTCTGTACACTTCACAGTCTCTTCAGTCTTTTATTCAACACAGATTTATTGAACAAACAAGGGAAATGGATGTGAAATAGACAGTGCTTAATCGCATGGAGTTCACAATCTAGTAAGTATCTCCAAATACTCAAGATCCAAATTTTTACCAGGACAGCTCGTATAAAAGCATTTGGACCTCTGTACTTAGTGCTGTATATTGCCTGTGAAAGAAGTTTTTACTTATTTTAGAATACAAGCAACTGAAATTGACACATCGTTAACACTTCATAAATCTTTGATCAAAGATGAGTCAATACTTCAAGAATGATTATCTCTGATCTAGGCATGCATGCAGCTTTACCTACACAAAAACGTAAAGATACAAAAGGCCAACATAACTGCGGCTCCTCAGTTTGCCAGAACTTTCTCCTTGTTGTGGAAATTAATTCTAACACATACGTGTTCTTCTATTCAGGCTATCACACCCTGTATAAAGCTGAATCAAAACATATTTGTTCACTGCATTTGAAAATCTGGAATTTGTTTTAAAAAGTGACCCTTTTTTTTAAATGGAGAAAACCCATACATCTTAATATTGTTTGAAAAACTTATAAGATCACAAAACTCATAACTTAATCAGAAAATATATACAATAAAGTCATTTTTCATTTTCTTTTTGTTTTAGAAACCCAAGAGTTTCTTTTCATTCTTAAGGACAACGCTTACAGACTGGAAATTTCCATTTTACTGGGCTATTTCTTGGGGAGAAAACAGGCAACAGTAAGCATTCTCAAATGTCTGAGTGCAAAGATTGTAGATGCAGTAGAGCAAATGAAAAGCATACATTTTAAAATCAGGTATATCTTGGTTCAAATCCTGCCTGTACCACCGCCCAGGTGTGTGAGCTTGGACAATTAACTTTTTATTTCCCAGCCTGCATTTTCTCTTCCCCAAAACAATGTTGGTAGAGAGTCTCCTTAATAAGCTGTTGCAAAAACTAAATGAACTCTGCAGATCGGTGTATAATAAGTTCTCAATACTTGGTCATTCTTATGCAGGTGAGTGTGCTAATTTTTTTACACACGATACATATGGGCTTTGTAACTGGAATGATATCGCAGTGGATCTCAAAGTGGATGTATTGTTTCTACGTTGGACAGTTTTTTTCTATGTGAATTTTTACTTTTCCCTTGGAAGCGAGGCTCCTCTTCCCCTGAGGCTAGGATTCCCCATAAACTGAATGAAGTTTGACTAAGGAACAACAAAATAAAAGAGTAGCATAAAGGTGGGATTCCACTGAGAGGGCATTGCTTGCTCTCCTCTCCACTCCATGGCATATTCAAACACCTTCAGCATAGTTGGTCCCAAACATCAGGTGACATCTGGAAAGAAGTGTCAACATGTGCTAGCCTTGCAGACACTTACAAGTTGTTCAAAATGAAACTTGGACGATAATAAGGCTGGTGAGGATGGTTTAATGTGGAATGAGAGATTCCTCCTTGCAGGCCCTGAGCTCGGTGCTGCTCTGTGCTGCTTGGTGGAGAATGGAAACGCCAGACAAGGCCCTCACCCACATTTATTAGAGGTCTGAAAAGCAGAATCGTGCCCAGGAAGCCCTGTGTTCTCTGAGCCTTTAGATCTGCATTAAATGGCCCAGATTGTCTTTGTGTACTTAGGTGGATTGATGTTATTTCTAAAGCATGCAATTCATTTCGAGAGGGGAGAGGGAGGATTAAGTTGGAAATTTTTTCTATTGAGAAGAAAAATTAAATATAAGTGGAAATGTTATCATGAAAATGTTTTTATATTTCAGCGTTTCCCAGGGGCATTCTGATCCCAATATATCACAGGACTGTGCTAGATTAGAAGGAATGAAGACAAAATGAATTTAAATAAAATTGAAACTGACCAGCTAGCTTTTATTCTCCAAAGCTGACGACACGACAAAGCAGGGAGGAAGGGACCCACAAATGAACAGAAAGAAGAAATAAAAACCAACTCAACTAAAATTTTAAGCTCATATAGTTTCGATTTTGTTTCAAATTTTTCAAAATCCTAGCCTATTGTCACAGCAATAAAAAGCTTTTGAATATCCATTAATCCACAGCCCTGGAAAGCAAACTTGGTAGAAGCATCAAGATTTTCTTGGTTGTTTTCTCTCAACCTTTTCCCTCAATTCTTTAACCCACTGGTATTCGATTACTCCTTTTGTAGTTCCTAGGTCATTCTGAGTCTTCAGTATTTGTCGATAATCAACATCAACAGCTCCAGGAAATGAGTGCAATTAGAGAGCTGGTCTAATCGACTGTACTGTATTTTAAACTTTGCATATCCCCTTGACTGTCTTTAAATAGGATAGGAAAAATGAAATGACAAGTCTTAGCTACCCTTATCAAAATAAATACATATTTTAAAAGGAAAGAATCCTATCAGTTAATCTTGTGTGTGGATCTGTACTGTCCTGGTAGCCACTAGACACATGCGGCTTTTAAAATTTAAATTGATTAAAATTAAATAAAATTGGAAGTTCGGTTCCTCAGTAGCACTAGCTGCATTTCAAGTGCTCCATAGCCCTAATGCACATATAGGGCATTTCCATCACCCCAGAAAGTTCTATAGGACAGTGCTGGTCTAGAGAAAGGACAGAGCTGTGAGCTTTGGGTATTTACATTTATTTCTTAAGACATATACAGAATGATTTACGTGATGTACGGGGTCCCCTTATAGTAGCCTCTTTAAAACAACACCCTTCCACTTGCCCAAAACTGCTTTTCTTGAGCAAATCCAATAGCACAAGCCAAGGCCACAACCCAACATAGACTCTCTACGGCAGCGTCTCCAATTTGCTTTCAATTGTTACAGCTCTCTCCTTCCCTAGCAAAAGAACCTCCCCATCACACACAAAACTTGAATAGGATTCCTACTGCCTACAGGAAAAGAACTAACTTATTTGCAGGCAAAAGGGGAAAAGTCCTTATTTTTAGATGGAAAAGACCTTCCCAAAATATATTTAAACATTAATACACACGGCAGGAAACATGACGGCTGCCCCTCCATGGCCATCATCACACTCATGTTTATTTAATGTGTACATTCCCTGTCGAACTGACAGCTCTATGAGAGCAGAAAGCAAGGGTTCTGTTCACTGTTGCACACCCAACACCCAGCCCAGTGTCTGGGACAAAACAGATGCTCAGATTTTTGTGGAATGATTGAATGAAACTTAAGAAGAACAGTATTTTCCTAAAGAACAGCAAACATCCTTTTGGAGCCTGGATCCAATTCTTTATATTTGGATAGCAATCCACCCTTTATTTTCAAATGTAAACTTAAAATAGCTCAGCAGACTGATTCATGCAAGTATGCATGCTACAGTTCAGTAACTTCCATACCCAGCAATGGTTCCTTCCAAAAGGCATAGCATCTATGTGATAGTAATGTAAGAACTGGCATTTATTGCACAGTTATAAGCTAGGCCTAGTGCTCAGCATTTTACATATGCTATCCCATCTCCTCCTTATACTGATGGTCTCTTTTCTCTACGAGGAGGAAAACTACAGAAACCTAATGGGAAAACTCCACTGGTGACAATTGTGGACAATGCCAGTGATATTTCCTTGTACCTTTCCTGCTTGTGTCAAGAAGGCCACAGTAATCTTGGGTACTTCTTCATCTTTGTACCCTTAGTGCTTGGCTGAGCACCTGGCCTAGGGTTAAAAAGGGGGTAGAGCTCACTGCTCCCCACCTCCCTCCAACAATGACAGCAGGGGATGACAGTGACTCTGTCCATTATATAGCAGCTTCCTGATCTGGCCACCATGTTACATGCATCAGAGGCCAGTCTGCTCTGCAAACTGCTCAAATGCAAGGCATTGGGAGGAGCTGGCGGCACTGCAAGGATTATCATTTTTCCTACTACTCAACTTCCACCCAATAATCCCATTATATTAAAAACACACTTGACAATGATTTAGTAAGGGCCCACTGTGTCCTGGGCACCGTCCCAGGCACTGGGCAGACAACTCTGCCTCCAAAGGGCTCAGACTTTCCAGTTTGGTGCAATTCCCTCAGATTAGAGTTTTTAGAAGTCTGATCTATAAGCATTCATTTTTTTATTTTTAATCAGAGTCCCTACTGGCAAGCTAAATCTACACATTTAAAGAAGCAACGTTTTTGGTTTAATAAGTATCCGTTTTGCCATGTAGGGAGTACAAAACTGTAATAAAGAGCATCTGTCCTTATGGAAAAAAAAAGGTAAATGGACATTTACTGAGTTTCTAGTAAGTGATATTACATAATTCTCAATTATTCTCTCAGCAATTTTATAAAGTAAGTAATATCTCCATTTATGGATGATAAAAAGCAGTGCTTCACAATAGCTAACATTCACTGGGTGCCTACTAGGTGCAATTTGATGCCAAGTTCAGTTAATCCTCACAACTACTCCCAAGGGAGAGGTTTTATCACCCCTTTCTACAGGTTAAGAAAGAGGCTCTGGGGATAAAACCCATGTGGAGGTATAAGTACAGGGCTGAGAGTGACAAAGGGGAGATAGAAAGGGAGGTTTATTTGGTCCTCAGCCCATCACGCCAGCCAATCCAGGAGACTGCCTCTCGCCCCCACTGGGGAGAAAGGTAGAAAGCTACCCCAGACAGGAGTTAACCATGAACACAAAACCCCCGAAGGGCACACGAGAAGACGCCCTCAATGCCTACAAGTGGTGAAGACAAGACTTCCAAAAAAAGAGGGTGTGAGCATATGAGGGCCATTCCAGAACTGGGGTGGCAGGATGAGGAAAGGAAACAGGAGTGTTTCAGCCTGCCATGCTAGGCTGTGGGGAAGCAGGGGAAAAGGCAGGCTCAAGTCACATCATACAGAACTCGAAGCAGCTTGGCACACTTAAACTAAGTCGTAAGGAAAAAGAGGAGCCAGTGAAGGTTCCTGAATGTTGGGGTGGAGTGGGGATTAAAGTAGTGATTTGGGGAGATTCACTGGGTGATTCAGAACTAAAGCCATACAGCAAATCCATCAGAGCTCTTCTGTCTCCCCCACTTATTTAAACAGGAAAGATCCACTTGGTTTCCAGACCTGCCTGCCCTGGCCTTATCCATCGGGGGAGCATGCTTTGGTTATTCAGACATGACTCACTGGCACCACAGAGGCTGCTGGCACAGAAAAATGAACAGGTTGACCTGGCCAGAAAGCAGCAGGTGACGCAGAAGCCCAGTAAAGAATGAGCTTGCAATAAGGTGCCATGAATAAGTAGGAGGCTCATGAGAAAGGCCACAGAAAGAACGGGCAAGATGACTTACCATAGAGAGAAGGGACTCCGTTCAGCCCTGGAGCACCTGCATGGGCCCTGCAGAGGGCCAGGTGTACCCCTAAGATATCCCACTTAGTCCTCACCATGCTGTGCAGACATCACCATTCCCATCTTACACAGGGGGACAAAGAGGCTCAGAGAGGGTAAGTCACTTGCCCCAGACACACAGCTAATAAGGGAGACTAGCAGGAGCATACGTCATGGTACACTTCATTAGTTTCTTTCTGCCCTCCTGTCAATTTTCCGGTTTGTAACTTTATGGGGGGGGGGGGTTAATCACACCTGCAGCTTCATGGCCCCAAGGCAAAGCATTGACCCAGCCCAGCCTTCTCATTAACTTGCTGTTAACATGTTATAGGCAAGAACCATTTCTTCCAAATCATGCAGCAAAAGTTGAATACTTTCTAACAATAACACCATGTACATTAATTCAGTCATCTTGGAGAAATATTCCTAGCTGGAGAGAAAGAGTATAAATGAACAACTGGAAGAAAGGAGGGGAAACAAGAAAAAAAGAAAAAAATCCAAGTCAAATATCCTGGCTGATTTGAAATAGGACATGTTTCCTAGTGCTTATAAGTAGGTCTGGAAGCTGCTCTTGCAAATCCTGGCCACCACACAGCATTCCTTATATTTACATTTTCAAGGTCTGCTTTCCCCTTTTCATTCCCCACATGCCCCACCACCACCACCCAGTGCCCCAAACAGAACAAGTCAGGCGCTTGGATCAGAGAAAGGCAGAGGGTCTCCAACCCTGAGCCCGCAGTCGCAGCCACACCATCCCACCAAACAAACCAAGAAGTGATCGTCTTCTCTCTCTCCTAGGGTGGTTCAGAAACACCAGGGAGGCTTAACCTCCACGCAGCAAACCAGAACCTCAAAATCATCATTTTTATGTTGTCAAAGCTAATCCTTTCTGTTGTTCAGCATATCACAAAATATCCAAACTGAGTCACCTTCACAGATCACTTTTCCTAATCAACATTGTAGTCATCTGAAAATACACCCTCTAAAAAGAGGCATTTTTTTTTTTTTAACTGAATGCCACATGCGGCATTTTGCCATTTTGCCTGCGCTTCCGGCTTGCAGCCCATGAAACAGACACTGCCTCAGACACTGGAGCTGCTCCGGGCCACGTAAACTCCACTCCGCATCTTCCAGGCAGTCCTGTTGCAAATAATTCATGTCCACTACGCCCCTATCTCACTGAATACAACCACATTGTGTAGCTCGAAATGGGAAACCTGATTCAGATCACAGAGGAAAGCAGAAAAACACTGGGTTGCACACAATGCTGCCTTTTTTTAAAGGGTGGGGGGGCAGACATATCATCTAAATCCTACGAGTGAGGAAAGGATTCAAGGCCAATCTTGGAAGAAACTGCAGAATTAAAATAGCATGTGATGGCACCCAAAACGGCAGCAGCAAAAACACAAACACGAAAACACCCAGTCCTTCTTGAGCTGCGCCTGTTTCAGCTGCACCATTCCAAACCCAAATCCCATCTAGCCCATCCAGACAATTTAAAGAGGAAGAGCGTTATCAGTAGAAAATGATGTATGCATGTTGACAAAGCAAGACTTCTGCCACATGGAGAGCAATAAAAGGAGATCGCCCTGAGCACACAACCCAGCGTCCTTCCCGATGCTTAAACAGAAGGGGGAAAAGGGAAAACACAAAAACATTCAGAATAAGGGCAGGGAGGCCAGGGCAATGGAGAACGGGGGCGAGGGGCTGCTCCCATTCTGGAGGATTTTTGTAAACAGCGCACTGCAATGGCCACTGTTGGAGAGAAGGGGAAAACAGACATGGAGGGAAGCGTGTTTACAACCGCAGCGCGGGCGGGAGGCGGAGGGAGGGATTCCCCGCTCCAGGGGCCCCGGGGCTGGGCCGCGCTTCTGCTCCCCCCACCTCTGCTTTATTGGGGCGGGGGTGTGGGGGGAAGACCACATCTTGTTTACGGGGAAGGTTACTCCTCCTCCGCTCTGGTGATCCTCTTCCTAATAGTCCTGCTGCATCCTTGCGGGATGCCCGCCTGACAGACAGCTCCTCCAGCCAGTGGCCGCCCGCGCCCGCAGAAAGGTGGACTTTCCCAACGAGCTGATTGGCCGGCGGGGAGGGCGGGCCCCCATGATTGGCGTGTGATTCGGCGTAGAAAGTAGTAAACAACCCTGGTCCGAGGCCGCGGCGAGGGCGCGGGATGCCCGCTCTCTCTGCCCGTCTGGGAACGGAGTGGGAGGCGCGAGACAAAAGGAACCCACCGTGGGGGGGTATGGGGAGGGTGGCGCACAAAAGCCAACGCCAGTGGGCATCCTTCAGAGCCCCCCGGCCGCGGACGGCTGACTGGGAACTTCCCATCATTTTTATTCTGTGGAAAACCCGCAAGGGTTTTGTTTCCATAATTTGACGCAAGTCTTACTCTTTCTTCCCAAAATGGGAGTGATATCTAATTTGGTTTATCCCCCCCAACACACACAAACACACACACACACACACACACACACACACACACTTCGCCCCTTTTAAAAGTAATATTTCAGTTCTGTCTTTTCAGAAGTTGTTTTAAATCCCTATCCTAAAAATCATTTCCTTACACAATACGCCATTAATGGTGAATCAGATGCCCTGTCAGACCTTTTCGGGACAAGTTTAAAGCTGTGATCTCACCCGGAGGTGCCCGAGTTCGGAAGCATATTAAAAAGAAACCGAGATGAGTATTAAGCTTGCTTGAGGAGAAATAAACAGTGAACCTGCATTTTCCGTACAGGGTGTCCTTCATCCAGGATACCGCTTTTTAAGAAGGTAATTCCCCATCTGGTTTGTCTTGAATCACAATTCATTCTTCCTTCTGGCCTTGCCATCCTCACAAGATCTCAGAGGGGGAAATCTTGCTGCCTTCATGGAGAAGCTGCTCCCCCAAGTTGAGCAGCTCTTGGGGGTGCCTCCAGGAGGTGCAGAATCACCACCTATGTCTATGCAAACCTTCCCTTCCAAAGTCAAGATTCTGAAGAGGCCCCTCCCTGTACTGGTGGGAGGCTGGAGAAGGGAACCCAGGAGGCTGTGTCCAAGAAGGATCTCCACTCAGAAGATAAGCCAAGTCACCTCCTACCCACCCCCCATCCCCCCATGGCCAAAACAGTGGTGCAGCCACTGGGGAAAGTTAAATATCAAATTACCATATGAGCCAGCAATTCCACTTCTAGTATATACCTCAACAAAGTAAAAACAGGGTCTCTCAAGCTGATACTTGTACACCAATGTTTACAGCAGCATTACTCACAACAGCCCAAAGGTAAACCAGCCCAAGTGTCCATCAAGAAATGAATGGATAAACAAAAAGTGGTATATACACGCGATGATGTTATTCAGCCATAAGAAAGAAGGAAGTTCTTAGACATGCTCCAACAAGGAAGAACCGCGAAAACATAATACTCAGCGAAAAGCAAGACACCTAAGGACAAAAATGGTATGATGTCACTTATAAGAGATATCTGGAAATTCCAAATCTGCAGACAAAAAGTAGACCAGAGTTTGCCAGGGGAGGGGGAGAAGGAGGAAGGTGGAGGGTATGTTTGGTGTAAATATGGAGTGTAAGTAAATAAAATTAATTAAAAAAAAAAAAACATAAAGGGTACAAAGGACTCCTTGGCAGGAAGCAACTTAGGGTGAAGTAGCCAACCACCTGGGGCCATCCTGGTCACCCCCAGCCCACACTCTCCTCCAGCCTCTGGTGCCTACCTGCTCCAATCCAGCCTGGCCCCCAGCAGTCTCAGGGGAATACTCACCCCAGAGCAGTTATGCTGCCCCCTCGTCCACATACCCCTCCAAAGTGGCCCCAGCTGCATGTGGGCAGCCTCCTTCCCCTCTAAACACCCCACCCTGCGGCTGCTCTGTTCCTGTCACGGGTCCCTGCATTCCCGCCCTTCACTCAGGAGATTGCTTCTGCTTCCCAGACTTTACCCCTGCCTGCCTAGGAGAGGCCATCGTTCTCCACAGCGGCCCTGGCCACGCTGCTTCTGTGGAACTGCTCTGAGATGTGTTTGGGTCACTGACGGCGCTTCCCACGTCTGTTCTAACCTGTCTGCAGGCCTGTCTACCTCAGGAGACTGAGAACTTCCTGAGGGCAAGGACCATGTTGTATTCTGATGGATGTCTCTACAAAAGACACAGGCCCACATTAAGCACTCACTTCATATTTATTAAACATTTGGATTCAGCCCTCCTGTGCCCTTCCCCGAGTCAATAACACCTGTCCTTCTAGCTGGTTCCTTGCTAACCCAGTCTCCCCAGCTCCCATCCGAGCTCCAGAACCCTTCATGGGCTCCCACTGCCCCGGGATAAAATCTAAGTTCCCTGCAGCTCTGTCCCTGCCCATCTCTTCAGAAGTTCCTTGCATACACCCAGTTGCTCTTGCTTGTGCTGCTTCCTATGCCAGTAAGGCCCTTTCTGCCTTCTTTACTTGGCAAATTCCTCTTCTGCCTAGAGATCCTTCCTCCCTTGGGCAGACTTTCCGTGAGCCCACTGTACTCCCCTATCCTCTAGAGCACGCCCTTCTCTCTCGCTGGGGCACAGCCACAGTGTCGTGGCTGGCACGGTACATGATGGCCCAAAGAACCAGAGAAATACCAAGACTGAAAGGCTGTAATTAACTAGATGGTGCCACCCGAGTCTACAGAACCAACATGTTCCAGTTTCTAGACGTGGACAGCCCTGTGTTCAAGCTTCTCTCCAGCCAAACGTGGCTGGGAGGTTCCTTCTCATCCCTCAGGACTCAGCTCAAATACCACCTCCTCCAAGGGGCCTTCGCTGTCACACGCACACACCAAGCCCACCTGCTGACCACTATCGGCATTTTCTTCATGAAATTTAATGATTATCCACTTATTTACTTGGGGTCTATTTTCTCCCCAGGCTAGAGGAGAAACACCAAAATGGATTGGAACTTTTCATCTGTTGCATTCACCACCATATCCCCAGTACACCTGAAAAGAATGCTTAGCCAAAATATATACCGTCGAGGTCAACAGAGAACAAATCGCTCAGGATTATCTCCAGGCAAAGGGTAAGGCATGTCTTTTTAGGAGGGCTTGCTTCAGTAACTCTCCTTGGTGTGACACACACAAAAACATGCTATTCCTCTGGAAAGACAGACCAAGTCTATCTGGACGCAACAAGTTTCAGGCATCCTGAAGACCCCAGGGGTTCCAAGGTTGGGAGCAGAAATCTCTATGTTTGTGAGGCCTGCTCAACACTCTGCACAAATGGACACAGATTAAGGGTGAGAAAGGGTAAAATTATAATTGACAAAGTTAGTACTTTCAATAATAAAACCAGCTCTGCTTTAAACCACTTAGTATAGGGACTTATTTTTTTAAATGAAATTTGGGGGATAGATAACTTCACGTGATTCAAAAAATTAAAACGCATATAGGATACAGCACGGAATCTCCCCTTCCCCACTCTGCTTTCAGTATCTCTTTATGTTCATGGAGGCAAATACAAAAAATTTTATTTCCCCCTTTTTATGCCTTCTGTGTACATTGTTCTGCATATTTATTTTCTTCATTTAACATATCTTGGAGATCTTTCCATATGAGCAAAGGAAAATTTTTCTTCATTCTATTTTAACAGCTAAATAATATTTTACTGTATAGATAAAACCTTAATTCAGTGGTTCCCAAATTTCTCTGCACACTGGAATCACCTGGGGAGCTTCAAAAAATAAGAAGTCTCTGTCCCCGCTCTCAGAGACTGATTGAATTGGTCTGAGGTATAACCTGAGCTTTGGAATTTAAAAACAAAAAACAAAAAACAAAAAAAAAAAAAATTCCAGGTAATTCCAATGAGCAGACCAGTTTGGGAGCCACTGCCCCAAATGCTTTATCCATTCCCTTATGGTTGTATATTTGGGTTATTTCCCAACTTGTACCATTGCAAGCAACACTACAATGAATAACTTTGCACAACTGTCATTTCACATGTATGCAAGTATGTGTGGGTTAACTGCTCCCCAAATAACTGAGTCAAAGGGTATGTGCATTTATAACTTGAGCGAGATTGCTAAATTCCCCTCCATAGGTGTTGTATCATTTTGCATCCTCCCAGCAATGTGGGGTTGTTTTCCCACAGGTTTGCCAACAGAATGTGTTACCAAACATTTTGGACTTTTTCCAGTGTGAGGGGGAAAAAATAGTACTTCCCTGTAGTTTTAATTTGCATTTATCTTATGAGTGAGATTAAACATCTTTTCATATGCTTATTAGCTATTTGCATTTCCTCTTCTGTGAACTATCTGTTCCATCTTTCACCCCAAATGCTACTGAATTGTTCTCCTTATCAATTGCTAGAAGCCCTTTTGTTGTTGTTGTTTGTTTGTTTGTTTTAATTAGGAAGATTAGCTCTTTGTCTGTGATAAGACTTGCAGATTTTTCCCCCCAAGTTTGGCATTTGTTTTTGCTTATGGTTTTTGGTCACGCACAAGTTTTTTTGGCTTTTTATTCAATTTTTATAAAAGCTTTCTTTTCTGGCTTCTGGTTTTGTGTTGAAACTAGAATGGTCTTCCCCATTCCAGAATTATAAAGGAACCCCCCCCCCACACACATATTCTTCTAGCACTTTTATAAAAGTTTTGTTGTTTACATTTTTACCTTGAATTCATTTAGAGTTATCCTAGTATATGGTATATGGATGTACCCAGCTTTTTTTTTTCCAGATGGTTTCCCCTTGCCTCAAAGCCACTAAGTGAATTGTCCATATTTATCCCATTGATCTGAGATGCCACCCTTCTCAAATACTACATTTTCATGTGTTCTTGCATTTTTATTTGGACTTTCTATCTTGTTCCATCAGTTTGTCTATGGATGCACTGGTACCTCATAGTTTTAATTATTTAGCATATTTAGTATAATTATTTAGTATTTTAATTATTTACAATAAAATATTCTATGGAATATTTTAATATCTAGTAAGGCTGACTCCTCACTGCTCTTGTTCACTTTTCTTGACTGTTCTTGTTTTTTTATTCATAACTTTACAATTAGCTTGTCTAAATTAAAAAAAAACAGAAACCTGTTGGTATTTTGATCACGTTACATTTAGAAATTAACTTGGGAAGAGCTGACATCTTGAAAATGTTGGTTATTCTTGGCTAATAATAGGGCAAGTCTTTCTATTTATTCGAGTTGTCTTTCATAACTTTTTATAATATTTTAAAGTTTTGTTATTAATTCTTAGGTGTTTTCTCCTTTTGTTTTCATTGGATATAGAATCTTCCATAATATCGTCTGATGAGTTATTTACATATTGTACGGTTGTATTATGACAAATCTGTTTATATCATTTCTAGCAGAGGAAATTCTATTCTGCCCCTCTAGAAGAATACATTGGGAAGGGAACAAAAAATCAAAGGTTGAATACTAGTGACAATAAATAAAGGTTAAGATCCTAATCAAGCATCAAAGCAATACATTTTGAGTTGACATCATCAAACAAGCAAGTCACAGGATTGGTGCATATTGCTGGAGTGGCCAAGGAAAAATTTTAGCAAAGAGAATTTGGTGTTCCTCAAGCTTCCAACCCAACAGATTCAGAGAGGCTAGAGGAAATAAGCAGGAAGGAAAAAAGAAATAAGGACCGATCTAACAATTGTAAGATGCTGACTCGGTGCCTTCCTGGGTACTTGAGGAGGATGATCATATTCTGGTTAGGCTGAGTATCATAGCAACTCATATTTCTAAACCATAAAGAGACTGGCACTTCCGTGTAAACAGGTAAATTGTGAATGCTGGGCTGTATCTCACCTAAGTTCTGCTCACTGCAAGGCTCTGCTGGTGTTTTCACAAGGCAAGAACAAGTTTTCTAGTCCATAGTCACATGTTTTAAAGATAGGCAAGAATAATGCAAGAATATTGCAACTCTAACCCAAAAGATGTATTTTTCGTATCTCGAGTTTCTGACTGTAGACTTCGAGGCTGTGGGTAGTACAGAGATGCCCAACTTGGATGCCCTTTCAGAGTAGACCCACTGCCCAGCTGCAGGGTGGCACTACCTGAGAGTCTCCATCTCTTCAAGGGCTCGTTCAGCCTTCACGCAAGGTCACACTCTTCCAAGGGCTGCCCTGCCAACAACTGGTCAAGGCAATGGCACAAGGGCCCAGGCCTTTCTGTCCAACAAGGGACTCCCCAAATGGGCAATCTTTGCTCTGAACTGCTGGATGGTGGGGCTGGCAGAGCAGAAACCAGGTCTGCGCGCGCGCACACACACACGCACAGACACACACCAATCATCTTCTTCCTTCTTGCTTCCTTATACAGGTGTTCCTCCTCAATAAACGTCTTCCATTCCTAACTTCATCTCAATGTCTGCCTCCTAGACAACCAATGAGGGTCCTTAATAAATTTTTGAGGAAGAGGAGGGAAAATGTAGGACCAAACAATCTGGCACCAGAAGCAGAGAAAGCCTGAATCACACATGAGTCAGCTAAAGTGTACCTCAAAAATTAGCTTCATCAAGTTTTAGAAGTCCTCCAACCTTCCAAGATTATAAATGAGCATTTACTACATGAAGGGCACTATTTATGTGGTTTAACTTAATTCTCACACCCATCCTGGGTGGCAGATATTTTTATTTCCATTTCACTAAGGCTCAGAGAGGTAGGATGTGATGCAAGTAAGTGGTAGAAACCAGACTCAAAATCAGGCAGGTCTCTTTGACTACAAAGTCTTCCTTCTTTCCTCGGTAGTACCCTGTCCAGTACTTGTAGTTTATCAGCACGGGGAAGGCCTTGTGGCTGGTGAGGTTCTGAGCTGACCTGGCATCTCTCGGTGGTTCTATCCGTACCCTGAGATGCGACCCTTTAAACATGAACTGCCATGCCTTTGTCGTACAGAGGATATAGTAATTGGCAGCCACATACTATATTCCTGGATCAATGCTGTACTTCATTTATGCCATGCCAGAAAGAGAGCATTCACACATTTGTTTAAAAATATCTCAAGAAGGTGTCTGCGTAATATCTCTTGATAACATTGATTCGTTCGACTGTTAAAATTAATCTTGGGTGGGGGGATTATCCAGCGGCTTTCAAACTTTTTTTCTTTTGAAGGCAGCCTAAGAGAAGCTGTGTTCTTCTCACTGAATTGGGTCCCTGAGTCCAGTGGTAAGGACCGTCCCCTTCTCCACCCGGTGAGTTCTGGACTCAGAAACCTCTGAGAAACCCGAGCTCTGGAAACAGAGATTGAACAGCTCCTCTGGTATCACCACTCTGTGGTATCATTAAGGAAATGAACTAACAGACCTGCCTGAGGTCACCCAACTAGTGCACAGTGCTAATGGGAAGAGAATCTTAACTTTTCCCACCCTTAACTACCTGCCACTGTAGTTTAAGTTACAGGCACAAAAGTAAAGATCTATTACATTTAACTAGGTTACCCTTAAATTCTCTCCTAACCCATTCATTATTTCCAAATTTAGTGAAGGCACACTCTTGTGCTGTCACCTTGGTCACCACCCAGGGTAGCCTTAATGCCTCCAGTGATACTTGTGACAACTTCATTGGCAACACAGCCAGCAGAGAAACAAAGGAATTAACTGAGGGTGTTAACACTGCTAAACAACTCAACATACAAATGGAATGTCAGTACATGTATTAGTTTGATTTTATGCCTAGCTTATGCAGTTGTGTGATTTTACATTTTTGTAAACCATCTGAAAGAGCAAACTTTGATAGTAATGTCAGCGAAGATGGTGGGGAGAGAAGTATATAGTTAAAGTTTCTTTCCTTCAGCTGATATCAGAGAAGCCCTAGAAAAACTAATATTTCTTTTAGAAAAACAAAGGTTAAATGAAAATAGCCATTGACAGCAGTTGCATAACAAAAGGGCAAAATACGAACACATGGAATCTAACCTTTTAATTTGTAACGCTGCCAATTCGATTTTATAGTACAAAATTGTAGGTAATTAACAGGCTACCTTTAATAATCACTGTAACTACGAGAGGAGAGAATATCTTAAAAGAATTTTTAAAAATACTATTTTGGAACACTTGAGTGCAAACAAGACTTAGAGCACTAATAATCACCGTAATTTCCCCACCATGATCACTATGGGAGGCGTTTGGAAAACTGATGGAAGCAAGTGATGATTCAGCAGCAGGGCTGGAAGAATAGAAAGTTGCCAATCAATTGTGAATAAAGTGTTTCAAAGGTTCATCTCAGCAGACAGCAATGGTTGCAAGTCTTTGAGAAACAAGACAGACAGACAGACACGCACACACACAATGCTCCTCTAAAGTTATCGTGCCAGATCTGATCCTGAATCAGAGCAAAGGAAAAATAAGTTTAGAAGCACAATTTCACAGGGAAAGTCAGAATTTCAACTCTGTTGACACACAATGAATAAAATATTAGAAGCACATTTATTATTCCTCTCCCTTATCCAAGATTCCCAAGCACCTACCATATATAATGTACAAAAAAGTTTGCAAAGTTTGGGGCACTGCTCAGATCCGGCCAGGATTTTAACAAGGCAACTGCATCTACCCTTTGGTGGATCCGGGGTTTGGTATGTGCAGCCTGATACATTTGAGCTTTAACTTTTACATTTCTCAGCTATCTCAGAGGTCTGGCTGTAGAATTACTAATGTTTTAAACAATGCAAATGTAATTATAGTTGAAGCAGATTCTCAAAGCTACAAAGAGGGAATGATTGGCATTTTGAAGCTTTATTAACTTTTGGCCTTTTCAAGGCTAAATGAATCTTAGGGAAAAAATAAAAAGTTCCCGTTGATTAATTTAAAAACAGATTTCCTACAATTAACAGACAGAGATGTATGAAAAAGAGAGCATTTATGGTAATTTCAATAGCCTCTCTCTTTCTCTAGATATTTCAAATTGTAACTATTATACAATCCCTTGACAATATATATAGTTACTCAACAAAAATTTTCTATTTTCTAATCTCAAGGAAATGTCAGTTACACCTGCACAAACATGAGTAGCTCCAGCAATTTACTTACAAATAGACATCTCTGGAAGAGATTAAGAAAAAAAAATTTATTCAGCTATACACCCCTACACCTGGGGTGACACACTCCCACCCCAAGCCCCAAACACTTTTTTTGGAGGAGGGGGTCATCAGAAGAGGTATAAAAGCATCTTTGGAGTGTATCAAAATATTCAGCACTTAGAATATTCCTTTTTAATGGGTCTTATCCCTATATAAAAATTGGGATGATTTGTCATAAAGATTTAATTATCATTTTCTCTTCATCTTCCAAATTTATTTAGACTTTGGTATCCTGTTCATTCTCTGGAATTTCCTTTGCTTTTCCTTTGTCAGTAAGCTAAGTTACTCCTCCTCCCACATACATAAAAGCATTAATTTATAAAACACATAGCCATCTGTCATCTCATGTAATTCTTTTACATTTCACTGCCACCGAGACTTATCTAACATGAACAAATAGATATTATTTACTGTAGTCAGAATGAGAATTATCTAATGCCACTTACATAGCCATAAATTGATTTTTGATTAATGTTTAAGCAAAAAGCAAACAAGCCCATCTGCTCTGAAAACAAACAAACAAAAGGAAGGAGCAGCACACATAGTTCACAGGAATTTTTTCAGTACATATTACTACATTTCAGCTGCTGGTAGAAATGGATTTTTTTTCATTGCTATTAGGAAAATGTACTGCTGACAAGAATATACTTCTACATCTACATTTGCTTTTTTTTCTCTAGCAACTGTTAATTTAATATACAATTATTTACTGCAAAATAAAAAAACAAATCTCACTATGAAGAATTTCTTGTCTTTTGCTTGGTGGGAGCAAAAGAAACCTCAAATGGATATGTTTTTCTTCTTTAAGTAGTGCATTCTATGGTCAAATGAAAAAATGAAAAAAAGCTAGTTATTCTTCTATCTTACACAGGAAAGTGAGTGATGAAAAGCAAGACTTTAAAAAAATTTAAAACTGATATTGTGTTTATGTGAAATGTCCTTTCCAACACAGCCCAGGCTTGGCGAGACTCTAAACCAATAAGAGAATTAAACAAGAAAAAGGCCGTGTCCTATTTATTTCTGAAATCTCCGGGCCTCGCTCCATATCAGGTCCACTGTACAGCATGCCCGAGTGTGACCTGGCAGACAGCTATTAATCCACAGGGTGTAAATTCATCCTACATCTATTATGGGAATAAGGGAACACATTGCTGCAACAGGCAGGAAGTTCACTAATATCGATGAACTGTCAATATTCTAATTTTCCGAAACAATAAGAGATGAAGGAGGAGAGGGCAGGGGAGGGGGAGGAGAAGAAGAAGAAACCAAGCAGACAAATTTTGAACCAAAATCAACGGCAGATGAAGGTCAGGAAATGTGGCATACATAGCATGTTAAAGAATGAAAGAACGGTAAAAGCGTTCTCGGCAACCAAAACAACACTAGAATGCACGTGCACTTGAGCTAACAAAAGACACACCTTTCTGGTTCAAGAAGGGCATTTAACTCGTAACGTTCAAAATGAATTTGAAACCTCATAATCCAAAGAAAACTTTAAAACCCATTTGCCATGTTTTATATCCACTTGCTGGTAGCATAAAGGCAAAAAAAAGGACAACTGAATTTCTACGTATTTTCCACAAATGTCCACCTCCACACTGAGACAGATATTATCAAAATGAACAAGACATTTTTATAACTACATTCCAGCTTTTAAAACCTTAGGTTCACAGTAGAACGCCTGTACAAATCCTACTGCACCTCCATAAAAGTGACTCTGTGACGGTGTTTCCTTCTAAGAGTTCATTTCAAAATCGCTTTTTAAAACATTACACATATACCCGGACTGGGCTAGAGAACAAGGATTTTTGTCTTTCTTTGCCAAAAGACAGTGTTTTCTGAGGCCTATTTTTGCCTTCGACTGACAGTTCTGATTTTGGCTTCAGAAAAATAATTGCATGACAGCCCTAAACAGGGGAGAGTAAAACCGCAAACAAAGATTGTTAACACATCAATCACATCAACCTCTTCTAATTACGACTCTGCATTTCATTATTCTTCAGGCAAAGTTAAGTACCTTATGTTTAGGGCTCCAGGTAAACAAAGCCTTTCACTGTCCCCATTTTAGAAGTTTTTTTTTAAGTAAACATTCCCCCTGCCCCCGAAACAGAATTGCAGCAGCATTAACACAACCTTTGTTAAGCACGGCCTTGACCTCTGCTGGACAATAGATTGTTTTTCTCTCAGCCCCTTCAGAGTAAAGTTAGTTTTAATAAGGAAGTCTCTTCCGCTCACAGAAAAGTAAAAACAAACAAAAATAACATAAATAATGTAAATTTCTAAGCTTAGATGTTAAAAAAAGGGTGGACAGTCAGCTTGCCAGGAAAGCATGTCACCTGCTTCAGCTTCTCTCTAGGGACAAAGATTAAGGGGTCTGTTCCGGAATTTTCCAAGGAGGCCATTTTGGTTACTCTACCAGGAAACGTTCTAGTCAGTCTGTTATGCCTATCTACAGGGAAAAATAAAACCAAACAAAACAAAACACATAAAACTGCTTCTAAAGGAGTCGTAGCAAGAAGTTCGTCTAGAAACAAGAAGCAAGGAGTCACCCCTTTCCAGGAAGACAGAAACAACAGCAGTTCTCAGGAAGCCAACAGGGGAGAAGAGAACATGCCGGAATGTTGGTGGAGAAGCCCCTTTTCCAGAACCCATCAAGGAGCAGATGAGTTTATTTTTAAATGTACCAGCACAGCAGAGGGGAGGCCCCCGCATGCCAAGGAAGGGAAGGAGCCCACAGCTCGTGCCCCTAGCAGCAGGCGACCAGAGTGACGGGAAAGAGAGACACATTCCCACTCACAGAGCAGCAGCTTGCTTCTCAAGTCACTCTCTAAATGCTTCCACGAGTTGTTTGTTTCCACATTTTGAAGGCATTTCATACTCAGAGTATTTGCTAAACACAGGCAGAGTGACCAAGTCAAGGCATGCCAACCCAAACTCCTCCTCGATGTTTACAAGGATAAAATGCAGGGCCAGTAACGGGAGGCTGCAAAGCTGTGGGGACAGAGGTAACGTTCGATATGACACTGACACGGCTGCTGGAAACTCTCAATGGTAGGATAAATTTGGGAGTGGGGGGCGAAAGTGAACTCAATTCACTGGGGTCAGAGTTGCATCAACACTTCCTGTGCCAGGCTCAGAACGCCAATTTCCACCAACCACCAGGAAACGGCTTTCCTGGTAGCCTGTAGGAATGCCCTAGGTAACTCATTATGGTGCCAGCAAGATTGTTTTTCAACACATACACACACACGCATTCTAAAAACAACTTACTGGTCAAGCAAGGCCTCCAGTACATTTTCTCTCCTGCCTTCTTTTTCTAAAGGTTACTATTTACTCATTTTTCCCCATTGGTTGAGATGACACTAGAAGAAACAGGACACTGTAGAAAGATTATTTTGCTACCACAGAAAGCAGCATTTTAGGTGGCACAAACTGTTTTGCCGTATCTTTCATCAAAAAGGGCTTTCACAGACTGTGGTCTGGGTTCCCGCTGGAATGACCCCCACCCCGTTCTGGGGGTGCCCCGTGATAGACCTGCCTGGCCCAACTGTGCTAGCAATTATGTCCAGCAAGGACAGGGAAGCATGGACATGTGCAACTGAAACTACAAGGGGGAGCAATTCCACCAGGCAAAAGTTAATTATCAGGGCCAGGCCAAAGCTTTGGGGAACAAATGAGTTTTCAGAAGGGACCTGAAAAGGACTAACTTAAATGTAAATAATATAGTAAAAAGTGGTGTTATGCCATTAGTTTTCTTTAGGTTACAGACAAAATAACAGAAGGCAAATGGTTTTCCTTTCAAAAGGAAACAAAGATTCAGGGACCATTTGTGCAAAGACATCCATCTACTTTGCAATGTGGCCAGTGCTCCAGCCAAGAGGAGAGGGGCAAATGGCGAGGGATGGGGGCAGCTCTCCACATCGAGAAACAGAAGCAGGGGTTTGCACCTAGCACAGGGAGACTTAAATTAACAAAGAATGAAATCTGGGTTTCTCGGACCTGTAATTAATGGGGACAAGCCAGAATTTGGGGTCTGTTGATCTCATCTACCATGACCATTGCAGCCACTCGGGGTACTGTTACAGCCATGAAATCCAAAAGGAGAACACACCCTTGTGACAAAGAAAGACTTTTTCTCTTAATGAATATTCCTTCTCCTTCCTCTACCCAAAGCTAGTAGAAAATCTGAAGTCTGAATGGCTTTTGAACCTAACACTTTTTTACCATTTCCAGTCATCTGAACCATCCAGCCAGATACAGGGGTTGGGGTGAGGAGAGGCATGTTTTTAATTAGAGGCAGTAGAGAGTAGGGTCTAATAGCCTAACAGCATGAACTCTGGAGCCAGACTGATTGGGTTCAAATCCCAGGTCTGCCATTTATTAGCTGTGCTTCCTTGAGCAAGTTACTTAACCTCTCTGTGTGTTGATTCTTCTCATCTCTAAAATGGGGCTAATAATTGGATTTACAGAAAACTGAGTTAGCATATGTAATGAGCTTGGAATAGTACTTGGCATACAGTAAGTGCTGAATAAGTGTCAGAGAGTGTTATAATCAAGCCGAAAGCTCACTGGCAGCAAGGAGGAAGCCTCTTGGATGGCAAACAAACTACAGCTTGGCTGCTGGTACCGTTTGTGAAACCCTGGGGCCTCCCCACCCTGAGTCTGCCCTCCAGCCCGCTTGCCCTTGGCAGGAGTGAGGGGTTGAGTGGGGACTGAGACAACTGAACCACTCTCAGCAAAAGCAGAGCCCCATCTCTGACCAACACTAAGGAGCCAATTTTTGTATTTTTCCAGGGTCTGCTGAGTGGTCACAGTGGAGAAGAAGGGGCAGGAGGCCAGAGCATCAAAGAATCACAGGGGAGCCTGAGTACCACCCCCAGGGCTGCAGCTAGCAGCCTCCTGGCTGCAGGCTTATTTAAACTGTCCCATTTCTGAGCTTCTAAAGGGATGCCCTGCACACTGGAACCTAGGAATACAGAGAGATGAGTGAGATAAGGGTAACACTATAATCAGATCAGCCCAGCCCCCCACCCTTTGACCTCGGAGCTGGCAATAAGCCACAATCTACCTTCTAAACAGCAGCAAGTTTACCATTAGAGAAAGTCATCTTAGGATCCCTACCATCCCACATTCCCTAAATATTCATGCTCCAAACAGTTTCGGCCCTTACCATTCCAGATAACATTTTCAGCAACAAAGCCTGGACTAAGAGGCCGAGAATTTTCAGGGTCACGTGTCAGTGTTCTTTCATTGCTTTACATGCAAGATGCAGAGGCATTTTCATGGTTATCTTTCCAAATACAGTTGGTCTGGCCATCAGCCCCTGCTGAGGACTCTTATCTTGACCCACAATTCTAGTAGCTGTGCGTCAATACTATATCATTATCATCTCGTAGAATTTATGGCAACCTATCTCTGTCATCTTCTTGCAGGACACACAGCTTTTGATAATCTGTGGTATACAAGGCCAAAGAATGTAGTTCACTGAAATCTACAGATAAGCTTAAAAACTCCTTTTAGCCAGTCACATCATCTTCCTCCTTCTCTAATCTTGAAGCTACCACTTCTGATACAACTCCAAAGAGGTGTATTTCATTTCATTCATTGACTTTCTGGCTTTCTGGTGAAGGTGCTGACAAACTGGTCAAAATGCAGAACAACGAAAAAGGAGAAGGTCTGTATAAATCCTACATCCCTAGTGGTAGAAAACAAAAAGGACATCATTAGGAAATCTAAATTCTTTCCAATAATGGTGAACCCAAAATATGTTCTACAACATCCAACTAAATAAAGTCTGTTTGTAAAGAAACAGTGGGTAAAATCAGTGTCAGAATGACTCTCAAGCCATGAAAACTATTTTGAAAATGCTCTAAAGCAAGCTTGCAATCCAATGGATCCAAATCACAACTGTGTTAGTTTTTAGAGCCTCGATGCCAGGAGGTGTGCTTAGGACTCGGTAGACTGCTGTCTTTTCAACATTTAAAAGATTATCTTCATTTTTTTATAAATAATCCTCAGGCACCCAGCAAGGTACTTGGAGTAAATATGGTGAAAGAGACAGTTCATGAGAGAAGGGTCAGTTCTTCCATTAGTTAGAAAAATTTCAACTAATAAATATGGAACGAAGAAGAAAATTGCTGTTAGAACACCACAGCAGTGATAGTTGCGGGCAAGCTCCACCAAAGGATGCCAAACTTAGTGAGTGAAAGTATGATGAGGAACAGGATATTTGTAGAGACAAAGGATGTCCCCCAAGATATCAGTTACATGGGGGAAAGTAGTAAGTTTACCATGGAGAAACCTGACAGACACAGCTCAACCAAGTGATCAGGGTTACCGACCCCAAAAGAAGGCACATCAACACGACGTGCCCCTGTTGGACAGGAGGACACAACAGCATTCCTTAGCTGTTCTTCCGCCAGATGCATAAACTCCATCTAATGATGAGAAACCCAAACCACAGGACATTCTACAAAATAACTGACCAGAAATCTTCAAAAGTGTCAAGGTCATGAAAGACAAAGAAAGATGGAGCAACTGTCAGGAGACTCAGGGGACATAGCAAATAAACACACTGACAGATCTGGGAACTGAAAAAGGACATTTGTGGATGATTGGGTAAATCCTAATAAAGTCTGTAATTTCAGTTAATAATTGCATCAATGTTAATCTCTTGGTTTTGATAAGTGTACTATGGTTATGGAAGATGTTACCATTAGGGAAAACTGGGTGACATTACAAGAACTCTCCCTGCTGGTTTTTTTTTTTTTCCACCCAACTTTTTTGTAAGTCTAAAATTATTTTAAAATGAAAACTTTAAAAAAAGAAAGACTGTTCAGTTTACCCCTGGCTGATTTTGGTTCTACCTCTTCAGATTTTTCTCACTCAATGGATTTTATAAACCTCAGTACCACAGATATATACAGTTGGAATCAAACTGAATAGAAAGTGAAAGAAGAATGTGAACAAAGAAGTCACACTGATATTGAGGAAGAGGAATCACTGAACAATTTTACAGTTTTAAATACCTTAGTATACCATCTTCACCATCCGTGCAAAACGCTCACCCACCACCTCCTTCCATGCCCCTTCCCTTCCATGGGCAATTCTTCTTTGACAATACTTCAGTAATCAGGCTAGAGTTCAAAACAAACACCCCTTTTAATTTGGCTTAGTAGAAAATGCCATCCTAAAAAACTTTTAGTGAATTACTGAATGAATGTGGATTCCACTGCAGAGGTTTCATTATATAGACATTGCATCTGCAGATACTTTTGGAACCAGAGTTGGTCTGTGACCCCAATCACATCTAAAGCAGCCAGGATGGCTCCAGCTTTCAAGTCCTTTGTGACTCCTTTATAGACGAAGTTAAAAATCACTGCTTGCAGGAACTGCAAAGTTTTCCCACTCTTGAACTGTTGTGCCTAAAATTTAATTTTCCTAAACTGAGGGTTCATCCTGCTTGCCTGGGTCAATTCTTGTGGTGAACCAAACAGTTTTAAACAACTGGAAATCTACCCACTGCTGAGAAATGCCCATTCTAAAGCCATAATCCTCCATCTTGCCACCTCCAGCCCCAACAACTTTGTCTGAAAGGGTAAGAATAGAAAAAAAAAATGCTACTTTTAATTTTTAATTAACTTTTGTTAATAGGTTGATTAAGAGTTACTGACAGGTAGTCCCACCTGAATTTCTTCCTACCTGTTACTTACACATAACAGCAACATTTGTATTAGGCATTTCCTATTCAAAGTCTATCTCAGCAGAGCCTTCAACTCGTGTGTGTGTGTGTGTGTGTGTGTGTGTGTGTGTGTGTGTGTGTACTGTGTGTTTTCTCTTGCCCCAGACACTTAAAAAGGCTGAGCTACCTTTGACAAAGGATCCCACTCCACAGCTCAGCTCAGTACTCTCCCTCTTACAAAAACACAGGCAAACATACTGGTGTGCTCCTTCTCTCCCAGGTCTGCACCCCAAATCCCCAGTCAAAAATACTGAAAACAGCATCAACAGTCTAAGTGCAAGTAAAAGGATGTATGTGTATATGGCTCAGTTTATGTCTACTAGTTTGAGGACACCCTAAGTGACATTTTCTAATTAAAACCTTTCTTTACCCTTACAACTCTTCTCCAAATTCAGAAGATCCCCAATGCTTGAGCCAACTGAACCATCCCAGACTGCTTCAACTGGCTCATCTAGTGATGTTCTGTCTTTCAGAGTTGTCACATGGCTCTGTAAAGGGAAGAATGCTCAGAGAGGCCCACCTAACAGTGAATGCAAAGTCCTCAGATATTTCTGGTAACCCTCCGAGCCCAATGTCTTTGGAGCTTGCTTTTGTCCCAATGGGACCGGAGCTTTATTGCCACTGAATCCATGTGTCAATTCTGGTCGAGTTAAGTGGGTGAACAAGGCATGCACTGACACAGAAAAGGTGTGAAGGCAAGAGTTTTCACCAGGATCTGATCATCTAGGGAGATAACTCACATACCAGCACAAATTATATTTTTGAAGCTGGATGTTTTAATGGCCTCCATTTCCTTAAGAGCATTTTGGACATCTATCGCCACCAGAGGAACTGTTTCCTCCTGAAGTTTCTACCATAAACATTTACAAAGGCCCTACTGTGCGCCAGGCACCACAGGGATGCTGGGAATACAGAGCTAAATAAGAGTCAGGCTCTGATCTTAAAAAAAAAAAAAGAAAGAAAAAGGAAAAGAAGAAAAAAAAAAGAAAGAAAAGAAAAAGAAAAAACAAACAAACAAAAACAAAAGCTACCATCTGGTCAAAGACCGAGCTGTAAACATGTAACGACAACACAAACTGTTACATTCTAAGGAGATAAAAGGGATTCATTGCTTGGGAGTCTGGGAGGTGGAAAAGGGTGGTGTTAAGGGTAAAAGAAGGGTTTTGATTAGTAGATGGCATCTAGGCTGCCTTCATAAACCCAGCAGACATCTGGCCACATAAATCAAGCCCATGTATCAGGGTCCTTACTATTACTCAGCAAGGGTAATTCAAGCAATTACTAGAGTTATCATGATCCAACACACAAGTTCATTTGAGGACCCTAACTGAGTAAGCATGAATATTTTTTTGGCAGCTCTGCTTCTAGCTAGCACGTTTATGAAAAACAGGTTAGGTTACTGGCTCCAAATGGCTTTTTAATAAAAAAAAATTAAAACAAAAAAGCAAACAAACAAACAAAAAAAGCTTAAGTCTTTAAGATTTTCTTTTTTTAAAACCTGGAAAATAGTCTCCCTGTCAAGAGCATGCATGATTAATGATTTATGCGACACTATATGCTTGGGTATCTGTGTTACTATCATATGACATTTCCTAACAGCTCATAATTACCCTAAAGATGCTTTTGGAACTGAGATGCCCACTCTCACCTCCTTCCAAAAAACCTTGTGTAATTTCTGCATAATTTTAGACTGCAGCTATCAAACGGGCTCTTCAAAACCTGAACCACTGTCAAGTCATTCACATGAAATTCTGAAGGTACCTCCACCAAGAGAGAATCACTTATTTCCACAAAATAGCTGATACAAATTCTGCACTCCAACTGCTTACCTGGAACAAACAATAGAAAGTTGTCTCCCTGTGAATTCATTCTGAGACTGAACCAAATCAGGCTGGCCAGATCATTCAACGAGAACCGAAATGACCAGTCAGTTCAAGGATATCTGAAGAAACATCATTTTCTCCTTCCCTGTCATCGAGGATGAAATTCCATTACCTTACAGGCCTAGAACAGAGAGCATGGCACAACCAGGTAACTCCATAAATGGTAGCTATCAAGTTTTCCAGATAAGGAGCAAAGGTCTAAACCCTTTGACAGATGAGGAAAGTGAGGGAGAAAGAGATGGAGTTCGTACATGGTCACACCCAGAAGTCAGGGATAGAACCACATACCATTATTCTACTGAGCTTCAGGAGAAGGTACCAGCGGACAGTCTCAACCCAAGTGACTGAGATTGGTTTCTTTTTGATAGTCTTGAATCAGACGGAAGGCCCATATGTAACACAGTCCCCAAATCTCCTCCCAATAATGGACAACAGGAGGTCCAACCAAAACCTAGAGCGCTACTTTACCATTCGGGTCCCCAGGCAAGGCCGCGAATGAAAGCAAATTATTGTCACAGACAGATTATTTAGGATCGGAAGCAAATGAACTGATAGCAGTGCCATTTGCAAGAAGAAATCAGTTTCACACACCTGAAAGCAACAGGGTCCACGTGAGTGTGCCAGAAATTCTATAAACCACAGCTTACAGCCTATCATTTTTTTTTTGTAGACACAGCAAGTAAACATTAGTTTAGGAAGCCAATTCCTATATTTCAATTTAGCATGAGGTAATTAACTGTGTCTTCAAAGAGAGAACAGAAAGGTGCCTACAGCTTCATTAGGCTTCCCATCTAACTTAAATTTGCTTTTCTCCTGAAGACTGTGCACTCAAGAAAGGCAATCAAGATTTAGGCAGTTAATTCATACTCACAGAGATGTGTCAACATACATACGTAAAAGGATTATCCTTAATCTTTCAGGCTCTTCAAGTACAAATAAAATGGCCCAGACAGTGGCTCAAAAATCTAACTTGCAAGAAGATTTAGGTCTTGGGGATAACTTAAAAATGTAGTTTTACAAACTCTCCTTCTGACCTCTCTCCCTGTGTCAGGCATTCATTTAAATATGTAATGAGCTTCTAGAATGGGCTGGGGCCTGGGCTGGGGACCCTGTGGGGAATGACGCATGAGATCTCTGTACCCATGAGAGTAGCTAGGGCTGCAAGAGTGTGTTAAGACCTGTGTCTACGCTCCAGTGTTAAGACATAATTCTGGCCCTCTAGGAGTTTACAATCTCCTTGGGCACACAGAACCTGTGAATTAGGATAAAATTAAATCGAAGTAGAGTGCCAGAAGAGAAAAGCAATGTGAGTCCTGGGAGTTGAAAGAAGAATTCCCGAAACTCTAAAGAAAATGATCAGGCACAAAAAGAGGGGAAGGCTGTTTCTTGCACATGCCAGTGCAAGGGAAAGAAGGTTTTATGGAACTTGGAAGGTGGGTTCTAGACCTGGTGACAGAGAGCTACATTCATTCCTGAGTAGGGTTCATGCAAAGAGTGGTGAGCTGGCCAGGGAGGAGGTGAGAAGGATTCAGCTGGGAGGACGAGATGCAGAAAATTCAGTTAGGAAACTAGAGAAAATCTGGGGAAGGATGGAGGTGGAACACATGGGAAAAACAGCTTTTAAGTAAAAAAGAATTGGTAGAATTGGTGGCTAAGCAGATTTCAAAGAGCGAGTACATCAACTGTGAGGTCCAGAAAGAGGACTGGCTCTGAAGAACCACTGAGTTTGGTTTTCCACATGCTGATTTTGGGTTGATTAGAGGCTTTTCCAAAGCACATGTCTGGTAATCAAAGGGGACATGGGGCAGAAGCTCAGGGGAAGAACATGTCCAGACTGAACACAACTCTGTGGCTACAACGGCTGACGCCATGAAGGGGATCTGCCCTCTGAGACAACTTGACCCATTCCCACCTGCTCACAACCAAGAGCAGAAAGGCAGAGGGATCTGGCAAAGGAGACAGGAGCACTGCTCCGGAAACTTGGAACAGAGTCCAGGTGGACATAAAGAATTCCTAAAGGAGTGAGGCTTGAGCCGAAAGGGGTTGTCCCACTTTGCAGAAGCGAGGGGAAAGGGCATTCCAAGCTGGAAAACAGTGGAGACAAAACCACAAGACTTCAAAGGGCAGGCTGGCCAGCCCCTATTGACTCCATTTTAGAAAACCGTATTGAACCTATTTACGGTGGACATCTGATAAGCAGTCAATTAGCTACAAGTAGTGGAACTGCCCCTTAAATTCAATTCGACCCTGCTTTTCACATTCAGTTCTTTTCATAAATAATTATTTTCCAATGGTGGGGTTGGGGGAAGACACACAGAAAAGTGAGGGTATCCGATTTCACCAAAACACTGGGCACAAAGCACAGCAGCAGTGGTCAATTCTGGTCCATCTGAAATTGGTCTCTGGCATTTGTGCGTTCATGTTTCAAGCTGACTGATGCCAATATTAGAACCACCCATTTTTCAAGGTCATAATTGCTGAATAAAAAAAGATTTAGAGTCACAGACTGTCCCCAAACAGTAGGAGCCCTCGTGTCCTGCCTCTCTCAGATCCAAGAGCTACAGTGTTTGCTTCTATTTAGAGCATGGTGAGTGCTAAATAGAAATGTTAGAAACTGTTACACAAAACGCAGCAAAGTAGACATCGGACCTCTGTAGACCCACAGTCTGATGCTCAATTTCAGCTTGCAACCACGTTCCTAAAAGCGGACTCCTTGTTCGTCATCTGAAACCCCCCCAAAGGGCCTAACTGCATATTTGCATAATACCAAGATAAAGGTAGAACAGAAACTCAAGTTATTATTTGAAGGTTATAGCAGCCATTGCTGTGGGAAAATCTATGATCAAATCAGCACTTCTGTTACTTAACATCACATTATCTTGAACATGGATAATCTAAAAGTGTCAGGAAAAGGGGCATCAGGACTGATCACAATCACCCCAAGGGAATCCAGGGAAAATCTTCTCCTCTCACATAACACATAAATGTGGTAAAAAGCTCTTTAAGCTGGACATGTTGGTAAAACGACTTGTTTGAATAAGTGTCTGAATTCGAATGATTTTTAAATTAATAAAGTTTTTTTTTTTTTTTAACATGTAAGGACTTATAATAACAAGGACTTACAACAACAAGAAGCAGTACTCTAAGAAGCCCTGGGGGACTCGTTTTAATGAATACGAATAATGTGCAATTAGCCCAACAATGCTAAGTAAGTGCTTCCAAGGGCTTGAAAGTAGTTGCTCTCAAGTAGTTCAAATACCATCAAGTTCACAGAAGGCATTATATGGCATTTAACTTGAACTGGTCAACTTCATAAAGCACTGGGATAGTAAGATGAACAAATGCACTAAATAGCACACATTAGGAATTCTCTAGGTTAAAAAAAAAAACAAAAAAACATACAACAAACTCCAAAATAGGCAGGAAAAAAAAAAAACTTGCAAAGCAAATACATTAGGATAAATACGTATCAGAAAAACATTCACTTTAGGATCACTTTAAACAGTAGGTCCTGTTAATGCTTGCAAGTGTCTCTTCACAGATCATTAATTACTTGGCAAAGAAGCTGGGTGCCGAGAGCACATGGCCAATGCACTGGCATTGAAAATCAATGGGAATTTGATTAAAGGGGTTTCTGCAAATGTGTGTGCTCTTTCAAAATATGTTAACCACACTTTTTCTCCCCATGGTTTCCAGAGGCCACTCCATCTCCCCATCTGAAGCCAGCCAGCCAGAAGTACCAGCAGGCAGATCCGCAAATGAGTTGTTTTACCTTGTCCTGCCTCCCTTGGCAGCCAACAGACAAACCACCCAGTAGTCAGCCATGGAGGCTCCATGTCTCACACAGCTGGGCGGCAGGGTTCTCCAGGCTCTTTTTAAATATCTGGCTGGAGCCAAACAGGGAATGGAAGAAAAGTTCCCAACACTCCTTCCTGAAGGTGATGATTTGACTGTGAAAAGTTTAGCCCAAGCATATAGTGTGCTGTGAAGAACATTAGGACCAATGTCTTTCAAAGTCAGTAGAGTAAAAACTGGAGTCTTTTTCATACAAAACCATTGTGGAGAGCCCACTTCAATGGGCACACTAGAGCAGGTGCCAAAATGTCACACACATTAAGCAGAGTTTTCTCCCTATTGCATTTTTTCTCAGATCATGCTCCAACCCCCATATTTGGAGGTTTACTACCAAAAGCTAAAACTCCATATCTGACTGATCCATCAACTTTCAGCAGGTAGGATGGGAGCAGTAGAGAAAATTTCTTTTCGACCCTTGTTGTCTACTGCAGAATACCACAGTAAGAATTTACTTCCTTTTCATAATTACTAGTGATGTAAATGACCACATTTCATCAGATAAGTGAGGGTTGGTCTAAAAAGCCATTTACAAAAGCAGTAACTAGTAAATAGCTTTCAAACAAACCCACACCATCTCCAAGGTCCTTGGTTCACCAAGTCTGCCGGTTTCCTAGAACTCTGGTTACAAGCACCAGAATAAAATCTAGCACTTACTCTTTTCCCATGACTGCTTCTTATTTGGTCCATTAAACATCACTTAAATGCAACAAAGTGATCCGGAATAAGGGGGTCTTAGTGGAATTGTGTCTTGAGGTAAGATTAAAATCCTGTGTTCACAGCAGTACATGACACAATAACCGAATTCCTTCACAAGTTCTAAAGGTGGTTGTGAAATCCCATGTCAACATATTCTACATTTTTTCCAAGTCATTCTCTCTAAAATTCCTAAATGCAGGTATAAGAATGCCAGCATTAGATTTCACTGTCAAATTGATTTGTTATTTCTTCTCTGATTGTTTTTTTTCCCCTTGGGTATACGGAGGCGGGGGGAGGGGCAGGGTAGGCTGAAAATTTTTAGTCCACCAGCCTCTATAATAGAAATGGCTTATTCTAGGTACCCTCATTCAAATCTGAGTAACCCAGTAATTACATTTAAAAATAAACTATCGGAGGCGGGGCAAGATGGCAGACTGGTGAACTGTATGTTTTAGTTACTCCTCCAGGAAAGTAGGTAGAAAGCCAGGAACTGCGTGGACTGGACACCACAGAGCAATCTGACTTTGGGCATACTTCATACAACACTCATGAAAACGTGGAACTGCTGAGATCAACGAAATCTGTAAGTTTTTGTGGCCAGGGGACCCGCACCCCTCCCTGCCAGGCTCAGTCCCGTGGGAGGAGGGGCTCTCAGCTCCGGGAAGGAGAAGGGAGAACTGCAGTGGCAGCCCTTATCGGAAACTCATTCTACTGATCCAAACTCCAACCATAGACAGACTGAGACCAGACACCAGAGAATCTGAGAGCAGCCAGCCCAGCAGAGAGGAGACAGGCATAGAAAAAAAACAACACGAAAAACTCCAAAATAAAAGCAGAGGATTTTTGGAGTTCTGGTGAACATAGAAAGGGGAAGGGCAGAGTCCAGGCCTGAGCTCAGGCCCTGAGGCGCATATGCAAATCCCGAAGACAAGCTGATCTCTCTGCCCTGTGGACCTTACCTTAATGGCCCTGGTTGCTTTCTCTCTTAGCATTTCAATAATCCATTAGATCTCTGAGGAGGCCCTTTTTTCTTTTTTTCTTTCTTTTTTTTTTTTTTTTTAATCCTTTTTTCTTTTTCTAAAACAATTATTCTAAGCCCAATACAGAAAGCTTCAAAGACTTGCAATTTGGGCAGGTCAAGTCAAGAGCAGAACTAGGACAGCTCTGAGACAAAATGCAATAATCCAGTGGCTGAGAAAATTCACTAAACACCACAACTTCCCAAGAAAAGGGGGGTGTCCGCTCACAGCCATCATCCTGGTGGACAGGAAACACTCCTGCCCATCGCCAGCCCCATAGCCCAGAACTGCCCCAGACAACCCAGTGTGACGGAAGTGATTCAAGTAATAGGCACACACCACAAAACTGGGTGTGGACATTAGCCTTCCCTGCAACCTCAGCTGATTGTCCCAGAGTTGGGAAGGTTATGCAGTGTGAATTAACAAAGCCCCATTCAGCCATCATTTCAGCAGACTGGGAGCCTCCCTACACAGCCCAGCAGCCCAGAACTGCCCTGGGGGGACAGCACTCACCTGTGACATAGCACAGTCATCCCTCAACAGAGGACCCGGGGTGCACGGCCTGGAAGAGGGGCCCACTTGCAAGTCTCAGGAGCCATACGCCAATACCAAGGACTTGTGGGTCAGTGGCAGAGACAAACTGTGGCAGGACTGAACTGAAGGATTAGACTATTGCAGCAGCTTTAAAACTCTAGGATCACCAGGGAGATCTGATTGTTAGAGCCACCCCCCCTCCCTGACTGCCCAGAAACACGCCCCATATACAGGGCAGGCAACACCAACTACACACGCAAGCTTGGTACACCAATTGGGCCCCACAAGACTCACTCCCCCACTCACCAAAAAGGCTAAGCAGGGGAGAACTGGCTTGTGGAGAACAGGTGGCTCGTGGACGCCACCTGCTGGTTAGTTAGAGAAAGTGTACTCCACGAAGCTGTAGATCTGATAAATTAGAGATAAGGACTTCAATTGGTCTACAAATCCTAAAAGAACCCTATCAAGTTCAGCAAATGCCACGAGGCCAAAAACAACAGAAAATTATAAAGCATATGAAAAAACCAGACGATATGGATAACCCAAGCCCAAGCACCCAAATAAAAAGAACAGAAGAGACACAGTACCTAGAGCAGCTACTCAAAGAACTAAAGATGAACAATGAGACCATAGTACGGGAGACAAAGGAAATCAAGAAGACCCTAGAAGAGCATAAAGAAGACATTGCAAGACTAAATAAAAAAATGGATGATCTTATGGAAATTAAAGAAACTTGACCAAATTAAAAAGATTCTGGACACTCATAGTACAAGACTAGAGGAAGTTGAACAACGAATCAGTGACCTGGAAGATGACAGAAGGGAAAATGAAACCATAAAAGAAAGAATGGGGAAAAAAATTGAAAAAATCGAAATGGACCTCAGGGATATGATAGATAATATGAAACGTCCAAATATAAGACTCATTGGTGTCCCAGAAGGGGAAGAAAAGGGTAAAGGTCTAGGAAGAGTATTCAAAGAAATTGTTGGGGAAAACTTCCCAAATCTTCTAAACAACATAAATACACAAATCATAAATGCTCAGCGAACCCAAAATAGAATAAATCCAAATAAACCCACTCCAAGACATATACTGATCACACTGTCAAACACATAAGAGAAGGAGCAAGTTCTGAAAGCAGCAAGAGAAAAGCAATTCACCACATACAAAGGAAACAGCATAAGACTAAGTAGTGACTACTCAGCAGCCACCATGGAGGTGAGAAGGCAGTGGCATGATATATTTAAAATTCTGAATGAGAAAAATTTCCAGCCAAGAATACTTTATCCAGCAAAGCTCTCCTTCAAATTTGAGGGAGAGCTTAAATTTTTCACAGACAAACAAATGCTGAGAGAATATGCTAACAAGAGACCTGCCCTACTGGAGATACTAAAGGGAGCCCTACACACAGAGAAACAAAGAAAGGACAGAGAGACTTGGAGAAAGGTTCAGTACTAAAGAGATTCGGAATGGGTACAATAAAGGATATTAATAGATAGAGGGGAAAAATATGACAAACATAAACCAAAGGATAAGATGGCTGATTCAAGAAATGCCTTCACGGTTATAACGTTGAATGTAAATGGATTAAACTCCCCAATTAAAAGATATAGATTCGCAGAATGGATCAAAAAAAATGAACCATCAATATGTTGCATACAAGAGACTCATCTTAGACACAGGGACACAAAGAAACTGAAAGTGAAAGGATGGAAAAAAATATTTCATGCAAGCTACAGCCAAAAGAAAGCAGGTGTAGCAATATTAATCTCAGATAAAATAGACTTCAAATGCAGGGATGTTTTGAGAGACAAAGAAGGCCACTACATACTAATCAAAGGGGCAATTCAGCAAGAAGAAATAACAATCGTAAATGTCTATGCACCCAATCAAGCTGCCACAAAATACATGAGAGAAACACTGGCAAAACTAAAGGAAGCAATTGATGTTTCCACAATAATTGTGGGAGACTTCAACACATCACTCTCTCCTATAGATAGATCAACCAGACAGAAGACCAATAAGGAAATTGAAAACCTAAACAATCTGATAAATGAATTAGATTTAACAGACATATACAGGACATTACATCCCAAATCACCAGGATACACATACTTTTCTAGTGCTCATGGAACTTTCTCCAGAATAGATCATATGCTGGGACATAAAACAAGCCTCAATAAATTTAAAAAGATTGAAATTATTCAAAGCACATTCTCTGACCACAGTGGAATACAATTAGAAGTCAATAACCATCAGAGACTTAGAAAATTCACAAATACCTGGAGGTTAAAGAACACACTCCTAAACAATCAGTGGGTTAAAGAAGAAATAGCAAGAGAAATTGCTAAATATATAGAGACGACTGAAAATGAGAACACAACATACCAAAACCTATGGGATGCAGCAAAAGCGGTGCTAAGGGGGAAATTTATAACACTAAATGCATATATTAAAAAGGAAGAAAGAGCCAAAATCAAAGAACTAATGGATCAACTGAAGAAGCTAGAAAATGAACAGCAAACCAATCCTAAACCAAGTACAAGCAAAGAAATAACAAGGATTAAAGCAGAAATAAATGACCTAGAGAACAAAAAAACAATAGAGAGGATAAATATCACCAAAAGTTGGTTCTTTGAGAAGATCAACAAGATTGACAAGCCCCTAGCTAGACTGACAAAATCAAAAAGAGAGAAGACCCATATAAACAAAATAATGAATGAAAAAGGTGACATAACTGCAGATCCTGAAGAAATTAAAAAAATTATAAGAGGATACTATCAACAACTGTATGGCAACAAACTGGATAATGTAGAGGAAATGGACAATTTCCTGGAAACATATGAACAACCTAGACTGACCAGAGAAGAAATAGAAGACCTCAACCAACCCATCACAAGCAAAGAGATCCAATCAGTCATCAAAAATCTTCCCACAAATAAATGCCCAGGGCCAGATGGCTTCACAGGGGAATTCTACCAAACATTCCAGAAAGAACTGACACCAATCTTACTCAAACTCTTTCAAAACATTGAAGAAAATGGAACACTACCTAACTCATTTTATGAAGCTAACATCAATCTAATATCAAAACCAGGCAAAGATGCTACAAAAAAGGAAAACTACCGGCCAATCTCCCTAATGAACATAGATGCAAAAATCCTCAACAAAATACTTGCAAATCGAATCCAAAGACACATTAAAAAAATCATACACCATGACCAAGTGGGGTTCATTCCAGGCATGCAATGATGGTTCAACATAAGAAAATCAATCAATGTATTACAACACATTAAAAACTCGAAAGGGAAAAATCAATTGATCATCTCAATAGATGCTGAAAAAGCATTTGACAAAATCCAACATCCCTTTCTGATAAAAACACTTCAAAAGGTAGGAATTGAAGGAAACTTCCTCAACATGATAAAGAGCATATATGAAAAACCCACAGCCAGCATAGTACTCAATGGTGAGAGACTGAAAGCCTTCCCCCTAAGATCAGGAACAAGACAAGGATGCCCGCTGTCACCACTGTTATTCAACATTGTGCTGGAAGTGCTAGCCAGGGCAATCCGGCAAGACAAAGAAATAAAAGGCATCTGTTTTAGTTTGCTAATGCTGCAGAATGCAAAACACCAGAGATGGATAGGCTTTTATAAAACGGGGGTTTATTTACAATTACAGTCTTAAGGCCACAAAGCATCCAAGGTAACACATCAGCACTCGGGTACCCTCACCGGAGGATGGGCAATGGCCTCCGGAAAACCTCTGTTAGCTAGGAAGGCAGCTGGCATCTGCTCCAAAGCTCCGGCCTCAAAACGGCTTTCTCCCAGGACGTTCCTTTCTAGCAAGCTTGCTTCTCTTCAAAACATCACTCCCAGCTGCACTCTCTTCCCCCCGAGTCAGCTCATTTATATAGCTCCACCGATAAGGGCCCACCCTGAATGGGCGGGGCCACGCCTCCATGGGAACATCTCATCAGAATCATTGCCCACAGCTGGGTGGGGCACATTCCAAGCAAATCCAACCATCACCAAAACTTCTGCCCCACACAAGACTACAAAGATAATGGCATCTGGGGGACACAATACACTCAAACTGGCACATTCCACCCCCTGGAACCCAAAATGACATTATCTTTCCAAATACAAAATATATTCATTCCATCACAATATCACAAAAACTTAAATCATTTCAGTAACAAAAGTTAAGTACAAAATCCCATCAAAATCAGTTTAGGCTTGGTCAGTTCTAAGGCATAATTCCCCTCTAGCTGTGGATCTGTGAACCTAGAACAAGTTATGTGCTTCCAATATACAAAGGAGAGACATTCATAGGATAAACATTTACATTGCCATAAGGAGAAACAGTAAGGAAAACAGGGTTAACAGGAGCAAAACAGTTCCTAAAACCCACAGGACAAAGTCCATTAGATTTCAAAGTCCGAGAGTCATTTACAGAACAATGTTGCATCCTTGGGGCTTGAGGGAGTGGGAGCCTAACCCTTCCCAAGGGCCTTTTCTGCAGCCCGTTCCTCTCCAAACACTTAGGTGAGTGCTCCAACATTTCCACACATTGGGGAGACCACCTTCTCGGCCCCACCCTCCTCAAACATCGGGGCAGCTCCCGGATTCCCTTCCATCTCCGGGACACACGCTCAACCCCTTCAGAACAGTGTGGTGGCAGCCAGGCTCTCCCCAATTCCCTGGGAATGTGCTCCACCCTCTTTGGGGCTTGGGGTGGCAGGACATTTCCTGAGCAACGAGGCGGAAGGCCTGCCCTCGACCTCCAGGGCAAACTCACCCTTTCCCTGCGTGTGGGCTGCCCCGCTCTCTCAGCCCTAGACCTCCTGACTCCAGACCTCAACCTCCATGGCTCTGTCTTTGAAGAGATTTTTCCTTTAATTTTTTCCTTGTCTGTCTCCTCCAGTCCAGACCGGCAATGGCTCTGTCTATAAAGATCTCGCAAAAATTCTGTTGGCTTTGCATGAAGCACACAGGGGTCAAAGCCATCAGACAATAGGATTTTCCACAAATCCTTTCTGCTTAACTCCTTTTCCAATCTTGGCTTGTACTGAAATGGCGGCTGGGTTCCATGTTTGGTTACATCCTCACGTTGGGCTGTAGCTTCTGGGATTCCACCCCCTGGAAGCCCGTAATTTTCCAAGCCATCAGTTTCTGGTTTCTTGGAACCCAAGAGTTCAGTTCTAAGTTTATCTCTCTCTGCTCGCATTTTACTATAAGCTGCAAGGAGAAGCCAGGATATGTCCTCCACACGTAGTCTGGAGATCTCCTCAGCTAAGTATTCCAGGTCGTTGCTTCCAGATTCTTCCTTCCATCTGAGACCAGGACTCAATTTTGCCAAATTTTGTGCCACTTTAAAACAAGGATCACCTTTCTTCCAGTTTGCAACAACACATTCATCATTTCTGCTCAAGTCCTCATCAGAAGTATCTTTAGAGTCCATATTTCCACAAACAGTCTCTTTAAAGCAGTTTTGGCCTTTTCTATCAAGATCCTCACAATTCTTCCAGAGTCTTCCCCTTATCCATTTGAAAAGCCGTTCCAACATGTTTGGTATTTGCAAACACAGCAGCAAAAGCACCCTACTTCTGGTACCAAAATCTGTTTTAGTTTGCTAATGCTGCAGAATGCAAAACACCAGAGATGGATAGGCTTTTATAAAACGGGGGTTTATTTACAATTACAGTCTTAAGGCCACAAAGCATCCAAGGTAACACATCAGCACTCGGGTACCCTCACCGGAGGATGGGCAATGGCCTCCGGAAAACCTCTGTTAGCTAGGAAGGCAGCTGGCATCTGCTCCAAAGCTCCGGCCTCAAAACGGCTTTCTCCCAGGACGTTCCTTTCTAGCAAGCTTGCTTCTCTTCAAAACATCACTCCCAGCTGCACTCTCTTCCCCCCGAGTCAGCTCATTTATATAGCTCCACCGATAAGGGCCCACCCTGAATGGGCGGGGCCACGCCTCCATGGGAACATCTCATCAGAATCATTGCCCACAGCTGGGTGGGGCACATTCCAAGCAAATCCAACCATCACCAAAACTTCTGCCCCACACAAGACTACAAAGATAATGGCATCTGGGGGACACAATACACTCAAACTGGCACAGCATCCAAATTGGAAAAGAAGTAAAACTGTCCTTGTTTGCAGATGATATGATCTTATATCTAGAAAACCCTGAGAAATCGACGATACAGCTACTAGAGCTAATAAACAAATTTAGCAAAGTAGCGGGATACAAGATTAATGCACATAAGTCAGTAATGTTTCTATATGCTAGAAATGAACAAACTGAAGAGACACTCAAGAAAAAGATACCATTTTCAATAGCAACTAAAAAAATCAAGTACCTAGGAATAAACTTAACCAAAGATGTAAAAGACCTATACAAAGAAAACTACATAACTCTATTAAAAGAAATAGAAGGGGACCTTAAAAGATGGAAAAATATTCCATGTTCATGGATAGGAAGGCTAAATGTCATTAAGATGTCAATTCTACCCAAACTCATCTACAGATTCAATGCAATCCCAATCAAAATTCCAACAACCTACTTTGCAGACTTGGAAAAGCTAGTTATCAAATTTATTTGGAAAGGGAAGATGCCTCGAATTGCTAAAGACGCTCTAAAAAAAGAAAAACGAAGTGGGAGGACTTACACTCCCTGACTTTGAAGCTTATTATAAAGCCACAGTTGCCAAAACAGCATGGTACTGGCACAAAGATAGACATATAGATCAATGGAATCGAATTGAGAATTCGGAGATAGACCCTCAGATCTATGGCCGACTGATCTTTGATAAGGCCCCCAAAGTCACTGAACTGAATCATAATGGTCTTTTCAACAAATGGGGCTGGGAGAGTTGGATATCCATATCCAAAAGAATGAAAGAGGACCCCTACCTCACACCCTACACAAAAATTAACTCAAAATGGACCAAAGATCTCAATATAAAAGAAAGTACCATAAAACTCCTAGAAGATAATGTAGGAAAACATCTTCAAGACCTTGTATTAGGTGGCCACTTCCTAGACTTTACACCCAAAGCACAAGCAACAAAAGAGAAAATAGATAAATGGGAACTCCTCAAGCTTAGAAGTTTCTGCACCTCAAAGGAATTTCTCAAAAAGGTAAAGAGGCAGCCAACTCAATGGGAAAAAATTTTTGGAAACCATGTATCTGACAAAAGACTGATATCTTGCATATATAAAGAAATCCTACAACTCAATGACAATAGTACAGTCGGCCCAATTATAAAATGGGCAAAAGATATGAAAAGACAGTTCTCTGAAGAGGAAACACAAATGGCCAAGAAACACATGAAAAAATGTTCAGCTTCACTAGCTATTAGAGAGATGCAAATTAAGACCACAATGAGATACCATCTAACACCGGTTAGAATGGCTGCCATTAAACAAACAGGAAACTACAAATGCTGGAGGGGATGTGGAGAAATTGGAACTCTTATTCATTGTTGGTGGGACTGTATAATGGTTCAGCCACTCTGGAAGTCAGTCTGGCAGTTCCTTAGAAAACTAGATATAGAGTTACCGTTCGATCCAGCGATTGCACTTCTCGGTATATACCCGGAAGATCGGAAAGCAGTGACACGAACAGATATCTGCACGCCAATGTTCATAGCAGCATTATTCACAATTGCCAAGAGATGGAAACAACTCAAATGTCCTTCAACAGATGAGTGGATAAAGAAAATGTGGCATATACACACGATGGAATACTACACGGCAGTAAGAAGGAACGATCTCGTGAAACATATGACAACATGGATGAACCTTGAAGACATAATGCTGAGCGAAATAAGCCAGGCAGAAAAAGAGAAATATTATAGGCTACCACTAATGTGAACTTTGAAAAATGTAAAACAAATGGTTTATAATGTAGAATGTAGGGGAACTAGCAATAGAGAGCAATTAAGGAAGGGGGAACAATAATCCAGGAAGAACAGATAAGCTATTTAACGTTCTAGGGATGCCCAGGAATGACTATGGTCTGTTAATTTCTGTAGGAACAAGTTCACAGAAATTTTGCTATATTATGTAACTTTCTTGGGGTAAAGTAGGAACATGTTGGAAGTTAAGCAGTTATCTTAGGTTAGTTGTCTTTTTCTTACTCCCTTGTTATGGTCTCTTTGAAATGTTCTTTTATTGTATGTTTGTTTTCTTTTTAACTTTTTTTTCATACAGTTGATTTAAAAAAGAAGGGAAAGTTAAAAAAAAAAAAAGAAAAAGAAAAACAAGGAAAAAAAAAAAGATGTAGTGCCCCCTTGAGGAGCCTGTGGAGAATGCAGGGGTATTCGCCTACCCCACCTCCATGGTTGCTAACATGACCACAGACATAGGGGACTGGTGGTTTGATGGGTTGAGCCCTCTACCACAGGTTTTACCCTTGGGAAGACGGTTGCTGCAAAGGAGAGGCTAGGCCTCCCTATTATTGTGCCTAAGAGCCTCCTCCCGAATGCCTCTTTGTTGCTCAGATGTGGCCCTGTCTCTCTAGCTAAGCCAACTTGAAAGGTGAAATCACTGCCCTCCCCTCTACGTGGGATCAGACACCCAGGGGAGTGAATCTCCCTGGCAACGTGGAATATGACTCCCCAGGAGGAATGCAGACCTGGAATTGTGGGACGGAGAACATTTTCTTGACCAAAAGGGGGATGTGAAAGGAAATGAAATAAGCTTCAGTGGCAGAGAGATTCCAAAAGGAGCCGAGAGGTCACTCTGGTGGGCACTCTTACGCACACTTTAGACAACCCTTTTTAGGTTCTAAAGAGTTGGGGTGGCTGGTGGTGGATGCCTGAAACTATCAGACTACAACCCAGAACCCATGAATCTCGAAGACAGTTGTATAAAAATGTAGCTTATGAGGGGTGACAATGGGATTGGGAAAGCCATAAGGACCACACTCCACTTTGTCTAGTTTATGGATGGATGAGTAGAAAAATAGAGGAAGGAAACAAACAGACAAAGGTACCCAGTGTTCTTTTTTACTTTAATTGCTCTTTTTCATTTTAATTATTGTTATTTTTGTGTGTGTGCTAATGAAGGTGTCAGGGATTGATTTAGGTGATGAATGTACAACTATGTAATGGTACTGTGAACAATCGAATGTACGATTTGTTTTGTATGACTGCGTGGTATGTGAATATATCTCAGTAAAATGAAGATTAAAAAAAAAATAAAAAAATAAACTATCTCCTTGTTCTTTCTTCTAAGGAGACTGCTCAGGTGGTAGGAAAGTATAATCCTTTGCAGTCGTATGGCCAGGCAGACTATAAATCCCACAGATTTCCGCATGCCATAGAAACAATCTGTTCCCAGAGTGACTCTCCATACTTCTTTGTGTACTGAGGTGCCCCGGCACTTCTGACATATACCTGTCAGCGGCAAAATACAGGACTTCCTTCTGTCTTTATCACATTGGTTGCCAGACAACTACACAGAGCAAAAATGGGTAATTTGACAGTATTCCTAAAACAATGACATATATAAATGTTTTAGGTAAGATTTATATATATCATTGATAAACAGAAAATTTAAAAGAAAATCTACTGGAACCTTAACTCTTCCTCCCACACAAGCCTAAGAACTTAAAATCTTCATACACCTTGCAGAGGGGAAGGAAAACAAATTCCAAGGCAAGTCTACAGATTTATAGCCTAAATACATCTTCCTCTAGAATATTTAATATACTTACGCTTTAGTCGTTCTATACACTTTGAAAATACCCTTCAACGATAAATTACAGTGGTTGCATCTTTCATTGCAGCTCATATAAATATCATTTTGCTTTCAGGAAACCAATTATAGAACAGCAAATCATTTTTACATTGCTTTCCAAAAATCTTTAATTTAAGTTGCAACATGGACAGTGAATGCAGTCACAAGGAAAATGCAGCTGTTTTCTACATTCAGCAAGTTAAATCCCTGAAGAAATTTCTACGCATAACTTCTGATATGACTGTTGCAATTTGGTTGGTTTAGGACTATTTAGGTTATTTTAGTGTTTGCAAGCAAGCATCAAACACAACCAATATTGGCTGAACTCGTGTGATATGCAGGTGTGCACTCTTAGTAGGCCTCTGGTTGCTCTGTGACTTTAATGGACCCACCACCACCACCACCAGGAACCACCAGGAGCAGCTGCTTTACTGGTGACCACCCCATTTCATTCCCGCAACAGTCCTGAGAAATGGAGGTTACTGTTCCATGTGAAAGATGCACAAACTGATGCTGGCAGTCAGAAAAGGGCACACAGCTGGTAAACTCTGGAGGATCTGCTTGATTCCCAAACCCATTAAGCTGACCAGTGCTTGGCACCACCATGATATGTTCCAGGCAGTGCTAAGTTTGTGAGATTAAAGAACAAAATGGCACAGTATATATATGACCAAGTCTTGGGGGAGTGACTACAGACTACAACTGCAATACAGGGCTTGGAAGAATTAGACCTTGGCTAAGGGAAGACGGTCAAGTGCTCATCAAGGAAAGAGAAGAGTAAAGGACTGATCTGCAGTGCAAGAAGGAATTGTAACCAAGCGGGAAAAAGCATGAGTTAAGGTATTGGGGTGGGAGACACCAACAGAGAATTTTAGAAGAAACTTAAGGAAACCAGTTTAGTGGCCAATACCTCTGAGAAGCAGCCAAGGATAATCTAGGGACTGGGGATGGGGGGAAGCAACTATATTAGTTTCGACTTGACATCATGGACAATATGGAACCATTGTGAATTATTCGGAGCAGGTGAGTATCTTAACCCAGGCAGTATTTTAGATAGAACAATCTGACAGTACTTTGCAGGATGGATGGGGGTGGCGTGGGGCTGCTGAATTAGGATAGACACATCTGGACTGAAAGAGCAGAGGGAAAACATGAGTGGCATTTTCAGAAAATGGAGAGACGGATAGGGAGGAAAATTTCTTCCAAGTCCTGCCCAATTATGATGAGCCACTGATACTGATGGGAAAGTGAGAAGAGAAACATGGTGTGTATCTGGGCAGGCACATGCATTTGTTCTTCCAATTGGGGAGAAGCAGCAGTGCTGACAAGCAATAATTTCTTTCCACTGTAGCTCCAAAATTGGCTGCAGTCAACTCATCTACCCCAAGAACTACCACAATATGCTAACGTTAACTGCACTGGTTCTGAATGCTGGCTGTGCCACACAAATATTTTTTAATGAGAAAAACTATTCTCATTTTAGTTTTGTGTAAATCAAATCATCTGTAAATGGCTAAGTTACAAAGGAGCAATAATTCCAAAAGTTAATGTTGCTTGGTTTTAGGAAGGCTAATCCTTTCTCTCTCTCCTCTCTCAGAATATGCCTGAAAGTAGTAATTAACCAGGATCATTGTTTTTTGTTTTTGTTTTTCTGTGGTGCTTGTTTTGGTTACCAGGGTGGTCCAGAGAAAGAAGCATTTCCTGGGAGAGTTTAACTATTGGACCACAAACAGAAAATGTGCGGAGGCTGTGCAGAAACCCTTGTGATAATGGCATCAAGAAGCGATTACTGTTAAATTCAGCAAACAGCTTAAAATTATGGGTCAGTCCCCTGGAAAGGTGCCATCCGGCTCACAGACCACTCCTGTACTGGCTCAACTGGAATCAAACCCAACCATCTCCCCATTTCTCACTCAACAAGAAATGGTTTTTGGCCATATCAGTAAGGCAAAAACAGAAAATATGCTTTGAATGAGTCTCAGTGCTCTGCAAAAACCTACCAATGTGGCAAGATGCATCCTCCATGTACAACTAAGTCTTCTGCATCTGTCCTCTAACAGTTGCCTGTTGATTGGAGAAGGGGAAAGGTGTGGCTTAAGCCATTTTACTCTTGTTTTGTGGGCATCTGAAGTAGCTGCCAAACATGTGATACCAACTGTTTCAATTGGTGACATCACTTTATTATTCAACTTTGTTTGCTTTCAACTTCCCCCTTTTCAGGAACTTCGGAACCTCACCCTGCCAAGTCACTTCAGAAGATAAAGAGAGAGGAAAAAGCACGTCTCAGACATTCATGAAGTGCCAAACATCCTATGTTTCCCTTTTTATAACAGGAGAACCGATGAAATAAAGGTCTCAACAACATGGCGAAGGTGTATTACTTTCTCTGTGGCCTGGGGAGGGAATGGTAGAAGCAAATGGTTGCTGCTAAGCCTTTAATGAGTTAAAACTGATAGACTTAAGCAAAAGTCCTGAAAGTTTGTTTTAAAGCTTGAAAACTATAAAATGGAAACCACAGGCAATCCTGTGCCGGGGACTATTTCACTCATGCACATTTCCAAGACCTGAGAGAACATGTCTAATTTAGTCAAACACTACCCCTCTCTTTCTCCAAAATAATTAGTCTTAATTTATTTCATCAAACTCTGCCATTTTTACATTAACAATGTAACCACTAGAAGTTGGAGCAGTTCTTTACTGACTTGGAAAATAAAACAGTTTATTCTTATTTTTTTTTTCCTTTTCCATATAGGGATTATCACATAAGTCATAAAATGTAGAGAGAGTTCAAGCATACCAGTCCAACATTATTAGCTTTTTATGCTCAGTTCACAGGAAAAAGCTTTCTTGTAGGATAATGTGTTCATAGAAAACAAGCAAACAAAATAGGCTTTACAAACCCAAACCAATCTGAAGCCCAGTGGATCACTGGCAAGAAAGGAGACCAGCTTCCAAAGACCAAGAGGCCAAAGTGCATTTTAAATTCTAAGTCATGCTCACTCATTCTCATTGGCATCTTGTACATCAGGAACTTCTACCACTCGAGAACTTGATCATCTTGTTGGAAATGCAGTGACATCAGGCAAACATACAAAGCCATCTCAAGACTCAAAAAAATGCCTATCGCCCCAAACTTGCACTTACTTGCTCTCTTCCAGAGATGAAATAAAGAGATGAGTGCACACACCCTGGGAGGGCAGGGGCAGGCCTGAGCATAAGACAGCTGCCCTCCGTGCAAACCTGCAGTTAGGCAGTGTCTTGGGGAGTTCTCTCTCTCAGGGCTGCCTTCTCTGTGGTGCACTCACGGGATAACTATTTGAGGGTGGCACATATGATTAACAACGTCTCTGCAGAGACGAAGGAAAATTCCCATCCCTTTAAAGGCCAACATCTCTTTTCTTGTAATCGCACTGATTGGCTCTGCCCAGACGTGCCAGTCAATTACTTATCATTTATAGAGTAATTCATATTTGCAACGTATTCTGTGAATAGTTTTATGTAACACTTCATAATCCTTCTGAGGTATAACCACCTCTGGAGGGAAAGGAAGTAAGCTTGTCTGAAGTTGGAATTCAGAAGCCACCATGAAAATAAGCATGAGTGTGTGTGTCCCACCATGTGCTGGGTCAGCAACTAATTCCCTTACTTCCTTTGATGCATCACATCTTGGCTCCTAAGTCCCAGGCATCCTATACCTGAAGCCCTTTGCAGATAGCGAATCAAGGAAATATGTTCACCCCAGGAACAGCATAGTGAGTTGAGGCCAATTTTCATGAATAAATCAGTCCCACCTTCACCAATAACCAAGGTTAGAGAACTGCATCTCATTTCTCTGTGTTGGTTTCACCATCTGTAGAAGAGAAGTCATACTGGATGTAAAAAATATTTGATGCATTTTAGAGTATTATGCACACGTAACACCTCCCCTACCCAGATCTCAACTAGCTGGCAAACCACCATTTCCCCTCCCTCATACTTAGAAAATGACTACAAACCCAAATACCAGCAGAGAAAGGGGTCACAGTGATTATATATGCATATGTTTTGCTCATCTACATTGATAGCCTACTTAATATTCCCTTGTACATACTCTTTAATTTTTTTTTAACTAGAGAAGTTGTAGGTTTACAGAAGAATCACATAAAAATACAGTATTCCCAAATATTCCCCTCCATTACTACCACTTTGCAATTAACATGGTACTTTTGTTACAAGTGACTTGTGTATGCTTCTAGGAAGGTTAAATATTTAAGTTCCAAACCCAAAGTAGATTAGAAGCATAGAAGCAGCCAATTCTAGGGAGTGGGGATAGAAACAGTGATGATGGAGGCACCAAAAAACAAAGGATATGAGAGATGCAAAAAAACACAACTATAAGTAGCCAACATAAGAATTGAAAAGCTGACACTCCTAGGCCAGCTAGGACAGTGCACACTCTTGGGGGGTTGAGAGTTCTTAATAATTTTTGTTTTGTTTTCATTTTGAGTATTATCTACCAGCCAACCACCCACCCACCTACATACTTTCTAGTTCATCTATTTAACCTTATAATTTAGTGCTGCCAAGCAATTTGCACATCAGCATTTGCATTAAAAATGCATTGGAAACAAACTGTATTACTGTAGCTGTTGTACGCCAAAAAGAAGAGAAAAAGTACATTTAACATACAAGCATGTGCTTACATACCAAATGAAGACCAGATTATGTTGTGGTTCTCTGCATGAACTGAAGCTTTGTAATATTTACAGAGAAAAGTCAACTGAAATGCTAAAGAGAGGCATCCCATATTCAAAGGTATTCTTGCTTTTAAGGTCAGTAGTTTATTCACATTTGGAGCAATGATTTAGTTTCAGCAAAATATCACGCATCCCATTAAATTAATGTTTTAGGTTGAAATGTTTTGTTTTGTCTGCATTTAATGTGTAAAATTTATTTAATTTATAGTTGTGAAAAGATCTATCAGCATAAGAAGCTTATGCCTACTTTTAAGATTGTAGGTATTTAAGTACCTTTATACTAAAGTTACGCATATTGTCAAGAGTCAGTAAATATGTCTTTCACCTTTTAAAATATGTCTTTCAATTATTACAGGTAGAAAATACCTCCCTGCCCATCTGGGTGCATCACTGTATTGTCTTTAAATTATATGATGAAGTTATTTTTATTTATGACCCTGAATATTAGAAAAAGATTATGTTCATTATATTCTCTTCAATGCAAGTAATGTGAATTATACTTTAGAAATATTTCCTGTAAAAATAATTATTTTAATTGTGTGGCTTAGAAAGGACAACTTTCACCAGCCAGGTAATTCAGTTATGATTTAAATAAAGTTTTTCCCCGTGTTACCAGGATGTTCTGCTGTTCAGGACATATTTCTACTATATGAAAGTGCCTGTGTATATGTCTCCTGAGGACCCATTATACCAGAGGGAAAAGCTAGAATTACACAAATATGAAAGGAACTTCAGTAATTCACTAAAGGAGGCCAAACTCGGAAATATCAATTTGGGGTACAGAACTCATTGTGAAGAACAAGTAATGGCCAATCTCAGATACATTCTTAACTACATAGGAATCAGAAGTCTGTATCCCTAGGTGGTTCTCAAAGTGGGGTTCGGGCACCCCTGGAGGTCCTGGGACCCTTTTGGAGGGGTCTATTGGATCAAACTACTTTCATGACACTATGAAGACATTATTGGCTTTTTTCATTCTCGTCGTCCGAGTGTACAGTGGAGTTTTCCAGAAGCCCTGGAGCATGTGATAGCAGCAGCAGACTAAATGCAGAAGCAGGTATGAGAATTCAATGCTTTCTACTAAACCGGACATTAAAGAGATTCTCAAACATGTAAAACGAAGGCAGGAATGGGGGGTGGGGGAAATAGAGTTTTACTTTTTTTTGAGTTGTTCAATTTTAATTTCTCAAATGGCAAATATCAACAGATATAATCCACATCGACAAAAGCTCTTTGGGGTCCTCAATAACTTTTTTAACAGGTAAAGGGTTCCGGAGACCAATGAATTTGGAAACCCCTACCCTAGAGGATCTCAACCTTCCTAAGAAAGAGCTACTACTACTTACACAGTGGGGAAATAAAAAAACATCCAAGCAGATGACTTCCCAATGGTTATCTCCATCCCTGATCTATACACCAAGCCCCACAAACTCTTCTATTCAACTTCCTGCTTCACTCTCCGCCTGAATGTCTAAGAGCCATTTCAGACATAACCGAAGCTAAACGGAGCTCCTGTTCCAGCTACCTTCTCTACTGCACACCTCCCAAACAAACCTGCTTCTGCCCCTGTCTTTGGCCAGCTTGGGAACTGACACCTCTACCCCCTGTTCTACCCAAGCCAAAAGGGTGAAAGGCATCTTTCTGTTCCTCCCTCCATTCCCCACACACTATATTTTGCAACTTCCCCAAATAATCCCACACCAGCCCACTACCGGTTGCTATCATTCTGGTCTAGTGGTTCCAATAGGGATCCATTTTTGTCCCCCAGGACACATTTGATAATGTTTCGAGACATTTTCGGTTGTCACAACTTGGGGGTGGGGTTGCTACCTGGGCATCTGATGAGGCCACCCTACAAGGCACAGGACAGCCCCCCGACAGCCAAGAATTATCCGGCCCAAATGTCAACAGTGTGGAGCCCCGGATACCCTGCTCCCGTCCAAGCCACCTCTAAAGTGCCGATTTCAATGGCTTCCTAACGGGTCTCCCTGCTTCCCACTCTTCTGTCCATTCCCCCCACCCACCTCCACACAGCAGCTAGAATGTGTAATTCTAAATCAGAATATAAATATAAATCACAGCATGCCACTGGGCAGCTTCTAGTCCAGCCCAGGCTTCCCCCTGCACTTTGAGCCAATCCACACTCCTGTCATGGCCTGTTGGCCCCTACCTGTTCTGGCTCCTGTCTTCCTCACTGTTCTCACCTTGCACCTCAGTCTCCCTAATCCGCCAACCTCCAGCCTCAATCTGAAACCCTTTTTGCTGAAAAGGTTTTTGCTGAAACCTTACCAGTCACCCTTGGCCCAAATGCCACCTTCTCAGGGAGGCCTCAGGGGACGCCCAGTCTAATGCAGCCCCCAGCCCTGACACCCCGCAGCCCCAACACCCCAAGCCCTGACACCCTCTGGCAATCCTGCCCTCTCTGGTCACAGTCTGCTGTTTTTCATTTTCTTCTTAGTCTTCCTCACTACTTTATTATTGTCACTGTTCACTGTCTGTCTCCCCTCCTGCCCCCATCCCAGTGTAGGATGCGGAAACCTTTTCTGTTGTGTTCAACTGCTGTATCAGCAGACGGGACACAGAGTAGGTTCTTAATATTTAATAAGCAACTGAGCCTGCCTCTGTGGATCTCAAATTCAAACCCGTGGGTATGCATTTCAGCCACTCTCGAGTCAGTCGGCTTTAAGGAGCTGTGAGGCCAAGTGACCATGCCTGCCCACAATTCACCCCCCACTCCCACCTCCTGCTCACACCACCCAAAGAAAGCAGGCATGTCTGTGCCAATCTCAGATTCCTCTGGGGTCCTGGTGGGCAAGAGAGCAGAATTAACTGTGCTATCCACCATGTAGAGTTACTCCTCTTCCTTCATGCCAGGGAGCACCAGGTCTCGAGATTCTGTTAAAACACAGGCCGGCCACTTGCAGAGCAGGAAAATTAAAAATATCCAAGCACGAGGAAGCACGAGGAAGCACGAGGGAACGTCCCCACTGTTCTACATCTGCAGGCACAGAGTGGCTAAGGACGTGACTGTGCCACTGCAGTGAGACATACAGGCAACTTCAGAACCCAATTTTGAACTGCCTGAAGAACCCGAAGGCAAGTCGTGGAGGTAAAGAAGGAAAGGGCAGGTTGATGGGAGGAGACTGGTCAGCATCGACAGATACTGGGTCTTTCTCCCCAGTCCGTACGGGCAGGTACTTTCCAATGGTGAGCTTTTGGAGGGGAGAACTGGACCCAAATGGCTGGGTGAGGAATTATGACTCTTTGAAGGAAAATGTATACTGGTACAGAAACCTCACAAATTCCCACCAAGCAGCATCTAGGGGTAGGAAATGCAATTTCAGGGAGAGTCCTGGGGGAATCACCATGTTGGGTATGAAAATTATTCAACTTTAGAAATAAAAATGTTTGGGGGAGGGGGGGCATGGCAAAGACTCTATTTTTCACTAATAATGAGTTAAGAATCAATAACAGATCCAGACTTGGGCCAGTCTGGGAAGGGTGTTAGCAATAGCACAAAGAAAACATCAAAAAGTTAGAGGGGCTGGAAGACAAAAACCAAAAAGCTGCCCACGCCAACCTTACATAGAGGAGGGTGATCCCTTCTCTCGGTCCTAGGACATAAACTGGAGATGCTTCACCTTCACTGCCTAAAACGCTCCAACACGGAGTCACGGAGAATTCTGACTTTGGACCACATGAGCCCCTGTCCTACACACTGAGAAACTGGGAGTAGATGGGACATGAGAGGTTAGCCTCCCTCCCTCCCACCCTCACCTCCCCACACCCAACCTCTTCCAAAAACATCAAATATTTTCTTCCATAAATAATTGCAATAGGATGCGGCAGCTTTTCCCAAACAAACAATAGCTTGATTGTACCCCGTTTGCCATGGGCCCAGCCCAGAGCACACAAAGACTTGCTTTCACCACTCCCGCCTCTCTTCTTTGCAGAAGGATGGGTATGTTTCCCCAACTCCACTGCAGGAATTCCTTCAGGAAAGGGGCCACAAGGAAAAGGAAGAGCTCCCATTAAAGAGAACAGCCATTGTTCCCCCAAAGTTCCTGCTGCCTTTCAACCTCACATGGAAAGCTCTCCTTTCACCAGAAGAGGGCTTTGTGCTCAAAAATCCAAATTACACGGTTTTGTGTTGGTGACTACTTTCAAAACTTTTTAATTAAATTTCAAACATGATTTTAAATTGTAATAATTAACTCCTTTGAATGTTCCTGTTTTTATCTCTCATATCTTTGTACTAGTTTCAGAATTAAATAGATTTAAAATGAGTGCCATATACTTTGTATGACTAATTATTTCCTCTGCTTAAAAAGTCTGAACTGAAAGATAGAACACATCACTTTATATGTTTGAAAAACACATCCTTTGTGTTCAAAAATATAAAGCATTAAGTTTCCTCTCAGAATTTAAGCTTGATTTTCCCCACAGGTACAAGGAAGTACCCCAGCCAGCAATGCCCTTATTTGCCAGTTAAAATACTTCCACTAGGGAAGTGAAAAAGTCTTCTATTTCCAATTATTCTGGATGGCCATTCTCCCAGTGAGAAGCCATTTGTATTAGACACAAAGAGGTTTCTTGCCCCCGTTTTGTGGTCTTTCTCCTATTTACTTCTCCTTCAGTCTGCCATTTTGTCATGGGAGACATACAAAATCAAATGATACGGAGTACCAAATGGTCAAGACATGTAGAAGTCCTCTGAATATACACCTTGGTTTCTAAAACCAGATTAGCAAGCCACACAAACCTACAGAGATCAATGTTCCATCGGGCATAACAAGAACCTTAAATTACATGGGAAAAGTGTTGTTCTCAAGTGATTGATCATTCATGCCAGTAAGAGTAACTTAAACTATAATGAATTTTAAAGTTTAATCTTGGTTTCTCGACAGGATCTAGTGAGGTGAGCAATTCACAATCACATGCTTCATTTGTTATGAAGCTAGAGTAGAAGACACTGGTTTATTCACCATCTCACATACTTCAGGGATTTACAAAACACCAGGAGGTGATTTTGCATTTGCTTGGGGTTCAGCACTGAAAGTAAGAAACATCAACTACGGTAGACCAGAATCTATTTCGGACCTTTTGTCCCAGGGAATGGGGCTATGTTGTCAAAAATCATTGTAGTTTTCAAAATATGGAACCACATCAATGGAGGGGGTTTGTACATCTTCAACCACTTCATCTGAGAAGGCAACTCTTAGTACTTAGGCCCATGCATTCCTTTTCCAAAGTCTCAGGGCTCAGTCACAAGGAACAGAAGTAGGGGGCATGTGCATCCAGTTAATTGCCCAAGACTTCATTAGCTTCTCGGTATATGACAATCTCAAAGGTAGCACTAGTCAATCAGACCAAACTCTTATGGCTCAGGTGGTGACCCTTACCTGAGTCAAGGGGGATGATGAGAACATCTGAATAGAAGCTCCCAGTTCACCAGCAATACTGGAAAAGCCATTTAAACTTCTGTATTTCGTTGAAGATGAGAGCAACATTAAGAGGAAGAAAGTGGGTCTATGACTTAAGATAATGGAATCGTGGACTATTGTCAACAATAGCACATTTCATGACATGGTAAAGGCAACTTGTTTGGGGTAAAGTCAACTTGGAGTTATCCACTGGTGAGCCCAAGGATGATGCCTTGAAGAGGAAGTTAGATAATACACACATCAAATTCAAGGGTAAAGGTGGGAGCAAGAGCAAATTAACTAGGAAACAAAATATGACATAAAAAGATCAAGTTTGGAAGGATGACCTAAATATTACACAATACAGTTGTGAAAAGCTTTATAAAGAATAACAACAGTGTAAATATAACATGGTGGTGACATGGCTAACAGCTAAAGGGTTAGTGAGTTCACAGAGCTTTGCTAGCTAATGTCAATGAGCTAGCAGCGCAGGAGAGCTCCAAGGAAGATGACACAATCTCAAGTTGCATCCCTAAAGCCATGATATCCAAAGTAAGGACGGTAAATAGTCCTAGTCTAATTTCTACTAGTTACATCCCTTGAGGACGACTTTTTAATTCCCAATGACATGCTTTAAAGGTTTGTTAAACTAGGATCTATCAAATAGTCACTCTGAAAACAAAGGACAGATAAAAGAACTGGAAATGTGTACTCTAGAGAAGGAAATATTCAGAGGGTACAGAACAGATGTCTTCAAACATTTAAAAAGGGCAAGTATATCAAAGGGATATCTGACTTATCTTTTATAGTTCATGGGACTAACAAAATAAAGTTATAGGGAAGTAGAGTTTTGTTAGTTTCTATAAAGGAAGAATTTTCTAGCACTCTAGGCTGTCTGAAAATGGAATAGGTTGCCTCATAAGATGATGTTTCTTAGACATGGAGATGGTCAAGTGGAAATGAATCATACTCTACCAATTTCACCAGGGGTGGGCAAACTTTTTCTGTAAAAAGACTTTGCAAGCTATACTGTGCTGTTGCAACTGCTTAACTCTGCCATTGTAACATGAAAACAGCCATAGACAATATGTCAACAAATGAGTGTGACTGTGTTACCAATAAAACTTTATTTACAAATACAGGTGGCACGCCAGATTTGACAACATGAGCTACAGTTTGCTGACCTTTGAATTACATGGAAGAAAATCATTTAAAGTCTGTACACAAGAATTGCTCATTAAGGTCTACTGTATTTAGGTATAAAGGGCTGGTCATATACATACATAAACACTCAATAAGTATTCCTTTTATCAAGATTAAATCCAGATTAATTTACCCAAAAAGACTAAAAAAAAAAAGGGAAGAAAAAGAAAACTTCTGACTTTTCACCTTGAAACAGCATGGCTTTAAAAAAATTCTTTCTTGGGGGTGGGGGGATCTTATCTAAAAGATACCAGTGATAGTTTCATTAGGCATTGTAATTGGATGCATAGGGTTCTAGCACATGATTTATATAATGCAGATACCAAACTACTCACCCCTTGAAAGCAGAAAGCAGGTTCTTTAAGAATACAAAGAAGAAAAAATGCCACCATCCATGCCTTCTGCCATAAAGACAGCAAGGAGTCATGAGAAGGTTCGATAACCTGGGCACCATCTCCAAAAAGCTGGGGTGCACAGCAGGCTTTACTGAAACCAAAACAGTGACTCAGCATTGCTCTCATGATCTACCTTCACTTCACTAATCTAAAATTCACATTTCCCCATAGGGAGGATCTGCTTGGGTGTGCTTCTGTCCCTCATGTGGAGCACTCTACTGAGGCCGTGCCAAGCCCTGTATCTGGCCCCATGTGCACCTGTCCCCTTCCCATCAGAAGCACTTCCCTGCACAGCAGCTGTGTCCACGGAAAGCCCTTACCGAGGGCAGCATGGGCTTCCCTGGATCTCACTCAGGAGCCTTGAGCGGCACTTTACGTCAAAAAATATAACCGGCAAACATTTTCTTTAAGTATTCCTCAAAACCCAAACCAGTCTTCTCTGGGGCAGAATCCAGGAACTCTAAGACTATTTGCACAGGATTTATAATCTGGTGTCTATTCAGCGGCTTTATAAAAACATGGAGTGGGGAAAAAATGGCAGTTAAAGAGCCTGCTAGTTCGCTGCCAGTTCGCTGCGGTGGTTCACGTTTCTTGCCTGGCAGACCAGGCAATGCTCCCGATGCCCAAGCCCTTGGCACCAGGCAAGCCTCTCATGCTGCCGGGATCTGGGAAGTAGCAGAGCTCACGCTGACTTCCTGGCTCCTCTCCCAGACCTACCTTAGGAGAAGCATGCTCTCCCAGGCTCCCAAGACCCCGAGCTAACGGAGTCAAATCCTACTTGCCCTGGCAAAGGCAACTAAGCTTACAGAAGGAGTAAGCTTACAAATCCAGGCTTGCAAAAGGAGGCCCCGGAGCCTCCCTGTGCCCTGAAGTGCTGCTGGCCAGGCAGGCATCGCCCTGTGATCCCATGAGGCTGCCTCCATCCCTATAGGACATGCCAGGATGAGAGCAAGGTGCATACCACAGAGAAAGTCCTGGAATGTATGTGCATTCTTCAGAGCTGTACTTTCTACACTGAGACAACACTACGGCCCCTGGCTGAAACACCCTGAGGACTAGAACATGCGGGACAGGTGAGCATCCTGAACAGCTTCTTACTTTAACTGTCTGATAGGAACCTTTTAAAAATACACCTGCCCTATCCCGACATGGGCTATAGACTCAAGGCGGCTGTGAGTACACCCAGAATCAGGAGCATGTCATACTCATCGTCCTGACCCTGGCCCCCAAAAAGTAATGGCCTCTAATGTGTTCCTAATGAATGTATATTAAACTTACCTGATTTTTAAGTTCATACATGTTATTGGTGACCCAGGTTTACACAGTAATCCCAGTAGGATGAAAAATCATTCCTACAACCACAGTCCTTTCAGTGCAAGACCACTGCACAGGAAATTTTCACAGAAAATCAAAGTGAAATAATTATTCACAAGTTATCCCAAAGCCAGAAACTTTTTTTTTTTTTTGAGGAAGACTTTAAAAAACTGATAAAAATATTGACAAGAAAAAAGGAAATCTTTCAACTTTAGGTTTCAAAATTAATGAAAGGCTATTAACTTATAGTTGTTAAATCTGGTGGCCAATAAATATCCCAACACCTTATTATTATTTAAAAAATTATTTCTGATATCAATATATCTTACACCAACAAAGAAGGCTTTACCTTTGGTTGTTCTAAACTCCTCACAGGATTATTCCAATATCATTCTTTTCCATCATGAACTGTTCTGAATACTTTTCCTGAACAGTGTATATTAGGTAAATTTGATATCTTCGTCACTGTACAGAAGTGGTAATTCAACCATCAACAATCATGTTCACTACAATTCAACATCAAAGAGACAACCCAATTTAAAAATGGGCAAAGGACTTCAATAGACATTTCTTCAAAGAAGATATATAAATAGGCAATAAGCACATGAAAAGATGCTCAACATCATCGATCATTAGGGAACTGCAAATCAAAACCACAAGATACCACCACTTCATACCCACTAAGGTGGGTATAATAAGTGTTGGCAAGGATGTGAAGAAATAGGAACTACATTGTTGGTGGGAATGACAAACGGTGCAGCTGCTATGGAAAACAGCTTGGTAATTCCTCAGAAATTTAAACATCAAATTGCCCTATGACCTGGCAATCCCAATTCTAGGTACATACCTAAAATAACTGAAAGCAGAGACTCAAACAGATATTTGTACACCAATGTTCACAGGGACTTAGAGGAACCTGAGATTTATATATAATATGCTTCCAGCCTCTAAAAGCGTACAGCTACCTCCAAGTTATACGGCTTTATAAAAACCCCACAATGCTGCAACTAACAGAGCATTTTATTGAATAACTATGAGCCAGGCTCAGGGTGTGGAGCTGAGCAAGGCGGTTCTGGATTCAGTGCCTACAGAGCACATGACCTCAGATGTTATTTTCTCAATTTGCGTGATATTAAATATCACATCAGGCTCGGGGCCAGGTGTGCCCCCAACTCTTCCATCAGTATTTTGTGGCTGTCCAGGCCTGAGGATGGATAGCATATGTACATCCTTGGCTAGCTCTCACCCTGCTCTTACCCAGAAATTGAGGGAGGAAAAGGACTTTTCCAGACACAGTACCACTGCTGTCCTTCAACAAGTGTCTGCAAGAAGGACTGCCTGGGAAAAAAGGGATCTCTGGGAGTCAGAGATTTCTTTTCACAATCTGAAAACATTGTGAGAGGCTTTCCATAGGAGTCCCGGTAACACCTATTAGAAGGTGTTTATTTAAAATTTATTCACACACGCATCCATTATAGAGAAGCTCCTATCATGCAATCAAACATTCATTTTTTATTTTTATTATTTTTTTAGCTCCTATCAAGGAAAAGATGAAGGGGAAGGGAACAGAGGGTACACGTCAAGCAGAGGAGACACGCTGGGAGTGAGATCTGTGAGCCGACCCCATCTCGAGTCATCCTGGCCATCACTCAGAATGCAGGGCACCCTAGGTGGGCTTAGCTGCTGGACCAGATAGGGGGCTACATTCCTACCTTCTTAGAGACTTCTACACTGCCTTGAACAGAAGCATCCTTAAATCCCTTCAGCTCTTCCTCCTGCATCCCCTCGCCCACCCTCCTTCCGGGCTAGCCTCGAACTTCTCAAATATAAAGGGGCAGGTGGGGAGGAGATGGGGAGGCATGGATCTTATTTAATCCTGAGTGCTCACGTATTAGATATAAAAGTGGTTGTGATGATGATTTAAAAAAAGCCTGCTAAAAGCGTTCCCTGAAACCACATGCAAGGGGAGCCGGCCACTGCAACGTCAGGACATCCCCTGGTACCCATGGGTCAGGTGGGGGTAGCAGGGAGTGGAAAAGAGGTGACGGAGCAGATGTACAAATTTTTCTGTACATTGCTAAAATGCGCAATCTGGAGCGTCAGCTTATGCCTGGACCTCACTAAATCAGCATGCTAACCCATCCCAGCCCACCAAAAACGTTCCTGGTTAGTGCACTAAAAGCAGAGAAAATGTAAAGACAAATACTCTAATAGAAATGTAAACCAGATAGGTTGGAAGGAAACATGCACGGGTCCCCCCTCACTCTATGCCCGTAAACCTGCTCCTTGCCCACGTCCCTGTTCCCCAGCTCAGACAAATCCTGTCCAAAACTCAAACCCAGCTCAAGGGTGTGGAAAGCTCCACAGTAGGTGTTTTTCTAGTTCAAAGGACCCAAAACACATTTGTATTCCCTAACAAACTGACAAAACAAGCAGAAACGTTGGTTACAAAGCCAGCCAACTGCAAAGCAAAGAGTATTTGAGTCCTTTATCTTAGTTTTCAAAAACAATATATGGTAACAACTAATCAGAGCTATTTCAGGATTATATTTTAGTATTTCTTTTAAGGACCAAAATTAAAGATGTAATTAGCTAAACAAGACAACCCAAACAAAGACTTCCTCCTGACCCTCCTTGAGTTGTCAAAGGCTACCTGTAGGGCAACTAAAATAGATGGGGGGGGGGGGGTTGTTCTGCATGACAGCTGGACTGGAGAGGATGGGGAATAGTTACAAAGTGCTCTAGGGGGCCTGGTGTCACATATGCACAAAAAAAGATCCCATAATTGCCCCTTCTGGAAGGGATGATTATAAAAGCACAGTAAAACACAACATGCCATTTGGAAATCTGGTCTTGTTGCTATCCCCAAATGCAGGGGCAGACGGGTACACAATTCAGGAAAAACAACTCTAGAGAATTATTAGTTCTGTGAAAAATGAGACACATTTCATCCAAAATGGGGATGGGGGAAGGGAGGAGGGAAACGAGACTTACCAGAATTTCTTTTAACTGTTTACTTATCGAGATTGCCAGCTATGGCAACAGAAAGTTGAAATGGGAGTAGCTTCAAATTACATTTAACCTGCATGTCTATGAAGTTCCCAGTAAGACTCCAATAATACCTCATGATTTAGATCACCTGAATGCAAACCTTAAATATGAAGCATACAAAAAGAGAATTGTTCTTCAATATTATATTATATCAAACTTTGGCAAATAATTACCCTGTTTTTGTTTTTTTAATTTGTGAGAATCTACCATTTCTTTAAAAAATCCTCTCCAAGGCACCTCCAGGGAACCTCTTTTGTTGCTCAGATATGGCCTTTGTCTCTCTAAGCCCAACTCAGCAAATGAATTCATTAACCTCCACCCCTAAGAGGGACATGACTCCCAGAGGAATGACTCTCCCTGGTGACATGGGACTTGACTCTCTCAAATGAGCCTGGCTCTGGCAGCAAGGGATTGAAAATGGCTACTTGCCCAAAAGGGGGAGAAAGAAAGGTAACAAGCTGAGGTCATAGTGGTTGAGAGAACCCAAATAGAGTTGAGAGGGTATCCTGGAGGTTTCTCTTATGCAAGCTCCAGCTAGATATCCCAAATGGCCACAATATGCCACGCCATTACCAACAGTAGTCCCCAAATACCTAGGTCCCTACCTGAAATAATATAAAAGATTCACTCACTAAGTTTCATCTCTCAGAAACTTAAATCCACCAGGCAACAGCCTCTTTAAGAACAACAATCAGATGCGGCCCCCTTCCCCATACTATCGACACCCCTTTCAATATGAACAATTTAGAGTGCTCACTGCCTGAAGATAGAGAAAGAGATTAAGTGAGAGGAAGGGGTAGCAACAAACAAGATAAGGTTTAACAAAAGTCTATGAATACTGAAACTTTATATAAATATATATAGTTTTTTAGATGCTGGGGTGTTGGAATAGCTGGAAGGAGGTAAATGACATGGTGGAACTGTAACTATAACATCCTTTGAAATTTGCTCTATAGCTACTCATTGAATTGTGCTTTGAAAGTCTTCACTTTTCTATATATATTCTATATTGCATAATAAGGAAAGAACTGAAACTGTGGAACTGTAACCCATAACAACTTTTCAAATTACCTATATTACTGCTTGTTGAACTGTACATCGAAAGTTAACACCTTTCTATATGCATGTTATATCTTACAATGGAAATAGCTAAAGTTGTTGAACTGCGACCCATGACATTCTTTGAAATTTGCTTTGGAACTACTTGTTAAACTGTATTTTGACAGTTATCACTGTTATGTATATATGTTAAAGTTCACAATAAAAAAATCCAATTAAAAAAAAAAACTCTCGATTCCACAGTGCAATGGATTAGTAGGTATTCTCTGACTGTCTACTAAGGTCTTAGCACTTTCTTGTTAGTAAATAATCACAGTCACACACAGCACGTTCCCCACCCATGCCAACCTCATCATCGGAGTCACTCTCCAACTTTACTTACCCCGGAGGGCAACTTCATCCTCCATATTCTTGATTCTAATTCAACAAGCAAACTATCGTTCTGCTTTTAAAAAGAAAGTCTTGGGTTCATTTCTTCCCCTCCACCTAAATTCCTGATCCCAAACCAGCCCTCGGAGAACTGGCTGCAGGTAGCACTATTCAGAAATGCAAGATTATTTTGCAAAGTAGCATGATAATACCCTAACTCAATAATTCATGGCATTCTAGAATTACAGAGAGAAGCAAGATTTACCTTTTACTCCTCTAAATAAACGATAATGTAATAAAAGTATGAAACAACCTATTCATTTCCTCGGTGTTCTTACATTCCATTCAGGTATTACACATAAGCATGGCTTGGTTAACACATGACTGTAGAATATAAATACACTGAGATCCGTACATTTTTAATTACCTTCAAGGTACCAAATCTAACTTAAAAAATTTTTAAAAAAAGCAGGAAACCACTTTTTCATTGTGTTTCAAGTCAGCTACAATTAAAAAAATCATTAGTTCAGTATCAACCTAAAATGGTAACAATTACCAATAGAACACTACATATTAAATTTACTTTTCATTTTCAGAATTTAGCACAATTCCTGTCTTGGTAAACATAAGAAGCTAAGTGTAGGAAGTAAGAAACTAAAAATTCTTACAGTGTCTGACTCACTGAAGACCACTAATATATGAGAGAAAAATATAATGATGTCAACAGAACTGGTTCAAAATTTGAAACCATTAAGTATAAGTCTTTCCCATTTGCAGTCCATATCCAATTATGTGTTTATAGTAACACTCCATGTATCTGACGAATAGAATTCTAGCATCTCAACCACGAAAACTTCAGAATCTAATGCCAACGTAAAAGCAATCACTGGAGTCCTTTTGAGCTACGTGGTAAATCTTTAACAAAAACCCACAGATACCCATTTTACCAAGAGACAGTTAGACAAAGATCAGAATTTATGAGCCCAGAATACAGGAAGAATACAGAAAATGCACTGAACACAAACATGCAGAGACGCCAGAGCCATTAAATTTAAGGAAAATCAGAGCCCCACATGGCAACAGATTCTGAGGCAGCAGGGTTCATCAGAAGGCCCTGGGTTACCAAGAAAATGATCCATTATTAAAGACAGCAAAGAGCTGCCAATCAACAACAATTAGGAGAAAAAAATTAACTATCTTGTGCTCTGAGAAGTAAGCTTCAATTACTTGGAAAATCAACTCCAGCCAAAAAAATTCTGTTTCAATGACGGCAATAGAGAAACAAAATGCACAGGTAGATGCTCCAATGACTGTAGACATTGTAGGTACAATGGAATGCATGCTTGAAATGTGAATTTACATATACAGGCAGCCTTGGCCTTTCGATGGAGATTAAACTCAAAGCTGCATACATTTGTTCCACAAAGTTGCTTCTGGGCAAAGTTGCTATCTCTGAAACTCTTCTTGGTCTTAACGGTTCTGGCTCTCTTGATCTCATCCTGGTACACAACCAGACAAACCCACCTTGGTCCCCGCCATTTCAGCTACTTTGGGCTGTTTTTAGAAATGAAATCTACCCTGAGAGGGTAGGATTTCTTAGGAGATGGCCCCAAATTGCCCACTTTGACTCCTCCTGAATCGCCAGGGAAGATGCCAGCTTCGATTGTCAAAGTCCACTGTAAACACAGGCCACCCAGGCTCCACTGGCCCCGGCTGCAGCTCCGAGTTGCTGTCATTTGGCCCCATAAGCCCCTGCCACCTTGCTATGCTCCTCTCCAGCCAGGCCTCCCGTCTCTGAGCTGGCCTGGTCCCAGCCTGGCCAGGAGAGATCGAGAACCAAATAGGGCTTATTCACTTCCCTTTTCTCTCCCTCACATTAGGCTGGATTTTTTCTCATTCTCTTCCTCTTCCTTCTCTGCTTAGGTAAGTCAAGTGCCCCTTTTCTTCAAGATTAATCCTCTGTTCAACACACACAAGCACATGTGCTGTTGACCATACCCCTCCCAGTCTACTTAGATATTTTCTCTTTGCTCCATCTTAAATGCCAGCTTACAAAATGTGTTTAAGCATTTTAATTTTAAAACAACAAAAAAACAAACAAAATAATAATAAAAAGAGAAAGAGAGCCTCAAACCTTCCCCAGTCCTGCTTCATCTCCACACTTCCATTTTCTACCAATCTTTCAGAAAAAGGAGTCTACAGCTGCTTCCTCTGCTGACAACGTAACTTCTGGACAATCTGGCTTCTGCTCCTTCAACTATAACCATTTCGTCACCAGTGACCTAGTCACCCAATACCACACCTCAGTCTCCTACCATATTCTTTCCCCTTTTAGAAATGATCTGTTCCCTCTCCTTCTATGATAATTATCTGTTGTTTATTTTCCTTCCTGTGGCAACCCTTCTCCCTCCTTAAATCCCCCATGGGTCCCTCCAGCACAAACACCACACAGCAGTAAAGCCGGGGCTAGAACTCCAGTCTTAGAGCCTGCTACCCACACCTCGCCGGGCACACCGTAACTTTTTTCTAATCGGGTACTAACCCCAGGGCCTAGCTGTTGGTGCCCTCTGGAGCTGGCAGGCACAGTATGCCTTTACTCAAGACTCTTAGGACACACTGGCATTATACCATGTTGGCTAGTGGCCAAAGGTACAGACTCGAAGGAAAGGATAGAAGACCAGCTGTTTACATCAAGTCCTCAGTTCATTCCCCTTGCATACCTTCCTTGGGTGTCACTGTAAGGAAGGGACCAACGATCGATCCTGCCTTACCTTTTATGATAAGAAAAACCAGCTGATATTGCCCATCCCTGAAAGAACCCAGCTTTGGCAGCCAAGGATGGGGAGGGGGCCACGTGGTCCTAACGGGACACAGGCCACCCAACCCAGGAGAGAAATCAGGGTCCCGAGAACAGGGGTTTTGGTACACAATGGTGAGCGCCTACACCCTCACCAGGAAACGGTGCTTTGGGGTTACTATCAGTTATGTTTATACAACATCAAAACACAGGAAGCAAGAATACTCAGCCCATCCATTATGTGGATATTCTTTTACATGACATCAGGTGTTAGGGGCCACAGAGCACCTGGATGCTGCTAGCAATGGGGGGTGGGGGTGGGGGTCCTATTTAAAAGCTGGAGCCTGGAGTCCATAACCCCAAAACCCTTGCTCAGGAGTGAACACCATCTCTGCCTCCTCCGGGAAATAAACACACTTACCTGGGGCAGAAAAACAGGCTTAATTCTCTCTACCTCTCTTCTCAGGCTGGAGAGCCCAAACTCTGGCAGAACAACTTTAAGGCACAATTATACTCCCTGTGCAAAGCTACGATGACTCAGAGGCAATTTCCTCCCCTCCCCCCCAAGCACTCAAGGACTTGAGAAATCATTGTTAGTGGGTGGCATGGATTGCCAGGCAGTTTGGGGTTGGCTTTAAGTGGGGTGTGGCTTGCTTTTGGGGCACAGAGGGCCGTTCACTGTGAGGACCCAGGCAGATGTGACCAGGGCCCCTTTCCCTGGGTATTTTCTTTGATACAGGCTCGTTTATGCCCAAGACAATGCCTGCCCTCTTCCTTCTGCTCCCAGTAGGAAGTGGTGTGTGTGTGTGTGTGTGTGTGTGTGTGTGTGTGTGTGTGTGTGTGTGTGTGTGTGTGTGTGTGTCAGTATTGTCGCACAGCTTCCAATTCAGGTTTCGGTGGCTTCAGCAACGGGCTGTCCAGAGAGCTGGGCAGGGGAGGGCACACAAGCTGATCTGGGGAAATACAAGGTCAAGTTCCCCTCTTGGGGCCCCACCTTGCTTCCCAGATGGGTGGACGGCATGGGAGGGGGAAGAACCAACGACCAGAGGGTGACAGCGTGCCCTCCCCAGCTCTCAGTTCACTTCTAGTATTCCCTCATCTAAGCATGCAAACACTTAAAACACACACACACACACACACACACACACACACAAACCTAATGCACATACATGCTTAGTGTTCTAACTTAAATGCAGTTGCACACAGGGAAAAAAAGTCTAATTTGAATTGCCAAAAAATGAACCATATCCTGTAAAATAAAGCCTCGGCTAGATGGCGGGGAGTGAATGAAATGTATTACCCAACTGTTGGTGTAACACAAACCCTCTCCTCCCCCTTCTAGGGCCTCATTCATAAAAAAACAGCCTGCTTTGCCCCAGCAGCTGCGGGAACCAGGACTGGATTTGTGTTCGTATTTTCCAAGACAGAGGGAAAACAATGGAAACAAAGAAAGCCCCTCAGATAGCAGGGAGCTTGCCTGCTCCCGGGAAGTCACTGCTGCTTCTCGGGGTCTGTCCCAGGAACAGGCTTGGGAGAGCCTTTCTCAGGCTGGTTTGTCAATGGCCGTTCCAGTGCTAACGCCAGACACGTGATTCAAGTAATTCCTGTCTGTTGAGTCACACACCGTATCTTTCACCAAACTGTCATTTTTTTTTTTTTTAATCAAAGGTTCTCTGTTGTAAAATGAGGGTTGCCAGTTTATTTAAAAATTGCCCAACTGGTGTGGAGGTGGCACCCAATTCCCAGAAGAGAGGAAATGTCTTCACTGTCCCCTTTTATATTAATATTGCTACCCCCTATCTTTATGTGTCCAAGCTAGGAATCAGACACTGAAGGCTCAACTTCAATTCTGTATATTATTTTTCAGAAGGACAAACCCAACACATCAACGGTCAATTTGCCACACATCATGGCAAAACTTCTCCCCAGTCCCTTCCCTTTTTCCACAGCCACCCTTCACAGTCGTGGCATCTTCTATCACCTCCTAGACTTAGAGGCTGGTTTTGGCAGCCCAGCAAGTTCTGCTCAAGTCACCAGGATAAATCAGAGGCTCTCCAACGCTTGCCACTGAGCAGCACCCTTCTTAAGATCAGGTCTGAAGACAAGAACATGTTCTAATTTACCAGGAAAGGTTTTCCCATAAGAGTTAAATAGGAACAGAGTGCAGGACGGGAAGAGAGAAATAAAGCCATTCTGGTAGCCTAACCCTAGAGCCATCTTCCAGTGAATTGAGATATAAATTCTCTCCAGAGACAGTGTGATCAGAGCTATTTGCTGTTCCCCTCTCAACTTCTGCAAACACAAATAGGGCTTCAAAACTCTCACGTTCAAAAGAGGAAAAAAAAAAAAAAACAAACTGCTACATGTTCTGAAAATACTAACTTGAACATCACCACCCTCTCCATAATCTTATCCTCCTCTCAGTGCCTCAGCCCAAGAGTTCATGTCCTGACAAGCTCCCCCTGAGGCTCCCCAGAACTTTAACAAAACCCCCAGTGCCCTCCATAGGTAAACATCCATTTCCACACACGTACTCTCCCCTACACTGCCTCCCATCCTTGCACAACGATCGACATCTCAAGAAACAAGAAAATAATTTGGAGATACCAAACGAATCTTGGGAAACGCATGGTCTGTGATTAAATCACAATAATGCTATAATGTCTTCAAAGGCAAAAATATCAAGATAACAAGCCGGGCGCAAAATAAATTACGCCAAGCTTTTTAAAGAGATTATTCACACCTCCGAGCAGTGGCAGGTGGGAATGCACGGCAATTTTTATTTTTAATCTGTCTACCTTCTGGCCATCTCGTGAGAGTTCCCACGTAGGGGCCGACAGGTCTGTGGATTTCCTGTGACCCCAAATACGCCTAAGGAGTAAAGGAAATGCATCCACGATCATGTCTGAGGGGCCCACAGAAGGGGGGGTGGAGAGAGTGGAGGTGCATGAGTTATATAATGGAGGCAGATTTGCACAATTTTGATACCTAAGTTGTCTCTGGCCCCACTGCCACGACTCCTATTAATTATCAAAACGTTTCTTAAGTCCTTGGGTGTGGGCATAATTACCCAAACATGGCAACTTCCCTAAAGGAACAATAAAATACACACCAGGACATATGTAGTTTAATTATGGGATCAGGCAAGTTACCTAAGCTCTCTGTGCCTCGGTTTCCTCATTTATAAAATGGGCATGACAACAGAACTGGGCCTTGTGAAGTTGTTCTAAGAGCCAGTACCTGGTACCACCAAACAAATGTTAGTTGCTGTGACTGATACTATTATGATGTCATCTCCCACGCCCCCTACACCACCCCATACACCCCCCATTTAAGCACTCTCCTGGCTTCTCAACATGCAGAACAAAATCCAAATTCTTTGCCATGGCTCCACAGCCCACACGATCTGGCCTGGCCTGTGCTCACCCTTTTCTCCCACCTTCTGAAGCTCCAGCCACAGGGCCTTGCCTCCTTCCCTCCTCTGCTGTCCCACAGCAGATGCACCAGCTGGTCGGTCCCAAAAGCACTTCCAGACTCTGGCCACTTCTCCCAATAGTCTCCACCAGCTACCTGCAGCCAGCGAGGTCCTGCTAATACATGGATCAGCTCACGTCACTCTCGTGCACAGATCTTGCAGGAGCTTCGTTTTCCTCTCAGCATCAAAGTCAAAGTCCTTACCATGGCCCTACGTGACTGACCTCAGCTTAGCCCATGGCCCAGGCAGGCTGCACCATGGCCCTTTGGCCTCCTCTGCTTTCCTGCACCCCTAAGGCCCTTCCTCCCCTTCCTGTAGGTCTCTGCTCGAAAGCCACCTTCTTGGAGACCTTCTCTGAACACCCTACATTAAAGAGCACTCCCCGCTTGCCATGCACCCTCACATCCAGCACAGCCCTCTCTACCCCTCTTCCTTACTTTAAGCAAAGCCCCACAAAGGCAGATGTTTTGGGGGATTTTTTTTTCCCCTCTGCTATCTCCCCAGCACCAAGAACAGTGGCTGGCCCATTGGAAGTGCTCAACAAATATTTGTGGAGCGACTCAATGACCTCCCACTAAGATCTTTCCCACCTGAGTGTCATTCCAGGTCACGCTTCTTCACCTGGGAACATTCCCCCACACTTTCTTATTCTGGTCTGAGAGCAGAACCCAACCCAAAGTCCCAACCCCCATAGTTACTCCATCATTTGTGGCTTTGTCTCATTCATCACCATTTGACATTCTTATTTGTTTGCTAGTTTAGTGTTGGTTTTTCCCACTAGAATGTTTGCATCTTGGCCTTGCTCATCTCTATATCCCCAGGGGCTATGACAGTACCAGGCACACAGATCTTGGTACTTGCTGGATGAATAGATGGTGGCATGTATATTGACGTTCTTTAAAAATTAGGCTTGAGAGGGGACAGGAGGGTTTTGTCTCACCCCAGCTGACATGCTCTAAAGGTGCTCTTTCAATGGAACCCTATGGGCACCCAAAAGTGCCTCACCCACTGATCGAGGATGTGCTGGTTTCCATTCCACCAGGTGGAAGCACTCAGAACCTAGAGATGGCTTGTGTGCAAAGGAAAACAAATCTAAGTTACTCAATAACAGCGAGACATCTGCCACCACAGACGAACGGCTCCACATGCCGCCAACAATCCCCCACTGGCGCTGACTGTCCAAACACCCGGTGTGAGGTTTACCTTCTCCCTGAGTGGGCTTTAAAGCAGGCATCACTAACGCCTGGGAGACAGCAGCTCCACACCGTGCTCCAATGCAGCCAGCGTGCTGATGCCAAGTTCTCAAAAGTGCCATGCGCATTTGCTACGCAGCAAAGAACTCAGGTGACTTCCTTGAAGAGGAAAAATCACCCGCCAGTCTGCTGAAAAAGCAGGTGCAACATTTAACAGCTGTGACCATACAGAGGCCGGGAACCACAGACCGTGTCTCTGTGTACACAGAGCTTTCCCACCCACAGGACAGAGTTGAGAGTCTTTAGCAACATGTCAGACACACAGGGCAAGATGAAGACACACACAGCCAGGAAGATGCACATGGTCACCCCAAGAGACCCCTGGACCATGGCTTTTAGAGCTGGACAGGCTCTCATAATGCAAACAGGAATCCTAACGAGAGAGCTAAAACGACTCCAGTGTGACCACACGTTCAACAAATATTTACCGAACCTCAGCTTTGTGCCAGGCTCTGTTTGTTCCAAGTGCTTGGGATACATGAGTGAATAAGAGAGGAAAGAAGGTTAAGAGCCCTGCCCTTAAAGCTGTGTGTGTGTGTGTGTGTGTGCGCGCGCGCGCGCGCTTGCATGTGAGAGAGAGAGAGAATTAAGTAAATGAAATAAAAAATTAGACATTAGTAAGTGCTATTGAGAAATCTAGATTTAAATCACAAATTACTAATCAGCTGAGTCACCACCATGGATGCAGAGAGCTGAGAGATATGAAACAGGTTATTCAATTTGATGGACAAAAGTGTTTGCATTTGCATTAGAATGTAAGCTCCAAGACTGCAAGGTCTTTGTCTCTTTGGCTCCCTGTTGGATCGTCAGCTCGAGAAGAGTCTCTGGCATATGCCAAGGGCTCAGCAAGCATTTGGTGAAGAAATGAAGTGCTCACCCACCTTCTTTTTCTATTCTGCAACATCTCTGGTAAGTGACCCTTCTCAATTTGACTGGAATCTCCCTGAGAGTGAAGCGCTGGACTTTCACAAAAAATAAACCCAACCCAACACATATACACACCCTGCATTAGTATATTTACTATCTTACTCTCTGGACACCCGTGGGCTCCTCGGGACACACAAAGGTCTTGGACCAACCAGCCGACACTCCAGGCCCCAAGCCTTCCCAGCACAGTGCCCAAGACAGCACCTTGTCCACACAGCCAGCATCTCCTGTGGGATGCTCTCCCACAGTGGACAGTCTGCCTCCAAGAGGCAGAGATGCCTACAAGATAAATTTGAGAGGTACAGGAGACGGGCGTTAAAATTTTCAACTATTTTTAGATATTCTGAGAGTGTGATAAACCTTAATGCTGATATGGCTATTTTATTTACCCAAACTTATTTAAATAAGTGTTTCAAAACATGGACAATACAAAGGCATTACCCACCCATGGTTGGCCTGTTACTTCTAGAAACTTCCAGAAAAGGGAAGTTCTTGGGAAATAGCATTTGCAGGTTGCATTTTCTAAGATTAGATGACTTTTTCAAGAAATATGCAATAATTCTTCTACAACAGTGTGTGTATTTTTTAATTTTAAACTTGGGAACACATTTTTAAAATGAAAAAAAAAAAATACATGGCTATTTAATCCAAATTTGGAGAGTAAAGTTAAAATAATACAGTATGCAAATAAAAGTGAATTTTCTTAAGTCTTTCCTTTCCCACCTCAATTTTTTGTTGGCTTTCTTTAAGAATAACTTAGCTATTACCTATTTCCTAAACAGAATCTGTGACTGCTACAATAGTCTATTCTTTATTTTCCTACTTATTTTGCTTATAGATTTGAAGGAAAAAATCTTATCAATTTTCATGATTTAGTGCTCATACGTCAGCAAATCCAGTGTCTTCCTTGAGCAGACACACAGTGAGGTTAAGGTCAAAGATCCATGGCTTCTAGTCCAAATTCATAGCAACACTCAAGCAAACAGTCAAGTCATGGCTTGGAAGGCAAGGGGAGAAGGTCAATGATTACACAGGCTGAATGCTGAAATCTACAAAACAAGGTTGAAGACTCAAGCCTAAAACGGTGAGGGTTAAGAGGCAAGACCTCCTTTCTTAGACCAGACACGAGGCGCATATTTTCAGCAAGAGAGCTTGCAGCAAATTAACATCACTTGGCATCTCAAGTGTTTCCCAAACTACCGTAAAATGAAGGGCCCTGAAATTATTCCATTTTGAGACTCATTACTGATTTCGTTACAACCACATAACAGCAAACATTTGTATAGCAGTTTGCAGTCGTTGTACATAAAAGTGCTTTTGAGCACATTAATTTGGAAATGGAACTTTCCAAAGACAAATCAGAAGGCCACTTGTCTAATGGAGGCAGTTTATTTACTAATGAGTTTTCAAGTCCATTTTGTAAATAAAAACAGTAATAGGCCCATCCTGGAGAATCATTATGCTGTTAACAGAGTTGCATGCAGGGCACGCTTTTCCTGCTCTTATCTCCAGTCTTTTCCTTCTTGCACGTAGTCAATATGAGAACCACTGCGGACAACATATGCTCTCCAAATACAGAATGTATCATATACACCCATATATTTTTAGGGAAAATCATCCCTGACAGGTGGCACGAAATCAACGTCCACCTGAAAAGGACCTCTGAGGGCCATCGAATAAAATCCAAAACTACAGCTATGTATCCCAAACTGTAGAAGTCTAGACTAGGTTTTTCTATTTAGCTGATTTAAGCTAGAGAACAGTATTCAGTGTGTGGCATCTTATAAATCCACAGCTGTTGCACGTCTTTTGGTGACAGATCTGAACCCAGAGGGTGCTGCCATTTTCACAACAGCATTTCCTTTCTCAACAGGAATGCATGGGACACCCATACTGGCCACAAATTTCCCAAGAACTGAGATCAGGTAACCCATGGCTCTGCACCATGCTTCACCTCACCAATAAAAATTTTCAACTGAAAATCACCCTCGTTTTGTACTTTTTTGAAAAGTGAATCTATTTAAACTCAAGCAAGGGAATGGGTCCCTCTAATTGCAGCGCACTCCACCTTTTAAGGATTCCAACAATTCAAAGGGGTTCTCTTTTGGAATGGAGTTTTATCTTTGCTGAAATAAAAGGGTCTTAAGACAATCTTTTTTTCCTACAGACCTCTCTGTTTAAATTACAGTTTGATGTCAACACAGTGGAAGGGATTTCAGGCAAAGGATATTCTTTCATAAAACACTATGCATCGGAGTATATGTTCTAGGTTATAAATATTAAGCAAGGGATAATATTAAATATTTACTAATATTTGTCAAAATAACATCTAAACTGTCACTTTAACAGGCTAGCATTCTAATGTAAGAGAGGCACTGGGATATGCTCTTTTCCCTTTAAAGAAAGACTGCAGTTAAAACCAGGAATAACTTAAGTGCCTTGCTGAAAGAGCAGGACTAAAACCTACTGCAGCAGTGATAACAGTAGCAAGAATATTGGCTTATATATAAGCCAGGACCCCATTTTTCATGACAAATGGTCAAAAAGCTTGGATTTTTTAAATTGATATTATAAGATTTTTAAAAATACTTGTTTTTTTCTTTTTCTCAAGGGGAGGACTTTTTGCTGTTTGTTAATTCCCTCATCTTTCAACTACAGACAATAACCAGATCTGGCAACTAAACATCTATTCTTTTTGACCAAAAACAAAAAAAAACACAAAAAAACAACCCAATAACAACAAAACAAACCTTCATATAAATTTGAACTCTTAACCAGGTACAAGATAATTTGGAGTACCCACAGCCTAGAAGGTCTCTCGTGGTGATCCTGGGGAACATCCTGGCCAGAGCTTTTCAGGAAAAAAAAAAATCAAAGCGATACACAATGGCAGATAATGCTATACATGTTTACAGAGTTTCAGCACATAGAAACATCCGGCTTAAAAGCCTGTTGAAGTCTGTATTTGGACGCCACAGGAAGCCACTCCCAAGAAAATATTAACTATAATTGAACCAAAAAGTTTTGTTAAGGTACAAAACAAGTACAAAATAAGTACACAAATATCCAAAACCTGAAGCTAACTTTTCAAAAAGAAAAACATAGTAAATTCAAGGAAGGAGACTATCATTAAGAAAAATAATTTTTCTTTAAAATTTTATTTAAAAGATTAAAGTTACAACATACAAGATACATAAGAAAAGAGCAAATTAACATCACTTGGCATCTCAAGTGTTTCCCAAACTACAGTAAAATGAAGGGCCCTGAAATTATTCCATTTTGAGACTCATTACTGATTTTGTTACAACCACATAACAGCAAACATTTGTATAGCAGTTTGCAGTCGTTGCCTCTCCTTTGCCGGGTTACGACCTATATTAGATTATGTACTGGAGAATATCGGAACAGATTTCTGCTTTGCCCACTTCTCCGATCCTCTGCTTCTCCCCTTACCAATGGGACCACCGAAAAACTCTATATTTGCATAAAAAAAAATAGGAACCTCTCATGTGCCACCTTCTATTTGTGTCTAGTTGCCATGTATCCCAATAATGATTATGTATCATTAATTATATCACATGTGCCGGTGCATTACATCTCACTGTAGCACTATGACTCTATTTACTAAAATATTCACAGCCTTTATCTGTCACATAGCATTTTCATCAATTTCCTACTTAAAAGGAATCATACAATATTTGGTCTTTTGTGACTAGCTTCTTTCACTTGACATATTGTTTTCAAGGTTCATCTACACATTTTACTTTTATCAGATAGTAAAATGATTTGTCATCTGTAAACCATTGGGTACTTCTTGTTGGAAAACTTTTCCTCGTCACAGTCACATGGTAGGTCGCTGTAAACAAGGATTTTAAACGAGGGATCACCAATCTTGGCTTCTTCCTTTTATGAGCAAAACTGGACACAAAAGTAAACTCTTTAATTAGGTTTAAAAATCAACTGTTTCAGGAAAGAATGCAAAGTAAGTTTGCTGCTGCTTTTTTTTTTTTTTTTTTTTTTTAAGTCTTTCAATATACCGGAGTAACATTTACGGTATTTCACTAAAGCCCTGACACGGGTCAACTCACCAACAGGTCTTCATAGCACCACAAATATATGATTTAGGTGCTGAAAGAATGCATCTTAATATTTATTAATCACTAATTTATTAGACATTGTCAAGTGATTTCTCACCACAGATCATCATCACCAAACCATCTGAGCATGAACTAACAGGAAAATCTTCTGGGACATGCTTCAGTCTGATGAAGACTTAGGAACAGTCTGACTTTGTGTGAAACTACAATCACCTCAATAGGAGTCCCTCAAAACACGGTAACAGAATATAAAAAGGAAACTGATCCAATAATTTATGTCTAATCAGTGTAAGTTTCTGCTTTGGTTTGAAGCATTAGAAGGTATATAAATTGAATGTAACATATTTAGGGTAGCAAGAACTCCATAATTTGATTAGCTTGACTGACTATGATTCAATGTGAAGTGAAAGTAAAATAAATAGGTTTTAGAAGATGGTAGAAATTGTACACTTGCTTTTTTTTTTTTTTTTTAATTCAGTTTTATTGAAATATATTCACAAACCATACAGTCATCCATGGTATACAATCAACTGTTCACAGTATGATCATATAGTTATGCGTTCATCACCACAATCTATTTCTGAACATTTTCCTTACATCAGAAAGAATCAGAATAAGAATAAAAAATAAAAGTGAAAAGAGAATACCCAAACCATCCCCCCATCCCACCCTATTTGTCATTTAGTTTTTACTCCCATTTTTCTACTGATTTTTTTTCAATTTTTTAACTTTGTTTATCAAAAAATTAAAAACAAACAGGCAAACAACAACCAAAAAAACCCCACAACATTTCAAACAAAGCAATGGATTAAGGAAAACAAATAACCTAAAATAATTACTTTGCTTCCAATATGTTCCTACCATACCCCAAGAAAATTAATAAACCATGTCCAAACAGAGGAGTAAGAAAAACAAATAATCTAAAATAACTACATTGCTTCCAACATGTTCCTACCATACCCCAAGAAAATTAACAACCCCTAAGAAAACAAAGGAATATGTACACTTGCTTTTAATGGTATTAAACATTTCTTTCTTCTTACCTATCTCTGAGGGGAAGACTCTGCCTTGTCAGTCCCTTCTTGGCTTTCTGCATATACATGCAGGGCAGAAAGACTGGAGGTCTCACAACTGAAAGACACTATGAAGTTCAGAGGCCTCAGTGGGCAGACAACACCAGCAAGGCCCAGTGGTTAGAGCACAGCCAGCGCTCATCCCTCCTCTGATCCCCACACTATACCATAGCACCTTGCCAAGATGCAAACTGAATTTGAAATAAGCTTCCCCAGATGTGCTTCCAACATGGCTCTGGTGTTTGCTGTCCAGGTCTGTCAACAGCCCTACTTAGGGAAGGCTCATTTGTAAGGGCAGGAAAAAAGAAATGATCCCGTTTACACACTTCTTTAAACAAATGAAGCAAACCCCTTGCCAGGCAAGGAGACAGAGGGCCAAAGTGGACCCCTTCACCTCGTACCTTTCCATTCCTCCCCTCACGCAGGCCGACATCATCACGGCACATCCAGCACCCCAAAATGCTGTGTATGCTGCTTGCCTCGTGCCAAAATGACCCAGACCAATGCTTCCCCATGGCCTCCTCCAGGCATTTTCCTTCCATCCCCTGCTCCTGCCCCTTGCCATACCAAAGTGGAACAGAGCCATGCGCTCCTTCCAAGGATATCCTTACCAGGAGAAATCCCAGAATACAAACTGCATAGAAATTTAACAGTTAATATATGTTTCCCTTGGCTAAGTCACAGATATTAAATGTTGGCAGATGGAATATACCCAAAGCAAAAGAGGGCTATTTTCAGGGTATGGACTTTTCTTGCCTGATCCCTTTCAACCACAGAAAGGCTAAAAGTCTACCTCTTCATGTGTCTTTCTCTGAGCTCTGAGAGCTTCCTTCTTAACCATCTCCCTCTAACGGTGCTTATCCTGGGCATCTACCACAAAGCTGAGGACTCTCCCAAGGCCAAGAGACAACCCCGAGCTTACCCACCCTGGTCACAGAATTTAAGAACACATGCCTTGGACAGCCTGGTTGGTTTGTTTTTTCTTTGTTACTAACCCGGAAGATCATCGTCCAATTTTCAAAAACCCCTCCCCCCAAAAAAGTTCAACAGCATGATTTTAAAGGCCCACTTCAAAAGTCATTGTTCCACAGAATTACATTTAAGAAGTAGCACATTACCTTCTTTGTAAGGTAGAAATTTTTCCCTTTTCAAATAAAAGACACCCTCCTCCTCCAAGAAGGAGGCTTGCAGGGACAGAGAGGAGGTGAACAGAGGGATGACAGAAAAACAAGACCTTCATCATCAAAGCCAGAATTGTGACTTTTGATTTTCTGAGAAACCTACTACATATATTGTAATGAAAATCATCATAGTGTAAATTCAGGTTGTGGTTTTTCTGCCTCAAAAACAAAAAGCCACAGGTTCGCCAGCTGACGCCAAATCTTATCACCCCCATGTTCCAACTGGAAGACAGCGTCATAGACGCAATTGTATGAGTCTAGAACAATGTGTTCTTGTAAACAGTGCGAGGGTTTTTTTATTCTTCCAAAGATAAATAAAGGCGGTATAACCTAGAAATAACATGACCACTTATGCACAAAGAAAAGAGTTGGCAATCATGACCTGATTTAGGTTTAAGGGTTTGTTTGTTTGTCTTTCCATTTTACAGAAAGGTAAGGGAACAGGAAAGTAGGCTGGGGAAAGTAAACTATAAGCTCACGTGTTCTATTCTGATAGGAGCATGGTCTATCTTCAAAAACTAAAAAAAAAAATAAAATAAAATAATAATAAATAAAAATAAAAAATTCCACTGAAAACAAGTTTCTAAGTTAAAAAGTCAGAGAAATCAATGTTTGACTTTGAGCATAAAAATACTTTATTTGCTTCAATCAACTGAAATAGATGCTAGAAGCAACCGTTGTGAAACCACAACGAATAAACACAAAGCACACAGCTTTGCTGAAAACCTACTGAAAATCAGGAAGACAACAGGTGGAAGAGGAAAATGCATAAGGAGAGAGAAAATTTGTGTTAACAAAGACTGCTGGAGCTGTTTCTGGACAGCCTCAACCTCAGCTGAGCCACCCGCATGTGTTTAAGACAGGGCTGGGGTGTGGAAGAGGACAGCCCCTCATGGCAGTCCCAGGGCTGACACTGTTTAGCACCATGGGGACATCTGCAAAGAGGACCTATCCAAAGCCGAGCAACAAATAAGACAGTCTTAAAGAATTATACAAAGAGCACAGCTGTTATCATTATTTACATGGCAATCAAGGAAAAGATGACAGAGACTTGTAGTAGACAAATGCCTTAAAAATCCTTTACTGGTAGAGAAACATGTACCTTATATGTAAACATAAAGTGGTAGCCATGAGTAAAAAGCATCTTGAGTTAAGTGACAGGATTCAGAGAACAGAAAGGAAGCTCGTGGCTCAAAAGACAACAGTGTGACAGCTCTCTGATGGACTGCTCACTGGTCCCAGCTCATGACTTGGAAACTGAAGGGCATGTCCCATCTCCGCCCCCATCTGAGGGGAAGTCCCAGTATCTCTTTCTCTAATATTCTCCATGTCCAAGCACAAACGCCTCTGAACCCCGGGATCAGGGCAACAACAGCACCCCCGCTGGTGAGCGGATTTCTTTCTCACTTTGGAAGTGGCACATAATCTGACGCTTTCCAATTAAAACCTCTCCATTCGCTGACGAGTTAAGTTATTGCACAAAGCCCCTCAATACAATATAGGCATGGTGCTCCAGGATTTTTTATTCAATTCCATAAGTCGCTATGAATTCTAACGACCAAGAAGAAAAACCCACAAAAGTAAAAAGAAAAAAGACCTACCCACCAAATGGAACCTGAGCTGAGGAATAAATCTGTCATTATGCTTGGTGTACAAACTGAGGACCCTGCTTTCCCTCACAAAGTAGCAGTCTTGAGGCTCATTCCCATCTCTCTTGTGCCTCCTTACCCCCTTCAAGTGACGTGTTCTCAGACTGCAAATGGCCTCTAGGCACACGGACAAAAGTGTACGCAACCCATTCAAAAATCAAACACGTCCCGATCAGAAACTTCCAGCTGAACATTCCAATCCTCTACTGGATTTCACGACACTGGAAGTCTGCAGAGTACTTTCCAGAGTAGAGCCCATTTTACTTAGAAATACACCCAGGAGGAGGGTGGTTTGGGGGTCATCTTTTTCAGGATCAATAAAAATAGTATATTCTATATTCAGTATCTAAGCATTCTAGTAAAGGTGAGGAGGGGCCCATATAACTTTTAATTTGGACTGTGAAAGGCAAACCTCTCTTGAACCATTTTGCATTTGCTTATACTCCAACACCTTCTCCTGGATCTAATTAACCTGAAAATTTCACAGATTTTAAATGGATGGATTTGTGAGTGTGCGTTTTTTTTGGATTTGTCTGAAAGTATTTTATTTGGGAGGTTGCAGGGGGTGGGGGGATGGGTTGTCACTTATACCCAAGCCCCTAATGGGGTCGTGTAGGAAAGTCAAGTCAGCAGAGAGCAGCCAGGACAGTGACTTTATTCTGCTCTAAAGGTCAGCTTTAGGAAAGGAAGGAGAACATAAGGAACTGTGCAACCTCAGCAGGCCAGATCTTTAATTCCTGAGTCCCACTGCTATGCTTTCAATCCTCCCGAAAGGCCAGGAGAGAGATATCAGACCCAGCTCCCTCTATGCGGCAATCCCAGCCCTGAAGGAGCCCAAGTCTTGTGACCAACTATTAAAGGGTGCTGATGGACCCAGGGCACTCTTGCAGATATTTAAACTGCACTGAGGGCTTAGAGAATGTCATCAACCACCAGAAATAGTGTCATCTCAATCCTGATCCCAGGCTCTGAGCAATGCTCAAGTGGATGAGAGTAGTAAGGAATGTCTCAGTCAGGCTCAGTTCTCAACAACTTAAGGAAAGGTTAGGATGGCCAAAGAGTATGGAGAGTCTTCACATTTCGGAGGAGGATCTATAACTGGCTAGCTCTCAGTCTTTCCGTGGTGCAAGCACCTATTTGATCATCTTGACCAGGGACATGGACTGGTTACCTGCCAGAGTACAGTGCCCTCTCCAAAGCATTCTAAACAAGACCGATGGGGAAAAGAAATATGGAAACCTGGACTTTTTCCCCAATGCAAATAAAAGGAACAGTGGTTTTTCGCTGTATTAAAAAGTCAGTATGGGGTTCACCAATGTTTCTAGGTTCCATGGAACATCTGAAAAGACTGGAATAGGCTTAGAGGTCTTGATTCATCTACGTAAGTGTTCAAAAATACGGCCAAGCTTGAAATAATCATCTTATTCAGCTGCAAACTGACCCAAGGGCACCTGTAAGTCTGTCTTTATAATAAGAAGACCTACACCCTTCCTTGCTTAAGCAAGTGCCCTGTCCTGCAGCAAGTCGATCAAATGGATCATCTGATTGGAAAAATCTAGAGTTTTTTTTTTCTTCTTCATTAAAAAAAATAAAAAATTAAAAAAATTTTTTAACTCCTCAGTTAACGATGAAACCACAAAGTAAGGGCAATTTGCAACAAACATGATTATTCTCAGTCTGGATTAGATGAGGCAAGGAAACCACCTTCAATTTCCCCTCACCTGGTTCTATGTCTTCTGGCTTCAAATAGGTGCTGGTCCCAGATGACTGGAATGAAGGAAACCTTCACTAAGGTCAATCTGCTGGGAAATCTAATCTTCATCGTAGACCTTGGCAATTTGCTCTGGGTGCCTGAGATTGATGGGGCTGTATTTGCAAAATCCTACAAGTGTGTGTGGTTTCTGGGACAGCCACAGACTGAGCACGGAAAAGGCAGGATGAGAAACACAGGGTCTGCAGAGGAGAGGAGCAGCAGCTGGACGGATGGGTGCTAAGAACACATCCATAATTGGATTAGACAGTCATGACTAGCCAAATACTTTCAACAGATCCAGAGCACATTGCACTCAGGCTAACAGTCATGTAGGTGAGCTTTGGTTTAAGGAAACCAAATATCTAGTTTCCAGAGTTACAACATGGGTCCATGACTGAGGCATCTCTTCATCCCACTCTTTGGGAATGGGGTGGACATCAGTGCTAGAGGGAACATCAAGGGAAAATAACACGGGTTTCTGAATATTAGCATTAATAATATAACAATAGCAGACTAGTCTACCTTACACACATTATCTAATTCAATCCCCTCAAAATACCTCTAGAAGTATTACTTACTATTCTCTATATACAGATGAGGGCTCTGGACAAGTTACATAAAACTCCTTGGAGCCACAAAGTCTGTGGGATCCCAAAGCCCATTTATGGCCCCCATGGTTCAGCATTCCTGTTTCCTGCTGTTCTTGTTGAAATGTAAATTGGTATGGGATGTGCGGGGTTTCCTTATTTCATTTTCTTTCTCTGGATTACTGCAAATGTTCTAGAAATGATCATGGAGATGAATGCACTACCATGCGACGATACTATGAACCACTGAATGTACACTTTGTATGGTATGTGAATATATCTCAGTAAAATTACATTTTAAAAAAATGTGCAAGTACCTGACCGGGTACAATTAATTCATGGTATAAACTAGAGATACCTTGTATAGATGTGCTCTTTATATAAGAAAATTAGATTACTTTCCTTGTAACAACATGCCATTCTAATGAGGTTGGAGGTGAGTCACCACAAGACACTAACCAAGCAAGTCACATTTCCAGTTGCAAACTACTTCCCCATGTTTCACTGCTCACCCCCTTCTAAAAATACGCACACATGAGTGAGGGCTCATATTCTTTCTGGTTAAACCCAAATTGTCAAACACCTAGGGGTGTTATAATCGTGCAGTTTTAAATGATTTAAGGTTTACATTTAGAATCTCTCAACTAAAGGATGTCCACAAACTAGATCTTAAACTAGAGGGTGTGGCCAACTAGGAGTTGGCCTGGCCTAAACTGTTCAGCAGGAACATTTTATTTGGGTCATCCCAACCGCCTGGCAGGTACATCATCCTAACAAGATTAGGATTTCTAGCAAGAAAAGTCAAGAAAGAGTCTCAGATATTCTGTACCCTTAAATGGGGAAGGGTTTCCCCAGGCCTCCTCTCTTTTCACTGCCACCAGGAGAAGGGTGGCAGATTTCTGCACCACACATAAGCTAAACCCAAGCTGGAGAAAGACTTTTACACTTGAATTTGACTTAAATACCACATTATATGGGGCAGACCAATCAAAAACTATTTGTGGACACAGTACATAACTTCCAACCCATCCTGGAAGAAAAAAGGAATTTTAAATACAGAGTGGTATTAAACATATATAAACTTACTTTTTGACAGCACTTCTTTGGAATTAGCACCAGTGTGCTCCAAAACATTTATCAAATGGTATCTAACAAAAATAATAGGGATCCCACTCTAATCACAATGGCAGAAGGAGAAGCTTCAGGGCTATGTCCCCCCCACAGAAGCTTTGAACAACCAGCAAGAACTGGTAGAAGCATCTTTCTCAAAGCTCCAGGAAGCAATGGGCTACAGGAACAGAGTGGGCACTGAATTAAGGGAAAAAGGCCACTGTGAAGTGGGAGGATCTCACGGCTACCTGGCAGACCCCTTCCCCACCCCTCACTGGTTCAGCATGGAACCAGCCCCGTCCCAGTGCAGGTCCCCTGTCTCAGCTACGGAGGGAGCAGAGTAGCCCTCACGCACACAGTGGGAGCATGCACGTCTGGCCAATTTGTCTGGTGCTGGCTTGAGGCAACGGATTGCTGGGTGTAGGACACACAGTGCAGTGCTGAGAATGGTGAAGAAACAGTTTCCTAGGGAAGAGGGGACATTCATGCCTGTGTAAACGGGGGAATTCCTAGGGCCAAAGATGCATGCTCAAGACTAGACTCACATGCGGAAACGAACAGACAGGCCCCTATGCTTTGGCCTGGAGTTATTCTCCCAAGTCCTTGTATCCATGAGCACTCACAGATCAATCTTCAAAGACTGGGAAAGGTATTAAAGCACCAGAACCATCAATAAGGCAGACCAGACCTGGAACATTCCAGACTATGTTTTTTTTTTTTTAAAAAAAGGTCCTCAATATGCTCAAACAGTTAAGGAAAACATGGACAAAGAACGAAAGGAAATCAAGAAAACTATAGAGGAACATAAAGAGAATATCAATAGAGAGATGGAAATTAGGGAAAGGAACCAAACAGAGCTGAAGATCCCAGTAAATTCCCTAGAGGAGTTCTACACAGATTGCAGTTGGCAGAGGAGGGAAAAAAACAGTGAACTTGCAGACAATGGAATTCATCCAGTCTGAGGAGCAGAAAGAGGAAAGAATGAGATAAGTGAACACAGCACCATCAAACACACCAGTATATGCATTGTGGGAGTTTCAGGAGGAAAACAAAGAGAGAGAGGGGCAGAGAGAATATTCAAAGAAATAATAGCTTAAAACTTCCCAAATTTAACAAAACACTTTGACATACACATCCAAGATGCTCAATGAACTCTGAACAGGATAAACTCAAATAGACCCACAACACATTATGTTTTAATCAAACTGTCAAATGCCAAAGATAAAGAGAGAATTCTGAAAGGTGCAAGAGAGAAGCAACATGTCACATGCAAGAGAGTCTCAGAAAGAATAAGTGCTGATTTCTCATCGGAAACTATGGAAACAAGAAGGCAGTGGAAGATGTATTTAAAGGGCTGGAAGCAAAAAAACTGCCACCAAGAATTGTATAACTAGCAAAACTGTCTTTCAGATATGAGGGAGGAATTAAGACATCCCCAGGTAAACAAAAGCTGAGGGAATTGATCGCCACTAGATTGGCCCTACGAGAAATTCCAAAGGGAGTTCTGCAGGTTGAAAGGAAAAGACACTACACAGTTGACTGAAGCCACAAAAGAAACAAAACAGAAAGAAAGATCTATGGCAAAGGAAATGATATGGGTAAATATGAGTACCAGTACTGTTAAAATTTTTTTTTTTTTGCCATGCTTTACTCTTCCTGCAAGATTGAAAAGGCAAATGCATAAAATGAAATGATAAATCAATGGTTTTTCATTCATAATGTATAAATACGTAATTTGTGACAAGAACTACATAAAGGTGGGAGGATGGAAGGATATAGGGACATAGTTTATAGGAACCTAGTTTCTATTCCTATTGAAGTTACATTGGCATCAAAGCAAATGAGACTGTTATAGATTTAGGATGTTCAATTTAAGACTCATGCTAACCACAAAGAAAGTCAGAGAATATGCAAACTCATAGAGACAGTAAGTAGAGTACAGGTACCAGGGTGGGGAGGCAGGGACTATGGGCATTAATGCAAAATGAGTACTGGATTTCTGTTTGGGATGCAGGGAAAGTTCTTGCACTGGATGGTGGTGAGGGTACTGCAACATTGTGAATTTGATTAATCCCACTGTAAGATATGCTTCAGAGGGGTTCGGATGGGAAGATTTATGTTGTATATAAGTTTCCACAATTTTTTTAAAAAGTGAAAATACAGGGATAATAACAATTAAATGCAATACATGCTACTGGATGGGATCTAAGAATGGAGGAGAAAAGGCTCAAAAGTACATTACAGAGATAAAAGAAAAATTGGAATGTATGATATAAGCTTTATATCAACATTAATTTCTTGAACTTGATAATGGCACTTACGGTGATTATATAAGTGAATATCCTTGTTTGTAGGAAATGTAGGTGGAATAGCATGTGTTCAAGGAGTATGATGTGTGCAAACTGCTCTCAAATGTTCAGAAGACGGTAGGTAGGTAGGTAAGTAGGTAAATAGATAAATACATAGATATCTAGACAGATAGAATGACCTGGCAAAGTTGGCCAAATTGGTGGATCTGGGATTTAGGGATGGGAGAGGGTGGTGGATATGTTAGAGTTCTCTGTATAGGGTTTGTATTATTTTTGCAACTAAAGTCTAGGTTTGAAATTACTGTAAAATAAAGTTAATAATAATAGGAATTCACATATATTGAGCAGATACTAACTCCTCTAGAGTAAAACTGACATTTTTAAATACTGTAAAGAACTATATAAACTATACAGAAAAGGCTTTGAAATAGGAAATAAAAACCTTTCTACTCTATTTTTTTAATCATCATTTTATTGAGATATATTCACATACCACGCAGTCATACAAAACAAATTGTACTTTCGATTGTTTACAGTACCATTACATAGTTGTACATTCATCACCTAAATCAATCCCTGACACCTTCATTAGCACACACACAAAAATAACAAGAATAATAATTAGAGTGAAAAAGAGCAATTGAAGTAAAAAAGAACACTGGGTACCTTTGTCTGTTTGTTTCCTTCCCCTATTTTTCTACTCATCCATCCATAAACTAGACAAAGTGGAGTTTGGTCCTTATGGCATTCCCAATCCCACTGTCACCCCTCATAAGCTACATTTTTATACAACTGTCTTCGAGATTCATGGTGTCTTAGTTTGCTAATGCTGCAGAATGCAAAACACCAGAGATGGATTGGCTTTTATAAAACGGGGATTTATTTCGCTACACAGTTACAGTCTTAAGGCCACAAAGCGTCCAAGGCAACACATCAGCAATCGGGTACCCTCACCAGAGGATGGCCAATGGCCTCCGGAAAACCTCTGTTAGCTAGGAAGGCAGCTGGCATCTGCTCCAAAGCTCCGGCCTCAAAACGGCTTTCTTCCGGGACGTTCCTCTCCAGCAAGCTTGCTTCTCTTCAAAACATCACTCCCAGCTGCACTCTCTTTCCTCTTTGAGTCAGCTCATTTATATAGCTCCACCGATCAAGGCCCACCCCGAATGGGTGGGGCCAAGCCTCCATGGGAACATCTCATCAAAATTATCTCCCACAGCTGGGTGGGGCACACTCCAAGCAAATCTAACCAACACCAAAACTTCTGCCCCACACAAGACCACAAAGATAATGGCATTTGGGGGACACAATACACTCAAACCGGCACATTCCACCCCCTGGAACCCAAAATGCCATTATCTTTCCAAATACAAAATACATTCATTCCATCACAATATCAAAAAAACTTAAATCATTTCAGTAACAAAAGTTAAGTACAAAATCCCATCAAAATAAGTTTAGGCTTGGTCAGTTCTAAGGCATAATTCCCCTCTAGCTGTGGATCTGTGAACCTAGAACAAGTTATGTGCTTCCAATATACAAAGGAGAGACATTCATAGGATAAACATTTCCATTGCCATAAGGAGAAACAGTAAGGAAAACAGGGTTAACAGGAGCAAAACAGTTCCTAAAACCCACAGGACAAAGTCCATTAGATTTCAAAGTCCGAGAGTCTTTTACAGAACAATGTTGCATTCTTGGGGCTTGAGAGAGCGGGAGCCTAACCCTTCCTAAGGGCCTTTTCGGCAGCCCTTTCCTCTCCAAACACTTAAGTGAGTGCTTCAACATTTCCACACATTGGGGAGACCACCTTCTCGGCTCCACCCTCCTCAAACATCGGGGCAGCTCCCGGATTCCCTTCCATCTCCGGGTCACATGCTCAACCCCTTCCGAACAGTGTGGTGGCAGCCAGGCTCTCCCCAATTCCCTGGAAATGTGCTCCAACCTCTTTGGGACCTGAGGTGGCAAAACTCTTCTAGAGCATCGAGGCGGAAAGCCCGCCCTCGACCTCCAGGGCAAACTCACCCTTTCCATGCATGTGGGCTGCTCCGCTCTCCCAGCCCGAGACCTCCTGACTCCAGACCTCAACCTCCATGGCTCTGTCTTTGAAGAGATTTTTCCTTTAATTTTTTCCTTGTCTGTCTCCTCCAGTCCAGACCGGCAATGGCTCTGTCTATAAAGATCTCGCAAAAATTCTGTTGGCTTTGCATGAAGCATGCAGGGGTCAAAGCCATCAGACAATAGGACTTTCCACAAATCCTTTCTGCTTAACTCCTTTTCCAATCTTGGCTTGTACTGAAATGGCGGCTGGCTTCCATGTTTGGTTATGTCCTCACGTTGGGCTGTAGCTTCTGGGATTCCACCCCCTGGAAGCTCGTAATTTTCTAAGCCATCAGCTTCTGGTTTCTTTGAACCCAAGAGTTCAGTTCTAAGTTTATCTCTCTCCACTCGCATTTTACTATAAGCTGTAAGGAGAAGCCAGGGTATATCCTCCACAGATAGTCTGGAGATCTCCTCAGCTAAGTATTCCAGGTTGTCACTTTTAAATTCTTCCTTCCATCTGACACCAGGACTCACTTTTGCCAAATTTTGTGCCACTTTAAAACAAGGATCACCTTTCTTCCAGTTTACAACACATTCATCATTTCTGTTCAAGTCCTCATCAGAAGTATCTTTAGAGTCCATATTTCCACAAACAGTCTCTTTAAAGCAGTTTTGGCCTTTTCTATCAAGCTCCTCACAACTCTTCCAGAAATTCCCCCTTATCCATTTAAAAAGCCGTTCCAACATGTTTGGTATTTGCAAACTCAGCAGCAAAAGCACCCCACTCCTGGTACCAAAATCTGTCTTAGTTTGCTAATGCTGCAGAATGCAAAACACCAGAGATGGATTGGCTTTTATAAAACGGGGATTTATTTCGCTACACAGTTACAGTCTTAAGGCCACAAAGCGTCCAAGGCAACACATCAGCAATCGGGTACCCTCACCGGAGGATGGCCAATGGCCTCCAGAAAACCTCTGTTAGCTAGGAAGGCAGCTGGCATCTGCTCCAAAGCTCCGGCCTCAAAACGGCTTTCTCCCGGGACGTTCCTCTCCAGCAAGCTTGCTTCTCTTCAAAACATCACTCCCAGCTGCACTCTCTTTCCTCTTTGAGTCAGCTCATTTATATAGCTCCACCGATCAAGGCCCACCCCGAATGGGTGGGGCCAAGCCTCCATGGGAACATCTCATCAAAATTATCTCCCACAGCTGGGTGGGGCACACTCCAAGCAAATCTAACCAACACCAAAACTTCTGCCCCACACAAGACCACAAAGATAATGGCATTTGGGGGACACAATACACTCAAACCGGCACACATGGGTTCTGGGTTGTAGTTTAATAGTTTCAGGTATCCACCACCAGCTACCCCAATTCTTTAGAACCTAAAAAAGGCTGTCTAAAGTGTGCGTAAGAGTGCCCACCAGAGTGATCTCTCGGCTCGTTTTGGAATCTCTCTGCCACTGAAGCTTATTTAATTTCCTTTCACATCCCCCTTTTGGTCAAGAAGATGTTCTCCATCCCACGATGCCGGGTCTACATTCCTCCCCGGGAGTCATATTACACGTTGCCAGGGAGATTCACTTCCCTGGGTGTCTGATCCCACGTAGGGGGGAGGGCAGTGATTTCACCTTTCAAGTTGGCTTAGCCAGAGAGAGAGGGCCACATCTGAGCAACAAAGAGGCATTCAGGAGGAGACTCTTAGGCACAAATACAGGGAGGCCTAGCCTCTCCTTTGCAGCAACTGTCTTCCCAAGGGTAAAACTTATGGTAGAGGGCTCAACCCATCAAACCACCAGTCCCCTATGTCTGTGGTCATGTTAGCAACCATGGAGGTGGGGTAGGCGAATACCCCTGCATTCTCCACAGGCTCCTCAAGGGGGCACTACATCTTTTTTTTTTTTTTTCCTTGTTTGTCTTTTTTCTTTTTTTTTTTTTTTTAACTTACCCTTCTTTTTTAAATCAACTGTATGAAAAAAAAAGTTAAAAAGTAAACAAACATACAATAAAAGAACATTTCAAAGACACCATAACAAGGGAGTAAGAAAAAGACAACTAACCTAAGATAACTGCTTAACTTCCAACATGTTCCTACTTTACCCCAAGAAAGTTACATAATATAGCAACATTTCAGTGAACTTGTTCCTACTACATCCATCAGAAATTAACAGACCATAGTCATTTCTGGGCATCCCCAGAACGTTAAATACCTTATCTGTTCTTCTTGGATTATTGTTCCCCCTTCCTTAATTGCTCTCTACTGCTAGTTCCCCTACATTCTACATTATAAACCATTTGTTTTACATTTTTCAAAGTTCACATTAGTGGTAGCATATAATATTTCTCTTTTTCTGCCTGGCTTATTTCGCTCAGCATTATGTCTTCATGGTTCATCCATGTTGTCATATGTTTCACCAGATCGTTCCTTCTTACTGCCGCGTAGTATTCCATCGTGTGTATATACCACATTTTATTTATCCACTTATCTGTTGAAGGACATTTGGGTTGTTTCCATCTCTTGGCAATTGTGAATAATGCTGCTATGAACATTGGCGTGCAGATATCTGTTCGTGTCACTGCTTTCCGATCTTCCGGGTATATACCGAGAAGTGCAATCGCTGGATCGAATGGTAGCTCTATATCTAGTTTTCTAAGGAACTGCCAGACTGACTTCCAGAGTGGCTGAACCATTATACAGTCCCACCAACAATGAATAAGAGTTCCAATTTCTCCACATCCCCTCCAGCATTTGTAGTTTCCTGTTTGTTTAATGGCAGCCATTCTAACCGGTGTTAGATGGTATCTCATTGTGGTCTTAATTTGCATCTCTCTAATAGCTAGTGAAGCTGAACATTTTTTCATGTGTTTCTTGGCCATTTGTATTTCCTCTTCAGAGAACTGTCTTTTCATATCTTTTGCCCATTTTATAATTGGGCTGTCTGTACTATTGTCATTGAGTTGTAGGATTTCTTTGTATATGCAAGATATCAGTCTTTTGTCAGATACATGGTTTCCAAAAATTTTTTCCCATTGAGTTGGCTGCCTCTTTACCTTTTTGAGAAATTCCTTTGAGGTGCAGAAACTTCTAAGCTTGAGGACTTCCCATTTATCTATTTTCTCTTTTGTTGCTTGTGCTTTGGGTGTAAAGTCTAGGAAGTGGCCGCCTAATACAAGGTCTTGAAGATGTTTTCCTACATTATCTTCTAGGAGTTTTATGGTACTTTCTTTTATATTGAGATCTTTGGTCCATTTTGAGTTAATTTTTGTGTAGGGGGTGAGGTAGGGGTCCTCTTTCATTCTTTTGGATATGGATATCCAACTCTCCCAGCCCCATTTGTTGAAAAGACCATTATGGCTCAGTTCGGTGACTTTGGGGGCCTTATCAAAGATCAGTCGGCCATAGATCTGAGGGTCTATCTCTGAATTCTCAATTCGATTCCATTGATCTATATGTCTATCTTTGTGCCAGTACCATGCTGTTTTGGCAACTGTGGCTTTATAATAAGCTTCAAAGTCAGGGAGTGTAAGTCCTCCCACTTCGTTTTTCTTTTTTAGAGTGTCTTTAGCAATTCGAGGCATCTTCCCTTTCCAAATAAATTTGATAACTAGCTTTTCCAAGTCTGCAAAGTAGGTTGTTGGAATTTTGATTGGGATTGCATTGAATCTGTAGATGAGTTTGGGTAGAATTGACATCTTAATGACATTTAGCCTTCCTATCCATGAACATGGAATATTTTTCCATCTTTTAAGGTCCCCTTCTATTTCTTTTAGTAGAGTTATGTAGTTTTCTTTGTATAGGTCTTTTACATCTTTGGTTAAGTTGATTCCTAGGTACTTGATTTTTTTAGTTGCTATTGAAAATGGTATCTTTTTCTTGAGTGTCTCTTCAGTTTGTTCATTTCTAGCATATAGAAACATTACTGACTTATGTGCATTAATCTTGTATCCCGCTACTTTGCTAAATTTGTTTATTAGCTCTAGTAGGTGTATCGTTGATTTCTCAGGGTTTTCTAGATATAAGATCATATCATCTGCAAACAATGACAGTTTTACTTCTTCTTTTCCAATTTGGATGCCTTTTATTTCTTTGTCTTGCCGGATTGCCCTGGCTAGCACTTCCAGCACAATGTTGAATAACAGTGGTGACAGCGGGCATCCTTGTCTTGTTCCTGATCTTAGAGGGAAGGCTTTAAGTCTCTCACCATTGAGTACTATGCTGGCTGTGGGTTTTTCATATATGCTCTTTATCATGTTGAGGAAGTTTCCTTCAATTCCTACCTTTTGAAGTGTTTTTATCAAAAAGGGACGTTGGATTTTGTCAAATGCTTTTTCAGCATCTATTGAGATGATCAATTGATTTTTCCCTTTCGAGTTTTTAATGTGTTGTAATACATTGATTGTTTTTCTGATGTTGAACCATCCTTGCATGCCTGGAATGAACCCCACTTGGTCATGGTGTATGATTTTTTTAATGTGTCTTTGGATTCGATTTGCAAGTATTTTGTTGAGGATTTTTGCATCTATATTCATTAGGGAGATTGGCCGGTAGTTTTCCTTTTTTGTAGCATCTTTGCCTGGTTTTGGTATTAGATTGATGTTAGCTTCATAAAATGAGTTAGGTAGTGTTCCATTTTTTTCAATGTTTTGAAAGAGTTTGAGTAAGATTGGTGTCAGTTCTTTCTGGAAAGTTTGGTAGAATTCCCCTGTGAAACCATCTGGCCCTGGGCATTTATTTGTGGGAAGATTTTTGATGACTGATTGGATCTCTTTGCTTGTGATGGGTTGGTTGAGGTCTTCTATTTTTTCTCTGGTCAGTCTAGGTTGTTCATATGTTTCCAGGAAATTGTCCATTTCTTCTACATTATCCAGTTTGTTGCCATACAGTTGTTCATAATATCCTCTTATAATTTTTTTAATTTCTTCAGGATCTGCAGTTATGTCACCTTTTTCATTCATTATTTTGTTTATATGGGTCTTCTCTCTTTTTGATTTTGTCAGTCTAGCTAGGGGCTTGTCAATCTTGGTGATCTTCTCAAAGAACCAACTTTTGGTGATATTTATCCTCTCTATTGTTTTTTTGTTCTCTATGTCATTTATTTCTGCTTTAATCCTTGTTATTTCTTTCCTTCTACTTGGTTTAGGATTGGTTTGCTGTTCATTTTCTAGCTTCTTCAGTTGATCCATTAGTTCTTTGATTTTGGCTCTTTCTTCCCTTTTAATATATGCGTTTAGTGCTATAAATTTCCCCCTTAGCACTGCTTTTGCTGCATCCCATAGGTTTTGGTATGTTGTGTTCTCATTTTCATTCGTCTCTATATATTTAGCAATTTCTCTTGCTATTTCTTCGTTAACCCACTGATTGTTTAGGAGTGTGTTGTTTAACCTCCAGGTATTTGTGAATTTTCTAAGTCTCTGATGGTTATTGACTTCTAATTGTATTCCATTGTGGTCAGAGAATGTGCTTTGAATAATTTCAATCTTTTTAAATTTATTGAGGCTTGTTTTATGTCCCAGCATATGATCTATTCTGGAGAAAGTTCCGTGAGCACTAGAAAAGTATGTGTATCCTGGTGATTTGGGATGTAATGTCCTGTAGATGTCTGTTAAATCTAATTCATTTATCAGATTGTTTAGGTTTTCAATTTCCTTATTGGTCTTCTGTCTGGTTGATCTATCTATAGGAGAGAGTGATGTGTTGAAGTCTCCCACAATTATTGTGGAAACATCAATTGCTTCCTTTAGTTTTGCCAGTGTTTCTCTCATGTATTTTGTGGCAGCTTGATTGGGTGCATAGACATTTACGATTGTTATTTCTTCTTGCTGAATTGCCCCTTTGATTAGTATGTAGTGGCCTTCTTTGTCTCTCAAAACATCCCTGCATTTGAAGTCTATTTTATCTGAGATTAATATTGCTACACCTGCTTTCTTTTGGCTGTAGCTTGCATGAAATATTTTTTTCCATCCTTTCACTTTCAGTTTCTTTGTGTCCCTGTGTCTAAGATGAGTCTCTTGTATGCAACATATTGATGGTTCCTTTTTTTTGATCCATTCTGCGAGTCTATATCTTTTAATTGGGGAGTTTAATCCATTTACATTCAACGTTAAAACCGTGAAGGCATTTCTTGAATCGGCCATCTTATCCTTCGGTTTATGTTTGCCATATTTTTCCCTCTCTCTATTAATATCCTTTATTGTACCCATACCGAATCTCTTTAGTACTGAACCTTTCTCCAAGTCTCTCTGTCCTGTCTTTGTTTCTCTGTCTGTAGGGCTCCCTTGAGTATCTCCAGTAGGGCAGGTCTCTTGTTAGCAAATTCTCTCAGCATTTGTTTGTCTGTGAAAAATTTAAGCTCTCCCTCAAATTTGAAGGAGAGCTTTGCTGGATAAAGTATTCTTGGCTGGAAATTCCTCTCACTCAGAATTTTAAATATATCGTGCCACTGCCTTCTTGCCTCCATGGTGGCTGCTGAGTAGTCACTACTTAGTCTTATGCTGTTTCCTTTGTATGTGGTGAATTGCTTTTCTCTTGCTGCTTTCAGAACTTGCTCCTTCTCTTCTATGTTTGACAGTGTGATCAGTATATGTCTCGGAGTGGGTTTTTTTGGATTTATTCTATTTGGAGTTTGCTGAGCATTTATGATTTGTGTATTTATGTTGTTTAGAAGATTTGGGAAGTTTTCCCCAACAATTTCTTTGAATACTCTTCCTAGACATTTACCCTTCTCTTCCCCTTCTGGGACACCAATGAGTCTTATATTCGGACGTTTCATATTATCTATCATATCCCTGAGGTCCATTTCGAGTTTTTCAATTTTTTTCCCCATTCTTTCTTTTATGCTTTCATTTTCCATTCTGTCATCTTCCAGGTCACTGATTCGTTGTTCAACTTCCTCTAGTCTTGTACTATGAGTGTCCAGAATCTTTTTAATTTGGTCAACAGTTTCTTTAATTTCCATAAGATCATCCATTTTTTTATTTAGTCTTGCAATGTCTTCTTTATGCTCTTCTAGGGTCTTCTTGATTTCCTTCATATCCCGTACTATGGTCTCATTGTTCATCTTTAGTTCTTTGGGTAGCTGCTCTAGGTGCTGTGTCTCTTCTGGTCTTTTGATTTGGGTGCTTGGGCTTGGGTTATCCATATCGTCTGGTTTTTTCATATGCTTTATAATTTTCTGTTGTTTTTGGCCTCGTGGCATTTGCTGAACTTGATAGGGTTCTTTTAGGGTTTGTAGACCTATTGAAGTCCTTATCTCTAATTTATCAGATCTACAGCTTCGTGGAGTACACTTTCTCTAACTAACCAGCAGGTGGCGTCCACGAGCCACCTGTTCTCCACAAGCCAGTTCTCCCCTGCTTAGCCTTTTTGGTGAGTGGGGGAGTGAGTCTTGTGGGGCCCAACTGGTGTACCAAGCTTGCGTGTGTAGTTGGTGTTGCCTGCCCTGTATGTGGGGCGTGTTTCTGGGCAGTCGGGGAGGGGGGGTGGCCCTAACAATCAAATCTCCCTGATGATCCTAGAGTTTTAAAGCTGCTGCAATAGTCTAATCCTTCAGTTCAGTCCTGCCACAGTTTGTCTCTGCCACTGACCCACAAGTCTTTGGTATTGGCGTATGGCTCCTGAGACTTGCAAGTGGGCCCCTCTTCCAGGCTGTGCACCCCGGGTCCTCTGTTGAGGGATGACTGTGCTATGTCACAGGTGAGTGCCGTCCCCCCAGGGCAGTTCTGGGCTACTGGGCTGTGTAGGGAGGCTCCCAGTCTGCTCAAATGATGGCTGAATGGGGCTTTGTTAATTCACACTGCTCCACCTTCCCAGCTCTGGGACATTCAGCTGAGGTTGCAGGGAAGGCTAATGTCCACGCCCAGTTTTGTGGTGTGTGCCTGTTATTTGAAGCACTTCCGTCACACTGGGTTGTCTGGGGCAGCTCTGGGCTATGGGGCTGGCGATGGGCAGGAGTGTTTCCTGTCCACCAGGATGGTGGCTGTGAGCGGACACCCCCCTTTTCTTGGGAAGTTGTGTTGTTTAGTGAATTTTCTCAGCCACTGGATTATTGCCTTTTGTCTCAGAGCTCTCTTAGTTCTGCTCTTGACTTGACATGCCCAAATTGAAAGTCTTTGAAGCTTTCTGTATTGGGCTTCTTAGAGTAATTGTTTTAGAAAAAGAAAAAAGGATTTAAAAAAAAAAAAAAAAAAAAAAAAAAAACGGCCCTCCTCAGAGATCTAATGGGTTATTGAAATGCTAATAGACAAAGCAACCAGGGCCATTAAGGAAAGGTCCACAGGGCAGAGAGATCAGCTTTGCTTCGGGATTTGCATATGCGCCTCAAGGCCTGAGCTCCGCCCTTCCCCTTTCTGTGTTCACCAGAACTCCAAAAATCCTCTGCTTTTATTTTGGAGTTTTTCGTGTTGTTTTTTTTCTATGCCTGTCTCCTCTCTGCTGGGCTGGCTGCTCTCAGAGTCTCTGGTGTCTGGTCTCAGTCTATCTATGGTTGGAGTTTGAATCAGTAGAATGAGTTTCCGATAAGAGCAGCCACTGCAGTTCTCCCTTCTCCTTCCCGGAGCTGACAGCCCCTCCTCCCCCGGGACTGAGCCTGGCCAGGAGGGGCGCGGGTCCCCTGGCCGCAAAAACTTACAGATTTCGCTGATCTCAGCAGTTCCACGTTTTCATGAGTGTTGTATGAAGTATGCCCAAAGACAGATTGCTCTGTGGTGTCCAGTCCACGCAGTTCCTGGCTTTTTACCTACTTTCCTGGAGGAGTAACTAAAACTTACAGCTTACCAGTCTGCCATCTTGCCCCGCCTCCCCTCTACTCTATTTTAAGAAAGATAGGATTTTATTGCATATTAAAGTATAAAAATAAAATAACAACTTGGAAATCCTTCTAAGGTCATGAGCAAAGCAAGGATGTTCACTCTCACCACTATTACTGCCAGTGCAATAAGCTAAGAAAAGGAAATAGAAGAATTAGAGATTCGAAAGGAAGAAATAAAACTGTTCCTATTTGCAGATGGCATGCTTGCCTACATAGAAAATCCCAAGGAATCTACACACACACACACACATATATCCTAAAACTGGTGAGTTCAGCAAGGTAGCAGGATATGAGATCAATATAAAAACTTGTATTTCTATTTGAATTTTATATACCAGCAATTTTATTTCTGTATACTAACAATGAACATGTAGACACCAAAATTTAAAACCAATAGCATTTACAATCACTCAAAAAATTCAAATATGTAGGTGTAACTTTAACAAAACATATATAGGACTTATATGCTAAAACCTACAAAATGCTGATGGAAGAAATCAAAGAAAAATTAAATAGCTAAAAAATATGGAAAAAGGAAAAATAAAGTGAGAGGAATCCATCTACCTGATTTCAAGATTGATTGTATAGCTAGCCTAAACAAGACAGTGTAGTACTCATGGAAGGAAAGACACACAGATCTATGGAATAGAATAGAGAGCACAGAAATAGGCCCAGACAAATATGCTCAACTGATTTTTGACAGAAGTTGCAAAAGTAATTCAACAGAGAAAGGATAGCCTTCCAACAAACAGCACTAGAGTAAGTGGGTAACTATAGGCAAAAAAAGTGAATCTTTGAGCTAAGTCTTACACCTTACAGAAAAATTAATTCAAAATAGATTTAACAGACACAAATGTGAAACAGAAAACTATAAAACTTCCAGAGAAATAAATACAGGACAAAATCTTTGGAAACTAAGGCCATGCAGTTCTTAGACCATACACCAAAAAAGCACAATTCAGAAAAGAAAAAAATTGATAAACTGACCTTCATCAAAATTAAACTTTTGCTCTGTGAAAGACCTGTTAAGAATATGAAAAGAAAACCTACAAACTGGGAGAAAATATTTGCAAACCATATATCGAATAAAGGACAAGTATCTAGACTATAAAAAGAACTACCAAAACTCAGCAGTGAAAACACTAACAAACAAATTATAAAATGGGCAAAAGACATAAAGATACATTTCACTGAAGAGGATATACAGATGGCAAATGGGCACATGAAAAGATGTTCAGCTTCATTAGGAATTAGGGAAATGCAAATGAAAACCACAACGAGATACCATTCCAAACCTATCAGAATGGCTAAGATAAAAAGTAGTGACTACACCAAATGCTGACAAGGGTGTGGTAAAACTGGATCACTCAAGCATTGCTGGTGGGAATGAAAAATGGCAAAGCCACTCAGGAAAATAATTTGGCAGTTTCTTAAAGAACTAATACACATCTACCTCATGACCCAGCAATTGCACTCTGGGGCATCTATCCCACAGAAATTAAAACTTACGTTCACACCAAAACCTGTACACGAATGTTTATAGAATCTTTATTTGTAATAGCCCCAAACTGGAAATGGCCCAGATGTCCTTCAATGGGTGAATGGTTACACCAACTATGATATATCCATCCTACTGAATACTGCCCAGCAATAAAAAAAGAACAAATTCTACACGCAACAATGCTGCAAGGAAAGAGCCAATCCCAAAAGGGTACATACTATACGATTCAGTGTATAGCACACCCTTGAAATAACACAATTATAGAGATGGAGAGCAGATTAGTGGATAGCAGGAGTTAAGTAGGGGGTGGGCATGGAAGGGAAGTGGGTCTGGCTATAAAAGGACAACAGGAAGGACCCTTGCAGTGATAAAAATTCTTGGCATCTTGACTGATCCTGGTGGTGATAATGTAGTATAAGTTTTTCAGGATGTTACCTTTGTGGAAAACTGGGTAAAGTGTACATGGTTTCTCTATTATATCATACAATTGCATGTGAATCTGCGATTATCTCCAAATAAAACTTTATTTTTTAATGGAAAAAATATTCCCCCAACAACTAAGTTAACTTGCCGTCCTCCAGCAGACTAGGAAGACAGCTTCTTGCAAATCACATCATTTCCCCATGTAGGCCGTCCAGATGTAGAACATATTCTGCCTATGCATTATCACTTCATCAGGAAGTCACAGCTCCAAAAAGGCTAATTTTTAAGTTTCCATTTAGAAATCCCATCTTTAAGCTAAATTGCTTTCTTAGCAAAAGGACTATTGCTGTTTTAATGGTTTAAGATTATATACTAGAAAAACAATAAACTAATGGAAAAACTCAAAAACAAGAAATCACAGTAATTAGCACAAAAGAATTTCTAAGTCAACTACTGAGCAACTTTCTGAATGCATATCCAAGACATGTTTATTGCAGGGTTATTTGTAATATTAAAAAATTGGAAACAACCTAAATGTCTAATTTGGAGTGATTAAAGAAATTGTACCCATCACTCTAGAATTATGCAGTGATTAAAAATAACAAGGTAGAACCACATGCTCTGACCATGAATAATAATCAAGATCAATTATTGAACTGCAAAAAGGTACAGAACAATGCAAAAGAATGATCCCATTTAAGTCTTTGAAATTATATATTTGAATATGTGCATATGTAATGTAAATAAATGGAAATGGATTATTTTCAGATTTATTTGTAATGGAAACTTTCAGGAGGAGAGAGATGGTGACTCAGACGGGTGAAGGAAGAAGGACCTTATACCATATCCTTTTGGCTATATCCTTTTAAAAATGAATTATTGTAAAACAGAAAAGCAGAACACACAAACTTAGATTTCTGTCAATCAATTGTAATTCAAACAAGATGTGCTTTCCACTTAATTCAACTGGTTAAAAACTAAAGGTACTCTTCCTTTCATATCAACCCAAAATGTACATATTTAAGTTTTATCACATCTGCCACTGCATCAGTCCTTCTTAAAAAGTGACTAGACCAGTGACTCAAACTCAAGTCCTTCAAGGAACCCCAGATATTAACAGGAACGTTCTTGGCTCAAAGAGGCTTGAGAAATGCTGCTTACAACAGAATCAGGTGGGGAAAAGGTAATCGGCCTTTTGTTTTCCGTATTTGGTCACGGAGGCTTTGTAAAAGGATGCTCAGTGGATTTCAGAGTCTGAGAAATGCTGAATCTGATTCCTTGCCTTTGCAATATCCCAATGCTGTCCAAATTATCTACCAACTTCACAAGGACGGGAACTGACTACAGCCTCAGCCCCTGGCACGATGGCATGTGATGAGCTCGTGACAAACGTGCATCAATAGCAGTTATAAAACGTGCACAGTATTACGTATTTGCCCTACACTCTTCTTCATGCCATTAATTTGCCCAGAAAGGTTAAATGAGATAATTCATTATATTTCTATACAAAAAAGCATTTGGTAAATAGTAAAAATGGAGCCAAGTACTACATTACAAAAATCTCATTTAAAGAAATCTAAACTGAAAACTGAGAAATCGGGTTATACACATTATGAGCATAGTCTTCACCAATTATTTGGCAGTTCCCTTTATCAAGTAAAATCTTCTAATGGATTTAAATACGATCTGACTTGCACCATTAGTCACTTTTCAGGGATGTTTAATTACAGCAAAAGTGATCAGACAAGTCCCCACCACACCCAAATCTGATTCATTCTTCTTTCCAAAAACAATTTTAAGCTAGTCTTACCTGTTAAAAGCATCAAGATAAACTTTAGAATCACTTTCTCCAGCTCCAGACTGCACAACCACTAAAAGTATTTTAAAATTATAAATCAATTTGGGAAGAACTGACATTTATATAATATCCCAACTTCCCATCTAGGAAAAATGGCATGCCACTGCATCATCTAAATCATCTCTTATATATTGTTTAGGAAAACTGTGAAGATTTTCCACAAATATGTCCTGCACATTTTCTATTAGAATTATTCCTTGTTATCTGGATTATACAGCTTTATTATTTCCAAATACATTAAGCAACTCAATTAAGTTATCTACCTGAACCTCCAGGAGATCCTTAAGGAGCTGGCCTGCCTGAGTGAATAGTGAGAAAGGATTTGTAATTAGCATGGTAATGTCATCTGTAAACAGGAGATTATAAAACTTCTCAAGGTTTCTTAAAAAGTTCTATCAAGTAGTGTACATATTCAACCTTATAATCCTACATACCATATTAACTTAGACTACTGAGAAAATATTAAATGAGATAATGCACTGTAATACACTTAGAAAAGTGCTTGGCACATGGAGATAAATATTGAAGAAATATTGGGAAAAGATGCTTGTTGTTATTACATAGATAAAAGGTCAACTTGGCTCCACTCTTGGTCACTGCTTCTGAAGAGGTAGAGTTAAAGCGGACAAAAGGTGTGCTATAGTGAAGCCTGCTCTTCTTCCCCTCTGCAAGTTGCCCTCAGAAGCAGGACTCGCCAGAAAACAGCCATCATAAAGGCACATGGGGGAAAATGCAACAGCTGGACGTCCACCCACAAGCCAGACTTCCCCACTGAGGTTCGGCAAGGAAACTGCTGCTAACTCACTCATCTCTGTCCTTTCTTTCTTTGAATTCCCTCTGTCCATCTTCGCCCCTGTTCCACCCGGAATCCACAGGGACACCCCGACAGGCAGCCCTTCCTGTGTTCCCTCTCCTGGGGGGTTTGGTCCCAGCTGCTCCAGATCCTGCCTCAGTTCCCGGAGATGTTGTCCTCACTCAGAGACAAGCCCAAGTCAAATGCCACTACGTGATCAACACCTGACTCGACAGAAAAGGATTGCGTGGTGGTAGTTCAGCATCATGAAAGATTTTGCAACGTGCAGTTTAAGATGATAAAATGTCATGGTGGTTATCTGAGACTTACAAAAAAGTCAAATTCACCAACTAGCTATGTAACTCAAACAACTTTAAATTCTCTGTGCCTCAGTTTTCTCAAAATGGGAATAACAGAACTTAATCTAACGAAGTTGAGGACTGAAGGAATGAATAATTGTCATCTGTAAATAGAATACCTGGCACAGAGTGGTGCTCCCTAAGTCTTTCCTGAATAGGTAAATAAAATAAAAGGAAAAGCCTACCCTAAATCTAAAGGGAATTTTTAGAAACGGTTAAATTTTTAAAAGGCTGAATTACAGAATCAATTGTATTTTCCAAGTCATTACTAAACATGAGGTGGCTGCTACACGTTTACTTGTACTGGCTTACATAACAGACAAAAAAACTTATTCTCTTGGGAATTTCCAGAACTCTGTTGCACAGCCAAAATACACTGACCTTGAATACATTGTTCTTGAACAAAGTGGATATACTGAATGCCGAATTGATGTTAGTATTTCGTACCTAGCACACAGCACTGAGTGCTCTCATGCTCAATTGTTAGCTGGCAGTGATGCTAGTGTGTAAGAATAACACAACTTTTAATCTTATTTAAAATGTATTCTGCACTCCCAGAGTACTTACAAGAAACTGCTCTTCTGCTCTTCATGGTTTGCTGTCTATCCGTCAGCAGAAAGACAGCTGGGTTTTGAGCCAGCGGTGGGTTTTTCCACTGTTTTCAGAAGTCGGAGAACTACCATATGCTAACCTCCAGAGATGCCACAAACATCAGTCGCTGGAAGCCATCAGAGCCCCCGGAGACAGTGCACGCAGGATCCACGGCTCCCACTGCAAGGCCACCACTGGGCGGCTGTCAGGTCCCTGAAGGTGGCTCCACGCAGGGCAGATCCATGACAGAAAAAGGGTGAGAGCCGGGAGGGAGCAGACTTACTTCCTTAGTTCACCAAAAGGTAACTGTTGGGGATCAAATCATGTCGCCCACAAGACACCTTCAAGGCTCAATCCGTGTTCCTGTGGGTGTGAACCCATTTGTGAACAGGACCTTGGAAGGTGTGATTATTAGTTAAGGGGTGGACTCACCTGTAAACAGGATCTTTGAAGATCCGTTTAGATGAGGCCAAACTGAATCAGGGTAGGCCTTCATCCGTATGACTGAGGTCTTCTAAGCAGAGGAAACTGGACATGGTCAGTCAACAGAAGCCAGTAGAAGTCAGAGGAAATCAGAGGAGCGGATATAGGAGAGAGAGCTCGCCATGTGATGGACAACTGCTGGAACACTACAGATTCCGAGAGGAAGCATGGCCTGCTGAAACCTTGACTTTGTGGACTTCAGCCTCCAAAACAGTGAGGCAAAAAGTTTCTGTTGTTGAGCCTTTCCATTGTGTGTTATCTGTCAGAGCAGTCTGGCAAACTAAGACAGTAGCAGACCCAGGGGACACGGGAGGGAACCTGCCCAGAATCTTATGGCTATAAAGGGGCCAGCCGTCTGTCCACAAAGCCCTGCAGCATCACCCCACCCTCCCTACCCCTGGAAGAGGCCCTTCCTATTGCCAAGGAGCCCAAGGACTGGAGACACACTGTGCCCCTGGGCTTTTGTACTGTTTGGCCAATTGTAAATCATGACCCCTTTCTGGGTCCCCACTTTCTCATCTATGAAATGGGATGGGGTGGGGTGGTGGAACCAGGTGAACTCCAATATGAATGGAAGTCACGAGAAATGAATAATAAAATGAGTGGCAAGACACTGAGTCCATAACTTGGTGCCAAGGTTGTTGACAGAGAAGCAAAAGGCATCTCATCACTCTTAATTCTTTAAATAATAAAACCAAAGTCAATAAAGACAGGTTGATTGAGCAAGACTTATGGCTTCTCTGTTTTCCCACCACAGTTAAGATAACCAGATACTATGAAGCCTGACTTTGGCTGAGGACCAAATGCAGAATTCACCTCTTCTGGGAAGGCCTCAGCTGCTCTCAGGCAGAGCTGGCCATGCTGTCCACTGAGCCCCACTCATGCTCTTGGGACACAGGTGTAACTGGTATAACTACCCCCTCCACATTAGGCCTGAAACTGGTCTTTGTTAAGCTCAGCATCATCATAGCTGAATACTATACCATACATGTACTAGATGCTCAATAAATTAATAAATGGCACCTATGGCTCTTTTCACTGCAAAGTTCTACTGCCTTCTCCCCTGATTCTCCATTCGCAGTCCATTCGACATTTGGGACCCTTACAGATAACATGGCCTACTTTTCAGAGAATCAAAAAGGCTACTCCAAGCTACTTCTCTCCGTTTCCAGGGCAAAGGTCTGCAAACCCAGTTTTGCATCTATGTTCTCTTCTTCTTTGGCTAAAACACCACTCCTTCCATTAGCTGTCAGGATGTGCTGCTTCCCCTCCTGCCCACCCCTGTGCCAGGCTCACAGAGCTAGCCCTGTCCCCAGCAGTGGCTTCATTCCTTAGCTGCTGCTTCCACTCAGAAGTCTGAGGTCCCAAAGCACCAGCCCCCCAAGATCCCCCCATTTGGGTCCCTTGGTCAGAGAGGACACTAAAGACTTCGGATGTGACTCAAAAGGCCGGATCCTTGACCGAACTATATCTTAAGGCCTCCCCTGCCCCCAACCTCACCACACCACGTCCCCCAAACCCTGAAATGGAATTCAAGGCTAGTTTCTTTCCTCTTTGAAAAGAGATAGCCAGTAACCCTGAAACTTTAAACTTGGAAAGCACATTTACATACGCCACCAAGTTCCAGGGTCACATGAAGCTAAGGGGTGGCCCATTTAAAACAAACCCCACTGAGCAGCTCAAAGGGATTTCTCCATTTGGGACAAGTGCAAAATTCAAACGAAGGCCATGATTAGCAACTGAGTGTGCTTTAGAACACCCCCCACCCTGGCCCTCGTGGGCTGACATGGTATCCGAGCACACCCCAGGAAAGAGACCACAGCCCTCCCCAGTGCCCGTGATTACAGGGCAAGGCTGAGGGCAGCAGCAAGGACTGAGAAACAAAGCCTTCTGTGAAACCAGAAACCACACAAGGTCACAAAAACAACAAGAACTCGTAAATCCCCAAAGCCCTTCGGTGAGGAATTTTCCGAAGCACCTGTGCCCAGCGCTGAAACTACGGCAGGCTAGTCTCATACCTGAGATGATGAGAGGACAGAACCCAGCCACCCCTCTGAAAGACATTCAAGGTCAAAGGCATTTTTAAAGGGGGGTCCCCTGCAGGCTTATCTGTGGAATAACATCCAGACACAGGCCAAAAAGCCCATCTGAAAACAGGCTCAGGGATAAGACAGACCCCATCCTTTGTCACTGACATGGGCTCAGGTGAGTCGAGGTGAGGGCAGGGCACACACTTCTGCTATCCTCAGAGCCCCTGATTCCACACAGGCGGGTGGATGAAGAGGCTCTGAAAACTAATGCTTATGAAGTCAAGGGCCTGGAATGCAACTTTGCTAATCACAAGTAGGTTTCTTTTCTAAGGAAATAAAATCTCTCTTGCCACCCCTACCCCCACCTCCCTTGATGAGTTAAAGGAAAATCACCACACAAGAAAAAGTAAAGTCAACCAAAGCTGCTTAACGGATGTGCAATTATGAATGATTTAGAAAGTGCATAAAGATTAAAGCCGGATAGAAGGCTGTGTACTTGACCAATACTCGGCAATGTATTTAAGCAAATACTCTTCCAAATATCAGTACTCTTCCTCCCACAATTTGCAAAGATGTGGTCAACAAGCTGGTGGTTCTCAAAGTGGGTCCCAAACTAGCATGGCAGCATCATTAGGGAAGTTGTTAGAAATGCAAATTCTCGGCTCCCACTTCCCCCAGACCTGCTGAGTCAGGAACTCTGGGGGTGGGGCCCGGCCATCTGAGTTTTAACAGGCCCTCCAGGGGATACTGGTCCACATTTGAGTCTGTAACCCGCTGGACAAGACAAGTTAACACTCCTTCTGGGTGCTAACTGCTCACGTGCAGCACTCTCTCTCACCTAACACAACTGTTGTTTTCTCCCTCACAGCCTCAGAGCTGACAAGGCCAAAGACCCCTCCCCAAGTGCTTTCCCCACTAGTGGGGCACTCCAGAGGGGGCAAACTGTGGTGCTGGCTGGGGCATGAAGAGAAGAAAGTTGTCTAGGGCAGCGGTTCCTGAACTTGTTTGCACATTACACTCACCCGGGAGCTTACTAAATACTGGGGCCTCAGCCCACTCTCAGAAATTGTGATTCCATTTGGGGATGGGGGCGGGGGTACAGCCTGCACTTTGGAACCTTTAAAAGCTCCCCAGGTGATGATAATGTGCCATCAAGTACGTCTGCTGACCCATCTGGAACTGTTTAAACAGAGGTGGGACAGCACCCAGAGGGCAAGTCGATGCAGAAGGGACAGAGGAGATGGCAGGGATGCCACGTGCAGGAGGACATCACGAGTCTGAAGTCTGACCTGGGACAGGAGTGACCCTGTGGGCCTGGCACCCCGGAGACAGCTTGATGCAAATTGCTCAGGTATTATCCATCCCGTTTTCCTTATGAGGAATCTGGGCTAAGGCGGGTTAGTAATAGACTCTGTCATATTCAGGGCTGCTGGGCTAGGTGTGTGAGCTGGGCCCAGGTTTCCTTCTTATCTGTGAAATCAGCAAAAGGACCCGCCTTCAGGGTGCCCTGTTCGCCTATCCAGTGACCAGCCAAATACATTTCTTCTTAAAGATACCAGTCTCAATTTAGAAATCTAAACTCCACAAGTTAGGCCCTACATTTTGCATGCCTGAAAACACAGACACTGCAGTCCTCACACCATAAGGAGCAAACAAATTCTTCAATCTTTTGTGGGGAAACCTACAGGATGACTTCAATTTTCCAATCTCTGCCTTGTATTATGGTCCCAAACCAAAACCTGCAGAATCCACTTTTACAGCTCAAATTGCAAGGGATCCAACATGGTGCTAGAGCCAACCAGACCAACGGGCAGCATTTCTAAGCATGAAGGCCTAAAGGAGAAAGAATGCACACTGATTTGAAGGCATTAAGGGAGGGTTCATAAAACATCAGTGAATAGCCCCCCAGCTGCCCCACTTTTAACATACTCTTTTTTTTTTTTCCGTGTTATTATATCTAACCCATAGCTTAGTTCTTCAGTTGCTTCTGAACGGTTGAGGCTGAGCAACAATCAACCCCAAAGGAATAAATACAATTGATTAAAACTGATTACACAAGATGGGGGAATTGGATTTAGTTGCTCCCATCTGAGAAACACAGAAATAGTGTGGGTTTCAGGCACAGTTCACTCTGGGCTTCCCCTCTGCTTTTCAGTGATTCTCTGGGTCCTGTTCCTACCGCCTGCTGGCTTTGTCCTCAGGCTGGCTCCACTCCTGATCACAAGACGGGCCGCAGGCACCAACTAGAGCCACGTGCATCCTTATTCACTTCCCAGAAACACCAAACCAAAGTTGAGAGCAGTGTTCTAATGGATCAACCCGAGTTGAACTGTTAACTGTGGCCAGGACACACCTCCCACTCATTAGCGCCAGCCTGTGTGACGTCCTTCAGGGAGGGGAGGATGCTCTGAACAGCTGGTGCCAAGGTTGGGGTTAATCTCACCAAAAGTGTGTGGCTGCTACACAGTGTAGATGGGGGTGGGGGGTCCCCAAAGACTACCTGGAAGCTGTGAGCAAGAGGCCACCATGGCTGATCCATGCCCCCCAAAGCACCTCATGGTTTAATACCCCATGTTAACCCTTGCACCAAAATTTCACATACTTCTTTTTTTTTTTTTTTTTTTTTTTGCTCTGTAAGGTGACTTTATTAACTATTAGAATGAATGAAATGCTGTTTTTAGTTTTGTAGGCTTCTCTGAGCAAATACCATGAAATGGGTTGGCTTAAACAGTGGTAATTTATTAGCTTACAGTTTTGAGGCCATGAAAATGTCCAAATAAAGGTATTATCAAGGTAATTCTTTCCTCTCAAAGACAGAGGACTGGCTGCCAGTGATCTTTGGCTTCTCTCCCACATGGCAAGGCACACAGTAGAGTCTACGGATCTCTTCCTTGTGTTTTGGGTTCTGTTTCAGCTTCTTGCTTCCTGTGGTTCTCTCTCTCTTGCTCTCTCTCTCTCTCTCTCTCTCTTCATTCAGTTTTTTTTTCTTTTTTTTTAATATTCATTTTATTGAGATATATTCACATACCACACAGTCATATAAAACAAATCATACATTCGATTGTTCACAGTACTGTTACATAGTTGTACATTCACCACCAAAATCAATCCCCAACACCGTCATTACCACACGCACAAAAATAACCAGAATAATAATTAAAGTGAAAAAGTGTGCTTCAGGTTTTAAAGCAGGGAAGGATAGCGAGGCATTTACCTTGGGCCCCAAATTTAAGGGGCACCAAAAAACTCAGGAAATAGTATTTGAATGCAAGGTTTTAAAAAATCAAAAGTAATGCAAAAAGTCCATGGTGAACAAAATATCAAAATTTCAAATACAGATAACATTGGTAATGGTGCCATGCCAAGCCATTTAAGAGCATGATGCAAAGGTAGAATATCAACAATACTAATTTTTTTTTTTTAGAGATAACAGTAAAAATAATGTTTATTGTTTATTTTCTGATTACAACACAAATATATGCTCCTTGAATAAAATTTGGAAAACATATAAAAGTTTCAATGAGAAAAAGTAAAAATTACATATAACCCAACTTTTTAAAGTAACCAAATTTCTTATTATATTTCAATGATTTTTTTTTAAATCTTCATTTTATTGAGATATATTCACATACCACGCAGTCATACAAAACAAATCGTACTTTCGATTGTTTACAGTACCATTACATAGTTGTACATTCATCACCTAAATCAATCCCTGACACCTTCATTAGCACACACACAAAAATAACAAGAATAATAATTAGAGTGAAAAAGAACAATTGAAGTAAAAAAGAACACTGGGTACCTTTGTCTGTTTGTTTCCTTCCCCTATTTTTCTACTCATCCATCCATAAACTAGACAAAGTGGAGTGTGGTCCTTATGGCTTTCCCAATCCCATTGTCACCCCTGATAAGCTACATTTTTATACAACTGTCTTCGAGATTCATGGGTTCTGGGTTGTAGTTTGATAGTTTCAGGTATCCACCACCAGCTACCCCAATTCTTTGGAACCTAAAAAGGGTTGTCTAAAGTGTGCATAAGAGTGCCCACCAGAGTGACCTCTCGGCTCCTTTTGGAATCTCTCTGCCACTGAAGCTTATTTCATTTCCTTTCACATCCCCCTTTTGGTCAAGAAGATGTTCTCCGTCCCACGATGCCGGGTCTACATTCCTCCCCGGGAGTCATATTCCACGTTGCCAGGGAGATTCACTCCCCTGGGTGTCTGATCCCACATAGGGGGGAGGGCAGTGATTTCACCTTTCAAGTTGGCTTAGCCAGAGAGAAAGGGCCACATCTGAGCAACAAAGAGGCATTCGGGAGGAGGCTCTTACGCACAACCATAGGGATGCTTAGCCTCTCCTTTGCAGCAACCATCTTCCCAAGGGTAAAACTTATGGTAGAGGGCTCAACCCATCAAACCATCAGTCCCCTATGTCTGTGCTCATGCCAGCAACCATCGAGGTGGGGCAGGCGAACACCCCTGCATTCTCCACAGGCTCCTCAAGGGGGCACTACATCGTTTTTTTTTTTAACTTTCCCTTCTTTTTTAAATCAACTGTATGAAAAAAAAAGTTAAAAAGAAAACAAACATACAATAAAAGAACATTTCAAAGAGACCATAACAAGGGAGTAAGAAAAAGACAACTAACCTAAGATAACTGCTTAACTTCCAACATGTTCCTACTTTACCCCAAGAAAGTTACATAATATACCAACATTTCTGTGAACTTGTTCCTACTATATCCATCAGAAATTAACAGACCATAGTCATTCCTGGGCATCCCCAGAACGTTAAATAGCTTATCTGTTCTTCTTGGATTATTGTTCCCCCTTCCTTAATTGCTCTCTATTGCTAGTTCCCCTGCATTCTACATTATAAACCATTTGTTTTACATTTTTCAAGGTTCACATTAGTGGTAGCATATAATATTTCTCTTTTTGTGCCTGGCTTATTTCGCTCAGCATTATGTCTTCAAGGTTCATCCATGTTGTCATATGTTTCACTAGATCGTTCCTTCTTACTGCCGCGTAGTATTCCATCGTGTGTATATACCACATTTTATTTATCCACTCATCTGTTGAAGGACATTTGGGTTGTTTCCATCTCTTGGCAATTGTGAATACTGCTGCTATGAACATTCGCGTGCAGATATCTGTTCGTGTCACTGCTTTCCGACCTTCCGGGTATATACCAAGAACTGCAATCGCTGGATCGAATGGTAACTCTATTTCTAGTTTTCTAAGGAACTGCCAGACTGACTTCCAGAGTGGCTGAACCATTATACAGTCCCACCAACAATGAATAAGAGTTCCAATTTCTCCACATCCCCTCCAGCATTTGTAGTTTCCCGTTTGTTTAATGGCAGCCATTCTAGCCGGTGTTAGATGGTATCTCATTGTGGTCTTAATTTGCATCTCTCTAATAGCTAGTGAAGCTGAACATTTTTTCATGTGTTTCTTGGCCATTTGTATTTCCTCTTCAGAGAACTGTCTTTTCATATCTTTTGCCCATTTTATAATTGGGCTGTCTGTACTACTGTCCTTGAGTTGTAGGATTTCTTTATATATGCAAGATATCAGTCTTTTGTCAGATACATGGTTTCCAAAAATTTTTTCCCATTGAGTTGGCTGCCTCTTTACCTTTTTGAGAAATTCCTTTGAGGTGCAGAAACTTCTAAGCTTGAGGACTTCCCATTTATCTATTTTCTCTTTTGTTGCTTGTGCTTTGGGTGTAAAGTCTAGGAAGTGGCCGCCTAATACAAGGTCTTGAAGATGTTTTCCTACATTATCTTCTAGGAGTTTTATGGTACTTTCTTTTATATTGAGATCTTTGGTCCATTTTGAGTTAATTTTTGTGTAAGGGGTGAGGTAGGGGTCCTCTTTCATTCTTTTGGATATGGATATCCAACTCTCCCAGCCCCATTTGTTGAAAAGACCATTATGACTCAGTTCAGTGACTTTGGGGGCCTTATCAAAGATCAGTCGGCCATAGATCTGAGGGTCTATCTCTGAATTCTCAATTCGATTCCATTGATCTATATGTCTATCTTTGTGCCAGTACCATGCTGTTTTGGCAACTGTGGCTTTATAATAAGCTTCAAAGTCAGGGAGTGTAAGTCCTCCCACTTCGATTTTCTTTTTTAGAGTGTCTTTAGCAATTCGAGGCATCTTCCCTTTCCAAATAAATCTGATAACTAGCTTTTCCAAGTCTGCAAAGTAGGTTGTTGGAATTTTGATTGGGATTGCATTGAATCTGTAGATGAGTTTGGGTAGAATTGACATCTTAATGACATTTAGCCTTCCTATCCATGAACATGGAATATTTTTCCATCTTTTAAGGTCCCCTTCTATTTCTTTTAATAGAGTTATGTAGTTTTCTTTGTATAGGTCTTTTACATCTTTGGTTAAGTTTATTCCTAGGTACTTGATTTTTTTAGTTGCTATTGAAAATGGTATCTTTTTCTTGAGTGTCTCTTCAGTTTGTTCATTTCTAGCATATAGAAACATTTCTGATTTATGTGCATTAATCTTGTATCCCGCTACTTTGCTAAATTTGTTTATTAGCTCTAGTAGCTGTATCGTCGATTTCTCAGGGTTTTCTAGATATAAGATCATATCATCTGCAAACAATGACAGTTTTACTTCTTCTTTTCCAATTTGGATGCCTTTTATTTCTTTGTCTTGCCGGATTGCCCTGGCTAGCACTTCCAGCACAATGTTGAATAACAGTGGTGACAGCGGGCATCCTTGTCTTGTTCCTGATCTTAGAGGGAAGGCTTTCAGTCTCTCACCATTGAGTACTATGCTGGCTGTGGGTTTTTCATATATGCTCTTTATCATGTTGAGGAAGTTTCCTTCAATTCCTACCTTTTGAAGTGTTTTTATCAGAAAGGGATGTTGGATTTTGTCAAATGCTTTTTCAGCATCTATTGAGATGATCAATTGATTTTTCCCTTTCGAGTTTTTAATGTGTTGTAATACATTGATTGATTTTCTTATGTTGAACCATCCTTGCATGCCTGGAATGAACCCCACTTGGTCATGGTGTATGATTTTTTTAATGTGTCTTTGGATTCGATTTGCAAGTATTTTGTTGAGGATTTTTGCATCTATATTCATTAGGGAGATTGGCCGGTAGTTTTTCTTTTTTGTAGCATCTTTGCCTGGTTTTGGTATTAGATTGATGTTAGCTTCATAAAATGAGTTAGGTAGTGTTCCATTTTCTTCAATGTTTTGAAAGAGTTTGAGTAAGATTGGTGTCAGTTCTTTCTGGAAAGTTTGGTAGAATTCCCCTGTGAAGCCATCTGGCCCTGGGCATTTATTTGTGGGAAGATTTTTGATGACTGATTGGATCTCTTTGCTTGTGATGGGTTGGTTGAGGTCTTCTATTTCTTCTCTGGTCAGTCTAGGTTGTTCATATGTTTCCAGGAAATTGTCCATTTCTTCTACATTATCCAGTTTGTTGTCATACAGTTGTTCATAATATCCTCTTATAATTTTTTTAATTTCTTCAGGATCTGCAGTTATGTCACCTTTTTCATTCATTATTTTGTTTATATGGGTCTTCTCTCTTTTTGATTTTGTCAGTCTAGCTAGGGGCTTGTCAATCTTGGTGATCTTCTCAAAGAACCAACTTTTGGTGATATTTATCCTCTCTATTGTTTTTTTGTTCTCTATGTCATTTATTTCTGCTTTAATCCTTGTTATTTCTTTTCTTGTACTTGGTTTAGGATTGGTTTGCTGTTCATTTTCTAGCTTCTTCAGTGGATCCATTAGTTCTTTGATTTTGGCTCTTTCTTCCTTTTTAATATATGCGTTTAGTGCTATAAATTTCCCCCTTAGCACTGCTTTTGCTGCATCCCATAGGTTTTGGTATGTTGTGTTCTCATTTTCATTCGTCTCTATATATTTAGCAATTTCTCTTGCTATTTCTTCTTTAACCCACTGATTGTTTAGGAGTGTGTTGTTTAACCTCCAGGTATTTGTGAATTTTCTAAGTCTCTGATGGTTATTGACTTCTAATTGTATTCCACTGTGGTCAGAGAATGTGCTTTGAATAACTTCAATCTTTTTAAATTTATTGAGGCTTGTTTTATGTCCCAGCATATGATCTATTCTGGAGAAAGTTCCATGAGCACTAGAAAAGTATGTGTATCCTGGTGATTTGGGATGTAGAGTCCTGTATATGTCTGTTAAATCTAATTCATTTATCAGATTGTTTAGGTTTTCAATTTCCTTATTGGTCTTCTGTCTGGTTGATCTATCTATAGGAGAGAGTGATGTGTTGAAGTCTCCCACAATTATTGTGGAAACATCAATTGCTTCCTTTACTTTTGCCAGTGTTTCTCTCATGTATTTTGTGGCACCTTGATTGGGTGCATAGACATTTACGATTGTTATTTCTTCTTGCTGAATTGCCCCTTTTATTAGTACGTAGTGGCCTTCTTTGTCTCTCAAAACATCCCTGCATTTGAAGTCTATTTTATCTGAGATTAATATTGCTACACCTGCTTTCTTTTGGCTGTAGCTTGCATGAAATATTTTTTTTCATCTTTTCACTTTCAGTTTCTTTGTGTCCCTGTGTCTGAGTCTCTTGTATGCAACATATTGATGGTTCATTTTTTTTGATCCATTCTGCGAATCTATATCTTTTAATTGGGGAGTTTAATCCATTTACATTCAACGTTATAACCGTGAAGGCATTTCTTGAATCAGCCATCTTATCCTTTGGTTTATGTTTGTCATATTTTTCCCCTCTGTCTATTAATATCCTTTATTGTACCCATACCGAATCTCTTTAGTACTGAACCTTTCTCCAAGTCTCTCTGTCCTGTCTTTGTTTCTCTGTCTGTAGGGCTCCCTTGAGTATCTCCAGTAGGGCAGGTCTCTTGTTAGCAAATTCTCTCAGCATTTGTTTGTCTGTGAAAAATTTAAGCTCTCCCTCAAATTTGAAGGAGAGCTTTGCTGGATAAAGTATTCTTGGCTGGAAATTTTTCTCATTCAGAATTTTAAATATATCGTGCCACTGCCTTCTCGCCTCCATGGTGGCTGCTGAGTAGTCACTACTTAGTCTTATGCTGTTTCCTTTGTATGTGGTGAATTGCTTTTCTCTTGCTGCTTTCAGAACTTGCTCCTTCTCTTCTGTGTTTGACAGTGTGATCAGTATATGTCTCGGAGTGGGTTTATTTGGATTTATTCTATTTGGAGTTCGCTGAGCATTTATGATTTGTGTATTTATGTTGTTTAGAAGATTTGGGAAGTTTTCCCCAACAATTTCTTTGAATACTCTTCCTAGACCTTTACCCTTTTCTTCCCCTTCTGGGACACCAATGAGTCTTATATTCAGACGTTTCATATTATCTATCATATCCCTGAGGTCCGTTTCGATTTTTTCAATTTTTTTCCCCATTCTTTCTTTTTTGCTTTCATTTTCCCTTCTGTCATCTTCCAGGTCACTGATTCATTGTTCAACTTCCTCTAGTCTTGTACTATAAGTGTCCAGAATCTTTTTAATTTGGTCAACAGTTTCTTTAATTTCCATAAGATCATCCATTTTTTTTATTTAGTCTTGCAATGTCTTCTTTATGCTCTTCTAGGGTCTTCTTGATTTCCTTTGTCTCCCGTACTATGGTCTCATTGTTCATCTTTAGTTCTTTGAGTAGCTGCTCTAGGTGCTGTGTCTCTTCTGATCTTTTGATTTGGGTGCTTGGGCATGGGTTATCCATATCGTCTGGTTTTTTCATATGCTTTATAATTTTCTGTTGTTTTTGGCCTTGTGGCATTTGCTGAACTTGATAGGGTTCTTTTAGGATTTGTAGACCAATTGAAGTCCTTGTCTCTAATTTATCAGATCTACAGCTTGTGGAGTACACTTTCTCTAACTAACCAGCAGGTGGCGTCCACGAGCCACCTGTTCTCCACAAGCCAGTTCTCCCCTGCTTAGCCTTTTTGGTGAGTGGGGGAGTGAGTCTTGTGGGGTCCAATTGGTGTACCAAGCTTGCGTGTGTAGTTGGTGTTGCCTGCCCTGTATGTGGGGCGTGTTTCTGGGCAGTCAGGGAGGGGGGGTGGCCCTAACAATCAAATCTCCCTGGTGATCCTAGAGTTTTAAAGCTGCTGCAATAGTCTAATCCTTCAGTTCAGTCCTGCCACAGTTTGTCTCTGCCACTGACCCACAAGTCCTTGGTATTGGCGTATGGCTCCTGAGACTTGCAAGTGGGCCCCTCTTCCAGGCTGTGCACCCCAGGTCCTCTGTTGAGGGATGACTGTGCTATGTCACAGGTGAGTGCCGTCCCCCCAGGGCAGTTCTGGGCTGCTGGGCTGTGTAGGGAGGCTCCCAGTCTGCTGAAATGATGGCTGAATGGGGCTTTGTTAATTCACACTGCTCCACCTTCCCAACTCTGGGACAATCAGCTGAGGTTGCAGGGAAGGCTAATGTCCACGCCCAGTTTTGTGGTGCGTGCCTGTTATTTGAAGCACTTCCGTCACACTGGGTTGTCTGGGGCAGCTCTGGGCTATGGGGCTGGCGATGGGCAGGAGTGTTTCCTGTCCACCAGGATGATGGCTGTGAGTGGACACCCCCCTTTTCTTGGGAAGTTGTGGTGTTTAGTGAATTTTCTCAGCCACTGGATTATTGCGTTTTGTCTCAGAGCTCTCCTAGTTCTGCTCTTGACTTGACCTGCCCAAATTGCAAGTCTGTGAAGCTTTCTGTATTGGGCTTCTTGGAGTACTTGTTTTAGAAAAAGAAAAAAGGATTAAAAAAAAAAAAAAAAAAAAAGGCCCCTCCTCAGAGATCTAATGGGTTATTGAAATGCTAAGAGACAAAGCAACCAGGGCCATTAAAGAAAGGTCCACAGGGCAGAGAGATCAGCTTTTCTTTGGGATTTGCATATGCGCCTCAGGGCCTGAGCTCTGCCCTTCCCCTTTCTATGTTCACCAGAACTCCAAAAATCCTCCACTTTTATTTTGGAGTTTTTCGTGTTGTTTTTTTTTTCTATGCTTGTCTCCTCTCTGCTGGGCTGGCTGCTCTCAGATTCTCTGGTGTCTGGTCTCAGTCTATCTATGGTTGGAGTTTGGATCAGTAGAATGAGTTTCCAATAAGGGCTGCCACTGCAGTTCTCCCTTCTCCTTCCCGGAGCTGACAGCCCCTCCTCCCACGGGACTGAGCCTGGCAGGGAGGGGCGCGGGTCCCCTGGCCGCAAAAACTTACAGATTTCGCTGATCTCAGCAGTTCCACGTTTTCATGAGTGTTGTATGAAGTATGCCGAAAGTCAGATTGCTCTGTGGTGTCCAGTCCACGCAGTTCCTGGCTTTCTACCTACTCTCCTGGAGGAGTAACTAAAACATACAGCTCACCAGTCCGCCATCTTGCCCCGCCTCTCCATACTTCTTGATTAGAGTAATAAGCTATCTAACCTGTTAACCTGTTTCTCCCTCAACCTTAGAGAATAGATTCATCTCTTATGACCAAGGTAGAGTTCGTGGATGCCTTGATTTCCCCTATCATGTATATTTTTATAAATTTGAACTTCCAAGCCATATTTGTCTTTTAGGAAAATGACAGTCACTCTTCATGTCATGTTTGCACAGCCCTCAACATTTTCTAGAAAGGAATGTGTCTGGAGGTGGGAGAAAATTTCTGAAACTTGAGATTTTATCTAGTATGAAAATAAAAAAAGAAAAAAAGAAAAAAAAAAAAAAAAAAAAAAAAGGTATCTGGGTGCTATAGCCAGGGAAGAAAATGATCAAAGCTCCTATACTGGAAACAATTTTCTAATTCTTTTATCTTTACTTGTCCACAAATGACCTGGGGTAAGGACTGTAGCAAGTTATTTAACTTCAGAAAGAGAGGCATGTAAATATGAAGAAAGATGATACAAATCCATTTATTTATAACTTAAATGATAAAGAGTGGTTTGAATCAAGGAGTAGCAGTGGTTTTACCCTGAGGGAAAGGAGAATGATGCCAACCATTTATCCTTCAATATCTCCCCAGACTCAAAATCAAAAACAATCTGTGATCAACATGCACTGTAGGATGGTCTTTGTAAAAACAAAACAAACAAAACAAAAACACCAAGTTGTGACAGCTTCTCCTGTTTGTTTCCCCCTTTCCCTACCTGCCCCCACCAAAAAAAAAAAAAAAGACCTTTTGAAGACTTTCTTCATTCTAATGCTTTAAAAACCCTTTCTTCTGTTTAGAATAGCCTGTGCAATATTAATTTTATAAAACAGAATCTACCACACTGAGTATATAATAAAAAAAATTAAGTAGAGCAAAAATATCAGCTACTTTCAGAAAGTTTCTTTTCCAGACAGGGTCTAGAAATTATTAATAAATCAACTAAGAAATATTTACAAATCTAAAATAGAAATCTGTAATAAAGTTGGTATAAGACATATTCCACAAATTCTTAAGTCAGAAAATTTCCTATAAACAGACCCTTGTCTTGCATTTTCAGAAATTTTCAAGTTAGTCCACAGATGCCACGGGGTCATATCTGAAAGATGTGATGCTCTTACTTCAACAAAAACCCCTAGGTTTGTTCGCAATTTGGTTGTCTCAATGGAGAAGACCCGGGTGTGTATAAGCAACGTGTTCATTTTAGAAATCAGCTGTGCAAACTGGTCTTTCCTCACCTAAGCTGCTACGAACCCACCACTAGATCGTGGATGTTTAAGCTATTCCCATGTTGTTAAAAAATTAAATGCCTTCCTGCCTACCAAAAAAATTGTCAGTGGAGTGGGAGAAGGACAGAAGAACAAGAGGGAAGAGAGGGCAGGAGGGAGAGATGGTAACTTGATACGCATGCTGCTGGGCTTTACAACAATTGCCAATGGACAACCAACCAAACTTAACCCGGCCCTGAAATTTTTTTTTATCACTGAAAATGTTCATTCTGAAACAAAGGCCATATTTCTTGCATAATCTGTTGCTTATTCATAGATGAACTGCAGTGGGAAACTCAAGCCCTGATCTGAGGTAGAACCCTTCCAACATCTTCCCTCTGGGGCATATTCCCACCCAGAAAAAACAGTTTCCCAAATCAGCTGCCTCACCTTCAATATGACCATTTTCTGGGGTTTTTCAGCTTACAAGTTAAAAATTTTGTCCTTGTCCCTCTTTCCTCATTGACTTTCAAGCGTGCTTATATACACACACGTTTGCTCTGTTCAGACCAATCTGTAAACCTTTAAGAAACAACAGATAAGAGGAGGAAAGACCCCAGGGTCTGATGAGTAAACAGAGGAGGGGTAGGGGAAACAAGCAGAAGAAATACCCACCAATCCTAATCACCCTTGTTCTCCAGAAAACTAAATGCAAACAGTTCTATCAGCTATTAGGAAAATGAGGGGGGGGGAGCGGTTGTGCCAGTTTGAATGTATTATGTCCCCCAAAACACCATGTTCTTGAATGCAATCTTGTGGGGGCAGACATATTAGTGTTGATTAGAATGTTTGGATTAGGTTGTTTCCATGGAGATGTGACCCAACCAACTGTGGTTCATGCCTTTGATTAGATTATTTCCATTGAAGTGTGGCCCCACCCATTCAGCGTGGGTCTTGATTTAATCACTGGAGTCCTATAAAAAAGTTTACAAACAAAAGGACCTTAGAGTAGCCAAGAGAGACATTTTGGAGATGGCCATTGAAAGTAGACTTTTGCTAGTCCAGAGTTTGCCTAGGAGAAACTAAGAGAACACCCCTGGATGCCTAGAGAGAAACGTCCTGGGAGAAAGCCATTTTGAAACCAGAACCCCGGAGCAGATGCCAGCCACGTGCCTGTGCCTTCCCAGCTGATGGAGGTTTTCCAGATGCCATCGGTGTTCTTCAGTGAAGGTGCCCTATTGTTGATGCCTTTGTTGGGACACCTTTTTGGCCTTAGGACTATAACTTTGTAACCAAATAAACCCCCTTTATAAAAGCCATTCCGTTTCTGGTATTTTGCATAATGGTAGCATTAGCAAACCAGAATAGGGGTCTACATCTTATCTCTCTGACCTCCATGAAGGCACTTGGATGAGAGGATGAAACTGTGGGTGGAGTAAACAGAGCCAGTACACCAAAACCTGTACTCTGAGGACCCCCACCAGATTGCAAACCGCACTTCATGACACGAAGATGATCCAATTCTCATCAACAATGCCCACTCAGAGTTCATCCAAGGCTTTCAGCCATAAGACAACAGTCTCCAACTTTAAACAACACAACTGGAACATTCTTATTGGTGTGATTTCTAAAGGTTTTAGGGTCACACACTTCTATGAGAAGCTGATGACTGTCAGGGACCTGCTTGCCCAGAAAAAAAGTATTCGGACAAACTTTGAACACTATTGAGGGATTCATGGACACCCACAACTCAAAACTATCTCTTGACGCCCCAGTTAGAAGGGCCTCAGAGTAATACTCCATGTACAAGACCCTCTGTCTTCCTCTAACTTTAAATTCTGACAGGGCGACATTCAGCCAGCCTAGGGGCACTAATTATCACCTCCAAACTTGGAAGTCACCTGGAGATGGTGGCGATCCAGGACTCTGTGAATGAAAGGAACTCACCTTAGATTTCCACCAGTGTCCAAAGCCAGGGTAGCCCCAAAAGGCAGCTGCCACTGACTCTGACAGCTCACAGCTGACTTATACCCAGAGATCTACAGGGAAGCAGCCCAAAGATGAGAGACTGACACTCAGGAATAATCCACAGCAGAGAAGAAGGAAAATCTCAAATCCCTCTTTAAAGAAATTTTGCTTGGAAACATTTTGAGCATACTGTGTCATTTTAAGTTTAAAAACAATAACAACAACCACCAAAAAAAAACCACTCAAGAAAGCCCAGCTATGGCTAATAATCATAAAAGTAGTGCTACTGACATACTTTTAAGAAGGTGGAAGGGAATCATAAGTTCCCAATTAAACGGAAACACAGAAAGTAACTATGTCAGCAATGCCAAATCAAAGTGTCAGTAAGTCCCCTTCATATCCTGGTCTAATTAAACCTTTTCCACAAATGCCAGCAATCAATAAAAAATGATTTCTTACTCTATTTGGGCTTCAGTTTTAATTACTAGAAGTGCAACGTGCAATGATACTGACACCATCTGATGAGTCTGAATATACATATATATTTTACCCAGTCTAAAAGAAAGAGATGATGGCCCAGGGTCTTCCACTCCCCTTTTCTTTTCTAGGGGTGCTGTATTTCCTGCTGCTCTGTATCAGCTTCTGTTTGGGGGTGTCATTATTATCAGGCTTGTTACTGCAGTGAAGTAAGGAAGGGTGTATTTATAAGTGAGGCAAGATATTTGCAGTTTAAAATGCCTCTGGGAACAGACCTATGCATACAAAAAAAAAAAAAAAGAATTATTACAGAAAAGGAACAGAAAGGCATCAGCAGAAAAGGTGAAAATATGAGTTAACTGCCATTCATTTCCTGATGCTTGGAGCAAAAATAGGTGAGTTTAGCAACACTTTAAAGGGCATAAGTGATTTAAACAACAAAGCAAAGAGTATCCCTTCCTGAGCTAATCAGCCACTGGCTGCAAAGCATAAAAATACAGAAATGTTCTTCTTTGATGCTATTTGCTTACCAAGAAAATACCTTAAGAATCCTCCTGTTTAAAAATGTCACAAAACTGAGAGAAATATATATTGACACACTTAAAACTGTTGCTGATTGTTTTCATACAGAGATTCTGTATCAAAAGGGTTAAGATAAGAGGAGAGATCAAATAAACTATTTTTTTTGCAACAGATATTAAAAGGGTTCACATTTCACATTGTCTAAATCTATTAATATGGAAGCCATGAGGGGACTAGGGTTGTGCACTTTTATTTTAAAATTTGATACTTCTACAATGCCACAGTGTAGAGAGGGCATCCAATGAATACTTCCTTTTGAGAGACTACATATCCATGGAAATCAAAGTCTCTATAAGAGAAAAAAGAAAGCTTCAGTTGCACTGAGATATCAGAAAACCTCAGCCAGATTTCCTGGACACATAAGCTCACTCAAGGCCCTGAAGATCTGCACAACCTGTGAAGAGAGGCTTTTCATTTGCCAACCAGCCGACGGAACCTGCCATTCACTCCATCGGTTTAATTTACTAACTCTGGAAGTCTTTCAATTCACCTGAATTTTACCGACACTTCACCTCTTTATTAGAAGGTATGCACCACAGAGCTATATTCTGCAGACTGAGAATTCCAGGCATTTCTGTTATTTAGCAACAGTCTCAGGAAAACATCATTCACACAGAAATATGCAAATATTCACACAGTGCAAAAGATCTGCCTGCAGAGATAAAATGGGCACAGTGTTCCCATCCTCTTCTATATCATAATTGGACCACCAGGAGGTGGACATCCCACTCAGCCAGGGATACCGGCTGCAAAGACAAAGCAAAATGGACCCAAGTGGAAAGTTTCATATATGCCCTTGATCCCTCTGCATCCTACTTTAATGAACAGCCATATGTTCTAATATACTAAATTACATCATTTCTAACAAATATATCAAGATAAAAGCCTACATATGATATCCGTGAACTTCCAGATTATTGAATATCCACAATAAAAATCTATTTTCTGGGTTATTTAAAATATCAATAAAACTTTTTTCTGTGCATTTTTTTTTTTTTTAAGTTTTAAAACAGTTTTTAAAGGAGAAACATGAACCTCACTTTTGGTCTCAAATTTTCAAAATTTGATGAAGAGGTGGGAAAACAGTACAAACGAAGGTAATGACCACACACCTCATTTTATCAATGCCGACAATACTACCACCTCCAAACAGACTCACAGCACAGATACAGACTAGCAGGAATCCGAGCCTGCCTGGAAAATGGAACAGAAAAAAAGCTATGTTCAGAAAAGATATAAGAAGCGTCCAAATGCAAAATTCGTCCAATGATTACAAATAATAATGCATAGATAATTCATCCCCTACTGCCCTGTGTTAAGAGTTTCCACGAGGAATATATCACACACACATGTAAAAAACTTGAACTATTTACAACTAATGATCCAGAGAATGCAAAGAAAACAAACATAAATGGGAAAATAAGTGATTCCTAATGAACCATGTGAAAACCCTATCTGGGCCTTGCGCAGCTCAGAGGGCACCCCTGAGAGGATGAGTGGAGGGGGACAGACCTTGAAGACATGCCCTTGGGACCCCCCTCTGACACAGCACTGCCCTGTAATGGCTAGATGAGCAGGAGTTTTTCTACAAATAGAAGTATAAATCTGTCACTTGCTTGAGTAACCTCCTGTTGAGATTATCACACTAACTTGAATTAATAAGAGTAACTGACTTAGTACAGAATTTTAGGTACAAAATGATCATGATAAAACAGTTTAAGGTGGCGGTGCTTATAAGCCATCCGAGAAGAAATCGAAGGGTTTGCTTCACAGGAACCACTTCAACTTGGCAGAGGTTAACAATGTGAAATGTTTAAAACAAAGACAAAAAAAGACACCACAGGGAGATAAAGACATATCCATTTAGATCCACAGAGAGTTATGCAATCCCATTGCAACTTCTCAAATCCTGCAGATACAGTAAGAATGACCTTAAAGTATGGAATGGAATGATTACACTGTTTTCTTTCAATGGATAAAAGTTCTCATCATTAATTGTTCAGGTTTGCTAAAGCTGCCATTATGCAAAATGTCAGAAATGGATTGACTTTTATAAAGGGGATTTATTAAGTCACAAATTTACAGTTTTAAGGCCATAAAAGTGTACAAACTAAGGCATCAACAAGAAGATGCCTTCACTGAAGGAAGGCTACTGGCGTCCGGAACCTCTGTCAGTTGGGAAGGCACGTGGCTGGAGTCTGCTGGTCCTCTGCTCCCAGCTTCTGGTTTCAAAATGGCTTTCTCCAAAATGTCTCTGGGCTCCGGTCTTATCCTTGTTTGTTCTCCCAGTGGTGTTTCTCTCTAAGAATCCAGGGGTCTTCTCTCAGCTTCTCCAGGGCAAACTCCGTGCTTCATCTCTTAGCTTAACATCTCCAAACGTCTTTCCGTCTGCATTTACAAGCATCTCCAAGTGTCTGGATCTGTGTGGGCTCTCAGCAATCTTAAGACCCACCCTGAATGGGCGGGGTCACATCTCCATGGAAACAACCAAATCAAAAGGTCCCACCCATAATAAGTCTGCCCCCAGAAAATCGCATTAAAGAACACAGTCTTTCCTAGGGTGCATAACAGTTTCAAACTGGTACATTAACCATCAAAAAAACTGGAGTTTTTAGAAGACCGACCTTCTCTGCCTCCTTATTTTGGTAAATCTGTTAAGCAGACAAGAGAGGAAAAGTGAGGGTGGAGCTCAGAAGAGCCAAGATGACTGGAAGTGTGGACTTGTGCCCCGCAAAACCATGAGGGAATGGAAAAGTAGTTCCAGGAATTTGGGAAGCCCTGTGGAATTAAATTCATCACTTAGGTGATGGACAGTGTCTTATGATTGAAGTCACTTGAGCCTTAGAATTAATGAATTAAACTGTACACTTTGGAGGATTGTATGTTATGTGAATATACATCAATAAAATTGCATTAAAAAAAAAGAATTAATGAATTACAGAAATTTTGGTTCAAAGGAAAAACCTGTTGGGGTGCCCCAAAGTCCAGACAATGACTCCCAAACCACTCCGGGTGGCACCAAAGCACTGGCCTCCTGTAGCCCAGCCTCGCCTCCTGTTCACCCACTTAGCTCAATGTGCTGCTTCTCAGCTCTGCACTCTGCAGGGACCCCTTCCCTCCTCCTCCCCCAGCCCGGCTCCCCCACCTGGCTGTAGAAGGGGGCACCCTTGCCAGCATGCACCAGCAGCATGGCCACCACCTGACACTCAGCATTAGCATGACGGACAGCATTTTCTCCCTGCTGGGCTGTGACCAGGGGAGTGCTTGGCCCACAGCTGACCCCTAAAACATGCTGGCTAAAAAGGAGTTAGCTGTCAAATTCCAGCAGAAAATTTCTGCCATGCTAGAGTGCTGTAAAGAATCTAGCCATCCTAAATTACTGTACAATTAGCGTGAACTTTTAAAGGTGCTTTCACTTCTGTTCTGATTCATTCTCACCATATCTCTGAAATAACAAGTGTGGGCCTGATTGTTCAGTTTCAGAGAAAGAGAGACAGAGAGGGTGCACTCAAGAAGAGAGAGAGATGCTATGCTAACTTTGGGTCCCTCCCAGAACAAAGCCTGAGATGGCTACAGTCCTGGGTTTATGCAATTCAGCACATCTTCTACACACACATCAGAAAGGATGCAGAAAGCTGGCTCCCACTGGCTCTGAAGCCATCTGAGCACATCAGTGAGGCTATGTGTTAACAGAATCGCCTAAAGAATCACCATTCAAAGAGCTCATGTCATTAAAAATCTGTACTACAAGTTGTTTAAATTGGTTTAATACTGTTACTTTATTGTCTCTGAAAACTCTTCATAATACTTATAAAGCACCCTGTATTTGTAATGAAATCTAATTTCCGTTATTTGGTAAAAGTCCCTGGTATTCTCTGGTATGTGATTCCTTTGCTACAAACACCAGACCAAAATTCTCTGTAAGTATTACTCAGGAAGGTTAATGATTTTAGCAAATAAGTAATTTATTTTTACTTTCCAAAGTTCCCTTTTATCTCTTCTTGTGATAAAGACAGTATGGCAGAAAAGAAGAAAAGCCTGTTTGTGAGTATCTGTCCATTCCATTATAAATTACAACATTTTTAGTGACTTTTTTTGGTTAGTAAGGAGAAAAGTTATATCCCAGTAAAGACATGAAAGTCTCATATAATTAAAAGCTCTACTGAAGTAATGAAAATCTAATCCTGTAGTGAAGAGGTGTGGGCTGAGGGAAGAAGGGGTGTTAAATATGCAAACTGCATATCTATTTATTGCTAATACAGAGCCACGAGAACAAATCAGATGCAACACCAAGTGCTCTCATCAATGATATTTAGTTTATTCAGAGGAATACAGAAGCTGAAATACGAGGCCCGTAAATATGTGCCTGTACGTGGCACACACCCAGGTTGGGGGACACTAATCCCCTGGGCTCCACAACAGCAGACTCCAAGGCACTCACAGTGGGAAAGGAGACTATGACAAGGAGACACTCTCACTGAAGCTACACAAATGTCAGGTGTCACAATGAGCAAGATGGTATCCCAGGTGTGGAAACACCTGGATGAGAGACCAATCCGCCAGGACAGGTGAGGTAAGCCAGCATCAGGTTTCATCTCTGCTTTGTTAGGAGGTCTCCAAGGTACTTTCCACCCAAGCATTCAAACTAAGACCCGTAAGAGTCTTCCCCACACCCAGTTCCTCTTTGTTGTTAAGATGTGGCCTCTCTCTCTAGCAAAGCCACCTCGGCAGGTGAACTCGCTGCCCTCCCCCTATGTGGGGCCCGACTCCTAGGGGTATAAACCGCCCTGGCAACGTGGAATACGACTCCCAAGGATCAATCTGGACCCAGCACCATGGGAATGAGAACATCTTCTTGACCAAAAGGGGGGTGCGAAATGAAACGAAGTTTCAGTGGCTGAGAGATTTCAAATGGCGTCAAGAGGTCACTCTGGTGGGCAATCTTGCGCACTATATAGATAACCCTTTTTAGGTTTTAATGCATTGGAATAGCTAGAAGTAAATACCTGAAACTATCAAACTCCAACCCAGTAGCCTTGACTCTTGAATAGCAATGTAGCTTATAAGGGGTGACAGTGTGGTTGTGAAAGCCTTATGGATCACACTCCCTTTATCCAGTGTATATATGGATGAGTAGAAAAATGGGGACAAAAACTAAATGAAAAATAGGATGGGGTGGGGTATAATTTAGCTGTTCTTTTTTACTTTTATTCTTTATTTTTACTTTTACTTTTGCTGGTTATAAGGAAAATGTTCAAAAAAATAGATTGGGGTGATGAATGCACAACTATATGATGGTACTGTGAACAGCTGATTGCACACCACGGATGACTTCATGATATATGACTATATCTCAATAAAACTGAATTAAAAAAAAATACACACACAAAAAAACTAAATGCAAAATAGGGTAGGATGGGGGGATGATTCAGGTATTCTTTTTTACTTTCATTTTTTATTATTTTTATTCATTCTGGTGTAAGGAAAATGTTCAAAAATAGATTGCAGTGATGAATGCACAACTATGTGATGGTACTATGAACAGCTGATTATACACCACAGATGACTGCATGGTATGTGAATATATCTCAGTAAAGCTGAATTTAAAAAAAAAACAAAACACTAAGGCACAAAAGAGGTTAAAACTGAAAGATCACAGTTTTAACAGGTGGATCTATACCAGAATTTAAGATTACAATTTGGACTTTCAGATGAAGACCCAGAGGTTTCTACAGGGGCCCGACAGCCTTCCAAGAGTGCTGAAGACACTCCCTAGTGTCACAGTTCACAACTCCTCCCAAACAAAGGAGAGGCAAGTGGGTGGGGAAGGCCCCTGACTCCAGGCCAGGATGACAAGGGACGTGATTCCTCCTCCTATAAAGAGAACTGTGGTGCCATCCATGCTGGTGTACCAGGCCAACTGTTGCTAAAACAAAACAAGCAAACAAACCAAGGCCCTCAGGATGTCTTCTTGCTTTCAAAGATCATTTGCAATGCCCAATTCATATCCTAAAGCACACCACCAAAAATTAACAAAAACGAAGGGGCTGGGATCTAAAGACATCAAGAAAAACAAAGTTGGGCTGGAACCAAAAAAAAAAAAGAGGAAGACAATATTTCCCTTGCTAGGCTATATACAACTAATACCATAGACAATGTCAATATTAAAGAAGAGAGCTTATCAAGGCTGTGTTTATGCATATTACATTATATAGGTTTTAATTGTCTCTCAAATGTTTACTTTTTTTAAATTTAGTTTACATGTTCAAATGAATGTGATCAACGTAACAAAAAAATACTTTTGTATGTATGCTTTTTTTTAATTAGAGAAGGTGTAGATTTACAGAAAAAGCTTGCAAAAAGTACTGACCTCTCGTACCCCCTCCCCGCTTCCCATTAACACCTTGCATTAGTTGGTACATTTGTTAACACTGATGAAAGAATATTATTAAAATTGTACTATTAACTATAGTACATGGTTTGCATTAGGGTTCCCTGTTTGTGTTGTACAGTTTTATGGGTTTTTTAAAATTATTTTTATTCTAGTAACATATATACAACATGAAATTTCCTTTTAACCATATTCATATACATATTATTCATGCTATTAATTACGTCCACATTGTTGTGCTGCCATCACCACCATCCATTACCAAAACTTTTCCATCACCCCAAACAGAAACTCTGTATGATATTAGCATTCACTTCCCCCTTCTTTACCCCCACCCCAGCCCCTGGTAACCTATATTCTCGTTTCTGACCCTGAATTTGCTTATTCTAATTATTTCATATCTGCAAGATCATACAATATTTGTCCTTTTGTGTCTGGCTTTTTTCACTCAACATGATGTCTTCAAGGTTCATCCATGTTGTGGAATATATGCATTTTTGAAAGATGCATTTTTTAATTGAAAACATTTTTGACTAGGTAATATTTTCACAAGCTTCAAAAATCAAAGTGATATAAAAGCAATGCATTTAGGAATACCACTTTTATTAGTTTCTTGTTTATTCCGTCAAATTTTTTATGCATTTTATAAGCAATGATCAATCAACACATACAGGAATTACAGTTGTCATTGGACCAAGTAAGTTGCCTCAGCATCACAGGTGATGGTGAAATGCACATTATAGTACCTATCTGGAAAGGCCTGACATGGCATACATACTCCAAAAACAGGAATAAATGTCTGGAAGGCAAGAAAATTAAAACCAATGTAATGTAATAAGCATAAACGCAGCTTTGATAAGCTCTCATTTAATATTGACATTGTCTATGCTTGCAAACTAAACGGTTAAAGAACATTATGACATAAGTCTGTTTTTCCCATTAGATGTGAGCTCCCTGCAGGCAGGAATGGTGACTTGTTTATGGCTGTGCCCCAACCCCCCTACAGGTATGGTGCCAGGCACATGACAGGTAATCAACAAATGTTTGTTGAATGAGTGAATCAACTGAGAATCCATAATGGAACAGTGAGGAGTTGCACGAACCTGGATGAGATGCCCACGGTAGGAAGGGTGTATTCTGGCAGAGACAACTGTGGGTACAATCACGAGGCTACTGGATGGAAGTGGATTCAAGTCTGCCTCAAACAGGAAAGAGAAGGCTCTGACAGAGGTGTGTGCTTTCGAATGGGCCCTCTCAGCCTAGGAGAGGGCCATGCCTAGTGCAGACTAAACCAGGCAGCCCGTCTCTGACAACTCATTGAATCACGAGGCTATGTTCTTTTCTGCTAAGGGCTACACTGGAATTATCTCACTACTTGCAATCAATGTTGTCCCTTCCATTTCCATCCTCCCTCCTTTCCTTCTAGGAATTGCAGCTCTTTCCTTTCTTGTGGTGGATCTGGATTGTTTTCTTTCTCCTTTGCTGCCATGTGGCTCTGAAACGTGATTGGGACCCAGCAGGATCTTGAGAGCTACAGAGACACGGCACTGATCACCGTGGATGGCACGACACGATCTTCATCAGCCAATAATTCCCAAATGCCCTGCCATGTCCTTGCAGAGCATCCCAGAGGAGAACATTGTGGAATGCAGAGCCAGTAATGCTTACAGACAGAGCTGCAGAGTCCTAGTGGGTTTAGTCACCTGTCCACTGGCGCAGATGCCAGACTCTAACAAGAGGTGGTACCAACACCCACCCAGCTCGTCTCTAGTTTGTTTTACATTTGGCAAGAAAAAACTGTACAGAATACATGTCACTTTAAAATGTTTCAATAAATTGGACATCAAAAAGCAAATGACAGTAGCCAGGAAAAGAGTTGAGCAACAGTTATCTTCTCCTTTTTATCACTGTCCTGTTCTTTGTTTGGTCTGAATCAAATGATGGGAGGAATCAAAAAACACAAGAAATATAACCTCCTATATATAACTCTCTCCAAACTGGGCAGTGACTTGGAGTCAAAACAGAAACTCCACTTCCCAAAAAAGAAGACCTCCTAGAGGCTCATACGTGCACGGGGAGAGCTGGACTAGACACAGGATGGTCTAGACTAGACACAGTGAGGGAGCCGGCGTGTGTACACCTCCACTCAGCTCAGCTGGAGAGGCAAAAGTATCCATGAAAATGGGCAAAACGTTCAAGCCTCACAGTAAATTATGGCACTTATATTGCAACTATTGTTATAAAAATCTGTAACACTTCAAGAGACCATTATGGGGCTATTAAAAAGATTTTGCATTTGGTTTTCAAGATGACTTCGGCAGAATGCCATCGCTGGAGTAATTATTGTATTTATCACTATGTAAATGGACCTTAATGCTTCATTAAAAAAAGAGAGAAAGGATGATATCCTCTGGCAGTAACCAAGCAAACGCAGTGGCCCTGTCTGCAAACACTGGTCCACTTGGATAAGAAGCACGTCTCAGAGGGCTGTGGAAGAGGCAGCTAAGCCATCTGAAGACCTAAAAGCTAGCAACAGAAAGGAACTCTGCAAGACACACTGCGGTGGCAGCTCGGATAATCCACACAGACCTCACGGTCATTAGTAGGCTGCAGGCACTTTAACTTTTAGACCCTAAAACACATAAATATTTGAAACAGGATGTGTGCCCAAGTGTTTCAGCTGGTCAAGCAAATACCATGAAACAGATCAGCTTAAACAATGGGAATTTATTTGCTCACAGTTTGGGAGCTGTGAAAATGTCTCAATCAAGGCATCATCGAGGCGATGCTTTCTCCCTGAAGGTGGTGGCGTTCTGGGGCTGGCTGCAGGTGATTCTTGGCTCCTCTGTCACATGGCAAGGCACATGGTGGCTTCTCCTGGTCTCTCCCTTCTATCCTGGGTTCCAGTTCAGCTTCTTGCTTTCTGTAGCACTCTCTCTCTCTTCTTTTTCTTCTCTTCTCTCTTGCTCCCTCTCTCCCTCCCTTTCTCTCTCCATTCTGCTTAAGAAGGACTCTAGTAATAAGATTAAGTCCCATCCTCGTTGAGGTGGGTCACACCTTAACTGAAGTAAACTCTTCAAAAGGTCCTACTTACAATGGATTCACCCCCACAGGAATGGATTAAATTTGAGAACATGTTTTTCTGGGGTACATACAGCTTCCAACTACCTGCCAAGGCACTAAAAATGTCTTAAAAATCTTCAACTTTCTCCAACATATTGTCTCGGGCCTTACAAAACTTGAAAATAAAGAGACTTTGTTTTCAGTACAGAAATGGTTAAGAAATCTTCTGACATGCATGCATAGCAACAATTTCCAGGTTCTCACCTGTGTTGGCAATTTCGCAAGGACATGAAACTATTTCTATAGTGCCTCCCTGCAATAATCCATATGTCCATGAAATGGGCCACTGGGCCTTTCTCCTGTCAGGCAGGGCCAGGTATTTCCCACTTCGAACCAAACCATGGAGATGCTTTGGCACTTATATCCAAGATAACGAAAAACAGGAAAGCACACCCAATAATCCCAAAGATGAGACTTTTGTTGTAATTCAGAATAAGCAGACACAGACCTTAACCTAATGCTGCCGTCCTTTCTGGGGCACCCTGTCACCACTTTATACAAATAGACCTTGGATATAAACCACAAACACCTGCACTGAGATGCCAGTGCTAACTCCCTCAAATTTGGGCCAAGCTGGTTGGGCATTTTTGCCTTGAGTTTTCCAGCTGTGAACAGGAACCTTTCCCTCTCTCACACACACATACCATAAAGGCATATAATTAATGTTATTAACAAAGATGATTCCATTCACAGGATGTTATTCTCTATACTGATTGATAAAGGGAGGATGCTGCCGGGAATAAGGGAAAGAAATAGAGTCCTTTCTGTAAGAGAAACATTAACGCACTGAGCTTCCTTCCTTTATATAACTATCCTAGTTTCCCATAGTTAAACTAAGTATGACTGTCCCATCAAGGTACGGTCACTTCTGGAGCCCTTTGAAAATGCATGTTTGTGCATCTTTTTCTATTTATAGACCACAATACAGCAAATAAAGATTTACTTAAATACAACCCTTATGGGGAAGATCTGAGTAAACATACTAGGTCCTGCCTACCTCCCCAGTCCCTCCCTGCAGTAACAAGCACGGCAATCTAAAGGGTATACAAGCAGTGCCTACAGCAGGTATGGGGCTTTGGAGGCCCTGAGTGTCTCCCCCAAATCTCTAGGAGACAGAGCAGGCACGGCTCTCACGGTCAGTATAGCAGAGGGTCCACCGGAAGTGAAGGATGCTTTGGGAGCATGCTAATTCTGCTGATCCAGTAGAAAGCAAAGGAGAGGGGGGTTCACTGGAAGCTGGAACTTCTCCCAAGCCTCGTGTCCAAGAGGAACCAGGAGCAAAGCAACTCGTGACTTCAGTGATCTACTCCCTGCTAGCCTGCCACTGCTTGAGAGACACCAAAACATGCTCTGCACGGCTGCTGAGGGCAGCCCAAAGCATAAGGTGGCAAAGGAAAATCATGCCCCATGGAAGCAGACCCAGAAACCTGAGGGGAACATGACCAAGCAGGAGAACCAACAGAACAGACAGAAGGGTACCAGAGTAAGGAGAATACACATGGAGGTGCAACCAGAGTATAAAAACATCCTGGAATTAAAATTTTGACAATTTTAAATTTCAATGGATAAAAAAATTGATCCTATCACTCTTGAGAATTAAATTAACATTCTGCAGGATTAGGTAGCAGGAATGCGACTATTAAAGAGCAAAGAACAAGAACATGGAATTCATGATTGAAAAGAGACTTAAGAGCACAGATCCAGGAGATGGAGAAAGAGAGTAAAAAAAAGAAAGCCAAAAAATGGAAGAATACACATCTCAGGAAGAAGCCGTTATTTAACACTGGTGTTTTAGTAGAGAAATAAAGATTTACTTCCAACTGTTAAGAACTGGCAAGATGGAAAATGACACAACTTTCAAATTAACAAGGGGAAATGGGAATTGAGAAAAAAAAAAACAAAGTAAAATAATTGAATAAGAGAAAAGCAATAAAGCCAAATATCATCCGTTATCACAATAAAGATAGACAAGGCTAAATTTCCCTGCTTAAGGACAAAAGCTGTTGCACCGGATTTAAAAAGTCCATCTCTAACAACAAAAACAACAAAAATGAAGCACACCCAAAACAAAGAGACAAAGAAAAGATTAAAAAGGAAAAGTTGAACCAAGTTATAGCAAAGGCAAAGTAAGCAAGAGTGGCAATCTTAAAATCAAAGAATTCAAGAGCACAAGTATTAAACTAGATATTATGTCATGATAAATGTATAATCTGAGGCAAATATAAAAATTATCAATCTTTATGCATCAAACAAAATGGAACATGAATACATTAAGCAAAATCCTTTAGAAACAGAAAACTTAAAAAACTATGATATTTTAACATCTCTATTTGACAGTTACAACTGAGCATGTTTTTGAAGGATTTAAATAACAAGTTTGATTTACTAAATACAGAAAGTAAAACCTTTGTGTCTTACAAATGATATAATTATTTGTAATGTCCCTGGAACATTTAAAAATTGATCATGTATTTGATCACAAAGTAAACTTAATAAATCCCTTAACAGGTAGAGAGCTCAGAGCCACATTCACAGATTATAACAAAATATCAAAATATCAAAAGTTGAGCAAAAGAAAAATTAAAATAATATGCTCAGAATCAAAGTGCAACTATTTTAATTACAAGGCATTTAGAAAATAACAAAAAGGACATAAATTCTCCAAAACTAAAGGCACAAAGCTAAGGCTGTTCTCAAAGAAAATTTAGAGCCTCAAATTCCACTGTTTTAATAAGACTAAAAACAAATTAGACAGGCATTGAACTTGAGAAACTTAAAAGAAATAGTAAAAGGGAATTAACGAAGATTAAATACTGAAATTAAAAAGACGAATATAAAATTAATACCTAGTTCTTTGAAGAGAATAAAATATATAACCCCCTAACAAGCTTAAGAAGAAAAAAAAGAACAAAAGCAAAAAATTGCATTAGGAATGAGAAAGAGGCCATTGCCACGGATACCAAAGAAATTAAAACAATATTATATATAACTGCAATAAACTTAAATTTTAGATGAAATAAATAATTTCCTAGCAAAGGAGAAAATATCAAAACCCAGAAAAAAAGGTTAAAAAAAAAAAAAAAAAGGTGAACAGAATAACTGCAAAATACTCTGGAAAACTAAAGAACTCCCATTTAATAAGGTTTGGGGGAGGTATCAGCCCAGACGGTTTTCCAGTTGATTTCTCTTTAATCTTTAAAAATGAGGTATTTCCTATACTATGCAACTGGATCCATAGAAAAGGATGAAATCTTAACTCATTTAAAAAACATATTCCTAATCAGCACCTGATAGAGTACAAACAAGAAAGAACACTACAGACCCATCTCAAAACCCCAATTAAAAAAAAAAAAATTAAAGAAAATATCAGCAAATGAAATTTAGCAACATAACAAAAGAATACCACACCATAACAAATTAGGGTTTATTCCAGGAATGGAAAGATGATTCAGTATTGGGAAATCTAATCAATGTAATTTATTACACCACAAAAGAAAAGCAAAAGCTCACAATTATCTCATGCCAAAAAGGCATTTAATAAAATTCATCAACCTCTTCCAATAAAACTAAAAGATGAATGGATATACACTACTTAAATATGATAAATTATATTTACCAAAACATAACAGCAAACATATTCAATGCTAAAACACTAAAGCCATTTTTATTAAAACCAGACAGCAATGCCCTTTTCCACAGAAACAAAAGAACCCGCAAACAAGGATGAATATCTACACATGTACAAGGGAATTTACTGCAATTTTTAGTGGAAAAACAAAACAGAAAGAAAAACTGCATCAACAAAAAAAAAAAAGAAACATCATTGTCCATCAACATGAGATGGTTGAATTATGGTACATCATAATATAAATTATTGGAATTTTAAGTCTTATTTCAATATCTACACATTAACTGACCTAAAGTAACATCCACACTTTAAGAAAAATAAACAAAAAATGCTACAGAATAGTATATATACAATACTATTTTTATGAATAGCATGATCCTATTTTTATAAAAACCCCAAGCTATATTGTATGTACGGGCATATTTTATATTCATTGAGAATGAACATGGTGGACAGTGAGTTTTCTACATACATCTTTTATTTTTCACTTGCATTACTTTTTAATTGTTTTTATTTTCATTAAAGAAAATTTTTAAGAGATAAAAAACCTTTTTTTTTTTTTCTTTTTTTTTGATAGCACAAAGTACCCTTCAGGCACGGAACATTCAGAAAAAGAGATAATTATTTCTGTATAATTATTTCTTGGGAAGGGAAGAAGGAAGTACATTGTAGCCAGTCACCTTAGATAAAAGTAGGTTTAAACCCTGACTTTACCAAGTAGCAAGTTACTTAGTCTCTGAGCCTCTGTTTCCTCATCTATAAATGGGGATAACAACTCCCTTCCCTCACTTTTAACTTGTCAGGAAGATGAAATGTTTGCACCTAGCCTGCAGTCAGTGTTTACTAGTGCCTGCGACTTTGTTACTTCCAAATACAGCCAAGGTTTTATGTGAATTCCTTTTCAGTGTTCCTGCTGCTGACAATACAAATCAAAGGTGACCTGAAAATGTTGGTGACCCTCAGCTGTTGTGTTGGGGGCTGATCACAAACAACCACAGCACAAACCCTCAACTTCTCCAACTGGTATTTAAGAAACAGCAACTTCTATCAAATACTCACAGGCAAACTGCTGGCAGAGGCCAGGGACTGCACAAGATCACTTAAGACTCTTTCGAACAATGAGAAAAGGACAAAGAAAGCAGGGTAGAGCCCTCTACTTCCAAGACTCCTTAGGTCCTTCTCCCCCCACCCCCAGATGGAAATGCAGAAAGAAAACATCAGGGAGAGCCAAGGGCTACTGCTTCGAAGCTGCCTGATTCATTAAGGGTCATTAGAAACAGAAAAGGAAAAGGCAAAGTTTGAGACCTGGTAACCTCCCAGTCCTGATACAGATCCCATTCTATAAGATAATATTATAATTAAGAACAAAATATGAAAAAGGAAAAAGTATAAACAGGGAAGGGAATTAAATTGTTTGTTAAAAATACATTTAAATTTTCAGGGAAAAAAAAAAAAAAAGGAAGCCAAGGCTTTCCTGAGAAATTTGACAGCAGGGAGGACTGGGTTAGGGGGTAACATTGCCCTGTCAACAAGGAGATACAGCAAGGGGGAAGGCAGGCGGGGAAGCTTCTTGCAACTTAAGCTCCTTGCAACAAAGACACAGTCAAGGGTGAAAAGGAGAAACACATCCCCATAAACTGAAAGTATCCTTTCTCTGTTACAGAAAGAACTGATAAACAAGAGAGATCTCTGAACTCACTTCTTTGTATCTCACATTTTACAAGACACTGGTTCATGATCCAGATACCATAAAAAGAAATAAAGCCATCCATAAGAAACATTAATTCCCCATTCTTTGGTTAACAGGGAACTCTTCATAAGCCGTTCCCAGATGATAAAGGTAAAAGTAAGTTAAAAAGAAAACCAAAACTAAATGAGATAATTCAAAAGTTTCTTCTTTTATGTAAAATCCAATTAACTTTGTAAATATACCCTGGGGGGGGGGGCATTTGCTTTAAGAGCAGGAATTTATATTAAAATTTACCTGATTCTCCAGCTCCAGTTATATCCCTCATCTCATCTGAGTAACTGTTTCACTGCTATTTTTGTTTTTTCTTCTTGACTATGTGATACTGAATTAAAATCTATGTCTCATTTCCAATACCTCAAAGTATATTTAATATTATACACATTGCTATAGTATTCAGACATAAGACATATTTAGGGGAAAAAACAGACATGCTTTCATTAACAAGCACTCATTGCTTCATAATGAATTTAAATAAAAACAGCTCTACAGAGGACCCATTAACTGGGAGAGCCACATGCCATGAATTTTCACAGTTCTGTGCCCTGATTTTGTATAGAATGACCTGGTTTGGGGTTCAGAAAATAGTCATAAATGTCAACAGTCCACAAATGAATGTGTTTTGGTGAGTGTATCTCCTTGTCACTAACTAATCTATGGCAAGAGTGTCTGGAAGGTAAAAGGCTGGGGCCAGGTGCCTGAGCCATTGTCTCAACAAGCTTGAGGCCACCTCAATTCAGCTGAAACCCAATCATTTAAAAAGAGCACCCAAAGAACCTGGAATTCACAGGATTCTGCACAGAGGATCCCTCCCTCCCCCCAGAAAGACATATCCCAATGCTCTAAAATTCACATGTAAACAAACACTGACTGACACGTGCTGACAAGATCACTGTATAATACAAACAGTAAAGAGTTTAAGCTATGTTAAGTTGAGTATATGGGATAAGACTGGCTCCGGCTGAGGGAGGAGGAGGGTGTAGGAGAAGCCCAAACAAACCACAGCATGTATCCAAACAGTTCTGTCATTTTGTCTTCCCAAGATATGGTCACTGCTCAGAACTTAATAGTTTTTTCTTATTCATGGGGAATTTCTCACAAAGCCAATGTGAAAAGTCTCACACACAGGATTTAGGAGCACTGGTCAGAACAAAAATTATAAATTATCTGGAAAGCAATTTGGCAATATGGATCAAGAGCCTTAAATTCATACCTTTCTTTAAAAGTCCTAGTTCTAATCCTCAGGGAATAATTTGAAATAAAGGACAAAGATTGAGGTACAATAATGTTCACTGTAGTCTTAGAATTATAAAAAGTGGAACCTACACAAATGCCTTACCTTTGGGGAATGGTTAGGTACACCACACTACGTTCCTACCATATAACTTTACATTGCCATTAAAAAGGGTTTATAAAGAGTATACGGCACCGAAATTTAAATATGCCAAGAAATAAATATATAACCCTAAGAGGCTTGACTATGCTAAAAAATGTGTATTAAAAATCTAGAAGGAATTTTTTGAGTAATGAAAATGTTAAAAAAAAAAATGATTGTGGTGATGAATGCACAAGTATATGATGATACTGTGAACCACTGACTGTATACACTTTGGATGATTATCTGGTATGTGAATATATCTCAATAAAACTGCATTAAAAAACCAGAAGAAAATATACTCAGCTATTCTTTATGGTGGATAAAAGGGGACTTTTCTGTTTATTATTATATTTATTATATAAATAAATTTATTATATTCATTATTCTTTATCTTACAGACAGACTTTTTAGCCCTATTTGCTGAGTAGCTTTGGAAATCAAAGAATAAATAAATAACAAGTACAAAATTAAAACAAGGTATCAAAAAAACAAAACAAAAGCAGAATACACTCAAAAAACTTGGGTTGTGGTCCCAGCTCTGCCCTTGGAAAAATCTCTAAACATCTTAGCACCTCAGCTTTTGCACCTGGAAAATAAAAAGGCTCGGACTAGGTAATTCCAGGATCTCTTCCCAGGCAGGGCACATCTTGATGTGGAAGACCAGCCTCCTTGCCCAGAACCAGCAAACGGTCAGGGTAAAAGGGAGCAGGAGGGGCGGGAGGACCGGCCTGCCCATGCCAAGGGACCCAGGGGTCCTCGCCTCGCCTCGCCAGCCCCCATGGGCCCTCTGACCAGCGGCTGCTCCGTGTGCTGGAGGAATGGCTTCCTCTTTTCACTGGAGTCAAAATGGTATTGCTGCAAGCCAACAATTCACTCTCACACCTTAATGTCCTTTATAGGTAAGGAAAGGAGAGAAGAAAGGATGGCCCATCTTTGAGAGAAATCAAGCAAGTATCTTTATTCACTAAGAAAGTAGGAGAATAAAACATCCAAACAGAAGAGGTTTCTCTCTCTTTCTCTCTTTCTAGCAGATAATCAAAAGGTCTGAACATGTTTAGTTTATCATTCTAAACTGATCGAATGATTTTCTCGGGTGATACAATGAACACTATGTTAACTATTCAATGCAGAAAAATCAGAGGTGCCATAGTGCTGTCACCTGCCTGGAGCAGTCTAATAACAGCCAAATCTAATCTCTTAGGCAAAATATGGAATGACAGGATTACATAATTAATTTTCCTGTTAGGCATAATTGTTACTGACTTCATGTCATTACCGTGTCAGCCCATCCGGTAGATGATTGCTATCACATTCTAATTACGAAAATAGGTAAACAATTCATTATTAAATAATGAACGAGGCCACAGTTGCTAACGGAAACTTGGAGAAATAAAAATTAAAGGTAAACTGGACGAGAGGTGCTTAGGAAATTAATAAATTAATCCTGAAATTTCTCAGTTGTGTTACTAGGTATCTAGCTCTAAGGCTACCTGCTAAACATATTCTCTAAGAGCCAGGTCGTTTAACTTGATTAAATGTCAGAGTGACCCAAATCACTTGGTGTCACCAGGAACAAAGAGAAACACAAACAATTAAGATACAGTTTTAACTTTTCCCTTTGCACTAAAAAAGATGGCATTTCCCCTTGGCTATCTACTGCAAGTTAAGCACACACACAAAAAATCCCACAAATTTTAAAAATAGGTAAATTTAAGGGTATTTACACTATAAAAGGATTTACTCTGTGGCTACTGGTATAAAGTTTATAAAGCTAAAGAGTCAGTACCTTCCGCCAATTGTAAATCAACCTAAACATGGTACTGAGGCAGCTCTGAAATCAACTTCTAAGTTACTGGCTCCCAATTTGTGTTCCCTGAGCTCAGCAAGTATCAACCTGTAGTGTCTTGGGGTTGATATTAATTCCATTTTAGAGATGAAGAAGTAGTTTCAGGAAGGTGATAAATAGCCTATTAATGCATAAATGCTATGACACTAACCCTAAATTTTTTAAATGGGAAAAAAAGGCAATGGTATCTTCTAGGAACAATAAATACATGTTGAATAATGGGCCAACAGGAGGCATTTTAATGCATATTTGGGATCTCATCGGAAAAAAACATACATCCAAGGGACCTTCTCCCCACCCAGACCCCACAGCACAGAGCCCCACTTTAGTCATGCCACAGAGAGTGCAGGATATGTGTATTCCACAAGCAAAACGTGAGTGCCCCAGCCCGGCCTCAAGGTAACTTAAAAATCATCTTCCTCTGGCTCTTAATTCTAATAACTCCTGGAGTAATCACTGTGGCTACTGAAAATCAAGTCCCTGGAGCACAGCAAAAATGGCATAAGGGGAAAAAAAAAAAGCAATAAACTAAATGTTTGTAATGAAGATACCAAAATATAAATTAATCACCAATGGACTAACTCTGCTTACATGGTAAAAAGCTATAAAACCCCGAACGCTGTAAAAGACAATTCAGTTCTACAAACGAATATTAGGAGTCATAAATGGGATTTGTTTTAGATACTGTGGTTTTCAGATTTTATAATGAAAGTCAATAGTGAAAGATGACCTGCACACATATTTTCATTTTACATACAACTGCTGAGGAATTATCTAATGGGTAAAGAAAGGACAAGTTGTACATGTAGAAATATGAATTTGAAAGAATATTGTGGTCATAAAAGGATAATTCCCTGGCATCAATAAGTAAATCAGAAGTAAAAATTAGATGAGGTAATTTCAGTTTTATGATAATTCAACAAATACTTATCTCCTCCAAATGCATTTTAAAAATCTTTGTCCTGATGAATCCTCCCCCATAAGGAAAACACAGTGATATATTTTGCTACTTAAATTAATGTTAAAGGTGATATTTTTAAAAATCAGAAGGGAAAAAGGAATCATTTTCCCAATAAACTGGTGACACCGGTACCAACTGCTATAACATAGCTGACCCAGCTGGATATAATTGTCTTTTTGGCTCTTCAGAGCTAAAGCAGAATCGTAGTGACTCCCCCAAAAGTTCCAGTGTCAGAGTAACAAGCTACCAGTCAATGTGGATGACCACGGGCTGCAATTACAGTGACTTCTTTTTCTTTTTAAATCCCCATATCCCCTTTTATTCCACTACCACTCTCCCTCCAGGAACCATGAAATACAGTTTCACACTTACAAGATGTAGCTGCCAGAGAAAATCTAAGGTGCAAAATAGCCCATATTCAATTAATTGACTTAGCACCAAAAATGATTTACCCAGCCTGATTGCAAATTGAGTAGGAAACAGGTAAATAAACAGAAACTAACAGAGCTATCATTTGAAGGATAAACTGCTGGAGTCATCAGGTTGAATTTATATTATCACCTGAACATTTGGGATTGGAAAATGAAATAGCTGGTAACTTGAAAAACTTAATCACAATGACCCCTAAACCTGATGAATTACAAGTTCATTCATCAAGAAAGAGATATTGTAGGAGCAAGACAGCTCCAAACCAGTGTTTGAATGGTTTATTCACCAACCCTAATTAGTAAAAATACTGACACCGGTCCAGTGCCAAACAGAGGTTCAAAGAATTTCAATTCCTTTCCTCGTGCACCTAGGGGTCTTAACTCTCAAATGAAGAGCAAACCTAAACAACCAAAATGCAAGTTCTTTTAAAACATTGTACCAGTCAGTTACAAACATGGTAGTATATTTGATCAGTAGATAAAATGAAGTGAAAGATGACAAGGATTAAGAGATCCCCTCCCTCCCCCCAAAAAAGACAAATAAGTTATCTGGAGATACCCCTAGCTGCAACCTAAGAAATAAACTGTTTTCCCCTCTTCTAGTGTGGGTGATGTTAGAAAAATGCAAGAAATGGTGGGAGAAAACTGCATGGCACAAGGGCCAACACAAGGATTTGTCTGAAAAACATCCTAGAGCCACCCAGGATAGCTTAAATGGTGTGTTCAGTTCCCTAAAAAGGAAATCTATCCAAGTGGCGTGGACTTACTCTCGGTTTTCCTGAATTTTGGGGTTATGCCCTAGACTGAGATGAACTGGTCCCACCAGTGCCATCTAAGACCAACCTAGAGTGCTACCTGCTACTGAGCTGGAAAGAACACAGCAGTTTTCATTCGTTTGTTTGTGTAAGTTTCAATAGATAATGTAAGCACAAGGCCTGAAAGTCAAAATAATTTGGCCCCCACCTGCCCAGGTGTGAAACCACATCTGTAAGGTTCTTGGCTTTCTTTCTAAGGTTCATCTACATAAATACAAACAAATGTAAATATAGTCATATATATTTAATTTTACAAAAAGAAAAGTGTCGTACCTTAATAACTTGGTAATCTATTCACACAGAACACTGACTATCCTTGGGCTTTTTCAGCTGTGGTGTTCCATTTTGTGCATGTGTCTTATTTACTAAACAGCCCCCTACTGAAAAACACCAGGTTGCTTCAATCTATCACCATCACAAACAACATTGCAATAAATAATCCTATGCATGTATTATTTCATATGTGTGCAGTGTATTCATAGGATAAATTCCCAGAAAATGGGGCTTCTGGCTCAAAGGTTACGGGCTTTTATAACCTCGACAGATACTGACAAATTGCCTTCCATGATGACTGTACTGATTTACATCCTCTGCAGCAATGTTCCAGGCCTCTTGTTTCTCTGAAGTCTCAACAATGGAGATTGTTGACAAACTTTTAGATTTTAGAGCAGCTTTAACCCTCAAAACAGGAAGAGAAGAGAACAGAAGTTTCTTCAAAGATGAATCCAAGTAACTGCCAGGAGTCTCAGCCTGTCATCTTTCAAAGAGCATCTGCAATTCCTCAAAGGTTTTTTCCTTCTTTATCCTCAAGTCACCATAACAAAACCAAAGAAAGGTATACCCCTCCTGCTCTACCAGGCCCCACACACAGGCCAATTTCTAATTTCCTCTCTCATTTCAAGTGAAAGGAGTGAGGGCTGGGAGGAACCCAGGAGAGAGAGAGGGCTCTGCCACTTACTAGCCTCTGACACTGGGTAAGCAGCCTCCTCACCTGTAACAGGTAGTCAGTAATAACCCACAAACCACACCGGGCTGCTAAGGGATCAAACCACACGTAAGCAGACAATGCATGAATAAAGAGTAACTATTGCCATTTTATAATAAATGCATGGCTATCATTTCGTAATACCAAGCGTATACCAAATTATGAATTAACTCTTGTAATTTAGTGGAAAGTGCAATCTAGTAAATCAATACACAGAGACTGTTGCTTTACTTGAAGAACATTTCGTTTCCCCCTTGCTGCTTTAGTTAATACTACTAGAAAAAGAGAACTAATCATTAAAATAAATGCAACCATCCCCCAAAGTATTAGATTAAGTTCTTGTTAAATTTTACTGGGCTCCAAGGGTCATTAGGCAATTACACTCAGGCTAGGTCAATGTACAAGACTTCAATTCAACCTTGGCTCCTAACTGGGCCAACTGGGCACGTGGAAAGGGACACAGCTGAGTCCCACAGCCTCAGCTCCCATCCCAGCTCTCCTCTTCCTCCTAGGAACTCCAGGCAAGTTTCTCAACCTTTCCAGAGTTTAGCACCCTCATCTATAAAATGAGGATAACAGTTCAACTCATAAGGTTTTGCAAGGGTCAAATGAGAAAACAGAGTTCATGGTAAGCGCTAGAAAAAGGGGGAGCAATCTACATTGCCATCGCCTTCGAGGGACTGTCTCTGTTTTCTCTTATCTAAAACTCATTCCCCACATCTGTGCTTTGGACGCATCCTCAGGTCTCTGGAGCCTTCCGCTGGCGAGTGTCCCCCCTCGCTCACTGGCCAAGTTTCCCCCTCCTTCACACTGCCTTTTAGCTGGGCTCCAGCCCCTTATTAAAGAAAGCCGAATCTTCCCTCAATCCCTTATCCCTCTCCAGCTGCCCCCACTCCTCATCCCATTCGCAGCCAAACTTTTCAGAGTCTCATCTTTTCTCAACTTCTGTATTTCCTCACCTCCCACACAGTGCTTTTCCCACCCAACAGAGCATCTGGCCCCAACAACTCTCCAGAATCAGCTCTCAAGGGAGGTCATCAATGACCACTACCCTGTTGCCAGACCCAGGGGACATCCTCATTTCTCTACCTGTTGGACTTGGCAGCTTTGGACACTTCTGACCACTTCTTCCTAAACCCTCTCTCTTTGGACTCCTTAACACCTTCTTTCTTGTTTTCCTCCTTCTTTTCTCATCTCTTCAGTCTCCTTGGGGGTTCATACTTTTCTACCTAGCAATTGAACACTGAGGTTCCTTCAGACTCCATCCCAATTGTGAGCATGTGTGCCAGTTTGTATATATTATCCCCCCAAAAAAGCCATGTCCTTTGAAACAATCTTGTGGGGGCAGACGTATTAGTGTTGATTAAGTTGGAACCTCTGGATTAGGTTGATTCCATGGAGATGTGACCCACCCAACTGTAGGTGATAACTCTGATTAGATCATTTCCATGGAGGTGTGGCCCTGCCCATTCAGTGTGGGCCTTGATTAGTTTATTAGAGCCCTATATAAGAGCTCAGACAGAAGGAACTTGCTGCTGCAGCCTAGAGAGGAACATCCTGAGAGAAAGCCATTTTGAAACCAGAACTCCAGAGCAGACGCCAACCACATGCCTCCCCAGCTAACAGAGGTTTTCCGGACACCACTGGCCATTCTCCAGTGAAAGTACCTGATTATTGATGCCTTACCTTGGGCACTTTATGTCCTTAAGACTATAAATCTGTAACCAAATAACCCCCCTTTTATAAAAGCCAGTCCATTTCTGGTGTTTTGCAAAACAGCAGCATTAGTGAACCAGAACAGATTTTGGTACCAAGAGTGGAGTGCTGGCACTGCTGAGTTTGCAAATGCCAAACCGGCACAGCATGGTCTTCCCACAGGAAAATCCCTCCTCCTGGATTATGGGGCCACAGGTACCACCTCCAAATTAAGTCACCAGCCAGATACCCCCCAACCCCCCATGAGCACCAGTCCACATTTCCAAATGCCTACTTGACTCAAAGGTGCCTCAAACTCTCATCTCCAGAATCAAACTCACGGTCACGATGCTCCCAGTCCTCCCACAGCTTTCCCTCACTCAATGATGGGCCCAGTCGTAGCTGTCATTCAGGCCAGAATCCTGGGCACTATCCTTGACATTCTGCCCACCCACCCACCCCAAACGGTAGTCTGCTCAATTTTACTCCTAATCTCTCCCTACAGTCAAATTCTTATCTCCACCACTACCCCCTAGAGTCTGAGTTCACTTCATCCTTTGCCTTATCTACTCCAATACTTCCAAATCTAATTGGTCTCCCCTCTAATCTATTCTCCACATCATACCAGGGTGATCTTTTTAAAATGCAAATATGATGATATGCTTTCTCCCTCTTTTCATCCATACACACACACATCACGTATGCTTAATATTTGACACTGATTTCCCACTGCTCCTCCAAGTGGCTTCCAGGGCCCTGCGTGGCCTGGCCCCTTCCCGTTCTCCCGACTGCCATTTGCACACTGTGTCCTTTCTCTCAGGGCACTTCCACCCCACCATGGTCTTTGGTGGCACTCATTACAAACGCAATTTCCTATTTATTTGTCGAGGCTTGATTAATGCTTATCCCAACACTTAGTTCGCGAGGGCAAGCACCAGTGTAGGCGACGACTCCTTGGTGCCCAGTGGATATTTAATATGTATTTATATCATGAATAAACCAATGAAAGAATAGATGAATGAATCACTGGCTGGGCCTCACTCCAAATGACATGAAAAGCTCAAGGGCTGCAAGGTACACGGTAAGAACTTGATATAGCCACGCCATGGAAACACCGGTTATTGTGTTTATGTTTCTAAATCTTATCAACAGCAGATTACAAAAATAGTAATGTATTTTCATCTGACTTCTCTTATGTTTTATCTATCTAACTTGTTCTTTGTTTTCAAAATGTAGAACCCAAAATGCTAGTCACTGGCAGAAGAGGCAGTAAAAGAAAAAATAAAACTAAAATTAAATTTAACCTATTTATAAGAAATTACAATTAGTTTAATACATTTCCTCAAGGGAAATATTAAGAACAGTGATTTATTATGAGTGGAATTATACACAGGTGAGCCAATTTTTGTAACAAGGGAAAAGATATAACTTAGAAACAACACAAAATGATCCAAACCACTTTTATTTTTGTGAATATAATTTAAATTATAGGTAAAATTTGAACTTCAGCAAATCTTATGCTAACAGCATAACACAGGAGTTCTTATTTTCTGGCTGGGTCTGGTTCAGATCAAACCCACATTAGCCTAGAATTAACTCTATAAAATGATTTCAATCCCTTCAGAAAGTTGTACAAACACCTCAAAAGTGTGAAAACTCCTTGGCCTCAAACAGAGATGCTCTGAGAACTGGCTCCAGTCCTAGTCCCACTTGCCCCTTCTTCAAGCATTTTATATCTCAGCCAGGTTGAGATATTTACCATTCCTGCCAGCTTTAACAACAACCAAGAGAAGCATCAGTTAGTTCTGTTGGGTTTATTTTCAATTTCTATTAAATGCCTAGTTTGTCCCAAACTGATCTGTTTTAGACCTTATGTACCCATTATCCAGGCCTGGTCTAATTCTGGACTGATATTTAATAGGATGTGCCGTAGCAGAGCTGGACACACTCCCCAGGAAGAAAATAGAGACTTTTTCCATGCCCAGCTTATGTAGAGACAACCATTTCAAGACCCTATTATGAAAGAAAGTGCTTATATTTTTGGTTTTCCAAGGACAGATAAATTCTTAAAGAGCTAAACCAAGTTCCTCCACCTCTCACTGGCTCAACTTTGGCATTACCCAGAGATGACTAAACTCATCCTTTCAAACATACCGGGAAAGTCTTTCTTGAATCAATTGACTGATCAATTGATCAATCTATCTATGCATGTGACTATATGCATATATATATATGAACATGAATAGAAATTTACATAAATCAATGTATACAATTTTATTGATAGCTAAATAAAAACCTATATGTAAGAAGAAAACAACAGAAATATGCCTTTAAACCTACTGACTGAAAGAAAATTTTAGACCAATACCTGATTTTATTTTTTTGCTAATTCTCCACAGTATCTCCTGGAAAAATCCAACAACTCTGAGAGACACTCTAGCCTGAAGAGAACGACTTTAGAGAAGGGGAAGAAAGAGAGCAATATGATGCACTATAAGGGAGCAGAACTGGCTGGAAGCATGGAGAGCATGTTTGCTCTCGGGCACATGGCAATGTGAAGCCTGAAGCATCCATCAAGGGCCTGGAAAGGCCCTGCCAGCTCATTCTCAGTGAGGGGATGTCTTTGCTATGAGTCCACTATTTTCTGACGTGACCCTCTCAGTATGTGGTAAGAAAAAGGCAAAATATTGCCTCCTGTTACCATTTGAAGAAGGAAAGGGGCAAATCATGCAGCAAGATCAAATGGCAAATCTTATCCAAAAAGAAAGTATTTTTACCTAACTCGGGAAGAAAGTCACTTCTCTACCTTGCCTGTAAAAGTTTCAAGAAATAACAGTAACTGAAAAGACACGAGTTTTTCAGAGTGCACAGATTTCTCATTACACAAAAATGCTCAGGAAAACTATCAAAAGACCTTCAATGAAGACGGCTTAATGGAAAGGAAAATGGACATGTCAACAGAAAATTTTGTGCTAACAACTTAACCAACATAGTTTTTCTGAAATGTGAAGTTTAGAAATGTCAAGTTGATTGAAATTTGCAGAGCATAAAACTTCAAAAAAAAATCTAAGCAGTAAGTATCATTCTTTGGTATTTCTACTCTGGAAGGATTTTTCTGGAACCACAATTATATTCAATTGAGATTTGCTGGCCAAAAAGACTCTTCTCATACAATACTGCAGTTTGATGAAGTGAGGTTTCCCTAGAAATACTAAATTTCACTCCATTCCCTTAAAAGGCCAATCCAGGTTCCTAACAGTGGATTTGGGGGGGGGGGGGGGGGACGACAAGGGGTACATGGGAAACGCCACAGAATGGAAAGAATCATTTCCTAAATCACCACTTTGTTATCAGGTGACTTCTACTATGTTTTTATAGGCACAGCCCTCATGCCAGCTCCGTGGCATGGATATCTTAATATCTTTCTTTATCCTGTCTTCAAAATGCTACTAACCAAATCTTTGTCCTACACATACAGCAAGCTACATAGCTGTTGTCAATAAAATATTTCCCATTGTCTTATTTTTTTTTCCTCAAAAAGAGAAAACCTACTTTTCTCAAACACATCAATTTCTTATGTCAGAGGTAACTAACTGCAAAAGCCTTTTCAGCTTTTTGTGTGATTTGGTAGCAAGGCAACAGCAAGTTCTGAACTCAGTTTTAGATGCGTGTGCTTCAGAACTGTGCTTGGGCTTTGTTTGGGCTTTTTGTTCACCATCTTTTTTTTTTCTTCTTAAAAGCTTCAGGTCCTTGACCTGTTAAATGCTTTTGCAGTCTGCGTTTACTCTTGGCCCCATTTGTCTTCGTATTAACATGGCCATGACACTCTGTAAGAGAAGGACTGGAAAGAGGAGTTAAAGCCCCCCGTGAGTCCCACCATGAATTAATCACCGACACAGGTGTGTAAATTAGAACAGAACCACACAGTGAGCAAAACAAACAGGGGGCTGCAAATGCATTTTAAACATACAGATAACTAACCCCAAACTTCATAGAACATTTAGCGTGAGCCCTTCTACTTTCTGGGGTAAATAATGGGGCCAAAATATTTTAAGTAGAACGTGACACCATCTAAGCATGCTCCCAAGTTTAATCCACAGGCACAAATCATTGACATCCAGCGTTCTTCACCAAATTGTTGTACCTTCTCCCTTGTAATTGTGCATATCAGATTGCTCCCTGTTGTGTGGCCAATACTTTCTTTTCACAGATAGCATTTTTCACACACTCTTTTCAACTTTCATAATAATCACATGTAAGTAGTGTAGGCTCAAAAGAAAAAAAATTAACGAGACTGTCTGATCAGCCAGCCACTGAGGACATACCATTCGGTACCAAGGGACACAATGCCTTATCAATTTGCAGTTTTGCTTAGGATAAAGATCCAAAGTTAAAACTTTGACTTTGAGAAAACTCCAAAGTGCCACTTGCAGAGAAGTAATGAAAAAATAATAATCTGTATATTAAGAGCTGGTAGGAAGGCTGCTGATAAACATGAAAGTAGAATAGTCTTTCTCACGCATGACCTCCAAGGGTTCACCCAGATAATGGGACACATGAGACATACCTTTCACAAAACCAAGAATGGTCAAGTCCCACCACCGCCATTTCCTGGATGTTCTGCATAGTTCCTGAGTCAAACATTAACCAAGGCCAATTCTTTCTAAAATGCACAAAGAATACAGCCCCTAAAAGTACAGCTAAAGCATAAAAACAGTGATCATGTGTTCCTTATGCAAACAGATACAACCAATTTTTTAAAGCAATTTGAGGTTAAGTAAGTCAAAGTACCATGTAGACCTCCAAGTTCTGATCTTATTTTGTTTGTTTGTGTTTGGGTATACAGGAATCTACATCCTCAATTTGAGGAAGGTCATGAGGGATTCAAGTTTGGCCTTGGGCAGACTTATATTCAATTGTCCTGAAAGTAAATTGGGGTTGGTTACACTACCGAATGTGTCTGTCGAGAGTTTTGGGTGAGTATGCTGAGAAAATGAACTGCAAACTGCAAAATGGGATTCGGGAGAATGTTGGGCATCATTAGGTATTCAAGTATGTGTCAGAATTTCCTGTTCTTTTATAATTTCAGTAGAGAAGTTCACCTGAAAGTGAAAGTGGGATTTATCCACCCAAATCCTGACTGCACAGAGCCTGTGACTAAACCCACAGCCTCACAGACAGACACACCTGCCTAAACAAGAAGTTAGGAACAAAATTCCATGGGACAATTTCCTGGCTCGGATATGTGTTGCCCTGGAACTTTCAAGTAAATGACAAACTCACTTCCTAAGTGAGTTCTCTCTCATTCAGTTATTTAGCAGACCAAAGTCCTGTGCAAGGCATGGAGGGCCAGCCTTGGGGGGTCCAGTAGCAAAGGTGAGCACTCACCCATGACCAGCAAGGACATCTGCCACACAAACACAGAATGTCCAAGACAAAGGCCTCGGGCACTTGCAATAGAAGACCCTAAACCTAAACAGGATGCCCAATCCCATTGGGTATTTTAAATCCTACTCATTCAGAAGAAAGATCTGCATCACCTGACTTCTCTCAGGCCTTGCAATGGGAACTGTGGAATAAACCCTATTTCTGCTAACTTAGTTGCCTCCACAATTTTTTCTATAATAAGGCTTCCTGAGGAAATTTAGATATGAACAGGGTAGACTGTCACAGGGTTTTAATCTAGATGCATGAGCATGCCAAGCACCACGGAGAAACCTGCAGCCAGAAGAATCAACCTGCCTGGAGCCATCATCCCAGTCACTGAGCAACAAGCCTTCATCCACGAGGCATTATGAACTCAGATTCGCATTGGGAAACACTCCTACAGCGAACGTCAAAGGCCTGAGTTGGTCAATACAACACAAATGGCACAATTCCTAAAGGGCTGGCTTGAGATTCTTTTCTTGAGAGAAAGAACGAGAAACAGAAGGTTCCAGAACCTTCCACTCCTTCTCCGCCTACACCTCCTTGGAGACCTCTTCCTCTCCTCTACCTACTCCTTTCCCCTGAATCTCAGATGGTTTAAAAATATATGATATGAAAAAGTTTTTCTAAAAACTTGTATTTCTTCATCCTACGATATTTTGGGGTGGGGGACAGGAAGGGAGACAAGCACACAAGATAATTTTTATTTCTTTTTAAAATTAAACACTGATTTTTGAACAATCCCAATCAAAAAATATACCTGAGGATCACTTGGAATTTACTTGACAGATCTCAAATTCAGAAGTTCCGTGATTCAGCCCACCCTTTGGGATGGGTCTCACCCAAGAACATTTCTAGCTCCCGTCAACTCACTCAACTACAAGAGACGAGCCATGTTTCCAGCAGAACAAGTGCAAAAGTTTCAAATCCTCTCTCAGTTCCTACTCTCTATAATGACAGACACCAAGGAACCAACTGGCTTCCAAACTGCCACCAGCCCAAGTCTTCACTACCAGCCCCAGAGAAAACTCCACCACGGTGGTTCCCAAGAAGGTGGGAGAGACACAGTGGCTGCATGTTGTTCCCCTTTTCATTGTTTACCAATGAATGAGTCTCACAAAAGCAAGAAATATTTAAACACAGGGACCACTGCAGGCTCCAGGGGTGTGGGCAAGAGTCCCTGTCATTGAAGTCCCTGCAGACGAGGCGCCCTCACAGAGACTCACTCTCCATGGCACTGTCTTCAGGGGTGGGGTCGGCTCCAGAGAAATGACTGACTTTTAAAGCATCTTTAAGCATCTTGGTAATCCATCAGTACTTTTAAAACAGGAAGGCTGTACCATTTTGGGGTGAGATGATTTGTTTTTCTCTTTTTAAAAAAATCCCCACTGATTAGGGAAATATATGTGGCCCCATTGCAAAGCTTTTAAAGAGAAGGAGCACCTTTTTAATGTGAGCTACTATTTCCTACCAAGTTCCCATATCACCCTGCAAGCAGAAGGCATCTGATGCTGACCACCCACCAGCCCACAAAACTTAAAGAGGAGACGAAAGCATTATCCATGTCTCACCAATAACTGTTTATCTAGTGAATTATAAAAGAGGCCACTGGGTTTTTATTATCCTGCTTTTAGGACAGTTCGAGTTCAACACACACACAATGTTTCATTCATGCTGTTAAACTGATAATATTAACCTTTCTTGCTGAGAGGCATTAAAAATTTCAGCTTTTCAGAGAAAATGTAATTAGTTCACATTAGTAACTTCACCAGCAGCAGTGACAGAAGCAAAGTGAACTAACAGGCTACGGATTGATGTAATCAAAATATCATCTCCCGTCATCTCGACTCTTTAGGCAGCTGGGTGCACTTCCACTCTTGGTTGGATTTTTTTCCCTTTTTAATAAAAATGATAGATCAATGAAATAGATGACTAACTATTTGCATTCCATCCCGCCTCCGCCTTGGTGGGGAAATACTGTACAGGAAATTATTTTGGTGAATGATTCCAAAAGTTTTTCATCGGATATGCCTGTTCGGTACAATTTTGACAACAGAGCTATGGTGCAAGACTCTTTCAGGGCAAAAGCTTTGGGTGGAGTGAAGAGATGACTTAGATAGAATTCTGGAGAGAGAAATTAAAGGCTGTTTATGGGCTGTGATGTTGGTTACTCATAGTGCCCTAGTATAAGTAACTCATGAGGAAAGATTAGCTCCCTCCCTAAACACACTGTTATTAAGATAAATAAACCAAAGTCAACACCTTCCCTTGTGTTTACCTTTTGAAGTACCTCCATTGTATTCATGCACTGAAACATATGTCCATAAGTCTCATACGGCCATCTACAGTGGATGTCTGTTTTGCTACCCACTTCCTTTTTTTTATCAGAATAGCCAAGTTTTCCCCTAAGGAACTAACTACCTTGTCCCTCCCCCTCCTCACTAAGGAGAGCGAGGGTTGAACCATCCCCTCGACTAGCAACTATTTTGCTACCACACGGGTGCTAAGAATGAAGCCAATATGCAGAAAGGCAGAATCAAAAGCCATGGAGAGCCTTCAGAGGCCCTCCTGTAGCGTGCTCTACTCCCAGACTTTTCTGTTACGATAGCCAAATTGCTCTGTTTTTAATTCTACATAAACCAGTTGGAACGCCATATGAATCCCCCCACACCCCCTGAAATGAAAGTGAAGATACATCATACAACACATTTTCAAGAGGACCCTTACAAAGCGTTCCCTAGACTTGAAGGAATGGGGCATGTCTGAACTGGAGGTGATCTTCACTTCAGCAAATAGCACCTTCATGTGCCCAAATTTGGAACCTATGGGTGAACGCCAACTACTATGCAACCGGCACTGCATTAGGACATTTTAGCATCTCACATATCACCAGGAAGTAGACACAAGAAGAAGAAAGGGCGTGTTGCTGTACATTTTTTTTTTTTTTTAATGCAGGAAACTGAAAGTAAAGGGATATAACCCTACTTCAAGACTGGTTTTCACATAATAGGCTGCATGGTAATTTTTTTTTAACCTACAAATTTGTCTTGACATAGAAGGGAGATAGCTAATGCAGAACAAAAATAAAACTAAACAAACCAAAAATCTCAGAAGAAGCAACTTCATGGCTCCCCAGAAGTCATTCTAAATAGGAAGGCACTGTATTTGCACAGTTCTTCTCCAAACTCAGGGAGGTACTAAAGTTACACAACCAGCCTACAGGCACCCACGTTGAAGTACAAAGAGCAGTTAACGTTCAGGATGGTGGTCACCGATTAGTCCAAACTCCGCACTTATTTATCAAGCTCACACTTCTGCTTGAGTCTGAAGTTGCTCTGTGAGCCCTTGACTCTGCCTGAAGTGACACGAGACTGGGGCCGGTGGCTTTACCACCAAGTAAATGTCACCTTCATGGAACCTCCCCGTACACAAACTCTGTAAGCCCTCCTGGGCAGCACGAGGCACAACCAACAGACAGAACTATGCCACTTTTTCACAGGAGTTTCTATGTGAAGGAAAACAGCATGATGGGAAATACTGGGACTGACTGAGGCTGACCTACTTTGAAATTTAAAAAAAAAAAAGATGCATTTGTAGCTGAACACTTTAAAAATCTGAAAAAACAAAAAAAGGTTGAATCAAAAAATGGCCTGTCCCATGACATTAGATTAATACTACCGAGCCAAATGACAGAAGGAGAATGTCTGTTATCACACCCCATCACAAGGCCAAAGTGAACTCCATTTATATGATGCCAGGCAGAATACAAAGTCCAAAAGAAATCGCAGTACAGCACAAACTTCAAGTGGAAACAGTGGTAGAGTTTGTATGAATTTGACGCTCGGTCTTTCACACTGAAGAGTTCCAACAGTCATGGCCAGCGCCTGAGGGTCCCACGAGGCAGGCTAACATGGCCTACCACTTGGGGAACTATTCTATCATCACTTCTGTCAGTCCGTAAAGTGCTTTCAGGGTATGTAATATCAGCCCGTTAGGTTCCTGCCTACCAGCAGATCAAATGTACTAAATTATCTAGACATGAGATGTGTGAGAAAGGGAAAAGAAGGGAGGAGTAGGGGAAAAACAAGACTAAACCCTAGGTGTTGACTCCCAAAGATATCTTTCAACAGACTATCATCCCTATCTTGGCGATTTGGGAAAAACAAGTAACTTGCAAGGAATCCTGCATTTCCTTCAGTTCTTGTGAAGATTTTACTGGGGTCTACCACTTCTCATCTTTATCAAGTACTTCTGCTGCAAATTGCCTCTACTGAGAATAAGCTTAAAGATTTTAGAGGATTCTTCTCTCAAATGATAGTACTGGGGGCCTGGAGGCTCAAAGGATTGAGTGGCCTGGGGTAGGATTTCCACGTCTGAGACTCTCTTGCTCCTCTTCAACATGTGGCGGGTTCAACAAAATCTTCTGGGAGGTTCCTCTGCCTCTATCTTTGTTTGAAACCTGACAAGAAGAGCCTGGGAAGTTCAACACAGCCTCCTCGCCTGGAGACTCAGCCCTGCCTCTGGCCCGGTCCCCACATCAGTACAATGGTTCTGACTCTATGGAGGCTCACTAAAGCTTTCCTTCCTGGAATATGCCTTGTGCTCAATGACACAGATGCCTTCTGGGCATCAGCTACCCCTTCTTATATAAAGTATTTAAAGGATGAAATAATATCTACACAAAAAAAATCAGATCCTGGGGGGCTTGCGTCTTCCTACTGCCCATACTCCCTCCCAAGCACTGGAATGACTCCCAAACCCTGCATTCAGTCCTCTCCCCCTCCCCTCGCCAGATCAGTATTTCCCAAAACCTCCTAAACCTCTCAGGCCACAAGCACCTCAACTCAATGTGCCAAAACTGCAAACAATCTCTCTCCCATTCTCCCACCACCACCCCCAGCCTAATTTCTATCCTCTATTGTTCCCTATCCTACTTGCTGGCATCTGTGACTAACCAGTTTCTCCAATTAGCCCTCCATCATTCTTAACTCTGCTTTTCTTCTCCCTTCCCCGTCCATCCCCAAGTCCCGTGAAATGTATCTCCAAAATGACTTCGGCCTTTGCAACTGCCTCCCCAAATACCTTCTCTTTCAGCTTCTCTCTCCTCCCATTATAAACTTTCTTCCAAAGATTGCCAAAGAAACTTTATGAAACACAGATCGGTGTATAGCAACCCCTTCTTCATAACCACCTTCTGCAAAGTCAGGTCCAATCTTCTCAGGAGAGCAGATGGGAATTCTCATCCTCATTCTTTGAAGCAATCCATCTATACAGACTTATTCTTATCCTTTGCCTTTGTTCATGAAAAGATCCACCCTACCTCCCACCACCCCAAGCTCTGATACCTGGCAGGCTCCTCTGCATCCTCTGAGGCCCTACTCACATGTGAACCCATCCTGCCCACTCTAAGCCACTCATCCAGGCTCCCACTGAACTTTCCACATAGTCCTAGCGAAGTATGTGCCATGCTGCTGTATAGTTTGTCTCCCCACTAGGCGAGCCTCCTCCAGGGGAGCAACTGTGTCTTACTCATCTGTGGATCCCCAGAGCCAAGCTCATTCTTGGCAGAGAGCAGCGATCAGCAAATGTTTGCTGACTATGAAGGCTGCAAATAAAGCAATAAGAGCTTGGAGGGGAAGACTATGTCTACAAAATCAATGCAATTGGTCTAACGCCCCCACTTGGCTGAGGGAGGGTGGGCTTTTCTCAAGGAAAGCAGCGCCAGTCAACAAGAAGCAGCAAACAACACAACTGTGAGTAAACATACGGTTAGCTGTCCTTGCTAACCACATTTTCCAGTAGTTTTCTTCAGGTCCTGGACCAAGTGGTAACTTGCTTATTTACAAGTCTCCAACCTATATTCCTCTAACTAGAGAAGGAACTAATTTAGACTCTTTTAATTATTACCCTGGGGTTCAGAAGGGAAAGGACAGCACAAAGCTGAAAGGGGGTACTGTCTGCTGAGGTGGCCAAGGCACATTTAGGGAAACAGAACATGACTGGCTGCCAACACCCAGTCTCCCCAGAAGAAATTCCACAGCTGGAGCTAAGATGCATTAAATCCCAACCTCGGGATAGAGTAGCACTAGACACAGTTTAAACAAATAAAGTCATGGAAGTAAAATTAATGATGGTTAGTCTTTTTGTCATAACACAACTTCTGAAAAATTCACTGGAAGAAGGAAGCAAAGGGCAAAATAACTGAAATCAAATGAGGGAAGAATTGAACCATTCTAAAAATGCCATTCATTCTTAAGGGTTAATGATTACATGGGTTGATGACTTGTGCAGAGAAGAAAAGGGCAGGAAAGAAACTAGACACTAATAGGTATTCAGGGCTTGACTAAAATGTTCCTTCAGTTGATACAAACTTTAATGTTGAAAAAAGGATCCACACTTCCCATGACTTCTATTTTTATAGCAACACAGCCCAGAGTTAGCCATATCACCTTTAATGACTTCAGATTCCAGAAGAATCATCACTATGGTAACATTTCAAAATGGCCATCAAAGTTACCAGGCACCAACCAGCACATGACAGTTCTAGTCTGGTAGGGCCATTGAGAACAAATCAAGTTATTTTCAAAATTCAGCTAACAATTCCACATTCCTAACAAAGCCTTGCTAGGACTTAACTAACAGGAATGTTTACAAGTGTGAGCTCATAGAAAGAGCACCCAGTACACAGTAAGCACTCAAATATTCCCTATTATCACTGAATCAAGCTCTTTTATAACAAAAGGCTATCAGTAAATAAGTGACTAGTGATCACACTGATGTGAAGAAGACAACATTCTTTAATTGTGTGTTTGTATGTTTTAAGGAAAAGTATGAGGAGCAACAGGAAGGTATAAAGTATGAAGTTTGCCGATTATTTTTGTTACTTCCATAACTTAAAGATCTTTTACAAATTAGGAACTGATTTAAATCATCCAGGAAAGGAGATCTCAAACATTCAAAATGCTTACAGATGGACAATAAAATACATCCTGCCGTCCTCCCGTCTCTTCAAGTTGGTGGTAGCCATTAAGAAGTAAAACCCTAGCTCATCATTTTCATAAAGAGGTTGACCTCAAAGGCCGTTTCAACATATACAAATACTTGGTATTCAGAGCCACACACACAAATTCAAAGCTAGAAAAGACCTTATTAAGCTGCTTTTCAAAACTAGTTGTCACCCACTGGTAGTTCTCAAAATCAGTTTAATGCATCTCTTACCAGCATTAGAACAAAACAAGAAAATATTGTGTTATAATATAGGTAGCAAGGGTGAGCACTGTTTCCTATAAGAAGTGTTTGAGAAAACTCTTATTTCAGTATCTACATATTTTCTCCTGGGTCGTGATGTAAATCTATGTCATCCTGTGGGTCTGGTCAAAATAATGTGGCACAAGACCTTTGTTTCAAAGAACAAAGAGATGCCCAAGGACACCCCAGTTATGCCGTAGTATACTCAGACACAGAATGTGGGTCTTCCTGGATCTTAAACATTCTTTCCTTGATGAAGACTTGTCTCTTTCATCAATAAAACATTCATCACAAGATCTTGTCGGGTGAATTGACAAATAACCATAATTTAAGAAACTGAAGGAAGCACCGAAACAAATTCTGCTTTTAACTGGGCTGGTAGACCAGATGCCCTTTAAACGGGCCCTTGTAATTCCATGAATTTTTAAAATACTGTATCATGGACCTGCTGGAATGGGGTGTCATACGCAAGAAGTGTGCTTCCCAACTGTTCCACAGGGGAAACCTCATGCAAGCCTGCCAAAGCACACTGCATTTTCAAGGCCATTTACCAAGGAAAGAGACACACACACACACATACACATGCATGCACGCACGCACGTCTCCCAAGAGCATTCTAGACCAAGGCAGGCTGGGGCATGGCAGCTGGCCTGTATGGGCAGGCCCCTACCAGGACCTACTGTTTGTGCTGTTACAGGGGTTGAAGGCAAGTTTCGGGCTTCTGTTCTTGAGAAAGTCCAACTCTCACTGGGGAGGGCAAGGAGACACACAGCTAATGTCTCCAGGGAGCTGGGGCGTTTACTTAGACCCCACACAGGACAATCAGATGTGGAAAATTTGCTCTAAAAAAAATACATTACGGTGTTTCATTAAATGCAAAGAAGTATAATGAAGAAAACAGAAAATGGATCATAGCTCTCTTGTCCAGATAACACCTGTTGACCTTTGAAAAGAATAAAAGCAACATAAGCACAGAGTCAGAAAATCCAAACAGTACAAAAAGAGTACAAAATGAGTCATGATGTTCTCCCCACACCTCCAGACCCTTTCCAGAGAATTAAGTGCCTACTGCTTTCAGGAATTCCATCTGGAAAACAGTTGAATGATTATATCAGCACTCACCAGAAGATATGCTCCTTTTACATTAACCCTAAAGAACCACACTATGTACAATGCTCTGTACCTTTGTTCACTTAATTCATATCCACATACAATGATCTAATTTTTTTAACAGTTGTAGAGTGAGAATTCCACTCTTCGGGAATGTATAAAACAGAAGCAAATTCAATACACAGTATTTTGGGGGACCTACTTTGTAATCCTTTTATTCTTTAGCAACCAGGCCTAGGGGAATAAAAAAATAATACTCAGCTGGTCTCTAACCGAGAAATTGCTGTGTGCCGGGGTCTGTGCTAAGCACTTTGCACATATCACCCGTTTATTCCTCACAACAACCTTCGAAGGTGCTAGAATCTCTTTCACAGATGAGGAGGAGCCTTAGAAAGGTGCCTAACGTGCTCCACCAAGGTGTCCCAGCCAGGAGAAAGAAGAGGGAAGATTTAAGCCAGATCTGTCAGATTCTACTGTATCCCCTACTATAAAGAGCTTTTTTTGACATAGGATGAAGATGCTGGCTTCTCTAACCAGAAAAACAGGAAGCCACTTAAAATGTTGCAGCAAAGAAAGGAAGATTAACTCCCCAGGGGCCTCGCCCAACAGCTGGCTTTGGGGGAGAGGACAGAACTGTCTCTTCCCAGGTAGGATGAGCAAGGGCTGGGGGCCCAGACCTCCCCAGGAGGTCAAGTGGCTTGGGACAAGTAAAATGACTCAGTGATGGACCACACTAAGCAAACACATCCCATCTCATGGAATCCTGCCCCAGCTCAGTGGTGTGCAGTGACCACTGCTCACTGAGCAGAGGCCATCAGAGCTGCACAGTACCCCTGAGTGGCACTCCGGGAAGGGGCTGGGGGCTGCAGAAAGGCCAGGTCAGTCCCCCTCCCCGGGAAGCAGAGCTAGGAAGGCCATAGCTCACTGGCCTGCTCTGCACAGGGGTCTTTAGAGAAGCAGACAGGGAAGGGAGCCCAGAGCTGCTCCATCCCGAGGCACCTGATTGTGCTCACCTGGGCAAAGCCAGGCCAGCACTTCACAGGTAGAAAAAGGGATCTGGACAAAGAAAGCAATGGACTGGAATTCTCATCAGACACAAAAGTTGTCACTAAAAAGCCTACCTTGAATAGTTGTGGGGGTGTTTATGGCCCCAGGTCTGTGCAAAACAAAATACCGCTTTAAAAATGCAGTATAATCTTAATCTTCAAAATGGAAAGTTCTTTTTTTTCCCCTTGATGGGCAAAGAAAGGGGGTGGGTGGAAGCGGTGCTTAGCTGTGCGTTGGTCCAGGCAGGATTTGGCAATAGGGCCTTGAGAAGGCCTTTCCACCCTTCCAGCCCCGGCCCGGTCTCGGACCCCGGCCGTCGTGTCCCCCGCCCGCGGCGCGCCCCCGGCCCGCATTCCTTCGGAGTGACAGCCCGGCCGGGCCTGAACGGCGGGGCCTGCGGTTTCCCATCCGCTTTACCGCCGCCGCCGAGACTCAGCCCGCAGGAATCCCGGTCAATGACAAACCCACCCGGGAGACGCCGACCGGCCCGCGCCCCACGGCCAGGGGAGCCCAGGGCCCGCACGCGTGCTCTCCAGACTCCTGCGCCATCAGGACCCCTAGGTGGAGAGAGAAGGAAACTTGGGCTTCTGCCCTCTGCCAGCAGAGATCAGTCTGGCGCCAGCAGAAGCCTATCCTAGCCAGGCCCTGCCTGCCTACCTGAGCCCAGGTGAAAGCCCTGCACCTTGCAGAAGCATCTGGACCCCAGACTCAGGCCTGACTTGGCTGAGGGATCATGAAGCTGAGAAACCATGTGGCTTTTTTTTTTTTTTTGAATAACAAATCATTGTTTGAAGAAACAGTAGCATGGACTGCTTTCTCACTGTGGAACCAGCAACTACCTCTTTATATTGTTTCTCTTTCTTTATAGGGGGTGTTTTTCATTTACCTGTAAATCAAATATAACACCCCCCTCCCCAAAAAAAAGGTACAGGACGTAGCTTTATCTCTTTGTCAAAGGCTCCAGGTAAATGCTCCTGCTTTGCCTGGGGGAGGCAGAATTAAATGCTACGCAGGCAACCACTAGTTCAGTTTGCCCAATAAATAAAAGAAAACAAAAAAAAAAATGTAAGACTACACGGATAAATAATTTTTCAGTAGCCTAGTCCATGCTAATATCAGCAGTCCAAGATCTGATTTCAATAAATCATTTCCTGACACTTTATATTTTACACCTTGTATGGCTATTACTTTTTTTTTTTAAATAAAAGAACAAAAAGTTTACAGCAAACCACATCCCTTTCTTCCTTTACCACAACCTGCCATTCATCAGAGCTAAAGCATCCACCCATTTAAAGATATTTTTACAAGATTAAAGAAAGGTTTTAAAAAAGAAAGAAGTCTGCTGGTTAAAAATCAGCCAAACAAAGGTGCTTGATCACTGATCAGCATCAACGATTTTGCTCCCTGCATGAAAATAATTTATCAGTGTAAAACTACATCTTGCCTAAGGGGGTGTGGGGTGTGGCAAGGGCTCAGGCAAAGCAAGGTATTAAAATTCAGAAACAAATTGTTCCATAATTAAGCATCTTTAATTTGACTATGCTTATATCACTCTTTCATTTTAATCTTTCCTTTATTAAGATTCATAGACTTTCTCTGGTCATGTAAAGGGAGAGAGCAAGACCCACGCTAACAGAACTCTCGCCATGTTTATTAAATACTTGGCAGATGTGGCACTGAAGTCCCCAAAATACATACATCTGCTTGGAAAGAGCAAGATGAAAAGAACTTAAAGAACTCCCTCATTGTGACACCTAGCCCTCTCCAGGGTAAGACAAGTCATTGGTGGGTGGGTGTTCACCCATCAGATGGTTCACTGGAGGCTGGCATCGGGGAAATGGCATGGTGCAGGGAGGGAGTAATATTGGGCCACTGGATAGCAGGAAAGTGTGATTCTGGTGGGTTACTTAGCAGCTGCAAGATATGCCAGGCCTCATTTCCTCACCCATAAAAAGAGAATGGCAGTATCTACCCTATAGGCTGTGATGAAGATTAAGTGAGAATATTAAAGCACCCAGCACACAGTAGGGCTTAAATGCCAGCCATTTTTATAAATGCCATTTCCACAGGGATCCAGAGATCTCAAGCTGAAGAATGCACTCTCACCTGAGCACTCCATGCCCCAGGGGCCACACCCAGGTGTCCAAGAGGGGACTGGCCTGGAGAGGTTCTATTTACAGGCTCCCTGGAGGTCTAGCTCATCACTGGACTTGCAGAAGCACCATGGGTGGACTGGGGTGCTAATCTGCAAAGCCCCCAAAAGTAGGGGGACCTTTCAAAAAGGTTTTGAAGGACTTCAACCACAGATAAGAGCAAAAAAAAAAGCCCTTTGGTCAACAGTGTAAATGTCTAGGGATTAAACATAGATTTTTTTTTTTCCTGTCTAGAAAACATTGGAAGGCTGGACAAAGATTCTCACCTAGTAGGGTACCCATCCCTCACTTAGCCACCCAGAGAGTCGTTTCTAGGAACACACCTAAAATTTCCTTAACACAGGAATCAAAAAGTTGAGTCTCCTTAAAAATCGGATCTTACAGGCTCATAAGTTCTTGGTTCACAGGTGATACTAATGGAATAATTTGATAGGGGGTAGGTACCATACAATACAAAATGTGAGTGGTTATCTGCTGTAATTTGCTTTAGTCTATGAGTTCAAAAGTTTACTAGGTTACTATAATCTTAAATGGTAACAAAAAAAAATCTAGAAAAAATGTAAATGTTTCATTTTTTCCATTTTCTCAAAATATTAATCACTGGAAACAATTAACTACGTATTGGCCTAAACTGTTCCAAAGCTCTTCCAACCTGCTGATTAAATTTGGTCTCACCACCATGATAAAAGCTCTGGCTTCTGAGCCTACTACACAGGATGAGAAAATAAAATCCATTCAGTCTTCAGCAACTGCCCCGATTAATATGCAAACAATGTTAAGAACGTGCACATTAAAAAAATCTCAGTGGCTTCATAATGTATACTGCAGGTCTTCCCACAAGGCTAAAGGAGGGCTTCAGACAAGAGTTTAATCAGCTGTTATTCAATATCTCCCAGGCTGGGAAGTTCAGCTTCTTCTACTTTAATACAGAGATTGGTCAGAAAGCATCTTGATCCATATCAAATGGAACTGCCTTAATCATCCATCTTTACTTACATTCTGTAACCCAAGTCACTCTATTGATGGGCAGAAAAATTCCAGCTAGCTTTAAGATTCCCTCATTTTCCCATTGCTTCAAATGACAACCTTTTCCCACTACTTTATCTCTGCTTTCAGTACCAGGAGATAAAAGATGCAATAACTTTTAATCTTGATTTCTGCCCATGTACATCACTTATTTGTTTCAGCAGATCCGCTTTGCCACAAATCCCTCCTTTGCCCATTCATGTCTGCATACTTAGCATAGATTTAATATTTCTCTAGGCCAAAGATCATACGCTAAGTTTTTCTTTGACTGGAGGACAGAAGAGAAAACGAGGAGAGAGAAGGATGTCTGGAATCCCTTTGTTTTGCAGTCAATTCCAGAGAACAATTCTCAGTAAGAAGAGTTATAAAAAGCTTAAATCAGCACCCCCACATTTCAGATTCGAAGTGGGAAAAAAAAAAAAAAAAGGAGAGGGAACTAAAATGTATCGAGCACATTCTGGTTTCAGGCACTGTCAGACATGTGACTAATCTTATATTCTAAAACTTGCTCAGTGGCCCTGGTGATAGAGCAGGGAGTTCAACCCAGAAACAAACCCCAAAAAGTCCACACTCCATAAAAATCATGGCATGAGAATGAACACAGGGAACCCAAAATCAGCCACCCAGAAACTAAGCCAAATCCGTCAAGGGCCAGAATCACACCTCCTACAGCAACTGGTGGAGACATTCCTGATTTGACTTTGCATCCTCCCACCCAGGCAAGTAGGAAATTAAGACTCCAGAGTCCAGCTCCTATTCCTACTGCTGCCCTAAGGCTCCCCTGAAGGCAACTTCTTGGTTCCCCCAATCCTGAAAACCTGGGAAATGCTAAGCCCTTGAAGAGGTTGTCTTTTAACAGGGATAAAGTGAAAAATACCAGCCTCTACCTTTCCCCCGCTGCTTCGTCCATCAAAGAGCCAAAGACTGCTTTCTTGATAGAGTTCAACAAGCCCTTTTCCCCATACAAACATTAGTTAGATCTAAATGAACTAGTACTACTCGGCTCTTAGTAGCCAAACAGGCTTCTGGAGGAGAGAGTGGGGTGACATCAACCACCATTCAGATCTCTTATTTTTATGAACTAATGTACTCCACGTTCCAAACTCTGGGCAAAGTTGTGTGGTACAACCCATTCACGCGCTGAGGACCGTGTATACAATGCTGGGCAAACAGCACAGAGCACGTGTGGACATTATTAATGAACGGCTTCAATTTCACTTTAGCCAATAGTCTTTCTGTGCAAGGCTCTTGTGATGGTTAGGTTCCTGTGTCAACTTGGCCTAGCCAATAGTCTTTCTGTGCAAGGCTCTTGCGATGCTTAGGTTCCTGTGGCAACTTGGCCAGGTGATGGTGCCCAGGTGTCTGGTCAAGCAAGCACTGGCCTAACCGTTACTGCAAAGGCATTTGTGGATGGTTAATACACCAGAAGGCTGGTTTATTAACTCATAAGCCAATTGATTGCATCTGTGGCTGATTACATCAATGAAGGGTGTGTCTTCCGCAATGAGAGAATTCAATCAGCTGGATCTAACCCAATCAGTTGAAGACTTTTAAGGAAGGAGAGAGAGAACCTTCATTTCTTCTTCAGCCAGCCAGCTTCTCCTGGGGAGTTCATCAAAGACTGTCACTGGAGTTGCCAGCTCGCTGCCTGCCCTACAGAAGTTGGACTCATGCATCCCCACAGATGATAAAATCTCGTATTTACAGGTATCTCCTATTAATTCTTTTTCCCTAGAGAACCCTGACTAATACAACTTGGAATACAGAACTCACTCTGTCTGAGCTCTTAGCACTTGTTAACCTCAACTTCCCTTTTAGCAAAATTTGTGGAGTGCCTTGTCACACGCCATAAAGTGTCACATTTTTAAAATGTCACCTCTTTTTATCATATCTCACCAACAAAATCCTAAGTTTGTGTCATCTCATACTGCCTGACCTGGGGCTGGCACAACACGGGGGCACTGTGATTGGCTGGCTGCGATTGGCTGGAAGATGCTTTTTCATCTTCCCTGGCCAAGGAACAAGGATGAAAACCTGCAAACACACGCTCAGGCCTAACTCAGATGTCACCTAGGGTAATTCTAACAACTTTACAATTTCCCCCCTACCACAGGAATGATACGTACATAAATGTACATAATATACTCTATTCTAGTTCATTAAGAACACTGGATTTATTTTAGCAAGAATGCTATGGGAAAGCATGAGACCCAAAAAGTAACTCTCTTCTCACCAAAGGTTAAGAATACACACACACACACACACACATACTCACTCACTGAAACGCTCTTAAACTCTATTGTTATTTAGGTGGTTTAGTTATTCAAGCTAGAACCAGGGAGTCATCTGCAAATATTTCAGAAATCCCTTTCTAACATTTCTATATTTATGAGGGATGAGACTAGAATGAAGCAAGATTAGTGTCTAGGGTGGGAAATTTAGGTGGGGGCTGCTCACCTTTGCCCCACCTGAGAGGGGACACCTCCTTAAACTCCGGGTCCCAGGCACCTGTCGTCCTTGCCCTAGCCCAGCCCTCCTCCTCCCAGGCTTTATGAGAACCAAACCATGCAGATGACATGCAGCTCTGACAGGTAGGGTCAAGCCCATGGGTGAGACAGATTGTTACAGAGCATCTCCTCCACAGGCCTCCTCCTGGGCTGTGAGGTTGGAGAACAAAGCTGTGTAAACAGGAAACGACCCAGTCCTAATCCAGAAGGGTTGATCCTCCATCTAGGGAGAGAGAGGAATGACTTGTAATCGAGGTAACCAGAAACTACAGATGCGGTGCAGAACACAGACAGGTAATGGTTCAATATGAGCTTAAGAGCAGCATGGAGTGTAAGCCCTCAACGAGAGAGATTCCAGGAGACTTCATGGAAGAGTAGCCTTGAGCCTCACCTTGAAGAGCAGGTGGGCAACCGCCAAGTAGAAACCACCACGAGCATGGCCTCTGTGGTTAAGATCTGCTCCTGCTGAAACTCGTCATGCATGCACAGCAAACCTAGACTTCCTACTACCGACGTACACAACAAAATGTACCCAACACTCAAACTACCAGGGAGATACTTTAATTTCACTTTGATCATTCGAAGAGCAGTCCAAAGTCCTGTGGCATCTTGGCAGTATCAGGGTAGATATCAATAGGTGGAAGCAGAAGGAAACTCTTGCTGGCCTATTGGAATGCACACTCTGGACAGAAAGTTTGCTTCAGTTGAAAAGAAAGGTTTAAATGAATTTAAATTCATTCAACATACTCGAGTTATACCCATGTTTCTCATAAGTACTTATGAATAATTCACTTCCCTAAAGGCAAAAGCCAGACCAGAAAACATCACTTCAAAGACACAAGGCGTAACACAAGTCCTCCCTGAATGTCCTGCTCTCAACTCCTTCCTCCAACCACTTCTTCTTCTATCCTATGGCCAAGACGCTTCACCAGCCTCCTATCCCATCTCTCTACCCCTCAGTGAGACTGTTGCAGCTTGCCAGTTACAGCCATCTTCTTAGAGTCCACAGCCCACCTTCTAGGACCCTTCCCTGGGCCTGTCCCTAATTGTTGGGCCCACTCCCAAGAGGATGACTGTTTCACACCGTTGCTAGGATGTTTTCAGCCTTTAGCAGTGTCTGCTGAAAGCCTGGGTCCACGGATCCATAAGAAGTCTCCAACATCCCCCTCTGCAACACATACTCTCAAAGCTGGAAGGAGAGTCGAGCCCCCTTAGTTCAAAAGATGAGGAAATGGACCACAAGGAGAGCAAGCAGCTGCCTCGGAGGAACTGAGATCATGGCTCCCTGCAATATACAGTGATGCTTATGTACACACAATTTCATGCAAACAGAAGAAAAGAAATGCTTTTCTTTGATGGTCTTTAGCCTCTTGATCACACTTAATGATGCTCAAGCTCTGTCTCTAAATTCAACTGAGAGTCTTGTGCATCCTTGTATGTCCGACAGAGAGCAGGAATTAAATAAAGGGTCTGTTAAATGACCACGATGGTTCTTGGATATTAACAGTGGCAAAATAGAGTCAGCATTCTGGCCACCATAAAACCTGGGTTAGGATATGGCTGTGCTTAACAGAATGCTATCTAACGTTACACTTTTCCTTGAAACTTTTAAAATGCGTTCAAACTTACAGGACAGTTACAGAATAATACAAACCCCATACAGAGAATTTCAACATATCCTACCCACCCACCCCCAAATTCCCAGATCCACCAATTTTAACGTTGCCACATTTGCTTTATCATTCTATCTATCCATTATTCTATCAATCCATCTGTCAATCTACCCAACTACATGTATATCTATCTATCAATTCATTTTCTGAACACTTGAGCATAGGTTATGTACATCAAGCTCCTTGAACCTTTAACACTGCCATGTACATTTCCTAAGAACAAGAATATTGACTCATGTAACCACCTCAAATGCAGTTATCAAGTTCAAGAAGACTGAACTTCTTGAACTTGAATACAGCTTATAGTCTATATTCCAATTTTTTCATATGTCCCAATATTGTCCTTTTGAATCTTTTCTCCTCCTTTGATAGAGATAGGATCATGTAATTCATTTAACTGTCATCGTCTCTAACATCACAACATTTTAAGAGAGTATGCCTCTTCCTTAACCTTTTTTGCCATGTGATGCTCCAAACCACCCCCTCCACCAGCCCAGCTCAGCTAGGAAGCACAGCTCCTTGCAAAGGACTTCAGTGGTTATTCCTCCAGCCATGCAATGCCCCCAGCCTTGACAAACGACTCTCTCCATCTCTATTTAAGTCCGGACTGATAAAGGTTTAGTAGAGAATCAAGCCCTGGGATGCATTGGACAGAACCACGTCCCAGGCCAGGCTGATACCACATCCATCGACGCTTTGAAAGAATAGATGACCCAAAGCTAGAAATCAGTCTGCAATTTTTCCACCTGATCCAAGTCATTCCTGGCATAAACACCTATAATTATCTGTGAGGGCCCTTTTCAGAGCAAAATTAATTGTGAAATTGAGGATTTTTTTAAGGAAACATTCCCATGCCAGAAACTGGATGTAAAACAAAATGTATTTGGAACTTTATAAGTCAAATAAGAAAACTTAAAATCTGGCCAATGTTTTAATTCTATAATTTTTATTTATTATGGGAACTTTGATACCTGGTCTAAAGGAATAGCTAAGAGACCACAAAAAACATAGACTGGATTCCAAATGGATACAGTGTACCTAGAACACCCATTATTACAATTCTGGAGAAAGAATTCTCCTAATAATCTGAAAAGTCCATAACCACCACTTCCCCTTACCACAAAGCAAAGTCTCTCTCTCTCTCTTTTTTTCCCCCCAAAATGGGTCATCATCTAGGTCATTTTATTTTCATGAAAATTGAAGTTGGCAGTTTACTCTGAAGACAAATATTAAGAGCCAGAAACAATGCCTAATTGTCCACCACTGTAACCACGCTGGGAAGGAGAAAAGCACAATGGCAGCAGGGGAAGAAGGGCATAAACACTCAGCAAAGGAAAGTCACAGGCTCCCGGTTTGTTTCATTCATTCATGTATTCGCTCATTCCTTGTTGTCTACTATGAAGACACCAACCAGGACTATCAAGGCTATTAAGAGAGGGTTCTAGCTCTCCAGAAAGAAACACTTGAACAAACGCTGTCATTTTGGGGTGAGACTGCTGGAAACATTTATAGCCTAAAGGAAGAGAAGAACAATTTCGTGAAGAAAGGTCAAAGAAGGACTAATGGACATGGTCACACTGGAGCCATGCACTTAGAATGAATGGAGTTGGCCAAGCCTAAAAAAGAATAGCACCTAGGCAGAGGGCACTGCAAATGCAGGTGCAAATGGAAAGGACCAGTGTGCAAGAGAGGAAGGTGAGACTGCTGAGACTGGCAAGGGGCAAGGAAGGTCTTATATCCCAAACCAGAAGGAATCTGAATTTGAATCTTCAATGACATGAAGACACTGACCAGAGACTTACATTTATCTTGAAAGACATCTCATAGGAATCTGAGACTGGAGTTACAGGAGGTTGAAAAGCTGGCACACCTTTGCACCTTTAAAAATACAAGATGTGCACTCTGCTTGTTTACAAAAGAATTTGAAATAGCTCATATTAAAGCATCGCAAACCACTTACCTTTTCTTGATTCGCTGAAGTGGGGTCTGTCCCACTTGCCATTTGCCATTGGCAATACCATTCCAATTGCCATTTCTCTCTAATGGTCACTTAATCACTTCTTACACATCTTCAGCTGCTCTTTATCTATATTCTGAGGCTTCTCAAGAATTAGGATAACTACATTGTCCAAAAATATTGGTGGTATTTTCAGGACGCAGAACAGTAATTACCGAAATAAACAGTATAACTTTTCCACTGGGATCAAATCAAGTAGAGGTTCTGAAGTCCTTCCCCACCCTCAACTTCAGTATGAAGGTCAGTGAATTAGGACCAAATGCTGAACTCACTCTGAACTCTAAGTGGGCTGAAAGTGCACTGGGGCACCGACAGCTGTCAGCATGGCGTGGCCATCAACAAACCTCAAAGCAAATTAATCCTGCAAAACAGGAGTCTGCTAAATCAGCTTTTGCATTTTTTATCAATCGTCTATCAAGACACAGTGTCTTACTTAAGCACATCCAGAAGTTCACTCCTCCTCCTAATCACCCATTTCTGGCTTCCAATGACTTTTCCTAGGAGAAATTTTGGGGAAAAAAAAAAAAAAAAAACAAGAAATATACATTGAGCTAAAGAAGCATTCTTCCAAGAAAACTGCACATTCTCTGAGCCCATTCATAGGCAATGACAATGTCATGGAGACCCTTTGAGCCTCAACCCCCACAGTCATCATAAAAGGATGGAGGGGGATGTAATGGGGGGGTGCTGTGGGAGGAGAGGCAGGAAATCCAGGGATCACAGAAGACAATCCCACCCACCTAGACCGTGTGCTTGATCCTGCATGTGAAAGTGCCGGAAAGACCCGTCTGCATCTAAGTGTCTCTATCTTTCCTCCGGAGCGGAAGAAAGCTCATGGTACATTTTCTGCATCCTTGCCTAAAACCCGTTTGAAAGCTTCTTTGACACAGTTATTCAAAAGCTCCTGAAAGAAATATCAAGGTATTACGAAATAATCCAATCATTTCAAATTCACTGAGGAGAACAAAAATATATACCTACATCCTATCTGAGGAACAGTTTTAGAATCTAATATCACCTACTTGGCAAAGCATAAAAGCCCATCCAGAGATCAAGAAATCTTAATGGAAATCATCATACCACGTCACCATCCCAGAAACAAAGTTGGACTTGTCTGGACCTAGGGATCTGAGTAGCTTCCATTTGTCCCCATATTACCTCTAAAACCTTTAGGGTAAAAAAAAATCCAGGTTCAAACACTAGTGCTGTCCAGGAATTGTTTCTAATAATACTAACCTTCAGACTGCCATTTTTTTTTTTTTGGTGGTGGTGGTGAGTGGGGGGGGGGGTAATAGGCTATTTTTTCCCCAAACCTCTTTTATTTTTCCCACCCATTTTTACTAGTAAGTCCAATTCCCAGGTCTCAGCAGCTGCTAAAAACCATCCGAGCACTTTGCATCTCTCTGGAAATCCAGAATGGCAGCTTCGGTTCACAGATCTGCTGCCAAGGGCAGATGTAGGAGCACCGCAGCTGGGAAGCTGGACGTCTCCGCAGGGGCACACCAGGCACAGACAGCACTGCCGGGGCCTGCCAGCCTTCTGCCGGCTGATCTGCCTGCACGGGCTCCCGCAACTCCAACCCCACAAACTTCATCAAAGGCCCTTCGTTAGGACTTTCAAACACAGATCCGGGGTCAGTCTGCACAGTTTTCTAAACAAGGCGACAAGTGTCAAGCCACAAAGAGTCCCCAAACACGCTGCTTCTGTTTCGGTCCCACGTGGATTCTGTGCAAAACGGCACGAAGAAAGAAGAGAGGACTGGGTGGTTGTTTGTGACTGAGGCAAAGAAACAAAGAGAGACTTCTGTTCAATAATGAGACTAAACAGAAGCCCGGCTTCCGGGAGAGGGCCTGGCATTCCTGCACAGCATTCTCCCACCCACCTGATCCCCTCGAACGGAAGGAAGATCTAAGGGAGGACAGAGAGAGCCAGTGTGTGCTTCCTGCCATGGGAATGAGAGGAGGAAAATGAAATGAACAAAACAAAACAGGAGAGGAGGCTGGGTAGGGAAAAAAGTGGGATGTGCACACTCATATGCAGACACATGCATACCAAGAGACAAACACAAAACACACATATACACCCAAAGACACACAGATACACATGCACACAAGCTCAAACACATAAACATACGTGTACACACAGACACAGACACTTGTATACAGAGACACATAAACTCATACACCCAAGCGCACACACACAGGCACACATCATACACATCCATATAAACACAAACACACACATACACACACACAGCTACTATTTCCCAAAGGAAAGAATAAACAGGGCACTTGCTCCAGTCTGGAGCAGATGGTTTGCTACCTTTACTATGCGAGAAATGCACTTGTCACAAATAAAAATGTAAATCCTTGTTATCTTTACCCAAAATTCTGCCTACTCTGTAAACACTTTAATGCTCTCCATGTAAAGAAAAACACTTAAAAAGATAATATTTAATGTCAGTATCAAACAAGAATCTATTTATATTTCATAAACTCTTCCAAACACCAAGCTTACAAGCAGAATAAATTCATTGGGCTAATAACCAAATAAATACAGTCAACATGCACTTACATGGCCTTGCTGTCATCCTGATAGAGACTTATTATCTTACTAAATGTTCTTTAGAGATACGTCTTATCTGGACAGACTCAAGAATTTGAACAATTCCAATTAAATTAGCACGAACCACTTCTACACTATGTCCTATTTATGATCATTGAATTTTTACCATTTAGGAAAAGCAACAGAGAAAGATCATTTAAGATACGGCAGCACACACACATGGTCAATCCAGCTTAATGCTGAGAATTTTACATGGTCTCCGAATACAAGTTTTAGTTTGCTTTGTTTAATTTTTTAAAAATAGGAGTGGCTGCTCCCATTTACCATGAAGCTCCTGGGTGCTGGGCAATGTCAGGTACATGGTAAGTGCTTTCCCTACCCCTCCCTGTCCCTCTCTGTCCCGTGGGCCAAGGCACACCATCCTATGTCATAGATGGAGGGTGAGGCACGGCCGGGTTGAACGACTGCCAGCTGGAGGCCATGTGGTACCCAAAGGGCTCCTGCCAGCTCCAGAGCACGTGCTCTTTCCTCAGCACCCCTGCCTTGCTCAAACAGTGGATGCACCACTGTTTGACATGGGTCTTCCATGGTCATTTCTAGCAGGCAAGGCTCTGCCCCACAGAGAATGCAGTTCTCCCACTCTCACCTGTGGGCAGGTGGTGCTGCCCCTGCAGATGGAGACACTGCTGCCTGGCAGCTTTTTCCCAGGCCTTGGGAAGCATGCAGGTAGTGGATGGGATGGTCTCAATTCACTGACTGTTCTTAAAACTGTAGCCTTATGGCACCACTTGTCCATACTGGAATGCAGTAAGAAAGTCCACACTTGTACAAAATTATAAATTCTTGCAAACCTCGATGTTAATATGCCACAATGGTCCACAGGGGGAAGCCACACCTTCTGCTAAACATGCCTGAACACCAGTCAAATAGAGGGTGGCGTTAAGTGATATCGTCAGGTGGCTGGACACCTTGGGGATATCACAGTGAAGTCCTAGCCAGTCCTGCAACCCCTTGCAAACTGCAGGACAGTGACCTGACTGACCCCATGGAAGCGGCAATCTTCTCTTAGATGGTCCACCTTCCCTGCCTAAGACCCCCCTTTTCCACTGGCCCCTGAAGCCCTAATCACTCCTTTACTTGAGATGACCCTGTCTCCCCTGTACCACCTCACACCCTCCCCGCAAGCTCCAAGGACTCTGCTCTGCTCCTCTGTTTACTCCCAGTACAGAGTAGTTCAAATGGTTATTAGGGCCTCTGTAGGGAGCCACCTCCCCAGAGACAGAGAACCAAGCTATTTGGAACTGGAAGAAACCCCCACTCACCTTTCAGCGTCCAGCTCAAAGTCCTATGTTAGCCAGCGGCTGATAGAGTCTAGAACCTAGAATGGTCTAGACTTTGGATTTCCAGCTGGGGCTCCTCCTTCCACATAAAATTTCTCTAAATTTCTTAAACACATATTCCCAAAGGATGCAAGGGTATGACCATGCCATTTCATCAATTATGAACATTTTAAATGATGCATACCTTGTTGGTGTGTAATAGATTAAAAGGAAGAGAGAAAGAGAGCAAATAATTCATGCGCAAAACCATCAAAACCCAGGTCCACCATGGCAGTCAGCATCACTAGGTGCAGCAAGGACAGAATTCCTTTCATAAATTACTGATTTTCAGAGCTTAGGGGAAATGTCAGAAGTAATCCTATGCAAGCCTTCTAGTTCAGTGAAAGGAAACTGAAGGACAGAGCAGGTAAGTGACCTGAAGGCATCCTGGAAAAGGCAAATTAGAACCAGCTGTCCTGGGGCACAGACCAGACTTGACACCCCCATGCGCTCCTTACCCCCTTAGATGGCTGTGGTGGTTGCTGATGGTGTCAGGGCACACTTCAATTTTTACTTACAGTGTTGTTTAAACACCTGCTCTGTTTAATGTTGCATGTGTCACACGCAGTAGAATCCCAGCTCCTGCCTCCTTGGAGCCCACTGGCCATCCCTCACTACCTCAAAGTCAGGGGAGCACTGCATCCTAGGTCTGTGTCCAGAGACCCTAACTCTAATTGCCAGGGTCCCTGAGCCACACCATATATGCTAGAAGAGGCCTGTTTCCAAGAGATGGCTTCTAACGCCACCACTTACCAAACTTAACTTTTGAACCTCCCATAAACTCAAGTCGAGCAATACGTTGCAAGACAAGACCAAACATTGGTCCACACATCCACGCCATCTCCCACACCAGAAGTGACTGCCACACTGGCATATGTAGGATAAAAGCAAAGTGCAAATATTAATGCTAGAAAGAAAGGGGCTTTCTAGCAGTAGAAAGAAACCAGAACCATTTAACAAGTACACTTAAATGGGTGAGATCTGAAGGGACTCCAAATATTTCCCAAATACCAGGAATTGCCAAAATCTACTTGTCTTCAAGATGAGATCCCTATTAAGAAGATAAACTTCCGGGGGAGCTCTGGAGAGTGATACCATAATTAGATGGCAATTGGCCAAGAACAAGGCCTTTCCCTGAACCTGCTCCCTCTCTCGGCACCTCCTGAAAAGGTGCCCCCCCCAACCCCCTTGAGCACCCCGTTACATCTGGGGGGCCATGGTGGAAGGAGTCTGGATGGAGAGCACAGGGCTTTTAACAGAAAGAAATATCCCAGGTTTTCACAGGTAGCTAAAATTTTTTAAAAAAGGAAAAAAAGTGTTAAGGGGAAATCCTGCACATTTCCAGGGGCCTCTGGGAAAGAGAAACTGTGCTCCCCAAACTGGCACGTGATTTACAAAGAGTTGACAAGTCCCCCACCTTGTCCTGTGGGTCCCCAGATACCAACCCATGCGAAAATGAGGGAAGGGAACAATTCCATTCCACATACTAGAATTGTCCTTGTGAAGAGGGTTTGCTAAGCAAGGAAATGAGAACCTGTATGGAAAAAAAAACGTAGAATTCTCTTTTTTACACCACCTGCCTTCATTTGAAGTCCCTGATCCCATCAGTGAGACGGCAGTAAAATGTTTTCCTTTTCCTTTTGTCAATATAGGGAGCCATTTATTGCCTTCTCGCTAGAAGGCTCCAATCTGCTATTTTCCTGGTTTCTCATTTTGAAGGCGGTATGAAATGCCACAAACTCTGGGACCACTGTTCTCAGTCAATGCCCTTTTAATTGAAATGAGGCTACACCACCCAGCTCAGTCGGCTTCCAGCACGGCCAGGTTCCCAGTCTTCAGGGATTCCCTGGCAAAGACCAAGCCTTCTCGCTCACAATCACATCACAGTGATCTGAGTAGACCACAAGCTGCTTGTCCTGATGGGCTAAATTTAGCAGTAAGGTTATAGGTTGTTTTTTTGGAGGGGGGGATGGGAATATCTTTACCTGAAATCACGTACCAGTTAACCCCTATGGCAAACAAACCCCAGACGCCACTTAAGCAGTTTCACTGGGGCGTAAGAGAACCACAGGTATCCAAGAGGATGCATGTCTATTCCCTCCCCGTGGGTGGTAGGCCTTCAACAAATAACAGCTGGGCAAACAAATAAACAGTTTCCACCCGCCAAGCTTCAACTTCTAAGATAATTTCCATACTTCTCCATAATGCTTGGCCTTGAACCATTTTGGCAATGCCAGGATCCATCCATGGGTGATCATCTCTGCCACCTATGAGCTGGAGACAGTTCTGGTGACAATGCTCATGGGCAACAACCGTGACAATTACACAGGAAACGTCTGTATTTCATAATCCTAGAATCTTTTGGCTTGCTGAGGACTGTCATGACACATGGCTCTCTGCTCAAGGGGGTTAAGTATCTTCCTGACAATAAATCCTGGGGTGACAGCTATGGTTATCCAAGAGCTGGAGGACACACCCAGAATTTACACTGTGGTATGAAAAGGGCTGCTTGGGGCACTGGAGTCTGCAAAATCCTCCCAGCGGAAAGGCCTATTAAGGGTGAGGTGGTCAGGGAAGAGGAGCCCCAGGGAGTCCAAGGGAGGTAGTATACTACATGTGGGGCAAACATCATGTGATCTGGGAGCAAAGGTTTCACAGGGTCAAGTGGGAAAAGCCCAAGGAGCTGCCTGGTGTGTCTGGTGCTCATTCTACAGGGCCTGAGTACAGGGGCCAGGAAGGGGAGCATACTGGTCAGCATGGGTGTTGGGGAGACCACTGTGCTGAAGTGGAGATGCAAGGTGGGGCTCAAGGCTGGAAGGTCCAAGAGGAGGCCGTGTCACTGATGGAATGGGCAGAGACAGCATGGCGGATGGCAGGTTGGAGAAACACGACAGAAAAGACTTAGTGTCCAATTGGAGAAGCTAGGGCCCAAATGACACTTTTGTTTCCGACTTGGGAGCTTGGGGAACAAGAGTGCTACCTACCCAGAGAGGCATTACAGGAAAAACAACAGGTTACAAGTGAGAACGGGAAGGAAGCCACGGATACTGAAATGCCCATGGGGGGTCTCAGGACAAATGGATAACTAGGTCTAAAGATCAGAAAGAGGTCTGGGCTGGAAAGGATACTGGAAGCCAAAAGTGATGGGAGAACGCTGATGTACCAGTGGATGAGGCATCCTAGGAGAATAAGGAAAGTGAAAAGAAGGCCTAGGATGAAACCTGGGCAAGCACCAGTTACTGAAGACTGGACCAAGAGAAAGGCATGGAAGAGAGCAGCAGCTACAGAGGCAGGGGGTCAATTAGAGGAGGAACCACCAATATCAACTGTCACAGAGGCAGGGAACAGTTACAGTCTTTCTGAAAGGAAAAAGCTGTACCCAATGTTTACAGGGTCGGTTGCTTTTTAGGAATAGCTCAAGCCTGAATGAGACCTTGCCTCACATGGTAAGGAAGAGAACCGAGAAATTCCGAAGTATAGAGAGAACCCATAAAGTAGTAATTTCCTTAATGTGGCTGTTTAAGCTACCTGCCATTGCCGCGTCATTATATCAAAGAGGGAGTTTAAGAGGAAGAGTGTCAAGTGAAAACTGTATATTGGTACTACATAATTGAGTGTTTCTCCGTCATGTCAAAAATCTCACACGCACCCTTAACTTGACATATCTCCCCCAGATGTTCTCCTTGCTTCTGCAGCCAGCCCTCTGGAAAATGACTGACTGGGATTCCTCTATGCTTCCTCATGTAAAATGGCCATCTTCATGCAAGTCTTGGACTCCAGGTAGACATTCTGTCTGGATCCAATGCCCTTCACGCGGCTCCTTACTGTTGGAACATTGCAACAACCCCAGGCAGTCAGAGCTACAACGAGGGAAAGAACTCCCAGCCTAGAAGGAGCGTTTCCCAACGGAAATATAGTGGGAACCATATAGATAACTTAAAATTTCTAGTAGCCACTTAGAAAGTAAAGACAAACAGGTGAAATTAATTTTGATAAAATATTTTACTTAATCTACTTTATCCAAAATATTATCATGGCTACCTGTAATCAATAAAAAAACTATTGGATAAGATATCTTACATGCTGTTTTCCCACACTAATTATTTGAAATCCAGTGTGCACTGCATACCCAACAGATCTCTCTTTGGAGAGGCCACATATCAAGGATTTGGTGGCCATGGGCGGCTAGGGGCTATCACTTCGGACAGCACAGGAAACCAATGCAGATCTGTGCAAAATCATCAGATTCAACCAGAGTACCTCCAAGAAACCTGCCTACACCTGCGTTTTTAGGACAGGGTGAAGGGAAGGCAATTTTTCTCTGAATGAATGATGTCAATTGTAAATAAGTACTGCATTGTGATATCATAGCAGACATCACTAGGACTGAGATAACTGGCCAAGGAGAAGGCTTCAGGGCATGGCTTTGGGAAAGCAAGGACCTGTCCACATCAGCCTTGCCAGCACCAATGCCCACCTTCTAACCCCTGATAACATTTTCGTGACTCTTTTTCTTTCTCCTTTTAATCTTCCAGCAGGACCTTACAAGAAAGGCAGGGTCGATCCCATTTCACCGATGAAGAAACTGAGGGTCAGGCAATTTAAACTGCTTGCTCATTTCCAGTCACAACTACTAGACTTGGACCCAGAACACAGGCTGGGCCCTTCCTCCAGCTCTCTTCAACAAGCAGCAAGTCAGAAATAGCCAAGAAATCCACACCGTAACCAAAGTAAATATCTACCAAATCACCAAACCATGTCTACCTAATCACTTTTTAAATAGCACCTCCCATCTGCACAGAGCCTATAAGCTTTCCAAATACTTTCATGCATGTATTTGATCACCACTAAAGAATACTGTGGGGCTGCTCCCGGAACACCATAAGAATGCCCAGATCAGGCCCAGAGGGGCTGATTCATCCAAGGTCACCTCTTCAGGTCACTGATTCCAACGTCTTTCCACTACACCATGCTGCCTCCCTTGACAACACAGTTTTCTTTTTGAAAGAAAAATTTCTAATTTCAAAACAACCTTAAAATTATTTTTTGCTGTGTTCGCAAGCCAGTGGGCAACCCAATAATGGGGCACAATTTTAAGCGATCACCAAAGTGACTCTGGTACCATACCTTCCTCCAGCTCTAGCCAAGAGTGATTCTTCACGTGACCTGATGTTGTTTACAGCTCATCCAGGCACTAGCGGCAGCCAGTGGGGCCCCTTCCCTTACTAATCCAGTGTCCACGGACACACCGATCAAATGACACGAAGTGTAAAAGTGTGTGACGGGTCAAGGAAAGCATCCTTTTCCCAGGTCAGCACTGGCTAAGAGGAGCTAAAACAATAGCTACCTGTGGGGTCTGCCCTTTTAAATGTTTATTTTACACACTTAACGGTTTAGGCAAGCCTACCAGTTTGGGATTTCTTGGCTCTTCATAACTGGCCAGAGTACATGGGCTCCTCGGGTCTTTAACTGGGCCAACCGTTAAATAACAGCTATTTATAACTAGCACACTGCCTTCCAATTAGGAGGGGGAACCTTCCTGGCCAATGCACCAAAACACTGCTGGAAGCACTACGGCAAAGGCCCGTTTTAATACCAAACAACCTGGCTCTCAAGGTACTGGCCACATTAAGGCAAGCGTTCTGTTAGGGAAAACAAGTATATTCCAGGTTAAGTAAGGAAAAGCTTAAAATACCACCACCTGATCCAGCAGTGACCACTTTTCAAAGTTCTTTCACATCACTGATTTCGTAAGACTTTCACAATCTTCCATAAAGAGGTGTAAGAGTAAGAAACAGAACTTGGGGTTTGAAACATGCGCCCACTACTCAGCATCCTGCACGTACACGGGCTCTCCCACCTTGGCTAGGTGCTCCATCTTCAACCAGGATGCCTATGGGTCAGAGCATTGTCAAAAAAGGACCAAGGGCAGAGGTCACCACTTTCACAGGACATGCACTGGCTCTTTATTTTTCCTTCACACATATTCCAAGGAAGTCCTGCAAAAGCTATCCTTTCATGGAAAGGATGAAAGAACTGATATCGAAGCAGCCCCCGGCCAGGGTTTAAGGGACTTCAAAGAGTTACCAGGTCACCTTTCTCATCAGGAATTCAAGACGGAAGGTCAGCAAGTTTCCAGTCCAGAAGTGCAGTGAATTATTTTCAATACACAATTTTGACAGCCTACAGCCATGCTACAGTCCCTAAATTCCCCAGGTGCAAAAGAAAGCAAACCCAGACTACGTGCTAGGAGCAGATTGCACGTGGCAGGCGTGCCATGTCCCAAATGCGGTACAACCCCAGCCCTGCCCAGCGAAGCACGTGTGTGTGGAAGAGGAGGGAGGGCGAGGAAGACGAGGGAGGAGAGAAAAGTGAGAGAAGCAGAGGGAAAGCCGCGGTCGGCATGAGTCTTACTTTTCTGGCAGCGGGTGGTGGTCCAGCAGCGGTAGTTGTACTCGTTGTTGATGGTAGTCTTTTCGCACAAGGGCTTCTCCTCCATCGTCCCCGGACAGAGGTCCCCGCATTCCTTCGGGGGCTTGTTTCCCACAATGTAGTTGTTGGACACCGCGTCCAGGATCAGGGACCAGTCCACGGTGGACAGGTAACAGAGGTCAGCGTTTTTCTCGATCCTGATGGCCCCCCGCGTGATGTTCCTCAGGTTGTAAAGCCCAATATCCTTGAGGTTGGTCATCTCGAAGATGACCAGGGCATAGTTGTAGAAGAGCTTCCAGCCGCGGATGACGGTGAGGTTCGGGAAGAGGTCGCCCAGGCTCTCGAGGCCGGCCACGCGGAACAGAAGCAGGTACTCGGTGATGACCGTGAGCTTGGGGAAGCGGTAGCTCCGGTAGTCCTCTGCCTTGGAGATGAGCAGGATGTGGAGGTAGCCCTCGATCACGGTGCAGTTCTCCAGACGCTTCAGCTGCTGGTAGTCATTGCGGATGTCGATGCCGGGGCCACAGACTGCAGGGAGACAAGAGGCAGGACAGATCTGCGTGAAAAGGAAATGAACTTCAAACCCATGTTCAAACACGCAATGTGGTCCATTTCTCAGGAGCCCTACATTACGGTGAAAGAAATAAGATGCAGCTCTTCACTGAAGACTAACTTTGGGGATGGCTGACTGGGGCACCAGCCAGTTGGCTGTCATTTGGAGAGGACGTGCTCTTGGCTAGCTGTTGTGACCCTGGAAGACACTGTCCCCAGTCTACTAGCAGGCAAACGAAAACCGAGAGCCCAGGGTCTCACAGGAGAGCACAGAGAGTCAACACTGAACCCCAAGCCTGCCTGACTCCACAGCCACCAGGCTGCATGCTGTCCACGATCTCGACAGAGCCCTTGTTCCCTAAACTGAACAAAAGCTCAGCAGCTCATCCAGCCTGAAGGACACCAAGCAAGACAGTCTATGCTGGAGAATAGTCACAGTGACCCAAAAAGAGGGGACTCAAGGATACATGCTCCCTGCTTTCTGCTAGCCTTTGCTGAGAACCAGGCAGGCTTTGCGTTCTTCCCAATACTACATTCATATGGGCATAAAGGTGATCTTAACAGTAGGATAAAAAACGTGAGTTATGTGAATAAAAGGAGTATACAATTCCAATTTAGACAGCATTTTATTAAACAAGAAAGGCATGCTTCCTGCAGAAAGGTTAGGTAATAGCAAAAAGATAGTAAAAATCAATAATCTCAACTGCCAAAGATACTATCTGCTTAACACTAACTATATCTGTTATCTTTTCTCTATAAATCTTCTAAGATTAATGAAATCAGACAATAATATAATGTTTACAAACATGTCTTTATCACTTAATATGAATCCTTCTACATCATTTTAAGAAGGGGAATAATACTAGAGTATGAATATGAAGCAGCATGAGGGTTTTTTTTTTAATCCAATCCCCTATTGTTGGACAATTAGGTTATCATCCCTTGTTTTCCCCCACTTTCAATGCGTCAGTGAACATGCAGATATCCAAGACTATTACGATAAATCCCCAGAAATAGAATTGCTAGGCCAAGGCATTTATAGATCTTAAAGGCTTTAATAAAATAGCCACAACACGAGAGGACTTTTATTTTTAAAATTCTAGACACACCAAAAAGCACTTTGTTACTATCCTTTCTTAGGATTTAAAACTCCCTGAACCCACTATTAAAGCTTCTCACACATGGTAACGCTTTCTGATGGAAATAATTCATTAACTGTTAAGCACCCTACATGTGTGACATTGTGGGAGATGCAAAGAAACAGACAGTACCCCATCCTCTGGGGAAGCTGATGGTTTGGGCCAGAGGAAAAGACCCAAGATAAACAACTGTGATAGGAGGTGGTCAGTGGTGTGCACCCAGCAAGTCCACGCTAGTTGTGTAATTGAATTAAGCAGCTCATGGGAGCTTTGTCCTTTTTTGTTGGAGCAGCAAGGGAAGTTTTGCACATGAGCTGGTTCCTGAAGGATACAGGTAGAATTTTCAAACTGGGTATAATATCCTAGAGGCCAGAGAAAGGCAGAACAAAATATATTCAAGAAAGAGCAAACCTGATGGCTCCAGGATATAGAGAAGAGGAGAGGAAATGAGTCTGGTAGAGGCCAAACCAAAAAGGCTAATGCCTGCCTCAGGGACGAGGACTCTATCTCACAGAAATGAAGCTCTTGAGTGGGAGACAAGTTCAAGCTGGCAGCCAAGTAAGGGACAAAATCAAAGCAGAGTAGACAAGCGAAAGGAGAGGAGTCCAGCTGGGGGTTATAGCAATAGATGGGAATGGATCAGAAATCAGTGGTGGGAGTGGATGCAGATGGGTCCAAGGGCTGAGAAACAGGGCAAAGCTGGAAAACCTAGAACGTGAAACTTCCCTGGGTCTAATTCCCTCATTTTACTGATGAGAAAATGAAGCCCCTGAGACAGAGAAGAGAATGGAGAAACCAGCACTTGCAGAACACCCACCCACACACCAGACAGAGGCTGTGCTGGAAGCTTTTGATGCATCATTTTGTTTAATCTCATGTGATGCTCTTGACAATACCTCGTGCTAGGTAATAGAACCGCCACGCTGAAGATGAGGAAATAGAGTAAAGAGAAGTCTGATCATTCATCTAAGGTCACAAAAGTAAGATTCCAGCCCCTTCGTGGCAGAACTTGACATAAGATTTCTCAACACACCCAGGTTTCAGCATCCTCACCTGCCGGTTACCTCTGACCCACTCCAGCTGAGCTTCTGGCTCCAGCACAACACCAAATAGCTCCCAGCAAAGCCCCAAGGACCCTGTCAAGGCCAACGCCAGTTCCCTGTCCTCATCTTGACTACTCTGGGGTTGGCTGCATTGCCGCCTTCTCTAGGCTTCCCTGATTCTCATGCCCACTGACCACACCTCCTCTTCTACCTGCCTCTGAACACTGTTAACTGTCTTGAGTCTGCACCTCGCTCTGCGATCTTGCCAGACATGGCTTCCTGGGCCACCTGTACACTGGATGGTTCTCAAATGCAAGTCACTGACTGTGCTGGTTTGAAGCTTTTATGTACCCCAGAAAAGACCATGTTCTTTTAATCTATCCCTGTGGGTACAGACCTATTGTGGGTGGGACCTTTGATCAGGCTGCCTCAATTGAGACGTGACCCACCCCATTTAAGGTGGATCCTAATCCTTTACTGGAGTCCTTTATGAGGATAAAAGACAGAAAAAAAAAAAAAAAAAAAAAAAAAAACAGATTGCTCAGAGAGAGAAACGCCCAGAGAGCTTGGAGAGAAAAGACCCAGACATGCTAAGAGAGGACCCACAGAAGCTCAGAAAGGAGGCTGCTGGAACCAGAAGCCAAAAGCCAGGAAACCCAGGAGCAAAGGACCAGTAGATGCTGACCACGTGCTTTCCCATGTGACAGGAGTCCCAGATTCCAGCAGCCTGCCTTCAGAGTCCAGGTATCATCCTGTCGATGCCTTAACTGAGACATTTTCATGGCCTTAGAATTGAAAATTTGTAAACTAATAAATCCCCATTGTAAAAACCAACCCATTTCTGGTGTATTGCATTTGGGCTGCTTTAGCAAATCAGAACACTGACAAAGATCTTCTGAGCTCCAGAACTGTATATCTATCTGCCTGGTGCACATCTCCACCACCAAGGTGTCTAATAATGCAATTCCTTCCCCACAATAAACCCACCTCCCGAACTTCCATATCTTGGCAAACAGCACTCCCATCTCCGGACTGCTCACGTTAAAAAGTCAAGAGTCATTTTTGAGTCTCCTCTCCCCTCACGCCACACACATCCGGTCCCGCCACAAGTCCCCAAGGCTCCAGCTCCGAAGCCTAGTGAGAAGGGTTAATGACCTCCACACCGTTAGACTCACTTCTTCACCTGTGGGTGTCGCTGTCCCTCTCCTACCTCATTGGCTTCCCTGCCAGTGCGTGTCTGCCTCTTCAGGACTAACTCTGACCTCCCTTCTTACCCTGTCCACTCCCCTACGAGTCGCTCCATGAAGACGGGGCATCATTTCCCATTTACGAGTTCACTTCTACAGCCCCAGTGCCTAAAACAGTAGGTACATCATATGCATGTGCTGAATGAATGAATTTCACCCCCTCTGTCTGCCTCCGCTGCTGTACTCTAGTCTGAGCCATCGTCATCTCCAGCCCAGACTACAGTCATACCTGCCCCATAACCCAGCCTCCCCCTGTCCATGTCCAACCCAGCAGCTGCAGTGATCTCTCGAAACACAAAGCAGATTAAATCACACCATTGGGGTAAGAGGCAGGGGGTGAGGAGACGTCCACTGCCTTCCCATCACACTCAGAATAAAATCCAATCTCCTTAGCGGGGTTTTCAAGACCCTATAGGAGCCCAACCCTGCCTGTATCTTCCACCTCATCTTCTAGTACATTCTCTCTGCGTAGCATACTCTGGACACCAACCTCAAACACACTCCGCTCCTTCCTTCTCACATCCTGTTCCTTGGAACATTCCCCTTGCCCACCCCACCCCTTGAATGGCTGCCTCATTCCCATTATAGGGGCTCAATTTAAATGCCACCTGCTCATAAAGGCTTTGCCCAAACACCCTAGCTTCAACAGTCCCCCCAAAGCCCCCTAACTCCCACCGCCAACCCCCAGTTCTCTACTTCACCTTTTTCATAGTGCCCTTGCACTTGAAAAGCGTCAGTGCCTGGAAGGATGTAGTTAGCTAAATGTTTACTACCTGTTACTCCCCACCGAGGAGCGAGTCCTGGGGACACTGGCTGCGGACAGCATGTGCCATGCCCTGTTTCCCGTACCTAATGTACCTGTCACACAGCAGCTTCGATAAATACCTTCTGCCTGACTGGGTCCCGAGGAGAGCCTAGGGCCCTGATTTCCAACCTCAGGTTAAGTTAACCTGAAGCGGAATGGAGAGACCCATGTCTCCATCAAATATTAGCTACTAGAGTACTCTCCAAACCAACAAGTACTCGCCCCACTTTAGATCAGTGTCTCAATGTGAAAGCCATTATTCTTATTCTTATTCTTATTCTTATTATTATTATTATTATTATTTCTTCTTTGGTACTATTTCATTTTCCCTATGCCAAACCTAAAAATTCTGTGTACTTTTAAATCACTATAAATGAAATACATTAATTTGCTCCTAAATTAGAAACAAAAAGTTTCTACACATTATGGCATCTAACGTGGGTTCGATCAGGTTATAAAGTGTCAGACATCAATGGATTTGCTATGGCTTCCAACTGACCACAAACACTGAGTACTGGGGAAAGAGAGTGAAGATTCATGAGCAAAGATTGTGTGAACACTGACATCTCGATCAAAACACAGGCGTGCAGGCAGAATCCACGTCCGGGTGCCACCCCGTGGCCCTCCCTAGTCAGTGTCCCCCACCCAGGTAGCGGAGACCATGCCACAGGGCAGAATGGCAGCTCCTCCAAATGACCACTGCGGCCTCTGCACTTAACACTTTCCCATTTGTAGAAGAGAAGAAACAAGTGGGAAGAAGCTGCCCACTTATCCCTGAAGAGAAGGCAAGCCCAGGCCACGAAGTGCGAGGCGGGACTGGCAACCGGCCATTTCAGTCTTTGGGGCACGTTGTGATAAAAACAGAAGGAGGAACACCGCGCCAGGCCAGAACGACAGCAGAGTGTTCAAAGGGCACCAGGCGCAAACAGGAAGGAAGGAGAATACAACAGACTCCTTTTGTGCCACGAAATAATACGAGCATTAAGGGAGTAAATATCCATCGCTGGTGCAAGGAGAGACACGCCCTGGCCACTGTTCATTGATGATTAAAAGGAAATTGCGAAAGGCCCTTTCTCCCTTTTCAAAGCAACGAATTTCGGCATGATCCACAAAACCCAACAACTTTCCGGAAAGGCACTGGAATGTGAAACCCCAGGCTGCCCTGTAAAGAGTCACTGAAGCTTCATGGCTATGCAGGCCAGCCGGAAGCAGCCAGAAAGGACACAGCCGGGAGGTGGGCTGGCAGGCCTCCCCGGCAGTGCTGGAAGACAGCGAGCAGCGGCAGCAAAACCGAAACAGAGCTGGGAGCCAGTGATGAAAAGGGGAGCAGGGGACTGGAAGGGGCGGGCAGCACCCTGGTCCCCCAGCCAGGCCACCTCCGATGCTGGACAGTGCCTGGGGTATAGTATTCACTTCCCAAAAGATACCCTTTTAAATAAAGTGCTGCTGTCAAAAGGAACTCTCCCCCCACCAAAAACAAAAACAAACACAAAAAACTCCTAAGTATTTTAGAAGAGATCAAAAGGGAGAACTTCTCCTCTAAGAACTTAAGTGAATGGCATAAACAAACTGTGCATATCTGGAAATAAAACCCTAAGAGCAGCCTAATATCAGAAGAACTAATAATGAAAAGCATTTGGCTGAGAAAATCACCAAAAGCTGTGTACCGAAGTCTTTTTAAAGAAGACCTATGCAAGAAATGCAATTAAGGGTTATTCTGTACTCTACATTATATGCAACTTTGGGGCTCTGAGAAAAGAAAACTGCAATGATGGGGGTCTGAGTTCCAGCCCCAGCAGGGGGGGCACATCCCATCCCTAAGCTTCATTTTGTTTACCTGAAAAAAAGGATGCTGAGACTTGCCCTATAGAAGCTGTCATAAGGATCAAATAATGGCTTTTGTGTCACTGCCAAAAGTAACAAGCCTTAGGCAAGGTTACTACATAAATGAAATATTAAGTGACAATACTCATCCATTTGCTACTCCCAATCTAAATACTACTAATATACCACAAAGAGGAAAAATTAGCAAAATCATTGATTATCCTTCCGTTCTCATTTCCATTAAAGAATACGAGAAACAGTCATCTATTTAATTCATTGTTTTCAAATGTGTTCGATTCATTAAAAAATATAGAACAGTCACAGCTTATAGTTGGGAAGCACAGTTAGCATTAGTTTACTGCAGGTCTACAGGCAAATAATCAGGGTAAAACAGTCATCATCTCCAGTTCTGATGGCAAAATTCAACGTTAACAAAACCTTGGGGTTTGATACAATGAAGCTACGTTGTCTCAGCCATGGGCCCACCATCATAGTTCTTTACTTCTCTTAAAAGGAATTCTTTGAATAACTTACTACAACAAAAAACTGTCTCTAGACTCTGCTTGCTGATTCTCTGTCAAAGTCAGACTGACTTGAAAGGATGGGAGAGCATCAGTGTGTGGCTGAATTTTACACAGGGGGGACAGACCGACCACCGCTCCAGCAAGTGGGAAATTAAATGAAACAAGAGTTTTAATACATCAGTGAACAGAACTCCGGGGCTACAAAGAAGGGACCCCAACTCTATCACTGAGGAAGTCAGGGGGAATTCCAGGAAGAAGGGATCCTTGAAAGTCTGAAGGATGAGTGGAACTTGCCAGGAATAGTTGGGGTGGGATGGGGAGTTGAGGGTGGTGTGGGAGGTTGGGGTGGGAGGCAGAGGTGGGGGGATGGGAAGAGGGGTGACACGGGAGGTGGGGCAAAGGGAGATACGTACACCTGGGAGGAAGCAGAAGCTGAGGGGCAGACTGGTGGCAGTTCAGGGGACCCCCAGGGGTACAGCCTGTGTGGCAGGGAGAGAAACAAGAAAGCAGCAGGACAGATGCTTAAAAGCACACTGAGGCCAGCGTTACCTACTCAATGCTAAGCCCAGCGTCATTTTGTATGTACCAGGACAGTGTTCAAAAGCTTGAGAATGCATGGGAAGCCCCAGGGAGGGCTTATTAAAACACGGAGTGCTGGAGCCCAAGAATATAGCGCCTAGGTGCTCAGCTGATGCTGATCCTTCTGATCTCAGTGACCCCCTGGGAGAATGACTGTGCTAGGAAATAATCCTTAAACCCCCGCACCTGTCACTACCATCTCCCCCCCACACACACACACCCCTATATTTGCCATGCACAGCAGGTGAAGCCTGTGCACTCATCCAGTATATTTCTTAATTTGATCTTTCCTCTACCAGAAAACCCCCCAGAAAGCCAGAGAAGCCACACACACAACACAGCAAAGACAGAAGGAAAATAGGGTGGAGATAGAGTCCCCAGCACCCTGGGGTCCTCCGCGGCTGAATTTGCTGCCCTCTCTCCTTGCTATTTAAGGTCTGAACATCACCCTCCACGTGCAAGGGAGAAAGGAAGCCTGGGTTTCTTAGAGCCCACTCGTGTCCTGAGCAGCACATTGCTACCAACCAGACAACCAGAGATCAGGCAGCAAAAAGACAGCGTTATGATAACAAACACCACAGATACTCCAGAGTTTGTTACAGTAGAATTTTCTGTGTAAGTGTAAACAGACACAATTCACGTTAAGACTTTTATCTCCATGTGTCAATGAGAATGTGTTTACATTGTATATGTACATTTGTATTTCACGCAGACAGCAGTCCCCGCCAATAACCAAGGGCAATCACTTAAGAATGGAAGGCTGACTTTCAGAATGGTGACTTTCAGAGTAAAAATTTAAAATTGTCAATTTCAATTTGCAGACTGCCCTTTACTGTCCCACACAAGAGCCATTTCCATTATACATATAAATATAATCTAAAAATCCTTACACACAGAAAGTATAATCCTGAAGTCTAGGGACCTAAAACAAAGTGCTATAATGCAGCAAAGAACTTGCAAAGGTTGATGAAATGTTCATATCCTGCCATGCCAATTAAGAAATGGAAACTTCACTGGGAATTAATTCAAAGGCTGGAGGGAACACAAGCCCCTCTGTCACCTCCACTTCAAGCATCAGCTAGCCAAGCAGCATGGTTCCTAACAAAGATTCATTTGCTCTAAGAGAGTAGCAACAACTGTTTTCCCAGATCGTCATAAGAACAATCACCTCACCCACTCTAACAGTTACTCAAGATTTTTTTCTGATTGTAAAATATCCCAAAGTCCACTTGACATTGGTGGTGATGTCTGACTCTTTTATTCTACTTTAGTTAAATTCTATCTTTCCTTTTTTGCTTTTTAGCTGTCATGTTTTTTTTCTCTTTTTCTTTTGTCTTTCTAACTTCTTTGTCTCTTCCTCCTTTGTAGGAGAAATGGAGATGTCCTTATATAAATAGTGGTGATGGTGGTGAATACATAAATACGTGACTATACAGGGAACCACTGACTGTTTACTTAGGATGGAAAGTACGGTGGGTGAACAAAACCATCTCAAAAAAAAAAAACAAGTTGATGAAGAAACCTTGAGGACACTATATTGAGTGAAATAAGTCAGACGCACAAGGACAAATATTGTATGGTCTCACTGATATGGACTAATTATAATATGTAAATTCATACACACAAAATTTAAGTTACCAGGATATAGAACGAGGCTAAAGAATGGGGAGCGGTTGCTTTTTATGAGAATGTTCAACTAGGTTGAACTTAAGTGTCTGGAAATGGACAGAGGTGACAGTAACACATTGTTGTGAGAGTAACTAACAGTGCTGAATGGTGTGTGAAGGTGGTGGAAAGGGGAAGCTCAGAGTCACGCATGTCACCAGAAGGAAAGCTGGAGGTCAAAACATAGGAATGTATAAAACAGTAAATCCTGTGGTGGACAATGTCCGTGATTAACTGTACAAATATTAGACATCTCTTTCATGAACCAGAACAACTGTATGACACTATAACTAGAAGTTAATAAATGACGGGTATATAGGGAAAAATATACCTATAGCAAACTATGCCCTACAGTTAGTAGTATTTTAACATTCTTTCATCAACAGTAGCAAATGTACTATACCAATACTATGAGTCAATAACGGAGCAGGGGTTAGGCGTATGGGAGGATTTCAGTTTTCTTTTTTTGTCTTTCTTTCTTTTCTGGAGTAATGAAAATGTTCTAAAGATTGAAAAAAAAAATTAATTGTGGTGATGGATGCACAGCTGTATGATGGGCAATTGATTGTGCACTTTGGATCTCTGGATAATTGTATGGTATGTGAACAATCTCAACAAAATAAAAATTTTAAAAAATCCCGAAGTCCAATATTCTAAGGCTTTGTGTTTTAAAAGAGCCCTTATAAGAGCATCTAATTATTCACATTTGAGATGTCTGGCTGACTTTCCAATGAAGAAGCACCCAGGGACTGCACGGCCCTGGTCATCCCCAACCCACTTCCACACCCCAAGACCTCACTGAGCCCGCCCGGAGCCTGCATCATGTGCGAGAGCTTCGCCTCATGGGAAGGGTTTCCCGGGGGCAGCCTCTACCATGTCACTCTTCAATCTCTTTGTCCACAGGCACACCTCTGTGTACAACAAACAGTTCTCTGAACCTCAGAACATTGAATTTGTGCAACCAGAGGACAGTGCCATGGGGATCCAGGCACTAGGGGAGGTGTGGGATGTTGCTGAGACGGGCAAGGATGGCACTGCTGGCTACATACATGCTACAGCCTGACCTGGAAAAAAATGTGCCCCTTCTGCCTCCCCCATCCCCATGATTTTTAATTTTCTGCTCAGAACCAAGCAAATGTTCTACATAAAAGTCAGCTCTGTGTTTCCTGTTCTCTTACTGGCTTAGTTTTCTAGGACATGTTACATTATTTCAGTTACAATGATGTTTACATCCTAATTTCAGATGTATTTTAGTTTATGCTGCAATACTCTAGTTTCCTTACATCATACTCAACAGTGCAAGACTGAAAGCCTTCCTCCCAGTCCCCGTAAGGTCAGGAAAAAGACAAGATGCCCACTGGCACTGCTGCTACTCAACATTGTACTGGAAGTGCTAGCCAGAGCAATTAGACAAAAAGAAAGAAAATGCATCCAAATTGAAAAGGAAAAAGTAAAACAACCTCTAGTCACAGACAACATGATCCTTAGAAAACATTAAAGAATACACACACACACACACACAAACTGTTCAAGTTAATCAACAAACTCAGCAAAGTTGGACATACCAAATCAACAAGCAAAAATCAGTTGTATTTCTATGTACTAGCAATGAACAATCCAAGAAGGAAATTAAAAAAAAAAAAAAAAAACTGGATTTACAATAGCCTCTAAACAAATAAAATACCTAGGATTCAATTTTACCAAGGAGGCGAAAAACTATACCCTGAAAACTACAAAACATTGTTGAAAGAAATTAAAGACAGACCTAAATAAATGGCAAGATATTCCATGTTCACAGATTGGAAGATTTAACATTGTCGAGATGACAATACTACCCAGAGCAATAAACAGAGTTGATGCAATCCCTATAAAAATCCTAACAGATTTTTTTTTTCAGAAATGGAAAAATCCATTCTAAAGTTCATAGGGAATTCCAAGGGACCCAAAACAGTCAAACAATCTTGAAAAGGAAGAACAATTATAGAGGATTCACACTTCCCATATCAAAACATACTGCAAAGCTATAGTAATCAAAACAATGTGGTACTGGAACAAGAACAAAATATGGAGCAATGGAACTGGAATTGAGAGTCCAGAAATAAACCCACATATCTATGGCCAATTGATTTTCCACAAGGTTACCAAGTCCATTCAATGGGAAAAGAATAGTCTCTTCAACAATTGGTGCAGGGAAAACTGGATATCCACATGCAAAACAGTGAAATTAGATCCCTATCTCCTACCTTATACAAAAATTAAGTCAAAATGGATCAAAGACATAAATGTGAGGGCTGTAACTATAAAAGTCTTAGAAGGAAACAAAGATATAAATTTTCATAAACTTGGATTAAGCAATGGTTTCTTGGATGTGACACCAAAAACAGAAGCCATAAAAGAATAAATAAATGGATTTTTCAAAATTAAAAGCTTCTGTGCAAAGGAAATTATCAAGAAAGTGAAAAGGTACCTATACAATGGGAGAAAATATTTGGAAATCTTGTATCTGACAAGTTTTTAACATCCAGAATATACAAAGAATATCTACAACTCAACAACAAAAAGACAAGCCAGTATAATAATGGGCAAAAGAATTTCTCCAAAGAAGATGCACAAATGGCCAATAAGCACATGAAAAGAATGATCAACAGCAAATCAAAACACAAATCAAAATCACGAGATACCACTTCACAACTACCAGGATGGCTATAATCAAAAAAAAAAAAAAAAAAAAAAAAAAAAAAAAAAAAAAAAAAAAAAACCAGAAAATAAGTGTTGCAAATGATGTAGAGAAACAGGAAAACTTGAGGAGTGCTGGTGGGAATGTAAAATGGTACAGTTGCTCTGGGAAACAGTTCGGCAGTTCTCCAAAAACATTAAACACGGAATTACCGTATGACCCAGCAATTCCACTCCTGGGTATATACCCCAAAGAATGAAACAGGGACTCTAGCAGATTGTACTGCAGCGTTCACCGCAGTATTATTCACAACAGCCAAAAGGTGGAAGTAACCCAAGTGTCCATCAAGAGATGAATAAACAAAACATGGTACATATATATAATGGACATATACATAATCAGCCATAAAAAAAGAATGAAGTTCTCATATATGCTAAGCATGGGTGAACCTCAAGAAAACATGCTCACTGAAATAAGCCAGACACAAAAGGACAAACAGTATTATTCCTCTTAGACGAAATATATAGACAGTAAGTAAATTCATAGAGACAAGAGAGCAGATTAGAGGTTACGATGTATGGGGGGAGGGGGAATGGGGAATTCTTGCTTGTTCTGTTTGGGGTGATGAAAAAGTTTGGAAATACTGGTGATGGTTGCACATTATAAATGTAATTAATGCCACTGAATTGTACACTTGAAAACTGTTAAAACATCCAATTTTGTATATATTTTTTTACCACAATTAAAAAAATATGTATCAGTCCTTGGAAACTCCTACAGGCTTTTTATACGATTCGGAGGCTCTGCTAGAGAAGAAGAGTTGTTGGGTTAGGACTCAGGGATCAGCAAACCTTGGTTCCATTTAACTACCCACCACATAGCCTGAGGCCAGTCACTCCATCACTCTTAATCCAGATACAGTTCTGGAACTACATGTATTCATTCTTCCAGCAAATACTTAGAGAACGCCTTCCATGTGCTAAGCCATTTCCAGGTGCTGGGAATTCAGCAGTGAACACTGTTCCTTCATGGAGCACACGTTCTTGATGGACCCTGAAACTCATCCCACTTCCATGTCCTGTGACTCAGAGCAGACGCCCATGGACTCAGATGCAGCGATCACAACACAGACTCGATACCATGGGCTTGATGCATATTCAGACAAAAGTAACCGCTCTGCTGGACCCCAAATAAATTAACTGGTCCCTATTATGGTGGAGAGATGGAGAGATGGAGAGCCGGGGTGGTGGGGGGGGCGGGGGATAAAAAATACCTCACGACACCAAGTCCCAAAGCCCCAGTGCTCACAGCGGGGGTTACTCCAACAATCAAACCCCAAGAGCTACACAGAGCAGGAGCCCCGAGAAAGATGCGCCCACAGTGGGCTGCTGGGGTCATGGATTTAAACTGCAGAGAAAAGAAGAGAGGGAGTGATGTAAGGGAGAGCAAAGAGAGGCAAGGCCTGCCAGGGGAGGGCAAAGGAAGCCTGGAACAGAAGGCACTGAGAGAGTCAAGAGAGAATCTCAGCTGCATGCAAAACTTCAGCAAACTCCACAACCACGGAAAGTAGCAACCACTGAGGGGTTTTGAGTGTGAATATCACACAAACAAGGAGTTTATTCTGGCAGCAGTCAGTAACCAAATGAAGGCATGGGGAAAAATCGCTGCCTCTCAAGTGGACCAGCTGGAGACAGGTCATGTGGCCAAGGCACACCAATGACCAAGGAGACACCAAGCTGAACTGGAAGGAAAGCAGGCTCAGCCACAGCTCTGTCCCCAGTAGCGCATACATTAGCAGGCATTTGGATGCAACCAGCACAGCCAGAAATGTCGGGGTGCAAATGGGGGTGCTCAGCAAGAGCCATGCACAGACTCCCTAGGGAAATGGACTCTGGACACACGGCTCCACAAGCAGAAAGAGGTCCAGTAGGCAGGGGGTGCCTGCATGCCCCACTCTATACAGTGGAGGTGTAGTAAAACACCACATGCACGCCAGCCGGCTCTGCAAACTCATTGTGGCTGTATCTTGCTGTCCTACACAAGGCAGGGGAAGAATTCTCATCCCATTTCATCAATTTTCCAACTGCGGATATTCCTGTGTTGTATGCATGCGTAAAGGCAGGCACCACTGCACCTCAACTGAGCTCTCGTCTTTTAAAATCTGGCAGCATGAACATGAGAAGGATTGAGTCCATCACTGCTCCAAGCCTGGCAACTCCAAGCCCCTGCCTTCCCTTAAGGAATCTCTCCTCCTCTGGCAAAGGTCCTTCTATCTTCTATAACATCTGCATTTATGATTCTGCTCTGATCCCTCCAGGTTCGTCTCTCTGCACAAGGAAGAGCATTTTTTTCCACTCTGTGCTCACCCGAGCATCTGAAGACTGGTCTGAATCTGACATCTTCACTGCAGCATACTGGAGTTTCTATGGACCAGGCATGCTCCACATTTAGGATTTCTTCATTGTGCCAGGCCAGCCTCCACCCACCAGCCAAGAAAGCAGCCCATGGAAACCACCACCCATATCCTGCCAGGAGAGGATATCTAAAACCACTGCCCACCCAGGCCTTGGCTCCCTGAAAAGGATCAACTAAATGATATTCTCCCCAACAGCTCAATCCTGCTCTGCTCCAGATAATAGCCCAACACCCAAGCCAAGTGGGACTCCCTCCCTGTACCCTATGAGTGATCAAGCAAAGGCAGAAAGAGAAGAAAAACAATGCTCCCAAGTGCAGCCCTGGTCATGAAACATAAACCACAATGACTTGGGAGTTTGGGGTGTGTGTGTGTTTCTTGCCATAAGAATATTTTTCAGTTGGTAGATGGGGGGGGGGGCATGACTGTAGACTTCGACCATAATGTCTTGCTAAAAATCTCATCCTATCTTCATCGACCAGGTGAAGAAATATGAACGACACTGGAATAGCTGTTTAAGTTTGCAACTCACCCTCAAAAGTGCTGAGGCATGAACAGCTCAAGGGAGGTTTCTAGCAAAGGCCACAAGGCTCTTTCTGGGCCCTGTATGTTTCAGCATTTTCATCAATTACTTGAATGATGGCACCAATAAAATGTTTATCTAATTCGAGGATGATAACTTTCCAGGAGGGATGGCAAATACATTGGATGGCAGAGTCAAGAGCTAAAAAGATCAACAGATTGAAATTGAAAGAGAGAGGAAATAATGTTATTTGGACACTTGGGTGCAAAAAAAGAAATGCACAAATGTAGGAGGTGTGAAAAAGACTTAGGAGATTTAATTGGATATAATTTCTGTATGTGATGATGGGTGTTGTGGCTGCCAAAAAAAAAAAAAAAAAAAAAAAAAGCCAGGCAGCCTTTTTTATACTAAGGGAAGCTTAACACAGTAAGGGACCAGTGGAGAGACCCCGAGAACTAGGTTTGTTTCTGAGTCCCTGCTTTAAAAGCAAGGTGGTCCAATGGGAGAACATCCAAGTGATCGCAAAGAAGGAGCAGGGCCTTGAAATCCTACGTCACGGGGAATGGCTGCAGAAATCAAGTATGTATGCCTCCACATGAGGGAGGGTTGGTGGGGTGCTGTGTTGACTTTCAGGGCAGGGGGACACAGAACTTGGACCAATGCAAGGGGAAGGATTTGGGTTTCATCTAAGAATACACAATGGGAGTTTTCTGGAAGCAGAACAGACTGCCTGAAGAGGCAATGAGGATTTGAGAGGGGCTGTACATTTCAGAGACTTTATAAGCCTAATTTCATTAATGCTGAGGACTCTGGGGGTGTTGTTTGCCCTCTGGGGGTGTTATTGCTAAGGAAATTGAGGGTGGAAAAAAAAGACCAATTGACCTACTTGGGGTTACACAGTTATTAGGGAACAGAGCTGGGGCTTAAATGCAAGTTGCTACCCATGATTCTGATGCAGAAAATTCCTCCTTGGGGATACATGACAATGCTAGAAAGAAGGTGGCAGCCAGGTATGCATAGCTGAAAGAGGGGCTCACTCACACAGCCTGCACCCCCAAGTCACCTGACTAATGTGGACCTCTCTTTACAGGCCCCCAGGCCAGACTCCTGTCCACCCCAGTGCCCTCAGCTCCTCACAGAAAGACGAGGGAAGCCTGTAGAGTTTTACAGACACCTCACAATCCATATGTAAAAAGTGAGGCAACACTGACTTAGGAAATGGCTGTTGTATCAGACCTTACATTGTTGCTGAAAAGCACACACTGTTTCCACGAGTTAATTACACTGCAGAATGTCAAATTCTCGTTTTTGTCTGCAGCCCACAGGGTAAAAGATAAAGCCAGAACACACGAGCTAATCCAGCGACAAGAACTCTTCCTGCCCATAGGCTAACTCCCGCGGAGGATACAGGTGCATCTCGAAAGACATGGGACACAGGATTTCAACAGCATCAGACAACTGCCACTCAGCATTCCCTGTGTTTCTATTAAATTGCATAACCATCTGCATCTCAATGCTTGAATGTATAGTTTTCCTTCCACGTCATGCTATTTATAACAGTCTACTTAGGAATAGATCAGACTTTCCTCTGCAAGTCACAGGCAATCAGCCTCCCTGACCTTAATGAAGCATCCTTTATGTGAAACTGATCATCACAGCACATGCAAAGAGCCCCCAGTGTTAAGAGTTACCACCTCGCCAAAAACTCTCTGTTCTTCCATAGCAATTAAGAAGCACATTTATTTTCTTTACAACTCAGGTTAAGATCAAAATAATTCTCGAGTATGGGGAGAACTTTGACAAGTTTGAGCATCCCTCATCGTTAAAGGAAACCACTCCATGAAGTGTGAGGGGCCAAATGGCAGCTGCAAGCACCTGCAGGGCCCCTGCCCTGAATCTGGCCAGACCCTGCCCACCGGGCCTTCCAGTGCAGTCAAGCGGGCTCAGGGGCATAGGCTGAGGTCCCCAGGGAAGGATGAAAAGCCTCCCCGTGGCCACGTCACCCCAGGAAGGTAGCACACCTCACTAGGGAAGAGGTGACGTGAATGCCCACCTGATGGGCTGTTACGGAAAAGTAAAGATCCTGGTTAGTAACAGGTACAGGAAGATAGATGGTGCTGTGGCATCTCTAAGGGGCAGCTTCACCCTCTACTGACCCCAGATTTAGCCTCTCTGCCCCTTACACCCTGGAATCTGCAGCAGGGTACACCATGAGGCAAGAGCAGCTATGCTGAGAAACCCTGGAGACATAAAGTGCGGCAATGAAGTGCAAGGGATAAAATGCACATGCCCCTTGGTACCAGATAACTGACACGTTTCCAAACAGTGATCAGAAGTGAGATGAGTCTTGCCAAGTGGCAATGCTCCAACAAGGCAGGCAGGTGTGCAGTCTGTGCACAGTGGAAGCGACAGACCCCAGAGAGCCTCTCTCTGCCCATCTGCAGCATCACCTGCACTCTCCAGTGGCTTGTGTGGACCAGCCTACCCAGGGACCAGCCACGGAACAAAGCTCCAAAGACAGGATCAAGATGAAGTCCTTCTGTAGAAAACGACCCAAATCCCCACACAAGGGTGGTAAATCCTCTCCCCCCACATGGAGGCAGCACCACCAATGCCAGGCAGCATCAGCACTCGCCTGCCCACAGCCACCACCACCTCCATGTCTGCTGCCCTCTTTGTCCTCTGCACCCAACTTTGCCTTCCTGGTCTCCCAGACACAGCACCATGGCCCAGAGCCACTGGATGGCAATTCAGGGGCAATAGGAAAAGGGTGTGTATGTGGGGCCAGACAGCCTGGCTGGAAGCTCAGGGAGTGGAGCCCTGGGGTAAGGGGACCCACTGAGCATGTTCTGCAAGCCCCTTCCAGCCCTCCGGGTCAAGACCCGGGGCGAGGGAGGTGCGGGGCGAGGGTGGTGCAGGCAAAGTCACAACAAAGTGTAATGACGTGGGAATTCACACCATTCCACCATTCCTGCATCCCATCCAGGCCTTCCTCACCCTGGCTGGGTACCCTCCTACCCCGGGACAAGATTTAGCTCTTTCCCAACAGCTCCCTATTAAAATCCCTATTAAAATAACCAAAGTATAAGATGGAAAACAAGAGATTCACACAATCTCAGGGCAACATGAATTGAGTGCCTTCCATTGTGTTATGCCAAGGCCTACGACCAAGGAAAACATCTCAGGCTGGTGCTGTGGGAAAGAGAGACTTTAGTTAAAGATTTAGATCTTCATATTTTCTTCCAAGCTTGGTACTAAATAGATGTTTATCACATGTTACTTAAGAGTCCAGCCCTCATTGGCATCTTGCATTCAAGTTTCTAGGGTATCACAAACACACTTCTGATTAGAGAAATGAAAAGAAAAAACCTGAGCAGGGCTCCTCAAAATGGACAAAGTCATCAAGGACAAGGAAATTCTGAGAAACTATTGCAGACCACAGGAGCCTAAGGAGATGTGGAGATGTGACAACTAAACGTGATGTGGAATCCTAAGATGGGATCCTGGGGCAGAAAAAGGACAGTGGGCAAAAACTGGTGAAATGTGAATGAAGTGTTGAGTTTAGTTAATAGCAAAGTACTAATATTGATTCCTTTGTTGAGGCAAATGTGTCACTAGTGATGAAGGATGGTAACAAGGGGGAAAGAGTTAAGGGGCACACAGAAACTCTGCACCATCATCACAACTTTTCTGTAAATCTAAAACTATTGCAAAATGTAAGGTTGACTTTTAAAAAGCCTTGGACAATATGGTGCTATTTATGGTTAAAAAAATAAAATAGGAACTTCTGGGGAAGATGGCAGAGTAGGGAACTCCAGTCCTTCCACCAATACAGCTATTAAATAGGCAGGAACTGTCTGAAACAACTGTTCTGGGACTCCAGAGGCCAGAAGAACACCGAACAGTATCCAGGGAAGAGTGGGAGGAAGAGACTGATGAACCACGGTAAAGCACAGTGAGCAGCTCTCTCCACTTGATGGCTGCTAGCACCCATGCCACACTCTCGCAGCAGGCCACCTTGAGGTCCACTCCCAGGCCAGCTTGCTGAGGACAGAAAGGGACATAAAAATCCTCTTCCCCAAGAACAGGGGTGGGCACAGATCACTGATCACAGGGTTTGATTAGCAAATTCGGTTCGCCAGGTACAACTCTGAGCTAGTGTTTCAATCCGCCATGGACTAAGGTGGCAGCAGCCACTGTTTCAACCCTGCCCACACAGGGGCAGAGACAGTGGAGATTTAAAGACACAGCGCTTCCTCAGGGCTCCGGGGACACTCAGCTGAAGGGCTGCATTTGCTGGACTAGCCAAGAAAGCACAGATATGGGGAGCCAGAGAGGATCTGGTACCCTTCCTGATACCTTCCCAAGGACACTCTGGAGTCAGTCTGTGTCCCCTTCATGGGCCCCTGGCTGGCCCTGTTTGGGCTGGGAAATACTAACTTTAGAAATCCTGTCCAGGTTGACCCTCCCCTCAGAATATGCCATCCAGACAAAAGCAGCCAGAGGCAATGAGAGGAGTGGAAAAAACTATAGAGGCAAAACAGAAACAAACAGAACAGAACAAGATTCCCAAAGGAGGAGCAGAGGAAAGGAAGTTTGCTCCTGGAGGTAGAACAGTTGCACAAAATGTGCAATCTTAAAAACTGTACCACATATCCAGGGCAAGAATCAGATGAAGAAGAGATGAAAAAAAATTTGATTAAACACTGGCTATTCTAAAGATATAAAATAAGGCAGACTACGCATCAAAGAAGAGCCTCAATACAAAGCCATTCAACAATCAAACCTTAGACAAGAGAAACTGACCTTCAGAGGAAACTCATCAAGATAATCAGATGCCTAGACACCAGATACCAGCAAAAAATTACAAGCCATACTAAGAAACAGGAAGACATAATCCAGTCAAGGGAGCAAATTAAAACTTCAAAGGAGACAGAATTTGGTAAAACTAATCAAAGATGATCAAAAAAATCTCCTAATCAATTCAGGGAGATGAAGGAAAATATGTTTAGAGAGATAAAGGATATTAAGATGACGCTGTGTGAGCATAAAGAAGAATTTGAAAATATAAAAAGTACATAACAGAAATTACAGGGATGAAAAGCACAATAATAGAAATGAAAAATAAGAGATTAAAAATGAGAAGCATACAACAGCAGATTTAAACAGGCAGAAGAAAGAATCAGTGAACTAGAAGTCACGACAAAAGAAATCTTACAGACAGAAGAACGCATAGAGAAAAGAATGGAAAAAATTGAGCAGTGTCTCAGGGAACTGAATAACAGCATGAAGTGCACAAACATACAGGTCACAGGTGTTTCAGGAGAATAGAAGGGAAAAGGGTGCAAAGGATATTTGAAGAAATAAAGACCCAAAAGTTTCCAACTCGTATGATAGACATAAATTTACATGTCCAAGAAGCACAACATACTCCAAACAGAATAAATCCTAACAGACCTATGCAGAGACACATACTAATCAGAATGTCAAATACCAAAGATAAAGAGAGAATTCTGAAAGCAGCAAGAGAAAAGCGATTCATGACATACAAGGGATCCACAAAAAGAAGAAATGCTGATTTCTCATCAGAAACCATGTAGGTGAGAAGGCAACAGTACGATATATTTAAGGTACTGAAAGAGAAAAACTGCTAGTCCAAAATTCTTTATCTCGCAAAACTGTCCTTCGGAAATGAGGGAGAGGGTGATTCCAGAAATAAGAACGAGAGTATAGCATGAACATGGGGAAGCAAAAGAAAACAAGGAAGTATGCCACCATGAAGCCAATGCTTAGTCTCAGAGATCAGAGACTTAAAGAAAAGGATAGATTAAAACCTAAAAAGAAAGAAAAGGAAGAGCCCAATGCACTCAAGAAAAAAGAAGTGCTCCAACACCCTTTCTGCTTATTCTTCCAATATAATACACATCTGGGCCCATCTTACCACATCCTGGTTGATACCAACTTTATCAATTTTCTGATTAAAGCCAAACTGGATTTAGCACAAAGATGGACTATTTGTATGCTAAGTGTATCCCTTGACTGTGTAATGGCTGAAATTGAGAAATTGGGACAGAAGTATTGAGTGGCTCTAAGGATTGCCAAGGATCCAAGATTTGAACGATTACCATGCACACACAAAGGAACCTATGCAGATGCCTGTTCGGTACAGAGAAGAACTCTGCACAAGTGTTATATTGTGGCCATGGTAGACTGGGACCTTAAGTGAAAAATCCAAAAGATCCCCAGAGTTCCTATCATGTACATTTCTAACCATAGGTACAACATGGATGCCAGATGATTATGGAGCCCCTTGGTTCTAGTCCTTACAAGACAAAGTTTCTCCACCTTCCTTCGACTTTCTCTGTTTCTAGTTCAATAAATATGCTCTGTTATAAGCCAACTGAGTGTCATTAAGTGCACTCACTTTTTGATGCTGTTTTGAAAATGATATTTTGTATCACTTAAAAATGTGTTGCATTTTTGAATAAATCAGATGCTGGGATGATTGCTCAGAAAAAAAAAATTTTAATGAAGGAGAATTTAAAATATTCATGAACACAAACTGAGAAAGTTTATCAACAAGAGACCTGCTCTATAAGAAATACTAAAGGGAGTTCTGCAGGCTGAAAGGAAGAGACAGGAGAACATGGACTGGAGCAGTGTGAAGAAATGAAAATTATCAGTAATGGTAACTAAAACGGCAAAAAGAAACAAACAAAAAAAAAGATATGACACATAAAAACCAAAGTATAAAATGGTTGAAGAAAGTATTGCCTTTACAGTAATTATATTAAATGTTAATCAATAAAACTCCTCAATGGACACAGACTGGCAGAATGGAGAAAAAGCATGATTCAACTTTATGCTCTTTACAAGAGACTCAACTTAGATTCAAAGACAAAACTGACTGAAAGTGAAAAGGGTGGAAAAAGATATTCCATGCAAACAGTAACCAAAAAAAAAAAAGGTGGGTAAGCTATTCTAATATCAGACAAAATAGACTTTAAATGCAAAACTGTTACAAAAGACAAAGAAGGACACTATATATTACTAAAAGGGGCAATCCACCAAGAAACAATAATAATCATAAATATTTATGTGCCTAACCATGGTGCCCCAAAATGCATGAGACAAACATTGGCAAAACTGAAAGAAGAAATAAACATCTCTATAATAATAGTTGGAGACTTCAATATACCACTCTCATCAATAGACAGAACATCTAGATGGAAGATCAATAAGAAAACAGAGAACTTGAATAATACGGTAAATGAACTAGAACTAACGAACGTTTACAGAACAATGCAACCCAAAACAGCAGGACATACATTCTTCTCAAGTATGCATGTATCGTTCTCCAGGAAAGACCACAAACAAGTCTCAAGAAATGTAAAAAGACTGAAACCATACAAAGCACTTTCTCTGACCATAATGGAAATCAACAAAAGGCAGAGAATTGGAAAATTCACAAACATATGGAAGTTAAACAACACACATTTAAATCATCAGAGGATCAAAGAAGAAACTGCAAGGGAAATCAGTAAATATCTTGAGATGATGGAAAATGAAAACACAACATATCAAAACTTATGGGATGCAGTGAAGGCAATGCTGAGAGGTAAATTTATAGCCCTAAAGTCTTAGATTAAAATAGAAGAAAGAGCTAAAATCAAAGACCTAACTGCACACCTGGAATAACTAGAAAAAGAACAGCAAATTAATCCCAAAGCGAGCAGGAGGAAAGAAATAACAAAGACTAGAACAGAAATAAATGAAATTGGTAATTAAAAAAACAAGAGATAATTAACAAAACCAAAAGCTGGTTCTTTGAGAAGATCAACAAAATTGACAAACCCTTTGCAGAACTAACAGAGGAAAAAAGAGGGAAGATGCAAATAAATAAAATCAGAAATGAGAGGGGAGACATTACTACTGACTCCACAGAAATAAAAATGATTATAAAAGGGTACTATTAACTACTGTATGTCAACAAATTACACAACATAGATGAAATGGAGAAATTCCTAAGAAACACATGAACAACCTACACTGACCTGAGAAGAAACTGAAGACCTCAACAGACCAATTAAAAGAGATTGAATTAGTCATCAAAAACCTCCCAACAAAGAAAAGCCCAGAACCAGATGGCTTCACAGATGAACTCTTCCAATCATTACAAGGAAAATTATTGCCAATCCTGCTCAAACTCATCCAAAAAAATTGAAGAGGGAACACTACCTAACACATTCTATGAGGCCAACATCACCCTAATATCAAAGCCAGATAAAGATGCTACAAAAATATATATATATATATATTACAGACCAATTTCTCTTATGAATATAGATGCAAAAATCCTCAACAAAATACTTGCAAATTGAATCCAACAGCACATTAAAAGAATTGTACACTAAGATCAAGTTCTTATCACAGATATGCAAGATGGTTCATAAGAAAATCAATTAATTTAATAAATTCCCTTAACAAAACAAAGGGAAAAATATATGATCACCTCAATTGATGCAGAGACGGCATTTGACAAAATCCAGCATTCTTTCTTGATAAAAACATTCAAAAAAACAGACGGAAACTTCCTCAACATGATAAAGGGCAAATATGAAAAACCCACAGCTATCATACTCAATGGTGAGAGACTGGAAGCTTTCCCACTAAGATCTGGAACAAGACTAGGATGTCCACTGTCACCACTATCATTCAACATTATACTGGAAGTTCTAGCCAGAGCAGTTAGGCAAGAAAAAGAAATAAACGGCATCCAAATAGGAAAGGAAGAAGTGAAACTTTTGCTATTTGCAGATGACATGATCCTTTATACAGAAAGCCCCCAAAAAATCTAAAATAAAGAGATTAGAGCTAATAAATGACTTCAGCAAAATAGGATACAAAATCAACACACAAAAATCAGTATTGTCACTATATACTAGTAATGAGCATGCTGAAGAAGAAATCAATTTACAATAGCCACTAAAAGAATAGAGTATTTAGGAATAAATTTAACCAAGGATATAAAGGACATGTTCACAGAAAACTACAAAATATTGCTAAAAGAAACCAACAAAGACCTAAATAAACAGAAGCACATTCCATGTATATATCATTAATAAGATGTCAATTTTACCCAAATTTATTTACAGACTCAACAAAATCCCAATCAAAATTCCAACATCCTACTTTGCAGAAATGGAAAAGCCAATTATCAAATTTATCTTGAAAGGGTAGGGAGCCCCAAATAACCAAAAACATCTTGAAAAAGAAGAACAAAGTTGGAAGGCTCACATTTCCTGACTTTAAATCTACAGTAATCAAAACAGCATGGTACTGGCAAAAGGACAGATATACTGACCAATAGAATTGAACTGAGAGTTCAGAAACAGATCCTCACATCTATGGCCAACTGATTTTTGAGAAGACTGCCAAGTCCACTCTACTGCATAAGAACAGTCTTTTCCACAAGTAATGTGGGAGAACTGGATATCCAAATGCAAAAAAAATGAAAGAAGACCCCTCTCTCATACTATACACAAAAATTAACTCAAAATGGATCAAAGACCTAAACATAAGAACTGGGACTATAAAACATCTAGAAGAAAATGTAGGGAAGCATCTTCAAGATCTTGTGGGAGCAGTGGGCTTTTTGGGGTCAGTATTCACGATTCACAGTGGATAGAGGTGGCCTAAGGGTACATTACCCGATCAACAGAATAGCAAACTATGGTATATACATACAGTGGAATATTGAGCTCCTACAAGAAGAAATGAAGTTGTGAGGTATGCAACTAGGTGAATGGACACTGAGGACAGTATGTTGAGTGAAACAAACCAGAAATGAAAAGACAAACATTATAATGCCCCACTAATATGGACTAACTATAATGTGCAAACTCTGAGAACTGAATCTAAGAGCACAGGTTATCAGGGGAAGCCTTATTGTAATAAGTTCCTAGATTGTAAGCTCTTAACAGCAGTTACATGTATGCCTGAGTTGTAATGGCTATTTCTAAATTCTGAGATGCTGAGCTCTTTTTATGTAACCTGTTTGGTCCCTGGAACTTTGGGTATCTGTGTGATACCTGAGACTCAGAGCCAGAGTTTGGCAGCTGTGAATGTCAGCATTACTTCATACAACAAATGTTAGAGTGTGAAAAAGAGATCAGACTTCAAGTAGAGATATGAACGAAATGGACTTGGTTCAGACTAAGGTAAATCAGACTAAAGGGTAAAGGATGACAGTGATGGTGTTTGAAAACCTCAACCTCTGTGTGAGACCAAAGGAAGAGATGTTTATTAGGTGTAAAATCCCTATTTTTCATAACATATCATATATAATTTAACTTGTATGGTCAGTCTATTCAAACATCATAATTACATGAACTTTGAATAGGGATTGAAATCTGCTTGGTTTGTACAGGTTAGTGTGACGCTCTGATACATCCCAGAGTAATCTGGGCAGAGAATAAAAATGTATTTGCAAAGCCCCCTTGAGGGACTGGGGGAAAATGTGGAACTATTAAGCTACCCCAACTGGGGAATTTCTAATATTCTCACAAGCATTGTGGACTACCAATTTAGAAAACAAAGTCCTCAAGGCTTGCCCTTATGAAGTTTGTTACTGCAAAGGAGAGGGTAAGCCTACTTGTAATGGTGCCTAAGAGTCATCCCCAGAGATCCTCTTTTGTTGCTCAGATATAGCCTCTCCCTCTAAGCCAATTCTGCAGGTAAAATCACTGCCTTCCCCCTACATAGGACATGACTTCCAGGGTATAAATCTCCCTAGCAGCACGGGACATGATTCACAGGGATGAGCTTGGCCCTGGCACCACGGGACTCAGAAAGTCTTCTAGGACCAAAACGGGGAAGAGAAATGAAACAAAATAAAGTTTCAGTGGTTGAGAGATTTCAAATGGAGTTCAAAGGCCATTCTGGAGGTTACTCTTCGGCATTATATAGATATCCATTTTTAGTTTTTAGTGTATTGGTATAACTAGAAGGAAATACCTGAAACTGATGAACTGCAACCCAGTAGCCTTGATTCTTGAAGATGATCATATAACTATATAGCTTACATTGTATGACCATGTGCTTGTGAAAACCTGGTGGCTCCCACTCCCTTTTTATCCAGTGTATGGACAGATGAGTAGAAAAATGAGGGCAAAAAGTAAATGAATTATAGGGAGGGATGGAGGGTATGGGATGTTTTGTGTGCTCTTTTTTACTTTAATTTTTATTTTGGGGAGTAATAAAAATGTTCAAAAATTGATTGTGGTGATGAATGCACAATTATACAATATGTACTGTGAACAACTGACTGTACACCGTGAATGAATCTATGGTTTGTGAACATAGCTCAAAAAAACTGAATTTTAAAAAAAAGATCTTGTGGTAGGCAAGGATTTCTTAGACTTTATACCCAAAGCACAAGCAACAATAGAAAAAACAGATAAATGGGAGTGCCTCAAAATTAACAACTTTTGCAATTGAAAGGAATTTGTCATGAAAGTGAAAAGACAACCTAATCAATGGGAGAAAATATTGGAAACCACATTAAAAAAACAAGCAAGCAAAACCCTATCCATATTCCTCTGTGACATGCTTCCCTGCCCAGTTTGTATCGGTGTATCTGACCACATGAAAAAATACCTGGAAGGAAACACAGGGAACCATTAGCAGTGAGTAGCCCTGGGGAGGGACGGCAGAGGAAAGTGTGGGAAAGCCATCCCCTTCTACTCTGGGTTTCTGTGTTATTTTAATTTTTACAAGGAGCATACATTCATGTTTCAATCATATACTCAAAACCATTTTAAAAACAACACTGTAGAAAGATATCCAAGATACATTAAATTTTTAAAAACCACACATCGCAAATTCGTGTTTAACCACAGGACAAAACATCTTTTTTATACACAGTGAGCATCTGTAAAGCTTCCCTTTGGGAAGTAGGATGGGAGGAAGAAGAGTGGGAGTGGGGGCACAAGGGGACTTTGAGTTTTTACTCTATACCTTCTGTTTAAATGTTTTACCAAAAGTGTGCATTTTCTTATCATCATTATCATGATAATCATCATGGTAATAAATCCTGCAAGTTCATTCCTTGTATACTCCATCTCGTTTGCCCCAAAGCACACCCAAAGGAGCTGGCATTTTGGAATTCTTCTCCTAGGGCCGTGCTCCCACAGTCTCCCCTCTCCTCCTCCACTCAAGCTTGGTGGTCCTGGAACTGGGGAGGAGAAAGCAAGAGCCAGGTGCCCGGAGGTGACTCTAGTCCTCAGCCCTACATTTAGTTGGAATGCTGGTGACAATAACTCTCTGTTAAACAGGGGCTCCTCAGCAAGCACTAGGGGAATCCTGGCAGGGAAACAGTAACGTGGCAATTGATTTCCATGATGGCAGGAAAGCATGGCAAGACCTTATTGCACCTTCTGCATCATTAAAGTTTAAACTATGTAGGTTCTCTCCATGGTCAATACATTCTAATACTCTGGAAAGTGATAACCTGATTGATCAACCTATGACAACCACCTGGATTCCCCACTGAGGTCTCTAAAAACCTACTGCAATTGTCCAAAACAGCTTCTCCCTGAAAGGTACACTCAAAACAGCAAACAAGCAAGTAAACAAAACTATAAATTATCTAGATGGAGAAAATAGCACAATGAAGATGAAAATGTGCTATTCTATGTTGCTTTTATGATCAAGTGATTTAATTTCACTAGCATTGATTTTTGCGGAGTGATTTAATTTCACAAACGCTGACTGACCTGCTTGTTTGATGCTAACATCTGGGCAAGACAAAGTTGCCCCTCTGAGTGTAGGTTCCCACTTGCCTAACTGTGATCCCCTGGGTAGCAGAGACTGCATTATATTGATTGTCCTTCTTGCACAAGGAACCTGGATGAGCCAGAGGAAGCACAGCAAACACTTGGCAAATGGATGACAAGAACAAAGTCAGCAGCTAACTGTTGTTCACTCTGCTATTTCACCTCTCCTCCTCCAAAACCATCAGGTTTTAGGTCAATTGTGCCCGTTAAAAGTCCAAACACTACACTGATACTTGCTAAACCTCAAAAGTGCCCTCGATTGCTCAAAAGTGCCCTGACACTGCTCTCAGGTAAGGTTCAAAGTGATTTGGGCATTGATAACTTCCCTGCCATCCAAAGAGAAGACTGCATCCCCCAGGATCTGGGATAAAAGCTGCCTGGGGTGTGGGAAGGGAAATGTGAAGACCCACAGCCACCTCTGGACCAGATCTGAAGGCTAGGAGCACTTTGCTGGCCTCTTGCACACTCTCCCCGTGTCTTCCACAGTCAATTTGGAGAAGCACCACCTGGGGTGTCCTCAAAGCCATCTTCAGAGGGACCCTGGGAAGACCGTCATTGCAGACACACAATTGTCTGGGCCAGGTGGGGCTGCTCCCTGGGAAGATGTCACAGGACAGATACAGGATGGATCAGAAAGCCAGAGAAAGGGGTGTCCTGAAGGGTAATGGGGGGCAGAGCACTGCGGGAAGCCAAGGATGAAAACCCACCATCATTTAATCCCCTGAGCTAACCCACTCAAGCAGGAAATGGGGGTCTGTCCTCTTCTAAGGCAGAGCCCTAAGCAAGGACCCACAAGGGTTTAGGGATCCAAAACACCACTACTGGCCTCAGGCGTCCACTGTTCCACATTTCCACTCACTTTCCTGGAAATCATGGTGACGTTAACCATGAACTCAAATGCAGTGTCATTCTTTTTAAAAACCCAAGTTTTTAAACCAGCAGCATTTACTGAAAAGTTAAATAGAATTTTGAAAGTCTAAGAATCAATATTCAGGCTTTAAATCTACCAAGATTCAATTCTCAAGTATATATCTTGATGGAACAGCAAAATGAGAAACTAAAACTGGCTTCCATTTAGCTTTGTTACATGATTTGGACCTGTCAAACTGACTTTCCTCATTATACTTTGCCTAAGATTGTATTAAAATGAATTTGCAACTTTCACATGATGTTAATAAATGGCACCCAATTATGTGCAGAATTGCAGGGTGAAATTCAAGCTACGAAGAACCGAGGCAGGGACAATCTCAAATTTGGAGGTCAAGTGTGATTGTGAAAACCTTGTGGATCACACTCCCTTATCCAGTGTATCGATGGATGAGTAGATAAATGGAGACAAAAACTAAATGAAAAATAGGGTAGGATGGGGGGAATCATTTGTGTGTTCTTTTTAAATTTTATTTTGTATTCTTATTATTATTATTTCTGGTGTAAAGAAAATGTTCAAAAATAGATGGGGGTGATGAATGCACAACTATATGATGGTACTGTGAACAGTTGATTGTACACCATGGATGACTGTATAGCATGTGAATATATCAATAAAGCTGAACTTAATTTAAAAAAAATTGGAGGTTAAGAAGAGAAGGGTGAAATGTGTATGGGGCCAAACTCTTTGCCAGGTTTCCCAAACATCTTGAAGCTCAGGGGGACTAAATAATTTGTCCCCAATCAGCATCAGTAAATATTAGTACTGGAGGGAACTGAAGCCCCGATTTCCCAAAACTGAGCCCCAGGCTTACTCTTCTCCCTACACTGGGGTCTGCCCTGAGACTCTTCAAACCGTAGCATCCCAATGTCCAAATTTTACTCCATTTAGAAGAGAAGGGAAAAAAGCTCCCTGTCCTCATCTGGATGGGCTTTAGTTATGTTTGTAAAACATTCAGAAAAGGTCATAAAAAGATCTCCACTGAGGGCTGTGCTAAGTATTAAGTATTTTTCAATAAACCACAGCTTGGAGGTTGCCAACTGAAGTCTAGCTATAACCTGGAAAGAGTGCTGGCAGAATGCATTTTTTAATATTTCAATTTCTAAGTATCATTTACACTCATCTGACCCCCTATTAAAAAGCATAAAGCAAAAAAGCAGAGCTACAGTTGCAAGATACAACTGGAGTAGGTGGCATATTATGATCAACAAGGATGACAGTAAAACATTTTTCCAGCTGTGATAAACATATTTAAGATCTATCATAGAGGCTGTTGGAGCTAAAACAGAAAACTATGAAAATTACAAGTTGTTTATAACATAGAATTTATATCTTAGAAGCTTTTCTTTTTTAGGCAGAAGTCTCACTAGGAGATCATTTCCTTGCCTTTTTTTTTTTTTTTAAACTTTTTCTTTTTACATTGTGACTTTTTGAGGCTGTCAACACATCTAAAGTGATTTAACAACTGGTTAAGGGAGGGGCCGTGAAGTCCAAAAATGAGCACAGCATCCCTGGTTCGGCTCCAAGGCAGAGCTGGGGAAGCCCCAGCTGAGAGCACGCTTCAGCCTCCAGGGTGACCCCATGGCTCTAAATTGACCAGGTGGTCTCTCATTTCATTGCATTTCAAGTATTTTGAACAAGTCGTTGAATCAATAGCTGTCTCAGTCTCCCAGAGACCAGGACAAAGAGAATAAAAGGAATGTGGGCTTATGTTCATATTTCCAAATATCCATGCCTTCCTGCCATTTCTTGGTCTCTGAAACCATTCAGTTTCTATACAGAGGTTTCCTTTCCCCACTTTTCCAAAAAGAAAAGAAAAGAAAACTTTATAAACAATAAGCCTTGCCCTCCAGCTATGACTGATGAGATGTGCTTGTGGAATTGGCTTGTCAGATGCATGTATATAAGAAGATCTGATTGCAAATTGTAAGGTCCCTAACATCTTCAAAACTTCAGTAGACAGCGAGTGATCCCCTCGTCAGACAAAACTGTTGTGTATTAAACGAAGCTGAGCAAAGATGACCTCATCCCTTAAAACCCAAGGGCAGTAAACAAGCTGCAGCCCAAGTGGGCAGTGTCTGCAGAGGCACACGTTCCCTGATAAAACCCGCAGGGGACTTCCCAGCAACTTCCCACCTTTCAAGGGAGAACAGCCCCAGACACTAGACCGTAGAAGAGACATCCCAGAACTGGATTCCAACAGATCGTGAAAGGCTGTCCACTTAAGAGGACACACTTTCCTTTCTGAATCCTAAAAGAAATGGGCAGGTCACTTTCTCCTTTCTATATACTCAGACTAGCCAAATCTCTTCAAAAACCCTGGTGATCAATGCCTCATTTTAATGAACCCATAACATGCCAGGTACTCTATCAGACATCAGTGAAGCAAAGAGGGTGTGGTAGAGGAAACAAATCATCCCAACACCCTGCGGTCAGCGTCGCTCATAGTGTATACACAGAATACCTCGTGTATACATCATGTATACGCAGTTGGGAGGTCCCTGACACGAAGGGTTAATTAACTCCAGAGAGGAGGTTTGGGGTCCCAAAGTGATTCTTTAATTGGCTAAACCCATTAGAGACAGAGTTAATCATTTTAGTTAACATGAAACAGAGGTTTGGAGAATTTCAGTAATTTAGCTATTCCCTATTTCCTTTGGGAACTAGGTGACACTTGTGAAAGGTGCCCCTCAGGTGTTTAGGGAGACAGATGAAAAGGCTTTATTCATACCTGGGAGGTCTGGAGACCGTAGATAAAAGCTTATTTTGGTTCTAGGTGCAAACTTGACATTTACATATTGTTGCAGACTTTACATTTACATCTTGCTCTTTTGTAAGACTAAAGGTTTTCACTCCCTGCCTACTTCCCGTTTTAAGATTACATTTAAAAGCTGCTTTGGACTACATTTTGAGGTTAATTTACAATTTCCTGCTTGTTTACAGTTTTAAGGTTATATTTTAAAAGTCACTGTTACAATTGCTGGCCAAGCCTCTACTCAGAGAACAATGCACGGCAAGTCAAGTTAAGGACAACCACGCTCACAAACGAGACCTGAATAAGATATTAAACATAAATTTAAAAAGGAACCCCTGAGAAAAATACTAGTTTCTGTCTTCCGAAGGAAAAAATGTAAAAATGTAGACAGGTTCTTCAACTAAACCTCCAACACTTCTAAATCGAGTATTTCAAGAATCTTTTTCCCAATGGGAGAAAAAAAAAAATCTTTCAGGAGCACAGACTCGTTTCCTCAGTGGAAGGACTCCTCGAGCCTCAAATGGAACACTAGCTCACCCAACAAAATGCCATCAGCAAAACCAAGAATCCCAGCTACTTCTGGAAAACAGCTCAGATGTCTTTAGTGGAGGTGAGGGTCCTAGCTGGGAGACGGAAATCCATTCAAATTCATCTCAGACAACAACACTGCTGAACGCTTTCTACAGAGTGACGGTTGGTCTGAAAGAGAAGACATTAGGAGGTACTCTAAATTATCTTGAGGCATGCAGGGTTAAGAAAGGTTCTGAGGAATCCTTGCCCAGAAGGACACGGCTGAAGACAAGGCTTAAATTCTTCTCCCCCAAGACACACACAAGAGGGAACTCAAACCGAGTCTAAAAAGCTGGGAAATGGCTGTTTGGGTATCTCAGTTCAAACTGGGAAAAGGCCTGCCCAGTGACTGTGGGGTGGCCTTGCTCCATGCTCCACCCCCACCCCTGCTGGGTCATTCTTCTCCCCTGTCCCTGGGCAGACCTGAGGACCTTGAGGCCAATGTGCTTGTTCCTAGTCACTCTCCACTGTAAACAGACTATCACCCAGCTCAAGATAATGAGCACGACAACTCCATCAAAATTCCAAACCGACTTCAAGTCACCCAACAGAAATCATGGTGTTCCCCTCACCCCCGCCCCAAGCTGAATAAGGAAAATTCCCTCGTGGTCAAATATGACACCATAAATCAAATGCATCAGAGAAAGGCGCTATATTCAATTATTGACCTGGTGGAGGTCTCAAAGCAGAGATGTGAACAGAATTTTCAAATTAAACCCATTAACTGGGCCAGGCTGACCTTTAGCAACACAGGGTCGAGGCTCTCCCCTGAGGCGAAGGGCATGTCACAGCATTTCCAAGAATAGCTGTGAGGTTGGGGCCTGAGACCTTAAGGGCACCCCAAGATATGCCCCATGCAAAACAGCATGGGGGGTGGGGGTGACGTCCAGCAGCTGCTCCCACGCTGCTGCCAGGAGCCATCTAAGGCCACCTAAGCCACCTTCTGATGCTCCTCAAGTACCCAGCAAATTAAAGCATGAACTACCCCTTGGGATGGATCCAAAAATACAAATATCATCCTCTGCATAAAGCCCCCAAAGCCAACACACCTCCCACTACCACTACCCATTGCAAAAGACTGCAATCAACGGAAACCTCTCTACTTTTGTAGCAATAGCAATGGTGTATGCAAAGACACAAGTAGAGAGGCAAGAGTTAAGGGGCCACCTCTCTCTCTAACTAAGCCACCTCAGCAGGTGAACTCACTGCCCTCCCCACTATGTGGGACCTGACTCCCAGGGGTGTAAATCTCCCTGGCAACACAGGATATGACTCCCAGGGATGAGCCTGGACCCAGCATCATGGGATTGAGAACATCTTCTTGACCAAAAGGGGGATGCGAAATGAAACAAAATAAAGCTTCAGTGGCTGAGAGATTCCAAATGGAGTCAAGAGGTTACTCTGGTAGACATTCTTATGCACTATATAGATAACACCTTTTAGGTTTTACTGTATTGGAATAGCTAGAAGTAAATACCTGAAGCTATCAAACTCCAACCCAGTAGTCTGTACTCTTGCAGATGACCGTATAACAATGTAGTACACAAGGGGTGACAGTGTGATTGTGAAAACCTTGTGGATCACACTCCCTTTATCCAGTGTATGGATGGATGAGTAGAAAAATGGGGACAAAAACTAAATGAAAAATAGGGTGGGATGGGGGGGATGACTTGGGTGTTCTTTTTGCCTTTTATTTTTTATTCTTATTTTTATTCTTTCTGGTGTAAGGAAAATGTTCAAAAATAGATTGGGGTGATGAATGCATAACTATATGATGGTACTGTGAACAGTTGATTGTACACCATGGATGATTGTACGGTATGTGAATATATTTCAATAAAACTGAATTTCATTTTTTTTCTTTCTTTTTCTTTATCTTCATTTTATTGAGATATATTCACATACCACACAGTCATACAAAACAAATTGCACGTTCGATTGTTCACAGTACCGTTACATAGTTGTACATTCATCACCTAAATCAATCCCTGACACCTTCATTAGCACACACACAAAAATAAGAATAATAATTAAAGTGAAAAAGAGCAATTGAAGTACAAAAGAACACTGGGTACCTTTGTCTGTTTGTTTGTTTGTTTCCTTCCCCTATTTTTCTATTCATCCATCCATAAACTAGACAAAGTGCAGTGTGGTCCTTATGGCTTTCCCAATCCCATTGTCACCCTCATAAGCTACATTTTTATACAATTGTCTTCGAGATTCATGGGTTCTTGGTTGTAGTTTAATAGTTTCAGGTATCCACCACCAGCTACCCCAATTCTTTAGAACCTAAAAAGGGTTGTCTAAAGTGTGCGTAAGAGTGCCCACCAGAGTGACCTCTCGGCTCCTTTTGGAATCTCTCTGCCACTGGAGCTTATTTCATTTCCTTTCATATCCCCCTTTTGGTCAAGAACATGTTCTCCGTCCCACGATGCCAGGTCTACATTCCTCCCTTGGAGTCATATTCCACGTTGCCAGCGAGATTCACTCCCCTGGGTGTCTGATCCTACGTAGGGGGGAGGGCAGTGATTTCACCTTTCAAGTTGGCTTAGCTAGAGAGAGAGGGCCACATCTGAGCAACAAAGAGGCATTCGGGAGGAGGCTCTTAGGCACAATTATAGGGAGGCCTAGCCTCTCCTTTGCAGATAAGGAGCTAGGTGTGTGCCCTATTCCAGGTAGATCCGAGAAACAAATAAGGTATAGAGACAGAAAGGAGACAGGCCTGCCCTCAAGGAGCTCTCCATCTATCCACAAAACAGATCTGTAAAGAGATAAAATCCTCACATAAGCAAAATGCTTAAAGAAGAAAGTAATTAATTCTAGATCTTTGGGGGTGGGTACGGGGACACAAAACAAGGAAAGCTCTGACAGATCTTATCAAGAATAAAAGGGAAAAACAGCTAAAAATGGAAATGAGAAAAAAGATACCGAGAAAATAAATACCACAAAGAAAAAAAAACGTCTAACTGAGCTATAATTTTTAAATGTGTTGAAAATGATTTGTTGGAAAATTTTAAATTATCAAAATTGACTTAAAAAGAACCAGAAACCTGGAACAGCACAATAATCATAGATTTTTTTTTAAGTTGTCACAGAACTATTCATTTTTAAAAGTGCCAGCCTCCAACTGTTTAACAAGTGAGTTTTTGCAAACCTTCAAAGGACAGTTTTATTGCCATGCTATATAAACTGTTTCATAGAAGATGAAAAGAAAAGCCATCAACTCATTTTACAAAGCTAGCATAAACCTGATATCGAAATCCAGAAAAGATAGCATATGAGAACCAACTGTAAAACTATCTCACTTAAAATTATAGATGAAAAATTCCACATATAATGTTAGCAAACCAAGTTTAATTATGAATTTAAATGGTTACCCACCATGACAAAAGTTTATTCCAGCAATTCAGGTACTCTATTCAATAAAACACATGTAGGTAAAACAACAACAAAATCTAAATCTAAATGGATACTAAAATGACATCTGATGACATTCAATACCCATCCCTAATAAATCACCCATGAAAAATAGATAATTCTTGAATATGATTTTTAAAAAAAACTCTCTAAACCAGAAAGATGTAACTACTGAGGACTATCAGGGGCATTACTATTAATATATGTTAAAAAGACAAATATACCCACAACCAGCATCTAATACTATTCTGCATATATTAGCCACTGTGACAAGATCTTGCAGCAGACACGGCTCGGATGACCCAACTCCCATGCCAGGACCACCAGCTGCCTCCATGAGTGGCTATGTGACTCAATTCAGGCAAAGTATTGCATGGGGGCATGCCATGCTGCCCTTTTGCCCGTTACTTCTATTCCTTCCCTTGTCTTCCTGCCTGTAACACAGGTGTGATGGCTGGAGGCACAGGGGCCATAGTGTGACCTTGAGGATAAAAGCCACAGGCTAAGCATGAACAGAAGCCAGAAGGAGTCTTGGCCCTCTATGTCCTCCTTGACCATGTTGCCAGCCAGAGACTGTATTCCTCCAGACTTCTCGGTATTGAGAAAAATCAGTCCCTGACCACTTAAGCATTTACTAGAAAGGCTTCCTGCTATTTGCAGCCATTTGCAGTCCTAAAGTAAACACATCTGAAACAGAGTTAAGAGGTATAAGTATTGGGAAAATGGAGATAATGATATCCTTATTTGTAATCAATGATTCTCTACACAGAAAAATCAAGAGAATAAACTGAAAACTATTATAACTAACAAGAGCAATCAATGAATTGAGTGGATACCAGATAAAAATACAAAATACCATAGCTTTCCTCCCCCATAAGCAATAATCAGTTAAAAGATATAACATGGAATAAAGATTCCCTCCACAATTACCAACAAAAAAGCATAAATTACTGAGGAATAGCCCAAAAAGAAAAGTCTAGGAATTCTCCGATGGAAAACACAACTTTCTTAATAAAGGAATAAAAGTTTAATAAGTGGAGAGACATGACACGTTCTTGAATGGGAAGTTCAAATATTTGGAAATGTTATTTCCTCCAAAGTTAATTAATTAAAAACCATGAACAAAAGCCAATGATTTTTTTTTTTTTTCCTGGGAGGGAGGTAGGAAGACGTGCCAAAAAAAGAAAAAAAAGTTCATCTGAAAGAACAGCAGAATAATATTCTTCAAAAATGTTTAACTGAGTGGTGATTCTTCTTAAAGGATATTATCATGTATAATAAAGCTACAATATTTCAGACAATAAGATTTTACCAGAAGCAGCAGGTAGATCAATGGGAAAAGACAGCTTTAAAACAGATCCAATAATATAAAAAATATTAGATAATGATAAAAAGGAAATATCACAAACCAATGAAGAATAAAGCTGCACAAATGGTGCTGGGAAAATTGAATAATCAACAAGTGGAGATATGTCATTTCATTTAAACACAAAATATATTCTAGAAGCGTTAAAGAGTTAAAAGAAACTCAGGAAACATAAACTAGAAGTCAATATGCCTGATTAAATTTTACTGATTTTGACATGAGTATAAAATTTCTAAGCAAGACAACTAAAGACCACAATGAAGAGAACACTAATCTATATTCAAATAAAAAACTCTGTATCTCAACAGGTCAAAAAAAAAAAAAGAATAAAAATAAAATAGCATATCAGTGGAAATATTTGCAATACAGACAACACAGGGTAAGCAAATCTAGGTGCATGCATTGGTAGCTCAAGTGAAAAATGGGAAAAAAGGAAATTAAAGCTCTCATAGACATAAAAAGGAAATTAAAATAGCAAGATGCAATTTTTTAATGTTAAAATTGCAAAGCACCACATAATACTCAATACTGGTGAAGCACATGGGAGATATTTTCTTCTGTTGGGAAGGTAAACTAGAACTTTTCTGGAAAGCAATTTGGCAAGATATACTTAAGATCATAAGCATTCAGACCTATGAAATTCTTAGTACTCCCATAATTTCAACTTTTAGGAATCTAATCCAAAATCAGAATAGGACATCAACAATAGAACTACATGATTGTATCACAACATTTTTAATAGCAAGAAAAAAACTGTAAAATGCTTCAATTTAAGAGTTACAGAATGATTTATAATATGTTCCTTTTAATAATCCCTTAAAGATCATATTCCAGATGATAAAAATATAACGTAACAGACAAAAATTCACAATGTGATGCTAAGTAGGAAATGAGGATAGCAAATAAAACAACCTGCAAATATAGTGTAATACCAATTTATTTTTAAAAATATGCAGACATGTAAGTTTAGGGTTAAAAAAAAAACAAAGACCTCAGGAAAATACAACAAAACAGTAACAACTGTTTACTTTGAATTGACTGACCAAGGATGATTTTAATTTTCCTTTTTTCCATAACTATGTTCTCTAATTTTTCCATAATGACCATTTATTACTATTATAATTTTTAAAAAGCAATAAGCATAATAAAATAACTGTAGTATAAGGTGGCAGGCAAATTAGTCCCTAATTAAAGGTTCACTGAACATTCTTTAACCGTGTCAAACATATGAAATCATAATATTCCCTTATGTACTACTGACTGTTGAATCAATAATCAGGGCTGTCTGAACTCATTTTGCAGATCTTGGACATGGGGGCAGCTACTGAGGAGTGCAGCAACTGAAAAGAGGCAGGATACCTTGGGTTGTGATCTTGGCTCTCTGATCTTATGTCTCCAGACTCCATTTCTTTCATTTACATTTACATTACAAAACTTCCTGTGCCAGGTCCCAGAGACCCAACAGTGAGTAGGATTCTTGCTTTCATGGTGCTTACAGGTTCTCCTTCCAAAATTTTAAGTGAAAGCTACCGTGACGATTGTAGCAAAACTTTTCAGCATTTCTAATCGTGATTTCATAACAAATCCCGTTTCACTGCAAGAATCAGATACACTTTACAGTTGTTTTAACACAAAGTGTCTCAAATCCACTCTCCCAAAAAGCTGAGACTTCATCTTTACTTTTAAACATATAGATTTTCTGGAAGCTACAAACAGCATGAACATTTTGACCATTTAAAGACCACCACGGATTCATTCCGCAGACTAAAGTCATTTAAAGCCCTCAAGTTGGCCTTCACTAGACAACAGAAACATGGCTCTACAGTTTTTCCAAGTATTTTTTAGAGAAATTACAACCATGATGGAAAGTTCATTAGATGAGAAGAAAAAGGGGCTCACTAGATTTCCAGGGAGAAAAAAAGATGCTGGCTTCAAACATGCAAAAAGCAAAAGTAATTAGCATAGAGTCTGACACACCCATTCTGTAGCAAAATGAACAGTGGCCTTAAAAAGCAGTCACCTCATCTTCTAACTCAGAGGCACCCAGCTCCCAAGAGCTCCTTATCACCAGCAGAAACGGGGAAGGTTGCTTCATCAGCCAAAGGTGAGACTGTAATTGCAGAGCATGGACCCGGCATGGAGAACCGGGGGTCATTGGAGAAACGGTGGTCATTACCTCATTCATTACAACCAAAGGTGTTTTCAAAGATGATTTCTAAGGCTGCTAAGAGTTAAAGGTGTTTCTGCTTCAAAAGAAACTACAAAGTCACCATCAGGAATTTGGGTATTTTTTTCCAATTTGCTACTCTTGAAAGAGCCCCCAACAAACTAAGCTAGGAGAGCTTTTATTCCCCACTGGATAGGCAATTCAGGAAGACCAGAGTGAAAAGATTGGCCTCCTTGACTTTCCAATCTCTAGTTGGCCAGTGAGCCAAAGTGTGTGCAGACACTAATCCTCCAAAAGGTGGTTGCTCTACCAGCGTATAAATTAAGCATATACTGTAAAACCACAGACGCGCCAATCGGACCTACAATTAACCCAGAGAAAAGGAGAAAGGAAACAGTACTTTAAGATGCTCCTGTTTGATAATGCTGCCAGCTTCTCAAAGGACAAGTTACTGAGCTACACAATGGGAGCTGGGCATTAGGAATTCCACCCGGAAATTTTGTTTTCATCCTCATCAAGTCCCAGATCAAGGATCACTAGGTACCCTGCTTCAACTTTTTAGGCACCTGGATCTGAAAACACAAACAAACCAATTCACTAGAGATGAAGTGATTCTGGAACCAAAATTAGTTTATTTACTCAGGCCTGAGATGCCAACCCAGCCTTTAAAGCTAACATTCATCAAAGGTTTTTGTATTTCTCAAAATTGTATGGCTTTTGGCACAAATTAGACCCGAATTTTCAGATAGGTATAGGAATAAAATTCATAGCATGGAAGCATTTGAATTTTAGACACTTGATCTAAACTTTTATTTAATGAAAAGCATTAGGAGGAAAATGGAAAGCTTGCCATTCCATCATTTTCTCTAATACTTTAGTTCTTTCTCCCTTGTCATAGAAATCATACATATTCCCAATTCTTTTATATTCAAAAAATATCATCCGTATCTGAATATTCTTTCAAAAATAAACATTAAACATTAGGACGGAAACAACTAGCATTGTTGAAAATGTTTGTGTACCTTGGCTAAGCGACTCACCATCATTTGGATTATATTCATACATACACCACAAAGCTAAGAAAGAACATAAATGTTAGCCTCCCGCACTTCTGTGCTGATTAAGCTGAAGCTCTTTTAACTTATCGCCTTCATACAGCCTGTCCAAACAAAAAGATCCCAAGAATTCCTCTGAAATAGCCCAAACAAGAGCCTAAACTTGCAAAGCTATTTTTCAGCGCTCAATAGTTCAACAACAGGAAGTAGAACTTCTGGGATAGGGATTTTGCTATTTATTTTTTCTTTCAATGGCTTCTTTCAAACGAGAGAGAGAGAAAAAATAAAAAAAATAAAAAGTCTAAAGGCATTACAAATCCTGGAAGCTATGAATCAGGAAGCGGGAAATGGCTGATGCTGCAATGGCCAGCCTGAAAACTCTGGCTCTTTTATGTAGTCAAGTCTCCAAGGTCAGGAATTTCAGAAATCTTAGGCATTTTGCATTATTTTCTGAATCTTAAAAGAGCTGAGACTGGAGAGAGAAGGGCCAGGGAAAATTAACCAGTAAATAAGCCTCTGGCTTCCTGCCCCCAACCACCACACATACCTTGCCCCATAATTGAGGGCTCAGCTAGAAAGTTGCCCTCCACAAATGGGGTTTTGTTTACAATGCTTCTAAGGAGAAGAAAGTGAGGCTCATGGTTTCCACAGAGAGAGTCCGTTCCCGTTTGCCTTCCAGCCACCCCTTTTCTCCCCAACACTGAACCTGGAGTAGACTTGGGATGCTAAGCATTTCACATCTCAAAACATCCCGCAGTTAATTAAAAACAATGGTCATGTTTATTTTCAGGAAAGACGAAATCTGATGTGTGGTTGCTATGTCTAAGAAAAATGCAAGTGTCCAACAAAACTGCAGGGATGCTTTCAGATCTTCAGATTCAGGAGGAATGTTGGTCTCCTTTTAGCTCACCTGTTTCAAAAGGAGCTCTGGACCCACGATGCAGATGCAGAGCTCGCTCTCTGAAAAGACTGCATTTGCACCAATGAAGGACACCCAACCAACTCCTGCCCATCAAGGAAAAGGAGTGTTCCTTCTCATCAGAAACTTCTTCCCATCCCAAAGTCCTAACACTCAGAACATGAGAAAGCTACAGAGCTTGCAAAACATTTCTAATGATTTTCCATAGATACCAAACACACACCACTTCCAACAGCAGATCATGTGAGAGGACAGTTTTAAATGTATGTTGAGCTGCAGAGGAAAACCAAGAAAACAGAAAAAGAAAAGAAAAAAGGCATTTCTATTTAACTTGTGTCAGCTGTCCTAACTTGGGGGCGGCCTTTTACAGGCTTCCTACTATAGCGTACCCACCATAATCAAATACATTCAAATATAGCCAAGATGAACAAAACCATGGCGAGAGTCCCTAAGATGCACTGCGGGGGTCCCACACGGTTCCCCTGGGACCAGCCTCTCTCCCTCCTCCCCTAAACATTTGCCACCATCTCCCCAAAAATGTTCTGGCTTATTTCAGAAATACCAATAGCTTCCGAATGTTGCTTTAGTTTAGTGCAGACAAGAGAACCAGTCTTCAATGGACTCATTTTGCCCTGAGGAAACCACCACAGGCTTTAGCCTGGCCTCTGGGGATCCCCAAAATCTGTCTTCAGTTTGCTCCCAGCCTCATCCCTCACTACAAGCTAAATAAATGCCCCTCTCCAGCCCTGTCTCAAGCCCCATCCTGCTTTTGAACCCTAGCCCCGCTCCCAAGCCTGGCAAAATCCTTCTGGTCTTGCAAGCATCTACTCCACAACGTCTCCCCACCGTTCCATACAGAATGGTCTCCGTAATTTGCAGAGCCCTTTCCCACTCTGCTCAGACTAGTCTCCTAAGTAAAAGTGTGTGGTCCTATTCCAGCAGCTTGTGCACCTTAGCTTTCTAACTATACCCTAAGCCCTTTCTGAGGCAGAGGCTGAATTTGATGCCCCTATGTACCACCCCACAGGTGCCTGAACAGGACAGCACTCCAACTGGTCTCTCTCTTCAGCTTCTACAAAACCAAATTCTCCCTACTCAATTCAGCTCCCCTCAGACCTCTCATCTGCCCTGTTTGCCTCCTCTGCTCTGGTGGAAGCAAAACCAACACCCCCACTCTGCCACCCACTGCACCTGAATCCAAGTAGTCCTCTCAGCCCATGCCCTCACCAGTGCCCTGCAGGCTTGCCATCGGGGAGAAAGCTGAACTGAGAGAACAGTTCCCATGCCAGGAGCCAAGATATCCCTCCATGCCTCAGGTGGCTGGCTTTCTCACCAAGCAGCAACTTCCAGAGCCTCGGGTCTGGAAGCCAGGAGAGCAAACCGGCTGCCCAGCCCTGGACAGGAGCCTCAGTTTCCACACCTTCACGGCAAGGCTGTCAAGAGGACTGAGGGGAGGGAGATGCGAAAGCAGTTTTGCCCACTGCTTTGGCGGGAGTCTTCATCTGAATTCCCAGAGCTGAGGCGCGGAGGACCCTGCTAAGTGTCCTGCCCTGGCCACAAACTGCCCCCCAGCCACCTCAACCTCTCTCCATGGATCCATCAATATGAACTCCCAGCAGGCACCAAATGGGTGGGCCCAAGGACAACTTTCTGAAGAAAAAGGTGGCAAAATAGCCTTCAATTCAGAGCCCAGAGTAGCAAGAAAAAGATCGCGGTGAATTCCCTAGAAAAAACTGACACTCCGCTGAAAATTCCAACGGGGAATAAGACGGAGTTCAGGGAGGAAAAAAAAGGAAGGAGCAACTTCACCTGGGCTTTTATCCCCTGCATGTAAACATTCCACGTTTGCAGACAGCAGAAGTTCCAAGGAGCATATTAAACATCCCCTTGAAGGCTTGAGATCAGCAGATAAAAGAGGCCGAGTGCTAAAGAAGTCCAGTCCATGCTCAGGGATCCACACCAGCAGAAACCCTAAGACCAACTAACTCATCTGTCTCTAAACTGCTTATGGGATTCACAGGAAGGCTTGATCAATGCTGAGTGACTCACCCAGCTTCAAACTCAGCTGTGAACAAAAACAAAACAACATAATAGCAGGGTCAGATTTAAAATAGCAAGTATGACTTGTAAACAATTAATGCTTATAAACAATCCGCAATCACCTACCCAGCCTTCTGCATTTGCAGAGGGATGGACGCACCACTGAGTGCTCTGAAGTGGGCTGCAGAGGGCACGTCTGTCTGTCCACTCCACCCCCGCTGGTAATGGTGTCAGCTCTCCAAAACAGACCCTGGGGAACGGTGGGAATGAACTACTTTTAACTGAACTCTATGCATCCAGGAGACACGTGCTTGCCCAGGCGGGAGGGAGCTATACTACTTACAGTGAACTCAGTTTTCAAAGAGTGAAAGGTAAGCTGTTCTGGTTTGCTAAAGCTGCCATTTTGCAAAATACCAGAAATGGATTGGCTTTTATAAAGGGGGTTTATTCGGTTATAAATTTACAGTTCTAAGGCCATAAAAGTGTCCAAACTAAGGCATCAACAAGAGGATACCTTCACTGAAGAAAGGCCGACGGTGTCTGGAACACCTCTGTCAGCTGGGAAGGCACGTGGCTGGTGTCTGCCTGTCCTTTGCTCTGGGTTGTGTTTCAAAATGGCTTTCTCCAAAATGTCTCTGGGTTTCTCTCAGCTTAGCATCTCCAAGCGTCCTTCTGTATGTGTCTCCAAGCATCTCTAAGTGTCAACTCCCAAGCATCTCTCCAAATGTCTCTCTCAGCTGCTCTTGGGGCATTTTGTCCTCTCTTAGCTTCTCTGGAGCAAACTCGGGGCTAGCATCTCAAAGCACCAGCAAGCATCTGAATCCATAGCTCTTTTAAGTAGTCCAGTGAACTAACTAATCAAGACCTACCCTGAATGGGTGGGGTCAAATCTCCATGGAAACATTCAATCAAGAGGTCATACCCTAATCAACAGACTAATATATCTGCCCCCCAGCAAGATTGCATTAAAGAATATGGCTCTTTGGGCGACATAACATACCCAAACCGGCACAAAAGCAGTCCTGGAGGTTTAATTTGTCTCTATGTAGCTACTGCAGAGTTTCAAAGCAGCAAGTTATTTGTCCTACAAATGGGGGAAATGGAGTCATGTGAAATCTCCCAATAATTCTGTCTTACTCTCCAACTGCAGGTCACTTGGAGAAAAGCAACAGGGGGCCCACAAAATAAACTGTACATTTCAAGCATCTGAACAAAGCCCGAGAAGGCAAATGTACCCAGTGGCATCTTAAAAACACATAATTTTAGGCACTGGATTCCACTTAATTTTTAAAAAATGAATCCTAGAATCAACTCTCAAAATCAGCCAAGAACTTAGCTGTAAGCAGATCACTGAGATGTCTGAAGGATCATTAGCTACAGTGCATTAATCTCTGCAGCTCTGTGAGGGCTAGATCATGAAGGGCAAGGGGGCTCACTGCCCTTCTGTCAAATGGTAAAACCTGCTGCCCAGAGGCCCTGGCAAAACAAGCACACCAATAAACGAGCAAAACCGTCTGCACAGGGCCGAGTGAAGCAAAGAGCAGTCGCTCCTGCTCGCTTCTGAGATGCTGGGAAAATAACAGTCCAACTTCCTGATCTGGGTCACCTGCCGGCAGAGAGCCCAAAGAGAGCTGCCCCCGGGGTGGAGGAAGTGGATTCCTGGCAGCCCTGTTTGGAATTGAGCGGGTCCAGGGCTCAGCCCAGGCACCTGGCTTGCCCAGTGGGTAACAACTCAGTATAAAGAGCTGGCCCCCCGAGTGCCCAGTAGAAAGGTCAACAGGTCGACCTGAATTCAAAATCTTCATTGAAGATGCTCAGATTCTTGCCTGCTGAAGTCACTCCCTTTCGTGCAGGGCTTCCCATATCACAGAGGAGTCGGTTTGCAATAAAAAACTGAGCTGCCAGGACAAATGAACAACTTCCGATATAATCAGGGAGGGAACCAAATATCTAAATAAATCCTTCTTCTGGAAAAATAAAAAAACCAAAAAAGCAATTACACATCACATGGCTGATTAACAATAAACTTCATTTGTGACTACAATGGCTTGAGAGTTTGACTCCCGACCCGCTTTCCTTGAAAGGAAAACATTATCTGCCACACACTCTCATTATGGAAAACCGACCCATCCCCTGTGACTCAGCTCGAATCCACGTTTTTTTGGTGAGGCCTCCCCTGACCTCATGCTTCCTTCACTGTACCCCCATGGCACCTACAGCACCCCCAGAAGGCACTACTCCTCTGCTTCGCCATGCCCTGTTAACATATGTCCCCCCTTTCCAGCCTGGCCTCCGTGGGCAGGGGCAGGTCATCTTGAATTTACCTTCTCCACTATCCCATGGAGAACACACTTTGAACAAATAAGGAATAAGCTTTAAACCAAAGGAATTCGCTCCGCCTCCAAAAAGAGCTTTTATCACAAAAGGTCAAGGGGACCATAACTTACTATGCATTTGTTTCATTCAGTTGGGCTCCAAACACATTTCCCTCAGAAACACCACCACAGGTGATGCCCCCACCCCACCATGAGACCACCCAAGCCCATCCAACAGGTTGCTGAGCTCAATCCCAGCAAGACTAAGCCTGAAATCAGGGCTCTGGTAAGCAGAAAGCCTGTGCAACCAAAGGGGACAGAGCAAGAGGCAGTTTCTTCTCACTATGGCAAAATGTTTATTGTTCAGGCTGTGAATCCGTGGCTGGTCTCCCACCCCGCTGAGGCCATGTCCTGCAGTGTAGTTTCTAGGGAATCCAGTCCCTGTAAGCAACCCTCAACCTACAAGGACTATGGGTTCTCAATTTCCCCACTCTCAATTTAAAATAATCTAATTAGTTTTCTGGATAAGTAAATTCGTACTTTTCAGATCCATGTCCTAAGATTTGGCTGGCAACATAACTCCTACCCCAAAGCCTCGTGCCCTGATCCTCCAGACCTTTCTCTTTCCCACAAGGCCACGTGACACACACACTCCCAACACCCACCTATCCTTGAGGCAGAAAGGGAGTAAAGAGACCTACGTCATTCATACTAACATGTAAAGGACTAACTTCTGTCATTTGGCCCCCTGGCACAGCAGCCTTCTAAAGTGGGTGCTTGAGATCCACATGATTCACTCCAAGCAGGAGGTCTCAGTAACCATCCATCTCCTGGAGAAGAACATTTTGCCCCCTCTCTCAGAGGCAGAAGCAGGGGTCAGAAGGGAGAAGGGGACAGTGGAAGAGAGACAGGTGTGTTTCTATTCCCAGAGAAGAAAAGGCCTGGCAGGGTGTATATGAAACTTGCCTACATAAAATGAAGCTTGAATCTGAAAGCGAAGGCCAGAAGCATCAAAGGTAGGTAAGAGAGGAATATCAAAGTCCATCAGCACTCCAGAGGATACCGGGTTGTTTTTTTTTCTTTTTTCCAGGAAGTAAATAATTTCTAAAGTGTACTCCCTCCAACCTTAATAATGATAACTCCTAATGCTTATGAGCGGTGCTATGTTCTAAGAGATTTATACCTCTCAGCTCATGAAATGCTTGTGAGCATCCTCCGGGATAGATACGGTTATCTCCCATTTTACAGATGTGGCAGAGAAGTTAAATAACGTGGCCCAGGCACAATCAGAGGACCGCTCATTTTGAGAGGCTCTGGGCTCTAATTCCTACTTCAAAAGGGAATCAGGACCATCAAACAAGATTGGGGGAGACAGTTGCCCAGGATAAGGCAGAAGACCTAGTTTCTTGTTGGGGGAGACAGAGACTTGTGTGCAAGGCTTGGACTCTCTGCTTGCTAGAAAAGGTGAGAAATGATTTAAAACTCAGAATCCACTCTCCTGAAAGGATAAAAGGCACACAAAAGCCCATGGGCCAGATGACATCACCTTCCCACGAAGCATCTTGTGTTACTGTGTTTTTTAATGTTATTTGCCCAGTGAAAACAAACAGATACAGTTGCAGAACAGGCTGCCTGACCCAGGATGGGCAAATTGAACAACAATGTGTCCAGTCAATTTAAAAACATAAATCAATACAAGTCAAAAGCTCCAGTAGCAGAGCTCAGACTTAAGACACAAAGTTGGCGCCCCCTTTGAAACAAATCATTCCTCTGGGCTTGCATGTTGAGGGCTGGAAATAACCCCTGCAAGGCAGGCCAGCACCATGGGGCAGCTGGGGCCTGCCTCCCCAGCCAGCCCTGGAAGGTGCAGCAAAGACCACTGCCGCACCCCATCCCATAGGGCTACCTCAGGTCCACCTGTCCTGGTTCAGAAAGATATAAGGGTTATCTCCAACACGGATTGCATTTTTAAGTTAGTAAGCCATGCCCCACAAACGAGTGCTGAGAGTATGCCCCAGCAAAATTAAATTAATTTTTTTTTTTAATTCCTGGAGGAGAGAAATAGGTTTGCAGGATGTATGATCCCACAGTTTTAATTCCGGTCCTTGAACCTTACCAGGTACCCCTGAGGCGCTAACAAAGGTAAGAGGTGCTCCACATGAGCTTTTCTCAAGTTCTGATGGCTGGCTCAAAAAAAAAAAAAAAAAAAAAAAGAAGTGAACGCTGGTGTTTTGAAGGGCTCTGCTATGCAAATTGCCTCACTTTGCAAATAGGTTTCCCCATCCTTTGCCTGGATGTGGTAAGGTGCCTTCTCCAAGAAGAGCTCCCCAGTCTCCCATGTTCCACCCTAGTCCTCAGCTAGCCTGGGGCAACATCCTCCCGAAACACTCTCTGGCCAGCCCACCCAGGGCCTCGGTCATCAGCAGCTCCAGCTATCCAACGAGGGGACCTGGCCTTACTGGTGCCCGCTTTCCTCCCCACATCCTGGCCAGAAAAGGTCAGGGCAATTGCTCATTCCCTGGTCCTGGTTCCATCGATGCTGTGCCGCTCCAAGAACCCTCATCACCTCCCTCAGCTACACCTTCACCAGCTCCCACTCCCACCACACCCCTGCCTCTCCCCAGCACGTCAAAGGGCTGAGCAGCCTTTCTAGGCCACCCTTTCCACCAGATCCACACCAGCACTTAAAAGGTAAACATTACTCCCAGCTCCCATCTCCACCTCACCACACTGCATCCTCCCTCTTGGTGTACTGCATTCTCTGGCCCCCACCTCCCCCTCCAGACGCCTCCTGCTGCTCCTCCCACACCACACGGTCCCCCCTGGACCACTGAGGACGCCGGCACCCCGGGACCCCGCAGGACAAATGTTCACACATCCTCCCTGAAGCCTTCACAAGCTACTCAGTCCCTGGACGACCCCATCCCCTCCAACCCACACTCATAATTTAGCCCTGAACACAAGTCACCTGTTACTACTGACCAGTATTTGAGTTTTCCCAACTAAATGCTAAGCTCCTTGAGAAGGGAAAAAAAAAATGTTTTTCATATGCTTTCCATGGAGCTTGACATGGCAAGCAGGCTTTGTCCCCTCCATGCCCCTCCACTTCCACCCCGCCCCCTCCTCGGGTCGGGGCATTACCTTGGGTGATGGGGTCGACCAAGCCCACCCAGTGAATGAAACCAACTTCTCTCCGGTGCAGAGAGGCAGCCTGGTTAGTGGTTCCGGATGCTGACCCAGAACTCAGACTTCCTGGGTTCAAACCCTGACTGTAGATATGGAAAAGGTCTGTCCACGAGGGGGGGACAATGCCTAGCACTGGGCAGAGGGCAGGAGCACCAGGGAGAGGCTCCCAGGGCTGCCGCGGCATCCGGGCATGCATCTGCAGTTCTCGATGGCTAGTCCCCAGGGATTACTGCCCAGGCCTGGCCAGAGCAGCGTGATTCCAAATTGCAGGTGGAGACACAGAGACCCAGCTCCCTTTCCAACCTCGCCCTGCCTCTGGCAGAGCACCATGGGAGGGGACAAGGTGAGGGCAGGCTCTCACGTCCGATGTGCCTTAAAGGGAGTGCTGTGCAGACACAGGCACGTAACCCCCAGAGAACGGCGGACACAAGGCAGGCAGCTGTGCCAGCTTGTCCTGGGGAGTCAGCAGCCACCCAGCTCTGCATTCACATGGTGATTTTACAAGATTCTTTTTTACAAGCTGCACTTGGGATTCACATACCGGGTTGAAATGATTATGTTTACATTTTCTAAAGAAATATCGCACCTCACAAGTATCCTCGGGAGTATCCCAGCTTTTAACGATAATTTCTTAGGTGCTAATTAAAGTTAGGAGTTCTCTTTACACCATCCTAGACAAGGAAACTTTCTCCAGTAGAGAAAGTTTATGCAATGGCCCCAGAGGGAGACCTGAGCCCAAAAGGGGGGGCAGCACCCAATACACCCCCAGGCCTGCAGAATCCTCTTCAGCATGTTTGAGGAGCCAAGTATATACCGTTAGCCCTCCAAGGATCAGAGAAAAGAGACCTTTAAGACCCAGTTACTGCTCCCCCAGAAACTTTAGAGCCCTGGCAAGGAAAACAGTGCAGGAAACCGAAGCAAACCTATGTCCACACTGATACTGCTAGTTCCAAACCGGACCTTCCTAAGAATTCCATCTCTGCCTTGTGTCTCGGGATCTTGAAAGTGGGAAGAGCCATGAGAAGGGCCAGTCTCGCCAGCTCATTCAGGAAGGGAGAGGGTGGGAGACCAGCCAGAGCTGACCCCGGCTCCCTGAGGTCCACCCAGGTCCTATCCATCAGGCTGCACCTACTGAAAAGCCCAGGTTTGTCCGGGGACAAACCTGCAGGCAGCACCCAGTCCCCACGATGGTTTAAGCACATCACACACACACAGACTGACGTGGATGAATTATTTATTGACTCATGACTACAGGGAACTTAAGAAACAAGGCAGCCTTGACACTAGACACTAGGCTAGGACTTTCTGGGAGTTCTAAGTTTTTGTGTGTTTTTTTTGGTTTTTTGGTTTGTTTGTTTGTTTTATTTACCAGAATGTATAAAATGCCTAAGGAAAAACTGATTCTTAAAGATCACCATATTGCTCTCAAGTCCTAAGTAGTAATAACTGGCATGATGAAATGTTTCACCTAGTAGAGCTGCAATGACAAGATGAAAATAATTAAATTTGTTATACATAAACAGTGCTTCAACATGAACGGGGGTGGGTAAAGAGTTTTTCGGGTTTTTTTTTTAAGATGTCCTATGTGCCAGGTACAGGGCCATGCTCTGGGTATTTGAAGGTGACCAAGATGCCATCCCCTCTCCCATCCAGCAGAGGGATAAAGAGAGGGTGTAGGGGCACAAAGCCAGAACAGAGTCAAGGCCACCAGCGAGGGTGAAATTGTAGCTAATTCCTAAAGGAGTTTGCCAGAGGGCAAACTGGGAACACAGTTCTTGCAGGCAGAAGGACCAATGGGTACAGCCTGCTTCAGAAACAGCCAGAGTTGTTCAGAAGGTCTGAAAGGACATAGGTTGGAAGCCGTCTCTCAAGATAACCAGGCAGATGACTTCCAAATTCGAAATAAACAAAAGTAATCATGGGGAAACACATCCAAACTTTTGAAACGTAAACCTAAACAGCCACCAATACACTCACTTCAGTATATGTGGTCTCACCAAGGAAATGAAAAGGTGGATTCTGAATACGCCATTAAAATATGAAACCACATACAGAAAAGCACCTAGCAAAAAACAGCCAATATGGGACCTAAGACTAGTAAAGGAGGTGTTTGTTATGCTCTATTAGGATTTCTGACTGCTGAGCATCTTAAGTATCTAAAATAGCCCAAGGGGACACATACAAGAATGATAATTAAAGTGTTACCACATATTAAAACAGCAATAGAAGGTAAACCTTACTTCGGTTTTTTTTTTTCAAAATAAATCAGTAGTTTTTATCTCTAGTTGCAAAATTAATACTTTAGAAATATTTATTTAAGTCCCGCAAAACCCTTAAAACCCAAATTGTTAGAGGCACACTAGACATAGCAACGCTACTAAAGAGCTATAGTACATTCGTTTACGTTTAGGAAGAACCTAACTCTCTCACTGACACAATAGAGCAATCTTCATCCAAAACCATATCCCAAAAGTTTCTACAAAAGTCTGCATTCCCGGGTTTTCCTGCAGTTGGTTCCCAGAAACCAAGCCAGAAAGCAATTTGGGGGGTGGGGAGTAAGGGAGGGAGCGCTTTGCTATCTCCACCCCCGAAGCGCGGTGAATTCAGTCACCAAAGAGGCGGAATTGCCTTTCCGGCCACTAGATGGCGCCTACGCTTTGGTGAGGTGGGCAAAGTGCACACGGGACCCTTTTAGGCACCGGCGGAGACTGTCAAATGGAAGGATCAAGACAGAACAAAGCAAAATGCAACCTTCTTGTTGAGCACCTTAGCAAAATATAATTTTATTACAGAACAGGCATTTATTGAGTACCTACTATGTGCCAGGGTCTATAAACATTTAAATAACAGGGGCGGTCCAATGTCCAGTGTGTCCTCTCTCTGGCACTATCCAAAGAACATTCTGGTCAAGGATATCACATCCATAGGCTAGTATGGCTAAAATCGGAGGGCCTACTGTGTGCAGGCTCTGTTCTAGGCTCTTCACATGTGCATGAACTCATTAATTTTTATGAATAAGTGGAAGAAGTGGGTTCCATTATGATTGTAATTGTAAGCTATGAGGAAACTGAGGCAAAGGAAAACGAAATGATTTGCCTGGGATATGAGCTACTGAGAAGATGAGATTCAAACCAAGCATTCTGGCTCCAGCCTCATAAAATGACAACAGCCAAAGAACAAGACAAAACACATCACTGTTGCTTAGCATAGCAATGGTTATAAACACAAAAGGAGTAAGGCGGAAGTCAGGTCTATCCAAGCGAGGGTAATTGCAAAAAGCTTTAGGAAGAAGAAAAAAATCTGAGTTAGAACTTACAGGATGGCACTTGAGATATACTAAAACTATGGAAAAGTACCTGGGGGTGGGGGAAGAATCAACTGGCAGTGTTTTTTTTGCCTTTAGACAGTTACAGTTTTGTCTCTATTTTCCAGATCTGGAAATTGGCAGACTTTTTTAAATCTTTTTTTATTAATTTTGAAACAATTTCAAAACTTACAGGACATTTGCCACAATAACACAAACCCATACAAAGAATTCCAACATTCCCCCACCCAGACACCCAGATTTACCAACGTTTAATGTTTTGCCACATTTGCCATTTCATTCGCTCTATCCATCGTTCTACCTTTCTGTCTATTTGAAACCTACAGATTTTTAAACATGAAAACATTTCACATTTCCCACCAAATTCTCTGACTTGGGTTTTCTAAATATATTAGAAAATGCTTTTTATTTTCTTGTTTTGTGAGAAATGGGAAATCACCACCACCACCACCACCCCCAATTGTTTTTCAAGTCTTTACATTTCTGTTGACACTCAAAAGTTAAATAACTTGTTCAGGCCCAAACAACTAATTGGCAGCTAAGGAAAAACTGAATTTAGGTTACCTTGATGTTCTCTAGGGCAGCACTTCCCACTCTTTGGGTGGGTGGGGAGGGGGGTAGTAGCTCTGGGCAAGAGCAAAAACCTGGAGGCAGGATGAGCCTGGCTCATTTACCTCAGAGCGGAAGCATAGGGGTTGGGGACCACTGGAAATTAATACTGGATACCTACAACCAAATTATTTTAAGGAGGTATTATAGCCCAGCATGATGGTTCTTGGACTTGATTTTTAGACCATGATGAGGAACAAAGAGCACACTCTAAGAAGTCTGAGCTGGCAACACCTTTGCCATCAAATCAGAGTGAGACAAAATGGCCAGTTCAGAGGCCATCTGAGCATCTACTCATGAGCTGATGCAGGTCCGGACTGGACCCGGGTGGAGCCCGAAACAGGCAAATCTGAACCACTGCAATGACTCAGTGAGGTAGAAAGGAAACATTCAATTAAGGAGTCTCTCCAGAAAAGGACAGTCTGAAGAACTGAAATTTAACTAGAAAATTCCATCTTGATCCAACCTTTGTTATTAAAAATCTCACTGAGGTGCAGGTTAGAAAGAAAATTTCAACGACATCACCTGATTGAGTAAGGCTATGATAACAAAAGAATTTCCTGTGACTGAACTATGCTGTGTAACGACCTGACATATGCCATGAATTCATTATCACAGACCACAGAACGAAGGAAAAGTGAAGAGCAGACCTTCTGCTGTCACTGGTCTCTCTTTGTCCCCTTGTTTTCATGGCAACTTGTGCTTCTCTTTCAAGTTCTGGGTCTGTGAGCTTGGTGGGAATAAATACAGGATGGCATGGAAAAATACGAACACAACCGATGAGGACTGTACAACTGAAATATAATTAATATCTGATGATTTAGAAAACTTCTGCAAGCAGGTACAGCCAGCTAGATCACATCCCTCTGTCTCACCTTTCTCCCATCTGGGCTTTCACAATATGCTTCCTACTTTTTTCCTATGGTAACTCTCTCAGGAAGTTGTTAAAGGTCACCTGAACACTTCCAATTTGGAAAAACCTGTTATACATAAACTCATCCCTCCCTAATTGCCATCAGACTTTGGATTATCAGCACCTAAAGTATGCCTAACTCAAACTGATGATGTCTCATTTACCTAGCCACACATTTATTTCCCATCATCAATTTTAAAGACACAGGACGCTGACCATATTTTTTGCATGAGAGGACAAGTTGAAGTTAAATATTCAAAATATCTCAGGAAAACGTAAAGGTTTCTCTCTATAAAACCATTTAGGCCTTAAGACTGTCAAAATATATCTGTGCTTCCGTGTCAAAAGTAATTTAAAAAGCAAGATGCATACGCCTGAATTCCCAATCTGACAAACAGTTCCGAAGCCAGTTTAAGGAAAGCTAGTGCCATGTTAAAAAGAAAGTGTACAACAAATAGTAATGGACATCACAGACTTGTATCAAAACTGTAAAAATCTGGATGGATGGATGGATAATGGATGGACAGATGGATGGATAGATGGATGGACAGATGGATAAACAAATGGATGGGTAGAGATACATACACAGATGCAAACAATTTTAAACAAACAGCATATCAAGGGAGCATGGTGGAAAGGGTAAGATGAAAGAGAAAAGCATCAAAAGCCCCACCCCACCCCCAAAAACTTTCTGGACTAGTAAAAGAATATTTCCTAAAGTCTTTAAACTATAAATCCTTAAGCAAACAAACAAACAAACAAAAAGGACTTCCAGACTACGACAATGTGAGCCATTTCAGGGAAGCACAGCCATCTCTGCAGTATACAGAGGTACTATTTACTTGCTCGCACCTTAGCCTAGGAAGCTAGCTACAGAGTTACTGCAGGAAGGAAGCCAAGCGAGGGACAAAGGCACCCATCTCTATGGATATATCCCCCAGCAAGTGTGCTCAGAAATCAAACCAGCCCCAGCACTAACCAAGGAGAGGGAAAAATGAGAATTAAGCCCAAGCATCCCTACTCACTTACCTTTTTCAGTTATAAATAATAGCAAGACAACCATATAAAAGTACTGCAATCTTAGGTATTCATTCCTCACCACAAAAAGAAACATTTAGTTGAGTCTCAATAAAATCTAAATATTAACCTAGAAGCTTAGAAACTGTAGTAGTCTAGGCCAGGGGAGAAGAAAAATATACAGCCTTACTTACTAGTTAGTTTCTTTAGTGTTTTAAATACACATAGCAAGTAATTTCTATGGTTTGATTAATACCTTCAAAAACTTTTCAGGAAATATTTTATAGTATCAGAAATCATTTTCAAACTTGAAGAACTGAGCCCAATATGTATTTATAGAGGAAGAGAGGAGGAAGAAAAAAACTTCTCAATTCAAATAAAGAAATGTCAATATTTCCTTAAGAGATTGAAATTAGTTAATTTCATGAGATATAAGTAAAACTGGCATAAGTAAAAAATAGGAGGGAACTCTTCAAAACTGTTACCTGAGACTTGCAAACTGGAGTACAACTAACCATTTAAAAATGGAGAGCAACTTAAAAAAAGCCCAAAAGTCTCAAAATCAATATTTGAGTCAAAATCAAAACAAAAGAAACAAACTTCATTTGTGCTGAGGGATATGCACCTATTGAGATAACAACCTAACTTGTATTTAAAGATTCTTGGTTTACTTACCATTTTATCCCAAACATATGCCCTTTCCTCAGAACAAATCAGTTCTTTTAAGATCTTTGGAGGTAGGGGCGGAGGAGGGAATGTTTACATATTTCAAAGTTTTAATCTTTCCAAATACTGAAAATCAGTTATGCCTCCAAAATGTCAACAGGTCTCAATGTCCACAAACATCAGGATTGTGACACATATCCACCCACCCACCCCTCCTTAGTTTTCACCAAATAACTGAAAAACTGCCTTTTGATAATCTCATGCCAAACACCATGTCAAGGAGGGGTCAGAGTACATCATTCATTATTTACTTTGCTGTCTTTAAAGTGTTGAGATTTTTCCTTCTGAACATCTCCAATGGAGAAATCAAGAGAGTAAATCCTCAGCATGTGTGCAACTCTTATATATTTAGTACAATTGAGAGGAGCTCATCTCTTGAACTGCCATAGCACCTGTCATGAGTTGGCTAAGAAAAGCAGTATCAAAGCAAGCTGGCTTGCGGGCACAAATGCCTCTTCTATGAACTAGGGCTGATTTTTAAATGAGTTCAGAAAACAAAACAAAGAAAATCACAACCCAGAGAGCAATATGGCTTGTACCTTTTACGATAAAAAGAAAAAAAAAAAAACCTTCAGGATTCAATTGCCTCATTCTTACCCCTCCCACTTTAAAAAACAGCAAGTTATTTTAAATTATACAAAGCCTTAAAATGATGAAAGTTTCCTAATGATTTCCAGAAAGCTAACTACACAATGTTTAATCCAGAAAACTTTTGAAATAGATCCCGTCTTTCTTATAACTCAAAACCGGCTGTGCCACATCTACGTGCACACCTGTGTGCCTAACGTCTTGGCAAAGGGTAGACTACACTACCACATGTTTTAAATCACAATTGTCCTAACAGTGTTATCAAGAAGGAAGATGGGAGGAGGCCTCCTGAATGCCATTGCCTGCCGAGAGACCTTGCAATACAAGGGAAAGTATTAATATGGCAAAAATGCCACAGCACAGGATTTCAGAAGAATCAACAGCATTAGTTTAAGTCTACAGAACTGTTTTTTAAAGGGCCTTTAGAATATGCCATGGCGCTCATTGTGTATCTGAAAACTGTGCATCCTATACTGGGTCTGAAAAAGATCTGAAGTTTCAAGCAACTTTGTCTCATGGGTGAATACATAAAAACCCCAAGGGCAAAAGCACTGCCTAACACATGGCCCAGCTTTCTTTCATACAGTAGGCACCCATTAAGTGCTGGCTATATTCAGTTGCTTCATAAAGCACAATCTTACAAAACAAAAGAAACCTGATTAAAAAGGAAATTCCTGTCCCCGGAGGGCTCTCCTTGGCAAAACTCTAAGGCAACAAGTGAAAATGATACAGTTGATTTTCATTACCGCCCTGATCTTGCAACAATACAAGGGCAGGAAACATTTTTATTAGCAAACTAAGCCTTAGACAAAAACCAAACAAATGTAAACAATTATTCTCTAGGTCTTTTCCTATAAAGGGTCAAGGTAAATTTGGAAAAAGGCACAACAGTTAGAAAAATAAAAACTCTGTCTTATTTTAAAAGCTCTTGTTCTATAAGAAATTTTATTTTCTAAAAAAAATCACTGTATGCCTCAAACAAGTACTGTATCCTACACAGATTTCTTCTGCTGCTCAGATTCTGGAGCTATTTAAGAGGTAAATAAAAGAAGAAGTAAAAAAAAGAAAAAAAATCACACTGCATTAAAATGAACAGTTCATTCTCAACCTTCACTACTACCTGTGGTTAATATGGTACATCAAAAAAGAGCATGGAAATTCTTTACCATCTTAAAATGCTACATTATTTTTGTTGTTGGAAAACATGCATAGTAAAACTGGAAATGCAAACAGCCAAGCCATCCAGGCTCAGCTCCTAAACCCAAACTAACTTTATTTTGAAAAGACCTACACCGTAGCCAAGTTAGTTGAAGACTTCACTGTAACAAATCTGACTTTCATTGGCATTTGTGTTTTTTAATCCAACCCCTCAATAATGTATAATCAAGATTCTTTTTTCCTGCTTGCCCATTTTTCCTATGGCATGGAATCCTGCTGCCATAGCTGCAGGTTTCAGTTTAGTGTATTGCTTAAGTTCTTGGAACTGACAAATGCCATAAATGAAAAAAAAGAGTGGGGGGTGGGAAGGAGGACATATACCTTAATAATTTTAATCTTTAATGGATTTTAGTACATCCAGAGCTGCACAACCATCAGCACAATCTAACTTCAGGACATTTTCATCACCCCAAAAATAAACCTTGTATCCATTTGCAGTCACTCTCCATTCCATCCTCCAGTCCTTGGAACCATCAATCTACTTTCTGTCTTTATAGATTTGCCTATTCTGGACATTTCATATAAATGCGGTCATACAATATGTGGTCTCTTGTGACTGATTCGTCTCACTTACCGTATGTTTTCAAGGTTCATCCATTCCACCTTAAAATATTTCTTAAGGTTAGACTTTTCTCATCCTTTTGACAAACCAAACATATGACCTTTTAAACTCTGAATCCTGATCTACACCCCACCACTCCTCAAAATACTGTTTACTTGCTATCTCCCTCTACAGAGTCTAAACTATAATTTGCTATTTAGGTTCTTTCCAAAGTTCTTATTCTGGGTTCTCCTTCTGGGAGTAAAACACTAACTTCTTTGAATGCCAACAAAAGGATATTACTCTGCCGGGGCAGAGAGATGACTGTATCCTTTTAATCCTTTTAATGAAATGGCCACAATATGTTTAAAGTGCATGCTGATTTAAAAAAAAGTCATCAGATTATTTGGCTATTACTCATAACTTCCAAACCTCCCTTAGAACGCTCCATCTGCATTCTATTGATACAAAACACACAAACAAGTCCATATGGCTTCATCAGCTTTAAAAACTTCTAAATTTTCTAAGGAAAGGAAAAAGAAAACCCATCCTATGCCGGCAGACTCAAAGAGGAGACACTACCCCCTTAAATATGCCAGCAAAATACCTGCAGCCCAACCCAAAACATCCAAACCTTTATGACTATACCAGACAACAGCCAAAAGAATGCCAGCATCTGATAGGACTCAGTAGCTTATTTTTATCAGACTTAACAGTCCTAGCACCTTTCGGACTAAGAACTGAATGTGTGTTCACAATGAACACAGTCATTTACTGCTCAAAACTTCAGAGATGTAGGGAGGGGCAGATACTGAGTCAGAACTTCAACAAACCATAATGAGGATTTGGGGTGTCCTGCCATCCTTCAGGCTTTAAAGAACCAACCACACTGAAGAGATCTGTGACAAGAGCTTTGGTATTACCGGATTATAAACGTACATTAAATTAAAATACCTCTTCATTCCCTGGCTGTCTGTTTTCTCAAGAAAGAACCACCTTTCACAAAGAATATTTTTCAGGAAGGCTCCAAACAACACATTCTATTTTAAAATGCCCGACTCTTTCATCAGGGAAGCAAGGCCATCACTGCTATTTTGAATTTCCAGAATTTACTAACATTAAAAAAAATAAAACTAGAGGAAACTATACACAGTTCAGTGGCATGCCATAGTAAAATGGATTAGCTCTCCTGTGTCTTATAAACTATATTTAGCTTTTAAAAGCTAGAAACCCTCCTCGGTCCCCAAACTCCATCTCAGCTCCTTAGCAGAAGGGAAAGAAAGCCCTTGCCCAAATCTCAGTGTGCTGGAAGTTTGGAAAACAAAGAAAAGGAGAGCCCAGATTTGTGGACGGTCCCAGCCCAATCGGCGTCTTACAGCAACTCTATGTAGTAAACATGGTAATTCTGTAAAGCTTTTCTCCTCCTCCATCACGGACTTATTTCTTAAATGACGTTTAAGAAGGATTTGTTTATAGAAACAGCCTTTCTGAATTGCCCCGTGACGGAGCCAGAAAACCCCCGCAGCCTCCCGCTTCTCCCCCTCACTCTTCAAGGCTCAGTCGTGATTTTTCAAAGTTAACTGGCACCACCTGCATACCCTCGGCAAACATTACTCACCAGCAACGCCCTCACCGTTCCCTGCCCCATTTCTGGGACTGCACTTAAACTTTTAATCGTGTTCAGATTACCCTTTCACCCTACCACCCCGAGTTTACCAGGATGGCACACTTGGATTTTTTGAGAAGACTTAAAACCACCTTCCCTCACCTCCCTCTACACACCGTGGGACCCGAAGTTCTCGCTCCCTCACTCCTCGCGCTCCTATACCCTTACCCGACACCATCAAAACAAAAGCTATCAGATTGCAAGCGATAGCGAGTGTGGAGCGATACTGCTTATTAACCATGTACAAAGGAAGTGCGGGGCGAGTTGGGGCGTGGGGGGGGGGTTGCAGCACTGCTCCATCCACAACAAAACCGACCCTCACCCCCACGCGAATCCTGGCGCTCCTTAACCGACAGCGCACGACACCTCTGGCCAGGGCCGGCGTCTAGGTGTCCCCGCGCGCCGTGTGGCGGCGGCCACACCTCGGATGGCGAGCACGTGTGTGGAAACGCACGTCGGCTCCCACCACACACGCACTAACGCGCTCTCGGACGCCTCCCTAGCCCCCTCCACCTCCACCCCCCCACACACACCTCCAAGAAAAAGAAAAGACAGCCAAGGCGGGGTAGAAACTGGGAGAAGGTCTCAGAACCCTCTGAACTGGGGCACACACGCGCTCCCCCGAAGGGCCTGGCTGATGAGGGTCCCCCAAACCACATTTTCCGAGGGGCTGACCGGGGGGGCGGAAAAGTGAACGCGCTCCCACCCGCGAGGCGCACAGGGCAGCCCCGGGACGCCGGAGGCAGATAATTCCCGGCAGGTAACCGACAGCGGAGTGCCAAGAAAGTCCAAGAACCTAAAGAGCTCAGGCAACCAAAGAACTATTTGTGGGATCAAAAGCTCCGAAGGCGTGAAGCACGTTGGACAACAGGAGGCCCCGCCGCAGCCACCCCGGAGTGTTTGGAAACGTGTCCTTGGGCTGCGCATCCCCCTGGAAAGCAACTTGTCCCTCGCAGGCCGGGTGGTTCCCCGCCTCGGGCACCGCGACTGGCCCTGGCACCGAGGGCACAAGGCGGCCGCAGTAGCTGTCACCGCCATCTGCGCGGGGACCAATGCTGTGTGCGGGGCAGCCCCGCGCGCCGGGAAGGGACGAGGTACAAGCGGCGGACCCCATCCGTGGCGGGGGCAACCGATGAGGACGAGGCCCGCCTCGCCACCAACTTTCCCGGACCGGGCCGCCCCGAAGTGAGCGGTGCGGACCAGCGGGGGTTGCGGGGCCCTGGTCTCGAGAGGGCTAAAGAAAAAAGCCCCCGAGGCCCTTCCCGAGCCGGGATGCGCGCAGCTGGGGCCCCGGGATGGGGGCTCCAAACTAACAAGCTCGGTTCCCCCCCGATCCACCCACCTCGGCCCTCCGCAGCCCTCCCCGCCGCTCCCGAGCCCGGGGCCAGACAGCTGCGACGGTGGCAACTCGGGTTTCGCAAACAGGGCGCAGCCCCTCGGAGGAAAAGTTCCCGCAGTGGCCGCGGGCGGCAGGGCACATACTCACTTTCTCCACTCGTCGGCCAGAGCGAGAGCGCGGCGGAGAGAAACAGGAGCCCCCACAGCGAGGTCGGGGACACTCCTCCGGAGCCAGACTTCATTCCTTTTATTTGGGACGAAATTCCCCTTTCTCAAAAAAAAAAAAAAAAAATAGGGCGGGGGGAGTGGTAGGAGGAAAAAAAAAAAGTCTCAAACTCAGTCTTCGCCTCCCCCCCCACCTCCAAAAAACAAGGGCTAGGAAAACAATAATCCAAGGGAGGTGCTGGCCGGGAGTCCCGCGCGGGCTGCGCCGCCGGGCGCGGGGCTCGTGGGGGCCCCCTCAGCGCCGGCAGCCGCGGCCCAGGGCTCGGCGGAGTCGGGAAGCCGAGGAGCGCCGGGGCGGGCTATCAGCATCATCGGCCTCCATTTTCAAACCCAGAGAAGCGAAGGGGGGGGGGAGTAGGGGTGAAAAACTGCAGGAAAGGGGGGCAGAGCCCCAATCAGTCTTGGCGAAGAAAAGCCAACCCGACCCCAAACCCAGGGAGAGGCTTCCCGACGCCCGAGCCTCCGCGGCGGGAGGGCGCCACGCAGTTCGCAAGCTTCCCCCGAAGTCCGGGTCGCAGCAGAGGCCCGAGAGGGGCAGAAATGCGGAGTCGAAATGAATGAGAGGCTGCCCCCTCCTCCTCCTCCTCCTCCTCTTCTCCTCCTCCTCCTCCTCCGGGCTCCGCTCGCCGCCGCCTCCTCCTCCCTCAGCGCCGCCGCCGCCGCCACCAGCTCCTTCCCAAATCCAGGACACACACAAAGCGGCGGGCCAGCCGCGCCGCGCTCTGCGCTCCCGCCGCGCCGGCCCCCGCCCGCGCCCCCGCCCGCCGAGACGCTGGGCGCGGGGGGCTCCGCTCGCTGAAGGTCAAAGCTGAGGCGCGCGGCGCGGCCGGGGCGCTCCCCTCGCCAGGGAGAGGCGTGCAGGGGGCCCGGGAGCGGGGCAGAGGGTCTGCGAGCGCCGGCCGCAGGCGCGCCGAGGGCAGGCTCGCTGGCAGCTTCCCTCCCGCTTGCTCGCTTCTCTCGAGTTCTCCCGGTGCGCTCGCTCCTTCGCTCCTCCTCAGGGTTTGTTTTTTTTCTTTTCTTTTTTTTTCTCCCCGTCTTTCCCCCCTTTCTCTCTCCCTCTCTCTTTTTTTTTTTTCTTTTCTTTTTTTTTTTTTTTTTTTTGTTCCGCTCAGCGGAGTTAATGCTGGTAAACAAGCGCCTCGGCTTCGCCGCGCCGCCGCCGCCGCCGCTGCCACACTGGGGGCTCGCGCGCACGCACGCTCCCGAGGCCGCGCGTCCGCGCCCGCGCGCACCCTCGAGCGGCCACCGCCGCAGCCGCGGCGCGCCGAAGGGCCGGGCCGCTACCGGCGCGCGCTAAGAGCCGGAGCCCGGGTGCCCGGGGACGTGCGGAGCGGAGCCCGGGCGTTGGGGCGCGAGGCTGCGAGGCGCCGTCCCCGCCCCTCGCCCGCGCCTGCAGACGCGCGCACACACTCACACACACACACACAAACACGCGCGCGCACGCCCTCGCCCCCACCCGCACTGCGCCGGCCACCCCGCACGCGCCCTGCCTTCCCCTCCCGTAGGATTCCAAAAACAATGCCCCCGGCGCCGGCCCCGGCTGGGTGGAGGGGAGCGGAGAGAAGGGGAGGGGGCGGGAAGCGCGGGGCCCCGAGAGGTTCATTGAAAACAACAGCGCGGCTGGAGAGCGCGTTTCCCTGGTTCTTGAAAAGCTTCATTGTTTCTTGCAGCTGTTGCAAAATAAATAAATAAGTGTGTGCATGCGGCATTTCTTCGCAGGGCGCTGGAAAGCTCGAACGTGGCGGGAGGGGACACACCTGGGAGAAAGGGGACCCCCTCCAGGCCACTACGGCGGGCACTTTCACGCAATTCCCGGGGGCGGCTGTGGCGTCGTGGCCCGGGAATCCCGAGGTCCGGGGTTCGCCAGGACCTGTGGGGAGGAAGGAGCGGCCCGGGATAACGAGGGGAGAGCGGTGCCGACGGCGAGTCGGGGAAGGGGGGCGTCCAGACAGGGGGCCCCGCGTGCCTGGTGCGCGTCCCTGCGGCGGCCGCCAGGGGGCGCCGGGGAGGGCTTGCCCGCCGAGCGTCGCCTCCTTCCCTCCGGGGGAGGAAATGTGGGGGCCCGGGCTTGGGGCCCGCCTGGGGCCGGCTGGCTGCGACGCTCTGGCCGGGCCTCCCCGCCCCGCGCGCTCCCCATGGCCTGGTGCTGCTCGGGGCTCCACCACGTGGGCGGCTGCGAGGAGCGGCCGGGGCGCGCGCGCGGTGCTGGGTCGCGGGGACCCCGAGACTGGGGGGGCGTGTCCGAGGGGCCCCACCCCTCCCTGAGGTTGAGGTTGCCGGGGCCCCGGCTGCGGACAGGACGCGGTTCTTGGCTCCTCGGGTCGAGCTCGGTGAACACGCCGCACACACGCGGGATCAGTGGCCACTGCGGAAACCTACCCGCACCTGCCTCGGGTCCTCCCGGGCACGTCCCTCTTGCTTCGTGTGCTACGTAAGTGACCAGATACCAGCACCAATCCCAGGTCTCCTCTGTGGTTTCCTTAAATGTGCCGAGGAGAGGTTTCCCCGAGGCGAGACTGCCTTAGGACTGCCATGTAATGCTTAAGTACTTCAGAGACCAAAGAGGGAAGCAAGAGAGGGGAGTTTGAAAAATACGTGGACTTTTAAAAATAGCGATTGGGCCACGTGTCGCCTGTAAATGTGGTCGGTTCATGACTCAGGCTAATTGATGTCAATAATAAATAAAAAGAAGATGGCTAATAAAAGAGTTGTGAATGTCTGAATGTTTTGTCTCAAACAATCAAGCTGTCTGGTAAGATGGGCTTGTTCTAAAGGAAAGGTAGATTTTTTCTATTATCCTCTAATTGTAAAATACTACGTTATGCATCCTATTATTGGTAAATAGTTATTAAGGAGCTGAAATTGTAAAGAGCTGAAAAATAGTCAAAAGCTAACCTAACGGAAACTTAGCCCCTTTTTTTTCTATACTTATTCCCTAGATCATTTTTCCCCTTGGAAATTTTTAGCTCGATTCAGTGAGTCAGTTGTCTAGAAAGGAAATAAACTTCTTTTACTTAAGAGAGTTATTCATACGGGATTGTTTTGTTTAACTGAAATTCAGCTTAATTTTGAAGTAAAATGCTCCAGTTTTAGATGTTCTTGGACTTTGACAATGAAAGAAATACATTAGAATCATAAAAAGAAACTTAAATTTAGCATGTATCGTTTAAAAATTAGGCATTACACATGAATAATTAAAATTCATTCTACTAATTTCTAAACATTTCTTCAGAGTTCCCTGCATGAAGTTGGTCTTGATGCTTACAAATACACTTTGCAGTTAAATGTAAAGCAATATCAGTATTATAGTTTCATTATATTTAGTGTTCAGAATATTTTAATATGTACTTGTAAATTAAGACAAAAGTGTAGAACTGATTTTTAAATGCTAATTCTAAATCTAATATGAAAACTTTAAATCCTACCATAACACATTTTTAATATTAGAAGTAAAAATTCCCATTGAGTTGTCCCTAAGAACATAAAGAGGTACATTGATAGAATAAAGTGAAATGCGTAGTTTAATTAAATTGTAGGGTAGATGTTGTTTTTGTTTTTTGGTTGTTTTTTTGTTTCTTGGTTTGTTTGTTTTTGCCAAAATGATTTTTCATTTGTAAATTTTTAAAATGCGTGTGTTTTTCTTGAAGTGGTGGGAAATCAATAATATTAAGTTATTTTAGACAATTGAAGTTAAGATACTAATTTTACATAGCTTAATATTTAAAAAAAAGAAACTTTAATTTGCTTTTAGGCTATAACTTGATCACATAGACAAAGAAGGTGATTTTTGTTTTATTCAAGGATTACATTCTACATACCCAAGTCAAATTTCTTTTTTAAACCTTGGAAATAAAATTATGTAGAAAAAATTAATTATAGCCTTTAAAACCCTGTTAACAATGAATCGCATTTTTGGTTTTTCACAATTTTCCCCAGATATCTTTTAGAGTCCTCTTCTTTTAGAACAGAAGCTAGTCTCTTGTTTTCATTTTTTAAAAACTGTTTACTTGATAAGAGTTTTATCTCAAAGTATCCTGCTAAACATATGCAACACCCCCAAACCGTAACAGAAGAAGTGAAAGTCTGAGAAACAGCATAAATGACAATTGACAAGTTATATATTGTGCTATATTCCCAGAATGGAATATTATTCAACAACAAAAATGATTAAACTACAACTACACACAACAGCATGGATGGATCTTTGAAACACAATGTTGAGGGGAAAAGGCAAGTTGCAAGAAACTATACACAGCACGGCACCATTTTTATAGAGCTCAAAAGCAACCAAAATGAAAATATGTGGTAAACCCTTTAAAGCAAGGGAATTAAATATATGATAAAGTGTTTTGGTTTGGTTTGGTTTGGTTTTTGTTTTAGCAAGAGGGTTAGTGAAGGACACAAAATTCAGGATCATATTTATCTCTGGGAGGGGGCAAGAGAGAAGCCACATATAGTGGTCTTGGAAATGTGCTCATTCTTAGAGTGGATGATAGATTTACAGGTTTCCATTTTATTTCTATGCTTTGTAACTATCACATATGTTCTATATATTTTGTATGTGTAAAATATTTTAAAAGATAATAAAGAAAAATCTAGGAGAGATCCGTGAAGGAAATCATGCCAGTCCCATGTGATTCTTCCAGATTCCAATCTGTTTGTATAAACAGCTCAAAAGCATTAAAATACAAACAAACATTAGAATAATATACAGTTAATCAAAGTCTTATCCTTAAGGATACATTTGAGAAAAAAATCTGTATACATACCATAATATGATTTAACACAAAAACAGATCATGAAACAAAAAAATGTAAAAGACATTCACTTGATAGGTAATCAAGTTCATTCATTAGAGTACATTAGGTAAGCTGTTTGGCAGTTTCCTATAAGGTTAAACATACACCTAACTTATCAATTCTACTTCAAGGTATTTGCCGAAAAGAAATGAAAACATGTCCACACAAAGACCTGTATTGAAATAGCTGCTTTATTCATAAAGGCAAAATGCTGGGGGGAAAAAAACTAATGTGCCCTAAATGGAGAATGGATAAACAAATTGTAAGATATCCAGTCCACATCATACTGCTTAGTAATAAAAAGAATGAACTACTAATATATGCAAACACATGGATGATTCTCAAAAGTATAATGTTGAGTGAAAGAAGCCAGAGAACATACCGTCTCAGCCCATTCTTACGAAGTTCAAGAACAGGCTAAACTGAACTGTGAGATAGAAATCAAAATCTCGGTTGCCCTTGGCAGGGGTGAGGGAGGGGGATGACTAAGTAGAGGCACAGAGAACTTTCCAGGGTGATGTCGGTGCTTTATATCTTCATGGAGGATGTTGGATGTGCTACTATATGCATTTATGAAAAACATCGAACTATACACTTACGGTAGGTGTACTTCATTGAGTGTAATTATATCTCAATAAAAAATTCAGAGTGCATTGTATAATTTAGAAATTTTGCAGCTGTTCTTAAAAAAGCTTACCACGGTGCTTTCCATTTTTTTTCTATAATGTGCGTTAGTGGAGATGCCTGAATCCAACCCCTGGCCCACAGCCTCTTTTACAGATGAATAGACTTTCAGAGGTACTTCTGCCTGAGATTCCCCTGAAAAGGGCTTTACCTGTGGAAGGCACCCAGGATCTTCTCAAGCATATTCGAAGAGCAGAAAAGATACCAATGAGTCTCTAGGTGGTTCTAGTTCCCACACAGCCACAGGCAATGCAAGTCCCACCTCCCTGAGATCTGTTTACACTCAAGTTGAGAAGAAAATAGCTCTGCTCAGGCAGCCAACTCACAGGGCCATAAAGACTCACATTCCTCCATGACAGTTTAAAAACAATGTGGAGGTTTCAGAAGCATTGAAGCAAAGAAAGTCGGGATAATGTCTTCTTGTGACTACTTCCAGCACCATGTTCAGCAAAAACATCAATAAGGGAAGTCCCTGGAAACCTGAGGTCTGCCCAGGACAGCTAGGTCCTCTTGGGATCTCTGTAGATCCAAGGTGGAGAGGGAAGGCTCCATTTCGGCACCAGCCCTCTGAGCTTAGCCCTCCACAGGCTGCCATGAGCCTGTCACCAAGCTGAGGGTGGGCACATTTGATTCTGCATATGGTAATTTCTGCAGAAAATACACATCGCCAGGAGCGGTGATGCCTGTCTTTCTCACTTCTCATTTGTGGTGGTTATTTTCTGAGATGGGTGTGCCCTCTTTACTCCTCCATGTAATTAACTTTCAAACAAATCAATAGTAAGGATTCCTGCCTGGCAGAGGGTACAAAATTGACGCTTCCGCATTTTCAAAATTCATCGTAGATATACCTGAAAAGTGGGGTTAGTCAAGTCAAAATTTCTGTTCCCCCTGATTAATGTCACCAGCTATGAGATGTGTTATTACAAGCACACCAGGAAGAGAGAAGCCACTCTTCTGCCCTGCCCTACCCTGCAAAGCTGTGTGACTTTGTGCAGGTTATGCCACTTCTCTATTTTCTCCTCTATAAAATAGCCATGTTGGAGTAGTTTTCTGCTCTCAAATGCCATGATTTCTTCTTTGTTTTAATTTTTTTATTGTGATAACATATATAATATAAAATGTGCCATTTAAACTATTTTTTAAGACTACAGTTCAGTGACACTCATTACATTGACAATATTGTGTTGCCTTTACCACTATTTGGTTTTTAATGGACAGTGTACCTCAGTGCCTCATGCTTTAGTTCTACAATTCCACTCTTTTCCTCCTCTATCAAGTAATTAATAGTCTATAAATCAATGCATGGGCAACAGCAGTCAAGCTCAGGGAATAATCACTTCCTAATTCATTTTATTAATGCAGATTTCTCATACATTAGAGTTTCTTAGAGCAGAACACATTTTTTTAAGCAGCTTTGAATTCCATATATATTTTCCTAAAAATGAGGGTGCAGAGAGACAAGCAGAAACATCACAAAAGCAGGGGGAAGTAACCACAAATGATCCACAAACAGAATAAGCCCCTGATTGATCACAGAGAACATTCCTCCAAAGTATTCCATTTAGACATTAAGTTCTACTGAAACCTTATTTTTCAGAGTATATTTGTACATTTATTTGGTAAATATTTAGTAACCTCAATGTGCCAGTCTCTCTCTCAGCAGCAAATTTTGTCTCTGGCCTCATGAGCAGGTCACAACCAAGCAAGATCTTGACGATCCACAGAAGTCTGCTGCTCTGCGGTGTGGACACCACAACTCGAGAATCAAAGTTCATTTACATTTGCCGTTGGAGGACTATGGATCAACCAGAGAACTGAATTCTGATGCAGGTGCCGGAAAGGGAAGGGGGGCTTGTTATACATCCCATTAGAAATGGTTAAGACAACAGATAAAGAAAATAGCTTACCCTACTGGAAGAGAAGCCACATATAACTTCTTGTTCACCTGCTAGAAAAGTGTTCAGCTTAATCCATATAATGACAACAGGCAGAACTAGAGCAATGGGAAGGAAGACAAATTTCCACTCTTTTAAAAATTTTTTCTTCTTTTCCACTAGAAACATATACTTAGTGTTATCTCGTGGCCTTTGCTTGGAGCACTGCCTCATGTGGAAGAGAGCCCACCATCATTGGAATGTCTGCTTGAGGTCTTTTCCAATCCCAATACTTGGGTTCCACTTCTATGCTTGGATTGCTGTATCTGATAGATTGCTCTAAGAGCCTGGATGAATGCCAATCCATTTTAAAGTCGAAGATGTATTATTACAATAGGACATTAGATTTATCTTATTATAGAAACCCTGATGAAATAATTCCTGAAAGAAACCCAAGCCCCCTTCCAATAGCCTAAAACATCAAGTTAGGAGCTCAGGGATGGCTCTCATATTTAGAGAGAAGATTGGGGTAGGTGGGGACCAAAGTGGGGGTTAAAATAATGACATACTAGTAAAAGTTTAACAACAGGTTCTTGGGATGGGAGGAGGGAGGGAAGGAGAGCCCTGATTTGTACAGATTGCCAATTCCCATTGTGTAAATATTTCTATCCTGGTCAACTTAAGCTATCAGTGTGAGGTCACTGAACACAGAGTTCTGAAGACACGCACACTTTTATTTATTTTTATTTTTTTTATTACAGAAGTTGTAAGTTTACAAAAAAATCATGCATGAAATACAGAGTTCCCATATACCACCCTATTATTAACACCTTGCATTAGTGTGGTACATTTGTTACAACTGATGAAAGAAATTTTTATAATTGTACTATTAACTATAGTCCATAATTTACATTAGGACTCACTGTTTCTGTTGTACAGTCCTGTGCATTTTTTAAAATTTTTATTCTACTAACATATATACAACCTAAAATTTCCCCCTTTTAACCACATTCAAATATATAATTCAGTGGAGTTAATTACATTCAAAATGTTGTGCCACCACCATCACCACCATCCATTATCAAAACTTTTCCATCAACCCAAAAAGAAAGTCTGTACATTTTAAGCATTAACTCCCCATCACAGTTGGCTCTTGTGAGCCCATATGGGCCAGGCCCAGTACATCACTGGGTTAAAATATCTAAGAACCTTGCATTTCCTTTGTGATAAATATGTATTCAGTAAGAAAATTATAAGCAACTCAGTACAAAACAGGGTGATAGCTATGAGCAGGTAATACACACACACACACACACACACACACACACACACAGAAAGAAAAAGAAAAAGAAAAAAAAAGGAAAGAAAAAAGAAAAAAAGAAATCAGAATGTCCAACAAATACGAAGGTATACTCAGCAACCAGAATGGCACACTTAAGAATTGGATAGTATTAACTGTTTGAAAGGATGAATGAGGGAATTGAATTCTTATTCAATTGGGAAGATACGTTAGTACAACCACTTTGGAGAGCAATTTGGTAATATCTATAAGGTTAAAGATATACTTACCACCCAACCCTGCATTTTTACTCATAAGGAGTATACCCTAAAATTCATAACATATGCTCTAGGAGATACATGTAAGAATGTTCATTGGCAATCAAATGTACAATTTGTTTTGTATGACTGCGTGGTATGTGAATATATCTCAATAAAATGAATAAAAAAAGATATATGTCAAATGGTGTGCTACAGTTATAATGTATCACTTTGCCTGATTTCCCATTTTCTACTAAATTTTATAATTCAAACAAAAAATACAGTAAAGTGTATCTCCTTAAAAAAATAGATTGGGGTGATGAATGCATAACTATATGATGGAAGTATGAACAGTTGATTGTACAACATGGATGATTGTATGGTATGTGAATATATGTCAATAAAACTGAATTTAATTAAAAACATAAAAACCAAAACAACAACAGCAATTAAAAACCAAATGAGAACCTGCCATGATCAAGATGGTGGGATGAGAGGCTCCAGGCTCTTTCTCTGCATAGAAATTTTGAACAACCAGCAAAAACTGGCAGAAACATCTTCTTAAGGCTCTAGAAGACAGTTAAAGGACTGTAGTAACAAGGCAAGTGCTGAATTAAGAAAAAGGCCACTTAAAACTTTGGGATCTTCTAGCACCCTGGTTGCACCCCACCCCACCAGTTCAAAAAAAAAGAATGTTCATTGGAACATTATATTGAATAGTGAAAAACTAGAAGCAAACTAATTGTTCCTCCGTAGAAGGGTGGATAATGGTGGTTTGTTCTCATGATAGAATGTTACACAGTGGTTAAAATGAATGAACTGGATCTAAGTGAGTCAACACAGATAAATTTTGAAAGTGTTGAAGAGCAGTTTGCAAATCTTATATAACCATATGCTACCATTTATGTAACTGTTAACACAAAATCAATAGTATATATTGTTCATGGATGCATACCTAAGTACCAAAACTATAAAATATTCAAGGAAATGATAACTTCAGACATTATGATCTCTTGGAATGAAGGGAGTGGGAAGGAATAGAGAGCAGTTTAAACTGTATTGGTAGCATTTTATTTCATTCAAAGACAAAAGAAATCTGAAGCCAAATGGGGCAAAATGTTAATATCTGTTATACTTAGATGGTGGATATGTGTGCATCTGCTAAGTTATTTTCTGTACTTTCTGGTATGCTTGGACTATTTTATAACTTTTTCATTGGTCTTGAAAATAAAATTTTTGTTTTAAAATAGTTTTATATTTACAGAATTATTGTGAAGATAGAAAAAAGAGTTCCCATATACCCCATACCATTTCCCATATTATGAACATCTTACATTACTAAGGTACACTTGTCATGATTAATGAACCAATGCTGATATTAATATTTTTAACTAAAGACCATACTTTATTCAGATTTCCTTAGTTTTTACCTAATGTCCTTTTTCTGTTCCAAGACCCCATTCAGGATACCACATTACATTTAGTGATGTCTATTTAGGTTCCTTTTTCTGTGACAGTTTCTGGTATTTTCCTGTTTTTGATCACCTTGACAGTTTTGAGAAGGACTAGTCAGGTGTTTTAAAGAATGTCCTTCTATTTGTTTTGTATGACTGGGTGGTATGTGAATATATCTCAATAAAAGGAATATTAAAAAAAAAAAAAAGAAGGATGTCCCTCTATTGGGGTTTGTTTGATGTTTTCTCATGTTTAGATAGTGATAACATCCTTTTAGAAGGAAGACCACAGAGGCAAAGTGCCATTCGCACTCCATCATGTCAAAGATACATGTCATCAACATGACATCACTGTGAATCTTAATCTCGAATACCTGGCTGAGGTAGTGTTTGTCCAGTGTCTCCACTGCAAAGTTTTCCCCTCTCTCTTCATACTTCACTCTTTGTGCAGCCCATACATAGTGGAGAGTTATGCTCCACCTCCCTAGGGACAGAATATCTACAGAAATTATTTGTAATTCTTCCACATGGGGAGTTTGTCTTTTTTCCCCCATTTATTTATTTACATATTTAATCAGTTCTACCAGGATGGACTTGTAGATATTTACCTTATACTTTGAGTTATAAAGCAATACTACTTTATTTATTTGCTTGCTCAAATCATTGCAGCTTTGGCCATCAGGAGCTCTTTCAGTTGGCTCCTGTGTCATTTGATGTATCCCCATCCTTATGGGGTGTTTTGTTTGTTTGTTTGTTAGCACCTCTTACTTTCTGGTGTGACAAGATGCTCCAGGCTCATCTTGTGTGTTTCCTGCCTGTATCCTGGAATTAGTCATTTCTCCAAGGAGCTCAGATTCCTTTTATTGTAGGATACTGCAAACCAAGATCTGAGCCTTAGGTGTGCTGAGCTTCCAGGCTGTAACTATAAATAGTTATAGATACGTGCATTTATGCATGCATATCTATAACTATTTCTATAAGTCTCCATCTGTATCTATACTAAGGAAAACCTGAGGCCATACTGATTGTGCCAGTTTGAATGTATTATGCCCCCTAAAGCTCCATTATCTCTGATGTAATCTTGTGTGGGCAGAGGTATCAGTATTGATTAGATTGTAATTCTTTGAGAGTTTCCATGGAGATGCGACCCAACTGTGGGTGATGACTCTGATTGGATAACTTCCATGGAAGTGTTACCCCACCTGTTCAGGATGGGCCTAATTAAATCACTGGAGCCATATAAATGAGCTGGCAAGCAGAAAGAACACAGTGCAGCTGAGAGTGACATTTTGAAGAGGAGCTACAGCCAAGAGGAACACTTTGAAGAATGCACATGAGCTGAGAAAGTAGCTGCAGATGAGAGATAGTTTGAAGACAGCTGTTGAAAGCAGACTCTTGCTCAAGAGAAGCTAAGAGAGGACAAACACTCCAAGAGCAACTAAGAGTGATTTTAGAGGAACATCCTGGGAGAAAGCCATTTTGAGACCAGAACCTTAGAGCAGACACCAGCCACGTGCCTTCTCAGCTAACAGAGGTTTTCCGGACACCATTGGCCATCCTCCAGTGAAGGTACCCGATTGCTGATGGACACTTTATGGCCTTAAGACTGTAACTGTGTGGCCAAATAAACCCCCTTTTATAAAAGTCAGTCCATCTCTGGTGTTTTGCATTCCAGCAGCATTAGCAAACTAGAACACTGATCCATTACCATGTGGATCATTTTAGCCTTCTCCCTTGCTTATCTGAAAACTCCCACTCCTACAGTGAGACCCCTGACTCCTACCATCCACCATCCATTTACGTAATTGTTCAACTTATCATTCTTTTAAGAAGGAAAAGAAAAGCTGCAGGGAAATGCTTCACTTTGTTACAGCAGCCAGACCAAGGGTGCAGGCTATTTACAGAGCAGATGTTTGGGTGAAGGAACTTCCATGTCATTATCAGTTCACAACAGAGACTGAACTGGACCTCCCTAGGGGGCCAGGCCATGTGTGCCTTTTGCCCTTTCAGTGGGCAATCACAGAAACATGGACAGAGCATTCTCTGAGAACAGGTCCCAGAAGCTGGGGTGGGAGGGATAAATACCACCAAGGCATACCTGGAGGGGATCCTTGGAAAAGATTAGGCAGGAGGGGAAATCCTGGGGTGCAAGAGAGAGAGAGAGAGAGAGAGAGAGAGAAAGAAAAAGAAAGAAAGGGAAAAGAGAGAGAGAGAGAAAGAGAGAAAGAGAGAAGGAAGGAGGGAGGGAAGGAAGGAAGGAAGGAAGGAAGGAAGGAAGGAAGGAAGGAAGGAAGGAAGGGTGAGCATGTTGGAAACATTCCTTTCTAACAGCAGTTCTTATCCTTTTGTTTTTTAAAAATGGAGCCCTTTGAGACTCAGATGAGGGAAATTAACCTGCCACCTGGGAAAATATTCATACAGATCAAGCAGCTTGAAAAAACTTCCTATGGTGAGGGTTTACAAAGCCCCAGAGCCCACACATGGGCCTCTGGTTAAGAAAACCTCATCTATACCATGTGAATGTCAAGTCTGTCCTAGGGTTTTATGATGGTGGGTGAGCAAGTGGGCTCATCGTGGAGGCTGTGTTCTTCAACCGTGTTCTTAGAGTGGCCAAAGCCCCTGATGCCCACCAGGATTAGTTGGTGCCAGGCACTGGTTCATTTGTATTGCTCTCTCCCATTCACAGCAACTGGTTTTCTATTTTTAGAAATAATAAACATTTTTTTCCTTTTAAATAAATCTCAGTTTTATTTTTAAGTAAGTCAAATTAAAGAAAGATGTTGTGTAACATTTGGATAGTAGGAAACTGATGTTTTGGAAACAGATACAAAGAAAGATATCTTGAGGACAGTAGAAACAGACCAAGCTTTGGAGCCAGAAGGGTCCACTTTCAAGTGCTCTGTTTGCCAGCTGTGTGACCTCAGGTAAAAGAACCTTCTCCCCATCTGTAAAATGGCAATAGTAATATTTACCAAGCAGGGCACTGTTTCTCAAAGCATGTTCCCTGTCCTACCCACATCAGAATCAGCTGAGATGCTTGTGAAATGGAAATTCCCAGGCTCTATGGAGACATGTTTTATCAGATAGAATCCCCAGAGGGAGAGCCTAGGAATGTGCATTTAAAAAGATTAAATGAACTGAAGTAGATAAAGCACCTGCACACAGAAGTAGAAAGGACACTTGTCATTCTGGGCTGCACAGTGTCTGAGTACTGCTTCCCTTTCAGTAGGATCCTGAGAGCCCTGCTCAGGACCGTCATGGATGGCTATGCAGGTTGCACACTGCACAACTCTAGTGACTGGTGCCCTGGAATTGTAGTGTGCATAATCCATGTGGGCATACATGCCACCCTCCTCAGAAGTAGCTCAGCTGATCCAGTTTCCCTTGTTCCTTCCCCCTTTTTAAGCCTGGTTCTCCCAGCCATCCAATATTCCCTTGCAATAAATTCTATACTGATCAGGGTGTCTAGAACTGGATTTTGTTTGTGACCAACAACTTGACACGGATAGTGGCTAGTGACTGCTTTCAGCCAAGTTTTACTCAGAGGTGTTCCTGGGATTTGGGGAATGCTGTAGAATCCTGCCTCTTGCTGGGAGGGGGTTAGAAAGAAGTTGAGTCAGTAAAGATATTACAGGTTCCCCTGCCCAAGTTCTAGCTCAGCTCTTCTTCAAGCAGTTTTATTGATTGGATTTTGGTGCAATACTTCTTTTGCAGAAAAACAAAAATGATTCCATCACATAAAAAGAAAAACAGTTTGAAAACCACTGCCTATTAAAAGATACTCTATGTGGTGGATATGGGGATGAGACAGAGAACGAGGGGGAAGGATGAGAGGGTCTCAGGTCAGTGAGGGCTGAGGACTGGTTTGTCCTGCCCCCGTATCTGTGGGGTCTGTACAGCCTGCTCAAGATAGAGCAGTCAACGCCCACATTTTAGAACTAAAAACTGCTGCTAGTTGCTGAAATTCTGCCACCAGAGTCAGGGGAAATCTTTGTGGCCCCTGTTCTCTGTGTAATCCTCAAAGCTGCCCTCCCTTGTCCATGGGGAAATTGGCCATGTCCATGTCAGTGTCCTGTCCCAGGGAGGAAGGGATCAGGTGGAGATCCCTGAAGAAGCTCCGGAGAGGACCACCAAGAAAAAGGCATTGGATTCATTCCTAAGGGACCAAGGGGTGAAGGGCAGACAGTGCTTTCCTTTGGCATGCGGGTACCAGCCCATGGGGAAAATGGGGAAGAAAGAAAACATTTCCCATAGGAGACAGAGCTTTCCCCAAATCTGGAACACTTGGAGCATAAAGCAGCAATGTTCCTTGCTCTCCAAATTTTGACGTTTGCAATCATCAAAATGTTTGCATGTGGAGACATGGGCAATGCACAGACCGCTCAGAAGTCTGCTCCTTGTCAGGAAAATAAACTAAAGTCTCACTGGATTCGGGGGAGGATTAAATGAGACAATGAAGTCAAAATTGAATACATTGCCATTACATTATAGTTACAGTTTACTCACCTACGTCATGTATGTATGTCTAAATTTTGCAATGATGAAGTACATAAAGAAATTGGGTCTTTTGCTTAATTTGCATTGGGTGATGCCTAGCTCAGCACTGGGCATGACAGGTGCTAACTAAACAGCCAAGTGAGCCAGCAGCAAATCTATCCAACAGAAGGTGGTATGTTGAATATACTTATGAATATCAACCCATTCACCTGCATATCAAGGATGAGCTGCAAGTGATACACTGCTCACTTTCTCATTTGTCAGTGCACCACAGGTACAGAGTTGAGGTAATCCCACTCTTCATTATCCTGTGCAAGTCTCCTCTCTTATTTTACTAACTTATTCTCTTTTATCTCCATCCTCCCATCTCATTCCCCTCCTTCCTTTTTTTTTTTTTTTTTTTATCACCCTAAGTGTAGGCAGATAGTTTTCAATGTTGTTTCTACTTGCCAGCTGGGTGGTATTAAGAGACATACAATATAAGATTAGAGCAGTGGTTGGGGATAATCTGATAAAAGTTGCTGAACCTCTCCCCGGGAAAAGCTGCCTCTATTTATACACACGGTTTTGCAAGCAATTTCCAGAATCAGGGGATCTCTAAGGTCCTCTGTGGACACTCTTTGAACCTCAAGTTCATTATCTCTGTGTTGGAAAAAGATTGTGAGAAATATAGAAGGATTTGAAATGGAGAGTCCTTTAAAAAGACTATGGCTTTATTCTTTTTAAAATTATAAAATAATTCTTATTAGAATACTTAAGGAATGGCTAAAAATCGTTTGTGATTAGTGCAGTGTAGATAATGCTTATATATAAGTAGACCCTTCTAGAAGAGGATGAATCGTTTGTGATTAGTGCAGTGTAGATAATGCTTGTAAATACATAGATCCTTCTAGAAGAGGATGAAAATAACCACCTCTGTTGAATGTTTTCTCTGGGCCAGACTTCATGATTGATATACCAGCTCCCTTTCCTTAACCCACAGAGGTTACTGATGTGGAAACTGAAGCATAGGAAGTGGAGAAGAGACATTCCCAAGGCTATACAGCTAGTTATGGTTTAGTGTTAAAATATCTGTCCTTAGACACAGTTAACCACTTTTTTTTTTTTTGTACTATTTACAAAATGAATTAATTTGGAAAAATGGGATTAACTTCTTTCCATGGGTGAACTCCAGTTCTGCCTTATTGAAATCATAACATTTAAAATCAGTGGAATTAGGGTTTCCTGTGCCATTTATGATTACACCATTGGATTCCTTTGTCTCTTTGTCTTGGGTTTCACTTGGAAAGGAATTTGTATTTGTATAACACATCATTCCTTAAGGAGAAAGCTCACTCTTGAACACTCTCCACTCATTCACTCCACAAAGCCTTACTCAACACTTGTATGTGCCTTGTCCCAGGGAGAGAACCTGTCCACAGCTCTCAGGAGTTTGCAGTCAAGATGATTTTAATAATTTGTTATATGTGAAGCATCATAGATTGAGGTTGTATTTTATATTATTTGCAAAAAAAGACCCCACTTCCTATTTATTACTTGTTCTTTCCAGTCTTTTCTCCAAAGTATTAACCATGCCAAGACAACTCAAAGTTTGTATTTAAAACTTGCCTCTCTGCAGTCCCCCACCCCACCCCCTCTGTTCCCTACTTATGCTGTTCCCTTCACTTGGACAGACCTTGCTTAAGATCTCTTCATATCTTTCAGGAAAAAGCAGTCCTGGTTACCTAGAGATGGAACTACCTTTTCCTTATTTGTATGCTCACATGCCTTTTTACCCTCTACATTTATTATAAATAAATAATTTGTAGGCAGAATTTCCATCTTACTTGTTTCACCAATGCCCCTTAGGGCAGTGACCACACATACCAGGCATTCGTTAAATGTCTGCTAAACTGAGTTAAATTCCTATATTTTTAATTGGGAAAATTTTTATTACAGAAAAAATACAAAGAAAAGTATTGCAGAGACACATTACCTAAGAGACAGAATTGGCAAACAACATTTTCTTGGTTTTTTGTTCTTTTCTTTTCTTTAGATTTTGTTTGTTTAAAACAAATAAAACATTACAGATAAAACAGAAGTTCCTTTTGTTCTTTGCCCTGATGTCATACTCTTCTTACCCACCACAGAGAAAACTGTGATCATTATTTTGTCATGTATCTTTACAATCTTTGTATACTTTTCCTACATGTACCCAAACCTTAGTATGTTTTATGTGATTTTAAAATTTTTACAGAAAAGGTATTGCTCTCTCTCTATTATTCTGTCTCTTGCTTTTTAAGACTGCAATGGTATGTAGATGTATTTATGTTGATACTATATATCAAGTTCATTTGTTTTAGTTACTACATAATAGCCCATGATCTGAACATACCACATTTCATTTATCCATTCCCAAGTGAGTGGCATTTAGGATTCCCCCGTTCAACTTTTCACTATAATAAGCAAGGCTGCAATGAGCACCCACATACTCCCTGTTCTGTTACAACTAGGATTTCTTTTGTACAAATTACCTAATGCACAATTGGTAAATAGGGGAAGGATGTTGGTAGACCATGGAGGTCAGATTGGCTCATATATGATTTTTCCCAGCATGTTACTGTTTTTGATGGGATTGAAAGAGAGAAGTCTTAGCAATAAAGACTTGAAGCTGAAAAAATCTACAGATCTCTTCTTTCTTTAGAGCAAATGGTGACAGGTTTAGTGGCTTCAAAAACTGCTAAGCTTTCTGCTCTTAAACTATCTGGCAATACTGGCAGTGCAGATGAAGATTAAGAAATTGCAAGACTTTCCTCCCTGTATTAAAGCAACGGACTTATGAAGAAGGGTGTTTCCAGGACCATATTTTTTATTTGAATTGAAGTGATCTCTATTAGAGGCAATTGTTCACCCACACCTGCCTGTCCAAGCAGAAATCAGAGCCCAAAGATTTAAGGCTGCAAACGGTGGACATCTGGAATGCAAGGTACAAATGCCAGCAATAGTTTAACTATACTGTATTTTTGTCATGGTTTCTAAGAAATATTTTTGCTTTTCTTAGTGCTTGAGTGACAAAGTTCCATAGGTTTTGAGTGGTCTGCCCCAACCCTATTTTCCCCATATGCCTTGCTATTTTTAGTGGAGGGTTTTGGACACCAAAAGATTTCTTTCAGGAACACATACATCATACTATTGCAGAAGTGCTGGTTCTTGTCTCCTTGAGCACAGTGTAAGAGTTTCTCCAGGGTAGATCCCTTACAGTAGAATTGCTAGGGCACAGGGATGCACACTTTCAGCCATTCTACATTTTGCCAAATTAGTCTTCAAAGTTATTTCACCACTTTCTGCTCCCATCAGGAGATGAGAGGCTTGTTTCCCTGCTTCCATGCTATTACTTGATGTGGTTAGACTTTTATTTTTACCAACATGATGTGTATAAAATGCCTTCTCATGGTTGTTTTAATTTGCATTTCCCTGATTACTAGTGAGGCCAAGCATATTTCTGTATGTTCATTGGTCATTCAGCTTCTTCATCTGAGCATTGCCAGGCTAACCTTCTGTCAGTTATTAAAGCTGAATTGTTTGTCTTTCTCTTATTGATTTAGAGGGATTCCTTAAATCTTCTAGATATGAATCCTTTGCCTATCAAATTTCTATTTTTATATTTGACTCTCAATGTCCTCACCCCATATAGACCTATTTTTTATATGACTACCCCAATATAAAATACAATGGATTTAGTTCTTTTTCAGGAATGTATCCTAGGTGACTGTGGTTTTAGATTATACAACTAGCTTGTACTTGAAAAGTTTGACTCTTAGACGCTTATAAAGATTCTTGTTTTCCTACCCATACTTTGCCCCTTCTCCTATTTATAGAACCTTCTGTTGTGTCCACAAGAATTTCAAAGCAGACTAGAAGGATGTCTCCTCTCCTGACAAGTGTTGGCCGGAATTGCTTCTTTTGCTAGATTAGTACGAAAAAGAGTTTTGTGGAAAAAATTTGAGAAGGTTAAACATAGTATTTGAATTGGATCCTTTGTAGATATCTTAAGCCCAAGGGAAAATAATATTCTTTATTAAATTCTATGATTCTCCTTTTTAAAATATTCAAGTCATAAGCAATCAATCATGTTTTTCTGACAAGTTACCTAAAAAATGTTCTTTAAACAGAATTGAGTTTCAGACTAAATTTAAAAAGTGACATTCTGATGGGGGAAAAAAAAAATAGATACCTAACTCCTAAAAGAAAATACTTAGAGTTTGCCTGGAACTGAAAATTTAGTGTGTGGAAATGTGAGGAAAAGATCTAAGTGTTGGCAAAAGATTGCAATAAAGTAAATGATGTGGTTTTCTCAGAGGTGATTTTGCAACTTGAAACATTCCAAAGAGAGTTAGTGATCACAAAGTTTCTTTTAGCTTATAGCCCTGAGATGCTTGGCATACATGGAGTCCTTACAGATATTTAGCTAAATTAAATTCATATTGACATTTTTGAAAAATTGGCATATGTTTGCGGCTGATGTGGGCATGTGTCAAACACAGAGCATTTTGAAGCATTTAATTTTACCACCAATAGATATTGACATCAAACTGCTGAATGACATTGAAGTTTAAAATATCAGCTTTTTTTCTGATAAGAAGCCAACAAATATTTATTAAAGAAAGCTTGGAAAGCCTTATAAAGTGAAATAAAATTAGAACCACCTGTTATCTCATCATGTGGGGATAAAATACCATTAATGTGCTAAGCATTTTCTTTCTCCTGGTCAATGTATATATATGCCTAGGCACATACAAGATTATACAGTGCAATTTCCTACTTTTCTCACTTAACAGTACAAAATGAATATAATCCAATCTTATGGGTGTGCTTTAACTCATTTAAACCGATCAACTATTGCTGGATATATAAAGTGTTTTCAATTATTCTCAATTTTAATAATTTTATAATTAACATCCTGTGCAAAGCTTTTGTGAGCATTTGATTATTTCCTTAAGATAAATTCCTCAAAGTGCAATTATTGGGTCAAAGATTATGAAAGCTTTAAAAAAATCTCTTAGTATATATGCACCTTTTAATTTGCCCTGCAGGAAGTTTTGTGCTTTATATTTTTTGCAGCCACATGTGAGAACATTTTGTTGCATCCTCACCCACACTAAATATTATATTTTATAAGTCTCTTCTGAATTGCAAGAATAAATTCTGTAGAAATGTAATGGCATTGGACTAATGTTAGTCTTGACATAGAAAAGGAAAAAGGCAACTTTTGTACGTTAAAAAAGAGATGGGAGAAATCAGTAGAGAGAGGACACAGTGGAATTATTATGCATTCTCTAACACTGTACCCGGATGGAGAGGCTAAATTCTTTGGAGCTGTTTTGCGAAGGACAGCACCACTCTCTGGTCTGAAATCCTCACCACTCCCCCATTGTCCTTAGCCTGCCATCAAGTCCCCACCAGCTACATCTAGGATGATGGGCAACACTTCCCAGCCTCTCCATCTTTGCTCCTGCCATTCTCTTTGCCATGAGAGACTTTCCTTCACCTACTTCCTCCAGTGGAGACACATTCACTCCTCAAGATCCATCTCTAAGGAACCCCTTTGGGCCAGAGGTGGAGCAGTCTGGGTCACGAGGGAGAAGAAAAACCATAGACAAATGCAACCCATGAGAGGGCAAATGGGGTGAGGTCTTTAAAAAATAAGCTCTGAGGGGAGTCTGGGGTTTGCCAAAGGGACAGGGTGCTGTCTGAAACAAGTAGGGTGAGGATTCTGCTTTCTGGGTTGGAGGCAAACTGGCAGTGATGGGGGCAGGGGGCACAGGGCTGCCAATGCACCACATGGGACAGGCTTGAGGGTGGGGTGTGAGGTGCTGGGTGGGATGGGCAGAAAATTCCATTGCCTGGAAGCAGATGACTTTCACGCTCTAAAGGACTCAATTCTTGACTGGCACTCAGTTTTTTTAAAATTCCATTTTATTAAGATATATTCACATACTATACAATCATACAAAGTGTACAATCAATTGTTCACAGTACCATCATATAGTTGTGCATTTATCTCCCCAATCTATTTTTTGAACATTTTCCTTGTACCAGAAAAAGTGAAAATAAGAATAAAAAAATAAAAGTAAAAAAAGAACATCCAAATCATCCTCCCCACCCTATTTTTCATTTAGTTTTTGTCCCCATTTTTCTACTCATCCATACACTGGATAAAGAGAGTGAGATCCACAAGGTTTTCACAATCACACTGTCACCCCTTGTAAGCTACATTGTTATACAATCGTTTTCAAGAGTCAAAGCTATTGGGTTGCAGTTTGATAGTTTCAGGTATTTACTTCTAGCTATTCCAATACATTAAAACCTAAAAAGGGTTATCTAAGTGCATAAGAATGTCCACCAGAGTGACCTCTTGACTCCATTTGGAATCTCTCAGCCACTGAAACTTTATTTCATTTCACTTTAGTCAAGAAGATGTTCTCAATCCTGCGATGCCGGGTCCAGATTCATCCCCGGGAGTCATATCCTGCATTGCCAGGGAGATTTACACCCCTGGGAATCAGGTCCCACATAGAGGGGAGGGCAGTGAGTTCACCTGATGAGTTGGCTTAGTTAGCGAGAGTTGGCACTCAGATTTTTATAATATAAGGAATAGTGTGTTCAGGTGTGCTAAATTAATAATTTGGGATTGTATAACACCTCTAACATTTACACACATTATTTAATTTAAATTTTGTTTGTCTCGGAACCATTGTGTGAAATCGGTAGTGCAGGTATTGACATCACAGTTACCCCATTTTATACATGTGGACTTGGAGGCTCAGGAAAGTGGGGTGACCTGTTCATGGCCATAACAGCATGGCTCGAACCCCACAACTTCTAGCCCCATGTCTGGAGCCACAACATTCTAAGCTGTTCCCCCAGACCTGGGGCCACACTGAGACAATGTTCCTGATGTGAAAATGTCACATCAAGGTACAAAGTTGAAAAAGAACTAACTGTGAAGAGGATCTACATTCAAAAGGTTTCCTCTGAAAAGAATTTTTAAAAAGTCTTTGTTTTTCCTCTTCTGAAAGAAAGGGGTTAAAGTGTATAGAGGTGTCATGATGGTGGCTAATGTTATAATGCTCTAAGGATGAAAATAGTGAACGCTATCTTAAAAATCAACAGCTTAGGAAATATTTTAATAATAAATGGTTTAAGGTAAATATTCTTAAAGAGTGTGTATGGGTAGTTTACGTTCATTAAAAAAAAAAACTGCTGTCTAGCCTATCGTTCTAGTTCATTACATCTTTTAATAATTATCTTGGTATTTTGTTTGGCTTGACTGTTTTCACCAATAGTGGTATATCCAGGAGTAGCACTGAGTTGGGGTTTGTCACATAGAAATGAAACTCACATGAATGGTCCTTGTCACCAAAATCTCCTTTGGCTGAACGAGCAAAAAAGAAGTGGCCTTAAAGACCTCTTGCCTCTCCCACATGTTCCCGGGAATGAAACACACACATACACACAGTATCAAATAAGAAACAGTGGAAAATGTTGCTTTTTTTTTTTTTTTTTTTTTTTTTTAATGTGAGCTGGTTTGTGTGCCTGACTTTTTAAAGAAAATATCATAAATGTATTTTAACTAAATATCATATTAATTCATACCAGAAACAACAATATAGATATTGGTATATTATACACACCAACAAGCCAAGAGATGTGGCTTCAGTTTGCTTGAATAATGCACAATTCTTCTTTGAGCATTTTTGCTAAAAGTATAAGATCCCCAGGAAATGATTAAGAGAAGCAGCAAAAGAAAAAACCTGGTATAATTTTCTTTCCCTTTGCTCCCCCAAAAGGGGTGCATTTACTTCTTATTTGAGTAGATGTTTTTGCTAAGGTGTGGTTTTAAAAATGCATATTGAAAAGCACATGATTCCTACATTAGTTGGATTTTAATGATACATTGTTTCCTTTCCTCTTCTATTTTCCAACCAAATCTTTTCATTTTATTTATTAGTAAAACAATTTTAAGACAGTATCCCCATATTCTTGATTAAACCATTCAACTATTTATATTACTTTGTCTTTTTCTGATCTTTATACAGATATTTATGGCATTCACACCACTTTCACCCACATTTACAAGCATTTTCATACACATTTGTGTTCTGATTTTTTCACTTTTAATTATTTTTACACAATTTTCAGTGCATCTGCAATCACCTTTTTAATTATATTTTTTTTTTTTCTGGAAAGGTGTAGCTTTCAAACTTTCTGTAGCAGAATGATTCTTTTATTAAACAAAATCTGATGTGGTGTGGTTGTGTGCTCAGCCAACCTTAAACTAACATCGTGATAGTTAATTTCTACTTTTACAATTAAACATTTACAATTAAATTGTCTTCAGTGTTTGAAATTTTTAACAATGCTGTTTTAACTATCTTTATATATATATTTTCTTTTATATTAATTTCATTAGGATAAATTCTGAGAGGCAGATTTTTTTTAGTGGAACATTTTTGTTTTGTTTTATGATAAACATTGTCACATTTCTTTCCAGAAGAAATGAATCAATTTTCACTACCATCAATAAAACAGAATCCTTTGTTTCCCCAAAGCCAGTAATAAGTTTTGTCATTTTCTTTACTTTAATTTCATTTAATGGGTGTAAAATAATAACATATTGATTCAATTTGAGTTTCTTTAAATATTAGAAAAGATGATTGTTTCACCAGATGCTGTTTCCTATTAATTTTAATTTGTTTTAACCATCTCCTTTCTTCTAACATTTGTCAGTTGAGCACTTGGTGTTTGGTTCTGTTCTAATGAATTTGTATAAATTCTTCATCTATTTTACATAAAAAGCATTTGCCTATCATTTATTTCAATTACTTTTCATTTTTTCTACATGATTTTTAGAAATTAATTACATCAGTCTGCCTTTTCTTTTGCTTGAATAATCAGAAAATTAGTTTCATCTATTGTTCTACTCTATTTTCTCCCAATTTTTCCATTATTAATATTATTAGTTTCTTATTTAATCCACTCAGTATTTAGTGTGGTAATAAGTTGAGGACTAGGTCTGTTATTTTTTTCTTCATTCTGAACTCTAAATTTCCACAAAGCCCTCACTAAATAATTATTATTTCTCTATTTGCTTTGTTAATATTTTTCATTTACCAAATTCTAATATATGATAGTCTATTTCTGCATTTTGTGTTTTGTTTAAATTTATTTATTTTTTTAAGCCAAAAGCATAGACTAATTCTGTTTTTTCATCGTGCTTTCCAAATAATCTTTTGGGTCTTAAAGGATAAAGAGCAAAGTATTAATAGCAAAATGAGATCATAAGTGATTTTTATTTACACTTCTCTGTGCTTTCTAAATTTTTTCAACAAGCACAATTTTATTTGACTTGTTTTACGCATTTTTTTCAGACTTTGGAATAATTTTGATTGGATTTTAAAGTATTTTTCTAGATTTTATTGAAAGTAAATCAGATATAAAATTAAAATTGTGAATGAGCCCTCTACCCAATTACCAATACCTTGCTGGTTTTTACAAGATATGCTATGGATTTTTGTGATGTAGACTTTTTCTGTACTCTTTCCTGACTTCTCTTATTATTTCTAATACTTTTAGTAGGAAGTCTTAGTATCTTCAGATTTAACCTCAAATAATGATGCTGCTTCTTCTTTCATATTATTGATTTTCCAGAGCATTTTTGAAGTTTAGTTAGGATAGCAAGACTCTCCAAAGACATGATAAATGATTTTAATAAAAAACATATTTGTTTTTGCCTGTTTTTAAATGGAATGTCTCAAAGTTTCTCTATTACAGCCTAGTAGGCTTTATCATGTTAAAGAGTGTTTTCCTATTCCTTTTTAAAACTTTTTACTAGGAAAGAGCCTTGAATTTTATCAAATGTTTTAATCTTGTGATAAAAAGATCACATAAATGTTATTCCCAAATTTATTTGTTATGTACTCTATTCATAGCTTTATTTGTATTAAAATAGATAAGTTCCATGAAAACCCCTATCTGTTTGTGGTAAACAACTCTTTAAAAATAGGGTCATGTTTTATTTAGAGATTTTTTCACATTCCTAAGAGTTTCGCCTAGAGATAGATTTCCTTTGTAGTGTTAGGTTTTAAGAACAGGACCATATATTTGCCCACTAGAATCAAGTAAGAAATATTAATTTAAGAAAAATTAAATGACCTGTAAGTAGTTTTTATTTGAAATTTTGAAAAAAATTCCAGCTAACTCATTGTGGCAGGGAAATCAGATTCTTGACTAGCTCTCTTAATTTCTTCATTAGCTTCTGGTCTGTTCACATTTTCAGCCTCTTGTATCATATTTAATTTTATAACTTTTGTAAAATCATCCCTTTTACCTAAATGTTCAAATGCATCACCATTGTAAATGAGCAACAAATTCCCTAGTGGTTTTTAGTCTATTTTGGTTTTTAAAAATTTTTCTTTTTCGTTTTGAGATTTTTTTCTCATTTAATTTGCCAGTGAATTCACTTTTTTTCCATCTCAAAGTAAGAGGTGTCTGCTTTAGTGTTTCAGTGGAGCTTTCTTGTCCAATTTGTTTATTGTATGTATTTTTTCCTTGCAGTTTTTACTTGTTTTTTTTCTCTAAAATTTTGAGGCATACTTTAAGTTTTTAAAATTTTACTTTTCTTATTAATAAAAACATTTAAAGCAATAAGTTTTCTCTAAATACATCCTTCTTTTAATTCAAAGATTTGATGGCTATTACCTTCATTATCCATATTTTTAAATTATTTGTTACCGTTTTTTAAATTTCCTCCCAGACCAGCTGATAGTTAGAATCCTTGTTTTACTGATAACTAGTTACTATTTGTTTATTTAATAAAAAAGAACAAAAAGTTTATTTCACTTCCCACAGTGAATTCGTATAATGTAGTGTACATAAATTTTGGTATTTTTCCTTAATTGAAAATTTTGTAACATTTTTTCTGTGAAAGTTTTCCATGTTCTGAGTTTTCCCTTTAAATTCTTACCATAAAATTGCTCATTAATAGTACTATTCAATTTTGAAAGGCTTATTTCTTTCTTTTCCTACTTCATCTGTCAAATTCTTAAGGTACGATGAGGATTTCTGCTACAATTTTGCTTCTTTCCATTTTGTCTTGCAATTATAACTAAATTTCTTTCATGTTCTTTGTTATAATGTGTTTTAAGTCATATAAATTTAATATTTTTTGCTTCTGTTGATTATTTTGCCTTTTATCATCTCACACAATAAACCTCTTTGTTGCTTAGTCCTTTTTGCTTTATATTCTGGCTTCATATCATACTAGGTTTGATTGACATTTTCTGACCCAACCATTTATTTTTATTCTTTCCACATCTACTTGTCCTTTAAAAAAAAAAAAAGAATATTCTTGGATTTTGTTCTTTAATCCAACTTGAAACTCTTTATTTTTTAAAATAGCGAAATTTAATCCATTGTTATATACTCTTACAATTGTTATATTTAAATCATTGTGACCGTATTTTGTTATTCTTGTTCTTTAATTTTTTTTTTTTTTTTTTGAGAGGGGGTTGTTTGTTTCTTCGTTTGAGAGTCACATTAAAGCTTCTTTTATTTAATCCTGAAAATAAATATAAAACATATATTGGTATTTTTATATTAGCAACTTAGAAGTTTGCACCACTGACTTTACCCCTCTTTTCTTCCTTTTTCTGTTCCTTACAGCTTGTATATTCCGAGATACCTGTTTTCTTTTAACTTTATAATTTTCTTCCACTGTGCTGATTATTTACTGCCATACCTCTGGAAATACTGCTTCGAGGTGAGGTGTATGCTTAGGAAGTTTCTGTAGTTTTCTGCTATCAAACCTGGTGAATAATCTCTAAGGATCGCCATTATCTTTTTTTTCTTAGGAACACCCTAGATAGTTTTCCATTGCTTTTGGGAAGGTACAATCTTAACTGTTAGGTTCAATCTCATCCTAATCTGAAGCTCTTTTAAGTAGCAAGAGATCACCACTCTTTATTACATTCTAAGAACATGAATAGAAAGGTAAACCTCATGCTGGAGGCTCACATTTATTTCACACTTAACACTGAGAAAGCATTTCAGAGTTACTAGCTGGCTGCCTTTCTGTGGCTGTCAGACTCCGTGGGCCCTTGCTAGGAAGAGCATGAAGTTTAGAATTCAAAATTTAGCTCTTCACTGACTACCGTATCTTGCATAAAATTGAGATACTCTCAACGAGTTGCAGAGAATGGTCATTTGGGACAACTCTGGTGATGGTTCTGTTATCCCAATGCCTCTTCTCATTTATTCATGTATCTATTAATCTAATTCTTTCTCCCTTTGTAGCTTGTCTGTTATGTAACTGTACCACACAGCTTAGATTCTTTTTTGGGAATGAAATGTGGAATGCTTTAAATGCCTTACAAAATCAAATGTATACTCTCCACCGTCTGCCAACTGGAACTTTCAATTTCCAGTATAAGCCTTTTAATCAATTCAGGAAATTCTATTTGTTTGGAGCTTAAATTATGCTTCTGGGGCACTAAGTTATTCTGTTTCCTTAGGACTAATGATATCAACGATGGCTAACATTTACTGACCTCTGGACACAGGCTGCCTGGCTGCAAAGTTTGCAAAGCCGTGTTTCTCCTTCATACTTGGAGTCCTGTACGATTATTTCTTTCATGATATTCATGCAAGGTTCAATCCTTCTTTACTTTATGCTTGATTTTCCAGTTTATCCCTTATTTTAGAGTTTCAATATTCTGGAGTGTTGTCTTTTTTTTTCTTTCTTTTAACAGCTTCTAGGTTGTTCTAAACTGTTCTGTTAAAGCAATCACTACATTTTATGTTTTCTGAACCCCTACAGTTTCAGTGGTTGTTCTATTCCATTCCTCTTTATTTGAGAATGAATATTCTCATCTATATTCTGATTTTGATTCTTGTAATTCTTTTTAGGAGAAAGGGCAGGAGTTTTAGGGGTTTTCCTGATATTAGTCATGTGTACTGAACACACTTTTTCACTTGCTTTTTAAATGTTTATTCTTCTTTCTTTTTACATAGCTCCTAAGAAGGGCTCATTTCTTTTTCTCAAGGTTTTACATATTCTCTAAAAAAGTCTCACATTTCTGATGTTTAATTGGTATCTTAATGGTCTTAATAGAAAGAAGTTGTCCTGAAGAACCACTAGCTCCACCAAATGCTCAGAATACTGTTCTTTCCAAACGACAGGACTTTACCAAAAGAAAGTGGCAACAAACGCAAATCATCTTGTGAAACAACAAATATTGCCCATTATTGTAATCGAACTTGACAACAAAACACAACCAAATGTCCTTAAATATCAGAACGAGAGTTATACATAAGAATATACTTGGTTCTTTGAATTCTGTGATCTTAGAGTTAAAAAGCTCTCTTCCCTTAGAAACCTTTTGATTTCCGAAGTTTGACCTTTTATTCCTAATCATTTAGATATAATTATGCTCCCTCCATCTGACTCTGAAATTCCTTCCCTCAGACAGCTTCTTACAATTTGCCAATATATTTTATTTTCTTGGAGAAATTAAAAAAAAAAAAAGCACTTTGAAAAAAATATCATTCTTAAATGGAGACTTGAAATTATTTCACCACCATCACCGACGCCACCATTCTCCCTCCATTCTAGCCCAGTTTGACCCCTGTGTTTCTTGAACTCCTTCCCAGGAGTGCATCTTGTAAATAAACTCAAAATAATACGTGTACAGGGCTCAGTGGAGCCACTGTTTTGTGTCATTAATAACTTCTGTGAAAGAACTGGTGCACACCTTAGTCCATGGATGCAGAATCCCCACAAATGTGAGTGGTATCTTTGCTAGTTTTTCTTTTAAAAGCTTAAAATAAACACTTCAGGGGAGGTAAGGAGAGTAAGGGCTTCTTTTATTCTTTTATACACTGCCAATCACTCTGCAGAAGAAAGAAAGTTGGCCCCCTCCTGGAGAACTGTAATTGATAATTTGCAGTTGACACACAAAATACCGCGTTAGCATGCACTGCAAATGGGAAGCTGGGTGCCACTGCTAAATATTGCTAGCATTACTATTTGTATCCCTGCAATAAATAGTGTTATTACTGTAAAGCTGAGCAAGCATGACATTTCTGACTGCCTCTCCTTTTAAACGGAGAATCTATAAATAGTGCCTGTGTAGCATTTAAACATTTCAAAGCATCACGTTTTTGTTAATACAAATATGTGATCGGAGCCATTCACTCCCATAAATATTTTTCCTCAGAAGCTTAGAAACAACAGCCGCAATCATTCCCCAACACCTGCTAAATATGGACACTCTGTAAAGAGCTGGGCATTCAAAAGGTGAAAGGCAGGGCTACTTACTGGGGAACCAGAACTGTGCAAAACCCATCATTGAAAACACTCCCCTCCAAACCTTTCTAAAGATTCAGTAAAACAAGCAAACAAAGAAAACAAAACAACAGCAACAAAAAAAACATGGTTCTTAAAAAGGGTGGGGGGGGGCTTCTTTTAGCAAATAAGTTTGGAGAGCACGACATATGACTGCCTTCCTCTTGTACACTCATGAACACCCAACATTTATTCCACAAATATTTATTGCACGTGTTGTTCAAGGGTCAGCTTTATTTAGGGGCAAGGGATTAACAGGGGAACACATCAGAGTCCCTAAACCTTCAGGGAACTTAAAATTTGGTTTTAAATCAACATAGTAGATTCCTTTCCTAAGACTGTTGTAGCCAGTTACCACCAACTCAGGGGCTTTAAACAACAGGAATTTATCCTCTCACATTTCTGGAGGCCGGGGGTTCAGAATCAGTATCCCTGACCTGAAATCCAGGTATCGGCTGTGCCGTGTCCCCTCTGCATGTTCTAGGGTAGAACCCATTCCTGTCCTCTGCAGCTTCTGGGGACTGCCAGTGCTCCTTGGCTTGTGGCTGAGTCACTCCAGCCTCTGCCTCAGGGGTCACCTGGACTCCTCCTCTCCTGTCTGTGTCAAATCTCTCTCTGCCTCCTACTTATAAGGATAGCTGTGACTGGGATAATGTCCTATCTCTCAAGATCCAAAACTTAATCACATCTACAAAGACCCTTTTCCCACAGAAGGTCACATTTCCAGGTAGCCCTTAGAGGATCAGCTCCCACGCATAGTAAGGGCGCTGAGATAGCCCGTAGTAGCAGCTGCTTCTGTGCTTTGACCTGCAAGCTTTTATATGGGAAACACCTGCCCACATTCCAAGAACCCTGACCCTGAGGTCCCACTTTGGAAAATGCTGGTGGAGGGGCTTTCTCCTTGCATGGAGGTCTTCAAGTTTTTTTTCCTCCCAGCTGGAGATTAGTAAATTCTCTCCAGCTGACCTTAATTACATAACAAATTTGTTGTGACAATAAAAGAGAGAAGAAAGTGCTCTCTGGACTCAGGAAAGCAGTGTGAGTGTGGGCTGGGCAGCCACGACCCTTACTGAACCAAGTTCTCTCCCTTCCTCTGCCTCTGGCTCAGGCGAAAAAGCAGCCAGTCCACCCTGTCTTTCCTTAGAAGAGCTGAAAGACGATGAGGACATTTTCACAAGGAACTTTCCTGAAAATCAAGGACAAACAAAAGGGAATTGGACAAGGGAAACGAAAACAGCCAATTCACAAAGGACAGGCGGCTTCCTGAGTAGTTAGCGCCCAAACGCCAGTCCTTAATTGTCTGACGGCATTCATCTGCCTCTGGCCTGGCTTGCTGTCCCTTGTCTTGTGATTTCTGGCAGGTGGACTCCTGGCTGCACCTTCCCAACCTCAACTCCATTTTCCTATCTCAAATTCCCTAGGTGATCTATAATCCTCTTATTGAGTTCCGGTTTCTAGACTGGAGAACAAATCTGGTTCCTTATTTGTTTAGTCACTCAAGTGAAATGTGCTGGGCACTTAAAATGCCTTCCCAATTTCATACTAGGTCCAATGTTCCCGGCTCCCTGGGCTTCTTGGGAAACCCCAGGATACTCATTCTTCTCTCTGTAGGTGGAGCCTCAACTCCAAGGCATGCTTTACGGAACACCCAGCCCTTACCGACTTCCCCAGCAGGGGAAGTACTCCCAGCAACATAAAATGGCTTCAAGATCAGTAGAAAAAAAGTTTTTTTAAATAAGGTTTTGTTGTTCTTAAGGAATATATATGGAGGTATTCTGTGTTTCAGGAGGATGATGTATACAACCTACACTCATGGTTATAAAACTGATAGGAAGGAAGGAAGGAACGGAGGAAGGAACAGAGGAAGGAAGGAAGGAAGGAAGGAAGGAGGGAGGGAGACAGGAAGCAATGAAGGAAGGTGGGAGGGAACGAAGGAAGATAGGGCAATAGTCAATGGTGTACTTAAAAAAATTGTTTTGAGTCCACAAGATGTACTGACTGATAATAACAGAAACTGCTCTTACTTCCTCCTCCATCCATTCATCAACCCATCAATCAACAAAATAGTCACCAATAAGAGTCAAATAAAATTACTTTAAGGCACTTTCTCAACAACAGGGGTGATCACTGCTGACTTGACATGCCATCAGCTCACCTGGCAGGTACGTGACACTGGCTGCCCCATACCCCACCTCTGACTAGCACAGGAATTTTGGAAGGGGCTGAAGTCAAGAGGGAAAATTCATTTTGGGTTTATGAGTCTAGCCAGATGAATGTCAGGAAGTTCAAGCATAAACCTGATGGAGTCACACGGTTTCACTCATATTTGACCTCTTCCATTGTAGTTTGTGCCTGGACTTTACCTGTCCTTTACCAATCCTCAAGAGAGATGCCTGGGCAGGTGGCCAGAGGGAGCAGGCCTATGCTCTTGATTAAAATAAAGCGAGGGCCTCATACAGGTTCAGAAAAGGTCCAGGTAGCTTCTGGAAGGCTGGGCGCTGAGTCTCAGAACTTGGGAGAGAGAAACATGAGAAGGGAGTTGAGGGCCATTCTTGGGAACCTATAGCCTGTTCCCAGTCAGCCACGAGCAGCACTCAAATAATTACCTTTTGCTTTAGAATAAATATGCTACACCAGTAGAGCTATCCTGATATGCTCAAATACTCTCCTCTCCGCCTCTCTCTTTCTGTGCTCTAGTTTTCATCTCCACTTTCTTTCAAATTAATTCATATTTTTTTTGTAAAATGATACCTGCTTAACAATGCAAAAAAGCACAAAGGAAAAAGCATAAACTGCTTGAAATCTCACCACCTGGGAGGTAACGACTGCTCACCTTTTGTGGCACTCATGCGTGCGTGTGCAGTCTTTTACAGGCATATAACACACTTGCAGTGAAGTGCACAAGCCATCAGCATCCAGCAAAAAGTTTGGTGAGTCTTCACAAACTGAACATACCTGTGTAACCAGCTCCCAGCTGGTTCCCTCCTGTCACCACTGACTCCCAGCTGTGAGCACCCACTGGATTTCTAACCTCTGGAAACACTCTGACTTCAGATTCAGATTCTTATTAAACACCAATGATCTTACAAACTAACCTGTGACAACTGTATCCCCCTAAATTGGAATTCTGCAAACTCTGCCCAAAGTGCACGTGCTCCTGAATGGTGATCTGCAGCCCGTGGCCAGTCAGAACCAATGGGGAGATGTCCAACAGCCAATATCTGGGTTTCTTCTCCAGAGATGCTAATTTCATTGACCCAGGTGGGGTCTGGGCATCTGGATAGATAGATAGATAGATAGATAGATAGATAGATAGATAGATAGATAGATAGATAGATATAGATATACAGATGGATAGATTTTATCTCCCCAGGTGATTCTACTGTGTCACCAAGGGAGAGACCTCTGTTATGGGGGCACTTTCCACCATCAGGCACAGATATGTGTTTATGGGGTTCCCCCAACCCATCCAAGAGGAGGAGGGTACCAAACTCCCCTGGGGTGCAGCGAGGCTGAGCTGGCAGGTTAGGTCCAGGGAACCCCACTTTTTAGGATTCACAGACAGGAATCCAAGGAAGCATGTAAATATGCTTGAACATCCATGGAATAACCATGGGAAAACAGGGAAGAGGCTGTGCTGGAAATGTGTTCTTCTCTGGAGAGGGGACACAGGGGACTGCATTATCTGATTTTTAAATCTTCATTATTAAAATTTTCAAATATACAGAAGAGTAGAGAAAATAGAATAGATTACCTATTTAAAAAATAACGATTTATAAACAGAAACATTACCAAAACAAACAAACACCAAAACATTAGCAGTTGATATTAAGGATGCTGTTTCTCTCTCTTTCTTTCTCATTTTTTCCACAAATTTTATTTTCTGCATTTAGAATTCACTAGAATATAAGCTCAGCAAGGGCAGGGGGTTTTGTCTCTTTAGTTCATTGCTATTTTCTCAGGGCTTAAGACATTGTTTGGCACACAAAGGGCACCCAATAAATATGTTGGAAATGAATAAATGTTTGCATCAAGCATGCATTGCTTTCAGTGTCTGCGGGGAAACTGTTATAAATGGTTATATAAAGCATAAAAAATCAAGGACAGAGTTCTGCTTTTGTTCTGCAGAGCAAGGGATGAGGCACTGCGTGCATTCTCTTGTGGTCACTTCTAGTATTTTCCATGATGTAAAATTAAAAGAACGTAGGAGTCAAAAAAGTAAACTGTAAGGACACTTGAACAATACGTGATAAAATCAGAGAAATGGTATGTCTCAGCCCTTGAACCTGTTAAGTTATAAATGACTGTGCTTGAAAATAAGGTCTGGTTTATTCATGAGGGAAAATATATAACCAGGTGCCAAGTGGCAGGGCCTGGATCCTCTGAGTTTGTGCATTCTCCAAACAGGAGGGTGGATGGGGCAGAGAGTCTCGTCAGCATCCTGGGGGCTGGGACCCCACAACTGCTCCTGATTCCTCACCCAGGTGTCATCCAGGTTGCTGACAGAAGGTGACCTTACTGTTCTCTTTTCAGCAGGGCAGCAAAAGCTGTCAAGGGAGGGCAAATTGGACCACAGTGACCCAAGCCCCAGAAGCCCAACTAATTTCTGGGTCAATAATCCACCTGGAGGGTAGAGCAAGTACATATCTAAGATTAACCAAGGACCCAAAATTTCCAGAAGGAGTCATTTTTTACACCTTCTAACCTATCTAAATTTGCTTGATGTGTTTGTTTGAAGCTGTTATATACCCCAGAAAAGGCCATGTTCTTTTAATCCATTCCTGTGGGTGTAGACCTATTGTGGGTAGGACCCTTTGATTAGGTTATTTCAGTTGAGATGTGACCATCCCATTCAAGGTGGGTCTTAGTTCCCTTACTGGACTCCTTTATGAGAGGATAAGGGACACACAGAGAAGTTGAGAGAAAAGGACACACCCACAGAAGCTGAAGCCCCTGAAGCCAGAAATTGAAGGCAATGAAACTGGGAGAGAAGGACCAGCAGATGTCGCCATGTGACTTCCCACGTGACAGAGGAGTCCCGGATGTCAGCAGTCTTTCTTCAGAGAAGGTATCATCCTATTGATGCTTTAATTGGGACATTTCCAAAGTCTTAGAACTGTAAATTTGTAAATTAATAAATCTCTGCTGTAGAAGCCAACCCATTTCTGGTATATTGCATTCTGGAAGCTTTAGCAAACCAAAACACTTGACTTTCTTATGTCTATTCATGAAGGCCATCTGATTTGTAGAATTCATCCTTGTAAAGCTTTTGTTTATTTGCAAAAACCCGGGGAGCTGGTGTCCTAGGTCCTCTGAGGATAGAAACATACCAGTGTCACCTCCTTGCAGGTGGATTGAGGCACTGGACATGCTTCTCCCTCTTGGATGAAGTGGAGCCCTCAACCTGCACTAGGCAAGCATGCTGGGTGTCACATGGGCAGCCGCAAATGTCTCAGCCCCTTGCCTTGGCTTTTAGGCAGCTGGATGAGCCAACACCCACCAGCTTCTGAGTGAGGTGACACCAGCCTCATTCCCATGGAGTCTTTATAACCCAAACACTCCTGAGCATCCTCACATTTCCCATCTTTCTAGTCTTCCAGAATTCACCAAATTCACAGAGGCTCTTCCGCCAAACTCTAACATGTATTCTCCCTTCTGAAGCAGTCTTGGCTTTATTGAGAGTAACAACAAAAATAACAATAGCTGAGAGATATAAGATGTTTACAACTTTCAAAGGGCCTTCATATAAAATGTCTGACTGTTACGATAATAGTAATTCTTGTCCGTTTTCTAGATGAAAAGATGGAGGCTGAAAATTTACTTGACTGGCCCAAAGCTGCAGAAGGGTGGGACTCAAACCCAATTTCTCACCTCCATAGCCGGTCATCTTTATGTCACCTCATGAAGTTCTAGGGGTCTGTTCCTATCCAATATCCAATATATTCTCACATACAATGGAGGTCACCAAGAGTGCTGAGCTGGCATCAGGACATGGGGTCAAATTGGGGTGGGTGTGGGAGATTCCTGGATTCTCAGCCGTAAAATTGGCAGGTTAGACTTGGGCCTGGCTAAGTCCTGACACATCTCTGCTTCATTTCAAAGGCCTCAGGGAAGAGGTCAGTTCTCTGGCCAGAGCCAAGCTGAAGTCCAGGCAGACCCCAGGGAGGGCAAAGAAGGAAATGGGACAATGTTTGTGCCCCCCAGAGAAAAACAAAACAAAAACAAGAAGACATTAACAGTGAACTTTTCCCAACTTGAATTACCATCAGGTACCAAAGAAACAGTTGGTTTTTCATTCAGCAAACATTTATTGGGAGGTGGTCACATGCCAGCCGTGAGTCACCCTCTGCTCTCAAGGGCATCCTGGACAAAGGTGACGCAGTTAGGGTCTGACACAGTGAGGACAATGAGGGAAGGTTGGGTGAGATTCCCTGGTACTGGGGGAGACGTGCAGCCAGCCCAGCTGGGTCAGAAAAGGCTCTAGAGGAGAAGAGGCTTACATAGGGCCCTGTCGTGAGGGTCAGGGTTATGTGGAGGATTGGGAGGCAGATGCATCCCAGGAGTAAAGAGCAGGCACTTTGGGTGCAAAATACCCACCTCATTTTCGGCTTCCAAGCCATCCTTCCAACTGTCTCAAATTCCCTTCAAAAGTCCTTAACCCAACCCTCTGTGGAAAGTTCCCTGATTGCAGGGGGATGTAATGATTTCCTCCAGCAATAAGTGAATGAGAAAGAAGTCTCCTTCTGAGACCTTTTGCACTTTAAAGGGGGTTTTTCCCACTCCAACTAGTCACCCACCCATTCAACAGTCGAACCTCCTAGAAACCACCCATCTGTCACATGGGAGGTGTCTGGCCAAAGGGTTAGAGACAGAGGCCAAGAGCGACACTAACTTCAGTTTTACTTTCGCCTGATTCTCTCTCCCCACCTGGGACCTTTAGAAGATGGAGTTACTGCTGCCTGTGACCTCCAAGCCCTCTTCTGCCATTACAGGTCGCATTTAAATTGCCATTTCTGCGTTCTCAAGTCCTTCTCAAACTTCCGAGCAAATACCGTAGAAACTTTCTCCTTCTTTTTTGGACTATATGCAATATTTCCATAAATTGTTTGTGTGATGTGACCCAATGTAACATTAGCAGCCATATACATAGTACTTTATAGACAAGCATATATGTTGCACTTCATATAAAACATGTGGCACCATATATACAGGCATATATGTGATACTTTGTATAAAATATACACAAACATACGTATGGCACCTTGTATACAAGTATATATGCAGCACTTTATATACAAGCATATGCATAGCATTTTGATACAAGCACATATGCAGCACTTTAGATACATAGATATATGTACAGCACTTCAGACTTAAGCTACTGTTCTTGATTAGTCCCAGTCCACAACAAAATCAACCATCACTTGCGAGGGAACTTGGTCGACATGAGACCCTCTCCTCTCTAACACAGGCTCTTTCATACCTACCCCATCTAAACACACAAGCAAAGAGTAGAAAACCAACGTTACCGTTTCCTGAAGGTGTTTCCCCAACTCTGGGTTCCACAGACTCTCCGACTCCCTTGCCTTCACTTTCCAGCTGGGCTTGTTGCTTCTTTGAGTCATCATCTCCCCCCAAACTCTTCCCCAAGACTCATCCTTCCCTTCCAGGCTCCAGCTTTTATTCACCATGCACTTCTCATCCCTCTCTCTACCTGCCTTCCGCAGCTTCCACGTCAAACGCAAGCTGCCCCCAGAAGCCCACCCCACAGCTGAAGGCAGGTTGTGCCCAGCGTTGGTGACTATCTGTGTGTCAGCTGAATGTCCCCAGGTGGGCTGGTGGTGTAGCGAGCATGGAACCACCTTTCTGTCTTCGTTCCCTCTGCAGCCCTTGCCGTGTGCCCTCATATGTTCTGGAAACCCCATAGAAAAGCATGAATTGAACTGGAATTTTGAGAGAGACCATGACAGTATGTGGCCCTCTGATCCTTAGAGCAAATGTGTGAAAACAAGTCAGTATTTTTCTTGCGTATCTAGTGGAGATAGTTCAACCATCAGCACCAGGATCTGGAGTACAACAAACACTTATGAAGCACAACTGCGTGCAAGGACCTGTGGGTCGGGAAGTGAAGGGTCAACAAAGCCCCCACTTAAGATATTGAGCTGGTGTCTGAGCAAGTCAAGTAATTGTTAGGGTGTGTTTGTTTAAAGGCTTTGGAAAAACCCTTTCTAATTTCCAAAAGAATTTTTTTTAAAACCCGTAGTATTCTTCAGCCAGTAGGATCTAGAAAAGTATACCTTTTGTTGCTCTCCAGAGAAAATGAATTCTGCTCTTTGTGTCAAGGCATTTTCTAGGACGTATATTGAGAAAAGTTTAACTCATAATCATTGTCATTTCTTTCAAATGTCGATGTCAAAACATATTTTTTAAAACTATTAAGGATAGAAAGTTTAACAGGTGTGCTAAGGTATGTTATGAGCAAAATGATAAATTAAGGTTTTGAGCACAGAGTTATAGAAATGTTAGAAAAGGATTTATTTTCTTCTTTAAACATCTTTATTGAGACATAGTTCACATACTATAAAAATGCACCCATTCAGAGTATACAAGTCAATGTTTTTATGTATTCCTAGAGTTGTGCAACCATGCACTATGAACTAATTTGAAAACATTTTCATCACTCCCAAAATATGTCATGTAACTGTTAACAGTCAACCCCCTTTCCCTCCCCCAGCTCCAGGTACCCACTAACCTGCTTTCTATCTCTATGGATTTGCCTATTCTGGACATTTCTTATAAAAGGAATCATACAACATGCGGTCTTTTGTGACTGGCTCTTTTCACTTAGCATCATGCTTTTAAGGTTCATCTGTGTTAAGGTTTGCATTAGTACTTCATTCCTTTTCATGGCTGAATAATATTTCATTGTTTTATTTTTCCTTTCATGAGTTGATAAATATCTGGGTTGTTTCCAATTTTAGGCTCTGAACATTCATGGACATGTTTTTGTGTGGATGTAGATTCTCATTTCTCTCAGGTAAGTATCTAGGAGTGTAATTTCTGGGTCACATGGTAACTCTATGTTTAACATTTTGAGGAATTGACAAACTGTTTTCCAAAGTGACTGCACCACTTTCCATTCCTTCTGGCAATGTATGAGGATTCCAGTATCTCCATACCCTCACCAACACTTGCTATTGTCTGACTTTTTGATTACGGCCATCCTGGTGTGCGTGAAGTAGTATCTTACTGTGGTTTTGATTTGTGTTTCCCTAATGGCTAATGATGTTGACCATCTTTCCATGTGCTTATTGGTCATTGGTATATCTTTGGAGAAATGCCTACTCAAATCCTTGGCCATTTAAAAATTGAGTTACTTGTCTTTTTATTTTTTGAGTGGTAGAAGGTCTTTGTATATTCTGGATACCTGTCCCTTATTAAACATAGGCTTTACAAATATTTTCTCCCATTTTGTAAGTGATCTTTTCACTTTGTTGACAACATGATGATTTTAAATGAAAGGAAAAGTAAGGCTGAAACAATTCAAGTTATCTAGGCCTATCTGCAGTTTCTGTATGGCTCACTTGCTATTTCACAATGATTTGTGTCTGTTGGCTTTTGGTGTTCTCGTACGAAAAGTTACAAAGGTGAAGGTTTTTGTAAGGAAATGAAAATATATGTAAAAGGACTGATTTGTATGCTCTCTCTGAGTTTTTATTACGGTTTTCCTTGGCTACTTCATTATTTCCCATTGCAAAATGTGGCCAATTTCCTGTTTCAATTGTTTTCAAGGAAATATTTTTGTAGTTTGAGAAGAAATCAAATAACACATTCAATGTTTACTGTGGGCAGCTTCTAATTCATAGGATTTCAGGCTGTCAGTATAAATCAGGAAATGGCTTCATGGAGAGAAAGTGAGAGTAAAAACGGTCAACAGAAAGCAGCCCAGAGGCCAAGAGAGAGGAATGGGGGGGTCTCCTGCAGGGAATCCCAAAAGAGCACATTGTAGTAGCTGGCATCCTTCAGGATGGAATTGTCAGTGGAGGTCTGTGTGTATGTGTGTGTGTGTGTGTGTGTGCGCGCACACACACATCCATGAGCAGAAAGAGAGAGAGAGAAGGAAAGGGAAGGGGGTGGGGGGCATCATTTCCCATTCAGATTTTTTTTGGTCTTTTAAAAACTCCTTAGTGAGCCAAGTCTTTTTAAACACACCTGTATGCCTGATTCTCTCCAGTTCAAGGAATACAGGGGCCTACTTGTTCTTGCAATTGCATTTACCATTATGTTAAAAAGAGGCCTCAGATGTGCCTTCATACTTAAGCTTTCTCCCACACATGTGTACTCATTGGAAACATCCTAGGTATTCAGTTACTTGAAAAAAGGTCCTGATCCCCCCTGGAAATTCAATTCCATTTCAGTTTTTTTGAACTTCACATATTTAGTTCATGACATAGGGGCCCTCAAAATGCTAACTCCAAAACTTGGTGTGGATTTTCATTAAAAAATGAAACACCCATTCATTCTGAGCAGCAGGAGGAAAACGCAGTTGCAAAGCCTGCAGGCAGTCGATCCTTGGCTATAAATAGGAGCGGTTTGTTTTGCAGCGCTCCAGCATTTAGGCACACGATGTTTGCCAGCATGTATGCGAGCACATCCCTGCTGTCCGCATTTATGCAGATCTTGGAGCCCACACGCTTCTCTTTGTTTCCCTTTGGGTGCATGCAATTATTTGTGCATAAATATCTTTTATCTCAATGGCATGGTGTATATGAAGATGGAAGAAAGGGCAGGGAGGAAACAAGATGCCATGGACCTACTGGGAGCCAGGTCCTTTGCCTAGTGATCTTTTCATCATAATAATGATATAAAATGCACTTAGTAATCATTAGTTGCGTGCCTACTCTGTGCCAGAGTTCCCACACACCATCTCTGGGAGACAGGTGTTTTTGCAGAGGCTCCAAGAGGTTAAGCCATTTGCCTGAAGTCACGTGTTCTGAGCCAGAATTTGAGTCCAGTCGGTTCCAACTCAGGAGCCCAACTCTTGTCTGGTAGCTTTCTGTTTTAAACCAAAACCATATGATTATGGGGGAACAGATGGTTTGTCTCTATCATCCAGTGCCTTTTCGTTCAGCTCCTCCCCTGCCTCAGGTCCAAAGAGGTCTATTCCAGGATGGATTTGCAGAACGAAGGGCATCGACAGCAATTCAGCCTGCGGTAGAAGCTTGGCTCTGTACCCTTGGGTGACACTTTCACCTCATTGTCCTCATTTGTAAAATGGGGATAGGGATGTTGATGATCTTATCTTCCTGAAAAGGTATTGTCAAGATAGAGTGAAATAACCCATGGAATGTGATAATGGCAAGCTTTCAATTAAAGTTAGCCACCTTGACTAATATGTGCTTGTTCTTTCAGGCTCAAGGAATGCTTTCCTAGGGGTAGAATTAAATATATCAATTTGATAGTGGTAAGTCTTTTTTCTTTTTAATGCAGTGGGTGGTCTTTCTTAGCAGTCAGGTTTGAAATAATTTATTCAACAAATGTTTATAGAACCCTACTGGGGTGGCATGCACTGAACCGGGTGCTGGGGATATAGCAGTGAACAGAACAGACACACCCAATCCCCATACTTGGGAGCTCCCACATTCTTGCGGGAAAGACATCAAGTATACAATCAGACCCGGGATGGACAAACACAAGCTCTTCTGGACAATACAGCAGAGGTGAGAGCCTTTTCATAAAGCCAATGCCAACTCTTGTTTACAAGCTTCAAAATCTTCTGAACTTTACCCTGAAATTTTTTTCTTTTTCCTGAGAAATTGTTGCTTTCTGGAATCATGTGTTGTATATTGTCATACATCTCTTCATCCAACGCATGCTATATATGTACACTAAAAGTCTATATTTGCATACATTTCTACATAAACCTTGTTGACAAACTCTGCTTAATCTAAGTTCTAATTAGAAATTGCAAATTTAATTTGATGCTTTTCACATCAGATATTTAAGTAGTTTTTTTTAAAAAAAGAAATGTCTTAAAATGCCAACTGGAATGTTTTTGGAGGAAAGAGTCATTATAATAAGAATTTAGGATTAGAATGAGGAAATGTATTCCCCGGCATTTGAGCTTTCTCTGACCAACACTCAAAAACACCATTGTTCTTTGCATCTGCTTTCAAGTTAAACCACACACCTCCTTCTTTACATGGATATTGTCAAGGCAATTAGCATCTCGCAGTCTCTGTGACTCATGGATGGTAGATATTGAGTTTTTAGCAGTATATGGGAGAATGTTAGGATTTTTTAAAAGCGTATGTTTGATTTTTATAGGGCTATTCAGAGCCCAGAGGGCCCCAATTTTCCTTTGGCATGCCATTAAATTCCCAGAAGCCAACCCTGGAGCATTTATCTGGACACTTGAACTCTCTCTGTACTTAGAGGGTGCAGGCTGTGAGCTCCCTGGTCTTTGTGGAATCAGGACAGTCTTTTTGGGGGGAACAGGAGGCAGTGCTAAAAAGTTAAACTTATCAAACTTGGTGTTGCTGAGTACCCGATCAACAAAGCAAGGTAAGTCGACACACAGGCTGATGCTTCCTGAAAGAAAGGGTCCCACGCGCAGAGGACGGGGGTGGTATGACCAGGCAGCAGATGTGGGACAGAGAGCACCAAGTGTCAGCAATCACAGCCAGCAAACCACAGGTCCACCTCTGAGGTCCTGCCAGCAACTAGGGCTTTTGTGAGCCTTCCAACTAAAACAACAAAACAAAACAGTGAAAACAAACAAATAAAAAACTCAAAACAAAACAAAGAAATGTTTAAAACCACTCAAAGTTTAACCTCTGGAGAGAGAAGTCTTTTTGCCACCCTGGTCTGGAGTTTTCTAAGTCCTGTAGAAGTTTTCAGAGTAATGTACAGTGCCAATTCTCTCCAAGGTCCCTCTCTGAACACATTCTAAGGGGACTTCAGTTCTGGCATTTGCTAAGTGAGAGAGCTCAAGCATCACAGCAAAGATGCTGAAATTGTGGAACCCAGTTCCACATAGAATTCAACATAATGGAGATAGAGCTATGAAAAGGTAATAAAAGTAATACAATATTTCCTTTCATCATCCCCATTTAAATGCCTACATGCACACATGCATGTGCACAGACATGCATGCCCATGTATGTGCTAATGCATGCTTGCACACATATACATACATCCTTCTGGAAGTGGCAGAAGCCAAATGCTTTGTGTTCCCCAGCATTTGGGCTTTGTCTCACCAGCTCTCAAATACACCCACTGTTCTGGACATCCACTTTGAAGTTAAACTGTACGGCTCCTTGTTTGTACAGATATCATCATGACAATACACATCTCGCCATCCCTGTGACTTGTCATCTACTCCAGCCTTATGTAATCCACTCGCACACATGCTTCCTCAATGTGTCTGTTTGGTGCCTGTTTGTATCATTTAGATTTCAGTTCCATCTGGTAAAGACTGTATCTTTTCTGTACACAATGTATTCAGTTACTGTTAAACAATAGTGGTTATTTATTAACAGCAACGTGTGCCTACAGGAGACAGGACTGATTTGAGGGCATCTGGGGGCTAAAAGGAGAGAGTTGGCTTCTCAGAGGGTTTTTGGTCTCTTCTGGGTAGCAGCTTGGAGATCACCTATTCCCTCACTAGTGGTACTGGGTGGGTACTACAGAAGAAAACAAAATGATCTCAGTGTCCCTTTGCAAAGTAGAGATTTGTCTTTGAAGTGTCCTTGAAGTGCCAGAACAGAGTTTCTTCAGTGCTGGACAATGGTAGTCAGATGATAAAACTCACAGCAACCTGGGAAAGGGGTAGGGATGGCATCTGGAGATGATGGTTCCTTTTCTTTCCTAGCTACATCAAATTGGCATTTCCATGGCTCAAGACGATGGAAGATTAAATTTTCCTTTACTTGTCCTCCCCAGGAAGTGGGTGGGGCTGCCTACTTGCAGAAAAATGGCTGAGGGTGAGTTTTCAAGGGGCCCTCATGATAATGCCAGCAAGGCTGCCTTGCAGATGACATGGGGGTCTAGTCTTCTCAAAGCTCTTAGCAGCCCTTCAAAACCAGCCCCCAAAGAGGGAAACCTTACAAGTTACCCCCAAAGTGTGGTCCATGGGCCAGCAGCATCGGCTTCTCCTGGGAGCTTATTAGAACTACAGAATCTCAGAATTTGCAGTCTCTGAAACAGAATCTGCATTTTAACAAGATCCCTGGGGATTTGTGTTGAACATTACAACTGGGGTGCTAAGACAGAGGTTATTCTCCCTGGACAGCCATCAGGGAGCCTTTCAAAAGGACCCAGGCCCCACCTCCAGGGATCTGATGTAGTTTCAGAAGTATTGATCTAGGTGAGCAAGGGCTCTGGAGCCAGACTGCCTGGGCTTGCTTATAGCTACCTGAGCCACTTTTTTTCTTTTTGTAGACGTGTTGCTCTCTGATAGCTTTCTGGTTTGTAAAATTGGGGTAATAATAGTCACTAGCTCATAAAGTTGTTGCGAGGATTAAAAGAAACAGTGTACTTAAATGTGAAGCAAAGTAAGCCCTCAATAAATGGTATCTATGTTTAGCCAAATAAAATTTAAGACAAGCCCCCTGCAGCCGTCTTCCAAATAGACTTGCTGCTCCAAGCCCCCTCTGTATTTTTTTTCCAGAGCAAGTTTCAGGTGATCCATTGTGCTTGAAGCTTTCTTTGAACTTATTGGCAACTATTTCTAAATTGACACACTTGTTTTGGTCTCCTTTAGTAAGTGTAGAGGAGTCTCATTACCGATGATTGCTCTTGGAAGAAACATCTCTTAACATATATCCACTTAAAACAAGAATCAAATTTTATAGCAAATAATGGGGCAGGGAGGAGATGGAACAAGTTTAATTGGGACATACAGGACAAAACATAAACTAAAGAATTAACCCAAAATTAATTGACTAGGTAATATCCTAACTCATAACGGCAACCACATGCAGATTTTCAGAATAAAGAATGACTCAACTGATGCTTTGGGTGGTAGGTGATGTGAATAGCCAAAACCGTTCTAGAGTCCTAGGATAATACGATATTTGTTTGTTTGTTTTTTACTGCAGGGCTGACCTTTGTAGCATAGCTTTACAATTCGTAGTTTCATTTTGTGTCCAATTTCTTTTTGTTTGCCTTCTATTGTTAGATAGTTGTGGCATCCTTACTATCAGACCTAAAACAATATTGATGTGATGGGTGGGAATGGGTGTTACTCTTATGCCGAGAAGGATGTCCAATTGAGGATAAATACTCCACGTTGTGATGACTTTTACTTCCCTATGCAACCTTGTAACTGTTAGTCCTTGGATATAAATATTCAGATAGGAGGACCCTAAGTTTCTAAATCTAATTTTTAATATATGAATTTGCTAAATTATTTTTAAATGACATTGCATTTCTCAGGAATGTTTTTTGACTCCTTCAAAAGCATTCATTTCTATCTTCTTAGGCCCATGGAATGTTAGCACAGACAGTAACCTGAGCAATCATGTGTTTCAATTTCCTTGTTTTTTCAAAGGAGAAACTGAGGTTGGGAAAAGGGGAATGACTTTCCTGAGGCCACCGGGTTGACATGGCCAGAAACCAATGCTTTGTCCCATGTGGATTGCCTTAATTAGGCCCCCAAAGCCCGATGCCCATCACTTGTGTCTATCATGTCACTAAAATTTGCAAATTCCTATCAGAACTTCAATTTTTTTTTCTTTACAATGTTGTGAGTATAAGAGCTGAAAACAGAGCTGAAAAAATAAAATATAACTTTCACTTGTCCAGCCCCTTTCTCATGAAGCTCAGAAGGGCTGGCAGGGAGAGAGAAGGTAGCAGAGAAATGAGGAAAATCAAATGAGAGAGCTTATAAGGAGCAGATGACAACCATGAAGGGTGGATGAGGCAGAGTGGTCTGCATATCAGGCAAGTGGGCTGGGCTGGCCTTCCAGGCTAGGTCTAAAGCTGGACTGAGACATCAATTCTGGATCCAGTTGGCTTTGGTGGCAAGCTCCTCTGTTGGCCAGCTGGTCTACCTATGCCTCTACCACATCTACCAAGCTGGTCTACCACCTGCTGGACCACAGATGGGGGTAAAGAAGCGAGTCTTTAACCTGATGTGTCTGAGTACCGACTTCCACCCCCGTGGAAGGTGTACCTATCACCAGCTAGGTGGTCTATGTTGATGGCCAAATTTTGGAAGGAGCCACAGGGACCCACATGTGCAGCAAGGCGATAGAGCGGAGTCTGAATCACCCTCTACCTCATTTTAAACACAAATAAGGGAATTTTTTGTTTGTTTGTTTCAAAACTATCATGACACACAGATAAGGAGGGAAAAACTTAAAAACTATTCTACGTAATGAATAACAAAATCTCCCTTGAATTACTGTTTAAATTGCTCGAGGATCCTATTTCACCTGGGCTTTACTGGGAAACAATCTGTAAGTATCACATTCAAGGAGTGTACTGCACCTTCCCTAAACAGATAAGAGCGTTAACATTTCTCGCATCAACTTGTCTACAAGGATCTTGGCCGGCTTTCCTTTGGCAGCCTTGGTAGCAAATCCCCTACAACAACAAAAGGCTAGTCAAGTCTTCTAGGCTTCGTCTATGACAAGGTGGAGGACATGTCATCTTTCCTGGGAAGACCTGTTGAATTAGTGGCTATGGAGACAGGCAAGCCAAACCGACTAGAAGGGGAAAAGATCATGGGAAGCAGGCATTCTTTCTGGGAGATAAAACATGAGGAAGTAGGAAAGAACACAAGAAAATGACAGGGAAAACCAAAGCAAGGCCAAGAGTTGGACAGGTTCTGGCAGAGAAAGAGATGAACGGAAGAGCTATTAAGCCTGTTGTTGGCCAAAGAATTTGACTTTAGAAACAGCAAGAGTTGTTTCTTTCTAGAGCAGTTGTCAACAGCTTTCCCTGCACGACCAGCTGGTTTGGAGAATCACAGCATAGTTGTAAAGCCTAGAAAGGAGGAACAGAGGACTTCACAACAGGAAGCTCAGAGCCATATTTTGCAAGTCTCTTCCAAAGAATTGTTTTCTTGGATTGATTTCATGCTTGGGAAAAAAGGAAGACACAAGTATAGCCTAAGATGGGTGTGGCAGTTCAAAGCCTTTGGGGACCACAAAGGACAAGGACATGAAGCTAGAACACAAGCGTTCTACAGAAATAAAACCCTCCAAGTGGAATTGGTGAATGTGAGGAATGCCCATTAGACTAAGTTTAGTTCTTTCTAAACACAACACCTGCAGCGGGAAGAGAAAAACCCACATGATAGGGAGAAAAATGTGTTAGAAAACATGCTTTTTGAAGCTTGATATTTTTATGTGTGATACCAAGAAGATTAAAACTTTGTTTTGGAGTATGTGAAAGGGTTTCTCTGAGCATCTTCTGGGATCAGGAGAAGTGTGACATCACCTGGGACTTCGGAGCATTCAGAAACTTTTTGGAGTTCAGCTTTGTTGGATATACCTTGTTGGTTAAATAGATCCATCTAGAGTGTCCTTAGAATCAGTGAAAGATGCAGGGCAAGTGGGATGGTATGTATTTTCCCATCACATATGTCTTACTAATATTCATATTCTGAGAGGCAACACATTGTTTTAATTCAGGTTAGGAGACACAATCCTAAAGCCATTCAAATTTCAAAAATTAACCTTTTTATTTTAAGATAATTGCAGATTTGCAGACAGTGTAGAAATTCTCATACCTTTTACCCAGTTTCCCACAATGGTGTTATCTTGCAGAATCACAACCAGGATTCTGATAGTGATACAATCCACTGATCTTGTCCAGATTTCCTTTTACTTGTACTCGTGTGTATGTGTGTGTGTATATGTGTGTGTGTGTGTGTGTGTTTCATCCTTTGCAATTTTATCACGTGTGTAGGTTTGTGTATCCACTACCACAGTTAAGATACAGGACATTTCCATCACCACAAGAATCCCTCCTGTTTCCCTACCATAGCCAAACCTATCTCCCTCCAGAATCTGCCCCCTCCTTAATCCCTTTCAATCACCAATCTGGTCTCCGTTTTATAATTTTTTTTTTTATTTCAAGAATGTTATATAAATAAAATCTGACAGAATATAGCCTTTTGGGATTGGCTGTTTTCACTCACCATAATTTCCTTGAGATCCATCCAAGTTGCTGTGTGCATCAATAGTTCCCCCTGCTTTATTGCTGGGCAGTATTTCATGGTATGGAACTACTACAGTTTGTCTAATCATTGACCCTAAAACAATACAATTTTTAGGAGTGAAATATGGTGGATTTTAAAAATCAAATATACTTTCGAAATACCCCTTATCCAAAACTTAAAAAGTTAAAAGAAAAGGAAAACTTTGCCTTTAAGATGTTTGTGCATGTTTTCTCAGCTTTTCTGATTTGAAGACAGTTTTTGTGATTCATGGCAGGGTACTGTTCCTGGACACCACCTAAAAGTAACATCAGACATCACATGCAGGAGAGATTGCTTTTGTGTCAGACGAGAATTGTGTAGTGTTCACAGGAATACTTAAAATGAACATTTTTTTGCCTTTCCTTGTGTTTTATAAACACTCTTGATCTGGGATGTTTATTTTGCATGAGTAAACAGAACAGCCTAACCCCATTCTTTAGCATCCTGTGCAATATATCCAGCCAGTCTTCCAACAATATTACAAATTATTATGTTTAATAGCTATCTTAAAAACATGTAGCCTTTTAAATAAATGAAACCTTCTTCTGCAAGTGATGTAGGCTTTTTCAGCTTGCTTGCCAAGGGAATAAATGAACTATTAAATAAATAATTTATTTTTAACAGGCATAACATCCTCTCTTTTCATTAGTAATCATTTTAAAGTATCAATAGTTATTTAAATAATACAATCCCAATTCACATTTTTCCATTTCCATTAATTTGTGATACATTTATCCATTTTTAGCAAATTGCAAACATACTCTTTGCCTAGGAGTACTATATCTAAAAACAAGATGGGAAACATCAAATATCTCTGATTTAAACTCCCCTGTAAGATTTCTGGAAAGAACTTTTAAAAATTCAAATCACTTTATATATTGATATTTATATCACCCTGTGGTAACTTTATTATGCTGCTGAACTTAATTTTACCTTAGGTTTTCCAACTTGACTTCAATTTTCACAACGGGTAGTATAATATACATCCCAGCTGTCTTTGAATCTTCTACGTCAACGAAAATCGCTAAGAATTATATCACTTCCTTGTCATTAAAAATGGTTTTAATTTTCTCTTCATTTAAGCAAACAGTTCATGGAATTAAGTTTTTAGAGTCTGTGCCCACTCTTTCCCAGGAATCACTTTGAGGTTCCTGGTAAGAAAAATGAATGGAAAGAGGTTAACCGGTAAAACTCATCCAAAGCAGCCTATGGAAACCACTGCTTTCCTTGACATGTCTGAACTATTGGGACAGAAGGGAAAGACAAAAACAAAACAGGACCCATAAACAAACAGCAATCCAATGCAGCAGCAATAGGGATCTTCCCAGAGGTGTTTCCTCAAGATTTAAATCTGAATTCACATACCTAAGCAGCTTAGATTTCTTCCAAGAGTTTGATGACTATTTGGATCACGGGCAATTTCTTAAACTATATGTAAAATTTCAGCTCCTCTGTCACATAGAACATAATTATTGTGTTTTGGAAGATGCACCTAATCTTAGTGTGCCTCCGTGTGAGAAGTTGTCAGGAATCAGATACCTGGGGTGTCATGCTCTTTTTAAAAAGCATAAACTTTTTTAAAAGGATAATTTTTCAGGACTACATTCAACTCAGTGTTAAAAACAAATATTTCAACAGGTTCTTTCTCTTATAGAAAAAAAGTTCATCTACTCATAAGTCTGGGGAGCAGGGCTGGGTAGAGGGACGCTTTCATTTTCTAATGTTCCACTCTTTTAGATTGTATCTTTTAAAAAAATAATGAGTAGCTTCTCATTTATAACAAAATCTTCTTATTCATTTGTTTATTTTCCATTTCTGTATTTACCTACTTCTGGGAAAACTTCAAGATAAAACATCAAAGCATTAAAACCACAGGACACCGATAACCTGAAGGAAACAGAAGGCAGAGATGCTCAGTGCTGATTATAGTCAAATAGGCTATGACTTCAGCTCGAAGCTGTTTGGCAACTCAAGAAAAACGAAGAAAAAAAGAGTTCTAGTCCATGCAACTGGTATACAGTGTTTTGTTTTTGTTTTGTAAAGAAGAAAACATGTGCATTCATCCACTTCTGTAAAATTTTCCCCAGAACCAAATTCAAGCATGAATTTATCATATAGCTCCTTGCAAAGCGCAACTGAGTAGCCCAGAGAACATTTTCAGCTATCATTTTACAAGAGAGAGAAATTCTGTTCAAATAGATAATTCTCAGAACTATAGTCCAAAATGAGAAAAGGCATTGCTGGGATTCTGTAGAATTCTGTAGAACTGATAAAAGCACATACAAAAAAAAAAAAAAAGCATTCTATATAAAATAATTGAAAGTTCCTATTGTTTTTAGGGTGACATTTATACATTCTTAAACAAAGGGGGAGATATTGGTCAACTTGCAATTGTCTTTCTGAGGTATCAGAACCCACCCCTCACCCCCCACGGCTTTTCAGGTGCAGATCTTACTTCCAAGGCTGCATTTTTTTTTTCATGGAGAAGAGAAAGGGACAGAAAAAGCTGAAAATTGAAACAGAAAAAGAAAAAAAGCCCCAAACACTCTATGAAACAAATAAAGAAAACCCCCCACAATCGTTTGCTCTTTTCCATTGTTTTTCCATAATTTGTTTTTATGTACTTAATAATCGTACTATACATGCAATTTGTATTCCTTTTCTCCGTGTACATTTTTTCAGGAGCATTTTCCCACACTGCTGCATAGTTCTTTTTCTCATCACAAATGTCTTCTTGCATCTCCCATATACATAAATTGTTGCCTTAAAAATGTAGAATTACTGGATCAAAAGCTTTGGGCATTTTCTTGGCTCTTAATATGTATTGACAAATACTGAGATCTATTTTCAAAAAGGGTAACTTTCAAGATTAAGTATATTGGTTTTTACATATTTAAGTGCTTATTTTAAAAAAGTGCCTCACTCCCTTTTGAGTTGAGCAAAAATGCTATGTCTGAGCAAACATTTCTATATTTTCAACTAAAAATATTTCTTTTTCTATTACTGGAAAATATCAGAAATAGACTGTGTTGCCCATTTTATCAGTTGGGTTTTAGTGTTGCTGTTATCAATTTGCATAAGTTTATTATACAATACAGGTATTAAATTTTGGTCATATTTGCTACAAATTTTTTTTTTATGTGGCCAAAGTTCAAATCTCAAACAAGCATCTCTCCCCTCCTCCATCGACAAAATACCCTCTACTTTCCAGCTGGTGAATGCCTCAGGAGTGCAAGCTGATTTTTACGTTAGCCTAAGTAAAACATAATCAGGAAGATAAATTTGCTGCCACCTCACACTTACACACAAAAAATCACATGCCACTTAAAATCAATGTCAGCTCTAAATGGCTTCTGGATTTCTTAGAAACAGCATGAAGAGTGGTTCAAAGACTGAATCTGGGATGACAAATCATTTACACCCCTATGGCACTATGATCTGGTTTTATTTTCAGTAAAATGGGTTAAGTTGTATTATAGAGTCTTAGAAAAGGTTTAAAAATGTCACAAATGATGTAATGATAACATTAATGATAATACCAAAATAGTAAATATAATAATTAAGATAATCAGTGGGATGATGTTATCTCAGGTAACCCAGTATACCCAGGTAGATAATTGTGGAAATAGGACCTACAGGATCTGAAAACTGAAGGGGCCAGAATTTATCTAGCCCAATCACATTGTGTGGATTTAATCTCTAATCACAGCTATGGCAATTGACATACATGACGATGAATTTGATTTCCCCTACAGAATGTTCTTTTTTTTCAGGTAAAATATTTTTAAATTCAATTTTATTGAGATATATTCACATACCATGCAGTCATACAAAGTGTACATTCAATTGTTCAAGTACCATTATACAGTTGTGTGTTCATCACCAAGATTAATTTTTGAACATTTTCATTACCACACACACACAAAATAATAAGAATAGAAATTAAAGTGAAAAAGAACAATTAAAGTAAAAAAGAACACTGGGTGGGTTTTTTTTGTTTGTTTGTTTTTGCCCCCATTTTTCTACTCATCCATCCATATGCTGGACAAAGGGGAGTGTGGTCCATATGGCTTTCCCAATCACATTGTCACCCCTCATAAGCTACATTTTTACACAATCAGATAAAATATTAAATATAGGAATGTGGTCAACTAGAAAGAGGAAAATAAAAATCATCCATAGTACTTAGAAATAACATCTATTACTTTTATTCCTTTTCTTTTCTTCTTCAGATTATATTTAAAAATTCATGTCATATTTAAAATTATATTTAAATTCCTGCTGGTAATTCTATGAAATTAGGTTTTGCAATGAGGAAAATGACAAAGCCATGCATATTTACATGTTTGGCAAAGGATTTTTTGCACTTGTAGTATCTTTCTATGGGTGTATGACTTGCCTGGAAAATATAATTGAAAAGTTGGACTGTTTTTGATGTCAAGTCCTCTTAAAAGCAAAATGAAATGAAATAAATAAAACAAGACCCCAGAGAACGAAGGGGAAAAGCAATTCCCTATCAAGTTGAAAAGGCTACCACATCCCAAAGTAAGTCTACTTAGCTACACATACTGAGTTATCATTTGTGCCTGCAAACAGTTGGCATGAGAAAAGAAGGCAGCTGCAGAGATGGTCAAAAGAAGATGTCTTCTCTTGGTGAAGAATCTTCATGGTGGTGGAGCCTTCTCTCCCTGGGTGCACTGCACACTTTATTCATACAAGTAGATTAGGTTCTGGTTTCTTGGGCAACTCGTGATCTCTTTAATTTCTTCACAGGTTTTTTCCACAGACATTTATCGCCAGCCACCAGTTTTTTGGACGAAAAGCTGGGGCTTCTGGGGATGCACAGAAGAATAAGGTTTGTCTCCTTCCTTCCAGAAAGTTCCACATGCTTCAGGGAGCCCGGCAGGAGAACTGGTGCCAACAGTGGGGTCAGTGCCACCAAGCAGGTCTTTGACAGTCCACCTTCTGATAAAGCTTGTCTGAGAAAAATAAGTCATGAGAATTTTTATAAAGGAATATAGTAAAGAAAAAAAAATAGTATGAAATTTATCCTACACATTACTTACGAGATTTATAATACATATTACTTATGATGTTTATATTAGTTTTGGTCAACATCAGTAGAAGACTTTAAGGAGCTAAATCTCATTGGAACTCATTGTTTTAGTTTCTTTTCAAAGTTCAATATATAATTCCATCTTTAACACTAATTGAAAACAGCAGCTAACATATTTCTGAGCACTTGCTATGTACTAGTACTCTGCATATACTACTCCCACTTATTTATTTACAATTATAAAAAATAGTAATCTAGTATTTCTTTTTTTCCTAAATAATGCATATACATAAAGAATTAAATAACACCGCAAGATGGTTCGGCAAGCTCACACGATGTGTAGGTAACTGAGCTGGGATCTGAACCTTGTTTATATAGTATGATATGACAACCCCTGACAGGGACACAGATAGAAGAAATCTTCACAGAAGCAAAAATGAGACATTTTTATTTCATTGAAGTAAAATGAAATAAAGAAAAAAATCAAACGACAGCGGTCTTGTGTTATCATGTGGGAAACTGCAGCAATTTTTCACCTAATCATGTAATTATTTTGGACTTGGAGATTTCTCTTAATGGCACAATAATTACATATCTTTGAAAAAAATAATTCCCTCCTTTTTGGGCAATGTCGCTTATTTGTCATTTTGGTAGCAGTTAGTTGAAGTCGGGAGGAAAATTTTACTGTGTCAGAGAATAATCATAGTTTGCTCTGGTAGTTTGTAGTTCTTAATGATACATTGGGTCTCAGTCAGTCATAAATACTTTTTTAAAAAAATGGAGACAAGAATATGGAAACTAGCTATTAATTTGGGATGGTGTGGTTTAGCTAATGTAACTTGTTATTCCATTAATATTGTGTCATTAGCTGCCAGGGGAAAATAGAAGAGTTATGATGACCTTGTAAATTACTTCTGGAGAAGAGGGGAGGGGGGAGAGAATGAAAGAGAGAGAAACTGAAAGAGAGAGAGAAAAAATACTCCCCAGTATTTCGCTGCACATAAAATTTCTTAGGAATATATATTAGGAACCAAAAGGGAAGTCCAGTTTTATAATTTGAGAAGAATAGAGAAATATTACAACAAGCACTGGAGAATTTTTTTTTAATGACTAAAATATGTTTTCCAATGGAGGTTAAGCATTTTTGCTTTTTTAAATGCATTTTCCTGTGACTATAGGCTATTTTAACTCTTTTCAAACACCTAAATTTAGAAAGATTCCATATAGACTTGATTTGTCTCGGTTACACAGACTTCGTTGCTATGACAGCAACATGATACAATTATTTATTGCCATGACAATCTGCTGTAGGGTTTTAAAAATACGTTATCTATTTTTATTAGTGTTGTCAATTGTGCTGGGAAGGGATACCGCCACTCCACGTAATTGAGAGAGGCTGTTATGCAGGAAACAAGTGGAAATCATTTTGCTGGAGAAGCAGAGCTCGGAACAACCCAAATTCCTTAGAATCCTCAGGAACGCGAACATCCTCCACCGATGACGGCGTCCGGCGTCTGGCTGCAGCGAACATTTCAGCAGGGGATATGCGGCTCCGTCTTTGCTTTCCATGTGGCTTCAGCCCTGCCACGTTGGGTAAGGGTCAACATTGGATAGGACTGGAGACACTGGGGACCTTTTGCACATCAGGAATCTGCACCTTTTATATCTTTACAGTAGGAGAGGGCAAAGCGTGCACTTAGGAATGGAATGTCTTGCTCTGAGAAGGTGGCTGGGGTTGTTTGTGTGTGGATGCATGGGGATGTTAGCTGACCCTAACTGGGGGTACCCAGCATAATTCACTTCTCTCTTTCCTATACTCTCTTATTCTCCCCCCGCCTCCCCCGACTGGAAGTCTGGTAGAGAGATAATAGAAATAAAAATCCTTTTGGTGCTCTGTGTTTTATCCAATAAAGGAGCATGCTATTATTTGAATTTGAACCCATAGCTGGATCCTCAGCAATCAATCAGCTAGTGAAGTCCTTCTGGAAATTTAGTTTTCATTGCTGTTTTTAAAATATAAAGTTTTCTTTATCAATTGAGAAGAAAAAGCCTTCCTGTGGTCAGAATGTCTACTAAACGTTTAATGTGTGTCGTGTGTTACAAAAAGTGTTTGGGCTTTTTGGGCTCAGTTGTTACAAAAATCTGATGAGCTAGGTGCTACTATTATCCCATTTCACAAAGAGGGCATTGAGGCTGCCCTGGGAGGAAACACGTGTTCTACTCGACAACTTATGCAAGAAAGGACACCCCCATCCCTTCCTCTCCCTGAGACTCTGTCACAGAAGAATGTCCCTGATGAAAATACGGTAATGGGCAAAGCTGTGCTCTGGGAGGAGGTGAGGATTGGACCCCCCAGAGAAATGCCCGGATGGGGGTCTTACAATGATTTGGGCAGTTTAGGGGCAGGTCACCATTGCAATATATAAATATATATAGTCCATTCATTCATTCATTTATTTATGCACCTGGTGAGTGTTTTATCTAAAGAAAAATATGGCACCTATAGGGAACAAATACTCTGACCATCACTGACCAACTTGCTCTGCTGTCCTGGAACTTTCTCTTTTGTTGCCATTTGTAAAAACTAGGATTATTCATACAAATCAATATGGAAAACACAACCCCTTGCCCCAGTAGACATGAAGAGGTGATTTCCTTTCTCCCCCCAAACACCCCATGAATTATCAATGAACATGTATTTTTAAAATTCAAACTCACTAGTAATCAAAAGGGCAAATTAAAATAATGGAATAATTTGTCTTTATGTTTGTTGCTACTTTAATGGATAATGTCAAATGTTGGTGAGAATTCAGGTAAGCAAGCACACATGGGGTTGTGTGAATTATTTGAAGCCCTCTAGGAAGCAATTTGAGACTATTTATCAAAAGCTATTTAAAACTTGTCTGTGCTTTGTTCCAGAAATCCCACTTTTATGAATGTATCCTAAGTATATAACAGGATTTGCTTAAAGTACAGTATAAAAATGTCACCAAATTCTGAATTAAGAGGTGGCACAGTCATTAGGCTGACTACCATGCAGCTATTAAAAACCATGTTTTAGAACATATTTAATGATATGCCATTCACAATGGACTACATGAAAGCAGCTGACAACTCAGAATGACAACAACTATGAAAGATAAATGTTATCATCACAAATGATTAGAAAACAAATTGAAAAGACCACCACTCACATGTTCACAGTAGGCTATTCCTGGGAGGCGGGCTTTTGGTTATTTTTATTTTATGATTTGTGCTTTTCTGTTTGCTTGTTTTTCCTGGATTTTCTTCAGTGAACGCAGTTTACTTCTGTGGTTGTGAACCATGTGTACACATTCCCGATAGAGTTAACTGTGATAAACCTGTGGGTCATGTTACAGAGAACACAAATAAAGAGGAAGGACCATCAGATAATCCCCTGCTTGTCTCATTTCAGGCAAAAATACGACAGCTGTAAAATATTTGTATTTCCGTGATGGTTTTCAGTAAGAGAGGTGGAAAGCTTAGGTATGGCTGGGTGTCTGTCGAGAACACCAATCCTGGATGGATATTCTTAGTAGTGATGGTTAGGTAAACTCAGAGCTGAAGTGAAGTATCTTGGGTCAAATTCATTCTATTTTAATTATTTTGCATTTTAAAAAAGGAACATGTCTAAAAACATTTTGGATGGACAGTGGGTTAGGAGGGTTAAATAAGGCTTTCTTGTTTTCAGGTATTTGTACACACATTGTACCCCTTACTGTTATTTGCAGTGAGGCAAGGTTGAAATTTATATTCCATTGTTAGCATTTTCAACAAAAGGATGCTTGCTTTATCATTGAGAGAATAATTCTATATACTGGCTCACGAGATGGTAATGGATTTCAAAAGATGGACTGGTATTGCGAGAAATCAAACCTCCCTTTTATGTAAAATTACTGAAGAATAAACTGACAGCAGATTCTATGAATTTAAGTAAGAGGATCTGGAAAATTATTCCTAAGAACTTTTAATTTTAAATAAAGAAAATAAGCTATAGTACATACAAAATTACCATATCTTTATATTAGAGCGAAAAAAATTATTTTAAACAAAGAATATGGTTTTCATCATTGAGATGTTATAAGAGAAACAATACATATCCAGAATTATGTTTCTTCTGAGAATTTTCCTGTAAATACCTTGAGTTTGTGTAAGTTAAATATTTCAGTAATGTCAAAACGTTGGTAAAATGTGATGATGATGATGATGATGATGAAGAAGAATGCCTAATATTTGCAACAAACATCACAGTTTCAAAACACTTTAAAACACAGCATCTCCTAGGATCCCAGAACCAACCTGGTAAGGCTCTCTTCCCCACCATTTTACTGAGTGTTTCATGGTTAACCCAATACACTCTGCTGGGACTACTGCCAGGCTTTCCAACACACCACACCTCCTGAGCCTTCCAAGTGAATTCTTCTGAGTATTTAATTTCCAAACAGGAGGATAGTATTTTAGGGGCATTTATAGCAAAACTTATGAAAGGATAATGCATGAAGGGAGAGAATACATACTTCTTCAGAAGATAAAAAAATATATTATTTCTTTTTAACAACAAAGTAGAAGAAACCTTCTTGCAGTATAACTTTTTTTCAATATGAGACAGCTTTAAAATGAACTATATTTAAAAATAAATACATGAAAACAACCAATGTCTAGGAAACACATCAAGACAGTACCAACTTCACAATTTGGGTCATCTATTGAAACTGAGAAAATGGTGCATAAATAAGCAGAGTATCAGACTGATGGAGCAACAGGTGACAATGTCAATAAGGAGAAAAGGCAGGTTTACAGATTCAGTCAGTCAGTCAAACACTGATTAAGCACGAACTATGTGCCAGACAGTGTGCTTTCAGTATAGTTGAGAGCAATGCCAGAAGAAGCCCCTGTCCTTGTGGATCTTGAGTCTGGGGCCAGAGAGATGTCAATCAGATTTTCACTTTGAGGAATGTATACCTGCAAACCATAGTTAAGAGCTATCAAGCAAGAGTATGAGGTGCCTTTAGAGCACTAGGAGAAGTCCATCTAGTCTTGGGGTTCAGGTAAGTCATCCCTGGGGGAATCCAGATATTGTAGGGCCTGAGGCTATGTAAGAGAGGGCTCTCTTGATGAAAAAAGTACAAAAATACAAATATAAAATTAGGCATGAAAATGCATATTTATTTAGAATGCAAAAAGAAATAGTAGAAAATTACAATTTTTTGAAAACTACACACATAACATAAAATCAGGTTCACACAATGAATTAGATGGTTACATCTCCCTAGACTCTTTTAATCTGATGTTTTCCATTGCAACTTTATCGTTGAAGAAACTGGGACTTGTCAGACTTTCCCATATTCTGGACTTTGCTGACTGCATGAAAAACCCACATAATATTTTTATTAATTAACTTCCTGACTTGCCCCATAACATTTTTTGGCTTGATACCCTTTTATTACAGTTTCATATGGTAAAAATCCTGCAATTTATTTTCTGTATGTTATTCCAGCATTGGTTGATGAAAATTTATTTTTATTATTGATTGATCTTATCGATTATTGAAATATTTCCTTCAGTTCTACAATTCATTAATCTCATACATTTTTAGGAATGTGGTCAAATTTGGGGAAAGTTCCATCAAATTTATTTTATATATGATCTGTAAGATTGGGGAGAATTCTCCACAGATGAGAGTCTAGTTCTGTCCGTTTCAGACTTTGCATCTCCCCTACCACCCACAGACTTTTGGTGCCAGGTGCTGCGGGACATGTTTATATCATACATGACCTCTGGCCCTGGTTCTGCCTGCCCCTGGCCAGATGAGTCAGCAGAGCAGGAGGCAGGAACATCCCTGTAAGTCATCCCTACATGAGAACACCTAATGATTACCCATTATGCATGAAAAAGAGTGAAAACCGAATATACATATACACCTTTCCAATGCTAATATAAGGAGAGGTGTAACGGAGGGGAAGTCAGAATGCAAAGAGCTAGGGGTCTTGACTAATTGCATTAATTATTTTACATATTTTGTAAATTGTACCAAAATACGTGACCATGTGGATACACTGTAGCATAAACTTCCCCCTTCCCCTCCGGCCTTGGAAAGAGCTCCTGTGACTTTTGGCCCCTGAGGCTTAGGCTTTATTAACCTCAGGGTACATCCACCTTCAGATTCCCTGAGGACATGCCTTTTGGGCTGGGATATGGGGGGGTGGGCACTGGAATGCACCTTGTTGCCAGGAGAGGCAGGATCTCAAATGCTTGAAGTGGATCCTGGTTTTCCACAAGCCCACTCAGCCACAGCCATCCCAGAGACCCCCACCGGGTTTTCAAATTGTGCCCTGAGAATCCCAAGGCCATCTGCTTGATATATTTGGCCATTGCAGAGGAACTTGTTTGAAGAAAGGGCTCTGCTGCTAATAAAAGAAGCAGGCAGCCACAGCCCCTTCCGGACAACTGCAGCCCTGGCCTCGCTCCAGCTTGCGCCAGCTCCTCCCCAGGGATGAGGGTGGGCTTGACTCTCCTGTGCGCAAGCCATAGGTGTACCTGTCAGCACCTGCACCTGCAGCTTCTCTGAAATGCCAAGTTCAAATGTCCTACCCTCCCACTGCGTCTTCCATTCTATCCAGCGTCCACATGACAGTTCTTCAGTCTCCTCAAAGGTGTCACCTTTCAAGATCCAGTTGGAGTCATCCATCGAATCTCCAATCATAATCAAATCTAATGATTTTCCTTCTCTATGCCTACATCTAAATATCCAAATGTGGCTCCAGACATTTTCAAGACCAGGCTGAATGGTTTTAATTTCACACTTTTGACCACAAATAACATATAGTCCTTTCACGACTCAACAGGATAATTAATCATTCTCTCTTCTCCCTCCCTTCATACTTCATGTAGAACTGGAGGCCATTGAAAGAGACCACCCTCACCTTCTCATTACCTAGTCCACAAATCTGCCTGATCTCTCCCTGCAGCTCCATCTTCCCTCTTCTTACCATGCAGGACTTGTCCCTACTCCCACCAAAGTCAACTCCACCACTTGTCCACTGAATTCTACCCTCCACCCCTCCTTATTTCCCTCCTTCCCTCCTTATTATCAGTCAGTAATCAAATTCTCATCCCTTTTCCTCCAATAGATTTGTTTGAATCAGGATTCAAACAAGGTTCACACAATGAATTAGATGGCTGTATCTCCCTAGACTCTTTAAATCTGTAACTCCTCTTCTCTCTGTTGTTTTCCATTGCAACTTTATTGTTGAATAAACTGGGACTTGTCAGACTTTCCCATATTCTGGACTTTGCTGACTGCATCCATGTCATTTTAGCATGTTCTTCTGTCCCCTGTATTTCCTGTAAATTGCTGGTTAGATCAAAGGGCTTAATCAGATTTGGCAAGATATTAAATAAGTGGTGGTGTGTACTTTCTATTTCACCATTTCAAGAGCCCCATTATGTCTGGTTGTCTCTTTTTGTTAGCAAGATTGATCACTGGCTCAGGTACTATCAGCCCAATCCATAATTGCAAAGTCCCCAGCAGCATTTCACTTTGTGCATTTAGTAGCCATGGATCCATTCCTTAGATACGTTATTTCACTACGGGATGAAAAGTGGTGATAATTCCATCATTGTTTCTGCAATTATTAGCTGGGGTACATCTATAAAGAAGTTACCCTCATGAACTATTTAGTAGCTTTGAAATAAATTTTATAAAGGAAGGACAGTATAAATGCATGTTTCTTTGACTTTATTTATCAGGTTCTAGAGTAATGAGTTAGTGTCTAGCAAATTCCAGCACTGAGCAATGATTTAAAAATATATATTATTATGAACTCTGAATTATGAACTGACTGATTTTTTAATACAATTTTGAAATTGTGAAATTTAACATATAAACAGAACAGTGATAACTTTCAAAGTACGATTTAACAGAGGTTAGCAAATTTCAAAGAATGTTATGGGTTACAGTTCGACAATTTCAGTTATTTCCTTATTGTGATATATAACATACATACAGAAAGGTGATAACTTTCAAAGTACAATTTAACAAGCAGCTATAGAGCAAATTTCAAAGAATGTTATGGGTTACAGTACCACCATTTCTACCCTACAGTTTTTAAAGCTGCATTTTCTTGATTCAGCACTCTACCAATTACTGCAACCCTTTAATTGTTTTCTAGAGTTTTGAGGAAGATCATTCCACCAGTTTTTACTAGTTATTCAAAGATTCTGTGGAGGAATGACACTCTGGAGCTTCTTACACTACCATCTTGGTCAACCAGAAGTCCTCTTCCATTTACTTTTTTTTAAAATTCAGTTCTATTGAAATATATTCACATACCATACAATTATCCATGGTATACAATCAACTGTTCACAGTACCATCATATAGTTATGCATTTCATCATCCCAATCTATTTTTGAATATTTTCCTTACACCAGAAATAATAAGAATACAAATAAAAAAGAACATCCAAATCATCCCCCCCATCCCACCCTATTTTTTATTTAGCTTTTGTCCCCATTTTTCTACTCATCCATCCGTACACTGGATAAAGGGAGTGCAATCCACAAGGTTTTCACAATCACACTGTCACCCATTGTAAGCTACATCATTATACAATCGTCTTCAAGAGTCAAGGCTACTGGGTTGGAGTTTGGTAGTTTCAGGTATTTACTTCTAGCTATTCCAATAAATTAAAACCTTAAAAGGCTTATCTATGTAGTGCATAAGAATGTCCACCAGAGTGACCTCTCAACTCTATTTGAACTCTCTCAGCCAGTGAAACTTTATTTTGTTTCATTTTGCATCCCCCTTTTGGTCAATATAAAGTTCTCAATCCCAAGATGCTGTTCCATATTCATCCCCGGGAGTCATATCCTGCGTTGCCAGGGAGATTTACACCCCTGGGAGTCAGTCCCACGTAGAGGGGAGGACAGTGAGTTCACCTGCCGAGTTGGCTTAGCTAGAGAGAGAGGGCCACATCTGAGCAACAAAGAGGAACTCAGGGGGAGACTCGTAGGCACAATTATAAGCAGGTCTAGCCCCTCCTTTGCAGTAACGAGCCTCATAAGGGCTCAGCACACCAACCCACAGTCCTCAATGTTTGTGAGAACATCAGCAACAAGCCAGGTGAGGAAGTCCAACACTTCTGCATTTTCCCCTGGCTCCTCAGGGGACCCCTGCATTATATTTTTATTAACTGCCTAAATTACTTTGGAATGTGTGAACTGACTGATTTTTAACTGAATTGATATATTTCAATTCTTTGTAGCTTTATTCTTATTGCTGCTCAAATTGTCCCAGCTTTAAGCCAGTGGGAGCCTTTTCAAGTTGGTTCCTGAGTTCTTTTAACATGACCCTAACAGAATTTGGTAGCTTCCTTGCTTTCGGTATAAGTTCCAGGATTTTCTTATACATTTCTTGCCCCAGGCCTGATATTGTCCAATTCTCCAAAGATTTCTGGCTCCTTTTAGTGAGACATGGTATTTAGAAACCAAAATATGGGTGATTGGGTGACAATGAACTTATTTGAGCATTCAGGTAGTTTTGTTGAAGAATGCTCAGATTCTGGACTTGTCTGATTATTTCTTCATGCTGTCATTTAACTTGTTCCTCAGCTCTCTGTGTTTTCTGTCTTCTAAAAGTTAAGTCTAGAAGCTCAATCATATTTAGGTCAAACATTTTTCTGGAAAGAATATCTGTTAAGCCCTCTGTTTCCTTCCTTGTATCGTGGAAAAGGGCATGTAACATTAGGTTGTTCCACTGCTAGTGATGTTAAGCTTGATCATTTGTTTAAGGTGGCCACAGAACTCTCTACTATAAAGTATCTTTTTTTTTCTTTGAAATTAGTAAGTAATCTGTAGAGTAATGCTTTGACACCATTTAAGCATCCAGCTCCCCAATAACTTTTTACCAGCCATTGAAAACACTTGCCTCAATTGTTACACTGGGGTTTGCAAAATGGTGATTTTTTTAAACTTTACAACTCTACATCAATCAGCTGGCATTTTTCTGTAAAGAAGAACTTGTTTTTTTAAATTCTTTGAACAGTCATGAATTTCTATTTATGTATTAATGAATTTTTATTCATTCAATATGTTATCAATTGCTAGTCTACATTTGGCTAGTGGGAGCTCCTTTAAATTGGATCTTGTGTTCTGCATGTCTACATTAGTCTTTGAGCATTGCCTTGCTTTCCGGTATGAGATGTTCCAGGCTAATCTTGTACATATTTTGCCTCAGGTCTGGAATCTGCCATTTCACTCACAGCCCCGGTTCCTTTCAGTGATAAGTGGTATTTAGCAATCAGAATCTGCGTACTAGGTGTGTTCTTGCTAACTGGGTTATCATTGCAGAGCTCATAAACACCTTTTAAAGAAAAAGAACATATTAAGTTCATGCTTCTATTTCCAAACCCAATTTACAATTACTGGCTTTTACTGGTGTGCTGGTTTGTATACATTACGTCCCCCAGAAAAAGCCATATTCTTTAATGCAATCTTGTGGAGGCAGACATATTAGTGTTAATTAAGTTGGAGCCTTTGGATTAGGTTGTTTCCATGGAGATGTGACCAACCCAATTGTAGGTGATAACTCTGATTAGATAATTTCCATGGATGTATGGACCCACCCATTCAGCGTGGACCTTGATTAGTTTACTAGAGCACTATATAAGCTCAGAGAGAAGGAGTGAGCTTGCAACAGCCAACAGGGACACTTTGAAGAACGCACAGGAGCTGAGAGAATAACTGTTGCTGAGACAGACATTTTGGAGATGGCCTTTGAAAGCAGACTTTTGCTCCGGAGAAGCTAAGAGAGGACAAACGGCCCAAGAGCAACTAACAGTGACATTTTTGAGGAGCTGAGAAAGGAGCTGCAGCTTATAGAGCAACATTTTGGAGAACACCATTTTGAAACACAGCCTGGGAACAAGCAGACACCAGCCACGTGCCTTCCCAGGTAACAGAGGTTTTCCGGACGCCAATGGCCTTTTTCCACTGAAGGTACCCTTTGTTGATGGACACTTTATGGCCTTAAGAGTGTAACTGTGTAACCAAATAAACCCCTTTTTATATAAGCCAATCCATTTCTGGTGTTTTGCAAAAAGGCAGCATTAGCAAGCCGGAACAACTGGGTTCTTCTTTAGTTTTATTCTTTGCCCTGATTTTGAGAATCTTGATTCCTGGTGCCATTAACATAATCACTTACATTACAATTTGATTTCAAAATAAAATACCAATTTTACTACTAACAATAAGGCTGTAGAATGCAGGTCACGATTTCTTTGTGGTTCTTTTGTCCTTATATTGTATCTCACTGAGATGTACAGTAAAAATGCTGCACTTTAAAGTCTGTGAAGGAATTTTTTTTCTTTAGATGGTTATGCCACCAACACAACATACAGTTAGGTTCAGTGATTTCCACTTGTTTTCAATTTAGGGAGACTGATTTTTCACCCTTTTAATTTTACTTTATTCTTAAATAATGTAAAATATATACATGGTTCCATAATGGAAAATAAATACATGGTTCCAAAATTACAACTCCATACCAAGGTACGTTCATCATTTCCCTTCTACCATGTTCATGCTCTTCTTCCTCAGGTAACTATTTTAATTGTTTTTGGTCTGGCCCAACAATTGTTTCTTTTTTCAAATTAAAACCAAATACAAATATATTTTTGTCCCTTCACCCTTTCGTTCCACAAAAGGAGACATTCTTTAAACACTGTTCTCCATCTTGCTTTATTCACTTAACATCTTCTAAAGGGTACCTTGTATCTCTTTGGCCAGAGCTTTTCCCTATTCCTCTTTATACTAGAGAGTCCTCCTACACCATCAGGGGCATGTACCCTGGTGTACTAAACCATTTCCCACTGATGGGCATTTGCCTTGTTCCTGGAGCCATTTTAAGTCCTGCTGTAAGTTCAAGAGGACCACCTAAGAGAAAAATGGTTGCAGCAGGGAGCTGATGGGGAGTGGGGCCCCAAAGATGTGCTGCCAACTAATTGGGATCTTCAGTGGAAGTTCTCAATGTAGGGAGTCTTCAAAGAGATCATGAAAGTGACCATGACAGAGTCTAGACTAAGAGAGCCCCCAATATCATCAAGTAAGGACTTTCTTATGCCTTTTTCTCCCTCTTCCTTCTTTAGCCAAGCGGGGAGGAGAAGGATGGGAAAAGAGGGGCTGGAAGTGGAGCTTCCTCCGTCTTCCAGGCCTTTGTTGGGGTGACCATATGATTGACCATCCAAACTGGGACACTTTGAGGAGTGAAAAGAGACATTAAACATAAGTAAAATTGTATGACTTTTGAAATATGTATTTGTTGACCAATAATTAATTTTATTATATTGGTAGGTTTATAAAATAGTTCTATTCAAAAATTATTTCTTTTTAAATTAAATTAATATATATCTATGTAAACAGAAGAAAAATATAAAAACTCCTTTATGTTGATTATCCGAGTATTTAGAAAAATACATACACAGAATAACTAATCGTGGTGCATATTCATATACTTTTATCAATTTTTTAGCCTTACTTGCTCTAATGGAACTTTTTCTTCAATATGATTCTTCATAAAATTGCCTGCCATCATCCTCAAAGATGCATTTTATAATAACTTTGAAACTGGGGACAATTTCAATTGTGTCTTCTCTGTGCACCATGGCTAACTGTAATGTGAATGTACTCTATCTACAGGTTCTGAGGTACCCAGTAAGCTCAGAGCAAACTCTGTTAAGTGAAACATTCTATTTTTTCAATATTTGATATTTGCAAATATTTTAGCCGAAGTATTTCCACAGATATTGTCATTCATGTTCATTCAGAGAACCTTTACTTGACAAATATTCAGACAAGACTAAACTCATCAAATAAATTGTATTTAGGATTCTTTTTAATGTTCACCAAATTTAGATGCTGTAAAATTTTAGGCCTCTTCAATCTCATTCCATTCTGTTACTGAGTATAATACTAAAAATCTAATAAAACTAGGAGCCCCATTATAAGACTTTCCATAAGTCATGATATTCCAAGGCACAATTATAGAATCTCAAAGTTAAATCTTGTAAACCATTCAATTTAATATGTTCAGTTTCTCACTGGCTTTTGAAGGGGAAAATATTTAATATCTTCCTGTTTGCAAGCTTTGCTTTCAATAATTATAATCCACTAAAGGCTTTGAAAGCAGATAACTTTTCTTGCTCCAGTTGTTGAATGTTTGATTGAATTACTTCCAACTGATGTGAAAAAAATATAACCAAAATACTACCAACACTTAAAGGCTACATCCTTGGAAAAATTTATTCCTATTACAGGATATTTTGGTTGATTTATAAAAATATCATAAAATAGTTCTTCAAAAGCTGTAACATTTCTAAAATCTTACTGCTTACAGACAGCTGAAATATGTTTTTCTACTCAACATTAGCTTTGTAGTTCAATTACATACATATATTCCCTTATATGTATATATTCATACACACACACACACACACACATTCTCTTTTTTGATACCTAGGCTTCTATTTTGATTAATAAAATGTTTTCAGCTTGTTTAGATACAATTATGAATTATCTGTCTGGTGCTGCAACCAATTCCAAATATATTTCTGCTCCATTAATTCCTTAATTTAGAGATAACAAAGTTTTTACCACAGTACTATACTCTATCAAGATCCATAATCACATTATCATTGTGAAAATAAAGAATTTCACCTTCAATCTTGAACTCATCTGGATTTACAAAGGTATCCATATAATGTTACATGCTTCACTGTCGACAGGGTGAGCCTCCAAAAACTTGGTTTTGATTCCTTGACTTGGATGAAATATTAAATTATTAGAGTTAACCATTTTTCTGTTGGAAGCATCTGACATCGCTGACATAAATCTAGCATTACTCAACAGCAAATTTCTTCTGCCAATAGAGCTAATAAATTAAGAGCTCTCATTTCACTTCTCATATGTGCACAAGAAAATGTGGAATTGAAAATGAGCAAAATTAATTTAGAAGAAAGACATTTGATCTAAATGAAAAGTCACACGTGATGTGTAAACACCCCTTCTGCAGCTATATGTGTTAAATGCAATAGATAAGCTCAACAGGGAGCAGAAAGTTATCAGGTCCACTTAAGTTATAATCTTGGATACATTTTAAAGAAATAGTGGGAGAAAAAAATTCTGTTGTGTTTTGATAATATCCCAAACCTCGTGCCTATTCAATGTACCCGTTATTCACAAAACTTGCACACCTTCATTTAACAAAATATGGTATTAAAATACCCGACCAAAATGAAATCAAATAATGAAACAATAAGCAATCCCATTAAGATTCAGGTGCACCCCCTTGGCTCACAAAATTGAAGAGATTTTCAGGCTCACTGATCCAGGGGGTCAAACTATGTTGGCAGGAGTTTGCCCCAACCCCCTTAGTGTCTCTGGATGTCAGCCCACATTTGGGGTGGCTTCACTTCTCAAGTAGGCTCCTCCCATGAGGTCAAGGGAGCTGCTGGCAGCACCTAATTCATATCCTACTGTCTCAGCAACCTCAGTTTGCTGAGATTTCCAGAAATGTCCTGCCCTTGGGTCTCTCATTGGCCAGGTTTGAGTCATATGCACATCCATGAACCAATCACGACAGCCAGCAGAATAAAGTATCTGATTGGCTAGGCTGGTGTCACATGCCTGGGAATGCACATGCCCCACTGTGATGGAATTCCAATGAGCAACAAAGGAATCAAAAAGAATTTCCTTGGCGGTGTGTGTGCGTGCGCGTGTGTCTGAAACCGCCACCACCCATATGACACAAAGAACTGAGGATCAGACTGATTAAAAGTTATTTTAAATATTTATCTCACATTTAGATCCCCACCCCTGCCTTTTTCACATTGCTGGGTTAGAGCACTTGGCTGATGTTTATTTTATTTCTACTTTTTAAATTGCCTGGTTGTTCACTGTCTTCAGACTCACAGGTGTCGTCTCCTACAGTTGATGTGGAATTATAATAAGGTGAACCACAGAGGATGAGACATATTTGTTTTAACATCATCCAAGAAGCCGGTCATCAAGTGACTTCTTCCAAGTAAGGCATTTAAAACTTTTGAAGTCTACACCTTTATTCCTGTGATAATAAAAATAATAAAAATAATTAGCTAATATGTGTTAAGATATTATAGCTCTTACTATGTGCCAACCCCCTGAATTGGGTGCCTTCTCTGGATTATTTAATTTAATCCTTACTACAAACTTGCAAGGCAAGTATTATTATTATTTTTCAGATGAGCAAGCTGTGGCACAGAGGGATGTTAAATGTAAACCTCTCAAAGGCAAAGAGTAAACACCCTGTGTCAAATTCTTCACCCTGGTTACCGCTGGGCTGGAATTCAGAGCCCCGTCTGTTTGACTTTAAAACCTGTGGCTGGTTATACTGCACCCCAACCCCCTCTTTCCCCCATGCCTATCAGCAGGCTGGGGAGAGAAAATATAGACACAGGAAACAGAGATAAACAAAAGGCTGATTAGGATAATTTGCTAAACTGAACACTAAAGGGACCAAACATTTGGCGTAGATAAGGAAACATTTGATGACGGCACACTGTTACATCAAGATGTGTGCAGTGGCTGCCCATCCCCTTTGGTGGAATATTCTGGCAATAACCTGGGTTTGTTTCGTCTCAGAGGTGGCATCCGTCTGTGGTTACACCATGGCTCATTGACCTGGGGCTGAGCCGTCCCTTTTGATTCTGGGAAGAAATGAATGGAACTTGCATTCACTCCTGGGACCGCCTGCCCATTAAGTGTGAGGGTAAAGTCCCAGAGGGTTGGTTCTGCTGTACCCAGAGAAGCCTGAGCCAACCACAGCATCCTCCTTCCTGCTCCACTGATTTCTCTCTTCAACCTTTTTCAGGGCTATGTTGACTGTGATTCCCTAGCCTCTCAACCCAGATGGTTTAAGAAATGCCATTGCTTCTACCCACTCTGCATATGTGTCCGTGAGAAAACGCTTAACAGAGCTGTTTGGATGTGTCACTATTTGATAGTTTGCAGCTTTAAAAGTACCCAAAAGCCTACTAAAAAAGTTTAACAATCATTTGTTTCCAGATGACCAGCATTTCCCTGACGGAGACAGTAAAATACATTGTGCCAAATCACCTTAGAGTCATCAGAGTAGTTTTTAAGCTCTACAATTAAAAAAAATGTAAATAAAAAAAAATAACTCATCAAATCCTCAGCTCAGCCCGAAGGATTAGATGTGACTATCAGCCCATTTCATAGATAAGGTTGTGGAGACCCAGGAAGCTTAGGTAACTGGCCCCACCTGTCACAGCTGGTAAGTGGTAGAGCTGGGATTGGACCACGATTGTTCTGGCTCCCTAAACCATATTCTAAACCACTCCACCATGCCGCCCATCAGGTGACCAACTTCCTTCCCTTGTGCCATTCCGGGGCCACTGTGGGAGCATCAGAGCACAGCATCCTTGGAGCAGCTTTCCATTCTCATGTTGAACACGTCATCCTCAGCCAGAGGACTACTCCTTCACCCTGCTCCTCAGTTACATACGCTGCCCTAAAGAGCTGGGGTGCGGTCCTGCAGGTGTGGTTGGGCAGGGACACACAGCCTGGCCTCTTAATGCTAAAGGATGGATTAGGATGGCACCTGAGTTAGACGCAAGACAAATGAAGAACTGAGCCACTAGGAGTGGGGGGAAGAAACTGGGCAAACTGTATTTCAGGTGTTCATTTGGATATACAAAACATCTTCCCATCTTAAAAAAAAAATGTATCTGCTAAATGTATCCAGGCTCCCCGGGTTGTAAAGTGTCAGGAAACCCAACTCAAAATAGCTGAAGCAGGAAAGAGGAATTTCTCAGCTCACCCAACTGAGAGGTCCATGGGTGTTCCTGACCCAAGCTCAGCCTAATCTCGGGGGGCAGATGATGATTTCAGGTCTCTCTGCTCTCTTCGTCTTCATTCTGCAGCACCTGTGCCATGGCCCACTCTCTCCTGTGGCCAGGTATGATGACAGAGCTTAACATCCACTGGTGGGAAGCTCAGCTCCCCCTAAATATCTGAGCAGGAGTCCTGGAAAGGAATTCTCTTTGCCCTTGCTTTGGTCATGTGCTCATCCTACACCAATCACTGTGTCCAAAGGAAGAGGTCCTATGATGATTGGCCATGGCCAGGTCATGTGTCTACCCCTGACCAGTCACTGTGTCCATCCTGGGTCACGTGCCCATCTTTGGGGTGGAAGATGAACATGCCATGATTGATGGATCAGCAGGATCACATTGATGTGTGTGTGGGGGTGATCCCCAAAGAAAGGGGTGCTGGACAGACACAAACACCATATCTACCACACAGTGGGGGGGGGCAGTTTTAGGAATTTATTAGGGAAATTATTTCTGATGCAGCTTCCCATGCCTGGGGAAGTCAAAGCCCCCCCCCCCTCCAAAAACAAAACAAAACAAAACAAAACAGTAAAAAGCATGAGGAAGAGTGTGTAAACACTTTTAAGTACCACCTATGAAAATTGTATCAGTCTAAGCCTTTCCAAGACTTTTCTAGAGTGTTGGGAATTTAAAAATAATCCTAAAAGTGAGAGTAAAAGCTGGCCTAGCCAGTCTTTGCAGGTGAAATGAAGTACACTAGACGGAAAAACCGAAGGTCTCCCTGACTGGCTCTGGGGAGTTTCCGGCCAGTCAGCCCTAGTGTCAGCCCCACAGCGGGATCCTAGCACCACCTGTGCCTCCAGGCTGAGTTAAGGACTTTCGCCTCCAGCACTCTCAGGAGCTCTAAATTCACATCTTTTTAATCCCTGTCTTCCCCCCCACCTCCAAAAAAAAAAAAAAAAAAAAGGCAGCAGACACTCCTTCCCACAAAGCAAATACAAAACAGCACATTCTAGGAAGGCCCTCCCTGACCAATGTTTGTGCTCATGTCATCACTAACTATTCCTGGTTCCAACAGCGGCTCACCTCACCTTAATGACTGCTCTACTTCTCCAGCCGGCCCTCCACAAATCCTGCCGGGCATTCCTCACGGAACAGGCCTCTCTTCTCAGGCCGAGGCTGGCCAGGGCCTAAACACAGTCCAGCTCTGATGGGCCTGGGCATTTATAGTCATCGGCGCCTGGGGCAGGAGGGCTGCCTTCCACGCCCAGGGCACCAAGAGGAGCAGATCTGTGCTGACCGAGGGGGACAAGCTCCCTGGGCAAGGTCATCATGACGCCTGCATGGGGCAGAGAAGGCCCCAGGGCAAAACTGAGCAAAAGGTGTGGCCTGAGACATTTTTGAGGTATTAATGTATGTTTCCTTCTCTGTGATTTTCCTCCCTCCACCCCATTTCCAAGCGAGGAGTCAAGCCTTTTGTAATTCTTTAACTCAGGGATTTTTGCTCTGCTGAAAGCTTAATGGGTGTGTGTCTAGGGAGGGGGATCCTGACTTGGAAAACCCCCAGCTCACTGGACAGGTTGTATTTGAGGTCCCAAAGTATTAGAAGGTGTCACGGCCCAAGAGGGCTTTTGTAGCCCAAGGACTAAAGAAAGCACCGGACACGTTCTGAGACATGCGCTTTTATTATGGGGCTTACCCACAGGGTGGGAAGTCGAGTCACGTTGCCCTGAATTCAGGTACTTCTCTGAATGGATTCAGGAACTGCTCTGAATGGCAGAGGGTTCAGAGCTCAATGTGAAGATACTCTGCCCTTTGGAGAGGGGCTGAATAAGCTGGTTATAAGGGCTTGACATTTCATCGGGTATGAGAGCATAAGGCGGGAGTGGGGGTCTTACAACATAGTGAGGGATTATTACAGTCAACAGGGAAGAGGGGAGGATTATAGATTATCTTGTAGCCTCAAGGATTTTCATGGAGGAGGTAGTTTTGGGTATAGATTACATTTAGCGCCTGCTTTTACAAGGAGAATAGGTCAAACCTTAACTGTCCTAGGTCAAGCAAACTGCTGTGTGCAGTCTTCAAGACACTTGGGGAAGGCCCTGGGCCTGGCGGGCTCCCACAGAAGGAGTGAGAGGAGTGTCTCTGAGGGAGAAGAAAAGCTCCTGGAGTGGTCCTCAGTGATGCTGGATTCCTCCTGCTAAGGCTCCCAGATTGGACAATTCTATAGAAGCTGAACGACACTCAGCAGGGCCCTTGAAACTTGAGGGATGCCATCTTGGTGGTGATCATGATGGAAAGCACTGTATGGTCCTCTTCCCTAGCCCCTAGGCCATGGGGGTCGCTCTGATTTTGGTGAGACTTAACAACATGGAGGAAGCTCTGATTCTGAGTCAGGTGAAATTTCCTACCAACTTGAAGGGCTGGGTGTTTAGAGTTGTCTGTAAGTCTAGTTAAAGACATGGTAGGCAGAAGAATGCCATCCCATTACCACCACCACCAAAGATGTCTCCATCCTAATCCCCAGAACCCATGAATAAGGGGAATTAAAGTTGCAGATGGAATTAAGGTTCCTGCTCCCTTGAGCTGAGATGGGGGGATTATCCTGGATTATCCAAGTGGGCTCAGGATAATCCCATTAAAAGTGGAAGAGGCAGTCAGAAAGTGACAATCATAAAGAAATTTGAAAATGCTGCTCTGCTGGCTTTGAAGGTGGGAGGGAACCATGAGCCAAGGAATGCAGACAGCTGCTAGAAGCTGGAGGAGGCAGAGGTAGGGATTCCTTCCTAGAGCCTCCAGCAGGAACACAGCTCGGCTGACGCCTTGATTTTTGCCCAGTGAGACCCATATTGGACTCTTAAACCATTGAACCATAAGATAATAACTCTGTGGTTTGAAGCCACTAATTTACAGTAATTTGTTACAGGAGTCCTAGAAATCAAATACAGAAGACAATGAGTAATGAGTGAAATTGGCATTACTTACACACTTTTGAGATGGCCCCCTCCCTCTGTGTAGCGGCTCTCCTTCCTTCGTGGTGTTTCCTCAGGAGTCTGCTGGTTGCCCACATCTTGGGGGGTTCCACTGAAACTCTGTTTCATGTATACCAACTAAACAACCATCCTTTGTGTGCCTACCCTCTGCTGGATGCCCTGAGAGTGCAGTGGGGGTGTTAACGTGAAGATGCCATGGCCTGCCCTCAGAAGCAATGAGATGGAGAGTGATACAGACACATGGGTGACTAATTCAGGTGCAAGGCAGGCTGTGGCAAGTGTGGCTACAGAAGAATGAACCAAGTGAGATGGGAAGAATGAGATAAATATCACTAGAAGAATCTGGACTACTCATCTCATTTGAGGAAAAAGCCAAAGGCAGGAGTGAACTAAGCAGGGATAAGAACTACTTAGCATACACACTTCAGTTACCTATACCTTGTCCCTGGCAGACATGACTAATCTATCACTAATGTCTCTTTTCTGCAGAGCTCAGATTTCACTTCAGAATTTTTCTGAATCTAGTACTCCTGGCAGGCAATAGCAATTAGATGGATTTGGCACTTGTGTTAAAACCTGTGGCTAAAGTATGTAGCCCACTGAGATCGTGTCAGGCAAATAATGTAGAAAACTTCCATCCCTTCTTTTCCTCCTTATTGATGCTTGGAGTGGCCGGCTTGGGTTATCTGTGCTCTCCTAGTCATACAGGATTGTCTGGTCTCTAGATGTTCTAGCCCTAGAACATGAGCTGTGTTGAATACCTCCCCCCTCCCCCAACTTCAAAGCAAGAGTGAAAGAATTCCATGACCTCTTTCTAGACCTCAGGCTTCCAGTTGGGGGACAACAGACATTGGTGAGAGGAACAAACAAGAGGGTTCAGGAACTAAATGTTCAAAAGCTGAGCCTCCAGAAGTGACTGTTCTCATGCCCTGGGACAGTGGTAAGGAGACCTTGGGGAAATGGTCCAGCACCCTTAAAATTCCACAAAGGTAGAATGTGTGGTCAGGGAGCTGGGCTGTGCAATGGGTGCTGGCGTGCCCCTGCCCAGACAACCTATTTTTAACATTTTATTTGTAAATTTATACATACTCACTTTTTCAAAAATTCAGGCAGCAGAAGGGTATAAAATGAAAAGTAAAAGCTCCTTTTTCCTCTTGCTTCAGTGTAACTCCCCAAAGGTAACACTTTTTTTTATCCTTCTAGAATATTTCTATGCATGTATCATAGATACATATTAGTAAATAGACATGAGTGAGTGTTCCAGTTTGCTAATGCTGCCTTTAAATAAAATACCAGAAATGGATTGGCTTTTATAAAGAGGGTTTATTAGGTCACAAATTACAGTTGTAAGGCCATACAAGTGTCCAAACTAAGGCAACAACTGAAGAAAGGCTAATGGCATCTGGAACACCTCTGTCAGCTGGGAAGGCACGTGGCTGGTGTCTGCTGGTCCTTTGCTCCCAGGTTGCATTTCAAAATGGCTTTCTCCAAAATGTCTCTGGGCTTCTGTCTGTCTTAGCTTCTCTCAGCTCTCTGCTTGGTTCTCCTGGGATGTTTCTCTCTAAGCATCTGGGCATCCTCTCCTAGCTTCTCCAGGGCAAACTCTGGGCTTCAGCTCTTAGCTTAGCATCTCCAAACATCCTTCCGTCTTGCATCTCCCAGCATCTCCAAGCATCTGGGTCTGTGCGGGCTCTCAGTTCTCTTAAGGACTCCAGTGCTCTAATTAAGACCCATCCTGAATGGGTGGGTCGTACCGCCATGAAATGATCTAATCAAAATTTCTTACCTAGAGTTGGGTGGGTCACATCTCCATGGACACAACCTAATCAAAACCCCACCCTAATCAAAAGATAAATAAGTCTGCCCCCACAAGATTACATTAAAGAACATGGCTTTTCTGGGGAACATAATATATCCAAGCCGGCACAATGAGTAAGAGCCTTTTTTTCTGTCAACACTGGTGGGATCAAGATCATGCTGAACACTGTTCTGCACCCACCTCATTTTCATCTGCTCATCTTCTGGTGATGGTACATTTGGGCCCAGGAGCAAGACTGGACTTTGGCGCCAGACAGCCTGCAATTAAATCCTGGCTCGGGCACTTTCCCCTTGAGGGACTTAGGACAAGTTCTTTAAACTATCTATGCCCCTCCACATGTGGAGGGACTGCTCCAGAAATACATTTTCCTTCACAGAATTTTAATTTTTGGTCAACATACTATAGTATATTTGTCCATTAATTTTTTCTAATCTACAATATCCACTATATGTTAACATTGCAATTTGGTCCAGCTTCAAAGGAGATGCCCCAGTCCCTGTGGTTCCACAGCTGCTCTCAAGGACCATACCACACATTTTCCCCGTCTTCACCTTCAGGACTAGACCACTGATCCCCCACAGCCACCAGCCCCACTGCTCAAGGAAAATCCCTCTTTTTGGAAAACTCAGCTGCTGAGTCACCCAAGACACAGCTGAAGCAGCCACCCTGTTTGGATGTTCACTAATCCACCCATCCCCTGCTTCCCATCTGAATTTTCCAAGGCTGCTATAACAAGGTACCACACACTGGCTGGCTTAAACAATAGTTTATTTGTCTCACAGTTCTGGAGGTTTGAAGTTCAAAGTCAAGGTGTTGGCAAGATCATGCTGTCTCTGAAGTCTAGCATTTTGAAGTGTAGTCATGGTGCCACCAATCCAATCTCTGCCTCCATCACATGGCTGTCTCTCTCTTGCCATCTGTCTCCTCTGACTGTGTCCACATTTCCTCTGCTTATAGAGTAAGGCCCACTGTGATTCAGCTTGGTCCCATCTTATCTTCAAGGATCCTATTTACAAATGGGTTCACGTTCATCGGACTTAGGGTCAGGACTGGAATATGATTTTGTGGGGGACACAAGTCAATACCCCAAGACAGTCAATCATACCTTCAGTTGGGCAGGGCTGTTCCATCAGACAGCCCTACATATCTCAACCCTTTTTCTATATGTATGTCTCCCTACCAGACTAGGAACCCCTTAAAAGCAGGGACTCTGGCTTGTTTATCTATATGACCCCAGTGAAAGTGCTCAGTGTTCACAATACTGGGCATATTCTAAGAGAGCTGTATGAATAAATGGACAGGCATCTTAGACCTACCGTGTCCAAAACACAACTCTTGATTCCTCTCATTCTCCAAACCTGCACCTCCTGCTCTCCTCCCTTCTAGAAAACAGCATCACCATCCATCCAGTTGTCGGAGCCAAAAACCTGGGAGTCATGCTTGATTCCTCAGCTTCCTCATACCCCATATCCCATCCACCCAGTGCCCTAACTCCAAAACATATCTTAACACCACCTCCATCACCACCACCCAAGTCACAGCCAAAATCGTCTCTCACCTCCATTATGCAACAGCTTCCTACCTATCTCCCTGCCTTCTCTCTTGCTCCTCCCCAGCCCAGCAGCCAGAGTGTTGATCTTCCTACAGGAGAAAGCCCATCACATGCCTTTTCACAACCGTCAGAGAATCCATTCTGGCCACGGTCTTCAAGGTGACATGGGTCCTGCCCAGCCATGCAACCATGCAGCACACACACTTCTGCAGACATCCCAGACTTTTCCCAGTGTCTCGAGAATGCCAAGCTATCTCCTCTCTTGGGCCCTCTCTCTGGAATGGTTCTCCTCCTGACCTCAGCCACCCCTTCTCTCCCTTTAGGGCCCAGTGTAAATTCCACCTCTTCCAAAAGCCCCCCTCCCCCCAAAACCACTCACCTGCACACCACTGTTTTATGGGCTTCACTTGCTCCTGTGAAATAAATTCTCCTATTCAGTTGTTTTTTATTGTCCAGAATGTAAGCCCAAGAAAGCAGAGATCTTTTCCTGTCTTATTCATTGCTGTATTCCCTTGCCTTGCAGAAAGTGGAAAAAATATTTGTGGAATGAAAGAATGCATAGTCACCTCTTTGGATCACTTTTTCTGGAGAAGCTGTGCCTTGTTTTTTTTTTTTTAATTCAGTTTTATTGCAATATATTCACATACCATACAATCATCCATGGTGTACAACCAACTGTTCACAATATCTTCATATAGTTGTGCATTCATCACCTCAATGTATTTTTGAACATTTTCCTTACACCAGAAATAATAATAAAAAATAAAAGTAAAAAGGAACTCCCAAATCATTCCCCCCATTCCACCCTATTTTTCATTCAGTTTTTGTCCCCATTTTTCTACTCCTCCATCCATACACTGGATAAAGGGAGTGCGATCCACAAGGTTTTCACAATCACACTGTCACCCCTTGTAAGCTACATTGTTATACAATCATCTTCAAGAGTCAAGTGTGCCTTGATTTTAAGGAGCTGCCATACCAGCATCACTTGCAGGAAGGAGAGTTGGATGTGGAGAATATTTGATAGGATGTCTCTTAAGGCTTTTGGTTGCTACAGTATTGAATATCTCCTCTTTTACCATCAAGGTAAGTGACAGAAAGATCGGGGGAGGTTAAAACAGCAGAGAAACAACCCCTTTGAGGAATGGAAACTGTTAGAGCCAAGGTCCCAGCCAAAAGATAACTTGGATCCTTAATGCTTTGAGACAATTAAGGGAGCAAAGGAAAAAGTGCCTACATAATTCTCCTTTCTAAAATAGCAGTCTCAGGCTTCATATTATTGATGGTATTAGCAACTAATTAAGAAATCTTGACATCACTCAAGAATGATATAATTGAATGGAGTCTGAGAGAGAACTTTCAATATCTATAATAAGCCTAAAGTCAAGTCCTAAGAGGGTGTTCCTGAAGAGTCTTCCTGAGATAAACCAGGGATGTTCAGACCGATATGTCATCAAAGCATTCGATGGGGTTGCATTGCCATTAAAAAGAATCATAGTCTGCATTTACATGTGGAATCACTGACAGCCATAAGGTACAGTTAGAGGATCAAGCAAGGGTGGGCCACCCTTTGGGTTTGCAAAAAACACACTTTGGAGAAAAAATCATTATTCAAGAAATGGTTATTATAGTGTCTCAGTAGTAGTGGGACACTTTCTGTGGGAAAACAAGAGGATGGTCTTGAAAAGCAACATATTCTGTTTAGAGGGCTGTTGGTATTTGGGACATAACCAAAATCTGAGCTCTGTCTAGATAATCACTGAAGAACAAAATTAAATATCTATCAAGCTAGTTATTAAATACCAACAAACTCAGTGGTTGTCTACCATTTTCTGGCTTAACATACTTGATGAATGTAACCTGTTCCCAATTCTAATAAGTTGGCTTTCTATCAGGGGAGGCTGGTGATGGGAAGGAAGCACAACCCATGAGGCAGGTGTAGAACGGTTGTGTACTTTGAAAAAGCCCCCTGAATGATTCTAGTATCTTCTCCTGAGGGTCATGACCCCATCCTTCTTTCCCACCAGACAATCACTGCACTACTTACTCATTTTATTGAATTTACAATTTAAAACATGGATCTGACAAAAAGCAAATCAGTGATTCCCTGGAGTCAGGGTTAGGAGCAGGACTTGACTGAAAATGGGCACAGGGGAACATTGTGGGATGGTGAAGCATTCCAAAACTCGATAATAGTGAGGGTTACACAACTATATAAATTGACCAAACACATCAAATTGTACATTAAAAATGGATTAATTTTATAGTATGTAAATTATACCTTGACAAAGATATGAAAGAAATGGATCAACCCAATCTGTGTGCATAGATATAATGTAGGAACAAATCCAAACCCAAGCTCATCTTCTCCACCAAACTTCTCTAGCATTCCCAGTCATCTCAGTGAATAGTGTCCTCTCCACCCAGGTGCTTGGGTGCCTGCCATTTTGGGTCACTAGTCTCTCACCCCTACAACCAGTTGGTCTCCATACCTGACCAGTTCTACCTCTTCAGTATTGCTTGAATCTGTCCATCTCCCCCCAACCCTGATGCCACTACCTGGTTCAGGCTGTCACTGTTGCTCTTTCAATGTTGTGCTTGCCTCCTAAGGATGCCCCTTCCCTCCTTCCAGTACATTCCACCCCCCCTTTTCCCAAGCATGAAATTCTTCAATTGCTCCCTATGGCCCTCAGGGAAAAAAAAAAAAACTCAGCAACTCAGCAGGGCACAGCTTACAAGACCTCCCATGACCTAGAATCTGTTTATTTCTCTGGCCCTATCTCTTGGCAACCAAACTCTAAGTCAAATTGACCTACTTATCTTATCTATTTCCTGAAACGAGATAAGCTGTCCTTCTCTCCTTTGCTCACACAGTCATCTCTCCACCCACAATCACCATTATGTCAGAGACAGCTGGTTGTTATCCAATATTCCCCCTTCTTCCTTAGTAACCACCCTGACTTCTACCTGAGCATGTTGTCATGCAGTTAAAAGATCTCATTTTCCAGCATCCCTTGCAGCTATGTTGGCAACAAAATCTGGTCAAGGAGAAAAGTAGAGCATATCAGAGAAAAAGGCCATTCTCTCTTCTACCTTCCTCCTGTCTGGAATGAGCTTGCCATGGCTGGAGCTCCTGCAGCCATCATAGACCAAGGTGACCTGAGAGAATAGAAGCCCTGTATGGCAGTGCAATAAGATAGAGGGGGCTTGACACTATAGAGCCTCCATATCAACTCTGGACTTTATTTTTGTGAGAGAGAAGTTAACTTCTATCTCCTATCAGCCTCTATTTTGGAAGGTCACTGCTATTTGCAGACAAACAACATCTTAACTTGTGTAAAGAGTGCTTTCAAACACAAGTTTAACTGACTGACTCACTTTTCCGTCTATCTAAGTCCTATTTTACCCGTAACACTTAGCTGAGGAGCCACCTACTCCGGGAAACCATCCTGGCCTCGAATGTGAGTCAGATGCCCCTCCTCTGACTTCCATCGTAGCCCATGGCACTTCTTCCCGTCATGCTGTTGCTATAGATTAGATCAGCTCATGTTTTGCCTCCAAGACCAAATTCCACGGAAGGAAGGGACCTCCTCTCATTCCCTTACATGTCCTGGACCTGGCATTGGGCGTGGCTCTCAACACGTTTGCTGAATAAGAAAATGTGTTTTAACACCCAAGTGATTAACCTAAGAGGATCAATCATATCACAATTTTGAAAGGGAACCAGGTGAACACTCATTCCAGTTTTATATCAACTGCTCCTCTCCAAATGTATCTGTGAACAATAGGTCTGGACATAATGCATACACCAATAACTGTCACAGAAAAAAATCAAAACTTCACTTCCAATATCAAGAAATGGGAGCTGGACTCTTGAATTTGTAAAAGGTTGACTAAATCAGAAGCTTTCCAACAAAGACATGCTTAAAAGTTACTGACCCAGTTAGAAAATAACAGGAGGACAAAAGAAGAAAATAACTCACCACTCTAGGACAACTTGAGTAAATTCAGAATAAATGTACAGACTGGTTAAATTGATTTAAAATAGATTCCTGTCTGGTGTGATTGTGAAAACCTTGGGGCTCACACTCCCTTTAATCAGTGTATGGATGGATGAGTAGAAAAATGGGGACAAAAACTAAATAAAAAATAGGGTGGGATGAAGGGGATGATTTGGGTGTTCTTTTTTACTTTTATCTTTTATTCTTATTTTTGTTCTTTTTGGTGTAAGGAAAATGTTCAAAAATTAATTGGGGTGATGAATGCACAACAACATAATGGTGCTGTGAACAGTTGATTGTACACCATGGATGATTGTATGGTATGTGAATATACCTCGTTGAAACTTGTTTTAGTTTGCTAATGCTGCGGAATGCAAAACACCAGAGATGGATTGGCTTTTATAGAAAGGGGGTTTATTTGGCTATACAGTTACAGTCATAAGGCCATAAAGTGTCCAAGGTAACACATCAGTAATCAAGTACCTTCACTGGAGGATGGCCAATGGCGTCCAGAAAACCTCTGTTAGCTGGGAAGGCACATGGCTGGCGTCTGCTCCAAAGTTCTGGTTTCAAAATGGCTTTCTCCCGGGATGTTCCTCTCTAGCAAGCTTGCTCTTCTTCAAAACGTCACTCACAGCTGCCCTCCGTTTCCTCTCCTTGAGCCAGCTCATTTATATGGCTCCACTGATCAAGGCCCACCCCGAATGGGTGGGGCCACACCTCCATGGGAGTATCCCACCAGAGTCACCTCCCACAGCTGGGTGGGGCACATCTCCATGCAAACAACCTAATCCAAACATTCCAACTTAATCCCCACTATTCTGTCTGCCCCACAAGATTGCACCAAAGAATATGGCTTTTTCTGGGGGACATAATACATTCAAACCGGCACAAAACTGAAATTTAAAAAATAGATTCCTATCTAGTTACAGATGCCACTTACCTGGGGACACGTCAGGCACACACATCTCAGAATGCCAGACTGGATTTTAAAGCCAGGCTTGCGATTTTATAATCCAACAAGCTATGGGAACCAAAGTGGAAATTAAAGATCTTAAAGGCCAAGAGAATGTAAGACTTGGGGGAGGAGGAGATTAAAAAGAAGAGCAATTATGGAATAAAGCCAAAGGCTAAATCAGATTTAAGGGGAAAAGGCACAGATCCTGGGAATTGAAATCAATAGCTTAAAACTTGTTCCGGGCACCTTTAGGACAACTGAAAAGCCACCGACATCACGGTGGTAATGACAAAGAAAGTGATCTCATTTGGAAGTGCCTGTTGATACACGGATCACACAGGAAAGAAGTGTTTCTTCCATACAGAATTTCAGCATCAAACGTCAAGAACCTGAGTGAATGCCTTGCACGTGAGCCGAAGTTGTGATATTCTAATGCGTCTAAACCCTGATGAAATTGGTAAGGCATCCCACTCGGGAACTGAACCCCAGGGAGGCTATTAGCAATTTAGCTTCTCATTTCATGTGGGAATGTGAATGTCACGTCCCCAAGAGGCCTGCAGATCGGAGACTGGATGGGGCTCTGTGCCACGGTGGGTTAAGTAGTTGCAGCCTACCCACCCAGATTATTTGACTTCGCTTCCTCCCACCACCCTCTTACCCTCCCTGACTCTCCAGGCAGCAAGGGTCTCTCAGAGGACTTGACGAGAGAGGTTACAAAAGTGTGACAAGCAGCCACGTTTGCTGAAATACGGGGGAAGCAGTTTAGGCACTAATACAACTCTTTCATGGGCTCGCAGTGGGTAATAAGCTCCAGACTGATGTTTCAAAGACCCTTAGTTCTAGCGTATTTCTCGGGGGTGGTGCAGTGTGTGTATGGGGGGTGGGGAGGAATGACAGCAGAAGGAGTAACTTACCTAACAGCTGCCCCTGTTCCCCAACAATGGAAAACTTCAGTTTTAAGAAGTGAGGAGAGAATGAGTCAGTTCAGGGTATGTATTTTGCAAAAGCTCTTAAGTGGCACCTTGAATCCTGTTAGCTACAGGGCTGTGCTTATTACTTCAATCAGGCTCATAAACAGCCAGGCTTCACCTATTTGGACTAATTAGGAGAAAATCCATTAGAATCTGTGAAAAGCTTGAAACCTAAGTGCCATAGGGATATATATTTAAAGCAACATTCCCTTACACAAATGCTGTCTGGGGCAGTGAAAAAATAACTTTGGATTAGAACCCAGGGCTCCTGAGTTCAAGTCCTAGCTCATCTGCTAGGTCACTAACACCATGACTTTGACCCGCTAATAATAATAACAATAATTTGACACATATGCAAGCTAGTTCGAATTAAGTGGCTTTCATACATTACATACACACACACATATATATATATATACATATATACATATATATATAAATTTTTTCACAATATTGCAGCAAAATAGACTTTGGTCCCATTTCACAGATTAGGAAACTGAGAAAAAAATTAAGATTACACGCAACTAAACAGTGGTGGAGCTGGGGTTTGAACCTACACAGGGAGGTACACCTGCTCCCACAGATGCCGGCCTTCCCAGCTCACCACACAAATCCACCCAGCTTGCAGTCAACCCTGCTGACCTTCGTTACTCACCTGTTAGATGAGGTTTTGGTCTGGCCAGTCTCTGAAGTCATCTCCTGCTATAAAACGCTTGATTTCCAAGTACCTGGAGCGAGCCAACATTGCCCGCTAATTTGCCGTGCTCATGAAGACTTGTTTCATCAAGCACAGCCAAGAATGTTGTAATTTATAAAGAACATGTTTGTTGTTTGTAAATGCCAGAGAATCATGGAGAGGAGGTTGGTCTTTCTGACATCTTGTTCACACTATTAATTTGTTTAGCAAACCTTTTTAAACCGAAGAAAAGTAGATAAACTTCAGCCCCACCCCTGTCTAGAATAGTGGTTCAGTAGCACCAGCATTCACTTGGTAACTTGTTAGAAATGCAAATTCCTGGACCACTCCAGACCTATTGGACAGACAGATCTCTGGCGGTGGGGTCTGGCACTCTGGTTTTAACAAGCCCTCCTGGGAGCTCCTGATGAACCCTCAAGTTTGAGGGCCACTGATCCAGGATCACTAACTCTCAGCTATGGACACCTGAGTTCATGAGATGTTTCCTAAATGTTAATTTGGAGCCAGAGCTGGTAGACCGGCACACTTTAGTTTAATAAGTAAACACTATTTGCAAACAACAATGCATCTCTGGGTGCCATCTCCTATGCAGGGGAGGAATGGAAAGAAAGGGAAATTCTGGTCGACTTGGGAAGGCTGGAGGGTGGGACCTGGGCAGCGAGGGGATGGGGGAGGCAAGCAGAGCTGGAATGTGGGGGTGAGGGGAGGAAGGAGAGGAGTGGAGCGGGAGGAAGCAGCCCAGTCTCACCGCCCCGTCTGGTGGCAAACATCACCCAGGGCCCCAGGCCGCAGGAGCCAGAGCCAATTCCAAGTTTCTATCGTAGAATAAGTCTCTCGCTCCTCCCCCCACCCCCGCGTCTGCCCCATCCCAGACGGCTCTGGGATTCGGGAGGAATCACTCCCTGCAATCCTGGGTTGTTCCAGGATGGAGGACGCCTTTTCTGGGTTTGCAAACTTCGGGCCGGTTCCCTGCGTGAGAAACTTCTCGCGTCCGGCTTTGGTGTTCTGGAAGCCTCTGGGGCCTCCCCGCCCTACGGTGGGTGGGAGCAGGGCCCCGAGTCCCGCCCCGCTAGGACTGAGTGACGCCCTGAATCGCTAAGCAGGGGGGAGGCGGAGGGGAGGGGGAGGGGGAGGGGAGGGGAGGGGGGAGGGGGAGAAGGCGCGGGGTGGGCGGAGCGGCCGGGGCTGGGGGCGGAGCCAGTCCCGCCCCCGTGAGCGGTCAGCTGACCGCGCTCTCGGTTTGCACCCGCTCATTTACTGTAACGCTGACGGCTTCCCATCACAATCATCTATTAGTCACCCCCGAGTGACATGTGATAGGAGCAACAGCTCAATCCGAGGAAACGGCAGCGGGGATGATGATGGAGGGAGTAAGGGAGGCTCGGGCCGCCCCTGATTTTTGCTGGAATTGGGAATTCATGCTGAGTCAGGGAAACCTGCGAAAAATGCCAGGGAGACCAGGTCAGTCTTCTGGAGATAGATTCCTCAGGGCCAGGAGTGGAGAGTCCAGGAGAAACCGTTGCTTAGGGTGCCCGCAGGCCGCAGACCACTGAAGCCATGCTCCGGAGTAGAGGACTGTCTGCCTTGACGTTGCTGGGGGTTTCAAGTAGAGTAGGATGGCGACGTCCTTTGCCCTTAGCGACCTCTCTGGTCCAGAGCGTGGAGCAGGGACCACCGCCAGCATCGCCTGGAGTGGGTTAGAACTGCAGAAGCTCCGGCCCCAGGCAAGCCTCCCGGACAACACGGCCAGGGGCATTCCTGATCTAGAGAACACATGCTCCCTGCATGCTGCGTGATGAAGCCGGGCACGCGCTGGAATGGACACCTACTTACTCCTCTGGAGTCTGCGGGAATGCAGTCATGAGCTTTGACCTTTCGTAAATTCAACAGATACATTTGAAGGAGTTGTCAGCCAGCCCAGCCAACCCAGAGCTGAATTTCACCCACTTGGTTACACTTTGGCTGTGCCCTGCTTTGCAGACTTGCTCTCCAGCTCACACACAATTTATTTATAAAAAAGGGAGGGAGGGGAAAGAAAGAAGAGATGGGAGGGAGGGAGGAAGGGAAAGAAGGAAGGAAGGAAAAGAAAGAAGGAAGAAAGAAAAGAAAAAATGGGAAGGAAGAAGGAAGGAGAGAAGGAAGGGAGGAAAGAAAGAGAAAAGAGAAAGAAAAGACGGAAGGGAGGAAGGAAGGGAAAGAAGGAAAGAAAGAAAGAGAGAAACAAAGGAAAGGAGAGAGGAAAAGTGGGAGGGAGGAAGAGGAAAAAGGAAAGAATAAAAAAGGAAGGAAGGAAAAATGGAAGGAAAGAAAAAAGGAAGGAAAGAAAGAAAAAGGTAGATGGGAGGGAGGGAGGGAGGGAAGAAGGAAAAACAGCTAAAAGGAAAAAAAAGTCCACTTGTCTTTCATTGGAAACAGTTAACTTCACAAGCAAATTCCTCACATAAAAGAAAAACAAATGAGGTAGGGTGGTAGGCTTTTGAAAGGAGAGAGTTGAGGAAGTGGTGAGCTGGCTTTATTTACCTGTAGGGCCTTGTTAAGACACATTTACCTTGAGATAAAAGGTTTTCTTTTGAGACAATCCCAAAATGACTTGGCTTGATTCAATTAAGCCAGGCCTAATGAAAGAGAATTCCAGCTTGGAGATATGCATCGCCTCACCAGGTGAGTTGTAAATACATTCTGACCAGGTTTAAGAGGAAAGCTCTTGAAAATTTAATCTATTTTAAAAATGCATATCCTTGCCACAAATTGCTTTGAAGAAGATCGCTGTGCTGATTGCATGCTGAGATAATTATTCCGTATCACCACTTAGGGAACAAGATTTTTTTTTTTTTTTTTTTTTTTAAGACTACAGTGTCAGTCTTTGTTAATGACTTGGGAGGAGAAGGAGAGAATCTGATACAACTGAAGTGAGTCTTATTCTCCAGCTTCCTATCCATGAACTCCCTTTCAGACTCAGGCTGTGGGAAGCTGGTCTTGTCTTGCTTGATGAGCTTTGAACCCCTCTGAGTAACCTCTGCTCACCTGTCCAATTCCTAGGCCCCACATGAAAGTGAGAAGCTATTGGGTACTGTAGGAGAACATGAAACCAGAGATTTGATCCTCTTGGCTTGTGGCCCTGAGCAGTCTCCCTGCTTGTGCTGGGCCCACTTTCCTCCCTGAAGGAGTAACTCTCTGCGTGAGCTCCGTAAGGCCTAGCTGTCCATCCCCAGAGAGAGAGAGAGAGTGGGCTGAGGAGTCCCATGGGTGAATGAAGCAACGCTAGTGCATGGATGGGTGGTTATGAGGGGACAGCTCAGCCCACCTTCCATCATGGGTAATATGTTGTACTTACAGAGGTGCTGCCCCCTCCACATGATGTGCGTGGCAGGCATGGCTGATTTCGTACAGCACTCTGGGCTACTGAATCCTTCTTAGTTCAGCATTACTAGTTCGTTCGTTCATTCATTCACTAACTTAATAAATACTTACTAAGAATCTACCAAGTGCCAGGCACTGATCTGATAGAGAAAGATGATATAAATAGATAGATAGCAAAAGCAATGCTGTATGCTATGAAATAAATGAAACAGAGCAAGGGTTAGTGGTTGGGCAAGGTAACTTCTGATATGGAAGTTAAGAAAGGTCTCTTTGAGGAGGTAAAATGAAAAAGGGTTATTTCAAGAGCCAGGGGGAAGGCATTCCAGGCCAAAGAACAGCAGGTACCAAGGCCCTGAGGCAGGAAGGGGCTTAAGCAAGGTCTTGGATCTGGCCCAGGAATAAACCCAAGGAACCATCCTGAAAGCAGGCCCTTGGCATCTGAGTGAAGTTGTACTTGGATGGCAATTTATGGGCAACTCTAATTTTTAATGGTAGGTGCATGAGGAAGCAACATAGTATAATGACTAAGAGTTAGACTAACTGGATTCAGATTCTAACTCCTCTTACTGATTTTGTGACTTTGGTCAAATTACTTTATATACTCTATGTCTCAGTTTCACTGTAGTGATAAAGGGAGATAAACTGACCATTGCATAGGGGAAAAGACAGTTCATTGTAGGGTTTAAGTCACCAAACAATTAATTCACCAAGTTTAGCAATTTACCAAAACCTTGTATTAAAGAATATTTTTTGTGACTTTTTGTAATGAATATGAATATTCTTCAAAATTATGTATCCTTATTATATATTCAGTTCACATTCAAAATATTTAGGGATATATTCAGGATATATGCAGCTCACTAATATAAGCTAGATGAATATTACTATTTAATTTAGTCAAATAGAGGAGAGGTGTTAGAAAATAACCCCTTCTCTACATGACCTAATTATTTTCAGCAATAATTATAAAATGAAACAAATAACAAAAATGGCCAAAGAAGAAGCACAAACACTGAAAATTTTCCTTTATTGAATATTTTTTGTGTAATCTTGCTAGTAAAAAAAGAGTTTAAAAAAATTTTTTTTTACTGTGCAAAAAGGGGAAAAACAAATCTAATTATTCAATAGTTCTTACATCTGCTTAGTATTAAGCTTGGTTCCTTTGGTTACAGTCTGATATAATACTATTTTATGTAAATAATTGTTCAGTAACTAGGAAGCAACTTTTACTAAAGCCCAAATGTCTGCATTTCGGGCAACTACCAAATCATACCACTGTTGCAACAATTTATTTTCTTGATGTAGTCTTTAGTTTAAAACAATTAACAATTAGAAACCAGGACTACTCTTCAGTTTCAAATTCTGTGAAACAGTTCACTTATGAATTAAAATTTGTACTCACCAAATGAAAACATCATACCTGGCAATTCTTGCTGCTTTTCACTGTTTAAAATTTAAAAACACAAATAAAAACTCAAGTGGTCACAGAGAATGAATGACAGAATTGAAGTTACCCAAGTTCTGTTTTGTCTGTGCAATCTGAGTGCCAATAGCATTTTCTCTGAATCTACAGTTTAAAGGCAGGCAAATATAGTGGCACAGGGCTGGCAACGCTAGCTGAGCTGTTATGAACCACGACAGTGACAAGCGCTCTCAAAAGGAACCCAGGTAACTGAGTTTGTCTGTGGGGGACTGCTGGCTGTAATTGGGAATTCTGTGGAATACAGTGTTTATTAAAGAATGTGCTCTCTCTCTCTTTCTCACACACACACATACACACACACACACACACACTCACACACATTGCTTAAACTCAACAGTAACTCCAGCAATTGTTTAAAACATACACCAAAAAAATAAAATTAAATTAAATTTAAAAAAATTCCTCCACCCCCTGCCCCAGAGAGGTGTGTTTTATCACTGGTTTTATTTAGAACTTCCAGGCACAGCACAGTAAAGACATCAACTTTGAGTCGGTTTTATCTTAGCTTTTAAATTCCCCGCAGATGGTGTTCTATCCCAGCCACAGCGCCCGCAGTACAGCAGTGCATTTCATATCCAGGGACACAGTGGCTCTTTACGACTGTGAAACAGGGTCCTCTGCAGTAGTGGGGTGTCCAACCATATCTAGGAAGACTTGCTTCAAGAGAGGATCTTTTTTTTTTTTTAATTCAACATAAGTCTTTTATTCATTCAAAAATCAATCATTGGGAGAGGCAGGGCAAGATGACGGCATAGAGAGGAGTGGAAGCTAAGTAGTCCCCCAGAACAACTACAAAAAACCAGAACCTACTAGTAAATAATCCAGAATAACTGCGGGGGGACAAACGAGATCATCCACTCATCATACACCAACCTGAATTGGGAGGAATGCCTGAAAACACAGTATAAAATCTGTAAGTAAAACCTGCGGATCCAAGTCGTGAGACCCCCTCCCCCATAGCCTGAGCTGCAAAGCCTCGTGGTGCCAGAGAGAAGCTCTCTCCCAGCAAGCGAATATAGTTCAGCTGAGCTCCAACTGGGGTTTTAAGTAGCGAGTGTGAACTGCTCACTACAGGTACGCATCCCCCAAAAATAGAGGCTTTGGGTGACGACTGACCTTGGAGAGCCAGAGGGTCGCCTTGGACTGGGTCTGAAGGGGACTATCTGTTTCTTTTTTGGCTCAGTGGAGAAAGCCCCAGTCATTTTCAGTTTCCAGGGCTGTGACTTGGGGAAGGGTGGAGACAGCACAAGCAGAGACCAAGACCATTGAAATGCTAATGACCTCCACCTGGGGGCTCTGTCTTCTCTAGGAGGAAAGGGGTGGGGCCCTTTCCATTCAGAACCAGACCCCAGAGCCTGGGGGAACACGGCCATACCTCCTCACACCAGTCATGAATTAAAGGCTAACAGGTGTCACCTGCTGGGCAGAAAAGCACAGTGACCCGAGGCATCAAAGAGTGGAGCAACTTTCTAAGACACACCTGCAGGGAAACCAGATACTGAATATTTCTTCCCTCTGGGACCTGAGCCTGTTCTGGTCTGGGAAAACCTGATTTGGATAACCAAGGAAACCATGCCTAGACAACAGAAAATTACAACCTACACTAAGAAAAACAAAGTTATGGCCCAGTCAAAGGAACAAACGTACACTTCAACTGAGATACAGAAATTTAAACAACTAATGCTAAATCAAATCAAAAAGTTTAGAGAAGATATTGCAAAAGAGATAGAGGCTGTAAAGGAATCACTGGGCATATATACGGCAGAAATCAAAAGTTCAAAAAAACAACTAGTAGAATCTATGGAAATGAAGGGCGCAACACAGGAGATGAAAGACACAATGGAAACATACAACAGCAGATCTCAAGAGGCAGAAGAAAACACTCAGAAACTGGAGAACAAAACACCCGAAAGCCTACATGCAAAGGAGCAGATTGAGAAAAGAATGAAAAAATATGAGCAACGTCTCCGGGAACTCAAGGATGAAACAAAGTACAATAATGTACATATCATTGGTGTCCCAGAAGGAGAAGAGAAGGGAAAGGGGGCAGAAGCAATAACAGAGGAAACGATTAATGAAAATTTCCCATCCCTTATGAAAGACATAAAATTACAGATCCAAGAAGCGCAGCGTACTCCAAACAGAAGAGATATGAATAGGCCTACGCCAAGACACTTAATAATCAGATTATCAAATGTCAAAGACAAAGAGAGAATCCTGAAAGCAGCAAGAGAAAAGCGATCCATTACATACAAAGGAAGCTTAATAAGACTATGTGCGGATCTCTCAACAGAAACCATGGAGGCAACAAGGAAGTGGTGTGATATATTTAAGATACTGAAAGAGAAAAAACCGCCAACCAAGAATCCTATATCCAGCAAAGCTGTCCTTCAAATATGAGGGAGAGCTCAAAATATTTTCTGACAAACAGACAATGAGAGACTTTGTGAACAAGACACCTGCCCTACAGGAAATACTAAAGGGAGCACTACAGGGTGATAGAAGACAGGAGTGTGTGGTTTGGAACACAATTTTGGGAGATGGTAGCACAACAATGTAAGTACACTGAACAAAGGTAACTATGAATACGGTTGAGAGAGGAAGGTGGGGAGCATGTGAGACACCACAAGAAAGGAGGAAAGATAAAGACTGGGACTGTGTAACTTGGTGAAATCTAGAGTATTCAGCAATTGTGATAAAATGTACAAATATGTTCTTTTATAAGGGAGAACAAGCAAATGTCAACCTTGCAAGGTGTTAAAAATGGGGAGGTACTGGGGGAGGGATGCAATCAGCATGAACTAGAGACTGTAACTAATAGAATCATTGTATTATGCTTCCTTTAATGTAACAAAGATGATATACCAAGGTAAATGCAGATAAGAGGGGGGGATAGGGGAGGCATGTTAGACACTTGACATTGGTGGTATTGTCTGATTCTTTATTCTACTTTGATTTAAGGTTATTTTTCCTTTTGCTGCTTCCTAGCTGTCATTTCTTTTTCCTCTTTCTTTTGCTTCTCTACCTTCTTTGACTCTCCCTCCTGCCTTGTGGAAGAAATGTAGATGTCCTTATACAGATAGTGGTGACGGTGGTGAACACATAAATGTATGACCATACAGAGAACCATCGATTATTTACTTGGGATGGAATGTATGGTGAGTGAACAAAACCATATTAAAAAAAAATGGGTTGATGACAAAACCTCGAGGGCAATATACTGAGTGAAATAAGCCAGACACATAAGGACAATTATTGCAGGGTCTCACTGATAGGAACTAATTATAATATGTAAACTCATATACATGAAATATAAGGTACCAAGATATAGGACGAGGCTTAAGAATGGGGAGTGGTTACTTAGTATGAGCAGAATGTTCAATTAGGATGAACTTAAATGTTTGGAAATGAACAGGGGTGTTGGTAGCAAGATGTGAGAATAACTAACAGCGCCGAGTGGTGTGTGAATGAGGTGGAAAGGGGAAGCTCAGGGTCATATATGTCACCAGAGGGAAGTTGGAGGTCAAAAGATGGAAATGTATAAAACTGAATCCTATGGTGGGCAATGTCCATGATCAACTGTACAAATACTATAAATTGCTTCCATGAACCAGAACAAATGTATGACAATACAATTAGAAGCTAATAATAGAGGGGCATATAGGGAAGAAATATATGCCTATTACAAACTATATACTACAGTTAGTAGCATTTCAACATTTTTTCTTAAACAGTAACAAATGTACTATACCAACACTATGAGTCAACAATTGAGGGGGGTTGGTTAGGGATAGGGGAGGATTAGAGTTTCCTTTTCTTTTTTTCTTTTTTCATCTTTCACTTTATTTCTTGTCTGGAGTAATGAAAAGTTTCTAAAAATTGAACAAAAATTAAGTGTGATGGATGCACAGCTGTATGAGGGTACCCAGGGGCAAGTGATTGTACACTTTGGATCTTTGGATAATTGTATGGTATCTGAACAATCTCAATAAAAATGAAAAAAAAATCAATCATTGGGTTTATTCTGCAGATATTTTTAAAAAGGGGGTGGGGAGTGGGCGAGGCTTCCCATCACAGTGCCCTTACACTAATTAACTTGCTAGCCAAGAGGGGGTCTTTTAAAAAATTATTGAATGTAATTCACATCACACAAAATTCACCTGTTTAAAGCGTACAACAGAGTGGTTTTTGGTATCGGTGTGGAATTGTGCAACCATCACCACCTTCAAATTTCAGAGCATTCTCCCCACCCCAAAAGGAAACCCTGTATCCCTTAGAATCAATTTCCATTCTGCACTTCCCTGGTGACCACTGACCCACCATCTGAGCTTTCCCCAGAGCTCTGTTGGTCTCTTGATCTGAGATCTCACTGAGGGGAAGAGCAGAGAATTGCATGCGCTGTGTTGGGGATTTGAATCATGTCGCCCACAAAAGAAACGTTCAAGTTGTAATCTGCGTTCCTGTTGGGTATGAACCCATTGGTAAATAGGACCTTTGAAGATGCTATTATTAGTTAAGGGTTGGACTCATTGGTGAATAGGATCTTTGAAGATCCTAGCTAGATGAGGCCAAATTGAATCTGGGTGGGCTTTAATTCGTAAGAATGCAGTCCTTATGAGGCAGAGGAAATTTGGATGTGGTCAGCCAATAGAAGCCAGAAGCCAGCGGAAATTAGAGGAGCAGACACAAGGAGAGAGTGCCATGCGACAGAAGCAGAGATGTACCTACAAGCTAAGGCACCCCAAGGCTTGCAGCCAGCCAGCACCAGAAACAGATGGCATCTAGAGGAGGAACATACAGGCAAGGAATTAGCAGGTGACCTATGTGGTCAGGTCACAGAGGACAAGAGGGAAGGGCTGGAGCTAGAGTACAGGGACATCCCGCAGGCCACGGGAATGACTTTGCTAAGTCATTCCTAAGAGCAAGGAGCCCTTTGGGTCTGACACAGAGCCTTCCACGCATGCTCAGAAAACGTGGTTAAATGAACAAATGAGTGAATACATCTTTCATGCCTTTTTAAAACGTCATAAGGGATTGCTTTATTCTAAACGTTCGCAACATAAAGGCATAAATATGAGCGACAGCTAGGTGTTCTCTGGAGTTATGCTGAGATCTTACTGTTCATTTTGTAGGAATCTGGTGTGGACTTTTATACTAAGCAAAGAGCTGAGCTAAACTTGCGAATCAGTTGTAGCTCATCTTCTCAGGAAGCTGAACTCCAAACTTGGAATTTCTTGTTGTGATTTGATGGAATGGACAGATGGCACTCAGACCGAGGATTTGTTGCTGGTGGAGATTTAGAGCCAGTTCTTTCTCATTTGGAGTTTCTTCTTACTGACTTTTCTCTTACTTTTTCGTTTGAAATTTAGTATATCCACTTGGTTCCCCTGGGAAGGCTTTGGACCTCCTCAGGTGGTCAGACCCAGAGAAAGCAATAGTTTCAGTCCCTCTCCTGTCCTTTTGTTAGTTTCTTGTGTATCCTTCCAGTGTTGATTTATGCAAATGCATGCCAATTTGAATATATAATCTTATTTTCCCTTTTTCTTGCACAAAAAGTAGCTTACTATGTACACAGTTCTGAAACTTGCTTTTCCCACTTCATATATGATGGACATTTTCCTCATTCCCAACACTATTCCATTGTTTAACCACTCTCCTCTTAATGGATACTTGAGTTGTTTCCATGTCTTTCCCATTACAGATAATGTTACAATGATGAATCTTGTTCATATATAATTTTGTCCATGTGCAGCTGTGGATAAATTCCCAGTGGTGGGATTGCTTGGGCAAAGGTAGCACATTAGTAATTTTGAAATACTTTTGATTACCAGATTGCCCTCCACAAGAACTGAACAAATTTGCACTTCTACCAGCTATGTTTCCCCACATTACCAAGAGAGTATGTTGTCAAACTTTAGGGATTTTTGAAAAGTGGTATCTCAGTGTAGCTTTAATTTGCATTTCCTTCATTAAACATCTTTCCTAAGCTTAAGAACCATTAGTATTTCTGTTTTGTGAGCTCTCTGTTTATATCCTTTGCCCTTTTTCCATTGGAAGGTTGGTCTTTCATCATCTCTATTTCTAGGAGCTCTTTATATGTTACAGAGGTATGAGTTGTAAATATTTTTCCCCATTCCTTATTTGTCTTTTGACATTGCTTATAGTGTTTTTTTTCCTCTCTGGCAGCTTTTTATTTTTATATAATCAAATTTAGGTATATTTAAAATCATAGGCAGTTCTTTTCCACTTCCACTTTCCAAAGGATTTTGTCCCTGTTTTCTTCTTACACTTTTATGATTTCATTTTTCACATCTGCATTTTTGATCCATTTAGAGCTTAACCTTATATACAGCATGAGATATGGAGCCAGCTACATATATTTTGGATGGTTATCCATTTGTTGCTAACACCATTAATTAGAAAGTTAACATTTACCTACACTGAATTGAGAGATCCCTTTTATGATTCTGAATTCCTATATGTCTCTTGGTCCACTTCTGGATTTTCTATGCTTCCATCGGTATGTCTGGATAATTGGCCATTTCCACACTATTTCAATTACTGAGACTTTGTAGTATGTTTTATTTGGAGTGCTAGTTCCTTCTTCATTGCCTTTCTTTTTCTCAGTTTTCCAGTCTATCTTGCCTGTTTGTTTTCCCTATATAAACATTAGAATCAGCTTGTCTGATGTCAGGGGAAAAGTGTGGAAATCTTCTTCAGATTTATATTAACCTCCCATTGGCTTTTTTTTTTTTTAAAGAGTTTTATCGAGTAACAATTTATTCACATTATTGAAAATCAAGGATTTATTCCTACAGTAGGGATGGTATAAAGCTAGCACTTCTAAGAACATTCAGATATCGAAGAAAGTTGCAAAGTACAGTATTGATTTAAAAACAAGCTATTGGTCTTATATGTATTAGCCCGGCACCATTACATTCTCTATTCAAACAACCCAAACTAACAAATCAAATGCATGCTGATTTATTTTTTGCTGATTTTGATGTTGAGTTTGTCCACAAAAATGTTGGATCTTCTTCCACTTTTAATGACTGGACTTTGGTGAGGTCTCTCCTTGATACCCATTTTGTCCACCGCTGGTGCTATGAAGACTTCCACCTTCTGCAGCAATTCTTCACTCTTATAGCCTTCTTTTAATTTCATGGGATCCTGAATTTTCATGGCCAACACTGTACATCTGAGGGTTTTCTAGACGGTGCCCTCGTCCCCCAGGTCTGTACTTCAAAATCTCATGTTGCCACTCATCATCAAAAGCATGAGCATCACTCATTCATATTGGTGAACTCTTGATTGATGTCTTCATCTCCAGTCCTACTGTTCTTTGACTTTTTAATGACATGAGCTCAGTCATGGATATGAAGATCAACAGCCATTTTTTCTAGTCCATGCTCAGAATCTCTCAGTGCTCTCCTGTTTCCCTTTATTCCTCCAGGAGCCATATGGGTTTGAGTTGAGGCCTGGAAAACCTTTGGTGGCTCATCTCCTACTTTGGAATAGGTCACAACAGAGGAAGAACAAAATGAATGTCCATTTGGATCCATTGAAAGCTGACCAAAGTTTCTTTGTAATTTCTGCATACTGTTTTGCATATTTAACATCATTTGATCCATTGCCTGAAAAGGGTTGACATCTGTACAAGTCAAAGAATCTTCACCACCATCACATCCCCTGTGATTATGAGCTCTTCCTCTGCCATCAGAGATGCTGAGCAAATCTCTTCCAAAAGACTCAGAAAAACTTATCATCATATGTTGTGTACTCTCTTGGTGTGCCATAAAAGAATCAGAGAAGAAGGGGTCATCCTCAAAGCTACGCTCAGCATCCTGAACACTCGGGCTTTGTCCCAGGTGGCGGCGTACTCAGGAGGATTGGAAAACGATGTAACTCTCCACGGCTGCAACCCAGACGCTGCCTCCCCGTTGGTGGCAGTGCTTCTCTTCCCATTGGCTTTTATTGATTCATTCACTCTTGGTTGCAGAGTTCATCTAGACATGCCAGTGAGTTTGCTCTGTTGGTCCCTATTTTTCCACCCAAACCCATTCCTTGAGCCAGGTCCACCCAAAGTCTCCCCCAACCCACCCATCCCCATATTGCCATATTCCAGGGCATCTGGGGCTGCAGAGCCTTTGGAGATAAGACATTGTTCCTGCTGGCCTCCTGTGCTCTCCATCACCCTCTCTCAGCATGGCCCCTGCTTCTCCAGCTCGTAGTTTGGGTTGATTAAACTGAACACGACAGGTGGCAGAAAGCAAGTGTGCGATTTGCAGACTTACCCATTCTAGAGACGGCACTTGCAGGCCGTGATCATTGAGGCCCAGGTCAGAGAGGAAATAGCAAGATGGTCAACAGCCTCTGTCCTTCCACCGGCCAGTTTCAGGAATGTTCATGCCCCTAGGAGAGCTTGGGACCTTCCCTCTGTTAGGGAGCCAGACCCAGGGAAAGAGAGTGAGAGAGGGGCCATGGGGGTCCCCTTCTTGGCTGCCATTAAAATTCATCTACTCCATAAGTTTCTGGCCTGCTGGGCCTGCCTCTCAGATAAAACAGGAGAGGCAGGAAAAAAGGCTCCCGGGAAGCTGGAATTGTGAATCCCAACATCCGCACTAACTCACCAGTCAGACTAGGGCAAAGATACTTGCCCTTTTCTTATCAGGGGAACAATCAAACACGTTTATAACATGATTTAAAAACCTTAAATGGCCAAGCATGTGAAAAGAAATTTATTATGTGATCTCTGTGGCAATATAAATCTTTTACGGCTGTGTTTGTTGAAGAACTACTCTTTTTCTCTCTTTAGATATTCCCTCAGCTCTCTTTGACAAGGTGACACTCCAGGGACGGTGGTACCTGAGGATCCAGACACAGAACACTTATCTGATTACAGACTTTCTCTGGTTTTTCTTTGATTTGTGGTGCATAGTCATTGGCTCAACAGCATATTTTCATAAACCCTTGCAGGGCAAAGTCTGGTTACCTTTACGACTCTATCTCCCCAAACTAGCCCAGTGCTAACCCTCAGGAACTTCCCTCAGATCCTTTTTTTTTTTGGCTGATCTGTTGGTGGCACTTGGGGTAGACCTTTTCTTGAATAAGGAAGAACCCATAAGCCATCCTGTTTAAGGGAGTCAGTGTGTTCTGATTGTTCAGAAATGTCTGCTCAGAAACATGTCCTGAGCCCACAGCTATAAATTAGATTATGTTCTGGCACTTTCTCAGATGTCTGTGACATCACCTTCACCTGACGCCTCTGTCTTCTTCTCTGTAGAGATCTCGCCGCATTTCTCCACATCCCTTAAATCCTGTTTGCAGAATGGCTTGGTGCTTGAGTTCTTTCAGGGGAACGTCAGCTTAGTCAGCTTGGGCGTCTGCCAGGGAGGGAGCTGCTCGTATGGGCAGGGGTGCACAAGCCCAGAGGAGCACCTGGCACAGGTGTTTTGCTCTCGCTTCCAGGGACCTCAGGAGGCAAGGAGAGTGAAGACACCATAATCATCTCCCGTGGCTTCTCCATTTCTGTTTTCTGAGTGGCTGAGACACTCAGGTGGCTTCGAAGTTCTACTAGCCTTGTCCTCACAGGTAGCTCTGCCCACTGAGGAAACTGGGGGTGGGGCATGAGAGGGCTGGGCAGGGTAGCCACATGGCTCTCGGTTGCCTTTTGCAGGCAAGAGGATAAAACAGCTGACATCTGTTTAGGGCGTGGGAATCCTCTGATAAAGTAAACCAAAACATTTCATTAAAATTCATTTCCTTTTCTCACATCTTACTGAAAACAGAAAAATATTTCAACCTTGGCATAGCCACTGAATTATTCATCTGAAAATGAAAAAAAAAAACAAAAACAAAAACAAAGACAAAACAAAAAACCTTGATGCAACACTGACTGGGCCCCCCTGCCCTTTGTCCTTGGCTGTCTTCTTCTTGTGAAATGGGGATGAAGCCCCTGGTTTTCCACCGTGGCCAGTGCCAAGGGGAACAGATTCTCTCTCATCCTCTTATGGAAATAGTGGCTGCACATGAAGCGTGATTCCCAGGCACCAAGGACCACACATTGCTGGGAACCCAGGAGCCCGTAGCATGTGGAGGGGTACAGGAACCCCAGGCTGGGGTCCACCCAGAAGATGCAGGCACTAGCCCAGGGAGAGCCCTTGAACTTTCCATCGTTCCATTGCCAGGTTACAGCTCCTGGGCAACTGTCCCCTTCTCTTCCCTTCCAAGGCTGCCTTGGATGTTCATTTTAACCAGATGGCATTTGCTTAGCAGTTTGGGGAGGAGCCTCTTGTCTGAATCTCCCCTGGGCTCCAGGCCCTTGGGAGAACTGCTCTCCCCAGATCTGGCTGCTCAGTCAGGTTGCGGTCCTACCCCCAAAGCATCCTCAGCACCTCGTAGGACTCCACCTTCTACTGTGTCCTCGGGTAAGCAGGTGGCTCCCTTCATGAGCCTTGGGTCTGTGGTGGCTGTATTTTCTGATCCCCAAGTCATGACATATGAGTGGACAAGTGTGGGAATCCTTAAGGAATTATTTGAAATGGGGACTGCCCTGGGAAGCTGGGGCATGTGCAGGTGGCCCCTCTGTCAAATGGCCTGGGAGCTTTCCAGTAATGGGCCTTCCTTTTGGGTAATGACAGAGTAGGTGGGTGGCTTTTCATGTCATGTGTTTCCTACGTCTTTCCCTCATGGAATTCACTTACTTCTGTTACTCTAAAGTGCTTTATAAATAAGGATGGAGGCTTCTTGCATTAATGGTTCTGCATGCCAGATCCTTTGGAAGCTATGGGTTGACCAGATGGCCCAGAGATGCCGTCTCTTGCATTCTAAGGAGAGGCAGTGCTGAGAACTCACTCCTTGCCTGGTTTCTATTGGTGCTAATCAGATTAACCAGAGGACACTCAACTCTGTTTTATTTTGCTACATAGATAAAGCCTAAAGGTAATTTAGAGAGTGTTCTAGTTTGCTAATGTTGCCAGAATGCAAAACACCAGAAATGGATTGGTTTTTGTAAAGCAGGTTTATTTGGTTACAAAGTTGTAGTCTTAAGGCCATTAAGTATCCAAGGTAACACACCAGCAATCAGGTACCTTATTTCTTATTGGTCAGAACTTAGTCACATAGTCACCACTATTGAGGATGGCCAATAGTGTTCAGAAAACCTCTGTTAGCTGGGAAGGCACGTGGCTGGTGTCTGCTCCAAAGTTCTGGTTTCAAGATGGCTTTCTCCTAAGATGTTCCTCTCTAGGCTGTAGTTCCTCAAAAATGTCACTCTTAGTTGCTCTTGGGGTGTTTGTCCTCTCTTAGCTTCTCCGGAGCAAGAGTCTGCTTTCAATGGCCGTGTTCAAGTTGTCTCTCAGCTGCAGGTACTCTCTCAGCTTCTGTGTGTATTCTTCAAAGTGTCCCTCTTGGCTGTAGCAAGCTTGCTCCTTCTGTCTGAACTTATATACTGCTCCAGTGATTTAATTCAGACCCACCCAGAATGGGTGGGGCAACACCTCCATGGAAATTATCCAATCAGAGTCATCACCCACAGTTGAGTGGGGCACATCTCCATGGAAATACTCAAAGAATTACAATCTAATCAACACTGATATGTCTGCCTACACAAGATTACATCAAAGATAATGGCGTTTGGGGGGACATAATACATTCAAACCAGCACAGAAAGTAAGTCTCTCTCTAAAACATCCACTCATTGGTTGTAAACAGTTTTTGGGGAAAAGGATGCATAAAGGGCATGTATGGTCCTTGAGTGCCGTGATCAACACCAGGTGTGTTAGCAGCAGTGACTTGAGGATTTCAGGGAGAGGAACACGAGGTAGGGGTGGCCAGGGGAGACACAGATGGGCACAATCAGATGGTGACTGTGGCAGAAACTACTATTTGTCTATGAATATCCATTCTCCTTTTTATCCATAGTAACATAACCCCAGATTCTTAGCCAGGCATATGAGTCCCAGGAAGAAAAACTAAATTTCCTAATCTCCCTGGCAGCTATGGTGACTATGTGACTAAGTTCTGACCAATAAGAAATAAGCAGGAGCTCCTGGGAAATTTCTGTTGTAGGGCAACCTTCCATTTCTCATCTCCTTTTTTCTCCCCTAACCCCTCCCGCTTCTCCTCCTAGAGCTCCCTCTTATTGAGCTTTTAATAAGAGTTAGGCCCTTGAACCCTTATTTCTCTTTCTGCTCCTCGCTGTGTCTGATAGATTTGAAAATTCAAAGTGACCCAAGTCTAATAATTTAGGGAGTGATGACCTATATTCAGGATTTAGTTTGAAGTTGCAAGCTAGAAAGGAGATGTGCTGGTGAACATTTTTGTGGAGGATGATGGACACCTGGAGGATGATGGACCAGTGAGGTTCAGGGAGCTCAAAGAAGCCTGGGTCTCTGGGGCAGAGTCTGTTCACCCAAGTGTTTTGCAAATGGAACCTGAATAGAATTGGCAGGTGTCACTTCCAGGTGTGGCTCATTAGAATGCACACTCATCGGTCTGTGCCCTTCCCCCAACAGCTGGCTACATGCAGGGGATTCTGAGGCTTTAGGGAACAACAGAACCACAAGAGGGAAGGAATCTGTGTCCCTCATTCCTTGAATACATTTGTCAAATGTGTTCATTTAATACATGCTTGTTAGAGCCTTGCAATGTGCAGGAGCCACATGGAGGAAAGCTGCCTGCTACTCAGGAACACTTGCATCGGACTGTTAAATAACCAGAAGAAAAACTCCTATTCTGTTAAGGAGTTAATACTTAGGGGCTTGTTTGTCATAGCAGCTAGCATTGACCCTAACTCACAATAGCTCTTAAGACCTTAGTGGAACATACTTGGCTTATTAGCCTTAGACTGCCCAAATCTGGGCTTATATATAAGAAAGAAATAAACCATTCTTCTTGCTTTCTATTTGTTGTTTCTAATACATCTGTAATTTCTATTTATTAGATTGGGGTTTTCTGCTATATACAGATGACTCTAATCTTAACAAAGAGAGTGACAATTGCCTCAGTCCCTCAATATGTATAGCCACCTTTGCTTGTTACCCATGTATTGTTCCAGTATGTTTCTGACTTTTGACCCTTGGGGTTTCCAATAAATTTAGTCTGCCAGCTTTTACCCTCAGAGCCTCCAAAGTACCGCTTATTCCAAGGATGCCCATTGGTACCAACAGTCCTGGCTACTTCAGGCACCAGCCCTTGTGCCTGGAAGGCTTGGGCACCCTGTTCTCCTGACCTGCAAAAATCCACACTGGCCTGATGGATGACCCTGTCAGTGTGTGATTTATGACAGAGGCCTTTCAGGTGGTGATCTTCCCAATACACAATTTGATAACTTGATCTCCACAACTTTTTATAACTCCACTGGGCACATTTGGATTAACAAACAAACATGCCACCTAAGCTCACAACGACTCTTTGACCATGCCTTAAACATTCCATATGGTTGAAGCCAATCTAGCTGAAGGCAGTGTGATACTATGAACCAGGGTGTCACTCACTTTTAGGCCTTAAAAATCTTGCCCTTCCTCTGCAATAGCTTCTGAGGAGCTTGGCATGGACGTTGGAGCTGGCGGCTTAGACTGAGCACTTCACTTAATGCTACAGAGACAACCAGTCCCATCTCCCCTTCTCTGGACAACCGCCATGGTTAGACCTCAACTCTGGAGAACTCTTGCTTTGCCATAAGTGAGAATCTACTCTCACTGCTCTAGAAAGCTCCCGGGAACCAGATACCATGGACCTCTGAAAGGGTTGAGAGAGTCCCATCCTTCTCTAAATCAACCAGTCATGAAGTGTTGGAAAGAGGACAAACTGCAGGTCAGAAATCCAAGTTCAAATTCCAAGTCTGCCAAGATACTAGGTATGCAAGTTTTTCCAAGTTATATAGTTTTCTCCAACACTCAGTTTCCTCATGCAAAACATGGGACTTATTCCTACCTCATGTGACCTAGAAATCTTGAATATAAAATCTTCTGTAAATGTAGTTATTTTGGAACATAGATTCAAGTTCTCTTGCCCCAGAAAATTCTGTATGGCTCAACACAGGTCAGTCTTCATTCTCATTCATCCTTCCATCTCAACCAACAAAGCTCTGAAACCTTCTGTCAGGTTGGAATCCCAGCTCTGCCATTTAGCAAGGTGTGCAACTTGTTCAAACAATTTAACCTCAGTATGCTGTGTTGCCTCGTCTTTAAAGGGGGATGGTAATAGCACCAATCCCCTAGGATGGTTGTGGGGCTTAAATGAGTTCAAGTACGTGAACATGGAGAGAAGAGTTGAGCACATTGAAGTATTCAGTAAATTATTATCAGAGGAAGCGATTACTTGTTGGTTTATCTCACCTCCCTGTTGGGACTGAGTGCTCCTTGGGGCTTGAAACCTTGTGTCTTTAGCAGCCACAAACTTCCATTTGTTGTTCAACCTAGTCCTCAGGGTACTCCATGAATTCCTGTGGACTCACTTGCTCTTGCAAGGAAAACACAGGCTGTGGCCACTTTCCAGGCTGAGAAATCACTGGCCACACTTCAGCCTCTCTGAGCCTCAGGTCCCATCTGTGAACTGATAAAGCCCTAAAGCTCACCCGGAGGGCTGGTCCAGTCTGTTACCGGAAAGGAAATCTCACTGCTGAACCATCACTTGCCTCCCCAGGGTCCAGAAGATGGACTCCATTTTTCAATGTTTCCTCCTCTTTCCTTGAGTGAGCATCCACAACCAACCCTGTACTCGGGGCTCAAACATTTAGATGAAGCTTTAACATCACTGGGGAACAACGTGTATTCTGCTCTCAAAGATGCAAACCATCAGTCCCCTATACTATTTTTTTTTACATTATGACAATTCAACTTTTTCTTTCTCACAATCCCAGAAAATCACTGGGAACTATATCTTCTCAGCTTTCGTCATCTTTGAGGACTATTTGGTTTCTAATAATATGTCAAACACCCATTTAACCGATAGCTAACCAGCCATCAGATGTCACCTAGGAGACCTGTTCTATCGTTTTTATATCCACAGGGGGAGCAAAGTAACAAGAAGTTAGGGGGAAACACTAGAAACAGCAATGACGCATATTAAATAAAAATGCAACCAGACTTGATTGCAAGTGTTATCCTCATTTTACAAGCATGAACCCCACACTTTCATTAACCCCGGCTAACAGGATAGCAGCTTGTCTAACTGAAGTGCTGGGGAGCTTGTCAAAGCCCACCTTAATGGAAAAGGCAGGGCCACCTACCATGAACTTCTCTGGGTGATTTCATTCTTCCGCAGTGCTCAAATGTAAATGACCGTGTTTACCAGGATGAGAATGGTGATTTTTAATGAAGTCCTGCTAGTGGCACACAAGGACAAGTAATTTGTGCACAGTTGAACTCAGGAGAGTGGGGAAAATAACCAGAGATATTGTATTTCTGTTTTAAAGTTTCTGTATAGATGTCTTGGGCCAAAGTTAGTACAGTTAATATTCTCCTTTTCTTTTGATTTTGTGTCCGTGGTAGAGAAAACCTTTGTTCCTGTGCCTAATGTGGTAAACAAAATCATACTGTATGCAGTGAGAAGAAAAGTGAAATAAGAAGCATTGATGAATGTATTGAGGGGTGTAAACTTGCTGGCCAGCATGTGGTTTTTGTGAAGTGAATGCATGGATATGAGGACCCTAATTACTGCTTTTGATTTATAAAATATGGTGAATATAGAGAATGTTGCAGTGCAGATCTGGCTGTATCTCAAAGAAGCTTTAGAAGTAAGTACAGACATTCCTATGTATGTGGCATTACATAAAAAATCATTAAGTAAAGCAAGGCAATTTTTAATACCTTATTGAAGGGAGCTAGAGGCTGATTACTTTTGTTGTTGTTAGTGGTGGGGTTGTTGTTCTATATTGGGGATTGGCAAACTACAGCCTGTGGGCCAAATGTGGCCCACTGCTTGTCATTGGTCAATAAAGTTTTATTGGAAAAAAGCCATATTGATTCACTTATGTGTTGTCTATGGCTCCTTCCATGCCACAGTGGCAGAGTTAGCTGGTTGTGACAGAGACCTATAGCCTGCAAAGCTTAAAGTATTTACTATTTGGTCCTTCACAGAAAAAGCTCACTGATCCCTGTTCTATTGCAAACAGTTATTTCAGAGGAAGTCAATGTGCCATTGATGAAGTGAAGGGCAGGTGAGTCAACAAAAGAAAAAGCCACATATGCCAAGATTAGGGTCTACACTGGTGTGATGGTTAGGTTCATGTGTCAACTTGGCCAGGTGATGGTACCCAGCTGTCTCGTCAGACAAGCACTGGCCTAACCATTGCTGCGAGGACATCTGTGGCTGGTTTATTAAATCATCAGTCAATTGGCTGCAGCTGTGACTGATGACTTAGTGAAGGGCGTGTCTTCCACAATGAGAGAATGCAGTTGGCTGGATTTAATCCAATCAATCAGTTGAAGGCTTTTAAGTGAGACAGAGAAAGGACCTTCACTTCTTCTGCGGCTGACCGGCGAAGCGTTTCCCCTGAGGAGTTGGTCGAAGTTGCCAGTTCATTTCCTGAGGAGTTCATCGAACACGTTCGTCGAAGTTGCCAGTTCGTTTCCTGAGAAGTTCGTCGAACATCTTCATCAGAGTTGCCAGTTTGCTGCCTGCCCTATGGAATTTGGACTCGTGCATCCCCACGGTTGCGTGAGACACTTTTATAAATCTTATATTCACAAATATCTCTCATTGATTCTGTTTCCCTAGAGAACCCAAACTAATACAACTGGGGAAAACGGGGCCCTCAATTAGGAGGTGGGTTCCAGTGTGAACAGGGAGTAGAGAGGGCTGTGTGGGTTGAGATTTCATCCTTTAATAAGTAGTCTACACAGAGTATAAATCTAAATGGAAATACTTGGGTACAAAGAGAAATTACCATGTAGGTTTTTATAGAGGTATTAAATATTGTATCAACTCATGGAATGTCTGACTCACAAATAAATCATGTCAAAATCAGAACTCCAGCAGAGCAAAACATCTCTTTGGAAGTTCAAACATGAGAGGAAAGGATCCTAACTTCCTCGCACAGACAGGAGGGGTTAATTTTAAGCAGGTGGATTTGCTCGCTTTAAAGGCTTTGTGTGGAGGTCATCCCCTACATTTGTACTGTTGCTACAAATCGAGGGAAAAGGCACACAGAGCATTTTTCTTGAACCGAATGGAACCATTGCCCAATAGGGTTCATTACGTTAGGCCAGTGCCTACCTGTTCATTCATTCCGTGTTTGGATTCAGTAGCCCAGTGGGTCATAAGGCAGGTGCTGGTCATGGATTTCACTGGCTATGGGGATCTTTGAATCCCCAAAGGTGAGGCTGTGAGATTGCCCTGGGTAGACATGAAATAGTGAAATAGTGTGACTATTCATGTAGCAAGAACTTGTCAACTCAGCGAGTCCAACGTCTGCACCTTCTTAGTCAGAAAAAGGTGATTTCTAGTTCAAAAAGTCCTAGTAAAACTTTCACTGCTGCTTTCCTTTTCCTGTTCTCTTAGTGATAACCGAGCCTATACTGGGCAGTGACGGAGCCACGTGCTCAGCAATGACAGCCGCCACCACTGCGGTGATAATAGCTAACACTTATCCAAGCATGGCCCTGCTAGCTTTAAACAGACTCCTTTAATCCACCCTACAGCAGTACATCCTGGCGCCAGAGTCCATGTTCTTAATTTTGTTTTAATGGACCGCAGGTACACAGAATTGGGTTAATTATAATCCTGGTACATGACGCACTCTCTCATGGGTCCTCTTTTATTTACTTATGAATTTACAAATTGTCTTAAATAAACACACACACATGCACGCACACACAGTCTCTTAATTTGGGTTCCCACAGGGACAGACCCTGAGACAGGGTTTGAGTCCAGATGGTTTATCGGGGAGGTGCAGGAGAGTAGGGGAAGTGAGACAGGGAAAAGAAGGCTGAAAATAAAGGGTACATTCTTGACTAGCAACCACAGATGTCAATGGAGCTTACTCCTGTGAGCAAACTCTGGGAAGCACATGCCTCAGAATTGTCCAGTGCATCCCAGGGGTGGGGGAGTGGGGGCATTTATACACCAACTCCTGGCAGTGGTCGACAGATGCTGAGGAGTAGGGTAGGGGTGGGGGGCCCTTAGGGGCAGAGACTCAGATCCTGGTAGTTCAAAGTTGTTTGGAGGACATGAAAAAGCAGGGGCTGATGCAGTGTTGCTCAACTTTTGTTACATTTTGCTTTTAATCATCACCATCTCTAAGGAGACTTTTGAAACATTTTTTCCTTTCTCCCCACCCTGCCCCAATTTTGATTCCATGGATATATCATATATCTGTTTATGTACCCTGAGTCTTTGGAGGGCCACAAACCATTATAATATCTAAGATTTTTTGCCTCCCCCAAGAACCACTTTTCTTCCTATTGGGGGCAGTAGCGCCCCTATTGGGAAGGCATGGCCAACGGGCAGTGTCATATATATGTATATATGTGTGTGTGTGTGTACATGCATGTGTGTGTGAATATGTATATATGCAAATACACATCAGGCCCCACGCCATGCCCTTTACTCTATCCCTGCTCATCGAAGTGACTACCTATTGGTGCAGGAATAGTGAACAATTAGGAACAGGAAGAGAAAACCTGCACCTCGTTTCATTCTTCTAGGCTAAGGAATCCCGTGGGGGGAGGAGAGCAAGAGATGGTAGATTTGAAGCAAATGATTAACTTTGATAATGCCCCATGGCAGACACGAAGCTCTGGTTTGCATTATTTTCAGGGATCTCCGCACAGTTTTTATTCCACCCCCCAAGGCAGCCCCGGCACAAGGCGATTAGGCGCCGCCTCAGTATTTTGTTGTTGTTTGGGAGGATGGGAACAGCCTCCCCTCAGCCTGAATCCCGCCACAATCTCACACCAATGTCAGGCTAACATCTCATGTTCCCGAGACGAAAAGCAGTTGAACAGATGGTGGCTGACACCTTTCTCAGGAATCCTGGAAACCCACCAGTCTACCCACTGAGGCATGAAATTTTTAAAAAGGGATCCGAAAATGTGGTATAGAGAGAAAAAGCACTGCGTGGGATAAGCCCAAGAGAAGCCCGCTCTTGTAGTAATGGAGCAGCGACTGCATCACAGCCAGGAGTTAGGAGCCAGGGGTTGGGGGCCGGTTACCTGCTCTGTCCAAGGCGAGAGGAGGCTGAGGTCAAATAGCATCCTGCCCAAGCCTGGTCACTGGGGACACTCCTTCCCCCAAAGATTCTGGAGATGAGTTAGAGTAAAGCATTCCAAATTTTTATGCTTGCCTTAAAATAACAGAATTTCTTCCAGGTTCTAAATGGAAGCTTAAGTTGTGAACATGAGATTATAGAAAAAAGTGAAGAGAAGAAAAGGAAAATCAATGCAATGTGGTCCACACATCTGCTTTTACCTTGAAAGAGCACAACATACTACAAATCTAGATCAAGACTTGAGTGCTGAAGAGGAAGCAAGGAAATTTTTCTGTTGTTTCTTTGATAGGGTAAGAAAAAGAAATCGAAGCAAAGAATGCCTTTGAGGGGAGAGGGAAATAGTAGCTTTAACCCATGAAAACCTTGGGAAAGTGTATATACTTGCTTTTATGCCAAATTATTTCACATTTTTAAATAAATGGGGCAATAATTGTACCATCTAACCCAAGACAACAGGCCGAATTCTCTCCCTTTTGTTAAAAACTGAGATGCAATATCTACATTATATTTAGTAGCAAGCTCATCTTTCAGCCTCAGTGACAATTTAGATACTAGAAATTAAACTATTCTGGCAAAGTTGCACATATTTTTAAGTTCCTACAAATTAAAGGCATTAGGACCATAAAAACCTTTATAGGAACAGCAGAGAATCCTAGAATATGGAACATACTGTTTTAGGACCAGGTGGAATCTTAAAGTGCATCAAACCAAATCAATCCCTTTACTTTAAAGAAGTAGAAACTGGCATCCGGAGAGACTGAGTAATTTATTTGAAATTATCAGCATGTTGGCAACAGACAAGGGGGAGAATTCAGGTTTCCTCCTTCTCTGTAGGGCTGTTTACTCCTCACAACACAAAATGAGAAAACTACCCCAGGTTTACTAAAAATCACACTAAATGGAAACCTGGGGCCCACAGGCTGGCATTTTAGATACTGTAAGATGGGAAATTTACTCAGCACTGTGAGAAGGGAGAAAACCACTGGCTTCAAATTGGCAGCAAATAGGGCTTGCTTTACATTTACCTACAGAGAATTGTCAGGTAGAGTCATCAAAATGATATCAGGAAATTCCCATGGCCCAAAACAAAACCCACAAACCTGCTCACCTGCCACACACCTGTTTTCAGATGCATGAAGATCAGTCATAAATGTTTCATTTCACAATTTTAAAAGACCTCCTATGCACATGGAAGTGACATGGTTATCCCAAATAAAGTCATATCTTAGAGCTGCAGACACAGAGTGGAAAGCAAGATGAAGCATTCGGGCCAAAATCTCTGTAGCAAAATGAAGAGCTGGGATCAGAATTAGCAAACATCCCTGATAACAGATCTATTTCCTGGAGCAGGTTTTGATAGAACCATAGGATCCCTGGGTTGGCAGAAAGCAAATTCAACACGGCTGAGATGATCTTTTGGAGTATACGAAGGAAATATCAGACTTTTTGTTTTTATTTTTATGTTAAAAATCTAAAAATAAATTGTTTCATTAGTATTTAATATCTGGCTAATACCACTGCTCTCCTTTGATCAAACATCACCAACATGTAAGGTATCAGGAATCTTGGGGAAAGAGTGTCTGCAGTATGGTGAGGTTTATGGGGACATTGTCTTTCATCATGATGTGTCACAATCTGAGAGTACCAGATTAAGTGGCTTCACACATTATAATACATAGTTCAGAGTAAACTAACTTTAACAAAATGGACAAGTGGAACCTCTGGATCTAGGTTATTTGGACTAACTCTCCCACTGAAAATATCACAAAGCGCAAAATAGAATATTTTTTTCAATTTTAAAACATCAAGAAATCGGAAACATTGTCAAGAATTACAAGGTAATTGACAGAAAAATTGGAACCCTGAGAATCCTTATTCTCATGGCATTTGTTGATCCAGGCACAGACAAGCAGTAGTTTTGACAACCTTTTGGGGCAAGAGGAACAGAAATCTAAAACATTAAGAAACCTTCCCCCAAATACACTGGGACTCCAAAGGGAAACAAGTAATCCAGAAGTAAACCAAACCCTGGAACAGATTTGCAACCCAAAGTAACATCAGTTGGGAGGACCAATGCCCTGCTAGCTGTGAATTGTGAATTTCATTCAAAGGAATCTCAGACTGTAGTGCTTTGAGGCACTCTGCAGAAACAAATGCAAATCCTTTTGTGAGGAATGGTCCTTCTTCCTAGATCTCAAACTATTCCTGATGACCAAAATCAGCACACAGCTGAAAGTAATCAAGCATAAAAGGAAGACAGGCACTATGAGTGAGAGCCAATGAGAACCAACAGAAATAAAACAGAAATATCCTTAAAGCCCTCATATATTGAAATTGTCAAACACAGATCATAAAACAAGTATGCTTACTACGTTTAAAGAAATTAAAGACAACCTTAAAAATATGTACAGAGGATAGGAAACTATAAAAAGTGACACAGAAGACTTGAAAAAGAACCAAATAAAATTTCTACAAACAAGAAGTTCAAGAATTGAAATTATGAACTCAATGTTTGCATATATAACCAAGGCAGACATGGCCAAAAAACAAACAAACAAAAAAAGAATTCAGTAAACTAAAAGATATGTTGGAAGGAATTTTCCAGAATGCAGCACAAAGACAAAAAGATGGAAAATATAGAATAGAGGATACAAGATATGAAAGATGAAATGAGAGGGTCTAACATCTATTTAAGCAAAGTTTCTGAAGGAGAATTTCTGTTTCTGTTCAGAGGCAATATTTGAAGAGATAATGACTGATAATTCAATAATGAGTCATTCTATAATCAATGTAATACTGATTTCCAAGAATAATAAATAAAGAAAGTCTAGATACATCCTAGTGAAACAGTAACACACCAAAAGCAAATAGAAATCTAAAAGAAGCCAGAGTAAAAAGATATACAGCCTTTTGAAGAATGGCAGACTGACAGCTGACTTCTCAACTGCAGCAATGACAATCTTAAAACAGTTGAATGATAACTTCAATAGGCTGATAAAAAATGGCTGCCAACCTAGGATTCTATACTCAGAGACGGTATCTTCCAAGAATGAGGGTAAAATAAAGATACTTGCAGGGGGAAAAACAAGCATTGTGAATTCACCATCAGTAGACCTTCAAAAAAAAAAAAAAAAAAAAAATTCTAAAGGCAGAAAGAAATTGAGCCCAGAGGGAAGATCAAAGTGATAAGAGGGAATAAATAGCCAAGAAAATGGGAAATATATGGGTAATTCTAAACAAACATTGACTTATATAATAATAATAATAATAATAATAATAATAGTGGAGTTTTGTGAGGTTAACAATAAAAATATAAATTAGAGAAAAATAGTGGCAGTGGCAATTCTCTTTTCATGCTCAGACTCTCCACATAATAATAGACAGTGTTAGCAGCAAAACCAGTAACAAGGTATCCCCACAAACCTTAAAATATAAGTGGGTGTGGACAAACTACCAATAACTCTAAGGTCTGCATGAAATTGGAGTCTGTGTAGGAAGGGAAGGAAGCAACAGAGTGGCAATTAGTAGAGGTGAAAACAGCAGAACCCCAAGAGCTAAAAGTAATTCATTGGAAACAACAACAGAGAACAGCAGTTGCAACTAGGAGGACTCAATACTGGGTGACTGAAAGGGTCATGAACCCTGAAAACTGACACCTGGGGGCTTCTTTCTAGGACAGAGTCCCACACTGAGGGGAAAGTGCTGGTAGTGGAATTAAAATGGAGTGATAGGGACTATATAGATAAGGAAAGAGACAGGAGAGGAAATCCCAGAAAGCATTTTCTGAACATTACACAAAAACAACAGAAAAGGAGGCTGTGTGATGTCAGAAGTTTTCTGGACCCCTCCTGTGATTAAGTTCATGTGTCAACTTGGCCAGGTTATGGTGCCCAGTTGTTTGGTCAAGGAAGCACTGGCCTGATTGTTACTGTGAGGACATTTCATGGACTTAAATCATTAGTAAGTCTATTGCATCTATGGCTGGTTACATATAAAATCAACTGAGGAGATTGCCCTCAACAATGACAGAAGTCATCCGATCAGTTGAAGTCCTTAAGAGGAGAAGTGATGATTTCAGCAGTCAGAACAGAGAATTTCCATCTCTACTTCAGCCAGCCGGCTTCTCCTGGGGAATTCATTGAAAACCTTCATTGGAGTTCCTAGCTTGCTGCATACCCTGTGGGATTTCGACTTGTCTATCCTCACAGTTCTATGAGATAGTTCTTATAAAAATCTCATAATATTTACAGATATCTTCTGTCAGTTCTATTTCCCTGATTAAAAAAAAAGTTTTGATATTGGGAATGGTTCTTGAGAAACAGAATTTTAAGGAAGAGATTTCTGAATTGGTTCTGGGGTTTGGAAATTGGTTCTCTAATATTAGATTCAAAGACACTAATGACTCTATTTCCAATAATCAAGATGCCACTCATTCAAGATGGGGTGAGTTGGCAATAAAGATATGCAAAATAACACCACTGGATATGGCTACTCAAATGCTTATAAGAGGCACGGCTCTGAGTGGAAGTGTTTTTGACACTTTAACAGAGTTTTGTGGAGTTAAAAGATACAATGACATTGGGTGGTTGTTCCTAAATATGCTGGATACAGTTATAAAAGAAAGGGATGAGCTCCAGGCTTCAAATTTGCAACTTAAGCCCTGCATGAAGGACGTGAAAGTGTCCTGTGTGTACCCCGAAAGAAAATATTATTTTCTATAGCCACAGATTTGAGATTTCTGAAAACCAGACCCAGAGTCTAATTGCGCAAGTGTCTGAATTACAAAACAAACTAAATTCCCAACCTTTCATCCTAAATGTTCAGGGAAAATGAATTCCACCTAAAAATTAGCAATGGAAAAAAAGCATTAAGGTCAAATTCCAGACAAAGTTAGAATAAGAAAAAAGAGAATAAGGAGCAGATACAATAAAAACACACCAAAAAGTATACTCCCAAAATAGGTAAACACTTTAGCCTATTTCAAAGCTAGACTATATAACTACAGTTTTAACTATATGAAGTGAAAATCATCAAGAAAATGACATGATGTGGAAAAAACAACAAATATCATAATTATAAAAACTTGGAAACGAGGTGGCAGAAATAATTAGGAACATAATTTATCAAGAAAATAATACTAGATTGTCATAGAGGTTTTGAAAGTAGCATTTTATGCCAGAAAACATATATAGAAACATGTTTAAGCTATTCAAGAGAAGAAAATTTGCATGCAGAACTTCATGTTTATTAAAACTGAACTTCAAGTAAAAAGAAAAATTCTTACCAACATTCAAGAACTCAGGGAAATTCCCAAGAGTCATTTCTGAGAAATCTACCATAGAGCAGCTTCAGACAACCCAAACCAGACATTAATGATAAGCATTAAATTTATAGTGACCTTTAGAACAAAGAGTAAATGATGGCTTAGGAGGGGAGGTGTAGAATGTAAGGGTCATGTGCTCTAACAATGTAGTAATGTAGCGCACCTATTAAAAATGGAGAGAGGTGGGGAGAGCATATGCAAAAAGATTTAATGTTTTCAATAATCACATTGATGACAGATTAGTATTTGTATTTTGAGTCTTTTGTGCATGTAAAATTGGATAAAACAAATGACTAATTATGGGAGATTCTAATTATATCATTTTTTGTATCCTTGAGAATCAGGACTCCTGGTGTGAGAGAAAAGGAGATATGGGTGTAATACAGAAGTGAAATAAAATCTTGATAATTATGAATTTAAATTGGAAGTCCCAATATTGACTCAAGAGTTATTCTCCCTTTAAATAAATATACTTTTATATGTGTACAGACATGAAATGAACAATACATGTCTAGGAAAACTTAGATATATATGAGTGTGTTGTGTGTATATATGTATATCTAGCTTCACTGGAAAAGTAACAATGACCAGTCTAGAACAGTGGGCATCCCTAGAACCCAGATTGTGCTCTTGAAGAACCATTTCTCATTAAAAGGAACAGCTTGTCATACCAGATAGCAAGGAAGTGATTAAAGACTCCTAAGGGTCATGCCAAAAGGACTCAGGAACCCATCCTAGGAGACTCACACAGACCGAAGAGGGACAATTTGAGCTGCAGTAAAGATGATGTTTTAATCTATGTGTGCATAATAATATTTTAAAAATTGGTCACCCTTGGAGGATTCAAGTGTTCAAGTGTTATCTTGAATAAGAATCCAGCATTTATCCTGTATTTCCTATATGAAACTGTACCTCTGGGCAACCAAATAGTAGATGGGAAAGTGTCTCCTAATAAATGAGAAATAAATGGCTAATCAATGAAAAAATGATAGAATATCACCATTTTGCAATCTCCAGTGGATTAGTAGATTTAGGCATTAAATCATTAAAGATTTAAGCATCAACAGCTGCTGACCTCATAAAAAGAGTGACAGCCAGATATTCTGTATCTCTATAGTCTTGTCAAATACCAACTGTGTTCTTGCCAAAGGGATCAAACGTGAATCTAATCTGGCCTCTGGATCCAACTGCCTAATTTGATGAAAATATAGGGAACAGAGAAATATGTTGTACCATGAGGATGCAATCAGCAAAATCCAGGCTGTGGAAAGCCACTTGTCATAAAGCCCAGGTTCTTCAACAATAAACTGTCAGGAAAAGAAGAGGAGGAGGAGGGAAGTTTTAAATTGGAAGAGCCTTGAAAGAAATAGCAAAAAGTTTTAAGTGGGCAAGGCAGTGTTATAGTGTCTAGGGATACATATTTGGTTAATAAAACTTAAAAAAAGAAGCACAAGGAAGTAGTAAGTACAGAATTCAGGATAGTGATTACTTAGGGGTAACTGAGTGAAGCATATAAAGGCGCTTTTGTAGTGGATGGCAAAATTTGATTTCTGAGCTGAATGTTGTTTGCCCTAAAATAGTTCATTAAGCCATATATGTGGCTCATGAAATGTTTGTATCTTGATCTGGCTGGTGATTTCATGGGTAGATACAGAGATAAAAGTTCACTGATCAGTACATCCTAAACTTGTATATTTTAGTGATGTAAAAAAAATTAATATCCAGAACATGAATATAAACCTCTACAATTTTTCTATTAATTTTCAAACTAATGAAATGTTCAACTCAAACTTTCAATAAATGTAATAGTAAATGTTTAGAAGCTTCTTTTAAGATTTTTGATGCAAAAGACAACAGTTACATACCTTTTATAAATATTTGTTCTTGTCACAAAAATAGCAGAAATAATACATAGAAAACAATAAAGACAAAGTAAAATGCATTCATTTGCCAGCAAATACAGTTTAAAGACACGGAACGATAGCTGAAGATTTGAAAATATAGTATTAGAAATAGATGCAATATGGGATGTTTGCTATATAGTTGGATGAAAGTACAGTGTTTTTTTTTTTTCTTTTTTTTTTTTCACATGTAGCAGTTATGGTGTTTGTGAGATTTTGAGTGATGAAAAACAAAGAATTTGGTTGTTTGGAATCTATTAAAGGAAAGATGTAGCAGAGAAGATATATTCTCAATAGCATATGACTTCACGAAAAATAATGTTTTGTGGAAAAATGGTGTAAATGTAACCATACCAGGGAGGGTTGCTTTGATTGCATTTAAAGAATAAAAGTTCCAGGGTTGAGTTTCAGAGAGAGAGCACTACAAACGAAATCATACACCACATAATTCAGAGCAAAATATTGCATCAGAGAATTTTTGAAGCCAAAAGTATTACAAGATGTCATCAAAGTGGTTAATCTTATGAAAAGAAGGCTTTTAAAATATAGTGAGATCTTTATGTAATGTTATAATGTCCAGCAGTGACTTTGAGAAACAGATATTTTCTTCTTTGACAAAAAGAAAAATGCTCTTGGTTAACGGGCATTTCTTGGGATGCCAAGTGGCTTTCAATAACAAAGCTATTATAGCAGGTAAAATTGAAGAAAGAAATGATTTAATCTGTACCTTCAAGTAAAGGAACTGCTTTTAACAATTAGTCAGAAATTAACTGCTTTTTGAAAGACACATGCTATTGAGAGATCATTTCGAAATAGTTGTTTTAAAATGTTTTCAGCATGTTGTGATTTTACGACTTCGTTACCAAAAAAAAGTGTGTGGCTACAATAAATTCTTCTTTGTATATGTTTTAAAATTTAGAAACAGAATTTTTATTTTCCAAATGAAATATTTAATTGGGTTTTGAGCCCACTTATTAAAAATATAAAGCCACAATATCTTCCAATTCAGTTTTGAGAATAACTTATTGACATCTGAGAAGATGGAGAATCACTAACCACATTTCATTTAAAATTTTGTGGTCAGTTGATGGGTAGGACTGAAAAAACGGAAGTCATGATTCACTAGCTATGGCCAAGGATGCCTGCCTCTTGTAACCAGGCATCTTTTAAAATCGTATATAACTCAAAAGTTATTAAAAGTGTAAAGAAAACCAAATTTAGAACCAGACTTTCACATTACTGAATGTTAAACCAATAAAACAAATGAAATATTTTCAATCAGGTCACTCTAAAATATTAATAATTAATCAAATATTTTAGTGAAAACAAAGAATTTGTAGACTGTTTGTAAATTAAAAATTAATTTAAAACAGGTTATTCCATCCATTGCCATCCTTTATTGTTTTACTGTGGGAACATGGCCATAATATGTTTCCATTTTAACAGTTTTTAAGTGCATAATTCAGTGGCATTAATTACTTTTATAATGTTACCCTATATAGCTACTTTCCATTACTAAACTTTTTCATCACCCCAAATGGAAACTCTTGTTTCTTTTAAACAATAACTACCCATTACCCTCACCCCCATACCCAAACCCTTGGTAACCACTTCTAGTCTACCTTCTATCTCTGTAAACTTGCTTAATCTAGATATTTTCTGTAAGTAGAATCATTCAATATTTGTCCTTTTGTGTCTGGCTTCAGCATAATATTTTCAAGGTTCATCCATGTTGTAGCATATATCAGAACTTCATTCCTTTATATGGCTGAATCCTATTGTGTGTATCTATCACACTTTGTTTATCCATTCATCTGTTAATGGACACTTGGGTTGTTTCTACCTTTTGACTATTGTGTATATTGTTGCTATCAACATTGGTGTACAAGTATCTGCTTGAGTCCCTGCTTTCACTTCTTTGGGGTATATACCCAAGAGTGGTATTGTCAAATTATATAGCAATTCTATGTTGAACTTTTTGAGGAATCGCCAAAATGTTTTCCACAGTGGCTGCCTCATTTTGCATCCCACCAACAATGCATGAGAGTTCCCATTTCTCCACACCTTTGCCAATACTTGTTATTTCCTTCCTTCCTTCCTTCCTTCCTTCCTTCCTTCCTTCCTTCCTTCCTTCTTTCCTTCCTTCCTTCCTTCCTCCCTCCCTCCCTCCCTTCCTTCCTCCCTCCCTCTCTCCCTCCCTCCCTCCTTCCTTCCTTCCTTCCTCCCTCCCTCCCTTCATTCCTTTTTAATAATAGCCATCCTAATGGGTACAGTATAGTATCTCATTGTGAATTTGATTTGTATTTCCCTGATGGCTGATAATCTGAGCATCTTTTCATGTGCTTATTGGCCATTTGTATATCAAGTCCTCTGCCCATTTTTTAAATTGGGTTGTTTGTTGTTGAGTTGTAGGGCTTTTTTTTTTTTTTTAATTATATATGTACTCTGGATATTAAACCCTTTTCAGATATATGATTTCCAAATATTTCCTCCCATGCTGTTGGTTGTCTTTTCACTTTCTTCATTTTGATGAAGTCAATTTATCAAGCTCATTCTTTTTTTTTGTGTGTGTGTTTATTTCATTCATTTCTTCACAGTATTAACAGTGCTTCATGTTCCATGTATAGAATGGTTGTCTCTAAGAATTGGAAATTTATCAGTAAAAAAAGTCAATTTCTTTAATTATTCCTGTTGTATTTCCCTTCACAACAGAGGCGTTCTCTTATGTACTCGCCGGAACATTGCCACAATCTTTAAATTTACCTGGTCATAGTGCGAATATGTCGCCTAGGGACCTGGTCCACACCTCAACAATTACCCAGTCATGACCTGTGGACCAAACAAAATGTTAACAGGAACAATCATGTTAGAAATATAGAAGGGGAAAAAACAAAGATACTGTCCAGTCTCGTATCAAACATTGCATTTCTTTATCAGGTATACTTTTCTCTTTCATCTGAATATGTATCAATTAATTCCTTCAGCTGGGTAAATTGGAAAGCTGCTGAACCATCCTTTAGAAAACACATTGCCCAAATTGTGTTTTTTTTCCGGAGTCTCTTCCTGATGAAACTGAGTTGATGAGTTTTAGGAGAGGTGTGCCGATAATTATTGTGCCCCCATCGTGATTACTTTTTTTTTTTTTTTTTTTTAATCATCATTTTATTGAGATATATTCACATACCACGCAGTCATACAAAACAAATTGTACTTTCGATTGTTTACAGTACCATTACATAGTTGTACATTCATCACCCAAATCAATCCCTGACACCTTCATTAGCACACACACAAAAATAACAAGAATAATAATTAGAGTGAAAAAGAGCAATTGAAGTAAAAAAGAACACTGGGTACCTTTGTCTGTTTGTTTGCTTCCCCTACTTTTCTACACATCCATCCATAAACTAGACAAAGTGGAGTTTGGTCCTTATGGCATTCCCAATCCCACTGTCACCCCTCATAAGCTACATTTTTATACAACTGTCTTCGAGATTCATGGGTTCTGGGTTGTAGTTTAATAGTTTCAGGTATCCACCACCAGCTACCCCAATTCTTTAGAACCTAAAAGGGTTGTCTAAAGTGTGCGTAAGAGTGCCCACCAGAGTGATCTCTCGGCTCGTTTTGGAATCTCTCTGCCACTGAAGCTTATTTCATTTCCTTTCACATCCCCCTTTTGGTCAAGAAGATGTTCTCCATCCCACGATGCCGGGTCTACATTCCTCCCCGGGAGTCATATTCCACGTTGCCAGGGAGATTCACTTCCCTGGGTGTCTGATCCCACGTAGGGGGGAGGGCAGTGATTTCACCTTTCAAGTTGGCTTAGCCAGAGAGAGAGGGCCACATCTGTCAAGCTCATTCTTTTAACATATATTTTATGATGTTTTATTATAGGCATAGCTATTATTATAGTAAGGCATGATATACATTTGGAATAAATAAATACACACACACACACACACACACACACACACACACACACACACACATATATATATAGCATCCTCAACATATTTTTCTGATGGGTGTGTTTAACCAAAACCCCTTGAAAACCCCCACCTGGTTTACTCACCCACCACCACATCCCTCCAAGTGCTTGGCCAGTGGATGCTCAAATGCTGGGGTGTCCACCCTCCCTGAGAACACCCATCAGCCAATGAGTCACAGAAGCTGGTGATAAACACCCCAGCTTTCCCAGTCCAGGGTGGGACTGTTCTGAAGTGAGTTCTACATCATCTCCCAGGGGTCCCCAACAGGATTGAGCTCCAATTGCCCCTGGTAGTAAGTCTCCCATTCACATACCCTTTCCTGACTTCCTTTCTCGTCTCACTTCCCCACTCTTTCTCTGTGCTCACCTCCCAGAAAAACTGCTCGCATTCATATCCTGTCTCAGGGCCAGCTTTCGGGAGACCCCAGGTGAAGATAGCAGATCTCCCTTTCTATGCTTTAAAGTACTAGGTACCTCACCTTCAGAGCATATTACGTCTATACCAGTTTGTATATATTGTGTCCCCCAGAAAAAGCCATGTTCTTTGATGCAGTCTTGTGGGGGCAGACATATTAATGTTGATTAAGTTGGAATGTTTGGATTGGGTGTTTCCATGGAGATGTGATCCACCCAACTGTGGGTGATGACTCTGATTGGATTATTTCCATGGAGGCGTGGCCCTGCCCATTCAGCATGGGCCTTGATTAGTTTACTGGAACCCTATTAAGCTCAGACAGAAGGAGGGAACTTGCTACAGTCAAGGGGGACACTTTGAAGAAAGCACAGGAGAGAAGAGAGTAGCTGCAGATGAGAGACAGTTTGAAGATGGCCATTGAAAGCAGACTCTTGCTCCAGGGAATCTCAGAGAAGACAAAAACCCCAAGAGCAACTAAGAGTGACATTTTTGAGGAACTGCAGCTTAGAGAGGAACATCCTTGGAGAAAGCCATTTTGAAACCAGAACTTTGGAGCAGACACCAGCCACATGCCTTTCCAGCTAACAGAGGTTTTCCGGATGCCATTGGCCATCCTCCAGTGAAGGTATCCGATTGCTAATGTGTTACCTTGGACACTTTATGGCCTTAAGACTGTAACTTTCTAACCAAATAACCCCCCTTTATAAAAACCAGTCCATTTCTGGTGTTTTGCATTCCAGCAGCATTACCAAAATGGAACAATGTCATTATAATAAGCTTTATGATTACTTTGAATCTCTGTCCCTTCAATAGATTCTAAACTCCCTGTGGGCAAAGTACAGTCTGTTTTGCTCCTCACTGAATCCACAGGCACCTAGTAAAATACCCAACAAATATTTGAGAAATGAAAACATGACTCATTTGGGCTTCAGACTAAATCTGGTCTCATCCACTTCCTGTCTGAGTGATTTGGGGCAAGTAACAACATGATTTCTTTAAGCCCCAATTTCCTCTGTGTAAATTGAAGCTAATAATGTCGCCCTCCCAGGGCTGTTAGACAATGAAATGAAATCATGTATGGCAGGACTTAGTAAACAGCAAATGCTCAATAGCTGACAACATCCAAAATAGACCTTGGGGTCCCCAGGGGAAAACTGACAGTGCCAGAAAGGCCAGAGGGTCAGAGAGACAAGGAGGAGGAAGGGGGTCACATTTCAGAGGGGCAGGCACCTGGGTAGTGTGGGTCTCCCCACTCCCCATGGGGACCCAGCATCTCTGCCCCAGAGATGGGTGACAGTGCAGGAAGGGGAGTGGGCTCCAGGCAGAAGGCGGCACACTTGCCCACATCCCAGCACAGCAGCACTCTCGATTCGGAATGTGTATGTACCTCAACACAGGGCACATTTAAATTGGCAGGAAGGCTGCACCTTGGAGCCTGTCAACTGAATATTCTCAAGCTTGACTGTTTGGAAGAGTCCGGTGGTCTGTGACATTTAATAATTTGCCATTTTTGCTCAGGCACTCATCTGAATGGCATCAGAGCAGTGGGAGGGACAGATCGCCCACAGCTTGTGAGTAAACCTACATAACAGCCTGGCCTCCATCTTTTTGTTTGTGGCTGTGTGACTCTCATTTAAGTTCTATAGGGATCTTTAGTTCAGTAAGTTCAGTAGGGCTTTAAGGAATTTTTAGACTTATTTATATATCATTAGATTATAATATAGTGGTATATTTAAACTCTTTCATTTATTTGCATATATTTATGATATGATAGTATTTTTAGTATATATTTCATATTATCATATATTATGTTGTTATAGCATTTTGCTCCAGGAGGATATTGAACTTAGACCTGCACAATAAGGGCTGCTAAGAAAGCCAACCTGAGAATAAAGCCAACATGAGGGAATTCAAGTTGAGATATGGATAAGGCTAATTCTGAATTATGTTGAACTCCTGGATCAAGCCATGCCTGAAGCTGAACCTTTATGTTTTCAGTTTCATGAGCCAGTTAAATCCCCTTTTTGCTTACACCAATTCAGGGTGGACTTCCGTCTCTTACAAAAACTGAAAGTGTCTTCACCAGTACGTAAACCACTTCCAGCTTGGACTTCCTCATGTGGCTTTAGGGATTTAGAAGACAAAAATCAGGAGATACAAAGATGGCTGCATCCACTGGTGCTTATATCTACATGTGTAATCAGCCTAGCACCACTGTCTCCCACAACCACTCCCAAGAAATAGGGATAATAGCAGGTTTTTCATATTGAAGAGTCAGTTATTACTTCCCCTTTCATGAAGACCTTTCAGCCCTCTGCAGAAGACTACTTGTGACTTCTTTCCTACTGGGCTGCCCATAATCGAAAGGACACACACTTTGGAGTCACCCAGATCCTGGTCCTGTCACGTACTGGCTGTGTTACTTTGGGTAATTTATTTAACCCAACTGATTCTCCATTCCCCGTACATGCAATAATTTTATATCTACACCCTAGGTTTTCCACAAAGATCAGAATGCATGTGTAAAGGGCCTTAAATAGTTTGTAGTACAGAATTGACATTCAAAAAGAGGTAGCTGATTATACTACTAATCAAACATATGCTACCGGCCCCTTTCTGGGTGCCAGGTCCTGGGCTGGGAGTTTTCCAGGCATTATTTCATTTGAGCCTCATGACACCCTTGAGTGGTTTGCACTCTTGTGCTGCCCTTGGGCCAGACCCTGTTTTAAGTCCTTCACCTGTGAAGACATTATAACAGTGACTTAAAATCTTAAAACTGTAAGCAAGCAGGAAATTGTAAAGTAGCCTTAAAATGTAAACTTCAAAGCTGGAAGCAGGCTATAATGGAAGCTCTTATTTTCACAAAGGAGCAATATGTAAATGTAAAGTCTGCACCCAGATTTGAATAAGCATTCATCTATGATCCCCAGACTTCCCAGGTATGAATAAAGCCTTTTCATCTATCTACCTAGACACCCAGGGGGCACCTTTCCCAGGTGTCACCTAGTTCCTGAAGGAAACAGGAAATAACTAAATTACTGAAATTCTCCAGACCTCTGTTACATGTTAACTAAAAGGATTAACTCTCTGTCTCTGATGGGTATAAAAACCAACTGAAGAAGCACTTTGGGGAGGCTGATTTGGGAAAGCTTCCCCCTGTCCTCCCTCTGGCGTAAATAAACCCTCTTTCCTTCTCAGCCTGGTTCTGTGTGACTTCTACTGGCCAAGCTGAGCGACGAACCCAGATTTGGGAAGTGCCCCTGCTACAAAATCACTGAATCTCTTCAACAGCTGATGAACAAAGAGGTTAAGAAATAAAGCCAAAGCCATGCAGCTCTGCTCCCCAAGTCTGAGCTGTCATTCGCTGGGCGCCGCCCCTCCAAATGGTCCCTGAGATGAGGTGGGGTAGTGTGACATTCCTTGGGTTCCCAGGACTCCAGGCATGGCAAAGGGCAGGAGCCAGGCAGTTCACCTGGAGTCCAGTGAAGAATTAGGGATGGTTTTATAGTGGGGAAACCTACAGAAAGAAGCCCAGAACCAGTGCTTTAGAGGCCCCCAAACTCCAGTTTACCAGAACATCCAGGAAGGTGGACAAGGCTATGGGTGCTGCATTCCTGACCCTCTAAGGATTCTCTCTGGCCCCTTGCATGGGGGCCTGGGCTCTGGAATGTCGGGGAAAACACAGATGGGGCAGACCCAGCCCCGGCTTTGGAGTGACAGGGCTGGCTTCTCGCTGAAGCCATTTGCTCCAGCGAACATGACTAGTTTCAGAGAGATCACAAAAGACAGCCAGCCTAGACTTCTGGGATGACACATGGAAGCATCACGCGAGGCAAGGGCAACCCAAGGCCCAGTTCCGAGTAGGGCAAGGGATCTAGAAAAGTCCTGAAGCCTTAAAATGGGAGGCTCAACCATAGCTGACCAATTTGTTCCAACTGTGCAGTTGAATGTAACCAATAAAGCAGTGACTGAAAAGTAACCATCTACAAAATATTCTTGCTGCATTTTTTTGCAGGAACATAGTCTGAAGCAAGCTAAGTAAATCTTTGGAAACACCCCAAAACGGGTAGAAGCAGCAATTTTTTTTTTTTAACTGTTTCGTGAAAAAGAGGGTGCATGCAAGAAAGCACATGTCTTGGATTAAAGTTGTCCACACAAACTTTCTTTTTTTTTAAAAAGAAAATCTGGCACTGCCTCATCTAAGGTAAGCATGAAACTGTCACTGCGGCAACTCTTAAAAGTTGTCTATAATTGTGTGACTTGGAAAATTAATTTCTTTCCAGATGATGAAACCTGAAACAGGTCTTCTGAGTGAAAATTATTGGTACCCCTTCAGGAGGCGGATGAGACAATGAGAAGAGGTGGAGGAGCGTGTGGGATGCTCAGGCAAACAAAAGGGCTGCCAGCAACTTGCCTAAAATAGAAAATAAAAGCAGCAGCGTCCCGCCTGGCAGGTCCTTGGTGGAGGCCCCCGTGGAGCCACAAGTGCCACTCAGGCTGCTGCCCTGAGCCACCTCTTTGGAGAAGCAGGAAAGGCCCCTGACCTCGATTTCCATGGTTTTCATTCCCACCTCTGCTTTCCGCAGCCAGGGTCCCCAGAGAGGCTCTGGCGAGCAGGTTCACGCACTAGATTCGCCACCTCACAATAGTTAGCGTTTGCTCTGTTCTGCTAAAGAAATTCAAATCACATTAATGTTTTGGTTCTTCGTAAGGGTTTGGCGCATGAGACATATTGCATGAGCTTTGTTTGATTGGGGAGGTGGGATTCACTGTGGAACCAGCCTTGGCTTTGAAATGTGAAGGACCAGGGTTCAAATCCCAGCTTGGCCTCTTCCTATCCCCGACCTTAGCCTTCCTGAGTCCTTTGTAAAATGGTGATGATAATTCCCATCTTGCTGGTATGGTGTGAGGGTTAGCAACAAGGGTGAGCAAGAGCGGGCCTGCGCGTGGTTAGTGCTCTAGAAACTGCAGCTTCTCTCTCCTACCCAGACCACAAGAATGCAGGTGGCTCATTCCAGATCGCTGTGCTCACCTGAGGGGCTGGAAAAGGGAGGGAAGAGGAGGGAGGAGGAAGGAGGAGGAGGCAGAAAAAGGGGGAAGGAGGGAGAAAAAGGGGGAAGGAGGGAGGAAGGGAGTGGAGGAGGGAAGGAAGGGAGGAAAGAAAGAAGGGAAGGGGAAAAACAAAGGAAGGAAGCCCCCAAGCGGGTACAAATCTCCACATAGTATCTTACGCATGGACCACAAAGAACTTGCATCCTGTACGGATGCCCTTAAAGCTGCTTCCCGCATCCCATCGCGTCCTCGCAAATGGTTCAAGTGAGAGCGACACGGCAAAGTCACACCCTCCAACCGAAGCCGATTTTCTTCTTTAAAAAGCTTGACTTTCCCATAAATAGGCTTTGTTTTCTGCTTTTCCCTTCTCTTCTTCCCCTCCTCTGCCCCCCGCCCCGCCTCTCCAGCTCCCCCTGCTGCACCCCCCACCCCCTCCCGCCAGCACAAAAGAAGATCCCCCGAGACGGAGGTACCGGAACCTGCGAGGCTTGTTTACCAGCTCAGGCAGCTCTCGAAGCGCTGATCGACAGCGCCACCTGCCGGCGGGAGCCGGAACCGCGCCTCCCCGGGCCCCGGGCAAACAACTGCGGCCGATGACCCAACGCCGCAGGCATCTGAGGATAACCTTTCCCCTTTCTTTCCAAGACCAAATAAGGGGGCTCTTCCCTCTCCGTGCCGGGCCTCCGGCGGTTAGGCCAGGGGGCGTGGAAAGGAGGATCCGGGAACGAGGCTGACGGTCGGCAAAACAACCGACCACATTGTTCCCGCGGCGGCCGGGCCTCCCTCCTCCGGGCGGGCAAGGCTTGTGCCCACGGGCGGGCGGGGCGCTCCCTGCAGCCGGGCCGGGCAGGGCCTGCGGGGGACCCCGGGGGTCTCCCCCAACCCCAGAGCAGCACCGCCAAGCACCCCCCACCCCGCCCGATCACGGAGTGGAAGGCGGGGTGCGCGGGGCCCCGCCCCCTTGCGGCGCTGCCTGCCTGCGGGGCGCTCTCTGCAGACCCTCGCGGGGGCCCCCGCGGAGCCCGGGAACCGGGCCGGGGCGAGGGGCCGAGGGGCGCAGCCCGAGGAGGGACCAGGCCCCAGCTGCCAGGCCTAGGAAGCCTGGCAGCACCCCCAAGGGAGGGAGTCACTGGTGGTTTGCAGTGTTTGGTAACCGCAGAAACCGAGATTTGACCTATATTTTCTAACATGGTCTCAACTCTTAAGCTTCCGTGCTAAAAATCAAAGTGAGAGAGTTTTGACTTGACTTGCTGTTAATGTTTTCTCCTGCTTTATGTTCCAGAATGCCACCCAGAAGGTGGGGCACGTCACCAAACCCTGCTGGCTTTGCTCTCCTCCTTAGGAAAGTGGGGGTTGACGGGGTTTGAGGGGAGACGGGGTTTGAGGGGAGACGGTCCCCAGAGCCCTAGCTCAGGGGGCACTGCTGTCCCCTGGCATTGCCTCCCTCTCAACCACAGCGTCCTCCTGCCCCTCAATGGCTGCTGTGGTTCTGGAGGGCAGTTGGGCCATATTTATTTGATTATTTAATTCCTCTTCTTTATCATACGTAGGTAGTTGGAAGACTACACAAAGATGGACTCTATCTACACAGATGATGCTTAAAGCACTGTTTATAGTAGAAACAGCAGTTGGCATTAATTGAGCATTTGCTATGTGCTAGAAACTGTTCTAAATATGTTACAAGTACCTCCTCACAACAACCCTATTCCATGAGGATTACTAATAGCCCCATTTTTATAGAAGAGGACCCTGCACCCAGAGAGCTTAAGTTTCCACTCAAGCTTGTCCAGCCGGTGAGAAGCAGAACCAGGATTTGTAAGTGGGCAGTGGGCTCCAGGATCTGTGCCCTTGACTGTAATGCTAAATGTTTAGTGATTGGGAGTTGATTAATTTAGAGTGCATCTGTATGATGGGATACTCTCTAGCCACTTAAATGGTGATGTGGATTGGGAATAATTGGCATGGAAAAATGTCCGTGACATATTGTTGAGTGAAAACAGCTAGTTACATAACAGCATGGTCATCTATAGGTGGTAGAATCCAGGTGGCTGATTTCCACAGGGAGGTCTTCTATATTTTTTAATTGAAATAAACACATATTATTTTCTAATTTAAAAAAAGCTATTGTCTCTTTGAAAAAAAGGAAATAGCATGTTTCTCTGATATAGATATATGTACATATCTATATCTATCACTATCAGAGCTTTGCTCAGATCCCACTTTCTGCACAAAGCCTTTCCTGATCCCCAGAGTTGGAAGTTTCAGCTCCTCACGTTCCTTTCGTGTGGGAACTTGTGCCTGGCTGGGTACTCAGCTATGTATTTCCAGCTAAATTTCAAACTCAGGAAAGGGAAACATGTATTGTGTACTGGGTTTTTTTTCAGTATGTCCCGTAGTACCTTGCACAGTATTTAACCCATTGCAGGGTTCAAGTATTTATCAGTGGATGTGTAGTAACTGATGATGATGACCCACAGAAGAATTCATGGCATAATTTGTTGTTTGACATCTGCTTTCTGTGAGCCAGTCTGTAAGTTCCTCGGGGTCAGGATGCACCTGTCCTATTCAGCTCCCCATCTTGGCCCCAGGACAATGCCTGCACACAGTAGGTGCACCATAAGTGCTTGCTACATGAATGAATCCAGGACTGCTCTGCCCCAAGCGATCCTTACCCTTGAGCAGTCAAAATGGATGGACCTTTTGCTACTTTGAAGCTGTTATGTATCCAAGTAAAGGCCATGTTCTTTTAATTCATTCCTGTGGGGGCAGACCTATTGTGGGTGGGATCTTTTTTTTTTTAAAACTCAGTTTTGTTGAGATATATTCACATACCATACAATCATCCATGGTGTACAATCAGCTGTTCACAGAACCATCATTTAATTTTGCATTCATTGCCCCAATCTATTTTTGAACATTTTCTTTATAGCAGGAAGAATCAGAAGAAGAATAAAAAATAAAAACAAAAAAGAACACCAGAGGAGAACCTAAGATGGCGCCTAAGTGAGACAGGGCAAAAAAACACCTCCGTGAAAAATATTAGATAGAGGCCAGAAAGTGACCCAGAACACCAGTTCCAGCGATGCACCAGCTGGACAAGGTCTGCTAAATTCAAAGCGACCATGTACTTGGTGAAACCAGGAGTCTGCGTTCTCAAACGAATGAGTGAGCCTGCTGAATGTCCGGCAGCCATGCTGCAGTGTGGGGAAACCATGGGTTGGCATTTGGAGACGGGCTAGTTCTTTTTTAAAAAACCCCCAAAAGCGGCTGCAGATAAGGCAGCGAGAACCACACAATGAAGGGCGGCAGGAAAGGGCTGTGCGAACACCTCAATATCTGGTATGAAAGATAGCTTTTCATGCAACCACTGCTAGTTGTCTCAGAGCAAGGAGGGCAGAGGGGAGCCAAAAGGGGGAAAAAACATGCCCCTTGCAGCCATCTTCCTAGCGAGCTGGGAACACTCCTGCCCGGTGCCGGAGACACAGCCCAGAGCCGTGCCAAGGAAGCCAGTGGGACAGGAAGTGTTTCCAGCAACACCAGGCACACGCCACAATATTGGGCATGGACAACAGCCTTTCGTTCACCCACAGCTAATTGTCCTGGAGCTGGGAAGGTGGAGCTGTGTGAAAAGGGGGAAATTAACACGCCCCATTCAGCCATCTTTACAGCAGTCTGGGAACGCCCCTTCTTCCCTTGAGGGATGGCACGCACTTGTGATGTAGCACAGCCTTCCCTCAGCAGAGGCCCTAGAAGGGCACAGCTGGGAAGAGGAACCCACCCGGAAATCCCAGGGACCCTACGCCAAAACCAAGTACTTGTAAGTCAGCAGCAGAGACAATCTGTGGCGAGACGGAAATGAAGATTTAGACTCTAGCAACAGCCTTAAATCTCCAGGAACACCTGGGGGGCTTGATTATTAAAGCTGCCTTGTGTCCCTAACCACTCAGACACATGCCCCAAATCGAGGGCGGACAACATCAACAACACACCCAAACTTGGTGCACCAATTGGACCCCACAAGAACCAGACCCCCACACACCACAAAGACAAAGTTGGGGAGAACTGACTTGAGGGAAATAGGTAACTCGTGGACGCTATCTGCTGGTTAGTTAGAGAAAGTGTACACCACCAAGCTGTAGATCTGACAAATTAGAGATTGGTGTCTGAATAATCCTTCATATCATAAAAGAACCCTATCAAGTAAAGCAAATGCCAAGAGCCCAAAAACGACAGAAAATTTTAAAGCATATGAAAAAACCAGATGATATGGATAACCCAAACTCAAACACCCAAATCAAAAGATCAGAGGAGACACAGCACTTGGAGCAATTAATCAGAGAACTAAAGACAAACAATGAGAGCATGGCACAGGATATAAAAGACATGAAGAAGAGCACAGCACAGGATAGAAGGGACATGAAGAAGACCCTAGAAGAGCATAAAGAAGAAATTGCAAGAGTAAATTAAAAAAAGATGATCTTATGAAAATAAAAGAAACTGTTGGCCAAATTAAAAAGATTCTGGATACCCATAGTACAAGACTAGAGGAAGCTGAACAATGACTCGGTGACCTCAAGAACCACAGAACAGAAAATGAAAGAACAAAAGAAAGAATGGGGAAAAAAATAAAAAAAATCAAATGGATCGCAGGGATATGATAGATAAAATAAAACGTCCAAATATAAGACTCATTGGTGTCCCAGAAGGGGAAGAGAAGGGTAAAGGTCCAGAAAGAGTAGTCAAAGAAATTGTTGGGGAAAACTTCCCAAACCTTCTACACAATATAAATACACAAAGCACAAATGCCTGGCAAACTCCAAATAGAATAAATCCAAATAAACCCAGTCTAAGACATATTCTGATCAGACTGTCAGATACTGAAGAGAAGGAGCAGGTTCTGAAAGCAGCAAGAGAAAAGCAAATCACCACGTACAAAGAAAACAACATAAGACTAAGTAGTGACTACTCAGCAGCCACCATGGAGGTGAGAAGGCAGTGGCATGACATATTAAAAATTCTGAGAGAGAAAAATTTCCAACCAAGAATACTTTATCCAGCAAAACTCTCCTTCAAATTTGAGGGAGAGCTTAAATTCTTCACAGACAAACAAATGCTGAGAGATTTTGCTAATAAAAGACCTGCCCTACTTCAGATACTAAAAGGAGCCCTACTGACAGAGAAACAAAGAAAGGAGAGAGAGATATAGAGAAGTTTAACAGACATATATAGAACATTACATCCAAAATCACCAGGATACACATTCTTTAGTGATCACAGAACTTTTTCCAGAATAGACCATAGGCTGGGACATAAAACAAGCCTCAATAAATTAAAAAAAAAATGAAATTATTTAAAGCACATTCTCTGACCACAATGGAATACAAATAGAAGTCAATAACCATCAGAGACTTAGAAAATTCACAAACACCTGGAGGTTAAAAATGAGGGGGAGATGAAAACATTCCCAGATAATCAAAAGCTGAGGGACTTCATCACCAGTAGAACAGTCCTATAAGAAATGCTAAAGGGAATTGTGCAGGCTGAAAGGAAGGGACACTAAACAATTGACTGAAACTACATGAAGAAATAAAGATTTCCGGTAAAGATCACATGGTAAATATAAATACCAATACTAATGTATTTTTGATTTGTAACTCCACTATTTACTTCCTACAGGATCTAAAATACACAAACTGTAATGATAAATCAATGGTTTTGGACTCAATGTAAAATATGTAATTTTTGACAAGAATTACATAAAGGTGGGGGAATGGAGGAGTATAGGAACATAGTTTATGTGTCCTATTGAAGTTGGTATCAAAGAAAACAAGATTGTTATAGACTTAAGATGTTAAATTTAAACCCCACGGTAAACACAAAGAAAGTATCAGAGAATATGATCACAGAGATGAAAAGTAGAGTATGGGTTATGAGAAGTGGGGGAAGGGGCAATGGGGAGTTAATAAGAAATGAGTGTAGGGTTTCTGTTTGGGGTGAAGGGGAATTTCTAGTAATGGATGGTGGGAAGGTGATGGCATTGCAACACTGTGAATGTGATTAATCCCACTAAATGGAATGCTTGGGAGGAGTTGGAATGGGAAGATTTATGCTGTATATGTTTCCACAATTGGAAAAAAAAGACAGTCTAAATAGATAATGACAATTAAATGCCATAGATGATCCTGGATAAGATCTAAGAATAGAGGAGAAAACACTCAAAAGGACACAATTGGGACATAAAAAAAAAATGAAACAGAATGTAAGCTTTATATCAATGTTAAATTTCTTGAAGTTCTTAAGTACCCTTAATGTGATTACATAAATGAATATTCTTGTTCATAGGAAATGTATATGCGAATTATATTATTTGTTCAAGGATGTGTGCAACTTGCTCTCATATATTCAGAAGACAGAGCAATAGATGATGGATGATAGGACAGGGAGGGAAGGATGCAGGGAAAGAAAGAAATGGTAAAGTGACAAAATATTAAAGTTGGTAGATCTGGGTATCAGTGGAGGGGGGTTGGGGTATGCTGGAGTTCTGTGTATGGGGTTTGTATTATTTTTGCAACTGTTACTGTAAGTTTGAATTTATTTCAAAATTAAAAAAAAAAAAACACCCAGATCATCTCCCCCATCCCACCCTATTTTTCATTTAGCTTTTGTCCCTATTTATCTACTCATCCATCCATACACTGGATAAAGGGAGTGTGATCCACAAGGTTTTCACAATCATACTGTCACCCCTTGTAATTTACATTGTTATACAATCGTCTTCAAGAATCAAGGCTACTGGGCTGGAGTTCGGTAGTTTTGGGTATTTACTTCTAGCTATTCCAATATGTTAAAGCCTAAAAAGTGTTATCTATATAGTGCATAAGAATGCCCACCAGAGTGACCTCTTGACTCCATTTGAAATCTCTCAGCCACTGAAGCTTTATTTCGTTTCATTTTGCATGCCTCTTTTTGTCAAGAAGATGTTCTCAATCCCATGATGCTGGGTCCAGATTCATCCCTGGGAGTCATATTCTGCATTGCCAGGGAGATTTACACGTGGGTGGGGTCTTTTGATTAGGTTGTTTCAATTGAGATGTGACCCAGCCCATTCAAGGTGGGTCTTAATCCTTAACTGGAGTCCTTTATGAGGATAAAAGATAGAAAAAGCCCAGAGAGCTAAGAGAGAGAACATACCTGGATAGAGAGCTTATAGAGAGAGAAAATCCTGGAGGAGCTAAGAGGGGCTGCTCAGAGAGGAGGTGACTGGAACCAGGAGCCAAAGGCAATGAAACCCAGGAGTGAAGGATCTGACCGAGGAACCCCAGATGCCATTATACTTTCATCAGTGAAAGTATTGTCCTGTTGATGCCTTAATTGGGAAATTTTCATGGCCTTAGAATTGTAAATTTGTAAACTATTAAATCCCCATCATAAAAGCCAACCCATTACTGGTATATTGCATTCTGGCAGCTTTAGCAAACTGAAACAGACCTCAAGTTCTGGGGAACTGTGACACTGGCTGGTGAGGAGGTGAACTCATAAAAAGAAATCACACTTTGATCATCTTCTCTCCACTCTCAAAGCCTAATCATGTTTCATCACATGTTCCACACTGATTTCTCTATCTTTCCACCAGAATATCAACTATTGAAAAGACCCAACTTTGGAGACTGTGCTTCCCCTGGCCCTCTACCTCTGCTTCTGTCTCATGGTATCCTTGAGGGAAAGGTTAATCACCAATCATTAACCAAGTCCTGTAAGTTTCTTATAATAGCCTCTCAGTTCTCTATATCCTTAACGTTTTGTATCAGTCAGTTTGAGACAGGACAAGCTGTAGTAACAATAACACCCCAGATCTCAGTGGCTTAAAATAACAAAACCGTATTTCTTGATCATGCTCCATGCCCATTGCTGGCAGAGTGGATGCTCAGCACTGCATCATCCACACTCCAGAGCAGCTGTTAAGAGTTGGAGCCTTGCCAGTTGCATGGCAGAGGGAAAGAGTTTGGCAAGTCATGCACTAGCTTTTTTTTTTTTTTAATGTAAAAAGATTACTTTATTAAACCTAAGAATTCAAGAACATTCACTTTTTTTTAATACTATAGCATGAGTTTAAAAAAAGAATGTTGAAGCTTTTCATATTTGCTGTGTGAACATTTTGTAAAACATTGAAAATGGTCTGAGATAGTAGTATAAGAGAACATTTCTTGACTTATTTTATACCATTTGTTTTCCTCATCCTAAAAATTTGAATAAAATCTGCTTGATTTAATGGTTTATACACACAATATCCCAACTTAAGCCATCTGTTTGAGAACACTATATTATTCATATATGTTAGGTAGAACTACTGACTTAAATGCTCAAACTAATAAAATTAATATATTTTCTATGTCCCTAAGTTGTTTCTATACTCCATGACTATTAAATGGGAAACTTTTGAGCAGATCCACCTCCCAGATTTATTTCCCATAAGAAGTCCGATATGCTGTCATTGATATATAACATTTTGTAATATAAATAATGCATAAGCCTCTATCTTGGGTCCCTTTGTACTTTGCCTACTTCATTATCTCTATTGTCCACCCACCCAAGACCCAGTCATCCTCCTTCCCTGGGGAGGACCAACTTAGCCAAACAGGACAGAGACAGCTAGATGACTCTGGGCAGAGGAACATTCTCCAATAACAGTGTAAATTCTGTGATACCCTTTCCTTTTAGCAGGTACCTGCTTACACCTAAGATGGTATGAGAAAGCATACACACTCAGAGACAGAGAAAAGCATTTTACGCTATCAATCTTTGCCCCTTAAGAGCTAGTGTACTCATTATTTATTAAGTTCCCAACTGTAAACATATGCACTATTTAATAAAGCATCATGTAATTTCCAAAGAGAATGTGTTAGGTAGAAGGAAGAAAAATGAAGAGAGACGATTCTTAAGAAAAACAAGGCAATTCACACAAAAATGCTTTCATAGAATCTGTTTCAAAACCAGGTAAGTCAAATTCATTTTAAATTATATATTCCCCCCATGACCAATGTTTTCCTATTCATGGTTTTAGTGTTCATAAAAGGTATAATAGACACTTCCAAAAGGAAATTATCTTCTTAACCTACAGATTTTTTAGAACACCAGCACTGGGTTGAGTTTTCCAAAAGTACAGACAGCTTTTCGTTCTAAGAAACCAAGTCTTTTGATTCACTTTATCCCTATCATATCTATCAGTTTTAAGACTTGCACCTTACACCCCTTTGTACTATGCTTTAAAACTGTTCCTTTTTTTTACATATGGCAGTGAAAAGTAATTAGGGAAACTAAAGATCTGATTCTATTTGGGTAGATCTAACTCAAAGATCACGTTGCTCAAAGAACTCTCTTAGGCACTGGCTCTTAAAGCGTCCACCTGGAAGTGACATGCATCATCGTCACCCACCTTTAATTTGCCAAAGCAAGTTGCCCGGTCAGTTACATGGCTAACTCCAATCCCACCATTCATGTACCTGGAAAAAGAATGGAAAGTATTGGATGAAGAGCACCAAGGACCACCTTTTCCTGAGCCCTGTTGGATGCATTCAGAGGTCGGCTCTCTGGGAAACTAGGAACAGGACAGATATCAGAAATAGGTTAAATATTTTGGGTTTAAAAAAAAAAAGGGCTAAGGGGAAAGTTATGCGTGTAAGATGGTGGTGATGGTGGGACTTATGGGTAGCCGAGAAGAGAGGCTTAAGAGAATTGGGTTGGGTGGGTGGGTGGGGATGGATAAATGAGCCAGTATCCAAGAAAGACACAGCATGAGGGAGGAAGTTCTCATTGTCATCCTCTTGACTTCTCTGGATACCCAAATAATGGAGCTTTCTTTGTTGGTTTAGTGGATTCAGCTTGGAACCTCCTGGCCGACTTCTGTTTGCAGAGAACTTGATAAACCTCCTGAGCACAGGGAAGAAATATAAACTTTTCTACTCTGCTCTCTACATTCCCCTCTCTGATCCTTCCAGACCTGCCCTAAGCCCCTACTGGGGCTTCTACCTTCTTTTCTTCTTAAAATACTCAAAAGTAGAGAGAATAGGATAGTGAACCCCCAAGTACACGTTGTGAAGTTGCATTGCTGTTGTAACATATCACCATGCTAAGCACTGCAGAAACATGGTGTCATCCAGTCTGCACAATAAGATTTTTTATTTTTCCCACTTTATGTGTGAGGAAATTGAGACTCAGAGTGACTTGGCTGAAAACACACAGCCAGAGAGGGCAGAGGCTGGCAGGGCTGCCAGGTGGTACCACAGCCTCAGGGGTGAATGGGGCTTGGGTGGGGGCCATGGAGGGAAAGGAGGGGGCACATCTTCCTTAACAAAAGACTAGCCCCTGTGTAAGTTTGGTTTCCACACCAGCCTGCTTTGTGCTGAGCTGGGCTCATTTTTCCTAGGCTAGAGTAGGAAGCTATATCCATGAAGAATTCTTGCAGCCCCAGAAAGCATCACCAGGAAGTGGAAATACTGTGGGTCCATGGACATTTACTCAGCCAGTTTCTCTTCTAGTCATTCGTCCCATGATTATTTATTCAGCACTTACTCTGTGCCAGCTCTGGGAATACAAAGATGAGCAAGCCAGGCCTGTATCCTTGCCCCACGGAAGAGAATCCTGCCTCTCCAGCAGATCAACTGAATGACCTCCAGTGTCTTCACTGGAGTCTCAGTTTCCTCACCTGTAAAATGGGCACAATGACAGTTCCTACATAGCAAGATGGCTGTAAAAGGTGAAAAGAGTACATAGATAACTGGAACCCACTAGCTCCTTTCATGCCCTTGGGCAGAAGAAACATTCAAACTATTGAACCACTGGGAAGGCACAGGCACTGGCCAACCAGAAGGGACATCTGACCAGCTGGAGCCAGGTTGGCCAGTGCACTGGATCCTGGCCTTGGCATTGCCACATCTTCACAAATAGATGCTGGGGCAGCCCAGGTAATCAGTACACGTTGATCAAATGGAGGCAACCCGGAGTTAGCTGGGTTCTTGACTCCTGGCTGGTTTCTTGACCCCCATTGGCTGAGACCCATCTGTGTCACCAGGGCTGGCAAGTAAGTACATGAGGGTGGCCGTCATCGCTGGACTCCAAGCCTGGCCCTGGTGCCCCTCTCCCCACATACACTCACTCTTGTAACTCCCAGGTCAAGAATATCTACTCTTTTTTTTCTTTAAACTTTTTATGCTGAAATAACTTCAAATTTACAGGACAGTTGCAAAAATAATACAAAACCCATACGGAGAACTCCAACATAACCCCCAGAGACTCACATCACCAGTTACAACATTTTGCCACATTTGCTATGTCTTTCTATCAATCCATCAGCTCATCCATCCATCCATCCATCCATCCATCCATCCACTCACCCACCCATCCATCCATCCATCCATCCACCCACCCATCCATCTATCCATCCACCCACCCATCCATCCATCCATCCCATCCATCTATTTTATGAGCCTTTGAGAGTAGGCTGTATACATCCTGCTCCTTGAGCACATAATACTTTCACAGACATTTCCTAAGAACAAGGATATTCACTTATATAAGACTTTAAGTACAGTTATCAGGTTTGTGAAATTTAACATTGATATAAAGCTTACAGTCTATATTCCATTTCCTTTTCAGATGTTCCATTAATGTCCTTTTGAGCCTTTCTCCTCCATTATCAGATCATGTCAAGGATCATGCATTGCATTTAATTGTCATGGTCTCTTTAGTTGCTCTCTCTTTTCTTTTTTTTCTGTAATTGTGGAAATAAAAACACAGCATAAACTCTTCCACCCCAACCCCTCTCAAGCATACAATTCAATGGGATTAATCACATGCACAATGTTGAGCTCCCCTCCCCACCATCCATTAGCAGAACTTTCCCACCACCCCACACAGAAACCCTACACCCATGATGCGTTAACTCCCCAAGAATACTTGGAGAGTTAAAAAAAAAAGAATGTTGATATAACCCAGACTCTCATCTTGTGCTTAAAGCCCATGTCTTTTGCTCTGGTGCCTGGAAAGGATGAGAGAACAGATTGTTCCTTTCTCCTCAGTAAGAAACCCTTCAGTTCTTGCCATGTCCAGGGTTCCCACAGACTCATCAGGTCCTGCAAACCTGCTGGAAGAGCTCCTCCCCGCTGCTGACATGAATCCATCCGAAATAAATTAATTTGTTCTGTGCTTGTTACAGACACACTGCAAAGCTTCATCTTTTAAAGTGGCATCAAATGCCTTCTACTATTAGTGAGGATGATTCTGGGGGAAAAAATGTCTCTAGAAAGGTGTTTTGCTCTTCTGGGTTGTTAGGCTGTCTGTGTATCGTTACTCAGGGCAGTTTCCCTCCTCTTCTTTCTCATCCTTATTATTAAAAACCAATTTTTTGGGTCTTCTCTTACTTGCAACCAATCTCAATCATATGAAATTCCTGCATTTTAGGGCTGTTTAGGTAAATCATGGTATATACAGTGCAATACTTTATGTCATTAAAATTATTGTATTAATTTATATTTGTTTACATGGGAAGATACTAGTGATTGTATTGTAATATAAAAAAGCAAGTTTAATCAGAAAAAAAAAACAATTTGTTCCCATGTTTGTATGTGGCTTCGTATTTAGACCTCATGTAAGAAGTTGAAATAAGGACTGAAATTGGTATTCAGATCGAATTTGGGAGAAGGAAGTCTGCTGGTACTGTTTGGAGAAATCCAGGAAAGATAAATTGCAGGGAGAAACCTGGAAATAATGACAGTCATGTGAAGTATTAATGCATCATTGTGAAAGATGTTAAATCGCATTTCTTAGCTTCATTTGCCCCATTTGGAAGCTACCAGAAAATTGAGATATTCGCTTATGTGATCACGAGAAGCTGCGATGCTGGCGTGGTGTACTCTCTCCCCCTTACAAGCTCCTGGGACCTGGAAACGCTAACAAATTATGTGGCACGTGGCTCTCTGAATATGCTATTATTACACCTGCGTTAGTGATAAGAGACTGAATCATCAAAAAAAAATTTAAGCGATCTGCCTCGTGTCAACCTAGAAGTTCATTGGTAATGGTTTTGAAGGCTCCTGCTGCTCCACCCTGGCTAACGTGAAATCACAGGCCAAGGTTAGAGACAAAACCCTCTGCCCTTCCAACACTTTCCCCCCACGTGGGAAAGGAGGGAGGCAGTGGGAGGAACCCCGCAGAGAAGTGACAAAGGAGGAAGTTGGGAGGTCTCTGCACGCCTGGCTGGAGACCTGCTGTTGGCTATTTTTTTTTAAAAAATGTAATTTTATAGAAATATATTCACACACCATACAATCATCCAAAGTGTACAACTGTTCACAGTTTCATCAAATAGTTGCGCACACACCACACAACCAATCCTTGAACATTTTCATCACTCCAAAAAATAAAAATGAAAATAAGAATAAAAATAGAAGTAAAAGACAACACTCAAAGCATCCCATACCCCTCCTCCCCTGCTCATTTACTTTTTTTAAAAAATTGAAATACATTCACATACCATACAATCATCCAAAGTGTAAAACAATTGTTCACAGTAGCATCATATAGATGTGCATTCGTCACCACAGCCAATTTTTAAACATTTTCATTATTCCCAAAAAAATAAAAATAAGTGCTGTTGACTATTGATATTTAGGAAGGAAGACAGGATTCCAAACAGACACACGGGAGGCTGCAGCCTCGGGTCACTTCCTCAAAGCTGCCTCAAAGACCTACATCCACATTCGACCCTGAGCAGCTCCTGGAGAGAGAGGGAAAGCAGGGCAGGCCTGAAGCTGTCCCCACTCCACCCCCCTCCCTTCAGCTCCTGTTTTGAGGCCAGGAGCCTGGGACAAGCTTGCTTCTCCCAAAGACAGCTGAGCAGCGATGACTCTTCTTGGCTTGACCTCGCACCGCGACAGACACCTAAGTCTGGGCAATTGGGAGAGGGTGGTGGATCTGGAGGATGTTTTCGTTTCAACAGTGGGAGGGAGTTTGTGTTTGCATGAGATGGAAACCTAGGTCCATCTTTAGGAAGGTGTTTCATAAGTTTCTGGAAAAGCCATCCAAACGAGCACCCAAAGACTTAGGGATGCTTGAATATCTGCTCCACGCAAGTGCAGGGTCTTGAAAACAGAGGATAAAAAACCAGCTGCCTCACAGACTGCATCCGACCATCTGATACAAGCTGTTTGGCCAAAACTGATCTGAAAAGAAGCGAGTTCACACTTAAAAATCTGAAACTTCTAGTTAAAAAATTCCTGAAAATCTAACATTGTGGTTGGCCACCAGTAGCTCCTCTAGATGGGACGTGAACTCCAGGACCCCTTTCTCCCTGTAGTATCCACATTGCTGTAGACCCTCAACACTCAAGCTGAGCATCAGATGTCATTTATGACTTCATTTGCATTATTCTTTTTATAATAGAAGTATTTTTCTTTGTACCTGGACCTCTATTAAAAAGTGGAGTGGGGGGTGTTCCTTTTTACTTTTATTTTATTTTATTTTATTTTATTGAGTAAGAAAAATGCTCAAAAATTGATTCTGTGATGAATGCACAACTATATGATGGTACTGTGAATAGATGATTGTAGGCTGTGGATGATTGTATGGTATGTGAATATATCTCAATAAAACTATATTAAAAAAAAGAGGGGGTGGCTGGGAAAGGAACTAAACACTCTGATGCCGCCTGGTGGCACCTTGGAGATATTTGGGTTTGCATCCCCTGATATCAAAGATTGTCTCTTCTGGAGGCCAAATGCCAGTGTGGTTTCTTTTGTGTAATATTTTTCCTAAGGAGGCATATGGACCAGCTATGGCATCCAACTGTTGTTTGTTTTTGAAGAAATAATAATAATAGTTAATATTTATTGAGCATTAACTCTGTGCTTGGCAATTTTCCCAGCTCTTTATGTGAATTAACTTATGTAATTCTCACAAGAATATGCAGTAAACACAACTATCACTATTTTTTGTTGCTGACAAAGACACAGAGGCATAAAGAGGTTGAGTGATTTGCCCTGGGTCTCTCAGCTAGGGTGTGGCAGAGTTAGGATTTGGCCCCAGAGACAGTGCAGTTAGCCACTGTGCTGTGCTGTCTGGGTGTGCTGTGTGTGGTTTTCCCGGGGCAGTTTTTCACAGGTGTATCAGTCAGGATGGGCTAGACCGTGCTGCAGTAACAAACAACCCCCAAATTGCAGTGGCTTAAGACAACTGAGATTTGTTTCTCACTTATACTATATGATTATTGAGAGTTGGCTGATGTGTCATCATCTTCCTCACTCCTGGATCTGGACACAGAATTGTCCACCTGGAACACTGCTAGTTGCCATAGTGGAGGGAAAAGAAACACAGTGATTGCCTATTGGATCTTAAAGGCTTCCTCCAGGAAGTGGACTTCATCATTCTGCACACATTTCATTGGCCAAAGCAAGTCACATGACCAAGCCCCATCCGAGGGAGCTGAGCTCAACTCCAAGGGGGCTGGGAAGTGCAATTCTCCTGCAGAGGTTGGAACTGGATATCAGGGGACAAACTTTGGCACAGAATTAGACAGGGTTCCCCACCCACCCCCTCTCTTCCAGTTCCCTAGAAGGGATGGATGCTTCAAGAACCTTGGGGAGCTCATTTATCAGGAATATTGGCATGGAGAGAGCACACTCCTCCATCCAGGGTCTTTGCAAATGCTATTCACTCGGCCTGGTTCTTTCCCTCACCCCCCACCTCGTTAGCTCACACAGTAAATTCACTTTGTCAGGGAAGCCTCCCTGAGACCTTTGAGTGGATTAGGACTTTCTGTTAGTCTCTTCCACAGCGCCCTCTAGTTCTCCTTTTTCAGCACTTACGGAAGATTATCACTGCATGTTGATTTGCACGGTAAGGTGAGTTGCGAAAAGGCTGAAAGCTACATGAGGGCATGCAGCGAGACGACTCCAGCTAGTAAACAGGATGGTGAAATTCTGAAGACTCCAAGAAATAATTCAACTGAAACTCTCCAGGGATCCTGAAGTCTGTAGGTGAGGTGGGGCCAAGGCAGGGTGAGTCCACAGAAAGGATGAGTGCTATCTTAATATAAAGCAAGTAGTTTATGTGGGAGGGGATCCCGGGGGACACTGGCAGGGATGGCAAGGAAGCCAGTGCATTATCAAGCAATGCACTGTGGGCCATTTGAGCACAGTCCCATTTGAGAACTCTGGGAAATGTGTGAAACATATCTCTCAGAGCTGTCTCACTTAAGGGGAGGGAGCTGGGGTGTTTGTACACCTCTTCCAGTCAGTCAGTGCATGAGAATTGCTCCCAGCAGCTGGGAGAATTGATGGCAATATTAACTCCTGCAGCAAGAGAAAACCTCAGTTAGAGATGCATGGGCTGGCAGTTGGGAAGGGCAGGCAAGATGAGCAGGGCACAAGCAGCTTCACTAAGGGAGAGTAAATTCACCCAAGCTCTCACTGTGGCACCCCTCTAATAATAAGAGCTGAGGCACTGTACTGAGACCCTCAAAGTCTGACTTGCATCTTCCCACCCTGACAGTGGTCTGGGAAGTCCCTGCATAGCCCCAAGCTAATCTTGTGTAGGATTTACGTTTATGGCTTGGCCATGCCTCTACTGTCGTTTCATTAGTCATTTCATTTAATAGACCAACATTTTTCAAGCCCTTTCTGTATGGTAGGCACTGAGCTGGAGATCAGGGGTACAAAATCAGATGAAACAGTATCTGCTCTGACGTAGTTTATAAACTAATATTTTGCGGTATTTGGGGAGGTGCTAAATGTCAAAAAAAAAAAGATTTGTGTTAAATACATTTGGAAAGCTTTGCAAAGAATCAATCACCTCTTCTTGAATAATCACAAAGAATGTATGACATATTAAAGACTTTGAGAAGGCCTGAAAAAAAGAGAGAAATCTGTTGAATGGTTTAACTAGGATTTTCCAAACATATTTGACATTGGAACGCTAAATTTTTTTTTTAACCTACATAGCCTGTATTAAAATCCCAAGGCACTAGAATTCTGTGGAACATACTTTGCCAAAACTATTGGGTTTCCTAAGCTTGTGGGGGCAGCTGATGTTCCAAAGAAGCACAAGCCTCTCCGTAAATTCTGGATCAGGTGGCCCGATGGGCAGACTACTAAGTGGATGAAGAAGTATGATGAAAATCTCAAGTCTATCACACCTAATCCCCTGCTCTGGGAAATAGCCCATCTCATTCCTTGTGGAGTTGGAGTTCTTTGTTCTAGGAACCATGTAAAAATCATTATTTATAAATTCTGATGGGAAAAATTCCAAAGGGTGGAGACACTGATACAGTAATTACCATTAGTTTTGAGGCTAATTTTATTGCAAAGTTTTCCTTAAATTACGTGTCTTGACTTTGCCCATAATCATTATGAATTAAGCACTTACAGGAAATCAGCATATGGCTGTTTAATGAATCAACAGTGTGTGACCAAGAAATGTGGAGGTTGGTGTTTGTTCTGGGATCAAAGGCAGAAAAATGTAGTCCAGAGGTACTTGTTTTCTGGAAAAAAATCACACTTTTGATTCCTTAGGGGGACAGGAATCTTCTTAATTTAACAGTTTGGCCCCTGACTGTTCTGTTTACTCCTACCAGGAATCTGAATCTATAAATAGTGTTTAAATCTTCCCTCTGGGCTATTTACTACACTGTCAATTATGTACTTTTAATTAAGAGAGTTCCAAAGAGCTCTCATTCCATATTGCCCTTGCAGCCAAAACAACAGAGGGTGTGGCCTTTCCACAAAGAATAACTTTCTTTAATTGGTATCCAAGAAAAGTCACAGTAAGGACTCGGGGAAATGCACGCTTCAAACATGATGATAATCTCTTTCCAGAACTTAAAAACGATGCATGCTAACAATATATAGTGTGAAGATAAAGCCTGGTAGAATACCTGGTCTCAGATTGGTATGTTGGATCTTACCCTGCTTTCCGCCTACTTCTGCAAAAGAGGGCTCTGCAAAAACCTGGTCGTTGAAATGCTTCATGTGGACTATACGCCATCTAGTGGGCACCGGGACAATTGCAAAAACAGCTTCAAAGGTCACGTGTTAAATGATGCCAAAACTGGGCTTCAGACCTGTGTTATCTGTGCCAACAGTTCTTTAACTTCACTGCACATTAGAATTGCCTGAAAGCATATAAAAATCTGATGCCTAAGATGCCCCCATATCCATTAAATGAAACCTCCCTAGGTGATTCCAATTGGCAGCCAAGATGGAAAACCAGTCATCTTTGCAACCAAAACAATGGATTAAAACATAGAAAGATGTCATACGGTTATTTCATATCATGTGTCATAAGAATATTTCGTGTATAAGGATTTCTTTTTCCCTTCTTCTTTAAAAGTGGATGATTTTTTAAAATGGGATCAACACACAGAGCATCAGATAGGTTACAAGCACAGATTGGAGTCAGTTTGGATTCAAATCCCAGCTCCATCACACGCTTGCTGTGTGCTCAGAATCCAGTCTATAAACCAGGACAGATGGGACTGACAGCCTCAGTAGGTTGTTGTGATGTTTCAGTGACTAAACACCTGTGGAGCTCTTAGAAGTGAGATCGCTCTGTGATGAGGGTTATATAATTGTGTGCTATTATGAGTCCATAACTTTACTTTGCATCTCATTTTTTTCAACTTAATAAATATGGACATCTCAGTAAACACCCCAGACCTAACTCATTCTTCAATCACTGCAAAAAAAAAAAATTGTAAACATGTGTCCTTTGAGGTATAGAACCTACTAAGAGGAACTGCTGGGTTAAATGGTATGTACATTTGACATTTTCACTGATGCTGCCAGTCAGCTTACTTTACCAAAAGGATAGTAAGTCACTCTCTCCCACCAGCACTGTATGAGACAGTCTGTTTCCAGTACACCTGGAAACGTTTTAATTGTTGCCAATATGATCAGTGAAAAATACGGTTGCATTGTTTTGAGTTGTAGGTCCCTGGCTAATAGTGAGTCTGGAGATCTTTTCAAGCATTAATTGGCCAATTTCATTTCCTCTAGGTAGTTCAGTCATACCTTTTGCACATGTTTCTGTCTGGTTGCTTGGTTGGTGTTTTTCCTATCAGTTGCAGGAGTTCCTTATATTTTAGGGATATTAACTTGCCAGTCAAAAAAGCTGCAAGTATTTTTCCCAATCTGTTTTTGCATTTTAACTTTCTATAGTCAAACTTGTCACTTTTTTCCCCTTATAGATCCCAGGTTTCCTGTATCGCATAACACACATACACACATCCACACCCACGCATGCACATATTCCATCTTGAGGTTATATAAATTTTCTCCAAAAATTTCCCCTCTAGTTTTGGTTTTATGTTTTTCATTTAGAGTTTTAATCCATTCATAAATTATTTTATTCATGGTTGAAGGTGTTTTTTTTCAAGATCAAGAGCCAATTATGCCAATAGCATTGATTAAATAAACAAACTTTTCCCGGCTGAACGGAAATACCATCTTTTTCATATATTAAATTTTGAAAAAGAATGAAGCTCTGACAACATGGATGAACCTTGAAGACACCATGTTGAGTGAGACAAGCCAGACACAAAAGGATAAATATTGTATGATCTCACTAATATGAAATAATTAGAATAAGCAAACTCATAGAGTCAGTAACTAGACTGTAGGCTACCAGGTTCTGGGTGTGGGGTAGAGAATAGTGAGTTAGTTCTTAAATTGTACAGAGTTTCCATTTTGATTGAGGAAGATTTGGTAATGGATGGTAGTTATGAGAGCAAACATTGTGAATGTAATTACCACCACTGAATTATATATTTGAATGTGATTAAAAGGGGAAATTTTAGGTTGTGTATATGTTATTAGAATAAAAATTTTTAAAAAAATAAGGCTATACAATACAAACCATGAACTCTAATGCAATCCATGGACTATAGTTCATAGTACAATCAAAAAGCGTTCTTTCATCAATTGTAACAAATGTGCCACAATGCAAGGAGTTAATAATAGGGTGGTATATGGGAATACTGCATTTTTTTTCACTAGTCCCTTAGGAGTTTCTCCCCATTGGGGGGCATGGGTCACATCTTTTGGCCTGGTGGATTGACACAACCCCGAGAGGTGGGCTGGAAATCAGGAAAGCCCTGCCTGCGGCCACTAGGGACAAGGAAACCCCGTATTTTATGCATGGTTTTTCTGTAAACCTACAAATTCTCTATAAATTTTTTTTTAAATTCCATATAACATCAAATTTTCTTGACCTTCCTGTCTTCTGATCAGTAAGCTTATTTTTGAGCCAGAACGATACAGTTTTAAAAAAGTTACATTAGCTTTGTAGAAAGCTTTAATAGCTGCTAAGGAAATCCTACCTCACTACTCTTTTGCAAAGTTAAAGATTTTCTTTGTCAATTCTAAAATATTTACAATCTCTACAATATAAATGCTAAAATGCTTTTTGTACAGCTCCAGGAAAACAACACTGATATTCTGATTGGAATAGATTTAAAGTAAATATTTATTTGGAAAACATTCACACTTTTTATGATTATTAGTTCTTCCCATTCAAGGATGTGCTGTACCTCGCCATTTGTTCAAAAATTGTTTTCATGTCCTTTAATAAAATGTTACAGTTTTCTTCAGGAATGTCTTATAACCTTTGTCAAATTTTCATAATTAATTCTATAATGAAATAACATCATGCCAATAAAGCACTTAGTCTAAACATCCAGCATACAACTAGTAAAGTGTTAGCTAATAAAATCGTTATTATCATCTTCACTTATTCTCACTTAAAATCATGAGAAAGACCAGTCTTTAAAAATCCCTTACTAATGAATTTACTCAGATCCTCAATATTGTAAAAATGTCAATTCTCCCCAAAATTGATTTATAGAGTTAATGCAATTCCAATAAAAATCTCAGGAGAGAGTATGTGTGTGTGTGTTTGTGTGTGTAAATTCACAAGTTGATTATAAAATTTATACAGATATGCAAAGAGCTAAGAATAGCCATGGTAATCTTGAAGAAAAAGAACAAAATAAGAGGATTTACATTACATGATATCAAGATTGATTATGAAACTCAATAATTAAGACAATGTGGTCTTGGAGCAAGATAAGGCAAATGACCAATGGAACTGATAGGGGGTCTAGAAATACATACACATGCTCCATGCTCAGTTTCTGACAAAAGTGACACATTGGTCATCAGAACAACGGGAATGGATGATCTTTTCAATAAACCATACTGGGTCAGTTGGATATTAATACGGACAAAATTTATGTCAATTCCTATAAAGACATACAAAAATCAATTCCAGAGGGATTATAGACCTAAATATGAAAGAGAAAACAAGAAAGCATATAAAACATAATACAGGAGAATACCTTCATCATCTTGGGGTAGTGAAAGATTTCTTACAGGACACATAAAACCTAAAGTAAATGATTGATAAATTGAACTATATTAAGATTCAGAACTTCTGTTCATTAAAAGACAAAAGTGACTGGTGCAACATATGAAAACCAATCAATGTAATACACCACATCAATAGAATAAAGAACAAAAACCACGTGATCATCTCAGTAGATGGAGAAAATGCATTGGACAACTCCTAATACCTCCTCATGATAAAAACACTTAAAAACAAAACAAAAACAAAAACACACAAAAAAAACAAAAACAGAAGGGAACTTCCTTACCCTGGTAAAGGGCATCTATGAAAATTCTGCAACTAACATCACACTTAATGGTGAAGGTCTGAAAACTTTCTCCCTAAGGCAACGCTGTCTGTTCTCACCACTTCTATTCAACATTGTACTAGAAGTCCTAGTCAGAGCAACTAGGTGACACAGGGACATAAAAGGCATTCAATTTGGAAAGAAAGATGTACAACTATCTCTATTTATAGATAATATAATCTCGTATATAGATAATCCTAAGATATCCACACACAAAAAAGATAAGTGCTAATAAATGAGTTTAGCAAGGTTACAGGAGACACATTCAATATGTGAAAATCTGCCATGTTTCTATCACTAGCAACGAACAATCTGAAAAATAAAATTAAGAAAATTTCATTTACGATAGCATCAAAAGAAATAACATATTTGAGAATAAAGTTAACAAAATAGGTGCAAGACTTGTACACTGAAAACTACAAAACATCACTGAAAGAAATTAAAGAAGACCTAAGTTAAAGGAAAGCCATTCCGTGTTTATGGATTGGAACACTTAATGTTGTCCTCCAAAAAGGGGCATCCTTTTTTTGCAGAAATTGACAATGTGATCCTAAAACTCATATAGAACTGTAAAAGACCCAGAATAGCCGAAACAATTTTGTAAAAAGAACAAAGTTGGAAGACTCACACTTCTTAATTTCAAAATTTACTACAAGCTACAGTAATCAAGACTGTGTGATACTAGCATAAGGTAAACATACAGATCAGTGGAATAGAATTGGGAGTCCATAAATAAACACTTATATTTATGATCACTTGATTTTTTTAAAAAATTTCTCCTTGGCTTTTAAAAGATTTTTATTCTCCTTAGTTTTCATTTAATATACAAACATTTTCTGAAAAGGCTTAATTGAAGATATCTTTTCCATTCTATGCTTTAAAATACATCTTTTACATTTATTTGTTTGAGTAGTTTACAGGAGCACAGAGTTTAAAAATCAGAAGGTTCAAAGTTAGGTCTTCCTTTACTGGATCAGTTGATTTTTTGACAAGAGCCCAAGACATTCGATGGGAAAAGAAGAGTCTTTTCAAAAATGGTTCTGGAACAACTGGAGATACACATGCAAAAGAACGAAATTAAGCCCCTACCTCACGTCACACAAAAATGACTAGAAATGGATCATACAACAAAATGCAAAAGATAAAACTATAAAATTCTTAGAAGAAAACATAGCTGTAAATCTTTGTGACCTTGGATTAGGCAATGGTTTCATAGATACGACACTAAATGCACAAGCAACCAAAAGAAAAATAGATAAATTGGACTTCATCAAATTAAAAAAATTGTGCTTGCAAGGATAGTATAGAGAAAGTGAAAAGACAACCCACATGGTGGGAGAAAATATTTGCAAATCATGTATCTGATAAGGGACTTGTATTCTGAATATATAAAGAACTCTTATAGCTCAACAATAAAAAGATAAATAACACAATTTAAAAATGGGTAAAGGATTGGAATAGACATTTCTCCAAAGAGATATACAAATGGCCAATAAGCACATGAAAAGATGTTCAACATCATTAGTCATTAGGGAAATGCAAATCAAACCATAATGACACATACTTCACATGACTAGAATAAAAAAGACAGACAATAATTAGTGTTGGCCAGGATGTGAATTAGTATGCTCCCACAATGCTGGTGGGAAAGTAAAATGGTAAGGCTACTTTTGAAAATATTTGGCCATTAAAAAAAAAAATTAAACGTAAAATTACCATGTGACTAGCAATTCCACTCCTAGGTGTATATCCAAGAGAACTGAAAGCATATGTCCACACAAAAACCTATACATGTATGGTCATAGCTGACTTATTTGTAATAGCCCCCACATGGATACAATTGAAATGTCCATCAACTGATGAATGGATAAACAAAGTGTGGTGTTATCCATACAATGGAATATTATTCAGTCATAAAAAGGAGTGAAGTTCTGTTATATGCTACGACATGGATGAACCTTGAAAACATTATGATGAATGGTAGAAGCCAGACACAAGAGGCAGGTATTATGTAACTGTATTTTACAAGAAACACACAGAATAGGCAAATCCTTAGAGATTATTAGGTTTCCAGGGATGGAGAGGATGAGAAGTGGCTGCTGATGGGAATGGGGTTTCTTTTGGTGGAGATGAAAATGTTCTGGAATTACTTAATGCTGATGGTTGCACAACCTTGCGAACATACAACCCCCTGCCCCCCACTGAATTGTACACTTTAAAGAGGTGTATTTTATGGTATGTGAATTATATCTGAATAAAAGAAGATACCATTAAGGAGGTGAAAAGGCAAGACTCAGAGTAGGAGAAGACATTTGCAATATATATATAGGCAGAGAGGTTATAAACACAGATACAAGGATTTGCATCCAGAATATATAAAGAACAAATGAATGAGCAAAATCACACAGCCCTACGGAAAAAGGGGCAAAATATGTTCACAGACACTTCACAAAGGAGGTTACTCAGATAGCCATTATATGAAAATATGCTCAACCTCATTAGTCATCAGGGAAATGCAAAACCCTAACTCTAACCCTAATCCTAATCCTAACCCTAACCCTAACATTTAAACACCCCCCATAATGGCTACAATTCAAAATACTGAGAAGCTCCAGGCACATTACCTTCTTTCACATCCTCAAATGACACCACAGCTCTGACTTCTAGCTCCATACTTTAGTTTGTTTGTTTTTGAGTTACATTTTCTTTGGAGTTTGGCTTCTTTCACTCACCTTGATGTTTGTGGAATTCATCCATGCTGCTGCATGCGGCAACAGGTCATTCGTTTTGGTTGCTGCATTGTGTTCCCTGGTATGAACAGATCCTTGTTTACTTATTCATTAATTCTGTTGCTGAGCATTTGGGTTGTCTGCACATCCTGGCTATTTCAAATAACACTCCTTTGTTGAATGAAAGAAGCCAGATACATAAGAATACACACTTTGCGATTGCATTATACTGGCTAAACCAGTGCATGGTATTAAAGGGAGGGGGCAGTGCCTGGGAGGGGACACTGGGGAAACTTCTGGGCACTGATTATCTCCTATTTCTTGAGCTTGGTGCTGGAACACAGGCGTTTGGGATAATTTGAGCAGCACACTTAGGATTTGTGCCCTTCAATCAAAGCCTCTTTAGGAAACTCAAAACTCACTTGAGACCAAAATGGGCAATATATTTTCTTTCTCACCCACGCACGACCACAGCCACTTTATGAAGACAGGCAAGCTGGAGGGATTCCAGACAGAGGCAGGGTCTGTGGCTTTATCCAAGGCTGCGGGCTCCTCCCAGGCTGCCAGCCTTTGGGTTTAGTTCACGACCATTCTGTGTTTCCTCAATTCACAGGCTGCAAACAGTACGCCCTTGGGTCTTCGCCCAATCCTAAAGGTGTTTGTCATCCTTGACTTATAAGGACCAGGATATCATAGTACCATATGATATTATGAATGAGAGTAGGATTTTTACTTCATTATTGCAAGGAAGTAAATGAATTGTTAGCAGTGATGGGCAATTGGGCAAAAGGAGAGCAGGAAGAGTGCTCCTTAATTACCTCAAATTCTGTTAAATGGAAACAGTGATATCTGTTCCTTAAAAATTTCATTCTGGATAAATCAGAGTGAAAACTCACATACCAATTTTACTTCACCTGCAGAACGGCTTTGGTGGAGCATCTTGGAAGAGCTAATGGCTTCACACATGGACTTTCCTCTGTGCGGCATCTCCACTCGACTTTCTAACTGAAGTGTAAGTTGCAAATTACACATGTTCATTTATTAGCGTACATTTTTTAAAAGCAGTGGGATGGAAGTCTGACATGTGTATTGCTTCTTATCACATTGTCATCTAAGGATGTTTCTAAACACAATGCCTTTCAGAAGAGAAAATATCTGCTTGGAAATTGATTAAATATATTTAGTAATACAATCAATTCTCAACTATAGTGTGGGATGTGCAGTTTTTAACTATCCTAGAATATTTTAAATTCCAAGATGGCTTCCAGTTCCTTGAAGCCACATGCATCTCTTCCTGTCTTCTCATCTGTACTTTTTCTGCCCGTAAAGATCCCTGACCCCCTGCAGGCCCAGCTCCTGATGGAACCCCACCATCCTGTCAGGCTGGCAGAAGCCATCTTTGATGGCCTTGTGTCCAATGTTCAAGAAACTGGGCTAGACAGCCCCGTAGTTTGGCGACAGGTTAGCAACAGACCCCTGGGCTGGCTCTCACTTGCCCTTCTAGAAAATTCTTCATGTGTTTAAATAACTGGACCTGTGGGTCTTAGTTTTTTGGTCACTCTCACTCCTGGGATTTGAGAGGATGGAATGGCTAATACTTGCCAGCTTGCTACCTGGCTCCTTTCCCCACAAACAGGGCAGATGTGACATCTTGTTCTGCTGAGCTCTGACAAAGCCTCAGAAAGAAGGCCATATCAGATCAACACAGCGTCTGACAAAGTTGGGCGAAAGAAATAAAAAAGGAGAGTCACATTTTTGACAGATGAATGTTTGCTGCCCCTGGAGGGGCTAGTCTGAAACCACAGCCCCAAGCCTCGCCCGGTTGCCTGGGCAACCTAATCCTCTGGCATCCTAGGGCAGGTTCAACTCTCAAGCCTCAGAGTCAGGAGTGCTGGAAACTTAACTTCCTTCGTTTCCGACAACATCTGCCAAGCCCTCCTTGGGGCAGAAATGTAATCTCATCGATCCACAGAGGTCCCCGGGCTCTTTCAAGTTCTCTTGTGGCTCCAGTTGTGCCTGTGGCGAGGTGACACTGGACTGAAGAAACCCTGTAGAGGGTCTCTCTCAGGGATCTTCACGAGATGCCCTTGCTCGTGCCTGCTCTCCAATCCTAGGTTGACCCACGCAGCCGTTGCTGCCTCCCAGGCCCCTTCACGCCAAGGGCTCACTCACGGTCTCTCTCTCTCTCCTCCTGACACCCTCAAATCCCAGATAATGACCAAATTTCCACCTGCCCCCATAGTCAAGTCTGTCTAAAAGTCCTGACATCGTGTCCTGCTTTACAATGGTAAAAAAATTTCTACATGCATTGTCTTGGGCTCCTTTTGCACCATGGCCCTCCCCTAACTCAGCTAGTGAAGACTTGACTGGTTTTGGATCTGTTGCCCATCACTCTGATCCTTGTGCCAAACTCCAGTGTGGTCCCAGTGAAAAAAGATAGCTGGAACCAAAGAGAGCTCCTAGTACTTACGTTACCCTGTGACTCACCCTGACTCATCCAGTCTTGCCAAACATGTCGTTCCAAACTTTTGTGGCTCGGTCTTCCATGACATGGGTTCCCTCCCTTCCTGACAATTATGTTGTGAGACTAAGTGAAACACTGTGCTACCATCACCAGTAAAAACAACAGTTTATTGGCCTTGAGACACTTTCATTTTTATTTTCATACCTAGCCAGAGACGCTGTTTCAGAGAAAAATTCCTGATGTGCTTGTTGACACACTAAAAAATTCACAAGTTTCTTTTATCTTCAAGAGTTCCATTCCCTAGTATTTCCATTTTGTTTGGTTTTCTGCTCTTGGTTCCCCAAGCAAGTCTTTACCCCATTAACAAAGGAAGAACTCACACAGAGGAGCAAAAGTTTGTTCAGCTCCTTGTGGTCTATTATGACAATTTGAAAGTTAATGGTTGGAAGAAACAAGGAATCGGCTCAACCATCCTGTTGAAGTAGCCAGATTAGCTTGAATCAATAGGAAGTTTGCAGCCGAGCCAAACAACCCTCCGGTCTTAAGTCCCTTGAACGACTTGACCAACAGGCTGGACAACCTCCAATGTCACCCTCTGCCCTCTCACTTCCTATTTTCTGTCCCACCTCCTTCCTGTTTCTCCAGCAATAGCAAAAAGTCTCCAAAATCCCCATCTGAAAGGCAATTAGTTCAAGATGGGATTTCTCTGCTAATATTATTTAAAGAAGAAAATAATATAACAAAAACCTATTTGATGGAGCAGATGCTTCCAGAAGCACATGCTTTGATTCCCCAGAATTATCCTCCCCTGCTGTCTGTGCCTCTTTTCCTAAGTTCATTTTCACATGCACTTTCATTTTTTCAACAAATGTGTATTGAAGGACGCCGCCACGAGGCATCAAATCTAAGGATGTATTAGTGAATGAAAGACACTTGCCCTCCAGATGTATTCCATCCGTTCCAGGCATTCTTACCTCTTTCCCAGTCCCTTTTACATTCTCCCCACCATTGCTACCTCATTTGTTTTCGCCTCGGATTCCTGAGAATCAGGAATCATCCTCAATCTGTCTTTCCCTTCTTACAGGTATATCATGAAAACTTGATGCCATCAGCAACCTGTTTCTACTTGGGGTCTGTTTCGGTTTGCTAAAGCTGCTGAAATGCAATATACCAGAAATGGTTGGGCTTTTACAATAGGGGTTAATTATTTCACAAATTCACAGTTCTAAGGCTGTGGAAATATCCCATTCAGGGCATCAGGAGGTAGATACCTTCTCTGAAGAAAGGCTGATGGCATCTGGGGTTCCGCTGTCCATGGGAAGGCACATGACTGGCTCTGCTGATCCTTCTCTGCTGAGCTCAATTTCTGGTTTCCAAGGCTTTCTCCAAAATGTCTCTGGGCTTCTGTCTCTCTTAGCTTCTCTCAGCTCTCTGCTTGTTTCTCCTGGGGCGTTTCTGTCAAAGCATCTCTCGTCACTTCTCTTGGCCTCTGTGGGTCCTCCTTGCTTCTCCTGGGGGCAAACTCTGGATTACAAATCTTAGCTCCTCTCCAAAACATCTCTCTCAGCTTCTTTAAGTGTCTGAGTCTGTGTTGGCTCTGAACTCTCCTTCCCTGACTCTCTTGAGGACTCCAGTAAAGTAATTAAGACCAACCTTAAATGGGCAGGGTCACATCTCCATGGAAATAACCTAATCAAAAGATCCCACCCACAATAGGTCTGCCCCTACAAGAGTGGATTAAAAGAAAATAGTCTTTTATGGGGTCCATAACAGATCCAAACCAGCACAGGGAGTGACTACAGCTCACACCTGCAGCCAGAGGAGACACAAGCCTGTGTAATTTACCTCCCAGGTCCTTAATTCATCATGGGACTGTGGGCTCATGGTAGACTGAAAGTCACTTCCTGTCCCGTCAAAAGTCTTTTCTTAACCCAGGAAGACGAGGTAGCCCCATTTCCTGGCGCTCTCTCTCTCCAACCTTGAGCTATTTTTCTGGAGGTGACTCAGCACACTGGGCTCTCTCTTCTTGTTGCTGGCCTGTCTTGGGCTCCCCTGGGATTTCGCTGGGTCTATGGCTCACTATCACTCAAGACAAATTTCTCATGGTGAGGCTGGAGGGAAACAAAGCAAGCCGGTTCCTCATTTTCACCACCACTGCAGAAATGCAAATGCTGTGAAAGTGAAGAACTATTTGCATTATTCCAATCATCTAATTTATCTGGACTGCCACCTCCGTTTGTGAATTAAAGGGCTCAGATCAGCAAAAGCAACAAAGCTTTGGGAACTCTTATAAAAACCAATGAAAGAACTATTGTAATTCCAGCACATATGTTGACATTTTTAGTATTATCTCTTTATGATTTTGGCTAGGAGGAGTGGGAGAGGCAAGATTGACGATGGCCATAAATCCGGCTTTTCCTGAATGAGATAGATGGAGTTCAGGGGCTTTAGGCTTACAGGATTTTAGAGACAGAAACAACCTGCATCAGGCCTCTGGTGCTGTGAAAAAGATGATCTCAAATCAATAAATACAGTTTCTGAGGGTTGGAAATCCAGGAGCAGCTTAGCTGAGTGGTTCTAGCTCAGGATCTCCCATTGGGGTTGCAGCCAAGCTGTCTATCAGAGCTGCAGGCATCTCAAGAATCGACTGAAGCTAGAGAATCTATTTCTAAGCTCACTCACAGGGTTGTTGCCAGCCTCTTTCTCACTGGCTGTTGGCTGGAGGCTTTGGTTCCTCGCCATGTAGACCTCTCCAATGGGCTGCTTATGCCAAGGTATCTGACACTCCCCAGATGAACGATGCAAGGCACAGAGATTGATCAAGATGGACGCCATGATGCCTTTTGTAGCTTAATCTCGGAAGTGCATGCCATCACTTCTGGCATATTCCATTGGTCATGCAGATGATCTCTGGGCAAGGCAGGAGTGAATACCAGAAGGTAGTCCAGCATGGAGGTGGGCCACCACAGAACTTTAGAGCTAATGTAGTCCTATTCCCTCAGCTACAGCTGAGGAAGCTGAGGCCCGCAGAGAGGTTGAGTGAGTTGGCCAAGATCTCACCACTGGATAACAGCAAAACCAGGACTAGGACTAGAACCCAGATTTTCCATATCTGAAGACATCTCAATTTAGCAGCTACTTATTTCACTTAGCCAGTGCCTACTGAGAGCGAGGACTGGACCAGGCAGTATGGAGATTCAAGGATGAAGAATATAATCCTGATCCCTGCCCACAAATCTCACAGGAGTGGTGAGACATATTTAGTGAGATTACCCAGTGGACTGCAGCCCATTTCATCAGAGGGTTTCAACTGAAGACCCTTCAGAGTTTAAAGGAGGACTGATGTTCACAGTTGCCATCAGGGGAGGCTTTGTGGATGTACATAGTAACATTTTAGTTGGGGGCCTTGGAGTATACATGGATTTAGGCAGATAGGGATGGATGGGGTGGGGCTAGGTTTAGGGTCCACTGTTAAACCACAATATCTCCAAATCTAATTCTGTGAGGTTCAAATAGGATCATACAGCAGTATTAATCAAATGTTCAATCTCTGAATCACTTTCGTGGCTCCTGATGACTAAAATTTGGGGCTGTCTGGAAGGAGGACTCTGGCAGCTTTTCTGAGAACATGAGTTGCGTTGGCTGCCACTGCTGTTTTTACTGGTGGGGCTGATATTGTGTGACCGAGAAACTGAAACCAGCTTCCTGACCGTGGCCATCTGCATCATCAAAACAATCCACAAATACAGTGGGAAAAAAGTTTAAGTACATTTGGTGGTTAGTGACTCGATGTCTGTTGGTTTTGGAGAACCCTCTTTGCCGTCTGACTTAACTACCCATGAGATGATCTTCGAGATTAATGGTTGAGGAGGTGATAAGAAATTAGAAAGGGTGGACTTGGGGTACAGGAGCTGCATTTCCCTGACTACAGGTCAGGGACTTTCAGGGAGGTGGGGATGGAGGAAAGACTAGTGGATATTAATTACAGAATGTGTTCAGATCTGACCCATTCTTCACCACATTTAGAAAGCCTGTGGGTGTTGATGAGTGCCAGCAAATGTTATTGACCAAAGTGTAGATGACATCATTTAGATGAGGACTTTTCAAATTATAATCAAGACCTATTAAAAGCCAGCATTTAAAAAAAGTAAAATAGAACGGGCTAGAAGAGAAGATTACAAAATAGAAAATACTGGAGGGATAAGTATTGTTTTGTAGAGTTTTTGTTTTCGTTACTTGCACGCATCTGTATTAGGTTGCAATGTAAAATATATCTCCTTTCGAAGGTACAGGCAAAAAAATTTGAAAGCTACGAATGGATAATGACTTCGCTCAATGTGAGAGGGAAGAAACGCAGCCAAATTCAACCAATCACTTTGGATTCTCTGCTAAAACCCAATAGATCTGATGGCAGAGAACATACCATGGTGAAATGGGAAATGATTTTAGGTTGAAATGGATGGAAAAATTGAATATCTTACCAGTTAGGTGTTTATTTTTAAATGTTTTAGAAATATATAACTAAAACTTAAATGGGTGATATCATAAATATTATTTTATTTTAAAAATAAATGTATACTTTACATACAATTTGATGTATTAACAATAACATCCACTACTTTTAAGTGTACAGGTTAATAAAATTTGACAAATGTATATTGTTGTATAACTACCCCCAAAGTCAAGATATGAAACAGTTCTATTTTCCAAAGAAATTCCCTTATTCCCCTTTTCAGTCAGTCCTCTCCCATCGTCCTAGCCTCTGGCAACAAATGAAGTATTTACTGTCACGATAGTTTTTGCCTTTTCTAGAATTTTATATTAATGGAATCATACCACATAGGTAGTCATTTGAATCTAGATTCTTTCATAAAACAAAATGTTTATGAGATCCACCCATGTTGGTATGTGTATTATTGTTGAGTAATTTTCCATTGCATGGATATACCACAGTTTGTCTATCCATTCTTCAGCTGATGGACCTTTGGATTGTTTCCATTTTGGGGTTATAATGAATAAAGCTGCTATAAACATTCATGTACAAGTTTGTGATAATATGTTTTTGATTCTCTTTGGTAAATACCTAGGAGTGGCATTGCATCAAATGTCTTTTTAATATAAATAAGGTATATTTAAGTAAAATATGGTAGTCAACTTAAGGAAAAAGGTTAAGTAACTAATAATCTAGATGGTGCACAGATAAGATGAAACTGTAGATGTGGAATCAACACCAACAACCCACAGGCTCCTCCTAGACACCTGGCTGGAGCCTACTGCTCCCCCCTCATCTACTACCTCATCCCATTGACACCTCACCCCTTCTCCCCATCTTTGTAGTTCCCCATGTGCATTAGGCTATCTCATGTCTCCCTGAGTCTATAAAAAGGGTGCTCTCTACCTGGAATGCCCTCTCCACCTCTTATACTCAGAGAACCTGTTTATATATCAACTCTTAGCTCAAAGGTCACCTCCTCATGAAGCATTTCCCAACAAGCTCCACCTCTTCCATCCACTGTCTGAGTACCAGGAATGCTAGATGTGCCATTCTCTCCCAATAGACTACACCTTTCTTGAAGGCAGGGACCATGAATTTCTTCATTTATTGTTGAGTATTTTTGTGCACCTGCTACATGTTGAGTTCTGGTCTAGATTGTGGGATGCACTGATGAACAAAGCATACACAAATCCCTGCCCATGGGTTGTTACATGCTAGTGTGGGGAAACAGACAATAAGATAAAAATAAATTAAGTAAGCAAATTATACTATATATTAGAAGCTGATAAATGCTATAGATAAATCGAGCAAGGTAAGAAGGAGGGACTGTGTCTAGTGGTGGGGAGAGGGGTGGAGGTTCCAATTTCAAATATAGGATGGCCAGGAAAGGTCAGGTTGAGAAGGTGACATTTATTAAAGACTTGAAGATGAGGAGCCATGCACAGTTATTTGGGGGAAGAGCATTTCAAGCAGGGGGAGCAGTGAGTGCAAGGGCCTATGCCTTGAGGATCAGCAAGGATGCCAAGGTTTCTAGAGCAGAAGCTAAAGAGAGAGCCAACCAGTAGGTAATGGGGATCTATTTCATGTAGGGTCTTGTAGACCATTGCAAGGGCTTTGGGTTTTACTGAGTGACATGAGTAGGTATGGGAGGGTGTTAAGCAGAGGAGAGATCTGACTCAGGTTTTAAAAAGACCGTGGAGAAACTACTTGTATCCTAGGATAGAGCAAATAAGTAAATATGCTGGAATAAGAGCCAGTTTTCTCACTGTCAAAGAAAGAAGTTACAAATAAAGGGGGAAGGAAGGCTAGAATGAACCTTGAGCACTGGAGTCAGAGCATATGCTTTTGTGTGTGTGTATATATATACACAGATAGATACAAAAATATAGGTATATGAATATACATGGACACATAAATATAGCTATGTATATGTATAATAAATATATATGCACACATATCATATATTTCCTTGCTCTGTCCATTGATAGGTCTAGCAGTAGTGATACCCCATTAGCAATGGACACACCCAGCACCCAGATCTTGGTCTCTATGCACCATTCTCCAATGAAAGGAATCATGGCTATTTGGATCCTAGAAGTGGTTGATTCCAGAGCTAGCAAAGGGAAAATACAAGATGAGCCTGAGACACACCATGGTGCCAGAAAGTAAGGAAGTGCTCCACAAAAAGGGAGGGAGGTTGTGGGGACATGTCAAAGGACACAGAAGCCAGCCTGAAAGAGCTCCCAGAGATAAAGATAAAATAATTTGTGCAGCAAAATAGATAACAAGTATTGGATTATAACCTAAGGAAAAAAATAAAACATCCATGAGTTCATACTGATACATGGGATTAAATAGATAAATTGAGGAAAAAGGACAACTCTTCATTATAGAAGAATTCCAATGAATATAGAATGAAGGATAGAAAATCACCAATAGAATACCACAGTAATTGCTTCAAGCAAGATCGACTCACGAATGCTAAAATTAGTGGGCAAAAGTTGAAGGAAAGCCAGGATATTTACATAGCTTCAAAGTATTTCCCTCCAAATAGTCATCAATTATAAAAGGAAAATAGAAGCTTGACAGTGGAGGAACCTAATACCTTGACTAAGTGATGAAGATTAATTAGCATCCCCAATAGGAAGGCATATCAACATCAGGTACCTCCTGATATGATGCTCTGAGAAGGACACAACCTCACTCCTGTGATATTCTTCCCTCGATGCATAAACTCAGTCTATTCATGAGAAACATAAGACAAACCCAAACTGAAGGACATTCTACCAAAGAATTGATCAATAATCTTCAAACATGTTGAGGTTATGAAAGGCAAGGAAAGACTGAGGAACTGTCATTGACTGGAGGAAACTAAAGAAGCATGACAAATAGTTTGTGGGAAACTGGGGTTCCTGGCACAGAATAAGGACTTTAGTGGGAAAAATGGGGAAATCTGAATAAAGTCGGTAGTTAATTTCTTGGTCTTGATAACTGTACCATGGTTATGTAAGATGTTAATGTTAGGGAAAGTTAAGGATATACAAGAACTCTCTGCCACTTTTCTTAAGTCTAAAATGATTTCAAAATAAAAAATTAAAAAAAAAAAAGACTGGGCAGCAAGGAAGAAGCAGGGAGGTCTGATAGGAACTTTTTGGGTGTGGTTCGTGCTCATCCAGATCCCCTGACTCCTCCACAAGAGAACCACCCTCAGTCTCTGGGAAGCGATAACAAACCCCAGGGACAAACTCCAGCCAGTGACTGACAGGACTTACAAAGACGGCCACTCAGCTCAAGTGGGACTAAAGCTCTGGTGCAATTTGTGCTCCAGAACTTCCCCATGGGATCAGGTTGAAGCTGGTGCCAGCTGAGAACACCTGTGCTGGTTTGGATGTATTGTGTCCCCCAAAACGCCATTATCTTTAATGCAATCTAACGTTGATTAGATTGGAATATTGGATTAAGTTGTTTCCATGGAAATGTGACCCCAATTGTGAATGGTACCTTTGATTAGGGTGTGACCTCTTGATTGAATGTTTCCATGGAAATGTGGCCCCACCCATTCAGGGTGGGTCTTTATTTGTTCACTGGAGTCCTATATAAAGAGCTCACAGAGGGATCTCAGAGCAACTGAGAGTGACATTTTGGAGGAGCTGCAGTTTACAGAGACATTTTGGAGAACGCAACCCAGGAGCAAGCAGACATCTAGACAGGAACCAGAACTCCAGAGCAGATGTCAGCTAACAGAGGTTTTCCGGATGCCAATGGCCATCCTCCAGTGAAGGTCCCCTATTGTTGATGCCTTACCTTGGACACTTTATGGCCTTAAGACTGTAACTTTGTAACCAAATAAACCCCCTTTGTAAAAGGCAATCCATTTCTGGCATTTTGCATAACAGCAGCATTAGCATACTGGAACACCATCTTTTTGCTTCTCTTTTCCTCCTGCTTTACTCTGCTTCCTTCAGTCTCCTTCTCCTGAGAGCATTCCTCATTAAACTTACTTGAACAAGAATTCCCATCTCAGACTCTGCTTTTAAGACACTCGACCTAAGACATTTAGAACCAGGAGTGGTCCCTAAGTAGCATCCTCTAAAGGATGGGATTCTGGAGCTGGATCATGTGGCTGTTGATGGGTATTGAGGACTGCCTCACTGGTGACAAGTGGGATTTTTTTTGAAAAATTTTAAATTTTAGAATAGATTAAGATTTACAGAAAAGTTGTGAAGATAGTACAGAGATTCCCATATACACTACATACAGTTTCCTCTATTATCACAATTTTTATGACAATTTTATTGTTATAATTTACATAACATAATATCTGCCCTTTTAAAGTGCACAATTGTGGTTTATAATATATTCACAGAGTATATTCACATCACCGGTATCTAATTTTAGAACATTTTCATCACCCCCAAAAGAAACCTCATATCCACCCTGGCAAACCCCAACCTACTTTCTGTCTCTGCAGATTTGCCTATTTTGGACATTCCATGTATATGGGATTATATAATACGTAGCCTTTTGTATCTGGCTTCTTTCACTGAATATAATGTTTTTGAGGTTCATCCATGTTGTAGCATGTATCAGAACATCAACCATTTTATATGGCTGAGCAATATGCTATTGCATGGATATACTGCAGTTTACCATTCATCAATTGAACGACATTTGGACTCTTCCCCTTTTTTTTTTTTTGGCTATTATGAATAATGCTTCTGTGAAATTTGTGTATAAATTTTTGTGAGGACATGTTTTCAATTCTCTGCCTAGGAGTGGAATTGCTGGGTCATATGGTATACTTAACTTTTTGAGGAACTGCCCAACTGTTTTTGAAAGTGGCCTCATCATTTTACATTCCCACCAGCAATGTGGATTTCAATTCTCCTCATCCTGGCCAACACTATTTATTATTGTCTGTCTTTTTGATTCCAGCCATCCTAGAGGATGTGAAGTGTCATCTCATTGTGGTTGTGATTTGCATTTCCCTAATGACTAATAATTTTGAGCATCTTTACATGGCCATTTGCATATATTCTCTGGAAAAATGTCTATTCAAATCCTTTGCCCATTTTAAGTTGTGTTGCCTTTTTATTGTTGAGTTGTCAGAGTTTCTTATGTATTCTGGATACAAGTCCTCTATCAGATATATGATTTACAAATATTTTCTTCCATTGAGTGGGTTGTCTTTTCATTTTCTCAATAGTGTCCTTTGAAACACAAAACCTTTTAATTTTGATGAAGTCCAATTTATTTCTTCTTTGGCTGCTTGTGCATTTAGTGTCATATCTAAGAAACCATTGCCTAATCCAAAGTTACAAAGATTTATACCAGTGTTTTCTTCTAAATGTTTTATAGTTTAGCTCTTCCATTTAGATGCATGATCTGTTTTGAGTTAAGTTTTGTGTATGGTGTAAGGCAGGGGTCCAATTTCCTTCTTCTGCATGTGGATGTCTCATTGTCCCAGTCCTATATGTTACAAAGACTATTCTTTTCCCATCAAATTGTCTTAACACCTTGTCAAAAATCAGTTGACCATAAATGTAATTGCCTTTTCTGGATTCTCAATTCTATTCCATTATCTTTATCCCTATTCTTATCTTGGTACCACACAGTCTTGATTATTGTAGTTTTGTAGTAAGTTTTGAAATTGAGAAGTGTGAATCCTCCAACTCTGTTCTTTTTTCAGATTGTTTTGGCTTCTCTTGGTCCCTTAAATTTCTGTATGAATTTCAGGATCAGCTTGTCAGTTTCTGCAAAAGGTCAACTGGGATTGTGTTGAATCCGTGAATCAATTTGGAGAATTTTGCCACCTAAACACTATTAAGTATTCAAGTACATAAATTCAGGTTTTCTTTCCTCTTCTATAGGTTTTCTTTAAATTCTTTCAGTGAATTTTGTAGCTTTTCAGTGTACAAGTTTTGTATCTCTTTTAAGTTTATTCCTATTTTATTCTTTTTGATGCTATTGCAAATAGAATTGTTTTCTTAATTTCACTTTCAGATTGTTCACTGCTAGTGGGTAAGTGAATGTTGACAGTTTCTGGCCTGATGGCACTGCCAGCACAATGTGACTGCTAAGACTTTCATCCTTAATGAATTGGGACGAGGTACACATGGAAGGGGAGACACTGGTTGGTGCAGTATCTTGGACTCTGGAGAGGTTTGGGGGAAACAGTAACTATGAGGACTGGGGAATCAAGTGACTTTTGCTAGATGCCACTGATTCAATAAGAGAGAAAAGGGCAGCCTCAGATACACTGCTCAGCAATTTAAAGCAAAATGTGGGAGGCAGAGGGCCTACTTGGCTGCTTTTACAGAGACCCTCATCTCCCACAGTTGGGAGGCAGAGAGCTCTGAAGACCAAGCACAGCATCTCATCGTCAGAGAGGCAGCTCTTCAGGGCAACTATTGTGCCAGAGTCAGAGCCCTGAGCGGGGAAGAAGTGGGATTCAGAGGCTTGGGATGGGGGCATCTGGGTAGCTGCAGCTGAGAACCCTGATTCTCCAGATTCTCCTGGACCCACTGGGCCTGCAGCAGTGACTCACTCCCCCCTTACTGAGATACAGAACCCACTCCAACCTCCTGCTAGAAGATTCTGCAGAGGCCACAGTTATGACAATGCTTGCTCTTCAGAATTGACCACCACTTCCCTCCTGGCCACAAGACCCATACCTAGGGGGGTAAAACCTCAGCCAGTCCAGCTGGGGAAGTGCTGGGCCTGCCAAGGAATAAGAGGACTTAGATACCCAAGGTGCTACAGAACCTGGTGAACATGGGCCAGCAAGGCCTGGGGCCTGGGTGTGGATCCTGAGGGTGCTGGGTCAAGGTGGGCAGAATATGTGAGGCAGGATAAGGAAAAGTGTGACACAGGACCCTCTCCCTGGCAAGGGCCCTGGGTGACTTTTCTCGTATGCTGCTGGGATGATGCTGAAGTCTGGAAAAGGTGATGGCCCACATTAAACTAAGTGGCAATGTTAGAACTGTGGAGGAAGGGAACAAAAGTTCAAAGAAACAGGTGTGCTACTATAAGACCAGGAACTCCTACCAGGCTGGCCATGTTCCTTGGGAGCCTTGAGGACACTCCGCTTACTAAAGTGACAAGGAACACATGGGTGAGGAGCACAGCAGGGTTGAGAAGCTCAGTGCTGGCTGCCCTCAGCAGAAGAAGGAGAAACTGAGAGTAAGAGGTGCTAGTAGAGGACATGCGGGGCCTCCCTGGTGGGGATGATAGAATACATCAGTGGTTTTCATGCTTTATCATTCATCAGAATCAACTGGAGAGCTTATCAAACCCAGAGGTTCTGCTTCTGTGTCAGTAGATCTGGGGTGGGGCCAGGGAATTTGCATTTCTAAAAAGTACCCAGGGGACGGTGCTGCTGGTGGTTGGGGGACCACACTTGGAAACCAATGGCTACAGGCCTAGCAGAGGGCAGGTGATAGTCCTTTACCTTCAGAAGCAAGGTGAGTTAGATCACTGTAATGAGCACCAAGTTCAGAATGGCAACCTGGGGAGGGGGTGTGTGATTTAAGGGATCCATGGAGATGACTCATAGGACATGGTGTATAGTTCCTATATAGATAAACCTACATCATCAGAGCACCCCTGTACAGCCATGATCCAATTCCAGGCCTGAGACAGTTCTCAGACCCAGAACCCATTGACTGATAGGAGGACCTGCCAACCTCCATGGCCAGCTATGATTCCTGAGTCCTTCTCCAAAGGAACTACAGTCATTTACACTGTGGCAGATTGAATTAGGCAACCAACATAGCCATGCCTTTATTCTTAATCTGCATTCCTGTGGGTGTGAACCAATGGTAAATAGGATGTCTTGGAGATGTCATTTTTATTTAAGGTGTGGCCCAACTGATGAGGGTGGGTCTTCATCCATACGTCTGGAAGACTTATAAAGAGAAGAAACCGGAAGCCAGAAGTCAGAGAAGGCCGCACAGGAAGAAGAGAGAAGTCAGTGGAAACCGGAAGAGCTGATGAAAGGAGAGGGCATCACCATGTGATGGGAGGCTGAGGTACCCCAAGGATTGCTGGCAGCCAGCACCGGAATACCTGAGACTCCAGGAGAAAGCAAGCCTTGCTGATATCTTGATTTTGGACTTCTAGCCTCAAAGTCATAAGATATCCATTGTTTAAGCCAACCCATTGTGTGTTATGTCATAGCAGCCTGGCAAACTAAGGCAGGTTTCTTCCACTAGGTCTGAATTGACACTGCTGATATCCAGGGACCCAAAGCACCATCACGGTCCCCTGTCAGAGTAGGGGGAAATAAGGGAGAGGGTCATGTCATAAATAGCCCTTTCCCAGGATCATCTCATAGTGGGTTCAGAAGAGCCAACTGGGCCAGAGTTAAGCATGTGAGAGTCACTGGCATATTGTTGGTATTTAAAGGCAGGAGATTGGATAAGAGCAGCAGGGTGTAGACAGAGGAGAGAAGAGATGTCTTGCTGAATGCCTGGTGGTTGGCAACGACGAGAGCGAGCACCAACTTGTGGTAGCACAGGGGACAGAGAACAACCTCCCCACAAGCCCCCAGGCTAACTCCACGAGGAAAGAGGCCGTCTTTCTCCTCTCTGTGTTCCTGGGATCTGGCCCAATACCAGACACAATAGTGGGACTCAATAACTCTTCTTTCTTGAACCATCCACCATCAAGGCACCACCTATGAGCTCTGTGGAAACCGTGCTTATGTTGGTGGTAACAGTGAATGTGCTGTTCTTTGAGGACAAATTGTCCTTTTTTTTCCCCCAGTTCTTAGGAAGAAGTGAGAGTCTTGTTCCTATTGGGAAGCTTAACCAAGAGATGTTTCTTTGCCACTTGGGGCCCTTCCCAAGATCATTTGTAACGTATATGACATGACTTTCCAAATTAAGAGAGTGAAGTTATGCAGCTTAAGTTACTGCAAATTTTTTTCATATGACATATTCTATTTTTGCACCTTTTGAAAAGGCAGCCTATACCCCAACAAGCACCTGCTTTGCTCCTATGAAACAGCGATAAACAAATGATCTGCCCGCTCCAAAATAGCCAGAAGAGCTGTGACAGACAGAGGAAAGCTCTGGGCTCTGAGCAAGGGCAGCTGAATTCAAAACCTTTTTGGGATGAGGTGCGGCATAAAACACTTTGGCTCATAGGACTTTATAGTCTCAGCTTCTCTAGTCTTTGTAGCAACCCTAGGAGGGATTTTACAGGTGAGGAGACTGGGTCTGGAAGGTTCAAGGACCAGCAAGTCCTTGCCCCCCTGCTCTCTAGACCAATCTGTCCAGCCGTGGACCTTGCTGAGCTGCCCATCATTTGCATTTGTTCCTGGGTCTGGAGCATCTTTTCCTAGTCTTCTTGAGACAGCCCCTGCCCGCGGGTCTCCACGTGACCCTGGGCTTTGGGCGGTCACCTCGAGGATGACTGATGCACATTTGCTGAGTGTGGTGAGACAGGTGCTGGGTGGCACGCTTCACACACAATGTGGCTGGCAGTGGGGGGACCAGGGATCTGCTCCTGGTTCTGCCACTTTCTACTTGCAAGACTGTGGGCAAGTTCTCTACTCCATGCCTCAGTTTCCCCAACATTAAAATATAGCTGATAGTACCTACTTCATAGGGTATAGTCCTGAATATACAAGTTAATCCATGTTAAACACTCAGTGCTTGGCACGTGGTAGTGTTAGGATTGTCTAATCTTGTGGTTCACCACGTGGCCCCTGGCCAGCAGTATCACCATCACCAGGGAATGTGCCAAGGATCAGCTGCCTCCCCAGAACCCCTGACTCAGAAGCTCTGGGGGTGCAGGCCAGCAAGCTGTGCTTTAACAAGCCCTCCAGTCCTTTCACTGACTCTGTAGGAAGGGGCCATTTTGTTCTGGTTCTTACCCAGATAAGGAAACAGGTTCCAAGAAGTTGTGCCCAAGATCATAGTGTCAGTAATTGGCAGGACACAAAGCAGCTCAGTGTCCTCTATACCACTGTGCCCAGCTTGGACCTTCCTCCCAGCCTGCTGCATTTCCCTTCCCTTGCTTGCTTCATTTTATACCTGGCCAAACCTGTGGGGTGGCAGGTATAGCTTTCAGTCCACAAACTTAGATGTGCATGAAAAAACAGATTCCTTTTACTATCTCAACCTAATTACTATTTTGATCCCCAATTTCCATCAGGGTGATGGAAACTCAGTTTATCAGTACATGGTTCTGCCCCCCTTCTCTGGGGTTGCACCAGAGTTGTACCTGGGCTGGGGGCTTACCTGGTCCTCATATCACCTGCCTATCCTGGCATCCACCAGCTTTCCACACCACCTCTAAAACCCTTGGTGTTCATCCACATAGGCAGAGGCTGGGATGATAGGCCACCATGGACAGTTGAGCGGGTTGTCCACTGCACAAAGGCACCTGGATGGGGGGATAGGTGGGATAGAAATTCAGCCTGTGCTATACTTGCTAAGCCATGGATGGGGGTGCAGGGCTGCTTCCACTTTCACTTTGCATTAAGGAACTGTTCACTGATCCCAGGCCATGCACCTGTGGGCTTACTGTCTACCCAGCAAGTGTGCTTTATTCTAATTTGCACAAAGGCCTCTCAGGCCTTATGCCTTCCTGCCACTTCTATGTGGTTGCTTGGGCTCCTGAACCTGAGAAAGGCTCTCCTGAGCAGGGCTGCTATCTCCCTAAGGGTACACCTGGGAAGTAGGGCACAGGGGTCTTGCTGTCTCCTTGGGGTTCTGCCCAGGAAGGGGTGCCCTCTACAGGACCCAGCAAAGCCTGTGCTTTCACCATTTCTCCCCCCCACCCCCCACCCAAGGGGAATCTTTTCTTGTCTCCAGGGAAGCCTGACTCTCCTCAGCCTCCTGCTCCACCCTCCTCAGGATTTTCTCCCTAACATTTTGTCTAGCCAGAAGTCCTCCTCAAATCTCTAAAAAAGGGGAATTTGGAGACCAAAGTCAGAAGACCTTTCTGTTCTGGCTTCTGCCTGAGGCACAGCCCTTCTCTCAGGCAAGGAGCCGAAGGGGTGAGCTGGGGAGGGAGGGAGGGAGAGGAAAAGTGAATGAACTATTGGGGATAAATCCATTATTTCCTCCCTGCGCCCCCCAATTATTCCACCATGCTTGGAAGCTTGGTAGATTTTTCCAAGTAGGAAAAATACCATCTAGCCTCCCTCCCCAGCCCAGCGCCTGGGCGGATGGAAAAGGCTGGGTTCTTCGGCTGCACGCAGCCCTGTGCTTCTCCGGCTTTCCGTGGAATTCTAGCTGGGGGCCCGCCCTGCTCTCCGAGCTCCCCTCCACCGCGCCTCCTACGCTAGGATCGAAGACGGGTCTCTTCTCACCCGGGGGGTCCTGGAGGAAACCGTCCTGGGCGCTCGCGGTCCTCGCGCAGCGCCCTCTGCTGGGCAGTTAGGTCCCCGCTCTCCGTCGAGGGGCGCTGACCCCCGAGGCCGGCCTGGGAGCCCCCCCGCGTCCTTTCTTGTTCACGCTGAAAGGCTGTTCCACGGCCGTTCATTTTTATGCACGGCAAAAAGTTTCTTACTGTTAATCTAATGAAAATCAGCAAGGGTTCCTAAAGCGTAACTTTCTTCTCTCCAATTCTTTGATATCCCTGAGTTCTGTTTTCTTTGACAATTGCTAACAGGTAGGGGCGATGGTTGCTGAGGCGTTGAGCTTACCTGAGGGAGCTGTGGTTAAAAAACAATCGTTTAAACCATTGTCTTACAGCAGTGTCTTTTATATTAGGCCAATTTTAGGAAAAAATATTCTAGAAGAAAAATATATTCATTTGCCAATTTTTTTTTCATTCATAGCAAAACATTTTATTTACCCCTATGGGAGTATAAACATACATATATACATGTAAGGTATATATAGTTAGTTATAGGTATATATATTTTTCTTATAGCTTCTATTATCCACTTTATTGAATAGAAAAATGCCACTAAGAAATGAGGGCTGCAGTGCCCCTCCCCCCACCTCCCCATTAAGGGTGTATTTGTCCTGCCATCCACCAGCTTTCCACACCACCCCTAAAACCCTTGGTCTTCATCCACATAGGCAGAGGCTGGGAAGATAGGCCACCATGGACAGTTGAGCGGGTTGTCCACTGCACAAAGGCACCTGGATGGGGGGAGAAGTGGAACAGAAATTCAACCTGTGCTATACTTGCTAAGCCATGTATGGGGGTGCAGGGCTGCTTCCACTTTTCCTTTGCATCAATTAATTGAAGGGCATATTTGTTAATATGGTGGCAACATGCAGGCAGCTTACAAATTTTTCTTACATACAATAATAAAATTTTACACAATACTCCTTATTGTAAATTCCACATAGCAAATTGATCCTAACAGAATGTTTTCATTGATTTTTGCCAAACTCTGGTATTTTCTCAATCCATGGTTGCAGTTGACAACTCTGACTTGAATGTTGGTTGATATTCTTTTGCTTATTTTAACAAGAAAGTCAAAAGTGGAATAACTAAGGAACTTCAATCATTTGCCAATGTGAAGCCGCTTTTTCGCTAAATTGGATAATAGTTTTGAAACACTGGGAAAATACTGCCACACAGTTTTGCGCTATTCACAATTCAAGACGCAACACACTACTAAATCTAATCTGCACTACTAGCGCTTTCTTCACCCATTTTTAAAATCAAGACAATCCATGGAACATAAATCAACGATCCACAGATGATAAATTGGTTGCTGATATCAGTGGGTAAGATTAAGATTACCCCACCATGGCCAATCTAAATGATGAATACAATGTCACTGGGCACAGAGTTGGACCCCATTATACAGGATTTTCACCACTAGATACACTAGACGTGCATGTCAAGAATGGAGAATAGTATAAGGCAGTAAAATAATTAGGAAGTGACCATTTTGAGTACTTATTACCTTTGCTTTTTACATATTTAATTTTAAGTGTCTATAATGCAATTGTTAATAATAGCTGTGTTTAAACAACCAGCTCACAAATTCCTGAAAATTGAACAATTAGCCCTCATCAGCCAGAAGGAACTAGCTCCAGCATACCACTGCCCGGCTGGGTCTTCTGATTTCCACATGGGGAGGCAGGAAAAGGGGAGGCGTGGGTTTTCCTTCTCCTGCTCCCTCCTGGGCTGCACCCCCCTAGCTCCAGGCTCCTTTGGGCTCAGCCTGGGACACCTCCTGGCTTCTGCCTTTGGTTGGTCCCTTGTGTCTTCCTTTGCCCAGTCCACACCTTTGTAAATAGTCCCCTCACTACCACAGTCAGTCAGTATCTCCCTTTGAGTGCACCTCTGTTTCCTGGCTGGATGTGCCTGCTCCCAAGTTTAAGAGCTGTGTGTCCTTAGGAATATAGCTTTGCTTTTCTGAGCCTCAGTTTTGTGAAGATTACGTGATGCTGCAGGATATTATTTTGAAAGATTAACCAATGGCTATCTTTTTTCTCCTGGTGCCCTATGACCCTTTCCCTAACTGAGCAGCTGTACCCTGCAGCAGTCGTTTCCTCAGGGACAGGATTGAGAGCAGAAGTGAGGAAAAGGTTTTGAGATTCAAAATCTAAGGCCCTGAAAGGCAGGATACCCAATTAAGCACAGGATACCCAATGAGCTGGAGCAAAGCCTCCTGCTAGGAGACTCAGAAACATCCCCTCACCTGGAGAAGAAGCGGTTAATATGTGAGAAGGCCCTCTTACCCTGTAAAGCCATCCCCTGCCCCAACCAGGTGGGGTGGGACAGCAGGACCCCCTGGTAATGTGGACAAATGGTTGCAGGCTGAGTCCACCCTGCTGCGTGAGCTGCCCCGTGGCACCCCCTCACCCCAGGAGAGCCACTGAGCCTGGAGAGCTTCCAGAAAGGACTGGGCTCCGGCACGGGCCAGGCAGAAATGTGCACCCTGGCACAACTGGGAGAAGGACGGACAGTGACCAGGGTCCAGGACCCTCAACATGCCTTGGCACTGAATAAATCCCCCCAGCCCCAACTTAGCCTCGCTCAAAGGAAGAGGAATTCTGCATTGAAAGATATGAAATTTCCAAATTGCAGTCTCTGATAAGAAAGTTAATTGTCCTAGAAAAACAAAGACCCGCTTTCTGCCCCCCTTTTTGAGGTTGGAGACTCACACCTGCCACAAGGAGGGGCCCTAGAACTTTCTCAAAGGACCTTCCCTGAATCGACTTGCTAATCACTCTATCTTTTCATTCTGTCTGCAAAATATGTGGCCTGGTGGCCCAGCAGCGAGGAGCCCTCCAGCCGGCAGATGGTTCTCCAGCCTCCCCTGCACACTTCTGACCCACCATCCATGGGCAGTTTGGCCATGGGCCAGTTCCCCTCGTTCCTGGGTTCCTTCCTGCTTCCTGAACTTGTAATTGTCATCCCTAACTTAAACACCTGTCATGAAAACCAATGACACACATGCAAAAAGAAAGGTGTGGTTCCGATGACAACTACATTGCATGCTTTCACCCAGACCATTGGTTGGGAGAAAAAATGGTTTAGGAGTAGGGGTGATGATTATAAAAGTTTGGGGAGATGCTAGGAGTCCAGAAAAATTCTGGACTCAGGAGCACTTTGCCCATTCTCACTCCAACTGGAAGAAACTGATATTGGAAAGTGTAGACTGCTCCATATGGGTAGTCTGTGTAACAAGGAAACTGTGGAGCTCTAAACAGCCCACCCTCACTCAAAAGAAAGTGTTGGTGCCCAGGAATGAGCCTGGCCCTGGCAGCGAGGGATTGAAAATGCCTATTTGACCAAAAGGGGGGAACAAAGAGAAAGGTAACAAGCTGAGGTTACAGTGGCTGAGAGAACCCAAATAGAGTCGAGAGGCTGTCCTGGAGGTTTCTCTTATGCAAGCTCCAGCTAGACATCCCAAATGGCCACAGTATGCCATGCCCATACCAAAAAGAGTCCCCAAATACTTAGGTCCCTACCTGATATTCTATAAAAGATGCACTCACTAAGTTTTATCTCTCAGAAACTTAAATCCTCCAGAGTGTTCCTATGCCAGACAGGTCCTAAAACCCAGAGGCAAAAACCCCTTTAAGAATAACAATCAGATGCAGTCCCCTTCCCCATACTGTCAACACCCCCTTTCAATATGAACAAGTTAGGGTGGTCACTGACCGGACACCCATGAAGATGCGGAAAGAGACTGAGAGGAAGAAGTAGCAATAAACAAGATAAGATTTAACAAAGGTCTATGAATATTGAAACTAAATATACATATATATTTAGATGCTGGGGTGTTGAAATAGCTGGAAGGAGGTAAATGACATGGTGGAACTGTAACCTATAACACCCTTTGAAATTTGCTCTATAGCTACTCGTTGAATTGTGCTTTGAAGTCTTCACCTTTTTGTATATACCCTATATTTCATAATAAGGAAATAACGGAAATTGTGGAACTCTAACCCATAACAATTTTTGAAATTACCTATATAACTGCTTGTTCAGCTGTACATCAAAAGTTAACTTTCTGTACACGTAATATTTTACAATAATGGAAATAGCTTAAGTTGTGGAACTGTGACCCATGATATTCTTTGAAATTTGCTCTCTAACTACTTGTTAAATTGTACTTTGAAAGTTATCACTGTTATGTGTATATGTTAAAGTTCAAAATAAAAAAATGCATTTAAAAAAAAGAGAAAGTCTTGGCTCTACACCAAAACACTGGCAAATGGATGTGTATTTATGTTTTAGGCTAAACTAGAATATTTACTGCACAAATATGTGTGTATATGTATATGGGCATACAGTATATTTTATATTTTAAGTGCATATACTATATATTGCATAATTTTTTAAAAGTGAAAAGCCGCAGTCTCGAGGGTCTCAGATAAGAAGTCCCTGTAAATGACAGCAATTCGGAATATCTCACCTAGCGGCGGCTTCGATTTCCATTCATTAATGCCAGGACACTTCGGTGCCGCAGGTACACCCGACTGGGCAGCAACAGGAAACCCACGAACCCTGCGCCGCGGGGGACTCGGCGGCCGGCTGTTTACGCACAGCTGGCAAGTATTACCCGGCCGCGCCCCGACCGCGTACTGGGCGGCCGCGGGCGCGGGTCAGTCCGGCAGGAGGCGCTGTCCCGCCACAGTGGCCGCGCCGAGCCGCGGCTCTGATTGGCTGGAGGCCGTGGCCCGCTCCCACTCGCGCCCGCCGCGTCCGCTAAGTGTCGCCGCTCGCTTGCTCCGGCTCCAGTCTGCGGGACTCCGGGGCGGCGGCGGGGTCGAAGCGGCGCGGCGGAGGGGACAAGACCAGGGCAAGGGAAGGAGCCAGCCGGCCGGGAGAGCCCCGCACCCAGCAAGATGCTGTCCTGGCGGCTGCAGACGGGCTCCGAGAAGGCCGAGCTACAGGAGCTCAATGCCCGGCTCTACGACTACGTGTGCCGGGTGCGGGAGCTGGAGCGCGAAAACCTGCTCCTGGAGGAGGAGCTGCGCGGCCGGCGCGGACGGGAGGGCCTCTGGGCCGCGGGGCAGGCCCGCTTCGCCGAGGAGGCGCGCAGCCTGCGGCAGCAGCTGGACGAGCTGAGCTGGGCCACGGCGCTGGCCGAGGGCGAGCGCGACGCGCTGCGGAGCGAGCTGCGGGAGTTGCAGCGGCTGGGCGCGGAGGAGCGCGCTGCCCACGGCCACCTGGATGCCGAGCTGGCGGCGCAGCGGCGCGAGCTGCAGGAGGCTCTGGACGCGCGCGCCGCCCTCGAGGCGTTGCTGGGCCGGCTGCAGGCGGAGCGCCTCGGCCTCGACGCGGCCCACGAGCGCGAGGTGCGGGAGCTGCACGCGCGCGCCGCCAGCCTGACCATGCACTACCGCGCCCGCGCCGCCGCGCCCCCGCCGCGCCTGCGGGAGGTGCACGACAGCTACGCGCTGCTGGTGGCCGAGTCGTGGCAGGAGACCGTGCAGCTGTACGAGGACGAGGTGCGCGAGCTGGAGGAGGCGCTGCGGCGCGGCCAGGAGAACCGGCGGGAGGCCGAGGAGGAGACGCGGCTGTGCGCGCTGGAGGCGGAGGCGCTGCGGCGCGAGGCGCACGAACTGGAGCAGCTGCGCGCGCGGCTGGAGGACGAGCTGCTGCGGATACGCGAGGAGTACGAGCTGCAGGCCGAGGAGCGCCAGGTCCGTGTGCTTGGACCGCCCCGCCGGGCACCCTGCGCGGGGGTGAGGGGGAAGCGGTGGGGAGCCTTTAACCCGGGCTCTGCCTCTCCGACGGGTGGGGCCGGCCCGGAGGGTGCTGGAATGGTTCTGGGCAGGGTCCCCTGCGCCTTGCCAGCTCTGATAGAGGAGTGTGGTTCTTTGGTCCAGCGACCTAGTGGGCGAGTGCCCTGTGGTAGGTTCTGGGTGGATAGACACTCCTTCTCATCTTATTAGGTGGTCACCTTCTTTAGAACTTGACGTGACTAGGTGCATCCTGACCAACGTCGCCATGAGCCCTACGTTTAGTTGCATAGGCCTAATTCACATAAAAAGCCAATCAAGCCTCTCTGACATCCAGAAGTTACAGATCATTCCTCCTCTGACAGGTCATGATGTTGGGAGGCTCCATTGCAATGAATGGCAAGCCTTTACTCCAAGCCATTCAAAATGGCAGCACCGTTGGCTATAAGTCTCCCCACTCCACCCACCTCGGGAAAGCTAATGTAACAGTTTAGTTTTCCAACTCTTTTGATTTTGCCTGAACGATTTCCCAGCTGGAGGTGGCTGGTCGCGGCTCTCTGGAGGGTCAGCAGCCCTAAAGCAGAAAAGAGTTTCATAAGAGGCATAAAAGCACAGTACAGTACAAGCGACGTCAGATCTTTTGGGTAGTTGTAGAAAACCAGGTCCCTGTCACAGGATGTTATTACAAGTTGCAGAGTAATATAAACAGTTGCTATTTCAGGGAAGCCAAGCCCAAACCCTCTGATATGGATGGATGACACTGTGATCAATTTATTGTTTGTACATACAGTCTGGTCCTAGTATTTGGCCCCGCATCCTGCCCAGTCTCAGCCAGAATTGGAAATATTCCCAAATCATACTCTTAGTAGTTCTCCTGGCCAACAGGTTGAAACAACATCCACACGGCTTCAGAAATATTTTAAGTTTAAATATTTTGCAGCTGTGAGTTAACATAGACTGATTTCTTGCTTTTCTTATATCCAAAGTGAAGGGAATATGTTGGTTGTGGAATGGATGACTGATTTATGTGACAGGTGTCCACAAATAATCAACAGATATCTATTGATTACCCCTGGGTTCCCAGCATTGCCCTGGGGTTTCAGTATTCAAAGAGTTGGAGGCCAGATGGGAAATCATAAAAAGCAATATGGTACTAAATTGTTTAGAATTTAATCTTTTGGATTGTGGATTTCCTTTAGTCTCCATCTCAGAATTTTGAAAACCTTCTCCCTGAAAAATATCTTTAATGCAGTTGTCATGGAGCCTTTGACCAATGAGTGCTGTGAATCATCAGAAAAAGGAGTACCCACCAAACTTACTGTCTGCTGCAACCCTTTTCAGGGCACCCCTACCAGGGATCCAGCACTTGAGAACCAGTGTGGTGCAGGCAGGTTTGCAACGCGCTTTTGGGGGCATGTTGTGTTCATTTAGAGCCCTGCTCAACTTAGCTCGTTTGTGACCTTATGCTCATTGAGTCTTCTGGGTCTCAGTGTTCTTTTTTAGCAGCAAAATGCATTCCCCCTCTAATGAACTCATAAGTGGAACTCCAAATATGGAATAGGTAGAAGCTGAGTCCCTCTGAGTAGAGGAGAGATGAGGACTTGGGCAGTGTGTTTAGATGCACCTTCTAGCCCGGTATCTTGACTCAGGGGTCCCAGGACCCACAGTGGCAAGTGGTTTCCACTTAAGGCTGCCTTGTGACCTGGTACTGGGCCCTCCCCCCAACTTTCTGCCCGGTGATACCTTTCTCTTATTGGGATTTGTTTCTTTCCCTTGCAAGGAAAATGTTGATAATGACCTGGATTTTTTTTCGGTTCCGATTCGTGGCGGTTTCATCGTAGCCAGTGTCACCAGTTACAACCTTATCCACACCCCGACTCTCTCCCCAGTTAGCTTAAAGCAACCATATTTCAAATTGCACATCAAAAGATTCAACACCGAGCATTAGTCCAAAAAAAAAAGGACTTTTGAAAATGAGAGGAATTATGTTAAAGAGTAAGGATTGATGATTGAACCCCAAACTCATGATTTTTAAAAAATTCTATACAAGCTCATGCTGGGAAGATGACTGAAAATATCTTAAAAACTGATAAAACTGATAGGCTGTAATAAATATTTTCCTAAGCATTCAACTGCTTGTATGCCAGGCCCCAAAGGAGCAAGCCCTTGACTCCTGTTCACCCTCAATCTTCCCTTCCGTCTTATGAGGTGATGCTGATACCAACCCCATTTACAGATGATGGAACTGAGGCATATGGTTAGTAAGTGACCAAGCTAGGGTTCCATCAGGCTCCAGTGCCTGAACAACTAACCACTGGGACCATGTTGCCTGTTCTTTTTGCTCCATCGAAGAGAAACCTTTCACAAATATCGTTTGCATTCATAGAATATTGATAATTTTTCTTCCCCAAGGGCTAGCTTGGAAGTGCACCCCCATTAACCTAAAATGCCTTCAGACTGTTCCAGCTGGCGGTTGTCAGAATAGTTTTAGAGTTGAGTCTCATTCACTTTCTTTCTGGGTTCCAAGCAGTGTCATGGGAAACCCTCTGCCTTCCCCATCTCGGAGGCGGGAGCCTAGATGGAACTGGACGCAGGAGAGGGGGTCCCCCAACCGGCTCCCTGACCTCTCTGTCCCCTCTGTAGCTCGAGGGGGAACATGCTCTCTAGGACTTGTCTTGGGGAAAGTGGTCCTTTCCAGATGGCCTCCCAGCCTACATTAGGTGAGATTTGTCAGCCTGGCCTACGTATGTCTCAGATTTGCCAGCGAAGTTTGCGGAAATGACACCCAAGTTCCCAGCTGTTTATACATGGCTTGGGTCACTTGAAGCCTGAGTCACACAACCTGTCTTCCAGTCTGCAGGAAGGGGCTTTGTGAGAAAAAAAAGAAATTAGACATTTGGTTTCTGCCAACCTTACGCTATAAACGTTGAGATGTTTGAGATTGTGAAAGGCTTCCCAGCCTCCCAAATGTGATTGAATGGGAAGAGAATGGGATGAGCCGTGTGGCTAAGGGTCCATGTTTTGCAGCCACCCTGGCTGGGTCTGGATTCTGATTCTACCTCTGTTTCTCCGGGCAGGTTAGGTGTCCTGACCCTTCAGTGGCTCAGTTTCTCCATTTGTAAAATCCAGATGAAGAAAGCAGCTTGTCGACACATACGTTCAGGCGCTCAGTTAATTTGTTACGCTAACAGCTTTTGAGTGCTTAATATGTGCCAAGTTCTCTTAAGTGCTGCAGATATAGTGGTGGAAATAAAACAAAAAACAAAACGACGAAGAAACCAGAGAAAATCGCCTGCCCTGCACGGTCTCAAGAGGGAAGCAGGGGTGGCAGGAGCGGACGAGTGAAGAGAGGCTGCTCCCAGACTCACACGTTTACCTGGAGGGCCATGGAAGCCTCGAGAGGGATCTGAGCAAAGGGGCGTGAGTTTGACCTGATTGTTTCTTTTTCTTTTTCTTTTTTGGTATTTTATTTTATTTTTTATACTTAATTTATTTTTTAAATTAAATTCAGTTTTATTGAGATATATTCACATACCATACAGTCATCCGTGGTGTACAATCACCTGTTCACAGTACCATCATATAGTTGTGCATTCATCACCCCAGTCTATTTTTGAACATTTTCCTTACATCAGAAAGAATCAAAATAAGAATAAAAAATGGAAGTAAAAAAGAATGCCCAAATCATCCCCCCCATCCCAGCCTATTTTTCATTTAGTTTTTGTCCCCATTTTTCTACTCATCCATCCATACACTGGATAAAGGTAGTATGAGCCACAAGGTTTTCACAACCACACCGTCACCCCTTGTAAGCTACATTGTTATACAATCATCTTCAAGAGTCAAGGCTACTGGGCTGCAGTTTGATAGTTTCAGGTATTTACTTCTAGCTATTCCAGTACATTAAAGCCTAAGAAGTGTTATCTATATAGTGCATAAGAATGTCCACCAGAGTGATCTCTCGACTCCATTTGAAATCTCTCAGCCACTGAGGCTTTATTTCGTTTCATTTCATATCCCCCTTTTGGTCAAGAAGATGTTCTCATTCCCACAATGCTGGGTCCAGATTCATCCCCAGGAGTCATGTCCTGCATTGCCCAGGAGATTTACACCCCTGGGAGTCGGGTCCCACGTAGCTGGGAGGGCAGCAAGTTCGCCTGCCAAGGTGGCTCAGTTAGAGAGAGAGAGAGAGGGCCACATCTGAGCAACAAAGAGGTGCTCAGGGGGAGAGAGACTCTTGGACACAATTATAAGCAGGTTTAGCCTCTCCTTTGCAGTAACGAGCTTCATAAGGGCAAGCCCCAAGATAGAGGGCTCGGCACACCAAACCATCAGTCCTCAATGTTTGTGAGAACAAGACCAGACTGTTTCTTAACAGAATGGCCCTGACTGTTGTGTTGAAAACAGATTGGATGGGGGGCAGGGAGACCTTTTAGTAGATGACTGTATTCATCAAGGCAGGAGGTGCTGGGGCAGCAGCGAAGGGGTAGAGGTTCAGACCAGGGACAGCAGTGAAAGGGCTGACAACTTAAAGCCACCAGGATTTGCTGATGGATTGGTGGGGCTGTGAGAAAGATGGGAAGAATCAAGGTTGACCCTGGGGTTTGTGGCCTGAGCAAATGGCAGAAGGGAGTGGCCTTCACTGCACAGAGTGGGCACAGGGGGGCAGGTGTGGGAGGCAGAACTGGGGTTCAGGATCAGATGCCTCTTAGATACTCAGGTGGAGCTGTCATGGATTGTAAGAGGCCATCTGGGCAGGGCCGCTGTCTGGACTGGAGCCACAAATACTGAGTTAGCATGCCATTAATGCTTGTTATTATTAATGCTGTTAGTTTTTGTGTCCAAATGAGGTCATCCTAGTATCTGAATTCCCTCTGTGCTCCAAGAGTCAAGATTCTAAGTGACTGTGACATTTGCAAGCTCTTCCTATCTGGTGTCCTCTGAATGACCTGCCCAAAGGGGCGGCTCACATTTGGTTAAGAGAAAGTACATTCTTCTTCTGACACTAATAGCAGCGTGCTTTCTAGAGTGTAGCCCTAGATTTCATCATCAGCAGCAAGGCTACCCCCAAAGTTCCCTAAATAGCAATAAAAAAGGTGACCTCTCTCTCAAGCTTCTATGACATTAGGCGGTGCCGCTTCTGCTTGGGTTAAAATTAGCCACCAGGCAACTCCCTTGTCCCTGGCCTGGCCCACAGCTTGGAAGCTTCTCGCAGAACCCAGTCTCAGCTTGAAGCTTTATTGAGAGCAATTTCTAGTGGGGTTGGTTTTGGTTTCTGTGGAGACTGTTGGGAGCCAACAGATCTTACAGTCCTGCTTCCAAAAGTAATTTTCCATTGATTGTATACTTTGGATAGAATCTATGGTATGTGAATATATCTCAATAAAAATCTGCAGATTCCAAAAAAAAAAAAGACCACATTTTCAACTGGAAAAAAATTTAATTACTTTTCCTTTCACAGTTTAAGAAACATGGCTGGAACTACACTTATTTTAGCTCAAACTCAGTTTGATTTTCTTCCCCATATTTCGTGGGATACAGAAGCATTGTGTGCCTTATTGGAAGAGAGAAGAATCTCTGATTTCTTGGTATGGCATCATTTGTGGTTGGAGAATTGCTTTTTTTTTGTTTGTTTTTCCCCTAAGCACTTTAACACTTGGACTTTTTTGAAAATTATAAATTCCTACAAATTCTCAAGTTTTAATATTTAGGTCAAATTTTCTATAGTAGAAAAGAATAACATACATATGTGTATAGCACATTTTATATTGTAACCTTGTACCTGAATTTATGCTCCCTCCAAAATGGAATGGGAGGTGGGGGCATGGGGAACTTGGGTTATTAACCCTGAGACTTAACTATAGATGTCGTGAATGTCACGGCTAATTTCTGGCAGTTCTGCCACTTAAATCAACACTTGGCAGATGGTCTACTTTGATGAACCTCTTTACTGGTAGTGCTAGCTTTGGAGTCCTGTTAACACATATCCACCATGGGACGTGAGCCGGTAGTTTGTCAGTTTACTCTTTTGCTTTAAAAGCTAAGTGGGATTTTTTTTGTGTGTGTTTGTTTGGGTATCCCTTAGATACAAATAGAGCCTAACAACAATCACTGGCTTTCAAGTAGAACCATTAAGAGAAGCAGAACTATTTACCGGCTGACCATGCATTTTTAAAAAGCTAAATCTAGCAGTACGTGGCACGGTGTGAGATTTTAGTTAAGCTCACTGGTTTCACAAACATTGTGTGTTTACTGTGGACCTTCAGCATCTTGCCAGTGCTTTGGTGGTGGGGTTGCAGAAGGAATGAAGAGAAACTTCCGCTCCTGATTGTCTTGGAGTTTTTTGAATCGCAAAATGATGCATGTTTAAAAGTACAGCCCAGTTTAGTTCCTTGTGTTCAGGAATAACGCTATTTCCTATTAAATGTCAGAAGGTGAATTATGTGGACTTATTTCAGTGTTTAAATATTTGCTCGTTCGATTGTTCTGTGGAGAACTGGTTAACAATCCAGAAGAAAAGACAAAACTATAAAATGAATCCGTAGTGTTCATTAATTAAAGGAGATTGTCTACTTAAAATGGGAAGTTTTGAGCAGGGTGATATTAACTTGATCAGTTCATTTTCAGTTCAGCTCATCAAATGTACCGTGTGACTTCTACGCGGAGGGCATTTTTCTGGGGGCTGGGGGCTGGGGGCTGGGGGCTGGGCGGGGGAGGGGTGTGTGGCAAAAGGCAGCAGGACTCGACCCCCGCCCTGCAGTATCTCCCAAGTGTGAGTGCGATGTGAACAAGCCATAGGGAGCAGTTGTTAACCGTGTACAGTCACAAAGAGATTTACATTCAGGGCTGAGTTTTGACATTTATGCCCAGAATATATTATGATCTCATGAATGTTAGCTGTTCTCCCAGATGATTTTAAAGTAGCTTTTCTAGGTGAAATAAAGAAAAGAACTCCATGTCAGCATACCTGCTTATGATTGTGAAAATCATGAATTTGGGGGGAATTCTGTTTCCCATCTGAGTGACTTGTGTTTTAAATACTCAACCCCTGTGCGTTCTAGCCTTGGCTTATTTTCCATAGCATCTTAGTCGAACAGCTTGAGGTCTTGAACTTCCTCAGTAGACTGATGTCTGAACTGCCAAGGTGATTGTGCCAAACTCCTAAACATTCATTATTATTAGAGAGTATAAACAGAGAAGCCAAGGTCCTATCAAAATCTTCCATATGCAATAAAAAAATTAAATCTTCCATTCAGAAGAGATACAGTATTTGAAAGCATCCTTGTAAATAACCATGTCTTTAATGAGCCTGGAAGTTTTTTTTTTTTTAAATCTCTTTTTGTGTCCCGAACTGCTGGTACTTCTGGTTTGACCCAGCAAAGCCCTAGTTCTCTGACCTGCAGTAACCTCTTTTCTCTTTAGAGAGTGATCGGCTGCCTGGAGGATGAGAAAGCAGAACTCACCTTGGCCATGGCTGACCGGCTGCGGGATTATCAGGAACTCGTGCAGGTGAAAACCGGCCTCAGCCTGGAGGTGGCAACCTACCGGTAAGGATGCTGTACTGATGTGTTGGATGAACTCAGCAGTGTGAAATCAAAGTGGCTTCTGCGGAGTCCCTGTGGCTTTGGGCCAAGCCGACAGCAGCCATTGGCCTGGCCAGGCAACGTGTCCGGAGCTGCAAAGAGAAGAAAAAGCAGGGCCTCATCGAGATCACCGAGCAGGCGCCCCCATGTGGTGGAAACAGCCAATCCTTGCTGGTATCTCAGTTTGCCAGGGCTGCTATGACAAATACCACACAATGGGTTGGCTTAACAATAGAAATTTATGAGCCCATGGTTTTGGAGGCTAGAAGTCTGAAATCAAGGTGTTGACTAGGAACTGCCTTCTCTCCAAAGTCTATAGCGTTCTGGCACTGGCTTGGTGCATTCCTTGGGGTTTGTTGGCTTGCATCTCTGCCTCCTGTCATAAGGCGCTCTCTTTCTCTCCTGGTGCCCGCTTTTCTGGTGCCTGCTGACTTCTGGCTCCTCCATGTGGCCTTTTCTGACTGACAGTGTGCAAGTGTTGTCTTCTTCTAAGTACTCTGGTCTATGACCTAAAACCCACCCTATTTAGTTAAGCCACCCCTTAACTAAAAATAATTATTTTCAAAAGCCTCTATTTAGATGGGTTCACATCTGCAGGGAGGCAGGTAAAGATTAGGAACATGTCTTTTGAGGGGGTACATAATTCGGTCTACTCTACCTAGTGTTTGCTGTGTCCCAGGCATTAAGAGTTTTGCACAAAGGGGCTGGCCTTGAAGCAAAGCCGACACAAGATGGCAGCCACCACAGGCTTGGACAATTTATGAAAACTGAATATAGAGCCTTAAAATAGAATGTGGACCTAATACCCAGAAGCACCCCCTTTGTAAGATTTGTAACAAAAATTAATATGAATGGAGTTAATAGTTCTAATGGAGTGGTGGGCCCAACAGCCATATCCGTGCTAGCAAAATGGCAGAATTCATATAGGATCAAAGTTGTCCTGCAAGAACTTCAGCTCCTAATGATGTCTAAAGAAAATATGAAACTCCCTCAGCTGCTTGAAGGACGGTGTTACAGCAATTAATCAAAAAGAAAAACCACAGGCCCTCCCCCACCCCACCCTCATTCAATTTAAGCAGTCTTCATTTTCCACAGTAGTAAATTTTCTAGATACGTCTTGTAGATCTCAAAGTATACTGGAAAGGAAGCTCCCATTGAAAGGCATTTTATCTTAAGATACTGTAAATGATACTAATTTTTTGTCTATTTGAAATATATAAGTTGTGCTATTTAAAAAAAGTTTTGCACATGTCAACTCATTGAAAATCTTAGGAATCAGGTACTTTGTTTACAGATGAGCCAACTTCGCTCTGAGAAGTCACAGAGCTAGAAAGTACAGGAGCCAAGACTTGAACCCGCTCACTGTTGCTTCAAATCCCGAGGTTCTGAGTCAACCCTGACCCCACCTGCCACCACTGGTTTGGCTTTGAACAACGGCATCTCTGTCGACAGATTAGTCTCCATCTTTATTTCCCAAGCTGCTGACTTGAATTCAGATGACCAACCTAGATCAAAGCATCAGACGGGCTGCGCTCCCTCTTGGGGTGACCCCTTCCTGCCCACGGTTGGTAAACGGGTTCTTTGGTGGAGGTGCTGCCTCTGTTTCCTGGGACCCAAATCTCCAAGACCTACAATGGAAGGAATTTTAGGGACCCTCCCTGAGTTCCCCATTTATAAGAATGATAAAAGTAGCCAACATTTATAGGGCCGTCACTGCCTGCCAGACCCCGTGCTAAGTACTTTGCATCTATTCACTGCCTGTGTAACCCTCTGTGGTGGAGCACATTCACCGTTTTTATGGATAAGGGGTTGAAGCCAGGGTTCCGACTGGTGAGGGGCTGAGCCAGGTGTGTCTGGCTGCAGACCCGTGCCATATCCACCAAACCACTCAAAGGGGGCCCAGTGCCCCTGTTGTCTCCCAGGATTGTCATGAGCATCAGTTGCTCATGACATGAAGGAGCTTTGGAAACTCTGCCTTGGAAAGCACTGGAAGGCATGGTCATATCCAGGTCCCTTCCAGCAGCACCGTCACTGGCAGTTTTGGGGAGTTAGAGCTGGAGCAGACGAGAAGGGGGCCAGGGTCCACTTTCCCGGACAGAGGGAGAGCAGGGGGACAGAGCCCAGGGCCCGGTTCAGCCTCCCTGGGGGCTGCTTCTGTAATCTTCCGATCATTATTTTGCTCTAAGAATATCAAAGTGCCCTGCGTTGTTTTGATGTCCATTAAATGACAGAGCATCCGTCACCCTCATTACAGCCATCAACCAGGCTTCCATTAGCCTTATTACCATCAGGGAAGAGAGGGCAGGCTGCTGGCTGCCGGGCACTCCCAAGGAGGCGGCTAAGGGGCGAGACCTGCCCCGGGGGTATAGCAGGCTTCTACTGAGCCCCTAGCTGAATCGAGGGGTGGTCCTGGGGGCTCAGAGATTGGGCAGAGGAGGCACTGGCCCACCTGTCGTCCCCAAGGTCCAGTGACAACCTCTTCCTTGCAAATCTATGGGGTGAACGTTCACAGGAATAGATTGGCAGAGTGTTCAAACCCAGTCTGTGTAGGATAGTCTAAATCTTATGGATGAGGCAAACTGCAAAACAGTCAGCCTTCATTTGGGGGAAGGATTAATCAGGAGTTTTTCAGTTGCAAGCGGCAGAAATCCTTGTCAGATGGGCTTAAATCAGAAAAGGAATTTTATTAGCTCTTATGACTGACAGAGTCTTAAGTTTCAGGCACAGTTGGTCCCTCCCTGTGTCCTCTGGTCTCTTTCTTCTTGCCCTGCTTATCCTGTGCCGGGATGGTGAAGAGGGACCTTTTCCCAATCCTTCCCAGGAAGCTCCTGGCCCCGCAACCTGGCTTCAGGGTGATGCCCCCCTCCCTCAGCCCACCCTGGCCAGGGGCACAAAGTGTTTTAGGGTTTGGATGGGGTCAGCCTCTTGGGAGCCCCATGGTCTGAGATTGGGGCGGAAGTGCCCCAAATCAGGCTCTGTTACAGAGCAAATGCTGGGCAGTTCTGGAAAACAGATGTCTACACCCGTGTTATGTTACACCTGACGTAGTATGATATTTTTTTCCCACTCAAGCAGTTGGATTTTTCCATTTCCTTTTAATAATGGTTTTCTGGGTGGAATTGGGAGACTGTTATTTTGGGCTTTGTTCTTTTGGAATGCTGAGCCCTTTCCTTCCCTGCTTCCTCCTGCCTCCTGTTCTCTGGCATCTTATCTGAGAGCCCAGGTCCTGCTTTTCTGGGGGGGTGCTCACAGCCCTGCCAGCTTGGCTTTTCTCTAGGGCATTGATGGGGAGCCATTTTTGCTTGCCATCAGTGGTCTGACTGCCAGCAGAGATGGAGTGGATTGCTACTTTCCGATGCTGGCATGTCCTTAACCCAATTAGGGATTGAATTGGCCATCTCAGAGGAAGTTAGGAGCCATCAGTGTTTTTCAGGGAAGCCAGTGATCGATTTCACAGTGCATCTTTCTGCTGTCCAAATTTGCAGAGAGAAAATCAGGAGCTGGCTGAGGAATCTGTTTGTGTTCCAGCCCACTGAGCTGCACATTACAGACCTCAGTGCTTAGGTTTGCTGCAGGCTAGCCTGCCTCCCAAACGCTTGGGGTTTTAGCCTGGGAGACGTCCATAGATGGAAAAGATGCAGCAGGCGAATATAACTCGTTTCTTTGTACAAGCCAGAAGCCTAATGTTTTCATCACTGACGAGTTTCCTGAAGATAAGTCCACGTTACCAGCTCTGGACTCTTTTTCAGTCCTCTGTGCTGTTGCAAATGTTCATATTTGCATGAGGGTGCTTTGATATTCTGACCGTCATTCACAAGTGCATGCCCGTTTGGTTTTTGGGAAAGTCGAACTTTCTCCTACGCTGACTTAGAGAGGGCAGCAGGGCCTTGCCATGTCCCCCTGGGGGCCGCAGCCCATGGGCCCGTGTGGTGAGACCCCTCAGCAGCCCTGTCCACAGAGGCTAATGCTGCAGCTCGGAGGGCTTCTCTTTCAACAACTTCATGCCACTTGGCCTCAGTTTTCCCTGTGGTGGCCAGTGTCCCCTGACCTCCACCCCAGCTGCTTAGTTGAAGGCTCTCATCTTGCAGAATATCTGCTTTGCATCTTATATGTAAGAGAAAGGGCATAGCTTGCTAAAGCTTAAAGCAAATTCTATTATAACTGAAATTCGTCAGCCACACTGAGGCAGGCTCTCAAGCGTCAGGGATGCCTCTGAACCCAGCTACTCTACCATTACATATCACCTTCCCAGTGCAGAAGAAACATTAGGAAATATTAGTAAAATTTAAGCACAACAAACTTCAAAGAGTCCAAGACGTGGGCTTTCAGCAAACCCGGTCTGCCAGCTCATGGCCAAGAAGGAGGCTCCTGGTGCCGAGACAGGCTGGGGCCCTTTTGTCTCTGTGGCACCTGTGTGGTTGTGTGGCCTTAGCCTGTGCTGGGGCTGGAAATGCTTGTCCACCTGATGACGTCATCCTGAGGTCTGTTTCCTGGAAGGTGAGGGTTTAGTGCACTAGCAGCCCGCTGGTCATCAACAGGGTAGGGCAGGCTGCTTAGCCTGGGCTGCCCCTGGGAGCCGCCTGGAGACTTCAGAAAAGCACTGGCCCCTGGCCCTGGGGAGTCTGATGTAATTGGCCTGGAGCGGGACCAGGCACTGTTTCTAGCAGCTCCTGGTTGATTGTTGCTTGCTGCTCTGCAGTGGCCTGGAGACTCGGCCGGCTGCGCGGGCACCACCAGCCGTCTAGCTTGTTGGAAATGCAGAATCTCAGGCCCATCCAGACTTCCTGGGGCAAAAGCTGCATTTTAGCAAGCTCCCTGGTGATTTGAGTGCACATTACTGCTTGTGAAGCTGCCCAAGGGCATCCAGTAAGGGAGAAGCCTGGGGGAGCAGGCAGAGGAGGGATTGGTGAAGGAGAGAGGAAAAGTCTTAGAAGTTTGCGTTAGGCCCACACGGAGGTCTTGTCTGTTTGGAGGCAGGTGCAGCTGTCCTCATGGGGTCACACTGGGCCTGTCCGAGGTCACCGAACCCTGTGGCGCCAACCGGAGAGACCACACCTTAGAGGGCAGTTGGAATTTGAAGCATTGAATGCCACGGACAGTCAGCCCAATGCAGTCCTTTAAATCTTACTTTGCTGATTCATGTCAAAATGAATTTCTCCCAATGTTTTGTTAAGAAAATTTTCAAACATAAGAAAACTTGAGAGTATTGTAAACACCTACATATCTGCCATTGAGATTGTCCATTAACGTTCTACTAAATTTGCTTTATGTCATGACTGTCCACCTGTCCATCCTTTAATTCACTATCCATCTTAATTTTTTTAATGCATTTCCCAGAACTTAAGTGGAATTGAATCCATGCGACCAAACTCTGACGTTTGCTGCTCTATGAACCGTCCCCTGAACTTCCTGTCTCTGTTTTATCAGTACTTGTCTCTGTTTAGCATCTGAATTTTTTCATTGTCGACGAATAGGTTCTCTTGGAAGGTGGAGTAATACTGACCACAGGAGTGCATGACCAAAAATGGCCCAGCACCAATGCCTTATCCTGAACTTTCATGTATCAATCACAGTCGTTCCGGTTTTTGGGACAGAAACTTTCTGATTCGGATCACAAACAGAGTTCTGCCCCTGTCTTCCCGATCTGCCCTGCCTTCCATGCCATCGTCTCCCCAGTGGCTGACCCACCCCTTGTGGGCTTGTGTCCGGGGCTCAGAGGACGAGGCACTGGCTCGTCAGCAGGCTCTGGGGTACCAGCCCTGGCCCTGTCTCGCTGGTGACCCAGCAGCCCCTTAGCCCTGCCTGGGGCTCGGCTCACCTTGTGCAACACGAGGAGGCCGGGGGAGGCGGCTCCGAGGCCCCTCTCCCAGCTCTGGGAGCCAGTGGCCTCGTCTACCCTTGTCCGCAGCTCTCCACCTGCCTTTAGCCAGGAAAGCACCAGGTGAACCATCCGTGGACCTTGGTACCGTGGCAGGCTGCCCCAGGGCATCCCCTCCCCATCTTGCCCTCACTTACTGTGGCTGTGCAGTGGGGTGGTGGTGTGCTCACTGTGCTGAGTAATGGTGGACACACCTGAAGTTCCCTAGCCCTTTGTCTACACCAGATGTGGCCCCCAGCAGGGCTTGGGGAGGATGGTGGGTGAGAAGGGGCCAGAGGCCCCGTTGTAGACACTTCCACACTGTGGATTTAATGCCCTTTGCTCCTCTTTTCTTGCACGTTTCCTTGTTCTCCTGCCCAAGAGGCTGCCTGCCCCGTGGAGTTGTACGTATGCAATGCTTGCTCATAGCCCCTGATTCAGGGGCTGGCATTTTTCAGTCCTCCTGGCCCCCACACATTTTTCCTCCACCGCTTTCAAAATAACTAGGTTTGATTGGCACCGCAGGGAATGGTCTACCTGTTTCTTAGAGCTGTACAAGGCTCGTCCTTAAAAATGCTCCTTCAAGAGGTTTTGAGGAAATCATGCATTTCCGGCACCTCTTTAGAGGTTCTGTTTATATGCTTTTGCCACGGGAGTCTTCTGTGCTGTGTTGACGGAGAGCAGGATAAAGTGCCCGGTATTGAGATGCTTGTGAACTTAACACATGAGTCAAACTGGGAGTGAGGGGGGTTGGTGGGAATCTGAGTGTTCCAGTTTGCTAATGCTGCCATTTTGCAAAACACCAGAAATGGTTTGGCTTTTTTAAAGGGGGTTTATTTGGTTACAAAGTTACAGTGTGAAGACCATTAAGTGTCCAAGGTAAGGCATCAACAGTAGGGTACCTTCATTAGAGAAAGGCCATTAGCACCCGGAAAACCTCTGTCAGCTGGGAAGGCACGTGGCTGGCGTCTGTTTGCTCCCAGGTTGCGTTTCAGATGGCTTTCTCCAAAGCATCAGCTTTCAGTGGCCGTCTTCAAAATGTGTCCCTCAGCTGCAGCTTCTCTGAAGTCCTTCTGTTTCTGAGCTTTTATAGGGCTCCAGTAATTAAATCAAGACCCAAGCTGAATGGCTGGGGCCACACCTCCATGGGAACAATCCCATCAACAGGCCACACTCTAATCAAAGGTGTTACTAGTCACATTTCCATGGAAACAATCAAAAGGTTCCAATCTAATCAACACTAATACGTCTGCCCCCACAAGACTGCATTAAAGTTAATGGCTTTTTGCGGGACATAGTACATCCAAACTGGCACACTAAAGTAGGGGTTGAGCACATGGGCTCAGGAGCCAGACTGCCCGGCTCTCATCTCAGGGTCTCCCCCTATGAGCTGAGCATCCCCAGCCCCAAGACTCTTATCTTTGTGCTTCTCACCTGTAAGGCCAGGATGATGTTCAGAGGCCTTGCATTGAGGGGTTCGAACCATGCTTGGGGTCAGTGTTGGCTGAGGCCGCCAATGGCCCTGGGTACTGGAGGCTTTTGTGTTGTGTCTTGTCTGTCCCTGCCCTCAACCCCTAAGCCCCTTCGGGGCCTGATGCTCTAGAGATCTTACCCCCTACCCAGGGCCCCGAATTCAGTAAAGGTTGGGCGATGCTTGTATTTCCCCTGAAGGAGGAACAAAGCAAGCTCCTTTGTAGGGTGGAGGAAGATATATTTCCCCCCTCCCAGGGATCTTCTTTATCCTGACCCCACTCCCACCCCAGCATCTGCCATTGATTCTTTCTGCTGACCTGAGCTCTTCCAGCCCAGCCATCTCTTGGGTCAGAGCAGACACGTTCTGTCCTGCCGTCCCAGCCCTGGAGTGAGAACCCCTGTGGGACTCCTGGGCTTCCTGCTGAGCAGGCAGAGGGGAGATCGGAAATAGAACTTGGCCCTGTCACCGAGACCCGCCCTGCGCCCCTGAGCCGTTTAGGGTGCCATCTCTTCTGCTGCCGTATTCCTGGGGCACGGACTCTTACAATCTTTTGCAATCTGACTTTTACCCCGAACTTCCCTCTTGTGATACAGACCTCAGTGTTTTCTCCGAGATGGAATCTATGTTTCTAGAATCTGGACTGCTTGGTCATGAGGGTATGGGACTCAGGGGATGGTGTCCTGTTTCCTGGCTCTGACAGCGAGTGGACGGGACTCTGGCTGGACAGTGGGACTCGGGCACCACCCCTTGTCCCCCTGGACTCTGCGTATAACTGCCATCTACACGCGTGCGCTTCGAAATCAAAACTCACGTGGTGTGTACACCTGGCATAGACATCCTCTTGCTGTCTTCTTTGCCTTTATCCTGCGAAAGGCACCTCCTTTGCTTTTTTCAAAATGCCCATGTGGTTCTCGGGTTTGTGGTTGGATATAAGGCTCAGCAGCAGTTTGCTTGAACCCCAGAGTGAGCCCCTGCTCTGATGGGGATGTCCTTCTTCTGTCTGCGTGCCCAGCTCTCAGGAGCAATACCAGCATTTCCAAGTGGGCTCGGGTTCCCAGTGCCCTTTGCCATAGATGGTGTACTTCTTGGAACTGTGGCTTAGTGACTTCATACATTGCTCTAGCAACCAAACAACTGTTGTTTGCCATTTGCACAGTGCCTGGTATCCTGGCCACTGGCCCTGGGCTGACTTGCATTCCCCAGGGCTAACCCACTGCCTGATGTCAGGTCTGTCAGACCCAAAGCCTGGCATATCCACTACTTCTCATCAAAGCCATGGCCTTAAGTGTAGACAGGGAAGACAACCTAATGAAGACTCTAGAATTTTTAGAGCTAGAAATCAAGTGACTTCCAGCCTTTTTATTATAGGAGATAACAGGAAGCCGCTCTGGATGAAATGAGGATCCTAGAGGAGGAGGGGGGCATTTTAGTTCACTAAAGCAGCCAAATGCACTCTACCAGAAATGCACTGGCTTTTAACAGGCGGAATTTATTAGTTTAGAAGCTTACAGCTCTGAGGCAGTGAAAACGTCCAGATCAAGGCACCAACAGGTGATCTGTCATCTGGGACTCCTCTGTCACATGGGAAGGCACATGGTGGTGTCTGCTGGTCCTTTTCTCCTGGATTTCGTTGCTTTCAGCTTCTGGCTGTGCTGTCTGAGGCTTCTTCCTGAGCATCTGTGTCTTTCTCTCTGAATTTCATCCTCTTGTAAAGGACTCCAGTAAGAGGATTAAGACCCATCCTGAATGAGGTGGGTCACATCTTAACACAGTTAAGATCCTACTCACCAAAAGATCCTACTTACAATGGGTTCACACTCGCAGGAATGGATTAAATTTTAGAACCTGATTTTCTGGGGTACATAATAGCTTCAGACCATCACAGGAGGTGATGGACGGGGTGGTCTGAAGCGGTTCCTTTACCTCCTTTACCTGCCTGCCTTCCATCTCCTCTTCTCCAAAATGCCCCTGAGGAATCCAGTTTGAAAACCATGGATGCAGGCCAGCAAGCAAATTTTTTTAATGCAATTTTATTGAGATCTATTCACACAACATACAATCCTCCAACATGTACAATTAGTTGTTTGCAGTATCATTATATAGTTGTGAAATCATTACCACAATCTTTGAACATTTTCATTACTCCAAAAAAAAAAATAAAAATTAAGATGAAAAAGAGCGTCCAGAACATCCCATTCCCCTCCTCCCCCTATTGATCATTTACTTTTTTAATGCAGTTTAATTGAGATATATTCACACACCCTACAGTCATCCACAGTGTACAATCATTTATTCACAGCACCATCATACAGCTGTGCATTCATCACCAGAATCAATTTTTGAACCTTTTCCTTACTCCAAAATAAAAACCGAAGCAAGAAAGAACATCCCAAACTTTCCATCCCCTCCATCCCGCCCTATTCTTCATCTGATTTTTCCACTCATTTATCTATACCCTGGATAAAGGGAGCCAGCAGGCAAATTTTAATTTTAATTTTGCAAGCAAGCATTAATCCTTACCCTGGTCCTAATCCATCTGGGTTAGTGCACCAAGCACTCAGCCCCCTGCAGGCTGTCCCCGATCTGTGACTCCAGGAAGACCCCAGTGGGGTGGGAATTGGTTTGGGGCCCTCTAGCACGAGACAGTGGTGCCATGCATTGGCCCCTTCCCACTTTCCCAGAGAAACCAAACCCCTTCCCTCTCCTTGCGGGCCCCTATCTCTCCAGTGCCACATCTAGAAGGAATTGGCTCTCTAGTTCTTCTGAAGCCCTACCCACTCATGTCCACTTGGCTGATACTGAGTGTCCGTCGGGTGCCAGGGACGTTGCGGCGAGCAGGACAGCACAGCCTGGGGGGGGTGGCTCACTCCCCTGTGGTCCAGTCCCCTGCCCACAGCCGCAGCATGAGACGTGCGTCCTAAAAACCACGACACGTGACAGTGTGGTCATTGACCACAAGCTACTTGATACATTTTATTAGAGATGCTTCTCACTCTTTCATTTCCTAATGAATTTTTTTTTTAATAATTATTTTTATAGGGCCTTACTGGAAGGAGAAAGCAATCCAGAGATTTTTATCTGGACCGAACATGTTGAAAATGTACCACAAGGTAAATATGAAAAAGCTAAGTATTTAACTTTAAGATGCTTTCCATTTGAACTGTTCATTCTGTGGATAAATGGTAAGGCCTCATTTATATGGAAGAACGGGGATTTGATAGGGTTTTTCAGATAGCTGTAGTTCATCTCTCTCTTAAGTTCTGAATAGATACTGGTTTAATATGACATAATTTAAATGCTAATATAAATAAGAACGTGTGGGAAGATGCTTGATAAACTCATCTGTTCATCTAGCTAATATTTTCGGGGTGCTTCCCATCCAACATGGTGAAGGAGGTGAAGGGAGTGTGGACAGTGGGAGCAGGTAGATACAGACTAGTTTGTCATACCCTTTGAAAGGGACATCCTTTATCCACCCAAGAATTAGGTTTTAAAGACAAGAGGGGAGTGTTACTTTATACAGCAGGCAGTAAGCACTCTGGAACTTACTACCTGACCAGGTTGCAGAGGTGGGGGAAGTCCACGCTTTGCACCCCCTTAGGTGGGTATGGATAGCTTGGAGAGGGGTACACGGTGGGTATCACCCACAGACACTAAGGTCCTCCTTGCCTCAGGCTTCCTATAGCTCCAGAGCCCTCAGGAGAGAGTGTTCATTAGAGCAAACCTAAGAACTGTGGGATAACCTTTTTTTAAAAACTTTTTCTTTGAATTTATAAAGCCCAAATCCTAAAGCACTTTCTGGCTACACAAGGACAGATTAAGTTACATACAGTGTGCTCAATAGATATCTTAACCCAGCTTAGTTTTAGTCTTTGTAAATATTTCCACACCTTCAAAGTCATGGCAGATTGGAAATGCATGGATGTTGTGTCTTTATTGGCAGAATATTTGATTAACATCCAAGCCAGAGAGACGGTAGATTTTTAAAAATAACAATTTGCATTTTTAGTTTTCAAAAACAATGTTTGTCCCTCATGGGCATTTCACAGATGGACTCAGACAATGCTGTTGGTTCCATTCATTTACAACTAGAAACATTGGTGGCCCTTTCTAATTTTAAGAGTAACTGTGCAAAAAGCAACAATGTCCATGTAAGTGGCTGTGAGTCTGTCTGCCTGGCATCAGCTAACATCTGATGAGATGGCATCTATGAAATAAGAATGATCTAGTCACTAAATGTCAAGGTTTACTCAGTCACCTACAATTTCTTGCATCTGGATACATAAGTGGAAAGCTATCCCATCACCTACAGAGAGTGTAGAGAGGGGAAAGTGGGTGGAGAATCAAGCTCTGATGAAGACCAATGTTTTAATTGGGCCTGCTATTATTTCAATAGTCCTATGATTTTAGAGCCAAGGAAGAGAAAGAGCTCAGGGAGAAGGGTAATGGTTATCTCTCTTTCATTTTAATCTCAATTTCCAAGCTTTTTGAAGGGTTTAGAGACATCGTGTCCTTAAGCTAAATTTATTTTTGCAGTTATGTATCATGCCAAAAGGAAGAAAACTTTTAAAATACACATTACAGGTTGAGAATTCTTAAAAGACTTTGGGTTTCCAAATAGTTTTGAGTCCTTTCTTATCTGGGTGCCATTAACCGATTGTTGAATATATGAGTAGGTGAGTTCCTAGACAGTGAATTTATAAGTGCTCCTTATGTTTTTTTGGTGATGTGGCAGAAAATAATGTTGGCCAAGTTCCCACAACATGATAGGGCTAAAACCAGTTTGTATGATCTTCCGCATCTCTCGTTGAACTTTAAAAACCAGGTGGTTCCTGCACTAGGATTTCCGTCTTCTGGAATTGTCCGTTTAGTATATGTTGAACTGAGAGGAGGAATCTCTGTGGAAAGTGGCCTCGTCTGGTCTCTCTACTATTTCCTGGGATCTGTCAGAAAGAGGCCTCTGCCTTGGCTTCTAAGGGGGAAACCAAGGCAGGGCGAAGGCACCATGGGAGGCTGGATGGGGTGTGGCTGGGCACCAGGGAGCACTCTCGGGACAGACAGTGCCCCAGCCATGTCCTGTCCTCCAGCCGCCATCCCTATGGGCAGGATACCCTGGGGGAGTTTGGGCGTCCCAGGGCGTAGCTCTCTCGTGGATGGTACAGAGTGGAGCAGGAAGCCTGTAGAACATCTCCCAACTTCAGGACTGAAATTAAAACAGCTTGTCGCGTTGGTGATTGTTCTGCTCCCTGCACAGACGTCTTTTCAAACAAGAAGTTCTGTCAAGTGTAAAAATAGAAGAAATCAAGAAGCTTAAAAAAAACAAAGTTAAATTCCTACGAGATTTGTTGGTCCAACAGAAAATCTGAAAAATAAGAGCATATTAAATGGTGGAGGGGTAGTGCTATTTGGTGTTAAGTGCTGGTTTTATATACTTTGTCATTTTAAGCTCTTCTCCACTGAAACACGTAAAGTAAACTTCTCAAAGAAGGAGCAATGAATGATTCCACAATATTTGGTTGTGAAATGTCAGCCACTAAACTAGCACTCCTGTTCTCTCTGGCATATTCTCCATGCTACACAATCAGATATTTGATCTTTTTATTAAGACAGATGAATATTTTAAGATCAGTAACTGGAGAAGTGTATTATGCTGAATTATTTGTGGTACTGTATTTTATTGTGGTGGGATTTTATAAACTGCCTAAAATAACTCGGGGATTGAAAATATTTATAATGACCTTTCTGCAATAATACTATTTATTTATTATGAGTTTGACCTGGGGAGGTGCTTTTAAGATGAAAAGAGGTAAAGATGACTATCATTTTCATGAACTGTTTCTTCAATTTTTACAGAATTCAGAAACATGTCCTGTCAGTATGCCAACTCAGTATTACAGAGGGAAAATGAAAGAAATCTCTTTCCAAGGCGGAAAGTTCCTTCGGCGAGTCTAAATGGCAGGTGGACGCCGTATTCTAACCTGTCGGCCCCCTTCGGATCTCAGACAACCACATCTATCGGGAGTGCTGCCACGCGAGGCTTCCTGGGCTCGGAATATTCTTCCTTGGCTACCAGCCGGCAGGAAAACTCGTATGAAAAAACTGTCAACAATCAAACCAGCTTCAGAACTTTCCCTCCAACCTATGGTCATTTAAGAAACACGGACGCTCCAGTGAAAACATTCCCCAATAGACCAAAAACGGAAGGTACGGTTGATGCCACCACTCATTTAGCCAAGGATTCCACTGTCACCCGAGAGTCATCCCGAGAACCCCTGGACAATGTGGCAATGGGTGCTTCCAAAAGTGCTCGGTCAAGTGAGAGAACCATCATTTTGGGAAAGAAAACAGAAGCTGAAGCTACAAGGGAGCAAGGAAGAGATGTATCAGGCACGGTCAAGATAAAGCAAGAAGAGAAAATGTTTGATTCGAAAGAGAAGGCTTCCGAGGAAAGAAATTTGAGATGGGAAGAAATGACAAAGTTAGATAAAGAAGCAAGAAAGCGAGAAAGTGAGCAAATGAAGGAAAAGGCTAAAGGGAAGGAACCATTGAGCGAGAAAATTGTGAAAGAGAGAGAGATTCCGATTAGTCTAGAAGTATCTCAGGACCGCACATCCGAGGTGTCCCCCAAAGGCTTACAGACACCCATAAAGAAGGATGCTGGTGGTGGTGCGGGCACAGGGACGGGCACAAGAGAGACGAGGTTCAGGCTGGACAGAGGCGATGCCACCGGCTCTCTGAAAGACGATTCCATGACCGAAACCATAGCCGAGAACATTGTTTCCAGCATCCTGAAGCAGTTTACCCAGTCTCCTGATCCAGAAGCATCCGAGGAGCCTTTTCCAGACACAAAAGTCACGTACGTGGACAGGAAAGAGCTCCCTGGCGACAGGGAAACAAAGACTGAAATCATTGTGGAGTCTAAACTGACCGAAGACATCGATGTTTCGGATGAAGCGGGCCTGGATTATCTTTTAAGCAAGAACGTGAAGGAAGTGGAGCTGAAAGGGAAGTCAGCTGAGCAGATGCTGGGGGACATAATCAATCTGGGTCTGAAAGGAAGGGAGGGGAAAGCAAAAGTCGTCAACGTGGAGATCATCGAGGAACCCGTGAGCTACGTGGGCAGTGAGGCGGCAGGCGAGCCGTCCACCCCGTTTGAGGTGGAGGAGGTTGATGATGTACCTCCGGGCTCCAGGGGGCTGGTGGAGGAAGAGGAAGGTCACGGGGAAACGGACAGCATGTTCTCAGTTAGTCAAGGCCAGAAGACCAAGCAGCCCCAGCAGAACATAACTCATGTTGAAGAAGTGATGGAGGCAGGTGACTCAGAGGGAGAGCAGAGCTATTTTGTGTCCACCCCGGAGGAGTCCTCTGGGGGGCATGACAGAGATGAGGGCTCAGTGTATGGGCAGATCCACATCGAAGAAGAATCTACCATCAAGTACTCTTGGCAAGATGAAATAGTGCAAGGGGCTCGGAAGAGCAGAAGGAGGGACGATGCATTGGGAGAGAAGGTTGTACAGCCGTTGGATGTTCCGGCTTCTTCTCTGGAAGGGGACGAAGATTCTTCTCACTGGAAGGAACGAGTTAGAAGTGGTGAATTCCATGCTGAAACCACAGTCACCGAAAAGGAAATTAAAATACCACATGAATTCCACACGTCCATCAAGGGAGTCTTCTCCAAGGAGCCCAGACGCCAGATGGTGGAGGTGATTGGGCAGCTGGAGGAAAGCCTTCCCGAGCGGGTGAAGGAGGAGCTGTCTGCTCTAACCAGAGAGGATCAGGGCGAGCCTGGGAGCATCTCAGTCGATGTAAAGAAAGTTGAGACCCCTGACGGTGGCTCTGTGACCTTAGTTGCTGAAGTCAACCTTTCGCAAACTGTAGATGCCGACCAGTTAGACCTGGAAGAGCTGAGCAGAGATGAAGCCAGTGAAATAGAGAAGGCAGTGGAGTCAGTGGTTCGAGAGAATTTGGCCAAGCGGCACGGCCAAGCACCTGAGAGCCCGAAGAGGGAGGATGGAGCGGGTGCCCCGGCTTCCGGCTTTCACATCAAGCGCTGGGCTACCAGGGAGCTGTACAGCCCCTCTGGTGAGGGGGATGAGGTTCTCGGGGCCCATCTCAGCACGGAGCACGTGGCTTCCCCGGGTCCAGTGTCGGCCACTGTGGAAATCAGCAGCAGCCCAACGGGCTTTGCCCAGTCACAAGTGCTAGAGGACATAAGCCAGTCTGTAAGGCATATTCAGATGGGTCCCACTGAGATTTGGAGGACTGAGCAAGTTTCCCCCAAAGGACCCATTGCAGAAGTGGTAGAGGTAAGTGGAGAAGGTGACCTTGATCAGGCAGAGAGCTCGGCAGGAGCCAGCTGGTCTGTGAGGCATTTTACGCTGGGTCCTAATCAAAGCCAAACAACCCAAGACGTCATCTTTCGAGGGCCTGTCCCTGCCTTTCAGGAGGAAGGGGCCACAGAGGAGTCTGGCCTGGCAGAGTTTCCCACAGATACTGATAAATCAGGGCAGCACATCACATTGGGCTCCAAACAGTTCCATGCTAAAAAGGAAATTATTTTTCAGGGCCCCATTTCCAGGGCGGGGAAGGGTGGTGATCATTTTCAAACTGAAGAGTCAGTGGGTACCCAGACTTCCATAAGGGTTCTTAAATTAGACTCTAAAGATGGGCTCAGTGAGCAAATGCAATTTGCAGTCCCCCTTTCAGACAAAATGGAGTTGGGTGTCAAAGGTGATTCTGTACACACCGAAGAGTCGTCAGGTCTCGCCACATCCACCAGGCACATCAAAATTGGTCCTCGGGAGCATCACATCACTGAGCAGATAGTTTTCCATGGACCAGTTCCCCAACCAGGGGAGTCAAGTGACTCAGAAAGCATTGTCCACAGAGAGGGCTCAACAGACACAACCCAAGCCACTCGTAGTTATAGCCTGGGAAAAGAAATCCTCATGACTGAGAAAAGCACCTTCCAGAGAGTCCTTTTGGCATCTCCTCAGGAGGAGAGTGCAGGCGAGACATCAGGGGCAGGAGTGACAGCGGACAGTAACAGGTCCTTTAGGCACATCAGACTAGGTCCTACAGAAACCGAAACCTCTGAACACATTGTCTTCCACGGACCCATTTCCAAAGCATCGGCACTTGCTGGTTCAGCAGATGCCCCTGAGGGAGGTGAGTTAGACAGCAGGCGATCGCTCAGGCACATTTCCATGGGCCCCAAAGAAACTTCGTTTACCTTTCAGATGGATGTGAGTAACGGAGGGGAGAGCCCCAGCTCTGCCAGATGGACACGAGAGGCTCCGGTCCTTCACCCTGGAGGGAACGAAGCAGAATCTCATGATGTGTCTGATGGTGGTGCCTGGGCAGATGCTGGCAGTGGAAATGCCCAGGCAGCGGGCGGGAGCTTCCAGATCTCTGCCGGTGGCAAGCACCAGGCCCCTGGGGAGAATGTCCAAGAGCGGGCTGTGTTTGATAGGACGGTGCAGCTACAGAGAATGGTAGACCAAAGGTCAGTGATTTCTGATGAAAAGAAGGTTGCCCTCCTCTATCTAGATAATCAGGAGGAGAATGATGGACACTGGTTTTGAAAAGCAGAAATACTTTGTTTTAAATTATTCAGTAACATACCAACATACACGGGCCTTTACTTATCTTAAAAGGGGGAGCAGTTCACTCTTTATTAAAACCTCCCCTGTGTTCACTTTCTTCAATGAGCGCTCCAGGCAGTGTCCATTTACTTTATGGTTAATATGTAAAGGTTTCAGATGAAATCATGCCTTAAAAGGCATTGGAATTTTATTTTTGAGTTGGAACGTTCACATGTTATTTTTATCTTTTTAGTCTTAAAAGGTTCCTTTTTCTGGAGTTTTCTCTCCACTTCTGGAGACGATTTCTCCCAGTTTTGCACTTGGTTGTAGAAATGCCTCGCTTCTGTTTGAAACTATAATTATCTATAGGTAAGATGCTAAAACAGTAACCAGGTTAAAGTAATATATTAAAGGCAAACTTTACTTGCATGTGCTAATATGAAATAGTAAGGCTAACATTTTAAGGGAAAAATAGGTTTTTCTCTTTCCAAAGTCTTTTCAAAAAGAAACCATAGGAAATAAGCAGACTGCTTACATTTAAAAAAAAAAAGTCTGCTAAATGGTTTCATCTTTAGGAAACAGTTATTTGCCATAGAATGAAACTCATTTTAGCATTTGAATGAATTGCTTTCTACATGCAGAACTTTAAAGAACATAGTATTTTATTTATGGAGAAGCCAGCTGCAGTCTATTGCGGTATATTAATCAACATACTATGTTAGCACAGGTTCCTGGAATATTGCACTAGATTGATATGTAGGTGAGAAGATTACTGTGAATTGCTTATAAGAGTGATTCTTTTCGGGGACACTAAGTAGTTAAGTAGTGTGTAGCCTCAAAAGTCTTTTTTGGGTCATAACCAGTGCTTATCAGAGTCCACTAAGCTTCTGTAAACCTTAACTGTCAGCACCAAGCATTTAAATTCACTTATGGGAGGTAGACCTTGCAGGCAATAAAAAGAATTTTAATGCCCGCACTGCAGCTAGACTTGCAAGATGGATGTGTGCAGTAAAATCTGAAACTCAAGAAGCCTTTCTTAACCCACTATAAGTGGGGTGGTGTTCTCCCTGAGCTGAAAGACCTAAAGGTTAAAAATGACAACCACCCAACCTCATGAAAGTTTATGCACTTTCAATGGAAATAATTACAGTTGGAGTGTTTGGTCCAGGGAGAGGAATAATATGTTAAATGGAATGAGCTGTCTTGAGGAAGGAGGTGGGCACCTCACCTGCAGCTCGGCCCAGAGATGCCAGGAGGGGCCCCGGAGGATGGCAGAGACTATTTGGAGGCCACAGGTTGCAGGTCTGCAGGTGTACACTACCGAGTTGAGATGTTACGTTGCACAGTGCGTTTTCTAAGCTCCCAAATTTTAAAGGTATAGAATCACATAAGAATAGTATCTCTGGCTGCTTCACCTTATTTTAGTCCAAACTAGAGTTCTTTTCATATAGGGCTGTTAGAGTTGTACTTCCTAGTATACTGTCACGTAACTGACTAGAGTTTCCTAAGGAATGGTGAGCCAAGTGTCATGCCATCTTCAGGTAGATTGTCACGATAGGGCCAGAGGGTGTGCCAGGATCTGAAGATGATCTCCCTCCCACAGTAAATGTGACACGGAGGGATCTAACCACATGCTGCCTGTCCTCGGCACGCTTCTCAGGTCGTGGCAATGGCTACAGCAGGTAGTTTATGCAGAGTGCCTTTTCCTAATCGATAAGTGGAGGACAAATGCAGCACAGCTTTGAAGATGATCATGGTGCAGAAAGAGCGAAAGTTGATTTGGATTGTAAAAGTTTAAAACCTTTCTTACCTATCTGCCAGAATGAACTAGGGTTTGACACAAACTGGTTCAGAGGTTCAACAATCGAAGACTTCTCATCTCAAATATAGCCAGAGATATGCTCTTTAGCGGAAATCTGTAATGGTATTTTATAAGTGATTTATTGGAGGGAATGTGATCGGGGTGCCCAGTCTGTTTTGATGGCAACACAGACTGACAATGAGAAGTCTATTATGTGAGTCTTAAGTGGGCTAGGTTTGATGTGAGTATCCCATATTGCAACCTGGTAAATGGATGCCGATGTGAACAGGTTATTAATGTCATGGAAAATAAAACAAAATATCTTAGACCCTAATTTTAATCTCCAGGTCGGAATGCCTGTCTGTAAGAAGTATCCATTACCATATGAAATCCTGAGCTGTTGTTGGTTAAGTTTTTAGATCACCTGGGAGCCCTGTCGGCCTCAGTAGAATGACAGATCACTCACAACTCTGTTTTTTTAAACCAGTCACTCAGAAGACAATAGAAATTAGCTTTGTGGTTGGAGGGGGTGAGGACACAGCCAGTCTTTTCCTATCTATTGTTGCAAAACGGTATTAATTGAATGTTTTTCAACTTCCCACTGGTTGCTTTGGTCTTGTTTAAAATGTATATTCTGAATGGAATCATCTTAAAGAGCTGATTTTGCTAACCTCCTGTTCCTGGCACAGAGAAATGTCACAAGAATGTGTGAAAATAAAAACCTAAGAAAAAAAATCCATGTTGTTCTTAAAGAGAATGAATGTTTTCCAGTAGATTTTGTTGTGATTTCTATTTAAAACACCAGTGAAAGCATCTATGTGTTTACATGTATGTTTTTCTGGTAGCACAGAGTCACCAGGGAGAATTTATATGGAAAGTTACTGAGTTCTTAATTCCCCATCTGAATCAGAACTTGGTAATGATTAGCACAGAGCTAAAAAGCATGGCAGACATAGTGTAAACCAACTGGCTTATTTTCAAACACAGACCAGACAAGTTTGTGGTAAGAACATGGTTGTCACAATCTGAACTTCTAGTGCAAATAGGGTGACTGGGATGGGATGGCTGGTGGTGGTGGTGGGGGGTGTGCCTTCCTTGAATATGGGGCTTCCAGTGCTAAAGCCAGGACAGTCCTGGGCACAGCAGGATGTTTGGTTACTGTTCTGGTTTGCTAAAGCTGCCATTATGCAAAATACCAGAAATGGATTGGCTTTCATAAAGGGGATTTATTAGGATACAGGTTTACAGTTCTAAGGCCATAAAAGTGTCCAAGCTAAAGCATCAACAAGAGGATACCTTCACTGAAGAAAGGCTGGTGACGTCTGGAACACCTTTGTCAGCTTGGAAGGCATGCGGCTGGTGTCTGCTGGTCCTTTGCTCCTGAGTTCTGGATTCAAAGTGGCTTTCTCCAAAATGTCTCTGGGCTTCTGTCTCTCTTAGCTTCTCTCTCTCTTAGCTTCTCTCTTAGCTCCTGTGTATTCTTGCTTGTTCTCCCAGGGCGTTTCTCTCTAAGCATCTGGGGGTCCTCTCAGCTTCTCTGGAGCAAACTCTGGGCTTCATCTCTTAGCATCTCCAAACGTCTTTCTGTCTACATCTTCAAGCATCTGGGTCTCTGTCGGCTCTAAGCTTCTCCAGGGGAAAACTCTGGATTACATATTTTAGCTTCTCTCCAAAATGTCTGTCTCACCTTCTCTGAGCTGTCTCTCTGTGTGAGCTCTCTTAAAAGACTCCAGTGAACTAGTCAAGACCCACCCTTGATTAGTGGGTCATACCTCCTTGGAAATGATCTAATCAGAAAGTCTCACCCACAATAGATCTGCCCTCACAAGATTGCATTAAAGGAACATGGCTTTTGTTGGGGGTGCATAACAGAATTCAAACCAGCACAGTTACTTTATGGGAGGGCCAGTAACTCATGGCCATTTCTCAGGGGCTTGAGGAACCTTAGGTGATGGAGTCAAAGGCATAGCCAGACTCTTCCCTGTTTGTCACTTCTGGCCTCTTCATAGCCTTTTACAAATAATTAAAAACTGACAAATTGTAGTCGTCTTATGTTGCAGTTAACAAACGGAATGGATGACAGACATCTGGTGGCACATTCTGAAATTCATTCTTTTCAGGGCGGAGGTGGAGAAAGATTTAAGCACGTATGTTTTAGTTTTTGCAATTCTGAGATATTTTCCTAAAAAATATGGAAAGGAAGAAGGAACAGATCAGATTGCACATTGTTTCAGAAAGCCTGTGTGGACTCTAATATGGCTTGTATGTAGAATGCTTGTTGCACCATTTGCATATAAACCTGTGTTTCAGCTTGATGGGACCCTCTTGGTAGGTAGTGACCAGGTCACACATCTTTTTAGCACGTTGCCATCTTCCAAATTTATAAACATTTTCCCAAACTATAAGAGATTTATGTTCCTTAAAAACAGAAGGGAATGTGCAAATATATAAACTAAGAAAAAGGTTTGTGGTAAAAACATGGAAGCACTTTACAATTGCTGGGTTGCAAGGTTTGCTAATGATCGAAATGTCAAGGAAGAACCTTGGCTGGGCTGGGGTTGAAGTTTGTGGCTGGAGGTATGAGGGAAACGGAGTGTCTTAGTTTCCAGGTTGCTACGACAAATGCTACTCAGTGGGTTGCCATAAACAACAGGACTTTATTGGCTCATGGTTTTGGAAGCTAGGAGGCTTGCTTACTTCTGGGATTGGTAGCCTTCTGGCTGGCTGGCCATCCTTGGGGTTCCTTGGCTTTCCTGTCACATGGCCATGTCCCCTCCTTTCTCTTCTGGGTTCCGTTGATTTCCAACTTCTGGCTCCTCCCTGTGGTTTTCTCTCCATAAGGCCCCCAGTAACAGGATGAAGAACCACCCTGATTGGGTTGGCCACACCCTAACAAAAATAGCATCTTCAAAGGGTCTTATTTGCAACAGGTTCACACCCACAGAAATAACAAAGGAACATGAGCATGTTTTCTTCTGGGATACATAACTTAATCTACCACTTGAGGGACTCAGCTTTTTGAGCCAGGGCTGGGCTGCCTGGGTATGTGCATGTCTACATTTATCTTACTGGTGATTTACGCTTTATGTTTTGTTTTATTTTTTTCTGTTGGCTTCTTCCCCTTACTCATTGTTTAACAATAGAGTTTAAAGCCAATTTAGGTGTTTTTTTTTTTTTTTTCTTTCCCCTTCTCTTCTATGTGTATAAGGGGGGGAAGGTCAGCTGAAGATGTTGGGTGCCAACCTTACCACACGGTTCCTTCCAGCTCAGAAGGGGAGGGGGAAAGCAGTAGGTCAGCTATGGACAGACCTCGTGTGGAAATCAAGGCTTACCCTCCTGGCAGTCATGTCCGAGCTTCTGCCAACAGTGCCCTTCTCTCCTTGGGGTACCCCACTCCTGTTGCATGGTGCATTGGTGGGACTGTTAACCAAAACTTACCAGCCCTGTTGGGCTAGTCAGACTCAGGCATTTCAATGTTGAATGGGGTAATCCCAGCATAAAAAAACAGTAGTAGCTTGTGTACCCCTTGTCTGTGGCTTCCTGAAAACATAGCCTGTTTGTTCCTGGCACCTGCCCTGAAACAGCCTTTCTGAGACCTCGTTTGTCAGCATTTCCTGTGAACAACTGCCCCATGTTGCCTAATAAACATTTTCTCCTTGTTATCCACAATTGGTTTCTGCAGCCAAAGCACCCTCACTCAGAGCTCCCCAGCCTGTATCATGCTCGGAGAGGGGCGCAGGCTATGTCCTCAGCTCGCAGGGTGACCCAGGCTGGGTCTGGAGTCGCTCAGCTGAGCTGGGCAGAAATTTTAGTTTGTATACTGTACAAACATTTTCTGAGTGCTGTGACACCAAAACGGTTGGAAAGCCCTGCCTTGTTCAGGAACTAAAAAGTGAAGATCAGCCCCTCCCAGGATCCCTTGCTTGTCTGGAGCTTCCCTGAGATGTAGGAGGGGAGAGGATTTGTTTTTTTTTTTTTTTTCCTCTGGCAGTTATGTAGGGAAGGGCGGGAAGCTGGAGGTGGCAAAGGGAAAAAGGGAGGCAGAGTTAAGAGTGAAAGGGAAGAGGTTTAATGAAGAAAACTAGGTGGTTATGGAAGAAGACTAAAGAAAGAAAAGTGGAAAGAAAAATATTTAAGGGAAAAAAATCATAGTGGGGACAAACAGGCTGCAGAGAAGCTGCTGAATAAGTAAGAACAGCATCTGGAACGCTGGGCACAGAGTGCTGAACTGGGGTGGGAAACACCTGCCAGACAGAGTGGTTCTGCTCAGCCTGCAGACCCCCTGATGGCCCCCCACAGCAGCCTGGGGCCAGCCCTGATCCGAGGGGGAGCCGAAAACTCCAGCCCTCTGGGACAGCCCAGGAGGCAGTGTGCTCAAAAACCTCCCATAGGATATGGTGTCCCGTGTGGGGGGCTCAAAAAGACCTGAGCTAGGATGTCTGCTACAGACCTCCCAAGGAGGATGGGGACACCTGCTTCTCTCCACCCTGCCGCAGCAACTCTTGGTCATTTCCCCCCAACAATTCTCATAGCAGCTCCTTGCACAAGGGGGGCCAGTGGGGCTTGGGAGTTCCTCCTGGGGGCTGAAGGGGCTGGAGACAGGGCTGTAAGTCTACTGACGTTTAGAACCAGCTTCTGCCCCCCTGGCCCTGTCCGAGGGGATGGAGAAGGAAAAGGGAAAGGACTGCCCATACCCCTCGCTACACCGGTCCCTTGTCTCAGAACCCATCTCATGGTTGACAAAGGGTCTGGAGAAAGGGGCCAAATGAAACCGTCTACACTCTCCATACTTTTCCACATTCTTGCCTAAGGGCCCCTACAGGAAACCGAGGTCTCCTGTGATACTGACCCTTATCCCACCCTGCTCTGTGTACGTGCTCAACCCAGGAACACAGTCCCTCTCCCCCAGCGCCTCCCACCTCACCCTTCATTTCACCTCTGAGACAAAGCACACCCATTTATCACCCTCAACAGTGTACTCAGCTTTTTTGTATTTGCTGCACTTGCTTCCACTGTTGTCACTGACTAATTCCACCATTAAAGGTTCATTTCTAAGACCAGGACTGCATGTGTCTTGTTTATGGGTTGTGTCCCCAGGCCTGAGCCCATGCCGGGGACATACCAGGTGCTCAACCAAATCCGATGCGTGACTGGGACTCGGACTCTGTCTGAGTCAGGCTTCCTTGAGAAAACACATACCAACTCCAGCAGTTCCAAGTCTCCTTTTATAAGCATTTTATTCTCAGTCCTTAAACCTTCCTATGAGAAAGGGCTTTCTCCAGAATTTTCTTGCCCAAATCTGACTCCAGCCCTACGGCAAGAAGGGGCTGAGTACAATCAGATGCCAAGTCTACTTTCCACACAGGCAGTTTCAAATTTTCACAGGGAAACCTTTCAGGCAACAGTAGTGCTGAGGAGTAAAAGTGTGCTAGCAAGAAAAAGACTTAGGTGGTTAAAAATTAAAAGTACTTTATAGAAGCACCAGCTCAAGCTGAAGGGCATCCACTGTCAAAACGTGGCCTGTGTGCGGTTTCTGGTCTCACGGTTGCAAACGGGAGCAAACAGCCTTGAAGATCTGTAGAGTGACTGCTGAACTCCATCTTCTAGTTGGAGAGAGATTCATAGAGCACCTAAGGATAAGTCCCCAGGCCTGACCCCCGCTTTCCTTGGGGGTAGTGCAGTGTCAGTCGGCTGCGTTGGTCCTGGCTTTCCCCTGCACGACACAAGACGCGGGCCTGGCTTTCTCAGCTTGCCTGGGCTTCACGGCCACCTCCGGAGTCCTGCAAAAGAGTGGGGGGTGGAGGTGAGCATGGGGGGCCTCGGGTGTCCACAGAGCTTCCCCTGCGGCCTCTGCTTTTTAAAGGGTATTTCTAGCAGGTGCCAAGCTACACTCAATGAAGGAAACTCCGGATGGAATGTACATGAGAGAAGATTCCCAGTCCCCAAACATAAAACGAGATGTTCTCCTGTTTTCTAATTCCTCCTTGCCATTCCCACTGGGCTTGAGACAATCCTTTGTTGGCTCAGTGAGCAGGACACTGAGGAAAAAGGATGGACAAGACTGGGCTGGAGCCTCGTTGACTCGATTTCCCAGCGTAAAAGGGGCTAAGTGGCTCTGAGGCTGTGTTCCCTGCTGGCTGGGTCTACGTTGGTGGCCTGGTGCTGCTTGGAGCTTTCAGGAGCAGGACTGGGCAGTGAGCACCCCCCGGAACTGGCTCTTGGTGAGGGGAGGCTATGACAGGTGGGGGACTTCCTAGCAGAGCGCTGGGCCTGTGCTCAGAGATGCAGGGGCAGCCTGCAAGGGGACGTCAGAGGACAGGCTGCCCAGGCCTCCCCCTCCCCTCCCCAGCTCCAGCCCTGCCAGGCACCCTGCAGAGCTCCGGGAAGCTCACGGCACAGCCAGAGCACACCAAGCCACCACTGGTGTGTCCTCACCCTCCACGGGCAGGGTCTGGTCTGTGGGTGGGAGGAAGAAACCCAATGTGTGTTTGTGACATTATTCAGGAGCTGATTTCTTCCTAAAACCTGGACCAGGATGATACTTTGCAATGGGATTTTCAAAGGAACTGGCATTGCCTGGTTGCTGAGATATGGGAAGTCGGTTAGTGGAAATTTTCATGGGTCACCTCGGAAGCTTCTAGGGATGAATGGCAAAGGAATGAGAACTTGGAGAAATAGTGTGAGGAGAGCCAACTCACTTGGACAGGACGTCAACAGCCTGCTGGGTAGCCAGGGTCCTCTTGTCCTGAGGTCCATATAAGAGTGTCTGAATCTGAAGGCACTGCCGAAACATCAAGCGGCAATCGTCAGGTTATGAAAATGTTGCTCGGTGTGCTTTTCAGGAAAAGAGAATATCCCTCGGATGAGAGAAAGAACCCTTCATCAATGGACAGAATTATGTGTCCTCGGGACAGAATTGGCACATCCTCAGGGTTTCTCCATAGGGACGGTCTGACCTTGGATTTGGAAGGCTGAGGAGTCCAGGAAACAAATGCACAGGTTTAGCACTGTTGTGCAGAACTCTCCGTGATTACCCATATGCCAAACTTTGTTTAAAAGACAGCATTTCTTTAAATAAAGGTAAGAACATTGATATTGACCAGGTGGTATTCTCCAGTTTCCATTTTTAAAGGACCTTTGCTACAGCCAAGGAAAGTTTTCTTTTTAAAAAACAAAACAGTTTGTTCTGCTTTTGTTTATGTTACATGGGCTTTCTATATTCATTACTCCACAGCAACTTCTTAGTTATAAGGAGTTAAATGTTCACTTTTATGGATAAGCCAGGACTAACTTTGGCTTTGGTTTTCCCCTTCTGCTTATTGTCTTGCCATTTGAGTGCTTATACCAGGTCCAGAGCAAACTCAAGGAAAGGAGATATAAAGCTTAAAGTTGTGTTAAAAATGGCCAACATAATTGTGAAGAAGAAGGGGGTGAAGGAACTTGGTTTACCAGATGTCAAGACTTTTTATAAAATTATAGCAATTAAGACAGTGTGATTTTCACCAAGGGTAGACATAGAGGCCGATAGAACAGGACAGAGAGCCCAATGCTTGATATATGACAGAGAAGGCCTTGCAAACAGCGAGGAAGTGATAGATAATTCAATAAATGGTTGGAGGGCCAGTTTTTCCAAATGGGGGGGAAAAAAAGGATGCTTGTCCATCTGGTACTGTACCAAACTCAAAAATTAATCCCAGATAGATTAATGAACTAAATATAAAATGCAAAACTTGGAACTTTTGAATGAAAATGTTGGAGACTATCTCTATGGCCTTGAAGTAGGGAAGTACTTATTAAACAAGATCCAAACCATCAAGTAAAAGATGGATAAAATTGGACTATATTAAAACTCAAAGATTTGCACACCAAAATTCATGTAAGTGCAAAGACAAACCCCAGACTGAGGGAAGATCTTCATAATGAACAAACTTGAAGAAGGATTAGCATTCAGAATACAGAAAGAAATCCTACAAGGTGATGAGAAGAAAAATAAACCTACCAAAAGGAAAAAAGGCAAAAGATAATCAACAGATAGCTCAAAGAAGCGGAAAACTGAATGGCCAGTAAATATGTTGACTCTCCCTAGTAACCAGAAATGCAAAGAAAACTTCAACGAGGTGCCCTTTTGCCCAGCATATTGCAAATATTATAGTCTGATAATTCCAAGCTTTGTCAAAGATAAGAAGCAACAGAAATTCTTTGGGTGGAACTTGCTATAACCACTTTGCAATCTGATAATATTTCGTAATTGCATAAGTAAATTGTGCTTTATAAATTGTGCACTATATCATATGTATGATGTGTATGGTAACATACAAAGGTTTGATATTTGTATGTATATATCCACACAGTTGCATTTCGTGTTTATAAAGTGGGGGGTGGGAAAGATGCAAATGAATGCATACAATACATACTTATATGAAATTTAAAAACATGCAAAATGAGACCATAGTAAAATAATAAAGAAAAGCATGGGGCTGAGACCACCAAAATCAGGATAGTAATTACCCAGGGATGGGGTCGTGTGAGGTCTATAGGGAACTTTGTCCATACGGCTAATGTTTTATTTCTTACATTGAATAGTGAATTCAGAGGTGTGCATTATATTAATCTTACTTTCCTGTATGTCTGAAATATTTCATACTATATATTTTAAGTGATTAATTTAGTTTTTCTACATGTTAACAGTTTGATTTAAAAAAAAAAAAGCATGAGGATTTGGGGACTTAGTTACTGTAGGTTATTCATTCTCATCTGCCAACCATTTTTAGGTCCTGAAGAAAATTAAAATGCAAGGAGCCAAAATGCCTTGTCTCCATAAGCTGTGGAAAACATCAAAGTGGTCTGAATGTTTGGTTTGATCTAGGACTCGGAGAATGTGGTTATCTTTTGCAGGAAAGAAATATTATTAGACTAGAATATAGCAGGATTTTTCAAAATAGCAAATTATTCACTACACCTTAGTTGAACTATATATAACCAAGAAGTAGTAAAATTTTTATATTTTATGTTATGTTATGTTTTCATGTTGTTATGTTATCTTGTTATGTTATTATGTTATGTTTTATGTTATTTTATATATAATTCAAATTCGGCAAAGGCAAGGATCCCAGCCTTTTAAAATCAGCCTTGGGCCTCGGCCTGGCCCTAGTCTGCTTGGCACCTGTCCCTGGCTCTCAGCCAGCTTCTGCTTGACTCCACAGATAGACTGTTAGGAACTTTAGAAGGTTCTGTGTTGCTTTAAAGGGGAAGGGAAAGAGACAGGTTTTGGCACCAGTGATACTTGATGAAAGCCCTTCCAGCTCTCGTCTCCAGCTTGTATTACAGTTTTGAAAGCTTGAGCATATCTCCTTTGATGTGAGAACACTCTTACTCCACCAGGGCCTCTCCAAGGAGGGGCTCAGCAAGGGACCTCCAAGCGAGAAGCAAGCATGCTTTCCCCTCACCCCTGGAAGGTTGGCCAGAGGCCGCCCTCAAGAGCTAGTGCTTCCTGCCAGCACAGACTTCATTTTCTCCAACGTGACAAGAAACACCTTCACTCAGTGTAAAAGACCGGGTCTAATTTTAAACCCACTCGATTGTCCCTGTTCACATATTCATGAGCGCCTCTGATTCTACTCATTTGGAGAAGAGCTGATGTCGACATGGCTTAGTGTTAATTCATTCACAGTGGCATTCGAATTTTACTGTCATTATAATGATTATTCGAGACAGTCTGGGGTCTCAGTTTGGTCTGCCTTACAGATGGCCTCCAAAATCAAACTCTCTGGAGGAATTTCCATCCTATCCTGATGGTTATGGAAGTTTCCTCTTCCCTAACCCCTCATCCTCTAGGGAAAGAGACACCAATAGCTGAATGTTCATGAATTCCCACGAAGAATGCCAGGGCAATTGATAGAGTTTACCTAAATTCCTGCTGGCTCCACCAACTACATTCATTTTTTCCAGACCTCACATGCTGATCATTTTTCTCTGGGGGTGTTACATTAGTGGAACAATAGGAGAGAGAAGGATGACTGGTAAAGCTTTTCCTTAATGATGGCCAGAGAGGTGAACCCCATCTCCACCCTACCCCAGGACTTCAGTTAGGACTTCTTTCTTCTTGGTATTAATAGACTGTTCAAGGCTACTCATCATCACTAGGGAGATTTGCCTAAAATTCCAGCTCGAGTGAGAAGAGATGCAAAGTGATATCAAATGGGAGACTGACAGACTGGCAGCCCCTACCTAACCTCTTTTATGATTGCAGCAACTAGGAAGGCAAGACCAGGCAGCAAGGCACGAAAAAACAGTTCATGTATTAATTTAAATGGTTTGCAAGAGATACTTTTTTTTTAAATAGCAAAATAATCCACTACTGATTTTTACTAGAAAATGTTTTACACAGCTGCCTATATATTTATTTAAGAAACATACATTGAATTTTTGCACACTCTGCTGTTTTTAGTTAAATTTACTTAAGCATTTTTTTGTGGAGTAGGCATTTCGATCTTTTATTAAAAATACAGACAGCGACAAAGTCAATAAATGTTAATTGAACCTACTGAGAGCTGGGCCTGGAAAACGTCTCGCTGAGCTAAGTAAAGAATTTCCCAAGCCTTGACATTAGAACATTCTCCCCCATAAAGGAAGGTATTCTGTGCTCTCCAGATTCTTTCCAGGAGTCCAGTGCCCCCTTCTTTGAAATCAGCAACATCAAGTTCTCACTTTCCTTTAAAGTGGACAAAAAATAACTGAAATGACACGTTTCCAGACAGAGTTCAGGGAGCTGTTAGGCTGCTGTTGTTCTCTCTGGTTTGGTTGGCAGTGGTTGTGGGAAAACACTTACATTTTCTATTATTCCTTAAATGCCCAACAGGGAGCTTGTCCTTTCCTGAAGGAAGACAAAGGAGAACCACTTGCATTTACTCTAGACTGAGAGCTGCTGCAGGCAGGGGCCGTGTTCCTTTGGTACACAGGTAGATGTGATATTTGCTGAATGGGTGAATGCTTCAAGGAACAAAGAGATAAACCAGGCAAGTTCTCCTATGGAGCCTTAAAGACGTGGTTGGCCCACAGGACTTCAGGAATATACCAGTCACTAAAACCTCTGGCAAGGAGGCTGGACTGTGAATGTAGCTGCCAATCCTTCAGAATCCTGATCCAACCAAAGGGCTCAGGCTGACCCTCGGATCAGTAGCAGAAAGAGTGTTGGTTGCTGTCTGCTGCTTTCTCTTAGGAGCCATTTGTAGAACCAGTCTTTAAGAGACAGTCTTAAAGCCTTTGGTGCAGAATTTAAAAATCGCTTTCGACATGACTGAGTTTTTTTTTTTTTTTGTTGTTTATAATCTTTATTTTTCTTAACCTAGAAGGATCTTTTAAGAAATGAAAACTTCTGTGGCAAAGAAACAATTATCTAAAATTCAATTTCCTTCATTTCTTTCATTTCTTTTTCTTCTAAGTCCCCCAAAAACGGTTTAAAAATCTTCTAAAAATTAAGGTTAATATAGTATAATCTCATTTTTTTTAAAATTCAGTTTTATTGAAATATATTCATATACCATACAATCATCCATGGTATACAATCAACTGTTCACAGTACCATCATGTAGTTATGCGTACATCACCACAATCTATTTCTGAATGTTTTCCTTACATCAGAAAGAATCAGAATAAGAATAAAAAATAAAAGTAAAAAAAGAACACCCAAACCATCCCCCCATCCCACCCTATTTGTCATTTAGTTTTTATCCCCATTTTTCTATTCATCCATCCATACACTAGATAAAGGGAGTGTGATCCACAAGGTTTTCACAATCACACTTGACATGGCTGAGTTTTAAAGGCTAGATTGGCAAGGAGCCCGAGGAGCAGGGCGAGAAGCCACCAGCTGGTTGTCCCCAGTGGGACGAGGGGCGGCTCAGTGGCAGCTGTGGCTTGGAGGTTAGCTGACTCAATACATTGAGGTTTGGGGGAAAAAACACAATAGTTAAATACCTAAACTCACAAGGATGTGGGGACATCTCCAAAACAGAAAATCGGTTTTCTGGGCGGTGGTGTCTCAGCCCTCTCTCCCTCCCTCACCCCCTTTCCAAAGGTCCTAGATTAGGACCATAGTTTCTCTCAGTGAATTCAGACAATGCAAGTGCTGATGGAACATATCTTATTTATCAATGCCGGCATTAGGGCAGGGCCACACCTAAAGGGCCATTTAAATGGCAAGGCCATGTGACTCGATAATATAAAATTGAGAAAGACAGAGTTTCTCATTCCTCTAAGCTTGTCGAGCTTGTCATGTTAGTATTTATATTTTGTCTTTACATGAGATGAAAAACAAAGCCAGGGAAAGGTTAAAAAAAAAAAAAGAGAAAAGAAAAATTAAACTCCACTGATTCTGAGGATCTGAAACCAGTACTCTCCTTTGGACATATTGACTGAGGTTAGCTTATGTTCATGGTGGGAAAATTACCCAGGAACTCATGTTGAGGCTCAAGGCTAATATTAAGAAAAAGAGAAAACTTTAGAAACCTTAATGCATGGAAGTGGGAAATGTCTTAAATGTTTTAACAGTACACATACACTTTGATTCACTAATCAGCACAAGGCCAGAATGATTATTTAAAGGGAGAAGTTGGGAGGAATTGAAACACAATTCATTAGAGAACATTTCCCTTACAGTACAATCATGGTGGAGGTTGGTGTGCCAGTTTGGATATAGTACGTCCCCCAAGAAAAAGCCATGATCTTTTAATCCAATCTCATGAGATACTGGCATTAGGTTGCTTCCATGGAGATGCAACCCACCCAACTGTGAGTGACACCTTTGATTAGGGTGCAACCTCTTGACTGAATGTGTCCATGGAAGTGTGACCCCGCCCATTCAGCATGGGCCTTGATTAGTTTACCTGAGCACTGTAAGAGCTCAGGCAGAAGGAGCTTGGAGAGCTGCAGCTTTGAAGAGACATGTTGGAGAACGCCATTTTGAAACGCAACCTAAGAGCAAGCAGACACCAGCCGCGTACCTTCCCAGCTAACAGACGTTTTTCCAGACACGATCAGTGTTCTTCAGTGATGGTGCCCTACTGTTGATGCCTTTGTTTGGACATTTGCATGGCCATAAGACTGTAACTTTGTAATCAAATAAAGACCCTTTATAAAAGCCAATGCATTTCTCGTATTTTGCATAACGGCAGCATCAGCAAACCGGAACAGTTGGTTTGCCTGGAACAGCTGGAAGCAGCCTCATCCGGATCACTCCTGGTCCTGTGGCCAGTGTTGGCTGACACCAGGATTGGTGGGGGTGGGAGGGGACAGAGAATGGACAGGTCTTGCTCTCATGGGACTTCTAATGTAGTGGGGAGCCGGACATTCCAAATACGCAAAGAAGGCCATAACCACTGGTATTAAGTGCTATGGAAACAAAAAAGAATGTGGTGCCATGGGAAAGAACCAAAGGTGGCCTTAGTGGTGGTGATGGAGGGTACTTGAGTCCACGAAGACCTATCTGAGGGAGTGGCTTCAAGGTGAGGCCTGAAGGATGGGGAGTCAGCCAGGGAAGAGGACCAGACGGGGAGGTGGTGGTGGGTCCCAGGCAGAAAGAATGGGATGTATTTGAGGGAGCACACCCCTGCATCCCTTCCTTTCTCTCTCACACACATGCACACCCCCTCCACTTCTGCAGCTTCCTTACTTGGGGAGCTACTAATTCTAAGACTGAAGAATTGATACCCTGGTGAGGAGAGCCATCCGTGAAAGAAATACAGGGGAGGTGGGAGATCAGGGTCTCCAGGATGAGGGAGAAAAGGAGTGAGGCCCAGGCACTGCCACCCACACCATTGCTCAGAGTGGATCCCTTCTGAGAAGATTTTCTGAGGAGCTCCCGAGGGCCAGCCTTGGAGATGTAGCTGTCATCTTTGCCGTCTCCCTCACTTCTCACCTCCACGTTGCCCAGTGCCGTGGGTTCGCTATCCTTATCACCATCCCTCGACTCCCCCATGGCTTGGCTCCATCCCCTGGCCACTGTCTTGGAGCAAGCTACCATCATCTCTTTCCAGGACAACTGCAACACAAATGTTTAGAAGACACACACATCAGCAGGACTTGCTGGTGAGAGGAATCCTGCTGTGTTGCCTGGAAATTAAGGTGGAGAGCCAGCTTTATATATAGAAATCAGATTCACCTATGTCTGAGCCTAAGGGAGCTGAAATCTCTGAGAACTACACCTTTTAGGCTGCCTTTCCTTGGCCCATTTCCCTTATGACGTGGGCCTGAGCCATCTCAGGTGGTCCTGCCTGAGTTTTTTGCAGCCTCTTTCAACTTAAGGTTACACTGAATTTATGTGGGAGGAGAGCTTGCCTTTCCTTCTGTCTCTGGCCATCCACCCATCATCTCATGGTTCCCCTGCATCCAGCGAGCTGCTGACAAATTTCCAGGGAGCCTCAGGCCAGGACAGTCTGTCCAGACCCACAGCTCTGCACCCCTCTGAACCCTGATGCCAATTTAGGAACTTCTAGGGCTGTGCATGTGCAGGGCTACAGCAAGAGCTCAGGTATTTGGGGAGCTTCTCCAGCCCATGTAGCCTTGTCCTTGGGTGGTCCGGTACACTGCACATCTGGGCACATCTAAGGCACAGGAAACGTGGAGGGCACTGAACCCGGGCTGCTATTGTGAGGTGGCCAGACCCGGGGCGGCCTGTAGCCAGGGGACACGGGATTCTCACACACCCAGCCTCCAGCAGGCAACGGAGGCTCCACACTTCCCCAAGGAAGGTTAAAAATGGAGGACTGGCCCCTCTAACCTTCTGCTCCTGTTCTCCTACAACAGCAACCAGTTTACAAACATCTTCAAGTAATGATTGCTCTAGAAGTCTGCAAGTTCAACTCTCAACTGGAGGACAGGATTTTAATATGAAATTAATGCCATGATGACCTTCCTTCCTCTTCAAGCAAGGATTTGAGGTGGACTGCTGCAGCCCAGCAACCGGTGAGGAAAAGACAACTGGAAAATCAGAATCAAGGGAAAATGAGAATCTAAATGTGAAAACAATGTGGGTTAACATGGTGGCTCTGTGTGGGCTCCACATTTGGCTCTGGATTTCCTGGTATCCTGGGCAACAGAGCAAACACCAAACATGCAGAAGGGAAAACAAAACTCATGATGGGATTATGAGACATGATGTGTACATACAATGGGGCCATCTGTTGGAAGGGGCTGGGTGCTTGGACATTTCGGGGACTGGCCAGAATACAGCAAGGAGCCGACACATCATTCTCGCTCGGGTCGTGATCCATGACCCATGACCCATGACCACCAACCTTTCCAGTATTTGGTGTTTTCACCTATAACATAGGAATAAACATCTTTTTTTCCTTCTTCCTTCAAAAGATTCATTACTGTGGGCTTTGAATTTCTTGGAGAAAAAGGTCACATAAAATTATGTTCTTATTTTATGAACATATTTAAAGTTGTCAGGCAATGGACTGAATCCTGATCGCAGTAACTAATATGGAGACCAGATTCAGGACTGGGTACTAAGCCAACTTCATGGTATACCTAGGCCCGGGCATATTGGGAAGATATTACTGACCTTCATAAACACCATTTGTGAATTCTTTTGGATGAAAACGTTGGCAATTATGCCCATCCCAGAATCAAACCAAGTCTGTGTGGCAGAAGTATGCAGGCTTTTGCTATGGAAGTTTCCACCTGGGGCCAACAGAGTTTTCCTCTTTTCCCTGCAGGCAGAGGCCTTTAAAAGACAGCTCGATAGTGTGGCTTTCCCTTCGGTAATTTAATCCTGCTGTCTGCCTTGTGTCTCAAGCCTTCTTGTTTTTTCATACCCTCAAGGACCAGGCCTGTACTATTTAGCCCAGGATTGTACATCTGGAAAAGCTTCTGTTGAATGGCTTCCTGCTACTGATTGAAAACTTGGGTGATGCAGCTGCTGTGGTGTTAAAAACAAGAGAGAGGCGACACTTAGCCGTTCGCTTTGGAAAGCTGCTGGCTTCCCCAAGTTTGGTGCTAAATATGGCATTTGAGAGACACCAGTTTAGCAGCAGATGTGAAAAGCATGTTTAAAGTCCCCATCCTGGGCCTGTTGTTCATGGAGAGGCCAGCCCTGTCCTCAGATGGGCAATGTGGAGAAGTGGAAATGATAACTGCATAGACACAGCAAGCACAACCTACATAAAGCCACACTGCAAGCCTTTGCTCTCTGATTCTGGCAAATGGCCAGATATCTTTAAAATGTCAAAGGCTTTGTTTTCAGGACTGATGATTAATGGGGCCAAAATGAAGGGGAAAAAATGTTACCAGCTTCCACTACAGGTTTTACAAGGGATGAAGCCTGAGAGTTTCTTGAATCTGGGCTGATTTTCATGGCAGTGGGACTGGGAGCAGTGATTCTGAAACCTCCCCCAGGAAGCTGGCTACACTGCAGATCCCTGGACCCCTGTCTCAGAGACTGATTCTGAAGACGACCCTGATGCAGGCAGTTTAAGATCCACTCTTGGAAAATGGAAAGAGTTCAGGCCACGGACGGTTTACTAACTTCTATAGGTCTCAGGCCCCTTCTCTGTAAAATGGGGCTATTTAGGTATGACTGGCAGGGTGGCTGCAAAGATTAGGAATGACATAGGGACAGCCCCTGGCAGCAGCCAGCCTGGCATGGGGTGTGTGGCTGATGTGTGGCGGCAGGAGCCTTGCAGGGATTGCGGGAATGTCTGTGCAGCCCCCCTCCTTAGCCCTGCACGTATGTCAGCTTTGTGGCTTGCTCTCCCCCATTCTTTGGGTAGGTCCATCCCCTGCCTGAAGGCGAATGGTTGGGCTGAACCCTTAGGAAGATCTTCCCATCCTCCACCTGCCCTCCTTAGGGAGAAATGAGGAGAGGGAGAGGAGGAAAGCAGAGATTCTCAGTTGCAGGCAGCATGGCGCCTTGGCCAGGAAAGCCACTGGAATTACCCATGCTGCTCGGCGGCCTGCATCAGGTCGCTTCATTCCCCTCCCTTCATTCGTGCCTTGAAATAACCGAGGGAGGGCAGGCAGCAGGTGCTGCTGTTATCTCTATTTTACAGATGAGAAAACTGAGGCCTCTTGCCTCGAGTCTCACGGCCCACTCCATTCCATTCTCAACACTATCATCACAGTGATTTTTCTTCGTAAATCCAGAGCGCAAATATAGATTTGCTGCTGCCCTGCCCTCAACAGCTCCCACCTGCTTACAGTAAGGGCCACAAGACTTTTGGGGCAAAGGACCAGATGGTAAAAATCTTTGGCTTTGCAGGCCAAGAGACAAGATCGAGGCTTTTAGATAGTCCCCTATATAAACAGAGGGGGAAAAAATTCCTACCAATTATTTATGATGAAATTCAAAATAATATAATAATAATCGAGTATAATATTTTTGTAATATACCTCTATTAATGAGAAGAAAGGATTTCTTTTTTGAGGGGAGAGGTAACATTTCGCTGAATTGGGGTTCAAAGTCTGTGATCCCAGTCATCAAATCACTTGCAATTGATCATCTGCAAAACTGATCATTTTTAGCTCACTTCCCATAGATTGGGACCCATGGCTGAGAGAGGACCTGGCTCTCTGCCTTTCCCAGCCATTCTCCTACACAAGAGCTCACCCCAAGTGTTTTTTGCTCCTTAAATATGCTTTGCTTTCTTGCCCCTGGGCCTCTGCCTGTCTGGCTCTCTTCTCCCATCCCACTTTCCAACCCGGGAAATTCTTCTTTCTCTTAGTCTGTGCTCTTTTTCAGGACTACTTATTTGGGCAATTTTCCTAAACCCCTTCCCTCCTATAGGTCCCAGTATGGACCTATAGCAGAGAACTTCAACACAATATTACACTTAGGAGTCTCCTGTCTGTAACTCTGGCACCGTCCAGGGGCCCTCTTTGGGGAAGGGATGGCTTCATTCCTATTTGCACTCCTCATGCATGCTCAACAAATAGGGGGTGGGAGGCTCCAGTGAGCCTGGTGTTGGGTCTTCTGACTTGTTTCCAGTGCCACCTCTGCCCTGGGCCACCCAGCTACCTCGGAAGCACCACATTCTAACATCCTGACGGCTCCAGAGGTGGGTGGGAACTTGATTCTCAATCAAGGCCAATCAGTGTTTCCCTATCTTTTTTTTTTAAAGCTATGATTAAGAGAAGAGTTAACGCTTTTCAATGACACAGGGGTGGGATGTAAAAGTCAGGAGTGCTGGCAGCCTGTGATTCCCAGCTTGAGGTCAGATGTTGCCAAGCAGAAGAAAGAAGCTGATGCACAGAGAATAGCAGAGAGTGCTCATGGCATTAGAGTCTGGTGTCTGCCGTCTCTCTGGAGGTTTGTCAGCTGCATCCCTGCCTGCTGGTCATTGGGCTGTTCAGCTCTTCCTTGGATTCCCCAAGATAATAAACGCCCCTTTATATCCGAGCTACTTGAGATGTATTCTCTCAGTTGTGACCCAAAGAGTCCCACTTTACTGATCTTGGCATTCTCCTCACTATTCCATTGGTTTTCAAACCTTTTTTAAAGCCTAGGAACCCTGTGTTCCAACAAAATCTTACTTGGAAACTCATGATGTGAACTAGATAACAGTGTAGAGTAGACTGTAGAATATAGACCACCTGGTGCTAAATCCCCACTCCATCAACTCCTAGTTCTGTAATCAAGGGCAAGACACTCTCTCAGCCTCAGTTTCCCTCTTTGTAATATACAGAGAATAGAGGTACCCAACTCTTAGGGTTGTTGAAGGATTTAAATGAGTTTATATATTTAAATCACTTAACCCAGTGCCAGGGATCTGACAGTCACTGAGTAAGTATCAGGTATTATTATATGGAAGAGGGGGAGGGAGGAACATGGAGTAAGTACCACCCTCAGCCTCCCTTCTCACGTCTCTCTCACCCTGTCTTTCATAAATGTGTAATGTTTAAACCACCTGGAATGATTGATTTAATATAGGTCTTTCTGGCTAGACTGGAAGCTCACAGAGACAAGGAGCCTGTTTGTCTTGGTCACTATTTTCTCCCCAGAACTGTCTAGCACAGTAACTGACCCACAGAAGGGGCCCAATACATATTTGTTGACTAACCAATGATAGATAGATGGATTATCTCATGAGGAATAGGCACCACACGTGTCAGAAAAGGCATAAGAAGAAATACAGACTCAACTAACAGGACAGCCCACTCAGAACTCAAGTTAATTCTTTTGGTTTGGGCAGTTATGTTACTTAGAGATGCCCAGGTTCCTCCCATTTTAGAACTAATTAATGTAATGGAAACACAGCACATAACAACGTATGAGATGTGTTAAAGTGACAATAAGAGGAAAATTCATAGCCTTAAACACTTATATCAATAAAAATGAAAACATGAAAATAAATGAATTCCCAACTCAAAAAGATAGAAGGCCCCAATCAAGATGGTGGAGTGAGATGCTTCTATCCCTCCCACAGAAGCTGTGAACAGCCAGAAAGAACTGGCAGAAACATCTTTCTCAAGAGCTCCAGAAAACAGTTAAAGGGCTGCAGTAACAGGGCACGTACCAAATCAAGAAAAAGGCTACTTAAAAGCAGTAAGAGCTCTTGGCACTCTGGCTGCCACCCCACCCCACCTCCCATCCCCTCACTGGCTTGGTGCAGTGTCAACCCGTACTCAGTGTGGATTCCTGGTTCTAGTTCCAGAGGGAACTGAGTAGCCCTCATGCACATACTGGGAGCATGTGTCTGGCCCAGTCTGTCTGGTGGTGGCCTGAGGGCCTTGCTGCCCCAGTACTTGCCTGCAGGTAGAAGGGGGCTTACAGAGCTTTCCTACAGAATACTACAGGAGAGCAGTTGAGTCGTGCTGTCTGGAGCAAGGGATTGCTGGCTGTAGGACATACGGTGCAGTGCCCGGGACATGAGGAAACTGTTTCTAGGGAAGAGGGGTCATTTGGAACTGTGTAAATGGGAGAATTCCTAGGGACACACATGCACATACAAGACAAGATTCATGGATAGGGTGGTTCTTACGCTTTGGTCTGGGGCTAGTTTCTAAACCCATTTTATGGATAAGCCCTGAAAGAGAGCACTGGCACAGGTCAAACTGCAAAGCCCGGGAATGGTGTTTTCTTTTTATTCTTTCCCCTCCTTCTTCTCTTCCTCTTTCTCCTTCCCCTCTTCTTCTTTCTTGTTTGCTCCTGGTGTTCAAGGAAAGCTCTGCCATAACATGAACTGGATACAGGGTTAAGGAAATGATGCCTTGGTGTCTAAATTCCAGTGATAAGACACTAAAATATCAGATTGTCCAGGTTTCAACAAAAGGTTACAAAACATACAAAAAAAACAGGAAGTGATAGCCCAGGCAAAGGAGAAGATTAAAGCATTAGAAACTATCATGAGGAGGATCCAACCTTGGATATTCCAGAGAGAGACTTTAAAAAGATGGTCCTAAATATGCTCTCAGAGCTAAAGGAAAAACATCAACAAAGAACTAAAGGAAATCAGGAACATGATAGATCACCACAAAGAGAATATCAATATAGAGATGGAAATTATGAAAGGGAACCAAACAGAGCTTAAGACCTCAGAAAAAGAAATTAAAAATTTCCTAGAGGGGTTCAACAGCAGAGTGGAGCTGACAGGAGAAAGAATCAGTGAACTTGAAGATAAGACAATTGAAGCAATCCAGTCTGAGGAGCAGAAAGAAGAAAGAATGAAGAAAAATGAACAGACCAGAGGAAACTGTGGGGCACTGTGAAGTGTACTGATATATTCATTGTGGGAGTCCCAGAAGGAGAAGAAACAGAGAAAGGAACACAGAAAATATTTAAAGAAATAATGGCTGAAAAGTCCCCAAATTTAACGAAAGACATGAATATACACATCCAAGACGCTCAACTAACTCCAAACAGGAAAAACCCAAATAGATCCACACCACTTCATATCTAATCAAACTGTCAAATGCCAAAGATAAAGAGAGAATTCTGAAAGCTGCAAGAGAAGCAATGTGTCATGTAAAAGGGAGCCGCAATAAGAGTAAGTGCTGTTTTCTCATCAGAACTGTGGGATGACACACTTCAAGCGCTGAAAACAAAAAATTGCCAATCAAGAATTCTGTATCTGGCAAAGATGTCTTTCAAAAATGAGGGAGAGTTTAAGACATTCCCAGATAAACAAAAGCTGAGGGAATTTGTCACTGCTAGTCTGGCCCTACAAGAGATGCTAAAGGGAATTCTGCAGGTTGGAAGGAAGAGATAATAATTAACAGATTGATGTCCCAGGAAGAAATAAAGATCTCCAGTGAGGATAACAACATGGATAAATATAAATGCCACTATGATTATATTTTTGGTTTTAACTCCACTTTTTACTTCCTACAGGATCTAAAAGGCAAATGCATAGCATGTAATGAAAAATCAGTGGTTTTGGACTTAATGTTTAAACATGTAATTTGTGACAAGAACTACATAAAGTTGGGTGGGTGGGAGCAGAGAAGAATAGGAACACAGTTTCTATATACTATAGAAAATGGATGGATGGATGGATGGATGGACAGAATGATATGGCGAATGTGGCAAATGTTAAAATTGGTGGATGTGAGTATTTGGGGTGTTTGGGGTGATGGAATTCTCTGTATGTGGTCTGTATTATTTTTGTAACTAGATTGCAAGTTTGAAAGTATTTCAAAATAAAAAACTTAAAAAATAAACAAACAAAAAGATAGGGGAAAACCCCTTCAAATTATAAACTAAAATAAAGCACAAGGAAAGAAATAATAAAGATGAAAGCAGAAATTCATGAAATAAATAACAGACAAATAGAACTATTGAATCAAAATTCCTAGTTCTTTGAAAAAATTAACAAAATGGACAATGCACTAACTCAGTCAAGAAAAAAGGAAGAAAATACAAATATAAAACTAAGAAATGACAAGAGGGAAAAAACCATAAATATAGTGGAAATATTTTTTTAAATTGTGAGACTAACTTGCAAGCCTCTATGCAAAAAAATTTGAAAAGTAAATGAAATAATTACCTAGACAAATAACATTTACCAAAAATGACCCCATTAGAGATAGAAAACTCCAGTATACCAATTTTTTTTTTTTTGGTAGAGAAATAAAAAAATTGTCAAGGAATTTTCTCACAAAAAATCACCAAGCCTAAATGATTTCACAGGAGCTACAGATCTTTGACGACCTGATTGTTTCAGTGCTACATGAATTGCTCCAGTGCATAGAGAATAAAGGAAAAATTCCAAATTATTTTTATGAAGCAAGTATAACACTGATACTTAAACATCACTTACAAATATTTGTGCATAAATCCTAAACAACGTGTTAGCAAACAGAATCCAACAACACATTAAGAAAATAATACAACATGACTAAGAGGGATTTATTCCAGGAAGGTAAGAGTATTTCAATATTATAATCAAGTACACCATATTAATTGATCTAAGGAGAATCATATGATTAGCTCCATAGATGCTGAAAAAACTTTTGATAAAATTAAACAATCATTTCTAATTAAAAAAAGACACATAGAAATTGATGGATACAATGTTAACATGATAAAAAATTATAAACCTTAGTCCTAAAGCAAGAATCTTACTAAATGAGGAATCCTTGAAGGCGTTTCCACTAAGATCACAAACATGGTGAGGGGGCCTATTCTCTCCAGAACTGTTTATTGTTGTACTGGAGGTTGGAGCCAATGCAATTAGACAAGAGAAATCAATGAGAGGCATAAGAATTGGAAAATAAGAAGAAAAACTATGTCTATTTGCATATAATGTAATAGACCTGGAAATCCTGAGGGAATCAATGCTTAGATTAACTCAAGCAATAAAAGAATTAAGCAAGCTAGGAGGACATAAAATTAACAGAGAGAAATCAATTGTCTTCATATACACACAAAAATAGTTAGTTAAAAACTAAAATAGTGGATAAAATTCCATTCATAATAGTAATGGAAAAGATAAAATACTTAGAAATAAATTTAATAAGAAATGTACAAAACCTTTAAGAGGAAAACTTTAAAACATGCCTGAGTTCACTGTGGATGATTGTATGGTATGTGAATATATCTCAATAAAACTGAATTTAAAAAAACCAAAAAAACACGCCTGAAGGATACAAATGTAGACATGAACAAATGTAAAAACATCTCTTGTTCTTGGATAGAGCAGTCCAACATCAAAATGATGTTGGGTTTCCTGAAGTTCATTTATAAATAAACACAATTCCAATAATAATAATAAAAAAATAGCAAACTTTTTATGGAGCGAGACATGTTGATACTAAAACTCACATGGAAAAATAAACATGCAAGAATACCTAGAAAACTTAGTAGCTTAGGGGAAAAAAGGCATGAGGGGAGTTTTCTCCTACTAGATATTAAACCATACTATCAAATTTCTATAATTAAAATCTCTATAATTAGTACTGACACATGAATAAACAGAGACCAGGGAACAGAACAGAAGTCCAGAAATAGACTCAAGTACATATGGAAAACTAGCATATGATGATATCTTAAATCACTGGAGCAAAGCTGGGCTCTTTAATAAAATGGCACTGGACAAATGGGTATTCATTTGGAAAAAAGATTCACACCTCACACCATACACACAAATAAACTCCGAATGCAAAACTAACATAGGAAAAAACAATGTATACGCATTAGAGGAAAACACAGAATACCTCTATAAACTGTGTGTACAAAGGTGTTTTCTAAATATGACTCAAAATCCAGGCACAATAAAATAAAAGATGGATAAATCACAGTATGCACAAATGTAAAATATTTGCATAGTTACAAGTTTTTATTTAAAAATATATGCATATAAGAGGATTACTACTTCTTTGACTCAGAAAGTGTTAGGGTAGATGGCATGGCAAAAGTGATGTCAACTTACCAAAATGTCACTTATAGAGTTTTATTTAAAAATAGCATGGTGGAGGGAGAGAAAGTGACTGTGGGAAGGGGAAGGGAGGGAGAGTTTTGTTTTGAGCTATTATTAGGCTCCAGCTTTACCTTCTTCAGTTTCTTGTGTGCCCTGCTGTGCCTCCCCTGTGCCAGGTCTGCCCCACCCAGGAGCCGGTAAGTCTCCGCCACCTCAGGGCTGACATCTCCGAACACTCCCAATTTGGCTTCCAGGGACTCGTTCAGGATCGAGGTTGCTCTCTGTGAAAGGAACAAAATGCTGTCTGGTTGAAAAAAAAAAAAATTAAGGCTGGTAAAGATCTGCGCCTCTTAAGAACATTTTGTAACTGAAGTTTATTTTTAACTTTTTAGAGGAATGAGTTTGGGTAGTGTGTCTCTAAGCTGAGCCCACTCTCCTCTGGTTAAACAGAGGACAGGAAATAACGTGTGGAAAAATATACTGAAACTGTATAAACTATGAAGAGAGAATGCGTAAAAGACTCCTGGAGAAAAAACTCACTTCAGATATTACAGGAATACTTTTTAGTTGAGTCATAAAAACAAAAGCTAACATGTATTGAACCCTTCACATGGAACTCATTTAATTCTCACTCTCTTTTAGAGGAAACTAAGGCACAGAGCAGTCAAGAAACTTGCCCAGGGTCAGCCGGATCGTCAGCGGTGGAGCTAGGATTTGAATCCGACAGTAATTTTAGTATTTTAAACTCTAATACCATGCACATTGATGTTCTTACATAAGTGAAAACTACAGAGTTTCCTGGCAATGGCTCTACTTACATAACTTCCAGAACACACTCCAGAGTTTTCTGTTTCTCATAGGAAACAGTTTAGGAAACCAAAAGTAAACATGCCAACATGACATGACATTTTGTTTGGTTTATCAAATTTATTTATGCCAACACGGAATGAAAAAATACAAGCTGATCAGAAAACAGTCTTTTCTGATATTAATCTCTTCAGTCAGACACCAAGAGATAACAGGTGGGGGGCAGGTGGAAGGGAGGGAGAGGCTGTGAAAGTATGTCAGCCTCCCATACTTTCTCCTGAAATTCTTCCACGCTCTTTTACATGAAAGCACAATTACAGCTGCAGAACAAGAATGCTGAATTTAACAGGCAAATCAAGCAGGGACCAGTGAAGGGGGCTCCCCACCACACAGCCCCATAGGCCCCCCAGATAGCACTCCACAGACTGTAGGGGACAGGAAAGTCTTTAACCCTTTCACTGGCAATCATATGAGTTAGTTGTTGGGGATGGGGTGGGGAAAAGTGTTAATGAGGTTGAAAGCAATTTCTTAGGTGGAAAGAGGAAACAAGAGGTCATGTCAATGGCCAAGTGTGACACTTTGGTAGTAAGGGACCAGAATTTAAACCTAAAGCCCATCCCACCCAGCAAACCATGTCCCCTCCCAACATCTGTGAGCACGGACTTGGCTTAGTATAAGTGTGGGGTTTGGCAGCTTTTCAATAGGAATTGACTGACAGGCTCTACGTAGCTAATGCTGGAAAGAAGAGCCAGGCTCCTTTTTCCTAAATGAAGCTTTCATGCAGTTTACAGCAGCCTGAATGGGGAAACTAGAAATGAATGTGCATAAAGGGAAATGGCAGGTTATGTTGACAGTGGAAGAGGTGCCACGTGGATTTAGAAGAAACAGAGACGCTGCCAGCCTATGATAGTTAGGGAAAGCTTAATAAAAAGGAGTGATGACCACATAGGATTCAGGTGGCCTGAGAAGAGGGGATGTGTCATGTATTGAATTATGTTCCCAACACACATTCAAGTCTTCCATGATCCTATTAAGATGAGGCCAAACTGAATCAGGTTGGGCCTTAATCCAATATGACTGGAGTCTTAATAAGCAAAAGAAGTTTGGACCCGGCAGTAGGAGCAAGGAGGAGACAGAAGAAGATGGAGCGCCATGTGATGGAGGTAGAGACTGAGTTATGGATTGCTGGCAAGTCACCACCAGAAGATTACAGACTTCAGAGAAAGCATGATGCTGTTGACACCGCGATGTTGGACTTCTAGCCTTCGAAACTGTGAGACAATACATTCCTGTTGTTGAAGCCAATCAGTCTGTTGTATTTGTTATAGCAGCCCTGACAAACTAAGACAGATGCAAAACTGAGGGGCTTTGGCAAGAGGGTGGGAGAAGCCTGAGGCATGATCAGGGCCAGTGAATGAATATATTTGATTGAACCTGAGTGAGTAGGAAGGGAAGGAGAGGAAAATGAGATGGGAGTCACAGGCTGGGGTTGGTGATGGAGTGCCTTCATGCCAGGCTGAGGAGTTTGGATTTTCTTTCCAGGGAATAAGAAATCAGAGGAGGTTCTTGAGCAGGAGAATGGTGCAGCTAGAAGAAACCATAAATGGCAGAAGAGTCTCCTTCATTTACACTTTACTTTAAAAGGCATTTTCCTCCCTCAAAATCACCTTCCTGTTGGAGCAGTGTTCTATGCATAGGCTGTGACACAATCTGGGACAACCTAAGTGCAGCCCAGGACATTGTCGGTCAATTCCTGCTAGAACCCATGGTGAGAGTGGGAAACTGAAAGGGAAACACTGGGTTGGGTAGGTTGTGCCAGGCACAAGGCACCTGGTAGGAGAATGAGTGAGGGCTGAAATCTGTTTACATTTCACTCTCCAAGCAATGTGCTCTGTCACAGGCTGAGCCACCTGAGGAAGGAGAAGCTTTTTCCATTCTTAAAAAGTACTGTATGGGCTGGCAAGTGGGCCTAGAATGCAAACAGCTGGTTTGCTAAAATCTTCAAGACCAGCCTGGGTGAGTGAGATGCATCTTTAGAGCAATACCAACTGACCTGGGTGGCTTGGGCAAGAGAGGTGAGATGTAACATCAGGGACACCAGCCATCAGTTGCTTCAGCAACAGACATCATGGCCAGAACAGGAATGGAGGAAAGAGTGGATACCCTGTGGGAGTCAGTGGCCTGCAGGCAAGCGTCCATCCATCCATCCACCTGCTAATGGCTCACCACCACCTTGGCAAGGGAGTCTCTGGAAGTCAGACTACTTGGGCAAAAGGCATCAAGCCATAAATATATACAATATGTTACTGTATGAAATTGGGTTCTATAGGATGGCAAAATAGGAGAATCAAATGAAGACTGGGGAGTGGAATCAGGGAAGTGGTGAGACCCAAAGGATGGATAGGCATTGGCCAGATGGATGGGGAAGGGCTTTCCAAGAGGAGAAAACCACAGCTGGCCCTGGCCTGAAGGGGGAATTAGAAATGGCCATTATGGCTGGAACCGAGACCGGGGGAGGGGGCAAAAATGAACCTGAAGATGTTATCAGAAGCCAGGTCCCATGAGGCCTTGTGGGCTTGCAGGGATTCTGGGTCATTTTAAGGCATCGAAAGCCATTGGAGTGCTTTACAAATGGGGGCTCACCGATCAGATTTGCCTTTTATATAAAAAGATCACCTTGGCTTCCTTATTCAGAATGGACTAGGAAAGGAGCAAGACACAAATGGATGGATTCAAGACACATTTCAGAGGTAAAATTTACTATGCATTGGATGGGGTGAGGCCTGATGGGGCAGGGAGTGTTAAGGACCCCTCCACACAGCCCCCTGCCTGGACTTCTGACTTCTGCACTCCCCATAGGACTTCTAGAGGTGGCTGGTGAAGAATCTGAGGCCCCGAGAAGGCCCCTCTCTAGTTGGTTGGGTGACCCAGAAAAATATGGAAACACCATTGTTGATGGTTACTGTGGCCCTACTTTGGCTTGAGGAACATGTGTGCTTCTGGATTGAAAGCCTGTGTTCTGTTAGCACACACCAATTGAGGCAGGGGTGGGGTGTTAAGGGTTAGGAGAGGGTTGTAGGGGAGATCTACAGAACACATTAGAATGGAAAATAATAAATGAATCAAGTTGCAATAAGTGGTTTTCTAGTAGCTGTTAGGCTTTGTATTGAATAAGATCCCAGGGTTTAATTACCAATGAGGCTGAACTTTGGGTCTGAGCCCATTTTTGTGAGTCATGGAAAGTATGTCTGCATAGTTCAGTGGTAAAAGACAGTGGACTGTAACTTAGGCTCTGGGTAGTTTTCATTAGAATGTAAATTCCATCCATTATCCAAAACATGGAAAGAGGAATTAGAAATGACAAATAGCCACACTCTGTCACAGCCAGAACCACAGGCTGGTGATAAGCAGGGTCTGTCTGCTGGGTTCTCAAGGTTTCTAGGCATTTGGGATCCTGTGAAGGTGGTAATGCCATCTAATTTCTCAAACAGTTTCCAAATTTCCCAAGAGCAAGGAGTTGGGAGTACCCAAGAGCACCCAGCTGACCTTATTTATCTGGGCCCCTCTACATCCTGGAACTTACATTGCACATAGTAGGTGCTTAATGGATGTGCACAGAGTGAAGGAGGAGATATTTGAATATCAAATGGGTCACTCACGAAAATAACTGGTCAAATGTGGTCTGAACACACTTACCTCTTCTTGTCCAGTGGTTTTCAGAAAATGGCAAAATTCATCCTGAATTGAAAGAAATTTGGCTCTTCCCATCCCTTCAGCATCCTTAAGCTTAGCCATGCTCTCTTGAAAATACTGCTCAGCCACATCTGAAGACAGACATCAGAACAACAAATTTTGAAAACTGCTTGAGGATTTGAAATGGAAATGGAAAATGTAAGCTTTTATTGCTGGTGAGTTATTTGAAAATAATAAACATTTTGGACAAGGGAAATCAGTTAAGGAGACCATCCACTTGCCTGTTTTATTAGAGACAATTTAGGTCTCAGAAGGATATAGCAGTTTACTTCCTTGTCTTTCATACATCTTAGCTTTCCCAGTGATAGAGCAAAGCAAGTTAATGCAAAAGGGCAAGTTCTTTCCTAGACTTGGGCACACTGGTAGGTCTTCAGGCCGATATACCAGTAATTTTTCTTACAACTCTGACTGTCCCTCACTATGGTTAGAACTGCAAGGAACCACCCACTTGAAAGGGCTCTGACTATAAACTTCGGAAAGAATTTTGTAATAAAATTTTTGAAAGTATGGTTGGCATATTGCTGAGGGGAGAACCACAACTGTTCCAGACACACAAACATAACTGAGTATAACACACCACCAGATATTTTTAAATACATGCCAAACTTGAAAGCAAGAAAAGGAAAACCTTCAGTTCGAAATGAAGAGGGCATTACACGCCACAATGACAAGTAGGAATTGAAGCCGAATGGTCCATGAGGGTGTTAGAAAAAAAGGTACATTCCAGAAAGCAGAAGGACTGGGGTTTTACAAGCCTGAGAAGGACTGGATGCAAGGCCTAAGGCCTGCGTGTGGTAGGAAGCTGCACAAAGCTGGTGAGAAGAGTAAAATTGCAAGATGATCCCAATGACCCTCACCCACATACATTCCTCTTGCCTTTGATTGTGGGCAGAACTTGGGAATACAATGAGAGCCACTCCTTAACTTTAAGAAAGGAAGCTGTGCCAATTTGGATATATTATGTCCCCCCAAACGCCATTATCTTTGATGCAGTTTTGTGTGGGCAGGAAACGTATTGGTGTTAGATTGGGTTGCAGACTTTTGATTGGATATTTCCAGGGAGATGTGATCACTCAATTGAGGGTGAGATCTTTCATTGGATAATTTCTCTGGAAGTGTGGCCCTGCCCATTCAGCTTGGGCCTTGACTAGTTTACTGGAGCACTATATAAGCTCAGACAGACGGAGCAAGCTTGCTGCAGCTAAGAGGAACACTTTGAAGAATGCACAGAAGCTAAGAGAGCAGCTGCTGATGAGAGACAGTTTGAAGATGGCTGTTGAAAGCAGGCTCTTGCTTTGGAGAAGCTAAGGGAGGACAAATACCCCAAGAGCAACTAAGAGTGACATTTTTGAGGAACTGCAGCCTAGAGAGGAATGTCCTGGGAGAAAGCCATTTTGAAACCAGAACTCTGGAGCCAGATGCCTTCCCAGCTAATAGAGGTTTTCCGGACACCATTGACCATCCTCTAGTGAAGGTACCCGATTGTTGATGCATTACCTTGGACACTTTATGGCCTTAAGATTGTAACTGTGGGAGAAACTAAGATGGCGTCTAGGTGAGACAGGGCAAAGGAACACCTCCATGAAAAACACTAGATAAGGACCAGAGAGAGACCCAGAATACCAGTTACAGCAATGCACCAGCTGGATGAGGTCTGCTAGTTCCCAGGGGCTGTATACTTGGTGAAACCGGGAGTCTGCATTCTGAAACGAGTGAGTAAGCTGGCTGGAAGACCTGCAGCCGTGTGGCGATCTGGGGAAGCCAGGGTTTGGCATTTGGAGACCGACAGGCTCTTTTAAAAAAAAAAAAAGGGAAAAACCCAGGAGAGGCTGCAGCTGTGATTGTGGGAACGATGCAGTAAAACACAGCAAGAGGGGGCTGGGCTGGCCTCTCGGTGTCTGGCCTGGAAGATAGCCTGCTGAAGATACCCTTGGGTTCGGGGGAACGGAGGGGAGAGCCGGAAGCAGAAAGAAACCCCGCGGCTAGCAGCTGGCTTCCTGGAGGGCTGGTTAAACTCCTGCCCGGGGCCGTGCCCACAGCCCAGAGCCCCGCCAGTTGTCCCGGAGCTGGGAAGGAGGAACTGTGCGAGGAGGGGGGTGTTGAGACACCCTGTTCGGCCATTTTTGCATCAGGCTGAAAGCGCTCTGGCACAGCCCGGCGGCCCAGGGCTTCCCTTGAGGGACAGTGCACACTGGTGATGTAGCACGGCATTCCCTTGGCAGAGGTCCTGGAGGATCGCAGCTGGGCAGGGGGACCCGCTTGGAGAACCCAGGGACGCTACCCCAAGTCCAGTGGTTTGTGGGACAGCGAGAGAGAGGGTCTGGGGCTGAAATGAAATGAAGGCTTAGACTCTTGCGGCATCCTTGAATCTCCAGGAACCTGGGGGATTTGAATATTGAGGCTGTCCTTCCTCCCTGGCCACTCATACACGCGCCCCACATTCAGGGTGGATGGCTCCAGCAACACACCTAGGCTGAGCTCTCCGGCTGGACCCCACAAGAATTGTTTCTCCACACACCGCAGGGACAAAGTGGAGAACTGACTTGAGAGGTATAGGTGACTCACAGACGCCATCTGCTGGTTAGTTAAAGTGTACGGCCACCAAACTGTGTTTCTGAAAAATTAGATAGGTTTTTTTTTTTTTTTACAACTTGAAAGAACCCTGTCGAGCAGAGCAAATGTCAAGAGGCCAAAAACAACAGAAAATCTCAATGCATATGATAAAACCAGACGATATGGAGAATCCAACTCCAAACACACAAATCAAATTATCAGAAGACACAAAGTACCTCGCACAATTAATCAAAGAACTACAATCAAGGAACGAAAACATGGCAAAGGATTTAAAGGACATCAAGAAGACCATGGCCCAGGATATAAGTGACATAAAGAAGACCCTAGAAGAGGATAAAGAAGACATTGCAAGAGTAAATAAAAAAATAGAAGATCTTATGGAAATAAAAGAAACTGTTGGCCAAATTAAAAAGACTCTGGATATTCACAATACAAGACTAGAGGAAGCTGAACAACATGTCAGTGTCCTAGAAGTCCACAGAACAGAAAATGAAAGAACAAAAGAAAGAATGGAGAAAAAAATTGAAAAAATCGAAATGGATCTCAGGGATACAACAGATAACATAAAACGTCCAAACTTAAGACTCACTGGTGTCCCAGAAGGGGAAGAGAAGGGTAAAGGTCTAGGAAGAGTATTCAAAGAAATTGTTGGAGAAAATTTCCCCAACATTCTACACAATATAAATACACAAAGCATAAATGCCCAGCGAACTCCTAATAGAATAAATCCAAATAAACCCACTCCGAGACATATTCTGATCAGACTCTCAAATACTGAAGAGAAGGAGCAAGTCCTGAAAGCAGCAAGAGAAAAGCAATTCACCACATACAAAGGAAACAACATAAGACTAAGTTGCGACTACTCAGTGGCCACCATTGAGGCGAGAACGCAGTGGCATGACATATTTAAAATTCCGAGAGAGAGAAATTTCCAACCAAGAATACTTTATCCAGCAAAACTCTCCTTCAAATTCGAGGGAGAGCTTAAATTTTTCACAGACAAACAAATGCTGAGAGACTTTGCCAATAAAAGACCTGCCCTACTTCAGATTCTAAAGGGAGCCCTACCAACAGAGAAACAAAGAAAGGAGAAAGAGACATAGAGAATTTTAACAGACATATATAGTTCCTTACATCCCAAAGCACCAGGACACTCATTTTCCTCTAGTGATCATGGATCTTTCTCCAGAAGGGACCATAAGCTGGGACATAAAACAAGCCTCAATAAATTAAAAAAAAAAAAATTGAATATATTCAAAGCACATTCTCCAACCACAATGGAATACAAATAGAAGTCATTAATTTTTGAACTGTTAACTCCACTATTTACTTCCTACATGATATAAATTACACAAACTCTAATGACAAATCAGTGGTTTTGAACTCAATGTAAAATATGTAATTTTAGACAACTATATAAAGGTGGGGGAATGGAGGAGTATAGGAACATAATTTATGTGTCCTATTGAAGTGAAGGTGGTATCAAAGAAAAACAAATTGATATGGATCTAAGAGGTTAATTTTAACCCCTACAGCAAACACAAAGAAATTATCAGAGAATATAACCATAGAGATGAAATGTAGAGTTTGGGTTAAGAGAAATGGGGGAAGGGGCAATGGGGAGTTAAGAAATGAGTGTAGGGTTGCTGTTTGAGGTGAAGGGAAATTTCTAGTAATGGATGGTGGGAAAGAGCATTACAACATTCTAAATGTGATTAATCCCACTAATGGAAGGCTAGGGAGGGGGTGGAATGGGAAGATTTAAGCTGTATATATGTTTCCACAACTGAAAAAAAAAAAAAAAAAAGACAGTCTAAATAGATGACGATTGAATGCCAAGGATGAACTCGGATGGTATTGGAGGATAGAGGACAGGTGGCTCAAAGAGACACAGTTGAGACATAAGGTAAAGGAAATATAGAATGTAAGCTTTGTATCATTGTTGAATCTCTTGTACTTCTTAGCTGCGCTTAATGGGATTGCATAAAATAATATTCTTGTTCATGGGAAGTGTATACGTGAATTATAGTGTATGTTCAAGGATGTGTGCAGCTAGCTCTCATATGTTCAGAAGACAGAGCAATAGATGATGGATGATAGACAGGGAGGGAAAGAAATAGCGATGTGACAGCATGTTGAAGTTGGTGGATTGAGCTATTGGGGGAGGGGGGTCAGGGTATGATGAAATTCTGTATATGGGGTTAGTATTGTTTTTGCAACTGTTCCTATAACTTTGAATGTATTTCAAAATAAAAAAAGACTTTAACTGTGTAACCAAATAAACCCCCTTTTATAAAAACCAATCCATATCTGGTGTTTCGCATTCTGGCAGCATTAGGAAACTAGAACAGAAGCTTATCTGGTGGGCCTAACCTAATCACACAAGTCTTTAAAAGCAGCAAGTTTTCTCCAGTTGGTGGCAGAAGAGGAAGTCTGAGAGATTCAAAGCATGAGAGATATTTGGCGTGAAGGAGGTTCTCCATGGCTGTGATGGAGGGGGCAGTGGTGCAAGCGCCTGGGAGTGGCCCGTAGGAGTTGAGAGGCCGACAGCCAGCAGTTCAGCAATACAGTTCTACAAACATGACAACTGGATTCTGCTAGTAACAGGAAGAGCTTGGAAAAAGATTCTGCGCTCCATTTGAGAATGCAGCTGGCTGACACCTGATTTTAGCTGGAGCAGTGAACCTGCCTTACTATGCCAGAATTCTGACCTATAGAACTGTGAGCTAATAAATGGGTGTTGTTTAAACTGCAGTTTGGTATGCAGCAATTGAAAATTAATACCAGGATAGACAGGAATCCATAAAATGGGGATAAGAACAACTGCACTGGTTCAAGGTGAGGCCTCAAGGCCATGGCTGGAAAAAGAAGATCCGAAAGAAGATCCGAAAGAAACAAGGCCACCATGCTTGGGGCATGCACCTCTGTGAGGTCTCAGTTTGCAATACCTACTTGATTTGGAGGTTCTGAACCAAGAAATTAACATAAAAGCTACTCTGGAACTGGAAAAATTGTAGGGCTCTTGCACAGGGGTTAGCAAACTTTTTCTGTCAAAGGTCATGTGGCAAAGATTTTAGGCTTTGTAGGGCATATGGTGTTTTGGTTTGCCAAGATGCTGTAATGCAATACACCAGAAATGGACTGGCTTTTTCAATGGAAATTTATTAGGTTGCAAATTTACAATTCTAAGGCCATGAAAATGTCCCAATTAAGGCATCATCTCTGAAGAAAGGGTGCTGGCATCCAGGGTTCCTCTGTTACAGGAGAAGGCACATGGCCGGTGACTGCTGGTCCTTCTCCTGGGTTCTCGTTTCAAAATGGCTCTCTCTCCCAAATGTCTCTGGGCGTTTTCTCTCTAAGCATCTCTGAGCTGTCTCCAAAATGTCTCTGCCTTTTATCCTCTCATAGAGGACTCCAGCAAGAGGATTAAGACTCACCTTGAATGGGCAGGGTCCCATCTCTATGGAAATAATCTAACCAAAAGGTCCCACCCACAATAGGTCTGCCCCCATAAGAGACTGGATTAAAAGGGCATGGCTTTTCTGGGGTACATAACAGATTCAAACCAGTACATATGGTTTCTATGGCAACTACTCAATTCTGCTGTTGTAGCACGAAAGCAGCCATAGACAACACACAAATGAGTGAGCATGGCTGGGTTTCAATAAAACTTTATTTACAAAAAGAGGTGGTAGGATGGGTTTGGCCCATGGGCCATAGTTTGCCAATCCCAGGATACGTAGGACTTCCAGTGAAGCACCTGCTGGGAATGACCTCATAGTAACATTCGGCAAGAACATAAAATGTGTTGGGGAAGATTATGACCCATAGATCCATAGGCCTACTTGCCATTTCCACTTGGAAATCTCTTATGTATTGTATAGATCTACTCTGTTGGCCTCAGTTCCTCACCATGAAAAAGGGAGACCATTACACTAGGACCTACCTTTCAGTGTTATTGTGAGGAGTAAATTGATTAATGCATGTAAAAATCGATAACATGGCTGAGATATAGTCCATGTTCAACTGTGTTAACTGCTTTCATTTTAGGGACACTTTTGATAATTGTGGTTGAGCTTCCCCTGTCCACATTAGGCTGTGTCACAGAAATGCTGGAAGATGGATACTGAGAGGACAGAAACATGGAAACAGCCAGAATGGTGAAAAGACACAGGAGTCTAGGATCATTTGCAGATAAGCAGAACCTCAGGAACTGTGAGGACATCCTTGAGATTCCCAAGGAGAATCCTGGGTCTTGAGATGTGACTCAAATACATTCTATGTGATCTATTTTAGGAAGGAGAGAAGTAAGCATGGTGGAAATATTTCTATCAGGGCTAGTTAACCTCAAGAAGTGCTGTTCACCTGCAGGATTTGTTTTGCGTGGGTTTGGAGCAGTCGCTGGACAGAAGCAGGGGCAGTTTCCATGCTGAAAGGCTCTGCAGCCTCACCGGGGGAGTTTGCAACTAGACAGAATTCACTTGAATTGGATTTCCCTGCCCTTCTCCTTCCTTGGGGGACTGTCCATGGGCAGGTTGGCAGATGCATTTCTAAAGTGTTATTCAGATTTCACTCTTGGGAGGAGAAGATTCTACCGCTTTGAAAATGCTGCATCATCCTTTTAACTCACAGCTGGGTCACAGGAGGTAACATAACATTACAGACTTAGTGATCAAACTAGTAATTACTTAGACTACTCTGATACCTTATGACAGCAAATAAGGCAGATGATGTGGCATTTATTTTGTTGATTCTAAAGGCATCCCAGGAGTGCAGTACTTTTGAGATTTGATTTTTTCTGGCCAGTGGGAATTAACCAAAGATTGTGACTGAGCCCCTCTGTCCGAGTCTCGCTTCTTCCCCCTGGATGTAGGCCCTGACTGTAGAGACCAGAGGATTTAGTAAGGTTGAAGGAAGGCGTTGGGGCCAAATGTTTGCTGACCTGAGTTTCAGACCTTGGGCTTTCTCAGGTGGTGCTGTGTTGGAGGAAAAGGAGAGGCCACAAGGGACAGGAAGTGTTTTCCTCTCCTCTCTGGGTCTGTAATCCAGGCTCTCAGACATAGGTTCGGACAGTCATGTGGGAGACCTTGCTAGCCCTTTTCTCATAATGTCCTCTCGCCTTTTAGTATTCCTTCTTCTGGGGGTCTTATGCTTACCAATCCCCCCATCTTCCCCACCAAAAGCCCCCCATGTAGGTTGGTCCTCTAGATCCCAGTGCAGCATCTCCTTTCCCTCGTGCAGCTAATCTCAGAGATGCGAGAAAGGAGGCTGCCTGGCCTAATTCAAACTAGTGTGTAAATGACTCACAACCTCTAACTCAGACCTAGTCATGTTTTCCAAAGAGGATGCTTGCTAACGCATATGAGTGTCTGGAAGATGGAGTGGAAGTGAGGGAGGAAGGAAGGGAGGGGAGTGTGGAAGGGATTTATTGCTTGACTGAAGGCAATGTGGCAGTGGTGGGAAGATGGAGCTGGGAATCTGTCCTCTGGGGTAAGGCTCTTAAATGTTGCCACTTTCCAGTTTCCTTCCTTCCTCTATTTCTGATTCTCGGCTTCTCTAAAGTTCTGGGTTTTTCCCATGGCTGTCCCTGGAAGGTTTTTATTCAGGGGGGATGGGGCTCCTGACAGCTGTTGTCATGTACAGGTTGACTCACATCAGGATCTATAAACTCAGTCAGGGCCCTTGTATGTCAAAACAGCCTTGAGCTCAGGAACTGAGGAAGGTCAAGTGCATCCCCTGCCTATAAATTTGAAACCACTTTTATCTTTATCTGGGATAGAGGAAACCACTTTATTGCAAGACCTGGACTTACTTCCCACCCTCCAAATTAACTCTGTGAATGATAGACCACATGATTTGTCTTTAAGAGCAAGTTAGCTCTATTACAACAGCAAAGGAGTGGAATTCCAGATGAGCAGAATCTATTCTCCTGGGGGTGGACAGCTCAGCTCCATCTGGGACAAGTGACAACAGGATTTCCGAAGGGACAAGAAGTCATGGCCCTGGGGAGGGCCAGCATGGGCTTTGTGCCCTCCCGTGGGGAGTGGGTTCATAAAAGAGGCAGCAGTTTGAGCACTCTTACACACAACCAATCCTGCCTTTAACAACCACTCTAGAATCCTCCACAACCTAATACCGACGGCCTCAGCAAAAGATGAGGTCATTTTCTCCCACACGGGAGCATGACTTAGCTTGTAAATTTGAGCACCAGCAGCACAGGTGTTCAGAGGCCATTAATCTTTTTCCCCTCTCCCTCCAACAAAAGGTTTAGTTCGTGAGTCAGAGCAAGGGAGACAGGGTGGCCCAGTGGGGTTGCCCTCTCTGCAGAGGGCTGAGAATGGGCTCCAGAGCCACACCCTTCCTTCCTTGGGGCTCTGGAAGACTCTGCTGCAGATGTACAGATATTGGCCAAAGTGAACAAGGCCTCATTCACAGAGCGAGAAGAATGCAGAATCACAATTTGGCCGATTGGAGGTCAGGAGCCTTTAAATTAAAATAAATTCTGGTAACCCTGGACACATTTCCCTGAGGCTGTCCTAAGTCAGGAGGAGTTGCAACAGCGAGGACAGCTTTCATTAAGAGAGAGGCCTCCATGTTCAATGTGACAATGAGGTTTTATGACAGTCTTGGAAACCAGTCTCCGTTCTGTACTAAATGTCAAAGCATTAAGAACCCCAGGGAGTTTGAACATGGAAAGTCAGTCCTAGGCTGCCATTAACCCAGAGGAGCTCCATCAGGGGCAAACAGACCAAATCTGTCTAGAGCTGGCTGGGGACCCCCTAGTTCTGCACAGGCTGCTATTCTGAGGCCACCGGCTGGCCTGTGGGGACCCTGAGGGAAGCTTGAAGAGGAAGGGAGCCAGGACGGGGTCTCTCCTCACCCAGGAGACCCTCTCCAGGAGTTCTGCTTTCACAGGGCACAAGCAGGCCTGTGAGATGGTTTCTGGGAGTGGCTGAGCCACTGCTCACCAGCGCGTGGCCTGAGGAAGCCCATGACCATCTCTGGGGGGCAGGTGTGGTGTCAGTGAGGGGAGGCGGTTAAGTCTGCACAGACCAACTGAGGCTAACATGGGAGAACGTACAGGAAGTGCCTGCAGAACCTGACATCCAGAAGGTCTGGTGAGGAGCTCTGTCCCCATCGGGAGCCCCCAGACTCAGTATTCCACTCAGGGCCATTCTTACTGCTCAGACTTCCAGCAACCTCGGAACCTGGTGCTCCAACGACTTGCCCTGTTGAAGAATATGCATTTTCAACAAGCTGCCTTGAAAATCCTTTTTGAAGCCAAGTCAAGGCGTAAATAAGGTAGGCTTTCCTGACAATGTCCTCACACAAAATTATTAGCCAGCACAAAGGTGACAGATCCTAAGGCTCACGACTTGGTATCCTGAAGCTCATGCACTTATCCCTACCAGGAGAGGGAAGCCACCAGTACACTGCTCTAGGGGGATTTGGGAGAAATGTTGATGCTGTTTCCGCTCTGCCTTGGGATGCTCCTCTTTGAAGAGGGGGTGAGGGGCAGCTCGCCCCTTCTATTCCTCTGCCCTTGGCGGCCCGGATATCTGGAAATCAGTTCCGGAGGGTGCTGAGGAGGAAGTGCCTGGGCTCCCTTCTAGGCCTTGCTTTGCCAAAAACTTCCTAAGGCAAGTTTTGACCAAGTTTGACCAAGTTTTCCCCTTTAACCCTGAATCCTCTACTGGGGATGAGCTCTAAAGTGCCATCCAGGGGGCAGATGGAGGTTTCTCTGGGAGAATCCTACTAACAGTGGTGGGAAAACAGTGGAGGAGACAGAAGATGGCAGCATAGAGAGGAGTGGAAGTTGGTTAGCTGCCCCTCCGGAGCAACTAATGAACAACCAGGAACAACTAGTAAATGATCTGGAATAACTGCTGGGGGACAACTGTGACTGTCCACACATCGTGCACCAATCTGGATTGGGAGGAATGCCTGAGATCACAGCGTGGACTCTGTGAGCAGAAACTGTGGAGCCGAGCCGGGAGCCCCCTCCCCCATGGCAGTTGGAATTGCAGAGCCTTGCTGTGATAGAGAGCAGCACTCTCTGAACAAGTGAATATTCCTCAGTCCAGCTCCAACAGGGGTTTTAACTGGCAAATGTTGACTGCCCAATACAAGCTGCAAATTCCTAACAAGCAGACAGAGGCTTTTCATGATGACTGACCTTGAAGAGCCAAGGGACTTCTCTGTGCCAGGAGGGGGAGCCCAGAGGACTGGGTGCTGTCTCTGGCCGGTGGGTGAAACTGGGGGCTGAGGACGGGCTCTGAAAGGGGGCTTTCTGTCCCTTTTTTCTCTCTCTTAACCTGAGTGGCTCAGTGGAGAAAACCTTATCCATTTTCAGTTCACAGCACTCTGCAGTGGAGAAAGCCTCAGCCATTTTCATTTCACAGCACTCTGCAGTGGAGAAAGCCTCAGCCATTTTCAGTTCCCAGTGCTCTGACCCAGACAAGGGTGGAGATAGCAGCGTCAGAGAGATAAAGAACCCATTTAAATGCAAATGAAAACTCCCTAGGGGTGTATCTTCCCTAAGAGGAAAGACGTGGTGCCCAGCTCTACTACCCACCTTCCACTCAGAACCAGACCCCAGAGCCTGGGGGAAAACAGCCACAGGCCACACCTACTTACACCATTCAGGAGCTAAAGGCTGACAGGTGCCACCTGCTGGGCAGGTTAGGAAAAGCACACTGGCTTCAGGCCTCACAGAGTGTGTCAATCTTCTAAGGTACACCCTCAGGGAAACCTGATATTGAATATTTCCTCCTTCTGGGACCTAAGCCCATTCTGGTCTAGGAAAACCTGATTGGGGTAACCAAGGAAACCAGATGCCTAGACAACAGAAATCTACAACCTACGCTAAGAAAAACGAAGTTATGGCCAAGTCAAAAGAACAAAGTTACACTTCAACTGAAATACAGGAACTGAAACAACTAATGCTAAATCAATTCAAAAAGTTTAAGGAAGATATGGCAAAAGAGATGAAGGCTATAAAGAAAACACTGGGTATACATAAGGTAGAAATCGAAAGTTCAAAAAAACAACTGGCAGAATCTATGGAAATGAAAGGCACAACACAAGAGATGAAAGATACAATGGAGACATACAACAGCAGATCTCAAGAGGCAGAAGAAAATACTCAGGAACTGGAGAACAAGACACCTGAAAGCCTACACACAAAAGAACAGATAGGGAAACGAATGGAAAAATATGAGCAATGTGTCAGGGAACTGAATGACTACATGAAACACATGAATATATATGTCATGGGTGTCCCAGAAGGAGAAGAGAAGGGAAAAGGGGCAGAAGCAATAACAGAGGAAATAATCAATGAAAATTTCCCATCTCTTATGAAAGACATAAAATTACAGATCCAAGAAGCACAGTGTACCCCAAACAGAATAGATCTGAATAGGCCTATGCCAAGACACTTAATAATCAGATTATCAAACATCAAAGACAAAGAGAGAATCCTGAAAGGAGCAAAAGTGATCCATCACATACAAAGGAAGCTTGATAAGACTACGTGCGTATTTCTCAGCAGAAACCATGGAGGCAAGAAGGAAGCGGTGTGATATATTTAAGACACTGAAAGAGAAAAACCACCAACCAAGAATCTTCTATCCAGCAAAACTATCCTTCAAATATGATAGACAGTTTAAAATACTCTCTGACAAACAGACAATGACAGAGTTTGTGAACAAGATACCTGCTCTACAGGAAATACTAAAGGGAGCATTACAGACAGATAGGAAAAGACAGGAATAAGAGTTTTGGAACACAATTTTGGGTGAAGGTAGCATAGCAATGTAAGTATACTGAACAAAGATGACTGTGAGTATGGTTGAAAGAGGAAGGTTAGGAGCATGTTGGACACCAGAAGGAAAGAGGAAAGGGACTGTATAACTCAGTGAAACCTAGAGTGCTCAACAGTTGTGATAAAATATACAAATATGCTTTTTCATGAGGGAGAACAAATGAATGTCAACCTTGCAAGATGTTAAAAATAGGGAGGTATTGGGGGAAAAATACAATCAATGCAAACTAGAGACTACAATTAACAGAAACATTGTATTATGCTTCCTTTAATGTAACAAAGGCAATATACCAAAGCTAAATGCATATAAGAGAGGGACATAAGGGAGGGGTATGGGACTCTTGGCATTGGTAATGTTGTCTGACTCTTTATTCTACTTTAGTTTAATGCTATCTTTCCTTTTGTTGCTTCCTAGCTGTTATGTGTTTTTTTTCCTCTTTCTTTTTTCTTCTTCTGTGTCTCTACCTTCTTTGACTCTTCCTCCTGCCTTATGGAAGAAGTGGAGCTGTCCTTATATAGATAGTGGCGATGGTGGTGAATCCATAAATATGTGACTATACAGGGAACCATCTATCATTTACTTAGAATGGAATGTATGGTGTGTGAACAAAACCGTCTTTAAAAAAATGGGTTGATGAAGAAATCTTGAGGGCACTGAATTCAGTGAAATAAGTCAGACACATAAGGACAAATATTGCAGGTTCTCACTGATATGAACTAATTATGATATGTAAACTCATAGACATGAAATATAAGTTACCAGGATATAGAACAAGGCTAAAGAATGGGGAGTGGTTGCTTATTTTGAGCAGAATGTTCAACTAGGTTGAACTTAAGTGTTTGGAAATGGACAGAGATGATGGTAGCATGTTATGAGAATAACTAACAGTGCTGAACAGTGCATGACTGTGGTAGAAAGGGGAAGCTCAGAGTCACGTATGTCACCAGAAGGAAAGTTGGAGGTAAAAACATGTGAATGCTTGGAACAGTGAAACTTGTCGTGGGCAATGTCCATGATTAACTGTACAAATATTAGAAATCTCTTTCATGAACCAGAACAAATGCATGACACTATAACTAGAAGTTAATAATAGAGGGGTATATAGGGAAAAATATACCTATTGCAAACTATATACTACAGTTAGTAGCATTTTAACGTTCTTTCATCAACAGTAACATGTTCTATAGGAAAACTGAGTCAACAATGGAGGGGGGTGATTAGGGGTAAGGGAGGATTTGAGTTTCCTGTTTTTGTCTTTTATTTCTTTTCTGGAGTAATAAAAATGTTCTAAAAATTGAAAAAAACAATTAATTGTGCTGATGGATGCACAGCTATATGATGGTACCAGGGGCAACTGATTGTACACTTCGGATCTTTGGATAATTGTATGGTATGTGAACAGTCTCAACAAAACAAAACAAAACAAAACAGTGGAGGAGACCTCCCTTTTCCTCTGAGACCCACCCCACTCTGCTCTCCTTGCCACTTCTCCATCCGTGCCTGGACCCTGGGAGCACACAGCCAGAGGTCAGCTTGGATGCTGATCTCTGGCTTTGGGGAGCTCACAGCAGACCAAGCTCAAGCAGTGGGCATTTGTAATAAGAAAAGCGGCCTGAGTCAGAGCTGAGGAAGGGTCTTTCAGAGCAGACTGGGTTGGAGGGGGGTGGGAAGGCCAAGGAAGGAAGATGGTGTGGTGAAGAAAGGATGAAGGGAGGGAGGTGGATGGCTATGGCCAGCTGTGGTTGACCCTTCCTCTCCCCCATAGCACTGCATCCCAGCCCCACCATGGAGGCTAGTAGGTGAGGTGAGGGAGGGTCACAGGAAGGTGAAGGTCACCTGACCATGGCTTCTGCCAGGTGGGCATGTCACCTGTCAGGAGCCCACTGGAGCCAGGCAACTGTGTACACCAGGGGCTATATAGTCAGAGAGCATCAGTAACCCAGTAAGCGCAGAGAGGGGTAGGGGCTGGGGCAAAGACCAGTATGGGTGCAGAGGCTGAAAAAGCAGGCCACAGGAGAAAGTGTTGAGAAAGGGAGGGTTGTGTGAGGTAAAAGAAGAGACTTTGGTGAGACACATGCCTCACTTTAGATACTTATATATTTCATAGTCATTGTGTAAAAACATGGGGAGAGGCTACGACTAATGGGGCCAGGGAGGTATATATATTTGTGCATAGGGAATTACACCCTGGAGATGTGCCCCTTCTCTCGTGAGTTTGATCTCCGTAGTCAGGGATCCTGGCCCCTACCCCCGAGCCCCGACAGGGCAGAGCCCATCCCTTCTGCCTATTGCCAGGCTCCAGGCCTGCTGAGCCCAGGCCGTGGATGGGACCACTTCCAAACAAGGCCGTCTGCGCTCGGTGGCTCTGCCACTCGAAGTTTACACTGCAGTGTACTTGGCTTCGGAGCCACTTCATCTTCATATCCTTTAGGAGAAGAGTTATAAACATGAGGCGAGGCCCTGAACACTTAGCAGGGCTGGGGAGAGCTTTCATACCAAGTTTGTCTAAGGCTGCTCTGGGAAGCTGGCCAAACTCAGGTTAGTGGCATTCCGGGAGCCCGAATTGGGAGTCGTTATGCAATCGCAGTCCTTCGTGACTTCTAGGGTAGTTTTGTCTGCATCAGGAATGCGGGGGGGCGGGGTGGTGGTGCAAAGAGCAAAGGGATCAGCTCCAGCACAGAGCCTGGAACACTCACTTCTTGGCCAGTGGGGGTTTTGTTGTTAGAGGGCAATGCCTTCCATGGGCATTCAGCAGGCAGGCTATGGAAAATCCCCAAATGAGAAACTTTTCTCATTAAAGATTCTTTTTTTGGGGGGAAAAAAAACAGAAAAGTCTCTATCCTGGGGCACAGGCAGGACTAAGCACAGAGAGCAGGGCTAAGATCGCCAGGCTTTCCTTGTTGCATGGTGGAACGTGTAGATCTGCTCCCAGGGGACCTCGTGGGGATTTAGAACTAGAACTTACAAAAATGTCCAAGTCACAAAGTCTGGTCTGGGTGAGCACGATGGTGGGCCTTGACCCACCAAGGATGAGATGGTCTCCTCTTAGGTGTTACACAGGTGAGTTCTAATGCCCCTCACTTTCATTTCTTCCTGCTGGAGGCAGCAGAGGTCTGGGGGAACCTCAGGCCTTGTTGGGTTTCTCTCATTCTCACCTTGGGGACTTGGCCACATGTTGGGATAACAGAGAGAGGACACGAAAAACATGTCCCCTGAAAGACAGCGGGCAAGCCCCTGCCTGGTGCCCACTGCGGCTCCTGATGGGGTGCAGCCCATCGCGCTCCTGCTCCTAGAGGAAAGCTAACCCCACACTTAGGACACGGGGCCTTACCTGCTCTGCTCACACCTCACCAATGCACTTGTGGGTAAGAGCCGGAACAAAATCTTTATCTCAAAATGCTGGCCTGGTTAGAAACAACCCAAGCATCTATCAATGGATGATATGGTATGGAAAAACAATGGAAAATTACTCAGCTATAAAAAGAAATGAATTTCCAACACATTCTACAATCTGGCTGAACCTTGAACACATTGAGTTGAGTGAAATAAGCCTGACCCAAAAGATCAAATATTGTATGACTTCTCTCACGTGAAATACCTAGAATAAGCAAATCCATGGACAGAAAGTAAATTAGAGCTTACCTGGGAGGGAGAATTGGGAGCTATTGCTTAACAGGCAGAGTTGTTGTTTAGAGTGATGAAAAGGTTTTGGTAGTGGACGGTGGAGATGGTAGCACATTATAAATGTAAATAAAGCCACCAAATTGTACACTCAGAAGTGGTTAAAATGGCTAATTTCTTGTTATATAGATGTTACCACACACACACAATGCTGGCCCACCTGGCTCTTTTCCTGTGGCTTTTCCCACACTTGCCACAAGGGTGCAATGAGTCCAATGCAGCAGGGCACCTGTTAGCTTTCTTCCTAGCAGCATCAAGTATATAGATATTTCAAGTGTCTTACAACTGGGGGATGCTGAATCGGAGAAGGGCCTGTCTAGAAGCATCCTCCAGGCCGATTGGGACTTCGTCTTTTTGGGGGTAGAGCAACGAGTATAGAGTGAGAGTTTCTCCAGACTGATGGAGTGTCGTGATATAAAGAGTGGGCGAATTACCTTGTTTGTACAATGGGACATCATGTCCTGCTTCCAAGGGTTGTTAAAAGGATTAAATGAAAATCCCAACATCTAGCAGCATCTGCTCAATTGCTGGGGCTAAATTGTTGGGGTTACGATTTTGATCATTGTTAGACCATGATCTTGCTCCAAGTTCCTCAGTCATCTGTGGCCTCTCCCAGTCAATCTCCCAGGCCCCAAGCAGCATCCACCCCCCCCTTTCCTAATCTGTAAAGCCATCTGCATTTGTCCCAACTCCCTGCTCCTGGGAGAAGTTTACTTATCCTTCTACCTTTATAAACCTCATGTATTTCAAATTCTGACTTGCAAGTCTGCTTTCTGGGTACAGGTCACCAAACGCCCTGAGCTGCCAAAGAGACACAGGATTGTGGGTGAGCTGAGGCTCTCTGTGCATGCCCCTGGCCTCTGCTCACTGGTGCTCCACCCCTTTTCTCTGGGCTCCCTTGTTCTTCTCCTATTTTTTCCCTTGTCTATCCCAAACTCCACAAACTCTTCGGTGGGCCTACGGGTAAAGGGGCCAGGAAGGGAAGGGGACGTGTGCAGGGCTGGTCCCTGTAATATGACAAGGTGGTAAGGAGCCTCTGGGGACCAACCGCCTCACTTCTCTGCCACTCACTGGCTTTGGGACCTTGGGCAAATTGTCTAACCTCTTTGTGCCTCAGTTTCTCCATTGGAAAGTTGGAGATGCCTCATAAGGTTGTTGCGGGGATTAATTCAGTTAATAAATGTCAGGCAGTTAGAATCAGGCCAGTGTGTACAAAGTAAGCATTAGTTGTCATTACTGTGTGAGGTCATTAAATCCTCATAATCTCTGCATCAGGTAGATACTATTATTGTTTTCAGTTTACAGGGGAGACAATAGCAACACCATACTTAGACTGGAAAACTTTTCTTGATATAATTCAGCTCTGTTTCTGATTCCATATGTTAAGCAAAGCCGAATGGCCTAACTTTGCAGCTACAGGCTGAAAACATGTAAGACACAATTTTTATAGGTCCCCAATTCATACGTTCAAAAAGCATTGGGAGACACGCTGGCAAACTGGAATTGCTCTAGGCAAAGGTGGTCTCTTAGCCTTAGCTGCCACTATCTGTTTGGTGTTCCCTGGGGGAATATTCCCCTACCTGTTTAAATTCTAGGATGCCCACATTGTCTTAACCCATGACCCCTGTGAAAGGCAGGAAGGCTCTGACAACCACTCATTTACAAGCATGCTCTCCAGCCCAGAAGTTACAGCATCAGCCCTCACATTTGTTTGGCCTTGCTCAGAGCTTGCAACATATTTAGGTTAGTTCCCATCAATTGCAAATTGGAGATTTCACTTAAAAGTCTACATTTCTGCCTTCCCTTGGAAAAGTAGATCTGCCAACATGAGCCTGTATTCTACATGGCAGCAATGGGCTGGAACTGAGTAGCTGCTGCCCATTTTTAACAGGGTACAGGCTCTCCAGTTTGCCACAGTCCCTGCGACTCTGTATTGTCTTTCTCATACTGAAGCCAATAGTTAGCTGCCATTTATAATTATGCTTGCTGTTGCTATTGTTTTCTACTAATCGCCTGCTCCACTCACTTTCCTAGCTTGGTTCCTGTAGACATATAGATTTGTGACTCTTGCTATATTCTAGGGGTTTCCTTCAAACAGGCATTTGCATTTTAAGTGTTTTATTAATAGCTGTGGGAACGAAGTTTCTTTGCCCCTATTCAAGGAGTTTTAGGCACCAATGAGCCAATCAAAACGTTGGTTCTTTGAAAGTTTTGGAGGGAAACCCGATAGTTATGTGTGGAGTGTTTTAGGGAGGGTGGACCAGAAAGGTCTCCTGTTTCCTTTCCTTTCTCATCCTTAATCAGGCTACCCAGCTCTGAAAAGGTGCTCAAAACTGTGGGAGGCCAGAATGAGGGATCTGCAAAGTGGAATGGACAGATGTACAAACACTGGCACCCCCTTCACCAGCTTCTCCCTGGACCGGAGGCTGGAGCCTCCGGTCCAGGGATCTCTGCAGACCAGGCTGCTCACAGACACTCCCCTTTACCTCCTCCCATGGGCCAGGCCGCCTCATCTTAGCCCAACTCCTGCTTCCAGAACCTAAACTCCAAGCCTTCCACATCCCTATTTTATGTCTTCTGGCAAATTGGAGCTTATTCAATTCAGTGTATGATTTTTTAAAAATATCTGATATCTTGGAATACACCTCTAGGTCTTCTGTATGAGTTCTACTGTCTTTGAATATTCTGACCAAGATAGTTGTCACTGGAATATGGGCTGTCAATAGAGGCATGTTGTATGCTCTGAGCCCAGGAGGGTGGATTAAAGAATTCCCAAACATGAGAGACAATTTCACACCTACTAGGATGGCTATTATTAAACCAACCAACAAACAAGCAACAACAGAAAAACCAAAGCAGAAAATAATATATGTTGGCAATGGTATGGAAAAATTGGAACACTTATACATTGTTGGTGGGATTGTAAAATGGTGGAGCCACTGTGGAAATCAGTTTGGTGGTTCCTCAGAAAGTTGAACATAGAATTACATGGGAACCAACCATCCCAATTCTGGGGACTTAAAAAGGTATTTATACACTAATATTTACAGCAGCATTATTCACAATAGCCAAAAGGTGGAAGCAACCCAAGTGTCCTTCAATAGATGAATGGATAAATAAAATGTGGTATATCTACAGAATAGAATATTATTCAGCCTTAAAAAGGAAGGAAGTTCAGATCCATGCTACAACATGGATAAACCTTGAAGACTTCATGTTGAGTGAAGTAAGCCAGACACAAAAGGACAAATATTGTTTCATCTTGCTTATACGAAATACCTAAAAAAAGCAAATTTTGTAGAGACAGATGTAGATTATAGGTTACCAGGTGCCGATGTGGGGGCCTGGAGAAGTGGGGAATATTGCTTAATGGATGCAGAGTTTCTGCTTGAGGTGATCAAAAAGTATGGGTAATGGATGATGGTGACAGTAGTAAAAGATTGTGAACATAATTAATGTCATTGAAGCGTACATTTGAAAGTGGTGAAAGTGGGAAATTCTGAGTTGTATATATGTTACTAAAATAAAAAAAAACAAAACAAAACAAAAAAAGAATTCCCAAAGCTCACTGCTTTACCTATTATGCGGGGCTAAGAAAAACCGTGAGTCATAAATGGCAACTTCCTTTCGGAAGCCTGAAACTGTGGCTCCTGATGGAAAGCTCAGCCCTGTGGGAGGCGAGGCTCCCCCGTGACCCACCAGCTCTGTTACCACAGTAGCTCTACAACAATCTTTAAAAATAGATCACCTCTGAAAGCAGAGCCGATTTCCCTGTAAGCCCAGCGTGGGTTTGCTGGGACTCTTAATTAGCTGTCTTTGGAAGAAGAGTCACTGCATCTAAAAGTAAAAGATTAGAGGAAGACTATACAGGGATATACGCCAAAGGAGGCTGATGAAACCAAGAAGTGCCATGGCCACAGAGCATCAGGCAAACCGACGACGGCACTCAGGGAGGCCCAGGGGCAGCCGTGTCCACCTGCTCATCCACCCTGAAGGCAGTGAGGTCACAGACCCCGCGTGTGTGGGACCCCAGGGAGCCCGCAGTGCTCATCAACCCCGAAGGCTGGCTCTCACCGTGGTGCTCGGGCCTCCCAGAAGTGACGGCAGCTTGCGCTACACAGTGTGCGGAGTCGGCTGCCTCCTCTTGGCAGGGATTTTTACCCAGGACGATGAAGTGTGCCTGTCACCACAAAGAGAAGAAATGAGCACATTGACGTAAGTTGGCAGCAAGACACTGAGCTAACTGTTCTTGCGGCGATGAGAGGAAAGCCAAGGGACTTTCCACAAGCTGGAAGAAATTATTTAGGTGGGCACACCATCAACTCTTGGTAGAGCTGGATTTCAGAAGCATGGGAGAGCCGAAAGAGCATGGCCTCTGAATGCAGATGGCTCGAGGCTATGGCCAGTGCCCATCACTAAGTAAATCATTTAAAAATTAATGATCCTATGGACATAAAATAAAAAGGTGACCAGATAATAACAAAATACAACCCTTCACATAAAAAGATAAAGTCACTACTCATCTGCTGTCAACATTTGGAGTTTTAAAAATAGTATTAGTAATATATTCACATTCATGGAGTAAACAGATATAGATCACCTCCTACAGGTAAGGCATGGGCTAAAAAGAGTGGGAGGTACAGGAAGAAAAAATGCGGTGAAATACAACACACTTTTATGAAAGGGTAGGTGGTCTACAATTAATTGCCAAAAGAGTGACAGAAATACTAAAATACTACAAGTTTAAAGGAGGGAAATACTAGATTGGGATAGGCAAACAGACAAAAAACAAAAACAGCAACAACTAAGATTTAAACTACACTTTTTAGGTTCCTAAGTATTTTTTTTGCATGATAGCAACTCATTTTAATTTTCCTGACCATTTTTATTATCTACATTTCATAGATGAGAAAACAGTTGCTGAGTGGGGAACTTGTCCAAGATTTCTCACAGCTAATAAGGGTGGAGTAGACCCTTGGACTGAAATCCTCTGACTTCAAATTCTGCTTTTCTACCAGGTCAAGAATGCTGCCATTCTACCCCCACCCCTCACGCCCTCCATCCTCCCATACCTCCCCCAGAGTACCCTGTTCAGCCTCCAGGAAGCCACAACTAACTCACAGGAGCTGCTACAGGCAACAAGGCCGCAATGAAAGAGCATCTGAGTTCAGACCTACAGCGAGATAGCAAAGTCACAGAATAGAGACTTGCGCCTTGATGACCAGTTGTGTGCATTTCGGGTGAGGGTCATCAGGGTGGAGCTACGGTCTTCGGGTCAGGACGATGGCCTCATATGTCATTAAAATCAGCTGAGCTGTTGGCTCTAGGCTTTTCAGGATGGGGGCTATCCGAAAACAAGATTGCTGGTAATAACTTTTATTGCTGGGTGAGAACAATCAGAATTTTTTGTTCATGAATGCTAACAATACCCTTTGCTTTAAAATGACTTTTTAACTTCTAGAATATAAATATATTGAATAAGTGATTTCATTGATCCCAAGATTAATCATGGTATTTGATTTAGCCTGAAAGGCCCAATCTTTAGTTCTGTCTTGAAATGCTTCTCAAATAATGGGCCTCCTAAATGTGACTCCTGTTTATGTATGTGCAAGCAGGAGTTGCATCAGACTATCACATGGTCAGTGTTTGGGGGAAGGAAAAGAGAGAGAAGAAAAGCTCCACCCACCAAAAGACCAAATATAAATTGAGTCCTACTTACTTGGTGTTTTCCCTCTGGTTAACTATTTCTACCATCTACTATTTGAGGAGAGCAATTGGTATGTGATGCCAGAAAAGATTTAACTCAAAAGTTACAAAGACTTTTTACCACACAGTATTTTAGATTGATTAAAACTCAAATTCAGATTCAAGAGGTTTTATATTTTCTACTCAATATTATAATTCGAGGAAATGTAATAGATATGCGACTACCAAAATTACTTTCAAGAGAAGAATAGCATGTTCTGAAAGTTCTGTAAGTTGCTTTTTGCCTTGGAGAGAGGAAGCAAAGATTTCTAAGCGCAAAAGTGCCCACAATATCAAGAAAGTGGGTCCTGAAAATTTAGGAGGATCTGAATTCATCACGAAGTTTTTGTAATCACAGTATTTTTCAGCTCAGATGCTAATATAAGCAAACATTTATTCATAATTCACTTCAGAAACTGGATCACTGATCTTATTTATGGTTTGATGATGCTTCCAAAAACCATATGCTGGTGGGGTTAGGGGTAGGGGCACCCACAATGTTAAAAATGTGCAAAATTAGCATCTCATTTACTCAGGGAAATTCAATTAGATTCAGTTTAATTTAATTCAGTCCTATTCAATTTATTGTAATTTATAAAATGCTTTGTACATGCCAGATATTGTGCTAACATGAGAAATCCACAAAAAAGTTAGGCAGGGTTTTTGGTTTTAAAGGAGCGCCTAGACAAAGTGACAAAACGTGGGGTGGTTTTATTTTATCTAAACTTGAAGACACTGCCCCCATTAGGGTTAGCACTGGGCTAGCCGCCTTTCTCTCCACCTCTACCCCTGTTATCATTTTTGGTGATTTCAGTGTCCCTGCAATTGGCCTGCACCTGTCAGGCAAGAAAGAGATAGCATGCTCAAATGGGTTACTAGAGGAGAGTTCGATAAAATGATTCTTTACAAGGAGGAAACCCAAGGAGGAGAGTTTAGTCCCCCAGGACTAGCAACAGAAAGGTGCTTTACCATAATGGACAGGTGGTAGAGCAAGGGATGGAGCCTTTGCTAGAATGGGAAAGATGCATTGTGGGAGAGAGAGCTGCAGCCCTCCGTGGAGGGACACTGCCCACCTGCAGTGGCTTTGCAGGGAGGAGCTGAGGGAACAAATACCCCATCCTCACTCTCCTCCACCCCATCCAGACTGTGTGCCCTCCAGCCAGAGGGCAAGCATGCTGCTGGCACAGGACTTAGCAGCCTCTGGAGCAGAGCAGGACTGAGAAGGATGCAGAGTGGAGCTGAAGGGGCAAACTCAACACATTCAGCAAAAGAACTATGGAACACCTTGGCCTCCCTTGTTTGACAGGCTCACGCCCCTCTCTACTCTCAGCCACCCACTTTCCCTGGCCAGTCATAGGGCCGTATCATCACTTACTCTCTGCTACCTCCTGGTCCTCCAACTCAAAGCTCCCTGACCAGGACTGCCCTGATTCTAGGACTTCCCTGCAGCTTCTTGTCCTCTAATCCACCGGCCACTGCACCTTCACTCTCCATCAGCCCCTTCTGTTGTCCCCTCCCTCTTGGTCCAGCTTAGAGTGCACTGTCTATCATTTCCTATATAAAAAATACCTTCGAGTCCATTGAGGCATTCATCAGCAGGAGAAAGAATATACTGTGGCTCATTCAGACAACGGGTGGACTCTAGCTCCATATAGTAACGTGGTTACACTTCAAAAACATACCACTGAGTGGAAAAAGCAACTTGGAAAAGGGATGCAAACACCAAGCCGCCATTGTTTTTCATGTTGTTTTTTGTTTGTTTTTTAAAGCAGCAGAGCTCCTTTTATTCCAAACAAAATCTTCCACAGGACTCTATGCTTGGAACAAAAGGTGTTCTTCCAATGGTGCTCTAATACTTAAAGCAGGGAAGAATGCAGCTGCTCTCGCGGAAGCAGGTGGAGAGGGCCTGAAAGCCCACCCGTCTGCTCCCACCTAGCAGCCCCAGAAGAACCTCTGTGGGGCATGAGGGCTCGGGGTCACCCAGTTTGATCACCCCACTTACACAGCACCCCACCGTGCAGACCTCGTGCGGAAAGAGTGCAAAGGAAGTTGATGTTAGTGATTAGGTTACACACTCTTTCCAAACTATACCACTGCTCACAATTTGGGACAACATTTATTTTGTTTGCAAAGAGACTATAAATCCCCCTTTATGTACATCTGAGAGCATTTAAGGACTGGCTTTATGCAGAAGCCCGAGTAATGGGCCCCGCCTGGGGATCTGTTGCTTGACTGCACTCACTGCTTCCCCTCATCATTTACTGATCTCCCTGGGGCTCCTATTTCCCCTCACTTCCTCTGTTGTTTTCAATGTCTTACAGTTACATGCTTATCAACTGTCATCTTGACGCTGTGAAGGGGTGTTTCATAGCCCCAAATCTCTTGAGTGACTAGAACGTTCAAATGTGTTAAAAAAATAAATCAATAAAGCTCTAATATCCTGCAGTGAGCAAAGTCATTAGTTAAAACAACTCATTCACAACACCAACCACCTCAACCTGTGCCAAGGTGCAGAGCAGCTCTTCCATTCTGCTGCCTTGAGCACCCTTCTGGAAGAAAGGGCCGATTCTACAGTCCAGCTGTCAATGGACGCCACCAGAGCCAGAGCTGGAGGACTCCTATCTAACTGGGCCTGTCCTCTTGGATTTGTACAATGTAATATTTCTGGAAGGGAAAGCTTGATGACTAGTAAAAAGGATGAGAGGATATTTCTATTTAGGCAGGCAGACCCCAACATATGAAACCCTTAAAACACTGGGAGGAGTCTCAGTGTGGAAACCCAACTCTTGGCAGGGGTTGGGGAGGAGGTAGCTGTTTTTCCCACTTCATAATGATTAGGGGCTCACTTACTCAGAGAGAAATCTCCTCTCCCATAGCAAAGTGGAGAGTAAGCAAGTAGCTCAAGGCACATTGGTGGGCTTAGACGGGATATTTACCCTGGAGATGAGAACACTCATAGGGAAGACAATTGAAGCCCCCAACTTATTGATAGCCAGTATTTCAATGCAAAGTGGAGGGCTAGAACTAGGGAGGGACAGAGGGAAAGAGGGAACTAACCTTGATTAAACACCCACTTTTGCCAGGCATGATGCTAAGTGAATTACATATGTCAGCTCACTTAATCTCAAAATGACCAAGGAGAGTGATGTTAAAAGCCCAATTGACAAGAAGGGGAAACGAAGCCTCAAGGATATTGAGCAACTGTCACGTAGCAGGTCAGTGGTGAAATAGGGACTAAGACCTGTGATTCCAAATTTCATGCTTTGCTAGTCTAACACCTGATTATTGAAAGAGTAGAAGTTACAGAGCGATTTTCCAATCAATGTTAGGAAGAGTTAGAGAAAGTACTAGCTAAATAGTAGGCTCTGCCCAGAAGTGGAGTGGGCTGGCTTAAGGGGAATGTGAGATGCTGATATGTGGATACCCAAGCAGCATTGGAGAGACTTTAGAGGGATGCTGGAGGGGTGTCCAGCAGGGAGTGGGTAGTGCATGGAGCAGATGTTAGGTGCCTTCCACCAAGAGTTCACATTTTTGCTTTGATTCCAGTTTGTGCCATAACACAAAAGATGCTCAAGACCACTTATTGTGAGTTGTGAGCTTGCTGTGTTGCTTTCGTAACTGACCTCAGCTGTGAAGCTGCATACCTTTTCCTCTAGGCCCTGACAAAGTTGGCCACCCTACCTTGAAGCTTTGAGCTGATGCCTTGTGGAAGACGGGGTCAGGGTGCTGCCCAAGGTGGCCTCTTGTTTTTCTCCCATCTCTGCCCAATAGGAAAGCTTCTCACGGCTATGCATGAGGATTGGGGCAGCTGGAGAGCCTTCGCTAAGAAAAAGAGGGAGCTGGGAACCCCAGGGAGATCAGATGAAAGGGAAGTCTTTCGTTGTACTGGGAACTTGAAAACTGAGTTCCGGGAGCCCCAAACTAGGCTACTTTCTTTCTCTGTTTTCATTAGAGCAGTTGTAGGTATACATAAAAATCATACAGAAAGTACAGAGTTTCCATATACCCCCTTCACACATACAGTTTTCCGTATTATTAACATTTTATGATAGTGTAGTACCTTTGTTAGAGTTGATGTAACAATATAATTATAATTATACAAGTAACTATAACCCATAGTTTATATTAGGGTTCACTGTTTGTGTTGTACAGTTCTATAGTTTTTTTTTATTTTATTTTATCCACACTCAAATAATACAATTCAGTGGTGTTATGGTCACAAAGTTGTTGCTTCCCACACTGTCATCCACTACCAAAACTTTGCCATCATCCCAAACAGAAACTCTGTACAAAGTAAACACTAACTCCCCTTTCCCCTTCCCCACCTAGCCCCTGGTAACCTGTATTCTAGTTTCTGACATTATGAATTTGCATATTCTGCTTATTGCATATAAGTAAGATCATACACTATTTGTCATTTCATGTCTGGCTTATTTCACTCAACTTGATGTCTTCAAGGTTTATCCAGTTGTCACGTGTATCAGGACCTCATTCCTTTTTATGGCTGAATAATATTCCATTGTATGTCCGTACCACATTTTATTAATCCATTCATCTGTTGATGGACACTTGGGTTGCTTCCATCTTCTGTCAATTGTGAATAATGCTGCTGTGAACATCAGTGTGCAAAAATCTTTTTGAGTTCCTGCTTTCAATTCTTTTGGGTGTATATCTAAAGTGGGATTGCTGGGTCATACGGTAATACTATACTATATGACATTGTCAACCTGTCTTCTACAGTGGCTGCTCCATTTTATATTCCCACCAACGATGTATGAGGGTTCCTATTTGTCTGCATCATCTCTTTCCATTTTCTTAATAGTAGCCATTCTAGTGGGTATGAAATGGTATCTCATTGTGGTTTTGATTTGCATTTTCCTGATTGCTAATGACATTTATCATCTTTTCATCTGTTTATTGGCCATTTGTATATCTTCTTTGGAGAAATGTCTATTCAGGTCTTCTGTTCACTTTTTAATTGGGTTGTTGGTCTTTTTCTTGTTGAGTTGTAGGAATTCTTTATATATTCTAGATATTAAACCTTTATCAGATATATGGTTTCTGAATGATTTCTTCCATTCTGTAGGTTGTCCTTTTACTTTCTTGATAAAGTACTTTGATGTACAAAAGTTTTGAATATTTAAGTCTCATTTATTTAGTTTTCTCTTTTGTTGCTCAAGCTAAACCAATTTCTTTTAGGAGCCAGTGTCAGCTCTCCATTTATCAATTTTAGCTCCTCCAAAGGGCTGGGGAGAAAAAGCCCTACTCTCTGTAAGGGTAAGCACCAAAGTGTACATCTCGGATACTTGTATTTCCTTCTTCGTTGGTTGCAAGGATAGATTTTCTTAAAACTTAACTAGGTTTTTAAATTCTAAGAGTAATATTTGCACATGCTGTTTTAAAATCCAAAGTCGTAGAGAACAATACGCAATTAAAATTTAAAATGCTTTCTCCCTTCTCTCTACACGCCTCACCTCCTCCCCAACCCCTGCCAGTCTGACTCTCCAGAGCTAACCACTTTTGGCAGTTTCCCGTGTATCCTTTCAAACATATTTAAATGTTTATACACCTACACATATGCACAAATCTTAAGCACACATGCACAGATAGGATCTGTGCTCACCGACCTCTTAGCAACTTCTCCTACCCCTCGCTCTGTTATATTGCCAGAAAGTCTCCTCTCCCATCATCTCTAGAGGTTAATATCTCTGCAACCTTCTGATTTGGGCTCATTATTGATCCCCATGGGACACAGCATCAGGTCAGGCTGCCCTGTTGGGAGCTATTGCACCACCGGCTACTTCTCCCTGTGGCTTTACATTCATTTGCGTGATTATTCCATTAAGGTCTATCTTACTCACTGGGCTGTTCCTGGAGGGCAGGACCCCTGTGTGCTTCATGCTGCAGTGTCTTCATTTCTGTGAGCCTGGCACTTAGGACATGTTCAATCAATAACAGTTGACTGAGTGAACATACTGGTTTATATCTGTAGTACTAAAGATTAATAATACACTGTGGACATTTTTTTGTGCCAGAACATATACATCGATCTCATTCTCTTTATTGGCTTTACAGTACTCCATCATATGGAGATATCATTATTTAGTAATCAGCCCCTCATTAGTGGATTTTTTTGGTAGTTCCGATTTTTGGCTATTGCCAACAACACGGTGTCGCTACTCATATATGTTTCTTTAAATTTTTTAAAATTTATTTTTATTTATTTTTTAAATTAAATTCAGTTTCATTGAAATATATTCACATACTATACAATCATCCATGATGTACAAACAACTGTTCACAGTACCATCATATAGTTATGCATTCATCACCACAATCTATTTCTGAACATTTTCCTTACATCAGAAAGAATCAGAATAAGAATATAAAATAAAAGTAAAAAAGAACACCCAAATCATCCCCCCCACCCTATTTTTCATTTAGTTTTTTTGTTCCCATTTTTATACTCATCCAACCATACACTGGATAAAGGGAGTGTGATCCACAAGGCTTTCACAATCACACTGTCACCCCTTGTAAGCTACATTTTGGAATCTCTCTGCCACAGAGAGGCTACTGATACATCTTTGCATGCTTGTGCACATGTCTCTGTTAGGTAAATTCCTAGAAGGGAAACTGCTGGGTCAAAGGGTTGGTATATTATCAGAAAAAAAAAAATCCCATAGAACTGTACAACACAAACAGTGAACCCTAATGGAAACTATTGACTATAGTTAATAGTACAAATATAATAATATTGTTTCATCAATTGCAACAAAAGTACCACATGAACCCAGTGTTAATAACAGGAAAACTGGGGTGGGGTGGGGCTGGGGGTGATATATGGAAACTCTGTCCTTCTGTATGATTTTTGTGTAACCCTGCAACTTCTCTGAAAAAGAGAAAAGGGTAGGTGCATTGTAGAACTGGGGAGGGAATATCTATTGCCGTCCATCCCCAAAAGTGGTAACAATCCACACTTCCACCAGCAGTGCAAGAGGATGCTGCTTTTCATACCCTTGCCATCACCAAACAATTTTTTTTTTTTTTTTGCTGAAAGGCGCATTTCTTCAATAACGAGTGAGGCTGAGGATTACTTATGTGTGGCTATTGGCCTCTTCCGTAAATTGCCTGTTCCTGTCTTCTGTCCATATGTCTACTGAGTTGTCCTTTTCATCTAGATTTTATAAGAACTTTTTTATATTTTCCCCTTTGCCATTTCATTTTTGACTATATAATATGTTGCCACAGAGAAGCTTATCATTTGTATGAAATCTGTCACTCTTTCTTTTCTTTTCTCTGTTCCTTCCTCTGTCTCTAAATCTATACCCGCCCATACATACACATCGGAAAGATGCTTGGAATGATGCTCAACAAATGTCAACACTGGCTAATTCTGGGAGGGGTGGTTTGGGATGACTTGTGGCTTTTTGTACAAGGCTTGATTTTTTTTTTAAAGAGCATGCATAATTTTAGTAAAAAGAAACAATCTTTCCCTTTATGGCACCTAGGTTTATGTCATTCTTAGAAAATTTTTATAATGAATAAAATCATAATAATTTCTAATATTTAAAAAAACCGGATTTTTCAGAGATTTTTTTTTTTTTTTTTTTTTTTGATAGAAAATAGCACTCGTTTCTTACGTAGCTCACCCAGAGCAGGGACCTGAAACCAGATTTTCTGACTGCAAAGCCTTCAGTGGAGCAGCAAATAAATTAAATTATTTCATTCTACTTCTCAAATCAAAACTCACTAAATTTGGGAGCTACTGCTTGGCACTGTGGCCCTAAAAACGGAAAAGACAGATACGCAATTCAAGTGTCAAAGATGTGAAAAAGCATTCCGAGCTAGCACGGTGTTAATTTATACTCTTTGAAAACACCCACAGACATGCTCTCACTTGCATAAATGAAATAACAATAATCTGATTTTTGTTTTGGATTGGAAAATAAGGTCCTAATGCCAAAATCTGCCATGAGGAGTTCCAGACACAATCACGTTTGAGTGGCTTTCTCCCAAACCCCTGCTGCAGAGTGGCAGTGGGGCCTGGGACAGCTCTTTCATCAGCTCCTGGCGATGCTGCCTTCCTGCCTGGTGGCTCCACAGGACTGGGTTTGGTTTTCTCCATTTTAATGGATTAGTTCCTAAAATACTTTGGAACTTCTCTATGTTCTACAGAAAATAAAAGGTCTTTTCTCTCTGGGTGTTTCTCTCACTCCAAAGGAATGAAGTGAAAAACAAGAGGGGAAATAACCAAAGCCCTTTTGTTTGTGTGGACTAAAATGTGCCTTTGAGACAAGGACTCCCCTGGAGAGCTGAAGTCACACTGTACCTTTCTGTATCTTAGATAATGTCCCTAAAGAAAGGGGAACCTTGAGAAATGTTTAATAATTACTGCTAATAAAACTAGCTTACAGTGGCCTCATGCCGAATCGTTCACAAAGTGCTTTCCATTTGCAACTTTCAAGCAGCTCTGTAAAGTGCTTTCGAAGGGTTTTTGTCTGTTTGTTCATTTGTAGGGGCTAAATGACTTGTCTATAATCAAACAGCTGGTGAACAGAAAAATCTGGACTGTAACCCAGATTTTCTGGCTGCAAATTCAATGCTATTTTCACTTCACCAAGTTATTTCTTTAATAACGCTCTGCAAGTATTTATTTAAAATACTCTCTAATCTTTATTAACCTACAGAATAAATAACAACAAAAATACAGGTACATAAAATGAGTGAATTCCTCTCTGACCTGGGGTACAGGGGAAAGCTTCTAACTTAGACTTAAAATCCAAATGTAATAAAAGAAAAGGTTGACACCTTGAACACATTAAGGAAAATTTTGTATGGCAAAAAAAAAAAAAACAAGAACATTTTGAATACACATACACATGTGCAGAAAACCTATTAGCGCTAATAAACGAGTTCGGCCAGATTGTAAGATACAAGATGAACATGCAAAAATAACCTGTAGTTCTAAACACTAGCAATGAACCATTCAAAAAGGAAATTAGGATAACAATTCCATTTATAATAACATAAAAAAGAATAAAATACTTAGGAATAAATTTAACAAAAGAATGCAAGGCTTATACACTGAAAACTTGAAAGAAAAAAGAAGACCTAAATAAATGGGAAGACATCCCATGCTGATGGATCAGAAGTCTTAATACTGTTCAGATGTTAATATTTCCTCAAATTGATCTATAGATTCAATGCAATCCCTATAAAAATCCCAATTTTTGGTCTTTTTGGCAGAAATTGAGAAGCTGATCCTAAAATTCATATGGCAATGAAAGGGACCCAGAATAGACAAATGTATCTTGAAAAAGAACAAAGTTGGAGGATTCACAATCACTGATTTTAAAAAGTACTGCACAACAACAGTAACAAAGAATGTGATACTAGCATAAAGATTGATATAAAGATCAATATTGAACTGAGAGTACAGAAATAAACCCTTACATTATGGTCAACTGACTTTTTTTTTTTTTTTTACAAGAGTGCTAAGAAAATTCAATAGGGAAAGATAGTCCTTTCAATAAATGATCCTGGGACAACTGCATATCCATATGCAAAACAATGAAATTAAAACCTACCTCACAACATACACAAAAAAGACCTGAATGTGAGAGCTCAAACTATAAAACTCTAGAAGAAAACACAGGTGTAAGTCTTTGTGAACTTGGATTCGTCACTGGTTTTTTAGATGTGATGCCCCAAGTCAAAACAACAAAAGAAAAAATAGATAAATCAGACAATCAAAATTTAAAACTTTTGTGCTTCAGAGGACGCTATTAAGAAAGTGAAAAGACAATTCACAGAATGGGGGGAAATATTTGCTCTTCATATATCTGATAAAGGTCTAGTATCTAGTATCTGGAATTATAAAAAAATTCTTACCACTCAATAATAAAAAGACAAATAATACGATTTGAAAATGGGTAAAGTATTCAAAATATACATTTCTCCAGAGAAGATACATAAATGTCAAAAAGCATATAAAAAGATATTCAACCTCTTTCCTTTTTAGGTGAATGTAAATAAATACCACAATGACTTACCACTTCATATCCACTAGAAATGGCTAAAAACAAAAAGACAGACAATAACGAATGTCGATGAGGATATGGAGAAAGGGAACCCTCACACATTGCTGGTGAGAATGTAAAATGGTGAAGTTGCTTTGAAAAACAGTTTGGCAGTTCCTCAAAGAGTTAATATATAGAGTTACCATATGACCCAGTAATTCTACTCCTGGCCTCACAGTGAGAGTTGAGAACACGTGTCCACATAAAAACTTGTACATGAATGTTCACAGCAGCATTATTCCTAATAGTCAAAACTTGGAAATGATCCAAATGCCTATCAACTGATGAATGGATACACAAAATGTGGTATATCCATAAAATGCAATGTTCTTCAACCATAAAAAGGAAAGAAATACTGATACATGCTACAGTGTGGAGGAACCTTGAAGACATTCAATTCAGCTAAGTGAAAGAAGCCAGATATAAAAAGGCCACGTATTGCATGACTGCGTTTAAATGAAATGTCCAGAACAGACTAATCCATGGAGACAGAAAGTAAATTAGTTGTTGCCAGGTGATGTAGGGAGGAAGGAATGGGGAGTGACTGCTAACGTGTAAGGCGTGATGAAAATGTTCTGGAATTAGATAGCAGTCTTGGTTACACTATTTTGTGAATACAGTAAAACCACTAAATTTAAAAGGGTGTATTTTATAAAATGTAAATTATCTCAGTGTAAAAACACTCTGAGTAAAATCAAAAGAACAAATGAAAAATTGGGTTAAATATTTACAACATCTATCATAGATAAGGGGGCAATAGCTATAATATATAAAGAAACTTAAACGTTAAGGGAAACAAGCCCAAAAATCCTATAAAAAATGGGCAAATTATACGACTAGACACTTCACAAAAAGATATTATTAAAACCATCCCTTAAACATATGAAAAGATATTAAATTTCATTTGAAATAAGAGAAAGGTAAATTAAAACTATACTGAGATGTCATATCTCACCCATCAGACTGGAACTAATTCAAAAGCTTGACAATCCACTGCGGTGGAACAGGCTGTGGGGAAACAGGCAGTCTCATACATTCCTTTCTTGCACTCACAAAAATGGTAGAAGTACAATGAAAGGCAATTTGCAGTATCTAACAAAACTCCCAATGCATGCTACCTTTAGCCTAGCAGCCTCACTTCTAGGAATATACTCTGAAGACAAAACCCCAACAATATGAATGTTTAAGGTTATTCACTACAACATTAATTATAATTGTAAAATATTGAAACTAATCTAAATGCCCAAACATAGGAAAACTCTTCGGGAAAAAACCAAACAAACAAACTATAGTACATGCATAAAATGGATTACTATGCATTAATATCAAATGAATGAGGAAGATTTCTATGAAGGTGATTTCCAGGATATTTTGCTAAGTGAAAAGAAAAAAGCAAACATACAAACAAGAAATAAATAAATTGGTGGGGAGGTGAAGGGATATTCCCAACAGTAGAATGCCGACTGATATATGTGGATGGAATGGTAGGGTTGGGCGGTCATTATTTTGCAACCATCACAGTAAAGACTGGTTTGGGAAACACTCATCAATAGATGCTAAACCTAGAGGGAAAATTTTGAAGTGGAGCAGGGTATTTACATGGTCTTAAAATGTCTCTCCACAGAATCCTCATTAGCTACAAGGGGGAAACTGCAACTGCACAGGGAAGAAACAGGACATCGCCTTGACTGGGTGACCCAAATTAACACCCTGACAAGGGGCAGATGGACTTCATGTGTGTCCAGATACAAGACCCCAAGAAGGACACAATACCCTTCTGTAGCATCCTAGCTAGGCACGTGTTGTCTGCATCTAGTGGAGAGGCAACATCAGACAAACCCAAACTGAGGAACAGTCTAAGAAACAGCGATATCCATGCCATAAAAGACAAAGACAGGCTGAGAAACTGTTTTAGATTAAAGTAGACCAGAGTTATGAACACTAAATGCAATACATGATCCTGGACTGGATCTTGTATTGGAGGGGAAAAAAATTGCCATAAAAGATAATATTAGGACAATCAACAAAATTGGAATTTGGCCTATACCAAGGTTAAATTTCTTGAATTTGATAACTGTACTGGTTATCTAAGAGAATATTCTTACTTTTATTAAACATAAACTGACATACTCAGGGATAAAGGGACACAACACAGCCAATGTTCTTTGTAATGAATAAAATTAAAAATATAAATAATAATCCCTCTGAATGTATGTGTGTGTGTGTGTTTTGTGTGGATGTTTGTATATGTGTCTATATAGATAGAAAAAATAAATAGAGTAGAACATTTTAAAATGGTGAATCCGGGCCCTACAAACATGGGGCTTTACCTAAACTTACTTCCCATTTACATTGTGCTAAGGACTCCCGGTAGTGATAAAGTCCAATCCACTGGAAGGCAGCATTTCTATTTGAATCCCTTTGCTAAATCTTTGCCTTTCAGACATTTGAACTTCCTTCTCTAGGCCAGTGTATTCTAAACTGCTAGTAGCCTAGGGAACACAGTTTGGAAAATGCTTCTCTAAAACAAACTCCAACCTTTGCAATGAATGCTGTTGGTATTGTATTTATGAAGGCATCTTCCATTCCAATGAATTTTGTCAGGGTTAATGGCCTTCACTGGAAAACTGTGAGGATATTATCATTTGACGTGTTTTCTTTGAAACTTAGAAATTGGCACAGCAAAGGAAGAGCCAAGACTTTGAGGGTAGATCTGGATTTAGTCATTACAAATGTAGGGAACAGGGGCTAAGAAAAAGACATTAAAATTAAAGCAAATTTGAGACTCTACTCTATAAAATGGGAGTAAAATGTAAAAAGGCTGGCAAAGTTGGAGTGAAAAACTGGTTCAATTAGAAACAAACAAACAAACATCCAGCTTTTGGGGCAATGTAAATCAAAACAAATCTTTGGCAAAATGTCAATATTAATGTAGAACTATAAAATATTCATATCCTGTGTCCTAGCAATTTCACTTCTGGAAATTTATCCCAGAAAAAATAATTCAAGAAAAGAACAAAGTGTTTCAATAAGAATATTTTCACTTACATTGATTACTGATTATTGGTTACTGATACTTACAACAAATTGCAAACCTGCCAGTGTTCCCTCACTCAATAAATGGCCCCACCAGCCACACAGCGACTGAAGCCAGAAACCCGGCATCAAGCTGGGCTCCTCCATTTCCTTCCCTGCCACACATCCGTGGCTGTCATTTCTATGCCCCGCATATCTCTCAGATCTGCCCACATCCTCTATTTGCAGTGATGCCACCTGAATCCAGGCCATCACCACCCCTGCATGGATGCCATGGCTGTGTCCTGAGGCATCTCTCTGCCATCCAGTCCATTCTTCATAGCTAGAGTGATCTTTCTAGACTGATAATCTGATGGTGTCACTCTTCCTGCTTGGAAATCTACCACTGCCCTTGGGATAAAGCTCAAATTCCTTAATATGACTTTCAACACCTACCTGGATGATATCCATCTACTGGCTTCACCATTCCCATTGCCTGGCCATGGGGAACTTCTTGAAGTTTTCTGAAGGAGTCAAGCTTTATCTCACCTTCAGACCTCTGCAACTGCTTGTCCTTCTGCTGGGTATGTCTTTCCCACCACTTAGTACTTTTGGAAGGAGATGTCTATGTGTATTATCTTTACTTTCTCACATCTCACTCACTCATGATGAAGACAGAAATCTCTGGTTTCTGCCTTCATCATTACTCCAATATGTCCCTCAACAAGGTCAACAATGAGAGGAAAAGAAAAGAAAAGAAAAGAAAAGAAAAGAAAAGAAAAGAAAAAAGAAATGGAAGGGAAGGGAAAAATTTTTAAAAATGTATTGGGCACTATTCTTAGCACTTTACAAATATTAACTCTTTTATCCACCCAACAACTCCATGTCCTCCATAATAGCAAAAGATAACAAAAGGAGAAGGGGTGACATAGAGAATACCTCCTTCCTTCTCTTTTCCTCCTGTGTCTGGCAAATCTTTTTCTGTTACCCTTGCCAGGCTATCCTCCTTTATTTGAACAATGAACACCAAAGTTCCTCAAGACTCTCCCATCCATCAATCCTCTTCTCACGCCACAAACCTTCCCTAGGTGATCTCCTTCTCTTCCATGGCAATTGCCATGGATATGTGGACGACTTCTGGACCTGTTTTCTGAGCTCCAGTCCTGTCTATATAACTGCCTAGCTCTCATTTCCATGTGTGTGCTGCATAGGTATCCCAGAGTCACCCTCTAAAACTGAGCTCACCATTTCTCCACTACCCAGTAACACCTGTTCTCCCACTGTAAATGGCACAACCATCTACTTGGTTTTCCAAACCAGAAGTGTGGGAGTCATTTTTGTCTTGTCCCTTTCCCTCTTTTACCCACATCCAATTATTCACCAAGTCCAATCAATTCTGCCTCCTAAAGATTTCTCAAATCTATGTACTTCTCGTATTCCCTACTATCATCATCGTAGTCCAAGCCACCATCATAATTGCCCTTTACTATGTCAATTGCCTCCTGACTGGTTTCTCCACTTCCACTCTTGGCACATCACCCCCAATCTATGCTCTACATACCAGCCAGAATAATCTTCCTGGGAAACACCGGGTTTGAACCTTGCCTGTGCCATTCATTGTTTTGGGCATATCTCTCAAACTTTCTAATTCTTGATTTCCTTATCTATGAAATGGAAATAATAATATATCACAATGTGGTAATAATTATTAAAAGAGATAATCCAGATAAAGTGAAAGTATGAGGCACCCTCATAAACTGTGGGTGGGGGAATACATTGTCAGCCAAATTTAAAAAGAAATAGCAATAAATTTCTTAGTACCATCGTTATATCTTATTTGAAATAACCAGAAAGTTTTAGTACTATTCTTTACAACTTTAATGGAGGAAAATTAAAAAAAAATTTTTTGAATTTGCTTTTAGTACATAATATGATACAAAGATATCAAAGTCACTGAGAAATCTCATAATGATGAAGGAGAACAGCAGTTATCAAGTATCAAATCTAAATAGTAGAAGAGATAAAGGTTTTAGAATGTAGTAAAGATCCCTAATTGTTTTGATAATATAAGTGCTAAATAAATAAATATGAAGGAATAAAGAAACTTTATGTGGGAATTAATACTTAAATTGTGCACAGAATATACGGAAACCCCCATTAGGGAGCCTCAAGGCTGCTCATGGAATGTGGACCTGGTAAGAGGGGACCAGCCTTTTCAGAGCTACTGTTCCACTTGTGTCTATGAAAAGCATTGGGTCCAGAACAGCTTTGGCAGCCAGTACATTGCAGCTTACCTGCAGGAAATGGTTGACAGCTGAGTCGTGAAACCCCAGGGCTTGTTCGACACTTGCCAATTCCCTCAATATTGGCACACACTCAAGGGTTTTTTCACCTTTACTGATCTCAGTATATTCTAAAGCCTCTTGATAGTAGGGCAAAGCTGCTTTTGATTGCTTCTGGCCTTGATACAATCTAAAAAAAACAAAAAAACAAAAAAACAAAAAACCCCACAAAGGAATAATTTTAAAAATAATTAAAATAGAAAATACTGAAAATACAGGGGAGCTGGTAGTTGGGATTTGGATCTCTGGCCGCTACTGTCCAGGTTCGTTTCCTAGTCAGGGAGACCTTTCCTCCAAGAGGCGGCAGGGCATGGTGGTGGAAAGGATGGCCTCTGGAGTCAAATCACTTGGGTTCAAATTCTGGCTCCACAACTATGGGAAGTACAACCTTCATGTCACCTAACCTGTTTCTTCCTCTGAAAGTTAAGGATAATAACTTCGTGGGTGTGATGGTTTGGAGGCTTTATGGAACTCAGAAAAGATCGTGTTCTTAAAGCTAATCCATTCCTGTGGGTGTAGACCTACTGTGGGTGGGACCTTTTGATTAGGTTATTTCAGTTGAGGCCTGCCCCAGCTGGGTCTGACTCCTCTTATGGGAGTCCTTTATAAAAGGATGAAATACAGAGAAAAAGACATAAAAGCTCAGAGAGAAAGCCATGGAAGCAAGAAACTGAAAGCATCAAAGCCCAAAAGAGAAGAGACCAGCAGAGGACGCATATGTCTTGCCATGTGACAGAGGAGTCCAAGATCGCCGGTAGCCAGTCTTTGGGGAGAAAATACTGCCTGTTGACATCTGCATTTGGACATTTTCATTGTAAACTATTAAATCCCCATTGTAAAAGACATCCCATTTCTGGTATATTGCATTTCAGCAGCTTTAGCAAACTAAAACAATGGGGTTATTATGAGAATTAAATTGGTTAATACTTCAAAGACACCTAGAACAGTTTCTAATACCTAGTAAGTGCTATGTGGCTGTTGGTTTAAAAAATATAAAAATAAAAAATATGTAACCAAACAATAACCATCATAAAGGATGCTGAGATGCTGATAAGTGATCTGTTGAGAAATTATAAACATTGTCTGGGACTGCATAGTATGTGAATATATCTCAATAAAATTGAATTATTAAAAAAAAAAACAAAAAAATGCCTGGTATTGGTGAGGAGGTGAAACAGCCTCATTAACTGATGGGGAGAATATAATTTGGGCATTAACTTCTCTATGTCAAAATAAATATATATATTTATTTCTTTTGACCACTAATTCCATTTCCCCTTCTAGTAGTTTATCCTGAAGAGATACTCTGGCAGGACAAAAAGATATATGCAAGAGTGTTTACCTTAGCATTCATTATAAGGGCATAAAAGTACAAAACACTTAAAATGTACCACTGGGGATTGTCTAGGCAGGTTACAGTAAGTACATCTATACTGTGGCATGCTATGTAGCCATTAAAGTTGATGTTGGGCCATATTTATCAATCTAGAAATATAGCCATTATACATTCTTCAGTAAAAAAGGCACGTTACAAAAATATTACGTCCAGTATAATCTCATGCAGGTGGAAAATGTATATCTAGCCTGTCTGAACACATATGCATTTGATGTCTGAAAGGATGGTGATTAAAATGTCAGCAATGGTTATCTCCAGGCAGTTGGATTGTGGGTGATTTTACTTTCCTTATTTAGGCTTTTCTAGATTTCTCAAATTTTCTTCTACAAAATGATATTACTTGCATATCAGAAAAATGTTCATTTGAAAAGCATAAGTAAAAGTGGCGGTGGGAAAACATTCTTTTAACTTCATAGGATAAGATTTCTCAAAAAAAATTATCCTTATGTATTGTTCAACAAACACAACAACATCTTTTCTAAAACATTTGCTAACACTCTTACAAACTTTTTCTTTCATGGCAAAATTTTATGTACAAAACTTAATAATGAAAGATATCAATCCTTTCCTATCTAACCCCCCATTCCAGAACTTCTAGTACACAAAGGTCTTAATGATTCCCAAATTGCCCGTGGGAATGTAAGAAAGTGACAAAGAGAACACATAATAAAATCGGTCTTGTTTCTAACAATCATTGGGTATTTTTCATGCCTGTCTTTGCTCTCCAATAAATTTCAAAAGATTTGACTGACAGAAGAAGTAAAGATCCTTCTGGTTCCTGATCCTGTGGTTCAGATGGCCGTAATGAAATAGAATGCTGACTGAAGAGTTTGGGAACTGGGACATCGTCTAGAATTTCAAAAAGGCTCAAAACAGGAAGAAGTCAGATGTGTGCCTGGACCAAGGAGGGCAGTGGCCTGTAGCAACTCTAGTCTTGGAGGGAAGACATTAGTAGGTAACCTGGGAACACTGCTGTGCCTCCTGTCTCCTAATGAATTTAGAACATTAGCAGATAATCAGTAGATTTGCATCATACTTTATTTTTTGAAGAGAAAACCCTCTATGATCTCTGGTGATAGGAAGAGGCTTTGAAACACATGGTTAGTAACAAATTACCTAGCCAAAGAATTAAATTCCTGCTAGACAAAGCTTATACAATCAAGAACAGGGGTTGGCAAACTATAGCCTGTGGGCCCAATCTGGCCTACGGTCTGTTTTTGTCAATAAATGTCCATGTCCATTTGTTCAGGACTGCTTTACTATAATGGTAGAGTTGTGTAATTGCAATAGAGACTGTATGGCCCATGATCTAGAATTTAGAGTAAGTCGCACACTTTCAAAATGATTTCAGGTTTTTTCCCCACTTATTTTAGCTTAGAGAACTTGGACAATGCCATAGATATCTGAGCAAAGGAAAAAAAGATTCATTTTTTTCCTTTCTCATCTTCCTGTGTGATGCAGTGTGTGAAAAGGGAGTAAATGTCCTTAAAAGAATAGTTCCTTTGTTTCTGAGGCTGCCCATAAAGTCATAGAAGAATAAAAAAGCAAATGCCAACATCAACACCAACAAGATCTCATCTGGGCAACTGCTTTTAAAAAAAGTTTAGTAATTAAGCTGATAAATGAGAAAACAAGAGAAAAGTAAATAATGACAAGGCATGCATAAATTCATACATCAAATATTTTCCCTTTCTAGAGATAGGGAGCTAAAGAAAAGTAATTGCATGTTTGTAACAGAGACTGTGGACAACATAGAGCTACCAACTATCTTAGCTAATAGTATAGCATCATTCCAAGTTAACACAAAGTTGGCCTTTTCTGGTATCAAAATGTCATCGTGGAATATATGACTTTCAGGGAAAATTTTATAGGAAAAAAGTACACGAGGAGAAGCAGGGTAACCAGTAGAGAAGTACTGCAACTGGAGTCAGAAAACATGAACTCAGTTTCAGCAGGCTCATTGACGAGGTCATATAACCTTGGGCAAGAACAGACATCTCTGAATCTTGGCTTCCTCATCTGAACACTGGTTTCCAAAACTGGAACCCTCAGATGCTGCTTGTGGGAATGTAAAATGGTGCAGCCACTTAGGGAAAGTGTCAGTTCCTCAAGAAGTTAAAAACAGTTACTATGTATCTAGCAATTCCACTTCTAACTATATTTCTGAGAGAAATAGAAACATATGTTCATACAAAAACTTACACACGAATGTTCAGAGCAGCATTATTCACAATAGCCCAAAAGCGGACGCAACACACATGCTCATCAACAGATTAATGGATAAATAGAATGTGGTATATACACGCAATGGAATATTATTCAGTCATAAAAAGTAATGAAGTTCTAATACATGCTACAACATGGATGAACCCTGAAGACATCAGGTTGAGTGAAATAAGCCAGATACAAAAAGACAAATATTGTGCGATCTTGCATATATGAAATACCTAGAATAAGCAAATTCATTGAGACAGATAGTAGATTAAAGGTTACCAGGGGCCAGGAATTATGGCTTAAAGGTGTAGAGTTTTTGTTGAAAGTAATAAAAATATTTAGGTAATGGATGTTGGTGATGGTAGCACAATATTAGGAATGTAAGTAATACCAATGAATTTTACACTTGAAAGTGGTTAAAAAAGGGAAATTTTGAGTTATACATATGTTACCACAATAAAAAATTTCTTAAAAAAAAAAGGAATAAAGTGCTGATACATGCTACAACATGGATGAACCTTGAAAACATTATACTAAGTGAGAGGAACCAGTCACAAAAGGTCACATATTGTATGATTCCATTTGTGTAAAATGTCCATAACTGGTAAATCTATAGAGATGGACAGTAGATCAGTGGTTGCCAGGAGCTGGGGTCTCTAATCTTCCAGAGCTTGGTCTCTAACCTTCCAGAGCTGGTGGGCATGTCTCCTGATAAAGAATCGGGCCTGGGACTCCTGCAAAAAGCCTAGGTCTATGAAAAATATGATCTTGGTAAGAAATCAGGAAATCATGAAGGGAAAAGCCATATAAAACAGCCTTTTAATGGAGTATTCTATTAAATCAATTACTCTGTTAGTTTAATGATATGATATGCTTCGAGCAACACCCCTGGAGAACACAGATGTGGAAGAGTCCAGAAATCAGTGATAAACCCAGAATGTTTTTCCTTTGATTGACTCTTCAAACCAATAATACTTACCCAAACTTAAACTCCTATTTAAATTTTGCACCCTAGGCACCTTGCTTCCTTAGTCAGACCCGCCCCTGTTCCCTGACATACCATGCAGGGTTAGATGCCTCTGCATTGTGCTCCCACAGAAGTGTGAACTCTCCTGATCTCAAAACATCCCTCATACCGTATTATAACCCTGCCTGTTGACCTATCACCATCCCCTTTAGTGCTAGGGTTCTTTGAAGACAAGGACCAAGTCTGCCTCATTTACCTTTGCATTGCCAGCATCTTCCACAGAATCTGGCAAACAGTGAGTGCCAACTGTCTGATGGAAGGAGGGAGGATGAGGTGAGGGAGGGAGGGAGGAAAGAAAAGAAGGAAGGAAGGGACAACCTGCAATCCTATTGGCTTAGAGATGACTTAGAAGCTTCAGTTCATACCTTAATTTTCACAGATTCCAGAATAAATTTCAGGAAAAAAAAAACTTCAAGAAAGGAACATGTTTTCACATTGACTTGGTAGCAAACTATTAGAGACTATTCATCTAATTAAGGGATGGAGAACTTGTTGAAATTTTATAAAAGATGTTATAAAAGAAACCTTTTAAGAACCTCTTGCTGGCAGATTCCATACCTAAAGATTTTTCTTCCATGGGCAACAGTGTAGACGAATGTTGGGTACACTCACCCAGGACAGCTACTCAGAAATGGGAACATCAAACCTTTTTTTTTTCTTTTTTTTCTTTTTTAAATCACATTTTGCTCAATCCAAGTAGTTAACTTTCCTTTACTTCTCTGCCTTGGAATTTAATTTGAATATTTTCTGAAAAGGAAAACTGGAAGGAGGTAGATTCTGCAAGAACAAACATGTGGTGTTGGCTGGCCATAGTTTTATCCTTTTTCCTGCTACAAGAATGTCTCAAATGACAGCACAGTCCCCATGGAAGCAGTGACACCTAGCAGGCTGAACTTAGTGGGGTGCCCAGTCCAAAGGGATGCAGTCACCCATAAAGCATCCACCTGGGTAAGGTGACCTGTTGCCATTTCTGAACTTTCTAAATTCAAAAGATTTTTGTCAGCCTATTATTGGCCCCACATTTAAAATCCTGCTGAATTCTTCAGACTTTGAGTCCTTCATCTGTAGGTAAAACGACTACCTCTGTACCTGGGTTATCCCAAGAGGGGTGGGGGAATTAGATTCCTCACACCATATACACAAAATTCCAAGAGGATTAAAGGCCTAAAGTTAAAAAGCAAAACTTTGAGGTTTTAGAGAAAATAAGAAGAAAAAGTAACTCCATGAAATTGCGTAAGGAAGGATTTCTTAAATGAGACACAAAAAAGAACAAATCAGAGCAGAAAAAAAGGATATATTTAGCCTGTGCTAGAAGAGTCAGCCTTAAGAAAGGGAAACGGCAAGCTACAAATTTGAAGCATGTAACCACAAATAATTTATAGCCAGAAATATAATGTCCACAAATTAATAAGAAAAAAGCCAACAGCCCAATAGGAAAGTGAGAAAAAGATGTGAACAGACAATTCACAGAGTGGAAATTCCAAATGTCTGGCAAACATAAGAAAATATTCTCCACCTCACTAACAATCAGGGAAAAGCAATTGAAACCATGAGATGTATTCTTGCAACCGTATGATTGGAAAAGATGTGAAGTAATAGGAACGGACATAACCTACTGATGGGAGTATCAGTTGGTGGAAAGCAGCTTGGTATATCAGGTAAAGTTGAAGATAAGGATGCTTTTCAAGTGAGAAATTCCACTCCTGGGCGTGTACCTTAGAGAGAATCTTGCACACGTGCCCAAAGAGTCACGTACAAGAATGATCATAGAAATATTACCTGTAATAGTGAAAAGTTGGAAGCAATTTACACATTCACCCTCAGGAGAATGGATAAATTAGGGCAAAGTCTGACAATTAAACACTATATGAAGGTATAAAATGCAGAGTTAGTGCTACATGCATCAGTTAACATGGATAAATCTCAGAAATACAAATGTTATGGGAAAAAGTAAGCTATGCAAGAAAACACACATAGAAATTTTAAAATAAGAAAAAATAATACTATAGATTATTTATGAGCATATATGTATACAGTAAAGGTATAAAAACAATTAGAGAAATGAGAAACACTAAATTCAGCATTATAATTACCTCTGCTGTGGGAAGGAAGAAAACAGGATTGGGAAGAACGCATTAAGGTCTTCCATTTATCCGAAATCTTCTATTTTGTAAGCTGGGTATTGGGTCCAAGACTATTTGTATAGCACTATCTATATTTTTATATGTCTGAAATATTTCATTAAAAAGATGGACAAATACAGCACTCTATTGTTTGGTGTATCCAAAGAATGAAATACATCCTATTCTTCACCCTTTGAAGTTGGCTATTTTATACTAATACAGGATCCTGGCACTAACACAGCCTGAAATGGAGGCTATCAAGCAAATGCAACCTGCGATGAGCCTTCTGAAGTTCACTGAGAGTACACTATTCACATAAAAGACAAAAAGGAAAATAAAATTACTTTAGTTCCACACTATATTTAATAAAAAAGCCATTGAGAGAGTACTATATCAAGAAATGGCTAAATTATAGTTTTACCTCCATCTCCAACTCATTTAAAGCATCAGTCAATTTCAGGTAATCTTGTCTGTTTCCAGTTTCTCATATGTAATGTTTGGGATAGCAATATTTTTTCCTTTCCATTTCTACCTACCTTCCAGGGATGCTCTGAGGATGTACTATCTGGTATGTCCATAATGTGCTTGGGTAGCTTTAAGAAACACACTAGACAGCTGAAAAGATGGAGAAATTTGAACAACAGAATGTGGCAGTATGTTAATCTGGCAGGACCACAATTTAAATCATGGCATATTTTGTTGAATGAAAATATATCCACAGTAATTTTACAAGGTATGTGATGAGACATTATCTCATCTTAGATGAGCCTCAAAAGATCTCACGGGGATGGAGATTTGTTTTAACATGCAACAAGCAAATGCAATCTCCTCTGGCATTACTAAGGCAACAGAGAATTTGGCAAGAATGTTGAGCTTTGTGGAAATTTTATTGATGATTGGAATCTGATGAGAAACTCATCCTGAAACGAGACAAGCGAGATTTTCTTGAATCTTCGTGACACGAGATTTGCATCTGGATCCCACTCAACCATGTGGGCACCTGCAGGTAATGGCTTTGCTCTGGAGACTGCACTGTGCATTTTCCTTTCTTCACTAGTGAATCTGATCCATGCTGTGGTTAAGTGCTGGGACCCTAAAGTTTGATAGACCTGGGTTAAGCCCTGGCTCTGCTCTGCTCCTTCCCAGCTATATGACTGTGGGGTGTGACCTCACTTCTCTTGGCCTCATTTGCTTCATCTGAAAATGGGGATACGAAGAATATCCACCTTGCAGAGAGGACTGAGGATTACATGAGATGAAACCTGTAAAGCATTTAGCAAAGAGATGGACACAAGTGGTCAATAATTGTTAGCTATTATTGTTGCTTTTAATATTGTTTGCAGGTATTTAAGGAAAATGTGTGTTTCAAGGACACAGTGTCAGAAAAGGAAAGGCAAAAATGCAGTGCTATAAAATATTAAAGCTTTAGGGGTTTCAAGAAATAGAAAGAAGATAAAATATATGAAAGTCATCTGTGTCAAGATGGGTTTCTGCTTCCCCATATCCAAAAAATAGGAGTTTTTTATTTTTTTAATTAGACTTTGTGTGAGCCAAAAACATCTCTTCAATCACACAGAAATATAGGATTGGGAATAATGGTAGCAAAGCAAACAAACAATTTCCTTCTTTTTAAATAAGTCTAAAGCATTCCAGGTACATAGAACTCTATGGTGAGGAGCTGAGAAGATAAACACCTCTTTTGGAGAGATGAGCAGGACATTCCCAAGGAATGGAGCAAACTAAAAAAAAAAAAAAAAAAATACTGAGTCCTGAAAGCAAAAGTTAGATTTGGGACTTATTAACTGGGGCAATTCAGGGGGAACTGTGGGAACTAAAAGCAAAGGCTATTACTAAAAGCCACTGGGAAGCATTACGGAACTAGGTAGAATTCCAACCTTACCCTCTTTATCCCCATTGTCTTCTATTCCTTCCCAGGAAAGTACTGGCTAAGGGAGAAGCCTCTCCCATTCCCTTTCCTCTTTGGAAACTTGGTGGTAAAATCATTTTCAATGAATCAAGAGAGACCGAGACAAAGAAACAAAATCAAACTTAAATAAGCAAATAAGATTCCCTGGCAGTAGCTTAGGCAGGTTTTATGAGAGCAAAGACAACAAAGCTTAGCTTTTCCAGGTCACAGGAAAGAAAATACATCAAAGAATACTGCATGCCAGGGGCAGTCTTAATACACAGAACTGTAATTGGCTTTAAAATGAAATCATTTCTGAAGAAACTGCAGAAAAGAAAATGCTCAATTAAATAAAAATAGCTATCTTTTTTTCCCCCAATTTGGTATCTGTTTCATCTTCACAGCAACCGTCCGAGGACTATCATTCCCACTTTAACAGAAGAGGAGAGGAAGGCCCAAATTCCTACAGCTGGGAAGTTTGGCTTGAACCCAGATTTGAACCACACACTGTTAACTACATCACTTTGCAATTCTTAGGAGTGTCCTATTGATGCAACTCTGAGGAAAGAAAAGTATTTGCTTCTTATAGACACCCTTGAGAGCTACTTCAACAAAGCAATGCTGGGAAACACATTCACTGGGCAGGCTGTGGAAGAAGCCAGAGACAACACATCCGACCCAGAGGAAGCCAGGAACAAGTCGAATGTTCTGGAGCAGGAGTCTCTGTAGGTTACCCCCACAGTGCCATGCAGAAAGGTCATTTTAAAAGGTGGAAAGGGGTGTGCACGTGCATGTGTGTACATGTGTGTGTATAAGTGTGAAATGGTTGTACACCTGCGTATATAAAGATGACTATTTGTCTCTTTATATTGGTAACCAGGATAGAAAATAATTCTTAACACTGGGAAAAGTTTTCCCATTTTCACTAGTGTCTTTCTGGACTAGATGACTTGAATTCACTTTCCAAAGTTAATAAGCAATAATTGGGTGAAATAGCTATTGGGACGGAGGAGAGACAGAGAGGAAGATGCTCGAGGCCACAAGCAGAGATGGAAGACCCGGAGCATGAGTCACCAGGAAGCACAATCTGTCAGCCCGTGGAGGACAGCACCGGCCCGGTGGGCACCATAAAAGGAGACGTGGAAGGGTGAAGGTGATGCTCAAAAAGATACCCTTTTATGAGAAACAGAAACCCTGTGAGAGGCTACCCTGGGCTTCTACCTCCAAGACCTGGCAAAAGAAAAGGCCCTTGTGATTCAGCTTTAACCACAGAAACGTACAGAGCCATGTTACTTTCAGAACTAGTTTGGGCAAGATATTCACATTTCGACGAGGAAACAAAGTAAAGTAATAGACTGGAAACCATGCAGTTTGAACATGAGAGTTCCAGCGAAGGCAGCTGTGTGAAGAATCAAGATCGAAAGAGGCAGAAAAGCTTAAAACAACTCTGCAAAAACAAAAGTAAGTTTGTAGGACAGCCTTGGCACATGATCGGTTCAATTCCTGTTGGGTGTTCAGCACAGAAGTGTGCACGGCCCGCCATCTGCTGGCGAGGTTTGGTATTGCTGGTGGGGAAAGCACTGGGAGGAAGCCCCAGATTCTGGCAGAGGATCATTTACTCTATTTTATGGCATTGCTTCTCAACAGTAAGAACTACTTACATTAGTCAGACTTCAACAGCATGCAATAAATATCAGATCTTGGGGCTCAGATTTATTTATTTCCTGTCTTACAATCCAAGACAGAATAGCTAATTCTGGGCAGAAAGAGAGTCTGGCCTGGTAGGGGCAAATAGCAGAGATGAATATTCCCCACTTGTATGAATTTTAAAATATCTTCTTCCAAAACTTGAAGTAAAATACACATCCAGAAAGGTACCCAAGTCATAAGAGTGCAGTTGTATGACTTATCTAAAACAAATGCAATTGGGTAACTGCCACCCAGATCACGAAATAGAAAATTATTAACTTTCCAGAGGCCCCGTGGCAACTCCTCTCAATCACTACCCTCATCTTCTTCCCTGCTATATTAATAGGATCTCAGAGCATGAATTCTTTGGGGTCTAGCTCCTTTCACTAAACATATTTGTGACAGTCTTCCATGATGTTAAAGCGCAGAAGTAGTTTGATCATTTTCTTTGTAGGAATAGATCATAATTTGATCTATTCTACTTTTGGTGAACATCTGGGTGGTTTCCAGTTTGTGGAGGGTTGTGGTTTGAAGCTGAATGGACCCTAGAAGATCATGTCCTTAAAGCTAATCCTTTCCTGTGGGTGTAGACCAATTGTGGGTGAGACCTTTTGATTAGGTTATCTCAGTTGAAGTGTGCTCCAGGTATGTCTTAATCCTCTTACTGGAGTCCTTTATAAGAGGACGAAAGACAGAGAAAAAGACACAGAAGCTGAGAGAGAAAGCCACGGGAGCCAGAAGCTGAAAGCAACACAATCTTGAGAAGGGAGAGACCAGAAGACAGAGCCATGTGCCTTGCCAGATGAGATCAGCATTGCAGGCAGCCAGTTTTCAGGGAAAAAGCATCACCTGATGATGCCTTGATTTGGACATTTTCACAACCTCAGAACTGTGAGCTTGTAAACTAATAAATACCCATTGCTAAAAGCCGGCCTATTTCTGTTTTATTGCATTCTGGTAGCTTCAGCACAATACAACATGGAGATTACAATTAATGCTGCTTTAAACATTCTTGGATGTGTCTTTCTGATGAACATCTGTATGCATTTCTGGTCATCTATATTTGGGAGTGATAATCCTAGGTCACAGAGCATGCAAATGCTCAAATTTAGTAGCTAATGCCAGTTTTCTAACATAGTTATACTAATTTCAAGCATTAGCATCTGAGACAACAGAGGACAGCACTAATCCTTGCCAACACTTGTTAATATCAGTCTTTTAAAAAATTTTAGTCATTCTAGTGGAAATGTAGTAATCTTACGATTTTAATTTTCATTTCTCTGATGACTGATGAGATGGAACAGCTTGAGATATGTTTATTGGCCATTTTTTCTTCGTGAAAAGTCTCTTGCCCATCTTTCTATTTAGTTGTTTATCTTTGTTGTATTGACATATAGGAGTTCTTTATAGATTCTAGGCATGAACCCCTTTGCTAGTTATATATATTACAAATGTCTTCTTCCTCTCTTCGCTTGCCTGTGGTATAAAATATATCATGATTTAAAGACATGAGCTAAAGTACTCGAAGTTCCTTGCATCATCCAGGAAACGGTTAACTGAAAAATGTGCATTAGACTCTTATAAGTTGGGGATGTAAGGGCAAACTTTATGGTAACCACCTACAAAATAAATAAAAGAATGTGTACAAGTTAATAGGAAAATGGAATGATAAAAATATTTGACTAATCTAAAAGAAGGCAAGAAAGGAGAAAGGAACATAAAATTGGTATAATGAAGTGGAAAAAGAGAGCAAGATAGTAGACGTTTCTCCAAAGAAGATATGCAAAGTCCAATAAGCATATGAAAAGATGTTCAACATCATTAGCCATTAGAGAAATGTAAATCCAAACTGCAATGAGATGGAAAACAATGTGGAGGTTCCTCAGGAAGCTAAGTATAGATCTGCTATATGACCCAGCTATTCCATTGCTAGGTATATACTCAAAGGAACTGAAAGTTAAGACACAAACAGACATTTGTAAACAGATGTTTACTGTGGCATTATTCACGATTGCCAAGAACGGAAGCGGCCCTAATGTCTATCAACGGACAAGTGGATAAACAAACTGTGGTATATACACATGATGGAATATTACGCAACTGTAAGACAGAACAAAGACATGGAACATATAATAATGTGGATGAAACTTGAGGACATTAAGTTGAGTGAAGTTAGCCAGAAACAAAAGGACAAATACTATATGGTCTCTCTAATATGAACTAATATTAGTGAGCAAACTTTGAGAGTTAAAAGCTGATAACACAGGCTACCAGGAGATAGAAATCAGGGTAGAGATCAGGCATTTGATGCTGAAGGACTACAGAATGTTTAGCAGGATTGGTTATACAGATCCAGAAATAGATAGCATAATACTGTGTGACAGTAGCACAATATTGTAAGTACACTGAACAAAGATGTCTGTGAGTAAAGATGAAAGAGGTGGGACAGGGGAATATATGACACCAGAGTAAAGATAGATGATGAAGACTGAGACTGTATAACTTGGCAAAAACTGGAGTGGCCAAGGACTGTTACTAAATGTACAAATGTAAAAATGTTCTCACATGTGGGAGAACAAATGAATGTCAACCATGCAGAGTGTTCAAAAAAGGGATGGTATTTGGGAAAAAACATACTCAAAGCAAACTGGAGTCTATGGTCAACAGTAACATTGTAATATGCTACCATTAAATGTGACAAAGACAATACACCAAAGTTAAATGTGTGAGAGGGGGATATAAGGGAGGGATATGGGATTCTTGGTAGTGGAGTTGTTTTCTGTCCTCACTATTATATTATATTGTATGACATTTTATTTTTCTTTTTATTACCTTTTTTATTATTCACACCAAAAAAACAGCCTTTTTCATAGTAATCAATATGTTCAAGTGCTGACTGTGGTGATAAATGTACAACTATATGATGATACTGTGAACAACTGTACACCAAGGAAAATTGTACATTATGTGAATATATCTATATAAAATTGTAGGAAAAAATATAAATAGGGGTAAAAGTGCTGGAGAAAACATGGAGAGAGGGATGTACCTATTTGCTGTTGATGAGGAGGCAGAATGGTGTAGCCTTTCTGGAGGTCACTGTGTGGTTCCACAAGAAGCTAAGTATATGGGGGCCATAAGGTCCTGCAACCTCACTGTGGGGTATGTACTTGGAAGATCTGAGAACAGAGACTTGAATGGACATTTGAACACTGGTGTTCATGGAGGCAGTATTCATGATTTGCAATGGGTGGAGGTGGCCTAAGGGTAAACTGACTGAGGAACAGAATGGTGAACTGTGCTGCATGCCTACAATGGAATATCGAGCAACTACAAGGAGTGAAGTTGTGAGACATGCAACAAGGTGGACGGATCCTGTAGACAGCATTTTGAGTGAAGCACACCAGAAACCAAGGCAAACACTATAATGCCTCACCAATATGGACTAACTACAGTGTGTAAACTCAGAATTGAACCTTAGAGCACAGCCTAACAGGGAAATGATTATTGTAATGGTCCCTAGATTGTAAGCTCTTACAGCAGTCAAATCTAATCCCGAATTTTAATGGCTATCTCCAAACTTTGAGATGCTTTTCCCTTTTTGTATAGCCTGATTGGTCTTTGGAACATTGGGTATCTGTGTGACACCTAAAACTCAGAGCTAGAGCTCGGCAGATATGAATGTCAGTATTAATGCATACACAGCAGCTGTTAAAAAAAGAAAGCTGCAAAAGAGCCCAGACTTCAACTAGAGGCATGAAAGAAGCAGATCTGGTTAAGACTAGGGCAAATTGGGCCAAAGGGTAAAGGTTGATACTGACTGTGTGTTAGAACTTCCACTTCCATGTGAGACCAAGGGAAGAGATGTTTATTTGGTGTAGGATCTATATTTTCTATACAATATAACTTCTACAGAAAGTCTGTTCAAATACCACAATTACACGGAACTTTGAACAGGAAGTGAGATAATGGTAAGTCTGTCGAGGTTAGAGTGAAATAGCAACATATCCTAAAGTAATTTGGGCGGGGAATAAAAATATATATTTGGGCTCCCCCTGAGGAGCTGGGGGAGGATGCAGAGGTGTTGGGCTTCCTCACCTGGATTGTTGCTGATATTCTCACAAACATTGGGGACTGAAGGCTTGACATGCCGAGCCCTCTACCTTGGGGCTTGCCCCTACGAACCTTGTTACTACAAAGGAGAGGCTAAACCTGCTTATAATTGTGCCTAAGGGTCTCCCCCGAGTGCCTCTTTGTTGCTCAGATGTGGCTCTCTCTCTCTAACTAAGCCACTTTGGCGGGTGATCTTGCTGTCCTCCCCCCTACGTGGGACCTGACTCCCAGGGGTGTAAATCTCCCTGGCAATGCAGGATATAACTCCCAGGGATGAATCTGGACCTGGCATTGTGGGATTGAGAACATCTTGACCAAAAGGGGGATGTGAAATGAAATGAAATAAAGCTTCAGTGGCTGAGAAATTTCAAATGGAGTCGAGAGGTCACTCTGGTGGACATTCTTATGCACTACATAGATAGCAGTTTTTAGGGTTTAATGTACTGGAATAGCTAGAAGTAAATACCTGAAACTATCCAACTCCAACCCAGTAGCCTTGACTCTTGAAGATGATCATATAACAATGTAGATCACAAGGGGTGACAGTGTGATTGTGAAAACCTTATGGATTGCACTCCCTTTATCCAGTGTATGGATGGATGAGTAGAAAAATGGGGACAAAAAATAAATGAAAAATAGGGTGGGATGAGGGGGATGATTTGGGTGTTCTTTATTTTTTATTCTTATTCTGATTCTTCCTGGTGTAACAAAAATGTTCAAAAATAGATTGGGGTGATGAATGCACAACTAGATGATGGTACTGTGAACAGATGATTGTACACCATGGATGACTGTATAGTATGTGCATATATCTCAATAAAACTGAATTTAAAAAAAACTGCAATGAGATACCACTTCACTTGTACTAAGATGTCTATTATTTACAAAAAATGGAAAATTACAAGTATCATTGAGGATGTTGAGAAATTGAAACCCCTGATACATTGCTGGTGGAAATGTAAAATAGTACAGCCATTGTGGAAAACAGTTTGACATTTCCTCAAAAGGTTAAACATAGAATTACCATACCGCCTGGCATAATATTGGTAATTAAAGCCAAAAATTTTGAAGATTGAAGCAAAGGGGTAGAAAAAGATATGGGAAAATGTGAACCAAAATAAGAGATTAGGGTATCAATTTTAATATAAGGCAAAATAGAGATACAAAGGTCAAAGAAGGACAACATATACCAATCAATAAAACAGTCAATTAAGAAAATAGGCTGCTATTGATCTCTCTGCTCCCCAACAACATTATCTCTGAATTTATAAAGCAACGACTGAAGGAACCATAGGGAGACATAAATCAATAATTGTAACTGGAGATCGAAACAGACTCATCTTAAAAACTAATAAATCAAATTGGCAAAAAATAAGCAAAGATACACATCTGAATAAAAGAATAAATAAGGTTAACCTAATACAGATTTATTAGACTGAACTTTACACACAACAAACATATTCATACTTGGAACATCCACAAAAATTGACCATGGTCTTGGACACAAAGGAAGCCTTGACAAATTTCAGAGAGTCAATATCATACAACTATGTTTTTGTCCATACTGCAAAAAATTAGAAATCAATGACAATAGGATACCTTGAAAAATCCCACATACCTGGAAATTTAAAAAGACATCACTGAATAATCTCTGAACTGAAGAGTAACTGATAAACCAAATTATGAACTACTAAGAACTTAATGACAGCGATAATGCATAAAGGGGCAATAGATGTAAGAAAATATTTGCAACATCATTAATATTTAAAATGTACAAGAAAACCTTGATTATCAATAAGAAAAGTACAGGGACACCAAAAGAAAATTGAGAAAGAATGCAAACAGGTTATTTGTAGAAGGGGAACCCCAAGTGGCCAAGAAGTATATGAAAAGGGACTCAAACTCATTAAAAAGAGAAATGTAAATAGAATTTCAAAATGATTAGATGGCACCTTACATCCATCAGGTCAGTAACCATTAGAAAGAATGACTGTGGTCCATTTCCAAATACCGTTAGGAATGTGAGAAAACAGAAACCCCTTTTCAAGGGGATGGTGGATTGGTAAAGCAAGTTGACGGTGCTTGGTGAACTTTTAAGAACCCGTGTACCCTGTGACCAAGCAATTCTGCTCCTGGGGTATAAACCTAGAAAAATCCTCATGTGGCTGCAGAAGTGAACCTGTGTAAGGACGATCATAGCAGCACTGCTGTGGGAACAGAGAACTGGGGACAAGCTCAATGCCCATTTCTGGGATACAGGTAAGCAACGTGAGGTACATGCATTCTATGGAGCACTGTGTAGCAGTCATGAACTAAGGTATGTACAACAACTGAAAACTGTGTTGGGTGGAAAAAGTGAGCAACAGAATGAGATGTAGGCTACGAATTTATACAAACTTAAATAGCATCAATGCATAAAACAATACTACTATTCAGAGATACATATTCAAAGACATAGACTAAGTAAAATACATATCAAGGTTGTATGTGTGGTGATGATAATGAGAGTGAAAATCAGAGATGAAGAGGAAAAAAAAGCTTTGTATTTTAAAAAGCATACAAAAAGGTCTTGCATGGGCTGACGAACTTTCTGCACTTAAAGTAAAAAAAAACTAAAAGAAAAAAAAAGACCAAAACAAAACAAATTAACCAGGGGGAATTATGATTAAAAAAAAAAAAAAACATCTTGAAAAGCATTAGTTAGTTGGTCCTTCTCAGCTTCCATTCATACAGAAGCCTTAGGTGTGCTCCCATCGCGACCCTTCGCTTCCCTTCTTAAACGATTCTACTGGGTCTCTGAGTCCTTTCTTGGGAATCAACCTATGAGTGTAGTGTAGTTAGGAAGGTAACTGATTTATTCTGGCTTTGGCTAAGGGCAGCCATGTAGGTTTGCTGGGATTCTCTGCCTCTTCTAGAATAATCCATTCTCTCCCCTTGCAACCCCAATCCATCCTTCCAAAGAGTGTGGGCCTACTCTGTCACCTCAATACTCTAAGGAGTTAGCTTAGGGTTGGCCTTTGGGGTGAGATAATGTGCTAACTACAAGACCCATCTTCTCTTCCCTCCAGGTTTCAAGTATTTATGTCTCTTCCAGCTGGATTTCTATGGTGTATGTGGACTGTGGAAAGGAACAAAGAACCTCTCATCATCACGGATTTGGATAGGTTTAAGATGTTTCTGCTTTGAGGCCTTAATCATCAAATCAATCTATTGAAGCATTCTAGACTGGAGCAGTAGAAGACAAAAGGAAGGGAGGGAGAGAGGGAAGGGTGTGGAGGCAGGGAGAGCAGGCAGAGAGAAAGGGGAATGATGATCAGAGCTCTAGGACCCATGGGTGGATATGAGAGCACTATGTTTAGTGAAAGGTGTCACTGATGTGTGTCTTGGTGGTGGCAGCTCTGATGTGACTGTGTTCCCCTTTTACTTCTGGACAACGGCCACTTTGCTTGGAAAAGTCCCATGCTGAAGGTCCTCCTCCCTGAAGACAGATTCTACCGTTAAGAACCTTGAGCTATCATACAGACAAAGTCCTGAACTTGAAACTTACTGTGCAAATGACAATTTGATCTGCGCTTGAATTTCCATCCATTCTTCCTTTATAATTCTCCCACATTGCAGCAGCTCTTTTGAAAGTCTCTCTGCTTTTGTCAAATTCTGTGAAGCTTCCTTAAATCTGAGTTGGGTTCAAGGAACTGTACACTTGGTTCTAGATTATGGGACCCCAGATCCTAGACTTTCTTGGCTCCCCTACTCCCTATCACCCTTTCCGAGTCACCTATCAACTTTTTATTTCACCTTGAGAACAAAATATAAGGATTACGAGACAAAAGGATACTTTTGTAGTGAGGTTAGGGCTCTTCCCAAGGTATGAAAAAGCTCCACTGAACACTTGAAAACATCTGTATTGTCATCACAGGAAGGTGTAATGGAGTTGGTGAGAATTTCTTTGGCTTTTTCTGCATGTTGTTTTGCTTGCAGTGACAGTCCTGTGAACAAAGAAAAAGAGGCCTCAGTTTCTCTTTCATCTTAGCTGGAAAGGAGTCTGGTTCTCTGTGGCCAGGGAATCCAACGAGGTCTCCCTCTCATCTTGTTGAGTGGCACATGGTGGTATGTCTGGGCAGCATCTCTGAGTGTCTCCACCGCAGCCCAGCCAACAGGCTCGGGCAATAAGATCACAATGCATTTACCTGTCATGATTTAAAAAAGGAAAGAAGTGTGATACACTGAGTACTCGATAATGTTTTTCCAAAAACAGTCTTTTTAGAAATAAACAGAGCAAGCTTCAGTTGAACAGCTTTGAAATCTCACCATTATCATACATACAATAATGTTATAAGTAATTATAAAAAACAAAAACAAATGGAATACAGGGCGATAGCATTCTGGGCAGGAAATAAGATATTCATGAATATTAATGCTGACTTTGTGACAGTAATCTTAATGAAATAAATAATAAAAATTTTGGATCTCCCGTTCACCCATGTATAATCATAACACATAATCATACAAAAACATGATAGCTACAAAAATGTACAAATACAATTCCAATGAGGTAATAGATTAATGTGTATCAATCTCTTATTCCTATGTGGCAATAAACTCATATAAAGCACACTGGAGCAAAAAATAATTGCTAAGAACTAGTTCCCCGGTGCATCTTGGGGTTCTTCCCATGGGCTTATCAATCTGTGGTGGCAGTGGCCCTGGGGACGGTCACCAGTTACGTTTCAGGGCTTTTTGCTTTCCCACACTTCAGCATCCTCCCCCACATTGACAACCTGTTCCACACCCCCTTCCACCCACATCCATACACCCCTGGTCTTATGTTCTTAATTACATGGAATTGTATCTCAAATCTCTAAGAAAGCTGTCAAAATATGAAGTTCATTCTGTTCCAATGTCTATAAAACAGGAAGGATATATTTTCTAATGAAAATGAAAGGTATGCTTGCTACTCAGGTGGGAATTCTTACAGAATTCTGCCTTATTTTTTTTTTTTTCAAGTCACGTATTTAAGCAACCAACCGGAAATTCATTAGTGCCAATTATGCATGCAATATTACAAAAGGCACAGGGGACTATATTTTCAACTGGGTTCCATGCCTCCAAGGAATGTGAACTCAATCTACTGGAGACAGTATTGGACAAGGTACAAGAACACTGGCTCCAAAGTCAGACTCTGCAGATTGAATTCCCTGTTCTGCTACTTACTGTGACACGTTGCCCTCAGCTTCGTCAACTGTAAACAGGGATAATAATATCAATGCCTCACAGTATCATGATGAAGATTAAATGAGATTACGCATGGAAAACCATTAGCATGGTGTCCGGTGCTCAATAAGAGCTAGATAAATATTAGATATTACTTTTACTTTCAAGTGAGGAAGAAGGGCTGACATTCAGGCTCTGGAAGACAAGCATCACTTGATATCCCAGAAGCCAGAACTCTGGGGTATTGGCATCTGAAATCCTAGGTCTGAGTCTCAGATCACCTACTTATTAATAGTATGATCTGGGGCAAGCTGTTTCAACCCAGACTCGTTGTTTCCTCTGAAGCTAGAAAATAGAGGGGCGGGGTTTGAACTAGGCTACTCTGGCTCTAATACCCTTTGACTCCAGCAGATAGGACCAATCAATAATCAGATTTAGCCAGATTTATTGGTTGGCAAGTCTATGCTTGGCATTGTGGTGTTTTTCACATCTATTGTTTTATTTCTTCACTGGGAACAAACAACCCTGGGAAGTTAGTATCACCATCAACATAAATATCATTTTTTTAGGTGAAGAAACTGTATAGAAATGCCACCTCTTGTCTTAGGTTGTACAATTAGTAAGTAAAAGACATGATGTACTGCGTATCGGCTGTTTTTGCCTGCCCAACATCCATTCTCCCTTCCTGTTTTTCTTTGGAGACACCCCGCTCCCACACACCACACCACCAGCCCAATAGCTAATCTGATTCTTCCATGCCTTTGGCATATCACCCAACTTGGTCCAACTAGAACCCCCAAATCCTGGAGGTTGAGGGGACATTCTTTTCCTCCTGCTGAAGAGGGAAGCCCAAGGCTGCTGGCAACCTTCCTGCTGCCATGTGTGCTAAGCCTGGCTAAGAATGGAGCCAATCCAGAGAAAAACAGAACCAAGCAGTGGGAAAAGAGAGAAACTGACTCCTGATCACATTGTTTCAACACCCTGATCTGGCTAAGTCTAAAGCAAGTTTTACCATCTAGGACTTTTGAGCTGTATGAGCCAATAAATGATCTTTCTATTTATGCCAGTTTCAGGCAGACTTTTAATTTTTTGGTCACTTGCATTCAAGAGACTTTCCATCAATACAAATGTAAACAGATGCCATTGTAGGCTCCTACTCTGTGCTGGTTTGTATATATTATGCCCCCCCTGAAAAATTCATATTCTTTGATGCAATTTTGTGGGGGCAGATTGATTATTAGGGTGTGGCCTCTTGATTGGCTGTTCCCATGGAGATGTGAGCCACCTAACTGTGAGTAATACCTTTGATTAGATTATTTCCATGGAGATATGGACCCCGCCCATTCAGGGTGGGTCTTGATTTAATCACTGGAATCCTATAAAAGAGCTCACAAACAGAAGGACCTCAGAGCAGCCAAGAGTGACATTTTGGAGAGCAGCTGAGAGAGACATTCTGGAGAGGGCCATTGAAAGCAGACTTTTGCTGACACTTAGAAGATGCTAGCCCAGTGTTTGCTCCGGAGAAGCTAAGAGAGGACAAAATGTTCCAAGACAACATTTTGAAGAATGCACAGGAGCTGAGAGAGGAGCTGGAACAGAACTCGGGATCAGCAGATGCCAGCCACGTGCCTTCCCAGCTAACAGCTTTTCTGGACGCCGTTGGCCTTCCTTCGTGAGGGTGTACTTACAGCGTGAATGCCTTAATTTGGACATTTTCATGGCCTTCAGACTATAAATCTGTAACCAAATAAACCCCCTTTATAAAAGCCAATCCATTTATGGTATTTTGCATAACTGGAGCATTAGCAAACTGGAACAAACCCATGCCCCAGACTTCTGCCACAATGCCTTCCGAGCCAACAGATTAATCCTCTCCTAAGAACCCTACTCTTAAGATCATAAAAAACAAAACTCAGAATGGACAAAATTGCTCTTCCTTTTTTTCTCTTTGAATCTTTATCTATTATGTGTCCTACTGACTGTTTCTGAAAGGAAATGGCTTCTCAATATTTGGAGGGGACAATACCCAAGAAAACCTAATCCTTCTAGTTAAGTGTGAGTAACATTTTAGAAAAACAGCAGAAGCCAATGACTGTTGTCCTCAGTCTGAAAGGAGCTTACCTTTCATTTGGAGGTAGCCTTGAGCCAGATGGACATATGCCTCTGCTAGTTTCCAGTGTGAGTCACCATAGCAAATTCTTGTGAGGGCTATGCAACGCACGAGCTCGTGGACAGCCTGTTTATACTGTTAGGAAGAGAAAATGGGCTTTGCATTTAGACAACTTAAAACTTAAGAGTCACAAAGCCCTAAATAAACAATTCAATAAGTATTTATTCAGTGCCTACTATGTGCTGGGCATGATTTCAAGCACTTGGGATGTATCAAAGGACAAAGCAGACAAAGCCCTGTATCCCGGCCATAGGAAGGTTACATTCAGTAGGGGAAAAGAGACAATAAACATAAGAAATAACTAAATTTTATAGCATGCTAGTGGTGAAAAATGTAATGGAATAAAGAAAAAATAGAAAAGGTAGAGCAGATATCTAATCATTCCCTAGGTCTTCCAGCTGCCCATCAATGAAAATCTACTATATATTCAGGCACAATTGTAGTGGACCCTGCCCCGTTTTTCATAACTGCCTCCCCCCACCCTCCCATGGCCGAAGCAGCTCCCTCTCTAACTAGGTTGCAAAAGTTTCCATTTCTCTTTTCTCTGAAATTCCCACCTACACACCCCAAAAATAAGTTCTTGTTTTAACAGCTCTAGCAAGACCAGCCTTAATTAGCTTTAACCGCAAAGATATGCACAGCTACAAGAAAGTTAACCTAGGAGAAAACTTGGCGTCATTATAATAGTAAAAATCACACTCCCTGAAACTGCCCTGTGCTAATCCACTAGAATAGCCCCTATCTTACTAAATTGTTAAAACTTTCACTTCCCTCTTTCAAGTTTAATGAGGGATTCACCTAACCCCAGGACAAGTTCCTGCTTTCTTCTTCCCCCACAGAACTAACTGAAACTAGCGAAGCATGCACTGAAAAGAACAGACCTGAACTTAAAATGACATAAAATACCCTGCAAGTGAAATCAAAGTAAGCAGGGACTACAGGAAAGAGAAACACCAGACCTGAAAGAAAGCAAGAAGTCCAATGATTACAAATTCCAGCAACATCACAAGCCCACATCTTAAGATAAAAGAACCCACCAGCCAATGATAATAACCAACTTGCAATCCCAAATTTAAACGTAGACACAGCCAATGAAAATAGCCAACTTGTGATCCTAAATTTGAATGTTTACCAGCCAATCCCAGTGTGTCACAAGGCCTAATAATCCCTATCCCCACTACCTTTTGCTTAATTCCATAAGTATCCCTCAACTTTCCAGCCTGGGGAGACAGATCTGAGGAACTATTTATCCTCCTGTCTCCACAAAGCTAGCCTTTGCTAAATAAACTTTTCTCTTCTCAAAATCCCAGTGTCTTCTGACTTTGTGTGCATCAGGTGAGGACTCGCTTTTGAGCTGTAACACATAAGTGGGCAAGTGGTAGCAGTTTGCAAATAACACATTTTAATCTCAATTCAAATACTTTCCCTAGCAGCATATGATACTAGCATGGCAAATGCAATCATCAAGATTGCAAACAGAAAAAATGGGAAACACTTTTTCATTCAGGGCTAGGACAAAGAGAATAAGGAACTGTGAATTTCCAGCTCCAGGTCAGCTCAGGGAAGCAATATACTTGAAGCAAGTATGGTAGTTTTTAACACAGCTCCAAAATTCTTTGGTACTCCTTCCATCTGGGGATGTCCCCTTCCCTTTGAATCTGGGTTTTATGACTGTTTGACCAATAGAATGTGGATAAAGAAAGGCTTTGGCAGTTTTTTGGCCCAGGACTTAAGAAATTGGCGGCTTCTTTTTTCTATCTCTTGGATGCTCACTTTTGGAACCCAACTGCTATGCTGTGAGGAAGCCTAAGCTGCCTCATGGAGAGGCCCACAGGAAAAGGACCCGGCAGCCAGCACCAAGCACTCACGTGAGGGAGCCATCTTAGAAGAGGATTCTCTATTCCCATTGAGCCCAACTGAGGCTGCTTGGAGCAGAGCTGACCCAGCCCCACAGGGTTCTGCATAAATTGCATGTTCGTGTGAAAATGCATGACTGTTTTGCTTTAACCCACTAAGTTTTGGGGTGTATGTTATGTAGCAACAGATAATTGGAACAGCAAGAGAGGAGGCAGGAAAGAAGAACTCTGATTAAAGAAAGCTGAAGGGGCAAAGCAGAGGTGGAAAGGTAAGGACCAGGCCTCATTTTCGACCCTGTCACTAAAGCCGGTGCCCCAGAAAGTTCTTTGTAGTTCCCCAAAATACTGTGCACCCTCAGACCCTGGGCTCTTACTCATTGGCTACCTTTTCCCAGAACACCTTTGCCCTCTTCCTCACCTAGCCAACTCCTAAGTAAATGCAGTCCAAGTAACTCCTCCCCCAAGAAATGTACCTTAATTGCTGTCCCTCCACCACATCTGGGCTCATTGCCACTCCATTTTGTTGTATATCACTCTGAGCTTGTGTCCATCACAGAACTTAAAACACTAAAATGATCCATCCCCTTCTATCTTCCCAACCAAACTATGAATACCTCCAAAGTGCAGACTGTGGTTTTCCCCAAGGTGCCCCCAGCACTTTCCCAGCACCTGGCATATATTGGGCATACAATAGATATTTATGAAATGAATGAATGAACATGGCCTGATACATAGAAGGTGGTAGAGAAAGGTATATTGAATAAATGAGTGAATGAGCAAAACTTTTGAGAAGAAAATGTGGAAGAAACATGCAGAAAACAAGCAGATTAAGAATACAACAATTCTGAGTTCTCTGAGAGCAGACGCTTTATCACCTTGTTTACGTTGATTCTAGTGCCTAGATGCAGCACATAGTAGGAGCTCAATTAACATTTGTTGGCTGATTTGAAAATGACCATAGTAGGCCAAGCCCACAGCCAGGCAGTCTAGTAAACACTTGCCAGAGGCCATGGTGGACTTGTTTGTTCATCTATGCATTTGTTCAGTAAACAAATACTAAATGTTTACTGTGCCAGCTGCTGGGCATGGAGCCCTGAGAAGCTACATTCACTGATGCTATAGTGAAAGGTACTCTCTTATACACTCTTTTATATAAAACTCCTGAGATTAGGAATGTAACCCAAAATATCTGACTTTCCTTGATCATTAATAGAGTACAGGTATAGAAGAGAAAGGCTCCTTACTTCATGACTGCTGGAATAGGACTTGGCTTTCTCTTCACATTGAAGGAGTTTCTCTCGAGGAGGCTGAAATAGAGCTGTCTGAGGCAGCTTGATTTGGATCTTCTTTCTAGGCGTTATACTGACAGCAGCAACAGTTTCATCTAGGTGGTTGGATATTTGGGTTTCCTGTGATTCTTGCATATTTTTAAATACATTGTCTTCTAATTTTTAAATAAAAAAGTAAAGGTGTTAATGATAATTTCCATAATTACTTTTAGAAACACACATTTTCTTCCCCTAGAAATTGAGGCTAAAATCTAGGAAAATGTCAACACCCTGCCCATGACTTCTTTTAAATTAGAAGCATTTTATTAAAAAAGATCACCATGGCTAGTATTGACTTCTTTGTAAAACTTTCAGGCTGATTTCCAGTTTCAACTAAGCTGAACATTATTTGTTCATTAAAAAAAAAAAAACCACATATATATGGATGGCCATCAGAAATCAGCTGAGCCCAACTAACTCCTATAAAGCCAGATGAGATCAGCTGAATCCCCAAATAACCCACAGATGCATGAGAGAGAAAAATAAATGACTGTTGATTTTCATTTCTGGTCAAGATGGAGTAATAGGGACCAGATTTGTCTTCCTGCCTGAAATAACCAATCAATCAACCAACCAACCAACAAAATGAAAAAATCAAAAACCAAACAAACAAAACAACCCACAGACAAACGTAATGAAACAATGGTTTTTATGACACAGGGCATCAGACAACAAGACAGCGATTCTTGAGAGACGGGAAAAATAAACAAGGTAAGACTCATGATCACCCCAGCTTATTATTTTGAGAGAGTTTCCAGGCTGGGGTGCAGGGACAAGGAACCCAGAAGCAACATAGTGGACTATTTGGGGAGATGGAGCTTAGAGTCTAGGGAGAGAAGGTGGCTAAAGTTCACAGGACAGACTACGAGAGAGGAGACAGGTGTACAGAACGAGGACCCAGAGAAGAGCAGAGGGACCTGTCAAGTATGGGGGAGAATACTGATCAGCATGTGTATGAGGAAACTACTTGAGTCTAGAGAAAGAATCATCCAATTTGCTTATAAGGAACCGTGCCTGATACTCACACAGGGCTGGCAGGGCCTATTCCCACCAGACAGACTGAAGTAATAATTCATGGGGCATTGAGTAGAGTACTCAAAAGGGTTTTGCCTCAGTAATGGGGAATAATTATCCCTAGATTGAGGATTGCTAGAATCCACCTAACAAATCATAAAAGGATCAAATTATTTCCATGTAACTTAACTGCATCACAGAATAAAACTCGAGGATGTTCATAATAATACAAAAAAGTCAGCATCCAACATGATAAAATTCACAATGTCTGACATTCAGTCAAAGATTACTAGGCATACAAAGAGGCAAGAAAACATGATCCATAGAGAAGGATAATCAATCAATTGAAACTGACCCAGAACTGAGACAGATGTTAGAATTAGCAGAGAAAGATATTAAAATAGATATTGTAAGTGTTATTACCTGTGTTTAAAAATTTAAGCCAGAGACACGTAAGATATAAAAAAGACCAAAATTGAACTTGTAGACATGAAGATTATGTGTGAGATGAAAAATACATTAGATGGGATTAATGGCAGACTAGACATTGCATGTAAAAGATTAGTGAACTTGAAGACAAAGCAGTAGAAACTAAGCAAAATGGAAAAAAAAAAAAACCTTCGTGAGCTATGAAAAAACTTCAAGAGGCCTAATATATATTAATTGGAATTCTTAAAGGAGGAGGGCAGCAGAAAATATTTAAAGAAATACAATGGCCCCCAAATTTCCAAACTTGAGGAAAAGTATAAGCTGGAGAGCTGAGAAGCTCAAGTGAACATTAAACATAAGAAACATGAAGAAAGCTACACCAAGAAATATCAGAATCAAATTGCTCAAAGCCATGATAAACACATCCATGATAAAGACATCTTACAAGGAGCAGGAAAAAAGAAGACACATTACATATAAAGAAATTAAGATAAGGATGACAGCAAATTTCTCAGAGGAAACAAGAGCATGAGAAGAGAGTGGAGCAACATCTTTAAAGCGTGGGAAGAAAAAAATTGTCAACCTAAAATTCTATGCCAGTGAAAATATATTTCAACAACAAAAAGTGGAAGAATCCATCACCAGCAGACTAGCACTACAATGTTCTCAAAGAAATGCTAAAGGAATCCTTTAGGTGGAAAGAAAATGATAGCAATTAGAAATCGACATCTACACAAAGGAATGAAGAGCAATGGAAATGGGAACTAATAATCACAAGTTATGAGAATGTTTTCACCTTATTTAAATATAGTTAAACTACAATTGATTCTTTAAATAAAAAAATAACAATGTATCATGGGGTTTATACCGTATGTATAAGTAAAATAATAGCATAAAGGCTAGGAATGGAGGAATGGAATTGTGGGATTCTAATACTATAGGCAAAGAGGCATAATATCACTTGGAGGTAGACTGAGATAAGTTAAAGACATTTAGTATAAACCTACAGCAGCCATTAAAACAACAAAGTAGAATTATAGTAATAAGCCAACAAAGGAGATAAAGTCATAAAAATAATCCAAAAGAAAATAAAAAGGAACAAAAACACAGATGGGACAAATAGAAAACAAATAGCAAGGTGACAGATTTGAATATAACTATATTCATAATCACATTAAATGTAAATGGTCTAAACACCCCAATTAAGAGGCAGAGTGGCAGACTGAATAAGAAAGCAAAATGCAACTCCATGTTGCCTATAAGAAATTCACTTTAAACATAATACAACTAGGTTAAAGTAAAAGGGTGAAAAATAATATAACATTCTAAAATTAGTCAAAAAGAAACTTGGAGTGACTATATTAATATTAAAGTAGATTTCACAGCAAAGAAATTACCAGAGATAAAGAAGGTCATTCTATAATGATAAAGGGGTCCATTTATCAACAGGACATAACTCTCCCAATTGTTTACACATGTAATAAGTTTCAAAACATATGACCCCAAATGGAGAGAACTGCAAGGAGAAATAGATAAATCCTCAATTATAGTCAGAGGTTTAAATACCTCTTTCCCATAACTGATAGACCAAGCAGACAGTAAAATCATTGGATATAGAGGACCTGGGCAACATAATCTACCAATCTGATATTTATTAGAACACTTCACACCCAAATATACATGGACATTGCATGGCAGATTGTATTCTGGTCCATAAAACAAGTTTCAATAAATATATAAGGATTCAAGTCATACAAAGCATATTCTCTGGTTGCAAAGGAATTAAATTATAAATCAAATACAGAAAGATATACGGAAAATGCCCAAACATTTGGAAACTAAATAATATACTTTTCAATAATCCATGGGTCAAAGAAGAAACTAAAAGGGAAATATGAAAGTATTTTGAATGGAATGAATATGAAAATACAAACATAAGAATTTGAGAGATGCAGCAAAAGCAGTCTTTTGAGGGGAAATTTACAGATTTAAATGCTTTTATTAGAAAAGATCTCAAATTCATTACCTCAGCTTTTACCTTCAGAAACCAGAGAAAGAAAAACAAATTAAACTCAAAGTAAGCAGAAGAAAATAATTAATAAAATAAGTAATAAAGATTAAACTCAAAAATCTATGAAATAAAATTGGAAAAACAATAGAGAAAATCAGTGTAACCAATCAAAAGCGTGTGTTTTTTTGTTTTGTTTTTTTTTTTTTTTTTTGGTTCTTCGAGAAGATTAAAAACAGTGATAAACTGTAGTCTGACTGATTGGAAAAGAGAAAAGACACAAATCACCAATATCAGGAATGAGAGATGACATCACTACAGATCCCACCAATATTATAAAGTTAATAAGGGAATATTATAAACTAAACACCTTTGTGCCAATAAATGTGGCAACTTAGATAAATGGAGAAATTCCTTTAAAGACACAAACTTTAAAGACACTAACCAATGCTTACAGAAGAGAAAATAAATGCTTAAATAGCCCTGTATCTGTTAAAGAAACTACTCCCAACAAAGAAAATGCCAGACCCAGATGCTTCACTAGTGGATTCTACTAAATATTTAAAGAAGATATAATACAAATTCTACACAACCTCTGTCAGAAAATTGAAGAGGAGGGAATATTTCCCAGCTTATTTCATGAGATCTTGATACAGGACAAATAAAAAATTAGAAGAAAAGGACACTGCAAATCAATATTCCTCATGAAAGCAATTGCAAAAATTCAAAACCAAATGTTAATCCGAATTAACAACTTAAATCCAAAAATATATACAAGGGAAATACTTCATGACCAGGTGGAGTTTATACCAGGGATGCAAGATTGTTTTAATATTCAATAATGAGTCAGTGTAATTCACAATACTAATAAGCTAAAAAAGAAAAACCATATGATCATCTCAATCCACACAGAAAAAGCACTTGGCAAAATTTAATATCCATTTCTAAGATAAACTCTCAGCAAAGTAGGATTAGAATCTTACTTCCTCAATCCAATAAAGGGCATCTATGAAAAACTTAGAGCTAACATCAGACTTAATGGTGAAAGCCTAAATACTTGTCCTCTAGGACCAGAAAACAAGACAAGGACATTCCCACTCTTAAAATTTCTACTCAACATTGAACTGGAAGTTCTATCCAGTGCAACCAATCAAGAAAAAAAGGCATCCAGATCAGAAAGGAAAAGATGAAATTGCCTTTATTCACAGTTATATCACAGTATAGCTCTATGAACTTCTATGTAGAAAATACGATGGAACGTGCAAAAAATCTCCTAGAACTAATAAATGAGTTTAGCAAGCTTGCAGGATACAAGATCAATATACAAAATTATATGTCCATATATTAGCAATGAACAATCAAATTGAAATTTAAAAACACCATGTACAATAGCATCAAAAATAAGAAATAGGAATAAATCTTCTAAAAGATGAAAAATACCTCTACAATTAAAACTACCAAACATTGCTGAGAGAAATTAAAGGTCTCAATAAATGGAGACAGATACATCATGTTCATGGGTTGGAAGACTTGACATTGTTGAGAGGTCAATTCTCCCTAAATTGATTGATAGATTCAAAGTTATCACAATTCCAATCCCAGCATATATATATATTTTTTCCAGCATATATATGTATGTAATTTTTTTTTGGTAGACATTGACAAACTGTTTCTAAAGATTATATGAAAATACAGAGGACCTGGAACAGCCAAAACTTCTTTTACAAACAGCCAAAACAGCTTTGTAAAAGAAGAACAAAATTGGAGGACTAATGCTACCTGTTTTCAAAACTTATTATAAAGCTGCAATAACAAAGGCAGTGGTTATTGAGAGTCCAGAAATGAACTCCCACACATATGAGCAAATGATTATTGCCAAAGATGCAACGACAATTTATTGGAGAAAGAACAGTCTGTTCAACAAATAGTGCTGGAACAACTGGATATCCACATGTAAAAATAAAACAAAAATGAAAAAACACTTTGATATATGCCTCACAACATACAAAAAATTAACTCAAAATTGATCATAGATCTAAATATAAAACCTAAAACTACAAACACTTTTAGAAGAAAACCTTTGTGATCTTGGGTTGGGCAAAGATTTCCTAGATATGATACCAAAAAGAACCATAAAAGAAACAAAATAACAAATTAAACTTCATCAAAATAAAAAATTTCTGCCCTTCAAATGAAATTATTAAAAGAATGAAAAGATGAGCCAGACTGGGAGAAAGTATTTACAAAACATACATCTGATAAAGGCTTGTATCTTGAATATACAAAGAACTCTCAGAATTCAATAATAAGAAAACAAACACTTCACTATAAAAATGGGAAAAATATTTTAACAGACACTTCATCACAGAAGATATATTGATGACAAGTAAGCACATGAAAAGATGCACAATATCATTAATCATTAAGGAAATGCAAGTTAAAGCCATAAGAAGATACCACTCATACCAACTGGAATAGCTAAAATTAAAAAGACTGAACATATTTAGTATTGGTGAGGAGATGGAGCACCTGGAACTCTAATACAGTGTTGGTGGGAATGTATAAACATATACCTAGCACATGATTTAGACATTTCACTCCAAGAGAAATGATAGCATATGCCCACACAAAGACTTGTATACAAATGTTCATAGCACTTTTATTCTTCATTGCCAAAATACAGAAAACAACCCAAATGTCCATAAATTAACTGTGGTTTAACAATACAATGAAATATTACTCAGCATTAAAAAGGAATAGATATGCTACAATGTGAAGCTCAAAACAGTAATGCTGAGTGAAAGAAGCCAGACAAGAGAGCGCATACTGTACGATCCCATTTATATAAATTCTAGGAAATGCAAGCCAATATATAGTTACCAAAAACAGATCAGTGATTGCTTTGAACTGGGTGTGAGGAGTGGGGTGGAGGAATTACCAAGGGGCACAAGACAACTTTTTGGGATGATGGATACGTTCATTATTTGTATTGTAGTGGTGCTTTCATGGGTGTGTACATATGTCAAAACTGGTAATTGTCCACTTCTATGACAATCAATAAAGCTGTTTTTAAAAAACCACGTTAGTGGATCAGCTTAGTGTAGATCCTACTGTACTCTCCCCACCCTGCCCAGATACTTCAAACTCCAATTCTATCACTTATTACAGATAACTTATTTTATATTTCACCTCATTGTTATTCATTCAACAAATATGTACTGAATTTCTACTATCAGCAATGCACCAGAACATTGTACTATGTGGAAAAAGTAGCCTCAAGAAAAGTAAAATCTAGCTGGAAAAAACATCAGGCACCCAATTAATTATGGTAATAGGTGGTACAAATGCTGGAAGTGTGGGAAGTGATAAGACTTTAGAAATGGGAATCATTACTGCTGCAGTGCTTAGGGAATACTCAGCATGTTTGGCTGAAAATATTTCAGAAAGCAAGGACAGAAAGGAGAAAGCATCTCATGTAGAGTGAATAATTAGCAAGGGCTTGGAAATGGGAATATGGCTGTTAGCTGCCTGGCTTCTGGAGAGATTTGAGCCAGTGACCTTACATTGTGTGTGTGTGTGTGTGTATGTGTGTGTGCCCACACAAGTGTCTGTTTTAATGAGTGTCAGCACACCTTTGACATAAAAACATATTTTTCAGTACGCTTACTTTGAGATACACGCTTGTCATCAGCCACTTTTCTTTTCTTAGTAACAGCCATAGCTGGGGCTTAAATTTTCATTAGATATCAGCCAAGACCCCACACACCACCTTCTTCCTGACAGACTTGGATTCAGTTTCTCAGACCTCTCAATCAGTGGCCACAACTGCCAGTCAGACATAGCCAATCAATTGATGCTGCTATCTTCTATCAGACCTGCCCAGTAGAATGCTGAAGCACATGAAGAGCTCCAAATCAAGGTGGGAGGAAGAGTTCTGAAGTGGGGTCTCAGTCTTCCATTTCCAAGGAGGTTATGTTCAAAATATTCAATAGCTGTTAAAGCAGGGGGACCAATCAAATTGTATAGATGGCAAGTATGGTGGAGCTGGATTCTGAAGGTCCCCTGCTGTTCCAGGTGTTAAACCTTTGGTGCTGATTTGTGGGGGAAATGTTAAGACGGACCTGAGGGAGGGGCAGAGGCCCCCAGGACAGTGGCTATTAGGAAACAACAACCATTATGACTGTGTGAGACTATACAAGTTAAATATCAACCTTGACCATGTATAAGTTGAGGCATCAGAAGCCTGTGAAAAGGGAAAAATCCTAGAAGGATGCAAACTACCAAAATGGAATAAAAAAGAAATAGAAAACCTGAATAGACTCATAAGTAAAAATATAAATTAATAATGAAAAATGTTTACAAAAAGTAAATTTCAGACCCAGATGCTTCAGAAGTGACTTCAACCAACTTCAAAGGAGCTATAATATGCCTCCTATAAAACTCTATCAGAAAATAGAGGACCATTCCAACTCATTTTATGAGGCCAGTATTACTCTGATAACAAAGCCAGACAAAAACATCACAAGAAAATAAAACTGCAGACCGATAACCCTCATGAATTTAGACACAAAAATCCCCCCCAAAATATTAGCAAACCAAATCTTGCAACATTTAAAAAGGATTACGCACTATGACCAAGTGGGGCTTATCCCAGGAACGTAAGGTTAGATTAACCTCTTAAATCATTAATGTATTATACCATGTTAATAGAATAAAGACCCAAAACCAAATGATCATCTCGATAGATGCAGAAAAAAGCATTTGACAAAATCCAACACCCATTCATGATAAAAATTTTCAACACACTAGGAAACTTCCTCAACCTGTAAAAGCATCTACAAAAATCTTAAAGCCACCAAAATACTTATTGTGCTGGATTGTCCTAACCAGTGTAAAAAGAGAAGAAAAAGAAATAAAAGGCATGCAAGTTAGGAAGGGAAGAAAAAAAAATTCTTTATTAGCAGATCCTGATCCTGTGTGCAGGAAATCCTAAGGAACCCACATGCGTGCACATACACACATGAACCCTTCTAAAACTAGTAAGTTCAGCAAGTTTGCAGGACACAAAATAAATAAAAATCAATTGTATTTCTATACACCAGCAATGAATAATCTGAAAACGAAATTAAGATTTTCAATCATAATAGCATCAAAAATAATAAAATACTTAGGAATAAAGTTTACAAAAGAAGTGCAAGACTTGAACAATGAAAATCACAAAACATTGCCAAGAAATTAAAGAATATCTAAATAAATGGAGAGAATTCCATGTTCATATATTGGAAGACACTCAATATTATAAAGATGGCAACACTCCCCAAATTAATCTATGGATTCAATGCAATCCACATCAAAATCCCAGCTGCTTTTTTTTATTTTTTGCAAAAATTAACATGCTGATCCTGAAATTCATATGGAATTACAATGGATCCAGAATTGGTAAAACAATTTTGAAAAAGAACAAAGTTGGAGCACTCACATTTCCTAATTTCAAAACTTGCTACAAAGTTACAGTAATCAAAACAGTGTGGTACTTACATAAGGAAAGACTTAAAAATCAATGGAATAGAATTCAGAATCCATAAATAAATCTATAATCAGTTGATTTTTGACAAGAGTGGCAAGACATTCAAAGGGGAAAGAATAATCTTTTCAATAAATGATGCTGGAACAGCTAGATAGCCACACGCAAAGAATGAAGTTGGACTCCTATCTCACATGAACATAGAAATTAACTCAAAATTTAGGCTCAAAAACCTAAAAGTAACAACAAAAGCTATAAAACTCTTAGGAGTATATCTGCATGAGCTTGGGTTAGGCAAATATTTCTTGGCTATGATATCAAAGGCACAAGTGATAAAATTAAAAAAAATTGATATATTTGATTTTATTAAAATTAAAAACTTTTTTGGCTTCAGAAGACACCATTAAGAAAGTGAAAAGAAAACTCACAGGATGGGAGAAAATATTTGCAAATCATGTATTTGATAAAGAATTTACATCTTAAATATATAAAGAACTCTTACAACTTAAGTAACCCAATTTAAGAATAGACAGAAAATTTAAAGAGACATTTCATCAAACAAGATACAGGAATGGCCAATAAGCACATGAAAAGATGCTCACCATTAGTCATTAGGGAAATGCAAATCAAAAGTAGAAGGCACTATCACTTCATAGTCATTAAAATGACAACAACAAAAAGACAATAACAAGTGTTGGTGAGGACATGGAGAAATTGGAACCTTCATACCTCTTTTAGCTTCCTGGCATGCTTAAAGTAGACACCATGAAATGGGTTGGCTTAAACAATGGGAATTTATTAGCTTACAGTTTGAGACCAAGAAAATGTCCACATCAAGGCATCATCAAGGCAATGCTTCTTCCCAAAGACTGGCTGCTGGCAATCCCTGCTCCTCTGTCACATGGCAAAGCACATGATGGCATCTTTGCTGGCCTCTCCCTTCTCTTCCAGGTTTTGTTGCTTTCAGCTTCTTACTTCTGTGGCTGAATTTCATTTTCTTATAAAGGACTCCAGTAAAAGGATTAACACCCAGCCTGAATGAGTTGGGTCACAACTTAACTGAAGTAACCTCATCAAAAGTTCCTACTTACAATGGGCCATACCCACTGGAATGGATTACATTTAAGAACACCTTTTTCTGGGGTACATACAGCTTCAAACTACCACAGTACCTGTTCTAGTTTGCTAATGCTGTGGAATGCAAAACACCAGAGATGGACTGGCTTTTATAAAAAGGGGGTTTATTTGGCTACACAGTTACAGTCTTAAGGCCATAAAGTGTCCAAGGTAACACATCAGTAATCAGGTACCTTCACTGGAGGATGGCCAATGGCGTCCGGAAAACCTCTGTTAGCTGGGAAGGCACGTGGCTAGCGTCTGCTCCAAAGTTCTGGTTTCAAAACAGCTTTTTCCCAGGACGTTCCTCTCTAGCAAGCTTGCTCCTCTTCAAAACGTCACTCACAGCTGCACTGAGTTCCTTCTCTTTGACTCAGCTCATTTATATGGCTCCACTGATCAAGCCTACCCTGAATGGGTGGGGCCATGCCTCCATGGATATATCTCATCAGAGCCATCACCCACAGCTGGGTGGGGCACATTCCAAGCAAATCTAATCAGCATCAAAACGTCTGCCCCACAAGACTACATCAAAGATAATGGCATTTGGGGGACACAATACATTCAAACTGGCACAGTACCCTACTGGTGGGAATGGACAATGGTGCAGCTGACTTGGAAAGCAGTTTGGCAATTCCTCAAAAAGTTAAATACATAGTTACCAGTGCAACCCAGAAATTCAACTCCTAGGTATATATGAAAGAGAAATGAAAATACATATTCAGACAAAAACTTGAACACAAATGCTCATGGCAAGCAATAGTCATAATAGCCCCAAACTGAAAGCAATTCAAATGTTTGTCAACTGTTGAATGGGTAAACAGAATATGGTATTGTTTGTTCAATGGAATACTACTCAGCACTGAGAAGGAGTGAAGTACTAATACATGCTACAACTTGCATAAACCTTGAAAACATTATGCTAAGTGAAAGGCCAGTCAAAAAAGATCACATATTAAATGCCTCTATTTATATGAAATGTCCAGAAAAGTAAGTTCATAGAGACAGAAAGTTTATTAGTGATTTTTGGAGGCTGGGAGTAGGAATGGGGAATACCTGCAAATGGGATCTTTCTAGAGTGATGTAAATATTCTAAAATTGGAATCTGGAGATGGTTGCACAACTATGTAAACTTTCTAAAAAAAAAAAAATCACTGAATTGTATACTTAAAACAAGTGAATTTTATGGTAATAAATTACCATAAATTTATTTGAATAAATTACACCTCACTTAAGGTGTTAAAAATAGCTATGAAAACTATATAGCAGTTTCATTTGTAATTCTGGCTTTTATACATATTGTGAGAAAGACTTTTATAAGATAGGCCAGCCCTAATTCTCAGAGACAATGTGGCAGAGGCCTCCCCAAATCTTGAAAACCAATCTTAAATGAATATTCTGGCTCTACAAATAGGAGGATCACTTGATAGGGTGTCTGGCACCTACTAGGCCTCAGTAAATAATTACAGAATAAGCAAATAAACCATTTTTATGGTGTGATTTTTCTCTTCAAATACCTCATTTTTCTGATACCCGAAACTCAGTTAATTAGAGCATTTTTTTTTTCCCTTAGGAAAACTTTAATAAATGAAATGCCAATATCCCCAGGGGCAAATCCATTAATAGTTGTGGTAGGTAGGCTTGGATAAGCTATGATGAGGTAACATAGTAACTCCTCCATGCTACATAAACAACCTGCTTGGTTTGGGGGCTGGGCGAATGTCAGATCCACAGCATCATTCAAAGATCGAGGCTGACCAAGGCTTAATTATACATCAACAGAACTAATGGCATAAGATGGAAACTGTTGTCAACTGTTGACTGGATAAACAGAATGTGGTTCTTCCAGAAAGACTAGAAAAACAGGCTTTTCACCTATTACTTCTCACCATCATTTCCCTAAAGTTTAACTATTCATTTGCCTAGTTATCTAGGGGAGCAGACGGTATATTTGGTGAGCACTACTATCTCCTACATGGGTTGTCTATTGCAGGGATATTTATCTCAGGGTGCTTTTCCATGATCAAAGATTCCTCCTTCTCCCACTACCTAATTAAGAACCACTGGTCAACAACGTAGGCTGGATGAGCTTCAGATTCTTTTGTAGCAAGTTTCATTGCAGGAATGGCATCCCTGAAGCATTGTGCTCTTTTTTGGGAGACGGTACTTGATTCGCCTTTGCTTTCCCAACAATGAGCAGCATGTCTGGCATATTGCAGCAGCTCACTGTGGTTGTGTGGATTCGAGTTTTGTGTTGGAGCGGTTTGGGTAAAATGCCTACAGACTGAATAAGAGCACCTTCCGTGCTGTTCTTTAGTCACAAATTTTTTTTTTAGTTGTTGAAATTCCTTCATTTTAGTTAAATAGAATCAAGAAAGCACACAAATTCTGAGGGAAAAGGAGAAACAATCGATTCGCTGTGTACTATAATCACCTTTACTGTTTTAATTGTACCACAACCACCCCCACATCTAATACAATTTGTAAAACAAAAAATAAAATCAATGTTTTTGAAGAATACAAAGAAATGCATTGAGATTTATGTTATTCAACAATGGTAGAGTACAGGTATTTGAATAAAATGACTTAAGAGGCTCAATTGCCAGCTCCTTTGCTTCTGGTTTCTGCCCTTGGAGCCATCTAAAACAGCAGTGTCAGTTTTATTTTCTTCAAATATTACTTTCATAAATTCTCTACCTGTTCAATGCCCAGAACACCACATTCCTTAATTCCGGAAATTTTGGCTCTATGTATCTTCTCATTTTTTTTTTTTTTTCCTAACCCATGATCCTGAAATAAACCTGCAGTCAGAGCCAATTCTTCCTTTCTTAAGCTAACAACTCACCCATTACCTGGAATGTGACCTCCCTTCTTGTCTAGCTACTGAAACTTTGCCCATTGCTCAGGCCCAAACTGGATCTCCCTGAATATTTGAAGCTCACAGGGAGCTGAGCTCCTGAGGCATCTACAAACTATAAAAGTCAACTGGACAACAATTAGATGCATCCTGCTTCTCCATAAAGTTGACACCCCTTTTCAATATCAGTAAGTTAGTGTGCTCACTGCCTGGACACCCCTGAAGATCAAGAAAATGATTAAACGAGAGGAAGGGGTAGCAACAGACAAGATAGGTTTTAACAAAGGATTACAAATACTGAATTGTTATATATTTTTTAGATGATAGAATATAGAATAGTTAGAAGGAAATAACTGAAATGGAACCATAATCCTTAACATTCTTTGGAATTTGCTCTATAGCTACTCATTAAATTGTACTTTCAAAGTTATTATCTTTCTGTATATATACTTCACAATAAGGAAATAACCGAAACTGCGGAACTGTAACCCATAACGTTCTTTGAAATTACCTATATGACTACTTGTTACATTGAACTTTGAAAGTTATCACCTTTCTGTATATATGTTACATTTCACAATAAGGAAGTAACTGAAATTGTGAAATGTAACACATAACATTCTTTGAAATTTGCTCTCTAACTTGTTAAATTGTACTTTGAAACTTATCACTGTCATGTATCTATGTTAAATTTCACAATAAAAAATGTATTAAAAAAAAGTCATCTGGGTATCAAGAACTGTCCAGAAATTTTAATTTAAATGTTTGAATCTGATTTGTCTCCCAGCTAGAGCATGAGCTGTATGTTATTATTTTATATTGCCATATATGGATTAACAAAGGGCACTCAAGAAATGTTTATTGTGGACCTACTATGAATTAGGCCCTATAGAAGTACAGAAGTGCCGCTAAGCATTATGTTTACTAATTGAATTAATATTTGAAGAATCTTTAAGATACTATATTTTGGGATTTTAACTTGGGCTGAATCCTAAAAAAAATTATGTTGCTGTTTCAAATGCAAGTTTTAACATATAAATAAGTTATTCTTATTTATTGATATTCTCTTGCACTTTTATATCTTAGTTTCAATGAAAATATCATTTTTTGAAAAATAGTGGATTTCTGAGATTTTATCCTTACCTTAATTACCTGATTCTGCTTCATATACCAATGTTATGTTTTCCCTCATTATCAGATGTGTGCCTGGATTTCCTAATCCACAAATAGTATACACAAAATTTGGATCCAAAGCTGATTCTACTTCTCTCCTAGATGTATTTATTGTCTAATATGCAATGTATGATAGTATACAAATAAAAATATCCGTTTTATTAAAAAATCATATTAGTAAATGTCCCTCCAAGTCCATATTAAAGCAACAACAACAAATCACAGCTTCTTAAAGTAGAAAGTAATCTATATTTAATCTCATTATCCCGTTCTCTTTACCTTTCAAAAATCCACTGATAATCTGACGGTCTTTCCAACCTCACCCTAAAGAGAAAACCCCCTCTGAAAATCCTCCTCCTGCCATCCTTAGTACCTGTCTATTCTCTGGTTTTCCTTTGATAGCTACTCCTTTAAACCTAGCGAAAAACTCGAAAAGTTTTAACTTAAATCGCTAACTTTGTCGTAAAATCCTTTGTCAATTTACCCTGTATTCTTGAAAGGTTCTCCGTTCCTTTTTCGAGCAAATTACAGATGTCTCGGCAGTTTGGTTGGCTAGTTTGGTTCCCGCTGTATCAGTTTGGTGATTCTTTGTACAGATTAATAACCACGAAAAAGTCTAAAGTAGAGCAGTTCCAGACTAAATTCGAACAGCCTTTTCCCGTAAAGCAACGTGGTAACTCAAGGCAGAAGAGTGAATGACGGAGCATGCACCAATAGGGAGTGGAGAAGAGTATTTTGGCCGAGTTTGTAACCCAATCCTTGAGAGACAGAGGTGGGAATTTTAAAATGTGATTGCCTTTTTTCTTGGAATATTCTTAAAGTGGTATCGCTGCCTAGTGATGTTGGTTTATCAAAGATGGCAAAGTTATTAGCTTAAATTAGGAGGATTTTCCCCTTTGTTTTTAGAGTGGCAAAATGTGAAAAATGACCATCTACATACTGAGGGAACTTCTGAGTGGTCATGGTATATTATAATTATCACATAGAATCACTTGGCTACTTTTGTGTCCATCTCAGGGGCATAAGTTATTTTAGTATGATTCATTTTTCACGATCGATTATCAGATGTTAAATTTATACATTAAAAATAGTATTTTCTCTTTTTTTTAAGAAATGAAAATAGGCTGAAGTTGATTGCTTTAAAAAAATATTCTGCCTATTAAGCCTTTTTTTTTGAAGACTCTCTCCCAAGGCTTATCACACAGATGATAAGGATTTTTGCTTCCTCATTTTAAGTCCAGTAAATAACATTTCTAAGTCCCACAAATTCTCAAGTACTTAGAAACCTGCATAAAAAGTTCTTAGGGCTACAATGACATATACCATGCCTATTCCTCAGGTCTTCCAAGAAATTAAATTGAATTAATAGGTAATAGGTATTTTATTGTTACTAGTTACTTGTTTTGGAAAAGGTGTCATTCTTATTTAACATAACTTCATTTTCTAGGTAATTCATTCTCAGAGTAATTAAATAAACCAACCTGAAACTAGTTAATTATAAAGTAAAGGTTGCTTTACAATGAGCCTCCAGCAAATTAATCAGGCTTTTCTAAGGACAATAAATAACAGTTTCATGGGAGGAAATTTAAAGAACAATTTCAGCAGTAGTTGCATATTGACAAACGTGGCATATTAAATTTAAGTGGTTTTTATTAAATGTTCCCGAACAATGCTTGGATTGTTTTAGAACCAGCATAAAGCCTTCTTCCTCTGTCTTCTTCCGTTGACATATGCTTTTCGTCTTCAGAACTAACTGACGGCCTACTCAATCATGCCAGGGACCGCCTTAATATTTAACTCACTGAATTGTAATTGTCCTTTGTAGCGATCGTTTCTCACACATCTTGGCAGGAACTAGGTTAACTCCTTGGAATTTATTAGCACGCACAGAGAGCCTTAAATCTTTGGCTCACTCCTTGATACGCTCGGCTACGTTATATAAACCCACTGGACTTCAAAGTTCTTTATCTGTTAAACGAGGATGACAACACAACAGTACCTGTGCTATGAGATTGCTGTGAAACTCAAGTGAGATAATGTATTTACCCTAACCTAACACAATATGCGCTCAACGTCGAGTGTTATTGTTGTAATCTCTCAAGGCATGCCTTGAACGACAGCACGTGTGCCTGAATGAATGCATGAATGAACGAAGTCAGTTACAGCCCGTTTCCAGGGTCGGAGCCGGTTGAAGACCACCTTCTGAAGATTAGACAAAAAGCCGTTCTCTACAAAAAGACAGTTCCGCATCCGAACCGGAAAGAGGGGTCGAGCCGAAGGCGGGGCCACGTTGGAGGAGTCATGCTCTCGGCTAATAGACACATCTCAGGGAAAGCGAGCCTCTCGTCTCACGTAAAACCGCGATAACAGGAACGAGTTATCGCGAGGTTCCGTGCTCTGCACGACCTCCCGTTCCCTAACTCCCTCTGGTGCGGGTCCCACCCCTCCCGCCCGGCGCCCCGCTCCCTCCATACCGCCCGTCCCGCCCGGCGCCCCGCCCCCTCGTACCACCCCTCCCCGCCCTCGTCCCGCCCTCGTCCCGCCCCTGCCCCGCCCGCTGTCCTCCGCTCGCCGTCCAGCGCTGTCTGCGCCCCGGAGCGCTGGCTCTGCCAGTGACCAGGTGAGTGCGGCCGCTCGTCGCTCCGGTGTTCACGTGACCCGGCCCGCGGGCTCGGCATCCGGCGGGGCAGCCCCAGGCCAGGTCCGGGAAGCTGGCCGGGCTGCGGCGAGCGGGATCGCGGCCCCGAAGCGGACCCGGCGGGGCCTCGGGTCACCGCAGCTGCGCGGCCACCCTCGCCCTCCCGGCCCCGCGGTCTCTGGGTCCCGGGAAGCCTGATGCCGGGTCTGTGAAATTCCTGCCATCGGGCTCGCTGCTCCCAGACTGACCACCCTAGGGCTTGGCTAACTCGGGCAGATCGGGGTGCCCGAGACTTCTGACCGCGTTTCTTAGCGCTGAGAAAATAACCTTTTACAAACGCCTTTAATATACAGTTTATAATTCCTAATCTCTAATATTAGAAAATTGGGGTGATATTCCACCCGATCAAGTATGGAGAAATCAGTCTGAAGGACTCCTTTACTTTAAAATATCCCTACTTAGAATGTGTGGAATTTTCTTAAGATGGAAGAGGTGTGTGTGTTTTTTTGTTTGTTTGTTTTTTAAAGTAATATTAAGGGGTGTTTACCTGTCAGAAAACTCGTGTGGAGGTGCAGTTGTCTACAGTTAATACTACCTATAGCATGTACTGTAACAGTAGATAAGAGGTAGTGAAGTGGATTGGGATAGGAAAATTATTCTGTGAAAGGCTGTGTATTGCCATGGATGCATATTGGAAAATTATTAGCATTTTTATTATTGGTAGCTTTCAGATTCCTTTTCTCCCTAACTGCCTCTGTAGCAAGATGCATTTTATCACTGTAATGTTGATTCTGAGGCTTCCAGCCAATCCTATTCAGAGGATTCAGAAAGAAAGAGTCAGATTACAGTGAATTCTCTTGTAGAATCTTCCATCAGTAAGTGTGGGCATAGTTTTGCTTTATGTTATTACATCTGTGTAAGCTTTACCCACTGCATAAATGATGATAAGAAGCAGAGCTGTGGTTGCACTTCACAGCAGGTGAAATGCATGAAAGGTGGATTATGCTCAGGTTTTGTAGTCAGTCCTCCTGGGTTTCAGTTCTGGCAAGGAACAGCTCATGAGTCTCAGTTCCTTTGTCTGTAAGATGGGGTAAATGATGTCTTTTGCAATGAAGCGTTGCAAGGATTAATGATTCTTGTGTCATTAAGCAAGCTTTTAAACAATAAACAGATATGCCAATAAATTACAAATTGTGAAGGGTCTTACAAACAAACCAACCAACCCCGAACGAGGTTAATCTGAAAACATAATAGAGGAACACATGTTAGTTTGGATAAGGAAGTGATTTTTTATGTTAAACCTGAAGGATGGACAGTGCTTTCTAGGCCAAGAGAACAGCAAGTGCTCTGGAAGTGTTTGGCACTTTCAAGGCTTAGAAAGAAGCCCCATAGTTTGGTGGAAGAAACCTCGGAAAGGTCTGCCACCTAAGGCTGGAGAAGTAGGTGAGGCTAGGTTTCAAAGAGCCTGGAAGACCCTGATGAGAGCTTCGTTTTCTAAAAAGAAGCTTTTGAAGGGTTTATTTAGTAGGGTGTGTGTTCACAAGGCAGCTGGTATACCTAAAAAGGGGGGAGACATAATTGGACTTATGTTTTTAAAGGCTCACTGCTAAGTTTGGAAAAGTGGCTAGAATGGAAACTGGGGGACCACCAATACAGTGGCCAGGCAAGGCATGGCGCTGGAACGGGGTTTTGGCAGATGGACAGTTGTGGATGGATTTGAGATACGTTTTGGAGATGGAAACCCCTGGCCTTATGATAGATGGGAGTTGGCTAGTACATGAGAGGGTGTAACCATTCATCATATCCAGATTCCAGTGGTACGAGCAGCTAGGTGGATGGACGTCTCTGCCATTTGCAGAGCTAGGAAACAGTGGGAATGAAAATCAAAAGCTCTCTTTTGAATGTGTTAAGTTTGAGGCACTTGTGAGACATCTAAGCTGCTTCCAGCCTAGGATTTCAGTGAACAACTCCCTAGGAAGTATCATGCAGAATCATGGATGTTGTCTTTAGTTTAGTTCCCCTTGCCTTACAGATGAGAGATGTAGAGATTGAATATCTTGCTCAAAGTCACAGACTATATCTCAGAAAGGTAGGCAAATGAGTAGGTAGCATCAATATGGCAAAGTATTGGATTCCCATGTTGCATTGGGGCTGTTACTGCATATTCCACATTCTCTGCCCTTTTAATGTCAAATCCTTTCTTACCAGCTAGAAATTAGAGTTTAGAAATAGGATAGAAAGTAACCAGAAATAAAACTCTACTTATTGAAAGCTTATGGTATTATATGGTCTACTAAATTGGTATTAATTCCTAGTGAAAGTAGTTTTTCTTAAGGAAAAACATTTCCGATAAGAGATGCTTTCATTAGAGAGGATGGAAAAAGGTGCCCAGGAAAGCAGAGAGCAGACTCTGAACAAAACCCAACTTCTTTGTAGTTGTTTTTGCACTTCCCTAGTATTCTGTGGAATCCTATCAGTCGTGGGCATGTAAAGAACCTAAGCTTTGAAATCCATTGGATGTGGAATCAAATCCACACTTTTATTCCTTAAGAGCTGTGTGACATTGACGAAATTATTGAAACTCTGAGTTTGTTTTTTCTTGTGTTAAGTGATATAAAGTCTATTACAGTCCTGTGCTCTTGTTGATTTCAAAGCTAGAAGGGAATCTAAAATAATCTGTCCTGGACTCTGGCCTTTAAATGGATCAGTTAATTGCTAGTTCCATTTTATGTGTTAGACGACTGAGGCCCAGAGAGATTGTACTAGAATAAGTGAGGGTTCTTAGTTTCTAGCACAGTATTTATTCTTTCATTGAAATAATTTAAAATAATAAAATAATACCATAGCCCGGGTCCTATTTCTTTGCTACTTCTGATAATCTGCAAAGCTAAAAGGAAAAGAATAGCAATAAAGAAAAAATAGAATATAAGACAATATTTAGAAGTGAAAAAAATGAAGGTATAAGAGATCAGCTATATTTTATATATTTTAAAATATTTTTGAAATACCTTAAACTGATTGTAAAATGAGGTAGTTCAAGAAAGAAAGCCTTTCTTTGGGTTATGTGTTAGGAAATTGTTCTCTATTCTGTTAGACCAGGATTCTTATCTCAAGTCCAAGAACGATTTTTTCAACTAGAATTATTTCTACTAAGTGGTAAGGATTACTTTAAAAGTGGTGGTATTTTTATTAAATTGGTGTTCATTTAAATCTCCTTCTTCATACGCATGGTAAGTTTATTGTTTTTACAGAAAAATATGGGCTTGAATGTATAATTCTAAAAAGTGTCTGCAAATAGCTTTATATGGAAATGCTTGTAATAAGTATTATAATTACTAAATTTTCTTGTTCTCCTTAGAAATGTACCAATTTTGAAAAGATGTAGTGCTGCAACGTGCCTGATGGGATATGTTCAGTCATGGCATCCGAACTTTGTAAGACGATTTCTGTGGCAAGGCTGGAAAAGCACAAGAATTTGTTCTTAAATTACAGGAATCTGCACCATTTCCCATTGGAGTTACTGAAAGATGAGGGACTGCAGTACTTGGAGAGATTGTATATGAAAAGGAACTCCCTTACAACCTTGGTACAGTATTTTATTGCACTTCAAAACATTTATTCATAAATTTGGTCCTGGCCAAGATATATTTGTCATATCCTAAGATATTCAGATCAAGATGTATTTCCCCTCTCATTAGCTGAGAATTCTTTATCCAAGGCTCTGCAGTTATGAGGGTTGTATGAGGACAGCAAAATATTCACTTGTGGACCACTTGAAAACTAATCTCCATTCAGAAACCCCTCTTCATTTAGTGGTACATCTGTCCTGGCTGTGCTCTCTTTGTGGGTTAGGCTTCCTCAGTGATCTTTGGATATTCCAACATCCAGCGGTCCACTTAAAAAGTGAAGAAGAGGAAGACCAACAAGGATGCCTTTGAATTATAGGCATATAAAAAGAGGATGATTTGAATGTTAACTTATTAAGAGAGGCGTTTGGGAAGCTTGATGCAGCTGTTGATTGTTTTTGGAAAAATAATGGCCTCTTTTATAATTGCACTGTGAAAGTCAAATTTGAATTGGGTTCTCATACAATTAGTTGGAAACATTTTTGCCAAGAAAGCAACATTTAATTCACTCCACTTATATCCTAAGAATAAGTACATAGTTATATAATTGTAATCTAAATTTTATGACATAGAAGATAAACTATTTAAAATTTTTTTCAAATTAATGTCCCCAATCAAACTTTTTATCCTCCCTATTTATTATGAAATCTGGTCTCTGTTTTAGATGGATTTACTTTATGTGGCCTTTCCTGGTTATCATTTGAATCTTGTACTGAATTTCTAGTCTTACTCATTTTAGAAGATTTATGATGTCTTGTGATTTCTTTGTGAATTGACCCATTCTTCATTCCCTTCTTTGTTGGACTTTCTTAAATACCTGGAAAGAATATCTTATTGGCTTTCTATTTATGGAGGGTTTTCTGGGAAAAGTTTTATTTAGTATGTGTCAAATACCTACAATGAGTAGAAAGCATTTTAAAATATGTTTATCTTTGCTGAATCCGAAAGCACATGAATATGTATCCATATCTTCCATTTGTAGTGTTTGGCATGTTGGTTTATATGTTATGTTGAATACTTCATTAGATTTTTCAGTTTTCAAACTTCAATAATATATATAAACAGTTATATGATTCCTTTTTGCAGAATTATCTTATAATGTGAAAACTATTTTCACCTGGTATTTTTCCCCCTTTGGAGAAGAAGTGGTATAAAAATAATTTTTCAAGGATTATAGGCCAGATTTTCCCATGTTTTTGATTGATGTTCATAGAAAACATAGTGAGAGGATTAAGTCTTAAGTATCAGTCATAGCGCAATGGGTGTAGACTTTGATTAAAGGCTTTGCTTAAAAAATTATAATAAACTTTTGGTCTTGTGGCAGTCTCTCAGTTGGAATTTTCTATGTATTAAATTGTTTAAGTATCTACTATGCAATTTTAACTGAAGCTTATAATGGCTCTTAAGCAAACATTTCAAGTTCGTGCACTGCCACCTTTCTAGCCATCAAAGATTTAATTACTGTATATGTTTTTAATGATAGATGTATGTATTTTCCTTTCATTGCTTTCTCTTAACTGAACACTTGATTTGTATATAGCAAAGAGCTTTGTAAACTTTAAAGTGCTATACAGATATCAGGTAGTGGTGGTAATAGCAATCATTACAAAGCCATCCCATTCTCTGATTATACTGGATATAAGACTGCCCACTGCACAGATTTTGAAATAAGATGAAACAATACTTGTGTGTATTCTGAATAAGCTCTTAGAGGGCTTTTACAATGTTTGCTTGTGATCTAGATAAGATACGGTTTCTAAAGGTGATTTAATGTGTAGAATTTTTCTTACAGCTGCAAAAAATTTTCTTTGGAAACATACTATTTCAAACATGTTATGGATTGATCTCTTTTTGTTTTTTTAAAAGAAGCTTGGGACCCTGCCAATTATTTCCATGTTTGCCATTGTTTTATTGTTTCACATTAGCATTGTTTTATTGTGTTAAGTACCCTCCCCCTCCACATTCCCCTTCTTTTTCCTCACCCCCTCCCAGCACACTAACTGGAGCTTCTTGGAGGGAAGAGAATTAGTCACAAATGCACAGCCCCTTCAAGTTGACTGGTGTAGCCCAGCTTCTTAAATGAGTAGGATGTTTGTATGTCAGATGTTCAGAATTTAGGGAATGCCGATATTTAGAACTAAAGTACAGGGAAAAAGCCTTTTTATATATTTGAAATAATAACTTTCTCATTTTATGGAGGAATATATGGAAAGCAATTGTCTCTTTTTCGTTTCTTCCAATTCTCTACTCTGAGATAACCTATGTGTTAGTGCTTTGGTTGTATCCTTCCACCCCTTTGCTTGTGTTTGTATTATTATATAATATATATATATATAATATATAATGTAATATAATATAATATATATTATATTTATAGCTATAGTTTTTTTTCTCCTTTTTAAAACAATAAAATTAGAATCGCACTATGCATATTTCTCTCCAACTTTCTTATTTTACTTCATGGTATTCTCATTTTGCTAGCCTCCATGTGTACCTGTGTGCATGTGTGTTTAGGACAGAGTCTCAAAAGTAGGATTTCTAGGCCATTTTATCTTTAAAAATACTTATTAGCATAATGTCATTATGCAATATTAGCATTATTTGAATAGCTGAGAAATCTAATGTGAGTTGTTTTATATAGGACTCCAGTTTTGTAATTAATGGGTAAATAAGTAACTAAGAAACTTTATGATTTTGGTTCCCAACATTTACCTTAGAAAATGTTTAAAGTATTTTTCTGTAATTATGTGAAGTGCAATTCAAGAATTAGTTATTGGGTCTCTGATCTTTGTGATGGCTATAAGATAAATAAGATAATAGGACACAGGGGTTTTGTGTTTGGCATGTGATAGGTATTCACATAATTGTTGAATGAATGAATAAATAAAGCAAAATAGCGTAAGGAGTAGAGCAGATGTATAAGAGTTCCAGACTGGCAGCCTTCGAAGGCAGGGACTGTCTTTAGTTTTGTATCCCTGATGTCTGGCCTACTATTGAACGTTTTTAGGACACACAATTTAATTCTACGTAGCAGGATGGTAGAAGACTTTATAAAGAAAATGTAATTTGTACTGGCACTGAAGAATGAATAAGATTTTGACGGAAGGTTAAGAGGAAGAGCATCATTCATTCATTGAACTCATGTTTATTGAGTTCTTACTGTGTACCCGGCACTGTTCAGTGATGAGAGATGCATCCTGGAACAAATTTTACTCTCATGGAATTTTCATTTGCTGCATCCCAAGTTGAAGAAAAAATGTGAACTAAGACTCAATGGCAGAAAGTCCGGGGAACAATTTCTAGACTCCTGTTTTGCTTTAGTGCTGTGGTTGTACGTGTTCTTCAGAGCCTAGGGTCTCCTGAACAGTGCCACGGTGGGGAATTATGGAGAGGAGAAGGGAAGGCAAAGCAGTAGAGTCTCCACTTTCACCACAGCAGCTCGCCTTATGTCTGCTTTGTGGGTTGGTGTTAGTGCTTTGCACACAATCCTCTTCCTGCCCCTGCGGGATGTTCAGAGGGGACCTCTAGTAGACATTTCCAAGCCCAATTTAGCAGAATATTTATTTTTTAAAAAGTTCAGTAAGTAAAATAGATACAATTCTTTTCTAGGAGAGGGGTTAGGCAGAAGTCTTGCCCAATGTAGAAGTCCTCCCCTTCCAAGGAACTGTATGGAATCTCAAGGAATTCACAGAGTAATTAATAGAAAACCACTGATTTAGCAAGTTTGTGAGGGCTAAGAGCAGGAGATAAAGCTGAGATAAAAACTCTGCTGTGGGCCAGGTCTTGTTGAATCTTAAATGCCTTAAATAATTCCTAAGTAGTTAGAACTCTATTCTATAGCTTGTGCAGAGACATTGAATGTTTTTTGAACAGGGTGTAGCAAACTGACAACATAAGATATTATTCTTTAGGATCTTTTGTGGATACGAATTTTATAAATGTATAAGTTGATTTCATTGAGTGCCTCTCCTTTTTCTGATTGATCCTTTTAAACAAAAATTGGGTAGATGGATTTTAGAATGACTGCCAGAGCATGGTATTCATTCATTTATTTCATAAACATTTAAAGAGTACCTCAGTATATTAGACACTTTGCCAGCATCCCAGGTGGTAAACAAGACAGATATAGTAGGCCCTGCCCTCATGGAGCCTCTGCTTTGATGGGGAAGTTGGATGTAATTACTAGGATCCTGATAAATACCAACTGCTGGTTCAGTTTATAACAAAGGTAGTTTAACCTACTTCATAGATAGAGGATAAACCATGAGTAAAGGCTCTAACATTGGAGGGAGTGGGCACGACCAAAGAAATGAAGACCAGTCCATTGTAGTTGGAGTGAAATGGTAGCTGAAAGGGCTGGTAGGGGCCAGGCTCCTCCAAAGTTTGAACATGTTAAGGTTTGGGAACTTTTTCTTAGCTATTGAAGACATCCAAGTAGAGATATGAAGTAGGCTGGCAAAGAAGGGTGGTGGCCATAGAGGTGGGGAAGAGATTTTAGGTGCTAAAAAAAAATGAGCCAGGCTTGGCCATTCCTGGTTATCATGATTGGCCCAGCCTGGAGGCTTTAACTGGAACTCTTGGGGAATAGGCATACTCTACTGGGGTTGCCAAATTGATAGAATCTAAACTTGAAGCTTCTGGTGGCCATCTTGGCTACCACCCTTGAGAGCCTACCTGAGGATGAAGCCAGCACAGAGGCATACAGATCTGAGCAGTGAGGAGGGATGGTTTCCTGATGACAGCATTGGAATACTTTGACCCAGCATGCCTGGAATTAGATTGACCCCTGGACTTTTTTACAGAGTGCCTGTTACATGCTAGTTACCTGAGTTAATAATTTTGTTTGTTTTTGGCTGAAACTAATTTGAAGCTTTTTTTTTTTTTTTTTTCACCCCCAAATTTCTGATTAAAAAAGTTTGAGGTTTGAACAGCTGGGTGGATGGTGGTTTACTGATCTGGGGACTATTAGAGGTAGAGGTGGAGTAGGTGCTAAGAGAGGAAAAGTATTCTCAGGAGCCCTGAGAGTACATAAATGTGGGACTCTCTGGCATGTTGATGATCATAGAAGTGGAGGACAAGAATGAGATTACTTAGAAAGTGAGAAAAGAGTTCCTTTAAGTTAAATCCTCATGTTTAAAAGTTGGTTATTAGAAGATCGAGGAGCAGCTGTCAGGCAGAAGGGAAACCAAAAGTTTGATATTCCAGAGGCCAGAGGGAGAGAGTATTTTAGGAAGGAGTGATTGGTGCTTAGGCATCAAATAAGGTGGACCAACGTATGTTCTAGGACTGTGGTGACAGGTGATGGTGACTATGTTGGGAGAGGTAGAAGCTCTAGGGAGTAGAATCTGAGTTTCAGTGGATTAGATAGTGAGAAGGAGGTGAGAAAAACAGGCAGCAAATGCAAACAGATCTTGAAGTTTGGCTGTGAAATGGAGAGCAAGAGAGGATCATAGCTGGAGGGAGCTTGGCCTCAAAGGATTTCTTTTAATTTTCTCCCCTTTTTTCTTTTCTATCCTCTCTTCCTCTCTTTTCTAAGATGAAAGATTTGAGCCTGTCTAAATGCTTATGGGAAATCTCCTTTAGAGAGGAGTTGAAGATACAGAAAAAGGAAATAATTGAAGGCAGGAGGGGAAGGACTCCGGAGTACAGTTGGTGGAGGGATTGACTTCGGGAATAGTACCTCATTCTTCTTTGTAACAAGATAGGGAGGATGGTCCAAAAATGGAGACAGACTGGGGGAGAGTGAGGCCATTGTGTGAGTTCTGCATGACTTCTGATGCTTCTTTCCTGGGCAAATCCTGAAGATTTATGGAGAGTGCAGGTTGGAAATTATTGTTGTGAAGAGTCTTGTGGCACTTTGGCTAGAGAAATGCAATAGCGTCATGGTGCATTATTTTGTAAGTGGTTGGTGAGGAGGCTAAAATGAAACCATCTGCTTGTTTAGGGAGTTTGCTCTTACAGTACTCAGCTGTCTGAGATATGAAGACTTTTATGACTGTTGCAATCATGCAGGTTTGGAATTTGGACAGGTAAATGCAATACAAGTACAGAGGGACTAAGGGGTTTGGGATTTTGGCAAGAGAGTGATTTAACGGACAGGCCATGGAATCTGAGCTGGATTGGAGGCCAAGAAAGAAAAGGAGGAGTGAGTGAGTAGGGAGAATGGGGAGGGCCAAAGGACTTGAAGAACTGTGTACTAAGCCTGATTGAGTAAGCCATCAGGAGGATGGAATGTTGTGGTTGCTGAGAGAGACTTCAGTCTTAGAGAAGTTTGGGATGATGTTAGGGTCTGGGGGGTGCAGGAAGGAGGAGCTGAGGTGAAACTCCCTCTCTCCACTCCTCAAAGCTGGGTCTTTGTAAGAGGACGAAGGAATATAGCTTGGAAGCAGCAAACACCAGTTCTTCTTCCTAACCCTGAAAGTTGCCCAAGAGAGAGAATTAGCTTTGGAAGCATTTGAGGGCTGTGGTCCCAGGAAGGAGCGTTTCATTGTTTGGTAGCAAAAACTCAGAATTGCCAGGTAACAGATGCAGGTTCTACATATGCTTAACCTCTTTGGACCTCAGTTCCCTCATTTATAAAATAAAAGATCACAAGAGACTTGGAGGAAAATAAAAAATCTCATCCTCCAGGCAAGATCACTTAATGGATATGCCAACTTCTCTTAATGAGGGCAGTGGATCGGAGACATGGGGAAGTGAAAGAATAGTGGAAACTTTCACCATTTGCCAATTTTATTTATAAAGATGAATGGACAACAAAGAGGCCTCTAAATTTTAATGAAAGAGGAGTCTGGCTAAGGAATAAGAGAAGATGAGTCCTGATTAAGTGGTTGATCTGTGCAACAAGAAAGAACACAATCTCCTGCAGAGATTGAAGAGAATAGGACTCTGTCAATCACACTCCTGACTGGGGAGGCATGTGAGACACAGATGTTTTTTCTTTCCTATGGGCCCAGGAGAAAACATTCCTGACCCTCCCATCAAAGATGAACAAGCAAATCAAAAGAATACAGACAGTCAAACCACGTAGAAAGATGTTCACCTTCCAATAGAGGTGAAAAAAGTATACCATTTTTACTTCTCAGAATGGCAAAAATTAAAAAGATTAATTCTTAGGGTTGAGGATTAGTAACGCCCAATGTTGGAGAAAATGTGGAGAAGATACTGTTATATACTGTTGGAGGGAGTGCACATTGACTCAGTGTTTTTGATTGGCAGACCATATCTAGAAAAATTTTATGTTAAAAATTTTATGTGAATATGTTTGAGTCAGTGTTTTCACTAGCAGGAATTTACCCAACAGAAAAAAAAGTCAAAAGAACAAATGCGTTTATTGTGGCATTGTATATGATGAGAAATTGTGCAAGCCTAAATGTCCGTCAGTATGGGATTGGTTGAAATCTGATAGCAGTTAGCACTTTTTGAGGGTTTACTAAGTTTCACTCACTGTTGGAAGTAGTTTGTATGTATTAACTTATTTAATCCTCAAAACAATCCCATGAGGTAGGCACTATTATTATCCTTACTTTATAGGTGAATAAACAAAAGCATAAAAAGTTATATAACAAGCTTAATAATGGTGATAACTGTGGATGGGTGGAGGGCATCAAGGTGGGGGGAAGAAACAGAGCCTAATTTTAGTATTTATAGTAAAAGGGGAAGGCTCTACTATTAAGTTAGGCTTATGTTCAATAAATGTATATTATTTTTATAATTAAAATAAAATGGTTAGAATATGGTGCCACTAAGGTTTCATCCGTTTTAACTAATGTTAACATTTAATTCATCAGTGAGTCTAAGTATTTGACTTGATTTGCAGTGATGGGGATGCCTCTGTTTATGCTGTATTTTTTTAAAAGCAGTTTAATTGAGATAATAGTCACACACCATACAGGTTTATCTGTTCTGACATAGTTCCTGCAACTGGTGACTGGGTTGAGAGTGAGGAGGGTTGATGACTGGGAAAAGTCACATGCAACCCACCACCCCTTTGAATTTGGTAGTAATGGGTTCTGAGTCAAATGAACATTGGAACACCTTGAGGGGGAAAAAAATTAAGGAAGTAGAGCATCTCACAGCCAAGTGTGATAGAAGAAATAGGGAAAGGGAATTATGTTTTGTTGTTTGATTGATTAATTTTGAATTCCAGTGGAAGGGGCTCCTTATATTCCCCCGATCTCTCGGGCCTTGTAGCTTCAACTGCTGTTGGGGTGCAGGACCCATATAATCACCATGATTCTGTTCTGGAGCTACCACTATATAAAAATGTTAAGTATTTCTTAAACTGAGCATGTGGAATTTGGTGAGTATTTCAAATAGTGAAGCATTCTCATGCTCTGTTTGTATTTGAGTGCTTATGTGTAATATGTGGTATAGTCTTACAAAACATTCATTACAAATGTAACTGAGTAATCCACAGGTACTTGAAATTATGAATTTTGTTATAAATCAGAGCTTCTTTTTCTATTGAAGTTTAGAGTTAGCAGTTTTCCCCTCATCATTACAGGTTGATTGACAGTGGTTTCTTTCAAATTGTTAAACTGTAGATAACCTACTTAAACGTCTAAAGAATCTCATGTTTTCGGAAAATGAATGCCTCACATAATTTAATTCTGTTTATTGAATCATAGAATATTTCAAATCTAGAAGGAGCTTTTGACAATTTAGGCAAATTTTTATTCTTTTTAGGGAAACTGAGCTTGGAAGAAGTTAGTGGATGGGTCCAAAGTCACTTTTATGGTCAGTTAGGGCAAAAACCAAATTTCCTAATTTATAGTCTGGTTAGCCTTGCTTTCATTTTACATCTGCAGTATTTATTGATGACCTCTTTCTAGCCAACCATGTAGTTAAAATTTAACGAAATTTTTTCATTATGGAGCAACGAGGTGTTTAATGTTAGGTGAATTTTCCTAGTTACCTTTAGGAAGTTTACCTCTGGGCTTTACTGTGAGTGAAATGCTAACTTTTCTTGATAGAAATATTTAAAACACTATCGTATCATCCCATATTTAAAAAAAGTATAAGGAACCCAATTTTACCACTCTTTGTGATATGTAGTGTCTGCCTAGGAATTTGGGAGGGAGAGTTTAGGAAGAGGTGGCAGGGGTATGGGTTTTTCTATTGCATCAGACTTTTTCCAAAAGGTTTTGTTTGTAACTAGAAGGTTCAAAAAACATTAAGTTTCTACAACTTTAATTCATTTTTATGCATTCATTATACTATAATGAGACACTAGTGCACTAAAAGTGAGAAATCAGTTTCTAAATGTTAGTTAGCCCTATCAAATCAGTCATCTATATAATGGAAGTAAGGTATGTGAAATATTAGACATTGTCCTTCCCACAACAAACAAACAAATATGTCATAAGCTAAAAGAATTATTCAGGCTGGGTGTAATTTTAAATGGTTGGTCTGGCTTTATGGAAATAAGTATTTAGTATTCTTTATCTGTGTGTATTTGTCTGTTGCTTTGTAAATTCCTTTTATGAAATCATTCTTATTGAATGCATATTAAATAGTTTTTTTTTCTATTAGGAAATATAGCATGGATTTTTTAAAAACAATTATTAAATAGTTTTTTAAAAGGAGAAAATAGGAGGGTGAGTAGGAGCAAGTGATTCTCTAATCTTCAGCCCTGTTCGTGATATTTATGTAACTTTCATTTTTAAACTTGTATTTTTAAGATTACTTCAAGAGGCATTTCAGTCAATAATTGTCAACAATTTTTTTTTTCTCCTCCTTTTGCTGGTAATCAAAGTTTAATCACAATTCAGATACAGATTTCATCTTTGTGCATGTACTGGTGGTATAGCGTTTTAATTTTGAGCATATTTTCTGTAAAAGTTTTTCTAAGTCAAAATGTCAGTCTTGAAGTTTGTTTTACATTTTTGGCAATAAAACATTTGCAGTTTTACATGTACTTAAATTTTTTTTATTTACATTTTTAAGATGACAATTTCAATCTATAAATCTTAAGCAAAAATAATCTGAAAAAGTTATCATTCTTACAGTTAAGTAGGTTTTATTTTTTTTACATTTTACATCTAAAAGAGCTGAGTTTAAGTGAAAAAATGATAATGAATATAAATATAAAACTTTGGCCCTAATCTCTACTAGCCACACATGGGTTATTTACATTTAAATTAAATTAAAATTAAGCAATATTAAGAATTCATTTCCTCAGTTGCAATAGCCACATTGTAAGTGCTCAAAAACTATATACTGGAGACAGTGCAGTTAGAGAACATTTCCATCATTCCAGAAGATTTTATTGCAAATGCACTGTATAAATTGAAAAAAAAAATACATTAAAGTTAGTTAATGTCAGCTCATTTTATCATGAAAATCAAACTGTCACTGTATTTTAATGCTATATAATCATTCTGCAAAGTAGTAAAGAAAGATTATCTTGGTGTTCTTTCAAGGCACTTCAGAGACCACTTTAGAAACAAAAGAATTTATCCACATTTTAAAAATGTTTCTTTCCCTCCTTTTTCCCACCTTTCCTTCCCTTTGGAAAGAGTTTGGTTATTTTGATTTTTGTAATGCTTGATTCAGTGGGTTTCCAATGGAATTTTCATTTTAATGAGCTTGGTACATAACATACCTGCGATTATTATGGTGGAGATACTCTTAGTAATGTGGGTATTTGCTGCAGTGTTTTCATTGCTTTTCTTTTGGAACTATTAAACAAATTATAAACTAAAGATGTTATGCTTGCGTGTCCAAATAATCAAAATTTGCATTTACCCACAAACCACTGACATGTTCTGGATTATCTTTTGATAGTATTGCTTATGAATAGGTTTCCCATTATTTGCATAGCATACTTATATTTTTGATGGGAAATGGGATGTCAGCAGCAGCTAGCTAAATGTGCGTAAACTGCTTGTGGTGCTTGACCTATCAGTGATTGCACATCCCTTGTTAGGACGAGGCTTCTCTTAGCAAGAGGAGTTCGTGAGCTGTTGATGCTTTCATACACATTTCCCAGTGCTCACTCATTATGAGAAGATGAAAGGTTGTGCTGGTTATCTCTTTCTGATCCCATTAGCCTTCCTCCATTGAGAAACACGGCTCTCTAACATTTATTAAAAGGGAGAGAAATACTGGAGGAGGAATGGGCTAATATCACTGGCAGGAAAAGAAGTCTATCACAATTGTTTCCATATAGACACATGGCATTTGACTCGTGCTGGGTACCTGCTCAGAAACTATGAGGTCAAATTATTGATCCAATTAGAAAGCTTACTGAGGGTATCATGGTAATATATGAATGAAGTGCTTTTTTTCTTTCAGTACCAAAAGTGATCAACTTTTTTATAACTGCTCTAAGAATTAGAGTGATTTCGATTTGCCACCTCTTTGAAATGTGTTGTTAGAAGCCAGGATGGACCAGGTTATGCTGAACCTCAGAATCCTAGTGGCTCATGGCAACACAATTAATTTCTTGCTCACACTAACAACTACTTCAGGTCCCTTGGGGACTCTGCCCCATGGTGTCCTCTCTTGGGGATGAAGCTGACAGAGCTCCCACCATCTGTTGGACACGGGGGAAGGGGTGAGGTCTTTGGAACTCAGTCTTTGAGACTTCCACTTTCATGGACCAAAGTATGTCCCTTGGCCAGGCCCACCTTGAAGAAAGAAATGTAGGAAGGAGGAAAAAGGAACTGGATGGTGAGCCCTGCCCCCAGAAAGCTTCTCTGCACTTGTCATTTGCAAAATGTTTGAAGTAATTGTTCCAAAACACACAATTTGAAAATGCTCCTATTTAAAAGGGTATGGAAAGTGTTTTTTGAAAGGATGTGGTAAAGCCTTGTTGATTCATAAAGTGAGGTAAATTTTATACTAACTGTGCTTGCTGAAACCTTATTTTTGCATTATTTGTAAAGAAAAATTTGGCTAAATGATAAAGTGAGATTTAATGGAGAAAATGTTGGGCTTAATTTTGAGAAACAATATTCATGTATTTTAGAAGGAGTTATTTATGCTCAAGAAGTTTGGCTACAGGTAATTTATTAAAATGTTTGGGTGCCAAAATTGTGAAATAAAGGAAATAATAGTAATAGCATATTGCTCTCATCTATTAGGATTTCAAATTTAAAAATTTTTGAATTTTGTTAAAAATCTTTTGGCTCAAGAATGACTAATTTGTAGCTGTGTGACATCCATAATCCAGCCTTAGAGCTCAGTTACTCTCAGAGTAGTAACAAAATTTGACCTTAATTTAGTAGAGTCCAGTAGCTGTGAGTCTTTTACTCACTTTACCTAAACTACAGAAGTATACAGATTAAAATGTGGTAGCATTTCCCTCATATTATTTAGCTACGTTGCCAAAAATGTTGCTATTACAAAGCTGAGAACAGTATTTCAGCACACCAGTAGGGGTCAGCAACAGCCTATGCAATGAGCTGCTTATTTGCCAGGCTTTTTTTTTTTTTTTTAAATTCATTTTTACTGAGATATATTCACGTACCATACAATTATCTGTGGTGTACAATCAGCTGTTCTTAGTACCACCATATAGTTGTGCATTCATCACCCCAATCTATTTTTTGGACATTTTCCTTGTACCAGAAAAAGTGAAAAAAAGAATAAAAAATAAAGTAAAAAAGAACACCCAAATCATTCCCCCCCACCCTATTTTTCATTTAGTTTTTTTCACCATTTTTCTACTCATCCATCCATACACTGGATAAAAGGACTGTGATCCACAAGGCTTTACAATCACACTGTCACGCCTTGTAAGCTACATTTGTTATATAATCATCTTCAAGAGTCAAGGCTACTGGGTTGGAGTTTGATAGTTTCAGGTATTTGTTTCTAGCTATTCCAATACATTAAAGCCTAAAAAGGGTTATCTTTATAGCACATAAGAATGTCCACCAGAGTGACCTCTCGACTCCATTTGGAATCTCTGAGCCACTGAAACTTTGTTTCATTTCATTTCATATTCCCCTTTTGGTCAAAAAGAAGTTCTCAGTCCCACGGTGTTGGGTCCATATTCATTGCTGAGAGTCATATCCCACATAGCCAGGGAGATTCACATCCCTGGGAGTCAGGTCCCACATAGAGGGGAGGGCAGTGAGTACACTTGCCAAGTTGGCTTAGCTAGGGAGAGAAGGCCACATCTGAGCAACAGAGAGGCACTCAGGGAGACTCTTAGGCACAATTATAAGCAGGTTTAGCTTCTCCTTTGCAGTAACGGGCCTCATAAAGGGAAGTCCCATGATAGAGGGCTTGGCACATCAAACAGCCTGTCCTCAATGTTTGTGAGAACATCAGCAACAATCCAGGTGAGGAAGCCCAACACCTCTGCATTTTCCCCCAGCTCCTCAGGGAGGACCTGCATATATATTTTTATTCTCTGCCCAAATTACTTCAGGATATGTCGCTATTTTACACTAACCTGTGCAAACCTACCAGGTATCACTTCCTATTAAAAGTTCCATGTAATTATGGTATTTGAACAAACTGTATGAATGAAATTGTTTAGGAAATATAGCTCTTGCACCAACTAACCATCTCTACAATTAGTCTCACATGGAATTTCAGGTTTTAAAACGCAGTCAGTATTGTCCTTTACCCTTCGGCCCGATTTGTCCTAGTCCTAACCACATCTGCGTCATTCATATCTCTAGTTGAAGTCTGACTCTTTTTCAGCCTTTTTAACAGTTGCTATATGTTCTAATACTAACATTCTTATCTGCCAAGTTCTAGCTCTGAGGTGTCACAAAGATACCCAATTTTCTAGAGACCAATCAGGTTATACACCGAGAGATCAACATCTCAGAGTTGGGAGATAGCTACTACAATTTGGGAATAGATTTGACTGCTGTAAGAGCTTACAATCTAGGGACCATTACAATAATCGTTCCCCTATTAAGGGGAATCCAATTTTGAGTTTACACATTGTAGTTAGTCCATATTGGTGAGGCATTATAGTGTCTGCCTTTGTTTCTGGCATAGTTCACTCAAAATGCTGTCTACAGGTTCCATTCACCTTTTTGCATGTCTCACAGCTTCACTCCTCCTCGCAGTTGCTCAATATTCCATTGTATGCACGCACAACAGGTCACCATTCTGTTCCTCAGTTGATGTACTCTTAGGCCACCTCCACCCGTTTGCCAGGCTTTTTTGATATGTACTAACAAGTGTGTTTATTTTTTTATTTTAAAGGCAGTATTCTAATGAACTGCAATTTTCTCAAGGTCAGTGTGCTTATTTTTAAACACAAAACACAGTATACTTACTTGTTAAAAACACAGGGAAGCAGTATTGGCAGCAAAAACATTTTCAGTGCTTAATTGTGTGTATAGCTAAGTATTATATAGCTAAGTATTATGTCATGGCCAGATTAAAATGGTATCTGACTGAGCCACGTAGGAATCCAGAAAGAATGACCACAGGATGTGTGAGTTAGCTAGATACGATATTCATATAGTTTCAGCAGGTGAAACTAGATGAGATTCTAACTGGACAAGTCTTTCTGTTGTACAGGAGCAGCTATTATTTAGCTTCTTGGTTTTTTCTCCCCTCTAGAGTTCTCTAGTTTGCCTAGGATGCTTGGTATGTATGCCCCTAAATGGAAGTGTGTGTTCTCCTTACTATGAGAAGTACCAATACTTAAAAAAATAAACATTCAGGTGCAAGAGTAACACTGAGGAAAGGGCCTGCCATGAAAGACCTCACTGCATTATGTCAATATCAAAACATGGGGGAAATAAGTATTGTGTTCAGCTTTGGAAAACTAAATACAAGTGGTTTTATAGAGAGTGAGTATTCAATAAACCCTTTGTTGACCTCATAGCAATATTCATATGCAATGATATTTGCTTATCATAGAAGGGCAAGGATGGATGGACATATGTAAGCAGCTTAGGATACTGCTGCTAAGTGTTTAAATACACCAGCACACCAATATGAAATTAATAAGTCATTTTGTTGTGTGAAATAAACTGGTGGGTTTCCATTGCTTTCATGATTTAAAAAAAAGCAATTCTTTAATAAGGAATATAAGCCCTTAATGGTCTGTCCTTTGCTGTTCTCTGCAAAGTCTTTATACACCTTCATACTCTGTGGTTCAGACATACCAAACTAATGAACTTTCTCTTATAGAGTGTTTAAAACCCAAGTTCGATATATTATGATTGCGTAATCAATTACGTAACAGTTTATGCATCTTAAATTTAACTTTAAATTTTTTTCAATTATTAAAAAATACATGTGCTTTGTTAAAAATACAAATGACACAAAAGTAGATGGAGAAGAGCAATCTAAATCCTTTTCCTAATGATAATTACTGGTATTACATTTCTTATGAGAAATTACTTTATTATGAATCTAAAAATTTTCTAATCCCTAACACTTTTGTTTTCTATTGACACAATTGTTTTTATAACAGGATTTTTGAAAATGTTAGATTTCTTCAGAAGTACTGTTACACAGATTGAGCAGAATAGATAGTATTTGCTAATTCCCAGATATTCTTTGCTGTCTCTTGCCTTTGTTGCTTCCTGTGCTCAGAAAGCTAACGAGAACTACCCTCCCCCACCTCCCCAATCAACCTCTGACAAATTATATTTGTCTTCCAGGACTCAGATCAAGCTTTATTTCTTCTAAGAAGCCATTCCTGTTTCTTTGTTGTTGACATCTAGTTTACCTACAGTATATTTGAATATAGAATTAAAAATATATGTATTCCTGACTCAGTGTCCTTTTTCAATCTTGACAACTTATATCTTTGCACATGTGTAAATCTGAGCTCTGTGTGTGTGTGTGTGTTTGAGAGAGAGAGGGGAAGAGAGAGAGAGAGAGAGAGTGAGCGAGCGCATGTGGTGTGGGCTGGCTTTCAGTTGACTTTTTCCTCTATCCAATGCCTTCAGTAGAGAGAAGCCTGCTCTCAACCCGTGTGTGGATTTTTTATAGGATTCTTTTCAAGGAAGGGCTAGTTCTTCCAGGGCTCTGACCCTGTGTGAGGGACTTAGATCCGGCTCCCTTCCACTCTCCCCTCTAAGGACTGTTTCCCATTCCAGCCACACCACTTCTGGAAAAAGCAAAAATATAAAAATCTGCATTAAGAAAACCCTACATAAAGGAAAACCAGGTTATTACAGAGGCATATTAGAAGAGGAACTTGTTTTTGGCGGTTGCTATTCAGTAATGTACCAAGAAGTAAAAATCAAAGTGAGGTAGCTTTGGCATGTGAGTGCAGCAGTAAACAAAGGTAAGTTTTCACTTGTGTACACAGAATGGAAGGGCCTTTTGATGAGGCATCACGGATCTCACCTGGGCAACTGTAAAACAGCATCGATTGTCTTTGACTGTGGACGATACCAATTTTACGCACACTGTAGTTCTTCCATAGTCATGGTTTTAGATTTCGATACCCACTTTTAAAGGTGCTTGATCTTTGACACATGAGCAGAATTCAGTTTAGTCTCCTTCAAATTCCAAAACACTAATCTTTGCCTCTCTGCCGCACATACCACACTACACATCCTATGGGTGATTCCATGGCAAGTTGCACTTTGGTGACCTGTTTTATAAACCTACTTTATTTGGTCCATAAAGTATTTTGCTTTAATTTCCAAATTTATAAACAGTAATGACAAAAATCCCGATTTCTGGCTTCCTTTGGAAGAAGTGGAAGATGTAGTGGTACATGCTCTCTTCCTTGTGTGGTAGCCTTCTGCTGGAGCTGAGCTGTGGCTGCCAGCCCTTTGGATGGGGCCTGTGCACTTCATATTCCAGCAGTCTCCATCAGGACCCACTTAGGCATTTTAGTTACCCGCATGGCCTGTGATCTGTGTGAAAATCAGTACAAGGAAAGCTTGGTTTACTTTTACTTACTGTGGGTATGAGACAGAAGACCCTGGCAGAGAAGCACTTTCCCCTGGGTTCCATCAGTGAGGGTTGGCAGAAAGAGTATGGGAGTATTTATTTCCACAAGGGGCAGATGCAAGGGCAAAACAAGGTAACTTTCAGCCTGATAAGGGCCCGCTTAAAAACTTCCCAAAATAATATGTATAGTCTTCATAATGTAAAATGAGTGGGGAAATAGACCTCAGCAGAAACTGCTCCAATTTCTGAAACTTAAAGGTAAATTAAAAAAAAAAAAAGGTGATGCAGGAAGTTGTGCACAAGCTCAGATTTTGAATGTCAGGAAATCTGGTTCATTGTCTACATTTGTAAGAAATGCTGTGTTTAGGGTCATTTTAATAGTTTCTCTTTTTTCTCCTTTTCCCCTCCTTATGAAAATTTAATCTTATCAACCTTCATTTTTCCTAGCCTTGATTTTTCTCATTCTCTTTGGTGGGTGAGGGTTTGCTGTATATATCAATCTTGACTAAACTTTTTATTAATTATTGAATGGATATATATGTGGAGGAAAATTTAAAGCGTTTTATTTGAAAGGATTTAGTGATTTAATAGTGGTATTTATGTAATCTATAAACTTGCCTTCGATTTTAAAAACCTTTGATTATTTATTTAATAGGCTCATGGTATAAAACTGTATTTCCAGACCCAAATGTTAAAATCTCTGTATTTTTAGTGGTAAGTGAAATATACGTTTTTAAAATCACCCCCCTCCCCATATCTTATATGTATATTCATCATATGTCCATTTAGCAGTTGCAATTTCAACATGACCAAAGGGTCATAAAGGTCCATGACATATAGTGGGTAATAATTTGCTGAAGCATTAATTCGAAGATACGTGTGCTATGGCTGGTGTTGATGAATTAGTTATTTGGTAGTTTTCGTCAGGGGTTCTCAAAGGCAGTCCCTGGGCTAATGGCACCAGTGTCACCAGGGAACTTATTAGAAAAGCAACTTGAACCCACCCCAGACCTACTGAATCAGAATCTCCGGGGGTGAGGCCCAGCACTCTTTTAACAAGACTCTCAGGGGATCCTGCTGTACTCTCAAGCTCAGTGTACCAGCTTAGCTTCCCTCCTAGCATCCATATGTGTCCAGGGCTTTGTGGTTCTCTATTATTCTATTATAACTCTCATGATTGAAAAATAACTTGTTTTCTGGTAAAAAAACAAAACAAAACCAGTTGTAAGTGCTTGTGTTGAAGTGAAGGCACTTCTTCAGCAGAGAATAGAAATGGAGGAAATAGTATGCCATCATGGTATTATAAAATTTGGGACATTTTTGATGGTCTTTGCAAGTATCTGGTGCAATCTGCTACACTTGAAGCGAGTGTTCTACCTCAGCCTTAGAGGTTGTATAATACTGATACTCATTTCACCATGGAAATGACTGACTTGGTTTCCTGGGCCATATTACAAGAGCTAAGAACAGTTTTATTTTTTTCATGACCCACAGGATATGAGATTTCTGATTTGTCTAAGGATATTGATTTTAGGTGTTCAGATTTATAAATTTAAATTGTAGTATGGTCTATGTAAGCATAAAACCTATCCCTGCTGATTTATCATATTCAAATTATCTTCTTAAAATTTATGCCCCACAAAGGACAGTACTTTGTGTGAAAGCTGATTAGAAATGTTTATATGTCTTTCAAAAATAAAATTTAATTCTGAGTTTTTAATTTTCAGCCAGAAAACCTTGCTCAGAAGCTTCCAAACCTTGTGGAACTGTGAGTCTATTTACTCAAATTTTCAAAAAACAAGAATGAAAATAAATTTGAGTTATTTGAAATAATAGGATATGTCATTTTAATGTACTAAGTTATTATTTTTTGGTATCATAGTAGTCCTGTAGGTAGACCTCTAATACTGCCAAACCCAGTCGAATTTCAAAGTATTTTACCACTTTAATTTGTGTTTTAACTATCTTAACTCCACATGAGCTCACCAGTTGGTGAAAGATACATTTTCTCTGGGTACAGCATCTTTGTCACAGAATCTTTCTGACTAACCCTTGTAATTGAAAAAAATCTATTATTATTACTACATGTGATAATTGATACAAATATTAAGACAGTATATGAGATTTAAAATATAAAGCCTCCTTCTATGCATCCTCCACACTTCATTTGTTTTAGTTCTTTTGATGATTAGCTCCATAATGCTAAATAATATGTTTATATATGTTTACATACATGTATATGTATGTACATATATGTGTGTGTGTTTGTGTGTGTGTTTATATATATATATGTTTTCTAGTACATCAGCTTCAAGTATCTGTTGACTTACCACTAAGGAAGGTAAGAAATTTAGATAGATATTATTTCCCTTTCTTCCCAACTGCCTCCTAATTTTGTAGAAGGAAGAATTTACATTTCTCTTTCTTCTTTCTCTTTGTTATTTGGCTTGATTTTTAGGAGGTAAAGTGAAGATACCTTGACTTAACATCTCCATCTTCAAACTGGAAGTCTCTATCATTTCCTCTTTTTCCCCCCAATCTTTTATTTTGAAAAATTTCAAACCAACAGATAAGTTGAAAATTTAGTACAATGAACAACTATATACCTTTGCCTAAGTTTGCCAATTGTTAACATTTTGCCACATTTGCTTTCTCTTTCCTTCTTTCCCGTGTCCTCTCATATACATTCACGTCCACGCATGCACATACATGCGTACGTGTGCACACACACACACTTGTTTTTTTCTGAATCATTTGAAAGTAAATGGCAGATGGTATAATACTTTGCCCCAAATACTTTAGCATGTATCTCCTAAGAAAAAGGACATTTTTTTACATAATTACAATATCTTTATCCATCTAAGGAAATTGATATTCAATAATATCATCTAATTTGCAGTTCATATTTAAATTACCCCAATTTTTAAAAAAAGTGATTTTTATAGATGTCTGGATTTGTGTGATTATTTCCTCTCAATTAGATTCAGCTTAAACATTCTTGTTGACATTTACTCCCTTTGCTTTACATTTTCTTGCTTTCATTCTCTTTATACATAAGTATATGTGTTTTTATTTGTTTTTTTTTCCCTGAGCCTTAGGGAGTAAGTTACATATCCCTAAATACATCAGTGTGTATTTCCATGAATAAGGATGGCTTTTCACTTTTTTAAGTTCTATTTTTGTGTCTTTTAGGGATTCTTTGTAGTTTTTGTCATTTAGGTTTTGAACATTTCTAAAGTTTATTTCTAAACATTTCTTTATTTTTTGCTATTGTAAATGAGGGTTTCTCATCTGTTTTATCTTCTAATTGGTTATATATAAATGCTATTGATTTTTACATGTTAATTTTATATCAGGCTACCTTAATGAATTCTTTTATTCTTTGAGTCAGTTTTATTATTGATTCTCTAGGGTTTCCAGGTATACTCTGTCTGCAGATACAAATAGTATTATTTCTTCTTTTCCAAATCTTATGCCTAGTATAATTGCATTGGATGGTCCTTCCAGAATGATGTAAAATTGTAGTTGAGAATATGGGCATCCATGTCTTCTTTCTGACCTTAATGGGAATGCCTTTAGGGATCCCCATTAAGAAAGATGCCTACTTTAGAACTAAGGTATGCATGGTCTATTGTGTTTAGGAAACATCCATCTTTATTAATTATCTGTTGTCACATATCAGATTACTCCAAAATGTAGTGTCTTAACACAGCAAACCTTTATTATCTCATATTTTCTTTGGATCAGGAATCTGGACATGACCTAGCTGGGTGCCCTTTGTCTTGAGGTCCCCCACAAGGCTGCAGTCAAGGTTGCTGGCCAAGGTTGTGGTCTTACCTGAAGGCTCAACTGAAGAAGGGTTCTCTTCTATGCTCATTCCCATGGTTGTTGGCAGGATTCAATTCTTACAGACTGTTAAATTGAAAACTTCAGTTCCTTGCTGATTACTGGCCAGAGGCCTTCCTAACTTTCTTGTCACTTGACTTTTCTATAGAGTTGCTCACAGCAGGGCAGTTGGCTTCCATCAGAATGAGTAAGCAAGAGAGCAAGGTATGGTGTGCAAGATGGAAGCCATAGTCACTCTGTAATCTTGGAATTGACATCTCATAACTTTTGGCATGTTTTCTTCAATAGAAGGTAGTCACTAGGTCCAGCCCACATTTGAGAGCAGGCTATTACATAAGGACATAAGTGCCAGGTGGTGGAGATCAATGGGGAACATCTTAGACGCTGCCCATCACACCATTCATTCCTGTTTTCTCAAGAATTTTTATTAGGAATGGATGTTGAATTTTGTCAAAAGCTTTTCCAGACTTTGAAGCTAAAGAAAAGAATCCTTAGGCACTTTACTCAAAAAGAGGATGAAGACTGCAACATGAGATTCCTAACTGAATTACATATAGAAAGACTAGAATTTTCATGTGACAGTTTTCTTCACTGAGCACTTTAAAAATATTTTCCATTGTCTTCTGGTTTTCATAGATCCACGTGAGAAGTCAGTGGTGTTTTAATAATTCCCTACCTGTATGTCTATGTCATTATTAGGCTGTTTTTAGGATTTTTCTTTTATCTTTGGCTTTCAGCTATTTGTTTGTGATGTGCCTAGGTGTGATTTTCTTTTCATTTATCTTTGTTGAGTTTGCTGAGCTGCTTGAATCTGTGAATTCATGTCTTTTACCAGTTTGGGACCTTTTTTACCATTTTTTCTTCAAGTATTTTTTATGCTCCATTCTCTTGTTCCTTTTGGGACTCCAATTACACGTTAGATCTTTTGATATTGTCACACATACCTCCGAGGCTTTGTTCATGGTTTTTGTTTGTTTGTTTTAATCTTTTTTCTTTTGCACTTCAGAATGGATAATTTCTTTTGATTTGTCTTCAAGTTCATTAACTCCTTTGTTATATTCATTCTGTGTTCTGTTTATGTAGTAAAATTTTTAGTCCTAGAATTTTCATTTGGTTTTAAAAATAGTTTCTACTTCTCTGCTGAGATTTCCTGTTTTTTTCTTTATAGGCATATTTTACCTTAGATCACTATGCATAGTTTTAATAGTTACGTAACACATCTTCGCAAATTCAAACATCTGGATTATCTTGAATTATCCATTCTTTGTCTTTTTTTATTGATAATGGATCACATTTCCTGTTGTATAGTGTTGAGTAATTTTAGATCATATCCTGGAAATTGTGAATATTATGTTTTGGATTCTGAATTCTGTTATCTTCCTTAAAAGTGTGTTCATATTTTGTTTTGATGTAATTTACTTGATTTGACTCAAATGGTAAACTTTATCTCTTGGAGGACAGCTTAAATTGCAGTTTAGTTCTTTTATCTTTTTTTATATCATATTTTTTTGTTGTAGAATATAATATATATACATAAAAGTGATAACTTTCCAAGTGCAATTTAACACATAGTTAGAGAGCAGATTTCAAAGAATATTATAGGTTACAATTCCAGTTATTTCCTTATTATACATTATATATATATATATATATATATAAATTATATATACATATATATATATATAAATTATATATACATATATATAAATTATATATACATATATCTTTCAAAGTATTATTTAACAAATAGGTGTATAAGAAATTTCCAGTTATTATGAGTTATAGTACCATAGTTTCAGCTATTTCCTTATTGTGAAATATAACATACATACAAAAAGATATAGCTTTCAAATTACAATTTAATAAGTAGCTATAGAACAAGCTTCAAGGATGCTATGGGTTGCAGTTCCACCATTTCCCATTCTTTCCTTCTAACTATTCTGATACCCTAGCAACTAAGAAAAAGAAAATTATATAAAGATTCAGTATTCATAATCCGTTGTTAAATTCTATCTTGTCTGTTGCTATCCCTTCCTCTAGTTTAATCACTTTCCCAATCTTCAGGGATGTCTAGGCAGTGACCATCAGTTCTTTTATCTTTAGCTGGAGTTTGTTTCTCATATACATGGTTCTGGGGTCAACCATTACTTTAGGCAAGGTTTACACAAGGAATTTTGGGTTCTGTCTCCCTCTAGGTTTTTCCTTTCTGATATTCTCCCTTCATCACTTTCTAGTGGCTGTGATTTCCCTGAACTCTGTCAACTGGCTCTTTGGGCTAGCAAGACTGGAGTTTTCTATTAGAGTTTTAGCTACTTTGCATGGTAGTGGTCTGTACTCTGCCTTAGACAAAATACAGTTAAAAAAAAAGGAGTACTCACCCAGTGCCATTTCCTTCTAAGTTTTGACTCCCCTCCAGAATTGGCTAGATTTTGTTTGCTCTGCAGTGCCTTTGGGACATTGTGTGTGTGTGTTTTCTTAGGCTTTTTTTTTTGGTCCCTTGAGTCCATATTTCTTCCCTTTTTGGATAATAAAAAAGGGACTAAAGGCTTAGGAACTCACCCTCTGGCTGAGATTTAGACCTGTTCAAATAAGCTATGGCTACCACAAGAACATGCAGCCTGCTGGTGGTGAAGAAACTTACCAGAGGTTTAGGCCAGAGCTGCCTGTGGAATCGATTCACTGTTGCTGGAGGTTGTTGGTTGTCTGGAACTGGTTGCAGAAGCACCCTGCTGCTGGGGATGCATTTGCCTGGGGGTGTGGCAGAGCTTACTGCAGAAGTGACACTGGTGGTAAGACCATTTGCCTGGGAGTCTTTAAAGCTGTTCTGTAGAAGTGGCTTGATGGATGGGGAGGGTATGGCCAGAGCTGCGCAAAAGAGGGGCTGTTCATAATCTGAGACTATGACTTGAGCTAGTACGTGAGGTCTTCTAAAGTGGGTGTCACCCAGTCTTGGCTCTGTGCTGAGTAAAAAATTGCAGAGGGAATACAACCCTGAAGAGAAGTGCCTTCTTGCTGCTTTTGTCTTGCAGTCATTGCAACATCTTCTCTTTGCCAGGGCAGCTTCAAAGGAGAAATGTTGGCAGTGTCCAGCTCCAGGATCACAAAGGAGGACAAAGAAGGCAGATTTGGAACTGAGAGAAAAATGGAAAAATGTTATTATAATTTTGGCTTTTGAAAGTTAATGAAAATAAGTTAAAAATGAGAAAAGTGGCTTTTATAGTTATTCCCATTATTCTCTCAGATTTTGTTTGCCTGAAAAGTGATTTTCTTTTTTTTAATTTATCACTTTAAAATAATTTTAGATTCACATACATTTGTAAGAAATAATACAGAGAAATCCAATGAAGTCTTCACCCAGTGAAGACATTACCGATGGTAATGTACAATGGTAAATCTTGCGTGACGATGGAACAAGATCACTAGAAATTGCCATCAATGAAATCTACTGATCTTATTTAGAGTTCACCAATTTTATGTGCACTTATTTGTGTGTGTGTATTTAGTTCTGTGCAATTTTATCACAAGGGTAGATTTGTTGAATCACCACCATTGTCAAGATTGATAACACCTCCATTCCAGCAAGGATCGCTTGCACTACCCTTTTTATAACTTTATACATGTCCCTCGTCCCTGAGCCCTCAAATGCTGGCAACCACTACTGTGTTCTCCATTTCTATAATTTTGTCATTATAAGGATGCTATATAAATGGAATCATACACTATTAAGCCTTTAGGGATTGGCTTTTTTCATTCAGTACAATTCCCTTGGGATCCACCCAAGTTGTTGCATATATCAATAGTTGGTTCCTTTTAGTTGGTATGGATGCCCCACAGTTTGTTTGATCATTTACTTATTGAAAGACATTCTGATTATTTATCATTTTTGTCTATTATAAATAAATCGGCTGTGAATATTCACGTACAGACATATATCAGGGATATCGTGGGTTCAGTTCCAGACCACCTCAGTAAAGCAAATATCACAATAAAGCAATTCACGAATTTTTTGGTTTCCATGTGTATATAAAAGTTATGTTTACACTATACTGCTGTCTCTTAAGTGTGCAATAGCATTATGTCTAAAAACAATGTACATACCTTAATTAAAATGTGACACAGGCACAGAGTGAGCACATGCTGTTGGAAAAATGACACCAATAGACTTGCCGGATGCAGAATTGCCATAGACCTTCAATTTGTAAAAAATGCAGTATCTACAAAGCACAGTAAAATGAGATATGCCTGTATATACTTTTTTGTGAACATCAGACCATTTTCATCTCCCCAAAATAAATCCATTAGTACTCATTCTCCATACCCCACTTCCTCCAGCCTCTGGCAAACACTAATGTACATCTGTCTCTGTGAATTTGCCTATTCTGCACATTTCACTTAAATAGAATTATATATTATTTGGCCTTCTTTGTCTCCTTTTATGTAGCATAATATTTTCAGGGTTTACTCATAAAATAATATGTATCAATACTTCATTCCCTTTTTTTGTCTGAATCATATTCCATGACATGGATGTGCCACATTTTTTTTTCCATTCGTCAGGTGATAGACAGTTGGGCTGTTTCCACTTTTTGGCTATTATGAATAATGCGTCTGTGAACATTGGTATACAAGTTTTTATGTGAAAAGATATTTTCTATTCTTTTAGGTATATACCTAGGAGTGGAATTTATGGGTCATATGGTAATAATGTGAGGAACCAACAACAGTTTTCCACAGTGGCTGGACCGTTCTCCATTCTCACCAGCAACATAGGAGGGTTCCAATTTCTCCACATCCCTACCAACACTTTTATTGTCCATCCTTTTGTTTGTAGCCATCCCTGTGAGTGTGAAGAGGTATCTCATTATAGTTTTGATTTGAATCTTCCTAGTGATTAATGATGTTGAGCATCTTTTCATGTGTTTATTGGCCATTTGTATATCTTCTTTGGAGTAATGTCTGTTCAAACCCTCTACCCATTTTTAAAATTGGGTTATTTTTCTTTTAATTGTTGAGTTGTAAGAGTTCTTTATATATTCTGGATTCTAGACTCTTACAAGATATATGTTTTGCAGATATCTTCATCCATTTTGTGAGTTGTCTTTTTACTTTCTTGATAGGGTCCTTTGCAATATAAAAGTTTTTAATTTTGATGAAATTCAATTTATCTATTTTTTCTTTTGTTGATTGTGCTTTTGGTGTCATAACTAAGAAACCATTCCTAATCCAGTGTCACAAAGATTTACCCCCATATTTTCTTCTAAAGCTTTTGTAGTTTTAGCTTTTACATTGAAATCTTTCATTCATTTTTAATTAATTCTTGTATACAGTGTGATTTAGTTGTTTTTTTTACATGTGAATATCTAGTTGTCCCTACACCATTGGTTGAAAAGACCTTAAATTATCATGGCACTTTTGTTAAAAATCAATTGACCACAGACACATGGGTTTATTTCTGGACTCTCAATTCTGTTCCACTGATCTATGTATCTATCCTAATGTAACAGAGTCTTGATTATTGTAGCTTTGTAGTAGGTTTTGAAATCAGGAAGAATGAGATCTCCAACATTGTTCTTTTTCAAGATTGTTTTGGCTATTCTAGGTTCCTGTATTTCCATGTGAATTTTTGGATCAGCCTGTCAGTTTTGGCAAAAATGCAGCTGCAATTGTGATATGGATTGCATTGAATCTGTAGATCAATTTGTGGAGTCTTGCCATTTTAACAATATTATGTCTTCTGATCCATGAATGTGAGATGTCTTCCATTTATTTACGTCTTTAATCTCTTACAACAATGTTTTGTAATGATAAGTGTAAAACATTTTTTACTTTTTTATTTTATTTAATTCAATTTTATTGAGATTGTTAACATACCATACAATTATCCAAAGAACCAAAGTGCATAATCGGTTACCCATGGTACCGTCATACAGCTGTGCATCCATCACCACAATTATTTTTTTTTTTCAATTTTTAGAACATTTTCATTACTCCAGAAAAGAAACAAAGACAAAAAAAGAAAACTCAAATCCTCCCATACCCCTAACCGCCCTCCCCTCCATTATTGACTCATAGTATTGGTATAGTACATTTATTACTATTGATGAAAGAACGTTAAAGTACTAACTTTAGTACATAGTTTGCAATAGGTATACATTTTTCTCTATATATCCTTCTATTATTAACTTCTAGTTTTAGTGTCATACATTTGTTCTAGTTCATGAAAGAGATTTCTAATGTTTGTACAGTTAATCATGGAGATTGTCCACCACAAGTTTCACTGTTTCATACATTCCCGTCTTTTAACCTCCAACTTTGTTTCTGTTGACATATGTGACTCTAAGCTTCCCTTTCCACCACAATCACACACCATTCAGCACTGTTAGTTATTCTCACAATAACATGCAACCATCACCTCTGTCCATTTCCAAACACTTAAGTTCAATGTGGTTGAACATTCTACTCAGAAAAAGCAACCATTATTTAACCTTGTTCTATATCCTGGTAACTTATATTTCATGTCTTTGAGTTTACGTATTATAATTAGTTCGTGTCAGTGAGACCATGCAATATTTGTCCTTGTATGTCTGACTTATTTCACTTAATGTAGTGCCCTCAAGGTTTCTTCATCAATCTGTTTTTTTTTTAAAGACGGTTTTGTTCACCCACTATACTTTCTGTCCTAAGCAAACAATCAGTGGTTCCCTGTATAGTCATGTATTTATGTATTCACCACCATCACCACTATCTATATAAGGACATCTCCATTTCTTCCACAAAGAAGGAGGAAGTGTCAAAGAAGGTAGCAAGATAAAAGAAAAAGAAAAAGAAAGGGGAAAAAAAAACAACACAAAAACATGACAGCTAAAAAGCAACCAAAGGAAAGATAGAGTTAACCTAAAGTAGAATAAAAGAGTCAGACAACATCACCAATGCCAAGAGTCCCATACCCCTCCCTTATGTCCCATTCTTAAAGGCATTTAGCTTTGGTATATTGCCTTTGTTACATTAAAGGAAGCATAATACAATGTTTCTGTTAACTATAGTCCGTAGTCTGCATTGATTGTATTTTTTTCCCCATTACCACTCTATTTTTAACACCTTGCAAAGTTGAAATTCATTTGTTCTCCCTCATGTAAAAACATATTTGTACATTTTAGCACAATTGTTGAGCACTCTAGGTTTCAATGAGTTAATACACTACCAGTCTTTATCTTTCCTTTTTCCTTCTGGTGTCCCACATGCTCCTAACCTTCCTCTCTCAGCCACACTCACAGTCATCTTTGTTCAGTGTACTTACATTGCTGTGCTACCATCAACCAAAATTGTGTTCCAAGCCTCTCACTCCTGTCTTCTCCTATCTGTCTGTAGTTTTCCCTTTACTATTTCCTGTAGAGCAGGTATCTTGCTTACAAACTCTGTCATTGTCTGTTTGTCAGAGAATATTTTAAGCTCTCCCTCGTATCTGAAGGACAGTTTTGCTGGATATAGGACTCTTGGTTGGCAGTTTTTCTCTTTCAGTATCTTAAATATGTCACACCACTTCCTTCATGCCTCCATGGTTTCTACGGAGAAATCCACACATAGTCTTATCAAGCTTCTTTTGTATGTGATGGATCACTTTTCTCTTGCTGCTTTCAGGATTCTCTCTTTGTCTTTGATGTTTGATAATCTGATTATTAAGTGTCTTGGCATAGGTCTATTCATATCTATTGTGTTTGGAGTACGTTGTGTTTCTTGGATCTCTAATTTTATGTCTTTCATAAGAGATGGGAAATTTTCGTTGATTATTTCCTCTATTATTGCTTCTGTCCCTTTTCCCTTCTCTTCTCTTTCTAGGACCATGATGACATGTACATTCATGCATTTCATGTTGTCATTCAATTCCCTGAGATATTGCTCATATTTTTCCATTCTTTTCCCTATCTGTTCTTTTGTATGTAGGATTTCAGGTGTCTTGCTCTCCAGTTCCTGAGTGTTTTCCTCTGCCTCTTGAGATCTGTTGTTGTATGTCTCCACTGTGTTTTTCATCTCTTGTCTTGTGCCTTTCATTTTTGTAGATTCTGCCTGTTGTTTTTTCAGACTTTCCATTTCTACCTTATGTCTGCCCAGTGTTTTCTTTATACCCTTCATCTCTTTTGTTATATCTTCCCTGAACTCGATTTGGCTTTTGACTTGATTTAGCATATTTCTTTGAAAATCTTTAATAGATTGTTTCATTAAAGTGAAACAATATCTCAGCTGTATCTTGATTGAGGTGTAAGTTTGTTCCTTTGACTGGGCCATATCTTCATTTTTCCTAGTATAGATTGTAGTTTTCTGTTGTCTAGGCATCTGGTTTCCTTGGTTACTCCGGTCAGATTTTCCCAGACCAGCACAGGTTCAGGTCTCAGAATGGGGTTATATTCACAGTGTATGTTAGAAGAATGACAGGCTTTCCTGTGAAGTCTCCCGTCGCTGTGCATTCCTAACCTGTCCAGGAGGTGGTGTCTGTCAGCCTGTCACTCCCGACTGGTGTAAGGAGATGTATTTTGGCTTCAGTTTCTGTTTTGGCTGTTTCCCCCCAGGCTCTGGGGTCTGGGTCTGAAGGGAAACCTGGGCCCCACCTCCTTACTCTTAGGGAAGATATACCCCCTAGGGAGTTATCATTTGTAGTTGAATTTCCTCTCTGACTCTGCTATCTTCACTCCTGTCTGGGTCAGAGTACTGAGAACTGAAAATGGCTGAGGCTTTCTCCACTGAAAATGGCTGCGGCTCTCTCTTCTGAGCTCCTTAGGTTGAGAGAGAGAGAGAAAAAAGGACAGAGAGCCCCCTTTTAGAGGGGGCCAGGAGTCAGCCAGGAGTAATACCTGGTCTTCTGGGCTCCCCCTCCCAGGACCGATGAGTCTTCTGGTTCTTTAAGGTCAGTTGTCACTAAAAGCTTCTGTCTGCTTGTTGGGGGTTTGTGGTTTGTATTCAGTAGTCCATAGTTGTTCATTAAAACCCCAGTTGGAGCTCGGTTGAGCTATTTTTGCTTGCTGAGAGAGTGCTGCTCTCTACCACAATGTGGTTTTGCAGCTAAGCCTGCCATGAGGGGAGGGGCTTCCTGGCACAGTTCCGCAGTTTTTACTTACGGATTTTATGCTGTGATCTTAGGCATTCCTCCCACTCCAGGTTGGTTTAACATGTGTGGACAGACATGATTGTCCCCCAGCAGTTATTCCAAATTATTTACTAGTTGTACCTGGTTGTTCATTAGTTGTTCTAGGGGACTAACTAAATTTCACTCCTCTCTTTGCTGCCATCTTGCTGTCCCCTGCCCCCGCCCCCCCCCCACAGTGTAAAACTTTTGCACTTTTTTTTTGTTTATATCAAGGGTTTTGTTCTTTTAGATGCCATTCTAAATGAAATTATTTTCTTAATTTCCTTTCTGGATTGTTCATTGCTAGTGTGTAGGAATACAACTGCTTTTTGTATATTGATCTGGTATCTTGCAACTGTGCTGATATTGTTCATTAGCTCTAATAGTGTTTCTGTATCCCTTAGGATTTTCTAAATACATGATCATGACATCTGCAAATAGAGATAGTTTTACTTCTTACTGTCTATTCTAAATTTAATTATTTCTTTTTCTTGACTTATTACACTGGCTAGAGCCTCCAGTACAGTGTTGAATAGAAGTGGAGAGAGCAGACATACTTAGCTTGTTCCTGATCTCAGCGGGAAAACTTTTTGTCTTTTGCCAGCAAGCATCACATAAGTTGTAGTTTTTTCAAAGGTGTTGAGGAAGTTCCCTTCTATGCCTAGTTTGTTGAGTGTATTAACATGAAAGGGTTTTTGATTTTGTCAGATGCAGTGTGTGTGCATGTGTGTGTGTTGAGATGATCATGTGGTTTCTGTCCTTTATTCTCTTAATATAATGTACTACATTGATTGATATTAAATTAAACCAACCTTGCATTACTGGGGTAAATCCCATTCAGTCATGGTGTATAATCCTTTTTATGTGTTGCTGAATTTGGTTTGCTGGTATTTTGTTGAGAATCTCCATATTGGTCTGCGGTGTTTTGTTTTTTTTTTAAATTGTGATGTCTTTGTCTGGCTTTGGTAACGATAGTATTGGCCTCATAGAATGAGTTGGAAAGTTTCCCTCTTTGCCTTCTTTTTTGAGGAAGTGGTGAAGGATTAGTGTTAATTCTTCTTTAGATGTTTGGTAGAATCTACCAGTGAAGCCCACTGGTCATGGTGTTTTCTTTGTAGGGAGTTTTTTGATTGCTTAGTCAGCCCCTATCAACTAATCTATTTTCTTCCCTGTAGTTTTGACTTTTCTAGATGTCATAAAAGAATTGTGCAATATGTAGTCTTTGGGCAGAGATTCTTTTATTTAGTAAAATGCAATTAAGATTCATCTATGTTGTTCGACTCAATAGCTCATTCCTTCTTTTTGCTGGATGGTATTCCATTGTGTGGATATGCCACAGTTTGCTAATCCATTCTACTATTGAAGGACATCTTGTTTACTTCTAGACTTTAGGAATTATGAATAAAGCTGCTATAAACATTCACATATAGATTTTTTGTGTGTGGATAAAAGTTTTCAAATCATTTGGGTAAATATATAAGAATCTGATTCTGTGCTGTATGGTATTTTTATGTTCAACTTTATAAAGTCTGCAAAACCATCTTCCAAAGTGGCTGAACCATTTTGCCTTCCCACCAGCAATGAATAAGGGTTCCTCCATTCTTTGAGTTGACAAGCATGATAAAAATTAATTATTACTGAATCACTAAACATTTCAACTTAAAATTAAAAGTCCGAAGCCTGTATCTACAAATGAGTTATGATCACCATGATTATTAATTGTAACAACAGCAACAATAAAATTTATTAAACTCTTACTGTGAGCCAAATACTGTTCTAAGTGCTTCATAATGGTTAGGTATATTATTATTACATTTGTTAATTCACTTCATCCTTACAGCATCCCTATGTTATAGGTACTATCATAATCTGCGTTCATGTATTAGGAAACTGAGAGGTTAGGTAATTTTCCAGGTCACATGACTGTTGCAATGCATGCATTCTGGTTCCAGAGCCTGCTCTCAGATTCGCTACACCAGTGAAGATTCTCCTGTGATGCACATTAGAATAACCTGGGGGGTTAAAAAAAATACTGAAGTCCAGCTCCCTGCATCCAAAAAGGTATTGCACTTGGTATGGGGTGGTCTTGGACACCAATCTTTTTAAAGGCCCCTGGGTGATTCTAATGTGTAGGCAGGGTTGGGAACGCTCCATACTGCTTTCTGTTGCATCTTTTTTATAATGTAGCTAATTTCATGTGTTAAAATGTACTTTTTGATATCAATCATAATAGTGAGTACTTTTGTTCATATTTTGATCTGCACGATTTTATAGGTAGACCTTTAGTTGGGAGAATAGGCAAATATTTGGTTAGGAAAAAATTGTTTTTTAACCAGCAGTCTCTGTATTTTGGTATTTAAGCACTCTGGGTTTTATGTAACAATGGATGTGTGTATGTGCATGTGTCCATGCCTATTTACATTTAGTCTTTTGGCAGTTTTGAGAGTCACCTGATAAAATATTTAAGGATTCCTTCCTAATATTAATGTTTAAAAAGTATTGTTTTTAAAATGTGGAATCATTTCATGTACACAAAGCAAGGAATACAATATAGGATAGAATGGTGTACTTGCTTAAATTATGTTAGACTCAGCAGATTAATACCTGCTCCAAAATGGATTTAATTCAGCATAAAGTAATCTTTGTAAAATTATTAAATTTCTGTGTTTCTCATTCTTTGTTCACTGGCATCTTAACATTTGACAGTAGACTTAAAAATAACTGTAGAAGAAAATTTCAAAGTTATATTTTAAAATACTTTATCATAAAGATTGATTTATGAAGGATGATAGAAGTATAGATTTGAGGCTCAACTTTACCAAAATCTACTTCTCTTTTGTCAAAATTAATAAAATTGTTTTTCTTAAAGTACTGTATGATTTCCCATAGCCAATTTATTATTCTGCCTTGAATAGTTGGTTACTGACAATTGTATAGAGTCTCCACCAGAGTGTGCTAAAGATACTTTACTATGAAAAAGGTTGTTTACTTAGGCTTGCCTGGACTTGCCAGCCTGTGTCAACTTTCTTTTTTTAGAAAAGAATTTGATTTCTTCCTAAATTCCTTTTGTTGTGAAATAAATTCTGTACCTTGACAGTTGAGAATTTCTATAGATACAATAAGTGATGAATATTTAATCTCTCTATTCTTGGTTCTCCTAAGCATGCTGGCTGGAATGTCTTTGATCTGCTTATTTTGTGAAGTTATCTTTTAGAAACTAAAAGTTGCATCTCCTTTTACATAGCAGTTTTATCTTCCTTTACCCAATAGATGCATTTCTGAAAACATGAATATTTGAAATACAGAAATTAGTTGTTTTATGGAGTAAAAAAATGACTTTATCATTTGTCTATTACGCATGCTTTTATTTAAAAATAGCTACTAAACCAGTAAGTAGATTTAACATTTGCAATTGTAGCATAAAACATTATTCTCAAAGTGTTATCAGTTAGCTTTGATAACCATGTATTTTGTGTTAGTGCAGCAGAGTAGGGTGTGAAATAAAGAAATTTGGTCCCTTTATATTTGATGAATTTCTCAGCGAGCATTTTGTAAACATTATCTAGTAAGAGTGCTGAAGGTTAATAGCCGTGTTTTTTTCCTTTTCTTTTTTTTCCACCAGGTACCTTCATTCAAATAACATTGTTGTAGTTCCAGAAGGTAAGTTCTCTTCCAGTTTTCAGTTAGGAGACAGTAAAGTGTCAGCTTTGGTTTATAAGTAGAACAAATTGTCTTTTTAAACCTGTTTTTGGTTTGGGAATTATGGAATTTTGGTTATAAAGTGTCTTTAAATTACATTAGGTTCAAAGCTGTTTTTTTTTTGTTTTTTTTTTTTTTCTAATTTAGTAAGTTCTGTTAAGAACAACTAAATAAGTAGAAAGTCTAAAGTGGTTGTAATGGTTAACTACAGTATTATTAGATAAATTGTTGTTAGGTAAATAATAAAATAAGTTCTAAATTTAAGAGATTCAGTTAAGACTTATGGTTAGATAAAAATGACCTTCTGCATCATTTCATGAATTATTTATTCAAGCAGTTTTTATGAAGTCTTATGTTTTTATTTGTGCTCTTTTAAAAAGTTACTATATTTTATTCTTGAGGTAGAAATATTGTCACTTCCATAAAATTTAATCTACATTCTTACTGTCTTGTGAACAACTGAGACAGAGATTAAGCATTATATATTTTAACTTGGAATGTTTGCCTGAAAGGGTTGGCCTGACATCTGGGTGGAATTCATTTTGCCCTTGCCATTCTTTTCTCTTTGGAAGCTATCGGGTCCCTTGCAAAACTCCAGTGTCTGGATCTTAGTGACAACACCTTAGAAATTGTTTGCCCAGAAATTGGTCGTCTGAGAGCTTTACGTCATCTTCGACTAGCTAATAACCAACTACAATTCCTACCTCCAGGTAATCATAGTCTATAGCACATAATAGGTGTTTTTTTTTTTTTTTTTTTTTTTATTCCACATTTATTTTTGTTCATGTTGTTCACTGTGTACCCAGGCAGTGGTCCATGGGTATGTCTGTATTTGAATTGTCCATTTGTTTGAAGATGAAACTAAGGAGCGTGGCTGAATTGTACAAGTCTTTTTCCTGCCACAGACATAAGAAGGTGGCATTTATACTTCAAAGCTGCAGTTACTACAAATTGTGCATTGCAGTCAGGGCCCCTTAGAATCACCGCCCTGGTGAAATATTTGGACAAAAAGTCATTTCAGTTCTGAATTTCATATAAGAGAATTTAGGTGAACTTTGCAGAAGGTAATCATATTAGTATCCAAAGGGCAGATACATACATTGTCTTCTCTCATTCACCAATAGGGTAATTGATGTATATTAACTTTGATTTAATAAAAAAGCATGTTAGACGTTAGCAGAATTTAAGTTTGAGTTCTAGAAACAATTGTCAGTTCTGCCTACTGAACACCTGATTAGATTGTGATGTACATGTAATACAGTCCTGTTTTCTCTTGAGCCACACATTAAATCCTTTGGCTTTGTTATGAGAGGCAACACAATTGCACATTTCACTGTCACGTATCATTTCCCACATTAGGAAAAGGTGAAGTATGATTGAAAAATAAAAATAAAAATAAAAAGCCCTGTGCTCCAGGTATTACATGAAAGTTACTGTGTAGCCAAGGATGAGCAGAGGAAGCTACAGATGCTGGGCAACTGGCCGGGATCATTTCTCCTTTGGAACTGTTTCAGGAACACCAACCAGTCTTTTTAGTATATCCAAGTGAAATGGTCTTCAGGGTCACACGAAAGGATGAAAAACATGTAATTTTAACCTTATATAATAAGTGTTTTATTTTTCCTAACCATAGTTGATGCAAAAATTTTCCATACATACAGGAATGTGATCTCTCCTTTAGAGGGTATTGTACGTAATAAGGGTCAATGATGTTTCATCATTCTAGCTTTTATCATGCTTATGTATTCAGACTAAGGAAATTAGATTCTCTTATACAGATTCTTGGGAATTGTAGGAGTAAAGATAATACTGTAAGTTTTGATAATATTCTCATATATGAAACAGATACAAGGTATATTGTATACTTGTGAAGTTCTTTTTATGTACTTTTAGGGAACAAGTAAGAAATATAATTCTATTTAACTGTTGTTCTGTATATTCTATTATTCTGTCTTTTCCTGTATGTAATATAAGAACATTTTATAGTAGAACATAGTCATTTCCTCCCATTAAATATTTTCTTAGAGGTTAGGGATGTACTTTTTTTCTTAATTCAGTTTTATTGAGATATGTTCACATACCATACTGTCATCCAAAGTGTTCAATCAGTTGTTCACAGTACCATCATATAATTGTGCCTTCATCACCCCAATCTATTTTTTGAACATTTTCCTTGTACCAGAAAAAATGAATATAAGAATAAAAAAATAAAAGTAAAAAAGAACACCCAAATCATCCTCCCCCTCCCACCCTATTTTTCATTTAGTTTTTTTGTCCCCAGTTTTCTACTCATCCATCCATATACTGGATAAAGGGAGTGTGATCCACAAGGCTTTCACAATTACACTGTCACTCCTTGTAAGCTACATTGCTGTACAATCATCTTCATGAGTCAAGGCTACTGGGTTGCAGTTTGATAGTTTCAGGTATTTACTTCTAGCAATTCCAATGCATTAAAACCTAAAAAGTGTTACATATATAGTGCATAAGAATGCCCAATAGAGTGACCTCTCGACTCCATTTGGGATCTCTCAGCCACTGAAACTTTATTTCGTTTCATTTTGCATCCCCCTTTTGGTCAAGAAGATGTTCTCAATCCCACGATGTCGGGTCCACATTCATCCCTGGGAGTGATATCCTGTGTTGCCAGGGAGATTTACACCCCTGGTTGTCAGATACCACATAGTGGGGAGGGCAGTGAGTTCACCTGCTGAGTTGGCTTAGCTAGAGAGAGAGGGCCACATCTGATTAACAAAGAAGTACTCAGGGGGAGACTCTTAGGCACAATTATAAGCAGGTTTAGCCTCTCCTTTGCAGTGATGAACTTTACAAGGGCAAGTCCCGTGATAGAGGGCTTGGCATATCAAACCGCCAGTCCTCAATGTTTGTGAGAACATCAGCAACAATCCAGGTGAGGAAGTCCAACACCTCTGCATTTTCTCCCAGCTCCTCAGGGGGGCCCTGCATATATATTTTTATTCTCTGTCCAAATTACTTTGGGATACGTCACTATTTCACACTAACCTATGCAAACCTACCAGGTCTCACTTCCTATTAAAAGTTCCATGTAGTTATGGTATCTGAACAAACTGTACGAGTTAAATTGTTTAGGAAATACAGATCTTACACCAACTAAACATCTCTTCCCTTGATCTCACATGGAATTTGAAGTTTTAAAATGCAGTCAGTATTGTTCTTTACCCTTTGGCCCGATTTGCCCTAGTCCTAACCACATCTGCTTCATTCATATCGCTAGTTGAAGTCTGGACTCGTTTTCAGAGGACGTACTTTTAATAACATTGACCACCTCCTAATAACCATTGAAGGGTATATATTAATCTGACTACTTTCATATTATTTTTTATTTATATCTCAACTTGTTGCACAAGAGATTTGAGGCATTTACTTGAATTTCATTTTCCTAGTTTTAATTCTATTGTCTGTATTTGGTTTTGCTTGTTTTGAATAAAATTACGTATAAACAAAGCTATATATATTGAAGAGCTATGTGATTGAGCCATGTGTAAATATTTTTCCTCTCTAGGCTACCATGACAGTGACAGACTAGGAGACTAGGCCTTACTAATTATTTAATTCACTTTATACATCTCTTTATGAGGCAGTTTGAAATATTATGAGTTGAACGGGTAGGGGGTTAGGTACACATGCCCAAATATTTGATCATGTTTGGGGATATGCTGTGGAAAATGCTTCTCTAGTGAAAACATGTGAGGGCCTGCCATGCTGTCCCAATTTGATGCCAGTAGATGCCAGTGGTATCTGTTTTTTAATAGTCTCTACCACACAATCCTTTCTATTATAAACAGACTTCTTACCTATTACATTCTCTCAGAAGACCTAACTTTCACCATGTTTATTTGTTGTGGTTGAAAACCATTGACTATAATAATTTCATATACGATATTTAAAATTTGAAACTTTTTAGAGCAACATTTAAGAAATTTGGAACACTTGAAGATCTAGTTGGATCTAGGGAATTCTTCAATTAGAGCTTAAGGATGGATTTCAGGGGTTTCTTGAACTTCCTTAAATTGTATGCACAGTTTGACATTTGTGGATATGCACATATTGCTGTGAAGTAGGCCCAGTGTTTTCATTAGAGTCTCAAACAGATCCACGACCCATTGGGTTGTCTGCCAATACCTGTTTCCCGGGAATTTCCCCTTCTCCCATTTTATTGGATTGCAGGGACTGCCTTTTTTCTATAATATAACATTGCTTTCTGCCCACAATTGATTGGTTTGGGTGTAGGTACCTGACCCAGGCTGGACTAGTCAGTTCTTTTCCTGGGAATTTTGGAAGAGGCCACTGGGGGAGAAGGAAAGAGAGAGGAGGGGAGGCAGAAAATCAATCAGTCTTTCTCTCTAAGCCACTACACAATACTATATAAACTTGCGAGGTGCTGGCAGTAGTCATGTGGACTGGGAAACAGAAAAAGAGAGAAAGATGAAGCAGATACACAGAGAGAAGGTGGTGGCAGAAGACTTCCTAACCTTTCTTTTGTATCCTAGTCACTAGTTCTGTTCCTGAGCCTTAGAGGCTTTGTGCTTAAGTTACCTCTAGTTGGTGCCTATGAGATGCAATCAAAAGAGCTCTAAGTAACCCAAAGGTTAAAAATCAGCTCATCTAGGCTGCAGGATTACTTGTATATTGAACTCTCCTATTTACTTAACTGTGGTACTTTGAAATTGCAAAGGCTGTTATTGGTAGTGGTAAGTCCAGTGTTTGCAAAAGCGTGATCAGTGGTATATCTGTGCACTGGTTCATTCTGTTAGTCACCTGTTTTTTCTCCCCCTTTTAAGAATTAACTTGCTACCTTTTCTGTTAGGTCAGCCCTTCTCCCTGAATGCAAGTTGGTTTTGGGGAGGTACAGAGAACACCAATATGGAGTGGTGACAGGATACAGGAAAGCATAGATAGCCCATACAGAGTGATTACCTGACCAGCCAGCCAGCGCAATGGGCAATGAGAGCCTCATCCTAAGTAATGTAAAACGCAACCCTTGGAATCATCCTTTTCAAGGGTTGAGGGAGCCGAAGTGTTTGTACATCAACTCCCAAAAGTCATAGGTTGAGAGTTTCTTGGGTGCGGGCAGTCCTGGCAGGCAGCACCTGTGCACACTGTGGGCAGAGCAGCCACCTTCCATGTGGTCTGAAAAGGCCTCAGGCACAGGAGTAGAGACCCTGGCAGTGAATAGTAGGCCAGAGAATGCTGAAGATGGATCAGGTCCGAGGCTATGAGTGGAGCACTGACAGTATCTGGGCTGAAGAAATGTCTTCATCGCAGACTGAAGGAAGGTGTTCGGGTATACCAGCTTTAGAGGTCTTCTTGGCATGGTCTGTAGACTGCAGCCTTAGAGATAAGGTTATTTTAATAGTTCGTGTTTAACTTGATTTCAAGATGAATAAATAATGATCATGCAAAAAAAAAAAAAAAAGTCTTCCCAGCTAAAAATTATTGGAGTCATGGTCTATAGTGGAGCCTCAAAGCCCTATTTTTCTAAGCAGATCCAGTTTCCTTTTTTTTTTTTTTAAATTATTATGGAAAATTTTAAGCAAAAGCAAAAGTAGATGGAATAGTATAATGAATCCCATATACCCAGCACCCAGCCTCAACAATTATTAACTCATGACCATCTCCTCTCTTGTATTTTCCTTTTGATTTTTATTCTTCATGTTTCAGTCCTGTCTTACAGGGTATTTTTTTTTTTAGGTAAAATTTACATACAGTGAAATTTATAGGTGTTCACTTTTATGACTTTTGACAAATGTATATACCATGTAGCCAACACCCTGATCAAAATATAGAACATTTCCATCACCCCAGAAAGTTCTCTCTTTCCTTTTCCATTGAATCTGTTTTCCATCACTATAGATTAATTTGTTCTGTTGATGAACTATGTATAAATGGAACCATACGGTTTGTACATTGTGTCTGGTTTATTTAATGTAAAATAATGTTTTGAGATGCATCCATGCTGTTGCATGTGTCAGTATTTCATTCTTTTTTATTGTAGTGCAGTTTTCCATTGTATGAATATACAGCTTGTATATTTTCCTCTTGAGGTTTACGTGGGTTGTTTCTAGCTTTGGAATATTATGAATAAGGCTAATATAAACATTTTTGTATAAGGTTTTTGTGGACATATGTTTTCATTTCTCTTGGGTAAATACCTAGGTGTGGAAATGCTAGTTTATAGGGTTGGTATATATTTAACTTTATAAGAAATTGCCCAAAAATTTTCAAAGTGATTGTGCCATTTTATACTTCTTCTAGTTGTATATGAGAGTTCCAGTTACTCTGTATCCTTGCCAAGGTTTGATGTTATCAGGTGTTTTTTTGTTTGTTTGTTTTTAATTTTATCCATCTTAATGGACATGAAGTTGTATTGCATTATTGTTTTAATTCACATTTAATTTGCTTTTAGTTTAACTTGTATTTCTTTCTTCATTAATGATGTGCCATATCATTCTGTATCTCTCCATCCATTTATCTGTATTTGTTCGTCTTTCTATCATCTGCTTTCTATTTATCTCTTTTCTAAACATTTGAGAGTAGGTTGAATACATCATGCTCCTTGAATACTTCATGCTATGATGTACATTTCCCAAGAACAAGAATATTCACTTATATAACCACTTTTAGTAGAGTTGAGAAATTTAACATTGCTATAAAACTTACAATCTATACTCCATTTTTTTCTCATTTGCCTAAATTGTCCTTTTGGGCCTTTTCTTCTCCATTGTTGGATCCAGTCTGGGAATCATCTGTTGACTTTAGTTGTTATTATGTCTTTAATCCCCCTCCCTCTCTCTCTCTCTCTTAATTGTGGAAACACACAACATGAATTTTCCCATGTCAACCACTCCCAAGCATACAATTCAGTGTGATTAATCACGCTCATAATGTTGTGCTAGTCTTACCACCATCCATTACTAGAACTTTCCCCTCATCCCAACCAGAAATACTATACCCGTTATGTATTAACTCCCAATTCTCCCTCTCCCCCCACCCCTGGTAACCTTTACTGTACTTTCAATTTCTATGAATTTGCATTTCGTAGCAATTTCTTATAGGTGGAATCATACAATATCCGTCCCTTGGTGTCGGACTTATTTCACTCAGCATTATGTCTTCACGGTTCATCCATGTATTAGTGTGGTATCAGAACTTTATTCCTTTTTATGGCTGAATAATATTCTATTAAATGTATAAACACACTCTGTTTATCTTTTCATCTACTGATGGACATTTGGGTTGCTTCCACCTTTTGTCTATTATGAATAATACTGCTATGAACAATGCCATACAAATATTAGTTTGAGTCCCTGCTTTCATTTCTTTGGTGTATATACCTAGAAGTGGGATTGTCAGGCCATATGGGAATTCTGTGTTTAACTTTTTGAGGAACTGCCAAACTGTCTTCTACAGTGGCTGCATCACTTTACATTCCCACCAACAATGCACTAAATTCCTGTTTCTCTGTATCCTCACCAGTCCTTGTTGTTTTCCACTTTTTTAATAGTAGCCATTCTCATGGTTGTGAAACATTTTTGAAGAATGTTTTCCCAGGTTTAGAATTCTGAGTTGACAAGGTTTTTTCTATTAGCATTTTCATGATGTCCTTCCATTTTATTCTTGCTCCATTGTTTCTGATGAGAAGTCAGTTTTATTTTGTATATTATTACCCTGTATGTAATGTCTTTTCCTATGGCTGCATTTGAAATTTTCTCTTTATCTTTGGTTTTAGCAGTTTTTTTATGATGTGCCAAGATGTAGGATTTTTTTTATATTTGTCCTGCATGGGTTTTCTGGATTCCCAAATTGGGAAGTTTTCTATGGTTATTTCTTTGAATATTTTTTCTGCCCCACATTTCCTCTCTTTTTGGAACTCCAGTTATGCACACATTAGCTCATTTGATATTATTCCACAAGCCACTGAGATTTTGTTCTGTCTTTGTTTTTTTCCCAATCGTTTTTCTTCTGATCTTCAGATTGGATTATATCTATTGATTTTTCTTCTGGTTCATTAACTTCTTTGTTCTCTGCAGCAATCTATTTATTAAGCCCACCTCCACGCTCTCTCAGCTTTTTCCTCTCCAGTGCCTTGTCCTGCATTTTCCAGCTGCTCCCATGACCCCCAGTCTCTGATCTCTGTCTCCTCAGCTCTGTGAGTCTACTGAGCTCTGCTCAGGCTCCCCTTCCTGATTCAGCCCAGATTCGGCAGAAGCCAGGCCAGATCCAGGACTCACCTTTTGTGTTTCTCTTAGCACAAGGGTCACAGTCCTGTGTTGCCTGTCCGTTGCTTGAAAACAGTTACCTCATGTATTTTTGTCTAAATATATCATTGTATTTTGCTGGGAGGCAAGTCTCCTGTCAGTAACCATGTCATCTTTGGAAGCGGAAGTCCTATTAGAGGTGTTTGGATTTCTCATCTGATTGCTGACTTGCATTCCTTTTCAGTTTTTAAAATTAAGTTCCACTTAAATATTTATATATTGCCTTCCTCTGCTCCCAGTATCAAAACTGTAACATTATTTGCTACAGAACAGACTTAAACTAATTTTCTTCCAAAGGCTTTTTCTAACTTGATTACGGAAAATGATGTGATCTATCATGAACAGAAACACTGTCCACCTACAGATGAAGAATTATGGGGGGAAAGTTTCCATTAGTGCAGGCTCCTTGCCCAGTACTGAGTGCCTGACACTTGATAAAGACAACAAAAGCCAGTAGACATTGGAGGAGTTAGAGAGACCAGCTAACCCTTGATTGAAGAGGAGCCTGATGCTTTTGGGAGTCACTGTAAACCCTCTGTGAACTCCCATGAGAGAAGGTTGAGCTAACAAACAAACAAAAATAACGAGGAATCAGAAAAGGTGATGCTTACACCTGGCACATTATTCAGCATATTTTTTTTTTTTTTGAAAATGCTTTTATGCTTGAAAGTTGTTTTGTATACCAACAAACAAACAACCAAACAAACAAAAACCCAACAAAAAACAACAAAAAGGAAGGACTTTAGCCCAAATTAAAAGCATTAAAACAGTCTCTTTTGTATTTTAATGACTAAAAATATGCGCAGACATAGAATATGCACTACATATAACCAGTATGAATAGCTCCTAAAATTCAGGATTCAAGTATGGTCCAAGTTTTTTTTTTTCCCCCCTCCCTGCACAGCTTTCATTGCTTTATTAGAATGAAATTTAGTCTGTCTTCTAAGGTCTGTCCTGTTTCCATGTAAATTGTTCTGAAATCTCTGTGCTTAATGGCCCAAGGTGGAGGTGGGAAGGAGCAGATCACCCTTCTTCCTACAGAGGTCATAGAAGGAACTGGACACTGATCACTCTGAGCTTCCCCTGTTGCTTACTGATACCTGCCAAGACAGCATTGGCAGAGCCTGCTGGGGGTGGCACAGGCTATGGTGATCCTCCAGCGAGGCTGACCTTCACCTAGATAAGTGTGGTCCTAGGTGCTCCACATTTGAATTCTCTGATTATAGTTTCTGGGAATGCCAGGTGGCCTTAGGAACACGGGGTCAGTTCTGGTTTCATTGTTCTCTCCCTCCTGTCCCTGCCCGCCCCAGCGTTCAAGTCAACGCGAGGTAGGGCAGCTCTCTTTTTGGAATCAGCAAAACACAAAAGGTCTGATTGGACCTCTTCTCCCCAAATAATCATGATAATCGTGGCTTTTTACCCTCATTACCCTTCTTTTGGAATATCATAGCAATTCCAAGGTGATTTACCCTCCCATGGTGACTCCCCTTTTCACTGATTCCACAGCAATGCTAGTAATATAGTGTTCTAGTTTGCTAATGCTGCCGGGATGCAAAACACCAGAAATGGACTGGCTTTTATAAAGGGGCTTTATTTGGTTACACAGTTACTGTCTTAAGGCCATAAAGTGTCCAAGGTAGGTCATCAACAAACGAGTACCTTCACTGAAGGATGGCCAGTGGCATCTGGAAAACCTCTGTTAGCTGGGAAGGCACGTGGCTGGCATATGCTCCAAAGTTCTGGTTTCAAAATGGCTTTCTCCCAGGACGTTCCTCTCTAGGCTGCAGTTCCTCAAAAATGTCACTCTTAGTTGCTCTTGGGATATTTGTCCTCTCTTAGCTTCTCTGGAGCAAGAGTCTGCTTTCAACAGCCATCCTCAAACTGTCTCTCATCTGTAGATTCTGTGCGTTCTTCAAAGTGTCCCTCTTGGCTGTAGCAAGCTTGCTCCTTCTGCCTGAGCTTACTATTCAGACCCACCCTGAATGGGCGGGGCAACACATCTATGGAAATTATCCAACCAAAGTCATCATCCACAGTTGGGTGGAGGTGCATCTCCATGGAAACACTCAAAGGATTCCAAAATCTAATCAACACTAGTATGTTTGCCCACACAAGACTGCATCAAAGATAATGGTATTTTAGGGAACATAATACAATCGAACTGGCACATATAGCAAGCAGTTCTTTCACTAAAAAAAACAGAATTTAAAAAAATTAATCTCTGGCAGGATCTCCCTCTGGTGTCACCTGGTCGGCAAGATATGTTAGTAGACTTTATTTTTTGGGGTTATCTACATGACCTGGGGGACTTCTCATTTGACCTATTTAACAAACTGACTGATTGAAAGTACCATGCAATGTATTAGAGGACGTGAGAGCTATAAAATGTGAACAAAAATCTGGACCCAGTTAGCCGTTGCTTCAGTGCACTGCCAAGTGGTTAAGAACCCAGTTTGACAGCTTCATGGGTGGAGGGACAGAATCTAACCATCTACGAAATCTTCAGCTTGCTGGGTGATCACTGAATAAATGATACATTTTTCTATCAGAGCCCTAAATTCATATGTAGAAAACTTGTTCTTTCAATATCCTTTATAGATATAGAGTTACTTTATTAACTTATTAAAAAATCAATTATATGTAGATTATATAGATAAAACCTGCTCAAGCTTTTAAACTGTATTTACAAACTGCTAAGCTTTGAAAATAAGGCCAAAACCTTAGAATAAAAATAGCCATTAAAATTCTTCTAAAAGACAGAAAGTTTTATTGTCTGAATCATGCATCCTTCTTGGTGTCAAATAAATACAGAAAATAATTCTTTTTAGGAAAGGTGTGAGGGGAAAAAGTAGAAAACTTGCCAAATGTCTGGAAAACAAAGGTCCATTGTGTTGCTACTTGGGAAGAAACAAAAAGGCAAAAGGAGAAAAGTTTGCCTGCAGTCGGAGAGTCTCTACCATCAATTGTGTCACTGGGCTTAGCAAGTTGAGCTCCTAAATCAGATAACATCCTAATGCTAGTGATCCAGTATGAAATCTTGAGGTGAGCTTTTCCAAACTCTTTGTGTGCTCAGTACTTCTCTGCCCTGCCTTTGTGCAGTTTAATTTACTTCACCATAATCTATTCCAAGTTTGATGCTATATGGGGACAGGAACAGCACAGAGGTCAGTCAAAAAGTCCAAGGAGAAGCCATGCGTGCTGTGAGGGACTGAGTTGGTGGCTAAGTGGCCTGCAGGAGCCGTCCATCCGGGTTTGGATATTGTCTGTTATAGCTCTCTACATTTATCCACACAGCTGTCAGGATTATCTTTCCAAATGCAGATTTGATAAACTGCTTCCCCAATTAAAAGCCTCCACTTAAATAAATTGCCAAAAATGTTAACGGTTGCTGTGGTAAAAGCCTATACTGGGTTCATAACCACTTGTTGATTCTGAATACCAGGAATTAAGGGTATTAAAAATATGACTATATCAGTGTACTTAGTTTTTTGGAGTGAAGTTTCTTGAGTACTTATAAAATATGTTTCTTTTGGATATAACTTATAAGTGGGAATTCAAAGATTGAATTGTTATATTTTGGATCTGAATCAGCTTGCAGTATTTTAGAAGTGCTATGGAATAATTTTTACTCTACCTTTTGATATGGTTGGCAAAATTTGGGTTCATGGTTCATTTTTACTAGGGAGCTATCAACTGTTAACCCTATTTTTCTTATGTTAATAGAGTAATTTGGTACATTGAATACATTAACCAATTTTGCAGAAAAGCAAGTTTTAAATACATAAACAAAGATTATATTTTCATGGTTATTTGATAGCTTTAGTTAGATTTTCCACCTTGATTTCAGAATACTGTTGTTTTATGACATGATCAAAAAGTTTCATGTCAAACTGTGAATCATGAAGAAAAATTAGATGGCAGAATATACCTTATGTGCTGAAATAGTTATTTCCTAAAAAATAATGTCTTCAATCTGAAACATTTTGTTTTATTTTTTTCATTTGTTATTTATATATGCTTATTGCCTACTACATCTGTAAATTATGCTTAGCTAGCTAAAGATTTTCATTTGAACCAAATTGTCTGTTCTGCAAGTAATTTTGGAGTTAAAGGATTGTTTTAATGAATGAAAAGCTTTGTGATTTGCCAAGATGATTTGCCAAGAGTTGTATAATGAGAAGCAATTAAACAAAATTTACTTTGATTACGGTTTGTTACCACCCCCCACACACAATTGGCATCACAATTCTTTATTTATCCCTTTTACTAGACCTTTTTAAAAAGTTGACATTATTTTAAATTAAAAAAATCTAATTTTAATTAGATGCTTTGGTGTTAAGGCGATTTGCTTTAGTTTTCACTGTATATTTATTTACAAAATACTGAGAAAAAGTTGAAGATAAAGTTGTGGCTGTGGAAGTGATGAAGGGTTCAAAATATGAATGGCCTTACATCTTGTAACAAATATCACTAGTTGTTAGTCTTCCCTACCCGTTAGATGCATGTGCTGACATCTCTACTCCTGACATGTTCCTAGAGAGAATTTTCATTCTGGTGGGTCTGTTTTGGTGACTTTTTTTTTTTTTTTTCCATTTCAAAGGTTTGGTTTTCATCATTTTAGTATGAACTTCTAGTACCAATATTAGTGCCTTTGTAATTCAGTTTTCAGGAATAATGGCAGGTTTTTTGTGAGTCTTGTTATTTACTTATATGCATTTAGGTCCTATCATGAGTCAGTTTTCCTTAAATGAGGTAGGTTGAACTGTAATTTTATAGTCATTATCATAAAATGTTGAAATAACAAAACATTGGCTGGAAAAAAATAGCTGAAAGATATATATAATAATAGGTCTCGGAATTTTCCTTCACCCATTTTTACCTCTTTTAAAAATATAAATGTAAATTAAAATTTTAATGAAGATCTTCAATTGAATAATCAAAGAAATATTCTTAGGATTTTCTTTTCTTTTTGGTGCTATGAAAAAGATGTTTAATGTAAATCAGAGCAACTGTACCTTGGAAAACATTTTTTAAAAGTATGCACAATTATGCTCATTGTATATATCCCAAACCAAAATTATGATATTTTTGGTGCATTTCTTCTACTACCTGATATCACTAGGAGATTAAATTGTACACGTTTGGGAATGTGAGACAGTTTTTCTATACCAGTGCTGTGTGCATAACCAGTGAAGGAAGAATCATTAATAATGTCTTGTATATACAGAGTGTTGCTTTGCAGTCTTATACCCACAAAAGGGGCTGCTGCTCTTGTTTAGAGATAAATTTCCATGATTCCCTCACTTTAAGTGAAATATTCCAATAATGTAATTGAATATATGTTTTTGACAGGTCAAATTGCTAAATTATTAGCAATCTAAGAACCGAATATTTTATTGTATTTAGTGAGTGATATGATGTAGAATGTAGAGTACTGTTAATTTTAAATGAAAGAGGAAAATGAATGTGTTAAATTTTTCTTCTTTTGAGGCTCTTAATATAGTAAAGTAGGTTCTATAAATCAGCGATTCGTGATAATTTTACCTATTCTCTACTTCTTGAGAATTTTTTCAAAAATATCAATTACACATGTATTTTATTTAGATGTTCTTGGTTTGCCTATGATATCCTGTAAAATTGCTTTTGAGCTTCACAGATAAAGCTATTTAAGTTTCTCACACCTAGAATTCCATGGAGCTTTAAGAACTTTAAACTTTCAATAAATCAACAATTTAATGTTTCTTGACACTCGTGACTTCATTTTCTTCTCCTATGTGGTAGGTAGATTGTAGCCTGATGAAGCTCTGATATGCCTTGTATCACTAAAATTCAACATTCTTAAATATACTAATTCTGGCAGGTTTGCTAATATGAAGGACATAGAATGAGAGCCTTGGAAATTTGCTTCTGCTGCTTAAAGATGTGATATAATAGGGTGTGATGGTTAGGTTCATGCGTCAACTTGGCCAGGTGAAGGTACCCAGATGTCTGGTCAAGCAAGCACTGGCCTAACCATTACTGCAGGGACATTTGTGGCTGCTTAATAAACTGGAAGGCTGGTTTATGAAATCATCGGTCAATTGGCTGCAGCTGTGACTGATTATGTCAATGAAGGGCATGTGTTCAACAATGAGAGAATGGAAACAGCTGGATTTAATCCAATCAGTGGAACACTTTTAAATGAGGCAGATAGATGACCTTCACTTCTTCAGCTAACCAACAAAGCGTCAAAGTTGCCAGTTCCTTCCCTGAGGAGTCATTGAACACATTCATTGGAGTTGTCAGTTTGCTGCCTGCCCTGTGGAATTTTTGGACTTGTGCATATCCACAGTTGTGTGAGACACTTCTATAAATCTTATATTTACAGATATCTCTGATTGATTCTGTTTGCCTAGGGAACCCTACCTAATACAATTTTGGTACTAGGAGTGGTTCTTGAGAAACACAATCTTAAAATGGGCTTTTACAATTTGTTTTCTACTCTGATTAGATTCAAAGGCACCAATGACTCCATTTCCAATAATAAAGATGGCACTGACAGTCCATGGCATGAGTTAGCAATGAACAAATGCAAAATAGCACCGTTTGATTCTCCTAATCATACTCGTGTATGAAGCAAGGCTCTGGGTGACAGTGTTTTCAGCACCTTCACAGAGTTTTGCAGAGTTAAGAGGTATAATGATGTTGGCTGGTTGCTCTTAGATATGCTGGATAAAGTTATAAGAGAAAGGGATGCGCGAAAGGCTTCAAATTTGAAACTCAAGTGCCATATGACAAATGTAAAGGTTTCTATGTGTGCCCTGAAAGAAAATCTTATTTCCTGTGGCCACAGACTTGAGATTTCTGAAAACCAGATGCAGAATCTCATTGTGCGAATAGCAGATTTACAACGTAAACTAAAATCTCAACCTTGCAGGGTGTCTGCTGTTAAAGTAAAGGCATTGATTGGAAAAGAATGGGATCCCGAAACTTGGGATGGGGACATATGGATTGATAATAATGGCAGTGAGGACATTGGAACCCTGGATTCTGCTGAGTCATTGTTAGATATACCTGAGGAAACAGCACCCCCCCCCCCCCATGTCTGCCCTGAGGAGACAGCTACCCAACTTGTAGCCTGCTTGGAGGAAACAGCTTCCTGACCTCCAGTCTGCCCTGAGGAGCCTGCCATCCAATCTCCATCTAAAGAGATTAACCCTTCAGTGCCTGCTAAACCTGTAATCACTTCCGCTGAGGAAGCAGCTCTCACTCCTCTGTCTGGAGAGATTAATCCTGTTTTATAAGAGGAAACTGCAACAGAATGCCTTGAGGTAAATGGCTTGAGGGATACTTTTAATTCTTTTCATGGCCTACCCCCACCACCAGTCTTTGCTTCAAGACCTGTAACTAGACTGATGTTCCAACAGGCCCCGCTATTCCCCAAAAGAACTGTGTGAATTTTCCAACTTATACAGACAGAAATCAGGGGAATATGTGTGGGAATGGATATTAAGGGTGTGGGATAATGGTGAAAGGAATATAACGTTGGATCAGGCTGAATTTACTGATATGGGCCCACTAAACAGAGATTCTGCATTCAGTGTTGTAGCTCGAGGGGTCAGAAAGGGCGTTAACAGTTTATTTGGGTGGTTGGCTGAAACATGGATCAAAAGGTGGCAAACATTACCTGAGGTTGAAATCTCAGAACTGCCCTGGTATAATGTAGAGGAGGAAATTCAAAGGCTTAGAGAGCTTGGAATGTTAGAGTGGATTTATCATGGAAGACGTGCTCACACACCCCTGGAAAGTCCAGAGGGTACACCTTTTACCAGGACTGTGAGGAATAAATTTGTGAGACTAGCTCCATCATCCCTGAAGAGCTCTGTAGCTGCCTTCTCTGTAGGTCAGATATTACTGTAGGAACTGCTGTCACTGAGCTGGAATCCTTAAACGCAATGGGGATAATCGGACCCTAAGTTGGCAGAAGCCACGTGGCAGTTAATCGCCAAAGACAAGGTGGGAGTGGCTACCATAATGAAAAAGCAGCAGTCAAAATAATCTGACTCGCAGAGACTTATGGCATTGGCTAGTAGATCATGGAGTACCTAGTAGTAAAATAGATGGGCAGTCGACTAAATTCTTGTTTGAACTATATAAACAGGAGAATTCTAGGTCAACTAAACAAAAGTCTACCTTCAATTGCAGAAACAGGAAGTCATGGCCCCTCAATCAATTCCCAGGCTTGAGACAGTTGACAGATCCAGAACCCCTTGAATTAAGGGAAGGCCGGACACCCTTGGGGAAGGACTGTGTTACACTGCCAAATTTTTATATTGTTATTCTTCCTCCCAGCCTTCCCCAGGGGTCCTACAGCCTTTTACTAGGGTAACTGTGCGTTGGGGAAAAGGAAATGATTAGATATTTCGGGGATTATTAGAAGCTGGTTCAGAAGTGACAATTCCGGGAGACCCAAAACATCACTCTGGTTCACCAGTCAGAGTTGGGGCTTATGGAGGTCAGGTGATTGATGGAGTTTTAGCTCAGGTCCATCTCACAGTGGGTCCAGTGGGTCCCCAGACCCATTCTGTGGTTATTTCCCCAGTTCAGCAATGCATAATTGGAGTAGACATACTCAGCAACTGGCAGAATCCTCACATTGGTCCCCTGACTTATGGAGTGAGGGCTTTTATGTTGGGAAAGGCCAAGTGGACGCCACTAGAACTGCCCCTGCCTAACAAAATAGTAAACCAGAAGCAATACCGGATTCCTGGAGGGATTGCAGAGATTAATGCCACTTTTCAGGACTTGAAGGATGCAGGGGTGGTGATTCCTACCACATCCCCATTCAACTCTCCTATTTGGCCTGTGCAGAAAACAGATGGGTCTTGGAGGATGACAGTGGATTATCGTAAGCTTAACCAGGTGGTGACTCCAATTGCAGCTGCTGTTCCAGATGTGGTGTCATTGCTTGAGCAAATCAACACATCCCCTGGTACCTGGTATGTGGCTATTGAGCTGGCAAATGCTTTTTTCTCAATAGCTATTAGTAAGGACCACCAGAAACAGTTTGCATTCTGCTGGCAAGGCCAGCAGTTTACATTCACTGTGCTACCTCAGGGGTATATGAACTCTCCAGCCTTATGTCATAATATTGTCCACAGGGATCTTGATCGTCTCTCCCACAAGACATCACACTGGTCCATCATATGGATGATATCATGTTGATTGGACCTAGTGAGCAAGAAGTAGCAACTACTGTAGATTTGTTGGTAAGGTATTATGTGGCAGAGGATGGGAGATAAATCCAACAAAAATACATGGGCCTTCCACCTCAGTAAAATTTCTAGGTGCCCAGTGGTATGGGGCATGTCAAGATATCCTTTCTAAGGTGAAGGATAAGCTGTTACATCTGGCCTGTCCTGCGACCAAAAAAGAGGCACAACGCTTAGTTGGACTCTTTGGATTTTGGAGACAACATATTCCTCATTTGGGTGTGCTACTCTGGCCCATTTACTGAGTGACCAGAAAAGCTTCTAGTTTTGAGTGGGGACCAGAACAAGATGAGGCTCTGCGACAGGTCCAGGGTGCTGTGCAAGTGCTCTGCTCCTTGGACCATATGATCCAGCTGATCCAATGGTGCTGGAAGTGTCAGTGGCAAATAGGGATGCTGTTGGAAGCCTTTGGCAGGCTCCTATAGAAGAATCACAACGCAGGCCCTTAGGATTTTGGAATAAAGCTTTACCATCCTCTGCAGATAACTACTCTCCATTTGCAAAACAGCTGTTGGCTTGCTACTGGGCCTTAGTAGAGACAGAACGCTTAACCATGGGCCACCAAGTTACCATGAGATCTGAGTTACCGAGCTGGGTGTTGTCCGACCCACCAAGCCATAAAGTTGGGCATGCACAGCAGCACTCCATCATAAAATGGAAAAGGTATATACAAGAGACAGCTTGAGCAGGTCCTGAAGGCACAAGTAAGTTACATGAGGAAGTGTCCCAAATGTCCCTGGCCCCCACTCCTGCCACTTTACCTTCTCTTTCCCAGCCCACAGCTATGGCATCTTGGGGAGTTCCTCACAGTCAGTTGACTGACGAAGAGAAAACTCGGGCCTGGTTTGCAGATGGTTCTGCATGGTATGCAGGCACCACCCGAAAGTGGACAGCTGCAGCACTGCAGCCCTTTTCTGGGATGTCCCTGAAGGACAGTGGTGAGGGAAAATCCTCCCAGTGGGCAGAACTTCAAGCACTGCACCTGGTTGTTCACTTTACTTGGAAGGAGAACTGGCCAGAGGTGTGTTTGTGTACTGATTCATGAGCTGTTGCTAATGGTTTGGCTGGATTGTCAGGGACATGGAAGGAACATGATTGGAAAATTGGTGACAAAGAAATCTGGGGAAGGGGTATGTGGATAGACCTTTCTGAGTGGACAAACAACATGAAGATCTTTGTGTCCCATGTGAATGCTCACCAGAGAGTGACTTCGGCGGAAGAAGATTTTAATAACCAAGTGGATAAAATGACTTGTTTGGGGGATAACATTCAGCCTCGTTCCCCAGCCACTCCTGTCATTGCCCAATGGGCTCACGAACAAAGAGGTCATGGTGATAGGGATGGAGGTTATGCATGGGCTCAACAACATGAACTTCCACTCACCAAGGCTTACCTGGCCACAGCCACTGCTGAGTGCCCAATCTGCCAGCAGCAGAGACCCACACTCAGTCCCAGATATGGCACCATTCCCTGAGGTGATCAGCCTGCTACCTGGTGGGAGGTTGATTACATTGGACCACTTCCATCATGGAAGGGGCAGTGATTTGTTCTTACTGGAATAGACACATACTCTAGGTATGGGTTTGCCTTCTCTGCATGAAATGCTTCTGCCAAAATTACCATCCATGGACTTACAGGATGCCTTATCCACTGTCATGGTATTCCACACAGCATTGCTTCTGACCAAGGAACCTACTTCACAGCAAATGAAGTGAGGGAATGGGCACATGCTCATGGAATTCTCTCTTCTTACCATGTTCCCCATCATCCAGAGACAGCTGGGTTTATAGAATAGCGGAATGGCCTGTTGAAGACTCAATTACGGCGTCAACTAGGTGGCAATACCTTGCAGGGTTGGGGCAGTGTTCTCCAGGAGGCTGTGTATGGTCTGAATCAGCATCTACTCTATGGTGCTATTTCTCTCATAGCCAGGATTCATGGGTTCAGGAATCAAGGGTAGCTAGGATTCATGGGTCCAGGAATCAAGGGGTAGAAACAGGAGTGGCACCACTCACTATCTCTCCTAGTGATCCACTAGGAAAATTTTTGCTTCCTGTCCCTTCAGCCTTAAGCTCTGCTTGTCTATGTCTTTGTTCCAAAAGGAAGAGTGCTTCCACCAGGAAACACAACAATAATCCCATTGAATTGGAAGTTAAGACTGCCACCTGGCCACTTTGGGCTTCTTATGACTCTGAATCAACAGGCAAGGAAGGGGATTACTGTACTGGCTGGGGTGATTGATCCTGACTATCAAGAGGAAATAGCAGTGCATCTACACAATGGAGATAAAGATGAGTTTTCCTGGAATACAGGAGATCCCCTAGGATGTCTCTAAGTACTACCATGCCCTGTGATTAAAGTCAATGGAAAACTGCAACAACCCAATCCAGGCAGGACTACCAATGGCCAAGAAACTTCAGGAATGAAGGTTTGGGTCACCCCACCAGGCAAAGAACCACGGCCAGCTGAAGTGCTTGCTGAGGGTAAAGGGAACATGGAATGGGTAGTGGAAGAAGGTAGTGATAAATATGAACTATGACCATGTGACCAGTTACAGAAACGGGGACTATGATTGCATGAATATTTCCTCCTTGTTATGAGTATGTTTGTATTTGTCTGTAAAGCAAATATCACTGCTTTCTTCTCTTTCTTATCCCCTTATCATATGACATAAGCTGTATTGTTCATTTTGCAGTAGTTAAGTTAAAGGAAATCCATTTTAGGAGTTAATGTCGCCCAGGAACTATTCTGGAGAGATATAGTGTATTTTCGGTTGTACGCTGGAAGTGAAGTATTGTTATGCGAAATATGTGTCTATTATTGTTCTCTACTTGGAGACGAAGTATGGTTTAAGGTGATGTGTATAACTGCCAAGCTGACAAGGGGTGAACTATGATGATCAGGTTCATGTGTCAACTTGGCCAGGTGCTGGTACCAAGGTGTCTGGTCAAGTAAACACTGGCCTAACCATTACTGCAAGGACATTTGTGGCTGCTTAATAAACCAGAAGGCTGGTTTATGAAATCATCAGTCAATTGGCTGCAGCTGTAACTGATTATGTCAACAAAGGGTGTGTCTTCCACAATGAGAGAATGGAATCAGCTGGATTTAATCCAGTCAGTTGAAGACTTTTAAGTGAGACCGATAGAGGACCTTCACTTCTTCTTCAGCTGACCAGTGAAGCATTTCCTGAGGAGTTCATCGAGCACGTTCATTGAAGTTGCCAGTTCACTGCCTGAAGAGTTCATCGAACATCTTCATTGGAGTTGCCAGTTTGCTGCCTGCCCTATGAATTTGGACTCGTGCATACCCATGGTTGCATGAGACACTTCTATAAATATTTTATTTATAGATATCTCTTGTTGATTCTTTCTCTAGAGAACCCTAACTAATACATAGAGTATGAGAGTTTAAACTATTTTAAATCTGTTTATTTCTTATCCATAGTTTAAATTTCTAACCTCTTTTAAATTGGAAACAAATGTAAAGTCATGATACATACGTGACGAAGCAAGGAATAGAACCTTATCACCAGGGCATTATCTATAACTGATTTACAAAGTGTGGTCTATACATCACTTTTATTTTCCTACACATCACTTTTAAATGTCTTCCAGATAACATCCTGTTAAACGTTGTGGCAATGCCTGTAATTTTGTTCTTGGCGTGAGCTAATAATTTATTTAAGCTACTCTCCACTGATTTTTGTAACAGCTTTATTGAGTTGGTTTTATCCCTTAAAATTTCACTGTTTTAAGTGCACAGTTTGATGAATTCTGTTTAATTTATGCAGTTGAGGAACCCTCACCACAATCTAGTTTTAGAACACTTCCATCATTCCAAAACCTTTCATGCCTGTTTGTTGCCAACCCTTGTTCCCACCCCCAGAAAACCACTTTCTGTCTCTGTAGTTTTGCCTTTTCCAGAAATACCATGTAAATGCAATCAAGGAATATGTAACTTTTTGTGTCTGGCTTATTTCACTTAGCATAATGTTTTTGCATGTACGTTTGGGAATGTGAGACAATTTTTCTATACCAGCGCTATGTGCATAACCAGTGAAGGAAGAATCATGTTTTCATAGTTTGTTTCTTTTTATGCTGAGTAGTATCTTATGGTATGAATATGTTATATTTTGTTTATCCATTTACCAGTTGTTTGGGATTTAGATTGTTTCCAGTTTGCTATGTTGTTATTAACATTTGTGTATAAGTCTTTGTGTGGGCATATGTTTTCCTTTCTCTTGGGTAAATACCTAGGAGTAGAATTGCTGGATTGTATACTAAGTATTTGTTTAACTTTGAAAGAAACTGCCAAACCTTTTTCAAAAGTGGTTGTACTATTTACATTCCCTCTAGCAATGTATGAGGCTTCCAGTTTCTCCGCATCCTTGCCAACATTCAGAATTTCAGTCTTTTTTAGACAGTTCTAGTGGCTGTATAGTGACATCACACTGTGGTTTTAATTTGCACTTCCATAATGAGTAGTGGTGTTAAGCACCTTTTCATGTCCTTATTTGTCATTTTGTATCTTTGATGAAGGATCCATTCGAATATATTGCCCATTTTTAAATTGAGTTGTTCGTGTGTGTGTTCTTACTATTGAGTTGTGAAAGTTCTTTATGTATTCCGGTATTAATAATTTTCACACAGAAGGTAAGATCAGGACTTTCATAGAGATATAAAATTTTTTTCAAGCACATTGAAGCTTTTATTTAAAAACTCATTAAGGAGGAAATTGGTAAAGTGTTAGAACAAGTTCAAAGGAGAATACAAAGGTCAGACACATTTATTGATCTAATCAGTAATATTGAAATAAACATTCAAATGGAGACCAAACTAGTTTTGTTTACAAGGGCAGAGGGTTGTCCCTCCACCAGCAATAATTCATTTGCATGTTTATAAACAATAATATTTTGTGTTACTATGAATTACCTACAACTTACAGAGTTGTGAAATTATTTGCATAGAATTAGAATCAGATAACCTGGAAGGATGTGCTGGAGATCAGAGGTTGGCAAATTCTGGCCTGTGGGCCAAATCTGACCTGCTGCCTGAGACTTATTGAAACACAGCCATGTTCATTCTGCTACGTGTTGTCTGTGGCTGCTTTTGTGCTTTAGGGACAGAGTTGAGTAGTTGAAATAGAGACCATATGGTGTTCCAGAAAGCCTCAGATATTTACTAAATGGCCCTTTACAGAAAATGTTTGTAGACCCCTGCTATTATCTGGATACAAATCCTTTATCAGACAGATGATTTAAAAATATTTTCTTACAAAAAAATATTTTCTTCCAGTGTGTGGTTTGTCTTTTCATTTTCTTGATGGTGTCTTTTGAAGAGAAAAGTTTTTAATTTTGATGAAGTCCATTTTAAAACGTTTTTCCTCCATGAATTGTACTGTTGGTTTCATATCTAAGACTGTTTGCCAATCCCAAGGTCACAAATATTTTCTTCTCTAAGTTTTAAAGTTTTATCTCTCACATTTATGTCTGTTGGCCATTTCAAGTTAATTATTGTGTATAATTTGAGGTAAGGGTTGAGGTATTTTTACATGTGGATATTCAGTTATTCCAGCACAATTTGTTGAAAAGACTATCCTTTCCTAATTGAATTTACCTTGGTACCTTTGTCGATAATCAGTTGATCCTAAACATATGGATTTATTTCTGGGGATTCTATTGTGATTTGTTAATCTTTATGTCTGTCTTTATATCAGTAGCACACTTGGTATTGACTCGATGACTGTACCTTTATGAAATGAGGTGGTACAAGTCCTCCAACTTCATTCTTCTTTTTCAAGTATTTTTGGCCACAATGATTTTTTGCAACAAAAGGAAACTCATTTTTCCTCTTTTCCTGGTACTCCATTTGTATATATGTTTGTATGTGTGCGTGTACGTATACACACACACATATATGTGTAGCAATAAGAATATAGGGATGAGAGTCTGAAGGACCTTTTATTAAAACAATCGATGGGGATCATTACACTATTCAGTGTTATTTCTAATCACTCAGTCTTTTTTTTGCTTTTATTTTTCTTTATGTAACTGATGACTTTAGGCTTGCTTCTCCAGTTTTGTCATGCCTCCCACAATAAAGTGTCTCCTGCCAACAATACAGGGACAGTGAAGGACCAGACAAAGGGACAAGATGACATGGCCTGCAAGGTGACTCCGGTAGGATGGATAGTGGGGGATGTAGGACACACTTGAGACTGATGGGCACCGTTTCTGCTTGGCCCACCCCGTTCCCATGGATCCTTTTTCTGTTCTTGATGGTAGGAGGTGAACAAAACAAGCCAAGTGCTCTGGGCTTTGGCACACACCAGATCACCTATATGTGTGTTGATGTCCTATAGCTATCAGGGACACATATTAAAGGAGATTAGATAGATGCATACCAAACAATTATTTTCTATATTCTTGAAAGATGGGAAGTAAATATTGTTAACATCTCTTTTTGAGTCATGGTTGGTAAGCCTGACAGCCTCAAATTTTGTTATTTAATTTTTCTATAATCTCTAAATCCTGTGGCATTTAAATGCACAAATCATCCATATAAAAATAGACTTGGCAATAAATTTTTTATTCTCTTTTAGAACTAAAATAAAAGAAACACTACTTTAAAATTTATCAGTATTAAACAAAATGCTTAGAGAAAAATATCATTTGGATATTGGTAGAATAAAGTAAATTTCTCCCAAGACCTTCAGGAGTAAAGACTTTCAGCTTTTGATAAGGCATTAGATTATGTTTAAGAATACTCTAAGATGTTAATTAACAGCTACCATCTTTTCCTAAGCCCTTTGCTTTTCTAATTAGGGACAGGTAAAATATGGAAAAAGGAAAATTATGTATTTTTCCTTCTTTTTTTTTTGTCATTTATAATATTAATGTGCACTATAAACACAGTGACTTTGTTTTCTTCAAAGACTTCTTTGTGTTTCTCTAGTCAAGTCTCCTTGAATGCTCTACTTCGTTTTTCCAAACGGAGCTCTATGTAATATGTTAGTAAATCTTTGTAAAAATTGTGATGAATAACTTCCCATTTCTCCTTCACTGCTTAGTAAGAGACTGTAGTATTTTAATGCCAGTCATCGAGACATTAAGGCTGTTCAGAAGAAGACTTTTGTTAAACATTTGGATTTCTCCCCTTTGTTTTTGTTTAATTATTTCTTAGTATTGCTCCTTTGGCTAAATTACTTTGATACCTCTAATTAAAAATTAAAAATCTTTTAATGCTATTGCTTTTAAGGATACTTGCAGACTAATGATGCTGAGCCTTTTCTGTTGAGCTGTTGGCCTTGACACCATCCACTTCGGTTTCCTAATTTAGTAACAGAAATAAAACTATGCACGACTGGGCAGGTTTGGTATGCCGGCACCGAGCCAGGGAGCATGGGTTTCTTAAGGAAATGGACTGATGGGGATTTGAGGAAAACACAGATTATGTTACATGAGCTTTGCACTTTGCAAATCCCTAACTATTTAAAGGAACTCTGCTAACCCACTGCCACCTAAATAAAGTCAGTTTTGTTTTAAAAAATGTGCACACACAAAATGATGTATTGTTTCCTTTTCTAAAATTACCCTTCATACATGGGTTTTTAATTTCATACATTTTGTGAACTTTTTAAAAGCACTTCCTCTTTTAATAAATTAGTTTGTGCTTCCACTCAATGATCTTACTATACATTTGTAATAACCTTGTAATGCAGCAAAATATATAAAGGAATTAATCATATACATAGGTAAGGAACTGAAAGGAGGCTCTGGTACATGCAGACTGCCTGCCCTGGCTCGGGCACCCCCTTGGCTGGGCGACCTTGGATGCCTGTTCTCACACCCAGAGAGGGTCCTTAGCATTATGCCACATGCTCTTGTCCCCTTCACTCGGGGTGGGTTTGGAGTGGTCTCTTCCTTAAATATTTGAGCACACCTGCTTTCTGGTTCGCTGGCACGTTTCATACCCTTGGTCATCTTAAGGTCCCTGACCTTTGAATCTAGAGTAGAACCTTAAGCACTAAGGAATAGCCCCCTTCTTCTCTCCTTCAAACCATTGGATATTTCTTCTAACCTTTACCTTCCGTTGTCAGAAAAGAGGCAGCTCTTTACCCTGGTGATTTTTTTTTTTTTTAAGTTCAGTTTTATTGAAATACATTCACACACCATACAGTCATCCATGGTATACAATCCACTGTCCACAGTATGATAACATAGTTATGTGTTCATCACCACAATCTATCTCTGAACATTTTCCTTACATCAGAAAGAACCAGAACAAGAATAAAAAATAAAAGTGAAAAAAGAACATCCAGATCATCCCCCCATCCCACCCCATTTGTCCTTTAGTTTTTATCCCCATTTTTCTACTCATCCATACACTAGATAAAGGGGGTGTGATCCACAAGGTCTTCACAATCACACTGTCACCCCTTGTAATCTACATTATTATATAATTGTCTTCAGGCGTCCTGGTGATTTTTTAAAAAGCTGACTTTAAGCTTTGTGTAAACACTGGAGGGTGGTAATTCTGAAGTATATTTTCCTTGAGAGAAAGTGTGTGTGTGTGTGTTTTTCTCATCCCTTCTATGACTTTTGACACGGAATTCTAATACTTGGGATAATGTGAGTGGGGTATGGAGAAGGTTATAGTGTGTACCATATCACACTTAAACCCCAGTGGGACAATATATGGAACAAAATGGCTTTCCTGTATAGTTTGAGTGATTCACATTTCATTGATTTTAGGATCAATAAGATTTGTCATTCTATAAATGTCATCCCAAAGTATAAATATGAGAGAATATGAAGCATTATAAATTTCTTTACCAAAAGTGGCCAGCAGATTACTAATCTGTGAGAATACTCAGCTTTTAAAATGATCTGCTCCTTGACTTTTGTGAATATCTAAAGAAGGCAGAGGTCCAGGATTCCTTCTTCTTTACCCTCTCCCATCTCATTCTTCTGCCTCTCAATTTAGCTCTGTGCTCTTAGAATCCACAGCCTCATGGAGGCTTATGGTTCCTTTGCTTTCCTATGAGCCAGAGAAGTGCTCTGACAAGGTTTTGGCTCACTGAGGGATGGGCCTAGAGGACTCAAAGTGTCATCTGTGGTTAGTACGTAATTCTAAACATTAGGGGTGATATAATAAGTAAATATTTTTGCTTTGTCTTAGTAATTAGTAATTTAATAGAATTAGTAATTTTAGTTTTCAAATGCACTGCATTTGTTTTTGTTGTTCCTAAAAATAGTAATATTTTACCAGTTACTCCAGAAAGTGGTAAATTTAACCCCCACAGGTAATCAAAATTATTATTATTGGTAATACATTTATTAAGTATTTAAACTATGCCCAGCACCCTAAGTGCTTAACTTTATTTGCTCAATTTGTTGTCACATTACCGTATGGGACAGGTGTTACTGTTTTCCACATTTTTTTTAGATAAGGTGCGTCCACTTCACCACCCTGTCTGAGTTCTGGGATCTACAGAACAGAGATGAACGCCTTGGGTCAGTCCTTAAAATAACCATTAGATGGGTCGGAACAGACATAATTTGCAAATAAAGTGTGCTCTGCCCCGTCTGGAACCAGAAACCAGCACTGGGAACGCGGGCTGCTGTCTTACGGACTCACACTCGGCTGGGAGGGGATGGGCTAAGGGCTTCCCCATCAATTAAGACACTTTTTTCTTGATTAAGCATTCGCTTAGCTGCTGTAGCCCTTTGACTATTTCCAGAGTTCTGAGCAAGTTGGTTCTGGTGGCTTCTGCTTGTTTTGTAATGTTCCTCTGAGGAGATGGGACTGGGTAGCTCCTACTCTGCCATCTTGATGATGTCAGTCCTGTCAAATTCTTTCATGAAACCCCCTACCTAACGTGCTCCACCTGCTGCATGTGCATGGTATTCTGTCTCTTAGAATTCAGTTTTAACGCACATTGGCTCAACCGGTAAGCCTTTTGTAAAGTTTGTAGTTACTGTATTAATAGCATTTCTAAATTTAAGCTTGTGTAACAGTCATTTCACGCATACTTTTAGTCACTCCTAAAATATAATCTATTTTATATTTGTAGATTCTGTATTTGTGAATGTGCATGTCACTAAATTGTATTTGTAACCCCAAAATCAACTCTCGCAACACTCTTGTTATCATTCACCGACACGTGCAAAATGGCAAAAAATTTGAGTCCCCTGACATGCCTGTTCCCAGCTGAGGTCAAAGAAGGCAATGCTTTGCTCTTTTGTTGTAGCTCTCAGATTGTAAACAGGTGTCCTTTTCACATTATATTTAGTGCCATATTTTTTGCATTTTTGTGCTTTTTTGGTTTTGACCTCGATGTTTAAAATGGCCCCAAGCATAGTGCTAAAGTGCAAGATGGCTGTGATGTGCCTTATGGAGAAAATATGTGCATTAGATAAGTTTCATTTCGGCTTGAATTATAATGCTGTTAACTGTGAATTCAATGTTAATGAAGCAATATACATTAAAAAGGGTGCTGTAAACAGAAACACACATAAAACAGGGTTATGTATTGATTGCTTGGCACAAATTTTGTAACCAGAGGCTGGCAGGAACCTGATCCTGCATTTTCTCTGGGAGCAGTGGTTGAGTGTTCAGTATACTTCAGTGTTTGCAGTGACGTCATAGAACACAACTACTGCAAGTAACTAGAACCGACTGTACCACTTGTGTCTTTTAATGGAAATGAATGCAAAGGAATTATTAGTAATCATTTTAACAATAGTTGTACCCATATTTTCTTTGAAGCATTTCAAATCAGGATGGTCTTTTTTTCCGTCTGGTTTTAACTTACTATTGGTCTGTCTGGGACTTGTTTCGTGAGGAATTTCAGTGGTAGAAGTGACCTGCCTCAGAATGAAAGTCATATTTTTGTGGAAGGATTCGAAGAGTGTTGTGGATATGGCTTGTTCTGTATATCCAAAAGAAACTTTTAAATTACTACTACTGTTACGAGCTCATGAACCTTAACAGGCTGAATTACCTGTTTGCCTCCAGGGAAGAAAGTGGAAAGTTGCAGGGTGATGAGAGAGGCTTATGAAGACACGTTCCAGGCAAGGTGTAATTTCAGAACTCTTTGAACATTCGACAGAAGGACTGCAAGAATAAAATTAAAATATCTGCAAAATTGTATTGATAGGACCATGGTTGATATATGTCTGAACCTCAGGGAACTTTTTTTAAGCTGACAGCCTGAAGTTATAGTTAGCTGGGTTTCACAGATGTTACGTGTAGTCGATTATTACAATGACCATGATGATTAAAATAAAGCTCAGATTTAGAGTCGCAGCTTTATTTCCTTTTTGTTGAGCAGAGTTCATAATTGTTAAATGTAACTCCTTTTTTCTATCTACACACATGGATTAAAAAAAGGTTAGAACTACCGTTTAGAGTGTTGGGCCTTTCTTATGGAGTACATAGGGTTTAAAAACATGCCTTAAAATGTTTAGTAATATTTTCAAAACAAACTATGTACTCTTGGAAAAAAGTATACTGTGGGCAAATTAATGGGGAACTGTTGGTTAATTACAATTAAATGTGTTTCTTGACTGGATGACTGCTCTTTAATATGCTGATAATATGTATTATGATAAACAATATGGCATATTGTTTTTCCTTAACTTATTTGACCACGGGAGCACTGCTCAGAACTGGTGTTCTTGTGAACATAGTTGGAGTCCACACTGCTCTGGATGAGTGGTGTTCCATAAGCTCTGTAAAAACTATTATCGCAAATATTCAGTTTTGATAAAATTAATGTAAAAATTAAATATGGGCTTTTTGAGTTTTTTTTTTTTAAAGTTGTATTTTGGGCTGTTGTTTTGACTTAACTCCTAATGTTTACTAAACTGCCAGTTCAAATAATATGATGAATAGAGCAAAAAATAAATTAATTTGGAGACATGTTAGTGTTCTTGGAAATTTTGATTTACAACTGAGGCATTTCTGAAAGAAATACACCTTATTATAGGGTACAAGTCATCTGTTCACGTCAAACTGTTTGCTGTTCTTTATATGCTTATAAGCGTTATATTTCTTTTTGTTCCATTTTACTGTTACTTCCCATTACAGAAGGGCATTTGAAAGCTTTATTAATGCAATATACAACAAAAAACTTATGGAGCACAATAAAAGATTCTGAACTCTGGCGTATATTGACTGACTTGCAACAAAAGCAGTAGTTCTGCTTTATAGTATTTTCCCTTACGTTAGGGGAAAATACAGAAATCTGAAGAAATATTTTGGTCTCTGTTTTAATTAGAGACACCACAATTTTCCATAATACTTATATTTGATAGAATTTTTTTCATTTTATAGTGACAGCTCTTGTGAGACCCTCAGTAATATAGAGTTGCAGAGAAGCACTGTACACATACATGTATTAAATTTTTCTTCTATGATATTGTATTTCAGTGAACTAAACAAATATGTCATTAAGAAATCAGTCTTAGCATTTAATCACAGATTGTTATGTGATCAGTCTTAGGCAAAATAAATACAACTAATAAATAAAAACACACACAACATTACAGATGTGTTTCTTGCTCTAAGGAATTCTGAAGTGTGTGTTGAGGTACCAAAATGTAACTAAATTAATTTTGTATTATTCGTACCTTAATACATGGACATAGAAACAACATGTGAACTATAGGAAATTTAAAAATGAAAACATAACAATTTTGTCCCCCTTTACATTCCTACTATTCAGTATTTTTTTGTTTTAGTTCTGTTAAGTGGTAACCTCTATAATTCTAATTAATGACAGGCTCTACGTCTAGAGACTTGTGTTGCTTTTGTATTACGATTGATAACCAATACCTGCAAATTCCGAAATCTCTAATGAGAAAGTTCTCATGTTAATAATGATAATGTGAGTTTCTTATAAAGGTTATATATTTAAATTTAATGTGGAATGCTTTTAACTGATGTAGAATTCCTTTAAAACCACACAGTTCTTGTGTTGTGCATGGTGTATTTTTCCTGTGGTTTCTAAGTGTTCTCTTAGTGGAGGTCATTCTTTTATCGACCACTTTCTATTTTTCGGGGTAGTTACTTTTCTTATGGGGATTTCAAAGAATAAACTGGAATGAATCAACTTGTTTGAAATGTGTATGCACTAAAACTGTTGTCTTTAAAATTTCTTCCTGTTTTAATTTGGGTTCAGAGAGAGAAATGAAAGCAATCATCAATAATATTCTTTTCAGAGAGTAAAGTATGGGTTGCTTGTCATTCTCTGCCAAGTAATAACTGCATAATTTCTATTCTGGGCTACAATGCAGTGATATTTCTTGAGGCAGTGATTATAATAGTTTTATGCCAACAATGGGCACCCAGTGTGCTCATTCAAGTAAAAGCCTACAAACTCCATTGTGCTACCTCATAAAGAGGAAAAAAGCCTACCTAGAAGAAATCTGTGAAATAGACAATTACTAAAATAAGACATAAAAAGAAAAACTGAGTATGTGGTCTTGTAGAATGAGGAAATGAAAGAATTTTTCCAAGTGGAAATCCATGCATGCATTCACACAAAGCAATAATAAAAATGCTAAGTTTTAAAATAAATGCTTTTTAAAAATCAAAGACTGAATATATCTGAAAAAGAGGTATATGCTGAAAGTCTTATTTCTTTCTAGTGGTTATATTATAATTGCCTCTTAGCAAGAATACTAGAATACTTTTTCTGATCTTCTGCAGTTACTCTCAGTGACATTTCTCTAGGTACCCTAAATGCCAAATCGACTATTTGGTTGGACACTCAATTAACACCTCAAAGAATACTGAGTGAGGGTCTACTGTATAATTTAATTACATATAAAGCACCAGGTAAAATGTCTATATAATGTAATTTTATTTGGAGTAATGTCTTTAAAATTTTAAAATCTCTTTTGGAAATTAATTGGCAGGTTTGGCACCCAGATAGAAATATTTAAGCCAAATCAGTTTGTGTTATGTTTCTCAGATGCCATATGTTTAGCAGCATTTTATTTTAAGGCTCTCAAATAATATTTAATTATCTTTTATAAATATAATAGATATTTTTATTCTGCCAAGAGGACTTCTTAATTGCTGATTTGAGTTTTGTAACTTAGTAAGTTCTTCCTGAATATTGCTTCTATTTGACAAATGCACACTTAATAAATTGCCTTAATGCATTTTCCTGCATTAATTTTATTCTCGTTTGTGATTGTTATTAAACATAGTCTGCCACATATTCAAATTTGTGAATATATAGCATTGAGGAAAGTTGTGTCCATTGCTGGCAAACCCTAAGTAACACATTACCTAGGATATTAAAAGTGTTATTTATAAGTTCATGTTTAAAATTGTAAATCATTATTTAGAAACAATATAATTGGTGGATAGGTTTAAAGCTAGTCTCCTTTAAAATATAATATGTGCCTGCTGTCCTAGAGCTTATATTCTAGGATGGAACACAAGCAGGTAAGCAGATAGCCACAGTGGAATGTAGTAAATTGTGAAGATCGGAGAAGCATACTGGTGCTGCTTGGGCCTCACAAATAATTACCGCTCATTCTTACTGGACCATATTTAAACCAAATTCAGGCTATTTCTGGCCGATCAAATGAATCACTTAAGGCATGGATTTGGTTTTTCCAAACTGGACAGGTAGGGTACCTTAACTAAATTTGAAAATAATGCAGTAATTGAACAAATTTTTCAGGATTCCAAATTCATAAAGCCAAACGATTGTTAATTCCTGCAAATTAGTCAAATTTGAAGACACACTTTGAAGACACTGTGGTCTTTTAAGTTTAAATAATCTCCTATAGAGGTTCTAATAATTCCCAAAACAAGAAAGCATGGTTGTTGTAGGAATGCTCCTGAATTGTCATTGAGTGTATGTTATTCTGAGGATGCCAATCTTATTTAAAACTTAAAAAATTTTTTTTTTCTCTTTTGGACTTTTCTGAAGAGTTTGAGGCATATGCATTTCAATAAAATGGATGGGGGAGGGGGGCAAATCTTCATCCTTTCTCAAGCGGATTTGATTCCTAGAATCCCTGGAGTCATTCTGTATCAAGATCTTCAGGCAATTCCAGAACAGGAATTTAAAAAAATATGAATGAAAACGTATTACTGGGTTCACTTTGCTGGCAGATGACCTTGAGGGACGCTATTTATTTGCTTATATAACTTCTGATGTTTTCTGAAAATTGCTTTGTTATTTTGTCACTCTTTGTAAATTACATACCTTATATTTATTTCTCTAAAATTGTATCATCTGTAGCAAATCACACACAAGAATTTGAAGAAGCATACCAGTCTGCGTCTCTTTAGTGTGTGGATAGCTTGTCTTCCTCTTGTATATCTCGGTTATGGAATACTCCCATCACTTGTGTTCATAGAGAAAATTATAAGACACTTAAGGAAAATTTTTTAAATAGTCACAAAGTTGTGTAAACATTACAACTATCCAATTCCAGAACATTTTTATAGACCCCCAAAGAAACCTATTAGTGGTCATTTCCTGTTTCTCCCTTCCCATAACCCCTGGTAACCCCAGAAAACCATAATCTACTTTCTATGGGTTTGCTTATTTTGGACATTTTATATAAATTTAGTGATATAATATGTGGCCTTTTGTGTCTGATTACTTTCACTTAGCATAATGTGTTGTTTTTTTTTCTAATTAGAGAAGTTGTAGGTTTATAGAAAGATCATGCAAAAAAATAGAGTTCCCATATACCTGCCCCCATTTTTAATATTTTGCATTAGTGTGGTACCTTTGTTACAACTAATGAGAAAATACAATTGTTGTACTAGTAACTGTAGTCTGTAAGTTACTCTAGGGTTTACAGTGTTGTACAGTCCTATAGTTGTCTTGTTGTTGTTGTTAATTTTTACTCTAGCAATAAATATAGCACCTAAAATTTCTGCTGTTTAAAAAAATTTAATCCTGTGTAAAATATAGGAGTTCCCTATACCACGTTATTAACACCTTGCATTGATGTGGAACATTTGTTACAACTGATGACAGCACATTTTCATAATTTTACTATTAACTATAGTCCATAGTTTACTTAGGACTCACTGTGTAGTGTAGTTCCATGGATTTTTAAAAATTTATTCTATTACCATATATACAACCTAACATTTCCCTTTTTAACCATTTAAGATATATAATTCAGCAGTGTTAATTACATTCACAATGTTGTGTTACCATCATCGCTACACATTATGAAAATGTTTCCATCACCCCAAACAGAAACTCTACACCAATAAAGAATGAACTCTTCATTCTTAGCATAATGCTTTCAAGGTTCACCTGTGTTGTAATATGAAATTTTTTTTTTTTTGGGGTGTTTAGCTGTGATGAGGTTTTTTTTTTTTTTTTTTTTTTGAAATAAATTCAAAGTTACATGAATAGTTGCAAAAACAATACTAGCCCCATACACAGAATTCCATCATACCCTGACCCCCCCTCCCCAGATAGCTCAATCCACCAGCTTTAACATGCTGTCACATCGCTATTTCTTTCCCTCCCTCCCTCCCTATCATCCATCATATATTTCTCTGTCTTCTGAACATATGAGAGTTAGCTGCACACATCCTTGAACATACACTATAATTCACATATGTACTTCCCATGAACAAGAACATTCTTTTATGTAATTCCATTAAGCAAAGCTAAGAAGTATAAGAGATTCAACAATGACACAAAGCTTACATTCTATATTTCTTTTTCCTTATGTCTCAACTGTGTCCCTTCGAGCCACCTGTCCTCCACCCTCCAATCCCATCCAAGTTCATCCTTAGCATTCAATTGTTGTCTAGTTAGACTGTCTTTTTTTTTTTTTTTTCTTTTTTCAATTGTGGAAACATATATACAGCCTAAATCTTCCCATTCCACCCCCTCCCTAGCCTTACCATTAGTGGGATTAATCACATTTAGAATGATGTTATGCTCTTTCCCACCATCCATTACTAGAAATTTCCCTTCACCTCAAACAGCAACCCTACACTCCTTTCTTAACTCCGCATTGCCCCTTCCCCCATTTCTCTTAACCCAAACTCTACTTTTCATCTCTATGGTTATATTCTCTGATAATTTCTTTGTGTTTACTGTGGGGCTTAAAATTAACCTCTTAGATCCCTATCAATCTTGTTTTTCTTTGATACCACCTTCACTTCAATTGGGCACATAAACTATGTTCCTCTACTCCTTCATTCCCCCACCTTTATATAGTTGTCTAAAATTACGTATTTTACATTGAGTTCAAAACCACTGATTTGCCCTTAGAGTTTGTGTATTTTATATCATGTAAGAAGTAAATAGTGGAGTTATAGTTAAAAAATTATTGACTTCTATTTGTATTCCATTGTGGTTGGAGAATGTTCTTTGAGTATATTGAATTTTTTTTTTTTTTTTTTAATTTCTTGAGGCTTGTTTCATGTCCCAGCTTATGGTCCCTTCTGGAGAAAGATCTGTGATCACTAGAGAAAAGTGAGTGTCCTAGTGATTTGGGAGGTAAGGTACTATATATGTCTGTTAAAATTCTCTATATCTCTTTCTCCTTTCTTTGCCTCTCTGTTGGTAGGGCTTCCTTTAGAATCTGAAGTAGGACAGGTCTTTTATTGGCAAAGTCTCTCAGCATTTGTTTGTCTGTGAAAAATTTAAGCTCTCCCTCAAATTTGAAGGAGAGTTTTGCTGGATAAAGTATTCTTGGTTGGAAATTTTTCTCTCTCAGAATTTTAAATATGTCATGCCACTGCCTTCTTGCCTCCATAGTGGCCACTGAGTAGTCACTACTTAGTCTTATGTTGTTTCCTTTGTATGTGGTGAATTGCTTTTCTCTTGCTGCTTTCAGAACTTGCTCCTTCTCTTCAGTATTTGAGAGTCTGTCTGATCAGAATATGTTTTGGGGTGGGTTTGTTTGGATTTATTCTATTTGGAGTTCGCTGGGCATTTATGCTTTGTGTGTTTATATTGTGTAGAAGGTTTGGGAAGTTTTCCCCAACAATTTTTTTTGAATACTCTTTCTAGACCTTTACCCTTCTCTTCCCCTTCTGGGACACCAATGAGTCTTAAGTTTGGACGTTTTATTTTATCAATTGTATCCCTGAGATCCACTGTGATTTTTTCAATTTTTTTTCTCCATTCTTTCTTTTGTTCTTTCATTTTCTATTCTGTGGATTTCTAGGACATTGAGATGTTGTTCAGCTTCCTCTAGTCTTGTATTATGAATATCCAGAGTCTTTTTAATTTGGCCAACAGTTTCTTTTATTTCCATAAGATATTCTATTTTTTTATTTACTCTTGCAATGTCTTCTTTATGCTCTTCTAGGGTCTTCTTTATGGCACTTATATCCTGGGCCATGGTCCTCTTGATGTCCTTTAAATCCTTTGCCATGTTTTCGTTCTTTGATTGTAGTTCTTTAATTAATTTTGCGAGGTACAACGTTTCTTTGAAATCTTGGTTTGTGTGTTTGGAGCTGGATTCTCCATATTGTCTGGTTTTATCATATGCATTAAGATTTTCTGTTGTTTTGGGGCTCTTGGCATTTGTTTTGTTTGATAGGGTTCTTTCAAGTTGTATCAAAAAAAAAGGATATCAATCTAATTTTTCAGAGACACAGTTTGGTGACGTACACTTTCTCTTACTAACCAGCAGATGGCATCTGTGAGTCTTTAATTTGTTAGAATTGCAGCTTGGTGATATACACTTTCTATAAGTAACCAGCAGATGGTGTCCGTGAGTCACTTGTTCCCCTCAAGGTAATATGAATTTGATACTTCATTCCTTTTGATGGCTTAATGATGTTCCATTGTATGGATACACCACACTGTTTATCTGTTCATCAGTTGATGGATATTTGTGTTATTTCCACTTTTTGACTTTTATGAATAATGTTATGGTGAACATTCATATACAAGTTTTGAGTAGACCTATGTTTTCAATTCTCTTGGTTTATACCTAGGAGGGGAATTGATGGGTCATATGTTAACTCTACGTTTAACTTTTGGAGGAACTGCCAAACTGCTTCTCAAGTGACTGCACTATTTTACATTCTCACCAACAATGTATGAGGATTCCAGTTTCTCCACATCCTTTCCAACACTTGATATTGGAGTGTTTAATCTCTTACATTTAATGTAATTACTGATAAGGAAGCATTTAAGTCTGACATTTATTTTCTATAGTTCATGTCTTTTTTGTTCCTTTATTCCTCATGACTACCTTTTTTTGTGTGTTAAAAAGATGTTTTGCAGTGTACCATTTTAAGTCCCTTGTATCTTTTGCTATATTTTTTTGAGTTTTCTAAATGGTTGTTGTGGAAGTTGAGGAACACCTTAATTTATAACAATCTAGTTCAGATTTCTACCAAATTAATTTCACAAGTTTATAACACTTTGTTCCTGTTATAGCTCCATTACTTCCTTCTCCATTTGTGCTATTTTTGTCATATAAATTACATCTTTTTTCAGTTTATTCCCCTCCACACAGATTTATATTTATTGCTTTATTCTGTGATCTTTAAATCAGGTTGGAAGGAAATGATGTTAAAAACAAAATACATATGTATTGTCTGATATATTTACCTATGTAGTACCATTATCAGTGCTCTTTATTTCTTCATGTGGTTTCCAGTTACTGTCTACTAGTGTCTTTTCATTTCAGCCTGAAGGACTTGGTTAGTATTTTTGTAGGGCAAGTCTGCTAGTGACTAATTCTTTCTGTTTTTGCTCATTTTTTTTTTTAAATCTATTCATCTGTTGATGTATAGTTGGGTTGTTCCCATTTTGTAGCTATTGTGAATGAAGCCTCTATATACAAATTGTTTCTGAAGATACATGTTCTCATTTCTTTTAATTAGATATTTGTGCTGGTTTGAAGCTGTTATGTACTCCTACTTCCAATCGGTGAAATTGACCTCCCCGTGAAGAGGCAGGGATAGACCTATAAGAAGAGAAGACCCCCCAGAAAGAGCCATGTTCTTTTAATCCATTCCTGTGGGTGCACGCCTGTTGTGGGTGGCACCTTTTGATTAGGTTGTTTCAATTGAGATGTGACCCACCCAATTCAAGGTGGGTCTTAATCCTTTACTGGAGTCCTTTATAAGGATAAAATACAGAAAAAGCCCAGAGAGCTTGGAGAGAAACACCCAGAGCAGAAGGAGAAAAGCCCTGGAGATGCTAAGAGAGGCTCTACAGACCCTCAGAAATAAAGCCACTGGAGTCAGAAGCTGAAAGCAACAGAACCCAGGAGAGGACCAGCAGATATCTCCAGGTGCCTTGCTGTCAGACAGAGGAGCCCAAGCTCGCCAGTAGCTGGTCTTCAGGGAGAAGGTATCGTTCTGTTGATGCCTTAATTGAGACATTTTCATGGCCTAAGAACTGTAAATTGTAAGTTAATAAATCCCCATTGTTACAAGCCAACCCATTTCTGGTATATTGCATTCTGGTAACTTTAGCAAACTGAAACAATACTGAAGAGTAGAATTGCTGGTTCATGGAGTAGATGTATATTTAACTTAAACAGCTAAATGGTTTTCTGAAGTGGTCATTCCACTTTATACTCTCACTGGTAATGAGAATTTCAGTTGCTCTGCATTTCCTTCAACATGTGGGGTTGTCATTCAGTTTCATTTTGGTCATTTTAGGGATGCATAATGTCATCAAACAATTTTCACTTCCCTGATGACTGATGAGGTTGAGCACTTTTTCACATGCTTATCAACTGCATCTCTCCTTTTATGAAGTATGTGTTTAAATCTGCCCAATTTTTTATTCAGTGGATTTTAAAAATTATTATTGCTTTGAAGCAGTTCTTTGTGTATTATGAGTATTAGTCCTTGTTAGGTATATGTGTTGTGAATTTTTTTCTTCCAGTCTGTTGTTTGCCTATTTATTTTTTTAATAGTGTCTTTTGATAGGCAGAAGTTCTTAATTTTGATAAAATCCAGTTTAGCACTTTTTTTCTTTTAAGGTTAATCTTCTGTGTATCCTCTTTAAGAACTCTTTGCCTACCCTAAGATCCCATTGATTCTCTTCTATGTTTTCTTTTAGAACCTTTATAATTTTAGCTTCTATACTTAGGCCTGTGATTCACCTCAAATTAATTTTTGGGCATGGTGTGAGATAGAGGTCTAGATTCTTTTAAAAAAAAAAAAAGGCTATACTGTTTACCAGCACCATTTGCTAAATAAATTTTCCTTTCTCCCTTGGGTTACTTTGATGTCCTTGTTGAAAATTATTTGACTGTACATATGTAGGTCTATTTGCAGAATTAGTTTTCTGTTCCACTGATTTATCTGTACCATACTATCTTTTTTTTTTTTTTTTCATATCAAGCATTGCATTTCTTTATCAGGTGCATTTATTCTCTTTCATCTGAATATATGTCAATTATTTCCTTAAACTGGATAATTGGAAAACTGCTGAACCCTCCTTTAGAAAAGATATTACCCAAAGTGTGTTTTTTTTTTCACTTTGAAATAAATTCAAAGTTATATGAACAGTTGCAAAAACAATATAGCCCCATACACAGAATTCCATCATACCCTGACCCCCCTCCTCCGATAGCTCAATCCACCAACTTTAACATGCTGTCACATCGCAATTTCTTTCCCTCCCTCCCTATCTATCATCCATCATCTATTGCTCTGTCTTCTGAACATATGAGAGTTAGCTGCACACATCCTTGAGCATACACTGTAATTCACGTATACACTTCCCAATGAACAAGAACATTCTTTTATGCAATCCCATTAAGTGCAGCTAAGAAGTACAATAGATTCAACAATGAAACAAAGCTTACATTCTATATTTCCTTTTCCTTATGTCCCAACTGTGTCCCTTTGAGCCACCTGTCCTCTATCCTCCAGCCCCATCCAAGTTCATCCTTAGCATTTAATTGTCATCTAGTTAGACTGTCTTTTTTTTTCAGTTGTGGAAACATATATACAGCCTAAATCTTCCCATTCCAAGCCCTCCCTAGCCTTTCAGTAGTGGGATTAATCACATTTAGAATGTTGTAATGCTCTTTCCCACCATCCATTACTAGAAATTTCCCTTCACCTCAGACAGCAATCCTACACTCCTTTCTTAACTCCTCATTGCCCCTTCCCCCATTTCTCTTAACCCAAACTCTACTTTTCATCTCTATGGTTATATTCTCTGATAATTTTTTTGTGTTTACTGTGGGGCTTAAAATTAACCTCTTAGATCCCTATCAATCTTGTTTTTCTTTGATACTACCTTCACTTCAATAGGACACATAAACTATGTTCCTCTACTCCTTCATTCCCCCACCTTTATATAGTTGTCTAAAATTACATATTTTACATTGAGTTCAAAACCACTGATTTGTCCTTAGAGTTTGTGTATTTTATATCATGTAGGAAGTAACTAGTGGAATTACAGTTCAAAAATTATTGACTTCTATTTGTATTCCATTGTGGTTGGAGAATGTGCTTTGAGTATATTCAATTTTTTTTTTTTAAATTTCTTGAGGCTTGTATTATGACCCAGCTTATGGTCCCTTCTGGAGAAAGATCTGTGATCACTAGAGAAAAGTGAGTGTCCTAGTGATTTGGGATGTAAGGTACTATATATGTCTGTTAAAATTCTCTATATCTCTTTCTCCTTTCCCTGTCTCTCCGCCAGCAGGGCTCCCCTCAGAATCTGAAGTAGGGCAGGTCTTTAATTGGCAAAGTCTCTCAGCATTTGTTTGTCTGTGAAAAATTTAAGCTCTTCCTCAAATTTGAAGGAGAGTTTTGCTGGATAAAGTATTCTTGGTTGGAAATTTTTCTCTCTCAGAATTTTAAATATGTCATGCCACTGCCTTCTCACCTCCATGGTGGCCACTGAGTAGTCACTACTTAGTCTTATGTTGTTTCCTTTGTATGTGGTGAATTGCTTTTCTCTTGCTGCTTTCAGAACCTGCTCCTTCTCTTCAGTATTTGACAGTCTGATCAGAATATGTCTTGGAGTGGGTTTATTTGGATTTATTCTATTTGGAGTTCGCTGAGCATTTATGCTTTGTGTATTTATATTGTGTAGAAGGTTGGGGAAGTTTTCCCCAACGATTTCTTTGAATACTCTTTCTAGACCTTTACCCTTCTCTTCCCCTTCTGGGACACCAATGAGTCTTCAGTTTGGACATTTTATTTTATCTATCTTATCCCTGAAATCCATTTCGATTTTTTTGATTTTTTTCTCCATTCTTTCTTTTGTTCTTTCATTTTCTGTTCTGTGGGCTTCTAGGACACTGAGATGTTGTTCAGCTTCCTCTAGTCTTGTATTGTGAATATCCAGTGTCTTTTTTTTTTTTTCAAGGTTTTCTTTTTTTTTAATGCAATTTTATCGAGATATATTCACACACCATATAATCCATCCAAAGTATACAATCTATGGCTCATAGTATCCTCATACAGTAGTGCAAAAATACAATCAATTTTAGAACATTTTCATTACTCCGAAAAGTAAGAAAAAATTATAAAAATAGAAAAGAATACCCAAGGTATTACATATTGCTTAACCCCCTATTATTTATTTATTTGTCTTTATTTTATTACTCATCTGCTGATACATTGGATAAAGGAGTGTCAGTCACAAAGTTTTCACAATCACATGGTGACTCCATAAAAGCAGTATGGCTTTACTCTCATCATTAAGAATCAAGGCTACTGGATTACAGTTCAACTGTTTCAGGTGTTTCCTTCTAGCTATTCTAATACACTAGACCCTAAAAAGGAATATCTGAATAATGCATAAGAAAAACCTCCAGAATGATCTCTCAACTCTATTTGAAATCTGTTAGCCACTGAAACTTCATTTTGTTTCATTTCTTTTCCCCCTTTTAGTCAAGAAGACTTTCTCAATCCCACAAGTTATGTTCCTGGGAGTCAGGCCCCACGTAGTGGGGAGGTTAGTGAGTTTATTTGCAGAATTGTCTGAGTGAGAGAGAGAGAGGTCACATCTGAGCAAGAAAAAGAGGTTCTCTGGGGGTGACTCTTAGGCATAATTCTAAGTAGGCTTAGCTTCTCCTTTGCAGGAATGAGTTTCATATGGGCAAGCACCAAGATCAAGGGCTTGACTTATTAAATTGGGAGTCCCCAACACCTGTGAGAAAATCAGGAATTCATTAGGTGGGGAATTTCAATATTTCCACATTTTTCCCCAGTCCTTTTGCTCTAGTTTGCTAATGCTGCTGGAACGCAAAACACCAGAAATGGATTGGCTTTTATAAAAAGGGGGTTTATTTGGTAACACAGCTACAGTCTTAAGGCCATAAAGTGTCCATCAACAAAGGGTACCTTCACTGGAGAAAGGCCATTGGCATCTGGAAAACCTCTGTTAGCTGGGAAGGCACATGGCTGGCATCTGCTTGCTCCTAGGTTGTTTCAAAATGGTGTTCTCCTAAATGTCTGCATCAGCTTCCAACGGCCATCTTTAAAAAATGTCTGTCTCAGCTCCAGCTCGCTCTGAGATCCTTCTGTCTGAGCTTATCTAGTGCTCCAGTAAACTAAACAAGGCCCACACTGAATGGGTGGGGCCACACCTCCATGGAAATTATCCAGAGTCATCACTTAAGTTGGGTGGGTCACATCTCCACAGACACTGAACCAATAGGTTCCAACCCAAGCCACACTAATACATCTGCCCCCACAAATGCATTAAAGAATATAGCTTTTTCTGGGGGACATAATGTATACAAACCAGCACACCCTTAAAGGGACTTTGCAAATACTTTTTAATTTTCTGCCCAAAATACTCTGGGATGCATTGGGGTATTACATTAACCTGTACAGAATAACAAGATCTCATTCCTTAGTCTAGGTTCATGTAATTATGTTGTTCAAATAAACTAAACATACAGGTTAAATTAGATAGTGTGCTACAGAGAAAATAAATTTTGTACCAAATAAACATCTCTTAAATAACAGTTAAAACTCGGGAATAGATATGACTGCTGTAAGAGCTTACAATCTAGGAAGCTTTACAATGAGCCTTACTGAGCATTCTGTACCCCTGCACGGTTGATTGCCCAATCTCTGCCCACGTTCTATCCCCTGATAACCTATACTCTTGCATTCAATTCTTGACATTTGCTCAATATAGTTAGTTTATATTAGTGAGGCCTCGCAATATTTGTCCTTTTGTTTCTGCCTTATTTTGCTCAACATACTGTCCTCAGGGTTCATTCACCTGGTTGCATTCCTCACAACTTCATTCCTTCTTGCAGTTGCTCAATATTCTGTTGTATCTATACACGACAGTCTGCCCTTCTGTTCACCAGTCAATGTACCCTTAGGCCAACTCCACCAGTTGCAAATCATGAATATTGCTGCCATAAACACCAGTGACCAGATACCTATGCATGTCCCTGCTTTCAGTTCTTCCAAGTATATATCAAATAACAGGATTGCAGGATCATATGGCAACCCTATACTTAGCATCCTGTGGAACCACCACACTGTCCTCCGGAGGGGCTGCACTGTTCTACTTCACTACCAACAGCGAATAGGTATATTTCTCTCTCTACATCTTCTCCAGCACTTGCATCTTTCTGTTTGTCTTTTCTTAAAACAGTTTTACTCACACACCATACAATCCATCCTAAGTGAACAATCAATTCCGAATATAATCACATAGCTATGCTTTCACCACCACAATCTATATGAGAACATTTCCATTTCTGATATTTTTTCTTCTTCTTCAATTTGGCGTTTGTAGGGTCCTTCTCCAGTCTATATCTTCCTCCAAAGTTCTGAACAATACAGAGTTGTTCCTTTCTTTGTTGAATCTCTGGAGAGAGGTTTCAGTTTTACATCGCCATGTTGATGACATCACTGATGATGCAGTCTTGATGCTCACTTCTCTTCTAGACATGCTCATGAGGTAGTCCCGGAACTCCTTGCTTCGGGCATAGTCCGCCGCTTTCCGCACCAATGCGCCCGCCATGCCGACTCCGGACACCTGCTGCCACCGCCGCCGCCGCTCCCTGGAGCCCCTCCAGTGTCTTTTTAATTTGGCCAACAGTTTCCTTTATTTCCATAAGATCTTCTATTTTTTTATTTACTCTTGCAATGTCTTCTTTATGCTCTTCGAGGGTCTTCTTTATGTCACTTATATCCTGGGCCATGGTCTTCTTGATGTCCTTTAAATCCTTTGCCATGTTTTCGTTCCTCGATTGTAGTTCTTTGATTAATGTTGCAAGGTATAGTGTATCTTCCGATATTTTGATTTGTGTGTTGGGAGTTGGATTCTCCATATCTTCTGGTTTTATCATATGCATTAAGATTTTCTATTGTTTTTGGGCTCTTGGCATTTGTTTTGCTTGATAGGGTTCTTTTAAGTTGTAAAGAAAAAGGGATATCGATCTAATTTTTCAGGAACACAGTTTGGTGACATACACTTTGTCTGACTAACCAGCAGATGGAGTCTGTGAGTCACCTATATCCCTCAAGTCAGTTCTCAACCTTGTTTCTGCGTTGTGTGGGAAAATGATTCTTGTGGGTTCAGTTGGAGAACTCAGTTTGGGTGTGTTGCTGGAGCTGTTCGCCCTGAATGTGGGGCATGTGTACATGTGGCCAGGGAGGAAGGGCAGTTCTAATGCTCAAGTCCCACAGGATCCCGGAGATTCAAGGCCGCGACAAGGGTCTAAGCCTTCATTTCAGTTCAGCCCCATACCCTCTCTCTCGCTGATCCATAAACCACCAGACTTGGCGTAGTATCCCTGGGTTCTCCGAGCGGATCGCCCCTCCAAGCCGCGCTCCTCCAGGAGCTCGGCCGAGGGAATGCTGTGCTACGTCACCAGTGCGTGCCGTCCCACAAGGGAAGCCCCGGGCCGCCAGGCTGTGCGGCGGTGCACTCCCCGCCCGAAGCAAAAATGGCTGAACGGGGCATCTCAGCCCCCTCCTTCTTGCACAGTTCCTCCTTCCCAGCTCCAGGACAACTGGTGGGGCTCTGGGCTGTGGGCACAGCCCTGGGCAGGAGTTTATCCAGCCCTCCAGGGGGCCAGCTGCGAGCCGTGGGGTTTCTTTCTGCTTCCGGCTCTCCCCTCCATTCCCCCGAACCCAAGAGTTTCTGCTGCGGGCTGTCTTCCTGGCCAGACACCAAGAGGCTGGCCCAGCCCCCTCTTGCTGTGTTTTACTTACTGCATGGTTCCCACAATTGCTGCTGGAGCTGCTCCTTTTTTTTTTTTTTTTTTTTTTTAAATAGCCAGCTGGTCTCCAAACACTGAACCCTGGCTTCCCCAGCCTGCCGCGCAGCTGCGGGTCTTCTAGCCAGCTTACTCACTCGTTTCAGAATGCCGACTCCCGGTTTCACCAAATATACGGCCCCTCTGGAGCTAGGAGCCCTCATCCAGCTGGTGCATTGCTGTAACTGGTATTCTAGGTCACTTTCTGGTTTTTAGCTAGAGTTTTTCACGGAGGCGTTTTTTCCGCCCTGTCTCAGCTAGCCGCCATCTTAGTTTCTCCTACCATACTATCTTGATTACTGTAGCTTCGTAATAAGCTTTGAAGTCAGGTTCAGTAGGTCTTCCGATTTCTTTTTCAAGATTATTTTGATTATTCTAATTCCTTGAGTTTCCAAATAAAATTTAGAAACATTATCATTTTCAGTAAAAGATATGGTAGAATGATGAATGATTAGATAGATGATTGGAATTGCATTGAAGTCTTAGATCAATTTGGGGAGAATTGACATCTTAGGAATGTTGAGTTTCTTTATCTATCAACATGGTGTCTTTAAATTTATTTTTATTTGATCTTTTAAAAATTTTTGTCAGCAGTATTTGATAGTTTTCAATGTAGAGGTCTTACACACCTTTCATAAAATTTATGCCTGTGTGTTTTGTATTTTTGAATACTGTTGTAAATGGTAGTTTAAAATTTCATTCTCAAATTTTGCTTTAATTTTTACCTCACTATTTTCCATTTTTAACTTACTATTGTGAATTTAAAATGTCGTATTTTGTCTTTAACTTTTATTTCTCTTATTACTAATGTAGTTGAACTTCTTTTCGTGTTATTAGCCATTTATATTTCCTCTTCTATGATCCGTTTGTTCATATCCTTTGCTCATTTTCTGTTAAGATATGCCTTAGTGGTTGTCAGACTGAGTTTGAATCTATATGGTACATTTTGATAGATGCAACCTACATAATCAAAGCTCTTTGAGGTGCTCCGTATTTTTTTGAGTATAAAGGGCTTTTGAGACCAAAAACTTTCCAATTGTTGTTCTAACGGAAGGACAGAGACAATAAATAATAAACTTAATAACTAAGTCAATGATTCTGCAGTTTAATTAGGTACTATAAAAAATGCTGTAGGATAAGGGGGATCAGTAATTCTGGGGGGTAGAAGTGGCAGTTTGCAATTTTAAATAGGGTAGTTAGGGTTGGCCCCCAAAAGGGAACATTTGAACCAAGATTTAAAGGAGATGAAAAAGAAACCATTTGGTTATCTAGGGGAAGAGTATTCTGGGTAAGGAAATTGCCAGGGCAGAAGCACCAAGGCAGGAATGTACTTGCCACGTTCAAAGACCAGCTTGAAAAAGTGAGTGGGAGGTGAGTAGTACGAGATGAGGCAGTGATGGCAAGGAGGAGGGTCTGGCTTGTGCAGGGCCTTGTGAGCCTTTGCAAGGACTTTGATTTTTACTCTGTGTGAAATGGGGAGCCATGGAGGATTTTAGCAGAGGAGTGAAATGACCTGACATATCTTAAAAGAAGTTTTATTTATTTAACCAGCACTTATCACTGATGCATTGGGGCAAGAGTGGAAGTAGGGAGACCAGTTCAGAGTCTGCCATAGTCATCCAGACGAGAGATGGCTATGGCTCGGGCTAGGTGGTAACAGATGGCCAGTTTTTTAAAGGTATGTCCAATATGATTTCTTGACAGATTTGATGGGGAGGGTGGTAAATGAAAGAGGAGTAAGGAAGGGCTCAGTTCTGGTTTGCTAAAGCTGCTGGAATGCAGTATACCAGAAATGGGTTGGCTTTTACAATGGGGATTTATTAGGTTGCAAATTTGCAGTTCTAAGGCCATGAAAACATCCAAATTAAGGCAGCAAGACGCAGATACCTTCTCTGAGGAAAGGCCGATGGCACTCATCACCTGGGAAGGCACATGGCATCGTGTGCTGCCCTTTTCCTGGGTTCTGGTCTCAAAGTAGCTCTTAGTTTCTGTGTGTCCTTCTGCTTCTCCTGGGGCATTTTCTTTCTCAGCTTCTCTCTATTCTCTCCAAAATATCTCTGCCTTTTATCCTCTCACAAAGGACTCCAGCAAGGGGATTAAGACCCACCTTGAATGGGTGGGGTCCCACCTCCATGGAAACAATGTAATCAAAAGGTCCCACCCGCAATAGGTCTGCTCCCACAAGAATGGATTAAAGGAACATGGTCTTTTCTGGGGTACGTAACAGATCCAAACCAGCACAGACTCTAAGATTTTTGGCCTGAGCAGTCGAAAGAAATGAGTTGCCCCAGGAGTATAAATTTCCCTGGTTATGTGGGACATGACTCCCAGGGATGAGCCCAGACCAGGTATCATGGGATTGAGAACATCTTGACCAAAAGGGGAAAGCGAAATCAAACAGAATAAAGTTTCAGTGGCTGAGAGATTTCAAATGGAGTCAAGAGGTCATTCTGGAGGGTATTCTTATGTGCTATATAGATAACCCTTTCTAATTTTTAGTGTATTGGAATAGCTAGAAGGAAATACCTGAAACTGTCAAACTGCAACCCAGTAGCCTTGATTCTTGACGATGATTGTGTAACTATGTTGCTTACGTGGTGTGACTGTGTGATTATGAAAATCTTTTGCCTCACACTCCCGTTATCCAGTGTATGGGCAGATGAGTAGAAAAATGGGGACAAAAACTAAATGAAAAATAGGGTGGGATGGGGGGGAATGTTTTAGGTGTTCTTTTTTTTACATTATTTATTTAGAAGTAAGGAAAATGTTCAAAAAGTTGATTCTGGTGATGAATGCACAACTATTTGATGGTACTGTAAATAATCGATTGTATACTGTGGATGATTGTAGGGTATGTGAATATATCTTAGTAAAACTGTATTTAAAAAAAAAGAAAGGAATTGCCTTCAGTTGAAATGGGTAAGACTGTAGTTGAAACAAGTTTTGGGGGGAAGAAAGGGAATTCTGTTTTGGACATGGTATAGTTGAGCTCTTTCTTAGCTATGTAAGTGGAGATGTTAAGTAGGTGTTTAACCACTCTGGGTGATGGGTAACTCTTTTATAACAATGGAATAATAGTGATATGGTACTTCCTCATAAGGTTGCTAGGAAGATTAAGGAGTTAATTTGTGTGCAGTGGTCTCAGGACAGAGCTTGCAGCACTTAGTAAATGCTAACTCTAATAATTCAGTTATTTTTCCTTTCTTTTCAATATATAGGCACTGCTATTGTACTATCCATGCTATCGTATATGCTAAAAATATTTTCTGTCATTTAATTGTGACTTTTCTAAAGAATGTTTTAATATAATCAGATATATCTTTTCCTTTGTGATATATGGATGTCTTTTTTGCATAAAAAATGCTTTCCTACCCCAAGGTCATACAAATACTTTTCTAAATTGTCTTCAGTTTGAAATTTTAATAATGATAAAAAGGAAAAGGAAATCAGAAATTAACATTTATTGAGTGCTTACTATCTGCCAGGAAACATTTGTTGTAGAAATTAACCTACCCATGTCCAAGAATACATGGATAACCATTTATATGAGCACCTTCTTTATTGGGGTGAAATTCACAGAACATAAAATTAACCGTTTTAAGTGAAAGAATTCATTGTCATTTAGTACATTCACAAGGTTGTGCAGCTGACACCTCTGTTGAGTATGAAAACAGTTTCATCACCCCAAAAGGAAACCCCGTACACATTAAGCAGGTACTCCCCATTTCCTCCTCTACTCAGCCACTGGCAACCACCAATCTGCCTTTGGTGTCTTTCTGGATTTACCTATTCTGGAGAGTTGATATAAATGGAATCATACAATAGGTGACCTTTTGTGTCTGGCTTCTTTCACTTAGCATGATGTTTTTGAGGCTGATCCACATTGAAACATATTCAATACTTCTTTTTATGGTTGAACAATAGTCCATGGTGTGTATGTACCTCATTTTGTTTATCCATTCATCTGTTGATGGACACTTGGGTTGTTTCCACCTTTTGGCTATTGTGTATAATGCTGCTGTGAATATTGGCATACAAGTATCAGTTTGAATTTCTGCTTTCAGTTCTTTGGGGTACATACCTGGGAGTGGAATTGCCAAGTCATATGGTAATTTCAGTTGAATCTGAGTTGGTTTTAATTGTTTTCCTTTGGTCAAAGAAAGTGGTTTTGCCCAGTTAGTTGCCTGTCTCCCCAGAATCCCTTTCTCTATGTTAGGCATAACAAATGTATGCTGAGTTGTTTTAGTGATAAAAGCTACATCAACAAAAAAGTACTTTTATTTTCAGTTTTACGTTAGAATGTTATGGAACATGATAAGCTGAAAATTGGAAATAAATATTTATTGAGTGTCTGCTATATGTTGTTGCATTATATAAGAGATTTCATTTAATCATATCATTAGCTTCTTGAGGTAGATGTCATCCTATCATTCTTTTTTACAGATGCTTTTTTTTAAACAGCAAACCAGTGATCTACATAGTTGAATAAATAGCCCAAAGTTATACAGTTGATAAGTAACAGGATTCTAGTTTGAACCTATCTCTGCATACCAGAGTGTACAATTTCCATAGTCCAATCAAAAGAAAGAAAATGAGTATAGAGAGGGAGACTTACTGTACATAGACTCAAATTTGTATTGAAATATTGTGTTTTATTTCTCTGTATGCTCTCCCCGGCTTGCGTGCCGTGGAACTCACATCAGAGCTGTTTTTAGAGGTACCGGAAAAACCCAGTGCTTGAAAATAGCAAGCCTTTCTATTGACTCTGTGGTCACTGGCTTGGCATGGAGTGGGTGGCTTCCTTCCCATTCCCATTTAAATTTTAGGTTAGGTCAGTGTGCACCGGCAGACAAAGATGATTTAAAGGGGACATATTGTTTTTTTCTGTTGAAATTGGCACTCTGTTATTTTTATACTTAGCCTTAGTAATTACTATGCAGCAATAATGAAATCATTTTTAGGATACTCTGTAAGTAGCTGAAAAATTTTAAGGAATTGGATATATTTAGCTTGACAGTAAACAATGCAAACACTGGGAAGTTGGGATTATTACAGGCACACGAAGAAAACAAGGCATACAAACTGATAAATAGTGATCAATAGTGATGTGTCCCATCATCCTTTGTTCCCAGTTTTGGTAATTTTTGTCTTATTTGTTTAAATTAGTCTAGCTAAAGGTTTGTTAATTTTGTTGATATTTTCAAAAAACCAACTTTCGGTTTCATTGATTTTTCTGTGTTCTCTTTCATCGAGTTCCAGTGAAGCTGCTGGGTTTTGCAGCCTGTCCTTCCATATTAGAACTGTTTCACTGACAACCGGGCGGGGAGATGGGAGCCACCCAGGCAAGCATGCTGCAGGTTTCTACTGCGGGTGCTGAAATGTTTGCTTTTGGTAATTTTGCATAGTTTTCGTGTACACAAATTATCAAAAGCAACCATTTCAGTACCCTGGAAATTGACCAAAGGCTTTCAACGTACAGAGAAGCACTTATTCCTAAAAAACTACTGGACTTCAAATAAGAGGAGTAGAAACCTGTCACACACTTGGACTCTTTTCTATTCCTGCCTGACATATTGCTCCCTGGGTTCATCTCCGGTTTCTTGTGTTTAAGGTAAAATCTTAGCTAAAGTTTGTCTGACTGTGCTTTCTGGTGGCTGAGCTTATTAGCAAATAATATTCTAAATTGACTTTTTTAAAAATGATATCACATTGTTTTAAATTTGTGGTCTGTTATAAAATGGTCATGAAAATTATGCTTAATTCAGTCAGCCCAAGAAGCTATTTAATTTTATTTCTCTCTCTCATTCCCCAGTTCTTTCATAGTATGACAAAATCATTAATTTACCAACCATTTTATATGTGGATTTGTGGTGGATGGAATTGTTACCCCAGTTTGGACACGTTCTTGGTCTTGGGCCACATTCTGGTGGGCATGAACCTATTGTAAATAGGATCTCTTGAAGATGTTACGTCAGCTAAATTGTGGCCCAACTGAATCAGGTTACTGGAGTCCCTTATAAGCAGAATGAAATTCAGACATAGAGCGAGAAAGCCACTGGAGAAGCTGGAAGTCAGTTGAACTCAAATGAGAAAGAAGATGCCTCAGTGTGCATTGCCATGTGACAGACAAGCCACGGGCCAAGGATCGCTGGCAGCCAGCCCCAGAACACCACAGTGTTCCGGGAGAAAGCATTTCCTTGCTAATGCCTCAGTTTTGGACTTCTCCTAGCCTCAAGACTGTGAGCCCATGAAATTCCCATTGTTTAAGCCAACCCATTTTATGGTATTTGCTTTAGCAGCTGGGAAACAAGAGTCTATTCAAGACATTATTTCAATTGGAAAAAACAATTAAATCTAAAATTTCTAACAAATCAAAGGGCCTACATTTTAAGCTACTTAGAAAAAATGTCCTTTTATTGCATCTGTTCATTTAATATAGGCAGTCCTGCATGTTTCAAATTTAATAAAATAATATTTTTTATTTATCACATACAGGAAGCAAGAGATGTCAGTTCCTTTTTCCCATTCTCATTGCTCAGAAACTTGGCCTTTGGTACTGGCAGTTTGTTGTCCCTTTCTTTGTAAAGTATTATTAATATCTGAAATATATGTGCATACCTGCTAAAGCAAAGTAGAAATATTTCTACTCATCCATCCATAAACAGACAAAGGGGAGTATGGTCCATATGGCTTTCCCAATCACATTGTCACCCCTCATAAGCTACATTTTTATACAATTGTCTTTCAAGATTCAAGGGTTCTGGGTTGTAGTTTGATAGTTTCAGGTATTTACTGCTAGCTATTCCAGTTCATTGGAATATATTGTCTATATTGTGAGTAAGAGTGCCCACCAGAGTGACCTCTCGGCTCCTTTTGGAATCTCTCTGCCACTGAAGCTTATTTCATTTCCTTTCACATCCCCCATTTGGTCAAGAAGATGTTCTCTATCCCACAATGCCAGGTCTGGATTCCTCCCCGGGAATCATATTCCACGTTGCCAGGGAGATTCACTCCCCTGGGTGTCAGATCCCACATAGCGGGGAGGGCAGTGATTTCACCTGCCAAGTTGGCTTAGCTAGAGAGAGGGCCACATCTGAGCAACAAAGAGGCATTCGGGAGGAGGCTTTTAGCACAATTATAGGCAGGCCTAGCCTCTGCTAGCAAAGTATAAATATTGATCTGTTACCAGTACAAAAGTAAATAATGACATTATAAAAAATTTGAATTCAAAATCATATATTTTCATACATTATTTCTCCACTTCACAATATAAGGCAAAAACCCAATTAACATAGTGGGCAATTCCAGGCCTTAGATATTTGTGCAGCCATGCCAAAATGCTTTTTTAAAAAATTATTTTTGAAATAATGATGAAAATAATTTATTTTTGCTTACTGCCATGTGATTTTTAAAAAATTTTTTCTAAACACATTTTAAGTAGGTAGTTTATACATACAGCAACTCAGAAAGTATTGATAAAGTTTTAATATCTTCTACAAAAGAAAAAAAAAGAGTCTTTAGTGTTGGTATCACCATACTTAGGGTAAAATAGTCTGGAAACTTTAAAATTAACTTTGACTTTTTCTATTTCATCATTTTCCAAACTAAGCCTACTGTCTTAGTTTTCCAGAGTTGCTACGATAAATACTGCACAATGGATTGGCTTAAGCAAGCCTTTATTGTCTCATGGTTTTGAAGGCTAAAAGTCCAACACAAGGCACTACAGGACTTTCTTTCTCCCAGAGTATTAAGTAGTGTTCTGGTAGTTATAGTCCCTTGTCAAATGCAATCTCTCTCTCCTCTCTAGCTTCTTCTTGTGGCTTTTTCTGACTTTGTCCAAATTTCCTCTCTTTAGAAGTCCTATATAATATGGATTAAGACCCACTCTGATTCAATTTGGCCACACCTTAATCCAATAACAACATCTTCAAACAGTCCTGTTTACAAATGGGTTCACACCTCAGGAATACAGATTTTAAAGTTTGAACATGTGTTTTGAGGGGGGCATGATTTAATCCCCCAATACCTACTTTTTTGCTTTTCCTAAAATATGTCTGGAATTTACCTCCACATTCTATCACACTGCCTGTGTTCCAGTCAAATGTCTCCTGTTTTCCCAGCTTGGAATCTCTTTCCATTTCATTGCCTTTTGCTTACTTACCAGTCAAACTTTTCCAAAAGAGCCCTTTCATCCTTTAAGAATCTTCAGGAGATGTCCTATTCTCACTACAGTTAAGTCCCCACTTCTCTAGCCAGTTTTCATCATCATCCATGTCTCTACCAAGCTGATGTATTGAACTCATTTTCTGCTCTTCTCCCATCAGTGTCCTTGGCACTTGTTGGCCAATGCTGTACATGCTTATATAAACATTTCTCCCTTCCATGCGCCTGTCCTCATGCTTTCAACCCCCACCCCCTGCTAGGAATGGTATATCCATTTTCCTTTTGACCTACCCAAATCCCAACCCCATAAAGTTCCCATCTCCTTTGATAAATCTTGCTTCTCCAACCCTTCATCTAACTCGTCTTTCTCTGAGCTCCTACCCACCCCGTCCCCCATTATCTTTTCTAAGTAATGTCCTTCTTGATGGCAGAGACCTTGTCTCCTTCCTCTCTTGGTACCCAGCTGATGCTGTGTAGCTGATTTGTTGCACTTCTGTCCCATTTCATTCCTAAAATCACTTTATAAAATTAGATCAGGAAGTTTTCTTTTTTCTTTTTATTCACTTCCAAAACTTGATCCTTCCCCCAATTTCCTCACTCCCATGCACCCCAAATCAGAAGTGGTTTTTCAGTGAGATAGATAGGCAGGCAAACATGTCTGGTTACATGGAATATTGTGCTCATTGAGCCAAGGACGAATTTGACTCCCATGAGAATCTGATTCACAGAGAATGAAACATCCATTCCAAGTCACAGGCTGATACTGAATCCTGCCTAACCTTCAAATATGGATTTCATTCAGTGTTGGGGAAATTGGGCAATAGAGTGTGAACTTCCTCACACAAGTTTCTTGTAAATCTTAGAGAAACTAAATAGTAATGTATTTTACACTTATATTACTTGTAAAGTTATTAAAAATGCTCCCATTAACAGTGAGTTTATAGCAGAGGCCAGAAAACCTCTTCTACAAAGGGCCGGATAGTAAATATTTTAGGCTTTGCAGGCCACATACAGTTTATATTACATGTTCTTGTTTTTGTTTTTGTTGTTGTTACTGTCATTTATAATCCTAAAAAATGTACAAACCTGTCCTAGCTTGTGGGCAGTACAAGACCAGCCCATGGGCCAAATTTGGCTTTTGGGCCATAGTTTGCAGACCCTTGGTCTATAGCAATAAGAATCTAATCTGTTTTTTTTGGGCATCCAAGAAGACAAAAGACTTTATTTTCCAATCGAGTCTAATAGTCATTAGTAGATAGATTGCTAAGAGTCATCCATGGCCTGAAAAAACTGGAATGTTCCCAGAGGGGTGCAGTCAAGTGGAGAGAGCACGGGAAACCTCACCCTAAGAGGACTGACTTGGGGAATGGCATAAGGGTTAGCTAGAGGAGGCCAGCAGGTGGCATCCTGGTGGTCTTTGACATGTTAAGTGGCTGTGATGCAGAAGAAGTAGTAGACTTGTCGTGCATGGTGCTTACAGCAGAACCTTAAGTACAGTGAGTTGTCCTGAGACAGAGTAACATTCTTCCCCTGGAGACTTTCAGCAGAGCTTCCCCTGCTCGGAGATGCTTAATGGTGATTTTCCCTGAGAAGGGGTGATTGGGTATACAAGGATAGAATTGTGTTCAATAGAACAGATTATAGTTAAAGACTTCAATGCTGGGGCAGTATTGGAGTCAGCAGAATCAAAGTATATCTTCATAGGATATGTGCATTTGGGTATTTAAAAAGGAGCCACATGGCTGGATGAGATCTGAAAATTACTTCTCACAATGATCTTATTTTATTATAATCCTTACCGTGGCGAAATTTTCCAAAAGACATTTTTCTCTTAGTCCAGAATTCTTCCACATTCTTCCAAATGTGGCTCATTTGGCCAATTTGTACTGACTTGGATGCTATAATTTATATTTTTAAGTTCCCTACTCTTCTTAGAGGGTATGATCACAAAAGTAGCACAAATCAAGTACCATGAAGTGGCTGTAATCATTCTTTTCTCACCCTAGCAACAACTTTGACTTAACAAGAAGAAACAAAAATTACATTAACAGACTTTCCACTCAAATCCACCTTTTGTATCTCTCCAGCCTCCTCATCCCCTTTCTTCATGCCAGCGCTTTTCCCCATTTAAGAAATTCTGGCCGATTGATTTCAGGATACCTATCTTGGTTGGACTATTGGCACACTAAATCTGAATTCTGTGCTTTAAGCACTCATGTCTTTGGAAATAGTTGCAGCCACTGAGTTTATTTGGTTGAACTGTTACAGAATTGACTCATTTTGTTTAATTTCTTGACTAGAGTTAATCAGGATGCGATTTACCTTAATTTTGATTTTGGTTGTAGAGGTTGGCGATTTGAAGGAGCTGCAGACCCTAGACATTTCTTCCAATCGTTTGCTAACTTTACCCGAGAGGCTTCACCTGTGCCTTTCTCTGCAGTACCTAACTGTGGACCGAAATCGTCTGTGGTGTGTCCCGCGTCACCTCTGCCAGCTTCCCAGCCTCAACGAGCTCTCCATGGCTGGAAACCGTCTCGCATTCCTACCACTCGGTAAGTGCTCATGTGGTGGAGCAAAACAGCCAGAGTACGATGGGAAGCATTTGTTTCCTTGCCTTCGGAAAGATTAATTTCCATCTTTCTGTTTGTCTTGAATACTGGCTCTCTAAATCCATTTTTTCAGTGACCAAAGCTTCATTCTCATTTAACAAATAAAGTTTATTTCATTTGCACATTGCATATTTTTAAAAATCTGTGTTAAAAATTTGTTTAGGGAGAAGACACCAAATATGAGATAATTTGAGAAAATAAAAAAGACATATAAATATATATGTATATAAATGTATATAAAACTATAAGCTTGACAGAGTATTGAGCAATATGAAAGGATAGCTACTGGTACAGATAAATCTGCTTAGATGTTGTCTTTTAAACAGAATTGCCAGATAACCAGACTACAACATTTTAAAGACTTTTATAATTGGCTAAACTTCCTGCTGGACTAGAAATGCCATCTTAGCTAATAAATGACACATTATCCACTATAGATATCTGTAGCTGGCCCATTTTGGCATATTATAGGTCAACGAACATAGGCCTTTAAGAAAACAATACATTTATTTTCATTAAGAGCTGCATTATTTTGTTAACTTATAAGAAACAAAAGAGCTATTAAAAATTTAAAAATATGAAGCCTCATAGAACCCTAAACTGTCACAATAAGCACCATATGATTTTACTCATAAAGGCATTTTTTATTGAATAATTTATCTCTTAGGGCAATGAAGTGAATAATTTACTAGTCCTTGAAAGGAAGTATTTTCCAACATAATGCAGTGCACATATTATTTTCAATTTAAAATATTTTCAAGGAAATTTTAAAATACTTGGAGACACTAAAATCCATTTGGGTAATAACAAATAATTATCAAATTTAAGGAGATTACTTTTTCCATAAATATAATTAAATTCCATAATCAAAATTTCAAGAGCAAGGTACTTTTCTAAGAAATCAGAGCTTTATTTTAAGTGAGAAAAATATCCTATACAAAAAGATTTTTAAAAATAAATGAGCTGGCTGCGCTAATCCATGGATTATATAGCAATTATAGGAGACAAGCACCAAGTTCCAACTAAGAGCCAGTTCTAGCTTGGTTCCGTCACTCGACAGTGAGTGACCTTGAGTAAATCACCTAAACCTCTCTGGGTTCATTTTCCTTATCTTTCAACTAGATAATAATATTTATCCTGCTTACTTTAGAATTATTTTGAAGTTGAAAAAGATCATTTATGTATGAAAACTATAAAGCACTATATACAAATATATATACACATACAAATGCAGAAGTCTCTCAACTGAGAAGGCTCAATTTGTGGATCACCATATCCTACTTAAAAAAAATGTTTTACCTTCCTTATCATCTTCAAGATCAAGCCCCCACCCTCACCACACCCCCATAGTAACCATCACAACTTCCTTTACCACTTCCCAAGGACCGTGACCTCTACCAGTGCTAACTCCCTCCCTATTGATTGCTAGGCTGGTGCAGTAAGTGCTGATAACAAATGAAGGAAGGAAGGGAGAGATGGAGGGAAGGGAGAGGAAAAGATGTGACAGTTGATTTGTGTGTGTAAACCTTTTTATTATATGGATGCATAATTAATATGTCTACTCAATATGCCTCTGAAACCAGCTATTGGTTTCAGAGGCTTTGTCTCCTCAAAATATGTACAAAAACAGTTATGATGAGACATCAAAGAAGAAAGTATTTCTAGAGATAAGAAGGTGGTTTGATTGCTTAGAACTTACTGGCATAACATTAAGTTCAGGGTAAAGCTGCAAATTCCAGTGTAACATTGCTTAACTTATGGTTTGACTTTCAAATGTCACAAGAAACAGATTAACTTGTTGAATCTGGGGTTGTCTAGACTATTCTTATTCATATTCATATTATTATTATTCACAATATGTGTAAGAAATGCATAATAATGTATTATGTGTACTACTATAATTATTAGTAATAACAATAGTAGCAATATTTATTAAGCACCCACTGTGTGGTCGGGTATCCTGTTAATATGGACATACGCTCTCTAATTGTTACAAAACCTTGTAGTGAAACTGATGATTACAAAATCTATTGACAACCTAATTTTACAGGTGAAGAAATTGAGATTCAGAGAAGTTAAATCTTACCTGTCCAGAATCACAGCTAGTGAAAAACAGAGTTGAGTTTCAGACTCTTATTCTAAACCTCACATTCTTTCCACTTTGACATGCTGTCTCCATATTCCAGCATAGTCTTTCTGAGAGGGGACTCTATCTGGGAATAGGGCTGAACTATACATCATATTTTTCTAGTTGTGGTATGGTCATCTCCAGTGTCAAATTTGGCTCTGCCATTTTTGAGTTTGGATACAACTATGGACACTACAGTTGACCTCATTCAATACATCTGTCTATTTGCTTAGCATCTACTCCCTGTGTGCATTACCCAGGTACCTGCTCTCAGTTACTAGTTTCCATCCAGCTAAGCTTCAGCAGATCTGGTGGTAACAGATATTTATAAAATCCCTAGGCCCCAGACCTGTTATCTAGATCTTTCCTGGTGCTGGCGACTCTTCCTCTTCTTACTTTGTTTAACCCCTTCAACTTCAGCAGAGCTCCTGGTTCTTTAATTATGTCTGTTTGCTCCCCATCTTTTTTTCTCTGCTTTCTTGTTTTTATTTTTGTTTTTGGTTCTTCAGTTACATACTCTTTGTCTCAACTCTAATCCATTCATTCAACTTCTAGCTCCATGCTACCTGCCAGAGTCTGAGCCACAGCCCTGCTCTCATGTCTGATAAACAGATGTTCTCTTATCAGAATGCCCATCTAGTTTCAGGCTCATGTTAGTTTCTTAGGACTGCCGTAACAAAGTACCACAAACTGTGTGGCTTAAAACAACAGAAATTTGTTCTCTCACAGTTTTTTTTTTTCCTTCTGGTTTTTAAAATAAAACCTTCACTTATAATGCTAAAGCATTAAAATATAAAAAGCTCGTTTAACTCACTTCACAAAAGCATTAACAGATGATATATTCCTTCTGTAACGATTTAAAGACAAAGTGAGTTAATGGGAACACCAACTGTAAATAGACAGAGGGATATTTAACTGCAAGAACTCAAAAAACTGCTCGGACAAATTTGTAATGGCAACTAACAAACCGCCAACAAGGTGTCCACAGGACCGTGCTCCCTCCAAAGGCTCCAAGGAAGGATCCTTCTTTGCCTCTTCTGGCTTCTGGTAGCCCCCACATACCTTGGCTTGTGGCAGCAGAAGTCCAATCCCTGCCTCCATGTTCACATGCCCATCTTCCCTCTGTGCCTGTTCTCTGTGTCCAGATGTCCCTGTTCTTATAAGGACAGCAGTCATATTGCATTACGTCTGTAAAGGCTCTATTTCCAAATAAGGTCACAGTAACAGGTATGGGAGTTAGGCATATCTTTTTGGGGGATACAGTTCAACTCAGCCTGGCCTAGAATCCCTCATGGCATTGGAGCTTTTTGAATGGAATGACTCTAGTTTACTAATCTTTAACCTTTGGGCCCTGTCTCAAGTCCCGCTAGTTTCCACACCCGTCTTCTTGCTCCCTCTACCTTTCTGCAGCTCCTCCAGCCCTGGATCTTCACTCCTCCATAGTTTGCAGTGCAGTCCTGCATCCCAGCACTGACACAGGTGTGTGTGCTGTGCTGCTGTAGTGTTGGGAGAAGAGATGGAAGCCATTCCCGTAAACCCTGATCACTCTTCATGTTCAGGGTGCAAAGGAGTGACCTTGTGTCTCCTGCAAAATGCTTGAAGCAGCTGGTGGCCCAACTTCAGTGGCAGTTGTAAGTTTGGGGTGGGATAGAAATGGTTGTTGGCTGGAGGAGAGGATCTGCTTGCACCCTTGACACCCCGAGTTATTTACTGAGCATCTTCTGTATGCACTGCGCTAAATGCTGGTATGGCTAAGTAAGTGGGTATATCTTCATTAGTATTCACTTTTCAGTGATGAGTAGAGCCTTACAGAATAGGTTCTATCTCCAGCGCTTTTGTCACTCTTCAAAGCCATGCCTCTGTGTCAGGAGAAGTTTTCCTTTGTGAACTCGTTAATTTGACGGCAAAAAGCATTAGAGATAAGAGCTACCCCAGCTTATGATTAAACATTTGCAGGGGTCTGTGCTGGGTTCTCATGACAGTTGAAGTGGCCACACCTCCCAGCACTGTGGACAGCTCAGGATTTGGAAGCAGCTTCCACACTCCCCTGGGTGCCCTCCCAGTCTCACTCAGTGGCTTCCCTCTGAGTCACGGGTCCAACTTCTGCAGCCTCGCTGACTTTCTCTCCCCCATGTCCAGAAGTGGCTAAACTGCCTGGCAGGACACAGGCCTGTGGATGTGTTTCACCTTACTAGAGGAAGAAACACAGGCAAAATTGTGATGATGAATATTGCCAGTAAGAAAGAAACAGGCTGCCTGAAGCAGTGCTCACCCCTGGTTGTGATGCCTGGATTCTTTGAGGACATCAGGAGCCACAGGCCAGGGAGCAGATCACCAATGGCCTTTCTCTTTTGGGCATACTGAATATTCTTTGTAGAGAAGTAGATGAGACAACTAGAGAGCTGCAGCATGAGGTTGCCAAAGAAGGCTTCAGGAGACTGGAGGTGGGAGATCTGTGAAGATGAAGAAGATGAAGCTGGCAGATAAATTAGCAATCTCCTCAGTCTTAATTTTTTTGAAACCATTAAGGCAAGTTAAGGGCAGCCAATCAAGTTTGTAGGAATAATATAATTGAGTCCATAAGTTGTCCTTCCATGGAGCTTGTACTCTTGAAACCTTTCCCTGAACTCCTTTCTGATAAACCAAAGCCATCTGAAGTGTCGAGGAGAGAGTCAAGCTAAGCATGTTGCTGCTGGGCCTGCCTTTCCTCAAAGAAACAAACTGTTCTTGGAAACTTAGCAAGTAGGGGCACTTCTGTACAATAGTTTGAAAATAGCTGCATACATATATACACACACCCATACATGCACACATCTGAAGTTTTCAGATTTTAGAAGGCTCCTATGTTTAACCATGATTACAGCAGCATAATATAGGTACTTGAAAATTTTACAAAATGGGTGCTGTAATCTCTGCTTATTTTTGGAGGTTGGAATCTTACTTTGGGGAGTCACTTACTGACTTCGATTTCTTGCCAAAGACGTTTGACTTACAAGAAAAACAGTTATCCATGAGGCTTCTTAAAGGAAGCCTCTTCAGAAAGCAACTACATGCAATTTTGTTACTGATATTTAGAAATACAACTGATTTTCACATACTGACCTTATTTTCTGTGAGCTTGCTGAATTCGCTTATTAGTTCTAGCAGTTTTGTGGGGGTTTTTTTGGTGGATTCCTTAGGATTTTTTACATACACAATGGTGTCTGCAAATAAAGTTCTGCACACTTAAAAAAAAAAAAGCAGCTATAGAAGCTATATGTAAGCATAACTTAAATCCCTTGTAAAATGATCTAAACCATTAATACTCTGAATATGGTCTTCTTAAGTCACTCGTTGAGTAAATCGTTCATGGACTTCTGGCTCATCTCGTTGCTTCTGAAAGTGAAGAAAAATACCAAGAAAAGGATTTTTTCCCTCTAAAGTATTTTTACCTTGTGCTTCTAGTTTCCTTTCTGTAATTAATAAGCCTAATTATTCAGTAATGTTTACAGCTATTTTGTATTGAATAATAGATATAGTGACTGTAAGGTTGCCTGTGTACAAATTGGCTGTGGAAGGACGTTCTTTAGTTAGCCCAGAGGAAGTGCTGTGACAGCTAAAATCAGTATCAGTAATTTCTGTATTTTAAGAAAACAGAAGTCACACCTATGGTAGCAGGTGTAATTTTTATTGAGTGATAATTTAGAAAACAATGAATGAATTCTGAACCAAGAACATTTGGCATATGACAGAGATTTACAGAATAGCCTGGCGTGTAAACTACCATGCAGTAAACCTAAAAGTTAGTAGAGAATACCTTCCTACTAACAGGAAATGATGTGGGTTTCTAAACCAGTTCCAGAGGAGTCCCTTGGAGATTCTAGTAGTGAAGTGTTTATTTTTCTCAGGAAGAGTTTTTCCCTGTCAAGGACTTGGGTGACAAGTGAAATGATATTCCTTTACTGCTGTAGAACATATGCCATGACTTTGATAAGGATGTGAAACTGGTGTGTTTATCACATAACAGATAATTCCAGGGTTTTGTAATAGTTGTTTTCATTTATTGTAGTTGCTGTTTTTCTCTTAAAGAGATTGGATGTCTTGTACAGGAAAATAGTTTATGCTAAGTAGTGGTACAGTTTTAGAAGCTAGCTCCCAGATATTTTTGAAGCCTGTGCTGAAATCCCTTACTTTCCTGCAAATGGCATATGAAAGGCACAAATCTGTTAACTGCACTTGTTCTTTCTATTGCTTCTTATTTCTGCTTTCTCTAAATCTGTCTAGAAAGTCAGGAAAAGAATTACTGTTTAATGTTTCTTAAAAATATTTAAGTCACCCAGTAAAGCTCTCAAACTTCAAACTAGTCTTGAAGCCAGATGAAAACAGTTAATAATTTCTTAATCTCAGATTTAGAGATGAATGTATACATTACTTTGGTGAACCATGAATGTATTTGAATTGCAGTTTGAAGAACTACTGCCTGGGTCATTGCTTATTGGGACTAATTTGCAAAGTTTGTAGTCTTATATTGGTTTGAGTACTAAAACGTTTATTCTAGTACAGCAATCTCAGAGATTGGGGTTAGTCCTGTGTTTTGAGCAGAAGGTATGATGACTGGTTTCCAAAGACAGACCCAAGCGTATGATAGAATTATGTTCTGGAGCAATTGTTGGGCAAGTCTCTAAACAAAGGCATCACCAAAAGTGAAAAAGAAGGCCTTGGAAATAAAAACTGATAGTGAGAAGAGATAGGAGAAAATTAATCTATTAGTTAAAATCCATACAGAACCTTCTCCACTGTCCTAATGATGATTCTTTATTTTTCTTTCATCACATCGAACTTTGGCTTTTTGCCTTACTGTTTTCTTAGGGATTTGACAGAATTACTTAACATGACTTCTGCGGCATGCGCCAATGTTGGCATTCTATGCTAATGGACAAAAAGGAAAGTGTATCAAGATTAGCTTTAAATGAACAAATGTGTGTTTTTCTCTACATTTTGGAGTAGGATTTAGAGATAGGGAGTCATTAATTGGAAGAAAGTGAGCCCTGTTCTCCCAAATACCAATTAAAGAAAAATTTGTTATTCAATATTTGAAAGGTACAGAATTGAAGTTTAGAAAAATAACTAGTATGAAGGCCAGAACCATGAGTAGTGTGCTTACCAGCAGTTTTTTTGTCCATATGGTTCTGGAACTTACAACTTTTTTAATCGTGACAAGAATGTGCAGTACTAGCGAAGTCTGGAAGGTGTTGTCCGTTTGACTTTAAAATGAGAACCTGGAGTTTCCATCAGTTCTAGTTTTCAAAAATGAACTTCTTAAGTTTTTTGAAAACAAAACAATAGGTATAGTCCAGGTGAGCAAAAACACAAGGTGAGATGCAGTGTGAAGACATTCTTCTCTCCAAACTGATGGCCACACTGTTGGGTGTCCAGAATCTGTGCTGGACCCTCAGCTTGAAGTCTCTTCCTCTAGGATCTTCTCTGAAGGAATTCTTGATATTTCTGCCCTAAGTCTGTAAGTCAGAACCAGCCTACCACTTCTCTGATCTTTTAAAGGAAACAAATGGATGCTTTGGTCATCACTTGTTTCCTTGGCAAATGTGCTGGTTTGGATGTATTATGTCCCCCAAAACACCATTATGTTTGATGTGGTCTTGTGTAGACAGGAAACATATATGGTGTTGATTGGGTTGAGGACTTGATTGGATGTTTCCATGGAGATGTGGTCACTCAACTGTGGGCAAGATCTTTCATTGGATAATTTCCATGGAGGTGTGGCCCCGCCCATTCGGCATGGGCCTTGATTAGTTTACAAGAGCACTGTATAAGCTCAGACAGAAGGAGCGAGCTTGCTACAGTGAAGAAGGACACTTGGAAGAATGCACAGGAGCTGAGAGAGGAACTGCAGATGAGAGACAGTGCGGTCGCGTCTACTGCGTCGGGGGGCGGCCGGTTGCTGAACCCTCGACTCTCGGCGTTGCTCGGAGGGTACCGGCGGCGGGGGCTCTTTCCCGGAGGCGAAGGCGAGGCGGGGGACTTGGCCAGGTCCCCGGCGGTGGCATGCAAGGTGTGGAGGGCGGCGAGAGGAAACAGGCGGGACGCGTTTCTTTGAGGGTGAGGAAGCCGAGAGCGTTTATTAGGGGAGAGTACACGTTTATATAGGGCGGTTTAGAGGGCGGGCTAGCTGTAGGGGTTAAAGGCTTGGATTGGTTCTGAGAGGGCGCGGAGGTCGTTTGAAAAGGGCGGGAGTTGCTCCGGCAACGGGGAGGGCGGGAGTTGCTCTGGTAACGGTGCATGCGCACTGGCGGTGGCGGGAGTTGCTCTGGCAACAGGGGTGGGCGGGCAAGGTAAAGGGGGCGGTTTTCTCCGGCAAGCTTCTCCTGACAGTTGTACTTTGGGGTGAGGAAATGGGGCCTGCATCCGGCTCCACTTTCTCAGGCCCGGGGGGCTGTGGAGGGCGCTACCGCCCGTGCCCACCACCCTCCCCAGGGGCGGATCCGGTCCCCTGGCCCAGGCCCGCCAAGTTGAAGCATGTAATCAGTATCCCACAAGACAGTTTGAAGACGGCCATTGAAAGTAGACTCTTGCTCCAGAGAAGCTAAGAGAGGACAAAAGCCCCAAGAGCAACAGAGAGTGACAATTTGAAGAGCTGTGGTCTAGAGAGGAATGTCCTGGGAGAAAGTAATTTTGAAACCAGAACTTGGAGCAGACGCCAGCCACGTGCCTTCCCAGCTAACAGAGGTTTTCCGGACACCATTGGCCATCCTCCGGTGAAGGTACCCGATTGTTTTTGGGTTACCTTGGACATTTTATGGCCCTAAGACTGTAATTGTATAACCAAATAAACCCCCTTTAGAAAAGCCAATCCATTTCTGGTATTTTGCATTCTGGCAGCATTAGCCAACTAGAACAGCAACCTTTCCAAGATGCAACTTTACTACCATACCGGGGACACCCTGGACTCAGTGCCAGTCCTCTTGTACCCAGAGCACCTGGGCATTTGCTGTGGGTTTCACTTCCTGTACCATGTGGGCGTAAACTGCTTCTAAGGGAATGATCTTTTGGAGGAGGCTTTCTGGCATCATGGTTAAGCAGGCAGACTCTGGAGTCAGACTTGCCTTTAGATCCCAGCTCTACCATTTAATAGCTGTGTGATCTTGGACCTAGAAAGGTTATTTAATCTAAGACTCAGTAAGAGGATGATATTAATACCTACTTTATAATACTATTCTGAGAATTAAATAGGGTCCATTTGAGATACTGTGACACTCATAAATGTTACATAGCACCAAATAAATATGTACTATTTTTATTATTTCACTAGACTGTAAGAATGGGTAGGGACTCTGTGTATGTTTTCATTTTGTGCTCCAAGCGTCTAGCACAGTTCCCGGCTCACTGCTTGTAATCATTTCTTTGTTACCTACCGGTGCAACAGAAGTAGAGACATTGAGGCGTGAATGTTTAAACCAACAGCAGAGGAAGCCCTTTGATGACCAAAACATCGCGTTCATTAAAATCAATGAATTTCAATTCAACAGTTGTTGATTATCTACTGTGTATAAAGCGTCTTATTAAATTATAATTTCCTGTGAAATCTTACTTTATAAAAACTTAATAAATCAGAAATAATAGGACTGTGTAAAAGATTTAATGGACTCTCTATATATGTGTATGTGTATGCATTTAAAGAAGCTAGCGCTCTGAAAGAGTTCATGTTTCTGAAAAAGTGGTTCAAAGTGTCCGTCTTTGTAAAAGACGTCATTGTAGATAATTTAAAGATTACTTTGGAATTCACCATAAATTACTTTGAATTCATTGTGAAGAAACTCATATTTTATAGTCATTAAGAAATGCTGTCAACATGACTAATGATATCTCTGACTCCTTGAGCTAAGATGATGGGTATCACATTGATAGGTCTTTTGCCTTGATGTGGTAGTTTATGGTGCGGTACCATCATTTTATTGAAGAGAGTACATCATTCACCTTCTGATAAAATAAATGCTTTTCAGGCTGGTCAGTGTGTGGTCAACAAAGGTCCCATTCTGTTCTGGCCTATGCTGTCGCTCTGTGCTTGCTTTCCCAGGACGGTTAAAAGAGCAATAGACTTGACACACAGGAGCTTTTTGTTCTTCTTCTGCCATGTGTACTGCACATGCCGGAGCCTCGAGGTTAAGAAAAATAGAATTAGAGTTTGTGCAGGACTCCAAGCTTTTGCTGATTTCTAAGCAAAAATACTTTGATTGGTTGAGCCTAGGTGGAAAAAAAGGAAATACTGTAGACCCAGCACCCCCACTATAAAAAGCCACATGAAAATGTTCTTTGTTACTGTAGCTTCTGTGCAGATGGATAACTTTCTTGCTTTAAAAAGGAAACAACAACTAAGGGTGAATTTTTTTTTGTTTTGCATGAAAACTTTAAACTATATTGTGTGGTATACCTATTGCAAGGTATTAATACTGTAAAATTAATAGAAGAAAGAAAACAAACTACCTCATCAGTTAATAGATGAATGGGCTTTTCTAAAGTTAATTATTGAGTCAAAGCTTTGGGTTTTCAGAATTTAAGAAATATCTGAAAGCTTTTTCATGCAGAAAATATCCACTTTTCAGGCTCATTATGATTAAAATGCCATTCCATTGTGCTCTTGGTTTCTGCCAGCCAACTGCACTGGGACAGAGAGCAGGCTCTCACCAATGTGTCACAGCATGGCGTCTGCAGCCTGTGACCTTGCCCAGCACGTGGGTCTCTCGGCCTCTCCAGCAGGCTGGGCTGCATCCACTAAACCCCAGAGTTGCCTGATTCTCTTTATAATCCTGTACTCTGCTTCGTGATGTTCTCTTTATTTTCAGAAGAGGGAGGTAAAAGACTAAGATGTACTAAGTACCGCTTATTATGTCAGGATTCAAGCTTGACATTTTAATGCTTTGTTTAGTCTTCATAACAAGTCTGTGAGGTAGGTATTCTGATTCCCTGTCGTAAAGGGGGAAACAGGCTCAAGAGGGGTTAATTTGCCCTGGGATCATGAAACAGGAAGTGGTAGAGCCAGGATTCAGTCCCAGTTTTGTTTGACTCCAAAGCCCACTGCACCTTGTAATTTCAGCACTGCTTTTTACCTACTCTATATCAGATGTGTTATTTGGAAAGGGTAAGTGTCTGTTTAAATATGCATATCCATGAGGTATTATACTGGCTAATGTATAATAGATTTGAGCACAGGTGGTCCATGATTTCTTTCAGCTTCACTATAAAATAGTTCACACTGTTATGGGCATACATGAAAAATTTAAATCCCCAGACAAAGTGGTCGGGAGGTGCAAACAGAATTCTCTGAAATATTGACAACTTGGATAAGATCTAAACCAAATAGCATTTTTAAATCATTGACTCTTCATTATTTTCTATTAAACTATAGCAAAGAAGACTAAGCTATATTAGGAGTAGCAAGTGCCAACTTTTATTTAACTTTGTATTATGATCTTGCATGTAACCTCATTTCATTTGCGCAAACCCTTTCGTGTGGTATATTAGAGAAAAGAAGTGCTTCTTCTGTCATGTCCCATTTCGTGTTCTTGGCTTGAGAGCATAAATCGCTGTCTTTAGAGGCTTTTGCCTCCAACTCGTGTGCACAGTTAAAGTGTAGAAAAGGCTTAGTACCATTTACTGAATGCCAAAGGAAGTCTCTCTTAATTGGCCTTTGACTGTAGTCCACGCTTCCAAACAGATCTCTTAATAATAGTGGTGATAGTAATAATAACTGCCATGTGTTGGAGATGGCTGTGTGCCAAGAATGCCAAGAATTCTGCCTGAGAATTTAAAAGCTTTGTTGGTAATTCTCACCAAACCTAATGGACACTCTTAATTCCCCCCATTTTACAGATTTGGAAACTGAGACTACACATCTAGTATGTGACAGAGCCAGAATTCCACCCCAGGTTGTCTGAGTCCAAGTCTGTGTTCTTGGTCCCTAAATTGTGTCCTACATGCCTCATCCCTGCATAATCTCAAGTCAAGAATCTTTCCTTGGCTTCCTTTGAGTCCTCTAGAGGCTCTGAAAGGCTAATCAGAGACCAGAGCTCATTTGTATTCTATCAGTGTAGTTTCATTTAAAAAAAAAAAAAAAATCCAAAACTTTCTATAGACTGGAAAGTCTGCAGATTTCTTTTTTTCCCCCTTTAAACTTTTTATTTTGAAATAGTTTTATATTTACAGGACAGTTACAAAAATAATACAAAGCATATACAGAGAACTCCAACACACGGCACCCCCCATACCCAGATCCACCAATTTTAACTGCAAATTTCTTTTTTTTTTTTTTTACATTTTTTATTATGAAATATAACATATATACAGAAAAGTGATAACTTTCAAAGTACAATTTGACAAGTAGTTAGAGAGAAAATTTCAAAAAATGTTATGGGTTGCAGTTCTGCCATTTCAGTTATTTGCTTCTAGCTACTCTACTACCTTAGAAACTAAAATTATAAATATATATATATATATATATATATATATATATATTCAGTATTCATAATCCTTTGTTAAATCCTATCTTATCTGTTGCTACCCGTCCCTCTCTTTTGATCACTGTCTCAATCTTCAGGGATATCTGGGCAGTGACCACCCTAACTTGTTCATATTGAAAAGGGGTGTCGACATTATGGGGAAGGGGGATACATCTTGCCTCTTGAGACTCCACAGAACAGTGGTTTACTGTCCCCTACCACCACCACCACTTCCTGCTGCCCCATGCTCTCTAGTTCTCTCTGTCGTCCTCTTCTCCCACCCTCTCCTCCTTCCCCTTAGTCGTCACTTCTGGGAAGTAAGGCACTTGACTTAGGGCCCGGGGGGAAAAAAAGCGCCTCGACTCTATTTGAGATCTCTTAGCCACTGAAACCTTATTTTGTTACCTTTCTTTTCCCTCTTTTGGTCCAGAAGGCATTCCATATCCCTAGATGCCAGGGCCAGGCTCATTCCTGGGAGTTGTGTCCCAACTCACCAGAGAGACTCGCTCCCCTGTGAGTAGTGGCCCATGTAAGGGGGGAGGGTAATTAATTTATTTGAAGAGTTGGGCCTAGAGAAAGAAAGGCCACATCTGAGCAACAAAAGAGATTCCCCAGAGGTGACTCTTAGGCATAATTATAGGTAGGCTTAGCATCCCCTTTATAGCCATAAGAGCAAGCCTCAAGATCAGGGGCTTGACTTATTAAGTAGGGGGTTCCTAATTTTTCACAGCATATTTTCTGACCAAAATAAACAATCAGTGTCTCACATTATCTTCTCTTAGTTGTACAATCATCATTCTCAATTTTAAACAATTATCATAACCCAAAGCACTCCAAAGCTCTTATCAGCCCCTAATTATTTATCCCTTGTATTATTGTGGTAATAGTAAGGTATTCCTATTAAATATAGTCCATAGTATGCATTAGGTAGTTTTTCTCATATACCACTCTGTTGTTCACTGTTGGTACCAGTGTCATACCTTAGAAATAGATCATGCAAGCACTTACTTATATTTGTGTTGCTAACCTATGGGATACATGCCTTTAAACAACCCCTTTCAATCATGTTCTTCTTCAATGCAGAACTGATACTTAATAATCCCATTAATGAACTATCATCACCCCTATCCATTCCCATACCTTTAAGTTCAACCTTGTTAACTGATCTGTACATACTAGGTAATCATTCCCCCTTCTCTAGCTTCTTTCTATCTCTAGGTCCCCTATATTCTACATTATAAGACATTGATTTTACATTATTCACAGAGATCACATTAGTGATAACATACAACATCTCTCCTTTTGTGTCTGACTTATTTCCCTCAGCATTATGTCTTCACGGTTCATCCATGTTGTCACATGTTTCAAGCGTACCACATTTGGTTTATCCACTCATCTGTTGAAGGACACTTGGATTGTTTCCATCTTTTGATGGATCTTGCGAATAATGCCGCTCTGAACATCAGTGTGCTAATGTCTGTTTGTGTCACTGCCTTCAGATCTTCTGAGTATATAGCGAGTAGTGGAATTAACAGGTCGTAGGGTAACTCAATATTTAGTTTTATGAGGAACTGCCAAACTGTCTTCCACAGCAGCTGTACCATTATACACTCCCACCAGCAGTGGGTAAGTGTTTCAATTTCTCCATATCCTCTCCAGCATTTGTAATTTCCTCTTTGTTTAATGGCAGCCATTCTTATCAGTGTGAGATGATATCTTATTGTGGTTTAGATTTGCATTTCCCTGATAGATAGTGAAGAAGAATATTTCTTTCAAGTGTTTTTTAGCCATTTGTATTTCCTCTTCAGAAAAAAATGTCTTTTCATACCTTTTGCCCATTTTATAATTGGGCTATTTGTACTATTGTTGTTGAGTTGTAGAATTTTTTTATATATGTGGATATCAGTCTTTTATCAGATATATGATTTCTGAATATTTTCTCCCAGTTAGTTGTCGTATTTTCACTTTTTGACAAAGTCCTTTGAGGCACAGAAACTTTTGATTTTGAGGAGTTCCCATTTATCTGTTTTTTTCTTTCATTGCTTGTGCCTTGGGTGTAAGGTCTAAGAAAATACCTCCTATTACTAGATCTTGAAGATGTTTCTCTACATTATCTTCTAGGAGTTTTATGGTACTGTCTCTTATATTGAGGTCTTTGATACACTTTGAGTTAATTTTTGTATAGCATGTGATGTCGGGGTCCTCTTTCATTCTTTTAGATATGGATGTCCAATTCTTCCAACCCCATTTGTTGAAGAAACTGTTCTGTCCCAGTTCAGTGGATTTGGGGGCCTTATCAGAAAAATCATTTGACCATAGATCTGGGGGTCTGTTTCCAAACTCTTGGTTCAATTCCATTGATCGATATGTCCATCTTTGTGCCAGTACCATGCTGTTTTGACCACTGTGGCTTAATAGTAAGCTTTAAAGCCAGGAAATGTAAGTGCTCCCACTTTGTTCTTTTTTTAGAATGTTTTTGGCAATTTGAGTCCCCTTTCCCTTCCAAATAAATTTGACAACTAGCCTTTCCAAGTCTGCAAAGTAAGTTGTTGGAATTTTGATGGGAGTTGCATTGAATGAGTAGATCAGTTAGGGTAGAATTGACATCTTAATGATTTTTAGCCTTCCCATCCATGAACATGGAATATCTTGCTACCTATTTAGGTCCTCTTTGATTTCTTTTAGAAAGTTTTGTAATTTTCTTTGTAGAGGTCTTTTACGTCCTTGGTTAAGTTTATTCCTAGGTAATTGGTTTTTAGTTGCTGTTGTGAATTGAATTTTTGTCTTGATTGCCTCTTCAGTTAGGTCATTACTAGTGTATAGAAACATTACCGGCTTTTGCACGTTAATCTTGTATCCTGCCATTTTGCTGGATTTGTTTATTAGCTTAGTTAGCTTTGTCATCTATTTCTTAGGATTAACCAAATATAAGATCATGTCGTCTGCAAATAATGACACTTTTACTTCTCCCTTTCCAATTTGAATGCCTTTTATTTCTATGTCTTGCTGAATTGCTCTGACTAGCACAATATTCAATAATAGTGATGATAATGGGCATCCTTGTCTTGTTCCCAATCTTAGGGGGAAGGCTGTCGGTCTTTCACCGTTGTGTACTATGCTGGTGGTGGGTGTTTCATATATGCCCTTTATCATATTGGGGAAGCTTCCTTCTATTCCTACCTTTTGAAGTGTTTTTATGAAAAAAGGATGCTGAATTTTGCCGAATGGTTTTTCAGCATTTAACGAGATGATCATTTGATTTTTCCCTTTCAATTTGTTAATGTTTCATATTGCAGTGATTGTTTTTCTAATGTTGAACCACCCTTGCATGCCTGGAATGAACCCAACTTTGTTGTGGTGTATAATTCTTTTAATATGCCTTTGGATTTGATTTGCAAGTATTTTGTTGAAAATTTTTGCATCTATATTCATTAGGGAGATTGGCCTATAGTTTTCCTTCCTTGTAGTATCTTTATCTGGTTTTGGTATTAGAGTGATGTTAACTTCATAAAATGAGTTAGGTAGTGTTCCTTTTTCTTAAATTTTTTGAAAGATTTTAAGCAGGAATGGGGTCAGTTCTTTTTGGAAAGTTTGGTAAAATTCCCCTGTGAAGCCATCTGGCCTGGGCTTTTATTTGTAGGACAATTTTTGGTGGCTGATTGGATTTCTTTACTTGGGTTGATTTGTTGAAGTTTTCTATTTCTTCTTGGGTCTGTCTAGGTTATTCATGTGTTCCCAGGAAATCTTCCATTTCCTTTAAGTTTTCTACTTTGTTGCCATGCAGTTGTTCGTAGCATCCTCTTATGATTTTTTAAAATTTCTTCGGGATCCATAGTAATTATCCCCCTCTCATTTCTGATTTTGTGTATTTGGGTCTTCTCTCTTTTTGACTTTGTCGGTATAGCTAAGGGTTTGTCAATCTTGTTGACCTTCTCAAAGAATCAACTTGTGGTTTTATTTCTTCTTTTTTTTGTTGTTCTCAATCTCATTTATTTCTGCCTTAATATTTGTTATTTCTTTTATTCTACTTGCTTTAGGGATAGTTTGCTGATCATTCTCTAGCTTCTTCAGTTGTTCAGTTAGGTCTTTGGTTTTAGCTCTTTCTTCCTTTTTAATGTATGCATTTAGAGCTATAAATTTCCCCCTTAGCACCGCCTTCACTGCATCCCATAGATTTTGATATGTCATGTTCTCATTTTCATTTGTCTTTAGATATTTCCCTATTTCTCTTGTAATTTCTTCTTTGACCCACTGGTTGTTTAGGGGAGTGTTGTTTAACCTCCATATATTTGTGAAAGTTATGGTTCTTTGGTGGTTATTGATTTCTAATTGCATTCCCTTCTGGTCAGAGAATGTGCTTTGAGTAATTTCAATCTTTTTGAATTTATTGAGACTTGTTTTGTGCTACAGCATATGATCTGTCCTGGAGAATGTTCCATGAGCCCTAGAGAAGAATGTGTATCCTGGTAATGTGGGATGTAACGATCTCTATATGTCTGTTAAGTCTAATTCATTTATCACATTTTTAGGTTCTCAACTTCCCTATTCATCCCCTGTCTAGTTTTTTTTATCTATAGAAGAGAGTGGTGTATTGAAGTCTCCCACTTATTATTATAGAAACATCTGTTGTTCCCTTCAGTTTAGCCAATGTTTATCTCATGTACTTTGGAGCTCTTTGATTGGGTGCATAAACATTTGTGATTGCTATTTCTTCTTGGTAAATTTTCCCTTTTATTAATATAGAGTGTCCTTCTTTGTCTTTTATGACATCTTTGCATTTAAAGTCTATTTTGTCTGATATTAGTGCAGCTACCCTGCTCTCTTTTCGCTGCAGCTTGCATGGAATATTTTTTTCCATTCTTTCACTTTCAATCTCTTTGTGTCACTAGGTCTAAGAGAGTCTCTTGTAAACACCATATTGATGGATCATACTTTTTAAACTGTTCTGCCAGTCTGTATCTTTTAATTGGGGAGTTTAATCTGTTCACATTCAAAGATATTACTGTGAAGGCAGTTCTTGAATCAACCATCTTATCCTTTGGTTTTTATTTGTCAGATATATTTTCCCCCCTCCATTTTTTTCCTTTATGTTAACCTTACTAAAACTCTTCAGTTCTGTGCCCTTCTCCAGACCTCTCTTTCCTGTCCTTTTTTCTTAGCTGGTAGAGTTTCTTTAATATTTCCTGCAGGGCTGGTCTCTTGTTAACAAATTGTCTCAGCATTTGTTTGTCTGTGAAAATTTTAAACTCTCCCTCAATTTTGAAGAGAGCTTTGTTGGATAAGTAATTCTTGGCTGGCAATTTTTCTCTTTCAGAATCTTAAATATGTTATACCATTGCATTCTTGCCTCCATGGTGCCTACTGAGTAGTCAGTACTTAGTCTTATGTGGTTTCCCTTGTATGTGGTGAAGTACTTTTCTCTTATTGCTTTCAGTACTTTCTCCTTTTCAGCATTTGTCAGTCTAATCATTATATGTCTCAATGCTCAATGTGTGTCTATTTGGATTTATTCTATTTGGTGTTTGTTGGGTTTCTTTGATTTACATATTTATTTCTTTTATAAGGGTTGGGAAGTTTTCCCCAACTATGTCCTCAAATACTCTCCCTAGCCTTTTACTCTTCTCTTTTCTTTCTGGGACACCAATGATTCTTATATTTGTGCTCTTCATGTTGGCCATCATTTCCCTGAGATCTATTTCAAATTTTTCAATTTTTTTCACCATTTGTTGTTTAGTGCATTCACATTCAATTTCTCTGTCTTCTAGTTCACTTATTCTTTCTTCTGCTGTTGTGTGTCTTTGGTATATTTTTGATTTGATACACAGTAGTTTTTATTTCCATAAGATCTGCTATTTTTTAATTTACTCTTACAAATTCTTCTTTATACGCTCTAGAGTCTTCTTGATGTCCTTTATGTCTTTAGCCAACTCACTGAAGTTGTTTTTGAGATTTGTGTATTTCTTTGATTAATTACCACAAGTTCTGTGTCTCCTCTGGCTTTTTAATTTGGTCATTTGGCTTGTACATATCTTCTTGGGTCTTCATATGTTTTGTGATTTTTCTGTTGACTTTGGAGCATTTGCTTGTCTTGATAAGGTTACTTTGGGAAATGCAGTATTATTTGGACATTTACATAGAATTTTTCAGAACCACAGCTTGCTGGAGTGCACTTTCCCTGTCTTCCCAGCAGATTGGTGCTCTTAGCCACCTCTTACCCTCAAGCCAGCTTTTCCCTAACTGCAGCTATGATGTGTACAGGGTCCATACCAGGTGGAAATCCATCGGTGCAGCCATTCTCTGTATGCACTAGGGACTGTCAGCCTAGTGGGGGAGTGGAGTAGGCCCTGTGCTATTCAGCAGGGAGTCCATCTAATGGCACAGTGGGTCTGGTGATTCCCGGCCCTCTGAGTGTTTCACTCTCGGGCTGTGGGGCTGCACATCTCACCATCCAGCTCAAATGTGCCCTGGTCCCTGCCTGCCATGTGCCCACGAGCCTCTGGAGTGGGGGAGGGGCTCCCAGTGCTTCTGTGTGGCATCCTTGCTTATCCCTGCCTCTTGCCCATGCACACTGTGGGCTTTTGTGGCAGAAGAGTAAATGCACCAGGTTTTCTGTGTGCAGTCAACACAGGCTCACCATTTCCTGAGTTTCCTCATGGGAGCTCCCAGCCATGGGTCTGAGAAGGATTATCTCCTCAGTTAATTTCTGAGATGGGTGCATGGGAGTTTAGAGCTCCTCCCTCCCCTGCTCAGCAGCCAGCTCACAACTGTTAGTCCCCAGAGGCGATCCTGGTTGAGTGAACTCACCTTGCCCTTTCAGATGTAATTTCTCTGCTTTTTCATCCAAGTCCCTACTATATATTGTAGAGATCCTTCTCTGGCCATTCATACCCTGGAACTGCTCTCCCAGGCATTTTCTGCCTGTTCTCTAATTTTTTCATGGAAAAGTTTCCTCTGCCTCTCCTATTCCACCGTCTTCCTGGAAGTTCCCTGCAAATTTCTTTGTGCAATTAAAGGATTTGTATGTATATCAGAGAACTTTAGAGAAGTACTGAAGAAATTTGGAATAGGAATTCTTGGTGTAATTTTGAGGGCTTTTCTGTTACAAATGGATTCTGATATTTCCCTCTGTATTTGTTCATTTATGTTTTTAAAATGTATAGCCTTTTTCACTATACATGCTTACTGATGTAGCGTTATTCAATATTTTGGTAATCATATATTCTGATATTAAACATATTGTATAGTGATTTAAATTTCACAGACTACTTTCACATTCTGTCACTCTGTTATAACAACCTGGTGGATTAGAGGGATCAGATAGTATTATACCATTTAACATACATTCAAATTGAGGCAAAAGAAAGAAAAGTTATCATTATAATGTTTTGATTGAATAATCTGTGCATTTTACAAGTATTTCTCAAAAGTTGAATTTTTGTTCTATTTGCAGTCTTAGTGATCACTAATGCAATTAGTTTGGCATAGTATGTTTGTTTTTTTCAGTTTTTTTTTTTTTTTTTATCTGTATGACTCTTGGTTTGTTAGCAAGATTTCTGATCAGCGTGGTGGAACAGGGTAATAAGGTTTAAATAATTACTGAATTTTAAAGTTTGTTCTGTTTTTTAATGTTGGTTTTGTGAATGCCCTCTTAAGTTTTCCGTTACCTTAGCTAGTGTATTAACAAAGAAAAAGTGTTAGTATTAATATCTAATTCCACACTTTCCTTGTCTCCTTTTTCTTGTTTTGGTAACTCTTTTATTTTTTTAGTTTAATAGTGACTTCTGTTATTAATTATGGGAGGATAATATTAGTTTATTTGTAACTAAAATAAAATGGTCTTGAGTATTATAAATATTTTAGTAATTCTTTCAAATAATGGTTTGAACATGAATACTTTTAACGTTTTTAAGACAACCCTCCAATTTGTAGAATATACAAACATATTAACTTGATGTTTACAGCAAAGTAGTAGAGCTAACTAGGTGAGTTTCTGTGATAAAACTGTACCTTGGAGACAATGTGGAAATCCACCCTGAAACAAAAATACCAGTGAATGAGTTAAAGTGATCAACAGCACAACATTTCAAATTGATATTTCCCATCAAATAATGATTCCCTTCAAGACAAGGCTTCCCATTTTCCCTAGTGATAATTATATATATAGTTTTTAGTTGTTAAGGTACATTAGGGATCTGATATTTTAATTACGTGGTTTTTTGTAGAACTGTGAGACTTCTTTTAAAATGCATTCTTTTCCAAGGGATTAATTGTTTGAGAAACTTTTCCCTTCTCTTTTCTTTTGAATATAGGTTTGGTTATGGTAGACTTCTGTAAGGCTTTCTTTTATAGTTAAAGACAGTCTTCAAGGTGCAGTTATAGTACTGAGTGTTTTGCTTATAGGGAGGGGTTTATAATGAGTCATTCAGAATTGTATGATCAATGGTATGAATTTGTGAACTGACTGGATAGGTTAGGGACACAGTCTTTGTTTTCAAGCTGTCCTGTTTGTAGATTAAAAAAAAAAAAACCTCTTGACTACATTAGCAGATGTGTTAGTTATCTATTGCTGCACAACAAATCACCACAAACATAGTGGTTTAAAATGACATGCATTGCTTATCTCACAGTTTCTGTGGGTCAAAAATTTTAGGTAGCTCCTTTGCTTGGGGTTTCAAAAGGCTGCCATCAGGATGTCAGCTGGGGCTGGGTTCTCATCGGAGGCTTGATTGGGGTAGGATCCACTTCCAAGCTCCTGCAGCTGTAGGATTTAAAGGAGCTTGCTTCCTCAAAGTTAGCAGTAGAGGTGGGAAAACGAAGTAGTAGAGGTAAAGTCAGCAATAGAGGCATATAGTAATGTAATCATATAGTGATGTAATCTTGGGAGTCATGTAATAATGTGTTTGCTATTTTAGACAGAGTAGTTAGGGGAAGATTCTCTAGCAGGCAACATTTGAGGAAAGACACAAAGAAAGTGAGGGTGCAAGCCATGGAAATATCTACAGAAATAAAGAAAAGTTATGGCAATTGATGATGGTGATGGTAGCACAACATTGTGAACTAAATTAACAGCACTGTATTATATATTTGAATGTGGTAAAAAGGGGAAATTTTAGGTTGTATATATGTTACTAGAATAAAATAATAAAAAAAAAACCCGTAGGACTGTACAACACAATGAACCCTAATATAAAATATGGACTATGGCTAATAGTACAATTATAATAATATTCTTTAATCAGTTGTAACAAAGGTACCACACTAATGCAAGGTGTTGATAATGGGGATGGAGGTATATGGGAACTCAGTATTTTCTGTGTGATTTTTCTGTAAACCTACAACTTCTGTAATAAAAAATAAATTGATTTAAAAAGAGATATAGATTATGAAAACAGAACCAAATTGAAATTCTAGATTTGAAAAGTACAATAACAAATAAAAATATCAATAGGGGGTCTCAACAGTAGATTTGAAATGGCAGAAGATAGAAAATGTGAACTTGAATGTAGAGCAATAAAGTTTATGCTAGCCAAAACAGAAAGAAAAAATAATGAAGAAAAATAAAGAGAGCCTAAGTGAAATGTGGGACACCATTAAGCACACCAACATGTATATAATGGGAGTACAAGAAGGAGAGGAGGCAGAAACAGGAGAAAAAATATTGGAAGAACTAATAACTGAAAACCTCCTGTATTTATTGAAATACAGTAACCTGCACATCCAAGAGCCTAGTGAACTCAAATAGGAAGAATGCAAAGGGAACCACTAACAGGCATAGTCAGTAAAAATGCTGAAAATCAGAACAAGGAGAAAATCTTCAAAGCAGCAATACAAAACAACTCATTATTTACAAGGGAACCCCAATAAGATTAACAGCTGATTTCTCAGCACAAACAGTGGAAACCAGAAGGAACTGGGAAAACATTCAAAGTGCTCAAAGAAAAATACCTCTCAACTAGAATCCTTTATCCAGCAAAGCTGTCTTTCAAAAATGAAATGAAGACTTTCACGGATAAATAAAAACAGAGAATGTGTTGCTATAAGACTCACCTTATAAGAAATACTAATGGAAGTTCTTCAGCTGAAAGCAAGTAAAATGCAGGTGGTAATTTTAATCCAGATGAAGAACAAAGAGCACCAGTAAAAGTAATTTAGTAATTAAGGAGGATAGTGTCAATGCATATTCTTTTAACTTATTTAAAAGGCAAATGTCTAAAACACTATGTACCTACAGTATTGCTGGCCTGATTATACATAGAAATATATGTCTACTATATTTGCCAGTAATAAACAAAGGAAGTATGTAGGAGCAAAATTGTCTTAAACTAAGAAAATATCTGCAGATAGTAAAATAATAATTAAAACAGTATATTATGGGGTTTCCCACATTAAGAGTTGTGATAAACAATAATAATATAGAAGGGGGTAAGGCAATGGAGCTCTATACAAGTAAGGTTTCTGTGTATCACTGGAATTAAGCTGGCAGAAATCTGAAGCTGATTTTGAAAGTTAGGGTGCATATAGTAAACTCTAGAACAACCACTGGAGAACAAAAACCTTCAAAAATGTGGTGAAAAAAATCACTTAAAAAATTAAAAGACTGCATTAGAAAATATTTATGTAATGCAAAAGAAAGCAGGAAAGGAAGCATAGAAAAACAAAAAAGACTTGAGACCTAAAGATAAAAATGTGAAGTGACAGATGTAAATCCAACTATTTCAATAATAACATTAAATGTGAATGGCTGAAACAATCCAATCAAGAGGCAGAGATTGTCACACTGTCTAATAAAAACATTATATATTGTTTAGAGGAGATACACTTTAGATTCAGTAAGCAAATTGGTTGAAATTAGAAGAACAGAGAAAGATATGTCATGCAAACAGCGACCACAAGAATGCTGGGGTGGCTATACTGTTATCAGACAAAATACTTTAAAATTAAGCAACACAAAAAAGCATTACTAGATATAAAGAGGGACATTTTACAAAAAGGTCAATCCATCATAAAAATATAATAATTAAAAAGATACATGTATTTAATATCAGAACACCAAAATACATGAAGCAAAAACTGACTAAAATGAAGGGAAAAATAGGCAATTAAACATTAATAGTTGGAGACTTCTGTACTCCACTTTCAATAATGATAGAAAAACTATGCAAAAAACAACAAGGATATGGAAGTCTTGAACAACACTGTAACTAAGTAGACCTACAGATAAATTTATAACACTCTGTTCAACAACAAAATGTTTTTTTCTCAAGTGCACATGGAATATTCTCCAGGATAGACCATTAGCCAGGCCATGAAACAACCTCAATTAATTTAAAATGGAAAAATAATGCACAGTGTGTTCTCCAACCAGAGTGGAATTAAATTAGAAATCCATAACAGGGAATAATTTGGGAAGCCCACTAATTTGTGGAAATTAAACAACATACTCCTAAATTACCAATGGGTCAAAGAAGAAGTGAAAAGAAAAATCAGAAACTACTTTGAGAAGACTGTAAATGAATATGCAATGTATGAAAACTTATGGAATATAGCTAAAGCTGTGCTTAGAGAAAAATTTGTATCTGTAAATGCATATATTAAATAGAAGAAAGACTATGAACAGTTGATTGTACACCATGGATGATTGTATGGTATGTGAATATATCTCAGTAAAGCTGAATTTAATTTAAAAAAGAAGAAAGATCTCAAATCAGTGGCTTAACTTTCCATCTTAAGACATGGGAAAAAGAAGCACAAACTATATCTAAGCAAACAGAAGGAAGGAAATAATAAAGATTACAGAACAAATTAAAGAAATAGATAAAAGAGAAAATCAATGAAACCAAGAGCTGGTTCTATAAAAAGATCAACAAAATAAACACACTTTTACAGGGATTGACCAAAATTAAAACAGAGAAGACTCAAATTCTGGAATTAGAAATTATTCTGTCAGCAATAATCAAAAATAAAAAGGTTTATAAAGGAATCCTCTGAACTGTTGCATGCCAACAAAGTAGATAACTTAGATGTTGTGCCGGTTTGAGTGTATTGTGTCCCCCAAATGCCATTATCTTTGTGGTCTTGTGGGACAGACATTTTGGTGTTGGTTGGATTTGCTTGGAGTGTGCCCCACCCAGCTGTGGGAGATGATTCTGATGAGATGTTCCTATGGCGGCATGGCCCCGCCCATTCGGGGGTGGGCCTTGATCAGTGGAGCTATATAAATGAGCTGACTCAGAGAGAGGAAACTCAGTGAGTGCAGCTGGGAGTGATGTTTTGAAGAGGAGCAAGCTTGCTAGAGAGGAACGTCCTGGGAGAAAGCCATTTTGAGGCCGGAGCTTTGGAGCAGACGCCAGCTGCCTTCCTAGCTAGCAGAGGTTTTCCGGACGCCACTGGCCATCCTCCGGTGAAAGTACCCGACTGCTGAGGTGTTACCTTGGACGCTTTGTGGCCTTAAGACTGTAACTGTGTAGCAAAATAAACCCCCGTTTTATAAAAGCCTATCCATCTCTGGTGTTTTGCATTCTGCAGCATTAGCAAACTAAGACAGATGTGCTAAACAGATTCCTAGAAAGACAGACACTACCAAAACTGACTCAAGAAGAAATAGACAAACTGAAGAGAACTATGACAAGTGAAGACACTGAATTAGTAATAAAAAGTTACCTATTAAGAGAATCCCATATGGTGAAGTTCTCTCTGTTTTGTACTATTTTTGCAACTGTCCTGAAGTTTGAAATTATTTCAAAATTTAAAAGTTTAAGGGGAAAAAAAAAGTCCAGGCCTAGATAGTTTCACGGCTGAATTCTACCAAGTTTTTAAAGAATTAATACCAATTCTTAACTCTTTAAAAAAATAGAAGTGGAGCGAATACTTTCTAATATGTTTTATGAAGCCAGTATCATCCTGATGCCAAAATGAAAAAAGACATCACAAGGAAACTACAGATGAATATCACTTATGAATATGCACGCAAAAATCCTCAACACAATACTGGTAAAAATCACTCACCTTTCTTCATAACTGCCGATGTCTCTGATTACTGAAACATGAGCAACCTACTCACACTACTACTGATCGTGATATCACCGACTCCTGGGCTCTCAGAGTTGAGTGGTCCTTAGTTTAACTGATGTATCAATTGATGAGGGAAAGTATTATAAAGGAGGAATTACTTAATGTATTTTGTAAATGCTGCAAATTAATCCCAGTTGGTTTTATGACCAATTTGTGCCAAGGGTTTTCCCTTATGCTTTCTCCTACAATAATATTATATCTCATCAAATGACTTTCTATTATTCAGTTAGTTCCAGCAGACAATATATTGACCTATTTTATTACTTTTTAAATAAAAATTTGTTGTAGAAATAGTGCTGGCACATACCATCAGATGATGATGAATTTGAGCTTGTCTTATTTCAGAAACCTATTTTAGCATAAACAAATAAAAGTGTGTGTGTGTGTGTGTGTGTGTGTGTGTGTGTGTGTATGAAAAATACTACTAAACTGAATCCAGCACCAGATGAAAAGAATTATACACAATGACCATGTATGATTTACCCCGGGAATGCAAGGTTGGTGTAATAGCCATAAACCAATTAATGTGATACATCATACCAATAGGAAAAAAAAACACAAAACATGGTCTGAATAGATGCAGAGAAAGCATTTGTCAAATCCAATATCCTTTCATAATAAAAATACTCAACAAACTAGGACTAGAAAGGAGCTTCTTCAAGCTTTTAAAGAGCATCTAGGAAAAACCCACAACTAACTTCATATTTAATGGTGAAACAGCTTTCCCCCTAAGATCAGAAATAAGACAGGGATATCCACTCATCCACTCTTGCCACTTTTGTTCAACATTGTACTGGAGGTTCTAGCCAGGGCAGTTAGGCAAGAAAAAGAAAAAAAAAATCCATCCAGATTGGAATGGAGGAAGTAATACTCTTTTTTGTCACAGATGACATGGTCTTATAAGCAGAAAATACTATTTCTCCCCATTGGATTGGCACTATTGTCAAAAATCAGTTGACCATAGATTATCCTTGTGCCTGTACCACACTGTCTTGATTATTATCATTGCATGATAGAAAGTTTTGAAATTGGGAAGTGTGAACCTTCCTATTCTGATCTTCTTTTCAAGATTGTGTTGGCTTTTCTGGGTCCCCATCCAAAGAGGAAAGAAGGTTTTGTTCAACAAATGATGGTGGGAGAAATGGACAGCCACATGCAAAAGGTGAAGTTGGATACTTACTCTAGCACCATATAAAAATATTAAATAAAAAAGGATCAAAGACATAAATATAAGAGATAAAACTGTAAAACTATTAAAAGAAAGCATAAGAGTAAATCTTCATGACCTTGGGTTAGGTAAAAAGTTCTTAGGCATGACACCAAAAGCACAAGAAATGAGAAAGAATAGATAAAATGGACTTCATTAAAATTAAAAACATTCTTGCTTCAAAGGACATCATAAGGAAGTGAAAAGACATCGATAGAATGGGAGGAGATATTTGCAAAAATCATATATCTGTTAAGGGACATTTAGTATATCCAGAATATATGAAAGACTCTGAAAACTCATTAAAAAAGACAAATAGCACAATTAAAAATTGGACAAAGAACTTCAGTAGACATTTCTTCAAGGTAGATACACAGATGACCAATAAGCACATGAAAAGATGCTCAGTATCATTAGTCATCAGAAAAACGCAAATCAAAACCGCAATGAGATACCACTTCACATCCTCTTGCATGGTTAGAGTCAAAAAGTCAGGTAAGTTTTTAAAAAATTTTGTTCTAAATCATAGGACTGTACAGCATCAACAGTGAGCCCTAATGTAAACTTTGGACTATAGGTAATAGTTCAATTATAATATTTTCATCAATTGTAATAACACACTAATACAAAGTGTTAACAGGGAAATCTGTATAGGGGGGATATATGGGAACTCTGTATTTTCTGCATGATTTTTCTGTAAACCTACAACTTCTCTAATAAAAACTTTTTAAAAATCAGATAATAACTGTTGTTGATGGTATGGAGAAATTTGAACTTTCATATGCTTCTGGTGGGAATAGAAAAAAGTACTGCTGCTTAGGAAAATAGCCTTTCAGTTCTTCAAATGATTAAACTAGAATTACCATACAACCCAGCAAATCCACTGCAAGGTATATACTCAAGAGAAATGAAAACATGTCCACAGAAAAACTTGTACACAGATGTTTATAGCAGCATTATTCATAGTAGTAAAAGGTAGTAGAAATAACCCAAATGTCCATCTACTGAGTAATGGATGGGCAAACTCTGTTATATTCGTACAATGGAATGTTAATCAGCGTAAAAAGGAATGAGGGACTGTTACATGCTACAACATGGATGAACCTTGAAAATACTACGCTAAGTGAAAGAACCCAGTCACAGAAGATTACATGTTATATGATTCCATTCATATGAAATGTTCAGAAAAGGAAAATTGACAGAGACAGGAAGTAGATTAATGGTTGCCTAGGGTTGGTTGGGGGTGAGAGTGGTGAATGGAAAAAAAGGGAATGATAGCTAAAGAGTACAGTGATTCTCTTTCTTCAAAAAAAATTTTTTTCTTGTGGTAACATATATAACACAAAATCTCCCATTTTATCCATTTTCCAGTGTACAGTTCATTGGCATTAATTGCTTTCACAGGTTGTACTTCCATCACCACCATCCATTTCCAAAATTTTTCATTGCTCCAGTTTCTGGGCCCATGAAGCAATAATTCTCTATTTCCTCCTTCCCACCGTCCCCTGGTAACCTTTAATCTACATTCGATCTCAGTGAATTTCCTTATTCTAGATATTCCATGTAAATGGAATCATACATTTGTCCTTTTGTGTCTGGCTTCTTTTACACAGTAAATCTTGATTAAGCTGCAGAACAAGGCTTGTTTAGGCTGACCTGAAAAGATAATCATTTTGTATAGCATTGTTTTCTAAAATATAAAGCCAAATAATTGATCTAAAACAAACTTTAATCTTAAATTGAAATTTGCTTGTAAAAATCATAGAATTTTTATGCAGGGAGGAAATCGCTAATATCCTAATCCCAGTTTTCTCATTTTACACTCAGGGTTAAATATTAATTTTTCACCCAGAAAGGAAATTTTGACTTTTTAATATTGTTTCTGAAATTTTACATTTCACATTATATTGGTGCCTATTTATAGAAATGATACCACTTTTCTTTCTAACCCAGATTTAGGTCGATCCCGAGAACTTCAATATGTGTACGTGGATAACAATGTTCACCTGAAAGGCTTGCCATCCTATCTGTACAATAAAGTCATCGGGTGCAATGGGTAAGGCTAATTTCCTACTCCGTACTGTAGCTCGACTCTTTTGCTGTTTTGTTTCCATTTCATTTTTTGGTTCTGATATAACTCAGAAGCAGATGAACTACTTTTGATAATTCTGTTCAGTTTTCTCTTTGGCCTTAATATGCTTATATTTGGCCTATATCCTTAGGAACTAAGGATGCATAATGACACCATTGAGCAAGCAATTTAGAGTATTGCACTTTTGGTTCAGTTAGTGGGCCATAGGTTAGGTTAGTCAGTTGTTTATTATTTTCCAGTCAAATGAAAATGAATCCATGTGTACTGTTATAAACTCAATGGTATTAGTAGTAGAAACTGGAGAAATAGGCATTAGTTTAGAAGCTTCTCTTCCTCTACCCTCCATTGCAATGATAATTTTACTACACTAACAGGCCTGGCATCAAGGTTTTACCAATTGGAAATATTTAGAAGCCAAAATATGAGATAGTCCTTCATATCAAATCATGATTCTAGCAACCAATATAGATGCTTCAGTTAATGGGAAATAATAGGCTTTTATTTTCAGAGCAGCAATAATCTTTTCCTGTCATTCAGTTTTGGAGGTTGGGTTCAGTTTCTCCTTCTACTGCAGTGGAATAGAACCACCTTAAAGTAGTTCCCAGAGAGCTCTGAAATTAAGAAAAGGCTGCTCAATTAACCAGAACCCACTTTTGACTGGTCTTACTTTCCTTGCCTCAGCAGCCCAGGGATCCTTCAAATACTTTTTTTTTTTTAATTCAGTTTTATTGAGATATATTCACATACCATATAGTCATCCATGGTGTACAATCAACTGTTCACAGTACCTTCTTATAGTTGTGCATTCATCACCCCAATCTATTTTTGAACATTTTCCTTACACCAGAAAGAATTAGAAAAAGAATAAAAAATAAAAATAAAAAAAATCACCCAAATCCATCCCATGCATCCCACTCTAGTTTTCATTTAGGTTTTGTCCCCATTTTTCTACTCATCCACCCATACACTGGATAAAGGGAGTGCAATCCACAAGGTTTTCACAGTCACCTTGTCACCCCTTTGTAAGCTACATTGTTACACAGTCGTCTTCAAGAGTCAAGGCTACGGGATTGGAGTTTGGTAGTTTCAGGTATTTACTTCTAGTTATTCCAATATATTAAAACCTAAAAATTGTTATCTATATAGTGCGTGAGAATGTCGACCAGAGTGACCTCTCTACTCCATTTGAAATCTCTCTGCCGCTGAAGCTTTATTTTGTTTCATTTCGCATCCCCCTTTTGGTCAAGAAGATGTTCTTAATCCCGTGATGCCAGGTCCAGATTCATCCCTGGGAGTCATATCCTGCGTTGCCAGGGAGATTTACACCCCTGGGAGTCAGGTCCCACGTAGCGGGGAGGGCAGCGAGATCACCAGCCGAGGTGGCTTAGTTAGAGAGAGGGCCACATCTGAGCAACAAAGAGGCACTCGGGGAGACTCTTAGGCACAATTATAAGCATGTTTAGCCTCTCCTTTGCAGTAATGAGCCTCATAAGGGCAAGTCCCCTTATAGAGGGCTTGGCACATCAAACCTTCAGTCCTCAAAAGTTTGTGAGAACATCAGCAACATCCAGGTGAGGAAGTCCAACACCTCTGCCTCCTCCCCCAGCTCTTCAGGGGTACCCTGAGTATATATTTTTATCAAATACTTTTGAAGCTACTTAATCAGTGTGCTTGACCTTCCCCTTCTAAGACCCAACGTCCCACATAACCTAGCTCATGTTATATGTAGTTCTGATAAGAAAAGTGATGACAATAGCTTATGCATATGGGATGGCCAATCCCCTGTCGACATGTCTCCAAGGGATGAGCAGTACACAGTGATTGCTCCAGAGAGGGCAAGCCTAGGAGTCATGGCCTTCCCTCAGGAAAAATTATACAATTGTTTTCTTGGAAGAGCCCTAGAAGAGTTCAGCACCCATATCGGAAATAGGCTGATGAAATCCAAGTCCAGAGGTATATTCCAAAACCTTCTTGTGAACCAGAGATAATAGAATGTGTGGACGTGTTTATAGCTCAGTGATTTTTCTCTAGATGATTATGTCACAGCTGTGACACTGCACAGTTATTAATCCTAATGAGTTCTTAAAGGATTTAGAATCTCGCCAGATTCTTCCAAGAGGAATAAAACATCCTCATCACCATGATACATGGAATGATGCAAGCACGCTCCAAAGCTGAAGGCAGTTTTTCCCATACCACAATCTTCAGAGACTGCACTGAAATGTTATTTAATTCCCTACCACATGTAACCAGTACTTTCCTTAAGAAAAGAGCTTTCTGTTTGGATATTTAGTCATGTATGTTTTTGACTGCTAAGCAGTGCTATTTGTATTGAATAGACTTGATGTCTGATAGCAGTGGCAGTGAATTTTATGAGGCTCTAAATCTTTGAGAATAAGTATTAGAGAAAAATACACAAGTTATTAAGTAAGAGCCTACATTTTTTATTACTGTTAAGGTCTTCTTTTGTTAGTAATAAGATAATAAATAAAATTATTATTAAAAAGGATAGTATCAAACAACCCTTTTTCCAATATTAGTAGTTTTGGGGGTGTAGACAGTCTCCACTTACAAATGGATTATGATCCAAAAGTTATTTTTATTCTGTTGATTTAACTCGTAACTCAGAATGCAGTTCTCATAGAAACAATTCTAGTGGTTATATTCCAAAGGTAGCTCACGAGAAGTCATTTAACCCATTTTGCACCAAAAAATTATACTTACAATATTTCTATGGCAAAATGTATTCAGAATTCTAATGAATGAAGCCTTGACAACAAAACGAAAAGTCGCCTTCTGTCTCCTTTACCTACTGATCATGTGAAAAGGTCTGCTGTGTTCCAAGTCCTTGTGGTGGTGCCTACTGCCTCAGCCTAAGGAAAAACAGAGCTAAGGGGCAGCAGAAGGCTAGGAGGTAAATCTAATATAAAGGCCAGACGGTGCATTTCTTGATTCTGAACAAGGATGTTGGTTTAGTTGCTTGTTCAATATGTATTTATTAACTACTCATGTAGCAAGCTGAGACCTGAAGGATGAAATGGGCCACCATGCTACTTGGTTTTTGTTTGGTGGGCATTAGATACTCAGCTCACTTTGTTCTCCACTGCTGTCACCTGTGGCTTCCAGCCCAGAGGAAGGACCAGTACATCACAACACAGTAACTTCTGCCACCTTGTCCTATCTCTGAAAAAATTGCATTATCCTTTTCAGATTAAGAATATGAGAGAATTAGAGCAACAACAGAGCAAAATGAACACAGCTTCAGGGACTTGCAGAACAATATTAAAAAGTCTGAGATATATGTGTGTGTGTGTGTGTGTGTGTGTGTGTGTGTGTGTTTATTTCATATCCCGGAAGAAGAATAGAGAAAGAGTGGGGTATAAAGGGTATAAAAATAACAAATAACATACGCGGCACACAGTTATCCTTAATATTCATGGAAATGTGAACAAAGGGCAAATTTGAGTTAGCTCAAATTTATCAAATTGTTAATTATTTATCAAATAATTATTGAACCTATTAACTAGGAAGTAAGCACTGTGCTAGGCATTGTTGGAAAGAAAAATAATTCAGATGTTTATCCTGATATAATAGAATAACTGCATATAAATAATAAATGCCTCAAGAGAGGTAGAGTGATGATGCTGTGGAAATTTGGAACATGGGACTATCTTTTATGACCTAGTCTTGAAGTCACACACACCATCATTTCTGCAAATCCTATTGATAACACAGGTCAACCCTATTGAGTGTGGGAGGGAACTGTATAAAGGTTTAAATACTAGGAGGGGAAGATCATTGGGAGCCAGCTTGGAGCCTGGGCTATCCCACTGCTTCATGGAAAAGTATGGTTTTTATTTTGTCAATGTTTTTCTTGTTACTACAGGAGTAAATGTCTTCACATTCTTCTACGCTGTATCCAGAAAGAGAAGTCCCTCCCATGTTAGAGTTTTAGAGAGTGGTAACTGGCATATTTGTTTACTCAGGAGAACTTAATGGTGAAAGTAATCCTATACCAGAGTTATTTTTCCAGTTGTCTGTATGAGGAAAAAAAAATCGAGCCACTGCTTTGCTTTTTCTTATGCAAACAAGCAATTATAGCTGGGCTTTGGTGCAAATTGGTTAAATGACCTTCTAATGGTTTCTTAATATAACCAGTCAATGTAACAGAATTGTTTGTATGAGTTCTGAGTTAAACCAATAGATTAAAATTACTTTTCGATCACAGACCATTTTAAGTGGGGGCTGCCTACACACCAAAAACTACCAGTATTGGATACCTGAAGCATGCAGGCATGGAGCAGGCTCAAAGCAGACCTAGCTACTGATAAAAGAATTGAAGGTCAATTCGAGCTTCTATCCCAGAAACAGAGTGGCGGTTTGACGCCAACGAAATAAAACGCTTGCTATATCAAATTTATTAACACTGCTTTAGAGTGTTAGAGGAACATGACAGAATCCAGAGTTTCCACAGGGCACTTTCACAATGTCCAGGAGTCAACCCAAAATTACCTGACATGTGAAGAACCAGGAAAATGTGACCAATTTTCAAGGAAAAAGATAGTCAGCAGAGACCAGTCTGAGAGGACCCAAATATTAGAATTCACAGACAAGAATTTTAAAGAAGCTGTTGTAACTTTTCTGAGTGAAGTAAAGAAAAATGGATTTAATTTACAATGGATGAAAAGACCAGGAAAATAGAAACTCTGAAAAAGAAATGAATGGAAATTCTAGAATTGAAAAGTGCAATATCTGAAATAAAAAATTTTCTTGATAGGCTTAATGGCAGAATAGGGTATAACAGAGGAAAAAGTTAGTGAGCTTATAAATTAATCAGTAGAAATGGTCCAATCTGAAGAAAAAACATTGAAAACAAAAATAAGGATATATCAGGGTCCTATGGAACAGTTTTTAAGTTTAATCTAAGTGTAATTGGCAACCCAGAAGGAAAATATAGAGAGAATGGAGCAAAAACAGCAACAAAAAATGTTTGAAAAGATAATGCCTGAAATTGTCCCAAATTTGATGAAAGGCAAATTTACGTTTTCAAGAAACTCAGTGAACCCTAGCAGTATAAATACAAAGAAAAGCATGCATAGGAAAAGCTGCTGAAAACCAAAGATAAAAACAAAGTCTTGAAAGAACCAGAGAAAAATGATACATTACGTATGAAGGAACAATTCAAAAGACTGTTGTCTTCTCATCAGAAACTTTGAAGGCCAGAAGACAGTGGAACATCTTTAAAGAACTAAAGAAAAAAACGGTCAACCCAGAATTATATATCTAGCAAAAATATCCTTGAAGAATGAAGGCAAAATAAACCATTCTAAGGTAAAATATCCTCTTCTCCCCTCACCCTTCCTCTTACTTTTAGCTAAAAAAAAAAAAACAAAAAAACCCAACTTTTTTGGCTAAAAAGGAAGAGGATAAATCTTGTATCAACCCCGCAAAAATGAGCATGTGGATGACATAGTGTACTTTCTGAAGGATAAAAGGTATTTGGGTACTTTGGGTAAGCTAAATCTTTACTTTTAATATATTGTCACGTGGAATAGTGAGTGTGAAAGTGCATATGAACTACTTTGCTAAGTCATATATTTTTGCAGCATAATCTCAGTGGCAAAACGATGTCGCTGTTCATTTTGCTTATTCAGAGCTAAATGTAAAATGGCAGCTCTGAAAACACTGAGTTGAAAGGAAACTGTATGATAATTGTTATAAATTATCTATATAGCTAAACCAAAGGTATTAACATTTGTAACAGATTTCAACTTATTTTAATAACTCACCTGAGTGTTTAAATCTTTGTTGTAACCCCTAGGCATTTAATCTAAAATAATAAGTTATAATCAAAGACATCAAGGCTTAGTAATTGCTGGTTAATACTGAATTCATTTCATTGTGAACTGAAACATTATCATGGGGCTTCAATCCTCTTTACTGACATTGCCCTTCCTTATTGATTTTTATTTAGGTTAGTGACACTAGCTTTTCAAGGCAGGTAGCTTTCCAGCCTCGTCTCCCACTAGCCAGTGGGAACTATTTATTTAACCCCATGTGTCCTGTGCATTTCACAGAGTTGAATCCATGTTTATGTTTTCTCTTTGCCTGAAATATCATCAATCCAATCTTAGTTTCTAACAATAAATAATAAGAAGAAACCTCAGTACTACTACATACACTGCCTCCCTCTTCTTTTTTGTCTGGAGTCATGTCTATGTGTGTGTTTGATCTCCTCCACTAGCTCCTTGAGAGCAGAGACCAAAAATACCTTTCTTGTCCCATGTCATGTAGTAGGGGTAGACATTATGTCTCTGAAGCAGGTTCAGCAGGGCTGGCCATGGGCCAGCAGAAAGGTGCCTAAGTCGTGTGAATTTCTCCCTCGTGGCCTGCTTTTACATAGCTGCAGCTCCTTCTCACATGTTAAGCAGAGAAGGCATTCAATAAATGTGATCTAAAAATGAATGTGATTAACTTCTTACATCCAGTGATGAAGAGTAGGAACTTCAGCTAAAAAACTGTCAAAGGGAAATGAGGCTTTATATACAATGAGGCTGCATTTACTTGTTAATGTGAGCCTTTACAATTGTTTAATCAGACACCTGTCTTTTTAATTATTGGAAACAAGGAAAGCATTAGGAAAAATCTGACTTTTGGTTTTTGGAGTCTTTATTTGTTACTTTTTATTGTTAAATTCTTTGTGCAGGTGTCCGTGTAGAGTTCATCTGAAGTTGGATTAAGAAGGCAACGATAGTGTGAAGTAAATATTCACAAAGGATTTGCTGGCTTTTCACCCTGTGTTTTCCATTTTTCTTTTCTGCTCAAGGCACAACTGTGTGGCTATAAAATCTGGAAACAGATAATATTATTTTACTATGCATGATAGTATATAGTCAAAAAACCATTTGCATGAGTTTGCCTATGTTTTCACACTTGGTGACCACCCTGTATAATAGCGTTTAGATTTGATCATCTCTGTATTAAGAAAGAAACAGTAGTTACAGAGTAAAATTACCTCATCCATTAGAGTAATACCATTCTAACCCACAGGAATACCTATACAAAGCTACAGACATGCTGACTACAGACTCTGTCTTATACTTATTAGATCACATGGAGTTAGCAGAGGTTTCAAGGGTAAGAGGGATAAAGGGAAAGAAGCAAATTAAAGAAAAATGTTGAGGAAGTGAAGCTTCATAGAAATTTGAACACCAGTTGACAGGCTAATATGAGGATGGTTTGCACTAGTGCAGCCACACCAGCTGCTAAATTATTAACATTGTTAAAGTGTTTCCATACAAATTTCCCCATTCTCCGACTGTGGCTCACCCCTAGGATGTCTCCATAATCCAGCAATTAAGACTAACCGAGCAAAGGGCTCCAGGATGATGCTTTAGCATTGTGGTTCTGTTTGATTTTTTTATTCGTTTTATTAAGGTATAATTTGCATATAGTAAAATTCATCCTTTTTAATGTACAGTTCTGTAAATTTTGACAAATGCATGTAGTTGTGTAACCATCACCATAATTAGATCTAGAACAATTCACTCCGCTCCAAAATGTCCCTCATGCCCCTTTGTATTGAACCTCTTCCCTCACCCCAGCTCCAGGAAACATTGACTAATTTCATGTCCCTGTATTTAATCTTTCCCAGAATGGTCTCATAAATGGAATCATATGAAGCTGCTGTAAACATTTGTGTCCCAGGTCTGATCCTTCTCATTGAAATTTTCTAATGCTTTAATCTTCTCCTTTGCCTATGCTATCACTTCCTGTTTCTTTGTATGTTTTGGAATCTTTTGTTGAAACCTGGACATTTTGATATTTTAGTGTTATCGCTGGAATTTAGGCTGTTAGGTGTCTGTTCCTTTAGCTTGTATCCAGCTAGTGTTACGACAAGAGCTTTCCTTGAATGCCAGGATCTGTCAAAAAAAGGAGGGGGAGGAGGAAGAGTTGCTTATCCAAAGTTTAAGGCCCTCCCTATAATCCTTTCTGTGCAAGCCTCTTGTCTTGGGCATGGACTTGTGGCCCTAGGAATTCCCCCATTTACACGGACACAAATGTGCCCTCTTCCCTAGGAAACAGTTTCCTCACAGTCCTACAGCCAGCAATCCCTTGCCCAGGCAGCACAACCTGACTACTCTCCCACAATGTTTTCAGGAGAGCTCTCTGAGCTCCTTCTACATGGAGGGCAAGTTCTGGGATGGTGAGTCCCTCAGGCCACCACCAGGCAGATTGGGCCAGACTTACATGCTCCAAGAATATGTTTCATAAATGGAATCATATGAAGCTGCTATAAACATTTGTGTCCCAGGTCTGATCCTTCTCATTGAAGTCTTCTAATGCTTTAATCTTCTCCTTTGCTTGTGCTATCGCTTCCTGTTTCTTTGTGTGTTTTGGAATCTTTTGTTGAAACCTGGACATTTTGATATTTTAGTGTTAGAGGGTTACTTTGCTTCCTCTGAACATTTTGATATTTTAGTGTTAGAGGGTTACTTTGCTTCCTCTGTAATGGGACCAGGGATCCACACTGGGAGCATGGGCCGGCTCGTAGAGCCTATGAAGGGATGGAGGAGGGGTCAGCCAGGGAGCCATGAGATCTCACTGCTTTTAAGTGGCCTTTTCCTGGATTCAACACTTGTCCTGTTGGTGCTGTCCTTTAACTGTTTTCTGGAGCTTTTAGAAAGAGGTTTCTGCCAATTCTTGTTGGTTGTTCAAAATTTCTGTGGGGGACATGGAGCCCTGAAGCATCTCAGTCCACCATCTTGATTTTTGCCATTTCTTTTTTTTTCATTCATACTTCTCTCCCTGTGTGTGAAGACTCAAAAACCACCAGTGTATTTGGAATTGCTTAGGTACCTTGGAAAATATAGAAACTACTAGATGGAAGAGAAAACTGAACACGTTAGGTAAGTTAACAACAGAAGAGCACCTATCCTAAAGTTAGAGAATGTGCGATGGAAACTGCAAATATTGTGGTGGATCAATGGAGAGAGGTCAGGGAGGGGATCAGGGAGGAAGTCAGGAGGGTAAGAGAGAGGTTCAGGAGGAGGTCATGGAGGGGGTCAGAGGAGGCTTTATAAAAGAATTGGACTTTGGGATAAGTAAAGCTTGGATATGGAAGATTCCAGACCAAGGGACAATTTTTTCCTGTAGGCAGGTGTTCTGGTTTGCTAATGCTGGCATTATGCAAAATACAAGAAATGGATTGGCTTTTATAAAGGGGGTTTATTTGGCTACAAATTTATAGTTCTATGGCCATAAAAGTGTCCAAACTAAGGCATCAACAAGAGGATACCTTCACTGAAGAAAGGTTGACGGCATCTGGAACACCTCTGTCAGCTGGGAAGGCATGTGGCTGGCGTCTGCTGGTCATTTGCTCCCGGGTTGCATTTCAAAATGGTGTTCTCCAAAATGTCTCTGGGTTTCTCCCTCTCTTTTTTTTTTCTTTAAATTAAATTCAGTTTTATTGAAATATATTCACATACCATACAATCATCAATGGTGTACAATCGGCTGTTCACAGTAACATCATATAGTTATGCATTCATCACTCCAATCTATTTTTGAACATTTTGCTTATACCAGAAAGAATCAAAATAAGAATAAAAAATAAAAGTAAAAGACAACATCCAAATCATCCGCCCCATCCTACCCTATTTTTCATTTATTTTTTGTCCCCATTTTTCTACTCATCCATCCATACATTAGATAAAGGGTGTGTGATCCACAAGGTTTCCACAATCACACTGTCACCCCTTGTAACCTACATTGTTATACAGTCATCTTCAGGAGTCCAGACTACTGGGTTGGAGTTTGATAATTTCATGTATTTACTTCTAGCTATTCCAATACATTAAAACCTAGGAGGTATGTTATCTATATAGTGCATAAGAATGTCCACCAGAGTGACCTCTCGACTCCGTTTGAAATCTCTCCGCCACTGAAACTTGATTTCATTTCATTTTGCATCCCCTTTTTGGTCAAGAAGATATTCTCAATCCCACGACGCCAGGTCCAGATTCATCTGCAGGAGCCATATCCTGTGTTGCCAGGGAGATTTATACCCCTGGGAATCAGGTCCCACAGAGGGGAGGGCAGTGAGTTCACCTGCTGAGGTGGCTTAGTTAGAGAGAGAGAGAGAGAGGGCCACATCTGAGCAACAAAGAGGTACTCAGGGGGAGACTCTTAGGCACAATTATATGCAAGTTTAGCCTCTCCTTTGCAGTAATGAGCTTCAAAAGGGCAAGTCCCATGATAGAGGGCCCGGCACATCAAACCACCAGTCCTCAATGTTTGTGACAACATCAGCATCAGTCCAGGTGAGGAAGTCCAGCACTTCCGCATTTTCCCCCAGCTCCTCGGGGGGCCCTGCAAATTCTCTGCCCAGATTACTTTGGGATGTATCACTATTTCACTCTAACCTATACTAACCTACATATCTCACTTCCTATTCAAAGTTCCATGTAATTGTGGTATTTGAACAAACCGACTGTAGAGTTATACTGTTTAGAACATATAGATCCTGCACCAAATAGTCTGGGTTTCTCTTAACTTAGCATCTCCAAATGTCCTTCTCTCTGTATCTCCAAGCATCTCTAAGCATTAGCAGGCATCTAAAGTCTGTGTGTCCTGGCTTAGCACATTCCGAGGCATTTTCTTCTCTTAGCTTCTCTGGAACAAACTCTAGGCTAGTATCTCAAAGAGTCAGCAAGTGTTTGGGCCTGGAGCTCTCTTAAGTAGTCCAGTGAACTAATTAAGACCTACCCTGAATGGCTGGGGTCAAATCTCCATGGAAACATTCAGTCAAGAGGTCACATCCTAGTCAAAAATATTATTGTCTGCCCCCACAAGATTGCATTAGAGAGTATGGCTTTTGGGGGACATAATATATCCAAACCAGTGAAGCAGGACTAGCCATGGTTCATTTTAATAAAGATAGGAATGCCTACGGTTAGGGGTGTGTCAGTAGTCCACAGGGGAATGGTGAGGCCACAAGTACCCAGAAGGTACCTCTCTGCTTCACTTCTCTTCCTTTTGCTATCAACTAAGGTAAGAGGATCATTTCTTAACATTTGGCTAGAAGATTTCCATATTTTGACCCTGCACATCAGTGTAAATATCATCCAGCTTAAGAAGATAATATTACCAATAATTTTGAAGCCCCTGTATCTCTCTCTACAATTGTATAGCACTCCTTCTTCTCCAAGAATATCCACTATTTTGAATCTTGTATTTATCATTCATTTGCACTTACAGTTTTAGTACATGTGAATATATATAGTATATATATGTATATATATAGATAGTATATTGGCAAGTTTTGTGTGTTTTTTTTAAATTACTTTATTTATCAAATTAAAAAAAAAACATTTCCAAACAAAACAAGCAAAGCAATGGGAAAAACAAATATCCTGAAATAACTTCACTCCTTCCAATATACTCCTACCATGTTTTCTTTATATAAATAGAATCATGTTGTATATATTATTCTATGAGTTGCTTCCTTCACTAAACATTTCATTTTTATCCTCCAGCTTCTTCCCCATTTTTCTGTTCCTCTTTAGAGCAAAACTCCTTGAAAGTTATGTCTATATCCACTGTCTCCACTTCTTTCTATTCCAGTTAGGATTTAAGCCCCAGTTCTCCACGAAAACTGCTATTTTTAGGGTCATCGATGACTTATACATTGCCCAATTCAGTTCCCAGTTTTTATCTTTCCTGACTTGTTCAACATTTTACAAGGGTGGTTATTTTCTCTTTCTGGATAGGCTTTTCACCTGGCTTGCCAGATACTGCTGTCTCTCGGTTCTCCTGCAGCACTCTCTACTCCTTCTCAGTCTTCTCTACTTGTTCCTCCTAACCCCCTGGATATTTGGTTCAGGATCCACAGCTCTTTTCCATCTGTGTCTGTTCTCTAGGCCAACTATTCTCAATCAGAGATAGTAGTTCTCTACTTGGGGTCATTTTGAAATGTGTATGAATTGGGGAAGGATTTGGCTTTTTAAAATGATTGGTGGGATTAACTATCTGCAGTGCATACAACAGCATTAAACAATTAAGAATATGTCCCCCTTGAATGCACAACTCTATGATGGTACTGTGAACAGTTGATTGTACCCCATGGATGATTATATGGTATGTGAAAATATCTCAATAAAACTGAATTAAAAAAATAATATTGGAATGGCTAGGAGGAAAGAACTGAAATGGTGGGACTGTGGCCCATGGTATTCTTTGAAATTTGCTCTATAGCAGCTTGTTAAATTATAATTTGAAAGTTATCACCTTTTTGTATATATGATATGTCTCACAATAGGGAAATGGCTTAATCTGTGGTACTGCGATTCATAACATTTTTATAAATTTCCTATATAACTACTTGTTAAATTGTACTTTGAAAGTTATTGCCTTTTTGCATATGTTATATTTCACAATAAGGAAGTAAATGAGACTGTGGAATGTAACCCTAACATTCTTTGAAATTTGCTCTCTAATTGCTTGTTAAGTTGCACTTGGATAGTTATCACTTCTATATATATGTGTTATATTCCACAATTAAAAAACTGAAAAAAAAAAAAGAATATGTCCCCCCAGATGCCAAGAGCACCAGACATTGCTAGCTTATTTCATACAGTCTCGTGGCTTTAAATATTATCAGTGCACTGATAATAATATAGAGAGAGCATCTTCCTAGACTACTTGTCTGAACTCCAGACTCCTATATCCAACTGCCTAATCAGCATCTCTACAGGATGCTTAATAAACATCTAAAACTTAACACATCGAGCCCGGTAAGGCCTTGGGGGTGACGGCAGCTGGGTGAGCTGCAATGAGATGCGTGTGCAGACCAGGGCCATGCAGATACTGCTGCCTCTAACTCCGTCAGCCCAGCACATGTCACCTCTGATCCCCAGCACAGGAAAGCAGCATGGTTGGGAGGAGTTAAACTTCGGCTGAAGCACAGGCGCAGTGACCCTGTAGGCCGACCTCACTCTTGGCATTCAGCCAAATTTGGGGAGAACCAACCTGATGCCAGCATGATGCAAATATCTCAGGGCACAATTGGCACTCCTTGGCATCAAAGCTACCATTCCAGCAGCCTCACTGCACTCAAATGGAAAAACTGAATCAAAATTAGATTAAGTGGGAGAACCTGAGATGGCTGCTAGGTGAGACAGGGCAAAAAAAACACTTCCGTGAAAAATACTAGATAAAAGCCAGAAGTGACCCAGAACACCAGTTCCAGCAATGCACCAGCTGGACAAGGTCTGCTAAATACACAGGGACCGTGCACTTGGTGAAACTGGGAGTCTGTGTTCTGAAATGAGTGAGTAAGCCACTGAATATCTGGCAGCCACGCTACGGTGTGGGGAAACCAAGGGTTGGCATTTGGAGGTGGACTAATTCTTTTTTAGAAAAACCCAAAAGTGGCTGCAGATACGGCCGCAAGAACTGCACAGTGAAGCATGGCAGAAACGGGCTGTGCGAATGCCTGAATATCTGGCTTGGAAGATAGCCTTTCACACACCTGCTGCTAATTGTCTCACAGCAAGGAAAGCAGAAGTTAGCCAAAAGGGGGAAAAAAACCATGCCCCTTGTAGCCATCTTCCTGGCGGGCTGGGAACGCTCCTGCCCGGAGCTGGGGCCTCAGTGCAGAGCCGTGCCAAGAAACCCAGTGACGGATGGTGTTTCCAGTGGCACACGCACACGCCAGATTGTTGGCCATGGACAATAGCCTTTCGCACACTCACAGCTAGTATCCTGGAGCTGGGAAGGTGGAGCTGTGTGAAAAGGGGGAAATTAACACGCCATCCATCCTTACAGCGGGCTGGGAACTCACCTACATGGCCCGGCAGCCAAGAACTTCCCTTGAGGGACGGCACGCACTTGTGACGTAGCACAATCTTCCCTCAGCAGAGGCCCTAGAAGGGCATGGCTTGGAAGAGGGACCCATCGGAAATCCCAGGGACCATACGCCAATACCAAAGACTTGTGGGTCAGCAGCAGAGACAATCTGTGGTGAGACTGAAATGAAGGTTTAGACTCTTGCAACAGCCTTAAATCTCCAGGAACAACTGGGAGGTTTGATTACTAAAGCTTCCCTCCCTCCCTAACTGCTGAGACACACACCCAACATTCAGGGCGGACAACACCAACAACAAACCCAAACTTGGTGCACCAATTGGACCCCACAAGAATCAGACCCCCACACACCACAAAGAAAAGTTAGGGAGAACTGACTTGAGGGGAATAGGTGACTCACAGGCGCCATCTGCTGGTTAGTTAGAGAAGGTGTACACAACCAAGCTGTAGATCTGACAAATTAGAGATTTGTCTTTGAATAAGCCTTCATATCCTAAAAGAACCCTATCAAGTAAAGCAAATGCCAAGAGGTCAAAAACAACAGAAAAATTTGAAGCATATGAAAAAAACAGACGATATGGATAACCCAAACCCAAACACCCAAATCACAAGATCAGAGGAGACACAGTACTTGGAGCAGTTGATCAAAGAACTAAAGACAAACAATGAGATCATGGCACAGGATATAAAGGACATGAAGAAGAGCATGGCACAGGATATAAAGGACATGAAGAAAACCCTAGAAGAGCATAAAGAAGAAATTGCAAGAGTAAATTAAAAAAATAGATGATCTTATGGAAATAAAAGAAACTGTTGACCAAATTAAAGATTCTGGATAATCATAGTACAAAACTAGTGGAAGCTGAACAATGAATCAGCGACCTCAAGGACCACCGAATGGAAAATGAAAGAACAAAAGAATGGGGAAAAAATTGAAAAAATCGAAATGGACTTCAGGGATATGATAGATAAAATAAAACGTCCAAATATAAGACTCATTGGTGTTCCACAAGGGGAAGAGAAGGATAAAGGTCTAGAAAGTGTATTCAAAAAAATTGTTGGGGAAAACTTCCCAAACCTTCTATACAATATAAATACACAAAGCATAAATGCCCAGCGAACTCCAAATAGAATAAATCCAAATAAACCCACTCCAAGACATATTCTGATCAGACTGTCAAATACTGAAGAGAAACGGCAAGTTCTGAAAGCAGCAAGAGAAAAGCAATTCACCAGATACAAAGGAAACAACATAAGACTAAGTAGTGACTACTCAGCAGCCACCATGGAGGCGAGAAGGCATATTTAAAATCCTGAGAGAGAATAATTTCCAACCAAGAATACTTTATCCAGCAAAGCTCTCCTTCAAATTTGAGGGAGAGCTTAAATTTTTCACAAACAAATGCTGAGAGATTTTGCTAATAAAAGACCTGCCCTACTTCAGATACTACAGGGAGCCCTACTGACAGAGACACAAAGAAAGGCGAGAGAGATGGAGAAAGGTTCAGTACTAAAGAGATTCAATATTGGTTCAATAAAGGACATTAAGAGAGAGAGGGGAAAAATATATATGACAAACATAAACCAGAGGCTAGGATGGCTGATTCAAGAAATGCCTTCACAGTAATAACATTGAATGTAAATGGATTAAACTCCCCAATTAAAAGATACAGATTGGCAGAATGGGTCAAAAAATATGAACCATCAATATGTTGCATACAGAGACTCATCTTAGACACAGGGGCACAAAGAAATTGAACGTGAAAGGATAGAAAAAATATTTCATGCAAGCTACAGCCAAAAGAAAGCAGGAGAAGCGATATTAATCTCAGATAAAATAGACTTTAAATGCAAGGATGTTATGAGAGACAAAGAAGGCCACTACATACTAATAAAAGGGGCAATTCAACAAGAAGAAATAACAATCATAAATGTTTATGCACCCAATCATGGTGCCACAAAATACATGAGACAAACACTGGCAAAACTAAAGGATGCAATAGATGTTTCCACAATAATTGTGGGAGACTTCAACACATCACTCTCTCCTATAGATAGATCAACCAGACAGAAGACCAATAAGGAAACTGAAAACCTAAACAATCTGATAAATGAATTTGATTTGACAGACATATATAGAACATCACATCCCAAATCACCAGGATACACATTCTTCTCTAGTGATCATGGAACTTTCTCCAGAGTAGACCATATGCTGGGACATAAAACAAGCCTCAATAAATTTAAAAAATTGAAATTATTCAAAGCACATTCTCTGACCACAATGGAATACATTTAGAAGTCAATAACCATCAGAGACTTAGAAAATTCACAAACACCTGGATGTTAAACAACACACGCCTAAAATAAATGGTTTATAATGTAGAATGTAGGGGAACTGGTGATAGAGAGCAATTAATGAAGGGGGAACAATAACCTGAGAAGAACAGATAAGCTATTGTGGGTAAATTTAATGTTGTGGGAATGCCCAGGAATGACTTTTGGTTTGTTAATTTCTGATGGGTATGGTAGGAACAAGTTCATAGGTTATTTTCCTGGGGTAGAGTAAGAACATGTTGGAAGTAAAGTAGTTATTTTAGGTTGGTTGTCTTTTTCTTACTCCCTTGTTATGGTTTGTTTGAAATGTTTTTTTTTGTGTATCTTTTTTTAAAAAAAAAAGGTTAATTAAGAGTTAATGACTATCAATGCAATATATGATACTGGAGTGGATCTAAGAATGGAGGAGAAAAGCTCAAAGGGGGCATAAGGAAAAATTGGAACATAGAATTTAAGCTTTATATCCATATTAATTTTCTTTAATTAACTGTAGTTAAGTTAGTGACGTAAGTGAATATCCTCGTTCATAGGAAAATGTACATGGAAATGTTATGAGTTCAAGGAGTATGGTATATGCAACCTGCTCTCAAATGTTCAGAAGGTGATAAATGGGTAGATAGATAATTGATAGAAAGATAGTAGATATAGTTGAAAAAAGGCGGGGGGGGGAGGGAGAGAGGAAGGAAGGAAGGAAGGAAGGAAAGAGAAAGGAAGGTACTGCAAAGGTAGCAAAACTTAAATTGGTAGATATGGATATCTGGTGGGGGGGTGTTGGAGTTCTCTGTATGGGGTTTGTATTTTATTTGCAACTGTCTTATATGTTTGAAATTATTTCAAAATGAAAATTAAAAAAAAAAAAACTTAACATATCCATATCAAACTCCTGATTCCCTTATCCTGCAACTCGAATCTGCTCCTTCCAGTCTTCTGATGGAAATTCCATTCTTTCAGTTACTCTGCCTAAAAGCTGTGTAGACATCCTAAATTCCTCTTTCTTTCACATCCCACATCCAACCCATCACATATCCTGTTGACTGTACCTCCAAAATATGTTCAGGTTCTTACCACTCTCACCACTTCCATTGCTATCACTTTGACCCAAGCTACCATCACCTCTCAGCTGGTTAATAGCAATAGCTTACTGCTTCTACCCTAAATCCCTTAATGTGTATTCCCCACATAGCACCTGATAATCCTGTGAAATCATAACCCAGATCCAGTTGTTCCTTTACCCTCCTTTGACATTCCATATCACCAGGATAAAAGCCAAAGCCTTTACAATGGCCTCTGAACCCCATACATGGTCTGTCCTCTTGGCTATACCCTTGAATTCACCTTTTAATGCTCTCCTCCTTTCTAACTCCACTTTAGGCACTCGTACCTCCTCCGTTTCGTGAACATGCCAAGCAGACTCCTGCCTCAAAAATTTGCACTTATTTGTCCTCTTTCTGGAATGCAGTTCTCCCAGATCTGCATATGGCTCATTACTTCAAGTTATTCATGCCATCTCTTAATTACTTTCCCTGACCTACTTTATCTAAAATAGTACCCCCACTGTCACTCTAGTTCCTGTCTTTTATCGCTGGTTAATTTTTCTTCATAGCCTTAGCACAATATATGTGTTATAGTTTCCAGCTTGCTATTGAAATTCTCAATCTTAGACATAACTTCTTAGACATATTAAGGGTATTTTAAAATTTGTATCTGAGAACTCCATTTTCTGGCTTCTTTTTAAAAAAATTCATTATCTGTTACCTGTTACCATTGTTTCTCTTGGTTTTCTTTTATTTAGCTTTACCTACTCTTGTACCTAGTTATTTTTTACTGCCTGCCGGATGCTGTATATTAAAAACTGTTAACATTATCCTAGGCCTCAAATTATGCCATGTTCCTCTTGACAGGATTTGTATACGTGTACCTTTTGTCAATTCATTTGCTTCTTTGCCCTGGAACTGGACCTTCTAGCCCTTTCTCCTTTGTCAGGTGGCTTAATGTAAGAAGTTTTCACTGGAGGGGCTTGGAGAGATGCGAGAACAGTGGGGAAGGGAATTCCCTTCTTGCTTCCAGGATGCTTTTTTCTGTCCAGCAAGTAGCACTAGTACTCACCTCAGCAACCTCACTGACCAGCTGTAGCCCACACCCTCCAGCAAGTTCTCTGCTCCTTGAAGTCAAGGTTTTCTCCTACATTTTCTTCTAGAAGTTTTATGGTTTTAGGTTTACATTTAGGTCTGCAATCCATCTTGTGTTAATTTTTGCATATGATACAAAGTATTATTGAAGTTCCTTTTTTTTTTTTTTTTTTTGCGTATGGATAACAGCACCATTTGTTGAAAACACTCTCATTTGTCTATCTCGATGCCAATGTCATGCTAAAGCTGTAGCTTTACAAGTTTTGAAATTAGGTGGTATTAGTACTCCAGAGCTTTTTTTTTCAAATTTGTTTTGGCTATTCTAGTTGTTTTGCCTTCCGTATGAATTTTAGAATTAAAATTTTAATTCTTACAAAGAAATACCGTACTATCACTGAAATTGGAATCACGTTGAATCTATAGATCACTTTAGGAAGAATTAACATCCTAACAGTATTTAGTTATCTGACCCATGATCACAGTAAATGCCTTCATTTTTCAGAAATACTTTGTAGTTATCAGTATACAGGTCTTAGACATCTTTTGTTAGATTTATCTCTAAGAATTTCTGTTTTTTTGATATCACATTCTAGATGCTATTTTTAAAAATTTCAGTTTCCAGTTGATTGTTGCTCCCTTATAGAAGGACAGATGATTTTTGCATATCACTCTTGTAGCTTTCCACTTTGCGAAACTCACTTTTTAGTTCTAAATGCTTTTTTGTTGATTCATTTGGATTTCCTACATACACAATCATGTCATCTGCAAATAAAGACAGTTTTACTTCTTCCTTTCAAATCCAGATGCCTTTATTTCTTTTTCTTGCTTTATTACACTGGCTAGAAGCTCCAGTATAATGTTGAATAGAAGTAGTGAGAGTGACAGTAGATGTTGTCTTACTTCTGAACTTATGTGAAAGCATTCAGTCTTTCAGCAGTAAGTATGTAATTAATTGGTTTTTCATAGATATCCTTTATCATACTGAAGAAATTCCCTTCTATTTCTAGTTTGAGAATTTTTTATTAGGAATGGGTGTTGACTTTGTCAGAAGTTTTTTCTGCATCTTTTGAGATGATTATATGGTTTTTCTTTTTTAGGTTGGTAATGTGGTAAATCACATTGATTTTCTATTGTTAATGCCATCTTGCATTAATAGAATAAAGCCCTTTGGTCTTAGTGACTTTTTGTATTAATTCAATTTGCTACAATTTTGCCTAGAATTTTTCTTTTTATGTTCATGAGGGATTTTGGTTTTAGGTTCTTTATTCTTGGAATGTTTTGTTGGTTTTGGTATCGGGACAATGCTGGCCTCATAGAATAAGTATAAAATTTTCAATTTTCTGTAAGAATTTGTACAAAATTGGCATTGTTTCTTCCTTAAATGTTTGGTATAAAGTACTACGGAAGCCAGCTGGGCCTGGAGTTTTCTTTGTGAGAAGATGTTTAACTGCATATTCAATTTATTTAATAGATACAGGGCTATGCAGCTTACCTAGTTTTTGAGTGAGTTTTGGTAATTTGTATCTTCCAAGGAATTTGTATTGACTTAAAGTTGCTTATTACCTTTTTAGTGTCTATAGGATCTATGGTGCTGTCACTTCTCTCACTCCTGATATTGATAATTTGTGTCTTCTCTCTGTTTAGTTTGGCTAGAAGTTTATTAATGTTACAGACCTTCTCAAAAATCCAACTTTTGTTTTCATTGATTTTCCCTGCTATTTTTCTGTTTTCTGCTTCATTGCAAATACTTTGTCTGCAAATCCAGATCAAAACTTCATTGGTTTTCTGGATGTTCTTTATTATTTCCTTTCTTCTATTTACTTAGGGTTTAATTTTCTCTTTTTTTCCCCCTAGTTTCCTAAAGTAGAAGCTATATATGTAACATGTCTTTCTTCTCTGCAGCAGTTATAATAGCTGTTATAATGACCTTTTCTACTAATTCTAGCATTCATAGCAGTTCCTGGTCAGTTTTTTTTTTTTTTTTTTTTTTTGGCCTGGTCAGTTTTGATTGCTTGATTTTTCTTCTCTTTACCAGTTATATTTTCCTGCTTATTTGCAAGTCTGGTAATTTTTTGGCTGGATGTCAGACACTGTGAATTTTACCATGCTGGGTGCTGGATACTTTTATATTCATATAAATATTCTTAATATTTATTCTGGACAGTTAAGTTACTTGGAAACAGCTTGATTTGTGGGGTCTGACTTTTAAGATTTGTTAGGTAGTAAAGGAATGGTGCTCAGTCTAGTGCTAGTTATTTCCCTCTACTGAGATAAGACCCTTCTGCGTACTCTGCCCAGTGCCCCTTGAACTATAAGATTCAAGTCTGACTGGTGAGAACAGGCGCTATTCTCCACCCTGTGATAGTTCTCCATACTGTACCTCTAATCCTTTCAGATTAGTTCTTTCTCCAGCCTCAAGTAGTTTCCTCACATGAATGCCCTCACATGTGCTCATCTGAATACTTGGAGGGGGCACTTTGCACCTCTCCGGGTTTTGCTCTGTTCATCTCTCTCCTTTGAGGTATTGTGTCCTACAAACTCTAGCTAAGTCAGCTTCGCTGGACCTCTAGCTCCTTGTCCTCGATGTGTGGTATCTACCAGGTTGTGACTGGGTTCCTCTTCCCTGCATCTCTTCTCTTCATTCTAGTCTCGTTGATTCCAGGTCAAATGCACCTTCTCAGAAAGACTTTCTCTGATTATGCTATCTAAATAGTATAACTCTCGCTCTCTGCTCGCTCTGCTTTATTAAGTTTTTTTTTTTTATTATTCTGTGTCTCTTCTTACTAAAATAAGCCCAGTGAGGGTAGGAAATTGATTAGTTTTGGTCAAGCTACATTAGTTAATCTAGGCTGATATTATGGCTTCACATATCAGTGTATGTTTCTTACTCATGCACAGACACTCTGGGTTCAGACAACCAGTCTTCCATGTGGCAGCTAAGCGATCCATGCTGATTTGATCTCTTTCCTTCACGATCTTAACATGAGGACTTCTAGGTTGCTGTGGCAGGAGAAAATAGCACTGAAGGGTCTCATAGTGGCAATTAGATGCTGTGGCCCAGAAGTGAATATGACACTAATGCTCACTGGTCATTAGACCCTACCTAACCCTAACACGGCTAGGAAGTATAGTCTTCCATGTTCTAGGAAGGAGATGTATGTCAGATATTATTGAACATTAATAATAATTATCACAAATTGCTTTCACCCCAGGCACCAGAACAGTATCTGGACCATATTAGTTATTGAATAAATATTTTCTGGATGATCACAAAAGTTGAGAAAATGGTTGAGTGTATTATTCAAATCCTCTGTGCCCTTTCTTATTTAACCTACTTGGTCATTCAAATCTTGTGTGATGTATTAGATCACCCATTATCATTTGATCAATTTTTTATTGTATTTCTAGACATTTCCCCTCATAAGCTTTATGGTTGTAATATTTTTTTCTAGAATGAACCCCTTTTTGTTTAATAATTGTGGACTTGAATTTTTCCATATCAGGTAATATTGTCAGTCCTGTTTCTTTTGGTTTGCATTTGCCTAATTGTTGCCATTGCCTTTATTGTCAACTTTATTGTCATTTTGTTTTATCATATTTCTTATACATAACACATAGTTAAATACTTTAAACCTAATTTTAAGTCATTATCTTTTTAAGTAAACTTTTATTATAGTATAAGATTCATAAAGAAAACTACACCAAGTATACAGTTCAATTGTTTTTCACAAAGTAAACACACTAATCTAACCAGCATCTAGATGAAAACAACACAAAACAAAACAAAAAAACCAAAATGTTAACCAGCACTTGAGAAGGCCCCCTTGTTCCCTTCTCCAGTTGTTAAACCCACACAAATGCTCATCACCATCCTGACATCCAACACAATAAATTAGTTTCATCTTTTTATGAACTTTTCATAAATGTAATCATTTTTCAAATACATTATCTTTCACTCAATATGATGTTTGTGAGACTCTTCTATGTTATTACATGTAATTGTGGTTTATTTGTTCTTGCTGCTGCATAGTATTCTACTCTATGAATATACCAATTTAATTTATCCATTCTTCTGTTGTTGGGTGTTCTGATTTGTTAATGCTGCTGTTTTGCAAAACACCAGAAATGGATTGGTTCTTATAAAGGGGGTTTATTTGGTCACAAAGTTACAGTCTCAAGACCATAAAGTGTCCAAGGTAAGGCATCAACAATAGGGTACCTTCACTGGAAAAAGGCCATTGGTATCTGAAAAACTTCTGTTAGCCGGAAAGGCATGTGGCTGGCATCTGCTGATCCTGGGTTGTGTTCCAGCTCTTCTCTTAGCAACTGTGCATTCTTCAAAATGTTGCTGTTGGGGTGTTTCTCCTCTCTTAGCTCCTGTGGAGCAAAAGTCTGCTTTCAAAGGCTGTCTCCAAAATGTCTCTGTAAGCTGCAGCTTCTTAGGGCAAACTCTGGGCTAGTACCTCCAAAGCATAAGCAAAGCTCTGCTTCCAGCAGCCATCTTCAAAATGTGTCCGTAAATTGCAGCAGCGAGCTCCTTCTGTCTGAGCTTCTTATATAGGATTCTAGTAAACTAATCAAGGCCCAAGCTAAATGGGCAGGGCCATGCATCTATGAAAATTATCTAATCAGAATTATCACCTACAGTTGGGTGGGTCACATCTCCATGGAAACAACTAATCTAAAAGTTCCAACTTAATCAACACTAATATTTCTGCCCCCACAAGACTGCATCAAAGAACATGGCTTTTTCTGGTGGACATAATATATACAAACCGGTATGTTGGGTATTTGGGTTATTTTACTTTTGGGCTACTATGAAGTATGCTGCTCTGAACATTTCTGGTGCATATTTTGGGTGAACATACACACACACACACATACACATACACACACACATTTCTGCTGGGTATATTCTTGGGAGTAGAGTTGCTAGGCTATAGGTTCTGTAAATTCAGCTGTATTAGATAACTGCCAAACAGCTTTCTAAAATGGTTGTACCAATTTCTAAATTAAGTGTTCTAATTACTCCACATCCTCACTAATATTTGACGATGTCAGTTTTTCATTTTAGCCATTCTGTTGGGTGTGCATTGTATTATATCATTGTTTTAACTTGCAGTTCCCTGTTGATCAGTGAATTTGAGAATCTACTCGTGTTTTTTGGGTATTTGTATATCCTCTTTTTGAAGTGCCTGTTCAAGTCTTCTGATAATTTTTTTTTTTTTATTAGTTTGTTGTTTTCCTTTTGATTTTTAAGAGTCTTTTCTGGAAACAAGTCCTTTGATGGAATTTATGGTACACATATTTTCTCCTACTAATTGACTTGCTTTTTCAATTTTTCCCCTGCTCATTTAGCCTTTCATCTTCTTTAATACAATAGCATTTAAGAATATAAATTTTCCTCCAAGTGCCACTTGACCTATACCTTATATTATACACAAAAATCAGCTCCAAGTAGATTGTAGACCTAATTGTCAAAGGTAAAACAACACAGGTTTTAGGAAATAACATAGAATACCTTTCTGATTCCAAGGTAGGAAAAGATTTCCTAAACAGGATACAGAAACTAACCACAGATAAAAATGGAAAATTGAACTACTTTAAAATTAACAATTTCTGTTCACTCCAAAGATAGCAGTAGAATAGTAAAAATGCAAGCCACAGAGTGAGATATTTGCAAAACGTGTAGCTGGCTATGATTAAGTTCATGTGTCAACTTGGCCAGGTAATGGTGTCCAGTTGTTTGGTCAAGCAAGCACTGACCTGATTGTTACTGTGAGGGTTTTTCATGGATTTAAATCACTAGTCAGTTGATTGCATCTATGGATGATTGCATCTACAATCAACAAAGGAGATTGCCTACAACAATGAGAGATGTATTGTCTAATCAGTTGGAGGCTTTAAAAGGAGAACTGATGATTTCAGCAGGCAGAAAGAAGAATTTCTATCTCTATGTCAGCCAGCCACCCTCTCCTGGGGAATTTATCAAAACCTTCATCAGAGTTACCAGCTTGTGACCTGCTCTATAGAATTTAGACTTGCCTGTCCCCATGGCTGCATGAGCCAATTCCTATAACAATCTCATAATAGATACATACATATGCATATATACATATGTGTATACCTGTATGTATACACATACACATAAACTTCTCTCTCTCTCTCTCTTTTTATATATATTCTGACAGCTTTGTTTCCCTGGAGAATCCCAACTAATACACTGACAAAGGGTTTGCATCCAAAATATGTAAAGACCCTCCTACAAATTAATATGACCAAGAACAACCTAATTGAACAATGGGCGAGAGAGTTATTTAACGGACATGTCACAAAAGAACAAACATAAGTTGCTGAATCTCTTTAATATCAGGGAAATAAATGCATGTTAAAACCTCAGCAATATCTCACTACCCACCCAGGAAAATAAATATACTTCTGAAGATTGACAAAAGTGCTGGCCAGGATTTAGATCAAGGGCAGTTGTCATAAATGACTGGTGAGAGTATAAATTAGTAAAAACAGTTCAAAATTACCTATTAAAGTTGAACATATGACCCCACACTAGAAGAAACTTTAAGATAATATATGTATGGTCTTGGGATTAGGGCTAACTCTCTTTAGAAAATCAGAAACTTTAGAAGCCATGAAGGAAATAATTGGGTAGATTTTTTTTACATCATAGAATATGAGTGCTGAATGGCAAAAGGCACCATATGATATGCAAAGTAAATTATGTAAATAATTAAATTATGGTTCATCCGTGCTATGGAATATTAGATAGCTATTATAAAGAACTTTCTAAATGTATCTTGATTGGCCTAAAAGGTTATGTGAACCAGAGCACATTACAGAATTTTGTGATCCTATATGTTTAAAAAAATGTGTTGGGGGAGGGCATCTATCTCTCTGTATTTTTTGCCTAAGCATAGAGAAAAGAACGGAAGGGTAAATACCAAATCAATCTTCGTGATTACTTTGCTGAAGGTGGGGAGAGGGATTAAATGGAGACTTTAGGAAAGACTGTTCACTCTTTTCACTTTCTGTATTGTAATAATGATCATGCAGTATTTTTGTGATTTAAATTTACAATTAGATTCTTTTTAACCTTTTTTTTTTCCCCTTAAAGACACTCCTGGCTAAAAACTAGAACTCCTGTGATCAAATCAATAAAAATAACTCTATGTGAAAAAGAAGTCAAGTGGAATTTGTCAAACCCACCTCACATATGACTCACTTTCCTGCTTCTGAAATGTGATGACATTTCTATTTAAAACAAATCAAACCCCCCAAGTTATCAATCGAATAAAAGTGTAAATTATTTTCCTAAAGGAATACACAGAGAAAGCCTTGGCTCTCCCACACCTCTTCTACTTATCTCAAGCCCTCAGTTTCGAGACCGTAACAACTTCCACATTCTTAATCTGTTTCTTTCTGTCTTTGGGGTTTTCTCTACCTCTTTGCTACCAGTCTCTTCCCTGCCTGCCATATTGTGGCCAGATGGTTGTGTAAAAACCAACTAACAGTAATATGACTCCCGGGGAGGAATATAGACCCGGCATCGTGGGATGGAGAACATCTTCTTGACCAAAAGGGGGATGTGAAAGGAAATGAAATAAGCTTCAGTAGCGGAGAGATTCCAAAAGGAGCCGAGAGGTCACTCTGGTGGGCACTCTTACGCACACTTTAGACAACCCTTTTTAGGTTCTAAAGAATTGGGGTAGCTGGTGGTGGATACCTGAAACTATCAAACTACAACCCAGAACCCATGAATCTCGAAGACAATCGTATAAAAATGTAGCTTATGAGGGGTGACAGTGGGATTGGGAAAGCCATAAGGACCACACTCCACTTTGTCTAGTTTATGGATGGATGAGTAGAAAAATAAGGGAAGGAAACAAACAAACAGACAAAGGTACCCAGTGTTCTTTTTTACTTTAATTGCTCTTTTTCATTTTAATTATTGTTATTTTTGTGTGTGTGCTAATGAAGGTGTCAGGGATTGATTTAGGTGATGAATGTACAACTATGTAATGGTACTGTGAACAATCGAATGTACGATTTGTTTTGTATGACTGCGTGGTATGTGAATATATCTCAATAAAATGAAGATTAAAAAAAAAACAAAAAAACAAAAAACCAACTAACAATTGTCCCCATGAATGGAAGCCATCAAACTTTAGCCAATCTTCCCAGCCTCCTCCTCCTGCTGTTCCAAAGGCTGTATCCTTTTCTCCAGGCCCCCCTGAAACCACAGACATAGCCATGATCTGCCAGGCCTCCACACTGCTGAATGTGCTGTTCCCTCTGCTCTCCCTCCTTTCATTCCTGGTGAAGTCGGTGTATTCTGGGTCAGGTCCTACCCCTCTGGGAAACCCTCCTGATTCCCTCCACAGAGTTGTCACTTGTCTTCTCTGCCCCCACTGTTTTGGTTTGCTAATGCTACCATTTTGCTAAACACCAGAAATGGATTGGCTTTTATAAAGGGGTTTATTTGGCTACACAGTTACTGTCTTAAGGCCATAAGGTGTCCAAGGTAAGTCATCAACAATCGGGTACCTTCACTGGAGGATGGCCAATGGTGTCTGGAAAACCTCTGTTAACTGGGAAGGCACGTGGCTGGAGTCTGCTTGCTCCCAGGTTGTGTTTCAAAATGACATTCTCCAAAATGTTGCTCTCGGGGTGTTTTGTTCTCTCTTAGCTGCAGCTCCTCTTCAAAATGTCACTGTCAGTTGCTCTCCAAAATGTCACCCACAGCTGCACTGAGTTCCTTCTGTTTGTCAGCTCATTTATATGACTCCAGTGATTTAATTCAGACCCAACCTGAATGGGTAGGGTAACACCTCCTTGGAAATTATCCAATCAAAGTCATCGCCCACAGTTGGGTGGGTCAAATATCCATGGAAACATCCAATCAAAAGGTCACAGCCTAATAAAAAAGATTAATCAATCTGCCCCCACAAGATTGCATCAAAGATAATGGCGTTTTGGGAGCCATAATACATCCAAACTGGCACACCCCACATTTTAGCAACTGCATTGAAGTTATTCTCCCAAGGGAAAGTTGTTGCCTTGGTTTTATAAATCCAAGTGTCTGACTGACTTGCATACAGTAGGTGCTCTGGAAGTGTTTTCTGAAGGCAGGAAGAAAGGAATAAATGATTCTAAAGAACAAATGAACCAAGAGCATCAGCCTTCCTGTCCTCGACCCTCTCCTTTGTTGCCTGTTTCTGGCCGAGGTCAGGGATCTTATATGATGCCATGTTTGATGGCACCTATTTGTTGTTGGAGAAGACAAATATTGAGGCTTTTAGGTAACCAGAGAGTTGCAGGCAGAAGATAGAATGAAATGGGACACCTGAGTTTAAATGACCCTTCAGCAGAAGGAGCACTGGGCAGCCCTGCCCTCGGCTCTGAGCGGCTGCAGGCCACTGGTAGTGATTGGCTTACTCAGTAGGCTTTGTCAGCAGAGTTTTCCTCCTAGTTTTGTGGAAGGATCTGTCTTAGTTTCCGAAGGCTGCCATGATAAGGTACCACAAACCAGGTGGCTTAAAGCAACAGAGAGGCCTTGTTTCAGTCTTGGAGGCCAGAAATGTGAAATCAAGTGTCATCTGGGCCGTGCTGCCTCTGAAGTCCAAAGGGAACAGTCTGTTCCCTGCCTCTCCCCTGGCTTCTGGCCACGGCTGTCCAGCAGTCCATGGTGTGCTCTGTCTCAGTCATCACGTGCCCTTCTCCCCTCTGTCTGCATCCAAATTTCATCTTCTTATAAAGACACCAGCTTATTGGATTAAGAACCGACGCCCCCCCAAACACTCCAGGATGACACATTTTCATTTGCCTGACTGAATCCATGAAACCCTATTTCCAAATAAGGTCCCCTTCTGAGGGACTGTGGATTAGCAATTCAACATCTCTTTTGTGGGGACTGAATTCAATCCATACCAGGATCCAATAACGTTATCTTCTACCATTCAAAATCTATTTCCTTTGAGATTAAACTGTTTCGTACATAAGATTTCCATTAAACCAAAATACTATACCTCAGGGCACTTTTTTTTTCCCCTTTTAATTTTGAAAATTTCAATAAACAAAAACTTGGAGAGGGTAATAAAATGAAGAAAAATAGAGCTTACTAAAGCAAATTGTGTAGATCTTCTGAAGGAAAGTTCCTTCAGAGTCTGTCCTTGATGGAAGGGCCTGGGCCTTGGCAATTATTTAGCTGGGTTCCACTTGATGAGTTTAGATTTCTCAACCAAGTTTTATTCAAGAACACGGATAACATCTGCTTGCTTTAAAAAAATTCTGGCCATTTGGCAAAGTCTCTGGGGTCTTCGAATGTTTGCTTTAACACATTTTTATTGGCACGTGGCTTCTTTTCCTTACGGCTAATGCTCTTGTGACTATTTCTTCTGCAGCTGTGGTGCTCCCATTCAAGTGTCAGAGGTGAAGTTGCTGTCCTTTTCATCGGGGCAGCTAACTGTTTTCCTCCCGACGGAGGTGAAATCCATAGGCACAGAGGAGGACCGCGTCCTGCCTCTCCAAGAACTAGCCATGCGGAACCTGTATCATACCCACCACAGGCTGTGGAAAGGTACGTGGCCTCTCCACGAAGGGGAGAGTTCTAATATTGTACCCACACTTATCACTTTAGCATCTCCTACAGACACAGAGAAGCATATATTAAAACATGGTCGTCCGTGACAAAGGACAGTGGTTAAAAGTGCAACTCTAATGAAAATTTTCAAAAATTGATTGTGATGATAAAGCATAACTATACAATGGTACTGTGAACAATTGACTGTACACTGTGGCTGATTGTATGGCATGTGAATATAACTCAAACTGAATTTTTAAAAAAGTGCAACTCTGTGGTTTAAATGCAGAAAATTAGTGATTAGAAACATGTAGTTGGTTGCAATAAAAGTCTGGGTAGAGACTTTGTTCAGTAGGAAAAAAATTTGTAAAGGTCTCATCCCTAAAGCAAATTTGGATACCTCTTCCAGCAAAGCAAGTTTTTGCTTTGCAGCCTCCTCACATCTCAGAAATTTATATACATTGAGAAGAAGAAATATTGGGGGACTTAGTCAGTGCTGCCACAGCATGACAGCTTTTGCTTTGGAAAGGATTCGTCAGGGTGGAAGTTTCATAGGTGCTGTGGGGTGGATATCTGAGATGCTTTAAGAAAACGCCAGGCAATTTTAATAAGAAAAATATATTTCAGGTATTTTTAAAACTGCTAGATTTTTTTTGCCTTTGCTTAAAGACAAAGACATCTGACATTAACCTTCTAGGAATGTCTAGTACAAAGTTATTAAGTTGTTTTTTAAAATTAACAGAAAATTATAGTTGTTCACCTATGAATAAATTACATTTTGCTAAATGATTACTGAGGAGTCCAAACAGATACAAAAGATAAGAAGATAACTCAAATTTCCTTCCAAAGGTCAATTGAGTTTTTAGGTTTAACCTTTTTATGACCATTTTCTCTCTCTCTCCTGGATGTTTATCATCAACAGTAAACCAGGGTACATTTGTGCTCAAGATGGGCTGGGCCACTGGGATGTTTTGCTTTAAACATCTCTTTTGTGTATCTCAGGCTAAAGCTGGGAAGGAATCACCCTATTTTGATTAATGACTACTCATGGAGCGAGACAAGGCAAAGGCTTGATTTCATTATTTTTTCATCTTCTTTGTTTTCCCATCAGTGTTTCTCCCTTTTCATTCTTTTAAATAAATATGATTTAGCTTGATTGATGTTTGACTAATCCTAAATGCTCAGTCGATTTAGTGAAGAACTTAATCAAAGGCAGTTTTAGTGCTCAGTCCCAGTCCTTTTTTTTTTTTTTTATTCTCTCTTGTAGAAGTTTTCAAAACCCTCTCTGGGTAAATTGATGCCTTTTTGATCTTTGTTCTTGAAGAATATTTGATCTTATTCTTTCCTTGCCTTTAACCTCAGGACAGCTTCTGGTTGCTTTTAAAAGAATAGATAAGTGGTTTCTTTTTGTATCAAAAATGTAAAAACCGTCTTTCATTTCCAAGTAGTGTTAGATTTTTATTCTATGCCTATCAGATAAGAATTTTCAACATGCAGTAACTTTTAACTAACTTGAACTTATTTGGTAACAAAGAGAAATATGGTAAGAAGCCCAGTTTGAGATCAGTCTTATAATTCCTGCCTTTACTACATGCAACTTGTCTCAGTAGCAGGCCTACATGGTGAAAATGCACAGCAGCTTGGGGGTGGAGGTGGACTAGGTGTGGAAGAGAGAGGCTGAATTTAAGTATGCCCCTTTGGGGATCTAAGGATACCCTTATCCCTTAAAAAGAGAAACAAAGATATCTCAGAAGAGTCGTAGCCTCTCTGTTTATTCTCCACAGGGGTGGGGTCTTTTGAGAAATTTGGGGCCTGGGTTAATTAATTCAGGCATCTCTAGGTAGCGGCTTCAGAAACATCCCAGCCACACATACCACCAACTAACACAAGTCTTGTACTTCTGACTAGCGTTCATTCTTTCCACCATGTTTACTTTAGCCTGCAAAATTCTAGTCTTTTCCATTATAACGTCTTAGGTTATATCCTTCAATTTCCAACCTTTCGGGTGATTTTCTATAACAGAACAAGTGAAGCAAGTGAAAGTCCTCAAAGTACTTCAGAGGAGAATTGTTTTGTCTTTGTAATAGCCTAACAAATAAATCTGAGTTTTCTATTAAAAAAAAAAAAGAAGCAACCCAGTTTGAGGAAACCTGGTTTCTGATTCATGAGCATGATTTTCTCTTATCTTCCAGATTTGAACTTTCTGTCTCCAATCTCGCTACCCAGAAGTCTCCTGGAGCTGCTGCACTGCCCCCTGGGGCACTGTCACCGCTGCAGCGAGCCCATGTTTACGATTGTCTACCCCAAGCTCTTTCCCTTGAGAGAGACGCCGATGGCAGGGCTGCACCAGGGGTAATCAGGCCTGCGTGGGCCCCGGGGTTTCTACCTGGGCAGGGGGTGGGGAGTGTGCATGGCAGCATGGCTAACTTAGCAGCTTTAAACAGGCCACAGTGTGTCTCCTGAGCTGCATCTTAAATGAGATAAGTGCTCAAATTCAGCACTGCAAGAAAACTGGGCTTCCATTTTCATTAGTGAATTTTTTGGTCATATACAGAACGGTTCTATTATATGCATTAGTTAAAGTAGCCCATTCTTTGTGGAGTTTTTTCCTTGCTATTCCCTCATTCACAGTAGTCTTTGGGCAATAAACAATGCCAGAAAAAGGAGAAGAAGGAAAAAAAATACTTCTTATGTAATGGGACGCGCCCAACCCTTCTATTTAATTGGCGTCGCTAACTGAAAGAGTGTGTAGCTGAACAGTCTGTGTGTGTGTGTGTGTGTGTTTCTGTTTTTAATTTCTACCCCTTTCAAATGGCATTTGCTTGCCACTCTATTTCTTGGCACAAAGCCTTGAATTTCCTATGAGTGTTCACTAAGTAATACCCCCATGCTGGTAGTTTCAAAAAAAGAATACCAGACAATTAGAAATAGGACATAAAATGAAAAATCCACCATTAGCACAACCTTGGCTTAAGGATGTTCTAAATTCAGGTTTTTCCAGGTTTTCAAATTTTAATTATATCTGCATTTTTAAAAGTTAAAAAAAGTACCGTAATACTTCTTGCCCATTGAATATGGTATTTTGGGTGAGTAGATTTTTCACATAACTGAAGCTTATGACCCCTGTTCAGTGTCAAGAATCATTTCAAGTCTAACCCTATTTACAGAAACCTTTCCACAATTTTGTTTCCCTCCCTGGTTTCTGAATCACTGCAAAGAACTCATTGTGACACAGTATCAAGAATGGGGACATTGGCACCCCAGCAGGCCTAGCCCTTTGGCTGTGAGAGGGGGGCAACGTTATCACCCACACTGAGTGTCACCCTGGACATCACCGGCCTGCAGGGCAAGGCGGGAGAGGATTAGCAGATGCAGGAAGTCAAACCCCTGGCACATCATAGGTATTCTTCGGATGGTAGACGCCTTTGCCAGCTTCTCTACCCTCGCTTCCCCAATCCTGTGCCGAATTATCCCATTTTGTTACACTTTCAGTTCCTGTTTCAACTTTCTGTATTTTTAATGGCTTCTGCTTTACTGTGTGGGAAGGAGCTCCCTCCAAACCTTTCTAATTTGCTACTTCTAATCCTGAGCGGTCAGATAACCAAATTTTGTGGAATTGCATTTAAATTAAATTAAACTTGCTTTTTATCATGGTAATTCATCCGTGAGAAAAGTAGTAGATGTTTCAAATGAAGTCATTTTTGTTACTATGAATGAAATTTGGGGAATTTACTCAGTCTTTGCATTTTTGAATTATTGTTACTTGTTTCCCAGCTACAACCTGGAAAGTCGGTGTGAATAATCTTATATTGTCTCAGAACATAAATGTAATAGTATTAATTTAATAAACTGAGTATGTCAAGTACATAGGACTTAGGCAGTGCCTTTTTGACAAGCAAAGCCAGAAGTACCTGTGTTTATAGCAGAAATGAAATGTCAAAATATAAACGTGGCTCTCTGTGGTGAGTTAATGCTAGGGTCTGAAATTGAGAGTTTGTGGCTTTCATTTGGTTCACCAGTCCGGACTCCTTCCCATGTTGCCATGGAGATTGTATTAAAAGCATTGACTTCACTTTCTACCATGGTCTTTAGAATAGTTTCTTCTGTAACTGAAAAACAAGTACTTGACTCCAATGAAAATGAAATCAATATTTTTTTAATGTTCTAGACTAAAAGGTCTTAATAATATTATTTTTTAAGTTTTCTAAAATATTCAGTTCTGTGTACATTGCTTGTCATAAAATAATACATTGTTATCAGTCAATTTCTAAATCATTGTGGCCATCTGGCATTATTCTAAAAGAGAACATATTGAATATTCTTCTAAAATATCAAGTTCTATAGAAGTGTGAGTTCAACCTAAATTTAACAGAGCGAAGTAAAATTATGCCAGATTACAATATTTTGCATAAACAGTAAAGTTCCAGATCTTCCAATATACATAGCACAGAAGAATGGCTAGTAAATTCATGGTTTTGACGCCTGTAGGAATAGCACTTTTTCATTAACAAAATGTATTGTTCATTTACTAAAATGAAGAACATCATTTAGGATATTGTTTATTAGTAAACTAACATGTGTCTGGCTTTTCTTGAGCATTTCTGAGTTTCACAAGTTCTTTGTTTCCCCATAAGAATTCAGGCTACCCAGTATTTTTTCAGGAGCATTCAGAAAGTCTTACTTAAACCACCAGAGAATTTTGAGGCAACAACTAAAATTGATTCTTCCTATTCTGCATGGTCATGTTTGGCCATGACACATGCTTCAGGGTGCACTCCGATTGGGGCCTGGTGACATCACTGCTTTTGTGCAGTAAGGCCCTGCAGTGGGAAGAAAAGAACATACAGGTCTTAGGGGTCAGGACACCTAACCTGGAAATTGAGCTTACTGTGCTCAGACTTTGGGCAGGTCACGTTGCTTCTCTGGGCTTCAGGTTTTCTATTTCAAAATGATGATGACAATTTCAAATTCACCCAGTTATCATAAAAATTAAGTAAGAGAATTACTGTAGAAGCACTAAAACAAAAGTCATGGTGAGTAGTTGCGCCTCCATAAATGCTAATTGAATTTGATTTCATGGAGCCAGTCTGTACCTCTAGAATTCCTTTTCAGGTGTGATGTTTTGTTATTTTAGAAATACCAACCTTTTAGTTTGTATCTTCAATATTAACAGCTAGTACTTACATAGAGTTTATGATGTGCCAGGTTTATGATGTGGTTTAGGAACCACATATCTTAATCCTACAAGGTAAGTACTATTATTAGGTTGAATCATATACCTCAGAATGTCCACGTAGTTCACCCCAATACTCTCCCCTTTCTTTATGGGAACTGAGGCACAGGACAGTTAAAAACTGGTCCAAGGTCTCATAGCAGAGCTGGGATTTGAACCCGAGTGGTCTTGCTCTAAATCTGCCTTTTAACCACTGTGCTCTACAATAGGCTACTAAGTGGATCACTATATACTATGAACAAATTTTGACACAGTACTCATAAATACAATATTAATATTATCCCTAACATTCGGAACAAGGTGCTTTTTGAAATCTGTATCTGTATAATTTTAGTGTGTGCGCTAGGAAGTCCACATGGATGTAGTTCCACTCTTAATTATGGTCACCTTGGGAGGGAAGAATGTGGAATTATAGGGGTAGTGTCAGGGGACTTCAGTTTTCACCTCTATGTACTACAGAATCATTTGAATATTTTCAGTAAGCATGCATTTTTTACAAATCCACAAAAACAATAATTTGGACAAAATAGTATAATCTAGAAGTATTAAATAAAAGCCCTTGCCTAAAATGTTACACAGTTCTAAAAAGAAAAGGAAAATTCTTATAGCAAAATTTTTGTTTTATTAAAAATATTTTTAAACAAGTTACATAAGAGTATATATAGAATGGGCCAAGTTTTGTTAAATAATTATGGATGCAAATATATATAGAGTGTGTGTGTATATATATAGTGTTTAAACATGTACATATGTATAAGTATGCATATTTATTTTCACACATACATTTAAACAAGTATATACGTAGAAAAAGTCTTGAAGGACTCACACACCGGACTAACAGTGGTTTCCTTTGAGAAGTCTTGTTGAATTTTTGTAACAAGCTGATACTGCATTAGCAATTAAAAGTATTTTTAATCATGAAAACATTGGTAGGCTAGTGGTTTCCAGTAAACAAAAAGTACTCTTCAGTTACTTCCAAATTATTCAGAAGAATTCATCCACTCATTTATTCGTTTCTCAGTCATCAAACATGCAAGGAGCGTCTGCGGCCAGCAGGGCACCGCAGTAGGTGGTGTTGCCGTGACCGAGTCATCTACAGAGCTTAGTTCTCTTGGGAATTCTCCATGGTCTTCCAGGCTAGAATGATTACATGAGGGCCTGAAGTCTGGGTTATCATTGTGCCTTGGGATAGAGATCATTTGTCAGAGGGGATGAAGTACTGTCCTACAAAGGGCTTCCCTTTGTCTTTCAGAACAACCAATGCCACCCTTCTCCAGCCCAATAATAGTATCTGGTTTTTTTTTAATAGTCTCTTCTATCTAAGTTTTACCTGGTTTAATCACTTTTTAAATGTTTCTTTACCCCCCTGCTTTCTGTGGTTTTTTACTTTGTTTTTTGGAACTAATTAATAATATCAGTGATACTGACATTATCTGCATCCTTGTATTGAGAATTTTTTATTTTCTATCAGCAAAAGCCTATTCATTGGCACACTCTCAGGGTGTGACTTATTATATTTCCCACAAGTAAAACAGTCATCAACAAATTTAAGTAAATTGTTCTTGTTTCTTCCTTATTGTATCCTTCAACAATTATGTTGTAACCATCTGCTACACGTAATGCACTGTGCTACACATAGGGTATTCAGCTATGACCCAACCACCCAATACTTGTTTTTGCATATGTAACTCTCACCGAAAGTATGGGGCATGGATCAGTCAAATAGAGAAGCAAGTGTGTAACATTAAAGCCTCTGCTTCTGCACACAGACTCTTCCCAGGAGAGACAGCCATTATTATTATATAAATATATTATTATAGAAATAATACTATTTACATAATATTGTTTATGTAATTATATAAATTATTATGTAAATATATATTTTTTTTTGGAGGAGAAAAGAATTTATTCACAATCTTGCAAGAACGGACGCACAGCCAGAAACATGGCAGGCGTGCTAATAAAAGAACATGGCGATAGTTATATCCTAACCCTAATATGCAGGTCCCTCCCCTGTTTCCCCATTGGATGTGTACTCCAGAGGTTACAGACTATCCGAGAGAGCTAACTAGCCCACCTTTGAGATTTTGAATTGTATAGCCTATCAGAGTCAGAGAGAGTTAACTAGTTTAAATTTCCTGCCCAGAGTTCCTGCCTTTGATTATACCCCATAGCCCTTTACATTCCAGTAACCCTGGTTATTTTTCCCATATAAGGAGCTGGTGCTGATTCTAGGCTTATGTCATGACTTTCTCTCTGTCTCTTTCCCTTTACCACGGAGCCTGTTTAAGCCAGTTCTGCCACCATTTTCCCTATCCCATGTTGCCTTTATGTGAAAGCTAAACTTAACCCTTTCTTACAGATTCCCTCCTCTTTCTTTTTGAACTCTTTTTAGTTTTCACATTTTAGTTTCTCAAATCTGCTAAGAGCTTTTTCACATTCCTCATCATAGGGATCTTTCTCTTTGAGGGAGGTATAGATTATTCTGCTGATATTCTTGATTAGGGCTGTTTCGATGAGTCTTTGAACTAACCCCTGGGCACATGGGATAATGTAACACCCAGCTGTGAACACTTCAGCTGAAATGATAAGGGAAGTTTAAACAGATGTTGCAATTCCTTTCCATTTCCCGAACCAATTTTCCAACCACCCCGTTAGTGGGTTATTAATGCCAGAATTTTTTTGCTGGTTCCTGAGATAAGGCTGTTAAACCTTGTAAAGCTTTGGTGATAGTTTCATCAGGTGCCATATTATTGGGGATGAACATGCAACAAGTTCCGCCAATCATAACAGAGACACCTGCTTTTCAGCTAGCATTATGTCTAGGGCCATTCTATTTTCCCATGCCATTCAGCTAGTGGCGTCTAACTGTTCTGCTATTCCTTAATGACATCCATGGTATAGTTGATAAATTTTTGCTGATTATTAATAGCCAATCCACATTTTTATTGATGGTGACCTACCAGAATAAGAACGATTCAAATCCTGCAGCCACTTGACTTTTAGCTTTAAACTCATTTGGAACTTCCTGGGAATAAATATATTATTATTATATTATTATTATATAAATACAGCAAGCAAACACAATATATTAGTAGATGATTCTCCAAAAATATATACACAAGCTTGAGATTTCATCTGATCAACTCTGCCTCCTAAATACTTTTCTTCTGGCTGGAATCTCTGTATAAGTCAAGGATATGCTTTGTGTTTTTAATAAGGCTACAGGTTTGCAAAGAAAATCCCATACTTCTTATGACTTTTGTGGGTTCAATATGTGCCAACAGCATTGTGATTAGTTTTTTTAAGGAATAGTGGTATTTCTGTATTTTAAAAGCAAGCTGAAATGTTCTTTCTTCTGCCTTGCCTATAAATATTCTCAGAGAATCTAAAGCAACAAATGTCACATCTAATGTTCTTTGTAGAATTTATCGGAATCTTTTCCTTAACTGAAGAAATTATTGCTTAGCTTAAAGTTTCTCCCTTGTAACTACCATGTCTCTGATGCCAAGGTTCTGGAATTTTAAAGGGCTTAACCAGCAGAAATCCATTGTTAAGGCAGGAGACTTCTTGGTGTACTTGTAACAGCTTGGATCATTAATGCAATAAACAGATACACTGTGTTATTAGGTGATTTTCCCAAAAGCAAATATATACACAGGCTTGGGAATTTCTGTGTAGCATAAATATGACACCTCCAGGTTACCATCTCACTCCCTTAAGTGTCCTGTAGGGGTAAGGATCACCCAATGGGCGTTATGCTTCATGAGCCAAAAATTACATCTTTGTGGATTTCAATTTTTTTGCTTAGAACCTGTATTTTTAGAAACTCAGTGGTTGTACTCCACTATGAATGATTTACGCTTTACATAATTACCTTTTTTTAAAATCAGGAGAGCAAGTGTAGTCAGCTGATCTCTAAAAATGCACTTGGATGTTGAAGATCATTTTGTGTGTGAGGCTTGTTTCAGTTGTGATTATTACATATGTGTACATCCTGGTATAGAAAATTAACTGAACTGGGGTTCTAGTCAACTTTCATTTTTTAAAAATTAGTGATAATGCAACGTATCTAATAACTGAAAAACTTATGTAATTTCCTGAATTAAGGAAAAAAATTTAAAGCAACACTTGCCTTTTCATTTTCATAAAGGTATCATTTGAAAAGCAGATCAAGTCACATTTATCAATTTTAATTTTATGGTGCATGCTTTTGTGTCCTAAGAAACCTTTCCCTACTCCAAGATTGTGAAGATGTCCTCCTGTTTACTTCTAGAAGTTTTATAGTTTTAGCTTTTTAACTTAGGTCTGCAATCCATTTCAAAGTTTTGGATATGGTGTAAAGTAGGAATCAGTGTTCTTTCTTTCCCCTCATAAAGATATTCAGTTATTGCAGCAAAATTTGTTGAAGACTCACCTTTCTCCATTGAATTACATTAGTATCTCTTTCAAAAATCAAATGCCCATAAATGTGTGGGTCTGTTTCTGGAATGTTTCTTCTGTTCAATTGATCTGTATTATATCTTTATACCAATACCTTGATTACCTGTCCTGAGTCCTGTAAATTTATAGTAAGTCTTGACACTAGGCAATGTCAGTCTTCCAGTTATGTTCTTCTTCTAGGTTGCTTTGACTATTGTAAGTCTTTTGCTTTTGCAAATAAATTTTAAAGTCAGCTGAGATTTTGCTTGCTGTTGCAGTGACTGTATAGATCAATTTAGGGAGAATGAACATCTTAACAATACTGAATATTTCCATCCGGTAACATTATTTCTCTCTCTGCTTATTTATGTCTTCTTTAATTTCTTTCAGCACTATTTTGTGGTTTTCAGTATAGAGATCTTACAAATCTTTCACTAAATTTATGCTTAAGTATTTTTATACTTTTATACTATTATGGATGTTATTTTAAATTTTTTTTATTTTCCAATTATTTGTTGCTAATATATAGAAATATAGTTGATGTTTGCATATTAACCTTATACTGTGTGGCCTGGCAAAACTCCCTAATTAGTTCTGAAAGCTTTTTTATAGATACCTTAGGATCTTCTATATAGACAATCATGCCATAAACCAATGAAATTAATTTTTATTTTTCCAGTCAAATTGGAATGCCTTTGATTTCTTTCTCTTGTCTTTTTTTTTTTTTTTTTTTTTTTGCATTGGCTGAATCTCCAGTAGAATGCTGAATGGAAATAGTAAGAGTAGACATCTGGCCTTTAATCTTAGGTGAAAAACATTCCATCTTTCACCATTAAGTATGCTGTTAGCTGTGGATTTCACATAGATGCCCTTTATGAAGTTAAAGGTTCTTTCTATTCCTGGTTGTTTAGAGTTTTTGTCATTAATGAGTGTTGTAATTTATTAAATATTTTTGTGGCATCTATTGAGATTATTATTATTTATATGAATTCATTTTGTTCCATGCATATAGGAGTATACAGATAGTCTATTCTGACAACTTTCAGTTTTGGTAAGTTGTATTTTTCAAGTGATTAGTTTATTTTGTCCAAGTTGTCAAATATTGGCATAAAACTTATTGTAGTATTTCCTTGTTATCCTTTTAATATCTGTAGACTCCAGTGATGTTTTCCATTTTATACCTGTTTTAGGTAATTTTTGTTTTTCTTTTTTTTCCTTTCTTACTCTTACTGGGTGTTTATCAATTTTATTAATAGTACAAAGAGCCAAATTTTGGCATTGTTAATTTTCTCTTTTATTTGTCTCTTTTCTGTTCCATTGATTTATGTTCTCATCTTTATTTTCTTTCATTTTAATTACTTTGGGTTTAATTTACTCTTCATTTTTGAGTTTCTCACTGTGGAAACTTAAATCATTGATTTAAAACATTTTTTTTTTCAGTATAGACATTTAAAGGTATAAATTTCCTTCAAGCATGCTCTAGCTGCATTCCACAAATTTTGATATGTTGTATATTCATTATTATTTAGTTCAAAATATTTTTGTCTTGTATTTTCTCCTCTAACCCATAAATTACTTAGAAGTGTGCTGTTAGATTTCCAGATATTTGGGACTTTTCCAGATATCTTGTTATTGCTTTCTTATTTAGTTCCATTGGGGTCAGTGACCATACTCTGTAAGATTTCCGTTTTTTGAAATTTGAGCCTTGTTTTTATGACCCAGTATGTGTTCTACCTTAAATAGCTCATGTGCACTTGAGTAGAGTTTTAAACATAACACATCTCTTGTAAACAAAATATAGTTGGCTCTTGCTCTTTTGACCAATTTAACAATGTCTGCATTTTAATTGGGGTGTTTAGTACATTTATATTTAATGTAACTGTTGATATGGCTGGGTTTAAGTCTACCATCTTGCTTTTTGTTTTCCATATGTCTTTTCTGGTCTTTCTTTGTTTCTCTGTTGTTTCTTTCCTGCCTGCCTTGGGGCTAATTTAATACTTTTTTTGCTTGGTTTTATTTTATTTTTTGACTTCTTAGCTAATCTCCTTTTATTATTATTTTAATGTTGCACTACACATCTTTAATCCTAGTTCATTTAGCAGCTATATTATACTTCTTCATACTTCACCCTTTACTGAAAGCTGTATCTTCACATTCCTAACTTGCCTCTTCCCCTTCTGCCTTACCCCTGACCCTCCCCACTTCCTTCTTCACACTTGACAAATGTAACAACCTTACAACAATATAATTACATTTTACTGCCTCCCTCCATCTTTTGTTTAATTGTTGGAATGTATATGACAATAATTTCTCATTATCTGCCTCAATCAAGTGTCTGGGTTACTGTAATAATCAAGATTGCAGATGTTATGAAATACCAGCCATATCTGAAAAAAATAGTAAGTGTCCAGATTTATTTGTTTCCCAGGTTCAGATGGCAAGAGTTCAGATGATGAGGAAATGTGTGTGTGTCTGTGTGTGTGTGTTATGTTTTAGAAAATGAATTTATCTGGAGACATTCATTAGTAATGATGATAAATAATAAAGTGAATGAATCCTGTCTGCTCTTAGGGACTTGGGGACTTGATTCTAAAGTTAAAGAAACCATAATAACACCCCCCCCACCCCAATAAAACTGTGGGGGAGCAACACTTCCAGGGTTACTTTCCCCTTCCTGGGATGGACTAGACTTGGCTGCAGCAGAGTTTCAGCTTCAGTGAACACGATCATTCTGTCAGCAGCATTCCTCCCTTGAGAACCAGGACTTCCAAACCCACTGAACCCAAAATTGTGAAAACAGAAAGCACATTTTCTTTAAGCAAGTTTATAGGTGTGGTAGTAAGAAGGGTGTTATGGATTGAATTGTGCCCCCCCAAAAGTTATGTTGCATTCCTAATCCCCAGCACCTTAGAATGTGACCTTATCTGGAAATAGTCATGACAGATGCAATTGGGCAAGTTAAAATGTAGTCTTAATATAGTAGGATGGACCCTTAATTCAGTATGACTGGTGTCCTTATAAGAAGAGGAACTCTAAACACAGAGAGACAGACATAGGGGAGAATGCCATGTACGACTGAGGCAGAGAACACCATGGGTTGCTGGCTAACTAACACCAGAAGCCAGGGGAGAGGCAGGGAACACATTGTTCTCTACAGACGTCAGAGGGAGCGTGCCCCTGCCAGCACTTTGATTTCTGATCTAGCCTCCAGAACTGTGAGACTATAAATTTCTGTTTTAAACCATCCAGTTTGTGGTACTCTGCCACAGAAGCCCCAGGAAACTAAGAAAAAGGGCCACTCCCACTTACACCCCTTGGTTCCTAGATTCTTGTATTTGTGCTGTAGGGAGAAAGCACCATATGTTGACCACCTTTAAAGCATTAATTGCATCCTGTAGGACAGCATGGCCACCTTATAGGTTGTCCCACCCATCTGGCATAGTAATTGAACCTTCAGTAGGCTCGTCTACCTTTCTTTGAGGCAAGATGTTTCTGAGTGGTTATGTACAAGGCAAGATCACTGAATTTTGGAGGCAGGAGCCTGTTGCTGTACTTCACCATAAAGTTAGTTCCTTGGTTGGTATGATGGTTTGAAGCTATATTTTCCCCAGAGAAACATGTTCTTAAATTTAGTCAATTCCTGTGGGTGTGGACCCATTATAAGTAGGACCTTTTGATGAGTCTACTTCAGTTAAGGTGTGGCCCACCTCATTCAGGATAGGTCTCTGTTCAGGACCAGACCAAGTTCATGCAATGCATGGGCTGGTGGCTGCTGCAAGACTGAAAAACACACAAGGCACGGAAGTAGACAAGATTTATTGGGATTTACAAACAGGAGGGGTTCTCTGGTGGCAGCTGTTCCAGAGGTTTAGCACGCCATGAGGAATAGGTGTCCAGGGGAAGTAATATGTGATTTTAGAACAAAGACATTCCATTTAGTATAAGAACATCAGGTCTCTAGCATAATCATTAAAGGGGCCTAAAACTTGATGTTTTACTAACATTAGTGTTTAAGACTAAGATACAATCAATGCCATTTTTACATCTGTGATTGTTGTGGGAGATTGTTTGCTTTCTTGACCTTTGTCTTGGGCTAAAGCAGGTTTGTTATGGGCCATTTAGGAGGGGGCCCAGCCGCTTAACAGGCTGCATTGACCGTAGGACAGGCATTGCATCCATGTACCACAATAACAACGTAAAAGACAACGGAATAGTCATAATCCAACATATAGGGCAGATAATCCTACAAAGAAATGCTGCCAAGGCTAAAGAAGAGAATCATACCAAGTAGAAAGGGGGTCAGTAGATAACTGGTCAATACTGTGTATGTGCTCTTGCATATGATTTAAAGCTTGTGAAATATTATGTAAGTGATCAGGAATAAATACACAACATTGTATGTTTATAAGGGCACACGTTCTGCCTTGTGCCACAGTTGGTCAGTTGAGCAGTATGGTCTAAGGTTACTGCTTCTGCTGTCAGCCATCCTATCCCATCATGTACAGCATACCCTAAAATAGGCCAGGGCTTATTTACTTCTTTCCTCACAAGGGAAAAGATGTAAGCCCAAGTCTCATTATAAGACAGTAATTGGATTTCAGTGTTAAAAGAGAAAGTCTCAGTTCAGATTTGTTGGTGTGTTGAATTCTGCCATGTCAACAGGATGTTCCACATAGTCCACTTAGCAGAAGCTGTGGTCCAGGGAAGGCCGATAGCACTCAAAGTTGGCAAGTCTGTGCAAACCCAACTGGGTTTGGTCGTGGGCATGAGTTACCACTGAAGCCCACTGAAGAAAGGTGTTTACAAGGGTGCTATGGGTGAAAAGATCTTTATGGGGAACAATAGGGGGTAAATCTTGTTTATTTAATAATACACATGCAAGAGTTCCTCTGGTAGATAGTGAGGTACCAGGCAGAGGGACATTGTCAGAGGTTTTAAATACCAGATATTCTCTTCCTGTAAATCTTGAGAGTCCTCCATTGTGACATCAATCATTAGTCTAGGTATAGGAAGGGTCCCACATAGTTATACATAAGGTTCCTATGGGAATAGGAGGCACCAGATTGGTGATAAAAGTTTTAGCATGCATTTTTTTGTATAAATTATGGCTGTATTACAATTTTGTGGATGACTTCTATTCCCCATGGGCTTAAGATTCCCAACCAGCACAGCTGCATAGGCCAGCACCAAGGCCAAAGGACCTCATTTTCCCCTGTTTGTATGGTCTGAGGCATAGGCAACAATGAATTATTATTATTCCCCCTTTCAGGCTGTAAAGTAGCTGGCCCTTTAATTTGTGTCCTTAGCACTTGCATTAGTCCTACTGTTAGCATTTCAATAGGAGCTGGGGCTGTAACTCTCAGTGTAGAGTTTAGGTGGGTTAGGACCTGATAAAGTCTTTAGTCCATTGTTGTAGGGATTTCTTATCATCTTTCAACTGTTCCTTAAGAGACCATTCATTCTTTCTGTAAGACCTGCACCTGTGGAGTTATAGGGTAGATGAAAAGTCTACATTACATGATAGTCCATTGCCCATGGTTGGATCATTTGTCCAGTGAAAGGGGTTCCCTGGTCACTGTCTATTTGCATAGGTACCCCATAGAGGGCACTTACCCTTTCTAGCAGTGTTTGGTGGCTCACTGATTAGCTTTTCCCACCAGAAAAGCTAACAGAAGTCCTGTAGCAGTATCTACCATGGTGAATACCGATGTAGTTCACTTGCCACCAGTCACTGGAGCCTGTGATCAGCCGATGTGTCCTATCTGGTGCAGTAATCTTCACAGTCATCCCAGGGAGCACAATGTGTTGCCTATAAGTTGTTGGCATGTGATGAGTAGCTGGAACTGCTGGGTTAAACACCATAAGGTTTGATACCCTCAGTGTCCACTCTTTTGATGAAGCCACTTGGTTGCCTCTTGAGTTTCAGTAATATGGCTCCGGACTTGAGGGAGGGCATCTGCCTCAATGTTCCCAGGTAGCATGTTAGGAGTGTGGGTGGGGACATGATAGACAGTTACTTTTTGTCACTGGCAGGCATCCCAGATGTCTTCCAATAACTCTTGTCCCCATAGGGGGCAACCTCTGACTGTCCATGATTCTTGTTTCCAGGTTGCCATCCAGGTCATGAGGCCTTTGTAAACAGTCCAGCTGCTGGTGCAGATAGTTAGCATGTCTCTTGGTTCATGCACTGTTACCATCCATATGGTTTTTAATTCAGCCCATTGACTGCTTTGTGTAGCACCAGTCTCCCACCATATAGTGTCAGTACAGGGTTGTACCACCATGGCTGTCCATGTGGGAGGCTGCTCACGTGTGGATCTATCAGTGTACCAAGTAGACTTGGGAATTGTTCCTGTGCCCTCTGTAGTGAATATTTCAACAGCTATCTCAGGTGCAGCAATTTTAGCTGTTGAATCTTCTACATATGACACTGGTTGTAAAATTTCATGCATCTTGGCATTAAGATGGCTGGTATTGAAAATACAGTGTTGCAACAAGTAAGCTTTCCACTTTATTAAAGTACTTAATTGTGCACTGCCAGAGTGTGGCTTATTGGCCATGTCCGTCTTCAAGATGATAGGAATTTTGTGTGTCAGACCTTCCACTTCCAATAGAGCATGATAAGCAGCACATGGTTGCTTTTCTAAGGCGCTGTATCTTAATTCTACCCCTTCCCATAATTGTGACCAGAACCCTAGGAGTACTCATTTAGAATGTTGCCTCTGCCACAAACCCCATCTGAGACCAATGTCAGTTCTAGCCACATCCAATTCATAGAGTAGATCAGGATCTACTCCCCTCAGTGCTTGTGCCAGTGCTGTTTTTGCTTTCTCAAAAGCCCTTTTTGCTTTCTCAAAAGCAGCCTGCTGGGGGTCATCCCATTCCCAGATACGACCTTTCCTAGTTAACATATTGTGGTTTTAGTATTTGAGCTAAATGGGGAATGAAATGTCTCCAATATCCTAGTAGTCCTAGAACATGCTTTAATTGCTTTGGCATATGCAACATAGGAAAACATTGTGCCTTATCAATTACTGCAGAAGGAATAATTTTTCTCCAACTTGACCATATAATACTCAAGAGTTTGACAGAACATCCAAGGCCTTGTAGGTTTTCATGATTGATTACTCATGCCCAGCTCTCAAGATGGGATATTAACATTTCTGACACATCTTTTAATTCTGAAAGGGAATCACTGGTTAACATAATATCATCCATATAATTAAATAAAGTCACAAATTTGGGTTTTCTCAATTGGCCAAGTCTTTTGCCCCTAGGTCACGGCAAATGGTCAGGCTATGTAAATAGCCTTGTGGGAGCACTGTGAAAGTCCTCTGTCATCCTTCCCAGGTGAAGGCAAAAGCAGGTTGACTTGCTTTATCTAAGGGAATACTGACAAAAGCGTTAACTAAATCTAAAAATGATAATGACATAAATGAGTGCCAATTTCTTGTAGTAAAGAGGCAATGTTTGAACCGCTGCACACAATGCTGGCATTACTTTATTTAATTTGTGGTAATCTGCTGTTATGCCCCAGGTTCCATCAGGTTTCCATACTGGCTACACAGGACTATTAAAGGAACTATGGGTTGGTATTAATATTCCCACTCTGTAGTTCCTTAATGGTTGCAGAAATCTCTTATGTCCCCCTGGGGACTTACATTGTTTAGTGGCTACAATCTTCTGAGGTTGCAGTACTTTTACCAGGTACCATTCTGCCTGCCCTTTTAAGACCACTTTCACTACTCTTCACTGGGAGCGGAATTCTCCTGTGGTAGTTTGTAATGTGGAATTTATGAGAAGATCAAGTCCTAATATATATTCATGTATAGGAGAAATATATACAATGTATTCCTAGGGGGCAGTCTCCCAATTTGCAAGATCTAATTATGCCATTTGGCTCTGATTGTCTTTCCCCCATTGCCATCTATGACCAACACAGGTCCATTAAATCAGGCTACATTTCCATAAATTGAAGTACATTCAGCCCCAGTATCCACTAGTGCCAACACTCTCTGTTGGTAGGGGACAAATAAATAGTTAATTCTACACCTGGCCTCTAATCCCTGGGGTACCCAGTTATTGCTTGTACCCGAGAGTCTTGACCCCTCCCCTATGGAAGGGAAAGGGAGCTTGCCAAGTATGCCGGTTTAAGTGTATTGTGTCCCCCAAATGCCATTATCTTTGTGGTCTTGTGGGGCAGACGTTTTGATGCTTGTTGGATTTGCTTGGAATGTGCCCCACCCAGCTGTGGGTAATGATTTTGATAAGATGTTCCCATGGAGGCATGGCCCCACCCATTTGGGGTGGGCCTTGATCAGTGGAGCCATATAAATGAGCTTACTCAGAGAGAGGGAACTCAGTGAGTGCAGCTGTGAGTGATGTTTTCAAGAGGAGCAAGCTTGCTAGAGAGGAACGTCCTGGGAGAAAGCCATTTTGAGGCCAGAGCTTTGGAGCGGACGCCGGCTGCCTTCCTAGCTAGCAGAGGTTTTCCAGACGCCATTGGCCATCCTTCGGTGAAGGTACCCGATTGCTGATGTGTTACCTTGGACGCTTTGTGGCCTTAAGACTGTAACTGTGTAGCGAAATAAACCCCTGTTTTATAAAAGCCTATCCATCTCTGGTGTTTTGCATTCTGCAGCATTAGCAAACTAGGACACCAAGTTTCAAAGGGCAGGGGGGCTCTCATGTTTTGAAAGGGTGTTTCTTAGTCGGTTTATCTTCCCCTTCAGCTGTTTGGGGACTTATTTTAGTAAATCTTTTATCTTTGCATAATTTGCTCCACAATTTAACTTAAATAGCATTTGGCTGTTTATCTCTGGTTTCTAATTCTGTCCCTTTGGTAATCAGATCAGCCCACATTTGCTTACTTGGAGACCCAATGAGGGATGTCATGTTTCTTGAGTTTTTCCCATGGCTCTTACTCCTCTTTTTCAGAGCCACTCAGATTCTTCAAGATCTGCTATGGCTTGAGCTGTTCTTGAAATGGGCTGTCCAACTAGAGGACTCAAAATGGACATGAGGGGTCCTTAAAAATGATTAGGAGCAGAGTGAAGGATGTTGTCTTTCATCCCTGCTGTAAAAGTTTCATTGTTGGGGCCTGCAAAATTCTCATATATATTGCATGTTTCATCCCAAGACCCCATAAAACATCTTGCAGTTCTTCCATAGATTGCCAGTGGGGAGTGGTATGTGGGACATCTCCCTCCTTGAACCAGGCAATGTTGCATGCAGCTATTAGCCAGGCTAACAAGCATACTGTTTCTATTTGATTTAGGGTGTCATACAGGTGCTGGTATAGGGATGGTGTGTTGTGATAGATGCTAACTTATTCATTTCCATCCCAGTTACATTACACCCTTGGATCCTGTGTCCCACGATCATAAAAGCCAATTGCATAATGACTCCCTGGTTTTCTGCCTGTAATGCTGCCCGAAGTTACCTAATTCAGCAGCAGTATAATCTTTCACGGTAATATGGAGTTTCTGCTCAAGAGGTTGTAAATTCTGAGGATCCACTCCATTAAGTCGCTCCTGCGCTATTTTTATTTTTTGCTGTAGCACTGGGTGTACTTGCTGGGGGTGGCTCCTCTTCCTCCACTTCCCATACTTATTTCTTTTCTTCCTCTTTATCATCAGGTGAAGAATCTAAGGGATTCCAAGCTTTTGGGTCCCACCCTGGATTAGTTACTATTCTCCAGGCTTGAACTTGGGGTAATTTCCAACCATGGGCACAAGCATATGTACAGGCTAAAGTTTCTAATTGATCATCCACATGACTCAAGCACTTGGTTAAGGCATCTTTCGTGACTGCTTGAGCAAGCCATGTATCCCTCTGTAATTTTTATTCCTCCTCTAGATAGTGGGATGTTGTTTCTGCCACCTGTTCTGCCTCTCTGGCCATACATAAGGCTCCTAAAAGGGGCCAGGTTATGGCCACTGCTACTTGGTGTTCTTTTTCTTTCTCCTTCTTTTTTTTTTTTTTTTTTTTTTTTTTGCTAAGATTTAGTTGTCCTGCTATCTATTGCAAAACAGTAACACCACCAGAGTTTTCAGGGTGTCCCCATATTCTCACGGCAATCCCCATCTGTCCAGGAGGGCAGCCACCTCTCCCCACATGGATAATACAGGCTACCGTGGGATTTACTCCAAGGAGTCTCCCTTCCCCAGACCCTAAACCACATGTTCACTGTTAGTACATGGAAGTGTGATTGATTTTTAAAATTTTACTATTTTTAATTGTGGTAAGGTATACTTAACATAAAAATAGTTTTAACCATTTTTAAGTGGACAACTCTGTAAGGTTAAGTACATTGACAATATCATGTAACTTTCACCACGATCTACTTCCAGACTATTTTCATCATCCCAAACCAAAACTCATACTCATTAGCAATAACTCCCAATCCCCCTCCCCTCCTCCTGGTAACCACTATTCTGCTTTCTGTCTCTGTGAATTTGCTTATTCCAAGTATTTCATATAAGAAAAATCATACATATTTGTTCTTTTGTGAGTGGCTTATTTCGTTCAACATGATGTCTTCAAGGTTCACCGATGTAGCATGTAACAGCATTCATTTCTTTTTAATGCATTGTGTAGATATACCACATTTTGTTTATCCATTTATCTTTTAATAGACATTTGGGTTGCTTCCACCTTTTGGCTGTTGTGAATGAAAGTTGGTATACAAATGTCTGTCTGAGTTCCTGCTTTCAGTTCTTTTGAGTATATATCTAGGAGTGGAATTGCTAGGTCAAATGGTAATTTTATGTCTAACTTTCTGAAGAACTGCCAAACTCATTTCCACATCAGCTGCACCATTTTACATTCCCACCAACAGTGCACTAAGGTTCCTGTTTCTCTGCATGTTCGCCAACACTTTATATTGTCTGTTTATTTTAAATATAATAGACATCATGGGTGTGAGGTGATAACTCATTGTAGTTTTCACTTGTATTTCTCTGATGGCTGATGATGCTGAGTATCTTTTCATTTGCTTATTAGCCATTTATATGTCTTCTTTGGAGAAATGTCTGTTCAGATCCTTGGTCCATTTTTTAATTGTGTTGCCTTTTTATCATGGAGCTGTGGGAGTTCATTATTTATTCCGGATGTTAAACCCATTCTGTCAGTTGTCATTTCACTATCTTGATATTGTCCTTTGATACACAGAAGTTTCTTTTTAATGTTTGTGATTTATTTTTGTATGTTGATCTTGTATCCTGCAACCATGTTGAACTCACTTATTAGTTCTAGCTGGGTTTTTGTAGATTCCTTGGGATTTTCTACATAGACAAGTCATCAGCAGATGAGAACAGTTTTATGTCTTCCTTTCTAAGTTATATGCCTTATTGCAGTGGTTAAAACTCCAGCACTCTTACGCACAATTTAGACAACCCTTTTTAGGTTCTAAAGAATTGGGGTAGCTGGTGGTGGATACCTGAAACTATCAAACTACAACCCAGAACCCATGAATCTCGAAGACAATCGTATAAAAATGTAGCTTATGAGGGGTGACAGTGGGATTGGGAAAGCCATAAGGACCGCACTCCACTTTGTCTAGTTTATGGATGGATGAGTAGAAAAATAGGGGAAGGAAACAAACAAACAGACAGACAAAGGTACCCAGTGTTCTTTTTTACTTCAGTTGTTCTTTTTCACTCTAATTATTATTCTTGTTATTTTTGTGTGTGTGCTAATGAAGGTGTCAGGGATTGATTTAGGTGATGAATGTACAACTATGTAATGGTACTGTGAACAATCGAATGTACGATTTGTTTTGTATGACTGCGTGGTATGTGAATATATCTCAATAAAATGAACATAAAAAATAAAATAAAATAAAAGAAAGCAAAGGCAAAACAAAACAAAAAAAAACAAAAAAAAACTCCAGCACTGTGTTGAGTGAAATTGGTGAAAGTGGACCTTCTTGCCTTGTTCCTAATCTTAGACGGAAATCATTCTGTTTTTCACCATTGTGTATGATGATAGCAGTAGGCTTTTTGCATATAGTCTTTTTAAAGTTGAGAAGATTTACTCTTTTCTCAATTTGCTGAGAGTTTTTATCAGAAATGGGTGTTGGGCTTTGTCAAATGCTTTTTCTGCTTCAATTGATATAGACATATGATTTTTTTCTTTAGCCTGTTGATAGGGTAGTTTACATTGAGATTTGAATATTGAACCAGCTGTGCATGCCTGGAATAAATCCCATTTGGTTATGGTGTAGAATTCTTTTTATACATTTCTGGATTTGATTTGTTAGTTCTTTTTGAGGATCTTTGTATCTAAGTTCATGAGCGATATTGGTACATAGTTTTCTTTTTTCTGTCTTTATCTGGTTTTGGCATCAGGATAATGCTGGTCTCATAAAATGAGTTGGAAAGCATTCCTTCCTCTACTATCTACTATTTTTCTGAAATAAATGTGTAAAAAATGCTTTTAATTCTTCTTTAAATGTTAAGCCCAACTCTGCAAATAAATTCTAGACCCTTCCCCCAACATGGGACAGGGCCCCCCAGGTGAGTGAGTCTCCCTGGCAATGTAGGACACAGATTCCGGGAATGAGACTGACCCTGGCATCTAGGGATTGAGAATGCCTTTTTGACCAAAAAAGGGAAAAGAAAGGCCACAAAATGTTTCAGTGGCTTAGAGATTTCAAGTAGAGTCAGGAGGCTGTCCTGAAGGTTACTCCTATGCAAGGGTCTGGTATTGGTAATTCATGATTCGTATCAAGTTTCCCCTAGATGTGCCAAATGGCCCAGTATGATAAGCCCAAGTCAGCAGTAGTCCCGAGTATCCTAAAGAATACCCAGGTTCCTATATGAGATTTTATAAAAGTTTCACTCACTAAGTTTATTCTTCAGAAACTTTAATCCTCCAGAAAGCTTCTTTGCCATCTAAGTCCCAAAACCCAGAGGCAACAGCCCCTTCAAGAATGCCAGCCAGATGCAACCCCTTTTCTTATAATGTTGACACCCCTTTTTAACATGAACAAGTTAGGATGGTCACTGCCTAGACATCCCTGAAGATCGGAAAAGTGATTAAACTAGAGGAAGGGATAGCAACAGACAAGATAGAGTTAAACAAAGGATTATGAATACTGAATCTCTATATAATTTTCTTTTTCTTAGTTTCTAGGGTATTAGAATAGCTAGAAGGAAAGAACTGAAATGGTGGAAATGTAACCCATAACATTCTTTAAAATTTGCTATATGGTTAATTGTTAAATGGTAATTTGAAAGTTATCACCCTTTTGTATATATGTTATATTTCACAATAAGGGAATAACTGAACTAGGAACTGTAACTCATAACATTCTTGGAAATTTCCTATATAACTACTTGTTAAATCGTACTTTGAAAGTTATCACCTTTTGCATATATGTTATATTTCACAATAAGGAAATAACTGAAACTGTGGAGCTGTAGCCCATTACATTCTTTGAAATTTGCTCTCTAACTACTCATTAAATTGCCCTTAGAAAGTTATAACTTCTATGTATATATGTTATATTCCACAATTAAAAAATGATCAAAAAAATGATAATGGGGGAAGTAGAATTAGGGTGGAAATGGGAAGAGATGGAGAACTTTTCACCTTTTATTTATATACTTCAATATTGTCCACGTTTACAACAAGCATATCTCTAGTTTCGTTAATTTTTTAAAAGTAGTAGGTCATAAATGAAGTTTGCAAAAAAAGTATTTGATAAAATTCTCTAGTGAAACCATCTTGGCCTAGATATTTCTTTATCAGGGACTTTTTAATTACAAATTCAATTTTTTAATGGTTATAGAACTATTGATATTGTCTATATCATCTTGGTTTAGTTTTGCTAATTCATGATTTTCAAGGAAATGACCTTTTTCTTCTAGGTTGTAAAATTTGTGAGCATAAAGTTGTGCATAGTATTCCCTCTTTATCCTTTTAATGACTGCAGGGTCTGTAGTGATATCATATGTTTCATTTCTGATATTAATTTCTGTCTTTTCCCTTTTCAGCTTTGTCAGTCTTGCTAGAGGTTTATCAGTGTTTATTTTTTTTGTTTTGTTTTTTGTTTTTTTATCTTATTGACATTTTCAAGTTTATTGTTTTGTGTTCTTATTTTATTTCCTTCCTTCTGCTTGCTTTGGGTAAAATTTGCACTTCTTTTTTACAGTTTCTTGAAGTGGGAACTTATATTACTGATTTGAGACCTTTCCTCTTTTCTAATGAAAGCTTTTGGTGCTATAAATTTGTCTCTCAGCACTACTTTAGCTTGTCCTCCAAATTTTGATATATTGTACTTTCATTTTTATTTAGTTCTGTATATTTTAAAAATTTCCTTTGAGACTTCCTCTTTGACTAACCATGGGTCAAAAAATATATATATGTTTTTTACTTTCCACATGTTTGGAGATTTTCCTGCTGTCTTTCTGTTTGATTCCTTTATAGTCAAAGAACATACTCTATATGATTTCAACTTTCTTTAGTCTTAAATTGCTCTTCATTTTCTAGTTTCCTAAGGTGGAAGCTTAGGTTATTGATTTTAGAGCTTTCTTATTTTTGAATACATACATTTAATGCTACAGATTTTCCTCTGAGCACTACTTTTGCTGCATCCCACAACTTTTTGTTGAGTTGCATTTTCATTTTCACTTACTTCAAAATATTTTTAAATTTCTCCTGAAACTTCCTCTTTGACCCATGTATTATTTAGAAAGCTGTTGTTTAATTTCCAAATAGCTGGGGATTTTCTAGCTATCTTTCTGTTGATTTCTGGTTTAATTCCACTGTGGTCTGATACATAGTTCAAGTATTTTCTATTGTTTCAAAGTTATTAAGGTGTGATTTAATGATAGAATGTGGTTCATTTTGGTGAGTTTTACAGGGAAGCTTAAGAAGAACGTGTGTTTCACTGTTTGGGGCTGAGTATTTTCTGACAATTTCTGTATTTTAATTGGTGTAATTGATGACTATTTAAATTTAATGTAATTATTGATATATGTGATAGATTGGGTTATGTACCCCAGGGGGGAAAAAAAAACATGTTCTTAATTTTAATCTGCAATCCTGTGAGTATGAACCCACTGCAAATAGCACCTCTTGAAGACATTATTTCTTTTTTATCTTTTTTTTTTAATTTTTATTGAGATTGTTCATATACCATACAATTATCCAAAAATCCAAAGTGTACAATCAGTTGCCCCCAGTATCCTCATACAGCTGTGCATCCGTCACCACACTTAATTTTTGATCAATTTTTAGAACCTTTTCATTACTCCAGACAAGAAATAAAGTGAAAGAAGAAAAAAAAAAAAGAAAGAAAAGGAAACTCGAATCCTCCCATACCCCTAACCAACCCCCCTCCATTGTTGACTCTTAGTATTGGTATAGTACAATTGTTACTGTTTATGAAAGAATGTTGAACTACTACTAACTATAGTATATAGTTTGCAACAGGTATATATTTTTTCCCTATATACCCCTCTATTATTAACTTCTAGTTGTATTGTCATACATTTGTTCTGGTTCATGGAAGAGATTTCTAGTATTTGTACAATTAGTCATAGACATTGCTCACCATAGGATTCAGTTTTATACATTCCCATCTTTTGACCTTCAGCTTTCCTTCTGGTGATATTTATGACTCTGAGCTCCCCCTTTCCAACTCATTCACGCACCATTCAGCACTGTTAGTTGTTCTCACAACATGCTACTGACACCTCTGTTCATTTCCAAACATTTAAGTTCATCCTAGTTAACATTCTGCTCATACTAAGTAACTGCTCCCCATTCTTTAGCCTCGTTCTATATCTTGGTACCTTATATTTCATGTCTGTGAGTTTACATATTATGATTAGTTCCTATCAGTGAGACCCTGCAATATTTGTCCTTACATGTCTGGCTTATTTCACTCAGTCTATTTCCCTCAAGGTTTTGTTGAAGACGTTATTTTTATTTAAGGTATAATCCAACTGAATGAGAATGGGTCTTAATCCAGACTACTGGAGACTTGATATAAAGGGGACACAGAAGTCACAGAGGCAAGGAAAGTAGAGGACATTGCCATGTGATGGGAGGTAGAGATACAAGCCAGGGAACCCCAAGGATTGCTGGCAGCCAGCACCAGAATGCTATAGTCTTTGGGGAGAGAACATGCCTTGCCAATACCTTGATCTTGAATGATTTCTGGCCTCAAAACTGTCTATCATTTTTTTATTTGATTTCTGTTTATTTCCTCTATTTCTTGTTCCTCTGTTCCTCTTTTATTACCTTCCTTTAGGTTATTTCAACATTTTTTTTTTTTTTTTAGAATTCCATCTTGATTATTTATAGGGTCTTTTAGTATGTCACTTTGTATAGTTTTCTTAGTGGTTGCTCTAGTCATTACTGTGTATGTATATAACTTACTACAGTCTACTGGCATTTGTGTTTTACCAATTCAGTGAAGTATAGAAGCCTTACTTCCCCTTAGTTCCCTTTACCCTGCCCACTTTTTATATATGATTGTCTTAAGTATTTCCTCTACATTGAGGGCCACATCAGATGGTATTATAATTTTTCTTCATCCATCAATACGATGTAAGAAATTCAGGGCAGTCTATTTTATTTACCACTTATTTACCCCATTCTGATTTCTTTTTTTCTTTCTTAAGTCTCAAACCTTTTTCTGTTATTATTTCCTGTCCTGTTCTGCCTTGGCTGATACAAGAGGACACACACTGGTTGGCTTAAACAACAGGAATTTATCATCTCACAGTTTGGGAAACTATAGAAGTCCAGAATCAAAGTGTGAGCAGGACCATGCTCTCTTTGAGTCTGTAGCGTTCTGGTGGGGTCCGTGGCGTGACTCGGTCTCCAGCTCCGTCACATGGTCATCAGTCTCCGTTCGTCTCCTCCTCGCTCCTCCTCTGTGTCCACATTTCCTCTGCCTGTGAAGACTCCAGTCATATTGGATCAAGGCCCAGTTTGACTTCACCTAAACTAATACCATCTTCAAAGATCCTATTTACAAATGGCTTTGCATTCACAGGCCAGGGATTAGGACTGGAACTTGTTTTTATGGGGAACGTGATTCAACCTGTAACATTTCCTTTCTCTTTAGAGAACGTCCCTTTAGCTATTCTTTAAGGTAGTTTTGCTAGGAACAAATTCTCTTATTTTTTTTCCTTTGTGTGAGAATGTCTTTATTTCGCCTTCATCCCTGAAGAATATTTTTACCAGATATAGAATGAATTCACAGTTGAGTTCTTTTCTTTCAGTATTTGAAAAATATTGTGCCACTTCTTACCGTCCTTCATGATTTCAGATGAGAAACCCACTGTTATTCAAATTGATGTTCCCCTATAATAGTTTCTCTTTTGTGGTTTTAAGTATATTTTCTTTGTCTTTTAGTTTTCAGAAGGTTAATGATGATGTTTCTTGGCATGCATTTCTTTTGATTTTATCCTATTTGGAGTTTATGTCTTTTATCAATTTGGGGAAGTTTCCGGCCATTATTTATTTGAGTACTTTTTCAGTCACACTTTCTCATCTTCTGGGATTCTGATGACACAAATATCAGCTCTTTTGTTTTTCTCCCACAAGTCCCCAAGACACTGTTCATTTCGTTTCATTCTGTCCTCATATTCAGTTGAATAAATTCTGTTCATCTGTCCTCAAGTTCACTGATTTTATCCTCTGTCATCTCCACTCTACTATAATGCTCATCTACCAAATTTTTAATTTTAGTTTTTCCGTTTTTTAGTTCTGTAATTTCCATTTAATTCTTTATGACTTATTTTTCTTGGCTGAGATTTTCTAATTTTCCATTTGTTTCAAGGCAGTTTTGCCCGTTGAGGTGTAACATAAGGGCTGGAGGAGGTATGTTTCAGCTTCTTGCTAGGCCCCACTGACGCCCCCCCAACCCCCAGCAAAAGTGGGGCACTGACTCACAGTACCTTGTGGCAGATGGGTAGGTGAAAATTCAGCTTCCCACTAGGCTCCACTGGCACCTTCTCAGCAAAAGCGGAGCATGGACTCACCTCCTCATTGCTGCAAGAGGGCTCAGAGCTCAGCTTCCAGGTGGGCTCCTCTGATGGCAGGAGACAGCTGGGGGAAGAGGCAGAGTGCCAACTAGCCCTACCTCCCACCACCTCCTTCTGCCTGAGTCTCAGCTTCCTCCTGGGACTTGCAGACAGCTGGACAGGGGCAGGGGGAATGGAGTGGTTACTAGCCTCGGCTCATACTGCACCATTAAATCTTCTTGTTGGTAAGGTGTGGTGGACACTCAGAACACTAGATCTGTCTGACATTACTTGGTAGGAGAATCAGAACACTGCCTAGTTCCTCTGGGAGGGGGGTGGGGATGGGAGATCAGCTTCCTACTCAACCACCAATACCACCAGGAGGGAAAATAGGGGTGTGCCTGCCTCTTCCAGGGGAGATACAGCAAATTGGCTCCTTGCTAGACCCCACCAATACCAATTAGCAGGGGAATCAGAGTGTGCCATCTGCTTCTGTGGGGCCAAGGAGTGGGTAGAAGGAAAACTCTACTTGGCCTCACAGAAAGAGCAGGAGGCCAAGGGTGCATTTGTTGTTGTTTATTGATGTTTATTCTAGTACCGTATATACAATGCAAAATTTCCTATTTTAACCATTATAAGTATACAGTCAGTGATATTACATTCACAATATTTTGCTACCAGTACCATCATCCATTACCTAAACTTTTTCATCACTCCAAACAGCAACTCTGTACCGTTTTCCCCTCCAGACCCTTGTAACCTGTAATCCACTCTCTGTCTCTATGTATTTGCTTATTCAAGGTATTTCATATAAGTGGAATCATGTAAGATATGCCCTTTTGTGTCTGGGTTGTTTCACTCAACATGATGTCTTCAGGGTTCATCCATGTTGTAGCATGTACCAGAACTTAATTTCTTTTTACAGCTGCATAATATTCCAGTGTATGTATATACCACATTCTGTTTATCCCTTCATCTGTTGATAGACACTTGGGTTATCTCCACCTTTGGCTATTGTTACTAATGTTGCTATGAACATTGGTGTACAGATACCTGTGCAAGTCCCTGGCTTCAATTCTTTGGGGTACATATCTACAAGTGGAATTGCTGGTTCATATGGTAATCCTGTGTTTTACTTTCTGAGAAACCACTGTTTTCCACATCACCTGTACCATTTTACATTCCCACCAACACTGAATGAGTGTCACTATTTTTCTGCATCCTTGCCACCGCATGTTATTTTCTATTTTTTTAATAGCCATTTCAGCAAGTTGTTTAGGTTTGCATTTCCCTAATGATTAATGGTGTTGAACATAGGCTTAACTCCATTTCATGTTTATTATCCATGTGCACATCTTCTTTGGAGAAATGTCTATTCAAGTTTTTACCCATATTTTAATGGAGTTGTTTGTCTTTTTATTGTTGAGTTGTAGGAGTTCTTTATATATTCTGGATAGTAGCTAACCCCTTATCAGAAATATGATTCACAACTATTTTCTCCCATTCTTTAGGTTTTCTTTTCACTTTGTTGATAATGTCCTTTGATGCACAGAAGTTTTAAATTTTGATGATGTCCCATTTATCTATTTTTTTCTTTTGTTGCTCATGTTTTTGGTGTCTTATTTAAGAATATGGGATCCTGTAGTTTTTCCTGTATGTTTTCTTCTAAGAGTGTTATGGTTTTAGCTCTTATGTTTAGGTCATTGATCCATATTGAGTTAATGTATGTATATGGTTTGAGGTAGGGGTCCAATTTCATTTTCTTGCTTGTGAATATCCAGCTTTTGTAGCACCTTTGTTGAAAACATGATTCTTGGCATCCTTGTTGAAAATCAATTAGCCATAAAGATGTATGGGTTTATTTCTGAACTCTCTAATCTATTCCATTAGTCTCTTTGTCCTTATGACAGTACCTCAAACAGTAGTGTTTTGACTACTTTAGCTTCATACTACATTTTGAAATCAGTACGTGTGACTCCTCCAACTCTGTTCTTTATCAAGATGGAGGTGGATATTCAGGACCCCTGCAATTCCACATAATTCAGTGATTGAATTTTCCATTTCTGCTGAAAAGGCCACTGGAATTTTTATTGGGATTGCCTTGGGTCTTTAAATCACTTTGGATAGTATTGACTTTTTAACAATATTAAGTCTTCCAATCCATGGTGACAGTATGTCTTTCCATTATTGAGGTCATCTTTAATTTCTTTCAGCAATGTTTTGTAGCTTTCAATGTACAAGCCTTTTACATTCATGATTAAATGTATTCCTAGGTATTTTAATCTTTTAGATGCTATTGTAAATAGAACTGTTTTCTTGATTTCCTTTTCAGATTGTTCATTGCTGATGTATAGAAACACAACTGGTTTTTGTGTGTCGATCTTGTTCCCCACAACTTTGTTAAATATGTTTATTTGTTTATTAACTCTAATAGCTTTCTTGTGTATTCTTTGGGATTTTCAGTATATATAAAGAATAATGTCATCTGTGAATGGGTATCATTTTACTGCTGCCTTTCCAATTTGGATTCCTTCTATTTCTTTTTATGGCCTAATTGCTGTTTTTTTTTTTTTCCTAATTGCTGTCGCCAGCATCTCTAGTATGATATTGAATAGCAGTGGTGAATGGTGAAAGCAAGCATGCTTGTCTTGTTCCTGATCTTAGAGGAAAGCTTTCGCTATTTCACCATTGAGTATGATGTTAGCCGTGGGTTTTTCATATATGCTCTTTAACATGTTGAGGAAGCTCCCCTCTATTCCTGTTTTCTGAGTGTTTTTTTTTTCTTAAGAAAAGTTGCTAGATTTTGTCAAATGCCTTTTCTTCATCAATTCAGAGGATCATGTTTCTTTTCCCCCTTTCATTCTATCAGTGTGGTATATTACATGATTTTCTTATGTTGTACCACCCTTGCATTCCTGGGATAAATCCCTCTTCATCATAATGTATAATTCTTTTAATGTGCAGTTAGATTCAATTTGCTTGTATTTTGTTGGGCATTTTTATATTGTGTTCATAGGGTATATTGGTCTGTAATTTTTTTTCTCATCATGTCTTTATCTGGCTTTGGTATTAGGGTAATGCTGAGTTCATAGTGTGAGTTAGGAAGTGTTCCCTCCCCTTCACTTTTTCGGAAGACTTGAGAAGAATTGGTGTGAATTCTTTGAATGTTTGGTAAAAACACATCAGTGAAGCCATCTTCTCTTGGACTTTTCTTTGTTCTGAGGTTTTTTATTCAGTCTCTTTACTTGTTATTGGTCTGTTGAGATTTTATATTTCTTCTTGAGTCTGTTTGGGGAATTTTTCCATTTCCTCTATATTATCTAATTTGTTGGCATGTAATTGTCATAGTAGCCCTTTATAATCCTCTTTATTTCTGAAACATCAATAGTAATATTCCCACTTTCATTTCTGATTTTAATTATTTACATTTTCTCTTTCTCTTTGTCAGTCTAGCTAAAGTTTTGTCGATTTTATTGAAACTTTCAAAGAACCAACTTTTTGTTTCTTGATACTCTCGTTTGTCTATTCTCTATTTCATTTATCTCCACTCTAATCTTTATTATATCCTTTTTTCTGCTCACTTTGGGTTTAGTTTACTTTTTTCTTCTAGTTCCTCTAGGCAGTTAGGTCACTGATTTCAGATAGTTCTTCTTTTTTAATGTAAGCATGTACAGCTATAAATTTCCCTCTGACCACTGCCTTTGCTGCATCCCATATGATGTGGTATATTGTGTTTTGTTTTCATTCATCTAAAGATATTTTTTAATTTACCTTGTGATTTCTTCATTGACCCATTGGTTGCTTAAGAGTATATTGTTTAATTTCCTCATATTTGTGAATTTCCCATTTCTCCCTGTGTTATTGATTGCTAGCTTCATTCCATTGTGTTTAGAGAAGATACTTCCATGATTCCAGTCTTTTTTTAATGTATTGAGACTTGTTTGCTACCTAACATATGGCCTAACCTGGAGAGTGATCCATATGCACTTGAGAAAAATGTGTATTCTACTGATATTGGGTGAAGTGTTCCTTCTCTCTCTCTCTCTCTCTATATATATATATATTTATATATATATATATATATATATATATATATATATATATAGTTGGTTTGTAGTTTTGTTCAAGTCTTTTATTTCCTTATTGATCCTCTGCCTAGATGTTCTATCCATTATTGAAGGTGGTGTTTTGAAGTCTTCTACTATTAAGGTAGAGCTGTTTGTTTCTCTCTTCAATTAATCAATGTTTGCTTCAGAGATTTGGGGGCTCTGTTGTTAGGTGCATGCAGATATGTTTAAAATTGTTATATTGCCTTCTTGTTATATTGTCTTACTGAACTTACCCTTGTATCAATATATAGTCTTAACAATTTTTGACTTAAAATCTTATCTGATATTAATATCTTATCTGATGTTAGATAGCCACTCCAGTTCTCTTTTGGATACTATTTGCATGGAATATTTTTTCCCATCCTTTCACTTTCAATCTGCTGTTGAATCTCTCTAGGTATTTTTTTTTTTTTTTAATTTCAGTTACTATACTTTTTAGCTCCAGTATTTCTATATAGTTTTTTTTTATAATTTCTGTCCCTATTGAAATTATCATTTTGTTCATATATAATTTTCCTGACTTTCTTTAGTTCTTTGTCCATGTTTTCCTTTAGCTCTTTGAACATTTGTAGGACAGTTTTTTTTTTTAAAGTCTTTGTTGATATTTCCAGTGTTTGCTCTTCCTCGTTCATGGTTTCTGTAGCTTTATTTTGTTCCTTTGAAGGACCGTCTTTCCTGATTCTTCATATGCCTTGTGATTTTTTTGTTGAAATGTGAACATTTGAATATTTTAATATATTCATTCTAGAAATCAGATTCCCTCCCCCCTTATCCAGGTTTTGCTGTTTGTTTGCTTACTTTATTGTTCAAAGCTATTCTAGTCTGTTTGTCTAGTGACTTTTCAAAACTACTTATGCAAACTCTGTGTCCCTTAACTATGTAGTTTCTAGAGTTTCTGTTCCTTAGACTGTATTCAGCTAGAGTTATGGCAGAGATTACCTTGAATGTCAGGAACTAACAAAGAGAAAAATAGAAAGAAAACATCTTTTCCAGTCTTTGCTATTTGGCCCTGTGCTTGTGCTCTCCTTTGGAACTTAGCCAGACTCGCAGTGAGTCTAAAGAACAGCCCAAGGAGAAAGTGTAGGGTTCCTCAGGTTTACTGAGCATGCATCTTGTCTTGGGCATCTGTGTGTGGCATCAATTCCCCCATATTCCTGGGCACTTGATATGCTCCTAGCTTTCCCTAAGAAATTCACAGCATTTCGTACCACTCTCGGTGCTATTTTATGTCTCAAGTAGTAATCCTTTGCCCCAGGCAGCTGTGGTTTGATTGTTTTCTTATGGAGTTCTATCAGTCCTGGCAACCACTGTTCATCTGGGACTGGTGAGACAGAGATGGGTGTCTTGGATTAGTCTTTCAGCCTTCCACCCAAATGTTGGTACAGACATATATGTGCCCCAATATGTGCATAAGAATTACTCTGCTCCCTCCAGAACCTGGGATCAGGGACCTGCACTGGTGGCACAGGCTGGTGCAATGTCAAGCTGTGGAAGGGGTGGGGGAAGAGCCAGTAAATGTGCCATGAGGTTTTCCTACCATTTATAAGTTGCCTACTTACTGCAACCCTTTTGCTCTTTTCCAGAGCTCTGAGAAAATTGGTCCTGTCAGTTTCTGCTGGTTCTGCAATGTTCCTTTTGGGGGAGAGAACCTGGGTGTTTATTACTCCACCATCTTGCCGATGTCATGCCTTCCTCTGGGGTGCAGTTTTTCCATTGGCATTTGGCTAGAGTATCCCAGTTATTGCCAGAAGGGTTTTCCCTTGTTAGGCTACCCTTTTCCTTGTCATTTGGATAGGGGGAGTAGACTTTTCTTGGAGTTTTTTTGTGTGTGTGCCTGTTGGCCGTTCTGGTTTGGAGGCTTCTGGAACAGCCTGTCTGGGATATGTGGAAGGCAAAAGGAAACCAGGGACCTAACTGCCATGTTGTTCCTCAGGTCTTGCAATCTCTAGGCTGCCTGGCTTCTTCCTACATTTCAAAGGCTTCCCATACTTGTTTGTTGTTTTGTGTCTAGGGTGTTTTGTTGTAACAGAAAGGACTTGGGTAGAATGGGGCTACTCCATCCTGATGGAGCTACAAGTCCCCACTCAAATATTTTTTTTCTTCAAACCCAAAGGGACCTACCAAGTGTGTGACTATTTCTTCACAGATACAACTCCTCTTTCCCTTTTGAAACCTCACTGAGATAGCAGGCACCTGAACCTTTGCAAGGTTTATCTCCCACCTCTAGTAGATGGTATGTATCTTATTAAAGCATCTAGGGCTCTTGCTACTGCCAGCTTGCATTCCCCTCCTCAGTACGTTTCTTAATGCAGCTGTGTTTCAAGCTCTGACTGAGAAGATGGCACCATGCTAGATCTTCTCTGGCATTCCCATTTCCCTATGCCTATAGTCCCCTCCCTCTAGAGTATGCAGCAGAGTTCTACGTCTCTGCCTCATTGACTGTAGGTCTCCACTGAGTCAAGATGTCTAGTAACACTCTCACATGCTCAAGCTAACACATTAAATCCTGAGGCCCAGGTGAAGCAACCCAACCTTATATTTATCCTCATTGGCAAATATTCTTGTAATCCATTTCCAGGTTCCTGCTAATATAATTTGGCAAAATCCCACAGCTTTTCCAAGGTATATGTTATCTCCCCCAGGAGTGAACTTTCAATTCTGCTCTGGATCATGGTGGAATTTTACTCTCTTCATAGCCCTAGAGCAGTGAGTGGTGGTTGTGGTGGGTCCTGAAGAGAAGAGGCATTTCCTTTTTAGGTAGCCATGCCTAATAAAGTCATTGAAATATTTTTGTGCAAAGGAATGCTAGTTTCCTTAGAAGATGGGAAAGGCTGTTCCTGATGTTGAGAAATGTTTAGAGGTTCAAGGTTTTCAGCTTTGTGGCTGCCCAAAGATTCCCATCCCAAGTCTCAAGTTCACACTTCTTCCCAACCAGCACCTTCACCTTAGCATAAGCAACTTGGAGTAAATATGTACCTTTAACTGGCATCACGTGTCTGCAACCTATTCATTCAGGCCTCAACCATGTCTCTCTACAGCTTCATAAAGTAAGGATTCCTTTAAGACCATCAGGGATGCTTTCTGATCCTCTCTCATGCCCTGAGTTTAGAATGCTAGGCCCTAAGCATTTCTTTTTCTTCAGAAAATGCCTGCAGCATAGTCAGAAGAAGCTATCTCACCCCACAGTCTTTGAATCCATCATGGATGTTAGAGCAATCAAGTGCCACAGCACTTGGTCTGGTAGCGCCTGACTCTCCATCTGCCTTCCAATCAGATAACACTTTGCCTAACTGTGAAGCCACAGTGTGCTACTGTGCTACCGATTAGCAGTGTCGCATTTCTCCCTAAGAAGGAGGTCATTCACGCACTTGTCAAATGTGTCAGCAATCCAACCTTAGAATCCCATTTCGATGGACTGCTTCCTCGGGCCACTCTTTGTAACATGTAACTAATCGGTCAGGGGGCTGATTCAGTTGGGGTTCCGAAGGGAAATTAATGAAGAAGGACCATATACAGAAGTTTAGGCACTCACATGTGATGTGGAGCCATCTTGGGACTCAAAACCAAAGGAAGCCATTATCATCCTTTATCCTTAGGCTTGCAGAGCAAAGGGAGATCTGAGGCCTGGTGATGACTGGAGCTGTGGCAGGGGGCTGTGCTGCCCAATAGGGGCTGGAGTCATGAGGTAGAGAGGGCATGGAGTAGAAATAGCCACCCTTGCTCTCTTACTGCCCATCAGCCTCCTGCTGGGGCTGCCCACTGGTCTAACCCAGACAGAAGCCAGAGATGAAAGCAGCTTTGGTGGTAGAGTCTGTAGAGGCCACTGCCCTGGGCCATGGAGAAAGGCAGAGAAAGGCAGAGAATGGACTAAGAGGTGGGGAAATAGAAAACAGCACAGGGGAGTCTTGTGAAAACAGCAGTAGATGCCTTTTCTCCTCCCCATCTAAAAATTGGTGCTGTCCAGAGTGGATTGGATGGTCCCAAAGGGCTCACTGCTGTTAGGTGCTCAAACAGTAGTGTGACAAGGAACCCCTCTGTTATGTGGGACCACATAGGACGAGAGCCCTCCACCTCTTTTATTCAGATTCTGAAATTACCTCCAAGAGCAGTCTGTGTGAATACATTTGTAGGATAATTTCCTTAAAATTGTTTTTTAAGCTTTCCAATACACATGTGTTCTAGCTAAAGTTGGTGGCATTTTCTTTATAACTATTATAAAATACTTCAAATTCCATGGTGACATTGTTGGTTCTATCAAGCACAATTTAGAATGTAATATGGAAAAGGCTTCTTTTTCCATAGCCACTAATTTAGGGATACTCTGTCATCTGAAAACTTAAAAAAATGAACACACATACACACATACCCCACCTGATTCCATTGCTCATCTTTAAAAGGAAATTTACATTTCTATTGTGTAGTTTGTTGACCAAGCTTAATCCTTTATTTTCACAAAGAAAAATCCTGTCTCTAATGGAAAGAATCCAGAGACTTTAATCTTGAACTAACAGAGTTTGCAACTCTCTTTTTTCCCCTTCCAGGAGGACAACTGTTAGTTTTGTGGCTTACTGCTGCTCCACCCAGTGTCTGCAGACTTTTGACCTACTGAGTTGATAAACACTCAAGAGCCCCCGGGAGCGGGGCCAGCTTGTCACTGCAGTCGCCTGCAAATCGCACCCGGTCTGCGGGGCCCAGGGGCCGGAGTCCAGCCAGGGCACAGCAGAACTTACATCGGCCTTGCCAAACGTGGGTGGGCCGCAGAAATCTCTGGAAACGTCCGGATTGAGCTTCAGATCCAAACTGCCTTCCCTTTCTCCCCCAAAATGGAATATATCCCTGCCCCCCAAAATTAAGGAACACTTGTCTTCTGTGTGGTTTTTTAATATGAGTGTGTCTCATACACAAACTATTTACTTTGATGTGCCTCCCCAAACCTAATTGAAAGCAAGTTTCCATTCCCTGAAGAACTGATTTGATAATACAGCCAAATTAACTTGTGAACATGCATATCTTCACTGATAATTCTAATCTCCTCTCTTCTTTCTTTCGCCAGAGACTTGTTTCCCCCAGAGGTTATTCTCCATGGTTTCCCCAGTGGAAACCTGTCAGTTTTTAAAGAGTTTCAGCAAACCCCAAGGCCTCAGTAGTCTTGAATAGGGGGAGGAGGTGCCTGAGTTGGCGGCAGTTAGACTCCCGTGGAGGCTGGGCAAGGATCTCTGTCACACCACATATGCCCTCTTGAAAGTTTATAAGTTTTGCACTGTACTAAGAGACTTTTTTGGGGAGGGGGGCTTGTAAAATAAAAATATAGACTATGAATGAGACACTGTTACTTTAAAAGACTTTACAGAAAAATAATTTTGCAATTTTTTTATATCCTGATAAGATTTTTTAATGTGGGAAGAGTTTGAGGAATATTTGAGGCTTTAAAAGATCTGATCCTTTTCTTTCTAGATTTAAACATGTTCAGTATAATGCAAAAGGGGGAAGAAAAAAAAAAACACACCACAAAATGACCTCCAGTTTTCTTTTTTTAAATAAGCTTATGATTAAATTTATATTGACTATGAATATTTTTGTTGCATGTGAAAAACAGGCTTCAGCTACTTCTGCGATTGGTTTTTAACAAGATGACTCTAAGTGTTGCGTGCACACCTTATTTTAATACATTCATTATGACCCTAATTTGTTAGGTACTTACATGGTTGTGCAGACACCACTGAAAAAATGCAGGAAAAGCAGTTCCAAATTCTGCCTTGGACTTCTGCAAAAAGACCATAAACTGAAAGTGCATGAGATTACACCCTGACAGAAAGAAATGCTCCCAATGGGAGCGTTCTCCATATTTGCTCTTCTTTTGAAAAGATGGCATTTTAATGTTACTTTCCTGCCAGATGTTCATCTGGTTGCTGAGAAGTCTTCCTCCCTCCCTCCCTTCCTTCTTACCTTTAAATGACAGAGTTTTCTATAAAGAGTACTAGAAAAGGAACCAAGGTTTGCTTGGCAGAATCATTGTTTTAAAAGATTTTCAGACTTGTTAAAAATTCTGTCTATGGAATTTTAATAGCTGCCCTAAATCTGTAATGCTGGGTTCTAACAGTGCTAAAAATCCTACATCGTTACTGACAAATGTGTGATCTTTTCACAGTCACACCACCTGCTGCCCAGAAAGGAACTATCCATCTAGAATGCTGAAGGCAGAAAGTTATGTCTTCCAACTGCATTTGCACCATTCTTACTTCCTCTTGTTTCTTTCATAATGTGATCTGTTCAGCTTTAACATTTCAAAGGCATATAGAATAATAAGAACTGAAGATCTATATCAAAATATAACACTTCTTTCATCCTTTGGAATAATTGGAGTTTTAGTTCTAACCTCGACACGTATACAGAAGTTGGTGGGTGAAAAATGTAGTGTGAAATTTCACAAATGTGATTCAAGCCTAAGTGACAGAAAATATATTGCAACGTCTTTCTATTTCACCCTCTACAACCATATGTCTTAGAACAGAACTATGAACTGTGCTAACCTGATACTCAGGATTCCTGTTGAGATAAAGGCTTGCTGTGTTTTAACTTATTTGACATTTTATAAAGACACCTGCAATCCAAGCACCCTCTTACAATATATCGATAATAGTTTGTCTACTGTAGACCGCTGTGCATTGAACAGCAGCAACAATCTTTGGGCAGGCTCAACCTTAATCCCTGCTGTAGCACCTGAGCTTAATTGATGAGATGTAGAACTTCTCACTTGGTTTTCCTCATGCCTGTCATTATGGAAATCTGGGGCTGGATTCACTGATGTCATTCTTAACCTTTTGATATCATAAAGGAGTGACATAGGCCGGAGAAAATTTGCCTTCATGCTGTCTTTGAATTGTGTACATAGCTTTGCAGAAAAGCTAATTCCAAAGTTATTTATATATTGTTTTCTTGAGCAACAGTTATGCTAGGTAGGAAAATATTCCATGCAGTAATAATGGGGCAAAAGTGAGCTACTTAGGAAATAGAGTCTATTCAGATTAAGTTCCCATCAGTGATCAGATGTGTGGTTAACAGTAAATTTTAAATTCCAGGATAGCCTGTTGGGCATAAAGCCTTCCTAGAGTGTAGGGCAGATGGGGTTCATTTCAAGTAGATCACCTGTCAGTGTCCTTCATGACACCTAACTGTTATCATACCCAAAGTTACAGTTACATACATTATTTCATACATGTATATTTTAAACACACTTTAAAAATCATTTTAGATGACTAATACACAAAAGAGCCCTGGCCAGTGGAGGATCCACTCTGCTTAATGGAGAAGAGGAAGTAACTCCTGTGTCTGTTATCTGGACTTCCTCTTCTGGAAAGATAAGGTGTACGTTAAACATCTTCTGGCCAGCGTACTCAGCATCCACAAAAACCTCTCACACTCTGGCTTGTCTGACTAATTTAATGTACATCTTGCTTTTGTTTCATTGAACATAATGAATTAAAAGGTTTACAGTCTAAGATAAAAGGCTTCAGCATCAATTGGCTTATGAGGCCCCTGCATATGGTTTTCCTAAAATATATATCTATTCTGTAGTCTCGGACTTTCAACGCCAGTTTTTTAAATTATTAATAGTGATATTAGGTTTATGCTTCCTGAATTGAAAAATCGGATGTTCTCATCTTTGACATAAAAAAGCTTAAATGTGATACATTGATTTAACAGAAATCAAAATATTTTTGTTCAGATGATTTGTGAACATGGATTCCTAACTGGGCCAACACTAATGCAACAAGATATAATTAAATGTTGAGATGTAAATTCATTTCACAGACTTTTAAACACAGTCTTGTTAAGAATCTCATTTAAAATGTGTCCTTACATAACCCTGGCCATTTCATTATGCTTTCATTATTTCATGGTTTCCATTCATTCCTGCCTGCTGCTAATGAAGCACTCCTACATTTCTCCAGGAACTCAGTGAATACCTTGCTTTCTTTTCAAACAGAAGGGATTTTTATAAAGTCTACATTCTTGAAAATAGCCCTATGTTTGTCTTGAAATCATTCAAGTCTCACTGTCCCTGCCCAGGGTGTACCTTCTTATGTCATCCTCTAATAGAGCTGAAGGTGATGCAAGTGTCTCTAGGAAAGGGATTTATCACAGCTAAGGGACTGTTACCCTCAGGCAGGAAAAGAGATTGCCTTGCAGCCCAGGATATTCTCTTTGAAGCATAAACAACATAGTCCCTTGTACTTCAGTGACAAGTGCCACCAGCCCAGTATGGTGGCTGAGCAGAAGGCAGGGCATGTGGAGGTCATTTCTATATGTAATTAGGAAAGTTGCAAGGGTAGGCTGTTTTTCCCCCCTATTTTTACTACCTGTGTTAAAGAATGACAGCTTTTGTTTTTCATAGTAATCTTGAAACCCTACAATAATTCAAGTGTTATTTTCTGTATAATGAAAGGATTTTCTAAGACTTTTAAGTCTACCTTTTGAAAACATATGACAATATTCTTTTGGAGTGTGGACATTTTTCTGTAACTCATATTGTATCCAGTTTGGTTGCATCTCACAGCTGCTGCTGTTTATAGAATGATTGAGCTTGAGTTGTGTGAATTCCTAGAAGTGTTGATGGTGGTGGCTTCATTATTTTAACCAATATCATCTTGTTAAGAAAAAGAAGGGGGCATTAAATATTTAAGTCAAAACCAGTAGTAATGTCAGCAAAAATGATGGAATAAGAGCCTCCAAAAATTCTCCCCTACAAAAAGCAAGGAGCAACTGGAAATTTTTTCAGAACTCTGGAAATTAACCAATACAAGGAACAATTAATCAAGAAAAATGCCTGAATTTCAGTAAGAAAGGTGAGCTTTGTGGTGTCTTAACTTGCCTTCCTTTCATGTCCCCCTTTCCAGCTCCATGATATCATTGAAAACCAACAGCCCAGTCATGGTAAAAAGCTGCAGCCACCAGAGGGGCCACAATGTCATTGCAGCTCCTTTAAAGCCTCATTCCCAGAGAATTGTCATTATTTGATTTGTCTGATAGTTCCCCTGGGAGACCTCACTTGCAAGGCTGTCTTTATTTGACTGAATAGGAGCTTGCCAGATATGAAAAGCCTTTTCCCTAGGGACATATGTTGGGGAAAAAATTGTAGGCAATTGATTAGCCTGAGACAGTGGATACCAGCTGAGGCAAACTAAAAACCTTAAAAGGAACAGCTAGGGAATGAGAAGTCTGTAGATATCCATTTGAAAAGTTCCAACATATTCCTGGAAATTTAGAGGCCATGCATGAGCATAGGGCTTTGCATGTTGCAAGGGCTGTATGCATGCTCAGGAAAAGACCTGAGAACATCGTGAGCTCTCACTTAGGCTGACATTGAGGCTCTGCAGAAGCAGAAAATGGAGGCTGGGGTAAAATTGTCCACTGCCTGGCTGACTGTTGAAGGCATGCTCCAGCACAGACACCAAGCACCTTGGCAAAGACTGGGAGACTTATGGAAAAGACTGGAGACTTATGGAAATCTCTGTCCCATCACCAGCTGATCACAAAGTTACCTGAGCAGAGACTGCAGTGACCACACATAACAAAGAACACAGAATTATAGAATTAGTTCAGAAGAGTCACTAAACAACAAAAAAGCCTTGGGAGAGGGCAGAGTCTGATTTCCAGAGTTGCCACATTGTTATTTTAAATGTCCAGTTTTCAACAAAATATTATGAGACATGCAAAGAACAAGAAAGTCAGGAAGAAAAATAAAAGGCATCCAGTTTGGAAAGGAAGAAATCAAATTATCTGTATTTCCAGATGACATGATCTTATATAGGAAAAGCCTAAGGAATGCATAATACACAAGTACACACAACTATTAGATCTAATAAATGAGTTTAGCAAAGTTGCAGGATACAAGATTAATATACAAAAATCCATTGATTTCTTTATATTAGCAATGATAAATCCAAAAATGAAACTAGGAAAACAATTCCATTTACAGTATCATCAAAAAATACAATACTTAGGAATAAATTTAACAAAAGAAGTGCAAGACTTGTACAGTGAGAACTACAAAACATAAAAAGTAAAGAGTTAAATAAATGTAAAGCTATCCCATGTTCCTGGATTGGGAGACTCAATATTGTTAAGTTAGCAAATTGATCTACAAATTCAATGCAAGCCCTAGCAAAATTCCAATGTTGCCTTTTTTGCAGAAATGGAAAAGCTGGTGGAAATGCAAGGGACCAAGAATAGCCAAAACAGCCTTGAAAAAGAACAAAGTTGGAGGGCTCACACTTTCTGATTTCAAAACTTACTACAAAGCTATAGGAATCAATACTGCATGGTGCTGGCTTACGGACAGATAGATCAATGGAATAGAACAGGCAGTCCAGAAATAAACCCCTACATTTATAGTCAATTGATTTTTGACAAGGGTGCCAAGACAATTCAGTGAGAGAATGAATAGTCTTTTCAATAAATAATGAAATTGGACCCCTACTTCACATCATACTCAAAAATTAACTCAAAATGGGCCCAAGACCAAATTGTAAGAGCTAAAATAATAAAATTCTTAGAAGAAAACATAGGGGTAAGTCTTCATGACCTTTGATTAGACAATGGCTCTTAGATATGATGTGAAAAACACAAGCAACCCAAGAAAAAATAAATCAAACTTCATCAAAATTAAAAAACGTCAGTGCTTCAAAAGACAGTATTAAGGGAGTTGTGCCAGTTTGGATGTATTATGTCCCCCAAAACACCATGTTCTTTGGTGCAGTCTTGTGGGGGCAGACTTATTAGTGTTGATTACGTTGGAACCTTTTGATTGTTTTCATGGAGCTGTGACCCACCCAACTGTGAGTGACACTCTTGATTAGGGTGTGACCTCTTGATTGAATGTTTCCATGGCAATTTGGCCCTGCCCATTCAGCATGGGTCTTTGATTTAATCGCTGGGGTCCTATATAAGAGCTCAGACAGAAGGACCTCAGTGCTGCTGCAGCTTAGAGAGACATTTTGAAGATGACCATTGAAAGTAGACTTTTGCTAGTCCCGAGTTTGCCTGGGAGAAACTAAGAGGACACCCCCAGATGCCTAAAGAGAAACATCCTGGGAGAAAGCCATTTTGAAACCAGAACCCCAGAGCATACTCCAACCATGTGCCTTCCAGCTGACAGAAGTTTTCCAGACGCCATCGGTGTTCTTCAGTGAAGGTGCCCCATTGTTGATGCATTTGTTTGGACATTTTTATGGCCTTAGGACTATAACTTGGTAATCAAATAAACTCCCTTTATAAAAGCCAATCCATTTCTGGTATTTTGCATAATGGCAGCATTAGCAAACTGGAACAGGAGTGAAAAAAATAACCCACAGAATGGGAGAAATAATTTGCAAATCATATATCTGATAAGGGTCTGGTATCCAGAATATATAAAGAACACTTACAGTTCAACAACTAAAAGAAAAATAACGAAATTTTAAATTGGACAGAGGATTTGAATAGATATTTCTCCAAAGATATACAAATGGCTGACAAGCACATGAGAGGATGTTTAATATTGTTAGTCATTAGGGAAATGCAAATCAAAACCACAATGAGATACCACTTCGTACCCAGTAGATTGGCAGTGATCACATAGATGGACAATAGCAAGTATTGACAGGATGTGAAAAAAATGGGGCCCTTATTGTTGCTGATGAGAATGTATGAACTATACATTGCTGGTTCAGTCACTTCAGACAATGGTTGTGTGGTTTCTCAAGATGTTAAACCTAGACTTATATGATCCAATAATTTCACTCCTGAGTATATACCTAAGAGAACTGAAAACATATCAACTCAAAAACTTATACCTGTATGTTCATAGTAACATTATTCATAATAGCCAAAAAGTGGAAACAATTCAAATGTCCATCAACTGATGAATGGATGAGCAAAATGTGGTATATCTATGCAGTGGAATATTATTCATCTATAAAAGGGAATGAAGTATGGATACATGCTACAACATGGATGAAACTTGAAAACATTATGTGAAAAAGAAATGTCAGACACAAAAGGCCACATATCATATGATTCCATTTATATGAAATGTCCAGAATAGGCAAATCCATAGAAATGAAAGTAAATTAGTCGGCATCGTGGGATGGAGAACATCTTCTTGACCAAAAGGGGGATGTGAAAGGAAATGAAATAAGCTTCAGTGGCAGAGAGATTCCAAAAGGAGCCGAGAAGTCACTCTGGTGGGCACTCTTCGCACACTTTAGACAACCCTTTTTAGGTTCCAAAGAATTGGGGTAGCTGGTGGTGGATACCTGAAAGTATCAAACTACAACCCAGAACCCATGAATCTCGAAGACAGTTGTATAAAAATGTAGCTTATGAGGGGTGACAATGGGATTGGGAAAGCCATAAGGACCACACTCCACTTTGTCTAGTTTATGGATGGATGAGTAGAAAAATAGGGGAAGGAAACAAACAGACAAAGGTACCCAGTGTTCTTTTTTACTTCAATTGCTCTTTTTCACTCTAATTATTATTCTTGTTATTTTTGTGTGTGTGCTAATGAAGGTGTCAGGGATTGATTTAGGTGATGAATGTACAACTATGTAATGGTACTGTAAACAATCAAAAGGACGATTTGTTTTGTATGACTGCGTGGCATGTGAATATATCTCAATAAAATGAAGGTTAAAAAAAAAAAAAAGGAGTTGAACTGGGAAAAAAAAAAAAAAAAAAGAAAGTAAATTAGTGGTTTCCAGAGGCTGGCAGGAGAGGACAGTGGGGAGAGACTGCTAATGGGTATGGAGTTTCTTTCTGGGGTTATGAAAATAGTCTTGAAATAGATATGGGTAATGGTTGTAAAACCTTGTGAATATACAAAAAACCACTGAATAGTACATTTTAAAATGGTGTATTTTGTGGTATGTGGATTATATCTCAATTTTACATATCAAAGCTACGGATGCGACTTACTTTGCATGTCTACTAATAAATTACTTTTGGATGGACCAACAAGCCATCCAGAAGCCATGACTGGAACTGCTGTCATTATGGCTGTAAAATGGATGGAAACAGTGCTAACAGCTCATCTGGTTTCAGATTCTGTTCTCACTAGTAATACCAGTGTCCCACTAATACTGCAGTGATTTTAAAAAACCCGTTGGTGAGCTATCCAATTCACTTAATCCATTTATCGAATAGTCACTATTCGACCAAACACCCCAAAAGCAAAGTACACCATGAAATGAATGTGTTTGGAAATATAATCAAGTGGGAAAATCCATAAGGTACTAGGAAGTACTCTTCTGTAAAGTACTTGGAGGTCATATTTGCTTTTTATCCTAGGTTTCCAATTCTGTGTTTTGGTTCCTTTCTTTGCCTAAAATGAAGCTGTATAAGGAGATATTATTTACTAAGCATCCTGTCTTTTCAGCTTAATTATTAAATATTTGTGTTTATTTTATCAGATTTTCCAAAAGGTATTCTTTTTTTTCTTTTTACATAAAAAATTCTTTTTTATTTAGTATAGGAGTTTACCTGAATCCCAGTCTCCCTGCAGAATTCTCCATCCATGCAATACTTTTCATGGTTTCTAATTCAGATTAAAGCAGCATTTTTCTCATTATCAAAGCAATACATCAGGCTGGAGAAAAGAATGAAGTAAAAGCTCAAAATCCCAGTACTCCCTCCATCTTCTAATGAGTATTGTCAACACTTTTATTTTGTCTATCGTTTCACTCTTTTCCATGAATCCTACACACACACATTAATTTACTTAAATGTTATCACACAGTTTTATAAACTTCTTTCTTCACCTAATATATTGTGAGACTTTTTCCATATCAATAACATAGATGTGCATAATCTCAAACTTATAGTACACATTTCCACCAATATTATTTAAGATATTTCCAAGCTTTTATGAATTTATTCTGTTTCTATTGTATTTGAAAATATCACTTTCAATGTCTTCCTCTATTTAGTGACAATTTGTTTGAACAGGCAGATTATTTTAAAATAAGTATGAGATTGCCCCTACTTTTATAAATACATATTATCAGTTTAGCTATTTTCAACCAGAGTAATCTTGAAATTCTTTACTTTTATTTAATGTCAAACTCATTGTGATTGGAGCCCTGAAATAGGATTGAAATCAAAATGAACTTTTATACGTGTAACTGTCTGGTGCATCACAGTCACTCAATTTTCAATAAAGAGATTATATACACACACATTTCCATTTGGCATATTTTTTAGAGCAACAAAATATGATCAATTAAGCTTTTGCTTACTATTAATAAATTCACAGCATTGATTTCCATCAGATTCACAGCCACAATATTAAATAGTTAGCATGTTAATCTGGGATCAGTTAAAATAAGCAGTTTGCAGAAAGAACAAGTGTTACTGTAGACAAGAAAATGGCATGAAAAAGACTTGGGTGGGGGGGCAGTGTTAGGGGAGTGTATCAGCTGCAGAAGAGTAAGCTGCACCCTTGGGGAAGTTTCCAAGGCTCACTTCCCAGTGGCTGAGGAGCTCTACAGACTTAGGAATCTGAGAATAAAGAGATTAGGATCAGGAGAAAAGTCCAAAACAAAAGGTACCACCACTTCAGGCAGAAAGCATGACTTAAAACAAAAATGAGCATAAGGTTACCGGTAGACATATTTTCACTCTATCCTCTTTTGCTTTAACAACTTGCATCCTGCTTAGTGAAAGAAAATCCAAATTGAAGAAAAGAAGCGTTAAGAATTTGTTACCGTGGGAGTTCTCCTCTGCCTCTACGGAGCCATACCCAGCCCTACGACAAGTTGCAGAGCCCATGACTGCTGGGAGACGCTCCTAGGCAGAGGGTGGGGGCCTGGCGTCTGTTTTGATGGGCATGGTGGTGGGGAGGGTTCTTCTGCAGAAATCCTAGAGTCAGTGCTTAGAAAACCTGCACTCTAAGAGAGCCATCTGGTTAACCCAAAGAAGCTAGGCTAAGGGTGTGTTTGGAGGTGAAGAGACACCTTGAGGCTTTGCAGGTCATTAAACAAGCCCTAACTTAATAAGATAATATTCCATTTCAGAAGAAATGGTACACGGTTCCTTACACAGGGCTTGTGAATTTGCAGTGTTTGGCAGAGGAAGAGACATGGGAAAAAACTGAAACTCTCAAGTTAAACATGAAACGTGAGATTAAAGAGCAGAATTATCTGATACCACAAGTATCAAAAAGAAAGCAAGAAATGACTTGATTTTTGCCTGCGCCTGTGGCCACCTCAAGGAGTTGTCTTCACATGCTACCTTTCTTTGGGACAGTCCTGCCCAACCCCATATCTTTGCACGGATCTCGCTGATGCACCTGAATTGGCAAACCTATCTCAGAGAATGTGGGAAGTTCCTTAATAAAATTCATCAGGCACCGCCCCACCTGGCCCCCAGCTTTCCCACAATGCTCCTTGCTGGCCCCTTTGCCAAACCTGTGTCATGCAACTCTGGATGATTTCTACCTCATGTCAGTTACTCTACTTCTATTAGGTGATTCCCTTTTTTCATAAATAAATACTCTAGTGATCTTAACCAGGAATTGTGGTAGCTGTAATATGCACACCGCGTTTTTCACGTCACCAGTATTAAAGTACTCTTCATTTGACTTGTTTGTAAAGACTTGGCCCTAATCCCCTTCTAGAAAAAGTCAAGAGTTTCATCTGGACAACTTTTATGTCATGCTTTTCACCAGACTTTTAAAGATCCAATCTAGCGAGAGCCTTCATTTGAAAACCTACCATCTGGTGCTTCGCTTTGAGTCATCGCCATAAGTGGCTGAGGCAGTACACACTTCAAAGCTTTTGTTAAATGGTTGTTTTCCTTTTTACCCTGCAGCTTCCTCATAACAAAACTTTTTAATGTTATTTTTACAATCCAGAGTAATAGTCAAAGCCTTCACCTCTAAGTGGTATCCTGGTTACTCTGAATAAAAGAAAAGAATCCAAATGAGACTAAAATCTAGGCAAGGACCCCACCCAGATGGGCAAAACTAAAGGAAATTGAAAAAAAAAAACACTCAATGCCTACCAAGTTTGTAAAGCACTTTAAAAAATTCTCCCCTCAGCCTCATCCTACCACGTGTACTTAGGAAGAAAGAATACAAGGTATAAATAATGAATGAATAGAATAAATAGATATGACATTGTGTAAAAACAACCAGTCATACTTTTGCACTTGTGAAGTCAGTTATTTAGCTATGTTTTGCCCTATATAGAGGTTTAAGAATATTCAGACATGTATCTGTTACACAAAATAATCACTTCATTTCCAAAAATACTCTCCTGCTACTAACTGAATTTAAAAAAAAAAAATATGCAGCAGGCAAGCTTAATTAAGCTTTCCAGGTTGTTAAAACTCTGCTTCCAGAACAATATACTATTCTTACAGCCCCACAGTTAAATTGCAAGAAACAAGTAATATTTATTAGTCAGGAAATTTTGCTCCCTTTCTTGTACTTAGCACTAGAGTCCATTGTCGGGGATTTTTAATTGAGGGAACCCAAGACTGTATTGGGCAGCCGAAAAGAGTTTTGTTCTGCCTGGTAACTTCTACCTCAGGGGGAGAGGAATTGACAAGAGGCCAAATTCCTTAAGGAAATTTGGGACTGGTTGAAACCACTCCACCCCACCTTGCTTTGATGATGGTGATGGATGATAAGTTTTAATCTTTCAGCACCTGGTGTTCACAGCACAGGCTTCACAGCACCAAAACAACAACAAAGAGGGAGCTAAACACATCATTTCTAGGTTGGCAGCATGTCCCAGAGCCTGCAGAGGGGGCAGGAAGTAACAGGACGAGGAAAGAAACTTGGTTGCCTTTTCCAGACACCATAAATGGGAACATCCAACCTGCGGAGAAACCACAGGAGACGAGAAAGGAGTGTTTGGGACTCTGTAGAAAGAGTCGCACAGGCTGGGCCAGTGTCTGAGTAGATTCAAAGATGGCGTCCTCCAGGCACTGCCCGGCACGGGCTCCTAATACACTCACAGCCGGGCTGGGTCTCTGCTCCCTCTCTACTCTGCCAGGTGCCCTGGGGTGGGGCAGGGCACAACCAGGGTGCCAGACTGCATGAGACCAAATCCACAGTGACAAACGGTATCAATGTTGCCAAGAAAAGCAAGGTTCCCAGGGGTCCAAACAACCAACCGGATGGATTGTTACGTGGATAAAAATATGGCAAAGAATTGTCTCCTCTTATCTGTCCTGAGAAAGAGGGGAGGCAGAGAAAAGATGTAGCTAAGGTTTCACAGCCTAAATGACTGGTTGTTGAGGCTAAAACTCCATCATCCATCACCCATCCATCCATGCATCCATCCATCCATTCAAGGCACCTGCAAAGAGGCAAGTGTGGGGTGAAGCTCTGGGGATTCAAAGGAGAACAGGAAAGAACAGGTGCCCTCAGGGAGTGGATCTTCTAGTGAGAGAAAATAGTAAAACAAAGTATGCCCAAATTGATAGTGATGAACACTGATGGGAGCTGGGAAGGGACAAGAAGAAGGTGTCAGGGAAGGGCTAACAGGGATTGATTGCCTGGTCAGGGAGGGCTGGGCTGAAGACCTTGAAGCCCAAGCTTAGAGTTTCGCCCCACATCTGCCTCTTTGAAGGTGCCTTGAGTGGATGTTTGGATGGATGGTTGGATGGATAGATGGATGGGTGGATGGGTGGATGGATGGATGGATGGATGGATGGATGATGGAGTTTTAGCCTCAACTTGTTCACATTTAAGTTGTGGGAAGAGCTGGGGGAACATTCCAGGTAATCGCCGGTTCTAAGGCCAAGTCCTGGGACCTCAGGGACCACCGGGCCAAGAGGACGGTGCTGAGCAGTGGGGAGCATGGAGTGGGGTAGGGCAGAGACCCACTGGCAATGGGTGGAGTCCAGAGCAGGGTGGTGGTGGCCGGGAGGAGGGTGGTGCCGAGATGGAGGGGAACACAGGTGGGGAGGGGAGAGAGGAGGAGGAGAAGGTCAAACAGGCAGGAGAGAGGTAGTGAGAGAGGATGAAGGAGAGAAGGTGCCCAGCCACACCCCCACATACACATCTTCCAACTCCACCTCCATCTTGCTATCTACCTGCCCTCCATTTGTGTCCCATCCCTGTTCTCCTCTTCATCCAAAGAGCAGTCTCCTTTGGCTGTTGCCACTTCCCCCATCCCTGCCTCCATTTGGCCTCTGAGTTCCCCAATGCTGCTCTCTCAGGGCTGCAGCCACCTCCTTTCTTCCCCTGGGTCTCTCAGGCCAGCAGCATCTCCCGTCGTCCTCTCCTTTTTCTCCGCCTGTGACTGCGGCTCCCCCTTCTTGGTTACTTGCACTCTGTCCCTTCCCCTCAGCCCCCAGCCGTAGTGCCCACCACAGCCTTGACGTCGGTGCCAGCCCTGACCATGGCCCTGGGCCCACATCTCAGCCTCACAGAAGCTCAACAGGCCATTGACAAGGCGGCGGTGGTATAAGCGTACTAGTAACCCAGTTAACATTGAATTCTACACCTAAAACCAGGCGAATCTGAGGGTGTGTAAACTATACATCAGTAAAACTCAAACCAAACAAAAAAAAAAATGCCCCCGGGCCTCCCATCCACCCTGCCCACACCTCCATGTCCACACCCTTGCTACCAGCGAGTCCCCACCTCCCCTAAAACGTGAGTCACACTTGACTCTTCCCCCCGATTGATTCCCCAGGTCCAGAAAGCTGCAGAAGTCTGACAACTCTTGTCCATCAGTGTTTCTCACTGAGACCTGGGGCCTCTTCTTCCAGCCAGAGGAGCCGCCCACAAGCCCAGTGCCCTGGGACATGTGGTTCCTCTGCCACTCTCCTGGGCCCGAGGTCTCCAGGCGAAGGGCATTCCTAGAGGACTCCTCAAACAGCTGCACTAAAGACCAGACTTCTTGGCACCAGGGGGCCTGGGCATGCCCACTGACGAGGCTGCCCTCTCATGCCGGCCCTATAAAAAGGTAGAATGACAGGGGAGGGGACCCTCCCCTGGAACAGCAGATTGCCAGGCCCTGTGTCCTCCTGTAGGATACAGGAGAATGGGGGGTTGTGCCCTCTCCTTCTCTCGCTGACCCTGGCTTTGAACCGGCCCCTTTCTCCCGGGAAGGCCTGCTGGTTGTCTGGGCCAATGACTGTGTGGAATCCAACCTGAAGTCTATAAACTCATGTGGCCACCCTTTGCCAACTCATCGTCTGGGCCAGATACCTTTTTAGACCCTCTTGGCTTCCCCTCCTTCCAGACAGGGGATGCTGCTTATCACCGCTGTTTGGCAGCAAGCTTTCCCTTTCCGGACATTTTATTGTTGATTCTCTAATGAGATGGATCGTGTCCTTCTCCAGGGGTAAGGGTGCCATTTCTCCCACTGGGGAGCTTCCCAAGCAGCCTACAAGGGATGAACGCAAAGGTAAAGCTCAGCCTCCTCCCGAATGCCTCTTTGTTGCTCAGATGTGGCCCTCTCTCTCTGGCTAAGCCAACTTGAAAGGTGAAATCACTGCCCTCCCCCCTACGTGGGATCAGACACCCAGGGGAGTGAATCTCCCTGGCAACGTGGAATATGACTCCCGGGGAGGAATGTAGACCCGGCATCGTGGGACGGAGAACATCTTCTTGACCAAAAGGGGGATGTGAAAGGAAATGAAATAAGCTTCAGTGGCAGAGAGAATCCAAAAGGAGCCGAGAGGTCACTCTGGTGGGCACTCTTCGCACACTTTAGACAACCCTTTTTAGGTTCCAAAGAATTGGGGTAGCTGGTGGTGGATACCTGAAACTATCAAACTACAACCCAGAACCCATGAATCTCGAAGACAATTGTATAAAAATGTAGCTTATGAGGGGGGACAGTGGGATTGGGAAAGCCATGGGGATCACACTCCCCTTTGTCTAGTTTGTGGATGGATGAGTGGAAAGGTGGGGGAAGGAAACAAACAAACAAACAAACAGACAAGGGCGCCCAGTGTTCTTTTTTACTTTAGTTGCTCTTTTTCATTTTAATTATTATTCTGGTTATTTTTGTGAGTGTGGTAATGAGGGTGTTGGGGATTGATTTAGGTGATGAATGTACAACTATGTAATGGTACTGTGAACAATCGGATGTACGATTTGTTTTGTATGACTGCATGGTACGTGAATATATCTCAATAAAATGAATATTTAAAAAAAAAGTAAAGCTTAGGTCCTATCTTTCTAAAAATAGCTAGTAAGTGTCTATGATGTTCAAGATATACTTCTCAGCCCTGAGTAATGTGCCGTTCATAATGTATTCATTACAGCCCAGGGAGGGAAAAGGGTGCAGAGAGAGGGAAGAGGCCACACAATTAACAAAATAAGAATAAATGTCACCCTGCCTTGCCCAGTTCAAATCCACAAGTAGCTCTAGTTGGGGATGTCTGACATGGTGAGTGGAGCCCAGGAGGCTGGGGCCGGCCATGGCCAACCCCTTCACCCCCAGAACCTTCCCCTGAAGCTCGACAACGATAAGGTCCCACCCTCGAGGACTTGATGGGCTCCTGTTTGAATGTCCCTTCGGTACAAGCCTCTGCTGCAGGGTTGGAGAGAACGGTTCACCTGGGAAGGGATTTGGGCTCCATGAATCTTGAAGACAAGGGGGCACTTCCAGCCCTGGTGGAGGGAACCCCAAATCACAACTGCCCCCGAGAGACAGGGAGAATAAAGAAGCTCTCCCAGAAATAATCTTGGGGAAGGGGATGCTACATGAGGAATCCCACTCCTGGGTGACTCCAAGAATAAAGTTTACAAAGAGTCTATAGATTGGACAAGGCTCCTCTAAAATGAACAAATGAATTAAATGAATAGATGAGAAAGAAGTAAATGAAATAAAATGGCTTGCCCACTGGGGCAGTGTATGGGCTTGGGCACAGGTTTCTGGCTCTCCAGCTTCTCCCCGTTCCCTTCTCCAGGCGCTCCTTCCTTACAGGGCAGAAAGGTTAGCGTGGCTCAACAGCAGGGAGATGTCCCAGGAGCCTTTATTCTCTGCCTTCTTCGGCAGGCATTGCTATTTGCAGACAAGGTGCCCTTGGGCAGGCTGTGGTTGCAGTAATTGAACCTGATATAGTCAGGGTAAAGAGCACCTGTGTCCATTATGGGAAATGAGAAAGTGCACGTTTGAGATTGTCCAACCAGTGACCACATACCTCCCAGGTTACACGACTCTTGCAGATGTGAAAGGGTGCCATTGGCTTGTCTTCTTGCTCATGAAAATAAATGCTTGCACCTAAAAATGTTTCAGATTAAAAAAATTGTTCTTCTTGGTTCTGAAACATTTGATTGTCCTTGCAGGGCCAGACATTTGTGGCAAGAATTTATATCCTTGATCTCAATGCAATGGCCAACCACCCAGGTTGACTCTCGATAACTCACTTTCACGTTGTATCATGAAAATGTACAGACCCGGCAGGACTGTATCACATCCCGTCGGGTCTCCCCACCAACTGCCGCTCTTTGGTTTAGATGGGCCAGGATTAGCATCTTAAAAATAAAGACTCCTTCCACATGAAGGACAGAGACAGAGTTGGTGAGATTTCTTCAGATGAGAAAGAAGAAAAGAACAGATTTTCTGATAACTGAGTCCTGATTCTTACCCAAAGACAAGCTGGGCAACCTGTTGGTTCTTGGAACTCAGATTTCCCTTCTCCATCCCTCAGCTTCCACCTGTAACTTCAATTTGGGGAGCTTCCCTATTTGACCCAGCATGAGCTGTGTGTTGCTCTCAAGAAGCTTTTAGTCCTCCTGAGTAGTCAGTTGGGACCAGAGAGATAAAGAAACACCCATGATTGGATGTGCCAGGACTGGCTTTAAGGGCATGGGCCGAGGCGGGCTACCCGCTCCTGTCCCAGCCACCTGGCTGTCTGGGGCCTCACCTGTGCTGCCTCAGATCACTCCAGCTGTCAGAACCAGGACCACCCAAGTGGCAGGTTTGCAGGGAAGCCCTCCCCGAGTTGGCCCCTGCCCATCAATCACCACCAGCAATCAGAGAGTAGGCGGAGCTTCCAGCCACAGGGCAAATGGGGCTCAGCAAGAAGACACAGAGCCATGGGGCTCCACAGAGGATGCTTGGATGTCTGCCCCACCCCCCACCAATTCCCACGTGGGGCTCCAAGGGTCTGAAAGATTTTATCTGCCTTGGAAAAACGCATTATTAAATAACAGCTATTTTGATTTTCCATTTTCTTGATAATCAAAGCCATAGATATCGGAAACCATAGAGGCTACACTCAGGCTGAGCCATCTCTGGACTGTCATCAATCCCACTTAAAGTGGACGCACATGGCCTGTGACAAGGGCCACAATTGCCTTCACACACAGAGAGCTCCTCAGAGCTTCCAGAATCTGGCACTGGAGCCGGAGGACCGAGAAAGCCACTAAGGGGAGGGGTGGGACTGACCCTGGAGGAGCTCCCTCAGGGCCCCAGCCACCAGCCCCCCGACATTCTGTGCTCCCAGAAGTATGCAGGCATCCTTCGTTCCCCTGGCAGAGCCACGGGGAGGGCAGGGCTGGCTCTGCAGTCAGACGTCTTGCGTGCATACTCAGCTCAGCCGCCTTCCTCAGCCTCTCCGAGCCCCACTTCCAAGAGCTGCTCTGGGCGTTTCTGATGAAATGAGCCTGGTATAGAGCACAGCAGGTGTGCAAATGGAAGCTTCCACCACTCCCCACCACCTGATTCTATTCCCCTCTTGCCAACTCTCTCTTTCCCCTGGGCTCAGCATTTATTTTTTATCCCTAGAGCAGAATTTGATCTGGGAAAGGGATATTAGGAAACCCTCTCCCATCTCCTGATCATATTCCCCAAGGCGTGACTCCAGGCCTCCACCCAGGACACACTCCTGCCAAGCCTTCTTCTTCGCCGATGGCGTGAAGCCCAGTTTTGGAGACACTTTGCTAGGATGCACTTTTGAGTGCTGAAACAAGTTACTTGGACGCCTTTAAACCCCGAACAAGGTCAGACATCAAATCGCATCTCCCCGCTCAGCCGGGCCTCTGCACTCGCCAGCTCTGGTGTGGACTTGGAGAGAATGAAAATTTTAGAAGTGGAGCTGAAGACCCACTGTGCACCCCCAGACCCTTTCCCCTTCATCAGAGGCACCCACTCTAAGGAACTGGGTCTGCAGTTTCTCTGTTTATTTTGTAGATGTTAACATCCATTAAAAATCTGCATACAATGTAGAATTAGGGGTTTGTGGACCTTTCCATTAACTTGCGTGTCTGAGATACAGCCACGTCCATCTGTTCTGAGTGTGGTTCTCCTGAGCTCACTGCCTCCCGCCTAAAGCAGAATGGAAGTCCCACTCCCAAATTAAAATAGGGCAAGTGTGCCTTGATTTTACTTCTTTAAGTGACTCTATCACCAAACTAATCCTGAGCTCACGACCTCCCACCTCCACTCCCCAGAAAGGACCAGCTGTTTGCTGGCCTCAGGGTTGTGTGTCTGGTCAAGGAGCCCTTTTCCTTCCATGCATAAAAGATTTTCGGTGTCAGCTGACACTGTTTCCTGAACAGAGGGACCTGGGAGCCAGAGCTGGGCCCGAGAAGGCCACTCCACTCCCCTTTTCAGGCTCCCCAGCTGCACAGGGAAAGCTGCCGCCATGTTTAAACACATCTTTAAACTATGTGCATCCAAAACCTCACCGGGAGCCTCTGTCGGACAGGCAGCGTGGTTGCCACACCATCAGCCTCCTGACACTTACCTGGGAGCCTTTATTCTAGAAAGATTCCACTGTATCTGCCCCACCAAGCCAGGGCTGGAGGGAGCTCAGCACCTGCCCCGGACTGTGTGAGGAAGGCTCCCACAATGTCGGGGACAAGAGTGGGCCTAGTGCCAGACCCTTGCCCACAAACAAGCCCTTCAATCACTCGAGGCAGTTGTGCTGAGATGTGAGTCAAACCTACCCTCAGGTGGCTTCATGCTTCATGGAATATAAAAACGGCAAGTCACCAAAGTCATGAGTTCCCCAGGGTCTCCGAAGAGCTAGGCCACCTTGGGCATGTCAAGTGTTAGGGATGGTCACGGGCCCACCTCAGAGGGTCCCCACCCCAACCTGCCTCATTCTGGAGCAGAGAAGGTGATGGGTGAAAGCCAGGCAGTGCCCCTCTCTCCCTCCCTCCCCCCCTTCCCTCTCTCTCCCTCCCTCTCTCCCTCTCTTTCCCCCCTCTCCTTCTCTCCTCCCTCTTTCCCTCTCTCTCTGTGTCTTTCTCCCCACTCCCTCCCTCTCTCTCTATGGTGGGCTTTGGCTTCCAAGCCATCCAGGACAGATCATAAAGGAAATATCCATGTAAGGACCGAGCCAGATCGCCTAGTTGCTCAGTCCCTGAGGCAAAGCTCTGCCCTGAGCTGGGAGTTTGATTATCTGTGGCTTGCCCCCTTTTTTGACCAATCTCCTTTCCTCTCAGACTCAGGATTCTTTTGCTGGCTGCCCACCAGCTCCCAACCCACCTTCTGTCTTCCTTGGGTCTGCCCAAGCATCTCTGCCGCAGGCTCAGCCTGATTGGTCCACCTGTCTGCCCATCATCTGAAGAACCCAGACCCAAGCCAATCAGCATATGGCATTACCCTGAGCCCCAGAATTGGTTCTCAAAGGGCTTGGTGGTGGGTGTGGGGCTCAACCCTAGAAGGTGAGCGTGAAGACGAGCTAGGGAAAGCAACGTCTCCCCTTTCTCTGGACATCTGGGCACGTGGGGTTGAGCCTGGACTGCTGCCACTGTTTTGCCACCGTAAAGAAAGGCAGCCTGAGGTTGAAGCTGGAACAGGGGAGGGGAGACGGGGCCAGCGCTCCTGGGTTCAGCCAGCCCTGAAGCCTGCTGGGCATCTACACGTGTGAGAACAGATTCCTTGTGGTTTGACATCTTTAGTGGAGGCAGTTTCCTTTGAACTGACATGAGCAAAGGCTGGAGGCTCTGAGAGGAGGGTTCCTGGTTTCCTCCTCTGTAAATGGGACCTATCCCAGCCTCATAGGAGTGTCGGGATGAGGTTATTATTCATCAGGTACTTAGAACGATGCTAGACCCACAATCAGCACTCAATCAAATTGAGCCATCATTGTTAACATTATTGTAGGGATGGAGAGTCAGTCAAGTTAGTGCCCATGTTTTGACTTTTTCTGGTGATATTCATTTCCTTTTTTCCCTGGGGAAAGGGGTATGAAGCCCTGGGCAATGGGCTTCTACACCCACTCCCCAGCAGTATGCAGGGGTGTGAGACCCAGAACTCTTAGACTTGTCAAGATTCCCACACCCAGGCATGGCTGGGGCTGCAGAGAGCTTGGCCGATGCAAGGAGCCCCAAGGATGACCAAGTCAAATTCCCTCCAGCCTGGGACTGTGAGACCTGGAGATCTAGGTAAATCTGACCAATAGAAACTCAAGAAATGTGATATTCCTTCCACCCCTGAGCCCAAGCCCAGTGCTCATGCAAAAAGAAACCCGCCATCCAGAATCACGGGGGGCTTTGATGCTACGGTACCCATGTTTGTTCCACACACCAAATTCCCTTGTGAAGTCACTTGCATGGACTCTCATTTCATTCCAGCAAAAAGAAGGAAAGCCGCAGAGACACAGTGGAGGGGCCGGGGGGCTGCCTCAGTCTAGTCAAGGCACACAGAGACTTCGTGTTCCGAAAGATCGCGTCTCAGCCACTGGAGGCCATTGGATCGTGGACCCAGTCTGCTGTGCTCCCACACTCTGCCCTGCCTTGAGCCCACCAGGAATCCACTTTGGGGGGTAAGCACCCCCCCCCATCCCAGGCATCTTAGCCATCCCTCTCCTCCTTGTCCCACCTGGGCCTCTTGCCCCTCCCAGCTATGGCTGCTGGCCCAGGCCTGCTGGTGGGACTGTGAATGCAGAGCAGCTCAGCAACCAGGACAGCTCAGAGCAAATAAACGCAGGGCTCCCTTGCTCTCAGGAGGAGGGCACCTCCATTCAGGACTCCAGAGAGATTTCAGCACTCTGCTTTCTGTGGCCTCCAAGGGCCATGTGAGGATGCCATCCGGTCCCAGCCGCTCTGCTCCTGCTGGTGAAAGCCTCCAGGGGCCTGGGAATCTGCAATCTAATGTCAAGACTAGCTTTAAGACTCTGGCCCTCGGGCTCTCTCTGCCCGGCAGGGCAAGGGCAGGCAGCATCCGTTCTCGCCCTCCCCATCAACATGCCCCTCTTCCGTCTCCTCGTAGCTCCTGCACTTTTTTTTCTTAATGCAATTTCATTGAGCTATAATCACATAACATACAATCATTCAAAGTGTTCAATCAGTTGTTCACAGTATCATCATATAGTTGTGCGTTCCTCACCACAATTAAACTTTGAACATTTTCATTACTCCAAAAAGTAAAAAAAAATTAAAATAAAAAAGAGCATCCAAAACACCCCATTCCCATCCTCCCTGCATTGTTCATTTACCTTTTTTTAAATACAGTTTAATTGAGATATATTCACACACCCTACAGTCATCCACAGTGTACAATCAGTTATTCACAGCACCATCATACAGTTGTGCATTCATCACCAGAATCAATTTTTGACTTTTCCTTACTCCAAAATAAAAATACAAGCAAAGAAGAACCCCTAACTCTTTCCATCCCCTCCATCCCACCCTATCCTTCATCTAATTTTTGTTCCCATTTTTTCCACTCAACTGTCCATACACTGGATGAAGGGAGTGTGAGTCACAAGGTTTTCACGACACAGTCACACCATGTAAGCTACATAGTTAGACAGTTGTCTTCAAGAATCAAAGTCACTGGGTTGCAGTTCAACAGCTTCAGGTATTTCCCTCTAGCCTTCCAACACACTAAAGACTAAAAGATGATATCTATATAGTGCATAAGAATATCCTCCAGAGTGGCCTCTCGACTCCATTTGAAATCTCTCAGCCATTGGAACCTTATTTTGTTTCAGCTCTCTTTCCCCTTTTGGTCATGAAGATCCTCTCAATCTCACAGTTCTGGGTCCAGGCTCATCTCCAGGAGTCATTTCCTGCATTGCCAGGGGGATTTACACCCCTGGGAGTCAGGTCCCATGTAGCAGGGATGGCAGTGAGTTCACCTGCAAGTGGGTTTAGTGAGAGAGGGGGCTCTATCTGAGCAACCAAGAGGCTCTCTGGGGGGGTGGGGGGGACTCCTAGGCACAATTATAAGGGGGCTTAGTCCCTCCCTTGCTGCAACTAGCCTCACCGGGGAAAGCCCCCTGATCGAGGGCTCGGCCCACCAAATTGGCAGTCCTCAATGTTTGCGGGAAAATCAGCAATAGCCCAGGTGAGGAAGTCCACTTCTGCATTTCTCCCCAGTTCCTCGGGGCTCACACCCTTTTTGACTCTGCATCAGTAGTGGGACTTGCTTTGGTCAATGGAATGTTAGCCAAGGGGGTGCAAGTTGAGGCTTGAAAAGTGCTGGCAAAGTGGGGCTTGCTCGCTCGGCTTCTCTGCCCAGGCCATGAGGACACACCTCTGCTGGCCTGCAGGAGACACGTGGGACAGAACTCAGTGTCTCCACTTGCCCCAGCCGAAGGCACCCCAGATGAGAGAACAGCCAGCGACCTCCAGACACGTGTGCGAGCCCAGCCCACACCAGGAAACCCCCCAGGCGAGCCCAGCCCAAATCACCAGCCCACGGATGAGTGAGCTAAATAAATGCATATTGCTTTAAGGCAGCGAGTTTTGGGGTGATTCGTTGCTCAGTGTTGTCGTGGCAATAATAATCAATAGAGCAGTCAGAGTGCGATGCTCATTGATGCCGTGAGCTGTCAACGCTTGTGGGAGAGAAGCCAGTCACAGGCCAGTGAAGTGGGCGAGAAAGTGGGGAGTCCTTAAAATAAGGGTTTCCAGGCAGCCCCCAGCTGATCCTCACGTGAGTCATTTCTGAAGCGCACAGGAGGTGGCATAACATGAGAACGTGAGGGCACAGGCAGTGCTCAGCCGGGAGCCCCCAGGCCGCCAGGGGTGACTCAGCTGCACGTGCCCTCCTTCTTGAGCTCCACTCCCAAAGGTACTGTGCAGGCTGAGTGAGTCACAGGAGAGCTTGCAAACTCTTCCTTTGCCCTCTCTGCCCCCCACAAATGAAGAGCACATTCCCTTGCCGCTCTCCACCGTGAGGGGTACGGCTCCAGGGAAGGAGAACACTGCACAGCCCAGAATATCAAGGTTTGTGTCTCAGGCCAGGCTTTCTACTCTGCTTTAGGTTCTTTTGCAGATTCATCACGGAAAGAGAGAGAAAAAATATTTTCTACATCCCTTTAGCATCTGCTTGCTTATGATGGGTCTTGCCTGGGTGATGAGGTTCATGAAGTTTCTTCTGTGGTGCAATGAAAAGCCACCCCCACCCCCCTTAAGACTGAGCCCAGGACCCTCATGCATTGCTGGTGGGGACGGAAAGTGGCGCAGCCACTGTGGAAAACAGTCTTTTGGTTCCTAAGAAAGTTAGCCCTAGACTTACGTATGCCCCAGAAATTTTACTCCTAGGCGTATATCCAAGAGAAATAAAAACATTTGCCCACAGAAACCTTGTATATTATTCATAATAGCACAAATAGCAACCCAAATGTCCATCTTAATAGCACAAATAGCAACCCAAATTTCCATCAGTTGACGAATGGATAAACACAATGTGGTACATCCATGCGATGAAATGTTACTCAGCCATAAAAAGGTATGAAACACTGATGCATGCTACAATGTGGATAAACCTTGAAAACATTATGCCGAATGAAAGCTGTCAGTCACAAAATGCCACATATTGTATGATTCCATTTTATGATGTGTCCAGAATAAGCAAATCCAAAGGGACGGGAAGTGGATTCATGGTTGCCTTGGGCTGGGGGGAGGCGAGAATGCAGAATAACAGCTCGTGGGTATTGGGGTTTACTTTGGGGGGAATGAATGAAACCATTCTCACAGATAGATAGATAGATAATGGTGATGGCTGTGCAACTTTGTGAATATACTAAAAACCACTAAATTGTACACTTTAAAACGGTGGATTTTATAGTAGGTGAATTATATCTGAATCTTTAAAAAATGAAAGATGGAGCCAAGGACCATGGGAAGGAGGCAGAAGGAGGCAGGGAAGTCCAGTGGTGAAGCCTGGGGTTCCTCTTCTCCCCTCTCTGGGCTGAAGTCACAAAGGCTGGACTCCCCTGGAGTCCCATGCGATGGTTAAGAAGGACACTGTGCTGCTTGGCAGCTCCTTGGGCTCCCTGAAAGGTGCTCCCTAACCAACATGGAGCAGCCTCCTTAGGGTCAGGTTAGGGTGAGGGCTGGGTGCTCCTCTCCCAGTGGGTAGAAGAGCTGCTGCAGCCCCCAGAGCTGTCAGCCTCTTTGGGAATTAAAAGCACTTTGCTCTAGGGTGTGCCCCTTCCAACAGCTGGCCAGCTTGGAGTATAAACCTCAGTCACCCCACCCCAGCTTGGGGCAACCTGGAGGACTCTCCCAGCTTCAGAGCTGCGTCGCCATTCCTTCCCCTTCCTAGGAGAGACCGTTAGCAGCAGCCAGCCCATGCCCACGTCCTCACAGATCTGGGTCCCAGCTTCATGGGGCGGGAGGGGTCCCCCAAGCTTCTAGGTTTGCATACTCTGATCTCTCCCCTTTCCCTGCAGTCCTTGCCTCCTGCTTCATCGGTTTTCCCTTTTTGCCTTTTCATGCACATGTGAGTCATTCTTTATGGTCAACTCTCTGTTCACATAATGGGTGTGGCTTCTGTCTCCCACTGGACCCTGAAGGACACAGCAAGGAAGGGGTCAGGGGTTGGAGGGCCACCCTGCACCTGAGTTTCACGCATGCTCTCACTGTCATCTTCCAGGTGGGCCCGTCAGGGAGGCGTGATGGTCTATAGCCGGCAAGCAGAGTTCAAGGAGCTGTGGCTGCAAAGCCCAGGAGCCTTCCTTCACCACCCTCTAAGGGCAAGAAGCTTAATCTTGCTTCTTTGGGGAAGGTGGGGGCTCGAGACTCCAAGATCAAGTTGCTCCCAAGTTTGGCAGTGTCTCTTTAAATCTGTTAAGCCCTGGAATGGGAATTATTTAAAGGAAGCACCACCAAGGCTTTGAAATTCTCCCAGTAAGGGAGAGCAGGGCCCTCCTCCCTGTACTTGCACTGGGATAGCTATGACCCCTCCACGGCACCTCCCAGACCCTCCTGCAATGGCTGTCTCTGCACTGCTCTCCTGCTCAGCCATCCACAGATGCAGGCAAGTGGCCAGATCAATGCAGGAGGCCACGGGCCTTGGACAGGACACTGTGGGGACACCCAGCTCCTTGGAGAAGGCCATGGAACATTCTCACAATTAAATCCACCCCTTGTATTGGAACATGTTTACTTGCATAGTGTAACTGTATATTGTGTTTACACACAATTAAACCGCAGTCTGTGGGTTCACCGTGTACGCACATGCGCGTGCGCGCGCACACACACACACACACACACACACACACACACACACACATGCTATGAAAGGACTGGCCATTTCTGCATTTTTCCATGAAGATTAATTTGCTGCTTTTTCACTCCCTTTGTCATTCACTGGCAATTGCCAGAAGGAAAGCCTCTTTGCACAGTCACTGAAGGCTTCAGAATAATTCACCAGGGAGAAGTTTTTCTCCAACATAAGTTGGAGAAAAAAATTCCTAGTGGACACTGTTGGGTGACTCACCCAGTTTTCACTACCTCTTCTCTCATCTCAAGAACCCTGATTTTTTTGTTATGGCCTCTCCTATCCTTTCTCTTAATAGAGGGTCCCAAGAACAGCCAAGACGCCAAGCTCTTTGGATTGCATCCTGAGCAAATGTAAGCTTGGAAGGGCCATAGCTATCAGCCATACCCCTCGGGAGGGGGCCACCGCTCAGGGAGGGAGCCCATCCTGCAGCCCCTCACCCTGGACCCCAGCCTCACCAGCTAGAGAACTTCTTCACTCTTCCAACTAGTTTGAGCTGGATTTCCTGTTACTTGCAGCTGAAAGCATTCTGATGACTACAATTCGATCCAACTTTTTTTCCCCCTTAAACTGGTAAAAGGCTGCCTGTACCCATCCCCAGCAGAATCCTTTGCTCAGATTCAACACCGGTGTTTGAGGCCCATCCCTTCCATGTGAAGCAGTTGGCACAGGGACAACGTTCTCCCTGTCTCTGGCTGGAAGGGACATCTGTTAGTTTGGGTTCCCCACAAAGCAGACCCCATGGCAAGACGTGGATGCCGGTGATTTCTTTGCATGGGAATCCCAGGAAGCAATCACAGAGAGGAAGTGGGGAAGTGAGTCAGGGCAGGGAGGGAAGCCCACAGGAGTCGCGAGTGGGTGGGTCTGCACAGCGGCCACAGCCCACCAGCCCTTGGAGGAGAATCACATGAAACAGGCCCCTGATCTCCCCACCAGGGAGGCAAGAGAAGGCATTTATCTGAGCCCCATTGGATGAGGGAGGCCCTGGAGCTGATAACTCCCTTCTGGCACTTTCTGTCCATGCCTGCAGGTCCCAATGCCACAGAGAGATTCTTTTGCAAGACAAGAAAAGAGAGGCCAGTTGGCAAGTGTCTCCTGCCATTGCTGGAGAGCTGGATAGGGTGGGGCAGTAGGAGGGGCTCTGCTGCAGGTAGCAACCAGGTGCATGGGAGGACATGGGCTTCCCCCAGATCCTTGCTCTCTGCCCCGTCATTTAAGCCTCAGTGTCCTTATCTGTAAAATGGGACTAGTAATACATGTGTGGCAGGACTGATGTGTAAGTAGTAAATGTAGTTTCAGGCATACAGTAGGGGGTCCATAAATGTAGTCATTCTCCGTAGATGCCGAGGGGTGCCTTGGTTAGCTTGCTGGATGCGATGTGTGGCTCTCACTCTGCTTTCTGTTCTGCCACCTCCGCTCCACCCCCTCTCCCTGCATACAGGGCCATGCTGGGGCTCAAGGGAACTCTGGCTTTAATACACTGAGCTGACCTGTTGGCCTGGAGGCTGGGGACATTGTCCTGTGGGGTCCCAGCCAGGGTCAGGGGGAGGCCACACCAGTTAGCCGGGCCAGCCCAGGGTGCCACATGTCAGCACCCACGGCCCTGGCAGATCTGTGGGGTCACTGCCACACACCTGCAGGGTCATTGCCATGCACCCGTGCCCTCAGGTGACATTGCTCGGCCCTCCAGCCCAGGAGGCCACTTGCTCCCAGCCTTGACCTTTCCCTCCCCACACCATTTTCCATTCTGCTTTGTTTTTGGCCAGGTCTGACATGCTGCTCCAGGAGGGCTGGGAAGAGCTGTTCTGAGGCTTGTCATTGTTTCAGGATGAGCTTGATTCCTGAGAATCTGATGGAAACTGGAAACTCCTCTTTGTCACCAACACCCACAATGGGGGCCTTGATGGACGGCATGGGAAGGGCCCAAGAGCTGAGGCCCCCTTGCCCCATCTGGGCCTGGAAAGCTTTAGCAGCGTCCTCCCCACCTGCAGCAAAGTGTGTGGACTTTTGAGCCAAGTTGGCACAAGGGCCCAGTCCCCAGCCTGGCCTTGCTCTGCCTCAGTCAAATGAGAGGGGAGGGGGCGTCTCGTGGGCAGGGAAGACGTGGGCAGGGCAAATGCAACTTGTCCCGCTGCAAAGCCACAAGCGGGGGATTTCCAACTTAGGGTCAAGCAGAAAAGCTTCAGGAAGCCTTTCAGGTCTGCCTGGCAGAGTAGGGGAAGGAATGCCGGGACCCCAGGACCCCACCCCTGCAACCTCCATGAGCCCACTTCCAGGGGTTCCAAGGCTAGCTCATCACTTGGGCATCCTTCCCTCAGTGCCCCACCCTTACCTCGGCACCAGCCAAGGAGGAGCCTGCCAGGGGGTGCTGGGCCCCCGGAAGAATTTCTCTTTCCCCATATGTGGTTCCCTGATGAACAAATCAAAAGCTTTGCCTCTCATCGGTCCCACCATCCTTCAGGGAACCTGGCAAACATCTGTTGCTTCATGTACCTTCTCCTTGGGGTCCTGTGCCCCAAACCCAAGCCAGGCAGTTTGAGTAGTTTATGCCAAGACATACCACCTAAACACGTCTTTGGGCAGCAGGAGGCTGCGCCGGCTTCCTGTCCCTTCCATATGTCCTCAGATGGGGAGAAGCGGTCTCCCCTCTGAGCTCGCAGCTGATCCCCTCCAGGGAGAGGCCAAAGGACAGATCCTGGCTCCAAGCCCACCAGGCCTCCCTGCTCCCGTCAGCCCTTCCATCCACGTTGCCTTGGCAGGCTCTGGACCTGCCACCCGCATTGATTAAGCACCTACTGTATACCCATGACAGCCAAGCACATGTAAAGTTCAGGCCTTTTGCCTCAGCACCTGACCAAAAGACATCTGAAGGACGCTTCGTGGTTTGACATATGTTTACTTGATCCTCACGGCAACCTCGGGATACAGAGTCCATTTGGCTTCCCATTTTACAGATGAGAAAATGCTAGCTTTCCTGAGGCCACATGACTGTGGCAGAGGTAGGGTTAGAATACAGCCATTTTGGAGCCATCGTTCTTGCACTGTTCTGAATGGTCTCCCTTTTTTGTGAGGAGGGCCTAGTTTTCCAGGGCTGCGATGATGAATACCATACCCCGGTTCGCTTAACAAGAGGAATTTATTGGCTCACGGTTTGGGAGGCCAAAATCAAGGCTTTGGCAAGACCGGGCTTTCTCCCAGAGCCTGTAGTGCCCTGGTGTCGGCCTTCCCAGTCCTTGTAGTTCTGGTTCCATGACTTGCCTCTCTGCCTCCCGTCAGACGGCGACTTCTCTCTCCTTGTGTGTGCTCGTCTGGTTTCCGCTGACTTCTGGCCTTCCTGTGACCTTCTCTGGCTGCGTTCAAATTTCCTCTCTTTCCAAGGCCTCCAGTCATTCGGACTAAGACGCACCCTGATTCAAATGGCCACACCTTCACTAGTAATCCCAGCTTCAAAGGTCCTGTTTACAAATGGGTTCACACCCACGTGGATTAAGAGCTGGGCATGTCTTTTAGGGTGGATGTGACTCGATTCCCCAACCAAGGAGTCTACTGTTGACCTTGGGAGACAAGAAGGCACAGGACAGACCTCTCTTGAGCCATCAAAGCCACACATGATCATCCACACATTTTCACAATGACAAGGAATCAAAGGACATATGGCGGGTGGGAGGGATGGTTGGAGCAGTGGGTGCAGATGGGAGGAGAGTACTGTGGCCTCCAGTGCCACGGATCTTTGGAGGCAAGCTGCCAAGGGGAACCACTGGAGCTGCCCTGCACTGAGTTATAAAGGCACCTCCCCAACCAGGGGTCTCTGCCCCCAGCCCCTCTGGAGTCCTTTACAGGCAGAGTGAAAGTCAGATGGACAGAGAAGCCAGGCGAGGCCACCATGTATATTGCCATGTGACAGAAAAGCCAAGGACCAAGGAGCATTTGGGTGCTGCTGCCTGGAAGTGTCACCCATCACTTCAAAGGATGGGCCAGAACTTCCAGAGGTCTCCTTTCCCTTCCTCATCCATTATCCACAGCCCTAGAATGCCACAGTCTTCGGGAAGAAAACATCGCCTTATTGATGTCTCGATCTTGGACTTCACCTAGCCTCAAAACCATGAGCCAATAAATTGTTTAAGCCCACCCACTTTGTGGTATTTGTTTTAGCAACCAGGAAACTAAAGCACCCTCCTTGGCTAGGGTTTTGTTTGGTGGTCAGTTTTGCTTTATGAATTTCAAATAAAATAAAGACTATCTTTGGCAACTTCCTCCCCACCCTCAGAAGCCTCACCTTTGCTGTTCTGTGCCCCTCCCCTCTTTCTCTCTTTTTACTCCTTGGGCTCCTTCCTCTGATCAAACTCTGCTCCCTGGAAGGATCAGAGAGCAGTTGTTTATTCTTCAGTGTGAATGTGGATGCTTCTTTAGGACTGGCTTCTCAGCTCAGCCTTCATTGTACTCTCAGTTGTGAACATAGAGCCTCCCATATAGTAGGTGCTCAGTAAACTAGAAGAAAAGGAGAATGCTTGCTGACTGGATGTACGGATGTATGGATGGGTAGATGGATGGGTAGATGGATGAAAGGATGGAGAAGTGGATGGATTTATGGATGGATGTACGGGGAGGTGGATGAATGGACAGGGAGGTGGATGACTGGATGAGGGAGGAAGGGAGGAGGGGAGGGAGGGAGGGAAGGATGGATAATGGATGAGGAGGGGAAAGGAGACCTCTGGAAGTTCTGGCCCATGCTTTGAAGTGATGGGTGACACTTCCAGGCAGCAGCACCCAAATGCTGGTGTGAGAACTTCCAGAGGTCTCCTTTCCCCTGGATGGATGGATGGATGGATGGATATGAACGTGTGAAGTCTCCTAGTTAGAAAATCAATTGAAAATGTTCCCTTGTGTTTTGGTTTGCTAAAGCTACCAGAATACAATATACAAGAAATGGGCTGGCTTTACAATGGGGATTTATTAATTTACAAATTTACAGTTCTAAGGCCATGAAAATGTCCAAATTAAGGTATCAACAAGAGGATCCGTTCTCTGAAGAAAGGCTGCTCTGTCACATGGGAAGGCACATGGCAACATCTGCTGGGTTCTGGTTTCAATGACTCCCTCTCTCAGCTACTGTGAGCCCTTGTATATTTCTCCTTGGGAATTTCTCTCTCTGCTCTCTTGGCTTTTACTGTCTTTCATCCTCTTCACAAAGGACTCCAGTAAAGGATTAAGACCCACCTTGAATTGGCTGAGTCACATCTCAATTGAAAAAATCTAACCAAAAGGTCCCACCTACAATAAGTGTGCACCCACAAGAATGGATTAAAGGAACATGGTCTTTTCTGGGGTACATGAGAGCTCCAAACCATCAAACGTTGGATGGGAGATGGGAGGGATGAAGGTCCTGTTGGCTGCTTTACCTCTCCGCCTGCCTAGGTGTTACTCTTTGGGCTCTCTGAGCTGTAAGTGACAGGAGAGCAAGCCCACTAAATCAAGGAGGGCACCTCCAGTCCCAGGTAGTCTGTGAGGTCTGGGACAGGTGTGGCTCTGGGTCAGGCAGAGCAGGGTACAGCAATCTCCGTGAACCCGAGCATGCATGGGGGGCTGCAGAGCAAAGCATCACTTGGCAGAAACCCAAATCCTCAAGATGGGCTGGGAGTCAGCACCTCCTAGTTCTGGCTGACAAATCTTCTACCTGCTGGGGCCCCACTTTCATCCCCTGATCATCTGCCTGACGAGGGGCTTGACTGGAACAAGATGGTTTCCAGGGCAACTTTGTCCCTCCACTGACTGCTGACTCTGTGCTCCGCATTCATGGGAGAAACCAGCTCAGAGAAACACAGCCCCTCCTCAGAGGCAAGTACTCGTCCCTTAAGTCCTGTGGGCTGGAAAGGAAGAGGTGTTCAGATCTGTGTTCTCCAAGGGCCACAAGCCAGCCCCAAAGGAAAGCTGCTGGGACAATTATATATTTACACATATAATTTATTTTTTTAAAGAATAAGAAAGTGTATTAATCTCTGGAGATCTGAGTCTATGCTGAGAAGCTCAAAGGTAAACATCTGCAACATGAAGCTCACAGTGGTGGCCCAGTGGGCTCTGAGCAGGGTGGCCCTTATCTGTGTCAAACACATCAGAACGAGGCTGTTGTGTGGCCTTTGTGGGGGCAGGAGGGGGTGATCAGATGAGGATGGGCTTACAGATTGAGAATGGTCTAGAAGCTGGGAACTGGGGGAGGCCACTGGTGGTCATCAGTCCTGCTCACCTTTCCCCCGGTGGGGACACCCAGTGGGGCTGCCTTCCTGGCAGGGGTTCGGGCTGGGCCATGTGACTAGTTCTGGCCCATGCTTGGAAGTGATGGATGACATTTCCAGGCAGCAGCACCAAATGTCAGTGTGAGACCTTCCAGAGGTCTCCTTTCCCCTGAAACGGAAACTGGCAAAGTTCAAGATGGCAGCTTCTCCATTAACCTGGCGGTCCTTCTGCCAACCCATGAGGGACTTGTAGCATGAGCAAGAAACCTCAGTTGTCAGTTGCCACCAAGATTCGGGGGCTGTTTGCTACCACAACATAACCTCGCTTGGTCCTGATGCGTACAAAACCCAAATACTCTGGGTAATCCTGGAAAAAAAAATCACTTGATTTTCCTTCCAGCCATGGCCAGGACATGCCAGTTCTCAGGTTCTTGGTGGGTCTGATCTTGGTTTCCTGGCCAGTCCTTTCAGCTGCACTGTGGCTGACCCAAATTGTTTCAACTGTTCCATCTGAACCCCCACTCCAGCCTCACTTGGAAAGCACCCCTCACCTCCTCTCCCTGGGGCGTAGCTCCGGCTATGAGATTTCCCACTGGGAGGAGTTTGGAATTGCCTCCAGGGAAGGCCTCCCCAGTCAGTATGGGCCCCAGTTGGCATAAAAAGCTGTTTTCACACTTGGTTGACTTCTTGCTGAGAGCTGATGGTGTCCTCTGGATGTGAAACGGCCGGGAGAAATCTCTGTCCCCCAAAACCCACAGTGCTAAGCAGGGAGCTGTGAGGCGCTGGCATAGCCTTGGCGAGTTTCCCAGTCCCCTCATGTGTGCAAACACTCGTGCACAAGCACACTCCGCGTGGCCAGCCCTGAGTACCCGCTAGGCCTAGCAGGCCGCCCAGGGGCCATCGCTCACCCCTGGCCAGCGGCTGGCACGAAGGGGACGCGGTTTTTAACAACCTCCTCTGTATTGATTCCTGTGATGAGGTAAACTTCAGCTCACTTCTCTGCGGAGAGAAGCTGAAAACCAATGCTGCTTTGTCCGCTTCTATTTCCTGTGGGTGCTCGGCCACGAGAACGGTTCCTGGCTGGCTGTGTGACCTTTGGTGAGTCACCTCTCCCCAGCCCCCGGGCCTCAGTTTCCCCACCAGGAAACAGAGAAGACTCATTCCTGCGATCGCAAACAGTTATTGGAAGCCTACTAGGGGCCAGGAGCTTTTTAGTTGCTTGCATGAAGGAATGCTTTACATCCCCACACAGCCTCTCCGGTTAGGTACAGTTTGCAGTCATTTCCATTTTGTCAGCTGAGGATATTGAGGTGCAGAGAGGTTAAATAATTTAACCATGGTCACATGGTCATGGCATCAGACGAGAGGACGTGACTGCCAAGGCTCACCCCCTTTATAAGTCTCTTTTCCAGTCTCTGTGCCCGCGTGTCCCTGGCCTTCACAGTCACGTCATCTCCTTTTGTCCCCGGATAGTGGCAGGCCTTCTTGCAGGGTTCAAGACCTCCCCCTGGGGGTGGCAGGAGCCACCAAGGAAAGTCCGGGGCAGGTGCCTCCTCCATCCCCACCCGAGGGGACCTTTCTCCAGCAGCCACCCCGAACCCCATGGAGAACCCCAGTACCAGGCTGACCACACAGCAGCTCCTAGGATGTAGTAAGCACCTAGTGGCTGCTGAACCCCCTTCCTTCCTGTTGGTGCTGGGGAGATGGGATGCTGACCCTCCAGGGCCTGGGTCAAGCAGGGGAGACAAATAGAGTGCATCGGTGAGGGTTCTGCAGAGAAAGAAGAGTACCAAAAGGATATAATATATCTTGATATACACATCAAGAGATTTATTTTGAGGAGTTGGCTCTCGTGACAGCAGGGCTGGCAGGTCCCAGATCCATAAGCAGGCCAATGGTGGGAGGTTCCAAGGGGCATTGATCTTGTAGTCTTGAGGCAGAATTTCTTCTTTTTCCAGCAGATTGGATGAGGCCCCCCCACGTTACAGAGCGTAATCTCTTTTACTTAAAGTCAACTGACTGGAGATGCTCATCCCATCTACCCAAGGCCTCCACGGCAACATCTAGGCCAGTGTTTGATCAAACAACTGCACACCATGACCTAGCCAAGTGGACACATCAAATCAACTGTCATGCAGGGGGAGGGGTCAGACCCTCAGGGGGCAGGTGGGGGAGGGGGGCTGGGACCCGGTGGGCATGGGGAGGAGGGTGCTCCCCTGGGCTGTCACCCAGATGGTGCCCTGCCTGGGGCGGTGTGTGTGCAAGAGGTGGCTCTTCCCAGCTCTCGGAGGTCCTTCTCTCTCTTTGGGACAAGAGGGAAGGGGTCCTTCTCTCTTGCCCCTGGAGCCACAGTATGGGCTAACAATGGGACCAATCGAGGGTGCCAGCAGCACTGGGATGGGAATCCGGAAGCTTGGCATCTGGAGGTGGGGCTGTGACTGGGGTGATGTTTGGCAGGTGGCTGCCTGGCCTGGCGGAGGGGTGACAGAGCAGGAGGAGGGGAGGGTCTCACCAGCCTCTGGCCATCTCCATGTGGGAAGGACATGCAGAGCTGGGGATGGCTCTCCTCCCCTGCCCTGCAGACTAGGGGCCCCCAGTCTGCCTCCTGGAGCTTTGCCTTCTTGCCCCGGCATTCATGGAGTTTTCACGGTTCCTGCACAACCTCCAGGTCTGACACTTGGGGAAGGAGAGAGGGAAGGGAAGGAAGCAGGGCTGGGTGTGAGGAGCCTGGTGCTCTGGGCTCCTCCTCCCCAGAAAGTCTCTGCCAGGGAGTTGGGAAGCCCTAGAGCTAGAGCTCGTGGAGGAACTCCAGTTCCCAGGCCATGCTCCGTAACTGGCTGGGAGCAGGCTGGGAAGCGTGGTCGGGGTGGAGCAGTGAGTCCTGAAGGGTTCAGCGTGTAGCTTCTGTCTCAGGGATCTGGGGCCCAGCCTCTGGGGGCTCATCCTGCCCACACGCTGACCCCAGCTGCCCAGAGATGGCCCCCAGCACTTTAGGCCACCTCAATTCATAGGGGATCCTGCGTAGGGCAGCAATGGCCCCTGGGAGTGAGCCTGGGACACAAAAAGGCCACTCCAGCTCACCTTGGCCCGGCTCTCGCCTGGCTCATCCATGTTAGTGGGGAGGGGTCAGGCAAGGCCCAGGCTGGTGCAGGGCCTATTGGGGGGCCCTGGGGACACTCAGGTCAGCTCCCCCTTCTCAAGGGCCCACGGCTGGCTGGACATGGCCCCCCTCCAGGGTGGAGCCAGCCCTTGTTAAGTGGAGAACAGTGGGAGGAAACCCAGGGGCTGGGACGGGGCTGGGACAGGGTGGGGACCTCCTTTTGCCCAGGCCTGCACTTCCGGGGAAACCAGCCTGGCCCTGTCTGAGAACTCCCCTCCACCCGGGAGGCTGGGAAAACAACACCCAGTGTGGGTGTGCGGCCTGCAGCAGGCACCACGCCCTCCCACCCCCTAAGAGCTATTTCTGCAGCTTCCTGGCCTGATTCCCTGAGCTCAACCCCCACTGCATCCCAGGCTTAGACCTGAGGGGAGCAGAGGCCTGAGGGAAGCTGGGGGGGCATCCCCCTCCTTGGGGAACGCATGGCCGGCAGACAAGGGCTCATTTGCCAAGTTGAGGCCAGATTTTAACCCCTGGATCCCAGTTAAGATGGAAAATGTTGAAAAATCTTAGTGGGGAGTGGGGAGGACCCAATCCAGCCCTCCCCACCTGAGCGAACCCATTAATCTCCAGGGGATGCAGGCCCCGCCCTGGACTCTGGGGGGGTTTCCTAGGTGGCAGGAGGTGGGGCAGGTGTTCCTGGGTGGGCTCCTCTGTCCCCACCCCCACACCCCCAGAGCCAGGACAGACACAGGGAGGCCTTGCTCTGCCTGCAGGCGTCCCCGCCCCTACCCCAGCCTGGGGTTGGGGATTCAGTGACGAAAAGATGCACACCCAGTAGGTGCTTATTCAATAGCTCACTTCTTCCCCAGCTGCCCACCCAGATGGACGGTGCACCTGCCTTGGAGCAGCCCGTCCCCCGCCTGCACCCCGCGATGGTTGTGGTGTCTGCACCCAGGCCCCTGTGGATGGAGCACTGGGGAGAGCAAGATCTGTTAGGGAGGAATTCATGTTCTTGTCACAAATTCAGAAAATGGTTTTTAAGAAAGAAAGGAACAGAGAGAGAGAGAAAGGGAGAAAGGGTGAGAGAGAGAGAGAGAGAGAAAGAAAGAGAGAAAGAAAGAAAGAAAGAGAAAGAAAGAAAGAAAGGCAGGCTTATACTTTGGGGGATTTTCTAAGGAATCAGGCTTTTCTCAAAGTCCCCACCTGGGATCCCCTGGCTTTCCTTCTAGTCACCCCTTAAAACAGCAACCCCTGTCCGCCGTCCCAACTCACCTCTGTCCCAACTCACCCTCTCCCCCTTTTGCTTTCTTTTTCTCCGTAGCATTATATTGCCAATAACTCACTCTGCATTTTATTTATTTTCCTTGTTTGGTGTCTCTTCCTGCCTCCAGTCCCATTAGGCTAGAAACGCCATACGGAAGTAATGTTGTCTGTATTATTTACTTTCTATTGCGGGAAATTAAACCGTACCTGTGTGTCACAGGCGCTCAGTAAATAGCTCTTGAATGAATTAAAAGGGTCCTTTCCTCAGAAGAGGGTGACAGTCCTCTTTGCAAGCAGGAGGGGGACGCCCGGGGTCCCTGCTACCCCTAGAAGCCCCCTGGCAGCCCCTGCCCCGGGCTGGGATCAAGGGAACCCCCTTCCCAGTCCTCACCACCCTCCCCCCCAGAGGTCCTGAGACTGTACCCCCCAGACTGGTGTACCTCAGCCTGGATTGCTCCAAGCTCCCCAGCAAATGCCCAGATCTCTGGGCTTTCTCTCTGCCCTAGACCCTCCCTCCTCACTCTGCTGGTTAGAAAAGCAAAATCTCCACCCAGCCCTGGCACCCGGTACCGGGCCAGAATCTGCATTTTAACAATTCAAATGTGCATTTCCATTTGGGACAGGCTTGCCTTTCCACCGGCTCCCTCCTCCCAGGCTAAGAGAGACGCTTTCCTGAAGCCATTCTGGATTATTTCCCCCTGCAGCTACTAAAACAGTCAGCGCTGGTGGCTGAGGCAAGCCAGCCTTAGCTTCACTGCTCCGGGAGCTGTGAAGGGCAAACCCTGCAATTAGCAGCAGCGAGCAGGGTGGCGGCGAGGAAGGCGGGGAGGAATGGAAAAGCCAGGGAGAGAGCGGCCGCCGTAATTGCAGGGTGTGCCGGCCTGGGGACGGGCCTGGGGACAGGCAGGAAGACGGCACAAGGCGTGAGCGCCTGCAGGGGTGGGCACCCAAGGGAGGTGGCGGAGAAGAATCAGGTGTCAGAGACGCTAAGAAATGTGCAAGCCCCTCAGCAGGGGAGCCTCCTGCCCCGGGGGCTGCCAGGGCCTGGACCCAGCCCACGCCCCATCTGTCCCTGTGTCCCCAGCCTGGGGGGCCTCCTCCTGGCAGCGCCGACAGTGGAGCTGTCCTTCCTTAAGGGACTTTCACTCCTCAGGGCCAGACCCCTCATCCCACTCCCAGTTCATGAGACCCCAGGGACGCTCCCCAGGCATCCCCAGAGGCCACCTGTACCTCCTGGCAGCTGGGGACCCTCCTGGATCTGATTTGGCTCCAGACAGTTCTCCGCCTTCGGAGTGGTGTTCAAACTGGGAGGCCCCTGGCACCCGGGGGCCCCGTGACGGGGGCACAAGGGCAACATCCAAGGAAAGGAGGAGGACAAACTAGTGGTCTTACCCTCCCTTCCCTATCCCCCACATCGTGTGCACCCAACTTCAACCAGGCAGCTCTACTTCTGTCTGTTTTATATATTGGAATTCTGATTTAGACTTCGGGAATGAGTTCTCTCATTAAAAAAAAGAGAGAGAGAGAGGGAATGAAAATTAATAATCTGTATACAGCCTCATTTTACAGATGAGACAGTAAGTGACAGGCCCAAATTACTTGACCAAGAATTACTAAGCTTCGTCCTCCTTCCTCCAGCTCAAGGCCTCAGAGAAGGGGACCTCACACTCAGTGAAGATGTCTCCTGTGCCGGTTTGGATGTGTTATGTCCCCCAAAACACTATGTTCTTTAATGCAATCTTGTGGGGGCGGACATATTAGTGTTGATTAGGTTGGAATCTTTGGATTAGGTTGTTCCCATGGAGATGTGACCCACCCAACTGTGGGTAATGCCTTTGATTAGATTATTTCCATGGGGGTGTGGCCCCACCCATTCGGTGTAGGTCTTGATTAGTTTTATGGAGCCCTATAAAAGCTCAGACAGAACGATCTCACTGCTACAGCCAAGAGAGACACTTTGGAGCTTCACACAGGAGCTGAGAGAGGAGCTGGAACACAACCCGGGATGAGCAGACACCAGCCACATTACTTCCCAGGTAACAGTGGTTTTCCGGATGCCATTGGCCTTCCTTCGGTGAAGGTATACTTGTGCTGATGCCTTAATCTGGACATTTTCATGGCCTTCAGACTGTAACTTTGTAACCAAATAAACCTCCTTTATAAAAGCCAGTCCATTTCTGGTATTTTGCATAACAGCAGCTTTAGCAAACCAGAACATCCCCTTTCACAGATTATGAGAACCTGGTTATTTTTATGGCCTCCCCCCCCCCAAAAAAAAATAGTAAAAATAAAGAAGCCAAGTATCCCTTAGGATCCTTACCTTCCCCAAGGGCTCACAGAGGCCAGAGGGTGGATGGACTGGGGATCCAGCCCTGCAGGAAGCAGAGGGCATTGGGACACAGAGGCTCCTGGTGGGGGCATTTAAGCCCAGCGCACCCTCACCCCCTTTCAGCCTCTTCTCTGCCTCTGCTGAGCTCCCCCGTCACAGGGGGAGTGGTGAAGGCAGAAGCCCAGCTAGGTGCTGGGTTTGGAGCCCTGAGCCACGCAGACGCTGCCCGCTTGGGCCCACGGGCCACAGGGGAGCCAGAAAGGCACAGAACCACATGCGATACCACTTAGGAGAAGGGTTTCAGAGGAAAACTGAACTCTTCAGGGCCAAGATGGGGCATGCCTTGCCTGCAGCTTGGGACTGCAGTTTTGCCTCCTCTCCCCCCGGGGACCTCTCTCTCATCTCAGCTGATAAAACCCAACGTGTTCTTCACGTCCCATGGCAAGAACGTGTTTCTGCTGTTTCTGGGAGCCTTCCCTGTGCCGTCAAGCAGAAGGGATGCTGCCCTCCTTGGACCCACCCAGGTCAGCGCCCCTGCACCAGGGAAGCACTAATTCTGCCATGCAGAGACCCCCGCCCCCCCCACCTCCCTCCACTGTGTACCTGGGGGCCCCACAGCCCCTCTGCCACACTGAGCTGCTGTAGGACAAGCCTGGGACATGGGTTCAGTTGTGCTCCGAGATGAATTTGCATTGTGTTCTTGGAGAAATGGCTCCTCTGAGCTAACAATTCCTTGGGCCTAAGACGGGAGACAGTTCTGCAAGTTCTCTCAGTGACCAGGACCCCCATCTGACCTCCTGTGACCCACTGCTCTTCCCTCCCATCCAGGGTCCATGAGCATTTCCTCCAGGGCAGGTGAACAAAGCAGAATGCTGACGCTGCTTTGCAGAGTGGGGATGGGGGCACCGCCTGGTGGCCTGGCGGGCCAGGGCCAGCTTCGTGGAGGTCACTGTGGGGTCATCAGTGCCTGGGACTGCTCAGCACCCCTTCTTCTTAATGTAGCAGCACCCTGCCTCTGGGGCTGCCTTCTTCCCCCTGCCCCCCAGTATGATTCTGAGGGTCCACTGTTCCCAGGCTGCAGGGTGGGCTCATACAGCTAGAGCCTTCCCTGGAGTTTTACACCTGGACCAAGCTGGGGTGGTGGGAGCAGAAACCAGGGGCCGCCTGCCCCCCAGTGTCCCCATTGCTGCTGGGGGCAGCTTGTCCGTAGGAGGAGAGTGAGGTGCACGGAGCAGAGTGGTGGGGCCCAGCCCCCTTCCTGGCAGGGAGCCCCTGAGGTCCCCTGTGACCCTACCAAAGGCGTGCTGCCTCCTGGTGCTGCTGGCTGTGCTCTCCCTCACCACCCTCTCTCTCCAGCGTCATCTCTGCATCTTCCCTGGAAGGCTGACTGCCTGGACTGGAAGAGGAGCCGCCTCTGGCTTTTCCCCGGGGGTTCTGTTTGTTAGCCGGTCCGGAGTGTGCCCTGGCAGAGGCGAGAACCACCGCCCCTGGGAAAGGGGGAGCCTGAGGGGAGAAAGAGCTGGTACCAGGAGAGCAGCCCCATCCCCAGTTGGGAGCCCCTCTGCTGCCTGCCAGGAAGATCAGGGCTGAGCGTGCTGGGACCTGCCATCCCGGGGCCAAGCACCCGGGAGGAGATGAGATCAGCCACTGTGCAGAGGGCCCACGCTGATGGAGGCCCAGGTGGGAAGGGGTGGACACTCTGCAAGCTTCCCCAGGCAGCCCTTCCTCTGTGGACCCCTCTGATCACAGATTCCCCCCCAACCCCCTCCCCTGAGGGTCCCCTCTGAATACAGCTTCTCCCTGACTGCCTCCCCCAGTGGAACCCCTCTGATCACAGGGGAGCACCTGGCACCTGCTCCTGACTTGAGCAGGGAAAGGAAAGCCACTGGCCTGGAGTCCGAGTTCTCAGGATGTGGTTGGCTTTCCTGCTTCCTTTCCACAGGGAAGGTTCCCTGAGGTCTGGAAGGAGATGCTGGGCAGGCTCAGATAAGGAGTGGGTTCAGGGCTGGGCTGAAGAAAATGAGGCCAGGGACCCCACTGGCCTGTCCATCCTTCCCTGGTTTTGAAACCTCACTTCAGAGGGACCACCCACCTTTCACTTGCAACACGGACTCCCGCTTCCTCTTGCCTCTAACCCTAAGGTCTGGATGGAGGCTTTTCCCTGAGTCATCCCAGGCCTCCTGGGGCGTCTGGAAGGCCAGTGTGGCAAGTACAGCTTTTAAGGCCACCTTCCGGCTGCGCCTGCTGTGCACACCGCAGGGACCCGGAGTCCTTCTGGCTAAATGTGCCTCATGACAGTAATTTTATTTTAAGAGTAAGAATTCCAACCAGTGCTGTCTCAGCTGTCATGTGACTCTCTCTGTTAATACTCATTGAAAAGGAGACAGCAAAGCCAGCACCCTGCTTTGGAGTTGGAGAGACCAAAAATAAGGTTATTTCCTGGGCCCTTCATTATCCCCTTAACCCAAGCATGTCCCGGACCAAGTCTCCCAGACCCAGTGTTCTCCAGCTGGGATGGATAGGAGGTGCCTGCTCACCTCTTCACCCACAAACTGGCCTCTGAGAAGGTCTGAAATAATGAAACAGGGTGTACCAAGAATGGACCAGCCTGAGCAGTTCCGAGTGAGTGGAAGCACTAGTGAGGCCATCTCTGGGTGGGACATCGGAGGGCTGGGGATGAGGGAAGCCAGAGCCCATGGTGAGTTTTCTGCCCCCAAAGGTCAGCCCCAATGGCGGGAGCCTGCATCCCACCCTGTGTGTGCTGGCCATTGCCTCCAGTCAGCGGGTGCTTCCAGAGCCCATGGAGAGGTGGGATGCAGGGGAGCAGGAGCTCCTGAATGTTGGCTCTTACTCTAGTGGTGGTAGTGATGGTGGTGGTGGGGATTATAGCATCCCTGCCCATCAGCAGGACAACACGGGACGGGGAGGGACAGAGGGACATGGGGGAGAGATTATATAAAACTGTTTTATAGGGAAAAAAAGAAATCCCATCTTTCTGCTGGGAAAAAAGGCTTCAATTTATTCTTGGGCAGAGTTTAAAGATGAACAGAGCATTGTCCCAGTGAAATGTTTCATTTTAAGCATGTACTTTGGGGTTTTTTCTGGTTTTGTCTTTTCTCTCCTTCCTGCAGCCGTTGCACATGAAAAGCTGGGGTCAGGCCAGGTGCTGGGAGCCGCTGGCTTAGCTTTGATTTACCCAAGATCAGCAGGAGTCTGCTTCTACCTGGAGAGGTCTGGCTGTCTCCTTCCGGCCAGTCCCAGACTTTGCAAGGAATAATTTCCTCCTTGACAAAAACATAACAATTCCCATTAAACGTTTCAAATTGCCCATGCCAAACTCAAAGCTCACAGAGAGGGCTTTGAAGCCTTTTCACGGGACAAAAATAAAACCCTTCGCAGATGTTGGAGAAATTTGGCTGAAATAACTCCTAGGTATGTGAAACATGGCTGAGAGGTGTGAGCTGCTCAAGGATAGAGGTGGGAAGGTTTGATGAACAAATGGAAGAAATGAGGGACATGGCTGGGAGAAGGGCTGCTTCAAGGGATTCCAAGGGATTTTTATGAATTGAGTATTCCAGGCCAGTGTTGCTACTACTGATTATTCCACAAAGGAGGGAAGCAGATAATCCCAAACAATGGCTAATCTTTGGGCGGAAGGCACAGTTCACCCCTCTCTACCTTCCAGCAAGAGGGCTCAGACAAGGGGTTCTAGTCGTGGCCAAAACCCCCTGGTGATTCAGGAAAGATCCTTGAGGTATTTCTAAGCCCAGAGCTGAAACTCAGCCATACCCAAAACTGCTCCATTCACTCATCAATTCATTCATTCATTCATTCATTCATTAAAAAAATTTATTGAGCATCTACTATATGCCAAACATTGTTCTAGGCGCTACAAATACAGCAAGGAACATAACAAAGATGCCCACCAGCCATGCTCCTGGAAGACTCAGCCACATGGTCTGATAAATCAAGAGGGAGAATGTCACAGTTCTCTGAGGCAGTGCTTCTCAAAAGGGAAAGTGCTGACAGATCAGCCAGAGACCTTGTGAGAAGGCGGAATCTGACTCAGGAGCTCTGAGGAAGGTCCTGGGGTTCTGCATTTTTAATGAGCTCCCAGCAGGCAATGCACTGTGGGCCTAAAGTTGGAGCACCTGATCACCTGGGTTCGAGTCCCAGTTCCATTGTTTCCTTGTGATCTCCGGCAAGTTTTTAACCACATTCTGCCTCAATTTTCTCATCTATAAAAATGGAGGTCAAAATAATCCCTACCTCCCAGAAATTTATGATAGAAATAAAATTTCATGTTTGCTTAAGCCTACTTAAACTGGCATTTTCTGTTGCTTGTGGATCTTGCTCTGACTTTCCCTGTCTGTTCTGCCACTCCACGGCATCCGCTTGGTTGGTTCAAGCCTGAGAGGTGGAAGGGGGCACAGATTTCTTCTCAAAGCTTTTGCTTGGGGTGGGGAGGTGAGATTTTCTCCCTACTGCAGATGCTGTGGGATCTCAGTCATCTGCAGCCTCCTAGCAGCTGGGGGCCCAGAGCTGGCAGCCGTGGACTGCAGCGTCACTACGGGACCCCTGGAAGCACCCAGAAAGACAGGCGAGCAGAGGGACCCAGTGCCCCAGGGCTGCAGACAGCTCGGGTGCACATCTCAGCTCTTCTGCTGAGGATCTTGGCAGGGTACTTCACCTCTCCATGTCTCATCTTCCTCAGTGGTGAAACGGGGATTGATAATAGGACAACTCCATTCCCCTGCGTCCTTGTCATCCGACCTGGAAGCAGGCTCACGATGCACATGGATGGGAGGCATCTGTTCCAGTCAGGTGGTGTTGTGATGTGGGGTTTTCACCTCCCAGTTGGACGGCTTTGTGATTTAGATGCTACTCACTGAGGTCATATTATGTCATATTTGAATCCTAACCCATAGTCCTGAGAATATGACCTTATTTGGAAATAGGGTTTGTGAAGACGTGGTTAGTTAAGATGAGGCCAAACTGGATTAGGGTGGCCCTAATCTAATATGACCAGGATGCTTATAAGAAGGGGGGAATTGCACACGGACTAGGGGAGAAGTCCCTGTGAACACAGAGGCAGAGCCCAAAGCCCAGGATGGCTGGCAACCACCAGAAGCCAGGAAGAGTCAAAGAAGGATTCTCCCTACAGAGCGTGGGCTTCTTGCCTCCAGAACCATAAATCAAGAAATTTCTGTTCTTTTCAGCCATCCTATTTGTGGTATATTACGGCAGCCCTAGGAAACTAAGACACACTGACATGTTGCAGGGGCTGACTCCAGCCTCAGTCCCACTGGGGGTTCAAATGTCTCTATGGGTGACATTTCCAAAGCTGGAAAGGGAAACTAAACTAACATTGCCATCCAAGAGGTGAGCAGGGAACATTTCCAGTGACGCCTGAACTTCTCCATCTGAGCAGTGGCAAGCTGAGGACCCAAGTTCAAGTCAGGCCCAGGTGGCAGCGTCTGCATCTTGCAGCTGCTAGCACAGCCCCTGCTGCCCCCCACACCTTCTGAGGGCCACAGGAGGAGCCTGGGGTCAGAGTGAGACCCAGATCTCCCTGGGTGGGCAACTCCAAGGAGACTGGGCCATTCCATTATAACATGAGAACATTGGAATGATGGTTTCTAAGGATGCCTGGTCTAAGACCAGGTGGGACCAGAGTTTTCTGTAGGACAAGTGTGGTGGATTGAGCTGTGTGTCCCAGTCTGCATGTGTTCTTGGTCCTGATCTGCATTCTGGTGGGTGAGGACCTATCGTAAATATGATCTCTTCAAGATGTGACTTCAGCTAAGGTGTGGCCCCACTGGATCAGGTAGGGCTTTAATCCGGATTCCTGGAGTCCTTTATAAGCAGAGAGATGATGCAGGGAGCAGCCAGAAGCTGGATGTCAACAGAGACCAGAGGAGAAAGGAGAAAGTGCCACCATATGCATTGCCATGTGACGGAAAACCAAGGAACCCCAAAGATTGCCAGCCAACCAGAAGGTAGCGACCAAGCCAGCCTTCTAGCCTTTGAAACCGAGAGCCAATAAATTCCTGTTGTTAAGCTGACCCATTGTATGGTATTTGTTTTAGCATCTGGGAAATGGAAACAACAAGGGTCTTGAATATAATTGCTTAACCAGGTGGGCTTCACCTTTGCTCAGTCCCACCCAAAACCTGTATGGAGGCTTTCTCTCCTAGGCCACACCATGCAATATTTGGGACTTATTTATGCTTCAAGGTTATTCACTGTTTATTGGAAGTTCAAATTTAACTTTGTGGTTTGTCCTATATTTTGTCTGGCAACCCTACTCCATACCCCATACTCCCCTGAAGTCTTGCCCTTCCTGCTATCCCCAACTATTACAAGCCCAGAAGCCCCTCCTTAGGTGTGTGTGGGGGGCGGGGAGGGGGTCTGTTTCTTTTCTCCACTATTATTAAGATGCAAAATCTGTGCTCTGCTTATTTCAGGTTTCCTTTTTGATTTTCAAAAGACCAACTTGAATTCTTTTCTTAAGCACATTGCCCGTTTTTTGCTTTTTTCATTCCCTCTCTAACCAAAGTTCCTACAGCTGAAAGCAATGAGTACAGCCTGCTCTGACCAACCCCTAGGAAAAAGGTTGGGTGCAAGGACTTAAGAAAGGAAAAGCTCAGAGATGAACTTTTTGAGACACTGTCTTTCTGTGCGATGGACTAATGAATGACTCGGACATTACTGTAGAGGTGGTGGGGTGGGGCGGAGGAAGAGGGGAGGGAGGGGGGTAGGAGCCCTGGGAACTGCAGCAGGGTGGTGGGGTTTAAACAATGCTAAGGGCATCTTATTTGGAGTCCTGACTGTGCACCGTGACGAGGTCCCCTTAAATATTCAAATGAATTAATGAATTCATTTTAGGAATAGGAAATTTTTTTTTTTTGCTCAAACAGTACACAGTGGCATTGAATGAAGCCTCACTCTCACCCTATGTCAAACCCTGTGCTTACTCCCCAGAGGAAAACACAAAGCCTGGGGCCATTTTCATTCAGCCGGTTGCAGAGTGTGCACACACAAAAATGTCTGTCCCTTTGTATTAGGGTGTGTTGTGCACAGAGGGTAGCAGTGCAGTGAGCCCCATTCTGTATCTTGCTTTCTTCCCTTAGCATCGCACCTAGGAGAACTTTCCAAACCTGCCTCCACCCAAGGTCACCTTGAGATTGATCACCTGAGGTTGCAGGGAATGTGGCCTCAGTGCCTGAGTTGGGGTTCAGGGAGGGAGCCTGGCTCCATAAGCTTTTGAAACCCTTGAGTAGTCCTTGGGAATGCCACCTTCCCCCTGGGACTATTGGTCCAGATCGCTGATTAATATTCACAAGAACAATTTAAAACTTCACTTTGCATTCGAAAGAGAATCCAGCACTCTACCAGTGGCACAGCTTTGCGATTTGTCTTATCTTCGTGGATGTACTTAGAGCTGTTTCTACACATTTTGATTAGTGTGTACATGCCAGTTTTTGTTTTGCCCCTTTAATATTATTGCTCATAAACATTTCCCTGTACTAACATAAGATTATATCTTTTTTATTTGCAATGGAAAAACCACGTCACTTTTTTTTTTCACCACTCAAGCTTCTATGGAGTCGAACTTTCCGCCAGTGTTCTCTCCACTGGCGTTTGAGTACAAAAAACCTCGTGAAATGTGTCATCTGAAAACTGCTGATTAACTACTTAAGTGTCTCAGCTCTCATCTGCTCTGCATGTAAAGGTTAAAAACACTAATAAACATGTTTCCCCTCTTTTGCTTCAGACAATGGCAAACGGAGTAACTTCTCTCCTTAGCGGTGCATACCCGTCCGTGCAGGCTCTTGGCAGTGGAAAGGATTAGTAAACTATTTCAAAGGCCGGCGGCCAAAAATCACACCCCGAGTTAGCCAGGAAAACACTCTCCTCCCCAGCCTTGCCCTCTTCCTGCCAGCTCCAACACCCCAGTTTCTGGTGTGAAATCATGCAGCAGGAGAATGGGTGCTTTGGCAGCTCATCTGGCTGGGGAAGGAAAGCTACAAGCTCCCTGTCACTATCGTCACCTTGGAAAAGGTAAATGCATCCCCTCTCGGAGCATAACCAGTCTGAGTCTTCCTTGAAACTGGAAATGTAACTTTAACGATGAATCTTGGGCTTGGTCTCTGAAAATGTGGGTAACTAGGGATCTGATATTACAACATCTAAACACCGGTGCTCTTTGAACTTCCTGGCTCTAACGTCACTATAAACCCCATTTAGCACCACAGAAGCCAGTGGTTTGCTAAATAGGGAGCCTCTATTCCCCCACCCCCACCTCCAAACATTCTCCTTGGAGACAAGGTTTCTCCCTCTGGGTTAGTACAGCTGCTAAGGAAATATTTTTTCCCCTCAAGTGTGCCGTGGATGTTGTCAAAAAAAAAAAAGAGGAAATAAATAAATGGACATTTTATGGGCAGCCTTTGTGTACCAGTCTCACGAAGCTGGGGAAGATGAGCTCTTCCATCTGTAATAGACGACTGAATCTCAAGAGTTCCCGGGTGCTTGTAGCAGAGCTGGAATCTGACTCCATGTCCTAAGCATACTTCTTTACTAGTATCTCTAAAAGGGGAGAAGTGAGGTATATTCAAAAGGCCCTTTAGCTGTAAAATGAGTGTTCTTCATAAAAGATTCAGCAGACTGGTGACACTTAACCCTTTCCTTCCTAAGCATTTTCGTTTTTTCCCTTTGGACCCCTTAAACATTTTTCATCAGTGGGCTGTTTCTGGCTGGTTTTGATAGCTACATTTTTATTTACATGCAAATTTACAGCAAGCAGCTCACATGTAAATACTATACTAATTATTAAATTTCTATGGCTCATCAGAATGCTGTATCCTCATTGGCTGTGAGATTGACGATAACCCACAATAGCCTGATTTGGAGCCGTACAAATTTTTGCATCTGCATAATAAAAGGAAACAGGAGACTGAGAGAGTGTACACCTATTTTGTATGTGTGGCTTCAAGGTCAAAGCATCTTTTATTCCCTTCCCAATCTACATATTCATAAAGACCTTTGTGCAATTAATGAGACAGAAGATTAAATGGTTGCAGATTAAGAATAAACCCTACTGTTCTAATTAGAGTAAAAGTTACTTAGTCAATCAGAGCGGAATTCCAAATTCAAACCAGCTACCACAGAGGCATAACAATGCCCACACACACACACATACACACTCACACAGCCCCCCTCCCTCAACCAGGAGCTTCCAAACAGACACTGGAGCCTCAGCAGGAAAGCCATGAGTCTTGTGGTAGGTGATTATCTCCAATGCTCTAGAGATGTGCTTACCACCAGGCACTAGGTGTCCCAATGGTGGAAAACCGGAGGAGATGGAATGGGCCATCATATCACAAGGCAATGCTGGGTCGCCCTCCTGGTGACAGAAGAAGAAACAGGATCTCATCATGTTGATTGGGTTGCAGATTTTCCCAAGACAACTCCTCAGGGAGCCTTAAGCAATAAAGAGTTTTGACAATCAATGAGTGCTCCTGTGTTATGGCTGAGCACTGTAGGTACGTTGAAGACATGGTCCCTTCCTCCAGGGAGCTTGCAATTTCCTTTGGGATGTCAAGACCCGTACATCTGAAAGGGTAACAGATGAAGATAGACTTGGAGCAGGGGTCCTCACCTGGGGTCTGTGGGCTCCTTAACCAGCATTTCTCAAAAATGTGACCCTGGAACCTGCATCTGAATGACCTGGACATGTGCCAAAATGCATATTCCCATTCACAGCCAAACTAGCTGGTAAGGCCTGGATATCTATATTTTTAACAAACCCCAGATGATTCTAGTGTACCCTGAAAAACAGGAACTACTGCCTTAGATTAGGGTCCCTAGATGGACTTCAAAGCATCCATGAACTCCCAGAAATTGCACTCATAATGGTATTTTTATGTGCATTTTTCTGGGAAGAGGTCCATAGCCTCCATCAGGTTCTCCATGATCCAAAAAAAAAGGGTTGATCACTCCTGGGATAAAGGAACCAGATGAGGAGGCACTGACCATGCATAACCCAGGATAAATCATGGAACATGTCATCCAGAGACCTCCCCTGCCAATGGGACATTGGCTGTTCTTTCATCCCAGCCCCAGTGGTGCGGGCAAGAGCACCACACGAGCTCAGACGAAAGGGGGTGGTGGGTGGGGGCATGGAAGAGACCCCTTCCCAGCAGGTGGGTGGGGCATGCTGGACAGGAGGGAGGGACCCTCCAAATGGGGAGCAGCCCAAGCCCAGGCAAGTAGGTGGGAGTTGACATGGTGAGTGAACGAGCCAGCCCAGGGCACACCACGGAGCGAGGGAGCCTTCTTCTCCTTTGTTAAACATGCTCAGTCTCCACTTTGTTCCCTCCTTTATTTCCGTGATTTTGAAGTTCAGTCCCATTGCACCTGGAGCAGGCAGCCTTCTCTGGCTCAAGGGTTTTCCCCTGCCCTGGGGGAATGTGGAGTGTTTTTCCAACATCTGGCTTGACAGCTGAGATTGCATCTGCCTCTAGGAAGGGGCGGTGATCCTAGCCCGGGGCAATTACCCTTTACACCCTGCCCTCCGCCTGTCCAGGTGTCTGCCCTCGGGGGCTGCACACACCTGGCCCGGCCAGGGCAGCTGCTGGAAGCCACTGCCCCCCATCAGGAGGAGCTGGGTGGGGGGCAGCAGCGCCCAGGAGGTGGACACCCGCAGGAGAAGCGGATGCCTCCCCAGGGTTCCGCTGCACCCGCAGGCCTCCCAAGCCAGCTCGGCCCTTGTGGACAAGGCTGGTGTCCCTGCCCTGCGTGGACAGCCTTCACCAGGCCTCATGCGGATGGAGAAGGGGGCGGCGACGGTCTCTCAGCCTAGGGCTGTCTCCCTGGGTTTGGTCCGCAGGCTTGTCCCCCATCAGATCTGTCACTCGTTCAGCACGTGGACTGGGATCACCACCTGACATCTCAGGAGAAGCCTCTAAACAGCTTTGCCTCCACCTCCCTGCACTTTCTCCTCCACCTGGCCCCCAGCCCGCGCCTCTGTGGCTTTCTCTTTGTTTGGTCTCTGCCCGCCTGGGTCAGGATGGCTGGCAAGGGGAAGGCAGGGGCATTTGCTGAGTGCCCAGGACCACCCACCATCCATAGGAGCCCACCCAAAGCTGGCGGGCTCTGAGATCCCAGAATCAGATGCCAGGCTGTCTTTTTCCCGTCCCTCTTCCCCCCACACACCTGTCCTGGCTGCAGCTGTCTGCAGGCCTCAGCAGGGCTGCCCAGCTTTCAGGGGGCCCAAATGGATGCGCCCGCACACGCCTGGTGGAGGAAGGCCCTCCCACTGCGGCTGACACCTGTCCTTTGGCTTTGAAGGCTGGCCAAGCATAAAGCTCTCACATAGTTTCTTCCAGTTATTCAGGAGAGTGGAGGGTGACTGTGGGGGAGGGTGAGAAAGGAGAAAGCCAAGAGAACTGCTGTTTGCATCTTTGGTTTCCGGTAAGGGATAAAGGAGACACCCCGACAACCCATGCTCCCCACTTGGGGTGTTAACTCGCTCCCTGGCTAATGTCAGCCTGGAGAGGCAGAGGAGAAGGGGCCTAGACGGGACTCCCTACAGTGTCCCGGTGCCCCCACCGCCTCTCTGGGGCTGCCGACCTCCCAGCAGACGCTGCGCCCTTTCCTGGGAAGCCCCCACCTCGGGTTTGTGACTCCTTCGAGAAGAGTCACCACAAAGGAAGCAAGTGTGCAGCCAGGCTCGAGAAGGGTCACTCTTCTGTGGAGGTGGGAGATCCCGGAAACAAGTGTTTCCACATCTGGTCCGGCCTCCAGGTGATCTTTCCAGGACTGGAGCTTTCAAACCCTGAGGGACTGAGAACCTGAGTTGGCTCCCCAAGAGAAGGGCACACCCAGACGGGTGCACTGAAGCAGGCACCATTATCCCCACTGCACAGAGTACAAAAGTAAGCACAGGAGGTGGGAGAGCTGGGATCTGAACCCAGGCCTGGAGCCCATGCTTTAACCAAGCACTTGAAGAAGACATAGGAAATTAAAAACAAGCAAACAAACAAAAAACTCAAGGCAGGAAAGGCTTTTTAAAGCATGACACCAGTCCAGAAGCATTAAGGGAAAAGATCAATAAGTTTAACATCATATAAAGATAAACCGCTTCATGGTCAAGTATAACGATGATAATGACCAGCCAAAAACTCAGGCAAAAGACAAAGGAAATGCCAGGAAAAACCACTTGTAGCATATAACAATTACCAAGACCCTTAATATACAAAAAGCGCTTCCAAATCAATAAGGAAAACAAAAACAATAACCCAAAGGAATAATGGAAGCAGAAAAAAAAACTCTATTGGACAGAGTGTTCACAAGAGAAATCTAAGTAGCTATCAACAGGTGAAAAGTCTTTCAATGTCACTCATAGTTAAAGAAATGCAAATCAGAATACAAGTCTCCATTTTCAACTATAAGAGTGGCAAAATGGAAAAGTTTTATATTCCAGTACTGGCAAGAAAGTGCAAAAAGGGCATTTTTTATTATTTGGTGGGGAGTATAAACCGATAGAGCCTTTTTTAGAGACCTCTGGGATCTAGCAATATCTGAAAAAAATTTGAATAGCAAGTACTATTTGACTTAGCAATTCCGCCACTGGCTATTTGTTTCATGGATAGAATTTCACAAGCATGCTTTTTGCATCAACCTCTGGAATAGTAGAAACATCGAAAGAGTCTAAATAAAATCGATAAGGCATTGGTTGAGTGAATTATACTCTCCTTCTCCACTAAATCAAATTTCTACACAGCTGTTAAAAGGAAAAAAATAGATTCATACATTTGGCATTTGGAGGGACTTGGGGTGGGGAGTGGGGGATTCCAGGACAAATTATTATATTTCATTGAGTGAAACAGTGACATGTCCAGCAGTGTGTAAAAGGGTGTGAGCCCATTTGTGTGATCTCATGAACAAACAAAGCTTTCCTCTGGGCAGGAGCACAGAGAGCAGGGGCCCTTTACCTTAGATGTTCTCCTTTTCTGCCTTCAAGCTGTTCTCAAGCTTTCTTGGGTGTCAGAACTCCCGAGGGTCTTGTTCAAACACAGACTGCTTATTGCACCCCCAGAGTTTCTGCTTTTTTGTCTCCGATGGAGCCCGAGAATTTGCCTAAGTTCCCAGGTGATGGCTGGTGCTACTGGTCTAAAGGCCACACTTTGGGACCCATGGCCATAGAGTTTGAATTTGGTACCAGGGACAGGTATTGGTTTTATAACTTTCTAGAAATAATTTATAAAAGTAATCCCTGGTTCTGGACAGAGGCTGGTCTACGTCTCTGCAACCCACTGCCAGGGAAGCATTTGTTTTCACCTTGTCTGCCAGGGAACCACGCCCCGCCTCTAACCCCAGTCTCTCCTGCTCTAGTTGACATGCCCTCCCCACCCCCCAACGCCCGGGGAGGTCACCCACCCACAAGCAGGGCAAGCTCCATTCGGAATAAGCCCCCCACCCACTGGAAGACAGTGACCAGACCCCCTACCCTTTGAAACTTCCCCTTTGTAGGATCAAAGTACCAAATTCCTTCCACTTTAGAGCAGCCCCTTTCTGGCTTTGTGGGGACAAACCAAAGACTCAGCTTGCCGATCCTTACTCCCAGGTAGAGACCTGCAGAAAAGGAATGACAGGCATCTGGTGCGGTGGACAGTTTACAGCTTCCGTATGACAAGCCCGACTCCCAGAGCCTGTGCAACTAGAGGCCCTCGTCATAAAACCAGTGGCAAAACCCCCGCTGGGAAGAGAAGCTCTGGCCAGGGGAGGAAGATGGGGAGACCGTTCAGAAGGCTTGTTCGGTTGCATGCACTTCATTTGGAACTTCTCTGCTGTGATGGTGAAGTTGGGGGTTGGGGGACAGCTTCCAGGTCACCTCCCCGAGAAGGCACTGACAGTGGGGGACTCTGAGTGTTGCAATAACCCAGATTCCCTGCTCAAGGGTTTGGGGTACTTTTTGTCCTCCTCATCCCTACATGAGCAGAATCAAGTTGCACACAGCCCCTTCCCTTCTGCATCCCCGATGAGGCGGGCAGCCATTCTGCAGAGCCCAGAGAAGGATGTCTTGCCCCCGACCCATGCCCTGCAAATAACTTAATAACACAAAGGCTCGCACCACATACCCTCTGAGTGGAAGTGGGGGCAGGACCAGCAGGGTCCTCCGTGCCCCATCCCCCCAACCAAACAGCAGAGGGGCCGTTTCCCAGCCCCCTCGCACCTGCCTTCTGCACACACCCTCGTTTCCCTCCTCTTCTCTCCTTCTCCTCCCTGCCCCCCAAAGCTGTGATCTTGTTCCCCTCTCTCAACCCTTCACATTCTCCCCTGCCTCTTTCTGTTTTTACAAGCGGGAAAAGGCATTTTGATTATGAAGCATTTCCAGGGCTGCTTAGGTTTGCCAAGTGCTGGCTCCTTTGTCAGCCTGCGTGGAGGTAACTGTTATCTCCTCTTTACAGGTGAAGAAGTGCTGACCCAGAAAGGCCACATGGTCGGCCAAGATCAGACACCCCTGCAAGCGGGGAGCCTCTGGGGTGTGCAGGGTGGAGGCCGCGGGGAGGGAGACCCGGGCCCAGAGAGGGGGGGAGGCTGCCCAGCTCCTAGCCAGGGACAGAGCCCATGGGACTGAAGTGCAAATTCCGCCTGTGCAGGGAGGATAAGGCCTGAATTGTGAGTTTCTGGGAAAAACTGGAGGAGGACCCTGAGTGAGTCAGGGTGCAATCCTAATCAGAGTTTTAACCTTTCCATTGTTTACACGATCACTTCCTCATTTGATTCTTACAACCACCTACGGGCAGTCAGGAAAACTGTAGAAATCAAAAATGTCAAGGGCAAGATTACTTGGCTCATCAGTGAGGAATCCAGAGCCCCATATGCAGTCTCTTGGATCTGCTCTGGGTTTTAAAGTGGGGTGTTGGGGGTGCGGGCCTGGTTGGGGAGGCACGGGACCCCCTGTTTTGCCCCACAGTGGTCCCTGCATGTAGTCAAAGGATCCTGCAGTGGGGAGTCTGAGAAGAGTGGGGTGGCAGGCATCAGGGGTCCCCACACCTGCCCGAGGAGTCTGCTTCCCCAATGGGACTGAAAGCTGCCTGCCCCACGCCCGCCTCCTGTCTCCCCACCTGATTTGGTTCCCACCAGCATGTGGTCGTGTAAGGAGCCCCTTTCCAGCTTCCTGAGCAGCTCCACCAGCCCTGCCTGCTTCTGGCCTCCAGATGTGAGAAACTAAACCCCTATCAGGTTAAATAACTGTAGCTGGTTGTGGTCAGGGGCAGCTGCACAGAATTGGAAAGGACAGCAGTTGTGGAGCCCACCGGAAAAGAGGGGTCTCCTGACTGCCCCACAGATCAAGCTCCCTGGGACCCCTGCCGCCCACCCCAAGCCTGGCCCCGACCCCTGGCCCTTCCCCAGAGCTTCCAGGAGCTGGTAAGTGGTGCCCACTTGCCCACTCTGGCTCTGGTTTCCACCCAACTCGCTCACCTCCTGTTAAACACTTCTGCTCAAGCTCCGATGTCAGGGGGACTGAGGGCCAGCAGTTCCTTACCTGTGTGCCACCCTCTGCAATGGCCAGTCCATATGGTCTCAGGACCATCCCAGCTCCTGTTACTCTCAGAGGAGACAGGGATGGATGGAGTGACTGGTTAGGAGCATGAGGCAGGTGAGTGGAGGACATGGGGCTAGAATCAGGTGTTCCTGACCCCACATTAGAATCATCATTGCTCACGATGCGGATTCCCAGGCTCTGCCCCAGCCCTACTGAATCGGGCTGTCTGAGGGAAGGGGCCTGGGAATCAGCATCTTCAAGCATCCCTCCCCCTCCCCCACATTACTCTGGTGCTCACTGAAGCCCAGGATCCAGCTGCGCTGCCTCCCCAGGTGTGAGGGTCAGACCTCTGAGATGTCAGGTGGAGCCTCTACCTTCTCGGGTTCTAGATGGTGACCCTGAGTAAGCCCTGGAGAACAGACGTTTTCACCTGAAAATCCCGAGGCCCAGGCTGAACCCCAGGCCAATGAAATCAGAATTGTTGGGGGCAGGACCCAGGCATCAGTTATTTTTAAAGTTCCCCAGGCAACTCCAAGGTTGAGAACTGCTGCTCTGGACCTTCCAGAACCACCTGTCTCAGTGCTGTGTAGAGACACAACCGTGGTTCTCCACTCTGGTGGGCATCAGAGTCCCCTGGAAGGACCCAGAGTTTCCAATTCAGCAGGTCTTGGGAAGGTCCAAGAATCTGCACTTCCAACGAGTTCCCAGGGGATGCCAATGCTGCTGGGCTGTGGACCATATTTTGAGAACCACTAGGGTAGAAGAAAGATGGGGCCGAGGAAAAGCTAAGGAGCTCTTCCAATGGGCCATTGTGAAGGTGTGACTTCCTCTATTGAGCATGGAACACCCGGTCCTATTTTTGTAAGTATTACACAGGGTTCCCAAGGGATAGGTTCTCCCAAAGGCAGCTGCGGATGACAGAATTAGGACCTTGCATCCAGGGCCTCCAGGGCTGGCTGTGCAGGTTGCGCACTGCACATATCCAGGGCCACCCTTCGCGGAGACATGAATCACTCCCCTGGTATTGTCAAAGCCTAGCTGGCTTCCCGCTGAAAGTTCAGAATGTCACCATGGAGATTTCACATCCTGACTCAGGAATTCTCCATTGTTTGCCCTTGTCTCCCGATCTCCAGGAAAGGACCCCTCTGCCCCTCACCACTCCCTCAGTGGCCACCCACCCTTCAAAGACCTGGCCTGGGATGATCTGGCAGCATGGCTCGCGTGGTGTGGGGGCTGCTCCCCTTCTCGGGGCCCACCAGAGGAGCCCCCCCTCCTGGGTCAAGGTGCTCCAGGGTAGCTGTCTGCTCAGCCCTGCGCACCCTGGCACAGGAGGTTTGGCAGGGGCCAGAGCACATGGCCTCCCTCCTCTGCCACTTCATGCCGCTGATTATTCCTCCTCCACCAGGAGATAAACTTGCGTGAGGAATTTGCTTTCTTTGGCAACCGCACACCCCGTCGGACAGTCACCAGCACTGACTCCCACAGGCCCACTGCTACCTCCCGCCCCCCGTTGGCCTGTTGGGGCTCCTGTCCTTTATGGGGCACTTTCCAGCTTGACGGACGTGTCCCGGGTGTTTCTGTCTCATGATTCGGGCCTGTCGCCACCACATTCCTTCTGTGACACTTGACTGGTGTGGGTGGGCAGCCCCCAGAGGGCTGGGGGATCTTATCAGAGGGTGTTCAGTTTGAGAGCTTGCAGGCCCCAATCCCAGCTGGTAAAAGCAAGGCCCAACACTCTGCCCCCCACCCCGGCTCACTTCTCTGCAGGGAGACAGGGCAGGTGGGCAGGGGACCCAGGGGAGGGGGCATCCAGCTCATCAGGGGGGAGCAGGGCCTTTGCCAGGTATGTAGTAGCCGGGGAAAGAAAGTCTAAACCAGCTGATGCCTCCCACCGTGGCATCTCCCCCAAACTCCACTCTCATAAATCCAACCACCTCCTCCCCTTTCCTCTTGGATGCCCCCTGATTTCTGCCCCCAAATACATCTCCTCCTAATGCTTTGGCAACTCCATCCTTTCTCAGCTCAGCCCTAAATCCATGACAACCTTGACTCCTTTATTTTCCTTCCACCTCACAACCAAAGCTTTGGCAAATTCTACTGTTTCTGTTTGTTTGTTTTGCACACCTGAGTTTGACCATGTGGCTGTGGAAAGTCCCTGGTGAGTTCCAGGGCCATCCGGGCACCTGGGGAAACCCTCCCTCACTTTTGCCTTCTGGGAGAGAAGAACCTGCTGTCAGGAGGCTCCTGCTGTGGGAGAGGGCATTGCCCTCTGACTTCTCCCACTGGGACAGAGGTAGCCCGTGGAGGACGTTGATGGAGCTGAACTAGGGCAGAAGTCCAGCAACCTCCTTCTCCCAGTCCTGCACTTGGGGCCAGGCTTTGGGGAGCCCAGTGGGTCAGCTCCAGAAGCTTCCTGAGTTCCCAGGGAACTGTGCAGTGGGCTGGAGAGGGTCGCCTTCTCACAGCCTTGCTCTTCAGGCAGCGGACGTCCCAGCAGGGCAAGGCTGCCTCAGCTAAGCAGCCTGACCGCGCATGACAGAGAGACATGAGTCTGATTTCTGTGGAAAAAAAAAAAGCTGAGCCCCAGATTTCTCTTGCTCGTTGGCTGGAAGGTGGAAGTGACAGAAGGGAGGTGGCACGTCGACCAGGTCCCTTGACGGCAGCTACACTTCGGAAGCTGCCCCCAGCTGCAATTACTTGCTCCTGCCTTTAATTTCATGTTGAGAAGCCAGGAGTGGTGGAAAAAGAAATTGGTCCCCATGGGCAGAACGCTCTTCCGATATGCATTTATTAGCAGAGCTTCTGAAGGTGTCACAAACCGAACATGAGGCAGCTGCCTCTGGAAGTGAGATTCGCATGCAGGGTGGGGAGAGCAGAAGGAGGGGTGCTTTTTAAAAAACTCCTCTTGAGCAAGGCACCTTGTTTTGAAGTTCAGAACACTTTTGCAACTCTCCTCCGCCCATGGAAACCTACCTTCCAAATGTATCATTGCTCTCTAAGGACCCATTTGAGTAGATGTTCCCTTCTGAAACTGTGGGCCTGGGAATTTCGGTACAGGAGCAGCTCGCTTCACATAATCAATGTGTGTCTAAAGAACTAGGTATTCATTAGCTTTGTTATAAATCAAATGCTGTTGTAAATGCACCAAGATGGTTTGCATTTTAAGATAGTTTTATGGCAAATTCTTTGCTTTCAAAGGCTCTTTCATAGCCAGTATTACCCGAGTTCATGGCCCTTTTCCTAAACAACCTCAAAATCACAGACCTGACAGTGTTTTTTTTTTTTTTAATGCATTTTTAAAATTGTGATCTTTAACATACATATGATGGCTTTCAAAGCATGATTTAACAAGTAGTTAGAGAGCAGATTTCAAAGAAAGTTATGGGTTACACTTCCACAATTTCAGTTATTTCCATTATTGTAAAATATAACATGTATGCAGAAAGGTGTTAACTTTCAAAGCACAGCTCAACAAGCAGTTATATAGGTAATTACCAAAGATATTGTGGGATACAGTTCCACAGCTTCAGTTCTTTCTTTATTGTGAAATATAGGATATGTGGAGAAGGTGCTAACTTCTAAAGCACAATTCAATGAATTGCTATAAAGGAAATTTCAAAGAATGTTATAGGTTATAATACCACCATTTTCATTATTTCCTTCTAGCTATTCTAATACCTTAGCATCTAACATATATATATAAAGTTTCAGTGTTTGTAATTCTTTGCTAAATCCTATCTTGTCTGTTGCTACCCCTTCCTCTCACTTAATCTCTTTCTCCATCTTCAGGGGTGTCTAGTCAGTGAGCACCCTAACTTGTTCATATTGAAAGGGGTGTCAACATTATGGAGAAGGGGGCTGCATCTGATCTGATTGTTGTACTTAAAGAGACTGTTGCTTCTGGGTTTTAGGACTTGTCTGGCATAGGAACACTATGGTGGATTTAAGCTTCTGAGAGATAAAACTTAGCAAGTGAATATCTTATGGAATCTCAGGTAGGGACCTAGGTATTTGGGGACTACTTTTGGTATGGGCATGGCATACTGTGGCCATTTGGGATGTCTAGCTGGAGCTTGTGTAAGAGAAACCTCCAGGATAGCCTCTCATCTCTATTTGAGATCTTTAGGCACTGTAACCTCATTTTGTTACCTTTCTTTTTCCCCTTTTGGTCAAGAAAGCATTTTCAATTCCTCACTGCCAGGGCCAGGCTCATGCCTGGGAGTCATGTCCCACATTGCTAGGGAGATTCATTCCCCTGGAAGTCATGTCCCAAGACAGAGTTTTATGATTTATACCATCTCAGAAATTTACAAATGGGAAGAAACTCAGACATTTTCACTGTGGTTTCCAAATGTTCTCTCTTATTTTGGCCATTGAACTATTTCTTTGAATGAAATTGTACCCAGAAACTGAGTGCATAAGACAGAGAAGAGGGGAGTTTCTCCAGCCAAATCACAGTGGAAAACCCAAAGTCCCAACTGCCTAACACCCCTGCAGTTCCTTAGGCTCCCCACGAAGTGCCCAAGAGTCCATGGAATCCCCAGTTTGAAAGGCATTGCTCTCAATGCACCACAAGCATTCTCTCTGACCTGCAGTTCCAACGCCAAGGCTCTAGATCCTCTCACATGAGCACAAATGTCCATCACAGCTTCATTCATGACAGCAATTTTTTTTATAAGGAAATCAATTTATCCCACTCCTGAGTTGTCAGTGGATAACACTTGGGGAGTGTGGACTTCCACCCTTACCAGGCAGTAATGAGGCACCTCCCTCCTTCCCCACTAGCATGGGATCAGTGGAGGCCTCATGGGAAGCCAGAATTCCCACCCTCACCCAGCCATAGCAAGGAGCCCCCTCAGGTGTTAACAGAGGCCAAGGGAAGAACCTGGACTTCTACCCTCACCTGGCCATTATGAGGCAGCTCCCTGCCCCCGCCTTGATAGAGTGATGTCAGAAGAAGCCTAAAACAAAAGGTTTAAATGAGATCCAGAATCTCATCATGTAATACCCAAAATATCCAGCTTTCATTTGAAAATCACTCATCATCTCAAGAACCAGGAAGACCTCAACTTGAATGAAAAAAGACAATCATAGATGTCAACACCAAGGTGACTCTGATGTTGGAATTATCTGACAAAAATTTTAAAGCAGCCATCATAAAATGCATAAACAAGCAATTATGAACATACTCGAAACATGAAAAAGCAGAAAATTTAAGCAAAGAAATAGGAAGTCTCAGCAAAGAAATAGATGTAAAGTAGAATCAAATGGAAATTTTAAAACTGAAAAATACAATAACAATAAAAAAAACCTCAATGATAGGCAAAAGGCAGGATGGTAGGAGCAGAGGAAAAACTCAGTGAAATGGAAGATAGAATAATAGAGATACCCAATCTGAACTACAGGGAGAAAACAAATAAAAAAAGAAATGAACAGAGCCTCAGGGATCTGAAACTATCGCAAAAGATGTAACATTCATGTCATTGAAGTCCTGAAATGAAAGGAGAAAGAGGGTGTATTAGCTAGTGTTCTCAAGGGAAACAGAACCACTGGGAAATATCTGTAAATATGAGATTTTATAAAAGTGTCTCACACGACTGTGGGTATGCACGAGTCCAAATTCCATAGGGCAGGCTGCAAGCTGGCAACTCCAAATCAACAGTTTTGATAAATTCCCCAGGAGAGGCTAACTGGCTAAAGCAGAGCTTGTGTAAGAGAAACCTTCTCTCTTCTGATGGCTGAAGTCATCACTTCTCCTTTTAAAGCCTTCAGCTGATCAGATTAAACATCTCTCATTGCAGAAGACACTCCCCTTGGTTGATTGTTCAGCAATCAACTTACTGATGATTTAAGTCCATGAAATGTCCTCAGAATAACAGTTAGGCCAGTGCTTGCTTGACCAGACAACTGGGCACCATCACCTGGACAAGTTGACACATGAACCTAAACATGGAGGGCCAGGATGAAAAAGTTCTGGAAGGAATAATGGCTGAGGCCTTCCCAAATTTGGCAATAGACATAAACATACAGAATTAAGAAGCTGGGTGAACCCAACACAGGATAAACCCAAAGAAATATACAAAAAGATACATCATAGTCAAATTTCTGAAAGCTAAAAACAAAGAAAAATATCTTGAAAATAGAGAAAGAAAAACAACTTATTACTTATATGGGAAATAAAATTTGAGTAACAGTGGATTTCTTATCAAAAACCAAAAAGGTCAGGAGGAATTGGCACAGCATTTTCCAAGCGCCAAAAACAAAACAAAACAAAACAAAACAAAACCCACTGTCAACCTAGAATTCTATATGCAGTGAATGTATCCTTCAGGGATGAAGGGAAAATCAAGACATTCTCTTTGGAAGGAAAACTAAGAAAATTTGCTGTCAGAGACCTACCCTAAAAGAAGAGCTAGAGTCATTCTCTAGACAGAAAGAAAATGATAAAATAAGAAATCTTGGAATATTAGGAAAAAGGAAAGAACAATGGAAAGAGTAAAACTATGGGTAGATATGATACATTTTCCTTCTCCTCTTGAGTTTTCTAAATTATGTTTGACAGTTGAAGCAAAAATTACAACTTTATAAGATGTGGTTGTAACTGTATGTAGAGGAAATATTTAAGACAATCATATTAAAGGGATGTATGGGGAAGTAAGTTTCTATACTTCACCTGAACCGGTAAAATGTTGACACCAACAGATTGTGAAAAGTTATGTATATAAAATGTGATATCTAGAACAACCAGTAAAAATGCTGTACAAAGAGATACACTCAATAACACTATAGATAAATAAAAATGGCATTCTAAAAATGTTCAAGTACCCATGGGAAGGCAGAAAAAGAAAACAGAGATGAAAAACAGAGAGAACAATCAGAAAGCAAAGAATAAAATGGCAGGCTAAAGCCCTAACATATCAATAATTACACTAAATGTAAATATTCTAAATACACCAATTAAAAGACATTGGCAGAGTGGATTTTAAAAACATGACCTAACTATATGCTGTCTACAAAAAACCAATTCCAAATATAGCAATAGAGTTAGGTTGAAAGTAAAAGAATGAAAAAGAGATATATTGTACAGACATTAATTAAAAGAAAGCAGGAATAAAAACTGGTAATACCAATTGCTGGCAAGCTTGCAGAGCAACAGGAGCTCCCATTAGTTGCTGGTGGGAATGCAAAATGGTACCACCATTTTGGAAGACAGGCACTTTCTTATAAAGCTAGGCATAATGTCACCATATAATCCAGCAATCTCACTCCTAGATATTTACCCAACTGGTTAAAAAAGCTTATGTCCACACAGTAGTTTTCGTATTAATATTTATAGCAGCTTTACTTACAGTTGCTAAAAACTGGAAGCAACCAAGATGTCCTTCAAAGGTGAATGTGTAAACAAACTGTGGTATATTGATACAATGGAATACTACTCAGTGATAAAAATATCAAGGGATCCTAGGATGGAATGCAGACTGCAATAAAAGAATCTAACAGTATTACAAATATATGGAATAACCTCTCTGAATGGGGTGAGGGAAAAGCAGCTGTAGCCCTGTACTCTAGTATAGAAGCAGCTATACATACATACATACATACATACTAGAAATGAACAATTAAGTTCATTTAGGAGCATGTGGGAGCATGTAGTTGTTGCTTTCATGTATACATTCTGTTTATTATCACCACCGTGGGGGATTCACCAAAGGCCAACCTGATTTTGTTTTTGTGGACACACAATAAAAAGACCATTTATTTTGGAGAAAAAAAAATATATGGTGGATGGTGAGAGCCAAGCTTCTTTCTGTTGGAGTGAGAGGTTATAGACAAGCAAGAGGAGAAGGCTAAGATGTGGTAATGGGTTTGTGCCAGTTTGAATGTATTGTGTCCCCCAAACACCATTATCTTTGATGTAGTCTTGTGAGGCAGATGTTTTGGTGCTGATTAGATTTGCTTGGAGTGTGCCCCACCCAGCTGTGGGTGATGACTCTGATGAGATATTCCCACAGAGGCATAGCACCACCCATTCAGGGTGGGACTTCATCAGTGGAGTCATATAAATGAGCTGACATAACAGAAGGAACTCAGTGCAGCTGTGAGTGATGTTTTGAAGAGGAGCAACCTTGCTAGAGAGGAATCTCCTGGGAGAAAGCCATTTTGAAACCAGAACTTTGGAGCAGATGCCAGCCACGTGCCTTCCCAGCTAACAGAGGTTTTCCGGATACAATTGGCCATCCTCCAGTGAAGGTACCTGATTACTGATTGTTACCTTGGACACTTTATGGCCTTAAGACTGTAACTGTGTAGCCAAATAAACCCCCTTTTTATAAAAGCCAATCCATCTCTGGTGTTTTGCATTCCGCAGCATTAGCAAACTAGAACAGATTTTGGTACCAGGAGTGGGGTGCTTTTGCTGCTGAGTTTGCAAATACCAATCAAGTTGGAATGGCTTTTTAAATGGATAAGGGGAAGATTCTGGAAGAATTGTGAGGAGCTTGTTAGAAAAGGCCTAAACTGCTTTGAAGAGACTGTTTGTGGAAATATGGACTCGAAAGGTACTTCTGACGAGGCCTTGAACCAAAATGATGAATGTGTTGTTGCAAACTGGAAGAAAGGCGATTCTTGTTTTAAAGTGGCAGAGAATTTGGCAAAATTGAATCTTCATGTCAGATGGAAGGAAGAATTTGAAAGTGACAACCTGGAATACTTAGCTGAGGAGATCTCCAGACTACATGTGGAGGAGGTACCCTGGCTTCTTCTTGCAGCTTATAGTAAAATGCGAGCAGAGAGAGATAAACTTAGAACTGAACTCTTGGGTTCAAAGAAACCAGAAGCTGATGGCTTGGAAAATTATGAGCTTCCAGGGGGTGGAATCCCAGAAGCTACAGCCCAATGTGAGGATATAACCAAACATGGAACCCAGCTGCCATTTCAGTACAAGCCAAGATTGGAGATGGAATTATCCATAAAGGATTTGTGGAAAGTCCTACTGTCTGACGGCTTTGACCCCTGTGTGCTTCATGTGAAGCCAACAGAATTTTTGCGAGATCTTTACAGACAGAGCTGTTGCCAGTCTGGACTGGAGGAAACAGACAAGAAACAAACTGAAGGAAAAATTTCTTCAAAGACAGAGCCATGGAGGTTGAGGTCTGGAGTTAAGAGGCCTTGGCTGGGAGAGTTGAGCAGCCCACACACATGGAAAGGGTGAGTTTGCCCCAGAGGTTGAGGGTGGGCCTTCCACCTCGATGCTCTGGAAGAGTTTTGCCACCCGAGGTCCCAAAGCGGGTGGAGCACATTCCCAGGGAATTGGGGAGAGCCTGGCTGCCACCACACTATTCTGAAGGGGTTGAGCGTGTGCCCTGGAGATGGAAGGGAATCCGGGAGCTGCCCCGATGTTTGAGGAGGGTGGGGCCAAGAAGGTGGTCTCCCCAATGTGTGGATATGTTGGAGCACTCACCTAAGAGTTTGGAGAGGAAAGGGCTGCCGCAAAGGCCCTTAGGAAGGGTTAGGCTCCTGCTCTCTCAAGCCCCAAGGATGCAACACTGTTCTGTAAATGACTCTCAGACTTTGAAATCTAATGAAGTTTGTCCTGCGGGTTTTAGGAACTGTTTTGGTCCTGTTAACCCTGTTTTCCTTACTCTTTCTCCTTATGGCAATGGGAATGTTTATCCTATGAATGTCCCTCCTTTGTATATTGGAAGCATATAACTTGTTTTAAGTCCACAGATCCAAAGCTAAAGGAGAATTATGCCTTAGGACCCACCACACCTGTAATTGATTTTGATGGGATCTTGTACTTAACTTTTGTTACTGAAATGATATAAGTTTCTGTGATATTGTTGTGGGATGAAATGTATTTTGTATATGGAAAGATAATGTCATTTTGGGGTCCAGGGGGTGGAATGTGCCAGTTTGAATGTATTATGTCCCCAAATGCCATTATGTTTGATGTAATCTTGTATGGGCAGATGTTATCAGGGTTGATCAGATTGTAATTCTTTGAGTGCTTCTATGGAATGCGCCCCACCCAGCTGTGGGTGATGACTCTGATTGGATAATTTCCATGAAGGTGTTGCTCCACCCATCCAGGGTGGGTTTAAGTTGATCAGTGGAGCCATATAAATGAGCTGACATAACAGAAGGAACTCAGTGCAGCTGTGAGTGATGTTTTGAAGAGGAGCAAGCTTGCTAGAGAGGAACCTCCTGGGAGGGAGCCATTTTGAAACCAGAACTTTGGAGCAGATGCCAGCCACGTGCCTTCCCAGCTAACAGAGGTTTTCCGGATACAATTGGCCATCCTCCAGTGAAGGTACCCGATTACTGATTGTTACCTTGGACACTTTATGGCCTTAAGACTGTAACTGTGTAGCCAAATAAACCCCCTTTTTATAAAAGCCAATCCATCTCTGGTGTTTTGCATTCCGCAGCATTAGCAAATTAGAACAGGGTTACACTTGGAGATATCAGTATGAGCTCATATATAGCTTAATATAGATACAGATGGATACATACAGAAATACTTATAGAGGTGCGTGTGTATATATGGGTTAGTATACATACATATATTTCCTTGGTCTATCAGATGAGAGGGACTAGAAGCAACAACACGGCAGTAGCAATGAGAACACCTTGTACTCAGATCCTGATTTCCAGTAAAAGGAACCAGGGGTGCCTGGAGAAATGGCTGATTCTACAGCTGGAGCATGGAATATACAAGATGAGCCTGGAGCATCTCATACTGCCAGAAAACAAGGAAATGTTCAGAAACAGAACAAAAATACAATGATGGGGTAGCACAACATTGCAAACAGAATTAACAGCACTGAGACACGTATGATTAAAAGGGGAAATGTTATCTTGCATATATGGTAACAGAATAAAAATAAAATTTTAAAATCCATGGAACTACACTACACAAATAGTAAACCCTAAGTGAACTCCCCCTTCTTTACCTGTAGGATATGTGTAGTGACTTCCCTTCCAAAGAGTACTACATGGAAAGGTGTATAAAAAGATTAACTTTACAGTGGAGAAGGCTAACAGTACCTCGCGCTGGTGATCAAGGTTAACATCAACAGTGGTAAATCATCTTGATACATACCCTTGATATGAGGTGATGAGAATTGTAGTTTATGCCTGTGTACTTCCTCCCCCAAACCATGACTCCAGTTTAATCATGAGAAAAATAACCATGCCAATCCCAATAGAGGAACATTCTACAAAATACCTGACCAGTACTCCTCAAAACTGTCAAGTTCATTGCAAAAAAATAAAAAATAGAAAATAAAAATAAAGGAAAGTCTAAGAAATTGTCACATCCGAGAGGATGTGACATCCAAGAGGAGGCATCATGACTAAATGTAATATGGTGTCCTAGAATGGGATACTGGAACAGAAAAAAATATTACATAAAAATTAAGGAAATCTAAATAAACTGTAGACTTTACTTAATAAGGATGTATCAATAGTTCTTCATTAATTGTGAAAAATGTACCACACAAATGTAAAATATTAATATTAGAGAAAATTGGGTGTGAGGTATATGGAACTCTTCTCTCTTCACAATGTTTCCTTAACTCTTAAACTATTCTAAAATAAAAAGTCTATTTTTAAAAAGAAAGCAGGAGTAGCTATATTAATATCAGATAAAGTAGGCTTCTAAACAGAGAAAATTACCAGAGATAGAAATATTATATAATGACAAAAGGGTCAATATACTAACAACATAACAATGCTAAATATATATGCATCAAACATCAGAGCTGCAACACATGCGAAGCAAAAAGTGATAGAATTGAAAGGAGAAATTAGCAAATTCATATTTGTAGTTGGTCTTCAACAACTCTCTTTCAACAATTGATAGAAAAACTAGCCTGGAATGCACTAAGGATATAGAAGAAGTCAACAACACCATCACACAAGATTTCATTGACATTTATAGAACAGTCTACACAACAGCAGCAGAATACACATTCTTTACAAGTGCCCATAGAACATATTCCAAGATAGACCATATGCTGGGCCCTAAAACAAACCTCAATATATGTAAAGAATTGAAATCATACAGAATGTATATGAACAAAATGGAATCAAACTAAAAATCAGTAACAGAAAGATAATAGGAAACTCTCCATACACTTCGAAACTAAGCACACACTTCTAAATAATCCATGGGTCAAAGATGAAGTCTCAAGGAAAACAAAAAATAAAAAATACATTGAACTGAATGAAAATGAAAATACAAAATATCAAAATTTGTGTGACACAGTAAGGCAGTGTTGAGAGGGATGCTCATAGCATTAAATGCATACATTAGAAAAAGGGGGAAAATCTCAGATCAGTAATCTAAGCTCCCATCTCAAGAACTTGCAAAAATAGAAGCAAAATAAGCTCAAAGCAAACAATAGAAAAAAATAAAGATAAGACAGAAATCAGTGATAGTGAAAACAGAAATACAAAAGAGAAAAGTCAGTGAAATAAAAAGTTGATCTTTTAAAAGATCAACAGAATTGACAAACTTCTAAGGAGACTTAACAAAGTAAAAAGAAAATACTCAAATTACCAACATCAAGAATGAAACAAGGAATAAACACAATGGACCTTTGTGACTTCTGTAAGATCACAAAGGAATACAATGACAAACTCCAAAAACATGATTATGAAAGCTGACCAATTCCTCAGAAAGGACAAATTACCACTTTTCATCCCCTCTGAAACAGACAATTTGTTAAAAAATTTTTTTTTTGAAACAGATAATTTGACTAGCCCTATTACTATTTTGGAAATTAAGTTCAAAACCTTAAAATTTCCTGAAAAAAAATCTCCAAGTCTAGATGGGTTCACTGGAGAATTCTACCAAATTGTAGTGATGAATTGACACCAATTCTACACAATCTCTTTCAGAAAATAGACAATGAGGGAACACTTACCAATTCATTTTATGAAGCAAGTGTTACCTTGATACCAAAACCAGAGAAAGACAGTACAAACAAAAAGGAAAACTATAGAGCAATATGGCTCATAAATACAGACACGAAAACCCACAAAAACAAAGTCAGGGTGGCCTTTGGTGAGTCCCCTACAGCGGTTACAATGAACAGAATGTATGCATGAATTTTTTTTTTAAGTTTTTGAAAAGTTTTTATTATTAATGTAGTTGACAGTTTACAGAGTTTCCATATAGCCTCCTATTAACATTTTGCATTAGTGTGGTACCTTTGTTAGAATTGATGAAACACAAGTGATTTCCGACAAAGGTGCTAAAGCAATTTAATAGAGGAAGGATAGCCTTTTCAATAACTAGTACTAAAGCAATTGGACATCCACTGGTTAAAGAAAAGAAAACAAAACAAAACAGAAAACACTATTCAACCTTAAATTAAACACTACACCTTATACAAAAATTAATTCAAAACATGTCATGGACAGAAATGTAAGATGTAAAACTGTAATAATTTTAGAAAAAAAATGTAGGAGAAAATCTTGAAGATGTAAAGAAAGCCAGAGTTTCTAGACTTGACTAAAAAAATATGATCTATAAAAGGGAAGACTGATAAATTATACCACACCAAAATTTAAAACTATGCTCTGTAAAAAAACAAAAAACAAAACCTGTTAAGAGGGTGTAAAGCCAAGCTACAGAATATATAAAGAACTCTTAGAAGTTAGTTAAAAACACACACACACACAATCCAATTTGAAAATGGCCCAAAGACATTTGGATATATTATATCCCCCAAGAAAAAGCCATGATCTTTTAATCCAATCTCGTGGGATATTGGGATTTGGGTTGTTTCCATGGAGATGTGACCCACCCAACTGTGAGTGACACCTTTGATTAGGGTGTGACCTCTGATTGAATGTTTCCATGGAGGTGTGGCCCCGCCCATTCACCCTGGGCCTTGATTAGTTCACTGGAGCCCTTTAAAAGCTCAGACAGAAGGAGCTCACTGCTGCTGCAGCTTACAGAGACATTTTGAAGATGGCCATTGAAAGCTGACACTTTGGAGAACGCCATTTTGAAACGCCAACTGGGAGCAAGAAGATGCCAGCCACGTGCCTTCCCAGCTAATAGAGGTTTTCCGGATGCCATGGCCTTTCTCCAGTGAAGGTACCCTATTGTTGATGCCTTACCTTGGACACTTTATGGCCGTAAGACTGTAACTGTGTAACCAAATAAATCCCCTTTATAAAAGCCAGTCCATTTCTGGTGTTTTGCAAAATGGCAGCACGAGCAAACCATAAGAGACATGAACACGAAATTCCCTGAAGAGGATCTATTGATGAGAAATAAGCACATGAAGGATATTCAAAATCATTAGGTATTAGGGAAATGCAAATTAAAACCACAATCAGATATCACCACATATCTGCCAGAATGATTTAAACTGCAGAGAAACTGGATCATTCATCCATTGCTTGTGGAACTATCAAATGGTACAGCCACTCTGGAAAACAGTTTGGCAGTTTCTTATAAAATTAAACATGCATCTACCTATGACCTAGCAGTTGCACTCCTGGGTATTTATCCCAGAGAAATGAAAACTTATGTTCCCATAAGAACCTGTATTTGAATGTTTACAAGCACTTTATTCATAATAGCCCCAAACTGGAAAAAACCCAGATGTCCTTCCGTGGGTGAAGGTTAAACAAACTGTGGCACATCCAGACCACAGAGCACCAGCAACAAAGAGGAACAAACTGTGGACACCCACAACTTGGGTGGATCTCCAGAGAATTAGGCTGAGTGAAAAAAAAAAGTCAAACCCAAAAAGGTCATGGACTGCATGACTCCATTTATGTAACATTCTTGAAATGACAAAATTATAGAAATGGAGAACAGATTGTGGTTGGCAGAGGTTAAGGAAGGAGTGGGGGCAGGAAGGGAGGGGAGGCAGGGAGGGAAGTGGGTGTGACTCTAAAAGAAACACTAGGGATCCCTGAGATGTTTTCTGCATCTTGACTGTATGGATGTCAATATCTTGGTCACTATATCCTTTAACAGTTTCGTCAAACGTCACCATTGGGGGAAACTGGGTGAAAAGTACATGGAATCTCTCTGTATTATTCCTTACAACTACGTGCCAATCTGCAATGACCTCAAAATAAAAGTTTAATTTAATTAAAAAATATTTTTTAAAGAAAAACATTTTATACGTCTGATGTTAGGAGCCTACTTCCATAATCTATGGGTCATTCACACATTGCAAGGCAAGCAGCCTTACAAAGAATAAGGGAAGTCTGTATGAAAGGACAGGGAATCAGCTGAGTGAAGACAGCAAGGCATAGACCCGTATGTATATGTGATGCTTTTTTTTTTTTTTTTTGCAAAACAAAATAAATTCTAAGTATGTTTGTAAATGCATGGGAAAAGGTCTGAGTGGCTGCCCTGTAAAGTGTTAACCTGAATCCTTAGAGGAGAAGGGTTAGTTGGGAGGCACATGTTTCTTTTTAACAACATCCGTGTTTTGAGTGTTTGCTTTAAAAAAAACAAACAAAAAAAACCACTTCATTTTACAGATTAAGAAACTGAGGCTCGGCCGAAGTGCAGGGAGTGGCCAGGGTCACGGAGCTGGGAAGAGGTTCAGAGCTCTGCTCGACATCCAGGTCTTCTGATTCCAAATCCAGAGAGTCCAAGGCAGGAAGCCGGGGTGGAGGGGCGTGCAGATAAGGAGTTCTCCCGGGAGGAAGGACTTCAGACGGGGAAGAGCTGGGCGGATGCGCAAGGGCAGGAAGCGGCGCGGACTGGGGATCTCCCTGCCTCCCGGTGCAGCCAGCTCCGGGAATGCAGCAGACAGGCCCGGGGCCGGGGAGTCTGGTATTCTGGGCGCTCAGGGTGCGGCCTTCCAGGAGCTCGCCCTGCAGGCGGAGACCCGGCACCGCCCGGCGCCCAGGGATCCATGGGGCCAGCCGGGTTCGGGGGAGGTCTCAGAGCGGGCTGGGAGAGCAGGAGGGCATGGATTCCCAGGAAAAGGATGAGCCCGGACAGAGGTAGGGAGGCCCAGAGGGCTCTGCGAAACACTGCCCGGAAGTGCAGGCGTAAAGCTTAGGCAGCGAGCGTGGGGTCCGACCTTGAGGTTCCCTTGTTCTGCGGGAAGTGGGGGGCCGTCGGGGTTTGTGCAATGGAAAGTCACAAGCTGCTGTGTGTCCGGAAGTGAGTTGTGGCGGCTGGACAGAGGAGGGATGGGAAGAGGAAGTGGCAGAGAAGAGTTTGAAGAGCTGCTGCTGCAGTTAAAGCACCATGTGACCAGGCAGTGACCGGGGACATGGAAAAACGGGAATGGATTTGAGAAATACCATTGCAATAATTTTGAGAAAGAGCTTGTGAGCAGGATGAACAGACTTGATATAGGGGGGCTTTGGGGGAGACCTCTGGTGACCCAGAAGCCATTTCCCCCCTCTCCCGATCACAGGGCCCCTATTGTCCTTGGCAATATCTTGGAGGGACTCTCAGCCAAGAAGCCCCTCTCTCACCCCAAGCTCCGCTCTCTTTACCTTCTGCCTGAGACTTTGACTCTTGCCAGGAGGAGCTCAGAGCCCAGGGTCTGTTTTCCCATCTTCCTTTCAAGTCCATGATCATTTCCAACGCAGCCCCTTTCTGCAGCTCACATCCAAAGGCCCTTGGTGGGGGTGAGGTGGGCCGTGGAGAGTGGGCAGAATCCACTTGGCTCTCAGTTCTAACCACTCTGCGAAGATTTCTCGGAAGTTCTCCTGGACACTGCGGGCTGCTTCTATTCTCCCTACATGGTCTGATTCCTGTTAGCTTTGAAACATCTAATGCTGGCTCACTCAATGAACATAAGTCAAAAATTAAAGAGGTGTCCACAGCCCAGCCTCCTGAATCGTCTCTGACAGTCATTTCAAGAGCAGGTTGTATCTGTTCCACTCTCTGGGGCGCTGGGTCCAGCTGTCCCGGGTGATTGTAAATGAATGGGCCTGTTTGGGTTCTTCTCTAGGACAGCTCATTCTCCCTATTACCTGAGCACCCCTGAGTGGTCATGCCTCAGTCTACTTGTGGACGACACTCATTGCCATTAGGCCCTTGGCTAGAAGTCACTAGAAGCTGCCCTGGCACAGAAGGGCCAGAAGGAATGACATCATCGTCTTCGGAGAATGTCGGGAGGTGGAGAGAATCCGAGGGGAAAGAGGTAGAAAGAAGGGATGCCTTCTCCATGCCACATGCTGAACTAAGTGAACTAAGGCCTGACAAATATCATCTCCAGTTCTCACAACCCTGAGGGATAAATAGCACTTAAGTTTTACTTACATTTTACAGGCAAGAACACCAATGTTTAGAAAGGTCAGACATCAGTAAGTGACAGCATTTTGACAAGAAGCCAGGTGAGTCTGATATCCGATTATGCACTTTCCACCACCCCATGCTGACTCCTGTTGAAGGGAGAGTTTGAGACTAGAGAAAGCTATCTCAGCACCCCAAATACCACCAGCCAGCCCAGCACACTGATGTCTAAAGCACCACTGGGGGAACCAAGCTTTAGGTGCAATAAGTGGTAAGGCTGAATGGTAAGGATGTGGATGTCTATTGCCAGAATTTTCTTCAAAGCAAGTTGTAATAAAGAGAAGGGGAAAGGGCTTGAGACGGTGGGGGTGGGAGATTCCATTATGCTGTGCCTGGCATCAAGAAACCTGGGCGTGCCAGGGTCTCTTGTGGAGTCAGCCTTGCTCTCAATGATTCTGATGTTGGAGCTCTGAGCATCACCCCTTGTCTCAAAGCCCACAGGGGAGGGCTCCTGGCAGCCGTATCTATACACTACCACCCTGTCCTCCTGGCCCCAGAAGATTGAACAACTAACCCAGACTGGACCACTCAGTGGTTGCCCCGAGAAATTTTGAACTGAGGCTGGGAGACCAGTGGTCCTATAAAGAGAGGGAATATAAACTCAAGGCAGTGCAATGACCCCCTCCACCCGCCACATGCACAGAGCAACATGGAAGATGGAGGGTAGAGAAAAGCAGCGGCAAGAACATACGTGGTCTGCACGACAGACAGACAGAAAGTAGCCTTCTGCACTCCTGGGACTTCTAAGGCCTGGTTTCCACCCATCCTGAGGCCCGGTTGTTTGATTTCAGCTTGAATTCCAAGAGAGCACTGAATTTCCTCTCAATAAACTTCTTAGACTTGTTTGAAGTGGGTTACTATCACTTTTAACCCATAGTGTCCTATGACCATCCTAGATTGGGAAGCAGTGTCCTTTTCAAACACTAGGTTTTACTCCTCAAGGATTCTCCCCAAGGGTCCCAGAGAGACTGGGGAGAGAAAGGACCAGCTTCTTTCTTTTTCTTTTTTTCCCCCCATTTTTCTACTCATCTGTCCATACACTGGACAAAGGGGAGTATGGTCCATATGGCTTTCCCAATCACATTGTCACCCCTCATAAGCTACATTTTTATACAATTGTCTTCAAGACTCATGGGTTCTGGGTTGTAGTTTCATAGTTTCAGGTATTTACTGCTAGCTATTCCAATTCATTAGAACCTAAAAAGGGTTGTCTATATTGTGCATAAGAGTGCCCACCAGAGTGACCTCTTGGCTCCTTTTGGAATCTCTCTGCCACTGAAGCTTATTTCATTTCCTTTCACATCCTCCTTTTGGTCAAGAAGATGTTCTCCATCCCATGATGCTGGGTCTAGATTCCTCCCCGGGAGTCACATTCCATGTTGCCAGGGAGATTCACTACCCTGGGGGGTGGGCCAGCCTTTCTTGTGTCCCGTTGAAGAGAAAATCCTCATTTTAACACCAGGCAAAAATGAAGAGTTAAACCTAAAGGACATTTATCACTAAAATTAAGCCTTATCAAAATTAAGCAGGCATCGCTCTCCCTAGGAAAACTGAACCTGTGAATGTCAACCCCAAGGACTCCTTCACGGCTTCTGGAGGTAATTCATCTGCAGAGACTGTTTTGTATTAACCTACTAATCTGCGTATGGCTAATGACTCAAGACTGCTCGTTGACCTTGACTTCGCTTGAAGGTTTTCATCACGGCTGCCCTCCCAAATAGACAGCGAGGATGGCAGGTGGCTGGCTTCTCTAACTCTTACTTCCCTCCACAACTTTGACTCTTAAGACTTTCTCTTTCGTCCTCTGGCCAGTTATTACAACCCTTCTTGGGTTTTTTCCACCAGGGAGGGAACCCACTGTCTCTTGGTGTTGGCTCTGCCAAGCCCTCTACATCTTACCTGCCATCTGCACTCACCTGTGCCCCAGGGACCAACTGCTCCTAAGACCACATGCCCACTGTGGGGACAGGCAAGCTGCCTCCGCCTGTCTTCACAGAGTCCCCCCACCCCACCCCACCAGCCCTGACACACTAGGGCTGTCAGACCCTGCTCAGCATTGAGGGAAGAACTTGGGAAACTGGTGATGGCAGGTTTGTTCTGTGTCACCCATCTTGTCCTTGCTTGCCTAGAGGCGTGATCATAGGGCCATGCTGTGTTGGTGGCAGCAGCAAGGAGCAGGGAGCTCAGCTGTCCCCCCTTTCCTGCCAGGTCCCGGAGGTGGCTGGGGGGTGGGGTGGGGGGCAGGGCAGATGGCCTCAGGAGCTGGGTGCGCTGGAGGCGGGAGGCCCACCCTGGGTTCAGTGTACATAACCTCAAAGCGAAGACTTTGCCTTTTATTAGAAGCCCCCACGCAAATCACGAGGCTCCGAAGGCATTTATTAAGTGCTTGTTTCTTTTTTGTCTAGTTAGATGCCAGACTGAAGAGCTACATTTAAAAATTTCACTGACTGATTTATACCCTGCCCACTTCCAAAAAGGATGACAATAAAACCACAGGTACAGTACAGCCGGTAACAATTAGCGAGACAAAGGAGCAGAACAAAGAGAATTTATGCCCAGCCTCAGTCTTCCAGGAGGATAAAATCTAAGATTTCATTCTCTGGATGTCTTTAAACGTCCCTAAGATGCCAGGGTGACTTCCATTTATTTCTGTAAAGCTCCCCACTGCCCCCGGGAAGGAGCAGCCCCCTCGAGGGACGGGGCCTGCGGGCCTGGGTCCTATGGAGGCGTGCTCTGCAGGCTGGCCCGCTGCAGCTGAGACCCAGGCTTGCTTTCTTGCCCTGCCCCTTGACAGCCTTCCCCCTGCACAGCCCCGGAAAGCCTGGGTAGGATTGTATTTCTCTGCTGAGTCTGCACGCTACTGGCAGGTTGTCCCAGCCACGCTCCGGGGCTGGCTTTCGGAGTTTTCTCATCTCCTTTATGGAAACGAAGGTAAGCAATGAGAGTGAGTCCACCATTGCCTGCCACCATGCCTGACCCTGTGGAGGCCCGGGATGAGCCAGACACAGCCCCAAATAGTATTGGGAAGTGAAAGGGGAAGGGGAAGGCAGTGGAAAGTGCTGAGTGTGGGCTTCAAGTGAAGCTTTCATCCGCAGCAGAGTTCCTCCAGGGGCTGTAGAGCACAGGGGAAGGGGAAGGAAGCACAGAGGGGGGCAGGGGAGGGGGCGGGGGAGACTGGTAGACAGGGCCCACCAAGGCCGCCCCCGCGGTGATAGGCCACAAGGGGCCCTGCTTAAATTCCACTCCCTTCTGTTGACTCTGTTGCAGCCTTAAAAATAGGAGACACAAAAACTTCCACTATTAGTGGAGCATATTCATCGAGCTCTGGAATTAGAAGAGGGACCCAACTAACCCCTTGTTGCACCTCTCTTGTTTCACAACCACTACATGGGGCCTGGTGGGAAACAGTGGTTCACCCTGAACCCACAGCATGTGGGGTTTGCATTTTTGTTCTGCCATTGGCTTACTGGCTTAGTTTCCCTGGACCTCTCTGAGTCTCGTTCTCCCTTACGTAAAAAATTGGGAGTAAATAATAACCATTGCACAGAACTCTGGGAAACAGAATGAAATATATATACACATGTGTACGTACATACACATACGTATGTACTCATATACACCTACACATATATGTGCATATACACATATGCATACATATACCTATATACATGTTTACACATACATATGCATGTGCCTACACATATATGTATGTATACATTTACACATACATATATATGTGCATACACACAAATACATATCTACATACATAGATACATGCACATACACATGCTTGTACAAATATGCATAAAATACATATGTGTATGTACATATACATGCACATACATATATGTGCATGCATATACATGCACTTATATGTGCATGCATGCATATATGCACGTATACATACATCTATGTATGTGTATGCATATACGTTTATATGCACATATATACATGCGCATGTATACATGTATGCTTATATACATATATACATATGCATACATATATCTATACTTGTGCACGCATACACATCTCCTGGCTCAAAGCACATGTTAAACACATGTTTAGGACTTCCAGCTTCACTTCAGATTACTGGGCCTCTCTGGCAAAGCATCTCTTGTGGCTCGAGCCCTGCCACACCCTCTGCATCCCCTCCCTGCTGGTTCTTAAGCAAGGCCAGCTGCCCTGGGCCTCTTCTCTCCTCCCCGCCTGCCCACCCTGCCTGGCAGCAGCTGAGGCCAACTGGGAGAGGCTGGGGAGGCTCTGGCAGCTGGTTCTAGACGGGAACTTGGAGGCCTGACTGTGGGCAGAGTGTTCCCTGCACGGCCCCAAGCCCTGGAATTCCCGCCCATGAAACCCAGCCGGCTGACCTTTTGGGCACCATATGAAGCGAGGCTGGCCTGGTCCTCAGAGGCCAGGCCGTGGAGGGAGCTCGTGGTGGCGGGAAAAGCTGGGCCAGTGACCCTGGCTTATAAGCCACCTTCCTCCCTGCTTTTCATCTTTCTTCCCTTCCACATCCTCACTCCCAGGCACATTGTCGGGCTCCCAGCCAGCTCTGTCTTCTGATTAGCTTTACCACCTCCCAGATGTTACATGTGCAGATTGTTGTGATTATTTGTGCAATGTCTGGAATGTAAGGGCCAAGGGGGGAAGCCCTAGGTCTGACACGAGTGAGTGCTCAAATATAGGTACTGAACGAATGAATGAATGAGGAAGCAAGAGGCTCAGAGAGGGTGAGTGACTTGTCCAAAGTCACAGAGCTGGAAAGTGGAGGAAGGAGGATTTAAACCCCATTGTCTCTGAATCCTGTAGACCCTGGCATCAGACCTGCTATGCCCACTTCCCCATGTTCAGATGCCCCTTTCCTTGCCCTAAACATCTCTGTAAGGGGCATCTTCCCTCTGCTGTCAATTAGTGCCATCACACACTCCGGGGGCACACCCAGGTGGCATAGCCCAGGACACCAGCGGGGGCTCAGGGACCCAGCCCAGTTTGGGAACTTTCCTAAGCAGGGCAACCTGGTGAAGGAGAAAACAACCATTCTACCCTTAAGCAGGAACCTCCTGCTGGCTCCTTCTGAAACCCCGGGAGCCCCGTGCCAGGGCAGCCTTTGGAAGACAGGCGAGCCGGCCCTACCTGTCTTTCAGATTTAGAATCTAGGTCATTCCACTGCCACCCCCTCCTCCTCCTGCTCCTTCAGAAGACAAGCAGGAATTCTCCTCAGGTCTTGGAGCAGGAGAAAGGACGGAGAGAAGTGTTTCATTGGAACACACACCCTATCTGCTGCTGTCAGGAACATTTCATTTTGGAGCCAATATAATTTATGAGATGCAAATGGATTTAGCATTAAAAAAAAAAAAAACGTAAAACTTGGAAAGGGTACAAAGTGCACCTCACACCCTTTTGCCGAGGCGTGTTTGGGGATCCATTAATCATCTCAGGCAAAAGAGATGTAATCTGAGGCCGGCCGATCAGCAGAGCTCCCGCAGTTGTCGCGGGTGCCCAGGAGGCCACTGGGCAAGTCATGCTGTAGATGAAATTACAGAGCTTCCTGCACAGGATGATTCAGAAAGCAGGGATCAAGCCAAATATTTGGACGAGCCTTGCCCTGAGAGGAGCGGGATGGAGCCTTAGCAGCCAGCCAGCAGCAAGTCCAGAGATGGTTTCTGACAAAGTGCTGCCCTGGGGCAGGCGGCTGTTTCTAAGGGAATTAGCTGAGATCCACGCAGTTGCCAGTGCCCGTGGAAAGGGACCTAGGAGCATCCCACGGCCCTGAGCCGTGATTCAGCCTCGTGCTCGGAGAGAAGAGGGGCTTGTCAGGATGCAGCGCCCGGGGTGGGGGGCGTGGGTGGGAGGAGGAGATGGTTCACTTTGAGTCACCCCATCTGCCATCTCTTTCTGGAAGTCATCAGGGCAGCACGCAGTGCTTCCCTGCAGCAGTGTGTGGACCACGCATCTCTCCCACGACTCCCCCTGGGCCCTGGTGGGGGCCAAAGTAGAAGGGGGGGCCCCAAATGGGGAAGGAGGTGAAGCCTTGAGCCCCTTGGCAAGGCTTTGCCGCTGCGATTACTTTCACACTGCGAGTACTACCCTCGGTAGCTCCAAAGCTATTAGTTTTTCAAGTCTATTGACAATAAAACCAATAATAACAATGCTATCTTAGGTCTGTCTGGAATCTTTTTTTTTTTTTAAATAACTTTTGAAAGAGCTCAGAGGTCTAGGGGTTATCTTGAGCTACTGTCTCCTCTTTGCAGGAAGCTCCCGGAAGCTAAAAGAGTCTGCCCTGAACTGAACAAACAAAACCCTGCAAGCAAACTATATCGACGGAAAGCAATAGTAGTTAGCACATTCTGCAGGCTGACTGTGTGCTTAAGCCGTTCACTCAATGCTTCACATGAGGGTGTCTTGCCTGAGACTCATGAGGACTCCAATGAAGTGAGGGCTATTATTTTTCTATTTTGCAGATGAGGAAACATCTTGGCTTGGGAAGGTTATATAACATGCCAGCACTGCACAGTTCAAAAGTCACACAGCCACCTAAGAGTCTCGCCCTGAGTGCCTCTTTGTTGCTCAGATATGGCCCTCTCTCTCTCTAGCTAAGCCAACTTGGCAGGTGAATTCACTGCCCTTCCCCCTACATGGGACCTGACTCCCAGGGGTGTAAATCTCCCTGGCAACGGGGAATATGACTCCCGGGGATGAATCTGGACCCGGCATCTTGGGATTGAGAACATCTTCTTGACCAAAAGGAGGAAGCAAAATGAAACGAAATAAAGCTTCAGTGGCTGAGAGATTCCAGATGGAGTCGAGAGGTCACTCTGGTGGACAGTCTTACACACTGTATAGATAACCCTTTTTAGGATTTACTGTATTGGAATAGCTAGAAGTAAATACCTGAAACTACCAAACTCCAACCCAGTAGCCTTGACTCTTGAAGACGATTGTATAACAATGTAGATTACAAGGGGTGACAGTGTAATTGTGAAAACCCTGTGGATCGCACTCCCTTTATCCAGTGTATGGATGGATGAGTAGAAAAATGGGGACAAAAACTAAATGAAAAATAGGGCAGGAGGGGGGATGATTTGGGTGTTCTTTTTTAGTTTTATTTTTTATTCTTATTCTGATTCTGGTGTAAGGAAAATGTTCAAAAATAGATTAGAGTGATGAATGCACAACTAGATGATGGTACTGTGAACAGCTGATTGTACACCATGGATAATTGTATGGTATGTGAATATATCTTAATAAAACTGAATTAAAAACAAACAAAACAAAACAAAAAGCCGCACAGCCAGAATTTAAACCCAGGCAGTCAGATACCAGCCTCTGTTCTCCCAACAACTTTGACGTTATACAAACTCATTAGCAAAGTGGCCCACAGGAACAAGTTCACACAACACCTACAGTTTCTAGCCCTCACTCGTGCACTCCACAACTGGACGGCTGCCTCGGGAGGCTGGACCACTCTCCAAACTTGAAGGAGGAAGAGTTGGCTTCCCCAGAGCCCAGACAGCCCACGCGGGTTAACCAGAGTTGAGACCACGTGAACCAGCCCTGCTTCCTTGGAGACAAGACTCAGCAAAGATCTTTCCACCCAGACACTCTCTGAGACACCAAGGTTGCTGAGCTGGCACCAGGGTGTAGAGGAAAGGCCTGCACCCTGGAGTCAATCCCTAGCTCAGAACCTGGCTCTGCCCCTCGTTAGCTGTAAGACTATTCCAGTTAATGTTGCTGCATGAAACCCGAAAACTCAGTGGTGCACGATACCTATTTTATTCTGCTCACAGATTCTGTGGGTCAGGAATTCAGATAGGGGTACAGCAGGATGCACTTGCTCCGTGATGTCTGGGGTCACATCTGGAAAGACTGGAAGGTTGGGGGTGACTCCAGGGCTGAGGGCTGAGGGCTGGAACCATCTGGAGACATCATCACTCACATACCTGATGGGTGATGCTGCTTGTCAGCTGGAACCTCAGCTGGGGCTGTCAACCAGAATCCATATCCATGGCCTCCCCATGTGGCCTGGGCTTTCTAAGAGCATGGCAGCCTCTGGGGAGTCAGACTTCTTATGTGACGACTCAAGGAAATTCAGGGCTAGCATCCCAAGGGAACCAGGCAGAAACCACATGGCCTTTTCTGAACAGCCTTGGAAGCTGAGCTTCATTGAGTGGTTGTGAGCAAGTCACTAAAGTCAGCCCAGATTCAAGGAGAGGGGACTAAGACCCCACCTCTTGGTGAGAGGAGAGTCAGAGAATTTATGGATTTTTTTTTGGAGGTAAGTACTAGTTTTATTCCTCTTTTACAGGTAGAGGAAGCAAATCTTACAACAGTGAGGTAACTTACTCAGGGCCCAACAGGAGTGGATGGCACAGCCAGTGTTAGATCTCAAAGTGGACATGAGACGCTCATGAGTTATTCAACCTCTGGAAACTTTAATTGCATCTGTGGCTATGAAATGTCGATAATGATACCAAGTTACAGAGTTGTTTTAAGGATTGAATGAGGTAACTTACATAAAATGCCTTGTACATGGCAGGAGCTCAATTAATGATGGTGCTGCTGGTGGTGATGGTGGTGGTGGTGGTGGTGGTGATGGAGGAGGAGGTGGTGGTGGTGGTGGTGCTGGTGGTGTTGGTGGTTGTGGTGCTGGTGGTGGTGGTGATGGTGGTGGTGGTGGAGGAGGTGGTGGTGATGGTGTTGGTGGTGGTGGAGGAGGTGGTGGTGATGGTGTTGGTGGTGGTGGTGGTGGTGTGGTGGTGGTGGTGGTGGTGGTGATGGTGGTGGTGGTGTTGGTAGTGGTGGTGGTGGTGGTGGTGGTACTGGTGGTGGTGGTGGTAGTGATGGTGGTGATGGTGGTGGTGATGGTGATGGTGGTGGTGGTGGTAGTAGTGATGGTGGTGGTGGTGGTGATGGTGGTGGTGGTGTTGGTGGTAGTGGCAGTGGTGGTGGTGGTGGTGGTGGTACTGCTGCTGCTGCTGTTGCTGCTGCTTCTTTTCCTCTACCTCCTCCTCCCCCTCCTTCTCCTTCCCATAATAATTGTTCTTCTAATTATTAATCTTAGCAGTGGAAAATGAAGACAAGAAGATTTGGGGTCGGGAAAATGGAGGAGCACCAGATTGGATGTCAGAATCCCTGGATCTTAATTTCAGCTGTGGATGTTTATTTACAACTGCTAACCTTTATTGCAGGTGTGTGGTTTATCTGGTGCTGAGCTGAGCACGTCCACATTTGATCCCATTTAATCCTCATGCCAGCCAGCGAGAGGCTGGACCCAGATTTGAACCCCTAGGCCTACACCTGAATCACTCTGCTAGCCCACCATCTGTGAGCCTTTTCTAGTTATAACAATATATACCCCATAATAATGTAGCAGGTATAAATGCCACAGCCCATGTTCTCGCATGTGCAAAGATTTCGCTTCATTTATTTTTCTGTACCCAAATCTACTACTCCCTGTCTTTAGTCCCCATTGCTACCTCATGACAAAAAAATGTGACCTAGTCATTTTCATGAAAACCCCCCAAATTCAGTGATTTCTCAATTCACATTAAAGCTTGTTACAATTTGGGGTGTTCTGCCTGAGATGGCATCTCAATTCCACAAGGGATTTATGGATCTTGGTGTTCAGGAATGCCTGGTTCATGCTGGTGGTAGAGACAATGCTAGGTTTTCCCAATTTCTGTTTCATTTTCCTGTTCCTGGGAACACAAGAGGACTGCATTTCCCAGTCTCCTTTGTCATTAGGTTGGGGTCATGTGACGAGTTCTGGCCAAGGGGCTGTAGCGAGAAATAATGTATGTCATTGCCAGGCCAAGGCAGTGGAAAGCTCCGTGCACTCACCCAGCCCTCTCTTCCAGCCCACTGAGGCCCACTCAGAAGTCACAATTTAAATGGAGTAGATCGAATCCCGAGTCATCCCTTAGAAGGGAGCTCCTCAGGAGAGCCACCAAACCTACAGTGGATCAGACCACCATGCAGGAGAAACAACTTCTATGGATCAAGCTACTAAGTTGTGGGGTCTTTGTTACTACAGCCTAGCCTAGCCTAGCCTGACTGTAACAAAAGTCAGCCTCTGCTGGACCCCACACAAAGTCCATGGCTGGACTCTGACTATTGACATTGACTACCACTGGTATTTAGTGGAGCAATCAGCCCTTCCTCAGATCGGTGTCTATGGGGTCAGACAGATCCCCACATGGCTTCTGGCTTGCATGGCCTAGGTCTGCCACTGATGGCTGAGTCTTCTTGTCATGATGCCAGATTCCCTTGGACCAGTGCTTCTGCTCTCGTCTTACTGCCTGTGCCGGTTCAGATACATTATGTCTCCCACAAAAAGCCATGATCTTTAATCCAATCTTGTGGAATATTGGGATTAGATTGTTCCCATGGAGATGTGACTCACCCAACTGCAGGTGAAATTTTGATTAGATTATTTCCATGGAGGCATGGTCTCACCCATTCATCATGGGTCTTGATTAGTTTACTGGCACTGTATAAGAGCTCAGGCAGAAAGAGCTCAGTGCTGCAGCTAAGAGACACATTTTGGAGATAGCCATTGAAAGTAGACTTTTGCTGACACTTTGCTCGAGAGAAGCTAAGAGAGGACAAAACGCCCCAAGAGTAACATTTTGAAGAATGCATAGGAGCTGAGAGAGGAGCTGGAACACAACCTGGGATCAGCAGACTCCAGCCATGTGCCTTCCCAGCTAACAGACGTTTTCCGGACACCATTGGCCTTCCTTCAGTGAAGGTATACTTGTGTTGATGCCTTAGTTTGGACACTTTTATGGCCTTAAGACTGTAACTTTCTAACCAAATAAACCCCCTGTTCCAGTTTGCTAATGCTGCTGTTGTGCAAAATACCAGAAGTGGATTGGCTTTTATAAAGGGGGTTTATTTGGTTAGAAAGTTACAGTCTTAAGGCCATAAAAGTGTCCAAGGTAATGCATCAACAACAGGGTACCTTCACTGAAGGATGGCCGATGGCATCTGAAAACCTTTGTTAGCTGGGAAGGCACATGGCTGGCATCTGCTTGCTCCCAGGTTGTGTTTCAAAATGGTGTTCTCAAAAGTGTCAGCTTTCAACAGCTGTCTTCAAATTGTCTCTGTAAGCTACAGCTCCTCCAAAATGTCACTCTTAGTTGCTCTGAGCGCCTTCTGTCTGTGAACCCTTTACAGGGCTCCAGTGATTTAATTCAGACCCACCCTGAATGGGTGGGGTAACACCTCCATGGAAATTATCCAGTCAAGGTGTTGCCCACACTTGATTGAGTCACATCTACATGGAAACACTCAATCAATAGGTTCCAATCTAATCAACACTAACATGTCTATCCCCACAAGATTGCATCAAGAACATGGCTTTTTCTGGGAGACATAATATATGCAAACCAGCATGCTCCCTTTATAAAAGCCAATCCATTTCTGTATTTGGCATGATGGCAACTTTAGCAAACTGGCACACTGCCGTATCCACCTTGGGGTCATAAAAGGTTTTGGCTGCTCTCCCAATCTCTGTAGACCTGCAGGAGACCCAGGGTCTCCAACTCTGATGACACCACATTCATCCATTCTCAACTGCCCTCCTGCCAGGAAGTACAAGGTTTCCCTAACCTTAGATTTCCCCAAACTCATCTAGGGTTTTTCTGTTTGTTTGTTTGCATTTTTTAAAAATTATGCTTCCCCTACAGCCTGAGCCATCTTGGCAGGAGACAAGAAATCACAGGCTTCTCCCTTCCACAGCTCCTTCTCCCTCAGCCTTGGCACCTCATCCAGCCTCTTCTATCCTTTCCCCATTCTACTGTTTGGGGAATAAACTTTATGCTCCAATTTCTTAAGACTTTAGTTCTTTGAAACTCAATAAACCCTTTCTCTTTCTTAAAGCATCATGCTCAGGTAGCAAAAAGCCTTGATTATCCCAAGATTATTTTCTCCTCTCTGAGTTTTAAAAGTCTTCTTTAAAACTCTAGAGTCAAGAATTTTATTCCTTGCTATTTGTATTCTGCCACCTCTTCTCTCTCAGAGAAAGGAGACCTCCGGAAGAATCAGGGCAATCTAGAAATATTGGGGGTTGGAAAGAGGAAGAACCTGCATTTTTATCTCCAAATACAATGGTGCTTCAATGATAAAGAACATTTGCCTTTTGCTTATGTGCTTTCCCTCACTCACAACTCACAGCAGCCATGTAGACAACACCCATCTTTCAAAGGTGGGAAAAGGGGCCTAGGAAGTTAATTAAAAAGACTTGCCCAGGGTCTGGTAGGCCTTTTGAGGGGTCTTTCTCTGGGGCGTTGGCACATAGCAACACAACGAGGGAAAGAAGTCTCCACAGGGAGAAATCAAAGCCAAGTGCTTGCAGCAGTACAAGCTAGAGCAAGCTCTACATGTGTGACTCAAGAATCCTTAAGACCAGGAGGTTTATGAACATCTGCTCCTCTACGATCCCAGCAAAGAGAAAGGAAAGCCCCAAGAAAGCAGGAACCCTTTTCAATCAGTATTGCCTCCCTGGGGCTTAGAATGGTGACTGGCCTACAGCAGGAGCTCAAGTAGTGTTTGTCAACTGAGTGAACGAAGTAAGGAAAATAGGGCCTGCTCCTGGGTATCTCATCATATGGCTGAGAAAACTGAATTCATGTAGAGGGAAAATAGGAGAAAAGGTTAAGTACTAACCCAGGTGTGCCAGTTTGAATTTATTATGTCCCCCAAATGCTATTATCTTTGATGTAATCTTGTGTGGGCAGACCTATTGGTGTTGATTAGATTGTAATTCTTTGAGTGTTTCCATGGAATGTGCCCCACCCAACTGTGGGTGATAACTCGGATGAGATAATTTCCATGGAGGGGTGGCCCCACCCATTCAGGGTGGGCCTTGATCAGTGGAGCCATACAAATGAGCTGACAAACAGAGGGAACTCAGTGCAGCTGTGAGTGATGTTTTGAAGAGGAGCTACAGCCAAGAGGGACACTGAAGAAAGCACAGGAGCTGCAGATGAGAGACAGTTTGAAGATGGCCGTTGAAAGCAGACTCTTTCTCCGGAGAAGCTAAGAGAGGACAAATATCCCAAGTGCAACTAAGAGTGACATTTTTGAGGAACTGCAGCCTAGAGAGGAACGTCCTGGGAGAAAGACATTTTGAAACCAGAACTTTGGAGCAGATGTTAGCCACGTGCCTTCCCAGCTAACAGAGGTTTTCTGGACACCGTTGGCCATCCTCCAGTGAAGGTACCCAATTGCTGATGTGTTGCCTTGGACACTTTATGGCCTTAAGACTGTAACTGCATAACCAAATAAACCCCTTTTATAAAAGCCAATCCATTTCTGGTGTTTTGCATTCTGGCAGCATTAGCAAACTAGAACACCAGGCGAAAGGGACTCTAAGCTATTATGAATGCAGTGAAAAAAAAATCAGCCTATAGGTGAGGTCATCTGAATGTCATAAATGTCACATATCTGAGGTGGCTCTGTGTGACTATAGAGAAATTGTGATGCGCTCTCCTATGGACTGAATCATGCCCCCTACAAAGACATGCTCATGTCCCACCACCTGGTCCTGTGGATGTGAACTCATTTGTAAATAGGATCTTGGAAGATTTTATTAGTGAAGGTGAGACCAAACTGGATTAGAGTGGACCTTAATCTGGTATGACTGGAATTCTTATATGCAGAGGAAATTTGGACACCATCATGAGCAGGAGACAAAGGAGGCCGACAGCCATGTGACGGAGGCAGAGATGGAGTTACGGAGTACAGGCATCCACTCCAGAATGCTACAGACTTCAGAGAAAGCACAGCCCTGCCGACACCTTGATTTTGAACTTCTAGCTTCCAAAACTGTGAGACAAATAAATTCCTGTTGTTTAAGCCAATGAGTCTTGTAAGTTTATTACAGCAGCCCTGGCAAACTCAGACATCCCAGAGCTCCTTTTGCTGTTAGTAGCTGGTTTCAGAATTTCTCACAAGGGGAGACTCACTTTGTTGGGGAAAATAAATTTTTAAGCAAATGAGGATGGAGAGGGAGTCTAAAGGGTGAGCTCAAGCTACAGAAGGTGGCTGCTTCAGAAAGGAACAAGCAATGGGAAATTTCCATCAGGACACCCTCATGGGGGAAGAGACAGTTGGGACAGACCCTGAAAGGAGATGGGAGGGGCTTGCAGAGGGAGAAGGAGACCCCGAGTGGGGCGAGGAAGAAGGAACTGTGGAGAAGAGCCTTGTCTCCTGGAGATTTCTTTCAAGTGAAATAATGTGTGCTATGGTGACACCCCGTGACCAAGACTGCTGAAGCACCCCCCCCCCCCGCCCCCGGAGATCACAAAATGGCTGGAGAGGTTGGATTTCTTGTGGCAATTGTGCAGGAAGTAGGATGTCTGGCTCTCAGTTGAAGTGGAGCTGAAACAGCTGACTTGAGTGAGGGACAGCACGTGTGATCACACTCTTCCACGAGAAGGGCCTGAGGGTTAATAATGTAAATACATAACACCAGGAAATATGTTTATCAAACGTTAATTGAATCTGAAGGTGCTCTGGGGGACTTCAAGGATTGTGTTCTGGAGGATGGAGACTGAACACTAATTCATTCTCTACATTGTTGGCAAGCTCAAGGCATGGATGCCATTTCCCCAGGCTGCACCTGTGGCAGACATTAGTAATGGATTGCAGCACTCTTTCCCACAGAGGCCAGACTCAGACTCAGAATCCTTCTCAACATTCCACTCCAGGTGGCTACCGCCAATTGAATGGAGCTGACTCAACCAATTAGCCTTTCTTGGCCTGAACAAGAGGTCACAGATGAGCAGCTCAGGAGCTGGATGTAGCCTGAAGATATGGGTTTGTTTTTGCTTTGGATTAATTGATGACATTTTAAAATTGGGACGTTTCACAAAAGTATGCAGATTTCTGGCTTCTCTTGAAAAATTGGAGCATGTGGCAACACTGAGCCTGCTTTCCCGTGCAGCAACAATTATCTGCAGTCGAGGAGCAGCTGTCCAGGGTGAAGGGCTGTGTGTTCTCCAGCTGGCTGGTCCTGCCTGGCTCCTGGAGGCATTTTGGATCCCCCCACCACTACCTCTCAGTCTCAACCAATTGCACCTGGGTAAGAGGCTCTGAAGATGGCCTGAGTTTGAGTCCCGCCTCTGCCACTTATGCATCATGTGACTTTGGACAAATCCCTTAACTCAACCGGGCCTTAGCTTTCTCATCTGTGCAATAGGAGACAACAGTACTTCACTCATCTGGAGTGGTTGTGAAGATTAAACTAATTAGAACAGGACTTGACACATGGGAAGCACTAAAGTTTAGCTCTCATAGTTAAGCCTTTGAAGGTTCAATAAACAGTCAAAGCCTGTCTAGAACATGGCATCATAATTCCTTCCCTGCAGGTATGGAAGTTGAGGCACAGAAGGGCCAGACAGTGTGCTCTAAGGGTACAGACAGGCCTGGTGGGCTAAGTCTCCAGACACAGTAGCCCTTGGGGTCCTTGCCAAGTGAGGGTCACTGCTGCCCATCCCAGGCCTCAGATGCCAGTTTCTGTGAGTACCTACAGCCCATGGGCAACCACACAGCATGGGGGTATATATTTGACCTCAAAAGAAAAGAAAATCCTTGTTCTTTGTCTTCGCCATCTCAAAGGTGGGCCCAGAGGGTGCGCCTGTTTGGGGGACATTAAAGATGAAGCTAATTGGAGTAGAAATGTTGGCTGAGAATGCACTCCCAAAGCCACAGTACGAGAGGCCCAGGGTTTCTCTAATGACATGCTTTGATGGGGTGAAGGTAAAAACACAAAAGTGAAAACAAATAACAAAAAGACCTCAGTGCCAAGGCACCAAGCTTTGGAAAAGCAAACCACATTTCCCTCTCCTTGTATACTCGGTCGCTGCCTCTCGCCTTCTGGGTAGCAAAGACTAAAAATGCTCTTCACTCTGAATAACCAGTGTGTCCCAGCTGCCACTGGTGGCAAACCAGCCCTCACTGGGGATGTCCTCCAGGTGAGCTTTCTGCACCTCCTTGGGAGAGGGCCCCTGGGGACACACGGTGACAGAGGAGGCTCTGCAGGCCACGACTAGGGTGGTTGGTGGGGACTTTTCTGGGGTGGGGGCCTGCAGTGGTGCATCGACCTCAGAACCATGTGGCAGCGCACTGGGCAGGCAGCCAGGGTGGAGAGAAGCGCCATGGCAAATAAGGGGTGTTTGGGGAAATGAAGCAACTCCCCTTGCCCTAGGGAGACTGAGCCTGGCATTTGAACTGCAATGCATTGTTTCCTCTCCTCTTCATAGGAAAAAAAATAGGCCCTCAGTTCCTGTTAACACTGAGCTAAACGGGTTCTCTGAAGGCCCAATGCCCCCTGGACCTTTCATTTCTCTGAGCTTTCCAGCCTGCTTTGCAGTTCTTGCAGGTGTGAAAGGGTGAATTTAGATATACTAACGTCCCCCAGGGACGCTGTCTGAGTTCTTGCTTGGAGAGCACATTCTGTAGACTTTGCAGCCACTTCGGGTCCATGAACTGCTGGGGCAGGCTGGGGCCCGGGAGGTGAGAGGAAGAGGTAAAGCGAATCAGTAAGATACGGAGTGGAGAGACGGGCATGGCCCGGGAGACAAGGACTCCTGGAAGAAGGACAGGTCCCAGAGGAAGGGGCCAGAAAGACAGACAGCAGAAGCAATGCAGGGACTCCAAGGGGTGTCACTTTTCAGATCTTTGTGGGAAAAGTGAGTAAGAGCGGAATTCGTTTCTCACTTAACTGCTGAGAGTTGAGTTTGCTACTTTGAATTTTGCAAGGCCGCAGGCCTCAAGTTCTATGGGATTGCTGAAGTCACACCACCTAGAAGGAAGCAGCAAGCAGAGAGGAGCTGGAAGGACACAAAATGACGGAGCCTGAGCCTGCCGTCAAGGAACTCGTGGCTGGTGGAGGTGAGAGAAATGTTGGAAAAACTGACATGACTCCTACAGATTCTCCAGGCCCTCAAATCCCTGGAATCCCCTTGTGCCCTGCTCCGTGTGGCAGCCTCCCCAGAGGGCAGCAGGCACACAGCCCACGTCCCCAGATCCTCTCTGGCCCGACTGCACGAAGGAACTGTGCACATTCATCCCCTTTTCCTCAGGCTGTGTGTGTTTTCGTGACAGGAGGGACGTGCGATGTCCAAATATTTGTCCTGGAGCAGGAGAGGGCTGGGGGTTGGGGCGGGGAGGCAAATAGTGAGGTTGGGAGAAGGAGCTAGCTTTTGCAAATGGTCTGCGCCGTCAGGAAGGCAAGGCGAGCGGCCTGCCAGGCAGTGGGCACAGCTGTCGGCAGTTAATACGACATGTACGTGTGGCACGGTGCCCGGGGAGAAATCCGAGATGGCTTGCTCCACAGAGCTCCTGAGCCTGCAGGCGTGCTCCGCCCTGCTCGGAGCCAAACAGCTCCGGGAGCCCGGCAGGGGAGGGGAAACTGTCTCTGAGACCAGGGTGTTTGTCATTTACAGCTCAGATGGGCAGAAACGGAACTTTATTTTCTATGGATAGAATTCAGTGTGTTCAAGAGTCCATTTCTACTTGGTCCTGGGGGGAGAAAAACATCAGCCACATCCATCCAGGAGAACCCAGACCCCAGAGTTAATTTAGACCCTCTCAGGTCAACTCTGTCTCTTTGGGTGAAAGCTGGGTCTTTCCATCCAGGCTGCACATGGGAACATGGGGGAAGCTTAGGTAAAATCTCATCAAAGTGTTGTCCCGCACACTGGCAGGAAGCAGAGCGAGCTCCCTCTGTTCTGGGATTTCCTAACCTGCTGGGGTCCCCTCTGTACCCCCCAGGGACTGCGGTAGAGAGGGCAGGCCCCCCCACACGCAACCCTCAACTTTCTTTGTCTCACTTCCTCTCCAGACTCTTCCTCCAGCCCTAGAAAATGTGCTGTGTTGCTTTTCTGTGTGGCAGGAAATTGCCCATATGTCATATCCTGCTTCCTTCCCATTCTATAGCCTAAAGACAAAACTCCTTGCTCCATCTTCCTGGCTTTGGTTCTTGAGATTTAAAGTGATGCTTTGGGACTTTAGAAGAAGCGTTCCTGGCTCTTAAAATGGAAAGACTCACTCTTGTTTCTGAATGAACTTCAAGAGCCTGTCTTCAGTGTCAAGAAACAAACGTGGTCTCTTTCTCTTTTTAATTCAGCTACAATAATCTTGGTCCTACCCTAGATAAGGCAGGAGAAAGAAGATCATGGACAAGAAAGTGTGAAAAAGAAAAACAATTATTTTAATAATTGTTTTTAATGATTTTAATTTAATAATGTTTTCCCTGGTGTGATGCTGTAATGGTGGATGCATGACATCACACGTTTGTCAAAACCCGTAGAACTGTATACACAGAGGGAACCCTAAGGTAAGCTATAGACTTCAGTTCCTAATAATGTATCAATATGGGTTTATTAATTGAACCAAATGTGCCACACTAATGCAAGATATTAATAATAGGGAAGCTATGTGTGGGGGGTGGGGTGGGGGTTGTATTGGGAACACTGTACATTCGGTGCAATTTTTATGTAAACCTAAAAGTGCTCTAAAAGTAAAGCTTATTATTTAAAAAAAAAAATGTTATCTCCTTACTTTCAGCAACCATGTATTAGAAGTGTTAGAGTTGTCCAGAGATTTGAATTTCAGCTGTCTCTAAGATCAGTTGAGGCTTCAAAGTTTGCATCAGGGGGGATCAGTGTGGTTAGCTGATGAGATTCCCAAAATTTAAGAATTAGGAATCTGTTGGCCAAAGTGGCAGTTAGCATACTTATTTATGTACTTAGAGCACCTCACCCTTTGTTTCATTCAGCATGGTAAAGATGCCATTTCAGAGTCTTCTAGCTTCTATATACCATGTATTTGTTTCCTGTTGCTGCTATAACAAATTACCACAAATGTAATGACTTAAAACAACACAAATTTACCTTACAGTTCTGGAGTTCAGAAGTCTAAAGTGGGTCTCACTGGGCTCAAATCAAGGTGTAATAGGTTCACGTGTCAGCTTGGCCAGATGATGGTGCCCAGGTGTCTGGTCAAGCAAGCACTGGCCTAACCGTTACTGCAAGGACATTTGTGGCTGGAAGAAGGCTGGTTTATTAAATCATCAGTCAATTGATTGTATCTGTGGCTGATTACATCAATGAAGGGAGCGTCTTCCGCAATGAGAGAATCCAATCAGCTGGATTTAACCCAATCAGTTGAAGACTTTTAAGGGAGAAAGCGAGAGAACTTTCACTTTTCCTTCAGCCAGCCACCCTCTCCTGGGGCGTTCATCAAAAACCTTCATCAGAGTTACCAGGTCGCTGCCTTCCCTATGGAATTTGGACTTGTGCATCCCCTCAGTTGCATGAGACACTTTTATAAAATCTCATATTTACAGATGTCTCTTGTTGATTCTTCCCTAGAGAACCCTAACTAATATACAAGGCTTCTGCAGACTGGCATTCCTTCTGGAGGCTCTGGGGGAGAATCTGTTTTCTTGTTTCCAGCTTCTAGCAGTTTCCCACATTCCTTGCTCCTGGCTCCCTTCCGGCCATCACATGACTTCAATCTTTGCTTCACATCTCCTTCTCTTGGACTCTGGCCCTCCTGCCTCCGTCTTATAAGGACCCTTGTGATCATGTTGGGTCCACCCAGATAATTCAAGGTCACCTTCCAATCTCAAGATCCTGAATTTAATCACATCTTCAAAGTCCCTTTTGCCATGTAAGGTACCATATCCACAGGTTCTGGAGATTAGATCTTTGAAGGGACATTATTCTGCCAACCAGCTATAGTTTCTGTCAAAAAGTCAGCCATACATCTTAGAGCTGCTCCTTTGAAGGAAATGTGCCTTTATCTAAAAACCACTTTTAAGATTCTATCTTTGTTTTGGCTTTAAGCAATTTGACACTGATGCGCATAGGTGAGGTTTTCTTTGTATTCATCCTGCTTGGGGTTTCCTGAGTTTTTTTGAATTCGTGGGTTGAGGTTTTTTAAAATTGGTTTTGGAAAAGTCTCAACCATTATCTCTTAAAATATTGCTTCTGCCCCATTCTCTGTCCTCTTCTTCCGGGAATCCAATTATGACATGATATATGATGGATGTTTGATAGTGTCCCACACGTCTTTTACTCTCTGTTTTGTTCTTTCTGTTATTGTTGCTCTTTGTACTTGAGTTTGAATATTTTCTATTGGCCTCTCTTAGTCTTCTGCTATGTCCAGTCTGCTGTTAAATCCACCCAAGAATTCTTGACTTCAGATACCATTGTTTTCAGCTCTAGAATGTCCATTCGATTATTTCATAGATTCTGGTTTTCTGTTTGGTCTCTTTTAATCCATTTGGTCCATCTTTTCCTCTGTCTTATTTAAGATACTTTCACAGTTATTTTAAACTCCTTCACTGCTACCTCTAAAATCCCTGACTGCTTCTATCGTCTGTTTCTTTATTTTTGGTCACAATTTTTCTGCCTCTTCATAAAGTCTCACATGTTTTTAATGTACCCTGAACATTGTGTATGAAAGAGCTCTGGAGGATGTAGAAGCCTTTACAAAAAATGTCAGAGGGGTTCATACTTTCCCTTTGCTTGGCCAATGGGGGGAGGGCTAACTACCTCAATCCATTAGGAACTGGGTTGGGGACTGACTGGACTGCAGTTTTAGTTAGGTTCCATCCTCCTCTCCCTTATACCTCTTCCTCCAGTGAGGCTTTCCCAGATGTTTTATTGCAAGCCCTATAGGTCTCTGTCCCCTGAGACGGGATCTTCCTTCTCCAATAGTTTAGTTGAAATAGTCCTCATCACATCCACAGTTTTCCAAGGTCTTTAAAAATATGATTTTTCTAATTTATTTCTTTTCCTCTATTCTATGCTCTATTCGCAGCATATTGACTATTATCTACTACATCCTTCTGGGAGCTGAAAGTCTCTCCTATACTTCAAAACAGCAACAGGTAGAACACCTATAGAATAACATGGTAATAAATAAAATGGCAGATAAGTAAGTGAGGAAATGGGTAGTATTGTCTCCAGAGTGGAGTGCATTGGGGTGGGGGGCTATTTTGTGGTCTTCAAGAGGTCCCTAGAAATAACACCCTTCTTCCCCACCTAAATTCTGAAGCAAGTGAGAAATAAGTAGTATGACAGGTAGAGCCCAAAATATCACTTTTATTGTTGACATGGCTAGTTTGGAAGACAAGACAAAGCTTTTATCTGTGGGCAATGGCCTTCTTCATTCTGGAACCAAGTATTAAGCTAACGTTAAACTAGACTCCAGAATTTGCAAACATGAGCTATGGAGTGGAACTCTTCTGACAGGGGCAGCTGTTGGAGGAGAGCAATCAAGAAAGCTTACTTTCTAGTACATTCCAGTTCTCTTTGTGGCTTTTTATTCACTTGACACCCACAGCAGTGGGGGGACTTCTCTGGTCCATTTGGAGGAATGGCCAGACATGCTTGGCTCAGCGCTACCCTCTTTCTCTTAGGAGCAAGGGGAGACTGGAGTTCCATTGCTACTCCAGGGCCTCTTGCCTGCCTCGGTGGGGGCTGACCTGGCCCAGGGCTGCCGTGGTAGGTTGAGTGTATTGGGGAGGAATCAGGAAGTCTGCCTCATTACTGCATTCCATCGGAAGTCCTACTTAATGAATAGATCTAAATGGATCTAAAGCCAAATCCTCCAATTTAGTTATTATCTGTAATAAATATTCTATTTTTGCCTCCATTAAAAAAAAAAAAAGACACTTTTCTCCAAGCAGTCCACCCTAAGAGAGAAAAGGAAGGGGTTGAGCTATGCATATCAGTTTTGACTTCCAAGTAGCCAATCCAAAGGGATCCCAGGGGAACAAAAGGGGGAGAGAGTCCCCAGGAGGAGAGCAAGGGAAGGGAAGGAAACAGGATATATAAAGCCAGGAAGAGGGCCCCAAGGTGGTGAATCTGGAGGGATTTGGGAAAGAGATAATGCAAGTGCGAGGCAGCAAGACAGATGTGCAGAAAAGCAGGAGAGGACAGAAGACTGGAAGGGAAAGAGGAAGGACAAGCCTGGGGCTGCTGCGGCTGGCAGCTGTTGGATAGTGCAAGAGGGATGCTTGGAAGGTGGCCTCTGTTCTAGGACAGTAGGTCCCTAGTTCCATTGCCACGGCCTTGGAGCATCTTTCTGAAACTCGTATCTGACCCAGTCCCCAGTCGACAACCTCAGTGTTTCCTCCTCACTGTCAGGAGAAAGGCCAGTCTCCTTGGCATGACACTCAGGGTCCTCACAGCATCTTATGTTTGGACTCTGCTACAGGGATCTTCTCTGACACTTAATCCTGTAGGGCCAGGGTCATAGAGATCTTCCAATATTTGGAAGGGAAGAGACAAACTTTGAGCCCAGAGACAAGGTTGGGGGAGGAGAGATAGAGCAGGGAAGGGATGGGTTGGGAGGTGGGCCACCCAGGGATGACTTCTGGGAGCCAGCTCCCAGCCGTGGCATCTCTTCCTTAAGGGCCCTACCATGCCCTACCCTGGACCATGGCTGGGGCCACCCCACCACCACCTACATCCATGCCCTCTGATGGCTCCTTGCCATACGCCAGAGGGCCTTCCTTCACTGGTGTTCAGCTCACGCTCAGAGGCTCTGCTGCCCACGACCTCACATGGGGGCAACTCCAGATGGGGCTGTGCATTCACCATCTAGCAGAGAACATAAAGGAGACCACTGTCCTCCAACCTGCATCCCAGGTGCAAAGGATGCTGGTAAAGGCTTAAAAAAAAAATCAAACAGTAGTAAATGGAAACTATGAAAACGCAGGGTAGATTTTCATATAATGGGGTTTGCTACACCAGAACATTAGCGTCCCCCAAGCCATTGCCATCAATGGGGCTCATGGCTGGACCTGGGAAACAGAGCCGTGGACACAGGTGTGCCTTGCCCCGCAGGTAGCTCATGGCTTCCGTGTAGAGATACCCCTGCCACTTCCTCCCCAGCAGCCTGTTGCCCTCCCCAAGGAGCCATGGCCCACTCACAGCTTCCAGTGACACTTGGCCTCTGCAGACCTGTACTCTGCCACCTCCTGACTAAATGTCAGCCCCTCAGGGCTCTGGTCCTATGCTCAGGACACCGCCCACCCCTCCCCAGCACTGGGAGCCTGAGTGTTGCTGGGCCCTGGGGACAGGGGTACAGTGGGGACAGGACCTGGACTGATGGACTTCCAGCTTTGCCAGCTGTGGTAGGAGCAGCCCTCAGGCCTGACTGGAGTTGAATCAGTGAAGCCGGCAGGGGCTCAGAAGTGAAGGGGACATCAGTCCTGTGGGGCTGGTGACGTGCTGTGCATCACTCCTTTGGAAAGGGCTGTTCCTCTGGGAACTGGGTCCACAAAGAGCCACCCACACAGGGCCACAGCTGGGGGTGGGGGGTGGGGAGTGGGGGCGGGGACTGAGCTGCTATCCATGCTTTCTGCAAAAGTAACATGCAGGAGAATTAACCCTCTTTGAAAACAGCGTCTGAACCCCAAGACAGACCCTTATCGGCAGAGTCAGGGGTGATGCCCCCATCCCAGTGGCCAGGTAAGTATGGACAGACTTGATAAACACAGAAACGACTCAAAAGAAGCCAATCTGACCCTTCAAAACAGGGAGAGGTCCACATTTGTAACTGAGACAAGAGAGGCAGCTGCATTATTTATGAAACAGCTGAACCCGAGTTAACAAGGAAGGAGGAGGCCTTTAGAGGGGAAAGTGGTTTCAAAAGCATCCGTATTTTGCTGAAAAAACACACACCAACTATGATTTAGAGTGTGCTGAGGTTTAGGACCGGAGATGACTCTAGTCCAGTCAGAGACCACAGGGGGAAGGCAGGGATAGGGCAGAGAGACAGGGGACGGGGGGGTTCCTGCAGGCTCCAGGTAAGAGAGGAGGCACACTGTGTGTGTGTGGGCACTCCCAGCTATAGAGGGGTGTGTGTGCACACTTCCAGGTGAGCAGGGGTGTGTGCATACTCCCCAGGGGTGCAGTGTGTATGTGCACACTCTCAGGTATGCAGAGTGTGCATGTGTGTGTGCAGACTCCCCGGGTGTGCAGCATGTGTGCACACTTCCAGGTGGGCAGAGTATGTGTGTGTACACATTCCCCAGGTGTGAACTGTGTGTGCATACTCTCAGATGTGCAGGGTGTGCATGTGTGTGCACACTCCCCAGGTGGGGAGGGGGTGTGTGCAGAATCCCCCAGTGTGCAGTGTGTGTGCACATTTGCAGGTGGGCAGAGGTGTATGCATACTCCCAGGTGTGCAGCCTGTATGCACATGTCCAGGTGGGCAGAGTGTGCATGTGTGTGCATACTCCCCAGGTGAGGAGGGTGTGTGTGTGCAAATTCCCCAGGTGTGCACATACTTGGAATAGATGAAGGGAGGGAGTGAGCATGCACTCCCAAAGATGCAGGGCTTTGTAGGGCTTTTGTGCTAATTCTTTCGGCCAGGCTATCCTGCTGTGAGAACATAGGCCAAAACTCTTTTTAAAATACACTTTTTTAAAAATTAAGGTATAATTTACATGCAATAAAATGCACATTTCTTATGTGTTTAGTTCAGTGAGGCTTGATAACTGTATATGCCCATGCAACCACCAGTGAAAACAAGATATCGAGCATATACATCACCCCAGAAAGTTCTCTCATGCCCCTTAACACTTTTTGACTTGTATCAACGTAAATTAATTTTGTCTGTTCTAGAAATTCATAAACATGGAAACATACAGTCTGTACTCTTTGGGTCTGGCTACTTTTATTCAGCTTAATATTTTTGGAGATTCATCTGTGCTCTGGGTATTTAAGTGCATGGCTTTTTATTGCTGAATAATATTCCATTAAATGGATATACCACATTTTGTTTATCTGTTCTGTTGGTGGACATTTGGGTTGTCTGCAGTTTTTCACTCTTGTGAATATGACCATTTTGAACATTCTTGGGCTTCAAAATCCAAATGGATAGAAATGTTTTCATTTGTGGGGTTTAATATGTAAGAGTAGAATTGATGGGTCATAGGGTAGATATATTGGTGCCATTATTTTAAAAACCTGCAAAACAGTTCTCTATCAGCAAAGCGTTCCAGTTGCTCCACATACTTGTCAATGTTCATTTTATTTTATTTCAGCCATTCTAGTGGGTGAAATAGTGTCTTACTGTGGCTTTAACTTGGCTTTTCCTGATGCCTAATGATATTGAGCACCTTTTTATATGCTTATTGGTCAATCAGATTTCTTCTTTGTGAGGCTCCCAATAAAGACTTTTGTCCATTTTGGAAGTTGAGTTATCTTTTTATTATTGGTTTGTAGGCATTCTTTATATATTCTGTACCCACAAAAGGAAGGTTTTTAAAAGTAAAACAGCAGCTACTTGTCATACTACCCCCATCCCTTAAGCTCTTCTCATCCCACCTCACATTCCTTTAGGTGGTAAATGACCCAAGTGGCAGAAATGCTTAATTCTACTTAACTGCACTCAACCTCCTCCTGAGGCCCTATTTCCACAGAAAGGAGAAAAGGAAAACAAATGAACAAATAAAAGCAACTAATCTTACTACATATAGCTTCTTCTCTTCCATTCTAAAACTCTTTTGTATACTTACTCAGGCAATTTAAGATTTAATTTAGCTGATTGAAGTTTAAAACCCTTTTCAGAGTCCTACACCTCCAAAGTCCTTCTGTCCTCTCAAAGGATGGTCAGGAAGGAGATTATGTTCCTCGTGGTTCAGAACAGACACTCCTGGTCCGCTCTTTGTCCTCCAGTTTCAAGTCAGACTGTGTGGGCAGGCCCTCGGGGTGGCCCCACTGGCCTCTGGGAGTGAGCTCCATCCCTGCACCAGGTGCTGCTGCTCCTGGGTCCTGTCTCAGGCCAGGGTGCCACCTCTTCCTCTTGGCACTACTGCTGCCCTCCGAAAGTTCTGGATCTCACCCATGCCACACAAAGGCCCCAGGGAACCTGGTCTGTGGCGTCTCAGACTCTCTCTCGGCCTGACCAAGCCGCCCCACCATTCCTCCTCCATTGAAGCTACCTCAGATCGATGTAGGTTGCTCTGCAAGGTGGAATCTTCTGGAATTCTAAACAGAAGGTGGAGCACAAGCTTTTAGATGCTCCCTCGGCCCATCTGAGGATTCTGTAATCTCTCCCTGTACCCTGAGTGTAGCGTATTAACTCTAATCTTGTCAACTGAGATTGTCTCCAAGCTCAGCCCCCACATCCCAGCCCGAGAAGGGCTGTTCCCTTCCTGTGGGATTGGGAACTCCTCAGAGGCCATCCTATGCCCCCTACCCTACCCTACAGTATATAGTAAGAGCTCTGTGCTCAATCCTCCGAGACTTTTTAAATCTATTCAAATTTAGGAAGATGTTTCCTCTCTCAAGAACCTGAATCTTGCAATTGAAAACATGGCTTTCAATCCTCCTGTTTCTGAGCTGCTTTGGAAGCCTTCACCTGAACATTATCCCTTTATTCCAGTTGCTCCTTTCTCCTTCATTCCAGCTTCTCCTCGTTAAGTTGATGGAGGCTGTGGCTAAATGTGGAGAAAAATAACAAAAAAGGAAGACTGAAAAAAGAAAGCACACTGATATAATTCAAGTTATTAGTCTTAACACAATGACTTCATTGGTAACTAGGAAGGACTTATCCCTTCAAAAAAATCATGAATCCTTGACTCAGCTCCAACATCAGTACTCACTCTGGGGCCCTCCTACATTCCAATGTGCCTCGGGGCATTCCAGAGCTTGAGGCCATCAAAACCCCCTCCTGGTTCCTGCTTGTCTGTTCTCTCTATGCCCAGCCTTGCTCTGTCACGTGCAAGCATTTGCTCTAGTACCCAGCTCCACAGGACCCACGCAGCCACTTCTGAGTGACAAAGGGGCAGAATCTAGACACTGAGAGCTTTCCTGAGAAATCCCCCAAACAGATTTCTTGATAATGCTGGCTGGCCTAATTCAAGTTGGATTGGGAGCACTGCGTTAGCCTTCAAGATGACCGTCAATGATCTCCACCCTCTTAGTTTTTGTGTTCTCATGTAATCCCCTCCCACAATGTATCAGCCTTGGTCTGTATGGCCAATAGAATGAGGCAGAAGTGATGGCATATCATTTCTGAGACTAGGTTACAAGAGACACAGTGGCTCCCGCCTCTCTCCTTCTTAGAAGGCCCACTGAGGGAGAAACCAGACACCATATTGTGAGGATGCTCAAGCAGCACTGTGGAGCAGTCTATGTGGGGAGGAGCTGAGGGTGCCTGCTGACAGTCATGAGACTGAGCCACCTTGGAAGCAAGCCCAGAATCACCATGGCATGGCTCATTCACCCAGCTCCAGGAGCTCCTAGATGAGGAAGCTAAAGCCAGAGAGGTTGAGCGAGCCATCTGACATTGCACAGGCCAGTCCTTGGTTCACATTTCCATTTTAAATAAACTGGTCTTCAGTTCATGGCAGTTTCTCAGATGTCAACATTAATAACTCAAGGACATGAGGTGGTTATACATTTCACAGACTCATGCAGGCCAATAACTTACTTTATTTTTCTAACATTGGACGTAACTCAGCTCCTAAGCCCTTATTTACAACCAGGCATTACTAGATTGTTTTCACTGCCCTTGGGTAAAAAACCAACTCAGTTAAGGATTTTTCCCATTCCTCTTTCCTTCTCCTCTCTCCAGGTGTTAAGTTTGAGGAGAATGCATTATGGTTTGGGGGAGGGAAGCTTTGTGTGGCTGACACCGAGAAGTGTAATCTTCACTGGCCCCAGGACATGGGCACCTACTCACCACACCTGTGTCTGTGGCTTCTCCACTCCCCCATTGCCAGATCCAAGCAGATCCCTCTGTGTGCTCTTCACCCCACCCATGTCTCCCCATTCTGCTCCCAGGCCCTTCCTCGCCCTTCTCTGTGGCACAGAAACAGGGGTGATGCCACCCTGGGGTGCTGGGGCCCTGTGTCACCACCCTGTGCTGAGGCCCCTCCTGTGTCTCTGCTTCCTCTCAAGTACCATGGTGCCCATGGGCTTCTCCAAGACACTTGCCCCCCTCTGATTCCTTCCTTCCCCTCTGATTTATTTGCAAAAGAAACCAAAAGCCTTGGCTTCTTAAGAGTATTGTCATTGCTACAAGTTTTTAAAAATCCACTCAGAAATTCAAATGCTGTTCCCTCCCTTCCCTCGTGCAGAGATGGCACGGTGACAAGAAAGGCGGGATAAAGAAAAGAACTCTCAGTGACAGGCGCTGTAATGTGCTTTACGGTGGAAGGAGACAGATGCTCTTTGTAACAAAGGTCTTAGGAGCAAGTGACAGCTGCCAATTCTGGCTAAATTAAGAGAAAGAGGGCTTCTTAAAAGAATATTGGGTAGTTTATAGAAGACCAGAGATCAGGTTCAAAGCTGATCTTCTAAGAATAATGCACCAAACCACAGCACAGAGCTGGCTGTTGGGGACACGCTGCCCCACCACTGCACGCTAGAAGATGTGTTCACTGCCATGTCATCTGCTCCCTCTCAGCCGCCCCTTCTGCTGTGGCCACCACTGTCTCTACCCTCCTGGGTCACCTGCTCTGAGTCTGGCTTGGAGCATGTGTCCAGCAGAGAGAAGGCCCCATGCTTTGAGCCCCAGCTGCAAGGCAGGCTGGGAAAGGACATATGGGAGAGTTGGGTTTGCTCTTCATAGAGACCCATAAAATTGGGAATTCTCCAAATAAAGATAAAGGCTCAGATGTTGGGAAACCAAGACAAATGAACATCTTCTTTTCATGTAAGAAACTCAGTGGGAAAGGGCCAGGAATATTCTCTGATGCCTGGAAGATGTTCCACCCAAGAATCCAAACCAACCATCTGGTGGGAGGCTGAGGAGATAGAGATTTGGCCTCGGGAAAGAGGAGCAGAGGGTGCAAGGCGTGAGGGTAAGGGGGATGAAGGAGCTGTGAGAGGGGAGGGACATGAGAGACAAGGATAACCATGAAGGACTCTTGCCTGTGCAGGAGCTGGGTGGACGTTGCCACAGAGGAAGAAGCCACTCCCCTGAGGACAATGTATAGGCTGTAAGACACAACTGGAACTGGAAAGGTCTATTGTGGCCGTGAGGGCTTGGCTGCCCAACAGCAAAGTTATTTAATAAAAGGCTGCACCACCCCTCCCATCCATTACTAGGAGTCGAACACTGAGATTAAACTAGAGTCTGTTGAAATCAGTCACGGCAAGGAGGAAGAGGGTAAGAGTCAACCCGTGTCTGTGAGTATGGGGGGAACAGAATGTCCCAGGTTGAATGAGGGCAACAAATCCTGGTGGGGAAACAAGGCAGCTCCCTGTGGGTCTGCCCTGGGTCAGCTGGTCTCTGGCCTTTCAGAAGCCAGGAAAGTATTTCCATTTAAAGGTCACCTCCTCTGGGCATCAACCATTGCTGTTTTGCAGCACGTTGGGGAGGGTTAGAGTAAGCCACCAGATTATAAAGAAGAAACATGTCAGAAAGAGAAACAAAGATTTCAGGACTCTCCCTTACCTGGGTGGAGAGTGCTCCTTGCATATTTTGTCTAATTCTTACAACCATCATTAGTAGGGAGGGTGGGATTGGGAGTGGGGTTTGCCTTCCTCACCGATGGGACTGGCTTCCTTTGGTTAGAAACAAAACACCCGCATCAATTCAGGTTGTTGGTCGGAGCTTTTAAAAGAGATGTTGGTTGCACTTAACACACAGTTGGGGCCAAAGTAAAAGCTGGGTAAGTGCCCAGGCTATTCAGCTGGAAATTACATCCTGCACAGAAACATAAATGTCATGCTCCCCAGGCCCTGACACAGTCAGACCGCCTTGCAGCTTTCATTCCCCAGGACTCCAAATTTTCCAACCAATGGCCCTGTGCTTGCCTTCAGACACAACCTGTCCTGGCCCTGTGAGCCAGCAAACAGGAAACACAAGTGCAGTGCCCTGGCCCTAATCTTTTCTTCTGCAAAAACAATTCAAATTAAAATGCATCACTTCAATCACTTCAGATTCCATAAAGGCGCTGCTCTGTGAGCTCTTTCGAAGGTCATCTTAATAATCCAAACCAGTTGCACTACCAGGAAAAGGTACAGATTTAATATGGTTGAAAATAACCATGGGCAGGAGCTTACTGCATGTGAAAATTAACATCCATAGGTCACTGGGGCCCTAATTCCAGAGACAGTGGGATGTGCACGGCTTTGATCTTTCAAGGGTGTGAAAACCCTGTACTTTCTATTGGACACAACAATCCTGTGGCACGCTGAGAAAGTGGGATCATAACTACAATCCAAGAGAAACTTACAGACTAATTGGGAAGCTGTTTTATCTGGTTACCCTAGTAAATAAAAGCCAACACGCAGCAACAGGAGAAAAGACAAACCGGCACCAGGAAGGGAGACTGAGGGTGGCCATTTCTTCCAGAGATGAAGGAATCCCACCAAGCTCAGCTTTGGCATCCCCAGACTCCTGTTGCCGAGACTTTCTCACGTCAGGATTCTCTTAGCCCCTACTCCACCCCTACCCCACTTGTATACAGTGGAGGGGACCAAAGTCTGTTCTCAGAATCATTCATACTAGACTGTAAGTGACTGATACCAGCCAAACTGGGAGCCTAAGTCAAATCTGAAACCCAGGGGGATTCGGTCTCGGAGAAACTTTAGAGATCCTTAAAGGGGGATTTGGGGAACCTGCTCTGGATGGGGTTCTTTGTGGTCACTATTTCCAGGAAGAGGCAGAATGACAGGGTGGTTCTGAGCTTCCTTATTGCATCTGTAAAAAAGGAGAGGCCCATGCAGACCTGTCAGGCTAGGGACGTGACGGTGTTAGGCAAATGCAGGAGTTCAAAGTATGAAAGAACCTGTGCAGAAAATCCTGTGGCATGGACAGGGCTGGGTCTGGGCCCCCAGGCTGTGGCCAGAGTGGGCCAGGGTCTAGTGGAAAGCTTTGCCTCCATCAAGGGCTGTTCAAAGGTTGGCGCTGTGAGCAGAAAGCCAGTCTCCCGTGGGCAGCCCACATGCAGGTTACAGAAGCTTCCGGAACCCACTATGCAGGTGTCTCTTGCCCTCATGGGTCCTCAGCATTAGCTCTCTTACCTCCCAGAGCTCATCTCTGGAGGTCCAGCCTCAGAATGAGTCATATTGCACGACACCAAGCTCTTTTGTTCAGAAGTGACACAGGACACGGAGTTCCCATGGAATTAGCTCCAAATTAATTTAGCTACATTGGCTTATTATTAGATTTAATTACAAATGCAACAATTCGCTAGGGACTCTGTACTTTGTAAACAAGCACCTCAGAATCAGAAAGGAATTTGGATTTTTTTTTTTTCCTATTCTCTAGTCTCTTGATGGGTTTTCACAAAATAGTGGCCAAAAAGAAGTCCTTTAGAAATGGCTTTGGATGCGAGGCTGTGGCTGCCCACCACCCTTTTGGGTGGCTTTTGATAGGAGGACCCAGGAGGATGTCTCAGCTCCCACCCAGCCTGCTGGGCCCAGGAAGGCCTTCTCTGCAGTTAATACATCACCCCAAAATACCCCAGCTCCCTTCTAGATGCCTCAGTGCTCCTGCATAAGAACCCGACTCTGCTGAATTTAGAGTCCAAAGAGCAAAGTTTGGAAAATCCAAGCCATGGGTTCCTCCAGGACCCCCAAAGCCAGCGTTTCTCAGAACTCAATACTCTACCATTGGTGGAATCGAAAATTATTGTAGATATATATTTCTTATTTTAATGATTATGTATTCATTTTAAGGTGTATTAAAACAAAAAAAAATTGCTCATGGAAGCTGTGATCTCATTGTAATATACATATGTTTAAGTTTTTAAAAATAGGCTGATTTGAAGAAAAGTTTTAGCTAAATAGTAAAAGAGATCACATGGATATGGCAAAAATCAGGTCTGAAGTTTGCTAAATAACAGCTTAGGGTCTAGCTTCTTGAGAAGTGGTTCTCACAGGCAGCTTGTCAGACCAGCAGAATCTCAGGGGCCCCCCTTCCGGACAACTGGATCAGAATCTGCATTTGAACAAGGCCCCTGGGGGATCAGCACACAGTCTAGAGTTGAGAAGCACTGTCTTAGAAAACACTGGGGCAGCCTCCAGGAAGCTGCTGATCTTGCTGGATGGGTCAAATACATCCAGCCACATCTGTTCGGGCAAAGTTGAGTGAACCTTTGGCCAGGAGAGACAATGATTTTGAACATTTGAGGTTCCCTCCTTCACGTTCACAGCAAGACGTTTTGTGTTTCCACCGTGTGCAAGGCCCAAGGCCTTGGCCTGCTCCAGACACACAGCCCAGGGTGGTTTCTTTCACCTGCAAGTCGGCAAAGGAGTCCAGGGAGGAGGATGGCCTGGGAATGGCTCACGACAGGTTCCTGGCCCACGTGGCTGAGCCTAAAGCAAAGGCTGCAAGACCTACCTAGAGGCTACCTGCTGCGGGGGCCAGCAGATAAGAGCGTTAATTGAGCCTGGCTGGCATTCCGAAGCTGAGCAAAGCTAAGCCTTCAAGCCGAGAGTAAAACTAAATAAATAAACAAAATAAAAACCAGCCAGCAGCTGTTTAGGGTCCCTTCTAACACTAGGTGCATGCATCCAGCTGTGCCAGAAACTTTCTGGTCCTGTTCTCTGTCCCTCACGAAAACTGCTGCAGTTGAGCACTGTCACCTCCATTTCACAGTGAGGACGACAGGGCTCAGAGAGGTGTCTTTCCCGTGATCACCCAGCCCTTCACTCACTCCCATCACTTTCTTTTGAGAGTCTGCTGTAGGCAGGAAATGGAAACAGGCAGGTCTTTTTCAAGGCTGCAGCATGACCAGTTTTCCCTAGAGGATTCTGGATTGAAAGAACTCTTGCTATCCTAATAAGGTTTCAGAGCAGAAAGGAGTCTTTGCATCACTCTCTGCTCTGCCAACACCATCTCATCAATCTTCTCCGCACTTTGAGGCAGACAGGATGGATTGTTATCCACGTGGCAAACTTGGAAGCACCTTGGAAGAGAGACTAAGCAAGCTGCCCAGAAGTGGGCCTTGAGGTCCTGCCCATCTGTTGACAAATAGCCCCAGCAGCTGCACCTTGCACCGTGCCAGAAGGATGAACTGGGGTTCTTTGGAAAAGTGCCTATGATGTCCTTGGTATACAGTGGGTGCTTAGTAAACAGACCTTTCCTTCCCTCTCCCCCAGTACTGCTGAATGTGGCTGGCCATTTGGGACCATTTCCTCCCTCTCCCCTCAACCTCAGCCACCATCCCCCACCTTCCCCCCTTGCCCCTTGCAGAGAACTGAAGTGTCCAAGTCAGCCTCTGTTCAGACAGGAATGGATTCTGCTGCTGACAAGCCAGCTGGAGAAAAAGCTCCCCACTCTAATACTATTTCTCAAACACTTTTAATCCATGTTCCTTTTTGATAAATGCAAAACATCTTGTGCCATCTTCAATATTAGTTGAAATTTCAAGTAAAATTAAATATTGTGATTCAAAGCCAATCAAATATATTATATAACTTAATATATTTTACACAAACTGCTCCACCCCCTGACATCCTAATATGGCCCTCCTACAAGGACAGCCTGGCTGCCCTCAGTTGGGTCTTGATGGACCAAGCCATTGCCAGAACATGATGAAAACCTGTTGGTGGAAAAACAGATGCCAGACGTTTCCATCTGCCCAGCACCTTTGTCTGCACTGAACCTGGTAACAAGCTTTGTCCCACCTCCCCTCTTCTCCCATAGGATGGGTCCCTGGTTGAAATGGACCAATCATAGGACCTCACCTACTCCTGGCTGCAGGGATTGGCCCAGGGAGTAGGCACATGACCAAAGCTGGGCCAATCATAAGACCTCCTTGCCCTTGACTGCAGGGATTTACTCAGAGGAAGGGCACATGACCTACCCCCACCAGAACTTTTCTAAGTGGGGTTAGGGACGGGGAGAAGGCTGTGGTGTCTGAACGCCATGCTGGGGAGAGAGGTTCCTAAAGACACTGGCCCCACATCTCCTGCTGCCTGCAGGCAGCGACAGGTGGAGAATGGTCTGCTCTCATGGTCCTGGCCCCATCTGACCCAGTGGGTGTTGCCGACCTGCCATCCCCACAGTTTGCCTGCAGGAGGCAGTGCATTTTTCTTATTTTAGCTAAAACTTGTTCAGCTCGGTTCCCACGGCCACCATCACCACCACGAAGAGGGCCTGGCCGAAACAGAGGACATGGGAGAAGGTTCTGGAATATCCCCGGACGTGCAGGTGCTTGTCTCTCAATGTTAGTTAAGTTGCACCGACCCTTCCCTGCACAGACTTAGTTTTCTTCGTCTGTCTCTTCACATATTTCTCTCCCTTCATCTATAGATCTCACATTCCTTCTTCAGCCTTCCATCCTCTCACCTCCCCTAACCCTCTTCCTTTTGTCCACCTAGACCTCTGACGCATTATTTACTTTGGGCTGTTGGTTTGCACTTCTTGCAGTAGTTTTCCTCTGGGAAATAAGGGCTCCCACGTGCCATTGCTCTTGGGCACTTCTGGAGTGCTCCCCCGCTCTCTGCTCTTGGGCTGCTGACCTGGCTGGACGGCCTTCCCAACCAGATGCTCACACTCCGGCGTTACTGCCTTGGTGGCCTGGGGGAGTCTGAAGCCACAGCAGGCTTGATAAATGCATGCAGGAAGCAGCCCTGTCTTGCCAGAATCTGCCCTCACTTCTGTCATCCGATTTTAGCATCTGGCGGACTAAACAAGTTGGGTCTGATAAATTAATATAGTCATTTGTTGAAGAAATCATATTCCACAATCCCATCTGTGATCTTTTAGTTTCCATTTGGTGTTGCACATGTTTTGGGGAAGAAGTCAATAGAAACCATCATAATTTAATTTTAATTCACTCAAAGGCAAGAGACACCAACAAGTGACCTGATGTAAATCCAGAAAGTTCAGGTGACAAATGCCAACTTGCGTGAATGGCTGTGAGGTCAGTCCTGAAGTCATGGAGTCAGTGAGCCAGGGTTTCAAGTCCTGTTGCCTTTTATCAGCTCAGACAAGCTTCTTAAATTCTCTTAGCATCACTTTCCTCCTCTGTAAAATAGGGGATACTTATATCGAGTTTGCTGTGGGGGTTCAGGATGAAATAAATCATTAATATAATTGCTATATTATATATAATGGCTCTGGATTGCTGGGGGCAGCCTGGGGACACAGAACCAGAAGCACATCTCAATTCACAAATTTAAGTGAATCTGGTTGGGTTCATTAATGTTGTAACTTGTGTTAACCACGTTGTGTCCTATTATAAAACGCTTCTTAAAGTTTGAGGGAACAGTAACTCTGCTGCTATAACTCAGCCTGCAAACAACCACCACATTTGAATTCAAGAACTTACTAAACCACATGCCAGCCTAGAAGAGTACACATTTCCCATTTGTGTGAGCACTTAAGAATTATGCATTTGTTTTGGCTTCCCATTGCATTTTACACTCTGTTGCTTTGCGTTTCAAGGAGAATGTGTTTTAAAAGATTTCCAAATATCTTAGTAGCTAAAAATCAAAACAACCTATATTTTCCATGTTAAAAATTTCTTCCATGATCCCTGTAAATGGTAAAATTATTTTTTTTATACCACAGGGGAAGAGAAGGAAACCCTCATCTTATTACCTCCTCTCCCCGTTTTAAAAAATTTTTTCTACACATTTTTGCCTTAGAAATGTAAACGCTGTTTTTCAAAACCAAGTTTGGATTCAGTGAATATACTCCTTTTTACAAAATGTAATTTTGTGGTGAGGTGACCAAATAATTTAGTATGAGAAAAATTTGATCATATGAAGAAAATACTAGACTTCGGATAACTTTTCTCTAAGATCCATTCAGATTGCTGACTTTTTATAAGTTACACGTCGTATCCTAACCCACCTATGTTCACCCAGATTCTATAAATATGCACACACGTAACACATTTCTAACAGAAGTAAATGTCTGCTGGGAAAATATTGGAACAATGAAGTTCCAGAGAGGAGCTTGTTTTTTCAAGTTATTAAAAGAAGGTGGTGAGCACTCATGAGGATATGAAAATTTAAAGGCTGAAGGGAACTCTTGAATATGGTTAACGTTGCTGCCAAAAAATCTCAGCTATGTTATGTCAGAATGTTCAATTGCAAGCTACACTTTAATGAATGGAAAGATGGGGTAACTTCAGGAAGTTTCCGCGGCAACACGCAACAACCTTGAAAACCGAGTTCCCAAAATTGGCTGAGCTAAACGTTTGGAGGTGACATTGTCAGGTTGCATGATCCACCAGCGAACAATCAGGCTACCAGAGGCCTGTAAGGGGGAAGTAGAGGAAGAGCAGAAGTAGTCTGGCCTCTGTCCACGTTCCTGTAGACAACGCTTAGATGGAAAATAAGCTTCTTTTGCTCCTTCTGAAAAAATGCGTGTTTGGACACTTGCAGCTCTGGACTCAGAAAAAAGAAATCCTTGCCACCCTGCATCAAATACTTTATTATCTTCTTTTCCATGCAGCTTGCTTGCAGCGTGATGTTGCTATTTTTATCAGTTCTCTTCAACCCAGCTGTTGCTTCATGTTAACATGGCGAATGGTGTGAAAATCCCAGCAGAGGAGCGTGAATCCCAGAGGGACCTGTCTTCTATCATTTCTAGAACAGAGAAAATGTCATGAGCTTCACTGGGATATGGGTCAAGAATTTTTCACCAGTGGAGTCAAAGAGAACATATCTGACCTTTGCATGATATTGAGCCGAGGACCCAAACTTTCTCCTCAACCCCAACCAAAAGCACACCTGTGTGCATGCATGCACACACACACACACACACACGCACACAATTGTCTAATGGCCAATGAGGTACCACAAATCTGTGTAGAAAAATTGGAAGCAGGAGCCTTAACGTTTCAAAGGCAGGCCAAGGCCATCTCAGATGCTGAGTGTTGTGGCCTCATGAAGTTAAAGCAGCTGCTCAGAGCCCAGCCTGGAGGTTGCCCCAGAGAACCCACTTCCTTTTCCTGACTTAGGATGTGACTTGTGATTTTAAACCCACTCTTTGTATTTCCTCTGTGAAAATAACAGCATTTTGGCGAGACTGTGTGTAGGGCAAAAAAAAAAAAAAAAAAAAAAAGTGCCACATAAAAACTTAGGCTGTGTAAAAATATAACTCTAATTACAGGATTGTTTTCCCATGGTTTGGCAAATTAGGGGGGCAAATTGGAGGGACACTTGGAACTTGCCCCAGGCATACAAAAAAAAACTCTACTCAGTTACACATCTGACTGTACAGTCCCTGAACTCTTCCAAAATATATGAAAATAAGATTTTAGGAGCTTCCTTCTAGAATAGCAATGACTTTCTGTGTGGGGATATTTTGCGTCTGAGTGCTGCAATTTAGAATGTGAGTATCAGGGCTTGAGTTTTTTCTTTCTCTGTCTTTAAGATGAGGACAAAATGATTCCCCTTCTGTGGTAGATTGAATCATGTACCCCAACAAAAGGCAGGTTTTTCTTCTTAATACACATTTCTGTGGGTGCGAACCCATTTGTAAATAGGACCCTTGGAAGATGTATTATCAGTTAAGGTATGGATTCATTTGTGAGTTGTATCTCCTAAGATACTATTTAGCTGTGACCAAATTGAATGAGGGTGGGTCTTAATCCATAGTACTAGAGGCCTTATAAAGAGAGGAAATTTGGAAGCAGGAAAGCAGAGAAGGCCATTGGAAGAAGCCAGGAGTTTGCAGAAACCAGCAAAACAGACAGAAAGAGAAAGAAAGGCAGAAGAATAAGCCAAGGGATGCCAAGGATAGTGACAAGCCAGCACCACAATGCTACAGACTTTGGGGATACAGCATTGTCTGGCTAACACCTTGATTTTCAATTTCTAGCTTCTGAACCATGAGACGATAAATTCCTATTGTTTAAGCCAACCTGTTTTTTGGTTTTGCTCATATCAGATCTGGCAAAGTGAGACACCACCCACTCCAAAATTCTCAGATTCTCTTATGCCCTGATGAAATTCAGTGAGGAAATCAATAAAGAGCCACTTCCCTTAGGATTCACAATCTCCAGGATACTAAGGAAAAGAGTTTGAGCTTTGAGATTTCTCTATAGATCTTGATCGACTGTCACTACAGTACTGTCATGGGTTGAATTGTGTCCCCCAAAGAAGTAGGCTCAAGTCCTTACCCCCCACTTCCATGCATGTGACCTTATTTGGAAATAGCATCTTTGAAAATATTATTAGTTTATATGAGGCCAAACTGGATGAGAGTGGGCCCCAGTCCAATATGACTGGAGTCCTTATAAGCAGGGGAAATTTGGACACAGGAAGAAAGACAGAGAGAGAAAGAAGATGGCCCTGTGATGGAGGTAGACTGAGTTATGCCGCAAGCCAAAGAATGCCATCGCTTGCCAGCAAGCCACCACCAGAACTCTGCAGACTTCAGAGGAAGCACGGCCCTGCTGAAACCTTGATTCAGACTTCCAGTCTCCAGAACTGTGAGACAATAAGTTTTCTTTGTTTTAAGCCAATCAGTTTGTAATACTCTGTTACAGCAGCCTTGGGAAGCTAAGACAGATGCTTTTAAGATTAAGAAAAAGTCTAAGGCATGATGGCTCAACTGTAGAATGACACACAGCCCATTCTACCATTCTATGGGGCTTTTCTGTACTGCCAACCTGGAAGGCTAACAACTGCCTTTTCCAGGATCCCTTTTAGCTTAACTTTTGGATGTGATTCTGTTTTGACCTGTTGAGCATCCTTGCACAGAATTTTGAATGGTGCACATAAGGTGAAGGCCACACTTTTGTTGTTTCTGCTGACAAATGCCACCATGGATGTGTTGAATTGGTCTGCAGCAGTCACAGGCCTAGTTTCAACCTCGACCTTGAGAGGCAGGGCACAGGGAATTCATATTTTTTGCTGGTGTGGATTAGGAATTGCCGCTTGGCTTGAGAGCCAATGTTTCTGCTGTGACTTTCCAATCCCTGGATTGTAGCTATGGTAAGTTACCCTATAGACAACATTTCTAGGGCAGTTTGCCAGTTTGAACCTGTTATGTACCCCAGGAAAGACTATGTTCTTTAATGAAGTCTAGTGGGGCAGACTTATTATGGGTGGTATCTTTTGATTAGGTTGTTTCGATGGAGATATGACCTACCCAGCTGTGGGTGAGACATTTTGATTAGATTATTTCCATGGAGGTGTGACACTGCCCATTCAAGGTGGGTCTTGATTAGTTTACTGGGGTCCTTAAGAGAGCTCAGGGGCTGCTGACACAAAGCCAAATGCTTGGAGATGTAGACAGAAAGATGTTTGGAGATGCTAAGCTAAGAGATGAAGCCCAGAGTTTGCCCTAGAGAAGCTAAGAGAGGATCCCCAGATGCTTAGAGAGAAAAGCTTTAGGAGAACAAGCAAGGATGCATAGGAGCTGAGAGGGAGAAGCTAAGAGAGACAGAAGGCCAGAGACATTTTGGAGAAAGCCATTTTGAAACCAGAACCCAGGAGCAAAGGACCAGCAGACACCAGCCACATGCCTTCCCAGCTGACAGATGTGTTCCAGATGCCATCAACCTTTCTTCGGTGAAGGTATCCTCTTGTTGATGCCTTAGTTTGTACACTTTTATGGCCTTAGAACTGTAAATTTGTGACTTAATAAATCCCCTTTATAAAAGTCAGTCCATTTCTGGTATTTTGCACAATGGCAGCTTTAGCAAACCGTAACAGGCAGCTTCTGTATTGCCTGACCTCCTGGTTGTGGCAGCTCCCTGTGGGCCAGTTACACCTAGTTATTATGGAAGCTGTTCCTAGAGGCTCATTTTGAGGCCTGCGCCTGGAGCCTGCCAATGATTTTTTTAAGCACTCAGTTCCTTGAATTAAATCCCATTCTATTCAAAATAGCTGGTGTGGTTGCTGGTGTCTGCAACTGAACTCTGACTTAGAAAGTAGCAGCATGGGGCAATGGAAAATTGGATTCTAGTCTCAGATGTATCTCCACTAATGGGGACTGTTGCCCTCTTCAAGACCCCTCCCTCGTCTCTATCCCCCTCCTTTGCAGCTAATGTCACAGCCTCCACCTTCACAGAGAAAATTGGACCCTTAACTCCTTCAGCTTTGCATTTTCACTTGAAACCAAATGAGTTCCATGTCCTTACATGTTCCTTCGTATTCTAAGATAACACACACCCATTGCCAGACTCTTTGGAGAGCTTTATCTTTGGAATTCCTAGAGCATGTGGCTCAGAGGTTTCACCCAGTGTGTACCATAGATAGTTCCCCAAAATTCCATTCAGAACTTTCTCTGCCCACCCCACCCCCCACCCCCTGCTACCCCCAGGCAGCATCTCCCTGCTGTCTCTCATCCTCCCTGTGGTTCTTCCCATTGCACAGCCCTCCCTCACCTCTGCGGTATTGTCTCCCTGAGGGAGTCCCACATGCCCACAGATGGCGGGGACCCTGCATCGCCATACGCCTGCTCCTCCTCTCCTCCAAGTCAAGGAAGCTCAGAAAGGCCCTAAACTTGAGAATTGGAGTTCATTCCTCCAGCACGTTGACTTGCCTTTCTCATGAGAAAACTTGTGGCGAGTATAATTCTCCACCTGGCTGCATGCCTCTACTCTGGATGACTATATATAAACACATCAGGTCTTTTCCAAAGTGAGTGGGTGTCAGTCGAAGAAGGTGAGAGGAAGTGTCTGTCCAATTTTGATCTGGACAGCTCATGGCCTGTGGAACTAGAGAGACTTAAATTCAAAATAGTTTCAACTAGTTAGAAGTGGTGTGATCTTGGGCTCAAAATTTCCCCCAGGCCACATTTTTTTTCTCTGTGAGCAGCACATGATAACTTCCCATGGCTGCCTCCTTGACAGCCTTCGGGTCTTGGCTTAAATTGGTTGGCTGTGAGGGACTTTCCTGATAGTCTTCTTTAAAATATCATTTTTATTTAAAATATTATTCACAGTACTCTACTCTTTCCTTCCCAGTACTTGATAGGGTTTCTCATTATATACTGATTTATTTGTAAGTTCTTGTCATCTATCTCCTCCACTAGCTCATTAGCTCTTTGTGGTCAGAAACCATAGACTATCTTGTATACCCTTGTATATCCAGAGCACAGAGCAGCGTCTGGTATGTAAAAGGTGTATGATAACATTTTGAATGGAAAGAAAAATTAATAAATTATTAAATGAGATATTTGTCGGGAACTTAGCACAGTGCCTGGCACATATTAGATCAGTTGTTCTCAGTGGGGCTTTTGGAAACGTGATGAAGGTGGTGGGGTGCTTTTAGTTGTGACAATAATTGGGAAGGCAATACAGGCACTTAGAGGGGAGGGGCCAGGAACTCTAGACGATGGCTGTGGGGCAATTCTGCAATGCAAAGAATTGTCCCGCATCCCACACGACTACAGAATATCCTGCCAGAACTTGACGAAGGGGAAAATCTGTTTGTAATTATCTGTATTCATAATATTCTGTTTTACATATACACACAAAGCAGTCTTTGTAGAGTTTTAATATGCACTGGATTTTTCACGGATGCAACTATCATATAAATTTAGAAAAGACTGTATTACATTTTGTTTGAAACTCCACTGAGGGCTGTTCACCTTTTCAGAAATATCACATCCCCATTAGCGACGCTGCTCGTGGTATTTGAATCCTCAATATAACACTCCTAAATCAGGCTGCATTTGTAATTGCGATTCCACGTATTGGTGCCAGAAGCTGATTAATTTGTTATGTCTTCTAGTCTAGACATGCCCAAGAATCTACATATTGAAATTCATATTCTTTTATTGTAAAATAATTTCTCCTTTCTGTCTTCTCTTAATAGTTAAAGCATTATATTAATTGCTTTGAAATTATGTATATAAGTAGGTGACGTTATCTATGAATTTTATTATAGGATCTTACAGGGGGTATTTCAAAATTGTTTTAAAGGAAGGCATTGGGTCTATTAGGGATTAGAACTATTGTATTAGATGCTCTCTTTCTTTTAAATATTAAAAAAAAAATAGAATTTTACAGACTTGCCTTGCCAGAGATGAATGGCAAAAGAAATAAGCTCTTGCTTTCTTATTCTTACTTTATGATCTTGTTTTCTTATTCTTATTGCCAAAATTCTCCTTTATACACACCCAGAGACAGTTTTAACACTTTGTGTGCTCAAAGTATTTGTGGTTCAAAGAAAGAGTACATTAGAGGACCTCTAATAATAAATAATAATACATCTGCAGAGCAACCAAAAGGGAGGTTTGTGCAGTTGTAATTATCTAAAAAGTCTGGCTAGTGTATGAGAGGGCATGTAATTCAGGGGCCATAGATCTCTTGGGTTACAAAGACCTCCTGTAAGACCATGTTGTTGTGTCATGGCCAATCAATCTTACTAGTAGATACCTTGGTTGAAGTCAACTCATTGACTTTGATAGAAAATTCATGCATTCATTTGACAAACACATTGAATTCCTGGTATATGAATGAGAAAGTAGGGCTGTCCAGGTGAGCAAGCAGATACCATTCCTGCCCTGGTGGAGCCTGCTTTCTGAAGAGGCAGATCAGCATCATCTAGTCATCAGTATACAGCTGCCTCCCGCTATAGAGAAAAGAACCAGGATCTGTAGGAGAATATAACTTGACCAAATCCAGTCTGGGAAGTCCAAAAAGGCTTCCCTGAGGAAGTGATGGTTGAAATGAATTTTGAGGGATGAAAAGAAGCTAGCTGGGGGAAAAGACTATTCCTGTCTGAGGGGACAACGTATGCAAAAATTGTGTTATCTCTGTCCTTTAATATTTTTAAAAGAAAGTCATAAAGAAGGCTTAAGATGTCTGATCCAGATAATTCTAGAGATAACATTATTCATGTAAAAATTTTGCAGAATCCTTTATATTTTTATGGTCAATTAAGAAAATGTCCCCCAATATTTTAAAATGCCATTCCCAGAACCCAGAAGAAGACAAAGGCTTGGTGTCAGCAACGATTATGGGAGAAGAGACATCTACAGAAGTGACCAAATAGTAGACTGGATCTTCATCGGAGATAGAGACATGAGTTAGAAAGATGCAGGGTGGTGGTTGTTGGGGCAAAGAACACGGAGCCAGCCAGGCAGGGTTCGGTGGCAATGGCCTGTACACAGTGACAGAATCTGCTCTTCCTTTACTCTGGGTTGTAGCTAACTAGAGGGAACAGAGAAATGTGGAATTTTACATCCAGAAATGATCTTCGAAATAATTTTTTTCAATTCTCCTTTACTCTCAAATGATCAGATTGTTGTTATGTCATACCATCTGGCTAAGAACTTTATGTTATAACTTTTTTAAAATGATAAAACTGATGCAGGCTTGTTTTGGAGAAACTGGAAACTAGGAGAAAGAATAAAGAAACAGATATGCACTTGTAAACTTAAACCTACTTTATTCCTTTATGGTGTTTACAGTAATTTATTTACTTAGTTAATTCTCTCTTTTGGGATTATCAGGTGGCTTCTAGTCTTTTTTTGCTATTGTAAATAATGCTGCAACAAATAGCTTTGTTCCTCAAGTGCTGTACTTTTTATATTATTCCCTTAGGATACATTTATGGAAATAATATTTGGACTCAGAGGATTTGAGTATTTATAAGGCTCTTGATAGGTCCTGTGATGATTGACAAAGACTGCTGAAGTTACCAGATGAAATGTTGATGGGGGACTTTATAAAGGATGCATCAGGCAGAAAACACCAAAACATACTGATCCATTTTAATATCAGTAAAACCATGACAGCCAAACATTGTATTCCACCTTGATTTGATGAGATAGAAAGTACACAGTCCCACCTATGAACTATTCTTGCCAACATTAAAAAAAGAACTGAACCTAAATGATTCAAGCTTCGAGGATCTAATCCCAGTTTACAAGGCACACAAAGTGTAGAGGAATAAATTACACACCAACACAAGGAAAATTATCAGGCAAAGCCAGCATGTGGGAAAGTCTAGCCCACAAATAATGCTGTTCTTTTAACAAATGGCAGAAAACAAAAGAGAGAGAGAATTCTTATGGATTGAAAGAGATGTAGGGACATATCAATCAAATTTGATGCACGGACGTTTCTTGGATCCTGATTCAAACAACCAACCATAAAAAGCCATATTTCAGACAATCTGGGGATATTTGATCATGGACTGAGTATTAGATGAGACAGTAATTTTGTCAGGAATGAAAATGGTATTGTGGATATGTAAAAATAGTCCTTATCTGTAAAAGATTCAGACTTAAGAATATACAGGTGAATTAGATAATGTACAGAATTTTCTTGAAATACTCCAGCAAAAAAAAAAAAAAAAAGGAAAGAAATTGTGTTAGGTGAATACATTAAGCATGTTTGGCCAAATGTAGATAAGTGAGGAAGCTGGGCAGTGGTTAGCCAACACCCACGTTGTCTATGTTTAAAAATTTCTAGAATAAAAAGCAAAAATAAGTATGTTAATAGGGTATTATTAAAAGAATGAATTTTATTTTAGCATTTATACTTTGGAGCCTATTTCTAGACATATTAAGCAGTAGCATTTTCTGCAAAATTATTTCCTGAGATCTTTGAATTTTGGCTATAAGGAAGGCACTGTATCCATGGCTGTGTAATTTCTCCATTAATTCTGTTTGGTCTGATAGGTCTTATACATTCTTACTGATTTTCTGTCTACTTGGTCTGTCCTACTGATAGAGAATTGCAGTGTTATTTACCCAACAAAACTTGAAATGGTTGCATTTTTAAGAGTAAATTTGAGATTTTCATTGAATGTATAGGCTAAACACACTGGAAGGTTTAATTTTAGGAGAAAATTGAAACTCTTTAGAGAGTATTAAGAACAAAAATGTTTTCCTGAAACTTGGAGTGGTAATTATTCCAAGTTGGTGTCTTATGCTTAGTTAACCTTCTGGAAGGCCAAGTTCCCCGACAACCGGTTCTTCATCCTTAAATGTTTAAAGAAGAAGTTCAGATGAGATCCTTTCAAAAAGTGGGATGACCCATTTTCTGTGAATAACTTTCTCTGCTGAGTATATTTGACAAAAAGAATGATGATTGTCCCAAGGCTAAACTTGAGAGTTACAGACTGAAGCTGGCAGAGAGCATTTGATTTGGGCATTTACAAAAACTCAGGACAAGGAAAGAAGTGAAGTGGCCCATGGGATGGTTTCCTGCCTCAGCTGGCTTTCTCTACAAAGTACTGGCCCATGTGGCTGTGCCACGAATGAGTTATTTCTAACTTGTGCCTATCGAACCACAATCTATTTAATAGTCCAGTGGTTCTCAAACTTGAGTGAGAATCAAATTCCCTGGAGGGCTTATGAAAACATGTTGCTGGACCCCACCCCAGGGTTTCTGATTCAGTGGGTCTGGAGTGGAGCCTTATAATTTGCATTTCTAATAAGTTCCTAATGCCAGTGCCTTCTGGGAAGAGTTTTAACTACAAATTCAATTTATTCAGTAAATTAGTCATATTTCTGCTCAAGTAAGCTTAAGTAGTTTACGTCTCTCAAGGAATTTGTTCATTCATTCTAAGCTTGGAATGTGTATTGGCATGAAATTGTTCATTATATTCCTTTATTATCCTGAAATGTCTGCAGGATCTGTCATGGAGTTACCTCTTTCATTCCTGATAATGATAATTTGTATTTCTCTCTTTTTTTATCCTGATCAGTCTGTGTAGACTTTTGTCTTTTCAACGAACTAACTTTTATTTCACTGATTTTCTCTGGGATTTTCCAGTTTTCTGTTTCATTGATTTCTTTTTGTAGCTTTATTTTTCATTATTTCTGCTTACAGTGGATTTCATTTGTTCTTCTTTTATCTCATTTCTTAAGATGGGAGCTTATTATTTGATAGCTTCCTTTTTTCTAATATAAGCATCTAATGTTAGTAATTTAGCTACATTTCACATATTTTAATAGGTTGTTTTTACATTCACTCAGTTCAAAATATTTTCCAATTACTCTCGTGACTTCTTCATGAATTATTTAAATGTTTTAATTTACAAATTTGGGGGGATTTCTGAAATGTCTTTTTTTAATTGATTTCTACATTAATTAATTCTATTTGGTCTGATAGGTGTTATATATTCTTACTGATTTTCTATCTACTTGGTCTGTCCTAATGATAGAGAATTGTTGAAATCTCCAACTGTAATGATGGATTTGTCTATTTCTCTTTTTAATCCTATCAGTTTTGCTTCATGAATTTGACCTCTGCTATTAGTTGCATACGCATTTAGGATAATTATGTCATCTTGATTAATTGACCCTATTATCATTATGAAATGCCCTTCTTTCTTCCTAGTCCTGAAGTCTCCTTTGATATTAATTTGCCACCCCAACTTTCTTTTGACTAGTGTTTTCCTGGTATGTCTGGGGTCTCCAAGACCACCCCCAGGTTCCATGGCTTGCTAGGACTCAGAGGACTCAGCAAATAGTTGTACTCATGGGTCTGACCTATTGCAGGGAAAAGACACACAGCAAAGTCAGCAAAGGGATTTTGTCCAGAGGAAACCCGGTGCAAGCTCCCAAGAGCCCTCTCCCAGTGGACTCACTCGGGATACGCTTGATTGCTGCAGCAACAGATTGTGACAACACATGTGAAATGTTGTCTACCAGGGAAGCTTGTTAGAGACTAGTGACCATGGTTTTTTTTTTTTTTTTAATTCATTTTTATTGAGATATATTCACATACCATGCAGTCATACAAAGCGTACATTCAGTTGTTCACAGTACCATTATATAGTTGTGCATTCATCCCCAAAATTAATTTTTGAACATTTTCATTACCAAACACACAAGAGTATTAAGAATAAAAATTTAAGGGAAAAAGAACAATTAAAGTAAAAAAGAACACAGGGTGTTTATTTTTTTTTGCCCCCGTTTTTCTGCTCATCCATCCACACATTGGACAAAGGGGAGTGTGGTCCATTTGGCTTTCCCAATCACACTGTCACCCCACATAAGTTACATTTTTATACAATTGTCTTCAAGATTCATGAGTTCTGGGTTGTAGTTTGATAGTTTCAGGTGTTTACTGCTAGTTATTCCATTCATTAGAACCTAAAAAGGTTGTCTATATTGTGTATAAGAGTGCCCACCAGAGTGACCTCTCAGCTCCTAGGAAATAAGGACCAACCCAAAATAGATAGCAAAGTCTTCAGAAGAAGCTTAAGTGCTAATTTTCCTGCCTAGCCCTAAGAACTATCCCATAATTTCAAGTAAAATAAAGAGTAACTGAAAGAACCCACATTTTGGAGAATGATATTGATGTAAAAAGAGGCTTATTTGAAATCAGAAATAGAAGGGGGACAGCACTTTCCATGACATATTAATTCAAGAACATTGTTTTACACTAGGGCCAAATTTCTGAGGATGAAACCAGAGAGGAAAAAAATGTACTTCTCAGATAAAAATTGACACATACATTTTATTTCAATGCTATCATTTGGCTTTTCTAAAGACAATTTTCTTTCCAATCAGGTTGGACAAGGAGGGTTAAGGACTCACCACAAAAATATGGTGCACACACTTGCCTGTGATAGTGTGGTAACAGGCTGTGATACTTTAAATAAGCACAGAATTGTGATAACAACCTAAAACATGCACAATTAAAACAATTTCACTAGTCAGGATAGCAGTTCCTGTTGGGGCTTAAGGAAAGAACGTCACTGTGGTAAAATAACTTTTAATTGGGTGAAAATGTGAGGAACCTTAAGATCCAGCTCCTTAAAAGTCACTGTCCTTTCTGCTTTTTGCTTTCTACATCATACTAGAGAAAGATATGACTGTCTATTCCTGTCATTAGAATTGGTCAAATATATTCAAATTCTTTCAGACAGAAACACGTATGGTGAAGATATGGAGCCTGAGTATCCCAATTTTGCCTGCGAGGGAGTTTTAGTTTATTGCTATTAATGAAAGTAATCCGTACTAAACCTGCAGCTCTGCTCTGGCCATGATGGTGAAATATGGACTGTCTTTACCCTTGTGCCTTAAACAACAAGAAAACCATACAAAATATCTGAAACCATGGTTTTGCTATATTGACGACAGGAAGCACAGGACTTTGATTCTGAAGACAATGGAAACAAATCAAGCGAGTCCTACAAATACCCCCGCATATAGCCTGGAGGCATTTTCCAGTCTAGTGCAGGGAGAGGAAACCCACACAAAGCCCAGTCTTACTGAGCTAAAGAAACAGGACATTCTGCTAAGATGTCTAGAGCAAAATGCCAGAGAGGAGAGAAATGCACAGAGAAAAAACACTGGCGATATACAGAGGGGTGCCCTTGAGTTTTTGGCTAAGTATTCATCTGCACATGTATGAAAAAAGACTACCCAAGGTCAGAGAACGATCGCTAGAAAATAATATGCCAAACAATTCCTGGAGCTGACTCAGCACTGGGACTAGTTCACATTCTCACCAGCAGCATAGATAGACCACCTAATACACAAGACATTGAGTGGTAGCAGCGCTATTTTATCCCAAAACCAAAGGCTGCTCTACATGTACCATAACAAACCTTAAAAGCAAACCTTGAAAAGATCACACTGATTCCAAGTAATGTGACTGCAGGTCAGAATGAAGGTTAACACTATTTTAAAAGTACAATCAATCATCAATCATTCCAACTATTTTTCTCCCCTTAGGCTGTGGAGTCTTAGCCAGGACCTCGCCACTGCTTGAGGATCCCTCTGCTTGTCAACGGCTTCCTTCCCAGAGATGGCCCCTCTCCAGGATGCCATCTGCTCCCTGGGTACCTCTACTGGATGCTCCAGGCCAACTCAAGCTCATACACCTAACAGCAAACTTCACCTCTTCCTCCCGGCACTCAAGCCTCCTCCTGTATCCTCTGTCCCCTTGATGTGCCATTATCCACGCATCAGTCAGGCCAGAACCATAAGGGCCACCTCACCTCCTCCCAGGCAATCACCAACCCCCATTGATTCTACCTTCTCAATTGGTCACAAATTCAGGCCTGGGAGTAGAAGGAAGACTCTACCTTGAAGGATGTCGGGGAGTTGGCTGGATAGTGTGGGAGCGGGTTGGTGTAGACCCAGAGATCTCCAAGGAACTAAAAGAAGAATGGTGGGATCAGAACAGAGTGTGTAAGGGACAGTGGACCAGGATGTCATGGATGATGAAAGGCAGGGTGGGGGTTCTCAGCTGAAAACCAAGCATGGTCTCCTTGCCTTGAGTCCCCGCGTGGCCCACCACCTCCCAGAACCATCCAGATGCCCAGCATAGTAGATGAGGCTCCCACCTGGAAATCAGTGCATCTCCAGACATCTTAAACTGCTGATAACTGTAGAGACACTCAGCTCCTTACAGGTCCCTGTAACATCCCAGTTCTCAGTTTTTCATTCTTCCCTGATTTTGCACAGGCTGTTCACTGCCCTCCTTGGCTACCCCTGTGGACAGTTAGTTCATGTGCCAAGGCCAGGTCCAAAGGCCCTTTTCTGGGTTTGAGGACCACCCCATGGGTGCAGCCCACCATGATCTCACTGTACTGAAATTAAGAGTTTATGGGTTGGTACCCTGCTCCTGTGGGCTTCTGATGATCAGGCCCTTGTCTTTGTCTTCTTTGTATATCCTGCACCCAGCACCAGGCTGGGCAGAGATAAATGGGCCAAATGAACAACCCCAAGCCTGAACCTTGTCCCTTGTCCTGCTCTACCCGTGCCCTGTCAACCCAAGTAATCCCTTAGAGCAGCATCCAGCAAAAATGTTATAAAACTCATCATATTTTTGTTCTGTTTTAGCATTGCAAAAGTTTTTGTTTTGTTTTTATGTCTTATTTTGACCATTCTGTGGATTAGACTAACCTGAGAGCCCATCCGACATTTAGGATAGTTATTTCTGCAGAAAAATATATTCCAAGAAGAAAAAAAAATACAACAAACCTCAGCATTCAACATCAATGGACACAGTGTTCAGCATCACAATAAAAATTATCAGGTACAGAAAGAAACAGGAAAAATAGAATTGGTAGATTTGGAAGAGATGATGAAAATAGTAGACAAGGACATTAAAACAGCCATTATAAATATGCTCCATAAATTCAAGAAGGTGGAGGGAAACACGATGAAAAGATCAGTGGACAACATAAAAAGACCCAGGTGGAACTTCTAGAGATAAAAATTATAATATCTGAAATTAGAAGGGCATAGAATGGGATAAAGAGCAAATTAGACACTGCAGACAACCAAATCTGTAAACTTGGAGGCATAGCTATAGAAGCTATCCAAAATGAAGCAAAGAGAGAAAAAAATCTGAAAATATAAAGGAACAGACCATCAGTGATGTGGGACAAAATAAGTGGCATGATCAGCATGTAGTTGGTATCCCAGATAAAGGCAGGAAGCAGAAAAAATATTTGAAGGAATAATGGCAGAAAGTTTTCCAAATTTGATAAAAATTATAACCCCATGATCCAAGAATCTCAACAAACCCCCAAAAGAATAAATGTAAATAAAACTGCACCAAGACACATCATAATCATCCAAAAGAAAGCAGGAAAAGAGGAAAGGAAAGAGCTAAGATGGGAAAAATATGTATATTCACACATACACTTTTGCTTACTTTTGCAAATAGAATCACAGAAAATTGTTACCTAGGAGGGATGGACAGGAGTGTGGTAAAGAGAATATGGATGGCAAAAATCACCCTTTTAAAATAGATTTGTGTTTTAATCTATGTAATTGTTTTACATGTTAAAAAAAATAATCAAAAAGGAATGGAAAAAAGAAAATACTAGAGCTGAACAAACTAATGAACACAATATCAAATGGATAACTTATTCATACAAGGAAGATAAATTTTTGAAGTACCTTAAATATACAGTACTCTGACTACATCCTTGGAGGTGGGTTTATAGTTTATATTAGTAATATTGATGTTGTAAAAAGAAGGTGAGAAACAAAATTATTCTACTAGTAATACACATAATAGAATGGCTCCTGAACAAAAGACCTCTCTATCTGTTCCTTCATGCACAAAGAACTTTCTCTCCAACTGTCAATTTCCTGTGCAAATAAGAAATCTGGGACTTAGTAAAAAGAAATATGAGGTGTCATTTTGAAGACCATTCCCTAAATACAGATAATTTAATAACATGGTGACTGTGAAAGTATCGAAAAGATAATTTGATTAATTCAAAGAGCTGACTGATAAAGTTAGGGGGATGATAGCACAATAGAACTGCTGCTATGATTTGTAATATAAATTTAAGCTGTTTAAATTCTTTAATTTCTTATGTTGAAACTTACAGAATTTTCAGAGAAACCAGTAGAAGATGAACATCCAACTTTCAGTGTTGGGTATTTGTAGTATATGGATAATAACTTGGTGTAAAAAAAAATCTGAAGGACATGATGGTGACAGATTGGTTGATAAAAATATTAAAAGCAATTGGAAAAGAAAATCTTTATGTGAGAAAGAAATGTTTATAGGCTCAATATGTGACACAATCTCTATAAATATTTGTTGAATGAAAACAGAAAGTTTTATGGTGAGTATTAATTAATGACTGTCAAATGCTCACAGCTGCCGCGGCCATTGCTCAATGAAATGATGGATTGAGTTTAGTTATAGTTAAATAAAAAATTATGTTATTTAATATTCTTTGAAATAAGATTACAACCATTTAAATACATACACTGTAAACCTTAGAGCAACCATTAAATAATTAAAGCCAAGAGGTATATAGTTAATAAGCTGATAATGGAGATAAAATGGGGTCATAAAAAATACCCAGCTCATATAAAGGAAACCAGGAAAAGAGGAGCAAACTAAGATGAGACAAATAGAAAAAAAAAAATACTTAGCAAAATAGATTTAAATGTGGCCATATTGATAATTACATTCAACATAAATTATTTAAGCATGTCAATTAAAAAGCAGTGATTATCAGATTGGATAAAAAAGCAAAACTCAAATATACGCTGTCTTAAAGAAACCCACTTTAAATATAAAGTCACAAAGGTGTTGAAAGTAAAAGGAGTTTCCAGATGATGATTGAGAAGCTAATAAAAAATGGTGCCAGGTACCATAATAGTAAAAAAAGAAAAATAAATAAATAAAAGGTTGGAAAAAATAGTGCCAGGTGTGCAGAAAAGAGCTGACGCAGCAGCCCTGGGATCTCTATTCTTGGAAAGGCACTTGCAAAGTTGGGCTTGGCCGGTGACAGGGAGCATGGTTTAGGGAGGTCCCCACCCTGCCCTAACTGATAAGAGTGGCTCACCATGCTTACTGTTTGCTGAACACTTGCTCTTCTCCTGGCAGTCTGGTATTTTGGTGTTGCCAGTCAGGGGATGCCTACATGACCTGCTCCCAATAAAAACCATGGCCAAACTCGGCAGATGAAATCACTGCCCTCCCCTCTACGTGGGATCTGACACCCAGGGGAGTGAATCTCCCTGGCAACATGGAACATGACTCCCGGGGAGGAATCTAGACCCAGCATCGTGGGATGGAGAACATCTTCTTGACCAAAAGGGGGATGTGAAAGGAAATGAAATAAGCTTCAGTGGCAGAAGCAAAAGGAGCATCTGCTATATGTAAAACCCTCTGTGAGGTGTTAAGGAGATTTAGAAATAAATAAGACTCATATAGTAAGGAAGGATGGCATTCAAACAGGTAAAATGCAAAGCAGTAAGAAATGTTAGAGAAAACCCAAGTAAGCAAAACTACTGTGATGGTGCCCTTGAGGGGTCTTTTATTCTGGAGGAGAGATATACAGGAGGGACTACCTTGGGCGATTTCATAGAGAAAGGAACTGATGTCTAATGTTTTTATGGGGGATGAAAACTGAGAACATTTCAGGCTAGAATGCCCCTTGAAGAAAGAAAGGGTCTCCACATCTTTTGTGAGAGGTCATAAAAGACCTGGATTCTAATCCACTTGGCCAGTGTGTGATCTTGAGAATGGAAACTCTTTGAGTTTCAGTTTCTCACCTATAAAATGGGATTAATAATATCTACCCTGAACAGTTTTGATGAGGGTTACAGACTATATATATTTATATATATATATATATATATACACCCATTATAGACTGGCATGATAGGGCTTAATAAGCAGGTACCAAAATGAAGATATTATTGTTATTAATAATGAATGTAGAGCCAACTATTCAGGGAAGTTCAGACCTTTTAGAGGAATTGCTTCAATTTGTTAATATTTTGTTGAGAATATTTGCATCTATGTTCATGGGAGATTTTGGTCTGCAGTTTTCTTTACTTGTGACAACTTTGCTTTGGTATCAGGGTGATGCTGATCTCATAGAATGAGCTGGGAAGTATTTTCTCTTCTTCAATTTTTTGGAATATCTTGTGTAAAATTGGCATTATTTCCCCCTTAAGTTGTTGGTAGAATATACCAGTGAAGCCATCTGGACCCTTAGAATTTATTGATTTTCCCAAATAACCAGCTTTTGGTTTCACTGATTTTCTCTATTGTTTTATGTTATATATATATAATTGATTTCTTCTATGATCTTTATTGTCTCCCTTATTCTGCTTATTTGGGGTTTTATTTGCTCTTCTTTTTCCACTTTCTTAAGGTAGAAGCTGAGGTCATTGATTTAGACCTTTCTTTTTTTCTACTGTAGGCTTCTAGTTCTATAAATTTCCCTTTAGTTTCTGCTTTAGCTTCCTCCCATAAATGTTAATGTGTTGTGTTTTTCATTTCATTCAGTTTACAGTACTTCTTAATGCCCCTTTTGACTTATTCTCTGATCCATATGTTATGTGAAAGTGTGTTATTTCATTTCCAGATGCTTGGGGGTCTCCAGACATCTCTAAATTATTTATTTCTAATTTAATTTCACTAAGTTGGATATTCTACTTTATATGACTGGAATGCTTTCAAATTTATTGAAACTTGTTATGACCCAGAATGAGGTCTACCTTGGTAAATGTTCTGTGTGTACTTGAGAAGAATGTGCATTCTGCTGTTGTTGGGTTGTGTGTTCTATAAATGTTCTATAAATATGTATCAGATCAAGTTGGTTGATAGTGTTGTTCAAGTCTTCTATAGACTTACTGATATTCTGTCTACTTCTTCCATCAGTTATTGAGAAAAGACTCAGTTTTTATTTCATGTATTTTGAAGCTCTGTAATTAGGTGCATGCATGTTTAGGATTGCTGTCCTTTGATGAATTGACCTCTTTATTATTATGAAATAACCCTTTTTTTCCTCAGTGGTAATATACTTTGTCCCAAAATCCACTTTGTCTGAAGTTAAGATGACTACTCCAACTTTATTTTGATTAGCGTTAACATGATATATCCTTTTCCATTCTTTTACTTCTATCCTACTTGGTTTTTATATTTTGAGTGTGTTTCTTAAAGGCAGTATAAATAGGCCTTGCATTTTTATCCAATCTAACAATCTCTGACTCATACTTAAGGCATTTGGGCCATCTACATTTAATGAAAGTTTTGAGACGGTTTAAATCTATCATTTTGCTGTTTGTTTTCTATTTATTCCATATGTTTTATGTTCTCATTTTCTTTTGTTCTGACTTCTTGTGGATTGTTTGGGTATGTCCTTATGATTCCATTTATCTACTTTGTGGCCTTATTAGCTAAAATATTGGTTGTGCTATTTTAGTGGTTGCTTTAGTACATATTTTAAATGTATCACAGTATATCTGCAAGTGATATTATATCACTTTATGTACAGTATAAGAACCTTGTAACAGTATCCTTCCATTTCTCCCGTCCCATCGATTGCCCTACTGTTTTTATATATTTTACTTTTACATATGTTATACTCCCCACGGTACACTGTTTTTGCTTTAAAAAGTCAATTATTTTTAAAGAGATTTAAATTATGAGAAAAGAAAATGTTTTATATTTACCATGAAATTACTATTCCTAATGATCTTAATTCTTTCATGCAGATCTAGATTTCCAACTAGTATATTTTCCATCTGCCTGAAGGACTTCCTCTAACATTTTTCATAGTGCAACCTGTTGGTATTGAATTCTTTTAACTTTTGTAGGCTTGAAAATATCTCTATTTTGCCTTCATTTTTAAAAAATTTTAATCATATTTTTATTGTAGACTGTAACATATATGCATAGAAGTGATAACTTTCCAAGTGCAATTTAACAAGTAGTTAGAGAACAAATTTCAAAAAATGTTATAGGTTATAGTTCCACAGTTTCAGTTATTTCCTTATTTTGAAATATAACATATATACAAAAAGGTAATATATTTCAAAGTATGATTTAACAAGTAGATATATAGGAAATTTCCAAAGTTGTTACTTTGCCTTCATTTTTGAGAGATATTTTTGCTGGAGAAAGAATTCTAGGTTAACAGGTTTTGCTTTGCTTTTGTTTCTGTGTTTTAGTATTTCAAAGATGCTCCATTTTCTTCTCCCTTGCAATGTTTCAGATGAGAACTATGCTTTCATACTCATCTTTGTTCCTCTGTGCACAATGTGCCTTTCATTCTGCAGCTCCTTTTAAGGTTTTTCTATCTATCACTGGTTTTAAGCTATTTGATGTGCCTTGGTTTTCTTCATGTTTCTTGTGCTTGGGGTTTATTGAGCTACTTGACTATATTGGTTTATTGTTTTCATTAAATTTGAAAATATTTTGGGCATTAATTCTTCCAATGCATTTTTTGCCCCTTTGCTACATTGGAAATCCCAATTACATATATATGAGGTCATTTGAAATTGTCTCACAGTTCACTGATGCTCTGTTGGTTGTTTGTTTATTCTTTTCTCCTGTCTGTGATTCATTTTGGACCATTTCTATTGCTATGTCTTCAACTTCACTAAACTTTTCTTCTGCAGCATCTAATCCCAGCCTGCATCTAATCTGCAGCATTAATTCTATCCAGTGTATTTTGCATCTCAAACATGGAATTTTTCATCTCTACAAGTTTGATTTCTTTTTGTATCTACCATGTCTCTCGTGAACATGTTCAATCTTTCTCTAGCTTCTTGAATGCATGAAATACAGTTATAATTACTGTTTCAATGTCCTCACCTATTTCTATCATATGTGTGATTTTTTTCTGGACAGTTTCTACTGATTAATTTTCTTCTCTTTATGGGTCATATTTTCCCTGCCCCTTTAATGCCTAGTGATCTTTCATTGGATGTCATACATTGTGAATTATATCATGCTGAGTGCTGGATATCTTTGTATTTCTATCTTATTAATATTCTTGAGCCTTGTTCTGAAATTCAGTCAAGTTACTTGGAGCCAGTTTGATCCTTTCAGGTCTCACTTTCAGCTTTGATAAGAGAGTCCAGAGGTAATTCCCCCTTCCCCCGCTACTGAGGCAAATGCTCTGGGTTCTCTAACCAATGCCCCATAAATGATCAACTCATCCCTGCTCAGTGTGAGCTCCAGATATTGTTCCCTATAAACCTTTAAGATGCTGTTTTCATCCAGCCTCAGAGATTCCTCACTTACATGTGCTGATCTGTCTTCAGCGGAATATTTGAGAGGAGTTCCCTAAAGATCCGGAGTTCTCTCTCGGTGTAACCCTTTCTTCTCTGGTACTCTGTCAGAGTACCAGAGGTGAAGGCTGTAGCCACCTTCACCTCCAAGACTCTCAGCTCTGTCTCCTCAACTCAGAGAGACCACCAAGCTCCGCCTGGGAAACTCTCCCTGCACTCTTTCTGTAGTAAGCTTGGCAATTGTAGGTTTACCTTGTTTGTTTTCTGTCTCTTGGGGACCACTACCCTTTGTTGCCTGATGTCCTATGCCTTCCTTGAAAATGGTTGTTCCATGTATTTTGTCCAGCTTTTCATTATGTTGTCAGAGGGTAGATCTAGTCCCTGTTATTCCATCTTCACTGGAAGCAGAAGTCTTCAGAGGTATTGAAATGGCAAAGCTTTAGCCTAATATTGAAAGTAGTTGAAAAAAAGTGTGGAATTGTTTATTTTAATCCAGTTATTCTTAAACTCCTTTTACACCATGGACCTCCTTGGCCATCTTGTGAAACCTATAGACTGTATCTCAGAATGATATTTTGAAATGCACAAAATAAAATATGTAGGGCTACAAAGGAAACCACTGTAGTGGATATAGTTATCAAAATATTTTTAAATGAATTTGTACTATACTAATATATGTGCTTCTTAATGCATCAAATAACAAGATCTAGCACTGTGTCTAATAACTACTGTAACTTTCAAGTATTAATGAGCATGACTAATATTCTGAGATACATGCAACAATTGTAATGTGATTTGAGCATCTCTATACTTTCCATTGGTGGCAATGTGAAGGCACTGTTAATATCACTGCAGTCTGTTGCCAGTGTACTTTATGGAAGGAAATGCTAAATTTCAGCCAGAGGCTATAGGAAATATAAATATGCAATTGCTGTCTCATCCAAGTTCATGGACCCCTGAATTCTATCCATGGATCCCAGCGTAAGGAACTCTGTTTTAAAGAATGGAAGCTGGGGTGCCTGGAGGTTGTGAATTTTTCATAATTGGCTAAGCTTGTGAAATGGCAATGATTTTATTTGCATCTACCACGAGAATGGTGAAGGCGGCAGGGGACAGTTGAGGGGTTGAGGTGGAAAATAGTGTGTGCAGTATAGCTGGGGGTGTTTTCCATGCCAGGGTGGGTCTTCTCCCCGTGGTTTACAGACCAAGGAAGTTCCCTCCCAGTGCTGAGAAGCCCACCTGTCAAATGGTTCCTTGCCCAACTCCCTTTCTGAATCGCAAGTCTCATCACTCACAGCTGACACATTGGGCAGGTCTGCTGTTTGTTTTTGCCTCTGGTCCTTTGGCCAGGCCACAAACCTTTGGATTTGCGAATACACAGTCCTGTTCCTGTCCAGTGTGTCCCAACCAGAAAGTCACTGTAATTTTTGGGTTTGCTCCCATACTCCCTCCAAATGTCATTAGTCATATCCTCCTTCCCATTTCTGCCTTGAATAGGCAGTCATTATGATGAAGCCAGGCTCATTTCAGAATTCCATGAGAACCGCAGTGTCAGGCTGCCACAAGTCTGGGGCTGGAAATGGAAAAGGCTGTGATCTGGGGCTGGCTCGCACGGTCCCTGTGAGTCACGATGGAAACACTGCCCCCGGATGATGCTGAGAGGACTGGGGAGCTGGTGAGGCCATCTGTCAAATGTGGCACTGACCCCCTGACATCTTAAAACGTTCCATAATATGTGGGATGTGAGGCCTTCCGTCTGGTATCCTGGTTACATTAAAATTTGGGTTGTTTTATTCTATTTTTGCTTCCCGGGCAGTTTTCAATTTGTTAAAAAAAAACAAAACACATTCTTTTTTTCAGGTTACAAAAATAATACATATTCATTGTACAGAAATGTAAAAATGGCAGAAAATCACACCAAAGAAAATTCTAACACCCGAAGATGATGATTTTTAGAATGTGTTACATTTCCTTCAAGATATTACTTGGATTATACTATCTATAATACTTTTGTAAACTGTTAACTATAACAGTATAAGCCGCATAGTTCCCATTTGAAAAGCATACAATTGTATCATTTTTTGCCCTGAAGGGGATCTTATGTAAGCCCATCTCGCCCAACACTCTTTTTTTCAAAACGAGGAAGCAGAAATCCTAAGAATTCTGCAAGTAATCTGGGGTAAGTAATTTGCCCTGGGGCCCCCAGCTCTGAAGCCACAGAGTCAGGAGTGGAACCCGGGATTCCATCTTGGCATTTCCCCGCCTCGTGACCTGCTCCGTGCTCATCCTCAGACAAGAGTGAAAACGGAGCTGCCTCTTGACTACAGGAACTGTGGCTGAGTTCCCAGGAGGGGGTTACTCAATAGGAAATTTGCCCCTGCCTTTGATCTTGAGTTGGGGAACTCTCTCACGTCTTTGAAATGCTCACTCCTTCTAGTCATATTTAGATCTGAATGAATTTGAATATTTGAAAAATTGAAAGCTCTTTCCAATACAAAAATTATTTTTGCTTATTATTTGGCAATTAAAAGTAAAAGAAAAATCGTCAGTGCTAGCAATTTAATGACTTCATTAGTGTACCTGACTTTAAACTCAATAACAGTTATTTAGTAAAGTTTATGAATCTTTATAATATATGTATTTTCAAGAAATTGAAATGCACCCCAGAAAGTAAGGCAGCTACCTAATATAATATAGAATATAATATAGAATAGTACAATGTCATGTAGTATAGTATAGTACATAGTGTAGTATAGTACAATGTAGTATAGTATAGTACAATGTAGTGTAGCATAGTATATAGTATAGTATAGTATAATGTAGTATAGTACAATGTAGTATAGTATAGTATAGAGTATAGTACAATGTAGTGTAGTGTATGTTGTGTTGTATAGTATAGTACATAGTATAGTACAGTACAATATAGCATAGTGTAGTACAGTATAGTACAGAGTATAGTGCAATGTAGTGTAGTGTAGTACATAGCACAGTATAGTAAAATGTAGTGTAGTATAGTATATACTATAGTACAGTACAATGTAGTGTAGTATGTATAATATAGTATAGCGAAATATATGTAGGCTTTTGAGTTAGGTGGTCTTGAATTTGAATCCTGTTTCTACACCTTCCTGGCTTTGTGATCTTGGTTATGGAAACTCTTTGAGCCTTATTTCTCGTTTGTAAAGTGAAGATAATAGTAGCATCTATCCCAAGAGGTAACTGTCATGACTAAGGAAATAAATGTATTACCATTTCTTTCTAGGAGAAAGTTAAAAACAAAAAAAGTGGTAAGGGATGAATTTGTAACTCCAAACTGGTGATTATGATATTTCCTACTGATCATTTGTATCAGGTAAAGTTCTTTTTGGAATGCAAGATATACCGGCAGACCCTGTTTACTTAAGTTAAAAAAAAGCGGGGGTGGGGGGTGGAGGGAAGGAGGGGGGTTTTGTTAGAAGGATTTGGCCCAAGGCACAGAGGTAAAATATGAATGCCCAGTTTAGGTCAGGTGATTAACCCTGGACCAAAGAGCTGTGGTCAGAGGGACAGCAATAGAGAGCAGACATGGCTACCAGGGCCACCTCCCCTAAGTACTGATATCAATTCAAAAAGAAGGAACCATTGAGAGTTAGGCTGCTACCCCAATTGATATCTTTTCCCCTGGCTTTCTAAGAAATCCTATAAAAGCATCAAGAAGAATGGGAAAAAAATCTACCCATTCCATTTTCAGTGAAATGAAGATAACCAGATATTACTGACAGACTCCAAAATATAGTCAAGGAATGCTAAAACAGTGAACATTAGGCAAAATCTGCAAGAACCAGATGCAGAAAAAGGCTCAGAGATGGCAAAATGGCTGGAATGGAGGGAGGAGCTGGAAGTACCAAAAAAAAAAAAAAAAAAAAAAAAACAGGTGAAGGGCTCTCCCTGCAATACAAATTTTAATCTCTTGTTCAGTAATAATAGCAAGAACAGAAGCAAGCAAGACTGGCGGCAGAAATACTCTTGGACCCAATCTGATTCAAAGCAGCAGAGGAGGTGGGTTAATCAAATAATCACAAAGATTAGCCATATTTTCAGGAAGCAATTTCTCTGTGTGGTAGCAGAGGAGACAGTCTATAGGTTTTGAGGTTTAAAAGACTATATTGGTCTCAACCCTCCATTCACAATCCCCTGTCAGATACCTTTTGGTCTATTAAAATCCAAGTCATTCAAAGATAAGTAATTAAAAAAAATGAACAAGCAAAACACTAATATAAAGGTATTAAATTTGTATTGTGGAAAAGATCAGCAGTACTTACCAATAAATAAAGAACACTTACAATAAAAATATCTTCATGGTGAAGTAGATAAAAATTTCCAATATTTTGCCATGAAATTGAAAAATTAATGAAGTAATTGACTCTAAGAAATAAAACCACAAAGCAGAAATATTTTTTAAATCTCAGGGAAAAGGTGATAAGAAATGAGGAAAAGATTCGTGTGCTACAAGAACTCTGGAAAGAGATAGAAGGAAACAGCAAAGCCACCATTGAAATTAAGACAACATTGAAAGAAACATAAGGGAGTAGACACAAAAAGGAACAAAGAGAGTGAAAATGAGAAAGACAAACAGATGAAATGGAAGTAAGGAAAGTTTTTAAAGAGAAAATATCAGTTAACAGAAGACACACAAAGAATGACCACATATGCGTGTTACCAGGGGACAAAGTTCAGGCAACCAAGAGATGATTGAACATGGAATATACTGAATTGCAGATCTATGGTTAAGTCAAAGGTGGGGATCAACATGACAGGAACAGAAAGTAAACACCATATGATCTTCTGGTGTAGACATTATGCAATTACAGAATAGAAAGGAGAAGAGGGAAAAAGTTGGAAGGTAGAATAAGCTTGCTGACTGTTTCATTTATAGAACAGGAATCAAAAGATATTGTTTAAGGTTGACAATCCAGTAAAAAAAAAAACTGTAAGGATTTTAAAAGTCACAAAGATATTATTGACCAAAGTTGGGTGGTGAAGGAAAGAAAAAAGAGAAAAGAGAAGATGTTAGCTTTATTTTGACTCACAGTAGAGAACTATGGAAATCCAAGGAAGTAAGGAACTAAGAGTATTATATGAAGTTATAATTATAAGGTAAATACCAAAAATGCCACCCTGCCTAAACTGCAGAAGAACCTCACGCACAAGAATAAAGCAAGAAAAAAGAGGTGGCAAAGTGAAAGAGTTTAAGGTAAAAAGTAAACATAATATAAAATACTATGATAAAATGGAGCTAAAACATATCTGTCATATCAATCATTGTAAAGTGGCTTAACTCACCTACGTAAAAGAGTTTTAGATTGAATTACAAAGCCAAACCCAACTCCATGATGTATACAGAAAGGGTGAAAATAAAAAGTAAAAGCAGGACTTTTGCTTCTGATCCATGATTGAGCAGCCAAGAATAGATTGAATCTCTCACTATTAGCAACTAGAAAACTGGACGAAGTACTTGGACAACAGTTTCTGGTCATTGGACAACAGGGCAGCAAAGGCCCTTGATCCCTTAGAGAAGAAAATAAATGAGGTGAGCCCTATAATTGCCCTACTCTCTGCCTGGAGACAGATTCTGGACCACTGGTGTGGACAAGGAGGGCAGAGAGAGAGCCTGGCCAGGCTTGCTGAGTTGGAGATGCAGTTTGAGTTCAAAAACAGCCCTTCCTTTACATTTCTAGTAGGGGTATAAATTGAGAAATCCTTTAGAGTGGCCAAGTTGGCAATATCTGTTGACCTTGTATCTCGAGCTAGCAATCTCATGTTTAGGAATTTATCATGCAGATATATCTGCACATGTGCAAAATGATAGGCGTGCAAGCGTGCAGCAGCATTTTAGCATTGTTTGTATTAGAGAAAGACTGGGTAATGCAAATAGGGATGCATTAATAGGGAGCCAATAAATAAAATATAATATATTCATACAATGGAATACGATGTATAAAAACACCAATCTTGTTTCCGAATATACATATAAATTCTAAATAAAATATTAGCCCATCAAATCTATTAGCGAATTAAAAAATAATACATTACCCCAACTAAGGGTAGGATTTATCCCAATTAAAAGAGAACAAAACAAATGATTCTCTTGAGAGACACAGAAGAAGCATTTGCTAAGATTTAATGTCCATTCCTGCTAAAACTGCATAGCAAACTAAAAGCAGAAGGAATTTTCATTAACTTGGTTAAAGATATGTGATAGTCATTAGTGCTGTTCACCGACTTTTGTTTTTGTTGTTTTTCCTCCTTCCAAGCATAATACATGGCTCTAGAAAGATTAGCTAGCCATTGTGAAAAAAATAGTAAGACCCTTATTTCACACTACAACAAAAAATTAATTTTAGATGGTGGAGTGGGCTGAACAGTGGCCCAAAACACATCAGATCCTATTTTCTGGAACCTGTAAATGTTATTTTATTTGGAAGAAGGATTTTGTTAAGGAATTTGAGATGAGATTTTTCTGGATTATCTGGGTGAACCCTCAATGTGATCACAAGTGCCCTTATAAGAGAGAGGCAGAGGGAGATGAGCCAGAGAAGAAGGAGATGTGAAGATGGGGGCAGAGGTTGGAGTGACACGGTTACGAGTCAAGGAATGAAAGCACATCACCACGAGGTACAAGAAGGAAGCAAGGATCTCCAGAGGAAACACAGCCCTGCTGACACTTTCATTTCTGACCAACGATACTGATTTCTGAGTTCAGGACTCTACAACTATGAAAGAAAAAATTCCTGTAGTTGTAAGCCACCAAGTTTGTACTAATTTGTTACAGCAACCGTAGGAAACTAATACAGATGGATGAAAGGACTGGTAAATAACTAGAAGGAAATGTGGAGAATACATTTATAACTTTTGAACGGTTTCTTAAACAAGAGTCGTACTCAAAGAATTCTTAAAGAAATGATTAACATATTTAGCCACATAAAAATGTACTCCTTCTGTTCCACAAAAGAAAGTAGCCCAAAGTCAAACTATAAGGATAGAATGGGAGACAACACTGCAACGCAAATACAGAAGAAAGATTACTATCTAGACCCACATGGCCCAATGGAAACTTCTGCCATGATGGAAATATTCGCTCTCTGCACTTCCCAACACCATAGCAAGTAGCTGCATGTGGCTTTTGAGCACTTGAAATATGGCCAGGGTTTCTGAGGAACTGGATTTTAAACTTAATTTAATTTAATTAATTTTTGTTGAAATACTTAAATATGGCTAGTGGTGAACCATATTGGAATATATGAAGAACACTTAGGGATAGAAATAGAAAAGGATAAATGTTCAAACTAGCCAAGAAGATGAATAGGGAAATCACAGAAGAAGAAATACAAATGGCCAATAAATATATATTAAATAAACTTGTAATAAATTTGTTTAAAGGTAAATCTAAACAACAGTAAGATATCCTTTTTTGTTGATATCCATGGATGATAAATATAAGAAATGGGTGCTCTTTCTTAGTATCCACTGTTGGTGGGAGTATACATTGACAGCCTTTTGATGGGCAATTTAGCAGTATCTATCAAAATTTTCAATGTGCATAACATTAACCTAGCAATAACCAACATTTTAATGGAACTTAGTAAACTCATTCAAAAATTCACCTGGAATAGAATACACATGGGAAAAACCAAGAAACTTTTTGAAAAAGAAAACAGTGACGGGGTTGGTGGTAGTTGGGGGGGGTGGCTTTTGACCCACTGGTATCTCTTTTCTGGAGAAATACTAAATATGAGGACAAACAGGCATGCCTTAAGGCATTTATTTTTAAAAACAAAGGCAAATCCAAGTTTTGATGATGTTACTGAACAATTTGAACTATCATACACTGCTGGAGGGAGCATAAGTTAGTACAGCCACTTTGGAAATTTGTTTGGCAGTATCTACAAAAGCTGGACAAATGTATACCCAAGGGATATACTAAACAGAAATGCATATATATATTTGCACCCAAAGACATGTACAAGAACCTTCATAAGCAGCATCATTTGTAATACCCTTGCTTTAGCTTCCCAGGCTGCTTAAAGCAGATACCATGAAATAAAATGGGTTGGCTAAAACAATGGGAATTTATTAGCTTACAGTTTGAGGCTAAGAAAAACGTCCAAATCAAGGCATCACCAAGGTGATGCTTTCTTCCTAAAGACTGGCAGCTAGCGATCCTTGGCTCCTCTGCCACATGGCCAGGCACATGGTGGCATCTGCTGGCCACGCCCTTCTCTTCCATGTTTCTTGCTTCCATGGTGTGCTCTATACCCCCCACCCCCACCCCGCTTTCTCTCCATTCCATTTATAAAGAACTCCAGTAATAGGATTAAGACCCATCCTGAATGAGTTGGGTCACACCTTACCTGAAGTGTCTCATCCAAAGGTCCTACTTGCAGTGGGTTGACACACACAGCATTAACTTTAAGAACATGTTTTTCTGGGGTACATACAGTTTCAGACCACCACAAGCCTCAACTGGAAGTTTCCCAAATGTCCATCAATAGTATCATGGATTAATGAATACATGTTCATGCAGTAGAAAACTCTCCAGTAATGAAAAGGAATGAACTACTGCTACATATGTGCAATAACATAAATAAATCTCACAAATATAATGTTGAATAAAGCAAGCAAGACACATGAGAATGCATTCCAGTGGATTCCATTTATATAAATTTCACAAATCGGCAAAACTCATCTATGGTGTTAGAAGTTGGATTATGCCTACCTTTAGGGATGGGAAAGCAGTGTCTGGGTGCAGCAGTGTGCCCTCCCCACACCCTCCACAGGCTCAGCCCCTGCAGCATTTGGTCCCTGGTCCCTCCATACAAATGAGGAGTGTTTGTCACTGGTCCATCCTCCACCAGAATGCCACATCACAGGTAAGGGTTTATTTCTCCCTGGCTGGCTTACTTCTGAGACTCATGCCTTGAGAGTCAGGAATTTAATCTTCTCTGGCTTGAGGCTTCCCTGCTTTATTTCGGTTAGTGGAAATGAGTTAGAAACACTAGCAACTGAAACTGTTTTGTGTTAGGTGAGCGAGCTCTAGGATGAAGGTTTGAACTGGTATCCGACTAATTGAGTTAATGAGTAAAGTGTTTAGAACTGTATCTAGCACATACAAAGCCCTATGTAGGTGTTTGTTTGAATTATTATTATTATGCCTTACATATCCAAACTTAACACTTATTCTCCCTTTTCTCATCTCCAGGGCAAGATAATCATATGCAGAACTGCAGGAAATCCCAAAACATAAGTTCTCATAAAGCCTTTTTCCATTCTGCACCCTATCATTAAAAAATGTTTATTTTGATTATGAAAGTTTCAAAGTACAAAAAATACAGAAAATAATAGTACACATCTCAAAAGCCTCCACCTCCTATATTTAACAAATATGGATATTTTGCTAACTTTGCTCCAGATCTTTTTTTTTTTTTTAAGTAAACAGAAACAGCTAAGAGCCCCTCACTGCTTTTTACCCTGGGGGATTTTACTCTCTTAAAGTTAATGTATGCCATCCCCAGTCATGTTTTTATACTTTTACTGTAAATGCATCTATTCATAAACAATATATAGACCCAATTTACTTTTTAAAATATTAATTGAAAGTTGAAATGATACGTAATCCTAATGATGACTCAAAAAAAAGAAAAAAAACAAAACAAACAAACTCAAATATCTCGAAACAAGAAAATGTCTATTCAAGGGAGATTTGGTGTGACCAAGGGGACACTGTTCATATATTGGATATTTTCCACCTTGCACAGAAACTCACTTTCTGTTTCCTTACTGGGACCACAGCCCATCAGTAAGCCTTGCATCTCAGTATTTTAGGCATTAATGTCATCCCACAGCCACCTACAACATTTGAGTCACAGAATGTCCAGCTGAATGACGAAGGTCTCAGCTTCTAGGCCTCAGCTGCCATGGGTGGCACCTGCTAGTGGCTGCAGGCCTGCCTGCCCAGTGACAGCTGCATCCTGCAGATGAGGCCCTGTGGTTACCCAAACCCCTTCTTGCCTTCAGATAGCTAGCCTGGCTCTTTTTTTTAAACATAATTTTATTGAGATATATTCACACACCATACAATCCATCCAAAGTATACAATCAATGGTTCACAGTATCATCACATATTTGTGTACTCCTCACCATGATCATTTTTAGAACATTTGCATTACTCCAGAAAAAGAAATTAAAAAAAAGAAGACCCCAAACATCCGATACCACTTACCCTCCCTCTTACTGATCACTAGCATTACATTCTACCCAATTTTAAGACTTACAATAGAGATAGGTTAACTAAGACAGCATAGTATTGTCAGAAATGAATATATAGATCAGTGGAACAGAATAAAACATCCTCCAGAGGTATATCCATACAAAAACATGAGCAACTGACTTTTGTTTTTTTTTTCGCTATATAGTTATACAATCATTATCAAAGATCAAGGCTACTGGGTTATAGTTTAACAACTTCGGTTATTTCCTTCTGGCTAGTCTAAAACACTAGACACTAAAAAATATCTATATAATAAGTCAGTATCGGCATTTATTAAATCCAAATTTCTCAGTTATACCTCCTCCCTCTCATTTGATCTTTCTCTCAATCTTCAGGAATATCTGGGCAATGACCATTTTAACTTCAAAGGGGTGTTGACCTTATGGGGTACAGTCATGAGACTGGTTGATGTTCTTGGAGAACATCTGGGTTTCTGGGTTTCAGGGTTTATCTGGCATAGAATCAATCTGGAGGCCTTAAGTTTCTTAAAAAAAATCATCTTACTAAGAAAAACTTTTCTAGAGACTTAGGTAGAACCCAGTGCACTCCCTAGGGTTTTTAGGTATACTGTTAGTTGCGTCTTGTGATAGTTTATAGTATCTGACTAAAGCTTGCATAAGAGTAACCTTCAGAATGACCTCTTGATTCTATTTGAAATCTCTTAGCCACTGAAACTTTATTTTGTTCCATTTCTTTTCCTCCTTTTGGTCCAGAAGGCATCTTCAATCCCACGATGCCAGGGCCAGGCTCACCCTGGTGGCCTGGGCTCTTTTTGTGACATGCCCAGGAGTTTGTAGTTTGTTAACAGTTGCCCCTAGCACTAGTTGGACTAGGGTCTGGGCTGTCATTTGTAAACTGGGGCATTAGACCTGACGAGCTGCCCCCATCCTGATGCTTCCTCAGTAACCTAGATTCCTGCCTGCCTGGAGCGGACTACTAAAGCAGCCCCTGCTTCCAGCCTCGAGGGAGACTCCCCTGGAGGTTGTGAATATCCCAGCAGCAGTACAGGATCTATTCATGGCCTAGACAAGCATTTTGTAGGTAGTTCCCGTGTGCAAACCCTGAAGCAGCTGTCCTGGGGACTGCATTGACCCTGCTGTCTAGGAGAAGAGAGTGTGAATAAATAACTCCAGTGCACAAAAAACGTGGACTTGCTGAAGGAATTCAGACAAGGGAAGACTTAACCATGCAATGCTTTCACGACTGCAATATTTGAAGAGTCCCTTGATGAACTTGTTCTACTGTCCTCCACCCCTCATCAATTCATGGCTGATAAGATAACTAAATATCAGTTATGCTCCAGCATCTCTGGAGGGTCCTTTGGGGAACTCACAACTAGCATTGCAGTTGGGCTGGCACTTCTCCTGCTGTTTTATGCAACAGGTGGTCAAGGTGGGGGGTCAGGAGGTGTCTCGTGGCCTTGAACTTGGCTCCAAGAGACCCACTCAGGAAGCCCTGGTTGGTCTTAGGATCTGACCCCTTCCAAGGTGGTTCTTGGCTACCCTGAAATTCCATTTGGGGGTGTTTTTTCCCAGCAGTTTTCCCAAGGCAACAACCTATACACCTGGTCTTTCCTGTTTCTTTCCATAAAAATTTACCTTTCCTGAGTGTTACCTTATTAAGGCTTTACGTTTTTGTTCTTGTTGATGCTTTTATTGGTAACAGAATAGTGCATACAATAAAATGTGTTATCCTAAGAATTTCAGAGAAAAAGATACCATTTAGTTCCAGAATTATTAATCTAGTAGCTAAGTGGATGGAATTCTGGCAACCTAGGGATTGCTTGAAACTGAATGCAACATTACCTATTCATGATTTATTTTGGGGAGAGAGAGGTATAGAAATTTCATCCATTTCTTTAAAAAGATTCCTTATCCAAAAAATGAGAGTTAAGAACCATTGACTTAATGCATTCATGCATTAATTCAACCAATATAGGTGGACTGTATCAGGCACTGGAGACAGCCACTAACAAAGCAGACATCACCCTGCCCTCATGTAGTTAAGAATCTGGTGGGGAAGAAAATGAACAAGTAAACACACACAACTAATAGCAAAAAGTCATGAGTGCTGGGAGGGAGGCTGAATGAAATGATAGAGGACAACAGGGGACCTGGTAGAAGCGTGGTCAGAGAAGTCCAGTTGCTGAGGTTGAAACCAAGATGGAAAGGAGATTTAGGGGTCGGCCCTGAAATACTGGGAGGAAAGCATTCTAGGCAAGGCCAAAGCTCTTAGGGAAGAACAGAGACCTGAGGGTTGAGAAACTAGAGAGTGGGTGAGAGAATGCTGGATGAAAGTGGAAGGTGGGGACCAGCTGGCCCAGTGACCAGTCTTGAGTTTTCACCAAATGCAGTGAAAGCCATTTTGGGGGATTAGGCAAAGGAGTGATGTGATGACGCTTATGATTCTGGAATATCCCATTAATGCTCTGTGGAGCACAGGCTGTAGGAGAGGAAAGAACCAGGAGGCTGCTTTCCACAGGTGAGAGATAATGATAACTTTGGACTAGAGTGGTGGGAGTGGAGATGGAAAGAAGAGTGTAGAATTCGGATACATTTTAGAGGCAAAGCTGATGAGACCTGATGATGATTGGGCAGAGGGAGGGAGAGGGAGGTATCAGGGTGATCCCCCATTTCTGGCTTGAGCAACTGCTGGTGAGTGTGGTTTCCTGTGATGGGCACTGTGGGGGAGGGTCGGGTTTGGGTTGAGAGGTAAATCGAGTTCAGCTTTTGACACGTTAGGACGTAGAGGAGGTCAAGGTATGAAGTGGGCACACCCAGCAGTAAGAGAGCAAGCTTACTGAAGTAATGTAGTGGGATTGTGATGAGTGTTGGTTACCCATGTAAGGCTTAAACTCCTGCATTAAATGTCAAGCTGTGCCTCAAAAAGAGGGAAGATGATGAGTTCATCCAAAGTTCAGTTTTCCCAGCCAATTGTGATGAAGGCAGAGAGGGGCAAGAGAATTGAGGCTATCTGCAGGGAGTTAGGATAGTGATCTCAGCAGACACTGCTATGGGTTCACCGTAGCCCATTTTCCTCTTCTTCCTCTAACGTAGCCAGACTACATTTCCCAGAGCCCTCTGCGGTTAGGAGGTCATGTGAATGAGTCCTAGCCAATGGGATGGGAGCAGAAGTTCCCAGGGCCACTTCTAAACCTTTTATATGTGCATGTCCTTTTCCATGCTCTTGTCACATTCGGCTGACTGTTTTGGTGACTTCTAGGGGAACCTTGGAAGCTACTATTGAAGACGGCACAACTGTAGTCTGTGTTCTTAAGGCCTGTGTAAGCAGGAAATCCCCGTCTCCCCCCAACTCTCTCCTGTCCCCCCCCACCCCCACCACACCTCCCCACATATCCTACCCTGCTACCTGGAACTCTCTGGACTATATAAACAATAAATTTCTCTTATATTGAGCCATTACATATTTGGGTGTGCTTGTTATCAAAGCCATGCCTGCCCTAACTAGTGAAACATGCCACCCGGGTGAGCAGAAGGGAGGGATGAGGGATGGAAACTAATGGATTAAAGGGCCACAAAGAATCCATTTCTTCTACAGAGACCTCGGAGAAGCGGGTGGACTGCTCAGAGTTCCACAACCTACTCCTGGAGGAGCCAGGTCAGTGCTTCTCAACCAGGATTTTACCCCGACGTCCAGGCTGCACCCTGGGCCAATTATATCAGAAGATCTGGGGGAAGGGAGGGGTGCAGACAGTTTTCAAAGCCCTCAAGTTGAATCCAATGTGCAGCCAAAGTTGAAAACCACAGAACGATGATGAAAAGCTAGGCAATCTGATTCATGGATCTCTGTCCAATGGGGTTTCGCACACATTTTATGACTAACAGGGGACCTGGAGGGGCCTCATGGCTGGGTGAGGTAGCACCACTGCATCCTGTCCTGGGCAGACTGTGCTTAAGAACCAGACCGGATTGTAGATCTCAGGGGATGCCAATTGGTTACAGAGAATGGTCGTGAATCAGTGTTTCCCTCCCCACACCCCAGTGCAGGTCAGGGAGAAAGGGGGGTGGTCCTGGATTGGCTGATATTCAACTTGAAATCAGCCACTTTACTCACGGTTGACTAAGGAGATCCTTGTAATCTGCTATAAGGAGGAATTAAAAAAAAAAAAAACGTTACATTTATACACTGGATAATGTGGCTTGAGAAATGTGTACCTGCTCCAGTGGCAGTTTTAAAGCAGCCTCTTGCCAAGTCTAGGACTAGCTGAAATGGTGGAGATTTCAGGTCCTGTTAGATCCATGGGGGAGAGATTTGTGCAATGGGTCCCTAACTGTGTTTAACTAGGAGTGTGTAAATGCATCATCAAAGTTGGCAGGTAACTGAAGGGGTACGTGCCTGCATCCACCTGTGAAGTATCTTTACTCCCTTCATAGAATTAATCACAATGTTTTTGCTTGTAAAACACTCAAAAAATTCTAACAGATTAAGGGGTGTTAATAACCTTAATAATAAACAATACTGAGAACAGTAGCAGCAACAAGACATGTTCTACTCATACTTTTTCACTGAATTCTTTCATTCCGCAAAGGCTCAAATATATGCCATTTTATTGCAAATTGATTTGGCTATATTTTAAAGAACAATTTAAAATTGTCTGTTTAATCGATAGTCCCTTGCCTATTTGACATTCTGATATTTTCTAAATTTTTTGGTAACATTTATTGCTTTTTCATAAATGAAAGGGAATATGAAGAAGACACTTTAAATGGTGCATACTATTATCATTCTGATAACCTCTATTGAGATAATCAACATGGTTAGGATGTTTAAACAACAAGGCAAGGTATGAAATGCCAAGGGAAAGCTCCATGACATTCTCCCCAACCCCTGTCTTTTTCCCCAAGACAGCTACTGTTAAGAATTCCTTATTATCCTTTCCAGAAAATAAAATGTATATATGTCAAGATGGAATTTCCAAATAGACTCTTTTAAAAAAAATTTGCACAGGAAAACATCTGTTACATATACAGTTCTGTACCCTGCTTTTTTCAAGTAATATGTCTTAGAGATCATTCCATATCAGCACATTTGGACCAACCTCATTTTTTATCAGTATCAGAATACTCCATTAAATGGCTGTGATATCGTTTACTTAATAGTTTCTTCCTGGATTCTTCTTATTTTCAGATGATTTTCGCCATTATAAACAATGCCACAATGAACACCCCTATAGATCTAACGTGGCAAACTTTTGTGGGTAAATTTTTAGGTGCTAAATTGGAATTGGTGCTTAATATATTTCAAAAGATAATTTATGATTTGAATTATAAAAAGCACAAACGCAGGCCATAACAGAGGCATATCCCTGAAGTTATTAATCTTACTAATACATAGGGGAAGGGAAAGCGTATTCACCTTTCTACACCACCATGTTTCAGAGGTGACTGGAGACAAACAGTAAAAGAAAGCTACTCTTTACTTTTTGAGTCAACACATCAGTGGTATTTCTATCCCTGGGTGGCCAGGAATGGCCCAGGAACTTGTGAATTCAAAGCTGTTTTTCTCGACCTTAAGCTCACCCACTGTGTCTGCCATTTGCTCCAAGGAAGGAGGGGACCTGAGGTGAAAGGAGATAGACAAATGCTTGCACTGGACCCACTGCTTTCCCATGCCCTGTGAGGGAGCCTCATAATGCACATTTTAAAATGCTTTAAAAATACATGTAGAGTATATGTACATATAAAATATCCATCAGGATGAAAGGATTCCATCCCATCTTCCAGTCTCCCTTCTCAGAGGCAACAACTGTTGTTACTTATGAGCCCTGCCAGAGATAATCGAGAAGGGTTTCTCAACCTCCGCTCTATTGTCATTTTGTGCTTTATTGTGGGGGGTTGTCCCCTTGCATTATAGGATGTTTAGCCTGCAGCACCCACCCCTCCCCTAAGTCATGACAACCAAAAGTATCTCCAGATAATTGCCAGATACTCCCAGGAGGTGGGGATGGGGAGACAACGCCCCCTAACTCCCCACCCCAATTGAGAACCACTGGTCTAGGAAGATATATATATATATATACCTCTTCTATTTTTTTTTTTTTTAACACAGATGTCTACCTGGAGTTTTTTTCACTTAATATAGCTCAGAGTTCATTGAAAAAATAAATATACATGTATATATGTCTGCCTTGCTCTTTTTTAACAGCTGAATAGTATTCTCCTGTATGATTGTGCTATAAGTCATTTACCCAACCTCAATTTGATAGCTATTTGTTTCTTTTTTTCAATTATTCTGCTGCAATAAATAATTCTGCAGTGAATACATGCAAGCATCTCTATGGAATAAATTCTCTAATGTGTAATTGCTGGATGAAAGATGTGTTCATTTAGAATTGTGATAGATATTTGTGGAGTTGTGTTCCAAGGAGAGCGTTCTGACTTTCACTCCTGCTAACAATGTTTAAGAGTGCTGTGTCTTTACACCTTTGCCAACTCAGCGTGTTAACAAACCTTTTCATCTTTTTAATCCAGTAGGTAAAAAATGGAATCTCTTTGTAACTCAGCTCTGCCACTGCGTTCAGTTCTGGAACAGCTCTTCTGAAGAGAAGTTGCTAAAAAGTTCACTCACTTCTATATCCAAGGACCAGGACAACGAGTTCTGGTGAAGAATTTTAATGGTTTATAGCTGTTTTTTTTTTTTAGCTGGCTGAATCCAATTTACCCAAAAGGCTGGAAATAATAAATGATTCTCAAGAAGAGGACCTAGTTCCTTGAAACTGTGGGCTTAATTCACACAGCATGCTGGAGCATGATTTTTGGAAAGGCCTTTTGCATTCCTATAGATATAAATATGCGATAAATATCGTTTTCTGTGGCATTCACGGTACTAAAAGGTGCTGTCTGCTTTCATCTGTATGCTGAATTACAGATATACATGATCAAATAAAGTCAAGACAAGAATCAAGCCTCATAAAAATCTTGCCTGCAGCATGTGCCAAAAAAATAAAAAATAATAAAGTTGGTCGTGGCAAGGCTATGCAGGCTAAGCAAAGCCAGGGATCTGCAATTATCCAGCAGAGGTTGAAGTTTCTGAAGTAACTGACAACAACAAGGACTTCATTGAAAATATAAGCATAAAATGAAGTCTCATTTAGGGAAGAAAAAAAAAAGGTCATTTTGATTCTTCCCTAATGTGAACATTGAAAATGATGGCTTTTGATCTCCAGTACTTACTTCCTCTGTAAAGTCCAGGATAACATGGATTTTCCATTCCTGGATTTTCTGGGTTGGTCACTTTGGCTCTAACTTAAACCAAGTTTCAAGTGGTTGCATCAGACCAGAGTGCCCCACATTTTCCCATTGCCTGATTGAAGACAAAGATTCATTCTTTCACTCTTTCACTCGGGGAGCATTTACCGGATGCCTGCTTACTATATGTTGGGTGGTTGGCTCTACACCGGTGAAGGCACTAATGAGTAGGACACCATGCCTGCTTGCCAGAACCTTCTATCAGGGAAGATGTGCTGAGAAGAGTGGCTGGGAACCGGGGGTGGGAAACACACTGGCAGTGCAGGGCCTTTGCCAGGATATGTGGCAGCCCCAGCCCTGCCATCAGGAGCTCTCATGGGAAATTCAGAAGGGGGTTTATCGTAGTTCAGTTAGGGCTAAAATTAACCGTCCAAGGCAAAGGGCTCTGGTGACTCTTAGAAAAGCAATTGAAGTCTGTTAGATTTCCTACTGACTATTTTCCTTCTATGTCTCCTTTCCTCAGGAGACCAGGGTTAGTGCTGAGAGTAGGGATCAAATTTCTGCAACTCGCAGCCTAAATGCAAGCATACAACCAACACTTGCTGATCTACTGTTGTGGACGTCTTTTTTTTTTTTTTTTTTTTTGTCTGTCTGGCACACAGGCACCATTCTTCCGGTAATAGCATCCTAAAATTGGGGGAGGGAACTCCCTCGCTCCCCCCAGCTCTCAGGCCACGTGTCCTTGTGGTTTTGGTGAGTTCGATTCCCTGCCCAGGACTCCAGGGACGCCCAGTGACCCAAATGTGACCAACCGAAGCATCCAATCACCCCAGCCACATTGGTGGCTTCAGAGACAGACTTGTGACCCAGCTGGGCTCAACTCTGGGACTTTGTTAGAAAGAAATTTAGAAGACAACTCTGTTGTGACAGGGGCAGTTGAATTGGAAAATGTAAGTCCAGGGCTCCTGCAGCACCTGGTGTGGAGAGGTCCTGCCTGGGAGTGAAGCCAACACAGAGGGTCTCAGAACAGGGTGGATGTGCTGGGTGGTGGGGAAGAGAGAACTGGAGATGCCATTTCTGCTTCCAGATCCAGCAGTGCTAGAATCGGAAGTACCCCTGAACCCTTCAGTAAAGCAAGCCATCCCCTCTTAGAAATTTTGACTTAAGTTGGTTTGATGGGTTCCTGTCACTTACAGCTAAAAAAAACTGCTGATAGATGGACTGACAGATGCCTCATTTTCCTCTTTTGAACATGTAGGGGACAATTTGTACCAACCTGCTGGTGATTTAATCTATTGCTTCTTCCTGGTTATTCCACCTAGGTAACAACACAACGACAACTCCCCTCCAATGGCTTAAAAAAATCCCCCCAATGGCTTCCCACACCCCCCACACTCCCTTAGTATTAACTCCAATTCCTTATTTTGGCTTCCATGATCTGATCTCCCTGGCTTCACCTCCCAGTCATCCCCACTTCCATCGTGCTCCAGCCAATACTTGCCCTCTTTCTGTTCTTTGAACAAAACAAGCTCAGTCAGGCCCACCTGGGGGCCTCTGTTCTTTCCTCTGCCTGGGGCAGCCTTCCCCAATTCTTTCTCTAGCTAGCTCCTTCTGTCACTCAGCTTCAATGTCACCACCTCAGACAAGCCTTCCCTGAAACTCTAGCTAAGGTATTGCTCAATTACTCTTTTTTTTTTTTTTTTATAATTTTTATTTTTATTTTTATTTTTTTTTAATCTTCATTTTATTGAGATATATTCACATACCACGCAGTCATACAAAACAAATCGTACTTTCGATTGTTTACAGTACCATTACATAGTGGTACATTCATCACCCAAATCAATCCCTGACACCTTCATTAGCACACACACAAAAATAACAAGAATAATAATTAGAGTGAAAAAGAGCAATTGAAGTAAAAAAGAACACTGGGTACCTTTGTCTGTCTGTTTCCTTCCCCTGTTTTTCTACTCATCCATCCATAAACTAGACAAAGTGGAGTGTGGTCCTTATGGCTTTCCCAATCCCATTGTCACCCCTCATAAGCTACATTTTTATACAATTGTCTTCGAGATTCATGGGTTCTGGGTTGTAGTTTGATAGTTTCAGGTATCCACCACCAGCTACCCCAATTCTTTAGAACCTAAAAAGGGTTGTCTAAAGTGTGCATAAGAGTGCCCACCAGAGTGACCTCTCGGCTCCTTTTGGAATCTCTCTGCCACTGAAGCTTATTTCATTTCCTTTCACATCCCCCTTTTGGTCAAGAAGATGTTCTCCGTCCCACGATGCCAGGTCTACATTCCTCCCCGGGAGTCATATTCCACGTTGCCAGGGAGATTCACTCCCCTGGGTGTCTGATCCCACGTAGTGGGGAGGGCAGTGATTTCACCTTTCAAGTTGGCTTAGCCAGAGAGAGAGGGCCACATCTGAGCAACAAAGAGGCATTCGGGAGGAGGCTCTTAGGCACAACCATAGGGAGGCCTAGCCTCTCCTTTGCAGCAACCGTCTTCCCAAGGGTAAAACCTGTGGTAGAGGGCTCAACCCATCAAACCACCAGTCCCCTTCAATTACTCTTTATCTCCTGATTTTGTATTATTATCATCGTAGCCTTATCTGACATTTTCTTTATTATTATTATTTACTGTTATTCTTTTTTATTGTCTCTCTATCCTCACTGACTACAAGATCCACGAGAATATGGATCTTCTCTGTTTTCTCCATACTTAGAACAGTGCTTGGCACACAATAGGAACTGAGAAGTCTGCAGGATGAATGAATGAAAACCCACACATGGAGCTCCTCTTTATGTGTTAAGTTGGAGCTTTATGTGTATTTTTTACTCAATCCTCAAAATAATCCTGGGTATGGATTACTGTCATCTTATATACGGGGAAATTGAGGTTTGCAGAAGTTGAACAACTTGCCCCAAACTTACACAACTGGGAAATTGGCAGAGGTGTGATTTAAATAAAAACCATTTGACTCCAAAATTCATGGTCTTACCTTCTCATTGACTCCTAAATTAGTCTCGACTTTCAATAATTAGAAAATTCTAATAGATAAAAATCCTTCCCAGATTATGAGTAACAATTTTGAAATGCTTTGTTTAACATGGCCATCATGGAGAGAACTGACTATCCTTTCTGTCTGAGATCTTCAGGGACACTGGGGCCCAGAATGGGTTCAAATGGAGATTCTATTAGAGAATCTCATAGACATGTCCTAATGGACATCCTAGTGGACCTCTTAATAGTCTGGTGATACCTGGAATGCATTAGGAAAGAAAATTATTGTGGGGGAACTAAAGATTGGTTGGCAGGACAGTTCCACCTCCAGAAGAAATATTTATGACAAAAATACACAGGCAAAGAGAACAGTGGGGTCTCAGACACAAGGGGTTGAAGTGGATGGGATTTGGGAGGATGTGTGAAATGTAGCTCTTCCTTGGGTAGAAAACAAAAAGTGAATAGAAAATAAACTCAAGGTTCGTCAGTACTATAATTGACTTGTAAGTATATTGTTGATTGTGGGGAGAATCACAAAGTCTGAAAAAACTCTGTCCAGGAGAAAGAATACAACAAAATGACAATATATAATAGAAATTTAAAAATCTATTTGAAGTTTGACTGTGTGAAACATCCAGCCATAAAAGATTCAATTTCTTATATTTTTAATGTTTATTTAATCTTCATGCAGACATTCACACATAAGAATATAAACTGAACAAAGGAAAAGTCTTTTATTCTCTTCTTTGAGAACTTGAATTCATCCTTTTCATCATCAGGCATTCAAGAATAAAGGCTCATGTGATATTCAAATAAGAAAGTGCAAATACCATTTTAATGCCTGAAAAGAACATAACAGGCAACTTTAGAAGTTATACATGAGTATGGTAATTCTCTGATGTTTAAGAAAAGCCATATGGCAAACACAGAACCTTATTGCTTTGTGTAATAAATGGAATCATTTTGTTATTTTCTACGTTACTTCCCCCCTTCAATTCAGAACATTGGTCACCTGAAAGCATTCATACTAATTAACATTTTATCAATAGTTTTAATATTGCCCAAATTGAAGTTGAACATAGTGTAGGAAGGTATTGCAAGGATGTTTTATTATATTAATACCATATGATGGTTTTAATTAGAAAGTTTATTAAGCATAGAATACTTAATATTTTATCCTATCCCTTAAACAATTTTTTACCTCGAAATAATTTTAGACTTACAAAAAGTTTCAAAAATAGCATGGAGAGTTCACCCAGCTTCCTCTACTATGATCATCTTACGTAAGGATAATACGATGATCAAAATCAGGAAATTAGTGTTGCTATGGCACTTTTGAGTAGACTACAGACCTTCACCAAAATTTCCTGGTTCCCCTACTAATGTCTTCTTTCCTGGTCTAGAATCCAATCCAGGATCCCATTTTGTATTGTCAGATATCTTTGGTCTCCTCCAACCTGCGGCAGTTCCTCAGTCTTTCCTTTGTCTTTGTCAGTTGTGACACTTTTGAAAATTACTGGTCAGTTATTTTGCAGAATGTTCCCCAATTCAGGCTTCTTTGATGTTTCCTCATGATTAGACTGAGGTTGTGCATTTTTAGAAAGAACACTGCAGAAGCGATGTGCCCTTCTCACTGCAATGTATCACGTTGACTTGGTTAAGGTGCTGTCTGCTGGGTTTCTCAAAAAAAATGTGACTACTTTTCTCTTTGTAATTAATGAATATCTTGCAGGGAGCTACTTTGAGACTATGCAAATGTCCTGCTTCTCATCATTCTCTCACCTACTAATTTTAGCGTTCGTCACTAGTTCTTGCATGCAGCAATTATTAACTGTGGTGTGTGCCTAATGGATTGGAATTCTCCCACAAGGAAAATTTGTACCTTCTCCCTCATTTATGTATTCATTCAATTATTTATTTAAAATCTGCTTTGGCTCATAAACATTTATTTTATACAATGGGTTATAATCCAATACTAGCATTATTTATTGTTAATGCTAGTATTAGCATTAATACTATTAATACTATTGTTCCAACTTTGGCCACTGGGAGCTCTTTCCGATTAATTCCTGTGTCATCACATCATTTTTTGAGCACTTCCTCGCTTTTGGGCACCAAGGGTTCATCTTGTTTTTTCCCTGTCCCAGTCCTGAAATCAAACATTTCTCCCAGAAATCCTGGTTCCTTTTATCAAAAAAATGGCACTTGGATCTGATGTTTATCATAGCACTTTCAACAGAAAAGGAACACACAAAAATTCTCTCTTGCACAGATACAATTGCGATTTTGATGCTAACCAACTCTCCATAGACTGTGTAAGGCAGATTATATTTTTCCCTTCATGTTTAATTTAAAATGTATTTTGCTGTTCTGAGATATTTATGGGTCATTAGATCCTCTGTCAGATTTATTAACTTTACTTTCACTCTCCACATGTTTTTTGTCAACAAGACACTAGTCCTTATACAAAGTTAAATTTGGAGAATTTTTTGTTCATCTTGGGTGATAGATTAAAACACTTCACTATTTAATTATTTATTCTTTTACAAGTTGAGACATCATGAAGAGTATTTTATTGAGCCCCTGTGGCTGGTTCACACCATATTTAATACGTATCAATTTTGTATAAGAGTTGGGGATACAAGATTGAACATGGCGTGGCCCCTGTTTGCAAGGAGACTCCAAAACAAGGATTTTGTGCAGGTAAGTTTTTATGGGAAGCGATCCCAGAAAGGGCTGTGAGGGAGTGGAGAAATGAGACAGGGAAGGGAGGAGAGCCAAGAAAAGATGTGTTAATGAGTAGGTCACCACGGAGGGCAACTGGGGCTCAATCCACTGGGAACCCCCCAAATGACCTCACGGAACATGCCTCAGAATTGTCTTTTCGAGATGTGAGGGAGCTGGGGTATTTATTTACTAACCCAAGCCTTCTCCTGGGGCGAGAGCAAACCCTCAAAGAGACACAAAGGAAGCCACTGATGTGTGTGGGGACTGAATGGTGGAGATCTTGGGTGTTGGGTGGGTAGTGGGTGTGTGGAGGGTGAGATGGGATGGAGTTGGAGGCTCTGACAGCAATGACTTCACCATTGGTGTGTTCTAACTGGTTACTCTGCCCTCAGTTTTGCTCCCTCTGCCCTCAGTTACCTCTCTATAAGTGAGCCTTCCAAAACACCAAATAAATCAAGATATTCACCTATTTAGTCTGCCAGTGGTTCCCCACGGCTTTCAGAATAAAACCCAAATGGCCTGGCTGGACATCTGAAGGCTCCTTTCTGGCCATTCTTCCAGCCTCATCTCCTACCACTGGCTAGCACACAATCCAGACGCATTGTACTAGCTGTGGTTTCTCACTTGAGCCACACTAAAGAGTTCCCTGCAGACGGCAGTCCCTCTGCCTAAAGGCTGCTCATAAATATTTATTTGAGCGTCTACTACATACCAGGCACTGTGCTTGACAATGTCAACACAAAGTGGAATAAATCACAGTTCTTCGAGGAGGTCATGTTCTAAAGTGGGGGGTGGGGGAGTGTTCTAGTTTGCTAATGCTGCCAGAATGCAAAACACCTGAAATGGATTGGCTTTTATAAAGGGGCTTTATTTGGTTACACAGTTACAGTCTTAAGGCCATAAAGTGTCCAAGTAACGCATCAACAATAGGGTACCTTTGCTGGAGGATAGCCAATGGCATCTGGAAAACCTCTGTTAGCTGGAGAGGCACATGGCTATTTGTGTTTCAAAATAGCTTTCTCCCAGGACGTTCCTCTCTAGGCCACAGCTCCTCTTCAAAATGTCACTTTCAGTTGCTCTTGGATTGTTTGTCCTCTCAGCTCATCTGGAGCAAGAGTCTGCTTTCAACGGCCATCTTCAAACTGTCTCTCATCTGCAGCTACTCTCTCAGCTCCTGTACATTCTTCAAAGTGTCCCTCTTGGCTGTAGCAAGCTCTCTCCTTTTGTCTGAGCTTATATAGTGCTCCAGTGAACTAATCAAGTCCCATGCTGAATGGGTGGGGCCACAGCTCCATGGAAATTATCCAATGAAAGATCTCGCCCACCCTTGAGTGATCACATGTCCAAGGAAACACTCAATCAAAAGGTCACAACCTAAACAAAAATTAATCAATCTGCCCCACAAGATTGCATCAAAGATAATGGCATTTTGGGGGACATAATATGTTCAATCTGGCACAGGGAGAGACAGAGATACATAAGGAAACACCTGCAATTCAACTAACGCACTCTACTAGGGAAGGACCCTTGGAGACTTGATGGGAAAATAGGAATTTATCCTACAGACAGGAGGATCCTGGTGTGTGCAGAGAAATTTCTCAAATTTCTGGATAGGAGTGGTGAGGTGTCAAGCCACAAAGGGCGAGGGGATCCTTTTTCATCCTTCTAGGAGGCTTTCTAGATTCACTGTGGACTTCACCTCTTCTAAGGAGCCTTCCCCAGTTCTCTCCCCTCCTTAGATACTCTTTGTGCTCTTCAAGCATCTAGGAGACCCTTCTCTTGGTGGTTATCAAGCTGAATTGTGTTTTAGGGTAGATCCTTCCCCATGGCCTGCCAGCCCCTTTGAAGGCAAGACTGGCATCTTCCTCATCTGTATATCCCCATGCCTAGTACAACGCTGAGCCCCTTCAGTTCAGACACCTGGACACCTGAGTGCCCTTAAGGAGGACAGGTAGAGTGGGAGGACCCACAGATGCTGCTCGTCAGATGTTGCCTCTAAGCCAATGGCGCACACAAGCACTTGGCAAAGGGTCTGTGCCAAGCCCAGTGCCAGAAGCTGCTTGAGACATTGGATTTCAGGTACCTGTTGACAAGACCTGAAGAGACTGGTGATTTCCTAAAATCAGGTACTTCAATTACAGATAGACAGTGATTGTGCTCTGCTAATGTATTTCATAATAGTTGTGCTCTGGAATTCTTAAACTTCCCTTCTCTCCCTCCCCCGCCTCCTTTCCTTCTTTCCTTCCTTTCCTCCCATCTTTCCCTCCTTTTTGCCCCTCTCTGCAATTCTTAGACAAGAAAGCCATGACATGCTGGGGGTGATGTGAAGAGAGATGCTCTCTAAGGTGATGCAAAGACTCTTCATTTGTGCTCTGGCTGGACTCAGGACCAAGCTCCCTGCTGGGCATTTTAGGGAGTGGGCAGTCTGGGCTGAGTCTTCTCCTGCCCCAGAAGACTCAGTTTTGGAAGGGCAGGAGATGGGGTGGAGCATGACAAGGTGAAAAACACTTTTGGAGCAGTCTGTTCTCATTGCCCTTCTTCTTCCAAAGTGAAGGGCAGGTGGGAAGGAGGAAGTCATTGCTCACTGGGTCCCCCACCTCAGACCCTGGGCTTTGAAGGAAAACAGTGACAACCTCTTTCTATTTTCCTGGAGGAGAGAAGCCAAATCTAGCTGGCTTTGCAGTTTCTGGCAGGTTAAAAAGCATGCATTTCCACATGACTTGCTTGCTCATTTACACCAAATTTTAAACGTGTTTTAAAAACCTCCCTGCAGTCCTTGTGGCTGGCTTTCCTGAATGTTCTGGGGCTCTGAATAGAGCCCCGAGTTTATTTTTTAGTGTCTGGTGTTTATGTGTTGCTGCCTTTGTGTCCGGTTCTCTCTAATACCTTGCCTCGTCCTTGAGGGCGGAAGCAAGTGAGCCTCCAGCTTCCTTTGTAACTTCCCAGTTCCTCTGCCCACAGCCTCGGTGCATCTGCTCACCCACCCCAATCACTTTATTTTAAAGTTCTGTGGGATTGAATTTCACACCTACAAATGATAACCATTTGGATTGTGTCCACTGCATAGGCGCCTCTGAGAGCAGAAGCAGGCAGCATGGCCGTGAGCAGCTCTCCAGATCCAGAGACCTTTGGGACGCCAGGAACGACAAGGGGTTACCTCCTAATGAACTCTCTCCCCGACAACACAAATTACCTACAAAGCACCCCAGCTGTCCCAGGCACATAGCCTTTGCGTCTCTTTCAGGAAAGGCAATGCGCAGAATGGTTGGGAATTGAAGTCCTCAGCGTCCTCCTCTTTTAAGCTCTGTGACCCCCGACAGGGCATTTTAGCCATCAGCTTCCGTTTCCTCCTCTGTAAAATGGGAATGGAAATGGAATCTACTTCATGGGGATGTTGTAAGGAATACTGGCGATATCCTACGCCAATGCTCAGCACGGAGTGCTCAAGGCATGGGAGCCACCGTTATTAATAGGAAATATAAGGTGGCTTTTCTGTTGGGACGTGGGCGCTTAGCTGGCCAGTCGGAAAGGGTGCTCTCCCTCCAGCCCCCTCCAAATGTCCTTTGCCCTCCTGGCCCGGGTCCCAGTGGGCTCCCTCAAGGAGGGTGACCCCAGTGGGAGCACTGGTGCGGCCCTGACCACAATGAGGGCATGAACGCTAGCGTAGCAAGCCAAGGTTTGGGGAGACCAAATGCACCCCGAGGACGGGAGTGGTGGGTGGCGGGGTGCCGCAGTGGAGTCTGGCCTGGCCCCCGGGCGCCCAGCAGGGGGTGTCTGGGCCATCCCGCCGGGCGCCCGCCGGCCTCGCGCCCCGAGTCCCGCCCTAAGGCCCCGCCCCCGGCGCCCCGGATTGGCTGCGGCCGCCGGCCACGCGCGGCGATTCGCCACGCGTCGCGTCACTGGAGCTGCTCCCTCCCGCGAGCCGCTCCGGGATGCAGCGGCGGGGGGCGGCAGGGTGTGCCGCCGCTGGGCCGCCCCGCCTTGGGAGGCGCCCAGGCCCTCATCAAGTGACCAAGCACCCTTCCAGGAGAACACAGCCCTTCAGAGGGAAGCGCGCTCCAGCCCGTAGTCCCGGCGCCAAACCGCCGTCATCTCCTTCCTGTGCCGGGTGATCCGTCTCCTCACCCACCCGGAAAAACATAGTCCGCCCCGCACGTCCTTGTGAAATAGCGCTCGGCTCCAAAGAGTGTGTGACTCTCTTGGCCCCGCACCCTTGTCTTTTCAATTTCAAGTACTCTAGGACCCACCAAGAGGGTAAATCAGCCCTGGAAAGACACCCTGTGATTGAAGCGAGGAAGGGGGACGGAGCGAAGGAAGAGGAAGGCCAGGCTGGCGGAGGGACACCGACGGCAGAGCGAGCGCATTGCGCAGGCGCGTCGGCAGGAACGAGTTCCGGTCCGGCCAGGGGCCTGTCTCCTAAAAATAACCCCGGTGTGGGGATCCGTGCGCGGATGTCCGGGCGAGTCCCGGGCTGAAGGAGGCGGCTCGGGACGGCGCCGAGCGGGTGGAGGTCTGGCTGCGGCGTGTGTGCGCCTGTCAGCTGCGCCGGAGCACGGTGAGAGCCGCGGGCCGCAAGGCTCTGTCCGGGGGGCCGGCGGGGCCGCAGGGGGCGGTGTCTCGGCGAGGGGGCTGGGTAGGGACCTGGGGGGTGCTGGGGCGGGGGGCGGCGCGGCGGGGAGGGGCGCCCTCAGGGTTCCGGGGACGCCGGGCCGGCTGGGAGAGGGCCCGGGTCGCGGGCGCGCGCTGGCAGGGCGGGTGGGGTGCGGGGAGACAGCACCGAGACAGCATGCGAGGGATGGTGGGGTCGGGGTTGGCTCTGCGGGGCGAGGCTCTGGGGGTTTGGGGCCGGGCTGGGGGGTGGGGGTGGTGTCTGCTCCGGCTAAGTGGGGTCGGGCGGAGGGAGGGTCGCTCGCGCGGGCTGGTGGTCTGGAGCCTCCCCGCGCGCCCGGCGTTTTGGGCCGGGGGGCGGCGGCGGACGTCGCCTCCTTGAAAGTTGAAGGAGTTCCCTGTGGGTTCCGGAGCCGCGGGAGCCTCTCCGAGAGGGCCCTTCCCTTCACCCTGCGCTCCGAGGCCGGGGGTCTCCCGCACGCTCTGACCCCAGTGCGAGGAGCGTTCTGCCCTTTAGTTGAAGAAGTTCCCTTGCTTGTGCTTTAGAAGTATCGTCTAACGGGGCCCTACGCTGTGGTCCCAGCTTTCCGCGTGTGTGTGTAGACCCCAGTGGGGGTCGGGGTCCCAGGGAGGTGGCTGGGCCGGGGGGCACCCGCGTTGTGAGCCCGAATGCAGGACACGTCCAGGGAGGAGGGGGCTGCAGGGGGAACCAAGTCCATTCCGGCACGCAGGGAAGGTTTTGTGGGATAGAAACTTTGCCTTTTTGTTGGATTTCATTCGTTTTTGAACAGCGAGGATTAAAGAAGGTGAGGTAGTGCAGGCGAGTTTGTAAAAGGTAAACATTTCTAATTTAGAAAAATGTCTTTTTTTTTTTCCCCTCGTGGAAGTGTATCAAATTGTTCCTCAGACCTGAAGTCTGAAGCTATGAACGGAGCCTGCTGTCATGGTCCAGTAGAGAGCCATGTGTGGCTTTAGTAATAGCAGCAGAGTGTTAATCTGCATTTTAGTTCCCCGTGAGATTGGGATTCCGATAAATGTGCTGTTAGAAAGGCCTGATGTGCTATGTTGGCAATAATATATGTATTTTTAAACGAATAAAGATTCTCTAAAAATTTCCAAGTTTTTAGTACAGCATTCACCCCCCCCCCCCCGCCTTGTATCGTATAATACCATCTGAAGGGAAGGTTCTCTAAGGCTGTAATTAGGTGTACATTACACAAGAGTACTTTCCCTTCAAGAATCCAGCTGTGTTGTTTTGGCAACTGCTAAGTACTTCACTTGTCAGTTTTAAAATCTATGTTACCTTGTTGGTATTTGAATGGTCTGTGGAAAAGGTAAACAAAATCTTTTTTTTTTTTTTTTTTTGAAAACATGCAAACATGGCGTTTCTTCTAACAATATGAATTTAGGAAGTGAGGATGAAAATAACTTTATTATGCTGTTACCGCTTTTGTGTGTATACTTTTGGTTTTCGTGTTTTTGTTTATTTTTTTGGGAGGGCCCAGTCATTACTCTTGCTGCTTTTCCGGTAAATGATAACTTTTGTTTTTGGGAAAGAATCAAAAGTGTTTTCACACTTCAAATTAGATTTCATGGCAAATGTAATGAACATGTCTGTACATCGTATAAAACATTAAGGTTAGTATTTGTTCTATAGATGATGCATTAATTGACTCTGGAATCACCTTTGTTTTAATTGTGAGTGAGCATGCTTGCAAAAGGTTGTGGTAATAGTGTTATAATAATGAAATACTCCAAGGAGCTAAAACTAATGATTTAAAAATTGGTAGACTCACACTTTAGATCAACAATTCTTTTTGAAGAATTCTTCCAATAGAAACCAATTCATTAAAGCAGTCAGTGATTGTAAAGTATAGTGCCCTTTTAAACACAATTATTTGCTTACCTATTTCTTTAAAATCACACTATAGCTATTTATAAAACTATGGTGTTATTCATTTTGGAACAAAAATTTATTCAAGTCCCTTTCTAGCAAAAGGTTTCTTTATTAAATTATTGGGAGGAAGGAGTGAGTGGTGGTGTGTGTCCAATGGAAGGAGTGAGGTTCAGAAATAATAATTGTAATGTTGCCATATTGACTTATGTTTTGGGAATAATTTCCTTTTATATTCTTGGAGTTTTTATGTTTCCATACTGGATATTTATGACAAAGATAGTTTCTTTGTAAATGCATTTGGAAGAAATGTTTTAAAGAAGTTTAGTTGTTTTAGGTGAGTGTTATATTTTGCAAAGCAAATTCACAATAGCTTTGTATTTTCGGTTTAGAATGCAGTGTGGGATAATATTAATTTTATTAATATTCAAACAATAGCAGTTTTGTTTGGTTATCAAAGAGAGAAATATTGAAGGGTATTCTGAGGGTGTTAATGAATTGTTTTTTAGAACATGATTTTGCAGTTTGAATAGTCAATTAAATCTCTTCAGTAGATTTGTGTTCTTATTTAGAAGGAGGACAACAAAGCAAATTTGTTATTGGGAAGTAGCATGCATGGCAGTCTGGTTTTGGAAAGTCTTCTCCCCTTTTTCTGCTTTTAGTCTGGCAAGAGGAATTTAGTGTAACATACAATGATGATAGTCCTTGATTTTCTGGGGCATTTCTAATGTCACATTTTGTCTTATAATCAGACTATGCTCCCATCGTTTGTTTGGGAGGATATGCTTACGGCATATATGAATTCTACAAGTCTAGCTGAAATTTTCTTTTTTCAGTGTTGTGGCAATAAGAATACTGCTTTGTGGATTGACGGTGATCAGTATTGCCTTTTTCTAGATTAAAAATAAATTCTGTGAACATTCTCAGTAAATTGAGAAGTGAGTACTTTCTTAATGTTTAAGTAATAAGAGAAGTGTAAATATGGAGAATTATATCAGTCTTCCAGCCAGGAAACCTAATGCAAGAATGTGCTTTAACACATCGTGCTGGTTTGCAAGTCTGCAAGCCAACCTAAAGGAAGGCAGCGTGACTTTGTAGTCAGACATATCTTGGTTCTGATCCCAGCTCCACTACTGACAAAGTTATAAGACTTCTTCTGTAAAATGGGAGAGAATTACACTACCTGCCCCATGGAGTTGTTAGGGTTGTATGAGATTGTAAGTGTGACAGTTCCTAGCACACTGTCTGACTCACGGTGTACAAAAATGTAAATGGCCTGATCTCTGTCCATCTCTTCCTCCATCCATTCCTTCCTTCCTATGAAGATTATATAGGCACCCTGCCCAGTACCTATATGTTTAGTGTTTGTCACCAAAAGAAGTTAATAATAAATAAATATAAGAGAATGCTCATGTATTTGTCTTGGATGAAAAATCTCAGCATCTTAAATTCACTGTCAGATTGTACATAAAATGTTTAGTTGACTATTTCTGGATTAGACTTTTGATCTACAGTTGTTGACTGTTTCTAATCTGCATACTCTCCCCAAATATTTAAAAATATATAGTTAAATATAAATATTTTCTCTTCTCTTCAATGAAATATGTCTATTAGGAATTGTCTGTGGGAGTTATATTTAAATAAAATATTGAAATTAGCATTGAAAAAAGTCTTTAGAGTAAAATTTGAATTTAGAAGAATATTTTATAACCCTCTTAGAATATTTTATAACTCTTCGAATAAGTATCTTTTAAAAATAATTTTTCTTTAGTAGGTAATCTGTAAGTTTTTTATACTTCATTTCACCTGGCCTATGAAACTAAATGATTTTCATCTGTGTGCCACTGAGTCTAGTTTATTATAATTTGGAGTGTAAACTCATTTGTTAATTAACTTTCATGCATAGCAAGGGATATGTGTTGGCACTTATTTAATCAGTGCTTTATCTTATATAGTTGTTTTATTATTTACTGAATTTAATAACTAATATCTGTATTTGCTGAATTTAATATTTTATTTAATATTGAATTGTCTTACTAATCACTCTCATAAGCATATGAGTTTAAAAAGATTAGTTTGTTTATGAGGTGAAATACCAGATATTTGAACATGAAATGTAACAGTTGATAATTTACTTTTTCACCAGACTAATAGTTGGTGATGCTGAAAGCCAGAGGAATTGTTAATGTGGGGGAAAAACAAGATACTGTTAATCAGTCATACTTCTGATAAATATTAACCAAGGCAAATCAATACTAGTTTTATTTTCTTAGTCCTACGAAAAGATCAGCCTCAGTTTATGGAGTTTTTTTTGTTTAAACTCACCATCAGTAAAGTTACATGCTTTGAGAAATGTTTCTGGTATTGGGTGATGAATTAATACTGCATGAGCTGGACCTTTTTACCTGGTTGTTTTTGTGATCAGCAGCATACATATACAGGTGGCTGGGAATAGTTTGAGGTGTGATTTGTGACTCTTGGAACAAAGAGATGCTCCTCATTTAATCTGGTAAAACAAATTGTGCTCTTGCTTTGACTAATACTACATTTGCCAGCCTCACTTCTCATCCCACCCCCAGCAATCCGTCTTCTACATAGGGTCTGAAATTGTATTTCTGAAATTCAGCTCTAAATGTCATTCTTCTTTTTAAAAATCTTTGAAGGCATGTAAGATCAAGTAGGGAAGCAGTAATGTAAGGGATAAGATTGGCCTCTAAAATCAGACTGTGTAAGTTAGAATACCCACCCTAGCAACTTACTCTCTTTGGCAAGTCCTCAGTCTTTTGAGGCTCGATGTATAAGCGAGTGATGATAACATTATCTCCTTCATAGAGTTGTTGAGAAGATTAGATGTGATGTGTACTGTATAGCATTTAGCACATTGCCTGGTACCTCAAGCATGGAGTATGCCCTCTCTGCTGTTGATATTCTTGTTATTAGTTATGGCTGGCTTCATATTATGAGTCCATCCTATCATTCCAGGCTCATGGTCAGCCACTTCCTTTCAGTTTTTATAACCCAATCAAGGCCAGCTATTTACTCTTCCCAGAACAGGCCTTGTATTTTCATGCTGATGATTCCCACTTTAATTTTTCTAGCCCAGAATTCTCCACGGCTTGTTATTTCCACTTGGAAATCTAGTGGGAATCTCAAACATAATGTTAACTACATGTTTAAAATATAGCTCTTGATTCTTCTTCCCCTACTGTCCCCCACTCTAGTATCTCTGCTGGCCTTTCCCATCTCAGGAAATGGCAGTACTCAAGGGCTCAAGACTGCCCTCGGTCTTCACTGCCACCTCTTTATCCCAAGCCGTTGTTATCTCTTGCATGAATTTCTGCAGTAGCCTCCTAACTGGGCTTCTTGTTTGTTTTCTTGCTCCTCACTAGGTCTTTCTTTACACAGCGACCCTGGGGAACACTTTAAGAGCTTAAATCAGATTGTGTTATTTTTCTTCTTAAACTCTTCCAGTGACTTCCTTTTCCTCTTGAATTAAAGCCTATATTCCTTTCCATGGCCTGAATAGCTCTGAATTATCTGGCTCCTCCTTGTCATCATTCTTTCTCTCTTTCTTAGATGCCAGCCCCAAGGGCCTTTTCTCTGTTCCTCAAATTTTCTAGGCCCTTTACTATTTTAGGGCTTTTGCATTTCTTGTACTACTTGTTTGAACTGCTCTCCATGTGGCTGGCTTTGGTACTTGCCCCAAATCTCAATTCTGAGACCTTCTGTGACTATCTGGTTTGGTGCTGCACTCCTTCAATTAATCTCCCAAACATCTTGTTTGTTTTCTTCAAGACACTTATTACAGTGTATTATTTATCTTGTTTATTTATAGTCTTCCTCCATTACCTGAATATAAACTCCATGAAGGCAGAGGTCTTGTCTTTCTTGTTCACAGTTGTATCCCCAGGCCTAAGCACACTGCCCAGCACTTGGAAGATAGTAAATATTTGAATGGATGCTTCCCTGTCTTTATGTTTTTGCCAGCAGTTGGGTTGCTCCCTTGCTCTTAAACCTTTTGAATTACTTACCCTTTTAAGCCTAGTCTCAAATGTCATCTCATCTGTGATTACCAGGTTAATCTCTCCAGGCAGTTTTTGTTCTCTCTTGCTCTAATGTGCCTCCAAAGCCCCTGGTATATGCCCTATTTGTAGAGTAAATCCCCTTTTAGAGTATTCAGAATATTGTAATTGTATGTCACTTTCTTCTGATGGACTGAATTCGTAAGTCAAGGAATGTCTTGCTCTTGCTATGTGGTCAGTACTCACCAAACTATTGCAGTATGTAGTGAATGCTCAGTAAATGTTGAATTAAGTGGAACTTTGCCACATCAACTGAAATGACCAACCGTAGATAAATTTTCCTAAAACAGACTTTAAAAATGATAAAGGCACCTTTTAGATTATAATATCTTAATTTATGCATTTTCTGTACATATGAATATTTTGCAATCAGCTTTCTGGGTCAGGACAGGAACCCCAGAGCTATAGACCATATTGTCATTTATTGAGATTCCATTTTGCCTTCTTCTTCCTGGGCAATGAGTAGCCATCTTGTCTCAGGGCTAGATTTCCTGTTTGAAATGCATATCCTTGTAAAAAGTGTTAGATAGACATTGTAATGAGTTACCAGTTGCTCCATACTAACACCGCCCCCCCACCACCTCCCTGTCTTATCCAGCTGATTTCATTTATTTCAGAAAGGCTCCAAGTGGGGGGAACCCTATGCTGTTTGACACAGGGTGTATGAAATACACTTACTAATTCACCTGTATTGCTAACAGAGATTTATTTATCAAGGAGCTTTTGTGGTCAACCTTAGGAAATTAATCACCATTTGTTATATTGAAAATCATTCCAGAATCTAAATTGCTGACTTACAAATGGGCTTTGGAGCATACTCCATTTGCAGAATGGGGACTACTTTAGCAAAATATTTATTTTGATATGAAAATCTATATCTTAATGTTAAACCTATTTGATAGCAAAGATTATGAAGAGAAAGGGAGAGTTTTACAGTTGGCAGAATGTTTTTGTAACGTTTTATTTGGAAAAAAAGTCAAACTTATTAGAGAAAAGTTGTAAGAATAGTTCGGTGAACTCCCAAACTCTGTCACCTAGAATCACCTGTTGTTAACGTTTTACCATGTTTGCTTTATTATGTTTTCAGAGTGGCCACAATGTCTGGAAACAGATGATTATTTCATTTTATGTAAAGTTTGAAGCTTTAAAGATTACGTCTTCTGGAGTATGCCAAAGATACAAATTTATTCAGTTAAATTGAGATACACATCATTTGAAGCAAAAACATCACAGATGTATATACAAGGATAGATGGAAATGCTGTTGGTAATTCACTGTGTATGTTGCACTTCTCAGCACAGTGCACTGTACATTGCTAATGAGGAAATCATGAATTAAAACATTATGCTGTATAATGGCATTGAACATGTGTTTTATAGTAAAGAGTCAGGAAATCTTTCTGTAGATCTTTTTTCCTCTTCTTTTTTCCTCTTCTTTCTCCCCTTTTTTCTTCCTTCTTTGTTTGATTATTATTGTTATTGAATCATTTGAAAATAGATTGCACACATCATGATCCTTTACCTCTAAATACTTCTGCTGGTATCTTCTAAAGAACAAGGACATATTCTTTTTTTTTTTTTTTTATCTTCATTTTATTGAGATATATTTACATACCACGCAGTCATACAAAACAAATCGTACATTCAATTGTTCACAGTACCATTACATAATTGTACATTCATCACCTAAATCAATCCCTGACACCTTCATTAGCACACACACAAAAATAACAAGAATAATAATTAAAGTAAAAAAGAGCAATTAAAGTAAAAAAGAACACTGGGTACCTTTGTCTGTCTGTTTCCTTCCCCTATTTTTCTACTCATCCATCCATAAACTAGACAAAGTGGAGTGTGGTCCTTATGGCTTTCCCAATCCCCTTGTCACCCCTCATAAGCTACATTTTTATACAATTGTCTTCGAGATTCATGGGTTCTGGGTTGTAGTTTGATAGTTTCAGGTATCCACCACCAGCTACCCCAATTCTTTAGAACCTAAAAAGGGTTGTCTAAATTGTACGTAAGAGTGCCCCCCAGAGTGACCTCTCGGCTCCTTTTGGAATCTCTCTGCCACTGAAGCTTATTTCATTTCTTTTCACATCCCCCTTTTGGTCAAGAAGATGTTCTCCGTCCCACGATGCCAGGTCTACATTCCTCCCTGGGAGTCATATTCCACGTTGGCAGGGAGATTCACTCCACTGGGTGTCTGATCCCACATAGAGGGGAGGGCAGTGATTTCACCTTTCAAGTTGGCTTAGCCAGAGAGAGAGGGCCATATCTGAGCAACAAAGAGGCATTCGGGAGGAGGCTCTTAGACACCATTATAGGGAGGTCTAGCCTCTCCTTTGCAGCAACCGTCTTCCCAAGGGTAAAACCGATGGTAGAGGGCTCAACCCATCAAACCACCAGTCCCCTATGTCTGTGGTCATGTTAGCAACCATCTAGGTAGGGTAGGCCAATACCCCTGCATTCTCCACAGGCTCCTCAAGGGGGCTCTGCATATTTTTTTCCTTGTTTTTTTTAATCAAGGACATATTCTTATATAACCACAGTATGGTGGATTAAAGAAATTTAACACTGACATCATTTAATATACAGTTCATGTTGAAATTTCTGCAGTTGTGCTAATGATCCATTAATCATTTTTTATATTCCAGTATTATACATTGCATTTTAGTTGTCATCTCTCTTTAGTCTTCTTTAATCTGAAACAGTTCTTCAGCCTTTCTTTGTCTTTCTTGATATTAGTAGGAGTACAGGCCTTTTGTTTTGTAGTCCAGCAATTGAGGTTTATCACTGTGTTATTGCTTCTTTGCAACTGGATTCAGATTATGCATTTTTGGCAGGGTTACTACATAAAGGATAATATGTTTTCAGTGTATTACATCAGAAGGCGATATGATGTCAGTTTGACCTACTGGTTCATTTAGTTAAGGTTTTTGCCTACCAGTTTTCTCTGTTATAAAAGTATCATAATCCTCTTTGTTGTTGTTGAATGATCTGTGGGGAGACACTTTGAGACTGTATAAATACTGTGTCCTCCACAAAACACTCACATGATGATGTTAGCATTCATTGGTAATTCTTGCCTGAATCAGTTATGATACAGTGATTGCAAGATGGTGTTTTTCTGTCATTCCTTCTGCATTATTAGTTGGCGTTCTTTTCTATGGTAAAAAAGAGATTTTCCTTCTTTTACTTATTTAATATCAATTTGAATTAATGGATTCTTTTTATTAAGTAGGATATAATTTATTTAATAAAATACATTATTTTAGATAATAAAATAAGCTATTTATAATGAATACCTGTCAATATTCATTTTGCTGCTCCCAGTTAACTCACATTTGGCCAGTGGGAGCTCCTTCAATTTTATTTTATTTTCTTTTTTCTTTTTTTGACATGTCCCCATCTTTTTTTGGTGCACTTCCTTACTTTCTGGAGCAATAAGATATTCCAGGCTCATCTTGTACTTTTCCTGCTGCTTTCCTAGAATCAGCCATTTCTTGAAGGAACCCTGGTTTCTTTTATTGGGTAACGGTATTTAGAAACCAAGATCTGGGCAGCAGGTATGCTTCTTGCTACTGGAGTTTCATTCTTTCAGCTGTCCTTTTCAGCAGACCAAGCTAATAAATTAGGAGTTTAAGCTGATTCCTCAGTCAGTATATTGTAATTTCTTTTTATACTGCTGTAACTACTTAGAAGAATGTGTTCTCCTTTTAAGTAAGTACTTTCAACTAGGTCTTCGATTTAATTTTGCTGTGGATGGATCTTGTTTTCCAAAACATTTTAAGTTTCTTGGGAGTGGGAATCTTGTCTTAAACCTCTTTGTTGTATACTGGCGAATATGTTCTTGAACATGGTTGATGGCCAAATTGTTTTTATGGTGTATCATTATAATAATGACTTGATATTATCTCTCTTACTCTGATTCCATAACTGAATATTTTTTTGTTTATTGTAACATTTAACATTATAACTAATTTTGTTGAAATCTTTTTTTTTTAAGGGAATTGGTGATTCATTTGTTCTGTTTTTAATAACTTTGCTCCCTTAGAAGAAATGAAAAACTTTAAAGTTTTTTAATTTTAAAATTTTAAAAACCTAATTCCTAAGGTTAAAGTATGTAATTAAAGAACATCAAAATGCTTAATGTTGGCATTGCTGTTTTATAGTGTTTTGTCCTTTAGCAAGTAATAAACTTTTTGACATCACTTTAATTGTAGAATGAGATATCTAGATCCTTTTTTTATGTTAAGTGCTCTATCCCTAATTAAAATTAAGTTGTTCATGAAAGTAAAATTAAGTTGCCACAAAGTATAGTGGAAAGCATATTGTACTTGAGAACCAAGAGTTATTGGGCTCTAGTTCTCTGTAATCATTGAATTACTTTGGTGGTTTATTTCTCTGTTTGGTCTTCGTTGCCTTGTTCATTCATTTGAGGGATGCCAATGACCGAATCCTGGCTCTCATAGTCGGATAAGAGTATGGACATATATGTGTTTATAATCTACTGTGATATGAGTGTGTTTTTAATTCACTGTGGTATGTGCTTGATGTGTACAGTACAGAATGCTATGGAAGCATGTAGAAGGGGCACTTAGCCCAGTTTCTGGGAGGCCAAGAAAATTTATCCTAGAGGAAGTGATATTTGAGTTGAAGCCTGAAGAGTGAATAAGAACGACTTAGGCTGATGAAGAGGGAGGATAGATGTCTCAAGCGTGTGTTAAGGTCAGACAGTACATATACTGGTGAGCTTGGATTACTTTTAAGAAACTCAGAGAGTATGGTTTGGCTTGATCAGGAAGAGAAGAGAAGGCAAATACTATAGGAGCAGAGAAAATGAGGCCAGAGATGTAAATAGGGGCCAGATTGTGAAAAGCCTTTAAGCTATGTTAGGGAATTTGGACTTTGTCCTAGGGGAAACAGAAACATCTTATGCCTGGGAGAAAATTAATTAGAAAAATAATGCTGGTTGCACTGTGGGGAATTATTTGGAAAGAGTTAAGAGTAGTAGGCAGGGAGAATATTAAGCAGGGTGTTAGGACAAATCAGTTGAGAGGGAGGTGTAACGTGGCCTGGACTGTGGTAGTTGGAGGGTTGAAGAGTAGGTGGATTTGAGAGAGACGAATCTAGGAGGTAGAATTAGAGCACTCAGTGATTGAGGTTATATGGAATGTAAAAGAGAAAAAGGAGTTAGGGGTAATGATTAGGTTTTTATCATTTGGGCAGCTGAGGAAATGAATGGGCTGTTTCCTGAAATAGGAAGCACAGGAGGAAGAGCAGGTTTGAGAGGAAGATGAAGAGCTTAGATGTAAGAACATATCCTGAAGGATAAGGAGAGAGCCACTTGAGTGGGATGTATGAAGTTGCTGTCAGAAGTGGAACAGTTCTTGGAAATGATGAAGCCTGGGAATTTGGCTGTGGGATGGGTGTTTGAAGAGAAGTGGAAGTAATCAGGCAACTGAGAAGACTTACCTGTAAAAGCACCTAAGACATGTCTGCCCTAAGGCAGAAGGCCCTGTTTTTAGATGACTTCAAGGTATTCAGTGTTTGATCTTACAAAATAGAAATGAAAAATTTCATATACTGTATTTTTAATAAGGTTGTCTTAAGTTAAAAATGAAAAAAGACAAAACCTACAAAAACATTTTTTTCTGAACAAAGCAGGAGAGTAACTGTTTAATGGCTGCAAATAGTTAAAATGCCAATGCTCCTAAATAGTGACTAAAATTATGAAATAGAACAGGCATATAAAAATTAGAGTGGATAATGTGATGAATACTAGAGTATACCACCTCACCTAAGAAATGCACCTCTGTGAATATTTCCATCCCATTGTCCTTCCTTCTCCAGACGTAATCATTATCTTAAATTTGGATTCAAATGAGAAGATTCATTCATTTCTTTATTTTGCTAACTGCTTATATATTGGTAAACATTATATAATGTTTTACATTTTTTAAAACTTTGTAAAACAATATTGAATTCTGCATGTCCTGCAATTTATGAATCAGCAAATAATCATACTGTAAATAAACATTTATCTGTTCTTTTCAGTATATTGAATTGGATCTTAACACTGGAAAAAATGATGGATATTATGTTGTTGATATTGATGAATAATATAAATTGTTATAATTTACTCAGTGTTTTTTGTATATCTTAGACTAATCATGTCATGAGTATCCTTTTTTTTACTGCTCTCAGTAAAAGATAACACCTTAACAGTATTTTATTGTGAAATCATGTTAGACTTACAGAAAAGTAAAAATAGTAGAGACAGTTTGCTTATATTCTTTACCCAGCTTCCTCTAATATTGACAGTGTTCATAACCATCGTACAACTAACAAAATCAGGAGATTAATACAGTATGATACTATTAACTAAACTATAGACGTTATTTGAATTTTATCAGTTTTCCTAACCTCCTGACTTTTTCTAGTAGGATCCAAACCAGGATCCCACATTGCCATTTATTTGTTTTATGTCCTTAATCTCCTCAAATCTGTGACATTAACTCTTTTTTTCCTTGTCTTTTATGACCACAAATGACACTTTTGATGAGTGCTGGTCATTATTTTATAGAATGTCTTTCAATTTGGGTTTGCAGTAATACCACTGAAGTGATAGTATCATATCAGGGAAAATATGCCATACAGTGGTACATAATGTCAGTGTCTTATTACTGTTGATGTTAACCTTGATGAAGATAGTATCTGCTGGTTTCTCCACTGTAAAGCCAGTTGTGATTAATATATATACCTTGGGGGAGATAGTTTGAGACTGTGCTAATTTCCTGTTTCTCCTCGACTTCCACAGATTTTAGCATCCATTGGTAGTTCTTATGTGCAACTATATTTAGTGTAGTATTTGTCTAATGGTGGTTTTTTTATTTTCCTTGTTTCTTTCTCCTTTATTAATTGAAGTTCTTCTGTAACAAAGAATTGCCCTTCTCCTCCATTTGTTTATTTAATCATTTATTTATATCAGTATAGAGGCAAAGATGTATTTCATTTTGCGCGTTATAGTCCAATACTATCATTATTTATTTTGTTGCTCGTACTGTTCGGCTTCAGTTGGGAAAAGACATAGGTAGTCAGCTTACACTGGGGAGCAAGAGACCCCAGAAAGTACCTTGCAGAAGGATAAATAAAGTAATTTAAATACTCTTTATTTCATTGTAATGGCATGGAAAAGCAAGTTCTGAGTTACTGCAAGAGTCCTAAGTGCTTTTTTTCTGTAAAGCATGGTTATTAATTCAGAGGTTTGTGTCTATAATGTAAATCAGGAATACTTTGGTTTTATTATTACTTGAATGAGTTATAGGCCTATCTTCAGCCAAGAACTTTTTTAGTAGTTCTTTATTCTAATGACAATCTAATACGTGAAGTTTTTTTTTTATTCAATTTTATTGCGATATATTCACATACCATACAGTCATCCAAAGTGTATAATCTGTTGTTCACAGTACCATCATCTAGTTGTGCATTCATCACCCCCATCTATTTTTTGAACATTTTCCTTGTACCAGAAAAAGTAAAAATAAGTGTTAAAAAATAAAAGTAAAGAAGAACACCAGATCACCCCCCCACCCTATTTTTCATTTAGGTTTTTTGTCCCTATTATTCTACTCATCCATCCATACACTGGGTAAAGGGAGTGTGATCCACAAGGCTTTCACAGTCACCGTGTCACCCCTTGTAAGCTACATTGCTATACAATTGTCTCATGAAGGTTTTTTGAAAAGGTTAACTTCTAAATTTGGGAATGAATCTGATAGATATTAACTTCTTTGAAAATTAAACAACATATACCTCTTTTCACCCTTTTCCTACTCTCTTGTGGTTTTCTCAGGTTTATTTTATGGTCTTGACAGTTGTCCTTTGCTTACCGTAAATGGTAGGTGTGGTGTTATTCTCCAGCTTTCTTAGTTAACTCTTATTATCGTGTTTAATAATATGGACTTAAATCTGTTTATTGTAGCTTAAGTTAATTGGATCTCTGTCTTATGCTTTTAGCTTTATTTGTATCTTGCTTTTTTTTTTTAAATATTCATGTAATGTTTTATTTGCTGATCTCTTTGAAACATTCCAAAATTCATAATAACCAATGGAACGTTCCATGCTAAAGTGTTGCTCAATGTGACAAATTTCTAACAAAAAAATTTTTAATGTATAGTGCCTTCATTTTACTCTTTTCTAAAATTCAATTTCATTGAGATATATTCATGTACCATACAGTCATCTGTGGTATACTATCACCTCTTCACAGTACCGTCATATAGTTGTGTATTCATCACCCCAATTTTTGAACATTTTCCTTGCACCATAAAGAATAAAAATAAGAATAAAAAATAAAAGTAAAAAAGAAAACCCAAATCATTCCACCCCCCATTCCACCCTGTTTTTCATTTAGGTTTTGTCCCCTTTTTTCTACTCACCCATCCATTCACTGGATAAAAGGAGTGTTAGCCACAAGGTTTTCACAATCATACCATCACACCATGTGAGCTATGTAGTTACACAGTCATCTTTAAGAGTCAAGGTTGCAATTGACAATTTCAGGTGTTTCCTTCTAGCTATTCCAATACACTTCAAGACATCTTTAAGAGTCAAGGTTGCAGTTTGACAATTTTAGATGTTTCCTTCTAGCTATTCCAATACACTAAAAACTAAAAAGGGATATCTATATAGTTGACCTCTCATGTGTCTTGCTTTTTAACATGAGAAATTTAACATAAAGTTGATAATACACATGGAAGTTCTTTATGCTTGGTTTCTAGAATTTAGTTGTTTAAAATATTTATTAGCATTAAGCATTTCTTTCCATAGAATTGACAAGTTTTGTGCCAGTGTCTTATGTTGTTGGAATAGAGATCAACTTGTTTCATTACTCATTATTTGTTTTCTTTTTATAAAAATATCAACCAGATTTAATGGCTTTAAGAATGAAAAAACTTTCATAATATAAATGTAAACTTTTTACTATTAATTACACATCTTTGGAATTCTCCACATGGCTTTTCAGTGGCGTACCCATCCGTACCCATCTGTCCATCCTTGGAATTTCATTTATAAACTTTAATTTTTTTTCATAGTTTCCATGAGTTTTATACTTGAGAGACTCTTTAAACTTTCATTTCCTTATTTAAACGATTGTTGGCCAAATTTTTTTTTTTCTGATCTCCGTTCTTCCCTTTTTTCTGCTGATCGCTATTGACCTGTAAATATGGATAGCCCCTAAAGCAGTGTCTTTCACTTTGTTCCACCACTCACTCTTTTGGATTCTGTTTCCTGTGTTGTCTTACTGCCTTATCTATTGTTTCTATATTGTTGATTTTGAAGTATAAAAACATATAAGGAATAGTTCTTTGCTTCTAGGAGGAAATGGCTTAGGGAGGGTAAAGTCTAATTAATTACTATGTTGTATTAATTATTAAATGATGTATATATTTTAGAGACAAGAATGGATTAGGGAGTTTAGGGAAGGAAGAGTTCAGAGGTGATCAGGAGACACTTCATGGAGAATCAGTATTTGAACTGAATGTCAAATTTTATTGTCAGAGATGTGCAAAAGATATTCCATATGGTGGGAATAGTTTGAGCAAAAGGGCCAAAACAGGAAAACGAGAGGTGTGCATCAGGCACAGTTTGGTTAGGCTGGATGACTTTGTGGAAGTAGAGTACAAGATAGAAAAGTTAGTAAGATGTATGAATACGGTGTCCAAACTTTTTCTAGATTCTGGCCAACTGCCTTATTATTATGGAAATCTTTTTGACATACTTTGTCACTTTACCAAACCTAAGTGTGATATGTATTTAGCCATTTTGATAAGTGCATAGTCAAATTTTAAAGTGTATTCATTGTAAAACTTTTTTTTTAAAGAAGCTGTGTGAAGAGATGTTTTGGGCCTCATGGGTAGTTTGGGGGATGTGGATGGACATGTGGAAGGGCATGGGGGAAATGGCATTTCCTGCCATGATGAGTATACTATCACATTATGACACAAGTGCTACCTTTTCCATCCACTACTTAAAAATGTAATAGACTGTGCTTTAATGAGGATTACACAAAAGAACCACTTTTTTTAACCTTACCTGTGCAGCTGAGGCTGGAACTGTGCATTATTCCCATTAACAAGATTTGTCTTGCCTTTCTCTTTTCTTTGCATTTTTTTTCATTTTAATTCATATGCTCTTCTGTTTTCAAAGTTGTGCACACTTGTGTTCTGCCCATCTGTCCTATCATTTCATCCTACACTGTGCTTTGCTCTTTTTGTTCACACTTACTTAGGTTTATGTCATCTTTTTTTTTACCTCCTGTAATTGGAACAATTCCTGTTTTCATGTGTGCCTACCATCACTTTTTTCCTTAAACACTTGCTTCTGTAAAATTTTACTGATTTAAAGATACTGTTTCTTATGAATTAGTGTTTATATATGTCTTTATAAATCTTTCCTTTTAAGGCTTTCATAGTATTTTCTTCAATTCTAGTATCAGATAGTATTTCAAGTATGTTCCGAAACTTCTAATTTGGCTTTTGCTATAATGTTTGCCTTTTTGCCATTTTCATTGAAATGTCATTAAATACAGACTTGTTATTGACTTCGAGCAGCATTCTCCATCTATTTCATTTGCCTGTTTTCTGTATTATTTCCTTATCAGTGTATTTGTCTCTCTCATAAATAATAATAATGATAATAGTGATCATGATGATTGTGGTGGTTTGAAGCTCTATGTACCCTGGAAAACATGTTCTTAAATTTAATCCATTCCTGTGGGTGTAAACCCATTGTAAGTAGGACCTTTTGATGAGGCTTCTTCAGTTAAGGTGTGACCTACCTAAGCAGAAAGGGTTTTAAAGAAGTCTTACTGGAGTCCTTTATAAGTGAAATGAAATGGAGAGAGAGAAAGCCACAGGAAGCATGAAGGTGAAATTCAACAGAACCCAGAAAGGAGGAGGAGATGAGGAGGTGTCATGTACCTTGCCATGTGACAAAGTAAGGACCAAAAGCTAGCCCACAGCCAACCCCAGAACACCAATTTTTGAGGAGAAAGCATCACTTTGATGCCTTGATTTGAACTTTATTTTAGCCTCAAAACTGTAAGCTAATAAATTTCCATTGTTTAACCCAACTTATTTCACAGTATTTGCTTGAGCAGCTGAGGAAACTAAAACGAAGATGATTAAAAAATAGCCATAGTAATTAGCTGGTACCTACTTGCCAGGCAGTATGCTGAAGACCTTACATGCTTATTTAATGCTCACAACTAAACTTATTAGGAATAGGAGCTTGTACTATACCATTTTATAGATGAGGAAATTGAAACTCAGAAGGGTAATGTTGATTGCTTTGGGTCTCAACTTTGCGAAGTCAGAAAAATCTTTCAATTATATATAGCTTTTCAGTGTTGAGCAGTGACTTGCATAATGTGTGAATTGTGGATCTTTGTATGTTCTTTGGTGGTGGTGGTGGTGGTGGTTCAAAATTTTATAGACAAATTTCTTCCTGAATGGAATCAAAAAATATGCAGTCTATAGTGTCTGGCTTTTTTCCCCTCAGCAAAATGTTTTTGAGATTCATCCATGTTGTGTTTGTCAGTAGTTTGTTCCAATTTATTGTTGACTTGTTTCAGTGTATGTTTATGCCACAGTTTGTTTATCCGTTCACCTTTGATGGAGATTTTGGTTGTTTCCAGTTGAAGGCTATTATGGTTAAAGCCACTGTGAACAATTGAATACAAGTCTTTGTGTGTACATATAGAACTATGATTCATTTTGAAGTAATTTTTGTGAATGGTGTGAGGTAGTGTTCCAGTACTATTTGTTGTAAAGCTTTCATTTCTGCGCTGAGTTACCTTGACACCTTTGTGGAAAATCAACTGACCATATGTATATGAATTTATTTCTGGATTCTCGATTCTGTTCCACTGATTTATATGTTTTTCTTCAACCAAGAGCACAATGTATTAGATACTTAGCTTTATGCTAAGTCTTGAAATCACATAGAGTAAATCCTCCAACCTTTTTTTTTTTTTTCCTTCACAATTGTTTTGGTTAATTCTATAAATTTTGAATCAGCTTGTCAGTTTCTACAAGAAAGCCTGCTGGAATTTTGATTGGGATTGTATTGAACTTCTAGATCTGTTGGGGGAGAATCAGTATCACAATATTGGTTGAGTGTTTGTATCCATTTTTTTAGGTTTTCCTTAATTTTGCTCAGCAGTATTTTGTAGTTTTCGGGGTACTAGTCTTTCACATATCTTACTAAGTTTGTTTTTATGTATTTCATGCTTTTGATACTATTAAAATGGTATTTCTTAAATTTAATTTTGAAATTCGTTACTGGTATAGAAATGCAATTGATAATGATTTCTTTCAAATATTGTTCTTGCATCCTACACCCTTGAAAAACTCACTTCTTAGTTCCAGTCATTTTATTGTAGATTCTTGGGTATTTTCTGTGTATGTTGTCATGTCATGTGTGAATAAAGGTTGTTTTACTTCTCCCTTTCCCTTCTTGATGGCTTTTCTTTTTTTTTCTTGCGTTATTGCACTGGTTAGCACCTTCAGTAAAATGGTGAATAGAAACGATGAGAGCAGGCATCCTTGCCTTGTTCCCAGGCTTAGGTGGGGAAATGAAATATTTGGCAGTTAAGTATGATGTTTGCTGTGTTTTCCATTGATGCCCTTAATTATGTCAAGGATGTTCCCTTCTTTCCTGGTTTCTGAGAGTTTTTATCACAAATGGTTGTTTTTTCCTGACCATGCTTTCCTGCATCTATTGAAATAATCATATGGCTTTTCTTTATTAATATGTTAATGTATTGAGTTACGTTGAATGAATCCCTACTTGTACTGGTATTTTCCTTTTCATATATTGCTGGATTTGGTCTTCTAATAACTTTTAAGGATTTTTACATCTATATACATGCGTTTTATTGGCCTGTTTTCTTTTTTTTGTATTCTTTTTGTCTGTTTTGGGATCAGGGTTATGCTGGTCTTAATAAGTTAGTTATTGCCCTCTGTTTCCTAAAAGAGTTTTTGCATAAGACTGGTATTATATTTTCTTTAGATATTTAGGCAGATGCACCGATGAAGCCTTTTGGGTCTTGAGTTTTCTTTGGGGGAAACTTTTTTTTTATTATGAATTCAATTTCTTTATTATACATAGGATTATTCAGATTTTCTTTTTCTGTCAGTTTGATAATCTGTGTTCTTCTAGGAATTTTGTCTATTTCATTTTAATAGTCAAATTTGTGTATTTTTGGTATTTGATTCCATATGTTTTCTAGTTTTCCTCTTGGTAATTTTTTTGACCCATCAGTTACATAGAAATGTGTTAATTTCCAACTATTTGAAAATTTTCCCAGTCTTTTTGTTACTGATTTTTTATTTAGTTCATTGTCAGAAAACATTTTCTTTATGATTTTAATTTTTGTAAATTTATTTGAGTCTTGTTTTATGGTCTAGCATATATTCTCTCTTGGTAAATATACTTTATATACTTGAAAATAATGTTTATGCTGATGTAGTTGGTTATAGTATGCAGTTAGGTCAAACTGGCTCATAGTGTTCTTCAGGTTTTATGTATCTTCACTGATTTTCGGTCTACTTGTTTTAGCAATTGTTATGAAAAAAGGTGTTGAAATCTCCAGCTACGATTATAGATTTGTTTATTCTTCCTTTACTTCTGTCAGTATTTGGTTCATGCATTTTGAAATTCTGTTAGTGGCTGTGTGACCATTTAGGATTATTTTTCATTCTTGATAAATTGACGCTTTAGGCATTAGGAAATGTTCTTTATCCCTGGTGAAATATTTCTTCTCTTGAAATGTGCTTTGCCCAATATTAATATAGGCACTCTGAATTTCTTTAGATTAATGTTTGTATGGTATATCCTTTTCCATTCTTTTACTTTTAACTTATCAGTGTTGTTACATTTGTTACATTTAAAGTGGGTATCTTATAGATAGCATATAGTTGGGTCTTGCTTTTTTATCCAGTCTGACAATCTCTATTTTTAATCTAGTCTGTCAGTCTCTTCCTTTTAATTGGGATGTTTAGACCATCTATACGTAATGCAGTTATCTATATATTTGGATTTAAGTCTATCATCTTGCTGTTTGTTTTCTGTCCTACCTTTTTGTATATCCTTTTCCTCTTTTCCTGCTTTTTTGGATTGAATTTTTTTTTTTTTTTTTGGCATTCCATTTTATCTCCTCTTGACTTACTAATTTTATTTGCATCTTTTAAATAGTTACTCTAGGGCTTTACAGTGTGTATCTTGAACTTACTACAGTCTACCTTCATCACTTGATGAGTAGTGTAAGATCCTTACTACAGTGTACTTCTAATTCTCTGTCCCCCATTCTTTGTGCTATCATTGTCATTCCTATTGGTCTACATACTTTATAAACCTCACAATACATTGTTACTCCTTTTACTTTAGGTGACCAATTTTCATTTTAAAAATTAAAAATAAAACAAATGTCATTCATAATTACATATTTACTGTTTCTGTTGCTCTTTATTCCTTTGTTTAGAACTGTGTTTCTGTCTACTGTCATTCTTCTTCCTGAAGAACTTCCCTTTAATGTTTCTTGTAGTACAGGACTGAAAGTGACCGATTGTCTCAACTTTTGTCTGAAAATGTCTTTGTTTCCCCTTCATCTGTGAAGGATATTTTTGCTTTATGTAGATTTTAGTTTACAGTTTGTTTGTTTCCTAGCAGTTTGAAGTTGTTCTTTGTCTTTTTGTTTGCTTGACTTTGGACAAGGAGTCTGGTAACTTCTGTCTTTGTTTTTTCTCTATATTGACCACCCCCCCACCCCCCCACCCCCATCAGCTGCTTTTAAGATTTTCTCTGTATTACTACTGGTTTTCAGCAGTTTGATTATTATGTTTTTTATGTGTTTTCTCTGTGCTTATCCTGATCGATGTTTGAGTTTCTTGAATATGTGGGTTCAATTTTCCTCGAATTTGTTCATTCTTTGGCCTTTATTTCTTCAGGTATTTTTTCCTGTCTGTTCATCCTTCTGGGCTGGGACTCTAATCACATTTTTTTTAGACTGCTTGATATTGTCTCATAGGTCCCTGATGGTCTGTTCATTTTTTTTCCTTCTATTTTTACATCTTTAATTAAGTAATCTTTTTTTCCTGCTTTTAAGTTCACCCAACAGTTCTTTGAGATATTGTAATTTTTATCTTTGGAAAATCCAGTTCATTCTTTTAAAAATCTTTTTTTTTTCCCTATTCCTAAAGGAATAGAAAGGAATTTTCTATTCCTTTAATAATTGTTTTGAAATTAATGTCTTTAAAGATATTATCTCTCTTGTTTTGGGGTCTGTTTCTTTTGCCAGATTTTTTTTCTCTTGGTATGTGTCACATTTCACCGTTTTCTTAGGTTTAGTAAGTTTTGATTGGCTTTTGAACAGTGTAAACAAATTGTCGTCTGGGTTTTGTTGATTTTCTTTCTGTAGATTTTAATTTTTTATTGGAGGCCTGCTAAATTTCAATCACTTTGAACCTTTTGAGATTTGTTTTTAGACTGTTTTGGCAGATCTAGCATAACCTTTACTCTAGGATTAGTTTAGTACCACTACTAGGGGGCGATGCTTCAATTGCTACTAGATTGCTTCAGCTCTCAATGGTGCCTCTCTCCCCTCTGATTGGAACTTGATTATCCCCCAATCTTGTGTGAGTTCTGGTATTATTTTAGCCTGCTGCTGCTCCCTGATCATTATTTGCCTGGCCTTGTGGAGCTTAACCTTACACGTGACTGCATCATAGTCAACAAAATCTATAGCACTGAACTGTCAAGTGCAGTAGCCATGTGGTTATTGAGCATTTGAATTGTGGCTAATCTGAACTTAAATGTGCACACTGAATTTTGGAGACTTAAAAATATGGAGGAAAAGAATGTAAAACAGCTTATTAATAATTTTTTATGTTGATTACATCCTGAATTGATAATATCTTGGACATACTGGGTGAAGTAAATTATATTCTTAAAATTTTTTTTTTACTTTTAAAATGTGGTTACTAGAAAATGTAAAATCAGATTTTAGGCTCATGTTTTGTTTCTGGTGGACAGTACTACTCTAAGGATCTCTCTGCAGATTTCAAGAATGCTGTGTCTCCTAAGGTCTATCCTCTGGTACTCTGCCCACACACTCTAGCCACCCCAGCTTCCTTGAATTTCCATCTTGTGTCCATCACTTCTACTCACCAAGTCCACCATATTCTGCTTAGTGTCTCTTTCCTGCACTGCTATTCTCACTGTACTTCAAGGGGTTTGTAGGAGACACTTCGTTTCCCATTTCTCAGGAATTATAACACTCAGCTACCTGTTGTGAAATGTTATAAAATTATAGTTTTATGGATCTGGCCAGTTTTCTAGGTGATTACAGTAGGAGAGCATCATGGCTGCTAGCAAAAACCTTTCTAAGGCCTGAGTGATAAGTTGCATGCCTGTATGTGAGAGCTGACCCTCATTTGAATTTAAAAAAAAAAAAAAAAAGCCATTGCAACTAAACCTAAGTTTGGATTAGTAAGAAATTTGTAATTGAGCAAATATGAATCTTTTATTGTGCATATGTTATTTATATTCTTTTGTGTATGTTCTTTTGGGAAGTTTCATTTTTGTTTTGTTTTCACTGACTTTAAAGCTGTTTGCTTTCATATAGAAACCTCTGGTTTGCTTGGCATTGTGTAATGCTCAGGGCAGAGGTGTCCAGTGGGATCTTGATAATTTCCCAACTTAAGGCAATAATTTCCCTCATAATTGCATTGAATTTTATATCAAGATTTGATGAGAGGCTTAGGTTTTTAGGTTCTTAGTTGAAAGTAGGAATATTAATATCATGTCAGCAGTACTTGGTTTTTACATTGTAGTGTATTGGCATTTACTGGTTGGACATTTAAATAAGATGATATAGAAAGAGATCTGACTTAGCGAATGATTTATTTGGGACCATTCAGGTCTTTAATTATCATTAACACATCTAGATGTTGGCTAGTTGTGTGATAAAGCATAGTGGAGACATTTAAAGAGAGGGGTTTGAACGTTGAGTGAAATATTTCATTTAACCATCTTGTTAGTGTGGAAAATCGGAGATTGACAATACCTTGTGTCATAGAGTAAAAGGTGATAGGCAGCATTTAACTATCACTGAAATGATAATGTTCTTGCCTTCAAAAGTCTCATTGCTTTCAGAGTATATTCTTCTTTAAAAATTTTTAAGCTTTTAAGAATCTTGGTGACTTTTGAGACACTGTTTTGTGTAATTTATAGTACTGGTAATTATATGGAAAGTTAAAATTTGAAAAAGTATTACTGAGAAATTATCAGTATTTATAGATCTAATTTTTGCTCACAGCAGACATCCACCCCGTGAAGGTGTCACATATAGGCATAGAAGTGCAATGTATATCCAAATCTGCTCAAATGTATCAGTCCGCTGAGACTAAGTTTTACTTAACTGTCTTTGAAATCTATTGCTAAAGTAGACATTTATTTTTTCATTTGTTTAATTCATTAAACAAATCATTAACATGGTTGTGGTTTTACGTAGCAGTTAAAAGGAAGTCTAGGTTCTCATCCTGGCTTCACCATTTTACTAGCTGCACTACCTTGGCTGTTTACTTAGAATGTGTTTCCCCATAAGGATAATAATGAGGTTGTTGTTAGCTTTATGTCAGATAATATATGTAAAGCAATTAGAATACTAATTAGCATATGATAAATACTCCAGTGTTATTTATTGCTGCAGTTATAAACCATTTGTTCTTCCTGTTATTATTATTGCATTAGGGCTTCCCTGGGTACCTTTTCTAAAATTTGAAACTCCCTCTGATACTACTTCGTACCCTGCTTTGATTATTCTCATTAAGGACTTTCTACTAACCTACTATATATGATATATTTCTTATTCATCTGACTCCCCCACTGGAATGTAAGCTTCATGAGTCATTGGGATTTATTCCTAGCATCTAGGAAAGTGTCTGGAATATATCAGGTGCTAGTAAATATTTGCTAAATGTATTATATTGAATGAATGAATTGGTTGCCAGACATTGACTAGACATCAGGGATATAAAAATGAACAAAGAACAAAGATCCTTCCTTTAAAAAAAATGTGTAGTATAAAAGAGGTGACCCATACTTACAAAACTAACTATAATAATTTTGCCCTCTTGGAAGGGGTGGTAGTGGTAATGACATCTTGGGTATGGTCTCACGGAATGTGTCATTAACTGAATATTTGAGTCATCTAAGAGATCGGGGGGAGGTTTCCAGGCTGAGGTAAAAATTTGAATAAAATTATGGAGTTTGACAGTTTGGGGTATGGCCTGCAGTCCAGGTTAATGACAACATAGGTTCAGGGGAAGTGGAGGGAGGTAGGAGGCTGGTTGGAACCAGGTTTGGGAGGGATAGCACTTAGAGGTCCAAGTTGTCTTGCTCTTGGCTGAACAGAAGCAATGGTATTTAAAGGTTCAGTATATGAAGTTTAATGAGAACTGGCTGTGGCTCTTAACATTTTAGTTTTGATTTTATTTTTTGAAGGTGAGAGTGGTTCTTCATTATAGATTAGTATAATAGAACTATAAAAATTTTATTTTTACAGTATTGCCTTTTAAAAAGTATTTGGGAACTATGTATAAAACACAGGCCATCCATGACAATATATTTATTGGATTTAGGAATGAATTTTGACATAAGAATATGTACCAACATTTGAAAGTACCAAGTTTGCATTTGTCAGGTATATACTGTGGCACAGGTTGCTAAATGTTAATTCCTACTGTGACTCTGACACAAAGCTAGTGTAAAATAGATTTAAAAATAATTAGTTTTGTTTAGATTGAGGACCCATGAAATATAGTTTCACTTTGTATCACTAGATTTTAAAAATTTGTATTACAATTAAATGTGCATTCTATATTTCAGTAAAATTGAATTAAAAGCAGAAATTAGCTTTTTGTTAACCTCTTTAACCTTGTTAGAAAAAGCTTATTTTATGTGTGTGTACATCTTAAAGTTCCAGCTTTTAATAATTTGTTAATATAAAAAGAACATTTGACAGTTTGTGTTTTTTATTTTTCCTATAGGAAGTATTCATTTCCAAATAGAAATAAAATCATAGTACCACTAATTAATATTGCTGAATCACATTCAGAAGACCAGTGTTTCTGTGAAGGAAGTATCGTTTTCATTTGATGAAGCACATTTGCTTGGGGTTGGTAGAATTACCCATTCATGCAATTCTGAATTATTGGAGAAGCATCATAATTGATCCTGGCCAATCTAGGGGCGAGGAGAAGGGTGACTTTTTTCCATCTTACGTCTTCTACCTAAGTGCCCCTCCACCATGGTCCTTGCCACTAAGCAAGAATTTAGCAGGACTGGGTTTAAGGTACAGAGTGAGAGCAAATAACCCTTATCCACCTCATCCTTTGGGTAATGTGAATCTTTTATTCTTTTATTAATGTGAATCATTGACAGTTTATTGGTTTGGTATTTATTTTTGGTATTTTATGTTCATTATTTTCATTTCATTGTTTCCTTTAAAAGATTGGAAGTGAAAAGTACAAATATACTTACACTATATTTGAATACAAACATTTTAAGGCAGTAGAAATTACCTATCCCTTGACAATTTTCTTTTTAAAATGAGGGTGTAATACAATGATCATTTCCCACTATTTAATCAAAATTGGTAAATTCAATAGGATATGTGTATCTGGTAAATATAAAGCATGTTATATGATATAGAGGAAAGGAAAATGGGACTTAAGAAAACAAATTTTTGAACCTTGGAGTACTAAATGTTTACTGAAAATTTGTGTAGTCTTCCCCCCCAAAATGGATTTGTGACATTAAGAAATACTCAGTTGGCTGATATTTTGTTTTTAATAGCCAAATAAAACAACTGATTTTAAAAAAAATTATTTTTCCATCTTTTAACAAATACTTGTGAAGCTATATGCCAGGCTTGGTTTTGAGTGCTGGGACTTTTTAATCTTGAAATAATGTATATTTAATACTCTTACAGAGTTAAGTACAATTATTAATCCATCCTATTTTTTTCTTTTTTAAGGAATTACATTTTCGAGAAAGGAACGAAGAAGAATTTTCTGCAAGGATCATTTCCAGCTGCACTTTTTGCTCATATTTCATTTCCAGTAAGACATTTTTCCTTTTTCTATATTATGAAGTAAACAAACACAGTGGGAATGTTTTTAAAAATTCAGGTTGTCCTTGTGATCCTGAATGATGGTCATTTTAGAGTTTAGTTTGAGAATTAATGTAGATCAATTCAGGACATTTGTAAAATCCACGCAAGGCATAAGATTGTGCAGTGGCAATTTCTCTTATGTGTTCTCTGGCATGCTGAAATACTCTAATACTGTTTGATCTTCTCTACTTCTTTCATATTCCTTATCAATTACTCTTTATTTGAGAAAAGAATAAAGTAAATCTACAGTAGGTAGTATGGATTTCTGTGGCAATAAATAGGAGAAAGGAAGGGTTGGAGGACATGAATTATGTAAGCTGAGGAAAGATTTTCAAGGAAGTGAAAGATGAAATAGACAAATCTAGCTATATCTCTTGAAAGATGAGGAGGGTCAAAGAGAAATATGAAGCAAATTTTAGGGAGCATTTTACAAATATGGGCATTTTTTGGTGACTTTGAATTTATTATCTTAAGTCATGGACCTGTATTTGCAAAGCTGTGGTGGAGTAGGGCATTTTGATAAAAAATTACACTGGTCTAGATGAATGTTCTCAATATGTCAATAAGATGTGTAGACCTTCTCAAAAGTTTTCCTGAGTTTTCTGAATTCCATCTTCTACTCACCATCGAAAAGTGATAACTAGAATGTTTTAAAATAATATAATTTTGAAAAATGTTGGAAGAGGATATTTTCAGTGTGTTATAAGTAAACATTAGCCTTTTAAGTATCATATATCATCGTACAAGCCTGATGATTGTCAGTAAAAACTAGGGAAAGATACCTTGTTTTTGTTGTTTTAAGGTTAGTTGTGCTTTTAGACATAAGGTCTTAATTTTTCCTTTAATAATGAAATGGTAGAAAAGAAATTGCTCTTTATCGACTTTCAAACTGAGTTCTACATTATTCTATTCAATATTAGTTTCATATGGCTGTATGTTTTTCTTGTTATAGCTTGATTGAAAGCTCATTTAATGATATCCCTTAGTTGGGAGAACTGGGAGAAAAGGGATTGTTTTTCCAATTGGAGCACAGTATCCCCCATCCCAAAACTTGTGTATGTATAGGCAGGATGGGAATAATAAAGTTTAAGTCTCATTTTTAAATGTAATGCTTGGTTAGTCTTCTTTAATTGAATGTTTTAAGTTTTTTTCTTTTCTCAACATTATTTACGTTCCTAATATATTTCTTGTCTTTTGCACAATAACTGCTCAATTTGAATTGAGCACTATAGGAATTTAACTGTCCTGATGTCCATAGCTCAGAGCTCATCATCTTCTCTGAACCTCAATGAGGGATGGCTGTGGGCATTTCAGCTGTTATGTTTGAGGTCATGGTAAAGCTTTAGGAAATGCTCTATGATGCCTTCTCCACTAGTCTCTAAGGATTTAGACAGTGTTTTGTTCTTCATGGAAGGCTTTCTTATGGCTCTGGGTTGTATTGAGGTAAATACTTGCTTAGGGGTTACTCTGAGTACTTCTTAGATGGGAATTGCTCTTTCCTTTTGAGTAGATACACACATTGACTGAAAAACCTCAGCTTAGGGATTTTCTCTATCACTGTGCCCTAAGCTGAAGTAGAAAGTGGAGAGTTTGGCATGAGGGATTGGGCAAAGTATTCCCTAGTTTTTTTTTTTTTCCCTCCAAATCTTGGAATCGCTTTGCTTCCTGGACTTTCCTAAGTGCCAGGAGATGTGACTGGACTGCAGGTTATATTTATATCATATTCAAAGGTTTATTTACCTGTCTATTCTAATTTATGAAAATAAATTTATGAATTTGAAATTTTTTAATTTCCTTAATTAAAAAAAAATCCCTCTTTAAAAAAAGGAAAAGTTTTGCTGAATTTACTTGGAATTTCTGTTGGAGTAGATATCAGTTTTAGCTGGAAGATTTGTAGTGGTGTTACTTTTTAGAAACTTAATCATGATTCTTATTTTGAAATGTGGGTTTTGTGGTTTATTTAAGAACATTTCTGAGTAATTACAGCCAAATTCTGCTTTTTTTTTTTTTAAGGCAAATTTACTGCTTAAACAGTAACGTTTATTTTCAGTAATAATTGGCATTGTACTTGTGGCTTGTGGGCGGGCATGAGGGTTTGAAATTCTGTGTGGTTTTTTTTGTATATATTATATTAATTTTATTTTGCCGTTTGAATTATTAAATCTTATATGTCTCTTTTTTCATATTTTCAGTAGCTTTTAGTATATTCAAAGTTGTGTAGCCATCACCATAATCAGTTTTAGAAAATGCATATATAACACTTCCAAAAGAAACTCCATATCCATTAATTGTCACTCCCCATAGATACCTCCTTCTCCCACAGCTGTAAGCAAACACTTACCTACTTTTTGTCTCTATAGGTTTGCATTATCTGGATGTTTCACAGGAATGAAATCAAACAGTGTGGTCTTTTGTGATGGGCTTCTTTCACTTAGTACATATTTTCAAGGTTTATCCATGTTATAGAATGTATCAGTTCCTCATTTCTTTTTGTTTCTAAGTAATATTCCATTGTATGGCTGTGTCACATTTTGTTTATTTATTTATCATTTGACAAGCATTGAGTTGTTTCCACCATTTGGCTATTAAGAACAATGCTGCTATGAACATTCATATACAGGTTTTTGTGTGAACATATATTCTCATTTCTTTTGGGTATATGCCTAGGAGTGGAATTGCTGGGTCACCTTTTGAGAACCGTTGGACTGTGCCAGAGTGCTTGCACTATTTTACAATCCCACCAGTAGTGTTTGAAGTTTCCAGTTTCTTCACATCCTCACCAACACTTACTATCTTTTTGAATATAGTCATTCTGGTGGGTGTGAAGTGGTATCTCATTGTTTTGATTTGTAATTCCCTATTGGTTTTGATTTGTAATTCCCTGTCAGTTTTGATTTGTAATTCCCTGTTGGCTAATACTGTTGAACATGTTTTCATGTATTGGCAATTTGTATATCTCCCTTGCAGTAATGTCTATTCAGCTGCTTTCCCCAATTTTTTTTTTTTTTAGTTTTTTTAATAGACTTTATTTTTCAGAACAGTTTTATATTTATAGGAAAATTGAGCAGATAGTACAGAGAGTTCTCATATACACTGCACCCAGTTTCCTTGTTATAAAAAACTTACACTAGTAAGGTACACTAACAATTAAATGAAAACTTGTACATTATTATTATTTTTAAATTCAGTTTTATTGAGATATATTCGCATACCATACAATCATAACAGTGTACAATCAGTTGTTCACAGTACCATTCATCACCAAAATCAATTTTTGAACATTTGCATTATTCCAAAAAAAAAAAAAGAATAAAAAAAGTAAAAAAGAACACCTAAAACATCCCATCCCTCCACTCTCCCCTATTTTTTGTTTAATTTTTGTCCCTATTTTTTTACTTGTTTGTCCATACATTGGCTAAAGGGAATGTGAGCCACGAGATTTTCACAATCACACAGTCACGCCCTGTAAGCTATGTAGTCATTCGACAGTTTCAGGTATTTCCTTCTAGCTATTCCAGTACACTAAAAACTACAAAGGAATATCTATATAATGCATAAGAATAACCTCCAAAATGACCTCTTGACTCCATTTGAAATCTGTCAGCCACTGAAACTTTGTTTTCCATTTTGCTTCCCCCTTTTGGTCAAGAAGACTTTCTGAATCCCACAGGGTCCAGGCTTATCCCCAGGAGTCATGTCCCAGGTTGCCAGGAAGATTTACACCCCTGGGAGTCATGTCCTGCATAGTGGGGAGGGCAGTGAGTTCACCTGCCGAGTGGAGTTAGAGAGAGAGAAGCCACATCTGAGCAACAAAAAAGGGATTTTCTGAGGAAGATTCTTGGGCAAGTTATAAGTAGGCTTAGCATTTCCTTTGCAGTAACAAGCTTCATAAGGGCATGCCCCAAGACTGAGGGCTCAGCTTACTAAGTTGGTAGTCCTCAATACTTGTGAGAATTCAGTAATTCCCCAGGTGGGGAAGTTTAATATTTCTGCATTTCCCCCCAGTTTCTTAGAGGGGCTCTGCACATACATTTTTATTCCTGCCCAAATTACTTTGATATGTGATACATTATTATTATTAACTAAAGTCCAGATTTTATTCAGATTTCCTTATTTCGTAAATATCAGGTCTCCATAGGCCCCTGTTGGCTATGGCAGTTTCTCAGACTTTCCTTGACAGCTTTGAGGAGTACTGGTTAGGTGTTTTGTAGGATTCCCCACTACTGGAATTTGTCTGATGTTTTTCTTATCATATAATATGATAAGACTGATGTCATGGAATATTAGAAGACCAGATAGGTAAAATCACATTTTCATTATATCAAGGTAAGTTATGACTGTTGATGTTGACTTTGATCACCTGAGCAAGATAGTGTTTGCCAAGTTTCTCTATTAGAAAGTAACTCTTTTGTTCCCTATCCATACTTTACTCCTTGAAAGGAAGTCGCTATGTACAGCTCACTCCTAAGGAATGGGAAGTTATGCTCTACTCCTTGAAGGTAGAGTATCTGCATAAATTGTTTGAAGTTCTTCTGCATGGGAGGTTTGTCTGTTTTCTCCCATTTATTTATTTATTCAATCATTTATTTATATCAGTATGGACTCATAGCTATTTATTTCATACTTTGGGCTGTAGTGCAGTACTACTTTATTTATTTTGTTGCTCAAATTGTTCTTAGCCTTGACCATTGGGAGCTCTTTTTAGCTGACTCCTTTGTTCCTTTGACATACTCCTCATTAATGTGGGGTGCTTTTTTTCTTTTTTTTTCTTAACTTTATTCAGATATATTTACACACCACACAAACCATCCAGAGTAGAAAATCAGTGGCTCACAGTATCATCACATACTTGTGCATACAGCCCCATGATCAATTTTAGAACATTTTCGTTGCTCCAGAATAGAAATAAAAATTAAAAAATGAGACCCAAATCCTCCCATACCCCTTCTCCCCCCATTGTTGACCCGTAATATTGGTGTAGTAAATTTGTTACTGTTGATGAAAGAATATTAAAATACACTGTTAACTCTAGTCTTCTGTGTGGTTTTGAAATTTTCTGAATACCTGTGTAGCCTTTGCTGTTACCTTATTTCAAGCAAAGATATCATTCCTTTCATCTCTGGGTATAATTGGTGTTCCCACCAGCTAAGTATGAGATTTCCAGTTTCTCTACATCCTCATTAACGCTTGTTATTGTCATTCTTTATAATTTTAGCCATTACTGTGGTGTGTAATGGTGTATTTTAATTTGTATTTTCCAAATGACTAGTAATGTCTTTTTGTGTGTGTGTGTTTTTGCCTTTTGTGTATCTTCTTTGGTGAGTTTCTCTTCAAATCTATTGCTCATTAAAAATTATTTTGACTTTATTATTGAGTTGTAAGAATTCTTTATATATTCTGATAGAAGTCCTTTAACATAAATTTATTTAGCAAATAGTTTTTTCTAATATGTGGCTTGTCTTTTCATTTTCTTAGTGTTTTTTTAAGAAGCAGTAGTTTTCTGTTTTGATGAAGTTCACTTTCTTTTTGTCCCCACCCCCACCCCATCCTGTGTGTGTATGGTTCAGGGATTTTGAATCCTATTAGAGAAATCTTTCTTTAATCCAGTCTTACATAGATTCTTTCCTGTGTTTTCTTCTAGAACTTTTGTATTTATAGTTCTTATATATAGGTCTGTGATCCATTTTGTGGTAATTTTTGTATATGGTTTGAGGTGAGAGTTGAGGTTTATTTCTTTGCCTATGGATATTAAATTTCTTCAGCATTTTAAAAAAGATATTACTTTCCTTATTGAATTACTTTGGCATCTTCATTGAAAATCAGTTGACCATTATGTGTGGATCTATTTCTGGACTCTCTGTTCTGTTCTGTTGATCTCTTCATGTATCCTTATGACAGTACTGTGCTGTCTTGATTTCTGTAGCTTTATACCAAGTCTTAAAATCAGGTGGTGTCGGAAATAAAGTGGTACCTGTAAGGGAATAAACGCTCTCTCGGTTCTGGAGGAGAAAAGAATTTATTTACTATCTTGCAAGATAGGGCGTCCAGCCAAACACATGGAAGGAAGGCTGGCGCGCCCGAGGAAGAGAATGGCGATGTTTAAATCTCCTACTCCTAATTCGCAAGTCCCTCCCCTGTTTCCCCATTGACTGGGTACTACAGAGGTTACAGCCTATCCGAGAACACTAACTAATTCATCTTTTGAGATTTTAATTTGTACAGCCAATCCCAGAGAGCCAACTAGCTCATTATTAAGATTTTGAACTGATTAGCCAATCCCCCCCCAAATTTTTATTTTTTTGCTGTGAGTTCCCGCCTCTGATACTACCTCATGTCTCTTTACATCAGGCAGATTCTCTCTTCTCTTTGTCTGGGGCTTGTTTAAACTGGTTTTGCCTCCATTTCCCTTATTCCATGCTGTCTCTATGTGAAAACGAAACTTATTCCTTTCTTACAGATTCCCTCCTCTTTCTTTTTAAACACTTTTAGTTTTCACATTTTAGATTCTCAAATTTGCTAAGGGCTTTTTCACATTTTTTATCATAGGGATCTTTTTTTTATTTTTGATTCTAGTGGTTTTGATGGGTTTTTGAACTAGCCTTTGAGCACACGGGATTATGTAGCACCCATCTGTTATAAACATTTTGGCTGGAATGATAAGGAAAATTAAAATAGATGTTGCAATTCCTTTCCATTTCTCGAACCAATTTTCCAACCATTCTATGAGTGGGTTGTTAATGCTAGAACTCTTTTCTAGTTTTTGAAATAAGGCTGTTAAGCCTTGTAGGGCTTTGGTGATAGTTCCATTAGGTGCAGTATTATTGGGGATGAATGTGCGACAATTTCCCCCAACTATAGCACAGATGCCTCCTTTTTCAGCTAGCGTTATGTCTAGGGCCATTCTGTTCTCCCATGCCATTCGGCTAGTGGCATCTAACTGTTCTGCCATTTTTTAATGACATTCCTGGTATAGTTGATAAATTTTAGCTGATGATTGACATTTTTATTGATGGTGACCCACCAGAATAAGGATGATTTAAATTCTGCAGCTAATTGATTTTTAGCTTTAAACTCTTTAGGAACTTTCTGGGGAACCCCTATACTATTTACAAACATTTTTTATTGAAGGAACTAGGTACACTTTGTACATTTTTCTTTTCTCCTTTGCCTTGGGTTGGTACTTTATTACTTTCAAATGCCAGGGTAAATGAGATAGCCAATTGAACCAGAGCACAGGTTCCTCCCCACCTTTCAGGTAGTGTTGGCCAGAGGATGCCCTTCCCACAGTACCACCAGAGGTCTGCTCGGGGTATAGTTAGGCTGGAGAAGTTGCCAGTACTATCCTTGCTCACATTCCACACCTGTGTACACAAAGCCATGGTACCAAGATTCTGGAGCCCTTCTTCCCATCTGGAGAGACAGGCAGAGTGGTTTCCGGGACCAAGGTGAGATGCTGGTATGGCTTTGACACTTCCCTCCTGGACTGGAGGGAAAAGGGAGGACAACGTACTACAACTTTCACCAGGAGTAGCATTTTGAAAGAGGAGTGTTATACATTTAAACTCCCTTTCATGCTTTTTCATCCCCAAGGGGAAGGGCATAATCTGAACAGTGGGTTGTTTGGTTGTACAAGCAAACAGTTACTTCTGTTTAGACTCTGGATGGTATGTTTGCCCCATTCTACCCAGGCATTTGTATTTCCATAACCTGTCTCTATTTCTGTGGTTTGCTTTAAGTCTTTGGCCTTAAGTATTCTACTGACCTTGGGGTCAATTTGTACTGGAGAGTTAAATTCCAGCCAAGTTTTCCTTAATGGTTTTTCCTTCAACCTGGGTTAAGACCCATCCCTCATACTGTGTGGTCCACCAAGCAGTGTTCCAAGAATAACAGGGGTTAGGTGTCTCATAAGTTATACTCTCAAATGTTTGCTCCCCAACAATCTTGCTTTCTACTTGAACAGTCTGCTTACATAAATGCTTATATTCCTTCCTCAGTTGTTGCTGATGTTTTAGATTTTTACAGCTCATTACTTGACAGACATCAAATTGTACAGTTTGAGACTTTAAGCCTTTGACTACACTTATAACCAGCTTAGCAGAACCTGTTACTCCTTGAATATAGAACATTATGATCAGTATAAGCAATTTCATCATTAAGCTATACACAGAGCACAATGCAAACATAGGGTTTAATCCAGCCCTTCCTCCCTCCTAGTATGTTCTTTCAACTGTTGCCTATTTAAGGTGATCCTTAGGGGATCTGAGGTAGGAGTCACTTTCCAGGATTCAGGTTGAGTTGCTGGATACTTATCGTCTGGTTCAAGCACCGGTCCCTTCACTCGTGTGTAATGAGTCCAGCCTCTTTCTGCCGTTCGGACTGCCGTCTTAGTTGTCAGCAAGACTTGATAGGGTCCTTCCCAGATCGGTTGAAGTTTGGATTCTTTCCACGACTGGATCAGAACCCAGCTGCCAGGCTGATGTCGATGGGCAGCAAATTCAAGAGGCGGGGTCTGAGCCAACAGTCCACAGTGCCTGAGAGATGATAAAGTAGAAGACAAGGCCAGTATATAATTCTTAAGAAAAAGATCCTTTGTGTCTAGGGAGGGGAGCTCTCCAGTCCTCCTGGGGAAAGGCAAACCAAAAAACCAAAGGCCTACACCTTATAATTGCCTAAGTACTAAATTACACATGGCTTGCACCCCTCTAATGACTCCCCTAGTGTAAAACTGCTAATACCTGCTTTAGGTACAGACACTCCTGAAGTCATGTGCATGAAGAGCAGCAAGAACTTACCAACATTTCGGGCTGGAACAATTAGACTAAAGGACAACTATAATTTACAATAACCTAAGATTAATGAACATAAAAAGGCTTACCACTCTTAAATGCTAACTTAAAATTCAGTTTTAGTACACCTAGTTTAGTGATGCTTGAATATACGTGATTCACATATATGCATACCCTGAACATACACACAAGTTTTGCTGTTAGATGAGTAAAAACCCACTCTCCAGGGAGAGGAGGACAAGCCTTGGTGTGTAGTATTTGACAATATATGTGGTGTCTTTATTCCTGTTAGACTCAATGTTAAGATAGCAACCTGGCATTACCAAATGGAGACCTGGGAAGAGATATGAACCATTCACTGTTCTAAGTTTGTTTAATTCAGCTTTAGTGAACCTTAAACCCTTTTCTAGGAACATTTACTTGCACTTTGAGTATGGACCTTTTGCTTTTGCCCAAAATATATCAGAAAAATTATTCTGCTTTTTACAAGAATACACAGTCTCATATATCTGGAACACAGACACATATAACTCATATACACACTCATAACCATATGAAACAGACATACATTCCCATTTACAAGCATGTATAGCCAATACACTACTGTTACACATACATAGAAAACTTTTACACAGTTTTTCTCACTTTTTTTTTTTCATTTTTCACACTATTGTGAAACTGCACACAATTGCCCAGCTTTAGAGTACACACAAACTAGTATATGCTATAAAGACACAAAGAAATAGCTTCAGTTTACTATAGATGAGTACACAGGAAATTTTTGCCAAGTTTTAAATTACACACTGACAAACTTTCACAGTTTGAAAGACTCCTACGTAATTATATTACATGCTTTTATTACATACAAATACAACTATCCCACATTCCTGTGTAAACATACAACTTAAACTCCCATTAGATTCATGAAGTTTTAACTCTCAGAATGCATCCAAATACAGTCCTAAAAAATGTGCATATAACTTCCTGTATACCCTGATACACACATTAAGGGACTTTAAATGTAGCTTCCACATGCCTTAGACTTAATTACACAGCACACTAAAATATGTAAATGTATTTATTAATACCTGTTTAGCCCCACATAAGTATATGAATAGAGAATCACACAAACCCCATGCTACAAATTCCCTTCCTCCTTTTTTTTTTTTTTTAAACTGCTCCAATTACTTTTCTATCTCACTTTTGTCTGTTTCCTCCCTGGCTTGTTGACTCTCTGAATATTTCCTCTAATGGCTTATTCAGCCATTCATCGATTTTTGGATCTTCTCTGAATATTAGGCTAAAATTCCTTTATATAACTGACCTTTTAAAGTCTGAGTTATTAACAGAATGACATTGTATTCTTGGGGCTTGAGGGAGTGGGAGTCCAACCCTTTTTAGAGGCTTTTGTGGCAGCCCTTTTCTTTTCAAAGTCTGGGGTGATGTTGGGGAGATTACCTTTTTGGCCCCACCCTTCTTAAACATCGGGGTGCCACCCAGACTCTGCCTCTTCGGGGTAAAGGCTCTACCTTCTCTGAACAGTGGGGTGGCAGCCAGGCTTTTCGCATTCCCCTGGGAATGTGCTCCACCCTCTGGGTCCTGAGGCGGCAAAACTTTTCTAGAGCATTGAGGCGGAAGGCCCACCCTCAACCCCCAGGGCAAACTCACCCTTTTCATGCATGTGGGCCACTCCACTCTCCCAGCCTGAGACCACTTGACTTCAGACCTCAACTTTCATCGTTCTTTGGGGATATGGGTACAGCCAATTTTATTTTAGGTGGATGCAGTCTCTCTCTCTCATAGCCGCCCTCTTTCCCATTTCCCTTTCTTCTCCCAAGAAAGGGATATTTACATAAACCAGAGTTTAAGAATTAAGTTAATTGTTATTCAGCTAGCCTTGCTAGGCTTTTTATTAATGATTCTTACCTTTCTTTCTTTAAGAGCCTTTAGAAACAGAAACTTTTGGAAATCTCTCCATTTTTTTTTTTTTTTCTTAACTTTTGGTGGGTTGTAATTACTGGAGCAGTCAGCATTAACTGGCTCTCCAATTGCCTGGGGGCATAGACTGCTTCCACTAAAACCCCAGGCTTTAATGGTTCCCGCCCCAGTGGGGGAGGGGAAACCATAAGGTGGGGGAATGCTTATCCCAGGTTTTAGTTTCTTTTTTTTTTCCTGCAGCCACCACATGGCACAGTTCAATTCTGCCTTGGAAAAAGGTTTATTTTTATTAACATGACACACGAGGTCAGCACAAAGCCAACTCTTATCTGCCTTATATTTTGGCCAGAATATATTTGGCAGCAAAATGCCTTTTTTTTTTTTTTTGTCTAAACATAACAATAATATTTGATCGTTTTCTTTTACCCTTTCCCTTGGTCCAATTACTTTTAGCCCAATGTTTTAACATGTTTCCCAATGGATTATTTAGAGGAATGTTCCCCAGGGACCCTAAAGGTACCCCCTTCCCTTTATTCCCAGCCGGCTGACTGCCTCTATTCCCCATTCTGAGTCTTGCCTGAGCATCTTTCCCTTAGGATCAGCTCTAGGCTCATCAGAATGTCCCCATTCTGAGTCTTGTTTGGGCATCTTTCCCTCAGGATCAGCCCTAGACTCTCAGAATGCTTTAACCACCAAGGTAATATAATATTTCTTTCCTTACCTTGGTCCGTGCACGGAGTTGCCTGGTTAACCAGAGGCAGGCCTTTTCATTTCCCCCTTTTCTCATCCACAACCGGCAGATTCAAGCATCTGGTCTCGGGCCCTTTAGCTGCCGGAGATGGGCCCCCAATGGCGGAGTCCGAGACCGCTCAATCAGCGGGGCGCGCCTTCCCTTTGTCCACCTCGGGGGTCCCCCTCCGAAGCTTTGGATCCCGGACGAGCCCCCAAGTTGTCGGAAATAAAGTGGTACCTGTGAGGGAATAAACGCTCTCTCGGTTCTGGAGGAGAAAAGAATTTATTTACTATCTTGCAAGATAGGGCGTCCAGCCAAACACATGGAAGGAAGGCTGGCGCGCCCGAGGAAGAGAATGGCGATGTTTAAATCTCCTACTCCTAATTCGCAAGTCCCTCCCCTGTTTCCCCATTGACTGGGTACTACAGAGGTTACAGCCTATCCGAGAACACTAACTAATTCATCTTTTGAGATTTTAATTTGTACAGCCAATCCCAGAGAGCCAACTAGCTCATTATTAAGATTTTGAACTGATTAGCCAATCCCCCCCCCAAATTTTTATTTTTTTGCTGTGAGTTCCCGCCTCTGATACTACCTCATGTCTCTTTACATCAGGCAGATTCTCTCTTCTCTTTGTCTGGGGCTTGTTTAAACTGGTTTTGCCTCCATTTCCCTTATTCCATGCTGTCTCTATGTGAAAACGAAACTTATTCCTTTCTTACAGGTGGTATAAATCCTCTAATGTTATTGTTCTTCTCCATGTATTTTAGAATCAGCTTGTCAGTTTTTACAAAGAAGTCTAATGGAATGTTGATTATGAATGCTTTGACTTTGTATTAATTTGGAGAGAATTGACCTCTTAAAAAAGCTACTGAGTTTTCCAATGGATGAACTTGGTATCTCTCTACATTTATTTAAATCTTTAATTTTCCTCAGGAATTTTTTGTAGTAGTCTATGTAGAGTCTTACACGTATTTTGTTAAATTCGTCCCTAATTATTTTATATTTTTATAATATTCCTGTAAATGGCAATTTAAAAAATATGAGTTTCCTATTGTTTGTTGCTAGTATATAGACACATATTTGATTTCTGTATAAAACTTTGTAATTTGGTGTTTTAGTTTCTCAGCTGGGCTAAAACAAATACTATCTAATGGGTTTGCTTAACAACAGGAATTTGTTGACTGAGGGTTTCAGAGGGTAATAAGGCTTTCTTCCTCCTGGGGTGATTTTCTTCAGGCTGGCCAGCAATCTTTGGAATTCCTTGACTTTTCTGTCACATGACGATGTCTTCTCCTTTCTCTGTTTGGTTCCATTGGCTTCTGGCTTCTTGCTTCTCCTGTGGCTTTTTTCTCTGTTTTTTCTGTATTGAATGAAGGCATGTCTTAGCTAATAACATCTTCAAAGGTCCTATTTACAAGTGGGTTCATACCTACAGGACCAACACTGGGATTCTAATATTATTAGCTCTATTGGCTTTTTTATAGATTCCTTCAAATGTTCTACATAGACAATCATCTCATCTGTGAATAAAGTTTTATTTCCTCCTTTCCAATTTGTATGCTTTTTCTTTCTTTTTCTTGCCTTACTGCACTGGCTAATTGTCTCAATACAATGTTGAATGGAAGTGGTGAGAGCTGACAGTCTTGCCTTGCTGTGAATCTTAGGTGGAAAGCATTCAATCTTTTATCAGTTATAGGTTTTTCATGGGTATCCTTTATCAGATTTAGGAAGTTTCCTCTATTCATAGCTTGCTGAGAGGGTTTCTTTTTTCCTCTTTTTTAAAAAAAATCCTGAATGGGTGTTGAAATTTTGTCAAATGCTTTTTCTACATCTGTTAAGATTATTAAGATGACTGTGGGTTTTCTTCTCTGGTCTGTTAATATGGTGAATTGGAATGATTGATTTTTGAATATTGAATCAACCAGTAAAATCAACCAGTAATTGTGATAATTCACTACTTGGTCATGATGTGTTACTCTTTTTATTTATTACTAGATTCCCCTGTTAAAATTTTGTTAACGATTTTTCCATCTGTGTTCATAGTCCACATTGGTTTGTAGTTTTTTGTTGTAATGTTTTTGTGTGGTTTTGGTATCAGGATAATGCTTGTCTCATAGAGCAAGTTGAAGGGGTTCCTCAACTGGAAAAGTTTGCATAGAATTGGTGTTATTTCTTCTTTAAGTGTTTGGTAGAATTCACCAATGAAGACCTCTTGGCCTTGAATTTTTTTGTGAGAAAGTTTCAAACTATAGATTCAACTTCCTTAACTAATACGGGACTGTTCAGATTATCTTAATTCTTCTTGAATGCACTTTGGTTGTTTTGTCTTTCAAGGACTTTGTTCATTTTATGTAAGCTGTCAACCTTATTCGTGTAGTGTTCCACATTATATTCCTTATCTTTTAATGTTTGTAGGATCTGTAGTGATAATCCCCTCTTTTGTTCAGGGTATTGGTAGTTTGGGGTTTCTATTTATCTACCTGTCTTTATTTTTCTTAATTATCTGGTTATAGGTTTATCAATATTATTTATCTTTCCAGTAAACCAATTTTTGTTTCCATTAATTTTTCTGTAGAGTTTTGCTGCTTTGTATTTCACTTATTTTTCCTTTTATTTTTATTATTATTGATTTCTAATTACTTTGGGTTTCATCACCCCCCCCCACTATCATAAGGTAGTAACTTAAATCATTGATCTGATACCTGTCTTCTTTTTGCTATATCAACCTTTAGTCTTTTAAATTTCTCTACCTGTATCCTACAAAGTTTGTTATGTTGTGTTTTCATTTATATGGGTTTCAAAGAATTAAAATTTCCTTTGTGATTTTTTTCTTTGGCTCTTTCATTTTCCAAATATTTGATCAATTTTTGAGATGGTTTTCTGTTATGGGTTTCTAATTTAATTCTCTTGTGGTCCAAAAACATAGCTTTGTGTGATTTAAGTTCTTTTCAATTTGTCAAGCTTTGTTATAAGGCACAAACTATGATCTTAATGAATGTTTTGTGTGTACTTGAGAAGAGTGTGTATTCTGATGTTTAGTGGAACTTTCTAAAAATGCTTATTAGGTCAAATTGGTTGATAGTGTTCTTTGACTTCTATATCCCTCCTTTTTTTCTGTATATATATGTTCCAGTAATTGCTTAGAGGAAAGTATCAAAATCTCCAACACTGATTGTGTATTTATCTGTTTCTCCTTTCACTTCTTGGTTCATGTATTGTTAAGCTCTGTTATTAGGTGCATGCATATTTAGTTGTTGTTTTTTTTTTTTTTAAATCATCATTTTATTGAGATATATTCACATACCATGCAGTCATACAAAACAAATCGTACTTTCGATTGTTTACAGTACCATTACATAGTTGTACATTCATCACCTAAATCAATCCCTGACACCTTCATTAGCACACACACAAAAATAACAAGAATAATAATTAGAGTGAAAAAGAGCAATTGAAGTAAAAAAGAACACTGGGTACCTTTGTCTGTTTGTTTCCTTCCCCTATTTTTCTACTCATCCATCCATAAACTAGACAAAGTGGAGTGTGGTCCTTATGGCTTTCCCAATCCCATTGTCACCCCTGATAAGCTACATTTTTATACAACTGTCTTCGAGATTCATGGGTTCTGGGTTGTAGTTTGATAGTTTCAGGTATCCACCACCAGCTACCCCAATTCTTTAGAACCTAAAAAGGGTTGTCTAAAGTGTGCGTAAGAGTGCCCTCCAGAGTGACCTCTCGGCTCGTTTTGGAATCTCTCTGCCACTGAAGCTTATTTCATTTCCTTTCACATCCCCCTTTTGGTCAAGAAGATGTTCTCCGTCCCACGATGCCGGGTCTACATTCCTCTCCGGGAGTCATATTCTACGTTGCCAGGGAGATTCACTCCCCTGGGTGTCTGATCCCACATAGCGGGGAGGGCAGTGATTTCACCTTTCAAGTTGGCTTAGCCAGAGAGAGAGGGCCACATCTGAGCAACAAAGAGGCATTCAGGAGGAGACTCTTAGGCACAAATATAGGGAGGCCTAGCCTCTCCTTTGCAGCAACCGTCTTCCCAAGGGTAAAACTTATGATAGAGGGCTCAACCCATCAAACCACCAGTCCCCTATGTCTGTGGTCATGTTAGCAACCATGGAGGTGGGTTAGGTGAATACCCCTGCACTCTCCACAGGCTCCTCAAGGGGGCACTACATCTTTTTTTTTTTCCTTGTTTTTCTTTCTTTTTTTTTTTTTTAACTTTCCCTTCTTTTTTTTTTTTTTTTTTTATCATCATTTTATTGAGATATATTCACATACCACGCAGTCATACAAAACAAATTGTACTTTCGATTGTTTACAGTACCATTACATAGTTGTACATTCATCACCTAAATCAATCCCTGACACCTTCATTAGCCCACACACAAAAATAACAAGAATAATAATTAGAGTGAAAAAGAGCAATTGAAGTAAAAAAGAACACTGGGTACCTTTCTCTGTTTGTTTCCTTCCCCTACTTTTCTACACATCCATCCATAAACTAGACAAAGTGGAGTTTGGTCCTTATGGCATTCCCAATCCCATTGTCACCCCTCATAAGCTACATTTTTATGCAACTGTCTTCGAGATTCATGGGTTCTGGGTTGTAGTTTAATAGTTTCAGGTATCCACCACCAGCTACCCCAATTCTTTAGAACCTAAAAAGGGTTGTCTAAAGTGTGCGTAAGAGTGCCCACCAGAGTGATCTCTCGGCTGGTTTTGGAATCTCTCTGCCACTGAAGCTTATTTCATTTCCTTTCACATCCCCCTTTTGGTCAAGAAGATGTTCTCCATCCCACGATGCCGGGTCTACATTCCTCTCCGGGAGTCATATTCCACGTTGCCAGGGAGATTCACTCCCCTGGGTGTCTGGTCCCACGTAGGGGGGAGGGCAGTGATTTCACCCTTCAAGTTGGCTTAGCCAGAGAGAGAGGGCCACATCTGAGCAACAAAGAGGCATTCAGGAGGAGACTCTTAGGCACAAATATAGGGAGGCCTAGCCTCTCCTTTGCAGCAACCGTCTTCCCAAGGGTAAAACTTATGGTAGAGGGCTCAACCCATCAAACCACCAGTCCCCTATGTCTGTGGTCTTGTTAGCAACCATGGAGGTGGGGTAGGCGAATACCCCTGCATTCTCCACAGGCTCCTCAAGGGGGCACTACATCTTTTTTTTTTTTTCCCTTGTTTGTCTTTTTTCTTTTTTCTTTTTTTTTTTTTTTAACTTTCCCTTCTTTTTTAAATCAACTGTATGAAAAAAAAAGTTAAAAAGAAAACAAACATACAATAAAAGAACATTTCAAAGAGACCATAACAAGGGAGTAAGAAAAAGACAACTAACCTAAGATAACTGCTTAACTTCCAACATGTTTCTGCTTTACCCCAAGAAAGTTACATAATATAGCAACATTTCTGTGAACTTGTTCCTACTGTATCCATCAGAATTTAACAGACCATAGTCATTTCTGGGCATCCCCAGAACGTTAAATAGCTTATCTGTTCTTGGATTATTGTTCCCCCTTCCTTAATTGCTCTCTACTGCTAGTTCCCCTACATTCTACATTATAAACCATTTGTTTTACATTTTTCAAAGTTCACATTAGTGGTAGCATATAATATTTCTCTTTTTGTGCCTGGCTTATTTCGTTCAGCATTATGTCTTCAAGGTTCATCCATGTTGTCATATGTTTCACGAGATCGTTCCTTCTTACTGCCGCGTAGTATTCCATCGTGTGTATATACCACATTTTATTTATCCACTCATCTGTTGAAGGACATTTGGGTTGTTTCCATCTCTTGGCAATTGTGAATAATGCTGCTATGAACATTGGCGTGCAGATATCTGTTCGTGTCACTGCTTTCCGATCTTCCGGGTATATACCAAGAAGTGCAATTGCTGGATCGAATGGTAACTTTATTTCTAGTTTTCTAAGGAACTGCCAGACTGACTTCCAGAGTGGCTGAACCATTATACAGTCCCACCGACAATGAATAAGAGTTCCAATTTCTCCACATCCCCTCCAGTATTTGTAGTTTCCTGTTTGTTTAATGGCAGCCATTCTAACCGGTGTTAGATGGTATCTCATTGTGGTCTTAATTTGCATCTCTCTAATAGCTAGTGAAGCTGAACATTTTTTCATGTTTCTTGGCCATTTGTATTTCCTCTTCAGAGAACTGTCTTTTCATATCTTTTGCCCATTTTATAATTGGGCTGTCTGTACTATTGTCATTGAGTTGTAGGATTTCTTTGTATATGCAAGATATCAGTCTTTCGTCAGATACATGGTTTCCGAAAATTTTTTCCCATTGAGTTGGCTGCCTCTTTACCTTTTTGAGAAATTCCTTTGAGGTGCGGAAACTTCTAAGCTTGAGGAGTTCCCATTTATCTGTTTTCTCTTTTGTTGCTTGTGCTTTGGGTGTAAAGTCTAGGAAGTGGCCGCCTAATACAAGGTCTTGAAGATGTTTTCCTACGTTATCTTCTAGGAGTTTTATGGTACTTTCTTTTATATTGAGATCTTTGGTCCATTTTGAGTTAATTTTTGTGTAGGGGGTGAGGTAGGGGTCCTCTTTCATTCTTTTGGATATGGATATCCAACTCTCCCAGCCCCATTTGTTAAAAAGACCATTATGGCTCAGTTCAGTGACTTTGGGGGCCTTATCAAAGATCAGTCGGCCATAGATCTGAGGGTCTATCTCTGAATTCTCAATTCGATTCCATTGATCTATATGTCTATCTTTGTGCCAGTACCATGCTGTTTTGGCAACTGTGGCTTTATAATAAGCTTCAAAGTCAGGGAGTGTAAGTCCTCCCACTTCGTTTTTCTTTTTTAGAGTGTCTTTAGCAATTCGAGGCATCTTCCCTTTCCAAATAAATTTGATAACTAGCTTTTCCAAGTCTGCAAAGTAGGTTGTTGGAATTTTGATTGGGATTGCATTGAATCTGTAGATGAGTTTGGGTAGAATTGACATCTTAATGACATTTAGCCTTCCTATCCATGAACATGGAATATTTTTCCATCTTTTAAGGTCCCCTTCTATTTCTTTTAGTAGAGTTATGTAGTTTTCTTTGTATAGGTCTTTTACATCTTTGGTTAAGTTTATTCCTAGGTACTTGATTTTTTTAGTGGCTATTGAAAATGGTATCTTTTTCTTGAGTGTCTCTTCAGTTTGTTCATTTCTAGCATATAGAAACATTACTGACTTATGTGCATTAATCTTGTATCCCGCTACTTTGCTAAATTTGTTTATTAGCTCTAGTAGGTGTATCGTCGATTTCTCAGGGTTTTCTAGATATAAGATCATATCATCTGCAAACAATGACAGTTTTACTTCTTCTTTTCCAATTTGGATGCCTTTTATTTCTTTGTCTTGCCGGATTGCCCTGGCTAGCACGTCCAGCACAATGTTGAATAACAGTGGTGACATCGGGCATCCTTGTCTTGTTCCTGATCTTAGAGGGAAGGCTTTCAGTCTCTCACCATTGAGTACTATGCTGGCTGTGGGTTTTTCATATATGCTCTTTATCGTGTTGAGGAAGTTTCCTTCAATTCCTACCTTTTGAAGTGTTTTTATCAAAAAGGGATGTTGGATTTTGTCAAATGCTTTTTCAGCATCTATTGAGATGATCAATTGATTTTTCCCTTTCGAGTTTTTAATGTGTTGTAATACATTGATTGTTTTTCTTATATTGAACCATCCTTGCATGCCTGGAATGAACCCCACTTGGTCATGTTGTATGATATTTTTAATGTGTCTTTGGATTCGATTTGCAAGTATTTTGTTGAGGATTTTTGCATCTATATTCATTAGTGAGATTGGCTGGTAGTTTTCCTTTTTTGTAACATCTTTGCCTGGTTTTGGTATTAGATTGATGTTAGCTTCATAAAATGAGTTAGGTAGTGTTCCCTTTTCTTCAATGTTTTGTAAGAGTTTGCGTAAGATTGGTGTCAGTTCTTTCTGGAAAGTTTGGTAGAATTCCCCTGTGAAGCCATCTGGCCCTGGGCATTTATTTGTGGGAAGATTTTTGATGACTGATTGGATCTCTTTGCTTGTGATGGGTTGGTTGAGGTCTTCTGTTTCTTCTCTGGTCAGTCTAGGTTGTTCATATGTTTCCAGGAAATTGTCCATTTCTTCTACATTGTCCAGTTTGTTGCCATACAGTTGTTCATAATATCCTCTTACAATTTTTTTAATTTCTTCAGGATCTGCAGTTATGTCACCTTTTTCATTCATTATTTTGTTTATATGGGTCTTCTCTCTTTTTGATTTTGTCATTCTAGCTAGGGGCTTGTCAATCTTGTTGATCTTCTCAAAGAACCAACTTTTGGTGATATTTATCCTCTCTATTGTTTTTTTGTTCTCTATGTCATTTATTTCTGCTTTAATCCTTGTTATTTCTTTTCTTCTACTTGGTTTAGGATTGGTTTGCTGTTCATTTTCTAGCTTCTTCAGTTGATCCATTAGTTCTTTGATTTTGGCTCTTTCTTCCTTTTTAATATATGCGTTTAGTGCTATAAATTTCCCCCTTAGCACTGCTTTTGCTGCATCCCATAGATTTTGGTATGTTGTGTTCTCATTTTCATTCGTCTCTATATATTTAGCAATTTCTCTTGCTATTTCTTCTTTAACCCACTGATTGTTTAGGAGTGTGTTGTTTAACCTCCAGGTATTTGTGAATTTTCTAAGTCTCTGATGGTTATTGACTTCTAATTGTATTCCATTGTGGTCAGAGAATGTGCTTTGAATAATTTCAATCTTTTTAAATTTATTGAGGCTTGTTTTATGTCCCAGCATATGATCTATTCTGGATAAAGTTCCATGAGCACTAGAAAAGTATGTGTATCCTGGTGATTTGGGATGTAATGTCCTGTATATGTCTGTTAAATCTAATTCATTTATCAGATTGTTTAGGTTTTCAATTTCCTTATTGGTCTTCTGTCTGGTTGATCTATCTATAGGAGAGAGTGATGTGTTGAAGTCTCCCACAATTATTGTGGAAACATCAATTGCTTCCTTTAGTTTTGCCAGTGTTTCTCTCATGTATTTTGTGGCACCTTGGTTGGGTGCATAGACATTTACGATTGTTATTTCTTCTTGCTGAATTGCCCCTTTTATTAGTACGTAGTGGCCTTCTTTGTCTCTCAAAACATCCCTGCATTTGAAGTCTATTTTATCTGAGATTAATATTGCTACACCTGCTTTCTTTTGGCTGTAGCTTGCATGAAATATTTTTTTCCATCCTTTCACTTTCAGTTTCTTTGTGTCCCTGTGTCTAAGATGAGTCTCTTGTATGCAACATATTGATGGTTCATTTTTTTTGATCCATTCTGCGAATCTGTATCTTTTAATTGGGGAGTTTAATCCATTTACATTCAACGTTATAACCGTGAAGGCATTTATTGAATCGGCCATCTTATCCTTTGGTTCATGTTTGCCATATTTTTCCCTCTCTCTATTAATATCCTTTATTGTACCCATACCGAATCTCTTTAGTACTTAACCTTTCTCCAAGTCTCTCTGTCCTGTCTTTGTTTCTCTGTCTGTAGGGCTCCCTTTAGTATCTCCAGTAGGGCAGGTCTCTTGTTAGCAAATTCTCTCAGCATTTGTTTGTCTGTGAAAAATTTAAGCTCTCCCTCAAATTTGAAGGAGAGCTTTGCTGGATAAAGTATTCTTGGCTGGAAATTTTTCTCACTCAGAATTTTAAATATATCGTGCCACAGCCTTATCGCCTCCATGGTGGCTGCTGAGTAGTCACTGCTTAGTCTTATGCTGTTTCCTTTGTATGTGGTGAATTGCTTTTCTCTTGCTGCTTTCAGAACTTGCTCCTTCTCTTCTGTGTTTGACAGTGTGATCAGTATATGTCTCGGAGTGGGTTTATTTGGATTTATTCTATTTGGAGTTCGCTGAGCATTTATGATTTGTGTATTTATGTTGTTTAGAAGATTTGGGAAGTTTTCCCCAACAATTTCTTTGAATACTCTTCCTAGACCTTTACCCTTTTCTTCCCCTTCTGGGACACCAATGAGTCTTATATTTGGACGTTTCATATTATCTATCATATCCCTGAGGTCCGTTTCGATTTTTTCAATTTTTTTCCCCATTCTTTCTTTTATGCTTTCATTTTCCATTCTGTCATCTTCCAGGTCACTGATTCGTTGTTCAACTTCCTCTAGTCTTGTACTATCAGTGTCCAGAATGTTTTTAATTTGGTCAACAGTTTCTTTAATTTCCATAAGATCATCCATTTTTTTATTTAGTCTTGCAATGTCTTCTTTATGCTCTTCTAGGGTCTTCTTGATTTCCTTTATCTCCCGTACTATGGTCTCATTGTTCATCTTTAGTTCTTTGAGTAGCTGCTCTAGGTGCTGTGTCTCTTCTGGTCTTTTGATTTGGGTGCTTGGGCTTGGGTTATCCATATTGTCTGTTTTTTTCATATGCTTTATAATTTTCTGTTGTTTTTGGCCTCGTGGCATTTGCTGAACTTGATAGGGTTCTTTTAGGATTTGTAGACCAATTGAAGTCCTTATCTCTAATTTATCAGATCTACAGCTTCGTGGAGTACACTTTCTCTAACTAACCAGCAGGTGGCGTCCACGAGCCACCTGTTCTCCACAAGCCAGTTCTCCCCTGCTTTGCCTTTTTGGTGAGTGGGGGAGTGAGTCTTGTGGGGCCCAGTTGGTGTACCAAGCTTGCGTGTGTAGTTGGTGTTGCCTGCCCTGTATGTGGGGCGTGTTTCTGGGCAGTCGGGGAGGAGGGGTGGCCCTAACAATCAAATCTCCCTGGTGATCCTAGAGTTTTATGGCTGCTGCAATAGTCTAATCCTTCAGTTCAGTCCTGCCACAGTTTGTCTCTGCCACTGACCCACAAGTCCTTGGTATTGGCGTATGGCTCCTGAGACTTGCAAGTGGGCCCCTCTTCCAGGCCGTGCACCCCGGGTCCTCTGTTGAGGGATGACTGTGCTATGTCACAGGTGAGTGCCATCCCCCCAGGACAGTTCTGGGCTGCTGGGCTGTGTAGGGAGGCTCCCAGTCTGCTCAAATGATGGCTGAGTGGGGCTTTGTTAATTCACACTGCTCCACCTTCCCAACTCTGGGACAATCAGCTGAGGTTGCAGGGAAGGCTAATGTCCACGCCCAGTTTTGTGGTGTGTGCCTGTTATTTGAAGCACTTCTGTCACACTGGGTTGTCTGGGGCAGCTCTGGGCTATGGGGCTGGCGATGGGCAGGAGTGTTTCCTGTCCACCAGGATGGTGGCTGTGAGCGGACACCCCCCTTTTCTTGGGAAGTTGTGGTGTTTAGTGAATTTTCTCAGCCACTGGATTATTGCCTTTTGTCTCAGAGCTCTCTTAGTTCTGCTCTTGACTTGACGTGCCCAAATTGAAAGTCTTTGAAGCTTTCTGTATTGGGCTTGTTAGAGTAATTGTTTTAGAAAAAGAAAAGAGGATTAAAAAAAAAAAAAAGAAAAAAAAGAAAAAAAGGGCCCTCCTCAGAGATCTAATGGGTTATTGAAATGCTAAGAGACAAAGCAACCAGGGCCATTAAGGAAAGGTCCACAGGGCAGAGAGATCAGCTTTTCTTCGGGATTTGCATATGCGCCTCAAGGCCTGAGCTCCGCCCTTCCCCTTTCTGTGTTCACCAGAACTCCAAAAATCCTCTGCTTTTATTTTGGAGTTTTTCGTGTTGTTTTTTTTTTTTTCTATGCCTGTCTCCTCTCTGCTGGGCTGGCTGCTCTCAGATTCTCTGGTGTCTGGTCTCAGTCTATCTATAGTTGGAGTTTGTATCAGTAGAATGAGTTTCCGATAAGGGCTGCCACTGCAGTTCTCCCTTCTCCTTCCCGGAGCTGACAGCCCCTCCTCCCACGGGACTGAGCCTGGCAGGAAGGGGCGCGGGTCCCCTGGCCGCAAAAACTTACAGATTTCGCTGATCTCAGGAGTTCGACATTTTCATGAGTGTTGTATGAAGTATGCCCAAAGACAGAATGCTCTGTGGTGTCCAGTCCACGCAGTTCCTGGCTTTCTACCTACTTTCCTGGAGGAGTAACTAAAACATACAGCTCACCAGTCTGCCATCTTGCCCCGCCTCCTAGTTGTTGTTTTTTGTTTTTTGTTTTTTTAATGTCTTCTTGCTGAATTGAATCTTCTACCATGAAATGTCCCTCATTCCTTTTCTGGTAATATGCTGTGAAATTTACTTTGCAGATAGTTATATAGCCACTCCAGTTTTCTTCTGGAAAACACTTTTTTTTAGTGTCTGCATGGTGTATCTTCTTCCATTCCTTGTACTTTTAGTCTTTTTTGTCTGTGATGGTTAATTACATATGCCACCTTGTCTAGGTTATGGTGTCTAGTTGTTTGGCCAAACAAGCACTGGCCTCATTGTTATTGCAAGGGTATTTTGTGGATTTAGATCATTAATCAGCTGATTGCATCTGTTCCGGTTTGTTAATGCTGCTGTTTTGCAAAACACCAGAAATGGAATGGATAGGCTTTTATAAAGGGGGTTTATTTTGTTACAAAGTTACAGACTTAAGGCCATAAAGTGTCTAAGATAACGCATCACCAATCGTGTACCTTCACTGGAGTATGGCCAATGGCGTATGGAAAACCTCTGTTAGCTGGGAAGGCACGTGGCTGGCCTCTGCTCCAGAGTTCTGGTTTCAAAATGGCTTTCTCCTAGGACGTTCCTCTCTAGGTTGCAGGTCCTCAAAAATGTCACTCTTAGTTGCCCTTGGGGCATTTGTCCTCTCTCAGCTTCTTCATAGCAAAAGTCTGCTTTGAAGGGCCGTCTCCAAAATGTCTCTGTAAGCTGTGGCTCCTCTCTCAGCTGCTGTGTGTTCTTCAAAGTGTCGCCCTTGGCTGTAGCAAGCTTGCTCCTTCTATCTGAGCTTATATAGTGCTCTAGTAAACTAACCAAGGCCCACGCTGAATGAGCGGGGCCATGCCTCCATGGAAATTAATCAGTTATCACCTACAGTTGGGTGGGTCTCATCTCCATGGAAACAATCAAAGAATTGCAATCTAATCAACACTCATATGTCTGCCCACACAAGATTGCATCAAAGATAATGGTGTTTTGGAGAACATAATACATCCAAACCCGCACAGCATGTATGACTAATTATATCTTCAATCAACAAAGGAGATGCCTTTAGCAATTAGAAGAATCTTCTTATCCAATCAGTTGAAGATCTTAAAAGGAGAACTGAAGATTCAGCAGTCAGAAAGATGAATTTCTATCTCTACTTCAACCGGCCAGCTTCTCCTGGGAATTCATTGTCACCTTCTTCAGCATTACCAATATGCAGCTTATCCTGGGGAATTTACCATCACCATCGAGTTCCCAACTTCGGGGCTGCCCAATAGAATTCGGACTTGCCAACCTCCACAGTCACATGGGCCAATTCCTATAATAAATCTCTTACTATTTACACATGTATGTATAAATATATTCTGTGTTTGTTCTGTTTCTCCTGAAAACCCTGACTAAATACAGTGTCTTTATATATAAGGGAGGTGTTTTGTCAGGTAAATGGTTCCCTCTTAGGGATGTGAGGGAGGGATGAATGATTTTGAAGGGTACTGGGGAACTTGGGAAGGCTGACAATGGTCTCTTTTTAGATCTTAATTGTAGTAACTTGAGTTTGTAATGACCCCTTGAGTTGTACATTTTTGTTTCATATGAATTTATTACTCTGTGTTATCTTTCACAATAAAAAGATTAAAATCTACTACACACTTAAAAATCTGTGTTTGTATAGTTTCTTCACACCAAATATTCCAGTTCTAAATTCCATTGCATGTCCTACACATGTTTTACCATCATATAGAAATCTTCTGACATTTAGTGTAATGGTAAACTTAAAAGCTTATGTACCTGTGTAAATAAAGATAAAGTTAGACATTTATTTTTAGACTTTTTTTAGATCTTACATATTTTCAGTATTTTTGAGCATGCTGATTGATCTTATTGTGTTGATAAATTTAAAAATTTTTTATACAGTTTTATTGAGATATGGTCACATACCCTATAATCACCCACATGTATAATCAACTATTCACAGTACCATCATATAGTTGTGCATTCATCACCAAAAGCAGTTTTTGAACATTTTCATTACTCCAAAAAAAAATATGTAAGAATAAAAACACAAGAATACCCAAAACATCCCATCCCCCCATGCCCCCTATTATTGATTTAATTTTTGTTCCCATTTTTCTACTCATCTGTCTGTATACTAGATAAAAGGAGTGTGAGCCACAAGGTTTTCACAGTCACACAGTTCACACTGTGTAAGGTATATGGTTACACAGTTGTCTTCAAGAATCAAGGGTAATGGGTTGCAGTTCAACAGTTTCAGGTATTCCCTTCTAGCTATTCCAATACAGTAAAAACTACAAAGGGATATCTATATAGTGCTTAAGAATACCCTCCAGAGATACCTCTCAACTCCGTTTGAAATCTCTCAGCCACTAAAACTTTATTTTGTTTCATTTCTCTTCCTCATTTTGATCAAGATGGTTTTGTCAGTCCCACGATGCCAGGTCCAGGCTCATTCCTGGGAGTCGTGACCTGCGTTGCCAGGGGGATTACCCTTGCCTTCCTCAGTTTTGAAGGAAAGTTTTGCTGGATACAGAATTCTTAGTTGACAATTTTTTTTCTTTTGGGTCTTTAAATGTGTGACAACACTGCTTTTTTGCCTCCATGGTTTCTGATGAAAGATTAGCACTTAATCTTATCAAAGCTCTCTTTTACAAGACTTGTTGCTTCCCTCTTCCTGATCTCAGGACTCTTTGTCTTTGGCATTCAGTACTTAATTATAATGTATCGCAGTGTGTATCTCTTTGAGTTTACCTTATTTGGAGTTCTTTGTGCTTTTCAGCATTGTATATCTGTGTCTTTCATCAAATTTGTGAAGTTTTGAGCAAGTATTTCTCCAAGTATTCTTTCTGATCCTTTCTCTTGTTTTTCTTCTGATACTCCCATGTTTTTGATGGTGTCCCACAGATCGCTCAAGCTCTGTTTCCTTTTCTTCATTCTTTTTTCTTTTTGCTATTCAAACTGTATAATTTCTTTTGTCTTCTCTTCAAGTTTCATTGATTCTTTTTCCATCTCCAATTTGATGTGATCATCTTTGTGAAATCTCACCTGAATCTGGTATCCATTTAAATTGAGAGATGCTATGTTAAATCAATGATTTTTATTGACTTCTTTCTTGAAATGTATGATTATTACTGTTCTATGCATAAATAGCAAGTGACAGTAGGAACTGAGTCAACCTCAATCCAGATGATACCCACCCAGGGCCAGCCCTGTTGATATCTAGCAATTGTGATTATTCTAATTCTTTGAGAATTGGGATTAGGAGGATTGTTTTATTTAAGTTACCTGGAAGTAGGAGTAATAATTGGAAGTAAGTGGAAACTCTGATTCCTTTGCAAGTGCTTAAGACTATATCCTTGAAGGGTAGGGGAGGTATCAGCGCTGATGTGCCGAGTAGGGAGATGGAGACTTTCAGAAGGTTAGAACTTCTCTTTGCAGACGCTGTTCATGATTTTGGTATAAACTTGCAATATGCTATTTAGAAACATTGTAGGTAGCAGCACAAAGATTGGACTGGAATAGGTAGGGACTGGTGTGAATACAGAAAATAATAGATTTGATGTGTTTGGTTTGAAGAAATTTGGATTTTGAGATATATGTCTGACACCCAAGTTGAGCAGTTGAGTATGTGATAGAGTAGCTTGATATCATGAGTTTCAGGTATTTGCTTTTCATGCACATTTCACAGCAATTTGAGAATGTGCCTTTTGATTTTCTTGACATTAATAAATTTATTTTACTATCAGCCCAAGCTGTCAAGAATAGTTACTTTAAAAAAATCTAATGATTGTTTTTATAGTTTGTCTGAATTTCCTGGCTGCTATGACAAATCCCTCTTGAGCCCAGGGAAAAGACCCTGCCATTCTTCTTTTCATCCCTTTTCTGTCCCTTTTAGGCAGTGCTTCTGTTCATACAGATTTCACAAAACCTTGTTGGCTTTGTATGTTGTTCAAGGAGGTCCACATCATCAGACAAAATGACTTTCTACGGATCCTTTCTGGATAACTGCATTTCCCGTCCTGACTCATTTTGAGATGTCTGACTGGATCCATGTTTAGCCACACCTTCTTTAGCAATAGGTTGTTCAGTTAAATCCTCACATGGAACCCTGTTCTCTTGGGACTCACTTTTCAGAAGTTCAGGGAGATCCCTGAGAGAGCTGCTTCTGGCTCTAGTGTCAGAACATCTTGATAAGCTGAGAATTTTCAAAATCATCAATTTTTATTTCCTTTATGCTGAAGAGTTTAATTCTCAGCTAATCCCTTCCCTCTCACATTTTACTGTAAGCTGCAAGGAGTAACCAGGCTGCACCTTCCACACTTAGCTTGGGAATCTTCTCAGCTAAATGAATATCCAGATTCATGGCTTGCAAGTTATGCCTTCCATCTAACATAAGAACACAACTTTGCCAAGTTCTTTATCGTTTTATAACAGGGATCACTTTTCCTCCAGTTTCCAGTAACACATTCATTGTTTCCTTTTAAGGCCTCATTGAAAGTACCTTTTACATCCATAATTCTACCAACAATCTCTTCAAAGCATTGTAAACTTTTTCTGTAAGCATCTCACAGTTCTTCCAGTCTCTACCCATTACTCAATTTCAAAGCTGTTTCCACATTTTTAGGTATTGGTAGTAGCAGCATCTCACTTTCTCGTACTAAAAACTGTCTTAGTTTTCTGGCGGCTCTGACAAATACCACACAATGGGTTGACTTAAACATTGGGAATTTATTGTCTCACTGTTTTGGAGCCTGAAAGACTTTTTTCCTCCTGGAGTTGGTAGCATTCTGGCGGGCTGGCAATCCTTGAGGTTCCTTGCCTTTCCTATCACATGGTGTTGTCCACTCCTTTTTCTTCCAGGTTTCATTGACTTCTGGCTTCCCCCTGTGGCCTTCTCTGTAAGGCTTCTAGTAATAGGATTAAGACCCGTTCTAATTTAGTTGGCCATACATTAACTAAAAGTAATATTTTAATAAGGTCCTATTTATGGTGGGTTTTATACCCACAGATTAAGATTAAGAGCATGTTTTTTTCCTGGGATACATAACTCAACCTGCCACATTGTTTTCATATTAAATAATATAATAATAGTCAGAATTTACTGAGCACTTATTTGTGCTGGACACTAGCTAAGTGCTTTGTATATGTTATCTCTTTTAATCTCATTTTTTTAGACATGAAACCTGGATCTTAGAGAAGTTGAATAACTTCCTCGAGGTTACGCATCTAATAAATGGTAGAGCTGAGGTTTAAATCCACGTAGCTGAACAGATCCTGTCTTCTTACCCATGACCATATGCTATTTCTAGGTAATATTTGAGCTGTCCAACCAAAGGACACTGAGAGTGACTGAGTGAGAGAACATTTGTGGAACTTTTATGGAAGACCTGTGCATAGTCTATGTTGTGATACAGATACTTTAATACATTTTCTTGTTTATGTTAACATTCATATGGCCTGTGAATGAAATGTGCTCCATTTTATAAATGAAGAAACTGTATGGCTCAGAGAGATTGACTTTTTCAAGATCTTTAATAGCTATTTAGTGGCAGAGCTAGGATTTAAAATTGGGTCTTTTAACCCTAAGGTTAGTATTTTTTCGAATATACTGCTTAAAAATAAGAATTGCGTTGATTTAAAAATGAGGATTCTCTCTTGAGGAACCTGAAAAGATTTACTGATTACCTTATATCAAACTACAGTCTGTGTTTTTAAAATAAATTATAGATAGTGTTCTAAAATTATAGATTAAACTTAGAAGATAAACAGCTGAGGAAATGGAGATACTTTTAAATAAATAATAGGTATCTTATACATGTATGCACGGTGTTCTAGTTTGCTAGTGCTGCCTGAGTGCAAAACACCAGAAATGGATCAGCTTTTATAAAGGGGGTTTATTTGGTTACAAAGTTACAGTCTTAAGGCCAAAAAGTGTCCAAGGTAAGTCATCAACAATTGGGTACCTTCACTGGAGGATGGCCAATGGTGTCTGGAAAACCTCTGTTAGCTGGGAAGGCATGTGGCTGGTGTCTGCTCCAAGTTCTGGTTTCAAAATGGCTTTCTCCCAGGACATTCCTCTCTAGGCTGCAGTTCCTCAAAAATATCACTCTTAGTTGCACTTGGGATATTTGTCCTCTCTCAGCTTCTCTGGAGCAAGAGTCTGCTTTCAATGGCCGTTTTCAAACTGTGTCTCATCTGCAGCTCCTGTGCTTTCTTCAGAGTGTCCCTGTTGGCTGCAGCAAGCTCGGTCCTTCTGTCTGATCTTAAATAGTGCACCAGTTATTTAATTCAGACCCACCCAATGGGTGGGCCAACACCTCCATGGTAATTATCCAATCAAAGTCATCACCCACAGTTGGGTGGGATGCATCTCCATGGAAACACACAAAGAATTACAATCTAATTAACACTGATAGGTGTGCCCACACAAGATTACATCAAAGATAATGGCATTTGGGGGACATAATACATTCAGACTGGTACATAAAATTTTCATAAAAAAGACTTTTTATGAAAATTATTTTAGAAGAGATCAGTGGAAATATTGCCCACTAAATTGGTGTTCATTCTGTATCTCTGAAAAAATTAGATGCAATTACAATATTGAAATCTTGACTAGCTTTTTATAGGCAGTAGAGAATGTTAGCATTTGTATAGGACTGCATTTTGATCTTGCACAATTACATCAGTTATTTAAATTTCTTCTGTTTCTTCCTTAGTTTTGAGATGACAGAAAAAAAATAAGGTAATGCATTAACATAGCATAATGTATCTTAGAAATTGGCTTTAATTAGCACCAGATTTCAAGGTTTTTACCTTACCAGTACTTGCTGCTGCCTACTAAAAATCAGTGATGGGCAGTTAAGCTTAGTATTAACAGTCTAACTCCTTCTTTAGAATTTGGCTTTGAAATATTATTTTTTAGTAAACCTGGTTGGTAGGTATTCAGAAAGACTTTGTCTGAGGTATATATGAGAAATAAATCACCTGTCATCTGCCTTCACTTTTGCTGTCAGTTGATGATGTTGGATGTGTTTTTGGGTACTGAATGACTGTAAAGTAATCCTGTATTCAGTTTTCTTTTGGTTGATTTGTACACCATTAAGAGCTGTGGATGGGTTTTTTATTATTGTAAAGAGAAGCCAGCAGAACCTTTCTAAAACAGATACTGAATTTTGATTTGTTGGCTGTATGTGAGAATTTTGAAGCACTGTTGGAGGTAAGCAATGTGTAGCTAAATCAGCAAGGTTGCTGTTTAACTGTTTTCTGCTTTGTCTTGATTATAGTCATTTATTAATTTGTCTTTTTTTGGCTTATGATTATGATCTGTGTGTATTAGTCAAGAATTGATTGCTCTGCTTTGAATGCCAGCATCTGTCACTCAGCACTCCTTTTGTTTGGTGGTTTTTAGTTGAGTACTTAATTCATACATCATCTTTTCTAGTAAATATTGTGTTATCCTGAGTTACTGTAGACAATCAGTAAAAGGCATCTTTCTGTAGAATTGCGTGGGAAACATTTTCATTTATAAGGTTGTATGTGTGTTGTTGTATGGTCTATCTTTATAAGGCATTTTTGCTTTCTATTCCTTTGCTTCTGTATCATCTACTGTTTTTACTTAGGAGATTTTGGCCTTATCAGTACTTTAGAGTTACTGTAAGTGCAGCTTCTTATGGCTAGCATAAAAAAAAATTGCAAAATGAAGTGATAGATCAAGGAAAAATATTTATGATTTGATATGAAAAGGACCTAATTAAAACATTTTTGAATGATCTACAGTTTACTTGTCCTTTTGGGAACAGCTTATAATCAGCTATTAAAATTACCTTCATGGATGTTATCAGTTAGGATGCTTTCTGGTTCAAGTAACAGAAAGGCCAACCAAAAATTGCTTATACAGTAAGAATTTTATGTTCTCTTACAAAAAGGAGTCCAGAGTTAGGGTAGTTCCAGGATTGGTAACTCAGTACCCTCTTCTACCTATTCTTTTGTCATCTTTGTGTTCCACTTTTTCATTCTAAATTTATTTGTTTAGTTAGCTGTCCTTCCCTAGTAGCATTAAGGGGTCCCTAAACAATTTGTAGTTGACCTAGACTGTATTTATGCCCTTGGGGAGGAAAACAGCAGCAATTAATTACCCATAAGCTTTGTTGTCCTGATTGCTTCTAAAAATTCTAGTTTATTTTCTGTTTAATCTTTTATTTTCATGTTTTCAACCAAAAGAGTACAAATTGTCTCCTGAAGACCTAACTGAGGTTTATTTTTTAGTTACATTTTATATATTTTATGGAAATGAATATTTAAAAAAGCACAGAGAATAATACGTGTTCCTCTGCAGTCAGAAGCTTCTTAGACAATTAAAAAACCCTATCAATAACAGTCCACTTATTTTGTGATGGTTGTGGTATAAAATTAAAAGGTGTTGAAAAGAGACAATACAATGTGTTTAAAGTCATGAACTGTCAATTAAGGTAAAGTAAGAGATGCTTTTTCCTTTCATAAAATAAGATGACAGATTTCTTCCAAATAGCTAGCTCTTCCTCCCATTATGAGTGTAAATTTTTATAGGTTTATATTATCTGATGAATTTCTGTGAGTAACCTATTAAATTGGCAGGACTTAAAAGGATCTTTTGTTTGCTTTTCCACTCCCCTTTTTGGCCCCTTTGCCTTTTAGGTGTTCCCTGGGTGGCAGCTACACCCATTCTGCTCTCATAACTTTTATGGCCAACATATGTGTACTTGGAATTGGAATAACCTGAGTAATAATACAGTAATGACTATCATTTTTTTAAACAGCTAATATATTCCAAGTTCTGAACAAGAACTTTATCTCAATGAATTCTCACAAAATCCTGTGTAGAATTGATTGTTAGTACCATTTTACACACACCCCCACGCACACCCACACACGCTCCTGTATGTAGTGGCTGCTCTGTGGTTTCCAATATACATCTTTAACTTTATTACAGTCCTCTTTCAAATAATAATAATACATCATTTCACTTAAAGTTGGATAACCTTACAACAGTATACTTTTCCCCCACTCCCTGACTTTACTATTGTGTTCATAAACTGTACTAGTACATGCGTTATCAACCCCACAATACATTACTTTTTTGTTTTGTTTTAGATGATCAGTTGTATTTTAAAGAGATTAAAAATTTTAAAAATGTTTTGACATTCACTCCCATTTTTACAGTCTCTGGCAGTCTTCATTTCTTTGTGTAGAGCCAGTTTTCATCTACTGTCATAATTTTTCTGCCTGGAGAACTTCATTTAATGCTTGATACTGCGCTTGCAATGGATTCTTTGAGCTTTTTCTTGTCTATAAGAGTTTTTGTCTTGTCTTCATTGTTGAAAGATATTTTTGCTGGGTGTAAGACTCTGGGTTGATAAATTTTTTCTTTCAGTACTTAAAAATGCTACTCATTTAACTTCCTTCAGGTACAGGAGGAATTCTTAGCCCTCTACCAGTGGTTGTCAGCTTTTATATCTCCGGCACCTTCCAGTCAGTGGGTCTTTACCTGGACCTAGGGGCCTGGGCAGTTTCTTGCCCCTCTAGTGGTTTAAGGGTTTTTGCTTCATTCAGGAGAAGGGTCCTGAAATAGATAGGATTTTGTGTTTGTGTGTCACCAAGGGGGCTTCAGGTATACACAAAAGGATTTTAAAATCCAACTACTCAAAAAAAAAAACAAAAAAAAAAAACTCTACTTTATTCAGCACAATTAAGTTAAAAAGCCACTGATGGCTTTTGAGCCCATGATACAGGCCCATGGAAAAGATCAGAATCCCCTCTTGTATGGGGTTTCCAGGGATTCTGAACTGTCATACTGCTCCACTCAGCCTTTAAGAATATGTTAAAATTTCAGCTATTTTATTCTTACTTGCTTTTATGGCAGCAGCCTTTTTCTCCTGTGTTCTTCCAAAAGTGAATCAGTTCAAAGTGTTTAGAGGGTCTTGTCATCTTTTGGAATTCCATTCACCTTGCTGCATTGCAACCTCAGCTTTTTGATAGGCTCAAGAAAATTTATGCTTTTGTAGTTTATTAGACTTTTTATCTGTTAGGATGGAAGCAATGTTTTCTTGCAGCTTTCTACACCCTAAGGTGAAGCAAAACTCCCATCAGTGGCTTTTTAACTTTATTGTGCTGAATAAAGTAGAGTTTTTTTTTGAGTAGTTGGATTTTAAAATCCTTTTGTGTATACCTGAAACTGTCGAACTGCAAGCCAGTAGCCTTGATTCTTATAGATTATTGCATAACTATGTGGCTTACATGTTGTAACTGTGTGATTGTGAAAACCTTGTGGCTCATACTCCCTTTGTCCAGTGTATGGATGGATGAGTGGAAAAATGGGGACAAAAACTAAATGAAGAATGGGGTGGGATGGTGGAATGGAATGTTTTAGATGTTCTTTTTTACTTTTATTTTTATTTCTTTTGGAATAAGGAGAATGTTCAACAATTGATTTTGGTGATAAATGCACAACTGTAGTTACTGTGAATAGTTGATAGTACAGTATGGATGATTGTAGGGTGTGTGAATATACCTCAATAAAAGAGTATTTAAAAAAAAAAATCCTTTCCTGTGCAGAACTGAGAATGTTGCAACAAACATATTCATTCACTTTCTCTCATTAGTAATTAATGTTAAGTGCATATCCTCTTAAATATATAATACTGTTTTAGATAGTTTATTTGGTTTAAAATTTATCTAAATTCTTTAGATATAACTAAATCAACTAAAATTGAAAGAATCACATTTTATGGTGGTAGAAATACAATGGAAAGGTGATCAAGTTGAAAGTTTCTTGAGATGTGTGATGGTTAGGTTCATGTGTCAACTTGGCTAGGTAATGGTGCCCAGTTGTCTGGTCAAGCAAGCACTGGCCTATCTGCTACTGTGAGGACATTTCATGGATTTAAATCATCCGTAAGTTGATTGCATCTATGGCTGATTACATCTACAGTCAACTAAGGGGACTGTCCCCCTCAAGGTGAAATGTTTAATCCAATCAGTTGAAGGCTTTAAAAGTAGAAATCATGACTTCAGCAGTCACAGGAGAGAATTTTCACCTCTACTACAGCCAGCCCATCTCTCTTGGGGAGTTTATCGAAAACCTTCATCGGAGTTGCCAACTTGCAGCCTTCCCTATGGAATTTGGACTTATGCATCCCCACAGTTGTGTGAAACACTTGTATAAAATCTCATATTTACAGATTATCTCCTGTTGGTTCTGTTTCCCTAGAGAAGCTTTAGTTCTGGGAGTGGTTCTTGAGAAACAGAATCTTAAAAATGGGTTTTTGCAATTGGTTTTCTACTTTGATTAGATTCAAAGGCACTAATGACTCTGTTTCCAGTAATCAAGATGGCATTGACTATCCATGGCATGAGTTGGCAATATATCACCATTTGATTTAACTAACCATATGCTTATAAGAGGCAAGGCTCAGAGTGAGAGTGTTTTTGACACCCTAACAATTTTTTGGAGTTAAAAGGTATAATGGTGTTGGCTGTTTGTTCCTAGATACGTTGAAAGGGATGAGCTGAAGTGTTCAAATTTGCAGCTTAAGTGCCGAATGAAAGATGTGAAAGTTTCTATGTGTGCCCTGAAAGAAAATCTTACTTCCTGTGACCGCAGACTTGAGATCTCTGAAAACCAAGCCCAGTGTCTCATTGTGCAAGTAGCAGATTTACAATGTAAACTGAATTCTCAGCCTTGCAGGGTGACTGCCCCAGATATCTGTGTACCAGCCTGTGAGTGGCTTGTTGATTGGCACCATAGGCATCATGCTGCAGAGCCCAAGAGCCAGTCACGATGACATCTCTCCCCTCTCACCATTGCTACCTCCAGTGCAGAATAATCAAATCCAAAGGAAGTTAGTGTCTGAAAGTATACGGTGTCATTTGAATTTCAATCCTAACTCTGCTTCTTGGGTTGCAAAAGTTTATGTCCTTGTGCAAAATAGTGGTCCTATGGTTGTGGTAAACCTTACAGAAGTTTTGAAAAAACTTGCAAAACAAGGATGGTACTGGGGGCCGATGACATGCCTGGGAGTCAGAAGGGAAGGTAGCAAATGTGCCAGATGGTTGTTTTCTTGTTTGGGATAGTTGTGATGTCCGTTATCTTTTAAGTTTGAGCCTTTGCTCTCGTGGCCAAACACTCCACACAAGAATAGAGCTCTCAGTTGGTAGGTTTAGCTTTTATGAACAACTGGATGTAGAAGTACATACCTCTGTAGTTGATCTAATTGAACATTCAGTCAGGAACTCTGAAAGTGGAGCTTTTTGTTATTCAGGTCTCAGTTACTTACATCTGACCAGTTCAGAATCAGAGTTCATGCAGGTGTGTTCTTTGCAGTACCTGTGTTGTTTTGTTATACATCGTATACCAGAATAGACTTAATTCAGAAACTCCCTTTGCCAAGCAAAATGATAGATTGTTTACAGGAGAAGCACTACTGAAAGATTATGAGAATCCTGCAACTTGCACTTTGAGAACAAGTAAAAGAGATTGAATTACAGTTTACAAACTTTCATTGCTATCACAATCTTTTGCTGCCAGAACGATTTCAGTTTTATGTATAAAAGAGTAACCAATTTGTTTGGGGTTGGGGAAGTATCAGCCAAGTGTCTTGGGTTTATTTTGGTTCTTTAAAAAGGGGAGTCTTGAGGTTTCAGCAGTGTGAATTACCTTTCGTCAGTATGCAAAATGATCACATTTTCCCTTGATTCCGCCCCCCCTCCCAAGTCCTTTGCAGCTATCCACTGTGATTTTTATGCATTAAAAACACATTTCATGTGTACTCAACCCTAAATAAATTTAATGAATCTTAAAATGATGAAAATTGTTTCTTTAAATCTCATTTAAAAACAATAGTGTTGAAGAAACATACTCACGTGATAAGACATAGAACTTACGTATACACTGAGAGTGATTTTTTACTCTCACATTTTAGAAAGATTTATTTAAGGAATTCTTTCCTTTTTGAGGTCACAACTAGGGGTAATTTACATTTTAAGATTGTTTCTGATTGATATGCTTTGAATTAAAGGAATCATTACTGTGGATTGGGAAGAAAAAGGCTATATTAAAGATTTGTAAATGAATTTTAGGTAAATTTTACGGTTTTTTAAAATATAAAAACTTGCTAAAAAGCAGTTGGCATAAATGTTGAACATGGAATATGTAAAAGGTAAAAATTTCGTTAACCATCCAAGTTCATATTCCTTAGAGTTCGTAAACTCTGTTGTATTAACATTTCTGTTTAGATCTGATTTGTCTAATGTGTTGATATTTCTTTTATTAACTAATGGGAGTAACTATTCTTATTAGGAGTGTTTAGCAGGAAGACCTTAAGTGCTGTTTATATCCTTAAGAAGGTATAAGTTATGCTTGAATATTATTCCCTTGTTCTCAGAGCAGCTTAAAAGAGACATTATGGATGTTTTAGAGAGTTAACTAATAATTCTCCACAGAGTAAAAGGAACCAGACTGTGGGAGTGACTGTGAGAATTTCTTTATCTGGCTGGTATTTTTAGTCCTTGGCCCCTTCTTCCTCTCCTGTTGGTTGAGTTGGGCTAACAGTGGCAAGACTACTGACCTGGGCTATCCCAGAGTCCCAACTGGTCAAGGCTGGTTCATGGTACCTGTGACTAGCTGCTTTGGGAAAACTGTTACAAGGCTTAAGCTTCTGATCCCTGTTCTTCTCTTACAGAGGCAGCAGAGGATAGCTGTTAGAGCACTCTTCTGGAAGAGTCACACAGACCTGGGTTGAGTCTTAACTCTAGGCAGCTGGGCTTTTGGGAAAGCGATATCAACTGCCTGGGTTCAGTTTTCATGGATATAAAATGGCAATAATACAATAATGCCTATCTCCTAGGGAGGTTGTAAGAATTTAAAAAGATAATGTGTGTAAAGTGTTTTGTTGTTGTTATTATGCACCATGGCCTTTGAATTTAACTTCATTTCTTCATTCAACCAAATAATACATGATAGAAAACTCATAGTCTGAATCATCTGGCTACAAACTCACCTGATGAACTGGCTGAATGTATTTTGAATATTATGAAAAGATACTTGAAAGATCCGATAGATTTTTTTTTAAGCATTTTTCCCAAATAGGATGATGGCTTGGATGGAAATAATAGCCATTTCCCATCACTGGTGGAAAATAGCCAAGTATATTTTTACATTTAGAAAGAAGGCTTCAGAAGTTATCTTGATGAAAGTTGATCAAGAATTACTTATTTTTTTGATTAGGAATTAATCTTCACAATTCTGGTCTTATCAGAGATGGTTGCCCATACCTTTGCCCCTCTGATTAAGAACACATGGGAGATAGGATTCTTTGATCTGGTTTACCTTAAAACTGAAAATTTGAGTTGTCTTCTTGTCTGAGTGAAATGGAGCTGAATCCCTCATTTATGCTAACTATATATAATCCCATCCTTCTCAGTAAAGGAATGCATTTTCAGGTATGTATTTTAATAAATCAGATAATTAGATTTGTTATTAATTATAGTTACCATGAATACATGACACCTATTACTATTTAATCATGGTAACTGTAAGTAATAATGTCATGATACACACATGCACACCAACAATTATAATTAATTGTTTCCATTTATCTTAATGTTTAATATTTCATTTTCATTATTTTTAAGGCTTCTAGTTATGACAAGTGATACTAGTTTTTCTTTTATAGTAGTAATAAAGTGTTGTTTTAAAATATATTTATTAAAGTAAAAAAGGGAATTGATGTGAAGAAAAATAAGTATACAATAGCATACAGAGTGGTACATGATTAGGGCAAAGATTGGGAAGTTGGTATATGGATGACTAAAGTATAGGGCAAACTGCTCTGTGACAGTAGAAAGGTTCCTGGCTCTTTTAACCAGTTGAGACTTTGGACAGTTTGCTTATCCTCCTACAAGATGATTCTTAGGTAATTTGAAAGTTAAAGGATTCTACCATCATTCTTCAAGCTGTCTGACTAAGATTTGGTAAAGAAAAATGTTCAGATTAAAACTGATCCTGGAACAATATTGACTCAGTACTTTTTCTCTTTTCCTCTTTAGTACTATTAACACCTCTGAAGTATTTACAGAGAAAGGTAGAAATCAAATAAAAATATCTAAAATGTTTAAGGAAAAAATTTAAAAACATACATATAGCAGTATTGTGTATTTTCTGTTTGGTTTGTATTTTAGTTTGCTAAGGATGATGAAATGCAATATACCAGAAGTAGGTAGGTTTTTACTATGGGGATTTATTAACTTAACAAGTTTACAATTCTGAGGCTGTGAAAAATGTCCAAATGAAGACATCAACAAGACTATATCTTCTTCCTGAAGAAAGGCTGCTAGTGATCCAGGACTCCTCTGTCACATGGGAAGGCAGGCACATGGCAGCGTCTGCTGGTCCTTCTCTTCTGGGTTTGGTTGCTTCCAGCTTCTGCCTTCAGTGGCTTCTCTCAGCTTCTGCATGTTTCTCTCTTTTAGCTTCTGTCTCTCTCTTAGCTTCTGTGTCTCTTTTATCCTCATGTAAAGGACATTAGTAAGAGGATTAAGACCCCCCTTGGGGCAGGCCTCAACTGAAATAACCTAATCAAAAAGTCCCATCTACAATAAGTTTACACCCACAGGAATGGATTAAAAGAACATGGTCTTTTTCTGGGATACACATAGCTTCACAGTACTGCAGTTTTCTTTCTATGAGGTCTAACCTCATGAATTAATATTATATTAATATTACATAAAACATAAATGTTTGGAAATTAGAAGATAATGCTTTCCATCTAGTTTTTCTTGCAATTTCCCATGTACACATAAAAAAGAGTGGTAATATGTTTCAAGGGTAAGGATAAGGCATTTCACTTTCTCTGTGGGACAAATGCACATTTGTGTTTCCTAAAGGAACTGTAAATTTTGTAAAATGTGAATTGTTGAGAATGAGCAGGAGGATAAAACTTTCTAAAGGTAGGTTTCAGTTCTAAACGTAAGTTTTAAATGCTTCCATTTTCAGGGAAATTCCTTTAGCTTTACTGTATAGAAAAATAAATATTCTATAAATAAATAACTGTAAGTAATAATGTCATGATACACACATGCACACCAACAATTATAATTAATTGTTTCCATTTATCTTAATGTTTACTATTTCATTTTCATTATTTTTAAGGCTATCTTCTAGTTATGACAAGCGATACTAGTTTTTCTTTTATAGTAGTAGTAAAGTGTTGTTTTAAAATATATTTATTAAAGTAAAAAAGGGAATTGATGTGAAGAAAAATAAGTATACAATAGCATACAGAGTGGTACATGATTAGGGCATGTACCTAAAGAGTTAGTGGTTAGCTTGAATTATAAAATCAGGATCCTGAAATTATTTAAAAGATGTATGCATATTTTTTTGTGAACTTTTAGTTGAAGTATAAAATACATCAGGAAATGTATGTAATCATAAGGGTACAATTGAATGAATTGTCACAAAATGAGCACACATATGTTTTAGCATCTGAATCAAGAAAAAGAACATTACCAACAGCCTAGAAAAGCTCCCTTTGCATCTCCCAATCACTACTCATCCTCCCAAGAGTAACCAGTATCCTTATTTAAAACCATAGATTAATTTTGAGTATTTTTGATCTTTAAATGGACTAATTCTGTATGGACTGTTTCATGTCTGATTTCTTTCTTACAACATTTTGTTTGTGATATTCATCCATATTAATCATCTGAGTGGCCTTATTCATTGTTGCTGATATGTCGTATTTTATTGTATGACTGTTAATATTCATGGTCACAATAGTTTGGCTCTGACAACCTTATATACATAAAGGGGTATGTGTGTGTATGTGTAGGTATATTTCTGCAGTGGAATTGCTGGTTCATACAGTATACATGTTAAACTTTCCAAAGTGGTTGTACAAGTTTACAGTCCTGAGAGGAGTAAACTATATCAGGTGCTGCCTGATATAGTCTGATTTTTTCCCCTCCATTTTAGCAGTTCTGCTATATATATATAATTGTATGCCATTTGGTTTTCATTTGGATTTTTCTAGTGACCCGCAGCATTAAGCACCTTCTCATTCCTGGCCATTTGGATTTCCTGTTTTGTGAATTGCCTGTTCAAGTCTGCTATTTTTTTTTTGCAAATTGAGTTGTCTTTTTCTTGTTGATTTATGAGCGTTCTTATGTATTCTGCATTCAGTGCTTTGAGGGATAAATGTACTTTGTGTAGCTTCTCCCACTTGATAACTTGAGTTTTCATTCTCTTGATGTATTTTTTTAAACTTTATTTATCGAATAATTAAACAACAAAAAAACCCCACAACATTTCAAACAAAACAAAGCAAAAAATTAAGAAACAAAAATAGTCTAAAATAACCACATTGCTTCCAACATGTTCCTACCATTCCCCAAGAAAATTTTAACAAACCGTAATCAAACAAAGGCATAAGAAAAACCTAATAACCTAAAATAACTACATCGAAGCTAATTTTTTTAATGCAATGGCTTTTTCTTTACTTTATCAAAAAGGTAAAAAAACAACAAAATTCAAACAAAACAAAACAAAGGAATAAGAAAAACAAATAACCTAAAATAACTGCATTGCTTCCAATGTGTCCCTACCATACTGCAAGAAAATCAACAGACCCTAAGAAAACAAAGGAATAAGAAAAACAGATAACCTAAAATAACTACATTGCTTCCAACGTGTTCCTACCATACTCAAGAAAATTTGTAAACCATAATCATTCCTGAGCATTTCCATATCTTGATGTATTCTTATAACAGAAGTTCTTGTTGTTAAGTTAACCAATATATTATTTTATTTTATTTTCCTTTGTGGATAATGTTATGTTTTATTAAGAAATCTTTGCCTAACCCTTCAGTGAAAGTATACTCATGTTGAAGCCTTAATTTGGACATTTTCATGGCCTACAGACTAAATTTGTAACCAAATAAACCCCCTTTATAAAAGCCAATCCATTTCTGATATTTTGCATAACAGCAGCATTAGCAAACCGAACACTAACCATAATGTAAAATCCAGTATTTACTAAATCTGGCTTTTACAAGATTGTACTAAAAGGCAATAAGTCTTTCATTTCTTACCATTACCAGCACCATCATCAGCATAGCACTTCATATATATGTTCATTCATGGGAAAAAAGTATTCATTCACTTTGGACTTCAATATGCCAAGAATATTTGTGGTAATCTATGAGGTAATCACTGTAAGAAGAAGAATAGTATGTATGGCTCATAAACTAAAAGAGAAGAAAATATGGATTAATAAATTATCAAAAAAAAAGACAAGAAAGGAAAGACAGAAAGCAAGCAGGGAGATGACATTTAATCCAAATGTATCTGTAATTACATTAAATATAATTAAATTAAATTTTAAAAAATAACGTTAAAAAAAGAAAGTAAAAGATGATTACAAAAGAAAAATCTTAAATTTGAGAATACAGAAAAAATGAAAGTGAAAGTATGGCGATAGATATACCACATAAGACACAAAACAAAAGAAAGCTTGTCTGAATATAGTTTACCATAGGAAACTTTAAAGCATGATATGGAGAGATACATACATGGAGATAAATGGATAAATAGGGATACAGAGGACTGAATGAATTAATACCTAAAAAAGTGTCTGGCACTTAGAAGAATCTCAGGAAGTATTGGCTCTTGTTGTTGCTATTATATTCATGGAAAAAAACTGAAAGGTTATGATTGCATTCCTGTAACCTGAACCAGGGGCATGTAGTCACTCAAGAGATACCTAGGGGTAAAATTGCCAAGACTTCATCTTAATTTACTATTTTTAAATAACCAGAAATTTCAACTAATAATGTTTTCTGCAGCAAGAAAGCAGTTTTGAAATTTGTATAATATTTTTTATGATCTGAAAACCTGTAGAACTTATATCTTCTAATTTGTTCTTTCTTTTAGATTGTATAGAAAATTTCAGCTGTAGCCCTTGGACTAGAAGCTGAGTACAATGCATTAGAGTTTTGAAGAAAAGTAATTTTTGAATTAAGTATTTGGAATATAAGAAAGGAAAGGTGACTGAAAATGGGGCGGAAGAAAATACAAATCACACGCATAATGGATGAAAGGAACCGACAGGTAAATGCAGACTTCAATTCATGTATTTAATTGATGTACAAATATATGTTTCAAAAGAACATAGGATAAAATGGTTGGATTTTTCTTTAATTTCAACTGAATATTTTTATTTCCAGATAAAGGAAAAATTTTAGCAATAAAAATAAATTGTGGCTTTTCATCATGTGCTTTAAAGAAACTTTATTTTTATTATTACGGAAGTCATACATTGTTAATTATAGAAAATATAGGTAAAAAATAAAGCAGAATCACTGCAATCTCACTCTACCATCCATTGTTTAGATTTATCATAATATATTTAATCTTTTTTATATTTTATTATGTATTTGATTTTTATTCTATATATTGATTATTGCTTAAAGTTATCATCTCTTAATTTATGACTGCCTGTTTTTATAAATGAAGCTTTATTAAAATAGTGTCATTCCATTTGTTTACATACTGCCTATGGCTTCTTTCATACTGTAATGACATAGTTGACTGGTTGCCACAGAGACTGTATGGGCCCACAATCCTAAAATATTTACTCTCTGGCCCTTTATGAAAATGTTTGCCAACATTTCATAGAAAGAAAAATTATTTCATAGAATATTGCATCTGAATTAATATTCAGGGCATATGCAAGGGGAGGGATGCTGTCTTTGGGAAAGTTGCATATCAGAAGAAGTTTCAAGAACAGCTGGGTTTCTGTAAGTTTACCGGGAACAGAACAGCACTGAGTATTTGTTCTGTAACGCCTGAGTTGTATTTTACCTGGCAATACAGATATAATAGGAGACAAAACTCAACTGAGCAGGTGGTAGGGAAGTTAGTGGGTGTCATTAGGGTTGTTCATAGACCAAACTGAAGAGGATCCTTATTTCAGCTCATGAAGATTCCTTAGCAAAAGCATGTGGCTCACACAAATGACCCATTATGATAAAGTTGTAGGAAAGGTATATAAAATAACCATTCCATCATTCTAAAGGAATGGTTTGATAGCAAACATTGTGACTTGTAAAGGAAGCATGGGGACCTGCTTTATGAGCATATGCAGTATAAATGTGAAATAGGGTTAATTAAGGAATAACATACAGGCAGCGAAGTAGCATACCTCGTAAGATCCTCTGAATTTTCATTATCCTTTAATTGGGAGTTCTGCTTTTTCAATCTGAGAGTGGCATTACTATACTGGACCTACAATGGTTACAGGGAAATGGGAGCTGGAGATAATGGGTAATGGAATCTTTTAGGTTGAGGAAATGATCTTGTTAAATAGATGGAGCCAGCCACTATAGCTTAGGGACTAGAATTAGCCTGTTTCTTCATTGAACTTACCTGTTAAGCCAGCTTCTTGCTGAGCTGCCAAAAGGGGAAAGGACTGTTTGAATTTCTCCTCTCAAACAGTTTAGGCAGAGAATGGAGAAAAGATATAAAAGAAATAGTTGTGCAGTGTATTGTTCTAGTTAGATTAGGCACAATTTTTCATAACCTAAAAGGGTATATTAATTTTACTGATTTTTGATTTTGTGGATTCTGAGTTAATGGTTTCATTATTTTGGTATTAATGAGGGAAAATTACTCTGTGTGCAAGAAAAGAGATACCATTTATCCATCTACATTTGAGTTCCTGCTACATCTGAGGGTCTGTTTTAGGTAGTAGGAACTCATTAAAAATGTACAGCGTACATAGGAGACTTAAGTATATTGCAAGTAGTAGTATGCTCAGGTGCTGAGAAAGAGTATGGAAGAAACCACCAACCTATGGTAGAATAATCCAGGGAACAATTCCTGGAGGAGGAGTTTTGAGTTGTAAGTATGAGCTAGCCAGATAAAATCACATCAGGTAAGTGGAACAGTGCATAAATAAGCTTGGAAGTATCAGTGTCATGCATTTGGAGAAAACCGTAAGTACTTAAATATGTTTGGAGTTAGAGTGTTGGGAGATGAACTTGGAAAATAAGGAAGGAACCATATCATAGGCCATTAATCTCATTTTGAAGTTTGGATTGTATCTTTAAAATGATAGAGAACCATTGAAGAATTTTTTAATAGGGCAGTGACATGTTGAGATTTGTATTTTAGAGCAATTGCTCTGTCAGAAATACAATTAATAAATAGAACATTCCATGTGTGGAGTGATGAGAACTGGGCGCAAAGGCAGTAGTGATGGAGAGGAAGCAGACAGGTGAGAGAGAGAACAAAATGGACAGCTAAAAAGCTAAAAAGCTTGATCTTAATTGGAAGTTCTGCTTTTTCAATCAGAGTTGGTTTTACATGATGTAGTTTTCAGTGGCATCTGATTTATGGGAGGAGTGATTAGTAATTATAACTTTTTTTACTGCATTTATTTATTTTGTTATTTCTTTTACTAGAGAAGTTGTAGGTTTACAGAACAATCATCCATAGAATACAAGGTTCCCATATACCACCCTGTTATTAACACCTTGGCATTGGTGTGGTATATTTGTTACAATTGATGAAAGCACATTTTTATGGTTATGCTATTAAGTATAGTCTATGGTTTAACTTTAGGGTTCAGTGTTTGTGTTGTGCCATTCCATGGATTTTTAAAAATAATTTTATTCTGTTAACATATATACAACCTAAAGTGTCTATCAACCAATGAATGAATAAGCAAAATGTGGTATATACACTCAGTGGAATATTATTCAGCCTTAAAAAGGAATGAAGTTCTTGTACATGCAACAACATGGATGAACCTTGAAGACATCATGTTGAGTGAAATAAGCCAGACACAAAAGGTGAAATATTTTATGATCTTGCTGATATGAAATCATTAGAATAAGCAAATTTATAGGGTAAAAATCTAGAAAATAGGTTTCCAGGAGGCAGGGTTGGGTAGGGAATAAGGAGTTAGGCTTAAAATGCAAAGTTTCTTTTTGGGATGATGGGAAAGTTTTGGTGGTGGATGGTCGTGACGGTAACACAACATTGTGAACATAATTAATAGCACTGAAATATATATTTGTGGTTCAAAGAGGAAATTTTAGGCAGTACCTATATAATATTAAATATGTACAGTGTCTGTGAAGTAGTGAAACTTAACACAAATATACACACATAGAAATACACACACCCCTAACAGAAGTAAAAGAGAAACTTGAGTAAATGGAGGGACATACTATATTATTAAATAAGATGACTTAATATTGTCAATTCTTCCTGTATTGATACTGCATTAAATTAACATTTTTGTAATAATCCTAGTAGGGCTGTAAATTAACATTTAATGAGAATCCTAGTAGGGTTGTTGGGAGGTGTCTGGCAAAATTAATCTGGAGTTCTTATCTGGAAGAATAAATGTATGGGGATAGTTAAAGAAATGTTGAAAAAAAGAGAATAAGGTTAATTTTCCTTACAAGATACTAAAATGTAACTATTGGAATCGTGAAGAATTTCTCAGATGCTTCAGAACTTTTCTGCAGTTACTTGCTTATTCACTTTGTGGGATGAATAATGCATGAATATTGAGTCTTTCATGATGTTATTTTTTCTGTAAACCAGATTAAGAAAGTAGTGGCTTTATTTTGTACAAAGAGGTACACATTTTTAAACATGTCATCATGACTTCCTTTACTTCTTTAATCATGCTTCCCTTTAGTTCTGTGAACATATTTATAATATCTACTCTGAAATCTTTTTCTATTAAGTTTAGCCTCTGGTCATTTCACAGACAGTTTTTATTGCCCAGTTTTTGGGCCATATTTTTTTTGTTTCTTTGCATGCATAGTAATGTTCTATTGGAAACTGGATGTGTCAGAGAATTTATTTTAGCAATTCTGTGTTTTGTCCCCATTTCCCCAGCCTAAGCTTATTACTATTATTTGCTTATTTATTTAGTGACTGGCTGGATTGTTTTAGTGAAATTTATTTTCCCCACACAATATTCAGTCACTGATATTGCTCCTCAGGGAGGTACAGCTTTAGGAATGCCCACAGTCACCCTGGGACACCAGTGGTAATCTTTCCTTGACCACACCAGCTCTTAAACTCCACTAATTTTGGAGGGTTCTGGTGATTTAAAAATATGTCCTGCAGCATAAATTCCTCTACGAACCATTTCACCCCTTGAAAGTTCTCCCCCCTCTAGAGCCTGGACATCTCTAGTCCCTGTTGCTTCAGTAGCTTTGAACAGGTAATGGTTGTATTTCATCTTGCCTTTACAGTTGATATCCAGTGGGTTCTTTGGTCTTCCACAAACTACTCTATCATACCTAGAAGCAGACCTCTGCATATATTTTAAGAAAATGCAAACAGTAAGGAAAAAAAATTTTTTTGGGTACAAAGAACAATACCTCAAAGGCCAGTATATTCATTACTTAGACGTAATGTCTGTTCTGACATATTTGTTGCAGATATTTTTCTTCATTTGTAAAAGACAAAAATTGAAAATGTGACATCGTCTTTATGATTGTTCCAAGTGTCATTCTTCCCCAAAGTATCACTTTCATGAATTTGATTTATATTCTTTTTATATTTATCATTTTAGCATATGTTATTTAATATTGTTTCAAAGTGGTTTTTAAAATTTACATAATGGCATTATCATTTGCATTTGCTTTTCCACTAAATCTAGTGTTTTTGAGATCTATCTGTGCAGTTCTCATTTATTCAGTACAACTATTTGTGTGAATGAATATACTTCAGCTCACTTATCAAGACCTTTGTTAAGGGACATTTAGGTTGTTTCAAATTTTTTACTGTTAACTGGTGCTGCAGTGTAAAACTGTGGACATGTCTCCTTATACATAAGTGAAAGTTTCTGTGAGAAATACTTACAGAAAGACTTGCTGGGTCAAGTATATGCATCATCAACTTTATTGAGATGTTTCTAAGCTGCCCTCCGAAGTGGTTATATCAGATCCACGGTAGTAATTTATGGGAATTCCTGTTTCCCCATATTTTTGCTTGTCCTTCCTTCCCCATCCCCTTTTCCTTCCTTCCTTCCTCCCTCCCTTCCTCCCTCCCTCCCTCTGTTTCTTTCTCTCTTTCTCTTTCTTTCTCTCTCCCTCTATCTCTCCCTCCCCCCCACTACCTCTCTCTTTCTTTTCTGGTCTGTAGAAGGTGAAATGTTAGGTACCTATTCTGGTGGTTTGCCCATATTCTGCTGGGTTGTCGATCTTTTTCTTTTCCTTGAAAATCTTTATGTTTTCTGGATATTAATTATGTATTATATCTTGTTTCCAATAGTATCTTTTCAACCTTTACCAAAACACTTTGTAAAGGCTTTTATGATAGGAATTACCAAAGTGTTTTTTAGTGGTTTGTGGTGCCTTCATCAGTACAATAGATTGTGAACGCTTTGAAATGTGTTATGGCTTGCTGTGTTTCCCAAATCGTAATCAGTTTTTGTAAATGTCCCAAGTAGACTTGAGATATTTATGTATTCTCTAATTGTTAGTTTCAGGATTCTACATTAGATCAATCTTACTATACCGTTTACATCTTCTATATTTTTTTCTGATTTTTTAAAATTTGGTTTGGCTCATTAAGACCTGTCATCATGTGCACTTATCACAATATTGGATTCAATTTCTTTATGTATTTTATTAATTTCATGCATATTTCTTTATGTATTTTTGGACTATTTCATTTGGTTCATAAATACTTAGAGTCATTGTACCTTCTTGGTGAATTTACCACTATGTATTGACTTTCTCTGTACTCAGGTTTGTTTTACATCTACCTTTTCTGACATTAATACAGCTGCAACATCTTTCTCTTTTATTAATATTTTCTTGATCTAGTTCTTTACATTTATTTGTAACCATATTATGTCTTTTATCCTTCAGGGGTGTGTGTTTTGTAAAGAACATATGATAAGATTTTGTTTTTATCCATTCTGATAATCTCTCACCTCAGCAATTTAGTCTGTTTTTATTCTTTGTCATCTTTTATATATTTGGACTAGTTTATACCATCTTCGCCAATTATTTCAATTTGTTATAGAGCTCCAGGCCTTTAAAAACAATCCTGTTACTCACTTCATTCCTCATATTATCAAGGTTCCAGCTTAGATTCCAGCTTCACACGAGACACCCCCCACACCCCCCCCCCCCCCCCCCGGGAGAAGAGCATGGCAAGAAGATACTTTCTCTGGATGATAATCCATCACCCTAGGAGTGCGTGGGAAGTCAGTACCAGAGGTTAATAAATCCCTACCTATTCTCTTTGGCTCCCATCCCAAGTATAGTTTTTGTGTTGTCCTGATTTTATTCTGTAGGACAGGATGTCTAGCTGCACCAGCACTGCTGCCTGTCCTTATTGTGAGGTGGCAAGCAGTGAATGTCTCAGGCAGTGCTGGTGAGTAGCACAAGCTGAACCCAAACTGCTCTTTTTAAAATCTATCTTCTTATAGTCCAACTGGCTGTTTTCTTCTTTAGGCTATAGATCTCCACACACAGCACCCAAATACACACTCCAGCACAACATCTGGAATTTTTCACAGTTTTCTCCATTAGTTTTCCTTAGACTTCATAATACCTTTAGGTCCCCCTGGGTTAATCCTAAGGGAGGAAAACAGCCACCCTGTGTTTACTTCATCATGTCATGAACCCTATCTCATAATATAAAACATTCATTGTTTACCCGCTGTCCTTTAGCATTGCTTCTGCATTCTTTTGCTGTTGTTTTTATATTGACTTCTTGGTTTATGGATTTGTTCAGTGACTTTTTTAGTGCCACCTACTACGTGCCTTTAGAGGCAGAGGATACAGCATTGAACAAATTCCAGCATTTTTCAATTGATATTCTATTTAGGTAACTGGATTTTGTCAGCAAGTAGATTTTTTTTTCCCAAGGAGGTATTATGAGTGCTATACTTTCTGAGATTTTTTTTATATGTTTGATATATTTGTTGCCTTTATACTTTAAGAGCAATTGGCTAGGTACAACATTCTAGGACTTTATTTCTTTTCTCCTGAACATTATAGAAATTATTCAGGTTCTCCTGACTTTGAATGTTGATGAAATTCTAACAACCCCAGGTATTTTTCTCCCTCCTAAGTGACTGACTTTCCCTGCAAAATTGTTCTTTCCTTGACCTGATGTTTGGTAAGTTAGCCTGAACATGTCATGAGTTTGATTATTATTCATCATTTTTTCCCTGGGAATGGTGTGGCCTTTCAACATTTTGGCTAATTTTTAACAAATATTTTCCTTTTCCCAGTTGCTCTATACTTCTTTAGTATGTTCATTATCTGTCATCCATACTCACTATCTGTTCTGTAATCACTGAAAAAAATTTTTTTATTTCAGATTGTGATTTTTTTTTTGTATTTCCTTAATGTAGTTTTTTTTTTTTTTTTTTTTAATTTTTATTGAGATTGTTCAGATACCATACAATTATCCAGAGATCCAAAGTGTACAATCACTTGCCCCTGGGTACCCTCATACAGCTGTGCATCCATCACACTTAATTTTTGTTCAGTTTTTAGAAACTTTTCATTACTCCAGACAAGAAATAAAGTGAAAGATGAAAAAAGAAAAAAAGAAAAGGAAACTCTAATCCTCCCCTATCCCTAACCAACCCCCCTCAATTGTTGACTTGTAGTATTGGTATAGTACATTTGTTACTGTTTATGAAAAAATGTTGAAATACTACTAACTGTAGTATATAGTTTGTAATAGGTATATAGTTCTTCCCTATATGCCCCTCTATTATTAACTTCTAATTGTATTGTCATACATTTGTTCTGGTTCATGGAAGCAATTTCTAGTATTTGTACAGTTGATCATGGACATTGCCCACCATAGGATTCAGTTTTATACATTCCCATCTTTTGACCTCCAACTTTCCTTCTGGTGACATATATGACTCTGAGCTTCCCCTTTCCACCTCATTCACACACCATTCGGTGCTGCTAGTTATTCTCACATCTTGCTACCAACACCCCTGTTCATTTCCAAACATTTAAGTTCATCCTAATTGAACATTCTGCTCATACTAAGCAACCACTCCCCATTCTTAAGCCTCGTCCTATATCTTGGTACATTATATTTCATGTCCATGAGTTTACATATTATAATTAGTTCCTATCAGTGAGATCCTGCAATAATTGTCCTTATGTGTCTGGCTTATTTCACTCAGTATATTGCCCTTGAGGTTTTGTCATCAACCCATTTTTTTTTTTTTTTATATGGTTTTGTTCACTCACCATACATTCCATCCCAAGTAATAATCGATGGTTCTCTGCATGGTCATACATTTATGTGTTCACCACCTTCACCACTATCTATATAAGGGCATCTACATTTCTTCCACAAGGCAGGGGGGAGAGTCAAAGAAGGTAGAGAGGCAAAAGAAAGAGGAAAAAAAATGACAGCTAGGAAGCAGCAAAAGGAAAAATAACCTTAAATCAAAGTAGAATAAAGAATCAGACAATACCACCAATGTCAAGTGTCTAACATGCCTCCCCTATCCCCCCTTCTTATCTGCATTTACCTTGGTATATCACCTTTGTTACATTAAAGGAAGCATAATACAGTGATTCTATTAGTTACAGTCTCTAGTTTATGCCAATTGCATCCCTCCCCCAATGCCTCCCCATTTTTAACACCTTGCAAGGTTGACATTTGCTTGTTCTCCCTCGTAAAAGAACATATTTGTATATTTTATCACAATTGTTGAATACTCTAGATTTCACCAAGTTACACAGTCCCAGTCATTATCTTTCCTCCTTTCTTGTGGTGTCTCATATGCTCCCCACCTTCCTCTCTCAGCTGTATTCATAGTTACCTTTGTTCAGTGTACTTACATTGTTGTGCTACCATCTCCCAAAACTGTGTTCCAAACCACGCACTCCTGTCTTCTGTCACCCTGTAGTGCTCCCTTTAGTATTTCCTGTAGGGCAGGTGTCTTGTTCACAAAGTCTCTCATTGTTTGTTTTTCAGAAAATATTTTGAGCTCTCCCTCATATTTGAAGGACAGCTTTGCTGGATATAGGATTCTTGGTTGGCGGTTTTTCTCTTTCAGTATCTTAAATATATCACACCACTTCCTTCTTGCCTCCATGGTTTCTGTTGAGAGATCCGCACATAGTCTTATTAAGCTTCCTTTGTATGTAATGGATTGCTTTTCTCTTGCTGCTTTCAGGATTCTCTCTTTGTCTTTGACATTTGATAATCCGATTATTAAGTGTCTTGGCGTAGGCCTATTCATACCTCTTCTGTTTGGAGTATGCTGTGCTTCTTGGATCTGTAATTTTATGTCTTTCATAAGACATGGGAAATTTTCATTAATTATTTCCTCTATTATTGCTTCTGCCCCCTTTCCCTTCTCTTCTCCTTCTGGGACACCAATGATACGTACATTATTGTACTTTGTTTCATCCTTGAGTTCCCGGAGACGTTGCTCATATTTTTTCATTCTTTTCTCCATCTGCTCCTTTGCATGTAGGCTTTCAGGTGTTCTGTTCTCCAGTTCCTGAGTGCTTTCTTCTGCCTCTTGAGATCTGCTGTTGTATGTTTCCATTGTGTCTTTCATCTCTTGTGTTGTGCCTTTCATTTCCATAGATTCTGCTAGTTGTTTTTTTGAACTTTTGATTTCTGCCATATATATGCCCAGTGTTTCCTTTACAGCCTCTATCTCTTTTGCAGTATCTTCTCTAAACTTTTTGAATTGATTTAGCATTAGGTGTTTAAATTCCTGTATCTCAGTTGAAGTGGACTTTTGTTCCTTTGACTGGGCCATAACTTTGTTTTTCTTAGTGTAGGTTGTAATTTTCTGTTGTCTAGGCATGGTTTCCTTGGTTATCCAAATCAGGTTTTCCCAGAGCAGAACAGGCTCAGGTCCCAGAGGGAAGAAATATTCAGTATCTGGTTTCCCTGAGGGTGTGTCTTAGAAAATTGCTCCACCCTTTAATGCCTCAGGTCACTGTGCTTTTCTGCCCAGCAGGTGATGCCTGTTAGCCTATAATTCTTGACTGGTGTGAGGAGGTATGGCTGTGTTCCCCCAGGCTCTGGGGTCTGGTTCTGAATGGAAAGGGCCCCACCCCTTTCCTCCTAGAGAAGACAGACCCCCCAGGTGGGTTAGCATTTCAGTGGTCTCGGTCTCTGCTTGTGCTGTCTCCACCCTTCCCAGAGTCACAGCCCTGGAAACTGAAAATGACTGGGACTTTCTCCACTGAGCCGAAAAAGAAACAGATAGTCCCCTTCAGACCCAGTCCAAGGCGACCCTCCGGCTCTCCAAGGTCAGTCGTCACCCAAAGCCTCTGTTTTTTGGGGATGTGTACCTGTAGTGAGCAGTTCACACTCACTACTTAAAACCCCAGTTGGAGCTCAGCTGAGCTGTATTTGCTTGCTGGGAGAGAGCTTCTCTCTGGCACCACGAGGCTTTGCAGCTCGGGCTATGGGGGAGGGGGTCTCGCGACTTGGATCCGCAGGTTTTACTTACAGATTTTATGCTGTGTTCTCAGGCATTCCTCCCAGTTCAGGTTGGTGTATGATGAGTGGATGGTGTCGTTTGTCCCCCTGCAGTTATTCTGGATTATTTACTAGTAGTTTCTGGTTTTTTGTAGTTGTTCCAGGGGGACTACTTAGCTTGCATTCCTCTCTATGCTGCCGTCTTGCCCCGCCAACCTCCTTAATGTGGTTTTAATCTCTGGTATGATTTGATTTTTTTCCCTCCTCTGTTTGCTCTTTCCTGAGCTGTACCACCTCACTGTTTAGGCCTTTCTGTTATCTCTTAGATCTTTGGCAGTGATAATAGATTCAGGTTAAAAAATGGCTTTTCTATAAAATTCTTCCTTTTTGTGTTTTACTTCCCTTGGCATTCTGCATTTAGAACAGGGTCTAGCTATCTGTTCATTCTCTGCTTTTTTCATAGCCCTCTCACTCTTGTGAATCTTGTGGCACAAATCAAAGCATTCCTCGCTGGAGCTTACCAAACTATGATTATCTCGTTTCTAAGGAAGACCGTGAGAGTTCTCTGAATCCACACTCATTTTCACTTAAATTTCACCATATTTGGCAGATTCAAATTCATGGTTTGAGGTTCTGAATTTTTCTTTGACGAAAACTTACTCTTTTCATGTATTTTATTCTTTTTTTTTTCCCATTGTTTTTAATGAGTTTCAAGAGATAGGAGTAGGTTAACTATGGCTTTACTCTTCCCTTTTGAATTGAAAAATAAATTCTGTGGTGTCTTTTGAAAATTTAACAGATCAACACAAAGAATTTATGTAATTTTAATGTAATTAAAATCTTCTATTTAAATAAGTATTTGTCTTGCAATAGCAAGTTGAATATTGAATTGTAATTATGTAATCAGTGTTCTCTAATTAGTTAATTTAGGTTACATTGTATTACATAAAATTTATGAATTAAAATGTGACTATATTGCAACATTGTTAATTAACACTGTACTAATTAGAAAAGGTTTCTGGTTTCCGGTTTTTGGTGTCTTTGAAAGCTTATGTCTAAAAAGAAAATATCTCTGTGACAACCAAAAATTATTTTTTGAATTGAAAACACTAAAATTGAGGCAAAATGTAGAGACTTTGAAGGCTTTTTCCTGCTGTGTTATGCTTTGTTACCATCTAATCTTCAAGGGAGATTACTCATATCTTAAGCTACATTAATATCCTTTCATTCCTTCTCCTTTTCCCATTGTTTTCCATTTCCTTTTGTTTGCTTCCAGAAACTATAAAAACAAAATTCTTCAACAGATATTGAGAATTTTTACTCAATTTGTAATTTCTATTTCATATTGAGAATTTTAAAATATCAAATACTGGCCATCATTCAAAGGTATTTCATGAAAACAAATTTGGATATGTGGTACAATATACATATAAGTATATTCCATAAACAGACTTAATTGGAATGCTTTACAAATGGATTCTTTTGGCAAATTACATTTTCTAGTTAAAGTTTAAATTAAAAAATCTTCTCTCAATTCTATTTTTCAGTCCACTGGCCAACAGAATATTTGAATATTCATATAATATGTGGAGCTTTGCGTACTGAAAAATATAAAGGTAATATAAGGCATTGAGAATATTGAGGAGATTAGATTCACATGAAATTAAGAGAATAAAGTGATTAAACTTTAAGTCTGAGGAAGATGGCTCTGCTAGTTTTTGCTAGTTGTTCAAAGATTGTGTGGGGAGACGGCACCCTGGAATGTCTTAAACACTGCCTGCATGGCCACAAAGCACATGAAAAGATGCTTGACATCATAGGGAAATGCATATCAAAACCACAATGAGATACTATTTCACACCCACTAGAATGGCTGCTATTAAAGAGCGGCAAATAACGTGCTGGAGAGGTTGTGGAGAAATTGGAACACTTGTTCATTGTTAGTGGGAATGCAAAATGTTGCAACTTCTGTGAAAGACAGTTTGGCAGTTAGTTCCTCAGACAGGTAAGTATAAAGTTCCCGTATGATCTGGCCATCCCACCTCTAGGTATATATCCAAAAGAATTGAAAGCAGGGTCTTGAACAGATACTTGCACACCAATATCCGTAGCGGCATTATTCACAATTGCCCAAAGATGGAAGCAATCCAGGTGTCCATCTGTCTGTGAATGGATAGATAATATGTGGTTTATGCATACAATGGAATATTATTCAACCATAAAAAGGAATGCTGTTCTAGTACGTGTGACAACATGGATAAACCTTGAAAACATCAGGTTTAGTGAAATTAGCAGACACAAAAGTTCAAATATTATATGTTCTTACTGACATGAAATAATTAGAATTAGCAAATTCATCGAGTCAGAAACTAGAATATAGGTTACCAAGTGCTGGGGTGGGGGCAGGGAATGGGAAATTCATGCTTAAATTGTACAGAGTTTCTTTTTGGGATAATGGGAAAGGTTTGGTAATGGATGGTGGTGAACAGCATTGAACTATATATTTGGATGTGGTTAAAGGGAAATTTTAAGTTGCATATATATTTATTATTAGAATAATGTTAAAAATATTTGCATGGCTATACAACACAAATAGGCAATTCTAATGGACTATAATTAATAATACAATTATAATAATAATCTTTCTTCACTTGTAGCAAGTATACCACACCAATGCAAAGTGTTAATAGTAGGTGGGGTATATGAGAACTTTGTATTTTCTGCATGATTTTTCTGTAAGCCTACAACTTCTCTAAAAAAACAAAAACAAAAACAAAAAGAATTGCAAACAACCAAACAGAAGAAACCTTACCGATAAGTATTAGTTTATAGAGGCCCTGAATCTTGTAGCTTAGGCCTCCAGTCCTATTCATTTTTTATCAGTGACTTGCAATACTGGAGTAAAATGGCAATTTGAAAAGAAAATTTATGTTTATTTTGCCTAATGCTGAAACAGGTTTATCAATACTAGTATTTTTTTAAATTATTCAAATTTCATAATATTTAAATCAAATGAAATTAAATATTGAATGTGTGCCAGTTTGAATGTATTGTGTCCCCCAAACGCCATTATCTTTGATGTAGTCTTGTGGAGCAGACGTTTTGGTGCTGATTAGATTTGCTTGGAATGTGCCCCACCCAGCTGTGGGTGATGACTCTGATGAGATATTCCCATGGAGGCATGGCCCCACCCATTCAGGGTGGGCCTTGTTCAGTGGAGCCATATAAATGAGCTGACTCAAAGAGAAGGAACTCAGTGCAGCTGTGAGTGACATTTTGAAGAGGAGCAAGCTTGCTAGAGAGGAACGTCCTGGGAGAAAGCCATTCTGAAACCAGAATTTTGGAGCAGACGCCAGCCACGTGCCTTCCCAGCTAAAAAAGGTTTTCCGGACGCCATCGGCCATCCTCCAGTGAAGGTACCTGATTACTGATGTGTTACCTTGGACACTTTATGGCCTTAAGACTGTAACTGTGTAGCCAAATAAACCCCCTTTTTATAAAAGCCAATCCGTCTCTGGTGTTTTGCATTCTGCAGTGTTTCAGGTACAAAAATTTATAAACCTTTTACAGAACAGGAGTCAGAACAAATTTATAGGAGAGATTTTTGGTGATCAAGGAAATGATCAAGGTAATGACTTCGTAAATCTGGACCTCCCAACATGACTTCCAAATAAATCCATACAGGAAAACAAGAAAAAAAATAAAACCACAAAAAACAACCTGCACACTTGGCACAACTAGAAAATAAAGAATGTCCAATATCACATAATCTCTAAGTAGAAAAATGAGCACCAAATCCCACTCTGCTAATTCTTGTACTTCTGTAGCAAGCCTTTGCAGAGGGCAAGGGCAGTTTGGGAAAAACTGTGTGCAGTAGAGAAGAGGAGAGCTTAAATCATAACCATAAAGAGAAAGACTATGCTAAGTCCAGAAATTCTGAAAAAGAGTCTTGGGATATCAGAACAGATCACAAATGACAGACTTAACAGTATATTTAGTTCTTGAGGAGGTAGCTCTGGAAAAGCAACTGTTTGAGGGAGAAGGGTTAAAAAGGAAGGCAGAATTGCCCTTCAAGAGGAAAAGAAGAAAAGAAATTTTAGAATACAAGAAGACCAAAGAATTTAAAAAGAAAAAAATCAAAGGATGCAAAAATCCTGCCTCCCTCCAACTGATAGTGCCCCCTAAAATCTTTCTGTTGGCGAGACTGAACTTCATTACAATGAAAGAAGTGCTTTTGAACCAAGAATATTTAAACCAACCTATGTTACCACTTTTAGTTCTGTCCATAGAAATACAGAAATGTAAGCAATCTTTATCTATACAAATTATTATAATGTTATAAGAAAGAAAACAGCACTTACTTAAAACAATTAAGGTAATCAACCTTTTCTCCAAAAATCAATGGAAAAGTAGAAAAACTGCTACATGACGTTCCAAACTGAATTGTTTAAGTGTTTGAGAATGTGAAGAACAAAAAAGAAATAAAATAACCCCATGGTTCAGAATTTAGAAATACTGAGAACAACAATGGATTTTAAAATAGGCAGAAGTGAAACAAAATGATTGATCTCCAGAAAGATTTAGAGAGAAGGTGATTGAATAGGAAGATTGGTAAACAAGATCCAACTTTGTATGGAAAGAAAACCGTGGACCAGAGTTAATATTTAAACAATAATAGAAGAAAACTTCCCATAACTAAAAGAAGATACTTTTTGAAAGGGCCCACTAGTTCCTGAGGATAAATGGACCTGCAGATATCAACTTTGAGACATATCCCACTGAAACTATTGAATCTTAAGATAAAGAATTTTCAGGGCTTCTAGGTATGTAAGAGCAAAACATGTACAAGTATAAGAAAATCAGACTGGCATCAGACTTTGCAAAAAGAAGATAAAAAGCAACATATCAGTAGAGAAGCATTTTCAAAGAATGCAAGGAAAGAAAGTGGGAAGTAATGATTTTATCATCTAACCAAGCTGTATTCCAAGTAAGAGGGCTATATAAAAAAAGCTTTAAATGCTTAAGGGCTCAGGGAATTCTGTATCCAGAAGCACTTATTGTGAAGTCTAGTAGAGGATGTGCTTCATATGACCAAGAGATGATTTGGGAAACTAAAAGAAAAAGATTGATGAGGAACATTCAATATATTTAACTGTAGGTTTGAACCTAAAAGATGGTGGAAGGTAGAATAGCAGCTATTTTATATATATATATATATATGTATTTGTGTGTGTGTTCTGACAAAGTGGAAATAACACAACTAAAATATGGGAGGAGAGAGGGAAAGAGGAAAGTAGAATAAGTTCAGATTGTTTCGACAATAGGTGGAAATTAAAGGATATCATTAAGAACTGGCAAACCAAGTAAAAGGTAGAGCATGAAAACAGCTGTAACTACAAAGATAAGCAGAATAGAAATGTAAATCTTCCTAAAGACCAAAAGAAATTTGAAAATTAAAAAAGCAGAAAAACCTCACATCAAATAAAGACAAAAATAAAATAGGAAATACATATGTATAGTTAGTATTAAATATTTATTAAAATATTGAAATAATATGACAAAGATAAGTCTAAGCATCAGCAGTCATATTAATGTGAATGGGATTAACTCACTTATTAAAAGACAAAAAATTCAGTTTGGTACCCAAGACCCAACTATAGACAAGAAGAGACACATCTGAAATGAAGTGATTCAGAAAGACCAAAAATAAATGAATGGTATATTAGGCAAAGGGAAACAGTAAGAAAATGGGTTAAATATACCCTAGACAACTTAGAATTCAAGCCAAAAAGCATTAAATGCACAAAGAAGGGCACTTTTTTAATGCTACAAATATAATTCACCTTGAAGATCTAAGAATTAGGAATATCTGTGGACTTCACACTACCTTCATAAAGCAAAAGGAAAGGGATACATGGAAACAAATAGAAACAAGCTAATAAGAAAACACATTAACACACTACTCTTGGTACAGGACAGATCAAATGTACTAAAAATAATTAAAAATATACCACATCTAAATAACAATAAGATCTCAAGTGTGTACATTGAACACTACATCTAGAAAATAGAATATACAAGTGCATGCAGAACATTCACCAAAATTGAACATATATTACATAATCAAAGAAACAATAAATTCAATTAAGGAGAAATAATAGAAATGCATGCTCATACCATGTAGTAAAATTAGAAATTGGTGAGTTTGTTTGTTTTTAAGCCATCCTATCTGAAAATTTGTTTCTTGAGAAGCTTGATGCCAGTCTAACAACTTTTGGGTGAAATACAAACTGAAATTAGATAGTTTCTGAAAAAAAACAATAATGAAAATTAGTACGTGTCAGTATTTACAGAATACATTTAATGTAGGAATCAGAAGAAAATTCATGGCCCTAAAAACTTTTATTAATAAAAGTGTCCACAAGGCTGTGGGGAATCAGGCGTTCCTGTATATTATGGATGAGAATATAAATTTGTATAACCATTGAGTGGGATGTTTGACAGTATCTAATAAAATTACATATGCATTTATCTCTTGACCTAGGGACTCTACTGTGGTCACTCAGGCTGAAGACAAAAGAACTGTCTTTTGTCTCTAGTTAGTAGCTTTGTTTTTTGCACTCATGTGTTAGCAATTCTGAAACTACTTAAAAGTGTATTATAAGATTGAGCAAATAAGTAAATGTATTGTGAATAACGGGAGCTGAGTTTCTGACTGTTGGAGAAGAGAGTTACAACTATGCAAAGGATGAAGGCTAGAATAAACCCTGTGACTCTGAGTTGAAAGTTTCATGGTTTTTAATATATTTAGAAGACTTAGGGTGATTTGTGTGTATGTGTGTGTACATATACATATATTTTCTAACTCAGTCTGCTGAGAGGGGCTAGAAGCAGTGACACCCGAATAACAATGGGCACAGCTACCATCCAAATCTTAGTTTCTAAATAGAGTTCTTTATTAAAAGGAATCAAAGCTCTTTGGTAGAATGACTGATTCTAGGGTTGGGACAGGGAAAGAATGAGATGAGCCTGGAACATCTCACTGTGCCAGCAAGTTCAGATAATGGTGGTATCATGTCAAATGGACACAGGAGCCAGCACAATGGAGTGCTCATTGGCCAAATCAGAGACAATTTGAACATCAAAATAAATAATGATTATAACCCACAGAATAAAATGAGAGCCCATAAGCTGATGCTGACATAAATTAATGAATGAATAAGTAAATGGGGAGAAAGGAAGGCACTCTCTCTTAACTATCATGCTAGCAAAGACACATGAAAATATTATGAAACTAATTTAAAAGTGTACCTTAGAGCCATATCAATTATATCAGATATATCAGACATATCTGAGTAATGGTCGAATGAGTAAAAGAAAATAAAGTACGAATAGAGCCCTATTTTTGTAGAACACTGACCAAAATCCCTTAAATGTATATACATGTATGTGTGTGTATATATGATTATATGATTTTGTACAGAAACATAGAATGAATAATACTAAATCAAAACGTGTTAAAGAGTTGTGTAGGTGCAAGGGGAAATAGGGAGCCAAGTAAAAGTTGTTATATTCCCTATATCCATTTATGTAAAATCATATATTTGTGTATTTATAAGTACTTTAGAAAACGATTAAATAACCATGGGAGGTTTATATTTTAAAGGTGAGGGAAGGAACCATTAGGAAGATTTGTGGGGACAACATTTCACAGAGAGGGAACAGCTGATGCCAAGTTCCAAAGGTGGGGAGTTAGCAGGTGGTCAAGGAAAACACACACACATATCACCAGTGTCACTTAGTAGTATATGGGAGAGCAAACTCAAGAGAGGTTGAGGCCAGATCATCTATCTGTGTTTGTGAGCCAGTCTTAATGAGTTCGGCTATTACTAAGTGCAATAAAAATCCGAAGCTCCCACCTCTCCAATCTGGAATATAGAAATAGAAGTCTGATTACAATCGGTTGAGTAGAGAATATGTGGTGTGCAAGTGGAGACAAGTATAGACAATTCTTTCAAAGAGTTTTATTCTGAGATAAAGCAAAGAGATGGGATGTAACTGGAGGGGTGATGTGGAATCGAGGGAGACGTTAGAACATGTTGATATGCTTATGGTCTTTGATGTAGTAGAGAGGAAGGAAACCATGACAGGACAAGAGAGAGTGAAGCCCTTAAAAAAGCAAACAGAAAGGAATAGGAACAGAGATGTCAATAATAACATCAGGGAAGGAAGAGTTTGAAAGGTACAGATTAAACAATTAAACTGATAGATTCAGTGACGGAAAGATGAAGTAGTTGCTGTTACTATTTTCTCAGCAGCTTGAAGCAAGGTTATCATCGGTCAGTAAAATTGAGGGAGAGAAGGTGGGAAATAGTTGGCTTGGAGAATGGAATTATGAAATGAAAAAGGGAAAGTATGATTATCAGGCAATACTGAGTGTTCACTTGAGATTTGTGGTCATGAATTTAGAGACACCAGGTGTGTGTGTGTTTCCAGCAATTTTTAGCTGCTTGCATACAGGGAAATACAGGTGTAACTATAGGGAAGTCAGTTCCTGGTAGGGTTTGATAGAGAAGGGCAAAGGGGTTAAGTATGTCTGCAAGGGAGTGAAAGTAGTGATGCACCATCGAATCTAAAGAGGGGAGGAAGGTCATCAGAATAGATAGTGACAAAGTGATGAGGTAAGTAGATTGGAAGACTTGATAAGTACAAGAATTACTGGAAATGAGAGGGCTGAGAGGGCTGGATGGAAGGTAGTCACAGTGGAATGGGTGAAATTGGGAGTTTGGAGGTTATGCAATTGCAGTCAGAGTTAGTGAATAACAAGTGGATGTAAAGATCCTTTGTGGTTGGGAGATCAAGGAACTGAGAGACGAGGGTATTGCATTGATTCTTGACACGGGTTCTGAAGACAAACGAGATAGGAGCAGGGCTAGAAGAAAAGTGGTCAAGTTATACTTAGTGCATGAGGGAGAGTGACCAGGGGGTCACTTGGTGCCCACCGCCAGGAGGCTTGTTGGGCATAGATTTTCATGGCATGAGCTTCAGAACATCTGGGGCTCTTGAAGGGAAAGGAAGGAAAATAGTTTGGAAGACAAAATAGGGAGCAAAAAGGACATATAGGGCCTTGAAGTGTGGAGGTTGAAAACAAAAAGATGAACAGATTCCAATTAGAAAGGAAATATTGAAAGAAGAATTTGAGGACATTGGGGAAGTTACTGTTCCTGGACTGAATTTCAGTGGGTAAAATTGAAGTATGTGTGGGAAGAAGAATGAGTTAGATTAGCGGATGTGTTTAGCTGTTTAAAGATTAAGGTCTGGGTGATGATGGATTACCTGGGGTGGAACTTTGGCTTCTGATGGGTAACAGTTTTAAGGTAGATGAAAAGGGCCACTGGACAACTATTTCCTTCTGTGCTTCTTTGTCTTCTGCTGTGGAATGGCAGCCAAGGATGGGGGCTGAGGCGACTGCTCCATCAGTGCCCTTGGCTATGTAAAGTACATGTAGGACTGGGGTCCTGGGGCCAGCTCAGGGAGGGGAGGCTCATTGGAGCAAGTGGCTAGGAACCTTTTCCATCTTCTGGAATCTGGCACAGAATAAATAGTGGACTTATCTTCAGGTATTCTATATTTAAGTACTAGTAATGCTTTTAATAAAGATGAACTTTTTTTCTTTGATTGTCTAGGTCACTTTTACAAAGAGAAAGTTTGGATTAATGAAGAAAGCCTATGAACTTAGTGTGCTCTGTGACTGTGAAATAGCACTCATCATTTTCAACAGTTCTAACAAACTGTTTCAGTATGCCAGCACTGATATGGACAAAGTTCTTCTCAAGTATACAGAATATAATGAACCTCATGAAAGCAGAACCAACTCGGATATTGTTGAGGTAACACACATATCTAGTAATGTCTAAATTACAAATACTAGTTGAGTCTTCTGTTTAATAACTTTAGCTGTCAGATTGCTTTTTATATCCAAAATGTAAATCAAGTATAAATATATCTTTTCTCTGAATCGCCTCTTGGAAGAAAGGTCTAAATATTGCTGTATGGTTGCCCACTTGCATTATAAACATTTCCTATTCATTCAAACAAAACAAACTAGGCTGTTTTACCATATACATCAGTATAATCTAACATTTCCTCTATGGTTACTTATTTTGTATGCGTTTTTAAATTAATGTTTTAAGAAATTGTATCACTTTAGGATAATATGAAGTTACAATTTTAGTAAGTCTTAATCATTTCATTCTATCAGTATCCACAACTTTCAACACTAAAGAAATAGAGGAAATGATGTAAATTATGTCTCTATTTTGTTAATAGAGGGGAAGGGAGATGTACTTGTTTTCTGTTTTTTCTGCTGTCCTTTTAGTATCTCTCACAGCTAATCTAAGTGAAAATAAAGAAAAGGAAATTTTTTTAGAGTAGATATCTATCAGGAATAGCATTTTAAATCAAAACCTTTGAAAAGGAGAACCAGTGTATTTTCCCCTTTAATTCTTTCCTGATGCAAAATTTTCTCATAAAGATATCTTTTCCATGTATATTTCTAATAGCATTTTTAAATTGGCTTCCTATTTACTTTTTTTATTATTATCTTCAGAGATTTTGTTTTCTCTTTATTCAGAAAAAATTTTCTCATTACTTGAAGAGATATGTACTTTGGCTTAGGTTGGCAATGTTAGAAAACTGTTTGAATGAGTTAGGCATTTCATTGTAGGAAGTACTGAAACCAGGCAGAGTTAACTCTAAAAAGTATAATTGAAGTCCCAATCCAGATTTAATTCTAATGATGGAAATTAATATAGAGACACTTTAGCTTTTTTATTGAGTAGAAAACTAATCTATTTGCCTCCCCAGATTGCATTTTAAATTTCACCTGTATTTCTCTGTCTTCTCTCTTCTGTTTTGGACAGTGATTGATGTAGTCTGTTATTGCAAATAAAAAAAAATTCTGCTACTTACATTTTTAAAAACAACTGTATTGGAAGTTTGCTTAGTGGTTTTGTTACTTTATATCAATCAAACAGTTGTTTCAAATAAGAACTAAAAGTGTAGCATCATTACAGCTAAGTCTCAACGTTGTTGCTTGATTTGCTCACACTGTTATTTAAGGTACTCACTGCTGTGAACCTCTCCTGAAATGGGTATGAAGCTTTTGATTTTGCTTTTGTTGATTACTTCAGATAATTTACCCAGTTACATCTTTAGCCAAACCCCTTAACGCAGTTGTTTTTCTGTCATTTGTAAATTGTTTTATCATATTATTTAGCATTTAAGGTCTGTCTCATCATTTATGTGCAGCATGAACTATGTATAGTAGACTTTTTCCCTGTTGTGTGTTATGAATTCATTTCATATTGTAATTTTGTAAATTAGGGATTGTTATTAGGGTAAACCTTGTAAGAGACTTCATGACTTGATTTTAAAGTGTAAATTATCTCTGCTGTTTAAAATACTTTATTTTAAAAGTCTGCATGTTTTGCCAAAAGTTCCACTGCCTTAAGTCAAACAAGGAAATAGAGTTGACTTTAATGTCAACAAAGAGTTATTCTTGATACCTTCATTATAGAAGGCAGCGGCCTCCTTAATTCTAACCACTCTGCTTTTTCATTGCAGCAGTTGTTGTTCTTGGTCCCTGGAAGTTGAGGGTACTTCACACAGCCTAAAGCTTACTTCCTTAGACAATATGAAGAATATAGTCTGATTTAAACCTCACAGCATTTTCTAACTACCTCAGCCTTCATCTCTGTTGTGGTCAGCATTCAAAGTGTAAAAGAGTAAATCCCAAATATTTTTTAGCAGTTTCCTGTATTACAGTCTGCTTCAGTAAGAAGGAAAACTTGCAGCTCAATTATCAATTAGGATTTTGATATTTTCTTTTTAATTGCATTTCTTAGAAGTAAGTAATGTGCATCTTACTAGTATTTCCTCATGAAGTTCTGGATTATATAAATCATTGAATAGAAGACACATTAGATTATAAGGGATTAATTTGTTATGGTAGGGTAAATTAATTCACCTTTTTTGTGTTAAACATCTTACTAAGTCAGTCTTTGTAATAAGACAGTGGTTGTTACACTTGTAAGATATGGTTTCTTTCACATATGAAGGTGATGCAGCTACATCCTCCCTATCAGTTCATACATATTCGAGTTATTTTTACCAGTAGTGGAATTGGCTTATACGTATGCATCTATAAGGGCTGTTGTAAACCAGAACTAAGTTTACAGGATAACAATAGTAACAGAGATGTGGAGAGCTTCCTATGACCTTGTGGGTACTTTACAAATATCACCCCATTTAAGGGTATTTGCAGAATACTATTTCAAGTGTGGGGTTTTAGTTTTTTTTCCTTTTTAATATGGTTTCCTTAAAAATTCAAACTATTGAAATAATTGGAAGCAGACTTTTTGCTGTCTGTTTGTTCACTGTCAAGAATATTTGAAGAGATTCTGTGTGCCGGGAATTCTGCAAAGAGATGCTATTATTCCAGTGCAAGCCATAAGAGTATTCTTCCTACCCATAGTTTTGTTAACCACTGGGATACTCTTTCACCAGTTGAAGATGTTATGCTGATAAACTTCTACCAAGTACATGATTGTGATGAGGTCACATAGCTGAATATATATCAGGAGTAAACTGAGGCACAAACAGCTATAAGTGATCTATAGAGGGTTTCCTTATGTAATAGGACCATCAGTGAAACTAACTCTGAAAACTTGAGCAACTTTCATAAGGCCCGTAACCTAATTTCACCTTATTTTTTGTTGTGTTTTATAGTTTTTAAAATCAGTGGGATTTTACTTCCTCCCATAATGCCAACATAGCCTTTGAACAGAGTCTTCAGTATATTAAAATGGAGTCTTCTGCAGACGTATTTTGGTTCTGTTGTATCCTATACACAGGCCCTGGGGAGTGTACTGTGAAGGGAAGACGTATGGGTGACTCTGCTGCTGGTCACGCCTGCATAGTCTGCAGCATAAGGGTGCACCTGTAACTCTGTGGAGTTTCGGGGCTCACTGCAAAATTAATATAGCATATTAAAAGTAGTTGGTATTTGAGTATTATGATTATAAACAGAGAGAAGTAGGCATGGTGCTCACATTTATCTGTCTTTCAATTTTGTTTAACCATGGATATTAGAAACTCATCTACAGAGTATTGTTCTTGCTTTGCCCTTTGTTTCATATTACCCATGTTTTTAAACTAGTTTCTTAAAATTTTGACTTAAAATTTTAATCACTTTTTAAAATTTGATTATAGTTGATAAATTAAAAAATAGAAATATAGCTTTGTGTTTTAACTAACATAATTTACATATTTTAGATTGCATATAGATACTTTAAATTAAGGTCTGCAGTGTCTTGTAGGATGTACATAATACTATTTTAAGAAAGCTGAATACATGAAAATGAGAACTTAAGGCAGTAGTAAGTTAGGGGGATCATCATGAGAGTAAGCTCTATAAGAGACTTTATAACTGGATTTCTTTGAATTGAGGACTATCACGGCTGCGTTTAAAATGACATCATTTTTAAAAATATTTACACACTGCTTTTCAGGAGTATATATTCCTTACAGAAAATGAGTTTCACTACTTTATTTCAGATATTTCGTTAGGAGACATTCTACAAAGAATGTCTTCAGAGACATACATTGTACCTTTTTGTGTTAGGCATTGGTGTGGAAGTAGGTGGCAGATTTTTATTTTGTCCTCCAAAAAGTATTAATTTAATTTAAATGCACAAAGAAAATGTTACAACCCCTAAATTGTCTTTTTAGTAAATTAATATTTAAAAGCTTGTGAACTGTTTGTGCAATTTTATAAGTAAATTAGTTGTGTCCTAGAGTGTCGGAAGCTAGAGATGAAACTCACTAATCCAAGCAATTGCTATTACACATACACAAGCATGTGTATAAATAAAATTTATACTAAATAAAAGCCTAGAACCAATAGAGGCTTTGGGGATCCACATCAAAATAAAAATTACACAGAAAGGCATGAAGTAAGGATTTTACCAGCTGCTACGTAATAAAGCCTGAGATTACTTTTGTATCTGTTTTTTTGTTCGTTTATTTTTCCTCTCAGGAAGAAATATTTGTAGCAATATTTGAAATATTAAATATTCCTGCTCATGATTTTTAAAAATAGTTGTAACTTGGTGGTGGAGAACATGCAATAAATAGCTTATGTGGAGATTTCAGATCATTGTGCTGTCATTTAAGGATGTTAAGATAGGGGCCAGGGCCATTGATCTCTCTTGTTAATATTTCATGAACTGTTCCCAAACTGAGGTATTTTCTTCACCACAGGAATACTACAGTACTTAAAAAAAATTTCCACTCGTATTCTCTCATTTGATCTTCACATCCAAGGTAAGCTTTTTCAGAAACAGAAATTAAGACTCAGGTTAAGTGACTTGTCCAGATTAGAACCTGGGTCTCTGATACTTCCCTTTGCTCCTCAGTTTAATGAATCCATTGGAGCTGTGGAACCTTACACCATAAATAGATAAGATTATATATATATATATATATATATCCACCATTAATGGATAACATACAGCAAACATGAATAACTTTTCCTCAGTAATGAACAGAAAATTAGTAAGGTTAACAGCAATAAGAATAATAGGTTACTTTCATTAAACACTTAATATGGCCTGGTACTCTTCTAAGGGCTTTTATATGTATTAATTTATTGAATCTCTGTTTTGGGCCCCGTTTCAGAGTTGAGGAAATTGAGGCACAACGTGAATGGGAGCTGAAGGTTCAGAACTAAAGAAGTTAAAGATATAATAAAATTAAGTTAAAATGATGGGAAATTTTCAAGGTTGAGTTAGTAGGTTTTTAAAGTTAAATATTTTCTATAATCAGTAATAAATGAAGTAAAGATGATGATAATTTGGATTCTGAAGGAAGAGATAATCTGTTTTTTCAATCTTAATAATCCCTGCCTGCTTTCAGATTACAAAGAAAATTTGAAATAATTGGGATCTTAAAGAAAGGAAGAGATGAGCTCAATGTAAGATGCATCTATGAATTAGTAAATAAAAAAAACAGTAGTAAAAGTGATAATGCCAGGAGTACATTATTTAAAATCAGTTGTTCTCAAAGTGAGGTCCCCAGGCAGTGGGATCAGCATCATCAGACAACTTGGTAGAAATATAAATTTTGGGGCCCCACTCCAGAGCTACTGAATCAGAAAGTTTTGGGATGAGGCTTCAAGCAATCTTGGATTAATTTGGATTCACTTGTTCCAGGTGCGTAAGTAGACTGAAAACTTTCAACTTAACATACAGTCCCTTGGCGGTAGTTATCCAGCTTTTAAAATATTTTTATCCCCAAGAATGTCCCTTGAAATACTTTCAAGCAGTGAACAAACACAAATTGTAATTTGCAAAACCTTTGAAAAAACAGTTGGAAACAGTATGCCAATATTAGTGTGAATTGCAAACTAGGGTACACATTTCTGTAGGGTTACCTTTCCATTTGATTCTGTATGGTTAGAAGAGCTTCTTTGAGTGTGTTTATTAGCGGGCATGGTGGGGATGGGTGGGAGATAAAAGAAAGCTAAATGACTTTTGTCTCCTGATAGCATCAAGAACTGACCTTAAAAAACTGGAGGCCTGATTATGCTTAGGTTTTCTAACAGTATTATAGCATCCTCAAAGAGGCTTTTTGAGCCAATCAGTTTTTGTCTCCCCATTTTACAGATGAGGAGTGGAACAGACAGGGAGTGTTTAAGAAGCTTGCTAATGTTTTACAGGGCTGCAGTGGAGCGGCAGGGAAAGGGAAAAAAATATGAAACATCTGAAGACAAGACAAAGCTTGCCTCCACCTCCAGCCCCCTGCCCTGCTCTTTTATTCCTAACAGCCCGAGGCAGCAGGATGGTGATTCACAGGGTGAGGCCCCAATCCTCATGGCCCTCCTCCTCTTTCCACATGTCGCTGCACCATCACCTCCCACAGCAATCACCGTAGCGCTTGCAATTTCAGTTTTACTACTTTTGTTTTGCTGTGTATTTGAATATTATTTATCATATAATATTGGTTTTCATTTATGTGCTTTTTATAAGGAAATATGCTGCATCTCCTAAGTGTCCTCTTTATTGTCTTGAGGTTAGATTTTTCTCCATCACAGATTGATACTGTTGATATATACATGATAACTTATGGGGAGAAAAGGGGTGGTATATAAATATCTCTTTGTAATGTAAATCACATTTCTGTAATGTATTTCTTGTGATTATTGACGAATACCTGTGTTTCCTTTTCATGTCCCTGTGTGACAATGATTGTGTATTTTAGTATTTGCTATCAGGTAGATTGTTCTTTTTTCTCTGGAAGGTCCTTGATGTGTTCGTCAAATTTTTGACCAATGGGAGAAGAAGAGGATTGAGAGAGTAGTCAGGGAAAACTTCCTCTAGAGGTGACACCATCACAGAGTCCTTTCAAGGATAGTCTTGAGAAGGAAGGGGAATGGGTTTGGAAGAAAGGTAGGTGTTCCAGGTCAAGAGAATAGCTTATGTGGAAATTAAGGGAAATTAATTCCTTAATTAATTTATTTTGTGGAGTGGAAATCAGCCAAGTATGGTTGTAGTATTGTGTAAGGAGTGGAAATAGCTAAAACCTGAGAAGTGCACCTGATCCTGAAGGGCTGTATCAGGCTTTGGGTAACCATTGAAAGAGCTTAATAGAATAGATGTCTAGGTTTCACTGACTGTCTTGCATTTCCCAAACTATGAATTTTGTTAACACTGCCTGGTATTTATTGCTTTGTTTGTTTGTTTTTGATGAGGTTTGAAGAGAAGGGATGAGAAAAAGGGTAAAAATATTGAATGTAATCTGTTGTTTCTACATTTTTTATTTATTGCACTGATAGTTATTGACCTATGTGCAGACATTAGACTGGGAATATAGTGGTAACTGGCCATAGTTCTGCCTTTTTCTTAAAAAGATGATGTATTGGCCCATTTTGATTCTTTAAGTCATTTTAGATTTTTTAACAGCTCTTGTGTTTGGAGGGATTTGATAGATGTCTTCTAATAATAAGTTAATTCTAAAATATTTTTAAAATGTGTTGGTTTTCAAATGTTTAATGTTATATTTACTGAAGTAGGACATTTCTTAGAAATACAAATAAATGCATTTACATAAAGAAGAAAAACTTTGATTTTTTTGTTTCAAATGCATTGGGCATTAACAATTTTTTTTGTTTATCAAAAAATTTAAAAACAAACAAATAATAAAAAAATCACATTTCAAACAAAACTAAAACAAAGGAATAAGAAAAACGAATAACCTAAAATAACTACATTGTTTCCACCATGTTCCTGCCATACCCCCCAAAAATTAACAAACCATAGGCATTCTTGAGCATTCCCGTAATACTAAGATTACACTCCATAACTTATCTGTTCTTACTAGATTATCACATTAAGCAATTTTTTAATATCCAATAATAGCCTTTACATTGTTGTGACTCAGAATGTTAAAAACAGAAGTGTCCAGACATTTTTTCTTTAGTTGTCCTTTTATATTAATAAGAATATTATCGGTACACCTCACAACTCTTCATTTCCTCTCCTTTTTTCCCTCCATCTTTCCTTCCTGTGTGTGTAAAGAGAGAGAATGGGAATTTTTAGGAAACTAATATGGTTCTCAAACATAAAAATTTAACAGGATTTCTAAGAATGAATTGTTTAGGGATCATAGCTAAATAAATTTATAAACTTGAAGTTAGTGAAAAGGAACATCAGTCTATTGGGCTATTTCATACCACACTGTTTTGAATTGTGGTCTAAAATCAGTCTTGCTCACATGATGAAGTGGGTAAATAAAATTAAATGTGTGCTTTTAATTGAAGCATGAATTAAGTGTAGTTATCTGAAGTTAGTTGAAAGAAATTCTGTACATTTGGAAAATTAAGATGGTTTGGGGAAAACTATAGTTAACCTATAGGCAGTGTCATTATATATATGAAATGATTCAGATAATGTTTTCTGTTATTTTGCATATTTTAATATTTACTCAGCAAAGAATGAAATGCATCATGATTTTTTAAACCAGAAGATGAATTTTTCCTGGCTGTTTACAGATAATAAATAATTGTCAATCCACAGTTTTAAGTATACAAACTAAATCTTACAGCCTGGTCCAGCTATATAACAGCACTTAATGACACTCCTGGGGGCAGTATACTCAGCTGTTAAACCAGTAGGAATTGTGATACCATTTCACCGTTTGGATGTTTCCTCAAGCAGAATGTTATTAGATCCAGCCAGCTGCCAGTATCTCTAATCAAGTAGTCTGAATTCAAATACAAGTTAGATACTCTTGCTCATACTTAGGGTTAATTAAGACTCAACAGTTTTCTTTTGTTTTTAACAAATAATCTTGAGAAAAAGGTACAACTTAAAACAATAACCACAAATAAAGATTATGGGATATATTTAAAGTAACTCAGACTAGTGGGAATTAAGGGAAAACCAGTATAACTTTAAGTTTCTGAGCAAATTAAAATGCCATTCTTATTCTCTAGTTTTATTGCTGTTTTTCATTTATTCCACAAATATTGTTGATAACTGATGATGTTCTGGGAGCTAGGGGTAGAGCTAAGACCAAGATAGAGAAGGGCCATACTTTCAGGATAATATTGTCACAGAGGGCATTAGACACTAAAAAAAATCAGCACAGAAACATTTGGATATAGTAAATAATGTCATTAATGAGAGATTGCCTGGGGTTAGAGTTAAGGGGAAAATAATGTTGAGATTTATAAGCAGGGGAATGCTATTCCATTTGGTTTAAGTGGGGTAGGGGGCTTAGAGTGAGTGTTCAGGCTGTGTTCTAAAGAATGTAATATATTGATATATTTTGTTTTCCAATTATTCATCAAAAATGCAGGGTTTTTGTTTTGATTGGTTAAGTCACAGCTTTTAATATGTGCTTTGATACTTGCATATCCTGAATGTATTCTGTGAAGAATATTATTATATATTTAGGTACATTGATATATTGTTGATTCTTTAATCAGTGAATGCTTCCTACAGTTCTCATTTTAATTTATTAGTAGTAAGATACCATCTTAATCTTTGTTTTAAAAATATGAATTTTTTAAAAACTTGGTAATTAAGCTACATGCTAGAACATTAGATAATAAGCCAAAGGTTGATTACCCATACTGGAATTTAGCTTTTGTAATTAACTAGAGAGCGTTTTTCTGTCATTTTATGTTTTTTAGAAATTTTCTTTTCAAATGATTGGTTTGTTATTTTGTGGTAATTTCTGGACTTTAGTTATTATTTCTAGAATCTATCTTGAAAACTTCAAAAACATTTATATTCTGAAAAAAATAACTTAGTAATAGCAACTAATATTTTTATAGGAATAAAAAAAATTCAGCTTGCCTTTTTGTGCCACCGGTGTTCATATAGGATTATCACATAACATTGTATAATTAATTTCCATTCTCCACATTTTTACAGATAAGCTTTTTTTTTTTTTTTTTTTTTTTACAGTAAGTTTCATTACTTTGGAATTTCAGGTTTGAAAGCTCCGTCTGTAGGACAGTAGAAAATGATGTTTTAGTTGGATATTCACGCAGTTTTAAAAAAATGTTTGATATTAGAAAGGTGTTGATATTTGACTCCTAAATTCTGTTATTTGATATTTCACTTATTAGTAATTCAAAGTAAATTTCTTTAGTTAGTATTCTATCTAGCATTTCTTGACTATATTAGTCAAATATTTATTGAATGGTTATTGTGTGCCATGTCCTAAGCTGGTTGTTTAATAGGGAGAGAGGACAGCTGTTACTAAAGCTTTAAACATTGTGAGTTTTAAGGATCAATTGAAATAATATATGTGAAAACTTCTTAAAAACTATACAGTATCATAGTGGTTTCTTTACCCTGTGACATTTTAAAGGTTTATAGCGGGCCTTGCCCATTTCAGATGTAAACCACGGTAGATGATGATGGAGTTATTTACCTTTACTGTGGTACTCTTGTAGCTCTTCACCAAACAGTAGAGTTATTATCATGCCCACCTGAATTAGATCAGTATAATGAATCCCATTTTTTAATTAAAAGAATTGCTGAAAGCCTTATAATAAACCAGCAGCAGAATTGGATAGAAAACATTGCAAGTTCCTAGGCTGCTGTTTATATTTCTTAAACTCTGCGTAGTCTTTCAGGCTTCAGCAAAATTAGAATAGGAATTTTGAGTATACAGAGTGCTTATATAGTCATCTTGTATTAATTATGTACAATTTGGTGCTATTAAGTTAAAAGTACCTGTAAAGAAGAACAATGAAGTGGTAGTTGTTCTTAAAGTAAAATTTGTCTTGTTAGTAACATTATGTAGTTTTTCATTATATGTTCTCTAAATAACTTTTAATTGATAGAGGATATGAAAAAAGATGAATCATGGTACTTCTTTCAGTCAACAACTATGTTTGAATATAAGTGAAGTTCAGCAAGTTGTACTGCCTGTAAAATCTACAATGATGGCATTTATTTATATTGTTTTTAAAAGTCTACTGAAAGATTTTTTTCCAATCATTCATCAAAAATATTTGCTGAATGCAAATGAGAGAGTCAAAGAGGTTTCATACTTAGCATGTGCCATCTAGGAAGCTTATACTCTATCCTCTGGGAGATAAGATGCTGACATATAGCAGAATAAGCAACAATATGAAATAGTAAATAATGTCATTAATGAGAGATTGCTTGAAGTTGGAGAGTTAAGGGGAAAATTGTTAGGGAGTGTATCTGTAATCCTAATATGAAAGTGTAGAAATCATTTTGCCCAGGTTAGTGGAACAGATAGCTACTCTGATAGCATATGCTATAAACAGTGTTACTCAGTTAGACCCGTTTCTGTGGAATATGGAGTTTGCATAAGGAAGTAATGTATGAGACATTACTGTAAGAGCAGACTGGTTATAGTTTTTGGAGCACCTTGAACACCAGGCCATGGAGTTTGACATTTGTCCTATAGGCATTGGGCAGCTCTTGAAGGCATTTAAAAGTTTAGGAAGCCAAATCATTGTTACATGAATAATAATCTGGCAGCAGATCAGAATTTTTAAATAAGCTTATGACTTTTAAAAATAAAATTATCTAATTGTCTAATTATGATAGGTTTTTGGTAATGTTGAGATTTATATGAAGAGGAATACTATTCCATTTGGTTTGAATGTGGTAGGGGGGTTAGAGTGAGTGTTTAGACTGTGTTCTAATGAATGTAATATATTGATATATTATGCTTTTTCTTAATTACGCTATAGAAAATTTCAGAGTATATCATTTGTAATAAGAAAACATTTAGAATTTGACCATAGTTTGAATATCATCAATATTATCAAATATTGGTTTATAAATAAACTTTGCAGTCTTCATTGAAGCCATTTAAATTAAAGTACTCTTTACTTAAAATTTCTTTGTTATTATTTACCATGCAAAAATGGCTAAATGACCAAAATTAATGTGAAAAAAACGTTTTGTATGTTACAAAAGGTTAGGAAACCCTGATCTAGTTCTAAACTTCTTTGAATTGAGGAGGAAGCCAGGGTCCCAAGATAGTGACTAGTAAGTGACTTGTCCAAGGTCATACCAGTACAAACTTACAAGGCAAGTCTAAAATAATGTTTTCTTGAAGATCTTGGATGTTTCTCAGAAAGTTGTAGCTCTTTTGAGGCAATGACATTGTTAAAGAACTCGAGACTTCTTCAAAGTACCTAGTAAAGATCTATTACACAATAGTGCTTAGTGATGACCTAAAAATTGAACTGAAGGCAGTGCTCCTTTCTTCCGTGTTAATTCATTTACATTTAATTAAAACTCTGTCAAATGTTTCCAAATGCTGTTATGGATAAAAACATAAAGTTTGTTTGTTTTGAATGCTAAAAGATATTTAATTATTTCACATGCTGAGGTTTGGAGGTAGAATTTTCCAGGCTTGGTGCAGCCATTCAGAAGTGCCATTGAAAACCCATTGAAACAAAAATAGCATTTCTGCTTTGCCATCCATAGCTTGTTGTTTACATTCTGGTGCAGTTGCCTTGTGGTTGAAAGATGGCTGCTGCAGCTTCAGTTATCATTTACCACATTCCAAAAAAAAGGCAGCAAATTAGTCATAAGCATCCCATTGGGTGATGGATTCAGTTGCAGATGATCCAAGGACCCTGCATTGGGAAACACTGTTCCCCATTATGATTCCCTGATACTATAATCATTCTCATCTTAGATACTTTTGAATTTTGAAAAAATATCCAGAGGAAAGGCGATGTCCAATGTAGGATTCAGTGCACACGTGAGGCCAGTTAGGGGCAAGAGAAGGCTGTCTGTCACCTCACATCACATCACAGATCTTCAGAGCTGTAAAACCTAAAAGAGCCTCCCCCACCCCAACCACACAGATCAGGAAACTGAGGCCAAGAGTGGAGAAGTGATTGACTCCCAACACCAGACCAAATTTAAGAATTGCTCTCTCTGAGCCCCTCTTAGGGGCCCAGACCAGGAAATGCGGGTATCTTGGGTCGCGTTCCAGAAGCAGAGCCTGCGATGGGGATTCATATTCAGATGATTTACTAGAGCAGGCTCAGAGAAGGGGAGTATGGGGAGCAGAATGTGGTTCTCAGCTGGAATGGAGCCTTAGCCTAACTCCCCAGGGGGATTCTGGAGCATGAATAACACCGTAGTGTCTGTCCCACCTTGATACAGGGGCGTCACCTTTTGTTACAGCTTGTCAGTCAGGCGTTGGCCAAGGTCTGCCCAGGTTGTGGGGATGGAAGGATAAAGTACATTGTAAGTGGAAGAAAGCTCAGGAATGAAAATTTTATTCTCTTCACACTAACATTGAAAATAATGACTGAATTTCTGTATCTCTCCATCTTCTGTATCTACTCCCAGTATATATTTCCTCCAACCTTTGGAGAAATAAGCATACGTAGAAAAAAGTACAGGAGGCTCTGCTGTAATACAGTTTATGAATTCTTGAAAAATCACATAAATTACAAACCTATGCAACTTTTTGTACTGAACACTAACCCAAACAATAATTAGTAATTGGGGAGATAGTTCAGTGTGGTGGCAATGTAGTAGCTAGTGACTACTACAGTGGATACTGTATACTATAAATGCACAGCATTACTTGAATGAAATGCTGTCAGCACTTTAATTCAGGTGGGGCCAATGGCTCTTAGGTCAGTGCAAATAGCAGTGTAGCAATGAGCCAATGGGGTTGCCGTTAAAGTAGGCGTGAGAGAGAGTACAACCTGCAACAGGGCTGATAGTAGTACCCACCTCAAATTCTCGTTTTCAGTTTTATTATAATACAGGTGAAAATGTTCTGTTGTCAGTGCAGCAGCCAAGCAGCAGCCAAGCCTGAAGGGCTTTTGCTTTTTTCCCTTTTCTTTTCTGGCATCATTTCATAATTTAGCAGTTGTATGTGAGTTAATTTATGCTCCAAAATACATCACAGTAGAGCATAGTGTATTGTTTAATCATAGGAGATTTTTCTTTTAAAGTCAGCATTCATCACCTATGTTCATCTGAATTAATGACAGCTATATATAAAAGAAAATTGTTCAGAGGGGAAGTTATATTATTTTCTGAGCTTTTCATTGGTTCTTGGTTTTGTTTCACATGGTTCTGTTCACTGGCAAATGCTAATATACCTGAAAATAGGTATGAATTCTAATATGATAGTTGATCATTGTAAGCATTCCAAAGCTTTTGGTAGTCTGCGTGAAGTGCTTTCACACTACCTACCTCTCTGTAAACCAAAGCTGCAGACATCCTTACTTTTGTGTGACATTGAATGCATATTTCAACAAGGTATTAAAATATGGTAGACATACCTGAGATTAACGTTTTTGTTTTTTTTTTTTTGAATTGAGATATAATTCACATACCATACAATTCATGATTAAGTGGATAAATGTCCAATTAAGTGGTTTTTAGTGTATTCACTTGTTTGTGCAACCACCATTATTATCTAATTCAAGAAAGTTTTCATCACCCAAAAAATAAACTTGGTACCAATTAGCACTCACTTTCCAAACCCTCTTCCCCCCATTTCCTAGCAATCACTCATTTACTTTCAGTTTCTATGGATTTGCCTAGACTTTCAAGTGAATAGAATCATGTAGTCTGTGGTCTTTTGTGACTGAGTTCTTTCACCTAGCATAATGTTTTCAAGATTCATCCATGTTGTAGCATGTATCAGTCTTTTTATGGCTGAATAATATTCCATTGTGTGGATTTACTGCATTTTGTTTATCCATTCTTCAATTGATGGACATTTGGGTTGTTTCCACTTTTGTGCTGTTATGAATAATGCTGCTATGAAATTTGCATACAGGCTTTTGTGTGGACATATGACTTTGTTTCTCTTGGATTTATAGCTAGGAGTGGAATTGCAGGGTAATATGGTAATGCTGTTTAACTTTTTGAGGAACTGCCAAACTATTTTCTACATCTAATTTTTCTTAAAAAGCAACAACAACAAAGCTTCATGGATGTCATTAGAAAATATTTGGTTTGTTTTTTTTCCCTAGAAATGTTGATTTTTTTAAAAATTTCATTATTGTTGGGTCAGGTCATCTAGACCAATCCTCCTGCTTCAGACATCTAAAATGCTAGCTGAACTGTAAAAATTTCTTCACAATATCAAAGAGCTGTCAAGAAATATGTCAGGCTAAAATCTAAGAGAATAGAAGAACCTAAAATTTAAGAAAGTATTTAAAGCTCTGCCTACCCTGAGTCATTTGCTATCTGGATAAAATACCTGAGAAACTGAGCTTCAAGTTTTGATGGATTCAGAGGCAAGGGAAAATTCCTCACTTCTAGGTTTATAAATGAGAGATGGGCCCCATGTCAAGTTGGGACTTCAGGAGAAAAGTTAAATACAGCACTCTCTCCCTACCCTCATAGTATTACAAGGAGAATTCTTTAGTACTGAGCAGATGGGGCAAAGGGAAGAACAAGAAAACCAAGTACCAGCCTTGTGTGAAATCTCAGGCCAAAACTCATTGTTTTGGATATTGAGCTGTGTCCCCCCAAAAATTATGTTCAAGTCCTAAATCCTGGTTCTGTGCATGTGACCCTATGTGGAAATAGGATCTTTGAAAATATTATTAAAGATGAGACCAAACTGGATTAGCATGGGACCTAATCCAATATGATTGATGTCCTTAAAGAAGTGGAAATTGGGCACACAGAGCAGAGATGGCCATGTGATGGAGGAAGAGATTAAGTAATGCCACAAGCCAAAGAATGCCATGGATTGCTGGTAAGCCACCGCCAGAACCCTACAGATTTCAGAGGAAGTGTGCCTTGTTCAACACCTTGATTTGAGGATTTTAGCTTCCAGAACTGTGAGACAGTAGATTTTGGTTGTTGTGTGGTACTTTGGTGCAGCAGCCCTAGGACACTAATGTAGTCCTATATACTACACAAGTCCAAGAAAATTACTGTTCCAGGTACCTGGAAGAAGCAAATTTTTATTCTTTCTGAAGAAAGGCACCTTATTCTATACATGAGAAATTCCCCTTAACCTTTCAGAAGCATTGAACATAGCACAAAGATAACCAAGCACACAAGAAAACAAGGCAAACAAAATACAAGAACCAGCAAAAATTGACTCCCATGTATTTCAAATATACTGTTGTTACATGTAGAATATAAAACAATTGCACTTTCAATGTTTTAACAAAAGAGAAGCTTGAAAATATCTGCAAGAAACAGGTGATTTTAAAAGAAGTAGCATAGTGGACTTGTAAGGACTTAAATACTTCTAGAAATTAAAAAAAAAGAAAATTTAAAACTCAGTAGACATGTTGGAAGTAAATTTGACTTGGCTGAAGAGAGAATTTGTGAGCTGAAAGTTAGATTAGAAGAAATTATCTAGAATGTAGCACAAGGAGATAAAAGATGGAAAATACTGAAAGGTTGAGAAATGACAATTATGTGAAATGTTCTAGTCTTCATTTAAGTGGCATTCCAGAAAGAAGGGAGGGAAGGCCAGAGGCAGTATTTGAAGAGCTAATGACTGAGAATTTTCCACAATCGAAAGACCACAATCCTCAGATTTGAGAAGTCCAACAAATCTGTGAAGAGTAAATATTTTTTTAAAAATCTGTACATAAACATATCATAGTGAAGCTGCAGAAAACGAAAGGCAAAGAGGAACAAATAAACAGCTTATTTTCAAAGGAGTGCTGATTGATTGTCAACAGCAGCAAATGAATCCTGGAGACAATGAAATGATATTATAAATATGCTGGGAGAAAGGAAATAGGAATTCAACCTAGAATTTTATACCTGGAAAAAGTATCCTTCAAGAATGAAGGCAAAACACTTGTTCAGGTAAACCACCTCACATTTGTGAAGAAGGGACCAAAACTGAGTCAGGCTGCCATGGTAAAAAACAAACAAACAAACAAATGAAAACCCAAAGAAAACCCTGGCAGTCTTCATGGGAAAATTAGAGGATCTCCACAAGCTTCATTTGGACAGTGACCCATGTCTATTTTGTTTGTCAGTGAATACTATACAACCCAATAGGGGGCTCTCTATAAATTTTGTTGGATGAAAGAGAAAAAAATACAGGCAAAATAAAGTCATTTGTCTAATAGGCAATAATAGAGAAGGAAGACAAGAGAGCGGGATCGTGAAGAACCGGGAGCCAGGACTTTTGAAAATTTACTTTACTGACTTCAAGTACACTGAGAATCAACACTATCGAAGTATTCATTTCTGTGGGGAAACCTACAATACAGTTATGTTATCCCTGGTGACAAGCCAAGACTACTGGGTTGGCCAGTGTCTAGCTCCTGGGAAAAAAGGGCCCCCAATTCTTGTAATTGAGGGAGAAGTCTATCCTTACCATTTGATGGAATCTTTGTGATCAAACCTGAGACTATTACAAAACTGAGAAAGACCTTAAAGTTTGGAGAAGTCATAGTCTGAGTGCCACACACTTCTCACTGAGGAAGATGTGGGTAAGGTCATGGAGGAACAGGGGAAAGAATATGAAAATAGTGCCCACCATCTCATGCCAAGATGTGCTCTCTCTCCAAATGCGCTGGTTGACGTAGTTCCAGTTTGCAAACCTCTGTCCTCGTTTTTGTTTTTTGAGCAATTGATGTAGTCCATTTAATAGCTAAAGTAACACAGCATAGTGGAAAGAGCACTAGTCTGGGCAACAGGACACTTAGATTCTAGTCCCAGTTCTGCTAGTTAATAGTTAATGTGATAGGGATGGGTAGGGGGTGAGGACTTGGATCTCTCTTGACTTTAATATTCTCCTCTGTAAAGGAAGGAAGTAAACTAGATTATATCAATGCTCCCATTTAGTTTTCTGTTCAACAACTATTTCAGTATACTTTTTTGAGCACATATTGTTTCAGGATTCTACTGTGTCTCAAAATTTTGACTCAGTAGAAAAATTCCCAGAAAATATAATTTAATAAAACTGAATCACTAATAAATAGGAAGTCTATATCGTCTTATTTTCAAATTTACCACAAAGAAACTCCAAGTCCAGGTGACCTCATGAGCAAGTACTAGCAGATTTTTAAGGAAGGAATTACATCAGTATTTCTCTAAAGAGAAGAGGAAACATTCCCTTACTTATTTTATAAATCTAGCTTAACCTGAATAGCAAAACCGTTAGGGAGAGTTCTGGAAATTCTTGTCAGTCTCACTGAACATAAATGCAGAACTCTTAACAAACATTAGCCTGCTGTGCTGCTTTGAAGCTGTTATGTACCCCAGAAAAGGCCATGTTCTTTTAATCCATTCCTGTGGGTGCAGACCTGTTGTGGGTGGGACCTTTTGGTTAGGTTATTTCAATTGAGATGTGACCCAGCTCATTCAAGGTGTGTCTTGATCCATTTACTGGAATCCTTTGTGAAGGGAAAGAACAAACTCTTTAATAAATGGTTCTGGAAAATTGAGTTATCTATATGGGAAAATCATGAAATTGAACCCTACTTCATTATCTTACACAAAAATCATCACCAGGAAGATTATGGACTTAAATGTGATTAACAAGATTATAAAGCCTTTCAGAGATAATATGGGAAAACATCTTCATGATTTTGAGATAGGAAAGGATTTCTTATATAGAACAAAATTGCTACCATAGAGGATAGCCGTAAAGGAAAAAATTGGTAACTTGACTATATTAAAATTAACAACCCCTCTTCATCAAATGATAAGAGTGGAAAAACATGCAACAGAATGGGAAAATGTTTTAACAGTGAATAAAATTAGCAAAGCATTTATATTGGTTACATAGAAAAGAACAACTATAAATCAATAAGAAAAAACAACTTAATAGAAAATTTGACAACATGCTTTAACAGGCACTTCACAAAAGAGAAAATCCAAATGGCCAGTAGGTACACAGTATGCCTTATTGGAGGAATGCACATTAAGTCCTCATTGCAGGTAGGATTGTACATTGATAACTATTTTATGAAACAGTTTAGCATTAGGATCATAAAGATCCATGTACTTTATGAGCTAACATTTCCACTCCTAGGACTATACCCTAGAGAAATGTGTGCATATAAGCACTAGATGGCCCACAAAAAATGTTCACAGCAGCATTTTTCATAATAGCCCAAGGCCTGAAGCAACTCAAATGTTTATGTGCAGAATGGATATATTGTTTACATTACTGTTAGTTTTCTGCAAGTAACCTTCCATCTCTACAGGGTTGTAAAATAGCATAGTTAAAAGCAGAAATGGGTATAACCCAAATGGAGGCACTAGCCAGGACAACCACTAAATATCAGTTTTTTGCTGTTTATCCTTAATTGGTATTAATTAACAGAAATTTTTTAAGTCGAGACTTACTGTTGGGAGCTTTAATCAGTATATAAAAGGTTTTAAATTCCTCTTCTTTTAGACAAAACTAGTTCAATTAATACCCAAAACAGAGACCTTTTTTCACTTTGTATCTTAATTAAGCATTTCTAACACAGAAAGAGTGTGGATGTGATGTAGGGATCCCCTTTCCCTAAAGATACAGGGCAGAACACTAGGCACTCTTTCCCCACCAGCTTAAATTTCACTATACATCACAGTAGCTTCAGATGGAAAGGAACCCTGCTTGAGAGATTGTGGGAATGCTTTTTTCAATAGTTGTACTGCTAATGCTTTAATGTGAATAACATTTAATTTATAAATTGTCGCAAGAATTAAGGGTTACTCTCTTTTCTTTACTTCCTTGAAGAACATTGAAAGGTCACAAACCTTCGCTGATCATATGTCCTTAACATTTAATATTATAATAAATTTAGATAATTCACCAGATAATCAAACATTTTCAAAATTTTTCAATAACAGCACGAGTTTTTTGTTTTAAAAATGAATGCTCAGTCCAGTGCTGAGTTGTAACAAGAGTTCCTAGGAATCTGTTTTCCCCTAAGTTTTCCTATTTTTTGTTAGAGAATTTGTATGTTTACAGAAAAAATACGCAGAAAGTAGAGTTCCCAGAGTTAAAAATTTACTGTAAGTGATGCATGAGAAGTGGTTTCATTCTCATAACTGTTAAAAGACAATTTTCCCAAAAAGGTAAAATCATGGCACTCCAACAAATATAGAATGAACATGAGTCTAAGATTTTAACTCATTAATTTCTAAGTGAACTGGGAAAAAATGTTGCAGCTGGTTAATAGTGAACTCCAAAGACCAGACGAATGAATTAAACTCAACGAGAATGCTGAAATGAATTTGCTTGATGCAAAAACTGGCCTCTTCCACTGTGGGGGGTAGGAAGTCAATTGAACCTCTACCAGACAATTTATTTGCATGTTTATAAACTTGAATTATTTGCATTACTGTTGGTTTTCTACAAATTAACCTCTATTTCTACAGAGTTATCAAATAGGTCAAAGACAATAAAAGCCACAAAGCCCATAGAGTCAGGTAACCTGGAAGGGCATGCCCTAAACAATGTGTAGTTTTCCATAAAGACGCTTATTTATTTATTTTTTGGTGTGCTTAAAAGTGTTCCATAATTTGTCCTTATGTAACTAATGTTGAAAAGTAAATGTTAGCTAAAGACATTCATTATTTAAAACCAACCTATGTTTTGTACCACAAATGCCAGTATGTAGAAAGTACCTGAATTGGTCCAAAATCACAAAGAGAAAATAAATCATAATAGAAATTTAACTTTATTAAAAATAGAAAAATGTTTGTTTTTTTAAAAGTGCTTTATCTGACCCTCCAAAAATAAAATTTGTCTTCTATAGAAAATGAATGAGAATTTTAGGTGCGTTTTTAGGATTTCGTTTAAGTTAACAAGAACATTAAACGTGTTTTCGAACGCTAGTACAAAGGATAGAGAACAGGTTGTATCAAGTCAATTTATATTCACTAATAACTTAATAGCTTATTATAACAGATCCCTTTAGCAATTTGTCATGTCTGTTTCAGAACAATATTTAAGAAAAGTAACTGGGATAGAGCAACTTAAATGGTTGATGCCACTGAAATTTGAAATTATTTTGGCATAATTGAGTTTTCCTTTTAAGTTTGCCAGAGTGGCACTGTGTCAGTCACATTTGCAAGAAATAAAGGACTTTAGAAGTAATGTTTACTTTAGATTGGGACATGATAATTATCATCCAGAGTGCAAAGGCAGATACTAGTAATCTTCATGATTTTTTTTTCCTCTTATAACCTTTCAGGCTGTGTTTTATTCATTGAGCAAGTGTTTTTATTGTGATTAACTTGTAGCATGTGAGAAAACTGACACTGGCCTGTCTCTCATATACCTCGCCTGTCCTTGTTAATAGATTACAGCATTCCACTTGTTTGTACCAGTGACACAGGAGAAACTTTTACTATTATGCTATTTGGTAAAGATAAACAAGACCGAAAAAGTCTTTTTATGGTAGTTGGATCCTCAAACAGCTCTTCATGTTTTGGTGATAAGGAGACACAAATTGGATATCAAACAGAGGTACATTAGCTTGTTATCTACAGAGCTGATACAGCCTCTTAAATTCCCTCACAATGACAGGAACTTGATCTGAAGACTTGCAGAGCTGGAGATAGCAGAGCACTTTCCTTCCTCTTGGGTACAAGTAAGGTTAGCCCTACTGGTGTAGAATGAAAGCTACATGTAATTATTAAACAAACGACATATTCTTTCTCTTCTGTGGATTAAAAAATGTTCAAAGAGATACTTGGCAGTTGCTATTTGTGGAACATTTAATGGTAAGCATTTCGACTTATCAAGAAGAACTAGACTGAATTACCTAGTCTTAAGATTTATGAAAATGAGGGGAAAATATCCAGAGATTTCAGGCTAGATAGGAAGAAAACCATTTGTTCAGAGACTTAAATTGTAATAAGGTAGCACATGCTGATTTGTATTTAATTTACTTAAATTTCCATGTTTAATAAACCAAAATTTCGTGATCTTTCCAAAATCTGTGTGTAGGCACCTGCTATATTTGTTCTCTTTCTGGAGCTGTATGGGTTATAAGAGATGTGTTCCAATATTCTGAATGTTAACAGTTTCACTGCTGATAGCAGTGTGCAGAGATTTGGCAGGCAGAATTTGCTACCATGGATGGGGGAGGATACGTGTCTCCATCCTTTAGTGTTCTAAACAACAAGATGTTTTGTGGCTAATTGCAGATGAATGTCCATGTGATTATGATTAGTTAAGCCCACAGAGCTTCGTGCCATGGGGCAGATGGTAGGGAAACAGGTGTAATGTTTTCTGTATGCTCATGTTTAGTAATTACATTGCAATGGGAGTTATCAGGCATTGTGTGTGGAATTCCTAACACATGCTGAGTAATTTGAGAAGCCAACATATCTATGCTAATGACTACCTATGATTCTTTAAGCATGCAGTAAAAATTAAGTTCAATAAAGTGAAAGATTATAATAAGCCTTCAGAGAAACTAAGAAATTCTCAAATCTTTGTTGTCTATTTACATTCTACTTCCTTCAAGAAAAACTGTAAAATAAGCACCCATAATTGTTGAAGATCATGTTGTAAAAGATACTAAGATCAGTTATCTTTAATTATTAAAATTACCTTAAATCTAATTTAAATCTTACCTAGCATTAGTTTGTAGATCATATTTGTTCCCAAATTAAATTTGCTCTGTTAGGTAGACTTATTTGGAAATTTTTATTAACTTAAAACCAGAGAGCCTCAGAACTATTTAAGTTGTTGAACCTAGTAGTTCTACCTTAAAATAAGACTCATCAGGATTTAGAATAGAAGAAATTTAGGTATTCTAGAATTAAATTAATATTCTATCTCTCTTCAAACCTTTGGTTTTAAATTCATTTTTTAAAGAACTAGACAAGTCTATTCATGATGACTCACAAGTTTTAAGAAATTAAAAATCTGAGAACCAAACTATAATGACATTCAGGAGAATTCTTCAGAAGGTCAAGTCAATGGATTAATCAAATCATGAAGGAGCTCTATACAGAAAGAGCTAGCAAGGGGTGGCGGGTGGAGGTCAGATGACATTTTGAATACCTTTTGATTATACATTTTAAAAATCTGTAAATTCACTACTAATATATACCTCCTACATAGGAAAGAATCAATACTAACATCTGTCTATAAGTAAATATTAAATTTGAGCTTTTATACATTAAAGTGTTATAGGAAAATGCAAATATTGGTATTCAAGAACACATTAGCAATGAAATTGTTGGCATACTGTTCTGATTCTTTCTGGTGAATAGGATAAATTCTCATAGGCAAAAAGTAAAGTCAGTAGATGAAGTTGCAGAAATGTTTGATTTATAAAGATACTTGAACTTCTCCCAATATCATTTTGATACATTTTTTTCAGTTCTCACACTCATTGGCACGGTCAGATAAATTGATCGGGTTATCAGATTTAAGTTGTAACTGTCAGAACAGTGATTAATTTGGTGTTCTCTAAGTAGTTTGGAAAAGAAGACTCTAAACAAGTAAATATTCCTTTTCTCTTAATGTTCAATAGAACAATTTATTTTGCTTGTATCCAAGGTTTACCTTATTTGAAAAATTAAGAGTGCATTTGTGATCATTTAAAACCATTTCAGTGGCTCTTGTATAATTCAATTCATTCAGTCTGTGCCCTCTTAATAAATTTTACAAAAAACTCATGGCAAGTTAGTATTATTTGTGTGTGAATTTTCCAATTGTATTTCAGACATTAAGAAAGAAAGGCCTTAATGGTTGTGAGAGCCCTGATGCTGACGATTACTTTGAGCACAGTCCACTCTCGGAGGACAGATTCAGCAAACTAAATGAAGATAGTGATTTTATTTTCAAACGAGGCCCTGTAAGTACTTTTACTTTACCTCTACTTTTGATTTGTTGATCCTTTTTGTTAACTTCATTATTTAGGCTCTGAACAAGAAGGAACACAGAGGGTGCGACAGCCCAGACCCTGATACTTCATATGTGCTAACTCCACATACGGAAGAAAAATATAAAAAAATTAATGAGGAATTTGATAATATGATGAGGAATCATAAAATCGCAGTGAGTACTAAAGTATGGTTTATGCTTTTATCTTGTGCATGAAGTGATTGCCCACACATCTTGTTTATTTTCACAGTGGGTGATAGCAACAATAAGTAGAAGGAAAAAACACTGTTTTACTAATTTTGATTTTGTTCTTAAAGAGTTTTAAAATTAAATTGCTGAAATCTTACACTGGTATGTATTCAGTGTCTTAACAGTACAAGTGAAAAGAAAACATCCTGTTCTTCATCTGTAAAGTGAATGAGTTGGGGCACATAATTTTAAAGGTGCCTTCCAGCTGTAAAATTCCATGATTCTAAATAAATATAGACTTTCTTCTTCCTTTCATGATTTTTAAAAAATATTATATGTACTTGAATAGATCTTGAAAATGTAAAATGTAAAGTGGTTAGATTTATTATGAAATTTGGTGTTTCAAAATTTTTTAATGACTTTTTTTATTAATAATAAATTTTATTTTGAAATAAGTTCAGTCTTACAGGAACAGTTGTAAAAACAGTACAAACCCCGTACATAGAATCCCATCATACCCCGACCCCCCTCCCCCAATACCCTGATCCATCACCTTTAAGATCCTGTCACACCACTGTCTCTTTCTTTCCCTCCCTCTCTCCCTCCCTCCCTCCCTAACACCCATCATCTATTGCTCTGTTGTGTTAATGACTTTTTATAGTTGCTTTGATAGTGATAGAACTAAACCTCTGTGTGTCTGTGCTTTGTAAATGTCCCCAAACCACTTGGCAACAGATACCACCAAACCTCTATTCTTTTCTTATACTGTAGGTTCTGATGAATAGAGCCCTCACTTAATTTTAATTTAAGGAAGCATTGTTTTTAAACTGGTTTCAGCACAGATAGTCAATTTAAAATATTTCTATGCACATACCTCTGACCATAGTGAAATAGTACTTCTTTGAATACATGTTCTTGGGCTTGATAGTTCTTAAAAGAGTTCTTCTTATTGAAGCTCCATTGGCAAGAGCTACTGAAGACAGGTTATTCTGGATCTAATTTTCTAATGCTGCATATGTTGTGTAGGCGTCATGGAACAAATTGGTTCCAGTGTTATTATTTATTTCCTCGAGTTATTGTCTTAAAACTGTGTCCCAAAGACTGCATCATGGATCATTTCTTCAAAGTAGACCTATACTATAAGAAGAGGCTCATGAAAAATAGGTTTAATGAGGCATTTCTGTAATGACAAAATTACTGTTCTTAAGAATATAATGAAATAAAATAAAAGCAAATAAAATTAAAACCCTTCTGACCTTATAGGGATATTGTGAGGAATAACCAGTTAATGTTGTTATTTATGCAAAATATGGCATAAATAAAATTGTTTTACCTTTGAAAAATTTCTTAGCATATATCTATTGTTTTGTATTTATAAATGTGTTGCTGTAATTTTCCACCTGAAATAAACTATAGAATAGACTACATAAACTGTTTAAATTCTTCCAATTTTGAATTGGCAGTGCTACCTTACTTTATATGTCACTGTTTTAAAATGTGGGGAAAAGGAAAGGTTTTTCTCTCTCACTTTACATTATAAAGTGTACTGTTATTTATCATGGGTAATAATTATATTGTAAATGGTCTATGGAAGAAATGCAAGAGGAAAATAGAAAGTATCCTTTTAAAGGGGAAGTTTTTCACAAACTGAAAAATAACCTGATTAGGTGTGGAATATTTTGGGAAAGGAAAGATGGCATTTATAATTGTAATTTAATCTTCATACAATTTAAAGAACAGATCCCAAAAATTTCTTTACTAGCTTGTCAGTAATTGATTCTTTTGTGTTTTCATTATACCCAGAATGCATTGTATTGGATATAGTAATGTGATTTTTCTTTTGTTTTGCCCATTAAGAATGTTGATTAGTTAAATCAGACCTGGTCTTTTATTACAGTGTCCAAATTTGACTCATACTATTGAGTTTATAATATGTGTACATATGTTTTTTACTTTTGTTGTTTTTGTAATCACGCAATAGAGATGTAGTGTTACTAAATTGGTTTGTGTTAAAGTGATAATTTATTCTTACTTGGTAACAGTGATAATATTTTCTAATGTCTGAATTTGACAACATTGCTTTATTATCAAGTTCTGACCTCTAATTTTCATCTCTATGAATATTTGAAATATATATATTACACTAATGTATATATATGATTTTATTATATGAAAATTGATATTGAAAAGGTTCATGTCAAACATATCCATGTACATGTAGAAATTAAAGAAAATAGCTTAAATGTTTGAGAACCTATTCTCATCCTCTACATTTAATAACTAGAGGTGCCTTGTCAAATTAAAGTTTACAAGTTGTTTAATATAGATGAAAATGAAACTAATAGTCTTCTCCTTTGTTCTTTTATTTGCAGCCTGGTTTACCACCTCAAAACTTCTCAATGTCTGTCACAGTCCCTGTGACCAGCCCTAATGCTTTGTCCTACACTAACCCAGGGAGTTCACTTGTGTCCCCATCTTTGGCAGCCAGCTCAGCATTAGCAGATTCAAGCATGCTCTCTCCACCTCAAACCACTTTACATAGAAATGTATCCCCAGGAGCTCCTCAGAGACCACCAAGTACTGGCAATGCAGGTATGTAATGCTATCTATTTGCCAGTTGTCTACAAGAGGGGAAAAACTAATTGCTATAGCATAAGGAATTTCTTATTCTGCTATTCTTAATTTATTACTTCAATAAATAGGATTCACTGCTTTGTCACTGGCTCCATTTGAAAGTGTTTTTTGAATCCCTACTGTGGCTCTAGCACTTTACCAGTCACAGTGGAACTGTATGGGAAGGCCATATACTTCAAGGGGCAGAAAATTTAATTAGGATATCGCATGCAGAGATTTAAAGTTGGGTGTGACCCATTCATCTAAGAAATACAGGGAATAGACATGCTTGATTGGAGTGAGAATGTGTTTTACGTCTTCCCCTGTGTGATTTAGTTTCTTAATTAAGCAGAAATTTATAGTCCTTGATTTAATGGTACTCAGTAGGCTGTCCCCATTCTTACCAGCATTCTTGATGCACAAGAAGACAGATACATCCAAAGTTTGATAGGCAAACATATGCATCAGTATATCAAACTACACATCATTGCCCAGTTCATACCGAACCAGTTTTTATTTTTGTGTTTTTCAGGAATTGACTGAGGGTTACTTCTGTTCAGTTACTGTTCAGTCAAATAAGGAGAGCTAATTCATATTCATTCTCTCCCCTGTCTGTAATGTTAGGTGGAATGCTGAGCACCTCAGACCTCACAGTGCCAAATGGAGCTGGAGGCAGCCCAGTGGGTGAGTGAATTCTTACTGTTTCACTTTGTAGGCATCCGTCTTATGAGACGGAAAGGCATATTGTTCCTGAAACAAGGCCTTCTACTAAACTGAAATGAAGAGGTTAAAAGTGGAGATATCTGACATGCCCCTTTGAAGTCAAATTCCTTCCGAGAGGTACTTTCATTAACATCACTTTTTTTCCACAACACCCCTATTCTGTTCCTTACTCTTTGGCCTTAAGTTCAGTTACTCATTCATTCAACAAGTATTTATTGAATGCCTCCTTTGTACCAGACATTGTTCTTTTCTAAAGACTTAACTGCCTTAATATAACATTTATATCAAGACAGTTTTTAAGAAGTTTTCTGACTCTTCTGTCCTCATCAAAGTTAGATGTTAGCAAACTGATGCATCTTACAATAACATGAAATGTTTTTAAAGAGATGGAATGTGGAGAAATGGTGGATCTGTTATTAAAGAGACATGAGAATTCAGAGATTTTGTCTCAAGGATCTAGGTTTTGGTGGTCATGCAGAGAACATTCACACATTGTCATGGTTGCAGCCAAATAGATTGTTTCACTTTGGGACCCCTTCCAAAATAACTAACAGTTTAAACATATGTCATCAATGTGTCTGCTCAGCCCTGATGTGCTAATAAAGGTAGATATTATGATATTAACATTACAAAAATATGGTGTATATATCAAAGAAGTCACATGAGTAACCATATCCCTTTGTATTATCATCACATTAAATCCTCCTCATCTCCTAATCTTTACAGTTATCATCATTCTTTTCTGAAAGTGAGGACAGAGAGTCTCATCCTTGCTTTTAGGTATTGTATGTTCCTGGAGATCTACAAACAGATCACTTATAGGAAAACTTCCCAACTACATGTCTTTATCCCACTCATTCCAAAAAAATGTAAGGAGCTTCTACCTCTAAAAAAATTATGGAGATGGTTGAATAAAGTTAGTAAAAAATGATGAGTAAGAAATAAACAGTAGTTAGACTTTGTTGAGTAAGTTAAGTTACAAAATCTGAAGTGGCCTAAAGTAGGGATTATGAATAGAATAAATTCCTAATTATATCTGCCACTGTATTAAATGCTGTTTTAATGAAATTAAACAGATAAGACCTGTTGGAAATGGTCTTATTTAACTGATAACAATTAAATGTGGGAAAATATGTAAAGGTCTTACAAATTAAACATTTTCTGCTGCATTTGTGTTTTTATTTCCTAGCATTTATAGTTTCTTTTCAACTCTTTTAATTGTTTGCATACCCATATACTCTTTTTGTATTACATTTTCCTCCACTTTTTTTTTCCTCCTCACTGTCTTTCTCTCTTCCACTTTCCAGCAATCTCAATGACTTCTATTTCATTTAATGTTAGTTTTAACTAGCTCTGGGTTTTGTTTCCAAAATTATTTTCAGTTTGTGGAGTTTAACTGTTTGAAGATCTCTAATGTTTTGCCCCTTCCCCTTTATTTCCTTGTCCCGCTGGCATCATAAACATGGCTCTTTCTCCTATCAAACAAGTGGTTCAATTTTATTTTCCTTGTTTTTTTCTGCATTCTTCACACTTCCCTAAAACCTTTTCACTGCTCTTTCTTGTCTTCCCATGCAGCCTGCTCAATTTTGTGTTCCCTTCAGTAATTTCATCCATAGACATTGTCATCATCCTAATTTGACCTTCTGCACTTAATCTGATTTCTTTTTTCATTTTTTCGTAACCCCCTCCTCCCCGCCATGGATCCTCTTGGCTAAAAGGCTTGCATTAATTATACTTCCTAAATCATGGTGCGCCATCATTGGTTTGTACAGAGTGTCTTCTTCATTCATCCTTTTTATACCTCTATTTCACCCTCTTTCTTTTCCCCTCCCCATCAAAGGCAACCATTTTAATAGGTTTTTATTCCCCTGAATTTTTTGCCCTCATACGGCTGTAGAAAACTCTGTCTCCCTCCTCTTTTCTTTCTTTTCTTCTCTCTTGGATTTTCTTTCATTTAACATTTAACCATGATCATGGTAGAGATAAAAAAGTAACTACTTTCATGAAACTTACATTTTCCTAAGGTGATAAAAATTGGAATTGCAGATAAATGAATATTCATAGGTAGTTTTGCTTAATTCTAACTGTTTGGAAAGCATGAAAGGGCAGTTAAGTTTTAGTATTAGCCCTTAGAGGATGAACAGAATTTCACCAAGAAGAGTAGATGAAAGGACCCTACAGAGAACCTAGATGAAAGGGCCCTCTCCACAGTGGGAATTTGATGAGTAAGGCCACAAAGCCATGCAGGGAATGGAAACCATCATAACAGAGTATTTTTAGGGATCACAGAGAAAGTGAGATTAAGGAGACTGCTGGAAAGACTGGCTGGATGCTGACTGCAAAGAACTTTGGACACCAGTTTAAGGACTTGAATCTTGTAACCACTGGTTGGGTTTTGGCTCAGATAGTGAATAAGATAAGAACAGTTAAAGGTAACTGTAGTAGTAGAGGAGGGTACAGATCATAGTGGAGGAAAGTGGGAGGCAGTGAGGCTCTTTAGTCATCCTAACCACAATATTGACAAATCTAGCTTTGTCTTCAGCGTGCTTGTTGGTAGTGATGAATTTAATATTTTTAGTATTTTCAGATTTAAATGAGAAACTGTAGGTCGTCAAATAATCATTGTTTCTTTGGTGTATGCCCAGCTCTAGTTACTGGAGATACATAGTTCTTGCCCTCAAGAACTCTAATTCTCATATCTGAGTATCCATTTGTAATATTAACTACCTCATCGGGGACTATAACACTTACCCTTTTCCATTCAGGGAAAAAAAGGCTATTTCCAATGGTTGAAATGTAGTACTTTAAATCTCAAAAGTTTCTGACTACATGGTAACTATATGATTCCTAATGTGAGCACCTCAGAATTAGGTGTCTTCCAGTGAAGGTTGATGCAGTCTTTCATCCCCTTGGAGAGCCTTGGTTGCCCTTTAAGAAATAAAGGAAACATTTAAGTCCTGATTTGGCCAGCAACATTTTTTTTTTACTCATTATCCTCCTAATATTTATTTATTTATGTATGTATTTATTTAAAATTCAGTTATATTGAAATATGTTCGCATACTATACAGTTATCCACAGTGTATAATCAGTTGTTCACAGTACCATGATATAATTGTGCATTTATGACCACAAAATGTTTGAACATATTCATTACTCCAAAAATAAAAGAAATAAGAGTAGAAATACAAGTCAAAAACAACACCCAAAACATCTCACTCCCCATTTCCATGATTATTCATTTAATTTTTGTCCCCATTTGTCTACTCTTCTGTCCGTACTCTGGGTAAAGTGAGTGTAAGTCATAAGCTTTAAACGATCACACAGTCATACCATGTAATTTATATAGTTATACAGTCATCTTCAAGAATCAAGGTTACTGGGTTACAGTTCAACAGTTCCAGTTATTTCCTTCTAGCTGCTGTAATACACTGAAAACTAAGAATAACCTCTCATGTGACCTCTTGACTATTTAAAATCTCTCAGCCACTGAAACTTTTTTTTGCTTCATTTCTCTTCCCCCTTTTGGTCCAAGAATTCTTTCTCAATCCCATGATGCCAGGGCCAGGCTCTTCACTGGGAGTCATGTCCCATGTTGCTGGGAAGATTTACACCCCTGGGAGTCATGTCGCATGTAGGGAGAAGGCAGTGTGTTTACCTGAAGAGTTGGCTTTGGGAGAGAGGCCACATCTGAGCAACCAAACAGGCTCTCTGGGGGTGACTCTCAGGCATAATTGTAAATAGGCTTAGCTTCTCCTTTGCGGGAATAAATTTCATAAAGTTAAGTTCCAGGATCATGGGTTTGGCCTATTAAATTGCTAATCCCCAATGTTTGTGAGAATATCAGGAATTCCCTAGGTGGGAAAGTTTAATGTTTCCACATATTTAATCAATCCCTCAAGGGGGCTTCAGCAACAATTTTTAAACCCTCTACTCAGTATGTTAAGTACAACACTGCTTCTTAAGCAGGTGCAGTAAGCTTAATGTCTAACCAATACAATAAAATGATTTTGAAGTATTATTCAGTTAAGTCAAAAGTTGTTCTCTTGCTTTATGTTTTCCTAAACATAAAAAATTTATTTTCATTTGGTCCTAACCAGAGTGTGTTCTAAATATTTCCAGAGCATTTACTTTTAGTCTTATGAATATAACCCCTGAATATTTTTTATTTATAATCACAGCTATGTCACTTTTACACAACCCGTAATTGTTTATTGTAGGGGAATTTGCAAACTGTTTTGCCAACTACGTTTCAAAAGCATTCAGATGATTACATATCAGTAATCCCTCAGTATGTAAAGCTTTGCCAGCATGCTAGCATTTACTGTATAACATTTGCAATAAAGTGGCAGGCATCAATTAACCTTATTTATGCCAGAGTTTTTCAGTGTAGCTCAGAAACAGACATATTCAGTATATGGCTCCCTTCATGGGTGTTATTCCTGGTGATCTGTCAATGAAGGTGCAGGCATATAAAAGTCTAATTCTTACAAATGTAATTCTTTCTTTTCTTTTTAACTGATTGCCTGTGTTTAAAAGATTTTTTTAAAATTAGAAAATAAATGACCTGAATTTATTCCCTTATGTAAGAACTTGAAGTGCTACGTTATATAATAGCTTTTGTGCATTTCAGTTACAATCAGTTAGTATTTAACACATTTCATTTCTGCACATTATATCACAAACTCACTGAGCATTTTGGAAGAGAAAATGGATCTCTTAAGCCTTTATGTAGAGCTTGTTTCAATTAAGATAAAAATAAAATAGAGGCTTTATTCACCTATGTGATTGAGGGTTCTGTGGTTCATTATTGTCAAAGACAATATGTGTACAGCTGCTTGCTTTATAGCTTCTGTGACATACCTTGCTCTTTAAAATTAAGGTAGAAAAAGAAATTATTCCAGTCTAGATTTAAAAAGGAGAATTCTGTCTCGAAGGAACTTACTACAAAGTTGAGAAAACAGATGCAGCATTTTATGAAACAAAGTTAATTATGTTAGAATTCTAATAAAGAAAAATACAAAGTCCTAGATACTTAAAATAGTATTATTTACTTGATCTTGATAATGAAATTTCATTATATAATTTTTATAATTTTCATTATATAATTTTTATATAATTTGTATTGTTAGAATCACGATTTGTCAACATTTTTTATTAAATTCTTAAATTTGAGTATTAAAATATTTTAAGTGATTAGAGTTGCTTAAGTTTATTTCCATTACTACATAGACACAGAGAAAAATACTCTTTGTTAGTGTACACCTCAGCTTATAAAACAACAAGATAATCTCTTGATTCTTCCTTAATTCATACTCCTACATACCTGTTGTACCTGCACTACATTGAATTCTACTTGTTGGGATTACATCACTTAATAACATTTAAGTTACAACTGCTTTTTTTTTTTTTTTTTAATTCAGTTTACTTGTTGGGATTACATCACTTAATAACTTTGAAGTAACAACTGCCTTTTAACATGTCCTACCTCAGAACTTAGTTTAAACTAAATAGACATCGTACATCACTTCAGATACCAACTGGCAGTAGTAATACTTGACACATACATGGATTTTACAGTGTTTGTTGGTATAGGTTTCCCCTGAAAAAGAAATGACTTGTCACAAATATTTTAGAAGTACTGTTTTTTTTTTAGAGGAAGGGTTGGATAATGTATATTAACTAAGTTTTGATAGTGATGGTTTATGAATTAAAACATTAAACATTTAAATCCGTAGAGAAATTCAGATGAATATATAATTTAATAATTTTTAAAGCTGTGTTTATGACATCTAATTTGCATTTTTCAAAATATGTTTCTTGGAACTATGTGAACAGAAGGACTTACCCATATGTTTGGGAAACCTTGTATTAAATAAAATTAAATATGTTTCTTTGCTACAGGACTTACCAGAACCTTTAAAAAGCTAATGTATTTTGCAAATCTTCAAAATGAATATTTAACGTACAGTTGCCCAAACTGATTTCACCATACAACCCTGCTGTTTTCTCCCTATAAAAGAGTTGTCTTTCAGAACTAGTGTCCTGTGTAACACACTTTGGGAAATATTGCTTCTAATTCTGTAGGTGTTACATAGAAACAATGATTTATCACTATTGAAAACTTTCACAAATAAAGTTAAGATCAAGATGAAAAGACAATCAGACTTCTGCTTGTCATAATGGCAGACTTGCTCATTTGGACCCATCTTGCCATTGAAGATGACTAGAAAAGCTAAGCAAAATATATGTTTTAATCTGCTTAGAAGCACTTAAGAACTAACAAGATAAAGAATTACTGTCCCAGGATCCAGGAAAGGACAAAGGCAGAGACCCAGAAAGGTGAGTACAGCATTTAGGGCTGCTTTTCACCTTTTGCTGTTTGTCAGTTCCAGAGTGGAGTGCCTGAGAGGCTTAAAGTGACAGTCTCAGGACCTAAGGAGACAGAAGAAGTGGAAGTCCAGAAAACCCAGAGATTAGGGAGGGCCTGGTATAATCCTCTCCCTTTGACTTAAGACCCCAAAGCCTGGACCGTTGATGTAAGAGTGTACCAAATGTAAACAGTCTGTTGCAGTAACTGCATCTCAACTTTGCGTCTTCCCACTTCTTAAAATTAGATGCAGTGAACCCAGATCCCATATTGCCTACAAAAAGCAGATACTCTTTAGGAGAACAAAATATCACGCCAGTTTTTCAAATACAGTACCTGGCAGAGCAGCAGAACTAAACAGACGTAATCTGAAGCAATACAACAGAAATGAAAACCTGCAGAAAAAAATGGATGATTTTTAGCTTTTTAAAGAAACAGACTCCTGGGGGGCTCTAGAATATGAAGATTTTAACATAACAGTTTACTGTGTTGAAGGAGATAAAAGAAAAGATTGGGAATTTGGCAGAGAACTGGAAAGTTCTAAAAAATAGATTAAGAACTCAAGTGGAGAACTGGTGAACTAAAATAAAGGACAGAAGAAAATATCCAGAATGAAGCATGGGAACACAAAAGGATAGAGAACTCAAAAGAAGGGTAACACCTAGAGGGTACCGTGAAGTCTACCATACATGAAACTGGAGTACCAGGAGGAGGTGTGGAGAGAGAGAGAATTGGGCAGAAGCAATATTTGAAAAGATAATCACTGAGAATTTTTCAAAACTGACAAAAAATAACAAGCCACAGATTCAGGAAGCCCTACAAAACCCACACAAGGAAATTAAAATCTTCATGAACAAAAGAAAAATTCGGAAACAGGAGCCAAGCCTCCATCTCAGGAACTTAGAAAAAGAAAAATTAAACCTAAAGAAAGTAGGATAAAATTATAAAGAGAAGAGCAGAAATTATTGAAATAGAAAAACATCCTGTAAAGAGAATTAACACTAACAAAATTTGTTTCATTGAAGATGAGTAAAATTGAATGCTGTGTTTTCCTAACAGTCCGTTCAAGATATTTCTAATTTCTAATTCCCATTTTTTAATTCCCATTATAATTTCTTCATTGATCTACAAGTTGTTTAGAAGTAAATGTCTTAATTCCAAGTGTGTGGGGATTTCCTAGTTATCTTTTGGATGTTGTTTTCTAGCTGAATTGCTTTTTACCAGAGAATTTACTTCTATATGATTGAATCCCCTGAAATTAGTATTATCTTGATTGCCTCTAGATATTAGCTATGGCAGATAATGCTGTGCACACTGTCTTACATATTTCTTGGTGCTCATGGAGCACACATGAAGTTTCTTTACAGTATATAAGGATGAGTTTAATTGCTGGGTCATAGGATATGTGTTTCTGCAACGTTAGTGATAATGGCAAAATAGTTGTGCCAATTTGTATTCCCGTCATCAGTGTATGAGAGTTTCAATTGTTCCATAGTCTTGCCAACATTTGGTATTATTTCTCTGTTTCATTTTAGCCATTCTGATAGGTGTGCAGTGCTCTTTCTTTGTGGTTTTAATTTTGCCTTTCTTTGATTATTGAGATTGAGCATCTTTCCACATGTTTATTAGCTACCCGGATAACTTCATTTGTGAACTGCCTGTGACCTCAGGCATATGTATATATACATATATATATATGTATATGTATATATATTTTGAGATTGTTCACAAACCATACAACTATCCAAAGATCCAAAGTGTATAATCAATTGCCCACGGTACCATCATACAGCTGTGCATCCATCAACACAATTTTTTTTCAATTTTTAGAACATTGTCATTACTCTAGAAAAGAAATAAAGACAAAAAAATGGAAACTCAGATCCTCCCATACCACTAACCACACCCCCATTATTGATTCATAGTTTTGATATAGTACATTTGTTACTGTTGATGAAAGAATGTTAAAATACTAGCTGTAGTATATAGTTTGCAATAGATACATATTTTTTCCCTATATGCCTCTCTGTTATTAACTTCTACTAGTTATTGGGTCATACATTTGTTCTAGTTTGTGAGAGAGATTTCTAATATTTGTATAGTTAATCATGGACGTTGTCCACCACAAGATTCACTGTTTTATACATTCCCATCTTTTAGCCTCCAACTTTCCTTCTGGTGACGTGTGACTCTGAGCTTACCCTTTCCACCACCTTCACATACCTTTCAGCACTGTTAGTTATTCTCACAATGTGCTACCATCATCCCTGTCCATTTCCAAACATTTAAGTTCAACCAAGTTGAGCATTTTGCTAATAATAAGCAACCGCTCCCCATTCTTTAGCCTCATTCTAATATCCTGGTAACTTATATTTCATGTCTATGAGTTTACATATTATAATTAGTTCGTATCAGTGAGACCCTGCAATATTTGCCTTTATGTGTCTGTCTTATTTCACTCAATATAATGCCCTCAAGTTTTCATCAGCCCATTTCTTTTAAGATGATTTTGTTCACATACTATACATTCTGTCCTAAGCAAACAATCGTTGGTTCCCTATATAGATATATATTTATGTATTCAGCACTATCGCCACTCTCTATATAAGGACATCTCCATTTCTTCCACAAAGACAGAGGAAGAGTCAAAGAAAGCGGAGAGGCAAAAGAAAAAGAAAAGAGAAAGAGAGAAAAAACAAAAAAACAAAACTTGATAGTTAGAAAGCGACGAAAGGAAAGATAGAATTAACCTAAAATAGAATACAAATCACCAGTGCCAGGAGTACCATACCCTTCCCCTATTCCCGCCCACTCCCATATGCATTTAGCTTTGGTATATTGCCTTTGTTATATTAAAGGAAGCATAATACAATGTTTCTGTTAATTCTAGTCTCTAGTTTGCATTGATTGTATTCCGCCCCCAATCCCACCCTATTTTTAACACCTTGCAATGTTGAGATTCATTTGTTCTACCTCATGTAAAAACATATTTGTAACTTTTTTTTACAATCTTTGAGTACCCTAGGTTTCCCTGAATTACATACTCCCAGTCTTTATCATTCGTCTTTTGTTCTGGTGTCCTACATAGTCCCAACCTTCCTCTTTCAACCATACTCACAGTCATCTTTGTTCAGTGTACTTACATTGCTGTGCTACTATCTCCCAAAATTGTTTTCCAAATCTCTCACTCCTGTCTTTTCCTTTCTGTCTGCTGTGCTTCCATTAGTGTTTCCTGTAGAACGGGTATCTTGTTCATGAACTCTCTTATTTGTTTGCCAGAGAATATTTTAAGCTCTCCGTCATATTTGAAGGACAGTTTTGCCGGATATAGGATTCTTGGTTGGTGGTTTTTCTCTTTCAGTATCTTAACCCGCTTCCTTCTTGCCTCCATGGTTTCTATTGAGAAATCCTCACATAGTCTTATCAGGCTTCCTTTGTATGTGATGAATCGCTTTTCTCTTGCTGCTTTCAGGATTCTCACATTCTGTCTTTGACGTTTGGTTATTAAGAGTCTTGGTGTAGGCCTATTTGGGGTATGCTGCACTTCTTGGATTTGTAATTCTATGTCTTTCATAAGAGATGGGAAATTTTCATTGATTATTTCCTCTTTTATTGCTTTTGCCCCTTTTCCCTTCTCTTCTCCTTCTGGGATACCAGTGACACGTACATTCTTGCTTTTCATTTTGTCCTTAAGTTCCCAGAGATGCTGGTCGTATTTTTCCATTCTTTTCTCTACCTGTTCTTTTGTGTGTAGGCTTTCAGGTGCCTTGTTCTCCACTTCTGCCTCTGGAGATCTGCTCTTGTATGTCTCCATTGTAATGTCTTTTATCTCTTGTGCCTTTCATTTCCATAGATTCTGCCAGTTGGTTTTTCGAACTTTCAATTTCTAATTTATGTACGCCCAGTGTTTTCCTTATACGGTTCAGCTCTTTTGCCATATCTTCCCTGAACTTTTTGAATTGACTTATTATTAGTTGTTTCAATTCCTGTATCTCAATTGAAGTGTAAGTTTGTTCCTTCGACTGGACCGTGACTTCAGTTTTCTTAGTGTAGGTTGTAGTTTTCTGTTGTTAGGCATGGTTTCACTGGTTGACCCAATCAGGTTTTCCCAGACCAGAATGGGCTCAGGTCCCAGAAGGAAGAAATATTCAGTATTTGGTTTCCCTGAGGGTGTGTCTTAGAAAATTGGTACACCCTGTGATGCCTTAGGTCACTGTGCTTTTCTGCCCAGAAGGTGGTACCTGTCAGCCTGTAATTCCAGACTGGTGTAAGAAGATATGGCCCTTGGCTGTTTTCCTCCAGGCTCTGGGTTGTGATTCTGAATGGATGGCAGGTAGTAGAGCTGGGCCACACGCCTTTCCTCTTAGAGAAGATAGACCCTCCCCCTAGGGAGAGGTCATTAGCATTTCAGTGGTCTCTCTGCCTGTGCTATCTCCACCCTTGTCTGGGTCAGAGCACTGGCAACTGAAAATGGCTGAGGCTTTCTCCACTGAGCCAAAAAAGGGACAGAAAGTTCCCTTCAGGGCTTGTCCGCAGCGACCCTCCAGCTTTCCAAGGTTGGTTGTAACCGAGAGCCTGTGTCTGCTTGTTGGGGATTCATAGCTTGTAGTGAGCAGTTCACAGTCACTAATTAAAACCCCAGTTGGAGCTCAGCTGAGCTACATTCGCTTGCTGGGAGACAGCTTCTCTCTAGCACCAGGAGGCTTTGCATCTCTGGCTATTGGGGAGGGGTCTCCCGGCTTGGATCTGCAGTTTTTACTTACAGATTTTATGCAGTGATTTCGGGCATTCCTCCCAATTAGGTTGGTGTATGATGAGTGGACGGTCAAATTTGTTCCACCGCAGTTATTCTGGATTATTTGCTATTGTTCCTGGTTTTTTTTTAGTTGTTCCAGGAAGGCTAACTAGCTTCCACTTCTCTCTCTGCCACCATCTTAGATCCTCTTCCCCTCTCAGGCACATTTTAAAACTTGGGTTTTCTTTTTCTTGTTGATTTGTAATATTCTTCATAAAAACTTTTTGTTGGTTTTATGCATTGTATGTATATTCTCCCACAATGTCTTGCTTTTTCACTACCTTTCTGGTGTTTTTATGATTAATAAAGATTGCTAATTTTAATGTAGGCAAATATATCAATTTTTCCTTTATAGTTAGGCTTTCTTTGGTTTCTTATCTAAGAAGTCTTTCCATACCCTAACTTTGTTCAATGCTTAAAGCTCAAGGATGCCTCTTCTTTCAGTAGTATTTGGCCTAAAGAATGCTCGCTTTGGGGAAGCAGAGAGAAGAAATATTAAAATAGGAACAAGACAGACTAAATGGACTAAATGTATTATGCATTTTAAAACTGTAGTATCAGTACAAATGATATATTTACTGGAACAGGCCTCTCACAAGTTTCTGAACCTGGACTGATGCAATAAAAATAAATTTTTATATGTTATGTATAACCATGCTTATTCTACAGAATAAGTATTGTTTTCATGTATATAAAGAACATTAACAAAAATTGACCACATGCTGAGCCACAAAAAAATCTGCAGTTTTGCAGAAGAGTGGCATTGAATGAAAAAAAAAAGGTGGACAAGGTGAAGGCATTGTGAAGGAAGAATTACCAAAACTTGGTAGCTCTGTGAAGATGAGGATGTGGGTGACAGAGGTGACAGTAGTAAGGTGCTTAGAACAGGTTGAGTTTGAAGTGATAGCAGTGTATCTGGAAGAAAGTGGCCACCATTCATTGGAAATTGGGAGAGACAAAGCAGAAGAACAGATTTAAGAGTTATTCATGTTGAAGTGGTAGTTGAAGCCCTCAGGACACGAGAGTCTCTGAAAGAAGAAAATTGCCTCTGGCTCCCACCCAGAAGAGAGCCTGAGAGGGGGAATACAGTATTAAGAGAAGAAGCAGGGTCACATGAGCATAATCTGTTTTAGATTATACATTTATGATGCACAGGATCCATGCTGTCCATCATAACAGGAATTTTCATGGAGTCACGTACATATGTCATCGTTTATTTCAAAACCCATGGTCTTTTATTATTTTGGATAACACAATCAATTCTATATACAAATGAATTAATTTTTATAGACTTTTAAAATATTTAACAATCAGCTGAAAGATTGTCAAATTTTAGGAAACATCAAATTCAATTCTTGAATCTTGCTTTGGATTAGTTTTTCAGAATCGTTTGAAATTTGTGTATCAGTTCAACCTCTGAAATGAATTCATAATAAAATGTTAATGACATCATCGTCTACAATTTGGCCCTAGAAGAACAGTATTAAGGTCACTGAGTACTTTCTAGCCACATGAGTGCATTATATCAGCTGATGTGATTTATATTCTGAAATGAGCCAGACTGATATAATTAAATGAGCTGTTTTATAGCTAACTGTAGGACCATAAATGAGATTAGCTATATTAAATTTCTGTAGGCATTGGTATGCAGTTTGCTCAAGATCATTTTTGTCATGTTTGTGTTAGGGCAGTAAATTGCCATAAAAATTGAAAACACATTTTAACAACAGTCAAATTAAATGGAGTTTATTCATTTAGAGTAGATACTCTAATTCCTGTATTTATAAGCTATGGCAAGGTGAGCTGTATGCTGAAAGTATCTTCCTCAAAAGTCTGTCTCATCAGTATCTTCATTTTTGTCATAAAAAATGAATTGGAGTAAGAAAACATATATTAGGAAGAACATCACTACATTCTACAAAATAACAAATGGTGCTTGTGAGATTATTTCAGCTGCATCTGACAAATTGCCAAACACTTACTTCATCCTGTAATCATAATATGTTGCAGACTTCTCACTTTATGCTAAGAAATACTGTGCTCTTAGATCCTCTTTCATTCTTGTAATTCGATACTTATGCGTTACTGTGGTATCAAATCTGGCTGAAAAGCATCATAGACTCTGCATGGGAAAACAGTACGAATGTTTCTTGATGTATTCCTTGCATCATCTTACTATGCGTTTGAGGGAATATTCTGCTTTGTCTTTCAGATATGAGTGCAAATCGAGTAAATAGAATCTTCTAAATATGAGTCATACCAAGGACACACATTCGTGCCATTATGTAATTAAGGGAAACAATATTAATATGTACATTTGAATGTTAATATAACAGTCTCAGATTGCTATGCAGTATGGAGTCTGTGTTAAACCCTCCTGTTTTTTTTTAAATTAAATTATTTGATAAACATTTTGTGTCCTTCAGGTGTCTGATTTGCAGATTATCTCTGCCCAACTTGTGCAGGACCTCTTCTCCATCAAGGATGACCTAACGGAGAGGTTGTTTTTTCAACAGCACCACTTTCTGAAACTTACTATGCTGTGAATTACTCTGTCGGCCATGGAAAGGCAACCCTGATTTAACACATACCCCTTCAAGATAAGGGAAGCAGAATGCAGGGAAAAGCTTTCTAGGGCTGACTGAAATGTCAGTCCCCACAGCAAAATTAAATCACACAAATGAATTAAAACTGTGACCTCAAAACTTGGTAAATGTTTGGAGAAGGCAAGAGGAATTCGGTGTGAGTAAGGGGTTAAAAATAGTACTGATCCTCTGGTATCCTGACATTCTGAACCACGATTGCTGAAGAAATACAGGCCAATTCTTTCAAATGCCACACCTCACTTCTCTGTTTTCTTTATCTCTTGGTATTCAGAACACTAACTTGAATATGTAGTCATCAGGATCCATGAAATTTGATTATATCACATTGGCAAAATGTCAATTTTTTTGTTTCTCTTATGTGAACAACTCAACTCAACTAAGTAATACCTTTTTCAAACTTTAAATGTATGAATGGATATATTAAAGCATCCATTTTCTTCAGCAGGTTATCTTTTAAGAACTCATCACCCGTCTCTTTCTAGTTATTTTTTTTTAATTTTAGAATGCCTATGTCTGTTCATCAGCTTACCCTATTCATTATATAATATTCTGAAAGTGCTTTATAAATTGCCAATGCAGTATGCAGATTTTAAGTTTTTAAATAATCATCTTTATTCTGTTCGAGAAACATTTCGTAGATAGAAAATGATCTGATAAACTGATACAAAAGTTCTTGAAGTGAAAAATATGCATAATAAGTAATTGTATTTTTGTCATTAACTCATTGCAGTTCTTTAAGGCAAATCATTTCATTCCTCAGAATACAGTATATTTTAGGGTTAGATTAGAGGAAGTTCTTAAGCCAGTGTTAGGTACACAGCTGATATTCCATTTAGGTTGGTTTCTACATGTCTCTTAAAATAGCTTTCTGTATATATTCGTAACATCTAGCATCTCCTTACTTTTATTGGATTCTTTTCTTTTTTGGTTTTATACTGAAAGAAAAGGAGCAGAACAAATACAGCTCTCTCCCCAACCTCATTTTTCTTCTGATAATCTCTAGAGCCATGACCTCACCATGCTTATCTGCTCTACCATTCCTTAGGCCTTGTTCATTCATGCTTTAGGGTATCGTTTTTCTCACCTTTATCCATAATGCCTTCCTTCTGTCTCCTTCTGTCATTCTTTATCCTTTCAGAGTGCTCAGTAGTTAATTCCACAGTATTTTCCTAATTAATTCCATATACCCGCTTTCTATTTCCTTGTAACTTTTGTCTGGTTACTCTTGGTTGTGTTGCTTTTGCCCTACTTTAATTGTAATGTTGGCATATTCATGCCTCTGTAGTATGTGCCTGCTCTTGGGAAACTAGGTGGAAAGCTTCTTAAGACCATGTGGATTTTTTTTTTTTAATCTTCCTTCCTATGTCCTCTCCACTACTTAGTGCTCAACACATAATAGATGTTTAAAAGTTTATTTTCAAATAGTAAAAGTAGCTCTTCATTATTACTACTATTGATGACTGTGAATGCTGAGTCTACACAGGAGGCCTCTTCAGTCGTCAGAATGGTATTTTAAGCTAAAATTTTAAGCTTAAGAATTTATGCAGTGCTCTTAAATTAACATCTGTTTATTGTAATGGACGGAATTTAGACACTGGGGCCTGTTCGAAATAGAATAATGGTACAATATTTGTGGCAGTAAGTCTCTATTCGTTACTAAAAGTAAATTTTGCACATAGTGAACTTAAAGTGTTTTATTCTTTGATTATAAAGTTGAGTTTATTTTATCATTATGGAAAAGTATAGTGAACTATGATATATTTCTGTGGGCAGTTAACATTGTATCTTAAGATTTGGTAATTAAATTTTCAAAAAATATCTATTTTTTAATATATCATATAATGTTGTTTTCTGTTCTTCCCTACTTTATTTACCATTTTCTTAGAAATTGAAATGGAATATATAGTCTTTGTTTTATAAATGAACATTTTATGTTCCTGTATACTTGTTACTTAACTACTTTTTGTAAATTAGTAAATTGTAGTTATTTCTATTAGGATACTATCAGTTACAACTAACAGAAAACCACCTCAGGCCTGTGTAAATACTGTAGGAAATTTATTAAATTAAATAATACAGGAGATTTATATACATGAAAAAATCCATAAATGGCACAAACTATGAGCATGGTTTAATTGGGGCTTTTACTTCATTTCTCTGCAATTCACCTTTGTGTGTCAGCTTTTTCCCCTTTCTGGTTTTCTTCTGAGTCTCAAACTGGCTTGAGAATAAAGTGCTTCCACAGTCACATTTAGGAGACGGGGGAACCTCCCTTTCAACCATGGAACACCTTCTTCACCTAGACTCTGGCTGTGCGTTCCTGGGTCCAGTCACTGTGACTGGGAGGAAGGCCCCATACTCGGCTTAGGCCTGAGTCAGATGCCTGTCACCAAGCCAGTATGGCAAGGGGATTGAAGTGGAGTGACCTCCACCCAAACCACATGGCTGCTACATGTCGGAAGGACTAGAGTGACTACAGTATCCATGAAGATAGGGATAGTTACCTATTTTTATCTTCTACGTCAGCTGATACCCAAAAGTACTGTGTACACAGAACATGCCATGTGCATATTTATTTCATTTAAGAGAAATGGATGAGAGAGAGAGATGAACGGTTCTAATAGGGAAAGTTAAAAAGTAGGAATAAGATGACTGATGTCAGGTAAATCACAAATATTTAATTAGGACCTTAATGGCACCTAAAGAAACAGAGCAGGCAGCAATAAAGCCAGAAGGAAGAAGTGCTTGGTGAAAATGAGGCATTAGAGCTGTGTGCTAGATGAGCTGCAGTTAAGGAGCAGCCCTGATACCTAGCCCAGTACTCAGAACCTAGCAGTGCCTTTGTTGTCATAAGAATGAATGGCTAGACATTCTAAAGCATTTTTTTAACAATAGCTCCATGATCTTGGTCCCTGGTATGAATGAGAAGCCTCATTAAATCCATACATTGTTATAAAATACATTTCCAACTGGGATAGGGGAAAACTTGCTTCATATTTTTGTCAAAGTATTTTAATGACTCTTCCCATGTTAATGAGTGGTATTTCTTTTTTCCAGGGAATGGCTTTGTGAACTCAAGAGCGTCTCCAAATTTGATTGGCACTACTGGTGCAAATAGTTTAGGCAAAGTCATGCCTACAAAGTCTCCCCCTCCTCCTGGTGGCGGCAATCTTGGAATGAGCAGTCGAAAACCAGATCTTCGAGTTGTCATTCCCCCTTCCAGCAAAGGCATGATGCCTCCATTGGTAAATTGAACCCTTCTTAAACTTTATTCTTTAAAGCATGTATTTTATACATAATTAGTCTATGCCTTCCTCTATGGAATTCAGTCCATTTTTCAATGAATGTTTCTCTTCAAAATTAGCATTTGAAAAGACAAGTCTTTTAAATGTACAGATATCAAAGTATGGAAAAGTAGGAAATAAATCTGGTCAATAGTTATTTAACATTAAAGCTAAATATTCAAGAGGTTATTATGCTTTTAACTGTACCAGGCTGGAATCTTTGCTTAGGGATCTTATCCCCAAATTGATGAATGAAACCCAACTTAAGTATTTCTTTTTTGTCATTTATGTACTTGTAGTAATTATTATACATGGTTTTCTGTGAAAGAAATGCTAAATTGTTTCTTAGAAAATTCTACCAAAGTAAACCATTGTAGAATAGGGAAGAATATAAAAACTTGAATGAGTTATTCTTCAAATAATTTCTTTGCTTAATCCTTCTCAAATAACCTTCCCTCCTCATCCCTTGACAATGCCTTTTTAATTCCAGCCTCATTTACTTCTGAACCTCAAGTCTGTATTTATGAAAAACAGGAGAATACGTTGTTGTTTTTTTCTCCTTAGTCTCTTGTAGAAAAGAATTGGAATATGTATGCAAGTTTTAAGACTATTCTTTGTTTAGCATCTGTTTGACCACTAACATGCTAAGTGATGTGTCAGGGTGTTCTTTCTCCTGCACAGCTGCTAAACTTGCCACTTGACTTTTTGCTAACTGGAAGTGATAATTATTGGGCTTAAGTAATAATTCCACATTTTTATAATGCTTTATAGATTCCTAAACATGTTTATATGTGTCGTCTCCAATGATTCTAAATTAGACTGTGATGTTGGCTGAGTAGAGATGAATAAACTGAGCTAGAGGTTATTACATGTCCAAGATGGTACAAAATAGGACCAGAAGCAAAATTCTGAGTCCTGTACTTTGGGTTAAAAAACAAAGACATGCTTTTTTACTTGGAGATAGACAAAGATGGAAACTGTGTTGCTCTCAACCTTACAGTGAAAAAAAGTTGGACATACAGCAAGTTCATAATTTTCCTTGGATCCATTCTAGTTCTGAGATTTCAGAGCAGCCAGCAGCCCAGACTCTAGTGGGAGACACCTGTAGGGAGAGAAGACATATCTGGGCAAGATGCAGCAAAGACACAGGCAATGAGAGTTAAGTTAGGGTGATGAGTTGCTGGAGGCCACGTGTACTTGGGGGTCACAAATATAGGGGTCTGCATTCTCTTGTAGACTTTTTCTCTAAAAAAGCACTCACCAGGCACTCAGAAGATTAAGAGTGCCCTGAAAAAGTGTCTCTTGCAGTAAGTGCAAAAAGTTTTTTTCTGAATCCTTCTCCCCTTTTTCTCCTTTGGAACAAAAGTCAATAGAAGTTACCTGAGCTGAAATAAAACAGAAGAGTAAAGTAAAATAAAAAACAGAACGAAGTGACCAGAAGTCGTTGGACATTATCAAACAGCTTAGCGTATGTGTAATTGGAATCCCAGAGAGAGAGTGGGGCAAAAGAAATATTTGAAGAGATAATAAACAACACTAAGTAAGATAAATACCACCAAAACACACATGCACATATTCGGACTGTTAAAATCAAAAGACAAAATCCTAAAGGCAGCCAGAGAAAAGACACACACAGAGGAATAAAGATAAGAATTGATATCATAACTTCAGAAACCGTGTAAGCTAGAAAAATAAAGTAACTTATTTAAAGTGCTGAAATTAAAAAACAAAAGCTGTCAATGCAGAATTCTGTACCCAGCAAAAATATTCAGAATTGAAGGAGAAATAAAGACTTTATTGCCAGCAGACCTACTCTATAAGAAATGTTAAAGGAAGCCCTTCAGATAGAAGCAAAAACTTGGATCCACACAAAGAAATGAAAAAAACCATAGAAATGGAATAAATGAAGATAAAATAAAATCCAGTTTCGCTTAGTTTTTTTTTTTTTTTTTAATTCAGTTTTATTGAAATATATTCACAAACCATACAGTCATCCATGGTATACAATCAACTGTTCACAGTATGATCATATAGTTATGCGTTCATCACCACAATCTATTTCTGAACATTTTCCTTACATCAGAAAGAATCAGAATAAGAATAAAAAATAAAAGTGAAAAGAGAATACCCAAACCATCCCCCCATCCCACCCTATTTGTCATTTAGTTTTTACTCCCATTTTTCTACTGATTTTTTTTCAATTTTTTTAACTTTGTTTATCAAAAAATTAAAAACAAACAGGCAAACAACAACCAAAAAAACCCCACAACATTTCAAACAAAGCAATGGATTAAGGAAAACAAATAACCTAAAATAACTACTTTGCTTCCAATATGTTCCTACCATACCCCAAGAAAATTAATAAACCATGTCCAAACAGAGGAGTAAGAAAAACAAATAATCTAAAATAACTACATTGCTTCCAACATGTTCCTACCATACCCCAAGAAAATTAACAACCCCTAAGAAAACAAAGGAATAAGAGAAAAAAAAAACCTAAAATAACTCTAGTTGCTTCCAACATGATCTTACTATATCCAAGAAAGTTTACAAACCATAATCATTCCTGAGCATTCCCATAACATTGAGATTACCCTCCATAGTTTATCTGTTCTTATTAGATTATCATTCCCCCTCCACTAATTGGTATCTCTAGGTCCCCTACATTCTACAGTATAAAACATTGTACATTTTTCACAGAATTCACATTAGTGGTAACATACAATATCTCTCTTTTTGTGCCTGGCTTATTTTGCTCAGCATTATGTCTTTTTTTTTTTTTTTTTTAATCTTCATTTTATTGAGATATAGTAATATACCACGCAGTCATACAAAACAAATCGTACTTTCGATTGTTCACAGTACCATTACATAGTTGTACATTCATCACCCAAATCAATCCCTGACACCTTCATTAGCACACACACAAGAATAACAAGAATAATAATTAGAGTGAAAAAGAGCAATTGAAGTAAAAAAGAACACTGGGTACCTTTGTCTGTTTGTTTCCTTCCCCTATTTTTCTACTCATCCATCCATAAACTAGACAAAGTGGAGTGTGGTCCTTATGGCTTTCCCAATCCCCTTGTCACCCCTCATAAGCTACATTTTTATACAACTGTCTTCGAGATTCATGGGTTCTGGGTTGTAGTTTGATAGTTTCAGGTATCCACCACCAGCTACCCCAATTCTTTAGAACCTAAAAAGGGTTGTCTAAAGTGTGCGTAAGAGTGCCCACCAGAGTGACCTCTCGGCTCCTTTTGGATTCTCTCTGCCACTGAAGCTTATTTCATTTCCTTTCACATCCCCCTTTTGGTCAAGAAGATGTTCTCCGTCCCACGATGCCAGGTCTACATTCCTCCCCGGGAGTCATATTCCACGTTGCCAGGGAGATTCACTCCCCTGGGTGTCTGATCCCACGTAGGGGGGAGGGCAGTGATTTCACCTTTCAAGTTGGCTTAGCTAGAGAGACAGGGCCACATCTGAGCAACAAAGAGGCACCCGGGAGGAGGCTCCTAGGCACAACCATAGGGAGGCCTAGCCTCTCCTTTGCAGCAACCGTCTTCCCAAGGGTAAAACCGATGGTACAGGGCTCAACCCATCAAACCACCAGTCCCCTATGTCTGTGGTCATGTTAGCAACCATGGAGGTGGGGTAGGCGAATACCCTGCATTCTCCACAGGCTCCTCAAGGGGGCACTGCATCTTTTTTTTTCCTTGTTTTTTTTTTTTTTTTTTAACTTTCCCTTCTTTTTTAAATCAACTGTATGAAAAAAAAGTTAAAAAGAAAACAAACATATAATAAAAGAACATTTCAAAGAGACCATAACAAGGGAGTAAGAAAAAGACAACTAACCTAAGATAACTGCTTAACTTCCAACATGTTCCTACTTTACCCCAAAAAAGTTACCTAATATAGCAACATTTCTGTGAACTTGCTCCTACTATATCCGTCAGAAATTAACAGACCATAGTCATTCCTGGGCATCCCCAGAACGTTAAATAGCTTATCTGTTCTTCTTGGATTATTGTTCCCCCTTCCTTAACTGTTCTCTATTGCTAGTTCCCCTACATTCTACATTATAAGCCATTTGTTTTACATTTTTCAAAGGTCACATTAGTGGTAGCATATAATATTTCTCTTTTTGTGCCTGGCTTATTCGCTTAGCATTATGTCTTCAAGGTTCATCCATGTTGTCATATGTTTCACGAGATCGTTCCTTCTTACTGCCGCGTAGTATTCCATCGTGTGTATATACCACATTTTATTTATCCACTCATCTGTTGAAGGACATTTGGGTTGTTTCCATCTTTTGGCAATTGTGAATAATGCTGCTATGAACATTGGCGTGCAGATATCTGTTCGTGTCCCTGCTTTCCGATCTTCCGGGTATATACCGAGAAGTGCAATCGCTGGATCGAATGGTAACTCTATATCTAGTTTTCTAAGGAACTGCCAGACTGACTTCCAGAGTGGCTGAACCATTATACAGTCCCACCAACAGTGAATAAGAGTTCCAATTTCTCCACATCCCGTCCAGCATTTGTAGTTTCCTGTTTGTTTAATGGCAGCCATTCTAATTGGTGTTAGATGGTATCTCATTGTGGTCTTAATTTGCATCTCTCTAATAGCTAGTGAAGCTGAACATTTTTTCATGTGTTTCTTGGCCATTTGTATTTCCTCTTCAGAGAACTGTCTTTTCATATCTTTTGCCCATTTTATAATTGGGACGACTGTACTATTGTCATTGAGTTGTAGGATTTCTTTATATATGCAAGATATCAGTCTTTTGTCAGATACATGGTTTCCAAAAATTTTTTCCCATTGAGTTGGCTGCCTCTTTACCTTTTTGAGAAATTCCTTTGAGGTGCAGAAACTTCTAAGCTTGAGGAGTTCCCATTTATCTATTTTCTCTTTTGTTGCTTGTGCTTTTGGTGTAAAGTCTAGGAAGTGGCCGCCTAATACAAGGTCTTGAAGATGTTTTCCTACATTATCTTCTAGGAGTTTTATGGTACTTTCTTTTATATTGAGATCTTTGGTCCATTTTGAGTTAATTTTTGTGTAGGGGGTGAGGTAGGGGTCCTCTTTCATTCTTTTGGATATGGATATCCAACTCTCCCAGCCCCATTTGTTAAAAAGACCATTATGACTCAGTTCAGTGACTTTGGGGGCCTTATCAAAGATCAGTCGGCCATAGATCTGAGGGTCTATCTCTGAATTCTCAATTTGATTCCATTGATCTATATGTCTATCTTTGTGCCAGTACCATGCTGTTTTGGCAACTGTGGCTTTATAATAAGCTTCAAAGTCAGGGAGTGTAAGTCCTCCCACTTCGTTTTTCTTTTTTAGAGTGTCTTTAGCAATTCGAGGCATCTTCCCTTTCCAAATAAATTTGATAACTAGCTTTTCCAAGTCTGCAAAGTAGGTTGTTGGAATTTTGATTGGGATTGCATTGAATCTGTAGATGAGTTTGGGTAGAATTGACATCTTAATGACATTTAGTCTTCCTATCCATGAACATGGAATATTTTTCCATCTTTTAAGGTCCCCTTCTATTTCTTTTAGTAGAGTTATGTAGTTTTCTTTGTATAGGTCTTTTACATCTTTGGTTAAGTTTATTCCTAGGTACTTGATTTTTTTAGTTGCTATTGAAAATGGTATCTTTTTCTTGAGTGTCTCTTCAGTTTGTTCATTTCTAGCATACAGAAACATTACTGACTTATGTGCATTAACCTTGTATCCCGCTACTTTGCTAAATTTGTTTATTAGCTCTAGTAGGTGTATCGTCGATTTCTCAGGGTTTTCTAGATATAAGATCATATCATCTGCAAACAATGACAGTTTTACTTCTTCTTTTCCAATTTGGATGCCTTTTATTTCTTTGTCTTGCCGGATTGCCCTGGCTAGCACTTCCAGCACAATGTTGAATAACAGTGGTGACAGCGGGCATCCTTGTCTTGTTCCTGATCTTAGAGGGAAGGCTTTCAGTCTCTCACCATTGAGTACTATGCTGGCTGTCGGTTTTTCATATATGCTCTTTATCATGTTGAGGAAGTTTCCTTCAATTCCTACCTTTTGAAGTGTTTTTATCAAAAAGGGATGTTGGATTTTGTCAAATGCTTTTTCAGCATCTATTGAGATGATCAATTGATTTTTCCCTTTTGACTTGTTAATGTGTTGTAATACATTGATTGTTTTTCTTATGTTGAACCATCCTTGCATGCCTGGAATGAACCCCACTTGGTCATGGTGTATGATTTTTTTAATGTGTCTTTGGATTCGATTTGCAAGTATTTTGTTGAGGATTTTTGCATCTATATTCATTAGGGAGATTGGCCGGTAGTTTTCCTTTTTTGTAGCATCTTTGCCTGGTTTTGGTATTAGATTGATGTTAGCTTCATAAAATGAGTTAGGTAGTGTTCCATTTTCTTCAATGTTTTGAAAGAGTTTGAGTAGGATTGGTGTCAGTTCTTTCTGGAAAGTTTGGTAGAATTCCCCTGTGAAGCCATCTGGCCCTGGGCATTTATTTGTGGGAAGATTTTTGATGACTGATTGGATCTCTTTGCTTGTGATGGGTTGGTTGAGGTCTTCTATTTCTTCTCTGGTCAGTCTAGGTTGTTCATATGTTTCCAGGAAATTGTCCATTTCCTCTACATTATCCAGTTTGTTGCCATACAGTTGTTCATAGTATCCTCTTATAATTTTTTTAATTTCTTCAGGATCTGCAGTTATGTCACCTTTTTCATTCATTATTTTGTTTATATGGGTCTTCTCTCTTTTTGATTTTGTCAGTCTAGCTAGGGGCTTGTCAATCTTGTTGATCTTCTCAAAGAACCAACTTTTGGTGATATTTATCCTCTCTATTGTTTTTTTGTTCTCTATGTCATTTATTTCTGCTTTAATCCTTGTTATTTCTTTTCTTCTAGTTGGTTTAGGATTGGTTTGCTGTTCATTTTCTAGCTTCTTCAGTTGATCCATTAGTTCTTTGATTTTGGCTCTTTCTTCCTTTTTAATATATGCGTTTAGTGCTATAAATTTCCCCCTTAGCACTGCTTTTGCTGCATCCCATAGGTTTTGGTATGTTGTGTTCTCATTTTCATTCGTCTCTATATATTTAGCAATTTCTCTTGCTATTTCTTCTTTAACCCACTGATTGTTTAGGAGTGTGTTGTTTAACCTCCAGGTATTTATGAATTTTCTAAGTCTCTGATGGTTATTGACTTCTAATTGTATTCCATTGTGGTCAGAGAATGTGCTTTGAATAATTTCAATCTTTTTAAATTTATTGAGGCTTGTTTTATGTCCCAGCATATGATCTATTCTGGATAAAGTTCCATGAGCACTAGAAAAGTATGTGTATCCTGGTGATTTGGGATGTAATGTCCTGTATATGTCTGTTAAATCTAATTCATTTATCAGATTGTTTAGGTTTTCAATTTCCTTATTGGTCTTCTGTCTGGTTGATCTGTCTATAGGAGAGAGTGATGTGTTGAAGTCTCCCACAATTATTGTGGAAACATCAATTGCTTCCTTTAGTTTTGCCAGTGTTTCTCTCATGTATTTTGTGGCACCTTGGTTGGGTGCATAGACATTTACGATTGTTTTTTCTTCTTGCTGAATTGCCCCTTTTATTAGTACGTAGTGGCCTTCTTTGTCTCTCAAAACATCCCTGCATTTGAAGTCTATTTTATCTGAGATTAATATTGCTACACCTGCTTTCTTTTAGCTGTAGCTTGCATGAAATACTTTTTTCCATCCTTTCACTTTCAGTTTCTTTGTGTCCCTGTGTCTAAGATGAGTCTCTTGTATGCAACATATTGATGGTTCATTTTTTTTGATCCATTCTGCGAATCTATATCTTTTAATTGGGGAGTTTAATCCATTTACATTCAACGTTATAACCGTGAAGGCATTTCTTTAATCGGCCATCTTATCCTTTGGTTTATGTTTGCCATATTTTTCCCTCTCTCTATTAATATCCTTTATTGTACCCATACCGAATCTCTTTAGTACTGAACCTTTCTCCAAGTCTCTCTGTCCTGTCTTTGTTTCTCTGTCTGTAGGGCTCCCTTTAGTATCTCCAGTAGGGCAGGTCTCTTGTTAGCAAATTCTCTCAGCATTTGTTTGTCTGTGAAAAATTTAAGCTCTCCTTCAGATTTGAAGGAGAGCTTTGCTGGATAAAGTATTCTTGGCTGGAAATTTTTCTCACTCAGAATTTTAAATATATCGTGCCACTGCCTTCTTGCCTCCATGGTGGCTGCTGAGTAGTCACTACTTAGTCTTATGCTGTTTCCTTTGTATGTGGTGAATTGCTTTTCTCTTGCTGCTTTGAGAACTTGCTCCTTCTCTTCTGTGTTTGACAGTGTGATCAGTATATGTCTCGGAGTGGGTTTTTTTGGATTTATTCTATTTGGAGTTCGCTGAGCATTTATGATTTGTGTATTTATGTTGTTTAGAAGATTTGGGAAGTTTTCCCCAACAATTTCTTTGAATACTCTTCCTAGACCTTTACCCTTTTCTTCCTCTTCTGGGACACCAATGAGTCTTATATTTGGATGTTTCATATTATCTATCATATCCCTGAGGTCCATTTCGATTTTTTCAATTTTTTTCCCCATTCTTTCTTTTATGCTTTCATTTTCCATTCTGTCATCTTCGAGGTCACTGATTCGTTGTTCAACTTCCTCTAGTCTTGTACTATGAGTGTCCAGAATGTTTTTAATTTGGTCAACAGTTTCTTTAATTTCCATAAGATCATCCATTTTTTTATTTAGTCTTGCAATGTCTTCTTTATGCTCTTCTAGGGTCTTCTTGATTTCCTTTATCTCCCGTACTATGGTCTCATTGTTCATCTTTAGTTCTTTGAGTAGCTGCTCTAGGTGCTGTGTCTCTTCTGGTCTTTTGATTTGAATGCTTGGGCTTGGGTTATCCATATCGTCTGGTTTTTTCATATGCTTTATAATTTTCTGTTGTTTTTGGCCTCGTGGCATTTGCTGAACTTGATAGGGTTCTTTTAGGATTTGTAGACCAATTGAAGTCCTTATCTCTAATTTATCAGCTCTACAGCTTCGTGGAGTACACTTTCTCTAACTAACCAGCAGGTGGCGTCCACGAGCCACCTGTGCTCCACAAGCCAGTTCTCCCCTGCTTAGCCTTTTTGGTGAGTGGGGGAGTGAGTCTTGTAGGGCCCAATTGGTGTACCAAGCTTGCGTGTGTAGTTGGTGTTGCCTGCCCTGTATATGGGGCGTGTTTCTGGGCAGTCGGGGAGGGGGGGGGTGGCTCTAACAATCAAATCTCCCTGGTGATCCTAGAGTTTTAAAGCTGCTGCAATAGTCTAATCCTTCAGTTCAGTCCTGCCACAGTTTGTCTCTGCCACTGACCCACAAGTCCTTGGTATTGGCGTATGGCTCCTGAGACTTGGAAGTGGGCCCCTCTTCCAGGCCGTGCACCCCGGGTCCTCTGTTGAGGGATGACTGTGCTATGTCACAGGTGAGTGCCATCCCCCCAGGGCAGTTCTGGGCTGCTGGGCTGTGTAGGGAAGCTCCCAGTCTGCTGAAATGATGGCTGAATGGGGCTTTGTTAATTCACACTGCTCTACCTTCCCAACTCTGGGACAATCAGCTGAGGTTGCAGGGAAGGCTAATGTCCACGCCCAGTTTTGTGGTGTGTGCCTGTTATTTGAAGCACTTCCGTCACATTGGGTTGTCTGGGGCAGTTCTGGGCTATGGGGCTGGCGATGGGCAGGAGTGTTTCCTGTCCACCAGGATGATGGCTGTGAGTGGAGACCCCCCTTTTCTTGGGAAGTTGTGGTGTTTAGTGAATTTTCTCAGCCACTGGATTATTGCGTTTTGTCTCAGAGCTCTCCTAGTTCTGCTCTTGACTTGACCTGCCCAAATAGCAAGTCTTTGAAGCTTTCTGTATTGGGCTTCTTAGAGTAATTGTTTTAGAAAAAGAAAAAAGGATTAAAAACAACAACAACAACAACAAAAAAAAAAACGGGCCCTCCTCAGAGATCTAATGGGTTATTGAAATGCTAAGAGACAAAGCAACCAGGGCCATTAAGGAAAGGTCCACAGGGCAGAGAGATCAGCTTTTCTTCGGGATTTGCATATGCGCCTCAGGGCCCTTCCCCTTTCTATGTTCACCAGAACTCCAAAAATCCTCCGCTTTTATTTTGGAGTTTTTCGTGTTGTTTTTTTTCTATGCCTGTCTCCTCTCTGCTGGGCTGGCTGCTCTCAGATTCTCTGGTGTCTGGTCTCAGTCTATCTATGGTTGGAGTTTGGATCAGTAGAATGAGTTTCCGATAAGGGCTGCCACTGCAGTTCTCCCTTCTCTTTCCCGGAGCTGACAGCCCCTCCTCCCACGGAACTGAGCCTGGCAGGGAGGGGCGCGGGTCCCCTGGCCGCAAAAACTTACAGATTTCGCTGATCTCAGCAGTTCCACATTTTCATGAGTGTTGTATGAAGTATGCCCAAAGTCAGATTGCTCTGTGGTGTCCAGTCCACGCAGTTCCTGGCTTTCTACCTACTTTCCTGGAGGAGTAACTAAAACATACAGCTCACCAGTCTGCCATCTTGCCCCGCCTCCTGCTTAGTTTTTAATGAAGTTTTTATTTTAGAAGTTTTAGACTCAGGGAAAAATTGTGGAGATCATACAGATTTCCCTAGTACGTATGCTACACTCTCCATTCCTCCATGCACCTTACATTAATTACGACTAATGAACCAATGCCAATACATTATTATTAACTAAAGTCCATACTTTGGTCACATTTTCTTAATTTTTACCAAATACAGGATCCCACATTGCATTTAGTAGTCATGTTTCCTTAGGCTCCTCTTGGCTGTGATGAAAAGTTCTAAGACTTTTCTTGGTTTAATGACCTTAACAATTTTGAGAGATACTAATCAGGTATTTTGTAGAATGTCCCTCAGTAAGGATTTGTGTGACATTTTTCTCATAATGAGACCGGGATTATGGATTTGTGAGAGGAAGATCACAGAGTTAAAGTGCCATTATTACATCAAATTGAGGGTACTTACCTGTCTACGTGGTTAATTACTGTTGATGTTAAACTTGATCACCTGGCTGAAGTAATGGTTGTCAGTTTTCTTCACTCTACAGTAAAGCATTCCTTCCCTTTTCCAGTACACTACTCTTTGGCAGGAAGCTGCTGTTTGGCTTACTCTTAAGGAGTGGGGAATTATGCTCTACCTCCTTGAGGACAGAATATATATATATACACATAAATTATTTGGAATTCTTCTGCATGGGAGATTTATCTGTTCTCTCCCATTTATATATTTATTTAATCATTTACTTATCATAATGTGAACTCATGGGCATTTATTTTATATTTTGGGTTAATCTACTGCATCTTTACTTTTGTTCAGATTGTTTTAGCTTTGGCCACTGGGGAGCTCTCTCAGTAATCCTTTGTGTCCCTTTGGCATATTTCCATCCCTTTTGGCTTTTATTGCAGGGAAAGGGAGCACTTCTTTTTACTTTTTGGCACCATGGTATGCGCCAGGCTCATCTTGTATATTTCTTGAACCAGTCCTAGAATTAGGCATTTCTCATATATTGGATATTAGAAAACCAATGCTATTAGAAACCAAGATAGTTTTTTAATTGCTCCAAGGATAGCAGTTATCTAAAGCAAAAAAGGCAATGTATTTTATGATTACAGCACGTAGTAAAAATATATGACAATACACAAAGAATGGAGGGAGGAACTGAAGATAATGCTATTGATAAGTTCCTTACTCTGCAAGTGACATGATGTAATATTATTTGAAGGTAAACTATGATGAATTAAAGATGTGTTTTTAGTTAATGCAGGTACAGAAAAAAATTTAAAAGGTGAATGAATAGGTCAAATAGAGGAGATAAAGTTGAGTTATAAAAAATGTTCTAATAACCTAAGAAATGGAAGAAAAAAACAAAGAACAGACGGAACAAATAGAACAGTAGCTAGCATGATGGTAGATTTTAATCTAGTCATACAAGTAGTCACACTAAACATCGTCTGAACACACCAGTTAAAAGATGGTCAGTTTAAATAAAAAAGCAAGACCCAACAATATGCAGTCTATAAGAAACTCACTTTAAATACAAAAGCATAGGTAGAATAAAGGTAAATGAATAAAGATGTACCATGCAAACAATATCCAGAAGAAAGCTAGGGTAGTTTATTAATTTCAGGCAAAGTAGAGTTCAGAATAAGAGAGACATTACAAAATGATAAAGGCATCCATTTTACAAGAAAAAACAATCTTTAATGTGTATGCACGTGAAAACAGAACTTCACAATGTATAAAGCAAAAACTGATTGAACTAGAAGGTGAAGTGGAAAAATCCACAAGTGTTAGAGACTTCAACATACCTTTCTCAGTAATTGATAGAACAAGTAGGTAGGAAGGTCAGTAAGGATCTGAATGTCCTGAACAACACCCTTAACCAACCTGACCTAAGAGAGATTTATGAAACACTTTACCCAACAATAGCAAAATACATCTTTCTCAGTGCATAAAGGGTATTCTCCCAGATTATACTACATCCTGGGCCATAATACAAACCTCAGCAAATTTAAATGCATTTCAGTAGCCCGTTAGATCTGCAAGGAGGGCCCTTCCTTTTCTTTTTTTCTTTTTTTAATCTTTTTCTAAAACAATTACTCTTAAGAAGCCCATTACAGAAAGCCTCAAAGATTTGCAATTCGGGCCCAGGCAAGAGCAGAGCTAAGATAGCTCTGAGGGACAGAGCAATAAGTCTAGTGGCTGAGAAAATTCGCTGAACACAACTTTCCAAGAAAAGGGGGGCGCCCCCTTACAGCCATCTTCCCGGAGGACTAAGAACACTCCTGCCTGGCACCAGCGCCACAGCCCAGAACTGCCCCCAAACAACCCAGTGTGACAGGAAGTGTTTGCGACAACACCCGCACACACCACAATATCGGGCGTTGGACAATAGCCTTTCCCACACCAGCAGCTAATTGTCCCAGAGCTGGGAAGGTGGAGCTGTGTGAAAAGGGGGAAAATAACACGCCCCATTCAGCCATCCTTTCAGCAGACTGGGAACGGCCCTGTGGCCCAGAACTTCCCTTGGGGGATGGCGCTCACCTGTGACGTAGCACAGTCATCCCCCAGCAGAGGCCCTAGGAGGGCACAGCTTGGAAGACGGACCCACTCACAAGTCCCAGAGACCATTCACCAATACCAGGGACTTGTGGGTCAGTTGCAGAGACAAGCTGTGGCGAGACTAAACTGAAGGATTAGACTATTGCAACAGCTTTAAATCTCCAGGAACACCTGGGAGATTTGATTATTAAAGCCGCTCTTCCTCCCTAACTGCTCAGACACATGCCCCACATTCAGGGCGGGCAGCACCAACTACACACACAAACTTGGTGCACCAACTGGACCCCACAAGACTCACACCCCCACTCACCACAAAGACAAAATGGGGGAGAAGTGGCTTGAGGGGAATAGGTGACTCGCGGATGCCATCTGCTGGTTAGGTAGAGAAAGTGTACTCTATGAATCTGTAGATCTTGGCAAATCAGAGATGCTTGTTTGAATCAGCCTACATATCCTAAAAGAACCCTATCAAGTTAAGCAAATGCCAAGAGGCCAAAAACAACAGAAAATTTTAAAGCATAGGAAAAAACCAGACGATATGGATAACCCAAACCCAAACACCCAAATCAAAAGATCAGAGGAGACACAGTACTTGCAGCAATTAATCAAAGAACTAAAAACAAACAGTGAGAGCATGGCACAGGATATAAAGGACATGAAGAAGACCCTAGAACAGCATAAAGAAGACATTGCAAGAGTAAATAAAAAAAATAGACGATCTTATGGAAATAAAAGAAACTGTCAACCAAATTAAAAAGATTCTGGATCCTCATAGTACAAGACTACAGGAAGCTGAACAGCGAATCAGTGACCTCGAGGATGACAGAACAGAAAATGAAAGAGTAAAAGAAAGAATGGGGAAAAAAATCGAAAAAAAGCGAAATGGACCTCAGGGATATGATAGATAATATAAAACGTCCAAATATTAGACTCATTGGAGTTCCAGAAGGGGAAGAGAAGGGTAAAGGTCTAGGAAGAGTATTCAAAGAAATTGTTGGGGAAAACTTCCCAAATCTTCTAAACACCATAAACATACAAATCATAAATGCCTAGCAAACGCCAAATAGAATAAATCCAAATAAACCCACTCCGAGACATATTCTGATCAGATTGCCAAATACTGAAGAGAAGGAACAAGTTCTGGAAGCAGCAAGAGAAAAGCAATTCACCACTTACAAAGGAAACAGCATAAGATTAAGTAGTGACTACTCAGCGGCCACCATGGAGGTGAGAAGGCAGTGGCATGACATATTTAAAATTCTGAGAGAAAAACTGCCAACCAAGAATTCTTTATCCAGAAAATCTCTCCTTCACATTTGAGGGAGAGTTTAACTTTTTCACAGAAAAGCAAATGCTGGAGAATTTGCTAACAAGAGACCTGCCCTACTGGAGATACTAAAGGGAGCCCTACTGACAGAGAAACAAAAAAAAAGGAGAGATACGGAGAAAGGTTCATTACTAGAGAGATTGAGTATGGGTACATTAAAGGACATTAAGAGAGAGAGGGAAAAAATACTTTTGACAAACATAAACCAAAGTATAGGATGACTGATTCAATAAATGCCTTCAGAGTAATAACATTGAATGGAAATGGATTAAATTCCCCAATTAAAAGATATAGATTGGCAGAATGGATCAAAAAAAACAAATGAACCATCGATACGCTGCATACAACAGACTCATCTTAGACACAGGGACACAAAGAAATTGGAAGTGAAAGGATGGAAAAAAATATTGCATGCAAGCTACAGCCAGAAGAAAGCAGTAGCAGCAATATTAATCTCAGATAAAATAGACTTTAAATGCAAAGATGTTCGGAGAGACAAAAAAGGCCTCTACATACTAATAAAAAGGGCAATTCAACAAGAAGAAATAACAATCACAAATGTTTATGCACCCAGTCATGATGCCACAAAATACATGTGACAAACACTGGCAAAACTAAAGGAAGCAATTGATGTTTCCACAATAATTGTGGGAGACTTCAACACATCACTCTCTCCTATAGATAGATCAATCAGATAGAAAACTAATAAGGAAATTGAAAACCTAAACAATCTGATAAATGAATTGGATTTAACAGACATATATAGAACATTACATCCCAGATCACCAGGATACACATTCTTCTCTAGTGCTCACAGAACTTTCTCCAGAATAGATCATACACTGGGACATAAAACAAGCTTCAATAAATTAAAAGAAAAATTGAAATTATTCAAAGCACATTCTCTGACCACAATGGAATACAGTCAGAAGTCAATAACCATCAGAGACTTAGAAAATTCACAAATACTTGGAGGTTAAACAACACACTCCTTAAACAATCGGTGGGTTAAAGAAGAAATAGCAAGAGAAATTGCTAAATATAGAGAGACGAATGAAAATGGGAACACAACATACCAAAACCTATGGGATTGAGCAAAAGCGGTACTGGGGGAAATTTATAGCACTAAATGCGTACCTTAAAAAAGAAGAAAGCACTAAAATCAAAGAACAAATGGAGCAACTGAAGAGGCTAGAAAATGAACAGCAAACCAATCCTAAACCAAATAGAAGAAAAGAAATAACAAGGATTAAAGCAGAAATAAATGACATAGAGAACAAAAAAACAATAGAGAGGATAAATAACACCAAAAGTTGGTTCTTTAAGAAGATCAACAAGATTGACAAGCCCCTAGCTAGACTGACAAAATCAAAAAGAGAGAAGACCCATATAAAAAAAATAATGAATAAGAAAGGTGACATTACTAAGGATTCCAAAGAAATTTAAAAAATTATAAGAGGATGCTATGAACAACTGTATGCTGACAAACTGGATAATGCAGAGGAAATGGACAATTTCCTGGAAACATATGAACAACCTAGACTGACCAGAGAAGAAATAGAAGACCTCAACCAACCAGTCACAAACAAAGAGATCCAGTCATTCATCAAAAAGCTTCCCACAGATAAATGCCCAGGGCCAGATGGCTTCACAGGGAAATTCTACCAAACTTTCCAAAAAGAACTGACACCAGTCCTACTTAAACTTTTTCAAAACATTGAAGAAAATGGAAGACTACCTAACACGTTTTATGATGCTAATGTCAATCTAAACCAAAACCAGTCAAAGATGCTACAAAAAAGGAAAACTACAGGCCAATCCCCCTAATGAATATAGATGCAAAAATTCTCAACAAAATACTTGCAAATCGAATCCAAAGACACATTAAAAAAATCATACACCATGAGCAAGTGGGGTTCATTCCAGGCATGCAAGGATGGTTCAACATAAAATCAATCAATGTATTACAGCACATTAACTAATCAAAAGAGAAAAATCAGATGATGATCTTAATAGATGCTGAAAAAGAATTCGACAAAATCCAACAACCCTTTTTGATAAAAATGCTTCACACGGTAAGAATTGAAGGAAACTTCCTCAATGTGATAAAGAGCATATATGAAAAACCCACAGCCAGCATAGTACTCAATGGTGAGAAATTGAAAGTTTTCCTTCTAAGATCAGGAACGAGACAAGGATGCCCACTGTCACCACTGTTATTCAACATTGTGCTAGAAGTGCTAACCAGGGCAATCCTGCAAGACAAAGAAACAAAAGACATCCAAATTGGAAAGGAAGAAATAAAACTGTCATTATTTGCAGGTGATATGATCTTATATCTGGAAAACCCTGAGAAATCAATGATACAGCTACTAGAGCTAATAAACAAATTTAGCAAAGTAGCGGGATACAGTATTAATGCACATAAGTCAGTAATGTTTCTATATGCTAGAAATGAACAAGCTGAGGAGACACTCAAGAAAAAGATACCCTTTTCAATAGCAACTAAAAAAATCAAGTACCTAGGAATAAACTTAACCAAAGATTTAAAAGACCTGTACAAAGAAAACTACCTAACTCTACTAAAAGAAATGGAAGGGGACCTTAAAAGATGGAAAAATATTCCATGTTCATGGATAGGAAGGCTAAATGTCATTAAGACGTCAATTCTACCCAAACTCTTCTACATATTCAATGCAATCCCAATTAAAATTCCAAAAACCTACTTTGCAGACTTGGAAAAGCTAGTTATCAAATTTATTTGGAAAGGAAAGATGCCTCAAATTGCTAAAAACACTGTGAAAAAGAAAAAATGAAGTGGGAGGACTTACACTCCCTGACTTTGAAGCTTATTATAAAGCCACAGTTGTCAAAACAGCATGGTACTGGCACAAAGAAAGATACATTGATAAATGGAATAGAATAGAGAATTCGGAGATAGACCCCTAGATCTACAGCTGACTGATCTTTGATAAGGCCCCCAAAGCAACTGAACTGGGACATAGCAGTCTTTTCAACAAATGGGGCTGGGAGAGTTGGATATCCATATCCAAAAGAATGAAAGAGGACCCCTACCTCACACCCTGCACAAAAATTAACTCAAAAGTGGATCAAAGATCTCAATATAAAAGACAGTACCAATAAATTCTTGGAAGATAATGTAGGGAAACATCTTCAAGACGTTTTATTAGGCAGCCACTTCCTAGACTTCACCCAAAGCACAAGCAACAAAAGAAAAAATAGATAAATGGGAACTCCTCAAGCTTAGAAGTTTCTGTACCTCAGAGGAACTTGTCAAAAAGGTGAAGAGGTAGCCAACTCAATGGGAAAAAATTTTTGGAAACCATGTATCTGACAAAAGACTGTTATCTTGCATATATAAAGAAATCCTACAACTCAATGACAGTAGTACAGACAGCCCAATTATAAAATGGGCAAAAGATATGAAAAGACAGTTCTCTGAATAAGAAATACAAATGGCCAAGAAACACATAAAAAAAATGTCAGCTTTACTAGCTATTAGAGAGATGCAAATTAAGACCACAACGAGATACCATCTCACACCAATTAGAATGGCTGCCATTAAACAAACAGGAAACTACAAATGCTGGAGGGGATGTGGAGAAATTGGAACTCTTATTCATTGTTGCTGGGACTGTATAATGGTACAGCCACTCTGGAAGTCAGTCTGGCGCTTCCTTAGAAAACTAGATATAGAGTTACCCTTCGATCCAGTGATTGCGCTTCTTGGTATATACCCGGAAGATCTGAAAGCAGTGACACGAACAGATATCTGCACTCCAGTGTTCATAGCAGCATTTTTCACAATTGCCAAGAGACGGAAACAACCCAAATGTCCTTCAACGGATGAGTGGATAAATAAAATGTGGTATATACACACGATGGAATACTACGCGGCTGTAAGAAGGAATGAATTCGTGAAACATAGGACAATGTTGATGAACCTTGAAGACATAATGCTGAGTGAAATAAGCCAGGCACTAAGAGAAATATTATATGCTACCACTAATGTGAACATCGAAAAATGTAAAATAAATGGTTTATAATGTAGAATGTAGGGGAACTAGTGATAGAGAGCAATTAATGAAGAGGGAATGATAACCCAATAAGAACAGATAAGCTATTATGGGTAAATTTAACATTCTGGGAATGCCCAGGATTGACTATGTTTTGTTAATTTCTGATGGGTATGGTAGGAACAAGTTCACAGAAATGTTGGAATATTAGGTTATTTTCTTGGGGTAGAGTAGGAACATGTTGGAAGTAAAGTAGTTATTTTAGGGTAGTTGTCTTTCTTGCTCTCTTGTTACAGTTTGTTTGAAATGTTTTTTTATTTTATGTTTAAAAAAATATTTACTGATACAGTTAATTTTTTTAAAAAGTTAATAAAAAAAAAAAGAACAATGGAAAATATGCAACCTCCCCTTGAGGAGCTGGTGGAGAATTCAGGGGTGTTGGGCTTCCCCACCTCGATGGTTGCTGATGTGCTCACAGACATGGGGGACTGGTGGTTTGATGGGCTGAGCCCTCTACCACAGGGCTTGCCGTTGGCAAGACTGTTGCTGCAAAGGAGAGGCTAGGCCTCCCTATAATTGCACCTAAGAGCCTCCTCCTGAATGCCTCTTTGTTGCTGAAATGTGGCCCTCTCTCTCTAGCTAAGCCAACTTGGCAGGTGAAATCACTGCCCTCCCCCACATGGGATCTGACACCCAGGGGAGTAAATCTCCCTGGCAACGTGGACTATGTCTCCTGTGGAGGAATCTAGACCCGGCTTTGTGGGATAGAGAACATCTTCTTGACCAGAAGTGGGATGTGAAAGGAAATGAAATAAGCTTCATGGGAGATAGATTCCAAAAGGAGCCAAGAGGTCACTCTGGTGGGCACTCTTACACACAATATAGACAACCCTTTTTACGTTCTAATGAATTGGAATAGCTAGCAGTAAATACCTGAAACTGTGAAACTACAACCCAGAACCCATGAATCTTGAAGACGATTGTATAAAAATGTAGCTTATGAGGGGTGACTGTGATCGGGAAAGCCATATGGACCACACTCCCCTTTGTCCAGTGTATGGATGGATGAGTAGAAAAATGGGGGGAAAAAAAAGGCACCCAGTGTTCTTTTTTACTTTAATTGTTCTTTTTCACTTTAATTTTTCTTCTTACTATATTTGTGTGTATGGTAATGAAAGTGTTCGAAAATTAATTTTGGTGATGAACGCACAACTAACTATATAATGGTACTGTGAACAATTGAATGTATGCTTTGTATGACTGCATGATGTGAATATATCTCAATAAAAATGAATGAAAAAAGACTCAAAAAAAATGAACAGGCAATTCAGTGGATAAAGAAAAATTGTTAGAACTATTGATGTTGGAGCAACTTAACATCTATATACACAGAAGAACTTTGATACATACCTCATTCATACCTTATATAAAAATTAAGTCAAAATGGATCATAGACTTAAATGTAAAACATAAAACTGTGAAACTGCTAGAAGAGAACATTGGAGAAAACTACAACACCAAAGCATGATCCGTGAAGAATTAATTGATATGTTAGACTTTATCAAAATTTTAATTTTTTGTCTGTGAAAGGCACCATTTAGAGAAGAAAAGGACAACCTACAGACCAGGAGTACATACTTACCAATCACATATCAAATAAAGGATTTGTATCCAGAATATTTAAAGAACCTCAAAACTCAGTAAGAAAACATACAACCCAATTTTAAAAATGGATAAAAGATTTGAACAGACACTTTTCTAAAGCAGATATATGGATGAAAAATAAGCTTATGGAAATATGTTCAATATCATAAGGCATTAGGGAAATGAAAATTAAAACCACGATAAATTACCACTACATACCTATCAGAATGGTTAAAATTTAAAACAAATGCCTGAAAATGCCAAGGATGTGGTGCCCTGAGAACCCTTCATACGTTCTTGGTGGGAATGCAAAATGGTACAGCCACTTTGGAAAACAGTTTGTCTGTTTCTTATGAAGTTCAGTGGATACTTCCATAAAGCCTACAGTCTCACTCCTAGGGTATTTACCCACATGAATTGAAAACTAACACAAAAACCTGTGTTTTTCATTATTTCCAAAATCTGAAAACAGCCCACATGTCATTCAGCAGATGACTGGATGAAGTGTGGAACATCCATACAAAGGAATACTCTTCAGCCGTAAAATGGGGCAGTCTGTTGATTCACACAACATGGATGAACCTTAAATGAATTTTACTAAGTGAAAAAAGCCAGATCCAAAAGTCAAAGTATTTGTGATTCCATTTCTGTGACATTCTGGAAAATGCAAAACAGGTAGTGGTTGCCAGCGGTTGGAAATGGGGATCAGGTTGACTACAAAGGAATAATACGAGGGATTTTTCAAGGTGTTGGGAGTATTGTATATAATACAAGGTACATGCCAGATACTTCAGTCTTTGCATTGGTTAAAACTCTTAGAACTGTATACTACAAAGAATGATTTTTGCTGTATGGAATTTTTTTAAAAATCAACCACTATTCAAAGGTAACCCAAGATGGAATGTAGACTGAGAACCATGAATAGAATTACTACAAATGAGTAACATGATAATACTGAAGAGATGAGGAAGAAAGGAGCTGACAGAAACAATTTTGGAAACTGTTTTGACCAGATACTATAAGGATAAAGAAAAAAAAAATGCATCAAAATACAGATACGTAGATACAGAAATATAGATGTGTGTGTATGTGAATTAGTATACAACATATTTCCTAGCTCTATTTGCTGAGAGAGCCTTGAAGCAATGACCCCCAGTAACAGTGAGCCTACCTAGCACTTAGATTTTGGTTTCTAAATACCATTTTCCAGTAAAAGGAATCGGGGCTCCTTGGAGTAAATACAGACGAGCCACAGGTGCCAGAGGACAAAGAAGTGCATATTAAAAGGTGACAGGAGCCACCCATTTGAAAGAGTTCTCAGTGGCCAAAACTGGAGCAATATGAGCAACAAAATAAGAAGTGTTGGATTATAATCCAAGGAATAAAAATTATTTGAGTCTGCTGCTGATATAAGTGATTGTATCAATAAAGAAGGGGAAAAGGAACATCTCTTTCTTAGAGAAGAATTCCAATTAATGAATGTACAAAGGATGAGAGAAATATCAAATCACCATCAAAACACTACAATACAGTAATAATTATTTCAGAATAAAAAGTAAAAAACAGATATATACATATATACGTACATAATAAAGAAATATACCCAAAATAGGAGCCAAGAAGATAGCATTTAGGATGTGTATTTGGCTCATCTTTCAGGAACTGAAGAAAGGATACCTGCTACTTACTTTCAGAAAAAAAGCTACAAAAAGTTTCATTTCTGATGTAGAAGTATGTTTATAAGAATTATCAGTAAACTGTAAAGTTTAATAATAAACTACATTTAGGCATTTAGCAACTTGTACATAAAATTCTCTGATCTTTTTTTAAGTGTCTCTGTGGAAAACTCCAAATTTGCCATGTAAACACATTTACACCCTTATCCTTGTAGGTTAAAGTGAAAACGATATAAATATATATATTTTTAACCCATAGTGTTTTGTAGTATTTTGATGCATTTCTTACAGTTGGAAATAGGTAAAGATATCTATAATAAAACAATCGAAGAGCATTTTAGCAACATTTGAAATAACAATTGTAGGTGGGTCATTGTTTTTCAGAGTAATAGGCCTTCCTCCCTTTTTACACCATTTATTTTCAGATAAGTCTGCCACCAGATTTGGTGCCTCATATTATCAGTGATGCTTATAAAGACTCTTTTCATGGGTTGACAGAGAATCTAGAATCTTGATTTATTCAAGTAAAATAAGAAAAAACTAATTAATAGATTATTTCTAGCATCTAGATATTTGCTAAATGTTTAGGAGAAAAGGAGCAAATATATTTATTAATTTATTTCTCTTACCAATTAGTTCGTTTCCCCTCCAGCTTCATTTTCTTCATAGATGTTTTTTCTCCACTAAAACTATTTTTTTCATATGAAAACTATTTGCATATGATAAACATATATAAAACTGTATGATTTAAAACAGTTTAGTTTATTAACAAATGTTTGAGTTCTTGTTGTTGCCATAGCACTGTGCTAACTACTGTGAGAAATAAGAAAACAAAACAATCTCTGCCGATTCAGGAGCACAGAATCTGGTAGGAGATAAATGGGACATGTGTGACCAGGTGGGGTTGGGATAGGAGGATTTAGATATAAGTAAGAGTTAGTATTCTTCAGTTTCCAAATATAAACTGGTATTGTGACTAGGATCCCCTTTTAAATATTGTCCCATTGGCATGGCCTTGTGTAGGAGAGGCATAAGAGCAAACCAACTGTTGGGCAGGGGCACCTTTAAATCCTATCCCTGGAGAATTTAAAAGAATCTTTCCAGTCTTCTGAAGTCAAATATAGAGACAATAAGTAATTTCTGTTTTTATTTCTTGTGTGTATTATCTTCTCTTTAGAGTTCCAAACATTTGCTAGTGTCTAAACAGCATGTTTTTCTAAAGAAATAATTTTGTTTGCAAGTACCGCATTGTCAGTAACTCTTTTATCCTTCTTATGTGCTGAGTGCAGTCGGAGGAAGAGGAATTGGAGTTGGTGAGTGTGGATTTCTGCTTGAAGGGAGTTGAAAGAGTGTAGAAAGTACTAATTCTCTTCAGTGTTTTTACTTAACCAGTGTTTGCTTTGTTGCACATATTTTTGTTGTTACTTTATAATTAACTACTTCTGAGTGAATAAAGCAATCTACTGGTACTATAGTCAAGTTTTTCTGATTGTAGTAAGTTGACCCCTTTATTTGTTGGAGGGAACATTGGAATAGAGCCTTTAAAAACAGGAACTATCCACGAGCACAGGACACTTGTTAATTTTTTTTTTTTTAAGAAAAGATACAAAATACCTTATATAGTTCCCCAAATTACTAAAGTATTTTTAGAAAATGACTTCATCCTCAGAGTTCCTTAGATTGTAACACACGATCAGTCTTGTGTTATTTCTCTCTTTCAAAAAGATTACATCATTTTGGTGAGGTCACCTTTTTCACAGAGTTGGAATTATTTCATCCTACATGAGAAGATTTGAACTACAAGGGGGTTCCCTGTTTACTACAAGGAATGTCTATGAGTTAATATATACAAACTTTTTTTTCTATCAGAAAATATCTTGTTCGTAAAAGCAGCAAGCCCCCCCCCCCAAAAAAAAAAAAACAAAAACAAAACAAATGGTTTCTGTTGGTTTTTCCTCTAGAAAATAAAGTTGACTAAAAATAACTGCAGTTGATCTCTTTCTTCTTTGGGAACTAAAACCCAAACCTCACAGAAGTAATCATATGAATTAAAAGCAGCCCCTAGTTAGATGACTTTAATTTAAAGGGAATGGAAACTTGAAATTGTTGTTTTTAGCACAGATAAGGGTTTAGATGGCATGAAAGCATGGGGCAAAAGGCATCTGTTGATTTTATTTACATTTTAATATTACGTGTTTATGCATGCTGGTGTGTTTTGCACAATTTGTTTTCTTTCAAATAAGGTTGTCCATGTTCTGTCTAAAATAAGAGATTGTCCTTTATTTAGCTTTGTGATTGCTCTCAAAGTTTTGTATATGGCTTTTTGGTATTGGTTAACTGAAAAACACTTGTGTGCTGGGAATGTGGTGTTGGATTATAATATGGGAAGAATTGGAACATCTCTTGGAGGAATGTTTTAATTAATGATTCATTAATGATTAGCAAATAGAATGTTATAATTGAAACTAATATATTCATCTCACAGTACACCTCATTATTTAAACTTAAGTTACGAATGTTTCCTTGTGAATTATCTAGCTATACGAGGCCCTCTAGCGGTTTCTGAAAGTCACTTACTCTTGTAGAACCCAGTGTCGTTGAGATTAGGAATGCCTGATGGGTAGAACCAATCTTTTGGTGTCTCACTGTACCTCTGTCTTTAAGGCCCCACTAGGAGACTGCCATGGAGATGAAGACATGGCATGGGTAGATTCCAGGTCACCATCTCATGCTCTGTTTTTTTTTCACCTAGTATTGACTTTCCACATTCCTTTAAAGTATACCCTCAATTGTAAAATCTCAAGGATAAATTTCTAAGTCTATGAAGACTTAATACAATCTAGAAATCATAAAAATAAGTATTTGTAACTAAGGAAGAGATACATGACTAAAAACTGTGAACCACTGTTTATGTTCTTTAAAGCTTCAATTAAAGTAAGTCAGACTATAAAACTTAATCAGTTTGCGTCAGAACCAAAATATAACCAGAAACACAGTCTGTTAGAACTTAGAAGGTGTTCGGGTTGGTTTGAGCTCTGAAATGTAACCATGGGTGGCTTTGATCTGCAGTGAGGAAAGTCAGGCAGGTGCCCTGGAGCCTGCACTAAAGACCCTTCTGGTGACAGCCAGGCCGCAGAGATTCCTTTAGTAGCCTTGCATTTACTTCATGACAGCTCCCGTGGAACAGGTAACGATCAGAAGGAATAAAAATATTTATCCTTTTATTCAAGATTTTGTTTTAGAGAAATCGTGAGACGGAGGGTTTCTTGGGACAGTGATTTTAAGGATGCTGCCCTACATGTATGTAGTACTTCAGTTACCAGAGCACTTCCAACTGATTAGCTCGTTCGATCCTCGCAGGATTAGTAGAGGCAGGTAGAATAGGGATCACTGTCTTCCCCCACTTTCCAAGTGAAGAGGGAGCTAAATGATTAAATGATTTTCCCAGTAGGAAGTGGTGAATCTGGGACAAAAAACCCAGGCACTGTTTCCACATACCACATTGTCTTTCTAATATCACCTAACTTAGAGCAGATAGAAAATACCAACTTCAAAGGACTAAACTGAGATTTGGATCCTCATTCAAATGATCTTTTTACAGGTGTCTAGAGCTAACTGAAGGCCTTTATCTGATATGCCCATCTGAAAGTGGTTTTAGAGAAAAACAAATGACATTGTAACTCCTTATAAAAAGCCTCAAGAGCATTGAATTATACTGCTCCTGATATGACTCAGACCCCCAAAATTCATTGTCAGATTGTGACTTCTTCATTTACAAGAAAACAATCCTGAAGTTGTACTTTGGCCTTCTTGGACACTTGTTCACTAACCACAAGGAATGTGTTCTGTTCTTCCAAGGCTCAGTTTTAGAAAATGTGACCTCAAGCCAGTATTGCCAAGAAACTGGTTGTAGCGCACCCCTACACATAGGGAACAATGAATATCTTAAACTAACTTGATGATTTAATAACTGATTTTGAAAATTCACTCCCAGTACAGATAGAATACTATGTAGGATCTAATCAGTCAACAAGTATTTAATATTGCTCCATTCACTGCCCTTTTCTCAAAAGTAGTTGATTCAAAAGTTCCTCTACTCCTTTCCTTTGAGAAGGGTCAAGAGACTATATAAAAATAATACCTATTTGAATTTACTGTTAGCAAGTAGATCAATGGCAGGATTGGTAAGAAGGAATGTTAAAAATCAGAGTATAAGCTGCCCTTCCAATAAGCCAGGACTAAAAAACATATAAATGTCACATGATGGACTTATAAGCCTTAAACATGCAAATGAACTTTGTTATCACCAGGTATTTAAAACCTACACATATTTTGTTTAGGGTAACATGGCAGTATTTGCAGTGGCAACAAGTCCTCCATTTCTGCCGGCACATAAAAGTATCACCCATAATGTGTTTCTATTTTAAGGGTATGTCTAAGACATTCAGTAAACTGTATGAAAAAAGAGCGAGTAATTATATTAATGTAAAAATAGGTCCCTTAAAATGAAACATTTAGTTATTCCCATTAATGTTGTTATTTAAGGTTTCCGCATCAAGGTTTTTTGAAATATGACATTCACATTATAAAACTGAAAAACGTCACTTGTAAATTGAATGGTTTTTTGGAAGTATTAAGTCTGAACCTAAAAATACCTGCGTGATAGCACTTTTTCTTTTTTCTGATCTCTCACAGAATACCCAAAGGATAAGCAGTTCTCAAGCCACTCAACCTCTTGCTACCCCAGTTGTGTCTGTGGCCACCCCAAGCTTGCCCCCGCAGGGACTCGTGTACTCAGCAGTGCCGACTGCCTACAACACCGGTGAGCCTGCCCCCGTTGCCTGTCGGGTGATTTATTTCTGTTTTTGTGATCAACATGTGCTTTTATGATTTTTTTTTCAAGTCTGTTGATTGTGATAAATTATTACCAGTCTTTTTGGATTCACATTTGGATATATTAAAAACATACCCTAGCCTTGAAAAACTTACAAAAAAAATACATTGATAATAGAATGACTTAATCAAGTTTTTTCTTTTGAACTTTCTGGGCAAAGAAACAAGTAGCTGTTATCAAAGTTGTGGCACACATCCAACCAAGGAGAGTAAACTCGTTTCTTGCTAGGTGTTTTCTAGGCAGTTCCTCATTATATGATATCTCATTCTTCCAAGCTTTTGAAATGGGGTGTTTTTCTCTATTCTGTGTTAACCTATGTTGAGAGAGAACATGAATCCCTTTGGACCTCAGGACTCAGGGATGCATAACTGTGTTTTTCCTCTGTGTAATAGTAGTTTGGTTTGAGTCGTTTCTGCCCAAGGGGCAGACAAGCACCTTACTTCTTTTCTCCATGAAGCCATCCACTTTTTGACTCTGAGAGGACCTTTTCACTCATTCATGTGTATTTAAACATTTCATTTTAAAATGCCCTAATTCAAGGGTGTATTAGGAAAGTTTAAGAATTTTACAGTGACTGGAGACATCCCTTTAGCCAAGTGGGCTGTATGGAGAATCCCAGTGCATAGCAAGTTTCATTTAGTTTTATCATTCTAAGAAGCAGCCAAGCAGCCAAAAGTACGTATGGTTTCACTTTCTCACCAGCTGAAGCAAACACTTGATGCTTCAAAGGAAGAAGGAAATAACTAAATTATACCTTGTCAATTACTCAGAGACTGCAATGCAGGGAATTTTATTTTTGTGATTCTCATAAGTTGACTATCATAAAGAGCATCAAATTCCAGACTTCAGGGTAAGTGCTTTAGCACAGTGTGTTTTCAAATTGCTATCTGGAGCTACCTAAGGGTTGCAGAGTGAGAGCTATGTTTGATTGCTGCTTTAATTTCAAGTAGTTCTTTTAGAACAGGAAAATTTTTTTTTAAAGTTCTGTTTTGAGTGAAGAATATGAGGAAAAGCAAGCCTCTTAGGAAGTGTCCCTTACCTTTTCCATGAAGTTTTTCCTTTTTCAAAATGAAAACAAAAACACCCGAAGCTACTAACTACAAACTAGCCTAGGGTCTGAATTGTAGTCCATTATTTCTACCTTACACAGAGCAGAGTTTTCATAGGAAATTCTGTTGCAGTGCTCTGTGTAAGACAGCTGGCTAGGGACATTTCTTTTCTCCCAAGTCTAGCTAAGGAGACAGGAGAGCCCCCGTTGGTGACCATGGACAGGCAGTCCTCAGTGGGACTGAGTGGGGAGAGGAAGCTCTGTGGGCTGGAGTGTTCGGAGGGGACTGGCTGAGAAGATGGGGCTGACACTGGGTGTGGAAGTTGGATTACAGTTTACTGAGCATATGATTATAGGTTTTTCAGTGTACTTTAAAATTCTATGATACTTGTTTTTGGAAATGCCATTGGATTAGAAGGAATATGTTTTTTAATAAGTCCAGAAGGAATTACTAAAACATGAAAATGGAATTAGAACAAAGATATTGTACTTTCTGTAAAATTGTTAAGTTGTGATGCCTCCTCCCAGGCTGCCCTTTCCAGGCCAAAACTTCAAAATAATCTACCCTGGGATAGAGAAAAATGGCTAGAGGTTGGAAGAAAAATTGGTTGATTAATTGTAGAAGCTTTATTTTATTTATGTTATTTAATCAGTCTTACACTGATGGAGATTTAGGTTGTTTACCTTGCTTCGCTATTAGGGATGGCCTGAAATTTTGTACACATACGCTATCATACATGTACAAGTATATCTATAGTATAAATTCTCAAAACTGATGCATTAAGTAGCACTATTAAAAAAAATTGAATTAGTTTTTTCCAAACCATCATTTGCTTAACTTCAGTTTCATTCCTTCTTTTGACTGCCTTTTTCTGTGCCGTCTTTCTCACTGCTCCTATTCCATTTTAATTTTTACCGTATTACCTTTAGCTTGCTTATCTGTGTGCCTTCTTTCAACTCTTACAGCAAGTCCATGTTCATTTTTCTTTAGTATATTACCTACCCTTCTACACATATTTAGTGTCAACACATGGCCAGACAATCAATAAAGGAAGGTGTATATAAACAATATTTCAAAAAGCAAAACAGGTCTACACTAAGGAATCCTATACACTTCCTCATGACCATCAATAAGATCATTGCCAGCTTCAAAGACTTACTCTGTAGCAGGCATCTCTCAGGCATGAGAAATATAAGAGTGTATCATGGACAGTGGGACTTGGGACAAACAGTTATGTTATTTAAGCTTGGACCTGAAGGGGGGCGTATGACTTAGCTAGGCAAAGTCGGGAGAATATTCTGGGTAGAGGGAATACCATACACAGAGGCTAGAAGACAAAAAGGAACTGTAAATTGTCTTTAGGAACTGAAAGAAAGCCTGTATAGCTGGGGGTACAAGGGTGGGGCACAGTGGTAAGAGTTGAGGCTAGAGGTAAGAAGGGATTTATAGGCCATGTTGAGGAATTTGGACTTTATCTTGAGAGTATCGGAAGCCTTTTAAGCAGAAGAGTGTCATGATCATATCTTGCATTTTAGAAGGATCACTTCGGCTGCAGGGTGCTTTGGGGCAAAAGTGAATGCAAGGAAACCACATCAGACGCTATTAGAGGGTCCAGCAGTGGGTACTGATGGCCTGGATGAGAGGGATGGCAGCAGTGATAATGAAGCCTGTCAGGCTTGAGGGACAGGGGATAGAATTGACCAGACTTGGTGGCTGGTAACAGGAATAAGCATGAACTATCGGGATAAAACTCACAGGTTTCTGGCATGAGCCCCTGGGCGAATATTGGTTGCATTTCCTAAGATAGGGAGCATATAAGAAGGGACACGTTTGGAGGAAAGATGAGTCCAGTTTGGGACATAACAGATTTGAGGAGTTTGGAGAGACTTCCAAGTGGAGCTGTCAAGTGGACAGGACAAAACAGAGCTTTGGCCCAGACAGGGCAGCCTAGGAGGCATCATTGAGGTGGACCCCCTCTCCAACCTCCATGGGAATGAGGTGATTTTGGAGCATATGGAATGAGAAAGGTATCCAGCCAGGACAGAATGCTGAGCACCAGCTGTCACTATTTTGACTCGATTCCTTCTTATAAAATGTTAATTCACTAGGCAGGTCAACTTCTTCGAACACCTCTCTTGAGACAAAGGAAAGAAGTTAAAAGTAGAAGAGTTTTTGCCACCTCTCTTTAGAACTAAATGGAAAAGACAGGTGTTAATGATGAACTGAAAATAACTCTATGTGTGAATGAGAACTAATGTCCCAAGTCTTGGTCAAAGTGATTATGATTGAAGCATTTGTATGAAATGAGCTGTAGTATACTCCTGTTGCACATAAAGCTTTTCATAAACTTGAGATTATTTTGCATGCAGTCACATAGCTGTGACAGCCCAGAACTTTAATAATTATTGGTGTAATAATGTATTTAATGTCCTTGTCACTAAGCTTTGCACTCCCTGGAAGGGACTGTGTCTTTCCTCTTCCACCTGCACGTGAAGAATGTAAGACTTGCTGATCTGAGTGAGCTGGAATGTCTTTTTGTTCAGAAGGGCAGTGGTGGGCTTATTTATTTAAAATGACAGTGGCATAGGAACATATTTTAAGTGATGTCCTTCTGTTATTTCTGTTTACAACTCTGAAAAAGTATAACAGCTTTTTATGAATAAACTATAAACATTTAGTGCAAAACTGAGATTTGCATGGGAACTGGTTGTGGGAGGCTTCTCTCTTCACCCAGGGCTGAGCTGACCCCTCCCCACTGCAAATTAGGTTGTTGCATTGGGCCCCCAGTTGAGAGGGTTCAGGAAGGCTGAGGGTGCTTGTGCCTATGGGGAGTTGACCCACCTCACCTACTCTATCTAATCTTCCTCACCTTGGCACCAGCCCCCATCCCCCGCACCATTGGGAGGGGACCATCCACCGCCCTGTGGTAAGGGACAGCACCCCAGGGCTGATGCCAATAGCTCTAAGGAGTCCACCAACCCTCCATGCCTCTCCCTGTAGTAGCCCCACCTCTTCAGGATAAGTCAAGGAAAAGTACTGGAACCCCTGCCCTTTGTGCTCTGGGTAAGGACAGAAAGGAGGGAACAACTCTAAAAGGAATATAAGTCTGTGAAGGTTTGTAAATAGTCTGGTCCATGATACTGTTGGGGCACAGTCTGGTTTCTATATAGAGATGATTTAAAAAAAAGAAATACTGTACAAGCTGTGTGCTTCTAGAGTATGGGAAATGGCTTGGGGAAGGTGGCGTCCAGCCTAGGAAGGCTGCTCTGTTATTTGTTCTACAAAATTATTTGTAGATCCTGCAAAACAAATTTGTAGATCCTGCAAAACAAAAAAACAACTGAATATTGCTGGATCCTTTAAGCCTCCCCAGAGAAAATCTGGGGAAGGTTTTAGCCCCGTAAGTAAGTTATTTGCATTATGAAGTACTTGGCTTCTCTCAACTCAGGAACACTTAAAGCTGCTGTTTGAAAGAGAGATTTTGCATGGGCCTTTATAGAACAACACAGTTACTTTTCATCCTTCATCCACACCCTTGAGCAACCCTGTCTTCCTGATTCTAGATTACTCCCTGACCAGCGCAGACCTGTCGGCCCTGCAGGGCTTCAGCTCCCCGGGAATGCTCTCTCTGGGGCAGGTGTCGGCCTGGCAGCAGCACCATTTAGGACAAGCAGCCCTCGGCTCCCTTGTGTGAGTAATTACAAGTATTTCCCCAAATCTTTACTCCCAGCCCTCCCCACTTTCCTTTCTGTCCATTATGGTCTTTTGCTCTGATGACTTTCATGTGAATAATCCTGCAATGATTCTTTGTTAGTTGGACATAGTGTTTGGAGAAAAGGTTTTCTTTACTTAGCTCTAGGCAAAAGATTGGATACTGAACAAACTAAGCATCTCTTAAAGGGGGTTTAGGGAGCAAGACTTTTCTAATATGGGCACGCTGAGGTAGAGAGCCCTAATTAGTAATTTTAGGGGTACCAAGGCCCAGATGCCACCCATAGGCACCCCACTTCTATCTGTCTACTTCCAGCTCTCCCTCCTAATATCTGTCTCTGACTCCACCATTTGAAGAAAGCAGCTTGAAGGTATTCAGGCCCACCTACCACCCTTCCTTTGTTTGGTGAATATCTGTGGACAAGGAGAAGAGGGAAATGAGCTCTGCCCTTTGCCTTTTCCCAGGATTGTGGGGAAGGGGTAGTTTATGTGTGAAATCAGGTGACCTAGAAATCATGTGGTTGATCCCAACCCAGTACACACACCTCACCAACAAGGGTTCACCAAAGGAGCATTCCTTATTTTGCCCAGGGTGTGGGGATGTAAGTGAAAAGGATTCACAGCGGTGCCCAGGGGAGACCAGACATCTGGGCAGGAAGGAGAAGCTGTGCCTTTGTAGGGCCAGGATGACAGTTGGCCCGTGGAGCAGGTGGAGCAGTGTCGCAGATGAGGGGCAGCATGGCAGACCCAGCTGGCCTGCATGGGACTGAGGGACAGCCTCGCCTCCTGCCCTGGAAGTCCCCAGAGAGCCCTTTCTCAGCAAACCCTTTCCCTGTCTCACTCAGAAATAACACCACTATGCACATTGTTACCAGTAGTCTGCTTGGGTGTTCCATCATGGAGGAAGAAGCAGAGGCTTTTGGGGAGAGTTCTTTGCCTACACAGGTATTAGGCCCTCAGGACTACACTGAGTATCTCATATAAACACACTGAAATTAATCCTGGAAAAGCAAGTAGAAATGGCTTGCCTTGAAGCTAAGACTTGGGGGAAAGCCTGTCACTTCCTGCTCTCCTCTGACTTAGCCTTTCTCAGACTGTTTCCTCATCTGGAAAAGAAGGATGGCAGGACTTCCTTCTTGGAGTTGTGAGAATAGACGAGGTGCTGGCCCACCCTCCAGCCCAGAGCAGAGATGTTACCCAGGGAAGAGAGACAGCAGCACCCACAGGCCATGTTGCCAGGTGGTCCTTGCACAGCATGAGAACTGATGCTGTTTTGGATACTTTGCCTACACAAGTATCGAGGTTGTGGGTAGTGGAACCTAGAACTGAAGGGCTCAGCTGTTCAGTTTACTTCCTCCTGGGGAGAGGTGCCAAGCACTGAAGGAAGCAACCAAAACCCATCTTTGAGAACTCAATATTTGACATGGGGCTATTCTCAGCCAGGCCATGTTCATTATAACCTTCCGATTTTGCAGAAGCACTCCTGAACCATCTAACATCTCTCTCTCTTTTTTTTTCTTCCAGTGCTGGAGGGCAGTTATCTCAGGGTTCTAATTTATCCATTAATACCAACCAAAACATCAACATTAAATCAGAACCAATCTCACCTCCCCGGGATCGAATGACCCCCTCGGGCTTCCAGCAGCAGCAGCAGCAGCCACAACCCCCCCAGCCCCAGCCCCAGCCCCGGCAGGAGATGGGGCGCTCCCCTGTGGACAGTCTGAGCAGCTCCAGCAGCTCCTACGATGGCAGTGACCGTGAGGATCCACGGGGCGACTTCCACTCTCCAATTGTGCTTGGCCGACCCCCAAACACTGAAGACAGAGAAAGCCCTTCCGTGAAGCGGATGAGGATGGACGCCTGGGTGACCTAAGGCTTCCGGGGCTGGTGGGTGTACTTTGCGTTGCTGCAGTGGACTGCCCTAGCTATCTAAGTTGGTGAATAAGGACACGAGTTAAATCTATTTAAATTATGTACATACATACATATATATCCCTTTACATATATATGTATGTGGGTGTGAGTGTGTGTGTATGTGTGGGTGTGTGTGTTGCAGACTGAATCAGGCACTTCACCTGCAAACTCCTCGTCGAGCTGTAGGTGTCCGTCCCATGGCAAACGAAGCACTCTGTAGGCAGAGGTCTAGTCTGGCACTTCCTTGGACTACTTGTTTCATAAGATAACCAGTTTTTGCAGAGAAACATGTACCCGTATTTAATTATCCCACACTAGCTTGCAGAAACCTAGAGGGCCCCTACTTGTTTTATTTAACTGTGCAGTGACTGTAGTTACTTAAGAAAAAATGCTTTGTAGAACAGAGCAGTAGAAAAGCAGGAACCAAGAAAGCAATACTGTACATAAAATGTCATTTATATTAATTACCCAACCTGGCATGGGTCTCTATTGCAAAGGGGGTGCATGGGAAAGGGCTGTTGATATTTTAAAAAAAACAAAAACAACAAAAAAAGTCCCACGCATAACTGTTTTTGCACGTGCAAAAAATGTATCGGGTCAAAGAAGTGATCTTTAGCTAATAAAAAAGAGAGAGAATAGAAAACACGCATGAAATATTCAGAAAATACTAGCCTAGAAATAAAGAGCATTAACAAAATGAAGTTAATATATTATGTTATAATTGGAATATGTCAGAAGTTTCTTTTTACATTCATATCTTAAAAATTAAACTGATTTTAGCTCATGTATATTTTATATGAAAGAAAACACCCTTATGAATTGATGACTATATATAAAATTATATTCACTACTTTTGAACACATTCTGCTATGAATTATTTATATAAGCCAAAGCTGTATGTTGTAACTTTTTTTTTTAGAGAATAGCTTTATCTTCTTGTTTTATTAACTTTTTAGTTTTATTTTAAGATGGGGAAAAACAAGAATATCTTGCAAGTAGAACCTTGGAAAAAAAAAGCCATGAACACTTATTATTCTTTATGTAAATTAAAAGTTGAGCCAAACTCTGTGTATATAGCATCTAAATATATTATCATCTTTGATGTAAGTACCTATGTATTGTATGGTCACCGGATTAAAAAGTATATTTTTGTGGATTGCCGCCAATTTGGGGGAAAAAGGCGAGATCCTTATTCAGTAGAGTATTCACTGTTTAATATTTACTATTTTGTTAAATATACTGTACTTTGGATTTTAATTATTAGCCCAGTTTTTTCAGAGGATTGTATCAAGGGGTTTCTCCCCTCACTGGTGGTGAATGTGTTGTTACATTGTAATCTTTGTGCTGTATGGGTTGGGCATCATTATATATTTTATATGTGTACATAAATAGCAAAGTGGCAAAAAAAATTGATATTAAGTTCATCCTGGATAAATATAAAATGTGTTGTAACATTTCATAAGGCATTATTTAAAACTTGCCTTTTGTGAGAAAAAAATATAGTAGAAAAAGCTGACCTGGTTTATTAATATTAGAGAAAATGGCAGAATATTAGATGAGCACAGAGGTTTAATAAGTGGTAAATGATTAGGGAAAACCGTTTGGGGGAAGGGACCTGCCCCCCCCCCCCAGCCCTCTAACAATAGAACAATGCAGCTGGTTGCAGCGCACCACCGTTAACTGTCACGTGCACGGAGCTGGCACTCGGGATGGGGAGGATTCCTCGCATGGTGCAGATCCTGGCCATGATCCTTGCCATCCTCGATGAAGTTAGCGTGGCCCTCTGCTCAGACTCTGAACAAGGCCTTATTCTTACAGGAAGACAGCTAATTGGTGATAGCAAGTTCATCAGTTTACTGGGCTTGTGCCATGAACAGAAATTCAAAGTCGTGTATATCTTTTCATCATAGATTTTTTAAATACTCCTTTTCCTGAGAAACTCAAAATGAGGGTGCAAAAATCGCTGCTACTTTGTTTTCAACTTCCTATTGAGTAGCTACCTACAATTTGTATTTGCGTTTTGTTTTTCCCCTCAGATTATGTTTCCTTTGACATTTTGCTCATAATGCTATTTGTGACAAACCATCAGCCAGATTTCGTGACACATAGATGTCAGGATAAATCTGTGGCATTCACAGGCCGCAAGATGGAGATTTTATTTTAACAGAAGTTTGGGGAGTAAATTTTGATAGAGACCAAGAAAGGGAAGGTGATATGTTCTTTCCCCATCAGCAGAGACATTTGGCTCATATTCAGAAAGGATGAGTTTTTCTTTAAAATGTTCTGGTTTTATTAAACTACTTACAGGCTCATTTCTTCATAAGGTCATACCTGACTGAAACAAGACAGTCCCAGTACTGAATTTCCAAGATAATCCTTACCACTTTGTAAACCATTTATAGCTTTGAAAGTTAAGTGATCTTTTTATCATTATTTATGCATGTTCATGAACTTCTGCTGTACATTGGAATAGGAGTTAAGACATTCACATTTACTGTCTATTTTCTTGTGTGCCTTATGAGATGGCTTTTCTGACTGTATCTCAATAGTCTTCTTTCTATGCAGGTTTATAATCAGTACAACTGCTGTTTTCTAAAATAATGTTACATAAGGCTCGGAGTTTGTATTAAAATTACACTGACCAAGTAACAATTTATTCCGTTTTCAGGAACTGAATATTTGACTGTTAACCTTTCATAAGCCCAGTGTGATTTGGAGCATATGGACTTGACAGAGACATCCCTCACCTTGACGCCCATGTACAAACACATACACATGCACATCTCTCGGTGGAAACCAATTTAAAGCGGGGAGTACACTAGTGGTGTTACTTTAGAATCTGCTTTTCTTACCCTTTTAGATTCGTGTGTTTTGTATAAGACACCATTGCAAGAAAATGTTACTCCTTCAGACGACGTATTTTATTACTAAAACAAAAACAAAAAAAGTTTAGAATAGATTGCACTGTTAAAGTACAGTTTCCAACAGCTGTGCTTCCTTCAGTACTCTTAACTGGCATCACATCGAGAGTGAGAGTCCCCATTGTGTGTTTATAAATGGTTCCAATCAAAACTCCATCTTTTGAGCCCTAATTATGTCCATTGTGTTATAGACTAAATCAGGGGTTTGTTCTAAAAGAACAGTCTATGTTTTACCTTTTTCTTTAAGCTTTAAGGACAACAAGTAACGCATTAACATAATTTCTGTATTAACCATCATGCGCACAAGAAATACATAGTAAATAAGGAACCTGAAAACTCCTGGCATTGGATCATAAGAAGCTAGATGATTAGAATGTGAAAAAGATTTTACAAATGTAAAACTTTTATTTCTCTGTAGAAACTTTCTTCACTTTGCTGTGCAAGAAGACACTGCTTTGCTATATTTAAAATGGCTTTTTTAAAAGAGATTTATGTATTTGGTAAATGTTTGTAGTCAACAGTTCACACAAGAAGCTGTACACGGTTTGATCATGTAAAACCGTTTGGCGGCACAAGCTGGACTTTGTTGCCATCTTTGAGATGAACCTTTTAAGAAAAATAAGTTAATCTCAACTTTTCCCTGAATGTGTTGTTTTTTCTTCATTATACAATAAATATTATAGTGAACTTTTTATCAGATGGTTAAGAATATGCTAGAGGTTGTAAACTATTTGTATCCTGCACTCACTACAGTAAAGACGGACTGGCTCTTACCGCGTCCTCTAGACTGTGTCATGTTTGCCTGGGGAAACTCCCGGGAGAGTGACTCGCCAAGGGCCTGTTTTTGGCCCATCATCCGCCTTCTCCCAAGTCCTAGCCCCTGTCCATCTCCTTCACCGAGGCCTTCTCACCTGCAGGTTCCTTTCTGTATTTTGAGGCGTGGTCAAGGAAGCTGCTCCAGGGACCCAGCAGCACCTCTCCCCTGCCCCCATATCAGTTCCCAAGGCCCTCCTCCTGGAGCAGAAGTCCCACCAGCCCTGGGACCCAGTCCCCAACACCAGCTGGCCTGGATGTGAGATGCACACTGGTGTGGCTCAATCAAATCCATTAAGGCTCTGGTAACTACTCGCAGAAAATACCCCACAGGATGCTGGGGGATGGGGAATGGATGGTGATAGAACTGTCATTAGAGTCTATTGATCTTTAAAGTTCAGGGGATAGAATGACTTGTTTGTCCAAAATGCATGTATAATACTTAGCAGGCTGCAGCAGAACACAAATTTCCTGAAAGGGGTTGAGTCATAATCTCACGGGTGCTAGGTGGGCACTCCAGGATGCTAGTTGGTGCTTTCAGTCGTCGTCCTTGGTCATCATTCAGCAATGCAAACCTGCCTTGGAAAATGTTCTTTACCTCTGATTTTGCCTCCTACACCAGCTCCTAGCTAAGCAGATTCTTGGTGTCAAATTAAAACCTAAATCTTTTGTGCAGGTTGTACTTGCTGGCTAAGGTGGAGCTCTTACTAGCAGGTTGTGAAAGCTGATGAATCCCGTGGCTAAAAGTAATCACAGCTGCAGCACCTTAAAACCGATTCATTGCAGTTTCCCAGTTAGCTCCCACGGGCGCCTTGCTTCAGGCTTTCTGGTGTCTAAGCTGATTCTGTGTCTCACTGGCACCAGCCAAGAAGATTTTCCTGTAGGAGCCCGTCACATCATCCACAAGGTGCCAAAGGACCGCTTCGTTGTAAAACAGGAAGAGGAGCATTGTTTCTCTCTATTCTCCACAAGAACTAGGAGATCTCAGAACAGAGCTGAAACACGGCAGAGAGACGGGCTCCCCAGCACTGAGTGCACTAGCATCGTTTGCCTGGCAGAGACTCCAAGCTGCTGACTGCTCAGCCCAGTGGAACACGAGAGGAGAGTCCTATGCACCAGCTGCCACTGGGTTTGAGCTGAGCATGGGCTCTTCCCAGGCAGCTCCCTGACTGCACATGATGGGGATACTAGGAACTGGCCATTTCTTTCACAGGGGTTAGCCTCCTCCCTTCCAATAAATCTTTTGCACTCCTAACCTCGTCTCAGTGTCTGCTTCCCAGAGGCCCCGACCCAACATGGCACCTTATCCAGCTTAGAGCCCATCAGCCTCCGCTCTGGTCACTTTCTTACAAACACACCAACTCCTCTTGGGCACTTGTCTGGCAAAAGCCCAACCCTGGTTAAATACAGCCTCTGCCTACCCAGCTGTCTACACCCAAGCAGCCACCTGCAGCTGAGGAAGAAAAACCAGTTGTACTAACTGGTTTCACACTAGTTTTCACACTAGTTTTAACCCCCAATTTTAATTTTCCTTAATTTAAACTTTAATTTTAGACTTACGGAAAAATTGCTAAAATCATACAGAACTTCCATGATATTCTTCACCCAGATTTCCCTAATGTTAGCATCTTATATAACCATAGTACAAGTATCAAAACCAGGAAATTAATATTGCTACAGTGCTGTTAATAAAAGACTTTATTTGAATTTTGCCAGTACCTCAGAAAAATATGTTCTTAAACCCAATGCATTCCTGTGGGTGTGAGCCCGTTTTAAGTATGAACATTTGATGAGGTTACTTCAGTTAAAGTGTAACCCACCTCAATCAGGATGGGTCATAATCCTATTACTGGAGTCCTTTGTAAGTGGAATGAAATTCAGAGGGAGAGAAGGCCACAGGAAACCAAAAGCTGAACGTCAACAGGACCCAGAAGAGAAGGGAGAGACCAGAGACACTGCCTTAGGCCTTGCCACATGACAAGCTGAGGATCAAGAATCACTGGCAGCCAGCCCCAGAATGCCAGTCTTCGGAAGAAAGCGTCACTTTGATGACACCTTGATTTGGACTTTCTTTTTGACCTGAAAACCATGAGCAAATACATTTCCATTGTTTAACCTGACCCATTGCATGGAATTTGCTTGAGCAGTCCAGGAAACTAAAATAATACTGATTGGTTCTTTTGTCTAATACCCTTCAGTGTGGATGTGTCTGATGTTTGGGATAAGGCTGCACATTTTTAGCAAAAATACCACAGAAATGACGTGTGTCGCTGTTATTGCAGCACATCATGGTGTTCATAATGTCGATAGGTCTCATGACGAGTTATGTTGCCCTTGATCACTTGATGAAGGGGGTTTCTACCAGGTTTCTCCCTTGTAAAGTCACTGTCTTTTCCTCTGTAATTGATAACTATCATGGGGGAGTTTCTTTGTGACTATGCAGGTTTCTTCTCAAACTTTCACCCACTAATTTCAGCATCTTGTCTGCAACAGTTATTACTGTGGTGTTTGCCTGTTTTCTTCTACATGTTATTAACTGAAATTCTATAAGGAGGAGCTGAACCTTCTCCCCCATGGATCCATGGATATTTATTTTATTCTATAGGTTATAATCCAGTACTATCAACATTTTGTTCAAATTATCTCAGCCTTGGCCACTGGAACTTCTTTCACATGGACTTGTGTGTTCTTTGAAAAGCACCACCAGCACTGCACACACCCCCACCCCCCACCCTTTATAAGTACTTCCTTTCTGGCACTACAAGATGTTCCACGCTCAGGTTGTTTTTCCTGTCCCACTTCTCCAAGGATTCCTGGTTCCTTTCATTGGAAGGTGGTATTTAGAAACCAACATCTGGGCTTTAGGTGTGCTCATTGTTACTACAGTGTCACTGCTTTTAGACCCTTTACAGAGAGAGACAGGAAATAGTTATAGGTATGTTAACCCATGCACATGCACACATCCATATTCTGTAGCTAGTTATCTAAATATATACACTAAAAACCATGAGTTTCTACTAATACTTTGGATTTCAATTCGACACAGCAGGGTTCATTTTGGCCTTTCCCTTTCCTTATTGGTAACTTCTTTCTCCTATGTTGAGAAACTAGGCTCTCATTCTCTACAATCTTTTTACTTATTTCTTCAAGTCTAGTAAAGTTGTTTCAAAATTGCTAACTCATACCTGTGTGAGAAACATTTACTGACAAGATGAAAGCATTTATGTACTTTTTTTTTTTCTTTAGTCTTAACATTATCCACACAGAATAGTGTTTTCCAGTTACTTTTAGTTCACAAACCCCTGCTGTTATTCACCTATAATACAGTAGTTAGGGTCATCTGTTAAGTGTCTTTATTCCATATTGGGCACCCCACTACCACATCCTAGTTGGTTTTAATTCTTTCTTTTGGGAGATATTTGAAGAGTATCCGACATATTCCTATGTTTCTCAGAGAGCTACACAAAAATCCACTCAATATCTTTCTCCTCATCTTTCTTCCCCATTCCTATTCCCACCTCTCCCAACAGTCTCCTGTACATAACCAATCTCTTTAGTTTCTGGTTTAATCCTTCCTGAATTTCTTTTGCACAGATGAGGAGCTTTGCTTTTTTCACTTAACAGTTTAACTGGAAATTACTCCATAGAGTGATCAGGTCATAGAAAACTTCATCATTCTTTTTCACAGCTGCATAGTACCCCATTGTGTGGATGTTCCATAGTTTATTCAACTACCCTCCTATGAATAGGCATTTAGGATCTCCCATATTTTGCAATCACCAATTTATCAATGAGTAACTTTGTGCTTATGTATTTTCAATTGGTTAGAGATGTATCTTCCTGGATTTCCAGAAAGTAGGATTACTGGGTTAAGTTTCTGTGTAGTTTTGTTAGATATTGCCAAATTTGCCTCCAGAGGAGTTGTACAAATTTGCATTTCCTCCAACAATGTATGAAAATTTCTGTTTCCCCACAACTTCACCAACAGAATGTCATATTTTAAACTTTTTCCAGTCTGATAGGTAATTGTATCTCAATGTTGTTTTAATTTGCCTTTATTATGAGTGAGTTGAAGTTTTAATCTCTTGCATGTGTGTAAATTGTGTGTGTCTTTTTCCCATTTGTGTATCATATTTTGGCCCTTTATCTTCCAACTTTTAGTTCTTTTTGTATTAGGGAGTTTAGCCCTTTGTCATATGTTACAAATATTTTCTCCCAGTATGTTAGTTGTCATTTGACTTTGTTTATGTTATTTTTTGTCATGCAACATTTTGTTTTTTTGTAGTCAAATTTATCAATCTTTTTTTAAAATTATTTTTTGGGTTTTTTTTTTTTTTTTTATTAGAGAAGATGTGTGTTTACAGAATAACCATGCATATAACACAGGATTCCCTTACACCACCTCACCACCTTGCATTGGTGTGGAACATATGTTACAGTTGATGAAAGGACATTTTTATAATTGTATTATTAAAGTACATGCTTTAACTTAGAGTTCCCTGTTTGTGTAGTGTTGTTCCATGGATTTTTATATTTTGTTTTTTAATCTGTTGCCACATATACAATTTAACATTTCCCCTTAAAATTATATTCTGCTGTACATTCCAGTGCTGTTAATTGTGCTCCCAATATTGCGCTACCATCACCACCATCCATTACCAAGACATCTCCATCATTCCAAAAAGGAACCCTGCACATTTTAAGTCTTAACTTCCCACTCCCTGGCTCCTGCCCATCCCTTGGTTACCTATATTCTAGATTCTGACTCTGCATTTGCTTATTCCAATTGTTTCAAATCAGTGAGATCATACAATATTTGTCCTTTGTATCTGGCTTATTTCACTCAACATCTTCAACCATCTTGTTGCATGTACCAGGACTTCATTCCTTTTACGGCTGAGTAATATTCCGCTGTATGTATATACCACTTTTCGTTTATCCATTATCGGTTGGTGGACACTTGGGTTTGCTTCCATCTTATGGCAATTATGACTGATGCCTCTATGAACATCGGTGTGCAAATACTCATTCAAATCCCTGCTTTCAGTTCTGGGTATATACCTGGTAGTGGGATTTCCAGGTCATACAGTAGTTCTATACTTAGCTTTCTGAGGAACTCCCAAATGTTCTTCCACAGGAACTGCATCATTTTACATTGTCACCAGCAATGAATCAGTGTTCATATTTCTCCACATCCTCTCCAGCACTTGTTGTTTTCCATTTTTTTTAATAGCAGTCATTCTAACGAGTGTGAAGTGGTATCTCATTGTGGTCGTGATTTATATTTCTCTGATGCAATGATGTTGAGCATCTTTTGATGTGCTTTCTGTCCATTTGTATATCTTCTTTGGAGTGATGTCATTTCAAGTCTTTTGCCCATTTTAAAATTGGGTTGTTTGTCTTTGTTGTTAAGTTGAAGGATTTCTTTCTATATGTGGTTTCCAAATATTTTCTCCTGTTGTGTAGATTGTCATTTTACTTGCATGAAGTCCTTTAAGGCAAAAAGTTTTTAGTTTTGTTGAGTTTCTATGTATCCTTTTTCTTTTGTTGCGTGTGCTTTGAGTATAAAGTCTAAGAAACCGTTGCCCAACACAAGCTCATGAAGATGCTTCCCTACATTTTCTTCTAGGAGTTTTATAGTTCTGGTCCTTATATTTAGGTCTATAATCCATTTTGAGTTGATTTTTGTATATGGTGTGAAGTAGGGGTCCACTTTCATTCTTTTGCATGTGGGTGTCTAGTTTTCCCAGTAACATTTGGGGAAGAGTATTCTTTCCCCATTGAGTGGACTTGGCACCCTTTTCAAAAATCAGTTGGCCATAAATGTGAGGGTTGATTTCTGAACTCTTTGTCTGCCCTTGTGTCAGTATCATGCTCTCTTTTTTTTATTTTTTTTATTGAGCTATATTCACATACCATACAGTCATCCAAAGAATACAATCAGTTGTTCACAGTATCATCATATAGTTGTGTATTCATCACCACAATCAATTTTTGAGCATTTTCATTACTCCAAAAATAAAAACAAGAATAAAAATAAAAGTAAAAAAGAATACCCAAAACATCTCATACCTCTCCTTCCCCCCTCCATTATTCATTTACCTTTTGTTCCCATTTTTCTGCTCATCTGTCCATACACTGGATAAAGGGAATGTGAACCACAGGTTTGCACAATCACATGGTCACACCATGTAAGCTATATAGTTATACAATTGTTTTCAAGAATCAAGGATACTGGGTTGCAGTTCAACAGCTTCAGGTATTTCCTTCTAGCTATTCTAATACACTAAAAACTAAAAAGGGATATCTATATAATGCATAAGAATAACCTCCAGAAAACCTCTTGACTCCATCTGAAATCTCTCAGTCACTGAAACTTTATTTTGTTTCATTTCTCTTCCCCCTTTTAGTCTAGAAGACTTTCTCAATCCTACAATGCCAGTTCCAGGCTCATCCCCAGGAATCATGCCCCACATTGCCAGGGAGATTTATACCCCTGGGAGTCATTTTGTACATGGGGGGAGGGCAGTGAGTTTACCTGCAGAGTTGGCTTAGAGAGAGAGGCCACATCTGAGCAACAAAAGAGATTCTCTAGGGGTGACTCTTAGGCACAATTATAAATAGGCTTAGCCTCTCCTTTGCAGTAACAAACTTCATAAGGACAAGACCCAAGATCTAGGGCTCAACCTTCTAAACTGGTAGTCCCCAGTGCTTGCAAGAATATTAGGAATTCCCCAGGTGGGGATGTTTAATTTTTTCCCAGGACATTTAATTTTTTCCCAGTCCCTCAAGGGGGCTTTGAAATTTTTTTTTTTAAATTCAATTTTATTGAGATTGTTAACATACCATACAGTCATCCAAAGTGCACAATCAATTGCCCACGATACCATCATACAGCTGTGCATCCATTATTCTAGAAAAGAAAGAAAAAAAAGAAAACTCAAATCCTCCCATACCCCTAACCACCACCACCACCCACACCCCCCCATTATTGATTCATAGTATTGGTATGGTACATTTGTTACTGTTGATGAAAGAATGTGAAAATACTACTAACTATAGTACATAGTTTGCAATTGGTATGTATTTTCTCTATACACCCCTCTATTATTAACTTCTAGTTATGATGTCATACATTTGTTCTGGTTCATGGAAGAGATTTCTAATATTTGTATAGTTAATCAAGGACCTTGTCCACCACAAGACTGACTGTTTTATATATTCCCATGTTTTAACCTCCATCTTTCCTTCTGGTGACATATGTGACTCTAAGCTTCCCCTTTCCACCACATTCACACACCATTCAACACTGTTAGTTATTCTCACAATAACATGCTACTGTCATCTCTATCCATTTCCAAACGCTTAAGTTCAACCTAAACATTCTATTCATAATAAGCTATTGCTCCATATTCTTTAGCCTCATTCTATATCCTGGTAACTTATATTTTATGTCTATTAGTTTACATAATTAGTTCATATCAGTGAGACCATACAATATTTGTCTTTTTGTGTCTGACATTTCACTCAATATAGTGCCCTCAAGGTTTCTTCATCAACCCGTTTTTTTTTGTTTGTTTGTTTTTAAGACGTCCTAAGTAAACAGTTGAAGGTTTCCTGTATAATCACATACTTATGCATTCACCACCATCACCACTATCCATATAAGGACATCTCCATTTCCTCCACAAAGAAGGAGGAAGAGTCAAAGAAGGTAGAGACAAAAGGAAAAGAAAACAAAAATGACAGCTAAAAAGCAACAAAAGGAAAAACAGAATTAAACTAAAGTACAATAAAAGAGTCAGACAACATCACCAATGCCAAGAGTCCCATATCCCTCCCTTGTATCTCCCACTTATAGGCATTTAGCTTTGGTATATTGCCTTTGTTACATTAAAGGAAGCATAATACAATGTTTCTGTTAACTATAGTCTCTAGTTTGCATTGATTGTATTTTTTCCCCAATACCACTCCATTTTTAACACTTGCAAGGTTGACATTCATTTGTTCTCCCTCATGTAAAAATATATTTGTACATTTTATCACAATTGTTGAGTACTCTAGGTTTCACTGAGTTAATACAGTCCCAGTCTTTATCTTTCCTCTTTCCTTCTGGTGTCCCACATGCTCCTAACCTTCCTCTTTCAACCATACTCTCAGTCATCTTTGTGCAGTATACTTATATCATTGTGCTACCATCACCCAAAATTGTGTTCCAAACCTCTCACTCCTGTCTTTTCCTATCTGTCTGTAGTTTTCCCTTTACTATTTCCTATAGAGCAAGTATCTTGTTCACAAACTCTGTCATTGTCTGTTGTCAGAGAATATTTTAAGCTCTCCCTCACATTTGAAGGACAGTTTTGCCAGATACAGGATTCTTGGTTGGCAGTTTTTCTCTTTTAGTATTTTAAATATATCACACCACTTCCTTCTTGCCTCCATGGTTTCTACTGAGAATTCTGCACAGTCTCATCAAGCTTCCTTTGTATGTGATGAATTGCTTTTCTCTTGCTGCCTTCAGGATTCTCTTTTTGTCTTTGACATTTGATAATCTGATTATTAAGTGTCTTGGCTTAGGCCTATTCAGATCTATTCTGTTCGGCGTATGCTGCACTTCTTGGAACTGTAATTTTATGTCTTTCATAAAAGATGGGAAATTTTCATTGATTATTTCCTCTATTATTGCCTCTGCCCCTTTTCCCTTCTTTTCTCCTTCTGGGATACCCATGACATGTACACTCATGTGCTTCATTGATGTCATTCAATTCCCTGAGACTTTGCTCATATTTTTCCATTCTTTTTCCTATTTGTTCCTTTGTGCGTAGGATTTCAGGTGTTTTGTTCTCCAGTTCCTGAGTGTTTTCTTCTGCCTCTTGAGATTTGCTCTTGTATGTCTCCATTGTGTTTTTCATCTGTGTTGTGCCTTTCGTTTCTATAGATTCTGCCAGTTTTTTCAAACTTTCTATTTCTACCTTATGTTCACCCAGTGATTTCTTTATAGCCTTCATCTCTTTTGCCATATCTTCCCTGAACTCATTGACTTGGTTTTTGATATGATTTAGCATATTTATTTGAAAATCTTTAATTGATTGTTTCATTAAAGTGAAACAATACCTCAACTCTATCTTAATTGAGTTCCTTTGACTGGGCCATAACTTCATTTTTCCTAATGTAATTTGTAGTTTTCTGTTGTCTAGGAATCTGGTTTCCTTGGTTACCCTAATCAGATTTTCCCAGACCAGACTGGATTCAGGTCTCAGAGTGGGGCTATACTCAGAGTCAAGTTTCCCTGAGGACGTGTCTTAGAAGATTGAGAGACTTTCCTGTGAGGTCTCTAGCCACTGTGCTTTTCCTAACCTGCCCAGCAGGTGGCGCCTGTCAGCCTGTCACTCCCAACTGGTGTAGGGAGGTGTGGCCCCTTTAATTCTTAGCTTTGTTTGTTTCAGTTTTGACTGTTTTCCCCCAGGCCTGGAGGTCTGAGTTCTGAAGGGTAGGCTGGCCCTAGAGCTGGGCCCCACCTCCTTTGTCTTAGGGAAGATATACCCCCTAGGGAGTTATCTTCTGCATTTGAATAGCTCCTCTGTCTCCCTGACTCTGTTCACTCCACCCATCTAGGTCAGAGCCCTGGGAACCAAAAATGGCTGAGGCTCTGTCCACTGAGCCACTAAGCTTGAGAGAGAAAAAGGGAAAGAAAGCCCCTTTCAGAGCCAGTCCATGGCCCCCCAGTTTTGCCTACTGGTCAGCTAGAGCACCTGGTCTTCTGGGCTCCTTTTCCTGGGGTACAGGTGTTTTCTGGCTCTCTAAGGTCAGTCTCTAAATGCCTCTGTGTGTTTATGTGTGTGTGTGCATGTGTGTGTGTGTGTATTTTTTTTCCCCCATCAGCCCTACCTCCCCTCCACTGGGAGCAACCTCAGGGTTTGTCTGTTTATAGCTTGTATTCAGCAGTCCACATTTGTTAATTAAAACACCAGTTGGAACTGGGCTGAGCTATATTCACTTGCTCCAGGAATGCTGCTTTCTCCCACAGTGAGGTCTTGCAGTTCAGCCTGCTGTGGGGGGAGAGGGCCCCTGGCACAGGTCTGCAGTTTTTACTTACAGATTTTATGTTGTGATCTCAGCCATTCCACCCAATCCAGGTTGGTGTACGATGTGTGGAAAGTCACAGTTGTCCCCCAGCAGTTGTTCCAGATTATTTACTAGTTGTTCCTGGTTGTTGATTAGTTGCTCCAGGGGACTATCTAAATTCCACACCTCTCTATGCCAACATCTTGCCTCTTCTCTCAGTATCACGCTCTTTTGATTACTGTGGCTTTGGAGTAAGTTTTAAGATCAGGAAGTGTGATCTCTCCAACTTTGTATTTCTTTTTCAAGGTGGCTTTGGATATTTTGGGGCCCCTTACCCTTCCATATAAACTTAATGATTAGCTTTCCCATTTCTGCAAAGAAGGAAAGAAGGCTGTTGGAATTTTGATTGGGATTGCATTGAATCTATAAATTGCTTTGGGTAGTGTTGACATCTTAATGATAGTCTTCCAATCTATGAACATGGAATGTCTTTACATTTACTTAGGTCATCTTTGATTCCTTTTTGTCATGTTTTGTAGTTTTCTGTGTACAAGTCCTTTACATCTTTGGTCAGATTTACTCCTAGATATTTGATTCTTTTAGTTGCTATTGTGAATGGAATTCTTTTCCTAATTTCTTCCAGTTATTCACTGCTTATGTATAGAAGCACTACTCATTTTTGGGTGTTGATCTTGTACCCCACCACTTTGCTGAATTCATTTAAGAATTCTAGGAGTTTGTGGATTTCTAAGGGTTTTCTATATATAGGATCATGTCATCTGCAAATAGGGAAAGTTTTACTTCTTCCTTTCCAACGTAGATGCTTTTAAATTTCTTTTTCTTGCCTAAATGCTCTGGCAAGAACTTCAAGCTCAATGTTGAATAACAGCAATGACAATGGGCATCCCTGTCTTGTTCCTAATCTTAGAGGGAAAGCTTTCAGTCTTTTGCCATTAAGTAGGATGTTAGCTATGGAGGCTTTTCATTAATGCCCTTTACCATGTTGAGGAAGTTTCCATCTGTTCCTAGTTTTCTCATGAAGGGGTGCTAAATTTTGTGAAATGCCTTTTCTGCATCAATTGAGATGATCACATGTTTTTTCCCTTTGTTCTATTCATGTTTTTCCCCTTTGTTCTATTGATTTTCTTATGAGTCACCCTTTAACCTGAGATGAATCCCACTTGATCATGATATATAATTCTTTTGATGTGCAGTTGGATTCAGTTTGTTAATTTTTTTTTTGAAGATTTTTACATCTCTATTCACAAGAGCTGTTGGTTTGGAGTTTTCTTATGGTATCTTTATCTGGCTTTAGTATGAAGGTAATGTTGGCCTCATAGAATAAAATAGGGGTGTTCCCTCCTCTACAATATTATAGAACAGTCTGAGGGGAATTGAAGTCAAGTGTTCTTGGAATGATTGGTAGAAATCCCCTGTGAAGCCATCTGGTCCTGGTCTTTTCTTTGTTGGGAGGTTCTTGATAACTGATTCAGTCTTTTTACTAGCTATTTGTTGAGATCTTGTTTCTTCTTAAATCAGTGTAAGTAGTTTGTGTGTTTCAAAGAATTTGTCCATTTCATCCTAGGTTATCCAATTTGTTAGCCTACAGTTTATAGTATCTTCTTATAGCCCTTTTTATTTCTGTGGGGTCAGTAACAATGTTTCCATTTTCAATTCTGATTTTAGTTTCATTTGTGTCCTTTTTTTCTTCAGAAGTCTAGCTAAAGGTTTTTAAAAGAACAAACTTTTGGTTTTGCTGATTCTCTCCATTTTTTTTTCTATTTTATTTATCTCCACTCTAATCTTTTTCATTTCCTTCCTTCTGCTCAATTTGGGTTTCGTTTGTTCTTTTTCTAGATCCTCTAATTCTGAAGTAATGTTTCTGATTTGAGTTTTTTTTTTTTTTTTTTTTTTTTAATGTAGCATTTAGAGCTCTAAATTTTTCTCAGCACTGCCTTTGCTGCATTGCATAAGTTTTGGTATGTTTCTCTTTTCATTCACCTCAACATATTTCCTAATTTCCCTTGTGGTTTCTTTATTTTATTTTATTATTTTTGTGTGTGATTTCTTCTTTGATCCATAACTTGTTTAAAAGTACACTGTTTAATTTCCACATATTTGTGAATTTTCTATTTCTCCCTCTGTTATTGATTTCTAGCTTCATTCCATTGTGACCAGAGAAGATAAATTGTATGATTTCAATATTTTTGAATTTGAGACTTCTTTTGTGACCTAACATGGTCTATCCTGGAGAATGATCCATGTGCACACTAGAGAATAATGTATAGTCTCCTGCTCTTGGATGAAGTGTTCTATATGTGTCTGTTAGGTCTAGTTGGTTTAGAGTGTCGTTCAAGTCTTCTATTTCTTTACTGTTCTTCTGTCTAGATGTTCTATCCATTATTGAAGGTGGCTGCACCAGTTTGGATGTATTATTTCCCCCAAAATGCCATGTTCTTTAATGCAGTCTTGTGGAGGCAGACCTATTAGTGTTGATTAGGATGGAATCTTTGGATTAGTTTGTTTCCATGGAGATGTGACCCACCCATTCAGTGTAGGTCTTGATTAGTTTACTAGAGCCCTGTAGGAGCTCAGACAGAAGGAGCTCACTGCTACAGCTAAGACAGACATTGAAAGCAGACTTTTGCTAGTCCAGAGTTTGCCTGGGAGAAACTAAGAGAACACCCCAAGATTCCTACAGAGAAATGCATCCTGGGAGCAAGATAGAAGATTCTTGGTTGAGAATATTTTTCTTTCAGGACTTTAAATATTTTGTACCCTGGCCTTCTTGCCACCATATTCCTGATGAGAAATCAGTCCTTAATCTTACTGGGATTCTCTTGTACATAACTTGGCACTTTCCTCTTGCAGCTTTTGGAACGCTCTCCTTATCCTTTGCTCTGGACAATTTGATTATGTGTCAGATCATGGTTCTCTTTGAATTTATCCTACTTTGGGTTCATTGGGCTCCTTGAATGTGCATATTCACGTCTTCCATTAAATTTGGGGAGTTTTCTGCCATTGTTTCTGCTTCTTTTTCTGTTTCTTCTCCTTCTGGGACCCCTATAATATATTTATTGGTATGCTTGATGATGTCCCACAGTTCTCTTAGGCTCTTTTTATAATTTTTTATTCTTTATCTTTCTGCTTCTCAGCCTGACTTGTCTTTAAGTTTACTTTTTCTTTCTTCTGCCACCTCTAATCAGCTGTTAAAGCCATCTTGGGAATTTTTCACTTCAGTTATTGCATTCTTCTACTCATTTCTCTGTTGAGATTTTCATATTGTTCATCTCCTTTAGTTATTTCTCCATGTTTTCTTTTATCTCCTTGAGCATATTGAGGATCATTATTTTAAAGTTCTGTCCAGTGAAACCAAAGTTTGGTCCTATCCATTGAAGGATTCAGGATTTTTATCTTGTTCCTTTAGATGGGCCATCATTTCCTATTTGTCTTGTAATCTTTTATTGCACACTGCACATTTTAATGACTGTAAGTGTTAACTCTGGGATTTAGTCTCTGGAATGTCCTTTAAATTTGCATCCAGCTAGTAATATGACAGATTTTCTTGAATGCCAGGAACTAATCAAAACAAATAAAGGCAAGAAGTACCTTTCATGCTGTTTGCAAATTGGTTCTGCTATGGCTGGTGGTATCCTTAAGAGCTTGCCCTCCTATCAAGCAGATCAGCCTGAGGCAAATAGGAAGTGCAGGGTTCTTTCTGTCTTGAATAGCCTGTCCAGGAGAGCTGCCTTCTTCTGCTGGACCTGTGCTTGCTAGAGGCCCCAGTGTTCCCATTTACAGTCCACAGAAGTTTAAGTCAGCAACCCCTAGGTGACCTTTGGAACAGAACTACTCCCCCTCATGGGTGCTCTTTCAAGTGACTCAGTCCTCTGCCCAGGCTGTTTCTCAGACTGTCCCAGCTATCTGCAAATAGCTTCTCTGCCTTCTGGGAGGGTGACCCTGAGGCATACTTCCCAGCTCAGACCCTCAGACTTCCACCTGATAGATTGGCACTAATATACAAGCACCCCAGTGTGCACACAGAGGCCACTGCTCCCTCTGGAACGGAAGTGCAAGCTGGCTCCACCCTGCACTGAGGTGTAGGAAGGGCCAGCAAGGACACCAGGAGCGGCTTCTGTGGTTTTTGAAGCTGCATTTTCTTAATTCAGCACTTGCCCAGTTAATGCAGCCCTTTAACTGGTTTCCATCATTTTGAGGAAGGTTACTGCCTATATTCCTCTGCTGCCTTTTCCCAGTGGGGTTGGAATGTGGCCACCATCAGTGTCAGCCCCAGCAATCTGAAGCAGCTGCTGCAATTCTGAAGTAGCTGATAAAAGGTACAGATCTGAAATGAGACCACACATCTCCAGAGTTTCCAAGTAGTTGATTCAGATAGTTCCTGCCAGTTCAAAGTTTTTTGGTGGGGGGACTGATTCCTGTAGCATCCTGCTCTGCCATCTTCCCACAATCCTCTTTAATGGACTCAACATTGCTCAAAAATGGAAGTACAATTCCCTAGCATATTCACCTCCTCACTTTCCAGCATCACTATTTTATACTTTCTCCTCTCTAGTCAAACCTTCAGGGACCACTTCTTTAGCATTAGTTGCCTCCACTCCTGTGTCTCAGCTGAGCTATTAGTTTGTTCCTTTGGCTGGTCCATGTTTTTGTGTTTCCTGGTATGGCTTGTTATCTTAAGTTGTCTAGGCATCTGATTCTCTTGATTAGTTTATTTTGGAGCTTGTTTTCTGTCTTTTACCTAGTGGTTTTCTTGTTGGTTGGCTTTGTTTTCTGGCCTCTGTTATTCAGTTCAACTTATTCTAGACCTCTAACTTAGGTTCTGTTTAGTTGATCAGAATTTTTCCCCTCTTGTTTTTTCTGTTTCTTGCTCTGCCTCTATGTAACCTTTTTGTGAGTGGGTCTCCTCAGATATGGTCGACCCTAGTCAGATTTTCCCAGTCTAGTGAGGCCCAGGTCTCATTGGGAGGGTATGGAGTTTTCCTGAGAATGAGACCCTCCTATGAGGCCTTTAGAATTGGTGCTTTTCCTCTCCTGTCCAGCAGGTGGCGCTGGCCAGCCCGCAGCTCCCCCACCAGTGTAAGGAGGTATGGAGCCTTTAGTTCTCCTGGTGACTCTGATCCTGTCAGGGGCGTGGCTGACTGAAGCTGGAATCTGAATTCCAGCCCCTGGGATGTGAATTCCCAGAAGGAGGACTGCCAGTTGAGCTGGGCCTCCCTCCACTCTCCCAGTCCTCAGAATTCCAGTTGTCTCTCAGGGGCACTATTCCCTTCTCCTCTCTCCTCTTTGGGGCCTCTCCAGGTAGACTCCTTGGTCAGCCTGAGTTGCCAATTAAAGACAAGGCTGGAGGCCTTCAGTAGTGAATACGGAACTCAAAGACACTGTGGGTACTCTGTCTCCCCTCAAGCCCAGCCTAGTCCCTCAACCTGGGTTTTCTGATAGAAAATAACCACATATATTACTTTTAGATTAAAAAAAAAAAAAGTAGAAAAGAAATCAAGAAAAAGAAAAAAGGAAAGAAAAAAAAAAGAGTCTCTTTTAAACGTCTTTCCCCAGCCTGGAAGTTTTGTCAGTGTCGGAATAGAGCATTTAAAGATATGCTTTGGGCTATTGTCTGATAATTACTCTCCAACCGCTTCAGTTCCACCCCTGCCGGGGGCTATTGAAATGCAAAAAGATAAGGGATCAGTGAGAAGCCAAAAGGGACAAAATGTAAGGGGAAAAAAAAATGGCTTTTTTGGAGTCTGGGAATGGGTGCCTGCTTTTACGTGCCCCCACTTCTTGGAGCCCAGCCCTTCTTTAGCACCCCAGCTCCCAAAGTTAGTTAAATAATTTGTTAATTAATTCTGCAGCTGAGGCTGGATTGAGTCTCCCTTCTTGCCCTCAGCAGACTGCTGTTTTTTGGTCCCCCCCCCGCCCCTTTCAGGGAGCCGGCAGCAAGACAGTCTGTGAGGTCTGGGTGGGGAGAGGCGCCAGACCCCTGGTCCGGGGAACTTACAGTGTTCGCTGCGATCTCAGCTTTTCCTCCAATTCCAGACTTGTGCCCAATGTGTGACTGGTTACTGGAGACCCCGAAAACACTGTTTCATATAGTTCTTGGGTAATTGCCAGCTGCTCTAGGGGAGAGACGAAATTCTGCTCCTCACCACTGCACCATCTTGCCGTGACTTCCAGGGACCACTTCTTATTCCCAGGTGATTACTTCCTCTCACATTTTTCATTGAGAAAATAGATACAATCAAATGAGCAATAATCTTCCCCTCATGAAACCCAGGAACTGGCCTGCATCTGTACCCACAAGTCCAGCCTTCCTCCAGTGGCTGTGGATGAACTGTCTGCGCTTTCATCTAAGGCTGAGCCCTCTGTGTTGTACATTAACTTTCATCACCTCTTTCCTTCTCAAGGTCTGCTCTCCTGCAACTATTCCCTCTCGCTGGCAGCATCACTTTCTCCCTCTCTTCTAGATCATTCCCATCAGCACAAAAGCATGCCTTTCTATCACCCATATTTAAAACAAACCAAAACAGAACAAAACCCTCTAGCTACTTCTCCCTTTGTCATCTACAACACTAGAGCCCTTGTAGAGAGCATCAAATGCCTTCCAGTTTACCCAGAGTGCTGTAAGTGTCTTATTTTCTGCATGTGTTATGACCTGAAAAAGATGGAGAAGAACTAATCTACATGGATACCAAGAAGAGGACAGGTGTTAACATCTTCAGTGAAGAGAGGGAGTGACCAGATCACAGATGATCCAACAAGAAAGGGTAGGAGGTACTATGTTCTGAGAACATGTGCTTCAGAGACGCAAGAGGATTTAGGGAACAGGGAAGAGCGGTGACCTCAGAACGGCAATAATCAACAAGGACACCACCTCCTCCACTTCTGGACTGTGGGTACAGGGGCTATCCTTCCTTGCCAACTACTCAGCTGAGATAACACACTTAACACCATGCAGCCCAGCATCTGACATACTGGGGAATGCAGTAATGTTTGTTGAACCCAAATCAACCACACCTCTGAGTGCAAGTGTCTCATGAGTGTATGGAATTCAGTGAACTCACTCCCATGCACCCCAAGTAAATCTGCCCCTTTAACTTCCTGTCCCAGGAACCAGTACAGGCTCACAAATTCAGAGTCCATCAACAGGCCTGCTCACTTGGCTCTACCTCTGAATCAATCTTGCCCCCCGCCTTATGCCACCATTTTGGCTGCTCTTGCCCTATGATCTGTAAACATCCACTTCAGGCCATAATGGAACAGGGACCAGATGTATCCTTCCACCTCAAAACAAAAACAAAAACAAAAAAAGGGCAAAATATATGAGACACTGGACAAGCAGTGCAGGACAGTGGTTGCTGAGAGAAGAGAAAGAAATTAGGTAAAACTGATGAGTGACTGTTCTGGTTTGCTAATGATGCCGGAATGCAAAACACCAGAAATGGATTGGCTTTTATAAAAGAGGGTTTATTTGGTTACACAGTTACAGTCTGAAGGCCATAAAGTGTCCAGGGTAACACATCAGCAGTTGGGTACCTTCACTGGAGGATGGCCAATGGCGTCCAGAAAACCTCTGTTAGCTGGGAAGGCACATGGCTGCCGTCTGCTTCAAGTTCTGGTTTCAAAACGGCTTTCTCCCAGGACGTTCCTCTCTAGGCCGCAGCTCCTCTTCAAAATGTCACTCTCAGTTGCTCTTGGGGCATTTGTCCTTTCTTAGCTTCTCTGGAGCAAGAGTCTGCTTTCAACGGCTGTCTCCAACTGTCTCTCATCTGCAGCTCCTCTTTCAAATCATGTGTGTTCTTCAAAGTGTTCCTCTTGGCTGTAGCAAGCTCGCTCCTTCAGTCTGAGCGTATACAGTGCTCCAGTAAACTAAACAAGGCCCACGCTGCATGGGCAGGGCCACGCCTCCATGGAAATTATCCAATCAGAGTTATCACCTACAGTTGGGTGGGTCACATCTCCATGGACACTGAACCAATAGGTTCCAACCCAATCCATACCAATATGTCGGCCCCCACAAGAATGCATTAAAGAATATGGCTTTTTCTGGGGGACATAAATACACAAACCTGCACAGTGACCCAGCCTGCTGCCTGGAGTTTCCAGACCACAGCATAAACAGCCCAGTCATCTTGCTGCATCAAGGAGACAGATTTTTCAAGGATGCCAAGGCAGCTAGAATTTGTGGGGGCAGAGTACTGGGGGAGAACTTAATGGAGATCCCCTCAAGTCTTCAGCCGAGTACTGATACGCACATGCATCTAAGGAAATCAGCAAGGTCTGGAAAAGAACCAACAGAAAAAAGGACATGGAACAATCCTCAGCGCTCACTCAGAACCAGGAATAATTCAGCTCCCAACCACCACAGTGGAAAGACATCCTAACATATGCAGCAGTGGTGAACCTTCAGAAGGACATCACGATCATAGTGGTACTGAATTAGCCCTAGACTCTGGATCTGCCCTCACAAAGCTTAACAGCAAGCTTCAAAAGGATCAAAATGATTTCAAGTAACGGAGTCCCAAAACAAAACCTAAAAATATTTAAAGGAATTCAACAAATCCAGCACCCACCCCCTAAAATTTACCATAGATCCAAGAAACTTGCATTCCAAACAGAAGAAATGAGAAAACTATCCAAGGCTCTTCATAATCAAATAGCTACTTTATCCCCCAACCAAACTGGTATTCTGGAAACATCTAAGAAGGAAGGAAGAAAGGGAGAGAGGGAGGAAAGTAGAAAAGTAGGAGGAAGGAAAGGAAAAGAAAGGAAAGGGGAGGGGAGAGAAGGGGAGGGGAGGGAAAGGAAAGGAAAGGGAGGGAGAGAGAAAAGAAAAATGGAAAAGGGAGGGGTAGGAAGGGGAAGGCAAGGAGGAAGGGAGAGAGAGAGAAGGAAAAGAAAGAGGGAGATGGAAAGGAAGAGAAAGAGAAAAGTAGTACGTGGTCCTTATTCAGGGTAGTGAAGGTGATTAAAGATAACCTAGCGTTGGTGTCCCCCACAGAAGTCATGTTCAAGTCTTAATCTGCTTTGCTTTCCTGTGGGTGTGAACCCATTTGTAAATAGGACCTTTTGAAGATATTATCATTAGTTAAGGGATGACTAAATTGTATCAGGGTGGGTCTTAATCCACATGCCTGGAGTCCTTACTTATAAATAGAGAAAATTTAGATGCAGTCAGTCAGAGAAAGCCTCAGGAAGAAGTCAGGGGAAACCAGAAGAGCAGGCACAAGAAGACAGAGATGGCTGTGGGAAGACGACTGCCATCACCAGAATGTGACAGGCTAGAGAAAGCATCCTTGCCAGCACCTCGATTTTGGGCCTCTAGCCTTCAAAACCGTGAGACAATAAATGCTTGTCATTTAAGCCAACCCAGTGTGTGGTGTCTGTCACAGCAGCCCTGGCAAACTAAGACACCAACTGTCCTTCCTCTCAGGAAAGAAGCCTGGAGGAGCCCTGCCCAAGACATTAAATATTGGAGGGAAGCAGCTTAAAGGAGGCTCCTTTACTGACACAAATCGGGTTTATTTCTCACAGTCAAGGAACTTGGCTCCCTGGCTCGAGGTCTATATCCAGTTGCTACCGCACCACCAAGACAACCAGCAGATAAACGCTGACTCTGCAGTTCTCTTTAGGGTTCAGGCAGTGGGCCTGACATTTCTTATCCCTGCAGAGTTGGTGACCCCAGGTGGACCAGTAGAAATTGCCTTAGTTCTCTTTGCTGCCCCCTCTTGGGAAGCCAGAAGGTCCAGCCCAGTGCTGAGGCCCGAGCAGCCACTGCGCTCTGTGGGCCTGGATGGCGCCCATTGGTGCCCCCCACCAGGCCACAGTGGACCACCAGGCCAGTGGCAGAGCCGCAAGTCTTGTGGTAAAGTGGCTGAGAGCACTAAGACTCCCCGCCTCCCATTACCACCCAGCGCTCTTAGATGGCCTGGTTTTCCCATCTGTCAAATGGGGATAATTACGGCCCCTGCCTTGTGAGCATGCTGAGGATAACATGAGTTACTGAACCATGATCTTAGAGCACTACACGGCATCTAGTAGGCACTCTGGGCTGTGGCACGACTGCTACCCAGTCTTTTCCCAAAGAGAACTCTTCATGGCTCTTTGGGTCCTTCCTACAGCCAAGTCCAGCCTCCTGCTCCTGCCAGCCCAAGTGGCTAGTCTCTCAATTCAGTGACTTTAGGCTGGTCTCTTCTAACCCCTCACTCCATCACACTGCAGCCTAGAATCCTTGCACAGAGTCCCTGACTGTCCCGCAAGCCACACACTCCCAGGCCAGGCCACACCTTCTTCCCCTCTGCAGCCCATGCCCAGCTGGCACCCGGGTGCAGCACAGTGGCTGTGCTGCCTACATGTCACTGCCATAAACAGATGAACTACCCACTGCAAGATCATGCCACTGCTTTCCCTGACACTCTCTTTACAGGGCACCAAAGGACCCATGGCGTGAGGGAAGGGCCATGCCAAACCAGCCAAACTACAGTCAGTTATCCCCAGGCTCCATGTCACACACTAACAGTTGCAACTCTGTAAGCCAAACAAGTCCACAATCAAGGAGCTTCTGTCTTGTCACAAGGAAGCTTCAGAGGAATGATGGAAAATGGGGCAGGAGAGGGACATGAAAGATTCTCTTTGCTAAAAATGACACCAAAACAACCATTGTAGCTGTAGAATATCAAACCCACAGGGAAAAAGCCAGCTGTGCCTCCAGAGGAGTAGCTACAAGTGAACTGCAAACCCTTCGGAGAGAAAAGCTTCCCATCGACAGCTTTCAAAGCCCTGTCCTAATTGGCAACAGAATTCCAACACCAGTTGATTAGGAAACCAAAGTTCCATTGTGTCATTTTATACAGAAATCTGTACCTCAAATCTTGCTCCTTTAAAAACTGCACTCAATGTGTCCCCTTTGCTCATAAAGTCAACACCACTCTTCAACATGAACAGGTTAGGGCGGTCACTGCCTAGACATCCCTGAAGATTGGGAAAGTGATTAAACTAGAGGAAGGGGTAGCAACAGACAGGATAGAATTTAACAAGGGTTATGAATACTGAATCTCTATATAATTTTCTTTTTCTTAGTTACTAGGGTATTAGAATAGCTAGAAGAATTGAAATGGTGGCACTGTAACAAATGACATCCTTTGACATTTGTTCTATAGCTACTTGTTAAATTGTAATTTGAAAACTATCACCTTTTTGTATACATATTTCACAATAAGGAAAAAAAAAACTATGCTCAGTGAAGATTATTTGTTCAAAGTGTCCCCTGGGGCCTGGATCACCTCCAAACCACCTCAGACAAGCTGCAGCCCTTACCCTGGTAATCCTGGACCAAGCCTCTTTGCACTGGGCAATGGTTTTAGACAATAACACCACTGAGATTTTTCTACTTTTTTCTTTCCAGAGGTAATTATGGACAATGTTTGTCTGACTGGCTTTTCCCCAACTTGTGTCCTTTAAGTATTTCCTGGGCTTATATTTTTTGTCTATTCAAACACTGGGATTCATTCTCTCACCCAAAAGCTTCAGAGTGCAAACTGAAATTGAGTAAGGACTGTTTGGTGGGATCTTCCAGGATTCTACCTGTGGATGCAGTACAAATGCCACCTCAAAAATCCAAAGCACACCCCAATAACCCCCATATAGGCACACTATACCACAGCCCCCAGGTAGCATCTTCACAGCACTTTGCCTGTCTGAAATTATTGTGTTTGTTTATGGTTTACTGTTCACTGTCCAGCAGGGGGGAGACACGCTCCTATCTTCCCTGATGGGGCCAGACATACAGTCAGCAAATTGTCCACTGAATGGATGAATTTATATTTTAGTAAAATAGAAGAAAATTGTAGTAACAGTCAGCAATTACAAATTTTCTCTACCAAAAATAATAGTCAAATACGAGACTTCTGGCTCTCTAAACAAGGGCGGAGGAAATATTGCAAACCAATTAAAATGGATTCCTTTAAAACTGTGTTGGACAGCCCGAAAGTAAACTACTTAGTTAGACCTGGTGAAAATGCTAAATCCTCTCTGTAAATAGTCATTTCCGTGCCCAATCATTCCCCCTCCACCCAAGGCCATCTGTACAACTCAACACAGAGCAGAAGTGTGTAGAAATACCTTCTCCAGGAATGGGCTGTGGCCTGGGTGGAGGCTCCCAGTTGCTGTCCCGGCTGACCCCGAGGCCTTGCTTTGTCCCTGCAGCCTTGTCTCCCCACAGTAAACTGGGAGCAGCATTGCCCAACAATGGAGATTCCTTAGGCTTCAATATTACACACTATCATTCAACCAAAAAGATTGAAGATTATTAATCTAACATATTTAATTACTTCTATAAAACATTAACTCCCCAAAGCCACTGAAAATGGTGTTAAGAATGTAGAAAATGAGCTTTGTGGTATCTCTTATGTGAACTTAATCAAACCATTTTAAAACGTGATACAGACCAGTCAGCCAAGTTTGCTGGCTCCCACTTCCTGTCCTGCACTTGCTCGTGTCATCTCAGGTTAAAGCCCTGAGCTTCTGCAGAGCACAGATGCCTTCACCTTCTCCAGCACTGTCCCAATCATTTAATTCCATTTGAGAAAAGTAAAGGATACAGATATTTATTCTTTGCCTGGTGTTTTAGTTTCCTGGACTGTTCAAGCATATACAATGGGCCAGCATAGACAATGGGAATTTATTTGCTTACAGTCTTGAGGCTAAAAGAAAGTCCAAATCAAGGTGTCATCAAGACGATGCTTTCTTCCTGAAGACTGGCATTCTGGGGCTGGCTGCCAGTGATCCCTGGTCCTTAGGTTGTCACATGGTGAGGCACAGGATGGCAGCTCCTAGGCTCTCCCTTCTCTTCTGGGTTCTGCTGATGTTCAGTTTTTGGTTGCTCCCTCTGTGGCTTTCTCTTTGCCAACTTTATTCTGCTTATTAGGAACTCCAATGACAGAATTAAGACCCATCCTGAATAGGTAGGTCATACCTCAACTGAAGTAACCTCATCAAAAGGTCCTCCTTACAATGGATTCACACTCACAGGCATGGATTAGCTTTAAGAACGTGTTTTTTTCTGGGGTACATACAGCTTCAAACTACCACACTCCACCCTCTGGACCCCAAAAAGACATGTTCTTTCTATATGCAAAATACATTCATTCCATCACAATATCCCAAAAGCCTTAAGTCATTTGAGAAGCAATGCTAAGTATAAAGTCTCATCAAAATTGGTTATGGGTGTAGTCTGTCCTGGGGCAGAATTCCCCTCTGTGGACCTGTGAAACCTAGAAACCAAGTTATCTGCTTCTAATATGTAATGAAGGGACAGGCATAGGATAAATATTTTTATTCCCATAGGGAGAAATTGGAAGGAAAGCAGAGGTTATGGATCCCAAACAATTCCAAATCCCAGCAGGGCAAATTTAATTTCAAGCTCTGAGAATCATCTATGGAAGGGTGTTTTGTCCCCTGGGCCTGATGGAGCAGAGGTCCAACCCCTTCTAAGGGCTTGCCCAGGGGCCATGCTCTCCCCCAACACTGGAGTGAAGGTTCCGTCCTCTCCAAACATCAGAATGGCAGCCAAGCTCTCTGCAAACCCCGGGCATAGGCCCCATCATCCTTGAGCACTGGGGTGGCAGCCCTCTCCCTGAACAACAGGGCAGAAGGCCTGCCCCCTCCAAGCACAGGGTGATCCAGCCCTTCCCACACACATGGCTGTGCCCTGCCCTCTCTCTTGGCCCAGGGGGATGTCTTCAGTCCAGACCTCAACTTCCACGGCTCTGCCTTGAAGTTAAACTTCCTTCAATTTGTCCCTTCTCTGTCCCTTTTAGTCCAGGCTGGCAGTGGTTCTGCTCATACGAATACCACAAAAAACTTGTTGGTTTTGTATGTAGTACACAGGGGTCCAAACCATCAGACAAAACAACTTCCCACAGATCCTTCCTGAGTAACTGCATCTCCAATCCTGACTTGCACTGAAACGGCTGACTGGTTCCATGCATGTCCAGTTAAAGCCTCACATGGAACACTGCTCTCTGGGGACTCACTTTCTCAGAATTTCCCAAACCATCAATTTCTGGTTTCCTTCTGCCCAGGAGTTCAGTTCTCAGCTTATCTGTTTCCTCTTCCATTTTATTAAGCTGCAAGAAGCCAGGCTGTACTTTCCACATGGCTTGGAAATCAACTCAGCTAAATAAATGGCTTTCAAGTTCTGCCTTCTATCTGACATCAGAACTCAATTTTGCCAAGCTCACTGCCATTTTAAAACAAAGATCGCTTTTCCTCTAGTTTCCATTAACACATTTATTTCCTTCTAAGGCCTCATTGGAAGTACCTTCAGCATCCATATTTCTACCACCAATCTCTTCAAAGCAAACTAGGCTTTTTCTATTAAGCACTTCTCAATTCTTCCAGCCTCTACCCATTACCCAATCCCATAGCTGTTTCCACATTTTTGGTATTTGCAATAGCAGCACCCCACTCCCGGTATCAAAATCTGTTCGTTTCCTGGACTGCTCAAGCAAATACCATGCAATGTGGCAGTGCAGACAGTGGGAATTTATTTGCTTATGGTTTTGAGGCTAAAAGAAAGTCCAAATCAAATTGTTATCAAGGCAATGCTTTTTTCCTGAAGTTGGCTGCCAGAGATTCTTGGTCCTTAGGCTGTCACATGGCAAGGCACATGGCAGTATCTCCTGGTCTCCCCCTTCTCTTCTGGGTTCCACTGATGTTCAGCTTCTGGCTTCCTGTGGCTTTCTCTTTCTCTGTCTGAATTTCACTCTGCTTATAAAGGACTCCAGTAATAGGATTAAGACCCACTTGCTTGAGATGGGCTATACCTAGACTGAAGTAACCTCATCTAAGTTCCTACTTACAATGGGTTCACACCCACAGGAATGAATCAAATTTAAGGACGTTTTTCTGAGGTATACACAGCTCCAAATCACATCTGAAAAAAGTGATTTTCCCATGAGACTGTGAGCCCTGCCTGCTGAAGTCAATAGTGACAAATGGAAAAACCTCTCTCAGTGACAGAGCCAGCAGAAACATTTGGCTGTTAAAGCATTTACATGATTAAAACATTTCCTGTAGCCAAGTTTCACCAGCTCATTTTATACTGATGATCATTTTGTTATTTATGAAGATAATTTAAGTTTGCTAATTGAACCCAGGTAAATGGCTGTTTTTGCACGTGAACTGAAAGAAACTGGAAGGTCATTTCAAGCACTCTTCTGCCACACTTCCCACCTCTTACATGATGAGATCTTTTAAATATATCTCCAGGCCAAATGTGTCAAGACCTTACCAAAGCAAGCCCTTTCCAAAAGCCAATCCCAGGTGGTCAAATACCATAAGCCAACCCCAAATCTCAGTATTTAGTCAGTTTTCTTTTCTGAGAACCCTCACCAATGCTGAGCTACAAACCACAAGGCTCTCTAGCCTGTTTCCACTCCTCTGTGGGGCCAAGGTAGCACCTTGCCAAAGCAGCATCCTGTGCAGCAATAGGCTCTTCCCCCACCCATTCACACCTGCCCACCTGGCAGGGCCAGAGGCCATCCAGCCCTTTCCCTCCCCACACTCCTGCTCTCCAGCCCTGGCCCCTCCCCCATCTCTGTACAGGAAAGAACTGAGGACAAACCTCAGGCAACAGATATCAGCTCCTCTGTTTACATGGTCACCTCTAGGCTATTAGTTAGGTGTCTAGCCTTTTCACTTTATAAGCTACACTGCATGTGGTGTTACTCTAGGGGAATCACCCAAAGGAAAATGAAGAACCCCATTTTGCATGGCTCTCTAATCCTAAGAATGGGTCAGGGAAGCAGCAGCAAGTGTGGCCAGTTCTCCCTGCTCGGCCCTTCCAGCACACACAGGGGTGGCTGCTCTTGGTGACACTTCGCTGGCTGACTATTCGTCCTCAGAAAAGTGAGGCAGACAATAAATGTACATGTTACAACCTCATTAAAGATACACACTCATCCTTCTCTCTACACTTACTCCGGGGCTAGATACTGTGCCAGCAAGAGATCTTTCAAAGAAAGCTAACTTGGACAACTCCATAGAGATCACTGTGGAAATGCCCGTCACGTCAAACTGGGCAATGAGCCCCTGCCTTCTGGCCAAGAAGTGCTGTCTGAACCCTTGTTTCAAATTAAGAACCATCGATGTTCATTACTCAGTGTCACTGTGTTCTGTAGTTGCCTCAAACACTGAATTAGCAACACTGAACCACTGCTCTGAGGGGTTGGCCTGGGCTCCTGCGAGCCTCTGATCACAATTTTGTCAACCAATCGATACATAACCTTGTCTTACACGTATTTCTGTTTAAAGACACCTTACATAATATACACGTATAGAAAGCTCATTCACTAACATTGGATTCATGGTTAACAGCACTGTAACTCAGGCCTGAACAAAGCTCATCAAACACACGTACTCTGTCTGTAAGGCACAACCCAGCCTTACTGTCCTTCGGAACACTAGACAGCACCTCAGCACTGCGCCTGGGGGCCACTTTAAACAATGATATCACCAACGAAAAGCAGAAAGTAAGAAAAACGTGGTACTACATAAACCGCAAAAAGGACACGTTTACAATAAGAAAGCAGAGACAAGAATGCAGAGCATCACCTTGTTCAACCTCAGCTGGGCACACATACATTGAGCAGCTCACATTTTCTGCCACTCTGCTACTGATTTGGGGGTTACAAATACATTTTAGCAAGTGGGCGCATTTTCAAATACAGAGTCCACGAATAATGAGCATCAACTGTTCTCTCTAAAATGAGAACAAGAACTAGCTTTCTCAGTTATTAGTTTGCATTTGGGACCTTTTTCAATTCTAGAAGTGACATAGCCTCACAAAAGGCTAACACTTGAGGCAGACATGATGCAGGGCTTGTTATAACGTTAAGGTGTCACTCTCTAAAGAGAGTGACATATCAATACTACTCCATAGGAACCCTTGCTGGGGAGACCCAGAACCCCAGCTCTCGGAGGCAGTCTCCCCGCCACAGGAGAAAGTGGGCACTGCCAACAGCCAGGCAGCCAGAAGCTGGGCCCCAGGAGCGCCTACCCCACAGGTCCCTTTGTAGACAAGCCATTCCTTTCCCCCCAACCACATCCAACTTGGGGACCCACACAGTACTACAGGACTGTGAAAACACTCATAGCCAGTCCCCTGTGCATCTTTAAGAAATGGCAACCTGTCACATGTAAATGTCCCTCCTGCCACACGTCTCTGGATATACGAGGCTGATGGCACTGGTGTTCTGGCTCATGCAGCCTTGTATTAGGCCAGGCCACTCGCCAGAGTCAGCGTGGTTGAGAACACAACAGACTTCTGTTCACTGTCCGTAAGTCACAGAAAGCATAGCACCCATAGGATATGGCTGAGGTCAGTTGATGCACATCAGGAACCCAACTGCTAGAGTGGGGCTGATTCTTTAAAACAAAAATAGTTTAGTTCCCTGCCTGGGGGGGTTGACTGAAATGGCTGTCTGAAGAGGTGATGGTTGGCACAGGAATTGCCAATTTCAGGGGCTTCCCTGGCACTGCGCTCATTGCTATCAAGCTATTGGGGACAGCAGTTGTGTTCAAGCTATTAGGTGTCTCACCATAGGCTTGCATTTTAAAATAGACCAAATAAAATACTGGCAAAACAATCACAATCAGAAGCATGAGGAAAACAGCATTCCACCACTGAATTCCACAGTCTGCACCATCTGCCGGTGTCTTCTGAGTAGCTGGGAGCAGCGGCTGACTGCAGGCCTCTGTGCAGTAGCTTTCACTTAAAAAGACTTCGGACTGCACAACCTTCTCAATATCCTGGTCGATCACCTTAAAGAAATCTGCCAGTTGGCTGGCCTGGACCCCGGCGCCTGTGGCTGTTCTTTCTGGGTCTGGGAGGTCCACGAAGGTCACTCTGGTCTCTGAGCATGGATTCGGGAGGGGTTTTAGCTCTCTGTGGGTCTCTGTTAGAATCCCATGGTTTTTCACTGGAATCTTAATAGATTTTAAAGCATATAAGTCTTGTTCTCTTATGAAGTTGTTGACTTTCTTGATATCTGCGACCTAGAGAAGCCAGGAAAAAAAATTATGAAACATGTTAAGCTCCTTAAAACTAGTATCCAGAAATCAGTTCTTAATCTTTCTGGGTGATGGACCTACCCACCCCACTTAAGATTACCTGATGAACATTGGAAAACGACACCTACACCCAAAACTAGTTTAGGCTGAGTAACTGATTTTGGCTCTAAGCCTTAATGTGTATCTTAATAATCAAGTTTTTCTCTAGATTGACAAGTCTGAACAACTTAAGAACAGATTTGGAAAACAGAATTTTTTTCAAGTGTGACAACGAAGTGCTTTCAGATGAAACACAATCATGGTACTAAAATGAAAGCTATAGCCCTTAATATTTCTTTTAACTTTTGAGGCAACAGTGCCCCCATCTGGCCGACTTCCCCCTCACATCAGGACCAGTTCAGGTGGGGCCCTGGACTTGGTTCACTCAGCCACCTCCAGACACACTCAGAGCCTAGTTTGTGGGTAAGGACGTTTTGAGAGGTGTGCCCTCACCACTTGATCACATTTTCTTTCCCAGGGCTTTATGGCATATAAACTTATTTTTAAAATAGTGACCTATAATTAATTCACTTCGAGAATTCCACAACACTTCTTACAATTAGAAATATGTAGGGGATCACAAATCAAGTTGGAAGCTATGGACTGAGATGTTCTATTCCAGTGTTAGGTCTCAAGGAGAAAGGAACACATATCACTATGAGTTTTATCAAATAACATAAAGTTCATCACAAGCTCTTCTCATAACAGCATGCTAACTTCTGACCTCAAGATTTAAGTTGGGGGGAATGTCAGCCAAAAGGTAAATTTTTCCAGAAGCTAACTTTGAAAACTCATCTAACAACATCAGGAGTGGATTCTAATGTTTTAACTCCTAAGTTCACTTAATCTAGAGCATAGATAGAGCCTTAGTCAAACAACTGCTTTTACCCTTTAATTAAACTGGAGCAGGGGACATTTTTAATTTATTACATCCTGAAACTAACTAATGCATGAGACGCTCGAGATCTGTTTGTCTTTGCCGCTGATAAACGAACAGCAAATTATTTACTTCAAATAGGAAATGTGATCATTTAGAGGAGGTATTATATTTTTCTTCACTGATTTATTAGACATCAACATTCCAAAAAGCCTATCACATCTATTCAGGGCTTTGGAGGTTGGATTTGCTTTTCAACTTTTGCCCTATAAAGAACACAATATGTCCACAAAAGCTGACCATGAAAGTCAAGATTACAGTATAAAATCTGCTCTTCATCACAGGAAACTTGACCTGGTTATTTCCCTGGGGGAGAACATAACACCCACACAGTGTGTTTAGCCATTTGGACCTTGTTAGATAAATGACAGACAGACGCTTTAAGGAAGAAAAGATTTATTTTAATAAGTAGCTTATACAGCCTTAGAGAAGGCCAGCAAAATTTGTAACACAATGTTAGCAAAATGAAATAAATAGTTTCAATCTAGGAGAAAATGCAGGAATTCTGTAAACATTTTCCTACTTACTTTGCCATTGTTAATCATTCTGAATGCTAAAAACATAATTAAAAAGAAAAACAAGTTATACAGATACACAGCATACAAAGACAAGATCATGCAATTTTAAAAGACAGAAGGTAAAACTTTACCAAATAAGCTAGCAACAAGAAAAGCTCAGAAAAATTAAAGTAGCAAGAAAAACAAGCTCACCAAAGAAATCTTAGATAAATTCTGCCTGGCATCTCCAGTCCCCTTAGGTATTAAGTAAAATGTGCTCCAAAGAAGAAAATTAGTTTCAGAATTTCAATTTGGAGGGGTGGAGTGGGAAGTGACCCTCACTCTCCAAGACCCCAGGGGGTTCAGAACTAAAGGTACTTTACTTCCACCAGCCCCTCTGGCTTCAGCAGGCCTCTCCCAACCACCTGTCAGGTGTGTAAGGAAGGGAGGGCCCCCCACCTTTCAATGATTTCCTCTGTGTTCCTATAAACTTCTTCACCTGAGGGGCTTCTTACTTTGCAGCCGTACTGAAGGGCGAGCTTGTTGAGGCTGTCCTCCTGGGCCAGCTCCCGCCGCATCAGCACCAAGTCCCCAGCTCGTGGCTGGCCAGGGCGGTGGGCTTCGCTCTGGAGTTCCTTGCCCCGGGGCCGCAGCACCACCCGGTGTGACTCTTCCTCAGAGGAGTCCCCCGTGTCCCCGCTGCCATTCCTGAACATGTAAACATGGCTGGTGGGAGTCCTGCAGACCACAGCTGGGCCTTGGAAGGTCTCAGTTAACACTTCCTTCTGCCTCATTTTCTTAACTAGAAACCAAAGAGGAGGGTTAATTCCACATAAAGCATCTTCATTCTTCTGTGGCTACATTAGATTATTAGATTATTCCTTTCCCTAAGCACTGTAATTACTCAGCACAAACAAAATGTGCCTATGCTAGCAGCACAGGAAAAGACAGGCAAAAGGAAAACTTTTTTTTTTCAAATGGCATACTTTTTGCACAGAAAACAGGGATCTTCTATCTTTTCTCCTCATTCCTCATCCATCGGCTATATCTCCCCCATGTCCACATATAGAAGGAAACAACTTCTATTTACGGTCTCAGAGGATTAAAAAATCATGGGGATACACGATTACATGGGGATACTTATCTCTTACAGTGAGAGGTAAATACTGTATTCCTAGCTTCCTTGCCACGGAGACTCTTAAACTCAGAGCCTCTTTACAAAAAAAATACTTTAGGCATTGGAAAGCGTCTTCACTAAGGTCAAATAGGAAGGACGCTTGCTAAGAAGCCGTATGAAACCAAAAATCCATATATTAAAATTGAAACAGCCTCAAGTACATAATTCTAAGAAATCCATCCAGTTTCTCACAGGTCACCCTGCTTTCACTACACCCGCATGTCTAGTGTTTACTTTCACTGTCAGCCAAATGCAAAAACCACAGCATCGCATTTCCCCTCTCCGACTTGTTAGCATGGGAGTCCAGAACTGAAATCGCAAACACGGGAGCTGACGGCCTCAAAAGGCAGTGTGGCTACCTTGGGGGCCACAGGGCAGCTGCCATCCGGGAAACCCCACCCCAGACTTCCCTCCAAGGAGGCTGGGACCTCGGAGGCCCTGATCCCCACCCCGGCCCTCGGGAGGCTGGGTCCTCGAAGCCGCCCCGACCCCCAGCCCCCACCCCGCACTCCGTGACCAGAGCCCCTGCGGCCCGCAGGAGGGGCGTGGAGGCGTCCGGCTCTCTTTGGGGGGCCAAGCGGCGCTGAGGAGACTTGGCGGCGGCCCGGGATCGGGATCGGGGTCGGGGCCGGAACTTACGGTGCTGACTCAGGGCCCACAGGGCGCCCCGGCCACTCAGGCCTCAGTTTCTCCAAGTCCCTCACGCGAAAAGGGTCCTCACGGAACAGATGACGAACAAACCCAGCAGCGGCCGACCCCTGGGTTAGACGAGCGCGGCCCCGGCGTTCCACGTATGCGCGGCCTCCGACCTCTGACCTCCAACCCCTGCGTGTCCGGCCGGCCCTCGACGGTCGCGGTCACCGCCCCTCCAGCTGGAGGAGGGTGGCCTAGCCGCCTGGGAAGTGGCGGCTCGCCCCCAGACCCACAAGCGTAGCCAGGCCTGGCGCCGCACAGGGCCTGCGGGGACCCCAGTCAAGCCCACCGCCTCCCGCTGCAGGCCGGGGTACCTCGGAGTACAAGTTCCGCCCAGCCCCACCGCCGCTGCAGCCGCCGCGCGAGGGCGGGGCCTGAGAGGCAGCCAATGAAATCAGTGGTGGGCGGGCACTGGAACACGTCAAGTGACGCTAAGAGGTCAGCACGGGACCGGCCGACTCCGGGGCGTGGCCAGCGGCGGGGGCGGGTCCGGGGGCGGATCAAGGGGTGGGGCCCAGTGCCCCAGCCTGACCTTGGCGTGGCGGGGTGAGACCGCGACGTCGGATCCTCTTAGCTCCGGATTTTGCCCCTGGTCGGGGCTGTAGAAGGCTTTGACACCCACCTCCCAAGGGGCACAGCTTTCTGTTGAGCCTCACTTTTCTCACTCGTAGAACAGGTCTTCGACCCCGTCCTGCGTGTGAATGTCCGGCGGCCCCTTTACGCGGGGGGAAGCGGCTCTGCAAATCCGGAGCCTTTGGGGACCAGGACCGGGAGGAGGAGGATAGAAACAATAAAGTGCATGAAGGTGAAACATGAAACCACGACAACACGGGCCATCAACTTAAGTAAAATTTATCAAATATGAAATGGTGGAAGACTTCCTAAGCTTAAAAGTGATAGACGAACACTGAGAAGCAAACGCTTGAAACATCTATCCAGAGAAGGAAGCCAAAATTAAAGAGCAAGCAATAATCTAGGGAAAACAGATGCGCCTGAATATGAGAAAGGATTAAAAAGTTTAATCCAGAGGGACTTCATCAAATGGATTAGAAAGACACGGAGACCCCAGTAGATAAATGGGTGGAGAACAGAAGCAAATAATTAACCAAAGAATACAAATGGTTAACGGAGAAAAAAATTACACCTCCCTAACAAGCGAATAAATGCAAATTCAAACAAGAATTCAGAAATCTGACAGTGCTTTCCATCCCACTTTAAAGCCAAATTCTTTATTGTTTTTTCAGTTGGCTTTAAATTACTTGTTTTATTGTCTAAATCCCCCTGTCCCCAATTATCATCTCTGAGTCTCTCTCTCCAGTGTACTTCCCAGTCTCAGATCTAAGAGCTGAGTAAAGCTCTTCTGTACTTAGAAGGTGCTTGATACGTACTGGTTGAATAGGTGAGGGCTGAGTGAGAGGAGCCAGGATACAAAGAATCCAAACCCCGGTGTGTCTGATTCCAGGTCCCTTTGGCTGCCCAGCTGTTGTTCTGACTGGAGGCACCAGGAAGTCTGACAAGTCTGGGGGGTCAGAATTTAAAAGTGGAGTTAATGGTGAAAGGAGTCAGAACACAATTTGCACACCTGCTTTAATAAAGCCACTCTTATCGGTTATGTTTGTTTGGTTCATTGATCTTATGTTTATGGAGTTCCTGCAGTGGACCAAGCACTGGGGATAGGAGCAGTGGTTGGCAAAGCTGGCAAGCTGTCCCAGAGAGAGATGGTGAAAAGAAATAAAAAATACACAGAAAAGATCATTATAGAGTACGCTAAAACTATGAAAGATACAAACTAGGGCATGTCTGTGAATAAAAATTAACCAAACCTCGTAAAGGCAAAAGGGTGGCAATGTGCCCTTTCAATATCATAGTGGAGTGTTGTGTGGCCGGTGTGCCCAAGATTTAACTGATTCTCAAGGGGTTCTCAAAGTGTGGGCTGGGGATCCTGGGCCTCCCTGAGACCCCATCAGGTTGTCTGTGAGGTCAAAACTACTTTCATAGTAATGCTAACATTATTTGCCTTTTTCACATTATTCTGTCTTGAATGTACAGTAATTTAGCTCCCATGAGAAGAGTCCTTACTGGGTGCCAGGCAACATATGTGAGCACAACACTAAGAGGAAGATGCTGCTATAATTCCCATTATACAGATGGAAAAACTGCATATGGGAGAAATTTTGAGTTGCCCACCCAATATCGAGTCTCACTTTTTTTCCTTAGAAACAGAACCTCAATATTATTTGTGGCAACAACATGCCAAGCTAAGACTACATTTCCCAGCCTTCCTTGCAATGGGGGTACCCATGTGAATAAGTTCCAGAAAATGAGATGTAAGAGGAAAATGTTGGGTGGGACTTCTGAAGATGCTCTTATAAGGGGGACATCTGGAAAATCTCTTTAAAATACATGTGCCCTTTTTCTCTTGCTGCCTGGAATTAAGATGCAATGGTTGAATGCTACCCAAACTGATCTACAGAGTCAATGCAATTCCAATCAAAATTCCAACAACCTACTTTGCAGACTTGGAAAAGCTAGTTATCAAATTTATTTGGAAGGGAAAGATGCCTTGAATTGCTAAAAACATTCTAGAAAAGCAAAGCAAAGTAGGAGGACTTACATTTCCCAACTTTGAAGTTTACTATAAAGCCACAGTAGTCAAAACAGCATGGTATTAGCACAAAGATAGACATAGTGATCAATGGAATCGAATTTAGAATTTAGAAATAGACCCCAAGATCTACAGTGGACTAATTTTTGATAAAGCCCCCAAATCCACTGAACTGGGACCTAACAGTCTCTTCAACAAATGGAGCTTGGAGAACTGGGTATCCATATCCAAAAGAATGAAAGAGAACCCCTACCTCACACCCTATACAAAAATTAACTCAAAGTGGAGCAAAGACTTCAATATAAGAGACAGTACCATAAAACTCCTAGAACATAATGTAGGGAAACATCTTCAAGACCTTGTATTAGGAGGTCATTTCTTAGACCTTACATCCGAAGCACAAGCAACAAAAGAAAAATAGATAAATGGGAACTCCTCAAAATTAAAAGCTTCTGTACCTCAAAAGAATTTGTCAAAAAGGTAAAGAGGCAGCCAACTTAATGGGAGAAAATATTTGGAAACCATGTATCTCAAAAGAGACTGATATCTTGCATATATAAAGAAATCCTACAACTCAATGACAGTACTTACAAACAGCCCAATTATAAAATGAGCAAAAGATATGAAAAGACATTTTCTGAACAGGAAATACAAATAGCTAAAAAACACAGAAGAAAATGTTCATATTCATGAGCTATTAGAGAGATGCAAAGCAAGACTACAATGAGATATCATCTCATACCAATAAGAATGGCTGCCTTTAAACAAACAGGAAACTACAAATGCTGGAGAGGATGTGGAGAAATTGGAACTCTTACTCATTACTGGTGGGACTGTATAATGATGAAGCCCCTCTGGAAGACAGTTTGGTGGCTCTTCAGAAAACTAGATAACAAGTTACCCTACAATGCAGCAATTGCACTTCTTAGTATATACCCAGAAGATATGAAAACAGTGACACAAACAGATATTTGCACACCAGTGTTCATAGTGGCATTATTCACAATTGCCAAGAAATGGAAACAATCCAAATGCCCCTCAACGGATAAGTGCATAAACAAAATGTGGTGTATACACATGATGGAATACTAGGCAGCAGTAAGAAGGAATGAGATTGTGAAACATGGATGAACCTTGAAGACATAGTGCTGAGTGAAATAAGTCAGACACAAAAGGAGGATACTGTATGTTACCCCTAATGTGAACTCTGTAGAAAATGTAAAATAAGTGTCCTATAATGTAGAATATAGGGGACTGTTCTGGTTTGTTAATGCTGCCAGAATGCAAAACACCAGAAATGAATTGGCTTTTATAAAAGGGGGTTTATTTGGTTACACAGTTAGAGTCTTAAGCCATAAAGTATCCAAGGTAACACATCAGCAATTGGGTACCATCACTGGAGGATGGCCAATGGTGTCCGAAAAACCTCTGTTAGTTGGGAAGTCATGTGGCTGGCATCTGCTCCACGTTCTGGTTTCAAAGTGGCTTTCTCCCAGGACGTTCCTCTACAGGCTTTAGCTACTCAAAAATGCCACTCTTAGTTGCTCTTGGGGTGTTTGTCCTCTCCTAGCTTCTCTGGAGCAAGAGTCTGCTTTCAACAGCTGTCTTCAAACTGTCTCTCATCTGCAGCCTCTCTCTCAGCTTCTGTGCATTCTTCGAAGTGTCCCTCTTGGCTGTAGCAAGCTCGCTCCTTCTGTCTGAGGTTATATAGGGCTCCAGTGAACTAATCAAGGTCCATGCTGAATGAGTGGGGCCACACCTCCATGGAAATTATCTAATCAGAGTCATCACGTACAGTTGGATGGGTCACATCTCTGTGGAAACAAAGGCTTACAATCTAATCAATACTAATAACATCTTCCCCCACAAGATTACATCAAAGAACATGGTGTTTTGGGGGACATAATACATCCAAACCAGCACAGGGACCTAGAGATAGACAGAAGCTAATAAAGGGGGTACAATAATCTAATATGTACAGATATGATAATGAGGGTGATCTTATGGGAATGGTCAGGTGCGACTATGGTTTGTTAATGGGATTATAAGTATCAGTGATGCATTAAAGGTGAACATGTTTGTAAATGGCTGTTTAAAGGCAAGTAACCCACAGAGTAGCACCACAAACCTAAAAAGTGTTAGCATACTATACTTATAACATATGACACTAGTGCAAAGGGTTAACAACAGTGTGGTATGGAAAAACTACCCATTATGTATTAAAGACTATATTTAACAGGAATATCTTACCAACTCTATACTAATGCTAGGGATGAATAATTAGCAGCTGATAAGAGCTCTGGGATGTATTATATTGTGATAATTGTTTAAAGTTGAGAGTGATGATGATTGTACAACAAACTGAAGATAATGTTTAAAAAAAAAGATGTAATGGTTGGAGCACCAGTAGCCATCTTGGACCATGAGGCAACATTGAGCTAGAATCCATATGCTATGGATGGCAGAGGAGAAAGATGGAAGATGTATGATATTGACATAATAAATGTCCTCATTGTTTAAGCTAATGTTAAGCTATTAGCAGCTCAACTGTACTGGATAGACTAGTGTTCCCCCAACCTTTATGTCCACCTGGAACTAGTGAATGTGACCTTATTTGGAGTAATGGGGTCTTTGAAGATGTAATCAAGTTAAGATGAGGTCATACTGGATTAGGGAGGGCCCTAAGTCAATGACTGGTATCCTTATAAGAAGAGGGAAATTTGGACACAGAGACACAGGGAAAGAGACAGAGGCAGAGAAGTGGTTATGCTACCATAATTGGGGTTATGCTACCACAACCCAAGGACTGCCTGCAACCACCAGGATTTGGAAGAGGCAAGGAAGTTTCCTTCCCTAGAGCCATCAAAGGGAGCATGGCCCTGCTGATGCCTCAATTTCTAAATTCTGGCTTCTAGAACCGAAAGTGTAAATTTCTGTTATTTTAAGCCAGTTTGTGATCATTTATACAGCATCCCTATGAAACTAAGGCATGAACTAATTTCTAAGTTACATCCTTAGGCATGGCAAGGTTGTTACTTGCCCAAGACATCTTTGCTGGTAAGTACAAGAGGCAGGATACAACTCACACTCCAAAGACTCCTTCAGAAGTCCACAGTCTTAGGAAAGCTGAGCAGAGTTCAGTGTTGCTGTCCCTGTTACCCCAACCCAGCTCAGGAGGCAAAAGTTCCCTCAGAGGCATACCCTATTTTATACCCCAGATGCTCGGCCAGGCTAGGTGAGACACAGCTCCTGGGTTCAGGTAAGGCCCATGGAGGTGTTGGAGCAACATAGCTCACCAACTGAAGTGTGTCAGAGTCACTCCCACCAAGGAGAAACTCACTGCTCTGGCCCCAGGAAAGCTGCACTCAAACCTCCATAAACAGCCAGGTCCACTCAGATACCCTAACACTCCTGCCAAGCCTAGGCCATCTTTCCCTGTGCCTGACCTTTTCCTGTGGGAGACCCAGGAGAGATGGCAGGGAGCAGATGCTTAGTGGCTGACTTTTTTGTTTATTTGTTTGTTTGTTTTTTAATTCAGTTTTATTGAGATATATTCACATACCATACAACCATCCATGGTGTACAATCAACTGTTCACAGTACCATCATATACTTATGCATCCATCACCCCAATCTATTTTTGAACATTTTCCTTATACCAGAAAGAATCAAAATAAGAATAAGAAAAGTAAAAAAGAACACCCAAATCATCCCCCCATCCCACCCTATTTTTCATTTAGTTTTTGTCCCCATTTTACTACTCATCCATCCATCCATAAACTGGATAAAGGAAGTGTGATCCACAGAGTTTTCACAATCACACTGTCACCCCTTGTAAGCTACACAGTTATACAATCATCTTCAAGAATCAAGCTACTGGGTTGCAGTTTGACAGTTTCAGATATTTCCTTCTAGCTATTCCAAAATACTAAAAACTAAAGAGAGATATCTATGTAATGTGTAAGAATGTCCACCAGGGTGACCTCTCGACTCCATTTGAAATTTCTCAGCCACTGAAGCTTTATTTCATTTCATTTCGCATCCCCCTTTTGGTCAAGAAGATGTTCTCAATCCCATAATGCTGGGTCCAGATTCATCCCTGGGAATCATATCCTGCATTGCCAGGGAGATTTACACCCCTGGGAGTCAGGTCCCACGTAGTGGGGAGGGCAGTGAGATCACCTGCCAAGTGAGCTTAGAGAGAGAGGGCCTAAGAGGCTGACTTTTACTAGAAGCTCCATAACTCCAGTGGATAGGGAGATGAGAATTTTATGGCCAAATCTGTCGGAATTTCTCAAGCCCAATTTCTCATTTTCTAGAGAGAAATTTAAAACCCAGAGACATGAGGGAACTTGTCCAAGGTTGCACAGCCATGAGGCCCAGTGGAAGAAGCACAGAGCTGGAGCCCAAAGCCAGCTCTGCACTCTCCAGCTGGATGGAGGCCCCTTGGCATGGTTCCCTACTCCAGGGATGGAAAATTCCTGTTGGGGCCTCTTGAGACAGCACAATTATTATTAACACCTCTTCCCTTCTTGTAAGTGTCTGGACACACCATGTGCCTCTCTCTGTGGCAGTCTGCCCACCTGGCCCATGCACTACGTGTACTGTACACGTTTCCCCCATTTGCCCCCCACCAGCAGACATTACCGGTTCATAAGAGGTCCAGAGAGCTGCCAGGCCTGCACACAGTATCCAAGACAGCCATGACCAATCAACCAACATTGTCAGGGGAGGTGAAAATGATTTGTCATCCCTACTCATGGTACCTAGTATTTGATTTCTTAGGTCTTGAGTTTTCTAGTGACTGAAGAAAATCCATTGGTCATTGGGACTCAGTCTTTGAGCCATAAAAAGGGAAGAACAAAATGTCCTGGTATCCTTCTACTTATTGTAGAAAGGAGGCCCTTGGCAGAAATATGGCTGTGAGTGTTAAAGCCCATAACTCCAATGAGGTTGCCAACTTCAGGAGTTCATGGGAGAGGAAAAAGATTTTAAGAAACATATTGCATTTTGAACAGCAAAAAAGCACCATTAAAAAGTTAAAGGGCATATGACAAATAGGGTAAAAATGTTTGCCAATTTGACATTAGATATCTTAATAGCCTTAATATATAAAGGGCCGTGAGACTTCAACAAGAAAAAACAAACACTCCATAGAAAAATTGTCAAATGATGCAAACAATTCACTAAAGAAATACTAATGACCCAATAAACATATAGAAGAAAGTGTCAGCTTTGCAGCTAGTCAAATAAATGGAAACTCAAATAACTGTAAGAAACTCTTTCTAGCCTACAAAACTAGGAAAAGTCAAACCTAAAAAGATTATATGGAATGTGGCTAGTATGTGTGGGGAAAGGAGAACTCTTTAAGCCTGGCTCGTGGGAGTATAAATTGGGACATTCGTATCATTAGCTAGCAATAACTTTCTAAATGTGCATATCCTTTGATTCTGATATACCACATTTAGGAGCTTACCAAGGAAGTAATTAGGACACGTAAAAAGATTAGCTAAAAGATTGTTCTAAATAGTGAAAAATGAGGGGGGAAAGGTCAGATTAGGTTGAATTAATTTAGCTCATTTATAATATGGAATAAAGTGTGTGCATTTAAAATAATCTTATAGAATTAGTTACTGACATGGAAAGATGTTTACGGATAAAAAGTATTGCTTTAAAAATTGCCAGAAAATGAAGTAAGGAATGAAATACCCCACCTTATCACCCCACATATGTCTTGAGTGTTTTAAAGCAGAATGCTCAGAATGGTTATTACAGGGTGATTTTTATTGCTTATTTCTATTTTAAACCATCTTTACTGCACATTTTTACTTGTTATGAGGAGATGGTGTACCTACCACACAGCGGTTTAAACCACAGGTTCTGAAGTCACATATCCAACTTTGAATCCTGTGCAATTCCAAATTCTATGACACCTGCAACCCTCTGTTTCTGCATCTGTAAAATGGGATTTGCTGCTGTCAGGATAAAATGTCAAGTGTCAGGCAAACCCCAACAGACAGTAAACATCCAGGTAGTGTTGTTTATCATTATTATTAAGGAAGAAACAGCAAAAGTCCAAAGTTATTTTTTTATTAAAACATACATTGTTGCCCTCACTTAAGTAGCCGGAGGTGATTCATAAAATATTATTAAAATTAATTTCACCAGTTTCTTTTTTACTTTGTGCTGATGTGGCTACTCAAAAATTTTAAATGACATCTGGAGCTTGCATTACATTTCTCTGGGAAAGCGCTGCTCTAAGATCTCTCGCTGCCTGCGGGGACCACTGGTCAGAGACTTGCTTTGTCTGCAGGTCTCCTTGTTGTCTAAGGAGCCCCTCTTCAAATGTGAACATCTGGATCATTCTCCTCAGGTCTGGGCTTGGCCAGGAGGTTGACAGGTTGGCAGGGACTGGGAACAGCCGGCCACGGGATGAAAAGGAGGTGGGAAAAATGCTGAAGAGAAGCTTTTAGCACAATGCTCCCTACCCCGGCCCTCCCAGACACTCCAGCCAGGATCTTTGGACCCTGAGATTTGTTGCTCAGCTCTTCCCTGCCCGAAGCCCCTGGCAGTGGGGAGTGGGTGGGCATAGGGAGTAGCAAGGCTGGTAGGGGCAGGTGCAAAGTCTGCCACCTGAAGACTCAGGGGCCACTGGTACTAGGGGATGGTCAAGCAGCAGACTGCACTGAGTAATATTTCAGAGGGCGGAGTGTGAACGGGACACCCAGAAAGAGGAGCTGGGGGCGACAATGGGCAGCAGCGCATGAAGCCCGGGTCTTGGCAGCAATGGAGAGGCGAGGCCAGAGGCGGCAAAGGTACATGAGGAAGGGGCCCCTCATTCCAGGAGTGTGGTGGGGGGGTGCCAGGCCCTCAGCCGCGCGTCCCCCAGAGACGGCTCTTCAGGGTGCCCTGTGGAGACCACCATCATTTGCTGTCTCGAGGGACTGTTTGGCTGAAACTCTGTGCTATTGCAGATCAGGGCATGAAACCATAGCCTTACTGGTACCTCTGGTAATGTGATGCTTTTGGGGACCCCCCCCCCAACAAGGCTGTGGAAGCTTTGATTACGCACACACAGCAATGTCCAGAATCAGCTAGACGGTTGTCGCCTTGACACAGACTTCAAGCTGCTGTGTCCTCAGCACCAGGTTGTAAACACCTTGTTATTCCCAGAAAGGGTTCAGAAAAATGATCATCTAGTTGATGTGAGTCTGTACTTGGCTAGTGGCTGACGCGTAGGCGGAGGGGCTGCTCTGCCGCTTACCATTCCAGCGCTATTTCCAGCCTCGAACCCTTGCCTGAGCAGGAGGATCTTTGCATCATTTGTGGCTTTACCAAGAAACTACTAGGGGTATTCACAACGGAGGGGCTCCAAAGCAGGGGCTGGTTCCGCAGAGGACACTGGGGGAACACCGAGATTCGTGGCTGGTGGAAGGTACCACAGCTTCGGCTGGAGGGCAGAGGAGGGAGGCGGTGCTACTGCAGCCCTGGGAATGACCAGGAGCTGGCTGAGTGGGAGCGGGAATCCGCCAAAGAGGGGAAGCAAATGCTGCGGAGCTACCACGTGAAGCAGGAGGTGTGCCCCAGTGTGCCCCAGCGCGCCCCAGAGCGCTCCGGTCTCCATGCGCGAGCCTGCTATTGGCAGAATCCAGCAGGAAGCCAGCTGCCCTGTGAGCGCCTCTGCAAATCAAAGCCAAGAGATGAGAAGGGCGATGATCTCAGGGCACATGTGCCTTGGCCCCATACCATCTCCAGTGGTCACCGTCACTGTGAAAGAGCGTTGCTATTGTAAGAATTGAACTGCCTGCCCAAGACCCTGCTTGGCTGGTGGAGTCAGGATTCAGCACAAATCCATGTCCATGAGTGCAGGGAACCCACTGCTGAGATTTCCTTACTGACAGCAGCACAGAAATGCCTTCCCAAATGCCCAAAGGCGGCCCCTTCCTCCAGGATGACAGATGTGGCAGAGAAAAGGCTGAGTCTCCAGGTCGCTAAGTCAGTCTAACTCCTTTCAGACTTGATGAGCCTTGCCATAGTATTTGAGTCATCTATTTTCTGGCTCATCAGGATTTTTAGGCTAGGCAATAAGCATCTAAATCACCCAGTGGTGCTCAGTTCAGACCTTCTCGTGCCTGTCGGTGACCAACGCCTCTGCCACCTCTGTCTTCAGGTATTCCTGAAGAACAGCTTCCTTGAAACCAGCACGGGGACCCTTCCCCGTCACCTGGACTCAGCTTGGGGCCATAGATTGACAGTCAGGGCTATGGCTGTCTCTGTAATCAAAGATTGCCTCTCAGTCAGTCTGCATGAGAACAAATACTGTAGTCCCTAACCACTCCATTCACATTCACTTCTTTTTTTACAGCATTATTGGCAATATTTCACCAATCATAAACTTTACCATTCACATTCACCTTTTGAGCTGAACTGCGTGTTGCAATTAATAATGAGGGGCAGTTGACCTTCTGGTCTCAGTAGGCCAGGTGAATTAATGAGAACTAAGAACGGTGACAGGGAAGACACACCTGTGGATTTAAATGCATCAAGTATGATCCTATGGGATGGAACGTGGAAGGACGTAGATTTATGATTTTTTGGTTGTAGTTTCATTAAGGGAAACATTTGAACACTGACTGAAGTTTTCTAGGTTTCATTTAGATTTGATGTGTCTAGTAGACACAGCTTTTACCTGCTTTGTATGTGAGGGTCTCAGTATTGGGTAGCCAGTAGTTATAGGGGTTGAGAAAACAGGGTTTCCATTTGAATTCAGGGGTACAAGGAAGCAACCACCTTTTTTTCCCTTTTCAATGCTTACAACTGAAGGGACACTCCCACTATCCTCAGTATTTTAGCATCTTAAAACGAGAAATAAGGGACTCAATTCCTAAAGTCTTTGGCAATCTTAAGAACAAGTGTCCATAATAAGTTTTATAAATACTGTTTTTGGCTATTCTCAGCCAAGATACTTAACATGTTTGGTTTGGGCTTTCCTCTTTGTTGCCACCATCACCCTAGGATCAGAACCTGAGCCAAAACAGATTATATCCTAATGCCTGCCCTGGAAATGATCCATATTCTGTCAGAGGGAAGAATGTGGGGTCCTCACATCTTAGATTACTAACTCTTGTGAAAGCAGAGAGATCAGCCTTGAAGGAATGAGAATCTATACTAGAGAGAGAAGAAAGAGAGGAAGGAAGGAAGGATGAGAGGGAAGGAAGGAACTAACATTACAAGGGAAAGACCTGAAGATACTGACATCTGGGATTCCCTCATGAATGGCCCAGCCTGATCACTCTATAACATTTGTTCTCAACTGGGGGTGATTTTGCCCCCCAGGGGACATTTGGCAATGCCTGGAAACATTTTGGTTGTCATAACTGGGTGTGTGTGTATGCTTCTAAACATTGCACAGGACAGTCCCCCATAACAAAGAACTTTCCAGCTCAAAATGTCAATAATACTGAGGTTGCAAAACCTGCCTGACAGTGAAGCTCAGTATCTACAAGCCCACCATGTGCTTGAAACAAACAAGTATGGTTTTAATCATTTACCCCTAAGCATGAGCAGACAGTCACTGATAAGCAGACATTTGAAGAAAGCTGTCAACGTGAACAATATGATCAGAACACAGAAGCAGAGAAAAAGAGACTTGAGTGAAACAATGAAAATAGAGAATGAAATGACAGGAAGAAAGGAAGGAAGGGAGGGAGGGAGGAAAGAAGGAAGGAAGGAGATGAAGAAAATAAGAAAGAAAAGAAGATACCAGATCCATGAAACAAAAGCAGGATGCTATTAAAAGCAGATATTTCAAAAACAAATAAGGCCTCTCACTCTGACCTTTCTTTTTTTTTCAAGGGTGCCTGCATGTTTTCACACATGGGGTACCTAATAAATTTTCTACCTACTTGCTCAAAAAAAAAAAAAAAGTCAGTAAGCTAGAAGACACAGCAACCGAATTTGAATAGACAGAAGAACAAATGGAGAAAAGTATGGAAAACTTTGAGCAGGGTCTTAGTGAAATGATTGACAACACAAAGCACACAAACTTGTCCCAGAAGGAGAAGAGAAGGCAAAAGGACCAGGAAGAATATTCAAAGAAATAATGGCTGAAAATTTTCAACACTTATAAAGGACATAAATATGCAAATCCAAGAAGTCCAATGTACTCCTAACAATAAATCCCAATAGACCCACTCCAAGACACATACTGATCTGGCTGTCAAATGCCAAAGAGAAGGAGAAAATTCTGAAAGCAGCAAGAGAAAAGTGATTCACCACATACAAAGGAAGCCAAATAAGACTAAGTGCTGATTTCTCATCAGACATCATGGAGAAAAGAATGTGGTGGTATGATACATTTAAGACACTGAAAGAGAAAAATTGCCAGCCAAGAATTCTCTACCCAGCAAAGCTGTCCTTCAAAAATGAGGGAGATTTTAAAATATTCACAGATATGCAGAAGCTGAGAGAGTTTGTTAATAAGAGACTTGCCCTACAAGAACTACTAAAGGGAGTTCTGCTGGCTGAAAATAAAAGACAGGAGAGAAAGGCCTGGAGAAGGGTAAAAAATTAAAGAGTATTAGTAAGGGTGACTAAAAGGATAAACAGAGAGAAAAACAGATCTGATAAATAAAAACCAAAGGAAAGATGATTGAAGTAAGAGCTACCTTTACAGTGATAACCTTGAATGCTAATGGATTAAACTCCCCAAACAAATGACAGAGATTGGCAGAATGGATTAAAAAATATGATACATATATATGCTGTTTACAAGGGACTCATTTTAGATCCAAAGACACAAAGAAGTTGAAAGCAAAAGAATGGAAAAAGATATTCCACTCAAAAAAAAAAAAAAAAAACTCTTGAAAATTAAAAATGTGATAACAGAAATAATACACACTAAATAGGTTAGAATATAATGTTGAGAAAATCCTCCAGTAGAGCAAAAATCAGAGATGGAAGCTAGGAGAAAAAAATATAAGAATTAGTAGAGGGTGATCCAAGAAGTCGAATATCAAAATAATAGGCATTTCATAAAGAGAAGACAAGGAAAATAGAGGGAAAGAAATAATCAAAAAGTATTTCAAGATAATTCCCCACAGCTGGAAAATGAGCATTTGGTTTTGAAGGGTGAAGTAGACTCATACCCAGGTACATCATGAAGGATTTTTCAATACCGATGTAGTAGCTTGGCATTGTGTACTCCAGAAAAACATGTTCTCAATCTTAATCCATTCCTGTGGGTGTGAAGCCAGTACAAATAGGAGCTTTTGATGAGGTTACCTCAGTTAACTGCATCAGGATGGGTCTTAATCCTATTCCTAGAGGTCTTTTAGAGGAGGCCACAGAGAGAGAAGCCATGGGGAACAGCCAGAAGCTGGAAGTCAACAGAATCCATAAAAGAAAGATGCTGCCGCTATGTGCATTGCTGTGTGACAGAAAAGCCAAGGAACCCTAAAGGTGGCTGCCAGCTACTGAACTTGGGAGGAAGCAAGCCTTCTAACCATAGAAACTGTGAGCCAATAAATTTCTGTTGTTAAGCCCACCCAGTGTATGGTATTTGTTTTAGCAGCCAGGAAACTAAAACAATGGGTAACAAAGAGACTATCTTACAAGCCTCAAGAGGGCAATGAAAAAACCAGGTCACATTTAAAGAATGTCATCATAATGACTTCAGACTTCTCATTATCATGCTGGAAGCAAATAGACAGTTGTCATAATGCCTTCAAAATTCTGAAAATAAATGGTTTTCAATCTAGAATTTCTATACCCAACAAAATGATCAATTTAGCCAGAGGATGTAGTAAAGACAGTGCGGGACATGCAAGATTCCCCATAATTTATCTGCCATATACCTTTAATTAGTATGCTACTGACAGATGATTCCTCCAAAAGAAGAGATGAAAAATCATCCAAGAAATAGAGAATCCAGCACAGAAGAAAAAGGGAAGGTGAAGGGTTTGCATGGCGTGGGGTGGCAGTGGGGGCACCCAGATCAGATCAGAGCAAGCCAGACATGTCTGAATATACTGAGAGAGATTGGCAGGGAGTTTAGGATCTGATTATTCATAAAATCCAACAATTATAGCTCCAGGAAAAAAAAAATAGTGCAGAATCTAAAATGGCATACTACGCAACTCGGTTGCAAAGTGGATGCTGATCCAACCCAGCTGTAGCTCTACTTGGGGGCGGGTTGCAGAGAGGAAGGGTGTTTATGGTACAGTGGAGTACACGGGACTCCCACATTTGTGGCACTCCATGGTCACAGTATGAGGAGGAAAAAGCCTCATCTTCTAAAGTGGGAAGCCCATAGATAATACTTCACATTGAAAAAAATCAAAAGTAGCAATCAAGGCATGTTACTTAGTGTGCTGGTTTGGATGTGTTATGTCCCCCAAAATGCATGTTCTTTGATGTAATCTTATGGGGACAGACATATTAGTGTTGGTTGGGTTGGAATCCTTTGATTGAGTGTTTCCATGGAAATTGACTCAATCAACTGTGGGTGAAACATCTGATTGAATTATTTCCATGGAGATATGGACCCTGCCCATTCAGGGTGGGTCTTGATTTAATCACTGGAGTCCTATAAAAGAGCTCACAAACAGAAGGACCTCAGAGCAGCTGCAGCTTAGAAGGACATTTTGGAGACGGATGTTGAAAGCAGACTTTTGCTGATGCTTTGGAGATACTAGCCCAGTGTTTGCTCCAGAGAAGCTAAGAGAGGACAAAACGCCCCAAGAGCAACATTTTGAAGAATGCACAGGAGCTGAGAGAGGAGCTGGAACACAACCCAGCATCAGCTGATGCCAGCCACATGCCTTCCCAGCTAACAGGTTTTCTGGTTGCCATTAGCCTTCCTTCGCTGAAGGTATACTAGTGTTGATGCCTTCATTTGGACATTTTTTATGGCCTCCAGACTGTAAATTTTGTAACCAAATAAACCCCATTTATAAAAGCCAATCTACTTCTGGTACTTTGCATAACAGCAGCATTAGCAAACTGGAACACTTAGATATACAAAGATAAATACCAAAAGAATCTGATGAAAGGGTTGAATGCATTTGCTCCTGGGAAAGGGAAATTGGAAACGGAGAGAATTACAGACCTATTGGACTCAAGACCAGGTGCTTTATCGCTTTGATAAAAACACAAACCTTAAAAGGCAGGAGGGAGGGAAAGGATAGAGGGACGGTGGGAGGGAGGAGATGTATCCTTTACAGCTGCCACCTGCTGTATCCATGGAACAATGCTATAACTGATGTTCTGCTTGAGCTGTACCCTCCTTCACACCGGAGCACAAAGCCTGCGATAGAGAAGGTGGAGAAGGCATTTGCTGCAGGCCCTGCTTCTCATAGGACACCCTATGTTCATCAGTCCTGACGGTTTCTATTAAAACTCAACCACAGACATAATGCATATGGATGAATAAAGCCAAAGGGATGGGTTTCTTTCAGGATAAGTCTGACTCAGGAAAGGGTGGCGTGATTTGGATTTCTGATCCTCAGCAAAGTGTACTCTTTAACTTCTTGCTGTAACCTGCACGTAGCACACTTCCCAAGTTAAATGAACCCAGCCCCATGGGCATTGTGAAATAGCAATGACTGTGAGTGTCTGTGACTACGAACAACCCTTTCATTTGGGTGGTTCTTTTCTTAAAATTGTCCTTATTTGATCTTTGTAATAACCTGGTAAGGTCTGCAGGACAGGTTTTCTCATCCCCATTTTCTGTGTAAGGACAGTAGGTGGAAGAGTGATATAAGTAGGACAAGCTTTGGAATCAAACAGGCTGGGGTGACTGGCTTCCATGCACTTCCTGTGTGACCTTGAGCAAGTTGCTTAGCTTCTCTGAGCATGTCAAGTAATGTTTACTGCATTGGATGGTTGCCAGGATTACATGAAGTTAGGTCTGTAAAACCTCATAAGTACTAAGCAAAGGAGGGTTTTCCCTCCCCTGTTCTCTTCAAGTGTAAATATTTCCTTGAAAACTCTTATTTTGTTTGAAAAATAATGTATCTGAGCTTCATTTCTTATTGTTTAAATGCCTTTTAAATTGCCTATTACACACACACACACGCACACAATCCACCACAAATTTTCAATCTCCCTTATCCTGTGGTTTCACCCACAGTCAACACACTGGATCCATCAGGATTCTTAGCCCCAGGCTCCTCCTCCACTTGAGCTAAAAAGTACCTTATTGAAAGTATCTCACTAAATTGCTGGGAAACGTGAGGCCAGCATCATGGGCAAAACCATCCCCCAGGACTAGCCGTTCATTTCTCCACTCAATGAATATTTACTGAGCACCTCCTACGTTCCTGTTCTCGGAGACAGTTCTAGACCCTGGCATGCAGCAGTCATCAAAACATGCAAAAAGCTTTGCCCTTATGCAACTTACATTCCAGTGTCAGGGAAAGAGAGTGAAAAAATGAAATAAGTGAAATATACAGCATTTTAGATGGTAATATGTGTTTTAGAAAAATAAAGTAGGGACAGAAAGAATGAAGATTACACTTTAAAATAGGGACGTGGGAGAAGTTGTGGAGGTGGCATTTGAATAAAAAGTCAATATATTGTGTCAGTGGTGATAATGCTTTGGGGAAAATAAAGGTGGAGATTGGGCATGTTGTGGGAGAGGGTAGAAAGGATACTGCTATTTATATAGAGTGGTCAGGGATGGTCATACTAGTTATGCAACAGTTGAACAAAGACCCAAAGGAACTGACAGACTGAGGTTTGTAGATTTCATATGGAAGAGTGTCCAGGCAGAGAAGAAAAAGGGGCAAGGCTGGGGGATGGGGCAGGTCTGGCCCCTAGAAGGGGCAGAGGGAGTGTAGGGGAGAGGAGAAGCCCAGGAGGTGGCCAGGTCACCACATATCAGGCTTGTAGAACACGTAAGAACTTAGGCTTTTACGGTGAGGGATACAGAGACTGTATATGTCTAGAGGAGCATGCACCTGTACGTGGGAAACCCTGTCACTTTTTATTACAGTGCGATATTATACACTTCTTGTTTTTGCTTTCTTTCTATCACTCAATGATACCTTATGTTAATAGGATTAAGTACCCCCAGAAACACAGGTTCCAAATCTTCATCTGCATCCCTACAGGTATATAAATTGGATCTCTTAAAGACGTTATTTTTAATTAAGGTGTGACCCAACTTAGTCTAGATGGAGCTTATTCTGTATTACTGGGGGCCTTATAAAGAGAACCTGGAAGTCACAGAAGTGAGAAAGGAGAAGACATCACCATAGGACGGGAGCAGACGTGCAAGCCAAGGAACCCCAAGGATAGCTGGCAGCCAACATTGGACCACTTCAGATTTTCAGAAGAAAGCAAGCTTTGCTGATTTTGGACTTCTTCTAGCCTTAAAATCATGCACCAATAAATTCCTGTTGCCCACCCATTGTGTGGTGTTCATCATAGCAGCCTGGCAAACTAAGACACTCCCTCTGGTTCTTTCTATGGTTGCTTAATTGTAGGGGATGTTGCTGTGCCACACAGACTCCTCCTCAAAGCTGGATCCACGAATGAGTCAGAGAATGACTCAGCACACCTGGTTCCTCCTTGGGCATTTCCCTCCCTCAGCCCAAGGGAGCTGTCACGCCCAGGGCTGGCTCTCCTCCTGGGGACAGTCGATATCCAACAGTGCTCCATGCACGGGTGCCAAGACGCGGCCTCTTGCTTCATTTAGGGACAACTCTGAAGGCTATTCCAGCTCCAGAGTTTCCTGTGAGCTGAGGCCTTTGCAGCAGGGGCCCAATTGTGCTTTCCTTGCCCTCATCCGTTTGTTCTCAAGAGCCTTAGTAAATTTCTTAACTGAAAATCTCCATTCAAATCTGTTTCCTGGTGTGCTGGCTTGGATGTATTACATCCCCCAAAACGCCATTATCTTTGATGAAATCTTGTGTGGGCAGACGTATTAAGGTTGATTAGATTATAATTCTTTGGTTGAGTGTTTCCATGGAGATGTGACCCACCCAACTGTGGGTGATAACTCTTACTGGATAATTTCCATGGAGGCGTGGCCCCGCCCAATCAGCCTGGGCCTTGATTAGTTTACTAGAGCACTATATAAGCTCAGACAGAAGGAGTGAGCTTGCTACAGCCAAGAGGGACACTTTGAAGAACACATAAGAGCTGAAAGAGTAGCTGCAGCTTACATTTTGGAGATGGTCTTTGAGAGCAGACACCAGCCACGTGCCTTCCCAGCTAACAGAGGTTTCCGGATGCCATTGGCCATCCTCCAGTGAAGGTACCCGATTATTGATGTGTTACCTTGGACACTTTATGGCCTTAAGACTGTAACTGTGTAACCAAATAAACCCCCTTTATAAAAGCCAATCCATTTCTGGTGTTTTGCATTCCGGCAGCATTAGCAAACCAGAACCCCTGGGAACCCAGGCATAGCCTAAGGAAGCAGCCGCAAGCATAGGACTTTAAAGCTGGCTTACTTCCCACGAGCTGGCAGTGAAAACCCCATCCCTGGTGGAGTACAAATGAGCTCTTGCTTGCTCAGTGGTACTATGGCTTACTTTCATGGGTGGAAACTGGGATGGAATATTGGTGGAAGGATATTCACTGGTGGGTGCCATATTTCAGACTCTTGAGAGGTTCAGAAAAAGAAGCAATGATAAGGAGTTTATAGAATCAGATGGCTATTGCTGAGCACTACTAAGGCACCGAAGACAAACAATAAAACACTGAAGGTATTTAAAGGTTGACAGCATAAAAAGGGAATCTCATCTCCTGCAGCTGGTGGGAAGAAAAAACAAAAAAACAAAAAAAACAACGGAGGATCAGGCCAAAGACTTAGTTATAAAGGAAGCCAAGCTCCAAGGATGGTTGAATTTGCAACCCCACTGGCCTGCTTCACCAAAGTCAAGACATGACTTGGGAAGGGATGGAAGCCTGAGTCATGCTGGGGAGAAACCGGTTGATACACTGAGAAACTTTGAAACCTTGGACTCCCCTGAGTCTTCTGAGCCTGCAGAAGGCTAGCACTGCCCCTTTGCTTGCAGGTGATGCAAAAGATTCTGCCTTGAGATCAGTATGTACCTTGTACTAGACTAGGATCAAGTCTCAACCTAAACTGGGACAATTATTTGACTCTGGCCATCAGGAGGAGGTAGGGCTGCTATTGCAAGACAGAGCAAGGAAAAATGCATTTGGCTCCCTAGGGTATACATGGGGTGGGCAGGGTCTCTTGGTTTCTCCACACCCAATTTGGATGGTAAATGGACTGATGCAGCAGCCGTGGCCTGAGAAGCCTTGGTGATCAGGGGCTCAGAGCACTTAGGGATATTGGCTAAGTCCCCTAGACCAGCTGAGTTGTTAGTCGGGCTTGAGGGGAATGGAGAAGGGGTTGCAGAGCAGGGAAGGGAGAGCATCTGCTGGGGCCTGTCAGCAGTGGGCATTAGAGTTTGGCTAATTAGCCTGTGAGTTTCTCCAATAAAAGAGACCCACCCGGATCTTTTTTTTTTTCTCCTTGTTCTTTTTTTATTGTGAAATTTAACATATATACAGAACTGTGACAACTTTCAAAATGTGATTTAACAGAGAGCAAATTTCAAAAAATGTTTTGGGGTACACATACACACACACACATTTTAACAACTTTGCACATTAGATGGCATCTGAGATTTTATCAAACATAGTAAGTACTTTAAAAATACCATCATTTTTTTTAAATTAAGATTTATTCACATACCATACAGTCATCCAAAGTATATAGCCCATTGATCACATTACCATCATATAGTTGTTTATTCATCACTGCGATCAATTTTTTTTAACATTTTCTTTGTATCAGAAAAAGTGAAAGCAAGAATAAAAAAAACAAGAGTAAAAACAGAACACCCAAATTGCACCCACCCATTCTTCCTTTAGTTTGTTTTTTTTTTTTTTGCCTCCGTTTTTCTACTCATCCATCCACACACTGGACAAAGCGGAGTGTGGTCCATATGGCTTTCCCAATCACATTGTCACCCCTCAGAAGCTACATTTTTATACAATCATCTTCAAGATTCATGGGTTCTGGGTTGTAGTTTGATAGTTTCAGGTATTTACTGCTAGCTATTCCAAGTCATTAGAACCTAAAAAGGGTTGTCTATATTGTGCGTAAGAGTGCCCACCAGAGTGACCTCTTGGCTCCTTTTGGAATCTCTCTGCCACTGTAGCTTATTTCATTTCCTTTCACATCCCCCTTTTGGTCAAGAAGATGTTCTCCATCCCACGATGCTGGGTCTAGATTCCTCCCCGAGAGTCATATTCCACGTTGCCAAGGAGATTTATACCCTTGCCACCCGGATCTTAAAGGAGCTGTTCCTGGACATAAAAGAACTGAACAAATGAATCAGAAGGGCAAGGGGTGTATAGCGGCAAAGCCCACATTGTCCCACTCAGGTCCCGCCACCGGGAAGGAGGACTTCACGCCCCTGTTGCCAGGATTTGGGGTCATCCATGGTCTGAGCTGAATCTCTCTCTGGGAATTGACCTCTGCTGAAGGCTGCTTCACTCCAGGTTAAGTCCGGCTGTGTGCAAGTACAAAAGCCTGGCGCTTGTGTGCAATTCAGGGCAGCTCTGAACGGCCTGTCCAGCTCCAGCTCTCCATGGGACTGGTGGGGGCCTCCCTAAGAGAAGTGGTTCCCCCAAGTGCATATCCCAATAAACCTTCTGCTTGTTGCTGTCAGTCTCAGCAACTGTTTCTGGGGGAATTTATCCTAAGACAATATTATTTCAAGATGCCAATAAACCGTAATGCATCCAACCATTTCCTTGTCAATGACCCTCACTTTGTTTTCCTATTTTGCCAAGAAAAACATTGCTACAATTAACATTCATGTAAATATAGCTGTAAATACATATGGGTTCTTTCATTACTCTGAGTTAGATTCCAGGACTGGGATGGCTGGATTGTAGTTTTAAATTGAGTAGGTATGCCAGATTGCTTCCTAAAAATGCCATAACAATTCACATTTCAGCAACAATGTATTAGAGAACCTTTTTGCCCACAATACATATTAATACTTATTTTAATCAGTCTGTCAGGTATAAAGTGATATGCTGTTTCACTAATTTGCATTTCCCTATTAACCAGTTTGAGTACCTTTTTATGTTGGTTATTTGGGTTTACTTCTCTGTGAATTGTTGTATTAATTGGATTAGTTTCAGCTGCATATAGTGGAAAACCCAAAAATAACAGAGGCTTAAACTGGATAGTTTATTTCTGTCTCCTGTAAAAGGGTCCTGGAGGTAGGCAGTGCTGGATTGGTATGATGGCTTTGTAAATTCATCAGTGACCCAGATATCTTCTAGTGCTCCATTTCACTCCCCTCAGGGAACAGCCATGGTCCTTAGCCCCATGTTCCAAGATAGCTGCTAGAGCTCCAGGCATCATGTCCTCATTCCAAGAGGAAAGAAAGAAGCAGGCACAAAAGAGGGCACATTCCTTCCCTTTTCTTTTATAGCTTCTGGGTTGCCTATATGGGCAGAGATGGTTTCATATAGATGGAGTATCTTATATTTTCTTCTAATATTTGAGTTGCATTACTTTTTTTTAAATTAAATCTTCAATTGTTTTGTGTATGGTGTAACACAGGCTTCAACTTGATAGACTCCCAGCTGGATGGCCAATTGTGCCAGAACCATTTATTAAGTGGCCCATCCATTTCCTGCTGAGTTGAAATACCATCTTTGGTGAACACTAAATTCACACACACAATGGGATTTATTTGGGGACTTTTTTTGGTAATAGTAACTTTTAACTTTTTTACTTATTTGAAACAAATGGGCTTCCCACCCTTCCCTCTCTGGCCCTTTCTCTGCTGGTTCTTGCCTGGTGATGGTCTAGAGAAGGCCATATGCTGGGCAAGTTGCAATCTTCCAAAGTCATCCATGCTTTCCTTTTCACATAACCTAATTCAAGTCCTTGGCCTGTGTTTTGTTTCCAGGGCTGCTCAAGTAAATACCTTGCAATGGGTTGGTTTAAACCATGGGAATTTATTAGCTCATGATTTTGAAACTAGGAGAAAATCATCAAGTCTTCATCAAGGCAATTCTTTCTTCCCAAGACTGGTGTTCCGGGGCTGGCTGCCAGCGATTTTGGTCTTTGGCTCTTCGGTCATGTGGCAATGCACATGGTGGCCGGCCTCTCCTGGCTCTCCCTTCTCTTCTGGGTTCTACTGAATTTTGGCTTCTTGTTTCCTGTGGCTTTCTCCAGTGACAGAATTATAATAAATAATAATAAAAGACTCCAGTAATAGGATTAAGACCCATCCTGATTGGGCTGGGCCACTCCCTAACTGAAGTAGCCTCATCAAAATGTCCTGCTTAGGGTTTACACCCACAGGAATGGATTATTTTTAAGAACGTTTTTCTGGGGTACATACAGCTCCAAACCACCACAGCCTGTGCCAGAGTATTTTGCAGTGGGCACAGTATTGTTGGGGGTCACTTCAGTGGGCAATTCACACATTCAAGTGCTCTGGCTTCCTTGCAACATGCTCCATCAGCCACCCTGACTCGCTCAGCTTCCTACTGGACTCCAAAATGTTAGGGGGTAGATTTCAGGTCTTACACATTCCCCACCCACCCCCAGAGCAATGTCTTACTCTGCAGCCATGGTTTTGAGAATAATCTGCACTTTACCTGTATCAACTCCCTTAGCCCATAACAGCCCCATGAGTTAGGGACTCTCATTATGGTCTCTATCTTACAGATGAGGAGGCTGGGACTTGGGAAGATTTAGAAACTTGCCTGAGATCTCTCAGAAGTAGAGCTGGACCTCAGGACCAGGCGATCTAACTCCAGAGCCCATTCAGGTTACCTCCAAGCTGCACTTGCCCAGTTCCCTGCCATGGGAAGGCAGGGCAGCCTGCAGTGCACCCCCAGTGCCAGAGATAAAATGGACAGACAGATGGCACAGGCATGTTTGTCTGGTGTGTCCAACCAGGCCTAGGCCCCTTGTCTGAGCTTGGGTCAAGCTGCCACATGGGAAAAGAGGGAGCAGAAGGGTTGCAGGGCCCTGAAGGGGAGGCTGACCTGGCTTATTAAGTCCGCTGCAAAGTCTGCTGCATGGAAGAGAAGTGGGAGAAGAAACACAAAGAGGTCGACCAGTATGGTAGGTTGAATTATGTACCCCAAAGTACACTTGCTTTTGGTCTTAGTCTGCATTCCTGGGGATGCGAGCCCATTGTAAATGGGATCTCTTGAAGATGTTGTTTTATTTAGGGTGAGGGTGAGCCTTAATCTGATTACTGGAGTCCTTTATAAGCAGAAGAAATTCAGACAGAGAGCGAGCCAAGGGAAGGAGCCAGAAGCTTGAAGTCAGTGAGAACCCAGAAGGGAAAGGAGAGGACATTGCCATGTGACAGGAAAGCCATGGAACCCAAGGATTGCTGGCCAGTCAAAATGGCCAGTCTTCTAGCCTCTGAAACCATGAGCCAGTTAATTCCCAGTGTTTAACCCACTGCATAGCACCTGGAGACTGAGACAACTAGCCTTCCCCAAGAGCCAAGCTCAGCTCAGGCCTGCATCCAGTATGGTAGAAACTGTGGCCCCTGAACATCTTGGGTTCAGAAGTATCACATCAGCTTCTCATGTTCCTCTGTCCCTCCACCAGGGCTGTGTCCTGTTGGGAGGCAGTTCTCAGTAGTCTCTTGCATTTTGCATATCTGTGGGCAGAGGCACTGGCAGCTTTTTGTTCTGGACTATCTTTTCAAGGCTGCTTGCTATGCCTTAATATACTGTCTCTTTCTGGGGCAATGGGCAGATTTATTTGCTGTCCAAGATAAGGTCTCTTCCAGGGGCAAAAGTTGGGCAGGCTTGCTTATAGCCCATTATAAAAGAATGAGGTTTCATGGCTCCCAGCTGTGATGCAAACCCACGGCAGGCTGAACATCTATCTATGCCTGCCACTGGTCACCGCCATGGGATTTGGAGCAGGGTGGTATGGAGGCAAGAGGAATTGATGAGAACATGAAGCTCATGATCCCTGCTCTGCTGTGAGTGATAAAGCCCTTCTTCTCTGACCCAGGCATCTTGTGTCTTCTGCCAGCTTCTGGGTAATTATGGCAGGCTAACTTGTGAGCATGCAGAAAGGTAAAATCTCAGACCCTTCACTGTTTGTGACAGTTTTTAGTGCTGAGAGAGAATGGGGGGCTTTCTGAAGACAAAGGACTAGGGCCCGCGTGGGCTAACAGCATTCTTCAGAAAAACAGAACCAATGGGATATACACATATATGTAAATATTAAGAGATTAATTATAGGGATTGGTTCATGTGACCATGGGGATGGGCAAGTCTGAATTTCATAGGGCTGGCTGCAAGTGGGAAACTCTGATGAAGGTGATGATGAATTCCCCAGGAGATGCTGAGTAGCAGAAGTAGACAGAGAAATTCTTTTTGTGTCCCTGCTGAAATTTTCAGTTCTTCCTTTAAGGCTTTCAACTGATTGGGTGAGGAACCAGGAGGCTACATTGGAGGCACTGTCAACCAGTGCCCCGACTGATCTAGGTCTTACTTGGATCGTCTACAACAACTGTAAACAAACTTTCTTTCCAGGGATGCCCCGTGTACCCTTGGACTTGTACTTCTTGTAACCAGGACTTCACATGTCTCCCTCCCAGATACACAGACCCTTCACCTTAGAAGTGGGCACAGGAGACCTCAAATCTTTAAGGAAACACCACAGGTAGATCACGTAGCCCTCCGATGACTGTAGAGACCCCTCCAAATGAGATGACCCTTGGTGACTGGGGGTCAGTTTCCTTGAGGGACAACTGTGCATTCTGCAGTCAGTTTTCTCTGAAATGGAAATCATCCAATTAGAAGAGATGGTATGAAATTTAACTGAAGTGCCCAATGACATCATCTCGGCCCTGAAAGCTATTAGGTCTCAACACACTGGCAAGAGTTGTCATGGGTAATGGGAATTCCCTAGACCTCCCCTCTGCTAAAATAATTGCTAACATATCCTGCTGTACCTGGCCAAGTGGAAAGGCCAGTACAGAAATGTGAGGAGGAAGCCACCCTGATATCTAAGGTACATCTTGATGCTTAATGGGATTGCTTCTTCTGGTTGGGTCTTGGACCCAGGGGGTCATGGTTAAAATACGCAGTTTGGTCTCATCCTGCTGCATGGTGTCTCATTGACTTGTTGCATGTAGCCCTATCAACAGTCCTGTCAAATACCATATGAGAAAAAGTGAATGGATTTGGTCCCAGCCCCTGCTGGTCAGAAATAACAGAGTGCCCAATGGAGTGGTTTACTTAGGGAAAAATTCACAAGATGGTGAATGGTATAGAAAATGGTGTAGAAACAAAGGGTGGATATTGTTGGGAGACAATTCCCAGCGGGTCTTTCATGTTTCTGCAGGTCCTCTGAGCAGAGGCACTGACAGCCTTTTGCCCCGCACACAGCAGGTTTGTCTGCCATCCAGTATAACAAAGAAAACATCTCCACCCCAAGCAAAGGAATGAGGTAACCTAAGCTCAGCGTTCCTTGCTGGGACACAAAACCACTGCCTGTGCAGCATCCACTTCTGTGTAGCCCCCATGGGACTCGGGGATCAAGGAGAACCAACACAACACGAAACTCCTACTGCCTGCTGTGAGTAATAGAGTCCTTTTGCTCTGACCCAGGAGTCTTGTGGCTTCTATTAGCATCCATGAAACCTAAAGAGGCAGGCTAAATTGTTAGCTGGCAAGCAGAGTAAAATCTCTGTCCCTTCACAGTTCTTGGCACATCCATTCTGGGCTTTCATCACTTAGAATTGTTTTAATTTGTTCCTAGTTAATAGCTGACAGTATTCTGTTGAATGAATTCTGCAGATGAAATGCTCCCAACTGTCTCCCCATAAAACTTCTGAAAAGCCCGTGGTTTATGGTTGTGTAAACTTCATTTGGGTGTGAATGAAGAGGCAATGACAGGGCATCCTGCAAGCTCGAGGTAGCTAGGGAGGGGCTTTATTGTGGTCTAACAACCATAGACTCTAAGGATATTTCTCTTGCACCATCATCATAGTCACAGGGCACATCTGTGTGTGCGGCATGGCTCTAAGTGATCACGTGCTTCTTCCCATTGAACTTGCACTAAAGTCCTTGAGGTAAAGACCCCAAGGCCACAAACTCTTTTATGAAACCCCTGGGGCCAGATATACTCCGGAATTCCAAATTCACTTGGTCGCTAGCAAATATTTTATTATACAACACCTCCAGCAGGATACAGAAAGGAACCCTGTTATTAAGCACATTTATATGTTTTGTAGTAAAACATATGAATAGCCCTACCAAGTGGGTCTAAGTAAAGGATATAAATGACCTGGGATCAATACAAGTTAGGTGTTTCTCCCAATTAGTTATAATTCTTCTTTTTGACTTTGTCAGAGCTTTTTCGACTTTGGAATTGCAGCCAAGGTATTGTGGATCTGTATCATCACACTCCCCCCACCCCTCGCCCCCATTTTACAGATGAAGAAATGGAGACAGAGAGGTTAAGTAACCTGCCCAAGGTCACACAGCTAAGGTCTGAGTCAGGATTCAAAGCAGGCATGGGGCACAGAGCCCCAGAGCCGTGCCTCAGTAGTGCTCTGCCACTTGCAAGGATACAATTGGCGACAAGCCCATTCTCTGGAGGAGATATGTCCTTCTAGCTCTTTCCTGCTCTTTCCCTGGTTCTGGGCTTCAGGCCTCCTGACCAGCTGTTGGGAATTGGATTGTGTCCCCCACAAAACACATGTTCAAGTCTTAATCTGCATTCCTGTGGGTGTGAACAAGACCTTTGAACAGGCTATTACTGGTTCAGGGGTGGCCAATAGGACTAATAAGACTGTGCTTATTCCTTATAAGCAAAGGAAACTGGACACGGAAGCAGAAGCCAGAAATCAGTGGAAACCAGAGAAGCAGACATAAGGAGAGAGAGCTCGGCATGTGATGCTACAAAATGCAGCAGAGAGCAAGCCCTGCTGATACCCTGATGATGGACTTCCAGCCTCCAAAGCTGCGAGACCATAGATTCCTATTGTTTGGTCCATGGAGTGGTATTTGTCATAGCAGCCCTGGCAAACTAAGACAGTGGCTCAGTCTGGGCAGTCCTGTCCTCCAGGGTAGAACCAAGAGGTGAGAAGGTTCTCAATGTACAGGTCCATGCAAATCAGGCTGTAATTTACTGTGTAAGTCGGTCACAGGCAGCCCCTCCCCTAGATGCTCTGCTCTTTGACACAAGCCCCCAGGACCCCAGGACCCTCCCCTGGAATAGGACCAGTGGCTGTCACCCTGCCAGGCCTGGGCTGTTTGCTTTGTGCTGGGGCCTGGCACTGTTTACTTCTAAGAGACTGCTTGGGCTTATAAAAACTACAAAACTTCCCACATCCCACAGCCCTTTTCCTTTCCAGTTCAGCTGGGGAAGGTAGCAGTGAGAAGTCTTGTGCCAATTTTGGGCTCCAGCTCCTCTAAAGGGACCCCGTTTCTGCACACACACACACAGACACACACACACACCCCAGGGTGCCTGCGACTGGGCCTTCTCTGCTCTCAATTAGACCATCTTCTGAGCTCGCTACATTTTACTCCCTCCACAACAGAAATGACTTTTTCTGAAGATTCAGATGCCAGAATTGACAAGAACAGGGCTTGGGAGGTGGGAGGAGTGTTTTCTACTCTCCTGGCTGGGGTCTACTTCTCTAAGGGTAGCTGTGGGAATTAAGAGGAAAAATCCTGAGGAAACTGCTTTGGAAACCTAACTTAGTGCTGTCAGATGGAAACTTCTGGAAGAATCTCAAGGCGGGAGAAGAGGGGCAGCCAGGCAGACGGCAGGCTCCCTCTGTGGGCCTTGCAAGTGCATGTCTGCTGGAATGCAGCTGGTGTTGCCACTGTATTTCAAACTTTTTTGGCTGTGCCCTCCAGGGAGAAATGTATTCCACATTGCATGCCAGGACTCACAGCCATACCTACGACTGACAGCAGTTAAAAAATATGAATAAATATAAATAGTTTTAAAAATAATCCCTATCTTCATAGAGACAGAAAGTAGACCAGAGGTTATCAGGGGGCTGGGAGGAATGGGGAGTTCCTGAATAATGGGTACGGAATTTAAGTGTCCTGAATTATACTCTTTGAATGGTAAGAACAGGTTTTGTGTGTGTGTATCTATATTGTGCTGGTTTGAATCTATTATGTACCCCAGAAAATGCCATGCTTTTCAAATCCAATCTGTGAGGGCAAACCTATTTTGGGTGGGACATTTGATTAGATTGTTTCCTTGGAGATGTGACCCCACCCTTTCAAGGTGGGTCTTAATTAGTTTACTGGAGTCCTTAAGAGAGCTCACAGGGAGAAGGAGTTCAGAGAAGCCAAGAGAGACATTTTGAAGAGAAGCTAAGAGCTGACACAGATCCAGATACTTGGAAATGCTTGGAGATGCAGATAGATGGACATTTGTAGATGCTAAGCTAAAAGATGAAGCTCAGAGTTTGCCCCAGAGAAGCTAAGAGAGGACCCCCAGATGCTCAGAGAGAAATGCCCCCAGAGACCAAGCAGAGAGCTGAGAGAAGCTGAGAGAGACAGAAGCCCAGAGACATTTTGGAGAAAGCCATTCTGAAACCAGAAGCTGGGAGCAGAGGACCAGCAGACACCAGCCACGTGCCTTCCCAGCTGACAGAGGTGTTCTGGACGCCATTGGCCTTTCTTCAGTGAAGGTATCCTCTTGCTGATGCCTTGGTTTGGACACTTTATAGCCTTAGAACTGTAAATTTGTAACCTAATATATCCCCGTTATTAAAGCCAATCCATTTCTGGTATTTTGCACTCCAGTGGCTTTAGCAAACCAGAACATATGTGTTACCACAATAAAAATTTAAAAAATAAGAATAAAATTGATCCCTACCCTCACCACATGTGACACTTTTGATATTTTCTTTTGGATACCACTGCATTTGGTAAAATGCTGGTTGTGTGATCCACTCCATTGACTTCATGGCCTACAAATGGGTCATGTTGACAATAGCCTAGAAAACACTGCCCTTGGCCATGAGCACTTTGAGGACAGCCCTCTGTCACTTGCTGTGTCTGGCACACAGCAGATGCCACCGAATATGGGAGGATGTTAGTGAGGGGTGAGAGACCAGGTTGAGGGGAGGAATTATAAGATGTTATGATCGTGAGAATCATGAAACTTAGGATGTGTCCCCTTTGCTCTGGCTGCCAGGAAGATGAGAGCAAAATTAAAGCTTAAGCCCAGTGAGTGGTTTAACTCTCATAGTTTTCAAATTTTATGCTTCTATCACATGTCTAATTTTGTAAGATGCCTGTGGTGGCTTGAAATTCCGTACCCCAGAAAAACATGTTCCTAATCCCATTCCTGTAAGTGTGAACCCTTTGTACATAGGACCTTTTAATGAGGTGACTTCAGTTAAGGTGTGACCCACCTCAATCAGGATGGGCCTTAATCCTGTTCCTGGAGGTCTTTTAGAGAAGGCCACAGAGAGAGAAGCCACGGGGAGCAGCCAGAAGCTGGAAGTCAATGGGACCCAGAAGAGAAAGAAGATGCCACCATATACAATATCATGTGATGGAAAAACCAAGGAACCCCAAAGATTGTTGGTCAGCCAGAAGATACCAACCCTGGATGGAAGCCAGTCTTCTAGCCTCTGAAACCACAAGCCAATAAATTCCTGTTGTTTGAGCCAACTCGTTGTGTGGTATTTAGTTTCTCAGCTGCTAAAACAATGCCTCAAATCCTTTTTGAAAGAACCAGGTATATATAAACACACATACACACATACACCAATGAGCAAACAGACATGTTACAGATTTGGATGCATGTTCATAGATTTGTATTTGCACCTATTTCTTGTTTTGGCAATGTCCAGATGCCCAGGCTTCTTGCAAAACGAGGATTCCTGCCCAAGTCTTCTATGTTAAAAAAAGACAAATAACATGTCTATCAAACATGACTCCAATTTTCAAGCCCCCTGCACCAGGGCTGCTGCCAACAATTAACTTCAGAAAACTTTCTCCAGCACAGAAGCAAGTTGCTTTGGCTGTCTGGGGCTCTTCAAACTGTCCCCACCATGGTCCAGAGCAGACTCAAGAGACTCTAACAAACTCCAAGGCTGGTCCACTTGCCCCTGGCCTGGACAAACCATTTCCTTCTCTTCGTGTCCCTAGAATAGCCAAGATGGGATAAACCTGACAAGGTTAGGAGTATGTCAGTGTTGCTGGCCCACAGTGCTTGCATTTTAAGGGGAGACAGCTGATGATACGATTCCAAGGGATTTGCCAAACAGGGTGACATTTCAGGACCCAGTGATGAGCTCGCCACATAGCTTAGCGCCCCTGCAAGTGAACCCCTGGAGGTGGGTCCTTTCTCAATGAAGTTTTAAATTCACCCCTAAGTAAAGATGAAGAAGAGTTGAGTGGTGGTGTTGGAAATGTATGCATGTTAGGATACCCAATGAGCATATGTGGATGACAATATCTGTCATTATGGTCAAATTCCAGTTTTTATGGGTTGCACTTGGATGAAAACACTACTTTTACAGGGTGGAAGATATTCATTATCCTGCCTGGGAACCTGGGGGTCCCCTCCATATTTCCTTCTCCCTTGGCCCTCGTCCAACAGGCCACCAGATCTCATCTGTACTGCCTGAGATTTCTCTAGAAGTCGGCCCTCCTCCCTGATGCCCAGCCCCTTGCAGGCATCTGCTATAGCATCTCAGGTCTGCACCCCACTGGACATGCCCATTTCACTTTTCCATTTGGATCTCCTTTCTCCTTCTGTCTACTGGAGGAGTTCCTATTTTTTTCTCAAGACCCAATTCAAATATGAAGTTCTTTGCAAACATCCCTGATTCCTCCAAGAAGATCTAAAGCGCCTGCCCTGGACCCCCTATTGAAGGGGTGGGCCACAGAGCCCTGGTCATGAGTGGTGACACAGAATTGCTGCTGGCTGGTGTGGCTGCAGGCCCTTCAGGGACAAGGATGCTGGCACAGCACACTCAGGGGTGAGTGGACAGACCAGGGCTGCAGCGCACTCAGCCAGGCCCATTAGCTGGCAGCACAGTCCTCTGTGCATCTCAAGACATCCTGGAAGTCAGCAAAGCCTGCCAAAGAGAGAGCTGGATAACTGAGGACAGAGAGACCATGCCTAGGGTCTGAGGCCCTAGAGCCGAGGGAGAAGGGCTGGTCTGGAAGAGTGTGTCCTTACTTACCTCTCCTTCATGGAGAGATAGAGCAGGTGCTGATAATGGAGCCCACAGGAAGGGAGGTAGTCCCATCTCAGAGCATGTTTTCCTTGGCATTCTCTCTGCTCCCTTTGTCATCTGCACAAAGCCTGAGTTAAAGATGTTAGGGGTCATTACAGATGGCATCTGGGCCAGGCTGACACTTCCTGGTTAGTGTAGGACCTGAGGGGGGCAAAAGCAGGTAAGCTGTGTATGCCAGTTTGAATGTATTATGTCCCCCAAACACCATTATCTTTGATGTAATCTTGTGTGGGCAGACCTATCAGTGTTAATTAGATTGTAATTCTTTGAGTGTTTCCATGGAGATGTTCCCCACCCAACTGTAGGTGAGGACTCTGATTGGATAATTTCCATGGAGGTGCTGGCCTGCCCATTCAGGGTGGGTCTGAATTAAATTTCTGGAGCACTATATAAGCTCAGACAGAAGGAGCAAACTACTACAGCCAAGATGGACACTTTGAAGAAAGCACAGGAGCTGCAGATGAGAGACAGTTTGAAGACAGCCGTTGAAAGCAGACTATTGCTCCGGAGAAGCTAAGAGAGGATAAATACCCCAAGTGCAATTAAAAGTGACATTTTTGAGGAACTGCAGCCTAGAGAGGAATGTCCTGGGAGAAAGCAATTTTGAAACCAGAACTTTGGAGCAGACACCAGCCACGTGCCTTCCTAGCTAACAGAGGTTTTCTGGACACCATTGGCCATCCTCCAGTGAAAGCGCCCAATTGCTGATGTGTTACCTTGGACACTTTATGGCCTTAAGACTATAACTGTGTAACCAAATAAACCCCCTTTATAAAAGCCAATCCATTTCTGGTGTTTTGCATAATGGCAGCATTAGCAAACTAGAACACTGTGCCTTCCAGAGTTCTACGTGTTCCCTCTGTCATGGCAGCAGCCACCACACACACGTGCAGCCCATCTATTTTCATGTTAGGGTGCAATCCTCATCTTTCGTCTCCACCTCTCTAAATCACTGCCTGTTTTCTAAAACCAGCACACCAAAAGTTTGTTGATTGACTGAGTGACTGCCTGACTGAAAGAGAAAGGGAGAAAGAAAGGAAGGAGAGAGGAAGGGAGAGAGGGAGGGAAGGAAGGAAAGAAGAAAGCTAGTTTCAAACTTACTGTTGGCTCAGAAAACTCCCACCTGGAATTGCAGCTTTCATACATAATCTCCCCTGTACACCAGATGCACTTTCTATTTCATCATCTGAAATGCACTCTGCCCTGCCCTGATCTCCAGATGGGCTGGGGTTAAGAAGCCAGAGCAGAGTGTTCAGTGAGCCCTGTGTCTCCTGCTGCATCTGGGTCCTTCTCTAGTGACTTCTTCCCTGGTCCATCCCCCCAGGTCCAGTGACACCTTCTCTAACACTTCTTGTGGCAGGGATGGTGGAATTTATGTCAATCGACACCATCTGCCCTGGGCCCTGACTCTCCTGTGGATCCCCACCGGTGGCACCATGGTGGATCCACAGCCTCCTGCCAGTAGGGTTCACTGCTGCTGGGCTTTGGAAGATGCCCTGTTACCTGCTGGGGTGACTGATAAGGCCCCAAAGCTGCCATGAGCCTCCTGTTTGCTCTGGCTGATTTTCCCCCTTTCTCCTTGCCCAAAATGAACTGGGCCCTCTCTGGGGCTCATTAACCTGTTTACAGACAATCTCAGCAGCATACGCATGCTCTGGTAGCTGTAAAAGTGCTGTCTCTTTTATCTTGAGGTCCCTAGAAGATGTCCAGACCCTCCTTTTCCAAATCACTCTTCTGGCAGCTTCAATGGGTAGCAGGTGTCCCCCAGCAGCTGGAGGGGCTGAGAGGTACCCCAACTCCTGAGGAACAGAAGGAATCTTGAGGCACATTGTGCATTTCAGCTACACGTGTTCACAAATGTCACTACTGCTGAGGGTCATTCTGATTTGGCAGAATTGAAATCATGAGACTCCCCGGCTTTAGGGTAGATCCATAAGATTTCTCTCATGGGCTTGAGTGGGAAATGACATGTGCACAGTTATTGTCATTTAGCGTCCTGAGGTGCACAACACTGTTGGCCCATCAGCCCTGCCAATGGGACCTCTTAAATCCCCACCACACCCACTCGCTTTTTCCTGTCCTCATCAACACTGTAAATCTCCCAGCGTCACTCCTTGTCCTGGTTCCCACTCATTCCGACACCTCTGATGGAACGGTCTTCTGAAAACACAAACCAGGTGTGTGCCCCCTTACCCCTATGCCCCTGCATTGCTTTTGCACTGTCTACTGGATAGTGCACAAGGCTTCCCCGCAAGCCACCTTTCCATCGCTGTAAACCTCCTTCCTTCCTCATGAATGCTGAGAGCAATTACACAGATCTGTCCACTGTCCTTTGAAAGCACCATGCCCTCTTCTACCTCCATGCCTTAACTCATGCGATCCCCCAGTTCAGAAGACCCTTTTCCCCCTTTTCTGACTGGTTGAACCTCTGGCACATGGGAAAGCCCAGCCTAAAGGGCCACTTTCACTGAAACCTGCTTCCAGACAGAGTTTGTCACAAGAAGACAATGGGCTACCCAAGAGAAGGCTTTCGGGTCCTTTGCCTCCAGGCTCTCTGTGACGGTTGGGTTCATGTGCGAACTTGTCCAGGTGATGGTGTCCAGGTGTCTGGTCAAGCAAGCACTGGCCTAACTGTTACTGCAAGGACATTTGTGGCTGGTTAATAAACCAGAAGGCTGGTTTATTAAATAATTAGTCAATTGACTGCATCTGTGGTTGATTACAATCAGTCGAAGACTTTTAAGGGAGAAAAGAGAGTACTTTCCACTTCTTCAGCCAGCCAGCCTCTCCTGGAGAGTTCATCGAAGACCTTCATCCGAGTTGCCAGCTCGCCGCCTGCCCTAAGGAATTTGGACTCGTGCATCTCCACGGTTGCATGAGACATTTTTATAAAATCTCATATTTACAGATACCTCCTATTGGTTCTGTTTCCCTAGAGGACTCTAACTAATACATGCTCCATGCAGGGCCTGGCATGCATCAGGCATACATAAAGTTTACCAGACAGATGCTGCCTAGAAATAAAATGTGCAAAGGTAGGAACCAGAAGTTACAGAATACCCCCAGGTCTCAGCTCCTCAGCAGCACCAATGGGGCTAGCAAGAGTTAATTCCTTCCAGGTGGCCAACAACCACAATTATCAACCAAGAGTTCTATTTTCAGCAAAACTACCCTTCAAAGCTGAAGACAAAATGAAGACATTCACAGATAAATAAAATAAGAGAATTTGTTGCTGGCTGTACCAGTTATCTTTTCCTGTATAACAAATTGCCACAAAACTCAGTGGCTTTTAACAACAGATATTCATTGTCCCACAGTTTCTGTGCACCAGGGATCTGGTCATGATTTAGCTGGGCCTTCTGCTCAGTGTCTCCCACAAGCTGCAATCAAGGCATCGAGTAGGCTGTAGTCATCCCCCAGCTCGACTGGGGAAGGATGTCCAAGCTCATGTGGTTGTTGGCAGGACTCGGTTTCTTGTGGGCTGTTGGACTCAGGATCTCAGCTCCTTGCTGGCTGTTGGCTGGAGGGCATCCTTGGTTCCTTGCCACATGGGTCTTGCCAACATGGCAACTTGCTTCATCAAAGTGCACAAACAAAGAAGACAATAGAGATGGACTGCTAGCAAGACTGAAGCCCCGATGTTTTTGTGACCTAATCACAGATGTATTGTATTGGTTAGAAGCAAGTTACTAGGTCCATACACAAGAGTAGGAATACCAGGAGGTGGGGAATATGGGGGCCATATTAGAAGTCTGCCTACCACACCTGCCTACGAGAGATGCTGAAGAAGTCCTGCAGGGTCAAAGAGAGGACACCAGATGGTGACTTGGACTCCACTGAAAGGAAGGAAGAGCACCAGAAATGGAAAATGCTGTTGAGCTTATAACAATAACAGAGGGAGAGAGAGAGGAATTGGAACTGTAATGAAGCAAGGTTTCAATATTTCACTGGAATTAAGTCAGTATTAACCTGAACAGATTGTGATAAGTTAAAGATGTGTGTTATGATCCCAAGTGCAACCACTAAGAAAACAACTCAGAAAACTGTTCTTACAAATCAGCAGAAGAATTAAAGTAGTACAATGAAAATTATTTATTTAGCAGGAATGAATGCAGTAAAGGAGGAAGAAAGCATCAAGAAAAGATATGGGACAAAAGAAAACAAACAGAAAATGGCAGATGTAGTTCCAATCATGCCAGTAATTAGATTAAATATTAATGGACTAAACACTCCAGTCAAAAGATAGAGATTTTAAGACTGGATAAGAAAGCAAGATCCAACCATATGCTATCTACGAGAGATGCTTTTGATTCACTAATACAAATATGTTGAAAGTAAAAGAATGGAAGAAGATATATCATACAAACAGAAACTATGGGAGAGCTGGAGTGGCTATCTAATATTGGGCAAAACAGATTTACAAACATCATATTATTGGAGAAAAAGGACATATCATAGTGTTCATAATGATAAAATAGTCAATACAGCAGGAAGATACAACAATTATAAATGTATATGCACGTAACAACAGAGGATCAAAGTACATGAAGCAAAAACATCTCAAGTTGGAAGCTTATATTACTGATTTAGGGCTCTACTCTTTTTTAATACAAACACTTTAAGCTTGCTGTTAGTTGCACCTAAAGCTGCAGGAGGCATCAACAAAAGCATAAAAATAAAACATCTCTTTCTTGCTCCCATCTTTTAATAGCCAATCCTTTCTATAGGCAAACTTAACAGGAAGCCAAATGACAAAGGAGTCTGGAAAATTTTTATAGGGTTCCATCCTCCTGTAATATAGAAGAAAGCACATATAGGCAAGAACACAGCTAAAAAGCAACAGAAATATAATCAGCAAAGCATGAGACTTTGTGAAATTCATCTGTATTATTGTGTATGGCAGTAGTTTGGTCATTTTTATTGCATGATATATTCATTCTCTTGTGTGACTATATCATTGTTTATTTGTGCATTATTCTCTTGATGGGGATTTTGGTATTTTTCACTTTGGGGCTTTTACAAATAATACTGCTCTAAACATTCATGTACATGACTCTGTTGCATACCCTAGGACCAAGCAGTCATAATCATAGGTTATGCATATGTTCAACTTTAAAAATATTGCCGTATGGTTTTATGAAGTTACCATACCACCATGTTCCAGTTTGTCAATGCTGCTGTTATGCAAAATACCAGAAATGGATTGGCTTTTATAATTTGGTCACAGGTTACAGTCTTAAGGCCATAAAAGTGTCCAAGCTATGGTGTCAACAAGTATACCTTCACTGAAGGAAGGCCAATGGCCTCCAGAAGATGTGCTAACTTGGAAGGCACGTGGCTGGTGTCTGCTTGCTCCCAGGTTGTGTTTCAAAAATGGTGTTCTCCAAAATGTCAGTGTCAGCTTCCAATGGCCATCTTCAAAATGTGTCTCTCAGCTGCAGCTGCTCTCCAAAATGTCACTCTCAGTTGCTCTGCTGTCCTTCTGACTGTGAATTCCTTTATACAACTCCAGTGATCCAATTAACACCCAACCTGAATGGACAGGGTAAGACCTCCATGGAAATTTTCCAATCAAATGTTTCACTCCCAGTTGATTGAGTCATATCTCCATGGAAACACTCAAAGGATTCCAATCTAATCAACACTAATACATCTGCCCCCAAAAGACTGCATCAAAGAATATGGCTTTTGGTGGGACATGATATATCCAAACTAGCACACACCAGAAATGTAAGAAAGTTTCAGTTGCTCCATATCTTGTCAACACTTGTTATTCCTTGTCTTTTTAATTTTAGCCATTATGGTGGGTATTTGGTAGTAGTTCATTATGGTGTAAATGTATAATTCCCTGCTTACTAATGAAAGAGTATAGTTTCACAGTTATTGGCCATTTGGATACAGTCTTTAGTAAAGTGCCTCTTCAGATTTGTTGTATATTTACAAAATTGTTTTGTCTTTTTCTGATCAATTAGTGGGAAGGATAATGAATCAGTCATCAAAAAACCTTCCAACAAAGAAAGCACAAGACCAGATGGCTTCACAGGTGAATTTTACCAAACTTTCCAAGAAGAATTAACACCTAACCCATTCAAAGTCTTCCAAAGAATCGAAGAAGAGGGAAAACTCCTTAACTCATTCTATGAGGCCAAAATCATCCTAATATCAAAGCCAGATAAAGATACCAGAAGAAAACTGTAGATCAATATCCTTTATGAATATAGACACAAATATCCTGAACAAAATACTAGCAAACCGAATCCAATGGTACATTAAAAGAATTATACACCATGGTCAGGTGGGACTTATCTCACTTAGTCAAAGGTGGTTCAACATAAGAAAATCAATGTAATACGCCACATTAACAGAATGAAGGAAAGTAAAACACAAGATCATCTCAACTGGTACAGAAAAGGCATTTGACAAAATTCAGGACCACTTCTTGATTAAAAACACTTAGAAAACTAGGAATAGAAGGAAACCTCCTCAACATGATAAAGAGCATATATGAAAAACTCACAGTTAACATCCTACTTACCAGTTAAAGAAGGAAAGACTTCTCTCTAAGACCAGGAACAAGGATGCTTATTTAACATTGTACTGGAAGCCCTAGACAGATAAATTGGGCAAGAAAGAGAAATAAAAGCCATCCAAATTGTAAAGGAAGAAGTAAAATTTTCCCTATTTGTAGATTACATGATTCTACATATACAAAATCCTAAAAAATCCACAAGAAAGTTGCTAGAGCTAATAAGCAAACTCTGCAAAGTGTTAGGGTACAAGATCAACATGCAAAAATCAGCGGTGTTTCTATATGCTAGTAATGCACAATTTGAAGAGGAAAATCAAGAAAAAATCCATTTATAATAGAAACAAAAAAAAAATCAAATATCTAGGAATAAATTTAGCCTGGGTTGTAAGGGACTTATAATGCAAAGCTACAAAACATTGCTAAATACATCAAAGAAGACCTAAATAAATGGAAGGACATTTTGTGTTCATGGATTGGAAGACTAAATATTGTTAAGATATCAGTACTACACGAAGCAAGGTAATCTTCAATGCATTCCCAATCAAAATTCCAACAGCCTTCTTTTTTTCTTTGCAGAAATGGAAAAGCCAACCATCAAATTTATATGAAGGAGTAAGGGGCCCTGAATAGCCAAAACCATCTTAAAAAAGAAGAATGGAGTTGGAGGACTCACATTACCCTATTCAAAAACTTATTACAAAGCCTCAGTAATTGCAACAGCATGGTACTTGCACAAGGACATATAGACCAATGGAATCAAGTTGAGAGTTCAGAAATCAACCATCACATCTATGGGGAATTAACTTATAACAAAGGCATGTTCACTCCTTGAGGAAAGAATAGTCTCTTCAACAAATACCCATATGCAAAAGAATGAAGGCCCCTACCTCATGCCATATACAAAAATCAACTCAAAATGTATCAAAGACCTAAATACAAAAACCCAAACTATCAAACTCTTATAAGGAAACATAGGGAAGCCTCTTCAGGAACTTGTCATAAGCAGTGGTTTCTTAGACTTTAATCAAAAGCACAAGCAACAAAAGAAAAGATAGATAAATGGGACTTCATCAAGATTAAAAACTTTTGTGCATCAAAGTACTTCATCATGAAAATAAAAAGACAGCCTGAAGAATGGGAGAAAATATTTGAAAATCATATATCTGATAAGGGTTTAATATCCAGAATATATAAAGAAATCTTACAACTCAACAACAAAAAAGACAAATAACCCAATTTAAAAATGGGCCAAAGAATTAACAGACATTTCTTCAAAGAAGATACACAAATGACCAAAGGCACATGAAAAGATGTTCAACATCATTAGCCATTAGGGAAATGCAAATCAAAACCACAATGAGATGCCATTTCACACTCACAAGAATGGCTGCTGTGCCAGTTTGGATATATTAAATCCTCCAAGGAAAAGCCATGATCTTTTAATCCAATCTTGTAAGATATTTGGATTAGATTGTTTCCATGGAGATATGACTTACCCAACTGTAGGTGATAATTTTGATTAGATTATTTCCATGGAGGTGTGGCCCCACCCATTCAGCATGGGTCTTGATTAGTTTACTGGAGTCCTTTAAAAGGGGCTGACAGGCCCAGTCACTTACTGATGCTTAGACATGCTTGGAGATGCAGACAGAAGGACATTTAGCTAAGACATAAGCCCAGAGTTTACCTCGGGATAAACTAAGAGAACACCCCCAGATGCTTAGAGAGAAATGTCCAGGGAGAAAGAACCAAGAATGCACAGGAGCTGAGAGTGGAGCTGGAACATAACCCAGGATCAGCAGACGCCAGCCACCTGCCTTCCCAGCTAACAGGTTTTCCAGACGCCATCGGCCTTTCTTCAGTGAAGGTATACTCATGTTGATGCCTTAATTTGGATATTTTCATGGACTTCAGACTATAAATCTGTTACCAAATAAACCCTCTTTATAAAAGCCAATCCATTTCTGGTATTTTGCATAATGGAAGCATTAGCAAACTGGAACTGCTACTATTAAAAAAAAAATGAAAAGATAACAAGTGTTGGAAAGGATGTGGGGAAATAGGAACACATGTATTGTAGGTAGGAATGTAAAATGGTGCAGCCACTACAGAAAAAAGTTTGGAAATTCCTCAGGAATTTAAGTATAGTATTGCCATATGATCCAACAGTTCCACTTCTAGGTATATACCCAAAAGAACTGAAAGCAGGATTCAAACAGATATTTGCACACCAATGTTTACAGTGGCATTATTCACAATTGCCAAAAGATAGAAGCAACCCAAGTGTCCATCAAAAGATGAATGGATGAATAAAATTTGGTATATACATAAAATGGAGTATTATTCAGCCATAAAAAGGAATAAAGTTCTGATACATGCAACAACATGGATGAAACTTGAAAACAACATGTCGAGTGAAATAAGCCAGGCACAAAAGGACAAATATTGTATGATCTCATTGATATGTATTAATTAGAATAAGTAATTTGTAGAGTCAGAAATGAGAATACAGGTTATAGGACTGAGGTATGGGGGTGGGGTGGGGATGGAATGGATAGTTAATACTTAATTGGTATAGACTTTTTGTTTAGGGAGATGGAAAAGTTTTGGTAATGGATGATGGTGATGGTAGCACAACATTGTGAGCATAATTAGCTGCACTGAATTTGAATGTGGATAAAGGGGAAATTTTAGGTTGTATATATGCTACTAAAATGGAACTGTACAATACAACCAGCAAACTCTAGTATAAAATATTGACTATAATTAATAGTATAATTACAATAATATCCTTTTTTAATTGTAACAAAGGTGTCACACTAATAAAAGTGTTAATAATGGGGAAGGGGTTATATGGGAACTCTGTCTTCCCAGCATGATTTTTCTGAAAGTCTACAAACTTCTCTAATAAAAAAAAAAATTTTAAATATCAAATAAAATGGTCTATGGATTTCACCATATGTAATTATATTTTAACTTTAAAAAGTGTACAATACCCCTGAATTGTATATTTGTATGTGATTAAAAGGGAAAAGTTTAGGTTGTATATCTGTTACTAGAATGAATATTTTTTTAAAAACCAAACAAAGTATAACATGGAGTGAACCCTACTGTAAATTATGGACTATAGTTAATAATGTAATTATAATAATATTGTTTCTTCAGTTATAAGAAAATTACCACACTAATGCAAAGTGTATAATAGGGAAAACTCTGTGTGTGTGTATACGTGTGTAGCACATTGGAACTCTGTACTTTCTGCAGGATTTTTCTGTAAACCCACTTCTCTTATAAAAAAAACGTGAAGTATTTTTCCTGATAGAATACCAAAACAAACCAAACCAAAAACCTAACAGCATGGAAGGGGAAAAGAGACAATTCCACAGTAATGGCTGGAGACATCAATACCCTACTTTCAATCATGGATAGAACAACTAGGCAGAAAGCCAACAAGGAAATAGAAGACCAGAACAAAACTGTAAACCAACCATGTCCAACATCTATCTAGAGAACACTCCAACCAACTATACAAGAATACACATTCTTCTCAGTGCTGTGCTATAAAACAAGTCTCAGTAAATTCAAAATGATTGAAATCCTACAAAGTATGTTTTCTGGCCACAATTGAATGAAATTAGAAATGATCAATTTCAAAGGAAATTTGGGCAATTCTTAAATACATGGAAATTAAACAATACATTCCTAAATAACCATTGGATCAAAGAAGAAATCACAAGGGAAATTAAAAAATACTTTGAGATAACTCAAAACAAAAACACAATATATCAACATTTATGGGATAAAGCAAGCATAGTAATCAGACGAAAATATATAGCCATTGGAGCTATAAATTTTCTTCTTAAAAATGAAGAAAGCGGTTCTCTGCTCCTGCCCACTCACCAGAGACCTGTATCTTTCCGTGAAGTGCCAGCCGCATCTCCAAGACATGGTGGTGAAGGTTGGAATAAACAGATTTGGCTGTATTGGGTGCCTGGTCACCAGGGCTGCTGTAACCTCCGGCAAAGTGCAGGTTGTGGCCATCAATGACCCCTTCATTGACCTCAACTACATGGTCTACATGTTCCAGTATGACTCCACCCATGGCAAATTCAAAGGCACCATCCAGGTTGAGAATGGGAAGCTTGTCATCAATGGGAATCCAATTACTATCTTCCAGGAGCGAGAGCCCACCGACATCAAATGGGGTGATGCTGGTGCTGAACATGTTGTGGAGTCCACCGGTGTCTTCACAACAATGCAGAAGGCTGGGGCTCACTTGAAGGGTGGTGCCAAGAGAGTCATCATCTCTGCCCCTTTGGCCGATGCCCCGTGTTTGTGATGGGCGTGAACCATGAGAAGGATGACAACTCCCTCAAGATCGTCAGCAATGCTTCCTGCACCACCAACTGCCTGGACCCCCTGTCCAACGTCATCCATGACAACTTTGGCATCGTGGAGGGACTCATGACCACCGTCCATGCCATCACTGCCACCCAGAAGACTGTGGATGGCCCCTCTGGGAAACTGTGGCGTGATGGCTGTGGGCCTGCCCAGAGCATCATTCCTGCATCTACCAGCACTGCCAAGGCAGTGGGCAAGGTCATCAGTCATCCTGGAGCTGAATGGGAAGCTGACTGGTATGGCCTTCTGCGCCTCCACCCCCAATGTGTCCGTCGTGGATCTGCCCTGCTGGCTGGAGAAAGCGGCCAAATACAATGACATCAAGAAGGTGGTGAAGCAGGCAATAGAGGGCCCCCTGAAGGGCATCCTGGGCTACACTGAGGGCAAGGTTGTCTCCTGCGACTTTAATAGTGACTCCCACTCTTCCACTTTTGATGCTGGGGTTGGCATTGCCCTCAATGACCATTTCATCAAGCTCATTTCCTGGTATGACAATGAATTTGCCTACAGCAACAGGGTGGTGAACCTTATGGTCTAGATGGCGTCCAAGGAGTAAGAGCCCCTGGACCACAAGCCCCAGAGACAGCAAGAGAGGAAGAGAGGCCGTCAGCTGCTGGGGAATCCTGGCCCCAAATCCATCCCCCGACACCGAGCGTCGCCATCCTCCACAGCTTCCATCCCAGACCCCCTGAGGAAGGGGAGGAGCTGAGAGCCCTACTTTGTCATGTACCATCAACAAAGTACACCCAGCCCCCCCAAAAAATGAAGAAAGCACCCAAATAACTCAACCTTTCGTGTTAGAAACTGGAAGTGCAAACTAAACTCAAAGGAAGCAGCAGAAGAAAGGAAATAATGAAGAGCAGAGAAGAAAATAATGAAACAGAGAATAGAACAATAGAGAAAACCAAAGAAATTAAAAGTTGATTCTTTGAAAAGATCAACAAAATTCACAAACCTTTAGCTAGCCTGCCCCTCCACCACCCAAAAGAGAGAAGATTCAAATTACTGCATTCAGGAGTGATAGAGTGAACATTGCCACCAGCCTTACAGAAATAAAATAAGTTATATGGAAATCCCATGAACAATTCAATGTCAACAAATTAGATAACCTAGATGAAATGGTCAAATTTTTTGAAAGGCACAAATTCTCACAACTGACTCAAGAGGAATTAGTAAATTTGAACAAAACTGTAACAAGTAAAGTGATTGAATTACTTGTCAAAAACAAACAAACAAAAAAAACTTCCCTCAAAGTCAGAACTAAGACTATATGGCTTCACTGGTGAATTCTACAAATGATTGAAGAATTGACGTTAATCCTTCACAAATTCTTCCAAAACATAGTAGAGGGAGGGAACACTTCCCAACTCATTCTGAGAATGGTATTATCCTAATACTGAGGACACCACCACCCATTACCAAAACTTTTCCATTTCCCTAAACAAAAAGTCTGTACCATTTTTTTTTTGGAATGCAATTTAACATATTTTGAAAATGAATTATATCTAATTCATGCTTTATTAAACACAGAATAACTGTTTTGCTATTTGACCAAGTCCAGTTATTTTAATAGTTGCTATAGTAACAGGCATTTAGATCAGCAAACACTTAATAGGTTTACAGTATTTGGTTTGATAAACTAATTTTTAAAAACTGTATTATTCAATCTAATTGATGATACCTTCTCTTCTCTATTACAGGAAAACAACCAAAGTTTTCCAGACAAAGACATCACAAGAAAAATATATGCCATCTACCTATCCCTTATGAATATAGACACAAAAATCCCCTACAAAATATTAGCAAACTGAGTGCAGCAGCTTATAAAAAGGATTATACACCATCACCAAGTGGGATTTATCCCAGGAATACAAGGTTGTCTCAACATATGAAAACATATGATATACCATACGAATAGAATAAAGACAAAAACCACACAATCATTTCAATAGACATAAAAAGCATTCGATGATATCCAACACCCTTTCATGATGTTGAAAAAGGGCATCAACCTGATAAAACACATCTATGCCAAACCCACCACTAACATCATATTTAACGGGAAAAGATTGAATACTCTTCTCCTAAGACCAGGAACAAGACAAGGATGACCACTCTAATCATTTGTATTCAACATTGAACTGGAGGTTTTGGCCAGGGCAATTAAGCAAGAAAATCAAATTTAAAAAATATCCAGAAACATTGGAAAACACTCTGGGGAATTTGGACTAAGGACTTCAGTATCACCTTTATCTGAACTTCCAGCTGTGGACTGCCCTACAGAATTCAGACTTTCCAGCTCCACAGTTGTATGGGCCAATTCCTTACAGTAAATCTCTTAATTTGTGTGTGTGTGTGAGCACACGTGTGTATACAGGGGTGTCTGATGGGAACTCTTCCCCCAAACCAACCTCCTTCCTACTTTTGTTTCTCGTGCCCAGCACAGCTCGGGCTATTTGCAACTCTAGGCCACTAGGGATGAGGAGCAGAAGCCTTCAGGACAAGTCCGCTCACTACTGTAGAATCTGGATTTCATTATGATTTCTGCCTTCTGACTTTTTCTTACTTATTCATAGCTCATTCAAAAAATATAGCAAAAATTACATTATTAGTCATTTTATATGTAATATCCTGGAAGTTTTTTTTTTTCCTTATAGATGTAGTCTAGCATTTTGCCATGTGGATTTCACTGTTAACTCATTACTTAAATAACATTACATTTAAAACAAGGCTAATAATAGTGGTTTCCCTTATTTCTCTCTGCTTTATTTGGTAATAGGCTTATGGGGAAGGAGGGTTGATTAGAGAACAGACCTGGGTTTGCCGCCCAACTCCCCACTACCAGTTTAATGACTCTGTGTAAGGCACATAAGCTCCTGATCCTCAGCTTTTACCTGTAAAATGGAGAATATAATCCCCTACCTAACGTCAGGGAATTTTGAGGAATAAATCAAATTGAGTCAATAAATATTAATTGAGCATCTCCTATGTGTAGGGCACCATTCTAAGCGGCAAGGATACAACAGTGAACAAAAACAAAAAGTTCCATACAACAAAATAAGAAAAATACAAGTAAAACATGGTATTTGCAATGGTGATAAATGCTACGGAGAGAAATAATGCTGCTAAAGTAAAAGGGATAGAAATATTTGCGGCAGGTTGTGCTCATCACCTCTGTCTCCCAATCTTCTAACCTACGACCTAGAACCTAGCACAGAGATCTTCAATAAACGTTTGACGGATGAATGAATGGTTCATAAAACACATATTAAAGTGTTTGGCAAATAACAGTAGCTTTTGCTTTTAGAATGAATGCAGTAGCGACTGGACTCCCCTTCATGCACAATTAAGGCAGGCAGGTTCAGGGGTCCCCTGGGGCTTGTACAACCATCTTAGGCCCAGCAGTTAGTAGTGCAGAGGAAAATTCGGATAGAAACCCGACTACCTTTCTGCCCCCCACCCCCACCCCTGCAAGTCTGTGGAAGAGCCTCAGCCGTGGGCGGTGGGTTTCCCCTCGGGCCAGCAGCGGCCACCTGGGTACGTGGCCGGGCTCTCACCTTCCAGTGTCCTAAGCCAGGAGGCAAGACCAAGGTCCAGGGAGAGTGTGCGCGTCCAGGAAGAGCGGTGCGTCCAGGGTGCGCGCTCACGTGCGTGTTCATGCGCACTTGGCGCAGGCCCGAGCGCGCGCCCAGGTGCGCTGTGGACCCTGCGGGCGGGAGCGGGAGAGGAAGCGCGGCGGTGCCTCCCCCATGCTGGCCGGCAGGGGGCACTGTGGCGTCGCCGTGGCTCCAGCTTGGCGAACCTGCTTCCCCTCCTCTGGCATTTGCCCAAGAGCACGGCAGCTGGCGGGTGGCAGGGCTTGGATTTAAACCCGGGTCTCACCGACACCGATGACCACGATTTTCCCACTGTCCGTGGCTCAGTTTCCGCAGAATTCAGGCTGCGCCCCGCACCGGGCCTCGACTCTCTTTCCAGGCCTTCCTTGGGACAGATGGAAGACTCACAGCCCACAGCAGCATCCCTTGAGGCGCCCTCTGCCCGCTTCCTCTGCCCTCTTCCCTGGGTCTTAGCTTTAACCCGGGAACTGCAAAGAGCTGTGGGTCCCTGAACAAGCGCCTGACTCAGGGCCTTGCAGTCAGAGGAGTCAGAGCCCCGTGTCGCCACACCCACGTGGCTGTTTGACAGCTCTAGGTTGACCCTGCAACCGAGGAAGGATTTAAGGGATCTAGTCCCAAACATCACCCCACAGGGTCTGAAGTCCCCCACCGTGGTTGGTAGGTTAATTCCCTCCCTCCCCCAAAGATGTCCACAGGCTACTTCCCAGAATCTGGGACTACCTTATATTACATGGCAAAGGGGAACAAAGGTTGCTAATCAGTTTGGGACAAAGAGATGGCCCTGGATTATCTGGGCTGGCCGATGTAATCAACAGGGGCCCTTATGATTGGAAGAGGGAGGGAGAAGAGCAAGGACTGGAGAAATGGCAGTGTGAACGGGAGGATTTGGCCCCAAACCAACATGGCTGGTTTTAAAGATGGAGGAAGGAGGCCATGCCCCAAGGAACGCGGGCAGGAGCTGGAGGAGGCAAGGGAGTGGGTTCTCTCCTAGACCCCCAGGAGGGATTGCAGCCCTGCCAACACCTTGATTTTAGCCCTGCAAAAGCCCATTTCAGACTTCTAGAACTGTAAGATTTAATAAATTTGTGTTGTTTTAAGCCACTGAGTTTGTAGTGCTTTGTTAAAGTAGCCACTGAGGCCTCTGCTAAAATGCATTGGGGCTGCTGGGTGGCCTATGAGCCCCTCAGATTTGGATGTGGTAGAGGATGGGAGGTGGGATAGGGAATTTGGTGGTGATGGGCATGGGGGCGGTGCTATGGGGTGGGATCTGGGCAGCTGATGGCACAGCTGTCCTTCTCCAGTGGCAGATGTCCCTTCGGCGCTGCCGGGAAGAATGGCTTGCCCAGTGTGTGCCTGCAGTCACTGCTCCCCAGGCCTCCGGAGCAAGTGGGAGTGGGTGAGGGGCCTGCAGAGATGTTGCCCGGGAGCAGGTGGGCCCAGGGGAATGTGAGCTGGCAAGTCCTGCTCACTGGAGCTGGGAAGAGTTCTGGGAAGTGGGAGGTGTGCAGAGGGAGGTGGGATGGAGCGGGGATGGCGGGGCAGGGCCATTCCCTCCTGGGCGGAAAAAAGAGCTGCACCAACTCTACGAGCCTTGACTTTTGCTGGGCTGCCAGGTGGAGGAAGTGCCCACGTGCAAACAGGGGCCTGACCGGCCCTGCCCAATGGCACAGGCTCCGTGTCACACCAGACTGCCACCTGCTGGCTGTGGATAAGATCATTTAAACTGGGCCATGGAGATGTCTGGATAAATAATTAAAATATACACATGAAAATGTTATGAATTTTTTTTTTCTCAATTACTGCTTTCAACTATAGACTGTTGAAACTTCTATCCTTAGACAGCTCTAGTAAAAGTACCCCAGCCTGATTCAACAATTTATCAGCTACTTTGGGTTAGTTAGAAATTTCCTCAATGGCTAGAGCTAACCTGCGTAACCCAGTGGTTCTCAGATTGTAGTCCCCAGATCAGTAGCCAGGAATTTGTTAAAAATGCAGATTCTCAAGCCTCCCTGCAGACCAACCAAATCAGAAACTTGGGCTAGCTCTGCAATCTGAGTTTAGCAGGCCCTCTAGGAGATTTTGATGTATGGCAAAACTTGAGAACCAATGGTGACCCATCCATGGAGATATTATCATTATTATTATCGATATTACTATTTTAGTAACTATGTTTTTCAAATTTTTAGTAACTATGTTTTTCAAATGGTTCCTTTTCAAATCTGCCAATAATGTTTTCATGTACCTTGATTTTTTCTGATTTTTTTAATCCTTCTTTTAAGTTGTTAGTGATTTGAGACCAAATTATAGACACTGCTTGGTTGTCCTACTGTCTTTCCACTCCTGGGGTTCATTGGTGTATTAGTTAGGGTTCTCTAGGGAAACAGAATCAACAAGAGATGTATATAAATACAAGATTTTATAAAAGTGTCTCATGCAACTGTTTGGATGCATGAGTCCAAATTCCATAGGGCAGGCAGCAAACTGGCAACTCCAATGAAGACGTCTGATGAACTCCTCAGGCAGCAAACTGGCAACTTCAATGAACGTGTTCGATGAACTCCTCAGGAAACAAACTGGCAACTTCAATGAACTCCTCAGGAAACACTTTGCTGGTTAGCCGAAGAAGAAGTGAAGGTCCTCTAACTTTCTTGCTTAAAAGTCTTCAACTGATTGGATCAAATCCAGCTGATTGAATTCTCTCACTGTGGAAGACACATCCTTTGTTGATATAATCAGTTACAGCTGCAGCCAATTGACTGATGATTTCATAAACCAGCCTTCTGGTTTATTAACCAGCCACAAATGTCCTTGCAGTAATGGTTAGGCCAGTGCTTGCTTGACCAGACACCTGGGTACTATCATCTGGCCAAGTTGACACGTGAACCTAACCATCACAATTGGCTTGTCACCTGTGCTTTGTAATTTGGGATCATCTTAAGAGCTGGTCTTAATGGGGTCTTCTTGGTGGGAATCTCAGGTGCCCAGATGAGCATGGATTCCTCTAAAATGCTTTTGGGTTTGCGTCTTCCAGGTGCCATGGGGTATCGGGACCACATTTCATACTGATGCTTTGGCTTGGGGGTTTGTGGACCATGTGGGTGGTCTACAACCTAACTTACACCTGTGTAGGTGCAGAGCTGTGATGACATATTCTCAGGAGAGTCATTTTCCCTATTCAGAGATCAGGCCAAGTCCAACTTCCCTGACATAAGTGCCAAAGGATGAATTCTTTCTAGTTGACTCTTGCAAGGGCCCCTGATTTATGCCTGCGTGTTGGGTGTCTGTGTGTGTGTGTGTGTGGGGGGGGGGGTGTCAGATCCAAGGTCTCCTCTCCCAGCTCCCTGTAGCATTAAAACCTGAGCCCCTGGGTTGCTTAGAGCACCAGCCCTCTGCAGGGCAGCTGGCCAGGACTCAGGCACCTGCAGCTCCAACTGTGCTTCCCTTTTTCATCTTGTGGCCCTTTACTTCCTACAAGGCCAGCTATGTACTTAAAGCCATCTCTGTTGTATTTTTCCCAGCAATTCTGGGCATATGGCAGTGGGTGTGTTTTTTAAGTTATCTAGTTTGCATATGGCTGCCAATGGATGTTTCCTTACAGTTCATTTGAAACTTCAATCCTCTCTTCTCCCTTCCACCCAGGGCAAGCCAACCTTGGTGATTTAGTAGCTGGAGAGGGATATGGGTGGTCCATCTGTCCCCTCTCTCTTCCTGGATTTGGCCATCCTGGGTCAGGGTAGGGAAAAGACCTGGTGAGGCCTGACTGCCTGGGGTAAGCTCACGCTCTCGTTCTGTGAGCTGTACGTGCTGTTCCAGCTCATGGTCCAGAGGCTCTTCATGGCCAGGAGGTGACCAGTGAACCCAGGCAGTGCCAAGATTCCACTGCCTTCTCTGGCTGACCCCATGATAGGTCCTGGCAAATCTGTAGCCCAAGGCCTCCTCTCCCCTCCAAGGTCTTCAACTCGGGGGCCTGGACACACCTGCCCCATCCATCTCTGCCTCCTGAGAGCCAATGACTATGACGGGATGGTCCTGTGGGATCTCCACCTGGCATCCCCTCTCTCTCCATCAATCTACTGGCCCCATTTCTCATTTCCCCTGCTCGGGAGCCACCTGATGAGGCCTCTTTTCCAGAAAAACCAACCACCTGCTCAGAATCCCTCCAAGCTCAGTTATGCTCCTCTGGGGTGTATAAATGAGAAAACCGCTCTGCAGAAGAGGAGAGATTTGCTCTTGGCCTTGGCCCAGTTTGAGATTCTGGGTGTTCGACTGGGGAAGGGAAAGGTTTCCAGGTAGAGACCCAGGAGGGGCTAGAGAAAACTGTCCATCCCAAGGCAAGGGTGCCTTGTCTTTGCTGTGGTCTAGAGAGGGGCTTCCTGCTTCTGAGGGAACTCCTCCTCTCCCTCCACCCCTTCCCCATCCAGCTCTGCTCTCCCAATGCCAGTGGCAATAGAGAGGAGAGGCCAAGGACAGCAGGCTTAGGCCAGAGTCCCCAGTGAATAGCTGGTGGAAGGTGGTTGAGAGATGCTGAGCCCAGCCTGAAAGCCGCCTGGTGGCCTCATGGGTTCCAGAGAAGGGAGCAGAAAAACTGCCCCCCACTCCCCCCAATAACAAATATGTGTAGAGGCTTTTTAATCCCAGGCAAAGCTACACACCCAGCAAATGGCTGCGACAGCTTTATTTCCTGGAGGTCCCGTCATGCCCCTGGCCTGCCTGGCTGGCAGTGGGGACCCTGGAATTAAATAGGAATCCTCTGGTTCAGACGAGTCGGCCCTGAGCCAGGGATGCTGCAGACTCAGAATACCTGGTGCCCCGTGAGGAAGTGAGAAACAATCGAGGCTCTGCTGGCAATTGAGGATTAAAGTAGATTCTATCTGCAGTTCTGGCTTCTGGTGCCCTGGGGCCCAGCCAGGGGGCTGCCTTTGTTGATCTGCAATTCTGGCCTGGCTCTCTTGCCCTTTCTTTTCCAAGTCTCCCACCCCTACCCTACTGGGTCCTGAATGTCAAAGAGAGGTGGAGGACTGAATTATGTACCCTGATTTAGGCATGTTCTTAATCTTCATCCACATTCCCGTGGGTGTGAACCCATTGTAGATAGGATCTTTCAAGAGATGTTATTTTAAATTAAGGTGTGGTGCAACTGAATAAGGGTGAGCCTTAATCTGGATTACTGGTGTCCTTGATAAGCAGAAGAAACTCAGAGTAAGAAAAAGCCACAGGGAGGAGCCAGAAGCTGGAAGTCAGCAGGAACCTGGAGGAGAAAGGAGAGGACATTGCCATGTGATGGGAGGCAAGAAACCCAAGGATTGCTGGCCAGTCAGAGTGCTCCCAATCCCAGGAGGAAGCCAGGCTTCCAGCCTCCAAAACCACGAGCCAATAAATCCCCATTGTTTAAGCCAACCCATTGTGTGGTCTTTGTCATAGCAGCTTGGCAAAACTGAGACACCACTCAACCACTCATCCGAGGTGAACCCTCTCACTTTTGGAAAAGAGGTTATTCATCTTTGCAATGGGCCAGGTCACACATACCTACCTGTTCCCTAGGGCTCCTGTGAGCATCATGCAATCGATTTGGGGGAAGGGGGAGAATTTAAAAACTGTAAATTTAAAACCTCACCTAGGACCAGAGCTCACTTCTCTCCCGGGTGCCCCCAAACTTGCCAAAGCCACTGCACTTCACCTCTGGTTGGCTGGCTCCCCAGCTCTGCCCACCTGCCTTACCCAAGCTGCCAAGTCCATTGTAGGGAGGCCTGCCTAGGAGGGTGGAGAAGTTTTGGGGATGTGAAGGAGAATTCTGCCCCCCAGGGAGGACCTCAAGCTAGTTTAAAATGGAACAGGATATCCACTTGCGAAGTGTTGCCTGTTTTCATTCCCTAGGACTGTCATGGCAAAGTTCCATAAACTGGGGTGGCTTGAAGTGACAGACATCTATTCTCTCACAGTTCTGGAGGCTGGAAGTCTGAAATCGAGGTGTTGGCAGGTCCGTGCTCCCTTCCAAACCTGTAGGGGAGATTCCTTCCCAGCCTCTTCCAGCTTCTGATTTTTCTTGGCAATCCCTGGTGTTCCTTGGCTGTCTGCTGCAGCACTTCAACCTTTGCCTCCATCTCCACATGGCCTTCTCCCCTGTCTGTCTGTCTCTAATACTGGATTAGGACCCATGCTGCTTACCAGTTTAGCTTCATCTTGATTAAATAAATCCCATTGGACATAAGCCTATTCCAAATAAGGTATGTGTTCCTGTTTGCTAAAGCTGCTTTTATGCAAAATACCAGAAATGGATTGGCTTTTATAAAGGGGATTTATTAGGTTATAAATTTATAGTTCTAAGGCTATCAAAGTGTCCAAACTAAGACATCAACAAGAGGATACCTTCACTGAAGAAAGGCCGATGGCATCCAGAGCACCTCTGTCAGCTGGGAAGGCACGTGGCTGGCGTCTGCTGGTTCTTTGCTCCCAGATTGTGTTTCAAAATGGCTTTCTCCAAAATGTCTTTGGGTCTCTCTTAGCTTCTTCAGCTCCTGTGCATCTAAGCATAGGGGCCCTCTCTTAGCTTCTCTAGAGCAAACTCTGGGCTAGCATCTCCAAATATCTCCAAGCATCTCCAAGTCTCAGCCTCAGTGTCAGCTCTTAGCTTCTCTCCAAAATGTCCCCCTCAGCTGCTCTGAGCTCCTTCTGTTTCTGAACTCTTTTATAGGACTCCAGTGATTAAATCAAGACCCACCCATCCAGGAGACAATTCAACCCATACCACTGCCTTTCAGGAGACTGTCTTGAATGACATGCCCAAGACTGTCCTTGGAAGTGGTGGCTTTTTCTTGCTAATTCTAGACGATGAGCTACAGTGGCCTCCCTCAGAGCACACATCAGCCACGGAAGAAGAAGGGAGAGGCACCCCGCGACTGCCGCATAGCCCCATATAGTCATTGGGGAAGGCAGAATGTGGGAGTGCTTAGTTGTGTTCAATACAAATACTGAACACAACTTGTACGTGGGCATCCATCCCAAAGATCCATGCACCAGGGGACAGAGGTGAGGATGGTTATCACAGCGGTGGGTGAATATGCAGGGGTGAGAGTATGCAGAGAATATGCAGGGAATAAAGAAGAATGAATCAATCCTATAAATACGATAGGAGCAGGAGCTTGCACAGAGGAATTGTGATGGTGAGCTAGGAATAGTGGGAGCCGGTTGACTCTGCACCTAAAGTAAACTACAAGCCTCAATAAGGAGACTGCAGCTTTAAAGAAGGGTTGTTACTCTTCATGACTAATGCCTGGGACAAACGTGATTGCCAGCCTGTCCCTCTGTCCCACCCACTACAACAGCACCAAATAGTGGCTAGCTCTCTGGCAGAACCCTTCCCTAGCTTGAGAACATAATTAACAGCACCGATATATTTATCTGAATGTGGTTAAAAGCGGGAAATGTTAGGTTGCATACACGGTAACAGAATAAAAATCACATTAAAAAAAAAATCCATGGAACTGCACTACCCCAACTGCAAACCCCAAGTTAAACCATATAGTTCATAGCACAACTGTAACATTGTGCTTTCATCAATTGTAACAAATGTCACACCAATGCAAGGTGATACTAATAGGGTGGTGCATGGGCATCCTGTATTTTATGCATGATTGTTCTATAAACCCATAACTTCTCTAATAAAGAAAACATTATAGCCATAATTAAAAAGGCAGACAATAACAATTGTTGGTGAGGATGTAGAGGAATTGGAATCTTCGTCCATTGCTGGTGGGAACGTAAAATGGTGTAGCCACTATGGAAAACACTTTGGCAATTTTTCAAAATGTTAAAATTAGAGTTAACATAAGACACAGCAATTCTTCCCCTAGAAAAATGAAAATCTACACCCACACAAATTCTTGTACCTGAATGTTCATACCAGTATTATTCATAATAGCCAAAAAGTGGGAACAACCTAAATGTCCATCAATTGATGAATGGATAAACAAAGTGTGGTATAGCCATACAATGGAGTATTACTCAGCCATAAAAAGGAATGAAGTCCTGATACATGTGGCAACATGGATGAACCTGGAAGACATTATGCTAAGTAAAGCAGCCAGTCACAAAAGACCACATATTATATAATTCCATTTATATGAATTGTCCATAGAGACAGAAAGTAGATTAGTGGTTATCCGGGACTGGAGGAAGGGAGAGATGGGGAGTGACTGCTAATGGGTACAGGGTTTCTTTTGGGGGTGATGAAAATGTTCTGGAAGTAGATAATGGTGCTGGTTGTATAACCTTGTGAGTATACTAAAAACTATTGAATTGATGACTTTTTTGGTAAGTGAATTATATCTCTAATTTTAAAAAGTCACATTTGGCTTTGATACAAGCTTAAATTGTCAAATTTAGAGTTAAGTAAGAAATTTATTTCCAAGTATTTTTCTTAGTTTGCCAGGGCTGGTATAACAAACACCATGCATGACTGGTTGGTTAAAGAACAGAAATTTATAGTCTCTTGATTTTGGAGGCTAGAAGTCCAAACTCAAAGTATAGGCAAGGCCATGCTTTCCTCCAGAGTCTGTGGAGTTCTGCTGCTGGCTCCTTGCAATCTTTGTGGTTCCTTGGCTTGCATTTCAGCCTCTGTCACATGGCCAGACACTCTCCTTGTCATCTACTTCTCTCATTTCCATCCCGAATTTCCTCTGCTTTATAAGGACTCCAATCATTTGGATTAAAGCCTACCCTGATTACCCTGATTCAATTTTACCTGATCTAAACAGGATCTTTTAAGATCCTAGTCACAAATGAATCCACAAATTCACTAATTATAGCTGAAAGGTCCTCTTTACAAGTGGGTTCACCCCCCACAGGAACTCGGATTAAGATTTGAATGTGTCTTTTGTAAGCGATTTGATTCATTTCCCCAACTGTCATGGCTCCATTCACTAAAGAAATGTGACAAAGGAGGGGAGGGATGGGGTGATTGTGGTGGAGGTGGAAGTAATCAATTTCCACTGGGCGGGGTGGGGGTGGGGCATCCAGTGTCTTTTAAAATTTTTTAGAGAAGTTATGTTTACAGAAAAATCATGCATAAAATACAGAGCTCCCACATACCACCCTATTATTAAAACTGCATTCGTGTGCTACATTTGTTACAATTCATGAAAAAACATTGCTTATCTGTGCCTGAAATTCTTAAATAGGAGCAGTAATATCTTCCATCTTGATTGTTTACTTGTTTACTCTTTCTGTGTCTATAGTTTTTGCTTTATAGAACCAGGAGCCATGATGGTGGTGCACAAAAGATTTAGTACCATTGACCAATTGTGTCATCTTTGTGATGCATACCTTTTATCAGGATATAATTTCCCTTCTGTTTAACACTTTGGGCCTTGAATTTTGCCTGATATTGATATTGTGGTTCTTGTCTGTTTTAGGGTTGGATTTACTTGTAGAATCTCTTTGCCCAGTCCTTTATTTTGAACTTTATTTTGTTGCTTTGATTTGGTGGGTTTCTTGCTAAACAACATAAAGCTAGGTTTTACTTTTTAACTCAATCTGGCAATTTCTACCTTTTGATTCTAATTTCAGCCCATTGCATAAGTATTGTCATTAATTGACCCGACTTTATTTCTTCTCTTGCATTGTGTTCTGTTTTCTCCTTTTCTTATTTTTGCCGACTTGGTCAAGTTTCTGTTCATTTCCATCCTACCTCATCTTCTCCCCTCCTTATTAATTTGGAAGTTCTGTGAGTTTTCATTCCACTAGGAGTTATTGCCCAGTCCTATCACAAAATATATATAGTTCCATATTATCATGTCAAAATAGAATAACTATGGCCCTCCCAAAATGCTTTGTAAGCCACCCCATAAGGTGAAAACTTCTGAGGCTTTTACTTCAGAGGGAGGTGATCTACAGTAAACAGATTGAAAACCAAGGGGAGGTTCTGGCTCTGACAGGTGTAAGCCCCAGGCTTAAATGTTCTTCCAGGGAAAATGATATACTGATGCAGCAAAACTGAATGGCTGCAAGGATTTGTAATCTAGAGCTACAGGGTGGCTGTACACACTGAGGGCTTGTATTCAATTTTAGGACTTTTGGAAAAGAATAATAAAAAGGGATTTTTTTTTTGTAAAATGTATATCTATGCACTGACAAAAGCTTGGAAGTAGATAATTCTATAATTAATTATTTATTTCTAAATAATGGGGTTGAAAATTATTTTAATTGTCTAATTTTTTACATTAAGTTTGTATGAATTATGTAATAAAAACAGATAGAAATGATAAAGGGAAGCCAAGTTAGTTATGGAGTGTTGGATAACAAGTGAACTTTTGTGGGCTAGTTATTAGATTTGCTTTAGTTCTTTAAATTTTGTTTCAGACACGTTTTTCCCTTAAAGTTCTTATGCAAGTTAGCAACTAATACTTAACCAATATTTATTTGTTTATTAAGGAGTTGGTTTTAATATAGTCAGATCTCGCTTTTTCACCTTGCTCACTTATGCCTGGGATAAACCAGGGCTTCCGTTATTCTAACTGAAGTCACATGGAGGTAGCTAGGGGCCAGGATTCCATATACTGGGAAATGAACATCCTACATAGGAACCGATTGCAAATCCAATGCTCTGTAACAATGACACAGTCCACCAGCACGTGAGGCCTGCTTATACGGGGCTACTTGTTGCAAAAGGTCACTGCCCCCACAACCCCAGAAATGAAACCCAAACAAACCAGCTGTTGCCTGGGCAGCCAGCCTGCCTCTGTGTGTTTATCGATCATTTCTGAGCCATCGTTCTGCTAGGTTCTGGGATCCAGAAGTGAACAAGGCAGACAGGTAATTCCTGACCAAGAGCTTACCAGGATAAAGGCTGATAAATCCAAATAATTATTTGAATAATGAGCTGTACAGAGCATAGAGACACGCAGGGTCTCGGGGAAGGTGCGGCTGAGCCTTGTGTGTTGGAAAATCATCCTCAAAGAAGATGAGCCTGAAGGTTGACAGAGTGGAAAAGTGGGGGAGGGATGCGGCAGGGAGAAGACTTCAAACTTAGGGAAAACCAAGACGGCAGGGAGTGCTTGTGGGAGATGGGGAAAGAGGGAGGGAGAAGGACAGAGACTACGTGGGGCTGGTGGGAAAGGCAGGGTCTGATCTACTAAGTCACAGGGCTTTGCCAACTTTTTTGATGCTTTGGCTCACAGTGAAGAGACACATTTCACAATGTGATCTGTTCACACATATCTATTCATAGACAGATAAGTAGATTTCTCTATATAGCTCTATATTCAAAACCAAAATTCCGCCAAGCAATTCTGATCCCGATCGGGAGGAACCCCTCCCCTGGCCATCTCATGGTTTCCCCCAAATTTGGTATCATTGAGGGCCGTTTGATTTCTCCAAAGACTCCTCTGATATCCAGCCTGGGAGTTAGGGTGTGGCTGCCAGGAGGGCAAAAAAAGGGGATCTGGGAGCTCAAGACTGGCAGGCTGCACTGTCACATGGGGATAATAATATCCCCTAAATGGGCACACAGGGGCTAATGGGATGACACCCCACTTCTGCCCATCACCTTGGCCAGTTGGGCACCCTGATGCCCCTTGAGGGTTGGTAGGTTGGCTGATTGTGTGGCTCATGAGACAGGACATCCAGGTGGGCAGCAGCATCTCACAATCTGCCCCGGGTAGAGGGTGAAGAGGGTGCTCTGTGGGGTCAGGGGCCAGCCACCCTGCAGACCAACCGGGAGGTGGATGGAAATGTTCCGAGTATCTACAGCCATAACGTTCCAAATCCTTTTCCCAATAGTTGGAAGAGGAGCAGGAGAAATGCTTGGAATGTTTGAGGTTTCCGGCGAGGAGCACTGACTTCTAGAGCACACCATCCTACAAGGAAGGGGAGGCCTCTGCCATTCCCCTTTTCCAGTTCTCACCAGTATTGAGGGGTCTGCATGGAAGGTTTTACTTTGCACAGTTTCTCCCTTCAGAGAAGGAACTCACAGATTAGAGGACGTCTAACTCCCAGGTGAAGAGGAGGGATGTGTCTTTAATGCAACCTGTTCTACAGGAATGAGGAAAACTCCCCGTGGGTGCTTCTTTGTGTGTTCCAGGCAAGCCCTCGTCGGATCACGTGCTCCATCCCTACCTGGCTCCCCTTCCTACCTGCCTCACTGGCAAACCATCTGGAAGGAGAGGACAAGGTATGTGAGGAAAAGCAGTGTCTTTGTGGTTGAAAGAAATACCAAGTCAGAGCACCAACGGCCCTGCTGGTCAGTTGGTCTCTGTGAAGTAGCGTCTGAGATCGTTTCTTGAGGTGGATGACTTCTTAGGTCTGACAGTCCAGACCCAGCTTCTCATAAACTGTACAAACATATGCAGAATAGAGGCTGCAGTGAAGGCTTCTCCCACCCTACAAAGCCAACCTTCCGGCACATTCCGTGACTGTGTTCCAACCCCTGGATCTCTGCGTCTCGCCTTCACGTATCTTTGCCACCAGCCCCTTGTGCCTTTCTGTTGGTTCCTCCTCATGTCTAATCTTTTCTTGCCCACAGTTTTAAGCATTCTTTCATTTCATCCTTTGGGCCTAGAAGACTGTCACTTCCAATCCACGTCCCTCCTCACAGGCTGCCTTCTCTCCCTCCCTCATCCTGAGTGAAACATGAGGACATCTGTCCCAGTCCGGGTTCTTCAGAGGAACAGAACCAATAGGAGATTAAATATCCTTATGTATAAAGAGATTAATTTCAAGGGATTGTCTCCCACAATTGTGGGGGCTGGCAAGACTGAAGTCAGTCCATAGGGTTGGCTGTCTGGAAACTCAGGCTGCAGTCTTGAGGCAGAATTTCTTCTTTTTCTGGGAAACCTGAGTTTTTGCTTCTAAGACTGTCAGCTGATTGGATGAGGCCCACCCACATTTTGGAGGGTCCTCGCCTTTACTTAAAGTTAACTGATTGTAGATGTTAACCACCTCTACAAAACACCTTCACAGCCACAGCTCGATTAGTGTTTGAATAACCTAGAGGACACATGAAGCCAACCATCACAGCATTGACTTCACAATCTATCGAAACACTCATCATCCACTTGCTGGTGAACTGACATTCAAAAAATAACATCTTTTCCATCTTGCCTCTGGAAGGCTAGGGCAGTAGCCCCCACACTCTCTGTTCTACTCTAGCCAACTCTCCGCACATATTGCAGATATTGGGTGCCAGTAGGGATACCGTAAGACAGTAGACTTAGTAATGGGTTTCCGGTAGGAGCAGACCACTAGGGCTGACCATTAACACTACATTATTCAGGGTCATTGTTAAAGAACTAATCAATGGTGAATGAGAGTTGCGAGACACGCATAACTTATTTGTGGTGTGTTGTCATGGTTAATCATATTCTGGAGTGCTGGGAAAAGACTAAAGTGAGCTAGAGGTTGCAGGCTTAACGTTTCTTGAAACAAAGCTCATGTAATGATGTTCATGGGCAGATGACGTATTGCGGTAACCAGTCCTTGGAGTGAGTCCAATTTCGATGGTGATCCCAGGGGCTAGATAGCTGCCCAGATGCTGGGCTTTCTGGAAAACAGTAATTCATATTCAGCATATGTCTGGGGAGAAACCAGAGGCAGCACATCTTGTATTTTTCAAGGCTCCAAATGGAGCCCGAACGAGAAGAAGAGGTTTAAGATTTCTACATAAAATTCCAAATCTGTATTAGGCTGGGGAGAAGGGCCGGATTTTCTTGCAGCTGTGAACTTTACTGACCTAAAGATGATAGTCAACTCTGGAGGGAAAAGATACAAATCAAGCGCGGAGCTGCAGGAACTTCAAAGAAGATTTTTAATGCTGTCAGCACAGCTACTGCTGTCATCATGAACGATAATTATACTGGTCACTATCTCTTTGGACTTACTCTGTGCCTAACTGTCCTAGGTGTTTCACAGACATTGACACATAGTTTTATTTTCATTTAATTTCATGGTAGCTACATTATTCAGGGTCATTGTTAAAGAACTAATCAATGGTGTTCCCTATTTTAAGATGAGAAAAGCATGTACTGTGTGTACTGTGATGTTGAACACACATAAATTCCAGGGTTCAGGGTGGGGGACGGGAAGCTCACAAAGCAACATTTTGCTGCTTCTTGACTGTCTCTGTAAATCCACTCTATGGGGCTAATTCTCCCTTTGGCCCTGGGTGAAAACTTTGACCCCATGATTTTGTTTTTGGACTCTCCTACATAATAAAAACAGTTCCCCAGTCACTTTCTCAAGTCAACTTAAGTTGCAAAATACTGTCTCAATTCAGTAATACAAATATCCAGTTTCATGTAATAATCAAAGCTCTGAACTTGATTTAAAGTCAAGTTTATTTTTCCTTCTCCAACTCGGGCAGGAAGCCTGTTTGGGGGAAGAGGTCTATGAGAAGTCTCTTTGAGCTTTCCCCACGTGGGCACGCCACTTCTTTCTGGGGAAGGGTGGAGAGGAAAGGGGAGCAGAGAAGTAACTTTTTTTTTCAATTCCTTTTTTTTGAGATATATTCACATACCATGCAGTCATACAAAACAAAGTGTACATTCAATTATTTACAGTGCTATTATATAGCTGCGCATTCATCACCAAAATTAATTTTTGACATTTTCATTACCACACACACAAAAATAATAAGAATAAAAATTAAAGTGAATAAGAACAATTAAAGTAAAAAAGAACTCTGGGTGCCTTTTTTTCTTCCCCCATTTTTCTACTCAACCATCCATGAACTAGACAAAGGGGAGTGTGGTCCATATGGCTTTCCCAATCACATTGTCACCCCTCATAAGCTACATTTTTATACAATCATCAAGATTCATGGGTTCTGGGTTGTAGTCTGATAGTTTCAGGCATTTACTGCTAGCTACTCCAATTCATTAGAACCTAAAAAGGGTTGTCTATATTGTGCATAAGAGTGCCCACCAGAGTGACCTCTTGGCTCCTTTTGGAATCTCTGCCACTGAAGCTTATTTCATTTCCTTTTGCATCCTGTTTTTGGTCAAGAAGATGTTCTCCATCCCATGATGCCAGGTCTAGATTCTTCCCTGGGAGTCATATTCCACGTTACCAGGGAGATTCACTCCCCTGGGTGTCATATCCCATGTAGGGTGGAGGGCAGTGATTTCACCTGCCAAGTTGGCTTAGCTAGAGAGAGGGGGTCACATCTGAGCAACAAAGAGGCATTCGGGAGGAGACACTTAGGCACAATTATAAGCAGGCCTAGCCTCTCCTTTGCAGCAACAGTCTTCCCAAGGGAAAGTCCTGTGGTAGAGGGATCAACCCATCAACCCAACAGTCCCCCATGTCTGTGAGCACATTAGCAACCATCGAGGTGGGGAAGCCCAACATCCCTGAATTCTCCACCAGCTCCCTAGGAGGGATCTGCATATTTTTTCATTGTTTTTTTCTTTTCTTTTCTTTTTTTTTCTTATTAACTTTTTTTTTAAATCAACTATATAAAAAAATAAATAAAAAATAACATACAATAAAAAAAAATTTCAAACAAACCATAACAGGGGAGTAAGAAAAAGACAACTAACCTAACAGAACTACTTTACTTCCAACATGTTCCTACTCTATCCCAAGAAAATAACTTGTTATAGCAGCATTTCTGTGAACTTGTTCCTACCATACCCATCAGAAATTAACAGACCATAGTCATTCCTGGGCATTCCCAGAATGTTAAATTTACCCACAATAGCTTATCTGTTCTTATTGGGTTATTATTCTCCCTTCCTTAATTGCTCTCTATTGCTAGTTCCCCTACATTATACATTATAAACCTCTTTTTTTTTTACATTTTTCAATGTTCACATTAGTGGTAGCATATAACATTTCTCTTTTTGTGTCTGGCTTATTTCGCTCAGCATTATGTCTTCAAGGTTCATCCATGTTGTCATACGTTTCACGAGATCGTTCCTTCTTACTGCCGCGTAGTATTCCATCGTGTGTATATACCACATTTTATTTATCCATTCATCTGTTGAAAGACATTTGGGTTGTTTCCATCTCTTGGCATTTGTGAATAATGCTGCTATGAGCATTGGCGTGCAGATATCTGTTTGTATCACTGTTTCAGATCTTCCGGGTATATACCGAGAAGTGTAATTGCTGGATCAAAGGGTATCTCTATATCTAGTTTTCTAAGGAACTGCCAGACTGACTTCCAGAGTGGCTGAACCATTATACAGTCCCACCAACAATGAATAAGAGTCCCAATTTCTCCATATCCCCTCCAGCATTTGTAGTTTCCTGTTTGTTTAATGGCAGCCATTCTAATTGGTGTGAGATGGGATCTCATTATGGTCTTAATTTGCATCTCTCTAATAGCTAGTGAAGCTGAACATTTTTTCATGTGTTTCTTGGCCATTTGTATTTCTTCTTCAGAGAACTGTCTTTTCATATCTGTTGCCCATTTTATAATTGGGCTATCTGTGCTATTATCATTGAGTTGTAGGATTTCTTTATATATGCAAGAGATCAGTCTTTTGTCAGATACATGGTTTCCAAAAATTTTTTCCCATTGAGTTGGCTGCCTCTTCACCTTTTTGACAAATTCCTTTGAGGTACAGAAACTTCTAAGCTTGAGAAGTTCCTATTTATCTATTTTTTTCTTTTGTTGCTTGTGCTTTGGGTGTAAAGTCTAGGAAGTGGCTGCCTAATATAAGGTCTTGAAGATGTTTTCCTACATTATCTTCTAGGAGTTTTATGGTACTATCTTTTTTTTTTTTTGAATATATTAAGGCAATTTTTCTTTCATTCTTTTAGTCTGCTATATTTTCTAAATTTTCTTTGAAAGTATGTTACGTTCATCTTTTTTCTTCACATTTTGTTTTGAAATAAATTGAAAGTTATAGAAACAGTTGCAAAAACAATACAAACCCCATAACAGAACTCCAGCATTCCCTGACCCCCCCGATACCCCGATCCACTAACTTTAACATGTTGTCAGACCGCTATTTCTTTCCCTTCCTCCCTCCCTCCCTCCCCCTCCCTCTCTCCTTATCTATCATCCATCATCTGTTGCTCTGTCTTCTGAACATATGAGAGCTAGCTGCACACATCCTTGAACAAACACTATAATTCACATATACAATTCCCATGAAAAAGAACATTCTTTTATGCAATCCCATTAAGCGCAGCTAAGAAGTACAAGAGATTCAACAATGATATGAAGCTTACGTTCTGTATTTCCTTTTCCTTAGGTCTCAACTGTGTCCCTTTGAGCCTCTTGTCCTCCATCCTCAGATCCCATCCAGGGTCATCCTTGGCATTCAATTGTCATCTATTTAGACTTTCTTTTTTTTTTTTCCCTCAATTGTGGAAACATATATACAGCCTAAATCTTCCCATTCCACCCCCTCCCTAGCATTCCATTAATGGGATTAATCACATTTAGGATATTGTAATGCTATCGCCTTCCCACCATCCATTACTAGAAATTTCCCTTCACCTCAAACAGCAACCCTACACTCATTTCTTAACTCCCCATTGCCCCTTCCCCCATTTCTCTTAACCTATACTCTACTTTTCATCTCTATGATTATATTCTCTGATAATTTCTTTGTGTTTACTGTGGGGCTTAAAATTAAACTCTTAAATCCACAACAATCTTGTTTTTCTTTCATAACAACTTAATTTCAATAGGACACATAAACTATATACCTATACTCCTCCATTCCCCCACCTTTATATAGTTCTTGTCAAAAATTACATATTTTACATTGAGTTCAAAATCACTGATTTGTCATTAGAGTTTGTGTATTTTATATCACGTAGGAAGTAAGTAGTGGAGCTACAATTCAAAAATTATTGACTTCTATTTGTATTCCATTGTGGTCAGAGATTGTGCTTTGAATATGTTCAATTGTATTTTTTTTTCTTTTTTTAATTTATTGAGGCTTGTTTTATGTCCCAGCATATGATCTATTCTGGAGAAAGTTCCATGAGCACTAGAGAAGAATGTGTATTCTGGTGATATGGGAATAATGTTCTATATATGTCTGTTAAATCAAATTCATTTATCAGATTGTTTAGGTTTTCAGTTTCCTTATTGGTCTTCTGTCTGGTTGATCTATCTATAGGAGAGAGTGATGTGTTGAAGTCTCCCACAATTATTGTGTAAACATCAATTGCTTCCTTTAGTTTTGCCAGTGTTTGTCTCATGTATTTTGTGGCACCTTGACTTGGTGCATAAACATTTATGATTGTTATTTCTTCTTGTTGAATTGCCCCTTTTATTAGTATGTAGTGGCCTTCTTTGTCTCTCATAACATCCTTGCATTTAAAGTCTATTTTATCTGAGATTAATATTGCTACTCCTGCTTTCTATTGGCTGTAGCTTGCATGAAATATTTTTTTCCATCCTTTCACTTTCAATTTCTGTGTGTCCCTGTGTCTAAGATGAGTCTCTTGTATGCAACATATTGATGGTTCATTCTTTTTTGATCCATTCTGCCAACCTACATCTTTTGATTGGGGAGTTTAATCCACATACATTCAACGTTATTACAGTGAAGGCATTTCTTGAATCAGCCATCTTATCCTTTGGTTTATGTTTGTCAGATATATTTTCTCCCCTCTCTTTTAATGTCCTTTAATGTACCCATACTGAATCTCTTTAGTACTGAACCTTTCTCCATCTCTCTCTCTCCTTTCTTTGTTTCTCTGTCTGTAGGGCTCCCTTTAGTATCTCAAGTAGGGCAGGTCTCTTGTTAGCAAATTCTCTCAGCATTTGTTTGTGAAAAATTTAAGCTCTCCCTCAAATCTGAAGGAGAGCTTTGCTGGATAAAGAATTCTTAGTTGGCAATTTTTCTCTCTCAGAATTTTAAATATCTCATGCCACTGCCTTCTCACCTCCATGGTGGCTGCTGAGTAGTCACTACTTAGTCTTGTGCTGTTTCCTTTGTATGTGGTGAATTGCTTTTCTCTTGCTGCTTTCAGAACTTGCTCCCTCTCTTCCCTATTTGATAGTCTGATCATAATATGTCTCAGAGTGGGTTTATTTGAATTTATTCTATTTGGAGTTCCTGGGCATTTATGATTTGTGCATTTATGTTGTTTAGAAGATTTGGGAAGTTTTCCCCAACAATTTCTTTGAATACTCTTCCTAGACCTTTACTGTTCTCTTCCCCTTCTGGAACACCAATGAGTCTTAATATTTGAACATTTTATATTGTTTATCATATCCCTGAGGTCCATTTTGAATTTTTTGATTTTTTCTCCATTCTTTCTTTTGTTCTTTCATTTTTCCATTCTGTCATCCTCTAGGTCACTGATTTGCTGTTCAGCTTCCTCTAGTCTTGTGCTATGAGTATCCAGAATCTTTGGTCAACATTTTCTTTTGTTTCCATAATATCGTCTATTTTATAATTTACTCTTGGAATTTCTTCCTTATGTTCTTCTAGGGCCTTCTTCATGTCCTTTATATTCTGTGCCATGCTCTTGTTGTTCATCTTTAGTTCTTTGATTAATTGTTCTGATCTTTTGAGTTGGGTGCTTGGGTTTGGGTTATCCATATTGTACGTTTTTTTTCCATATGCTTTAAAATTTTCTGTTGTTTTTGGCCTCTTGGCATTTGCTTAACTTGATAGGGTTCTTTTAGGATATGTAGACTGATTCAAACCCTTATCTCTAATTTGTCAGATCTACAGCTTTGTGGAGAACACTTTCTCTAACCAGCAGGTGGCATCTGCAAGCCACCTATTCCCCTCAAATCAGTTCTCCCCCACTTTGTCTTTGTGGTGAGTGGGGGTGTGAGTCTTGAAGGGTCCAACTGGTGCACCAAGTTTGCGTGTGTAGTTGATGCTGCCCACCCTGAATGTGGGGCATGTGTCTGAGAGGTTAGGGAGGGGGGCGGCTTTAATAATCAAATCTCCCAGGCGTTCCTGGAGATTTAAAGCTGTTGCAATAGTCTAATCCTTCAGTTCAGTCTCGCCACAGTTTGTCTCTGCTGCTGACCCACAAGTCCTTGGTATTGGTGTCTGGTCCCTGGGACTTGCGAGTGGGTCCCCCTTCCAAGCCGGGCACTCCCAAGTCCTCTGCTGGGGGATGACTGTGCTACATCACAGGTGAGCACCATCCCCCAAGGGAGGTTCTGGGCTGCAGGGCTGTGTGGGGGCATTCCCAGTCTGCTGAAAGGATGGCTGAATGGGGCATGTTAATTTCCCCCTTCTCACAGCGCTCTGACTTCCCAGCTCTGGGACAGTTAGCTGAGGGTGTGGGAAAGGCTATCATCCACGCCTGATATTGTGGTGTGTGCGTGTGTTGTTGGAAACACTTCCCATCACACTGGGTTGTTTGGGGAAGCTCTGGGCTGTGGCGCTGGCACTGGGCAGGAATGTTCCCAGTCCACTGGGAAGACGGCTGTAAGGGGATGCCCCCTTTTTCTTGGGAAGTTGTGGTGTTTAGTGAATTGTCTCAGCCACTGAACTTCTTGCTTTGTGTCTCAGAGCTCTCTTAGCTCTGCTCTTGTCTGGGCCCAAATTGCAAGTCTTTGAGGCTTTCTGTAATTGGCTTCTTAGAGTAATTGTTTTAGAAAAAGAGAAAAAGATTAAAAAAGAAACATGAAGGGCCCTCCTTGCAGATCTAATGGACTATTGAAATACTAAGAGACAAGGAGATTAGGGCCATTAAGGAACAATCAAGAAAGCAGAGAAACCAGCTCTTCAGACAAGGAAATGCACCCTCTGGATTTGCATATGAGCCTGACTCTGTTTGAGCCCTGCCCTTCTCCGTTCTATGTTCACCAGAACTCCAGAAAGTCTCTGTTTTTATTTTTGGGTTGTTTTTTTTTTTTTTGGCTGTTTTTGCTAGCCCTACCTCCTCTCCACTGGGCTGACTGCTCCCAGATTCTCTGCTGCCTGGTCTCAGTCTATCTATGTTTGGAATTTGGATCAGCAGTCTGAGGTTTCAATAAGAGCTGCAACTGCAGTTCTCCCACCTGGCAGGGAAGGTCACAAGTCCCCTGGCTGTGAGAACTTACAGATTTTGCTGATCTCAGCTGTTTCACGTGTTCATGAGTGTTGCATGAAGTATGCCCAAAGTCAAATTGCTCTCCTGAGAAGTTACTTCTTGATGGGTACTGATACGGTTTTCAAGTATAAGCGCTCGTCAGTGCTTAAAACTGACTTTCCTCAAGGAGCACATTCACAGGTTTATTTGGAGATGGACATCCATCACTCCATTCTCTACTGGGACTCTCACCTATAGGGCTTGATGTGGGACATGTGCTATCCTCCACATGCAGCCAACGCTCCTTCCTCAGCTTCTAGGGTGCAGACGGATCACCCCTGTTGCATTCCCCTCACCTCTCCACCTAGTCCTCTTGGACAAGACCTAAGTGAATCCCCCCTCACTGGCTCACACATTCTTTGCCCTGACACACTCTGCAAGTTCAGGTGGATTCTGTTGCAGCTACTTCTCTTTTGCTCTGCATTAAAGTAGCTAGGCAGCCCACTTCTTGTCCGTTAGGTTTCTCAGGTGTGAGCCAGGCACCAGTCTGCCAGGCTTCTCAAACCTCTAGGCACACATGTTAAAACCTTTGAGAAGCCCCCGTGCAGCCCCTCTATCTAGGCTCAAGAGGAATAGGAGGCATGATCCATCTCTCCCCACTGGGTAGGGCTGGAATGAGGCTCATGGCTCACAACAGCCACCTCCAAAGAAATCCTTCTTTGATCACCAACACCCACCTGTCTTAGATCCATAATGTGAGTGGGGGCTTCAAGAGACGTGTAACTGGTTTCGCCCCTTGGTTTGACAACTTTTGTCAGGCACTGCCTGATGGAATGTATTGACATCAGCCCAAACTTCCATTTTCACATTTAATACACAGCCAGTAAGAAGCTAGACCCACATCTTGAATCCAGGTCCCTCTGGCTCTAAGGTCTGTGCTCTTTCCACAACCCTCTGAAATGGGAGAGTCCAAGGCTGTGAGCTGATGAGGGCAGGGGCGTGGCTGTCATATTTATCACCATACCCTTTACCTTCTAATGCACCTGGTGCAGAGCCCACATTATTGTGCGTGTGGTTGTTGACACATGGAAGTCAGTTAGAGAGCCTGGCGCATAACAAGGGCTCAGTAAATAATTGTGAAGTATTACTGAATGGAAATGAGAGACCAGTTTTCTAGTGCCAGAAGGAGGGATTGGGAATCACATAAAGATGCTGGGCCTTCCGAAGGAGTTGAGGAGATCTGTCCTGTGAAGGGAGCCTAAGTGCCACATGGCTGGGGAATATCATCATCTGAACATCTCCCACGGGGAGCGGCCAGGCTCCCATTTCCATTGGGCACGGCTTCCACCTGTTCCTTGCCTCCTTCCAGACAGACAGGAGCTATCTTTTTCTGCAGAAGGGCTATAATCCCACATGCACCCCCAAAAGGAGCCATCACTGGCCCTAGGACAGAGCTACACTGCTGTGAGCAGGCCGCGGACAGCTGGAGAGAGCCAGGGTCTCAGCCCCACTAGAGCAGAGGAGACCCTGGCCCGGGCCTGGGTGTCAGGTCCCAGCTGAGTACACGCTTTGGTGGATCAGCTTTGGCCCTTGGCCAAAGCAGGAGGTAAATCTGAGAGAAACATAGTTAGAGCAAAGGGGCTAAAGGTCACCGCTGCTTCCACTGGTGTGACCTTGGTGAAAATCTTTACTCCCTCTGAGTCTGGTTTGTTCCATCTAAACAATTCGGAGTGGAGGAGTCTGCTGGTTAATATTTTGCATATGTATGTTGCAAGGAATGATGAGACAGGCTCCACGAAACATATTTTGTCCTTGGGGGACAAACAGTACAAGTTATTTATTTTAGGAGCATGGCTTAACCAGCTCATCCAGTTTAGCCCAGACACGCTCCCGGCTATCCTGGCATGGTTTTGCAGAAGCAACAGAGTCTAACTAAGTGTTCCTTTATGCCTGGAGCCCGACTGCCTCACTCAGGGCAGAGGGCAAAATGCTGTTGGCCTGGAGTTCAAGATCCTGCTTGTCTGTCCATTTATGTCCTTGTTCGTTTGTTCCAGCATCTTTACTGAGTCCTTCATCTGTACCAGGCCCAGTGCTTTGCCTGGGGGGTGCAAAACTGAAAACACAGTGGTCTTTGCATTTCCAGCTTCAGCTCCTATCACTCCCACAGTGCTGCACCCATGTCCCAGCAACCTCCCCTCCCCATTTCTAGTACCTTCTCTGCGAGGTGTCTAGGGACTCCCTTAACAGAGTGAGTTGCTCTCTGGTTGTGTCACTAGGAAGTGAGGACAGAGCCAGAGCTTACCCAGCCCTGGAAGTCCTGGTGCAGAATGGGGCAGCACCTACTCTCTCTGTGGTGTGGAGGATGATTTTTATTGCTCATGGGGGACTTAATTACTCAAAGTCAAACAGGGCCTCATTCTGAGGTGGTTCCATCCCTAAACCTACCTGGGGACCTGGACCCTGCAGCTGGCATCCCTTGGACCTCTGGGGGCACAGTGTCTTTGTGATGGGTCTGGGGTCTGCTGCGGGGGTGGGCAGGGGGGTGAGAGAGACGGTCCAAAGACCCCAAGAGGCTCACAAGATGATAAGAATACATGCTTTCACATTTGGTTTATTAGTGTTTTTCCTTTCAGAGGAGAGCTGGGAAGAGGTACGCTTGTTTCCCAATCTGAGCAAGGTCGTTTAAGGGTGGGTGGCTGAGTGTGGCAGGGCAGAGTCGAGCACTTGCTTCAGCATAACCTGCTGACCCCATCTGGTTTCCTCCCGTGGAACCCAGCTGTTTTGGTTTGCTGGGCTGCTGAAAGCAGAGACCATGAAATGGGCTGACTTTTAACAATGGGGATTTATTAGCTTACAGTTTCAAGGCTGACAACAATGTCCAAATCGAGCCATCATCAAGGCGATGCTTTCTTCCAGAAGACAGGCAGCCGGTGATCCTTGACTCTTTTGACACATGGCAAGCACATGGCGGCATCTGCTGGCCTCGCCCTTCTCTTCTGGGTTTTGCTGCTTTCAGCTTCTTTCTTCCATGGCTCTCTCTCTCTGTATTCACCCCGTTTATAAACGACTCCAGTAAGAGGATTAAGACCCACCCTGGGCCATGCCTTAACTGAAGTAACTTAATGAAAAGGTCTTACTTACAATAGGTTTATACCCCCAGGAATGGGTTAACTTTAAGAACATGATCTTCTGGGGGTATATCCAGTTTCAAACCACCACCCCACCTGTCCAGGCAGACGAGCCCCATAGGATGCACCTGTGCCTCCTAGCTTGAATCATCCTGAGGGTCCCCATGACTTCCCCCATCACCTTTCACCCAGTGCACATGGCTCCCTGCTTCCCCCCACCTCCCTGGCTCTCATCACTGCTCTGGCTTCTCATCTCTGATGGACCTGGGGCTCCTGTGTGGGCAGACATGACCCTCCAAGCATTTCCCAGCAGCACCAGGGAACCTTGAGGGGGTCAGGGGTCTGGGGTGCAGCCCGTGCCCTGCCCAGTACCTGCCGGGGCATGGCAGGCAGGAGACGGTGATGTGGAAGGGAGGGCTGCGTGCCTGCATTGCCATGGGGGCCGGGAGTGGTCCTGGGTGAGGGGGGCGGAGAGTGCTGCACTCAGAGTTACCTGCAGGTTCCTGCTGAAAGCAGTGGCTGTGGCAAGGGTGGGCATGAACCCCAACCAGGAGCTGGCAGAGGCTGTGTCCACACAGCCCAGAAGATGAGAAACTAAGAGACAAGGGAGCCACAGCTGCTGAGGAACCAAGGTTTGCTTTCTTTAATCATCTTCAGTCCTCTGACATTTCAGTTAAGTCAGCAGGAAGCTGTACCCATTGGCATCTGCAAGGATGAGGTGTTATTGGGATGAAAGATGTAGAATGAGAAGCCGATTAGGCCACCATTAGTAGCCCTCAAAGTTCAAGCTCAGACAACACCTAGGGGGGTGTCACTGGGGAACTGCGTGGCTGTCTGGATGACGTCAGGCAGGCACCGACACCGAGCTGGGCAGCCTCTGTGCCCTGGGGATGGCCTGCAGCAGTGGTGACCAGCAGGCTGCCTGCAGCCACCGAGACAATGCTCTGTACCTCCCTGAACAGGGGGGCTCACATGGCCACAAGAGACACGCTGGGGTTGTCCTCTCCCTCAGCCATTCACTCTTCTGTCCACATGGGCTGAATGTCCACCATGCGTTGGTGCTGTGCCAGGAATGGAGAGCGGGACGTCCATCCTCTGCCTGTTTGGGGCTCGCAGCCTAACTGGGAGACAGATCCAACCACAGAGAACTGCAGCACGGTGTGTGCTGTATCTGAGTGGGGCATGTGTAGACAGCTGAAGGGGCACCAAGGGATGTGAGAACTCCCGTCCGAGAAATGGGGAGGTCCTGCTGAGGGAGCTGCATGTGGACAGCCTGGGCTGCCAGAGAGCCTAGAGCAGCGGCCCACAAGCCCTTTCACTAAAGGGTCAGTCAGAAAATATTTTAGGCTGTACAGACCGTACGCTGTGTGTCCAACCACTCGACTTCATCTTTGTAGCGTGAGAGCAGCTACAGACAATACATAAACGATGGGCGTGGCTTGTTCCATAAAACTTGATTTACAAGAACAGGCAATGAGTAGGATTTGGCCCACAGGCTGTAGTTTGCAGACCCCTGGGTTAGAGCGCTGGGGGTCCACAGGCAGGTGTGGGCAGGGTGAAGGAGGGGATGGGCATGGACGCAGCTGGCGGGGCAGGTAGCCTCGAGGGTGAGCTGGGCTCTGTCCTGCCTGGACTGGGAGACAGGGATGGGCTTTGAACAGGGAAGCAGGAGAGGAAGCCCCGATTAGACAAGTGGTCTTAATATGGTCTATCTAGCTGGAGGCAGTGATCTAGCCAGCAGACTAGTGCAGTGGGCGGAGAGAGGGATACACCAGAAAGAATGTAGAATTCAGAAAGTGGCAGGACATGGGTGGGACAGGGTCCTATCTGTGGGCTGGGGTAGGGGGATATAGGGCTGATTCTCAGATTTCTGGCTTTTATAACAATGGGTGATGGAGGAGTCACCTTCAAGATGAATCAGCCTGGAGCGGAGCCCTGGGCAGGAGAGCTGACCCCTGTCATGGTGGGAAACTGGAGAAGGATGAAGTTGGGCTTCCCAAGGCCTGTTTCACCAGCCCGGGAGAGGTGACTAAACAAAAGCGGGTGTGGCTTCTCGGTGCTTTCAAGAGATGACTCCATCTCTTTCCACTATCTGCTTTCAGATGAGCTATTATTCCTTTGGGGGATAGCTGTCTTTTCTCTTTGGTGACTTCTAGGACGTTCTCCTTATCCTTGACATTCTGCAGCTTCTCTATGATGTGTGAGGTGTGGATTTATTTCCATTTATTCTGTTCAGTATTTGCAGTCCCTTGTGATCCAAGGAACTCACATCTGTCTTTGATCTGGGACACTCTCAGCAATCTTCCCTTCAAATATGGCTCCTCCACCATTTCTTTTATTCTGGTCTTCTGGGGCCCTCTTTAGACAAAAGTTACACCTTTCAAACTCTCTTCCCTTTCTTGACTGCACGTTCATTTTTAAAATGAACGTATATTGCCTTTTGAGTAAATTCTTCGATACTACCTTCCAATTCACTGATCCTCCAGAGTTTATCCAGGGCTTTGAGTGTTTCATTTTAATGATGTTGCTTTTCAATGCCAAGCTTTCTTATTGGTTCTTTTTCATATCTACTTGATTTCATTTCACGATTTCCTGTTCTTTTAAAATGTGTGCTGCTCCTTGATTTATTTCTTCAAGCATCCTAAAGTCGTCGTGGAAGAGTCCAGCTCACATCTGGAAACTGGCTGTGGGCAGCCAGAAACGTCTATCCAGCCTTGCCTGGGAAGGGAAAAGTGCAAAGGACAATCCCATGTGGACTGGCCCACCAGTGGGCTTGGAAAGCTCCGCCCATGTAATTGTGAAGTTACATCTGTGGTCACTGTGGTGTCAGGGAAAGGAGTTCGTTTGAGGGTGCTCGTGAGTGAGGCCCTTGGCCCTGGAGGACTTGGCTCTGCTGAGTGAGAGCAGGAAGACAGCAGATCTGGTTTCTCTTTGGGCAGAGGCTTGTTTATCCTGCCTTCGGAGCCAACCGCCCTATTCATTTTGAGCCGACAAATATTTTTCCACATTTGGGCTGAACTCCTCATTTGCCAAGAGAAGGATCCAACAACAGATTGTTAGGATTCTCAGAGGACAGGGGCCTGTGTGGTAGTCATCTTTTATTCCTCCGCTCTACGTTGACCATGCTGCTCCATAAAAAGTTATTGACTTACATTGTAAAATGGCTGTTTAATATATGAGTCATGATATAAATGCATTTTATGTACCACAGTGTATGCTTTTGGATGGGTTTTGCAGTGCCTTGGGAACCTCTTTCCTAACTGAATCATGTGGCCATTGCTCCAAGCATTGTGTCAACAGATGTAGGGGCTCTGATGAAATTACTCGAAGGTCATTATGTAAGTCATGCTAGATTATCCCAATCAACCCTGTGGTCAAACTTCCCATTATGCATTGCGTGTGTGTATATGTGCATACTTACATATAAAATAAAAATGCAACATGTTACAATATAATATATGTGGATGTATTATATACATTTTTTTTCCTAAAAGAAATTTCTGGCAAAAACCATTAACACATCCAACCAACACCATTACAACATTTACAACACTCTCTCTTCCTTTTACTGTATCTCAGTTTAACATACAGTCATTTGGCTTCCACCGAGGCCTCAGTATTTAATAGGTCAACAATTGCAATCATATGTTTGCTCTGCAATCGACTGTTTTAATGATGTGTTAATACACAGCAATCCTTGGATGGGCCTTCCAGAATTGCTGTTTTATAACTATCGACTGGTATGTTATAACTAACCTCAGAGGTGAGAAAACCAGTGGCTGCAGATACATCATTAGTCAAGGACTTGTTGACCGTCGGATTAGGACACACAGAACTAAGCCGTAAGGGACCATCAGAGACCTCTCAAACTTCTAGAGAACAGTTTGCAAGGAACTTGGGTGAGCAGTTTGAGAGTGAATTTTTAAGGGGTACATGGCCATACAAAGCCTTGGTGGAAACACCGAGCAGTTCCCATTCACTGGGCACTTGGGAGTGGGGTCTCAGTAGACGTTCCTATGTCTACAAAGGGTCACAGTCAGAAGAGGACAATCACCCTAAATTGGAGACACTGGGGAAAAAATGTAGAAAGTGGAAAAGGGGGGCAAGAGAGATGGACAATAAATAAATATTGACATAAGAAAGAGATGGAAAAAGAGAGAGATGGCAAGACAAAAAGCACAAGTGAGAGATGACGAAGTTTGAAGAGGCGGAGAGGAAGAGGGAGCTGGGAAATGGGAAGAGGTCTGTGGAAACTTCAGGGCCATTATCATTTTCTCTGAGCCTCACTTAAGCGCAACTGCACATCCATAAGAGTAACTTGTATGCCTCATTCAGAAGCCTTGGACTGTTGTATAAATATCAAAATAACTCAGCGTGTTGTAAAGCAGTCCTGGTGGTGCTAACATTTGCCTCCTGCCAGAAAGAGGTTTTGTTTTGGCTTGACCGAGCTCTGTCTACCAAGGTAAGCCTTTGGCTCCCCGGACCAGTTACATTCTTCCAATAGTGGGTTGGAGTCCCTCAGACTTGAACATCTGGTCTTTTCCAAAGGAAACTCCAGTGGACCACTAAGAAATTCCAGGAGGAAAATTTTCTTATTTCTTGGTCATTGTTTGAATAAAATCCCCCCAAATGCTAAAGCTGCTTGAGATCTGAAAGGAGTTATTTATTTATTTATTTATTTATTTATTTTTTGAGAAGGGCTTCAAAGCCCTTAATGCAAAAGGAGGGAATCATGAGAGTGATCCCTGGCCAAGGAAACCCCTCAGTCAGCACTATGTCTTTGTCCCCTGGAAACCAGGAGTCAGAGGGCTCCTGGTCCCAGCCAGGCACGCAGGCTTTGTCTTGACAACTCTAGAAATACTCTAGAAATAGCAGATTGTGGCTCCACACCAAACTTTAAACAGATCCTCACCAAACCGTAAACTTTCTCTGCCTCCCGAGTTTGCCACTCTCTTGCACAACAGATAAAATGTAAAGAAGAGAAAAGAGCCTCCAGATTCTGTGCTGTCTACTTGGAAATGTACAACTCTGCTCTTGAGGGGTGGTTGACAAGGGGTAGAACTTGAAAAACTGCAAACGCCTTGTTTTCATTGACTTAAAAGCTATTTGCCCAAATATTTGTACCATTTAAGGCATAAGCAAAAAAAATTGCTGAATTTAGAGTGTACTTATATTACTCAGTATAAACATCTTCTGGCACAATCCTTAATTTATCTATATAAATGTAGAGGGTAAGTGAACAGACCAAGGTCACGTGTGCTGGGCAACGGATGTCCAGTGATCACAGAAGGACAATTCTTCTGCCCTCATGGAACTCGCATTCTAGATGGGAAAGTAGAAAGTATGCAAGTATAAAATTTACAAGATAATTATAGGAGGCAACAAGTGCCGTGGAGGGGATAAAGATGGCAGCGTGTCTGGGAAGCCACTTTGGGTAGAGTCTTTAGGGACTAGCATCTGAATAACAGCATCTCAGTGGAGACATAAAGGGTGTAGATAAATCAGCCATAGAAGAGTTGCAGGGGTGGGTGGGAGCATCATAAACAGATGAAATAACACCCATCAAGGCCCAAGGGTAGGGAAGAGGTGCAGCGATAATGGGGCAGAAAGTGATGGTATTGGCTAATGCCTCACGTTTGAGGAGGATCCCTCAGGCCATGAGAAACCTGCAGGATTTTAAGAGGGGGGTAGATAACATGACCTGATTTATGTTTTTCCAATATTACTCTAGAAAGGACATATTTGAGGGAGACAGGGTAGAGAGAGGGAGATAATTGGTGTCTCAGTTTGCTAGGGCTGCTGTAACAAATACCACGGGCTAGTTGGCTTGAACTACAGGCACTTACTGGCTCACCATTTTGGAGGCTAGGAGTCCCAAAGCAAGGTGTTGGCAGGGCCGTCGGACCTCTGGAGTCTGTAGAGTTCTGGTGGGGGCTTGCCGGCACACCATAACTCCATTTCTGCCTCTGTCACATGGCCATCTCCCTCTGTCTCTTTCCCCATCTGTCTCCCACAGACTGTGTCCAAACTTCCTCTGCTTGTAAGGACTCCAGTCATATAGAAGACCCACCCTTATTCAGTTTGGCCTCATCTTAACCAAAAGCATATTTAAAAACCCTCTGGACTGGGGATTAGGACTTGAACATGACTTAGTTGGGGCACAAGTGGATCCCTAACAGTCAGGAAGCCATTGCAGGGGCCCAGAGAGACGCCTGTGGCTTGGTGCCCAGCGGCGGCAGTGGAGATAAGGAGTGGACAGATTAGAGACATATTTTGGAGGTAGAAGCAATGAACGGTATTTACTGAATTTGATTGGACATAGAAAGGGAAACTGAGGAAACAAGGATAACTTTCAGGTTTTGACGTCAGACATTAACTGGATAGTGGGGCCATTTACTGAGATGGGGAAGCCTCCGGAGGGAAAGGGTCTAAAGGAGGAGGAAATTGGGAATTTAACTGTCATCATTTCAAGTTGGGTTTATCAGGGGATGCAGTGGGTGGGGCAGGGGGAATGCAGACTTTTTGCTTGGTGAGTATAGAGTGTTTATAAATAAAAATTGGTAAATAAAGAAAAAAATCTAAGTTTGAGGCATGCCATGGATGCCGTGGCACACTGCACAGACCACCTGCCTTCCGGACAGAGCCTCCAATTCCCCAGCTTCCAGAAACGTCGGCTCCTGATGACACAGGGTTGAGTCTAGCTCCAGGAATTGCCTTCAGCAGAAGGGAGCTGGCTTTCAAGCTGGTGCCCCTTACCCTGGGGCAGCCTGCAGCCAATGATGTACAAAGGCCTGTCCCTTTGCCTCAATTTGAAACAACTTTGAAGAGTCATTCCAGTTCCAAGGCTCCTTATGGGATCGACTGAGCCTTTGTTGTGACTTCATCCAAGTTTGGTATCTCCCAACGCCCTATGTCCACCTATGCCCCGTATCTCCTGAAGCCCCATATCCTGTGCCCAAGATCTCCCTCTGCCCAATCCTGCATCCCTTGTTCCATCAAAGGGGTTATCCCTGAGAGCACCTCTCGTAAAACTTCCTGCCCATAAAAGTCCATCTCAGAGACTGGTTCCTGAGAACCCAAACTATAGGCCATCGGTGCCAGGAAGGGTCTTAGGAGGCAGATCCTAAAATAGGCTTTTGTAGCCGGATCACCTGCCAGTTGGCTGTGAGGACCTGATCATGGGAAGGAAGCCCCTGGCAACTATACCGGGTAATGGGTCACGCTTTCATCAGCGGTGTAATATCTTGAGCAGTTGAAAGATTTAGGGAAATAGTAATTGTAAGGCAAAGAAATAAAATGCCTGTTGCTGAGTGTTAGTGATGCACTGAAGAAAGACAATACAAATGCTGAGGATGATTCATCACTAATTTAAGGTAAAGTGTCAGAGTCAGGGGCCCTCCTTGGCAGCATACAATGAGACCCATCTCCTACCGCTGGAGGGTAGGGAAAGCTGAGGCTCGAGGGCAGGATTTAATGATAATGATTAGGGAAGCTGTAAAGAAGGTTAAATTTGCAGCCCCAACAGGCCTGCTACAGGACCGATTAGGAAGGAGTGGGACCCTGAGATTGGAGTGGGGATATCTTGGCCAATATCCTCAAAAACGTTGCAACTCCAGATTCCCATGAACTTCCTCCGTCTGCAAAAGTGACCCTCTCTTCTCTAATAGTGACTATCACACCCTTTGTGTGACGATGATTCAGAGGACTTGCAAGATAACATGAGCCACCCTCAGGGTCTGCCCCCACCTCTCCTCCTGGCCACCAGATCAAAAACAAGGTCACAGTATAACCCAGCTGGGGAAGGGCTGGGAATCCCATGGAAGGACGGCAATATGTCCTGGAAGAGCTGCAGGCCCTACCAAGCACACATGTAGACACAGAAGCTGGGGGACTATGCAGGGGTCTAGACCTGAGCAAGAACAATGGAACATAAGGTGGATGGGAAAAGTTTACTGGCATGAGAGCACTCTCACATGGTACAGGATTTGACCCTCTGGCAAGGACCCTGGGAGACAAATAGCTCGTGGGATCCTGGGGAAAGTGATGGTCCACAAAAAGTGATGTAAACATGCCATGGTGCGTGGTGAGAAAAGGGATCAAGGGCTGAGAGAATGGGCCTGCTAGTGAGGATATTTTTTGAAAAGTCTGGAAAACCCACTAGAGGACGATGTTCCCCAGGAGGGCCCACAGGATACGCCATCTCCTGAAGGAAAAAGAAGGTCCTGGTGAGAGGGCACCAGCCTTGTTGAGAGGTTCAGTGATGGTGGGCTTCTGTAGGTTGTAGCTGACGGTAGGCGATGCTGTTGCAGAACTGGGCTCCCTGATAGCAATGGGTTAATTGAATCCCCAAATAATAGAGGCCAGGTGGCAGCTCTTAACCATGAGAAACAAGGTGGATACAATTATCATGTTGAGTGACAAGGTCAAAGTAGGAGATGAGATCTGGCTTCCAGATAGCTATGGAGATAGTCGATAGAACCATCTATCAGGCAAGGTAGATGGGCAGCCATCAAGGGTATTATTCAATCTATACATCAAAAATCAAGGATGAATGGCCATGAGAGCAACCATCCCACCAAAGTCATGATACTTTGCCCAGTTTCTAGTCCTGTTTCTAGTCCTGATTCAGTTATCGTAAGCAGAATCAATTGACTGAAGAAGAGACTAGAGATGCTGGGTTCCAGGAGAAAGGGAATGAAACGATCGCCCCCAATCCTTCCCCAAAGGGACCTAAAACCATTTATTTGGGGAAGGAGAAATACACAGACATTTAGAGGACTACTGCACATAGGATCTTCGATATTGACATTGATACCTGGGGGAGGAGGGCAAAATGTCATCACGGTCCCCCGTTTTAAAGTTAAATGCAATAGCGTTTAAATAATAAATGGCTTCCTGGTTCAGGTTTGGTTCATAGCGGGTCCAGTGGGTCCAAAAGTGTTCCTGTCCCTGAAGGTGTAATTAGAATGGATGGACTTGATCCTTGGCCCGTGGGCTAAGAACTATTGTAGTGGGGAAAGCCAAGTGGAAGCTGGTGAAACTGCCTTCTTCTCCCTGAGCAAGAGAGTAAATCAATAGCCACAAGGTAACCCACTGTCATGCTTAAGGACCTAAAGAATGCAGGGGTGGCTGCCCTCATCTTATGTCCATGTAACTCATCAGTCTGGCCCCTACAAAATTTAGAATGGCTCCTGTGAGATGACAGTGGGCAACCACAATCTTACCCAAGAATTAATCCAACTGTCATAGCAATCTCCAACTGAATGGCTATGCTGGTTTCTTTGCTAGAGTAGATTAACAGGGTTTGGATACAAGGTATATGGCCATGGACCTGGTAAATGCATTCTTTTCCATGCCTATCACGAGGGAAGACCAGAGAAGTTCACGTTCATGTGACAGACAACAGCGTACCCATTTACAGTCTTCCCCAGAATGATGTGAACTCTCCCACCTGCTATTATAAAGGACCTGGACTGTATCTGTCTACCACAGTGTATCACCAAATATCACATTGATCCACTGTTATCAATGACATCATGTTAATCAGACCAGACGAACCAGCAGTGGCGTGAATTGGAGCACTCGAGAGAGTGGGCTTTGAACTCTATAAAGATCCAGGACCCATTTTATCAGTAAAGATCTCAAGAGTCCAGCAGTCTGGGGTATGTCAGGATATTCTCTCCAAAGGAAAGGACACTCTATTGCATCCTGCTTCCCCTACCGTTACGAATGACTTACAATATGTGGTACGTCTCTTTGGGTTCTTGAGGAACCCCAAGGAGAATCCTCCACAGGCAGTGGGACTGGGACCTGATGAAGGAACTGGCAACACGTGCCTGGCTGGACTTGAGAATTCATATGGACAGTGACTGCTGTGTGTTTCCCCTTTGCATTCTATTTAAATAGGGAGTGTCTATAGCAGTTATCTTACGCCTGTCTATCATTTCTTTTGGGCAGATGTCTCTCTCTAGTTCACAGGTCTTCAGGTGGAGAGAAAGGGTGTTCAAGGAGCTGTGCCTGAGGAACCAGACAGGAGGACCTGATTTAGATGATGCAATCCTGGACCATGAGCCTGAGCCTGTGCTGAAATAGGATGAGACTTTTGTGGTAGTGTTTGGGATAGGGAAGGGTGAGTGAATTTGTGTGTAGCTGCATGTGATTCTTCCCCAAATGGCTGCAACAATATTTCCCATCCCATCTGTTCTTCCAGAACCTTGGCACTGCCCCAGCAAGAGGTGGGCCCTATGTCCCCTCCTGTTGAACTGTCTTTACTATTAAGAGTATGGTGGAAATGACACTGTGTAAATTCCAAGTTGTCATATGAGATGACTTGGCTCCTCCATGCTCTAAGATGTTTGCCACTAAAACCCCACCACCATGCTGCAAGGGAGTCAAGAAGTGCTTTGCAGAGGCACTTGTAGGTGTCCTGGCTGACAGTCCCACTGAGTGTCTAACTGACAGTGGCATTAGCTGCCAGACATGTGTGTGAGCCTTCTGATTATCCCAGCCTCTATTTGTCCTTTGGGCCACCCCAGCTGACACCACACGGAGCACTGTCCTCACCGAACCCCCTGCCCAAATTGCAGATTTGGGACAGCTCTGAAGGGCCATTCCAATCCCAAAGCATCCTGTGGGGCCGAGTGGGACCCTTCATTGTAACTTCCTTTGCCCAATCCTGCTCTCCTCCCCCTACAAAAGTGTGGTTCCCATGAGTACCTCCCAAGAAACTTCCTGCACTTAAGCCCTCAGTTCCCGGGGAATCCAACCTAGGATGAGGTATCTGTTAGTGATATAAGTGCAGAGGTCACGTGTGAGTGTGGAGAACAAGGAGAGGTCAGGGTGAAAGATATTCACTTGGGAGATGTCAGAATGCACATGGTTTTACAAGTCTTGGGTCTGGGTGATATCACCTAGAGAGAAAGTAGGGAGAGAGAGAGATGAGGGTGAAGGACTGAGCTTTCCACCACTCAGAGAGCAGGCAGAGAAGGTGGAGCCAGCCAAACCAGGAGGAGGAGAAAAAGTGGGAGAGTATGGCATGCCAGAAGCTGGGAGAAGAGGATATCGCAAAGGAGAGGGCAAGCAACTATCAGGAAAGCTGAGAGCATGAGTGGGGATTTGACCCCACGAACGTCACTGACATTCTGCAGTGCAGTGGGTGAAAGCCAGTGGAGTGGTCTGGGGAATGAATGGAAGTTAGGAGGTGGAGACAGTGTAGACAACACAGAGGGAAGAGAGCCAGGCAGGGAAGGTGGGCACAGATGCAGGAAGATTTGTCTGGAAGAGGGAACATTAGGGTTTTGCTGAGACCCTTTGGAGAGGGAGAGCTTCACTGTAAGATACCCCAACCCAACCCTTCTGAGCTCCAGAACAGGACTGTCAATCAACAGACACATGAAGGAAGTCCCTGACCTTCTCCTTTTGGCAGTTCCTGCTGATCTCACTTGTTCTCCATGGTCCGGTCCCCAGGCTTGTCTGCCCAGCAGGGCCATCGACTCCTGAGCCCATCTTCTGTTCTTTCTTTTGCATTCTTTGCAGTTCTAAGAAGTGCTGGGTTCCTAACAGCAGCTTGCCCAACACTTGATTGAGAACTTGCCAATCTAACGAACCAGAGTCGCTGAGGGTCACCCAGGCATCGGAGCAGCTTATAAAGAAATGTTACACCAACAGGGCTGTTAAAAATGTACACCACTGGACCTCTGTCTCTCAGCCAACCTGCAAATAAACTCACTGTCCTCCCCCCTACGTGGGACATGACTCCCAGGGATTAGCCTGGCCCTGGCATCGTGGGATTGAGAATGCCTTCTTGAACAAGAGGGGGAAAAGAAATGGAACAAAATAAAGTTTTAGTGGCTAAGAGATTTCAAATAGAGTTGAGAGGTGATTCTGGAGGCTATTCTTATGCACTATATAGATATTCCTTTTTAGTTTCTAATGTATTAGAATAGCTAGAAGGAAATACCTGAATCTGTTGAACAGTAATCCAGTTGACTTGATTCTTGATGATTGTATAACTATATGGCTTTTATTGTGTGACCATGTGATTGTGAAAATCTTGAGATGTCCTTTATCCAGTGTATCCAGATGAGTAATAAAATAAAGACAGAAGAATATATAACTAATAGGGAGGGATAAGGGGTATGGGATGTTTTGGGTATTCTTTTTGATTTTGATTTCTTCTTTATTTTGGAGTAATGAAAATATTCTAAAATGGATTGTGACAATGAGTGCACAACTATATGATCACACTGTGAGCCACTGACTGTATATTTTGGATGGATTATACGGTGTGTGAACATAGCCAAATAAAAGCGCATTAAAAAATTTACATCACTGGAGAGATCAGAACACAGAGGGAAAGGAGGAGAAGGTTCTAAAAGGTCCCTGGGACAAGCGGATGATTGTTCCTGAGCATTAACACTAGCTACAGGTTTCCTGGCAACCAAGGGGCTGGGGGAGTTTGTTGTCTGTGAAACACATTGTTTTCATTGAGCGAAATTTCTGTGTGCTGCTCTGACGTAAGAGGATGCCCTCTGTCTAAGGTGGCTGCAAGCTCTTCAATAGGGAGCTCTTTCTCCTTGATACAAGGAGGAGGCGAAACCAACCAGGATCTGGGACACCCCTGCTCCAAGCCAGGCCCAGATGCAATTGCCCCAGTTAAAATGTTGGGGTCCCCTTGCTGTGTCCCTAGTGCTGGGGCTTCAAAGGGGCCAGGACTCCTGCTCGTATCTGCTGGAGGAGGGTACCCACTTGGGCTGTCAGCAGGCTGGAGCGTGGGAGTCAAGTTTGGAGAGCTGGTGTTGTAGGGAGCAGGGGCCCATTCTGGCCCACTCTGGGCCTGAGCTCCGTCTGAGGGGTCCCCTGCAGGAGGGTCACCCCTGTGCAGCCCGGCCAGTGAGGCGGCTGCTGCTAGCATCAGACACACAGACTCTGTACAGCTGTCACCTTTCATGTCCCTGCCTGGGAATTTGCAAGCACACAGGGATGCGCCACAGATTTGCTGGTGCTTGCTCGGGGAGATGCAGCCACCTGCCAGTGACTTAACAGTGACCTCTGACACTGGCCATAGCTTGGGCTGGCAGGCTGCAGCCTGATGCAGCCAAAACCCAGGTGACAGAGGGGCATGGCCTGCCTGTCAGCCCAGGAGGACTGGGTTTTGTCTATTACTCCACAGACTGTCTTAAAATTGTTCCGGAGAAAAAAAAAATTTATTAAACATATTCAACTTGCTTCCAATGAAATGGTTCATTGTTTTCACTGACAATGGTTTCCAATGTTTGTCTTCTATTCATTTTTCTTTGTTTTTTTTTTCCAAAACCAGCACCAAAAAGTAAAATAAAAATACCACGGATACAGTACATACTGAAAGTTAACTAATGGAAAATATATACATTTGACTCTGAAACGAAAAAGAAAAGCAATGTTATTATTGTCCTTGAGGCTCTATCCCTCTATTTGGAGAACATCAGCCCAAGGTCAACTCAGAGGGTTTCTTTTGCACCGATAAAAATAGCACCAATAAGATAGAGAGACTGTGGTCAGGAGCACATGTGTGCAAACAAAAGGGTACAGTACTCGAGTAACAGTACAGGGTATTGTTAACAACACAGAAGCATCGTTATTGGGGTCACAGAACTTCAACGTCTCCTCTACAGAGTGGAACAAGACTGTCACGGGCGCTTCGGATTGCATCACCGAAGCAAGTCATCGCTGGTGGCATAAATAGGAGGTGGGCTGAGGGCTTTCAGAACAACAACAATAGGGATGGTTCAAAGAGTTTGAAAGACACGCGGTCCTGGAGCAGTGGCAATGGAAGCAGTCACTGGCATTCGCAGGGTGCTGGGGCCCTTGACAGGGGGAGTCCAGCTGACCCAGTCAGGGGGGCATCAGGAGAGTGCACGCCCGCCCAGCCCATGCAGATGAGCAAGCAAAGTGGCCATGGGCTTCCTCAGCTGGCTGTCCCAGCTCTGTTCCACAGCCCCAAGAGGTCTTTCTGTTGTCCTGTGGTGAAGGAAGAGCCGGTTTGGGGTTGGGGAAAAACGGAAACCCACTCCTCAAGCCTCTGAGGGCTTTGTGGAAAGGGGGGCTGGGGAAGCTGGCTGGTGGCCGAACCTGAGTGGCATGGGGGACAGCCTGCTTGCACAGGCCCTGGGCAACTGCTGGCCCCTGCAGGCTGGGTCCTCTGCTCGGTGCTTTCCAGAGAGCTCCTAAAGGATTTCTCAATAGCTTCTTGTTGATTCAAGTGGAACTGAAGAAATTCCCTGACATCCCCATCACGTCTCTGTCTCTAGAGTTTTAAAAATCAAAAGCAAACAAATAACCCAAAGACAGGGGAGAAGGTGGTAGAGAGTTTTCTATTTTTTTCTTTTTGATTTAAGCTAACCCTAAACTTGGGACATAAGAAAAAAAAGAGCAAAAGCATAAACACAGCACCAATAAATCAAGGGAATGTGGAGATGATTGCCGGGAAATGAGCCTAAGTGAGATCCTCTGTCTGAAATAAGGGAGGAGAAGGTGGCTTCTCAAAGTCCTGGAACACAAGCACTCATGAAACACCCACCAAGCTGGTGCTGGAACAGGCCTTCTACTCCCAGGCTGGCTGACCATCCGTTACGCTCTCAAGGAGGCCTCCCTCCCTGGCTTCTGGAGAAGGTGAGGGGACTGCAAGAGGGAAAGACCTTCTTTGTGTCTTTCTGAGCACCATTCTTGCCCCACCAAGAAGATGAGTCCATAATGACAACCATGATGGTGATGGGTCCAAGAGGGTCTGAGCTACGTGAAGGCTTGGGAGGGACGGTGACAACGGGCCCAGCCAGGGGCTCTCCTCCCTGATCCCAGCTGAACGGCCCTGGGGACAGACAGCCAATGCCAGGATGAAGAAGTCAGGCCTTCCGCTGCAGACCCCGGGCCTGAGCTTGAGTCCCAAGAGGGTCTAAAAATACTTGACTTCAGATAAATGGCAGAGGCCAATGGGAAGCCACCTGGAAGGGCTGTGGCATCTGTAATGTGCAAAGCTTGATGAATACTGGCTAGATCAGAGGCTCCAGGAGGCAGCGCTTCATCACACACCTGATGATGCCCAAGCTCACCGTTATGCCTGGAAGCAATTCCACTGCCAAAATTACCTTGTGTCAACAGCACCTTGGAGGGAGGTTCCCTTGTAAGGTGGTCAGCAGAGATCTGAAAACTATGGTGCCTCCCCAAACCCGAACCCTTCTTGAATATTCTCTCCTGCAGAACTCCAGGGTGCTGGTGACCTTATTGCTTACACAGATTTAAACACTCAGGGACAGGCTTCCAAGGCAAGGCCCAGGATGGAAAGAAGAAGATGCTTTCAGGGACGGGTAGAGAAGCAAATTCCTTGACGTGCATCGTCAAGAATGCAGATTAAAAGGATTGTGGTCTTTGGCAGTCCAGCCTTCTCCGGAGAGCCGTTAGGAGAGGCTTGTTGATATCTGTCCTTCCATTTGCGATGTGTGGCTTTCAGAATAAAGCCTCTTTTAACATGAAATGTTTCATTTATGGGATTGTCCCCTTGTGGTGCACCAAACGCCAGGAATCCAAACGTCCAAGGACAGCCAGTTTGGAAACACTAAATGACGTCTCTCCCTCTCTCTCTTCACCACGGTTTGCCAAAAGTATTTCCTTTCGAGGTACACAGAACTTAGAAACTATAATTATTTTGTGACTCTGGTCTATTTTCTTACTGTAGAAAGCCATCCGGTGGCTGTTAATAATATATTAAGTAAAACGCACTGATGGCCAACGTCAAGTGCGCTCTCAGGTTCTACGTGATTGGATTCTGGAGACGGCCCGTGGATGGGCGACGGTCACTTTGGGAGGCGCAGGCTGCAGGATGGTGAGCTCCTGGTTGGGGTGGGGGTGCTGTCAGGACCTGCTGAGCTCCAGTCCCTGGACCCGGTGCCGGGGCTCTGGGGTCTCCGGGCTGTGTCAGGAGCTCGGCGGCGGTGGGCGCATCTTGCTGGCATAGAAGTCTCTGCAAGTTTGACAGCAGCGCTGGTACCACCTCATGTCCTGGCAGAGGTTCTTTTCTCGAATGACCCGGCAATACACTGTCCACTGGTCTCGTGTGCATTTGTAGGTCAGAGCGGCTAAGGGGACGGGGGAGAGAGAGAGCCCGTGGGTTATGCACAGCGTGGGAACGGCGTGAAACACGGGCCCTCCAGAACATGGCTTTGCTCTGACACTCTTGGGGCTCCCCTGCACCTACCACTTCCATGGACCATGGATGCTGCTTGCACACTACAGCAGCCTGAACCACCGCGACTGTGTTTGGTGGCCTCGCTGCCTCTTTAGGGAAGTGCACACTGGCCACCCTGTTTTTGAGCCATAGCATCTATAAAAGCAGTGGGCATGGGCGGGTGGGGTCGCAAACAAGAGGCATTGCAAGCCCAGACAAGAGGCCCAAATCTCCCCCAGTCCTGGTATCCAGAGCGAAGGCCCTGCTAGAAGCTCTGGAGGCTGCCATGGAGGCATGTGCTTGCCAAGCTACCCGGGCAACTCTGCAGCCTGAAAGCACCCTCAATGAGCTTGCTCAGAAACCACCTTTGTTTCCTGAGGTTCCAGCCTTAGGAAAAGGGGCTTCGGATGGGGAAATATTCCCCAAGGATTTCTATTTGCAAAAGCAGAAACGCTGTTAAAAGGATTCATCAGTATTCAAAGTTTCTCTCTGACTGCTCAGGCCTCCCTGGCCCGAAGTCTGGACTGGGAAAGGGACGGTTTGGAGCACCCTGAGTCAAAGCTGCTCACACGGCAGCCCCCCGAAGAATTTACTGACTCCTTTCTACCCTATGTGCCTATCTTCTCCTCAAACATCAGCCCAAAGGGCACCCCCTGTATGCACCTCAGGGCCTCAGTGAAGGAAGGAGCCCACAGAGCTGTTGTTCCCAGAGACAAGCACTTCCCCTGGCTCTCCCACTCTTGGGAACTCTCAAACGTTTGAGGGACTTTCTCATGTGTTCCCCACAGCAGGATAGTCAACCCACTGCGTCTGAGACTGCCGTTTTGTCTCCGTTTCATCTCTGAAATCTCTCCTACAGAGCTGACATGTGTCGGCCTCTAGGACTGCCAAGAAGGGGGCTTCCTGGCCGCCCTGGGGACCGGTGGCTGCAGAGGCACTCACCGAGGCGGGGGGACGTGATGGTGTTGACGTTGATCTTGTCGTTGCAGACCTCCTGGTGGCATTGTCTGTAGGCGGCTGGCTTCGCGAGGGCAGGGCACTCGTTGCCGTGGCGCCCGGTGACCTTGTGCATGCACTGGACGACCCGGGACTGCAGGCCCTTCCCGCAGGTCGCCGAGCACTGTGGGGACCGAGACGGCCTGAGCTGGAGGCCTCCCAATATTGACAGCCCCAGGTGCTGTCCCCTGCTCCCTGGGATAACTGCAGGGCAGAGCTGAGCGGCCATCCGGGCGGAGACTGTTTCAAAATTATTGCTGGAAGATTAATTTATATTGGTTTCCTCTGCATTGCACCTCCCAGCCTGTCACCCCTGCTCCAAGCAAAGAGCTGGGCTTTGGAATTCTGGGGACAATGGACAGGGCGGCCAATGGCACCAAGAGAGATGGGGGCCCCATCACCGTAGGGGTCTCTCAGGGGCTCTGTGCTGGGAAAGACATGGGCCTCTGCCTGTCCTTGGCACGGAGAAGAGCCCAACAATGACTGGAGCTCAATTTCCCACAAGCCTGGATGGTTGGGGCTCAGAACTAAGTTAAAGAAAATAAAGAAGTAAAACCTTCTTGTGTAACAGAACCATGGGCTAATATTTGTGGCTTTTTTGCTGCTGTTATAACATATAAAAAGCACAAAGTTTCCCAATGTAGCCATTTTTAAGTATACACTTCAGCAGTATTAATCACATTCACAACGTCGTGCCCCTGTCACCAGCATCCAGTACCAACACGTTCCCATCACCCCAAACAGAAACTCTGCGCTCATGGAGCTCTAATTCTCCATTCCCATCCCCAGCTCCTAGTAACCTGGAATCAACTTACTGTCTCTACGAATTTGCTTGTTCTAGCCATTTCATATTAGTGGAATCACTTTTGTGTCTGGCTTATTTCACTCAGTTGTGATGTCGTCACGGTACATCCACGTTGTTGCATGTTTTGGAAGTTCATTCCTGTATATGATTTGTGGTATTCCATTGTATGGCTATGCCACGTTTTGCTTATCCATCCATCTGTGGATGGACACTCGGGTTGCTTTCCCCTCTTGGTGATGGTAAATAATGCTGCTACGAATGTTGGTTTATACGTTATCTGCTCAAATCCCTGTTTTTAATTCTTTGGGGTTATATATCTAGGAGTGGAATGTGGCTAACAGTTCTAATTTAGATACCAAAGCACTAACTTGTGGCACCTCTAGTAGTTGCAGACTTAGCTAGAGGAGGCTGGGCTTGCTACAACTAAGAATCAATGCAGTTCAATGGATGGTTCCAGATTCCCAATCTGTGGGCCTGGTGAGACTTTACTACGCAGTTCTTTCCTCCTTGCTGTTCCCCGTCTCCCTCTTTTAAAGTATTTCAGAGAGAAGCCTGCCAGGCGCCCTACTCCCTGCCCTCCCCAGCTCTCCCAGCCCCTCAGGGAGACTTGTGCCCACTCTCCAAGGAACTGTCTGTCCATGAAGCTGGTCTTTCCCAGACAGAGGCCAGCTCCTTCTGTGTACCTCCTCAGTCTGGTGTCCCCCAAAGGTCTACAGGCTGTGATTGCAGGGTTTGGAGAGTAAGGCAGTGGGGGGGCGGTGAGTCCCAGCTGGAATTAATAAAGGAGCCTCCCAGTGGAGAGGGCACGGGGCCTGGAAGGTTGGGGAAGGAGCTCTGGCCTCCCCATGTCCATAGATGCCAAGGACACCAGGTGTCCTCCAGATGCTGTGCTCCTGTCTCCTCCTGGGGCCTGATCATGGGCTGAGCTGGAGGAAGGGGCTCCCTTGGGCTGTGAGGAGTCACCCAGGACAGGCTTGGCAGGAGCCCATGGCGATACCATATCATACCCGCCTGCTCTCCCAGGGGCTTGTGTGCTTCAGGTGTGCCCCTCTGCTTTCTGGTCTGATAAGCAGGACTATGCCTTTATACCTTAGAATCCCAAAGGCAGGTAAGAGGGAACGATGCTCCAAAGGGGTCCGAATCTTTTTGAGTCACACAAGAGGTGGCAAAACCACAAGAGTCTGTCACCCTGGGCATGTCCAAAAGGGAAAGGGCAAAGGCCATGGGGCTGTGCTCCATATACCCTCAGGATATGGTGGCATCCTCAAGAGCGAGTCCTGCATTAGAAATGCGGATTCCCAGGCTCCATCCAGCCCTTGGGAGTTGGCACCCAGGCACACAGAAGTTTGAGGTTGCCTGAGGCAGTCTCCCACAGACAGGGAGCTGCTCCACAGGCCCCAGTGCCACCTGGAAGGAACTTCTCTGTCTAGGGGATGTCTCGGAGGGTGCCGGCAGCTACTGGGATCTGATCCCGTCGTGCAGCTGCCGGTGCCCTCTGAGACGTCCCCTGACTTACCAGAGCTTTTAAAAGTCCTGATGTCCCGACCAATGGAAGCAGGATTTCTGGAGGTCCAGGCACCGTGTTTTTGAAAGTCCTCCAGGAGACTGCAATGGGCACCCAGAGTGGAGAACCTCTTACTTAGCGGGACCTTCCTAGTGGCCAAGCTTGCAAGCAAGGAGCTCTCTTTTCATACTATTAAGGAGAGTTATTTATATGTGAATATGTATGATTAAGGCAAGAAGCACTGACAGCCAGCCACAGTGCCCACCCAAATGATAGGTGTGCTCAAAGGGCTGGGGGAAGGCTTTCTCCCAAAATTACACCTCGCAAACAGTAAGTTGCCTTATATTTAAGTAAGAATCAACCCTCTCACGGTTCGGGGGTAGGAGCAAGGAGTGCCCTCAATTATTTTGTACTCACAGGACTGTTGGGAAAGTCACACTAAACTGAGGGACCTCAATCAGTGCTCCCTAGGGATCTGATTGAGATGCTCACCTGGGGTTTCAAAAAAAAAAAAGGTGGTGAAGAAATGTAAGGGAAGCAGAAGCAGACTTCACAATGACCCATGAGGGAGGACGTGGGAGGGGTTTTGGAGGCTCACTTTCAGAAGCCGACGGGAGGGTGGTTTTACCCAGAGCCCGTGAATGTACACCCAGGGGGGAAAGGAAGAGAATACAAAGCAGTGCAAAAGGCAAATCTGGTGAGAGCAGCATGCCCAGGCTCAAAAGGAGCTGCAGCTCAGTGACCACCTAAATGGGCCCGGTGACCCAGAAAGTGGAGCTCGTGGCAACTGGGAACATACTTCAAATCTTTATGAATCACTTATGCCATCTCATCTGGGTTAACGTTAGAACATGCTAGAGAGAGAAAATAATATTCCTAAATTAAAATATCTTTATAACATTTAACTTTCAATACGAATGTGTACTTTCCTTAGTGAGGGACATATTTAAGCAGGTCTTTGACTAGTCTACCCACACCATTAAAGGGGCTTCTACATCTAAATTGGTAATACAATTAAAAAAAAGCCCTGCTCTCTGGGGAAGCAGGGGATTGGCCTACACTTGGGGTCTCCATTCTGTGACTATTTGGCATAAGCATGACTCTCTTCCAGAAAAGTCTCCACATTCCTTTTGGGAGAGGGAGCGCACAGAGGGCAGGGCAGGCAGATGCTGGGTGTCCGGGTCCGGGAAGGGACGCCCCCACCGTGACTCCCACCTGGCTCCCTCTGCACAGCCTGACCACGAGGTAACCCAGCCCCGGGTGCCGAGGGAGCAGCCCGGCCGACTCACTCCCGTTCCGGGCTCAGCCCTGTGCCAGCTCCTCCCGTGGGCTCCCAGAAGGCCACAAGCCCCCTCCGAGGTTGATGCAGGCCCTGAGCTCCAAGGGGTCACGTCTCACCCATGGTCACGGAGTTGGGGACCCCACCTGCCTTGCCCCAAGGACTGAATCCTCTTGTATGAACAACAGCGTTTCATGAATGGTGCTTTATGGGACACCAGGAATCAGAGACTGGGGTGGTTGGCTAGTTCCACCTTTTACCCATTATCTTTCCTAGCCTGGGTTGCGGGCTTTTAATTTTCCATTCTTCATAAAAAGAACTGCTCCAGGAGATCATGGGAGGGTGTCTCTGTGAGGCTAGGTGATTGCAAGCCGGGGGGCCCCTCAGCTGCTGACGGGCTGCTTTGGGGCTCACTGCTGCACCACTGTTCCGGCTGGCAGTGCCCCAGACTCTGCCCCTCCTATGGATTTTACCCTTGGGATTAGGTTTAGGCTAAATTTTAGCTGGAATCCTAGGGGTGGGCGTGGGCAGTTCTCATAACTATAGGCTGTGAATGATTTTAGAGCACCTGGAAGAACGTTCCAGAACGTGGGGATGTTTGCTTGTCTACTTGAGAACTGCGTCTGAGCCAGTGGCACAGTGGATACTTCAATGTGTTAGGTGGAAAAAATAAAGGTTACAAACTAGTATGTACAGAAACCAGAAATCCGCCCATTTTTGAACAATTTATGTGAAGGTGTGTACCGATGTAAAAGTCTGGAAGACAATCCATCAGATATAGTACCATGTTATCCTATGGTTTGTGGAACTACTTTTTCTCTTTTGGTGTTTTCTATTGTAAGACAGAATTACCTAAATAATTAAAAAACAAAAGTGGCAAATTCAGCCTGCTGACCCTTTGCCGTGCCTGCTGGCTGCCTGCCTTCCACACCGGCACTTTCTGTTCAAGTCAAGGTGAGTGCGAAACCTGGCCCTGACCTAAAATCCATGCGCTTTGGGTGGGCCATGCTGCCCACAGGTGTGATCACACTCCTCGACTGGAGTTTCTCCAGGGAGGCCGGGTAGTGTGATGGATGGTGCAATGGCCAGAAGAATGGGCCTGTGGGCGTAGAGCACACCCACTTACTAGCTCAGTGACCTATAGCAAATGCCTGTGCCTCAATGTCGTCACGTGTTGCACAAGGATAAGAAAACCCTCCATGCAGGCTGGTTTCCACAATTCGAGACAACATGTCTAGTAGCGTGCCCCGTAGGAAGTCTAGAATACAGTTAGTGCTCAATAAGGATGGCTATTATTATTACCAGCAAGGGCAAAGAGAGCTGAGCTTGGAAAGGATGCTCTGCTGCCCAATCTACTTCTTTAGCTCTCCCCTGGCTGCCAACATCTGGCATCAGGCGGGCGGGAAACCCCCAGAGGGGAGCCAGCGGCTCAGCCAGACCCCAGGACCACAGTTAGAGGCTGATTTTCCCACTTGGCTCTGGAGACAAACGAGATTCCGGACAAGTCAGAAGGGGTTGTTTTGAGCCATCTTCTGTAACCCACGCTGCGGTAACAGGTGCCCATGATGAATTTCATGTCTCAGCTTCCCCAACATGCCTCCACCTTTAGCTAAACAGTGGAGGAGTCCATGCAACTGATAGCATTGCCTCAGCCCCAAGCATGGCTGCACAGACATTTTCCAGGCTCTCAAAATCCAAACAAACAGAGTGGTAAAACAACGTATCTGGTCTTGTCTGATGCTCGCTTCCACCGATGGGCATTTTTTCAAGGCATGCCATTACTCTGAAATTTAACGTGTCTCCCTGAGACTCAGCTAACTGAGGCATAAATGGGAGCAGCAATAAATTTACCGGTAAAGATTCTTGCCAGACAACCTGACAAAACCTGGCCCCTCCCAGTCCTCCCCAGCAAGCGCCTGCAGCTGTGCTCCACACACAATGCCTGGGTGGCCCCAGCAAGCCCGGTAGGACCCCTTTGTCCCCCTCACGTCGGGTGGGACCTGATCTGGGTGCAGAGGATACATCAAAAGACACTGGGGTGAGGTCTCACTGGAGAAGCAAAAACTGAGCGGAAATTTTTGGTGTGGTAACAGAAGGTTTCTGGCCACAAAGGAGAGACAAGTATTTATTGATGTGGATTTACTTATATGATATTGATGTAAATTCTTTAGTGACCATGAGAAGAAGGGTTCCCTCCACGTAGATAAGAATTTCTACACAAAAGGGGGAAAGGCCTTCTGTTCTTTGGAGTGGTGACAGCGAGGCACTGTGAAGCTGTTATGATTAATAATAATAAAAATAGTAGCAGGGCCCACCTCCTGCACAGCAATCACATCCTGGGCTCAGGGCTGACCTGCATTCCCTGTAATTCTCACGCTGACTTTTGTGGTAATCTTAAACAGTGCTGTGGCCAAGGCAATGCTTGAATGTAGGATACATGCAATAAATGCATGGAGGAGTTCTGCAGGGACAGGACACGGCCATCCAGAGGCAGAATGTGAAGCTCAGAGGGTCTGGGTCATTTTCCCCAAGACACACAGCAAGGGGCCCCAGGCCCTGGCCTGCTCGGCCAGAGAACTGTGTCCTTTCTCCTTGGCCACACTGTTCCCCAGCTCTCTGCTCCCTGCACCCTGGCGGACACGCTCCACCATGGTGGTGACCCCTTATGCCTCAGTACTCCCATCAGTAAAATCACAAAGATAAATAACACTGGATCCCAAAGGGATGCTTTGAGAATTAGCTAAAGGAGGTCATAGAAATTTCTGGAAGAGGAAAATGCTACATGGATGTCCAATAAATACATGAAGTCTGGTTCCTACAGAGCATGCCCAGGCTGGGGCGAGGATCTCTGTTAGAGTGAAGCAGCGGACGGGGGAGCCCCTCAATGCACACAGACACCCCTCCCTGCTCTCCCCCAGGGATTCCAGCAGGTTATTTTCTCAGGCAGGTCCTGGAGAGCAAAGAATGAAAGGGACTGGGGGAAGAATCTTTACAGTAACTCCACTTTTCTGTGTGTGTCTGTGTCTGAAAGGCTTGGCTGGTGAAATGTCAAAAGCTCTTCCAAAGCATTTTTGACAGATTGCCCCCCGTATTCCATGCTCGGCATGAGCTATGAAAACCTCAGAAGTTGTTGAAACCTGAAGTGGCAGGTTGGAGCAATAATGAAAATTCCCATTCTCTTTGCCTCAGCTTCCACACACGTGGGCATGCACACACACACACACACACACACCCTCCCCCACTTCAGTGCATGCTTCTTTTCAAGCTGATTATTTTCTTCTTTCCCTCAGCCTTGGCTCTGGGTTTCTCTCCACTCCTCTGCATTTGCAGCCTGCCCACCTGCAGATTTTGGTTGGGTCTCTGTGGCCAGGGGACCAAAAGGCCAAGGTGACCCCAGGGCCCTGAAGGTGGCTGCATGACCCCCCAGTGCTCTTGATTCTGGTTATGGAGGCTGGAGCCCGGCCCACCAAGGAGGCTGGAAGGGTGGCTCTCGACAGTGTGCTAACATCGTTGCCCCATCAGTGGCTGTCTGAAAAGACCCCCTTGGGAGAGGAGGCCCAAGTGCTCAGCACTGCTGGGGAACCGTGCCCTGCCCCCAGCCATGCTCATCCCATGCGGGCACCCAGCCAGGGCAGGCACCATTTTATGGGGCCTGGACCACATCCAAAGAATTGTTCTCCCAAGACATAAATATTTTACAAGCCCATATAAGAAATGGGATTCTGATGAGAAACAAGATAGCTGGGAGTGTTTGGGATGATGACGATGATGGTGATGATGATAAACATGAGCGTCTGCTGGGCATCTCCTATCCACAGGCGTTGGGCTACGTGCCCTATAAGGCTCTCATCCATCCTCGGTCAGCCCTCCGGGGCGGGCATCTTTGGACCCATCAACAGAGGGCGATACCGAGACAAGGTTAGACAGTCACTTGCCCCGGTCACCGCAGAGCCAGGCTGTGGACCCCAGGACCTGACTCCGAGGCCATGGACATGGCGTGTGGTGAAATAGAAGCATTCCTAGTGATGATGGTGCCTCTGACCAATGGCCCTGTTCCAGACACTGGAGGGAACCCACAGTGTGGGGTAGAGGAGGCCTGGGGAGTGAGTGGCCTGGTGGCCGTGCTCTTACCTCATGCCGCTTGAAGGTGATTGGTTTGATGAGGAGTCTGGGAGAATGGAGGGGACAGCAGAGGGTCAAAGGAGACCTTTAGACTCCTGAGCTCAGCACCTATAACCTGTCCTCACCCTCCATGCAGGAGCCTCTCCTAGAAATTTCTGGGGACTCTTATTACTCTTCAGAAAACTCATTTCTTTCAACCAAATAGGGTCTGGGCCCTGGACTTTTCTCTGTAACCCCATGGCCCAGGGGCAAACTCTGTTCACCCACACGAAGGGCTCCACTCCAAGTTCCTGCCCAGAAAAGCTCTGAATTTTGAGGCCCCCCCCCCCACTTCACTGTTGCTGCACACTCCCAAGAGGAATATTGGATGAAGGCTCTGCTTTCCTCCATGTTAATGCAGAGTGCTGGCTGCCTCCATTGTATGATTTCACACACCCCAGAAAATGGTCCTAGTGTCCCCAGAACCTCTCATACTTCCTTTTTGATGTTCAAGTTTCCTCTAATTAGGACTCAGCTTTTTATCTCATATATAAGGTATGACTCAAAATGCAGGCTTTCCTATGAGACAACAGATCTATACTAAAGTGTAAATGACTGATACAAAGCCCTATTTGGGGGAGCAGGTTTTAATGGAGAGGTTGGATTGTAGAGAGACTGGGCAGATACTTGGTTTATAACAAGGATTGCCTATAATGATTACAGCTGCAGCCATCCTAGACTTCAGCTCCTTTACTTTTCAAATTAAGAATCTATGTCTTCGATATCACCATTTACTTGAAAGGTAGGTCTAGAGTAAGAAGACAGGGACCTGACTCCTAGTCCTGCCATTTTCTAGTTGTGCGACCTTGGGGAAAAAAGCTACTTCACCTTTCTGAGCCTCAGTCTCCTCATCCATAAAATGGGGATAGAAGTGGTTGTGGGGATCAAATGAGACATGGGGGAAAGTGCTCTGTAAATTTTAAATCATTGGTGGGCATCAGGGGCCAATGCCTCTGATCCTCATAAGAGTAGTATCCCCTCCACCAGCACTCCCATCCGTGGCTTCCCCAGGCAGGGGCTGGGTTGCACAGCCCCGATTTCACATCTGCCCCAGTGGGACTTAGCATAGCCTCCTGTAGTTGGCTGTCTTTCTGTCTGTCTTTCTGTATCTAGGCTGTGTCGTTATCCACTCTTGTACCCTTAGTGCCCAGTGCAGGGTCTGGCACAGAACAGAAGCTCAGGAAATTCTGGCTGAATTGCAGCAACTTGGCCACAGGCCCAAGGGAGAACCCCTACTGGGTGGGCAGGCTGGGGAGGTGGAGAGGGTGGAAAGACCCCACCAGAGCAGGGTCTGGCTTCGCAAGTGGTGTCGGAGTGGTGACGCTTCCTGTAACTACCCCCTCTCATGACACGACATTCACTGCTAAGGTCAGGGGGCCCTGAGCCCTCACTTCCCTGCCCAGTACGCAGGATGCCGTCCAACAGCGGAATGTACAGATGTAGTAATGTTTGTGTGACCTTGACCAGAGACCGGCTCTCCTTAACTTCTGCCTGGGGCTCTGTAGCTCACAGGTCTTTCTGTGCACACCGTTTCACCCGATCTTCCAACGCCTCTGAAAGGAGCTGCTATCCTCACATTGCAGAGAAGACAGGGGCTCGGAGATGTATTGGGGTAGTAAGGGGCACCCCTGGGATTTGATCTGAGGCCTCACACCTACAGACCAGGCTCCCCGCATGGGACCCCCACATGCACCAGGAAATCTACTGCAAGATTGATCTTTTCAGTAAAAGGGAGACAGCTACTTTTAATGTGGACAGCCAACATTTTCCTTAAGAACACCATCCACTGAAATCCCTCCAGAATAATTTATTCCTCATTAGAAACATCCCATTATTTCCACGGCTCTCGATGCTTCCAGTCTTGTATAAAAAATATCTCAACTATTGCTCAGAAGCCATGTTTTCTAAAAAGAAATGAGACTTCCCTCTCCACATTTAAAGTGCTCTCCCATGGGCTGGATACAGGGACTCAGCATTTAATCTATGATTTGCATAGATCTAGAAACAGCTAAGTGGCTGCAGGCCACTTTTCAAACACATGAGAGCCAGACGGGGAATGGCCTGATTGGGGTTCTGCTCTCTGGCCCAGTCAGAGGGAGAGGAACAGCTCTTCCTTCCGAGTGTGCATGCCCGCCCCGCTTCTGGAGCTTAGGGGGTTCCACAGGCCAGGAGGGCTGCGTGGGTGGGTGGGGGGCACAGCCGTTCTCAGGCAGCCTCTCCCCATGACACTGGTCCTTCTTGTTTCAAGGAGCCCAAGACAGCATGTGGCATATCCTTGGACTTGATGGCCAATCCTCCCTGAAAACAGGGTTGTCTTTCTCAATAGCACCCTGGGGATAAGTCACTAGAGATTACCTTGATGTCAAACCTTCCATCCCCTGGAGAGTACGTTTGCAGACACACACCCTCTGAGCTCCCTGACCCAGTACACAGAAGTTTCCCGTCTTCTTCTTGTTGAAGTGCATGCCTGCAACCATAGCGTTTTCACCCTGGCGACTGGGATTTCAAAGGATTCCTTTGGATACAACACTCCTCTGCCAGTGTTTAGCCTTCTCTCTGCTTTCCTTCGAGGCAATGTGCCTGCTGCCTCCAAAGCCAGACACGTGAAAGCAGAAAAGCAACCAAGGGTGGCTGCTTTTGGAATCCACTGGAGCCCAAGTGAGTGACAGTGGCACCCCAACCCCCTCAGTCAACAGCAACGTCAACTCGTACAGCAAAACAGACAATCGGGACAAATGAAAGCTGGGAGAGAACACCCATCTGGGAGGATGCACATTGGGGGACAGAAGATGTGGGGGCTCCCCAGGGAACTGTACTCAGGAGGCAGAGAGGGAAAAGCAATGGGCAGCTTCACAGAACTGCATGGGGGGTGTTTGCCTGGCTGGCCTCCATGAGTAGAAGGGAGTGGCAGTGAGGCAGACAGTGTGGTGGGGGTCTCTTGGCTGAGTTCTCTGCACCTGCCATGCACCAATGCACGCATGCATGCATGCACACACATACACACACACGTACATACACACACCCTTCCAGCTTCGCGCCCCTGCAGTTCCTCTCAACCTGCTAGAACAAGCCTGCCCCAGTTCTGGGTGCTCGGTGCTGAGATCCCCAGCTCTGTCTAGCCTGCTGCTGGCTAGGGCAGGGCTGTCTGGCTTATGCTTGGTTCACAGACACACGGGTGCTGGCTTCCAGGGGAGGCCATTCCATAAATCCTTCTTATTCTTACTGCCTGGGAGCACCGATTAGCTGGCTATGGCCTCCTTCTTTTTCCTGCGCCCAGGGCCTCTGAGGTCCTGGCAATGAATGAAAGTGAGTCCCCTCCAGGTCTGCCTCCACGACGGTTCCCCCACATTTACAAGGCTTTCATGATGGTGGGAGCCAAGCCCTCTGTGCGAAGCTGGGGTACTCCCGGCACCCCATCCAGGACAGCTGACCTGGCACCCAGCACCCCGCCTTGTGGCAGCCAGCCCCCGAGCCACGTGCTGAGTGCATCCTGCCAGGCTCCAGGCCAGAGAGAAGGTTCTGGAATACAGCCCATGGAGCCCCTGGCAGGTGGGGAGTTTGGAAAGAAAATGGATTTCCAGGTGAACCCGGGGGTACCTCATAGCATGGGGGCCCGTGACAAGAGCCGGCTTCCTGACTCTCCAGTCCCCTGCACGGCTGCAGCCGGAAAACACTTACCTTTGACCAGTCCCCTGTTTTCCACTCATAGCAGCCTGAGTAGTCCTCGCACGCCGCCTCGGCTTTCGGCCTCCTGGATGCATCGCAGTTTCCTTGTGGGTTGGTGCAGGTCACCGTGCGTCTTTGTGTTCCTGCTCCGCAGTTGGCAGAACACTGCAAGACACCCTTAGACATTTAATCCAGCCCATTTTGGTTTCAGTTTGTCAGCACCTAGTGAGTCCCTGCTGTGGGCCAGACCTGGGGACACACAAATGAGGACGACGTGGTCTCCGGACTCTAAAAGCTCATTGTCTTCCTGGCGTCTTCTCCAGCCACGTGGCCAGGGATGTGAGCGTAGGGTGAGAAGGATCATCAGAGCCAGGAGAGGGAGGAATCGGGGCACCTAGAAGGTCAAACTAGGAGAGTAGAACTGAGTGGCAGTGGCCGTGGCCAGGTCCCAAGGACAGTGGGCGAGGTCAAAGGGCAGATGCTGGTGGACCCTGGAGTGGAGCAGCGATCAGAGGTCAGGTGGAGGGAGGTGAGGAAACTGAAATAAAGAAGTTTGAGGCTCCTGGCTCCCCCTGGCTGGCCTCTAGGTACATGTACTTTGCCCAGGTGGAGAGAAGGAGGAGGAGAGCAAAGCCACAGGTGACTTCCATGGAAGGCAGTTGGCGAGCCCTTGAAGCCAGAGAGCTACAAGGAATGTTTTTAGGTGGACACCAGGCACAGTATCAGAAGAACGTCCCTTCAAGGTTCTAGGAGATGGGTGGGAGACAGTGCAAGGAGGGGACAGAGTAAGGCCTGAGAGGGGACAAAGGATGTGCAAGCCTCAAGAGCTCAGGAGTCCCAGGGGCTCAAGCAGCAAGATCCCTGGAAGGAGGGAGGAAGGACAGCTGGTGGACATGAAGGATGTTCTGGGATGTGTTCGTGCCTGTCCCAGCCTGCCCCACCCCAGGCTCATGGGAGGCGGTGAGCTGGCTGGAGCAGAGTGCTCACCCACCTCCAATGGAAAGCTCTGGAAGGTCACGGCTGACAGGTGCTTATGGGCTGGCGAGCAAACAGAAGTGACAGGGTCTGGCAGTCCTGGGAAGCCCTCCCTCCAACGTGTCTTGCAGAAGGCCCTCTCCATGATGGACAGACACACAGAATGTGTGAAGACGGGGGCTGAAGGCTGCATCCTGCTTCCTCCTGACAGCTGGGTCCCAGAGCTACTAACCCGTGAGGTGTGTTCATGGGCTACAACAGCCCAAAATGGAGCCTCCAAATCTTTAATTTCAGTTTCACACTTGCTCAATTTACCAAAATAGGGGAGGCTATGGTGGTGATTTTCTTGAGCTGCAACCAACCTGACTTCTAAGAAGTTCCACTGTGTTTGCTTGAAAAAAAATGTACATAAGGTACACATTATTCTTGATATTTCTGTTATTAACATGTATCCCAAAATGTCGTTGAGATTTCTTTTTCCTTTGAATTCACTTTAGCTGTCTGCCTAGAAGTGCCACTGGGTTTTCTTTTTAGATTGGTATAAAATGGTTTCTTTTAGAAGAATTGTACTTGCTTCAGAAACTGGTTATGATATAACCTGGGGGAAGGTGGGGGTGCACCTGAACTGGGCAAGGGGTGAGGGGCTGGTTTGAGGGGCCCCCCGAGTGCTGGGGATCAGCACACAGCAGGATGGGCCCACGGGGCCTCCAGCCATGGTGGGCTGAGTCCAGGACACCAGGAGGGCTGTGGTGGAATGCCTGGATGATGGCAGGAGGGCTGACAATTCTGCATCTCCTCATGGAAAGTCTTTCTGACCATTGCATCAAGTTTGTACTCGTCACTTAGATGGGGGGCTTCTCCCAGGGCCCAGTGTCCACGTGGCTGGCTCCTTCCAAACCAAGACCCTCCTCATTTTTGCCCAAGATCCTGCTTTGTCTCATTCAGTTTGGCTTCTTTTGCCCCTTTCCCTTGAAACACTCAATTCCAGCCTATTTCTTGCCTGGTTTGGCTCCTGTTGACTGGCAGACCCACATTGGTGATCTCCAGGCCCGGGCAAGGGCAGGGTGTGGGCGCTCGGCATCTCCCTCGGCTTCTGAGCCAGGGCTGGAGCCGCCGCCATTTCCCCCACCCCCGGCAATTTTATTGAGATATATTCACATCCCCTAAATCATCCAAAGTGTACAATAGTTGTTCACAGTGTCATCACAGAGTTGTGTGTGCATCACCACAATCAGCCCTTGAACATATTCATTACTCCAAAAAATAAATAAATATAAATAAGAATAAAAACAAAAGTAGAAAAGAACACCCAAAACATCCGCCCATTATTCATTTACTTTTTGTCCTCATCCCTCCATTCATCTCCATACACTAGACAGAGAGATTGTGAGCCACAAGGATTTCACAATCACATGGTCATACAGTGTAAGCTATATAGTTATACATTTGTCTTCAAGAAGCAAGGCTACTGGGTTGCAGTTCAATAGTTTCAGGTGTTTCCTTCTAGCTATTCCAATATAGCAAAAACTAAAAAGGGATATCTATATCATGCATAAGAATAACCTCCAGAATAATCTCTCAACTCTATTTGAGATCTCTCAGCCACTGAAACTTTATTTTGTTTCATTTCTCTTCCCCCTTTTGGTCAAGAAGAGCCACTGCTTTTTGCTTCCCTTGGGATGTGTGTGGTTTGTTTTTCATCCCAAATCAGGAAAAAGCTGGGGGGTAGGTGGTGCGGAATCTACACTGCCAAATTAAAACAACCATGTCTAGAAATGCTCCCTTGCAGAAAATGAACCCATTCAGTTCCAGAAAAAGAGAGGCTCAAGGAGCTTAAATACGGTGAAACTTCAGAAATGCCAGATTCTCATGGGAACAGATTTGATTCTAAAGTGCTTCTAGGGAGCATTTTGTTAATGCTTGGGATGAACCAGAGTTTAGACTATTTTGTGAGGATATGAGGCATATATAGATATAGATATATAGATTATAAATACAGATATTTCTTTAAATCTTGCTTCAATTGTCTCATATTTTTCAAATATAGTTATTTAATGCCTCAATATTGATTGATGATGTCAGTGCTGCTGTTTCTCAAGAGGGCATTTTTTTTCCCCATAAGAGAGAGTATGAGTGGAAAATTTACTGTTTTTATCAGAATAAAGCACAAATTTTGTTTGGATCAAAGGTCATGTTACCCAGGCTCTAAGGCTCATCTATGGGGTGGTGGTGGTGGAGCAGGGTGGGAATGGAGCTGCCTACCTGTCCCCTCCCCCTCTAGCAAGTATCAAGAATATAAGTCCCATATATGACATATAAATTCCAAAAAACAAAATGGTAGTAGAAAGTACTGCCCTTACAGTAATAACACTAAATGTAAATGGATTAAACTCCCCAATAAAAAGACACAGACTGGCAGAATGGATTAAAAAACAGGACCCATCTATATGCTGTCTACAAGAAACTCACTTTAGACACAAGGACAAAAATAGACTGAAAGTGAAAGGTTGGAAAAAGATATTTCATGCAAACAACAACCAGAAAAAAGTGGGAGTAGCTATATTATCAGACAAGTTAGACTTCAAAAGCGAAACAATTAAAAGAGACAAAGAAGGACACTATATATTAATAAAGGGTCAATTCATTAAGAAAACATAACAATCATAAATATTTATGCACCAAGCCAGAATGCCCCAAAATTCATGCGGCAAACACTGCGATCACTGAAAGGAGAAATAGATACCTCTACAATAATAGTTGGAGACTTCAATACACCACTCTCATCAATGGATAGAACATCTAGACAGAGGATCACTAAAGAAACAGAGATGTTGAATTGTATGACAAATGAACTAGACTTGACAAACATTTATAGAACACTGCATCCAACAACAGAAGGATACACTTTTTTTTCTCAAGTGCTCATGGAACATTCTCTAGGATAGACCACATGTTGGGTCACAAAGCAAGTCTCAACAAATTTAAAAATATTGATATCATACAAAACACTTTCTCAGACCACAATGGAATGAAGTTGGAAATAAATAAAAGGCAGAAGGTCATAAAATTCACAAACATATGGAGGCTAAACAACACCCTCTTAGAAAACCAGTGGGTAAAGGAAGAAATTACAAGAGAAATTAGTAAATACCTCTAGGCAAATGACAATGAAAACACAACTTATCAAAACTTATGGGATGCAGCAAAGGCGGTGCTGAGAGGGAAATTTATTGCCCTAAATGCCTATATTAAAAGAGAAGGGAGAGCAAAAATTGAAGAGTTAACTGCTCACCTGGAGGAATTAGAAAAGAACAGCAAACCAACCCCAAAGCAAGCAGAAGGGAAGAAATAACAAAGATTACAGCAGAAATAAATGCAATTGAGAACAGGCAAACAATAGAGAGAATCAACAAAACCAGAAGTTGGTTCTTTGAGAAAATCAAAAAAATCAATGGACCACTGGCTAGGCTAACAAAAAAAAAAAAAAAAAAAAGAGAGCAGATGCAAATAAACACAATCAGAAATGGGAAAGGAAATATAACTACTGACCCTGCAGAAATTAAGGAGATAATGAGAAGATACTATGAGCAACTATATGCTAATAAACTAGACAACTTAGATGAAATGGACAACTTCCTAGAAAAGCATAAACAACCAACATTAACTCAAGAAGAAATAGACGACCTCAACAAACCAATCACAAGTAAAGAGATTGAGTCAGTCATCAAAAAGCTCCCAAAAAGGAAAAGCCCGGGTCCAGATGGTTTCACATGTGAATTCTACCAAGCGTTCAAGAACGAATTAGTACCAATCCTGCTCAAACTCTTCAAAAAAACTGAAGAAGAGGGAAAGCTACCTAACTCTTTCTACGAAGCCAACATCACCTTAATACCAAAACCAGACAAAGATACTACAAAAAAAGAAAATTATAGACCAATTTCTTTAATGAATATAGATGCAAAAATCCTCAACAAGATACTTGTAAATCGAATCCAGCAGCACATTAAAAGAATTATACATCACGACTAGGTGGGATTTATTCCAGGTATGCAAGGCTGGTTCAACACAAGAAAATAAATTAATGTAGTACACCACATCAATAAATCAAAGCAGAAGAACCACATGATCATCTCAATTGATGCAGAAAAGGCATTTGACAAAATTCAACATCCTTTCCTGATGAAAACACTTCAAAGGATAGGAATAGAAGGGAACTTTTTCAATATGATAGAGGCAATATATGAAAAACCCACAGCTAACATCACACTCAATGGGGAGAGACTGAAAGCTTTTCCTCTAAGATCAGGAACAAGACAGGGATGCCCACTATCACCATTGTTATTCAACATTGTGCTGGAAGTTCTAGCTAGAGCAATTAGGCAAGAAAAAGAAATAAAAGGCATCCAAATTGGAGAGAAAGAAGTAAAATTTTCACTATTTGCAGATGACATGATTCTATATGTAGGAAATCCAGAAAAATCTACAGCAAAGCTAGTAGAACTAGTCAATGAATACAGCAAAGTAGCAGGCTACAAGATCAACATGCAAAAATCTGTAGTGTTCCTATACACAAGTAATGTGCAACAAGAGGAGGAAATCAAGAAAAAAATCCCATTTACAATAGCAACCAAAAGAATCAAGTATTTAGGAATAAACTTAACCAAGGACACAAAAGACCTTTACATAGAAAAGTATAAGAAACTGCTAAAAGAAACTGAACAAGACCTAAAAAAATGGAAGAACATACCATGTTCATGGATTGGAAGACTAAATATAGTTAAGATGGCAATTTTACCTAAACTGATTCACAGATTCAATGCAATACCAATTCAAATCCCAACAACTTACTTTACAGAAATAGAAAAACCAATAACTAAATTTATTTGGAAGGCTAAGGTGCCCCGAATAGCCAAAAATATCTTGAGAAAGAGGAATGAAGTGGGAGGTCTCACACTACCTGACTTTGAAGCATATTACAAAGCTACAGTGCTCAAAACAGCATGGTACTGGCATAAGGACAGATATACTGATCAGTGGAATCGAATTGAGTGTTCAGAAGTAGACCCTCACATCTATGACAACTGATCTTTGATAAGGCAGTGAAGCCGAAGCAACTGGGAAAGAGCAGCCTGTTCAATAAATGGTGTTTGGAGAACTGGATATCCATTTCCAAAAGAATGAAAGAGGATGTCCATCTCACACCTTATACCAAAATTAACTCAAAGTGGATCAGAGACCTAAACATTAGCACCAAGACCATAAAACTCTTAGAAGAAAATGTAGGGTAATATCTTAAAGATCTTGTGATGGGAGGTGGTTTCTTAGATCTCACACCCAAGGCGTGAGCAACCAAAGAACAAATAGACAAATGGGATCTCCTCAAAATTAAACACTTTTGTACATCAAAGGACTTTGTCAGAAAAGTAAAAAGGCAACCTACACAATGGGAGATGATATTTGGAAACTACATATCAGATAAGGGTTTAATATCCCGAATATATAAAGGAATCCTGCATCTCAATAATGGAAAGACAAACAATCCAATTAAAAAATGGGCCAAAGACATGAACAGACATTTTTCTGAAGAGGAAACACAAATGGCTCAAAAACATATGAAAAAATGCTCAACTTCACTGGCTATTAAGGAAATGCAAATCAAAACCACAATGAGATATCATCTCACACCTACCAGAATGGCCATTATCCAAAAAACAGAAAATGACAAGTGCTGGAGAGGATGTGGAGAAAGAGGCACACTTATTCATTGTTGGTGGGAATGTAGAATGGTGCAACCACTCTGGAAGACAGTGTGGAGGTTCCTCAGGAAGCTAAGTATAGATTTGCCATATGACCCAGCTATTCCATTGCTAGGTATATACTCAGAGGAACTGAAACTTAAGACACAAACAGACATTTGTAAACCGATGTTTATTGCAGCATTATTCACAATTGCCAAGAGATGGAAACAGCCCAAATGTCCATCAAAGGACAAGTGGATAAACAAACTGTGGTATATACACATGATGGAATATTATGCAGCTGTAAGACAGAACAAAGACATGGATCATATAATAATGTGGATGAACCTTGAGGACATTATGTTGAGTGAAGTTAGCCAGAAACAAAAGGACAGATTCTGTATGGTCTCACTAATATGAGCAGATATTAATGAACAAACTTTGGGAGTTAAAAGCTGACAACACAGGTGACCAGGAGATAGAAAGAAGGCAGAGACCAGCCATTTGATGCTGAAGGACTTCAGAATGTTTAGGACTGATTGCATAGATCCAGAAATAGATAGCATAATACTGTGTGATGGTAGCGCAGTATTGTAAGTACACTGAACAAAGATGTCTGTGAGTAAAGCTGAAAGAGGTGGGATAGGAGAATGTATGACACGAGAGGTAAAGATAGATGATAAAGACTGGGACTGTATAACGTGGCAAAAACTGGAGTGGCCAATGACTGTTACTAAATATACAAATAAAAAAATGTTTTTGCATGTGGAAAAGCAAATGAATGTCAACCATGTAGAGAGCTGAAAAGGGGATGGTATTCAGGAAAAAACATAATAAAGCAAACTGGAGTCTATGGTCAATAGCAACATTGTAATATACCTCCATTAAATGTAACAAAGGCAATATGCCAATGCTAAATGTATATGAGAGGGGGATATAGGGGAGGAATATGGGATTCTTGGTAGTGGTGTTATTTGCTGTCCTTACTAGTATATTGTATTGTATGACATGTTATTTTTCTTTTTATTATTTTTTTCTTATTGCTAAAAAAAAAAAAAACAATTTTTCTTGTAGCAATCAGTATGTTCAAGTGCTGACTGTGGTGATAAATGTACAACGTTATGATGATACCATGAACAACTGATTGTACACTGTGGATAAATGTATGGTATGTGAATATAACTCTATAAAATTGTAGGAAAATATATATATAGGAGTAAAAGTGTTGGAGAAAACATGGTGAGAGGGATGATGCCTCACCAATATGGACTAACTACAATGTGTAAACCCAGAATTGAATCTTAGAACATAGCCTAACGTGGACACAATAATTGTAATAGTCCCTAGATTGTAAGCTCTTACAGCAGTTAACTCTATCCCTGAATTGTAAGGCCTATCTCTAAACTTTGAGATGCTGATCCCCTAGTGTATAACCTGATTGGTCTCTGGAACAATGCATATCTCTGAGACACCTGAAACTCAGAGCTAGAGCTCAGCAGATATGAATGTCAGTATTAGTGCATACAGCCACTGTCAAAAAAGAAAAAAAAAAAAAAAAGCCGAAAAAGAACCCAAACTTCAATTAGTGATATGAATGAAGCAGGTCTGGTTAAGACCAGGGCAAGCCAGGCCAAAGGGTAAAGGTTGAAACTGATTGTATTTTAAAACTTCAACTTCCATATGAGACCAAGGGAAGAGATATCTATTTGGTACAGGATCTAAATTTTCTAAACAGTACAACTCTACAGTCGATTTGTTCAAACACCACAATTACATGGAACTTTGAATAGGAAGTGAGATACGGTAGGTTAGTATAGGCTGGAGTGAAATAGTGACACATCCCAGAGTAATTTGGGCAGATAATAAAAAATATATTTACAGCCTCCCCCTCCCCAGCCCCGAGGATCTGGGGGAAGGTGTGGATGTGTTGGACATCCTCACCTGGACTGGGGTTGATGTTGTCACAAACATTGGGACTGGAGGTTTGATGTGCTGAGTCCTCGATCATGGGACTTGTCCTTATGAAGCTCATTACCACAAAGGAGAGTCTAAACTTGCATGTAATTGTGCCTAAGAGTCTCCCCCTTAGTACCTCTTTGTTGCTCAGATGTGGCCCTCTCTCTAACTAAGCCATCTCGACAGTTGAACTCGCTGCCCTCCCCTCTACGTGGGACCCGACTCCCAGGGGTGTAAATCTCCCTGGCAATACAGAGTATGACTCCCGGGGATGAATGTGGACCCAGCATCGTGGGACTGAGAGTATCTTCTTGACTAAAAGGGGTATGCAAAATGAGACGAAATAGTTTCAGTGGCTGAGAGATTTCAAATGGAGTCGAGAGGTCACTCTGGTGGACGTTCTTATGCACTATATAGATAACACCTCTTAGGTTTTAATGTATTGGAATAGCTAGAAGTAAATACCTGAAACTACCAAACTCCAACCCAGCAGTCTGGACTCCTGAAGACAATTATATAATAATGTAGATTACAAGGGGTGACAGTGTGGTTGTGAAGACCTTGTGGATCACACCCCCTTTCTCTAGTGTATGGATGAGTAGAAAAATGGGGATAAAAACTAAAGGACAAATGGGGTGGGATGAGGGGATGATTTGGGTGTTCTTTTTTCACTTTTATTTTTTATTCTTGTTCTGGTTCTTTCTGATGTAAGGAAAATGTTCAGAGATAGATTGTGGTGATGAACGCGTAACTATGTTATCATACTGTGGACAGTGGATTGTATACCATGGATGATTGTGTGGTGTGTGAATGTATTTCAATAAAACTGAATTTAATAAAAAAAAATTAAAAAAAAAAACCATTAGGTGAAGTTATTTTTGAGGAACAGAGGATTCAAAAGTATCTTAAAATGGTAAGATCCTATCCATTGCGAGGTATTTATTTTAGCAGCCAGGAAACTAATACAGATGTTAAAACCTTAGGTGAAAAGTTATTTTGAGGAACAGAGTATTCAAAGGTACCTTAAAGTGGTAAGATCCAATGATCATCACCTTATTCAAATGACCAAATTTAAAGCTGCTGAAGTATAATCTTATTTATGGTTTGAAAACCCTGAGTTCCTCCTGTAAAAATTCAGTAAGAATTGTGCATCACCTATGAAACATTTCTGCCAGACATATTTAACTCACATCTAATCAAACTTTAGACCTAATTCTAGTTTATAAGAAATATAGTTATAAGAAATGTGGGGGGTAGAGAAACAAGGGAAAGTTATCATGAGGAAATGATCAGAAAAACCCAAAATGTGCAGCATTCTATAAGGCCAGGTCTCTTCAAAAAAAAGTCATTATCATTAAAAGAAACAAACAGGACAAAAAGTAAAAGGCAGGGAACAGTTTAAGATTAAAGAGACATAATAAGCAAATACAATGTGCAAAACTCGTTTGATGTCAGCTTTAAAAAAATTTTTTAAACCTGGTTATAAAAGATATTTTCAAGATGACTAAGAAAATTTGAATATGAAGTGGATATCAGTTAAGGAATTATTAATCTCCTTAGATACGACAGTGGTACTGTGACCCTAAGAAGAAATGTCTTCATCTTAGATACGTGCTGATGGATTTAGGGGTAAGGAGAATTCTATCTGTATCTTTCAAATGGTTGACTCAAAAAATGTGTGTGGGGACTTACGTAATTGAAGATCATTATTCTTGGAAATGTACATGGTGGTATTAATTGTTCTAGGAGCATGATGTATACAACCTATATGCAATTGAAAGACTGACATACAGACGGATGGATAGATGGATAGATAGATGGAATGATACAGCAAATTTGACAAAATGTTAAAATTGGTGGCTCCAGATATCTAGGGGCAGATAGGGGTGTGTTGGAGTTCTCTGTATTATTTTTATAACTGCCCTGTATGTTTAAAAATTTCAAAATAAATGTTTTGTTTTATTTAGGAAAAAAAAAAGAATATAAGTCCCTTGATCGTTAAACATGCAAACCTAAGTACATATAAATTAACACAAATCAAACAACATACTTATTTACTTCTCTCCATTCCCTAAGATATCATAAAGAGTAGGTTTAAAGACTCAGGTCTTTTAATGAACACACGTTAAAATTGGTCTGAAAACCAAACTCAGTTGTAGAACAGCCAAGAGCAAGCCTTTTTTGTTCATTAAAAATGAGCTGAATATGCTCTTGTTCAAAATACTTTCAACTGTTCAGTAATAAAAAGGAACTCTGAAATATTTTCCACGGTGAAGAGTGTCTTGGATTTAGCCTTCTGAGTTTTCTGAAACACTTTTGATGGGAGACCTGAGGGAGGCTTGCCCTTTATTCAGCTATTTTTGTTTTGCTTGCTTTATAGCCAAAATATCAAAATCATTAATGTAAAGTAGGCCTTGAAGGGGGATGTCACCAAAGATAAAATGAGGTTTCCAGGGCCAGACTTCAAAGTTAAAACTTAAGGCTTAATTGACCTCTTCCCAAAACGTTTGATGGCACCAGAGTTGTAGCTCTGACTCGCACACTAACAGCTGACCTTTTCAGCCCAGCTCCTGTCAAATAAAAATCCGCCATGGAGTTAAAGGAAAGCCTCTGAAACTAGCTCCCTGAACTGATCACACTACAGTTCAAGTACGCCCAAAGGAAAAACCAAAAGGTATATACACACATACACATGCACACACATACATATATACACATACATATATATATATACATATACACAAGCACATATACACATACATACACATATGTATTTGCATGTGAATTTGCACAGGAAATGGGATCAAGTCTTACTTTTTCACTGTTGTGTCAGCATATCCATTTATCAGCAACAAGGAGGAGCATGTTATCCCAAATGGAGTTGGAGAATATGTGGGCTGAAAAGAACCTTGGGATGGGGAGGAGGAGGGCATGGGGATGGATGTAGCACCTCACGAACACTCTGGAGTGAAAGGTACCACCTGGGGTCCCGGGGCAGGGCCCAGAGGCCCTCCTGGTGGTCTCCCCACTGGTGGAAAAACCCAGGCACCCACCTGTGACCACTCAGACGCCTCCCAGATGGACAGACAGTCCTGGCCTTCGCAGCTCTGCACGGGTGACGGCCGGGGGCCCGGGCAGTAGAGGGGCCGGGTGGCAACATGGGTACCGTTTTGCAGCTGGTACATGCAGGTCACCTCCCGATGCTGGATGCCCTTCTCACAGGTCGCTGAGCAGGGGCTCCACGGCCCCGCCACCCACCTGCCCAGGGGAAAGGACAGACAGTGAGAGATGAACTGGATGGAGAGGGCACCTGTCCCTTGGGATTGTGGGTGTGTGGTGGGAGGGAGGGAGGTGGACTTGGGGGCCTTTGCAATCCACTTTGGCAATAATTCCAGAGAATCAAAGCAAACTAGTGACCTGAATGGTCAACTGAATTATTACTGTCCCCGACTGATCACTCCCTCCCTGCGGTGTGATTGCCCACCCTGCCCACTGTCACATGGCTTGGTGCTTGGTCATGTGACATGCTCAGTAGGGTGTGAGCAAACAACACATCTGCTTGCCATGTCCAACCAGGTGCTTTCAATGTGATTATGTCATTTGATTCTGACTTTCCTCGTTTCCCACCCTCTACCGTGAGAACAGCAGGTCCCAATAAAGGGTATGCTCCTACAGCTGTGTTCTGGAATAAGCTGACATGTGGAGCTCAGCCAAGCCTGCCAATCCAAAGCCACCCGTAGCCCTCACTTGTGTTGAGCAAGAAGTGTTTTTATTTTGTTGTAAGTCACCGAGACATGGGGGGTCATTTGTTGCTGCAACCAAAGCTGGCTAGTACAATCCCTGACAAAGGATCCTCCAGTCCCGGTTTGATTATCCCAAGACAAGGTGTTCCCTGCTTCCCAAAGAGGGAGGCCCCTGATGAATGGAAACCAGGATTCTTCTTGAGTATGGCAACTTATAGGCTATGGGGAGACTAAGCTTTGAGGTCATCAGTTACAAAGTGCTGTTCAAAAACTTTGCCTCCCTGCCTAGTATTTCAAGGAACCCAATTTTGAAAGTGTCTCTGTTGACCTCAAGGTATCAGAAGGAAAAGGAGCAGTTTAGGAATCATGATTTCTCAGTACACCAGTGAGGCGTTGGATGCCCTTCTGGGGACACAAAAGGACTCCTTTTTGCTTTGGGCCCTGGATAGACCAAGATGATGCCCTCTTTCTCGTCCTTGTTCAGATACTCCTAGTGCCCAGGACCTTACCACTTGTCAAAGTAGCTAAACCTGTGGGATGACAGTGGTGATAGCCACTCAGCTCTTCCTTATTGGTTAAAATATTCCTAAATTCCAAAAATGAAAGAGAAACATCGGGGGTTGGGTGGGATGGTGTATTAGTTAGGGTTTTTTAGGGAAACAGAACCAACAGGAGATATCTATAAATATGAGATTTTATAAAAGTGTCTCATGCAACTGTTGGGATGCATGAGTCCAAATTCTGTAGAGCAGGCAGCGAGCTGGCAATTCCAATGAAGGTCTTCGATGAACTCCCCAGGAGAAGCTGGCTGGCTGAAGAAGTAGTGAAAGTTCTCTCTTCTCCTTTAAAATTCTTCAACTGATTGGATTAAAATCAGCTGATTGAATTCTCTCATTGCAGAAGACACACCCTTTGTTGATGTAATCAGTCACAAGTGCAGTCAACTGACTGACGATTTACTAAAGCAGCCTTCTGGTTTATTAAGCAGCCACAAATGTCCCTGCGTAACGGTTAGGCCAGTGCTTGCCTGACCAGACACCCGGACACCACCACCTGACCAAGTTGACACATGAACCCAACCATCACAGGTGGCCTTTCCACTGATGGGGACCTTCATGTGGGCACTGGGTAGTTCATCTCCAGTTCCAGCTCATATACCCGTCCACTCACTGCATATTTATTGGGAACCTTCCACCCAACCCTTTCCAGAAGAGTGTGTCAGCTCCTTAGATTCTTCATGCAGGAGTAGACTGCAGAGCCCCACCTGTGGCTGGCCCCACCTCTTCTAGCTTCTGGTATCGGCCGGCCATCCTCGGCCTTTCTCTGCTGTCGGACCCTTACTCTGGTCTCTGCCTCCGTCATCACGTGGCTGCCTTCCCTTTGTCTGTATGTCCTTCTCCTTGTCTTATAAGGACACTGGTCACTGGAGTGAGGACCCACCCTAATCCAGGATGACCTCATCTTAACTTGATTCCATCTGCAAAGACCCCCCGTTTCCACATAAGGTCATGTTCAAGGGATGGGGTCTAGGACTTTAACTCATCCTTCTGGGGATGCATCAATCCTTCCCCACCATTTAGGACTTTGGTTCTCACAGATGAACTGGTAGGGGGTGGGGTGGGGTTGGGGAGTGAGAAGGGCACATGGATGAACATTACTGGAAGTCCCCACAGGGCAGCTCACAGTACAGTCCCAGCTCCCTTGACAAACTTCTGCTCCCCCAGTCCCTTCCTCCTGCTTTCCAGCTCTGTGCTGGGTTCTAGGTGTACAGACAGGAATATGGCACAGGGGCTTCGGAGATGGACAGATGACCAGACACTGTGTGTGCAAAGCTCACTGCTGAGGTGTGGGGGTGTACAGAGGGCACCTCACTCCATCTTGGAGTCAGGGAGTAGGAGGAGGTGAAGTCTGAGCTGAGGCTTGAAACACAAGCAGCACTTGGCCACGAAGCAGCAAGGCCCCTGTATACTGTCTTCCTCCATGGTTATTTGTCATTCTAACATATGAGAGATTTAAAAAAAAAAACAAAGTGATGGTAATGGATGGTTAGAAGCAGGGAGCAAGATGAAAAATGGGTAAAGAAGTGAAGTGATTCCAAATCCCAGGCAGCTGAAGGTGAGACCCAAGACACAGGAGAGGAGCCTGGTCTTCAGCCTGTGCCGACACTGGGCTCTAAGTACCTGAGAACACACATCCATGTCTGAAATACGTGGTGAGTGTCCATAAAAGAGTTCCTATGCCACACACACAGACACTTGGCAGTGCATTTCAGCTATTTTTCAGATAGACATTTGTGCTGGTTTGAATGTATTATGGAGGCATGGCCGCACCCATTCAGGGTGGCCCTTGATCAGTGGAGCCATATAAATGAGCTGACGGGCAGAGGGAACTCAGTGCAGCTGTGAGTGATGTTTTGAAGAGGAGCTACAGCCAAGAGGGACCCTTTGAAGAACGCACTGGAACTGAGAGACGAGCTTCAGCTTACAAAGACATTTTAGAGATGACCTTTGAAAGCAGACTTTTGCTTTGGAGAAGCTAAGAGAGGACAAACACCGCAAGAGCAACAAAGAGTGACGTTCTTGAGGAGCTGAAGCTGAGAGGACCGTTCTGGGAGAAAGCCATTTTGAAACCAGAACTTGGAGCAGACACCAGCCACTTGCCTTCCCAGCTAACAGAGGTTTTCCAGACACCATTGGCCATCCTCCAGTGAAGGTACCCGATTGTGATGTGTTACCTTGGACACTTTATGGCCTTAAGACTGTAACTGTGTAACCAAATAAACCCCCTTTATAAAAGCTGATCCATTTCTGGTGTTTTGCATTCTGGAAGCATTAGCAAACTAGAACAACATTTTACTCCTGATCTTGACAAATATATCATGGTGTGAGGGGAAGAAAATTCAAGAGAAGTCTTGCAACTTTTTTTTTGGTGGCTGGAAGAACCATTTCACCTGATGGCTACGGCTGTAGGACGTCCACTTACAACATTTGCCCAACACTGTAAAACTGAATATCACAGTAAAATCTCATTAATTCCAAGCTCAGTAATTTGGGAGAGGAACTGCAGTAACATAAGACAATTTACATTACGATGACAACTTAAGCCTTTTATGTTTTCACCTGGGCTCCCTAAAAACCTTAATGGCAACATTTACTAGCCAAGTTCAAGTTAGCAACCCTTCTCAAAAGGAATAAATCTGTAATTCTTTAGAAGGCCACAGTTAACACTTTCCTAATTCAGGCCACTCTTTCCCTGCTTCTTCTGAAGGAGTCAGGGTGGACTCTTAATTCCTTCTCTGTCCAGCACAGCAGACTCAACTCCCTGCATGTACTTCAAGTCAACTCACTGTAATGAGATCCTTCGAGCAGCTCAGTCACTATGTGAAAGTCTATCTGATTTTCTGTTGCTCTTGTAACACAGTTACAAAACAAGACAAGTTCACTGTCTTACAGTTGTGGAGGTCATAAGTCTGACATGAGTCTTACTGGGCTAAGGCCAAGGTGTCAGTGGGGCTGCATTCCTTCTGGATGTGCTCATGGAGAACCATTTGCTGCCTCTTCAAGCTTCTAGAAGCCACCCGCATTCCTCACCTTGGGGTGTTCTCCTCCACCCTCAATGCCAGCGATGGCAGGACAAGCCTTTCTCATAGTGCATCACTCCATCCCCTTCTTCTGCCTCTCTCTTCCACTTTTAAGGACCCTGATGGTTACACTAGGACTCCAGAATAATCGAGGAAAATCTCCCAATTTTAAGGCTAGCTGATTAGCAACCTTAATTCCATCTGCATCCCTAAATTTCCTTTGCCACACACCATAGTGCATTCACAGCTTCTGGGGAGCACATCACAGACATCTTTGGGGGCCATTATTCTGCCTACCAAGACCCTGTCATGTTCAAAGTTCTGAAAAATTTCAGCTTCTATTTGAAGTTCAGTTTCTATTCAAATCTGGATTTGGAGGAGATTGAAACCAGGGCAAGATCTCATAAGAGCTGCTGAAATGTGGCTTAGTTGTTGCAAGGAAACAATGGCATCTTCAGTTCATATTCTTCTGACACAGTTATTTTATGTTGACTAGAAAGTGAATCTCAGATACAGAGAATGGAAAACAGAACTGGTAAGTCATTTATTTTCAACAACTTCAAACAGTAATAAGCAGTGCGAGACATTGTATTTCAACACAACCTGGGCTATTAGGTGATCTGTTCATGGGGTCGGGTCAACTTGATCCCTTCCCAAAATTGGTGAAAAGGAAGGATCTGGCATTGGCTGAGCACGTACTTTGTGCCAATATCCACACTAGGAATGTTCCCAATAATAGATGAATTAATAGAAGTAAGGAAATAAGATGACTGGATTATTATTCTCTAGCACCTCTTAAAGAGACTGGCAAATCCTAGGCATAGCATCAAATAGGTAACATGCAGAATCCATCACAGCATAAAAAGAATGACAGGAAATAGCACCAGAAAATTCAGAAAGCCATAGGAAAGGTTAAAGGGAGAAAAGGTGACTTGTTTTTCCCCTGGACACATGAGCATTAATTCCATGCCAAGCCTTGAACCAAGAGCTGGGGCACTTGGCTCAGTATTCCCACCTTTATTGGGTGCAGTCAAGAGGGTAGCCCATAGGGGAGAGAAAAGCATACAAGCAGGCAATTCCTTTACCATGTGACAAGTGCTTGGGTTGGGTCCTGAAGGTCAAAGTGAAGGCCAATCAAGGACTCAGGGCTCTGACAGAGGGAGGCTGCCTGTCAAATGTCAAGGAGAGAGAGTGGGGGTGTAACTGCTAAGTTCAGGATGGCTCCTTGGAGGGTACTTAAGGGTGGGTGGGAAGAAAGTTTGGAAAGGCCAGCTCAGGAATACCCCCAATTGCTTTGGGGCACCTCTAATTCTCTTGTGGATAAGATGAGGACTTCTACCAGGGCAGTGGTGGTAGAGATGGAAAACGGGAACTGCTTTAAGAGCTATGAAAGAGTTGAATGGACAGGGCTTTAGGTATGTGGGATCAAGGAGAGAAAGGAGGCAACAGTCAATCTCAGGATTCTGATGGGTCCTGAGAACATTGGTGATAGCTTCATTGAGATGGAGAATCCAGGAGAGGAGCTGCCCTGGAGCAGAATGGTGGGAGCTGTGTTGAGAGGGTTGGGGTGAGGTGGCCACTGGGTCACCAAGTGGAGGTGTTGGGAAGGTCTGAATGTGCAGTTCTGGGGATCAGGGGTGAGTGAGTGAGGTCTGGGTTGGAGACACGGGGTTGGGAGTGATCAGCAAGAAGGTTGTAGTAGAAACCAAGGGTAAGAAGGACTCACCTGGGAGCCTGAAGATGGTGAAGAGAAAAGAGGACAGAGGGCAATGATGAGGAGGATGCAAGTACCCAAGGGTTGGAATAAGAGTGGGTCTGTTGGGGAATGAATCATGGAACCCAGAGAAGACATGTTCATATCTTAATCTGAGTTTCTGTGAGTGTGAAACTATTTGTAAATAGTATCTTTGAATATATTATGGTGAGTCAGAGTGTGGACTCATTTATAAATAGGATCTTCAAACACCCTTTTTAGGTGTTGCCAAACTGAATCAGGGTGGGCCTTAACCCGTGTTACTGGAGGCATTATAATGAGAGAAAATTTGGATACAGTTAGAGAAAGTCACAGGAGGAGACCATGTGACAGGCAGAGATGCAAGCCAAGGGACCCCAAGGATGGTGGCAAGCCAGCACCAGAATGCTACAAACTTTGAGGAGAAAGCACGGCCTGTTGAGACTTGATGTTGGACTTCTGTCTTCAGAATCACGAGCCAAACTGTGGTGTGGTGTTTGTCATAGCAGCTCTGGCAAACCAAGTCAGAGCCTCTGAATGGGATGGAGTCAGGGCAGCCAGCAAGGCCAGGCAGGGCAGGAGGAGGGAGCGTTTGGGGAAGGGGACTGTAGTCTATCGTTTCAGGTTGGGTGAGGCCCAGAAAGTGCTCTGTGGCTTTAGCAACAAGCAGATGTTACTGAGCGAAGAGAGGACTTGGTTACGGTGGCCAGGCAGATGGAACGGGGATGACGGCACTGTGCAGTCAGGCTTGAATGGGGGGTGAAGAGGAGACACTTGACTGTGGACTTGGTTTGGTGCTTGTAGAGCCAGCCCTGCAGACCCTCAATCTTGGGGTGATGCCCACCCTTTGGAAACTAGGTCTGACCTCATGGTCGAGATAAGGAAGATGTCTCGGAAGGGTAGGAACAGTCATTCTGGAGATGCCCTGATGTCTGAGAAAGAGATGCAGGGGGCTAGGAGCCTCTGTCCATGTGCACTGCATGGAGGGAAAGTGTGAGGCAGAGGGACAGCCATGTGCAACGGACAACACCATGAGTGGCCAAGTGTGGCCTGAGGATGGCAGGGAGCCTCCACCTGTGGCCATGACTGTCTGGGAGGGCCACACCTGCTCATAGCGGAGGCTTGTGTAACAGTCATGGTGGGCCAGGCAGAGGAGCAGATGGCCATCAGAGGATGCAGGGGGCTGGCAGGGAGGTCGGCCCAGGACCCAGTAGGTGGGGAGAGTGTGGGAGGGTTAGGCGGGGACTGGGCCTGGGCCAGGGCTCAGCTGCTGTCTCTCCCTGGGACTTGGCGTCAGGGGTACAGGCTGTAACACTGTTGCAATAACCCTTATATCTGTACAGTATGCATGTCCTTCCACTGCCCGTGATCTCGTTTCCATGCCTCCTGTCTATGACAGGCATGTGATGCAAGGACTGCTGTGTCCCTTCAGGGATGGGAAATGGACTTGCCCAGGGTCCACCAACTGGTGGATCATCTGAGCTCCATCCAGGGCCTCTGTTTTTATTTTCACGTAACCAGGCTCCGTTAGGATGAACTCAGGCATTCTCATTATGATGACATGAAAGGCAGAGGGGCCAACTTACTGAAACCACACTTTTTCATGCTCTCAGAAGCCCACATTCCATGATCCAGGGGCCAGACAGACTCAGACTCAAGTCCGTCCTCTTCTGCCTCATCACCCCAAGCCTCAGTTTCCTTGTCTGTAAAATGTGGTTGGAGGATTAACTCACAGATCTCTACCGAGTGCTCAACCCGGTGAGAATCAGATACTGCTCTCTTCATCTCATCATTGGTTCCTTTATGGGAAGCAGGTATTCCCCAAAGCCCTCTGGAGTGGGCAGTATATTTGGACATTCTGAATCCAAACAGAAATAGAAATATTCAATCTCGAATGAATTTTTTCTAAGTTTCGGGAAATTTGGATGCTTCAGGTAAGACATGAAAAATAGAGGCAGGCCTTTGTTGGAGCACCGAATCCTTGTAATGGCCCAGGTATTTGCCTCCTCTGAGCTTTGGTTTCCTCATCTATAAAACAGGGGTAAGAAGAGTGCATGGCTGGAAGCATCAGATGGTGTTTCTGCTATGGGTGAAGCCCCCGGAAGATGTCGGGGGCAGGTGAGGGGCTCTTGGAAATTGAAGCCCTTTCATTTCTCCTTGGTACCGGGCAGCTGTCCATGGGCTGTGAACGTTGACCAAGGAAAAGCAAATGCTTGGCTCTGCTTTACTGTGGATGACAAGGCCTTTCTGGGGGCTTGCAGCTGCACTGACTGTATCATCTGTGAGCCCGGGCTGAGGAGGCACAGCAGGGACTGGCCAGCCCAGAGTCCATTCTCCTGACCCTTTTCCTACAAAACAACAAGGAGGGCACCGGGCAGGGTCAGACCTGTGTATCTCCCAGAGATCGAGTCTCTCTCACAGGTCTTCCCAGATTGGATCCAACAACTCTGCGATGGGAACAATCAACACAACTTTAACACGTGCCATTTAGTCTCTGAAGATACATCTCTGCTTTTACTGCACAGATGTCAGAAAAGAAGGATGGGGGTGAGACATACAACTGTGTTTTAATAAGCCAGACTATGACGTCTTGCCAGGGGAATAAGTGTGATGCTTTACAGCTGCGCACGAAGGTGCCGCTCATCATTTCTTCATTTAGATCTCAGGGACTTATGAGCTCTCATATACATTTGCCCCCAAAGTAATAATATTCACATCTTTGTTTTTTAAAGGAGGAAATGAGAACCTGGAGTGCAAAATGAGTTGAGAATACACTGGTCCGTGAATATGAGCTTTTCTGGAAGAAAAGAAAAGACCAGCAATGTATAAAAAGTTCTGTTTCTGTTTTGTAGGGTGAAAACTTTAGGACTATTGAAAGAATGACGTTCAGCCTTGAATCCTGATAGAAACCACTTATTTCCGCACTTGAGTATGTTAGTACAGCCCTGAAAATTGAAATGGGCGATGTGCCAGGATCTGAAAACCTTCTGCATCTCCCTGAAAAAGTCATGGGGCCATTTGTTAGATCTCATTTTCTGGGTAAAGAAAGACAAAGAAAGTGAGGAAGGAAATATTTCAACACTTTGTTGAAATATGATTTTAGGAGAAACGATTCTAAAATATTTTATCTAGATATTATATGAGCTAACCCCTTTTGAGAACTTCCCATGTGAGCATCAATGTCCTAAGTACTTTCATGATTTAACTTACTTGACCCTCTGCAATCTTTCCCTGTACAGATGAGGAAATGAGGCGCAGAGAGGGCAAGTAATTTACTCAAGGCCACATATTAGTGGCAGAATCAGTTTTTAATAGTTTTATTGTGATGTAATCCACCTATCATACAATCTACCCATTTAAAGTTTACAATTCAATGGTTTTTAGTATATTCATAGGGATGTGCAACCACCACCACAATCAATTTTGGAACATTTTCATCACCTCAAAAAGAAATGCAGCACCCCTTAGCCGCCACCCCAATCCTCCCAATGTCCCTTCCCCCAGCCCTAGGCAACCACTAACCTACTTCCCGTCTCTATAGATTTTCCTATTCTGGAAATATATATACAATATACCAGCTTTTGTGTCTGGCTTCTTTCATATAGCATAATGTTTTCAAGGTTCAACCATGTTATAGCATGTATCAGTTCTTCATTCCTCTTTATTACCAAATAATAATCCATTGCATGGTGTTCCAGTTTGCTAATGCTGCCGGAATGCAAAACACCAGAAATGGATTGGCTTTTATAAGGAGGATTTATTTGCTTATACAGTTACAGTCTTAAGGCCATAAAGTGTCCAAGGTAACACATCAACAATCAGTCACCTTCACTGGAGGATGGCCAATGGTGTCCGGAAAACCTCTGTTAGCTGGGAAGGCATGTGGCTGTCATCTGCTCCAAAGTCTGGTTTCAAAGTGGCTTTCTCCTAGGACGTTCCTCTCTAGGCTGCAGCTCCTCTTCAAAGTGTCACTCTCAGTTGCTCTTGGGGCATTTGTCCTCTCTTAGCTTCTCTGGAGCAAGAGTCTGCTTTCAACGGCCATCTTCAAACTGTCTCTCATCTGCAGCTCCTCTCTCAGCTCCTGGGCATTCTTCAGAGTGTCTTGGCTGTGAGAAGCTGGCTCCTTCTGTCTGAGCTTATACACTGCTCCAGTAATCAAGGCCCAGGCTGAATGGGCGGGGCCACACCTCCGTGGAAATTATCTCATCAGAGTTATCATCTACAGTTGGGTGGGGCACATCTCCATGGAAACACTCAAAGGATTCCAATCTAATTAGCACTAAAACGTTTGCCCCACAAGATTGCATCAAAGAATATGGCTTTTTCTGGGGGACATAATACATTCAAACCGACACACATGGATATACCACATTTTTTTAAAATCTGTTCATACATCTTTTGGGCTATTATGAATAACGCTGCTATGAACATTCAGATACAAGTTCTTGTGAAAACATGATTTCATTTCTCTTGGGTATAAACCTAGGAACAGAATTGCTGGATCTTATGGTAACTCTACATTTAACCATTTGAGGAACTGCCTGACTTGCATTTGTGGGATAAATTCCACTTGGTCAGAATATATCTTCCTTTTAATGTATTGCTGGGTTCAATTTGCTACACTTTATGGAAAATTTTTGCATCTATATTCATATTGGTCTGTGGTTTTCTTCTCTAGTGATGCCTTCATTTGGTTTTGGTATCAAGGTAGTACTGGCCTCATAGGAGTGAGTTGGAAAATGCCCCTACCCCCTTCTAATATTTTGGAAGAATTTGTGAAGTAATGGTATTAATTTTCCTTTAAATGTTTGGTAAAATTCACCAGTGAGGTCATAACCTTTTTTTTCATTGTTGTTGGAAGTTGTTTTTTTTGTTTTCTGTTTTTTTTTGAAATTACTAATTCAATCTCTTTACTTGTAATAGGACTGTTAGTATTTTCTATTTCTTCTTGAGTAACTTTTAGTAGTTTGTGTCTTTTTTTAGGAATTCGTCTATCTCATCAAATTTATCTAATTTATTGGCATACTGGAAACATTTTTGCATTTAAAAAAGTAGCAACAAATCTCCAGATAATAATAACAGGGAGAAGGAGGGGGTGGTTTGAGAGGTCAGGTGTGCTCAGGTCCTGTATGGGAGGAGGACAGCGATTCTGCATAACTTTGGGCTTTACTGAAATACTCATTGTTAAAATGTATGGGAAACATTTAAGGGTAGATATCAAAAAGCAGAAATATATTCTCTAGCTTCCAAGTCAAGAGAGGGAGATGAAGAAATTTAAAATGTTTCACTGTTAGTCTGCTCTGAATATTTTATGATTTCCTATGCAATTCCCTCTTTAACCTATGAGTTTTTATAAGCATATTTGTGGTTCCCAAAAGCATAGAGGAGGATGGGTCACTGTTATTTTTTACTGCTGATATTTAATGTAATTTTCTTGTGGTCCAAAAACATGGTCTGTTTTGCTATCTTGGTTATCATAAATATTATCTTTTCATAAATCTGGTCTTATCCACCAGTGGGAAAGGGGTGAATTTGCTGACAAATAATGCAGAGGCAACATTATTTATCATTTTGGATAAATAAATTGTCTCAATGCATACCATGTAGAGCACAAATTTCTGAATGGGTTAAAGTCTTAAACATAAAAAAGCAAAACCTTAAAAGTTTGGAAAGGAAATATATTTATGAATTCTCAAACAAGGCCAAAGAAGCACAATCCCTGAATTAAGGGCTTAATCAATTCAACTAAGTTTAAAGACAGAAGCTTCTACGCAAAGACACTACCCATGAAAAGACAAGTCTCAAAGTGAGAGAAAATATTTGCAACCCAAGAGAGAGGAGGAACTCCCACCAGTCAATTAGGAAGGGACAAAGAGCCTAATAGAATAATGGGCAAAGCATAGGAGAATTCATAGAAGCAAAATATGTGAAAATGCTCAGCTCAATATGGAGCAGGGGAGTACAAAATCAAATAATGAGACACCACTGCAGTCCCACCAGGTTGACAAGACTGAGACATCTGACCAAATTTGGCAACCACTGCAGAAATGGGAGCATTTACCCAGTGTTGATGGGACAGTAACTATAGCTAACCTCTTGGGAATAAAGCTCAAGCCATGCTTACCTTATGAGCCAGCAATTCCACTAGGTTGCATATGCCCAAGGATACCGGACAAGGATATTTCCTGCATCTTTGCTTGTAATAGCCCCTAACGGGAGACAACCTCAACACCCATCCATGGCAGAATATGGACATAAAGTAAAATAATATAGAGCAAAGAAAAGGTGTTCACCATTGCTAAAGTGGCAATACAGATAAAGTTTCAAATGCATTGTTGACAACGTGCCATAGTGGTCTCTTCTTTAATGGATATTTACTTATGTAGTAAAAGTAGGAAAACTTAATGGGAAGCTGTGCCAGTTTGAATGTATTATGTTCCTCAGAAAAAGCCATATTCTTTGATGCAGTCTTGTGGGGCAGACATTTTAGTGCTGATTAGATTGGAATTCTTTGAGTGTTTCCATGGAGATGTGCCCCACCCATTCAGGGTGGTCCCTGGTTACTGGAACAGTATATAAGCTGAGACAGCAGGAGCAAGTTGACACAGCCAAGAGGGACGCTTTGAAGAGAACACAGAAAGTAGATGAGAGACATTTTGAAGAAAGCCGTTGAAAGCAGACTCTTGCTCCGGAGAAGTTAAGAGAGGACAAATACCCCAAGTGCAACTAAGAGTGACATTTTTGAGGAACTGTAGCCTAGAAAGGAACATCCTGGGAGAAAGCCATTTTGAAACCAGAACTTTGGAGCAGACACCAGCCACGTGCCTTCCCAGCTAACAGAGGTTTTCCGGACACCATTGGCCACCCTCCAGTGAAGGTACTCGATTGCTGATGTGTTACCTTGGACACTTTATGGCCTTAAGACTGTAACTGTGTAACCAAATAAACCCCCTTTTATAAAAGCCAATCCATCTCTGGTGTTTTGCACTCCGGCAGCATTAGCAAACTAGAACAGAAGCATACATACCAATGGGGGGTGGTGGTGAGTACTTCTGAGAAGGTAGGAGAGTGGATTTGGGGAGGGGTCAAAGAGGACTTTCAAAGTGTCTCTAATGCATTATCACTTAAAGGATGTGAAGCAAATAGGACCATTGTTAAGATCTGTTCCAATCAGCAGGTGTAGATGCGGGTGTTAATTAATCTCAGTACTTTCCTGCATATATGAAATTCTGCATAAGAAAAGTACTTGGACAAACAGGAGCCATGCCCACGGTGGCCATGACTGTGATAAGCTGAGGACGTGGGACCCCACCTACGAGGGCAGCCCCGGGGACCCCAGCCGTCAGCTGCCATGTGGCAATGCCGGCGAAGCATTGCCACAGCTTTTGTTTTTTTTTAAAGTAAAGATGCAGAGCCAGGGTTTTTATTGCAATCTCCTGAATTAAAAATGTTGGAAACAAATTCTGCTGTGGAATTTGGCCTGGTGGCCTCCAGCCTAGGACTTTGCACTTTGATATTCCAAGAAGGAGGCGGATCTGACTCTCAATCAAAATGGCCAGCGTTTTTCTCTAACTCCCATGTGAAGGTTGCACTTTGCTTGCTTTCACAGTCTGGCCACTGCTTTATTGCTCGCAGTAACCCCCCAACCCTGTCCTGTTCTTATTACACACACAGAGTAGTCTGCTTTTCGGTTGGCTTAACAGGCCGTTCCTGGGCATTTTATCCTAAAAAGATTAGGAAAACAAACAAAAGGACTCTTCCGGATTAATTAACTCGGTGACATGGTTTTCCCAAGACACTGGTCTGTATGTGTCAGTAAGAAATAAACACTAAAGGCCCGAGCTACGGAGCTGAAGGACAAAACCCCAGAGGCCTGATTATTACACCAGAAGAAGTCCCTGCTGGGCTCTCCCAGCTGTCCGCCCCACAGAATTATTCAACTTGAAAACATGTGAGCAGACCTCCCCGGCATTCCACAACTGCGGCGGCTCCGCTTTGGATAGGAAAATGCCCAGAATTTCACCAGACATGCAGAAAATGTTCCCAGGGGCAGTTCTCAAAAGCTGGAGTGAGCCAGCTTCCACGCCTTCAGGAAGGGGGGCAGAGGAGAGCTAAGGGCAGAGCAGGGCCACGACACTGGGGGCGGAGAAGGACTGGCGAGGGGCTGGCAAGGGCTAGCAAGGGGCTGGTGCACGGCGTCGCGGGTAAGAGGATTTACGGCTCTGCCAGCCACTTACCCACAACTACCAGCAACTGGAAGCAGACTCACATTTGATCCCCCATCCCCTCCTGCCAAAGGCTCCCCGAAACCCTACCTGGCAACTTGCTGCTGCATTTTGGTGATGGGGCTGGTGGCTGTGGCTTGCAAAGGATTATGTCTGTGGCAAACTTGGGAAGAAAGTTCCCAGGGGTGTAGACATCCAGGCTGGAACCATGTGTGGGAGGATGGATCCTGACTCAGCAGCTGGCTTTCTGCAATGTCTTCCTTCTTGCACTAAGATGACTAGGGTCCTTGGTGAGCGGGACGTGCCAAAACAATTCCGAAAGAGATGATGGCTTTGATGATTTCGATGCTACCAAGCTCTCTTCCTTGGTTTATCTGCTTCCTCCTTGATTTCCCAGAGTCTGCAGCTCCTGCCTCTCCGATTACTGCTTCCCCATTCTCTAAACACAGCTGGTTCATTTTGGCTCCTTTTCTCAGGGATAACTTTTTTATTTTGTTTTTTATGTTTTGTAGCCCTCACCTATTGCCTGTGTGATCAACAGCCCAAAGGATGGAGGGAGCCCCACCTTCCATGAGGTTCCAGATGGGCGCACTCACAAACCACCCCTCTTTCCACATGGCTGAAGTCTGGCCACTCTGTTTCTAGACACCAGCCATGTAAGTTTAGGATCTGGGCTCTAGCCTTTACTGCTCGGCACCACATGTCCGGGACATGGCCAGGTCCCACTAAGCTGACACTCACATGGGCTCTCAAATGTGCCTCCCCTTCCCCACTTCCATGGCTGCCCTTGCCCGGGGTGTTCCACCGATCTCCTAGCTGGTATCCCCATATCGGACTTCTTTTCCCTTGCAAGCAATCCTGTGCACCTCTGCTATAGCTTCAGTTGTGCTATTTCCTCACTCTACAATATTCAGTGGCTCCCCAGTGCCCACTGTCTGTTCACATCCCGGGTGTGGCATTTAAGGCCCCATCAGATAATTTGTCATTCATTCAGCCCATGCTCCTCCATCATTCCAACAAGGACTGCAAATGGTTTCAGGATCACATGCAAACAAACAACAAACAAGATGCTGGACCAAGGAAAATCAGAATGGGGGTAGATCAAGGTAAGGGAAACCAGCTTTATTCCCCCTGCTCTAGCCACAGTGCCCCTCTCCTGGACTGTGCTGCCAACAAGGGGCCTCTGCTTGGTGCACCCCCCTATTTCTCTCAGGAGGCCAAAGGCAAGTACCTGCCCCCTTATGAGCTGCTGCTCAGACCCCCACTGTGCTCTCTTCCATCTCTGGCCCTTCCAAGATTATCCAAATGGTCTGAGTGATACTGTTTTCCCCAAGAATATCCATTTTGGTGTCTCAACCTTGCTATGACTTAGAGATTCCTCAGTGTCAAGTGGTTTGAGTCTGGTTCTGGTCCACCGGCTAAGTCTTTGGTGACCTTGGCTATGAAACCTCCCTGGGTTCAGTTTTCCCATCTGTGAAATGGGGTGAATGGTTCCTACTTGCTTGTTTCTCACACAGAGGGGACAAGGACCCAACATAAATGGTTAGCATATCACTGTCCAGTATCTCCTTTCTGGGTTCACTCAGGCTTTCAGCAGCCACATTACAGAGCAGTCTAGGCTCTGCACGTGTGTGCATGCACACACACCCACACCATGTGCACATGCACACATGCCCACATGTGTACACACATGCATGCCCACCCACACACATATGCACACACAAATGCATGTGCACACACAGACACACACTGATTTCACTGCACCTTTCCCGACGCTCCCACCGCCCCCTCAGTGGTGGAGCTGACGCTCTCACTCTGGCACCGTGTTCCGAGTACACCATAAACTTTGACTCTAGCACGTTGCAGGGAGACAGCGCGTATTCACACTGCTGGCTAATAAAACAACCAGCAGTTTCCTATAAAAAGTTACAGTGGGATAAATCGCCAATAAAATATTCATGTCCTTTCACTTCACTGAAAGATGAAAACATCCCAACCAAATGGATTCAGAGCAGATGCTGGGCAGATGTTCTTCAGGCAAGCGGACAAGAGACAATAATTAGTTTCAATTAAGTTCTCAGTAAATTATGTAACGGAGACACTTAGGCACTCAGGCCCGGGAGGCTTGCTGGGCCAAAGTCAGCGAACCCAGTCCAAAAATATTTAGGAGCTTTGGACTGTTTTGGATAATTCATGTTCTGAGTCTACTGCACTGAGTCTTGGCACAAGTGGGAATAATGAATACCACAACCACTTTCAATCGCAAATAATAATTTGCTAATCATTTTCATGGGTAACGAGCTGCAGAAACCGTGTTCCTGAACCCTCCGAACAGAAAGGAAGGAGATTAATTTTATTCTGGCCTTTCTTGAGCCTGTGGCACGAATTTGCCATGTATGCTTTTGAGATTTTTATTTGGCAAGTGTGGTGTCGGGATGATCTATTTCCACGGGGCCATGGCTGCTGCCTCTTGACTCTTACAAACGGTTTCCTGAGCCTGTGGTCAGTGAAGGTGTTTCTTTCTAATTGGGCTTTAAGGATTTCCCACACAGTCTGGCCATCCTGCCCTCTGCCTCCGTGAGCCCCCAGAGAAACAACAACTAAATCCACTCTTGCTGGATTGATTTTGGGGACGTCTTTTCTCTTCTCCAAGTACTGCAGGTTGTTCATTTTGGTTTAGGTTAGCAAAAGCAAAATATATTTTTTTCATTAAAAGCAAATTTTATTTAGAGAACAGGAGAGACTGTCTCCTACATTGGTAAGATTCTTGGTGCCACTTAGAGTCAAGACTTCCCTCCCTTCACCCCCAAAGGCCTGCCATGTTTGGTTCTGGTGGATCCTCAAGTACTTCTCCCCTAGAGTTGTAGAAGCAAGGACAGTTTCTAGTACAGAGCCTGCGGCTTGTTGAGAACCCAATACATCCTTTTTCATTTAATTGAATTCCATGGTTGTTAATGAAGAAAACTGGAAATTGAACTGGAACGTCCCCATGTGATGCTGGTCTCCAGGGATCCCTGGGGAGCTGGTCTACTCCTTCATACATTATAGGAATCTCTTCTACAGCCGTATTTTTTGTGTACTTTGTAGTGATTATATATATACTATTCATGCGCATTGTAGAAAATTTGGAAGGTACACTAAGTACACTAAGTATAAAGCAAGAGAACCCAATAACCCCACAAGACCCTGGCAAGAGGCAACATGGTCAACATTTCCTTTCTAGGCATATTTCCCTTCTAATTCTGTCCCGTAAATGTACTTCCTCTAACATTGATGCTATAGTATACACAACCCATTTTGTATTCTGCTTTTTCACTTATGATAGTAGAAGCAATTCCTATGCTATTAAAAGTCATTGCAAAGAGTGGCTTTTTAAGGTTTGCATCTACTCCACCATATAGGTAGAGCCATAAATTACTTAACTAGTCCACACTTGCTGCCGATTGGTCCACATTTTAGATGATTTCCAAAGGGAGAAATGGAAGTACTGGATGGAAGGTGATGAGAGATGGCACTCAAAAGGCCAGCCAGGGACTGCTCAGGTATCTGCAGTGACGGGGAGCTCATTACTCTGTGACTTGGGGATGTTGCCCCGTTAGCCTGCTGCAGCACTGAGTAGGCAAGCTCTTCCTCTAGATGACGAAGGTCTCCAAATTCCCTTCTGTGTCTCCCTTTGGTCTTCTCTTTGCCAACACACTCAGCCCTTCAGCTGCTCTTCATAAGGCAGCAAATCCAGGCCACTTGCTCTCCACCCCCTTCTCCTGCTTCACACTCTCCCAGCTGGTCACTGTTTCCTTAACATGTGGCCTCAACAAATATGTGTTCTGGTTGTAACCTGGCCAGCTTTGAGTAAACCAACAACAGAAACAACCCTAACTGGACCTCTCTGTGTCACAGATGGTATTTGCTTTAGTCTTCACTTGATTCCCAATTAGATGAAGAAACTGAGGGTCTTGGTGGAGACACCTGCTCAGGAGGCTAAGGAGGGGGGACATGGGCACCAAAGCGCACTCCCAACCGCTGCCTAGCACACGTTGGGCCACTGCTTCCTGGCATGGCCTGGCCCAAATCCTAACAGGGTGCTCGTCCTACACCCCCACTCCCAGGCTCTTCCCATAAGGCTGAGCTGCCCTGTTTTCCCTGTTGGTCACTCCCACCAGAAGGAAGTTCCAAAAGGCAGAGTCATCTCACTAATCTTAGGTTAGCCCCAGACTTAAAAATCACGTGATACATAGTAGGCACATTGCAAATATCTGTTAAATAAGTGAATGAAGGAATAGCCTAGAACCCTCAGACTGAGTTTAATGTCAGTGGAAACTCCCTGGTGCTCCCCTGCTTTTTAATTACTGCTGACTGCAGGTTCCTGCATCTGTATATTTTTATTTCCAGGTAAATGTGCATTTTTGCTTTTGTTTTTTTTTTTCATTTTGTTACTAATTTCTAGCTTTATTGCTTTGTGATCAGAGTATGTTGCTTGTAATATTTCTATTTTATGGAACCTACTGAAGTTTTCTTTCTGACCAAATATACAATCAGATTTTATGAATGTTTTATGCACACTTGAGAAAAAGATGTATTCTCTATTATCAAGATGTTGTGTTTGATATATTTCTCTGTATAACCTACCTTATTGATTATGTTGTTTAGGTCTTTTATATACTTCCTTATTTTTGCTCCATGTGATCGGTCTTATACTGAGAGTGGTGTATTAATGTCTCCTATAAGTTTCTACTTAAATCTCCTTGTATTTGTGGTCTTCACTTTAAGTGGTTGCTGTGTTATTTGGTGCATAAATATTCATAACAGTTATAGCTTCATTGGGAACTGAGACTTTTAGTACTGTGAATTTCATTCTTTGTCACATTTCAGCTTGAAGTCCTCTTTACCTGGAAGCAGGATTGCTATCCCTGCTTTCTTATTGTTTACATTTTCCAGGTAAACTTTTGTTCATCCTTTATATCTATCTTTTCTGAATTTGATTTAGGTTATTTTTCACATACAACAAACAGTTGAGTCCTGCTTTGTGAGCCAAATGCAAAATCTTTTAACAGGTGAACTAACCCCATTCTAATATGTTTGGTCTTGACACTGTCATATTATTTTATTATACTAGCTATGCATATTCTATTTGTGGTGTTTATTTCTTTGCTCTTTTAATTTTACATTTATTGTTGGTATTTAAAGGCTTTTATTTTTGTTGTATTTAAGCTATTTTTTTTACTAAGTAAACTGTTTACTCAGATATGAGAAAAGTACACAAATTGTAAATCTATAGCTTAATGAATTTTAACAAAGCAAGGCATGTAACTACAACTTGGCTTAAGAAATGGGACATCACCAGCACCTCAGAAGGCCCCTCCTCCCCTCTCCTGGTTACCAGCCCCCTCAGTAGTTCTGAGTTCTTTCACTGTAGATTAGTTTTGCCTGGTTTTGTACTTTACGTAAATGAAATCACAGATATGCATCTTTTGTCTTATGTGTCTGGCTTCTTTCCCTTAACATCGTGTTTGTGAGACTGGTCCACAATGTTTGGTAGAGCGTGGCTCATTCGCATCACTGGGTAGAATTCTTCCCCACAGTCTATTCATTCATCTGTTGATGGGTACGCAGATGGTTTTGGGCTTTGGGCTCTTAAGAATAGTGTTATTATGAACATTCTTGTGCATTTGTTGAACACACCATTGGGTATACACACAGGAGTAGATTCTCTGGGTCATGAACATTTGTATGCCAAACAGATTATGCCAATTTATCCTTGCCCCAGCAGTGAGTGCTCCAATTGCTCCATGTTTTTGCCAACACTTAGTATCATACGCCTTTTTCACTTTAACCATGCTGGTGGGGATGCAGTGCTGTCACATCATGGTTTCAATGAGTACAGGTGGAGAATACAGGTGATGGCATCATGGGCAAGGAGAAAAGGGTGAACATAAGTTTTCAGGTGGGAAGAACTTATGCCTTTGTAAAATATCCCTAGTTCCCTCTTTCCTAATCTTTTACTATCTGTTTTATCAGTTTTCAATATCTTTTGACTCCCACTCATTGTCTAGGCAACAATTGATGTGGTTATTCTACTTCTTTCTTTCTCTCTCCTCTTCCCTTTTTTTTTTATTGAGATTGTTCACATACCATACAATTATCCAAAGATCCAAAGTGTACAACAATTGCCCATGATACTATCATACAGTTGTGAATCCATCACAATTATTTTTTTCGCAATTTTTAGAATATTTTCATTACTCCAGAAAAGAAGTAAAGACAAAAAAAGGAAACTCAAATCTTCCCATGACCCTGACCACACTCCCTCCATTATTGATTCATAGTCTTGGTACAGTACATTTGTTACTGTTGATGAAAGAATGTTAAAATACTAACTGTAGTATACAGTTTGCAATAGGTATATTTTTTTCCTATATGCCTCTTTATTATTAACTTCTAGTTATAGTGTCATACAATTGTTCTAGTTCATGAGAGAGATTTCTAATATTTATACACTTAATCATGGACATTGTCCACCACAAGATTCACTGTTTTATACATTCCCAACTTTTAACCTCCAACTTGCCTTCTGGTGACATATGTGACTCTGAGCTTACCGTTTCAATCACACTCACACATCTTTCAGCACCGTTAGTTATTTTCACAACATGCAACCATCACCTCGGTCCATTTCCAAAAGTTTAAGTTCACCCTAGTTGAACACTCTGCTCATAATAAGCAACCGCTCCCCATTCTTTAGCCTTGTTCTATATCCTGGTAACTTATATTTCATGTCTATGAGTTTACATATTATAATTATTTCGTATCAGTGAGACCCTGCAATATTTGTCCTTAAGTGTGTCTTATTTCACTCAATACAGTGCCCGCAACGTTTCTTCATCAACCCATTTTTTTTAAGATGGTTTTATTGACACACCATACATTTCATCCTAAGTAAACAATCGACAGTTCCCTGTATAGCCACGTATTTATGTATTCAGCACCATTGCCACTATCTGTATAAGGACATCTCCATTTCTTCCACAAAGAAGGAGGAAGAGTCAAAGAAGGCAGAGAGACAAAAGAAAAAGAGAAAGAAACAGGGAGAGAAAAAACATTACAGCTAGAAGGCAACAAAAGGAAAGATAGCATTAACCTAAAGTAGAATAAAGAGTCAGACAATGTCAACAATGCCAGGAGTCCCATATCCTCCCCCTATCCCTCCACTCCCCATATGCATTTAGCTTTGGTATATTGCCTATGTTATATTAAAGGAAGCATAATACAATGTTTCTGTTAATTATAGTCTCTAGTTTTGATTGTATTTTTCCCTAATCCCACCCTATTTTTAACACCTTGCAATGCTGACATTTATTTGTTCTACCTCATGTAAAATCATATTTGTATCTTTTATCACAGTTGTTGAGCACCCTAGGTTTCACTGAGTTATACAGTCCCAGTCTTTATCTTTCCTCTTTCCTTCTGGTGTCCCACGTGCTCCTAACCTTCCTCTTTCAACCATACTCACAGTCATCTTTGTTCAGTGTACTTACATTGCTGTGCTACTATCTCCCAAAATTGTTTTCTAAACCTCTCACTCCTGTCTTTTCCTTTCTGTCTGTAGTGCTCCCTTTAGTGTTTCCTGTAGTGCAGGTATCTTGTTCACAAACTCTGTCATTGTCTGTTTATCAGAGTATTTTAAGCTCTCCCTCATATTTGAAGGACAGTTTTGCCGGATATAGTATTCTTGGTTGGTGGTTTTTCTCTTTCAGTATCTTAAATATATCACACCACTTCCTTCTTGCCTCCATGGTTTCTGCTGAGAAATCCACACATAGTCTTATCAAGCTTCCTTTGTATGTGATGGATCGCTTTTCTTTTGCTCCTTTAGGATTCTCTCTTTATCTTTGATGTTTGATAATCTGATTATTAAGTGTCTTGGCATAGGCCTATTCAGAGCTATTCTGTTTGGGGTATGCTGCACTTCTTGGATCCATAATTTTATGTCTTTCATAAGAGATGGGAAATTTTCATTGATAATTTCCTCTATTATTGCTTCTGCCCCATTTCCCTTCGCTTCTCCTTTTGGACACCCATGACTTGTACATTCATACATTTCGTGTTGTCATTCAATTCCCGGAGCTGTCACTCATATTTTTCCATTCTTTTCTCTATTTGTTCTTTTGTGTGTAGGCTTTCAGGTGTCTTGTTCACTCAGTTCCTGAGTATTCTCTTCTGGCTCTTGAGATCTGCTGTTGTATGTCTCCATTGTGTCTTTCATCTATTGTATTGTGCCCTTCATTACCATAGATTCTGCCAGTTGTTTTTTCAAACTTTCGATTTCTAGCCAGTGTTTTCATTATACACCTCATCTCTTTTGCCATGTCTTCCCTAAACTTTTTGAATTGATTTAGCATTAGTTGTTTAAATTCCTTTATCTCAGTTGAAGTGTAAGTTTGTTCCTTTGACTGGGCCATAACTTCATTTTCCTTAATGTAGGTTGTAGTTTTCTGCTGTCTAGGTATCTGGTTTCCTTGTTACCCCAATCAGGTTTTCCAAGATCAGAACAGGCTCAGGTCTTGGAAGGAGGCAATAGTATCTGGTTTTCCTGAGGGTGTCTTAGAAGATTGATACACCCTGTGAGGCCTCAAGTCACTGTGCTTTTATGCCCAGCAGGTGGTGCCTGTCAGCCTGTAGCTCCAGACTGGTGTAAGGAGTTGTGGCCTGTGGCAGTTTTCCCCCAGGCTCTGGGGTCTTGTTCTGAATGGAAGGCAGGTAGTATAGCTTGGCAACACCTTCTTCCTCTTAGGGAAGATACACCCCCTAAGGAGAGGTCATTAGCATTTGAATAGTCTCTCTGACTCTGCCATCTGACCTTGTCTGGGTCAGAGCGTTGGGAACTGAAAATGGCTGAGGCTTTCTCTACTGAGCCGAAAAAGGGAGAGAAAGCCCCTTTCAGGGCCAGTATGTGGTCACCCTCAGTTTCACCCATTGGCCAGAGACAGCACCTGGTCCTCTGGGCTTCCCTTCCCTCCCAGAGAGCTACTCTGGCTCTACAAGGTCAGTCGTCACCAAAAGCCTCTGTGTGCTTGTTGGGGATTCATAGCTTGTATCAAGCAGTCCACACTTGTTAATTAAAACCCCAGTTGGAGCTCAGCTGAGCTATATTCGCTTGCTGGGAGAGGCTTCTGTCTAGCACCACGAGGCTTTGCAGTTCAGGCTGTGGGGGGAGGGGCTCCCTGCTCGGATCTGCAGTTTTTACTTAAAGATTTTATGCTTCGATCTCGGGCATTCCTCCCAATTCAGGTTGGTGTATGATGAGTGGATGGTCACATTTGTTCCCCCACAGTTATTCCAGATTATTTACTAGTTGTTCCTGGTTGTTCATTAGTTGTTCCAGGGGGACAAACAAGCTTCCACTCCTCTCTATGCCACCATCTTCTTCTACCAGCCTCTTCCCATTTGTCTTAATTGCATTATATTCATTTTGTTAGAACATATAACATTTACATATTCTTCCATATTCTATCTCCACCTTTGCTTTAGGCTTAAATGCAAAATTAAACATATTAAAACATTCTCCATTGCGCTTTGCCAAAATTTCCCCAGTCTCAATTGTTTGGATAAAGAGCATCCTATAGTATGAGGGTAGAGAAACTGTTGCCTGAGAGCCAAATCCAGCCTGCTACTCGTTTTTGTACACAAAGTCTTACTGGAACATCACCCAAGCCCATTTGTTTACATATTATTGGTGGCTGCTTTTGTGCTACAATGGCCAAAATGAGCAGTTTCAACAGAGACCCTATGGCCTGCAATGCGTTAACCATTTATTGTCTGCCCTTTACAGAAATCCTTTGCTGATCTCTCCTCTACTAGATTCTTCCATAAGGACTCATGCATATGGTAACCTGAGGTCTTGCATATTTAAAGTTGTTTTTCTAAAACCTTGATACTCAAAGGATAGTTTGGCTGGACATAAAATGCTCAGTTCACATTTTCTTTCCTTGTCTGCTGCCCTGTAATGATATCACCAAGACCCTTACAATGCCTGGAAGCTGGGAGTCTGAGTCCCGTTCCATTGCAAGAGAAGCAGGTGGGGGACTGAAGCAAGGGGGTGCCCCAGTCCCGAGAGGGGTCCTGCCGCTTCAGGGCCTTGAGTTCCTGTGGCGCTTTCAGACCTTGGGGCAGCCCGACCATGGAGCCCTGGCCAGAGTCCCATGGCATGAGGTTGATAAGCTGTCGGCCTTGCTGTGGACAGACCCAGCACCAGCACTCCCTGGAGATAGACCCAGGCAGGGTCTGGAGGTAGCCGGAAGCCTCTAGTGAGGGGCCACTTGCCCACCTGTATCATGGGAGACTTGCTAAATGCTCTGAGGACCTGGCCTACCCCCTAATAACACTGTCAGGCAGGCATGGAGTGTTCTCATTAAACCCTCCCACATTTGATGCACCAACACAGCCTTCTTTCTAAAATGTACACAGTCTGTCTGTCTACATCATTGACTTGTCCTCTGGCTTTGCCAGCAAGCTGAAGCTGCATTTCTTGGACCTGCCTGTGTATGCATTTGGGAAGTCCCAAAGCCCCTATACTTCTGGCTCTTCTCTCAGTCTGTCGTGATTTCTTAGCTGCAATCAGCAGAGTCTCAGATGTAACGTCTGCAATATTCTCTAGCATCTTGGACTGGATTTCAGCCTGGAATGGGGGTCTGAGCACTTTTAAAAAATCATCAGAATTGTGATAAAAAAAATGACATATTTAACATTACTAAATGCTAGTAATTGCCAGGAACTGCCCTAAGCAATCTATTTCTATTAACTCAGATAATTCTCATGACAGTCTTAGAAGGTTGGTACTGTCTTCGTGCCCTATTTTACAGAGAGGCTAAGCGACCTGCCCACAGTCCCCAGGTGGTAAATGTGGAGATGAGATTGGAACTAGTGGTCTAAATGCTTGTTCTCTAACCTCAACCCATACTGCTTCCTCAGGAGCCATATTCTACCTTCTCCCATCTTTCTCGGGCTGTCATGTTCTCCCTGTACTTTCTCCTGCCTTCACAAGGTTTTGCTTTCTATCACTTTTGGCCTTACTGGGCGTATCCTACCCAGTTTTCCTTACTTCAAAAGACAATTTAATGAGCAACAAAGGCTCTCTCTGTTGAACCCTTCTAAGCCTGGCTCACTCCCGCCTGGCCTGAGCTTGTCCACTAAGGTGCCAACCTACGTGCTCCTCACCATTGGCCCCACGCCCCCTCCCCAGGTGCTCTTGTGTTTTCATGTCCAGCTCATCCCTGGGGGAGCCCCCTGGCCCCATGTATGTTCCCCCTTTTGCATCCTATTGGGTCTGTCCATGATTGTGGGGTCAGACTTGAATCTTGCAGAATTTCCCCCACATGCTGAGCTGTGTTTATCTTTTTGGCCTCTGGGATCAGAACTAGCTCCACTTTGACCCTTATTAATTCTGTTTTCTTAGAACACAGGTGTCTGTATTTAACTCTGCTCAGCATTCTCTTTCCTGGCTGTGGCAAATTGCAAATTGATGGGGTCAGTTATTTCTTCTAAGGTTTTTGTCACTGTCATACTGAATGACTCCTCTTTCCTTGCCTGTAAGTATTAAATTCAGATGAACTGGCCCTTTCATTGCATCCTTCATATTTTCGGAGAAGAGCAAGATGGGAAATGTGCCTGCAAACTTGGGCATCCAGCTGTTAACCCCCTTGGCACCTCCAAATCTCCAGTCACCAGCGCTGCAGCTGCGCAAAGCTTGCAGCCTCCCTGGAGAGCTCTGCCCGCATTCTCTACTTGGTTGGGGTCTCTGGCCCCTGTTACCTCTCCCCTCCCCTCCCTGGGCTCTGGGCCTTCCAACCCTCAGGAGAGCAGATAACCGAAAGCTTTTCCCTCCCAGATTCGCTCCACGCTCTTTCTACTGGTGGAGCTTCTGCTGTCATGTTCAAGTCGTGAGCTCCAATCCACCCAACCCAGCTATTCCCACCATACACCTTGAGTTAAAATTTCAGGTCACCCTATTACCATGATGTCAGTGGTTCTCAGTACAGTCCCTGGACCAGCGTTTTATTCACCTGAGGATGTCAGAAATGCAAAATTCTCAGGTGCCATCCCAGATCTACTGAATCAGAAACTCTGGGAGTTGGGCCCGGCAATTTGTCCTTTCACCAGCCTTCAAGTGATTTTGACATGGTAGAACCACTGCATATGCTTGGAAAATACTCACAGAGGACCAAGCCTTGTTGTTGACCAGCTCTCAGTTTAAAGGTACCTGGGAATGATTGGCTCTCGTATCACCCTTGGTTCTTCTTGAAAACTCACTGGGCAGGTGGAGATGAAAATTTCTCCCTCCCTCCTCTCAAGATTCAGGGCAAAGCTGTCTCCAGATGGTGGGAGGTGTCCTCTTCCAGCGAGCAGATTAGGAGTCCGAGGTAGGGGATACATGATTTTGTCCCCTGCCAGGCCACGTTCATTGCCTCTCTGGTGCTAATTTTGGCCCTTAATGCTGTAAGGAATTCCTCTTGCAAATAACTGACTTACGTTTCATCAGGCCCCTTCCTTCAATGGTATTTAAATTCCAGTACAGGTTAGCAGGCAGAAGTGCTGGCAGCAGCCAGCATCCTACATCCCTCTCCATCAAACGTAACTTCATTATTCTTACTTCCAGCCATCACTCCGGCCTGGTTTTGTAAATGAGTCACCTGAGTGCCAGGCATCTGTGAAGCTTCTAGTCACACACTGAGCCTGTAACCCAATCTTTGGGGTTCGAATGTCACTGAAACCCTTTCATAATCCCTTTTCCTCCCCAGGTCCTATCCTTAGCCTGCTGATAATATTATCTGGCATTCACCAATAGAGGACTCAGAAACATTCATGAGGTTAGAAAGGGACTACTCACGCTTTTTCTGTTGCTTCAATTTACCCTGAAATACATATAAATTACACAAACTAGTTCTTTCAAGAAGGGGAATATTAGCAGAGACCAGCACCTTTCCTCTATCTTTAATTACCTGGAAAATATCAGCGTGGGTTAAATTATGTAGTTAAGCCCTATATTAAAAATGGGTGTGTGTGTACATGTGTGGGTGGCTGAGTGGGTGGGTGTCTTAAGAATGATGGATAACCCATAAAGTGCTGGGATTCAACAGCTGGCTGGTGTTTCTCATTAATACAGTTCTGTAACTGAGCAGTGACGCTGATTTTGGCCAACGTTCATCATGTGCTTACTCGGGGCTAAGGGATTTATAGGCATTACTTCACCTAATCTCCTCAAGGCTTCCATGAAAGAGGTTCTAATTTTTGAATTTCCTGGATGCAGAGGTCGCATGACTGGGGTCTGTGGGCAGCTAGCGTTGGGGCTGGGATCTGAACCACACTTGCCTCCTTGTTCGAGGAGGCCCCTCTGTGACATGGAGAGAGCAGTTCATTCTCTTCTTGGTTAGCTCCCGAGTCTAACCCGTTTGTGTCTTTTTGCTTCCATGTGATAAAGATATAAGGCTCTTGATTTGGTTCCCAATTTAAAAACAACCTACTTAAATATGGGCCCCAGTGAAATGGGACTGGGTGAAGGGCAGGTGTAATAGGGGCTCCCATAGGGAGCTGATGCTATGAGTGAGGAGCCAGAAAGGCTTCTAGAAGAAGAGGGTAGGGTCAAGGTCAGGGTAAAAGGGACACAGCATGGACAAAATCCACCACGGGGTCTTGCCTAGGGATGGGGAAATCCTTTAACCAGGGAACAGGCAAACACATGCCAGAACCCCCAACCCAGACTGACATCTGCTCCTTTGTCAACAGATCATCTGTCCACACCAGACATCTACCACCAAAGCGAAAATGCTCACACTGCAAGAATGAAAGCTCGGTGTTGGGTACAATGAGGCTGACCACAGAGATGAGGAATTCTGCGATGGCTGGGGCACTTTACCTCCACAAAGCACTCATGATCCTTTCATCTGTTCAAATCACTCACTGACACCCTCTAAGCTCTAGGTGCTTGGGGCCTTGGGGTAGATCAGCACACGTAATACTTTCCAGTGCCCGCCTGGCTCCTAGTAAATGCTCTCTACTCCAATTCACATTTGCTGGGTGAATGGAATATTGCAGGGTCCCAGCCCTTTGGAGAAGAGGGGCAGGGAAAAGAAGGCGAGCAGTAAAGAAAGGAATGCACGGAGTCATCGCAGATCATCACGAAAGAGACAGAGGTGTCCTGCCCATACTCTGCATCTAGTCCAGGCTAATTCACTTTTTGGGGGGCCCATAGTGGATATCATGGAGCACCGTGGGTTTGATCCCCAAATGGGCCAGAAAGTCTCTGGGCTGGACCACAGATCATACCTCTTACTTGTCCGTTTCTGGTCACTTAGGGTCTGTGTGGGAGAGTGTGAGGACTCCTCCTAGCCCCTCTGAGCCCCAGATCTACCAGCTGTGGGTCACGAATGCAGCTGTCTGGCTACTCATGGCTGTCCCCAACACCCCATGCACACGTGGATCTTCTAGGGAACCACCTTCATACATAACCCTCTCGCCTGGGATGGCTGAGGTCCTGAATTTTAATTTCTTTTCCAGCCTGGGTGCAGATAACCCTAAGAACAAGCCAGAAAACTGACTGACTATAGCAAGTCTGAGAAACTGCTCTAGTAGATGAATTCAAGACTTCTAACTCCTGGCTGTGTTTTGGCACTTCCAGAGAAGGAAACCACCACGGCTGCATCTCAGTTTCCCCGAGCTGACGTCCATTCCGATGTATCTGTTGATTTTTCTTGTCCCACATTTGAAGGTCTAAATAAGAACTTCTATTTACAGGTCCCTTGGTCAGAAAGGCTTCTTTTCCTTGCCATGGTAGAAGCAGGTTGTACTGTTTTAAAAATGAGAATGGTGTAGCAGAAAGTGTGTAAGATTTAAAGCAGGTAAACACTGTTTTGAGTTCTACTTGCAACTGGCATGACCTTGGGAGAGTTACTAAACTGACAGTCTCCAAGTCCTCACCTGTAAAATGGGGTGAAGCCACCAACTTCCCAGAGTGACTGTGGGGCTTTCATGTCAAGACAGCCCATGGCTCATGTCCTTATATGATTTTGTGATTCAAATCCTTCCTTCTCTCTTTACCCCCAACAGGCAAGAATGAACGGACCCACTCCCAATGGGCTTTGGATTTCTGCTACCTCCACAAAGTACGTCTTTTCAAGTAGCACACTACTGAGTTTTAAGTTTCTATGCTCTTGTTCTGAATTTATTTCCAAATATTCTTTCAAGAGACAGAAGTTTCTCGGGGATATATGGGGCCACCCTAAACCCACCTGGGGAAGCACAAGGACATCGAACAGGATGGAGCAGGCGGCTGGCGAGTTCACTGGACCCACTGACATTTTTTTCTCAGCCACCACACCTGATCAGGTTACGTACCAGCAACCGCAGCTTGTGCCAGTATAGTTTGGTGGATAAAATAATCAGCAGCCTGGGTTTGGTAACTGGTTGTACCACACCCGGTCACCGAGCATATGGAAAAAGAAAATCTCATGCTTTGAGAATCATACAGCTGCTGGATGTTGGAAGGCCGTCAAGGAGGCTGACATTCCCATTGGCTTGCCTGTTTTGGGAGTGCGTGGTAATTTTCCAGTACAGTAGCCCTCCCACGAGCAGACTTGCCAGCTCTCATTCTAGCTGGACATAGTTTGTTGGGCGGGCTTGGCTTGTTAGTCTTGGTTTGATTATGAGACCAGCCTCTCTCTGAGTGTTCAAGGGGGAGGAGGTATCTGTTGTCTTTGCCTGCCTGGCGGCGTCTTCCTTCTCCTGATCAGAACACCTTGGCTTTCCTTTGCATGTCTATGCCACATCCACCTTATGCTGGTCAACAGAGCTTCTTGAAGGAATCTGGATTTTGAGAGCAGGGAAAAATGTCAGGAGCAGATGCACCGTGAATGCCAAAACCTGCCCATGGATTCTGCTCTTGAGATCCCCTCTCCAAGACCCAGCTTTAAGCCCTTCTTCAATTCTGGGAGCTGTTCCACATTCTTTCTGTATTCTTTTTTGGCACATATTCAGATCTGGTTTCAGAACCAGGACCCACACATTTCCTGAGTATAGCATTTTGCTATAATCAAAGGCAAGGCCCAATGTCCTTTAGAGATGATGATGACCAGAAAACCTCCTTCCACTTCCATGCAAGTAGCAAGGGCTGCAGACCACTTTGGGGGGCTAGGGGAGGCAGGAGTTTCATTTGCAGTTATGCCATTACCTTATCAGGTGGTCTCCTTGCCTCCCACACCGTACTTATCATCTATTCCCCGGGAGGAAAAGATCGGCTGCGTTTACTTTTCTAGTGGAGGGGCCGGGTCTCCTTGCAGGGTGGGGCCCCCCAAGTTTGCAGCTGGGAGCACCAGTCTCTGGAGAAGCCCGGAAGGTTGGGTTCCAAGACCAAAATTCTTCTGGGAAACAGCATCCATTGCAATGTTCTTGTAGGATCCTAAATGCAGCAAGACAGAGCAACATGCCAGAGCAGGAACCTGCAGTCGTGAGCCCTGTGCAGCTCTGTCCAACCCAGTGCTCCCTGATGTGACTGCAAATCCCTTCTTCCTCCAAACTTGCCGTGGACCTGGCTGTGGGAGACCCTGCCCATGATCAGTGTCGATGTACACGCCAGGCAGAGGCTGGGTCAGCAGCTAGCAGGAGGGGTATGGAACTTGCAGTCTGTGGGCCTGTAGAGCAGCCTGGGATTCAGGAATGGGGACACGGGGCTGCAGCCTCGGGGGCCCCATGAATCCCCAGAGTGAGTGCACGGCACCTGACAATGGATGTCACATTCAGGCTTGTTGACCATCTTTAGGATGGGGCCTGGCAGCTGTGGCCTTGGCCGACACACAGCCTGACAGATTTCACTTGAAAACCCTTTCTTTGACATTTTAAGCTGCTCTCTAAGACCCTGTCAGGAAGGTTTCCGAGCAAAACTGGGGATTGGGCCGTGTTTGGCTCCCCCCAACCCACATCCTGCTCCCTGCTGAGCTGAGCTGGCACCTGCTTATTATCTAATTCCTCCAGCATTCACGCCTTCTCAGACAAGGACCCGGAGGGAGAACTCATTCCCACACAAGAGAATTGCAGGTTGGATTATACCTTCCCCCTCCCAGGGCGATGTCTTTGGCTCACCACAGAAATCCTAGGTTTCACTCCTTCCTTCCTCATTAACCCCCTTGGCAGACATGTGCAGGCGCACAGAGCCAGAATGCCTCCTTCCTGGGAGTGAGAGAAGAGCTGGCCTGTCTCCCAGCTAATGGCCCGCCATCCCCCAGGGGCACAAAAACAATGCAGAGCATGATGGGGAACCCCAAGCACTGGAACATTTTGTAAAAAAACAAACAAAAACAAAAACAAACAAACAAACAAGAAACAACCCTCTGAGCTACTGTGGAAGCTCAGCCTTCAAAAGTGCAAATAACAAGTTTCCATGGCAGTAGCATTCTAGGTATCCCCCTGGAAAGTTTATGGATCTAGTTTACATGGGTCTTTTTAAAAATGCTCAGTGGTTTCTTAATGAGGAATAGATGCAAAATGCTACCATAAGCGATGTGCCCAGTTTATTTTAAAAAACTAATAATAGTGCCGGAGTATTTCCAGAGTACGCACATTACTTAAGAAAGAGTTACCTTGTCTTTGTACAAAGCGGTTCTGGTCATAGCTTTTGTCAAGTCCTTCTTTTAATTGAATGGCGTGGAATGTATGCTCATTGTTACCCTGATGTTTCTGCTTTGGGGTTTGGGGAAGAAGTGCCAGAGAAAAGGAGAAATGGTGGACAGTGCTTTTTTCAGACAAGGATGTGAGGCAGGTCAGTTTAAGTAGTGACCATGAGGCGTGTGGAGCCTGCGGGCAAGCCAGGGCTGTGAGGAGCAGGGGTGTTTGCAGGGTCTAGAATGACCCTGGATGGGGGTTCCCAGCCCAGAGACTGGCCTCCCTTCTCAGTTTACAAAGCCTGTTCTTATCTTGTCCGGTGCTTACTGAAACCCTCCCAGGTAGGGAGGGGCATATGTTAAGTAGCCCAATGTCAAGTCCTTTGGGAACGTGGTGCCATATGGTGTCAAAACTAAAAAGAAATGAATGAGTAAACAGATAGATGTTATCAATAAATGGTGTTGCCCAGTCTCTTCATTTTATGGATGCACAAGTCACTGCTCAGAGAGACAAGCAACCACTATGGGCCCCCTGTCAGTCAACGTGGGGGTGTATATCCAAGGTCTCAATTCTATGTTATTGATCCATGTGTACATCATTTACCACACAGTCTTGATTACCCTTGCTTCGCAGTAAGTTTCTTTTTCAAGTTTGGTTTGGCTATTCTGGACCCCTCAAATTTCCATATGAATTTTAAGGTCAGCTTGTCCACTTTTGCAATAAAGGCCGTTGGAATTTTGATAGGGATTTTATTGAATCTACAGATGATCTGGGGAATACTGCCATCTTTCCTATTAAGTCTTCCAATTCCTGAACAAGAGACACCTTTCCATTTATTTAGACCTTTACTTTCTCCCAACATTTTGTATTTTCTGAGTATGACTTTTGTACTTCTTTTATTATTTTATTCCTATTTTTACTCTTTTTGATGTTGTTATAAATTGAACTGTTTCCTTAATTTCACTTTTGGTTTGCTTATTGTTATTGTGTAGAATACAACTGATTTTCTATATTGACCTTGTATCCTGAAACCTTATTGAAATTGATTAGTTCCAATAGTTTTTTAAGTGCATTCCTTAATATTTCCTATATACAAGATCATGTCATCTAAGAATAAGATAGTTTTACTTCTTCCTTTCCAATCTGGATGCTTTTTAATTCTTGTTCTTGCTTAATTAAGCAGGCTAGAACCTCTAGTACAATTCTGAATTGAAGTACCAAGAGAAGATATCCTTATCTTGTTCCTGATTTTAGGGGGAAAGCATTCAATATTTCACCATTAAGTATGAAGTCAGCTTTGAGTTTTTCATAGATGCCCTTCATCAGGTTGAGAAAGTTCTCTTATATTCCTAGTTCGTTGAATTATTTTTAATCACGAAAGTTGTTGGAGTTTGTGAAATGCTTTTATGGCATCTATTGAGTTTAAAATTTTTTTATTCTATTGACATGGTGTATTTTATTAACTAATTTTTGGATGATAAACCAACCTTGCATTCCAGGGATAAGTTCCACTTGGTCATAATGTTTAATCCTTTTTATATGCTGCTGGATTCAGTTTGCTAGTATTTTGTTGAGGATTTTTTTTTTTTTTGCATCTTTATTCATAAGAGATATTGGTTTATAGTGTTCTTTTCTTGTAATTCCTTTGTTTGGTTTTGGTATGAAGGTAATACTGGCCTCTTAGTGTGACTTGGAAAGTATCCCTCATTTTTTTTTGGGGGGGGGGGTGGTTGGCATTGATTCCTCTACTATTCACTAGTAAAGCCATCTAAGCCTGTACTTTTTTTGCACAAGAAGTGTGTTTCATAATTAATTCAAACACTTTACTTGATACAAGTTTGTTCAGTTTCAGTAGGTTGCCAGGAATTTGTCCACATCACATACATTATCTAATAAATTGGCATACAATTGTTCAGAGCTTTCCCTTTACAACCCTTTTTATTCCTCTGTGGTCAATAATAATGTCTCCTTTTCCCTGATTTTAGTAATTTGGGTCTTCTGTCTTTTTCTTTTGGATAATCTTGCTAAAAGATTTGCCAATTTTGTCGAACTCTTCAAAGAACCAACATTTGGTTTCACTGATTTTCTCAATTGTTTTTCTATTCACTCTCTCATTAATCTCTGCCTCAATCTTTATTGTTTCCTTCCTTTGCTTGCTTTAGGCTTAGTTGCTCGTCTTTTCCAGTGCCTTAATGTGGAAGATTTGGTTATTGATTTGAGAACTTCCTCCTTTACAGCTACAAATGTCCCTTCAGAACTGCTTTAGCTGCATCCCATAGGTTTTGGTATTTTGTGTCTTCATTTTAAATCATTTGAAAATTTTCTAATTTCCTTTGTGATTTCCTTGTTAGTCCATAGGTTGTTTAAGAGTGTACTGTTTAATTTCCACATATTTATGAGCATCCCAAATTTCTTTGTGCCATTGATTTCTAATTTCATTCCATTGTGGTCAGAAAACATATGTTGTATTATTTCAATCCATTTACATTTATTGAGGTTTATCTAATGGTCTAGTACATGGCCTATCCTGGAGATTGTTCCTTGTGCACTTGAGAAGAATGTATATTCTACTGTTGTGGGGTGGAGTGTTATATAGACGCCTGTTAGGTCTAGTTTGTTAATTGTGTTGGTCAAATACTCTTTTTCCTTGTTGATCATCTACCTAGATTTTCTTTTGTCTATTATTGAAAGTGAGATATTGAAGTCTCAAACAATTGTTTAATTGTCTATTTTCCCCTCATTCCCATCACTTTTTGCCCAGGTATTTTTGGGCTCTGTTATTAGGTGCATATATGTTTATAATTTTTATATCTTCTTGATGGGTTGACCCTTTTACCGTTATAAAATATCCTTTTTATATCTAGTAACATTTAAAAATTTTTTCAAGTCTCTTTTGTTTGATATTAGTATAGCCATTTCTGCTTTCTTATGGTTGCATTTATATGACATATTTTTCCCACCCTTTTACTTACAACGTATTTATATATAAATATGCAACTTTAAGGAGAAAAGAATGATCCTTCCCTGGGACAAATTACTCCTATCTGTGGTCTGTTCATTTGTATCAGTGAGCCATCCAGCACAGGGCTCTGATAGGAACTGGAATTCATTAGCCTCCAAGGAGAAGGGATTGTTCTGGAAGGCTGTCACCAAGGACATCCCAAACTCATTCCTGAAACCTCACCAGGGACATGGCAAGTTAGGAACCCTCCCATCACCCCTCACTGCAGAGCCATTCCTTCTATGATCTGACATTCTTCCAGAACCCAGAGAATATATTTTTCCCCTTGAAATTTCTGATGCATCATGTTGTAATATGGATTTTTTTTTATTTAAGTGTTCCTCAGACTGAGTTTTACCTTTTACTTTTCCTTCCATGTAATTTGACATAAAAATAGAATGGAAATATTGAGTACTCAAATGTTCTTTATATTTCATTGCTCAGGAAAGTCAGGAAGAAAGAAGGACCTCTTGATGGGGTCCAGAATCTACATGCAAAGTGTTTCACAACAGGAGAAATCCTGTCACATATGAAAATGCTTTCTTGGAATTCTCTTGCCCTCTGTAATGATCAAAGGGAGGGATTTCACATCAAAGGATTAGGATGGTGGAAGGAAGAAAACATAATTTTCTAATTCTGAGAAAGCACCCTGAAAATACTTTCTCTTCTTCCATATTGAATATTTCCTAATAGAGATAAAGAAAGAATGTCTTAAAAAATTTACCTATTTAATTTAAGTACAAGTGAGGTTCTGGATTTTGGGTAATATCAGAAAAAAGTTCTGGAATTCAAGAGGGTTCTAAGATGGTGGCATAGAGAGGAGTGGAAGCTAATTAGTCCCCCTGGAACAGGTAGTAAACAACCAGAATAACTGGGGGGGGACAAATGTGACCATCCACTCATTATACACCAACCTGAATTGGGAGGAATGCCCAAGATCACAGCATAAAATCTATAAGCAGACCCAAGCCAAGAGCCCCCTCCCCCCATGGCCCGAGCTGCAAAGCCTTGTGGAGTTAGAGAGCAGCTCTTTCCAAGCAAGTGAATGCAGCCTAGCTGAGCTCCAACTGGGGTTTTAATTAACAAGCATGGACTGCTCCAAGTGTGGACTGCTCGTTACAAGCTACAAACCCCAACAAGCAGACAGAGGCTTTGGGTGAAGACTGACCTAGGAGAGCCAGAGGGTGGCTGCGGACTGGCCCTGAAGGGGACTTTCTGTCCCTGTTTTGGCTCAGTGGAGAAAGCCTCAGCCATTTTCAGTTCCCAGTGCTCTGACCCAGACAAGGGTGGAGATAGCACAGGCAGAGAGAGACCATTGAAATGCTAATGACCTCCCCCTAGGGGGTCTATCTTCCTAAGAGGAAAGGGGTGTGGCCCAGCTCTACTACCTGACTTCCATTCAGAACCAGACCCCAGAGCCTGGAGTGAAACAGCCATGGGCTACACCTCCTTACACCATTCTGGAATTACAGGCTGACAGGTGCCACCTGCTGGGCAGAAAAGCACAGTGACTTGAGGCATCACAGAGTGTACCAATTTTCTAAGATACACCTCAGGGAAACTGGATACTGAATATTTCTTCATTCTGGGACCTGAGCCTGTTCTGGTCTGGGAAAACCTGATTGGGGTAACCAAGGAAACCATGCCTAGACAACAGAAAACTACAACCTACATTAAGAAAAACAAAGTTATGGCCCAGCCAAAGGAACAAACTTACACTTCAACTGAGATACAGGAATTTAAGCAACTAATACTGAGTCAATTCAAAAAGTTTAGGGAAGATATGGCAAAAGAGATGAAGCACATAATGAAAAACTGAGTGTATATAAGGTAGAAATTGAAAGTTTTAAAAACCAACCAGCAGAATCTATGGAAATGAAAGGCACAACACAAGAGATGAAAGACACAATGCAAACATACAAGAGCAGATCTCAAGAGGCAGAAGGAAACACTCAGGAACTGGAGAACAAGACACCGGAAAGCCTACACACAAAAGAACAGATAGGGAAAAGAATGGAAAAATATGAGCAACATCTCAGGGAACTGAGTGACAACACAAAACACATGAATGTCTGTGTCATGGATGTCCCAGAAGGAGAAGAGAAGGGAAAAGGGGCAGAAGCAATAATAGAGGAAATAATCAATGAAAATTTCCCATCTCTTATGAAAGATATAAAATTATGGATTCAAGAAGCGCATACACCAAACAGAATAAATCTGAATAGGCCTACACCAAGACACTTAATAATCAGATTATGAAACATCAAAGATAAAGAGAGAACCCTGAAAGCAGCAAGAGAAAAGCGATCCATCACATACAAAGGAAGCTTGATAAGACTATGTGCGGATTTCTCAGTAGAAACCATGGAGGCAAGAAGGAAGTGGGGTGATATATTTAAGATACTGCAAGAGAAAAACTGCCAACCAAGAATCCTATATCCAGCAAAACTGTCCTTCAAATTTGAGAGAGAGCTTAAAATATTCTCAGACAAACAGACAATGACAGAGTTTGTGAACAAGATACATGCTCTACAGGAAACACTAAAGAAAGCACTGCAGACAGAAAGGAACAGACAGGAGTGAGAGGTTTGGAACACAATTTTGGGAGATAGTAGCACAGCAATGTAAGTACACTGAACACAGATGACTGTGAGTATGGTTGAAAGAGGAAGGATGGGACCATGTGGGACACCAGAACAAAAGATGAACGATAAAGACTGGGACTGCATAACTCAGGGAAACCTAGGGTGCTCAATAATTGTAATAAAAGGTCCAAATATGTTTTTACATGAGGTGGAACAAATGAATGTCAACATTGCAAGGTAATAAAAATAGGGTGGGATTGGGGGGAAAATACAATCAACACAAACTAGAGACTATAATTATTGGAAACATTGTATTATGCTTCCTTTAATATAACAAAGGCAATATATCAAAGCTAAATGCATATGGGGGGGGGGGGATAGGGAAAGGATATGGGATTCCTGGAATCAGTGATGTTGTCTGACTCTTTATCCTACTTTAGGTTAATGCTATCTTTCCTTTTGTTGCATTCTAGCTGTTATGGTTTTTTTTTTGTTGTTGTTGTTTTTCTCTCTCTCTTTCTCTTTTCTTTTTCTTTTGTCTCTCTGCCTTCTTTGACTCTTCCTCCTTCTTTGTGGAAGAAATGGAGACGTCCTTATATAGATAGTGGCAATGGTGCCGAATACATAAATATGTGACTATACAGGGAACCAGAGATTGTTTACTTAGGAAGGAGTAGTACGGTGTGTGAACAAAACCATCTTAAAAGAAAGGGGTTGATGAAGAAACTTTGAGGGCACTATATTGAGTGAAATAAGACAGACACATAAAGGCAAATGTTGCAGGGTCTCACTGATATGAACTAATTATAATATGTAAACTCATAGACATGAAATATAAGTTACCAGGATATAGAACGAGGCTAAAGAATGGGGAGCGGTTGCTTATTATGAGCTGAATGTTCAACTAGGGTGAACTTAAACATTTGGAAATGGACAGAGGTGATGGTAGCACATTGTGAGAATAACTAACAGTGCAGAAAGGTGTGTGAATGTGGTGGAAAGGGTAAGCTCAGAGTCATGTATGTCACCAGAAGGAAAGTTGGAGGTTAAAAGATGGGAATGTATAAAATAGTGAATCTTGTGGTGGACAATGTCCCTGATTAACTATACAAATATTAGAAATCTCTCTCATGAACTAGAACAAATGTATGACACTATAACTAGAAGTTAATAACAGAGAGTCATATAGGAAAAAAATATATACTTATTACAAACTATATACTACAGTTAGTAGTATTTTAACATTCTTCCATCAACAGTAACAAATGTACTATACCAAAACTATGGTGGTATGGAGGGGGGTGTGGTTAGGGGTATGGGAGGATCTGAGTTTCTTCTTCTCTGGAATAATGAAAATGTTCTAAAAATTGAAAAAAAATTAATTGTGGTGATGGATGCACAGCTGTATGATGATACCATGGGCAACTGATTGTATACTTTGGATCTTTGGATAGATGTACGGTATGTGAACAATCTCAATAATATATATACATACATACACACATACATATAAAGTTCTGGAATTCAACTAATACAAATTTCTCCTCACCATTCACATACCAGATGACAAGGCATGCAGTAGACCAGTGGTATTCAGAATTAGATTTACTTTTTTTTTTTTAATTTAGAGGAAAGCAGGAAAGAAAACCTTTAAGTTTCAGATGAGCTAGAAATGGATTAAACAATGATATCTTTTCAGATCTTGGCTCTAGCTAAAGATTCATGAGTTCCAGGCTTCATTCTTAAGTCACGATCTCTCTCTCTCTCTCACACACAGACACACACAGACACGCAGACATGAAACAAGCTTTCATGAGGAATGAAGGATTCCATTTAATTTTAACAGCGCCAATCTGGTTAAGAAAACTGAGCAAAGAGGATGAATTTAAAAATCAAACACGTTTCTCTGCAGATGACTCTTCAATTTAATCACCAGTAAGGTGTTGAATGTTCTTTTCTGAATTGCCCTAATTCAACATACAGTACAGCATGCACCGTCTGGGATGAAGTCACAATCATAAATACCATTGGGAAATATCTAATTACTTGGAATGGCCTTTTTGAGTGGCCAATAAGCTCTAGAAGACTGAAGAGGTGTTAAACCTGGTAAAGCACGAGCTATGTGCTTCAGGATGAGCCCATCTCACTGTCAGCTCCGCCATCTTGCTCCGGGGCTCTCTGGCACTGGGTCTTTTTTTTTTTTTTTTTTTTTTATTATTAAATTCAGTTTTATTCAAATACATTCACACACCATACAATCATCCATGATATACAATCCACTGTCCACAGTATGATAACATAGTTATGCGTTCATCACCACAATCTATCTCTGAACATTTTCCTTACATCAGAAAGAACCAGAACAAGAATAAAAAATAAAAGTGAAAAAAAACACCCAAATCATCCCCCCATCCTACCCCATTTGTCCTTTAGTTTTTATCCCCATTCCTCCACTCATCCATACACTAGATAAAGGGGGTGTGATCCACAAGGTCTTCACAATCACACTGTCACCCCTTGTAATCTACATTATTATATAATTGTCTTCAGGAGTCCAGACTGCTGGGTTGGAGTTTGGTAGTTTCAGGTATTTACTTCTAGCTATTCCAATACATTAAAGCCTAAGAGGTGTTATCTATATAGTGCATAAGAATGTCCACCAGAGTGACCTCTCGACTCCATTTGGAATCTCTCAGCCACTGAAACTATTTCGTCTCATTTTGCAACCCCCTTTTGGTCAAGAAGATACTCTCAGTCCCACGATGGCACTGGGTCTTAATGAGCTGACACACAGCTTTGCTCTTTGGATGGTGGTGGGGCCTCCTCCCTGCAAACTTTGGTCAGCAAGGTAAAGGCTTCTGGCCACAGTCATAACAGCTGAGCTGATGTGTGATTTCTGCCTCACCTGCCAGTGCCAGGGCCAGATTTGGCATTGTGTTTGTGCTGGTGTGCAGGATGCTGGAGAGAGGCCATCTGCCCCTCATGTCAGATTCCAGATTCCTCATTGTTAGGGCAGGGTTTTGGAGAAGTATCCCCAGAGTAGGTGCAGGATTAGAATAAAGAGGTGCTAATGGCATGCAGTTGGGAAGGCAAAGGAAACTACTGGGAACCCAATGGGAAAAGAGTGTCAAAGAAAATTAAAGGTGGATCAGGGGAAATAAGGGAAATGCAAGGGAAAAAGAAAAATACCTGTTTTTTAAAGGTCAAAGAATAAAAATAATATAGAAAGGCTCATTCACCTTGCCAGATTCAACAGTGGGTTGAATTTTGGCTTCTTTAACAAAGTTCACACTGTGGGTTCTTGGGTTCTTCTTCCAGGTTGTGGGATCAGCCCTCCAATCACGCCCACCCCGATTGAAACAGCCATTTGTCTCCAGACCCTAAGCATCTCCAAAATGTTTTTCTGATCAATGTGTCTATCCCCACCCCCTCAACTCCCACTCAAGTGCGGTTTTTACTAATGGATTGAATCTTTTCCCCATTTTCTATCACCTGTCTTTTAATGTCAACCTCTCCACTTTTCTTCATTTAATATAAATATTTGTACATAACATATAAATATATATACACACATATTTAATGAGGATTTGCAAAAGTTTTGAAATCTATCAACAGATGACACATTTCTTTAGTCAAACCGTGAATATTCTCTGGTGAACCATGAAACTACATGTTTGTGCATCCAATTTTAAGAAACAGTATAAGGTCAGATAGTTTGGAATAAATAAACAAGCTCATAAACAAAATGAGCTAGAGCAGGTGTCCAGAGATTTCTTTTCTAGGCTCTTAGGCAAATTCCAGGTGTTGGCTTCTCTTTTATCAATTTCACTTTCTCCTCTGCTTCTAGAAATCCCACTCATGCTTTAAGTCTGCTTTGCATGATTTTAGAGAGTCAGGAAGGGAATGGAAGGGGGTGGGATAGAAAGAGAGTGGGAGGGAGGGAGAAACCTATTATTTATCAAGTTAGACGAGAAGTTAGAAAGAACTATCTGTCTTTCTGTCCCCTAAATACCTAGAACAGTTTCTGGTGAATGGGAAGGTAGTCAATAAATATGCGCTGAGTGAGTTAATTTACTGAAGGCTTGCTATGCACCCTGGATTGTGCTGAATGCTTCTAAAATGAGAGTAATTGAACAATTAGGCCATAAAGAGTAACTCAGTATAATAATGTGTTTCGTATAATAAGAAAATACCTTTAGAGCTCAGGTTCACACTTCTGGGAACCTCATATCTCTGTGAGCAAAGCAAGCGGAAGTAATATTCTAAGGCAGTGTTTAGCAAACTATGGCTCATGAACAAATCTAGCCTGCAGACTACTTTGTAGAGCCCGGGAGCTAAGAACACATTTTAAAAGCATTATTTAAAAAAAAACAACCAAAGAAATATATGCATCAGAGAAAGGATGTGGCCCACAAAGTCAAAACTGTTTACTATTTAGCCCTTCACAGATAAAGTCTGCTGATCCCTGTTCTAAGGAGATACTAAGAATGTGCTTCTGAAACTGCTTTTTAGTGCAAAGTGTGTTTGTGTTTGGTATGTGAGCACCCAGGAGCCTTGTTCATGCTGATATCCTCTATCACAAGCTTGAGCAGCTCTGCAGCTTCTATTTATCAGTCTCCATGAATTGCCTTCTCTCTTGAGTATGGGTAACATTTTCTGATTCTTGTATGCCTAGTAATTTTTGATTGTATCCTGAAACATTGTGAATGATACAATAATCTAAAAACAGAAATAAAATGCAAGCCATATATGTAATTTTAATTTTATAGTAGTCATGTTAAAAGAGTAAAAAGAAACAGATGACTTTAATTTTAATAATATATTTTTTGACTCAATATAGCCAAACTATACTAATTTCAACATGCAATCAATACTAAAAATCATTAATATTTTACAATCCTTTTTTCCACACCAAAATTTTAAAATTTGGTGCTTATTTTACACTTGGAGCATCTCTCGATGTGGCTACTATATTGAACAGAGCTGCTCTAAAGTCCTATTCTAGAACAGAGTTGATTTTTGTTTGAGCGGGCAGCTAATTTGATTGGGAGTAAAAATCTCCAAACTCCGGCTCCCCTGGCATGGGCAGCAGCTGAAATCTCAGTTCAGGTCTAGCCCTCACTGGGCTGTGTTGTCTGCCCAGGATATACCTTATTTCCAGAAATTTGGGCAAAATTTGTACACGGAATTTGGGAGTCCCCCTTCTGTGGCTGTCTCCTTTCTGGGATTTCCCCCCCTTACTTTCCAGCTTCTATGGTGAACCCTCTCCTTTGATTGCTTAACCAGTGAATGATTGCAAGTATCTCACTGAGTTTAACTGATCCACAAAAATCCCACTGGAGCCTCCCTTCAGTTGAAAGTGATTAAACTGGGGAATTCATCCAGTGCCATTTCTTTCTTCCATTTATCCACTCCCTTCCAGTTTCTGCCAGCCCTCTCTAGCTTTCAAATAATTACTTTTTATATATTCTCTAAGAGTTCACTATTGTTCTCTCTGGAGGGTTGGTCCAATACAAGCTACTCCATCTTTATAGGAAGAATGCTTGACTGCGAAACTTCAAGGAATAAGGTTTAAAAACTGCCAGTCAAGACTTATGGGCTTTCTGAGAGATGAGAAGGAGGCTGAGTGGACTCTTCTCCATCGTGTATGTGTCTTGATTCCATCAGAGCAGCTCTGATTTCCTATGCTTCATCTGCTGGGTTTCTGTGTGTAATTCTAAAGAGATCTGGCTACTAAAAGAGTTTGAAAATGTGTTTTCAAGGTATAATTCCTGAGCAGTCACACCCTTGAGCCCACACTGACTTCTTCTCCTCTAGATTCATTTACCTTATGTGCTGGTTTGTATATATTATGTCCCCCAGACAAAGCCATATTCTTTAATGCAATCTTGTGGGGGTAGACATATTAGTGTTGATTAGGTTGGAACCTATTGAGTATTTCCATGGAGATGTGACTCAACCAACTGTGGGCAAGACCTTTGATTGGATAATTTCCATGGAGGTTTTACCCCACCCATTTAGGGTGGGTCTGAATTAAATCACTGGAGCCATGTAAAGAGTTCACAGACAAGAAGGAGCTCAGAGTAGCTATGAGTGATGTTTTGGAGAGCAGCTGTGAGTGACATTTTGAACAGGAGCTGCAGCTAAGAAAGGACAAAACACACCATGAGCAACATTTTAGAGAACCCCATTTTGAAATGCAACCTGGAAGTAAGCAGACGCCACCCACGAGCCTTCTCAGCTAACAGAGGTTTTCTGGATGCCAATGGCCTTTCTCCAGTGAAGGTACCCTTTGTTAATGGATACTTTATGGCCTTAAGACTGTAACTTTGCCATCAAATAAACCCCCTTAATAAGAGCCAATCCATTTCTGGTGTTTTGCAAAATGGCAGCATTAGCAAACCAGAACATGTTACTTTCTCATCATTTCACAAGGGCCAGGCTGTCAACTCCTGGTTTCAAGCCCTGGCCCCCACTGTGTGTGAGAAAGGATTGATGGGTTGTGGGACAGATGCTCCTTTCCAAGTGCTCAAAAAGACCTGCTCACCTGTGATGCTTTCCTCAGAGCCTTCAGCATTTTGGTAGAATCTTATTTTTAATTTGCCAAGAACCACATAAAATCAATGAACCAGCTTTCACCTTCTTGCTTGCCTTCTTGTCTTCTCCCTCTTACTCACCCACATCTTAAGAGTTGGGGGTTGGTGCGAAAACCCAATGCTTTGTGAAACTCTTGCTTCAGGTCAGTGGTGCCTATTGCACTTAAGAAACATCACAAACTGCCATTGGAAAAGTCCAGCCCAGTTACGAACGGCATGGAACCACAAAACAACATCCATTTGGTTCAACTCAGTGCAGGAGAAGAGGCCAAAGAGGTGATGTTGTACAACATAACAGCCGAGGTACAGTGTAGTCTATCACTAAAACTACTGAGAAAAAGAGGCTTGATGGATGAACACATGCCACAGAACTCATCTCACCTGACAACCCAAGAGGATTCACTTCAGACCATGCCAGTGACATGGCCGGGAGAGCTGGGGTTGAGAACAGAAGTTCTGATGGACTCCAAACACTAAACACCAAGACTGCCACTCACTGGCACTGATTTCAGCCACCGAAATGGTTCAACCACATTCGCTAAATTTTTGTGCACACTCACTCATGGGTGCTCACACGATCACATTTATTTCCTTTCCCTCCAAGGCCAAGTAATTTGGGGGAGCTGATGTGGACCAGTTACAGGTGTGTGGCGATGGCTACCTTTTCTCAGTGAGATGTTATTAACGGTTTCCGTGTGATGCCTTCCAGCTAGGACTGTACAACTCCAGCAGAGTTTTGGCTTAGTGATAGGAAACTCACTATTTCAAGTAGGCAGAGATCATTCAAAGATGACAACAGAAATATGGCACGGAACGGGACTGTGGTATTGACTGCGTATTACAATCGACCTGCTCATGGGTAGTACTGCCCGGAAGCCCCGGACCCGCACTACTGCACAGGGCCCCTTACCGTGACTGGCAGGGCTGCACGTTGCACCTTCGCACCTGGGGCTCCGGGCGGCTTGCTGGAGGGCAGTCACTGTCGTTCGCCAGAGTCATGGTCTTGTTAACAATCCGTGTGCAAGACACGATGGTTCTGCGTTCCCCTGAAAACCAAGCCACAGGGAGCTGAGCGGTGGCAGCCACACACATGGCCCCGGAAAGGCCGTTCAGGCTTGCAGGGGAGGGTTCGGGTGTAACTTTTGATCCGTTTTTCATTTAAAGTGACTTGCGATGCTTTATGGGTTGACAGAGAGAAATGAGGGGCGTGTAAGACAGTACAGCATGGGGCAGGAGAAAGATTCTAGAATGGGATCAGAAAGTGATGATACCCCAGATTAGCTGTGACCCTGGACAGCTCGGGATTCATCGAGGCGAAATCTGATTTGGGTCATCAATGGCACCCAAGACTGCCAATCTTACTATCTCCTCATTTGATGGTTAAAGCCTATGCAGATCTGGTCTTGATTAAATACCTGTACCTCAGTCCTCACCAGAGAGCACAACTACCCATTATAGATTTCCTACTTGCCAGGGTGGAGAGACACATGGCAAGTAGGTTTCTGAAGGTCACGAGCCCTGTGTCCTCTAGTGGGGAGTCCTGGACCAATGGGAGAACTTGTCAAGCCAACCGCTGCTTATGCTGAAGCAACACCTGCTCTTGGGAAACTTCCTAACCCCTCAAACTGGATGAAAAGCTACTCTCTCGGGCATTTCCAGCATACCTTACATGCTGCTTGGCCATGACTTTGTCCAGAGGCCAGCTGAGTGGGATTAGGAGGAGGCCCCTGGAGCCAGGCCATCATATCCTCGCAGGTTAACTACCAAGCCTACTGTGCCTTGGTTTCCTCAACTGGGCTTGTTTACTTAACCCCATCCCCCATTCCCCTATACCATGCCTTAGGGTGCTTCATTATGGTTAAAATGAATGAATGTATAGTCCTTAAAATAAGGCCTGGCAGGTGGTTAGCACTTGATATTCCATATTATTGTTGCAATTATTATTATTTGGGAAATGGGTGATACAAGATTAATAGGATGTCAGGCACCACTCCTTGGATCCCAGACTCCATGCTGGGTCTGTCTCCTTGAGAATCAGCCATGTGGGGATGACTCAAAATCATGGCATTCCGACACCACACTGCCAGCCTCCTACTGCAGCCATTGGCAGCCCTGTGGGGACGAGGCAAGCTTGGAGCCGCTGCAAGCTAGATTCCAGCTTCAGCAGCAGGTCCAACAACTACAGTTGGGAGCTGCAAGTCTTTGGTGTCATAAAAGCATGTCACCAAGCCAGTGGCGACAGCGGCATTCCAGACCTCCCCAGCCTAGGAGAGACTGTAACTCCAACTTGGCCGTGCTCAGTCTGCAGCAAGTTGTCCAAGAGGAAAGGCCTGGCTACCATCTGGGATGTGAGTCTGGGCTGGATTTGGAGGTTGGGGGCTGCTAAAGGAAGGTCTGAGGGGGTTGGAGAATCTGAGGGCTGGCAGGGACCCCCAAGGTCCTGCCATCCACCATGGGCTGCTTGCAGAAGGCTGAGCACAGGCAGCGGGAGTGGTTAGCCATGGTGAGCAGGAGGGGGCAGTGTCAAATGGGCTCAGTGATGCTATGGCAACAATTCCTCCCCATTGGAAATAAATGGATAGGTCACTTAAGTCATCAACAATCCTGTACATACTGGGTACGTGACAAATGGCCAAACAGTGGCTCAGGCTTGGGGATGAGGGTTGGGGGGCTTGGCCCCTGGTTCCACCCTGTCATCCTGCTTTTTGGGGTGGCATTCCAGAGCCCAGGCCGGCCTTCTTTCCTCCGTCAGAGCCAGTCAAAAAAACACCTGTCCTGTGTCCTGTCTTCCATGGCCCTTCTGTGCCCTCTGTTAAGGGGACGAACGACACTGTAAAGGGGTTGCCGGCTAAGAGTGCAGAGCAGCTTCTGATCATTCCCCCTAACTCACACAGTGATAACACCAGGCCTCTCATTCACAGTGACTTGCCAGCTTAACAGGCTCCTGGGCTTACCCCACAGACCCCACAATGGGTGCGAGGTGTGAGCACCCCATTTTAGAGGTGGGAGACTTCAAGCTCAGAGAGGGGAAGTCGTTTGCTGAGGTACGGTGGGAAATCGTGGCTCCAGAACTCAGAACATTTCACCTGACTTCAGTACTTTTTTTTTTCCATCTGTGCTGGTTTGAATCTGTTATGTACCCTAGAAAATACTATGTTCTTTTAATCTACTCTTCTGCGGGGAAGACCAATTGTGGGTGGGATCTTTTGATTAGGTTGTTTCTATGGAGATGTGACCCCACTCATTCAAGTTGGGTCTTAATTAGTTTACCGGAGTCCTTTAGGAGAGCCCAGAGAGAGAGAGAGAGAGCTCAGAGTCAACACAGACCCAGACGGTTAGACAGAAATGCCCCAGGAGAAACAAGCAGAGAAGCTAAGATACGTAATCCAGAGTTTGCATCCAGGAGAACCTAAGAGAGAAGCTGAGACATTCTGGAGAAAGCCACTGAAACCAGAAGCTAAACCCAGGAGAGAAGCATCAGCAAAGCCAGCCATGTGCCTTTCCATGTGACAGAGGAACCCTGAATGCAAGCAGCCTTTCCTCAGAGACGGTATCTTCCTCTTGATGCCTTAATCAGGACATTTTCAAGGCCTTAGGACTGTAAATTTGTGAACAAATAACCCCCCATTTTAAAAGCCAATCCGTTTCTGGTATTTTGCATACTGACAGCTTTAGCAAACCGGGACACCATCCTATCATGGAGTTTGGTTACTGAGGCAAAGAGGATGGGGCATTTGGGGGCAGAGAAGTCTCTGGCGCCCCTCCCCTCCACCAGGCGGCAAGCAGCAGGTGAAGGTCTGTCCTTCTCATGCCCAGGGTCAGCTAATCAGATCCTAGACAAGCTGGCACACTGGCTCACTGGTTAGGGTGAGGGGGCCCAGGGCCGTAGGCCAAGAAGCACGTGGGTACAACTCCGCATTTGCAAGCCTCTGTCCAAGTTTTCTTTGCAGAGATTTTCAGTGGGGAGTGCTGAAGTTCCGGCCTCTTCCATGCCGTGTGCCCTGGCTGCTGAGGGCTCTGGATTGACTTCTCCGTCCTTCAGCAAAACCCCAAAGCAAATGGGCAGCAGCTCCTCCCAGCACGCCTTCCTGCTCCTCAGCAGCGCCCCCCACCCCGACTCGCTCCATCAGGGCCCCCCAGCCCAGCTGCTCACCGCCTCCGCACTGCACGCTGCATCCTTCCCAGCCGCGGTGACTCCAGAAGAACGGAGAGTCCCGGGGGCTCTCCGGCTCGCTCTGGTTTTCTGCAGTGTCGTTTACGGGGATGGTGTACTCGTAGTGAATTCCATAGTTTTGGTCATGAAACAACAACACCTGGATTGGCAGCAAAATAGAAGGCCACCTTAAAACCCAGCGAAAGCCCATGACCGGCCTGCCCTGTGGCTACTACCCGGCCAGGGGCAGCCAGCTCTTTAGTGGGTTTCAAAGCAGGTTCAACGCAGGGAACACTCCTTTATTTCAGCCTTGGAGTCCCCAGGTCTGCATGCAACCATTCGCAGGGGGGCTCCACTTTTTCCTCCCAGAGGGACCAGTTTGGACAGGGAGTTTGGGGGTGGGGGCAGTGTTTTGGGCTTTCATTTTATTTTACCTGGAGAGAGCTGCTCCATGCAGGAAAAATACATGTTCCCACACACTCACCCACGGAGCTGCTTTGGAAGACAGAGGAAACACAAATATCTGGGCTTTTATCTAGAAAGGCATCCAAGCAAGTAGGATTATTCTTTAACTCTGCCTTTCACCATCCTCTCACCAGTTCTTGCTATGTGCCAATGGGCCCAGGGAGCCTGGGGGAAAGCAGGCTCACCAACCACAGGAGTCCAAGGATGCTGAGCCCTGTGGTCTTTGGGGAGATGCAATTTCTGCTGCCAAGGGAGCTGGGATGATGACAGCCCGGAAGTGGCAGAGGACCAGCTCAGGGCTTTAAGCTGGGGGTGGGGGTTGAAGGGTCGCTCATATTTTCTGTGAGCCTTCCTAAGCTTGGTGACCCTTTACATCTGAAATCCTTATGGGTGGTGCAGAATGTCAGCTCTTTGTTTGGTAATATATGTGACAAGCACTTCCTGCTTTATTTCTCAAAACATGATGGTGCAAAACAAGCTCCATGTAGAAGTTGAGAGTGGGCTCACTGTGGATGACGTGTTTTCAGGCCGAGCTTGGAAGCAGTCGGCACTGATGGGTGGGTGTAAGCAGCTAGGAAATTCACTTCCAGCTGGGAGGACGGGCTAGCAGGAGCCTACGGCAGAACATGCAGGGCCCAGGAGAAAATTGTGCGAGACACAGAGAGCCACCTCCCTCCCAAGCACCTCTGGGCTCTCGATGGGCTTAATTACAGAGTGGAGATGGGGTGCTAAGAGCAGATCTAAGTGTAGAAATGTCCACTTCCCCAGAAAATATCCTTGTAGTAATGCATTTGGAAAAATGCCTTCAGTTTAGAAAACTTAAAAAAAACCTGTGCTTTAAAAGGGGAATGAGACTGGTGAACTGAGAAGCCATATGAAACCGATTTCGTGCTATTTTCTAACCAAGCATAATTTGCATGTGTGTGCAATTGGTTTCAAATGCAGGTCCCCAGGGTTTTAATGGTGCCCCCAGCTCCGCAAGCAATGCTGGGACAGTGGTTTTCTATTGCGAGGCAGAGAGGTTCCTTCCTTCTCATTTCTGGGTTTAAAAACACGAAGTAGCAGTCATATTTCAAGAGTGAAAAATCAGTACTATTAAGTGAAGGTATAGAACTTCAGACATATCACTAGCTGCTGTATCTGAGTTTTTTTTGTCTTGGCCCAAATGATTCCAGCTTGTGCATTAGCTTTAATAGGCTGATGATTTGTTCAGTTTATGAAACTTTTGGGAAAAGCAGAGAAATAAACTCATCTTAGTGTTTGCTGGACAAAGCAAATTTCACGTGCTAATAGATGATGTTTCTATAAGAATTTTATCTTCCCTTTTGCCTCCTCTTTTTGCCCCTCTGAATAATGCCTTTAAAATCAGACAGAACTCCCAGGAATGAGCCTGGCCCTGGCATTGAGGGACTGAAAATGCCTTCTTGACCAGAAGGGGGAAAAGAAAGGTAACAAAACAAGGTTACAGAGATGGAAGAAGATGGTGGCCTAGAGAGGAGTGGAAGCTAGTTAGTCCCCCTGGAGCAACTAATAAACGCCCAAGAACAACTAGTAAATGATCTGGAATAACTGCTGGGAGACAACACGACTGTCCACACATCATGCACCAATCTGGACTGGGAGGAATGCCTGAGATCGCGGTGTGGAATCTGTGAGTAGAAACTGCGGACCCAAGCTGGGAGACCCCTTCCCCCATGGCATCCTGAACTGCAAAATCTTGCTGTGATAGAGAGCAGCACTCTCTGAACAAGCGAATATACCTCAGTACAGCTCCAACTGGGGTTTTAATTGGCAAACGTGGACTGCTCAATGCAAGCTGCAAATCCCCAACAAGCAGATAGAGGCTTTTAGTGATGACTGACCTTGAAGAGCCAGGGGACTTCTCTGTCCTGGGATGGGAAGCCCAGAGGACCAGGTGCTATCTCTGGCCAGCTGGTGAAACTGGGGACAGTGGACTGGCCCTGAAAGGGAGCTTTCTGTCCCTTTTTCTCTCTCTCAACCTGAGCAGCTCAGTGGAGAAAGCATCAGCCATTTTCAGTTCGTAGTGCTCTGACCCAGACAAGAATGGAGATAGCAGAGTCAGAGAGACAAAGAACCTATTTAAATGCAAATGATAACTCCCTAGGGGGTGCATCTTCCCTAAGAGGAAGGAGGCCTTCCATTCAGAACCAGACCCCAGAGCCTGGGGGAAAAAAGCTAAAACAGAAGTTAAGTGGGCCACACCTCCTTACACCAGTCAGGAGCGACAGGCTGACAGGCACCACCTGCTGGGCAGGTTAGGAAAAGCAGGCTATGTCAATCTTCGACGACACATCCTCAGGGAAACCTGATACTGAATATTATCCCCTTCTGGACCTGAGCCCATTCTGGTCTGGGAAAACCTGATTGGGGTAACCAAGGAAACCAGATGCCTATACAACATAAAACTACAATCTATACTAAGAAAAATGAAGTTATGACCCAGTCAAAGGAACAAACTTACACTTTAACTGAGATACAGGAGTTTAAACAACTAATGCTAAATCAATTCAAAAGATTTAGGGAAGATATGGCAAAAGAGATGAAGCATATAATGAAAACACTGGGTGTACATAAGGTAGAAATCAAAAGTTCGAAAAAACAACTGGCACAATCTATGGAAATGAAAGGCACAACACAAGAGATGAAAGACACAATGGAGACATACAACAGCAGATCTCAAGAGCCAGAAGAAAACACTCAGGAACTGGAGAACAAGACACCTGAAAGCCTACACACAAAAGAACAGATAGGAAAAAGAATGGAAAAATATGAGCAACGTCTCAGGAAATTGAATGACCACATGAAACACATGAATGTACATATCATGGGTGTCGCAGAAGGAGAAGAGAAGGGAAAAGGGGCAGAAGCAATAACAGAGAAAATAACCAATGAAAATTTCCCATCTCTTATGAAAGACATAAAATTATGGATCCAAGAAGCACAGTGTACCCCAAACAGAATAAATCTGAATAGGCCTACACCAAGACACTTAACAATCAGATTACCAAACGTCAAAGACAAAGAGAGAATCCTGAAAGCAGCAAGAGAAAAAAGTGATCCATCACACACAAAGGAAGCTTGATAAGACTGTGTGCAGATTCCTCAGCAGAGACCATGGAGGCAAGAAGGAAGTGGTGTGATATATTTAAGATACTGAAAGAGAAAAACCGCCAAACAAGAATCCAATATCCAGCAAAGCTGTCCTTCAAATATGAGGGAGAGCTCAAAATATTTTCTGCCAAACAGACAATGAGAGACTTTGTGAACAAGACACCCGCCCTACAGGAAATACTAAAGGGAGCACTACAGAGTGATAGGAGAAGACAGGAGTGCGTGGTTTGGAACACAATTTTGGGAGATGGTAGCACAGCAATGTAAGTACACTGAACAAAGATAACTATGAATATGATTGAAAGAGGAAGGTTGGGAGCATGTGAGACACCAGAAGAGAGGAGGAAAGATAAAGAATGGGACTGTAACATGGTGAAATCTAGAGTGTTCAACAATGGTGATAAAATGTACAAATATGTTCTTTTATGAGGGAGAACAAGCAAATGTCAACCTTGCAAGGTGTTAAAAATGGGGAGGCATTGGGGGAGGGATGCAATCAACGTAAATTAGAGACTGTAACTAACAGAATCATTGTATTATGCTTCCTTTAATGTAACAAAGGCGATATACCAAGGTAAATGCAGATAAGAAGAGGGGATAGGGGAGGCATGTTAGACACTTGACATTGGTGGTGTTGTCTGACTCTTTACTCTACTTTGATTTAAGGTTACTTTTCCTTTTGCTACTTCCTAGCTCTCATTTTTTTTCCTCTTTCTTTTGCCTCTCTACCTTCTTTGACTCTCCCTCCTGCCTTGTGGAAGAAATGTAGTTGCCCTTATATAGATAGTGGTGAAGATGGTGAACACATAAATATGTGACCATACAGAGAACCATCGACTGTTTACTTAGGATGGAATGTATGGTGTGTGAACAAGACCATCTTAAAAAAAAATGGGTTGATTACAAAACCTCAAGGGCAATATATACTGAGTGAAATAAGCCAGACACATAAGGACAAATATTGCAGGGTCTCACTGATAAGAACTAATTATAATATGTAAACTCATAGACATGAAATATAAGGTACCAAGATACAGGACGAGGCTTAAGAATGGGGAGTGGTTGCTTAGTATGAGCAGAATGTTCAACTAGGATGAACTTAAATATTTGGAAATGAACAGAGGTGTTGGTAGCGAGATGTGAGAATAACTAACAGTGCCAAACGGCATGTGAATGAGGTGGAAAGGGGAAGCTCAGAGTGATATATGTCACCAGAAGGAAAGTTGGAGGTCAAAAGATGGGAATGTATAAAACTGAATCCTGTGGTGGGCAATGTCCATGACTAACTGTACAAATATTAGAAAACTCTTCCATGAACCAGAACAAATGTATGACAATAGAACTAGAAGTTAATAATAGAGGGGCATATAGGGAAGAAATATATACCTATTGCAAACTATATACTACAGTTAGTAGTGTTTCAATGTTCTTTCATAAACAGTGACAAATGTACTTTACCAACACTAGGAGTCAACAATTGAGGGGGTTTGGTTATGGGAGGATTCGAGTTTCCTTTTCTTTCTTTTTTCTTTTTTTTCTTTTTACATCTTTCACTTTATTTCTTGTCTGGAGTAATAAAAAGTTTCTAAAAATTGAACAAAAATTAAGTGCGGTGATGGATGCACAGCTATATGAGGGTACCAGGGGCAACTGATTGTACACTTTGGATCTTTGGATAATTGTATGGAATCTGAACAATTCCAAAAAAATGTAAAAAAAAAACATTGAAAAAAAATTAATTGTGGTGCTGGATGCACAGCTGTATGATGGTATCATGGGCAATTGATTGTACACTTTGAATATTTGGATAATTGTATACTATGTGAACAATCTCAATTAAAAAAAAAATAAGGTTATAGTGGCTAAGAGATTTCAAATAGAGTCGAGAGGCCATCCTGGAGGTTACTCTTAATGTAAGCTCCAGTTAGATATGCCAAATGCCCACAGTATGCCAAGTCCTAACCAACAGTAGTCTCAAAATACCTAGGTCCTTGTCTGAGACTCTATAAAAGTTTCACTCACTAAGTTTATTTTTCCCAAACTTAAATCCTCCAGAGTGTTCCTATGCCAGGTAAGTCCCAAAACCCAGAGGCAACAGCCTCTTCAAGAGCATCAACCAGAGGTAACTCCCTTCCCCATAATGTTGACACCCCCCTTTTCAGTATGAACAAGTTAGGGTGGTCACTGCCTAGACACCCCTGAAAATGGAGAATATGATTAAAAGAGAGGAAGGGGTAGCAACAGACAGGATAGGAGTTAACAAAGGATTATGAACACTGAATCTTTATATAAATATATATTTTTTTGATGCTAGCATATTAGAATAGCTAGAAGGAAATAACAGAAATGGTGGAACTGTAACCCATAACATTCTTTGAAACTTGCTCTCTAACCACTTGTTAAATCGTACTTTGAAAGTTATCACCTTTCTGTATATATGTGATATTTCACAATAAGGAAATAACTGTAACTGTGGAACTGTAACCCATAACATTCTTTGAAATTACCTATATAACTACTTGTTAAATCGTATTTTGAAAGTTACCACCTTTCTATAGATATGTGATATTTCACAATAAGAAAATACTGGAAATTATGGAACTGTAATCTATAACATTCTTTGAAACCTGCTCTCTAATTACTTGTTAAATCATACTTTGAAAGTTATCACTGTTCTGTGTATATGCTATATTTCACAATAAAAAATGTTAAAAAAAGAAGATCAGAATAGAAAGATTTGTCCTAATGCCTTTGACTGGGAAACAGTCTTACCATAGAGAAATGGCTTACGTACTTGGGTTCCAGGAAACAACTTGCAAGACTGTATTTGCAGGGGATTTAGTGGGCTGAGGACTGCAATGGGAGATTTCTGGACAGCTCATGTTGCTCATGAAAACTGTTCACTTTTGTCTCAGGAGACACTGCAGTGTGGTTAGTGCCACCACGGGCGGCATCTGTGATGGGGACTGGAGCTCACGAGCAGAGCTGGTCTCCTCGTCGGATTCTCTGGGGCATGGGGGAGAGGGAATTGTGGCAGGAGAAATTTTTGGGTGTCACGTAACTTGGATAGCAGCAGGTTGTCAGAGACCACAAATTACCAGGAAAAAAGAACATCCAAGTGGAGTCTTTGGCAGGTAGTGAGGACAAACTGTGCTTCAATTACAGATGCGTAAGCTGCCACAAATCCTGCAGGGACTCAATTGTTATGAGTTATCAGAGAAGCTAGGGGAAAGAACTTGGGGACCCTAAGAAGGAAACAGTGGTATTTCTTTCCCTGGAGATGTTTAAAAGTTTTAAAAGGATGAAGAACCAGAAGCGTTAAGTGGTTTACATGGGCTCCTTGTTGAGACAACAGATAAGAGATCAAGTAAGTAAACACTCAGAACTGAGTTCTCCCTCCTGATTGCCAAATGCTTGTTGCAAGTTGAGTCTGGAAGCTCCAAGTGGAGATACAGACAACACTTCATTTCCAAAGGATAGTTTCCAATGTAGATACAGAGATTGTGGGGGCAGATCTGTGCATCCTGCCATCTGATACAAAACATAGACTCAGAGTGCTGCTGTCTCCTCCAGGAAGCCAATTCTCCCTGGCTGCCAAATGGCTAAACATTTCCTGATGGAGGCAGCTCCCTTTGGAAAAGACAGGCACTCTGCCATAAAGAGTGACTGCGAAGCTTCAAGAGATGAGAATTCTGAAGCATGCAGTGAAAGGGATCTAGGTCAGAAAAGAGTTGGGACTAAGCAGCAAGCAGCCTCGTGCAATGACCAGGAGCCAGAATGTGGCTCTTTCCCCCTCCCCAAGAGCCCAGGGGAGCTGGGAGGCCTCTTTGAGACACAAGAAGAAGCACAGCAAGTTACCATCAAGTGCAGTGGTATTTTGGTTGGTCCTTTGGCAGAAATTTTCTCCCACAGACCCCTTCTAACGTAGCGGAAGGTCGTGCCTGCGATCTGAAAGTCCCCGGGGAGCTCTATCTTCCAGTCACTGTTGATGGATCTCTTGCTGGTGTCTTTGAGAGCTGGAAAGAAAATCAAACACCGGGGAATAAGGGCGGGGGAGGGAGGAAAGGCAGAGAATGCAAACGATCACCGCCCAGTCACATTTGCTGCACTTAGAGAGTAGACGGTTTTCTGTCCGCTGAATTGATTCTATTTTAACGCACCCAAGGCTACGGGACATGCTTTGCCGCCCTAGCGAAAACCATCGATTCATTTTACTGAAGCCTATCCGTGGCTTTTTATGGAGGGCAGGCCACCTCGAACAGCTCTTACGTTGAGCCTCCCATGAGAATAATGTGGACGTTTTCTTCAAGAAACCATTGCTGCTCCATGAGATATTTGTGCTTTGAGACGCGAGCTGCCCCACAGATGGGGCGGGAATGTTCGGCAAAGGTTAGCGCCCGGGGCCCTGGCATGATGGGTTGATAGGACAAGCAGGGCTCCGCGGGCTGGAGGCTGGTGGGTGTGCGCGCACCCACCTGCACTTGGCACACACATGTGGCGGGAGAGTAAGGAGTCAGCATTTTGCTGGTTAGAGCCATAAGCAACAGCTTGGCTTTCCATACAAGCCACATGCATTTATTTTTTATTTGTAGAGTTTGCCAGGGACTCTTTTATGGTAGATTGGAAGTCCATGTCATTCTCAGGGAGAGCATTACGCAGTGAAAAAAAATTTTTTTTTTTTTAAGAAAACTAAATAGAATTAACTCTAGCGTTTAGGAGAAGGTGGCAATGATGAGAGTGATAGCAAGTCTTTATGTCATTTCAAAAAATGAAGCTCCCAGGGCACCCTCAGTCCAATACTCTTACTCTCTGTATGTGTAGCTGGGGGCTTCTGATGCCCCCAAACTTCTCTAAATCACTTTAGGGTGCCTCTCAGTCCACAACCAATGGAATCAGGTTCTACCCCACTCACTCCCTGTTCTCTGATTACTGAGGCCAGAAACAAGATGCCCTCATTTGATAAACATTTTTGAATGAGAGTTGAAACAAAAATAGTGGGTTCGGTTGACCCTGACTCCATCGGCCCTGGACTGGTGTTAGTACCTGGTAGATCTGTCCTGGTCACCCTGTAACCAGTTGGGTGATGCGGGGGGGGGACCCTGGCCTCCACTTCCTGTCTCTAGAACACCATGGACCCAGGGCTTGCTCCTGCCTGGCCCAGCAATCCTGGGAAACTCAGAGGGGCTGCGTGCTCAGATCTCCTTGCTTACAGGACCTGCCAAGAGAAACTGAGAAGCTGGAAGGGCTGCTTTCCAGCCAGCCATGTCTTCCAAGTGGGTTTTAAACCCAGGCTGGTTGTGTACAGTGAGTGATTAAGGGTTACAGGATTCCAGGGAATGCTTAGAAAAGGGAACGCTCAACCTCTTGGAATTGAATGTGTTTCCTTTCAAGAATTTCTGCCTGCTACTGAAATTTCCTGGCTACTAAAAGCAGGTGAGTATGGTATGGGATACCCATCCCTGCTGCTACTTTTTCATCTCTCTACTACCATCTGAAAAACACCATTTAGAGAGCACTTTCTCTGGTTTAGGTCCTTCAAATGCTTTTCCCCATTTAATCTTCCTAACAACTCCATAAGGTCAACGATTATTTCATTCATTTCACAGATGAGGAAATGGAAGCCCAGAGAGGTTAAGTAACTTGCCTAAAGTCACACAACTATGAAGCTGTAGAGTGGAGCCCTGAACCTAAACAGACCAAGCCCAGCGCTCTTGCCACTCGACCAATTTCTAACCCCCATGGTCATTAGGCTATTGCCTCAGTCTAGAATTTTGTGACAGATGCTAAAATGTGAACATATAAGACTTGTTCTCAAAGAGAACACGTTCCAGGCTCTAATTGCTACGGAGTCTCAGGTTCCATGGACTCCTATGACAAGAATGGATCTCACAGATTTCCCAAGTATCTGGGGAACTAATCACCAAGGCTGTCTTTGGTTATGTTAACCACTGGTGAATCCAGTGTGGGATGTACAGATGGTGCACTGTACTGTGCTTAGGTTTGGAATATTGCTTCTTGCACATGTGTACATTTGGATTTTAGAAACCAGTGCAAGCTATGGGAAACAGCAGGCAGGTCCCCTCACCCTCCTCTGAAGGCCTCCTCCATGTGGGGTCTGTATATTCCACTAGGGATGGGGGCTAAAGATACAGCTCCTGCCTTCAGGGAGCTTGCATTTTAGAAGGGGGGCAGGTAAGAAAATGGATAAACATAATACAGTTTGTTAAGACCCACTGTAGAGCTGGGTCCAGGGTCCTGGTTGGGGTGAGGGGTTGGGGGGTAGGTGAAGGCCACCTGAAATAGACACCATTTATGCTGAGATTGGAAGAAAAGTAGAAGAGGCTGCTTGCCAGCGTGGGAGGTGGAGGGGAGGCCTGTAGTTGCTCCTGACCCTTCCAGGACATGGTTCAACTTGCCCAGACCAGTCTCCATGGTGGAGTGGGGTGATGGGGGAAAGGCGTTGCACTGTGGGGGAGAAGTAAGTGGACGGAGATGGAATATGCTTTGCAGGAGGCTAACTGTGAAAAGGAAGAGAGAGATGGAGAGTGGCCACAGAAGGATGGAGAAGGAGGAGGAGGAGGCCTATTAATTACTATTTTTACTAGGACAGAGGACACAAGTTATCTCCAAACTTGGAGTCAGAGAGATGAGCAAATGAACAGTTCCTAGAAGGCTGTAAACTGGCCGCAATCATGCTTGGGCCACCCTGTAGGACCCATTTCCCACACAAAGAGCAGAGATGCTTGGGAGGCTACTATCCGTTTCTACCCAACCACATCTACTGACCCTCACCCAGTTCTGCTGACCTACATCCAATAACCATCTCTCACATCCACAAATGTCACCCACGTCCACTGTCTTCCACATTCCATGCTGTGCCAATTTGGATCTATTATATCTCCCAGAAAAGCCATGTTCTTTAATGCAGTCTTGTGGGGGCAGACTTATTAGTCTTGATTAGGGTGGAACCTTTTGATTGTTTCCTTAGAGATGTGGCCCACTCAACTGTGGGCGAGAACTTGGACTGAATTATTTCCATGGAGATATGGACCCTGCCCATTCAGGGTGGGTCTTGATTAGTTCACTGGACTACTTAAAAGAGTTCAAGAAGCAACACAGGCACTCATGCTGATGTTTTAGAGACGCTTGGACATGCAGACAGAAGGATGTTTGGAGACGCTAAGCTAAGGGATAAAGCCCAAAGTTTGCCCTGGAGAAGCTAAGAGAGGACCCCCAGACACTCAGAAGAGAAATGTCCTGGGAGAAAGAAGTGAGGATGCACAGGAGCTGAGAAAGAATAGTGAAGACAGACACCCAGAGACATTTTGGAGAAAGCCATTTTGAAACACAACCCAGGAGCAAAGGACCAGCAGACGCCAGCCACGTGCCTTCTCAGCTGACAGAGGTGTTCTAGATGCCATTGGCCTCTTTTTATTGAAGGTATCCTCTTGTTGATGCCTTAGTTTGAACACTTTTATGGCCTTAGAACTGTAAATTTATAACCTAATAAATCCCCTTTATAAAAGCCAATCCATTTCTGGTAATAGGCATAATGGCAGCTTTAGCAAACCGGAACACACGCCCTGGACTGAGGCCTTGGGTTTAGACGTCCAAGATCTGACCTCGTTCCTGTTTCATGGCTACCGTGAACATCTGGTGTATGTGTTGTGCTGCCCGACATTGTTTTTCCTTCTTCAAGCAATGGCACCCTAATTTTCCTTTTGGGATATGTTGTTTCTCCAGTCATGTGGAGCTGACACTTAACTCCACCCACCTCCAGGGCTGGGCCCAACACCCAACCGTACACTGAGAGAGTCAATTCCAAGACTTTGGCTCACTTTGGGAAGAAGCAGCTTTGTTTTTTCTGAGGTGCCAGAGACTCAATGGAAGCCTAGATCTGCCAGCTCTTCGGAAGAGGTTCCCAGAGTAAAGTCAACTAGAGATAATAGTATTGCCAAGTCAGAGAGAGACTATTTCCTGTGACATAATTTTAAGCCCCTGGATCCAGCACTACCTGAAGTTGGTGCTCAGCAGTGAGAACTGGGTCTGCCTTTCCCATTTGCCTTTTGGTGTTTTTTTTTTTTTTTCTTTTTCTACATACTAACCATGACAGGGGCACAGTAGGTAGGGAAGGAAAAATATTATTATAGACTCCAAGAAATCACTCCCAGTATCCTAGCTAAACTGTCTTCTGGCCTCTGCTCCAGTCCCAGGCACTATTGCTTCCAATAAGGAGGCTCTTTCTCACCCAGCTTTGTTTGTGGATTTCCTTGGACCTTTCTGCAAGATGTTTTAAAGTGATTTACAGAATTATAAGCTGAAAATTACTCCACCTCCATGCCTAAAGTCAAAGGTCAAGAGTGGGAAGGACTGCAGAAGTGCAAGAGGGCACACCTGCAGATGATTAGAAAATGTTCTGCAGAAACTCCCCAGAGGTGTGGGAACCAGCGTGTGAAACTCAGCCTGCTGCTCAGAGAGACAGAAGAACTAGCTGGAGGGTGAGATTCAGCAGCAAGGGCTACAGAAGACCAGTGTGGAGCCAGCAAGGGCTTGGGGGTTGCTTCTCTCTGGTCTCCAGAGCAGGGTCTCTCTTGCCTACGGGGGATGTGTTGAGAGGGGTAGATGGAGGATGGTCAGGAGAGGATCTGCTAGCTGGGTTGGGTGAGGCCTTGGAGGCATTGCCTGGGGTGGACAAGGAAAAGGGAAATGGGAAGTAAGGACAGCAGGCTGCAGCTGACGGGCTGATCTAGGACAAGGTAAGTGGCTGCATGGGGAGGAACATGCAAAACCTAGAGACCAGTTCTGGGGGAAAAGAGCTCTGATTTATAGCCATTGTTGATTTCCAAGGTGTAAATGCTGTCCCCCTGGCCCATTTCAGGTTAGCATCACAGATCACAGAGTTGGGAAGAGATGAGCACAGTAGACTTTCATAAGCCATGCCACTGCTGCTGAGCTCTCCTTTGATTTCTGAAGAAGCTGTCCTAGCTTTGGAGGGCCTGTCTGAATCTGCTGTGTCAGTGAAATCCCACACCATCACACCTTCACACGGGGCAGGGAATTAACTTTGCGTGCCCAAGGATTGCTCACAGGCATCTTAATAGGGCTACAAGCTTCCTGGCTTTACCACTGCCCCTTGGCCGGCTCTCGAAGCCTTTCCCCAGGACGGTGGGTTTATACATTTCACAGTGAGAGGAAAGAACAGAGGCCAAGTTAAAAGAAGACCAGCAGGTCCAAAAGGTACCAGGATGGCTTTGAGAACTATTTGCTTTGATGTGATGGATTTTGTTAGCAAGATTTAAAACTTGCTGGTTGTCATGGTCCCTGCTAAAAAAGCACAATGTTCTGTGGAATTATAATGTCTTACATGCTTGCAGAAAGGCGAGACTTCAGTCTTTGGGGATATCAAGATTATCTTTAACAGTGAATAAATAGGTTCAACGTAGAGTTCAGTGAAAAAGTGTACTGGGGGGGGTCATATCCACGCCTGAGAGTGGGGAGAGCTGACCCCCTCCTAGTCCATTCTGCGGCAGCCTTGGGGCTCCCCCCCAACACTCCTGCCGTCACGTCTTCAGTGAAGCACCACAGGGAAGATTTGCCGGGAGACGGTGAACGTGAATGAGTTCTTTCCAATGCCCTGTATGTATGCTGCATTCTTTTTCTTAAAAGAAGCCCTCACCCCACTCCCCACCAAGTAAAATGTTTGGGCGCCACATGTTCTTGCCCCCCCAAACCTAGGGCATCAGTGGGTACATTTAAGCTCACATAAGCCTGTGAGTATCCTGAGATGCATTGGTTTGTATTTGAAATTAGATTTTTAGATCCAGAAAAGGACTCTACAGGAGGCTATTAGCATGATTACAAAGGCTTGGATTTTACAGGCAAATAAGAGAGTTAAGACTGAGGGAGTTTCCGGGCAACTCGATTCTGTCTCAACGCCTGAAATTCTCATTTGCTGGTGGGGGAAGGGGGTTTTTTTCACTTGCTGGTTCTGGGCCAGGGGTCTGATGTTTTAAAGCAGCATGCAAACTGCAGCAGGGACTTCTTTTGTGCATTTTGCTTAGGATCCCCTGGAAGCCTCTCAAGAGTGGGAGACTCTCCCCATGGCGTCGAAGGAGCATGGGTGAGCACTTTCCAGAAAATGGCCTGGAATTTGAGGCCACACGCTGAATGCCTCTTTCCACCCCAGCTGTCTTTCTCCCTGTGGATACTCACAGACCCTCCCTGGAGTTCCAGGCACCATGTGAGAAGACCACGATCCATTCCAGGGGATGAGCAGGGGGCGTTCCTGGTATGCTGGAGCACAGCTCCTCTTTCTGGCTGGCTGGAGGCAGGTGGGAGAGGTTTGATGTACCGCGTGCCCTCCTCTGCAGAGAGCTGTGCAGCAGTGGGGCTTCTGCTTGTCTCCCTCCCGCTTTCAACTGGGAGACCTGACCCACAGTCAACCGACTTCTAATCCTGGCCTGGAGCCAGCCCCTTTTATTTCCACTCGGAGTTGCGCCAGCTCTGTTCTCAGCTATGGATACAAACTGCAGAGGCCTTTCCTGTTCCAGGTGGTTTTGAGCAGAAAACCAGCCAGCCAGCTAGCCAGCCAGCGTGGGCTGAAGGAAGGTGGGGTGAAATTCTTCAGGAACTGCTCCCAGCAAATGTGAGAGTGATTGAAAGTTATGCTGGGTTGACTTCCAAAGCACCCAGCCCTGAGTGGAAACGAGGCCTCTTTGAACTAACTTTAGAAACATAACAAGCATGGACCACCTTCAGGCTCACCCTAGATCCTCACGCCAGGCCCTGGAATCCTGGGATTCTGGTTTTTGGATAAGATAAGGGGTTGGAGGGCTGTGGGAGTCTCCCAGGGAGGTCCAGTGCTCCTGGGGAGCTGACGAGGCATCCTGAGGCATCAAGCCCAGCTCCTGGGAATAGAGGTTCACTTCTCTGAAGTCCACACGATCCTGTAGCAGCATAGGGCAGGTTTAACCAAGTGTTCCAATGAAAACTCTTCTCCATCAGTTGAGCTCTGGCTGGGACTGGACTCCTGGGAGCAGTCTGGAAGGCTCCATGGATTGCAGAAGATCAGATTTGGATTCCAGTTCAGTAGTCAGTAGCAATGATGAACTTGGAAACGCTACTGAACCCCTTGGAGCTTCTGTCTCCTCTTCCGTGAAACGACATTTTGGAGTACATTTGGCAGGTTGGGGGTGGGGTGGGGTGTGGATTCCAGATCAGGTCTCTAAATCACAGCAGGAACTCAATGACTGGGAGTTATTAACACTGATGTAACTGTTAATATTTTCCTTGTGGCCTTTAGGCTTTGGGAGCCCAAAGGGATTAATCATGAGAATGAGTTCCTTTGGCTATCACCCACTATTTATTGCTTGATTGGCCCTAAAATGTGTTTCAGTGAAAAGTTCGTTTTTACTCTAGGAATTACAAGGTGAAGAGTGATCTAAAGGATTCTGCCACCCTTTGTCATTCCTATACTGCTACTGAAAGGTGGAGATAAAGTTCCCATTCTAGCCAGGCCCCTGGGGCTAGGGCTGGATGGAAGATTGGCATCGAGAATTCTCAAAAGCCAGGATTCTATGCCAAGGGACTTGTTCCGGTTTGCTAATGCTGCCGGAATGCAAAACACCAGAAATGGATCAGCTTTTATAAAGGGGGTTTATTTGGTTACACAGTTACAGTCTTAAGGTCATAAAGTGTCCAAGTTAACACACCAACAATCAGGTACCTTCACTGGAGGATGGCCAATGGTGTCCGGAAAACCTCTGTTAGCTGGGAAGGCATGTGACTGGTGTCTGCTCCAAAGTTCTGGTTTCAAAATGGCTTTCTCCCAGGACGTTCCTCTCTAGGCTGCAGTTCCTCAAAAATGTCACTCTTAGTTGCTCTTGGGGTGTTTGTCCTCTCTTAGCTTCTCCAGAGCAAAAGTCTGCTTTCAAAGGCCATCTCCAAGATGTCTCTGTAAGCTGAAGCTCCTCTCTCAGCTCCTGTGCATTCTTCAAAGTGTCCCTCTTGGCTGTAGCAAGCCCACTCCTTCTTTCTGAGCTTATATAGTGCTCCAATAAACTAATCAAGGCCCACGCTGAATGGGTGGGGCCATGCCCCCATGGAAATTATCCAATCAGTTATCACCCACAGTTGGGAGAGGCACATCTCCATGGAAACAACCCAATCCAAATGTTCCAACTTAATCAACACTAGTATGTCTGCCCACACAAGACTGCATCAAAGATAATGGTGTTTTGGGGGACATAATACATTCAAACTGGCACAGGACTTATTTGCAGGGGCACCTGCCACCAGTAAGTTGAACTTCGAATTGAGCCAGGTCTTGGAATTCTGGGATCAGGATTTTTGAATAACATGAAGGATCAGAGGCTCCCTCAGCATCCCATGGAGGCCCAGTGTTCCTGGGGAGCATAAATGTCACCCCAAGACAAGGGAGGGTCAATGTATCAGTTGGGAAAAGCAACTTCTGGGTGTGACACTGGGAGATGGGCCTCCTAACCAAACACTGGTGAGGTTGTCCCAATTTCCCAAGGTGGGTGGGGAGCCGGGGGAAAGGTGACTTAGTAAAGAGGCTGTCACCCTGGGGAAGCTGTCAATAGCAGCACAGGCCCTGTCTTAGAAAGCGTGTATAGCCATCGTTCTGGTTGTAGAGTGATGGTTGGGACAGCTGGGGAAGGAGAGGGCCAGGCTGGGCTGGCTGCTCAGAGCCCCAAGGAATCAGAGAGGGTGGTAGCAAGGTGAGGACGCTGTGGAGGGGTGGCAGGGCTGCCCGCAGTCCAGGCAGGGCACACTCAGGGAGCTGCAGTGCTGTGAGCCCTGGTGTGGGGGATGGAAAACAAGAGCTCCCCCTGCTCCCGCCTTTTCCCAAGGCAGGTGTGCAAGGAGTACAAGTCTAAGTGTCTCCCAACTCTTAAATAATGATCGTGGTTTTCACTGTAAACACGGCTATTCGAGATTTGTTTCTTGCACAAAGACCATTTCAACAAGATACTTGGATACTTTTGTACTGTCTACAAAGGAAGGGATGTGGACAGAGGTCATTACAAAAAATCAGTAATAGAAGTTGAAATAAAGGGTTTTGAGGGTAACTTCAGTTTAGCCCAAGTGACTTATTTCTTAAATCTGCACTATCATGTCTGACACTTTTTTTTTTCTCCATCTTGAATAGCACCTTGCAAGAAAGACTGAGGGATTACAACAGGGAAGAAGCTCAGGAGAGGGGCATGGTGAGGCGATCAGCCACTGTCAATGAGAAATTTAGCCTAGCACAGGGACACAGAATGAGGGCTGACCGATGGATAAAGGCTCAGTGCAGGCCTCTATCCCAGTGACCTGGGCATCCCCGGCTGTTTCCCGTGGCAGCATTTGCTTCTTCTGACTCTCATAAAGAACATCTGCACATTCAGCCTAGTGTTCCAGCTGACCTGGTGCTTGCACACCGGGTTGGACGGTGCTGGGGCCACTTGGGAGGCTGGAAGTTGAGCTGAGATGCTCTCAGAGGGTCTTCTTTAGCCAAGAAGGGATTTAACTGAATGATTCTTCTCAGGCTGTAAGCATGCTTCTAAGGTAATGAAGACCATTCTGGAATGGAACCAAACCCTTGCCTAGGAAGACACAGCATTAGTGCCTGGAATCAATGGAGTTGAATGGTAGGAATTTGGGGGACATAGGGCTTCGTGAAAATCAATTTTTTCCTGGGTGTCTGTTGGATTTAGGGCTGTTGCTCTTTTTCCAGCTAAGGAGGCATCCCCAGAGCCACTGAGAGTGCATGAAACTTCCTGCAAGTGAGGAGAAGGGGCCCAGGCTGCTCAGGCTAAGGCTGCTTGGGGTTACTTTGGGTTACTCTTTGCCCGATTTTTTTCAGATAGCAAAGCTTCCCTCCTTCACTCTCTGTCATCTTCCTTCCCATACAAAGCTGATGTTCCCCACCTCCACCTTGGGGGTAGCTGTACTTCCACCAAACATGACAGCACTCTTTGGTCCATTCTGAGTCCTTACAGAGTCAAAATTAGAACAAAGGTATAAGTAATAGTCAGAGAGAATCCTGTAGAACCAAATTACCAGCCTGATTGTCCAAATGACTTCGAAAATCAATTGTGAGCCAAATCTTTTTTTTTGTTTGTTTTACCCAGAAAACTGTGGGCAGGCTTATCCTCCACCACGCGGATCCTCCGAGCTCCTGCGGGAATGACAGCAGCTTCGATGTAACCTGTGGCAACAAGATGACACACGGGTGAAGCACACCTCCATCCTCTGCCAGAGGCCCACGTGGGCCCCCCACCCACATTGACCTCACCGTGCCCCCCATGGTGGTTTCAGAAACCACAGGCTGGAGCAGCTCTGAGGAATCCAAAAGGTTAACCAACAAGGAGGAGCTCTCGTCTATGCCCATACTGCCTGGCTGCCACCTCCCGGAGGGTTTGGGTGAAGGGTGCCCTGGCCACAGTCAACTAATGGAAGTTCCTTCACTCTTGGCTGCATTTTGAACTTTTACAAGTATCCACAGAATGAAAGCAGAAGCTAAGCAACTTGCCCCATGACAAAACTTGCCTTAACACACTGCATTCTGTTGTCTACATCCACTTCCCTTTGGGCATTTTTGCAACTAACACAGTGTACGTTTTTGCCCATTGCCTTGACATTTTCCAAGTAGTGGGAGGCCTCCCAAGGCCACAGCCTTCCTCTGCCCATTCTCTGATGACTCAGGGAGGAAATGAGTGTGCGGGGAGGAAGCCAGCAACTGGCAGATGCTTTGTTAATTGGGCAATTTTATCAATAAATGAGCCCAACATTATGGTGGGATCCTGAAATGCAGGCTGGCAATCATTTTGTTTGGGTTTTCATTTGAGTTTTAGACAAGGGAATTACATGCTTGCATCAGCAATTTGGATGATGCAAATTAGGTTATGATGATGATCTCAAGTGAGATTATGAATCCTACCCAGATGTGGTCATCAGACTCAGCAGAGGAATTTAAAAAAAATAAGAGATTTTTGGGCCCAACCTCCCAGTGGTGATAGAAATATCTACTTTGAGGTGTTTTATTTATTTATTCATTTTCCTACAAGAAAATAACTTAATTTTTATTATAAAAACATTACATTATTATTTAAAAACTTCAAACAACATAAGGGAGGAAAACAAAATTCAAACAACAAAAGGGAGGAAACACTACACCACACTAAGAAAACTACCCCTAAGCAAGTATCATGATGGTGATCACACTTTCCAGTATCTCTTTATGCATATAAACATACACACATCATTTTATGTGAATGGGATATTACATTTGTTTTTAAAAGATTGGGACACTTTAAAATGATGAGATTTTTGCTAGGCAATCCATGCCCAAGGTAAAAAATTCAAAAGTTAAAGAAGGTTATAGTAGAATGTATATTGATCATAAAAGGTTTAATATACAGACTATAGCCAACTTCCTTGCTAAATGCACTTACTATTTCTAATAATTTGTATCTGCTGATGGGGCTTCTATGTAGCTAATTGTATCATCTGCCAATCATCTGCAAATAAGGCAGTTTTATTTCTTCCTTTCTCATCTTTATGCCTTTAATTTCTTCTTCTTTCACTATTCTGGTTGGTACTTTGAACTTATGTAAAATAATATTGTGGGCATCCTTGTCTTATTTGTGATGTTAATAGGTATGCTTCCAAAGTTTTCCCTCTGAAAATGATGTTTGCTGTGGGGATTTGGTTGCTATCATTTATCAGGTTAAGGAAGTTCTCTTTTATCCTAGTTTGTTAAGAGTTTTTAACATGAAGAGGTATTGAAGCTAATTAAATGCATTTCTGAATCTACTGAGATCATCAAATTGTTTTCCTTCTAAACAATACCAAGCTTTCAGAGTAGTTCAACCGTATTCATACTCATTGTGACTTTATGGCATGGTGGTTCCAAATCTTAGTTTCGTCTGTTAAAAAGACACTATTATTTTATAAAGACTATCTTGACTAGTTTCACGTATATGTTTACCATTTTATTCCTCACCATTCTTTCCTGTATCTCAGACTGCCCTTTTGGGATAATTTTTTCTTCTTCCTTAAATCCATTAGCAGCTCTTGAAATGGAGGCCTCTCAGTTGTAAAATCTCCCTGTTTATCTAGAAATGTCTTTATTTTGTTCTCGGTTTTGAGAGATGGTTTTCTTGGGCATTCGATGCCAAATGTGTTGTTATTTTCCTTTAACATTTGAAAGGTATTTATCCACTGTCTTCTGGCTTCCCTCCTTGATGTTAGAAGGCAGGTGGCATCCCATCATTCCTTCTTCAGTGGTCTGTCTGTCTCTCTGGCTGTGAGCTTTGATGTTCTGTAGTTTCACTAGAATGGCTTTAGGCATGGATGTCTCTTTATTCATCCTGCTTCCATTACATTCTGCTTCTTGCATCAGGCCTGTGGATTCATGGTTTTTATCAGTGTCTGTGAGATTCACTGCCCCTAACCTCTTCAAATACTGCCTCATCATTCTTTTGCATCTCTCTTTCCAGGACTCTGAATGGATGTCTGTGATCTTCCATATCTCTTAACTTCTTTTCACATTTCCTACTTACTTTTCTCTCTCTGCTAGCTAGCTACTCCACTGATAATTTTATTTCAACAAAATCGTTTTGTTAGTTCTCACAAGTTCTATCTTTTAAAAAAACCTGGTCTGTTCACTTCTGACAATCTCTTGTTTCATGTTCCCCTTTGTTTTCTTTTTACATCAGCTTTATTGAGGTATGATTTATACACAATAAAATCCACCAGTTTTAAGTGTGCAATTCGATGAACTCTGACCCATGTATGTAACCAAAGAACATTTCCATCCCCTCAGAAAGTGCCCTCCCTGTCCCAGGCAGCACATGCTAATCTTTGTGGCAGCATCCTTTTTTCCTTTAAACATTTTATTCATGACTACTTTACATTCTGTACCTCAGGGCGCCACGATCTGTTATCTTTATGGTTCTACAGCGATTGTTTGGTTAACTTTATGAGTTCATTGTTTGATAGCCATCTTTGAGAATTATACACGGGGAGATTTTTCCTCCAGGTAGAATTACTTCTGAAGATGGAAACCAGGAATGCCTCTCACTGGGGCCATCTCTGCCCTCTTGAGGAGTAGGCTGAGCTGGGAGTCTCAGCTGGTGGGAGAGCCGGGCTCCTGATGGTGGGACGCCATCAGGTCATCTGCCTCCAGTCCATCCCCTCAGCTTCCCACAGATGCAGCTAGGGGTGGGGGGCATGTCCTTGGGATCTCCCCACGTCCTCTGACACCAGCAGCGGCTTAGCATGTGTCCTGTGTAGCATATATAGGATGGCAGGAGGTCACTCAGTTATTTAGCCATAATCCCAGAAGACAAACTCCCAGGTGGGTTTTTACATATATTTACATTTAAATCTTGGCCTCATGTGGAATCCATTTTGGTATAAGGCATACGATAGAAATTCAATATCATTTTTTTTTCATTATGGTTCTGCAGGTATACCAATATTTATTGAATAATCCGTTTTTTATTAACTAAATCCTGGATGTATTTGGGTCTGTTTCTGGACCTTCCGGTTCTTTTCCATTAACATCTCAGTCTTTTACTGAAGTAGTGCCATTTTGCTTTAAATATTGTGGCTTTATAATATGTTTTAATATCTGTGAGTAGTAGTCCACTTTTATCACTCTTCTTTTTTTTTTAAATTTTAAACATATATTTTATTTAACCCAATACATCCCAAATAACATCATTTCAACATGAAATAAATACAAAAATATTAATGAGATATTTTACATTCTTTTTTTCATACTATGTCTTTGACTCTCATGTGTATATTACACTTGGAACACATCTCAATTCAGATGCAAATTTCCATCAGAAATACTTGGTCGGTTTATAGAGTCAATAAACCTTACAGTTGAAGGAGTCGATTCACCTACCCAAGTTGTTTCAAACCTATTTAAAGTTTTCTAATAATTGAATTAAGCAAATATAAATTAACTAAAATTAAATGAAATTAAAAATTCAGTTTCTCAACTGCACTAGCCACATTTCAAATGTTCTTTTCATGTGGCTAATAGATACTATTTGGACCATGTGGTCCTAGCCAAACTGGCTAGGGAATGTATGTTTACCTAGGTCAGAAGAGATGCTCAAGCACTTCTCAGACCTCACTCATAAGGTTTTGACATTTTAACATTCCACAATAACTTTTGTTATTGAAAGATATAAGAATTTCTGCTTGAAGTTTGTTGAGCTTCATCGAACTGTAGGTTTACAGTTTGCATCAAATTTAGAAATTTTGTGTCATTATTTCTTCAATTTTTTTTCTGTCTTGTGCCCTCCCCCAAGTCCCTCCACCCACCCACCCCCAGCCCACCACCACCATTCTGGAACTTCAGACACCATTCAATTACCTCCCTGTTGGGCTGCTTAATATAATCCCATAGCATACTCTTGCTCTGTTGATTTTTGTTTTTCAGTCTTTGTTTCTCTCTGTGTTCTATGTAGGGTAGTTTTGTTTGCTATGGTTTCAAGTTTACTAATCTTTTCTTCTGCAGTGTCTAATCTACTGTTGGTCCCATCCACTGTATTTTGTATTTTTCATTTCAGATGAAGTATTTTTCATCTCCAGAATTTCAATGCAGGTCTTTTTATACGGCACATTTCTCTCTTCATCATGATCATGTTTTCCTTTACTTTCTTGAACATACAGAGTTTATTTTGTAACTGTTTAATGAACATATGGAGTGTGTTTATAATAGCTGTTTTAACATTCTTATCTTTTAATTCTATCATTTATCTTATTTCTGAGTCAGTATCTACTGATTGATTTTTCTACTGGTTATGGGTTGTATTTTTCTGCTTCTTTGCATGCCTGGAAATTTTTGACTGGATGGCAGATTATGAATTTTATGCTATTGGGTGCCAGGAGTTTTGTTGTTGTTTTGTTGTTGCTGCTTGTTTGTTTGTTTTTCAATGCCTTTAAATATTTGTGGGCTTTGTTCTGGAATACAGTTAAGTTACTCAAAACATTTAATCCTTTTGAGGCTTGCTTTTAAGCTTTTTAGGGGAGATCCAGAAAAACCTGTAGTCTAAGCCATTTCGCCCCACTGCTGAGACAATGCTCTTCTGCGGACTCAACCCAATGCCCCATGTATTAAGAGGACTTTCCACTCTAGCTGGTGGGAAACAAACTATTTGTGGCCCTGTTTGAGCTCTGGGGATTGATCTGCCTACTGTTTCCAGTGGTTCTTCCTGGTTTTGGTACTTGCCTCATACACATATGCAGATCAGTTCTCAGCCAAAGACTTGAGGGGACTCCTCTACAGATTTCTAGGGTTCTCTCTCTGTGCAACTCTCTCCAGGATTCAACCCCACAAATTTTCCTCACCTCAGCACAACTGCCAGGCTCTTTGGGTTCTCCTTCCCTGAGAAGGCAAAGCCATGACACACAAAGGCCTCACTTCACTTGTTTCCCTTCTCTTAGGAATCACAATCTAGCATTGCCTGTTGCCTGTTACCCAATGTCCTGAGATTGTTTCATATATTTTGTCCAGTGTTCTAGTTATTTGAAGGTAGGAAGGTAAATCTGCTTCCTATTGTTCTATTATGGCTCAAAAGATACAAAAAATTAATAGCCATTCATTTAACACGTATTTACTGAATGTCTACTATATAGGGAAAACTGTGTGGAGTGCTGGGGGTGCACTATTGAGCTAAAAGAGACACAGTCCCTGCTGTCATGGTTAAAATGGTCCAGCAGGGAAGATCAACAATAATTAAGTAATTGTTCAAGTAACAATGTAATTATAAATAATAATAAGGAAAGGAGAGGGCTACAAAAGCATATAACAGGGATAACTGAATTAGTCTAGGTAATCAGGGAAATTTCTCCCAAAAGAGACATTTGAACTAAGATTAAGGAATAAATAAGATTTGTTATCTGTATTGTGGATGGGGAAGACTGCCAAGGAGAATAGCATATGCAAAAGGCCTGTGGCGGAATGAACTCCTTAGGGATCATCAAGTCCAACACTCAGATCTCCCAGTGAAGAAACAAAGGCTTGGAGAGTGTAATGGTTAGGTTCATGTGTCAACTTGGCCAGGTGATGGTACCCAGCTGTCTGGTCAAGCAAGCACTGGCCTAACAATTGCTGCGAGGACGTTTGTGGCTGGTTAATAAACAAACAAGCTGGTTTATTAAATTATCAGTCAATTGGCTGCAGCTGTGACTGATGACTCACCAAAGGGCATGTCTTCCACAACAGGAGAATGCAATTGGTTGGATTCAATCCAATTAATCAGTTGAAGACTTATAAGCGAGACAGATAGAGGACCTTCACTTCTTCTTCAGCTGACCAGTGAAGCGTTTCCTGAGGAGTTTGTTGAAGTTGCCGGTTCACTTCCTAAGGAGTTCATCAAACACGTTCATCGAAGATCCCAGTTCATTTCCTGAGGAGTTCGTTGAAGTTGCTGGTTCGTTTCCTGAGGAGTTCATCAGACATCTTCCTTGGAGTTGACAGTTTGCTGACTGCTCTACAGAATTTGGACTCATGCATACCCACAGTGGTGTGTCACTTTTATAAATTTCAGTCATAGATACCTCTCATTGATTCTGTTTCCCTAGAGAACCCTAATTAATACAGAGAGTTTGTGACATGTCCAAGTCCTACTATGTCAGTAGCAAGGCAGGGGCTGGAATCCAGAACTCCTAACTGCTGGTCCAGTGCTTTCTCTATTCCATTATGTTGCTAAGCACATTGAGAGACTGTTACAACCTTTTATATAATGATACTTTGTCATTATGTTGTGCACAATATATTATGGGCAGTATCACTCTTCTTTTTAAGAGTTTTCCTGGCTGTTCTTTTTTGTTTATTTTTCATATAATATTTACAATGAACTTGCTCAGTCTAACAGTCATTTAAATTTTACTGGCTATATAGATTATTTTAGGGAGAATTAACATCTTGATGATATAAAATCTTTATATATAAGTAAAAGGTATTGCTAAATTTTGTTCAAGTCTTTTGTGTTCCTCAAGGAACTCTTTAATATGGTTCTTATAAAATTTATGGTAAGTTTATTCTAAGTTTGGTTGTTTGTTTCTATCATGAATTGGATTTCTTCCAATTTATTTTTAAAGGACACTGATTTTTGTATACTAATTTTGTCCCCAGCCAATTTATTGAATACTCTTATAATTTATAACAGTTTTAAAGATAATTCTCTTGATTTTCCCAGATGCATAATAATAATGATGATAATAATAATAGCAATAATAACTTCCATAAAAATTATTTTACCCTTTTCACAAGTTCATGGTCTTATTTTTCTTTTCTAATTGCATTGGTAAATACCTCCAGAAAAATGATAACTAATATGGTGAGATATACATCTTTGTTTTGTTTCATATTATAATAGAAATACTTATAGTGTTTCTCTATTGAATATAATATAGGTTTAGGGTTATTTATATATAAATACATAATGTATTATGTAATATCTTATAGAGAATATAGTTTATATTATAAGTAATATAATCCTACTAAGGAGGTATGCATTTATTATCAGATTAAGAGTTTTATTAGGAGTGTAAATTGTATTTCATCACATGCTTTTTGAGCATCTAAGTATATGATTATTTAAATTTTGATCTATTAGCATTATAATAACATATATTCTAATAATGAGCCATCTTCACAGTCCCTGAATAAACCTTACTTGGGTCATAGTGTATTATCTTAATAGGCTGTTGAATTCTCTGCTAGTATTACACATAGAACTTTCTTTTGCATGATTATTCCTAAGTAAGAGTATCTATTATTGCCATGTTTTGTGTGCTATCTTTGTCAGATTGGGTTTTGGTATCAAGATTGTTTGGATTGGGTTTTGGTATTGGGATTATTCGTGCTTCAATCAAAACCATGTGGAAGTTTTACTTCACCTTCTGTTCTGGATCAGTCTACAAAGCCTTGTAATAATCTCTACCTTAAAAGCTGAGTGAGACATGAGGCACAGTTTTCAAATAAGTAGTTTTTTTAAACATTTTTATTCTTCTTCTATAATAATTTATCTGAGTTTATTTTCTGTTTTTTTTCTGGATTAACAGGTGGAAATTTATCACTTATTCCAGACAGGTTCCAAACTTACTTACAGAGTTGAGCAAACTAATCTGTTGTGGTTTATCAATTTCTTCTATACTTTATTTCCCCATTCTTTATTATTCTTAATATTTGTACCCCCTTTTGTTGATTAGATGAGTTAACAGTGGAGCTGCTATATTGCTAATTTCTTTCAATAACTAGCTTTTGGATTTTCTTATTGGTGCTCTCATTTTCATGTTTCTAATTCATTAGTTTCATGTTTATTCTTATAAGTTTCTTCTTTTAGAAACTTCTTTAGTTGGATAATGAATTTATTTTCTTTCTTGTTTTTTCATCCAAATATTTAGGGCTATGATTTTGTTTTCCGAAAGCACTGCTTTCACTGTATCACTCAGATTCCAATTTTTATTGTTGATAATATTGTTTTACAGATATACTGAAATTTCAGTTTTAGTTATCTTCTTTGATCTTAGGTAAAATGTAAAAGAGAGCTTTTACATTTTAAAATGATAAATTTTCATTTTGAAGAAGTTTTTTTGGTGTTGGTTATTGATTTTAAAAATATAATACATACGGTTAATTACTGTAAGTATTACATTGGCTTGAAACTTAAGTGCAATTGCTGTTTTCGGGGGACAGAGTTTGATCCATAGAAACTAAACCTACACCATAGATTATGCTATTTAGAATTGTATTTTGATATCAAAATTGCAACCTCTATTTTCATTTTGTTTGTGTTTTCAAACTTTCCATGCTCTCTATTTTAGATGCCTCTTGTATGTAGCAAATGGCTACATATTGTCGTCCACAGCAAGCACTTGCTATGAGTTGGCAACAAAAATACCGGAATGCAGAGAGGTTGTCTTTAGGTGCTACGTCAGGGACACCAAGTATTTCCAGGTCTTTCTCTGGAAACATGGTAAGATTGCAGTTCACTTCCTTCTTAAACTTGTGTCACCACGTGGCCAGCTTTGACCAGTAAAATGGGTATAGAAGTTTTGTGGAAGTGACCTTCGTCACTTCTGCGTGGGAGCTTTAAGAGGACTAGGGTGTGGTTGACCAGGCTCCCTTTCTCCTGCCAGTGTGAACAGATGAAGTCTCTCTCCATGTTCCTAGGTCCAAGCGTGACCCAATGTGACAGCCTCCTGCCAACCCCAGTTGCACATGTAGCGGGCATGAGAAATAAGCTTGTGTTAAGTCACTAAGATTTGGGGTTGCACTGTGCATGGCTGCTTTTCTTTTATAGCATACCCACAATGTCCTGATTTATACATGTATGAATTTCACCTGTGATATCCTTGTTCACCCAAGACCCATTAAAATGTCCTTTTTTAAATTTTTTTTTTCATTTCAAGGCAATCTTGGGCCAACGAGAAGACAAGTATATGTTCAAACAGCCATCTTGGATGGAAAGTTTAAGAGCTTCTTTCTGTTTTGAAAACAAATGCCCTGGCATTGTCATGTTAGACCCAGGCTCAGACTTTTACAAATAAATACTTGATATTTAGGGATGAGCCACAGATGTAAACATGGTCCAGTTTGAAGGCGGTAGTTGCCGAATCTTTGCACACTGATCCATCCTGATTCCCAGGCAGGATGACTTTCACTAGTTGTATCGTGGTCCTCCAGGATGATCCATTTCCAACCACTTCTGACAGCAACAATTCACTTGGCCCAGCAGCCCAGCCTACAAACAGCCCCTGCACCATCCAACTCTTATAGGGTGAGAACAATCCCATTGTAACAGGGTGAGAACAAGGCATTCAAAAAATCTTCTTTGCTCTAAGAATGATACCTTACTTAGAAAGTTAGGTCATAAAAAATATCTTTTACAATTACCAAGTTTTATGTAATACAGCTCCCCTTAGAGAAGTCCATGCTTCCTGGGTAGCTTGGAAAACTATTGGGTCTCTAAGGTTACTGTACACAAATTCCAGACATACAATACAGTAAAGCATCAAAAACAAAACAAACAAAAAAAAATTGCTCAGCGTCAAAGTGATTAAAACCTTTTTCAGTGGAATCTAATGTATACCACAAAACAGAATCTGCTTGTGGAACTGACTCATTTTCTGGAAGAAGTTGCTGTTAAGTGGAAACTTTCTACTTGGTATTAGCATCGCCAGGCTGTAGAATCTGAGGCAACAGACAGATCTGCCTGGGCTCAGCTTTCTTAATTCCCCACCTCCTATTGCAAGCTACATTTGCAAGGGATACATGGCCACTACTTCTATTTTTAAGCTCAACTCTTGCCCAAGTAGTAACACTGAAAAGGCACTTGCTTCTCTCCCTTTCTCTTTTCTCCACTGTGGGTGGAGATGCTGATGACCGGTGAGAAGTTCAGGGCAGACACAGAATTTCAAGTGGAGCTCATCCTTTCTCACTCAGGGGAGCTCTGAGGGACACACATTGCAATGGATGGACTCTGCTAACCTGTCTTTCTAGATGATTTTCTCTAGTCATAGGACAGAGGGAACTAAAGTCCCCAAATTGAAATGCATGCCTTGCGTCCTCAAGCCAACAAAATCTTTAACTTGCTGTCTTCTTTCCAATGGCCTTTAATCTGACCCAGAGCTCCAGCCCACCCTGAGGTTGATGAGGAAAGTGACCAAAGCGAGAGAACCCCATCACCAAAGCACCTTGACATCCCTCAGAACAAAGTCCCATGCCGTGACACCAGACACCACCCCATTCATTGGGAGGATTTACTCTAAGAATTTACAAGTTAGAGTCACATTTTAGGCAAGGTAGCCAGACTTTACCTTTGGAATAATTACATTCTAGTCATCAGGCAGGAGGAATCCAATCAGAGGTACAGGATTTGGTTTCCTGAGGAAGCCATGGATAAAATTCAAATGCCTGTGCCATTGTTCTAGAGAACATGCCATTTTTGGCATAAAGACTAATGGTTGGAAGGAACTACAAAGCCGTGTTGACCTTAAACTTGCCTTGAATCTTCTGAGTAGCTAATATTACCATGCCATTAACAAATTCTCTTATGAAACTGTTTGGTCTGAATTTGCAAATAGACTTGCTTTGGGATGATTTCAGGTGTTGCACTTTTTATCCTTGTGATTTCAGTAGCATCAAAACCACCTTTGGGAGAAAACCACTGAGTTGGTAGGTACCATGGTGGACCAAAGGGCAAAACCCTGGATATGTACACCAGATCCCTTTTCCCAGCTTGTATAAGACATATTTTAAAAATCCAGGTTCTTTTTGCATAATTAACTCACACATTTTTTGGAGAGCTCTTATATAAGTGTGTATTTTTTTTTTTTTTTTTTCCTTTTTACGAAAGTGATTTGTGAGAAAATTCCCATCAGTATTTGTCTGTGGAAGTTGTCCCTGGGTCAAACTGAAAAGAACTCGTTCTTGGGAAGCCCAATGTCCAGGAGGCTAGATTATTCTCACTCACCCCTAAAACTGTGAGGTCTGTGTAGACCAGACAATGCAAGGCAACGACTGTCACCTCCAGCATGGAGACCCTTCTGCTCATAGGGAAATCTGGTCCAATCATACGGAAACTTCGATATGGAGGAAGTGCTGGCTGAAGCTATATTCTCTGGCTCATTCCTACTTTTCGTGCCCCAGTGCCAGTGTGGCCGAGGGGCCTGAAGATATACCCTGGCACGCTGGAGCATCCGCCGGGGCAGTGACATGGCTCTGCAGCAATGCCAGACCACACTGGAGCCCTCCTTGCTGCGGCGTGCGGTGACTTTATCTTTATCTCTGCCTATTCCCCTAGGAGACCCATAATGATCACTGGTTGATTTTGCAGCGTGACTGGTGAGCCAGGGTTTTGCAGCAGATGATAAGCATATTCTTGGCAAAAAAAGAGTGCTCCTACATTCTAGCACCACTGTTGGGAAAACATTGCCACCGTATTTTGCTGCGTCAAAGTTCTAGGCAATTGCTTGAGAAGAAATAATAGGGAAGAATTCAGGTCCACTGATACTTTAATATACTATTTTAGGTTGCTAGCTAGTAGTGGCGTGTCATATCTAAGTTAAATTACCAACTGTATCTACCACCTCCTCCCCATTCTAAACACATGTAAACTCTCCCAATACTTTCTGAAATGAGACAAGAAACAATTAAGTGAACAGTAGACGTTCCCTGTACCATGAGCACAATCTGGCATCATGGTTTCTGTTGGGTCTCTAGATCCCACGACTCTTCATCCTTTTTAAGGTTTAAAGTTAGTTTTACACTATAGTGTTTCCTTGTGGCAAGCAGTACATGATATATGGCCTTTGTGTTTATCCATGGCTTCACGTGTGACCCGTTCTCATTGACCCTATTCGGGAAACATTCAGGCGTGTAAGCGAGGCGCAAAACCCACACCGAGCTGCCACCACGAGGACCACACGTGACACCCAGACATCTTACATGAGAAACACTGGGGAACCGCCTTTGTCATCACGCACGTGAACACCTTCCTGCAAAGATTATTCTTGACTGAGAAAAAGAAATACATGGTAATTGGTACATTTTAAGAACGGATATTGTAGCTCTTCATTGCAGTCGAAAGAGGCATCATTATGCGTTACCATGTAATGAATTTCACAGTGAACTTCCCCTTGGACGTCCATACCCCACACCCGGCAGGGGTTCTAAAAGTAATCAGTAATTAAATAAGTGGCACACAGATCTACCCACACTCAGGAGGGACAGAACATGCCACCTTCCCTTTGAGGAGATTCTTGTCTGTTCTTTTCAAGAACAAAGTGCAGGGGGATTCGGAGCCTGTGGGGCACTCTGGATGGTTCTCGGCAGGGACTTCAGTCCAAGAATGTCCTGTCACTTGCGTCATCTCGAGTGCGAACAGTCACCTTTCTAGTGCTGGGGAGCAGGATGGAATTCAGGTGATAACATGAAAAGGCCAACTGAATGCATGATGTAATAGCATTAAACCACAACGATCAAATTTCTACATTCAAGGAACTCAGCTGTTTCAACGCGATCAATGGCTTGAGCAATTTTGAAGCCCATCTACCAGAAAAGCAATGAGCTAGGGCAATTCGAGTTGATTTCTCTTATAGAGGAGTTCCTAAGGACCTTGCTTGTTCAAAGTGGGGAGGCAGCAGGCTACAGGCTGAACACAATCCTCACTGCCCTGGAACCTCTCATGACACAAGAGGGGAGAGCCCCGTGCTGGAACTGGACTCTGCACCCTGTGTGAATCTGCTCTGGAGTCTCGGCTCAAGGAGTTACGAAAGATGACCCAGGAGAGTTCAGGCAGGGGTCAGAACTTATGTCACTGGACAAAAAAAATTAAAAAATCCTGCATTTGATCCTGTTTTATCTTTGGGGAATGGTGTTTCCCTTTGATGTTCACCCTGAAGAGTGATAAGACATTCCTTCTTTCCTCATTCTTTTGAGCTGGGCAGAGATGAAAGTTGCTTTCCTATCTAAAGAAACTGATAGGATTCCTGAACCTACAGAGCTGCACTTGGAGTTTCTCAGACATGACATTCCCTGGTGGCTTTATGTGATTTCTACATTGGGTCTCACAGAATATACATTTTTCTCATCAGCCTGATATGTCCTCCTCCCTCCTCTGCTGCTACTTGTCCTTAAAGACTCGGGGGCCTCCTTCCTGTGCCCACAGCCCTGGGGGCGCGTGTTTCCACTGGAACTCCGGGTCCCCACAGCCCCCATCTCACACTCACATGGGACTCGAGCCTGGGAGCCCCCTCTTTTCAACTGTGACCTACTGGATGACAGTAAACTGCATATTTATTTCTGAATACCTGGGGCTTAAAATGTAGTCAGGCTGAATGAAAGTTTCTTGGCTGTGTGGCCTTATGGATTTGCCGGTATCTCTAACCAATTGCCTTCCAATACATCAGTCTATTACTGCCGGGTTAAGTTTCGTGGAAATATATTAGCTGTGCAGTCAGAGATTCATTCGTGTGTGAACACACTTTACACATACATTTTCAGTAAGCAGAATCCATGTAGATATGAGTGTATGCTCACAGACCCTAATGATGAGGATTTGAATAAAACACCTTCACACTTTAAAGTGAAGATGTGACGTTTGGCAACTGCTCAGAATGACAGACTGAACACTTACAGGTGGGTGGATGTAATGGGAAGTTCTCTTTCTCCGGAGGCTTGTACCTCCGAAGCTGGATGCACATTAACCTGCAAGCCATGGTTGTCTGTCTTTCCGTGGGGGGTTGGCTGCCACAGCCAGAGGCAGGGCCTCGCTGGCACTGCGCCTTCCGGACCTACCCATCTACCTGCTGTGCACGGAGGGCACTTGGCACCATTGGAATGGAGAAAGGAGAGGCAGGGGTGAGGGTGTAACTTTGGGCAGGTGCATGCATCTACCCATGCCCAAACCAAAGGCCAGCAAACCAGTCACACTCTTGGACAGGAGGAAACACTTTTGCCCTTGATCTGGGTTCGCACACAGTGAGCTGCTGTGTTGCCCACAGAGGTGGTTTTGAAGGTGAGTGATAGAGCCTTCCTTAGCATTCTACAGAATCACCAAGGGGTAGAGGTGGGCATCGCTAGGCTCTATCTACCTTCCACAGAAAGTATAATTGTAGTCCTTTCTATTTATTGGAGCTCAGCACAACGTTCAATGCAAATACAGGGTTCTCAGGTTTATTATTATTATTTTTTAAAAAATCAACGGTAAATGGGAATCTTCTGCTAACTGTGAAGGTTTTACTCCTAACTGCCCCCGTTGGCACAGCTGCAGTAGGTAAGATCAAAGTCTCATGGGAAATGAAGGGTTGGGGTGCAAGTAGAGAAAGTGGCATAAAAAATGTAAAGACAAATAGCAGAAAGTACCAAGGTTCCACAGCAGTGCTGGCTAACAAACTCTGGGATGACAGCATGTTCTCTCCCATGTGGCTTGTGAGGCCAAGGAACTCAATTTTTCATTTTGTTTGAATTCATTAATTATAATTTAAATTTCAATGAACTCAAGCGGCCACTGTACGGGACATGTAGCTCTCGAGGACAATTTCCTCTAAACCAACTTGCTCTAGCCTCACCTTCTCTCCAGGTTACCCAGAAGCCACGTGGGAGGCACAGATTCTCCTGCCAAGAGCTTTACATTTTGCAGACCGGGCACTTGTCTTTAAAATCTTGAAACCAGCCTTTTCTGGGCCTGAAATGTAATGCTTTCACCCTTTCAATCGCCTCTGGGTTTGCCCTCACAATTTCCTGCAAAATGCTTCTGTGACAGGTTGCCCTTTCCACAAGGTATTTGGAAGGATCATTCCCTCTAGACCTTAGAGAAGAGGGGTGCAGGTGCAGATTTCTCCTCTCTGCCTTATCCTGTAGGCCGGTTTTTTGGAAGGGGAGGAATGACTGTGGTTCTGTACTCTTGTTTGGTGGAATCAAACCAAAGCACTTCTATGTAAAATGATAGAAGCTAAATAGAAGTTAAAATAATTTTGTATTCAAAAAGAAAAAGAAAAACAACTGGGTTATCTCAAATCCACATTTGGTGGGGATAATCACACTGATTTGCTGCAGTTTACTGCCTCCATGGTCCCATCCTCATTTATTGGGGTCTGAGGGTCCTGAGAACATCACCGAGCTCCCCTCCTCCCCTGTCCGAGGGTGCTCCAGTGCCCACCTGCCCTGTGCACCTGAAGGGTGGCTGGCACCGAGAAGCACATGGCTGCCCATTTTAGGACAGGGCAGATGGGCAGTGCCCGGGGCATGGAGAGGGCAAGATCTGGTGGGTTCTTGCTGGCACTGGTGAGCGCACACTCAGTACGCCTTCAAGGAAAGATCCCTCTCCTGGAGACCTGCCTGCCTTGTGTTCCCTCGTTAAGCATCACCACAGATGCTTCCCTGGATATCACAGGCTGCCCTCTTCCAGCCTAGCAGACCAGAAAACCATCTCTTCCTCTGACAAGGCAGCCTGTGGATGCAAAGATGTTTCCAGCATAAAGATTAAGAAGGCCTATCAACTGAACTTTGAAACGCCTCTCTGAGGACAATTTTGGGGGAATTTCTACACTTGGGAAATAAGAGAGAGGGTCAGTTACTTGGGGATCAGAGTTGGAGAGGCATCTCAGATTGCCTGGGACATACGGCTTCATACATGTGTAAATGCTCCACATTGAGACACATGTAAAAGCTATCATACCTTTACTGATAGAAAATTCAGAAGCAGAGTACAAGCAAAACTACCATTTGCACACAGGAGACAGGCTGATATTTAACCAAAGCATCGCTAAGAGCTCATCAGACAGGGCAGCTTCTGGACCTTGGGCTGAACCACTGAGTGCAGGGGCTGTTTCCTTTTCTGTAAAAGGAAAGGCAAACTATTCACTTCCAGGAACTTAAAATGAAGATGGCCTTCTTGTGAAAATATCCTTCTTTGTTTCAGAAATCATAAACCTGAGAGGCCAGGCCAACTACCCCTTATCAGTAACCCCTTAAATGGGAAATGCAGGGAGAACGTGATCATTGTATTCTGGGCTGAGGGCAAAAGGTCTGTGGCCCTTGTTGTCTGTCCGTCCGTCTGTCTGTATGGCGGTGGCCATCCGTGGGTCTGTACTCACCGGTGCCCCGCGTGTGATTGAAGTCCCCCTTGACCACCCGGCAGCTCTTCCCGTCCCCGCTGCACACCCCGCACCGGTCCTCTTTCGCTGCAGACCCGATGATGCCGTCACAGCCGATTTTCTAAACAACAGAGCAGTGGGTTATTCTGGGATTGAGGCTGGGGGGCTTTTACAGAGGATGTCCCCGCAGGGCTAAGGTCTCCGCCAGGCATGGCAGGTACTGAGGCCGGGGACATGAGACTTTCAGAGGCCCACAGGAATAATTTTATGTCTTCTAAAATGAGCAGAGGAAAAGAAGGAACATGATCCAGCCAGGATAGTATTCATCTTTATACCAAGGTAGTCACAAAGTGGTTAATATTTCTTCTGGCCCGGGGGATGTCACACTGATGGCCTGGTGGGTTCAGAGCTGCCTGGGGGACAGAGGGCCCGGGGTGTGGGTGGACCCCAATTTCTTCCAATTCTTGTTTCCTCTGGGCTGCTGGGTCACTGGTATCTTGGATAGAGCAGCCACGAGTCTCAGAACATGCAGCAGGAACCTCAACTGACTTTGGGAAGTCCAAAGCAACTTTGGGCAGTGCTGGGTGTGAGTCTCCTCCCTGCCATTTGGCAGTTAGGGTGACCTAGTCCAAGAAAGGCTTTTGTCTCTCCAACCTTTTCAACAAGGCATTTCTAGAGCAGAGGTAGCCCCTACCCTTGGTGAATCTGGGAGGCACAGCCCAAGTTGGTTCACCCAGGGCAGGAAAAGGCTTTAAAAGTGTGTATTTTTCTTTATAAAAGCACCAAAATTTTGTATTCTGCAAAATAATATATCTAACTATGTTATGGCAAACACTGGGACTTTTTTTGAAATGGAAGCTAACATAGGATACCATTCAAGTAATTGATTCTGAATGTTTGAGGAGCTTTAAAAAATAGCATTTATGAGGCTTGGTGCTCCAAGAGAACAAGAACATCAAGGAAACTCCAAACAAGAAATGCTCTAAAATCTACACGATCCTATGACCCTTGGCGGTTACTTTTCTACATACTCTTGGAACTCTTGTTACCCATCTTTGAGCTTTCACAGCAGGCCTGTGAGAGTCCCTGGCCAGCCTCTGCTGACTGGGGCATGTTCTGCTGACTAAATTGTGTGTGTGTGTGTGTGTGTGTGTGTGTGTGTGTGTGTGTGTGTGTGTGTGTTAAGAGGTCAGCAAACTCCATGGCTTAATAATCAAAGATGCGCGATTGTGTGGAACGGATGGTGAAGGCATTAGGTCTTCTTGCTAAAGACAGTCCCCATGTCTTTAAATACAGTAAGAAAAGTTTTAGTGCTCAAATCATGTTCTACGTTATTGTGAGAATAACTAACAGTGCTGAATGGTGTGTCTGTGGGGGAAAGGGGAAGCTTAGGGTCATGTTTGTCACCAGAAGGAAAGCTGGAGGTTAAAAGATGGGAAAGTATAACACAGTGAATCTTGTGGGGAACAATGTCCATGATTAACTGTACAAATATAAAAAGTTCTTTCATGAACTTGAGCAAATGTCTGACACTATTACAAGGGGTTAATAATAGTGGGCTATATGGGGAAATGTACCGTTTGCAACCTATGGGCTGTAGTTAACTAATATTTTAATACTCTTTTATCAACAGTAACAAATATGCCACACCAATACTATGATCAATATGGAGGGGGGATAAGGGGAGGATTTGGGTTTTCTTTTTTTCTTTTTATTTCTCTCCTGGAATAATGAAAATGTTCTAAATTTGATCATGGGGTTATATGTACAACTACGTGATGAAACTGTGAGCCAGTGATTATATAATTTGGATGATTTCTATGGTGTGTGAATATACCTCAATAAAATTGCAATAAAAAGATCATGTTCTAGAAAGGAGCAGGGGATAGAATGGGCCATGGATTGTGTGGCCACTTTGCTTGGAAAGAAGAACTACTGGTCCTTATCAACGTGGAGTCAGGAGTCTACCCCTCAACCCTGACATTGCTCAATGGAAGATCTCTAGGGACAAGCAACTTCCTGGCCACCACATCTAGTGGCCATTTCTCAATCCTCAGCCTGTTTGACCCTTCTGTAGCCTCTGACATTGCTTGGCTGTGCATATATTCATTCATTCAACCCACAGTTATCGGGATGCCTAGTACATGACGCCTAGTACATAAGGGGGTGTCAGACAGAGGAAGAAGCCAACGTGGAAACCGGCAGACACACCTGGGCCCATGGGGAGATGGAGGTGCATCAAGATGGCGCAGAAACCTCAAGAGGGGATGGGTGTCTGCAACGCTGGGTGTGGGATTCTCTTTCTACCCCTTTGATTGTTCCTTCTCCCTTCTCTCACATCCTTGACTCCCTGAAAGTGGTCAATTCCCAAAGTGTTCCTCTTTTGCTTTGATTTTTCTTGGTAATTCCACCTTCCTTTTGTGCTTTGACAATCACTTGCATGCAGACAAATCTTAAAGCTTAATATTTCCTCCATCCCACCCAGGCTCACACTACTAAATGTCTTCTTGGCAACCCTGCTTGGCCTTCTGGCCAAAACAGTGAACTCAATGGATCAATTTCTCCAAAGCGGCTCTCTCCTGATTTCTTTAGTTCTGGTCCCTCCTGGAACCGACACATATGGCAGCCTTCCCTCTGAGCCATTTCTGTCTCTCCCTTCTCCTGACACACACAGATGGTGGCTGAGTCTGGTGATCCTTGTTCCTTGAAAACCTCTAGCATCTGTTTCTTCTTCACATTCCGGAAAACTGCCCTAGCTTCAATCCTCATTACTCAGGATAAATTATCATCAGACCACTCCTCTCCCCACTGCTCCCAGATGAAACTTCCCATGAGAAGAGGAGATGAGAAGAACCACAGACGTGGCCTCCCACTGCCTATCAAACCCAATCCACGATTAGGAATTCAAGACCTTCCATAATCTCTTCCCAATGACTTAACACCTCAGCTTTACCTCCTCCTGCTCACACTGCACACTAAATCCCACCGCTTCCCACCCTGCACCCTGCGTCTGTCCCTGCAAGCCCCCATCATTTCTCAGCTAGACCGACTGCTATAACCGTCCCCTAACTGATTTCCCAGGTTCCACCCATGACCCCCGCCAAGGTCACCTCTCCCTAAACAAGATCACTTCACTTCTTTGCTTCAGACCCTCCAGTGACTCAGAATCAAAAACAGAGCCCTGCCCGTGGTCTGCCAGGCCCCCTACCCCCATGTCCTGGGCCCCTGGCTCTAAAGCACCTTCCTCTCGGCCTCCTGTGCTCCAGGAACGTGGCAGGCCTGCTCCTGCTTTCGCCCGTCAGGAGCACTCTCTGCTGCTGGGTCTTCCCCAATGCCATCTCCTCGGAGCCCGGCCATGGCCACCCTATGTACAGCCCTCCTGTGTCCCAACCCCCTACTCAGTCTCTCGTTGACACTGTTATTTTCTTCTTAACCTGTCTTAGTCCTGGAATTACCGTGTCTCTTTGTTGGCATCTTTCTGGTCTGTATGTTGGATGAGGGCAAGACCGGGCCCTTTGAATGCCCAGCAGTCACTACAGCTTCTGGCTGGGGCATGTGCTCAATAAATATTTAAAGAATGAATAAATAAAATTCCACCCTAGGAACTCTTGGTGATGTCTAAACCAACCCCCTCATCTGCTTTTCATCACCCTTATCTCTGGTTCTTAGTTTTTCTCTTCTTCCTAATAGCTTGTAAGCACATGGAGGACTGTGCCTTCTAATTCTTTGCATTCGTGCTCTCTCTCCCCATGTGTGTGTCAGCTGCCATGGAGTTAAGCACATAATATATGCTCAATAAACAGCATAAAACTAACTCGCCCTTATCAAGCTGGCCCCTGGGCAAGGCTGGGAGTAAGAAATTTTGTTTTCCAAGAAGGGTTCCCTGTCTCACTCTTCTGTACCCCCCACCCCACGCCTTGACAGCAACCCGTCCCTCAACTTGATATAGCTTAGTTTTCTCTTAATTTGAACTGGAGCTTTCTCTCACCGGTTTTGACAGTCTTTGTTTTCTATGGCTGGGAAAAGAGACACTTGCTTTCTTCAGCTTACCAGCTATCTTCCAACTACTGCCTCGTTCTCTCTCTCCTGTCGGGGGAGCCTGCTGCCTCCCTGGTTGACTTTTTTTTTTATTAAATTCAGTTTTATTGAAATACATTCACACACCATACAATCATCCATGGTATACAATCCACTGTCCACAGTATAACATAGTTATGCGTTCATCACCACAATCTATCTCTGAACATTTTCCTTACATCAGAAAGAACCAGAACAAGAATAAAAAGTGAAAGTGAAAAAAGGAACACCCAAATCATCCCCCCATCCCACCCCATTTGTCCTTTAGAATTTACCAGTGACCAATTGAGCCCCCTGTCCTTTAGCCCCTTCTTTAGGTAGGGATGCTCTGAGGATAGAGGTGACGTCTCTGATAATTCTCCTAAATGCCTCCAGTAATTCTACCTGCCCAATAGACCCTTCTGCCCAAGATGGGAGGTCAATCGGTACTGGACAATGAAATGGGCACCAGATCTGGAGATCCTCAGAGCAGGTGATCCAGTCAGCCAGACATCCATCCACTTATCTTTTCTCTTTTTTAATACTCCATCAACGGCTGTCTTCTGTGCTGGCTCATGGGAAACAGAGTAATCAGACACAATCCCTGCATCGAAGATGCTCACAGGCCCAGCAGGCCATTTGGTTTGGTGTTTGTTGAGCCCAGGATTCATTTGCAAGCTCTGGTCCCAAGGAAGCAGGACTCGAATTGGATAATTTGTTGGCTATAAGTGTGCATGAGCTGATAAAGCATTAAAGAAGAGCCAAGTGTGTATTTGGATCTGTGCAGTGTCAAACTGGTAAAGTTGCACGTCAGTTGGACTTGCTCATGGGGCATCCAGCAGCTTCAGGGGCAACTGATGTGCGTTAGAGGCTTATCAACTCGAATTCTTTGCTTCTGGGTGCCCACAGCAGGGACCGCTAATGGCAGGGCTCCTGAGTTGTGGGGACTTGCTGAAAAATATATAATGTTGATGTTTCTTCTCCCAGCTCCCTCTGGTTTTTCTGGGTGCTGTTAAGTTTAATTTCAGCATGTTACGTACTTTGTGACTCGCTGATGTTAAACTGAACTCAATCCTCATAAAAACAGAATAAAATGGTATTTCCATATTTTGTGTGAGCGTTTGAATCAGCCTGCTTTTTGGAGCTGAGTGGAATCTACTCAAAATGTCGTTTTGATGTCTCTCTTCCATCCATTCCCTACCCACCGGTCAGTGTTGCTCAAAATTGCCCAGAATTCCCTCCGCTAACCCAAATTAGCAAAATCTACAGCTGAAGAAAAAAGCTAGCAAGTCATAGCAAACCACGGCTATATTTCTGTAAGTGCTGCTTTACACAAGGTGTGGGTGATATCTACGTTTTATCCTTTATAATTACGAAGTTGTATCAGTGAATAGATTCAGATCCTCTATTCCTGATTTCTTTTTATTACTGTTACTACTATGACTATTATTCTCTTTAACTACTTATCTTATTCATAAATACCACCAGAATCCAGAACATTCCATTTTGGCAGTTACTATCATTAGGAATAAATACTGTATTTATATTTAATTTCTTGCAATCTCATTTAAGTATGCCTAATCTTGATTAAACATTTTCACTAAATATTACTACAATAATCTGGATTTTTTTTGGTAAGTATACTCAAGAGCAGGCAAAGGTTAACTCTCTGTGAAGAAAGGGAATTGTAAGAAAAGTGCAGATAGAATTAGCTTCTGTCAGAAAGCAAGTTGTTCCTCAGGGTTTTCACCTTGTGAGGGGCTTGCAGGCAGGTGCTGCTGCACCTGATAGAGCTGAGGCATTTCTGCTAGGACTGGTGGACTGCCTGGAGGCGGAGGTCACCAGGGCCATCAGTGTGGAGGAGACTGGGCTTCCACTAACTGGCAGCCTGTCTCTCCAATCAGCAGGGGGGGCTCCCAAGGAGGATGAGACTGCTGTAGAGCTTCACAAAAGGTGCCTTTCTCTGCAACTCTGTGCTCTGGCATTCTTGCAATAGATTGGGGGGGTCTGGGGATGGGATGATGCCTGGGAACAGGAAGGCATGTGTGCTGGGCAGACTCTGGCTTCATGGTGCCCGGAAGACCTCGGACTTACGGCTCGCTATTCAAACACTCTCAGCGACATATCGTCCCTGTCCACTGATTAAAGAAGTATCTGCCACCAGAGTCCAAGGAAGATACCCTGGTTGGAAAGGCTGCAATCAGAAACAGGGTCACGGAAGGGCACTGATCCCTTAGAGCCAAAATTATGTCCAGCCAGTAACAGGGACCTTGCCGGCCAGAGAATTTCAGGATGCTTGGAAACGGCTCTGTGTTGGCGAGAGCACTGTGGGAGACGCTGGCAAGCACTGGAAGTGGCCTGTTTTCCCTACTCTGGAGGGTCCACCCGCTTTTCCTTGGGAAGTTATTACCAAAGGCTGCCACACATACCAGCATGCGGGACGGCCCCTGCAAGCATGCAGCGTAAGGAGGAGATAAACCCTGCACTTGGCTTGCTGGCAGGTCTCTGTAATAATAAGAAGAGCTCTCCCACACCCGGCCCTGAATATCCTCGTGGAGGGCGTCTTCCCTGTGAGGTCATCTTGCTAAGACCCTTGGGTGCTTGTCACCCACACATATCCACATTTGATAACAAAACAAGGCAGAAGTCTGGAGTGTGTCAAGCTTTCCCCGGAAAAATCCCCTTTTGGGACTGGTTAGGACTTTGCAGGGAAAAAAGTCCACTAGGGTTGAAATGGCTGGCTGCAGGCACCGTCCTGGAAGCTATCTTTCTGGCTGTGTCTACTGGCCTTTCTTTTATTCTGTCTTTCACACCCTCACCCAAACTCTCCTAGACATCGGGGGGTGGGGTGGAGGGGACAGAGAGCCATCAGAAGGCTGGGGGGTGGGTGGTCTTGGAACTGGTTTCTGGTACAATAAAGTGAGAACAGGCAGGGTCTTTCCCCATCCACCCCCACCCTGGAACTTCTAATTTGTGTAATCCCTGAAACAGAGCATGGGAGGTGGGCTTGGGGGCAGGGGTGGGGTGGTGTCAGCTTTGGAATGGATGGAGACCCTGGAGTGTCTACAGCCAGGAGGCCCCTGGAAAGCAGTTTCTCTTTGCCGTAAAACCAAATGGCCCTCCAGTGGCCCTGGGCAAGTGGGCCCTTTGCTTAGTCTCAATCTCACACAGGTGCTGGTCCCTGGAGGCCAAACAAGGAGAAGCTAGAATCTGAGGAAAGACCTGGATTTCCTTTCTGTGGTCAACGGTTGGTGATGCCGTGCAAGGCATGCTGGACACTGGTCCACCTGCTCGGAGCCCCGGTGGGGGTGGGGGTGGGTCTGTCCCCTGAGGCTCTCGTGGGCCCACTTGCTGATGGCCGTGGTGACGACAGCAAGCACGTGTCTGTGGCTGGGGGGCAGAGGAGCTTCCTGGGACCCACCCTCTCCCAACATTCTCGAGAGCAGACTGAACTGGGCCACCAGGAAACAGACCACACCTGGTGCAACCAAAGGTGGGAGCACCTGAGCCACGTCCCTCCAGCCACTGAAAGTCTGCAGTCTCTTGACTCCCACCCAGTATCTGAGATGTTGCCCGACATCAGGAGAAGGATGCCTGTCCTGATGGACAAACAGGGAGTGCTGTCACTTCCATGACGTCAGGGCAGAGAGCGGTGCCTGGGAAGGGCATGTGCTACAGGTGGGCCCGCAGCTCACGTGGATTTAAATGCAGGTGGAGCGGGAATGTCCCTCCTCCCTCCCTCCCTCCCTTCCTTCCCTCTCTCCTTTCTTCCACCCTTTCCTTTTTTCCCTCTCTCCGTCCCTCCCTGTCTTCCTTTCCTTTTTGTCTTTTACGATGACATGACTGCTGTCCTGATGAATCACGGACAGCTGACATTAGGATGGGCCTGGGGTCCCTGTCCCAGTGGTGCAGCCCTCCCCAAAACCAGGCACACTGACCTCCCTGGGTTCCACTTGCAAGGGCATCTGCTCAGCTCTACACTTCTTTTGTAACTAAACAGTGTAGCTTGTCCGAAAACATATGTTTAAATATACCCTCCAGTCGCATCTTAGCATTCCACCTGCTCCTCTCTTCGCCACAAGGTCTAAAGATACTTTAAAAAAATTTCAAGATGATTTCATTGCCTCTATTCTTTCCGTCTCCTGACCCAGGGTGGGATGGCAGGTAGGCACCCTGCTTGGTCAGGGCAGCAGGTGGACAGGGAGCGGGTTAGGGGCTTCTCAAGAAAATCCTCGCCACCCACCCCCAGGCCCCCTGGGACCTCCTTCCCTACCCCCAGCCCACTCTGGGGGAGAGAGAAGCCTCCTCTGCAGACCCCCGTGCAGCTCCCATGGGCCATAAGGAAAGGCGGTCACCTGGCACTGGCCGTGCACGCAGAGGTCTGTCTCGTAGGGCCCGCAGGGCGTGCCGTCCAGCACACGGTCGGCCACCAGCAGTGGGGACTCCTTCCCGAGGGGGGCGCAGTGGAGCTCACAAGGCTTGTCTGTGGAGGGAAAGGGGAGGGTGCATTTAGGTTAGAAGGAACAAGGGGGCCAGGTGTGGGTGCAGGGCCTGTGTGAGCCGGGCAAGCCCAAGGGGATGGGGGGTTGCAGGGCAGAATCACAAGGTCTAAGAGACATGGCACCTGGGTCCGCGATGCACACAAGTGAAACCTGCACGGGCAGCCACGGGGCAAGGGTGCTCAGACTTGGGTGGGGGCAGCCTGGATGAGAGTTTTGTGGGGTTTCCTTCTCCTGGTCTGCTTCCAAATGCTTTTTATCCTTTGCAAAGATACAGCATTTCCTTTTTCTGAAAGCTATGAAGATAAGAGGCTGAAAACACATTGGGCTGCGTGCCAGCCTCTACGTAAGCCAAACAGGTTTCGGGGTTGAGCTTGGGAGCTGCGCCTCTGCACTAGGGCTGGGGCAGGTGGGAAAGGGGAATGAGACCAGGAATTGGGAGTCGGGGGAGGCAGGGGGCAGTATCCAGGGCAGTGGCTTTTGCTAAAAGCTTTCCTGCTCCTCCAGCTGCTGGATAAAAGCTGCAGAGCTGTGATATGTGTGAGATAGTCCTGGAAGAAATAGGATGGGAGTAGAGCACAAAATGGAAAAAAACAGGACAAATCCTAAGAGCTGCGTCTGCAGGCAGGATGGAAATCCTGCCTTCTGTGCTCGTTGAACCACCTGAGCTTCCAAACAAGCCATACTCTCGTACCCAGGCTCTTCCCTCTGCCCGGAAGGCCCTCAGTGCATGCAGCCTTCTGGAAAACTCCATCATCCCATAAAGCCCCACTCCAGAGCTCGCTCCTCTCATGCCGTCTGACTTGGGGTAGGACAGATATCTCCTTCATACTTGCACTTTGCACTCACCTCCATTAAAGCCCTCTGCCATTACCCTGTCATTGTTCATGCAACTCCCACACACAATGAAATTTCTTATGAGGGTCCCATTGTTACAGGAGTTGGAAAGGGATGTATTTTAATTACCTTTAAACTAAAGAACTGATGGGATGGTGAGCCCTCTGAGGGCAGGGGACCAAAGCTTCGTGTCATGTCCCTGGGCTGAGCTCAGAACCTGGCTCTCAGAAAGACTCAGTAAATCTTTTTGAACAAATGAACAGACTCGTTCTTCCCTTCTTAGTGTCTTCCCTAAGAAACCAGAACGCACCCTTGTCTATCTCTCTCTCTCATTGACTTGATATCTGATGCCAGTAAGAAGATTCTTTTGCAAAGGGAACCTCCAAAGAGAGAAAAACTTTGTATGACCTCTGCCCGGCCGTTTGTCCCTATACCAAGCCTTCACAAGGATGGGTCCTTCTGGACACAGGTGAGCAGGGCAGGGGTGGAGAAAAGCTTCGGAAACTGACTTGACTCCAGAGCACCTTGGCATCCCAGCTGGGAGTTCTTGTTAGAACCGAAGTTCTGTCTTACCCAGTGTTGGGGACTGACTCATGCCTCCCACAAAGACATGTGCAAGTCCCAAGCCTTGGTCCTGTGGGTGTGAACCCATTTGTAAATAGGGCCCTTGAAGATGTTATTAGTTAACGAGTGCCCAAACCAAAGGAGAGTGTGGTGGTCTGAATCTATTATGCCCCTCACAAAACCTTGGGGGTGCAGACCTATTATGGGTGGGATATTGGATTAGGTTGTTTCCATGGCGATGTGACCCACTCAATTGCGGGTGACATCCACGTAGGTGTGACGCTGCCCATTCAGGGTGGGTCTTGATTAATAGTTTTACTGGAGTCCTTAAGAGGTTCAGGGGCCGACACACCCAGATGCCTGGACATGCCGACAGACGGACATTTGGAGATGCTAAGATAAAAGATGAAGCTCAGAGTTTGCCCCGGAGAAGCTAAGAGAGGACCCCCAGATACTTAGAGAGAAATGCCCTGGCAGAACAAGCAAGAATGCACAGGAGCAGAGAGAGAGAAGCTAAGAGAGACAGAAGCACAGAGACATTTTGGAGAAAGCCATTTTGAAACCAGAACCCGGGAGCAAAGGACCAACAGACGCCAGCCACATGCCTTCCCAGCTGACAGAGGTGTTCCAGACACCATTGGCCTTTCTTCAGTGAAGGTATCCTCTTGTTGATGCCTTAGTTTGGAGACTTTTATGGCCTTAGAACTGTAAATTTGTGACTTAAAAAATCTACTTTATAAAAGCCAATGCAATTTTGATATCTTGCACAATGGCAGCATTAGTAAACCGGAACAGAGGGTGGGCCTTAATCCAATATGGCTGAAGATCCTATAAGCAAAAGAAATTGGACAGGGAAGGAGAAGCTAGAGAAGGAGAGAGAGATTGCCATGTGGTGGAGGGAGAAATGCGTCTACCAAACAAGGACCAAGGATTACCAGCAAGCTACCACTAGAATGCTCTAGAGAAAACAAGGTCTTCTGATACCTTGAAGTTGGACTTCTAGCCTCCAAACTGTGAGCCAATAAACTTTTGTTGTTTAAGGCACACAGTGGCATGTGTCGTAGCAGCCCTGGTGAACTAAGACATCCAGCCTCTCAGAGCTTTCGTGATTGGGTGACATTCATTAAACCACCACTGAGTTCGGGAGCTGTCCACAGGCTCCTTTTCCGTGGGCCTCTGCTGGTCGATGCTCTTGGAAGGAAATCTTGTCTTGGAAAGGAGCACTATAAAGGAGCTACAAGGACTGTGGCTGTTGGTGCTTAACTCAGTTCTTCCAGTTAGTCGTGGGGACAAGAAAATGTGCTCTTAAGAGTAGACTGGAGGTCTTCAGCTTCCCAGTTAAGCAACCTGAGTGCGTTTCAACATTTATTCATCCAATAAATATGGACAAAGCCCCTGCCACACACTCAGCAGGCACTTCTGGGGAAAGAAAGACGAGTGATCCATGATTCTCAAGGACCTGATGGTCTCATGGACACACGCACAAAAACTCAGTACGTGCAGAACAGGGAAAGTCTCAAGAACCGGGTCTGAGCCGGGCTGTCGGAGGACAGGGAGGAAGCTGGAAGAAATGACTTGTGTCCAGAGAAGGAAGGCTGGGGCACTGGCTCTGCATGTGGCTGGAGTGGCCGGAGGAGGTGGCGATGGGAGGGCTGTAGGAGACCCAGCGTATACCGAGATGAGGTTCCGAAAGGTCCTGTGTCAAGACTTTGGAGGTGCTCTTCGGGACCCTGAAGGTTTCTGGAGAGCATTTTGGGGGGCTTTGGGGGAGACGCAGCTCCACCCACCCCTGTGTCTGACTGGTGTGTCCGCTTCACATGAGGAGCTTCCTTGAATGTCTTGTTTTAAGGAAGGGTCCCCTGCCTTAACGGTCTGAAAACTGTGGCTTTCAAATATGGACTCAATATTGGGAGTCATCGAGCTTTGAGGATTCATTCAATAACAGTGATGATGACGATGGTGGTGGTGGTACAATCACAAATAAGTGACATTTAATGAGTAGCTACTGTGTGCGAGGCAATGAGCCCAGCCTTTTTTAAGTGTCCAGTGGTGCTGTTGTTCCCGTGTGGCAGGAGCACGGGGCTCACAGAGCAGGTGTCGCTGCCCGAGGCCTGTGGCCAGGGGCTGGGCCCAGTTCTCCCACCCAGGCAGGTTCAGTTTCCACCATCACTGTTCACTCCCTGATCAGGGAACTCTGAGTATCAAAAACACACAAGGGCAGGATGGTGTTGCTGAACACAAACTACCAGTTTCCTGGAAGTATGGTGCAGAGATGGAAATGGGATTAGGGGAGAAAAGTGGAGGCCATTTGAGGTAAATTACAGAGGCCAGACAGGGAAAGGATGAGGTTGTTCACCCTGGGATCTCTGGGTTGAACATCAGAGAAGTGGGGGCCACTGGGGTCTCCCCAGAGCAGGGGGACCCAACCCCAGATGAGAGGGGATTGGGCCACGACTCCAGGTGAGAAGGCATCCTGACTCCACCTGCACTCGACATGCTCACCTGCAGCCCACTCTACTCCCCCACCTGCACTCATGCCACCATCTGTCTGCACACTCCACTCCCCACCTGCTCTCCACTCCTCACCTGTATCCTCCACCTGTACTCCACTATCCCAGCTGCACCCACTCCATTCCCCCACCTTACCTCCTACTTGTACCCCACTCTACCCCCACCTGTACCCTGACTCCGTCCCCACCTGCATTCCATTCTACTCCCCACTTGCACTCCATTCTACCCTCACCTGAATTCCACTCCACTCCAGTCCCCCACCTGCATCCCACCCCACCCCCTGCCTGGATGCCACTTCACTCTCCATTTGCACGCCACTGCCCCACCTGCAGACAGTCCCAGCAGCCTGGGACCTCCAGGCTCTTGAGCTGAGTCCTGAGATGGGCTCCCTTCCTCCACCCTGCTGGAATTCCCTCCACTTGCCCATCTCCTCTTCTGAGGACTCTGCTCATAATTCATCATCCCCCAAACCTCTAGAAAGGTGTACCATTATCTCCCAAAGAGACTGAGAACAACTTGTAGAAAACTCTAGCAGGAGGCAGCTCAGAGTCCCTCAAACTTCTCTGACAATGCTCTCCCAACCACCTTAGATGAGAAATTAATCTGCAGGAAGATGGCTGTGGGACTCCGCTTTGGGCCGTGTGTCAACACTCTCACAGCCCTGGTAGCATAGCTGGAGGCTAATTCTCCTTTAACATTATGCAACCACAGTCTCCAAGGAGACGCAGCTTGGCGCATCTTCCCTGCCTGGCTGGTGTGTGCTGGGATGAAATTCAGACTGAGACTGGGCTGTCTGGCCTGGGTCCCGGCTGCTTGGCAGGACTCGCGCTTGGCTGGGGGAGCCACAGACAGGGCAGGGGAGACTGACTGGAGGATAGGGGGCCCCAGGCCACAGGTGCCCGGTGGAAGCTCAGAGAAGTCCTCCTGCAGCTCTGGAGTGAAGAGGATGTTTCTGGGGCCAGCACTCTCCCTGCCATCTCTGCCAGCAGTTACGAGGTCTTCCTAAGGGGGAGACGCTGTCTAATGCTGAGGCCACCACAAGTGCTTGCCCAAGCACTCCCCAGCCCAGGTCCTGGCCCAATGACCAGCGGGGGTCACCTGGCCATGGGTGCACCAATCAGGGGCTCCCTCCTGGGGACCCAGTACTGGGGTCCAGATCCAGCCAGGGCCCCTCTGCTCAGGGTGGGTCCCTAGAAGTCTGCACTCCCGTCTGCAATTCAGAAGTACAAAAGGCTCTGAAAACAGCAAGCAGTTTTCTTTTTTTACATTTGGCTTTAAACCAGCCCCGACTGACAGGAGGCTCTTGCTAGTCTTTAGTATTCCACTTTTTTTTTTTTCTGGATTGAACAGCACCCCCCAAAAACATATGCTGAAGACCTATGCCCCAGCACCTCAGACTGTGAACTTATTTGGAAATCAAGTCATTACAGATGGAATCAGACAAGTTAAAATATGGTCACACTGAAGTAGGCTGGGCCTTTAATCCAGTATGACTGGGGTCCTTATCGGAAGAGGGAATTTGGACCCACATGGACAGAGGGGAGGAGGCCAGGTGACAACTGAGGTGGAGAAGGCCAGCCCCCAGAAGCTAGCAGCAGCTCGCAACAGACTCTCCCCTGCAGAGCTCGGAGGGAGGTGGCCCTGCCAATGCCTCGGTTCCCAACATCTAGCCTCCAGACCTTCAGACAATAAATGTCCACTCAGTTTGTGGTGCTTTGTTACGGCAGCCAGGGGTAACTGCGGCACTGTGTAGCAGGACTTGTAAGTGAGCTGGGGGAGATATCATACATCTGACAGTGGCTGCTCCCCAGACCCCACTGGGGGTCATAAGTAAAACACTGCTGCCCGACTATGAATTAACCTCTTAAATGCTCTGAATTCGGAAACATATCTGGCTCCAAAGGATTTGCTAAGGGGTTGTGGACTTAGGTGAAAGCCACTGTGGATGGCTCCGTCAGCTTGCATGTCTGCCGTGGGCACAGGAAGAAGCAGCTTGAGAACAAGCTGTGGTCAGCATGGGTGTCCCCTGAGGGGGCCCCTGCCCATGGGTCCTGAGGGGCACCCAGGGACTTTCAAACATTCCCCCGTTTTCAGGAAGCAGCTCTGGCTGGCCTGGCCAACGTGAAATCAGAGCTCCCCATGCACCCCACGCTCGTTCCCCTGGGAGGCTCCAGGCTGCAGGGGGTTCCTGCCATGCCACGCGCTGGGGAGCACGGTGCCACGTCCAGACATCGCCCCCCGCAAGCCCTCTGACACTTCAGTGGGCGTGTGGCCTGCTGGCCCCGGGCAGGGCGGACTGAGCTCCTGAAGGTTTCCACTTAGAGGCGATTCCGCAGGGAAACTAGGAATGGGGTGGGTTTGGCAACTTGCCGTCGAACTGGGGTTCTGTCTACAGGCTTTTCCACTCCGAACCATTTTCTAAGGAGAGTCTTTGTCTTCTGTTGGAGGTGGTGTGGATTTGTGGTCCTGAGCTCTCCCCGTGGAAAATCTACCTTGGCAAGATTTTTTTTTCTTGAAGTAAGAAAAAAAAAATTTTTTTTTAAAAATATGGCTTCCCCTTTCCTTGAACCGTGTGTCGCCAGCCAAAGAATTCGGCCGCGATAGCAGTGCTATGAATAGACGAGTCGTAATGGGTTTCAGAAGATCCCACAGCCCCAACCACAGGAATCATTTCTATCAGAGCTGAGCTGTAATTGTACCTTTTATAAAACCACGTTTTGAGAGAAACAGCTACCATCTGTATTCTCTCCCTGACTTTTGAGTTGGCCATTTATTAATTTGTTATTATGCTCCTGGTGAGTTGCTCCTTAAAAAAAAAAAAATACTGGCATCTGTTTGTATTTGTGAGAGAAATGAAACTGAATATACAAGGAATCATGACACTGTCACCCAAAAGAGGGGCTGTGTCAGCTACCCTTGCAAGACCCTGAACTTGGGGTCTCTCTTTCAGAGGCAAAATTCTTCTAGCCTGTGAGCTTGTTCTTATCAAATAAGATTATATATTTTTTACATCAAAGGGAGTGGCGCTCTGGCTATGATTATTTATTACTTGGGCAGAAAGCACCAAAAATACTGGTGGCTGAACAGCTACTTTCCGAACCCAACGAGCTTCCCCAAATAGCTTCACCATGGGGTTTCCTGGACGGAGAATCTGGGGAGACCAAGTTTCAGCCACTGTGATGATAAGGGAACCAGGGGTGAGCCATCCAAAAGTGGTTGGAAAGTAAAATAGAAGTTTAATCTGGGTTTGGAGAAATCTGTGGAAAAACAGCCATTTAAAATGGGATTTCGGCATTGAATAAACGAGGCAAGAGAATTTAAGGCTGAAGCAAATGACTAAGGAAAGAATAATAACGCGGCGGTGCCCGTGGTTGAGTGGAAATGAAAACGGCATGAGTCTGTTTTAGAACTGACCTCTGCTTGCTCCCACAAAGTGGGAGAGGACACGAAAGAGGATCTGAAAATGCCTTTATCTGGCATTCTGGGAATGGCCTGAAGTTCTGAAGTGATGCCACTTCTCTCTCGGGGGCTGTCTCCCTCCTGATTGGGGTCCGAGGGTGCCTGAGACGTCTGGAAGCCGCCCGTCTGCTCCTGCCCAGGCGGAACGGGGCGAGGGAGCGTGCGAGCGGGCCTTCAGCTGAGTGCATCCCTTTTGGGAGGGTGGGTCTCTCCCGGGTCTGCTGGAAAAGGCCACGCTTCTTGGGAGGTCCACTAGCCACGCCGCCCTCCATGCTAGGTGCTCTTTTCAAAAAGAAAAAAGTCTGGGGAGCTCCCTGATGCTTTAAAAGGAGTCCACAGCTGAGTGGACTGGTACTCTCTGCTGCTATGGAGAACGTCCGACGTCATTTTAGGAGTTGGTTTGGAGCTGATGGGTCAGTTTGTTGGATTGAAAGTTGTGTGTCTGGAGGCTTGTGTCCTCGCAGCTGTGCACACTTGAGCTTGTAATAGCATCCTGCGGAATGTGGATTTTAGAGGTTCTTCTCTGAGCTCCCAGAATGACAACTCATAACAGGAATCAATCTAAGATCTGACACAGGAATGATGTTGTCCTGCCAAACACTTTAGAGGATACCTAAAAATCAGGCCTGAGAGCTGTAGTTCTTGCTAAAGCATGAAGTCATGCTGTCTGTCTTGCTGGAATTTGGGAAGCCAGAGGATAACTGGTTATTTTTTGCGAGGCAAGTTAACTTCATTAGACTCGTTTTGCTCCCTCCCCTGCCTCCAATTGGCTGCACGAACTTGGACATCCTACGTAACCTCTCTGGGTCACAGAGCTCACACCTACACAGCTGTTTTTGCACATTAAATGAGATGCTGTATGTAGAGCTGATTTAATGCAGCACCTGGCCTGGCATGTGTTATGCTTGATAAATGGGAGCACACTGTCATCATCGTAATGCAAAGACTCATTTCCTGAAGATGAGCAGAATTTTATGTGCAAAAAAACCCTGAACTAGGTCCTTGGGTGCCCTTCTCTACAATAAACAAACCTCACAAATCCTACCTATATATAATATACCACCAAGAATTTTATCAGCCACTGGAAATGTGGGATAGATTCTCTTGATTTGGGAGAAAGCTCTTGGAAGGAAAACATGACCTACACTTATCATCTTGCCCAAACTGCAAACTGTTCTCAACATTTCCCCAAATTTTCAGTCAAGGAGTAAAAGCAAATCCAAAGTGAGCCAAAAAAAAAAAAAAATGCAAGGAAGCATCGTCTGCCCTGTCCTCATAGAGCCTTGCTCTCCTCCCGCCTTGCTGAGAAATGAGGGTGCAGGATGAATCTGGGGAGCTTCCTGCCTCTACATCCTGCTTTTGGGGACCCTCAGAGCTGGATCATCCAAGCCCAAGACACTGTTCACTAAGTGGGTCCCTGGTGAACCTGGGTGGAAAGCTTCAGGTGGCCTGTTCCTGTTAGGGGGGTGTGATAACTCAAAATTTTTGTGTGCTGCCTCGGCACCCACTGTACTTTGGTTAAGCCACTTGCATCAACCTTGGCACAGTTAATAAGCAGCTTTCCAGCCCGGGGGCACAGATTCCCCCAGAACCCAAACCTCCATCTGCAGACACCACCCACCCCCCACACACATCTCACCCAAAACTCATGACTGGTCCCAAATGATAAGCTTGCCATCCCTACCGCCCTCGGATCCCCAGCCTCTTTCCCTTTTCGAGCATGTGTGCTTTAAACTAACCAGTCCTTGACTCCCACAGGAAATCTACTAACCTCCACCCCTGCACCACAGTAATGGCAGCAGCCCAAGTGTCCCTCTCACTCTGCCTGTGTCTCCCCCTCCCCAGCTGACTGCACTTCCCATCCACCCCTCATGGCCCCTCTCTCCCTGGGACCTGGGAGAAACAAATCATCTTTACTCATAAGTTATGGCCTCAGTTTCCCATGGTGTCACACCTGATCTCCACCTGGACCCCAAATTTAAAATCCAAATTAACTGATTTGCACAAGTGGTGCAGCGCGCGCGGTGTGTTGGTCACGATCACGGGAAATGAGGCGTGACGCCTTTTGGCTCTCCTAGCTAACACTATCTGGACAGGGTCCACAACTTGCTGACGTCCCTGCTGCTCTGTGTTGCCACCTGTCGCCTCTGCTGGGTGTGACCTGAGCTTCCCACCCCTAATTGGTGGTCCCGTACATCTGACTCCTCCCGGGACCCACAGAACGGCCTGCCCTAGTACACAAGAGGGGAACCATGGTGGTTTCTAGCGCTCCCCAGAATGGGAATGACTGGCAGTGGGTGACACTGACACTGAGTAATGCTGGCTACATAATGGAAGTCTTATTGCAGTTGTGATGCAGGAACCCACATGGAGGAGACGGACATCCCCCAACCCCAGCTGTGACTCCCCAGTGAGGCGGCTAGGGCTAAAGGCACGTGGGCCCAAAGGGAGAGTGCTAGACCTCCCAGCACCCGAACCCCAACAGCGGGGAGGCCCCTGGGGGAGACTCCAACCACTGTGTCTGTGGACCGGGCATCTGAGTGTTAAACCCGCCGCTAGCTTGAGGGCATCCCCACCATGGGAAGCAAAATGGTGCCCCACAAGCCATGGTGCAGTAGGGTCTTTGATCTTTACGTGGCTGCTGATCTGCAGCTGTCACTCTTTGTCCCCTGAATCCACGGAATAGAGAAGATCTAACCCCTGGCGGGAGGTGGCTAAGGAACTAGTTGGGGTGGGGAGAAGGGGCCTGAGCATACTGCACCAGCACTCCCCTAAGACACCAGAGGAAGTCCCTAAGTTGTTTAAGAAATGTCAGGCTCCCCTGCAAGGCACAAGGGCCCTGTGCTTGTGCTGCTGCTTGGTGGCACGCCAAAGCTCTGGTGCTGTGCTCTCGTGGTCCGGGCTGGGGGGTATGCCTGATGATCCCACCACTATCACGGTGCATGAAACAAACCCCAACCCCACTGAGCTTGACTGGGACACCCTAGAGACAGAGATGGCTGGCTTTGAGTCCAGTTCAAGGGAACCACAAACCTTCCCCATCACCATAAATGAGGTCAAGCAGGGCCCCAAAAGGGAGCCCAAATTGAAAAATGAAAACTCCAAGTTTTACTTGACTGGAGAGTCCCAGCCATATTTACAGATTTTGTTCAAGGGGACAAGGAGAAAGGGGAAGACTCACAGATTGCTGAGAGTCTTTAATACGGGGTCTGACTTTTTACTCGTTCCAGAAAAAAAAAAAGCAACAAGGCACTGGCTAGTAGCACTAAAGACTCTGAGGCCCTCCTCTATGGATAAAAAGAAAAAGTCTCAGGGACATGCTTATCCATAGTGGGCAACACAGATGGTTGCTGGCAAATGATTAATGAGGCCCCATCGTTACTTCAGAAGGCTGAGATACTGCAATGGACACAGCATTTCTTTGAGCTTTCAGACTGAGGAGACCTGGGTTCGTCTCCAACCCTGAGGGCTCCCCACTTTGACACCAACTCATGGAAAATTTTCTCACAGGGAGCCCCATCCCCCCAAAATACTGGACAGCCTTGCTCCATCTTATCTGCAGGATTTCTACTATCGGGAGGCTGTGGATGGGTGGGATCGTTGGCAGAACGGAGGAAGACTCACGTCCATCTCCATCCATGTCACAGATCCCAGCGTAACAGACCCTGGCGGCCACCTCCCAGGGGGTCGCCACCACTTGGTCCTGTGTCTCCAAGGCCCAGTCCCCTGCTCCCCTGGGAGGTGTGACTACTGGAAAAACTCTTATTTAACAGCTACCCACAGTGCTGGCACTTCTGCTTTTACTTTTCCCACTGTAGATACTGACGCTTTAACCTTTGCCTTGAATAAGATCAAATCCTTGGCGTCTCTATGGTGGGCCATGCCAAACTGGAACTCTATGCAACAGCCCTGGCCAATCAAGGTGATAAATGGCACAACATCTCCTGAAACAAGGCACAGGAGGCCTATTATCCAAGATCTCCTCAAGGAGGGGATCATTCCTTATACCTAACATCTCCCTCTACAATAGCCCCATTCAGTCAGTTCCTCAAGCCGCCATTGACGAAGGGCGATTGACCGTAACCCTAACCGACCTTCAGGTACAGGTCCTGCCCCTCAAGCCCCATCACCAACATCATCTAATTAATAAAAGGTATGCACAGGAGATGGGCAGTTGCTTTGCCGAGACTGATTTGGCTAACAGGACTTACTCAGTACCAATACCTAAAGAAAAAGAAATTCCTAACCACTGCGGCCATGACCCTTACAAATTGTCTTTTTTAAAAATGAAACAAAACAAAACATACTTAATACGGGCACTGTGCAGCTGACATCCAATTAAGGGGTAACTCTAAAGAGGGCCTCCCAGAGTACCACGCTCACACATTATTTACAGAAACGAGGCTGGACAATAGCACCCCATTAAATATAAGGGCTATCCAACTCTGTCCAATTCCTGGGCATCCTCCAGTCCTCTAAGGACAGACAGACTCCACCATCAAACATAAACCCATTTCAGACACCAGCATGCACACAACACCTATGAGGCTTATTCATGTTCTGGAAGTAACACATCCTGCATCTTTCACTCTCATGACAGCCCAGAAACAAAATCGCATGTACATCTGCTGCCTTCCAATGGGGAGAGCCCCAGCAAAGCACCTTAGAATTGGCACACGGGGTCATTTCCCAAGCCACAGCCCTTGCTCCACTGGGTATAGATTTTAGATTAGAGGCCTTGGCTACCTGCATGTATGCCTCTTAGAGTCCTTTCACTAAACCTGGCAGGTCCTGGCTGCTTACAGGAGTCTTCTAAAAATGGAGGTGCTTATGGAGCCACAACTGGTCAGCCTGTGCATGCAGATTCCCACAGCACCATGGGTGAGAGAGAAGCCCTGGCAGGAGCTCAACACGGCTACGGAAACCTCACTGGTAAGACAGAAATGGCAGCTGCAAGAGATGGTTAGACCCTACAAACAGGGCCTTTCCAAATTGCAGGAGATGTGGCTTCCTTCATGTTGAGCCCCTTGTCTGCAGATCTGGACCCTCTCCTCTAGCCAAGTGGGGAGCCCCTTGGGACCAAGTGGAAAGGGAGTCAGTATATCTCACTGATGGCAACGCTTATATTCAGTGCAGCTCGCCGGGGGACAACGGCATGTCAGATGGCCTCAAACCCTGCTTACCTGAGATGGCTGTTTGGGGTCTGCACAGTTGGCAGAGCTTATAGTCATCCAGTTAGCCTGCCAGGATGCTCTGAGCTGCCAGTTGCCCAATCTCCACATCTTCACTGATTTTTGGGTGGTGGCCAAAGGGCCGGCAGGGTGGTCACGCCAATGGAGACAAAATAATTTTCTTATAAAGGCCTTGGTTGGGGAGCTCCACGTTTGGAAGCAGTTCACAGCTTCAACCATTGCCACAAATGCTTGACTCACCACACCAGATTACACTGCAAAAAGATTTCCTAAAATTCATTCCTGCAAAGCATATCCGGTATGTCCCTTGGAGACAGCCCACTCAGGGCTCCCAAGTTTCCCCTACCAGCTGGTAGTCTGGGTTCCTAGCATCTCAGGCCTCAGAGGTTCCCTGTCCTGGTGGAGTATGCATGTTAAAAGGGATGGTCTCCAGGCCCATCACTGGCCAAAATAGTCACTAAAGGCTGTAACTTGTACTCTGAAACCAAACAGTGGCATCCCAGAGAAGGGGTGATATTCCACAAGGTGGGCATAAACTCTCCTCCCTCTGCCATATTAGATGGGACCACTTCCATCACTGCCAGAGCCACTAGGAAGTGGAGACTATAGCTCCTAAATCAAGCAGTGGAACAGTCTGGGTCACCTTTAGAGGTGAAGGAAAGCTACGTTTGGTGGATGCCAGTCAGATAAACAATGGCCTCCTTTTACCCTGCCATGGTGCCCATTACCCAAACGAGACAACTCCTGGGTGGCAAGCCCTGAGAGAAAAGCACCATGCAATCTCTCAGCAAGGGAAAAGTAACCCCAGGTCCAGCTGTCATGATATAAGCTGGTCCTCGCTGACCGGCACAATGCCAATGTCCACCCCAGCTCTGGATTTTTGTAATTTTGCTGGCTGCATGGGTCTTAGGCTTACTCTCTGACCCACAATGCCTCATCATGCAGGTCTAGGAATGTTCAAACATTCCTAAATGTTCTAGGGTATTCCTAAATATATTTTAGGATTATACTAAAATTGTACCCAGGGATGGAACAGAGGAGATGGCTGGCTGTCTCTCCTCAAACCCCCCTGCCCAGTGTGCCACCAAGCATGGCTGACAAATCAAAGCTATCCATTTATACATCAAATGGGCCCACTGGCACCAATGCATAAAATGATTCTTCACCCAGGCATAACCCAAGATTTTCAAATAACACCAATGGCCTCACAGGTATAATCAAATCAAACCTGCATGGCTAATTGTCCTCTGCTCCAGCCTGCTGGAAACACTCTTCTAAGCCTAGAGCTTAGATTACAAAGAGAGTCTACAAGGAATTAATACCCAATTGCCTTACGAGTGTGGACAAACCATATTCTCCCTGTGGAGGGAAGCATGGCATCCCATACAACCCCTAAAAGTCACGGGGCTCTGAGATGACAACTGTGTTACAGAAACCTGCAGAAATAGCATGCCTAGAGCTGCCCAGCGGTATTTAAAAGCCCATGACAACATTCTCCTTTATGGGTTACTATTTGGGATACCCACCCCTGGATTGGCCTCAGATGACACCATTGGATTGATTGCCACTGAGACTCTCCCACCACCTTGACAAACCAGAGCCACCCCAATGCTTGAGCCAGCTGGTCAACCCAGATGCTGCCTTGAGAAATGGGAAAAAACTGGCAGACTACTAGCTGGCTAACAACCGTGGGACCTTCTTCCTTATGCAATGCCAGTGGCTGTGAGTACACCCACTCCCCCATGATTGTAAAGCTGCCTTGTGCTCTGCCCTTCTGCCCTGCTGGCATGCTAAACATGTCACCTTCTAACATCTAGGGGCCCATCGGTTTGCCCTTACTCCCTTTGTCTAAGCTCCCCTCCGTCTACATGCTGATAAATAAATTGCTAATAAAAACTGACACTTTTTATGATAACCAACATCCCCAAGTGCCTTATGTGCAGGTTCCATAATGCTATGTCCCTGGCAATATATATACCAGTTAGTCAAACTGCCGCGGCCATCCAAATGAATGATGCCGAGGCATCAAAGGACAGATTGTTAAAATTCTCAAAAATTTTTTGTGTGCTGCCTCGGCATCCACCTTACTTTGGCTGAGCCATGGCCTCACACCTTTGGCCTAGTTAATAAGCAGCTTTCCAACCGTGGGGCAGAAACTCCCCCAGACCCACCACCCCTACGACCCACACACCTCACCCAGAACCCACAGCCGGTCTCAGAGGATAAGTTAACCATCCCTACCACCCTCAACCCTCCCAATCCCTTTCCCTTTTCACACCTGTTTGCTTTTAACTAAGCAATCCTTGACTCCCACAGAAAATGTGCCAACGCCAACCCCTGGACTACAACAAAGGACCAGCCCCCGGGTCCCTCTCGCTCTCCCACCTGCTGGTTGAGTCCCCTGAGCTGGTAGCACCTCCAGTTGACCCCTCCGGCCTCCCGCTCCCCCTGGGACCCGTAAGCAACACATTCTCTTTTCTCACACACGATTGCCTCAGTTTCCCATTATGTTGCCCCTGACCTCCACTGACCCAAATTGAAAATCCAAATGAAGTAACTCGTAACAGCCGGAGTAGGGGTGGGGGTGGGTGGTGGGGTTACCCTGTGAATTTCCAAGGAGGTTTTTACGTCCTTGGGGGAGAAGGGAGGGAGGTCAGCGTGGGAGGAAGCGCCGTGGCCATTACCGTCCACCACCACGGCGGTCAGCAGGCCTTTCGTCTTGCCGCTCAGCCGTTCGTGGCTCTGGCACTGCTGGTCCCGGAAGCTGGGCAGGCCCTTGGGGCAGGGCGGGGTCTCACAGACTGCGTGCTCCACGCTGGCACCGCTGCAGTGCGCGCCTCCGGGCCCAGGGCTGCAGGGAGAGAGCACCCATCCGTTAAGAGCCAGACAGGGCGGGCAGAAGTAGCAGGGGGCTCCTTTTCTCCCTCCTTGCCAGGAGGAGAAGGGGAGTGGGTGAGGTTTCCAAAGCCGCCCCCTCTGCTCTTACAAACCACATTGCAGAAATCCACCCCATGCTGATGGCATGTTACACCTGCTCTGCAAACCCTGTCCCTCCACCCCTACCCCAATCCATCCAAGATCTGTCAATCAAGGTCTGGAAACAGAATATAGCAAGTGTCAGTTCAGCACGATGGTCTTTTCATCTATAACCCTAAAACTCCCAAGGAGGGTTTTGGGTTTTGTTTTCATTTCGGTCTTCTATGAAACGAAGACCTTTAAATGGCTCCTAGGAATACTCCAGAGATCAGGAAATTTGGGGAGGAGGAAATAAATAGCTCTCCTTTACTGTGAAATGAACAGAATCAAAATTATTGCGTTTCTTCTTCCAGGGCTTTGGAGTTGACCAGTTAGGTCCCAGCTCTGCCACATTGACCCGGGCTAGCGGGACAGCACACATGTAGAATGAATGGCACTTCTGGGCTCAGACCGTGGTTTTAGGCCATTCTGGAGCCCCCGGCTGTGTTTACTGGAGGGGTCTCGAGGGGCAGGGACAGGATCCAGGCTCGGCTGGCTGAAGTGTGGCTCTGCCCAGCTCTCCCACGAGACCCTGGGGTGTCCTCAGAGAACTTGGGTCTGGACATCCTCTGCAATTCCTGTCATCTCCATACGCCGGGGTAAGATTTCTTTTTGGTTTTCTCCCCTGCACTTGCTACTGAAGTCCGTCACACAAGAGAGAAAGGGCCCAAATTGCATGTGTCCTGCTCAATGAGTTTTCACCCATTGAAGACACCTATTGGCAGGATAATATTTCTGACACATTAGCCAATCTTACTTTCAGTCTCTCTTTTCCTCATTTCCAGACAGTGATGCCGTCTGCAGTCACTGCCTTAGGGGAGGGAAATGACAGCAAAGATGGACAAAGGTTTCCTGGCTTTCATGTCACTGGAGTCTACACCACGGCCAGGTTTTCTATAAAGGGCCAGATGGTGAATATTTTGCAGGCCCTAGGGAAGCTGTTGTGACTATTCACCTCTGCCATGGCGGCCCCAGAGCAGGCACACTCAGTGTGCACGGGAGTGGGTGTAGCTGTGTACCAATAAAGCGCCACTTACAATACCCGGTGGTGAGCCACATGTGGCTCACGGGCTATAGTTTGCCGAGTCCTGGTCTACACTAGCGCCTTGGAGAAAGCATCCCGATTCGGAGGAATGGCTGCCCTCAGACGTACGCCCATCTCACACACAGCAGGATCCCATTCCCTCATCTGCGGCTGGAGGAGGTCTCGGGTGAGTAAAGGCACAGAGACTCTGAGGGGCCTGAGTTCTGACTTCCAAGTTAAGACCAGAGGAAATGGTCAAACCTCCAGATGGTTTATGGGAAAGGAGAACAGGGGCCTCGTGGTCTGTTTCCTGCCCGGAGCACCAGGGAGGCAGCAGACCCCAGAAAAATGACTGTAGTGTGGGTAGGGAGCCCTGGGCCCGGGACAGAGTGATCTGCTGGGCACAAGGCAAATAAATGAATGGGTTCCTGTGGCGTAAAGCACAGCATGGGAGGAGCAGAGAGGGATGGCCCCAAGGAGCCAGGTGGAGCAGCTGGAGGGACATCTCCATGGCAACACATGGGTGCCCATGACTGGGGTCCAGGGTTAGACGAGAGGCACAGCAGCTGCTGTGGAACCTGATGAAAACAAGGACCCCAACTCGTATGCAGACTCAGGACCAGAACTCAGATGTAGCCCACAAGCCCAAGACCCACTGGGATGGAGTTCAACCATGCAAGCTAGGTTGGTCTCTAGAAAAACAAAGGAAGCTCTAGGTCCACCTTGGAGTGTGGACTGCGATTTGCACTTCCTGTATCACACACCATCCAGCTTTATTTTAGCTTCATTTCACCCACCTTTGTCAGTTGATTTCTCCAGATTCATGTCTGGCTGACCCATGTACAACGCCCACCCTGTCTGCCTGATAGTGGGGGGTGGGGACAAGACAAAATGTGATGAGAAAGAGCTCCTGGTCCCGGCAGAAAGTGGGCCTGGGAGGGGCTGCCCGTAGGACACCAGGGGCCCTCAGCTGGCCTCCTTCTCAAATTCTGTTTATCCTTTTTCTTCTCTTTGTCTGACCTTCTCCCAGAGCCACCCCTTTGTCAGCCCTATATCCAGCTCACTGTCCTGTCTTGCCCACACAGACCCCCAACTCCTTGCCCATCCTCGCGGCTACCTCCTCTCTGCGGCCTATTTTTCTTTCTGGCCCTGAGCTCTTCAAACCTTGCATGGTGTCTGCTCTGAGGTTTACCATCAACCTTGTGTAAAGGACAGCTGGGTTCTTGTCCCCTGCCCTTCCCCTGCAGTCTCCAGCCGAAAACCTTTGTACAGGATGGTCTTCAATAAGGAACAGTTGGGCTGAATTGAGCTACATTGTCATAGCTTCTCTGAAAATTGCCATAAGAGTTGATTTTTCCAGTTTTCCCTTGGGAAAACAGCATGGGAAAAGGAGAGAAGCAATCCACCACCACGCGAGTTGCCACCCAAAAAATCCTAACAATTCTATAGGAGGGCAGGGCCAGAGAACTCTCTCAGCTTCTCCCGCTATGTGACTGTCCCTGTGACGCAGGTTGTCTGGGGGTTACTGAGAGATGGAGACTTCAGCTGGGGCCTCCTGGTGAACACTGGTCCTGAGACAACAGACAGAGGCCCCCAAGATGTGGGTGTAGATAAGATAGCAGGAGAGTCTTCAGGAAAGCGTGGGGTGTAGCTGATAGGGAGGCTTCCTGACAGAAGTTCTGTAGGAGGGGGACTGGATTTGCCAAGAGCCCCTTCTGGGCTGAGTGGGCAAAGCCTGAGCTGTACGGACACAAGTGACCTTTAGGAGAGAGGCAGGGCTGGGCTGGCACACAGCGGGGGGTTCAGAAAACAGTCTCAGAAAGTCTGAACAGAAGATGGCTGAGATTCTCATTCACCCCAAAAGTGCCTCTGAGCTATGCAGAGATGATAAGAAAAAACAAAAGAAAACAAAGCTTGGCATGGCTAAAATGAAGGACAATTAAAATAACAGAATCACTAATAGAGGAACCATCCCTTTTTGAAAGCTGAAGACAGATCTGCATCCTTCACTCCATCTCTCCCATGTGGCATCAGCAAGTGGAAATCTCATCCAGAAATGAGGAACGGTTGCCTGAGAACATGGTTGAGAAGCTGCATTGAGAGAGTCACTTTCAAATAAACAGCGATACTAAAAACAGCTAATGTGCCCTGAGAGCTTGCAGCGAGGGCTCTTTGTCACTGTTCCTTCCTTGAATCTGCACACAGAGTCACGAGAGGGTCCTGACCGCAGCCTCCAGCAGAGGAGATGGAAGCTCCAGTGGGTTAAACCACTGCTCCTGGGTGAGGAAAGGGTGGAGGTGAGATGGAATTCGGCACACGAGAGCTCCGGATCCTTCAGCAGTGACACAGAAGGGGCTGCCGACCCGAAAGGCGGCCTGCCTCACTGACAGTCATCCAAGGTGCAATTTACTTTGGTTGATGCATTCTCCACTACCAACTGCCTGTTTTTATTTTTACCTTTTTAGGATTTTCTAAACATGGATAAGGTCAAAGCTCAGATAGAAAACCAAATGACACAAATATGCACTTTGCAAAGAAAGGGCATGTGAATGGCAAGTAAAGCCACAAACAGATGCTCATCCTTGCTACTTAGCAGGAAAATGCAAATCAAAACTTCCACCAGGTGCCTCTACACACCCACTGCAAGGCTAAAGACTGGTGTCTTGGTTTGCCAGGCTGCTATGACAAATACCATACAGACCGGTTGGTTCTCAACAGGAATTTATGGGCTCATGGTTTCGGAGACTGGAAGTTTGAAATTGAGGTGGCTGCAAGGCCATGCTCTCCCCTGGAGCCCGTGGTGTTCTGGAGCTGGCCCACAGCAATCCCTGGGGCTCCTTGGCTTGCACCTCTGCCTCATCACATGGCCATCTCTTTCTCCTTCTGTCTCTTCTGGTTTCCTCTAGCTTCTGGCTGCTGGTGTCTCCCTGTGGCTTGCCCTGACTCACTGTGTCTGAATTTCTTCTGCTGATCATGGACTCCCGACATATGGATTAAGGCTAAGAACCTGTCTTCTGGGACAGACACAATTCAGTCTACCACCAAAGGCAACCCCAAGTGCTGGGGTGGAAGAGGTGCAAGTGGAAGCCTCATCACTGCTCAGGGTGGCGAATGACACAAGCACTTGGACAAACTGGCAGATTCCCACCCCAGCACCTGTGTGCTTGGGGCTGGGGATTCCATGCCTGGCTGCACAGACGGGTGCGTGTCCAACAGCACCAAACACACCCACAGAGGACTGTGATGAACGGGGCTGAGCAGGGAGCTGCTTACTGCCACATATGCACTTTTCTGTGCACTCGATTTTCATATACGTGCTTAAAAGTAAGGAGAAGTATAAGGCAGAGAGGCTTTAGGGGGAAACTGGATGGGGTGAGAAAGGTGAGTTCCTCCCCAAATTGGGAGCTCCTGAGGGGCTGGGACTGGCGGTGCTTCAGGTAAACTGAGCACAGAGCAGGGATGTAGCAGGGGTCTGCTACATTTGCAGGATGCCATGGCTGCAGATCTGCACCCAGGGACAGAGGTGGGTACAAGAGAAAGACGCCGGCTGGGTGGTGCTTTCTTTTTTAGGTTTTTGCCTTGCGCTCTTCAGTGATGATCAGTCAGAAGATATCCCAAGGGAGCGCCTGTGTCTTGACCCCCACCCAGCACTGCGTGCTCCAAACAGAGAGCGAGCCAAATCATGGGATTACAGAGCAGTGCAGGGCAGCTATGTCCTTGTTTTCAGGCCTTCTTGGAAAGACATCCAGGTCACTCATGTAACTGATTTTCCAGGGTAGAAGACTTGGGTTTTGAAAAGCTATCCATGAGGTGCCAGCTTGTTGGCACATTCAAAGCACACCTATGGGGGTTTCACCATGGAAGCGAAAAACAATTCCAGGCATATAAATCCATGGCAGCCTGTCCTTTCCTGAGCCTTCGGAAGGCTTGTTGCTTCCTCTTCCGTGCTCCTGCACAGCGACCCCAATGTGTCCCCCCCAATTGTACTCCATCACCTTCCCATCCTTCTCTCACCCCGATAGGGCTGGCTTTTCAAACAAAGCCTCTGAGCATTTTCTCTCCACCCTACTCCCTGATCCTTCTCATGGGGTACTAGAATTTAAGTTAAAGATGAACTTTCTGCCTTGCAGCCCTCTGGAGGGAACTCCCACTGGCGGCTCAAATTATGGCAGGAAATTTTGGACAAGCCTAGGAAGCTGGTTTAAAAACACAGATGGTCCCCGAGGCCTCAGTGTCAGCTGGCAAGAAATAAAGTCCCAATAGCTGCAAAGCCTAAGATGAGAAAAAAGGGGGCTGGGGTGAGGGACTCTTGCCAATATTTTTGGACAGTGAATAAGGTGGCTGCAGGAGATGGGGAAAGGAGCCAGGGGCTTGGCGAGGGGCACGAGAGCCCTCCAAATTCGAGATGAGCACAAGCAGTGAGCTCTGGCGTCCACTGTGAAATTGCAAAGGCAGCGAGCCTGGTGACTGAAGGAGAGAGAGAAGGAGAGGACGTCGTTTTGGACAAGGCTTGTCTCCGGGGTCTCGGTCAGCTGTGCTTTGTAAAACTCACGTCGGGTTGTGCGCCTGGACTTCATAACACACCATCCCTGTCCTGCTCCTCCTCTGCTGCTAAACCACCCGCCCTGGCTCTTTCTGTTCACCCTCGGATGGTTACATGAAGGTGAGAATGGAGAACTATACAGGAAGGAGTGGGTTGTTTCTGCTCAGAATGGGAAATCAAGCTGCACTGTTATTGCAAACGATCAGACACGCCACCAGGATGTAAATATTATGGGAGCAGAAACATACTGTTTCTCTCATATCAGGATAAACAAGGCTGGTCCCAGGTTGAAGCTCGTTCTTGAGGCTGGTCCTGAGAGCTGCACCCTCGCTGGGGAAGGGCAGGCACAGGCTGTCTAGAAGGGCGGCGGAGGGGCTCTGCCCAGGCTCAGTGAGGTCAGATGGTGCAAGCGCAGGGGTCTCCCTGCTGACCTGCTTTCCTGCTGTAACTATTTATGAGAACCTGTGTCTTTGGGGGAAAATAAATATGATGTTAGGGTATGTGTTTGGGGGCACTGGGAGAGCAGAGAGGTTGCTTTCCTTTAGCAAGCACACAGTTGGTCTGTAAGTCAGGCGGCACATATTATGGGGTGTCTGTTCGTTGCAGGCACTGAAGGTAAGATGATGCTAAAGCAGGCGTGGCCCATACCCAGCGGGGAGAACAAAGAACAAGAAAGTGAGCAAATATGTCAAGGTAATTATAAAGTGCTATAATACCTGTAACATTAAGAAAGGGTGCTGAGAGAGTTAAACGGGCACCTCACTTTCAGGGAAGGTGGCCTCTCTGAGGAGAAGACATTTACATTGAGACCCAAAGAGCGGCAAAAGCGAGTTAGGGAGATGGAAGAGAGCGCTCCAAAGGTCCTGAGGTTGGAGGCTGTCGTGGTTTGAACAGTAGCTCCCTCCAAAAAAAAAAGATCTGTCCACCATAACATATGAATAGGACCTTATTTGGAGAAAGGGTCTGTGTAGATGTAATTAAGTAAAGGATCTCGTGATAAAATCACCATGAATTTGGGTGGGCCTTAAGCCTAATGGCACATGTCCTTAGAAGAGAAGACAAGCCACAAAATTATAGGAAGAAGACCCCGCAAAGATGGAGGCAGAGACTGGAAGGAACAATCTACAAGGCAAGGAACACCAAGGATGGCTCACAGCCTGCAGAAGCCAGGGGAGAGGCACGGAATGGTTCCGCCCTCAGAGCCTCCAGAAGAACCAACGCTGCTGACACCTTGATTTCAGACTTGCAGCTTCTAGAACTGTGAGGGAATTCGTTTCTGTCATTTTAAGCCACGCAGTCTGTGGTGATTTGTTACGGTAGCCCTAGGAAGCTAGTCCCGAGGTCACGCTTGGAAGTGTGGATTTTACTCCAAGTGTAGCTGAAGTGGTGAGAGACGTAGGTGGGGGTTTGCTTGAGTGGACGGCTCTGGCTTCTTTCTGCCTGAGTCGGAGGGGCAAGTGGGAAGCAGGGAGGCCAGTGCTGAGGGGTCTGACAGGAAGTGTGGATTGGGGCTCAGGGTTGGGTTCCAAGCCTGGCCTGCCACCAGCTGGCTGTGTTATCCTGGATACATCATTTAGTCTCTCTCTGATTCAGTTTCTCTCTCAATAAAATGGGGATAAAAAGAATACTTTTCTCACAGGGCAGCATTGGATGCTTTACACACGCAAATGCCGGGAAGGGTACATGGCACATGGAGGAGGACAGGAGCGGGGCAAGAGGACAACTCAGGGACTCGGGGGCCTGCAGACTTGAGGAAAGCACTGTGTGATGGCATTATTTACTGAGCAGGGATAAAGGGGTTGGGAGAGATGCTGGGGTGGGGGAAGAGATGAGAAGAGTTTGGAAATGGTCAGGTTGAGGTGTCTGGGAGGTTGGCAGGACTGAGCCCCTTTGAGGGTGGGCAGAGACTTTATCTGTTTTTGCTGGTCACCCTAAGCCTACTGCTAGCAGAGACCTTGGCTCTGTCAAGGTTTTCGGAAGGCGCGGTGTGGGAAAGTCTTCACTGGGAAGGAGCACGGGGGCTGGGAGAAATGAGGAGACGGCATTTTCTCACTGGTACATCTCCTGTGTCCCTGCTCCATGGTTCCTGCTGGATTACAGAGATTAGACAGGACAACTCCACTCTCTGGGAGGTATCCATGTCCCCAACAATCCAGTGTGCTGAGATTTACCAGCTGCCCGTGTGCTGCAGACCTACAGACTCTCCCCATTGCTCCAGGGCGCGATACAGGAAGAGGGGCAATGAGAGAAGAAATTCAGGACCACCCTACAGGGGCCACCTGATAAAGAATGAGGACTGGAAGATGACTCTTACAACGATGATTGTGTTTCCAGAACAGCCACTCTCCTGGGACCGTCGGGCCTGGAGGGATGGGGTGAGGATCCCAACATGTGAAATCCCACGGTGGGACAGACCAGGGAGGTCTGCTAAGTCAGTTCTCTGAACGAGAGGTGGGGATGAAAACTCAGGGTCTTTAGGCGCGCCCACCACAAAATGCCCTGTTGTGTCCCAACGCAGCCATCACTGCTGGGCAGGGCAGGAGATACAGGATAGTTAGGGTCAGTAAAGCCCAGGGCATGGAGTCACAAAGCCCCAGAAAGCCTCCCCTTAGGGCTACCAATGAGGATGCCTTAGCCACTGCCATCCCAGAAAAAAGACAACACTGAGTCCCTTAAAAAAATCTCTGCAGCAATTGTAGCTTATCCTTGCAAGGGGTGCCCTCAGCTAAACCCAATCCAGTTGTCAACAATCTCAGGATATGGGGTCCCTCTGGGACATCAAAGCTCTGAATTCCCATACTACAGTGTTCACTGGGTGTTGCCTGATGTAGGATGACGTCCACAACAGGCCAAAGGAGACTGGTCCTTGACTGGGGCACGCCAGCTGGAACTGGCAGGCATGCAGTAGCCGGGACAACCACAACCTTTGTAAACTGCACTATGCAATGACAAAATGTTTCCAAAGAAAGCACTTGCCTTTGATCCTCAAAACAGCCTTGGGAGGCAGGCAAGGCAGGTGAAACAGTCTCATCTCCACTAAGAACGAGAGGGGCTGTGCATAGAATGCAGACTGTGCACTTTATACAAACACCCCGGGATTATTCCAACTTTTAGATGGGGAGACAGATAGTGTCAATTGCTCTAAGTAGCAGTGCTGGGGTTTGAGGACTTTTCTGTCCTACATTTGAAGCTAGCTCCCTCTACTGGGGGAAACTGAGGCCCAGAAAAGGGAAGGGTCTTCCTTGAGGTCACATGATGCATAACCAATGAGGCCAGGCCCAGATCTCGGCGCCATGATTTAAAACCCAAAGCTCTTTTCGTGGGACTCGAGTTTGAATTATTTTGATTTCAACATACCAGCAATGTAAAAACTAAACTACTCTCTTATTAATTTCTCGTTCTATAGCTAAACGGGGTTTCTGATCACCTACCCATCTATGCTTTTAAGAAGTCATTCCTAAAAGACTAAGCACTTACCATGGGTTTAGGCACTCTGCTGGGTATGGGAGGGAAAAGTTTTAATAAGATACAGTATGTGATTTAATAAGATGCAATTTTTACGGCATTGCCAGCAAAAAGTGGCGTTTCTACCATCAACTGAACTATGAGCATAATTTTCCTTTAATCCAGAGAGTCTCAGCCTTGGCTGGCCATCGAAATCACCTGGGGAGGTTTAAAACATCTTATTCCTGGGTTCCACCCCGGGTTTGTGATTTAACAGCTCTGGGTTGTAGCCTGAGCATCAGGCATTTTAAACACAAGTAACCGGCTAATATTCATCAACATGACTTAATAGTGGATATCTAGTGTTTCTTTTTAGACATGATTTACAACTTGCTCTTTTTTCAAAATTGATGCGATGCTGCATGATGGCATGAAAGACACAAAATGGACCATTTGAAGAAAGTTTAAAAATGTAGTATTTCATGAGGAGAAGAGAAAAGCCTGAGGTGAAGGAATTATTGTAATGGAGCCCCAAATCTAGCCCTGTGTTTTCAGAGGCAAATGTGCAAAGGTTAAAAAGAAGGATTATAGTGTTGTTCACAGTTGGTAAAAGGAAGCCTGTGATGAAATCTATACAAAAATAGGCACTTCAATCTGTCAAATATTTTACCTGTCAAAGGACAGGTAAAAAATATTTGGATGAACAAGCTGGCTGAACAGGGCCATTTTGGGGTTAATTAACCTGGCTGCTCCCTGGCAGGTGGCAGCCAATTTGCCTCTCACTCCGGGAGGTCTACAGTCTTCCCTCTGACTGCCCTGGACCAAGTGTAGAGGCAACAAGGGCTTGTAATCCACTTGTCTCAGGAAACCTTTCTCCCAGGGCCTAGACAAGGAAAAAGGGACTCAATTCATCACCCAACTTTCCTGCATCTGTGCTCATGGAAAGGGCTCTACGAAGCCCCTGGAAAGACTTGTTGAGACCTCACTGGACATGGGCACCTCTTAGCTCCATTTAGTTTCCACTGCACCCAAATTCTGCATGGGAGATGGACCTTGCTCTGCAGAAGGCAGCGAGGCCCACAGCCCCGACTCCTCGTTCTGGCCTCACAGCCACCTCAAGCCAGGCCCCGGGGAGAAGGCCCCGGTGGAGGGGAACTTACGGGGGGTTGTCGCACTTCCTCTGCCGGAAGCGGGCGCCTGTCCCACACGTCCGGCTGCACATGCTCCAGGGGCCCCACAGGCTCCAGTCCCCGTCCACGTGCTCTGGGATTGGGGTCTTGCTAACACAGTCCCCCGCTCGGCACCACTGAAACAGAGCAAGGAGGGCCCGTGGGCAGGGGGCACTCAGGAGGGGCGAGGCAACCCTGTCCAAGGGCCAGGGGAGGGTTTCCACCCGTGTCAAAAAACACCATGCCGCCAACAGTCCATTCTTTGGTAATATACATTAAGGTAGACTATTTCAGGTTGGGCAGGCTTGCTAACTTTTGCAACATTCTCTACTTACTGAACCTGACCCCTCTATCCCTCTGGGGTTGGGATTTTACCCAAAACTTCCACATGGAATGTGGGGACTTTCTAAGTTCCCAGAAATGGGAGGAATCCACATGGATCGGGAAGAGACAGGAGCTTCTGCAAAACTGGCTCAGTGTGAGTGGATGTCTCTCTGGAAGGCAGCGTGAGATGCCCCGGCTCTGTGGTTTTTGAACCTCAGAGCTGGGTTTGGTGCTTTGAGATGCTGCAGTGGAGTCTGCATGGGTAATGGTGTTCTTTCTGAGGATAAAAGCAACCCAGTCCTCTAAAACAGCACATGCCCTGGGGGCATGAGACGGGACCTTGGTGGCTCTTGGTGAGGGCACCAGAGTGAAATATCATTTCCTGTTCAACTCTCTTTCCATCTTCTGATAAGACCCAGGGGGACAGTCTCAGCCCCTTGATGCTGGCTCTTGGGTACCTCTCTAAAATGTGCTAATCTTTCCTGTTTATGACGATAAGGCTGCAGGCTCACTCTTGGAATAACTCTCTAGAATTCGACGTCGATCTCATTAAACTCATTTTTACAAATAGCTTTTTACATGTGGCAAGGGATACTGATTTTCCATTTAGGGCATACTGGAGTCGTTTTCCTTTTAAATGCATCCACTTATGTGACAAAAGGAATTAATGTAACAAAAACATTATGTAAATTTTTCTTGTATCTTAAGAGAAGAGAGGAGTGGGGTGAGGTGGGTGTCCCTCAGTGTTTGGGGGGCTGTTTGGGGACACCTGAGCAGAGAGCGCAGCCCACCTTTCGGAAGGAGAGGTGCCCATGTCTGCGTGCTTGACGTGTCTCCATGCCCAGGAGATGCAGGGCTGCCTTCCTCCCGGGAGACGGGGGTTACCTTGTCTGCTCCGCACTCGGTGCCGTCCAGGGGCGGGTCGAGCTTGGTCTTGCAGGATGAATCTCCTTCCACCAGGCACCAGAGTCCGGCACACATCAGGTGCTGCAGGGACAGGGGACAGGGGAAGGAACCGCGATTGCTGAGAGCCCGGGAACATCCAGCATGCACGGGCTACGGCTGTACCCGCTTCCAGTGAGACCACTGGGGCTGGAAGGCATGGCCCGATCACCATTTCGGATTTAGGTTTGACACCTGAGGGGAAGAAGGAGCGTCAAGAAATCTGGGTATTGAAGAAAGAGGTGCATTCTTTCAACTGGTACATTCACCTCAACAAAATCCCATGTATTAACTTCTAGGAGGGCTTGATTTGCAGGGATTCAGTTCAGGGTTCCAGCCTCCACTACTGAGGGCCCATTAGTTGTCAGACCTGGGGCACAGGCTGGGAGTCCCAGCCCCTGCCTCCCTCCCAGCCATGACTGGTGAACAGCTTCTACTGAATGTCGTAAGGTATGAGGCAGACACCCAGGAGCTGTCCAGGGGCATCTAGGAAAAGAATCCAACCAACCAGGCCTTAGTCAGAGGTGGCTTCCTGGAAGAGGCAGCTCTGGAGCTGAGGCTGGAGGTGGGGGATGGGTAGCTGCTAAGACAGGCCCAGAGGTGAGAGCCCAAAGCATGCTGATGGGGCTCAGGGGCCCTTTGTGGGGTTAACAGGGCGAACTTCTGTTTTCCCTGTGGTCACCGCCTTGTAGCTGAACTGTGCATAGTTCTTACAGCATTTCACCCAGAGAATTTCTGAACATCCCTAATACGCAATTTAAATATTTTTACTAAAAGAGGAACAGGCACTTAAAAACACTGGCTCCTTTTTGTGTTTAGCACTAGCAAATTTGGACGCGGGCAAACTGCTCGGGATGAGATCATTTATCCAAATAATTGAAGCAGACACTGCCTGAACCCTGTCCTGTGTCCTGGTCTCTGCTGTGGGAACTCCTGCACGTGGCACCCTCACCTGGCCTGTTTCCCAAGCCCCCTACCAGGGTCACCCTCAACCACAAGGGGTAGGAGTGGGATGAACCCCTCCATCTTCTGCATCTGTCGTGGGATGACTCTGGGGCATGTTCCACGTGACTCTCCAAGGGTCCCGGAGGGATGGCCCCGTTGCCCACAGCAGTAGCCTGCCCACCAGTGCACCCCTCTTGGCTTTCCTCCCCTCTTTCTCTCACTTCCTCGCTCCCTCGGTGCTTCCTGGGATCTCTTCCCAGATAAACTAATGGCACCCAAATCCTTGCCTCATGGTCGGACAATTGAAAACAGATGTGCTTAAGGATCTTTTAAAGATGCAGGGCTTCCAGAAGGCTAAACCAATCAATCAGGGCGAAAAGGCCTGCGCTGGGGTAGGGGAGGTACCACCCTTGAGGATGTGGCCGAAGGACCCAGTGGTGCTCTCCAGCGGGGCTGAAGGTAAGGGGGGCACAGGTTTGCAAAGGGTGTACCCCACTCCATTTAGATGTCTGCTGTTGCAAGGATTCTCAGACATCTGCATAGAATGGATATGCAACTCTTCTGTTCCAGGCCAAAAAATTTGTTAGAGGTTAAAGGTGTGAAAATAAAGGAGAAAGAGGAAATGACAGCAGAGCTGGAGGCGGGGAGGGGTGCTTCTACAAAGAGCTAAGATGGGCCTAAAGCTCCTTCTCATTTTTCAAGTATGTTGGAGCTGACTGGTGCCCTAAAAGTGATGATTCAAGTGGAATATGGTGTATTTAGGTTCAGAAAAAGCCGCCACATGCTCTTTATTGTTCATCTCTCAATGGAATGGTAAAAAGATGCAAAGCTCCAGTGCTGCACCAGCTGGTCCTATAAAGATGCACTGTACCTCATTAAACATTTGATTGCCTGCACTACGATCTAAGAGCTCTTCGAGAACGTGGCGTCAGGGTGTGGACACGGGTTCACGAGACAAGACTGACCCAAGAGGTGAATTTATGGGGATGAGAAATAGCTGCTGCCTCAGGAGAAAGAGAGGAAGAAGGTGGTGTATGCTGTTTATTATACATTTTATATGCATCAGATTTTCTCATAAAACCCTTTTAATCCTCAAAGCAAAGGAGAATGAGGTCAGGCAAAGATTTCTCAGGCTGAACCTAAAGAGCACTAACCCATAAAAGAAAACAGGAATGAATTTTACTACTCTAAAACTGAGTTTGCCCAAAGACCCTGTGAGAAAGTGGGAGAAGATATTTGGAATGCAGAAGAGAAGATATTTGTAATGCATATAACCAATGAAGTATTTGCATCCAGAAGATACTTTTTAAAAATCCTCCTATGGGTCAATTAAGAAAAAGGCAGCCCCGCTAGGAAAAAATGCACTTGAACGTCTGAGCAAAAGAGGTTATCTAAATGATCAATAAACATATGAAAAGGTGCTCAGCTTCATCAGTCATCAGGGAACAGCAAATTAAAACCACATTTGACACCTCTACACACCAACCAGAATGGCTAAAATGAAAAAGATGAATACCAAGTGTTGGCAAGAATGTGATGCAATGGGGACTTTTGTGTACTTGAGGTCAGATGTTTTATGCATCATTTATCTATGATTGCCTTATTGCTGTAGCGTCCAAATAAGGAAATGTTTTAGTTTCCTGTCAAAGGGAAAACTTCTTTACAGGAAGACCCCCTTTTCTCTAATCTCTGTTAAGATGGATTAAGAATTACTATCCTTGTTGCCTGGTATATGAGACAGTTGTTTCAAACAATTTGTTCCTCTTGTGCACAGTGGCTTTTTTTTAAAGTTCTGTAACGTATATCTAACACAAATTTCCTATTTAAACCATTTTTAAGTGCGTGTTTCAGTGGTACTAACTGCATTCGCCATGTTGTACTTCCATCACTATCATCCATTACCAAAACTTTTTTCTTATCCCAAACAGAAATGTACCCTTTAAGCAATAACTCTCCATCAATTCCCCTTCTCCCAACCCCCTGGATCCTCTAATCTTCTGTCTCTACGAATCTGCTTATTCTAGATGTTTCATAAAAGTGGAATCATACAATGTTTGTTCTTTTGTGTTTGCCTTATTCCACGAAGTATGACGTCTTCAAGCTTCATCCATGTTGTTGCACGTATATGCAATTCATTGTTTTTGGACCAAATAATATTCCATTTTGTGTGTGTGTGTGTGTGTATATATATATATATACACACACACACACATTTTGTGTATTCATTCATCTGTTGATGGAGTGACACTTTTGGTTTTTTTTTTTTTACCACCTTTTGGCTATTGTGAATGACGCAGCTATGAACATTGGTGTATATGTATCTGTTTGAATCCCTGCTTTTAATTCTTTGGGGTCTATATCTAGAAGTGGGATTACCAGGTCATATGGTAGTTCTATACTCAAAGTCTGAGGAACTGCTAAACTGTTCCAGAGTGGTTGCACGCTCCCACCAGCAATATATATTTTTCCGCATCCTCACAAACACTTATTTTCCTTTCCTTGTTTTTTATTTTTTATTTTTTTAAAAAAAAACAATTGTAGTGGGTGTGAAGTGGTATCTCTGATGATGAGATTCCAACTTGGTCCAACAACCTTGGAAGACTCCTTGGCAGTATTTACTAAAACTGAAGATATGAACATTCTGTATCTAGCAGTTCCACTCCTAGGTACATATCAAAAAGAAATGTGCATGTATGTTCACCAGGGACATTGCCAAGAATGTTCCCAGCAAAACTATTTGTGTTAGTCTCAAATCAGAAACAACCCAAATGCCTCCCAACAGCAGAACAGATAAATTATTGTATAGCAGAACAACGGGAAACTGTATAATTCCATTTATATAAAATTCAACAACAAATAAATCTACAGTGTTGTTACCTTTGCAGGGGTGGCTTTAGTGGGTAGAGAGCATGAGGGGGCTTCCAGGTACTGCAATGTTCTATTTCTTGATTTGGAGCTGGTTACACAGCTAAGTTCATTTTAAAAAACAAAGTGGAAATGAGCAAAAGAGGAGACTTTGGAACTGCAGCCTTGGATCTAAGCTGAGTCGCCACCACTCGGAGTGCCCAAGACAAGCAGTCGCCTCCCTGCGGTTCTTCTGCACTAAGTGGATGAATGGAGTGGAATGCACTTGTCACCACGATGCCTTCTGAGATATGGGTAACTGGCATTCACGTCATGCTTTACAAATTACAAAGTGCTCTGACATCTGTCATCTTGAGCCTTACAACAGCCCAGCCCTGGGGTGGGGGCCCGGTAAGATGGGTTTTCCCCATTTTCTCCATTTTCCCAATACGGTCAGCAGCACAGGATTGGGTGTTCACTTAACCAGGTGAATAGCCTGGTTCTTGATCTGTGTGGGGCTCCACAGTTGTGTTTACTTTACGGAAATTAATCCAGCTATAAACTTACGTTTGTGTACTTTTCTGCAGAGATATAATACTGCATTACAACTATTCACTTACAAAAAGAGAGAGAAAAAATATGAATGCTCAGACTGGTGACGGAAGATTCTTTGGACCCAATTTGTGACGAGCTAGAAGCAGGGAAAGCAGGGGTGTGTGAGGAAATCGCAAGGACGAACCCTACCTGCAGGAAGTCGAATCTCAGAATGGGAGAGGGACTCTGCATGGCGACACTGGGCTGCTCTGAAGACTGGGGTACTCAGCTCCCCTGCTCCCCACTGTCCACACCCACGGTCCTCTCATAATGAGAACTCCTGCTGGCCGGGAAACGGCCTTGGCTCTCTCCAGCATGAGCGTCCTATAAATAGCTTGTCTACGAATAACTCAAAAGTGAGCAATGGTGGAAAAGAACCAGCCAGCAAAGTATCTACAGTAAGATAGTCCAAATAAAAGAGCAGAGGGAACAGAAGTGGAAGGCAGGTGAGGAAGACTCGCCAGATAATTGGTCATGTTGGGCACAAGAATGATGTCCAAGCATAATGTCATTAATTTTTAAAAAAAACATAGTATCTATAAAAAAGAGCAAAAAGCATACACACTAAAACTTAGGGAAAAGACAGTCAGGCCAAAGAAGGAGATAAAACACGAGGCATCAGAACTTCATTAAGGAATGTAAGAGAAAAGAAAATCTGATCACCAGTGAAGACAACACTGGAGACAACACTGGAGAAGCCATAAGGAATTCAGTGTTCATAACTGAGGAAAAGTGAATATAACAAAATGGAAATGAACCAACAATTTAAAAACATTAAGAGGAAATGACAGATAATGTAAGTGATAATGGAGTTGTGACATAAGCATAAATGGGACCCCTAAAGAAGAGAACTAAAATAATGTAACGGAAAAAGTATTCTGATATAAATTCAAACAGAATGCTGAAAGAAAGGAAGGTCTCCATCTCAGATTGAAAGGGAAAGCCCTGTCCCAGGAAAAATGGCGCAGAACAATGAACAATGAAACGTGTCCTGATCAATTCATAGGATTTCAAAGATAAAGTGAAAAATCCTCTGGACAGCCAGGCACAGAGATCAAGTCACCTAAAATGGAGGAGGATATCAGGCTGTGTTCAGATTTCCCCACATTCACTGCCAGAAGGCCATGACACAAGGAAAGAAAATGTGATCCAGGAAATTTATCTCAACTACACTGTGGCCCACATATTCAGGTAACAAAAAGCAAAGCAAAGCATTTTTGAACATACAAATATTTGAATATTTTTTGAAGAAAATACTAGAAGATGAACTTCGGCCAACTAAGGAATGAATGAGAGCTCGTGGCAAAAGGACTAGCAGTGAGAGGGGATCAAAGCATTGATTAAAACAAATGTGAGGATTAAAGTTAGAGACTAAAACACGTGCTGTAAACCCAGAAAATGCAGAAATGATGTAGGTAAGAACAGGCTGGCAAAGGTGGTGGGGGGAAGGAGGAGGAGGTAGTCTATGTATACCAATTTCTTTATCATTTCCAGCCAGGGGAAGGAACAGAAACATAAAAGATAAATAACTGAGGTATAAGAATTTTTAAAGGTAAAATGACAAATGCTAAGAAAAATACTAAAATTGGGTGCTGAAGGGAATGAAAGAGAAAAGGCTGAGATGGAAGTGCATTTATTTCATCACACTCAAGGGGAGATGGTTCCATAAGGGCGTGAGATAGCAGCAGGTTATCAGAGCCATGCTGAAGGCTGCCTGCTGCTACCAAGTGGGGAATCTCCTTGTTCTACATGGATGTGTTATACAGCAGCTATTGTCTTCTCAAATATTGCCCCTTCCCCATTCTTCCTATTCTCTCCTTCTGGACTGTGAGTAGACATGTACCACACTCCCCTTGAGTGTGGGCTGAGCCTACTGACTTGCACGAAGACATGCAAGAGGGATCGGATGTCACCTCCATGCTTAGGTTAAAAAGGATTATGATTTTGGTCTTCCTAGCAGACTCTCTATACTGCCTTCTTGGCTTACACACTTTGATGAAACAAACTCCCATGTCAGAAAGGAGCACATGAAGGAACTGAAGCTGGCCTCTAACCAACCAGCCTGCAGAGACCCAAGGCCCCCAGTTTAATGATCTCCCAGGGGCTGAATGCCGCCAACAACCCCTGAGTGAGCTTGGAGCTTTCCCCAGTAGAAGCTTCAGAGGAGGTTGCAAAGCCTCATAAGAACATGGGTTGTAAGATTGTGAAGCAGAGGTCTCAGCTTAGTCATGCCTAGATCCCTGACTCATGGGCACTAGGAGATAATACATGTGTACTGCTTTAAGCCACCAATTTTGTGCTATTTGTTAGGTAGTAACAGATGACTAATATAGATACATTTTAGATACATTCCAAAATACCAATGACAAGATTCTTTAAAGAACTAGAGAGTAAATAAACAAACAAAAAACATGGAGGATTAAATGTATAAAGTTATAGTTACTAAAAAAGGAACTACTGGAATCAGAACATAAATCTAAAGAAGCAGCATAAGGTACAAAAAAGAAAGGGAAACTGAAAATACAATGATGGAAAAAAAAAGGCAATAAAACCAGAACATACAACATAAAATACAGTGACAGAAATAAGACCAGATATATCTGATAAACCAATAAATGTAAATGAGCTAATTCGTCTATTAAACAACGAATCATTCAGACTAGATCACAAACCAAAACCCAAATTACATGTTATACAACAAGACATACCTAAAACAATGTGATTCAGAAAATCAAGAATAAAGACAGAGGACCACAAATCTACTATCAGCCAAAATTGAGTCCAAAATCCAAAGCAGAAAATAAGACAAAGAAGGACACCTTATACTGTAAAAAAATATAATTTATCATGATTTAGTTACATAAGAAGAGTTTAACATTAAGTCTCATGAAACAAAACTTACTTGAGCTAGAAGAGGAAACCACAAAAGAAATTAATAGAAGAGTTTAATTCACCTTTCTCAGTGCAGGGCAAATAAAATGGACAAAATTATGTAAGGATACATATAACAAGATGGATACAATGGATAGAGCTCTATATCCTGAAAAGAAATATATTTTCAATGGTCATGTATCATTCATAAAAATTAACCTCAATAAAATCTGGAAAGTAGATGTAGCATGATGAAATAAATCATGCTAAGGGGAAAAAAAACAACTAGAGAATAAATAACTTTACCACCTAGAAATTTTAAAAAAACTCTCTTTTAAGGAATTCTTGGGTCAAAGGGGAAAACTATAGTCCAAACTGCAGATTATGAAGAAAATAATGTAAAGACTACATATCATGACATATGAATACAGCTAAAGCAATGCTTGGAGGAAAATTCAGAGCATCAAATACTCATACTAAAAAACAAGGAAGCAAATAAGCAAATTAAGCATGCAACTCAAGAAGTTTGATAGGGAACAATATCAACCTATAAGAAAAGAGAAGAAATTAATAAGGATAAAAGGAGAAATTTATTATTTAGGAGATAGAAAACCAAATAAAAATATATATCAGATATATATTAGATATATATATATATATATATATATATATTAGATACATTAGATATATATTAGATATATTAGATATATATATTAGATAAAGAAAAATATATATTAGATAAACCATGTGCTAAACTTATCAAGAAAAAGGGAAGAAAGCATAAATGAAAACAAAAATGAAAGAAGAAACTATCTAAAATGTAGAAAATATTTTTAAAAATATCAGTGACCACTTAGCTCAGTTCTGGACATATCAACTTGAGATAAACTGATTTTCTAAGAATGCTTAAATTAATAAATTTATTGTCCAGGAAAGACTTAAAATGTATTAACAGAGAAGACACAAAGAAGGGTGTTGATGAGTCACATTTCCTGAAAATCTCTGCTTCAGAGGGTTTCATAAAGCTGCTTTTTCACAGGAGGATTCTATTTAACCTTTAAGGAACAAATAACACCAATGCACTTAAACTGTTTAAGAGCATGGGAAAAAAGAGAGGAGATTTTCCGATTCTTTATATTAAATATGACATCAATAACAAACCAAAGTAAGCACATGAAAAAAAATCATACCAACTCATTTATGAATATTGACATAAAAACCATGAACAAAATCTACTAGTAGATTCAAACTAATGTACCATGACCAAGTGAGGTTTATTGCAAGAATTCAATGATGATTTAACATTAGAAAATGTGTTGCTATAATTTATCATATTGATAAAACAAAGGAGAAAAGTCATTTGGTACTCTCCATGGATGCTGAAGGGGCACAATAAAATTCAATCACCATTCTTTATTAAAACCCTTAATAAAATATAATGCAAATAAATGGATATTTCTTTAACTTTATAAAATATCTATCTCATAGGGAAACTCTAGAAGCATTCTTATCAAAGTCAGGAACAAGAAAAGGAGGTCCATTATCACAACTGCTATTATTAATTTAGATAGGAAGAATTAGGGAACAATATGAAATTGTATAACTAGAAAATCCAAAGGAATCAACTAAAAAGCTATTATAATTTCTAAAATAATTTAGTAAGATAGCTGGGTATAAAATTAATATATGATAATTGTGGTGGTTTGGAGCTATATATACCACCAAAAACACGATCTAAAAGTTAATCTGTTCCTAACAGATGAGTGGATAAACAAAATGTGGTATATAAAAGTTAATCCATTCCTGTGGGTGTGAACCCATTGTAAGTAGGACTTTTTGATGAGGCTACTTCAGTTAAAGTGTGACCCACCTCATTCAGGATGGGTCTTAATTCTATTACTAAAGCCCTTTATAAAAAGAATGAATAAAGAGAGAGAGAAAGAAAACCATGGGAGCGAGAAGGGAGAGACCAGCACATGTTGCCATGTGCCTTGCCATGTGGCAGAGGAGCCCAGGATCACCAGCAGCCAGTCCTCAGGAAGAAAGCATCTCCTTGATTTGGACATTTTCTTGGCCTCAAATTCTCAACTAATAAATTCCCATTGTTTAAGCCAAATCATTTCATGGTATCTGCTTTCAGCAGCCTAGGAAACTAAAACAATAATCAAGGCTCTTCATAAATACAAACTAAGACCAATTTGAAGACACAATGGAAGAAAATATTTAAAAATCATGAAAATATTCTGTAGGACTAAATAAAAGAATTGCATAAGTTCTCTATAAAGAAAACTTTAAAATCCCCCTGAAGTCCTCTTCACCTCTCATCTGGACAGCTGCATTTGTTCCCCCTGGGTATTCTTGATTGCATTCTCTTTCACGCTCAAAAAACAGTCAAGTCTTTCTAGAATGCAGGTCTAATCACATCACTTTTTGACTTAACCCTCCCATCCCTCCCTCTCTGCAGGTCCTGGTCCAGGCTCCTTCTAATGCCCATCGCAGCCCAGCCCCACTCCTTTCCTGCCACCTCCTTGTGCCCCTGCCCTAACTGCACCAGACCACTCACATCCCCAAACACCTCTGGACCACTGCCCAGGTGGCTGATCCGGCCCAGAGAGCCCTTCCTTGCACCCTCCAGGCCCAGCTCCCTGCAGGGCTGTCAGTGCTGCTCTGGAGGCAATGAAGTGGAGGCTGAGCACGACCTGCCACCTGCCCCCGGAGAGCTCAGTCCAGGGACAGAGGCAGAACTGAAGTTGTCTTACTAGTGAGTCATGCAATTGTCCTCTGTATTCTGCAAGGCCAAATCCAAGTGTCTGATCTTACAAAGTCGCCCTTCCTTTCCTCGGTGCCCACCAGGAAAGCCCATCAGGGGTCCAAGAATATGCCAACCCAACTGGTCCTGTTGGGCAACAGCTCCATGTCCCACATGTATCATCTCCTCCACCGCTGCCCCACTGGACCCTGAGCTCCTGGAGGGCAGCTGCTGTGTCTCATTGTCTCCTCATCTCATTAGATTGCTGAATGAACCAGTGAATGAATGAATGAATGAATGAATACAGTAGCAAGTAAAGCAATGCCTGGCTTCAACAAGGTAAGATGAAAGCTGACACATGCTAAGCATTTACTGATCCCCGACATCATGCTAAGTGCTTTACTGGAATTATCTCATTACTCCTCCCACCCCCCTTGTAGGATATAAACTACCATTATCGACATTTTGCCAATGAGGAAATAGAGTAAGTGATTTCCCCAAGCTTCAGAGCTGCAACCAACTCTGTTCCTAGAATGTATACTCTTACCCACTGGTTCTGCTGCCTCTCGATTGAGTACTCACCATCTCTTATTTGCAGTGGGATGGAATGTTCTATCTGCAAGCACTGTCAGGTGGCATAATGCATGGTTTAAATGAAATGCTGTACATTGAACAGTGTGTGGACAGCTAAAGGTGCAGCCTCAAGCTTCAACAGAGGTGGGACGGAGGGAAGTGGTGGGGGCAGGTGCCCAGACTCCCCCAGCTCCCCCTGCCCCCCGAGCAGCCACCTCTGTACTGCAGTTGGATGCCATCAGCCCAGGCAAACACCTAGGGCAAACCTTTTAAGAACTGCGAAGGTTTTTATGATTTGCTTTTGACTTCAAGAGGGAGAGCCCTTACTTTTCCTCCCTGGGCATCCCCTGTGCAGCACGGTGTTTGGAGAGCAACTCTAACACAAAACAATACTGAAGGGAACTGTTACGTAAGAACTCTCAAAAATGTGTTGCTGATAACACAAGCCAAATGGAGATAAATGCTAAGAGCTGGATGAAAAAGTTACTAATCCAAATTTTCCACAAATACGTCTTGCTGTTTGAAGCCTTCCCTCAAGACGACACGTCAGCTCCACATGCCAAGTCCACTCTGGAAGACTGTCTGAGCCCTGGGCTTGGTCACTTCTTCCACGCGAAGGGGCCCAGTGACCATACCTGGCTGGGGTGGGCACTGTTATGTGTGGGCAGGGCCCTGGCACTTGGCTAGTGGGGCGTGGCAGTGGGGAACAAGAAATTATAACTTGCAACTTGCAAAGTCAGGATTGTTCTCTGTGGAGGCAGTCTACTGTAAACTTCCAAACGCTTCTGGAAAATTGGGGCTGTCTGCTGCAAAAGTCTAACAGCTTTGAGAGAGGCTGCAGGTGGTGGGTGGGCAGCTGAGAGGCAAGATGGGCAAGATGGCTGTCAACCCGGCACCTGGCTCGGCGTTATACCACGCAGCCCACTTGTCTGAACGGGGCAGGTGCAGCTCCAGTGCTTGTCGGCCACCCACTCTAGCCAGGTAAATCAGCATTAAAGGGACTGATTTTGTTGAGATCAGAGGTTCCCAAACCTGGCTGAGCATGAGAATCACTGGGAAATCATTGTATTGAGACAGACAGCTGGAACCTGCCACCCTGGAGAGTCTAAGACAGAAGACCTGGAGTGGGGCACAGCTTTTAACCATTCTCTGGAGACTCTAACGACCCACCAGGTTTAGAGACTACTGACATCAGAGGAAAGAGTATTATTGCTCTAAGATGAACTTTTGAAACGCTGAACTTCTGGATAACACAGGGATCTCGCCATCCATCAAGATGTCTGTGTGTATCTCCATGGAATTTGGGAAAGGATAGAAAGAGGAGGCTTTCAAGCCTGGGAACTGGGAGTTGGCCAAGAGAGAGATCCTGCTGCTGGAGAGCAATCCCTGGGGCTTGTGGGCTCTGGGAGTGCCAGGAGGAGTGGCCAGGACAGCACAGAGAAAGATGTAGCAGAGAAGGTACGGGACCCAAGCCAACGTGAATGTCAATCAAACAGCCTCTCTGTTTCTCCTGCTGGTTCCAGGAAATGAGATGAGGGAAAAATGATAGTATCTAACATTTATGGAGCATGTGTGACATACTAAGTGCTCTAATTCATTTTCTATTTAATTCTCATAACAACCCTATGACGTGTAGGTAGAGCTATTCTCCCCATTTCTCAGATTAGACGACTGAGGCAGAGAGATACTATGCAACGTGCTCAAGAGGCAGAGGCAGGACAGGAACGCTGGGCAGCCTGAATCTGAGGGCCACTTTACCCCTGGTGCCCTCAGGACAGCATCTCCACACTACTGAGGCACAGTGAGAATTAAATGGAAAGGAGCAAAGGAGCAAACATTACGTAGGAAAGAATGCACAACACTCTAAGACCTATCACCACTGCAGACACTCTGAACTTTCCAAAACAACTGCCTACAGCTTCTGTGCTCAACAACTTCTGGAAGAAAAAAACAAGCAGCGTCCCATGCACTTCTCAATCCCTTCGAATGCCATGCCATGAAGACACACTCAAGTCAACCAACGAGGCTGGTGGACTTCACTTCTGCACATCCCCTTCCTTTCCTCGTACAGCAGGCACGCGTGTGCATGGGAGCAACGATGGCGGAAAGTGTTGCCCGGCAGCAGGTAGGGTAACAGCACTTTTCAACAGAGAATTTCCAGGAACTGGGGTGGTGAGGGGAACCAGACAAACAGTCCTTTCATGTTGGAGCGGGATGACGGCTTGGTGAGGCAGTACATGGTCAGAGCACGGTCCTCACTCCTCCCTTCTTGTTTCTTTCTCCAGATACTTTCTTTCTGCCAGCTGACAAGGCAACTTTTGTCCACCTCACCCGCTGTTTCACCTGACATAATAGCTGAGCTTAGAGAAAGCTCTGAAGTCCTGTTAAACAATGACTTTGCATTGTAGTGACTTTGCTTGTTGAAACAGGAGGAACTTGTAATCGTGAAAGGAGACCAATTGGACTAATTGCATAAATTCCGCTGCCCTTTTCTAACAAATATTTACCTTCCAATGTTTATAAATTTTATGTTTGGACTTTCTTGAAATGCTTTATTGAATTAAAAACATCACATTACCATTGGCTAAAAGAGGAGACGGTTATACTTGCCAATAACTTCTGCAACAAATGCCAGCTATCAGTGCCAATTTTTTTTTCCATAATTCATATTTCCGTAGACAGCTTTGAGTCTTACAACACTAGCACTCTGCAGACAGATATGAAAGATTCAGTGGTGATGGTATGTGTGTGTGCAGGGGTGGGGGCTCAAGAGCCCTAAAAATTCAAATGGACTGTGTTTACATTTTTCTTGGTTTTCTGATGTGTAAGTGTTTAAGAAAGCAGCAGCCTGGCTAACATTTGGGACCTGGGGCTGCTCCCAAAGAGCTATAACAATGTTTTTCCAAGTTATTTATTCTAAACATTTGAGTGAGAAAGCACCTTTTAATTCTGATTGGTCTTAAAACAGCTACTGATTGTGCATGGCAAAAGAACACACACAGAAGTCCAGGCAGAAGGAGATTCTGCATCCAGAATTCCATCCAGAGAAGAGCCAGAGTTCCCGGTGAGTCTGGTGCTTGCTCTGGGGACAGACTCTGGCCCAATGCTCTTGAGCACCAGGCTCCTGGCCTTCTCTGGGCTATGGGGCAACTGCTGGAGACAGTGAACCCCTTCGCAGAAGCTTATTTATAAATGCATAAAATAGAATAAGTATGAATCTAAAGAAAACCAATTAAACTGAAATAATGGTTATCAAAGGACAAAAAAAAATCCATATTCATGATAGCATGTTGTATGTTTCTCTTTACCAACACATTAAATAACAAGACATGGCCCTGAGTCTAACAACCACTGTGATTCTGAAGCGGTGGAGAGTGCCAAGGATATTTTCAAGATATCTGCCACCACTGTGATGTGACATGAAAGTATCCGCAATTCCAGCCCTCAGCAACAGTCATGGATTTGGCTAAGACTGCTGTGGCTTACTGTCTCCATTGTAATGGATGGAAATACTAATTTCAGGTACAGGTTGGTGAAGAATAAAGGTAAAATCTTTTTTGCATCCCAGTTCATGAATCCTATGAAATCTACCCATGGACCCCTTGGAGGTGGTCTTAAATGAAGCTAAGACCCTCTGCTTTAGTGCAATTACAAAGATAGGTAAAAGAGAAATGTGATCTGCTGAGACTGGGGAGCACTGCATCTTCTACTGGTGAAGAGACTGGGGCTGTCCTTGAGGCAAATAAGCTTTTATTTCTCATAAAAGTCAGGAGCAAAATGAAAACTGGGGCAAGATGGCAGGGTAGGGAGTGCCAGGACTTAGTCCTTCTACAAGAATGACTATTAAATGGGCAGGAACTGTCTGAAACAACCATTTTGAAACTTTGGAGACCAGTATAACACTGTACAGCATCCAGGGAAGAGTGGAAGGGAGAGGCCGGGAAATTATGGTAAAGGCCAGTAAATTGCTCTCTCCCCGCAGCGGCTACCAGTGCCCATCCCCTACTCTCACAGTAGGCAGCTACAGTGGGGTCCAGCCTTTGGCTAGCTCACTGGTGACAGAAAGGGACGTAAAAATCCTCTTCCCAAGACCAGGGGAGGGCATGGCCAATTGCTGATTATGGCTTTTGACTGGTGACTTTGGATCACTGGGGACCTGTTTCAAAGGGTAGAACTTGTTCCAACCTACCCTGGACAAAGGCTGCAGTGGCACAGAAGACTTAAGGATGATACAGTTCCTCAGGGCTGTGGGGGACAGTTAGTTGAAGGGCTATATTTGCTGGGCAAGCCAAGAAAATTTACCTTTGGGGAGCCATAGAAGCTCCTGCGTCCTTCCTGATCCTCTCACCAGGACACTTTGGAGCTGGTCTGCACCCCCTTTATGCATCCCTGGACAAGCATGATTTGGAGAATTTTACAAAGAATTTTGATTCACAGTTCCCTATGAAATAATGGGATGACTTGAGATGTTATGACATTGTGGTAGACTGAATCATGTTCCCCACAAAGACATGTCCGAGTCCTAATCTCCAGTCCTGAGGGTGTGGACTCATTGATAAATGAAGATCCCAACTGAACCCCAGCCTTAATGTGGTAGGACTGGAGTCCTTATCAGCAGAAGAAATTTGGAGACAGAGACAGAAGCCACAGTAGGATACAGAAAAACACAGATCACCATGTGATCAAGGCAGACACTGAGCCATCACCAGAGCACTACAGAAAGCATGGCCTACCAAATCCTTGGTTTTAGACTTCAAGTCTCCAAAACTGTAAGGCAATGGATTACTGTTGTGTAAGTCAACCAGTTCTGTGGTATGTTGTTATAGCAGCCCTGGCAAACTAAGACAGATATCAAGTATGGTATGAAGAACTGGACAATCGGTGCATTGGTTTGGAGATATGCTACAGTGATGGGAGCCTCAAGTAGACCAACATCTGAATGGAATATGTCATGGACCTTAATGTAACATAAATTACACCATCTTCTTAGTGGAATGAAATTTAAAGGACAAATGTGCTTTCACAACTCATCCTTTCATAATCTATTTCTAATGCACTTAAGAGACCACAGGCAGAAGCCATTTTATGATTATGTTTTATTTCCTTTGTTAGCTTATTATCTACAACTCTTTGCTGCATTATTTATCGGTTGCCTTATGTTATATGTCTTTAACTTCTCCCAGTCTGTCTTTATGTGATATTATTCCACTTCAGGTATAGTATAAAAACCTACACTATACTTCCATTTCCTCCCTTTCTAGCCTTTGTGTGGTTATCAAACATTACACTTTTTATATATGTTATAAACCCTATACTACAGTATTAGTTTTCTAAGGCTGCTGAAACAAATTATCACAAATTTGGTGGCTGAAAACATCATAAATTTATTCTCTTACACTTTCAAAGGCCAGAGATCCAAAATCAGTCTCACTGAGATAAAGTCAAGCTGTCAGCAGGGCTGGTCCCTTCTGGAATTTTTGAAGGGAGAATCCATTCCCTTCCCTTTTTCAGCTTCTGGAGGCTGCTGTATTGCTAGGCTCGGGGCCCCTTCCTGGCATCATTCCAACCTTTTATTTCTGTGGTCACATTTCCTATTTCTCACTCTGATATTCTGCCTCTCTCTTATAAGGACCTTTGTGATTACATCCAGCCTACCCAGATAATCCAGGATAATCTTCCCATTTTAAGATTCTTAATTTAATTGCATCTTCAAAGCCCCCTTCTCCGTGTAAGATAGCACTTGAAATGTGGAGATGGACATCATTTTTGGGGGAGTGAGGGATGAGGGGGCAATTATTCTACCTACTACAACTATGTTCTTAGCATTTTTGGTGAAACAGTTACTTAAATGCAAAAAATCTTCTAACGAAATTGAAATAATAAGGAAAAAAACATATTTATTTATCCATGGAGTTTCTACTTCCAGCGTCCTTCATCTGTTTGCAGAGATCTATATTTCCACCTGGTATCATTTTCCTTCTGCTTGAAGGACTTCCTTTAATAATTCTTGTAATGTGGCTCTACTGGTGAGGAATTTTTAAAGCTTTTGAATGCCAAAAACTATTTAACTTCCATTTTTGAAAGTTGTTTTCACTGGATATAGAATTGATGGGTTTATTCTTTCAGAACTTGAAAGCTGTGGCTCCATCATCTTCTTACTTGCATTGTTTCTCATGGGATATCTGCTGTCAGTTTTTCTTTGTTCCTCCTAAGGGAATGTGTCTTTTTTCCTCCAGCTGCTTTTAAGATTTTCTCTTTATCTCTACTTTTAAGCAATTTGATTATGATTTTCCCTGGCCTATATTTATTTGTGTTTCTTGTGCATGGGGTTTGTTCAGCTTTTTGGATCTGTGGCATTACAGATTTCATCAAATTTGGAAAAATGTCAGTGATTATTTCTTCAAATATTGTTTTCGCCTACCTCCTCATTTCCTTCAGAGACAACAATTACACATTTATGATGTCACTTGAAGTCCCAAAGCTTACTGTTACTGTGTCCCTTTTTTCCAGTTATTTTTCTTTGCATTTCATTTTCGATAGTTTCTATTACATGTCTTCAACTTCACTAATCTTTTCTCCTGCAATGTCTAATTTGTCATCAATCCAATCCGGGACACCTTTCCTCTAAGACACTACAGTTTTTCTTTCTGTAAGTTCCATTTGAGTCTTTTTCATATCTTCCATGTCTCTACTTAACATGTTCAATCTTTCAGATACCTTCTTGAACATACAGAATAGGGTTACAATTAGTGTTTTATTGCCCCTGTCCACTAATTCTATTATCTGTGTCATTTCTGGGTCCAATTTAATTGATAATTTTCCTCATTATGGAGCATATTTTTCTGCTTCTTTGCATGCCTGGTAATTTTTAATTTAATGCCAGATAGTTTGAATTTTACCATATCAGATCCTGGATATTTTTGAATTTCTATAAATATTTCTGAGCTTTGTTCTAGGACTTAAGTTAATGAAATCTGTTTGATCCTTTTGTAACTTGCTTTTAAGTTTTTAGGCAGGACCAGATCAGCATTTAGTGCAGAGCTAATTTTGTCCCACTACTGAGACAAAATCCTTCTTTGTATTCTACCCTAGGCCTTATGAAAAATGAGATTTTCATGCTGGCTAGCGAGAACAGGAAATCCTCTTAGTTTATAGGAGTTTTAGATATTGTTCCTTCTAATCTTTTCAGATGGCTCATTTCCTGGCCTCAGGTAGTTTTCTCACACTCATGCCTTGATTAGTACTAAGTTGAATATTTGAGGGTACCTTCTGCAGATGTGTGGGGTTCTCTCTCTGTGCTGTTCTTTGCTCTGTGATACTCTGCCCTGCAAACTCTAGCTGCCTTAGCCTTTCTGTACTCCCAACTCTGAGTGCTCAACTCAGGCAGACTGCTGCTTCTTTGCGGTCTTCCCTCCCTATGCAGCAGCCAGGAGACTCTCTCCAGGCAATAAGCTAGAGCAAACATAGGGCTCACCTCATTTGTTTCTCATCTCCCAGGGAACAGCCTTCACTTTCTGATGTTCAAAGTCTTGAAAATTGTTCACTTATAGATTTTATGTTTTGTTAGATGTTTCAGGTAGGAGGGTAAATCTTGTTCCTGTTGCTCCATCTTGGCCAAAAGCAGAATTGGGATAAGAAGTTTATAGGCAACTTTGGAACCAGGATCATTTCATTTGATGATATCCATTTTAATCCTCTAGGATATTAAAGAGTCATAATGCTTATGAAGATCAACAATGGCACTGGATTAAAAGGCATTTCTGATAGGATCTGGATGTCTCTGGCTGCCTCAGGAGAACAGGTTTTGGATGATACCTTAATTTTTCACTGTCTCCAGGAGTTCACCATGGAGAAATGCTGAACCTGAAGATTTACAGATAGATTGGTTCTGTCCTTCCAAAGATGGGAATCAACGTTATCCAGAAAGGTAATAATGACCAGATGTTAGGTCACATAATTTGGGCAGTGACGCGGTGACGGATCCTGTTCTCAACACTTTATAGGTATAAACTCACCAGAAGCCTGAGATTTTCCAGTGAGGATGCTAAGGCACAGAGAAAAAGAGATGGTCACCAGGAACCAGTCTGTAGTCACTCAGCACCAGACTCACTGTTCATCCTCGAATAGTTTCTTGTCCTGGGAGGCATTTGACAAAGTCTTACATGTTACGTTGGTGAACCAGAAGGAGAAATGTGAAATCAGGGCTAGAGGTCAATGCTTTATATAGGGAAGACTCAAGGGTTTCTTCCTTGACTCCAAGCTTGTCCACAGGTTTGTCAGTGGTTGGATGAACTCACATAAGATGGATGTAAGAAGTGTGCTGTTGGGATCCTAACACAGCACATACTTATTATATGCCTGCCATGTGCCAGGCACTGCTCAAGGCAATTCAGAAATGCTAATAGGCAAAAACAAAGATTCCTCCCCTTGAAGGGTTTATGATTTAGCAGAGGGAGATTTTCTAAAAAAAAAAGTCATGATAAATAAATAAATTATACAGTATTTTAGAAGACAAAAAGTGCTATGGACATAGGGCATTGCAGGGGTTGGGAGAAAAACGTCAGCAGGTTGTACTTTCAAATAAGGTGGTCAGGGTTAGACCTCCTAGCAGGAGATAGATTAAAAAGAACTCAAGAGAGATAAGGGATATGAAAATCAATTATGTAATACATCACATTAAAGAACAAAGGAAAAAATACATGACCATCTCAACTGAGGCAGAAAAGGCATTTTACAAAACCCAGCATCCATTCTTGATAAAAAAGAATTAGAAAATTAGAAATAGAACTCAACACAATAAAAGGCATATATGAGAAATCCACAGCTAACATATTCAATGGTGACAGACTGAAAGCCTTCTCTCTAGGATCAGGGATAAGACAAGGATGCCCACTGTCACCTCTGTTATTTCAACATTGTACTGGAAGTTACAGCCATAGAAGTTAGGCAAGAAAAAGAAATGAAAGGCATCCAACTTGGAAAGGAAGAAATAAAGCTTTCCCTATTGCAGATGACATGATCCTATATATACAAAATCTGGAAAAATCCACAACAAAGCTACTGGAACTAATAAATGAATTCAGCAAACAAGATCAACATGCAAAAATCGGTAGTGTTTTTACACACTAGTAATGAACTATGTGAAGAGGAAATTGAGGGAAAAAACACCATTTACAATAGCAACTAAAAGAATCAACTACCTGGGAATAAATCTAACCAATATTTCAAAATTCCAACAGCTTTCTTTGCAGAAATGGAAAAGTCAATCATCAAATTTATTTAGAAGGCTAAGGAGTCCCAAATAGTCAAAGCCATTTTGTAAAAGAAGAATGAAATAGGACTCATTCTTCCTGATCTTAAAACTTATTACAAAGCCACAGTAATCAAAACTGCATGACATTGGTATAAGGACACACATGTAGACCAAGGAAATCGAACTGAGAGTTCAGAAATCAACTCTCACATTTATGGCCAACTAATTTTTGACAAGGGAGCAAAGATTGCTTAATTGGGAAAGAACAGTTTCTTCAACAAACGGTTCTTGGAGAAGTGGATTTTCATATGCAAAAGAATGAAGATGGACCCCTACCTTACACCATACACAAAAATCAACTCAAAATGAATCAAAGACCTAAATATAAGAACCAGAACTATAAAACTCTCAGAAGAAAACATAGGGATCTTCAGGAACTTGTGTTAGGTAATGGCTTCTTAGACTTTATACCCAAAGCAGAGCAACAAAAGAAAACACAGGTAAATGGGACTTCATCAAAATTTTAACAAAAATTTTAAACTTTTGTGCCTCAAAGGACTTTATCATGAAAGCAAAATGACAACCTACAAACTGGGAGAAAATATTTGGAAACCTCATATCTGACAAGGGTTTAATAACCAGAATATAGAAAGAAATCCTGCAAGTCAACAACAAAACGACAAACAATCCAATTTAAAAACAGGCAAAAAGACATTAACAGACATTTCTCTGAAGAATGTCATTTCTCTAAATGTCTGAAAAGCATGAGGAAAGATGCTCAACATCATTAGCCATTAGGGAAATGCAAATCAAAACCATAATGAGATACCATTTCACACCCATTAGAATGACTACTGTTAAAAAAAAAAAAACAGAAAATTAAGACTGTTGGAGAAGATGTGGAGAAATAGGAACACTCATTCACTGCCGGTGGGAATGTAAAATGGTGCAGTCATTGTGGTTTTGTGGTTCCTCAGACAGTTAAGTATAGAATTACCATGTGGCCTGGCAATCCCACTAATAGTTACATACCTAAAAGAATTGAAAGCAGGGGGAGAACAGACATTTGCACACTGATTTTCATAGTGGCATTGTTCACAACTGCCAAAAGATGGAAGCAACTCAAGTGTCCATCAACCAATGAATAGATAAACAAAAGGTGGTGCATATAAACAATGGAATATTATTTAGCTGTAAAAGGAATGAAGTTCTGATACATGTGACAACATGGATGAACCTTGAAGACAAGATGTTGAGTAAAATAATCCAGATACAAAAGGATAAATATTGTATGATCTCACTGATATGAAATAATTAGAATAAGCAAATTTGATAGTCAGAAACCAGAAATACAGACTACCAGGGTCCAGGGTTGGGGCAGGGAACCGGGAATTCATGTTTAAATTGTAGAGTTTCTATGTGGGGTGATGGAAAAGTTTTGGTAATGGATGGTGGCGATGGTGGCACACCACTGTGAATGTAATTCACACCACTGAATAATATATGTGTATGTGCTTAAACGGGAAATTTTAGGTTACATATGTTACTAGAATGCAAGTTTAAAAACGTAGAATTGTACAATACAAACAGGGAATCCTAATGCAATAGGTTTATTGTACTATTAACTATAGTTAATATATTATATAATACACATATTTTGTATATAATAATGTTCATTCATCAATTGTAACAAATGTACCACACTAATACAAGATGTGCATAATGGGGATGGGGTATGTGGGAACTATGTATTTTCTGCATGATTTTTCTGTAAACCTACAACTTCCCTACAAAAAAGGGAGAGAGAGAGATAAGGGTTATTAGTGCTGTGGACAAACTGGGAGAAGCATCTAGGCAGAGCAAACAGCCGGCATGAAGAGGGCTGTGTCCCTGCCAGGGGCGTGCCTAGTGGGGAAAGGAAGAACAGGGGAGGTCAGCATGGCTGGAACAGAGCAGGCGAAGAGGAGCGTAGCAGGAGGTGAGGATGGGAGGTGAGGGGGCTGGGTACAAACCAGCACCAATGAGACAGTGTCACAGGGAAGAAGGCAACAAAGCCCACATGGACACACTCTCCTGATTAACTGGACATCCACTGAAATACAGAATCATAAAGGCCTGAAATTGGGAGCATAGTGACAAAGCAGGCCCTAGACTCCTGAAACGTGGCTCTGTGTTAGTTTGGATCTGATGCACAGGAGGTGTCCATGGGCCCAGGGCAGCATCCCCAAAGGCCTTGGTTCCCAAGGGATGACAGGGAAACGTCAGGCTCCCTGCCCCTCGTTTTCCCCAGGAGTGCCAACGAGCATGAGCGTGGCATCGTCTTCAGTTGGAAAGTCACTGTCACCTCTCCATTACAGTCATGCTAAAGAGCACATCACTAGCCTCGCAGGCAACATAACCCCACTAACTAGCAGAGGCTGGTGGGCAGCCACCAAATCAGCCTTGCAGACGGGTGCTCCTTCACGTCCCTCAGGGATTACACCTGCTGGAGACTGGGGACAAAAAACGCTGACTTCACTCAGCTTATTACTTATGAAATGCTCAAGGAAAGGGTATATTTTGCAGTTCCTGGTGAGCTGTAGGAACAAACATTCAGCTTCATTGAAACTTACCAAATGGAAAGATCACACTTTATATACATGGATGGTTTTGAGTGCCTACAAAGAAAGGTGCCACACACCTGAGCAAATTCTGATTTGTCACTCTCTAATGGTCCTTTGAACGCAGAAAGATGCTGGTGAAGGAAAATAAAGTATCACGGAGCCTTCCTCCTTTTGGGTTTGGGCTCTGTATTTGAATGACTGCAGCCTTCCTCTACTCTCTCGGGCAAAGACAGACCTGGGCTTGGTTTCCAGCCTTACCCATTTCTGGCTGGGTGGCCCTGGCCCATTACCAACCTCTTAGCCTGTTTTCTCATCTGTTCATTGGGGTTAAAATGAAAACCCCTGCCTCTGAGGGTTGCAGTCAGGGTTTCGTGTGAGTGTGAGTACAGAGCCCAGCCCGGGAGATGGTGGGTCCCAACATCCGCTCCTCACCCACCCTGGCTCCTAGGAGGGAGGATGGCTTCAGCTGTCAGGGAGGGGATATCTGCCCAGCTCCCTCCCCACTCAGTCCTACTCCTGGTGGGGAAGCATGGCCAGATCTGCCACCCAGCCCCACCAGCCCTGGGTGAGACTCCAGAGAGGGCGAGAGGCTGCCCTGGGTCCCCTGTCTCAGCTGCAGGCTTTCGTCTTCTCCATCCCTGGTACCCGAGACCCCTCTGCCCATCCTGGGTGCTCACTGTCCTCTTTTGGGGCTCCAGCCACATAGATCTCGTGCTGTCTCCCCACCATCAAGGACCCTCTGAAACCTGCCTGTTCTGGTGGTTAAGTGACATCAATTCATTGGAAGGGATCGGAAGCTGGGGCAGGCTAGCAGGATGCCTTCTGGCTTGCAAATGACCGTATGAGCAAGACGCTCAGCAAGCCAGCAGTGGCTGACGATGGGCATTCACGCCCCGAGGCAGGTGGCTGGGCATGAGCAGAGACTGGGGCTCATTGTGCCCCCCACGTAGGTGTCCTCTGACCTGGCTGCTATAGGGCAGAAGGCACAAGGCCCCAGGGTGTTAAGTGGGAGGCAGATTCCCCTTCCCAAGGCCTGGAAGGGACCCTCGCCAGCCTGCTACCTGGGGAAATGAGAGGAAATTCAGGAAAAAATTTTGGATAAATGTTACTTAGAGAATCAGCATAGCAAGAAGCAACAGCCTGGTTTGGAGCCACTGCCCTGTTTTGCACTCCCAATACTGACAGGTTTTGCCCCAATTTCTTGAACCGTTTCACTCAGGAAGCACTTGGGTGGCAGCATCCCGTCTCCTGGAAACTGGGCTGACCCAGTTCTGCTGGCCAGGAGGCCAGGACTCCCATTCCAGAGGCACCGTCCCGCCATGTACCTGCCTGCCTTGGTGTGGGCTCCAGCCTGAACTCTTGCTCCGGAAGCCCACCCAGCTCTCTGGACCTCCTCTCTGAGTCTGGATGCTCTGAGCCCCAGGTCTTATTCAGCCCTCACTTAGGCTACCCATTCTCTGGGGGGCTCCTGAGTCCCAAGTAACCTTAGCTGGGTCTCCCGCTTCTGTGCTATTTCTGCCCTGGGCTGGAGGGGTGGACCACAAGCTGCTCTGGCCGTCCTTGGGGCCAGGGCCTCCCCTGTCTGTGCATAGATGGCCACAGGCTCCGTGGAGACTGCCCTGCCCCAGGCCCAGGCAGGCCCCTCTTGGCACCTTGCCCCTCCCCAGAGAACTGGCCAGGCATGTGCCTTGCAGTCCACATCAGTGTAAAATAAAGTGAACCCAAGTCAAATCGACTTGGGGTCAAATCCTAGCTCTGCCACTTACTAACTGAGCAATTTTGAATGATCCCCTTAACCTCTGATTCTTGGTGTTATCATCTATGAACTGGGGATAGTAATTTGCAGAGCTGTGAGGATGAAACGGGAGCACACATGTTGGAAGTTCTGGACACACGTGGGCACTGCCCAGTAAATGGAAACTGTTAACGGTGGTATTGTCATTATTATTGTACATAAACTTATACCATGTTACATTTGCTCAATCTGATATACTCCAGCATTAGAAAATTTTAACTCTCTTCCATATCTGTTCAGAATTTGAAATAAAGTGACTCTGCATCAATTCCAAGAAGGAATTTTCTTTTCCCTAGTGTCCTAAAGTTTTAATGTTAAAACATTAGGCCACTGGTGTTGGTAGTAATGCTGTAGTATCCCTCTGCAAAACCCTGTACATATGGGAGTGTGTGTGTGCGCGTGTGTGGATGTGAATTCATGTGCACCTGTATACATTCCTGAGCAGGTGTGTGTACTTGTGTCTGTGTATGTGAATCAGTATGTGCACAATTGTCATTCACAGTAGTTACGTTCTATAAAGTTGTTGTAAACACTGCATTAGCAAATACTGAACCACCACTCCCAGGGGAAATACAGGGTTAGGGTCGTGTGAGCCTCTGGTCAGAACATTTTCTTCACTTGATCAACACTTAACCTTATTTTATGTGAGTTTTTGTTTAAAGACACCTTATTTAATATACATCGTGGATTCATTGAACTCACAGCCAGCAGACAATAACTCAGGCCTGAGCGAAGCTCCACTAACACACGTATTTTCTCCATAAGGCACATCGCAGCCTTATCATTATCATGCCTGGGAACAACAGATAGCACTTTAGTTCTAAACAGTTTACCACCAACACAAAGCAGAAAAGTATGAAAAATATGGCACTAAATACGTCTGTGCAAAGGACACGTGTTTACAGCATGAGCTGAAACAAGAAGGTAGGGCATCATCTTGTTCGACCCCAGCCGGGATGTGCATTGGGTGACTCGAATCTTTTGCCACTCTATGCGTGTCTGTGAATAACTATGAAAGTACAGTGAGTATTAATTTGGGGGTTGCAAATAAATTTTAGAGAGTAGGCAAATTCCAAATACAGAATGCACGGAGAGTGAGGACTGACTCTATGTGTGTATGTGTAGGCACATGCATGTGGTGTGTGTGCAGGTGTGAGACTGTATGTGTGCAAGACTGTATATGTGCACGTGTGTGGGTGTGTGTAGGTGGGTGTGGGTCTGAAAGACTGTGTGTATGAGTATATGTATGTGCATGTGTGCATGTGTGTGTGTGCACATGGGTGTGTTGCAGGCATGAGTGTATGTGTACATGTGTGTATGATTGTGAGTGTGTGCACATGTGCCCATGGGTGTAAGTCTGCGTGCAGGTGTGAGAATGTGTGCATGGTTGTGTGTGTGCACATGTGCAAGCGTGGGAGTGTGCATGCATGTGAGTGTATGTGTGAACATGCACATGAATACCCTGTGTCCTCCAGCCTGCAGTGGGAGGGCCAGGTCACCCCTCCCCGAGTGGCCCTGCACATTCCTCACCTCCATGTTCCTGCAGAAGGTGGCGTTGCTGCCGAACAGGATCTGGCACTGCTCGCCGGCGCTGTACTGCATGCCTGGCAGCTTGTGTGGGAGGCGCACCGCGTGGCGGCTCCTGGGGTCTGTGACCAGCAAACAGGTGCTGACTTTCGACCTGAAAGGGGTGACAGGCAAGTCGACTTGGAAATGGACCACCTGGGTCTGTGTTTTGATTTCTCAGCCACCATGAAGGATGCACGTCCACATTATTTATGAGCAGAGGCCCTGGGCACCGGATGCACGGATTGTACTTATGGGAATCCTGACTCTTTTCCCACCAGGTGGAATGCAGGTCATTACCCTGAAGACAGTGAGAGCTCGGGAGCTAAGAAAGAGGCCTGGGGATAAGGCCCAGGTAAGTGACTGTACTTAACTTTGAGAGTTTGAGCACTTTCTTTGTTGGATATGCATTTTGAAGTAGATTACTGCAATGTTCTCTTAGAGTACAGCTTTGAGCAAAAGTTGCTAGGAATACAGGAAAAGCTCGAGTAAGCACTGTTTGGCAGTTCTCCTGGAAGGGCCTGGAAGGCCTTGGAAGCCCTACTGGACTGGTTCTCTCACCTCAGCACTCCCCCTGCCATTTCTGCATGCTGACCCCTGGGACACTTTGCACGGGGCTCTGAGGTCTTAGCCAGGATGGGGGTGCTCACTGTCAATTAGAAAAACACCTACTAAAAACTGAACCAGGGATCGTGAGAACATGGCTGTCTTCAGAGGATAAATATTTGAACGCTTTTATGTTTCAATTCCTAAAACAAGGCAGATGGAAGTAAAGTGGAAAGCCATCCACTTGCCAAGATTCTTCAAGGAGAAAGTTGCATACATGTAAGTACGTGCATGCTGACACAGAGCCTCCTCTCTTGGGCACACACACACAGCCCCAGGAGCAGAGGCAGGCCCAAAGCTGTGCACATTGAGTACACGAAAACACCCTACCTTGTTTCCCTCTTGGTAAAATGAAATAATGCCAAGTGATTTCCACAAGCTCATTCAGATTCTGTGATAACAAATACTACAAAGCAGCCTTGTACAAAGAACTCAATGTTGCCCCCAGCAGGAGGAAAGCATCAAGAAAGATGTGGATGTGGAGAGAGCTACAGTGGTGCCTGCTTACCACTTCGCGGAAGCCACTGCATACATTTATGGCTTCCTGGTAAAACTGCATAGGAAGGGGAGACTGCAGACTTCCCTCCATATCCCTGGAGTGGGTGGATTAAAATGGCTAAGCAGTGAAGGTCTCAAAGGCTGGAAAAACACAACTGCTTGACAAATCCCTGAGATCCTGACACTAAGGAACTGCATTGTCTGTGGGTGTGAATAGCTGTTTGACAAAGGTCTGGAATTGGATGGCCAATTACACAAAAATCTGAGGAGAACGGAATGGCCCCGAGACTTTCCAGAAAGGGAGCCGCAACAAGATAAACAAATCTGCTCCCCACACGCCAAGGAGGTGAGCAGCCCTCCTCCCCAGCCAACTCACTCCCTTGTCGAGGGAGCCAGTGCCGCGACCAGGAAGCGCTCAGTTCTGCACCTACCCAGGAGTGGAGTCTACTCATGGTCAAAACACTGCCAGGAAAGGAAATGGGTTCTCGGTATCCCGATCACCATTTTCGGTGGCCAATTAGGTACCCGACGTCATGCTAGATGCAACCTTGGGAAGAGGCGTCCAGCAGCCCACGAGCCTCAGTGCCCACCTGCTTCTGGCCAGCTGGGGGCTCTGAACGACATTCATTTCTCCTTCTTGGATCTGCAGCGACTCCGATTTATTGTTGCCTGTTGGAAGTGCTTTCTGTGGTAGGGCTTCTACAGGGTGATGCAAGACTTACTTGAGGAAGTTCTCGAGGTCGTCCCGACTGCACGAGGACCAGGAGAGGTCGCTGGGGCTCCGGCCCTTCACCCACTCCCCTGACATGATGTGGGACCTGCCGGCGCAGGACGCGTGCTCGTCGTCGTGGTTCATCCCCAGGCTGCCCGAGGGAGGGGGAGAAAAGCACAGTTAGGCCACAGGCGTCTCACGTCCGGCACCAGACGCCGGCACAGAGGCTACCCTAAACCGAGTGTGAAACACAAAAGGTGACGTGGGGTGAGACCCCGTTCTCATGGAGCAACCAAGAGCCCTGAGTTTGTAGGGAAATCGTCAAGGTACTGGATTCACTCCTTTAGTAAATGATGATTGACTGAGCGCTTAATAGAGGCTAATAGTGTTCACTAAATAAGTGAATGCCAGATGAATGAGCAAAGGACTAACTGTAGTAATTAACTGTGGTACTATAGTTCTTGAACAGCAAGCTTCTGATTAGACACACCAAACACGATGAAATAAAAATGAAAAAAAAATAAGTGAAATTAAATACAAATTAAACTTAACATAAAAAATTAAATAAAAATTAAAACAGCCCAATGTCAACCATTTAAAAGTGTTTTGTGGGCCTTAGAGTTAGGTCATTGAGCTAAGAGCTCATGGGAACCCATCCAAGGCTCTGACTTACAGAATAGCAGGGATTCAAGTCTTTAAACTCATGGAAAAAAATGTGGCTTTTCCATCTTCCCAATCACTATACCTGGGTCTACCAAGATCACAGCCTCTCTGGCTGTGGGTGGCTGATCACAAACCTTAAATTTGACCTGTTTAACATTTTTAAATAAAACTGATGATAGAGCTTTGAAATGAATAGATCTGAACATTTTGATGGATTCAATGAACTCTGTTACATGTGTAGAGGTGATAGAAATAAAATGTGCTAGGGGTTGAACTGTGTTCACCTAAAAACTATGTTCCATTCCTAAACTCTGGGCCTGGAGTGTGACCTGACTTGGAAATACGGTCTTGGAAGATGCTATTAGTTAAGATGAGGGCAAACTGGATTAGGGTGGACCCTAATGCAATATGACTGGAGTCCTTCTCTGAAGGGGAAAATTGGGCAGACAGACAGACAGGTGAGGGAAGAGGACCCTGTGACGTCAGAGGTTGAGCACTCCATGGATTGCTGACAAATCACCGGAAGACAGATGAGGCAAGGAAGGAATCTCCCCTCCAGGTATAAGAGGAAGCCTGGCCCTTCCATCACCTTGATTTTGGACTTCTAGCCCCCAGAACTGTGAGACAATAAATGCCTGATGTGTCAAGCCACCCAGTTTGATGTGCTTTGTTATGGAAGCCCTAAGAAACTTATACAGAATCTCTCAAGGAAAAAGTGCCTCCAACTTCCACCCAAGAATGATCAGGTAAGATTACAGCATGTGGACCTGGCAGAATGACCAGGTATGATTACAGCCCGTGGACCTGGTAGAATGATCAGGTAAGATTACAGCACGTGGACCTGGCAGAATGACCAGGTATGATTACAGCACGTGGACCTGGCAGAATGACCAGGTATGATTACAGCACGTGGACCTGGCAGAATGACCAGGTATGATTACAGCACGTGGACCTGGCAGAATGACCAGGTATGATTACAGCACGTGGACCTGGTACAATGACCAGGTATGATTACAGCCCGTGGACCTGGTAGAATGACCAGGTATGATTACAGCCCGTGGACCTGGTAGAATGACCAGGTATGATTACAGCACGTGGACCTGGTACAATGACCAGGTATGATTACAGCACGTGGGCCTGGTACAATGACCAGGTATGATTACAGCACGTGGGCCTGGTACAATGACCAGGTATGATTACAGCACGTGGACCTGGTAGAATGACCAGGTATGATTACAGCACGTGGACCTGGCAGAATGACCAGGTATGATTACAGCACGTGGACCTGGCAGAATGACCAGGTATGATTACAGCACGTGGACCTGGCAGAATGACCAGGTATGATTACAGCACGTGGACCTGGTACAATGACCAGGTATGATTACAGCACGTGGACCTGGTACAATGACCAGGTATGATTACAGCACGTGGACCTGGTACAATGACCAGGTATGATTACAGCACGTGGACCTGGTACAATGACCAGGTATGATTACAGCCCGTGGACCTGGCAGAATGACCAGGTATGATTACAGCACGTGGACCTGGTGAAGCTGTTCTGTCACCAACCTTGGCAGGTGTGGTCCTTGTTCATGATGGCCACGACCCAGGGGCCCCAAGATCCCAGTCTGAGTCACTGGTCAGACTTTCTACTTTTCTCCACGTGGTCCCTGACTTGGAAGAAATGAGGCAAATTCAAGGTCGTCTTTGTAGCAATGATCGAAAACATTCAGGGAACACATGCCTGGAGGAAATGAAATGTTTCCCTTTCCAGAGAACATGTATGGCTTCAGAAAGCCTAAGGTTCTGGAACTCTGAGCTGAGTCCTGGGGATATCATCTGTTTACACTCACCCAGGGGCTCCCCTTGCCCAGGTTACCTGCTCACTACAGTCTTCAATCACAGAGGGCCCTGTTCTGGTAGAGCCCCAGGTAAAGAGGCTCTCACTAGCTGTGGTGTGGGGGACATGTCAAACATGTCAAAATTTGCAGTCACCAACTAGACACAGCAGTGTCTTATTTTCAGAAATGTTGAAGTCCCTTAAGCAGAACTCAACCCTCCCTACACAAACTCTGCAAAACCCCCTTCCATACCACCAATTCAACCAGGATTGTGGGCATCGCCCAGCTCAGGTGGTGAAACCTTTACAAACCCAGACCACAACCCTATGGAGAATCAACAAATGAATTCGTTGCTCTCCTGTCTTTCTACTTTCACAAGCTGCTTCCCGTCTCCCTCAGCTGGGATCTCCTGAGCAGCCACCGGCTGGTTTTTTAAAACAACGAGGATGTTTGAAAAATCATGATCAGAGGAAACCCAAGCACTGGAAGATTGGCCTCATTGTGTATGCACAGAGAAATTTTTCACTTGTGACCGTTTCCAAGTTTTCTCTGGTGGTCAGATTGGTCATAAAATGAAAAGAGCCTCCTTCCACCAGGCTGCTGCCAGACTGCTGGCCACAGACCCTGGTATCTAGGGAGACACAAGTGATGTTTATAAATGTACTCAGAAAAGTTGACTGTGCCGTCTATGGCTACACATTCCTGACAGGGATCTGACAAACTAGGTGTGTGTTGTGCTATGTTAGCGTTTCACTCTTTACGCCCTCAGAGAGGCAGCCAAGAGTGGGATTCCTGGGTTTCTGGAGTTTGTGTCCAGTATAGATGTGGCTTGATTTGGTTCAAAATGTTCAAATGTTAACTAAGTCCCTCATAAATTTATGGTGGTGATGAACTAGCATTGGGCTGGGAGGTTTGATATTTGAGATTTCCATAGACTACTATTTAGGTTATTTTTAGTGTAAGTTAAAGATGACTTGACTGAAAAAAAGTCTTTGTTATTATAGGTTTATGTCCCAGGGCACCTATTATTTCTGGCAACATATTTGACCAAAACACGGAGAGTTAAGTACATGCAGTAATTTTAACTTTAAGTCGTGGTGGAATTAAAGACACAGACAGGCCTGGTGTCGCTTTGGACCCAGATGTATTAGACACAACAGGAACTTAAGAGGCTTGAGTTGATTTTATCTTAAAACGAGTAACACGCTGCTTCTGTGCTTGCTTCTGCAAATCCAACACGTTCCCTGCAGGGGTTTCTGAGAGAGTTCCCACTATGTCCCAACCCATCCCAACTTCACCCAAATCCTGAAAGCCAAGGGAGATGGCTAGGGGTTGTAGAGTTGGAGCAGCTACCATTCTGGAAGCTTCTGCTTTACTTGGCTCTCAGAAGTTTTGGAATTTTGATGCCAGATACATGTCAGATCCAGCATCCCTTGAGTGGGCTTGGGAAATGAATGTGTGGGGTAGGATGCAGAATCTAGGGAAACGACTCCCACGAACACAGGCTGTTTGTCGGAGTGGGTGGCCAGCCCAAACCCTACTTTGGTAGCTCTGGGAGCACACTGCCTGTCAATCCCTGTTCAATAATTGATTTTTGATGCTGCTGTAATAGGGATGGTTCATGGCAATTTCTAGGGAATGGTGGTTAGGTTTGGATTAGTTATTGTTAATTAACATAGTGATAACTAATGCTTCAGTGCCAAAGGGGAAAGCCTCCTTTGTCACTATCTTTTGACCAGGACAGGACTGTCCCCCTCCATCTTCTGCCACTCAGAAACTTTGTCTATATGGGCTAAAAGTCACTGGGGGAGGGGGGTGGTGGTAGTTAACAAGCCGCACTAGCATATAACAGTTGAAGAACTGGATTAACTGTCATGAGCATCATTAAACCCACTGATGGAGAATGAGATAAACAGGCAACCAGGATATTACACTTTTCTTGCCCCAGATAAGATTTGTTTGTACCTGAAAATCAGCCCTCCAACTTTCAGGTATTTGGGAACAACGCAATGCCTGGAATAGATCTGGGGCAGCCACAACTCCAGCTACCCCTCCTGCACACCAGAACTGAACACAATGCAGAACCATGTCAGTAAGAATAATCTTAAGAACCATATTAGGAAGAATAATCCTAAAACGCCATTAAACTCTGAATCACTAACTGGTCAATAGTGATCGTAACATGTGGGTGTTAAACACGTTTCATGGCAGGGTAGGTAAAAATGGATAAGGCACACACAGCACCTTCTCTCTCTTTCTCTTTCAACCAACCAGAGTACCGAAATGACAAAAACATGTTAAGTTCCTGAATTTGTAAAAATGTCAGCTGTATGGGTCAGGTCCAGCCCCTCATCCCTCCCCTCAAAGAACTCTTGCCTGTGTGTGTGTGTATGTGTGTGTGTGTGTACAGAAGATTCACACCAATTGGGCTTTTAACATTTAATGTGACAAAATGTCAAGTCAGTGGGTTGAGAGAGAATGAGTAAAATAAAAAGAGAGGCGTGTGTGCTCACAGCCCTGTTCCAGTCAGTGAGCGTGTGTCTGGTACACACTGAGCATGCCCTGCCCTTGGAGGATGTGCCCTAAAGCTGCCTGTTTGCCCTTCTCTCCAGAGGCTCAGTGCCTGGGGACCTCTTACTGTGAGCCAGAGAGCGAGCCTGCTGCCTCACGAATCCCAAATTTCTCCAACAGCTCGGGCATGATGTTTGAAATTTAGATTTTATGTGATGCCCAAGGAAAGGGCTGTTGGTTCCCACAGTGGCTGTGGCCATTACAGGCTCACAGGTCCAATGTGGCACCTTAGCGGTTTTCAAATATAATTTCAACTACACTATTCTCCCCTTTCACCCTTATTTTAGTATGTCTGTCGGAGAGGCAATGTCCTTGGGCTGTTATCCCTGACATTTCCACTTGTATTCTTACAGCCTCCCAGGGAAACAAAGGAAAGAAGCAGCTGCCATTTCCCTCATTCTTGGTGAGTAACTCTGAGGGTGGTAAAAATGGAGTGATTTGCTTCAGGTCTCACCCAACAGGGTAGTCTCCTCGTTCCCGGCCTAGTCTTCTTTTTAGGAGACCGTCTTTCCTGGGCCAAGTCAACCATGTGAGGCACCACTGCTAAGCCTCTCCCCTTCCAGAACAGTCTCCCCCACCCCCCACCTCCCGCTCTCCTCAGACACACGCACACACAGTAGCCTGCTCCAATTCCAGCTCTGCCTCCAATCCTGTGAACGTTTCGAGGAAACTATACAAACAGCCAAAGAGGTTTACATGAAGAGGTTTTATGAAGTCCCCCTTCTGTCTTTGTTTCCCAGGGCTGCCATGACAAAGCATTACCCACTGGGCGGCTTAAAGCCACAGGCGTTTATTCTCTTAGTTCTGGGGGCTAGAAGTCCGAAAGCCAGAGGCTGGCTGGGTCGTGCCTCCTCTCAAACCTGCAGGGGAGAGTCCTCCCTTGCCTCAGTCCCAGCTTCCGGTTGTCGGCAGCCCTTGGCTTGCGGATGTCAATCTCAGCCTCCGTCCTTCCATGGCCTTCTCCATGTGTCCACCCTCTCCTCTTCTTAGAAGGACACCAGCCATGGACTTCACGCCCACTTGAATCCAGTGTGACTTCATCTTAACTTGATCACGTCTGTGAGGACCCCATTTCCAATTTGGGTTACATTCACAGTTACCAGGGGCTTAGAGCTTCACCATTTTTTGGGGGGGGGAAACAGTTCAACCCATAGCACTTTCACAATCTAGAAGCAAAAGTGCTGCAGTTAATTAAACAACATGGTTGCATGGAACCTAGAATGGGGGATGAGATTTTGTGATTCTGTACAGGTTACTGTGATAGCCCGATGCACTCCAGGGTACTTTGGGAAGAAAATAATAAAGTACTTGCAAAGTCCCCTTGAGGGACTGGGGAAAAATGTGGAAATTTTAAACTTCCTTACCTGGGGAATTCCCAATATTCCCACAAGCATTACGGAATCCCAATTTAGTAAGTCAAACCCTCAATCTTAGGGCTTGCACTTACAAAGCTTATTCCTGTAAATAAGCTAAGCCTATGAATAATTATGTCTAAGTGTCACCTCCAGAGAACCTCTTTTGTTGCTCATATGGGGCCATTCTCTCTAAGCCAACTCAGCAGGTGAACTCACTGCCCTCCCCTCTATGTGGGACATGACTCCCAGGGGTGTAAATGTCCCTAGCAATGCGGGACATGACTCCTGGGAATGAGCCTGAACCTGGTGCATCATGGGATTGAGAAAGCCTTCTGGACCAAAAGGGGGAAGAGAAATGAAACAAAGTAGAGTTTCAGTGGCTGAGAGATTTCAAATGGAGTCAAGAGGTCAATTGGGAAGTTATTCTTATGCAGTATATAGATATTCCTTTTTAGTTTCTAGTGTATTAGAACAAGCTGGAAGGAATACTGAATCTGTTTAATGGTAATCCAGAAAACTTGATTCTTGATGATAATTGTATAACTATATAGCTTTTACTGTGTGACCATGTGATAGAGAAAACCTGGTAACTGACACTCCCTTTATCCAGTGTATGGGCAGATGAGTAGTAAAATAATGACAAAAATATATAAATAATAGAGGGCGATAAGGGGTATGGGATGGTTTGGGTGTTCTTTTTTATTTTTTAATATTCTCTTCTTTATTTTGGAGTAAAGAAAATGCTTGAAAGTTGATTGTGGCAATGAATGCACAACTGTATGATGATACTTTGAGTCACTGACTGTATACTTTGGATGGTTTATATGCTGTGTGAGTAAATCTCAATAAAATTGCATTAAAATAAAAGTGCTAAAGTTGAAAGAGCCCTGGCTTTGGGAGCAGACAAACCTGGATGAAAAACTCTAGCTCTGTGTCTTGAGAAAGTAACATTCAACCTCTGAGCCTCGGTTTCCTCACTATGACTGAACAGGGATAACAAACCTAATGTCATTCATTCATTCATTCATTCATTCATTCATTCAACAAATATGTATCAAATGTGTTCTATGAGCCAGACACTGTTCTAGGTGCTGGGCAGTGGCAAAGCCCTGCTTCCACGGACTTTACATTCTAAAGAATGGAGGTGAGGGGTACATGGGAAAGCCTCTGTCAAGGCATCTGGCAAGTAGTGGGTATGGAACAGAGGATACCTCAGTTCTAAGCACACGCACGTGCTGAGGGGAGGAGGCTACAGACCCGGAGCTGCAAACTCAGGTGCTCTTGGGAAGCTGCATAATTACTGAGGCACATGGGAAGATGTAATATAAAAGGGAGGGTGGGCTGGTCATCAACTGCAGAGTTCCTGCCCCACTTAAGGGCCCATTTTTCTTTTGCAATGAGCTAACTGAACAGAACATGCCTGTTCTGGTGGATGTGGTCCAGGAATGGCAAGTGTGAGACCCCAGAGCAGAGGTTTCATGGAACCTCCCACTGGTGGGAGTCCAAGGACCCACCCTTGGGCCGCTGGGGAAGGAAAATCAGGGACCACTGTTGGTCTCTGCTCTGCATGGCCTCATTAAGAGGGATGAAGGTGGTGACCTGGGTCAGAGCTTCCTGTTTGTTTTCATCTCCCAGCAGCAGATCCAGGTTTGAATGCAGCAGGCCTCACTCTGGCTTGGTTCTCTGTGTGTCCAGCAGCCCGGGGTTGGCAAAGGCCAGGAGGGATTAGGTCTAGAGGGTGGAGGCTCTTCTCATCTCAAAGAAAAGCCGCTTCCTGCCCTGGGTGCTTGCTGGCTTGCCAGCCCCTGCCCAATTGGCCCTGCTCTTACATGGCAAGGATGGTACCTGTCACAGTGACCTGGTCTCACCCTTCAGCTCCCCGAGCAAGCCTGGGTACATGCAGGGGCTTGTAAATGGCCGTAAAATAGAAGCAGCAGGTGAACCTCTAGGCCCATTTAACAGACCCACTAGTTCATAAGACAGAGGCTCCTATGATGGCCACCCTTCTGATGCCTCATTAGCAAGAGGCACGTGCAAAATAGGATGGTCCCCAATATGAATGTATGGGGACACAGGCACCCAAGAGCAGCCTCTCCTTGGGAGGCTCATGCCCTTCTTCCCACAGCCCCATGGCTGCTGAATGTATTCGACAAATGGATCCAGAGCCAGACCATGCAAGCACCTGGCTTGCTGCTTCAACACACTTGGAGCCAACTGATGTCTGTAAAAACTTTACACACAAAATCCATAAAGCTATGTTGATGTATGACCTGGGAAAATATTCTATAGAAGTAGGGGTAGGGGTGCGGGGGAGGTCTGACTGCAATTCCAGTTAGAAATTCCAAAACTGGTAAGAATTGACATCTTTCCACTGATGGAATTAAGGATCTAACCTCCCCCCGCCCCCGCCCCCGCCCCCGCCGAAGTGCTATTGTGGAGGGCACAGTATTGATTCAGATGAAACAGCTGTAGGGTGTTTGTTAAAAAACCTACCCCAGTGGGGTAGAGGGAGTAGAAGTAATGAGCTCTCTTTCTTTCTTCACTTTAGCCTTTTCTTTTTCTTTCCAGAATTATCTCAGGTATTTTGATAACGTTACTCTTCAAAATGATTTTGGTTTGTCAAATTCTATAAAAAGTCCTTTTAGCTTGGGATTACACTGAATACCTTGATTAATTTGGGGGAGAACAGACATCATCAAAATTCTGAGCAATGACATCCTGGAAAATACGGCACTTCATTTTCTCAGGCTTTCTTTGGCAAAGTTTTTTCGTTTGTATCATAAATGCGTTATGTTTCTTCTTAGTATCATTCATGGATATTTCATACCTTTGGTTTTTGTTGTGGATGGGTGTTTTGGTTTACTAAAGCTGCTGGAATGCAATATACCAGAAATGGGTTGGCTTTGTCAATGGGGATTTATTAACTTACAATTTACAGTTCTCAGGCTGTGAAAACATCCAACTCAAGGCATAAACAGGATGATACCTGGACTCTGAAGACAGGCTGCTGGCATCCAGGACTCCTCTGTCACATGGGAAGGCACATCTACTGGTCCTTCTCTCCTGTGTTTTGTTGCTTTCAGCTTCTGGCTTCAGTGGCTTCCTCTGTTTTCTGTGGTTCCTCTCTTAGCTTTTCTCTGTACTTCTCTGTTTCACCTCTTTGCTTCTGTATGTGTTTTGTCTTCTTAAAAAGGACTCCAGCAAGAGGATTAAGACCCATCCTCAATAAGGAGGGTCCCATCTCAGTTGAAATAACCAAATCAAAAGGTCCCACCCACAATAGGTCTGCACCCACAGGAATGGATTAAAAGAACATGGCCTTTTCTGGGGTACATAGCTTCAGACTAACACAATGGGGGTCTGCTTTTTCTTTTTCTTTAAGCCATGACTGATGTGTGCAGGGAAGCCATGCATTATTGTAAGTCGGTTTCATAACTAGGCACCATGACAAACCCCTATCGGTTCCAACAGTTTTCCAGATAATTCTCTTAGAATCTCCAAATAATGTTAGCTTTGTCTCTTCCCTTTCAATATTGATACCTCATTTCTTTTTCTTATCTTATAAAATCAGGCAGGACTTCCAAAATCATGTTAAATATAGGTTATAACATGGGTCCCTCTACCCTGTCCTAAAATCTAATGGTAATTGTTCCAGTTTGCTAATGCTGCCGTTATGCAAAACACCAGGAACGGATTGGCTTTTATAAAAGGGGGTTTATTTGGTTACACAGTTACAGTCTTAAGGCCATAAAGTGTCCAAGGTAACACATCAGTACTCGAGTACCTTCACTGGACGATGGCCAATGGTGTCAGGAAAACCTCTGTTTGGAAGGAACGTGGCTGGCATCTGCTTACTCCCAGGTTATGTTTCAAAATGGAGTTCTCCAAAATGTCGCTCTTGAGGCGTTCTGTCCTCTCTTAGTTGCAGCTCCTCTTCAAAATATCACTCTCAGCTGCTCTGAGGTCCCTCTGTTTGTGATCCAATTAACATCCACCTTGAATGGGTGGGGTAACACCTCCATGGAAATTATCCAATCAAACATTTCACTCACAGTTGACTGAATCACATCTCCATGGAAACACTCAAAGGATCCCAACCTAATCAACACTAATAATGTCTGCCCCCATAAAATTGCATCAAAGATAATGGCATTTTGGGGGACATAATACATCCAAACTGGCACAGTAATGCTACTAATATTTGCACACTGAATATATTTGACCTAGATTTCTGATAGGTAAACCTGATCAGCTTACAGGTGCTTTCATCTAAATAATCATTTGAAAAGCCATCCCTTGCTGCCATCTCAGGATAAGGATAAAGATGGTCTGACCTAGTTGGCAAAGTGATGGACCAAGGATAAAGAGGTCCCAGTTGAGGTGAAAGATCTGCCACTAGTGGGTCTGGGGAACTTAGGCAAGGCACCTAATCCGCCCTGGCCCATTTTCCTAGTGGGAAAGGAAGGCACTTGAACCAGATGACTGTTTAAAAGTTTTCCAGTCGGAAATGGAGCAAATTCACAATTCTTGATTTTGTAGGCTGAGCTCTTTCAATAAGATCACCATCTTTTTCAGACATTTCGCAGGGCCCCAGGTCCACAGTGGGTGGCTCACACAGCCCCTGCCTGCAGGAAGCCCACCACTGGGTGGGGGTCACAGGCATGCAAGCAGGTCATCAAAACCAGTCTAAGTGAGTGCTATCCATAAATGTTTCTATGATGACAGAAATGTCTCTGTCTGTGCTATCCAACATGGTGGCCACGGGCCACAGGTGGCTGCTGAATGCTTGAAATGAGCTAGTGTGACCGGGGAACCAGAGCTTTCATTTTACTAAACTTTGACTAATAGAAATTCCAATAGCCTCATGTGTTTAGTGGCTACCAAACCGGACCATGCAGGTCTAGGTGATAATGTGATTCAGCTAACTTGAGCCACTGTGGATCTCATCACACTGGTATAAGGGAATAGCTGTGCTCTTTAGTTACTTACAGCTATGTGGAGAAGACAACCTGAGTACACAACTGGAGAATAATCAGTGCCCTGATCTGGGCGTCAGAAGCTGAAAGCGGTAGGCATTTAGAGAAGGGAGACTTTCACATATTCTCTCATACTGACTCTTTGTATGACAATTTATACACATTTCTCTTCCAAAATGGCTGTGCTGATGATGCCATCTGGAAAGAACCCAGGGCTATTGGGGGGGGGGGGGACATCATGGATCTGAAGACCTAAAAAGACTTTACCTAGCATCCAAGGGAATTAAAGAATATCAGCCTAAAATTTCATTTGCATTGGAAAACACGATAGTTAAAGAGCAAATATAATCTCTGACAAAAAGTGGACTCCTGAAATGCCTTCCCATGGACGCCATTTATGTGCAATTAAATCTGGGACACTCTGTTTCAGAAGCATTTCATCAAAGAAGAGCCAAAATAATGTGCCTTTACTAGTTGAAAAAGGGAATGATGAGGTTTAATCAGACAACACGAGGGAGATAATTTTATTGCTGAAACAGCTCTCCTCCGCTATTTAAAGGAAGATAATTTATTGAAGAAATAGTTTTGTTTCAGAAGACTCTATGGCCAAAATGAGCTCTTCTGGAAATAACCACAGGTACAATGAATGCAATTCCACCTCCAAGAGCCATTATCCCTTCTGAGGCTGCTTGTGTGTCTAGGATGCAGAGGTGACCCCAGCAAAGAACACGACCCACTGATATTCAGGATGATGTGAAACTTGTGCAGACACCATCAACTCCCAACATCAGCAGCTCCAATGAGGCAGTGCTCCATCGAAGTGCCCCTCTCCCAAGGTGCATGTTGACCTCCTGGGACTCACTGTTCCCTTCAAGGCTTCCATGGTCCTTTGTGTGGGCCTGACTGTGATTGTGGGAGGCATGCATGGGGGCCCGGGAGAGTCCGAAGATGCTGGATGATGCAGCAGGAGTGGGGCTGAGCTGGGAACTCCACACTGCCCTCGGGCCTGCCAAGAGAATGCTAAGGATGATAGAATTGACCAATGCTGAATTCTGGATCCAGAGAGATTCTACAAGCACACTGCGTGCCCAGGGTGTGAAGCAAGAACAGTGGAGCTGAAGAGAACAAAGTGTTTCTCTTTGGAGAAATGTGCTTCCAAGGATCTGTCAAGGAAAGACAGTGGGAGTGCAGTGCCATCAGTGGTGTGTGACTTTGTGTGGGAAACTGGGAGAGCTGGTGAAAGTGAGAATATGGTTTCTGCTTCTTAGCCTAAAGGGTTGCTGTTCTCATGGTGCTGCAGGCCCCAGATCCAGAAAAATCACAACTGGGATAGGGCAGGAAATGGAAAAACAGCTGAAACGTTAGAAAGATGCAAACCTTGGGCTAATTTATTCTGCCCCCGCCCCCCACCTCCGCACATGGAGATGTCAAGATGGAACTTGCTGGTAACAACAGAAAGCAAAAAATTATGTGTGTGTAAATGGAGAGCGAATTTCTCAGGTATAGGGAAATCCATGGCAACCCCAAATCTTAAGGATTTGTTCCCTGTGGATACCACAGTGGCAAGCAAGCCAGAAGGTCAAGGTCAATCAAGGTAGTTTCATGCTACCTCTGGAGTATACCTGGCCCGAGCTCTGCAGCGAGGTACAGAAGGGGAGGGAGATGCCTCTTCTTTCCCTTCTCACAGTAACCCCCCTTTACCCCCAAAGTCCCTTGCATTTTAGCATTACCGGCCTTGGTGAGTCTGTTCAGAAGAATGAGCATAATGGCGGGTGTGTCAGGCGTTGTGGGGGCAAAACTGATGTTGGCATCATCACTGCAAGCTGTGTTCCCACCTTCTCTTGCAGGTAAGGTATCACACCACCCTGTGTGTGCTGAAGACTGCCACTCACTCATGTCTGAGCCTGGGAAGCCCAGGGGATTTGGCTTAAATGAGGATTTATTGTCTTTCAACTTTGGAGTCTGGAAGGTTTGCTTCCTCTGGGGGTCAGTAGCATTCTGGCCAGTTTGTAATCCTCGGATTCCTTGGCTTGTCCTCTCCTTTCTCTTCTGGGTTCCACTGACTTCCAGCTTTTGCTCTTCCCCATGGATTTCTCCTCAGAAGCCTTCCAGTACTAGGATGAAGACCCACTCTGATTCAGTTGAGCCACCCCTTAACTAAAAACGACATCTTCAAAAGGTCCTATTTACAATGGGTTCACACCCACAGGAATGGGATTAGGGTAAAGAAGGTGTTTTTTTTTTCCTGGGGTACACAGTTCAATGTACTACGAAGAATAAAGGACAGGGACAAGTGAGCCTGTGCCAGTGTAGCCATCGTGGAGGTGTGGTGGCTGGCAAGGGGCCCTCAGGACACTGGGAACCACGCGTCCACGGCATGAGGCTCGGAACCAGCAGGGAAATCCCGCTGAGGCAGCCCTGCAGAGCCTCATGGCATGAAAGGGGCTCAGAGTCTGCTCTTGGGGCACAGGCCTGGTCTGGAGCCCTGGGCACTGGGATAATCCAGCGACAGGGTAAGGATTGGTGAGAGGCATCCAGAGACCCTGGACATGGCTCTGGGGACACTCAGGGCTCCTCAGACCCACAAGACGGGCCCAGAGAGGTGGTTTTATCTCAGAGTTGGTTCCCTTCAGCTTCAACACCTCCCAGAAGTCATATCTGAAGTACACAAGACATCAATAGAATCAGACCCTTCCTGCCAACCCTTTACATATACCCCAAGACTTGGAGGTCAGGGTTGACAGGGAGACTGAAGCCCCAAGGTCTGAGTTGGTAGATGGGCGCATCTCTGTGGTTTGGGAATGAGGAAAGACAGCAGGGACTTGGGGTTGGAAATGCTGACATTCTCAGTGATATTTACCCTTCCTCTCTTTTTTTTTTCTGCGCTACCTTAAATTTTTGCATGTTAAAAACTACTGCTGGGAGATTGCTGTTTAGGATGTTAGGTGCTTTTGTGGGTTTAAAGAGCCACAGGACAAGAGACTTTAACAGCCCCTTTGTCTGAGCCTTCGTGGCATCCAGAGCCTGGGTAGCAGAAGTGACCTGCTCTCGTGTGCCAGGAACCAAGGCTCTCCAGGGTTCTGGTCTGAAATCAGACTCTGGCCTCACAGGTTCTTCTTTAGCCTAACCTTGGGAATGGGGATGGAACAGTGTCTAGAAACCTGAGCAGGGACCTCAAATTGGGATCATTAAAAGTTCCTCTGTGGGCTTTCGGTTTAAATTTGGTTTCCGTGAGCTTCACCAGTGACTCCAAGAAACACCATTCTTAAGAATTTACTTAGAATATATGCTCTAAGTTAATGGCTTTTATAGCAATCTTTTACTTTTTTCCTCCAAAGAAACAAAAGGATGGTGTTGTTGTTGTTTCTTTTTCTTTTTAACCATCGCTCTCCCTTAATCAGACAAGATTATTTTCAGTTCCACCTGGACAGAACAACTTTGGTTTCTGGGAAGCTTAGATTTATTGGCAGACAATAGTGACTGCTCCATTTCTCAGTGAGGGTCATTCCCAGCCAATCAGAGAATGCCTGATTTGTGGCCCCCATACATTTACTGAGCAGCTAAACTAACTATATGGTAGAAATTCAAACGCTACAAAGCAGTACACAGTGAAAACTGAGTCGCCCCCTCACCCCACCCCCCAGCACTAGTTTCCTAGGCCTTCTTCAGAAGGGGGGCCCTGAATTCCTCCAGGGGCAGCCTTTTAAGGGGCTCTGGAAGCCAGTCCCCCACCACTTCCAACCCCTTCAAAGGCAGGGCTGAGGAGGGGATTAGGGGAACTGCAGGAGATGGGATGGAGGGTTGCTGAGAGAGAACCCACTGCTTCCCAGAGTTCAAAGACCTCTCAGGGACACATCAAAGAGCAGTGACCCTCAGGACAGCCTGCTTCCTGTTCTTAATGATCCACTGCCCCGTCTTTTTCTTAAAAAAAAAAAAAAAAAATCCCACACCTGGTGGGAATTTATGGTGTAATTATTTGGACTCTGCCTCTTCCACCTTGCCAAGGGGTGTGGGCTGGGGGGTTGGGGAGCAGGGGCCTGTGCTTCTTCCTCAGACCTCATGGGCCCCCAGACACGGGGAACCGGGCTGTGAAGTGCAGGCCACATGTCAGGGAGGCCCCCAAGAGGGGGTCTCCCTGAGGGATCCTAGCCCACACCCCACAGCAGGAGCTTGCACGACATCCACAAGAACCCTGTACCCCAGGGCCTTTGCTCGTGCCCTTCGCCCCCATCTGGATGCCCCTTTCCCACACCCCACCTCGTGAAATCCTCCCTGAAGCACCCCCTGATCCTCTTCAGCTGAAAGGGGCTCGCACCTCCCTCCTGTGCTCCCCCCTTTCAGGACGAGCCCTCACAGGGCTGGACTTGACATTCTTCTTTATGTCCTCAGCCCAGAACCTCCCGAGCCCAGCCCAGGAGGCACTAAATGTTCATAAACTCCTGGAACAAAATAAAAAACAGAGACTGAATCTAAGGATAGCTCTTAAACAGTTTCACCCCCCATGGAACTACGGTCCTTTGCCTGCTATTTGACAAGTTGTCCCTGCAAGCATCACCCTAGCACGGAATTCACATAAGCCCTTCGTCTTAGTTTCCATGGCTGCCATAACAAAGTACTGCAAACAGAAATTGATTGTCTCAGTTCTGGACACAAGCAGCCTGAAATTGAGGTGTGGGTGGGTCATGCTCCCCCTGAAGCCTGTAGGGGGTATCTTTCCTGGCCTCTCCCAGCTTCTGGTGTTTACTGGCAGCCTTTGGCCATCACCGGCTTGTAGAACATTACTTCAATCTCTGCCTCAGTCTTCATATGCCCTTCTGCCCTCCTTATAAGCCATACTGGATTAAGGGCCCACCTTAGTCCAGTATGATCTCCTCTTAAATTCTATCTGCAATGACCTTATTTCCAACTAAGGTCATGTCCACAGATACCATGAGGTTTAAGAATGGAGCATAACCTTTGGGGGAGGGAACACAATTCAACACCCAACACCTTTCTCTTGAGAACAGATTCAATCAGCACCAAGCAGCCACACCCTCACTAAGGAACAATGGTGTTCCAGTTTGCTAAAGCTGCCAGAAATGCAATCTGCTAGAAATGGATTGGCTTTTTAAAGGGAATTTGTTAGGTTACAAATTTACAGTTCCAAGGCCATAAAAATGTCCAAATGAAGGCATCAATAAGAGGATACCTTCACTGAAGAAAGGCCAATGGCATCCGGAATACCTCTGTCAGCTGGGAAGGCACGTGGCTGGTGTCTGCTGGTCCTTTGCTCTTGGGTTCTGGTTTTAAAATGGCTTTATCCAAATGTCTCTGGGCTTCTGTCTCTCTTAGCTTCTGTCTCTCAGTTCCTGTGCATCTTTGCTTGTTCTCCCAGAGCATTTCTCTCTAAGCATCTGCATCTGGGGGTCCTCTCTTAGCTTCTCTGGCGCAAAATCTGGGCTTCATCTCTTACCTTAGCATCTCCAAACGTCTTTCTGTCTGCATCTCCAAGCATCTCCAAGCATCTGGGTTTGTATTGAGTCCTGAGCTCTTTTAAGGACTCCAGTAAACTAATCAAGACCTACCCTGAATGGGCAGGGTCACGTCTCCATGGAAATTATCTAATCAAAAGGTCTCACCTATGGTTGGGTGGGTCCCATCTCCATGGAAACAACCTAATCAAAAGGTCCCACCCATAATAAGTCTGTATCCACAAGATTGGATTAAAAGAACATGGTTTTTGTGGGGACATAATAGATTCAAACCAGCACAAATGGTTACTCCATTGTCCATTCATTGCTATAAGGCAGTTGACATCCTGCCCAATGAAACTCAACACTAGGAAGAAAGGTCAGAATATCAAAGGCAAATTCTAGAAACCAAGAAAACCCCAGCTCAATTCCTGTAAGCACAAGTTCCCACCTGTGGCTGCACACTGGAATCTCCAGGGGAGTTCTAAAAGGCACAGAGGGGTGGCTCCCACCACCAGAATCTGATTTTCACTGGTATAAGGCATGACTCAGGCATTTGGAATTTTGAAAACTCCCAGGCAGTTCTAAAGTGCATCAAAGTTTGAGAACTCCTGGTACAGTGTAAACCTGTGGTTCTCAAACTTTAGCATGCACTAGAATCCCGCCCCCCAGGGTTTATGAAATGCATGTTGTTGAGCTCTACCCCAGAGTTTCCAACTCAGTAGGTGAAAGGGGAGCAGACAGTGAGGGATGAGAATTTGCATTTCTAAATTCCCAGAGGATGCTGAGGCTGCTATCCAGGGAACACTCCCTAGGAACCCCTGCTAATGAAGAATTCTTTGAAATAGCAAGCATGCACCCCACCTTGGCTGTCTGCCCTGGCTGCACATGAGAATCATCTGGGAAATTTTTTTGCTTTGTAACCTTCCTCTCCCATTTTTTTTTTTTTTCCAATTAGAGAAGTCGTAAGTTTGCAGAAAAATCATGCAGAAATATATAGCTCCCATATACACCCCCCTCTTATGCACCCAGTTTTCCCTATGGATTACCACTTTGCTATTACTGATGAATCATTATGTAATTATATTAACTTTAGTCCATATTTTACATTATGGCTCACTGTTTGTATTGTACAGTCCTAAAGTTTTTAATTGTTTTCCTCTAATAACATATATACAACCTAAAATATCCTCCTTTTAACCACATTCAAATATATAATTCACTGCTTTTAGTTACATTCGCAATGTTGCATTACAAAAATTTTTCCATCACCCCAAACAGAAACCCTGTACCAATTAAGCATTAACTCTCCATTCTTTATCCCAACCCTGGCCGTTAGTAACTTGTATTCTAGTTTTGGATACTAAAAATTTGCTTATTAAAAGTATTTCATATCAGGGAGAACATAATGACTTCAAGATTCATCCACATTGTTGCATGCATCAGAACTTCATTCCTTTTTACAGCTGAATAATTGCATGTGTATATCACATTTTGTTTATCCATTCATCTGTTGATAGACACTTGAATTTATTCCATCTTTTAGCAATTGTGAATAATGTGAATCATGCCACTATGAACATTGGTGAGCAAATACCTGAGTACCTGCTTTCAATTTTTTCTGATGTATACCTGGAAGTGGGAATGCTGGGTCATACGGTAATTACATACTTAACTCTCTGAGGAAGTGCAAAACTGTTTCCCACAGTGGCTGCATCATTTTACGTTCCCAACAGCAATGAATGAGTGTTCCTATTTCTCTTCATCGTCCCCGGCACTTCCTATTTTCCTTTTTTTTTTTTAATAGTAGCCATTCTAGTGGGTGTAAAATGGTATCTCATTGTGGTTTTGATTTGCATTTCCCTAACGGCTAATGACGGTGAGCATCTTTTCATGTGCTTATTGGTAATCTGTACATCTTGTTCGAAGAAACGTCTATTCAAGTATTTTGGCCATTTTTAAACTGGGTTGTTTGTCTTTTTGTTGTTGAGTTGTAGGATTTCTTTATATATTCTGGATATTAAACACTTATTGGATATGTGGTTTCCAAATATTTTCTCTCAGTAGGTTGTCTTTTTGCTTTCAGGATGAAGTCCTTTGATGCACAAAAGTTTTTAATTTTGATGAAGTCCCATTTATCTATTTTTTCCTTTCTTTCCTTTTTTTTTTTTTGTGCTTTTGGTGTAAAGCCTAGGAAACCATTGCCTAACATGAAGTCCTGAAGATGCTTCCCTATATTTTTTCAAGTAGTTTTATAGTTTTGGTTCTTATATTGTCTTTGATCCATTTTGAGTTAATTATTGTATATGGTGTGAGGTAGGCTATGGTCGTTTTAAGCTATTATGTACCCCAGAGAAGACCATATTCCTTTTTTTATTTTTTTTTTAACTGAGATGGTTCACATACCATACAATTATCCAAAATCCAAAGTGTAGTCATTTGCCCAAGGTACCATTATACAGCTGTACATCCATAACCACAATTAATTTTTTTTCAATATTCAGAATATTTTCATTAATCCAGAAAAGATATAAAGACAAAAAAAGGAAACTCAAATCCTCCCATTCCCCTAACCACACTCCCCTCCACTATTCATTCATAGTTTTGGTATAGTACATTTGTTACTGTTGATGAAAGAATGTTAAAATACTACAAACTGTAGTATATAGTTTGCAATAGGTATATATTTTTTCCTATTTGCCCCGCTATTATTAACTTCTAGTTATAGTGTTATACATTTGTTCTAGTTCATGAGAGAGATTTCTAATATTTGTACAGTTAATCACTGTCCACCACAAGATTCACTGTTTTATACATTCCCATCTTTTAACCTCCAACTTTCCTTCTGGTGACATCTGTGACTCTGAGCTTACCCTTTCCACCACATTCACACACCTTTCAGCACTGTTAGTTATTCTCACAATGTGCTACCATCATCCCTGTCCATTTCCAAACATTTAAGTTCAACCTGGTTGAACATACTGCTCATGATAAGCAACCACTCCATTCTTCAGCATTGTTCTATATCCTAGTAACTTATATTTCATGTTTATGGGTCTACATATCATAATTGGTTCATATCAGTGAGACCCTGCGATATTTGCCTTTATGTGTCTGTCTTATTTCACTCAATATAGTGCCCTCAAGTTTTCTTCATCAACCCATTTTTTAAAGATGGTTTTGTTCACACACCATACATTCTGTCCTAAGTAAAAAATTGATGGTTCCCTGTATAGTCATGTACTTATGTATTCACCACCATTGCCACTATCTATATAAGGACATCTCCATTTCTTCGTCAAAGCAGGAGGAAGAGTCAAAGAAGGCAGAGAGACAAAAGAAAAAGAAAAAAGAAAGAAAAAAACAAACAAACATGACAGTTAGGAAGCAACAAAGGGAAAGACAGCATTAAACTAAAGTAGAATAAAGAGTCAGACAACATTACCAATACCAAGAGTCCCATACCCCTCTCCTATGCCCCACATTTGCATTTAGCTTTGGTATATTGCCTTTGTTACATTAAAGGAAGCATAATACAATGTTTCTGTTAAATCTAGACTCTAGTTTGCATTGATTGTATTTTTCCCCCAATCACACCCTATTTTTATCACCTTGCAATGTTGACATTCATTTGTTTCTCCCTCATGTAAAAACATATTTGTGCCTTTTATCACAATTGTTGAGCACCCTAAGTTTCCCTGAGTTATACAGTCCTGGTCTTTATCTTTCCTCTTTCATTCTGGTATCCTATATGCTCCTTACCTTCCTCTTTCAACCATACTCACAGTCATCTTTGTTCAGTGTACTTACATTGCTGTGCTACTATCTCCCAAAACTGTGTGCCAAACCTCACTCCTGTCTTTTCCTATCTGTCTGTAGTGCTCCCTTTAGTGTTTCCTGTGGAGCAGTCATCTTGTTCACAAACTCCGTCATTGTTTCTCAGAGAATATTTTAAGCCTTCCCTCATATTTGAAGGAGTTTTGCCAGATATAGGATTCTTGGTTGGTGGTTTTTCTCTTTCAGTATCTTAAATATATCACACCACTTCTTCTTGCCTCCATGGTTTCTATTGAGAAATCCGCACATAGTCCTATCAAGCTTTCTTTGTATGTGTTGGATCGCTTTACTCTTGCTGCTTTCAGGATTCTCTCTTTGTCTTTGACATTTGATAATCTGATTATTAAATATCTTTGAATAGGCCTATTCAGATCTATTTTGTTTGGGGTACGCTGCACTTCTTGGAACTGTAATTTTATGCCTTTCATAGGAGATGGGAAATTTTCATTGATTATTTCCAATATTATTGCTTCTGCCCCTTTTCCCTTCTCTTCTCCTTTTGGGACACCCATGACATGTACATTCCTGCATTTCATGTTGTCATTTAATTCTCGGAGATGTTGCTCATATTTTTCCATTCTTTTCTCTATCTGTTCTTTTGTGTGTAGGCTTTCAGGTGTCTTGTTCTCCAGTTCCTGAGTGTCTTCTTCTGCCTCTTGAGATCTGCTGTTGTATGTCTCCATTGTGTCTTTTGTCTTGTGCTGTGTCTTTCATTTCCATGGATTCTGCCAGTTGTTTTTTCGACCTTTTGATTTCTAGCTTATGTACGCCCAGTGTTTTCATTATACATTTTATTTCTTTTGCCATATCTTCCCTAAACTTTTTGAATTGATTTACATTTGCTGTTTAAATTCCTATATCTCAGTTGAAGTATAAGTTTGTTCCTTTGACTCGGCCATAACTTCGTTTTTCTTAGGGTAAGTTGTAGTTTTCTGTTGTCTAGGCATTTGGTTTCCTTGGTTACCCCAGTCAGGTTTTCTCAGACCAGAACGGGCTCAGGACTCAGAAGGAGGCAACAGTGTCAGGTTTCCCTGAGGGTGTGTCTTAGAAAACTGATACACCCTGTGAGGCCTCAAGCCACTGTGCTTTCCTGCCCAGCAGGTGGCACCTTTCAGCCTGTAGCTCCAGACTGGTTGCTCCAGTTTGAATGTATTGTGTCCCCCAAATGCCGTTATCTTTGTGGTCTTGTGGGACAGACCTTTTGGTGCTGGTTAGATTTGCTTGGAATGTGTCCCACCCAGCTGTGGGTGGTGACTTTGGTGGGATACTCCCATGGAGGTGTGACCCCACCCATTCAGGGTGGGCCTTGATCAGTGGAGCCATATAAAACATGCTGACTCAAAGAGACTGAACGGAGTGCAGCTGTGAGTGATGTTTTGAAGAAGAGCAAGCTTGCTAGAGAGGAATGTCCTGGGAGAAAGCCATTTTGAAACCAGAACTTTGGAGCAGACGCCAGCCACGTGCCTTCCCAGCTAACAGAGGTGTTCTGGACGCCATTGGCCATCCTCCAGTGAAGGCACCCGATTACTGATGTATTACTTTGGATAGTTTATGGCCTTAAGACTGTAACTGTATAGCCAAATAAACCCCCTTTTTATAAAAGCCAATCCATCTCTGGTGTTTTGCATTCCGCAGCATTAGCAAACTAGAACACTGGTGTAAGGAGGTGTGACCTGTGGCTGTTTTCCCCCAGGCTCTGGGGTCTGGTTCTGAATGGTGGGTGGGCAATAGAGCTTGGCACCACCTCTTTCCTCTTATGGAAGATCACTCCCCTAGGGAGATATCAGTTGCATTTGAATAGTCTTTCTGACTCTGTTACCTCCACCCTTGTCTGGGTCAGAGCGCTGGGAACTGAAGACGGCTGAGGCTTTCTCTGCTGAGCTGAAAAAGGGACAGAAAGCTCCCCTTCAGGGCCAGTCTGTAGCCACCTGTTTCACCCATTGGCCAGAGACAGCACCCGGTCCTCTGGGCTTCCCCTCCCTCCCAGAGAGGTCCTCCAGCTCTCCAAGGTCAGTTGTCACCAAAAGTGTCTGTCTGCTTGTTAGGGATTCATAGCTTGTATTAAGCAGTCAACATTTGTTAATTAAAACCTCAGTTTTAGCTGGGCTGAGGTATATTCATTTGTTCAGAGAGTACTGCTCTCTATCACAGTGAGGATTTGCAGTTTGGGCTGCCCTGGGGGGAGGGGACTCTCAGCTTGCATCTGCAGTTTTTACTTATAGATTTTATGCTGTGATCTCAGGCATTCCTCCCAATCCAGGTTGGTGTACAATGTGTGGACAGTCATGTTTGTCCCCCAGCAATTATTCCAGATCATTTAATAGTTGTTTCTCATTGTTTATTAGTTGTTTCAGGGGGTCTAACTAGCTTTGACTCCTCTCTCTGCTGCCATCTTCTTCCAGCCTCCACATGTTCTTTTAATCCATTCCTGTGGGTACAGACCATTACAGGTGGGGCCTTTTGGTTGGGTTATTTCAATTGAGATGTGACCCAGCCCATTTAAAATGGGCCTTAATTCTTTTACTGGAGTCCTTTATAAGAGGATAAAGGATACACAGAAAAATCCCAGAGAGCTCACAGAAGCCCCACAGAAGCTAAGAGAAGACCCACAAGAGCTCAGAGAGGAAGCCACTGAAGCTGGAAGCTGAACGCAATAAAACCTGGGAGAGAAGGACCAGCAGACAATGGCCATGTGCCTTCCCATGTGACAGAGGTGTCCCAGAAGCTGGCAGCCTTGCTTTAGAGTCCAGATATCATCCTGTTGATGCCTTGAGTTGGACATTTTCATGGCCTAGGAACTGTAAATTGTCAGTTAATAAATCCCCATTGTAAAAGCCAACTCATTTCTGGTATATTGCATTCCCGCAGCTATAGCAAACCAAAACATAGGTGTCCACCTTCATTCTTTTGCATATGGAAATCCAGTTTTCCCAGTACCATTTGTTGAAGAATCTATTCATTCCCCCATTGAGTGAACTTCACACCCCTGTCAAAAATCAACTGGCAAACAGAACCACAAGAGAAAGGACGATGCCACCATGTGCACTGCCATGTAGAGGAAAAGCCAAGGCACCCCAAAGACTGCCTTTCAGTGAGAAAATACCAACCCTGGAGGAAGCCAGCCTCTGAAATCTGCTGTTTACAGTGACATCATCAACTTGATGCTGTGAGACATAGACTGAAAACCTCTCTCCAGAGACTTAGCCAAAAAAAAAAAAAAAAAAAAAAGAAAGAAAGAAAGAAAGAAAAAGACAAATCTCATTTGTTCAGGACTCTGGAGGAAGTTAACTTAGGATCCCACAAATGCTGAATCAAAGAAAGAGAAAAACAACAGGTAGGAAACTTCCATCCTATACCAGCAGGTCCTCTTCCCTCCCCCTCACTCAGTCCCATGCAGCATGGGAAGTGCCCAGAGGCAGCGACCAGGATCTGGCTCACCTCTCACCAGGGACACAGACTATAAAATCTCTCTCAGCAGTGAGACAGTTCCCCACTTATATCTAGACACAGAGACCCAAGTCCACAGGGACCCACAGCAGGACACAGGCTGCTAGGGAGGGTGGAATACAAAAGGGTGCCAAGAAGGAGCTTCCAAAATGGAGAACTAGGGAGAGAAATGCTGAATCTACTTCTTTCTCAAAAGAAGCAAGTATCCAGGCAGAAACTGTCCAAATCACCTGTTTGGAGGCCCGGGGGACAAGGTAGGACATCTCAAGGCCCAGGTCAGTGTGGAATGAAGAGTCTGAGAAAACATGGATGGAGACTGTAACCCCAGTCGAGGGTCCTGGTGTCCATCCCCCACCCTTGAGGGAGACAGCAGTGGGCAGCTCAATCCTTACCAGGGGGACGGCTGCAGACTGGGGTGGCAGAGGGAACCCTCTGCCACAAGTACAGCAGGGGACACAGCCCGACACTGAGACAGATTTTGGCTTGGAAAGTGAGGGCACAGGAACCCTGCAGTTTTAGCCCTACCTAGTCAGATGCTGCTGGGCAGGAGTAAGTAACTGAAGAGTGCCATCTGATGGGCAGGCCAGAAAGTGCAGGGGGAAAAAGCAGGACTTTTGGAGCCTCTTCAGACCTTATCCCAGGCCCACTGCAGCTTGTTCACACCCTCTGCACAGGTACCTGGCCATATTTTGACTGGGAAATACTGATGAGCCAACTGTCAAAGCAGTGCCCTAATAGAAACCCGGGCAACAACTAAATCCTAGACAAGAGAGAGAAACTGACCTTCAGAACTGCAGAACTGACCCATCAAGATAATGATAAGGTCATATATAAGCAAAAAATCACAAGGCATACTAAAATAGAGGAAGATATGACCCAGTCAAAGGAACAAATTAAAAAGTTGGAGGAGACACAGAACTTGGAACAACTAATCAAAGATGTTTGAACAAATCTCCTAAACAAATTCAATGAGATGGATAAAAAGATAAAGGATATCAAGAAGACGCTAGGTGAGCATAAAGAATTTGAAAGAATACATAGAAAAATAACAGACCTTATGGAAATGGAAGACACTGAAATTAAAAATATACAGGAAACACACAAGAGCAGATTTGAAGAGATCAGCGAGTGAGAAGACAGAGCAACCAAATTCAAACAGACAAAAGAACAAATGAAGGAAAAAATGGAGAAACGTGAGCAGGGAGTCAGGCAAATGACTGACAACATGAAGTGCAAAACCTATGCATCATGGGTGTCCCAGAGAAAGAAGACAAGGGAAAGGGCTAGAAAGACTTTTTGAGGAAATAATCACTGAAAATTTCCCAAACCTTATAAAAGACATAAATATGCAAATCAAGGAGCCCAATGTACTCCCAAGAATAAATCCAACTAGACCTACCCCGATATGGTTACTAATCACACTATCAAACACCAAAGAGAAGGAGAAAATTCTAAAAGCTGTGAGAGAAAAGTGATTCACCACATACAAGGGAAGCCAAATAAGACTAAGTGCTGATTTCTCATCAGACACCATGGAGCCAAGAAGGCAGTAGTACTATATATTTAAGATACTGAAAGAGAAAATCTGCCAGCCTAGAATTCTCTATCCAGCAAAGCTGTCAGTCAAAAATGAGAGAGAGTTAAATATTCACAGACAAACAGAAGCTGAAAGAGTTCATTAACAAGAGACCTGCCCTTCAAGAATTACTAAATGGAGTTCTGCCAGATGAAAAGAAAAGGCAGGAGAGAGAGGCCTGGAGGAGGGAACAGAAATGACAAGTATTAGGAAGTGTGATGTTAGGTTTATGTGCTGGCTTGGCCAGATGATGGTGCCCAGGTGTCTGGTAAAGAAAGCACTGACCTGAACATTACTGCAAGGACATTTGTGGCTGGTCAATAAACCAGAAGGCTGGTTTATTAAATCATCAGTCAACTGATTGCATCTGTGGCTGATTACGGCAATGAAGGGCATGTCTTCCTCAATGAGAGAATTCAATCAGCTGGATTTAATCCAATCAGTTTAAGACTTTGAAGGGAGAAGGAAAGAGAATCTTCACCACTTCCTCAGCTAGCCAGTGCCTCCTGAGGAGTTCATCGAACACCTTCACTGGAGCTGCCAGTTCACTGCCTGCCCTATGGAATTTGGACTCATGCATCCCCACAGTTGTGTGAGACACTTTAATCAAATCTTATGTTATCAGATGTCTCTTGTTGGTTCTGTTTCCCTAGGGAACCCTAACTAACACAGTAAAGATAACTAAAAAGATAAAAAGAAAAAAATACATCTGACAAATAAAAGCCAAAGGATAAAATGGTTGAAGTAAGTACTGCCTTTAAAGGATAACACTGAATGTTAATGGATTAAATTCCCCAATCAAAAGAGACTGATTTTGATTGTGTCTATATGATCCATCTATATGCTATTTATGAGAGAATATCTTTTAGACCCAAAGATACAAATAGGTTGGAAGTGAAAGGGTGGAAAAAGATATTCCATGCAAGCAGTAACAAAAAAAAGCTGGGGTAGCTGTACTAATATCAGACAAAATAGACTTTAAATGCAAAAATGTTAAAAGAAACAAGTAAGGACATTAAATGTTAATAAAAGGGGCAATTCATCAAGAAGAAGTAACAATCATAAATATTTATGTGCCTGATCAAGATGCCCCAAATTACATGAGGGAAACACCAGCAAAACTGAAGGGAGCAACAGACAATTCTACCATAATAGTGGGAGACTTCAACATACCACTCTCTTCAATAGGTAGAACATCTAAAGAGGATTAATAAGAAAACAGAAAACCTGAATAACATGATAAATGAAACAGACTTAACAGACATATATAGATCACTGCACCCCAAAATAGCAGGATATACATTCTTCTCAAGTTCTCATGGAACATTCTCTAGGACAGACGATATGCAGGGGAACAAAACAGGTCTTAATAAATTTATAATGACTGAAAGTATACAAAGTGCTTTCTTTGATTTAATAGAATGAAGCTGGAAATCAATAACAACCAGAAAACCAGAAATTTCACAAATATATGGAGGTTAAACAGCACACTCTTAAACAATCACTGAGTCAAAGAAGAAATTGCAAGAGTAATCAGTAAATATCTCAAGATGAATGAAAATGAGAAGACAACATACAAAAACTTATAGGATGCAGAGAAGGCAGTGTTGAGAGGGAAATTTATAGCCCTACATGCCTACATTAAAAAGGAAGAATGTGCTCAAACCAAAGACATAACCAAGCAACTAGAGAAACTAGAGAAAGAACGGCAAACTAATCCCAGGGCAAGCAGAAGGAAAGAAATAACAAAGATTAGACTGCAAATACATGAAATGGAGAATAAAAAAATCAGTAGAGACAATCGATAATCCCAAAAGTTGGTTCTTTGAGACTATCAATAAAATCAAAAAACCTTTAGCTAGACTGAAAAAGACAAAGAGAGAGAAGACGCAAGTAAATCAGAAATGAGATGGGCATCATTACCATGGACCCTGAAAAATAAAAAAGATAAGAGGATACTGAACAACTAGACAAATTAGATGAAATGGGCAACTTCCTAGAAACACAAGAACAACCTACACTGGCTTGAGAAGAAACAGAAAATCTCAACAACCAGTAACAAGTAAAGAGATTGAATCAGTCATGAAAAATCTCCCAATAAAGAAAAGCTCAGGAAAAGATGGCTTCATGGGCAAATTTTACCAAGCATTCCAAGAAGAATTAATACCATTCTTTACCAGACTCTTCCAAAAAATTGAAGAAGCCAACTGTGCCAGTTTGAATGTATTGTGTCCCCCAAATGCCATTGTCTTTGTAGTTTTGTGGGGCAGACATTCTTGGTGCTGGTTGGATTTGCTTGGAATGTACCCCACCCAGCTGTGGGAGATGATTCTGATGAGATGTTCCCATGGAGGCATGGCCCCGCCCATTCAGGGTGGGCCTTGATCAGTGGAGCTATCTAAATGAGCTGACTCAAAGAGAGGAAAGAGAGTGCAGCTGGGAGTGATGTTTTGAAGAGAAGCAAGCTTGCTAGAAAGGAAAGTCCTGGGAGAAAGCCGTTTTGAGACCGGAGCTTTGGAGCAGATGCCAGCTGCCTTCCTAGCTAGCAGAGGTTTTCCGGACGCTATTGGCCATCCTCCGGTGAAAGTACCCAATTGCTGATGTGTTACCTTGGACACTTTGTGGCCTTAAGACTGTAATTGTGTAGTGAAATAAACCCCTGTTTTATAAAAGCCTATCCATCTCTGGTGTTTTGCATTCTGCAGCATTAGCAAACTAGGATACCAACATAACCCTAATACCAAAGCCTGATAAAGATATTAAAAGAAAGCTACAGCCTAAAGTCTCTAATGAACATAGATGCAAAAATCCTCAATAAAATACTTGCAAAGCAAATCCACCAACACATTGAAAGAATTATACACCATGACCAAGTGGATTTTATTCCAGATGTGGAAGGATGGTTCAGCACAAGAAAATCAATTAATATACTACACCACATTAACAAATAGAAAAGGAAAAACCACATGATCATGTCTATTGACTCAGAAAAGGCATTTGACAAAACCCAGCACCTTTTTTTGATAAAAACACTTCGAAAGATAGGACTAGAAGAAGGAAACTTCCTCAACATGATAAAGGGCATATATGAAAAACCTACAGCTAACATCATACTCAATGGTGAGAGACTGAAAGCTTTCCCTCTAAGATCTGGAACAAGACAAGGATGCCTACCATCACAACTGTTATTCAACCTTGTTCTGGAAGTTCTAGATAGACCAATTAGTCAGGAAAAAGAAATAAAAGGTATCCACATCAGAAAGGAAAAAGTAAAACTTTTATTTGCAGATGACATGAACCTATAGTTAGAAAATCCTGAAAAACAAAACAAAAACAAAAACACCATAAAGCTACTTGAGCTAATAAGTAAGTTCAGTGAAGTGGTAGGATACAAGATCAACACACAAAAATCAGTGGTGTTTCTATACCTAGTAACAAGCAATCCAAGGAGGCAATCAAGAAAAAAATTTCCATTTACAATAGCAACTAAAAGAATAAAAAATGTAGGAACAAACTTAACGAAGAATATAAAGGACTTGTACATACAAAATTACAAAACATTGCTAAAAGAAGTCAAAGAAGACATAAATAAATGGAAAGACATTCCTTGTTCATGGATTGAAAGGCTACATGTCATTAAGATGTCAGTTATACCCAAATTGATCTACAGATTCAATGCAATACCAATCAAAATTCCAACAGCCTACTTTGCAGAAATGGAAAATCTAATTATCAAATTTATTTGTAAATTGGGTAAGGGGTAAGGGTAAGGAGCATCAAATAGCCAAAAATATCTTGAAAAAAGAAGAATGAAGTGGGAAGACTCATGCTGCCTGAATTTTTAAACATATTATAAAGCCATAATGGTCCAAACAGCATGGTACTGGCATAAAGCAGACATATCGATCAACGGCAATGAATTTAGAGTTCAGACATAGACCCTCAGATATATGGTCAAATGATTTTTGACAAGGCTCCCAAGACCACTCAACTGGGACAGAACAGTCTCTTCAATAAATGGTGTTGGGAGATCTGGATATCTATATCTGAAAAAAAAATAAACAAATAAAATGAAAGAGGACCCCTATCTCACATCCTATGCAAAAACTAACTCAAAATGGATCAAAGAATTAAATATAAGAACCAGTACATCTTATATAAAATATAAAACTCCTAGAAGAAAATGCAGGGAAACATCCTCAGGATAGAGTGATAGGCAGGAGTTTCTTGGATCTTATGCCCAAAGCACAAGCAATGAAAGAAAAAAAATAGATAAATGGAAACTTCTCAATATTGAACATTTTTGTGCTTCAAAGGTCTTAGTCAAAAGGCAGCTGACTCAATGGGAGAAAATTTTTGGAAACCACATATCTGATAATGGTTTGATATCCATAATATATAAAGAAGTCCTACAGCTCAACAATAAAAAGACAAACAACCCAATTAAAAAATGGGCAAATACCATGCGCACTGCCATGTGGACATGGCTAAGACAGAAAAGCCAAGGTCCAAGGATCACCAGCAGCCAGCCCCAGAATGCCACAGTCTTTGGGAAGAAACCATGACCTTGCTGACACCTCGATTTTGGACTTCTCCAAGTCTCCAAACCAACAAATTCCCATTTATTAATCCAAAAATAAAAAATAAAAAAAAGGGCAAAGGGCATGAATAGAAATTTTTACAAATCACAATGAGATATCATTTCACACCTATTAGAGTGGCTGCTATTAAACAGGAAATTACAAACATAGAGGATGTGGAGCAATAGAAACACTCATCCACTGCTGGTGGGAATATAAAATGGTACAGCTGCTCGAGAACCTAAGATGGCAGCTAGGTGAGACAGGGCAAAAAAACACCTCTGTGAAAAATACTAGATAAAAGCCAGAAAGTGACCCAGAACACCAGTTCCAGCAATGCACCAGCTGGACAAGGTCTGCTAAATCCACAGAGACCATGCACTTGGTGAAACCGGGAGTCTGCATTTGGAAATGAGTGAGTGAGCCGGCTGAGTGTCCAGCAGCTGCGCTGCAGTGTGGGGAAACCATGGGTTGGCATTTGGAGGCAGACTAGTTCTTTTTAAAAAAAAAACCCAAAAGTGGCTGCAGATACGGCAGCGAGAACCGCACAGTGAAGTGAGGCAGGAACGGGCTGTGAGTACACCTCAATATCTGGCATGGAAGACAGTCTTTTGTACACCCGCTGCTAATTCTCTCAGAGCAAGGAAGATACAGGTTAGCCAAAAGGGGAAAAAAACACGCCCCTTGCAGCCATCTTCACAGCGGGCTGGGAATGCTCCTGCCTGGCGCAGGCACCACAGCCCAGAGATGCGCCAAGGGACCCAGTGTGACAGAAAGTGTTTCCAGAAACATGAGCACACGCCACAATATCGGGCATGGACAATAGCCTTTAGTGCACCGACAGCTAATTGTCCCGGAGCTGGGAAGGTGAGCTGTGTGAAAAGGGGGAAATTAACATGCCCCATTCAGCCATCCTTACAGCAGGCTGGGAACGCCCCTGCACGGCCTGGCGGCCCAGAATTTCCATTGAAGGATGGCGCGCACTTGTGACATAGCACAGCCATCCCTTAGCAGAGGCCCTAAAAAGGGCACGGCTGGGAAGAGGGACCCACTCGGAAATCCTAGGGACTATATGCCAGTACCAAGGACTTTTGGGTCAGTGGCAGAGACAATCTGTGGTGAGACCGAACTGAAGGTTTAGACTTTTGGAACAGCCTTATATCTCCAGGAATACCCAGGAGGTTTGATTATTAAAGCTGCCCTGCCTCCCTAACCACTCAGAAACATGCCCCACATTCACGGCAGACAGCACCAACAACACACCCAAACTTGGTGCACCAATTGAACCCCACAAGAATCAGACCCCCACACACTACAAAGACAAGTTAGGGAGAACTGACTTGAGGGGAATAGGTGACTTGGGGAAGCCATCTGCTGGTTAGTTAGAGAAAGTGTATGCCACCAAGCGGTAGATCCGACAAATTAGAGACTGGTGTTTCAATAATCCTTCATATCCTAAAAGAACCCTATCAAGTAAAGCAAATGCCAAGAGGCCAAAAACAACAGAAAATTTTAAAGCATATGAAAAAACCAGATGATATGGATAAAACCAAACCCAAACACCCAAATCAAAAGATCAGAGGAGACACAGTACTTGGAGCAATTAATCAAAGAACTAAACATAAACAATGAGAGCATGGCACAGGATATAAAGGACATGAAGAAGAGCATGCCACAGGATATAAAGGACATGAAGAAGACCCTAGAAGAGCACAAAGAAGGAATTGCAAGAGTAAATAAAAAAATGGATGATCTTATGGAAATAAAAGAAACTGCTGACCAAATTAAAAAGACACTGGATACTCATGGTACAAGACTAGAGGAAGCTGAACAACGACACAGCAACCTCGAGAAACACAGAATGGAAAATGAAAGAACAAACGAAAGAATGGAGAAAAATATTGAAAAAATCAAAATGGATCTCAGGGATATGATAGATAAAATAAAACATCCAAATTTAAGACTCATTAGTGTCCCAGAAGGGGAAGAGAAGGGTAAAGGTCTGGAAAGTGTATTCAAAGAAATTGTTGGGGAAAACTTCCCAAATCTTCTACACAATATAAATACACAAAGCATAAATGCCCAGGAACTCCAAATAGAATAAATCCAAATAAACCCACTCTGAGACATATTCTGATCAGACTGTCAAATACTGAAGAGAAGGAGCAAGTTCTGAAAGCAGCAAGAGAAAAGCAATTCACCACATACAAAGGAAACAATATAAGACTAAGTAGTGACTACTCAGCAGCCACCATGGAGGCTGAGAGAGAAAAATCTTCAACCAAGAATACTTTATCCAGCAAAACTCTCCTTCAAATTTGTGGGAGAGCTTAAATTTTTCAGACAAACAAATGCTGAGAGATTTTACTAATAAAAGACCTGACCTACTTCAGATACTAAAGGGAACCCTACCGATAGAGAAACAAAGAAAAGAGAGATAGAGAGAAATTTAACAGACATATATAGAATATCACATCCCAAATCACCAGGATACACATTCTTCTCTAGTGATCTCGGAACTTTCTCCAGAATAGACCATATGCTGGGACATAAAACAAGCCTTAATAAATTAAAAAAAAAATGCATTTATTCAAAGCACATTCTCTGACCACAATGGAATACAAATAGAAGTCAATAACCATCAGAGACTTAGAAAATTCACAAACACCTGGAGTTAAAAATGAGGGGGAGATGAAAACATTCCTGGATAATCAAAAACTGAGGGACTTCATCATCAGTAGATCAGTCCTATAAGAAATGCTAAAGGGAATTGTGTAGGCTGAAAGGAAGGGATACCAAACAATTGACTGAAACCACATGAAGAAATTAAAATTTCCAGTAAAGATCACATGGTAAATATAAATACCAATACTACCGTATTTTTGATTTGTAATGCCACTATTTACTTCCTACAGGATCTAAAAGACATAAAATGTAATGATAAATCAGTGGTTTTGGACTCAATATAAAATATGTAATTTTTGACAAGAACTACATAATGGTGGGGGAATGGAGGAGTATAGGAACATAGATTATGTGTCCTACTGAAGTTAAGATGGTATCAAAGAAAACAAGATTGTTATAGATTTAAGATGTTAAATTTAAGCCCCATGGTAAACACAAAGTAACAGAGAATATGATCACAGAGATGGAAAGCAGAGTATGGGTTACAAGAAGTGGGGAAAGGAGCATTGGGAAGTTAATAAGAAATGAGTGTAGGATTTCTGTTTGGGGTGAAGGGAAATTTCTAGTAATGGATGATGGGAAGGTGATGGCATTGCAACATTGTGAATGTGATTAATCCCACTAATGGAATGCTTGGGAGATGTTGGAATGGGATGATTTATGCTGTATATATGTTTCCACAATTGAAAAAGAAAAAGTCTAAAAAGATAATGACAATTAAATGCCAAGGATGATCCTGGATGGGATCTGAGGATGGAGAAGAGGAGGCTCAAAGGGACACGGGACATAAGAAAAAAATGAAACACTAGAATGTAAGCTTTGTATCAATGTTGAATTTCCTGAACTTCTTAGCTGTGCTTAACATGATTGCATAACTGAATGTTCTTGTTCTTGGGAAATGTATATGTGAATTACATTGTTTGTTCAAGGATGTTGGCAACTTGCTCTCATATGTTCAGAAGACAGAGCAATAGATGATGGGTGATAGGGTGGGAAAGAAAGAAAAGGTAGAGTGACAGGATGTTAAAGTTAGTGGATCTGGGGTATCGGTGAAGGGGGGTTGGGGTATGCTGGAGTTCTATGTATGGGGTTTGTATTGTTTTGGCAACTGTCCCTGTAAGTTTGAATTTATTTCAAAATAAAATTCAACAACAACAACAAAAAATGGTACAGCTGCTGTGGAGGATGGTTTGGCAGTTCCTCAGAGAGCTAAGTATAGAGCTGTCTTATGACCCAGCAATCCCACTACTAGGTATATACCCAGAAGATTCAAAAGCAGGGACTAGAACAGACATTTTCACACTGATGTTCATAGCAGGATTATTCACAATTGCCAAAAGACAGAAACAACTCAAGTATCCATCAACCAATGACTGGATAAACAAAATGTGGGGAATATTATTCAGCAGTAAGGAATGAAGTTCTGAAGCACATGACAATATGGATGAACCTTGAGGACATTACATTAAATGAAATAAGTCAGACACAAAAGTACAAATATTTTATGAGCTCACTGATACGAACTAACTATAACATGTAAACTCATGGACATTAAATCTAGAATGTAGGTTACCAGGATATAAAATTAGGCTAGTGTCTGGGGAGCAGTTGCTTAATACATGCAGAAGTTTAACTAGGTAGAACTTAAACATTTAGAAATGGATAGAGGTGCTGGTAGCACATTATTGCATTATTGTGAATATAATTAACAGTGCTGAATTGTGGGTGAATGTGGTAGAAAGGAGAAGTTTAGAGTCATGTATGTCACCAGAGGGGAAGCTAGAAGTTAAAATATGGGAATGTATAGCACAGTAAATCTTGTGGTGAATGATGACTGATTAACTGTACAAATATAAAAAAGTTATTTCATGAAATAGAACAAATGTATGACATTATAAGGAGTTAATAATAGAGGGATTTATGAGCAAAAATGCTGCTATTGCAAACTATGGACTATAGTAAATAGTAATATCTTAATAATCTTTCAACAACAGTAACAAATGTACCACACTAACACCAGGGATCAGTAATGGGGAAGATCAGGGGTATGGGATATTTTGGGTTATCTTTTTTATTTCCTTTCCTGGAGTAATCAAATTGTTCTAAAATTGATCATGGTGATGAATGCATAATGGTGATACTGTGAGCCCTTGATTGTATACTTTGGATAGATTGTATTGGGTGTGAATAGACCTTAATAAAATTGCATTTAAAAATCAATTGGCCATATATGTGAGGGTTTGTCTCTGAACTCTCAATTCAATTCCATTGGTCTATATATCTGTGCTTGTGCCAGTTACCATGCTGTTTGATTACTGTAGCTTTGTAATAAACTTTAAAATCGAGACGTGTGAGTCCTCCAACCTCACAGTTCTTTTTCAAGATGGTTTTGGTTATTTGGGGCCCATGACATTTCCATATATATTTGATGATTCAGCTTTTCCATTTCTGCAAACAAAGCTGTTGGAATTTCTATTGGCACTGCACTGAATTTGTAAATTTCTTTGTGTAGAATTAATATCAATATTTAGTTGTCCAATCTATGAACACAGAATACTCTTATAATTATTTTTATTTCTCTTAGCAATGTTTGGTAGTTTTGTTTGTACAAAACATTTGCATCTCAATTAATTTTATTCCTGGTTATTTGATTCTTTTAGTAGCTATCATAAACAGATTTTTTTCCTGATTTCCTTTTCAGATTCTTCATTACCACTTGTACAGAAACACTACTGAATTTGCATGTTGATTTTGTGCCCTGCCACTTTGCTGAATTCATTTATCAGCTCTAGTAACTTTGCTATATTTTTCAGGATTTCCTACATATAGGATCATCTCATCTGTGAATAGGGCAAGTTTTACTTCTTTTCCAATTTGGGTGCCTTTTATTTTTCTTTATTGCCTATTTGCTCTGACTTGAACTTCCAGTAAAATATTGAATAAAAGCGGTAACAATGGACATCCTTGTTCTTGTTCCTGATCTTAGAGGGAAAGCTCTCACTCTTTCATCTTTGAGTGTGATGTGAGCTGTGGGTTTTTCATATATGCCCTTTATCATTTTGAGAAAGTTTCCTTCTATTCCTAGTTTTCTAAGTGTTTTCATCAAGAAATGGGGCTGAATTTTGTCAATGCCTAAATTGTCAATTGGCGATGATCATGTGTTTCTCCCCATTCTTCTAATAATGTGGTATATTATATTAATTGATTTTCTTATATTGAACCACTCCTGCATACCTAGGATAAATCCCACATGATCATGGGGTATAATTCTTTTAATATGCTGTTGGATTTGATTTGAGGTACTGTATTTGGTTGGGGATGTTTTCATGTATATTCATAAGAAATAATGGATTGTAATTTATTTTCTTGTGTTATCTTTATGTGGCTTTGGTATTACGATGATGCTGTCTTCACGGAATGAGTTAGGGAATGCTCCCTCCTCTTTACTTTTTTAGAAGAGTTTGAGCAGGATTGGTGTTACTTCTTGGAGTGTTTGATAAAATTCACCAGTTAAATCATTTGGTCCTGGGCCTTTCTTTGTGGAGACATTTTTGGTTACAGATACAATCCCTTTACTTGTTACTGATCTGTTGAGATCTTCTACTTATTCTTGAGTCATTGTAGGTAGTTTGTGTAATTCTAGGAATCTGTTCATTTCATCTAGGTTTTTAAATTTGTTGGTATACAGGTTTCCATAGTATAGTCATAATTCTTGTTATTTCTGCGTAGTCATTAGTAATTCACCCACTTTCATTTTTATTTACATTCTATTTATTCTTTGTCAGTCAAGTTAAATGTTTGTTGATTTTATTTATTTTTTCCAAAGAACCAACTTTTGTTTTCATTTATTCTCTTTTTAAAGTTTTAATCTTTTTAAAAAAATACTTTAAAACCTCAGTTAAAATGTAATACAAACCTCACACAGACAGCTCCAACATATTCTCCAAATAACCAGACCCACCAATTTTAACACTTGCTTTATCCTTTTATCTACCGATCCATCAATTTATGAATTCATCTACCTGCCTATCTATTTATCAATCCATTTTTTGAAGACTTGCATTTAGGTTGTATGCATCATGCTCCTTCAACACATAATACTGCTGTGTACATTTCCTAAGAACAAGAATATTTACTTATTTGTCCACCTTAAGTGTACTTATCAAGTTCAAGAAATTTAACATTGATAGAAAGCGTACAGTCCATATTCCAAGTCTTTCATATGTCCCAACAATGTCCTTTTGAGCCTTCTCTCCTCTGTTATATCCCAACCAGGATTGTGTATTTGCATTAAATGTCATTGCTTCTTTAGTTGCTCTTTCTTTTTCCTTTTTAATTATGGGAACATGTATACAACATGAAGTTTCCCATTTCAACCACTCCCACACATACCATTTAGTGTGATTAATTTGCCAAATTACGGTACCCTCACCATTTTCCATTACTAAACTTCCTCATCTCCCTATACCCATTTTGCATTAACTCCCCACTCCCCTTATCCCCCAACCCTGGCATCCTGTACTCTACTTTCTGTCTCTATGAGCTTACCTATTCTCCTATATTTTCTTTGTAGTTACCAAGGGGGTTAAATTTAGCATCCTAAACTTATAACAATCTCACTTGCTTTGATACCAACTACACTTCAGTAGTATACACAAACTATGTTCCTATAACCCTCTGTTTCCCCACCTTTATGTAGCTCTTGTTACAAATTATATGTTTATACATTATGAGCCCCAAACCACTTTATTTTTTATTACATTTTATGCATTTGCCTTTGCAGTCATGTAGGAAGTAAGAAGTGGTGTTAAACCAAAAATACAATAGTACTGGTGTTTATATTTACTCCTGTTGTTCCTTATTGGAGATTCTTATTTCTTTATGCAGCTTTTATCTATTGTTTTGATTTTTTTTAATTCTGTATTTCATTTAATTCTGCTCTAATCTTTGTTTTTTCCTTCCTTCTGATCACTTTGGGTTTAGTTTGCTCTTCTTTTTCTAGATCCTCCAGATTTGAGGTTAGGTCTCTGATGGGATTTTTCTTCTTTTTAATATAAACATTTTGAGATATAAATTTCCCTCTCAGCACTGCATTTGCAGTTTTGGTTTGTGTATTTGTTTTCATTCATCTCAATATATTTTCTAATTTCCCTTGTGATTTTGACATTGGCCCATTCCTTATTTAAGAGTGTGTTGTTTAGTTTCCACATATTTGTGAATTTTCGACTTCTACTTCTGTTGTTGATTTCTAGCTTCATTCCATGGTGGGTTGAAGAAGATATACAGCATGATTTCAACATTTTAAACTTGAGACTTGTTTTGTGAGCTAATGTACAGTCTGTCCTGAACTCGGACCCTTGTGTGCTAGAGAAAAATGTGTATTTTACCGTTGTGTAAAGTGTTCTACGTATGTTAGGTCGAGTTTCTTTGTAGTATCCTTCAAGTCTTCTACTTCCTTATTGACCTCTGTCCAGATGTTCTGTTCACTATTGAAAGTGGTGTATTCAAGTCTCCAACTATTAATGTAGGACTGTCTCTTTCTCCCTTCAAATCTGTCAGTGTTTTTTCATATATTTTGGGGTTTTGCCGTTAGGCGCATAAATATTTATAATTGTTATATTTTCTTGTTGAATTGACCCATTTATCAGTATATAGTGACCTTCTCTGTCCCTCATAACAGTTTTTGACTTAAAGTCTACTTTATCTGACATTGGTACAGCAATACTGATCTCTTTTCATTACTAGTTGCATGGTATATGTTTTTCCATCCTCTCACTGTCAACCTACTTGTGTCTTTGAATTTAAGGTGAGTCTCTTATAAACAGCATATAATTGGGTCATGCTTTTTTATCCACCCTGGTAATCTCTGACTTTTGACTGGAGAGTTTAATCTATTTACATTTAAAATAATTACCAAGAATGCAGAATTCTCTTCTGCCATTTTGTCTTTGTAAGTCTTATACCTTTTTTGTCCCTCAATTCTTAAATTAATGCCTAATTTCATATTTATTTATTTTGAATAGTGTTATCATTTTGAGTCCCTTCTTATTTCCTCTGTACATATTTTTTCAGATATTTTCTTGAGGGTTAACATGGGCTTAATTTATGGGGCTTAACTTTAACATCACAAATCTATAACACTTAAATTTGATTTGCTATCAACTTAGGTTCAATAGCATACACAAACACTATTCCTGCACCTCTCCATCCCCCCATCATTTTGTTTATGACAAATTATAACTTTATACTTTGTATGCCTGAAAGCATAGATTTATCATTATATCTTATGCATTTGCCTTTTAGAACCTGTAAGAGGCAAAAAGTGGAGTTACATACCGAAAAGTACGCTAGTTCTGGCATTTATAATTACCCATATGGTTATCTTCATTGGGTCCTTCTTTCTCTGTGCTGTCTTGATCCACTGTCTAGTGTCCTTTTCTTTCAGGCTCAAGAACACCCTTTAGCACTGATTGTAGGGCAGGTCTAGCGGTAATGAACTCTCTCAGCTTTCGTTTTTCTGGGAATGTCTTAAGCTCTCCCTCATTTTTGAAAGACAGTCTCACTGGATATAAAACTCTTGGTTGGTAATTGTTTTCTTTCAGCACTTTAAGTATTTCACCCCACTGCCTTTTCATCTCATGGTTACAATGAGAAACAGGCACTTAATCTTATTTGGCTCCCTTGTACCAAACACATTTCTGTTCTCCTGCAGCTTTTAGAAGTCTCTCCTTGTCCTTGGCATTGAAAGTTTTATTATTATGGTCTGAGCGCAATTCTTTTTTAGTTTATCCTATTTGGGGTTCATTGGCATTCTTGAATGTGTATGTTCATGCCCTTCATTAAATTTGGTAAGTTGTCTGCCATCTTTTTTTTAATATTCTTTCTGACCCTTTCTTTCTTTCTCCTTCTGGGAATCCCATAATGTGTACATTGATACACTTGATGATGCCCCACAAGTCTCTTAATCTCTGTTCACTTTTTTCATTCTTTTTTCTTTTATTTTTCTCAACCTGAATCATTCCAATTGTCTTGTCTTTGAGTTCACTGGTTTTTTTCTTCTGCCAGTTCCAATCTGCTGTTGAAATTCTCTAGGGAATTTTTCATTTCAGTTATTGTGGTCTTTAACTCCAGTGTTTTTTGGTTCCTTTTTCAAAAATTCGTCTGTTTTCATTAAGATTCTCATATTGTTCCTTCACTACTTTTCTGATTTCCCTTAGCTCTTTTTCCTTGTTTTCCTTTATCTCCTTGAGCATACTGAGATCATTTTTTAAAAGTCTTTGCCTTGTATGTCCAAAGTATGGTCTTCTTTGTTGACAGTTTATGAATTTTTACCTTGTTCCTTTGGATAGAGCATCATTTCCTGTTTCCTTGTGTTGTAACCTTTTGTTGTACACACTATATTTTATTTTATTTTTTATTTTTTTGTACACAGTATATTTTATTTATTTTTTGTACATGGTATATTTTAATATTTTAATGTGTTAATTCTAAGCTTTAGACCCTGAGCTGTCTGTTCCTTAAGTTTGTATCTAGATAGTGGTATGACAGAGATTTCCTTCAGTCACGAGCTAACAAAAACAAAGAAACCACTGAAAAAAAAACACCTTTCACAGTCTTTGCAAATTGGCTCTGCATTGGCTGGTGCTCTCCTCAGAGTTCAGCTCTTCTATCAAGATCAGCCTGAGGTGAAAGTGAAGTGCAGGGTCCTCTTCATCTTTTCTGAGCCTGCTGCTTGGCCTGGGCTTATGTTTGCTTGTGGCCTTAGGGACTTTTAATTTATAAGAATTTAAATGCCCCCTCTACTCCCTAGAAGATAGATGCCCCCCCACACACACCTCCAGATATTCTATTGTATGTTTTAAAAGCCAGTAAGCCTTTGCCCGAGGCCACTCAACTTAATTGTTTCTTACACTGCTTTAGCTGTCTGCAAGCTACTTCTGCCTGCAGGGTATGTTCTGAGACAGTGAGCCAAAGATGAGTTCCCTGGTTCACTTTCAGGCTGCCACCTGACAGACGGCCACTGACATACAGGCACTCCAGTATGCTCACGGGAGTTACTCGGCTCCTCTGGAACAGGACCAAGGACCCACAATGGGAGCAGGCTGGCTCCATACCATGCTGGGGAGGGGCTGGGTGGGGGGGAGCAGAAGGGAGCCATGAGCTTCTCCTTGCTGTTTTTAAAGCTGCCTTTTCTTGATTTGGTACTGGCCCAGTGACTGCAACCCTTGTTTTCTGGGGTTTTGAAGAAGTTGGCTCTGCCAGTTTTTCCTAGTTGGTCAAAGATTCTGTGGAGGAACAGCACAGTGGAATGTCTTATGCCACCATCTTGGTAGACTGAGTCACATGGGAAACTTTTAACATACCAATACAGGGACCCCACCTCAGAGGAAGTGTACCAGGACCTGGCTGGTGGGGTTGGGGTTGCGGGAGCACTTAGCCTCGCCTCTAGACCCAGGCCATGCATTAACCCCTCAGGCAGGGGTTGGGGACACAGCTCCTTCCCATTCTGAGCTGAGACCAGCCTTCTCGTGGCTTCTTGATGAGCACTGAGCAAGCCCCCTCTCTTCACGATGTGTCAGAGTTCAAACAGTCAACACAGCTCCCAGATCCCCCTTTAATCTTCCCCCATTCAGCCCACAGATTCCACAGAGAGGTCCAAGCCAGATAACAAATGGCAAGAGTTCCCACCGCCAAAGTTTTAGTCAGGAAACAAAAAACCTAAAGCAATCCTCGGTTAAAGTCAAAATCCTGACTGCTCTTTATTTCTGTCCAGATTCCTGAGTTTCCAGTGAGACCAGGGAGGGAAGTAGCATCAGCAGATTCTGGATGCATACAAGATACAGGGCCCAAATGTTTCCTGTCCGTACTCTCACTTGTTGGGAAGTATTCTAAGGAAAAGCTGAATTTTAGGAACAGTGATTACATTATGGCTAAATTATTAAATACTGGTTTGTGTGACTCTTTATGGAGTATCCTGAGTAGTGCATAGATTCATGGTTTTACTAACACCAAGAGTTTGTTCTTGAAATTTCCGCACACTTGAGACTTCGGGATGTGTTCTGCGTGCTTGCTCGCTCTCTCGCTCTCTCTCTCTCTCTCTCTCTCTCGGCTTTTCTTAAGCAATACTTTTACCTTTAAAAAAAACAAAACCTTCACTTGCCCTAGTATAAATTATAGCTTCTTGCAGTAATCACTACTGCTTAACTGGGATTCAATTTACAGGATAAAAATATATTCTTTTGGACCCCTTAGCGAATGTGTACACAACTTGTCCTCAAATCCTTTCTGAATTTTGGCTAAAGGCAAGTATCATAGGAGGATGGAATGTGGTTTTAAGCAATGCCAAAAGAAAATACTGCATAAGTGATAACTGATATTTTTACTGGTGGCAACTTTGTAGTTGATAACGGGAAATTGAAACAGGAAAGGCAGCTCTCGCAAAGAATCTCATCTGAGATGTAAAAGGCCAAGGTGCTCCAGAAAAACAAAAAAAGCCTCTCAGTGTCTGCAAGAGGTGGTTTCAGCAGGTCCTGTATTTTCCTGAATATGCAGCTTGAGGCAGAGAGCACCAAGATATAAAAGCCCCTGTGTTCCTGCTGTCCCCAAAGCCAAATCTGCTGCAACGCCCGCAGACTCGCCTTCCCCTTCTAGCACATGCCACCCAGCTCAGGCAGGACTACATTTAACTTTTGGACAAAAAGAGCAATTGGAATGAGCAAAGTTATTAAGTGTCTGCCTTCCCTGTCTCTTTTTAAAAAAATAATTTTGATATTGTCCCTTATTTAAGTGTCTGCTCTCAACCTGTGTTTACAGAAGGGATTAGTGTCAACCTTTGGCAAACTCAATGGAGCCGAGACCAACTGGTCTCAAATACGAGCAGCCAAAGGCACAGCCAATCCCTTCTCATCGTTAGCCACCCACCCGAGGCCAAAAGACTCGCCTTGGAGACCAGGTAGGACATCAGCATGATTGCACTGAGTTGAAAGCAGCAGAGGGCTCATGTATTTATAAATACTGGAGGTTTGGTTTTAACTTTTTTCATTTGGGATTGCAGTGAGTTGAATTTGTGTCCCCCCCTAAAGATTTCCTTATTTGGAAATAGGGTCTTTGGAGATGTCATTACGTTAAGGACCTCAGGATGAGATCATCCTAGGTTGCCTGGTGAGACTTAAATCCAGTGCCTGGTGTCCTTATGACAGAAAGGGGCAGGGGGTGGTGGTTGGAGACACACAGACACAGACGGGAGAAGGCCTTGTGAAGGTGCAGGCAGAGAATGGAATGATGCAGCTGAAAACCAAAGAAATCCTGGAGCCACTGGGAAACCTTGCACTGGAAGAGGCAAGGAATGCTTCTCGCCTAGAGTACAGTCACTGACACCTTGATTTTGGACTTCAGGTCTCCAGAACCATAAGCGAATAAATGTTTACATCTCTTGGGCTTGTGGTAATTTGTTGCAGCAGCCACAGGAAATGCATACGGAGCTCTTTAAGAAAATTCTTTTTCTTTAGGAAAATGAGCCAACACTTCAACCCTTAGTGTGTGAAATAAGAGGTGCAGAGAGAGAGACTGATGGTAGGAGCTGGGAGGCAATGTGTGTCCCTGCAGGGAGGCAGACTCCAGGCCTTGAGGGCCAGTTGGTGAGGCTTGGCCAGCTCTACCCTTTGGCCACACTTTGTCACTTGGGTTCTCAGTCCTATGAACCCACCCGCTCGTGCCGTCCTCATCACCTCTGCTTGCTCGAGCCGGGAATGGGACACAGCCAGTGGTTGCTCTCCAAGATTTCATACACTCTCTTTCTCTTCCCTCTCCTCCAATTTCCTGCCCCAAGACAGAGTCATTCTTTTACCTTTACAGGCTTGGAAACATTTATACTTAGCAGTCAAGAAGTTTCTTTTTAGGGCATGAGAAATTCTCATTAGATTAACCCAGTAGCCCAAGAAGGGAAGCATCACAGAAACAACTAGAAGGAAGCCAGCTGATACAGTGTGCTGAAGGTGGCGGACAAAGTGGTGGACTTGACCTGCTACTCTAGGCATTCCTTGGAATGAGGCTGTGCTGTCCTCCAAACTAAGAGAACAGGGCTGACTCCCAGACAATGGCCTGCCCTGACTTGCCTTCCAGGCTCTGTTGCCAGTGACAGGGGCCAAACAAAGACAACCCAGCCCACAAGGCGTGGTGGGCCTTCTCTGCTTCCGTGTTGTAGCTTCTTACTGAGTAAACCAAAGCACACAGCAAAGCACTGTTTGCACAAGCATTTCCTGCAAGGAGCATCTACAGCTGGTAAAGTCCTGCGTCCCCAGATCCCATGTCACTGCTACACCTCCTCCCCTGGCCCATTTTCCCTGGTTCCAACTGGTTGGCCCCATAATTAACCCACCAGCACAGGTATGTGCTCAAACCATAAAAGAGAGGAGGAAGAGAAATATGAAATCTCAAGGAAGACGATGAGTGAAGACTTTTTCAATGCCCCTGCATCCCTACCTCCTTCTAAACAGGTAGAGAACTTGCAAGCACCAAACGTACTCACTAGCGACTGCCCTCCCCTGCCAATCTCACATGACATTTCTCTTTCTTTGTAGGGAAAAGTCAAGAAGAGGGCACCAAACTAGAACCCTTGATGACTCATGTTCCCTTAAGGATGAGAAACTCAGCATTTTCTGTGCCATCAGAGTCACCAGAGAGTACCTGGTCCACCATGGGGAAGGAGCCTAATGAGACTAAGACAGCAGTGATTAAAGAAAAGTGATTAATATTGATGATGGAATGTCAAGTGCCTTAAACAGCAACAGGGGACAAGCACAGGGAAGGATGCCATCACTGTAATGATGACGATGAGGAAGAGGTCAATGACAATGACAATGACTGCTCACATCGGTGAGTACAGCTGCTCAAACCTGGCTGCATGTACAAATCGCCTAGGGAGTTTAAAAACACGGATGCCTCCATCCCATCTGTAGAGAACCTGATTTAATCGGTTCTCTGGCTTTTTAAAACATCCACCAGACACCATCTTCTGTTTAACTTTTAATTTTGAAATAATTACAGATCCAAAGGAAGTTGAAAAGAAAGGTATAGGGAGGTCCTGTACATCCTTTATGCAGCCTACCCCAAGGCTGACTTCAATATAATATCAAAATGAAGAACAGTCATCAAGCTTATTCAGATTTCACCAGTTATATACATGCACTCATTTGTGTGTGTGTGTGTGTGTGTGTGTGTGTGCATGTGTGTGTGGATGGGTCTATGCAATTTTGTCAAACATGGAGTTCTGTGTAACATCCATCACAATCAAGAAACTTAACTACCATCACCACAAGACTACTCCCTTATGGCCACGACCATCCTCTTCTCCCCATCCCCTAAACCCTGGCAATCACTAATCCGTTCTTGATCTCTATAATTACTTTATTTCATAAATATTACATAAATGGAATAATGCAGGATGTATCCTTTTGCAGTCAGCTTTTCTTACTCCATGTAATTTCTTTGAGGATCACTGTTCTAGTTTCCTAGCTGCTAAAATGAATACCATACAATGGGTTGGCTTAACAACAGGAATTAATTGGCTCGCGGTTTCAAGGTCTGGAAGGCTGGGTTCCTCCCAGGGCGGGTATCTCCTGGCTGGCTGGCAATCTTTGGGGTTCCTTGGCTTTTCCGCCACATGGCAATGCACATGGCAATGTCTTCTCTTTTTGCTTGCAGGTTCTACTGATTTTCAGTTTCTGGTTATTCCCTGGAGCTTCTTTTTCCATGTCCAATCTCCTTCGCTTATTAGGACTTCAGCCATGTTGGATGGAGGCCCACCCTCATTCGGTTTGGGCCCATCTTAACTAACCACATCTTCATAGATCTACCTACAAATGGGTTCACACCCTACAGGGCCAGAGCTTGGGACATGAAGGTGCCTTTTGTGGGGGATCTCATTCAATCCCAACATCCTTCTGATTTGTTGCATGTATCCATGGTTCATTCTTGTTTTTGCTGGGTAGTATTTTATGATATGAATGACTCACAATTTTACAGTTCACTCATTGAAAGACATTTGGGTCATTTCCAACCGGGGCTATCATAAAAAAAGATGCTAGGAACATTCGTTTACAAGTTTCCTGGTGAAAATAAGTTTTCATCTCTTTGAGATCAAGTCCCAAGAGTGCAACTGCAGGGTTGTATGATAAGTTTTAGTTTTAAAAGGAACTTCCAAACTATTTTCCTGAGTAGTTGTACAATTTTACGTTCCCACCAGCAAATGATTCAGTTCTTCTGCATCCTTTTCAGCACTTGGTGGTGTCCCTGTTTTTATATTAGCCATTTTGAGAGGCATGGAGTGATATCTCACTGTGGTTTTAATTTGCATTTAGCTGATGACTAACGACATTGAACAGCTTTCATGTGCTTATTTACCATCTATATCTCCTCATCAGTGAAACATCTATTCATGGTTATTTGCCCATAGTCCAGGGACTATTTCTAATTTTTACTGTTGAATTTGAGAGGGCTTTATATATTTTAAATACAAGTCTGCTATTGGATATGTGAATTGCAAATATTTTCTCCCAGTCTTTAATGTCTTCATTCCATTAACAGTCTTTCACATAGCAGAAGTTTTTAATTTTGATGAAGCCTAATTTATCAATTTTTCCTTTAATGGATCATGTTTTTAGTGACAAGTCTAATAACTCTTTACCTAGTCCTAGGTCCCAAAGATTATTTTCCTAATTTTTTTCTGGAAGTTTCACAGCTTTAAACATTACATTTAAGTACATAGTCTATTTTGAATTAATTTTTGCAGAAGGTGTGAGGTTTAGATAGAGATTCATTTTTTTCCCCCATCAGGTCCAGCTTTTTCAACATTTATTGAAAAGTCTATTTTTCCTCCATTGAATTCTATTTAAATCTTTGTCAAAAATTAATTGGCCATATTTGTGTGTATCTATTCTTGGATTTTCTGTTCTACTCCAGTTGGTCTCTGTGTCTACTCCTTTACGTACCACCCGGTCTTGATTACTGTAGCTATGTAGTAAGCCTTAATATCAGGAGAATGATTCTTCTCCCTTCTTTTTCAAAATTGTTTTGGAAATTTAGGGCCTTTCCCTATAAATTTTATAAACTCGTCTATGTCCGAAAAAAGCCTCAATAGGAACTCCATTAAACCTACAGATCAATTTAGGGAGAACTGATATCTTTATTATTTTAAAGCTTTCAATTCATGAACATGGTCTCTCTCTCTCCAAGTATTTAGGTCCTGTTTTCTTTCATCAGCACTTTGTGATTTTCATCATACAGATCCTCTATGTGTTTGTTAAATCATACTCCAAGAATCTCCACTGCAACCCCCAGGCAGGAGGGCCCAGCTCTGTGCAAATGCCCCAAAGTGATGAGATCAACACTGCCCTTCCCATGCCTGGAGAGTTCTAATTCTTGAATTTCTTCCTTCCATTGAGTTGGAATTTCTCTTCCTGTAGCTTGAGCATATTGGTTCAGCTTTGCCATCTGGGGCCACACAGAAACCCCTTGCACTCTGGGGATGTACTCCCAAATGCCCGTGATCTCCTGCACGCCTCTTCAACATAAACATACTCAATTCTTCCAGCTCTTTCCTTTACCCTCCCTGTTCTCTTGCACATGGACATGCTCCTGGCTCCTGATGTCCTCCTTGAAACAGCCTGCCCAACACTGAACACAAGACTCTGGGCACCACTGAACTTCTGAAGGGCACTGCTGAACTACCACTGCCTTCATTTCTGGAGGTGAGGCTCCTGGTAATGCAGCCTAAGAATGCACTGGTTTTGTGGGCATGAAGTTAACCATAACCTCTTACTTACAGGACGATGGATCAATTTCATCTCTTGTGTGCAGTGACTGCCTGCAGTGTTAGGAAGGATTAGGAGCTGGGATTGAGGGGAAATGGGTGCTAGGATCAATTAGTACTGCCTGTCAATAGATTACAATAAGGAAGTAGAGACAGACAGGTTTGCTGGTGGTAACTGAAATCTTCTTAAACATGCTGCCATTAAGGCAGGCTTCCACCATCTTGTGCATTCCATCTGGTTGACCTGGGTCTTAACCCAAAGTCATAGGTTTAGTGCAGAGACTTCAACATTGATGAAAAGCTTGAAGTCTGGCTTTGCCACTTACTAGTGGCATGTCCTTGGGCCTTATTTTCCTCTCTATAGAATGCAAATAATAGTCATAAAAGTGTCATAGGATAAGGGTGAAAATTAAATGCAGTCAGTATTGCTGCATTTGGCTGCTTTTCTAGGTGGTCAAGAATTTCATGCACTCTGAATTGTTCACATACTGAATGTTCCCATCTTTAGGATACACCAGTGTTGACAAGCATGCCACCTGTGTCCTCATCCAGGTCCCAACTAAACAGCTGAGCCAAACAGTGATTCCAGTGAGCCCCATGGCAGGCAGCAGGTGTCTCTCCCAGGTCTCTCTATTAATAAGAATCCTTTGAGTTAGGTTGTCCAACGGTTACAAATCCACTCAACCACAGCAATATTCAGGCAACAGTTCTCCAACTTTCCATTAGCAGTGCCAAGAGGTTTGCAGAGAACTTGCTTAAATTTATATTCCCTGTCTCTGCACACTCTGTCCTGGATGACTTGCTACTAATGAATCCTGGGTAACTTCTAGGGTTGCCTCTTATTTTGAGTGCTCCCAAATTATATTTGATGAGCCATTCTGGAATCTTTCATACAAACAATATTAATATCGTTAAGTCTAAAATTTTGTCATTTGTCTCGTTTCCCTACTTTCAGTCTTTAGCACTCCTTGCTCTTCCTTCATTGCTCCTCCACAATTATCAACAGGGGTTTGGCACTTCTGTTTGCAAACAAGTCTTTCAGTCTGCAGGAATCATGTGAAGCAGCTGGTTGATCTCTAATCCCTTCCTCCATTATCTGGTTGGAAAACCTTGGGGTGTATGAAAACTGTGTGAGACTCGCTGGGAAAGTGAAGGTCATGACAAGTATGATGACAGTGACAAAGACAAGGTTCTATAAAGCCCTGTGCTTTATGTTACCGAAGGCAGGGTCTGTCAGGGTCTGGCTCTTTAAATCGCCACATGCCCTAGATGTTCACAAAGTGTATCTTTAGAATCCTCTGCAAATCCTCACATTCATAAATATGATTGCTTTTGGGGGCTCCTTAATTTTCTCTCCACTTCGGTAGTCAGCCTTCGTGGCTTTCTCTTTATAGTAGTTGCTATCTGCCCAAGAAGAACCAGAAAACAAGAAGCACTGAAGACTAATGCCAAGCGGTCACCAGGCTTTACTCCCAACAGGTTGGGTGGCCTCCCAGGATGCATGATTCAATCCATGTTGCAGCAAAAGGTGACCAGGGTCCTGGACTTTAGGGCTTACTCTAAATCCCCAGATTCCAGCAGTTTCAATGCAGGGCTGCATTGATCTTCTGGACTAAGGATAATATTATGCCAAATGTGCAAAGGGAAAATGATGCCTTTCTCATCCGATCCAAAAGACAACAAAACAGGCTAGTTGCCAACTTTATACCTCCACCAACAGGGCAACTGTGGCACCATCTCTACAGGTATGGGCCACTGACAGCATGGATGGAAGGAAGCCACCCTCCAGGCAAATCACAGTCACTCACATGTTGACTTCTGCTCCAAACTGAAAGAACTAGATGGGGGATCAGAGAGGAGCATCGCGGGAATGGTGGCATTTCAAAGCCTTAGGTGAAGGACTTATAGTCCATCCTCTTGACATGTCAACTACTACTGTTTGGGGGCTTTTAGGAAGTGTTTGGCATTTCTGTTCAGTATTTCAGACAATCTTGCCACTCCCTTCTGTCTTCTAGATGGAAAATCCCATTTTACTGGCAAACTGAATTCTGGATGATCAGCATGTTCCTGAATATACATGTTTGCTAATATCCAAGAGTTTGACAATCTGGACTTGAGTCAAAACTTTAAACCAGATTTTATGAAGCATCAAATTAAATGTTTAGACTAGAGCAGGGTCTCTTGGACAGGTGGGATTGATGGAGGCTGTACCACCAATGGTTTTCAAGCCATAAAGGAAGCTGAATTGAAAGCTAGCACCAAACTCTAGAAGACAGCTGATGGCCCTCAGAGCCTACTGGCCCTGTAAGACTTGGAAATAAAGCATGGGTGAAAACAAGGGACCAGAGGAGAGAGATTCCAAAAAAAGGGCAAGAAAACTATTCTAAAAACTCCCTCACAGAAAAAATAAAATTTGAGATTAAAAACTAAACAACACAGAATGTTTTTCCCTTCAACCCCACTAAGTTGCATATGTGCACTGCAGCATAAAGCTAAGAGCAAGCATTGCACTGAGATGAGCTTGGCAGAAATGCTCCCACTTTTTGTGCTTTACTGAGTTCTTCTCACACTCTTTGCACAACTTTGTTGGCTTGAGTTCCAGCATTGCTAACAGACCCCCAGGAGCTGCTGCTGGTCCTCAGACCACATTTTGAATGGCAAAGCATGAGTCCAAGTTGCTCCTAACTGTCCCTGGTGCTCCACCACATATAAGACTTACACACTCTTCTTTGCCAGATTCTGAACTGGGTGTAGTATAAATGAGTTTTAGGTAATAACTGTAAAGTCAGAAAGACAGGTCAAGTGTGGGAGGACGGGGACTTCTGGGAGCCGGTTCTGCTGAATAAACCAAGTGACATGTGGACTGGGCAGCCGATGGTTAATGGGCTGCCTTTTAAAAAAAATAGCAAACCCCTTCCTGCTGCTCATACTCAGGTTTCTAACAGTCCTGTGTGATTACAGAGCACACATCATAAAGATGAACAGGCTTGTCAACACTCCTGTGTGCTCCTTCACTGCAGAGCCACCGACTCAGCAAAGTATAGGCTCATAGGTGCCTTTTGCACCTGCTTCTGTCTGAAAGAAATCATGTACCTATATGCTGACTTTGAAACTGCTCTTGGGCTTTTTGCACAGCTCTTTTGGCCAGGCACCATTCTCAACACCACAGAAGTGTGGCTGCGATTCACACAGCAATGTCTTTTCAATGCTTCCAGTGAATTTTCTTGCTAAGATAACCATAATCCTCCCTGTTCAATATCCACCTATTTGGTTATATATTTTTTTTCCAAGAGAGGTCATTCACATGGGGCCCTGGGAGCTACAATGTTCTGCTCTGACATCAGGAAAATGGCGCCAGATTTCATGGTTCTCCCAGCCCACTCTAACTCTCTTGCTGGTCCTTCCTGCCACCGCCGTCTTTTGCAATCATCACCTCCATGCAAATGACACTGCGCTCCTGTGCCCACAAATAGACAAGGGTGAGGGAGGCCCTGTCCAAAAAGGGGTCGCCTCATGGGCTAGTGGCAGGTCCCAGGGCTCCAAGAAGAATGTGCTGGGGTCTTGGGGTTTTCAGTTTGGAATCCTCCTTCTGCAGTGTCCTCAGGTCTTTGGTTTGGAATCCTCCATCCACGGTGGTCAGGGGATCATCAAGAGTTTCAGGCATGAAGCCAAACACATGGGAAAACAGGGCAACATGTCTGTAGAGAATTTGGGGTCATATATCAACAGTCCCTACAAAACACTAGCGACATAAGCAGAATGTAGTTATCAGGAGGGCTAGGTGGAGGGGGCTTGGCCATGGCTTGGATCTTGCTCACTTGGGGAATGTGCACCGAGCTGGTGGCCCAGTGGTCTGGTGTCCTGGCATCCTGGGCTGAGTCTCAGCTCTGGCCACTCAGGACGATGGGGAGGGAAGCAACGTGCCCAGTGGTCTGCTCCTCCCTCTCCCATCTGTGCAATGAGGTTCAGATGACTTCGGACGTTCCTTCCAGCACTGCAAACCACGAGAAAAGCTGCTCAAGTGAAGCTACCAGAAGCCCTGGACATCTAATGAGACAATTGGATCTCAGCTAATTCCTGGAAGTGTCTGCAATGCAAGGAAGTTCTGAAGAGACTTCAGAATTTGGTTCTTTGGCAAAATTCAACTTCCTTCCCATCTCCCAAGATTTTTTCAGTGGAGCAATCCACCCAGTAATTAGATGTAAAGGATTCCTGTGGTAGAGACACACACCAGCCCAGCTTTTGTAACCCTCCTTGTTACAGTAATGAAACTCTGGAGGCGGGGGCGGCCTTGGATACAACTGGATTTTCCATCACGGTGATAACACCCAGCCAATAGCTGCTTGTCTTCACTGCTCACAGTGCAGGTGGGACTTGCATCCACCTGCTGGTTGAACGGCTTTTGACGGTATTTCGTGTGTTTGTATTCTTCTCCCTTGGACTGTGTGCATCAGGTCTTGCCTGTTCAGATTTGGCAAAGCTGCTGTTCAAAGCCTGTCTAAGGCCAGAGGCTCTGGGTTTTCCAGGTAACTGGAAGAAGCATTCTCTCTGCATGTAAAACTCCATGTTGATGGTAAGACCCCAAAGGAATTAACTGTAACCTCCCTGCCACCCCCATGAATGCCAATACTCAGAAACCTGTCTTGTTTATGGCAGAGAAACAATTTAAACAAGGCCGGGAGTTGCAATGTTCCTTGCTACTCTGACTGTGGCACTTCCCATTCCAAAGTCTCCAGTCAGTGAAGTTCTGCTTTGATTTGCAGAGGATTAGAGAAGGAGGGGAAAGGGAAGGACAGGCTAAGGGGGAAGCCCAGTGGGGCTGAGAGAAGCCACGCAGGAGCAGGTCTGCCCTGCAGCCGCCTTTGCAAAACCTCCAGCGGCTCTTCTTCTGAAGTCCAAGAGCTTGGTGACCATGAGATGAAGAACGTGGCTTGTAAATGAGTGTGAAAATTCCTGCAATTCTCAGCAGCAAAATAAAAAAAAAACAAAAAACAAAAAGCAAGGCCTGAATGTTCTGTACAACTGTGGTATGTGGGGCATGCCCAGTGGCTGCTTGCAAACCGACTTTGATTCAGGGGCCAAAATCTTACTTAGGAGTCACTCCAAGCCCCTCTGTGGGAAACCCGAGAACCTCTGATCACAGCTCACCACCAATTATTCTTTTCATTCTGGAAGGGAGGCTGGCTGGAGGCTGTGGTTGTTGAGTGGGAACTGAGTGGGGTGGGACTCGGTGAATCTGGGGGGCGGGGCCTGGCCCCAGACCCAGCAGGGGACTTTCTGTACCTCCAGGTGTATGTGTGTGTGTGTATGTGTGTGTGTGTTCCCTATTCTGTTCCGAGAGAGGCCAGCCCATGTCTGAACACAACTGCCCTTAATCCAATTAGAGCAAAAGCATGCCCGTAGGATTTTCAAACAGTCATGACATTTGCAGAAGTTCTCTCTCCCCAGCGGCACCCTCCTTCCAAGGCCGGCCTATCTGAGGTCTTTGCTGTGCTTAGCAAACTGAGCACCCAAACAAAGCAATTGCCCATGACTGTCTGCTGGCCCCTACCCTCCTGCTCAGATGTGTCCTGCGCTTACTCGAGTTCCCCCACGCTGCACCATGCTTCTCATTCTTGATACACATCACAGACGAACATTTCCACCCTTCACACATCTGGATGAGGGCTTTCTTTACTTCCCGTCCTGGGACGGAGACAATTCCTTTTCGTTTGAACCATGGCAACTCCAGTTATGACATCATTACCCCAGAACAGCCTTCCTCTCCCTTCTCCGTCCCCAGCCCTCCCCAGACATGTGCCCGCCCATTGCCCATCATCTGTGCTGCTCAGGAATCTGATTCCATTCATGTTCTGCTGTTGCACAAAAGGCAAGCACGTCCCCGGGCCCACGGTCAAGGGGACATCTTGGGACTCCACTGTCTGAGCTCACATTTGCACAATGTCATCTTCTGATTGGAAGCATGTAGAGTACCTGGATCCATCTTTACTGGATGCTATCAAGTTTCACGTGTTCCCTGCCAGGGCCCGGGACCCTGTTTTAGCCTTGGCTTGTTACTTCAGGGCACACTTGTGGCACCTGCACCCATCACAGTGGGACCGGGCAGGGTAATAGAGTCCCTGGCTCTGCTCCTGCTTCAATATCCCTCTCACGTTTTCAGCGTGGCAGTGCTTCCTGGGGGTGGGGTGGGGAGTGGGGGCATGGTCCAGGGGGCCAAGGGGCATTGGTGAGGGTCTGAGAACCCGGACATGCATCAGGCCCTGTCGTGATCCCATTCCATATACATATAATTTTTCACCTGCCTGCAGGCATGGATGTGGCTAAGACCTCAACACACATAGCTCCTTAGCTGAACATCTACATCACTAACCCCTCTGCCTGCATCTCTCTTCCCTGCGCTCTCCTCTAGGCTTTACCCATCCCTCTACCTCTGCCCACCCCAGTCCATCTCTAGGCTCCTGCCTGCCATATTCTTCCCACTGCGTCATCGCGGGTCCCTCTGCCCTTTGTTTTACGACCTCACTGATGTTGCTGGCAACTTTCACGATGTTCTGTTCCTTCCCCACCTGCTCTGCCAGCCTTCAATGTGATCAGCTGACGTAGTGTGAGGGAAGTGGCAAAGGGCAAAGCATTCAGGGTGACTAAGAGAACGGGAATCAGTAAGAGTGAGCAAGCAGGACGATGATTCAACACTACTGGGGCTCAACATGGAAGGTGGCCTAGGAGGGCGGGGGTGCTGGGGCAAGAGATGGAAGGTGGATGATGCTAGAAAGAGCAACGTGGAAGCCCTAAGATGTCACATCTGCAGTGTTCTTCATGGTGGCTGCACACGGAGGAACCTCCTGGATAGCTTCCTGAGCTTCCTCTTCCCCAGAGACTCTGATCTAGTTGATCTGGGGTGAGCCTTGGCCATTTGATTTTTGGAAATGCCTCAGGTGCTTCTCCTGGGCAGCTCTGCTCAGATGTCATCAATGCCCAGTTCCCAAGCTTTCCAGAGGCCCTGGGCTGAGCCTGCTGACCAGTGGAGAGCTACATTCTAGAATGGAAAGAGTTGTTCTGTGACCTGAGGAAGGGCATATGGAGGACAGGAGAAACCTCAGGGACAGCAGGTCAACAGGAAGTCAGGTCAAGAGGCTGTCCTCCAGGAGTACAGGTAACAACGCTGAGCAAGGGGTGTGGCTTCCACGCGACCTGTGCTGGAAGAGTCACGAGGTTTGGACTGACCCACCCAAGCAGGCTTTTCTTTTCACCCTGACCTGGATCCAGTTTGTCTGAGAGCCTCCTAAATTCAAAACAAGCAGAGATTTCTTTTCTGCCAAGGGTAAGCTTCTTGTTTCTCTATATAAAGAATGTTCAATAAGTGGATTCCCTCTCCTCCTTCCCCACCCCACCCAGAAGGCTCTGTAGACATTTCGCAGGGACTCACTGTCTTACCTGACCAAGAAGCCTGCTGCATGCATGGTGTTTTGGGTTTCCTGGGCCCCGAGGGTCCCGTTGAGACGTGTTTCTGTGCCCAACTAGGGCAGGAGGACTCCTGCCAATCACGTGCCTCCCCGGATCCCACTTCCCTCCAAACAAAAGGCCACCCTAACTAGCTTTCCTAGAGCCACTCACTTTCTCTCTTGTACACTATCACTTTCAAATCATCGCAGACAAGATATTCTAAAATTCCAATCGCGATATTACACCTAGGCATTTTAGTATTTTACTAGAGTCCCTACCAACGCCCTCCTTGACTGCCAAGGGTGTCACTGGATTTGGTTTTTGCTTTCCTTCATGGGCAGTCAGCACAGATGTGAGCTCCTAACCCTTGTAGAGGGACAGCCCTTCACATAACTAATCAGGGTTGAGCCTCCAAAGCGTGGGCTTTGTCTGATATAAAACAAAAGCTTGCTTCTAGCTTTCCCTCTTTATCTTTTAAAACCAAATATTAGTAAACATCTTGGACACTGACATCCACCACAAGGCGCCTTCTGCTTGTTTCTTGAGGGGAAACACCTGGAGAGCGTCTGCCCAGCTGGGCTGCCTCTCGCAAGGAATCACCCCATCTCCGATTCGTTCATAACAGACGACAGTGGGTAACCACAGCTCTCCCAGACACCAGAGGGCCTTTGTAGCAATCTTCTCATGCTTAGGAACCATTGCTTTCTAACAGTCACTGCAGGATGAAAAAACGTTAAAAAAAAAAAAAAAAAAAAAAAAGACACGGGCTTAAAACACCCCCATTTGAAGGTGGGTTTTTCAAGCTATCATTGCTACACAAAGAGAGGTGCTGCCCTGCCCAAATTTATGCTAGCAACACTTTCTATACACACTGCTGTCCCCCAGATGATCTCTCATGGTCAAGAAGGCAACTAGGATCATGGATTCTCATCAAAAGCCATCAAAGCTGTTGTCAGCACAACTGCTGGTCAGAGAGAATTCATCGCTCATGGAGCAACACAGAACACCCCTTTCCAGATTCTCAGCCCCAACCTCCCCCCGTGAACTGCACACTTCCATTTCCTGTCTAAAGCCAGGGTCAGGGGTCTCTCTGGCCTGCTCCTGTATCAAGGTAAGTCATCAGAATCCATCTATCTGATCGATGATACTGGAGTTTCCCGGGAAAACCCCTCCTGATGATGCCTGGGCTTTCTTCTGCCACCTAGCAGCAGCTACCATGGCGTTTACTTCCCCTTTTGCCTTAGCTGCCACCAAGCTCAAGGCACCTGGGTATTCTGATATATAGCTGGCTCTCTTCTTTTACTACCAATCTCTTGGTACTTGGATCTTTATTTTAATGTTCCTATTGCACAGGCATGTATTATCATAGAAGTGACCCCAAATCATTTTAGGTAGAATAGGAATTTTTTAGAAGAGTAATACTGGTTTCCTGACCCATAAAGTAAAAGCTAAACACCTACCTCTTAGGACCGATTAAATAGCATAATGAACATACAGTGTCTGGCACGCAATAGGTGCTCAGTAAATCAAAGATCTGATTTGGCTTAAAAATCTTTAGTAAATTATTAATTCACATCCAAAGCAGCAAAACTGACATCAGCATGGCAAGAATTTTTACCTTTATTTGCAATTTAGAACCAACTGGGTTGCAAACTGGATCGGAATCAGTTTATAGTACCAAAAACAGGTTTTGTTTTGTTTTTTTTTAACTACAGCATTTGAAATAAGAACACATAAACAAAGAGACACTAGAAAAAGAAGTGGGAGGTGAGAACAAGGCAAGGAATCAGATGAGTTACTTGCCAAAAATGAGCCCTAAATTTAGCTTTGCATTTTGTGACAGTCAAAGCAGAAGGAAAATCATGCTGACTTCTGTGACTCTCATTGTCTGATAAACGGAATGTGACGCTCGGGTGGAAAGTGAATGAAAAGTGAATTCTTCTCCAGAGCTAAGGGTAACCGATCACACTGACCCATATGAGGCAATATTAGGTAAGTAATAGAAGGGTCAAAATACACCTGCTGGTGGGCAAAGCCACACAGCCACCTTTCAGGGCAGGTGTTTCACTTCAGCAGGATTAAGTGGTTAGGACCAGTGGGTGAGCCTCTGGGCACCTTTCTGGGGTTACACAGAGGGAAACCCTTTTTTAATTTTTTTTTTAAATTTCAATAAGAAATTTCATTGGAGAACATGACCTGTGTCTCAGGTCCCTGAGATTACCATCCTTTATTTTAAGGAGCACCCCGTATTTTAAGTTAAATTGCTCCATTTCATTTCAAAACACAGAACAGTCTTCAGATCGCGTATTTGTGAAGCAGCCTGGTGAGTGGCTCTCCTGAGGGTGCAGCCGGGTCTCCACCTTTCCCAGCACGCCTCACGGCCTCCCCGCCTGCCCCGAGCCCCCCAGGAAACCAGAAGGGCCCATGGAGCAGGAAGATGTGGCTTCATCCTTGGGGGATCTGCTGCCCCAACACTTTTGAATCATCAAAGACAACAGACTTCCCTGGGAAAACCATAATCACCCAACCAGGAGGGCAAAACGCTAACAGGATTTATTGACTTTGATTAACAATAAGGTATTTGTTTGGGGAGGTAATTAGGGTTCAATAGCAAGCTATAAAGGGTCCTCCAAGAAATTCCAAACAGACTCTAGCCACAGGATACTAAAAGATGACTGAAATCTAAGCATTCTTCTTGGCAGGCCTCCTGTGCCGGCATTCCATCCAGCACAGCTGAACAGGTCACTGGGGGAGAAAATGCACTTTGTTCTCTAAATCTCCAAGGAGAGAAGACCTCTGAGCAGCACGAATGAGTGCACACGCATGTGCAAAGAGTACTTGGGCATGTGTTTGGTGATGAATGCTGCCACGAATGCTGGAGTGCATCATTTATATGCATTATAAATGATGCAATTAATCATTATTATTTTATATATAAATAATTGCATATATTTATATATAATTGCATATATTATTATATTATATAATAATACAATTGTTATATTATAATAATTGCATATTTATATAAATATAATTGCATATATTATTATACTATTATATATAATAATTGCATATATTATTAATTATAAATGATGCAATTAAATGAGCTCAATCTTATTTAAATTTACTACTCACAGGGCCAGAATAACCTGGACTTTGGTGAATGCATTGACAGCTCTGCAACCCATGGGTCATATTCTTGTGGGAAGATCAGTCCGTGGAGATTTGCCAAAGCCATTTGACTTCACACTTTCTTTTTTCCCAGCAACCACTCTTGGGTACAGGATTTTTAACAACTCAGAGATACTAAATTTGACTACATTTAATTTTAAAAATTATTTTCAGGTAGTGTGGGCAAAACAGGGTTGTCAACAATCTTTCAGAAATACTTTCAAGATGAAATAACCATGTAATTAGAAACAACTGCTTATCTTCCTTAAAGTCTGTAACGTGCAATTTCCTCAAGGTCTGTAACGTGCAATTTCCAGCTTAATCCCAGGAAATACCTATAATGTTGGCTTCCATTCTCTTTACCCACATCATGATATCCAAAAGGTACAGAAAAGACAACTACCAAACCCCTCCTTCAGGAGAGGAAGAAACTTAAAAGGAACCAGATAAACAAAACAAAACAAAACAACACAAAGCCTCAGCTGTGTTTTGTACTCCTCCTTATACATTTGACTTCACGACTGCAAAATCTAGAATTAAAAGTTAACGTCCCAAGCATCTTACTGTGTAGGTCATTACACAACCTGTCCAATATTTTTTATTTGGTGATAAACAGGTTGCCATTTAATTATGCTCTATTCACTCCAATATAAAATCTCCTTCTGGTTGGCATGCTCTTGCCTCCTCAATTTCAATTCTTTAATATTGTGGTTGTTGTTCAGTTCTCAAGCAGTCATATTGCAATTTATCCTTGGGAAAATATTTCCAGAGAAACCTACAACAGAAGCCCACTCCAGGAGACAGTGGAGACCCTCGAGCCCCAGTTTTAGTATCAGCTGGCTTTCGGCCCCCTGAGACTTCCTGCGGGTGATCCTAACCTGGAGATATATCACTCAACCAACCTCTCAGACCATCTGCTTCCTCATCTGAAAAACAAGGCGGCTGCCTCAAAGCCTCCCTAAGGCACCTTTGGGCTGTAAGGTTCTGTGGTTCTTTCACCCCGAAGGGAAGAATTTCCACATGCAAAGGCAGGAGCTCTTAATTCTTTAAAACCAAGACACCGAAATTCTACATTCAGCAAGATGGACTTTGTTGGAAACCAACTGAAAATAAAATAAATTGTCAACAGTCTAAAGATAAATCCCATCATTTAAATGTGTATACTTAAGAGCAAATCAAAGGGCATGCAAGTAAGACGGAGAAAAACCTTTTCCCTTTACTGGACTGGCTTAAAGAATAGACAAGAACATTGAATTAATATTTCAACGCTCAGAGCCAGTCTGCTCTCTCTGGGCCTCCCTGACTTTCTGGCCAAGGTCCTCACTGAGGAAGGAGGCGAGGCCCAGAGCAGCACCGTTTTGGAATGGGAAGAGAGGAATGTCAAGAGGCAAGACAACAGGGTCTGATACTTACTTGTGGCCCAGCTCGTGAGCGATAGTAAAAGCCAAATTGAGACCATTGTCTTCAGCTAGCACACACTTCCTCTTCGCACTGCACACGCCGCCTAAATAAGCAATTCCTGCAGCGGGGACACAAAACACAACCGCTTCAGAATGTGGGAGGCCCTGACCTGTTGGGCTGGTCTGCATGGTCAAGGTCAAGGACGATCAGGGTGGAGGGCAGACGGGGATAGTGCTGGCCTCAGGGCTGAACCTGTGATTCTGCAGCATCTGCAGGATCTGTTTGGTAGGGTGCTCTGTGGTCATCTAACAACAGTGGCAGCCATGCATTTCTGTCAGGTGTGCAATCTGCGTCCGGCACTGTGTTGAGTGTTTGCACATATTAACTGAACGAATCTTCATGGCCCATTGTGGTCGGCCAATGAATGCACGCACCCTCCCCTCCAAAATGGGCAGCTCCTAAATCCCCAGAAGCTGTGAATGTTGTCTTCTATGACAAATGGACTTTGCTGGTGTGATTAACTCAAGAAGAGGAGATTATCTCAGATTACCTGAGTGGGTCCTAAATCCAATCCCCAGTGTCCAGAGAAGAGGGAGACAAAGGGAGGCTCGAGTACAGAAAAAGAAGGCAAGGTGACAGTGAAGAAAAGAGCTCCGCCACTGGCCTGGAGAGTGGAGGAAAGGGCCCTCGAGCTCTAGGGTCTGGAAAAGGCCAGGAAGGGGATTCTCTCTGAGAGCCCCCGGAGGGAGATGCCAACACCTGGTTTCAGCCCAGTGGAACCATTTGCAACTTCTGGCTTCCACAACTGCAAGACGATGCATTTTTGTTGTCTGAAGCGACTAACTTCGTGGTCACTTGCTACAGCAGACATAGGAAATGAACACACCCGTGATAGGGATGCCAGAAGGAAACTGAGGCACAGATAGGGGTCCACAGATGGGACCCTCAGCCAGGTCAGGCATGCCCAGGGCCCAGGCCAGGGTGAGGCGGCAAGCTGCTCAGGAAGGAGAATTTAAGGAGGCGCTTCCTCTCAGGTGCTGACCCTGTACTTGTCTGACCCCGAGAGGGAGGGCCTCCTTAAATGGGGCACACTGGGCACCCTCATCCCCACTAGTCCTGTCCCTGGGAAGGTCCCCACTCTCAGGGTGTGAGCCAATCCTGGGCTGAAGCTCAAGGAGAGCAGTGCATGCAAAGCTGTGCAGGACGTTCAGGAAAACGTCTCAGGGGCCCTGGAGAGAGCAACACCAGGCCCCAGAAAGAGTAGAGAGAATGCTGGAAGAGACATGAGAGAGGAGAAGCCCCGCAGACCGACTTAACTCACCTCTGTACACACCTGATCGAGCCTAAGAACCTCACCCTAAGACAGGAGGTGAAGCAGGACGCGAGGAGAAGGCGGCAGCTGCAGTGGAGTCAGGTGAACGAGAGGATGCGTTTGGGGGAGGGGGTGGAAGGCTGCAGCGTGGGGGGCCAGCCCTGGGAGGGCAGAGGGGAGTTTTCCGGGGGTGAAAGGCTATTCCAGGCAGAGGGATCTGGGTGTGAACAACATGGGGCTTGGAAGGTACCGGGCACATGGGAGGATGGTGAGCAGTCAGCTGTGGTGGGGTGGGCAAGGGGTGTCACACCCTGACTCTGCTTCTCGAGCCTCAAACCTCGGGGGCTCCCCATTGCCCCTGGAATCTCCCCACACTTCCACTGAGCCTCTGCTATCCCTGCCCCCGGGACAGACATCCCTGGTGAGCCCAGGCACCCTTCACCTCACCCCAGGGCTTATTTCAACAAGACCCTCTGGGCAGAAGTACTGGGGAACAGAGGGGGTGGCAAGCAGGGGTACGTCCCGCACAGGAGTGAAGACGGCAAAGCTCCCCACCACCTGATCCCACTACAGGAGGAGTCTGCCCACCCTGACAGCAAGCCTGGGATAACCACTGGGAAATGAAAGAAGGAGCTGGGTGCTGGTGGCCCACATGCCTGAAGGAGGCTCAGGGCTTCCCTGGCACCATGAGAGGACATGAGGTCTGACCGGGTTACGGGTCGGAGGATTTCCTCTTGGGTTTGTTCGTGGGCCCAGTCACAGGGTGGACGGAGACTAAGCCCTGGGCCCCTGCGTGCCCACCCCCATCCCTGTCACGGGCTGGGGGTGCCCCAGGAAGGGGCACCTTGTTTTCCACCCCCAGGACTATGCCCCTGCCCGGCAGCACGCTGTCCCATTCCAGGGACTCCTTGCACTCATCGCCCAGGTGTCTTATGAGCTGATGGTGTCCCTTGCAGGCAAAGGAGTCAGGGAGGGGAGCAGTGGGCAGACAGCAGAGGAGAAGGGGATCCGAGAAATTAGTTAATTAAAATTAGCCCACCTCCAGCTCCCAAAGAGCTAAACCAATGTCCTCTTTGTTTACATCAAATTCAAACTGTTATGGAAATCAGTCAAACCCAGGACATTCCTTCCTCTCTGATCCCCTCCATGAGGTGCAGGCAGACGGAGCTCACCTGGCTCCCAGCTGGGGCACCCAGTACTGGGGGGAGAGTCACCCCTGGGACTCGGAAGTCCTTGGGTGAGGACTTGCCATGCTGAGCCCGACCATGACAGCATGTGTCTATTTTTATTTGGAAACATGCAATGTGCTTGGCCCAGGTTGAAGATTTTAAAAAGGAAAAAAGAAAAGAAAAATCCGAAATGTTATTTGGTCTCAAGATGCTTTTTTGCACGTGAACATCATAATCCAGCACTGTGGACCATTGGAAGCAGAAAAACACCAAGAAAGGACGCGGTCTGGCTTTCCAGTGCGTTCAAGGTCATTAATCTGGTTTTGTTTAAAAATGCTTTGTGGGTTGCTGTGAAAAGTCCGTCAGTGACTAGGTGGAATGTTTCGACATAGCTCTGATGGTATGTGTAACCAGCGCACACACACACACACACACACACACACACACACACACAGTGCCTCCCTGCCCAGGCGGCACACTCTCTGGGTCAATGAATCAATTAGAAACAATCAGATGTACACACCCTGGAGAAGTCGCCTAGAGGAGTGGAGTAGGGGGGCTGGGGTGGGGGTGGGGGAGAGGGAGGGAGACATAATGTGGCCAGATGTGCTGAGCTTGCTGCCCCGCGTCCCCCCTGGTCTCTCCTGCTGACCCAGCAGGCCTCGAATGCCACACAAACACTCCCCCTGGCTCCAGCCACACTCCAAACGCCCACGGGCAGCCCTGTGCTTCCCCTCTAATTAAGGAACACACAAAGCTGGGGAAACAGGGAAGCCAAGAGTCTTTCCGTAATTGTGTTTTGACTTTTCCAGGGTGCAAATGATTTTTTTTTTTTAACTAGTAAACAAAGAATCCAGTTTATTTACAAGAAATGTTCTCCCACAAAGGTGGATTAAGGTCTGGTGTTTTTAACGATTTGTACTGGTCACAAGCTTGGGATGCTTGAAACCGTCTGGAGAAAATCCCAGGTGGTTGTAAAAATAAGAGTGGTAGGGGATAAACAGCAATTAAACATCGGGCGTCTGAGGGAAACAAAGCCCATCACTATTCAATATTTCCTGTGAAGAATCAGCAGGTTAGAGAGGACAGTATCTCGGGCTGCAGAAAGAAAGCACCACCCTGGAAAAACTTACTAAATCCCCCCTCAGCTCTTGTCAAGAAATGAAGAAAAACTGGTTCTTTCCAAATTCACTTATTTTGTGTTGTTGTTGTTAAAAATGCAGCTTTAAACACACGTTCTGCAAACTTCAGTACTGACACTGTGAGATCAGAGGGACTCCTTTAGGTAAAATGGAATTCCCGTGTGTGGAAAGCAAGATTTCTTACTCCCTAGAGTGGTTCTTCCAACGGTTTTATTCCTCCCTGATTGAAAATTCTCCACAAAGGAAGTCATGGTAAAATTTACTTTTAAAAAATTTAAAAATATGAGTTCCACATGTTTACAGAGCTCCTCAGAACAAAAGGGCAGGAGGAAGGCAGAGCTGGCTTTTATTCAGGCCCCTTCCCTGGGGCAGCTGCTCTGCTGAAACTTGGCCCCACTTTACAGATGAGAAAACTGAGGCTCCCAAGCAAGGATACAAATGCAGGGCTCTCGGCCAATACCCAGACTCCTCCAAGCAAACCCTGGGCCACCCTCAGCAAAACTCCGGTAATAGACAACAAGGAATAATCTTTGAGGATTTAGAAGTGTTTCATACATCTTAATGTGTGTTTATATGGAGACATGGGTGAGAGAGCATGAAGGCGTCCCGTGTTTAAGTCCAAATGTTTTTAAGCCTGAAGATAGACAAGACAGATATGCACGACGATATTAATCATAGTTACTTCTAGAACCTGGTGAAGGAATTATTACTTTTTATTTTTCTCCTTTCTCTTCTCTTTTGGCTTATACGAAATACAATATGCATTTTGCTATGAAAATTAAAATTAAAGTTTTACGTTACTGATTATGCTTCCTTTATCAAAGGGGACATATGGCGGACACAGAAGTGGGAGACCAAAAAATTTTAAAAAGACCCTCCAGATTCTGACTCTGAAGTGGCAGATGATAAAGGAAGTTCACAGCCTCCTCAGGAGCTCGTGTGACACACAGTTGAGTGTATATTTATACGCTATAACGGCGGCTCACGCCCTTCTGCGACACAGCACAGATTGGGAAGAGCCAAACGCGCTTTTTTTTTTTTTTTAATCATCATTTTATTGAGATATATTCACATACCACGCAGTCATACAAAACAAATTGTACTTTCGATTGTTTACAGTACCATTACATAGTTGTACATTCATCACCTAAATCAATCCCTGACACCTTCATTAGCACACACACAAAAATAACAAGAATAATAATTAGAGTGAAAAAGAGCAATTGAAGTAAAAAAGAACACTGGGTACCTTTGTCTGTTTGTTTCCTTCCCCTATTTTTCTACTCATCCATCCATAAACTAGACAAAGTGGAGTTTGGTCCTTATGGCTTTCCCAATCCCATTGTCACCCCTCATAAGCTACATTTTTATACAGCTGTCTTCGAGATTCATGGGTTCTGGGTTGTAGTTTGATAGTTTCAGGTATCCACCACCAGCTACCCCAATTCTTTAGAACCTAAAAAGGGTTGTCTAAAGTGTGCGTAAGAGTGCCCACCAGAGTGATCTCTCGGCTCGTTTTGGAATCTCTCTGCCACTGAAGCTTATTTCATTTCCTTTCACATCCCCCTTTTGGTCAAGAAGATGTTCTCTGTCCCACGATGCCAGGTCTACATTCCTCCCCGGGAGTCATATTCCACGTTGCCAGGGAGATTCACTCCCCTAGGTGTCTGATCCCACGTAGGGGGGAGGGCAGTGATTTCACCTTTCAAGTTGGCTTAGCCAGAGAGAGAGGGCCACATCTGAGCAACAAAGAGGCATTCAGGAGGAGACTCTTAGGCACAAATATAGGGAGGCTTAGCCTCTCCTTTGCAGCAACCGTCTTCCCAAGGGTAAAACTTATGGTAGAGGGCTCAACCCATCAACCCACCAGTCCCCTATGTCTGTGGTCATGTTAGCAACCATCGAGGTGGGGTAGGCGAATACCCCTGCATTCTCCACAGGCTCCTCAAGGGGGCACTACATCTTTTTTTTTTTTTTTCCTTGTTTTTCTTTTTTTTTTTTTTTTTAACTTTCCCTTTTTTAAATCAACTGTATGAAAAAAAAAGTTAAAAAGAAAACAAACATACAATAAAAGAACATTTCAAAGAGACCATAACAAGGGAGTAAGAAAAAGACAACTAACCTAAGATAACTGCTTAACTTCCAACATGTTCCTACTTTACCCCAAGAAAGTTACATAATATAGCAACATTTCTGTGAACTTGTTCCTACTATATCCATCAGAAATTAACAGACCATAGTCATTTCTGGGCATCCCCAGAACGTTAAATAGCTTATCTGTTCTTCTTGGATTATTGTTCCCCCTTCCTTAATTGCTTTCTACTGCTAGTTCCCCTACATTCTACATGATAAACCATTTGTTTTACATTTTTCAAAGTTCACATTAGTGGTAGCATATAATATTTCTCTTTTTGTGCCTGGCTTATTTCGCTCAGCATTATGTCTTCAAGGTTCATCCATGTTGTCATATGTTTCACCAGATCGTTCCTTCTTACTGCCGCGTAGTATTCCATCGTGTGTATATACCACATTTTATTTATCCACTCATCTGTTGAAGGACATTTGGGTTGTTTCCATCTCTTGGCAATTGTGAATAATGCTGCTATGAACATTGGCGTGCAGATATCTGTTCGTGTCACTGCTTTCCGATCTTCCGGGTATATACCGAGAAGTGCAATCGCTGGATCGAATGGTAGCTCTATATCTAGTTTTCTAAGGAACTGCCAGACTGACTTCCAGAGTGGCTGAACCATTATACAGTCCCACCAACAATGAATAAGAGTTCCAATTTCTCCACATCCCCTCCAGCATTTGTAGTTTCCTGTTTGTTTAATGGCAGCCATTCTAACCGGTGTTAGATGGTATCTCATTGTGGTCTTAATTTGCATCTCTCTAATAGCTAGTGAAGCTGAACATTTTTTCATGTGTTTCTTGGCCATTTGTATTTCCTCTTCAGAGAACTGTCTTTTCATATCTTTTGTCCATTTTATAATTGGGCTGTCTGTACTATTGTCATTGAGTTGTAGGATTTCTTTGTATATGCAAGATATCAGTCTTTTGTCAGATACATGGTTTCCAAAAATTTTTTCCCATTGAGTTGGCTGCCTCTTTACCTTTTTGAGAAATTCCTTTGAGGTGCAGAAACTTCTAAGCTTGAGGAGTTCCCATTTATCTATTTTCTCTTTTGTTGCTTGTGCTTTGGGTGTAAAGTCTAGGAAGTGGCCGCCTAATACAAGGTCTTGAAGATGTTTTCCTACATTATCTTCTAGGAGTTTTATGGTACTTTCTTTTATATTGAGATCTTTGGTCCATTTTGAGTTAATTTTTGTGTAGGGGGTGAGGTAGGGGTCCTCTTTCATTCTTTTGGATATGGATATCCAACTCTCCCAGCCCCATTTGTTGAAAAGACCATTATGACTCAGTTCAGTGACTTTGGGGGCCTTATCAAAGATCAGTCGGCCATAGATCTGAGGGTCTATCTCTGAATTCTCAATTCGATTCCATTGATCTATATGTCTATCTTTCTGCCAGTACCATGCTGTTTTGGCAACTGTGGCTTTATAATAAGCTTCAAAGTCAGGGAGTGTAAGTCCTCCCACTTCGTTTTTCTTTTTTAGAGTGTCTTTAGCAATTCGAGGCATCTTCCCTTTCCAAATAAATTTGATAACTAGCTTTTCCAAGTCTGCAAAGTAGGTTGTTGGAATTTTGATTGGGATTGCATTGAATCTGTAGATGAGTTTGGGTAGAATTGACATCTTAATGACATTTAGCCTTCCTATCCATGAACATGGAATATTTTTCCATCTTTTAAGGTCCCCTTCTATTTCTTTTAGTAGAGTTATGTAGTTTTCTTTGTATAGGTCTTTTACATCTTTGGTTAAGTTTATTCCTAGGTACTTGATTTTTTTAGTTGCTGTTGAAAATGGTATCTTTTTCTTGAGTGTCTCTTCAGTTTGTTCATTTCTAGCATATAGAAACATTACTGACTTATGTGCATTAATCTTGTATCCCGCTACTTTGCTAAATTTGTTTATTAGCTCTAGTAGGTGTATCGTTGATTTCTCAGGGTTTTCTAGATATAAGATCATATCATCTGCAAACAATGACAGTTTTACTTCTTCTTTTCCAATTTGGATGCCTTTTATTTCTTTGTCTTGCCGGATTGCCCTGGCTAGCACTTCCAGCACAATGTTGAATAACAGTGGTGATAGCGGGCATCCTTGTCTTGTTCCTGATCTTAGAGCGAAGGCTTTCAGTCTCTCACCATTGAGTACTATGCTGGCTGTGGGTTTTTCATATATGCTCTTTATCATGTTGAGGAAGTTTCCTTCAATTCCTACCTTTTGAAGTGTTTTTATCAAAAAGGGATGTTGGATTTTGTCAAATGCTTTTTCAGCATCTATTGAGATGATCAATTGATTTTTCCCTTTCGAGTTTTTAATGTGTTGTAATACATTGATTGTTTTTCTTATGTTGAACCATCCTTGCATGCCTGGAATGAACCCCACTTGATCATGGTGTATGATTTTTTTAATGTGTCTTTGGATTCGATTTGCAAGTATTTTGTTGAGGATTTTTGCATCTATATTCATTAGGGAGATTGGCCGGTAGTTTTCCTTTTTTGTAGCATCTTTGCCTGGTTTTGGTATTAGATTGATGTTAGCTTCATAAAATGAGTTAGGTAGTGTTCCATTTTCTTCAATGTTTTGAAAGAGTTTGAGTAAGATTGGTGTCAGTTCTTTCTGGAAAGTTTGGTAGAATTCCCCTGTGAAGCCATCTGGCCCTGGGCATTTATTTGTGGGAAGATTTTTGATGACTGATTGGATCTCTTTGCTTGTGATGGGTTGGTTGAGGTCTTCTATTTCTTCTCTGGTCAGTCTAGGTTGTTCATATGTTTCCAGGAAATTTTCCATTTCCTCTACATTATCCAGTTTGTTGCCATACAGTTGTTCATAATATCCTCTTATAATTTTTTTAATTTCTTCAGGATCTGCAGTTATGTCACCTTTTTCATTCATTATTTTGTTTATATGGGTCTTCTCTCTTTTTGATTTTGTCAGTCTAGCTAGGGTCTTGTCAATCTTGTTGATCTTCTCAAAGAACCAACTTTTGGTGTTATTTATCCTCTCTATTGTTTTTTTGTTCTCTATGTCATTTATTTCTGCTTTAATCCTTGTTATTTCTTTTCTTCTACTTGGTTTAGGATTGGTTTGCTGTTCATTTTCTAGCTTCTTCAGTTGATCCATTAGTTCTTTGATTTTGGCTCTTTCTTCCTTTTTAATATATGTGTTTAGTGCTATAAATTTCCCCCTCAGTACCGCTTTTGCTGCATCCCATAGGTTTTGGTATGTTGTGTTCTCATTTTCATTCGTCTCTATATATTTAGCAATTTCTCTTGCTATTTCTTCTTTAACCCACTGATTGTTTAGGAGTGTGTTGTTTAACCTCCAGGTATTTGTGAATTTTCTAAGTCTCTGATGGTTATTGACTTCTAATTGTATTCCATTGTGGTCAGAGAATGTGCTTTGAATAATTTCAATCTTTTTAAATTTATTGAGGCTTGTTTTATGTCCCAGCATATGATCTATTCTGGAGAAAGTTCCGTGAGCACTAGAAAAGTATGTGTATCCTGGTGATTTGGGATGTAATGTCCTGTATATGTCTGTTAAATCTAATTCATTTATCAGATTGTTTAGGTTTTCAATTTCCTTATTGGTCTTCTGTCTGGTTGATCTATCTATAGTAGAGAGTGATGTGTTGAAGTCTCCCACAATTATTGTGGAAACATCAATTGCTTCCTTTAGTTTTGCCAGTGTTTCTCTCATGTATTTTGTGGCACCTTGATTGGGTGCATAGACATTTACGATTGTTATTTCTTCTTGCTGAATTGCCCCTTTTATTAGTATGTAGTGGCCTTCTTTGTCTCTCAAAACATCCCTGCATTTGAAGTCTATTTTATCTGAGATTAATATTGCTACACCTGCTTCCTTTTGGCTGTAGCTTGCATGAAATATTTTTTTCCATCCTTTCACTTTCAGTTTCTTTGTGTCCCTGTGTCTAAGATGAGTCTCTTGTATGCAACATATTGATGGTTCATTTTTTTTTGATCCATTCTGCGAATCTATATCTTTTAATTGGGGAGTTTAATCCATTTACATTCAACGTTAAAACCGTGAAGGCATTTCTTGAATCGGCCATCTTATCCTTTGGTTTATGTTTGCCAGATTTTTCCCTCTCTCTATTAATATCCTTTATTGTACCCATACCGAATCTCTTTAGTACTGAACCTTTCTCCAAGTCTCTCTGTCCTGTCTTTGTTTCTCTGTCTGTAGGGCTCCCTTTAGTATCTCCAGTAGGGCAGGTCTCTTGTTAGCAAATTCTCTCAGCATTTGTTTGTCTGTGAAAAATGTAAGCTCTCCCTCCAATTTGAAGGAGAGCTTTGCTGGATAAAGTATTCTTGGCTGGAAATTTTTCTCACTCAGAATTTTAAATATATCGTGCCACTGCCTTCTTGCCTCCATGGTGGCTGCTGAGTAGTCACTACTTAGTCTTATGCTGTTTCCTTTGTATGTGGTGAATTGCTTTTCTCTTGCTGCTTTCAGAACTTGCTCCTTCTCTTCTGTGTTTGACAGTGTGATCAGTATATGTCTCGGAGTGGGTTTATTTGGATTTATTCTATTTGGAGTTCGCTGAGCATTTATGATTTGTGTATTTATGTTGTTTAGAAGATTTGGGAAGTTTTCCCCAACAATTTCTTTGAATACTCTTCCTTGACCTTTACCCTTTTCTTCCCCTTCTGGGACACCAATGAGTCTTATATTTGGACGTTTCATGTTATCTATCATATCCCTGAGGTCCGTTTCGATTTTTTCAATTTTTTTCCCCATTCTTTCTTTTATGCTTTCATTTTCCATTCTGTCATCTTCCAAGTCACTGATTCGTTGTTCAACTTCCTCTAGTCTTGTACTATGAGTGTCCAGAATCTTTTTAATTTGGTCAACAGTTTCTTTAATTTCCATAAGATCATCCATTTTTTTATTTAGTCTTGCAATGTCTTCTTTATGCTCTTCTAGAGTCTTTTTGATTTCCTTTATATCCCGTACTATGGTCTCATTGTTCATCTTTAGTTCTTTGAGTAGCTGCTCTAGGTGCTGTGTCTCTTCTGGTCTTTTGATTTGGGTGCTTGGGCTTGGGTTATCCATATCGTCTGGTTTTTTCATATGCTTTATAATTTTCTGTTGTTTTTGGCCTGTGGCATTTGCTGAACTTGATAGGGTTCTTTTAGGGTTTGTAGACCTATTGAAGTCCTTATCTCTAATTTATCAGATCTACAGCTTCGTGGAGTACACTTTCTCTAACTAACCAGCAGGTGGCGTCCACGAGCCACCTGTTCTCCACGAGCCAGTTCTCCCCTGCTTAGCCTTTTTGGTGAGTGGGGGAGTGAGTCTTGTGGGGCCCAATTGGTGTACCAAGCTTGCGTGTGTAGTTGGTGTTGCCTGCCCTGTATGTGGGGCGTGTTTCTGGGCAGTCGGGGAGGGGGGGTGGCCCTAACAATCAAATCTCCCTGATGATCCTAGAGTTTTAAAGCTGCTGCAATAGTCTAATCCTTCAGTTCAGTCCTGCCACAGTTTGTCTCTGCCACTGACCCACAAGTCTTTGGTATTGGCGTATGGCTCCTGAGACTTGCAGGTGGGCCCCTCTTCCAGGCTGTGCACCCCGGGTCCTCTGTTGAGGGATGACTGTGCTATGTCACAGGTGAGTGCCGTCACCCCAGGGCAGTTCTGGGCTGCTGGGCTGTGTAGGGAGGCTCCCAGTCTGCTCAAATGATGGTTGAATGGGGCTTTGTTAATTCACACTGCTCCACCTTCCCAGCTCTGGGACAATCAGCTGAGGTTGCAGGGAAGGCTAATGTCCACGCCCAGTTTTGTGGTGTGTGCCTGTTATTTGAAGCACTTCCGTCACACTGGGCTGTCTGGGGCAGCTCTGGGCTATGGGGCTGGCGATGGGCAGGAGTGTTTCCTGTCCACCAGGATGGTGGCTGTGAGCGGACACCCCCCTTTTCTTGGGAAGTTGTGTTGTTTAGTGAATTTTCTCAGCCACTGGATTATTGCCTTTTGTCTCAGAGCTCTCTTAGTTCTGCTCTTGACTTGACGTGCCCAAATTGCAATTCTTTGAAGCTTTCTGTATTGGGCTTCTTAGAGTAATTGTTTTAGAAAAAGAAAAAAGGATTAAAAAAAAAAAAAAAAAAAGGGTCCTCCTCAGAGATCTAATGGGTTATTGAAATGCTAATAGACAAAGCAACCAGGGCCATTAAGGAAAGGTCCACAGGGCAGAGAGATCAGCTTTTCTTCGGGATTTGCATATGCGCCTCAAGGCCTGATCTCCGCCCTTCCCCTTTCTGTGTTCACCAGAACTCCTAAAATCCTCTGTTTTTATTTTGGAGTTTTTCGTGTTATTTTTTTTTTTTCCTATGCCTGTCTCCTCTCTGCTGGGCTGGCTGCTCTCAGATTCTCTGGTGTCTGGTCTCAGTCTATCTATGGTTGGAGTATGGATCAGTAGAATGAGTTTCCGAGAAGGACTACCACTGCAGTTCTCCCTTCTCCTTCCCGGAGCTGGCAGCCCCTCCTCCCACGGGACTGAGCCTGGCAGGGAGGGGCGCGGGTCCCCTGGCCACAAAAACTTACAGATTTCGCTGATCTCAGCAGTTCGACATTTTCATGAGTGTTGTATGAAGTATGCCCAAAGACAGATTGCTCTGTGGTGTCCAGTCCACGCAGTTCCTGGCTTTTTACCTACTTTCCTGGAGGAGTAACTAAAACTTACAGCTCACCAGTCCTCCATCTTGCCCCGCCTCTCTAAATAATGTTTTTATAGGCTCTCTTCCTTCTGTTTCTTCCAAGTCCCTCCTTCCCTCCCTCCTTTCTTTCCTTCTTTCCTCTCTTTCCTGTCTGTTGGTCCTGGCCTCTGTTTTTCATGTTGGAGAATGCCCTCTCCAAACACGCTTTTAAAAACCTGAAACCCTGAGAGTAGAAATGAAAGGCTGTAGAGCTTTCCTGTTACGTGGAAAAGTAGGTTTAGTTCCCTAGAGCTGCCTGTCATGTCTTCCCAGCCACGTCCACTCAGTGTGGACATGTTCTCTTTTCCCTTACTTCTCTTTTGCTTGGTAGGAGCATGAGTTTGTAGAATTTTAATTATTTTCTTTTTCTGTAGGAAACTTCACAGTATAAGCATATAATTCTTGAACTCGGGGTTGACCATACGATCCTCTCTGGATCTAAGGAGTAAACAACACACAACTGTATAAAACTCCAGTTTATCCAAAAAATTGTCACGTGTAAACAGTTTGCAGCTGTGGGCCTGGCTGCCAATTAGTCAGACCATCGCTGGCTCTGCCTTTGAGAGAGACAGTTGATTTTTTCCTCCACTGCACAAGGTAGCAAGGATTATCACTGGGACTCTGTGTGGTTGACTAGGAGAAAGCACCTTCCGTCTCCTCACTCTGCAATCAGTTATTGAGGCCAAATGACCTGTTCAAGCCCCTTGACATATCCTTATTCTCTTGTAAATGTCACTGCAAGGTGGTAGGTTTGCTTTCAATTTGTGAGCAGCATTTAAGAGCAAATGTCTTCAAAAGTCTAACACGTGACAAATGAAAAACAGCTATTCTAAAAAATTCATGTCCTATTATCAGGCAAAATGAAGTCCTTACCGGTTGCAATAAACAAATTTGTTTTTCCTGTAAGTGCTGCTTGTATTTCCTAACTCCGAACTATCTAGATAATTTGACGCTGCAATTCCTGCATTCTCACTGAGATCAGTGATCCCCAGGGCCACCATTCCACAGGAGTCTGCACAGAGTGGGCCAGAACCCCAGAAATGCCAAAGGACAGGCAGAGCTTCTCGCCAATTGAGAATGTTAATGGGAAGGCTTTGGGGTGCTGGCAGGGGAGATGGCTGGGGTGGCATGGTCCCACTGCCCAGGACAGGAGCTGTGCATCCCAGACCTGGCCTTGTATGTGGTTTCCTGTCCCAGCTCCAACCCCCCATCTCCTAGGAGCAGAGCTAGACAACCTCTCCCAATCCGAACTCTGTCTTAGCAATTCAGTATCAGTAGCTATCCCAGTTTCTCTGGTTCTTTTCTTCTGGGTCCCTTGGGATCAATTATGAACAGAAGGAGAATGGCTTAGCCAAAGGTTTATCCTATACCATGGGCTGACTGGCCTCAATGAGTGGCATTGATCCCCTCTCTTACCCAAGAGCACTGTAGAGCTGCCACTACATGCCAAGACAGTGTCAACCAAGGTGACAGCATAAGATGCCCCAAAGTGCCATCCCCCCACAGAATCTATGCACAACTAGGAAAAACTGGCAGAACTATCTTTCCTCAAATTCCAGAAAACAGTTAAAGGGTTGTAGTAACTGTTCAAGGCCCAAATCAAGAAAACGCATCTTCAAAAACAGTGGGCGAAGCTCATGATGCCCTTGCTGGCCTCTCCTGCAATGCCTCCCAGGCACGGAGCCAGCCTGTGCTCCCACTGCGGGTCCCCACCCCTGTTCTGGAGGGAAGAGCATACAGGGGTATTTGTATGTAGGTGCCAATCTACCATGTGGCAGCCTGAAAGACTGAGTCAGGAAACTCATCTCTGGCTCATCCTCCCAGAACTTGTCCCACAGGCAGAAGCAGCATGCAGACAGCTAAACAGCATAAGAAACAATTAAGCCAAAGCTTCCTGGGGCAAAGGAGTGCCTGCATACAGTCAAGCTGCACCCAGGAGAGAAAGTCTATTTCATACAGTGTAGAGGGGGCACTGGAATTCCTGTAAAGGGGGGATTTCTATGGCCACAAGCAAGCATGAGCCCAAGCCAAGAAGCAGGCTCCATGCAGGATGAGATACAATAGAGACGACCCTCTACTTGAGCTTAATATCTAGAATATTCAAAGAAATCCCAAAACTCAACAACAAAAAGACAAAAAACCCAGTAAACTGAGCAAAAGACTTGGATAGACATTTCTCCAAAGAAGATATACAAATGGCCAATAAGCACCTGAGAAGATGCTCAACATTATTAGCCATTAGGGAAACGCACATCAAAACAACGAGATACCATTTCATACCCATCAGAATGGCCTCTATTAAAAGAAATGGAAAACAAGTGTTGGAGAGGTTGTGGAGAAACAGGAACATGCATTCACTGCTAGTGGAATGTAAAATGGTGCAGCCATTGTGGAAGACAGTTTGGCAGTTCCTCAGAAGGTTAAGTATAGAATTACCATATGACCTGGCAATCCCACTTCTAGGTATATACCCACAGGATTGAAAGCAGGGACTTGAGCAGATATTGGCACACCAATGTTCATAGTGGCATTTTCACAATTGCCAAAAGATAGAGCAACCCAAGTATCCGTAACAAATGAATGGATGAACAAAATGTGGTATGTACATACAATGGAATATTATTCAGCTGCAAAAAGACATCATATTGACTGAAATAAGCCTGACACAAAAGGACAAATATTGTATGATCGCACTGATATGAAATAATCAGAATAAGTGAATTCACAGAGTTGGAAACTAGGAAACAGGTTACCAGGGCCTGGGTGTGGGTAGGGAATGGGGAGTTAATGCTTAATTGGTACAGGAGTTCTGTTTGGGGTGATGGAATTGTTTTGCTAATGGATGGTGGTGATGGTAGTACGACATTGTGAACATAATTAACAGCACTGAATTACATATTTGAATGTGATTAAAAGGGGAAAGTTTAGTTTATACATATATTACTAGAATACAAATTAAAAAAAAAAAAACATAGGGCTGAACAACACAAAGAGTGAACTCTAACATAAACCATGGGAGACTGTTAATAGCAAAATTATCATAATATTCTTTCATCAATTGTAACAAAGGTATCACATTTACGCCTTTGGGGGGAACTCTGCATCTTCTGCTTTTTTTTCTATAAACCTACAACTTCTGTAATTAAAAAAAATGTATTTAAAAAAAGGGAAAAAATGCCCCACCAACTAAGACAACCCCCCATAATGGGAGAACGGCTGGGGCGGGGGCAGGAAGTACGGTGGCGGCATCCTTCATTCCACCAGCCAAGCAAAGCACTGGATGTGCTAACACGTGTCCCGAGGGACATTTCCCGTGCCCTCCCCTCCCCCACCTGGATGCCACCCCAGTTGGGGTTAGCCAGGTTACGTGCTCAGACGTCACCTGGGCCGTTGCTCTGTGGTAGTGTGTTCCTGGTTATGGGTCACAGTCATGAATGATCACTCGTGGTGGGCCTCACTCTTCATGGACAGGGCTACCAACAAGAACCATGCTTGGAAAAAACATGCCCGCCCCCTGGGACAGAAAGGCCAGGAAGACAGCTCTGAGGTTCCCATGCACCGCCAGGGTTCTGGGCTCCATTTTGGATCATCTGGGAAGAGATGCTGTCTCGGAGGCGAGAATGACCCAGTGAGCCCTCATAGAAACCCCCTAGAGTGGGAGCAGTAGCTCTAACAGAACAACATGTTGATGAGTGAAATGTAAACAAAGCAGTAAATTCCTGTGAGATTTCCAAATTGGAAGAAACAGAGTTTAGCCCAACGCTTGCTGCATTCTGAGGAAACCAGACATGTTGCAGAGGGGGATGGAAGAGAAATAAATAACTTGATATTTAACAGATCCTCATCAACAGGGCCAAAGGCACGGAGATGTTGAGCAGATCCCCACCCTTGGGTGAGTGGCACTTTCAGGAGGGTCCGTCACGTGGGAGGGGACCACCAGGAAGCAGGCTTGGCGTTCTTCTAGTGACCCGTGTGCCTCTCCTAGGAAGAGCCCTCCGAGGTGCAGGGGACTTCGGGAACCGACAAGGACGTCCTCCAGAAATGGGCCCCACAGGTTCACCTCAGGACACAGCAGGACGGAGGTCTGCCCAGAGATCCTTGAAAGTCTCTAGTTGTGATGAATACTCATCAATGTCTCCTGGACGTCTGTGTGTGTCAGGCACCAAGCCAGGTGGGAGGCTCCAAGTGGAGTGAGAACAGCACAGGTCCAGGGGAAAGAGCCTGGGGAGGATCACCCCAGCAAAGAGGCAGAGGCAGGTACAACGCTGGGCAGAGGTGTGCCAAGTCCACCCCAGGGCCCACAAGTGGGCTCTCGGGTCTCTGAAAGACAACAATCCTAGCAGTCCAAGGCAACACCAGGAATCTTAGTTTCCCAGTTGCTATGACAAACACCACACAATGGAGTTGGCTTAACAACAGGAATTTATTGGCTCAGGGTTTTGGAGGCTAGAAGGCTTGCTTCCTCCTGGGCTCGGTAGTGCTCTGGCTGGCCGGCCATCCTTGGGTTCCTTGGCTTTCCTGTCCATGGCCATGTCCTCTCCTTTCTCTTCTAGGTTCCAATGATTTCCAGTTTCTCACTCCTCCCAGTGGCTTTTTCTCTGTAAGGCCTCCTCCAGTAATAGGATTAAGACCACCCTGCTTCAGTTGGCCACACCTTAACTGAAAACAACATCTTCAAAAGGTCCTACTTACAATGGTTCATACTCACAGGAATGGGTTAAGGCTAAGAACATGTTTCTCTGTGGTACATAATTCAATCTACCAACATCAGGCCTTCAGCAAGATCACACAAAGGGAGATTGGAGATGAAGCTCCATACTGACCCCCTACACACACACATGCACACTCCCCTGACACCCTCAGCTCCTCCTTCTAGGTCACCTGTCACCACAGAAGGCCTCCTTCATCCCCTCATTTTCATGTCCCTTCACTTGGCCAACATTCCTGAGCACCATGGACCACAGCTAACCAACCCCTCTTGCTCGTCTTCTAGCATTTGCTATTCAGGAAACGTGACCAGCTCACTGTGTGGACCTCCACAACTCTGCAATCTCACCTGTGTGTGTGTGCACGCATGCGTGCACAGAAGTGTGCAAGTATGTATGCAGTCCAGGGAGGACAGCACAGGACACTCTTCTTGTGAACTGGTCTAAGGTGTGAGGTTGAGGCTCCACTTCTAGAGCGTCGGACCCTGATGAATTTCAAAAGCTTTAACACATTCACATTCTCTGCTTGGTTAAAGGCTTCCCATTTACTTTGGTCAATAATTTTAAAAATGAACTGCTCTAGTTCAACATGGACAGTTTTAAGACTCCACTATCTTCTTCTTCACTTTGTGAAGGTTTGTACTTCACTGGTGGCTTAGAATGCCCTCTCTCTCTGGGGTAGGTTGAGTCACGCACCCCAACAAATGCATGTTCTTAATCTGAATCCCATCCCTGTGGATATGAACTCACTGTAAACAGGACCTCTTGAAGGTGTTAGTCTTACTTAAGGTGTGGCCTCACTGAATGAGGGTGGGCCTTAATCTGGAACACTGGGGGCCTTATAGAGAGAACCCAGATGTCGCAGAAGCCAGACAGGGGAGGACCCCACCACGTCCCAGGAGGCAGAGACACAAGCCAAGGAGCCCCAAGGACGGCTGGCAGCCAGCCCCAGGTACAGACTCCAGGAGAAAGCAGGCCTTGCTGATGCCTTGATTTGGGACTTCTTTTCGCCTCAAAACCATGAGCCATAAGAAGTTCCTGTTGCTTATGCCAAAACCAGTTGGTGGTATCTGTGGTAGCAGCTCCGGCAAAGCAATTCACCTTCACTAAGGAAAGCTGAGGCTTTAGGTGGGGGTGAGACTGGAGGGAAGTGTGATGCAGTTTGCCAAAATATATCTCCACCACATGGGGAATGAGACAACTGAGTTTTCCAACAGCACCAGATATCCCCAAAAGACACTGAAAAGGAGAAGGCTCCCTGTGGAGGGGCGGAAGCTGCCGGAAAGAGCAGCACATTCCTGGCTGAGCCTTCCCAAGGTGGGTGTTCTGCCTGGGGCCTGAGCCTTGAGTCATAATCTCTCTCAACAATTAAATTTCTTAGAGACACCATATGCAGGGCCATGAAGGAACATGCTAGACTGTGAGAGCAGCCAAGGCTGGGAAGAGGACAGAGTGCTTGGGGCTGGTTAAGAGTGTCTGCATGCATCTTCATCATACCCATGGCGTCATCTGGTACAAACAGACGTGCCCGGCGTCCCCTCTGCTCACCACCAGCCTGAGTGTGCTGCCCACCACAGCAGCCATGTACCACACTGGGTTACCAGGCTCCCTGTTTGCAATATGCTTCGATAGCAAGGGATGGAGCCAGGAGGGGGTGTGAACAGCAGGTTGAGCTCACTGCAAAGACGCTTGGTGGAGAAGGATGAAAAATATGGTTGTGTGGGAGTCTGGGAGTCACAGAGGCACAGATGCTGTGTACTTAAGATAATAAAACACCTCAACCATTTGGAGACCCAGGGGTGACGCTCAGTTACTTCACAGTGGGGTGTGGGGCAAGTTAGAGCCAGTGATTCCCACTGAGGGGAGACAAAGGTACTGGGAGAAGGGTGGGAGGATGATGTGCCAAACGTAGATCTGCTTCAGTTGCAGCAGCATCAGACCTTCTGTTTGCAGTAAACTCCTTGGAAATACCCAGTCCCTAAGAAATGTTCCAGTAAGACTCATACACACACTTTGAGAGAGGATCAGTTTCAAAGAGTCTTCTACAAGTAACATACTGCTAGGTCTAAAGAATCGGAGGCTGAAATTGTCTCTTTAAATGCCCAAAGAATTCAAAAGAATGTCAAGGAAGGAGAAGGGCACTAGGTGAGCAATGCCCCATGGACAGCAAGTATGCAACCTACCTTCCAGATTTGCATGGGAGCTGGGAGCCCCACCTGACACACAGTATGGCTGGAAAAGTTCCTGCTGGCTCTGCTTGGTGAATCTCAATAAAAGGAGAACAGAAGTAGGCTCTCCAGGTGCATGGGGCCAAACGTAGTGTGCTCGGAAATGCGAATGCTGATCATTTTTTTTTTTCACAGCGACAGATTCGAAAATCACTAACTTACAAAGCTGGAAGACACAGGAAGTTATTCCTACAAAAGTGAGGACTGTGGTTACTTTTTGTGGGGAGGGCAGGGGCTATGACTGGGACTGGCGTTAGGGATTGAATCACGTTCCACCCAATGTCGTGCCCAAGTCCTCACCCCCAGGTTCCTGTAGGTCAAACCCATTTGTAATGAGGGTCTTCGAGGATCCTATTAAGATGAGGCCAAACTGAGTCAGGGGAGGTCCTATTCCAACAGCCCTGGAATCCTTCTAAGCAGGAAACTGGACACAGTAGGAGCTGGAGACAGAAGGAGACAGGCAGTGGGCAGAGATGCCAAGTGGCAGAGGCAAACACTGAGTTTGGGGTTGCCGGCAAGTCACCACTGGAACGCGGCAGACTTCCAGAGGAAGTGTGGCCCTGCCGACACCTTGATTTTGGATTTCTAGAGTCCAAAACTGCGAGACGACAAATTCCTGCTGTCTAAGACACCTGGTCTATGGTATCTGTAATAGCAGCCCCGACAAGCCAAAAATTGGTGCCTGGGAAGAGGTCTCTGAGCTGCGGATGAACTCTTATTTCTTGACCTGGATGGTAGGTACCGAGACATTCACCTTACAATTCACCACGTGATTTAAAAAGTCCGATTGCAGTTCCTTGGGAGGGAGCAGAGACTGGAAGGGGCAAGGGAGGGGGTTCTTTGCAGGGGCTGGCACTGCTGTTTCTTGATCTGGGTTCTGGTTATGAGTGAGTCAGGTTTGGGAATCTTGCTCAAGCAGTACACTTAGGTACACTTGCTCGTCTGTATGTAAATTATACTTCAATTAAAATTGAAAAATACACATGCAAATGAAACAGAGGCTGCCTACGGACTGGTGGAAGACTCTGGAAATGGTCAAGATGGCTGGACCATCTGGAGGACAACAGCATGTCTTCAGGGCATTTGAAGGTCACAGGTTGATTTAGCGGAAGTGGTATTAATTAATCAAGGTTTTTAAGCCTCTATCACCAGACCTGACTAGTACTACCCGTATTTCTTGGACCCTGTGAGTGGCTTCCACAATTCATCACTGCTGTGTGACACGGACCCTTACAGTGCTATGTTCTTGAAACTTGCCTGAGACAACCTTGAAAAACAGCCTCCCTCCCTACCATGCTAATAGCTTTCTTTCTACAAGGTTAATAAAACACAAGGCTGTGAACAGAAATATTTGCCAAGTTAGCGAAGAAAAGGAAAAGCATTCTCAGAGTAATTAAGAAGCTGTATTTTTGCCAAATGCTTAGGCCAGCAAAGCCATTCTCTTGTGGATGAAATGTGGACTCTCAATCAGAGCACAGACAAAGTCAAAGGCAGCACAGCAGGCCTTTCCAATGGGCTCTTTGATCTGTGGGACCTCCCAGGCCCTGGCCCTTGGGACAGGGACAGAGCAGCTTGGGGCGGGAGCTCCCGAGAGCCAGTGTGTAAATCCACCTGCTGGCAGGGCACCACAGTCCCTCAATTAAAGAGGGAGCCAAACTCGGAAGCAGGGTATCATTTGGATGTTTACTGAACGTTTGCATGCTAAAGTCAAGCATTCCTAAGAAGCCATTTCCTTGCTGATGATGGCCGGGGAGGCCGGGTGGGGAGCTCAGCCTCTGCGGACAGGATGCACAGATGATGTTTTATTTGAGAAACCAAGAAAAAAACAAAAAACAGGTTAGCTTCTTAAGAAAGGTATGTCGATGAGAGCTGCCCTACAGAGTCAGGTGAGCACAAGCCTTATCTGGAGAAAACAGGCTGTTCCGTGGCAGGATCAGCTGCAGACAAGGAAGATTCCGAGGTTCTGGGAATTGTTGGTGGCTCTGTAGAAAGTGGATGGTATAAATGCCCAGGCCCTGGGTGGTGGTTTGGAATTGTATGAACCCCAGAAAAATGTGTTCTTAAAGTTGATCCATTCCTGTGGGTGTGAACCCATTGTAAGCAGGTTCTTTTGATGAGGCTGCTTCAGGTAAGGTGTGACCCACCTCAGTCAGGATGGGTCTTAATCCTCTTACTGGAGTCCTTTACTAACGGAAGAAATTCAGAAAGAGAGAAAGCCACAGAAGCAAGAAGCTGAAAGCAACGAAATTTGGAAGAGAAGGGTGAGACTAGCAGATGCCGCCACGTGCCTGCCACATGGCAGAGGGGCCAAGGGTGGCCGGGACCTGGTCTTCAGGAAGAAAGCATCGCCTTGATGATGCCTTGATTTGGACATTTTTCTCAGCCTCGAAACTGTAAGCCAGTAAATTCCCACAGTTAAGCCAACCCATTTATGGCATCTGCTTTCAGCCACTTTGCAAACTAAGACATTTTGCCTCTGGGGTGAAGTCATTTCTCTAGTCTACACTGATACATTATGTTAGGATTTAGGAACATCACAGAACTATGGGATTAGTCTAAATGCCAGTGATTCCCTTTCAAGGTTAAGAGGCTTAGAGGAAACAAATGCCCTTCACCTTTTAGGAAATGTCATACATTTTCATGTCACCTCTCTGCTGATGGAGGTCCCCAAACTACCACATCCCCAGGGCCAGGGTCTCACTGGAGCTCAGTTGTGGCACGCACCAAGGCTGCCCGCAAACTCAGCCTACACCAAACCCAACTTGCCATCCCATACTGAGCCTTCCCAAATCGTCCTCCCCTCTGCGTTCAAAGGCTCACAGCCCTGGTCAACTTCCTGCACTTGGCTCTCCCACCTCATCTCCTCATCTCAGCAGTCCATTTCCTGCTGCTCACAAACTCTGGGACTAGTTCCTCTCTCTCCTGTTCCAAGACCAGACATCTTTTATCACCTTATGCCTGCCTAGATTATTGTGAAATCTCCTGAGGGGTCACCTTACTGGTCTTTCCCCATTCCAATTTGTCCTTAAAAAGCCCTGACTCAAGAGCCCCTCCTCCATCCGTTCTTCCCTGACCTTGCAGGACATGTTCTCTCCCACCTCCAGGCCCCCAGGTGCTATAGCCCGAGACACGTCTTCACTGCATGCCAGTTATCTGAACAAACCTTATGTCTATAAAGACATTAAGTTCCTTTAGGACAACATCCACATCAACTGAACCTACATAACACCACGTAGGTTAAACAGATCCTTAATAAATTCTGTGGCTGAATGACTGAAGACCAGTATTGCCAAGTTCATCTTCACAAACCCCACCCTCTGCTGCTTGAAAAGTGGACAGGAACCCAGAGGAACACGATAATGATGATTCTGTGGAACAACACATTTGTTAAATGCTTACTACATACGAATCAGCTCCTATGCTAAAGATGTGCACCCATTATCTCCTGCAATGCTTATAACCTCCTATGGCAGACGAATCACGTATACCGGAAAAAAACAAAACAAAACATGTTCTTAATCCCATTCCTGTGGGTGTGAACCCATTGTAAATAGGACCTTTTAAAGATATTATTTTTGTTTGAGGTGAAGCCTAATCAAATCAGGATGGGTCTTAATCTGATTATCAGAGTTCTTTATAAGCAGAAGAAATTCAGACATAAGTGAGAAAGCTTGGGGGGAAGCCAAAGCTGGAAGTCAGGGGGAATCCAGAAGTGAAAGAAGAGGACATTGCTATGGAATGGGAAAGCCAAGAAGCCCCAAGGATTGCCGGCCAGCCAGAACTCTTCTGACCCCAGGAGGAAGCCAGCCTTCTAGCCTCTGAATCAATGAGGCAACAAATTCCAACTGGTAAGACAAAACCAGGTTGTGGAACTTGTCTTTGCAGCCTGGAAACTGAGACACCATGCGGTGAGGTACATACCATCATCCCCAAGGTCCCGATGAGGAAGCTAGGACCCTGAGCAGCCAAGCAACTCACCCAAGGTCAAACAGCAAGTGACTGATGGAGCCAGAATTCAGTCTGGGGTATTTCGGACCAGAGGCCTTGCCCTAAACCCTTACCATCAGAGGCTGCGATCTGGTGCCCACCAGAAGGATTTGGCCTGAAAAGGATTTTGTTTGGCCCATTTAGTATTAAAATACAAATTTAAATTAGTTGCAAACAATTAAAAATTAGGAGAGCTCACATATGATTAGATTTCCTGACTCTCCTTAAAAATACCAGAAAATCAGGACATGAGGGATTATTCAATAAAGGCTACTAGAACAATAGGTTATCTACATGAAACCAAAAAAGTCAACCCCTCACCTCACACCATACCCCAAAACAAACTCGAAACAGACTCAGTACACAAATGTGAAAAAAAAAAACTAAATCTGTCAGAAGAAAACATAGTGGATATCTTTACAATCTTACAGTAGGAAAGAATTTTTAAAACAACACCTGAAAAGCAGAAATCTAAATGGACAAAATTGAAATGTTTAGCTAAATCCACATCGAAAGCTTCTATGTGATAAAACACATCGTAAGCAAAGGTAAAGACAATGGGCAGGCATGGAGGAGATATTTTCAACTCATGACCAAAGCTGTATTATGACTATTTACAGATACTCCTCCAATCAATATTTTTTTTTAAGAAAAAGAGATAACCAATAGAAAAACAAGCAAAGGATATGACAGGCGTTTCACGTAAGAAGAAAACTTGAATGGCCAATACATATTTTGAAAAGATAGTCAACATCACTGGTAGACAGAGAAAGGCAAAATAAAATCACAAAGAAGATATTAATTCACACCCAGCAATCCCAACAAAATGAAAAAATTCTAACAGTTCCTGGCAAGGCTGTCGGGATTAAAGATGCTTAGTTTAGTCTTGCTGCTAATGAGAGGACAAATTGGTACGGGCCATGCTGAAGAGCAATTTGGCCTACCTAGAAGAGCTAAAAGTTGTGCTGGAGCTGAGAAGTGGCTGTGCCCTGGCTCATAAGCCTTATTGGCATATCCCACCCGGCAGCCCCTGACACTGCCCATGTGCAAACACACGTGCTCACATGTGCACACACACACATGTGCATGCATGCACAGGCCTGTACATGTGCTTACATGGGCATACACATGCTCACGCACATGGAAATTTGTGCACACACACAAACGACCACCATCCTATGACAGGATGGTGTCATCATCCTCATTTACAGGTGAGAAAACTGAGGGTATCTTTCCCAAGCGTGGCCTTTAACCAAGTAGGAAAACCTGCTAAGTCCAGGGAGCCTGACCACAGATCCTCCCTCCTAACTGCCACAAAAGATAAAGAAATGTTTGCCTCCAGGGAAAGTAAGTCAAGCTCGGGAGACAGACCCGTCAAGTCTGTACATAATGTGTTCCAGGTACTATGTGAAAAGTCTGCCTACTAAGGTTCCAAGTCCAGGGAGGTTTTTATTAAAGCATAAATGAAAAAGGCTCTAATGATAGATGATGTTACCCTTGAACTTGCAAAGGTTGGTATGTACATATGTCTTGCAAGAAGGGTTTAAAGCTTTCCTCAAAATTTCAAAGGGGTCCACAACTTCAAAAAGAAAAAAATGTTAGAACATTAAACACAGGAATCCCAGAATATAATCAAGGATATTCCCTAGGAAAAAAATCCCCCTTGAATAGCCAAGTCAGACCAAAAAATCCTGGGAAAATTATCCTTCAGCCCTCAGGGACTACCCAAGCATTCCTCAGAAGGTAATAACTAACAATGTTTTGTATACTGTGCTTTTCTTTGCAGATCTCAACTAACTGGCTCAGGAAATAATGAGCAAGGCTCTCATTTTCATTATATTTACCAACAATATTGCTTGTAAAAGAACAGCCAAGGTAATGTAAATGGTGAACCATGGGTTGGACTACTTAGGTACATATGCTTTATTGAGAACACATCTTGAATTAAGCATGCAACATAAATTGGACACCCTAGAGGTAAAAAGAACATAAAAATGAAAGAAAACTACGAGTTGAGGGATATGCACATATGCAGTCATACATGCATTTGATTTACAAAAATCCCTGAGTGTCATATATATAAACTTTGCAGGAAACCCCTCTATTCTGTTTTGACAAGGCCACCATCTGCTCACCTGGGTTGCATCTAACTGTTGGAACTTTATCAGTGTCCTGGCATTTTTATTGGTAAGTGTGAATTGAGTGTATGTGGAAATGAACTTGGAGGAGAGTTTAAAGTGATGTTTGCAACAATCTTTGTTTCTGCAAATCAGTATTGCTAAAAGAAAATGATCTGCAGTGACTTAGAGTAAAAGTATGATATAAAAACCATTTTATTTTGTCCTTCACTTGAAGGATATTGACAAATTGTCGTTATTGCTCAGAAAATTGGTATCAACATCCGTTCTGTGAGCTTCAAGCCTAAGGCCAAAGGAGCTTATGTTCCCACCCACAGCACACAGCTGAAGAACGTTCCACACCCAGTGCCCAGCAGCATGGGAAGAGAGCAGAGCCTTGTTTGTCCATCAGTCACTCTCCATCTTGGTCTAACATAAACGACCTAACAAACCAAACCTGGGGGCTTCCACGAGACAGGGACAGAATCCCTCATAGGGGGTTTCTTCCTTCAAGACTGATCTTCTAAGGGAGTAGGGAATGTCACACACATCCTGTGGGCCGTTTCTCAATCTCACCACAGACCTGGCCACCCTCCACCCTTCCTGCCTTCCCTTAGACAACTGGTACTGGAAACCATGGAATATTTCAGGTTCCTCTGCTCAGCCTGCCACCCAACGGGATGCTGAAATAGTTTCTTACTGGCACCTGCATTACATCCTTTAACCAGTCATTCTAATTCCAAGTATTCCTAAATTATATTGTGGATTTCCTCTGAGACACACGTAGATTGTCACTACTGGAACAAAGATAGCATGAAGTGCAGATTCACTGTGACATTGTCCCATGACAAGATTTTACTGCCTGCAATCTCTTAAGGGGATAGAACTGCCCCCACTCTGTTCCATTCTATTGTCTCATTTATCTTTTGTACCTCAGTTTATCATGAAATAAGTAGTAATTTCAACCCTCTCAATATAGGTAGGATCTTTCATTCAAAAACAAAATAATTCCAGAATGTGGACAGCTGTTTCCTGACCCCTGCCCTGTGCTGGCAGACTCTGGCTGCAGCCAGAGACAACCTCCATGAACGTGTTTGGAAAGCAGCAGCCATAATAAATCAGATGGACTGGCTAGCGTCGGAGTTGAACCAGAAAGAGGTAGAGCGAATTTCTCAAAGCAAAGTAAGAATTGGTGTGAGGATCCGCTGCTCATGACATGAGGTGATGATTTTTCTAGACTCTTTTCTACATTCAATGTCTGGATCTCATCTGGAACATCTTCCAAATGGATTCGGGTCCAAATATCTGTCAATATTTGGACCTGAATCCAAATATATACAAATATATTCCTTGTATAATTCCAACCCGTGACTGCTGTCCTGACACCACAGTGGGAAACCCTCACTTGGAGCCTTGATTTCAGGTATGACTGATTTTCTTCCTTTCATCATCTGAGCTTCTCCACTGTAGACAACTCCATACGGGGTCTTCACAGCCAACAGTGGAGCTGACAGTCCCTAGAATACCTCATTGGTCATCAACATCCTGGTTGACCAGCTGTCCCTCCAGCTGATGGCCAAAGGACTCTTGAGCTAGAATGGAGTGAGTGACTAATGGAGCAGAGGACCTGGGATCTTTCCCTGTCCTTCCCAAGATGTAAGGATGGCCCATAAAGTCTCTGGGCTGCTCTACAGCTGAGGGACAATGGGCTCCCCTGCCACATACTCCCGAAGGAAGTGTCAAGCTAGTTCCATTCTCCTACTTGGAGACACAGATGTAGAAAGACACGTGTGCTGCTGGTAGGATGTCCAGGCACCCCACTAGAGACCCTCTTCCAGGTTGATCTCAAACTCAGAGATGTTGATTCATAATTAAGGGTGTTGCCTGAAACTTGCTAAGGGAGGCAGACCTGTGCTTACACAAGAAGAGCTGACTTGGAAACACCTGTTTACAACTTACCCTAGGCTTGCTTGGCCTTTCCTGGGAATGCAAACCATGAGGCATTAGAGCAGATTTCTCCTGGGGTCAGCATATTCTGAGGGTTGATAAGGAGGACAGCCTCTGAACTCAGATCAACATTTGAATCCCACTCTGCTGCTTACCACTGGGGTGTGTACGGCCATTATTTAATCTCTTCAAGTCTGTTCTCCCATTTGTAAAATGAAAATTACAATACCTACCTTGTGGGCCTTGTTATGGGCTTAATCATGCCTCCCGAAAAGACATGTTCTAGTTCTAACCCCTGAACCTGTCGTTGTGAACCCATTTGTAAATAAGACCTTTGAAGATGTTATTAGATAAGATGAGGCCAAACTGGGTTAGGGTGGGCCCTGATCCATTATGACTAATGTAAACAGAGAAATCTGGAGACAGTGAGTAAGAGTGCGCAAGAGAGAAACGGAGGCAGAGATGGAGTTATGGATCATCAGCAGCCACCTCCAAAATGCAGCAGACTTTAGAGAAAGCCCAGCTCTGCTGAGACCTGGACCTCATGCCTCCAAAACCAAGAGACAATGTATGCCTGTTGTTTAAGCCAGCTGGTCTGAGTTACTTCATTATGGCCACCTTGGCAAACTAAGACAGTTTTTAAGGAGGCAATGAAATAAAGCAAGTAAAGTATTTGTCTCCTAGTAAATACTAAAAGTTATTAACTATCACTGCAGTTTTGTGGCCTGAGTCCAAATTTTTAAAAACATATTAAAAAATAAAGAATTTATCAAGCAAAAACTCTGTGCCAGGAAACAGAGAACAATTTTATGACTGCTGGCAGTTTTAGTTTCCAGTGTAAAGGTGTGATGAGTCTCTAAATGCTTCTATTAGCATGATTTTTGGAAAGTGAGAGACGGACACTCCTCCCAGCTCCCCCCAGCTGGGGGCTCAGAGAACACCATCTTAGGTGGTATCAGGGACCAATTCTTGTTATCTGCCCTGCGGAGAAGGGTGCGGCCAGCCTGGCACAGCTGTCATGAGCCCACTAGATCACTAGATGCCAGAAAATTCTGACAAAACAGTAACTAGGTTGGGAATTACACTCTACTTCTTCACCCTTGCTCTGGTGGCCCTCACCTGACCCAATTCCAACCTGGCTTTTGGGCTGACTCCCTTCAAAGACAGGCTCAGGGAAATCCCTTCTGCTAACGCTGCTACCTGCCCGCAGCATTGCCTGCCACCCGAAAAAGCTACCAGAACATTCCATCCAGACGCCACTGGAACTCAATTTTCTTGGTCCTGATATTCCAGGCCTGCTAATAACTCCCCCAGTGCATCAAGGGGAAAAAGGAACCTTTACAAAACATTCTCAGATTTAGAAAGAGGTGAATTCACAGAAAAAAAAAATGAATAAAGAAATTTAGTAAGATTGGATTCACAGCGCACACCGAAAACTCTCCTTGGAAGAGTCATGTTTTTCTTTTTCTGTTCTTTCTCCAAGGTTATGTTGTCTTCCTGCTCTGGGCCTCCTCTGGTTTCCTTTTTACTAAACAATATGTATTTGATTAAAAACAATTCTAAAAATAATAAAATTATTTTCCTAAGGCAGTAAATGCTATTTTCAAGAGGAAGAGTTGATATTAAATTTATAACTAAACAATTGGGACTTGCCCTGGGGAAGGATATTATGTTTCAGAAACATCTTTCTGAAAGAGGAAAAAAAAAAAGAGAATGTCTCATATTCCATTGGAAAAAAAAATATCTTCCTGGATTTTCCTACCCAAATCTCATCCAGGCCAGGACAATTCAGTGAGTCAAATAAAGTCCTTCTCAATAAATGGTGCTGGGACAACTGGATATCCACAGGCAAGAACATGAATTTTGAGACCTACATCATATTCCATGCAAAGATCAATTCAAAGTAGATCACAGTTCTACACATAAGAGCTAAAACTATAAAACTCTTAGAAGAAAATAGAAGTAAATCTTCAGGTCCTTGGGTTAGGCAATAATTTCTAAAATATGATACCAAAAGCACAATCTTGATGACAAGATTGATAAGTTGGATTTTATCACAATTACATTCTGAATGGGCCAGTTTGGATATATTATGTCCCCCAAAAGCCATGTTCTTCAATGCAATCTTGTTAGGGCAGACAATCTTTTGTTTGTTTCCAGGGAGATGTGACTCAATCAACCATGGGTGATAGCTTTGATGAAATTATTTCCATGGAGGTGTGGCCCCACCCATTCAGGGTGGGTCTAAATTAGATCACTGGAGTCCTATAAGAGAGCTCACAGACAGAAGGAGCTCAGAGCAGATGACAGAGACTTTTGGAGAGACACTTGGGAGCTGACAGAGATGCCCAGAGATGCTTGGATTTGTGGACAGAAGGACATTTGGAGACGCTAAGCTAAGGACACACAGGAGCTGAAAGACAACCTGGACAGCAGCCGCCAGCCAAGTGACTTCCCAGCTGACAGAGGTGTTCTGGTCGCCATTGGCCTTTCTTCAGTGAAGGTGTACTCTTGTTAATGCCTTAGTTGGGATGCTTTTATGGCCAAATAAACCCCCTTTATAAAACCCAATCCATTTCTGGTATTTTGCATAATGGCAGCATTAGCAAACTGGAGCACTGCTGAACCATGTCCCACCCAAAGTACCAACCCCCCAGTCCTACATGTATGGACACATTTGTACATAGGATCTTCGAAAATCCTATTTATGAAGCCAAATTGAATCAGGGTGGGCCTTAATCCAAGCAGATGATTATTAAGCAGGGGAAATTTGCACAGGGCTGTAGAAAGTCAGAGGAGAAGACAGAAGGGAACAGATCTCCACATGATGGAGGCAGAGATTCAGCCACCACCAGAGCACTACAAGCTTTGGAGAAAGCATGATCTGCCAACACCTTGAATTTTGATTTCTAGCCTCCAAAATTGTGAGACAATAAACTCCCACTGTTTAAACCAACCAATCTATGGTATTTGGTATAGCAGTCCTGGCAAACCACCAAGAAAGCGAAAAAAAAAAAAAAAAAAAAACCTCGGGGAGGCGGGGCAAGATGGCAGACTGGTGAGCTGTATGTTTTAGTTACTCCTCCAGGAAAGTAGGTAAAAAGCCAGGAACTGCGTGGACTGGACACCATAGAGCAATCTGTCTTTGGGCATACTTCATACAACACTCATGAAAACGTGGAACTGCTGAGATCAGCGAAATCTGTAAGTTTTTGCGGCCAGGGGACCCGCGCCCCTCCCTGCCAGGCTCAGTCCCGGGGGAGGAGGGGCTGTCAGCTCCAGGAAGGAGAAGGGAGAATTGCAGTGGCTGCTCTTATCGGAAACTCATTCTACTGATTCAAACTCCAACCATAGATAGACTGAGACCAGACACCAGAGACTCTGAGAGCAGCCAGCCCAGCAGAGAGGAGACAGGCATAGAAAAAAAACAACACGAAAAACTCCAAAATAAAAGCAGAGGATTTTTTCGAGTTCTGGTGAACACAGAAAGGGGAAGGGCGGAGATCAGGCCTTGAGGCGCATATGCAAATCCCGAAGCAAGGCTGATCTCTCTGCCCTGTGCACCTTTCCTTAATGGCCCTGGTTGCTTTGTCTATTAGCATTTCAATAACCCATTAGATCTCTGAGGAGGGCCGTTTTTTTTTTTTTTTTTTTTTTTTTTTTTTTTTAAATCCTTTTTGCTTTTTCTAAAACAATTACTCTAAGAAGCTCAATACAGAAAGCTTCAAAGAATTGAAATTTGGGCACGTCAAGTCAAGAGCAGAACTAAGAGAGCTCTGAGACAAAAGGCAATAATCCAGTGGCTGAGAAAATTCACTAACAACACAACTTCCCAAGAAAAGGGGGGTGTCCGCTCACAGCCACCATCCTGGTGGACAGGAAACACTCCTGCCCATCGCCAGCCCCATAGCCCAGAGCTGCCCCAGACAACCCAGTGTGACGGAAGTGCTTCAAATAACAGGCACACACCACAAAACTGGGCGTGGACATTAGCCTTCCCTGCAACCTCAGCTGAATGTCCCAGAGCTGGGAAGGGGGAGCAGTGTGAATTAACAGAGCCCCATTCAGCCATCATTTGAGCAGACTGGGAGCCTCCCTACACAGCCCAGCAGCCCAGAACTGCCCTGGGGGGACGGCACTCACCTGTGACATAGCACAGTCATCCCTCAACAGAGGACCCGGGGTGCACAGCCTGGAAGAGGGGCCCACTTGCAAGTCTCAGGAGCCATACGCCAATACCAAAGACTTGTGGGTCAGTGGCAGAGACAAACTGTGGCAGGACTGAACTGAAGGATTAGACTATTGCAGTAGCTTTAAAACTCTAGGATCATCAGGGAGATTTGATTGTTAGGGCCACCCCCCCTCCCCGACTGCCCAGAAACACGCCCCACATACAGGGCAGGCAACACCAACTACACACGCAAGCTTGGGACACCAATTGGGCCCCACAAGACTCACTCCCCCACTCACCAAAAAGGCTAAGCAGGGGAGATCTGGCTTGTGGAGAACAGGTGGCTCATGGACGCCACCTGCTGGTTAGTTAGAGAAAGTGTACTCCACGAAGCTGTAGATCTGATAAATTAGAGATAAGGACTTCAACTGGTCTACAAACCCTAAAAGAACCCTATCAAGGTCAGCAAATGCCACGAGGCCAAAAACAACAGAAAATTATAAAGCATATGAAAAAACCAGACGATATGGATAACCCAAGCCCAAGCACCCAAATCAAAAGACCAGAAGAGACACACCTAGAGCAGCTACTCAAAGAACTAAAGATGAACAATGAGACCATAGTACGGGATATGAAGGAAATCAAGAAGACCCTAGAAGAGCATAAAGAAGACATTGCAAGACTAAATAAAAAATGGATGATCTTATGGAAATTAAAGAAACTGTTGACCAAATTAAAAAGATTCTGGACACTCATAGTACAAGACTAGAGGAAGTTGAACAACGAATCAGTGACCTGGAAGATGACAGAATGGAAAATGAAAGCATAAAAGAAAGAATGGGGAAAAAAATTGAAAAACTCGAAATGGACCTCAGGGATATGATAGATAATATGAAACGTCCAAATATAAGACTCATTGGTGTCCCAGAAGGGGAAGAAAAGGGTAAAGGTCTAGGAAGAGTATTCAAAGAAATTGTTGGGGAAAACTTCCCAAATCTTCTAAACAACATAAATACACAAATCATAAATGCTCAGCGAACTCCAAATAGAATAAATCCAAAAAAACCCACTCCGAGACATATACTGATCACACTGTCAAACATAGAAGAGAAGGAGCAAGTTCTGAAAGCAGCAAGAGAAAAGCAATTCACCACATACAAAGGAAACAGCATAAGACTAAGTAGTGACTACTCAGCAGCCACCATGGAGGCAAGAAGGCAGTGGCACGATATATTTAAAATTCTGAGTGAGAGGAATTTCCAGCCAAGAATACTTTATCCAGCAAAGCTCTCCTTCAAATTTGAGGGAGAGCTTAAATTTTTCACAGACAAAGAAATGCTGAGAGAATTTGCTAACAAGAGACCTGCCCTACTGGAGATACTAAAGGGAGCCCTACAGACAGAGAAACAAAGACAGGACAGAGAGACTTGGAGAAAGGTTCAGTACTAAAGAGATTCGGTATGGGTACAACAAAGGATCTTAATAGAGAGAGGGAAAAATATGGCAAACATAATCCAAAGGATAAGATGGCCGATTCAAGAAATGCCTTCACGGTTTTAACGTTGAATGTAAATGGATTAAACTCCCCAATTAAAAGATATAGATTCGCAGAATGGATCAAAAAAAATGAACCATCAATATGTTGCATACAAGAGACTCATCTTAGACACAGGGACACAAAGAAACTGAAAGTGAAAGGATGGAAAAAAATATTTCATGCAAGCTACAGCCAAAAGAAAGCAGGTGTAGCAATATTAATCTCAGATAAAATAGACTTCAAATGCAGGGATGTTTTGAGAGACAAAGAAGGCCATTACATACTAATAAAAGGGGCAATTCAGCAAGAAGAAATAACAATCGTAAATGTCTATGCACCCAATCAAGGTGCCACAAAATACATGAGAGAAACATTGGCCAAACTAAAGGAAGCAATTGATGTTTCCACAATAATTGTGGGAGACTTCAACACATCACTCTCTCCTATAGATAGATCAACCAGACAGAAGACCAATAAGGAAATTGAAAACCTAAACAATCTGATAAATGAATTAGATTTAACAGACATCTACAGGACATTACATCCCAAATCACCAGGATACACATACTTTTCTAGTGCTCACGGAACTTTCTCCAGAATAGATCATATGCTGGGACATAAAACAAGCCTCAATAAATTTAAAAAGATTGAAATTATTCAAAGCACATTCTCTGACCACAATGGAATACAATTAGAAGTCAATAACCATCAGAGACTTAGAAAATGCACAAATACCTGGAGGTTAAACAACACACTCCTAAACAATCAGTGGGTTAAAGAAGAAATAGCAAGAGAAATTGCTAAATATATAGAGACGAATGAAAATGAGAACACAACATACCAAAACCTATGGGATGCAGCAAAAGCAGTGCTAAGGGGGAAATTTATAGCACTAAACGCATATATTAAAAAGGAAGAAAGAGCCAAAATCAAAGAACTAATGGATCAACTGAAGAAGCTAGAAAATGAACAGCAAACCAATCCTAAACCAAGTACAAGAAAAGAAATAACAAGGATTAAAGCAGAAATAAATGACATAGAGAACAAAAAAACAATAGAAAGGATAAATATCACCAAAAGTTGGTTCTTTGAGAAGATCAACAAGATTGACAAGCCCCTAGCTAGACTGACAAAATCAAAAAGAGAGAAGACCCATATAAACAAAATAATGAATGAAAAAGGTGACATAACTGCAGATCCTGAAGAAATTAAAAAATTATAAGAGGATATTATGAACAACTGTATGGCAACAAACTGGATAATGTAGAAGAAATGGACAATTTCCTGGAAACATATGAACAACCTAGACTGACCAGAGAAGAAATAGAAGACCTCAACCAACACATCACAAGCAAAGAGATCCAATCAGTCATCAAAAATCTTCCCACAAATAAATGCCCAGGGCCAGATGGCTTCACAGGGGAATTCTACCAAACTTTCCAGAAAGAACTGACACCAACCTTACTCAAACTCTTTCAAAACATTGAAAAAAATGGAACACTACCTAACTCATTTTATGAAGCTAACATCAATCTAATACCAAAACCAGGCAAAGATGCTACAAAAAAGGAAAACTACCGGCCAATCTCCCTAATGAATATAGATGCAAAAATCCTCAACAAAATACTTGCAAATCGAATCCAAAGACACATTAAAAAAATCATACACCATGACCAAGTGGGGTTCATTCCAGGCATGCAAGGATGGTTCAACATAAGAAAAAACAATCAATGTATTACAACACATTAAAAACTCGAAAGGGAAAAATCAATTGATCATCTCAATAGATGCTGAAAAAGCATTTGACAAAATCCAACATCCCTTTTTGATAAAAACACTTCAAAAGGTAGGAATTGAAGGAAACTTCCTCAACATGATAAAGAGCATATATGAAAAACCCACAGCCAGCATAGTACTCAATGGTGAGAGACTGAAAGCCTTCCCTCTAAGATCAGGAACAAGACAAGGATGCCCGCTGTCACCACTGTTATTCAACATTGTGCTGGAAGTGCTAGCCAGGGCAATCCGGCAAGACAAAGAAATAAAAGGCATCCAAATTGGAAAAGAAGAAGTAAAACTGTCATTGTTTGCAGATGATATGATCTTATATCTAGAAAACCCTGAGAAATCAACGATACACCTACTAGAGCTAATAAACAAATTTAGCAAAGTAGCGGGATACAAGATTAATGCACATAAGTCAGTAATGTTTCTATATGCTAGAAATGAACAAACTGAAGAGACACTCAAGAAAAAGATACCATTTTCAATAGCAACTAAAAAAATCAAGTACCTAGGAATAAACTTAACCAAAGATGTAAAAGACCTATACAAAGAAAACTACATAACTCTACTAAAAGAAATAGAAGGGGACCTTAAAAGATGGAAAAATATTCCATGTTCATGGATAGGAAGGCTAAATGTCATTAAGATGTCAATTCTACCCAAACTCATCTACAGATTCAATGCAATCTCAATCAAAATTCCAACAACCTACTTTGCAGACTTGGAAAAGCTAGTTATCAAATTTATTTGGAAAGGGAAGATGCCTCGAATTGCTAAAGACACTCTAAAAAAGAAAAACGAAGTGGGAGGACTTACACTCCCTGACTTTGAAGCTTATTATAAAGCCACAGTTGCCAAAACAGCATGGTACTGGCACAAAGATAGACATATAGATCAATGGAATCGAATTGAGAATTCAGAGATAGACCCTCAGATCTGTGGCCGACTGATCTTTGATAAGGCCCCCAAAGTCACCGAACTGAGCCATAATGGTCTTTTCAACAAATGGGGCTGGGAGAGTTGGATATCCATATCCAAAAGAATGAAAGAGGACCCCTACCTCACCCCCTACACAAAAATTAACTCAAAATGGACCAAAGATCTCAATATAAAAGAAAGTACCATAAAACTCCTAGAAGATAATGTAGGAAAACATCTTCAAGACCTTGTATTAGGAGGCCACTTCCTAGACTTTACACCCAAAGCACAAGCAACAAAAGAGAAAATAGATAAATGGGAACTCCTCAAGCTTAGAAGTTTCTGCACCTCAAAGGAATTTCTCAAAAAGGTAAAGAGGCAGCCAACTCAATGGGAAAAAATTTTTGGAAACCATGTATCTGACAAAAGACTGATATCTTGCATATACAAAGAAATCCTACAACTCAATGACAATAATACAGACAGCCCAATTATAAAATGGGCAAAAGATATGAAAAGACAGTTCTCTGAAGAGGAAATACAAATGGCCAAGAAACACATGAAAAAATGTTCAGCTTCACTAGCTATTAGAGAGATGCAAATTAAGACCACAATGAGATACCATCTAACACCGGTTAGAATGGCTGCCATTAAACAAACAGGAAACTACAAATGCTGGAGGGGATGTGGAGAAATTGGAACTCTTATTCATTGTTGGTGGGACTGTATAATGGTTCAGCCACTCTGGAAGTCAGTCTGGCAGTTCCTTAGAAAACTAGATATAGAGCTACCATTCGATCCAGCGATTGCACTTCTCGGTATATACCCGGAAGATCGGAAAGCAGTGACACGAACAGATATCTGCACGCCAATGTTCATAGCAGCATTATTCACAATTGCCAAGAGATGGAAACAACCCAAATGTCCTTCAACAGATGAGTGGATAAATAAAATGTGGTATATACACACGATGAAATACTACGCGGCAGTAAGAAGGAACGATCTGGTGAAACATATGACAACATGGATGAACCTTGAAGACATAATGCTGAGCGAAATAAGCCAGGCACAAAAAGAGAAATATTATATGCTACCACTAATGTGAACTTTGAAAAATGTAAAACAAATGGTTTATAATGTAGAATGTAGGGGAACTAGCAGTAGAGAGCAATTAAGGAAGGGGGAACAATAATCCAAGAAGAACAGATAAGCTATTTAACGTTCTGGGGATGCCCAGAAATGACTATGGTCTGTTAATTTCTGATGGATGTAGTAGGAACAAGTTCACTGAAATGTTGCTATATTATGTAACTTTCTTGGGGTAAAGTAGGAACATGTTGGAAGTTAAGCAGTTATCTTAGGTTAGTTGTCTTTTTCTTACTCCCTTGTTATGGTCTCTTTGAAATGTTCTTTTATTGTATGTTTGTTTTCTTTTTAACTTTTTTTTTCATACAGTTGATTTGAAAAAAGAAGGGAAAGTTAAAAAAAAAAAAAAAAGAAAAAAGACAAACAAGGAAAAAAAAAAAAAAAAGATGTAGTGCCCCCTTGAGGAGCCTGTGGAGAATGCAGGGGTATTCGCCTACCCCACCTCCATGGTTGCTAACATGACCACAGACATAGGGGACTGGTGGTTTGATGGGTTGAGCCCTCTACCATAAGTTTTACCCTTGGGAAGACGGTTGCTGCAAAGGAGAGGCTAGGCCTCCCTGTATTTGTGCCTAAGAGTCTCCTCCTGAATGCCTCTTTGTTGCTCAGATGTGGCCCTCTCTCTCTGGCTAAGCCAACTTGAAAGGTGAAATCACTGCCCTCCCCCCTACGTGGGATCAGACACCCAGGGAAGTGAATCTCCCTGGCAACGTGGAATATGACTCCCGGGGAGGAATGTAGACCCGGCATCGTGGGATGGAGAACATCTTCTTGACCAAAAGGGGGATGTGAAAGGAAATGAAATAAGCTTCAGTGGCAGAGAGATTCCAAAACGAGCCTAGAGATCACTCTGGTGGGCACTCTTACGCACACTTTAGACAACCTTTTTTAGGTTCTAAAGAATTGGGGTAGCTGGTGGTGGATACCTGAAACTATTAAACTACAACCCAGAACCCATGAATCTCGAAGACAGTTGTATAAAAATGTAGCTTATGAGGGGTGACAGTGGGATTGGGAATGCCATAAGGACCAAACTCCACTTTGTCTAGTTTATGGATGGATGTGTAGAAAAGTAGGGGAAGCAAACAAACAGACAAAGGTACCTAGTGTTCTTTTTTACTTCAATTGCTCTTTTTCACTCTAATTATTATTCTTGTTATTTTTGTGTGTGTGCTAATGAAGGTGTCAGGGATTGATTTAGGTGATGAATGTACAACTATGTAATGGTACTGTAAACAATCGAAAGTACAATTTGTTTTGTATGACTGCGTGGTATGTGAATATATCTCAATAAAATGATGATAAAAAAAAAAAAAAACCTCACACAATGGGAGAAAGTATTTTCAGATCATATATCTGATAAGGGACTTGTATCTAGAACACATAATGAATACTCACAAATCAATAACAATAATAATAAACCCTCATTTTTAAAAGGGCAAAGGATCTGAATAGACGCTTCTCCAAAGGAGACATATAAGTGGCCAATACACAGAGGAAAAGATGCTCAATGTCATTAACCGTCAGGGAACTGCAAATCAAAATCACAGTGAGATACCATTCCATGCCCACTAGGGTGGGGAGAATCAAAAAGTCAGATAGTGATGCTGAGGATGTGGAGAAATTAGAATCCTTGTGCATTGCTGGTGGGAATGCAAAATGGTGCAGCTGCTGTGGAAAACAGCCTGGTCTTTCCTTAAACAATTTAACACAGATTTACTATATGACTCAGCAATTCCACTCTAGGTGAAAGTCTTGCACCCGGGAGAAATGAGAACATATGTCCACACAGGAACTTTTACTTGAGTGTGCATAGCAGCATAATTCATAACAGCCCCAAAGTGGAAACAACCCAAATATCCATCAATAGATGAGTGGATAAAAAAAAAAAAATGTGGTACATCCACACAATTGAAGATTATTCAGAAATAGAAAGGAGTGATGTGCTGATACATGCTACAACATGGATGAACCTTGAAAACGTTATGCTAGGTGAAAGAAGCCAGTCACAAAAGGACAAATATTGAACAGCTCCATTTTTAGGAAATATCCAGAAAAGGCAAATCCACAGAGAGAGAGAGGAGATTAGTAGGTGCCCTGGGATGGGAAGGAGGGGTTGAGAAGAAATAGAGAGAGACAGGTCATGGTGACAAGTTTTCTGTACTGGGTGATGAAAATCTTCTAAAACTGATTGTGGTGATGGTTTCACAACTCTCTCGATATACTGAAAACCACAGAATTACGGTTTTCAACAGGTGAGCATGATGGCATGTAAATTATATTTTAATAAAGCTGTTTCAAAAATGTCATCCAGCCCTCAGTCAAAACCTTTGTAAAAAGAGCATTTTTGTCTTAATTACAAAGAGTAACACAGTAGGATGTTCTCAAAAAACACCAAAGAACTTAAAACAGGAAAACACAAACCACTCAAGATCCCATTGCTATGTAAGAAGAGAACTCTGCTGTTCTCAGACAGTGGTTTTTCCATTTCAGACCCAGTGCCTTCATTGTAAAAGAAGCGAACTGGCTCCTGGCATGTCTGGAAGTGCTGGATTTGTGACTTCTGGGCGGAGGCAACCATTCAGTCACGGCCCCCACATTGCCTGGGGGGAGACAAGTGAGGGGAGAAGGCCAGGGAGTTTTCCTGGGCAGCTTCATACTTCCAAGATGGCAAAGGGGTCTGAGACCCCTTTGGTCTGCTCTGGGTAAGTTCTATTTATTATCTACTCTTCTCTTCCTCTGACCTGGGGGTGCTAGAAATCCAGAAGGATTCTGAACTTGCAAACGCCCCCGTCATGAAAGAAGATACAGTATAAGCCATTTCAGTGAATCCCTCTAGTTTCCCTTCTCCCCGAGACCTTCTTTTCTGTCTTCGATGGGACATTATACGTGACAATGTTTTAAAGTGCCAGAAACTGTGACAGCTCCCTCACCCACATTAACTCACAAGTGTTTTATGCAGCAGGTGCAATTCTGATTCCCATTTTGCAGAGGAGGGAACTGACAGCCTAGAATGCACGTCTCTGTCCCTCATCAGTTCCTTGTGCACGGCTGGGGTAACTGCTGTTTACACTCTGACCTCCAATCTCTGCACTCACTCATTTATTTAACCAGGAGTATAGACTGACGGGAGAAAAGTTTTCCTGTATAATGGACAATAGATGTATGTCGGGATGTCTCTAGCGGGAGACTCCCAACCAGAGTCACACTAACACTGAGAAAAAATGGGGACCATTCAGTTGCCTCAAGCCCACCTTGCGCCTCCCGTGTCTCTGTTTCCCAACTTTAATCCTGCCCAACTATGGGTGCCTCTGTGAGTACCAGCAGGAGTGTATGCATTTTCTTTTCTCTTCTTCTTTTTTCTTTTTTGTGCTTTTCCCCTGAATTTTTACTGTGAAAATATCCAGATGGAGAAAAATTGAAAGAAAAGAGATGCAATCACTCCTATGCCCTCAACTTAGATCCAATAATTAATAACACTTTGCTTTATTTGCTTTATATAGCTCTTTTTTTTTACCGAGATGTAATTCACATACCAAAAAGTACATCCTTTTAAAGTATACAATTCAGGGAGTTTTGGGTATAATTACAAAGTTGTGCAATGATCAAATTTTGGAACATTTTCATTACCCCCAAAAGAAACCCTGTACCCAATGGCACTCACCCCTCAGCCCTTCTTCCCCCAGCCCCTGGTAATGACTAATCCACTTTATGTGTCCATAGACGGACAGTTCATATAAATGGAAATTACTATTATTATTATTATAACAATATTTGTCCTTTTGTGACTGGCTTCTTTCACTTAGCATAATATTTTCAAAGTTCATCCACAATGTAACCTGTATCAGCACTTCATTCCTTTTTTATTGCTGTATAATATTCTATTGTATGAGTACACCACATTTTGTTTATCCATTCATCCACTGAAGGGCATCTGGGTTGTTTCCACTTTGGGGCTACTGTGAATAATGCCGCTATGAACATTCATGTACAAGTCCTTGGGCAGATACATGTTTTCAGTTCTCTTGGGTAGATACCTAGGGGTGGAATTGCTGGCTTATATTGTAACATTTTGAGGAACTGAGCCTATACTTCTTGAGTTACAATTTAATACACCCAATATAATGGGCAAAAGCTTATGTTTTCCTTAAAACCGTGGCCTACAAAATGCACACAGATCTTCTATAAGTAACCTAATCGGCTTCCTGATACACACAAAGACACAGTCAAAGTGTTTTCTGTCCACTGAACCTTTGCTAATAAACACTAACCTGTGTTTCACGACAGTGGTACAAGCTTGTCTCAATGCCTGAAGACTTGAATCCTGAATAAAGTGTGTGCATTTTTTTTTTAAATGAGAGTGTGCCAGTTTGAACGTATCATGTCCCCCAAAACACCATGTTCTTTGATGCAATCTTGTGGGGGCAGATATATTTAGTGTGGATTAGATTAGAATCCTTTGATTGAGGGTTTCCATGGAGATGTGACTCAATCAACTGTGAGTGAAATGTCTGATTGGATAATTTCCATGGAGGTGTTACCCCGCCCATTCAGGGTGGGTGTTAATTGGATCACTGGAGTACTTTAAAAAGAGCCACACAGGCCCAGGCGCTTGCTACAGCCAAGAGGGACACTTTGAAGAATGCACAGATGCTCAGAGAGTAGCTGCAGCTTACAGAGACATTTTGAAGATGGCCATTGGAAGGTGATGTGGACATTCTGGAGAACACTGTTTTGAAACACCACCTGGGAGCAAGCAGATGCCAGCCACATGCCTTCCCAACTAAGAGAGGTTTTCCGGACGCCATTGGCCACCCTCCAGTGAAGGTACCTGATTGTTGATGTGTTGCCTTGGACATTTTATGGCCTTAAGACTGTAAACAAATAAACTCCCTTTTATAAAAGCCAATCCATTTCTGGTGTTTTGCATTCCAGCAGCATTAGCAAACCGGAACAGAGAGAAAATATTTAGCTGCAGCAGTCAACAGCACATAAAATTAGCCAGATTAGGTGAGAATCTGCAAGTACTCGTGCAATAAAGTCACGCTGAAAGGTCAACCATTGTAAAAGTTTCATTCTATTTTTCTTATTGCCCTTTTGCGGGGACAGAAGTATTGCCCTGAGATAACAGAAATTCCAATCTGCTTACTTGTCCCTTTTAAATATAACATATAAATTTTCACTTGTTCTAAAACCACAGACATACTCCACCAGCCATGACTATTGCTAAAAACCCTATATATTAAACCCTCATGTCATTCTCATGGAATCACAAGACCTTCAGAAGGGTTGTTTCTAAAAAAAAAAGGATAAAAAGCACTTCTACATAGGTTTGCAGATGGTCTGAGAGCTGGCGTGATACTATCGAGAGTGTCATAATTCCAAGGACTTTAGGGAAATGGCTTCTATCAACGGTGCCTGAAATAAAGCCCCACCATTGACATCCCTCTAGTGAGAATCCACCAATTGAGATGCCTCAGCCCTCAGCAAAATGCCCCAAGGCAAAAGGCAGCATGGGGTCTTAAGTGCCTGTGGACCGGGTCTGGTGGCTTTGGAGGAGCTCCCAGCCCCACCACACAGGGGCTGGGCCAACATGTTTACTCATCCTGGGTGCAGTCTGCCCCGAGGTTTGCACCACCTTGTCAATTCAGCAGAGCCTCAGCACGGAGAGCGCTGGGCTGGCAGTTCTGCCTCACCACTGCAATCCCCCTGACAATTTGCGCCCCCTTGCAACTACTGCAGACTCATCCACACCGAGCAATGCAGAGTGGGGTATAAACACCCCAATAGATCCTGGAAAGGGAGGGGGGTGCGGGTCACCGCCGGGGAGATGCCATTTTGTGCAGACGATTGTCTGCCTTAAGCTTGGGCACCCGGCTTTGGACCGCTCTGAATCTCAGGCTGGCGGACGAGCCCAACTCTCCTGCCAGCTCCTGTGGATCAAAGGGACCGTGGCACGTTTGAACAAAGAGAGGCGATAAGAACAACTGCAGCTTTGTTCTGTCGGGGCTTCTGAAGACCCTGGCAGCGTGCCACAGGAGGAGGCATCTGACAGGCCTCAGTGCTGAGCTTGGGGGTGTCAGGCACAGCTGGGAAGCCTCCGAGCCCCCCAATACTGAGCACAGAGGCTGGGGCCACCCCCTCTGGCCCATGTCCACGTAGCTGCCCCATTGCATGTTCTCTATGAGGCAGTGCTACCCCAACCCCCTGGGGAAGTGTTTGGAAATATTGGGGGTGATGGGTGTTTGTCACAATCACAGCAACTGGGGGTCACTACTGTAGTGCATGAGACCATCCTGCAAACGAGACACCATCTTGCCCATGACTTCAACCTGGCTGCCACTGAGAAATGGCTCTTTGAGGGTAAGAGCCATAAATTCAAATGCCAGTGGGACCTGGTAGGTATCATAAAGAGAGAGGCAGGCTCAGGTTGCTTTATAATGGCCTCTTAGCTTGTGTCCTTTCGTCACAGATATACTTTGTTGACATTTTCATCACAAAGGTGTGGCCTGCCATTCCACAGAGAAATATACACTTTCATGTGGTCTTTTTTTTCCTTGAAATGCTCTGTCCTCCTCCCCTATCTTTCATTTCCCCACTGCTGGTAATTCTTAACTGCTCCACAAAGAAAAGAACAGCACCAACCCAAGCGGAATGGTATTAGCCACTTAGCTTCAGAGGAGGGAGACAAGAGGGAATGGCGGGGACTGTGGCAAACTGAAAACTGTCCAAAGGAGGGCAGCCCCTGCTCACTCAGCTCCAGTGCACTGCGGCCACATGGGAATGTGGGCCTGCACTTGCCCAGATCTCTCAATCTTGCCAGAGAAGCCAGAGAGCTGGAAGTTTAGGAGAAAGCATTGTTTTGTTTTGTTTTTTTAAACGTTAGAAAATTAACTTAAAAAAATTAAAACCAAGCACGGCTAAGGGCAGATGCAGCTCCTGGGTAACTAGTGTGCTTCTTCTGTATGGGGGATATTACCACACTGCAAAGTGCTGTCCACCTGTGCTAGCCCCTCACCCCTCACATGGGACCAGAAGCTAGATCCTGCCTTCCCAGAGGGTCAAAGGAAGTGCAAAGAAGGCAGGCACCCAGCCCAAAAGCGGAGTCACACAAAAATCACAGTGAATCCTGTCCCGGAGACCCATGCACGCAGGGATGTCCACGCTGACCACGGCCTTTAGGTTTTACAATGCAGTTCTGCAAGACAGACACATCAAATACAAGGTGTGAGTGGGCTGGGCACAGAGGGGCAGTACCCAGGAGGGGCTACTGCCAGCAGGGAACTTCTCACGGGTGGCAAGTTCCTCCTCCGCAGCCATTTATGATTTTCTGCAGCAGATGTTGCCAAGGGTAAAGGAATCGTTTGAGACACAGACGAGGTTACGACACCATGAATTATCAAGACACCATACATTTTGAAAGGAAAAAACAAAACTCCAAAGGGATTTGATTTGAGAAGGAAAATGCTGGCCATTGTGAAGAGGCAAAAACTCCTTTCTTGCAAGGTCCTCACTCTTCAACCCAAGTGCAGAGGCCAGGAGAGGGCACGGTTTTCCCGGCGTCCCATCCAGCCTGCCCTGGCCTTCTCCTCTGCTTGCATTTCCAAAGGAGCCGTTCTGGGGACACAGAAGCCCTCATTGTCCGTCACTGACTGTACAGAGAACATTGCAGGTCGAGGACCCCCGTTCAGCCGCTGAGCGAGCCGACGGGGCAATCGTAGGGCATGGTCAAATTCTGCTCTTTGTCAAGGACAGAGCCACCCATGGGTTTCGGGGGGTAGCACCCACAAAGGAAGCTGTGAAACCGGGCAGGCGACTTCAAGAAGACCGCAAACTCGCTCACCAAAGTTCCACCTGGACCGGGGAGCAGCCAGGATCCCCAAGCTCCTGGGCACCTTGTTCATTGCAGCCTCGTGGGAACCAGGTCTTACTTCCTTCAGGGAATATCTGCCGCCAACTTCACAGCCACAGAGAGCCTAAATTCCACAAAGAGGGCCTTTTCTTCCATTTTTGGCAAAATATGCAGCTATTGCCACATTGTTGCAAATGTGTTTCACCAACTTGAACAAAAAGTCTTCTGAAAGAAGGAGCAAAGATTTATGCGGAGGCCTAAAATAATTCTCTCTCTTTTTTTATAGTTGGGGAGAAACACACAAAATCATTTCTCGTTCACGCTGGACAATGCATGTGGCTTCATTAAGGCAGTCGAGAGGCAGGGCCTGGTTCCAGGAGGTCCAAGAGTGAACAGAGGGTTCCAGGCTGTGGCTGTGAGATCTGGGAGCATCCCAGGGGATCGGAATCAAACCCAAGCCGCAGCCACGCACCCAGATACCAACAGCAGGGACCATTACTGGGACCAGCGGCCGCGCCAGGGCAGGGAGTGGGGTCAGCCCGGTTGGGGCAGTTCAAAGATAGAGGGCAAGGGTGCTTGGAGCACCCTGGGGAGCCCACAGGCTGCCCAAAGGTCCTGGCCTGGGCTCCATCTCCAGAGACAAGCAGGAGTCAGCCCAGGGACGAAGCGGGCAGGGCATTTCAGGCCCAAGCCTAGAAACCAGGTAGTGTGTAAACAGGTGTTAATTTGATGGACTCTACATTTTTGGAAGCACAAATATGAAACCTCCACAGCTAGACCATCAAGTGAACCAGATAACTTTTAGTGAACCTGATAAAGAAATGCACAGCAAAGACGAGACGCTTGGTAGAAATGTGATTCTAAAGAAAACCTGTAACATAATTTCTGTGTTTGCAAATCTGGAGCAGATATGGTTGGAGAGTAAAAGAGGAACCCTGAAAGGTGGATAAGGGGTGGCTGATAAAAGACCTTGGAGGAGAATCTAAGTTGGATTTTGCCCTGAAAGCTTGGAGCCATCAGGGTTGAGTTTTATGCAGGGGAGCGACATGAGTAAATTTCAATAAAAAAATTAAAGGTAACATATTGTTTGGGTTGACTCAACATGGTATCTGGTACAGAGTTGGTGCCAAGAAACAGGAGGATGAATCATATGTAATTGCCTATGTTCAACTGCTGTGACCTATAAAGATGACAATTTTAGGCGGTTTATCCTAATATATGTGATCTTATGCAACTAAGTGACAAAGGTGTGATGTTGATCATTTCAAAGGACAGTAAAATGAATAAAACAGGCAGCCTGATCTGAAAAGGTGGGCCCACCTCCTTCTGATCCTCACTTCCCCCTTCTCCCTCCCTCTCATGGCTTTATCCCTCTGCTATCTCAGCCAGCTCTCTCTCTGAAGATCTAGATCTGTGTGTTGTCTTACTCCTGGACACCTCCACTTGGACTTATCACAGGTCCAAAACTGAACCTTGGCCTCAGTCCCAGCTGCAAATCAAATCTGTTTCCACTTGACCCAAGTAATTCTTGTCTACTATGGGAACTCTGCTAGATGCTGGCTGGTGAACAAACGGATATTCTTTGGTCATTCCCATCCACCACCATCCACTCTGCTGCTCATGAGCCCCTCGCTGTCCCTCCCCATTCATCTCCAGTGCACTACCAAGTCCTGTCAATTTGGAGAGCTCAAATCTACTCACATTTCTTCATCTCTTCTGCCTGCAAATTAGGATGCATTTGGCTCCAAGTAAAGGCAACAATGATTGTACATGACAGAAGTGTGGAGGTGGGGAGTTCCAGATTGATTGGGTAGCTTGGTTGTGTCTTAGCTCTGGATGGGCATTATCTGCAGTCTGTTGGGCTTTTCCTCATGGTCTCAAGGTGGCTGCCACAGCTCCAACAACCATCCTTACACAGCAGCTTCCCAGGGAGGGCAATCTTTCTCTGAAGCTCCCAGCAAGACTTCTTAGATTTCCTCAGCCAAAATGGGATCACCTGGCCACTGCTGCAAGGGAGGCTGGAGGAGTGATTATGCAGCAAAAGGAAATAGATTGTCATGACCGGCTTCATCATCTGAGGCTGGGCCCAGATGCAAGTGAGGGACGAAGGTGGGGTATGGCTGTTAGGTACAGAGATGACGGGACCGTCCACATCACCATGGTCTTAGAACAACCAGTGTTCCCACCTTGAGCAGACTACTTGGTCTCTTTGCTTCTACTCTTGCCCCCCACCCCCACCCCAATCAAGCAGGCCTCCTTTAAAAGTGAATTGGGTCACGTAAGTTTTCCCATAGCTCTTTCACAGTGATCCACGCACCAGGATAAAATCCACAATCCTCCTGGAACCTGCAAGGCCTTGCATGATGTGGGCCTGCCTTCCTCCCTAGCCTTGTTTCTCACCACCTGGGTTCCATTTGGTTACTCACATGCATCAAGCTTTTTCTTGTCTCAGGACCTTCAGAAAATGAGTCCTCTCCTCATCTAGAACATTCTTTCCCAAAACCTTTACATGACTGACTCCTTTTCACTTTGCAATCTCAACCCTCATGAAGCCTCAGAAAAGCCCCTTTTCCCACTCATTCTTGCACCCTGTACTTCCCTTTGAGACCATTCCCTTCAAGTCTGTCTCTGCAACTCGACTGTAAGCGTGCTAAAGGCAGGAGCTGCATCTGTTTTGCACACCACTGCAACCCTGGCACTGGGCTCAAAGCCTGACACGCAGCAGGCACTACTGACCACTACTGAGTTCATTAATTGAGTCATTCGTGAATAAATATAACAGCACTTGAAAGATGGACTGGCCCAGGTGAAAGACGGAGGCCTGAGGGTAAGACTGAGTACAGACCACTCAGGCCAGGATGAGGACGTGGGTCTTTATGCCAGAGACTTGGGGAACTGCTGAACAGACAATGGAATGCATGGAACGCTGAATGTCACACTCAGTGTGTCCCTGTAGAGACCCTGATCCTCCAGCCCACACAGCCTGCAGGGGGAGGGACCTCAGCTGGAGCGACACTCCTGCCACCGAGGCTCGGGGTGACCTCCCTGCCTGGGGGGGTCCTGGGGAAAGGCTGGCAGGATGCCGCAGCCCCACTGGCTCTCCTGCCTCCTGCCAGCCTGCGGGAGGAAGGGGTGCCCTAAGGGGGCTCACAAGAGGCAGCAGGGGGCGGGGGTCTCACCTCCGACCCTGTCTGTGATGGGCAGGGCTAGCAGGAATCATTCTTGGGTGAAATTCAGGGAACAAAATGGGTGATTCTCAGGGGATACGCTCAGTGCCGTTCAGAGCTTTTCTAATCAGCTCCACTGCACTAAAGCTGACGCTGAGCCACCACCGGTTCCAAATCCCTAAAGCCCCCACAAAGCCGTGCCATTTGCTCCGCAGGCAGTGAGGAGCCAGTGGAACTTTAAGTCCTGTTCAGCCCTACAGCCTGAGAAGAGGGATGTGAAAGGGTATTGCAACTTATCAAAATATTCCTCCCTCCTAAACCTTTCTCCCCACCCGTTTCCACCATTGAATGAAGAGATGCATGTTGGCCAAGCTTCCCAGCCTCACCGTTTCCTATCCTGCGCTGTTTCCTATCCTGCCCTGTTTCTCTGATATGAACCGCGAGTCTCGCTGATGCCTGTGCTTGCAAACCCCTGCCCCACTCTTGGGGATGTCCGTGGTCAGCAGACAATTACTCTCGTCACTATGGCATTCGCTCTGTGAAGCGCAGTGGGCTGGCCCGTTCACCAGACACTGATTTCATGCATCAGGGAGGCACTTTAGGCTGGGCCTGCTCAGTGGAACAGGCCCCGTTTCCTGGCCTGCCTTCAAACAGTCCATCCATGGTGACCCCAGAGAAGCACGCGACATCCCAGGGGAGGGCACTCAAAGGGGATGTGCATAGTAAAAGCGGCTGGCCTCTCCCAGTTCCCCCTTCTCCTATTACCACCACCTCCACCACCCCCACCCCTCGCAGAGCCTCAGGAGAACCAAGCACAAAGCCGACTCCAACCCAAGCAAATGCAAAGCCTTCCTTGCAGGAGTAGAGAGGAGACACAAGGCATATTGTCTGAAGATGGTGGGGTGCTGTGCAGCTCACAGCTGCTTCCCCAACCAGCCTTGGATGCTGCTCAAAGTGAAATAACCAATGCAGGGAAACGGGGCATGCTGGCCTCCCTCTGTGGGCACCCCAACAAGCTCCAACTGGCTCCCGCCTCTGAGCACCCACCCCAGGCTGAAGTTCTGGAAGCTTCTGGGATAAGCCTGCATGAGTGCAACCAACGTGAGGCGTTCGAGGATAACTAGTGGGTATTAGCTGAGGGAAACACTTGCGGTCAACTGAAGGGGGGCCTTCAAAGTCATCTCTGAGTCCTACGGAGCCCGTTGGATGAGTGTGAAGGGTGAAGGCAGGCCATGCTAACAGGCTCTCATGTGTAACTCTCTCCAGATGGGGGTACAGCATTGGAGGAGAAGCGGTCTCTGCTGGCAAAAGCTAAACCCACCGGAGGAGCAGGAGCCAAGGGGTGGGGGGAATGGGTTTAGAGATGGGAATGGCATGCCCGCCACAAAACAGAAGCTCCTGAAAGATAGCATTCTAACTGTCCAGGGGCATCTTAATAATCCCTCTCCTAGGCCTTAATTGGATTAGGCCAGGAGAGCCTGATGTTTAAAGCTTCTTTCAGGTTTAAACCTTCAACAAAAAGACTCAGAAGGACAGGATTTTTAATGAAAAGTTTGATCATTTAAATGAAGACACCTCATGGGTAATAATTACACTGCAGAGAAAGACAATTACCAAAATAGATGTTAAATACCACACACATACACACAGTGGAGCCACAGCCAACTCCACTATTTATAGCCAACACCTCCAGACACAGGTGTTTTGACTCCACCTGGGGGCTCAATTAAGAGTCCCTCATCCTGTCTCCCAGCAGCCAGGGGACAAGGTCAGTGGAAAGGAGGCAGAGGAATTTGTAAGAGCAAGGTAAGAACTGGAAGGCAGTGGCCCTTTCCTCCCGTGCTGAGAAATCTGTTGGCATCAAAAGGCACCATGCAGTTGGAAACTTTTCCCTTCCCATCAGAACACAGATGGGGAGCCTGCACATCCCAGGGAGGAAAGAATCTGACACAGCCTTTAAAATAAAAACTTCCATGGGGTAATTTAAGTCCTCTGTGTCTAGCAATGGCGGGCTTCATCATTTCCAGCACTGTGTCATATTATGGGCCGCGTTGTGCAAATTCCGAGCCCCTGCCATTTATCAAAGACAATAAAAGCCCCAAGGCACAACTACTTATCATCAGATGATCCAAGGGAGAGTTTAATAGAAGCTTCGGTGCAAAGCCTTTTGGCAATGACCCCTACAGCTAATTCTCTGGCTGATTTTCATTTCATTAAAGACATTTCCCGGCGTGCCTAAGCTTCCTGTTTCACCAAGCAGCCGCTGCAACTCTGTGGAGTCGAATCACCCTTTTTGCAGGAACGAACTGCAGCTCTTGCTCACCAGCCTGGAAGGGGCGAGGGAAGAGAGAGAATCCTGACCAGTTGCTGATGTGTGACCTCGCTTCCTCCTCTGCTGGCCACCTGTAATCAGACCAGAGTTGTCCTAAGTGTTTCGGCAGCTGATCTCTTCCTTGGGAGTAAGAGGCTTTCACCAGAGCCCACGTGAGACTGTGTGTAATTTCCTGGTGTATCCGAGGCTTTCTAAGGACAAGAGGCTGATCAGGTGCTGGATTTTCCTGAACTCACTAAAGCTTGTCAAAATAGGATCTTCTGCGGTCTGCTGCTTCCTTCTGGGCTTGGAGTGGATATTTTCTGGCCTTAATTCACCCTTCATTGTATTACATAATCGTCCAGTAATCCCCTGGAGAGTTGAAAGATCTGGAGGAATCCTTGTCATTTTTCTTCCTTTGAGCCCAAATTTGGTCTAAAACAGGTGGTAAAATCAGGTTGAACTGGGGAACCCTGGCCAGAAATAGTTCCAGATTTCACCCCAAATGCCCAACTGCACACAGCCTCCTCAGCTCTGGAGTGGACTTGGGTACTAAGGGGCCTGCAGGTGGCTGGAGCCAGGGTGGGGGGCTGGCTTCCCCCCTGCAGCACCCCTTCCCCCCAGCAGGCCTTCCCCACAGTCCTGGGCAGGGCGACATCCTTGGAAGGTGGATGGGGGGGGGGACAGGATAGTTATAGACTCTCCCAGCAAGCCTATTTCCTTCTTCATCAAAAACACCCTGCTGGGACCCAGAGGCTGCATATCTAAGCTGGAGGCGGGAACACGACAGGGTCACCCCCAGGACAGATCACCACTCCTAAGTTCCAAGATCCACTTAACAGTCTCATTGGGTTAAATCTGAAGTTCCTTTATCCTTTGCACAGATAAAATGGTGCCAAAAAGTACAGAAGATTAACTCATTGGAAAATGACAGAGATCGTCGTTTTTTAAGATGGTAAACTGGAGTCATAAATGGGGCTGAAAATTCCCTAACAGCATGACCTGAGTCCTTACACAATCACACCAAACACCATTACGGGGTAGACTGACAAATTAATTTGTGTGATAAATACGGTCATTCATTCATTTACCCATTCATTCATTTGCACAACAAAAATGTATCAAGCATTATTTTGCGCTATTGCTGGGAATACAGAGGTGGACATGAAGACAATGACTTATGTTCATTAAGTTTACATTCTCCTTGCAGAGGCACATAACAAGTAGTTAAACGTATCAGGGTGTGATAACGCAGAAGGAAATAGAGATGGCTCTTCTGCCTCTCTGAGGAGAGGCTATTTGAACAGATGCCTGATGTTGGGGAAAGAGTGAGCCATGCACATGTCAGGGGGAGAGCATGCCAGCCCCCAGCAAGCAGCAAGTGCAAGGATGGGGGTGGGCTTGGCAAGGGAGGAACAAGGAGGCCGGCAGGGTCAGTGCAGGTGAATGGGGCCAGTGCAGGTGAAGCGGGGACAGGGTGGGCGAACAGGTTGGGGCAGGTGAGTGGGGCAAACAGGTGATTGAGGGAACAAGCACCAGCAAGGCAGCCATGGGCCGTGTCTTTCAGGGCCTTGAAGTCCACACTACCTGTGGATGGTATCCTCAGCGGGTTAGGAAGCCACTGGAGGATTTTGCACAAGGAACTCATTTGATGTACATCTGAAAAGTAACCCTCAGGATGCCATGCAAGAACGAGCTGTGGAAGAGGGTTCTGCAGAGGCGAGGGGCCTGTGAGGAGCTGCCGCAGCGGCCAAGCTGGGGTGGCCGAGGACTGGCTGTGGGGAAAGGCAGGCTGGCGGGAAGAGGTCTGATTAAGGCTATCTTTTGAAGGTAGAACATACAGGAATTGCTGGTGGATTAGCCGTACCATCTATGTGCCAGCCACCTTTTCTGAAATAGAGCCCATAAGCCAGCCAGCTGACTACAGGAAATAGCTAATAAAAACCACAGGCACCATTCTCCGATTCATCACCCACAACCCCTGCCAGGTGCACAGTCTTAGTAACCCAAATCTACCAATGAAGAAAGTAAAGGTGACGAGCCCAAGGCCACAGGCTCACAGGGAGTCGGGCCAGTACTCAAACCAGGCCAGTTTGCCCCTGGGGGTCACTTACTCGGCTCCATGACCTGTCTCCTTAGGTCCATCACCCCTGCATTCTCACATCCAACCCGGCTTCTGGTGTGCCAAGAGGGGTGCGAGGGGAAAGGGCTATTGGGTCCAACTCAGCGACAGTCTCACTGGTTCCTTTTCCAAGATGAAAACCTCTCGGGGCTTTCCACTTTATCTCAAAACTTATGTTTCTCTTGGCCATCGGAGCTGGTGGCAAAAGAAGCGCTGCAGCAAGCATGCGAGAGGGGGCCCCAGGGACTCCCCGGCAGTTCCTCTCGCCGGCTGCCTTGCTGGGAGCCCCCCCTTGTCATCACCGACCCGGCTCCTCCTGAGGCACCCCCGCCGCAGCCCGTGCACAGCTGTTGTGTTGTTTGATTTTGTAACCACGGGGTACAGGAGACAATTGAAAATATCTGGTGAATTATGAAACCAAACCAGAAAAAAGCAGTGGGAACTTGAGGGAGGAAGCAAGGAGCAGAACTGGCTTCTCAAAGAAGAAGTAATCATTTATATGGACTAGAACACTGCAATGCCTGGTAACAGGGAAAGGGGTCCCTGAGGCTGCTTATGAGAGAACAGGCAGTACCCCCTGTCCGTGCTTAAGGGGCACAGCCCCACAGTGAGCCAAGAAGCCAGAAGATTCTGAGGGTGGGGGGAACGGAAGAGAGAACTCTTATTTGGTGACAGCCTCTTCTGTCAACAGTGAAGTGATCAGAATTGCATTTGGCAGGTCGGCCACACCCAGTGTCTGCAGAGCCGGCTGCAGGGGAGGGGTCCACGCTCCTGCCTCCCGTCCCCATCACGGAGCTAAGCCTTTCTGGGCATGCCAGCCAACGTCCCCTTGACACCTCCCGGCCTTGTGCTGTCCCCAACTCCAGCCAGCGGCAGGTTATCCTGTGTCTTTAAACCGCCGAAGCTTAGAGGGGGTGCTTCTCAAACCGGAATGTGCAGCTGCGTCCCCGAGGGCTTGTTAAAACACGGAGAGCTGACAGATGCCCACTTTACCCCCACCCTGCTCCACCACCAGGAGGTCTGGGGTGGGGCCAAGCAAGAATTTGCATTTCTCGTACCCTTCCAGATGAAGCTGATGATGCTGATCCAGGACCCCCTTGGAGAACCACTAACTGAGAGCAACGCTTTGCTCAAACAGCACCACAGAGGACTTCCAGGGCCCTCTTCTGTCACCTGCTGGGCAAGGGGCATTGAAAGGACAACACAGCCCGTGTGGACTGAGCATTTACTGGGCATCCTATGCCCTTTGCCAGCAGTACCTCACTGCCTTCTCACAACCTCCATGGGAATTATTATTATCCGCATTTTACAGATTAACAAGCTGAAACAAGAGGATGAATTGCCATGGGTCCCATTTGTAGCAGTGGAACTGGGGTTTGAACCAGGCACCCTGAAGTTGGGCTCAAAGCCACTACCCCTTCCTCTCTGCTCTTAATCACAAACACCGAATTCATGGAAAATCTGACGAGGTGGCGCAACAGTGGGGGCAGGTCCAGTGCCCTGGGTGACAGTCAACATCCTAATTGCCACAAGTATCCCACTCAGCTCCGCAATCCACAACGACTGACTCAACCACCAGCTCTAACGCAGGCCAGCTGTTAGAGCTCCTTCAGCTCCAAACCAAGGAAACAGAGGAAGTAACTCAGAAATTCACATCATCGGGAACTTTTGTTAAAAATAAAAAAGTAAATGATTAACCCATTTGCACGAGTAATAATGAAACAACAATAAATACTGAAAGAGCTACTTTATGTTCGTGTCTCCCATGCCATTTTTTATTGATAGAACAATTGTGTCCCCCAAAATGACAAGTTCAAGGCCTGACACCAGTCCTGTGACTGTGATGTTATTAGAAACAGGGTCTTTGATCGTGTCATTCATTAGGTGAGGGCAAGCTGGGTTAAGGCTTATAAGAAAGGGAGGCTTGGCCACAGACAGACATCCAAGGGGAGACTGAGGCAGAGATTGAAGCCCTAGGACTGCTGGCAAACCACCAATAGCTAGGCAGAGGCAAGGAAGGATTCTCCACTACAGATTTTGGACTTCTAGCCTTTAGAACTCAGACAATAAATGGCTGTTGGTTTAAGCATTCAGTTTGCGGTGCTTTGATATGGCAACCCCGGGAAAATAAGGCACAGAAGAAACCGAGGACCTCCAACCACAATAATGTAAGGCAGGGGTTCTCCTTACAGTATCTGCATCATTCAGCCCTCCCTGGGCTCAAAGAACCAGAATATCTGGGGTGGGCCCAGCTGTCTGGGTTTTAACAGGTCCCCAGGGGATGTTGAGGCAGGGTAATCGAAGAAGTCCCCTTATTTACTATACAGGTAACATGGGCATTTAATACATAAATCTTTATTATATATAAAATAGTACTAACTGCCTGTCCCTTGCTCCCTTCCTCTTGTCACCCAAAGACAGAGTGGGGATGGGTCGTTTGCTGGAGGGAACTCTGGACTGGCCACCTTCCCACGCCTCTCTCTCCACCAGGCCTATGGCTCCCAGCTCCAATTCCTCTCTGCATGACAACACGGAAAGAAGCTCCCCTCTGGCTCCTGCAACTGTCAGGCCCAAATGCAAAGTTGCGAGAGGGGCTCCTGAGAGCCCCTGCCCTGCACTGTCTCACCCCTATTGACACAAGCGGAAGTTGTGTTGGCATAGGGTCATCCTGACTCTGCCAACTGCTCACTCAACTTGGGGTGAGTAACTCAGAGTGGCAGACTGAGTTATGTACCCCAGGAAGAAATATGCTCATAATCGTCATTATTCCTGTGGATGTGAACCCACTATAATTAGGACCTTTTGAAGATGTTCTTTTTAGTTAAGGTGCGGCCAACAGAATCAGGATGGGTCTTAGTCCTTTTACTGGAGACCTTATGGAGAAGCCCACAGGGAAAAAGCTGGAGGGGAAGAAGCTGGAAGTCAATGGAACTTGGAAGAGAGAGGAGAAGATGCTGCCATGTGCATTGGCATGTTACGGGAAAGCCAACGACCCAAGGATAACAGGCAGCCAGCCCCAGGATGCCAAAGTCTGCAGGGAGAAAGCATCGCCTTGCTGATGCCTGGATTTTGGACTTCTCCTGGCCTCATCACTGTGAGCTGATAAATCCCTGTTAAGCCAACCCACTGTATGGTATTTGTCATAGCAGCCTGGAAACAAAGACACTCAGCCTCATTTCTTCATCCATAAACTGGAGCCTGTGTCTTTCTCCTGGGATCTTGGCACAGCACCTGGCAGGTGGTAAGTCCTCAACCAACGCCAGTCCCCTCAGCCCCCTGCCTTTGCACATACTGCTAATCACACTTGGAGAGGCTTCACCCAGACCTTGCCGAAGCCCTAACCCAGCACCCTTCCCAGAGTGCCCACCCAATGGCAAGATGAGGGTGGCTGTGTATCTGTCCTAAGGAAGGCTGAAAGGCAGCAAAGACAAGATTCACAGGCAGTCGCTGTATGTTCAGTGTTTTCGCAAGCTTTTCTCATTTGATTGTCACAGCAATCCTGCAAGTTTGTTGATCTCTCACTAACACAAGGAGGGAAACTGAGGATCAACTTGCCCAAGGTCAAGTAAAGGGCAACGGGAGGACCCACTCCCAGGTATGACTGTGGCTGCCTTCCCAGTGAGGCCATGCCTGCAGCTGAGAAGCAGAGCTGGGAGTCCTGCTTAAGACAACATGGAGCCACAGCCCAGGGGACACTTGCCCACCTGTACCCTTCCTTTGCTATTAGAAATTAATACGATCAGTACCAGTAAACTTAGGACTCCTAGAAGCCCTAGCCTGCCAAAGGCATTACAGGTGTGAAGAGTCTGAGTTCAAAGTGTAACCTTCTCTAAATCACTAGTCACTTGATTGCATCTACAGCTGATTGCATCTACAATCAACAAGGGAGATTGCCCTCAGGCATGAGAGGAGTCTCCTCATGTAATCAGTTTGAGATCTTCAAGTGAGAAGTGAGGATTTTAGCAGTCAGAAAGAAGAATTTCTATCTCTCCTTTAGGCAACCTGCTTCTCCTGTAGTATTCAATATCATCTTCATTGGAGTTTCCAACTTGGGGCTTCTCCAAGGGCATTCAACGTCACCTTTACCAAGTTCCCAACTTGCAGCCTACCCTTTGGAATTCTCGTTTACCAATTCTCACAGTCATGTGAGCCAATTCCAATAATAAATCCTTTAATATTTACATATATATAGTTCTGTTTCTCTGGAGAACTGTAATAACTATAGTCAGGGAGTCCCGGGACCATGCTCATCAACCTTATGGGAGGTGGATATATGTGTAATGAGCCATCTGGAGTCCTGGCCTGCTCAGGGCTACCAGAGAGGGGCCAGCCCCCAGCGGAGGGAAACGTGAAAACATGACTGAGAGAGGGCAGGCAAGGACATGTCACCTTACGTAGAAGACTTGACAAAGAAATCAGACGTGACTGGTGGGGCCTGACAACCCCTGGAGCCAAGGAATGGTAAACCCTCTGGGGAAAGATGTGCCCCCCACCCTCAGGTTCTCCCTCCATCCTTGGCCAGTGAAGAAGGTGGTCCCCAGGTTATAATCTTCGTGTGGCTCATCCTGCAGCCAGATGCCTCTCTTCCCCTCAACCACAGCAAATCCAGAGCATGCCCAACTCCAAAAGTCTAGATTGTCCAGAATCAGCCGTGAGTCTGCTCCACTCATACTGAGGTCAGCCTCCATCACCTCCACTCACATTCCGTCAGACAGAGCTCAGACATTGGCCATATCCACTGAAGGAAGGCAGAAAATATAATCTTCCAGGGAGGACAAAGAGAATGAGTGGGTATCAGCTGGCAGTCTTTACCATCACATGCCGGACTATCCGTGCCATGTTTTAATCATAACTCAGCCCTTTCCTAGCCATGAATCGGCTCTTTCCTAACCATGACTCGGCCCTTTCCTGTGCATTGCCCCCTTCCTACCCACCGAGTCATACACCCGCAACAGCACATGCCAGGAATTTCTGACCCAAGCCATCCATCCCAGTAATTCTAAAGACTGCTTGAATCCAAGCCCCAAATAACAGTCAGTCTCACTCAGATCTGGTCTTTGCAAAGCTGCCAGAAAGTGTGAACTAGTCCAGGCCAGCCTGGCATAACCTTCTCTCCCCTTCCTGAAGCACTCTATTTCTCAAGCATTATCTGTAGAAACTGTAAAAACTCAAGACAGTTTTCAATGTCACAAGGAAGAGTTTGGGGGTTCTTTCATGTGGTGATCTCAAAAAGACCACAGTGGATTGGTGAAGTGTCTGAAATATGCAAGCCATGGACGGGCTTTCTCCCCAGAATTGTGGTTCTCACTCCAGGAGGGTCACCCCGCCCTGACTCGGTGGATAATTCTGAGCACCGCAGTGGCTTGGGTCTGACAGACCCACACTGTCTGACAGCAGAGCAGTCATGGGAAAAGTGAACTCTTGGCTCAATTCTAAAACGATGCCTTCAATGCCACAGGCAGACAAGGGCTGACCTCAATCCAGAAATATCCACGGCAACTTAACTGGGGTCTCGGCAGCCCATGTGGGCCAATCTCACCTTGGAATCTAATCCACGGAAGCACAGCCAAGCAACCAAAAAAGAAACTTTCAAAGGCATCCTAATCTCTCCTTGTATCTCCTGTAGAACTGTAGAGGAGGCTCTAATTCAAATCCCCAGCAACGCTTCTTAAAATGTCCTTTCCCTCTTCACCCAGAGACTCTCCCCAGCCTCCGTAAGTTCTGCCCCTTCCTCCTTCCCGGCACTGCTCACCACCACCAGTTACCCCAGGGCCCTGCAGCCACGTGTATCCACCCCGCATACCGCCTCCCAATGGAAGGAAGCGTGAGGACCCCTTCTCCAGGAACTGTCTTCTGTACTCACCCTGACCTCTTTTCTTGGAAGAAATCTTTGACAAATGCTAGTGACTACAATTCACAACTCTGCTCCTTCACAATAACCCTAGGTCATATTATCCCCATTTTACAGATGAGAAAACAGAGCTGGAGAAAGTAGGAGACTCTGACGAGGACAGCGGTGGGAGCAAGGTGTGAACGCACATCTGATTGCAGTGCCACATCCCTCTTTGAGCGGGAGGCTTCCTGGGAATGGGCTCAGGGTTCACTGTGAAGCTGACAGGTCCTCGTGAGAGGTGAAAAGGGACCACGAGGCCTACAGTCAAGAAACGTGTGTGGGAGCACTTCCCCAGCTCCCAGCCGAGAGGCCTTGATCACCAGGGCCCGGGCTTCCATTCTCCCTGAGCCCAATTACACAAGGTGCCTGGTCCCTCGTCCCCAGCCCATGCCTCAGGCTCCTTCAAACAGTCTTTCAGAAGCCACTCTCCAACAGCCAGACAATTTAACTGGCATTTTTTGAGAAAATGCTTTCTATTTATGTTTAAAGCTCAAAATACAAAGAAACTTGTTTACCAAAGTAGATACTTTTGAGCTTTCCCAGCAACTGCCTTAGTTGAGAAATCAAAGCTGAATTTACGGGATGCAAAATCCTACAATGTTTAGAATGTTGCTTTTCTAACTTTCTTAAATGAATGGTTTTTTTTTTTTTTTTTTTAATAATACAATGATCAAGGCAGTGGTCATCAAAATAGCATGTGTCCTGATGACTAGACACATGCACATTTAATTCCCAGAATTGAAACCTACCGTAAAACTTCTCAGACATCACAGAACACTTCAAAAACACAATTACAAATATCAATATAACTTCTGAAAAACAGACGTATTGGCTAAAACCTCAGATTTGAGAAAACTAGTACGTCATTCAACTTTAGCCTTTTGTAATCTCAAAGCAGACACAGAAGACACTGTGTGGCTAAGCCTGAAAGTAAAGAAGCATCTGCTGCGCCCAACACAAACGAAATGGGATTAGAAGGTAAAGAGATTGGCTTCAGACAGACCGGCATTCAAAGGCGTAATTTCCCCTCGGAGGCAATCACCGGAGAGAATGTGTACTTCTAACAAGCAATGTTGAAGCAACATTGAAACTTGACTTCTGCAAGGTTACGAGGAATAACAAAATGAAGCAAAAGAAACAGCAAAGCCCCAGAAACAAAGAAACCCCCAGCTTAGTCTTTTTAGTACGAGGCTTTTATTTTTACCTCAAACAATATGCTCCAGCCTCATCGACTTTATTCAGCAATATTCAGAATTGACCCTTCCACGATTCATAACCACCCTCACAGACTGAAGACTCCCCAATTCCACCAAGATACCCCAGAAGGCCTGCTCGCCTCAGAAGGGTCTACCCGTCTAACACGTCCAGCCACAGCACCGCAACTGGGATAAACAAATGGTTGTCCGGGGTGACAAGTGGGAAGGGGATGAAGTACAGCTGGAGGGATAAATGTCGCTATGCTTGCTTTTATACCTAAAAGGTGGCATTACGTCTTAGCCTGAGCCCCTAAGTTAGGACCTCATGTATTTCACATGATGCTGTCGGCCCGCTCTCCCCACCTCTCACTGGTTCCTCAGAACATTTTGGTTTCATGCTCCCATGGGGCTGGCCGGAATGAAACAGATGTCAGAGATCAAGGCTTCATTCCCAGACCCAATCGCCCTGGTCAGTGGAACTCCCATCCTGAGGACCCACATCCTCCATAGAAAAACTGGCCCTCGATTTCTCCTTTGTGGGCACACTCATGTCTTGAAGACCAACAGCCGCCTCTCTGAAGCTTCCCTGGGGCCCTCAGACCTATCAGTGCCTTGGTGCTGTCACGACACAGGGACACAGAAGGACGTAAGTCCTTCCAGTCGAGGTCAGGGAGAGCCGGGGACCCCCAGGCCACAACAGCAGGGCCCCTGTGTACAGACGGGGGTTGGGGCCCCCGGGCTGCATCTTCCTGGCCCATGTGTGAAATGTCTCACATGGCTATGAAACAGCGCCATTTTCCTTTGGGTGGGATTATCACTTCCCTTTACCAGGGGGAGGAAAAGGAAACCTTTTCCATTCATTAAAAATGATGATGAGACCAGGCAAGGGGGGGAAAAAAAAAAGCAAGCCTGGCTTGAGTTATTGGGTTTCAAAAAAATCTCTGTAGCTCAGCCTGCAGCAAGACAAACAAGCCACATACACACCCGCTGTGATTCAGACACCTGTTTGGTCACCCGGGCTGTGGTGAGATGGATACTCGGGCCACCACCCAAGGACAGACCCACAGGTGAGCATCCGGAGGCAGCAATGCCAAGGGCCGGCCAAGGCTTTTTCCTGGGCTCGCCTCACTCCATGTCCCTGTACCTCTTCTCACCTAGAACACCCTCGATGTTAGCATTGAGGCTGGAAAGTGAACCCCTCTGGGTGAAGCAACCCAGCAGACAGAAAGCAGACACCCCATAAAGGTGAGGCCTGAGACGTGCAAAGTGGGGTCACGATGAGGGGCAGCTGCTCGTCAGGGATGGACGCCTGTCTGTCCATGTCCGGTTGTTCTGCCTTAAGAGCTGCCTTTTCCCCATTTGTCCTCCGCGGAGGCGATCAGCAGAGCCCCCGATGTGTCATCCCCGCAGGCCTCCCCACTTCCAAAGGGGCCTGAGAAGCCAATGGACAAGCCAAAAGGGAGAGTCCTTCTTTAGAAGTGTGTCCTCCTGTCCATTCGGTCTGCCAATCCCACTCAGTGCAGGGGTCAGGCCCACCTTAGAATCACGTCCAGGAGCCGCCACCTCGGCCGGTGTCAGCCAGGCCCCTGGAAAACTCAGACACAGGAAGCCTGAGGTTGTGCTGGGGTTTCAGGTTTCCATGTTTATGAACACACAGGTGGGTAGTGGACATGGGTTGTTCTGGAAGGTTGAGCACCCGTCCCTTCAGCCTGCCAGAAGCACACTGATCCCCTTGGAGGACCACCCCTCTGCCCCATCCCGTTTACTCTTTTTCGGAGGGACTGGTCCCTCCCTATGGAAGCCCATAGGGCCAGCACCTCTCTCACCCCAGTACGGACCCGTGACTTAGGGCAGCCAGTGGGACCCTCTTTCTGGCTGGACTCTGAGCTGTGACACAGGCCACAGGGGCCATTACCAGTTTCTGCCACTGATCTGGGTGATGGTCTCCTGGTTGCTGCCTGGGTTCCCAGCCTGCTCCTCCAGCTTCCTGGGCAGCCAGACTTTGGATAAATGTCCCTATTGCTTGTTTTCTGCAATCGGGAATCCAGACTGATAAAATGGGCTAACACAGATTGGACAGTGTTCTGGTTTGCTACAGCTGCCGTTATGCAAAATACCAGAAACGGACTGGCTTTTATAAAGGGGATTTATTAGGTTACAGATCTACAATTCTAAGGCCATAAAAGTGTCCAGACTAAGGCATCAACAAGAGGATACCTTCACTGAAGAAAGGCCGATGGCATCCAGAACACCTCTGTCAGCTGGGAAGGCACGTGGCTGGTGTCTGCTGATCCTTTGCTCCTGGGTTGCATTTCAAAATAGCTTTCTCCAAAATGTCTCTGGGCTTCTGTCTCTCTCAGCTTCTCTCTCTCAGCTCCTGTGCATTCTTGCTTGTTCTCCCAGGGCGTTTCTCTCTAAGCATCTGGGAGTCCTCTCTTAGCTTCTCTGGTGCAAACTCTGGGCTTCATCTTAGTTTAGCATCTCCAAACATCTTTCTGTCTGCATCTCCAAGCATCTGGGTCTGTGTGGGCTCCAGTGATTTAATTAAGACCCACCTGGAATGGGCAGGTTCACACCTCCATGGAAATATCTAATCAAAAGGTCTTACCTACAGTTGGGTGGGTCACATCTCCATGGAAACACTCAATCAAAAGGTCCCACCCAACAAGATTGGATTAAAAGATCATGACTCTTCTGGGGTCCATAACACTTTCAAATCAGCACAGACAGCGTAGATGTCAACTATTTCTTATGGAATCCCAGAATTCCAATAAGTACTCTCAGGGGTCCTTCAAATGTGTTGATTAATTAACTTTGAAATATATTTTAAGTTATTTTTAAAACAGAAATTATAGCACTATCAGTGCTGAGTTGTTTTGTTTCTTGATGTAATGAGTTCACTTAATGTAATATTCTTTTTTGCAAACTGATTTAAAAGCAAAATTTTATCACTTTCATTCATTAGTATTTATTACTGAGTGTTTTAGCTTTAATGTTCTTTGTATTTTCACTCAGTTGTTACATGAGCTTTATCAGTAACATGGTTTTTAAAAACTGATTGTGTATTTGCCCTTACCGAAGTTGAGCAATAAAATGAATGCTGTTGGCAGCACTGTCACGGCATCAAAGTTTTTAAAGAAAAAGTTAAAAATAAAAAGCAATATCAAAACAGAAGGCTACCTTTAGGGAATACAGATAGGGAAGGTGTAGGAGAAAACCTCAGTGGGGGGGGGGGGTGGCATGCTGATAATATTTTATATTTGAGTCTGAATAGTCGTTTCAAGAGTATAAGGCATACATAAAAATCCATTGAGCTGTACACTTAAGATTTGTGCTCTTTACTATATGCACTCTCCTTGAAACAAGAAAGCAAACGAAAAACGCTGTTGTACACCAAACTCTAAAGCACTGGCAATCCTCCAGCTTTTCCAGTTATCCCAAGGTTCCAGATGTTCTCCCTTGTGGCAGCACTTGGGATATGGCACCCCTGCCACAGCTGGACCCTGACACTGCAAGGCAGCTGTTAAAAATCTCTCCACATTGGCAGCCACCCATCTATGTGATTCAGGCTAGTTTTCCATTCTGTGCAATCAGAACAAAGCCCAAAAGTAAACGGATGTTGGAATGACAAAATTACAGACATGGAATAGAGTAAGTGGTGGCCAGGGCCAGGGAAGGGGACGGAGGGAGGATGGGTGTGACCACAGAGTGGGGTTTCCTTTGCGGTGGTGGAAGATTCTGCGTCTTGATTGTGGCGGTGATTATACGACTCCACACATGTAATAAAATGGCATAGAACCATGTGTAAGTACATACACACCCCCAAAAAAGGAGAGCAGGCAAAACCTGCTGAGACCTGAATACAATCTGAAGTCCAGTTAACTGAATCGTGTCCATCGATTTCCTGGTTTAGATAACGTGTTATATTTTACGTAGGATGTTACCACTGGGGGAGCTGGGCAACAGGGACAAGGGACCTCTCTGTTCTATTTCTGCAATTTTTTAAAATGATTTTATGACTATGTCAGAACAAAAAAGTGAAAATAAATACAGAAATAAATTGGATGTTGAGGCTGCAGTAAGAATACCAGTCTTCACATTTGGGTTTTCATCAAATCACCCCACTGTTCTTACCCAAATTGATAAAATCTAAAGTAAATTATGACACATTAAAACAAGTGTATTCTGATAAAATACCACCTAAGTACTTTTTTTTTTTAAAGGAAAGTTGAAAATCACTGAGGCACTGGAGAGAATATGTAATGGGGAAGCAGGTGAAGGGGGCTAGTTCAGCTCTGAGCTAACCGGCAGGTTTCAAAAGGTTGATAATACCCAGCCCTGTCATTAAAAGACTTTCAGTCCGCTTTAGGAAGTGAGGCATATGCAGCTGGAAGGTGACATGAGGACATAAGATGCCCCGTGGCAGTAAAGGGCTGGGTGTGGTGAGGTGGCTCAGGAGAGGGAGAGATGCTTGGTTAGAATTTGCCACCTGCTCTTCCAATGGACTGAATCGTGTCCATCGATTTCCTGGTTTAGATGTGTTATATTTTACGAAGGATGTTACCATTGGGGGAGCTGGGCGACAGCTACAAGGGATACTTTAAAACAAGTGCCTGAAATACACAAGGGCCTGAAATACAATACAGGATTCACAGTTAATGGCAGAGATCAACGCCATATATTCAAAAGAAAAACAAAAGCCAACTATAGGTCACATGAAAGAAAACCAAGTGAGTAGATCCAGATGGTTTAGAAACACTGGCATTCCCTCATTTGTGACCATTTGTTCCTTCATTCATTCAGTCGATCAACAGTGGGGACCAAGTCTCCCATACCCTGCGTCAAGCACTGAAGGACGCATAAATTAAAGGCCAGAGCTTGGCTCTGCGTGTTTAAGGGTCTTCTGGGGATGATATGCAGGCAAGGGCAATGGGTTGGAGCAACGATTCTAGGGGGGCAAGCACCGAGGTCAGGAAAACAATGGAGGAGAGACCCATTCCCGCACAGAAAGGTAGCAGCCACCAAATGTGATTTGGGAACAGCAAGGAGTAACCACTACTAGGGCGGCACATGGCTTGGCAGCTCCTTCAAAGAGCAGAGACCAATGCAGACACACCTTCCACAGCCCCAACCAGACTCGGACATACGTCAACCATCCCTCCTCTGGAACATATTTTACTTTGCACTTGTCTGGTGATTCCACCAGGATTCCAGCCCCCAATAGCAAAGCACAGTGGTTGGCTGGTTGGTTGTTTTTGCTTCCTGGTACTCAGATTTGTTTAGAGGATTGGTGACATATAATACCCAAAAAAAATCATTCTGTAAACTCGAAAATGTGACACAAATGTTATCATCATCACACTAGGTTTTGAAGGGCCTTATATAGCCAAAGTGATCATTTTATGGATTAAGAAACAGAGATTTACCCAAGGCCATCCAGCTCATAAGTAGCAAAATCAGAGTGAGGCTCAGGGTTACCTCCTGCTAGGACTCCATGGGAAGGCCAGGTTTTTAACATTTAAATACCACTATACATATACATATATATATTTTCAACCCTATACTTTTGCCTTTCAATTTTCCACTATACATAAATACATATATTTTTCTTCAACTCTATACTTTTTCCTGTCAATTTTCCTACAATTTTAAGCACATTAGACTCAGAATTTTGATTCTGGCAATGTAATACTTAGACCTTCCAGTCTGTGCTCTCACAGACAAAGTCAGAAACCCTCCTGGTGTTTCCTCTCTTACCCAAGCACTTGATTCCTATGCTCAAAGAATGGTTTCAGTTTGAAACCAGTGAGAAGTCTAAAGCAAGCCAGATAGAGTGGAGGATAGCACAAGTGAAGGGGAGAGTCGGAGATATGGAGAAGGCAGAAGAGGGAGGGAAGGGGGAGAAGGAAAATGTGGTTTTCTCAGCCCTGCATCTTGTGTCCATGCTATCTGACCATAAAGCAATTAGCCTCATGATCATGGTTGGAGACCTGTCTTCCAACTACATCGTCATGCTTCACCTTTCAGGGTGCTGGTTCAGGTAATCAGCACGTGCGGGAACAAATCAGGACACTGTCTCCTGGCAATTGTGACACTCCACCTGTTCTCCTTCCCACCTGGAGAAGATGCTCAGAGCCAAATGTGATCCAAACTGCAGACACCCCGGGGCAGCCTGGGGGCTCCTGCTCCCTTTGATTTGACTTCCCACATCTTCCCTATAACTCTCTGTTTAGACGCCTTCTGCTATAATCAACACCAAAACTTTTTTAAAAAGGTGGGGGGGGGGAGATAAAATGAAGTGAAAGAACCAAGTTCTAATAAAAGAGGTAGCAGAAAATGCAGAGCTTATCGTGAATAGCTCCTCCGAACTGCAAGTGTCAGTAAGAAGTCTCCAGATTCTCATGGGGTTTTCTAGACCCTTTGATGAGTACTCTAATTCTAAACTTACCAACAGTGTCACAGGGTTCATCTTTGTGGACGCAGAAATCTGTCCTAAAAATTAAAAAAAAAAAAAAAAAAAAGAGAGAGACATCAAAGTCAGGTTCATGCAAGGACCCCCAAGACTTCTAGAAGAATGCACTGTCAGCTTATCTTGATGAATCATCCTGCCATAGCAACGTTATGGCTTTACATGCCATAGGTTAGTGAAGAATAACAATCCCCAGTGTTTGCCTGGAGCAACCCCTCACAACATTTCCAACTGGCAAGCCCAGTTACCTCACAGAAGACCTTCCTTTGATCGTTGAACTACTATCCATAATTCTCAGCTGCTAAAGGATTCCTCCCAACAGCTGAACAGGTTTGTTCTGGAGGAAGATGTTGGGCGAGCCCTCCTGCCCGGGACAGTTATCAGTCCATATCATCAAACTGCAGTGGCTTCCCCAACTTATGCTACTTGGGAAGCAAGTGGTTCTAGATGCTACTGTGACCATGTATCACTTAGAAAAGGAGAAAACAACAATAAAAAGAACCGTTTTTAAAGACTGTATTCTTCAAAGCACCCTGGACTCCCCCCAGGTGTGTGGCTGTGGATGAATAAGAAAGGAAAGATGACTGGGACCTGGTTCCATCAGGTGGCGAGTGACTTACTCTGCCCTCTCTGTGTGAAAGGAGGGATCTGGGCCCTTCTTTTCCAAATCCAGATCATTCCCACAATTCTGTCCATCATTCCCACAATTCTGTCCATTAGTTCACAGACTGGTGGAGGTGATGCCCTGCCTGGGGACTGGATGAAGAGAGCAGACAGCCTGGCCCCAGGTGTGGACACCCCTGGAGTCCCCTGGCCAGCTCCTCGCGGCCCGTGGGGCAGGCTGTTAGGACACACCTGCTCATCTGCAGCTCTCAGACCACACTGAAGCACAGGTGCAGATTTCAATGGTGTATTTTGGAGCCACCTTGCCTCATTTTACTTTTTCAAGACCTTCTGGGAAGGAAGGTGCATCCAGCTCCATAAGGTTAGCACCAAGCAAAGTTGGGAAAGGAAGAGGTAGATCCTGGTGTGGGCCACACCCCTCCCTGCTACTTGCCCCCCACAATCAGTCATTCAGTGTCTCAGTTCTCCCTCCCCCTATCAAAATCTAGCCTCCAGGGAGGACAGACCTACCCTCCACACCCACAGGGCTGTGGGTTTACCTTCTCCTAAGGTGATTTGTTAGTCCTCCTCCCTCCCTCCACTCCGACCCACACCACCTTCAATGTGTTTGCCTCCAAAATGCAACCCATGCGTGACTCCTAAAGTCTTCGCTTTGCTTGAGGCTCACCTCGGAGGACTGTAAGAAAACAAGGATTCCCCAGGTCCACTAAGACCCACAGATCCCAGATCTGTAGGTTTAACAAGTTCTGCTTGGGACACTGATACATGGAATCCCAGATCTAGATCTATGGCTGTGGTGGACTGAATCATGTGCCCCAACAAAAGGTTTGTTCTTAAACTTAATCCATACTCCCATGGGTATGAACCGTTTGTAAATAGGACCTTCTGAAGATGTTATTTTTAGTTAAGATGTGACCCAACTGAATCAGGAAGGGTCTTAATCCGTGTGACTGGAGTCCTTTATTAGCAGAAGAAATTCAGACATGGTCAGTTAGAGAAAGCCACACGGAGAACACAGAAACTGACAGTCAGCAGAATTAGAAGAGTAGACACAAAAGAGAGGGTGCACCATGTGACGGGAGGCAGAGATGCAAGCCAAGGATCCCCGAGGATCGTGGTAAGCCGGCACCAGAATGCTAGAGACACCAGGAGGAAGTACAAACTTGCAGATGCCTCAATTTTGAACTTCTAACCTCTGAAACCCTGAGACAGAAAACGCATGTTAATACCATTGTGTGGTATTTGTCATAGCAGCCTTGGCAAACCAAGCTGCCTCTGATGGAAGAAGTCCTACTAGGAGTACCGGACTCTCTGCAAGCCCCCAAGGAGAAGGCAGGCAGGTGGGTGGCCTGACATGAGTGACATGAATTTTCTAATGTTTTCTTAATAAATATATGTGTTTTTGGTGATCCATTGAAAAACTATTTTCAGAAAGAAGAAAAGAACATCCTCAAATCCCCCATACTTCTCACAACCCCACTCCAAAAACAAATGGATGTCCAATGGAAATGGGGAGGGAATAACCATAAGGAGTTGGAAAAAGAAGCACGGTAACTTGATTTTTCTGTCCAAGACTCCCTTTTAGAACACTAAGTCTAAAGTGGAGGTGGTGGGGAGAAGTAGTGGCAGAGAAGAAACCAAAAGCCAGGGACATAAATACCCTCACTGCCTCGACATGTTTCAAACCCTGAACTAAAAGGTCTTATCTGAAACTCTTGTTTCAAACGTTTTGAACATCTCTAGCCTCCCTCTCCCCCTCACACACGCACAGAGAGTAATTCTCATTATTCATGGTAGTTAAATTCTATAAAGCCACAGCAAGCACTGAATTAGCAACTATTCAGCCATTGCTCCATGCAAAATACAGGGTTAGGTGCACACAAGCCTCTGGTCACAGCATTTTCATCAACCGATCAATGCATAATCTTGTTTTAAGTGTATTTCTGTTTAAAGACCCCTTATTTAATGTACACCTGATTAATTAACATTGGACCCATGGGCAGCAGCACTATAACTCATTCCTGAAGGAAGCTTCTCTAACAAGTATTTTCTACAAAAGGCACATCAGAGACTTCTTATACTGACGAACACTGGACAGCACTTTGGCACTACACTTGGGACCATTTTAAACAGCAAAGTTACCAACAAAAAGCACAAAAAAAACACACACGCACACTTGGTGCTAAATGTGCTGTGAAAGGGACACTGAAAGAAGGCTGAGCATTGCCTTAGTCAACCTCAGCTGGGAACGTGCCTGTTAGGTAACTCAAATTTTTCACTGCTTTGGGCACATCTTCAGTAAATGACTTTGAATGCACCATGAGTATTGATTTGGGGGTTACAAAGAAATTTTAGCAAACAGAATCCACAAATAATGAGTATCAGCCGTACATACACACACAAACACACTGGTATGAAAGCCAGGCTGGCCTGAGACCTGGGCTTCCCGTAGTGGCGAGACAGAATTTGTGGAAGGCATTATTCAACTGCTGCGACACACTTGCCTTCTGGGTGCCATCTTTGAGAACAGTAGCCCAGTTAGCTGAGAGGAGTGGAAGGTTCTGGGCTTCCTACTCCCCCATCCCATGGCCTTCCTGAAGAGAAATGGGGGTGGGGGGGTCTCAAATGATAGGCACTGCTGCATCACCCATTGCTTCTCCTGAGGAAAAGGGGAGAGTTGGGGTCTGCTCATGGAAGACAAAGCTCTATCGGAAGCCTGCCCTGAACCCAGTCAAAATCTGAATCCTCTCTCTCCTGAGCAGCATCTCAGAAAAGGAAAAGTAAGCCACCTGCAAAGGCAACGTCACCTCTGGGTAACCTCCCTGTTATAAGGGACCTCTTTTCACATCATCTCACTGCAAACTCAAGCCAAACCCACAAAGCAAGAGCTGCAGGTTCATTTGGGGAGTGAAGGGGGTACAATGAAGGTCCAGAGCCAACTCTCCTATCTTTAGGTCCGTTCGGGTTCCACTGTCCATTCTTCAAAGAGAAGGCAGGCTAACGCGGGGCCTGCGGGACACGTCATGGTGTGCATGCTGGTGGTGTGCGTGCTTCAAGGATATGTGCATGTGCAGTTGCACAGGGTTCCATGCTGGGTTTAGGTTCTCCTGACACCATCTTGAAATCTTTAATAATTTTTGGATATGGGGTCCCACATTTTCATTGTGCACCCGACCTTGCAAATTATGTAGCTGGCCCCATGTACATCCTACTGCTTAGTACTTGGTTGGAAATTTATACCTAGTGGCTCTTTTATTAATACTGACCTGACGTTTCCAGACCACTTTCAATTCGCCCAGCAAGCATGACAGTGGCCATGTGTCTTACCAATGTTGGAAAACCTGGTAAAGTGTTAACATCAGTTTCCATGGAGACCCACTAAGCTCTCACCATGAAAAGGCCTGGCAAGTGGCCCCTGAGGTCAGAAGGAGAAAGCAAAACTGCCCCTGTGGAGCTGGATGGAGTTATGCCAGGTTGAGAAGATTGGGGTGAGCTGGGGAGGGGTCCCACCACAGGCTGGGCCTTGGGTTTGCCCTGGGTAGTCCCCTGGCATCCTGGCTCGGTGGCGACATCACCACTTCCCTGGCTCTGTGGGGCCAAATGTCAAAGCTAAAAGCCACAGAGGGTGCTGAGGGCCCCCTGGAGCCCCCATCTGCTGGGTGAGCCCAGCAGGACCCCAGATCCCTTCCTCTCAGGAGCCCCCTCTCGACACAGCTACAGCTTGCCAAAAACCCAGCTTCTGCTCTTCCTGGCTCAGTGGCTTCTGCAGGGCCTGGAATCATACTCACGTCCTCTGTGGCCATCTGCCGGCTTGGTGGGCATCCAGAAGAATGCAGCCACAGCTCGTAGGGATGAAAAAGAAAAGAGAAGAAGCCCTCACACTGGCCAGCCCCAGGCTCTGGACCCCAGGGGACAGTCCTCTAAATGCTGCCTGGCTGGGGCAGCCTCCAATTAGACACTCAGCTCAGATTACTCTGGGAAGAAAAGACCGCTTCTTCGGAGTGGCAGCCTGCTTGCACTGGATTGCCTCACGAAAACATCCAGCCCATTGTTAGCCTAACCTAGGGAACTGCAGCTTTCAGCCTCTAATTATTAAACAATGATCGTCTGCCAACCCGGGCTTCCTGCCCCAGCTCCAGCACCGCCTCCCAGCCTGCCCTTGCGAAAGGTCTTCAATTTAACATCTGGCGCCAACCCAGAGAAGCGACTGGGCACCCATCCTTCATTGTGGCTGTCCCCGGGAAGCAGCGGAGAGGACGCTCAGGGCTCAGGTAGCTCAGGAAGTGTCAGCAAGAAAGGAGAAGAAAATGCCAGCTCCTGAGCCATCGTGGGGGAAAGTCTCACCCACTTTCCCAAAGCCTGGCTGCCTGCAGCGGAAGGAACAGTGCTTTTCCTGGCCCCAGATGAGGACACGCTCCTCCCCAGCCGCTGGACACCTTCCAGCACCCACACTCAGAAACCAGCCTGTAGTAGTTCGCTGTGGCTGCCGTAACCAAGTACTACTAATCGGTGGCTTAAAACAACAGAAACGTATTCTCCCACAGGAGGAGTTTAGGAGGCTACAAGTCCAAATTCAAGGTGTCAGCAGGGTTGGTTCCTTATGGAGGTTCCTTGGCTCTCTCCTAGCTTCTCAGAGTGGCCAGCAGTCCTTAGTGTTCCTTGGCTTGTAGACACGTGTTCTGGTTTGCTAAAGCTGCCTTTATGCAAAATACCTGAAATGGGTTGGCTTTTATAAAGGAGGTTTATTAGGTTACAAATTTACAGTTCCAAGGCCATAAAAGGTCCAAACTAAGGCATCAACAAGAGGATACCTTCACTGAAGAAAGGCTGATGGTGTCCAGAACACCTCTGTCAGCTGGGAAGGCACGTGGCTGGTATCTGCTGGTCCTTTACTCCCGGGTTCTGGTTTCAAAATGGCCTTCTCCAAAATGTCTCTGTGCTTCTGTCTCTCTTAGCTTCTCTCTCTCAGCTCCTGTGCATCCTTGCTTGTTCTCTCAGGGCATTTCTCTCTAAGCATCTTGGAGTCCTCTCTTAGCTTCTTCGGGGCAAACTCTGGGCTTCATCTCTTAGCTTAGCATCTCCAAATGTCCTTCAGTCTGTATCTCCAATTGTCTGGGTCTGTGTTGGCTCTTAGCTTCTGTCCAAAATGTCTCTCTCAGCTTTTCTGAGCTTCTCCTCTCCATGAGCTCTCTGAAGTACTCCAGTGAACTAATCAAGACCCACTCTGAATGGGTGGAGTCACACCTCCATGGATGTAATCTAATCAAAAGGTCTCACCCACAGTTGGGTGCATCACATCTCCATGGAAACAACCTAATCAGAAAAATCCCACCGTAATAGGTCTGTCCCCACAAGACAGCATTAAAGAACATGGCTTTTGTGGGGGACATAATAGACTCAAACCAATACAACACATCACTCCAGTCTCTGCCTCCATCACCACATGGCCTTCTTCTCAGTGTCTTCCCTGTGTCTCTGCACCCAAATCTCCCTCCTCCTTCTCTTATAATGACACCAGTCATTGGACTTTGGGCCCATGTGAATCCAGTATGACCTCATCTTAACTTGATCCCACCTGTAAAGACCCTATTTCCAAATAGGGCCACACTTATAGGTACTGGGGGTTGGGACCTGACCACATCTTTTGAGGGACTACAATCCTTTGCCATCAGGAGCCCCTTCCCCTCCCCAAACTGCCTTAGTTAGAAAAGAACATTTTCACACAAAACACTTCCAGTGTGGTAAGTAAGCAATTAAGAGGAAGGAGAAAGCAAAGGAAAAGGCAAGTGCACCTGTAGCATCCACAAGCTGAGGGGTGAGGGGGCGTCCATGTCTGCCGAGGGATTTTGTTTAAAAAGGGTCAAACCAGGGAAATGAAAGGAAATGAAACAAGCTTCAGTGGCAGAGAGATTCCAAAATGAGCCGAGAGGTCACTCTGGTGGGCACTCTTACGCACAATACAGACAACCCTTTTTAGGTTCTAATGAATTGGGGTAGCTGGCGGTAGATACCTGAAACTATCAAACTACAACCCCGAACCCATGAATCTTGAAGATGATTGTATAAAAATGTAGCTTATGAGGGGTGACAATGGGGTTGGGAAAGCCATAAGGACCACACTCCACTTTATCTAGTTTATGGATGGATGAGTGAAAAAATGGGGGAAGGAAAAAAACAAACAAAGGCACCCAGTGTTCTTTTGTACTTTAATTGCTCTTTTTCACTTTAATTATTATTCTTGATATTTTTGTGTGTGGTAATGAAGCTGTCAGGGATTGATTTTGGTGATGAATGTACAACTATGTAATGGTACTGTGAACAACAGAATGTATGATTTCTCTTGTATGACTGCATGGTATGTAAATATATCCCAATAAAATGAATATTAAAAAAAAGGGGGGCCAAACCAGAAGCTTTGTCAATACTAATTTTGGTGACCTTTATTGCTTTTGGAAAAAAATGCCATTCTTTCCCAAACCAAGACCACTTGTGAGGGCTTTTTCCACCCAGATGATGCAAGGGAATAGCAAGAAAGAGAAAAAATTCCTATAGGTTATTGATAAATAAAACCTAGTATGGTCAAGTGCAGGCACCTGTGCTAAGCCCCATGTCAGCAAAACCAAATCTGAGTAAGTTCCTATTCCTTGTAAATGTCTAGCTCTCCCAGAAAAAACAATTATATCAGCCAATCAGCTATCACCAACTCTCTATTCTTACCCAGCTAATTTCCTCCGTGCTAAGCAACCACCTGCACTAAATATATTAGGGAATGTCGTCTCCATTATCCAATGAAGTTCTTCCCAATCTACTCCCTTGTTGTCTCTAAAAGCCCAGTGTTCTCTTTGATCAGAAGAACTCCTCTCTACCTCGTGGTGATTGGTGTCTCTCCAATTCATGAACTGATTCAAAAAAACTCTCTGAGATCTAACCAAATTTTGCTCAAGTTGTTATTTTAACATATACTAATTTTTTCTTTTTTTCAACAAACTACCAGGATGATGTATCCTAAATAAAAAGTACTTTCAAAGTAGTGATCTTGGGAGTTGACTGCATATTCCAAAGATGATGTTATATAGTGCTCCTGTCCAGGAGCATTTGGAAAATGAGTCGCATTAATTGACAGTCACAGAAAGACATGATTCCCAGGGACTGCCTGCTTCTCCAGCTCACATCCACCTCAAAGGCACCCGTTACCCCAACACCGCAACCCTCAGGGAGCTCTGCAGAAAGGCCATTTTCAAGTGCTTAGAGCAATGGTGAGCTCTGAGCAGTGAGTGTGTGGGGCCACTGCTGTTGGACAGGGTGGTCCCTGGAGACCCTCCCCATTCGGGGTGGGCAGGCCCAGGTCAAAAGCCAGAACCAGGCTGTGTCCATCCCTCAGACTTGGTGCTTGGCAGTACACCAGCCATCCTGCAGCCCATCAGAATTATCGAAGAGGCTGTTCTACAAAGTTGCATTATAGATTTACTCACATCCTACGGACGCAATAAATGTTCTCTTATTCACATGATCGGTATGCTCCAATGTATATTTGAACCACATGGTGCAACCTCAGAGCCTTTCTTAACTCAAATCTTAGACCGTACTTAACTCTTTTTGGAAGGACAGGCTTGTTTTCATGCTAAAACTATATGGTAAATTTTTCTCTTCCACAACTTTACCTCAAACTTAGAAAATAAACAACAACCCAAAAGCACAAAATCTGAGAAAATTCCTTAAATTAAAATAAAAATCCCTAAAATTCAGTTGATAGATTCCCAGCAACTCCACAAAAATTTTGATAATTTTAATCTAATGGATTAAGTTATTAAGAAAAATGCCTGCATACTTTCTAAAGGGAGTTTCTGGTGTGAATTCATAAAACATTTTATTTACATTATGGAAGTGAAGCGACAGAAGAAAATCATTAGAGATTTGAGAAGAAGGATAAAAACGAAATAGCCACATCTGTGTTGCCACTGCCTGCTGGTGGAGATGGCCTTTGGTTTCTGTCATCCAGTGCCAGGCCCCCTGGTTTCCCTCTCAATATAGAGGAGGAAGTCCAGTTCCGAAGCCCGTAAAGATTAGCTCCTGGCCTCAAGGACAGCCTCCGTGTGAATTCCATGGGCATCTCTGCCTGCTTTTATGGTCTTTGGAATGCCCTACAGGACGGTCAATCCAGGGAAACAGTGCAGGACGCACATGCCCGCTTGGCCACGGGAAGCTTGTAGCACTTCGTTCTACCCCTAATATTGTGTTACAGTGAGATTGGAAGCAGTTTCAAATACAGGTTGGCCCTTTCCCACTGGGTGTTTCATTTAGACAGGGGAAGACATAATAGATTAATTTTCAGGGGAGATTGTAAGACTCTTGGTTACCTAGGATTTCAGCACTTTTATAATATTATTATTAATAATAATAATAATAATGGCTAATATTAACTGTGTCCTGGCACTGGGCCAGGCACTGAGAAAAGCGCAATAGCTTCTTTAATCCTCACCCTTGGAATTAGGGGCTATCGTTTATCCCCATTTTTCTGAAGAGGAAACTGAGGCTCAGACAGGCTGCCCGAGGTCTGATTTCCAAGCCTGAATTCGTAGCCAAAATGCCTCCCTCCCTCTCCAAACAGGACCTTCCCTTCCCGCTGTCGAGTCAGCCACGGACTGACCCCAGCCGCACCTTGTCACGAACACGGCCGCGTCCACAGCAGGTGGGTCGTCTCTCCCGCCTGGGACCTGGTTGTTGCCAAGGTACCGCGCACCTCCATACTCCTCGTTCTGCCAGTGGCAGAAGCTCTCCAGGGACCGCTCACCGTGGTGCCCGATGGACAACTTGGCCTGCAAGAAATCGGGGCAGTTAGAGACGCGAAGGCCTGGGGAAGCCAGAGCTTACGTCAGAACCTGGTGTGGAAGTTACGGTCGAGACAGCTGCCCCCCCACCCAGAGGTGAACACTCGCAGTGAGGCCCCTGGTGGGGCTTATTTTATAAGGTCAAATGAGGACCTGTTACGAAAGGAAAACACTCTTCCTTTCTGCCAACAGCACAGGGAGCAGAACCAAGCATTGTTCCCACAGTCTCAGAATTATTGCTTGACTCTGCAGGTCACGTTGTCATGTGGGAATGCGCTCAGTCAAGGACCAATGCTTCAGCAAATCCAGACATGGGTTGAAGCTCGGGTAGAGCTCCAGAAGGGTGGCCGTGGTCCCAAAGCCCTCGCCTTCAGGCCTTTGTGCATAGCTGTGCCCTGTGCTTTCCAGGGCCTCTAAAGGACTCTTGAGGCTTTGAGCAGGCCAAGCACCAACCAGGCTTCTGGCAAAGTCTCCTGCCATTGCATCCCAGGCCCTTGTCCTCTGCAAAGCCAGGGAGGCAGAACCAGACAGACAAGCACCTGGACCCCCTGTCCCCCCAGCACGCACAGCAACCAGGGAGCTTTGGGGAGAGTCACGTTGTCTCTGTTCTGGGAAACAGGCCCTGGGGACTTACGGGACGCTGTCGTAGCAGGACGAGCTTGGTGACTTGGAGGTTAAGTCTAATCCCCAGGCTCTGGTGCTGAAACATATTGAATACCTAGGGAGAGGAAAACGAAGTCAAGATATGAGTACATACATATTTTTTTAATGCAGTGGAATTCTGGTTGGGAGCCTGGGAAAGGAAAATTACATTTGGTAAAAACTAAGGACATCGAGTAAGCTGTGGGCAGCAGTTAACAGTACTGTATTGATATCGGTTCATTAGCTGTAACAAATATATTGTGCTATTGAGAGATGTTAATAATAAAGGAAACTGTGGGCATGGGGGAGTCGGTATACAGGAACCCTCTGTACTATCTGCTCAATTTTTCTGTAAATATAAAACTGGTAACAAAAATTCTAAAAACTAAATTCCATCCTAGAGGAAGGGATAACAACAGACAAGATGGAATTTAACAAAGGATTATGAATACTGAATCTTTATATAATTTTCTTTTTCTTTGTTGCTAGGGTATTAGAATAGTTTGAAGGAAAGAAATGAAAGGGTGAAACTGTAACTCATAGAATCCTTTGAAATTTGTTCTATAGCTACTTATTAAATAGTCATTTGAAAGCTATACCTTTGTGTATATATGTTATATTTCACAGTAAGGAAATAACAGAAACCATGGTACTATAACTCATAATAACTTTGGAAATTTCCTATATATCTACTTGTTAAACCATACTTTGAAAGATATTACCTTTTTGTATATATGTTATATTTCATAATAAGGAAATAACTGAAACTATGGAATTATAACCTAAAATATTCTTTGAAATTTGCTCTCTAACTACTTGTTAAATTGCACTTGAAAAGTTATCACTTTCATGTATATATGTTATATCCTACAATAAAAAAATAAGATAAAAAATAAATTCTATCAATAAGAAAACTATAAAAAGAAACCTGTGCTCTTCCAGTCCAAAAAAAATCAAAAGAATTATACCATATTGAAATTTCAATATACATAAAGGTTTATTTGAACACAGAAAAAAAACACATATATACATATAAATACATGAAATATAACCCAGATTTTACTACAAAGGCCTTCTAAGAGCAAACAAGAAATGAATTACTCAAAAGAAATATGTGCATGGTAGGAAACCCTAGAACACACACACACGTAATGCTAAGCTAGAAATCTATTGGTTAAAAAAATTGTATGGGACAAGGGATTTTTAAAGAAGAAACAGGCTGTTAGGTGATTCTGGCAGAAAGCTCAGAATTGCCCTTCTGGTCTTCTGGTCTTTCCTGAAGGAGGTCGAAGGGAGACTTTATGATGAGGAAAGGGAGACCACTGCCCTCTGGATGGTGCCAGCCTCTGTCCTGGGCAAGTCACCTGCACCACCCTAGCCCACACCGAGCTAAACCAGGTAAGACAAACCACTCAGCTCCTCAGCCAGGAATAAACAATGGCCCAGATTCAAACCCAGGTGTATCCAGCCAAAAAGTCCAGGTTTCTTTTGGATTCCCTGAAATCCTCTTTCTAACCAAAGCCTCTCACTGAGATAAAGTTAGAGCCACAGGGAAGGATCTGCCATTCTCAAGTCTGCACACTTTGCTGGCAGGATGCAATTATAAGGACCTCGGGATCAAGAAGCCAAAGGTGAAGGGATACGGGAGGCCTCAAATAAAGACCCAGGAACCAGAGGGCACGTGGGTGGAATCAAAGCCTATTAGGTTTGAAGATACCCAGGTCACCGTCACTCGGAACCCCCCGAGACTCTTAGTGGGGAAGGTGACAGGGTGGTCGAGTGGGATACAGAGGCAAGAGGGAACGAGGACCTCTTGAATATTCCCTTTAGTTTATGGTCACAGACGTAACTAGAAGGGTGACTTTTCCAGCAGGGGCATAAAACACGTGCCCCGTTGGTGCCGTGTTCACACCATCAACACATCAGCAGCAGCAAAAAGCCATGACCAACCACAGCAGGAAACAGCCGGGGTCGGTTCAGGCAACCTGAGGCCAGCGGGCGACGCGGTGTCTACCACACAAACACCGGCAGCCAAGCACACACAAGCTCTGAGCAGCGCGTGACAAGATGAATCCCTGTGTCCGGACCCGTACACTTTGAAAACTAGTATTCCAGTTAAATAAAACCTATCTTTGTATAATGCGATACCCTTTCTTATGAGGAAAAATAGAATATGTTCTGCTGTTCCTTATGGTGTCCTTTATTATTTTTTTTCAAAGTTTCCTTGCCTCAAGAACAAAACAGCAGGTGTTTTGTTTTGTTTTGAATACTGGACCATCCACAGGCCAGTGGGGAGCCCATGTCTTAACTACCAACCCTCAAATCTGGGTGAAGAAGGGGAAAGCACAGAGCTTTTTCCTTTTTTCTCTATTTCAAGGACCACCCAAAGGCTGTCATTCAATCTTTTCTTGAAATAGTCACTCTTAGGACTGGGTCCAAACTCAAAACCTCACTTCCAAACATGAAAATTGGGGCGGATGAAAAACATTAGGTTAGGAAAGAGAGAATTCACGATGCGCAGAATTCCAGGCGTCATCTGGACACCCTGTGTCTGTGATGTTGACGCTGGCAACACACCATCAAACAACCTTGTTGGTTTAAGGAGATTACCTGGGAAAGCAACTCCCAGTGATGGTTTGGCATGTCCCGTAAAGAAAGAGCAAGGAAGCGGTATAGAACCAAGCCAGTTTCAGGAGGAACAAAGCTACAAGAAGAAGCTCTCTCGTTAGAACCCCTCTCTCATCTTCATCTTATGGGGTGATGTTCTAGTTTGCTAATGCTGCGGAATGCAAAACACCAGAGAGGGATTGGCTTTTATAAAAAGGGGGTTTATTTGGCTGCACAGTTACAGCCTTAAGGCCATAAAGTGTCCAAGGTAACACATCAGTAATCGGGTGCCTTCACTGGAGGATGGCCAATGGTGTCCGGAAAACTTCTGTTAGCTGGGAAGGCACGTGGCTGGCATCTGCTCCAAAGTTCTGATTTCAAAACGGCTTTCTCCCAGGACGTTCCTCTCTAGCAAGCTTGCTCCTCTTCAATACATCACTCACAGCTGCACTGAGATCCTTCTCTTTGAGTCAGCCCATTTATACGGCTCCACTGATCAAGGCCCACCCTGAATAGGTGGGGCCATGCCTCCATGGGATATCTCATCAGAGTCAGAGTCATCACCCACAGCTGGGTGGGGCACATTCCAAGCAAATCTAACCAGCACCAAAACATCTGCCCCACAAGACTACATCAAAGATAATGGCGTTTGGGGGACACAATACATTCAAACTGGCACATTCCACCCCCTGGCACCCAAAATGACATTATCTTTCCAAGTACAAAATACATTCATTCCATTACAATATCACAAAAACTTAAATGATTTCAGTAACAAAAGTTAAGTACAAGATCCTATCAAAATCAATTACAGGCATGGTGGGTCCTAAGGCATAATTCTCCTTTAGCTTTGGATCTGTGGACTTAGAACAAGTTATATGCTTCCAATATACAAAGGAGGGACATTCATAGGCTAAACATTCCCACTGCCATAAGGAGAAAGAGTAAGGAAAACAGGGTTAACAGGACCAAAACAGTTCCTAAAACCCACAGGACAAACTCCATTAGATTTCAAAGTCTGAGAGTCATTTACAGAACAACGTTGCATCCTTGGGGCTTGAGAGAGTGGGAGCCTAACCCTTCCCAAGGGCCTTTTCGGCAGCCCGTACCTCTCCAAACACTTAGGTGAGTGCTCCAACATTTCCACACATTGGGGAGACCACCTTCTCGGCCCCACCCTCCTCAAACATCGGGGCAGCTCCCGGATTCCCTTCCATCTCCGGGGCACACGCTCAACCCCTTCAGAACAGCGTGGTGGCAGCCAGGCTCTCCCCAATTCCCTGGGAATGTGCTCCACCCTCTTTGGGACCTCGGGTGGCAAAACTCTTCCAGAGCATTGAGGTATAATGCCCATCCTTGACCTCCAGGGCAAACTCACCCTTTCCATGCATGTGGGCTGCTCCACTCTCCCAGCCCAAGGCCTCTTGACTCCAGACCTCAACCTCCATGGCTCTGTCTTTGAAGAAATTTTTCCTTCAATTTGTTCCTTGTCTGTCTCCTCTAGTCCAGACCGGCAACGGCTCTGTCTATAAAGATCTCGCAAAAATTCTGTTGGCTTTGCATGAAGCACACAGGGGTCAAAGCCATCAGACAACAGGACTTTCCACAAATCCTTTCTGGATAATTCCATCTCCAATCCTGGCTTGTACTGAAATGGCAGCTGCGTTCCATGTTTGGCTATATCCTCACATTGGGCTCTGGCTTCTGGGGATCCACCCCCTGGAAGCCTGGGATTTTCCAAACCATCAGTTTCTGGTTTCTTTGAACCAAAGAGTTCAGTTCTAAGTTTATCTCTGTCCTGTCACATTTTACTGTAAGTCGCAAGGAGAAGCCAGGGTACATCCTCCACACATAGTCTGGAGATCTCCTCAGCTAAGTATTCCAGGTTGTCGCCTTTAAATTCTTCCTTCCATCCGACACCAGGACACAATTTTGCCAAATTCTCTGCCACTTTAAAACAAGGATCGCCTTTCTTCCAATTCACAACAACACATTTCATCGTTTCTGTTCAAGGCCTCATCAGAAGTATCTTTAGAGTCCATATTTCCACAAACAGTCTCTTCAAAGCAGTTTAGGCCTTTTCTATCAAGCTCCTCACAATTCTTCCAGAATCTTCCCCTTATCCATTTAAAAAGCCGTTCCAATATGTTTGGTATTTGCAAACTCAGCAGCAAAAACACCCCACTTCTGGTACCAAAATCTGTTCTAGTTTGCTAATGCTGCAGAATGCAAAACACCAGAGATGGACTGGCTTTTATAAAAAGGGGGTTTATTTGGCTGCACAGTTACAGTCTTAAGGCCATAAAGTGTCCAAGGTAACACATCAGTAATCAGGTACCTTCACTGGAGGATGGCCAATGGTGTCCAGAAAACCTCTGTTAGCTGGGAAGGCATGTGGCTGGCATCTGCTCCAAAGTTCTGGTTTCAAAATGGCTTTCTCCCAGGACGTTCCTCTTCAATACGTCACTCACAGCTGCACTGAGATCCTTCTCTTTGAGTCAGCTCATTTATATGGCTCCACTGATCAAGGCCCACCCTGAATGGGCGGGGCCATGCCTCCATGGGAGTATCCCACCAGAGTCACCACCCACAGCTGGGTGGGGCACATTCCAAGCAAATCTAATCAGCACCAAAATGTCTGCCCCACAAGACTACAACAAAGATAATGGTGTTTGGGGGACACAATACATTCAAACTGGCACAGGTGACGACAGTTCAGAACTATGTATGGATTCCATACACCCCTACCCCCAAGGCTCAGTTGCCACCCTGGAAGCACATGAACACAAAATTGATGTGAGATGGAGGGAAGCTTTGTGCTCTTAGCCCCATGCTCTAAGTGATAGTCTCTAGGAAGCTTGAAGCACAGCCCTTCCCCTTGAGTAACCAGGGGCTCCTGTCCAGGAGAGCAGGTATGAGTAGCTGCCTGTCGGCTAAGGTGTGCTCCCTGTCACCTGCCCTCCGTTGCAACTGCCAACATGGCCCCACAGCATCTCCCTCATGGCCCTGCGCCTGCTGAGCCCACCACAACTCCAGCCCCAGCTCCCAAAGCAGTGGGTGGGCCTCAGAGACCAGGAATAACCTGTCTCAGTCATTTTCTCCCATGTAAATTCATGCTCAGGAAAAAACTCGCAGCCATGCTCACATGATGTTGAGAGGGGTACCTGACGGGGCAGAGGCAGTGCAGCCAAGTTGTCTGGAAATTTTGTCTCTGGCATCCAGAGCTGACCATGTCCCAGGGGAGCATTCAGAGCCCTGGCTACGACTGTCACATTTCCTTGGCAGCCAGGGGGGCTGAGCCGGAGGGACTGGTTGGGCTGCCAGGAGCCTGCTGCAGCTCCCCTGGCTGGGTGGTGTGGAGAGCGCAGCCAGAGCAGAGTAGACAGGGCCCAGGGATGGAGAGGGGCTGCTCCCAGGGCCCGCTCTGGGGACAGATGGGGACCTGCATTAGCCGCCATCACACTATGCCCATAGAGCCCCATCAGACGCACAACCAGGAGGCGCTACATTCTCCAGCATGGAGCCTCTTGGCCTGGGATGCCCAGACCAGGCATTCCGGCCCCACCCAGGTACTCCTTGGGAGTGCAAGTTCCCGGCCACACACAGACCTGCTGAATCAGAAACCCTGGGGGTGGGCCTGCCATCTGAGTTTCACAAGCCCCCTGGGGGGGCCTCCATGCCTGCTGGAGTGTGAGAGCTCCTGCTCTAATACAACGCTGGCCAGGATGCTAGTTACCAGAGCTTTGTGTCTGTTTCGCATGGTAATTGAATAAAATTAATGTCATTTTTCCTCCAAACAGAACTCGCCTGGAACACCTTGGCTTTTTCATTCCATTCCATGGCTATAAAGAAAGCTAGAAACAACCAAAGCTCTGTAGAGGGGCCTGGGTTTCCAAGCTGGCTGCCTGGACTCAGGGTTTCTGGTGTTGGCACCACCTGTTTCTAGCTGTGATCTGTTCTTTAAAGTACTTCTCCCTCTTGGGTCACCAGCTCCAACCTCCACCAATCCAAAGAATATTGAGTTGTGTACATCCAAAGGCGGTACAGCCCCAGGGGAGAATCAAGGGAAGCCGAGAATGGAAACTTCCACTCTGCTGCTCGGTGCCAGCTCAGGGACCTTCCCCATGAGCCAGCGCAAGTGGGCAGTCTCCCGGGGGCACAGAGCTGGGGGCACGGCTCCAGTCTCCCCAGGTGAAGAGCCAGGCTGGGGGGGTTGGGACCTTTTAACACACAAATTGGCACACATCACGTGTCTTAGTTTCCCAGGGCTGCTCCAACAAACTACCTCAAACAACAGGAATTTCTTTGTTGTCTCAGGGTTCTGGAGGCTGGAAGGCATCAGCAGGGCCAGGCTCTCTCTCAAAAAGGGGGATTGGTGCCCCGACTCTCCCCCGGCTCCTGGTAGGTGGCCAGCCATCCATGCGTCTCGCCTTGTGGCCATAATTCAATCTCTGCTTCCGTCACATGGCCGTCTTTCTGTCTGTCTCTGTCTTTATTACTGTGCCCAAATTCCCTCTGCCAATAAGCACACTGGTCATATTGGATTAGACCCACCCTAATCCAGTTTGGCCTCATCTTAACTAATCATGTCTTCAAAGACCCTATTACCAAATGGGATCTGTTTCGGTTTGCTAAAGCTGACGAAATGAAATATACCAGAAATGGACAGGCTTTTAACAGTCGGGATTTATTAGCTTACAGGTTTACAGTTCTAAAGCTATGAAAACGTCCCAATTAAAGCATCAATAGGACACCACCTTCTTCCTGAAGATAGGCTGCAGGTATCCAGGTCACCTCTGTCACATGGGAAGGCAGGCACATGGCAGCGTCTGCTGGTCCTTCTCTCCTGGGTTTGGTTGCTTCCAGTTTCTGCCTTCAGTGGCTTCTTCTCTCAGCTTCTGTGGGTGTGTCCCTGTTTCCTAGCTTCTTTAGGGTTTCTCTGTCTTTTATTCTTTCATAAGGACTCCAGGAAGAGGATTAAGACCCACCTTGAATGGGGTGGGTCACATCTCAACTGAAATAACCTAATCAAAGGGTCCCACCCACAATAGGGCTACACCCACAGGAATGGATTAACTTAAGAGCATACTTTTCTGGGGTCCATAAAGCCTCCAGACCATCACAGGGTAACAATCGCAGAACTGGGGGTTAGGATTTGAACACATCTTTTGGGAGGACATGATTCAATCCCTAACGTCAGCCTTCTGCTTGAGGTCCCCCAGCAGCTTCCCAAGGCATCTGGAGCAAAGCCCACTCTCCACACCCTGGGGGACAAAGTCCTGCAAGACTACGCCTGCCCACCTCTCCCACCACACCCCCACCACACTCCCTCACCCACCAAGAGCAGCCTTCTTTCTGCACCACATAAATGCTGACTGGCCAGCGTCCTGCCTTCTCGTCTAAGTGGAGGGCCACTTCTCACGGAGGTGTCCCTGACCTCCACCATCACCAGCTGTCACTTTGCGCTTTGCTCCACGGTTACCATTCTCTGGTTTTCCTCCTGATTGATTTGTGCATCCAATAGCGTCTTCGTTCCCACTCCACGAGCTCTGGGAACACGAGATCTGTCACAGTCCCTCCTGTGTCCCCCGTCCCTAGAACAGAACCTAGAACACGAGGGGGCCCAGTAGAGTTGAATGGCGTTGATGAGTGGATCTCCTTTATACCCCATTCTGAGTTCAGAGGAGGCTGCCTTTGTTGTTTCATGTTTTTTAATTGGTTTTGTTTCTGTTTTTGCACTTGCTTTGCTAAACCGCGTCTATTACTCTTCCCTTTAGGAAACATTCTCCCACTGGGTGAACTGTGGAGACAGGAGGGCCCCTTTCCCCACTGCAGAAACCAAAGGAGGTGGAGATGCCCTCTGACTGCCCCAGGGGTGGACGTGTCCCCTGGGACGTCCACCCAGGATGGAGGGCCCGGGGACAGTGGGGAGAGGGTCCCAGGATGCCAGCCCCCAGCAGTGCATGCCCAGCAGCCATTCCCACCCCATGCTCCTGGCCTGACCCTGGTGGAGCTCTCTCCACTGCCTGTCCTCACCCACCCCTCCTGCCTTTCTCCACATTCTGAGCTGGGGGACCCAGCCTTCCTTTTTGGTTCTGGGCACCTCCCTATGCTCCTCCAAAACTATGACTCCTTTACTGCTAAGAGTAGCACAGACCCCATTTCTGTTGCTTGTGATCCAAAGCCCTGGCAGATACAAGTGCCAGCCCACAGCTCAATGGTTTACACAACTCCTTTCTTCCATTTTTGGAAACTGGGCTCCTCTGCATGGCGCTGGGGTTTTTTGGTGCCTCTTCCATGCTTCACAGGTCCTCAGAAATGACCAAGGTGGCTTTGCTTACATAGCAGCAGCTTCTGTGAGTTTGGAATAATTTAATTCGACAAGGCTTAGATGGGAAGCCACTGGGAGCAGCCAGGCCCTGTCTCAATACAGTTCCACTGATGATGCTCACCTTTTCCTTTCCTTCTTGATGCCATCCTCCTTCAAAGACAAGCTGTGAGCCAAGAGGGGCTGAAGGGGACCACCCATTGTACAGTGGAATGAGGGGGACCGCCACAGCATGGTGCGCTCAGGGGCTGGTGGGCTGAGGGGACCACCATAGCACGGTGGCTGCCCTAGGTCTGCATGGGCTGGACAAATAAATTATTACACTTATTGAGAAACACTTTCTACCAGCATTTGTTACGCCACAGCTGTGAGATATGCCTGCAATTCGAAAGGCTTTCCGGAAGCAAGTTAATCAGGGAATTAAAGATGTAAAGCCAAGACGTCAGCACTAAATCTTTTGCAGACGACGTTGGTGTAGGGCGTGCATCGCTCATTCCCGTGTCCACAGAAGCACAAGTACGTCATGATCCTCTCCTGTGGGTGAACCAGGCCTGGGGTAAGTTACAGTGAAGGGGCAGGCACATCCTGCGTTCATGAGCTTGCAGATAGTGGAAGGACAGATAAACCAGGGTGGTTTTTAGGAACCAAGTAAATATGGAATTACAAATCAAGATTAAGGACCATCATGTAAGAGAGGGTGGCCCTTCTGCAGAGGGGTCAGCAAGGAGGAACCCTGAGAGGGGACATTTACAAGGCCTGAAGGACGGGAACACTAGCTCTGTAAGGAGGAGGGAGAAGAGAACTCCTGATAAAGGAAGGCCAGAGGCAGAAAGGAGCTCGGGGTGCCCGGGAACCAGGTGGCCCACGAGGCCTTCCCAGAGCTGAGGTGGAGAAGGGAGTGGGTCTGGGGAAGAAGCAGGCAGGCCCGGGTCTTGCAGCCCACGAGGGCTGCACTGAAGAGGGAGGATGCCCATCTACCACAATGTGAAGCCAGAGAAGGCCTCATGCTGCATAGGGACCCTTAATTCTGAAAGAAGAAGGTCTTCTGGCCATTCCGTGGCAAGTAGATTCAAGGGGAAGAGAATGGAATTGAGAAGACTGGCAAAGAAGCTCACCCAGGTCAAAAATGACAGGGGATGAATTCAGGGTGGAGATGGGAGAGACAGACGGACTCCAGACCCTGAAAAGGGGGGCACGGGGAGTCCCTCAGCCAGCCTGGGTCTGAGTCCGTGTCCTGCCATGTCCTCCCTGGCTTGGCACCCTGATGTATCACCCCCCAAGGACTTCATTCCCTTCTCTGTACATGGGAGTGATGAAACCACCAGGCTGGGGGAAGGAAGTGACAGGAAATTACCCAGCTTGCTGCCTGGCACCCGTCATTGCTAAACAACCGTCCGTGTCATTCCTTCGTCTCAAAAAATGCCGTCAGCAACATGGGTGAATCTTGAAGACATCATGTTGAGTGAAATAAGCCAGATGCAAAGGGACAAATATTGCATGATTTCACTTACAAGAAATGCAGAACAAGCAAATTCATAGAGTCAGACAGCAGAATACAGGTTAGCAGGGAGTGGAAGGAGAGGCAATGGGGAGTTTTTGCTAAATGGGTACAGTTTCTGCTTGGAGTAATGGAGAAGTTTTGGGAATAGTTGGTGGCAATGGTAGCAGAACATTGTGAAAATAACTGATGCCACTGAAATGTACACTTAAAAGTGGCTAAGATGGCAAATTTTATGTCATATATATTTTACCACAATAAAATAAAATAAACACATGTCATCGGGCCACTGGTGCACACTGACATGATACATGGAAACCACTAGAAGCTTTGGAGACAGGGTGCAAAGACTAGCACCAGTCAGCTTAGGCATGTGGCCAGCGTGAGCCCCTGGCCGATCCTGGGGACACGAGCCTGTCCAGGTTGCTCTTGGGGCTCCAGGTGGCATGCACAGGTCAGCTGGGCATCTGCCCATAGGAGTCACGACCCTGGTGGGAGGGCAGGATGCGAAGGGGCATCCGACATGGGCACCCAAGGCTATTTCCCACAGCCTGGAGAAACACACTTTGGAAAGAAGATGGCAACCAGCTCCAGCAGGCGTCTTTCCAAACCTACGTGGGTTAAGGAGATGGAACCCCTTCAATTCCTGCAGCCCTGCAGCAAACCTTCTCTGGAAGGAGATGTACACGCTTCATGTTGCTGCTTGCTACTCCTGGGAGGGCGTCATCTAATGACAGGCTCCTTGTCCCAGACACAATCCTCTCCCTTCCTCCTGGCTTACAGGCTATCTTACTAACAGAAATCCCTCTCCTATTACAGCCACAGGAAGAACAGACTCCTTTGGCTTTCCTAAACTAGAGCCTGAGGATTCGAAGGATGGTGGTTGGGGTAGGGTGGAGGGGAGGGAGCAGATCTTGATTCAGACAAGGTGTTACATCTACATGCAACATATTTTGAAATCTGCTGAACAGCAACCCATGGCATCCACATGCAAATTTAATTAATTTGTTCCCAGATTTGCCTTCAACAGCAAGACACTGAGCCTCCCAAGTCTCAGGACAGGCAGGTGAAGAGGAGAGAAGGGTGTCTAATTAAATCTGAGCATCAGAACCATTCAATTCTTGTCCCTTAGTCCTTGCAGTCCACGGGGGAGGGGATCTGTGGACTCTCCCACTCCCTGCCTTGTGATAAAATAACTGCCCCTGCTCAGATGATACATTACAAAAGCAAGTACCAGAAAGGAAGCTTTGTCTTATCGCACTTTGATTTCTTGTAATGGATGTTTATTCCTTTGCACTTGTGCCCTGGATAATTTTTAAAAATAAATAAATGAATGAAGTGGAATTATCTGTAGATGAAAGCATGCAATGTGCAGCCAGATCTCCCCAGACCTCTTCCAGGGTTTCTTCTGGGCAGACCCCATGATGACAGCAAAAATCACCACCAAGGGAAACATAAGCTTGTGCAAATGAAGAACTCAGAAGCGTGTCTTGGAAACCAAGGCCACGCACCATCACAGGTCAACAGAACACCCAGAGCTGATAACTTTAAAGTGGGGGGAGGGCAACCCAGCGCTGTCACAGTGTACTCAGAGACTTGCATCCCACCAAGAGATCACCAGCTGGTGGTCACCCAGGCCTGGGTCTCAAGTCCACGCTGCAGAAGAGCTGGTCATGTGAGGAAGTCAGAAATGAGTCGGTGACTCTGCAGAAGAGTCGGTCATTCGAGGAAATCAGGAACTCAACCTGAAGCATCTTGTCTCAAAAAAGTGCTACTGAAACAACTTCAAGTTCAAAGCACAGCAGGTCTGAGGAAGTGTGAATTAGAGAAATTAAATTTACTGCAAATAGACTGTGGTGGTTTGAAGCTGTATGTACCCAGAAAAACATGTTCTTAAATCCAACCCATTTCTGGGGTATGGAGGCATTATAAGTAGGACCTTTTCATAAGGTGACTTCAGTTAAGGTATGGCTCAGCCCAATCAGGATGGGTCTTAATCCTATTACTGGAGTCTTTTATAAATGGAAAGAAATTCAGGTAACGAAAGAAAGCCACAGAGGATGCAGCCAGAAGCTGAAATCAACAGAACCTGGAAGAGAAGGGAGAGATGAGGAGACAACACTGTGTAACTTGACATGTGACAAACTAAAGACAAAGGATGGCCAGTGGCCATCCCCAGAGAGCCACAGTCTTTGGGGAGAAAGCATCACCTTACTGACACCCTGATCTGTACTAGTTTCCCAGCTGCTAAAATAAATACCATGCAATGGGTTGGCTTAAACAATGAGAATATATTAGCTCACAGTTTTGAGGCTAGCGAGGAGGATGTCCGCAAGGTGATGCTTTCTCCCAGAAGACTGGTGTTCAGGAGCTGGTTGCCCATGATCCTTGGTCCTTGGCTTTTCTGTCACATGGCAATGCACATGGCAGTGTCTTCTCCTTTCTCTTTGGGCTCTGTTGGCTTCTAGCTTCTGGCTTCTCCATGTTTTTTCTCTCTGTGGCCTTCTCTCTAAGGCCTCCAGTAATATAATTAAGAATCCTCTTGCTTCGATGGGGCCACACCTTAACTGAAGCCACGTCATTAAAAGTCCTACTGACAATGGGGTTCACACCCACAGGAATGGATTAAGAACATGTTTTTCTGGGGTACCTAACTCCAAGCCACCACATCGTGTGTTCCTGTTCTGAGTTGAACCATGTGCCCCCGCAAAAGATACGTTCAAGTCCTAACTCCCAGCCCCATGAACATGGCCTTATTTTGAAATTGGACCTGGGAAGACGTGATTAGTTAAGATGAGGCCAAGTTGGATTAAGGTGGGTCCCAACATGACCGGTGACCTTATAAGAAGAGGAAAAGTTGAACACAGACAGACAGACATGGGAAGACAGCCATATACAGATAGAGGTAGAGACTGAATGAAGTGCTGCTGCTCCAAGCCAAGGAAGGCCAAGAATTGCTGGCAAATACCAGAAGCTGGAAGAGGGAAGGAAGGACCTTACATGGCCCTGCTGACATCTTGACTTCGTACCTCTAGCCTCCAGAACCATGAGAGAATAAATGTCTGTTGTTTTAAGCCATCCCATTTATGAGAATTTGTTACAGCAGCCACAAGCAACTAAGAGAGTGCCTAAAGCAAGCACGGAAAAGTCTATCTTACAAAACAGATGACACGTTACCAGAGTCTTGTCTTCACTGCAAGTGGGGCACTGGGGGCTCACCACAGCCAATCACCCGGAACTGGATTTAGGGAAATCTATTTTCCTGTGGCTGGTTAAGGGGAGAGCTTGGCCTGATGCCAGGGCCCTGCCAGTGCCAATGTCACTGAGCTTCTCTGTTTGTGGACCTCCTTGGCTCCTCCCAGCTCCTGGGGATACTATGGGAAATGGGCTGTGGGATCCCATCCCTACCACTAGGGGAGAAGCAGCTTCCCAGCCCCCACAGTGCCAGCTACACGGGGACCAGAGCTGTGATTTCAGCGGGAATGGAACATCTGGGGATCAGGTAGGCTTTTGTGCCTGGCCCCACCCAAACCAGCTCTAAGAACCCCAGAGGTCCCTTCTCAGCAGCATGACACCCCAACACGGGCACAGAGCCATCTGCCAACCTTGTCCAGCCTCCCACCCCAGCAACCCACCAGGCTGGTGGCCTCAAGGTGACCACTTGGACCACAACCCAGGGACCCTCGCCCTCAGCCACCATCCCCCGTGCTGGCCCTCAAGCCACTCTGCAGCCCGACCCCAAGGCTTCATGCCACAGCCAACTTCCTTCCCGCCACACAGCCCATCCTCCGCAGCTCATTTCCCTGGGCAGACAAGGACATCTCTGCTGGGTCAGGCTGGGCTCTGAACCTTCTCCAGACCTTGAGACCCTGGCTGACACCAGCCCAAAGGTCCTGCAGATCCCGAGGAGGGGGCAGATGCTGGGAATAGGGTGCATGCAAGGAAACAGGGGCAATCCCAGGTGGACCCTGGGTACTGAGACATGCCATCCCCCACGCCCCACAACCCAGGGCCTGGAGGAGGCACCCTCCCACCCATGCTTCCCACTCCTTTGTTTAACCTTCCTTCTCTACTTCTTTTCCACAAAGGAACACAACCGTTTGCTGTCAGACACAGTGCATTTACTGTGGCAGGAACTAATAATCCCAAACTTGCTAAGGACGCTGGCTCTGAGCAGTTCTGACACTGCCCTATGTCTCTCTCCTTGTGAGGGGCAGAACATGGATCTAGCCCAGCCCTGTCTGGGTCTAAACCCCATGCTCAGAACCTCTACTCCCCCTTTCCCTCTACAAAGCCCTCCTTGACCCTGATTCCACCTAGCTGTGCTCTTCTCTCTCCTCTCGTTCAACCAAGATATTCTAAAATTGCTCTTTCTGCTTCCTCACTTACTATTCACTTTTTTATTCGTCCTGATCAAGCACCCATCCCCAGCAATCCCTAAAGCTGTTCCCATCAGGGACCCGACGGCCCCCTGACCCCTTTCGTCCCTTTCCTTAGGGACAGCCTCCTCCAGGGTCTCTGCCTGTACGTCTGCATCTGTCACTCCCCATCCTCTGCCCTGTCTCCCAGGCCAGGAGCTCCATGGAGCCATCATTGCTGAACCCTCTACTCACCAACTGTCCTCCACCTGGGCAAGGCCAGCCACTCCCACCACTTCAGCCACCGGCTCTATGCAGCTGAGCCTCAGACCCAGCTCTCTATCCTGATCTCCCAGAGGGACCTCAATTTCAGCTTGTCTGGAATTGGAACTCCTCACCATGCCCCCCAAACCCTCTGCTCGTTTCTCAGCCAGTGGTTCTAACATCTGCTTTGCCACCCGGCTTGAAGCATGAGTGGACTCTGGGTTTCTCCTGCATAACCCTGCCTCTTCAACCCCTGCCGCTTCCCAGTTGTCAAGCCCTTCCTTCTAGCACATCCGCCCCGCTCATGTGACCCACTTCTCCATCCTCACTCCTGTTCCTTTAGTCCAGACCCTCTCCCCACAAACTGCATTCCCAGTGCTTCCTGCTGGTCCCTTCTGGATGAACTTATCTCTTCCTGCTCCAATCCATCCAGGGCCCAGCTGGAGACACAGTTCCATCCCTGCCTAGAACTTCAGTGGCCCCACTCCTGCCCCCACCCCGTCCAAGTCTCCATCCCCACACGTCCGTCTCCTCTGCCCCCTGATCCAGCCATATCAAATCCCCAGATGTAATGGAAACACCTCTGGGTTTGAATCCTGGTGCCCATGCTGCATGAGCTGCCCTATCTGTCCCCACCTTCACCCCTGCCAACGCTTACTCTTGCTCAGTTCAAGGGCATCTGTTTCATGAAGCCTCCATCCTGCAGGATGCAATCACTCACTGTCCCTCCACCTTGACCCCAGAGATCTCTGCAGACATGTCTACTGTAACAGGGAGCTCTACTGATCTGCTAGTAGCAGTGCCTTCCAGGGGAACTGCCAACCGATCTTTTAAAAAATTTGTTAGGAAAATGGGTGGACGGGTGGAGGTGGGATGTGTGTAAAGCCCCCACCCCCAATCATGTAAACAAAGTTTCCCACTATTCCCAGTCAGCAAGCAGATGTAGACACAAGCTTCTTGAGTCCTTGCTTGCTTCTTTCAGTTTGCAAAACCACCGCACACCTCACATGGTTTTATATTATGGTTTGATTTTGGTCCCTTCTACCAGATCATCAACTCTTTACAGCAGGGACCGGGACCTGCTGAGCCCTCTTGGAGTGGGCCTTGCACATAGCAGGATCTTTAAGAGTCATCTGGTAACAAATTTCAGGCAGGAACAAACCATCAAGCAAACACCCCCCTGGATTTGGGGGCAGGGTGGAGGCAATGGGTAGGCTCTCTCCGAAACGGACGCCCCTCACGACTTCCCCAAGCCCCTGGCCAGGCCCAGGGATCACAAGGCTGTGTGCTCCCACCCCCCTCTAACTCAGAAGATGGAGACAACCCGGCATCCGCTTCCAGAGCGCTGGCCCAGGAGCAAACGGAACCCGCCCCGCATTAGGAGCACGGACCGCGGACTTACCATGTTCATGATGGTGAGGATGAACCTCTGGGCTGCCTCGGCCCCGTGGTACTGGACCATGTCGGCGTCGGCCACGACCAGGGTCTCCACCGTGTACTCATTGGTGAGCTGGATGGCGTTTCTCCGCTCCCGCCAGTCCCTCGAGGGCCTGCCCCTCTTTGGCTTCTTCTTTTCTAGAAAACGATGGAGGAGGCGGGGCAAGATGGCAGACTGGTGAGCTGTAAGTTTTAGTTACTCCTCCAGGAAAGTAGGTAAAAAGCCAGGAACTGCGTGGACTGGACACCACAGAGCAATCTGTCTTTGGGCATACTTCATACAACACTCATGAAAACGTGGAACTGCTGAGATCAGCGAAATCTAAGCCAAATACAGAAAGCTTCAAAGAATTGCAATTTGGGCACGTCAAGTCAAGAGCAGAACTAAGAGAGCTGTGAGACAAAAGGCAATAATCCAGTGGCTGAGAAAATTCACTAAACAACACAACTTCCCAAGAAAAGGGGGGTGTCCGCTCACAGCCACCATCCTGGTGGACAGGAAACACTCCTGCCCATCGCCAGCCCCATAGCCCAGAGCTGCCCCAGACAACCCAGTGTGACGGAAGTGCTTCAAATAACAGGCACACACCACAAAACTGGGCGTGGACATTAGCCTTCCCTGCAACCTCAGCTGAATGTCCCAGAGCTGGGAAGGTGGAGCAGTGTGAATTAACAAAGCCCCATTCAGCCATCATTTGAGCAGACTGGGAGCCTCCCTACACAGCCCAGCAGCCCAGAACTGCCCTGGGGGGACGGCACTCACCTGTGACATAGCACAGTCATCCCTCAAAAGAGGACCCGGGGTGCACAGCCTGGAAGAGGGGCCCACTTGCAAGTCTCAGGAGCCATACGCCAATACCAAAGACTTGTGGGTCAGTGGCAGAGACAAACTGTGGCAGGACTGAACTGAAGGATTAGACTATTGCAGCAGCTTTAAAACTCTAGGATCATCAGGGAGATTTGATTGTTAGGGCCACCCCCCCTCCCCGACTGCCCAGAAACACGCCCCACATACAGGGCAGGCAACACCAACTACACACGCAAGCTTGGGACACCAATTGGGCCCCACAAGACTCACTCCCCCACTCACCAAAACGGCTAAGCAGGGGAGAACTGGCTCGTGGAGAACAGGTGGCTCGTGGACGCCACCTGCTGGTTAGTTAGAGAAAGTGTACTCCACGAAGCTGTAGATCTGATAAATTAGAGATAAGGACTTCAATAGGTCTACAAACCCTAAAAGAACCCTATCAAGTTCAGCAAATGCCACGAGGCCAAAAACAACAGAAAATTATAAAGCATATGAAAAAACCAGACGATATGGATAACCCAAGCCCAAGCACCCAAATCAAAAGACCAGAAGAGACACAGCACCTAGAGCAGCTACTCAAAGAACTAAAGATGAACAATGAGACCATAGTACGGGATATGAAGGAAATCAAGAAGACCCTAGAAGAGCATAAAGAAGACATTGCAAGACTAAATAAAAAAATGGATGATCTTATGGAAATTAAAGAAACTGTTGACCAAATTAAAAAGATTCTGGACACTCATAGTACAAGACTAGAGGAAGCTGAACAACGAATCAGTGACCTGGAAGATGACAGAATGGAAAATGAAAGCATAAAAGAAAGAATGGGGAAAAAAATTGAAAAACTCGAAATGGACCTCAGGGATATGATAGATGATATGAAACGTCCGAATATAAGACTCATTGGTGTCCCAGAAGGGGAAGAAAAGGGTAAAGGTCTAGGAAGAGTATTCAAAGAAATTGTTGGGGAAAACTTCCCAAATCTTCTAAACAACATAAATACACAAATCATAAATGCTCAGCGAACTCCAAATAGAATAAATCCAAAAAAACCCACTCCGAGACATATACTGATCACACTGTCAAACATAGAAGAGAAGGAGCAAGTTCTGAAAGCAGCAAGAGAAAAGCAATTCACCACATACAAAGGAAACAGCATAAGACTAAGTAGTGACTACTCAGCAGCCACCATGGAGGCAAGAAGGCAGTGGCACGATATATTTAAAATTCTGAGTGAGAGGAATTTCCAGCCAAGAATACTTTATCCAGCAAAGCTCTCCTTCAAATTTGAGGGAGAGCTTAAATTTTTCACAGACAAACAAATGCTGAGAGAATTTGCTAACAAGAGACTTGCCCTACTGGAGATACTAAAGAGAGCCCTACAGACAGAGAAACAAAGACAGGACATAGAGACTTGGAGAAAGGTTCAGTACTAAAGACATTCGGTATGGGTACAATAAAGGATATTAATAGAGAGAGGGAAAAATATGGCAAACATAAACCAAAGGATAAGATGGCCTATTCAAGAAATGCCTTCACGGTTTTAACGTTGAATGTAAATGGATTAAACTCCCCAATTAAAAGATATAGATTCGCAGAATGGATCAAAAAAAATGAACCATCAATATGTTGCATACAAGAGACTCATCTTAGACACAGGGACACAAAGAAACTGAAAGTGAAAGGATGGAAAAAAATATTTCATGCAAGCTACAGCCAAAAGAAAGCAGGTGTAGCAATATTAATCTCAGATAAAATAGACTTCAAATGCAGGGATGTTTTGAGAGACAAAGAAGGCCACTACATACTAATAAAAGGGGCAATTCAGCAAGAAGAAATAACAATCGTAAATGTCTATGCACCCAATCAAGGTGCCACAAAATACATGAGAGAAACACTGGCAAAACTAAAGGAAGCAATTGATGTTTCCACAATAATTGTGGGAGACTTCAACACATCACTCTCTCCTATAGACAGATCAACCAGACAGAAGACCAATAAGGAAATTGAAAACCTAAACAATCTGATAAATGAATTAGATTTAACAGACATCTACAGGACATTACATCCCAAATCACCAGGATACACATACTTTTCTAGTGCTCACGGAACTTTCTCCAGAATAGATCATATGCTGGGATATAAAACAAGCCTCAATAAATTTAAAAAGATTGAAATTATTCAAAGCACATTCTCTGACCACAATGGAATACAATTAGAAGTCAATAACCATCAGAGACTTAGAAAATTCACAAATACCTGGAGGTTAAACAACACACTCCTAAGCAATCAGTGGGTTAAAGAAGAAATAGCAAGAGAAATTGCTAAATATATAGAGACGAATGAAAATGAGAACACAACATACCAAAACCTATGGGATGCAGCAAAAGCAGTGCTAAGGGGGAAATTTATAGCACTAAACGCATATATTAAAAAGGAAGAAAGAGCCAAAATCAAAGAACTAATGGATCAACTGAAGAAGCTAGAAAATGAACAGCAAACCAATCCTAAACCAAGTACAAGAAAAGAAATAACAAGGATTAAAGCAGAAATAAATGACATAGAGAACAAAAAAACAATAGAGAGGATAAATATCACCAAAAGTTGGTTCTTTGAGAAGATCAACAAGATTGACAAGCCCCTAGCTAGACTGACAAAATCAAAAAGAGAGAAGACCCATATAAACAAAATAATGAATGAAAAAGGTGACATAACTGCAGATCCTGAAGAAATTAAAAAAAATATAAGAGGATATTATGAACAATTGTATGGCAACAAACTGGATAATGTAGAAGAAATGGACAATTTCCTGGAAACATATGAACAACCTAGACTGACCAGAGAAGAAATAGAAGACCTCAACCAACCCATCACAAGCAAAGAGATCCAATCAGTCATCAAAAATCTTCCCACAAATAAATGCCCAGGGCCAGATGGCTTCACAGGGGAATTCTACCAAACTTTCCAGAAAGAACTGACACCAATCTTACTCAAACTCTTTCAAAACATTGAAAAAAATGGAACACTACCTAACTCATTTTATGAAGCTAACATCAATCTAATACCAAAACCAGGCAAAGATGCTACAAAAAAGGAAAACTACCAGCCAATCTCCCTAATGAATATAGATGCAAAAATCCTCAAAAAAATACTTGCAAATCGAATCCAAAGACACATTAAAAAAATCATACACCATGACCAAGTGGGGTTCATTCCAGGCATGCAAGGATGGTTCAACATAAGAAAAACAATCAATGTATTACAACACATTAAAAACTCGAAAGGGAAAAATCAATTGATCATCTCAATAGATGCTGAAAAAGCATTTGACAAAATCCAACATCCCTTTTTGATAAAAACACTTCAAAAGGTAGGAATTGAAGGAAACTTCCTCAACATGATAAAGAGCATATATGAAAAACCCACAGCCAGCATAGTACTCAATGGTGAGAGACTGAAAGCCTTCCCTCTAAGATCAGGAACAAGACAAGGACGCCCGCTGTCACCACTGTTATTCAACATTGTGCTGGAAGTGCTAGCCAGGGCAATCCGGCAAGACAAAGAAATAAAAGGCATCCAAATTGGAAAAGAAGAAGTAAAACTGTCATTGTTTGCAGATGATATGATCTTATATCTAGAAGACCCTGAGAAATCAACGATACACCTACTAGAGCTAATAAACAAATTTAGCAAAGTAGCGGGATACAAGATTAATGCACATAAGTCAGTAATGTTTCTATATGCTAGAAATGAACAAACTGAACAGACACTCAAGAAAAAGATACCATTTTCAATAGCAACTAAAAAAATCAAGTACCTAGGAATAAACTTAACCAAAGATGTAAAAGACCTATACAAAGAAAACTACATAACTCTACTAAAAGAAATAGAAGGGGACCTTAAAAGATGGAAAAATATTCCATGTTCATGGATAGGAAGGCTAAATGTCATTAAGATGTCAATTCTACCCAAACTCATCTACAGATTCAATGCAATCCCAATCAAAATTCCAACAACCTACTTTGCAGACTTGGAAAAGCTAGTTATCAAATTTATTTGGAAAGGGAAGATGCCTCGAATTGCTAAAGACACTCTAAAAAAGAAAAACGAAGTGGGAGGACTTACACTCCCTGACTTTGAAGCTTATTATAAAGCCACAGTTGCCAAAACAGCATGGTACTGGCACAAAGATAGACATATAGATCAATGGAATCGAATTGAGAATTCGGAGATAGACCCTCAGATCTATGGCCGACTGATCTTTGATAAGGCCCCCAAAGTCACCGAACTGAGCCATAATGGTCTTTTCAACAAATGGGGCTGGGAGAGTTGGATATCCATATCCAAAAGAATGAAAGAGGACCCCTACCTCACCCCCTACACAAAAATTAACTCAAAATGGACCAAAGATCTCAATATAAAAGAAAGTACCATAAAACTCCTAGAAGATAATGTAGGAAAACATCTTCAAGACCTTGTATTAGGAGGCCACTTCCTAGACTTTACACCCAAAGCACAAGCAACAAAAGAGAAAATAGATAAATGGGAACTCCTCAAGCTTAGAAGTTTCTGCACCTCAAAGGAATTTCTCAAAAAGGTAAAGAGGCAGCCAACTCAATGGGAAAAAATTTTTGGAAACCATGTATCTGACAAAAGACTGATATCTTGCATATACAAAGAAATCCTACAACTCAATGACAATAGTACAGACAGCCCAATTATAAAATGGGCAAAAGATATGAAAAGACAGTTCTCTGAAGAGGAAATACAAATGGCCAAGAAACACATGAAAAAATGTTCAGCTTCACTAGCTATTAGAGAGATGCAAATTAAGACCACAATGAGATACCATCTAACACCGGTTAGAATGGCTGCCATTAAACAAACAGGAAACTACAAATGCTGGAGGGGATGTGGAGAAATTGGAACTCTTATTCATTGTTGGTGGGTCTGTATAATGGTTCAGCCACTCTGGAAATCAGTCTGGCAGTTCCTTAGAAAACTAGATATAGAGCTACCATTCGATCCAGCGATTGCACTTCTCGCTATATACCCGAAAGATCGGAAAGCAGTGACACGAACAGATATCTGCATGCCAATGTTCATAGCAGCATTATTCACAATTGCCAAGAGATGGAAACAACCCAAATGTCCTTCAACAGATGAGTGGATAAATAAAATGTGGTATATACACACGATGGAATACTATGCGGCAGTAAGAAGGAACGATCTGGTGAAACATATGACAACATGGATGAACCTTGAAGACATAATGCTGAGTGAAATAAGCCAGGCACAAAAAGAGAAATATTATATGCTACCACTAATGTGAACTTTGAAAAATGTAAAACAAATGGTTTATAATGTAGAATGTAGGGGAACTAGCAGTAGAGAGCAATTAAGGAAGGGGGAACAATAATCCAAGAAGAACAGATAAGCTATTTAACGTTCTGGGGATGCCCAGAAATGACTATGGTCTGTTAATTTCTGATGGATGTAGTAGGAACAAGTTCACTGAAATGTTGCTATATTATGTAACTTTCTTGGGGTAAAGTAGGAACATGTTGGAAGTTAAGCAGTTATCTTAGGTTAGTTGTCTTTTTCTTACTCCCTTGTTATGGTCTCTTTGAAATGTTCTTTTATTGTATGTTTGTTTTCTTTTTAACTTTTTTTTTCATACAGTTGATTTAAAAAAGAAGGGAAAGTTAAAAAAAAAAAAGAAAAAAGACAAACAAGGAAAAAAAAAAAAAAAGATGTAGTGCCCCCTTGAGGAGCCTGTGGAGAATGCAGGTGTATTCGCCTACCCCACCTCCATGGTTGCTAACATGACCACAGACATAGGGGACTGGTGGTTTGATGGGTTGAGCCCTCTACCATAAGTTTTACCCTTGGGAAGATGGTTGCTGCAAAGGAGAGGCTAGGCCTCCCTGTATTTGTGCCTAAGAGTCTCCTCCTGAATGCCTCTTTGTTGCTCAGATGTGGCCCTCTCTCTCTGGCTAAGCCAACTTGAAAGGTGAAATCACTGCCCTCCCCCCTACGTGGGATCAGACACCCAGGGAAGTGAATTTCCCTGGCAACGTGGAATATGACTCCCGGGGAGGAATGTAGACCCGGCATCGTGGGATGGAGAACATCTTCTTGACCAAAAGGGGGATGTGAAAGGAAATGAAATAAGCTTCAGTGGCAGAGAGATTCCAAAACGAGCCTAGAGATCACTCTGGTGGGCACTCTTACGCACACTTTAGACAACCTTTTTTAGGTTCTAAAGAATTGGGGTAGCTGGTGGTGGATACCTGAAACTATTAAACTACAACCCAGAACCCATGAATCTCGTAGACAGTTGTATAAAAATGTAGCTTATGAGGGGTGACAATGGGATTGGGAATGCCATAAGGACCAAACTCCACTTTGTCTAGTTTATGGATGGATGTGTAGAAAAGTAGGGGAAGGAAACAAACAGACAAAGGTACCCAGTGTTCTTTTTTACTTCAATTGCTCTTTTTCACTCTAATTATTATTCTTGTTATTTTTGTGTGTGTGCTAGTGAAGGTGTCAGGGATTGATTTAGGTGATGAATGTACAACTATGTAATGGTACTGTAAACAATCGAAAGTACAATTTGTTTTGTATGACTGCGTGGTATGTGAATATATCTCAATAAAATGATGATTAAAAAAAAAAAAAAAAAAAAAAAGAAAACGATGGAGATGTTTTGTGCCGCCCTTGGCTTATGGGTTTTCAAAACCATACAGCGACCAGGCCTTCCACCGTGCCTTACACAGAGAGCCCAGCGGGCACTGGCCAGTGGATGGGCACAGAGGCCTCCGGCTCCACCCTCACATGGGCGAGCCATGGCCGCTCAAGGGGGTGGGACCAAAGGGGCGGGGCTCAGGGGCGGAGCTCTCAGGGACAGACTCCAGGGCGGGGCTCAGGGGGCGGGACTCTCAGGGACAGACTCCAGGGTGGGGCTCAGGGGCGGAGCTCTCAGGGACAGACTCCAGGGCGGGGCTCAGGGGCGGAGCTCTCAGGGACAGACTCCAGGGCGGGGCTCGGGGGCAGGGCTCAGGGGGCGGGGCTCTCAGGGACAGACTCCAAAGTGGGGCTCAGGGGGCGGGGTTCTCGGTGACAGGGCTGGCGGCGGAGCTCAGGGGGCGGAGCTCTCAGGGACAGGATTTGGGGGCAGGGCTCAAGGGACCGGGCTCTCGGGGACAGGGCTGGGGGAGGGGTTCAGGGGCGGAGCTCTCGGACAGACTCCAGGGCGGGGCTCAGGGGGCGGGGCTCTCAGGGACAGACTCCAGGGTGGGGCTCAGGGGCGGAGCTCTCAGGGACAGACTCCAGGGCAGGGCTCAGGGGCGGAGCTCTCAGGGACAGACTCCAGGGTGGGGCTCAGGGGCGGAGCTCTCAGGGACAGACTCCAGGGTGGGGCTCAGGGGCGGAGCTCTCAGGGACAGACTCCAGGGTGGGGCTCAGGGGCGGAGCTCTCAGGGACAGACTCCAGGGCGGGGCTCAGGGGGCGGGGCTCTCAGGGACAGACTCCAGTGCGGGGCTCAGGGGGTGGGGTTCTCGGGGACAGGGCTGGCGGCGGAGCTCAGGGGGCGGAGCTCTCAGGGACAGGATTTGGGGGCAGGGCTCAAGGGACCGGGCTCTCGGGGACAGGGCTGGGGGAGGGGTTCAGGGGCGGAGCTCTCAGACACAGAACTCAGGGGCGGGGCTCAGGGGGCGGGGCACTTGGGGCAGAACTCTTGGGGGCAGAACTCTTGGGGGCTGAAGCTAGAGCCGGCGGGGGAGGGCCAGCCCAGGGTCAGGTGGGGTTCCCCCGCATCTACCAGCTCACCGGAAAACCCAAATTGGCCTGAATACCACAGAAGAGGGAACCTGTCCCTTCAGAGGATCGGGAGGGCAGCGCAAAGGTTGCGGAGGAAAAGGAAGCCTTGACCCAGCGGGGAAAGGTCTGAAGGCCCAGAAGGAGCAAATTTTCTGAAAGGGCTACACCCACTGCTGGTAACTGAGACAAGGAAGCCAGAGGCTGGGGGGGGGCGGGTAGTGGTACGGGACACCCCACGCCTTGGAGGGGGCGCTCTAGCAGCACTGGGAGAGTCATGAAAGCTGAAAAGGCCTCAAGGCAATATTTCAAGAAAAACAAAAGCAAAAATATCATATGGCACCCACATCCAGGCTAAGATGTTCAGTTGATCTTTCCTTACAACAGGGATGGTTATGAGTAAATGAGGGCACCATCCCGTTGACTCTTTAGATGACAGTTTCCGTATAAGACCTTACTTTGACAGCTATTGTTATTCATTAACAGGATCATGTTGGAACCTTCTAAGTTGTTCTGCCTAGAATGGCACAGGCTTTGTATATGGAAACACCTCTGATCAGCATTATTTGATCTGAACAACATGGACTTTTCAGAACACAGCTGCCAATAGAAAGGAAGTTCTTTAATTTGATGGTTATTATTTCTCTTTTCAGAACTAGCCTATACGGATGCCCTCTCTGCTACAATTTGCATGCAGTAAGCACAGCCTATATATACACAAACAGGCTGCTTAAAGTGACCCAGGCGTCCCATCACCAAAAATGTCTACTATAAAATAATCTGAAATACGGATCATAGTCTACGAACAAGAATGTTCTACACAATGTCATTTATGATAGCGAAAAACTGGAAAACAAAATACCCAACCATAGAGAAATCCAGCAATGACAAAAATGTATGAAGCCGTGAAAACCATGCTTGTGAAGACAATTTAATAGGTAGAGAAAAGCACATATAAATCTGTTTATAGTTAGATACCAATTTTGCAAAGATTTTACATTCAAGTATCTACAGGCCCCAAAAGATATAGACAAATAGACAGATAATAGATAAATGGATAGGGATAGGGAGGGAGGGAGAGAGAGAGATTGCCTACGGACCTGGAAAAACTGATTTTTATTTTCTTCTTTCTTTTCTATATTTTCCAAATTTATATAAGCAACTATGACTTTATTTAAAGTAATACCAAGTGAATTTAAAAAAAACATAGAAGCAGCCTTTAAGCTCAAAACAATAAAAAGAAGGCATGAAGGAGCAAAGCTGCCATCCAATTTATCACAAAAATGCAAGAGGAGAGATGTCCCACAGAAGAGGATCCCTCCTCTTCCAGAGCCACACTCACACACCCCATCAAGACTCCTGGGCTTCAACTCTGGAATAGAGGAAGGGGAAGGACCATTCTAAGGCAGATCTCAGATGGCCTTGGGTAAAGTGAAAATGGTCCCTTGTTGGAAAGCAGTCTTCTGACCTACACCCATCCACCAACCAGGTTATCTCTGAACTTGAGGAAGACAGAACATGGATGATAGCCAAATTCAGGTGTCCCGTGTGCTTGCCAAGCGCTTGCTGCTGGAATCAGGCAGACCTGTCCAAACTGGAATCTATGAAGAATGGCCTTGTTTTCACTTTAAACAGTGGAAGTGAAAGACCACCCATGTGGGAGCTTTATTGTAACTTGAACCAGCACACCCACATCCTCCCAGGCAACAAAGCCACCATCCAAATGGTGGTCGTGCACTCTTCAATGTTAGTGTTCGGTTTGCTAATGCTGCCAGAATGCAAAACACCAGAGATGGACTGACTTTTATAAAAGGGGGTTTATTTGGCTACAAAGTTACAGTCTTAAGGCCATAAAGTGCCCAAGGTAACACAGCAACAATTGGGTACCTTCACTGGAGGATGGCTGTTATTATTTAGGGTTCTCTAGGGAAACAGAATCAATGAGAGGTATCTATGAATATAAGATAAAAGTGGCTCACGCAACTGTGGGTGTGTACAAGTCCAGATTCCATAGGGCAGTGAGCAAACTGGCAACTCCAAGGAAGATGTCCGTTGAACTCCTCAGGAAATGAACCGGCAACTTCAGTGAATTCCTCAGGAAATGAACTGGGATCTTCGACGAACGTGTTCGATGAACTCCTCAGGAAACGAACTGGCAACTTCTATGAACTCCTCAGGAAATGCTTCACTGGGCAGCCGAAGAAGTGAAGGTCCTCTATCTGTCTCGCTTATAAGTTTTCAACTGATTAACTGGATTAAATCCAGCCAACTGCATTCTCTCATTGTGGAAGACATGCCCTTCGTTGAGTCATCAGTCACAGCTGCAGCCAACTGACTGATGATTTAACAAACCAGCCTGTTGGTTTATTAACCAGCCACAAACGTCCTTGCAGCAATTGTTAAGCCAGTGCTTGCTTGACCAGACAGCTGGGTACTATCACCTGGCCAAGTTGACACATGAACTTAACCATCACAATGGCCAATGGTGTCCAGAAAACCTCTGTTAACTAGGAAGGCATGTGGCTGGCGTTGCTCCAAGTTCTGATTTCAAAATGGCTTTCTCCCAGGACATTCCTCTCTAGGCCGCAGCTCCTCTTCAGAATGTCACTCTTGGTTGCTCTTGGGGTGTTTGTCCTCTCTTAGCTTCTACAGAGCAAGAGTCGGCTTTCAACGGCCATCTTCAAACTGTCTCTCATCTGCAGCTTCTCTCTCAGCTTCCGTGCATTCTTCAAAGCATCCCTCTTGGCTGTAGCAAGTTTGCTCCTTCTGTCTGAGCTTATACAGTGCTCCAGTAAACTAATCAAGGCCCATGCTGAATGGGCAGGGCCACACCTCCGTGGAAATTATCCAGTCATCCCACAGTTGGATGGGTCACATCTCCATGGAAACACTCAAAGAATTACAATCTAATTAACACTGATAAGTCTGCCCCCACAAGATTACATCAAAGATAATGACATTTGGGGGGGCATAATACATTCAAACTGGCACAGTTGGTAATTTATAACTCTTCTCCTGAAGTCATAAACTTATGTTCTCATCTGTAGATTTTCCCCATGTTAGCTGTTCAGTACTTGTTTTCACACCTCATCATATGTTTTCAGGTTCTTGTATGGAAAGAGTTGCAGTTTTCATATGGCCTAAAGAATGAATTACTAATACTTCTCTGGGGGACAAGGAGTTTCAATGTGTAAGAACTGAGCATTCTTGAAGTAGACACCCAACTCCCAGACCACAAGTGCAGGTTGATCCCAGACATTTTACATGTCAAAATGCGGCACTGAATGTCAATCTTTCAAGTCAGTTTCTTAATCTATAAAGTAGGAACAATAATACCTGCCCCTTTCTCCCGAATGGACATTGGAGACCTGATGTAATAGGGTGAAACATTATGTGAGTTAATATATACCCAGAATACTAAATAACAAATAAAATACTCACAATAGTCAGGTGCTCTATTCTTTTTAAAGGGTTTTCACTACAATGACCTCATTTGCTCTTCCTGTTATGCTGTGAGATAATCAGCACCTAGCCCAGGACTTTGTGAGAAATTCTCATTGGACGAATGGATGGATGGGGGATGGGAGGATGGGTGGAAGGATGGGTGGGTGGGTAGATGGCTGGGTGGATGGGTGGATGGATGGATGGGTGGGTTGATGGGTGGGTGAGTGGACAGGTGGGTGGGTGGATGAGTGGGTAGGTGTGTGCATGGGTGGGTAGATGGATGGATGAATGGATGGACTGATAGATGGGTGGGTGGATAGATGGGAAGGTGGACGGATGGGAGGATGGATGGGCAGATGAGTGGATGGGTGAATGGAATCCCTATATTCCAGACAACAAATCCGAAGTTAAGTACTAGGCAGTGGAGAATTTAGCCCTAGAACCCAGGATGTCAACCCCTTAGCTCTAGTGTTCACCATCCATCCTGCCTTTGTGACCACTGGAATTTAAAACATGAGGGTGAGATGAATCCAGATACTCTGACCAGCAACCAGGCCGAGATCACCCAGTTTGGAGCATCAACCCAGGAAGAGTTTCTCCCAGTTGCTGATACAGATCCGAGTGATACAAGTCAGTAGAGCCTGAATCCTCAAATTTGCATCTCTGAGAAGTCTTGCGAAGCATGGCTTTAGATCTCAGAACCTGCTTTCAACGTGATGCATCCAGAAGTGATCCTGGGTCAGACAATCTAGAGTCTGAACCCAGCCAAAAATCTAGTGTCCAGGGGGGAGAGGGAACCTCTGAGTTCCAGGGCCCTCAGCTCAGCTTGTATCAAAACAGCAATGGCTCATTTGCAAGGGAGGAACTAAAGACTCCATAATGTGTTTCATTTGTGGCTGCAGCCAGAAAAACACAGCAAGGAAGAAATGATTTCTCAATTGATCCTGGAATAGTCTGTGATGAACAGACACTGCAGAAACAAGTCTACTGATAGAGAGATGGAATTCAAGTGGAAGAAACCTGGAGAAACTCATGGACAATCTCACCGATGATTGCATGAAGTCACCTAGCCTTGTCCACATCCACATGCAGGGACAGGAAGCCCTCTTCTGGGAGAACATGCCCTTAAGAGAAGTCGTTTTTCATCTCATAGAACAAATACCAGCAGGAACCCCAAGAGGAGAGAGCATGTGGACACCCTTTCAGGGTCCTCAAGATATTCCCCCCTTCAAACAGGACAAGGAGATGAATATAGAGATGGCAGCAACATTTCTGTGAAAACCAATCAAGTAAATGACAGCATCACTAGTCAAGGCAATCAAGTACCTTCCCTAGTTATTATTCGGGAAGAGGATAGCCGTGAGCCTGAAGATGTGCAGAACTCTGGAAGAGCAGGGATTGGCTCCTCCAGATCCCAGGAAGGATCCCCAGGAGGACCCTCTTATGGAGATGTCCCTATGAAATTGGATCAACAGTTTCTCCCCAGGCCAGACCAGGCCACTCCTGCACCTGTTCCTCCCCAAGCCACCCCCGAGCCTGTCCCTACTGACCAGAGCAGTGATGGAACATCCAGGTGTGGGGTAAATCAAGAAAGAGTCCACGGTTCCCCCAAATCATACAGATGTGAGGACTGCGCCAGGATCTTTAGGTATCCCTCTCAGCTAGATGCCCACCAGAGAAGACATAGGAACGAGAGACCATTTGTTTGTGCTGAGTATCTCAAAGGTTTCTTCTAGACATCAGACCTACACATGCACCAGAAGATTCACGCAGTGGAGAAGCCCTTCAAGTGCAGCACGTGTGAAAAGTCCTTGAGCCACAAAACCAACCTGCAGGCTCATGAGAGAATCCACACCAGCGAGAAGCCCTACGTGTGCTCCGTTTGCAAGAGAAGCTACCGCCAGTCGTCCACATACCACCGCCACATGCGGACCCACCAGAAAATTAATCTCAAAAGCAATTCTGCCACACCAGAAGCTAGTGTCCCCATATAAGATGTATTTTATAATTATCTGGTGTGCCTAATATTTCCTACAAAATAGTAATTATTTTAGTTATGAGATCAGACAGAATTATTCTGTTCTCTGACTTCCTTTAGTATGTGAAACCCTTATTCAAAGATTAAATTTTACTGAGGAAGACTTCAGACATAGAGAGAAATAAAATGAAGCAAACCAAAAAAACAAAAAACAAACAAACAAACAAAAAAAAAACCATGAGGGTGAAGAGGGACCACAGAAAATTCAACAGGAAAAATTCTGCCTTGAGCATATATGAACTTAGACTGAGCAGCTGCAGGCTGCAGTGCCTGACCAGGAAAAGAACACACAGCTCCACTGGGCAGCCTTTCACTGCATTCCTTCCACTCAGATGCTCTTTAGCTGGTCTGAGGCCCTTCAGAGGCCTTAACGTCACCATCCGCCTGGCCCCTGTGAACACACTGGGCTCCTGCTTGCTCTTCCTTCCAAGGAACCTCACTGACCTCATCTGTCAGGCCAGGACTGCTCCAGGCTGGCGGATGGCCTGGGAGACAGACACCAGTGCCCTGTGCTGCTCCTGCATTCAAGAGGAGAGGCCCCAAGATCTGGTTCAGAGCCCAGAATTCAGAATTTTCCAGATTTTTCCAGGCTGTAGGGTGCAAAGGCTGAGTATTGCATACCTCTTACAGTGAGGCTCGGGCAGTGCTCCAAATCAAAAGCATTAATACTTCTGCAGTACAAAGTAGAAAGCAGAGTAAAGAAAAATACTGAATGCCTCCTGTCAGTTCAAAAATCCTTAGTGTACGGAGTTTTCTGGATTTTAGAACTGTAGAAAAGAGACCGTGGACTTTGAAAAGTAAGAAGTAAATGCCAATTCTAGAATGCCATTGCTGCTTGATTTAGTCACCAACAGAGAAGTCTCAGCCCGGGCCAGGCAGGAGTGTGTCTGTCTGGTCTCTGGACATTCTCCCAGCTCTGCTCCATGACTGCTGTCTCCAGCCTCTGGGGGAACCGGAAGGGTGCCTCTCCCCCACTCCATGAGGACAGACCACACCTCGTCAAGCCCCAACCCTCTCCCAGCATGACAGACCCCAAAGATCACTCTTGAAGTCAGGCTCAGCAGTTTCCTTGGCTGGCACATTGCTGGAGCTTGGTACCAAACTTGGTAGATTCTCAATCTCTGGCTTCACATTTTCTTCCACTTATTTTCCCTTTGCTCCAATTAGCTCATTAAAAAGGAAAGTGTTATGTATTTACTCTGCCCCCACCCCCATCCCACCACACACACACACACACACACACACACACACACACACACACAAACCCACAAAGAAGAACTCCTACATTGGAAGACAATGCAAGTCCATGGTCTCTTTACTACATTTCTAAAATATAGACATACCCTTTTGGAAAAAGATGGGGAAGAGAGGAGAGAAAGGAAGACAGATGTAAAGGGCATTCTCCATGTTGTGCTTTTAGGACATTCCAGTTGTTATTTGTTACACAAGAGTTTTGGGATGGTTGAAAATGTGAGCAAACACATAAATTTTCACTGTAGTTACTAGTTCTGCTCTTGGCACACTAAAAACAGCCTCAATTATGAATTAATAAGGTCTCTATGGAATAGAAGTTCCTTTAGTTTAATAACAATACAGTTCTGGACCTGAAGTACCTTGGCTTGATGGTGAATTCATTTGGTGGGGGGTGAGTCCTATTATTTTATTCTTAGGGAACCAGAGGCACAAGAACAGCTGTAATCAAGGAGCAGAGCCAGGATTCAAATCCACACCGTCTGGTTCCAGTCTGCACTTTTTTGACTCCCAAGTTATACTTCTAGTAATCATCCCTTTCCTGAAAGACTCTGCAGGATGGTGCTGGGGGGGAGAACAAGCTAAGTTTGTATAGCACCTGATTAAAATCACATCTTCTTTGGTTAAGAAAAAAAGAAATTGCATTCTTAAAGATATTCACCGGAGGAAAAGAACCCATGGGTCAAAAAATGTTTGGTGTGGAAAGTCATATGCAGAAACTTGCCCTGGTGCTGCTCCCCTCCATTCTCCATTCTACCTGGTCCATGCCTTTAGATGGTTTGCAGATGAGAGGGGCAGACAGGTGCGTGAATGGACAATCACAGGGCAACATGGCAAGTGGAGCTTAGGGGAGTTCCAGAAGGCCCTGGAGAGGAGGTGACTTTGGGGGGACACAGTAGGGACACTGTTCCTTCTGGATTCCTGGCTTCTTTACATATTGGTAGGGAGAGGGGATCTGCTAGCATCCCACTTCCCAGAGGAAGAAGAGTTACTTATGTTGGAAAGAGAAAAAGGGCTCGCCCAGCCCAGACAATCCCTCTGGGCTCTTCTTTGACAGCCAGGCTGCCAGCAGAAAACCAGGTCTGCTCCCCACCTCCCTGCGGGAACAATTCCAGATGGACAGGTTCAAAGGCTATTTGAATCCAGGGTAGTATTAGGAAGCCGCTTGCCCACAGACATTATAAGCCACTTTCTCCAAAATCAACATTATCAGTATTAAAAGTGATCTTTCAGTCTTTAAAAAAAAAAAAAGTTAGGGTGTGAAACAGTTAAATGACCAAAACCCCTTCCAGAACTGCTGCAACTTCCAGCTACACAAAAGGCATCCACCCTCACATTGGACTCTACCAAAAGGCGAGTCGTTTCCAAGTAAGACCTCAATCTACTCTATGTGCCAAAGGAGAGGAAGGATAAATCTCCCCAAATGGAGAAGCAAAGTGGAGGGAATGGAGGTAGCTGCCCAAGGGCAACGGGCATTTCCGTCAAAGGGCAGAGGACGCTGCAGGCCCCAAAGACCAAAACAGATGCCACTGCTGGGATCTACCTACTTGGAGTTACCTGGAAGATGCAAATGTAAATGAAACTTGCAGTAATTTGCATCAGAAAAATAAAAAGTTCCCACACATGGCATTCAGGGTCTGAATATAAGACCATGCCATCACCCAGACACATGGAAACCGCGGACGAGTCTCAGCATCTTGGGGGCAGGGAGAGGGTGGAGAAATTCCAGAACCAGGATCCAGGCATTCTCCTAGCTATGCTGACCACAGACATCTCCAATTCTTTGGTGGGCAGAGCAAGAGGGATTCTGTCGGAGCCCATGGCAACCTGCTGGTGAACTGTAAAGAATTTACCTAGGTAACAGGAGAGGCACCTGTCCCTCATTCTCACCTCGCAGCCCACACTCAGTGATTTCTATCCAACCCCCACGGTCTTTGCAAGTCCTGAGTGAGGAGTCCCTTCAATGCAGGGAGAGGGCTCCACGTGGGCAGAATCGTGGCTGCCCAAGGCACCGGAGACACCACTGCCCAGAGTAATGCCAGGGGCAGGCAGTTCTGCACCCCAAGGTGGCAAGAGTTAAGAAGACGGCTGTGGTTTGGGGCAACCCTGGCCCAGCTCAACCACAGACCAGCACTGGGATGCTGGGCAAGTCCTCCAATCTTGGGTTACTCTCCAGGCCTTGCGTTACTCATCTTCAAAATCAGAATAACTACACCTACCTCACAGGTTTTTGTAGTGATTAAACAAGATGTTGACTGAGCACTTAGGCACTGCCAGAAATGTTGTAATTATTCAATAACTGGCACCTCTTGCTATGCTGCTGCTGCTGATGGAAAAGGTGGCTGTGGAGGTGGTGGTGGTGGCAGCCATGCAGCCTCATGGTTAAGAACATGCTTCCTAGAGTCATGGTTTCTAGATTCCAATCCTGACCCCTGACTTTGTGCATGATCTGGGGTAAATCATTTATCCTCTGTGCTAGTTTGGATGTATGATGTCCCCCAAAACACCATGTCCTTTCATGCAATCTTGTGGGGGCAGATATATTAGAGTTGATTAGGTTGGAACCTTTTGATTGTTTCCATGGAGATGTGACCCCACCCATTCAGCTTGGGTCTTGATTTAATTACTGGAGCCCTATAAAAGCTCAGAAATAGAAGGACTTCAGAGAAGCTGCAGCTGAGAGACACATTTTGAAAATGGCTGTTGGAAGCTGACACTGACATTTTGGAGAACGCCATTTTGAAACACAGATTGGGAGCAAGCAGACGCCAGCCACGTGCCTTCCCAGCTAACAGAGGTTTTCGGACCTCTGCAGTGACAGTACCCTATTGATGATGCCTTACCTTGGACACTTTATGGCCTTCAGACTGTAACTTTGTAACCAAATAAACCCCCTTTATAAAAGCCAATCCATTTCTGGTATTTTGCAAAACGGCAGCATTAGCAAACCGGAACACCCTCTTTTAGCCTCAGATTATCCTTCAATAAAACAAAGGTGATGATATTTCCTATACTATTGGGCTAGTGTGAGAATTAAAGGGGATCCAGATGTAAGCCCTGAGCAGAGTGCCAGGCCCATAATAAGTGCTCAATAAACCCGAGCTTAAGCCATCACTGATGACTGCTGGTGCTGTTCCTGGTGGGTTGTTGGTGGCTGATGAGGAGAGGGGTCCTGGGGCCCAACAGTGGGGCAGTATCCTGGCCTGTGACAAGGTCATGGAAGCCAACAGCTCAAAGCTGGTGGGGAAACAATGCATGAGTTCGCAGGAAGTGCTTAAAAAGCAGCTTGGAGGAAGCCAGCACAATCACTACTGCTGTTAGCAAGAAGAGGGGGCAGTCAGTCTCACTTAATAGTGTCCTACACATCCCAGAAACACACCGAACCCCAGGAGAAACCCACTAAAGTAGTAAAAAGCCATACCCCAACACCTAATTTGGGTATAGAGATTTTGGGCTTTTAGATAAAGATTCCCCCTCAGAGAATTATACTTTGATTAGAACCCTCATTTTCTTTTCCTGCCTTATTCCTATGGAAACAGCTCTGGCTTTCCGAAGACACATTTTGGAAAGTCATTTCTTGGGAAGCAGTTATTCCTCCTGAGGCCATGGTGGATGCGCACTGGGAAGGATAAAGCCACACACACCTGCTTTGCCCACCCTCCAAAGGCTCTGACTTCCCCCAGGGCCCTGGAAGGTCCCTGTGTCCACCCCATGGCTGCAGCCACCATCCCCCCCCACATCCTCACGAAGCCAGGCACTCACTCCCATCAGGGGCCAGTCTATGCAGAAAAGCGTGTGACTCGTTTAATTAAAGCCAGGGGCATTCAGGGCCTTCAGCAGAGCCCCCAGGGCACAGGGTGGCATTCTCTGGGGTCGGGCAGTGACAGGCCTCAGTGTGTCTGGCTTTAGCCCTCTGCCCTCTGGATATTCCAGCCTCAGTGTAAAATGCATCCCTTGCATGATCCTTTGAGGGTTGGCAGGTAAATGTTTCAGACAAGTGTCATAGCTCTGAACTGCAAATCCATTCAGGTAAAACAAGCAAGTCGAGGGTGAAATCTGTAAAAACAGCATTCCCTCAACTTACACTGAAAAAAGAAACAGCTCCAAAAGATGGAAAGCTGTGTGAGAAACACAGGACAAAAAGCAAGCAAAGATTCTAAGCACCCTCCTAAGTTTACTCTTTGCATAAAAGATTTAAGATGGCTTACTTCACAGATATGCAGACTGAAATAACATTAGAAAGAGAAATGAAAAACCAAGAAGATAAAATAGAAACACACCAACAACAGGGGACAACATGGCAGCTCTGATGATAAAAGCATAATGAACCTTAACGTTACCCAGATGCACTTCCTAAGGCAGCCTGCAGGGCTCCACATGCTCGCCTGATGGAAACTCATAGCAGCCCTGGGAGCCAGGGCCTAATGGTACCCTACATTTCAGACTGGCAAACTGAGTCACAAAGAGTTTTGTTAACTAACTGGCCCGAGGCCACTGACCTAGTTCCTGAGATTCCAGCTCAGACAGTCTAACTAGACACTTATCCATTCTGCCTTCAAATTTAGCTCTGAATTTCCTGAAAGCCAGGGTGGTGGCGGGTGGGGGATAAACATGCTAGATTACTGTCAGGTTGATAGCTCTCTTCCAACAGGGTGAAAGATACCATTCTTGGGGGGGGGGGGGGCAGTATTTTCCTAGCACCAAATTCTAAAATAAAAATATTTCTATAGGGGCCACTTGGTGATGTGACAGGCAATGTTTTTGACAATGTTTTATGGCAAATGTGACCATGAATTTATTTTTTTATATCTTACAGAACCTTCTAAAACACTGAAGGGCCTAAAATTTAAATATTCATCAAAGGTAATTCTGGAAAAATTCCCACTTGTGTGTCCCAAGTCAGTGGTCTCTTGTTCCGGGGAGAGAAGTTGCGTTACCCGGAAGGACAGATGAGGGCCCAGTGGACAATGTAAGGGGTGGAGGGCAGCGATGGGGAAACACAATTCCAAGAAAGGAAGTCTGTATTAGCAGGAAGAGGTGAGATGAGAGATGGTGACAAGGGCAACCTGAATTAAAGCGGGGCTGCTGGCTCGCACAGTGACACAGCCCAAGGGGGGTCCCCGTGGGCAGCACCCCGGAGAGAAGAGGGTCTGTGGCTCCCTGGGCCCTGGCTGGCTGGGGGCTGCTGGGACACATGGATGGAGAGATTTCCTTTCCAGTACCTGCCACATCAAAAGCTAATTCAAACCTACAAACCCAGAAAACAGAAGGAACTATGGGAATGGCAAAAGCTGTCAGGCCAGACTAAGCGTGAGTCTGGAGAGCTGGGGACTACCCAGGGCGGGCCACTGCTGGGGGGGTTCTGGAAACCCAAACTCAAGGAGCCTTGGAGCACTTCCTGATGCCCAGCTCCCCACCACACCTCCTGCAATCTGCACAGGTATCACCTTCCACTTTGTAGTCTAACGTGGGTCTGTGTCTTGCCATCTTCATTAAACTGCCAAATTAGAGACTCAAATGTTAATCTTTGGGTCCACCACTGCACCCAGCACTTACCGGTACATGGGAAGGGTTGCAAATAAATACTTAGCTGAATGAATTTTTTAAAACTCTTTGTAATTCCTAGCTAATAACTAAAACTAATTTTCAGGGAACTTAAATGTCCTGAAATGAAAATCTCTCGAGACAGCAAAGCCTTGCCTGGGGGGTACATCTGGCAGAGCTGGTTAGAATCTGTCCATGGACTTCCAGTGTTAACTAGTGCAAGTTTCCTCACCCATGAAACAGGGTGGTAATGATTCCGACTTCTTACAATCACTGTGGGGAATAACTAAGAGAAGGTACCTAATAACACGGGGTCAGACGTAAAACACACCCAAAGCACGCTGCTATTCTTATTTTTTACGTTATCATTACTTTTTTTCTTACTGCTGTTAACTATCATGGTCCAAAAACCGATTTTTAAAACTTTGCATGTCCCTAGGAAAAAAAAAAAAATGACCAAAGTTGGATGCTCTTATGCATTCCACAGGGTTTGAGTTGTCGTTTTATCCATCTGCCCAGAACCTCCTGTCTAGACACTCACCAACTGACTCGCTGCCTTCCATACTTCCTACTGGGCACAGGACATGAAAGAATTTCTCTCCTCAGGCCACCCTCAAACAACCAACAGTAAACTGAAAGTAATATAAAAATAAGAGCTCTGGGAGGGGTGGGGTAGCCTGTAACTCATGCCCAGCATCCCAATGCAACATCCCAGAGGGGAAAGCATGTTAATTATCAGAAACATGATAGAACATAAAACATAACCATACAGGAAATCAGCTGCTCACACTGCGAAACATTAGTGATGTTTCACACATAGGGCAGAAGAATGAAAATCAAATGTCATTTGGCAAGACGGAAAACAGACACAAAGACGGATTGTGAGCCATCTCCTTGGGAGAGAGAGAGGCTGCTGCCACAACCAGGCATTCTGGGTGCCAACCCCCACTGGGTCCCACCCACCCCTTTTCAGTGCCTCAAAGTCACTACTGCCACAAGCATAAAAAAGAGTAAACTGCGTGTTTTGTCCTGCATGTTCCAACAGCTCCGTTGTCTTTTGTCCGTGTGGACTTTTCTAAAATAAGAAGCCATGGGGTTTAGTGAAGATACCTTCAGGCTGAACGTTGGGCCTGATTTGAGTGCCCTTGAAGATGCCACTTACAAGAAACATTTCCCTTTCCCAAGTGCCCATTATTTTCCTATTGCTTCCTAGCTCCAAATTCCCTCTTCTACCTTCTGCTCTTTCAATAGGGCTGGAAGCCTGCAAACTCTATTTCCCAGACTTCCTTGCCAGCTGGCGTCTTATTGAGCTCTGCCAGTAGGGGGCGCTACAGGGAGCCAGGAAGTCAGGAGGAGAGGAGCCAAGACTGTTCTCAGCTCAGGTGGCACAGCTCCAGCAGCACTGGATACCTGTGGCTCCAGCCTCCAACCCTTTGGGCATTGCCAGCCCCAGCCACCCCTTTCCACATTAGAAGTATGGCACTCTGGGCTCCGGGGACCCCTTCCAGGTCCGAGACCCAGCCCCACAGAAACCTTCTTCAAGCCCTTTGGTCCTGGAAATTCACTTCTTCCCTTTTATTTCCCCAGGCCAGCTGCTGTCTGCTGGTCTCTGGGGTACCTCAGCTCCCCTACCCTTGCTCACTGAGACTTGAACGTTTATATAACCAATGCCCTGCATTCAATTCCTCTGACAGAAATAGCCAGCATGGTTTCAGGTTTCCTGCCAAGACACTAACTGATATAGACTAAAATGAGGGAGTCGGTCCTTAAACTACAAACTACTTCCTATCTATGAATTCCTATGTGTGAATTTTTTAAAAAAATTTTCTATATTAAGAGTCAAGCTTCAAGGATTCCTCCCAGTTGTGGAATGAAGGTGTGATGGTTGGGTTCATGTGTCAACTTGGCCAGGTGATGATGTCCAGGTGTCTGGTCAAGCAAACACTGGCCTAACCATTACTGCAAGGACATTTGTGGGTGGTTAATAAACCTGAAGGCTGGTTTATTAAATCATCAATCAATTGACTGTCTCTGTGGCTGATTATATCAACCAAGGGAGTGTCTTCCACAATGAGAGAATTCAGTCAGCTGGATTTAATCCAATCAGTTGAAGACTTCAGGGAGGAGAGAGAGAACTTTTACTTCTTCAGCCAGCCAGCCTCTCCTGGGGAGTTCATAGAAGACCTTTATTGGAGTTGCCAGCTCGCTGCCTGCCCTACGGAATTTGGACTCATGCATCCTGCCCTACGGAATTTGGACTCGTGAATCTCCACAGTTGCGTGAGACACTTTACATAAAATCTCATATTTACAGATAACTCCTGTTGGTTCTGTTTCCCTACAGAATAGAGAACCCTAACTAATACAGAAGGATTTATTTTTTTCACCGAGGGAACAGAAGGACTTTGGATGTGCACTTCCCTACTACAAATCCCTGCCACAGAGAGGATGGCTGAGGTACCTTCTTAGGCGCCTTTTCACAAGAAACAATCACGAGGGTGCCCCACAGTGGAAATGGAAGCATCACAGTGTGTTACAGACACCTCAATAACCTGTCACTGCTATATCCGAGCACCTGGGGACAGCCATTTTTACAGTTTCAGAGTCAACGTGGGGAAACACCTAGAGAATAGCTGAATCAACCAGTGAACCAGCAGCTGGTTTTCAAAGCTTGCACACACATCCGCTTACAAACACTGTGCTTTCCAATAAAATTGTCTGGTCTGAAAAAATTACTTTCTGCTGTCTTTTTTTTTTTTTTAATCAAAGCAAAGTTTCTGTTTATAGAGAAACCAACTTTGTGGCTAGAAACGATGGTTCCACATGGGCAGAAGAGCTCCAAGCCAGGTGAACTTTTCAGTAGCAGCATAAATCCAACATCCTTGAAAAATAATGGGCTTTTTTATTTTTCTTTTTTCTGAAAGGGAAAAAAAAAGCTTCATGCTCCAAGTAGGAATTCTTTAAATAACTTCCCCCAAGGCCAAGTCATTTTTATGAAAGGCATCTTTCTCATGTAAATTCCTTGCAAAGAAAGGTGGAAAATGTGGTGCTTTTGTGGTTAAGATCCTGCATGGAGAAGTGATCATCCTTGGAGTCCGGAATCAGGTGGGATCCAGGGGTAGGAAAGCAGGGCTAGCATCCAGAACTTTCTAACCATGAACAGACCCACACAGGTACCAAGAAGCCAAGCCCCACTGCCTATAGGGGAGGTCCAAAGATATTAATTCAGGCAACAAATATTTATTGAGAACCTACTATGTGCTAGGTTAACACCACTATGGAGGTCACCATCCAGAAGGAACAGACATTAACCAAATGAGCACAAGAATAAATTACAAATTTTAAGTGTGACAAGCACTGGCAAGAAAGGATACACAATGCTATGAGAGTCTATCAAGAAAGGGGCCCTATCTAGACTGTGGGATTCAAGAAAGGAAGTGACACTTGGGTGAGATGGGAAGGATGAGTTAACCAGCTGGGGCAGAAAAAGGGAAGTTGGGGGCAGTGCAGAAAATGGGGAAAGCATGTGCACAGGCCCTGGGACAGGCGGATGTGTGGGAGTTGAGAGCAAGAGAGACTGTGGCCTGCAAGGAGGACTGGACAATAGGCTTGGGCAAACATGCAGGGTCGTGTGGAAGGTGCGGTGGGAAGCCATTTAAGGGCCTAGGTTTCGAATACATCGTTCTGACTACTGTGAGCAGAACAGATTCCAGAGGTAAGAGTGAAACAGGGCCACGGTGGGAAGCCTACTGCAGTAGACCAGGTGAGAGGGAAACTGTATCTTAGTTTCCCAGAGTTCTATAATACCACACACTGATTGGCTTAAACAACAGGAATTTACTGGCTCACAGCTGGGGAAACTAGAAGTCTAACAACAAGAAATCAGCGGGTCATGCTTTCTCCAAAGTCTATAGTGGGCTGGTGGGAGCTTGCCAGCAACCCATAACTTAACCCCTGCCTCCATCACATGAGATCTGTCTCCTTCTGTCTCCTCTGGCTTCTACTAGTGTGTCCAAATTTCCTCTGCTTATAAGGACTCCAGTCGTATTGGATTAAGACCCACCCTGATTCAGTTGGGCCCATCTTAAGAGGATCTTCTAAGATTCTATTTACAAACAGGTTTGCACCCACAGGACCATGTGTTAGGACTTGGACATGGCCATGGAGGACATGATTCAACCGACAGCAGAAGACACCAGGACAAAGGAGGCGACTGGGAAGGTGGAAATAAGTGAGTCAACTCAAGAGGTCTTCAGAAGTTGACACTAACAATCCTGGAAACATTTGGGTGAGTAAAGAATAACTCCTGGTATGTGGCTCATTTACTTGGAGAATGGGAAGCCCTTTACTCAATGCGGATCCACTGGAACAGAACCAGGTTTGAAGAAAAGCAGTATGTGTTTTTATCTGGTTAATTTTTCAGGTGCTTTTGAAACACCCAAGTGGAGACATCGAGATCTTGGAGGTGCAGGCTTGGAGCTCAAGGGCAAGTTCAGAGACACATATTCAGGCATTGCTGGCTGATGCTTAGGGCTATGGGGGAGAAAGAAGACAAGGAGTCCCAGATCAGGACCTCAAAATCACATGGCTGGATAGAGAGAGTGGCCAAGGATGCAAGAAGAACAGGGGAGCTTGTGTTACAGGAGCAGAGGAAAATAAAGCCTCAGGGAAGGGGGCTTCTCAACTCCACCCACACAGCAGAGGGTCAAGCAGAGTCAGGATTTAGCAAGAACAACAACACTGGAGATCTTAGTGAGAGCTCTACTGGGGGGCAGTGGTGGCCAAAAGCAGACCGGAGTGGAGGAAATGATGCAAACAATCTTTGGAGAAGACTGGGGAGGAGAGAGACAAGAATGAAGCTAGAAGGAAACTGGAGTCAGGGAAGATTTACTTGGGATGAGAAAAACGTGAGCTTCAGACGAGAAAACCCAGGGTGTCTGGGGACTGCCATCTTCACTTGGAATCTACTGCTGTCCATCCCAGGCACACTGGCGATGGCAGCTCTAGAGATTTCCAGCCAGGAGAAACAGGCTTCTAATGCACCCAAAGCTCACACCACTTGAGGAAGACTCCAGTCGTTCAACAAGCACTCATCAAGCCTCCGCTCCGTGGCTGGCAGTGGCCTGGGTGCTCCTCAAGACAGTGAGACAAGCATGTAAAATCTTAACAGTCCTATAAATATCCCACAGATGAAAGAACAGTTCTGTGAATACACAAAAAGGAAAAGGCACAGAACTCTTGGGGAAAGCTGGCTGCAGACTGGAGAGAAAGGGTGAGAGCAAACCTATTTGTTATGTCAGGAAAGGACAAAGCTGTACCACCACAGAAGGAAACAGGGAAAATGGAAGACACTTGTTTGCATTATCTAGGAAGGAACGTTGTGTCCCTTCTGATCAGAATGCTGCAGACTGGCGGTCACAGGATACTATCTGAGAATGAAGCAGAATGCTGCATTTTCTGATTAATTCAACATCCATCGAAAACCTCTTTGCTCCAGCCTCCATTTAAGGTACTTGAAAAAGATATCCATCTTTTTTTCTGCCTTAAAAAGTGTGGTGCGGGCAGGTCACCTTTGCATGCCTGAGCTTTGGATTGTGTTTACAATCACGCGGTCGGGTCAGTGTGGCAATTCACAGGCAGGACGGTCACTTCAGACATCCACCAAGATGCAAGCGGCAAATTCGAAAAACCAAGTGTAAAAGCTTAGAATTAACCACATGCTTTTTTCCCACAACTTTTCAGTTAAGTCTGTTGCTGAGAGATTTCACTAGCCTACTGGGGGGTTGGACAGGTTTGTCTTCTAAATTGATGGAAGAGGGGAAAAAAAAGAAGAACATTCCCCAAAACACACAGCTCGGGGGAAAAAATTATTGAAGGTGCTCATGTTTCAACCAGTGCAAGACAGGACAAACAAAGGCCTGAAATGAAAAGAAATCCGCACGGCCTCCACACCTGGAATCCCCCCCATCAGATGGAATCCTGGGTATTGTTTCTTTTGACAGATGGTCTTTCACCTTTGACAAGGAAGTCACAAGCAACTGCAGGCAGCTCAGAAATTCCTCCACCTTTGTAAGTGGTCCGGGCCATGCTATCCCTTAGTGGTGACTCCAACTTTTCTCCTTCATTGCTTTAATATAGGAGCTAAAATAAAGCAGAAGGCTTCATCCTTCTCCCTTCCTCCAGTCCCCCCAAAAGTGTCAGCACACCTAACAGTGGTCTGTTGGACCACTGCTCATGCTTCTGGAATTTGGAAGGTGGGGGCTGCCCTTTTTGCCTCGATATCTTTTGCACAGAGAAAGGCACCGGGTAAATAGTAGGTATTCAGCCATTGCTTTTGAATATATAAGTGAATAAATGAATGAGTGAATGAACAAACGACCAAGAGAATCAAACAACTCTTCAGCCCCCTTTTTGAACACTAAGGAGAGAAACAGACATCTGTAGCATTAGGAGCCCTTGTCAGGGTTTCCTTCAAAAGTATCAAACTCCCAGAGTACTTGCAGAGCAGTTTGCAATCATGACATTCTCTCCTCCAAACTGTTCTTGAGTTGCACAGATGCCCCAGATTTCCCCTAAGATGAGGAAAGAGAAAGCTCAACTAACCAATGGACAGGCCTAGAGGTGGGAAAATAAGACCCAGGGCTCCTCTTTGGGTCTGGTCCCAGCCACCAGCACATGGTTCTTTCCCAAACCAACCAACCCCTTTCCCTAATTCCAGGGAGACACAAAAACAAAAGAGGCTGCCCCCAGCACCTACCCAGAAGGGCACCGTCACTGGGCATGACCACGCATTCCTCAGGGTACCACGGGCAGACCCTGCTCTACTGGGGCTCCCACCCCAACCTTCCTATGCTCCCACTGGGGTGCCGTGAGGAGGATGGTCCCTTTGTGGTCAGGTCAGCCATTTCCTGAAGGCCTTCCATGTGCAAAGTGGCTTGGGGCTCCACCAAGGGTGAGCAAACCAGCCAAGCAGTGGGAGAGGTGGAAATCTGTCTTAGGCCAAGACACAAATTTTCACTAGGCCCCTTTACTCCAATTTCCTGTAGCCTCTCTGTGTTGTGGTGGCTACCTCTAAAATCCAAGTAGGAGACCACCGCATTAAAAAGCCGGCCTTTGTGAGTTCAAGCCCCTCACCACTTTCCCGCACCATGATCCCTGCACATGCTGAGTCGCCACCTGGAAATTTCTTTTCCCAACAGGCAACTGACTAACTTGTACGCACACTTCAGATATCAATTCAAATGTCCCTTCCTCCTAGAGGATTTCTCTGGACCCTTTAATCTAAATCACCACACCACTTTTCTTTCCGTTTGAGCACTTTCCACTATCTGTCATTATTTGTTTTATTTTAGTATTAGTCTCTTCCATTCCATGAGAAGCTCAATGAAAGCAGAACAGCATCAGTTTTACTAATCACTCTATACCTAATGCCCAGCATGCAGTAGTTGTTCACTAATACTGGTATTCATTTTTATTTATTAGAGAACTTGTGGGTTTTCAGAACAATCACGCATAAAATAAAGGATTCCCGTATGCCACCATTATTAACACTTTGCATTGGTGTGGAGCATTTGTTTTAAAATAAGTAAATGTAAGAGCAAATGACTTTTGCATTATTTTCCAAATTTTATCACCTTTTAATTTTGTTTGATGTTTAAGTCTTTACCCTTTTGGTGTCACTTCTGAGTCTTTATCTTTTGATAGAGATTGTAAGGCCTTTATATTTATTATTTTAAAGAATGTTTGATCTTCTGTCATGTTTTTAGTTCCTTTTCTTTTTGCATTTTCCTGTCTGAGCTATATTTCATTTAGTTTATCATCTCTAGTAATTGGATAGGCAATTTTGCTAGTAAGATATCTTTACCATCTCAATAAACAGTCTTTAATCTACAGCTTTCTGATTATCAGCATCAAGAACAAAGTAGAATTTTGGCTTTCCCTTTTTTAAAGAGAAGAATGTAACATCCTTTTTTTCCTACCATATTCCTTTCTACTACTCTGACTTGTAAATATATCTGAAATTTGAAGTACAGATTATTATGATAAGGTACTATATATTTTATGTCTTCCCTTAATTTTTATGTTTTATTGAATTCAAATATCATACAATCCACCCATTTAAAATGTACAATCCAATGGTTTTTAGTATATTCACAGAGTTTTGCAACCATCTCCACACCCAATTTTAGAACACTGTCATCACCCCAAAAAGAAAACCCCATATCCATTAGCAGTCACTCCTCATTCCCACCCTCCCCCAAATCCTTCCCCAGACCCTGACCACCATCACCAGACTCTAGTTTCTCTCTACATAGATTTCCCTATTTTGGACATTTCATATAAAAAGAATCATCGAGTTCATGGTCTTTGGGGCCTGGCTCCTTTCACTTAGCATAATGCTTTTAGTTTATCCATGTTGTAGCATGCATTGGTCCTTTGTTCTTTTTATTGTCAAATAATATTCTCTTTTATGAATATACCACACTTTATTTATCCTCTTATCAACTGATGAGCATTTGGGTTCTTTCCATGTCTTTTCAATATTATGAATATTGTCAACACCATGAACATTCATGTACCTGTTTTTGTGTGATCATAAGGTACTCTTTTCTCGTGGTATATATCTAGGAGTGGAATTTCTGGGTCACAAGGTAAATCTATGTTTAAATTTTTGAGGAACTGCCAGACTGTTTTCCAAAGTGGCTGACCCATTTTACACTTCCAACAGCAGCTTATAAGCGTTTCAATTTCTCTACCTTCTCAGCAACCGTTTTTGTCCATCTTTTTTATCCTAGTCATCCTAGCGGGTATAAAGTAGTATCTCGTGGTTTTCATTTGCCTTTCCCTGATGCCTACTGATGTTGAGTATCTTTTCATATGTTTATTGGCTATTCATATATCTTTTTTTGAGAAATGTCTATGTAGATAGTTGGCCCCTTTAAAAAATAATAAAACATAAATGAACAAACTTTCTTTATTTCCACGTCCATTTAAAACCTATACTGTTTGACTTCTGGCATATTTTACTGACTTGAAATATCAACTGTAGTTAACTCTATTCTGTTACAGTGAAACTCAGAAGTTTTGCTGTAGTCTTTTTGTTTGTTTGTTATGTTTGTAATGCTTTTTGTAAAAGCTGGGTTGTCTTTTTGTTACTGAGTTGTAGGGTTTCTTCATATATTCCAGATATTATGTCCCTGAAGAGATAGATGGTTTGCAAAAGTTTTCTCCCATCTTGTGAAATTTTTCACTTTCCTGATGGTGCCCTTTAAAACACAGAAGTTTTAAATTTTGATGATGTCCAAGTTATTTGTATTTCTTTGACTGCTTCTGCTTTTGGTGACACAACTAAGAAACCACTGCCTAATCCAAGGTCACAAAGATTTAATACCTAAGTTTTCTCCTAAGAATTTTACAGTTTTAGCTCTTACACTTGGGTCTTGATCATCCCTTAGTTATTGAATCATTGTGTTTCACTTGTGATTATATTTGAATCAATTACTTAGGCTTAACTCTATTGCAAATCAGTTTCAACTATCGACACCAACTCCGTATGTCATGACTTCCCTATTCCTGAGCTCTTAATTGTGCTTCAGCTCAGAATCATCTTGCAATTATTCCCTAAAGAAATCCTTCTTGGAAGAAGGACAAGCAGGTATATAGTTTATATCTTCTTACCTATCAACAGTCTCCTTTCAGTTGCCTTCACACTTGAACAGCAACTTTTGACAGTGTAATTCTTAGGGCACAACCATTTCCCATCAAAATATTGTAGTCCTTCCTCCACTGTTTTCTGGAATGTTAGCATCATGGGCAAGACAGCCAGATTTTCATTTCTTTTGAGCAACCTATTATGTCTGTTTGAATACTAGTGTTTTTTTTTCTTTACTCTTACAATTCACAAATTTTGCCAGAATAAATCTAAATGTCAGTCTATGTGTATTAATTCTGACCAAATACAGTAAACCTTTTATCCTGGAAACTGAGATTTTCTTAACTCTTTCAGAAAGTCGTTCTTTATAAATCTTTGATCAATGCTCCGAGTCCAACTGGTGGGGAAGAGTTCCTTCTCCAGAGGTTCTTCAATTGGATTTCCATTCTGTGTAACCCATTTCTATCATTTTCTTTCTCACCATTCTCTTCTTTCTTGTCCTTCACCTCCTGGGAAATTGTCTCATTTATTCTCTATATCACTAATTAAATATGTAACGGCATATCTGCCCTGTACTGTCTCCTTCGTGGATTTTAATTCTGCTGTACCAAATTAAAGCTTTGTGTGATTTTATTATCTCACCCAGCTCCCATTTACTTTAAACTTATTATTTTTACATCTCAACCTGTATTCGCTATGGCATTTTGCTTCTTAGAAGCACTATCTTCCTGCATTCCATTCTGCATGCCAGTTTTCTAAAATTTATTCTGGTCCTAGAAAAGAAATCTTTTTCGAAGGTATGTTTTCTCTGAATATCCTGGATGGTTCCTTTCCTTTGGGCTGTAGTATGTGTTCATTGTCTTCAAGTTGGTTTTCTCTACTTACTCAAACTCCAGTGTTGTGAGATCTGCCTAATCTAGTACCAAGACCCGGGGTCAGTGGGTCTTCCTTGATCCTAAGGATCAATGTCCTATCTCAGATCTGCTGCTAGAGGGCAGGTTGACATACACCATGTCTACTCAGCTCTGCAGGAGGTGGTGGGTCATCTAGTTTTCCCAGGGGCTGGATGCTGTTGCATCCTGAACTAAGTGAGCACTTACCTCTGGATACACTTGTCTCCTTCTGCCCATAGGGCAATGTTAAATGCAATGGGCCAGCCACATGCTTCCCTGTCACTGGGCCATCTTGGAGTTGATAGACAGTGGCGGACGCCACACCAAGAGGGACAGCTAGCCAGTTCCCCAAGCATCATTAATCCTCTGAATCTCAGAACCAAAGAGAAGCAAGTGGAGGAAAGAAAATATTTCTTCTTCTCCCTTTCAGATAGGCAGGGTTTAGCCACTCTAATAAGGACACTGATGGCCCTTATCAACCCAGGCCCACTGTCCTTTACAGTCTATGAAAAGTCCTCACAGATTTTGACAAGAGTGTCCATTTTCTTTATATTTCTTAAATGCGTTTTGTCTTTTTCTATCTTCATATGTGTTGTAGTGGTACCCCCCATGAGGCAACAAAGACCGGCAGCTGGTTGTCATGTGAAATCTCAGGCCAGGCCATGAGTGTGCTTTGCAATGTCCTCCATGCTTTAGTCATCCACAGATTGATAAGAGAGCATTTCTCTGGCCTCCTAACCTGATGAGTCAATTTGCTGCCATTGCTTGGTCTCCATTAACCAACTCATTCATACCACCCTGAGCTCTGTGGCATGGTCTTTACAAGAGGCTCGAGGAGTCATAATCCCAGTGGGCTCAGAGTTCAATTCCTGGGAAGCCACACTCCCACACGGCAATGCCAGATGCTGACAGCAGTTTGGGAACTGAGATACAGCCAGAGTTGTTTCCCATGATCTCTTCTCTCTTTTTACTGCATGCTGCCCAATTCTTTAGACAGTCCTTTCCACTCATATTTATGGAACACCCCTTCTAAGCCAGGGTCATGTCACACCTGCTCTGATCCTAGCATACCTGCCCTAAACATCCACTGCAGAAGACTGGAGTACTCCAAGTGGCCCTTGAGCCATTGTGTTGCAAGAAGTGAGCCTCTCTCCAGTAGGCATATGGTCAGTTTCTTTTTGGATGTGATTCCAATCACTTGCATCCTTGGAACCCATACCTACCCCACTAATTTTCTGCTGCAGAAGTGTGTTAACAGCAGACCACCAGAACTCATCAGCCCAGCAAGCAATCTTCCCATGGTAAATTCTGCCACATGGAATTCTGACCACTTCCAGAAGTGCTCCTGTCTTTGTAGTGACTACACTCTCTCACCAACTAGTGCAGTGGTCTGGGATCAACTCTGGATAAGTCTCAGTCTATAACCACACCTGTCTAAGAGTCCCCAGAAGGAGCCTCGGACAAGGCACTGGTAACCACATGAGACCACCTTGGTAGCCTTGAACCCACTGCAGGTCAACCTAGTCCCTGCCCGGATTCTGCATGAGAGAGGGTGAAAGGCTGGCTAGAGAAATCCAGAAGACAGCTGTCTTTACCAACCTTACTTGCCTCAGAGAATACCCCCAATGAGTTTTATTTCTGGTGTACCCCCAATCAGAGCCAGAGAACTGTCCTGGTGCTCAAAAGTAAACCCCCCACACCCAAAGTAATGGCCAACAGTGGGCCTTCTCTTGTTCTGAGAAATCTTCAAGTAATCTTAGATCACAGACTGCACTTCCAAAAATCCCCTTCAGTGCCCAAACTGAGGCATGACCTTCAGGACTAAACTGCTACAAGCAGGCTGAACTCAGATTTCTGACAGTTACAGTTCCTGCCATAACCCAGAAAAGCCAGTTTTATGACAACTGTGGTCTCTACCTGCTCATTTTTCTCTGTCAGTCCATGAGCTGCTAGAAAGACCTACCTGGGTTACACTTTGAGGATGGCAGTGTGAGAAGATCACTGCTAGAAACTATGTTAAAAAGCAACCAGTTACAGTCTCTGGAAATTTTCCTGAAGGCATACAGCAAATGAGGAAACAATTACTCAGGAAAATCTACTAAAATTCAATAGGGACAGTGAGAGCCTGTGGCCCTTGAACCATCCCCAGTTTAGCCTGACAGAACCTCCACTCCAGGTGAGTGTGGCTAAGAGGACAAGGGATATGGAATCTTAAAGGGAGGGCAAGCTTCTAGCACCTCTCATCCCCTCCATCTCCGAACTGGGGAGGCTAAATTCCTGGAAAGATCACGGGATCCCTTCCTCCACCCAGTCCTAACTCATAGGACAGAATCTCCACAACAAGCAAAGCAGACCAAGAATACTGGGGTCCCAACTGTCCACGTCCCCGCTCACTCATAAGACAGAGGTCTCATGTCTGGAGAGTCAAGCTTGAAAACCAGAGGCTACCACCCCACTCAGTGATGGAATTAGTGGCTCAGAGACCTTGCCCAGAGGGAGAGGCAGTCAATAAGAACAGAAAGCTCCAAGGCTCTTCCCAATGACTAACTATTTGAAACAGAGTGTGGGAAAGTTCAAGGCATAAGGTGCTCTTGAAAATTAATGCAGATTTTGGTGGCAAGCAGAGAAGAGAAGTATTCTAGTTTGCTAATGCTGCAGAATGTAAAACACCAGAGATGGATTGGCTTTTATAAAAGGGGGTTTATTGGGTTACACAGTTACAGTCTTAAGGCCATAAAATGTCCAAGGTAACACATCAGCAATTGGGTACCTTCACTGGAGGATGGCCAATGGCGTCCAGAAAACCTCTGTTAGCTGGGAAGGCACGTGGCTGGTGTCTGCTCCAGAGTTCTGGTTTCAAAATGGCTTTCTCCCAGGACGTTCCTCTCTAGCAAGCTTGCTCCTCTTCAAAACATCACTCACTGCTGCACTGAGTTCCATCTCTTTAAGTCAGCACGTTTATATGGCTCTGCTGATCAAGGCCCACCCTGAATGCGTGGGGCCACGCCTCCATGGAAATATCCCATCAGTTATCATCTACAGTTGGGTGGGGCGCATCTCCATGCAAACAACCTAATTCAAACGTTCCAACTTAATCCCCACTATTCTGTCTGCCCCACAAGATTGCATCAAAGAATATGGCTTTTTCTGGGGGACATAATACATTCAAACCGGCACAAGAAGGCTGGTGGCTCCTCTTAAGAACAACAAGCTAGACGACAGGTCAGCAAGTTCACTGGAGAGAATGGCTAAAAAGAGCCCTCCTGGGATCAGAACAAACCTTGAAGACTAGCCTCAAAAACTAGGACCCCCACCTCTATCTCACCCACTCAATTTAATCGTATAAGACTGTTGTGCTAGTTTGTATATATTGTGTCCCCCAGAAAAAGCTATGTTCTTTAATGCAATCTTGTGGGGGCAGATGTATTAGTGTTGATTAGGTTGGAACCTTTGGATTTGGCTGTTTCCATGGAGATGCAACCCACCCAACTGTGAGGGACACTTTTGATTAGGGTGTGACCTCTTCATTGAATGTTTCCATGGAAATATGGCCCCGCACATTCAGGGTGGGTCTTGATTAGTTCACTGGAGTCCTATAAAAAGAGTTCACAAACAGAACCAAGATGACATTTTGAAGAGGAGCTGCAGCTAAGAGAGGACAAAATGGCCCAAGAGCAACATTTTGGAGAACACCATTTTGAAATGCAACCTGGGAGCAAGCAGACACCAGCCACATGCCTTCTGAGCTAACAGAGGTTTTCTGGATGCCATTGGCCATCCTTCAGTGAAGGTACCTATTGTTGATGCCTTACCTTGGATACTTTATGGCCTTAAGACTGTAACTTTATAACCAAATAAACTCCCTTTATAAAAATCCATTTCTGGAGTTTTGCAAAACAGCAGCATTAGCAAACCGGAACAACTGTGAAGCAATTTATATCCCAGGACATTGTTGAAAACCACAGAACCATCTGCAGGCAATCAGAAAGCCTAATAGCTGTATGTCATAATAATGAGGCAGACAACTTAGACAAAGAGAGCCCTGTTAAAAACCACTGTCACCCCAGGGTAACAGTGCATATACTCAAGGCTGTGCCCTCTGAGGAACAACCCGAAAGGTTTCACACTGAGAAACAGACTTCATTAAAATAGTCTAGCCAAGTCACCACACAGTTGGGTGGGTCGCATCTCCATGGAAACAGCCAAATCCAAAGGTTCCAACCTAATCAACACTAATACATCTGCCCCCACAAGATTGCATTAAAGAACATAGCTTTTTCTGGGGGACACAATATATACAAACTAGCACAACAGTCTTATACAATTAAATTGAGTGGGTGAGATAGAGGTGGGGGTCCTAGTTTTTGAGGCTAGTCTTCAAGGTTTGTTCTGATCCCAGGAGGGCTCTTTTTAGCCATTCTCTCTAGTGAACTTGCTGACCTGTCGTCTAGCTTGTTGTTCTTAAGAAATAAGCAAGAAAACAACAATAAAAGCAAGCCCTGGAGAAGGGATAGGGAAATCAGTATCCAGAGCACCTACACTATATTATCTAAACTGTCCAGGTTTTAACAGAACATTACAAGACTCACAAAGAAACATGACATTGTGATTCACAGACAGGACAAGGGGCAAGCAACAAAAACTGCCTGTGAGAAGCACCCAATGTCAGATTTAACAGGCAAATATTTCAAAGTAATCAGTTAAGAAATGTTCAGGGAACTAAAGGACACATGCTTAAAGAAGTAAAGAAAGCTACAATGACAATGTCTCATCGAATGCAGAATATCAACCAAAGATTGATATTTGGTTCCTTTTTATAATTATATTATAAATTATAAAAAGGAAATTATAAAAAGGAACCAAACGGAAAATCTGGAGTTGAAAAGTACAATAACAAAAATGAAAAATTCATTAGAAGGGCTCATCAGTAGATTTTAACTGACAAAAAAGAATCAGAAAACTTAAGGATATATTGATAGAGGTTATGCAGTCAAAGAACAGAGAAAAAAAGAATGAAGAAAAATCACCATAATGTTAGAGAAATGTGGGACACAATTAAGCACACCAATATACACGTAATGGGGGTACCAGGAGAGGAGAGGGAGAAAGCAGCAGAAAAAAAATTTATTTGAAGAAATAATGGTTGAAATCTTCCCAAATGTGTTGGAAAACAATGACCTACACATCCAGGAAACCCAATGAACTCCAAATAGCATAAACACAAAGAGATGCACACCCACACATATCATAGTAAACATGCTGAAAGACAAAGAGAAAATCTTGAAAGCAGCAAGAGGAAAACAACTCATCACATAAAAAAGAACCCAAATAAGGTTAACAGGTCATCTCTCATCAGAAAGAGTGAAGGCTAGAGGCAGTGGGATGACATATTCAAAGCACCACCAAAAAAAAAAAAAAAAAAAAACTGTCAACCAAGAATCTTACGTTCAGCATGATTATCTTTCAAAAATTAAGGCAAAAATAAAGACATTCCCAGATAAACAAACAAACAAAAAAAACTGAGAGAACCTGTCATTATCAGACCCACCTTACAAGAAATACTAAAGGAAGTTCTTCAGGCTGAAAACAAGTGACCCCAGATGGTAATTTGAATCCATATGAAAAAAGCAAAGAGCACTGTGCTGGTTTGGATCTACAATGTCCCCCAGAAAAGCTTTATTCTTTTATGCAACCTTGTGGGGGCAGACCTATTAGTCTTCTGATTAGGTTGGAACCTTTGACTGGGTTATTTCCATGGCATTGTTGCCCCGCCCATTCAGGGTGGTTCTTGATTAGTTTACTGGAATATTTAAGAGAGAAGGAAAGATCCAACACAGACCCAGATGCTTGCTGATGCTTAGAGATGCTTGGAGATGCAGACAGAAGGACATTTGGAGATGCTAAGCTAAAAATAAGGCCCAGAGTTTGCCCCAGAAAAACAAAGGGAGACCCAGAGACATTTTGGAGAAAGCCATTTTGAAATGCAACCTGGGAGCAAAGGACCAACAGACGCCAGCCACGTGCCTTCCCAGCTGACAGAGGTGTTCCAGACGCCATCGACCTTTCTTCAGTGAAGGTATCCTCTTGTTGATGCCTTAGTTTGACACTTCTATGGCCTTAGAACTGTAAGTTTGTAACCTAATAAATTCACTTTATTAAAGCCAATCCATTTCTGGTGTTTTACACAATGGCAGCTACAGCAAACTCGAACAAGCACCGATAAAGCTGAGTATGCAACTGTAAGAGAAAGCAGAGATGCATATTTCTTTCTATTTTCTTCTCTTAACTGATATAAAATTAAATTAAAACATAATTCATATTAGTGGTTGGAACACTAATATGCAGAAATGTAATATATTTGACATTAACAGCACAAAGGAAGTAGGTGGGATCACAGTTGCCTTGAGTAAGGAAACGTCGCTAGATGATGTCATGGTAACAAGTGGAGAGAACCAGAAATGATGAAATGAAGGTCACTATAACAAACTGTATGAATACATACGTGCTCTCCTTTCTTTTCTCAGCTTCTTTAACAGAAAATTAGATAAAGTAAAATTATGGCAATGTATTGTTGGCTTTGTAACATATATAGATTTAATACATAAAAATGATGGCACAAAAAAAGAGAAAGAAGGATAAAAGCTATTGTATTAGTTAGAGTTCTCTAGGGAAAGAGAATCAATGAGAGGTGTCTCCGACCATCAAATTGTAAAAGTGACTCACACAACTGTGGGTATGCACGAGTCCAAATTCTGTAGGGCAGTCAGCGAACTGCCAACTCCAAGGAAGATGTCCAATGAACTCCTCAGGAAATGAACCAGCAACTTCGACAAACTCCTCAGAAAATGAACTGGGATCTTCGACGAATGTGTTCAATGAACTCCTCAGGATACGAACTGGCAACTTCAACGAACTCCTCAGGAAATGCTTCACTGGGCAGCCGAAAAAGAAGTGAAGGTCCTCTATCTGTCTTGCTTATAAGTCTTCAACTGATTAATTGGATTAAATTCAGCCAATTGCATTCTCTCATTGTGGAAGGCACGCCCTTTGATGAGTCATCAGTCACAGCTGCAGTCAATTGACTGATGATTTAATAAACCAGCCTGTTGGTTTATTAACCAGCCTCAAACATCCTCACAGCAATTGTTAGACCAGTGTTTGCTTGACCAGACAGCTGGGTACTATCACCTGGCCAAGTTGACACATGAACCTAACCATCACAGCTATGTAGGAGTAACTTTTCTACATCTCACTAAAATATAAATCTGCAGTTGATTCTGATAAATTAAAATGCATATAATAAGTTCTAAAGCAGCCACTATAAAATTAACAAAATATAGTGAAAAAATCATTAAATGAATTAAAATTTTATACTACAAAATATTCACTTAATACAAAAGAAAACAAAGGAGAAATAGAGGAACAAAAAACTTTAAATGATATATAGAAACAAAAAATAAAATGGCAAATATAAATCCAACTATATCAATTATAATATTAAATATAAATGAATAAAGCAATCCAATCAAAAGGCAGAGAATAGGACGAAATATGATTTAACAACAAGAAAAAGAACACAAAGATCCAACTCTATACTGTCCATAGGAGACACATCTATAGTCAAAGATACTAATAGATTGAAAGTAAAAGGATGGAAAATGTACATAGCTACAATAATCAAGACAAGGTGATACTAGCATAAGGACAGACATACAGATCAACAGAATAGACTGGAGAGTCTAGAAAAAAACCCATTCCTTTTGGGACAATTGATTTTTTTTTTTTTAATGAGATTGTTCAGATACCATACAACTATCCAAAGATCCAAAGTGTACAATCAATTGCCCACGGCACCACCATACAGCTGTGCATCCATCAACACAATTATTTTTTTTTCAATTTTTAGAACATTTTCACTACTCCAGAAAAGAAATAAAGACAAAAAAAAAGAAAAACTCACATCCTCCCATACCCCTAATCACACCCCCCCTCCATTATTTAGTCATAGTTTTGGTATAGTACATTTGTTACTATTGATGAAAGAATGTTAAAATACTACTGACAGTAGTATATAGTTTGCAATTGGTATATATTTTTTCCCTATATGCCTCTCTATTATTAACCTCCAGTTATAGTGACATACATTTGTTCTAGTTCGTGAGAAAGATTTCTAATATTTGTATAGTTAATCATGGACATTGTCCACCACAAGATTCACTGTCTTATACATTCCCATCTTTTAACCTCCAACTTCCCTTCCGGTCACATGCGTCACTCTGAGCTTACCCTTTCCACCAACTTCACACACCTTTCAGCACTGTTAGTTATTCTCACAACATGCTACCATCATCCAAACATTTAAGTTCACCCTAGTTGAACATTCTGCTCATAATAAGCAATTGCTCCCCATTCTTTAGCCTCATTCTATATCCTGGTAACTTACATTTCATGTCTATGAGTTTCCATATTATATTAGTTCATATCAGTGAGACCCTGCAATATTTGCCTGTCTTATTTCACTCAATATAGTGTCCTCAAGGTTTCTTCATCAACCCATTTCTTTTAAGATGGTTTTGTTCAAACACTATACATTCCATCCTAAGTAAACAATCATTGGTTCCCGTACAGTCACGTATTTATGTATTGAGCACCATCGCCACTCTCTATACAAGGACATTTCTTCCACAAAGATGGAGGAAGAGTCAAAGAAGGCAGAGAGGCAAAAGAAAAAGGCAAGAGAGAGAGAAAAAGAAACAAACAAAAAAACTTGATAGCTAGAAGGTGACAAAAGGAAAGATAGCATTAACCTAAAGTAGAATAAAGAGTCAGACATCACCACCAATGTCAGGAGTCTCATACCCTTCCCCTATTCCCCACCCCGTCCCCTTATGCATTTAGTTTTGGTATATTGCTTTTGTTACATTAAAGGAAGCATAATACAATGATTCTTTTAATTCTAGCCTCTAGTTTGCATTGATTGTATTTTCCCCCCAATCTCACCCTATTTTTAACACCTTGCAATGCTGACATTCATTTGTTCTACCTCATGTAAAAACATATTTGTACCTTTTATTACAATCGTTGAGCATCCTAGGTTTCCCTGAGTTACACAGTCCCAGTCTTTATGTTCGTCTTTTATTCTGGTGTCCCACATGATCCCAGCCTTCCTCTTTCAACCATATTCACAGTCATCTTTGTTCAGTGTACTTAAACTGCTGTGCTACCATCTCCCAAAATTGTTTTCCAAACCTCTCACTCCTGTCTTCTCCTTTCTGTCTGCAGTGCTTCCTTTAGTGTTTCCTGTAGAGCAGTTTTCTTGTTTACAAACTCGGTCATTGTCTGTTTGTCAGAGAATATTTTAAGCTTTCCGTCATATCTGAAGGACAGTTTTGCTGGATATAGGATTCTTGGTTGGTGGTTCTTCTCTTTCAATATCTTAAATATATCACAACACTTCCTTCTTGCCTCCATGGTTTCTATTGAGAAATCTGCACATAGTCTTATCAAGCTCCCTTTGTATGTGATGGATTGCTTTTCTCTTGCTGCTTTCAGGATTCTCTCTTTATCTGTGACATTTGATAATCTGATTATTAAGTGTCTTGGCGTAGGCCTATTGAGATTTATTCTGTTTGGGGTATGCTGCACTTCTTGGATCCATAACTTTATGTTTTTCATAAGAGATGGGAAACTTTCATTGATTATTTCCTCTACTATTGCTTCTGCCCTTTTTCCTTCTCCTCCCCTTCTGGGACATGAATGACATGTACATTACTGATTTTCCTTTTGTCCTTAAGTTCCTGGAGACATTGCTTGTATTTTTCCAGTCTTTTCTCTATCTGTTCTTTTGTATGTAGGCTTTCAGGTGTTCTGTTCTCCAGTTCCTGAGTGCTTTCTTCTGCCTCTTGAGATCTGCTGTTGTATGTTTCCAATGTGTCTTTCATCTCTTGTGTTGTGCCTTTCATTTCCATAGATTCTGCCAGCTGGTTTTTTGAACTTTCAATTTCTACCTTATGTACGTCCTGTGTTTTCACTATACGGTTCATCTCTTTTGCCATATCTTCCCTAAACTTTTGAATTGACTTATTATTAGTTGTTTCAATTCCTGCATCACAGCTGAAGCGCAAGTTTGTTCCCCTGACTGGGCCATAACCTCATTTTTCCTGGTGTAGGTTGTAGTTTCCTGTTGTCTAGGCATGGTTTCCTTGGTTATCCAAGTCAGGTTTTCCCAGACCAGAACAGGCTCAGGTCCCAGAGGAAAGAAATATTCAGTATCTGGTTTCCCTGAGGGTGTGTCTTAGAAAACTGGTACACCCTGTGATGCCTCTGGTCACTGTGCTTTTCTGCCCAGCAGGTGGTGCCTGTTAGCCTATAATTCTTGACTGGTGCAAGTTCTGAATGAAAGGCAGGTAGTAGAGCTGGGCCCCACCCCTTTCCTCTTATAGAAGATAGACGCCCTATGGGGAGGTCATTAGCATTTCAATGGTCTCTCTCTGCCTGTGCTATACTCTTGTCCTGGTCACAGAACTGGGAATGAAAATGGCTGAGGCTTTCTCCACTGAGTCGAAAAAGGAACAGAGCTAGTCTGAAGCGACCCTCTGGCTCTCCAAGGTCAGTCGTCACCCAAAGCCTCTGTCTACTTATTGGGGATTCCTACCTCGTGGTCAGCAGTTCACACTCGCTAGTTAAAGCCTCAGTTGGAGCTCAGCTGAGCTATATTTGCTTGCTGGCAGAACATTTCTCTCTGGTACCAGGAGGCTTTGTAGCTCAGGCTGTGGGGGAGGGGTCTCCGGATTTGGATACACAGTTTTTACTTTCAGATTTTAGGCTGTGATCTCAGGCATTCCTCCCAATTCAGGTTGGTGTATGATGAGTGGATGGTCACATTTGTCCCCTTGCAGTTATTCCAGATTATTTACTAGTTGTCTCTGGTTTTTTTAGTTGTTCCAGGGGGACTACTTAGCTTCCACTCCTCTCTATGCCACCATCTTAGATCAATCTGGGACAACTGATTTTTGACCAGGGTGCCAAGCTCGCTCAATCGGAAAAGTCTTTTCTACAAATGGTGCTGGGGCAACCCCATATGCACATACAAAAGAGGGAAGATGGACCTCTATCTTAAACAATATTCAAAAAATTAACTCAAAATGGACTAAAGACCTCAAGTAGTTGCTAAAACTATAAAACTCTTAGAAGAAAACATAGGCATAAACTTTTCTGACCCTAGATTAGGCAATGATTTCTTAGATATGACACCAAAAGTACAAGAAACCAATGAAAAAATAGATGTAGTGGCTGTGATCAAAATTAAAACTTCTGGGCTTCAAAGAATACCACCAAGAAAGTGAAAAGACAACTCTCAGAATGGAAGAAAATTTTTACAAATTATGTATCTCTTAAGGGACCTGTATCTAAAATATGAAAATTACTCCTATAACCCAATAATAAAAAGAGAAATAATCAATTTAAAAATGGGCAAAAGATCTGAATAGACAGTTCTCCAAAGAAGACCACAATGAGATACCCCAAAGAAACACCACTTCCCATCCACCAGAGTGACTGTAATAAAAAGACAGGCAATAACAAATGTTGATGCAAATGTGGAGATAGTGGGACCCTCTTAAACTGCTGGAGGGGATGTAAAATGGTGTAGCACTTTGCAAAACAGCCTGGCAGTTCCTCAAAAGTTTAAACATAGAGTTACCTTATGGCCCAGCAATTCCACTCCTAGGTATATATGCAAGAAAAACAAAAGCTTATTTTTACACAAATACATATGCACAAATGTCCATAGCAATATCATGCATAATAATTAAAAAAAATCCATTAACAAATTAATGGATAAATAAAATGTGGTATATCCATGCAACGTAATTTTTTTTTGGCAATAAAAGGGACTGAGTACTGATGCCTGCTAAAACATGGATGAACCTTGAAAATGTTATGCTAACTGAAAGAAGCTAGTCACAAACAACCACAAATTATACGAAAAGTCCAAGTAGGCAAATCCAGAGAGACAGAAAGTTGATTGGCAGTTGCCTACGGCTGGCATGGGTTGGAAAGAAATACGAAGTGGCTGCTAATACATATGGAGTTTCTTTTTGGAGTGATGGAAATGTTCTAAATTAATTTGGGTGATGGCTGCAAAACTCTGTGAATATACTAAAAACCACTGAATTATACACTTTGAATGAGAGAATTATATGGTATGTGAATTATAGCAAACAAAGCTGTTATTAAAAAAAGAAAGAAAAAAGAAACACCTACCTACCAAAAATAGAAGAAAGAAAATATTGCAAGTGAACGGAGAGAAAATATTTGCAAAGCATCTATCTGATAAATAACTTGCATGCAGGATATATAAAGAATCCTATAACCACATAATAAGAAAAAAAGTTTAATGGGCGAAAGATTTGAATAGACACTTAACCAAAGAAGAAATACGGAAAAAAAAACACACATGAAAAGATGTTCAACGTCATTAGTTATCAGGGAAATGCAAATTAAAATCACAAGATACCACAATAAATCCACTAGAATGGCTACAACCAAAAAGACTGACCATCCCAAGTACCTGCAAGGATGCTGAGTAACGGAACTGAAGGTGGGAATATAACATAGTACTACCATTCTGGAAAATTGTTTGGTGGTTGTGATGGTTTGAAGCTGTATGTACCCCACTAAAAATCATGTTCTTAAAGCTAATCCATTCCTGTGGGTGTGAACCTACAGTGAGTGGGCCATTTTGATTAGGTTATTTCGGTTGAGACATGTCCCGGATGGGTCTTAGTCCTATTACCGGAGTCCTTTATAAGAGATGAAATTCAGAGAAGCCTACAGAGAAGCTGAGAGAGAAAAGCCAGAGAAGCTGAGAGAGAAGGACACAGAGAAAACAGAGAAGCCACTGAAGCCAGAAGCTAGAAGCAACAAAACCCGGGAGAGAAGGGAGAGAACAGCAGACGTCACCATGTGCCCGGCCATGTGACAGAGGAGCTGGGGATCACCCGTAGAATCATCTCTTGATGTCTTGATTTGGACATTTTCACAGCCTCAGAACTGTATCCTTGTAAGTTAATAATCCCCATTGTAAAAGTCAACCCATTTCTGGTATATGGCATTTTGTCAGCTTTAGCAAACTAAAACAGCAGTTTCTTAAAAAGTTAAACAGAACACCTATCTTATTATCCAGCCATCCTGCAATATTTATCCAAGAAGAAAAAATAAATTTTAAAAAAAGCATGTCAATTTAAAGGCTTGTACACAAATGGTCATAGCTTTATCTGGTGCAGCCAAAAATGGAAATAGACAAATGCATAAACAAACTATAGATCATACATATAATGGACCACTATTTAGCAACAAAAAAAGAATAAATTATTGATACAAAACACAACACAGATGAAGCTCAAAATAATTATGATGAGCAAAAGAAGCCAAAAAAGAGTATCTACTATATATAACTGCATTTATTATAGTATATAAAATGCAAACTAATCTATAGTGCCAGAAAGCAGATCAGCAGTTCCCAAGGAGGCATGCAGGGAAGGAAAGAAAGAGGGAGAACCAGGGAGAAGGAGGAAGCGTTTGAAGGTGATGGATATGTTCGTTATCTTGGTTGTGATATTGCTTTCACTGGTGGATCCATACATCAAGACATACATCAACCTGTATGTTTTAAATATGTCCATTTTACTGTATGTTAATTTTACCTCCATAAAGCCAAAATTTGATTGACTGATTGACTGATTGACTGAATGATTATCTTCCACACTCCTGACACAAAGATCAGGGACAAAGAGAAGAATGGCTGGCATGTTCTCTCCTCCCTTTAGGAGGGCTCGTCCATGTAGCCTGTGGAAAGGCAACTCTAAGAAAAAGAGGATAGGAATGGGACTTTCCTCATTAGGGGTGTCGCCTACCTGCAGTTATAGAGGCTTGTGGTGTTCTAAATAGGCCCCCAAATCCTTGGACATTGAAAGGGGGAGTCTGTCACCACTCCCCTTGGACCTGGGTGGCCTTGAGATGGCTTCAACCAATACAGTGGAGCAGAATTGACACTAGGCCATAAAGGGGGTGGGGGGCTTCTGCCTGGTTGGAGCAGAACATACAAATACAGGTTGATATATAAGCTTTGATGTACGGACCCACCAATGAAAGCAACCTCACAACCAAGACAATGAACATATCCATCACTCTTGCATTTGGAGCCCTGCACTGTCAGGTAAGAAATATGACTACTCCGAGGCTGTGAGGAAGCCCAGCCACACAGAAAGGCCACATGCAGGTGCTCCAGGTATGAGTTTGAGTCCTTCAGTCATCCACCCCCAGTGCCAGACACGCGAGGGAAGGAGTTATCCAGGTCACTCCAGCCCCTACAATTCAAGTTTTCCCAGGTGTTCCGGTTTGCTAACGCTGCTGTTTTGCAAAACACCAGAAATGGATTGGCTTTTATAAAGGGGGTTTATTTGGTTACACAGTTACAGTCTTAAGGCCATAAAGTGTCCAAGGTAAGGCATCAACACAGGGTACCTTCACTGGAGAAAGGCCACTGGTCTCAGGAAAACCTCTGTTAGCTGAGAAGGCACATGGCTGGTGTCTGATTGCTCCCAGGTTGTGTTTCAAAATGGCGTTCTCCAAAGTGTCAGCTTTCAATGGCCATCTTCAAAATGTCTGTCTCAGCTGTAGCAGCAAGCTCCTTCTGTCTGAGCTCTTACATAAGGCTCTAGTAAACTAATCAAGACCTACACTGAATGGGCGGGGCCACATCTCCATGGAAATTATCTAATCAGAGCTATCACCTACAGTGGGTGGGTCGCATCTCCATGGAAATAACCTAATCAACACTAATACGTCTGCCCCGCAAGACTGCATCAAAGAACATGGCATTTTGGGGGACATAACACATCCAAACTAGCATACCAGGTGAAGCTGCGACATTGTGGTACACAGGAGAGCTATCTCTTTTGTTCCCTGTCTGAATTCCTGACCCAGAGAATCTGTAAGCATATTAAAGTGGTAGTTTTAAGCCAGTGAGTTTTGGGCTAATTTGTTACACGGCCAATAGTAGCTAATACAGGGGTAAATCCAGACATTTGTCGTTTTCTCCCAGGATGAGCTAGGCAGATACTCTTATGCCTTGCTCATGCTTCCAAAGCCCAAATCAGGGAAAACAACCTACCTTTATTACCTGCGCTAACCTGGATTTATGCACTGGGGATCCCTCAAGAACACATGCCTAAAGAATCGTCCATTGAGTAGCCTCCTGCCTATGTGTGACACCGACCTTGAACATGACTTCCTCCCTCCACTGCCCTTGGGAGACGGAGAAGGTGGCTGAGAGGGGACAGTACCAGAAACTGAGTAGCACTTTTCAAACACCCCCAGACAACGGTTGGCCCAGAGATAAGAGGCCAAGTTTGGCGAAATCATCTAAGCCACCTATGGGGACATCTGTCATTTTGCCCCAGCCTGATAATGGAATATCTCTTTGTGTATTGGGCCCATGCAAAACCAACGGGGCTGTCTGCCACCTGGCCCCACCTCCCTGCTGCATGGGTGCCCCCATTACCTGGACACAAGGGGGTTCTCCGGTCCTTGGGCAGAGTGACTGGCCCAGGGAGGGGCATGTGGCCCTGCAGAACCAATGCGGTCATTTTATGAAGTCCGATGTGACTGGTTTCACAGGCACCAAGAATCATGCAAACCCGCAGCTGCCAGGGGCCACCTCTGCTGCCATTAGGGAAGACCCGCCTAAGGATTAAGCCAAAATAGAAGAAAATAGAGGCGAAAGGAAGTAAGGGAAAGCAACAAAGTCTCAGCGGCATTGCTGAAAACCCTGCATCCAGCCATGACTGACGCTAATATTACCTGAAGGACTTTTCATACATAAGCCCACAGATACCCCTTTTAAATTTTTTCCTGAGCTTGAGATGGAGAGAGTTTCCACCAACAAGGGGGCCCCCTCCTGTTTCTGGTCCCTAAATGAGCCTTCATGTTTACTCAGCTGTACTGGGAATCATGCAGTTTTGCAGCTGAGCATTTAGGGAGGGATAAAATGAGATAACGATGCAATGGGCCTGGGCCTGAGCCAGGTGTACGTCACACGTCCTCTGAGTGGCCCTGGATGTCAGATTTCTGATGCCGTCTGGAACGGCACAACCAGCGTGAGCTCCTGCAGACCTCTCTGCAGACACGACTGCCTCCCAGCTATGGATCTAACCAGGCACCCAGCCATGCACACCTGGCACACCCACAACTGGGAAACCATCTCTGCTCATATAGAAGTGTCCCACTAAGAGAATCTAATCATCACACATCTGATCTAGACAAACAATTATGGTGTGTTTTATTTTTTTTAATGAAAAGTGCAAAATCAACCAACAAGTGCTTTCTGAACAGCTGGTACACATATGCTAAAAACATCTTCCCTTCACAGAAGGATCCACTCCAGATTTCTTTTTAAATGATCAGCTTTTCTACTTAATTTAAAATTTGATTCATTTTACCAAAATCTCACTTTTTAAACAACTTTTCAGCAACATCTAATACCTAAAACATCATGTCCTCTGGAACATAACCATCTCCACGTTTTTCCCACATACAAATGTTCCAAACCTATTTTTAATAATGACTGGGAATTTATCTACATTTCCAGCAAAATCTTGCTCTCCCATTTTTTTGGGAAAAGAAAAAGAAAATGATTATGTAAAACAATTCTCACATACACACCCCACAAACTGTCTTACAGTAGAGCCTTGTAAGAAAGTTATTATAAAATATTTTCTGGCCACCAGAATTGATGTTCAATCATCTGAAACGGGCTGAGAAGAGGCCACTTGTCACAGACAACTGGAAGGAAAAAAGCAGAGAGTGACAGTTGTAAATCTCAGACTCCCCAAAGACAAAGCAAGCCACAGAGCTCCTGAATCACACGAGGGTAAAAACCTCAGGCTCCTCCCGAAGAAAAAGCCTATGATGTTAATACAAGTGGTCATTAAATGAGAGTAATATTTATATTAAAACCTGAAAATGGTTTCCTTCTTCCTTGCTCTTGCTAAATGCTTTCCCTTTTGAGGTGGTTCTTGGTGTACCAGAACTCAAAGTAACTACTCTTTAATGCACTTGAAACTGGAATATCTTCAAGAAGTCTATACTGTCAGCGTTCATGAAAAGAAAAAAAAAAAAGTCATGGGAAAGGAAAACAGAATCCCGGGACTCGGCTCTCCAACTTCGCTCTGGCTTACTTTCTCCAGTGGATGATCCAGTGCGGAATCTCCAGGGAAGTCTGACTCAGCGGTGTCCCTGGGGGGCTGGGGGAAGGTCCCCCCACCTGGACACAGGTTGAGCACTCGCTCTACACCCGGGCCAGGTGAGTTAAGGGAGCCACACTGGATTCAGGACCATCAGTGTCTTGTCTTGTTTCTTCCCAAGTCACCCTATCCCCAAATCTAGCAATCATCTAGCTCCTACTGTAAGCAGGGCATTTTCCTGGGGAGTACAGATATTTTCACAACACACACATCCCATGTGTCTTTTTAATTGCACACTCCCTGTTTTCTACCATGGCTGGAATCTGCATTCCAGCAGAGCTACCCTCCTGGCCCTGCTCTCCCACATATCACCACTGACCATGTCTGGGGTCAGCCCTAGGACGGAGCCTCCCCAACAATCTACTAAGGAGACGGAGGTCTGCAAAAGGCACACCATGCCCAAGACCACACAGTTTGTATGTACTGTGGACCTAAAGCACAGGCCTGCCTGGCTCCAGGGTTATTCCTTGTCATACTGGGCTCTGCAGAGTTCTCTCTGTGCTCCTCAAAACCCATACCCCCTGGCTTCGTGATATTCTGGTCCCTACACGGTGCCAGGCGTGCTGATGGCTTACAAAGTTACAGACGACACCAGTTGTTCCCTTCCGCTGGAATGATTGTCTTGCAATTCCATATCAAGTCCAGCAGTGTCAAGCCCAGCTCAAAACTCGCTCCCTGCCTCCCCCCAGTAAGCATCCCCGAAACCCAGTCACCACCTCCTTCCTTCTCCAGCTTCTCAGATCCCCTGGCTCCTGCCCAGCTTGCATTAGAGTTGGGGTGCCCAGGCATGTGTGTGGCTCAGGCCCATGCCCCAGCCCCAGCCCCTGATCTGCAGCAAAAGCCAGGCACACACATTCTGGTGTGAACACTGCATGGAGAGGAAGTGGCGCTCAGAGCATCTTCAGATGGATTCTCCAAGAGACCTTCTAAATTCTTATGCAATAGCGTGTCATCTCAAACCAGAGAAAGGAATAACCAGGCAATTCCTCAAAGTAAACATGAAAAATCTCACTCTTTAAATGGGATTGGCTGGGACCCAGAGACCCTTCCAAGGGCAGGTCCAGGGAGGGGAAATGAGGCAGGGATGGAGCAGGTAACCTGCTGTGGAGGGGATCTGCAAAAGCTCGTGTCACTGCAATAACCAAGATGTAGGTGGCCGGCTTGGAAACCCTTATTTATATGGAATAAGGAGGTTTTCCAAACCTAGAGGCAAGCCAACAAGGCCCCTGACAGAAATTAACTGAGGGCCTCAGCCTCGGTGGTTCTGTCACTATTCGGTTACCAACAAAATGATTAACTCTTTTGCAGAAAGGAAATCAACAGTCCAAACGTGGCTCAAATGATGAACTGGGACAGTGTGGGATGAAAATCTGAACACTGAGCTCTGCCTTCTGCCAACCGTTAGCTCTACATGGCGAGAATACACCTCCACGTCATGGCCAGGAGTTAGAGCAGGTGAGGGGAAACAACGACTCCCCCAAAAGCAGAGTCAGAACACCGACAGCCGGCCTTGGCAGTGATGGGGGACGGTTTAGTTTTCTTGGAGAAAAGCTGCACTTCTTTAAACACTGACATAAAGAATGGCTCGTTACTTTTGTGGGGCCCAGACAGCCAACCAGGGACCCCCCCCAGCCCCCCAACGGACCAGTGGGACCCCAGCATATAAGCTCTGGCTCCAAATACTGGCTGTTTCTTTGGAGTGGAGAGAAGCAACTTCCCCATGCCCAATCTTCCCTGTGCCTGAGATCTGGCGTTGACGCCCTGAGTGGGAGGTGGCCTGACGGCAAATGTGAGTGAGCTGGCCCCACTGTCTCCTGCATGGGGGCTGTTCCCAATGCCGACCACCAATGAAGCCTGACGTTTTCTGATCAACAGGGCAGGAACAATCCCAGCTTTCTTGCACTTTTTCCCTACGGTTCACTTTCCAGCTCCATCCAAAACCCAGTGACAAGGCGTGTGATCTGTGACTTGCTAATGGACTGAGAAGGGCCCGAGCTCCTCAGCCTGAAGGCAGTGCATGCAACCCCCTGCCAGTTCCAGTTCCAGCCAGCACATTCCCTGTCTGGTCGTGCACAAGCAATTGCCCGGCATTTTGCAAGCGGGCGGTGCAACACCAACCTATTGCCTTCGCTGCTGGAAAGCGCCCAACCCGACTGGGCAGCTGTCCTGCAGAGATTCTGAGCTGGGCTTTTCCATGAGCAATGAGTGGACTGATGAGGCTAGACCTTTTTGCAGAAGGAAAAACAAAACAAAACAAAACAAAAAAACATGCAACCCTAAAGGCATTGCTGAAAAAGACGGAAGAGCGGCAGTCAGCAGCCTGTCCGTTCTCCCTCTCCTGCCCTCCAGTGCGGTTCCTCCTGCTGGGATGGAAGCCCGGCCTCACTCGCTTGCTCAGTCACACATTCTCCCCGCTGATTCGAAAATCAGACACTTCTGCAGGAGTTGGCAGGGGGCCAGCGCTCTCCACCCCCACGGCTCCCTGGAACCCCGAGTCAGCTCGGCGGCCTGGCCCGTGCCCTCTGGGAGCCAACAGTCCCTCCTCCATCCTGGGCCCCAGAGCAGCTGCCAGGAGTTTCCCTGAGCCACCTGGCCAGCTCCAGCCGGGGTGCCCTTTAAATAATAAACTCTGCATTCTTGGTCTGTCTGCCTCTCGAGGCAGATTTTCCTATTTAAGCTGGAAGCCTCCTCTGCTTTGAGTTACTGAAGCGGGGCGGGCCGGTGTTGCATAAGAGTACAGCAGGGGCTGGGAAGAGAAGGGTGCACTCCACATCCAAGTCCTCCGTTTGGTGGAGTTGCTTGTGGGAAGAAAGGATTCAGACACACATGCACACGGAGAAATGGCACTATAGGCCTTTCTCTTTTGGCTTCGGTGTTGGAGTTTTAAATTTTCTTGCTCAATCAGTAATAGGGATATTCAAGAGAGGCCCGATATGCTGGCCTGGTAGTGCTATTTGTGTGTTCTCACAGAGAACATATCCAAAAGATAAAGGAAGAAGGAGAAAGAAAATTATTGAACATTGATGGTGAGCTCAGTGCTTAGATCTGTGACAGAAACAAGGAGATATATGTATAGGTTTGTGGTTGGCTGAACACTGATTCCCAAAGATGCCTGTGCCCTGATTCCCAAAGCCTGTGAATACGGTACCTTCCATGGCAGAAGGGGGTTCTGCAGATGGGATTAAGTTAAGGATCTGGAGATGGGAAGATGACTCTGGAATATCCAGGTGGTCTCAGTGTGATCACAAAGGCCCCTGTAAGAGGGAGGCAAAGGGAAATTTCACTGCAAAACACAATTGTCAGAGTAAGTAGCATAAGAAAGGCTCTACCAGCCATTGCTGGCTTTGAAAATGGAGGAAGGGGCCACGAGCCAAGGAATGCTGGCAGTCCCCAGATGCTGCAGAAGGCGAGGAAACAGATTCTCCTCTGGAGCTTCCAGAAGGAATGAAGGCCTGCTGACACTTTGATTGGAGCCAACTGAAACTGATTTCAGACTTCTGATCTGCAGAACTGTAAGGCAATAAATTTGTACTGTTTTAGGCCACTAAGTTGGTGGTAATTCGTTACAGTGGCTACAGGAAACTAAAGTATGGGTCTTGTCTTCCAGCCAAAGTGCTTTGGACCCAAGTGAGGCAACTAACAGCAGAAAAAGGTAAGTATAATACTCAGAATATAGCCAAAGCACCCCTGGATTCCAGAAAACTGAGGCAATCCTGGTGGACTTCTTGGAGAAGGTGACATCTTGGAGAAGGTAACATCTTGGAGAAGGTGACAACATCTAGGCCTCCAAAAACAAGATGGATTTTCAAGAACAGTTATATATATATTTCATTCCAGACATTTTCTGAAGACAAACATAGCTTTAATACACCAAGGTCCTTGTGACATAGAAATCTGCAATCTAGTTTGAACCACATTAAGTAATACATTGCTTAATTATTTAATACATGAAGTAAGGGGGGACCTCGATGCATACTAATTTGTAAACCTAGATGAAATTTGCTAGAAAAATTCAATTTACCAAAATTGCTTCCATTAGCCATGCAAAGCTTAAATAGATTACTTTTTATAGAAGAATCAGAGACAGTTATGAAGAAACTATAGCCACATAAAAGCACACAGCTGCGAAGGTTCCACAAAGGATTCTACCAAACTTTCTCAGACTAGACAGCCTCAGTGATTCATAAATTGCTCCAAGGCACTGAAAATAAAGGAAAGCTTCCACACTTTTTTTTATGAAGCTAGTGAAACATCGATAACTAAACTAACAATGGCAGTAAACACAAAAAAGAAAATTACAGAGCAACATCACGTATGAGTATTGATACAAAAAGCCTAAATAAAATATCAGCAAATAAAATGCAACATCTCTTTAAAGAAATAATATACCACAGCCAAGTGAGAATTACTCCAGGAATTCAAGATTGGTATAATATTAGAAAATCCATTCACATAATAACACCAAATTAACGTGGTTATGGAGAAAAATCACATGAAGGCCTCCACGATGCTGAAAAAGTCTTTGGCAAATACAATACCCATTTCTGAGTTAGAAGAAAAACTACACTCACACTGGCCAAATCTGAGACAACTTGAGCATCAAAATAAATAAATACAGTAATGAGAATCCTTCGAGTAAAATAAGAATCTATAAGACCACACTGATACAAAACAAATAAGTGGGGAATACGGGGAAGCCGTCCTTGCTCTAGCCCACCAACTAAAATGTGCAGAAAATGCTGGAGTTAGAGAAGCACCATTCTGAAACCATCACAGTCATAAATGAGTCAGCTGAGAATCCTCAGCCTGTGCTAATGTGTGTGGAAGTTTGATGAAGAACAGGATATTTACATAATCTCAAAGTGTCCCCACAAATGATTCATTAATTACATATGGAATTAATGTAATTAAATGTAATGAAATTACTAACTTTATTATGAGTGGAGTGACCTAGAAATACAGCCTTAACCCAGTAACGAAAGCTAACCCCTCCAGTAATGGGATAAACAGCACGAGCCTCCGGATATGGTACACTGAGAAGAACACAACTCCACTTCTGTGTTATTCCTGCCCTAAATGCATAACCTACATGTAATCCTGAAGAAGCTTCAGATAAAACCAAATCTAGAGATGTTCTACAAAATAACTAGTCTGTACTCTGAGCCAAAAATGTGAAGCTCAAAGGCGAAGCAATTGCCCTAGATTAGAGAAGACTATGGCAACATGACAACCAAATGCAATGCATGATCCTAGATTGGGTTCTGGACCCATTAAAGAAAAAACTATAAGACATTATGGAACTATTGTCAAGATTTAAATATGAACTGTATATAATAGTTGTGCGTCAATGTTTACATATCCCGAGTCCAATAAATGTACTATGGTTAGTACGAAAAAGTCCCTGTTCTTAGGAACTATAAACTAAAGTCTTTACAGCTAAAGGGATATGATGGCTGCAAATTACTCTCAAGTGGTTCAGGAAAAAAGTGTGTATGTGGAGAGAGGAAGGGAGAGTAGAGGAAGTTGGGAAGAGAGAACAAACAAATGTAAAGCAAACTGGGCAATATGTTAACAATTGATAGATTTGGATAACGGGTATAGAAAAGCTCTTTGCAACTATATGAAAACAAGGGTTCACAAAAAGCCTAGGGGCATGCAAATAAAGGGGACAAGGATAAGAGAAAAAAGTTACTCTTGAGTCTGGGTGATTAGAAAATTTGGGGTAAGGACATTGGGTATTGGTTTGGGGGAGGCAGGCATCTTCAGACAAGGCTTTGATGCAGAAACCCCAGGTTACCAGGTAAGGGCTACGCTTCCGGCCAGCCACTGCAGACGTGAAGCTGGAGCAGAGGGAAGATGTGGGACTAGAGACAGAGACTGGGAAGATTTCCAGCGAGCGGTGACTGCTCAAGAATGGAAATGGATAAGGATTCCACGGCAGCAAGAAAAAGAAAGAGCAGCAGAAGGCCACAAGTGCACCCTGGAAACTGTCCACATTTGGAGGCAGGGGAGGAGGAGAAGCAGGGCCATCCCAGGAGGAAGCATTTCATAAATTAGGACAGGGAGAAGCACAAGGAGTGAGGGATTACTGCTGTCCAACACCGCTGTGCGTGCCAGGAAAACAAGGCAGAGGAAAAAAACCACGTGCTGTGTTCAAATAACATGGCTAGGATTGAGTTCTGATGCTTCAGTCCCTGTGAGCCCGACTGGTCTCAGGTCAAAGGCAACCAGAGAGCTGCAAAAGATGCTAGAAATGCTGCACTGAAGGCGAAAAGGGGGGCAAGGAGGGGTGGAAAGCAAAACTTTCACCTTGTGCGCCAGGTACCAACTTCGGGAGCAATGAGCCACTACCAAACAGCATCGTCCCATGTTTCACCACTGGCTCAGGTTGCGAAGGTGCAACAGTCGATCTGCTGATTTGTCCCTCCCCTCCCTTTCCTTTCTTCCCCACCCTGCCCAGCAAACACCACTGGGGATCAGAAATTCCTTCTACTCCACATCCCCCTAGGTTGGCACAACGAGGAAGGGGTGTTTGGAAGATTGGAGGCCTTATCCCTAGAGTTTCCCAGAACAAGACTGTTCGTGGCGTGCAAATCCAAGTGTCAGCAACCATCTGCCAGAACGTCAGCTCCTTGAGGACATTTCCCCTCTTTTCACTACAGCATCCTCGGTGCCCAGAACAGACCTAGCACATGGCGGGCACCAAATAAACATAAGTCAGATGACTCAATTACTGCCTTGGATAATAGGGCATATTACAAGTTCAAATATACACAGAGACCTAAAAGTAAAATAGACTCAAGCCAATTTAGAGAAAACACACACACACACACAAACACACACACACACACCACAAAGTCACCAACAGCTTGAAAGTATATGGAATACTATTATTATTCTCACAGATTGAAACAGTGTCTCCAGCCTGGCTTGTCTGTTTGTCCTGATTCCCCAGGAACCAGCCCAGAAAGCAGAGCGTCCAAGGGAGAACCACAGAGTGCAGGCGGGCACACCACGGTAAGAGAGAGTGACCTTCCCAGATGGCCTTACAGAGCCTCCAAGTAGGGATATGTAGCCCAGGTCTGCCGTGCTCTGTCCACATACCTTTGGAGACCTGGGAGTTACTTTTGCTGAATAACAAAATTTTTGGAAGGATGGAAGGATGGCAGGTGGAAAGAAAGACAGGATGGAAAGATGGAAGGATGGATGGATGGAAAGGATGGAAAGGATGGAAAGGATGGAAGGACGGACAGACAGATGGAAGGATGGAAAGAGTGCAAGGGTGGATGGATGGATGGATGGATGGATGGAAAGAGCAGAAGGATAGGAGGATGGAAGGAGGGAGAGAGGGATGGAAGAAAGGAAGGAGGGCCTGCTTTTGGGGAGCCCAAAGTGAAACACTTCCATAGACAGATGACATCTTATTTCTGAAATACTACTACTTTCCACTTAATGAAAATACATTTGCATTCGCTCCTTTAACTCACAGCAACCTGGTGAAGCAAAACTATTTAAGAAAAGTATTATCCCTCTTTTACAGATGGGGAAACTTAGGAATAAGAAATTAGCTGACGTGTCTCTGCACCTCTGCGCCATTGTGTGCTAGGTGGCTACATCAGAACCCGCCCAGGGCTGCTGGGTCTCTGTCCAGCTCAGTGTCCTCTCCCAGGCCGCATGGGCAGGCAGCGGTCAGTGTCCGTTCAACAGCATCTCACAGGCTTCAAATCCACTGAGTCATACAGCCTCAAGGAATAGTAACAGCAATGGTACTTGTATAGAGTAGTATTATTAGGATTTAATTTTATCCTTCCAGGATGGTGCTTAATAAACATCCTCCACCCACCCAAACACCCCAAAAGAAAATCCAAAAGATTTTCTCAATTGCTTGTCTTAAAAAGAAATAAAACTAAAATCAGAGGCATGCAGGCAAACACATGGCTCCAAACGCCAGGATCAGAGATTCTCCCGAAAGCCTATGAAAAATCACCGTGGAAAACCACAGCAAATGCAGAAATGATTATTATCGAACACTTACAATGCAAAAGGTGCAAAGAGCTGGTGATCTAAAAAGTGCCTCCGAGAGCGCCAGGCCCCCTGGGAAAGGAGTCCAGCCTCCTTAGCCTCGAGGGCACAGCATCTGATGGACCATGTGGTCCCAGAAGGAGGAAAGATCCTCACCCAGCTAAAAGCAGCCCCAGAACCCTCTGGACAAGCCGGTGGGCACACGTCAGAAATGCCACAACTCTGCAGAGGCCCCCAAGGCACACTTGGCCAGGAGTGTCACAGTTCCTCCTGTGGCATGAGGAAACAGATGCAAATTACATATAATTTTAAATCACTGAATGTTTTCTTTAGGCAATACTGAGAGGGGAGACAATGCTATTACTTGAGATCAATGAAAGAAATACAAGTGACGACAGTCTGAAGATTTACGGAGGTATTCGTGGTTTATGTTCTCAGACTAGTGTGATACGTTACTGCTAGAGCTGCTTTGGCACAGGCGCTTAGCAGGGGCCACAGGGGAAGCCGTCTGGCCCCACCACCTCTCCTGGCTTTAGTTTCTGAGACCTCGAGCTCCTTAAAAGAATAATGATCAGGGCGGGCGGTGCCCTTGGGACAAGGGACAGGGGCTGAAGTGGCAAGGGCAGAACAGCGTCGGGGAAGACTTACGGGCTGGGAAGGTTGTGGTGGGGGTTCTCTGAGAAGCAGGGGTGTGCCCACTCTCGCAGCCCCCAGGGAAGGGGGCAGGAGCACAGAGGGGATGGCTGCATGGTCACAGGGGCTCATCCCCAGGCACACGGCTCCTCACAAAGGAGGAGGTGTCACCGAGGACGGCACAGTCACCGTGGGGCCCTTTTAAGGTGTCCCGCAGGCTCAAACAATGTGTATCTCAGCAGGGACCAGAAAGCCAGGAGGACCCAGGGCCTGCCCTGGAAGTCCTGCACTTATAAGGACCCAGGACATTGGCACAGTATGGAGGGGAAACATGTAATTTGACTTTTAAATGAGAAAATTATGTGACATTTCCTATAAAGACACCTGAGTCCGAGGAATAAAACATTCATACTGAGGAGTAAAATAGTCGTCAAATACCTAGAAATACTATACAAAATTTAGCTACCCCCCCCAATAAAAAGATAGAGTCTCGAGTCTAAAACCACCAACCTATGGTAGACACAAATATACATTACACTTATGGTACAGGAGTCACAAGGGAAAACATTAAAGTTGAAATCATATTTGGACTTTGGAAAAAGTCCTGGGGCATCTGACAGAAGCACATGTGAAACTACTCGACAAAGATTTTTCCACAACCCAAGGGCATGGAGAACTCCTAACGAGGACAGGGCAGACTGGAGGATGCGGGGATGCGGGGACACACTAGTCTAAACTGAGCTTACAGGAAAATGGTCCATTATAAGGGAGAGGGAGCAGACACGATAAACAGAAGGACCAACTCCCCAAGAGATGCAGACGGTGGAATAATTTGAAAAAGACTTCAAAGAATTATGTTAAAAATAACTAAAGAGATAAGAGAAAGGTAAAACCACAAGAAAAGAACAGGACAACATAAAAAGGACAGGCAGAACTGGAAAAGGTCTAAATCCTAGAGGTAAAGAATATAAACACTCAAATTGAAAACTCAGTGGATGACTTCAGTGGAGATTAGATCCAGTTTAAGAGAAATTGGAACTGGAGGACCAATGAGCAGAAATCATTCACAAAACAGAATATAGAGATAAAGAGACCAAAATCATTTTCATGTTTCATGTTGGGTTACAAAGCGTGGAGAACAGAATGATAAAGTTTGGACAGATCTACTAGGAGTTCCTGGAGCAGAATAAGTAGAATTGGAGAAAGACACTCTTTGATGAGGTAGAGGCTGAGCCTTTTCCAGAATTGACATAGCCATAAATCCTTATGTTTGAAAATCACACGTCTCAAATAGATAAATATGGGAAACCCACTGTAGATACACCATAGAACACAAAAAGACAACATGTTTAAGATGTTAGAGAGAAAAGACAGATTATCTGTGCAGAATCTAAACTGAGATGGACAGAAGGCGTTTTTGTAGCAAAAATAGAAGTCAGAAGAGAGTGGAATAATAGCTTTCAAAGTGCTGAGAGAAGATAATAGTCAATCAACCTAAAAGTCTATATTCAGCCAAATATCATTCAAGTGTAAGGGTACAATAGAGACACTTTTGGAAAAGCAAAAATAATGATTTAGCTACTCACAAATCCTCATTAAAAAATATTCTTTCAGAATGAGGACATTACACCCAGAGAAGTGGATTAAACAGCAACAGGCAAATAAATTGGTAAACAATCCTAAGTGTAAAGGATATTTACAATGATTAATTGGGAGGTTGTAAAAACAAAATATAATTAAATTAATAGACAAAAAAATTACATAGAAAATCAAAGTTAATGCATTTGAGGGCTCTTATATTACTTGCGAGAATGAAAGATACCTAATACAATTAGACTTCCTTAAGACAAATATGTTTTTAAAAATGTAAAGGATGTTACACTAACACCAAAAATTGAATATATTATAGAAATTCCACACCAGTAGAAGAGAGAAAGGGAGTATAGAGAAAAGCTGATTAAACAATAGAAAGCGGGAAAGAAAGAAAGAAAAAGAGGCAAATAAGAATCATGGTATGGTAAATAGGAAACAAAACATAGATGGCAGAAATAATTTCAATTATATAAGTAATATCAAAGAGAAAAACATTTGCCTTGCCAGTTAAAAGACAGATATTTCCAAATTGGACATTTAAAAGAAGATTCAGTTACACATTACTTTTAAGAAACATACATAAAATCCTGTTTCAGAGAAGGATTAAAATTAAGACCAAGGAGGAAATCAAGAAAAAAAATTCCATTTACAATAGTGTTCTGGTTTGCTAATGCCACCATTTTGCAAAACACCAGAAATGGATTGACTTTTATAAAGGGGTTTATTTGGTTACAGTCTTAAAGACATAGTGTCCAAGATAAGGCATCAACAATAGGGTACCTTCACAGAAGAAAGGCCACTGGCATCTGGAAAACCTGTTAGCTGAGAAGACATGTGGCTGGCGTCTGCTGGCTCCCAGGTCACGTTTCAAAATGGCATTCTCCAAAATGTCAGCATCAGCTTTCAACGGCCATCTTCAAAATGTCTCTTTAAGCTGCAGCAAGCGTCTGGGCCTGTGTGGCTCTTTTTAAAGGACTCCAGTAAATCAATGAAGACCCACGCTGAACGGGTGGGGCCAAACCTCCATGGAAATAATCTAATCAAAGGTATTACCCAGAGTTGGGTGGGCCACATCTCCATGGAAACAATGTAATCCAAAGGTTCCAATCTAATCAAGACTAAATACATCTGCCCTCACAAGATTGCATTACAGAATATGGTGTTTGGAGGACATAATACATCCAAACTGGCACAAACAGCAACCAAAGGAATTAAGTATTTAGCAATAAACTTAACCAATGCCACAAAAGACCTATACAGAGAAAACTACAAGAAACTGCTAAAAGAAATTGAACAAGACATAGAAAAATGGAAGAACATACTGTGTTCATGAATTGGAAGACTAAAATAGTAAGATGTCAATTCTACCTAAACTGATTTATACAATCAATGCAATACCAATTAAAACCCCAACAACCTTCTTTGCAGAAAGAGAAAAACCAAATTTATTTGGAAGGGCAGGGTGCCCCAATAGCCAAAAATCTCTTGAGAAAGGGGAACAAAGTGGGAGGTCTCACACTACCTGACTTTGAAGCATACTACAAAGCTACAGTGGTCAAAACAGCATGGTACTGGCATAAAGATAGATATACCCACAAATGGAATGGAATTGAGTGTTCAGAAACAGACCCTCTCATCTATGGACAACTAATCTTTGATAAGGCAGTCAAGCCAAAGCAACTAGAACAGAGCAGCCTCTTCAATAAATGGTGTTTGGAGAACTAGATATTCATATCCAAAAGAATGAAAAAGGACCCCTCTCTCACACCTTATGCAAAAATTAACTTGGAATGGATCAAAGACCTAAACATTAGCATTAAGACCATAAGACTTTTAGAAGAAAATGTGGGGAAATATCTTCAAGATCTTGTGGTAGGAGGTGGTTTCCTAGACCTTATACCCAAAGCATGAGCAATCAAAGAAGAAATAGATAAATGGAATCTCCTCAATATCAAACACTTTAGTACATCAAAGAACTTTGTCAAATAAGTAAAAAGGCAGCCTAGGCAATGGGACACAAATCTGGAAACCACACATCAGATAAGGGTTTAATATCCAGACTATATAAAGTGATCCTACAACTCAACAACAGAAAGACAAACAACCCAATTAAAAAACAGGCAAAAGACATGGACAGACACTTTTCTGAAGAGGAAATACAAATGGTTCAAAAACATATGAAAAGATGCTCAACTTCACTGGCTATTAGGGAAATGCAAATCAAACCCACAATGAGATATCATCTCACACCTACCAGAATGGCCATTATCCAAAAAAAAAAAAAAAAAAAAAAAAAAAAACAGAAAACTACAAGTGCTGGAAAGGATGTGGAGAAAGAGGCACACTTATTCACTGTTGGTGGGAATGTAGAATGGTGCAGCCACTCTGGAAGACAGTGTGGAGGTTCCTCAGGAAGCAAAGTTCAGAAATGCCTTATGATCCAGCTATTCTATTACTAGGTACACTTAGAGGAACTGAAAGCTAAGACACAGACATTTCTAAACTGATGTTTACAGCAGCATTATTCATGATTGCCAAGAGATGGAAGCAGCCCAAATCCTCATCAACAGACTAGTCCATAAAAAAAAACTGTGGTATATACACATGATGGAATATTATGCAGCTGTAACACAGAACAAAGTCATGGGACATACAATAACGTGGATGAACCTTGAGGATGTTATGTTGAGCGAAGTTAGCCAGAAACAGAAGGACAAATACTGTATGGTCTCACTAATATGAACTAACATTAATAAGCAAACTTTGAGAGTTAAAAGCTGATAACACAGGCTATCAGGAGATAGAAAGAGGATAGAGATCGGGCATTTGATGCTGAAGAACTATAGAATGTTCAACAGGATTGATTGTATAGATCCAGAAATAGCATAACACTGTGATGGTAGCACAATATTGTAAGTACACTGAACAATGATGTCTGTGAGTAAAGCTGAAAGAGGAGGGCTAGGGGCTTACATGACACAAGAAGGAAAGATAGGCATTAAAGACTGGGACTGTATAACTTACTGCTACCTAGACTGGTCAAGGATTGTGACTAAATGTACAAATATAAAAATGTTTTTACATGTGGGCGAACGAATGTCAACCTTGCAAGGTGATGAAAAAGGGATGGTAGTGGGGAAAAAATATAATCAAAGCAAACTGGAGTCTATGGTCAACAGTAACATTGTAATATGCTACCATTAAATGTAACAAAGGCAATATACCAAAGTTAAATGTGTATGAGAGGGGGATTTAAGGGAGGGACATGGGATTCTTGGTAGTGGTGGTATTGTCTGACCTTATTATTATATTTTTTTGTACGGTATTTTAAATTTCTTAAATCTTTTTTATTCTTTAAAAAAATTTTTTTGGAGTAATGATTATGTTCAAGTGCTGACTGGTGATGAATGCACAACTACATGATGATACTGTGAATAACTGATGTACACTGTGGATGATTGTATGGTATGTGAATATATCTCTATAAAATGGCAGGGAAAATTCAAGTGCTGGATAAAACATGGAGAAAGGGATGTATGTATTTACTGTTGGTTAGGAGGCAGAATGGTATAGCCTTTCTGGAGGACAGTGTGGTGGTTCCCCAAGAAGTATGTGGGTGCTATAAGGTCCTACAACCTCCTTATGGGGTATGTACTTGGAAGATCTGAGAGCAGGGACACGAATGGACATTTGCACACTGGTGTTTATGGCAGCAGTATTCACGATTTGCAACGGATGGAGGTGGCCTAAGGGTACACTGTCTGATGAACAGAATGGTGAACTGCGGTGCATGTATACAAGAGAATATTGAGCAGCTGCAAGAAGGAATGAAGCTGTGAGACATGCAAGGAGGTGAATGGATCCTGTAGACAGCTTTCTGAGTAAAGTACACCAGAAACGGAAAGATAAACATTATAATGCCTCACCAATATGGACTAACTACAATGTACAAACTCTGAAAATTGAATCTCAGAGCACAGCTTATCAGGAGAACACTTATTGTAATGGTTCCTAAATTGTAAGCTCTTACAGCAGTCATATCTATTCCTGAATTGTAATGTTATCTCCAAATTCTGAGGTGCTGCACTCTTTGTGTATAACCTGGTCAGTCTCTGGAACTTTGGGTATCTGTGTGACACTGAAACTCAGAGCTAGAGCTTGGCGGCTATGAATGTCTGTATTGCCTCATACAGCAACTGTTAAAAAAAAGCTGGAAAAAAGTTCAGACCTCAATTAGAGATATGAATAAAGAGGATCTGGTTAGGACTAAGGCAAATCAGGCCAAAGGGTAAAGGAAGACACTGTATTTTAAAACTTCAACTTCTGTGTGAGACCAAGGGAAGAGGTGTTTATTGGGTGCAGGATCTATATTTTCTGCCGCACACTGAATAATTTAACTTGTACAATCGGTTTATTCAAACACCATAATTACATGTAACTTTGAATAGGAAGTAAGATCTGGTAGGTTTGTACACGTTAGTGTGAAATCCTGATATAGCCAAAGTAATTTTGGCAGAGAATAAAAATATATTTGCAGGGCTCCCTTGAGGAACTGCAGGGGAGAAATGCAGAAATTTTAGACTTCCCCACCTGGGTTATTACTGATACTCTCACAAACTTTGAGGACTCTCAATTTAGTAGGATGAGCCCTCAATCTTGGGGCTTGTCTTACAAAGTTTGTTGCTGCAAAGGAGAGGCTGAGCCTACTTACAATTGTGCCTAAGAACCTACCCTAGAAAACCTCTTTTTTGCTCAGATGTGGCCCTCTCTCTCTAAGCCTACACAGCAGGTAAACTCACTGCCCTCCCCACTACATGAGACATGATTCCCAGGGGTGTAAATCTCCCTGGCAACGCAGGATATGACTCCCCGGGATGAGCCTCAACCAGGTACTGTGGGATTGAGAACATCTTCTTGACAAAAGGGACAGCGAAATGAAACAAAATAAAGTTTCAGTGGCTGATAGATTTCAAACGGAGTTGAGCAGTCACTCTCTGGAGGGCATTCTTATGCACTATATAGATATCCCTCTTTAGTTTTTAGTATATTGGAATAGCTAGCAGGAAATACCTGAAACTGTCAAACTGCAACCCAGTAGCCTTGATTCTTTTTTTTTTAGTTTTATTGAAATATATTCACATACCATACAGTCATCCATGGTATACAATCACCTGTTCACAGTACGATCATATAGTTACGCTTTCATCACCACAATCTATTTCTGAACATTTTCCTTACATCAGAAAGAATCAGAATAAGAAAAAAAATAAAAGTAAAAAAAGAACACTCAAACCATCTCCCCCATTCCACCTTATTTGTCATTTAGTTCTTATACCCATTTTTCTACTCATCCATCCATACACTAGATAAAGGGAGTGTGATCCACAAGGTTTTCACAATCACACTGTCACCCCCTGTAATCTACATTATTATATAATCATCTTCAGGAGTCCAGACTACTGAGTTGGAGTTTGGTAGTTTCAGGTATTTACTTCTAGCTATTCCAAAACATTAAATCCTAAGAGGTGTTATCTATTTAGTGCATAAGAATGTCCACCAGAGTGACCTCTCGACTCCATTTGAAATCTCTCAGCCTCTGAAACTATTTTGTCTCATTTTGCATCCCCCTTTTGGTCAAGAAGATATTCTCAATCCCACAATGCTGGGTCCAGATTCATCCTGGGAGTCATATCCTGCATTGCCTGGGAGATTTACACCCCTGGAAGTCGGGTCCCACATAGTGGGGAGGGCAGTGAGTTCACCTGCTGAGGTGGCTTAGTTAGAGAGAGAGAGGGCCACATCTGAGCAACAAAGAGGTACTCAGGGGGAGACTATTAGGAAAAATTATATGCAAGTTTAGCCTTTCCTTTGCAGTAACAAGCTTCATAAGGGCAAGCCCCACAATCAAGGGCTCAGCACATCAAACCACCAGTTGCAATGTTTGTGACAACATCAACACCAGTCCAGGTGAGGAAGTCCAACACTTCTGCACCTTCCCCCAGTTCCTTGGGGTGAGGAGGGGCTGTAAATATATTTTTTATTCTCTGCCCAAATTACTTTGGGATGTGTCACCATTTCACTCTAACCTATACTAACCTACCGTATCTCACTTCCTATTCAAAGTTCCATGTAATTGTGGTGTTTGAACAAACCAACTATAGAGTTACAGTGTTTAGACAATATAGATCCTGAACCAAATAGACATCTCTTCCCTTGGTCTCACATGGAAGGTGAAGTTTTAAAACACAGTCAGTTTCAACCTTTACCCTTTGGCCAGGTTTGCCCTAGTCTTAACCAGATCTGCTTCATTCATATCACTAATTGAAGTTAGGGCTCTTTTTCAGCTTTTTCTTTTTAACAGTTGCTGTATGCACTAATACTGACATTCATATCTGCTGAGCTCTAGCTCTGAGTTTCAGGTGTCTCAGAGATATGCATTGTTCCAGAGACCAATTAGGTTATACACTAAGGGAACAGCACCTCAAAGTTTAGAGACAGGCATTACAATTCAGGAATAGAGTTGACTGCTTTAAGAGTAGTCTTGATTCTTGAAGATGACTGCATAACTATGTAGCTGATGTGGTGTAACAGTGTGATTGTGAAAATCCTGTGGCTCACACTCCCTTTATCCAGTGCATGAACAGACGAGTAGAAACATGGGGACAAAAACTAAATGGAAAATAGGGTGGGGTGGGGGGGTGGAATGTTTTAGGTGTTCTTTTTCACTTTTATTTTTATTTCCTTTGGAATAAAGAAAATGTTCAAAAATTGATCCTGGTGATGAATGCACAACTATATGATGGTACTGTGAAGAACTGATTGTACATTTTGGATGATTGTAGGGTATGTGAATATATCTCAATAAAACCATATAAAAATAATAATAAAGCCAAGGAAAAAGAAATATCAGGCAAGCATTAACCAAAATAAAACTTTAATTGCCATGTTAATATTAGATGAAAACAGCACTAAGGCCAAAAGCATTACCAGGGATAAAAATGGCCCAATACATGAAGATTAAAGAAATAATTAACTAGGAATATAGTTCTTAGTTGTGGATACACCAAACAATACGGCCCCACAGCATACAAAACAAAAACTGATAGAATGAAAAGATGAAATTGGCAAAGAAACAATAAGTCACGGGAATTTTAATATGCCTCTAAAAAAAGGAAGAATCAAGCAAGCCAAAAATAATGGGGATATGAATGATTTTGACATGACAACAACTCGGGCTAATGAACACATATAGAACACAGTTCACAACAGTTGAAGAATTCATGTTTTTTTCATTTCTATTTAAAATATTTATTTAAAAAAAAAATAATAAAATGAATAAAAAGTAAAATATTTAAATGCCCATCTTTTAGACCCCAATGCAAATCTCAACAATTAACAAAGAATCAATATCATACGGAATGCAGAATGGCCAAGAGGTGTCTAATGGACCTAAACCTCTCATGGCTAACAAATACAAACCCAAATAAAAAACAAAAATCCAGTCACCTGAAGGCCCTGGAAAGTGAACAAAGGCAGACAGACCTTGGGGAGTCAATACTTTGAAGAAGAGAACAGCACAAGAGCCTGACAGTAAGCCTGGTGGCTAATTCTCCAACAGAAAGTCTGAAGTCATTCTTGTCTAAAGAGCAAAAAGATAGAGTTCAGGCAAACAAAGAGACTGTAAACAAAGGGGAATGTGCAGGAAAGGAGAGAGCCAAAGAAGAGGATCCCCAGATTCTGCATATAAATTCTGCCCAAATCCTGGCTGAACCCTGTGAAATACTAAAAGAACTGAATTGAGAGTTGAGCTGCCACCCAGGAGATAAATTTTGCAGTTTTAGTCTAACAAAATTAAATGCCAGCTAAAATACTCTCCAAAGGAATAAAATGGAATCCAGAGTTTCCACATTACATTCACAATATCCAGAATATAATCCAAATTGCTTGGTATATGCAGAACTGGAAATTTTGACCCATTTTCAAAAGAAAAATGTAATCAATGAATAGCAACCCTTAAGATGAGTGCCAGATGTTTGAATGGTAGATAAGAATTTTAAAGCTACTATTATCACTATGTTCAAGGACTTAAAGGAAAATATGCTCACAATGAATGAAAAGATAGGAAATCTCAACAAAGATACAGAAAACATTAAAAAAAAAAAAAAAAAAAAAAAGAACCAAGTGGAAACATCATACAGGCCAAACTCTCCAATCACTAGACGTGTTTTTAAAAGATGGCAAAAAAAAAAAAAAACCCATATGAAATAATAATAATAGATAGCAATACAGAATACTTCCTTTGTGCCAAACATTGTTGTAAATACTTTATATATATTAACTTATTTAATCATCTTAATAATTCCATAAAGTACATGCAATAATCATCACCATTTTACAAATTTAAAAAACTGAGGCACAAAAGAGTTAAGTAACTTAACAGATCACTCAACTAGTAGTTAGTAAGGCCAGGAACTCAAACCTAGTCAATCTATCTGTAAAATCTTAACCAATACATTATACTGCTTGTCTGAAAAAATATTATAATGGTAATTGGAAAATATTTAGAAGTGGATACCATTGGAAATATAACATATGAAAATGTGTATGCAGCTAAAACTGAGCTTATAGGGAAATGTATAGCCTGAAACACATAAATTAAAAATGAAGAAAATGTAAAATCTAATTAGCTATTTATTCTACTTGAGATGTTAGGAAAAAAGCAACAGAATAAACCTGGAGAACATAGAAGAGAGGACTAATAAAAAATGCAAATAGAAATTTTTAAAAAGTAGTAGCAAACAAAAAAAGCAGTAGGGAAGAAAAATAAAATCAAAGCTAGGTCTTTGAGAAGACTAATAAAATAGAGAAACCTCTACAATTAAGATGAATGAATATGTATTAACATGAATGAACCTGGAAGGCATTATTGTGAGTAATCAATGCCATCTGCACAGTCTGTTATCCATTTACGTAAATTTCAAAACATGCAAAACAATACAATATATTGCCTATTATTATATAGCACAAATGTTAAGAAAGTATAAAAACACTGAAGGGAAGGAGTCATACCTAACTCAGTATGACGGTTACTTCTGGGGAGTAGGCCAGAGGGAATGATGAGGGGTGGGTGTGCCAGTTTGGATGTATTGCGTCCCCCAAAATGCCATGTTCTTTGATTCAATCTTGTGGGGGCAGACATATTAGTGTTGATTAGGTTGGAATCTATTGAGTGTTTCCATGGAGATGTGACTCAATCAACAGTGGGCAAGACTTTTGATTGGATAATTTCCATGAAGATGTGACCCACCCAACTGTGAATGACACTTTTGGTTAGGGTGTGACCCCTGATTAAGTGTTTCCATGGAGGTATGGCCCTGCCCATTCAGCGTGGGCCTTGATTAGTTCACTGGAGCCCTATAAAAGCTCAGACAGAAGGAGCTCATAGCTAGCTGCAGCTGAGATACACATTTCGAAGATGGCTGTAGAAAGCTGACACTGACATTTTGGAGAACGCCATTTTGAAATGCAACCTGGGATCAGCAGATGCCAGCCATGTTCCTTCCGCACTAACAGGTTTTCTGGACACTGTTGGCCATCCTTCAATTCAGGTACCCTATTGTTGATGCCTTACCTTGGACACTTTATGGCCTTAAGACTGTAACTTTGTAACCAAATAAACCCCCTTTTTAAAAGCCAATCCATTTCTGGTATTTTGCATTCCAGCAGCATTAGCAAACCGGAACAGTGGGTTAGAGAGACACTCAGTCATATCCATAATTTTCATTTCTCTCAACAGAGAAAAATGTTCTGAAGCAAATATGGCCAGAGGTCAACACTGGTTAAGTCTGAATATCTAGTATGTGAGTTTCTACTTTTTATTTTGTTTTATATTTTTTGCCCATGTTAAGTATTTAATAACTAAAAATAATTTAGTTCCATTTATTACTTCTATACTACCTATCTCCCCCATCAAACCACAGGCTTCCGAAGAGCAGAGACCATGCTGTATCCCATTCACCACGGTCTAGTGTTTGGAAAAACAGCATGCAACACAACAAGGAGTCAACAAACTTAATGATGGAGTAAATGAACATGAGGGGGGAAATTCAAGCACATGCCCTGTAAAGGTACCTTCTGGTCTTGATATAGCAGGACTCCTTGATTTCTTCATGGATTTGCTCAAAAGGCAAGAATGATAAGAAAAATGATGAGAGCTTTTAGCTCCCAGTTCTTTCTCTCCCATTAGAGAATAAGGGCACTGAGGTGGTCCCCTTGATAATGAAGAATTGGTATGCAAACAGTAATAACCACAGCAGCTCGACGATCGCTGGTATTTATTCACTGCTAAGTGCCAAGTATGCATCATCTCATTTAATACTCAAAAAAACCCTAAGAGGCAGATATGATTAAGCTGTAGATGATCAAATGGAAGCTTAGAAAGGCTCAGCTCTTTCTAACCTGCTTGGAGTTTACACAACACATTAAATGACTGCGCATCAAGAGTAAAACTGAATAGAGACACTAACACAGCTAACACAAGAGAGTTGACAACAGAAGGGTACATGGGAAATACCCACACATTGTGTACTAGGGACTATAATTAATAGAAATACCATACTCTATAAAAGTTTCACTCACTAAGTTTATGCGTCAGAAACTTAAATCCTTCAGAGAGCTCCTATGCCAGCTAAGTCCCGAATCTCAGAGGCAACAGCCTCTTCAAGAACATCAACCAGATGTGTCCCCTTTGCTCATAAAGTTGACACCCCTTTTCAACATGAACAGGTTAGGGTGGTCACTGCCTAGACATCCCTGAAGATCGGGGAAGTGACTGAATTAGAGGAAGGGGTAGCAACAGACAAGATGGAATTTAACAAAGGATTACGAATACAGAATCTTTATATAATTTTCTTTTCTTTAGCTGCTAGGGTACTAGAATAGTTAGAAGGACAAAATGGAAATGGTGGAACTGTAACCCATAGCATCCTTTGAAATTTGTTCTATAGCTACTTGTTAAATGGTAACTTGAAAGCTGTACCTCTCAGTATATATGTTAAAGTTCACAATAAGGAAATGACTGAAACCATGGTACTATAACTCATAATAACTTTGGAAATTTCCTATATATCTACTAGTTAAACCATACTTTAAAAGACAGTACTTTTTGTATATATGTTATATTTCATAATAAGGAAATAACTGAAACTGGAACTGTAACCTATAATATTCAATATTCTTTGAAACTTGCTCTCTAACTACTTGCTAAATTGCACTTGGAAAGGTATCACTTTAATGTATAAATGTTATATTCTACAATAAAAAATATGATTAAAAAAACTGAATAGATGACCAGCCACCTATGATTCCTATTCCTACAGAAAGGGTCTCTTTATGTGGCCCATTTCTCATTTCTTCTCAATTTGTTTTTTTTTTTTTTTTTTAAATCTTTCAGGCATTTGTGAGCGTTTTCTTTAACACACCCACCAATGCAGCTAGAAATGGTAACACCACCTCTTGTCTGCGGTATTCCTCAGCCATGCCCTGAAAAACAGGCACCAGCTTCCCAGTTTTACAAATGAGAAAACAGAGGCACAAATTGGTTAAGGGAGTCCTCTGGGGTCCCACCAAAGAGAGACCGACAAGTGCACTTAGCCCGGTTCTTCGTTCTCCTTCTTGTGGTATAATAATGCTTATGATATTGGAACCTGTGTAAGCAAACAAATATTTCAAAGATTTAACATGGAGAGACTCAAAGCAGCTATTTAATTCCATTTCTTTTAGGTTCTGCTTCCAGTTAAGACCATCATAATCACTGTAATAAGAAAACACTGGATAAACTGCAAAATCCTATTTTCTTGCCCACTGGAGGGCTAAGGAGCCAAATCCCAGAGAGACTGAGTCTTTCCTAAGTGAGTGAAGACCAGCAGCCACCAGTCTCCCTGAGGCCCAGGTGGGATGGCAGAGGATGCTGTGGGAGTAAGAGAAACTGGCCCAATTCTTAACCACCACTTGGGCTGGAATGTTGGATCAGACTCGGATGGGGAAGTCCTGGGTCTACTCCAACAGACTGGTACCAAGTAGATGCTGGCTTGAGGATGGAAAGACAGGGATGGAAAGCAGAGAGCTATCTCCATGGTCATGTAGGAACCGAGACATAAGCTTTTCTGGACAGAGAGCTCTGATTCTGCCCTCAAGACATGTGGAAACAGCAGTGAACTGCAAGTAACTAAAGTTGCAATCCAAACCAAGCCAGCTCAAAATCCACTGCCTCTCCTAGCTGCCTGACAGAGGAAAGGTCATGATCTTTTTATGGTAAATGGCACCTCCTTCCAGCTCCACTATTCTTTAATACAAGATCCAGTATATAATAAACAGATACATGAAATATGTAAAGAAGCAGGAAAATGTGACCAGTAATTACAAGAGGTAACAGTCAATAGGCAGCCAACCCATGAATTAGATGTTGGAAAAAGAAGGCAAGGACTTTAAAATAACTACTATAAATATGTTAAAGAACTTAGAGGAAAATATGGACAAAATGAGTAGACAGAAACGGAATTTCAGCACATACATAGAAGCTCTAAAATAGAACAGTGGAATGCTGGAGCTGAAAAATATAGTATCTGAAATGAAGAATTCATTGGACTGACTTACAAAAGACTGAATACAGCAAAAGAAAGGAATGTTGAACTTAAAAGACAGGTCAATAAAAATTACTCCAACTGAATTGCAGGGAACAAAAATAAATTAAAAAAAAAGAGAGATCAGCTGCCACCCTTAGAGACCATATCCATGTAATATGCATGTACTTGGGATCCCAGAAACAGAGAAGACAATGATGGGGTAGGAGAAATATTTGATGAGATAATTATTCTCAGATAATAGCTGAGAATTTTCCAAATTTGATCAACGATCTCAAGCCACAGAACAGAGAGGCTCAGCAAACCCCAGGTGAAATAAATGCAGAGACAATCGCCCCTAGGAAATCAATATCCAAAATGTAGAAAACCAAAGGTAACAAAAATAATCTTAGAAAGTAGTTGGGGTGGGGAAGGGGGGGAGACACGCAGAGGAACAAACGAGGGTCTATGCTTGTATCATTTATGATATCTCTCTGGATTCAAAAACATTTTTAAATGGGTAAATCCCATTCAGCAATAGATAAAAAGAATAATGCATATAATGAAGCAGAGCTTATCGTCAGAATGAAGAGTTGGGTCAGTGTTGGAAAATCAATCAATGTAATTTATCACATTAATGGAAATAAAGGAGGAAAATCATATGATCATCACAATAGATACAGAAAAAGCACTCAACAAAAAGTATACTCATTCATGAACAATGCAAGGAAAAAAGGAAGGCACAAAAATGTTGAAAAGAAAGAAGTAAAACTGCAGATGGCATAATTAAGTATAACAATCTAAAGGCATCTACAAATATATTATTAGAACTAATACGTGAATGTAGCAAGGTTGTGGGATACACAAGGTTAATTTTCAAAATCAGTTGTATACTGATATACTAACAGCAAACAACTGGAAAATGAATGTACTAAAAATGTCATATATCTAGAAAGAAATTGTTGGCAGATTGTAAGACCACCCCCCACCACCACCACCCCACACACACATACACACACTGAAAACTACAAAATATGGCTAACAGAAATTTTGTTTAGGCTTTTAAAATTTTTGGGTCTATGATGCATCCGAATTTTTGCTTATGAAATGAGGGTAGGGGCCAAAGTTCATTTTTTTCCCCACATGTATATCTATTTCCTCTAGTACTGGATAACACTGGATAGTTTAAATCTTCAGTTTATCAAAAAAACACCATCAAGAAAAGGAAAAGGCAAACAACAGATGGGAGAAAGGTTTTCAATACATATATCTGATAGAGGACTCATATCCCAACTATATAAAGTACTCCTACAAATCAGTAATAAAAAGACAATCCAATCTAAAGATGGCCAAAAGTTTTAAATAGGCACTTCAAAAGAGATGTTTCCACATGTCCAATAGGCATGTGAAAAGGTGCTCAACATAATTGGTCATCAGGGGTATATGCTGATTTGAGTCCATTACGTAACCCAGAAAAGACTATGTTCTTTTCATCCAATCTTGTGGGGGCAGAACTATGTGGGTGGGACCTTTTGAATAGGTTGTTTCCATGGAGATGTGACCCCACCCACTTAAAGTGGGTCTTAATCCCCTCACTGGAGTCCTCTAGGAGAGGAAAAAAGAGGCAGAGACATTTTGGAGCGAGCTCAGAGAAGTTAAGATATGTACACCAGAGTTTACCCCCAGGAGAAGCTAAGAGAGAAGCTAAGACAGAAGCCCAGAGACATTTTGGAGAAAGCCACAGAAACCAGAAGGTAAACCCAGGAGAGGACAAACAGACTTCAGCCACGCGCCTTCCCATGCGACGGAGACCCCAGATGCCATCGGCCTTTCTTCAGAGATGGTATCGCCTGGTTGATGCCTTAATTAGGACATTCTCATGGCCTTAGAACTGTAAGTTTGTGAACTAATAAACCCCTATATAAAAGCCCATCCATTTCTGATATATTGCATTCCAGCAGCTTTAACAAAACAGAACAGTATGCAAATTAAAATCACAACAAGGTACTATTACACACCTACCAGAATGGCTAAAGTTTTAAAAACTGACAACACCAAGTGTGGACAAGGATACAGAGCAACTCTCGAATAGTGAAAATGTAAAATGATACAACCACTTTGAAAAACTATTTTGGCAGTTTCTGATAAAGTTAAATATATATCCATCCTCTGACCCAAAAATTTCATTCAGAAAATCCACAAAAATGAATGAATATGTCCACAAAAGACATGTACAGGAATGTTCATTTCACTCTTATTCATAAAGCCAAAAAAGGAAGCAATTTAAGTGTTCACCAGCAGGAGAGTAGATACACAAATTGTGGGATATACAACAGAATGCTGTCACAGTGATAATAAGGAACAAACTATTGATACATGCAAACCACATATAATGACTTGAGCCAATCTCACAGGCCTTATCCTGTGCAAAAGAGACCAAACACAGAAGAGAACATACCATACCATCCCATTTAAATGAGGAACAAGAACAGGCAAAATTTATCCAGACTGATAGAAGTCAGAAAAATACTTACCTCTGGTGGAGGCAAAGAGGGCTGGTGAATGCACAGAAGCAGGAGGAAACTGCCTGGGGGGATGCAAACCTTCTACGTCTGGGTTTGAGGGGTGGATACAGATATGTACATATGTAAAAATTCAATGAACTGAACATATGATTTTTGTATTTTACCGTATGTAATAGAATAGGTAAGAAACTTGGACCTGTGCTGAGCTGCAGTGCCAGTCTACAGGGCACCTTCTTAGTTCATGAAAAGCTCAGGATGTGCAGGGAATTCTGGTAACCAGAAACTGTCTTTTCTACTGGTGTGATCTGAAAACACACAGGCTGGAACTGTTGTAGCCTCTTTGTCACCACAAGAGAAGCCAGCTAAAGACAAAACTGCCATACAGGAAAAGAACTTCAGAGAAGCAGAGCCCAAACCCTGACCACACCTTACCTGAGGCCCCAATCTACTGCTAGGTTCTCCAGTTATATGAGCCAATGTCAACCATGTCTTGAATATTTAAGCCACGTGAATTGCTATTTCCAACCAGACTACTCTTAATTGATACAACACACAGATTCCAACCAATTATATGAGACAGAGTTTACATCCACATAATTGTGCATGCAAGTTAGAGCACAAATTAGCAATACATAAATTCTGAAGTTACAGTATCCTCTAAATACTCACTAAAATTAACTTTATAATGCTTCACATGAATAAGACAATACTATAATATAACTGCAGAGATGGTTGCAGGCATCACCAGTGGACAGCATATTCATGCCCTAATGGGCCTGTCACTACCAGGATTTCTATTTTGAAAGTGCCTTGTGGTAAATTCGACTTACTCTTTTACCATCTACTTCTACCAGCCACATTGGTGGAGGAGAAAGAGATTCAAATCATTACTAAAGAGAAGGTATGGCCAGCCAATACCTTGATTTCAGACTTCTAGGCTCCAAACTATGAAGCAGTAAGTTCCTGTTGTTTAAGCCAACCAGTTTGTAGCAGTTTATTAAGGAGCCCCGGCAAACTAAGATATATATTTTTTATTTCTTTCATTAAACCTCTATCATTAAAGAAGTGAAAAAAATTAAAAACTGATACTAAAGGGCATGAAAATACTAGTGGGAAGATTCCATCTAAACAGAGAAATTAAAATAAGTATAAGAGAAAGCCAACATTTTTAAAGTCAAAATAACCACTTGAAATTGAGGAGCATTTCAAAATATCCAAAGTACCACTTTAGTTGCTGAGAAAAGCCAAAAAAACTTTCAGAAACTCATGCTCCTACCAAAAAAAAAAAAAAAAAAAAAAAAAAAGACTTGCAGACTCCACATTTTCATGCCAAGTTCCAACCTAGAGTGAAATTTTATGAATCAATTTATACAGTCCTGAAAAAATGAAGAAAAGAGGATCAGCCTATCCCCTCCCTGGGAGCCCCAAAGACTGCTAGAAAAGCAACCTCAGATCCTCCCAGTGCCCTGCCCACTGATACAGAACACTGGAGATTGGGGGCTCACCTTGGAGCACCATGCAGATAAAGGGAGTGCTCCATGGAGCACAGACGGTGGTCAGTCTTCCTCACCTGCATGAGCCAGCGGGCTAACCCCAGACCATGACCAAGGTTACTTGGGTAGCACAAGGTCAACAAGAGGATGCAATGACCCCTATGGCTACCACGTTCAGCCATAAAGTACATGTTCCCATGGGAAATCTCAGATTCATAATCCTTCCAAGCAACTTCAGGAATGTACTTTTCTGGTGTTCCAGTAAATTAATTTTTCCTATTTCTAAACTCCCAGTCTTTGATAGTTAATCCAAACTAATTGACTGCTTATAAGCAAAGCCTTTTAAAAGACCCGGTGTCTTTCTCAATGCAGCAAGGAAGTCCAGTGAGCGTTTCATGAGAAGCAAGAAAAATCAGAAACAACATATACACCTCCCTTCTCTGTCTGTGTTCCTAGTACAGAGTCTGGGTCTGGCACCAGCTTAAACAAACATACACATTGCCTCTGAACAGGAGAGCAAGTTGATGTGAAGTTTGGGTGCAGGGAATGGGAGATTATTTTTTAAGCAAATTCAGAAATGTTTCTCTGCAGTCTTGCACAGCTGCTCTTCTTTTAACTTGGTTTCCATCACATCCGCCCCACCCTGGTTTTATTTATTTTATTTCCTTCGTTAAAGGCTAAATCATATATTAAAAGGGTGCCTTGAGATTACGAATACTGAATATTTATATAAATACTTTTTTAGATGCTAGGGTATTAGAATAGCTAGAAGGAAATAACTGAGATGGTGGAACTGTGATGTATAATATTCTTTGAAGCTTGCTCTATAGCTACTCATTAAACTATACTTTGAAAGTTACCACATTTCTGTATGTATATTTCACAATAAGGAAATAACTCAAACTATGGAATGTAACCCATAACATTCTTTGAAATTACCTATATAACATTTTGTTAAATCGTACTTTGAAAGTTATCACCTTTCTGTATATATGTTATGTTGTGTTATGTTTCACAATAAGGAAATAACTGTAACTGTAGAACTGTAACCAACAACATTCTTTGAAATTTGCTCTCTACTTGTTAAATCATACTTTGAAAGTTACCACTGTTATGTATATATGTTAAAGTTCACAATAAAAAATGTATAAAAAAGAAGGGGGTGCCTTGAAACTAGCCTTAGGAACAAAATATGCAAACAAGCCCAAGTTATCATTTTCTCAGCACATCCTTGCCCTCACTCCCCTAAAGAGTGTGGGAAATGGTTACCAGACAAACCACAAGTGCGTATGGGTTTCTGATCACTAGAGAACAGCTGCTGAGAACAGGCTTGTGTGGAGGGAAAAGTGAGAATGAAACTTATTTGCCATCAGGTTTCATTGCCCTGCTAGATGGTTCTCACCTGAGAAAATCCAATTCCAGGGGCACCCAGGAGCTACTACTCGTGCTTTGTTGTCCCCAGCACAGTGGTTCTCAAAGCTTGCTGATATTTAAAGAGCCACATGCCCAGTTGCCCCCTAGACTAATTAAATCAGATCTCTGAGAGATGGGAACCAGGCGTTAGTGTCTGTTCAAGCTCCCCAGGTGAGTCCAATGTACAGCCAGTGCCAGGACCACTCCTTGAGGGTCATCCCTGTGCCTCTGAACCAACATGTTCAGGTCAGCCGTGGAATACACACACACAGGTAGAATTCACTAACAGCCATCCGCCAAGACAAAACTAGACAGGGTCAGGGGCTCACAAATAAAATAACACACTGAAAGCATATCCACGCGAGCAACCAACAATCAGACAAACCAAAATCTCTATTAAAGGGTATTTTGTAATTACTAGTCACGTTATGCCCAAGTCTGTTTGCCCCACTTTTGTAAGAGTGAGGGATGGAACAAAGAAAAGCCATAACCTGTGGTGGCATTCTCCCTCCATTTATCTTGGAGAGCCCTCCTGGGGTTTCAGCAAAATCACCTGTAAAGTCTCCTGGCTGGATGCTGAGTAGGCTGAGGAGAGTGACATCCAGGCTAAGATGAGGTCTACATGCAAGAGCTAAACTGAGATGTGAGAATAGTATATAAAAATAACAAAGTTATTCTAGAGGCAAATCATGACTCAATTTATTTCCAAGGTCACTGATGGGCTACTAAACCCAGAAATACATATATTTTATATATTTTTATATAATATATATATTTATATAATATATATTTATATATTATATAATATATTATAAATATATCATATAAAATATATTATAAATATATTTATATATAATATATTATAAATATTTTATATATAATTATGTTTTATATATTTTTAATATATTTTATATAATATATATAATATATTTTTTATATACGATATTATATATATATCTTATATAGAAAGGAAAATCTTCAAACTAACGAAAGCACTGTTCCCAAAGGTCAGCCATGAGGTCCCTGGTTCGTAGGATGTGGCTACCACATCCACCACAGGCTGCTGGTTACCTGCCTGGTTACCTACCATCATTAGCATCACTCACAGGCAGGGCACAGGGCACCAGAAAATGTTTCTAAACAACTGACAGATAATCCACAGATGTCTCCAAGAGAGGCACAGTTGCCAAGAAGCCTAAAACTAGAAGAGCCCTGGATTGTCACCCACGCTGCATATTGGAGTTGCCTTTACAAACACTGATGCCCACCAGCCCAGCCCAATTAGACCAGATTCCTGGGGCCAAGGCACGTGTTCTCAGAGCCGTGGTTCTCACACGTTAGCATGCATTACAATTACCTGGAGGGTGTGTGATGATACAGAGTACTGGACCCACCCCCAGAGTTTCTGATTCAGCAGGTCTGAGATGGCCCCAAGAATGTGACTTTCTAACAAAGTCCCAGGTGATGCTGATGTTGCTGGTCCAGGGGCCACACTTTGAGAACCACTGGTTTATAAATCCCCCCCGGGATTCCAAACAGTGACAACATGGCAGGAGGTTAGGCGAAGAAATTCTCATCCCAGCTCTGCTACCTGGGGTCTGATAACAAATAAGCCATTGAGGTTCTTCGGGCCGAAGCTTGCTCATGATATACAAAACTGAGGCACTGCATGAAGGAGAGCCTGGGTTCCTTCCAAAAAATAAATGGTGACTTTTTCAAAGGGCTGCTGCTACTGATGAAATATTGACACTAGTACACAAAGAAAGGAGAAGGAAGTGCCTTAAGAACAATAAAATATCTTTCCAAATATAGGGAACGGTGGATTCCCACAGTTCTTTCTCAGGTGACCTCAGTGTGCTTGGGCACAGTGTGCAGGTGGATGCCCAAATGTGCGTGGGCATTTCTCAGACTCACCTGTTAGAACTTTGCAGAGTTGCCCAGGTGTCCAGTCCCCGGCAGTGGGGCTAGAAGGCAAGGACCATGTGCGGCTGATCAGATGCTCGTGTCCGCTGAATGGGTGCCGGGAATTGTTGAGGGGCTGGATCAGCATCTGCTCCTGGCCAAGCTGGATGAGACCAACCTGGCCAGAAAGGAGAGAAGGGAGGTCAACTGTCCTCATCCCCACACACTCATGGCCCCAGTGGTCTAAGGCCAGCCAGGTCCCCCTACCGGGGTCTGGTTTTCCATGGCTGGGATTTTTTCCCTGGAAGTTTGCTTAGTTTTACCTGAGCCCATGGGTGAGCTTTCATGTGACTTGAAAACATCACACTGAGTAGTTGTGATGGAGAGGGAGCCATAATTCGGTGTGTTGGGTGGAGGGCAGGATGTAGAGGTACATGTAACAGCATCCATTTTCCACATTTGCTTTCAAAGAAGATGCATTATTTTATAATTTAAAAAAACTTTTTCAACAAATGGTGCTGGGAAAACTGGATCGCCATTTGCAAAAGAAGGAGGACCCCTACCTCACACTATATACAAAAACCGACTCAAAATGTATCAAAGATCTCAATATAAGAGCGAGAACTATCAAACTCCTGGAAGAAAACACAGGGAAATATCTTCAGGATCTTGTGTTAGGCAATGGTTTCTTCAACTTTACACCCAAAGCACAAGCAACAAAAGAAAAAATAGATAAATGGGACCTCATCAAAATAAAAAACTTTTCTTCCGCAAAGGACTTTATCATGAAAGTGAAATGACAATCTACACAAGGAGAGAATATATTTGGAAACCACATATACAACAAAGGATTAATAACCAGTATATATAAAGAAATCCTTCAACTTAACAAGACACAATTCAATTAGAAAATGGGCAAAAGACTTGAACAGACATCTATGCAAAGAAGATATACAAATGGCCACAGAGCATATGAAAAGATGTTCAACATCATTAGCCAACAGGAAATGCAAATCAAAACCAAAATGAGATACCATTTCACACCCATTACAATGGCTGCTATTAAAACAACGGAAAATAACAAGTGTTGGGTATGAGGTGGAGAAATAAGAGCACCCATTCATTGCTGGTGTCAGTATAAAATGGTGCAGCCACTGTGGAAGCAGTTTGGCATTTCCTCAGAAAGCTAAGTATAAAACTACCATATGAGCCGGCAATCCCACTACTAGGTATATACCCAAAAGAATTGAAAGCAAGGACTCAAACAGATATTTGCACACCAATGTTCACAGCAGCTTTATTTACAATTGCCAAAAGAGGGAAGCAACCCAAGTGTCCATCAACCAATGAATGGATAAATAAAATGTGGTATATGCATACAATGGAACAGTATTCAGCTGCAAAAAGGAATGAAGTTCTGATGCATGCTACAAAATGGATGAACCTTAAAAATATGATGCTGAATGAAATAAGCCAAACAACAAAAGAACAAATATTGTGTGATGTCACTGAACTCAGAGTCAGAATCTAGAATATAGATTATCAGGAGACAGGTGGGGACAGGAAATGGGAAGGTAAGGCTTAAAATGTATAGCATTCCTGTTTGGAATGATGGAAATGTTTTGGTAATGAATGGTGGTGATGGTAGCACAAATTGTGAATGTAACTACATTGTGAACCTTAAGTTAAACCATGGACTTTAAAGAAAAAAGAAAAACTTCACAAAATTATTTTTAAAATCATCCCCTCCCCCCCCCCCCACACACACAAATAAAAGTCCATTTGGAAAGACAACCCTCAAAATTACTGGGAACAACAATTATATTCTTAATGGGAAACACATCACTTCCCCGGAGATATTTAGAATTAAATATAGAGAATATAAAGTCAGTCAGATCTCTAGCATTAGTATTTTTGAGATAGGGAATTTTTACTTTTTCTGGTACACTATTTAAGAGAATTTGGCAGAGTATATAATGGATTTGATTTGTGATTTTAATTTAAAGTATATAACTGATTTAGACCTATGATTTTAAATTAAAAATCTTAAAGGTTTATAAGCAGTATCAGAACATTTAGGAGAACTTAAGAGTTCCCATGTTTATTAGACTAAGTCATTAGGTTTGTAAGAACTACTTAAGTACTTGCAGAGGGCTTGTTTTTTAGCCAAACCACCAAAGAACTTAAAAATGAAATTGAATATGTTAATTTTCTAAACATAGTTTTAAATGTTTAAAGGTTGCTAATAACCTAATTTGAAAGTGGGGCCAAATATTATTCAAAGCCTCCTTAAAAGTAATAGCGAAAACTAGCTGGACTTAACAAATAGAATATGATCTGTAAATTGAGTGAAAAACTTACAAAAGAACTAGGGTTTGTAATTTGTCACTTTAATTAAGTGAATATTAACTCTAAATATATAAATAATATTTATATGATGCAGGGACTTGGAATTTCCCTCACTTGGAAACAACACTGAGAGTATTAAAACAATTTGCCTGCCTGCCTTCCTGGGGATACCTCCTGCGAGCTCCTCCTCTTTAAGCAGAGACAACAAACCAAGATAAACCTCCCACAGGAACCTGCTCAGCCAGCCAGGCCTGGGAGAGGATCTGGCTTTTGTACAGTTGTCCGTGCAGTCAACGGACCCTTATCCTGGGATAGTGCCCCAGGCCCACCTCTGCTAGCAGAGATTCAACAGATCAGGTGGATGCTTTTCAGGCTGTCTCAGACATCCTTTCTCCTCTGTCTTCCCCATTCACTTTAAAAAGCTGTGACCTAAGAACCCAGTGGTTCGCAAACCCTAGCATACATCAAAATCATCTGGAAGCCTTGGGTGGGACACAAGAATTTGCATTTCTAGCAAGTTCCCAGGTGATACTGACACTGCTGGTTCAGGGAACCACAGTTTGAGTGACAACCCAGTAAACCAAAGCACAGCTCGCCCTCGGGGCTCTGTACAGAGCCCACTCAAGCCAAGTGATGTAGTCCTCTTATAAATTCTGAAAGATGGATTAATACCAAGCTTCTTTGTTAGTAAATCACACCCACTAAATAAGATCTCCCACAGCCTTTCATCCCCAAGATACAGGGCGAGACCGTACTTACTACTCTTAAGCAGATTTCAAGGTTTCCATTTCATTAGAACTTTTGCCAACAACAATTGAGAGATTTTACTGCCCAAATAAAACTGTCTTGAGGTGGCACTGTGCAACCTGCAGGAAAGCACGGCTTTCTTTCCTTTCCTTTGAAGTGAAAACGGGTACTTGCTCACTGAGATACTTCTGGGGAGTCGAAGTGGTGGAGGCAGAGGGTTGTGGTGTGGAAACATGGAACTCCGCTATAGCTGGATGCAAAGCAACCTAGATTTGGGACACCTCAAGAGCCACCAGTGGGAATGGCAGTGGTCAAAATGAAGCTGGTAAGTGGTGGCCAGGGAGGGCAGGGGGGCTGAATCTTCCCAAAATTCTCTGGCTGTGGAGGGTCAAAGGCACCTACGGGTCTAATGCTTTCCAAACCAGTTCTCATTCATTTGTTCTAGCATTTGCCTTTACATCTGAGATGTAAACAGCCAAGTCAGCCCTAATGTGATACAAGCTTGTAAATATAGGGACACTCTCACCTTGCTGAGAAATCCTTTAGAAATTGTGCATGTTTGTTTATAAATATAAGCATAATGAACCTCTGTGGGGGCAGCTGTCCTTTTCCAGAGGAACCCACATGCTATTTTCTGTGCTTTTCGAGAAGAAAATGGCAACTCTGGTGAGAGATGGATGAATGGACTCAGGGGTTGTATTCTACTTGGCAGTTACTTGCCCTCTTGTGGCCTGTTCTTCAAGCAGCAATGTGGCTGGGTCTAATATCCGGAAAGGAGGGGCTGGACAAAGCCCCCGCCCTTGGGAGCCAGGGCAGGAAAGGGCCCCGCCCCACCTGTCTCACAACTCTAGCTATCTCTCAGCTATCTCCTTCATCATCACCCCAGAAATAAAAGGTTTCATTGAAAAAGTATCACTTCTGCCTCCCCTCTCCCTGGACAATCTCAGGGCCTGTATTAGTTAGGGTTCTCTAGAGAAACAGAATCAACAAGAGATATCTATAAATATAAGATTTTATAAAAGTTTCTCACGTAACTGTGGGGATGCATGAGTCCAAATGCTGTAGGACAGGCAGCAAACTGGCAACTCCAATGAAGATGTTCAGTGAACTCCTCAGGCAGTGAACTGGCAACTTCGATGAATGTGTTCGATGAACTCCTCAGGAAACGAACTGGCAACTTCAATGAACTCCTCAGGAAACGCATCGCTGGGCAGCCGAAGAAGAAGTGAAGGTCCTCTATTTGTCTCGCTTAAAAGTCTTCAGCTGATTGGATTAAATCCAGCTGACTGCGTTCTATCCTTGTGGAAGACAAACCCTTCATTTATATAATCAGTCACAGCTGCAGTCAACTGACTGATGATTTAATAAACCAGCCTTCTGGTTTATTAACCAGCCACAAATGTCCTTGCAGTAATGGTTAGGCCAGTGCTTGCTTGACCAGACACCTGGGCACCATCACCTGGCCAAGCTGACACATGAACCTAATCATCACAGTCCAACCCTTGTCAACTTGGCAGTTATACACATCACTTTAAACCATACTTTATCTCTAAGTAGAGAACAATAACAGACATCTATTTCACCTAACAATACATTGTTATCCTGCGTACAACCAGAAACACACTAAATCTCTCCAGAATAGGGTGCAAGTCCTTGGGTGACATTAACTCTTAAAATTGATTTCCTTTAACTTAAATACTACAAAATGAAAAATACAGCTTATGTCATATGACAAGGGGATAACATAGAGAAGAAAGCAAAGATACTTGCTTTACAAATACGAACATTCCCAAAACAAGGAGGAAATATTCATGCCATCATAGTCCTCATTTCTGTAACTGGTCACATGGTCATAGTTCATATTTATCACTACCTTCTTCCACTACCCAAACCATGTTCCCTTTACCCTCAGCAAGCACTTCAGCTGGCCATGGTTCTTTCCTTGGTGGGGCTACCCAAACCTTCATTCCTGAAGTTTCTTGGCCATTGGTAGTCCTATCTGCATGGTGTTGTTGCAGTTTTCCATTGACTTTAATCACAGGGCATAGTAGTACTAAGAGACACCCTAGGGGATCTCCTGTATGCCAGGAAAACTCTTCTTTACCTCAATTGTGTAGCTGCAGTGCTACTTCCCCTTGATAGATCAATCACCCCAGCCAGTACAGTAATCCCCTTCCTTGCCTGTGATTCAGAGGCATAAGAAGCCCAAAGTGGCCAGTGGCAGTCTTAAGTTACAGTTCAATGGAATTATTGTTGTGTTTCCCGGTGGAAGCGCTCCTCCTTTTGGAACTAAGACTTATAGACCAGCAGAGCTTAAGCTTTCAGGGCAGGAAGCAAACATTTTCCTAATGGATCACTAGGAGTGATAGTGAGTGGTGCCACTCCTGTTTCCACCGCTTTGATGCCTTGACCCATGAATCCTGGCTATAGGAGAAACAGCACCATAGCGTGGATGCTGATTCAGAGCATACACAGCCTCCTGGAGAACACTGCCCCAGCCCTGCAAGGTATTGCCACCTAGTTGGCACCATAATTGAGTCTTCAATAGGTCATTCTACTGTTCTGTCAACGCAGCTGCCTCTGGATGATGGGGAACATGGTAAGACCAGAAAATTCCATGAGCATGTGCCCATCCCCTCACTTCATTTGCTGTGAAGTGGGTTCCTTGGTCAGAAGCAATGCTGTGTGGAATACCATGATGGTGGATAAGGCATTCTGTAAGTCTACGGATGGTAGTTTTGGCAGAAGCATTTTGTGCAGGGAAGGCAAACCCATAACCCATATCCAGAGTATGTGTTTATTCCAGTAAGAACAAATTGCTGCCCCTTCCATGATGGAAGTGGTCCAATGTAATCAACCTCCCACCACGTAGCAGGCTGATCACCTCAGGGAATGGCGCCATATAGGGGACTGAGAGTGGGTCTCTGCTGCTGGCAGATTGGGCACTCAGCAGTGGCTGTGGCCAGGTAAGCCTTGGTGAGTGGAAGTCCATGTTGCTGAGCCCATGCATAACCTCCATCCCTACCACCATGACCACTTTGTTCATGAGCCCATTGGGCAATGACAGGAGATGCTGGGGAAAGAGGCTGATTGGAATCCACCAAACGGGTCATCTTATCCACTTGATTATTAAAATCTTCTTCTGCTGAAGACACCCTCTGGTGAGCATTCACATGGGACACAAATATCTTCATGGTTTTTGCCCACTCAGAAAACTCTATCCACATACCTCTTCCCCAGACTTCGTCACCAATCTTCCAATCATGTTCCTTCCAAGTCCATGACCATCCAGCCAAACCATTAGCAACAGCCCATGAATCAGTATACAAACGCATCTCTGGCCAGTTTCTCCTTCCAAGCAAAGTGAACAACCAGGTGCACTGCTCGAAGTTCTGCCCACTGGGAGGATTTCCCCTCACCACTGTCCTTCAGGGACATCCCAGAAAGGGGCTGCAGTGCTGCAGCTGTCCACTTTCAGGTGGCGCCTGCATATCATGCAGAAACATCTGTAAACCAGGCCTGAGTCTTCTCTTCCTCAGTCAACTGGCTGGGAATGGGATGGGGAAGAGATAGGATGGAATAGGAAGGGGATGTTAATGGAAAGGAATGAAATGGACATGGAAATGGAACGTAGTGAAATGGAACAGGAAGGGATGGGAATGGAATGGGATAGAATGGGATGGGGAAGGAGTTGGGAATGGAAAGGAATGAAAAGGACATGGAAAAGGAATGTAATGGAAGGGAATGGGAAGCGATGGGAGTGGAATGGGAATGGGACAGGGAATAATGGAATGGGACTTCCTGCAGTGGTTCTCATCCCTGGCTGCACAGTGGAATCACTGGGGGGCTCTGAAAACTCCTGATGCCTGGTCCCCACTCCAAGCCAGCAGAATCAGAATCTCTGGAGGTGCAATCCAGGCACTGGGATTTTCAAAAAGCTTCCCGGGAGATTTCATTATGCAGCCAGAGTTGAGACCAGGGCCCCAACCTTAAACAGTGCCAGATACTCCGCCTACCCTACTTGCCGGGTTTGCGATGCCTGGCGTCCCCTGGATTGCGCTGCCTGCGTGGACCTGGCTCCCGGGCCTCCACCAACTGCCCTGGCTCCCAGCCCACTGCTGCCCGTGGCCTTGGGAGCTGAGCCTGAGTTTGTGTCAATCCTCCAGCCACCACGGATGCTTGGATGCAGGGCAATGCTCTTCCAAGTTCCCCCCTGGCCCCTGAAGGCAGTGAGGAGATGCCAGTAGGGATGTTAAGTTTCCATCAGAAGAAAGAAAGATGCCTATGGCTGCCTGGAGGCCATTCAGCTTTAGGGGTTACAACAATCCTCAACAAGAGGCTGCCCTTCAAAGAGAAATCTAAAGATTTCTGAGATCTGGTATCCTATTGGAGAAGTTTGCATCCAATAAAATGTATCAGGTATAACCTGATACTTCAGCAGTTCTCAGTGGTTACCATCCCAATTCTCTTTGTTCTGGGCACTTGCTTTGAAGGGCTCCTGTACTGCATGAAGACAGAGTTAAAAATCTGGGCCTGTTAACCTGCCCCCGTCCTGAAACAGGATCGGCTCTTCACTGTAGTGTGGAAAACATGTGAAGGACGTGTTGGTTCACCACCTAACATCAGCGCAACTTCTCAGCATAACAGCATTAACAAGGAAAGACTTTTAAAAGAATGTAAAGAGAGGCTTTGTCTGCATGCTCTGGAACTGAAGGGAATAAGGCTGCACATCTGAAGCTGTGAAACACCTTGTCCTACAGAAGCTCCTGCTGGGATTTCAGTGCCACGGGGGGCCCACAAACGCTCCTGAGCCCTTTCTTGGGCACTTTGGTTAACTGGGGTGGGTCTTAGGTCACCTTCTCTACGTTCAGATCAGATGGCATCGGGTGGTCCAACGGAGTGGAGCAAATGGGGTCGAGAACTTGCTTCCAGTATAGGTAAGCCTGCTTCCAAGAAAGAAAAAACCATCCAGGACTGATGGCCCCCTGCACCTGCCTCTGATTTCCTGGGGGCTGCAGCGGAGCTGGGGGGCTGGGGGTGGCAGTTGTGGTTCTCATCTCTTGCATGGGAGAAGCGTGCCCCGACTAGCACAGGTGAGAGGGGCTCCCAACCTCCACGCACGAGCCCCTCAGCTACTTTTCTTAAAATTCCCGTTTAGCGACTCCCTTCAAAGTCCTGCAGCTGCTGCCATCACTGAGAGTTCTAGACGCCTGAAGGCAAACTCCTGACCTTCTTTCCAAAGCCAGCTTTGCCTCCCCTTGTGGTGTGGGGTCACTGCAGGCTTCTCCTTCTTTGTGATCCCTAGATGGAGTGAGGCACAAGGGATTGTCGACTCCTCCTTCAAAATCTCTCTCACTTTCACAATCCAAGGCTTCTGCCTTGCCACGCAAGACTTCTAAAGGCGGGCCTCCCCTAGCCCTTCCACCCTACACTGATTCCACCAGGTGCTTCCCCCATCAACAGCTGGCAATGCCTCCAGGTCAACGGTAGTCAAAGTGGGGCCCCAGGACCCGCAGCATCAGCAAGCCTGGGAGCTAGTTAGCAATGCACAATTCTCAGGCCCCACCCCAGACCCATGGTCTCAGAAACTCTGGGGCTTGGGCCCAGCCATCTCTTCAACAAGTCCTGCAGGGGACACTGATGCCCACTCGGGTTCCAGAACCCCTGCTCTGGGAGAGATCCCAAATGCCTTAGGTTGGCAATCAGGGCACACGTGTTCATTTGGTCCATTTCCACCACCCTCCCACCCCCCTACCCCCGTCTGTAAAATAACCACCCCCAACCCTACCCCACAGCCAACTCTTGGGGCCTGGGTGGCTTTGCCATCGCCACCCCTCCTAGAATCTGAGCACTGTCCCCCTGTGCCCCTCTTCCTTCTCCGCCTATAAGCTCCCACCCTGCCCAGCCCAGTGGCCTTTCTCCCTGAAGACTTTCTCCTGCCCTCCTCAGTCACCCCAGATTCCAGTGCTCCTTCCTTCCACGACAGAGGCTGCATTGTCATTCTCTTTGAGGCCTGCTGGGAGTGTCCTGAGGAGTGGTGGTGGTGGTGGTGGGGATCCTATACAGGGCAGGAATGTGATAATGATTGGTTATTCAGTGAACACCGATGAGTGATTGGGTGATTTATAACTGGAAAAGTCTGGAATTGCCTGTGGGGCGAGAGAAGAGATGTGTTTTTAATGCCTTCATGTGCCCAGCTCTCACTCAATGATTTCACAGGCTTTACCTTGGTTCATCCTAGCCACAGCCATGCAAGGGCGATGCTAGCAACCTCTTGCATGGCTGCAGATGGGATGGATCTGGTGAGTTGAGTAACTTGCTTAAGACCACAGGATCCCATTCGTGGTCCCACATGGCCCTCAGTTTCATTTCCTAAAGGGTGACAGCGTGACCATGAATCAGTGTCCTTGTTTGCAGAAGCATGCACGTGGAAAGGTGAGCCCGTGATTCTGCACGGTTCCCTCTGAGGGATGGGCTGCAAAAACATCTCCCACTGCACAAGTCCAACGTCAGGCAGCTGAGGCTATCCAGAGTGCATTAAATAAGCTCCAAGGATGCAGTCGGTCTAAGATGACGTCCTGGGTTCATCATCCCATCTTGGACTTCTTTTCTTTTTAAAAAAAATGTTGCCAACCAAATAAAAGTTCAAAGTGGGGGATTCTGCTTGCACACCCTTGCGATGAGTCCTTGGCAATGTCACCCCCACGAGCCGTGGTGCAGGGAGAATCCAGTCTCAAAGTGGGGTGAATGAGAAGCCACCAGGAGGATCCATGAACATCCTTCAAGAGGGGGGAAGCTTTAGAATTCTCTGAGTCAAGCTCCTTCCTTTAATTCTTCCAAACACCTGTCTTCACCCTTCTTCTTACTTTCTGTCACACCAAAACACAGAGGAGCCTCCCCTTCACATCCACTCAATGGTTGCTTTAAACAAAGCTTTAAACGTGTGCTAATGCTTTAGTAATATTAGTTGATGAGCACCTCATACCTGTATCAATAGAATGGTCTATAATAAGGTAGTTTGGTCTAGTTGCTTCCTTCCAAATGGTCTCCAGACTGTATAACTTTAGCCAAGGCCAAATGCTGCACCAGACTCAGCTGACAACTGGTTTCAAAAGATGGACAATTTTATCATCAATAGGGCATATTGATAACTCTCTTTTGTAAAGGGAGAAGGAATGTGATGGCTAAGTTCTCATGTCCACTTGGATGGGTTATGGTGTCCAGTTGAGCCAGCACTGGCCTGACTGCTACCGTGAGGGTATTTTGTGAATTCAAATCATCAGTCTGTTGACTGCATCTATGGCTGATGACATCTACAATCAACTGAGGAGAAGAGACATCTCATCCGATCAGTTGAAGGCCTTAAAAGGGAGAACTGAGGATTTCAGCAGTCAGAAATAGGAATTTCCATCTCTACTTCTGCCAGCCAGCTTCTCTCAGGGAATTCATCAAAACCTTCATCAGAGTTCCCAGCTTGTGCCTGCCCTATGGAATTTGGACCTGCCAATCCCCACAGTTGCATGACCCAATTCCTATAATAAATCTATTATAGGAATGGATAAATGTATATTCTGTCAGTTCTGTTTCTCTGGTGACCCCTGTCAAATACAAGCAGTAACATCCCAAACCAGCCTCTTCCTTATAGGAGTTGTGTAAATGCAGGACACCCCTTGAAAACTGGCTTTCCCAGCTCTTCTAACCACTGACCAGCTGAGTTCAGCCTCCATCTCTTCTTATCTGGAAGACACTTCAACTTCATCCCCTAAAGCAGGGATGAGACTTCTCTCAGACGCTCCCAAGTGGACTGTGGGGGAGAGCTGTACAGAATAACAACCATAAGAGGCATCAAAAATGATATGCTACCAAAATGGCCACCTGCTCTGCAACTGGGCTGGTCGGCCAGTAACTGACCTGGACAAGAGAGACTCAAAGTAAGTGTCCTGCAGGTGTGGCTGTGACTCAGAGGAGGCACGCTGAGAGGATGCCCGGCTGTCTCTCTGTCCCTCTGGGGTGGCATGGAAAATGGGAACAGTTCCCTCACATTCCCCAGCTCTGTCCCATCTCTCTTGGCAGACCATGGCCCCAGCTGAAAAGAGGTGGACAGAGTGTGGTGGGTGAACTTCTCAGAGCTTGTCAACATCCACCTAAGGAGCAATGGTCACTGCTTGGCAGACCAAACCTGACGGTAGGAGCTGCTGGCCTTCCCCTCCTCTCTGTTCTCTTTATGGGTGGAGACGGAGAACATTGCAGAGAAGCAAGGTAGAGACAGACAGAGCCTTTCCAGAGGCAGACACCCATTCCATTCCTTTGAGTCCCATCTTCATCGTCCACTATACCCAATGAAGTTTAACCTGATTCTAATTCTTCCCTTTGTGATCTGGTCCTAGTTACAAGAAGCAGCAGATCCAAACTTAAATAAATTCATGGGGGGTGGGGGGTATTGAATGGCGGTCCCCAAAAAGATGTGTCCACATCCAAATCCCAAGAATCTGTAAATTTGGGAAAAGCATCTTGGCAGATGTAATTAAGTCAAGGATCTCATCCTGGATTTCCGGGTGGGCTCTAAATCTGGTGACAAGTGTTCTTATAAGAGGCATGCAGTGGAGAGCCAGGGGAGGAGAAGACCATGGGAAGATGGAGCAGAAACTGGAGTGAGGCAGCCACAAGCCAAGGAGCACCTGGAGTCACCAGGAGCTGGAGAAAGCAAGAAAGGATTCTCCCCTAGAGTCTTTGGAGGGAGTGCAACCTGCTGACACCTTGATTTCAGACTGTTGGTCTCCAGAACAGTGAGACAACAAATGTCTGTAGTTTTAAGTCACCAAGGTTGGGGTAATTGTTAAGGTAGCCACAGGAAACTAGTAACGATGGAAACACCTTCCTCCCATTCGTAAAGCATATATGCTTCTAGAAACTCTTCTCCAAAACCTACACTATGGCCAAAGTCTCCCTGAATCGTACCGGAAGTGAAGACACAAACAGAAAACAATTAATACTCGAGACTACAGTTTTTGAAGAGCCAAGAAGTGTAGCTTGCACAGCTTTTCAAAATACGACAAAGAGAGAATGTCACAAGGCCCACTGTCAAAGGCAGAGGAAGCAAAATGAAACACACGATTTACTTGTCATGTTCTCTAAACAATTAAGTAATGGTCTATTTTAATAGCGCATCTCCTTTCATCAGATGCCAAATATATCTAGAGACAAACAGCACTAATTCCGTTCAGTAGGGAACAGAGGCTGCGTTCTCCCTGCTCCTGAGTTCAGCACTACTCTCCACGAAGCCATTTTGGAGTTGTTCGAAACAGCAAAATTTACTCACAATTAAAATGATAGTCAACATCATCATAAACTCCTGTAGGAACACAGCCACGTCCATTTGCTTGTGTATCATTTATGTCTGTTTTTGCACTAAAATGGCAGTGCTCAGTAGTTGCAACAGAGACCTGCAAAGCTGAAAATACATACTACTTGGGCCTTTACAGGAACATTTTGCCGATCCTATTCTATGTGATTCTTTGGATACAAGAAGGCTTTGAAATGTCCCCATCTGTGGCTACCAGATGTCATCTACTCGGCACCTCTTCTCTCCCACGCCTCTAGCTGGGCCTGTTCTGAAGGACGCACGCAAGTCCACATTCTCACTTCACAGCGCTTTCCCTACAGCCACCAAGGACTACAACACAATCATGACCCATCTGAACTGTCTCAAACACAAGTGAGCACTGAAATCAAAGTAAGACTCCATGAAATGCAAACTCGGTTGGTCTAAGTCCCTATTGTTTTCTTTTATTCATACTGCCCACCACCACCTGAAGTCCATTCCCAGTTTCCCCACACACGCTTCCCTCCTGCCTTCAGTCCTTTACTTCTGTGTCATTAGGGAGAAGTGTTCAATGTCCAGCTTTGCACAAATGAGACGAACAAGGCAGACCGAACACGCCAAGTGTCTGGTGAAGCAGGAACTTAAAATCTGAAGTCTCGTAAGTCCCCCAGCAACTTGTGCATATTGAACAGGGATCTTGGCGGGGTTCCTTTATCTACAGCACAGCGCCCTCACATGGTGCCAAAGGGAAGGACAGTCTTCCTGAAAATCCGGAGGACTTAAGTCAACTGTCTCTCCCTGCGTAAATCCCATCTGTGAGCAGGCGAGAACTCAATCTCTGTGAGGACTTTAAGCCACCGCTATCCAGATTTCCACCCACAGCTCCTTCACAGATAGCTCCTCACTGGAAACTTTACACCAAGAAGTATAAACTCTGACCTCTACAGAAACTTACTAAACCGCAGCAAATGGGATTCAGATGTTTCCCGGTACAGTACAGTGATGTGACCTAGACTTTAAATACTTTGGCAAAAACAGGAAAAATGATGTGGGCCTTACGGTCCCTCCCAGAACATGATACAGCCTTGACCTAAGTCCTTCCTCGCTCCTATTTATGCCTCCTCCGTCTGGCCCCAGCCCAGATTCTCTGCCCCTGCTTCACACTATCCTGCTGCCAGGCCCCCACCACAGTCTACATCATTTTTTTTTTCCTGCTTAACTAGCCAAGCAAAAGCAGATCACACCCTGATTGGGACTCAGAAAATTCCTGCAAGGGGAATTCACCAAGGCTAACCCTAGGAAATAATCCTCAACTCCTTTACTCATCTGTCTCGATAATGACTTGGACCCCCAGGCTCTGTAGCTTTGCTGCAGATTCTTGGTGACTATGGGGGAAGGGCTAGAGAATTCTTGGTGATGGAACCAGAGAAGGAGGAGGTGGGGAGCAGTTTCTGGTGCCTAGGAAGGACAGCTGTCAGATACTGTCGCCCTGGAGGCTGGTCCTGATGGAAGACAGGGAAACAACCTGTGGGCTTCTGGCTCAAACCCCACACCAAGCTTTGCTGGGGGGCAGCCCACCTGCCAGCCATGAGGACTTCTCAGGCAGGATGGAGAAGCTGAGAAGTGTCTGGCCCGGTACCAGTGCAGCAAAGTGATCAGTGGGAGCACAAGCAGGGCAGAGGCCCAAGAAAAATGGTGGTGGCAGCCCCAGGTATATACAAGAATGTCCCACTGCCCCTCAGAGCACCTGTCGTAGATGCCCCAAATGCAGCAGAAGAGGACTAGGGGAGGGGAGAGCTTCTGAAGGGCAAGGGACAGGGCCTGACCACCAATGTAAGCAGAGCCTTCCTCAGCTGGCTGGGGGTGGGTGCCAACGTCGGACAAAGATGCAAGGAAACAAGGAAAGATGCTCGGCTCTTAAGTTCCAACCAATAAGCTCCTGGCCCATCAGAGAACCCCTCCAAACTTCCTTCTCCAGGCATAGAAAGACGCAAAAGGACAGAAGGAGGTGAGTGTCCACCCCATTTCCATCCCACGTCCAAACACAGGTGGAATATACACATCTAGGTGTTCCCCACGGCGCACACACACCTGCACGTATGGAAACCATGTTCTCTCTACCCGTGGGGGAAAGACGCCTCTCAGTCCAGGGACCCGAGGGGTTTCATCCTGCTAGATCGGAGCTCCCTCGGACGCACCTGTGTCACCTCAGCACCTGCACACTGCAGAGACTCGGTACAAGCCAGTGGAGGGCACAGGACAAGCACATGCTTCCCCTCCTGCCCCCTTTACTCCCAGGCCTTCGGGAAGGTTGGAAGCTGGGTAGCTCCTTCAGACCCGCCCTGGAGGCTGAACTCCGGCCGAGGCGTCCCACCTCCCGACTCCAGCCCTCCGCGGAGACCACCCGGAGCGCCGCGCACAGATCTGGCAGGCAGACCCGGAGGGGGGCGCGCAGGTAGTACCAGGCCGCCGGCGGCGCCGCAGGCGCTGAGCGAGGCGAGGGACCCGGGATGACCAAGCACGCGGCCCGAGTAGAAGCACAGCTCGGCGGGGCGTCCGCGGCGCCCGGCCGCCCCCGCCTCCACCACCTCCTCCACCTCGAAGCCGCGGGACAGGAAGCGCAGGTCGTGGCGCAGCTGCAGGTACAAGTCGCGCCCGAAGGCCGGCAGGTGCAGCAGCAGGGCGCGATCGCCGGGCCCGGCCCGCAGGGCGGCGAGGGGCGCACGGGGTGGTCGCCGTCCCCGGAGCCCCGGGGCGCCGGGCAGCGGCGGCAGGTGCACTTCGTCGGGCCGCACCCGCCGCAGGAGCACTACCTCCACGTCGGCCGCCGCCTCGCCGACAGCTGCGGGGAGAGAGGAGACGCGTCAGCGCCGGCCGCCGGCCGCCGCCCGGCCGCCCTCCCTCCCGCCGCGCCCGGGATCCAGAGCCCGGGGCCCCGCGACCCGGAGCGGCGCTTCCTCCCCGCGCCTCCACTCCAGCCGGCGCCTCCGCTTGGGCCCCGCGCCCACCGGGGAAGGGCTCGGCACGGCCGCCCCAGCGGCCGGGGAGCACAGCCGGCGGCGGCGCCTCCCGGGAGCCGCCCGCAGTCTCCTCCCGCCGCCGCCCGCGCCTCCCACTCGGCCCCTGGCGCTGTCCGCCGCCGGAGCCCCGGCTGCGAGGACGCCGCGACACGGAGCGCAGAGGAAGGGGGCCGGGAGAGGCAGGGGGACGGAGGGGGAAAAGCGCTACCTGTGTCCGGATCCAGGCCCCACAACAGCAGCAGCAGCAAGGGCAGCACGAAAGGAGGCAGCAGGGCGCCGTCCCACATGGTCCCGGGGCGGCCGAGCCGGCTGGGCAGCAGCGCGCGAGGCGGCGGCGCCGGCGGACTGCAGCCTCCAGTCTTCGGAAAAAGTAATTAGCGCTGCGGATAAACCCAACGTGGAAAACCCCAAGCCCCGCCTTCCCGGGGGAGCCCGGCGATGATTGGACGCTCGCTTTCCCCTGCCCCGCCTCCCCTTGCCGGATTGGCTAGGACGGGTCCAAACCCGGGTGCGTAGTTAGGTTGTAAGCATTTTCTTACACGTGGTTTCTGGGCAGTGGAGGGCCGGGGACAGCAGGGGGCGCGCCGCAGCTGACTGGGGGCCGCGCGATCCTGGAGGGAACCGGGAGGGCACCGGGCTCGTTCAGGGCTCTTGAGTCGCTTGTCCTTATTTTGGAAATCCTCTCTGGCTCTGCTGCCCAGCTTCCCGGGAAGACAGGCCGGAAATCGCCTCGGCCAACCAGTTTCATCCAAAAATCATAGTCTCTGCATCTGAAGTAAAATCAGTTTGAGTCGTTTGCGGCTGGGAGGACTCCCAGGCAGGCCACTTCGGGGCACACCTGAGTTTGCACCTCGGCACAATGTCCACAGTGTTTATCAAAACAGGTCACCTCCTGTCCTCTTTGTCTCACGGAAGCCAATGGAACAGGCATGCGCAATATCCTCCTACAGACTGAGAAACTGAGGGAGAGCTTAAGGAGTGTGCCAGAAAGTTACCCCTCAAGTTTCTAGCAAAGCAAGAGCTAGAAGTTGTAGTCCTGATTTCCAGGACAGTGCTGTCACTGCCAATGGCATGAGCCCTCTGAGGCAGGCAGGACGCGACGTGAGCCGGGTTACACGGTGTGCTGGTTTGTATATTTATGTCCCCCAGAAAAAGCCATATTCTTTAATGCATTGTTGTGGGGGCAGACTTATTTGTGTTGATTAGATTGTAATTCTTTGAGTGTTTCCATGGAGATGTATGTAACCCACCCAACTGTAGGTGATAATTCTGATTATATAATTTCCATGGAGGCGTGTCACCGCCCATTCAGTATGAGCCTTGATTAGTTTACTAGAGCACTATGTAAGTGCAGACAGAAGGAGCTCATAGCAAGCTGGAGCTGAGACAGACATTTTGAAGACAGCCATTGGAGTGTAATGCAGACATTTTGGAGAAATCCATTTTGAAACGCAACCTAGGAGCAAGCAGATGCCAGCCATGTGTCTTCCCAGCTAAGAGAGGTTTTCCGGATGCCAATGACCTTTCTCCAGTGAAGGTACCCGATTGTTGATGTGTTACCCTGGACACTTTATGGCCTTAAGACTGTAACTGTGTAACCAAATAAACCCCCTTTTTTAAAGCCAATCCGTTTCTGGTGTTTTGCATTCTGGCAGCATTAGCAAACTACAACACATGAGCTGGGGCCTGGGGCAGAGTGACAAAGCCTGGACTTGAACTCAAGTCCTCTAGCAATAGAATTAGTTATTTCTCTTCCCACCAGAATGTAGTTGAGGTCTACAGGAAACATGATTCCCTTAGCTTCCTGAAAAGCATCTTGTAGAAAACAAAAACAAAACAATACACTGAAGTGTTGCCATTCTCTGGTCTTCCCTTTTTGTTTGTTTATTTGTTTTTGTTTTTCATTTTCCTGCTACAGACCCCTTTCCCTTTTCTCAAAGCAGAAAGATTATGACACCCCATTGGGGCCTCAGAACCTAAAATTCATCACAGGATTATATACCATCAGGAGGAAACAAGAGGTGAGGTTAACAGCTGTCCAACTTCCATGCTTTAATGAACCCTGAGGTTGCACTGTGTCATCGATTCTCAATAAAGCCCACCACTCTCACCATCAAAGCCTGCTGCTCTGAGTCTCCCCACCTTATGCACGAAAGGAATCCTTTAGTTCTGTTGACACTTGTCCTTCAAAGAGGCTTGCCACAGCAGAGCCTACAGGTCCTCCCACTGCTCCAGGGGCTGCTTCCTGCTGCTTAGTGTTGTACTTCCAGGAGCATCAGCACTCGTGGTGCCCAGGGCGAGCTGGGGGCCAGGCTTGGGACTGTTTCTCCTACTTGACTGTGTCCAAGTCAGCAGCCTCAGCCCACTGAGGCTCAGCAGTATTTTCTGGTGGCACAGGAACTCATGGGAAGCTTCTTGCAAGTTTTTAGCAAGGAGAGCCACCTCAAAGCTTGCCATTGAAAGCCACAGGAGGGCAGCCACATCACTTCACAAGGACAATTACTTCTGCCTTAGGAGTTGGCTTGAAATAGTAATCATCAACCTATCAGATGATGCCTAAATGCATTATCTGTAGGAACACACAAACTAAAACTTGAGTGTGATGGTTAATTTCATATGTCAACTTGGCTACATTATGGTGCCCAGTTGTTTCATCAAGCATTGATCTGCTTATTACTGTGAGGGTATTTTGTACATGGGATTTGCATCTACAGTCATCAGTTCATTGCATCTACAATCAACAAAGGAGAATGCCCTCAACACTGTAGGGAATCCCCTCATCCAATCAGTTGCAGGTCTTTAAAGAATTTCAGACCATTTTAAGTCTTAAAACTGAGCGTTTCAGAGGTCAGAAGAATTATTTCTACCTCAACTTCAGCATTAGCTCTTGCTAGAATTTCCAGCCAGATGCATCCCCTGGGGAATTTAGACTAAGGACTTCAAAATCTTGTTTATTAGCATTTCCAGCTGTGACCTGCCTACAGAGTTTAGACTTGCCAGCCCCTATGGTTGGAAAGCCATTTCCTTATAATAAATCCCTGTTGGTTCTGTTTCTGTAGAGAACCCTAACACAAAGAACAAGATACCATTTTATTCCCAGACTGACCAAAATTAAAGAGTTTGGCAATATCAAGTATTGGAGAGGATACCCTCCTGTCCACTGATAGGAGTATAAATTGGTATAACCACTTTGCAGAACAACTGGACGAAATATAGTAAAGCTAAACATGTACAGACCCTAGAACCATACAATTCCAATTCTATGTAACTATCCCAGAGGAATACTGGCACATGTACAAGAATGTGCACCAACAGCAGATTAAGAGCAAACAGTTGCAAAAATGTTAGGATCCACCATTACACCAAACATCAATTACCAAAAAAAAGTAATAATTCCATGTATAAAACAACATGGAAGTATCTCCAAGGCTACCTGTCCAATTTTAAAAAATTAAGTTGCATAATGATACATGCAAAAAGATAATACTTATGTAAACACACACAAATAACAAATCATTTGTATGGACTTAGATAAATGTACATAAAGTCATAGATTCAAAAGTCTGGAAGATACACACTGAACTTTGTTAAGATTTAGTGTTCTTTTTACATTAAATTGAATGTTCAGGAAAGATGATAGAACTGCTACCATGCTGGGTATTTCAAACAGAAAGAATTTAATACAGGGATTTGATTATAAGAGTTTGGGATTGGAGGAGAAAATTGAAGATGGGATGATGGTCAGACATTATATGCTGCTCCTGGTCCTTGGTTGGATTCCAGCCTCAGGAATCCATGTCTGCTGATGCACTTTTGAAGGCATAATCACAGTTTGGTTCTGGATCTACCAAAGAGGTGCTACCTACAAGCTCCTGCCACATTGTATGCTTATCTCTTCCTCCTGCCATCTGACCTTCTGACCTCTTTTGGGCAGAACCTAATAGGAAGCCTAAGAAATTTCAGGTAGTCCAGAAATGTAGGATACAGATTTTCAATCTCAACAGAATCTAGAAATGGGGATGTGTGACTGAGAGACAGACCCTCTAAAGGTCTTAGTCTGGCCCTGATGTGTCTGAATTCCTCTTGCCCTGATTCCAGCATTCATCAGTCATCACTGAAAGCTTAAACCTCCCTCCCTCCAACTTTCTCTCCCATGGCATTTCCCCCATAATGCTCTGCACTGCCTTGTCCCTGGTCCGAATCCCAGCCCCTCCTCAGCCACGCTGCGTTCCCACTGTGCCCTCAGGACCTGCAGCTCCATAACCTGTATCTTCAGCATTTGCTCTGAGCATTCCATACTTTCTAACTGAACCTTTTATTTATTCAAGTTGGCAATAAAATTCTACATTTCCCAGCTTCTTTTTACAACTAGGGGTGATCATGCATCACAGTTCTGGCCACTGAGATATAGGAGAAGCTACTAGCTGGAGATCTAGGAAAGTTCTTTTAAGGTGGTTCCCTCAGCTGATGTTTACCCTTTTCCACCTTGTTTCTTCCTCCTTGCGTCTGCCTGAATTTTGAATGTGATGGCTGGAGTTCCAACAGCCATTTTGTAAGCATGAGGAAGAGGGCCACATCCCCAAGGATGGTGAAGCACAAAGCTCGATGAACTCTGGGCTGCTGATTACATCTTGGAGCCACCATGCCAGACCTGAACTGTCTACCTCTGGACTTTTCATTATATGAGAAGAGATTTTACTTCTATCTTACTTGAGCTACAGCTCTTTGGGTTTTCTTTTACATGCAGTCAAAATCAGCCCCTTACATGTGGACAACCCATCTCTTCTCCCTCCCCTCTCCCAGGCTGGCTCAACCATTCACTCCAGCAGTCACATACTGGACTTTGTCATCACCACTACCTGTTGTACCTTCAAAATCTCAAACTTGAGCATCCAGCTCTAAGCAGCTTCCTTTCTTTTCTTGCTTGTCCAAACACTCCTACCCCATAAGGTCTCTCAGTCCACATCTCCCAATCCATCAGCCTTTCTTCACATGTCTCCTTCTCCAGCTTACATTCCAGGGCCCACCACTTTAAACACACTCTTGCCAATATGCTGCACACCCTTCCCCTATGTCTTTTCACTGCAGCTGTCAGGCAGAACTGCAATCCTGGATAAACACAACTATCTCCTCTTTCTGAGCATGCAGCTGAGTACCACTGGAGCCAAGAACACAGCAGAGAAATCTGTCATCGCCCATTTCGTTTTGGCCTTCACAATGCATACAGCATTCCTAACACATTCCTCTGCTCAACTCCCTCTCCCTCTCAGAGCAAGATGATGTCACATCCCCTCCTTCCATCTTAATGTCCATTTCTCCCACCTCATCCCTCACTTTTGGCAGAGAAGGCTCTCCCACTTTACAGGGAAAAGCTCTACCCAGTCCCCTCCTTCCAGCTCCAGACCCTGTCTCTAGCTGCCCAGTTGATGTCTTCATGGAATATGGTCCAGTTTCAAGAATGGACGAGGATGATGGCTTGAACATAGTTCAAGTCTTCTTTTATTTTTATTTGCTCTTACAGCAGGAAATCAGCAGTGTGGGAGATATAAACAAGACGGAGCAGAAGGAGGGAGGAATCCTGGGACACTGATGTCATCAAGTAGACACTGCACTTGCTTGGTTAACCCTCTGTGATTAAGCATCTGTGCTCTGCGTTTAGTGACACACAACCAAACACAAATGATTCAGTGTCCTAAGATAATCCTCCAGGATCCCACTTCTCCTGACTGAGCTCTTGATGAGGACTGGCTGGCCAGCCAGGAGTGATGGCTTTTACCTCCTCTAGGACTTGAAGACAACTATTCTCTGATGCTGAATAAGGCAGAGGCCAATGCTGTGCCCAAGCAGAGAGCAGAAACAAGGCGGGTGTAATTACAGAGCCTAAGCAGTTGCTTTTTGCTGGAATTGTTAGATGACTTCTTGGCAGAGAAAATATTTTCTTTTTCAGAGAAGAGTTTTAGGACTTCTTCAAATACTTGGACTTTTGTCACAATAAAACTGACAACCTTTAGCTAGATTGACAAGGAGAAAAATAACTAACATCAGAATTGAAAGTAGGGACATTACTGCTGACCTTACAGAAACGAAAGGCTTACAAGAGGATACTATGAACAATTGTATTCCAAAAAATTAGATAACTGATGTGAAACTGACACATTTCTAGAAATGCACAAATTACCTAAAATGACTCACAAAGAAATGGAAAATCTCAACAGACCAATAACAAGTAAAGAGATTGAATCAGTAAATAAAAACCCCCAACAAAGAAAAGTCCAGGACCTTATGGCATCACTGGTGTATTTTAGGAAATATTTAAAGAAGAACACCTGTCCTTCTCAAACTCTTGCAAAAATTTGAAGAGGAGGGAACACTTTTTAACTCACTCTAGCATCAGCCTAACACCCAAGCCAGAGAAGGACATTCGCAAGAAAAGAAAATTACGAGTCAATGTCCCTTATGAATATAGAGGCAAAAATCCCTAACAAAATACTAACCAAATCCAACAGCACATGTACACCATGATCAAGTGGGATTTATCCCAGAAATGCAAGGGTGGTTCAACATAAGAAAATCAACCAATGTAACATGCCACATTAATGTTATAAAAGGACCATCTCAATTGATGCAGAAAAAAAGCATTTGACAACACCCAGCAATGCTTCTTGATAAAAACACTCAGAAAACTAGGAATAGAAGGAACTTCCTCAACATGATAAAGGGCATATAGGAAAAACCCAGAGCTAACATCATACTCAATGGTGAAAGACCGAAATCTTTCCCTCTAAAATCAGAAACAAGACAAGGATGCCTGCTTTCACCACAGGTATTCAACATACTGGAAGTTCTAGACAGAGCAAGTATGCAATAAAAAGAAATAAAAGACATCCAAATTGGAAAGGAAGAAGTAAAATTATCTCTATTTACTGATGAAATAATCCTTTATACAGAAAATCTCAAAGAATCCGTAAGAAAACTATTAGAGCTAATAAATGAATTCAACAAAATTTCATGTTATAAGATGAACATGCAAAACTCAGTTGTGTTTCTATACATTAGCAACAAATAATCTGAAAAGGAAATCAAGAGAACAATTCCATTTATGATAGAACCCAAAAGAGTAAAATATCTAGGAATAAATTTAACAAGCATATTAAATACATGCACACTGAGAACTACAAAAGGTTGCTGAAAGAAATTAAGGAAGACCTAAATAAATGGAAAGACATTCTGTGTTCATGGATAGGAAGACTTAATATTGTTAAGAGGTCAATACTACCTGTGCTGGTTTGGATGCATTATGTCCCCCAAAACACCCTTATCTTTGATGCAGTCTTGTGTGGGGAGGAAACATACTGGTGTTGATTGGGTTGGAAACTTTTGATTGGATGTTTCCGTGGAGATGTGATCACTCAACTATGGGTAAGATCTTTCATTGGATAATTTCCATGGAGGTGTGGCCCCGCCCATTCAGCATGGGCCTTGATTAGTTTACTAGAGCACTATATAAACTCAGACAGAAGGAGCAAGCTTGCTATGCCAAGAGGGACACTTTGAAGAATGCACAGAAACAGAGAGAGTAGCTGCAGATGAGAGACAGTTTGAAGACAGCTGTTGAAAGCAGACTCTTGCTGCGGAGAAGCTAAGAGAGGAAAACACCACAAGAGCAACTGACAGTGACATTTTTGAGGAACTGAAGCCTAGAGAGGAACACCCTGGGAAAAAGCTATTTTGAAACCAGAACTTTGGAGCAGACACCAGCCACATGCCTTCCCAGCTAACAGTGGTTTTCCAGACACCATTGGCCATCCTCCAGTGAAGGTACCCAATTGTTGATGACTTACCTTGGCCTTAAGACTGTAACTTTGTAACCAAATAAACCTCCTTTATAAAAGCTGATCCATTTCTGGTGTTTTGCATCCCAGCAACATTAGCAAACCAGAACACTACCCAAAGTAGTATACAGATTCAAAGCAATCCTGATCAAAATTCCAGAAGCCTTTTTTTTTTTTTTTTTTTTTTTGCAGAAATGGAGAGCCCATCATCAAATTCATATGGAAAGGTAAGGGACCCTGAATAGCCAAAATCTTTGAAAAGAACAAAGTTGGAGGACTTGCAGTTACTGATTTTAAAGCTTACATAAAGCTACAGTAATCAAAGCAGCATGGTGCTGGCATAAGAACAGACAAATAGACCAATGGAATAGAACTGAGAGTTCAGAAATAGAACCTCACATCTATGACCAACTGATTTTTGATGAGAGTGCCAAGTCCACTCAATGGGGAAAGAATAGTCTCTTCAACAAATGGTACTCAGAAAATTGGATATCTACTTACAAAAGAATAAAACTTGACCCCTACCTCATGCCATATACAAAAATTAACTCAAAATGGATCAATGACCTAAATATAAGAACTAAACCATAAAACAGAAGACATGGGGGGAGATTCTGAAGGACCTTGTATTAGGCAATGAATTCTTAGATATGATAACAAAAGCATGAGCAACAAAAGGAAAACTAGATCAACTGTACTTCATCCAAATGAAAAACTTTTGTGCATCAAAAACATTATCAAGAAAGTAGAGAGGCAACCTAAAGAATGGGAGAAATAGTTGCAAATAATTTATCTGATAAGGGTTTAATATGCAGAAATATAAAGAACTCCTACAACTCAACAACAAAAAGACAAAGAGACCAATTTAAAAATGGGCAAAGGACTTGAAGAGACATTTCTCCAAATAATATATACAAATGAAAAGATGCTCAATATCATTAGCCTTTAGGGAAATGCAAATCTAAACTACAATGAGATACCACTTCATACCCACTAGGATGGCTATTATTTAGAAAATGGAAAATAGGTATTGTTGATGATGCAGAGGAATTGGAACTTTTGTGCATTGCTGGTAGGAATGTAAAACAGTACAGCCATCTACCATTCTTCAGAAAATTCTTCAGAAAGTTAAATATAGAATTACCATATTACCCAGCAATTCCACATCTAGGTATATCCCATAATAATTGAACACAGGGTCTTGAACAGATATTTGTACACTGGTGTTCATAGCAGCATTAGTCATCATAGCCAAAAGGTGGACTCATCCCAAGTGTCCATCAATAGATGAATGGAGAAACAAATGTCATATACACATTTAATGTCATATGATTCAGTCATAAAAAGGAATGAAGTTCTGAAATATGCTACAATATGGATGAACTATGAAGATATCATGTTGAGTGAAAACAGCCAGACACAAAAGGACAAACATTGTATGATTCCATTTACATGAAATACCTAGAAGAATCAAATACATAGAGATAGAGAGTGGATTTCAGTTTACCAGGGGCTGGAGGAAGGAGAAAATGGCGAGTTATTGCTCGATGGGTACAAAGCTTCTGTTTGGGGTGGTGACAAAATCTTAGTAGTGGATGGTGGTGATGGTATCACAATGCTGTGAATGTAATTAATACCACTGAATTATGTGATAGTGATTAAAATGGGAAATTTTGTGTTTTATATATATCACAATAATTTTTAACAATGAATGGAATAAAATAATTTAAAAAAAAAATGAATGGGATAAAACTCAAAAAACAAACAAACAACAAAACCAGAACACTGAACTCAGCTACAGCGTGTCCAAAGCAGGCATTGCCAACCCCTGCCACAGCCCTAAAAGCTCTAACTCAGGACCCATACAATCTCTAAGTGTAAGCAGTTCAACATCTTCATGATCTTTTCAGTATAAATTAGTTGAGAAGTATTGAAAAGCATTTTCTGAAGGAATAATTTGGGTTTTCAAATAGTTGGTCTTGAACCATTCTTTCAAACAGTGGTTGGACGGCAAGACCAGGTCTTGCAGAGAACACAAAACGGTAGTACTTCATGTGATAGTAGATCACACTATCCCCAGGGAAGAACCACATCCTCTGGGTTCTGGGGCAGGGCACATACCTCCAGGATGTCCCAAAGCAGTCCTGATTAAAATGTGCATTATAAATGGAGAGTGGGATGGGAATCCCCTATATCACTCTCATCACAATTATGATCCTATTTACAGGGAACAACCTGTGAGGTCACGTTAAGGTGAAAATTCTGGATAAGCAACACTGGCCTGGGTCTGTTTTTAATCCAACAGCTTAATTCACAAAAATATGAATCCTCTCAGTCATTGGCCAAGGAAAGGCAGTAGCAACTTCATTCATTCATTCATTCATACATTCATACATTCACTCATTTGTTGGTTCAAAATCTTTTTAATAACTTTCTACATGCCAGGTACTGTGCTACCAAACAGAGAGACTATAACATATAAATTTCACCCCTTTCTTTACTCTAGAGGAGTAAAGAAGATTCTGCTATGAGCTAAACACTGTTCCAGGTGCTGGGGATTTAGAAATGGAAAAGAAAACACCCTCTGCCCTGTCTAGTGGGGGAAGGCACATTTAAAGAAATAATTACTATTTGATCTGATCTCATTTCATCTTAACAAATACAGAATGCCTTAGCTTAATTTTGTAGAGGGCAGAGCTTAATCTCATTGCATAGACAGAGGAATGAGGGCTTGTTCCAGTTTGCTAATGCTGCTGTCATGCAAAATACCGGAAATGGATTGGCTATTATAAAGGGGGTTTATTTGGATACAAAGTTATAGTCTAAAGGCCATAAAGTGTCCAAGGTAAGGCATCAACACAGGGTACCTTCACTGGAGAAAGGCCATTGGCATCTGGAAAACCTCTGTTGGCTGGGAAGGCACATGGCTGATGTCTGCTTGCTCCCAGGTTGTGTTTCAAAATGGCATTCTCCAAAATGTCTGCATCAGCTTCCAAAGGCCATCTTCAAAATGTCTCTCAGCTGCAGCACTGTCTGGGCCTTTGTGGCTCTTTTAAAAGTTCTCCAGTAAATCAATCAAGACCACCCTGAAATGGGTGGGACCACACTGCTACGAAAATAGTCTAATCAAAGGTATTACCCACAGTTGGGTGGGTAATATGTCTATGGAAACATCCAATCAAGAGGTCACACCCTAATCAAAAAGATTCAATCCACCCCACAAGATTGCATCAAAGAACATGGCTTTTTCTGGGGGGCATATTATATCCAAACTGGCACAGGGCTCAAGGGAAGATTTAAAACAAGACAACCAAGCAAACAAAAACCCTGCTGGGGTTGGAGGGTCTGATTCTGAGTCTCATCATCAGGAGAGCTGATGTGAGTGAAGCTTGTCTTTCCAGGTCTCTGGGTAAAAGACAATTTGCTGAGCTCACAATTGACAAATTTCCTAAACTTTTCAGCTTGTCTGCCTGTTTTTTTATGAATAGCTCCATTTTGATGAGTGTCAATCTTTTCTGAGCTCTCTTTCTGGAATTGGCTCAGAGCAGATCGGTTGTACTGGCTCTCCCCGGTGTTTCACACATGATAGTCCTGTTTGGATGACAGCTGGCATTATCCTGACCATTCTTATTACTTTGCCAAGTGTCACCATGTTCAAAGACCCCCGTATAAACCAGGGTAAAACCAGGACTGCAGGTTCTTAGTCCAAACTTGACCCTTTTTATTCCCCACTCAGTATTTTCTTTGATTTGTGGCTGGTGTGCGCCAGTACCAAGACTCATGTGTAAACTTGATCTGTTTGTGCCCTAAAGACCCCTAGGCATTACCCTGGGGATAAGGTGTGGAGCCAGGGTAAGTGAGGAGGATTCCATCAAACACAACCTCATCTTGGAGACTAAATTCACAGCCAGTGAGATGCCATGTTCCCTCCAGCAGGGGGCGCTAACATCAGTCCAGTCTTCCTAAGCCAGAAAAGAGTGACACACAGATACCAGCTTCCCTCCCAGCTCCAAAGCCCTGTTCTTCTGATTTATATTCCACCCCTTCCCTGCTGAGCCCGGATCCCGTCCTGAAATTCAGCTACTGAGTAAATCTTGCCAGCCCCCCCACCCCCTCCGTGGGGTCTGAGCTCTCTTCCCAGGGTCCCAAGGCACATCCGTGTGAATGGCTGCCCTCACCTCAGGGCCATTCCCGCCTGACTCTGGGAATGTCACTGCTCACGAATTCCTGCTGCCACCACTCCTGTTCACCCAGTCATGCCCCCGTGGGTATCAGTCAAGTGCAGAACAAGCCCAAGTTCACTTCCCCTTGAAACACTGATTGTTTAACTCAACAAGCTATTGCTTGTTCAATCAGGTTGCTTCCCGGCATCTCGGCCATTTCCCCACACCCAAGTGGTGCCATTGAGGTCTCAGCCTGATTCGGGGTTGACTGCCTATGGCCTTCGAATGTCCCAGTTGCTGAATGGACAGCTCTGCATCTGGTAACAATGAGGGGAGGCAACACTCCCAGGCCCCATAATTCTGAATGAGCGGAAGCAGCTTTAGTGTTAGACATGAGCCGTGCTGGACAGCTGAGAAAGGCGGTATATTGCTGACTTTTCCCCAGCACACGTTTCCCTTCTTGATGGATTTCCTCCTCTTTTAGCACTGCCCCTCAGGGTTCTGGAGAACTCTTTCTCTCCTAGTTCTTCCTGTGCTTGAGGAAATCATCTCATCTGATAAACTAGATTTCAGTTTATGCAATTACAGGTTGAAAAACACACAAATAGATCCAGAACAGAAAACTAGATTTCAATTTATGCAATTACAGGTTGAAAAACAGACAAATAGATTCAGAACAGAATAGGCCCAAATTTATATTTGATTTTAGTAAATGCAAGTGGTGATGGCTCAGGTTGCCATGGGAATTATAGAGGACTGATGTGTAGCATGCACAGCTGTCTATAGATAAACTTGCATGAAACTTAAGGTAGATTCTGTGGAGGTTTAAAAATATATTTACTAATCATGAAACTTGTCCCTTCAGCAGGTGGAGCCTGACTCCTAAGCCTCAAAAGCCTAGAAAGTGTGCCAAACTCACTGATTTCTAATGAATAGGATTTAGCAGGTATGATGCTTTGTGACTATGAGGCTAGATCATAAAAAGGACACAGCTCCTGCTCTCTCTCTCTCTCTCTCTCTCTCTCTCTCTCTCTCTCTCTCTCTCTCATCACTCACTTCAGGGGAAACTAACTGCTATGTTGCAAGGACACTCAGGCTGTCCTCCTCATGTGTGAAGAAGCCATCATGGGAAGGAAATCAACTTGCCAGGACCAACCAACAAGCCATGTGACAAGCCACCTCAGAAATGGATCCTCCAGCCTCAGTCAAGTCTTCATATGATGTTCCAGTTTGCTAAAGCTGCCAAAATGCAATATACCAGAAATAGATTGACTTTTATAAAGGGGATTTATCAGGTTACAAATATACAGTTCTAAGACCATAAGAGTGTCCAAACTAAGGCATCAACAAGAGGATACCTTCACTGAAGAAAGGCTGATGGTGTCCGGAACACCTCTGTCAGCTGAGAAGGCACGCGGCTGGTGTCTGCTGGACCTTTGCTCCCAGGTTGCATTGCTTTCAGCTTCTGATTCCAGTGGCTTTCTCCTTAAGTGTCCGTGGGTTCTCACTTAGCTTCTCCAGGGCAAACTCTGGGCTTCATCTCTTAGCTTAGCATCTCCAAACATCTTTCTGTCTGCATTTCCAAGTGTCTGGGTCTGTGTCAGCTCTGAGCTCTCTCTCTCTCCCTGAACTCAAGTTTAAGGACTCTGGTAAACTAATTAAGACCCCTTTGAATGGGCAGGGTCACATCTCCATGGAGACAACCTAATCCAAAGATCCCACCCATAACAGGTCGGCCCTCACAAGATTGGATTAAAAGAACATGGCCTTATATGGGGTACATAACAGATTCAAACCAGCACACATGATTTCAGCCCCTAGCCTTCAAGTGACTCACTGAATCCCTGACTGAATCCTTAATCCGCACAAAGCAAGAGAAAATAAATCACTATTATTGTTTTGAGATACTAAGTTTGGGGGTGATTTGTTATGCAGCAATAGGTTACTAATACAGTTTTATAACATGTACTAAAATCAATTCCAGGATAGATTAAAGATCACTATGAAAACATTCATTTGATGGGGCATGCAGGAGGTGGCGATGAGGAGCTGGATCCACCCAGGAGCAAGCTGCAGGGTGAGCAGGGCAAGCATGTCTGCAAGAGCCACCTGGCAGCTGGCTGGTCCCTGAGCACGGCCCCTCCCAGGCCCTGAACCGGGCCCAGGGAAGAGATTGTCCGGCTTTCCAGGAAGCAGCAAGTGTGGATGTTTGGATCCGTGCCTCCTTCCTCGTGTTTGTCACCATCAGGGAGGACCTGCGAGGCCACTGCCCAGAAGGTAAGCAGAAACTCTAAGAAAAAAAATTGTACAAGAAAGGAAATGCAGTCTTAATGCATGCTTAGCTCTGCAGAGAGTAACGTTTATAGTGTCATCATAATGTAAACACCAGGAGATGATTTTCAACTTTCAGAATAAACCAGAAAGAAAAGCCAAAATCAATCATTCTGGCTGCAGAACAGACTGTAAAAGTTATCACGCTTGACAATGAAAAAGTAAAAGAACACCTAACAAAAAAGGGGAGATGGGAGGTGAAAGAGAGATGACAAAAAGTACAGAGGATGAATATCCTCATCTTACAAAGTGGGGAATCAAGAGGCATATTTTGATAAAATAAGAAATAAAGGTATAAGAATATTTCTTGAATTAACAAAGGTAACCAATAAAAGAATCTTTTATACTGGGATGGGAAAGTGATAAGAGTGAGCTAAAAGCTCATCTGTCATGACATTAAATCAATTGATATATCAGTGTTGAGACAGGAAGAAATCCTGGGATAAGTATATTCCTTTCAATAACAAGAAGGAAACAACCAAAAGAACTATAAACAGAGTTAAAAGGTTGCTTCTGCTGGAGAGAGTTGAGGCCAGCTGTCATTGTTTCACACTTCAGGAACTTCTGCATTATTTGCTTTCTTTAGCTACTGAATGTAGTACTTTGGGAAAATTAATAAATAAATTTAAAAAAACTCAGTGTGGTTCCACCTTTAGCATGCTTATACGTATTGCCTTTGTTTTTACAGCTAGTTTGTATTTGTATACAAGAATATACACAAATATTCTGCTTATTCCTTACAATAAGCAGAAAACTGTTGAACAAATTGCACAATAGCCAAAAAGAGAAAATAACTCAATGTGTCTTTGGCATATTCTTCCTTCTGCCATCACTCCACCAAAGATGAAATCAGCTGGGGGTTTCTTCTCTCCTAAGAAAAGCCCCCCACTTTCTCGATTTCAGTTCACTCAGGTTTCTTTCCTGACAGCACCCTCAGCTATTTGACTGGCTTTGTAAAAACCATGATTTTGCAACTTATCTGGCCCGGTCTTGTTATTAGGGCGGGAGCAATGGTGTTTTGAGATGTTTTGCAGCTTAACCAGGAGAGTCCTGTAGTTCAGGAATTCTTTTCTTGGTGACTTCCTCCCTTCATGTTCTCTGTACTCTTTTCCTGGAAATCCTCCTACTCGGATACTGGACTTCCTGAATTGGTCCCATGCTTTTCTAAAATCTTTTCTTCAGTTTTCCTTCTCCTCCTGTCTACTTTCAGGAAGATTTGCTCAACTTTACCTTCTCGTCCTTACATTGGCTTTTGCATTCTGGCTATCATGCTTTTAACTTTCAGGAACCCCTTTCATACTCAACTTGTTCTTGTCTAATAGATGTGATGTCTTCTTTTATGTCTCTGAGATTAATAGATTTTGTTTTGACGTGTTCTCCCTGCAGTCTGTTTCCTCCAGTTTGCATTTTTCTTTTAGCTTGTTTTGTCCTCTACCATCCTTCGTAGGTTTTTCTCAGGTGCCTAATAACGCGTCCATGTCTGCTCATGATAAAAAATGGGAGACTGAAATGCTAATTGAAGCTCTGAGCATGTTAGCAAGGCTTGTTGATTTTGAGTTTTACTGGTGAGCGATATGAAAGGGCTATTTGCAGGGAAACCCCTGAAGTCTGTATCCTGAGGTCTTTCCCCTTGGGCTGATTAGATTCCCCCAAAGAAGGGTTCTCCAGTCTCCCATATGGAGTGTAAGATCTTGGCCATAGCTCTCTGGGAGAGGGACAGGGTTTGCCTTCACATTCATCATTCAACATACATATGTTGATCACTTAATCCCTGTTTTTAGTATGAATGCCCCCAAAATTGTGTCTGGCAGTCCCCTTCTCAAGAGCTTCTGTTCTCCCTTCTCCAGAGAAAAAGCCGTAAGAGCTTCTGGAAGGCTGGGAAGCAGCCAACGCCCAGCAGGATGAAATGGGAAGAGGGAGCTTGAGAAGAAATTTCTCTCAACAGCATTTATCTAAGTTCCCCTTAGTTTAACTCCTTCCTTCACCCTCAGCTCCAGGGTCTCTGATAGAGCCACTTCTTGTGCCTTTAAAGGATGAGACAGTGAGGCTCAAATCTGCTTTTTGTTTCCCCCACTGCAAGCCAGGGGTTCAGCTTTTATTGTTCCTACTAAGTCAGTTTAGGTTTATCCATCTGCTTTCCAGCTTCCAAAATGTTGCTATTGTTTCCTCTGCTCCCCATCCTTGTTGGTTTATGTTTTGTTTTGTTTTTAGTTTCCATCACTGTAGCTTTAGAGAGGGAGTGAAATTAGATACATGTTTTCAGTCAACCATTAATCCAGAAGTCAAATCTGATGGATACCTCATTCAAAAGTAGAGTTGATTGTAACTACTACTTATTTCATTATAATTGATTCAAATCCTGCACCAGAATGACCAAGCCGGTCTCAGGATGGCATAGACCTTGGGTGTGCATTTTTAGAACCTAAAAGGAAAGTGTGTGAAGTCTGCTTTGCAAATTCTCCAGATCTTCCTTTTGGCTGAATTTCTTTTGGCAGAATTTCCTTCATCTAGAACTCATGTATGCTGCGAATCTTGTATAAATCCAAATTTACAGTGAGAAGGGTGTTTTGGTATTACAAGCTTAACAAGACAGAATAGGAAGGGTCCTGCATTAAGTCCCGCCTCATTTCCAGGTCCAGCTCTGCCACTTCGAACTGGGTTACTTTTGATCAACAAATTTTCCTCCTTAAAAACAAAGGAGTTGCGTAGCCAAGGTGATAGCAGCTATTAATTCAAATCTCCAAATGTATCCTCCAAAATCCAATAAAGAAATAACATGATGAGCAAATACAACTTCACAAACCTACATCTTCTACAAATCTAAAAGACAGAAATTCCCCAAACTTCAATGGTTCTGGAAGTAGTAAAATTAACATGAAGTTCTGGTGAGCAATCACTCACCCACTAGAAGCCTTTGAAGAGAGCAAGGACAATCCAGAAAAAGAAAACAAACAAACAAACAAACAAAAAACTCAGAATGCAGAAAAAGGGAGTTAGTAGCAGACCTAAGGTTGATCTAAAATCATTTCCAGAAAGAAAACAGTCACCTAAAATGTGAAAATCCTGAAAAAGGGTCTGGTAGATCAGAACACTTACAACAAGGAAGGGAACTAGAAATATGCACAATAAAGCAGCCTTAGAAAGATATTTCTCCCAGAGAGAAGAAGATAAAAACAAGAGAGAGGTTCCCTTTGAAGTTTGGGTGGTTATGAGGAAAAGAAGCAAAGGAGAAACTTTAGCATCCTGAAAGACAAGAGAGAACCAAAATATTGAAAGACCCACAAATCTTTTCCCCATGCACAAACAACATCCATGAAAGAAATTGTACTTCTCTATATTGACAAAGAAGATAAAATAGGAAGAAACTTAATGAGACATGCACAAAACCTACATTTTTTAAAAAACTCCAGAAGGATCCAAAAATAGGCTTGAACAAATGGAAGCCAGACCTTGTTCTTGTATAGGATGACTCAGCATCATAAAGATGTCAGTTCTTCCCAAGTTAGCTTAAATTTAGTGCAATCACATACAAATACGGTAAGTTTTTTTAAGGAAATAGAAAAACTGATACTAAACAATACTGAAAAATAGACATCCAAGAATAGCCAAGAAAAATTTAAAAAAATATTTTAAAACACTGGAAAAGAAGAGCTACAGAGAGAGACTAGACCTATCAGAAATTAAAATATACTATAAAGCATTCATAATGAAAACAGACTGGTCCTGGTGCATGAATAGAGAATTAGAGGAATAACATAGAAAGGCCAGAAATAGGACCAAGTACATTTGGAAATTTAGTAAATGGTGATGATGGTGTCTCAAATTACTGGGGAAAATACGGACACTTTAATAAGTGGTTCTGAGAGAACTGTGAACCATTTGAAAAAATATATAAAATTAGATCCTTGCCTCGCACCACACACAAGAATAAACTCCAAATGGATCAGCGATCTATATGTGAAAAAAATGAAACCATACAAGCACTAGAAGGAAACATCCAAGTGCAATAAAAGAAAAGATTGATAAGTTTGACTCACTAAAAATTTAAAAATGTAAATTTTTGCTAGCTCCCCCCCCACATGCACACAAAAGTATAAACAAAGTCAAAATACAACAGATAAACCAAAAGAAAATATTTGAAACGTGTTACAGGCATAGGGCTGATAAAAAACTAAAACCTTGGCTTAAAAAAACAGACAAAAAACATGAAGAAACAATTTATCATAAAAGAAATAGAAATGACCCTTAACATGCCTACATATGTATTATGATATGTATGATAATACATACATACATATTATCTTTCATAATAAGAGATAAGCAACTTAAAACAACCCTGAGATGTGTTTCTCACCCATCAAACTGGCAAAGCAAGCTAAAACAATTCTTTTGGTGAGATAAAGGGGAAACACAGACTCTCATGTATTATTGATAGGTACAACTCTTATCAAGAGGGATTTGGCAATATCTATCTAAACTGCAGTAGTAGTTACACTCTGAAAAGTCACCACAAACACAGAACTAGTGAATTCTGAACCACTGCTCCTAGGGGAAAAACTGACTTAGGTTCCTGTGAGCCACTGGTCACACTATTTTCATCAGCCTATCAATACATAACCTTCTTTTATGTATGTTTCTGTTTAAAGACACTTTAATATACATTGCTGATTCATTGACATTGAACTCACAGCCGACAACACTATAACTCAGGCCTGAGAAAAAGCCAATCTATCACATATTTTGTCCATAAGGCATATCAGAGCCTTCGTGTGCTCAGGAACACTAGTCAGCACTTCAGCCCTACACTTAGGGGCCGTTTTAAATGGTGAAATAACCCAAGAAAAGCACCAAAATGGGGAAGCTGTGGCACTAAATACATAGTTGCAAAGAACACTTGTTTACATGTGGGAGCAGAAACAAGAAGGCGGAGCATCGCCGTGTTTGACCTCAGCTGGGAACACGTGTGTCGGGCCACTCGAGCTTTCACTACTCTGCCCACATCTGTGAATGATTGTGAAAGAACCTTAGGTATTGATTTTGGGGTTCAAATAAATTTTGATGAGTGGGAAAATTCTCAAATACAGAATCCACTAATAATGAGGATTGACTGTATGTGTTTACTTTTTGACCTAGTTATCCCACTTCTATAATTAACCCTGAAGATAAAAATCCAACAACATAACAACACAGACACATATTGTTCTTTGAAATATTGCTTGCAAAGACAAAATATTGGAAACAAATACTCAAACATAAGAGATGGGTTGAATAAATGGCACTCTACACAATGGAGTACTATGCAGCTGCAAAATAAAATGAAGAGAGAGAAAAATAATGCAAAAGTAGTGCAATGCTAACATTTGGAGTACCTGGGTGTTCTAGTTTGCTATGCTGCCAGAATGCAAAACACCAGAAATGGATTGGCTTTTATAAAAGGGGGTTTATTTGGTTACACAGTTACAGTCTTAAGGCCATGAAAGTGTCCAAGCTAAGGTGTCAACAATAGGATACCTTCAAAGAATAGCCAATGGCGTCTGGCGTTGTCTAGGAAGGTACGTGGCTGGTGACTTCTTCCTTTGCTCCCAGGTTATGTTCCAAAATGGCTTTCTCCCAGGATGTTTTTCTCTAGGCATCTGGGGGTATTCTCTTAGTTTCTCCCAGACAAATTCTGGAGTAGCAAAAGTCTACTTTCAATGGTCGTCTTCAAAATGTTTCTTTTGGCTGCAGCTACAAAATGTCACTCTTAGTAGGCTCTGAGGTCCTTCTGTTTGTGAACTCTTTTATGTGACTCCAGTGATTTAATTAACACCCACCATGAATGGGCGAGGTAACACCTCCATGGGAATTATCCAATCAGATGTTTCACTCATAGTTGATTGAGTCACATCTCCATGGAAACACTCAATCAAAGGATTCCAACCTAATCAACACTAATACGTCTGGTCCCACAAGACTGCATTAAAGAACGTGGAGTTTTGGGGGACACAATACATCCAATCCAGCACAGGTGTTTTTCCTTAAAGTAGCTGCTCTGTCGGGACATTCCCATCTACATTCTAGGAGCGTGCCATAGTGATGGACTCAACTGGAGATCAGGGACGCTTTCTTATCATGTCCTTCTTCTGAGCTTATTTTATTGAAGTATAACCCACATATGGAAAAATGGACAAAACATAAATGTACAACTTAATAAATCATTATAAAATGAAAAGCCACATAATCATCATGCAGATTTAAAAAATAGAACTTTGCCATCATGCCAGAAGCCCCATAAGTCACCTGCCATCACCACTATCTCACCCAATGTTACAGTCTAATTTTGCCCATTTTCATATTTTGTGTAAATTGAATCATACAGTCTTTGAATCTAGCTTCTTTGACTTAAATCAAATTTGTGAAATTCATCCCTGTTGTTCCGTGCATAGTTTGTTCATTTTCATTGTGATCTATTGTCCCATTGTCCAACACTACCACAATTCAGTTTTAACAGCTTTATTGTGATATAATTCACATCATAAATTTCACTCAGTTACAGTGTACACTACAATGCTTTTTAATATATTCACAGGGTTGTTCAGTCATAACCACACCATAATTTTTGAACATTTTTGTCCCAATTTCTGTTAGCTATCTTTCCCCATTTTTCCCCCTTACTCTTACTGAAAACCCTAGGAAACACTAATCTGTTTTCTGTCTCTTTGATAGATTTTGAAAATCTATCAAAATAGATTTTCTACTCTGGACATTTCTTATAAATGGACTCATCCAATATTAGGCCTTTGTGACGGGGCTTCTTTATTGAGCATAATGTTTCCAAGTTTCACCAATGTTGTAGTATGTATCAGTATTTCATTTCTTTCCATTACCAAATAATATTCCATTGTGTGAATATAATGCATGTTATTTGTCCATTCATCAGTTGATGAATGTTTGTGTCATTTCCACTTTTTGGATATTATGAATAATGCTGCTATGAATATTATATTCAAGGCTTTGTGTGGACATGCTTTCATTTCTCTTGGGAGTGTAATTGCTGCATCATATGGTAACTCTATGTTTACTTTTTGAGGAACTGGCAGACTGTTTTCCAAAGTGGATGCACCATTCTATATTCTCACCAACAGTGTACAAATTTGCCTATTTCTTCACATCCTCAACATTTGTTATTGCCTGTCTTTTTCATTATAGTCATTCTGGTGGGTGGGAAGTGGTATCTCATCATGGTTTTGATTTGCATTTCCCTGATGGCTAATGATGTTGAGTATCTTTTCATGTGCTTATTGGCCATTCATATATTTTCTTTTGAGAAATAGCTATTCAAATTTTAATTGGGCAATTTCCAAAATTTTTAATATAGAGTTGTGAGAGTTCTCCCTATATTCTGGATATTGTGGATAACTTAAGATTTGCAAACATTTTCTCTCATTCTATGGGAATCTTTTAATTTTCTTGATGGTTTCATTTGCAGCACAAAAGTTTTTAATCTTGATGTAGTGCAAATTATTTGGACTTCTTTCTGATTCTTTCTGGTGTAAGGAAAATGTTCAAAAATAGATTGTGGTTATTTATTTTTTTTTATTTTGTCACATGTGTTTTTGTTGTTGTATATAAGAAACTATTGCCTAACACAAGATCATTAAATTTTACTCATGTTTTCCTCTAAGAGTTTTATAAATTTAACTCTTACTTTTAGGTTTTTGATCCTATCAGAGTTAACTTTTGTGTATGGTGTGATGTAGGAATTCAACATGATTCTTTTGCATACAGATATCCACATATTTTGCATATAGATTTTCCCCTCATTGAAATAATTGTCTTGGCACCTGTTTTAGGCTGAATAGTGACCCTCCAAAGATGTCCATGTTTTAACCTCCAAAACCTGTGAATGTTACAGGAAAAAGGGATATCAGATGTATTCAACTCAAAGATTACAAAACGGTGAGATTATACTTCATCATGGAGGTGGACCTGGTATAATCAAGGGGTCCCAAAAAAGCAACATGGGAGGAGTCAAACAGAAGGCAATCTGGCAATGCAATCTTTATTTCTGGATGCTTGGTTCTGTCCCATTGATCTAGATTTGAAATCAGGAAGTGTAAGTCCTCCAAATATGCTCTTTTCAAGTTTGTTTTGGCTATTATGGATCTCCAACTTGTCAATTTATGCAAAAAAAAAAAAAAGGCAGCTAAGATTTAGATAGGGATTGTGTTGAATGTGTAAATCAATTTGGGGTGTAAAACTTTCAATTCACAAGCATGGTGTGTTTTTCCATTTATTTAGAACTTCTTTAATTTCTTTCAACAATGTTTTGTAGTTTTCAGTGTACAAGTCTTGCACCTCCTTTGTTAAAATTATAACTGTTTCATTCATTTTGATGCTATTTTAAATGGAAATTTTTTAACCTTTTATAGCTTTTATTTTAAATTTGGTTTATATCTGTTCCTTTTTTTTAAATTCAGTTTTATTGAGAAATATTCACATACCATACAGTCATCTATGATGTACAATCAACTGTTCACAGTACCATCTTATAGTTGTGCATTCATAACCACAATCTATTTTTGAACATTTTCCTTACACCAGAAAGAATCATAATAAGAATAAAAAATAAAAATAAAAAAAGAACACCCAGATGACCCCCTCATCCCACCCTATTTTTCATTAAGGTTTTGTCCCCATTTTTCTACTCATCCATCCATACACTGGATAAAGGGAGTGCGATCCACAGGGTTTTCACAATCACACTGTCACCCCTTGTAAGCTACACTGTTATACAATCGTCTTCAAGAGTCAAGGCTACTGGGTTGGAGTTTGGTAGTTTCAGGTGTTTACTTTTAGCTATTCCAATATATTAAAACCTAAAAAGGGTTATCTATATAGTGCGGAAGAATGTCCACCAGAATGACCTCTCAGCTCCATTTGAAATCTCTCAACTGAAGCTTTATTACATTTCAGTTTGCATCCCCCTTTTGGTCAAGGAGATGTTCTCAATCCCATGATTCTGGGTCCAGATTCGTCCCCGGGAGTCATATACTGCATTGCCAGGGAGATTTACACCCCTGGGAGTCAAGTCCCACGTAGGGGGAGGGCAGTGAGTTCACCCATTGAGGTTGAGGTGGCTCAGTTAGAGAGAGAGGGCCACATCTGAGCAACAAAGAGGCACTCAGGGGGACACTGTTAGGCACATGGAATTGTTTTTTAAATGTTATTTTTGGAAGGATTATCGCAATTTACTGATTCATTTTACTATTTTGGTTATTTCCAGTTTTAGGCTGCCATGAACAATGCTGCCAGGAACCTTCTTGTCTATGTTTCTAAGTCCAAATGTGCACAAATTTCTGTTGCAAATATGTATAGGAATGGTGGAGCTGTGTCACAGAGCATGCATGTGCTCAACTTCAATGGATGATGCCAATTGATTTCCAAAACGTAAATAGCAATTTCAGTTCCACCAGCAGTGGATGAGAGTTCCTGAGAAATATTGTTGCTCCACAACCTCACAAAACATTTGGCATCATCAGTCTTTAATTTTAGCCATTCCCAGGGATGCGGTGGTCTCTCACTGAGGTTTAAATTTTCATTTCTATGATGACAAATGATGTTGAGAATTTTAAATATATTTAGTGGCTGTGTAAATATTCTCTGTTTTTGAAGTGTTTATTCAAATCTCGTTTGCTCATTTTTCTATTGGGTTGGTGGTCTTTTAAGTATTGTTTCATAAAAGTTTATTAGGTATTCTGGATAAAAGCTCATAATCAGTTAAATAACTTTCAAATATCTGCTCCCTCTTTGTAACTTACCTTTTCACTCTGTTAGGGTAGTTTTGGATTTTTATGTAATCTGATTTATCAACCTTGTGCTTTAAGAGTAGTAAGTTTTATGTTCAGTTTAAGTATGAACATATTCAGGCATCAGTGAATCTGGTGGAAGAAGGAATTCCAAAAATTCTCTCCTCCATAAAAGCAACAATAACATTGGCAATAATCGATAGTTTAGATCTCTAGAAATCAACTAAAGGCCTTCAGCAATCCAAAGACCATTTACTCAAGAAAAATGGCTGAACTTGTCAAGAAAAAAACATTTTAACTTGCCATATTCCCTTCTCTTCCTCTCCAGCTCTGCAGTAGCCTTTTTAAAAAATTAGTCTACAATCACGATGAAAACTAGCAGACTGGTTGCTTCTGGAGGCTTCAAAGTGGAGCTGGAGCTCCTTCAAAGCTCCATTCCCATAGAATTACCATTATTTGACTTGTGTGATAGTTCCCTGGAAGACTTTATCATAGGCTATTGCTATTTTACCTGACTCAGAGCTCACCAGTGTGAAAAGCCTTTTCCCAGGGATGTTTGTTGAATATAGTCATAGGTAATTGTATGTTATGGTTGCATGAGGCAGTAGAAAACAGTTGGGGCAAAAACTAGGCCAACCAAAAATCCAAAAGAAAAACCTAGGACTGAGATGTACTTTGGAGCTTTGAAAAGTTCTGAAAAACATCTGAAATCTAGAAGGTCATGCACATGTGTAGGGCTGTGTATAAGCCCAGGGCTATGCACATGCTCAGGAAGGATCTGGGAAGGACCTACCCTCTCACCTCCGGCTGACCATCAGACTCTGCAAGCAGGAAGTGAAGGCTAAGGCAGAGCTGTAAACTGCCTGGCTGCATGTTGGACATTGGGCCCAATATGCATAGAGTCCCTCAGAAAAGACTGAGAATTTTATCAGTTTCTGGCAGCTAAGGAAATGTCTGTTTAATTATTAGCTGAACACTAACTAATGAAGCAGAAACTTCAGTGGCCAGACATACACAGAAGTACAGACTTCACAGAATTAGTTCAGAAAACTCACAGAACAAACAAGAACAATGACAACATCAAAACCAAATAACAACAACAAATTCTTGGGAGGAAAGAGAATCTAATTTCCAGAGTTACCACATCACGCTATTTCAAATGTCCAGTTCTCAATGAAAAAACTATGAGACATCAAAGCAAACAAGAAAGCATGACCCATACACATGAAAAAAGCAGTCAATATAAAATGTCCCTGAGGAATCCCTGACTTTGACTTATTAGCAAATATTTTAAATCAGCTATTTATGGTATACTCAAAGAGCTAAAGGAAACCATGTCTAAACAAGTAACGGAAAACGTAAGAATTGTGTTTCACTAAACATAAAATATCAATAATGAGATAGAAATAATTGAAAAGACTCAAATAGAAAATCTGAGTTGAAAAGTACAATCCCTGTAATGAAAAATTAACAAGAGGGGCTCAACAGCAGATTTGAAGAGTCAGAAGTAAGAATTTGAAGAAAACATGAGGATACGCCAATTGAGATTACCCAGACTGAGGAAGAGGGAAGAAAGGGTGAAGAGACCAGAGGAACATGATCAAGCATGCCAATGCACACATAATGGGAATCCCAGAGGGAGAGGTGAAAGAGAATTTTCTATTAATGTCATCTCTTATGTCTTTTTCTCCTCTGTGCCTCCGTTACTGCCTTCTTTTCTGTTTAATAGGTATTTTCTAGTGTATCATTTTAATTCTTACAGTTTTTTTTACAAAATTTTTAAGATTTTTTTCAAAGTGGTTGACCTGAGGATTACAATTAACATTTTAAATCATAATGATCTAGTTCAATTAATACAAACTTAATTACAATAGTACCCAGAAAGTTTATTCCCTCCTCTCTCCTTTGTGCTATACTGTCATACAAAAATATATATTTATACATTGTATATTCATCATCATAGACTTATAATTATTGCTTTTTTCAGCTGTCTTTTAATTCAGATAGAAGAAATAGGCACTAACAAAAAATAAATTTCTACCTTCTTTATATTTACCTATGTAGTTACCTTCACAATAATTCTTTGGGTGGGTTTGATGGAATGATGGAAATGCTTTGGCAGTGAATGGTGGTGATGGTAGCACAGTATTGTGAATGTAATTAACAGCACTGAAATACATAAACGTACTTGAATAAGATTAAAAGGGGAAGTGTTACATTGTATATTTGGTAATGGAATAAAAATTTTTAAAAATCCATGAAATTGCACTACAAAAACAGTGAACCCTAAGTTAAAACATGGACTATCGTTAATAGTACAATTTAATAATATGCTTTCATCAATTATAGCAAATGTACCACCACAACAGGGTGGTACATGGGATCCTGTATTTTATCTATGTTTATTCTATAAATCCACAATTTCTCTAATAAAAAGTTTTAAAGTTGGTTCTTTCAAAAGATCAAGAAAATTAGTAAACTTTTATCTAGAGTGACCAAGAAAAAAAGAGTGGATTCAAATTACTGAAATCAGGACTCAAAAGGGGCACATACTGACCTTACAGAAATAAAAAGAATTTTACAGAAATATTATGAATTGTATGCCAACATAATGGACAATCTCAATGAAATGAACAAATTCCTAAAAGACAAAAACTATTCAAACTGACTTAAGAAGAAACAGAAAATCTGAATAGACTTATGACACATAGGGATTGAATTAATAATAAAAAATTCTCCCACTAAGGGAAGTCTAGGCTGTAAGGTCTTCACTGGGTAATTCTGCCAAAAGTTTAAGAAAGAATTAACACTAATTGTTACAAGTTCTTGCAAAAATATAGAAGAGAAATGAATGCTTTTCAATTGAATCCATTGAGGCCACTATTGCCCTAATACCAAAAGTAGATTAAGATATCAAACAAAGGGCAAACAATAAACCAATAATCTTTATGTACCTGGATACAAAAATCATCCACAAAATACTAGGATACCAAATCCAGCAATATTTAAGAAGGATTATACATCACAACCAAATGGGATTTATCCCAGGAATGGTTCAACATATGAAAATTAGTCTATTAATATTTAATAGAACAGAAAAGGACACTTTTATAGAAAGGACAAAATACACATGACCATTTCAATAGATGCAGAAAAAGCCATTTGTCAAAATCTAACACCACCCCAATCAGGAGTGTTCCAGTTTGCTAATGCTGCTGGAATGCAAAACACCAGAGATAGATTGGCTTTTATAAAAGGGGGTTTATTTGGTTACACAGTTATGGTCTTAAAGCCATAAAAAGTGTCCAAGGTAACACATCAGCAATTGGGTACCTTCACTAGAGGATGGCCAATGGTGTCCGGAGAACCTCAGTTAGCTGGGAAGGCACGTGGCTGGTGTCCGCTCTAAAGTTCTGGTTTCAAAATGGCTTTCTCCTGGAACGTTCCACTCTAGGCTGCAGTTCTTCAAAAATGTCACTCTTAGTTGCTCTTGGGGTATTTGTACTCTCTTAGCTTCTCTGGAACAAGAGTCTACTTTCAACAGCCATCTTCAAACAAGCTTCTGTGCACTCTTAAAAGTGTCCCTCTTGGCTGTAGCAAGCTCTCTCCTTCTGTCTGAGCTTATATAGTGCTCTAGTAAACTAATCAAGGCCCATGCTGAATGGGCAGGGCCACACCTCCATGGAAATTATCCAGTGAAAGATCTTGCCCACAGTTTAGTGATCACATCTCCACAGAAACATCTAATCAAAAGTCTCCAATCCAATCAACACCAATACGTTTCCTGACCACACAAGACTGCATCAAAGATAATGGCATTTTGGGGGACATAATACATCCACACTGGCACAAGGAGGATGGAGTGAGAAGTTTCAAGGCTCTACCCACAGAAACTTTGAACAACCGCTAGAACTGGCAGAAAAATCTTTTTCAAAGCTCCACAAAACAGTTAATGGACTGCAGTAACTGGATGAATACCAAGTCAAGACAAAGGCAACTTAAAAACTGTGGGATCTCATGGCCCTCTAGCTAGTTCCTCCCCTAACTCCTTACTGGCTCAGCACAGAACACCCCCTCCCCGCCCCACACACGCACAATATGGGTCCCCGGCCCTATTCCAGAGGCAGCACAGTAAACTTTGTTCACATACTAAGAGGAAGTATGTCTGGCACAATCTTCAGCCTGGGGAACTGGATCAGGACATCTTTCACATGTCACAGGATTGCATCCCAAAATTTGTCCTATGTGTAGAAGGCAATTCACAGAGCCCTCCTATAGAACACTGTGGGGAAGCAGTCAAGTTGTGACTACCCAGGAAAAGGAGAAGAATAAAGCACTAGAAACCATCAATGAAGAAGACCAGATCTAGACCCACCAGACAAAGACTGAAAAACATGGTCCAAAAGATTCTTAAAGAGCTCAAAGAAAAATGGGCAAAGAACTAAAGGAAATCAGGAAAATGACAGATGAACACAAAGAGAATATCAATAGAGATATAGAGATCATGAAAAAGAACAAACAGAGCTGACGAACACAATACTACAAATTTAAAATTCCCTACAGGGGTTCAACAGAAGTTTGGAGGTGTCAGCAGAAAGAATCAGTGAATCTGAATCTCCTTTTTGAGGAGCAGAAAGACGAAATAAGAAAGAAAAGTGAAGAGAGCCTGAGGAACTTGTGGAATACCATCAAGCAAAGCAATATACGCATTATGGGAGTTCCAGAAGAAAAAGAAAGGAAGAGGCAGAGAGAATATTCAAAGAAATAATGGTGGAAAACTTTCAAGTTTTAGAGACAAATGCATACACACATTCAAGATGCTCAATGAACTCCAAACATGATAAAATCAAATAGACCCATACTGCAACATGTCATAATCAAACTGTTGAATGCCAAAGATAAAGAGAGAATTCTGTAAGCTGCAAGTGAGAGCAATATGTCACATATGAGGGAGCTTCAATAAGATTATGTGCTGATTTCTCATCAGAAACCCTGGAGGTGAGAAGGCAGTAGGATGACATATTTATGGTGCTGACAGCAAAATATTGCCACCCAAGAATTCTATATCTGGCAAAACTGTCTTTCAAAAATGAGGGAGGGATTAAGATATTCCCAGATAAAAGCTGAGGGAGCTCATCATCCCTGGACTGGCCCTACAAGAGATGCTAAAGAGAGTTCTGCAGGTTAAAAGGAAAGCGTGGTAGACAGTAGATCAAAGTCACATGAATAAAGATTTCCAGTGAGGGTAATGACATGGGTAAATACAAATGCCATTACTACTGTATTTCTCATTTGTAACTCTACTTTTTACTTCATACAGGATCTAAAAGGCAATTGCAAAATAATTTAATGAGATATATAGATATGTATCAGTGGTTTTGGACTCGTTATGGAGAAACGCAATTTGTGACAAGAACTACATAGACAGACAGAGAAACAGACAGATGGACAGGAAGACAGATATTATGATATGGTGACTGTAGCAAATGTTTTAATTGGTTGATTTGGGTGTCTGGCAGGATAGGGTATGTTGGATTTCTCTGTTTGGAGTTTGTACTGTTGTGTGACTGTCCTATAAGTGTGAAAGTATTTCAAAATTAAAAGTTTTTTAAAATCCAATTCTTTTTTATGATAAAAAAATCACTCAAGAAACTAGTAATAAAAGAGAACTTCCTCAACTGGATAAAAGCCATCCACAAAACAAAAGAAGAAAAGCACCCACGGGTAACATACTCAATGGAGAAAGACTGAAAGCCTTCTCCCTAAGATCGGGAGCAAGACAAAGATGTCTGCTCTTCCCACTTTGCAACATTGTACTGGAAGTTTTAGCCTGGGCAATTAGACATAAAAAGGAAATAAAGGGCACCCACATTGTTCCAGTTTGCTAACGCTGCCATTATGCAAAATACTAGAAATGGATTGGCTTTCATAAAGGGGATTTATTATGTTACACTTAGAGTTCTAAGGCCATAAAAGTGTCGAAACTAAGACATCAACAAGAGGATACCTTCACTGAAGAATAGTTGATGGTGTCTGGAACACCTGTGTCGGCTGGTAAGGCACATGGCTGGCGTTTGCTTGTTCTCTGCTCTCAGGTTCTAGTTTCGAAATTGCTTTCTCCAAAATGTCTCTGGGCTTTTGTATCTCTTAGCTTCTCTCTCTGCCTCAGCTCCTGTACATTGTTTCTTGTTTCTCTTGGGGTGTTTCTTTCTAAGTGTCTGGAGGTCTTCTCTTAGCTTCTCCAGGGCAAACTCTGGGCTTCATTTCTTAACTTAGCTCTCCAAACTTCTTTCTGTCTGAATCCCCAAGCATCTGGGTCTGTGTGGGCTCTAAGCTCTCTCAAGGATTCCAGTAAATTAATTAAGACCCACCTTGAATGCATGCGGTCACATCTTCATGGAAATAGTCTAACCAAAGGTCCCACCCTGTGGGTCATATCTACATGGAAACAAACTAATCAAAAGTCCCACCCAACAATAGGTCTGCTCCCACAAGATTAGCTTAAAAGAACATGGCTTTTTATGGGGTGCATAATAGCTACAGACCAGCAAACACATTAAAAAGGAAAAAGTAAAACTACCTCTATTTGCAGATAACATTATCTATTATATAGAACATCCTAAGGAATGCACACACGTACATGCAAACTACTCAAGTTAATAAAACAAGTTCAGCAAGGTTGCAGAACACAATATCAATATACAAAACTCATTGTATTTCTATATACTAGCAATGAATGATCTGAAGCAAAATTAAGAAAACAATTCCATTTGCAATCATGTAAAAACTAATAAATTTCTTAGGAATATATTTAATAAAAGATGTTCAAGACTCATACACTGAAAATTACCAAACAACATTAAAAGAAATTAAAGAAGAACAAGACATCCCATGTTCATGGATGGAAGACTTAATATTGTTATCATATCAATACTCCACAAATTGATCTTACAAATTAAACATGATCATTATCAAAATCCTAGCTGCCTTTTTGCAGATGTTTTTGCCAAGATTCTTCTAAAATTCATATGGAAATGTAAGGGATCTAGAATAGACAAAACTATCTTGAAAGGGAACAAGATTGGTGAACTCACACTCTCCAATTTCAAAACTTGCTATAAATCTACAATAATCAATCCTTATAGTATTGACATAGGATAGACATATAGATCAATGGAATAGAATTGAGAGTTTATTAATAATCCCATACATTCATTGGGTATTAATTTAGGACATGTATGTCAAGGCAATTCAGTGGGGGAAACAATAGTCTTTTCAACAAATGATGCTGAAACAACTGGATATCCATATTCAAAAGAATGAAGTTGGATCCATACCACATACCACATTCAAAAATTAACTCAAAATGAATCAAAGATCTAGATGTAATTGCTAAAACTATTAAGCTCTTAGAAAACAACACAAGCAAATAAACAAAAAGCAAGCAAAAGAAACTAAAGAAAAACAGCTGGACTTCATAAAAATTTAAAATGCTTGTGCTTCAAAGGACACTAAAAAGAATGTGAAAAAACAACTCATAAAAGGGAGAAAATATTTGCAAATCATAAATCTGATAAGGGTCTAGGATCCAAAATATATTTAAAAAATCTTACAACTCAACAACAAAAAAAGACAACCCAATTTTAAAATGGGTAAAGGATCTAAATAAGCATTTCTCCAAAGAAGATATGTGAGTGGCCAACAAGCATATAAAAAGACGCTTAGCACCATTAGTCCTTGGAGAAATACAAATCAAAATCATAATGTGATACCACTTCACATCCACCAGACTTACTATACTAAAAAGACAGACAATAATAACAGTTGATGAGAATTATTGAGAAATTGGAAACCTCACACTTTGCTGGTGGGGATGGAAAATGGTACAGCCACTTTGGAAAACAGGCTTGCAGTTCCTCAAAAGATTAAACATAGATTTACCATATGATGCAGCATTTCTACTCCCCAAAGAAATGAAAACATATGTCCACACAAAAAATATTCATGGCAGCATTATTCATAATAGTCAAAAGGGAGAAACAACCCAAATATCTATCAACTGATGAATGGATAAACAAAGTGTGATATATCTGAACAGTGGATTACTATTCAGCCATAAAAGGAAAGGAAGCACCAATTCATGCTAAAACACGGATGAAACTTGAAAACATTATGCTACGTGAAAGAAGCCAGACACAAAAGGGTACATATCTTATGTTTTATTTATACAAAATGTCCAGAAAGTAGGTTAGTGGTTCCTTAAGGCAGGTGAGGGGGAAAATTGGGTGGGGGAAAATGGGGAGGGATTGCTAATGGATTTCAAATGTTCTAAAATTGATTGTAGTGATGGTTTCACAACTTTTTGAATACACTAAAACCATTGATTGCACACTTTAAATGGATGAATTAATTGTATGATATGTGAATTATATCTCAATAAGGCTGTCAAAAATAAAAGAATGAATATATTCTTCTGTATCTTCTGCTAGCTTGATTGTTTTGCCTTTCCCGTGTACATCTCTAAGCCACTTAGAATAGCCTTCTGTGTATGGCTGTCAAGAACTATGAAGGATCTGAAATTTTTATCCTGCTTCCAAGAGAAAAAGTTAGCCTGCCACAGCTTTATGGATGCTGGGACAAGACAGCAGGCAACACGGAACGTCATGTTCACGTAGAGACTGTGTCCCAAAGGGGCAAAAAGAAGTGGTCCTGGAGGACACTGCACAAGCAATAGGTTTGCATCAAGCTGAGGAAACCTGATCACAACAGCCCCAATCTTTTGAAGGAACTGCAAGTAAATCTATCCAACTTTTGCCCTGGAGGGTCACATTATTTCATTGTTCTGGACAGGAAACAGATCTGTCCTCTGACCTAGTGGGAGACACTCTATCTTTCAAGGCTGTTTGCTATAAAAACATCCTTGGAACGATCTTCTAGAACAAAAGCCTGCTCACAAGATATGCAGAAATAAGAGATCCATGAAGAATTGTCTCCCACGGGATGGGTTGGAGTCAAGCTTCATTTTTTTTCCACATGGATAGCCAATTGACCCAGCACCACTTATTGAAAGACTCTTCCGATTTTCAGGCCTTTTTCGTTATTACTAAGTCTTTACATAGGTGAGGGTCTACTCCTGGCTTCTCTATTCTGCTCTACTTGCTGTATTTGTCTACCCGTGCTCCTATATTGCTCTGTCTTAATTACCGTAGCTTCAAAATTAGTCATGCTGTCTGATAGAGCAAGCCCCTTGCCTATTGCTTTTCTTTTCCAGCATTGTCTTAGCATTTCCCAATACATTTTGCAATCAGCTTGTCAGTTTACACACAAACACACCTTGGGATTTTGATTAGGATTGCATTGAATCTCCAGATTAAGCTCAACAGAATTTATGGCTATAAAATGTTGAATATTCCAATTCATTAATGAAATAGATTCCTTCATTTATTTGGGTTTCCTGTAATTTATTTTACTACTACTAATAATTAAAAGTATTTCAGGATTTTCTTTTTTAAAATAATATTTTATCTTCTAACCACTTATTGGTATACTGAAATGAAAATTGATTTTTTTCTTCATGAACTTTTTTTTTAAATTAAATTCAGTTTTATTGAAATATATTTACATACCATACAGTCATCCATGGTGTACAATCAACTGTTCACAGTACGATCAGATAGTCATGAATTCATCACCCCAATCTATTTTTGAACATTTTCCTTACATCAGAAAGAATCAGACTAAGAATAAAAAATAAAAGTAAAAAGGAACACCCAAATCATCCGTGCCATCCCACCCTATTTTCATTAAGTTTTTGTCCCCATTTTTCTACTCATCCATTCATAAACTAGATGAAGGGAGTGTGATTCACAAGGTTTTCACAATCACAGTCACCCCTTGTAATCTACATTGTTATATAATCGTCTTCAGGAGTCCAGACTACTGGGTTGGCGTTTGATAGTTTCAGGTATTTACTTCTAGCTATTCCAATACATTAAAACCTAAGAGGTGTTATCTATATAGCGCATAAGAATGTCCACCAGAGTGACCTCTCGACTCCGTTTGAAATCTCTCAGCCACTGAAACTTTATTTTGCTTCATTTTGCATCTCCCTTTTGGTCAAGAAGATGTTCTCAATCCCACAATGCCGGGTCCAGATTCATTCCCGGGAGTCATATCCTGCGTTGCCAGGGAGATTTACAACTGAGTGTCAGATCCCTCGTATGGGGGAGGGCAGTGAGTTCACCTGTCAAGGTGTCTTAGTACAGACAGAGAGGGCCACATCTGAGCAACAAAGAGGTACTCAGGAAGAGACTCTTAGGCACAATTATATGCAAGTCTAGCCTCTCCCTTTCAGTAACAAGCTTCATAAGGGCAAGTCCCATGATGGAGGGCTTGGCACATCAAACCGCCAGTTGTCAATGTCTGTGACAACATCAGCATCAGTCCAGGTGAGGAAGTCCAACTCTTTTGCATTTTCCCCCAGCTCCTCAGGGGGCCCTGCAAATAAATTTTTATTCTCTGCCCAAATTACTTTGGGATGTGTCACTGTTTCACTCTAACCTATACTAACCTAGCATATCTCTCTTCCTATTCAAAGTTCCATGTAATTGTGGTGTTTGAACAAACTGACTGTAGAGTTATACTGTTTAGAAAATATAGATCCTGCACCAAATGGACATCTCTTCCCTTGGTCTCACATGGAAGTTGAAGTTTTAAAACACAGTCAGTTTCGACCTTTACCCCTTGGCCCAGTTTGCCCTAGTCTTAACCAGATCTGCTTCATTCATATCTCTAATTGAAGTCTGGGCTCTTCTGCAGCTTTTTTTTTTTTTTTTAAACAGTTGCTGTGAAAAAACTTGATTTTTATCAATCTTAGATTCAGCAAGCTTGCTAAGCTCTTTTATTCATTCTAATTATTTATCTGTGTATCTTTTTGAATTTTCACTTCCTATGCTTTTGTTGCTGATGTATAGAAATACAGTTGAATTGTTTTATGTCGACCTTATATCCAGAAACCTTAATCAATTCACTTATTAATTCTAATAATTTGTAAGTAGACTCTTTTGATTATTCTATGTTTGAATATAATATGTCATTTGTGAATAATGAGTATTTTCTTTCTTTCCATTTCTTCTGCCTTTTGATTTTTTAACTTGCCTTATTCACTGCCTAGGACCTCCAGTACCAAATTAAGTGGAAATGGTGACAGAAATATTATTATCTCATTCTGGATCTCAGGGAGAAAGTGTGTTCTAGTTTGCTAATGCTACGGAATGCAAAACGCCAGAGATGGATCGGCTTTTATAAAAAGGGGGTTTATTTGGCTACACAGTTACAGTCTTAAGGCCATAAAGCGTCCAAGGTAACACATCAGTAATCAGGTACCTTCACTGGAGGATGGCCAATGGCGTCCGGAAAACCTCTGTTAGCTGGGAAGGCACGTGGCTGGCGTCTGCTCCAAAGTTCTGCTTTCAAAATGGCTTTCTCCCAGGACGTTCCTCTCTAGCAAGCTTGCTCCTCTTCAAAATGTCACTCACAGCCGCACTGAGTTCCTTCTCTTTGAGTTAGCACATTTATATGGCTCCACTAATCAAGGCCCACCCTGAATGGGTGGGGCCACGCCTCCATGGAAATATCCCATCAGTTATCATCTACAGTTGGGTGGGGCACATTTCCATGCAAACAACCTAATCCAAACGTTCCAACTTAATCCCCACTATTATGTCTGCCCCACAAGATCGCATCAAAGAATATGGCCTTTTCTGGGGGACATAACACATTCAAACTGGCACATTCCACCCCCTGGACCCCAGAAAAACATATTCTTTCTAAATACAAAATACATTCATCCCACAATACCACAGAAACTTAAATTATTTTAGTAACAATAGTTAAGTACAAGATCCCATCAAAATTAAATATAGGCATGGTCAGTTCTAAGGCATACTTTTCCTTTAGCTTTGGATCTGTGGACTTAGAACAAGTTATATGTTTCCAATATACAAAGGAGGGACATTCATAGGATAAACATTCCCATTGCCATAAGGAGAAAGAGTAAGGAAAACAGGGTTAACAGGACCAAAACAGTTCCTAAAACCTGCAGGACAAACTCCATTAGATTTCAAAGTCTGAGAGTCATTAACAGAATAACATTGCATCCTTGGGGCTTGAGAGAGCGGGAGTCTAACCCTTCCTAAGGGCCTTTGTGGCAGCCCTTTCCTCTCCAAACACTTGGGTGAGTGCTCCAACATATCCACACATTGGGGAGACCACCTTCTCGGCTCCACCCTCCTCAAACATCGGGGCAGCTCCCGGATTCCCTTCCACCTCCGGGGCACATGCTCAACCCCTTCGGAACAGTGGGGTGACAACCAGGCTCTCCCCATTCCCCTGGGAATGTGCTCCACCCTCTTTGGGGCTTGGGGTGGCAGAACATTTCCTGAGCATTGAGTTGGAAGGCCCGCCCTCGACCTCCAGGGCAAACTCACCCTTTCCATGCATGGGGGCTGCTCCGCTCTCCTAGCCTGAGACCTCTTGACTCTACACCTCAACCTCCACGGCCCTGTCTTCACTGGAGGATGACCAATGGTGTCTGGAAAACCTCTGTTAGCTGGGAAGGCACGTGGCTGGTGTCTGCTCCAAAGTTCTGCTTTCAAAATGGCTTTCTCCCAGGATGTTCCTCTCTAGGCTTCAGCTTCTCTCCAACATGTCACTCTCAGTTGCTCCTGGGGTGTTTGTCCTCTCTTAGCTTCTCCAGAGCAAAAGTCTGCTTTCAGAGGCCATCTCCAAAATGTCTCTGTAAGCTAAAGCTCCTTTCTCAGTTCCAGTGCATTCTTCAAAGGGTCCCTCTTGGTTGTAGCTCCTCTTCAAACATCAGGCCTTTTCTGGGGGACATAATACATTCAAACTGGCACAAAGTGTCAGCATCTCACCAATGAGTATGCTGTTTGCTGTAGGCCTTTTATAGACACATTTTATCAGATTAAGGAAATCTACTTTAATTCCCAGTTTTCTAAGAGATTTTTTTTTATCATGAATGGGTTAAATTGTGTCAAATGTTTTTTCTACATCTCATAAGATAGTATTTTTTAACCTGATTCCTTCCTATTTTCCAGCTCCTATTGGCAGCAGCTGATAGCTCTAGCTCCAGCTCCCAGCATCAAGCTCACCTGACCCCTTCAGAAACATGAGCTGTCCCCTCCTCAGACCTCAGAGTTCCAAATAACAGTTGCCAAGCCCTGTACTCTACCCAGAGTTTTGTAGCCAGCTGTGTAAAGCCACCCTCCACCCCAAGAATCCAGGCACAGTTCCATGGAACATCCTCTGCAAGCACCTGCAATCTGTAAAACCTTCACTTCTGCTTCCTGCAGTTATTATATTTAGGTAACTTGGTGTTTCCTTTTGCCTATTTTTTTTTTTTTTTTTTTTTTAGCCCATCAACATCTATACAAGCAATTGCCTACATTAAAGCCTCTCCATTTAAAATACCTGGTGTGGGTTCTGTTTCCAAATGACTGAGCTCTGGCTGATACATGTTAAACATGGCCCTCTCCAACCAGATTAGTGGGAGCAGGGATGGGACTGTGTCTTGTTAGACACATTAAACACTTGGACTGACAACCCTCAGGGGGCATCAATAAATATTGTTTAATCAGTGAATGCAAAGAGCATGGTTTTTGGAGAGCAGTCAAAAGTGTTGGTTTAAATTCCAAATCAGGTGATTTTGGCCTCTATTTTAGAAATGAATGTTCTTGAGTACTTTTCCTGTGCTGGGTGCTTCAAAATATATCTCATTTAGTCATCACAACATACCTCCAGGGAAACACTATACTTAGCAATGAGGAGATAGAGTTCAGAGAGAGGACGTAGTTTCTCTCAGATGGCATGACTCACACATGGAGGCTGCGGCTGACCCCACTCCGTAAGCCACATTCTGTGCAGTTCACTGTGGCTCCTCTCTAGACTGTTTCCTCATTGGCAGGTTGATCAGCAACATCTTCCCTGTAGAACTTGTGCAAAGATTGTTGGGTTTGCAGGTGTGAAGCATGGAGCAGAGAGGGTGCAGGTTGGATCCCAGCCCATTCTCCTTTCTTGGTTTTCCAGACCCCCTGGTCCTGCTACTCTCAGGCTGCGTTGCCCTGCTCGGCCTCCCTGGTCCTCAGCATGGAAGCTGAGCAAGATGAGCCCTAAACCTCCTTCCAGGGCTAACATCCAGTTCCCTTTCCTCTGCCTCTGCTTCTGCCAAAGCCCAGGTCTTCAACAACTCAGGGTGAGAATGACTGTGGCAGCATGGGGTGGGGGGCGGGGTGATTATCCTCTTTCCTGCCACCAAATCTTAGGAGAATTAAATGCAAGCTCCAGTCTGGCCTTGTTGGAGTAAACAGATGTGACCAGATTTTGCTTTGAAGCAGCTGACACCCATCCAGAGGCGAGAAGGTGGTTGGCCCTTAGAAGGCTGGTGCCCCTGGAGTGATGGATCTGGCAAACTTAGCACTTTGGGAAAAACTATGCATTGGGAACAGACGCAAGTTTTCTTCCAGGAAACTTCCCTTTGGGGAGAAAGATTCAGGCTTGAAGACCAGGAATGGGGCAGTGTATTTCAAGGACATTCTAATTGACAGTCTCCAGTAGGGGACATTTGGGGCTAAGTCCTGGTGGCTATGCAATGGCAAGGCAGTTGAATGAAAACTCAATTTAGCTTTGCCCTCCCTGTGCTTTCCCTTGCCTGTCTTCAAGAAGGGTGCTATGCTTTGTCCTCCTTCCCCTGGGGAATTGGTGTGGCCAGACTTATAGTAGAAGCTGCTCAACCTCAAAGCTCTCCCAGACTCTTTGTAAAACCTTGATTCCCTGAAAGGTGATGCTGGATATCTCCAAGGGGGAGGGGAGAGAGAGGAGGGAGGGTGGCAAGAGGGACTAGGAGCATTTCTGCCAGCTGGGGAAGGGGTCAGTGAGTCCCAGGAGAGGAGGAGGGGTCACACCCTGCACTGTGGCAGTGACCTGGGATAGGAGAGGCATTGGATGGGAGGCGGTTGAGCTATACGGATTCTCACCTGGTCTCGCTCATCAGGGAATCAGCAGTCACTGGACTTTGAGGGGCCGTGAGGGCTGAGCGGATGTGTTTCAGATTAGTTAAGTTGGATTTCCAATTTTGGTGCAGGTGTAGGTCCAGGTGTGGCGCAATGGGAACCCAGGGCCATCATGTGTGAGAAAAATGTGTTACTCCCAGATCCCAGAGACAGGGGGCCGGGAGGGGTTGACTGGAAGCGCGATTTACTGGAGGGCTCAACCAGCAGGTTGGGGAGCACACAGGGGCCTGGGGGCTAGTGCCTTTACAGTGGTCCAGGAGTGGAGGGGAGCAGATTTCCCACGGGAGTCAAAGGTTGGTTCATTTAAAGCAAATACACGTGACAAGGGAAAGAGACAGTGGGAATGGCAAAGCTTATCATCCGGGGCCAGCCGTGGGTTCTAGGTGAGGTGCTTGGGTGGGGTGGGTGCTGGCTGCAGAGACTGGTTTGGGCTCTAGGGGGGGCATTTCTGCACCAGGACTGGAAAGCGGTTTATTCTCTAGGCTGAAGGTCAGTGTTGAGCCAAACGGCTTCGCCAAAGTAAGATGGGTGCTGAGGCAGCACAACAAATTTGCTGTTTATAGAAGGCATCTCAGCATCCACTCTTCATACTGTGAAGACAGCAAAGGGAGGGGCCTCCCCAAGCTTTAGGGGCAGCACAAAATACTCCAGGGCCTTGAGCTCTCCCTGGAGAAAGGGGCTGGAGAGGGAACCCTAGTATTGACCAGGAACCACTAGCTGGGTATAAGGGGTAACCAGAATAGGGCCCCAGGTGCCGGCTGGGAGGCTGATTTGAATCCCAGCTGGATCCCTTGCCAGCCAAGTGCCCTTGGGTAAGTTGACATTGTACTTCTAGAGAGTGTTTTCTTCTCTGTAAAACGGGGATAATAATATCCACTTTCAGTGCTGCCCTGTGCATTAAACAAGCAACAGGCTGCTGCTGTTGATGGGAGTAGAGGAAGAAGGAAAGTGAAGAGAAGAGGGGAACTGTGAGGGGGGCTTACTCTCTTTCATCTCTCTCTCTCTGTTGCCACCTACTCTTTCTCTCTTTAAGGACTTACGGATTTTCTTTTTTCTTAAGAGGAACTTGAGGGCCACCTGGTGGAAGGTTTTATTAGCAAGAAGGACAAGGAGGAGTTTGGTAACTTGGCGAAGGGCCAATTTGAAGCAACAGGTCATCAGGAGGCGGGTCCTGGGTTTCAGCTTCACTGGGACAGAGCACAGACTTGGTCACAACTGCTTAACATTCTCTGGACCGGAAGCCCTTGCTCACTGCGGGAGACAAGCCGAGCCCCATATTTGCTCTCAGGTCCTGGGGCTGAGCCACAGCTGCTCAGAGGGACCCTGGGAGGCCAGCGGGTGTGGCTCTGAGGGGGATAGAGACCCAAGAAAGCTGCCAAAGTAAGCAGCCCACTCTGCAGTGAGGGCTTTGGAGCCAAGGCTTGAGAGGAGCCAGGGTTTTCCTGTTCCTATTTCAAGAGAAATCTTCAGCCACTTTGCAAGGACTTCAACCATCCTGTGTTCTGACCGGGCCCTGGATGTTGCAGCAAGGGGGCTAAGTCCTCTGCCAAATGATAAAGGAGGGTCCCCAGACCTTTGGGGGTCCCCTGGATGGTCAAATCCATCCATTTGACACCTTTCCACCAATGCGTCCCTCTAGTAATTGCTCACTTATTCATTTGAAAGAATGTGTGCCTGTGGCTTCCACTAGCAGGAGCCTGTGGCTACAGAAATGAATCAGGCACATTTTATAGAACAAATGCATGTGGCCTCAGCAAGGTATTGCACTAGTATGGGCATGTATTAGTTAGGGTTCTCTAGGGAAACAAAATCAACAAGAGATATCTATAAATATAAGATTTTATAAAAGTGTCTCATGAAACTGTGAGTATGCATGAGTCCAAATTCCATAGGGCAGGCCGCAGACTGGCAACTCCAATGAAGGTGTTCGATGAACTCCTCAGGAAATGCTTCACTGGTTAGTCAAAGAAGAAGTGAAGGTCCTCTCCCTCTCTTCCTTAAAAGTCTTCAACTGATTGGATTAAATCCAGCTGATTGAATTCTCTCATTGCAAAAGACACGCCCTTCATTGATATAATCAGTCACAGCTGCAGCCAAATGACTGATGATTTAATAAACCAGCCTTCTGATTTATTAATCAGCCACAAATGTCCTTGTGGTAACAGGCCAGTGTTTGCTTGACCAGACACCTGGGCACCATCACCTGGACAAGTTGACACATGAGCCTAACCATCACAGGGCATAAATGCTGACTCATGAGAGTGAAGAGGCCATGGGTCACTGTCATGGAGGTTCTGGAAGTTTGCATGGAGGAGGTGGCATTCTACCTGGGTGAGTAGGTATCATGCCTGAATGAAGGCTAGAAGCCAGAGCTCTTTCCCAGTGCTGCTGATTCTAACCTCTTCCAGCCAAATTATCCTCCAGGGTCAGGGAATGCTTGCATACTTTGGCTGGGAGCCACTGGTCCCAGGTACCATTTATCCTACACGGGACAGTTTCCCCAAGACCCTAGAGTAGCCAAGACAAGACTTTCTGTTCTTCCAGCAGTTGGCTATGAATTCTGGCTCCTGTGTTCCTGGATAGAACCTCTGCAGGCAGAGTAGCTTTGGGTATAGATTGTCCACACCTGCTCAACCCCTCTGGCCTGGGTATCCCCTAGCTGCAAAAATTTCCTCCAATGGACACAGTTCTGGCTAACACAGACACCATCTGTACTCCTTGTACACATATTACAGGTTATGCTGAAATCCATTCATTCCTTTACCTCAGAGTTACTGAGATTCTGCCATGAAAAAGGTCCTTGGGAAACATGAGCTGGTGTCCGGAGGAACTGGCCACAGCACAGCCCCCAAGGGCTCAGAGTGCTTAGACTTGGAGCAGACCACTGGTTTTCTCTTGATCTTCAGAGTTCTGTCCACAAATATGATCAACAGATCAAGTGGCACTGACACTATGAGCTAGCTCCTTCTTCCAGCTGTTTTAGATTTTCTCATTTGGAAAACAACTTCTTCAGGGATCTTTAACAGTGGATGGCTCATTGTTTTCCTAATGCCAAATGCAGACAGTAAATATTGCCTTCCCCAAAGTCAGCAGACAGTTGGGTGGAACCAGGTCACAATTAGAGTTGATGGGAATCCCCAGGCATCCCTCAGCACTTTGACTTCCTCCTTCCCTAATTCGAGAACATTTGGGAAAGTCTAATGGAAATTCAAACCTATTTGCACATGGATATTCCTAAGTAGTTGCAGACCAAGTAAAATGCAAGACATATGTCCAACTTATACTAATGTAAAAATATATCACTTGCCGCTAATTACCTTCTCTCCTTCCAAAGGAGTGCTTCCCCAGCTGTGTAGACGTAAAGGGTTTCATATTAGAAACTTGAATCAGATTCCCCTTTCCTTCCTCAGCCACTCTATACGTGACATTACTTATTCAAAAAAAGGGAGGTGGGGGAAGGGTGACCTTCTTCAAGACCCTGCCAAAGCTAAATGTCACCCTACAGTTCCTGGTCTGGGCCCAAAGTAGACAGGCCACCCTTAGCTCTAGGTCTGAGCCAGCGTTCCAAAAATACCGGAACCCAGGAGACACCAGTTAGTATTTGAAATTACAACCCCCCACATAATGTATGTATAAAAGGTAATCACTAGGAGATTGGGAAAACTAAAATGCCTATAAACCTTCTGAATTAGCAGAAGGAAAACACATACCTATATGCATTGTAAAGTAAATAATCCCTTTTAAAAAGCTAAAAAAAAGGTAAGAGTTATGAAGTGAAAATAAGATGAGAACATTTAAAACAAATATAAACATTACACTAATAATTATAAATGGAATAAATTTACCTATTAAAAGAAAAAACTTCTGGACAAGATGGAACAGATGCACTGTGTCTATTCTTCCTGCTAATACAGATAAAAATCCTGAATATTAAATATAAAACCATTTTAATAAGACACAAAAAGGGGGAGAGAAGAAAGCAACAGGCTGGCTAGGGACCTTGGGACACAAGTGGCAACACAGTAGTGTGTTTTCTTTTTGCTTCATATATCCTGAACTGGGTGCTGGAGAAGCCAGAAACCAGGGAACACCAATGGACACAGTCAAGTAGGCCCTCCCCACCCCAAAGCTTTTTCTCTCTATTCTGGAAAGACAGATACCTCTTAGACAATAATTTCCCCATTCCAGCCAAACATGACAGAAAAAACTACAGCCCCATCCCCTACCATGTCGGCAAAGAATGAGTGGGGAGCTGAGGCTTCCACATAGCTGTAAAGAGGCATACCTTTCCCTGCTTCCTGAGTTGCTGCAGAGTAACCTGAGTACAGAGCTGAGAATTTCACTGCCTTCCATGGTAATGAGACTTCCCCAAACTCTGCAGTATCAGGGGAGGTCTCATGGGGAACAGGAAAATGTGCCCCACCTAGCGAGGGTGGTGGCAGTGTGTCAGCAGAGGTTTACAGTAGAGCCTGTGCTTCCACCTCTGCACAGAAATAATGAGGCACCTTCTGCCCCCAGGTGTCAGTGGAAACCAAGTGGGAACTTGGACTTCTACCTCCCCCAGATAGTACTGAGGCAGCACTTACCCTGCCTTTTCCCAACTAGCACAGTGACAAAAAATTTAATAGAAATGGAAGATTTAAATAAGATCCAGAGTCTCATAGCATAATACTCAGAGTGTCCAGGATATAATTAAAAAATCACCTGGAACACCAAGAACCAGGAAAATCTCAGCTTGAACGAGAAAAGACAATTGTAGATGCTAACACAAGATGACATAGATGAAGGAATTATGTGACAAGTGAATTTTTAAAACCTTTTCCTTTTGAAATAATTATGGATTCACAAAAAGTTAGAAAAAAATATACGGGGAGAACCTGTGCACTCTGGGTGACCCTGCAACCGCAGGGCTAGCATTTTGTATAATGATAGTGCAATATCAAAACCATGAACTTGACATTGGTAAATCCACAGGATTTATTCAGATTTCACCAGTTATACATGCACACCTTTGTGTGTAGTTGCGTGTGCCTGAGTGGGTGTGTGTATAGTTCTTTGCAATTTTGTCACATGTGTAGCTTTGTGTAACAACCACCACAATTAAGATGCAGAATTCTTCTATTACCACAAACCTCATATGCCTTTATCGGCATCCCTCTTCCCCAAATCCTAACCCCCAGAAACCACGAATCTGTTTCCCATGTCTATGATTACATAATTTTGAGAATATTTCATAAATGTAATCATACATTTTATAACATTTTGGATTGGCTTTCTTCACTCAATGTAATTCCCTTAATATCCATTCTAGTTGTACATATTGATAGTTCATTCCTTTGTATGGCTGAGTAGAATTAGATGGTATGGATGTACCACAGTTTGTTTAACCAATGGCTGCATTGAAGGACATCTGGGGCAGTTGGCATTATTATGAATAATTCTGCTATGAACATTTTTATACAGGATTCTGCATGAATATAAGTTTTCATTTCTCTGGAATAAATGCCCAAGAATGCAATTGCTGGTCATATGGTAGTTACAGTTTTAGTTTTAAAAGAAACTGCCAAACTGTTTTCCAGGATGGAGAGGACTGAGGAAAGAAACTGCGAACTGGAAGATAGTACAATAGGAATTATCCAGTCTGGACCAACAAAAAATAGAAAATAAACTGAAAAACATGAATGGGGCATATGGGACTGTTAAGAATGATCTAACATTTGTGTCATCAGAGTTCCAGAAGGAAATGAGAAAAAGAGAGGGCTTGAAAAAGTACTCAAAGAAATAATGGCTAAAATTTCCCCCAAATTGGCACAAAATATAAACTACTGATTCTACAAGCTGATTCAATCCCAAATAGGAAAAAGCAAAGAAATCCATGTCAAGACACATCATCATCAAACTTCCAAAAATTAAAGACAAAAAAAAAAAATCATGAAGCAGCAAGAGGGAAATGAAACCTACCTAGAGTGGATAAACAATGTAAGTAACAGAGAATTTCTCATCAGAAAGCTTGGTGGACAGAAGGAAGTGGCACATTTTTCAAGTGCTGAAGAGAAGGACTGTCAACTAAGAATTCTATATCCGGTGAAAATATCCTCCAGGGATAAAAAGAAAATTAAAACATCCTCAGCCAAAGGAAAACAAAGAGAATTTGTCACCAGCAGACCTACCTTAAAGGAATGGCAAAGGAAGTGCTTTAAACAGAAAGACATAGCAAAAGAAGGAATCTGGGACCATCAGAAGGAAGAAAAAAGCAATGGAAAGAGTAAAAATATGGGTGAATACAAGACTTCCTTCTCCTTCTGAATTATATTTGATGGTTGAAGCAAAAATGTTAGTATTATCTGATACTGTTCTCAAAGTATGTAGAATAATATTTAAGGAAATTATATTTTGAATGTGGGAAGGTAAAGGGAAATAAGAAAGGTAAGATTCCTATGCCTTCACTCAAACTGGTAAAATATCAACATCAGTGATAAATTATGTATGTAAAATATAATACCTAGAGCAACCAATAAAAGGTCTATGCAAAAGATATGCTCAAAACACTATAGACAAATCAAAATATAATTCTAATATATATTTAGGTAACCCATAGAAGGCAGGAAAAAGTAAACAGAGAAAGAGAAAACAGAGGAAACAAACAGGCAGCAAAAATAAAATGGCAGGTTTAAGCCCTAAATTCAATTTATATAATATTACCCAAACGACTAAAATATAAAGAGAACAGTTTAATGGTTGCCAGCACTAGGGATTGTCTGGGCACGGGAGTGGTGATTATAAAGACTTAGCAGGAGAAAGATCTTCATAGTGATGGAACATATATAGAGAGAGCAGGGTTGATTACAGGAATCTATGCATGTGATAAACTGGTATAGAACTTACACATTCATTGTACCAAAGTCAGTTTCCTGATTTTCATGTCATACTACACTTATGCAAAATGTAACCATTAGGAGAAATTGGGTGAAGGGTACTGAGGACCTCTCTGTACTATCTTTGCAACTTCTAGTGAATCCATAATTATTTCAAAATAAAAAGTTTTTAAAAAAGCAAAAGACTTAAAGCCAAATTACATGAAACATCTACGAGATGCATTTAAAACAAAACGAATCATAAAGAATAAAAATAAAAGTACCGTCAAAGCTGTATCAAACAAACTCACTTCAAAATAAAGCTAGAATCAAGTCTTGAACAACAGTCATACAAATAAAACGCATGACATTCAGGGCAGAAAGAAAGTCAAATTAGTCAAGGCAGGGCACATAGATTAATAAAGTTAAATCCACATTGAAACTGCATCTGTCATTAATTTTATGCACCAAAAATAAAGCCTCCCAAAACTTCAATGCAGAATAATAGGAGAAATTGGAAATTATAATTGTGATTATAGACAACTTTAATTAACCTCTCTCAAATGATGGCATATCAAAAATAAGTATGAACCTAAATAAAATAATTAAGTTTGAACTCTATCTTGATAACATAAGATAAACTTTTGCAAGTTCCTAGGAAAATATATGGGGCAAAAAAAAAAAAATATACCCTCAAGATATTCAAAGTGTTAGAGATTACTTGACTTGACCCTAATACAAAAAAAAAAAAAAAAAAAAAAAAGTTAGAAGGGGAATAAATTAACTGAGTAGAATTTTAAAAATTTGATAAATAATCTTGTATCAACAGAGAAATAGAAACTAAAATTATACAGTATCTTGAAAATAATTATATCAAAACAATACATATGAAAATAGTATGGAATATGGCCAAAGCTGTGTGCATAGGAAAATTTATAGCCTTAGATACATACAGATATAAATAAGATGAAAAAATATGTATCCAGCTCAAGAAATTATTAAAAAGAGCAATAAATCTGAGGAAAGTAGAAGAAAGAAAATAATAGAAATTACTAAACTCAAAAATAGGAGAAGAGTAGAATTGGTAAGTCTAAGATTCTTCAGGGAGATGCCATATAGATAAACGACTAGATAACCTAATCAAGGAGGAAATGGAAAAAAAGCACAATCATATACATAGAAATGATTAAAGGGAAATAACCATAAATGCAGAGAAATTGGAGCACTTTGCAATGTTTTAGACAAATAAATTTGAAGAGCCAAATAGGTGGTGTTTTAGTTTGCCAGGCTTCTATGATAAATACCACAAAACGGGTTGACTTCAAAGAGCAATTTTTTTTTTGGCTTACGGTTTTGAGGCTAGAAGAAGTCCAAAAGCAGATGTTGGCAAGGCTGGCTTTCCCCTGGAGTCCACCACTCTGGTGCTGGCTGCTGGCTCCTTGGCTTCGAACTCTGCCTTCTGTTATGAGGCACTCTCTCTCTGTCTCTCTCTCCATGCATTTCTCTCTCCCTCTCTCTCTCCATGCATTTCTCTCTCCTTTGACGGCTTTTATGGTTTCCTCTGACTTCTGGCTTTTTCCTATGGGGCATTCTCCAACTTCTGGCTTCTGGTTTCTCCTCTTTCTAAGGCCTCCAGCAATCTGAACGGAGGCCCATGTCATTCAGTTGGGCCTCACCCTAACTAAAAATAATGTCTTCAAGGGGTCCTGTTGACGATGGGTTCACAACCACAGGGACGGGATTAAGATTAAGAACCTGTCCAAATGAGGGAGAAAATTCAGTCTACCACAGATAGAATGATTTCTAATAAAATACAGATTACCAAAATTCACCTTGAGCTAGATAAAATACCCAAATGGACCAATAAGAATGGAAGAAATCAAGAAAGCTTCCAAAAATTGCCCCCTGCTCACAGACTCCAAAAATGGCCAGGCCCAAATGATTTCAGAATGAATTCTTTCAAATTCTCCAGGAGTGTATAAGTATGATAGTATTTAAAGTATTCCAAAACAAGAAAAGGAAGAAATCCTTCCAATTTCTTTTTATAAACTTGGCACAATATTAACAACAACAAAAAAAAACTATCAAGAATAACACAAAATAGAAAACCATGGAAAAGTATTTTTATGAAAATTGATGCTAAAAGCTAAAATACAATATTAGAAAGTATAATACATCAGTAAATTAAAAAAAAAAAAAAACATACTGTGATCAAGAGGAGTTAACCCACTGAATGTCAGGCTAGTCCAACAGTAATAAAACTATATCTGTTTAACAGGACAAAGGACAAAGGAAAACCAGATCAGCATCAAAGTGTTTACTTTCTTAGCATGGTAAACAAACAAATAAACAAATAAATTTATATATATAAAAGCCATCATCGTACTTAATGGCAAATAACTAAAAATACATTCTTTAAAGTAAGAAGTAAGACAAGACTGCCTTCAATAAACATTAGTACTTAACATTATTCTGGAAATAATAGCCAATGCATTAATACACACAAAAAAAGGAAATACTGGAGGAAAAAATGGGCAAATTATCATTATTTACAGAGGATTTATTATTATACATAGGAAACAAAGAATAGTGTGAAAACTTATTAGAAACATGAGTACAGCAACAGGTCAGAAAACCAACATACAAAAATCAACAGCTTTTCTAAATATTATAAAAAAGAGAAAATATAAAGGAAGTAAAGATCTTATTTACAATAATAGTCAAAGATTTAAATTACCTCTGAACTTTAAATGAAATGTTCAGAGCAAAATCTCCCAATTCTACTGAGAGACATAAAGGATTCAGCTGAATGGGAAGACACATGTTATTCTTGGATCAGAAGACAACATGGCAAATTCTAAAACCTCCCTAATTTCACTTTTAACATGAAAGCAAGCTGAAAAGAGCATACCATCAGAATTTTATTGGAGAACTAACAAAATGAAACTAGAATTCATCCAGTTTCTAGTTTGGAATAAAATAAATGTTGGAAAAACTAAACTAAAATAAAATTAAAATGTTAGAAGTGCCACCAAAATTTAGGAAAACAAGAATAAACCTAGGGCACTGACCAAACCATATTAAAACCCATTTTAAAGCTAAACCAATTGCAAAAATTTGGTATGTGTAAATACACTGGTGACACAGAATGGAAAGTCTAGAAAGAGACACAAAATACATATGGGAATTTAAGGGTGGCATTTCAAATCACAAGAGAAAAATAGAATTATTCAGCAAATGCCTTGGGGACAAACAACAAACCATTAAAAAAGAAAAAGAATCCTTAACTACCTCACTTCTTCCCAAAACAAATGCCAGACGGTGCAAGGATTTAATGAATACATATCATTTAGAAAAAGAAGCATGAATGGTTTAATGTATCATTTTGTTAATTCCATTGCTGTATGTATCAGTTAGTATGAACAGAACACAATTCACTTACACATTTCACTGTTGATGGATATTTGGGAAGTGCCCTGTCTGTGCTACTGTGAACACTATTATTAAACCATGATGACACGAGCATTCATGTATATGTCTTGTATGCATATATCCAATTTTAGACAATAATGACAAATTGTTTTGCAAAATGGGTGTCTTAGTTTGTCAGGGCTGCTATGACAAATACCACACCATGGGTTGGCTTAAGCTACAAGCACTTATTGTCTCATGGTTTTGGAGGCTAGAAGTCCAAAATCGGGGTCTTGACAGGCCAGGCAACTTCCCAGAGTCTTTTGCCTTCTGGTGCTGACTTGCACAATACTTGGGGCTCTGTGGCTTGCATCTCTGCCTCTGAAACTTGGCTTCTACTTCTCCTCTTGCTCAGTCATCTTTTATTTTTTTAATTCAATTTTATTGAGAAATATTCACATACCATACAATCATCTGTGGTAAACAATCAACTGTTCACAGTACGATCAGATAGTTATGCATTCATCACCACAATCTATTTCTGAACATTTTCCTTACATCAGAAAGAATCAGAATAAGAATAAAAAATAAAAGTAAAAAAAGAACACCCAAACCATCCCCCCATTCCACCCTATTTGTCATTTAGTTTTTATCCCCATTTTTCTACTCATCCATCCATACACTAGATAAAGAGAGTGTGATCCACAAGGTCTTCACAATCACACTGTCACCCCTTGTAATCTACATTATTATATAATCGTCTGCAGGAGTCCAGACTACTGGGTTGGAGTTTGGTAGTTTCAGGTATTTACTTCTAGCTATTCCAATACATTAAAACCTAAGAGGTGTTATCTATATAGTGATAAGAATGTCCACCACAGTGACCTCTCAACTCCATTTGAAATCTCTCAGCCACTGAAACTATTTTGTCTCATTTTGCATCCCCCTTTTGGTCAAGAAGATATTCTTAGTCCCATGATGCCAGGTCCAGATTCCTCCCCAGGAGTCATATCCTGAATTGCCAGGGAGATTTACACCCCTGGGAGTCAGGTCCCACATAGAGGGGAGGGCAGTGAGTTCACCTACCAAGGTGGCTCAGTTAGAGAGAGAGAGGGCCACATCTGAGCAACAAAGAGGAACTCAGGGAGAGACTCTTAGGCACAATTATATACAAGTTTAGCCTCTCCTTTGCAGTAACATCTTGCTCAGTCATCTTAATCTCTGTCTGGATTTCCTCTCTTCATCGGGACTTCACCCATATTGAATTACAGCCCACCCTGATTCAATCTGGCCTCATCTAAATAGGCCCTTCAAAGACCCTATTCACAAATGAGTCCACACCTTAACAAATAATAACATCTTCTAAGGTCCTATTGACAATTGAGTTCACACCCACAGGCATGCTGATTAAAACTTGAATATGCCCCAATCCCCAACAGTGGGTATAGTGATTTATGCACCCTCCGACAGCGTGTGAATTCCAGTTGCTCAACATGATCGTCATTTGGGACTGTCAGTCGTTTTAATTATTGCCATTCTGGTAGGTGTAAAGTGATATCTTAAGATGGTTGCACCTTGCATTTCCTTTATGATTAATGTGATTGAAAACCTTTTGATATGTTTATTAGATATTTGGATATGGTCTTTTGTAAAGTGTCTAAGTGCCTTGTTCATTTTCTATTGTGTTGTCAATTTTGTGTTTTTTGTTGTTATGTTTTGGCGGGAGTTCTCTATGTATTCTGGATATGAGCCTAGGTCAGCTATGAAAGTTGCAAATATTTTCTCCTACTCTATGGCTGGCATTTTCACTCTCTTAATGGTGTCTTTTCATAAAAAGAGTTCTTTATTTTAATTTAATGTGGTTCATGAATTTTTCTTTTATGGATAATACTTTATTTATTTTTTTGTTCAAGAAATCTTTTCCTATCCTAAGGTCATGAAGATAACCTCCTACATTTTACTCTAGCAGCTTTATTTTATTTTTCACATTTAGCTCTACAAAACATGTTGAACTGATTTTATGAATGATGTTTGGTAGTGGTCAAAATTTAATTTTTATCCAAAATGATACCCAACTGACCTAGTATATTTATCAAAAAGACTGTATGTTGTCCTAAATAAAACATCCATATATGCATGGATTTGCCTCTGGATTCTACAATTTTATTTTCCTGTTTGCCTATCCTTATACAAATTCCACACTCTCTTAATCACTGTGTCTTTATAATAAGTCTTGGTGTGGTGGCTTTGAGTTATGTATCCTGAGAAAGCATGTTCTTAATTTTAATCCATTCCTGTGGGTGTGAACCCATTATACATAGGACCTTTTGATGAGGTTACTTCAGTTAAATTGAGGCTCAACTGAATCAGGATGGGTCTTAATCCTATTACTGGAGTCTTTATAGAGAAGAAGAAGCCAGAGAGAGAAACTACAGGGGGCAGGGAGAAAACAATGGAACCTGGAAGAGAAAAGAGAAGATGCCACCATGTGCATCGCCATGTGCCAGAAAAGCCAAGGAATTCCAAAGATTGCCGGTCAGCCAGACAGTGGGAGGAAGCAAGCCTTCTAGCTTCTGAAAACGTGAGCCAATAAATTCCAGTTATTAATCCAACCCATTGGATGGTACTTGTTTTAAAACGCAGCTAGGAAACTGAAACACTTGGCATTTAGTAGAATAAATTCTCCCATTTTGTTCTTTAAGATTGTCTTGGTCAGTCTCACTCCTTGGCATTTTTATATAAATTTATCTACATACACACACGTCTTGGGTTTTAAATGGGATTACATTGTATCTATGACTCAATATGGAAAGAATTGATATCTTTATAATATTGAGTCTTCCTATCAAAAACATGATATATACCTAAATTTATTTAGATCTTTAATTTCTCTCAGTGTCATTATTTTCTATGCAGTTTTTTCTTTAAATTTATTCCTACATATTTGATTTTTGATGCTATTGTAAATATTTTAACTTTCATCTTCTAATGGTTAATTACTGGAGAATACAAATACAATAGATTTTTAAAATATTGACTTAGTTTCTGGAGACCTTGCTAAAATTCATTTCTTAAATCTGATAGTTTATCTGAGATTCCTCTGGAGTTTCTTCATATATCACATCATTTCCAGTGAGAGGTTTAATTTCTTCCTTTCCAGTCCCATAATATCTTGAAATACATTGACTAGGATGACAAATATAATGATGAATATATTCAAGATAATTGTCATCCTTGAGGATAATGGGTGTCCTTGTCTTAAGCACAATCTCAGAGAAGAAAGTTTTGAACACTCACCATTGTGTGATGCTTGCTTTGTGATTTTGAAGATGGTATTTATCAGATTAAGGAATTTCCTTCCTATTTTGCTGAGAATTTTTTAAAATTATTTTTAAATAATAATAGCATTTTAAAAATAATAATGAACAGATGTTGAATTTTACCAAAGGCTTTTTAAGCTAGTCATTATGGCTTTCTCTTTTATTCTTTTAATATGGTGAAAAACACTGATTTTCAAATGTTAAACCAACCTCCTGAAACCTGTTAGTAATGAATGCACTTGTTTGTCATACACTAACCTCTTTATAAATTGCTAAATTCAGTTGGTTTTCATTTAGGAATCTTGCATTTATGTTCATGAATTTAGCCTGTGTTATTTTTTTTATCTTATTATTCTTGCCCAATTTGGGTATTAAGATTATGCTGGCCTTATAAAACAAGTTTGGAAGTGTTCCTTGCTTTTGTCTCTGTAAAAGTTTATGTAATACTTGTGTTATTTCTTCCTTAAATATTGGAAGAATAAGTAATTTGGAAAAAGTGGTTTTTCATGTGTGGGGGAATTTTTAAATTTCAGATTCACTTTTGCTTTAGCTAGAGAACTATTTAGATACTTATTCTTTCTTGTGTCCATTTTTATAAGTTGTATTTTTCTAGGAATTTGTAGTCTTATTTACATCTTCAAATTTATTGTCACAAATTTATTCATAATTTCCTTATACTATGTGTTTAATGTCTGTAGGATCTGTAGTGCCAGATCTTTTTCATTCCTAATATTGGTTTCATTATGTCTTTCTTGAATAGCCGTTAGGATTTCACACATTTTTCCTTTTAAAGAACCAACTTTTTAAATTCTATTATGTTTGTTTTCTATTCAATTAATTAGCCTTCTTATTTTTTGGAGATATTTAGATCATTGATTTCTTCAGCCTTTCTTCTTTACTTACAAAGGCTTTTGATGTTATAATTTTTCCTCTAAATTTGTCATCAGTTGAATCCTGCTTTAAAAAATTTTTTAATTATAATTCAGTTTAAAATGTTTGTTTCCATTTCAATTTTGTCTTTCCTCTATAGATCATTTACAAGTGTGTTGCTTAACTTAAAAATATATGGAGATTTTTCTAATTATCTTTTTGTTATAGATTTCTGGTTTAATTTCACTGTGATCAATGATCATACTCTATATGATTTAAAACCTTTGAAATGTTTTTGGACTTGCTTTAAATACCATACTGTGGTCCATTTTGGTAAATGTTCCACGTGTACTTAAAAAGAGCATATATTCTGCAATTCTTGAGTGCAGTGTTCTACATGTGTTGATTAGGTCAATTGGTTAGTTTCATTGTTGACATCTTCTGTATTCTTACTGATTTTTTTGTCTGCTTGTTCTATCAGTTATCAACAGATACGTTAAATGTTCCCAGATGTGATTGTGAATTCATATGTTACTCCTTCCAATTCTGTGGGATACTGTTTTCTGCATTGAAGCTATACTATTATGTGCATACAGATTTAAATTTTTATATTTTCCTGATGGATTCATTGCTTTCATTGCTATGAAATATTCCTCTTAACTAGACTTTATATCTTCTTGCATTTGTCTGTTATTAGCATAGATATACCAGCTTTCATTCAGATAGAGTCTGCCTGGCATAAGTTTCTCCAACCTCTTATTTTCAACATTTCTTTTTCCTTATACTTACAGTATATCTCTTGTAGGTCTATAATTGGAATTTTAAAAAAATCCAATCTGGTACTTTTTTATATTTGATGTAATTACTGATAAATTTGGGTATAAATCTACAACCACTGTAACCATCTTAATAATGTGTTTTCTATTTGTCTTGCCTATTCAGTCTTCCCCTTTTTCCTTTCTTATTTCATTTTGGATTAAATATTTTTTGTCATTGCATTTTTCAGAATATTAGTGTCTGAGACTGAAAACCAGGTGGGGTCAAACAGAATTCTGACTGCTCTTAAAAGAATAACTGGGACTCTTAAAATGCAGATTTCTGGTTGTCGACCCAGAAGTGAATCAAAATGTGGAGCTGACAACTGGGAAGGTGCATTTTTTTAAGATCCGTAGGTAATTCTGATGAACAGCCAGATTGATAGTTGAACCATCAATCTAGACCCTATTTCCTCCTACACTTTTGAAGGGTAGGTACAGAAATTGTGGCTGGGAAAACTACCTTTAAGATATCACCCTTTCTTAGCACATTGACAGTCCCTCCAGAGGGTCCCAGTCACCTTGACCCAGGGTAGACACCCACTGCAAGCTGAATGTCTGCACAGTGCGTAGTGGCCAAGAGGCTCACTCGAGTCAGGCAGGGGGCTGCCAGCCAGGCCCACCCACCACCCACTTGTCTGCTCCTTCTGTGACTCCAAGGCCAGCAGCCCTGATTTGGAACCTGGCTTTGTCTCTTCAACCCCGGAAGGGCATTTCTGGACGACTGGCAAATCTTTGTTTCCATGACACAGTGATAGCAGTTACTATCTTTAAAAGAAGCCACACGATGTGCGTGCTGAGTCTCCTCAATCACTAAGCATGCAAGATTTTATTTTTGTTTTATTATAAGTCATTCTTTAACATTACAACAATACTAATGGGCACTGTGGGGTGTATTTTTATGAAATCCTTCTGGCATAGCCCTTACCCCTTCTTTCCCGTCAAAAGAGAGATTACCTTTAAAATTAACCATGAAAGCCCTGAATGATGTTACAAAAGTACATCATTCAGTGCTTCCAGTTGTATCAGTCATAGTTAACATTGGTATATATCAATTTTCTCTTTGACATTCAAATGAGAAAAAACAAAAACAAAATTGGAGGACAGAGCAGTAAACAGTGTTTTACCATACACAAGAAGACATTAGCTACAGACAAAAGACCAAAATAAATCAGGAAAAAATAGTCTTGTAACTGGAAAAATAAAAATAGTATCTTAGTGTGATCTTCTTCCACCAAAAAAAAAAGATAGATACTAAAAATATTGATAATAAATCAACAGCTATGCCCTAGACTGAGTGGAGATTTTAGACTGAAAATATCACATTATACATAAAATGCATAAGTTATTGTACTCATAAATGCAAATATTATGTAGAGAAAACTTGACACTTTTTCTGTTGTTCTAACAGTTTCTCAAAATCAGATTTTGCTGGGGAGAATACTGAAGGTTTTTATCCTGAGGTTTTTAAAAGCATATTCTTATTAAAAAACAAAATCCTCAGCAATCTTTATTGTGTCCAGTGCCCTTTCTCTTCCAAGATGGCCCTGTGCCCTCCATGGCTCAGGCCTGGATGTGCGGTTCTCCCAGCCCCACTGTCCTACCTCCCCTTTGGCTTTAGAGATAGGTCCCTGAGCAAAAATAGGATGAGGGAATAAAATCTGACCAAAAAATAAGAGACACCGGGAGGAGAGGGGAATGGAGGGCCCAGGGGGAAGGATGCATATTTGGCCCAGGCTCTTTCTTCAAAAGGCTCTTCCTCTCCTCAGTCAGCAGAAAACTAAGACATCTTGGAGGTCTGTCCTGCCCTCTGTGCTCAGGAGATGTATTCATGGAGGGTGAGGTGATGCAAAGGGGACTGGGGGGAGGCTTCAAGTCTTTCCCACGCCTGTCCCTGGAGAGCAAAGGAGACCTGGCTACTGACCTGCCTGCCCTAGCCAGTCCTTCCAGAGAGGCAGGCAGCCCTTGAGTCTAGTAACTGTCCTGTGACCTTTGTCAGGGATGTTTTGTTTTGTTTCATGGCTCTGTGGTCTGACTTGGCTGGGTCACAGCTGTCATAGTGTAGTGTCCTCTCTCTCTTTCCAAGATTTCCTTTTGGTCAGGTGGCTCACATTCATGTCATCCCTCTGGACCCTACTGCCAGCTGGGTGGCCCTGCTGGCCTGAAGGAGGGGCAGAGTGCAGAAGAGGGTATGCTTCCCTCTTAAGAAAAAAGTGAGAGACCAGCAAAGTCAAGGTTGCAACTCCCTTTCCTCCAGCACATTGCCTGAAGGAGGAGAAATCTGGGGCAACTTGAGATGTACCCTTGGGTCCCTAACTAATCAATAGTCAACAAAAGAGGGGAAATAGCCTCTTTGGTATTTGCATTTCTGGACATATTTAAAAGGAATAGATATTCTTTGGTTCAGGCCCAATCAATGCCAAGTTTAGCCAGGTCTCCCTTTCCCAAACAGAGGTGGAATGATGATGGAAAGAGGGTCAGTTAACAATAAACACCACCAGTGATAATTAACCCTTACAGTTGACAGCGTATAAGGTGCACTTTCACTTCTATTATCTCAGTTGATCGTCACTACAACCCTGTGAGGTAGGCAGGAAGTGAGGCACTGAGACTTGGGAGGTTAAGAAGGCTGCCCACAGTAGGAAGTGGCCGAGGAGCCCTGGAAGCCTGGTCTGCTGGTTTGGACTGTCTACTACTATTCCACTGCCATCCCTCACTCACTTTTGGGAAGTGAACTGGCCTTGGTGCTCTTGGAGGCCAAACAAACCTGGAAAATGTGAGTTAACTTAGCACTTCTCAAACCATGTTGAGGACAGGCAAGGGGAAAGGTGTAGGGGCCTATGAAGTGAGCACCTTGAAAGAGTCAAATGTCTCAAAAAGCATGAATGAATGCAATTAGAACTGAAACAGTTCTCTGGAGAAAGCATTTGAAATCTTTGACCAGTCTGAGTCCTAACTGCAGTAAAATCCATGGGGATGCTTATATTTAACACTTTAACACAAATTAACAATGTTTTATCAAACACATCTTAGATGGGGGGGAAGTGGTGGATAGGCAAAGGGAAGGGCAGAATCTGGGGTGTCTGTGGCTCTGGTGGCCACAGTGATGGTGGGAAGCGCTCCCGGCTTCCAGTAGCCCTCGCAGCACATGGTGCCCCATTGCTGCATGGGCTTCACGCTAATGACAGGGCTGGCCGTTGGGAATGAGGTTCCCGTCAGCCCCAAGGCCATTCTTCAAACAGTCTCTCTCTTGGCCTTTAGGAGCCGCCTCCTCCATCTCCTTTTCCTCCTGTTTCTCCTCCTCTTCTTCCTCCTCATCACTCCTCACGTCCTGGATGCTCTAGACAAAGAAAAGGAAGGGCTGTGAGTGACAGTCTTCCAGGAAACACAAGCCCAGTTCAAAGACATGACTCTCTTTAAGGGACCTAGTATCAAAAGAACCAAACACTCACCAAGAGAGAATGCACCAAAACAAATCTTAACAAATTAAAAGAACTGACATTATACAAAGTATGTTTTCAGACTCATAATGGAATGTTTTTCAGCGCATAATAAAATTAAGCTAGAAAACAATGTCAAAAAGATAATAGGAAAATTTCAAAATGCTTGGAACAACACATTCTAAATAATGAATAGGTCAAAGAGGAAAACTCAAGATATATTAGAAAATACTTTGAACTAAATGAAAATGTAAATACAACATATCAAAATTTGTGGAATGTAGATAAAGAAGTCATAGGAAGGAAATTTTATTTCCTTTAAATAAATGCTTATATTAGAAAAGAAAGATCTCAAATAATACAATTTCCACCTTAAGAAACTAGAAAAAGGAGAGCAAAATAAACTCAGAGCAAATAAAAAGAAGGAAATAATAAAGAGCAGAGATCAATTAAATTGAAAACAGCTGGTTCTTTAAAAAGATCCATATGATTAATAAATCCTTACCAAGACTAACACAGAAAAAAAGAGAAAAGGTGAAAAACCAGGAATGAAAGAGAACCTGTGACTAAAGATATTGCAGACATTACAAGAACAGTAATACAATACTATGAACAACTCTACGTAAAAAAATACAACACATTAGATGAAATGGACCAATCTCTCAAAAACTACAAACTACCAAACTCACCCAAGATGAAAAAGATAGCCTGAATAGTCCTATAACTATAAAAGAAATTGAATTTTTAGTTAAAATACCTTCTGTAAAAGAACATTACCAGACCCAGAAAGTTTCATTGGCAGAGTCTACCAAACATTTAAAGAGGAAATAGCACCAAATCTCCATAATTTCTTCCAGGAAATAGAAGATGAGAGAACACTCCCAATATATTTTATGAGGCCAGCGTTACTTGCATACCAAAACCAGACAAAGACAGTACAAGTGAAGACAACTACAGACCAATATTTCTCATGAATATAGACCTAAAAAATCCTCAACAAAATATCACAAATCAAATCCAGCAATGTATAAAAATAATAATACACCATGCCAAGGGGGATTAGTTCCAGCATTGCAAAACTGATTCAGTATTTGGAAATCAATCAACGTAATCCATCATATTAATAATCTAAAGAAGGAAAAACAGTTGTCAAATTGATGCCAAAAAAAATTTGTGATAAAATTTGACCTTCATTCATGATAAAAACTCTCAGCAAAGGAGGAATAAGAAAAGAGCTTTTTCAATCTATTAACAAGTATCTACAAAAACCAACAACTAATATCATACTTAAAGGTAAAAGAGTGAGAGCTTTGTCCCTAAGATCTGGAACAAGGTAAGGATGTCCACTTTCACCACTCCTATTCAACATCATATTGAAAATCTTAGCCAATGTGAAAAGGCAAGCAAAACAACAAAAATGCAGAGAGATTGGAGAGGAGCTAAGATGGTGGCATAGAGAGGAGTGGAAGACTGTTAGTCCCCCCCGGAACAATTCATAAATGACCAAAAAACTAATAAATAAACTGGAATAACTCCGGGGAGACAAACATGACTGTCCACTCATCATCCACCAACCTGTATTGGGAGGAATGCCCAAGACTGCGGCATAAAATCTGTGAGAAAAACTGCGGACTCACGAGGAGGCGGGGCATGATGGCGGACTGGTGAGGTGTATGTTTCAGTTACTCCTCCAGGGAAGTAGGTAGAAAGCCAGGAACTGTGTGGACTGGACACCACAGAGCAATCTGACTTTGGGCATACTTCATACAACACTCATGAAAACGTGCAACTGCTGAGATCAGCAAAATCTGTAAGTTTTTGCAGCCAGGGGACCCGTGCCCCTCCCTGCCAGGCTCAGTCCCATGGGAGGAGGGGCCGTCAGTGCTGGGAAGGAGAAGGGAGAACTGCAGTGGCAGCTCTTATCGGAAACTCATTCTACTGATCAAACTCCAACCATAGATAGACTGAGACCAGACACCAGAGAATCTGAGAGCAGCCAGCCCGGCAAAGAGGAGATAGGCATAGCAAAAAACAGCAAGAAAAACTCAAAAATAAAAGCGGAGGCTTTCTGGAGTTCTGGAGAACATAGAAAGGGGAAGGGCAGAGCTCAGGCCCTCAGGCTCATATGCAAATCCTGAAGAAAAACTGATCTCTCTGCCCCCTGGATCTTTCCTTAATAGCCCTAATTGCTTTGTCTCTTAGCATTTCAATAACCCATTAGATCTGCCAGGAGGCCCTTTTTTTTTTTTAATCTTTTTTTCTTTTTCTGAAACAATTACTCTAAGAAGCCCAATACAGAAAGCCTCAAAGACTTGCAATTTGGGCAGGTCAAGACAAGAGCAGAACTAAGAGAGCTCTGAGACAAAAGGGAATAATCCAGTGGCTGAGAAAGTTCACTAAACACCACAACTTCCCAAGAAAGGGGGGCGTCCACTCACAGCCATCATCCTGGTGGACAGGAAACACTCCTGCCCATCGCCGGCCCCATAGCCAAGAGCTGCCCCAGACAACTGAGTGTGACGGAAGTGCTTCCAATAACATGCATACCCCACAAAATTGGGTGTGGACATTAGCCTTCCCTGAACCCTCAGCTGGTTGTCCCAGAGTTGGGAAGGTGGAGCAGCACGAATTAACAAGCCCCATTCAGACATCATTTCAGCAGACTGGGAGCCTCCATAGACGGGGACGGCACTCACCTGTGACATAGCACAGTCATCCCTCAACAGAGGACCAGGGGGTGCAAGGCCTGGAAGAGGGACCCACTCACAAGTCTCAGGGGCCACACGCCAATACCAAGGACTTGGGGGTCAGTGGCAGAGACAAACTGTGGCAGGACTGAACTGAAGGATTAGCCTATTGCAGCAGATTTAGAACTCCAGGAACACCAGGGAGATTTGATTGTTAGAGCCGCCCCCCTCCCTGACCGCCCAGACACATGCCCATTATACAGGGCGGGCAACACCAACTACACACGCAAGCTTGGTACACCAACTGGACCCCACAAGACTTACTCCCCCACTCACCACAGAGGCAAAGTGGGGGAGAACTGGTGGCTCATAAACGCTACCTGCTTGTTAGTCAGAGAAAGTGTACTCCATGAAGCTGTAGATCTCACAAATTAGAGATAAGGATTTCAATTGGTCTACAAATCCTAAAAGAACCCTATCAAGTTAAGCAAAGAAAAATTTAAAGCATATGAAAAAACCAGATGATATGGATAACCCAAGCCCAAGGACCCAAATCAAAAGATCAGAAGAGATACAGTACCTACAGCAACTAATCAAAGAACTAAAGATGAACAACGAAACCATGGCACAGGATATAAAGGACATCAAGAAGACCCGAGAAGAGTATAAAGAAGACATTGCAAGACTAAATAAAAAAATAGATGATCTTATGGAAATTAAAGAAACTGTTGACCAAATTAAAAAGATTCTGCACACTCATAGTACAAGACTAGAGGAAGCTGAACAACAAATCAGTGACCTGGAAGATGACAGAAAGGAAAATGAAAGCACAAAAGAAAGAATGGGGAAAAAAATCGACAAAATCAAAATGGAACTCAGGGATATTATAGATAATATAAAACGTCCAAATATAAGACTCATTGGTGTTCCAGAAGTAGAAGAAAAGGGTAAAGGTCTAGGAAGAGTATTCAAAGAAATTGTTGGGGAAAACTTCCCAAATCTTCTAAACAACATAAATACAAAAATCATAAATGCCTAGCGAACTCCAAATAGAATAAATCCAAATAACCCACTCCGAGACATACTCTGATCACACTGTCAAATACTGAAGAGAAGGAGCAAGTTCTGAAAGCAGCAAGAGAAAAGCAATTCACCACATAGAAAGGAAACAGCATAAGACTCTAAGTAGTGACTACTCAGCAGCCACCATGGAGGTGAGAAGGCAGTGGCATGACATATTTAAAATTCTGAGTGAGAAAAATTTCCAACCAAGAATACTTTATCCAGCAAAGCTCTCCTTCAGATTTGAGGGAGAGCTTAAATTTTTCACGGACAAACAAATGCTGAGAGAATTTGCTAACAAGAGACCTGCCCTACTAGAGATCTAAAGGGAGCCCTACAGACAGAGAAGCAAAAAAAGGAGAGAGAAACATGGAGAAAGGTTCAGTACTAAAGAGATTCGGTATGGGTACATTAAAGGATATTAATAGAGAGACGGAAAAATATATACGACAAACATAAACCAAAAGATAGGACGGCTGATTCAAGAAATGCCTTCACGGTTATAACTTTGAATGTAAATGGATTAAACTCACCAATTAAAAGATACAGATTTGCAGAATGGATAAAAAAAATGAACCATCAATATGCTGCATACAAGAGACTCATCTTAGACACAGGGACACAAAGAAACTGAAAGTGAAAAGATGGAAAAAAATATTTCATGCAAGCTACAGCCAAAAGAAAGCAGGTGTAGCAATATTAATCTCAGATAAAATAGACTTTAAATGCAGGGATGTTTTGAGAGACAAAGAAGGCCACTACATACTAATAAAAGGGGCAATTCAACAAGAAGAAATAACAATCATAAATGTTTATGCACCCAATCAAGGTGCCACAAAATACATGAGGGAAACATTGGAAAAACTAAAGGAAGCAATTGATGTTTCCACAATAATTGTGGGAGACTTCAACACATCACTCTCTCCTATAGATAGATCAACCAGACAGAAGACCAATAAGGAAATTGAAAACCTAAACAATCTGATAAATGAATTGGATTTAACAGACATATATAGAACATTACATCCTAAATCACCAGGATACACCTACTTCTCTAGTGCTCATGGGACTTTCTCCAGAATAGATCATATGCTGGGACATAAAACAAGCCTCAATAAATTTAAAAAGATTGAAATTATTCAAAGCACATTCTCTGACCACAATGGAATACAATGAGAAGTCAATAACCATCAGAGACTTAGAAAATTCACAAATACCTGGAGGTTAAACAACACACTCCTAAACAATCGGTGGATTAAAGAAGAAATAGCAAGAGAAATTGCTAAATATATAGAGACGAATGAAAATGAGAACACAACATACCAAAAACTATGGGATGCAGCAAAAGCGGTACTGAGGGGGAAATTTATAGCACTAAATGCATATATTAAAAAGGAAGAAAGAGCCAAAATCAAAGAACTAATGGATCAACTGAAGAAGCTAGAAAATGAACAGCAAACCAATCCTAAACCAAGTAGGAGAAAAGAAATAACAAGGATTGAAGCAGAAATAAATGACATAGAGAATAAAAAAAAACAATAGAGAGGATAAATATCACCAAAAGTTGGTTCTCTGAGAAGATCAACAAGATTGACAAGCCCCTAGCTAGACTGACAAAATAAAAGAGAGAAGACCCATATAAACAAAATAATGAATGAGAAAGGTGACAATTACTGCAGATCCCGAGGAAATTAAAAAAATTATAAAAGGATACTATGAACAACTGTATGACAACAAAGTGGATAATGCAGAGGAAATGGACAATTTCCTGGAAACATATGAAGAACCTAGACTGACCAGAGAAGAAACAGAAGACCTCAACCAACCAATCACAAGCAAAGAGATCCAATCAGTCATCAAAAATCTTCCCACAAATAAATGCCCAGGGCCAGATGGCTTCACAAGGGAATTCTACCAAACTTTTCAAAAAGAATTGACACCAATCTTACTTAAACTCTTTCAAAACATTGAAGGAAATGGAACTCTAACTCATTTTATGAAGCTAACATCAATCTGATACCAAAACCAGGCAAAGATGCTACAGAAAAGGAAAACTACCGGCCAATCTCCCTAATGAATATAGATGCAAAAATCCTCAACAAAATACTTGCAAATCGCATCCAAAGACACATTAAAAAAATCATACACCATGACCAAGTGGGGTTCATTCCAGGCATGCAAGGATGGTTCAACATAAGAAAATCAATCAATGTATTACAACACATTAACAATTCAAAAGGGAAAAATCAAATGATCATCTCAATAGATGCGGAAAAAGCATTTGACAAAATCCAACATCCCTTTTTGATAAAAACACTTCAAAAGGTAGGAATTGAAGGAAACTTCCTCAATATGATAAAGAGCATATATGAAAAATCCACAGCCAGCATAGTACTCAATGGTGAGAGACTGAAAGCCTTCCCCCTAAGATCAGGAACAAGACAAGGATGCCCGCTATCACCACTGTTATTCAACAGTGTGCTGGAAGTGCTAGCCAGGGCAATCTGGCAAGACAAAGAAATAAAAGGCATCCAAATTAGAAAGGAAGAAGTAAAACTGTCATTGTTTGCAGATGATATGATCTTATATCTGGAAAACCCTGAGAAATTGACGATACAGCTACTAGAGCTAATCAACAAATTTAGCAAAGTAGCAGGATACAAGATTAATGCACATAAGTCAGTAATGTTTCTATATGCTAGAAATGAACAAACTGAAGAGACACTAAAGAAAAAGATACCGTTTTCAATAGCAACTAAAAAAATCAAGTACCTAGGAATAAACTTAACCAAAGATGTAAAAGACTTATACAAAGAAAACTACATAACTCTATTAAAAGAAATAGAAGGGGACCTTAAAAGATGGAAAAATATTCCATGTTCATGGATAGGAAGACTAAATGTCATTAAGATGTCAATTCTACCCAAACTCATGTACAGATTCAGTGCAATCCCAATCAAAATTCTAACAACCTACTTTGCAGACTTGGAAAAGCTAGATATCAAATTTATTTGGAAAGGGAAGATGCCTCGAATTGTTAAAGACACTCTAAAAAAGAAAAACAAAGTTGGAGGACTTACAGTCCCTGACTTTGAAGCTTCTTATAAAGCCACAGATGTCAAAACAGCATGGCACTGGCACAAAGATAGACATATAGATCAATGGAATCGAATTGAGAATTCGGAGATACACCCCCAGATTTATGGCTGACTGATGTTTGATAAGGCCCCCAAAGTCACTGAACTGGGTCATAATGGTCTTTTCAACAAATGGGACTGGGAGAGTTGGATATCCATATCCAAAAGAATGAAAGAGGACCCCTACCTCACATCCTACACAAAAATTAACTCAAAATGGAACAAAGATCTCAATATTAAAAAAGCACCATAAAACTCCTAGAAGATAATGTAGGAAAACATCTTCAAGACCTTGTATTAGGCAGCCACTTCCTAGACTTTACACCCAAAGCACAAGCAACAAAACAAAAAATAGATAAATGGGAACTCCTCAAGCTTAGAAGTTTCTGTACCTCAAAGCAATTTCTCAGAAAGGTAAAGAGGCAGCCAACTGAATGGGAAAAAATTTTTGGAAACCATGTATCTGACAAAAGACTGATATCTTGCATATATAAAGAAATCCTACAACTCAATGACGATAGCACAGCCGAATTATAAAATGGGCAAAAGATATGAAAAGACAGTTCTCTGAAGAGGAAATACAAATGGCCAAGAAACACATGAAAAAATGTTCAGCTTTATTAGCAATTAGAGAGATGCAAATTAAGACTACAATGAGATAACATCTCACACCGATTAGAATGGCTGCCATTAAACAAACAGGAAACTACAAATGCTGGAGGGGATGTGGAGAAATTGGAACTCTTATTCATCATTGGTGGGACTGTATAATGGTTCAGCCACTCTGGAAGTCAGTCTGGCAGTTCCTTAGAAAACTAGATATAGAGATACCCTTCGATCCAGTGATTGCACTTCTCGGTATATACCCAGAAGATCGGAAAGCAGTGACACGAACAGATATCTGCACGCCAATGTTCATAGCAGCATTATTCACAACTGCCAAGAGATGGAAACAACCCAATGTCCTTCAACAGATGAGTGGATAAAGAAAATGTGGTATATACACACGATGGAATACTACGCGGCAGTAAGAAGGAACGATGTCGTGAAACATATGACAACATGGATGAACCTTGAAGACATAATGCTGAGCAAAATAAGCCAGGCACAAAAAGACAAATATTATATGCTACCACTAATGTGAACTTTGAAAAATGTAAAACAAATGGTTTATAATGTATTATTTAGGGAAACTAGTGATACAGAGCAATTAAGGAAGGGGGAACAATAATCCAAGAAGAACAGATTAGCTATCGTGGGTAAATTTAATGTTCTGGGAATGCCCAGGAATGACTATGATCTGTTAATTTCTGATGGGTATAGTAGGACCAAGTTCATAGAAATGTTGCTATATTAGGTTACTTTCTTGGGGTAGAGTAGGAACATGTTGGAAGTAAAGTAGTTACCTTAGGTTAGTTGTCTTTTTCTTACTCCCTTGTTATGGTCTCTTTGAAATGTTCTTTTATTGTATGTTTTTTTTAAATTTTTTTTAATTTTTTAAATTTTTCATACAGTTGATTTAGGAAAAAAAAAGTTAAAAAAAAAATAAAAACTAAACAAGGAAAAAAATATGCAGAGCCCCCTTGAGGAGCTGGTGGAGAATGCAGGGGTATTGGCCTGCCCTACCTCGATGGTTGCTAACATGCCCACAGACATAGGGGACTGGTGTTTAGATGGGTTGAGCCCTCTACCATAAGTTTTACCCTTGGGAAGACGGTTGCTGCAAAGGAGAGGCTAGGCCTCCCTATCATTGTGCCTAAGAGCCTCCTCCCGAATGCCTCTTGATTGCTCAGATGTGGCCCTCTCTCTCTAGCTAAGCCAACTTGAAAGGTGAAATCACTGTCCTCCCCGCTACGTGGGATCAGACACCCAGGGTAGTGAATATCTCTGGCAACGTGGACTATGACTCCTGGGGAGGAATGTAGACCTGGCATCGTGGGACGGCGAACATCTTCTTGACCAAAAGGGGGATGTGAAAGGAAATGAAATAAGCTTCAGTGGCAGAGAGATTCCAAAAGGAGCCGAGAGGTCACTCTGGTGGGCACTCTTATGCACACTTTAGACAACCCTTTTTAGGTTCTAATGAATTGAGGTAGCTGGTGGTAGATACCTGAAACTATCAAACTACAACCCAGAACTCATGAATCTTGAAGACAATTGTATAAAAATGTGGCTTATGAGGGGGGACTGTGGGATTGGGGGGGGGCTATGGGGATCACACTCCCCTTTGTCTAGTTTGTGGATGGATGAGTGGAAAAGTGGGGGAAGGAAACAAACAAACAAGCAAACAGACAAGGGTGCCCAGTGTTCTTTTTTACTTTAGTTGCTCTTTTTCACTTTAATTATTACTCTGGTTATTTTTGTGTGTGTGGTAATGAGGGTGTTGTGGATTGATTTTGGTTGATGAATGTACAACTATGTAATGGTAGTGTGAACAATCGAATGTATGATTTGTTTTGTATGACTGTGTGGTATGTGAATATATCTCAATAAAATGAATATTAAAAAAAAAAAAAAACTGCGGACTCGCAATGAGAGCCCAGAACCAAGAGCCCCTCCCTCACAGAAGCCTTGCGGTGCTAGAGAGCAGCACTCTCTCAGCCCAGCTCCAACTGAGGTTTAAATGTTAACTGTTCAATATAGACAGTGAATCCTCAACAAGCAGACAGAGGCTTTTGGTGACAATTGACCTTGGAAGAGTCGGGAGACATATCTGTCTCAGGACGGGGAGCCCAGAGGATCGGGGGCTATCTCTGGCTGATGAGTGAATTTGGGAGCTTTCTGTCCCTTTCTCTCTCTGTGGAGAAAACCTCAGCCATTTTCAGCTCACAGTGCTTTGCAGTAAAGAAAACCTCAGCCATTTTAAAATCAAAACACTTTGATCAGCAGATTCAGAGAAACAAAGAACTTATTGATATGCAGATGACCTCTCTAGAGGGGGCATAGCTTCCCAAGAGGAAAGGGAGGGGCCCAGCCCTCTTGCCTGCCTTTAGGAAACAGACCCCAAAGCCTTGGGGAGGACAGCCACAGGCAACATCCTCTTACACCAGCTGATGACAGGCTGACAGGTGCTCCTGCCAGGCAGAAAAGCACAGGTGTGTCAAGCCTCTAAGAAAAACCATCAGGAAAACCAGATACTGAATATTTCCTCCTTCTGTGACCTGAGCCTGTTCTGGTCTGGGAAAACCTGATTGGGGTGGCCTAGGAGGTCAGATGCCTAGATAACAGAAAACTACAACCTACACTAAGAAAAATGAAGTTATGGCCCAGTCAAAGGAACAAATGTACACTTCAACTGAGATACAGGAATTTAAACAACTAATACTAAATCAATTCAAAAAGTTTAGAGAAGTTTTTGTAAAAGAGATAGAGGCTGTAAAGAAAACACTGGGCATACATAAGGCAGAAATAGAAAGTTCAAAAAAAACCACTAGTAGAATCTATGGAAATGAAAGGCACAATACAAGAGATGAAAGACACAATGGAAACATACAACAGCAGATCTCAAGAGGCAGAAGAAAAGACTCAGGAACTAGAGAACAAAACACCTGAAAGCCTACACACAAAGGAGAAGATGGAGAAAAGAATGAAAAAATATGAGCAACATCTCCGGGAACTTAAGGAGGAAAGAAATTACAAGAATGTACGTATTATTGGTGTCCCAGAAGGAGAAGAGAAGGGAAAAGGGGCAGAAACAATAATAGAGGAAATAATCAATGAAATTTTCCCATCTCTTATGCAAGACATAAAATTACAGATCCAGGAAGCGCAGCGTACTCCAAACGGAATAGATCTGAATAGGCCTACGCCAAGACACTTGATAATCAGATTATCAAATGTCAAAGACAAAGAGAGAATCCTAAAAGCAGCAAGAGAAAAGCAATCCATCACATACAAAGGAAGCTTAATAAGACTATGTGCGGATCTCTCAGCAGAAACCATGGAGGCAAGAAGGAAGTGGTGTGACATATTTAAGATACTGAAAGAGAAAAACTGCCAATGAAGAATCCTATATCCAGCAAAGCTGTCCTTCAAATATGAGGGAGAGCTCAAAATATTTTCTGACAAACAGACAATGAGAGACTTTGTGAACAAGACACCTGCCCTACAGGAAATACTAAAGGTAGCACTACAGAGTGATAGGAGAAGACAGGAGTGTGTGGTTTGGAACACAATTTTGGGGGATGGTAGCACAAAAACGTAAGTACACTGAACAAAGAGAACTATGAATATGGTTGAGAGAGGAAGGTTGGGAAAATATGAGAAACCAGAAGAGAGGAGGAAAGATAAAGAATGGGACTGTGTAACTTGGTGAAATCTAGAGTGTTCAACAATTGTGATAAAATGTACAAATATGTTCTTTTACGAGGGAGAACAAGCAAATGTCAACCTTGCAAGGAGTTAAAAATGGTGAGGCTTTGAGGGAGGGATTCAATCAATGTAAACTAGACGTTGTAACTAACAGAATCATTGTACTATGCTTCCTTTAATGTAACAAAGGCAATATACCAAGGTAAATGCAGATAAGAGGAGGGGATAGGGAAGGCATGTTAGACACTTAACATTGGTGGTGTTGTCTGACTCTTTACTCTACTTGATTTAAGGTTATTTTTCCTGTTGCTGCTTCCTAGCTGTCATTTTTTTTTCCCTCTTTCTTTTGCCTCTCTACCTTCGACTCTCCCTCCTGCCTTGTGGAAGAAATGTAGATGCCTTCATATAGATAGTGGTGAAGGTGGTGAACACATAAATATGTGATCATACAGAGAACCACTGATTGTTTACTTGGGATGGAATGTATGGTGTGTGAACCAAACCATATTAAAAAAAAAAATGGGTTGATGACAAAACCTTGAGGGCAATATACTGAGTGACATAAGCCAGACACATAAGGACAAATATTGCAGGGTCTCACTGATAGGAACTAATTATAATATGTAAACTCATAGACATGAAATATAAGGTACCAAGATATAGGACAAGGCTTAAGAATGGGGAGTGGTTGCTTAGTATGAGCAGAATGTTCAACTAGGATGAACTTAAATGTTTGGAAATGAACAGAGGTGTTGGTAGCAAGATGTGAGAATAACTAACAGTGCCAAATGGTGTGTGAATGAGGTGGAAAGGGAAAGCTCAGAGTCATATGACACCTGAAGGTAAGTTGGAGGTCAAAAGATGGGAATGTATAAAACTGAATCCTATGATGGGCAATGTCCATGATTAACTGTACAAATATTAGAAATCTCTTCCATGAACCAGAACAAATGTATGACAATACAATTAGAAGTTAATAATAGAGGGGCATATAGGGAAGAAATATATACCTATTGTATACTATATACTACAGTTAGTAGTATTTCAACGTTCTTTCATAAACAGTAACAAATGTACTATGCCAATACTACGAGTCAACAATTGAGGGGGATTGGTTAGGGATATGGGAAGATTTGAGTTTCCTTTTCTTTTTTTTTTTCCTTTTTTCATCTTTCACCTTATTTCTTGTCTGGAGTAATGAAAAGCTTCTAAAAACTGAACAAAAATTAAGTGTGGTGATGGATGCACAGCTCTATGAGGGTACCAGGGCAACTGATTGTACACTTTGAATCTTTGGGTAATTGTATGGTATGTGAAAAATCCCAATAAAAATAAAAAGGAAAAAGAAAAATAAAAAAGTAAAGGGGAGTTTTGCAGAAAAATTAAAAACTTAAGAATTTTGTTTTTTGATTGGAGTGTTACAAGGTAAGAAACAATTTTTAAAATTAAACAATGAAAATTAGAAACATGTTGGCTAAATGTTTGTGTAGTTTTAGCAGCCCAGTGCCACTAAAATAAGGTAGATTCCTGTGATTTGTTTAGATTTTAAGAATTAGAATTTTAGATGATAAATGATTTTTTGACAGCTAAAGGGATTACACTGTGAGGTATGGTGATAGTTATAAATATGTGGATGGGCACATATTTATCACTGAATAAATATTTCTGATCAATTAAAAAAATGCATACAGATTGGAAAGGAAGAAACAGAACTCTCCCTAGGTGCAGATGACATGATTTTCTATGTAGAATATCCCAAGGAATCTACCAAAAACCTCCTAGAATTAATCACTGAATTTAACAAGGCTGTAATATACAAGGTCAACACACAAAAATCACCCAAAGAACCTTTTATTTCTTTCCACTTGTGGAGTAGGTTGAAAATGTGTTCCAAAGATATCAAGTTCTAAACCCTGGAACCTGGGAATGTTACCTTTTATGGTAAAGTTTTTGCAGATGTGATTAAGTTAAGGTCTTTGAGAAGAGGAGATTATCCTGGATTATCTGGTGGGCCCTAAGTACCATCACAAGTGTCCCTATAAAAGACAGGCAGAGGGAGATTTCATACCCAGAGGAGAGCTAGGGCAACGAAGGAGGCAAAGATGGGAGGGATGCAGCTATAAGGCCAGGAATGCTGAGGCCACCAGAAGTAGGAACAGGCAAGGAACAGATTCTCCCCAGAGCCTCTGGAGGGAGTGTGGCCTTACTGACACCTGGATTTCAGCCCTGTGAGACTGATTTCAGACTTCTGGCCTCCAGAAGAGTGAGAGAATAAATTTGTGTTGTTTTATGACATTTGTTAAAGGGTCTATAGGAAACCAATATGACTAGCAATATCCAATTAAAACTGTCCAACTAAAAATCAAAATAGAAAACACAACAGTATTTACAACAGCCCTAAAAATGAAATATTTATATATAAATAAGAAAAGCATATACAGGGGAAGCATGTTAAAGACTACAAAACTCTGATGAAAGAAATCAAAGAAAATCTAAATAATTGGAGACATATACCATGTTCATTGATTGAAAGACTCATCACTGTAAAAACATTAATTCTCTTCAAACATGATCTATAGATTCTGCACAATACCAATCAAAATCCCAGCAGGAATTTTTGAAGAGATAAACAAGCTGATTCTAAAATTTATATGCAAGGCAAGGGAACTAGAACAGCTAAAGCATTTTGGAAAAGAAGAATAGAGTTGGAGGACCAAGAATACCTAATTTTCAAACTTACTTCAAAGTTCCAGTAATAGAGGCAGGTTGATATTAGTAAAGGGATAGACACACAGATCAATGGAACAGAGTAGAGATCCAGAAACAGACCCATACAAATATGGCCAACAGAGTTTTGATGAAGATGAAAAAGCAACTCAAAGGAGGAAGGATAGATTTTTCAACAAATGGTGTTGGAACAATTAGACATACATATGCAAAAAATGAAAATAAACCTCAACCTAAGTATCATACCCTATACAAAATCAAAATATGGCTCATAGATTTAAATATAAAATTGTAAAACTTTTGAAAAAATAGAATAAAATCCACTACCTTGGATTGGGCAATGAGTTCTTAGACATGGCACAAAAATCATTATCCATAAAAGAAAAATTAAAACCTTTTTCTCTCAAGGACACTATTCAGAAAATGAAAAGATAAGTTATAGACTGGGAGAATATATTTGCAAATCACATATCCAACTTGTATGCAGAATAAAGAACTCTCAAAACTCAGAAATAAGGGGAACTGAAAATGGCTGAGGCTTTCTCCATTGAGCCAAAACAGGGACAGAAAGCGCCTTTCAGGGCCAGTTCGTGGCCACCCTCCAGCTCTCTAAGACTTCTTCACTGATGGACTAAGAAGCCTGCAGGAAGGGTCATGCTCTGATGGGAAAGTGGATCATCAGCCTGAAGTCCTCTGGCCACACACCCTGAAGAAGGAACCCTGGATAAAACATGCCACAACTTTCATTTCCAAATCAGGTTCAAGCTCGCTCTCCACTTCAAGAACTGCCTCAAGTGCTCCTCTCCCAGCTGAAGTACTAGAAATCATGAAATGGATTGATAGGTAATGAACCCTAGGGAATGGCTGAGGCCAAAGTGTATGTAGAATAGCTAAATGTTCTTCAGAACTGGGAAAACAGGGCAAATCATAGCAAATAAACCCAAGACTCATCTGAGCAATTTGGAATGGCCATTATGAGAATGAAAAACAAACTCTTCAGGAAACGGAATTATGGGCCAGATTCAAGGCAAAGGGAAAGTGGCTAATAGGTGGATTCAGTCTTAACTAGAACTTATCTATCAGAAGCTGGTCAATACACTCACCACATGGAGCAGGGCATATGGGAAGGCCCCATGTTAGGCGTTGGGAGGATTCCTGATCAGGAGAGACCTTCAGTAACAGATTTAAGTATAGGTGGAGGGTCAGCATTTTAAGGGAGCAATCTGATCAGGATCACAGCCTCAACCACAAGAATGGAGCATTTAGGGAGGAGAACCAGGTGAGACAAAAAGTCAGGTCATCAGGATTACTGACTTGGCAAATGGAGTTGAGAGCCTAAGGGCCATGCACTGTATATATCAAATCTATTTCCATCTGTCCCCAACCCCCAGAACTCTTCTGGCCAGGTGCCAGGAGGTAGGGCTTGGGGCCATCTCTTCCTTCCCTGATGACCAAAATCTTTGTCATCATGGCATGATTAAATGTGGGCTAGGAATGGTGTTGATCTTGCTCACCAAGGATCTCATTGCCTTAAATAGAAGAACAATCACCTAAGGTGCTGGCTATACCTTAACTTTATTCAACTAGATGGAAGGTTTGGGGGGAGGGGGTTCTAGTAGACCTATAGCTGAAATGGGAGTTCTAATCTTGCCTCACATGCACCAATAAAACTCTTTTGCAGAAAAACAAAACAAAACAAAACAAAACTCAACAATAGGAAAACAAACAACCCAATTAAAAAATGGGCAAATGACACAAACAGACATTTTGTTTGACCAAAGAAGATATAAGATGTCAAATAAGCATATGAAAAGATGTTTGACATCATTAGTTCTTAAGAAAACACAAATTAAAACCATGATGAGATACAGCTACAAACCCGTACGAATGGCTAAAATTAAAATTACCAATAATATCAAGTGCTGACAAGGATGCAGAGCAACTAGAATTCTTGAGCACTGCTGACGGGAATGGAAATTGTTTGGCAATTTCTTCAAAGTTAAACATACATTTACTGTGTGTCCCAGAAATTACACCCCTGAGTATCTACCTTAGAGAAATGAACCCTTATGCCCACACAAAAACAAGTGTTTTATAGCAGCTCTATTCATAAATGCCAAAAATTGGAAGGAATCAAACTGTCCTTTAACTGGCGAATGGATAAACTGGTACATCCATAAAATGAAATACTACTTAACAATAAAAGAAACAAACTATCGATACTCACAACAACTTGCATGAATTTCAAAGGCATGGTGCTGCGTGAAAAAAAAACCCTGTTTCAAAAGGCTACATTCTGTCTGATGTATAAATGTTATTTATATCACATTCTTGAAAAGATAAAGCCATAGGGATGGAGAACAGATCAGTGGTTGAGGAGATGGGGTGAAGGAAGGAGTTATTTGGAGTGATGGAATTGTTCTATACCCTCATTCTGGTGGTGGTTATAAGAATGTGTTACCTGTGTTAAAATCACAGAACTGTAAACCAACCGAAAAAAAAATGCATTTTACTGATAATTTTAAAGATGAAACTGAAAAGTATTTCTTTTCAAAAAGCAAACACTGGAAATGTTGGACTTCCCCACATGGGTTATTACTGGTATTCTCACAAACAATTTGGTATGCCAGGCCCTTGATCTTGGGGCTTGCCCTTATGAGGCTTGTAACTGCAAGGGAGAAGCTAAGCCTACTTATAATTGTGCCTAAGAGTCTCCTCCTGAGTACCTCTTTGTGGCTCAGATGTGGCCCTCTCTCTCTAAGCCCACTCGGCAGATGAACTCACTGCCCTCACCCCTACGTGGGACCTGACTCCCAGAGGTGTAAATCTCCCTGGCAATGTGGAATATGACTCCCAGGGATGAATCTGGACCTGGCATCGTGGGATTGAGAAAATCTTCTTGACCAAAAGGGGAAGAGAGATGAAACAAAAAAAGGTTTCAGTGGCTGAGAGATTTGAAATGGAGTTGAGAGGTCACTCTGGAGGATACTCTTATGGGCTATATAGATCTCACTTTTTAGTTTTAGTGTGTTGGAGTGGCTAGAGGGAAATACCTGCAGCTGTCGGAGTGCAATCCAGTGGCCTTGGTTCTTGAAGACGACTGCATAATTAGGTAACTTACACGGTGTGACTGTGTCATTGTGAAAACTTCGTGGCTCACACTCCCTTTATCCAGTATATGGACAGATGAGTAGAAAAATGGGGACAAAAATTAAGTGAAAAATAGGGTGGGATGGAGGGGGGGGTGGAACATTTTAGGTGTTCTTTTTTACTTTTATTTATATATTTATTTATTTGGTAAGGAAAATGTTCAAAAATTGATTCTGGTAATGAATGCACAACTATATGATGGTACTGTGAACAGCTGATTGTACACTGTGGATGACTGTAGGGTATGTAAATATATCTCAATAAAACTATTTTTTTTTAAAAAAAGCAAACACTGTGGTTTTCCCAATAAACATGTGCTAAGTAAAGTATTACTGGTGTAGGCATTTTAGTTGTCAGGATATTTTTTACTGTTGGTAATTATGATGTTTCCTATTTTCTTTACGCAAGGATTCCTTCAAGGATAGTTCTTACTTAAGAGTTATGTTTCTTTCTCTTCTCTTAGGGTCTTCTCAAAGTAATTTTGTGAGGAAAACTAGAAGAAAAACACTGCCCCTGAGGAAGGCAGATAGAATCACTATAGATCAGGCCCCATTGTGAAAGATAAAAGATGGTATAAATTATTAAAACAATACAGAAAATTCAAGCTCTGTTCAAGTCCAATATTGGAAAATGACCCCTCAACTTCTAAGACCGTTCACTAACATCTCTATCAAACACAGTTTAGAAAATTTTAAAAAAGCATATATGAAAGGTGGAGGCTGTTTTCTCACAAATCATTTTTCACAGGCTGAAGAATGGATATTGTCTTAGCAGGCATGAAAACAACATTCATCTCATTGTACATCTCCATTAGAGCTCTTGGGTAACCAGATGCATTGTCAATGAGCAGTAATATTTTGAATGGAATCTTTTTTTCTGAGCAGATCTCAAGCAGTGGGCTTCAAATATTCAGTAAACCATGCTGTAAACAGATGTGCTCTCATCCAGGCTTTGTTGTTCCATTTATAGAGCACAGGCCTAGTTGACACTGCATAATTCTTAAGGGCCCTAGGATTTTTGGAATGGTAAATGAACATTGGCTTCAATTTAAAGTCATCAGCTGCATTAACCCCTAACAAGAGAGTCAGCTTGTCCTTTGAAGCTTAGAAGCCAGGCATTGACTTCTCCTCTCTAGCTATGAAAGTCCTAGATGGCATCTTCTTCCAATAAAAGGCTGTTTTGTCTACATTGAAAATCTGTTGTTTAGTGTAGCTTCCTCCATCAATTATCTTAGCTAGATCTTCTGTATAACTTTCTGCAGCTTCTACATCAGCACTTACTGTTTCACCCTGTACTTTTATGCTATGGAGTCAGCTTCTTTCCTCAAATCTCACGAACCAACTTCTGCTAGCTTCAAACTTTTCTTCTGCAGCTTCTTCACCTCTCTCAGCCTTCAAAGAATTGAAGAGAGTCAGGGCCTTGCTCTGGATTAGGATTTGGTTTAAGGGAATGTTGTGGCTGGTTTGATCTTCTATCCAGATCACTCAAACTCTCTCCATATGAACAATAAGGCTGTTTTGCTTTCCTATCATTCATGTGTTCACTGGAGTAGCACTTTTAATTTGCATCAGGAACTTTTCCTTCACATTCACAATGTGGCTAACTGTTTGGCCCAAGAGGCCTAGCTTTCAGCCTGTCTTGGCTTTTGACATGCCTTCCTCACTAAGCTTAATCATTTCTAACATTTGATTTCAAGTGAGAGACATGCGACCCTTCCTTTCACCTGAACACTTAGGGGCTATTATAGAATTATTAAGTGGCCTAATTTCAATATTGTTGTGTCTCAGGGAACAAGGAGGCCTGAGAAGAGGGAGAGAGATGGGGAATGGCCAGTCAGTGGAACAGTCAGTAGACACACATTTATCAATTAAGTTTGCCAATTATATGGGTGTGGTCTGTGGGGCCCAAAAATAATTATAATAGTAACATCAAAGATCACTGATCACAGATCACCACGTAATAGATACAACAACAATAACAATAATAATAATAATAATAAAGTTTGAAATATTGTGAGAATTACAAAATGTGACACAGAGACATGAAATGAGCACATGCTATTGAAAACATGGTGCCAATAGACTTTCTTCATGCAAGGTTGCCACAAACCTTAAATTTGTAAAAAATGTATTATCTGTTTTTAAGCACAATAAAGCGCAATAAAATGAGGTATGCTTGTATCCTGAATTTTCCGGGTAGGCAACTATGTATATAAATCAAGGGAACTTCACAATTTCAGAAAACCACATCACTGATGCCAATGCTACCAGTGACATTTGTCACCAGCACAACATAGCTGTAGTTGGCTTCATTTGGTTTGTGGTCAATCTACATATTAGCAAGCACAAGCAAGCATATGTCAACTTCATTACATCTTCTAGTATAATCACACCCACATGTTTACACATGAAAGGTATATTTTATTAGAAATTTTTTTATCTGACCTCTTTTTCTTATAACAAGGGCATTATATTGTTTTATTTGAAATTATGATTATAGGTAAGTTATACTATCTAAGAATTAGTTTCAGATTAGTGAGGGGGTGTGGGCGCAACAGAGTAGAGAATCATGGCCCAAGACAATGACTCAAGCTCATACAGGATCCCTGTGGATTTCCTGGTGATAAGAGTTTGTTTCTTGGAATCAGGTGCTAGCTTATTTTATTTCCCCTCCCTCCTGTTGTTTTTTGAACACCAATACCCCTTACTTGTCCCCCATTCTTAGTTTTGTCACTGGGCTATTATAACTTGCTTCAGCAAATTGTTGACCCTGCAGTCTCCCAAAAATCATTTAAGACCCAAGCAAATATGTGCATAAAGAAGGATCCAAAACTTCTTTGAAGAGTGGAGGGCTACACCTAGGTTCAGGAGCCAAAGGGCTACGGCTCTTTGTTTACCAAAGCATGTTACAGTGCCATGATTTCCCAAATTGAGCTTCCCCTTGTGGAGGGTTCTGCAGCCACCATTAAAGATAGCACATTAGTATTCTCATAACTCTAGATAACTTTCTTTCCAGAATTAGCTAATGTATTGAGTATTCAACTGGATTGTCTCCAGAAATGACCTGGGTCCTTCAGAACAGGGAATTACCAATATTATTCATTCCACAATTGGAAGTGGACAACTATAATTTGTGTAAGGCCTTTTAAGACTTTTTCCTCTCAACAACTCCCTTGGTTACAAAAAGAATAAGGAACAAGTTACTAGCTTAGTAGAGACCTTATTACTAGTCTCAGTGGGGACTTTGGAATGCTCACAGCACTAAATGGAACCAGTACTGGCAAATGTCAGCTTAGAATTCCAAGAGGCAGGGAAGAGCTGCATTCTGAGATTGGGGTTGAAAGCACTTATAGTCACCATGAAGGGAGAACTTCAATCAGTCTGAGAGCATCCAGTACACCAGGAGAAGAAAATGTCCTTCACCTTATTAAACGTCCTGTTAATGTCAAAATTTTTTTTTGAAGGGCATGTTCTAGGAATAGAGGAATAGAGAACTCTCTCACTTTCAAAGATTCACTCATTCTGCGAGCAGGAGGATCCCTAAAGCAATGAACATACTTCCCACTTCTATTTATTCCTTTCTTTTGGGGAGCTCATAAAACAACGATTGAACCTATCATCCCACGTGGTAATTAGCTTTAGTTGGCAGCCAATCTCTTAGATACAGAATACCAGGATCAAGACAACTTCCCTGGCTTCCCAAGGTTCTTTTCAAAAATTTGTAGACTGCACTGTTTATTCATCCATGTTGTTAAGATATCAAATCACATATATTTAACATTTTCATTAAAAATGATTGCCAAAGACTTTTTTAAATTAAGTCAAAACAATTCACTTGCAAGTTAAGAAATACTTAAGATTGCCCCACATTTGTCCATGCTACCAGAACATGATGGGTTGAATAGTTCTGAATACGGTAATTTCATCAGAAGATTAATTTGGTAGTGTGGGTGAATATTAACACATAACTTTAAAGGACACTTTCATATTCCTTCATGTCTCTTTATAACATCTCCACTATTGAACTTTGCCATTTCTGTTGCAACCAGCCCTCCAGGTGCATGCATCATGTTACACACTCATATGCAATTCCCCTAAGTGGCCCCTCTGCTCCTACCACATTCTCTGTAACAACAGGGTTTTGGTCCTTCTCTACCCAATCCAAAATCTTCAGCATGGCATTTCTTTACCCCAGTTCTCCAGCTACTTTTCTCTTAGATACCTGATTCTTTTGATTTTTCTTTTTATTGAATATCACACTTTGAACGTGTAACAGAGAACAGAGGACAAATTTTGTCTTTTGTGTCGTTCAGAGAAAATCAAGTCTCTGTACCATCATCAAGAGAAAGAAGGAAAACAATTGAAGTAAACACCATTGGTTGGCATCTTCCCTTGGTATTTATATCATCATATTTCTTCAACTCCCTCCTCTTAAATTCCACTTCCCTCTTCTACCTCCTTCTACCTATTGATCTATCTGTTTATAGTCTTCCCTCCCTCCATATTTGACATCATTTCCAGGAAACTGACATATGCAAATATCTATCTGTGCCCTTGTTTTCTAACCTTATCTAAATATGTAAAATTCCTTCCCAATGGGACAACATCACAAAATATTGGAATGTCAGAGATTTACATTACAGAAATGTGGTGAGGATAAAAAAATTACTGAATCATTGAATACATAGCTAGCAAGAACAAGTATATAAAGGATTTTAAAAACAGTACTCAAATGCACCTCAATTTTAATAAGTTTTCCTAAACATACAAAGTAGAACTAAAGTAAATCAAAGTGAGAAGGCATCCAACTATACAGATTCCTTATGAATTACTGGTATTGATGTAGGAAGGAAAGATGCAAGAAGACAAAACACAACTTATACAGAACTCATGTCATCAAAACCTACAGTCTGCCCTAGCAAAGACTATCTTTCACAGTCTGCTGCATAGTGATCCTAAAATTACTAACAAGAAAGATCAGGACTAGAATAACTTTTATGGCTACATTGACTCCATGTCATAATTATTTTCCTTCTAGCATTCTCAGAAGAATCCCATTGATAGTGCAAGTGAAAAAGACAGCCACATCTGAACGTTTTATGTCTTGATTCATTCTGAACTTCCCCATGTCAAGTACTTGCTAGTTGTCTTTCAACTAGGTAAGACTGGTTGAGGTAGGAGTATTGCAGTTTTACCGACCTCTCAAGCACTTCTTTCCACTGAGAAAATGTCCTTGCTCCATTCCTCTGTTACGGAAAATTATTTCTCTTTTCCCCTATGATCTTTTCTCTGTTCTGCTGGTGGACTGGATCTTCTGGTGGAAAGGAATTGGATACTGGGGTTGAGAGTCAAGTTTCTCAGTTCTTTATTGACATTTCTGAGGAGAAAGGATGAGAGGCCACAGAGTCTTTCCGGGAATTTTCCTCAGTAGACATCTGGGAAGACTCCTGCGTCCAAGTTGGGTTAAGCTTCTGGGTTGGGTCTTTGGGTCAGACTGGGAAGTTGATGCTGAAAGCTCTCCAACTGCTACAAGGTGGTGTGGAAAGAAACTACAGTACAGAATCAGAAAAATCTAAATGCCAACTAGCAGTAGTGAGTGAAAGAACTCTTCCCACAGTTCTTAAGTGCAGTTCAAAGTCCTGTGGAGTTTGGAATGAAGTTGCCTTAGCATGACCTGAAGATTCACTTATTCATAGTTCCCTGATTTGTAGAAGGGAAACAGAGCCAATATTTTTGACTAGTCCGTGTATATAGAATTTCTCCTCTTGAATTTCACAGCCAAACACAAAAGTTGCTTTTTAAACGGTCCCTACTCACTAGTGTAAAGTAGAACGTTTTCGATTTCCCATGGATGGCTTTTATTTTCATTACACTTGCTGCTATCACTGGATTTAATTTCCTCAAGAAATGGTTTCATTTTGCTAAGGCTTAGAGGCTTTTTAAAATGAGCTTTTAAGTGAAAAAGTAAGTTTTAAGGCTAGATGGGTTTTGGAGAGTATCTGGTTAGATACGTCATTTTCCAGAGGAAACTGAAGCTCAGATTCACTCCCACACAGCTTTGTGACACAGCTGAGGGACAGCAGAGCCCAGATTACAATACATGGCTGTTGGCAAAGTGCGCAGGTTTCTTTCACACTCGGGATTAACTAACTAAATATAAAATGCCCTAGAATGTAGGATATTACCTCTGTGATGACCAAATTGTGATGGAGGCAGAAAATGATCTGATTACATAAATATAACTTGCCTTGGGGATTAAAACTGCTAGAATTAGAGCAGTTTCTAAACTGCTATATTTTTCATCCCTTAGAAACAGCTTTCGGTTCTATCGCCTGACAAAGACATGGAAAACCATTCTGGAAAACAAATTCACTAGGATTTTGACTCTTTTCTCCCTCAGCCGCATACATACGCTCTCAACTTGCAATCAACACTGCCCGTTTCCTTTGAGAGCTTCATTTCAAATATTCCGCTTTGACCTCTGCTCCCTGTAATCCCAGTTTGTTTACTTCAGTACATCCCCTCCAACAGTTTTTTTACTCTAATGAAAATTCCAGTTCTGGGACCCTATCACTATGTCACTGTCCAGCTCACGGCCCCAATCCCCAAGGAGAGTCTCGCCTGTCTCTTTGGAGTCCATGATCGACATTATAGGCCCCCCTTACGAACACCCCAATCTCATTGCCATCACTCTCCTTCACCTGGCAAAAGCTCAACCCACCACGTGTTACGTGGCCACACCCCAGCAGCAGAGTGTGGATGGAGAACAGTGTGCAGACCTTCTTGGTGTCCTGCAAAAGTCAAGACCACAAGTCTCAAAGGGACACTCAGCCTTGCCACTCACCATGCCACACAGCTCTGATGTGTCCACCTTCCCACTTTCCATACTTAGTTGAGAAAATAAAAGCAATCTGATGTGAATGCCATCATTTCTCCAACCAAAAAATCCTAACTGCATCTGTCCAAGCTCCTATCGACAAAGGCCAATTCTCTCCCCTGGACACTGGATGCCTTTACCTCTCACCTTCTCCAGGACTTCAATGCAATCATCCCTCATTCTCTCCAGTAATGATAATCTCTCACTCTTTGCTGGGTTAATCCCACCAACAGTGAAACATGCCCTAGTAGTTCCATCTTAAAAGGAAAAAAACCAAAAAGATATCTTGCTGTGTCCTAACACCCACTTTCAGCCATCACTCCATTTCACTACTCCCCTAACCACCTGTTCCACAGTTGTCTCACTCTTTAACTCCACTTTCTTGGCTACTATTCCTTCTTGGCCAGCTCTGATAGTGCTTTGCAGTCATCACATTTATAAAAGTCACTTAAAGTTCTGTGTATTACCAAATCCAGCAGTTACCTTCCTGTCCTCCTCTCACTTGACCTCACAACAGTATAGACACATCCAATCATTTTTCCTTCTGGAAACACTTTCTTCTCTAGGCCTCTAGGATACCGTGCCCTCCTGGCTTTCAAACTGCCACTTAACACCTCATTTCCAGTCTACTTTACTTGTGACATATCCCTCTCTCCCTGATTGTAAATACTGGATTCCCCAGTATTTAAAAATATTGGGTCCTTCTCTCTTCTCTAGGTTTTCTTAGGTATATATACCTGAGTATATATACCAGGTATATATATATACCAGGTATATATACTCAGTATATATTTGGTGAGTGAATGAGTGAGTAAATGAATGAATATTGAATACCATCTAAATGCAGGCAACTCTCAAATTTGTATCTGTAATTCAGAGCTCTCTTCCAGGCTTCAAACTTGGATAGTCATTAGCAAGACATCTTCCTCAGCTGTCTAACAGTTTTATCAAAGTTGGACTATACCACCCATACCACCTCTTTCCCTGGTCTTCCATATTTCAGCAAATGACACTACCATTCACCCAGCTGCTCAAGGCAAAAACCTGAAATCATTCTTGATTCCTGACTCTTACAGGTGACTTAGTTTTCCAGCCTCTTATACTCAGCTGAGATCTTTGACACAGGTCTCTGTACTCTCCAACTTTCCAAAAATTGTCTCCAGTGATTTCCAGTTACATCAAATCTCTTCTGGCCAGGATCCAGATTCTGAGCTGGCACGGTCCATCGGCAAGCCCACGCTTTATGACCTCAGCCTAGCTGTCAGCTGAGCTGTGCTGCAGCAGGCCACCCTGTGGGACGCAGCTGCCTATGGTATGGTCCTGAAAGACCCCTGCTGATCAACAGTGCTCTGCAGCAGGACTTTTGACGGCAACTTCAGATTGTTCCTGCCAGATAGTGCTGCTTCCCCATCTCAGAGGGGCAATGCTGCTATTGTTGGCAAGATTCCTGAATAAGGAAAATTCCAAAAGTATCCTGCCTGCACTTCTCTAGGGAGAGACAAAAAATGATTTCTTCTTGGACAACTCCTATCCACCAGCAAAAAGAAGAGCGAAACATTACCTCTCACTGGCCATAGCTGAGTGGCCATTACTTGAGGCTATTCTACATCAGAGCTTCCCAATGTCCCAGCAGATCTGTCATATGTGTCATGACAGGGTTAAAAGATAAGCTGAGATCTTGATCCTCTTGGGGCAGTCAGGGTGACCAGAGTCACTGTGCTTGTCCCCTCCTGCTTTGGGTAGTTGCCTCAATCTACCTAAGTGTGCTATACAAATATTACTAATTTCTCAGGTGCCATGAGGTGATAATGGTTGGGAAACACTGTCTTGGTTTCCACCTGCAAAGCTGAATGGAATTTTTCAATAAATAGCAACCTTGGCTCATTTTCATCTACTAAGCAGTCTTCCTCACAAATCTAGAAAGATGCTGTGTGACTAGAGAGGAGATGCTGTGTAGCTCAAACTTGGATTCTGTGATTCCTGGGGAGAGAAAGGTAGGCACACAGTGCTGGTTGTGAGAGTCAGCTACTTCTAGTGTGTGACTGGTTCTGCTTGCTTGGACCCAACTTCCGATGAAGGTAAGCAGTGAAAAAAAAGTGATGAGGAAGACATGGTCACTAAGTGAATTAGAATGAACAAAGAAGGCGTCTGGCATGATCAATACTCCCTCACCCTGTGTGCCCGTCCCAACCCAAAATGTATGTGACCAGGAAGGAATTGAATATTGTAGTGCAGGGATTGTTAAAATATTGTTTTCTTATAGTTGTAATTAAACAATTAGCTACAATCTCATTCTATCAGTCCAGCAGAACTTCCCAAATGCAGTTGCCTAATTTCAAAAGAAAATGGCTGACAACCATTTGTGGTTATCACTTGAGTAATTTTAAACTACCAATATTCACATCTGAAGATGGAGAGCTAGGCCTCTAAAGAAATGTTTGACAGTTCCTCAATAAAACCTAACTTCTTTTTGTATAGATGACAGCAGTGGGTGGGAAAGCAATTAATAATTTGGGTACAACACCAACCACAAAGGAGAATCAACCAAAAGATGGAGAATTTGATTCATTGATTCCAAGATTCTCAATCTTGGCACTGCTGATTCCATGAACCAGATAGTTGTTGTGGGCAGCTGTTCTGCTCACTGTAGGTTATTTAGCAGCATGTCTGGTCTCTACCCATTAGATGCTATTAGTACTCCTCCCCTCCCCGAGTTGTGACAAACAAAATGTCTCTGGAGATTTCCAAATGACCTCTAGTGGATAAAACTACTGCAGTAGAGAACCAATGAACCAAAAAATTTCTTGCATAGTGCAAGTTGGGGAATATAGTGGTCCCTGCCTATAAGTAACTTACAGTCTATTAAAAGAGCTGAACCCTAAGGAATCAAATACACAATAATAAATATATAATTACATTTTGATATGTTCTATAAAGAAAGAATGCTATAATACATAAATTGAGTATCTCACTCAGTTGGGGGTGATATCAGGAAGGCCTTGCTAAGTTAACGGAACTCAAGTTGTAACCTGAAGTAGGAGAAGTCAGGGGAAGAGTGCAGTAAAGAACATTTCAAGAAGAAACACCATGTGCAAAGGCCCTGAGATGGGAAAGAACTTGGCATGCTCAGGGATCAGAAAGGCCAGTGTAGCTACAGCATGGTAAGAAATACAGAACATGACCTAAGACACAGGTCAGGGATAAAGCATAGACCAGACTACGGTTTTTGTAGGCCATGGCCAGAAATTCACATTTAATTCTAAATCTAATTGGAAACCACCATGTAACACTGTTGGAGGTGTTGGGGACACAGCTAGACCAAAACAAATGAGGTATCTGTCCTCACTAAACTTAAGCTCTAGTTGGGGAGCTGGTTTACATCTAACAGTGTTCTCTGTTGCTGCATGGAAATGGTTGGGGTGGGAGGTTCCGAGTGGTCACAGGTAGAAGACATGGGACATTGTGTTCACAGTCCAGGAGAGAAAACCCAGTGGCTTCGGCTGGAGTGGTAGCATTTGAGATGTAGAAAGAACAGTGCCCAAAGGCCTCCAGGTTTGGAAGGGACTTTGAAGGTCACCTAATCTAGTTTCCATTTGATGCTGCTATGCCCTTTATAATCCTCTCAACAAAAGACGTACATGCTTCTGCCTGTACATCTCCAGTAATTCATTACCTGGTTCCTTTCTCATATGGTGCTGAAATCTGTCTCCTTGTAGCTTCCATCTGTCACTCCAAGTTCCACCTCTCTAGACTAGTCATAATAAGTCTGTACACTTCCTTCAAACATTGGTTAATTTGTCAAGCATTTAAAGATAGATAACTCTTCTTCAAGCTAAATATTACCCTTTCCTTTGGTTTTTCCTCATACAACACAGCATCAACACCCCTCACCATCCTGTGTTTCTTATTTGAACATATTTCTATCCAGCACTGCACAACAGGTGTAAGACAACCAGCATCATTCAATTAGTATACAACTCACCACATTAATTCGGCCCCCCTGAAAAATAGAGTACCACAAATTTAAAGTCAAACCCTGATGTCTACACTTGTGACTTTATTTCTGCAGTTTTTGACTTTATTTCTGCAGTAATTTCTTTAATATATTTTAAGATTCCAGAATACATATTTTTCTCAGTTATACACGATGTGCTATTAGTCAAGGGGAATATCTACCTCTGGTCTGTATTGCTCAAAAATGACTGCAAGAATTAACAAACAAAATAAACTCTGATAGTGAGAAAAAATATACAGACTAATGCTAAAATATCAGGGTAAAATTTGTATTTTGAGTAAATGAATAGACTCTGACACAACACTCCCTACACCTCTAGCAATGACATCGGCAACTATGGCTTTAATAAAATCAGAGTTGTGTTTTTGAAATGCCTTAACTAAACTCTGTGCTTGAGAATCTGTGCCTTTACAGTAATGTCAAAAGCCCAGGAGGTAGTGAAATGACTCACAATATCCCACTGCTCTTTGAGTGACTCCACTTCTAAATCCACAGTTGGCAACGAAACAAAGAACAATATAATAAGCATTTTTATGCTGTTTTGAAAGCAAACTTTTAGCTTTAACTGTCTGAAAGAAAAAAAAATGTCCATTCAGCCAAAGAGTTCAGTTTTCTGAGCTACTGTCAAAACACATTCCTTTTTGTTATGGTAGTTCTTCTTATCCAAGTTGACAAGGTCATAGAAAAAAATAAATTGGGTTTTTCCTTTTTTCCTCTCACCAAAAGGGTTACATTAAATTTAAATTGGACTAGATGAAGCATGGCTATACATTAACATTTTCCTTTTAGTCATTTGGAATATTAATTTTCGAGACCAGTGCTTCTCAAACTTTAACGCGCATACAAATCACTTAGGGTTCCTTACAAATTATAGACACTAATTCAGGAGGTTATGAGTGGGGCTGAGACTTTGCATTTCTAACAAATCCCAGGTGCTGCCTAGACTGATGCTCATGGATCACTCTTTGATTAGCAAGTCTGTTTGTTAGGCCCTCTACGGGCTCTAGATTGTTGCTGTCTGTAAAAAGAAGTTGAAGCAGAAGTTGCCCAAAGGTCTTTCAAGTTTTAAAATTCCAAGATTTCAAACAACTTTGGTTTCCTAGACTCTCTATTACACAAGATTCTTTTTAGTCCAGAAAGGCAATATAAAATTACAAGTATGTCTAACTCCATTATTATAAAGGATTATTTTAAGATAATTAACATATTATCTAATATGTATTATATTTTTAATTCTCCAGGGAAATGTACTTTTAAAAGAATTCTGTCATTAATCTTTCTTCCAAAAGAAAGAATCCCAAGGTACTTGTTTCAACAGTCTGAATTTTTACTTATAAGGTTTTCTTAGCATAGAATATCTATGTAACATGAAAACGTCTAACTCTTGCTAAAATTTGCAAGATGAGTGTCCTTGTTGAAGTCACTTCAACAAACTTTACAAATGTGGGGAAGAGTAAAGCTATCTCTGCTTTAAGAAAAAAACACATCTAGGAAATGTAGGGACATCCTCTGACTCTTTTCCTATGGCAGGAGAGTACAGACTCAATCTAGTAGATTTCCACCCAGGATACAAATTAGATTCACTTAGATGGGAGTGCAGAAGACTATTAAAAATTCCCATGTCTCAGTCCTACCCACAGGGATTCTGAGTTAATTGGTGTAGGTTGGGGCCTGACCAGGAATAGTTTTCCTTTCAAGTCCACAGGCCATTCTAGTCAATTTTAATCAGCTTCGCCAGTACATAACAAGCTGATTTGAAATAAAAACCTGCAGTCCTGGGAGATCTCCTTCAGGGTGTGAGCACACTTTGTATTATTCTGTATTAGTTTTAACTATGATTGCAATCCTCTTCTGATTAAAATATATACCAGACAAAATAACAATGCTTTTTATTCATGTGCTGTCTTTTAAAGAATGTTCCTGAATTTCTTTAATAGACCTATTAAACAAAAGATCCTCAGAAACATTTAAGCACTTGTTATCAAATGTCAAGCTTTCCCATTATTCTTTTTTTTTTAATTTTTATGGGGATTGTTCAGATACCATACAATTATCCAAAGATCCAGAATTCATAGTTATCTTTGTTCAGTGTACTTACATTGCTGTGCTACCATCTCTCAGTTGCCCCTGGTACCCTCATACAGCTGTGCATCAATCACCGCACTTAACTTTTGTTCAATTTTTAGAACCTTTTCATTACTACAGACAAGAAATAAAGTGAAAGATGTAAAAAGAAAAAAAAAAAAAAACAGAAAAGAAAAGGAAACTCGAATCCTCCCATATCCCTAACCAACCCCCCTCAATTGTTGACTCGTAGTATTGGTATAGTACATTTGTTACTGTTTATGAAAGAATGTTGAAATACTACTAATTGTAGTATACAGATTGCAATAGTATGTATTTCTTCCTTATATGCCCCTCTATTATTAACTTCTAGTTATACTGTCATACATTTGTTCTGGTTCGTGGCAGAGTTTTCTAATATTTGTACAGTTAATCATGGACATTGCCCACCATAGGATTCAGTTCTATACATTCCCATCTTTTGACCTCCAACTTTCCTCTGGTGACATATATGACCCTGAGCTTCCCCTTTCTACTTCATTCATGCGCCATTCGGCACTGTTAGTTATTCTCATATCTTGCTACCGACACCTCTGTTCATTTCCAAACATTTAAGTTCATCCTAGTTGAACATTCTGCTCATACTAAGCAACCACTCCCCATTCTTAAGCCTCGTCCTATATCTTGGTACCTTATATTTCATGTCTATGAGTTTACATATTATAACTAGTTCTTATCAGTGAGACCCTGCAATACCTGTCCTTATGTGTCTAGCTTATTTCACTCAGTATACTGCCCTTGAGGTTTTGTCATCAACCCATTTTTTTTTTTTAAGATGGTTTTGTTCACACACCATACATTCCATCCTAAGTAAACAATCGATCGTTCTCTGTATGGTCACATATTTATGTGTTCACCACCTTCACTACTATCTATATAAGGGCATCTACATTTCTTCCACAAGGCAGGAGGGAGAGTCAAAGAAGGTAGAGAGGCAAAAGTAAGAGGAAAAAAACTGACAGCTAGGAAGTAGCAAAAGGAAAAGTAACCTTAAAGCAAAGTAGAGTAAAGAGTCAGACAACACCACCAATGTCAAGTGTCTAACATGCCTCCCCTATTCCCCCCTCTTATCTGCATTTACCTTGGTATATCACCCTTGTTACATTAAAGAAAGCATAATACAATGATTCTGTTAGTTACAGTCTCTAGTTTACATTGATTGCATCCCTCCCCTGATGCCTCCCCATTTTTAACACCTTTCCTCCTTTCTTCTGGTGTCTCACATGCTCCCAACCTTCCTCTCTCAACCGTATTCACAGTTATCTTTGTTCAGTGTACTTACATTTCTATGCTACCATCTCCCAAAATTGTGTTCCAAACCACGCACTCCTGTCTTCTATCACCCTGTAGTGCTCCCTTTAGTATTTCCTGTAGGGCAGGTGTCTTGTTCACAAAGTCTCTCATTGTCTGTTTGTCAGAAAATATTTTGAGCTCTCCCTCATATTTGAAGGACAGCTTTGCTGGATATAGGATTCCTGGTTGGCGGTTTTTCTCTTTTAGTATCTTAAATATATCACACAACTTCTTTCTTGCCTCCATAGTATCTGCTGAGAGATCCGCACATAGTCTTACTAAGCTTCCTTTGTATGTGGTGGATTGCTTTTCTCTTGCTGCTTTCAGGATTCTCTCTTTGTCTTTGACATTTGATAATCTGATTATTAAGTGTCTTGGCGTAGGCCTATTCAGATCTATTCTGTTTGGAGTATGCTGCGCTTCTTGGATCTGTAATTTTATGTCTTTCATAAGAGATGGGAAATTTTCATTGATTATTTCCTCTATTATTGCCTCTGCCCCTTTTCCCTTCTCTTCTCCTTCTGGGACACCAATGATATGTACATTCTCGTACTTTGCTTCATCTTTAAGTTCCCAAAGACATTGCTCATATTTTTTCATTCTTTTCTCCATCTGCTCCTTTGCGTGTAGGCTTTCAGGTGTTTTGTTCTCCAGTTCTTGAGTGCTTTCTTCTGCCTCTTGAGATCTGCTGTTGTATGTTTCCATTGTGTCTTTCATCTCTTGTATTGTGCCTTTCATTTCCATAGATTCTACTAGTTGTTTTTTTGAACCTCTGATATTTGCCTTATGTATACCCAGTGTTTTCCTTACAGCCTCTATCTCTTTTACAAAAACTTCTCTAAACTTTTTGAATTGATTTAGCATTAGTTGCTTAAATTCCTGTACTTCAGTTGAAGTGTACATTTGTTCCTTTGACTGAGCCATAGCTTCGTTTTTCTTAGTGTAGGTTGTAGTTTTCTGTTGTCTAGGACTCTGACCTCCTAGGCCATCCCAAACAGGTTTTCCCAGACCAGAACAGGCTCAGGTCACAGAAGGAGGTAATATTCAGTATCTCGTTTCCCTGATGGTTTTTCTTAGAGGACTGACACACCTGTGCTTTTCTGCCCGGCAGGTGCACCTGTCAGCCTGTCACCGCCTGTGTAAGAGGGTGTGGCCTGTGGCTCTCCACCTCCGGGCTTTGGGGCCTGGTTCTGGAAAGGCAGGCAGTAGAGCTGGGCCCCTCCCTTTCCTCTTGGGAAGCTATGCCCCCTCCAGAGAGGTCATCTGCATTTCAATAAGCTCTTTGCTTCTCTGACTCTGCTGATCAAAGTGTTTCTTTTGTTTTGTTTTGTTTTACCGAATTTTTTTTTAAATTTTGCCTCTATTTTGATCAAACTGTTTTGATTTTAAAATGGCTGAGGCTGTCTTACTGCAAAACACTGTGGGCTGAAAACGGCTGAGGTTTTCTCCAGAGAGAGAGAAAGGGACAGAAAAACTCTCAGGTTCACCCGTCAGCCAGAGAGAGCACCCGATTCTCTGGGCTCCCCATCCTGAGACAGATATGTCCCCCAACTCTCCCAAGGTCAGTTGTCACCAAAAGCCTCTGTCTGCTTGTTGAGGATTCGCTGTCTGTATTGAGCAGTTAACATTAAAACCCCAGTTGGAGCTGGGCTGAGAGAGTGCTGCTCTCTGGCACCATGAGGCTTCTGTGAGGGAGGGGCTCTTGGCTCTCAGCTCTCAGTGCGAGTCTGCACTTTTACTTACAGATTTTATGCTGCGATCTCAGGCATTCCTCCCAATTCAGGTTGGTGGATGATGAGTGGACAGTCACGTTTCTCTCCCCACAGTTATTCCAGGTTATTTACTAGTTTTTTGGTCATTTATGAATTGTTCCAGGCGGGGACTAACAGTCTTCCACTCCTCTCTATGCCACCATCTTAGCTCCTCTTTCCCATTATTCTTTTTTTTTTTTAATCTTCATTTTATTGAGATATATTCAAATACCACGCAGTCATACAAAACAAAATGTGTATTCAGTTGTTCACAGTACCATTACATAGTCGTACATTCATCACCTAAATCAATCCCTGACACCTTCATTAGCACACACACAAAAATAATAAGAATAATATTTAAAGTGAAAAAGAGCAATTGAAGTAAAAAAGAACACTGGGTACCTTTGTCTGTTTGTTTGTTTGTTTCCTTCCCCTATTTTTCTACTCATCCATCCATAAACTAGACAAAGTGGAGTGTGGTCCTTATGGTTTTCCCAATCCCATTGTCACCCCGCATAAGCTACATTTTTATACAATTGTCTTCGAGATTCATGGGTTCTGGGTTGTATTTTGATAGTTTCAGGTATCTACCACCAGCTACCCCAATTCTTTAGAACCTAAAAAGGGTTGTCTAAAGTGTGCATAAGAGTGCCCACCAGAGTGACCTCTCGGCTCCTTTTGGAATCTCTCTGCTACTGAAGCTTATTTCATTTCCTTTCACATCCTCCTTTTGGTCAAGAAGATGTTCTCCATCCCACGATGCCAGGTCTACATTCCTCCCCGGGAGTCATATTCCACGTTGCCAGGGAGATTCACTCCCCTGGGTGTCTGATCCCACGTAGGGGGGAGGGCAGTGATTTCACCTTTCAAGTTGGCTTAGCTAAAGAGAGAGGGCCACATCTGAGCAACAAAGAGGCATTTGGGAGGAGGCTCTTAGGCACAATTATAGGGAGGCCTAGCCTCTCCTTTGCAGCAACCGTCTTCCCAAGGGTAAAACCTACGGTAGAGGGCTCAGTCCATCAAACCACCAGTCCCCTATGTCTGTGGTCATGTTAGCAACCATTGAGGTGGGGTAGGCCAATACCCCTGCATTCTCCACAGGCTCCTTAAGGGGGCACTACATATTTTTTTCTTTTTTTTTTTTTTTACCCTTTTTTCCTTTTTAAATCAACTGTATGGAAAAAAAAATTAAAAAAAAAAAAGAAAAACATACAATAAAAGAACATTTCAAAGAGACCATAACAAGGGAGTAAGAAAAAGACAACTAACCTAAGATAACTGCTTTACTTCCAACCTGTTCCTACTTTACCCCAAGAAAGTTACATAATATAGCAACATTTCCGTGAACTTGTTACTACTATATCCATCAGAAATTAACAGACCATAGTCATTCCTGGGCATCCCCAGAACGTTAAATAGCATATCTGTTCTTCTTGGATTACTGTTCCCCCTTCCTTAATTGCTCTCTATTGCCAGTTCCCCTACATTCTACATTATAAACCATTTATTTTACATTTTTCAAAGTTCACATTAGTGGTAGCATATAATATTTCTTTTTCTGTGCCTGGCTTATTTCGCTCAGCATTATGTCTTCAAGGTTCATCCATGTTGTCATATGTTTCACGACATCGTTCCTTCTTACTGCCATGTAGTATTCCATCATGTGTATATACCACATTTTATTTATCCACTCATCTGTTGAAGGACATTTGGGTTGTTTCCATCTCTTGGCAATTGTGAATAATGCTGCTATGAACATTGGCGTGCAGATATCTGTTCATGTCACTGCTTTCCGATCTTCCGGGTATATACCGAGAAGTGCAATCGCTGGATGGAATGGTAACTCTATTTCTAGTTTTCTAAGGAACTGCCAGACTGACTTCCAGAGTGGCTGAACCATTATACAGTCCCACCAACAATGAATAAGAGTTCCAATTTCTCCACATCCCCTCCAGCATTTGTAGTTTCCTGTTTGTTTAATGGCAGCCACTCTAATTGGTGTTAGATGGTATCTCATTGTGGTCTTAATTTGCATCTCTCTATTAGCTAGTGAAGCTGAACATTTTTTCATGTGTTTCTTGGCCATTTGTATTTCCTCTTCAGAGAACTGTCTTTTCATATCTTTTGCCCATTTTATAATTGGGCTGTCTGTACTACTGTCATTGAGTTGTAGGATTTCTTTATATATGCAAGATATCAGTCTTTTGTCAGATACATGGTTTCCAAAAATTTTTTCCCATTGAGTTGGCTGCCTCTTTACCTTTTTGAGAAATTCCTTTGAGGTGCAGAAACTTCTAAGCTTGAGGAGTTCCCATTTATCTATTTTTTGTTTTGTTGCTTGTGCTTTGGGTGTAACATCTAGGAAGTGGCTGCCTAATACAAGGTCTTGAAGATGTTTTCCTACATTATCTTCTAGGAGTTTTATGGTACTTTCTTTTATATTGAGATCTTTCATCCATTTTGAGTTAATTTTTGTGTAGGGTGTGAGGTAGGAGTCCTCCTTCATTCTTTTGGATATGGATATCCAACTCTCCCAGCCCCATTTGTTGAATAGACCATTATGACTCAGTTCAGTGACTTTGGGGGCCTTATCAAAGATCAGTCGGCCATAGATTTGAGGGTCTATCTCTGAATTCTCAATTCGATTCCATTGATCTATATGTCTATCTTTGTGCCAGTACCATGCTGTTTTGACAACTGTGGCTTTATAATAAGCTTCAAAGTCAGGGAGTGTAAGTCCTCCCACTTCGTTTTTCTTTTTTAGAGTGTCTTTAGCAATTCGAGGCATCTTCCCTTTCCAAATAAATTTGGTAACTAGCTTTTCCAAGTCTGCAAAGTAGGTTGTTGGAATTTTGATTGGGATTGCATTGAATCTGTAGATGAGTTTGGGTAGAATTGACATCTTAATGACATTTAGCCTTCCTACCCATGAACATGGAATATTTTTCCATCTTTTAAGGTCCCCTTCAATTTCTTTTAGTAGAGTTACGTAGTTTTCTTTGTATAGGTCTTTTACATCTTTGGTTAAGTTTATTCCTAGGTACTTGATTTTTTTACTTGCTATTGAAAATGGTATCTTTTTCTTTAGTGTCTCTTCAGTTTGTTCATTTCTAGCATATAGAAACATTACTGACTTATGTGCATTAATCTTGTATCCCGCTACTTTGCTAAATTTGTTTATTAGCTCTAGTAGCTGTATCGTCGATTTCTCAGGGTTTTCCAGATATAAGATCATATCATCTGCAAACAATGACAATTTTACTTTTTCTTTTCCAATTTGGATGCCTTTTAATTCTTTGTCTTGCCGGATTGCCCTGGCTAGCACTTCCAGCACAATGTTGAATAACAGTGGTGACAGTGGGCATCCTTGTCTTGTTCCTGATCTTAGAGGGAAGGCTTTCAGTCTCTCACCATTGAGTACTATGCTGGCTGTCGGTTTTTCATATATGTTCTTTATCATATTGAGGAAGTTTCCTTCAATTCCTACCTTTTGAAGTGTTTTTATCAAAAACAGACGTTGGATTTTGTCAAATGCTTTTTCAGCATCTATTGAGATGATCAATTGATTTTTCCCTTTTGACTTGTTAATGTGTTGTAATACATTGATTGATTTTCTTATGTTGAACCATCCTTGCATGCCTGGAATGAACCCCACTTGGTCATGGTGTATGATTTTTTTAATGTGTCTTTGGATTCGATTTGCAAGTATTTTGTTGAGGATTTTTGCATCTATATTCATTAGGGAGATTGGCCGGTAGTTTTCCTTTTTTGTAGCATCTTTGCCTGGTTTTGGTATTAGATTGATGTTAACTTCATAAAATGAGTTGGGTAGTGTTCCATTTTCTTCAATGTTTTGAAAGAGTTTGAGTAAGATTGGTGTCAGTTCTTTCAGGAAAGTTTTGTAGAATTCCCCTGTGAAGCCATCTGGCCCTGGGCATTTACTTGTGGGAAGATTTTTGATGACTGATTGGATCTCTTTGCTTGTGATGGGTTGGTTGAGGTCTTCTATTTCTTCTCTGGTCAGTCTAGGTTGTTCATATGTTTCCAGGAAATTGTCCATTTCCTCTACATTATCCAGTTTGTTGCCATACAGTTGTTCATAGCATCCTCTTATAATTTTTTTAATTTCTTCAGGATCTGCAGTTATGTCACCTTTTTCATTCATTATTTTGTTTATATGGGTCTTCTCTCTTTTTGATTTTGTCAGTCTAGCTAGGGGCTTGTCAATCTTGTTGATCTTCTCAAAGAACCAACTTTTGGTGATATTTATCCTCTCTATTGTTTTTTTTTTGTTCTCTATGTCATTTATTTCTGCTTTAATCCTTGTTATTTCTTTTCTTCTAGTTGGTTTAGGATTGGTTTGCTGTTCATTTTGTAGCTTCTGCAGTTGATCCATTAGTTCTTTGATTTTGGCTCTTTCTTCCTTTTTAATATATGCGTTTAGTGCTATAAATTTCCCCCTCAGCACTGCTTTTGCTGCATCCCATAGGTTTTGGTATGTTGTGTTCTCCTTTTCATTCGTCTCTATATATTCAGCAATTTCTCTTGCTATTTCTTCTTTAACCCACTGATTGTTTAGGAGTGTGTTGTTTAACCTCCAGGTATTTGTGAATTTTCTAGGTCTCTGATGGTTATTGACTTCTAATTGTATTCCATTGTGGTCAGAGAATGTGCTTTGAATAATTTCAATCTTTTAAAATTTACTGAGGCTTGTTTTATGTCCCAGCATATGATCTATTCTGGAGAAAGTTCCGTGAGCACTAGAAAAGTATGTGTATCCTGGTGATTTGGGATGTAATGTTCTGTATATGTCTGTTAAATCTAATTCATTTATCAGATTGTTTAGGTTTTCAATTTCCTTATTGGTCCTCTGTCTGGTTGATCTATCTATAGGAGAGAGTGATTTGTTGAAGTCTCCCACAATTATTGTGGAAACATCAATTGCTTCCTTTAGTTTTGCCAGTGTTTCTCTCATGTATTTTGTGGCACCTTGATTGGGTGCATAGACATTTACGATTGTTATTTCTTCTTGTTGAATTGCCCCTTTTATTAGTATGTAGTGGCCTTCTTTGTCTCTCAAAACATCCCTGCATTTAAAGTCTATTTTATCTGAGATTAATATTGCTACACCTGCTTTCTTTTGGCTGTAGCTTGCATGAAATATTTTTTTCCATCCTTTCACTTTCAGTTTCTTTGTGTCCCTGTGTCTAAGATGAGTCTCTTGTATGCAACATATTGATGGTTCATTTTTTTTGATCCATTCTGCGAATCTATATCTTTTAATTGGGGAGTTTAATCCATTGACATTCAACATTATAACCGTGAAGGCATTTCTTGAATCAGCCATCTTATCCTTTGGTTTATGTTTGTCATATATATTTTTCCCCTCTCTCTATTAATATCCTTTATTGTACCCATACCAAATCTCTTTAGTACTGAACCTTTCTCCAAGTCTCTCTGTCCTGTCTTTGTTTCTCTGTCTGTAGGGCTCCCTTTAGTATCTCCAGTAGGGCAGGTCTCTTGTTAGCAAATTCTCTCAGCATTTGTTTGTCTGTGAAAAATTTAAGCTGTCCCTCAAACTTGAAGGAGAGCTTTGCTGGATAAAGTATTCTTGGTTGGAAATTTTTCTCACTCAGAATTTTAAATATATCATGCCACTGCCTTCTTGCCTCCATGGTGGCTGCTGAGTAGTCACTACTTAGTCTTATGCTGTTTCCTTTGTATGTGGTGAATTGCTTTTCTCTTGCTGCTTTCAGAACTTGCTCCTTCTCTTCCGTGTTTGACAGCGTGATCAGAATATGTCTCGGAGTGGATTTATTTGGATTTATTCTATTTGGAGTTCGCTGAGCATTTATGATTTGTGTATTTATGTTGTTTAGAAGATTTGGGAAGTTTTCCCCAACAATTTCTTTGAATACTCTTCCTAGACCTTTACCCTTTTCTTCCCCTTCTGGAACACCAATGAGTCTTATATTAGGACGTTTTATATTATCTATCATATCCCTGAGGTCCGTTTCAATTTTTTCAATTTTTTTCCCCATTCTTTCTTTTATGCTTTCATTTTCCATTCTGTCATCTTCCAGGTCACTGATTCGTTGTTCAACTTCCTCTAGTCTTGTACTATGAGTGTGCAGAATCTTTTTAGTTTGGTCAACAGTTTCTTTAATTTCCATAAGATCATCTATTTTTTTATTTAGTCTTGCAATGTCTTCTTTATGCTCTTCTAGGGTCTTCTTGATATCCTTTGTATTCTGTACTATGGTCTCATTGTTCATCTTTAGTTCTTCGAGTAGCTGCTCGAGGTGCTGTGTCTCTTCTGATCTTTTGATTTGGGTCCTTGGGCTTGGGTTATCCATATCGTCTGGTTTTTTCATATGCTTTAGAATTTTCTGTTGTTTTTGGCCTCTTGGCATTTGCTGAACTTGATAGGGTTCTTTTAGGATGTGTAGACCAATTGAAGTCCTTATCTCTAATTTATCAGATCTACAGCTTCGTGGAGTACACTTTCTCTACCTAACCAGTAGGTGGTGTCCACGAGCCACCTGTTCTCCACAAGCCAGTTCTCCTCTGCTTTGCCTTTGTGGTGAGTGGGGGAGTGAGTCTTGTGGGGTCCAATTGGTGTACCAAGCTTGCGTGTGTAGTTGGTGTTGCCCGCCCTGTATATGGGGCGTGTTTCTGGGCAGTCAGGGAGTGGGGGTGGCTCTAACAATCAAATCTCCCTGGTGATCCTGGAGTTTTAAAGCTGCTGCAATAGTCTAATCCTTCAGTTCAGTCCTGCCACAGTTTGTCTCTGCCACTGACCCACAAGTCCTTGGTATTGGCGTATGGCTCCTGAGACTTGCAAGTGGGTCCCTCTTCCAGGTCGTGCACCCCCTGTTCCTCTGTTGAGGGATGACTGTGCTATGTCACAGGTGAGTGCCGTCCCCTCAGGGCAGTTCTGGGCTGCTGGGCTGTGTAGGGAGGCTCCCAGTCTGCTGAAATGATGGCTGAATGGGGCTTTGTTAATTCACACTGCTCCACCTTCCCAACTCTGGGACAATCAGCTGAGGTTGCAGGGAAGGCTAATGTCCACTCCCAGTTTTGTGGAGTGTGCCTGTTATTTGAAGCACTTCTGTCACACTGGGTTGTGTGGGGCAGCTCTGGGCTATGGGGCTGGCGATGGGCAGGAGTGTTTCCTGTCCACCAAGATGATGGCTGTGAGCAGACACCCCCCTTTTCTTGGGAAGTTGTGGTGTTTAGTGAAATTTCTCAGCCACTGGATTATTGCCTTTTGTCTCAGAGCTCTCTTAGTTCTGTTCTTGTCTTGACCTGCCCAAATTGCAAGTCTTTGAAGCTTTCTGTATTGGGCTTCTTAGAGTAATTGTTTGAAAAAGAGAAAAAAGGATTAAAAAAAAAAAAAAAAAGGGCCCTCTCACAGATCTAATGGGTTATTGAAATGCTAAGAGAGAAAGCAATTAGGGCCATTAAGGAAAGGTCCACAGGGCAGAGAGATAAGCTTTTCTTCGGGATTTGCATATGAGCCTGAGGGCCTGAGCTCTGCCCTTCCCCTTTCTATGTTCACCAGAACTCCAAAAATCCTATGCTTTTATTTTGGAGTTTTTTGTGCTGTTTTTTTCTATGTCTGTCTCCTCTCTGCTGGGCTGGCTGCTCTCAAATTCTCTGGTGTCTGGTCTCAGTCTATCTATGGTTGGAGTTTGGATCAGTAGAATGAGTTTCTGATAACAGCTGCCACTGCAGTTCTCCCTTCTCCTTCCCGGAGCTGACAGCCCCTCCTCCCACGGGACTGAGCCTGGCAGGGAGGCGCGCGGGTCCCCTGGCCGCAAAAACTTACAGATTTCGCTGATCTCAGCAGTTCCACGTTTTCATGAGTGTTGTATGAAGTATGCACAAAGTCAGATTGCTCTGTGGTGTCCAGTCCACGCAGTTCCTGGCTTTCTACCTACTTTCCTGGAAAAGTAACTAAAACATACAGCTCACCAGTCTGCCATCTTGCCCCGCCTCCCCCATTATTCTTAAACAAAAGGCTCAGATGAGAAGCTGCTTAAGCAAGATGAAGTTTAACAAGAAGAAATGTAACTTAGAACAACAACAACAAAAATTCCCACCATCACCGACAATTCTCAAATGGAGGAAACATGGCTTGGCAGTGGCACATGTTAAAGAGACAAGTTTTACTCAATTTCAAACTCAATATGAATGAACAACATAACAGCAACCTCCTACAAAACTAGGCTGCATTGATCAAAGTAGAGTTTTCAGAAAAATGATACCAGACTTGCTTGACTTTCAACTAGCTAGACCATACCTAGAAAACCATGCTCAGTTTTAGGTATGACAGGTACAAAATTTAAAGAATCTAAATGAATTCTCCAAGACCACACATCTAAGCAAGCATTCGGAAGCCCACACCTTCTGATTTCTAGTCTGCCTCCCTACGTAGAGTATATCTAATTCCGTTTTTGGGGACTGGCATTAGGTTTGGAGGAGGAGAAGGCAGAGATGAGAAGCTATAGTAGATGCTGTGCTGTATGGCCCCGAATCCCTTTTGGGCCGAGCTCCAACTCGTCCATCTGCAGGAACGCTAGCTCTGGAAGGGTCACAGCTGTGTCCTTCTCAGGTATTGTCCTTGGCTGGAGGGAGGTGCCTTGCCCAGAGTTCTGCCCCTTCTGCAGCAGACAGCACACATCCAATATCAGGTTAATGTAGGGGTACAAAGGTCCAGCTCCCTTGCCTTCTCTGAAGGGCATCCTGCTATAGAGGTTTCTATAGGGTTGGCTGAGGCTTTTGTGGCAACTGCATCACAGTTTAACTTCTCTGTGCCTAATCCAGCTTCCCTCTCTCCCTCACAGGTGTGCAACCCTAGAATAACCTCCCAAATTCTCCTGTGTATGTACATACACACCCACACACCCATGTACAAATACTCAATTGATATGGGGAAGAAAAAGAATGGTCACACTGTAAAGTAGGCAAAAGTTTGCTTCGGGTCTCCTCTCCACCTAACTCGGTCTCACCTCTCCCTCCATTGCTCTCTTTCCTGGACAGCCAAGATCCTAGAACCCTCCCAGAGCCTGGGCTTTCTTTACATTTATCATAGGGAAAAGGGTAAAGGAGATTCTGGGGGTACAGGTGGACCTAGAGGTTTCTTGTGAGCCGCTGACCTTAGCCAGTGTGCCTCTGTGGCCAGGCCTCAGTGGAGTGCTCTGGGGACTGGGCCTGTGGTTCCAACCCAGCCAAATGGTGGAGAATAGTCATTTCTATTCCCTTCAAAGACATGACCAGCGCCAAGGTTTCCAGGTGCACCCTGAAGTATTAGAGAAGCATAAATACAGGCCTCAGTTGCTTGGAGGAATATTCAGGCCAAGGCTTGCTGGCAATGACAAGTCTTAGGTCAAGCAACCAGACCAGGGTCTATGGAGCCAGATGAAGTGGGTGTGCACAGCATTGCTTTTCTTGGGATTTTCCCAAGTCAGTTGCATTTGGCGAGGAGACGCCATTTGCAGAAAATGGCCCCTTTGAGACTCTATAGTTCCACAGCAGGTATACTTGTTATTCCCAACACAGCATGGATAAAGCCATCTGCACCATAAATCATCCAGGTGCTGAAGTCCACATGATAAATCAAAATGAAAATGTTTTAAAAACCAATTTATTTTACCCATACCTACAAACTGAATGCCTTTGCAGGAATAAGGTTTCTTTGCGTTTCACAGAGCTCTCTTCTGTAGTAGTGGTGGGGGGGGGGTGGCTACACGGAGGGGTGTGGCCACAGAAAATAGCAGGAGATTAATGGAACAGTGCTGGCCAGTACTGAGTCTTCCCCCAAAAAACCCACCTGCTTTTACCAAGCTTTCTGGCCCAAGGGCCCATTAATAAAACTTTCACATCCTGGTGTGAATGTGTAGATTTATTAACAAGCCATAAATTGTGCTTGTCCCCCCTTTCTAGACTGACACAGAAATAGAAACTTTAATTCCATGTAAGATATCTCTGTGTGTGTATGGGCATTTATGGACATGTACATGTGTGTCTGTCTCTACCAAAAAAAAAAAAAAAAAAAGAAGGAGAATATCTGTTCCTTTCAGGAATATATAAAAATTCATTCAACTTTTGTAAAAGGATTTTCTAAAATCATGGGTACAAGAGATGCTGGGGCTTCTTTTATTACTTTTTAATTTGGATGTTCCCCCATGCCTCACCCTCCTTTCCAATTTCAGCAAGATATGCTCTGTGGCTCACAGGCCATCCTAGTACAACAATAAAGAAAGGCAGGATTTAGGCACCATCACTATTCTTTAAACATGCTTTCATCAGGCATTGCCTTGAACAAGTCCCTTCATTTTACTACTGCTTCAGCTGACTGTCATTCAAATTACTTGAACAGTTCAGTTACCCCCAAGAACTAGTACTCTGGAAGAACATGATAGAAGAGGTATTTAAGAGGAAGCACAAAGGGAGCTAATATGTGATAAAGTAAGTATGAAAACCATTTGTCAGAATTTAATAATTCATGGGTAATCTCAAGGAAGTGAGGTTCCCCAGTCTAAAACAGATACCTAGCAGCTGAGCCCTCAAGACAGTAGTCCTTTCTCAGCTGCTGGCATCCAGCTGCCTTTCTATGCTTAGTTCCAAGGAATAGAGGATGGCTTGAAGAAACTAAAGTAAATACATACATATATATTTAAAATAGTATTTCTCTATCAGGGGTCAGTCTGCCTGGAAAAGAGCTGAAAAGTCACAATATTGTAGTCAGCATCTGAAAGAGCAGTTACAGCATCTGGTTTTGTGTAATCACAAGGACTATCCTAATGGAAAGAAGACCTCTTTTAGAAAAAAAATAATAGAAGAATTTCTAAATAGCTTGGAAACAGATATTGAATATCCCAGTTTAAGAAAAAGCCTGGAAATTTTAATTTGGGTTTAACAAAACATATCTGGGCTGACAACCAGAACACCTTATGGGTCCCCGTTCTGACTGTCCACCTTAGTACATGACCTTAGGAAGTTCTCTCTGAGTCTCCATTTCCCCACCGTGCAGATGAACCCCTCCTTCCAGTTCTGAAACGCTCCCATCTGTGCTGCTTCCATCTCAAACTGGGAATGTATGGCTGGGACTTCTCTCGAGCACTCTTCCAGGTGCCCTAGTGCCTACAGTTCTATTAAAGAGGCTTTCCAAACAAGGGAAAAGCAACAGTGTTTCTATGAAGATAGGAAAGCTGGAAAGAGCCCTTCACATTGCATTACTTGTATGCCCGGCCTCTCACTCACAACATTGTCTTCATTATCTCAGAGCCATGCAGACAGCTCCTAATGGACCTGGACTTCTTTAAATCGCTCTACTTTTTTCAGATTTATAAAATTTTATAAATTTTATAAATTTATAAAAATTTATAAAAATTCAGGTTTAATGTTCCACACCAATGCAAGGTGGTGGTGGAGGGGTGGTATATGGGAATCCTGATATTTCATGCATGACTGTTTTGTAAATCCACAACTTCTCCAACAAAGAAAGAACAAACAAAACAAACAAACAAACAAATAACTTCAGTTTGTGACTGCTTTAAGCCAGAAAAAAAAATTCCCTAATGGAGATACCCTTAATGACATTTTCAAAAGACTGCTCAGTCTCTGATGAGCTGGGTACTCAATGATTTCTTGAGTACCACACTGAATACATATGCAGAAACACATATAAACACAGACATGGACCCACACACAGACACACACACACAGAGATAATATTTGCAATTGTTTTGAGGACATATGTTCACAAATATGGAACTGCAGGGGACAGAAGAGCACAGCCTAAGCAGCCTAGGCTCTGAAGTCTCATGCTTCATGGGTGTGACTTCCCACTGCTGGGTGACCTTGGGCAAGTCATGTAACTTCTTCACTCACCCTCACTCTCTTCCTCTATAAAATAGGGATAGTAACAGCCGGTTCACAGAAGGGCCAGGAGACTAAATATCAACATGAATTCATCTATGTGAAAGTGAGTGGTGAGCTGGGATGCAATAGGGGTCATAGTGTCATGGTAGACATTTGAGGTCTCTTCCAGTTCTAAAGTCCTATGGAATTCTCCATGTTGTTGAGCTGACTGTAGAATGTGAAAGAATATCCGCATTTGAAATCCATTGTCAGGCTACTTCTGCACATTGTTTTTGCTATCATGACAAGTTAATAAATTACACTGTTGTTTCTTGAATAAACTGTCAACCTAGTTAATCTATATAGATTATATAGCTATAAATTGATAATGTTTTTATAATACTCTATTCAATCTGCAGTCTTCACAATATTTTTATGAGTTTTATGAAGTCTTGTTCAGTAAAATGCAGTTTCTATATCCACTATTACCTCCTAACAAAAGAGACTTGGAGTTTCTTGGAAGTTACAAAATTTGTATTTCTTCCATAACATGCTGACATCTGAGAGTATGAGTCAAAAAAGACCACTGGGAATGTGGCATGCAAGTCAACTGGCAGCAAATGGCTTAGAAATTGTCAGTGGAGCCCCTGACTGCAAGTCAAGGATTCTGACACCTGATACCAGCTGCAGCACGGTCTTCCTCAGCAAAAGAAAGAAGCTTGCCCAGGAATCAGTCACCACACTACTTGTAATTTACAGGCTCCCTATAATTCAGCAAAAAGGACCAGCCTATGTAGTAATAATGAGGCTAATGGTAGCTAACATTTAGTGCGTGCTTCATATGTGCTAAATACTGTTCTAAGGGCTTTATCCTATAAGCTGGGTACTAACATTATCATCCCCCACTTTACAGATGAGAAAACTGAAGCCATGAGGAAAAGTGGCATGCCCAAGATCACAGCCAGTAATGGGAGAGCTGAGATGTGAGTTTACATGGAGCTTCTACTCTTAACTACTATTCACATTTCCTCCACTCAAGTGCCTAGAGGAGTGATTTGGGATTAAAAAAAAAAAAACAATTTCAAAACATTTTTCTTATGTTTTAAAAATTCAAAACTAAGCTAATGAAAGGATTTGTGTCGCACTTAAATCCATTATCTTCATACCTCATGTACTCACTGTTTTGTTTTCACTCCATGGAAGTATTTTAAATTATTTTCTTTAATTTATTAAATGCATTTAATAATTAAATCTAATTCTGGTTATTATTTTCTTTCCTGAATTCAAGTAAGGAATAATAGAAAAAGGCAAAGTATTACAAATTGAGAGATTCAAGTTCTGATCTTGGCTTTGCTGTGAAATTACTGTGAATTTGGTCTAGGCTTCCATTTTTCATTTTTATTAGAGGGATGTACCATATCATCTTGAAGGTTCTTTCCTTTAACTAAAATAGCTCAGAGGATATACAGTGTCATTCTCTGAACTTAAGAGATACTGCCTATGGAGTTGAAGGTGGCTGGTGCTAGTTTCTCCATCCTGGCTTCAATGGATACTTGCTACAGCAATTCTCTCCACATCTTCATATTCATCAGTCTAAAATATCACCAAGATCCAGCATGAGTTGGCCATGATCCAGGACGACATTTTGAAAGAAGAAAATTAAAACTTCAGGAAGCTCAAGTTCACTTAGGTAATGTTAAACAAAAGCACACTATGCTCTATCTAAAAGCACTTCCCCTAAAAGCACTTTTCATGTTTGCAAAGAGAATGACAAGATGAATATGTCAACCTGTCATGCTTCCTGTGGGCTGGTAGTTAATCATACTATTACCCCTTTATAGAAACCAGTTAATTTTCAGTGCCAAGTCTTGTTCTCAAGGAGCAAGATGCCTGCTGACTGCAGCTTATACATGTTAGTGTCCTGAACTTAAAGTGATATTTTCATTTTAAGGAATTTGAGAATGAAAGCAAATGGTGGAATGCCCTAATTCATCACATGTATGCAATGACACTAAGGATTAGGGAAAATAAGATGTGAATATTTTTAATAATGCTATTTTTAAGACATATAATCACTTTCTTGGTCTCCCACAAAAATTCATGGAGGTCATAAAAAGATCAATAAATTAGTTTGTACCTTTCCACCCAAAACCATGTGGCTTGCTTCCCCAAATTATTTATTCATTTGCCTATTTAAAATCAATTAAAAACTGAAGGCCAAGCATGTATAAGGAGCTTGAAGCACAAATTCTCAATTTCTGTTGCAGGATTTAAAAGAAACTTTTGGAGCTCCATGAACTTCAGTGATTGTATTTTTAAAATATCCAAAACTCAATCACCTTAGTAACAAGTGACATTGCTTTAAATGCTAAATATTTATTTAAAAGAGTTGTAAACTGATTTGTTAGTTGTTTCTCTAAGAATTTCAATGCCCACCTCTACCCTTCCCCTTCCCTTGGCAGTGGAACTACGCCTTCAAATAGCATTATTTAAAAGGAGGCTTTATGGCTTTGGAAGAATAAGCTAATTTCACAGCCAGTTTTGCCACTGCTATGGAAAACAGACAGCACATGCAAGCCAGCTGAAGTCATATGAACTGAAAGGATTAGGGACACTGGGGCCTCCTCCACTGCTGTCAGACTGCAATTGGAAACAGCTTTTCCAAAGTACAGCAAGCGAAATCAGGAATTCCTGTCCACAGCTCCCCAACTCTCCGGGCTTTTAATTGGGCCTGGCATAACCCACTAGAGATCAGATTCATGAAAATCATCGATGACACCGAACAAGAGAATCTTCTGGTTTCCCAAGTTTTGCTCCCCCCTAGATCCCTTCCAGGCCCGTAATTATTTTCACTCACCAGTTAATGAGAAAACAGTTTCTGCCTGGAGACAAGAGCTCCAGAAAGATTTGACCCAACAGAATTACAGGTTGAGTTCAGTGCCCTCCTCCACTCCAGCCACTGGATGTGCAAAATTGTTTACTCAAATTCTTAAACTCATCACAATTACTTCAACTTTATCAGTCACTTAGAGAAAATAAATTTTACAGAGATCATAGAAAAACTATTTAGAATTTTAATGAACTAGAGCCATTCAATGAAAGCTTTTTTCTTGGCAATCCAACTTTAAAAGAAAAAGTCAGATCTCAAAATAACCGGCATATGTCAGTAATTTAGTTAATAAATTAAAAAAAAAAAAACACCTTTCAAGATCTGCTTGGAGATTAATCGAGACATATCCCAATTTCCTATATCTCTGTCCTGCTCTAGAAGCTAAGAGACGGAGGAAACCCTAGAGGTCACTTATTGCAATGTCCATTTCTTTTATCAACTCTTCAATGATATTTGAAACACATTAACTAAAGTAGGAAAATCAATTAATCAGAGAATTGATCAAAAATGATCTTATCAGATTAATTATCAGCATACTTGTTACATACAAGTCAATCATTCTGATGATACACTACTGTGCTATACATGGGAGGTAACACCTGAAAATGTGCCAGTTGTAACTTTTGCCTTGGGAGATTCCTTTTTTTTTAAGTACAGTTTTATTGAGATATATTCACATACCCTACAATCATCCAAAATGTACAATCAATTATTCATAGTACTATCATATAGTTATGCATTCATCAACAGAATCAATTTTTGAACATTTTCCCTATTCCAAAAGAAATAAAAATAAAATTTAAAAAGAACACCTAAAACATTCCATCCCACCCATCCCACCCCATTCTTCATTCAGTTTTTGTCCCTATTTTCCTACTCATCTGTCCATACACTGGATAAAGGAAGTGTCAGCCACAAGGTTTTCGCAACCACACAGTCATACCGTGTAAGCTACATAGTTACACAACTGTCTTCAAGAATCAAGACTACTGGGTTGCAGTTTGACAGTTTCAGGTATTTCCTTCTAGCTATTCCAATACAATAAAAACTAAAGAGGGATATCTATATAGCACATAAGAATGCCCTCCAGAGTGACCTCTCAACTCCATTTGAAATCTCTCAGCCACTGAGACTTTGTTTTGTTCCATTTCTCTTCCCCTTTTTGGTCAAGAAGATTTTTTCAATCTCACAGTGCTGGGTCCAAGCTCATCCCCTGGAGCCATGTCCCATGTAGCCAGAGAGATTTCCATCCCTGGGAGTCACGTCCCATGTAGGGGAAAGGGCAGTGAGTTCACCTGCCACATGGGCTTACAGAGAGACAGGTCACATCTGAGCAACAAAGAGGTTCTCTCAGGGAGACTCTTAGGCAGCATTATAAGTAGGCTTAGACTCTCCTTTGCAGTAACAACCTTCATAAGATCGAGAGTGCATCCTCAAAGTTTGTGAGAATATCAGTAATAATATCAATAATAATATGGGTGGAGAAGTCCAACGTTTCTGCATTTTTCCCCAGTTCCTCAGGTAGGCCCTGCAAATATATTTTTCTTCTCTGCCGAAATTACTTTGGGATGTATCAAGAGTCCCTGTTTCATTTATCTCTCTAATTGAAGTCTGAACTCTTTTTCAGCTTAACAGTTGCTGTATGAGGCAATACTGACATTCATAGCTGCCGAGCTCTAGCTCTGAGTTGCAGATGTCACACAGATATCCAAAGTTCCAGAGACTGACCAGGTTATACACAAAGAGTTCAGCATCTCAGAACTTAGAGATAACCATTACAACTCAGGAACAGATGTGACTGCTGAAAGAGCTTACAATCCAGGGAAGACTACAATAAGCATTCCCCTGATAAGCTGTGCTCTAAGATTCAATTCTCAGGGTTTACACATTATAGTTACCTTGGAAGATTCTTAATTAGAACTCCCCTAAATATATGATTCCTAGACAAGATGGTGCCATGATCTTTTTTTTTTTACTTGCATCTTTTAAGGCTCAATTCAAACTCATTTACTCATTGAAACTTTCCCTGGTCCCCTTGAATCAGAATTAATTTCTCTTTTATGTTTTCCTTCATAGCAAGTTTCTGGGACCTCTAGTTAACTGAGGACATTAGGCACAATATAGTTGCTATCAGATGGGTAAGATGGTGGGCAGTTTTCCTAAGCAGGGATCATGAGTTATTTATTTCTTTAACCTTCTTGTCACCCTTTTCTATAACTAAAGTCTAGAGCTGAATTCAAAACCAAGCAAACAAAACCCCTTTATTAGCTAAAATGTGTTATCAATTTGTTATTATTTATAAAAGAAAATGTTTTCAGTTAGCAAAGTGTAGCCAAATGATGGACAATATTTCAGAGAGTAGGAAAAAGCTCAAGGGGAGAACATTATATGCAAACTGGGTGCTCAGCAAAGGTAAATATAAGACATCGAAATATGATTCAACTATCAACATAAAACTTGTCCCACACTAGAGGAAATTTGGCTCATTAGATTCTGTAGAAAAGCAGGAATTAATTTTTGTATAAAGAATTTTCAAAAATAACGTCTCTTCAAATAATAGCAATTTCTTAAAAGCACCCTAGAAATCTACTTCTGAAGAATCTAGATATATTTTAGAGAAATGTTTATCTATAATGGTCAAATCAAGGGAAAAAAAAGAATTTGAGTTAACCATGAACTAACAAGAACATTCCACTGTCTGGTCCTCCCCTGGCACGAGCAGTAAGACTTGAACAGCCCTTACCTTTGTGAATATACATCTTTTGAGCATCTTCAAGATTAAAAAACCCCAGTAAAAGTGAAGGACTTGCAGGATCATGAGTTGTAGGTTGAGGAAGATATATGAAAAGAAAGGCTCAAGGTAGTGCAGTGGCAGAATCAGAGTGCAATATAAAATCCTGAAAAACCAAGCAAATGAGAGAATTTCATTATAGCCAAAGTACTTGTAAATTTTCAGTGAGAAAACAAATACTATTCCCCCCAAGGCATGCAACATTTATTTCATCTCTAATGATGTCCAGGAAACTCTCAAAAGAAAACAGTATGATGATATTATCTTTTATATCATTATTAGCAAGCAACAAAAAATGTAGTTTGCCACCTGGGAGAAAAGTTAAAGCAAATGGTCTTTTTTACTGCCCACTGCCTATTCCACAAGGTTTCTGAGCCCTCAGCTTCCTCTTTGCAAACAGAAGAGCATACACTAACCTTACTCACCTTCCTAAGAGAGGAGCTATGGAGAACAAAAGAGATAATGCTTGCCAACAGAATCCTGTTTACATAAAGTTATTATTGCGTTATGACACAACTCATATATATGGTGTCAAAAGTGAATGTAGAAATCCACAAAAGTAAAATTTCCAGATAAAAGTGGCTTTAAAAGAAGTAAAAATCCCATTATTTAATGCTTCCAATCCTACTTTCTAAAGTGAATTGCATACCTTTCTCATTTTATAAGCAGACTTCTGGACACAATTTAAACTGCCCTTGATAGTGTCTTTACGTACTATTGGAGTATGAAAGGCTATCTCTTTCTTTCTTCAGTTTCATGATTATACAGTTTTTACATAGATTTGTATACAAGCATATTGTTTTAATTATAAAAATAATTTATTCCTGCAAAATTAGGAAAATAAGGAAAAGAGAAAATTATCCAATTCCATCACCTTATACCAGTAATATTGTAAATTTGGTATATTATCTTCCAGCTTTTTTCCTATACAGATTTTTAAATTATTTTTTTAAAATTAACACAGAGTAAAATTAACTTTTTTGGTATAGTGTTCTATGAATTATAATACATGTAGAGGCTTGTATTGTGTGACCACCACCAAAATCAAGATATAGAAAAGTTCCATCCCCCAAAACGCTCCATCATGCTTGGCAAGACTTGGCAATCACTTATCTGCTCTCCATTCCTTTAGTTTTGTCTTCTCCAGAAGGTCATATAAATGGAATTGAACAGTGTATAAGCTTTTGATGCTAGCTTCTTTCACTCCACAAAATGCCTTTCAGAAGCATTCAAATTATTGTGGGTATCAGTAGTGTGCTCCTTTTGATTACTAAGTAGAAATCCATTCTGTGGACACACCACAGCTTGTTTATCAATTCATCTGTTGAGGAGCATTCAGGTTCTTTCCAGCTTTTGGCAATTATGAATATAACTGCTTTAAACATTTATGTACAGGTTTTTGTGTGAACATATATTTCGAAATTTTTCATTTTAAAATGAAAGGACAGTTACAAAATAATACAAACCCCACACAGAGAACTCCACCATCCCCCTTTCCCCCCAAATACCAAGAGCCACCAATATTATCATTTGCCACATTTGCCATATTCTATCTACCTGTTTTAGTTTCCTAAAGCAGACACCATGAAATGGTTTGGCTTGAACAACAGGAATGTATTAGCTTACAGTTTCGAGGCTGAGAAAATGTCCAAATCAAGGCATCATCAAGGCGATGCTTTCTTCCCAAAGACCAGCTACCAGGGATCCTTGGCTCCTCTGCCACGTGGCAAGGCACATGGCAATATCTGTTGGCCTCTCCCTTCTCTTCTAGATTTCATTGCTTTCACCTTCTTGCTTCTGTGACTTTCTTTCTGTGTGTCTGAATTTCATTTACTTATAAAGGACTCCAGTGAGAGGATTAAGACTCATTCTGATTCACGTAGGTTACACCCTAACTTACCTTTTTATCAAAAGATCCTACTTATAATGGTTTTACACCCACAGGAATGGATTAGCTTGAAGAACATATTTTTCCAGGGTACATAAGCTTCAAACCACCACACTACCCATCCACATGTCTATCAATCTATCTAGCCATCTAACTATGTGTCTACCTACTTTTTTTATTAATCCATTTTCTGAACACTTGAATATGGTTACATACATCATGCCCGTTAAACTCTTAATACTGCCATGTATTTCCTAAGAACAAGGATATTCATGTGAATTATGTAGCCACTTTAAGTGCTGTTATCAAGTTCAAGAAATTTAACACTGATATAAAGCTTATGGTCTCTATTCAAATTTTTTCACCAGTCCCAATAATACCCCTTTGAGCCTTTTCTACTCCCTTGCTAGATCCATCCAGGATCATGCATTGCATTTAATTGTTATTATCTTTTTAGTTGCTCTTTCTTCTTCTTTTATAAATTATGGGAACATATAGACAACATAAACATTCCCACTTCAACCACTCCCAACCATACCATTCAGAGGGATTAATCACAGTCACAATGTTGTGGTACCCTCATCACCTTCCATTACCAAAACTTTCCCATTTTTCCAAACAGAAAGCCTATACCCTTCATGCATTAACTTCCCATTGCCCTGCCCGCCCCTTCCCCTGACAACCTATACTCTACTTTCTATCTCTATGAACTTGCATATTCTCTGAAATTTTCTTTATAGTTACCATGGGGCTTAAATTTAATATCCTAAATCTATAACAATCTCTTTGCTCTGATACCAACTTAACTTCAATTATATACACAAACTATGTTCCTATACCCTTTCATCCCCCACCTTTATGTAGTTCTTATCATAAGTTACACATTTACATATTTTGAGTACAAAATCACCAATTTCTCATTACATTTTATGAATTCGCCTTTTAGATCCTGTAGGAAATAAAGGGTGGAGTTATAAACCCAAAACACAACAGTACTTGCATTTACATTTACCCATGTTCTTATACCTACTAGATATCCCTATTTCTTCATGTGGCTTCAATCTATTGTCTAATGTCCTTTCTTTTCAATCTGCAGAATTCTCCTTAGCATCTCTTATAGGGCAAGTCTGTTGGTGATGAACTCCCTCAATTTTTGTTTCCCTGGGAATATTTTAATCTTTCCCTCATTTGTGAAAGACAGTTTTGCCAGATCCTGAATTATTTTGCTTTCAGCACTTTAAATATGTCATCCCATTGCCTTCTCACCTCCATGGTGTCTGATGAAAAATCAGGACTTAATCTTACTGAGTCTCTTGTATATGACATTGCTTCTCTCTTGCAGCTTTCAGAACTCTATCTTTGGCATTCAACAGTTTGATTACAACATGTCAAGGTGTGGATCTATTTGGGTGTGTCCTGTTTGGAATTCATTGAGTGTCTCGGATGTGTATATTCACGTTTTTTGTTAAATTTGGAAAGTTTTGAGCCATTATTTCTTGGAATATTATCTCTGCCCCTTTCTCTCTTTCTTCTCCTTCTGGGACTCCCATAGTGCATATATTGGTATGTTTGATGGTATCTCACACATTCCTCAAGCTCTGTTTACTTTTCTTCATTTTTTCCTCTTTCTGCCCCTCAGAATAGATTCTTTCAATTGTCTTCTCTTCAAGTTCACTTATTCTTTATTCTGCCATCTCCAATCTGAACCCCTCTAGGGAATTTTTAATTTGTTACTGTGGTCTTCAGCTCTTTTTGGTTCCTTTTCATAATTTTCATCTCTTTATTGATATTCTCTTTGTGTTCATCTGTCATTTTCCTGATTTCCTTTAGTTCTTTGTCCATGTTTTCCTTTAGCTCTTTAAGCAGATTTAGGACCATTTTTTTCCTCAAAAAGTTTTTATTGTTATATACCAGGTCAGATCCTCCTCACTGATGGTTCTAATGCTTTAATCTTCTCCTTTGCCTGGGCCATCACTTCCTATTTCTTTGTATGGTTTTTAATCTTTTGTTGAAACCTTGACATTTTGATATTTTAATGTGTTACTGCTAAAATTTAGATTCTGAAGCATCTATTCCTTAGCTTGCAACCAGCTTTCCTTGAATGCCAGGCGCTAGCTAACAGGAGGAGGAGGGGGGGGAGAGGGGGAGGGGGGAAGAAAATACTTTTCCCAATCTTTGCAGATCAACCCATGTGAGAACTTCTTCTTCAGAGCTTATCCATTCAGTGAGTTTAGAGAATAGCTTGAGGACAAAATGCAGGGTCCTCCCTGATCTTTTTTGCACAGGCATCTTTTCTTGGGCACATGCATGTGGCCCTAGGAATTCCCCTGTATATACAGATAGAATGGCCCCTCTTCCTTAGGAATCAGTTTCCTCATGGTTCTGGGCACTTCATTGTATACCTATAGTCAGAAATCACTCTCCTAAGGCAACCATAACTTGACTGCTCTCCCAAAGAATTCTGTAGGAGAGCTCTATGAGCTGCCTTCTACACGCAGCAGCTGGTTCATTCCCTCAGGCCACCAGACAGACTGGGAAAGACTTACATACTCTCAGTATGGGAACCAGGGTTACTCTGCTCCCTCTGGAACTGGGACCAGGGGCCCACAGTGGGGACATGGGCTGGTTCCATGCCAAGCAGGTGAAGTGATGGAGGAGGGACCAGTCAGGGCACTATGAGATCTTACTGCTTTTAAGTTGTCATTTTCTTGATTTGGTGCATGCCCTGTTTCTGCAATCCCTGTTTTCTGGAGCTTTGAGAAAGATGTTTCATTCAGTTCTTGCTGCTGTTCAAAGCTTCGAGGGTGGGGGAGTAAAGCCCTGAAGCTTTTCCACAAATGTAAGCTTTAATTTCCTAAGGGTAGATACATCGGAGTTGGTAAGTATATGCTTAACACTTTAAAAAAAAAAACAAAAAAACTAAAAAGACTGTTTTCCAGAGTGGCTGTTTTGCATTGCACCAGCAATGTAGGAGAATGCCGGTTGTTTTGCATCCTTGTCAGCAGTTGGTATTGTCCTAAACAGATTTTTGCCACTGCAGTAAACATAGTATTTTTACGATTTAATGTTTGAACAACTTGACATATTTAGCCTTTACTAAACCAAAAATTATTTATTTAGAAGGTTATATTCCTATATGTGAGATTAGTGTTTTAAGGTGTACAAGCATATAAAAATATTAAAACATTGCTGAATTAATTTAAAAAATTTAACAATTTATAAGGTCAATGGCAATTTATGAAATTCATTGAACTCTAACCAGTATTGGGTGGGTTTAAAATGTACTAATTTAAAAGACAAATAATTTCAATTTGCATTATTTGCAATGCTTTGGCAGTTCCCCTATGTCTTCTCAGTTGCTCTATTTTCTCTTTTGCGATTTATCAGCCCAAGTTTTTGTCTATTTGAGATACAATTATATGAACTCGATATCATGAAGATATTAACCATTTATCCATTACATTTATGCATATATTCCCATTTGCTTTTCAATTCTAAAATGTAATTGCCTTATTGCTTTTCAGAAATTACAGAAAAATATCAAGAGGTTATATCAAGAGGTTACATAAATATCAAGAGTAACAATCACAACCCACAGCTAACCTAGCATATTTTGATGAATGTAATTCAAGTACTCTCTCCTAAAAATACATTCTTTAATGTATCTTTCTCCCCCCACCACATAATTTTCAATAACTGAGATCATACTACACATGAGTTTTGCTTTTTTCACTTAATAATATGTTATAGAGAAATTTCCATGTCAATGAATGTAGCAATATATCAGGACTCAGCAAACTCTTTTGCAAAGGGACAGACAGTAAATATTTGAGGCCTTTAGGCCACATGGTCTCTGCTGCAACTACTCAACCCTGCCACTGTAGCAGGAAAGCAGTCACAGACAATACATAAAAGAATGGGTACAGCTGTGTGTACAACTGAAACTTTATTTACAAAAACAGGCACTGGTATGGATTTGGCCTATGGGTCATAGTTTGCCATCCTCTGCTACATATCATCCTATTTAACAGTTGCATTAGAATGCATTTTATAATTATATCATAATTTATTGAACCAATCCCTTATTGATAGACATTTAAGTTTTTCAAAATTTTTCACTATTATAAACAACACTGTGAGAATTACTTATACAGGCATTTTGATGGTGTTTTAGTTTCCTAGCTGCTAAAACAAATACAATACAATGGGTTGGCTTAACAACAGGAATTTATTGGTTCATGGTTTCAGAGACTAGAAGGATTGCTTCCTCTAGGATGAGAATCTTCAGGCTGGCTGGCAATCTTTGGGGTTCCTGGCTTTTCTATCACATGGCAATGTACATGGTAATGTCTTCTTTCTCCTCTGGGTACCATTGACTTCTGGTTTCTCACTGCTCCCTGTGGCTTCTCTTTCTGTGTCCAATAGTCTTTGTTCATAAGGATGTTAGCTATATTGGATTAAGGCACATCCTCCTTTAGTTTGGGCACACCTTAACTAACAACACCTTCAAAGGCTCTATTTACAAATGGGCTCACACCTACAGACTCAGGGAGGGGGACCTGAACATGCCTTTTGTGGGGGATGTAATTCAATCCCCAACAGATGGGATTGTTTATCTTCTTAGAATAGCTAAAACTCTGAATCAAAGAGTATACTCATTTTATACTTTGGAATATATTGCTAGACTGCTTTCTGGCAAAGGTGTATCAATTCATATTTTTGCCACCAGTGTATAAGAGTACCTTCTTTCCCAGATCTCTGTCAACATTGTATTTTGTCAGTCTTTATCTAAAATGACATCTCAATGTTTAGGTTTATACTTTTACTTCTTGTGATTTTTTCATATATATATATATATATATATATATATATGATACAGTTTATTGGTCATTTTATTTGGATATGTTTATTTATTCTTTTGTGAACTGCTTGTTTATGGTATCTGTCCATTTTTACACTGGGGTGTTCAGCTTTTTCTGTTATTCATAAGAGCTCTCTATGTTAAGGATATCAACACTATTTTTAATGTTGATAAAAATCATTATATATTCTGATACTTCCTTTCAACCTTGCTTATGGTTTTGGGCACCAATTAATGTTGAAAATGTTTACATAATCAAATCTATCAATTGTTTGCCTTATGATGCCTAGCTTACATGTCATGCTTTAAAAGATTGTCCCTACCCCCATCATTATAAAATATATTTTCTTACAATCCTGGGCTTCACCATTCACAAGTTATGTAATGATGGGTCACGTTGTGCATTTTCTCATCTGTAAAATGGAAGCAAAGAGTATCTACCCTATTCATTCAATAAATATTTATGGAGCACCTACCATGCATCAGGCACATTGAACAAAGCGGACCAAAATCCCTAAACTAGTAGGGCACATTCTGGTACCCACATTCATAGGGTCATTAATGTGGATTAGAGGAAATAATATGTGTAAAACACCTGGAACAATGTCTGGCCCAGAGTCATCAATATATGTTAGTCATCACTACCATCTGTCTTCATTATCATCACTCCTTCTATGGCTCCATTGTTGCATTTAAATATCTGATCCATCTGGAATTAACTGTGGTATTTGGTACAAAGTAAAATTCAGAATGTGTTTCACCACATTGCGAGTTAGTTGTTGCAACTCCATTTATTGAATACTACTTTTCCCTGCTGATTCGAGAAGCTCTTAATCATATGTTAAATTCTCATGTATAACTGTCCTTTTCCAAGATGTCGATTTTGTACTATTGAGCTGTATATCCTTATTCTGATATCACAATTTAAATACTTTTGCTTTATAATGCTTTAATATCTGGTTGCAGTTCCCCTTCTTTTTTATTTTATCCCAGAACTCTCTTTATTGTTCTCACTGTTTATTCTTTCAGATTAATTTCAGAACATCTTCTCACATTCCAAAAATTTCTGTGGAATTTCAACTTGTTTTGAATTAAGTATAATCTAGAGATATAAACATATGATATTTCCTCCTGCTATCTAGGAAAACATTTCTCTCCAGTTATTAAATCTTTTACTCTCTTTTATCCCCTGAGTTTAGAAGTTTCTTTATCTGTATGTTTTTGCTCTTGTGAATTTTTTTTTTTTTTTGCATTACATTTTCTGATTACTGCTGGTCGATAGGGAGTTTCATAAACCTTAAATCTAGCACTTGTACTGAACTTTGAGTGCACTTCCAATAATGCTTCACCATTCCCCCTCAGCGTCATTCACGCTGCTGCCAGGGGGCCTGAGTTTAGTAATCCTCTGCAGGCTTATTCAAAGTGTAGCACAGGAATCTGATGATTCCTACTTTCTGTGTGAACCACAGGCTGCCTCCAAGCAGTGGTTGTCATGGTGCTACTCCGTGAGCAAAGGGGGAAAGGAGAGTGAAACTATGAGGAGGACAGTGCCAATTCCAGCTACTGGAGCGCCGAGACAGAAGAAAGCTGAGGTGGTGACGGCAGTGGCCTCCACGCTGGATGCCCTCCATGATGTAATTTGCATCCATTTTCCCAGTTTTCCTGGCTTCCTCTTCCACCACAAACCATAATTTGTCCAGGACTTCAACCACACCAGCCTATTTGTCTCAGGCAATTTTGTGCCTTACTCTATACTCACTCAGCATAGAATGCCCTTCCCCTTGTGAAACTGAAACTCCTTTCATCCATTAAAGCACAGATCCCTCCACAACAAAACTCTCCATACTGGTCTTGTCACCTCTGAATTTCTAACTTTCCTCTCGGCTCCCCAGCTACCAACTTCTTTAGTGTCTGGCCTGATTTCGACCTGCCTTGTAAACTGTTTGTCTGAATTGATTCCTCACTAATGGGCAAGTTTTCCAAAGGCAGTGGCCAAGATGTCTGCATCTCTGTCTCCTCCCTTTACCCGGCCTGGGGTCTTGCATTTTACTATGTTCCCTACTGAAAAATTCAACACTGTCAAAATTGACAAAGGAATCCACTAAAAAACATCTCCTTCACATAAGTCTACCATAGAATAATTACTTCACATAGTCTACCAGAGAATAATTACTAAACATGTAATTATTGATTGTGAGAAATGCAAAGAAAGAATGGACAGGGTGCATACTGTGGGGTTCTGACTGAACTGAGATTTCCCTGCTCCCTCTAGTTGAAGGGAAGATAGAGAAAAGAGAGTTCTAGTTAGAACTACATGTACAAAGGCCCTGAGGTGGGAGGCATCATGGGAAATTCAAGGAGCTAAAAGAATACCAAGGTGGCTTAAGGGAGAAGAATAAGCATGGTAAGGGTGGTGAAAGGTGAGGTCAGAGAGGGGAAAGGAGTCATTTCATGTTAGCCATGCAAATCAAGATCTTCATCATAAGGGCAATGGGAAGCGTTGGCAGCTTTAGAAATGGGAGTGACACATGTGGCACAGAATCAACAGAGCTGGCTTAGTGGCCTAATGCCACTATTTCCTTGCCTTGTGACTGATACAAATCACTGGGCCTTGGGTTTGTTAGTCAGCTGGTGAAACCAGAACCCCACCCTACTGACTGAGAGGCTCCAGGTAGACACGATCAGTATGGCAAACTGTAGAGCCCTAGAAACGGAAGAGACTGCCATTAAAATGCAAATGCCTTCTGAGAGAGCCTGGCCTCTGTGCAGGGAGCAGAGGTCAAAAGCAGGGGCTCTGGCCCCTACTGGATTTGGGTCGTGGGCTCCCCTGGGAGCTTCAGCAAGTTACATACCCTCCCTAGGCTTCAGCTTTTTCTTCTGGAAAATGGGAATAAAACCACCCTCCTCACTGAGTTGTTATGAGGATTAAATGATTTGGCAAATGTAAAGAGTTTAGCATGTAGCAAACATGTAAAAACTTTCAATTATCATTATCACTGTCACTAGTACTACGAGGACTACTGCTCTCCCACCTCCGCCATCTTGTTGCCTGTAGAGGGCTCACGTTATTAACACCTTTAGAGCAACACCTGGAAGACAGTGCTGCTGAGGTGGCTGGACTTTCTGCTTCGAGCGGTAGAAGAGTGGGATTGCAGGGTGTGAGGTCTCTGCACTGCCCAAGCATTCTCTGCAGGACCCTGAGGTGATGGGAGACCCAAGAAATGGGAGGTGAGTTCAGAAGGGACGAACCATTTGGGCACTGGTGACAGCAGGTTATGGTGCTGCAGTTAAATTTTCAGGGCCTCTTTCTATTCATGCCAGTTTCCAATGGTCCAATCTCTCAATATAAATTTCTGCTCCTCCCTCACTAAAAGAATGGGAAGAAGCATAACATAAACGCATTTGCCCTCCCCGACCTTCTCCCTAGCACATGAGTACAGGTGTGTGCAGGTCCATGCATGGACACACAGACACACACTATATCACCAGTCACTCCTTTATAGGCTGAACAGAATCTTCCTCTGCATTGAAAATGCCAGAAGAGTGCTGTACTCCTAAACTCCTAGAGCCAGACCCTCCTGTCCACTGGCCTTTAATTGTTTCAAACTGTTAAACTACTACTGGGGGATTGGATTGCAATACTGGGCCTTTTTTCTGCTCTCAGTTTTGTTTACCATCTTCACTCCTTTACTCACTGGAGTTTAGATGGTTTGTGCAAATCACATTGTTGGTTTAAGGAGGAGCTGGCTTTGCTGGGCTAGACATGGCAGCCACCAAAACTGTACTTTTCTGGTGAAAACTGAAAGTTGAAGGTCTTTTTTTCTTGCTAATTGTAGGTATTAGCAGCAAGCCCTTTCAGGATAACAAACACTGGTTCTACAAGAGAACAAATGACTACCTCAGGGATGTCTTACATTTCAAAGTGACTGTGTATTGAAGAAAATGTAATAAATACTTAGTGAAGGCAAATGATGTCTGCTCTTAATCATCCAATTTAGTAATTTAATTTAAAACATTTCTGAGTACCCTGTTTCTAGTTTTGATTCTTCCATAACTAGCTGTGCAATCCTGGAACTATCTTAACTCTTAAATATGGATCTACATGCTTCAAAAGGGTTGATGACATGAAAGACAAAGAAAGGCTGAGGATGTGTTCCAGAAGGACAACTAAATGCAATATGTGATCCTGAGCTACTGAGGTTAAAAAAAAAAAAAGAATGATAAAGCAAATGGGGCAAAATGCTAACTGGAAAATATGGGTAAAGGATATACATAGGGGTTCTCTGTACATACTTGAAATTCTGTAAGCTTGAAATTATTGATAAATAAATGAATAATAAATCAGACTAAATTGTGAATAAGGTCCCTTATTCTAAAATTTTATGGTTCACAGAAGGGCTACTGTTCTAGCTGTCTTTATAAATTGATAAACACATAAAGGAGATACCAAGTCCATGGGGCTTGAGCTCCTCTGAGGGCCGGTCCACTGATAAATGAGACATTTGAACCACGTGGTAGAACTCATTAACTACTTCATAAGGTGTATCCCTGGAAAATCTAGTCCCAAGCTGTACTTTTAGGGGTGGCTCAAGGGAGTGGCCCCAATGTCAACAGAGCCGTTTTCCCGTGGCATAAGCCCTTTCCATCCTTTGCTGGCTACACCAAGGGCAGTGTGCCAGCCAGGAGAACTGTGAAGTGCCCTGGGCTTACTGGAAGCTGGCTGTGGCAACATTAGAACCCCTGCTCTGCCTTTACTTATCACTCGAATCAAGCTTCAGGCCTTGGGAAGAAAGGAAAGGTCCCCCCTGTTTTCACTCTTGTCTCCTGAATGTGAATATCAGATAAGAGCCCCATTGGATACTTTCAGCTTTTCCTTCCCTTGCCTACCTTTGCCCTTCCCTTCCCTTCCTTTTCTTTTCTTTTCTTTTCTATGTTTCTACAAAAAAATTTTGCCGCAAAGAAATGTTTATAATGAAATCAGTTAATACTGGTTTATCCATGATCAAACTCTCTAAAAACAGCAAGCTGTGGTGTTGGCTGCCCTCTACAGTAGGCCAGTGAATTCAGTGAAGTGTTGAGATCAAGAAAATGCCAAATGCATGTAACAATTCTCCTTGAGATCCCAGAAATGTTGGCAAGAGGATGAGTTCCTAAATCTAGGACATTAAAAGGAGTGGGTGTATGGCAAAGTAACAGTATCTCCATAATCACCTGGCCCCATACGCTGTTCAGTGGTTTATCGGGAGAGAATAAGCTTGCTGGTTTATTTTGAGACATCACGGGGAAGTCCGAGGTAAATGTTCTTCATTGCCAACTCAAAAGTCAGCCACAGCAGCAGTATTACAGAAGCTTTCCAGAGAGTTCCCTAGACTGAGAGCTTGCACGGTGTGTATTTTACAAATAGGTCTACAAATTCTTTGAAATTACTCCCATCAAGAAATGGAACCTAATTTTTCTTATCATGAACACGAGCTGGCCTTAGTGACATTGTCCCAATGAAGAAAATGAGGTAGAAGTGACATCATGTGACTGCCAAAATTAGGTTATAAAAGGAGATACAGCATCTGCTTAGCTCTCTCTTAGGATGGTCACCCTGGAAACCCAGAAGCCATGCTTTGAGTATGTTCAGGCCAAGTGGAGAGGCCTTGTGCAGGTGTTCCAGCTGATGAACCCAGCTGAGGTCTCAACCAATAGTCAGTATCAGATAGTTGATTTTATAAGTATTACCTCAATCGTGTGAGTGAGGAAACCTTCAAGAAAATTCCAACCTCATGAGAGATGCTGAGTGAAAACCATCTATCTAGCTGAGGTCAGTCAGCTCCCAGAACCATGAGAAATAACAATAAATGAACGTTGTTTTAAGAGAGAGGTCTGCAAACTGTGGCCTGCGGGTAAAATCTGGTCTGCAGCCTGATTTTGTACAGCCTGTGAGCTAATTAAGGTTTTCATATGTTTAAAGGGTTGTAAAAAATACAAAACAAAGAAAAATATGCAACAGAGATCCAATGTGGTCCTCAAAGCCTAAAATATTTATGTGTTGTCCTTTACAGAAAAAAGTCTTCTCACTCGTTTTTAAGTCACTAAATTTTCATATGGTCTGTTATACAGTAACGGAACACATGGTGCCTTTGGAACATGAAAGGAGGGCTCCAACAGGCAGAGCCATGAAAGTCACATTGAAAAGCCTCTACCCAACCATTACCTGCAAGTCACTACTTTTTTATCAATAATTACTATTACATAATTTTACAAACACACTTGTTCAATCAAAGCAATGTGATTCACCAACCAAAGGGAATATCTGAAACATATATCTTCGTTTAGATTCTAGATTAAACTCAAAATTCTGATAGACTTATCAATAATTTTAATAATAACTGACATTTACTGAGCCCTTATCACGTGCCACACACTGTTATAAGCTGTTTTATGAATATTACCACAGTTATGCTTCACAACAACCCTTATTTCCACAAGAAGATGATCTAACCTGTCCAAGATGACACGAGTGTAAGTGTACATCCATGAACTTAATCACTGTACCCTGCTGCTGCTCTCCAGATAATGCGGGTCACAATCCAGACACCCAGTCATGGTTTAAAGAACACTGCTGGCTTCCCCAGGGAGGGCAGTGCCCACTGACTTCTCTGAGCACTTCCCTGAGTGCTTGCCAAGGGTGCTATCTGTCCACCTAGAAATCAGGGCCTGGAACCAGGTCTCCATCCCTTTCTCCTGGATCCTAGAATCTCCAATAGTGGTAATTTTTGTACTGAGAGGACCTGAACTACCCAGACTGGCTCCAAACTCTAGTTGGTCATAAGCTGTCGTTTCTAAACCATCTAAGGCTTCCCCACATAAGTACTCTGTGGTTTCTGTCAATCAACACATGGAAAATTACACTTGCCAAACGGCTGTCATGGGAGATACAACATAAGTTCTTCATTGCCAGCCCTTGGCTAACAAGATTGACGGACTGTCAAGAACCAATCAATGTCAAGGGATATTGAAATCATGTTAGGACCAGTGACCATGGGGAATGACATGAGTGTCAATCTCCTCACCTGTGAAGTGGAGTGGTAATATCTACCTTGATGACAAAGCCAAAATATACAAAGGGCCTAATCCAGTGTCTGGCATTCAATTATTGGTGGCTGGAATTATTAAAATTTTAACACAGAAAATGTCTCCCTTTTAGAAGGCTGACAATTGGTCAATGTTATTCACTGAATAACTGGAAAAGCTATTAATTGAAAAGAAAGAAAGATCCATATTCATGAAGCAAGATGTAGAGTAAGAGTTACTGCTTACCCTTTATCTCACTTGACTGAATGGATTACACATTTTCCATCTCCCTTTGTAATAAGCCTTTCCACACTGAAGGCTGTTGTCTTAATTATTTATAAAAATGACTCTTCACATTCTTTTCTCCAACTGAACTTGGCACAAATAACTGGAGATCAATGTAAGGAAAGAAAGGGCAATGTTCTGACTTCGACAGTGTGCCAAGGCTACCTCAGCACACTGATGGAAGTCATGGCCAGGTAGCAGCCTTGTCTACTCACCAGAAGGGAAAAATAATGAGGCGGGTGATGAAAAATAAGGCAGAGAAGATGAAAAACAGGATGTTACAGGTTCGCTTCCATCCGGCATAAGAAAACATTTTAGCAGACTGAAAACAAAGAAAGAAACTTCATTCAGATAATTTAAGTGATATTAGCATAAATTTAAAAAGTTAAATAATTATAAATGAAATGATAAGATGTCTGGGATTTACTTCACAACAACCCGGGTGGGGGATAAGCCATCCATGGGGAAACAGATGAAACAAGAGCAGCCATACTGGTAAATGTTGAAGCTGGATGATAGGTGCATTGGGTCCATTATATTATTCTCTTGATCTCTTTATATGTTTGAAATTTTCCATAATATAATGTTTAAAAAAGATATGTTAAAATGACAGTATTATATGGCAAGTTAGCAGAATTAATTTTAGCATGTACTTTATTATTTAATATTTTCATTTAACCAGGAGGACAGCTGGATTGAAACAGGGTTAGAACAGGAGTGTAATCCTGGGCTGGGCTGGGAACGTGATCAAGGTGGCTACATTAAGGCAGATGACAGAAGAGGTGGAGTCAGGAGGCAACTCTTGGAACCCTGTCCTGGTTGAAATAAAGTTTCAAACACTTGATTTTTTCCTACTTATTTTATGTTAATCTATATTGCTCTTATGATCTGTGCTGAATAAAAAGAATTACAGGAAGAGGTTGTTTAATGTGGTATTAAAAGGTTAATTGATGAGGATTCACTATTGCCTTATCCAGTGAGTGCCCAAGGCTGAATGTGAACATTTCTGGTGGGGGTAGCAGGTGGACTTGGGCAGGATGGTTCCTCTTGGCAGCCTGACTTAGACCTCGGCAGTTTCAGAACTGAAATGAGCCCTGGAGGCTCAAGCGCGTTCCCCAACCCCCCACCATAACCACCCCCCACCTCCCCACCCTAGGAACACGAGAGGCAATACATTTACACTTCAGGAAAGGTTATGTTCCATTCCCCATACTTCTCCATACTATCAAGGAGTAAGGAGATGATCAGGCCCAAAAGGAGATAGCTTCAATTGCTGAGGTAAGAGGTTAGTATGCCAGGTGAGTATGAGATGGAAGAGGGTCAAGATGGGGGTGGGGAGAAAGGCCAGGAATGTAAGGTGACTGGAATGGAGTGGGTAGCTGTTTGAAGGGTCAAAGGCCATGTCAGGGTGGTGAGCTAAAGGTATACATCAGTGTGAAGAGAGAATCTCTGTAGGCCCCTTTGTGGTGACAAAATAGCACTCCTTTGGGCAAAAATACACACATTTTCTTGGCTTTGGAATGTTCAAATACCAGCCAGTAACTCCTCATCTCTGCTAAGCATCAGTCAGGATACTGTTAAAGTGTTGGGTGCTGGATCCGAACTTGGACATGTGGGAAAATGAGAGAGGATCAGGAAGATGTATGAAGAAAGTTAAAGGTCCTGTAGAAGGAAGAACCGTAGATGTCGAGGCTGTTTTCCTTACCAAGAAAGAGCTAAGAAATGACCCACCAACTGTCATGAGGAATATAAAGATTAATAGCCTCCCTCTTTAGGAAGGCCTGAATGGGGGCAAAAGTTGTACCATGTCTGGATTCAATTAGAACTTGACTGAGAGGACAAACACTAAAACAAACTACCCAAGGAAACTCTGGAATATGCATCCCTGGAGAATGTCAAAAACCAGCCCCATGCCACTATTGAGTGTTGTGTCTACCACCAGCTGATGGGAGGAACTAGCCTGGCTCATTGAACCTTAAGTTAGATCATGACTTGTGAATCAGGAATGATTCATGATCATCAACAACATAAAGCTGTTCTCGTAATTTAACCACAAAGGGACCTCTGAGTTTGACATTTCATTTTTCTTGTTTTTTTTTTTAACCTAAGGAATTCAGAACATTTTCAAACAGGAATGAGCTCTACTTCACAATATACCCTAAGGTATTGATATGACTTCTCATGTTGCAGTTGAGAACAGAAAACAAAGCATTTAGTGATTTGTTCCACGCACACAGGGAGTTATGTCATGCAGATGATGGGTGGGGAATGGTGGGCAGATGTGAGGGGCAAGGACTAAAGAGCACTTATGTTCAATCCGAAGATCTAACTCCTCTTTCATAACATAAGGACGCTGTTTTTACAGTGGACACACACGAAAGGCAATTGAACTTAAGGGTTTAGAAGCAACAGAGCAGCATAAAATTCTTAAGTCATGGCCAATGTGGTCTTTATTTTCAGGCTGGCTCACTAAGACACGATCAGAGAAGGAGGTAACTGTAACAGAAATGGCTGTATTCTGAGAGCAACACATGGAGAAGCTGGCACAATTCCTCTTTTGCCATGCCCTTTGCTGCCCTGAAGTACATGTAATAATCTTGACCTTTAGAAAGGGATTTACATGTCTAACTACAATTGTATATAAGCTAGAAACAAATTTCTATACACAGCTGATATTTAACAATAGCTTTAAATGGCTTCAAATGACCTATGGTTATATCTAGAACAGAAGTCAGCAAATTACAATCTAGCCCATGGGCTAAAGCTGTTCAGCCCTTGAGTTAAGAATGGTTTTCACATTTTCAAAGGGATGTGAGAAAAGAAAAAAACACAAAAATCAAAGAAGTATATGTGATAGAGATTGTATATGGCCCACAAAGTCATACTATCTGGAGCTTTACCAAAATGCTTGCAAAACCCTGATCTAGAAGAACAAAACTATATTAAATTGAATTTCTTTCAGATCAACCTATTTTCAATTATTAATCTTCAAAGAGGCAGTCCTGAAAATGAAAAGGGTTAGCATCACTTCCCCTGGATTCATTATAAGGGAGTGCATTTAAATGAACAGCTAAGCAGTATGAGGCATGGCTGAGAAGACCATTCAATGGCTGCATCAGGGCAAACAGGAACCAACGCATAATAGAAAAACATATAGAAAACAATACTCCGTTTTCTTCACTCCTCATATTTTGCATGATATGGCATTAGGAACACACTTGTTTTAAGTTCCCTGCTCCAACAAGCATACTAAGCCCTCTTTCTCCTTAGAAAAGAAATATTTAAAAAACAAAATCAGTTCTCATTCCTGAAAGCAATGGATTGGACTGGAGGAGGTTCAGTGGCGGCAGTGCAAGTATTCAACAGTATTCAAGTATTGGCTTAGGTGACTGAATATATGGTGCCTCCCAACTTGAGAATCCACAACGCCATAAACTTGAGTTTTCCTTTTAAAAAAGTAGAGTTTATTCCTTCTTCAAACATCTAATCTTACTTCCTGAACTAGTGTCTGCATGCAACTTTCATAGGTGGAATCCCACAAAGGAACTTGTCTCTAGTATCATGGAGAAGGTTTGAAAATAAAGACTAAAAGTTTTCCTTTCTTAAATCTTGAAGATTTGGGAACCTAGAGACACCCTCCAATTCTGAGCATTTTCAAGACAGAGGGCACTGCTAAACCACTCACGGACAATTACTTCTATGAGGAGTACAGAAACCCAGGAGGTGGTATTGTTATTCGTTGTTTTAGTGGCGAACAATTTACCTCCAGCCAAATGTCAGCTGCATCATGCACCATCATCACAAGGGTCCCAATGCGAATATAATTACAACACCAAGAGAAGCTCATCAAACTAATAGCAGCCAGGTGATGGATGACATTAGCTAGAAAATCCTATATAATAAAGGGAAAATGGAAACCATTAAGCCAATGCAATTATTTCCCAATCACTGGAAGAGCTAATAATAATAACCATAATAATAAAACAATAGCTTACATCTGCATATTTATAAAATGTTTTCACTTTAATTCCTAAAAACAATCTTTATGAAGGAGATAGGACAAGTACTATCCCTGCTGATAAAGTCACATAATATCAAGACAGCTCAAATAGTTATAGTCTATTGAATAGTTATCATCTGAGTCCAAATCTGTCATTCTTTCTACTACCTCGCTTTGGCTATATTAGAGACAAACATGCACATACACATATAAGCATATATAACATATACATACACACAGAAGCATATTTCTGTGAACATTTACATTTGTTGTTTATTCCCTGCCCAATTCCAAAAAGGAGAAAAGGCTGATAAGATAAAACTACATAAACATTAAAACAGGTGTAACTGCATATAAAATAAGTAACAAATGAAAATGGAAAAGCAACAAATCTAGGCTAAGGAAATCTATTGCAATTAAGAATAAACACGTAAAGGTTTTCTCTAAACATATACAAATGGTCAATAAGCACATGAAAAGATATACAACATCATTAGCCATGAGGAAAATACAAATCAAAACCACCATGAGATACCACTTCACACCCACTAGGATGACTACAGTCAAAAAGATGAACAATAACACGTGTTGGCTAGGTGGTGGGGAAATTGGAACCCTTATCCACTGCTGTGGGATAAAATGGTGCAGGTGCTTTGAAAAACAGTCTGGCAGTGCCTCAAAAGGTAAAACATGGAGTTACCACATGACCCAGCAAGTTATTAGGTATAAACCCAAGGGAAATGAAACATGTGTCTATTGAAAAACTTGTATATGAATGTTCATAGCAGCATTATTCATAATAGCCAAAAAGTGGAAACAGCCCAAATGTCCATTAAATGAAAAATGGATAAACGATGTGTGAAGTATGGTATTTCCATATAATAGAATATTTTTCAGCCACAAAAGAAGAATAGAGTACTGATATATGCTACAACATGGATGAACCTTGAAAACATTTTGCTAAGGAAGTAGCCAGAGAAAACCACATACAGTTTGATTACCTTTATACAAAAAGTCCAGAATGCAGACACAGAAAGAGATTAGTAGTTGCCTACAGCTGGAGAGCTTGGGGAAAATGGAGAGTGACTGCTACTGGGGATAGGGTTTCTTTAAGGAGTGATGAAAATGTTCTAAAATTGATTGTGGTGATGGTTGCACACTCTGTGAATATATTAAAAACTATTGAATTGTACACTTTCAATGTGTGAGTCATAGATACACGAATTATATTGCAATAAATCTGTTTTTAAAAAATGTAAAGGTTTGTGTTTCCTGGCAACCAAACCAAAAAGAGTAAATATGGTACTACTAACAATAGCTCAATGTATTGAGCACTTGTCATATAACCAGAATTCCTTTATGTGAATTAACTTGCTTAATCCAAGCAACAACCACTGGAGATAGGAACTATTTTTGGCTCCATTTTATGGATGAGTAAACCAGGTTAGGGATTAACCAACTTGCTCAAGGTGGTAGTAAGTGGTGAGACCAGGAATTTAAACCAAGCAATCTTACTCCACAGCCCGTGCTTTAATCACCTCTTGACTGTTTTAAGCCTCTAAAGATATATATTTAAAAAACACATAATATCTATATATATTTAATTTCTGAAGAAGTGCCCAATGCACTTGAAACTAATAACATAGAAATCAACCACGGCAGAAACAAAGCCAGGAGAAATGTCGGATGATCACAGGATCGACCTACCTGAGCCTATCTAAGAAGACTTTCTAAAAAGTCATTTTCAATTCCGTCCTTTAAGAAAATGACTCAATCAAATAATTTTTTTGTCTTCTTTGCCTAAACTAAAATTAGTAACTGTTAATTTATAGTTATTATTGATTTATATGGGAAAAGGAGATCATTTCAATCAGATGTTTTTATAGTATGTTCTCATGCTTTGAGTCTGTAAGTTTTCTTTTACCATCTCTAGTTGAATGCAGAATGCCCCTTAGTGATGGATAATGTACACCATCACTCACTCAAACATCTTTTTTTTTGTCAAGCCAAGTATGTTTCATCTCCTTGATTTGAATTAAAATTAATTTTATTTATCATACAAATTTTGCTACAATTTACACAGGGTGTGGCATATGAAACATATGCACAGAGTATACATCATTTGATCTGTATTGTTACATATATGATAAAATCTTGTGACTGCATTCAGAGTCTAAAACAGTTTGCTGGTCCAAAAAAAAAAAAAAAAAAGAAAGAAAGAAAGAAAGAAAGAAAGAAACCACTGAAATTAAACAGTCCCTAAAACACCTCTTTGTGAACCTCAGAGGTGGCATTTAGCATGCCTGTAACTCAGTTTCCCTGCCAATAAAGCAAAGCTAATAACGTCTGAAGCAATGTTGCTTCATGGGGATCTTTGAAGAATTAAGGAAAACAATGTTTTCAAATCTTTGAATACACTGAAAATAACTATATAAAGTAGATTGTAATAAACTAAAAGATACTGTTACAGAATTAAAATCACTAGCATTTTTTTGTCTTTTAGCATTCAAGGACATTAAATTCCCAAAACCTCCCAAAAAAGAAACAAGCAATATAATGAAGATTTATTTTCCTATTGAACAGGGGTGGAGATTAAAGTTAAAGTTTCTGTAATGTTTTGCTACAAATATTCACCAAGGCACAAAACATGATTATAATTTGCACTATTCTATGTATTATAAAAGGCAAAAAAACTATGAACTCAAACTAAGCACACATAAAAACACAATTTAGAGCTTAGAATTTGGGGCAGGGGATGAAAGTTTTTAAAGAAACTGATAAAGTAAATTTGTAAATAAGAAACTTACCTTTCTCTTGACATCAGAGCCAAGGCTAAACAACAGAGACCAATAAAAACTCATCTCTAAAATGTAGTACCAGTACTGGGATGGTAACAAGGGCTGAGGAAAATAAAATTATTCATTACTTAAAATGATACCATGTAAACAACTTATTTTAAAACATGAAAATCGATTCATATTTGAGTATATTCTGCCTAATTCCATAAAATGATGATGATTTATAATCCAATTTCCAAAAAGAAACTGGAGACAACATTTCAAGGTATTTTATTTTTTGTATACAAATACTCCAAAATCAAGTTAAATGTTTTTTTTTTTTAATATGTTAATAAAACTACAAATGGTATAACTGCCTTATTTTAGTTTACTGGCAGTTAAATTAGAAAAACATTTTTAAAATCTTTACTTAAGAACAATGGCAAGTCTGTTTAGCTGGTCCCACGATTTCCCTTGTTTAATGTTTCTTTAATACTACTCAAAATCTGATATCCTGACTTCACTTCCAGTGAGATGCTGATGATCAGAACTGGCCCATTCTCAAATAATATGTCCAATTACTTAAGGACTCTAAAAATCTCTTTTTCAGAAGAATGAAATTTCTACAGCTAGAAATATCCTTAATAATTTTATAGTTGGGGCAGAAGTGCTCATTTTAGCTAAGTTGAGACATTACATTAGTTGGTGTGATAGCCTGCTACATTAATGACCTCCAATGAATTGCACTTTCTAATATCCATGCCCTTGTGTAGTCACCTTCCACATTGACCCTCAGCTTGATCCTGGGCTTTGGCCAGTGGGACATATGCAAATGTGATGCAAGCAGAGACTTCATAAGCACTATGTAAGAAAACCCAAACTATCCCCCTGGAGAGGCCATTTTGAAGAGAATCAAAGTGCTGACTGTCAAACATATAAATGAGGGTACCCAGGACATGAGCCATCCTCTACCCAACCTGTCAACTGACCACAAATGTGGTAATGAACTCAGCTAATACCATATAGAGCAGAAGAACTGCTCAGCCGAGCCTAGTTCAAATTGCCAATCTGTATCACAAGCAAACAAGGGTTAATGTCTTAAAGCCCTAAGTTTTGGAGGTGTTTTGTTATGCATAAATAGATAACTGATACACCTAAGAAGGTAAGAGTAAGTTGGAGGTGTGAATATGACAGCACTGGGGTTTGGCGTAGATAATGCCTAGGTCCCCTTATGATCTAACCTCTTTTGATTCATTAATGCCGAGGCTAACACAATAAAAAGCCTAATTTTTCTGGTCAACTCATCATCCTTGATAAGGCCATAAAAGAATGAGACAAAGTTTCTGCTACCTTCTATGTCAAACAAAACTGTATCAGACTAATTCTCCTTGTGAGAACTAAAAAATCTGAAAAAAAAAATACAAAAAAAAAAAAAAAATCTGTTCAAAGGCATTAGAGAACAATCAATTTATCCAGAACCTGTGAAACTGAGACCTGAAGAGAAGAAAAATGCATTAAAGTGAACAATTTATCTCAAGTAAGCCCTTTATTTAAGAAGGTCCACCAACCATAAGCAGGACAAATTAAAAGAAAAACCATACCTGTATATATCCTAAATTTTGCATTTGCCAATTTATACTTGGAAATAGATGTGACTTTACAAAGACTGAAGTCCACATTGAGTCAACTCAATCACAGATTAAACGTAGGTGATCTGCCCCTACTCTAACTGCCTAACAGAAGTGAAAGTAAATCCTCTTAGGAGGAAGATAACATCATCCTGATGATCTATAATTTTTTATATACAACATCTGTCATTCAGTCAAAAGTTATCAAGCATAATGAGATAGGAACAAGAAAGAAAACAGACCCACGGGTGATCAAGATATTGGACATACGAGATTTGGCCTTTAAACTAACTTTTAAAAATAAATTAACAGATGAAAAACTTCAGGAGATAACTGGAATCCATAAGAAAGAATTAAATATAAATTTGAGAACCGACACAAAAAAAACACAAAAACAAATTAAGAACTCAAAGGATGCGTTTAACAGCAGTTTAGACCCAACTGAAAACAAAAAGCACTAGTGAATTGGGAGATGTCAATAGAAAACACTCAGAACTGTGAAGGAACAGAGATTTACCCCATTTGCAGGCTAACAAGTTAGCATGCCACAGATAATTAGATGCTGGCAGAAGACACAAGACTCCTGGGTCAGAAATAAAGGATAGATTATTACTCCCAGTAATAGCAGTAGCCAAAGTATCAGCACTTGGGCCAGTTCTCCAATCCTTAATACATTCCCATAGGGAAAAGTAAAGAGGGCCAGATGACACCTGCACACCAAGTGGGTTGCATTACAAGAGGGAACCCAGAGCTAGGGAACCCAAATCTTTTATAATGGGTGGCAACATGCCTGTCATTTGCTCTAGAGGGAGACATTATCTTTATCTTCCAAAGCTGTTTTGCTATACAAACATCGCTAAAAAGATAGTTCAGAACAAAAGGTAGTCAGCGCCTCATTTTAGAAGACATGCAAAAATGCAAGAAACCTATGGAGAATTAGTCTCAACAGACTAAAGCACAGAGAGGCAGGAGGATGGAAAATACTGAAAATAGCATAAGAGACATGACCTATGGAAGCTAATGTAAAGTCTAGCATACTAACACACTTTTAACTGGAATCCCAGAAGGACAGGAGAGAGAGCATGGAACAGAAGCAATGGCTGAGAATTTTCCAATACTGACTGAAGATATCAAGTCACAGATTCAAGAAATACTAAATACCCTAAGGAAGATAAATTCAAAGAAAACCACACCTGTGTATATAGTCATAAAATGGCTGAAAACCAAAAACAAGATAAAATACTAAAGTAAATCTGAGAAAAAAAGCTTCAAAGAAGCAAAAATAAGATTGGTAGCTGAATTCATAAAGGAACTGATGAGAGCCAGATAATAATGGAATAGTATTTTTAAAGTGCTGAAGAAAAATAACTGCTGACCTAGAATTCTATAGCTAGCAAAAATATCTTCATAAAAAGTGAAGGCAAAATGATGACATTTTCAGACAAACCAAAACTGACAGACCTGCCATTAAAATATATATATATATATATATATTAAAGGGGCTTCATCATCCAGAAGGATAATAATCTCAGATAGAAGCATGGAAATGCAGGGAGGAAGAAATAGCATAGAAAAGATAGCTTAGCTTACTTACAAAATAAGAGCAATGATCTGGAGAGTTTTAAATATGGAGTATTCTAACAACCTTTCAGTATCTGGAAAGAGGTAAGAATACTAATTTGTATTGGATTCTAATAAATCAAGGATGCATATGGTAACGTCTAGGATAATTTCTAAAAGAATATAAGGATGCATAACTTAAAAGTTAATATACAGAAAAAAATGGAATAATAATGATTAAAAAACTTGGCTGCCCCATATAAAGCATGGAGGAGTAAAAAAGCAAAGGAAATGCAATAGGTAGAACAAATAGAAAATAAACAGAATGTTTATAAATAAATAAATAGCATGTTTATAGCATGTTAAAATAGATTTAAACCAAAATATGTTAATTACATTAACTGTAAACTACCTAAAGGAATGAGACAAGGGACAAGTAAATAAGGATGAGAAGCTCAGGTACGGAAAGAGCCAAAGGATTGCACAGAAGTGGATAAGCAGTAGGAAAGGGATTGAGATCTAACTCCTGGGACATTCTGAGAGACCAAGATGTTCCAGTAAGGAAGGGACTGTATCAGAAGGGACTTACCTGTTTGGGATAGCCATTCCAAACCTCCCATAGGTCATATACCCAGGATTTCTGGAAAAAACAAACAAACAAAAGAGACCAAATGAGAAAAAATAAGTTTGTCAGAGTCAAAGTTGATTTCACCAGGAAACATAATCTCTTCCTGATGTCATTTATAGGAAGCAAACATACATAGTAAGAAACAATAAATCTTTGCTCCTGGCACACTTATTTCTCCTTCTGCACACTTATTCCTATACAACACCCTCGTGAAAGTAACTACTTCTTATGAATCTTGGACTGCTAAGCAATGTGATCTCACAAAAGAAATTGTTTCACGCAAGTGAATCTACTAACAAATTTATTTCTGCATCAATTAGATTATTGCTTCTGTAGCAAGAAAAAAATATTATAAGAATCTTGAGAGAAATCTCTACAAGCTAGTTACCTGACTGAAAGTATTATATGCTAAAGGAATTCATAGGCAAGAATTTTCAGAATTACAGAGATCAAATATATCAAAAAGATAACTTACATCATAAAGAAATGCAATTCCAGCAACAGTAAGCACTAAGTAAAAGGTAAATCGCCAGCTGTCAAAAGAAAGAAAGGTCTTTAACTCTCTCGTAAAGGTAATTGCTACCTACAGAGAAAAACCTTTTGTATGGCAGACTTTGGAAGGAACACAGGTTCTAGAGTCAGACAAATCAAAGTTCATATCCTGGTTCTGCCATTTATTAGATATCTATAGCCTTAGGACCTCAGGGAGACTTAGCTTCCTCATCCGTAAAATGGGAATGACAAAAGATACCTCAAAATGTAAAATGAAAAAGTGAAGATAACGGGTAAAGAGTATTTATCATAGTGCTTAGTATGATGTAAGCAACAATAAATGGTATCTATAATTATAATTATTATTGAAATGCCCAGCCCAGTTTCTGCTTATTCTGTGTTCCAACAACCAAATGACTGTTATTAGTATTATCATCACAAGAAGGAATCTAATCAGTCTAAGCACTTATTTTACCCACATTTAATTCCAACGAAAAGATTTTTATGTACCAGACTTTAACCTGTCCCTAAAAGATTTTGAGAGAAAATATTTTTTCTCATGTATAGAGAAGGTCCTATAGATTAAGAGACTTAAAATATTTACTACCAATTGCAATGTACAGACCTTATTTAGATCCTGATTCAAACAAATAAACTGTAAAGAACATTACGTGACAAGGAAATTTGAACACTTATTGGATATTTCCTATTAAATAAATCTTTTTATGTATGATACTAGTATTGTAATTATGTTTAAATTATCTTTTAATGGGACAGGGCTTAGGGGTCATTATTAAAGAAAGTAACAAAGAAAACAATACGTTGAGCTTAGGGTTTCCCAGGTTAATCCACCCTTATATTATGGAGGAATTTCTGCCTGCTGGAGAGAAATCTGTAAGAGCTCCGTGTCAGAAAAGGAGTTTCCTGAGATTTCAAAAATGCCTGGGGCTCTGTATCTTGTACTAAGATTTCTGTAGGACCTTCCACAGCTGACGGAATAAAGCACAGTCCCTATACAATTAAACAGCTTGGCATTTGGCTTTAGTTGGTTGATTTATTCCCTAATAACTTTTAACATTTATCTAACTTGGAGGAAATGTGTGACACTGCTAAAGAATAAGATAAAGCTTAAATATTATTTGTGGGTCCACTTATTGTTTCCTGAATATTTTGTATAATTTCCTGCTTCATGCCCTTCCCTTACTTGAAACATGTTGCCCTTAATCTTACTTTCTTTTCTTATGGAAACTCAACCCATTCTTCCAGGTCCAGCTCCTGTCTCACCTTCTCTAAAAGGCTGTTCTCTAACTCCTCCAGCTTTATTGATGCCATCTCCTTTGAATTCCTATAATGCATCTGTGCCAGTTTGAATGTATTATGTCCCCCCAAATGCCATTATCTTTGATGTAATCTTGTGTGGGCAAACGTTATCAGTGTTGATTAGATTGTAATTCTTTGAGAGTTTCTTTGGAATGTGCCCCACCCAGCTGTGGGTGATGACTCTGATCGGCTAATTTCCATGGAGGTGGTGCTCCGCCCATTCGGGGTGGGTCTGAGTGGAGTCACTGGAGTCATATAAATGAGCTGACAGACAGAGGGAACTTAGTGCAGCAGTGAGTGACATTCTGAAGAGGAGCTACAGCCAAGAGGGATGCTTTGAAGAAGGCACAGGAGCTGCAGATGAGAGACAGTTTGAAGACGGCCGTTAAAAGCAGACTCTTCCTCCAGAGAAGCTGAGAGAGGACAAATATCCCAAGTGCAACTAAGAGTGACATTTTTGAGGAACTGCAGCCTAGAGAGGAACGTTCTGGGAGAAAACAATTTTGAAACCAGAACTCTGAAGCAGAGGCCAGCCACGTGCCTTCCCAGCTAACAGAGGTTTTCCATACGCCATTGGCCATCCTCCAGTGAAGGTACCCGATTGCTGATGTGTTATCTTGGACACTTTACGGCCTTAAGACTGTAACTGTGTAACCAAATAAACCCCCTTTTAGAAAAGCCAATCCATCTCTGGTGTTTTGCATTCCGGCAGCATTAGCAAACTAGAACAGCATCTAAAAGCAACTATTTGCTCATAAACAGTCCCATGGAGTGGAATAACAATAGATGATATGGTTTCATTTGTGCTAGTCTGGTTTCCTTAAATAGCTCCTTTAGGCTTACACTTTTCCTCTTAAAATCTACAATTCCATATAACCTAGGATAGTGTTAAGCAAAGAGGAGATATTCAATATATTCCTCTGCATTGAATGACTGACTATTAAAGGTAATCAGAATTCCTTTCTCTACCTTGAACCCAGGGCAGACTTTCAGTGGATTCACTGACACTGCCAGATTCCCAAATGTGTGTTTGAGCCCTGTTGACTCAAACAGTTACTTGATGTAGGGAATTTTCTGCTTGCTAAAAGGTGTCAGGGTTTGGAGCTAAAAAGAGGATCCGAATAGGAGCCAGAAGAACTAAGTGCAAGGGCTAGGTGATCTTGAGCAAGTTCCTGCAACTACATGGATGTGAATGTTCTCATTTCTTAAAAACATCTAGCCCTTGACTGTCTCATGCCATTGGTGCAGGATCAAACAAACATTATTTGTAAATTGTAAGGCACTCTAACATGTAAGAAATTACCAGTGAATTTCATTGGAATATGATTCAGCTCAGAAGTAACTAATTAGTCCCTGCCTGGTGAATTTAAGGTATGAATCACTAGCTAGAAAGAATGAATGTCAGGAAAAAGGGAAGATGCAATGTGAGATCAGCTTCACCCTGTCCTGTTTCGTGGTGATGGTTTAGAGAGATACATTCATGCTAAGTTGACATCAGTGGTGATATAATATTAACCAATCTTTCATGTGGGAAAATTCAGAGAGAAGCTGGCTAGAAAACAAAACCAGGCCTTAAACCTTGAGCTACTCTGGGAAAGACAATGGAAGTCTGCAATGAGAAATGAATGTTTGTTTTGAGACCCTGAAGAACTGGCCTGTCCCTGTCAACATCAGCCAGTGTCACAGTTGGATTCCTAGTACTCAGGAATTTATAAATAAATTAAAGAGGGTCATTAAAATTTAGCTTTCTCCTAGGCCTTCTGTTTATCTGAGAATCTTACATCAGTTTCCTTCATTTCACTCTCAACACCAAAAATATCTGGTGAAAGTCACTAGGCAATGAGAAGGCCTTAAGAAATAGGTGGGAAGAAGGGTTTGTATTGGTGTGTAGAATGCGGCATTGAACACAACCCAACTAATATACATTTGTGTAGATAAAAAGAAGGGGAAGCAAAGTAAGAAAAATGACATAGTCCACCTTTCTTGTACAAGTGCTGCTTTCTGCCATCAAGGAAGTGACTTCAAGTACCACAAAATTCTACCAGGGGTGGGGGAGTGGGAGGGATGGGGTGGGCAAAACTCAAATGAAATGAAAGATAAATCCAATGAAGCTTCCCTGCCCTCAGAATGTATTTAAAGAGCTTTGTGGTAAAACTCCTACTCGATGCCCAGCACAACTGGACCTTACTGTTCACCCATCTGGGGAAACCAAGAGAAACTGGCACTCTGTCCATGAGAAGGGGGTGGGGTAACAACCCAATTCAGACAGATAGGAGGAAGCCATCTCAATTAGTACCTTGAGAGGAGAACAGGTATTCTCTTTGACATTCTTTGCTCTGACAATTATAATGTGATTGGAAAAAGGTGATTAAGTCTTATATCCTAGGACCAACCTCTAACATAGAAAAGATAAACACCATGTTAAGATATTTTTATGATTTTTCTGTTCTTCAGGATAAGTACATAATACTTCCTGTTCATCCTAGAGAATTCATAGCTTGCAAACTACTTTCCATGGATTTCCCATTCCACAAGAACCCTTAGGTAAAGCAGATCTATTATCCCCATTCTCTAGAGAAGGAACCTGAAGCCCAGGAAGTAAATGAGTGACTAGCCTAAACACCCTAGTGGTCAGTGAGTGCTGGGTCTGAACCTGTCTTCTGTGCCAACTTCAGTATTCTTTCTGAGACGACCCTTCCACTCCTTATAAAATCACTTGCAAAAGCTTTGACTATCTACTTACCAAACTTCCTGGAATTTCTTCATCCTGCAAGTCCTGTCTTGATTCCGCCGAATCCTAAGCCATCTTTCAACTTGGCGCTCCGTCAAGTTACACTTCTTTGCCAGGCCATAAATATCAGTCTGAAAAGGGATGAAATGAATGGATGAATGATAAAGAGCAGAGTCAGACTGGCAGGCAGTCAAGATAGCACAACTGGGCCATAAGAGCTTGTACCTGGGAGATGAGAGAGATTCTGCCATGCATTCTTTTTTTCCTTTTAAGTCTTTTTTTAATGCATTTTTTATTGTGAACTTTAATATGTATAGATAACAGTGATAACTTTCAAAGTACAATTTAACAAGTAGTTAGAGAGCAAATTTCACAGAATGTCATGAGTTACACAACTTCAGCTATTTCCATTATTATAAAATATAACATGCATACAGAAAGGAGTTAACTTTTGATGAACAGCTCAACAAGCAGTTATACAGGTAATTTCAAAAATTATTATGGTTACATTTCCACAGTTTCAGTTCTTTCTTTATTATGCAATATAGGGTATACACAGAAAGGTGAAGATTTCAAAGCACAATTCAACTAGTAGCTACGGTAGGTTACTGTTCCACCATGTCATTTACCTGCTTCCAGTATTCCAATACTCCAGCATCTAAAATATATATATACATTTATATAAAGTTTCAGTAGTCATAGACCTTTGTTAAATCTTATTTTGTTTGTTGCTACCCCTTCCTCTCACTTAATCTCTTTCTCCATCTTCAGGTTTGTTTTTTTTCTTTAAATTTTTTTTTAATTTTTTTTTTTTTTTTTTGCCACACATTCTTGAACCAGTGGATTTACCTCTTTTGCTTAAGGAATCACAGAATTTTAAAAGGAGAGAATGTTAGCATCCCAACACTCTGAGCTATTAAGTAAAACCAACTGTTCATATTGGGTAGCCACCAAGGTCACGTTGTATATGTGGCCTCACTCATTCAGCTAAAAATTGTTAGTGTTTCCTCGGTGCCAGGTAGACTAATGTAGTTTAAGATGTCGACCAAATCCAGTCTTCACATCTTTCATATGAATAAACTGAAACTCCAAAAGTTTTAGTAATTTGTCCAAGATCTAAAATTAGGAACAAAGTGAGGATAAGACCTTAGACTAATGTGCACTTCGTATTATCTCACTTCATCGCTCTAAGAGCTCCAGAAGATAATACAGGAACACCCATGCAGGCATTTCCCATCTACTTTCACTTTTAATCAAATATCCAGCCTTTTTCAAACTAATCCAAAATAATTCCAATAATTAGAAAATCATAATTTCAAAAAATATAATAAGAAAATAGAATTAAAATTTCAATAATTTGAAAATGGAAACAGTATTGATGATAGATTAGCTCAAAGTCCCAAACGTGAAGATCTAACTGTGCCAGACAAGAAACATAAAGGACTATGTAGACCAGGTCTATTTCCTAATGAGATTTTCAGTAGTACTCTTTCAACACAGACATATTTTGCTCATTAAATCTTTGGTAATACCCTCCACTTCCACAAAGGAATATATTCTCCAAGTTTTTTGAAACACTAGCCTTCTTGATTTTTCTAACATGAATAGAAGAAATATTTCAATTTCTTCTTAATTTATTATCAGAAAACTAAAATTGCATAAACTGACCCTTGGCTTCAGTGTGGAGGAATACAGCAGTTGCTACACGAATGTAGCAATTGGAAAAGCACATGGTCTGTCCCAAAGGGGCAGCCATGACCAAACTCTGCCTGTGGCTGCCAAAGTGAAAGGGCAGACCCAGACCTTGATGTCAAATCACTAGTTTTTTCTTTTATTTATTTTTTAATTTTTTAAAAATATTGACCAGTACCTCAAAGAAAAGGTAAACCAAATGTGGACCAACATTGTGAAAACCAAACCAAGCCTGCCCATGGGCCAGATGACCAGACATCCAATGGTGTGTGACCAACTGGATAGCCTCTGCTATGTTACCATGTATATAGTTCGTACAACTGTTCATGAGCACATGGCAACAGTAGATAAAAGTCAAAAACAAGACACCACACTAAATACTGGCAAAGGATAAATTGCAGCCTCTACATATTTACCTATTAAACTGCTAGCCCATAGCTTAATCTGAAAAAAGGATGTTCTCATATCATTTCACTTCCTGTAAATTTCCCTCTCTAATAATTGGTTTTGAGGAGACTGAGCTGAAAGTTATTTATTGGTGCCTACTTGTTGCATGCATTGTGCAGGGCACTGGAGATCTAAATGAACAGGACTCAAATGGGCCTCACAGTCAGAAAATAAAACAAGGAATTGTAACAAAATATGGTAAGTGTTAAGATAGGGGAAGTATGAGGTACCTAGAAACTAACTTTATGTAGGTAGTTCTGCACGTTTCACTTAAGATGAACCCTAGCATGCCCAAGAAGGATAGGGTGAAGAGAGAATGGGTCCTGGCACAGGGACCAGAAGTGAGGCGGTCTGGAGAATTCTTGAGGAACAGGAAAAAAAAAAAAAAAACTCATACGGTAGCAACATGAAAGAAGAGAGGTGGAAAGATGAGGCTAGAGTCCCTTCAAGGAGGTCCTTGTCTTCACTTTAACTTGTGAGTTACAGGATGCTTGCATTATTAAATGCTTTCTCTTGCAATGGTATAAAGATGGAATGAGCAGGAGTGTGCCTGCAAGCAGAGACAGTGTTTACTTTACTCTTTTGTCCTATGCCTTTGTTCCATACTTAGGGCCTCAACTTCTAGGCTGGTAGGTTTGGAGGTTGGGAAACACTAACCAAGAGAGTGCCATTCTCACACTTCTTTGCAGGAGCAGAAGATCCAGTTCTGCTACTTTCAAGCTATGCAGACTTAAGCATTGTACTTCCAGTCCGACCCTCTGTGGAAATGGGGATATTAGCAGTGAAAGCATTTGCCACCTACTTCTCAAGAAAGGTTGGAGGATCCAGGGTCCTCCTGGATGCATAAGTGTTACATAAATTGTCATGTGCTGTATTGGTGCAGCATATTTTTATGGCCAAGCACAGGAAAGAGACCATGGACTAAAAAATAACCCTTTACTTCTTAAATAATTTAAAAACATGTAAAGATGCCCCAAAGAAAGGATATAATTCTACAACTCTTCCTCCAATAAAGGTGCCTGTTGCTTGGTCCACAGCAGGACATATTCTGCAATGCTGCAGCACTATATTCTGTAAGTTAGTAAACTAAGAGCTCTGGATCTAGCTTGCCTGTTTCAAGCGTTTTAGTCATTCATTCATTCAAAAAATATTTAGTGAGTCTCCACTATGTGTCAGGCACTAACCTAGGCATTGGAAGTTCAGTAGTGAGAAAGGTATTAAAGTCCTTGCCCTCATTCTAGAAGTTTTCCAGGTCTAAGAACAATCCTATTTTGGTCCTATTCCACAACTTTTACCAATATCTGCTTAATAAATGCATCTTGAAGATAGTGACAATACATGATTTGAAGCAATTTTTTTTTCAATTTTGGAGCACAGATGAATCAAGGCAAAAATCAGTCTTAGCAATACAGGCAGTAGTATTATTAGGATAGAAATCCCCTGCAAACAAATGTCTCTAGAAGGATTTTCTTTAATTAACATATGACACAAGCATTTATCAAACCCCTGCAATGCATTAACAGTTGTGCAAGGTGTTTGGGAAGGGAAGCAAACATGATTAAGAAACAAATGTTGTTCCCTTGGGATAATTATTGAGTTAGGAGGACAGATAAAAATGGCTCCTGTAGAAGTCTGTAGACAAAAGGTAAAAAATTAATGGTACAGACTAGAACTGCTAATAGCTAAGCTTTAAAAGCATTTGAGCCAAGTCCTAGGGACTACTCTAAATACTGTGTATTAATTCAATCCTAACAAGAGCCTTATGAGCTAAGGAAGCACGCTTATGCTCACTTCATCAAGGAGAAAACTGGGTCACAGAGAGGTTCATATGCCCACCTCCACGCACAGAGTCTGCAACAGAGCCAAGTCTGTATCTACACGTCCGTCCTCACCGCCGTGCTCTTAGCCACTTCACTATACACTGCTGTAAGTGTTCAGAAATGGATTGGAGAGTGAAGGGAAAGCCTCTCTAGGTGAGCCTCCAGGAGAAGGGGTAAGATCCAAAGGAAGAACACTGAATGGAGGCCAAAAGACCTGGCTTCTTGATTAAAACCAAACCCTCTGTGAAGGTGGAAGAACCACTCACCCTCTGGCTCTCACATCTCTTACCTATGAAATAAACTGGACTAGATGAAGTTATTACTCAAAAATTGTTGGAATCTGTGAATGAGACAAGCTAGCAAACTGGAAGGCCTATATGGACAATAATAACTGGCCTTAGGTCAGTCTTCAAGTACCACATTTTCTTTAGACCACTTCTAGACCTATATATTTATTTGTTCTGTATCATTTTTCTGTTTCTGCTGAAGGAAAGGGCTATATAGTAAGTTCTACTGTTAGTACATTTTATCATGTAGCCGAATGGCAGATCTGTTGGCGAGACCTGTTGGTCTGCTGTCATGGCCCTCTCATAGTAATAAAAGCTACCCCAGTGAACACTTTCATAATGTATGTAACGTAATGTATGCTGATGGTGCCACAATCACCAAAATTGTGAGATATGCTACTCTGTGCTAAAGATGATCTTTTTGGATCAGAACACTTGGCATATATCCTACCATCAAAACTTAAACTTTGATCTTTATACCCAATTCTTGGCATTGATTCTTAGTGCAGCTATTAACATTTTTCTTTTATTTTATAAAATTAATTTGTTAGTTTATGTTATGCTTGGGATGCTGTATGACCTGTCAACAGAGCAAAGAAATAAATCCAATAAATCAAATCATTTGCCAATCAACTGGAACAGATTTCATGCACAGATGAGGTAAGCAATAGATGACTGATTGAAACATTAAGAAAGATTTTTCAATCCAAAAGGAAAGAATTTGTACTTACTTGAGATGGATGCCTTGTGGAATGTTTGAAAAAATTCTCTAAGACGTTATTGGGTGTAATATTCTTTTGAACTGGTTCTTTAATACCAAGTAATTTTGCTAGAGGTGTAGCAACAAGCCTACAAACATATGAAAAGAAAGAAAGTTCAAAACCTGAGAGCACACCCACAAAAATACCAGAAAACTGAAACTGGAGCTGTTACTTTAGATTTCATATAAATGATCAATCATCTGTTCATGTCGTTGGGCCTGCCTGCAGCCAACATCTGCCTTGCAGAAGTCCAGGAAGAGCAAATTTTCAGACCTTATATAATATACAAACAACAGCTTAAAAATAAAACACTTGAACAACTCTAAAATTCATTTTATGTAAATCCAAATACATTTATACATGAGATATAGAATTAGGATAAGCCTTTCCACTTAGAGTCTCCATTTTTAAGACTCCCAGGGATTAAAATAAATAATAGTTTTGTTGTAAAAAGTTTTATTTGGTGGTATGTCTTAAAAATAGTAATATGTCTTCCTTCAAATAAACTAACATTTTAAAGATGGCATGCGTCTTAGGTAAATACCTAGGAAGGGGATTGATGGTTACATGCCAAGTATACATTTGAGTTTATAAGGAACTGTCAAATTATTTTCTAAAGTAGTTGTACCATTTGCATCCCCACCAACAATGTTTAAGAGTTCTAGTTGCTCCACATCCTTGCTGACACTTGGTATTAATCTCTTCCAATTTTAGTTCTTCTACTGGGTGTGCAGAAGAAAAATCAATGGAGATTTTTCCACTTGTATCTATTATTTCCTAACTTCTGCTTGCTTTTATTAATTTCTTAAGGTGAAAAGTTAAGTTACTATTTGAGATCATTCTTTTTAAAATATAGGTGTTTACAGCTATACACTTCCCTCTTGGAACTACTTTTGCTGTATCTCGTAAGTTTTGGTATGCTGTGTTTCTCTTTTCATACATCACAAAGTATTTTCCAATTTATCTTGTGATTTCTTCTTTGATCTGTTGGTTATTTAGAAATGTGTTGTGTGATTTCCACATATTTATTTCCCAAATTTCTGTTACTTACTTCTAACTTAATACCATTGTGGTCAGAAAACATACTTCATATGATTTCAATCCTTTTACACTTATTGAAACTTATTTTATGGCCTAACATATGGTCCATCCTGGAGAATGTTCCATGTGCACATCAGAAGAATGTGTATTCTGCTATTATTGGGTTGTGTTCTTTAGATCTCTGTTAGGTCTACTTGGCTTATAGTGTTGCTCAAGTCTTCTGTTTTCTTGTTGATTTTCTGTCTTATTATTATATACATTATTGAAAGTAGGATATAGAAGTCTCCTACTATTATTGTTGAGTTATCTGTTTATCTCTTCAGTTTTGTCAGTTTTACTTCATGGATTTTGGAACTCCACTATTAGGTGAATATATGTTTATAACTGTTATATATTCTTAATGGAATCACCCTTTCATCATTACAAAACATCCTTTCTCTCTAGTTATATTTTTATCTTAAAAATCTATTTGGTCTGGTATAAAAACAGCCATTCCAGCTCTCTTTTGGTTACTGTTTGCATGGTATATCTTTTGCCATTCTTTTACTTTCCAGCTATTTGAGTCTTTGAATCTAAATTGTGTCTCATGTAGACAGCATACAACCATACCTTAGAGATACTGTGGGTTCAGTTCTAGACAACAGCAACAAAGCAAGTATCACAATAAAGCTAGTCATACAATTTTTTTGGTTTCCAAATGCATATAAAAGTTATGTTAACACCATACTGTAGTCTATTAAGTGTGCAACAGCATTATATCTAAAAACACAATGTACAAACTTTAATTAAAATGTAACGCAGAGACATGAAATGAGTACATGCTGTTGGAAAAATGGAGCCCATAGACTTGCACAACACAGGATTGCTACAAATATTCAATTTGTAAAAAACACAATACCATCAAAGTACAATAAAGCAAAGCATAATAAAACAAAGTATGCCTGTATAGTTGAATATTTTTCTATCCATTTTCCTATCTCTGATTTTTAATTGGTGTCTTTAATCTAAATACATGTAATGTAATTGCTGACAAGATTTATGTCTCCCATTTTGCTATTTGTTTTATATATCTTATATCTTTTCATTCCTCAATTCCTCCACTGTTTACTGCCTTCTTTTCATGTTAAATAGATATTACCTAGTATACCATTTAAATTCCCTTGTTATTTATCTTCCTATATTTTTAAAGTAATTTTCTTAATTGTTAACCTAGCAATTGCAATTAGTATCTTACCTTAAATAACCTATTCACAGATTAATACCAATTCAATTTCAACACTTTACAAAAACTCCATTTCATACCCCCTCCTTTGTGCTATTACTATCAAGCAAATTACGTCTTTATAAATCATGTGCCTATCATGATAATTGTTTTATGCAGTTGTCTTTTATATCAGATGAGAGGAAAGATGTTACCAAAAAAACAAATTTATGTTGCCTTTTATATTTACCTATGTAGTTATATTTGTTTGGTGATCTTTATTTCTTCATGTGGATTCAAGTTACTGTCTTTTGTCCTCTCATTTCACTCTGAAAGACTCCCTTTAGTAATTTTTATAGTACAGGTCTGCTAGTAACAAAGTCTTTCAGCTTTTGTTTATGTGGGGATGTCTTAATTTCTCCTTCACTTTGAAGGTTGACAGTCTTCTTCTTTCAGCACCTTTTTAAATGTCAGTCAACTGTTCCGGCTTTCATAGTTTCTGATGAGAAATCAGCTCTGAATCTTATAAGGATCCCTTATACATAATGAGTTGCTTCTCTCTTGCTGCTTTCATGATTCTCTCTTTGCCTTTGACTCCTGACAGTTTAATTATGATGTGTGTAGTTGTGGGTGTCTTTGAGTTCATCTTACTTGGAGTTTGTTCAGTTTATTGAACATGTAGGTTAAAGCTTTTCATTAAATTTTGGGAAAATTTTGGCCATTATTTCTTCAAATATTCTTGCCTGTTCCTTCTCTCCTTTTAGGACTCATACTATGTGTATGTGAGTACACTTGACAGTATCCCACAAGTCTCTGAGATTCTGTTCATTTTTCTTCATTCTTTTTTCTTTATGTTCCTCAAACTGGATAATCATAGTTCATCTATCTTCAAATTCTCTGATTCTTTCTTCTGCCTGTGCAAATATTTTGTTGATCCCTTCTAGTAAATTTTCCATCTCTAGAATTTCTATGTCATTCCTTTTCATAATTTCTGTTTTAATTAATATTCTCAATTTGGTGAGCACTTTCTCAGGGACACTTTCTACTGATAGATTTTTTTCAACTTATGGGTCATATGCTCTTTTTTTCTTTGCATGTCTCATAATTTCTTGTTGAAAAGTGAACATTTAAAATAAGAACATGTGACAACTCTGGAAATCAGATTCTCCTGTCTCCCCAGTTTTTTGTTGCTACTGTTTGTTGTTGTTTTATTTAGTTACCTTTCTGAATTACATCTGTAAAGTCTGTATCGTTTATCATATATGGCCACTGAAGTCTCCAATTGTTTATCTTAGTGATCAGCTAATGAATGGATAGAGATTTCCTTAAATATCTGGAACCAGCAGTCTCCCAGTCTTTGTTGAGGGGCTCTGTGTGCATGTTGGGGGACATATTCAATACTCAGACTAAGAGTTGACAACACATAGTAGCCTTCACTTCCTGGTTGCACAGATCCTCAAGAAGCCAGAGGTGAAAGTGGAGAGTCTTGTCAGGTCTTTCCTGAGCATGTACATGTGTCCCTAGGCATGTATACAGTCCTACAAATCTATCTGGCCTCTAGATTTCCAGGAATAAGTCAGAGCTTTTCAAAGCTGCCCTGTGGAATCTCAATTCCCAGCTCTTCCTTTTAAGATTTATAGCTAATCTATTGTTTGCCCTAACTGTTAATCCACTGCCTCAGGCAGCTCTGAAGTTAACCAATTGCCTCTAATGGTTTTAGACAAATGCCCCCAGGGAAAATTCTTTTGTCACTGGACAAGCTTCCTGTCAGGTCAAATTAAAAAAAGCCTTATGAATGGGGTATTCCAGTAAGCCACCAGACAGGTCAAACAACAACAATTTTCTGGTAATGAGACTTTGAAGTTGTTCCAAGTTGTTCTCCTCCTTCAGTGGTGTCAGGCTGCTGGTTTTCACTATAATTGTGAGCTGCCTGTTTTCAAGAGTACCACAGAGCTGAAGAGGGCAGGATGGGAATAGGGTAAGTTAAAATGCCACAAATCTTGCTGTTCTTTCCAAGATTCCGTCATTTCTCTTGAATAATATTCTCTGGATTGTTGCAAGCCTTTGGTTAGCTTCCAGAGATCTGAAAGAGTTGATTCTGACAATGTTTGCCAGTTTTTTGTTGCTTTTTGGAGAAGAGACTTCACAGGTCTCTGACATTGCATTTTGTGATGACTTTAGTTTGCATTTGTAAAATGACTATTATGTTGAACATCTTTTCATGTGCTTATTTCCACTCATATATCTTTTTTATTGAAGTGCCTATTCAAATCTTTGCTCCAGTTTTTATCAGGTTATTTTCTTTTTATTATTGAGTTATGAGTTCTTTATACATTGTGAATTTAAGTCCTTCATTATACTTTTGCCTTGCAAATATTTCTCCCAGTCTGTGGTTTGCCTTTTCATTTTATTAACAATTAGCAATGCCTTTGTTAAAAAAAAAAAAAAAAAAAAAACTTTATTAGGGCACTTTTGCATATTATATACTTCACCTTTTTCAAGTACATAATTCAATGATTTCTAAAGTAAATTTACTGAGTTGTACAATCATCACCATGAATCAGTTTTAGAACATTTTTGTCACCCCAATATGGTATCTTATGCATACTTATTTTCCCAGGAACCATTAATCCACTTTCAGTATTTGTAACTTTGCCTTTTGTGGATATTTCATATAAATGGAATGACATAACATGTGATCTCTTGTTGTCTGGCTTTTTTCACTGAGCATAATGCTTTTTAGGTTTGTTCATGTCAAAGCATTTATTCATTGCCCATTCCTTTTTATTGGGGAATACTATTCCATTGTATGAATATATATGAACGGTGCAATTTGAAGAGCATATATTTTAGGTATTTACCAAGAGAAATAAAAACAAAATTACTGTACTCAAATGTCCATATCAGTTTATTCATAGTAGCTAAAAACTGTAAACAATCCAAATATCGATCAACTGGTTAAAGGATAAACAAATTGTGGTATATCCATTCATTGGAAGACTACTCAGCAATAGTAAGGAACAAGACACTAATATATACATGAAAACATGAAAAATCTTAAAAGCATTATGCTAAGTGAAAGAAGTCAGACAAAAAGGACTACAATCTTTATGATTCCATTCACAGAAAATCCTAGAAGAGGCAAAATTATTGTGACAGAAAACAGATCAGTGATTTTCAGGCACTAGGGGGTGGGAAGGAGATTAACTGAAAGTGGTGTGGGGGAAATTTTCAGCTGACAGAAACCCTCTACATCATAATTGTGGTGACATTTACAAGACTATATATTTGTCATAATTCATTAAATTTTGGATGAACTTTATTAAATGTAGATCATACCTCACCATAACTGATCTTTTGAAAGAGCAATATGTCCCTATTCTTCCTTCAGTTACGATAAAGGCTATATCTTCAGCCAGGTCAGTTTATTCTACTACTTTAGATTTAGAATGATTTAGTGATTTAGATTTAGGTGATTTAGTGATTTAGAGTGATTTAGAGCAATAATTTTATAAGGGGATTTTGCAGAAAATATGCTAGTGATTAAAAAAAATCACATGAAGGCTTCTAGTGAACCAAGATGACAATCTAAGATGTTCCAGGGTGGCACTCCCCCATAAAATCTTTGAACAACTAGCAAAAACTGGCAAAGCCATCTTCCTCAGAACTCCAGAAAACAGTTAAAGGGTTGCAGTAAATGAGCCAGTGCTGAATCAAGAAAGCACAGCTTTAAAATGGGAGAAAAAGCTCGTAGCACCTTTGCTGGCCCCTCCTATACCCCTTCCCTGTCACAGTGTGAAGCTATACTGTATTCCCGTTGTGGATCCCTGGCCCTATTCCAGAGGGAGCAGAGTAACCCCTATATGCGTACTGTGGTGCATGTGCATCAGTGCCAATCCACTGGGTAGCAGCATGAAAGACTGAATCAGGACACTCCTCTCTGGCTCACCGTCCTGGAAAGTCCTACAGACAGAAGCAACTTGTAGACAGTGCAAGAAACAAATGAAAGCAGCTTGGGGCAAAGGATTACCTGCTTTAAGTCATACAACAGAGAACCCATGAAGGGTAAAAAAGCCTTTTTCATAGGAAGTAGAGGGGACATACTGTAAGCAGGGGTATTCCTTAAGGCTATGAGCAAGCACAATCCCAGGACAAGATGCAAACTCAGAAAAGACAGACAAGGCCCTGCACTTCACATTCTCCTCAGGGTGATGTTCTTGATAGGAGGGCTAAACTCTACTGGAGAACACCAGCCAATGTAGAGCCAATTTGTAAAGACTGTGAAAGGTAGTTTGTGTGTATGTGTGAGTGCTGATATATTTGTTTTTGCTAGCTCCTGGCTAACAAGAAAATCTGTGTCCTATCACTCACTAGTTACAAACCTATAGAACAGACAGCTCAGGAATTAAAAACTGGAGTTAACACTTTAAAATATCACAATGTACAGTGTTCCAACAAAAGATGATAAGACAAACAAACAAACAAAAAAAAACAGGAAATGATGGTCCGTGTAAAGGAACAAGATAAAAATCCAGAAACAATGAACAAAGAGCAGATTTTGGACATGCCAATCAAAGAGACAGAAATTTTAAAAAGGATCCAATCAGAAATATTGGAAATGAAGACCACAATAACAGAGACGAAAAATTCCCTAGAGGGTTTCAAAAGAAGATTGGCACTGGCAGAAGTAAAAATCAGTGATCCCAAAGACAAGACAATTGATATGACTGAGGCTGAGGAACAGAAAGTAAAAAGTATGAGGAAAAGTAAACAGAGCTGAAGAGACCTGTAGGATACCAACAAGTGTAACAATATATGCATTATGGGAGTCCTGGAAGGAAAAGAACGGGGCAAATGAAACAGTCAAAGAAATAATGATAGAGACCTTCCCAAATTTAAAGAAATAAACAAACAAATTCAATAAGTCCAATGACTCCAAATAGGATAAACTTGAAAAGAAACACCATCAGGGACTTGCCCTTATGAAGCTCATTACCACAAAGGAGAGTCTAAAGTTGTATGTAATGGTGCCTAAGAGTCTCCCCCTGAGTACCTCCTTCTTGCTCAGATGCGGCCCTCTCTCTCTCTAACTGAGCCATCTCGACAGGTGAACTCACTGCCCTCCCCCCTACGTGGGACCCGACTCCCAGGGGTGTAAATCTCCCTGGCGACACAGAGTATGACTCCCGGGGATGAATGTGGACCCGGCATCGTGGGACTGAGAGTATCTTCTTGACCAAAAGGGGGATGCAAAATGAGACGAAATAGTTTCAGTGGCTGACAGATTCCAAATGGAGTCGAGAGGTCACTCTGGTGGACATTCTTATGCACTATATAGATAACACCTCTTAGGCTTTAATGTATTGAAATAGCTAGAAGTAAATACCTGAAACTACCAAACTCCAACCCAGCAGTCTGGACTCCTGAAGATAATTATATAATAATGTAGATCACAAGGGGTGACAGTGTGATTGTGAAGACCTTGTGGATCACACCCCCTTTATCTAGTGTATGGATGAGTGGAGGAATGGGGATAAAAACTAAAGGACAAACAGGGTGGGATGGGGGGATGATTTGGGTCTTCTTTTTTCACTTTTATTTTTTATTCTTGTTCTGGTTCTTTCTGATGTAAGGAAAATGTTCAGAGATAGATTGTGGTGATGAACACATAACTATGTTATCATACTGTGGACAGTGGATTGTATATCATGGATGATTGTATAGTGTGTGAATGTATTTCAATAAAACTGAATTTAATAAAAAAGAAAAAAAGAACCACCATTAGACACTTAGTAGTCAAACTGTCAAATGCCAAGGAGGAGAGAGTTCTGAAAGCTGCAAGAGAAAAGCAATGTGCCACATACAAGGGATTCTCAATAGGATTAAAAGTTGATTTGCCATCAGAAACCATGGAGGCAAGAAGGCAGTGGGATGAAATATTTAAAGTGCTGAAAGAAAACAATTGCCAACCTAGAATTTTATATACAGTGAGAATGTCTTCCAAGAATGAGGGAAAGGGAGACAGAAGAAGATGGCAACACAGGGAGGAGTAGAAGTTAGTCCCCTGGAGCAACTAATAAACAACCAGGAACAATGAGTAAATGATCTGGAATAAATGCTGGGGGACAAGCGTGACTGTTCACTCATCATGCACCAACCTGGATTGAGAGGAATGCCTGAGATTGTGGTGTAGAATCTGTGAGTAGAAACTGTGGATCCAAGCCGGGAGCCCCCTCCCCCCATGGCAGCCTAAACTGCAAAGCCTCACTGTGATAGATAGCAGCACTCTCTGAACAAGGGAATATACCTCAGTCCAGCTCCAACTGGGGTTTTCATTGGCAAACGTGGGCTGCTCAATTCAAGCTACAAATCCCCAACAAGCAGACAGAGGCTTTTAGTGTTGACTGACCTTGAAGAGCCAGGGGATTTCTCTGTCCTAGGAGGGGAAGCCCAGAGGACCAGGTGCTATCTCTGGCTGACAGGTGAAACTGGGGGCCATGGGCTGGCCCTGAAAAGGGGGCTTTCTGTCCCTTTTTCCATCTCTCAACCTGAAAAGCTCAGTGGAAAAAGGCTCAGCCATTTTCAGCTTGAAGCACTCTGCAGTGGAGAAAGCCTCAGCCATTTTCAGTTCACAGCACTCTGACCCAGACAAGGGTGGAGATAACAGTTAGAGAGACAAAGAACCTATTCAAATGCAGATGACAACTCTCTGAGGGGTGTATCTTCCCTAAGAAGAAGGAGGTGGTGCCTAGCTCTACTACCTGCCTTCCATTCAGAACCAGACCCCATAGCCTGGGGAAAACAGCCAAAACAGAAATGAAGGAGGCTACACCTCCTTACACCAGTCAGGAGCTACAGGCTGACAGGTGCCACCTGCTGGGCAGGTTAGGAAAAGCACAGCAGCTTGAGGCCTCACAGGGTGTGTTAATCTTCTAAGACACACCCTCAAGGAAACCTGATACTGAATATTACCCCTTCTGGGACCTGAGCCCATTCTGGTCTGGGGAAACCTGATTGGGGTAACCAAGGAAACTAGATGCCTAGACAACAGAAAACTACAACCTACACTAAGAAAAATGAAGTTATGGCCCAGTCAAAGGAACAAACACATTCAACTGTGATACAGGAATTGAAACAACTAATGCTAAATCAATTCAAAAAGTTAATGGAAGATATGGCAAAAGAGATGAAACGTATAATGACAACACTGGACTTACATAAGGTACAGATCTAAAGTTTGAAAAAACAACTGGCAGAATCTATGGAAATGAAAGGCACAACACAAGAGATGAAAGACACAATGGAGACATACAAGAGCAAATCTCAAGAGGCACAAGAAAACACTCAGGAACTGGAGAACAAGACACCTGAAATCCTCCACACAAAAGAACAGATAGGGAAAAGAATGGAAAATTTTGAGAAACATCTCACGGAATTGAATGACAATATGAAATATATGAATGTACATGTTCATGGGTGTCCCAGAAGGAGAAGGGAAGCGAAAAGGGGCAGAAGCAATAATAGAGGAAATAATTAAGGAAAATTTCCTATCTCTTATGAAAGACATAAAATTACAGATCCACGAAGTGCAGCGTACCCCAAACAGAATAGATGTGAACAGGCCTACACTAAGACACTTAATAATCAGATTATCAAATGTCAAAGACAAAAAGAGAATCCCAAAAGCAGCAAGAGAAAAGCAATCCATCACTTACAAAGGAAGCTTTGTAAGATTACGTGCAGATTTCTCAGTAGAAACCATGGAGGCAAGAAGGAAGTGGTGTGATATATTTAAGATACTGAAAGAGAAAAACTGCCAACCAAGAATCCTATATCTGGCAAAACTCTCCTTCGAATATGAGGGAGAGTCTAAAATATTCTCTGACAAACAGACAATGACAGAGTTTGTGAACAAGATACCTGCTCTACAGGAAATACTAAAGAGAGCACTACAGACAGATAGGAATAGACAGGAGTGAGAGGTTTGGAACATAATTTGGGGTGATGGTAGCACAGTAATGTAAGTACACTGAACAAAGATGACTGTGAATATGATTGAAGAGGAAGGTTAAGAGCATGTGGGACACCAGAAGGAAAGAGGAAAGATAGACTGGGACTGTATAACTCAGTGAAACCTAGAGTGCTCAACAATTGTGATAAAATGTGCCAATATATTCTTTCATGAGGGAGAACAAATGAATGCCAACCTTGCAAGGTTTTAAAAATAGGGACGTATTGGGGGAAAAATACAATCAGTGCAAACTAGAGATCATAATTAACAGAAACACTGTATTATGCTACCTTTAATGTAACAAAGGCAATATACCAAAGCTAAATGCATATAAGAGGGGGACATAAGGGAGGGGTATGAGATGCCTGGCATTGGTGATTGTGCCAGTTTGAATATATTATGTCCCCCAAAATGCCATTATCTTTGATGTAATCTTGTGTGGGCAGATGTATCAGTGTTGATCAGACTGCAATTCTTTGAGTGTTTCCATGGAGGTGCACCCCACCGAATTGTGGGTGATGACTCTGGTTGTAGAGCTTCCATGGAGGTGTGGCCCCACCCATTCAGCATGGGCCTTGATGAATTTACTGGAGCACTACATAAGCTCAGAGAGAAGGAGTGAACTTGCTACAGGCAAGAGGGACACTTTGAAGAATGCACAGGAGCTGAGAGAGGAACTGCAGTTTACAGAAACATTTTGGAGATGGCCTTTGAAAACAGACTTGTGCTCCAGAGAAGCTAAGAGAGAAAAAATGCCCCAAGAGCAACTGAGAGTGACATTTTGGAGAGAAGCTGAAGCCTAGAGAGGAATGTCCTGGGAGAAAGCCATTTTGAAACCAGAATTCCAGGGCAGACTCCAGCCACGTGCCTTCCCAGCTAACAGAGATTTTCGGACGCCATTGGCCATCCTCCAGTGAAGGCACACTGTGTTGATACCTTACCTTGGACACTTTATGGCCTTAAGACTGTAACTGTGTAACCAAATAAACTTCCTTTATAAAAGCCAATCCATCTCTGTTATTTTGCATTCCAGCAGCATTAGCAAACCAGAACAAGCTGTAAAGAGGAATGAAATTCTGGTACATATGAAAATATGGAAGAACCCTGAGACATCATGTTCAGTGAAGTCAGTCAGTCACAAAAGGACAAATGTTGAATGACCTCACTAGGATGAAATAATTAGAATAAGCAAATTCATAGTGTCAAAAACTAGAATACAGTTTGCTAAGGGCTGAAGAGGGGTAGGGAATGGTGGGCTAGCACTTAATTGGTAAAGAGTTTCTGTTTGGGGTGATTGAAAAGTTATGGTAATAGATGGTGGTGACCGTGGCACAACACTTTGAATTTAGCTGATGCCACTGAATTGTACACTTGAATATGGTTTGGGGCAAGGAATATGAACTGCATATATGTTACTAGAATTAAAATTTTTAAAAAACCACCATAGGACTTTTTTTTTTTTAATCTTGATTTTATTGAGATATATTCACATACCACGCAGTCATACAAAACAAATCGTACTTTCGATTGTTTACAGTACCATTACATAGTTGTATATTCATCACCCAAATCAATCCCTGACACCTTCATTAGCACACACACAAAAATAACAAGAATAATAATTAGAGTGAAAAAGAGCAATTGAAGTAAAAAAGGACACTGGGTACCTTTGTCTGTTTGTTTCCTTCCCCTATTTTTCTACTCATCCATCCATAAACTAGACAAAGTGGAGTGTGGTCCTTATGGCTTTCCCAATCCCATTATCACCCCTCATAAACTACATTTTTATACAACTGTCTTCGAGATTCATGGGTTCTGGGTTGTAGTTTGATAGTTTCAGGTATCCACAACCAGCTACCCCAATTCTTTGGAACCTAAAAAGGGTTGTCTAAAGTGTGCGTAAGAGTGCCCACCAGAGTGACCTCTCGGCTCCTTTTGGAATCTCTCTGCCACTGAAACTTATTTCATTTCCTTTCACATCCCCCTTTTGGTCAAGAAGATGTTCTCCGTCCCACAATGCCGGGTCGACATTCCTCCCAGGGAGTCATATTCCACGTTGCCAGGGAGATTTACTCCCCTGGGTGTCTGATCCCACGTAGGGGGGAGGGCAGTGATTTCACCTTTCAAGTTGGCTTAGCCAGAGAGAGACAGGGCCACATCTGAGCAACAAAGAGGCATTCGGGAGGAGGCTCTTAGGCACAACCATAGGGAGGCCTAGCCTCTCCTTTGCAGCAACCATCTTCCCAAGGGTAAAACTTATGGTAGAGGGCTCAACCCATCAAACCAACAGTCCCCTATGTCTGTGGTCATGTTAACAACCATGGAGGTGGGGTAGGCGAATACCCCTGCATTCTCCACAGGCTCCTCAAGGGGGCACTACATCTTTTTTTTTCCTTGTTTTTCTTTTTTTTTTTAACTTTCCCTTCTTTTTTAAACCAACTGTATGAAAAAAAAGTTAAAAAGAAAACAAACATACAATAAAAGAACATTTCAAAGAGACCATAACAAGGGAGTAAGAAAAGGACAACTAACCTAAGATAACTGCTTAACTTCCAACATGTTCCTACTTTACCCCAAGAAAGTTACCTAATATAGCAACATTTCTGTGAACTTGTTCCTACTATATCCATCAGAAATTAACAGACCATAGTCATTCCTGGGCATCCCCAGAACGTTAAATAGCTTATCTGTTCTTCTTGGATTATTGTTCCCCCTTCCTTAATTGCTCTCTACTGCTAGATCCCCTACATTCTACATTATAAACCATTTGTTTTACATGTTTCAAAGTTCACATTAGTGGTAGCATACAATATTTCTCTTTTTGTGCCTGGCTTATTTCGCTCAGCATTATGTCTTCAAGGTTCATCCATGTTGTCATATGTTTCACCAGATCGTTCCTTCTTACTGCCGCGTAGTATTCCATCGTGTGTATATACCACATTTTATTTATCCACTCATCTGTTGAAGGACATTTGGGTTGTTTCCATCTCTTGGCAATTGTGAATAATGCTGCTATGAACATTGGCGTGCAGATATCTGTTCGTGTCACTGCTTTCCGATCTTCCGGGTATATACCGAGAAGTGCAATCGCTGGATCGAATGGTAACTCTATATCTAGTTTTCTAAGGAACTGCCAGACTGACTTCCAGAGTGGCTGAACCATTATACAGTCCCACCAACAGTGAATAAGAGTTCCAATTTCTCCACATCCCCTCCAGCATTTGTAGTTTCCTGTTTGTTTAATGGCAGCCATTCTAACCGGTGTTAGATGGTATCTCATTGTGGTCTTAATTTGCATCTCTCTAATAGCTAGTGAAGCTGAACATTTTTTCATGTGTTTCTTGGCCATTTGTATTTCCTCTTCAGAGAACTGTCTTTTCATATCTTTTGCCCATTTTATAATTGGGCTGTCTGTACTATTGTCATTGAGTTGTAGGATTTCTTTATATATGCAAGAGATCAGTCTTTTGTCAGATACATGGTTTCCAAACATTTTTTCCCATTGAGTTGGCTGCCTCTTTACCTTTTTGAGAAATTCCTTTGAGGTGCAGAAACTTCTAAGCTTGAGGAGTTTCCATTTATCTATTTTTTCTTTTGTTGCTTGTGCTTTCGGTGTAAAGTCTAGGAAGTGGCCGCCTAATACAAGGTCTTGAAGATGTTTTCCTACATTATCTTCTAAGAGTTTTATGGTACTTTCTTTTATATTGAGATCTTTGGTCCATTTTGAGTTAATTTTTGTGTAGGGGGTGAGGTAGGGGTCCTCTTTCATTCTTTTGGATATGGATATCCAACTCTCCCAGCCCCATTTGTTGAAAAGACCATTATGACCCAGTTCAGTGACTTTGGCGGCCTTATCAAAGATCAGTCGGCCATAGATCTGAGGGTCTATCTCTGAATTCTCAATTCGATTCCATTGATCTATATGTCTATCTTTGTGCCAGTACCATGCTGTTTTGGCAACTGTGGCTTTATAATAAGCTTCAAAGTCAGGGAGTGTAAGTCCTCCCACTTCGTTTTTCTTTTTTAGAGTGTCTTTAGCAATTCGAGGCATCTTCCCTTTCCAAATAAATTTGATAACTAGCTTTTCCAAATCCGCAAAGTAGGTTGTTGGAATTTTGATTGGGATTGCATTGAATCTGTAGATGAGTTTGGGTAGAATTGACATCTTAATGACATTTAGCCTTCCTATCCATGAACATGGAATATTTTTCCATCTTTTAAGGTCCCCTTCTATTTCTTTCAGTAGAGTTACGTAGTTTTCTTTGTATAGGTCTTTTACATCTTTGGTTAAGTTTATTCCTAGGTACTTGATTTTTTTAGTTGCTATTGAAAATGGTATCTTTTTCTTGAGTGTCTCTTCAGTTTGTTCATTTCTAGCATATAGAAACATTACTGACTTATGTGCATTAATCTTGTATCCCGCTACTTTGCTAAATTTGTTTATTAGCTCTAGTAGCTGTATCGTCGATTTCTCAGGGTTTTCTAGATATAAGATCATATCATCTGCAAACAATGACAATTTTACTTCTTCTTTTCCAATTTGGATGCCTTTTATTTCCTTGTCTTGCCGGATTGCCCTGGCTAGCACTTCCAGCACAATGTTGAATAACAGTGGTGACAGCGGGCATCCTTGTCTTGTTCCTGATCTTAGAGGGAAGGCTTTCAGTCTCTCACCATTGAGTACTATGCTGGCTGTGGGTTTTTCATATATGCTCTTTATCATGTTGAGGAAGTTTCCTTCAATTCCTACCTTTTGAAGTGTTTTTATCAAAAACGGACGTTGGATTTTGTCAAATGCTTTTTCAGCATCTATTGAGACGATCAATTGATTTTTCCCTTTTGACTTGTTAATGTGTTGTAATACATTGATTGATTTTCTTATGTTGAACCATCCTTGCATGCCTGGAATGAACCCCACTTGGTCATGGTGTATGATTTTTTTAATGTGTCTTTGGATTCGATTTGCAAGTATTTTGTTGAGGATTTTTGCATCTATATTCATTAGGGAGATTGGCCGGTAGTTTTCCTTTTTTGTAGCATCTTTGCCTGCTTTTGGTATTAGATTGATGTTAGCTTCATAAAATGAGTTAGGTAGTGTTCCATTTTCTTCAATGTTTTGAAAGAGTTTGAGTAAGATTGGTGTCAATTCTCTCTGGAAAGTTTGGTAGAATTCCCCTGTGAAGCCATCTGGCCCTGGGCATTTATTTGTGGGAAGATTTTTGATGACTGATTGGATCTCTTTGCTTGTGATGGGTTGGTTGAGGTCTTCTATTTCTTCTCTGGTCAGTCTAGGTTGTTCATATGTTTCCAGGAAATTGTCCATTTCCTCTACATTATCCAGTTTGTTGCCATACAGTTGTTCATAGTATCCTCTTATAATTTTTTTAATTTCTTCAGGATCTGCAGTTATGTCACGTTTTCCATTCATTATTTTGTTTATATGGGTCTTCTCTCTTTTTGATTTTGTCAGTCTAGCTAGGGGCTTGTCAATCTTGTTGATCTTCTCAAAGAACCAACTTTTGGTGATATTTATCCTCTCTACTGTTTTTTTTTTGTCCTTTATGTCATTTATTTCTGCTTTAACCTCGTTATTTCTTTTCTTCTACTTGGTTTAGTATTGGTTTGCTGTTCATTTTCTAGCTTCTTCAGTTGATCCATTAGTTCTTTGATTTTGGCTCTGTCTTCCTTTTTAATATATGCATTTAGTGCTATAAATTTCCCCCTTAGCACTGCTTTTGCTGCATCCCATAGGTTTTGGTATGTTGTGTTCTCCTTTTCATTCGTCTCTATATATTCAGCAATTTCTCTTGCTATTTCTTCTTTAACCCACTGATTGTTTAGGAGTGTGTTGTTTAACCTCCAGGTATTTGTGAATTTTCTAAGTCTCTGATGGTTATTGACTTCTAATTGTATTCCATTGTGGTCAGAGAATGTGCTTTGAATAATTTCAATCTTTTTAAATTTATTGAGGCTTGTTTTATGTCCCAGCATATGATCTATTCTGGAGAAAGTTCCGTAAGCACTAGAAAAGTATGTGTATCCTGGTGATTTGGGATGTAATGTCCTGTATATGTCGGTTAAATCTAATTCATTTATCAGATTGTTTAGGTTTTCAATTTCCTTATTGGTCTTCTGTCTGGTTGATCTATCTATAGGAGAGAGTGATGTGTTGAAGTCTCCCACAATTATTGTGGAAACATCAATTGCTTCCTTTAGTTTTGCCAGTGTTTCTCTCATGCATTTTGTGGCACCTTGATTGGGTGCATAGACATTTACGATTGTTATTTCTTCTTGTTGAATTGCCCCTTTTACTAGTATGTAGTGGCCTTCTTTGTCTCTCAAAACATCCCTGAATTTGAAGTGTATTTTATCTGAGATTAATATTGCTACACCTGCTTTCTTTTGGCTGTAGCTTGCATGAAATATTTTTTTCCATCCTTTCTCTTTCAGTTTCTTTGTGTCCCTGTGTCTAAGATGAGTCTCTTGTATGCAACATATTGATGGTTCATTTTTTTTGATCCATTCTGCGAATCTATATCTTTTAATTGGGGAGTTTAATCCATTTACATTCAATGTTATAACCGTGAAGGCATTTCTTGAATCAGCCATCTTATCCTTTGGTTTATGTTTGTCATATTTTTCCCCTCTGTCTATTAATATCCTTTATTTTACCCATACCGAATCTCTTTAGTACTGAACCTTTCTCCAAGTCTCTCTGTCCTGTCTTTGTTTCTCTGTCTGTAGGGCTCCCTTTAGTATCTCCAGTAGGGCAGGAGATTTGTTAGCAAATTCTCTCAGCATTTGTTTGTCTGTGAAAAATTTAAGCTGTCCCTCAAAATTGAAAGAGAGCTTTGCTGGATAAAGTATTCTTGGCTGGAAATTTTTCTCACTCAGAATTTTAAATATATCGTGCCACTGCCTTCTCGCCTCCATGGTGGCTGCTGTGTAGTCACTACTTAGTCTTATGCTGTTTCCTTTGTATGTGGTGAATTGCTTTTCTCTTGCTGCTTTCAGAACTTGCTCCTTCTCTTCTGTGTTTGACAGTGTGATCAGTATATGTCTCGGAGTGGGTTTATTTGGATTTATTCTATTTGGAGTTCGCTGAGCATTTATGATTTGTGTATTTATGTTGTTTAGAAGATTTGGGAAGTTTTCCCCAACAATTTCTTTGAATACTCTTCCTAGACCTTTACCTTTTTCTTCCCCTTCTGGGACACCAATGAGTCTTATATTTGGACGTTTCATATTATCTATCATATCCCTGAGGTCCATTTCGATTTTTTCAATTTTTTTCCCCATTCTTTCTTTTATGCTTTCATTTTCCATTCTGTCATCTTCGAGGTCACTGATTCGTTGTTCAACTTCCTCTAGTCTTGTACTATGAGTGTCCAGAATCTTTTTAATTTGGTCAACAGTTTCTTTAATTTCCATAAGATCATCCATTTTTTTATTTAGTCTTGCAATGTCTTCTTTATGCTCTTCTAGGGTCTTCTTGATTTCCTTTGTATCCCGTACTATGGTCTCATTGTTCATCTTTAGTTCTTTGAGTAGCTGCTCTAGGTGCTGTGTGTCTTCTGATCTTTTGATTTGGGTGCTTGGGCTTGGGTTATCCATATCGTCTGTTTTTTTCATATGCTTTATAATTTTCTGTTGTTTTTGGCCTCGTGGCATTTGCTGAACTTGATAGGGTTCTTTTAGGATTTGTAGACCAATTGAAGTCCTTATCTCTAATTTATCAGATCTACAGCTTCATGGAGTACACTTTCTCTAACTAACCAGCAGGTGGAGTCCACGAGCCACCTGTTCTCCACAAGCCAGTTCTCCCCTGCTTAGCCTTTTTGGTGAGTGGGGGAGTGAGTCTTGTGGGGTCCAATTGGTGTACCAAGCTTGCGTGTGTAGTTGGTGTTGCCTGCCCTGTATATGGGGCGTGTTTCTGGGCAGTCAGGGAGTGGGGGTAGCCCTAACAATCAAATCTCCCTGGTGATCCTAGAGTTTTAAAGCTGCTGCAATAGTCTAATCCTTCAGTTCAGTCCTGCCACAGTTTGTCTCTGCCACTGACCCACAAGTCCTTGGTATTGGCGTATGGCTCCTGAGACTTGCAAGTGGGCCCCTCTTCCAGGCTGTGCACCCGGGTCCTCTGTTGAGGGATGACTGTGCTATGTCACAGGTGAGTGCCGTCCCCCCAGGGCAGTTCTGGGCTGCTGGGCTGTGTAGGGAGGCTCCCAGTCTGCTGAAATGATGGAGATTTCGCTGATCTCAGCAGTTCCACGTTTTCATGAGTGTTGTATGAAGTATGCCCAAAGTCACATTGCTCCGTGGTGTCCAGTCCACGCAGTTCCTGGCTTTCTACCTACTTTCCTGGAGGAGTAACTAAAACATACAGCTCACCAGTCCGCCATCTTGCCCCGCCTTCACTGGAGAAAGGCCATCGGCATCTGGAAAACCTCTGTTATCTGAGAAGGACTGTAGCTGGCATCTGCTTGCTCCCAGGGTGCGTTTCAAAATGGCTTTCTCCCAAGTATCAGCATCCGCTTTCAAGACATCTTAAAAACGTATCTCTAAGCTGCAGCCAATGTCCGGGGTCCACAACTACAAGAATCTCTGACCTAAACCAACTAACCACCATAGGACTTTACAACACAAACAGTGATCTCAAATGTAAATGATGGACTATAGTTAACAGTGTAATTGTAATATCATTGCTTTATTAATTGTAACAATGGTACCACACTACTGCAAAATGTTAATAAAAGGAAAACTGTGTGTGTGAAATGGATATGTGGGAATTCTGCATTTTCTCTATGATTTTTCTGTAAACCTAAAAGTTCCCTACTAATTTTTTTAATCACATGAATATGTGTAAAATTTCCAATTTACATGAATTTTTAAGATAGTTCAGAAATTTCCACATTTGTGATCATCCCTTTAAGCTGTCTCCTGTGATTCCAAGATATTCATTCACTCCCTTCTGCCATTTGGAGGATTTCACTGTGAAAGTTAAAAAAATACTGGTACATTGGGGACTACTAGATTAGTAGGCTAAGCCCTCAATCTTGGGGCTTGACCTTACGAAGCCTGTTACTGCAAAGGAGAGGTTAAACCTACCTATAATTGTGCCTAAGAGTCACTACAGAGAACCTCTTTTGTTGCTCAGATGTGGCCCCTTTCTCTAAGCCAACTTGGCAGGTGGACTTGCTGCCCTTCCCCCCATGTGGGACATGATGCCCACGGGTATAAATCTCCTTGGCAATGTGGGACATGACTCCCAGGGATGAGTCTGGACCTGGCATCATGGGATGGAAAAAGCCTTCTTGACCAAAAGGGGGAAGAGAAATGAAGCAAAGTAAAGTTTCAGGGACTGAGAAATTTCAAATGTAGTCAAGAGGTCATTCCGGAGGTTATTCTTATGCATTATACAGATATTCCTTTTTAGTTTTTAGTGCATTAGAATAGCTAGAAGGGAATACCTGGAACTGCTGAACTGCAATCCAGGAGCCTTGATTCTTGAAGACAAGTGTATAACCATATAGCTTATACGGTGTGACTGTGATTGTGAAAACCTTGTGGCTCACACTCCGTTCAGCCAGTATATGGACCGATGAGTGGAAAAATGGGGCCAAAAAATTAAATGAATAATAGGGGAGAAGGATTTTTTGGGGTGTTCTTTTTTACTTTTAGTCTTATTCTTATTTTTATTTATTATCATTATTATTGCTTTTGGAGTAATGAAAATGTTCAAAAATTGATTGTGGTGATGTACAACTATATGATGATATTATGAACAAGTGACTGTACACTTAGGATGACTGGATTGTATGTGACTATACCTCAATCAAATTGCAAGGAAAATAAAAAGTACTGATATAGTGGAAGTAAAACAACAACAACAACCCAGAGCCTGGGGTATAACACATGGTTTCAAGTGCCAGATCTACCCCTTACATACTAATTGTGTGACTTTGACCAGGTCCCTCACCTCTCATTTCCTCACCAGCAGACTGAGAACATACAACTTGTGATTTTATATACCACCTAAATTATAAGTGTTTATTCAATGCAAAGCAGAAGTAATATTTCATGATATGAGTTTTAATCTACTGTAAATAATATAGAAACCCTGGGAAAATATAAATTTATATCTCAAAAAGTATGATGTCTCTTCCATATTAAATTTTCCTTCCTTTCCTGGCATTAAAAAAGATATTAGATTAGTGGAGCTATATATGTTTTCTGCAGCAACACAGAAGTAAAAAAGCTACGGGCAAGGGAGATGCTGCAGACCCAGGACTCAGAGCAGCTCGGAGGTGGTGAATAATAGCTCTTTGAGTCTGCAATAAAAAATGGCCTCCAATAAAACTACATTGCAAAAAATGGGAAAGAAGCAGAATGGAAAGAGCAAAAAAGTTGAAGAAGCAGAGGCTGAAGAATTTGTGGTGGAAAAAGTACTGGATTGACGTGTAGTGAATGGGAAGGTGGAGTATTTCCTGAAGTGGAAGGGATTTACAGATGCTGACAATACTTTGGAGCCTGAAGAAAATTTAGATTGCCCAGAATTAATTGAAGCATTCCTTAATTCTCAAAAAGGTGGTAAAGAAAAAGATGGTACCAAAAGAAAATCTTTATCTGACAGTGAGACTGATAACAGCAAATCAAAGAAGAAAAGAGATGCTGCTGACAAACCAAGAGGCTTTGCTAGAGGTCTTGATCCTGAATGCATAATTGGTGCCACAGACAGCAGTGGAGAATTAATGTTTCTCATGAAATGGAAAGATTCAGATGAGGCAGACTTGGTGCTAGCAAAAGAGGGAAACGAATTGTCCTCAAATTGTAATTGGTTTTTATGAAAAGAGACTAACTTGGCATTCTTGTCCAGAAGATGAAGCTCAATAATTGTTTTGCATTGCTTTTTATATATATTTATATATATCAAATCTGGATCTTGGTTTTTTGATTTATTAGTGTGAAGAATAACTATGTTCTAATGGAAATCAAGTTTGATATGTTTGTTTTGAAGTAGTATTATTGGGGGAGTTAGCTTTTTGGGGGATATCGGTTTTTGTTTTGTTTTTGCCTCAGTATCACTGGTTACTTTGAACAAATAAAAGCTTTCTGTAGTTGCCTCATCCATCAGAAAAGACCATTTGATACCATGGTATATTATTTCCTTTGCATTAGAGAACAGCTTTTCTAAATGTGAGGAAAATTTTCCATAGTCAATACTGAATCAGAACTTGTGTTTAACCCCATATACACTTAAGGAGACCATTCTGACCATTCTAGGTTTTTTTGCTTATTTTTTGTGAGTGTATATATAAATATATATGTAATTTTTATTTTTTATTATTTTTTACATTCATCAAAAACAAAACCATTCAAAACAAAAATGGTACTTCAAAACCATGGACAAATCCATGCTGCTTCTGGGATGCCATCATTCTGAGCAAGAAATCACTTCAAGTTAAACTGAAAATTTTCCTGAAATCATAAATTTTCAAACCAAACAGATGATTCAGTAATTAATTGGACAATTTAAATATAATACAAAATAATTTAAATTACATAATTTAAAGCAGAGCAAAATCCGTGTCTATATCATATAAATGGAAAATACTTGCAAAACTCTGAAAGGAAAATCTACACAACCAACAATCTCCCCACCCAGATGAGAAAACAATGAAAATAATGTGTTTTCATTAGCCAAGCAAGGCTTAGTTAAGTGGGCATTTAAAGGTTCCTTCTATAAAGCCATTCCTTTACAGAACTTTGAAATCCCTGTGCTGTACTGACTAAAAAGGTCATGATTCATGGAAACCTAATCAGATGATTAAAGATGTTGTAGTTCAGGACATGTTGGCATAAATGGGTAAACAGACTTTTGTAATTTAAACTGTTGACCTGCATGTTTTTTCTTTACCCCAACATATTTCTTACATGTAGCCTCAGTCTTTTCAGTATTTGAGTTCAGCAGAAGCCAGGAAAACAATAACTTCATAGTAATCAGAATGTTATCCAACTGTATGTTGTTTACGTTATTGTAAATAATGGTGAACAGTGGTCAATAAATAGTGCTATATTGGTTTAAAAAAAAAAAAGCTAAGGGCAAGATAATGGGATTTGAATTTATAAGGAGATAGGAAAGTTAATGTCACTATATTTAACCTCTCGAGAAGAAGCAAGAATGATCCTAGGAATTAAAAGAAGATTGGATTGCTTCCTGAATGTTGCTGGACAGGACAAGATCAAGACATAACAAGTTGGTCTTCCACAGCTCTGCTGTGGAGAATTAAAAGAATTATCTGGTTCACTGTTGTGCCAGTTTGAATATATTATGTCTCCCCAAACACCATTATCTTTGATGTAATCTTGTGTGGGCAGACGTATCAGTGTTGATTAGATTGTAATTCTTCGAGTGTTTCCATGGAGATGTGCCCCACCCAACTGTGGGTGATGACTCTGATTGGACAGTTTTCGTGGAGGTGTGGCCCTGCCCATTCAGCCTGGGCCTTGATGAGTTTACCGGAGCACTATATAAGCTCAGACAGAAGGGGCGAGCTTGCTACAGCCAAGAGGGACACTTTGAAGAATGCACAGGAGCTGAGACAGACATTTTGAAGATGGTTGTTGAAAGCAGACTTTTGCTCCAGAGAAGCTAAGAGAGGACAAATGCCCCAAGAGCAACTAAGAATGACATTTTTGAGGAACTGCAGCCTAGAGAGGAACGTCCTAGGAGAAAGCCATTATGAAACCAGAACTCTGGAGCAGACGCCAGCCATGTGCCTTCCCAGCTAACAGAGATTTTCTGGACATCAGTGGCCATCTTCCAGTAAAGGTACCCCATTGTTGATGACTTACCTTGGACACTTTATGGCCTTAAGACTGTAACTTTGCAACCAAATAAATCCCCTTTATAAAAGCCAATCCATTTCTGGTGTTTTGCATTCTGGCAACATTAGACAAATCAGAACAACTGTCTTGACCAAACTATAAAAAATGGAGTTGTCCACCAGTAACAAAGGCAGAGAAAAGTAGGAAATCTGAAATGCAAATAAGGAAGGGGCCTGGATGCCAAATTTAAAGATCACCAGATACAAGGAAGAAAAGCAAATATTTCAGGGTCTAAAGACTAACTTGCTAAATTGAAGGTGTAGCAGCAAATTTCTACTTAAAAAATCCAAATACATGGATAAAAACAGAATTAACTGTCAAAAAGGAAGAATATTTCAAACACTCTTAGCGAAGGTTTGGAGGCATACAGGGGCTTTCTCTTCCTTTCAACCCCAATTGCATATTATTGGCCCAAGTGGAATTGTTATTTGCACAAAAACCTTTTGGAAAGTCTGTGAAACAGAGTTTGGTTGAACTAATTCTTGACAAAAAAACCTTGCAAATGGTTATAAGCATATGTTCTGTATTACAGTTAGTCTTGGACAAAACGATCTTTACCAGATTTTGTCTAAGTTTCTCGAACTCTTGACGTTCAAATATTCTCTTTGCTCCAAAAGAATTAATATGCTAATAACAGTTTTTTGCAATAGAGACAACTACAGAAATTACAAGTGAACATTTATCTCCTATTATCATAACACTAGTATAATTATAGTAAAAGGGTTGGAAATAATAGCTCTTTAAATAAAATCAAGAAAACGTATAGAAATTTATTTTTTCTGAGAATGCAAATTAATATTTCTTTCTTTGATTCCCTTATACTTCTGAATGAAGAGCTGCTTATTAAAACTTTAAATAGTGACGATGATTGCATAACTAGGTGATGATACTGTGAGACACTGATTATATACTTTGGAGGGATTATACGGTATGTGTCTATATCTCAAGAAAACTTGCAGTTAAAAAAAAGAACTTTAAATAAACCTTTTTAAAATACACCACTCTGGTGATGAGCCATTTTTTCTTATTTTATCGGCATTCTAAAATGATAATGCATCTCCTAGTCATAGGCTGGCTCCTCTGACTCCGCTTTTGTGGGGATGCATTTGCTTTGTCAGACAGCATGGTACCGTGGAAGGTGAACTCAACTAGCCTCCAAAGCTCTGGGTTCCTGTACCGTCATTGACACTAATAAGCTCTGTAATCTCTCTTGATCCCAATTTTCTTAATTGTAGAACTAAAGCACTCAATAAAATTCGTGTTTCTAATTTGTACTTATTCAGTCCCTAGATAATGTTCTGAGTGTGTGATGGTTAGGTTCCTGCATCAACTTGGCCAGGTGATGGTGCCCAGCTGTTTGGTCAAGCTAGCACTGGCCTAATTGTTACTGTGAGAACATTTTGTGAACCTAAATCATCAGTAAGTTGACTGCATCTATAGCTGATTATATCTATAATCAACTGAGGAGATTGCCTTCAACAAGGGGAGACATCTCATCCAATCAGTTGAAGGCTTTAAAAGGAGAAGTGATGAATTCAGCAATCAGCAGGAATAATTGTCATCTATATTTCAGCCAGTCAGCTTCTCCTGGGGAGTTCATTGATAACATTCATCATAGCTCCCAGCTAGCAGCCTGCCCTATAGAACTTGGACTCATGTATCTCCACAGTTGCATGAGACAATTTTTTTAAATCTCATAATATTTACAGTTCTGTTTCCCTAAAACAGATTAATACAGCATGCATTTGATTTCATGAACTCCTTAAAATAACTCTGGGATCCCCCTAAGAATCTGAAGTTCATTAGTGCCAACCTCTCAACAAAGATTCTTTAAGGACCTCATCAAGTCTAAGATTCTATTATTCTAGAGTTGGAGCAAAAGATGGAATAAGAAGAAATGACCCAAAAACTACTTACTTTTCAAAGATACGTCTGATAATCAGTAAGGCAAAAGCATATGGAATTGTCATGTATAAATGAGAAGGTTTTACAAAGACGAGTCCATCATGATCTTCAAGATCTGACCACTTCATTGTTGGAGGAAGCCAGAATCTTTCCAACCAGAAAAATTCTTTAAATGTCTGAAACATTCTAGAGGTGTGGAAAAAGAATACATTAGCTTATAAAATAAACAAACACTGAAAATTGAGATAGCATTCAACACCATTCACTCAGAATACCTAAATCAGAAAGCTTTCAAAATAAGGCAAGAATGGAAAATTAATATATAACCAGTTTCAGGATGCTTCATTGGCTGTGGCAAAGTAAACTGAAGTTTAACACACTACTGTTGACACTTTCAGCGGCACATAACGTGAATATTACGGATATGTGGTTTCCTCTTTTATGATTCTATGGTACAAGAAATAATTTAACAATAGGCTTTACAATTTCAACATACAAAAGCTCCAAGTATGTATAAATCTTCACTAGTATCCTAAGAACTTCCCTAGGAGACAAAGAACAAGCACATTTAACTTCACATAATATTAAAGAGTTTCAATTAGTCTATTTCAACACATATTTATTGAAATTCTGCTATTTGTTGAACACTGTGCTAGGAACTGGGGATACAGTGGTTAATAAGACAGTGTTTCTGCCTTGAGGATCTTGTAGTCTTGTGGGCGAAGGATTTTGACACAATTTTTAGGTACAATAAAAAAGCTATATATAAGGTGCTTTGGGAAGAGGATGATGGGTCCTGAGTCCAACCAGGAGGTGCCAGGGAAAGATGATCGCAACAGATGGTCCCCGAGATGCCCTGGACGGTAAGTAGAAATAAACCAGAGAAAAGAAGAAAAATGGGAAGGAAGGAATAGTTGTTGTAAGGAGAAAATATACTATGTTCAAGTAATCAGAAGCATAGACTAATACAGAATTAGATGTTTTCATCTCATTTTTTGGGCTGTGACATTTTGATCTTGTCATTTTGCCCTTGAGGGTGTTTTGATTTCATCCTTTGGTGTTTAAACTGAGAAAGGGGTCAAATGTCCTCAGATTCACAACAGGGTGGTCAAAACAACTCTATAAAAATCTCTTAATTTATTTTATTTTGGAGTAATGAAAATGTTTAAAAATTGATTGTGGGGATGAATGCACAACTATATGAAGATACTGTGAACAACTGACTATACTTTGGATGATTATCTGGTATATGAATATATCTCAATAAAATTGTATTTTTAAAAAATCTATTAATTTGGAAATAACATGGTGTACATGGAAAACTATAAGAAGCTTGGTACTACTATAGCATAATAATATAAGATTTGGAATGGTGGGTTATAAGTCAGTGCCCAGACAGTCCTGGTTTATTGTCCTGGCATAATTATTAATAGCTTTCCCTTTCCCTTTCAAAAGTGTCCCAGTTTGGTTGATGGGACAGGTAGGATTAGGGCTTGTATTCCATGCTAAGGAGCTTGGACTTTGGCTAATGGAATCCACTGAAGAGTATTATGCAGAGGAATAAAATAGTCAGATATTTTAGAAAGGTTTCCTACTGTTAGTTTCTTTCAACAATAAAGTGGTCAGATCTTGAAGATCATGATGAACTCATCTTTGTAAAATCTTATCATTTATACATGACAATTCCAAAAACTTTATTTTGCCTCATCATATCCACTGTTTATAGAAAGGTTCATCCCTAGTCCAGTCACATCAACATCTACAGGGCAGTTTCTTTGGAGAAAGGCTGTCTTCTTTTTTGTGTACAAGCCCTGCACTACAATTTCTACCCTGAGATGGGGGTAAGTCCCATTTACAAAGTTTAGCAAATATGGTGGAGTAAATATGAGTAAACAAAGGTTTATTGAACACTTCCTCTTTATTAGGGTTTGAGGCTACAAAAAGGAAAGGGATGATCCTGAACTTCAGGCAGCTTTACACTGGGACTGATGGGGATCTAGACTAGGGAGGGGGCAGTGAAAACTGATGAAAAAGTTATTAGGAAGGAAGAATTAACAAACTCTGGTGGTGTACTTGATAAGGTAATTGAGGATTCAAGCCTGGTTGCCTGGGCCATCTGACAAAAGTGACCAAAAGAGGAAATTAAGAGAGGACATCTGCTTTGAAGGGCACACCTAGATATAACTCAGAACCAGAATAGGCTCAAGTCTTTGAATCACACTCCAGCTTAAATGCAAACTTTCTACAGAACTTAGAGACCAACCCAGGCCTTAGGAATTCTCTGTAATGGACAAAAGTTGTACCAGGCCTGTGTCCTTAACTGCACCAGAACTTGGTAGGCCTGCAATGGCAAACATATTTTTAACTAGAAAATTGCCTCAGCATGTTTGTTACCTTACTAGCTCCAAATTTTAATAGCCTAGGTAGGGCTCAGGGAACAAATAGTAGGAAAAATGTGTAATAACTATTATACAAAATAGTTTGCTCACCCCTGAAATGCAACTCCAGGCAGTACAGATGATTTTTGTCCTGCATCAAATATAACTAATCAAAGAGTGTACAATGGTTTTGTAGGGTTATCACACTAAACTGTTATACATAAGCAATGAATCAGGATCTGTTGAAAACTATAGTAACTTTAATATCCAGAAACTGAAAATATTTAAAGGGAAGCAGAAGGAACTCAGAAGTTCAGGGTGGCTCCTTGGAAAATGTTTTCAAACTAAGAAAAAATATATCTATATTTTTCACTCTATGTCTTTTGTCACCAAACATCAATTATTGCTGCTTCAAAAAAGTCAAGAACCTCTTCCTCACACTATACATAAAAATTAACTCAAAATGAATCAAAGATCTAAATGTAAGACCTAAAACTATAAACTCATAGAAGAAAACACAGGAGTAAATCTTTGTGAACTTGGATGAGGCAAAGCCTTCTTAGATATGCCATCCAAAGCACAAATAAAAAGGAAAACTGGATAAACTGGACTTCATAAAAATTAAAACATTTTGTGATTCAATGGATACCATCAAGGAAATGAAAAGGCAACCTACAGAATGGGAGAGAAGATTTGCAAATCATATACTGATAAAGGATGTATATTTAGAACATATAAAGAATTCTGACAACTCAACAAAAAGACAAATAACCCAACAGAAAAATGGGCAAAAGACCTGAATAGACATTTCTCCGAAGATAAATGAATGGTCAATAAGCACACGAAAAGAGGTTTGACATCATTAGCCATCAGGAAAACACAAATTAAAACCACAGTGCAATACCACTTTATACCTACTGGGATGGCTATAATAAAAACGACGAACAATAACAAGTATTGCTTAGGATGTAGAGAAATGGGAACCCTCATACACTGCTGGTCGGAATATAAATGTAAATGGTGCAGTCACTTTGGAAAATAATCTGCCAGCTCCTCAAAACGTTAAAGTGTTACCATATGATCTGGCAATTCCACTCCTAGTTATATACACAAGGGAATTGAAAACATGCGACCACACACAAAAAAACTGTACATAAATACTAATTGCATCATTATTTATTATAGCCCAAAAAAGGAAACAAACCAAATACCCATCAACTGATGAATGAGTAAACAAAGTGTGGTATATACCTACAATGGAGTATTATTCAACCATAGAAAGCAATGAAAGCAACCATAGAAAGCCCAAGATCCAGGCAGCCCAGAACATCTCCAAGACTATTGACAAATCACAGAACCATATCCATTTTACTCCTGACAACCTTGTGCTGAACCTACAGGATGAGAGTTTCACCTGGGCATGCAAAAGCCTCATCATGAGTCTGGTAACCAAGAACTCCAAACCCAAAGAGGCTGTGAATCTGCTTCTCCTCTGCTTGTCAAGGAGCCAACTAGGGGTCCAGGGTACCTCACCCCATCCCCAGTATCAGGTGATGGCCTTCTATGTATTTGTCTTCCCACCCCTCTTGGATGAAGAAAGACTGGCCCTTTCCTGGGGGATGACTTTCCTCTTCCCTGTGTTGGTCAGGGGTGTTAGGATGGTGTGTGATTTTTCAGTGATTTCCTAGAGTGTTGGTTCCTTCTCTCAAGGTTGGGAGGAGATAACCAGCATTCCAGGAATTCTCAATAAATTTTTATTACTAAAAGAAAAAAACAAAAACAAAAAGCAACAAACGTATGGATTATGATACAATATGGATGAACCTTAAAAACATTATGCGGGCGGGGCAAGATGGCAGACTGGTGAGCTGTATGTTTTAGTTACTCCTCCAGGAAAGTAGGTAAAAAGCCAGGAACTGCGTGGACTGGACACCACAGAGCAATCTGTCTTTGGGCATACTTCATACAACACTCATGAAAACGTGGAACTGCTGAGATCAGCGAAATCTGTAAGTTTTTGCGGCCAGGGGACCCGCGCCCCTCCCTGCCAGGCTCAGTCCCGGGGGAGGAGGGGCTGTCAGCTCCAGGAAGGAGAAGGGAGAATTGCAGTGGCTGCTCTTACCGGAAACTCATTCTACTGATTCAAACTCCAACCATAGATAGACTGAGGCCAGACACCAGAGACTCTGAGAGCAGCCAGCCCAGCAGAGAGGAGACAGGCATAGAAAAAAAAACAACACGAAAAACTCCGAAATAAAAGCAGAGGATTTTTGGAGTTCTGGTGAACACAGAAAGGGGAAGGGCGGAGATCAGGCCTTGAGGCGCATATGCAAATCCCGAAGCAAGGCTGATCTCTCTGCCCTGGGCACTTTTCCTTAATGGCCCTGGTTGCTTTGTCTATTAGCATTTCAATAACCCATTAGATCTCTGAGGAGGGCCGTTTTTTTTTTTTTTTTTTTTTTTTTTTTTTAAATCCTTTTTGCTTTTTCTAAAACAATTACTCTAAGAAGCTCAATACAGAAAGCTTCAAAGAATTGAAATTTGGGCACGTCAAGTCAAGAGCAGAACTAAGAGAGCTCTGAGACAAAAGGCAATAATCCAGTGGCTGAGAAAATTCACTAAACAACACAACTTCCCAAGAAAAGGGGGGTGTCCGCTCACAGCCACCATCCTGGTGGACAGGAAACACTCCTGCCCATCGCCAGCCCCATAGCCCAGAGCTGCCCCAGACAACCCAGTGTGACGGAAGTGCTTCAAATAACAGGCACACACCACAAAACTGGGCGTGGACATTAGCCTTCCCTGCAACCTCAGCTGAATGTCCCAGAGCTGGGAAGGGGGAGCAGTGTGAATTAACAGAGCCCCATTCAGCCATCATTTGAGCAGACTGGGAGCCTCCCAACACAGCCCAGCAGCCCAGAACTGCCCTGGGGGGACGGCACTCACCTGCGACATAGCACAGTCATCCCTCAACAGAGGACCCGGGGTGCACAGCCTGGAAGAGGGGCCCACTTGCAAGTCTCAGGAGCCATACGCCAATACCAAAGACTTGTGGGTCAGTGGCAGAGACAAACTGTGGCAGGACTGAACTGAAGGATTAGACTATTGCAGTAGCTTTAAAACTCTAGGATCATCAGGGAGATTTGATTGTTAGGGCCACCCCCCCCTCCCCGACTGCCCAGAAACACGCCCCACATACAGGGCAGGCAACACCAACTACACACGCAAGCTTGGGACACCAATTGGGCCCCACAAGACTCACTCCCCCACTCACCAAAAAGGCTAAGCAGGGGAGATCTGGCTTGTGGAGAACAGGTGGCTCGTGGACGCCACCTGCTGGTTAGTTAGAGAAAGTGTACTCCACGAAGCTGTAGATCTGATAAATTAGAGATAAGGACTTCAACTGGTCTACAAACCCTAAAAGAACCCTATCAAGGTCAGCAAATGCCACGAGGCCAAAAACAACAGAAAATTATAAAGCATATGAAAAAACCAGACGATATGGATAACCCAAGCCCAAGCACCCAAATCAAAAGACCAGAAGAGACACACCTAGAGCAGCTACTCAAAGAACTAAAGATGAACAATGAGACCCTAGTACGAGATATGAAGGAAATCAAGAAGACCCTAGAAGAGCATAAAGAAGACATTGCAAGACTAAATAAAAAAATGGATGATCTTATGGAAATTAAAGAAACTGTTGACCAAATTAAAAAGATTCTGGACACTCATAGTACAAGACTAGAGGAAGTTGAACAACGAATCAGTGACCTGGAAGATGACAGAATGGAAAATGAAAACATAAAAGAAAGAATGGGGAAAAAAATTGAAAAACTCGAAATGGACCTCAGGGATATGATAGATAATATGAAACGTCCGAATATAAGACTCATTGGTGTCCCAGAAGGGGAAGAAAAGGGTAAAGGTCTAGGAAGAGTATTCAAAGAAATTGTTGGGGAAAACTTCCCAAATCTTCTAAACAACATAAATACACAAATCATAAATGCTCAGCGAACTCCAAATAGAATAAATCCAAAAAAACCCACGCCGAGACATATACTGATCACACTGTCAAACATAGAAGAGAAGGAGCAAGTTCTGAAAGCAGCAAGAGAAAAGCAATTCACCACATACAAAGGAAACAGCATAAGACTAAGTAGTGACTACTCAGCAGCCACCATGGAGGCAAGAAGGCAGTGGCACGATATATTTAAAATTCTGAGTGAGAGGAATTTCCAGCCAAGAATACTTTATCCAGCAAAGCTCTCCTTCAAATTTGAGGGAGAGCTTAAATTTTTCACAGACAAAGAAATGCTGAGAGAATTTGCTAACAAGAGACCTGCCCTACTGGAGATACTAAAGGGAGCCCTACAGACAGAGAAACAAAGACAGGACAGAGAGACTTGGAGAAAGGTTCAGTACTAAAGACATTCGGTATGGGTACAATAAAGGATATTAATAGAGAGAGGGAAAAATATGGCAAACATAATCCAAAGGATAAGATGGCCGATTCAAGAAATGCCTTCACGGTTTTAACGTTGAATGTAAATGGATTAAACTCCCCAATTAAAAGATATAGATTCGCAGAATGGATCAAAAAAAATGAACCATCAATATGTTGCATACAAGAGACTCATCTTAGACACAGGGACACAAAGAAACTGAAAGTGAAAGGATGGAAAAAAATATTTCATGCAAGCTACAGCCAAAAGAAAGCAGGTGTAGCAATATTAATCTCAGATAAAATAGACTTCAAATGCAGGGATGTTTTGAGAGACAAAGAAGGCCACTACATACTAATAAAAGGGGCAATTCAGCAAGAAAAAATAACAATCGTAAATGTCTATGCACCCAATCAAGGTGCCACAAAATACATGAGAGAAACATTGGCAAAACTAAAGGAAGCAATTGATGTTTCCACAATAATTGTGGGAGACTTCAACACATCACTCTCTCCTATAGATAGATCAACCAGACAGAAGACCAATAAGGAAATTGAAAACCTAAACAATCTGATAAATGAATTAGATTTAACAGACATCTACAGAACATTACATCCCAAATCAACAGGATACACATACTTTTCTAGTGCTCACGGAACTTTCTCCAGAATAGATCATATGCTGGGACATAAAACAAGCCTCAATAAATTTAAAAAGATTGAAATTATTCAAAGCACATTCTCTGACCACAATGGAATACAATTAGAAGTCAATAACCATCAGAGACTTAGAAAATTCACAAATACCTGGAGGTTAAACAACACACTCCTAAACAATCAGTGGGTTAAAGAAGAAATAGCAAGAGAAATTGCTAAATATATAGAGACGAATGAAAATGAGAACACAACATACCAAAACCTATGGGATGCAGCAAAAGCAGTGCTAAGGGGAAAATTTATAGCACTAAACGCATATATTAAAAAGGAAGAAAGAGCCAAAATCAAAGAACTAATGGATCAACTGAAGAAGCTAGAAAATGAACAGCAAACCAATCCTAAACCAAGTACAAGAAAAGAAATAACAAGGATTAAAGCAGAAATAAATGACATAGAGAACAAAAAAACAACAGAAAGGATAAATATCACCAAAAGTTGGTTCTTTGAGAAGATCAACAAGATTGACAAGCCCCTAGCTAGACTGACAAAATCAAAAAGAGAGAAGACCCATATAAACAAAATAATGAATGAAAAAGGTAACATAACTGCAGATCCTGAAGAAATTAAAAAAATTATAAGAGGATATTATGAACAACTGTATGGCAACAAACTGGATAATGTAGAAGAAATGGACAATTTCCTGGAAACATATGAACAACCTAGACTGACCAGAGAAGAAATAGAAGACCTCAACCAACCCATCACAAGCAAAGAGATCCAATCAGTCATCAAAAATCTTCCCACAAATAAATGCCCAGGGCCAGATGGCTTCACAGGGGAATTCTACCAAACTTTCCAGAAAGAACTGACACCAATCTTACTCAAACTCTTTCAAAACATTGAAAAAAATGGAACACTACCTAACTCATTTTATGAAGCTAACATCAATCTAATACCAAAACCAGGCAAAGATGCTACAAAAAAGGAAAACTACCGGCCAATCTCCCTAATGAATATAGATGCAAAAATCCTCAACAAAATACTTGCAAATCGAATCCAAAGACACATTAAAAAAATCATACACCATGACCAAGTGGGGTTCATTCCAGGCATGCAAGGATGGTTCAACATAAGAAAAACAATCAATGTATTACAACACATTAAAAACTCGAAAGGGAAAAATCAATTGATCATCTCAATAGATGCTGAAAAAGCATTTGACAAAATCCAACATCCGTTTTTGATAAAAACACTTCAAAAGGTAGGAATTGAAGGAAACTTCCTCAACATGATAAAGAGCATATATGAAAAACCCACAGCCAGCATAGTACTCAATGGTGAGAGACTGAAAGCCTTCCCTCTAAGATCAGGAACAAGACAAGGATGCCCGCTGTCACCACTGTTATTCAACATTGTGCTGGAAGTGCTAGCCAGGGCAATCCGGCAAGACAAAGAAATAAAAGGCATCCAAATTGGAAAAGAAGAAGTAAAACTGTCATTGTTTGCAGATGATATGATCTTATATCTAGAAAACCCTGAGAAATCAACGATACACCTACTAGAGCTAATAAACAAATTTAGCAAAGTAGCGGGATACAAGATTAATGCACATAAGTCAGTAATGTTTCTATATGCTAGAAATGAACAAACTGAAGAGACACTCAAGAAAAAGATACCATTTTCAATAGCAACTAAAAAAATCAAGTACCTAGGAATAAACTTAACCAAAGATGTAAAAGACCTATACAAAGAAAACTACATAACTCTACTAAAAGAAATAGAAGGGGACCTTAAAAGATGGAAAAATATTCCATGTTCATGGATAGGAAGGCTAAATGTCATTAAGATGTCAATTCTACCCAAACTCATCTACAGATTCAATGCAATCCCAATCAAAATTCCAACAACCTACTTTGCAGACTTGGAAAAGCTAGTTATCAAATTTATTTGGAAAGGGAAGATGCCTCGAATTGCTAAAGACACTTTAAAAAAGAAAAACGAAGTGGGAGGACTTACACTCCCTGACTTTGAAGCTTATTATAAAGCCACAGTTGCCAAAACAGCATGGTACTGGCACAAAGATAGACATATAGATCAATGGAATCGAATTGAGAATTCAGAGATAGACCCTCAGATCTATGGCCGACTGATCTTTGATAAGGCCCCCAAAGTCACCGAACTGAGCCATAATGGTCTTTTCAACAAATGGGGCTGGGAGAGTTGGATATCCATATCCAAAAGAATGAAAGAGGACCCCTACCTCACCCCCTACACAAAAATTAACTCAAAATGGACCAAAGATCTCAATATAAAAGAAAGTACCATTAAACTCCTAGAAGATAATGTAGGAAAACATCTTCAAGACCTTGTATTAGGAGGCCACTTCCTAGACTTTACACCCAAAGCACAAGCAACAAAAGAGAAAATAGATAAATGGGAACTCCTCAAGCTTAGAAGTTTCTGCACCTCAAAGGAATTTCTCAAAAAGGTAAAGAGGCAGCCAACTCAATGGGAAAAAATTTTTGGAAACCATGTATCTGACAAAAGACTGATATCTTGCATATATAAAGAAATCCTACAACTCAATGACAATAGTACAGACAGCCCAATTATAAAATGGGCAAAAGATATGAAAAGACAGTTCTCTGAAGAGGAAATACAAATGGCCAAGAAACACATGAAAAAATGTTCAGCTTCACTAGCTATTAGAGAGATGCAAATTAAGACCACAATGAGATACCATCTAACACCGGTTAGAATGGCTGCCATTAAACAAACAGGAAACTACAAATGCTGGAGGGGATGTGGAGAAATTGGAACTCTTATTCATTGTTGGTGGGACTGTATAATGGTTCAGCCACTCTGGAAGTCAGTCTGGCAGTTCCTTAGAAAACTAGAGATAGAGCTACCATTCGATCCAGCGATTGCACTTCTCGGTATATACCCGGAAGATCGGAAAGCAGTGACACGAACAGATATCTGCACGCCAATGTTCATAGCAGCATTATTCACAATTGCCAAGAGATGGAAACAACCCAAATGTCCTTCAACAGATGAGTGGATAAATAAAATGTGGTATATACACACGATGGAATACTACGCGGCAGTAAGAAGGAACGATCTGGTGAAACATATGACAACATGGATGAACCTTGAAGACATAATGCTGAGCGAAATAAGCCAGGCACAAAAAGAGAAATATTATATGCTACCACTAATGTGAACTTTGAAAAATGTAAAACAAATGGTTTATAATGTAGAATGTAGGGGAACTAGCAGTAGAGAGCAATTAAGGAAGGGGGAACAATAATCCAAGAAGAACAGATAAGCTATTTAACGTTCTGGGGATGCCCAGAAATGACTATGGTCTGTTAATTTCTGATGGATGTAGTAGGAACAAGTTCACTGAAATGTTGCTATAGTATGTAACTTTCTTGGGGTAAAGTAGGAACATGTTGGAAGTTAAGCAGTTATCTTAGGTTAGTTGTCTTTTTCTTACTCCCTTGCTATGGTCTCTTTGAAATGTTCTTTTATTGTATGTTTGTTTTCTTTTTAACTTTTTTTTTCATACAGTTGATTTGAAAAAAGAAGGGAAAGTTAAAAAAAAAAAAAAAAGAAAAAAGACAAACAAGGAAAAAAAAAAACAAAACAAAACGATGTAGTGCCCCCTTGAGGAGCCTGTGGAGAATGCAGGGGTATTCGCCTACCCCACCTCCATGGTTGCTAACATGACCACAGACATAGGGGACTGGTGGTTTGATGGGTTGAGCCCTCTACCATAAGTTTTACCCTTGGGAAGACGGTTGCGGCAAAGGAGAGGCTAGGCCTCCCTGTATTTGTGCCTAAGAGTCTCCTCCTGAATGCCTCTTTGTTGCTCAGATGTGGCCCTCTCTCTCTGGCTAAGCCAACTTGAAAGGTGAAATCACTGCCCTCCCCCCTACGTGGGATCAGACACCCAGGGAAGTGAATCTCCCTGGCAACGTGGAATATGACTCCCGGGGAGGAATGTAGACCCGGCATCGTGGGATGGAGAACATCTTCTTGACCAAAAGGGGGATGTGAAAGGAAATGAAATAAGCTTCAGTGGCAGAGAGATTCCAAAACGAGCCGAGAGATCACTCTGGTGGGCACTCTTACGCACACTTTAGACAACCTTTTTTAGGTTCTAAAGAATTGGGGTAGCTGGTGGTGGATACCTGAAACTATTAAACTACAACCCAGAACCCATGAATCTCGAAGACAGTTGTATAAAAATGTAGCTTATGAGGGGTGACAGTGGGATTGGGAATGCCATAAGGACCAAACTCCACTTTGTCTAGTTTATGGATCGATGTGTAGAAAAGTAGGGGAAGCAAACAAACAGACAAAGGTACCTAGTGTTCTTTTTTACTTCAATTGCTCTTTTTCACTCTAATTATTATTCTTGTTATTTTTGTGTGTGTGCTAATGAAGGTGTCAGGGATTGATTTAGGTGATGAATGTACAACTATGTAATGGTACTGTAAACAATCGAAAGTACAATTTGTTTTGTATGACTGCGTGGTATGTGAATATATCTCAATAAAATGATGATTAAAAAAAACAAAAAAAACAAAAAAAAAAACATTATGCTAAGTGAAAGAAGCCAGACACAAAAGGTCCCAAATTGTGTGATTCCATTTATAGAAAATGTCCAGAATAGGGAAATATATAGAGACAGAAAGTAGGTTAGTAGTTCCTTAGTGCAGGTGAGGAGGAGGGAGTTGGGGACACATGGGGGTGACTGCCAATGAGACAAGTTTCTTTTGAAATGTTCAATGGATGCACAATTGTGAATACACCAAAACCCATTGAATGTAAACTCTCGATGGACAAATTATATGGTATAAACTATATATATCTCAATTATACCCCACAAAGAAAAGTTAAAAAGCTTCCTTCTCAGGTTCACCGTTTTATCTTTTACCTTTTAACACATGGCCCATAGTGAACTTCATTCTAGAGCTTATTAGGTCATTTACAGAGCTTAAGCTTTAACTCCCATATATTACCTGATTCAATCTTGTGTTCATGAACACAGAAAAAATTTTTTTTAAAAATGAAGTAAAGACTATTTTCAGTTTCAGACTTCAGCAAGATTTTAAAGTCCATGACTTTCAGGAGGAAAAAAAAATAGCATGTTAAGAAGAAAGAAATCTCTTTCGAAGGCTCTCCTACATGACAGCCATTGAGTATAAGGGTGTTTAATAGACACTTAAGCCAAAATTTCAACACTAGGTGGTGGACCATAATAACCCAGTCTGTCCCTCCAGACAGCCTCTCCATCATCCCCTCATCTTCTCTCAAGATGAGGACAGAGTTGAAACAGAGGGAGAAATGAGGTTAAGAGAGCTGGGACAGGCATTCTCCTAACCCTGTATGCCACTCAGTCTATTAACAATACATAAATCATATTCTCTTGGCTTCTCAGCAGCTGCTCCGAAGACCACAAGCCTGTGCTAACCTGTGGCCAGTACTTCTGGCATCCAGTAGAGTCACCTTTCCCTGGCTCCAGTACATGAGACATGTCATTTTGGAGGCAGCCCCGTGCCCAGCCCTCATGCAAGGCAGGTGAAAGTGCTACATATGTGGAATTAAAGGGCCTTTCCCACTCTGAGAGCCAAGGCCAGATAATTCTCCACCTGCTGGCAGTCAGGACATGGGATTGCCTAGGCTTGGCCAGTTGGATGCTTTTTTCAGGACTTTGAACCTGGAGCTGATAATGGCAATGTCCTGACTAGGCTGTTGCTGAAAAGATGGCCATCTTTCTGCTTCTTGGCCTTCCTGATTCCCTTGGTTTCTACTGTCTTCCAAGTCTGGTCCACCAGCCTTCCTTCCATGCTGTGACGCTGCAAGTCCCAGTTACCTCCAATAAAGTCCTGTGTTTAAGATAGCGAGAAATGGGTAGACTCTGTTGCCTACAACCCCAAACTCTGATTGATATACCTAGCATCTTCCCCACTCTCCTTTAGGAGAAACTGATAGCTCCAATTCAGTTTTCCAAACCTTAAATATAGCTGAAGTTCCTGTTCTTAAGATTTTCTTCTAAAGATGGAATGGAGACGCAGGAACTCCCTTCCGTAACCAAGGAGGGATGGGCAGACTGTAGTGTTTGTGAACAGAAATTCTCTTGAAAAAAAAAAAAAAGCTTAGCCTCTGATCTCCTGCTGGCAAGAGGCATTCATTTGTCCCTTTTCCTTCTTGTTTTCTCTCCTGATTTTGCTACCGCTCTGCCTAAGTTTCACATCTGACAGTGGCACTCAGGACTGCTTGACTTTTTCTTGCTTACTGCAAAAGAAGCTTCTGGCCTCTCTGACACAGTCTTAAAAGGAGCTTGGTAGATGACAAGACACATTACCTACACAGTGAAAAGAACCATAAATTTATGCTGTGCTAAGTATTGCAATGTATCAATAAATACTCAGATGGAGAGTGTTTCAAAATAATAAGATGGAGAGAGAACCTTGATTTTTAAAAGTCCTATGAATTACTGCTCTAGAATAATCCTGAATATTTACAACAATGAATCTGTCATTCAGGGCCCTAGACTGTGAGTCATCCTCTTTGGGGACAGTCCAAGAAGCCCAATGACTCCCCACATTAAACTCTATTTATTTGGACGAACTCTAGGCTCTTCCAGCCGTTTAAAAACAAACTCTGTTGAAAACTCTTCAGCATCTCCACTTGTATTTACTTACTCTTTGGCCATTCTCAGTTCCCTTTTTTCCCTTCAGCTGCTCAAAGTCCCTTTCTCATCCCTTGTACATTCTCTAAGCACAGAAATAGCTGCAGTTATTTTTTAATAAGAGATATTTGCAAGAAATTTTTCTGATGTTATTTCTTTTTACTTTGGGGAAGCAGTAGTAATGATGGTGACATAACAGCCCCAGCTGTGTTTTCCCACCTGCTAATGCTATGCAATTTTTAAACCCTATTTTCAACTACAGCTGCTATTAGTTTGCAGGAAGAAAATCTAACTAGTGTAAGTTTTTATGACTCATTACTTTCTAACCTCATGGATGCAGAACTCAACAGGGTGGACACAGCCTGCTGGGCCACTTCCAAAGAGGAAGACCATCAAATTTGATCTTATGACTGATAAAATAAAAATAACTGGGCCTTGAGTTTATCGCTATTTGAAACAACATTTTTGTAAAGTACTTAAAAATGTGGCACTTGAACTTTTGCTGAGGTGAGAACTCCAAGTCAGACTGAGGCTTTGGACAGCTTCTGGTAACTATCTATCTGATCCCTACTGTAAACTCCACATCAGCTTAGAAAACATCTCTACAGAAAATATCTCTCAGATGGAGAAGAGTGATGATAAAAAATATCTCTATAGAACAGAAAATATCTCTCAGATATGAGTCAAATTGAAGTAAAAGCATATTCCTGAGTGACAGAGTGAAAGAAAAATTCTCCTGAATTGATGTTAATCTTGGAGTATTATTATGGTTGAAGGATGTGATTGTTGATAAGGGCTTCTGGAGATTGGGTGACCAGCTAGACTTTAGCTGGGCCAGAGTTCTCTGGTGAAGAGAAAGTAAGCTCCAGAAAAAAGAGGACCTTCTCTGTCTCGTTCACTTCTGTATACCCAAAGCTTGTCACACAAGTTCTAAATAATTGTTGAATGAATAGATAGAAAGCTTACTGTGGCTAGACAGGTTTTTGAACAATCAGGAATGATATTACAGCCAAAAATGCTGCCTAATGTAATTAACTACAAACAACTTTATTTTTATTAGTTGTACAACAATTCTTAAAATTTGGTGCAGGTAAACATGTTTACTTACATTAGTCTGTGTTAAAAAGAAATACTGATTATGCCTTTGTGCAAGTTTGGAACTGTATGTACCCCAGAAAAGGCCATGTTCTTTTAATCCATTCTTATGGGAGCAGATCTATTGTGGGTGGGACCTTTTGATTAGGTTGTTTCAATTGAGATGTGACCCAGCCCATTCAAGGTGGGTCTTAATCCTTGACTGGAGTCCTTTGAGAGGAGAAAGGGCAGAAACACATAGACAGAAAGCAGAGGAGAGAAATGACCAGAGAAGCAAGGAGGACCCACAGGAACTGGGGGAGAAAACCAATGAAACCAGAACCCAGGAGAGAAGGACCAGCAGATATCTCCATGTGCCTTCCCATGTGACAGAGGAACCCCAGATGCCAGCAGCCTTTCTTCAGAGAAGGTATCCTCTTGTTGATGCCTTAATTTGGACATTTTCACAGCCTTAGAATTGTAACTTGTAATGTAATAAACCCCCATTGTTAAAAGCCAACCCATTTCTGGTATACTGCATTCTGGCAGCTTTAGCAAACAGAAAAGCCTTTAAGATAAAACACCAAAGAAAACGTTAGCAGCTACTTGCTTCCTCTGAACAGTGTGAGGACTGCAACTATAAATTTTAAGTCCAAAAGCATTTAAAATAGTGCCATTTCAAATGGATAAAACAATATAAATGATAGAACAACTTAACTCTGAAGGATATCTATCATGATTATGTTAGTGCATAAAAAGTCTGTAACTGATGGATTTCTTATAGCTATAAGAAAACTGAAAAGAAAAAAAAACACCCTGTATACTTTGTTTAGAGAAGCAATTAACTTACAACAAGATTAAAAACAATTTTAAGTAATTCTCTCATAGTAAAATTCTCAATCATATTACTTTAAAGCCTCAAAGAAATTCAGAACAGACTTAGGGACAAAAAAGAAAACTTCAGAGTATTTATAACAAAAAAAAAAATATGGTATGTTAATACCTCAAAGATGTCATCAAGATGTCCCCAAATAATCATTTATTCTGTCTTTTTATTATACACACACACACACCCAGTTTCATCTGGGTACACGGCTCCCTATCAAGTAAGATAATATTTCTCAGCATCCTTTCTGGTTACATGTGGCCATGTGACTATGTCTGGGTAAATGACACAGGAGTGGAATTATTTGGGTTATTTCCCTAAAGACCAAGTTGCATGTGCTGGTTTCTTTCTCTTTCCTCTTGGTAGCTGAAATGGTGATGATAGGACAAGAACAATCTTTGAAGCCAATTTGCTCATCTGAACTGTTACATGTGAGAAAAATGAACTTGCATCTTAATTAAGTAATTGAATGTTAAAGCCTCTTTGTTATAACAGCTTAGACTGTGACTCCAATTAATATAAAGGGAAGAACATAAAATAGAAGTAAATACAAACTTTATTTATACTGCTTCCAGATAAAATCTGGAGACTTCTGCACATCAAAAAATACCATTAAGAAACTAAAAAGGCAAGGTGCAGACTGGAAGAAAGCATTTTCAATACATGTATCTGACAACTGAGTTGTACCCAGAATATAAGAATTGCAACTCAATAAAAAAAAAATTGGGCAATTCTTCCATAAGTCATTTGGGCACCTGCATTTCCATTAACATTCTGCGAGTGAGAAGCATCTGAAGTATTTGCTCTGCCTACGGAGATTCTTGTGTGGAGCTTGTACCAATTATCAATTTATTGCCTCACAGCTCCAAATTCCCCTTTTGTCTGCTCTGTGGAAATGGGTCTGGTCCCTTTACACATCTTCCCTTTGCCTACTAGCCCTGAAGCTTTGTCTGAAGAGAGACACTGCAGGAGGAAAGGGTTTTGCTTCGTGGTTCTGCTGTGCTAACAGTGAAGTGCTCCAGCAGCCCCCGGCAGCCAGCAGATTTCCCCAGCATTCCCCTCAGGGGTTTTGTGACAGAGTGCCCTGAGTGAGACAGCTCTCCCCAGAGCCCTAGGGGGACATACTTCTGGTAAGTTCTGGAGGGCTGGTTTCCAACAAGTTCCACTAATACCCTAGCGACTTCTCTGTGCCTTCTCCAACAAGGTCTGCATCTCAGCCCTGGCAGAGACTCTTCTTTGGGTGCTCTATCTCAGCCCCAGGGGAGGTGTCTGCTTCTTCATCTGCTCTTCCTATATTCTTTAGAGTTCTTCTTACTAGTCAGTGCTTCATTACTCTAATCCTGACTGAACCCAGACTGTCTTGATGTAAAAGTCCAACCATCTTTATGTGCTTACTCTAATACTAGATAACAAAGGCTCAGGTTCTTCTGAGAAAGCAAAAAAGACCCCTGAAGTTCAAATTAGAAGAGAGTGCCTTCTCGTTTTCCCCTTCCAATATTGTTTGTATAGTCTGGCAACATCTTTCCTGTCTTCTTGGCTATTTCCATGATTTTTCTTTACTTCACTTTTAGAAAGACATGATTCTGCCCTTTTGCTCTTACTGATTCTAAAGTTTAGATCAGTGTCCTCATAAGATAAGTATCACTTTCCACTAGGGCAATACATTGTTACTAAATATATTTAGGATATTTTTCCAGCAAAACTAATAAATCACTCAAATGCCAATTAGGTACTTGGCATCTGGATGAGGCTGAGTTCCCAATCAAGCCAGGGCTATCCCCTAGTTGCTATTCCCTTCCAATCTGATTTTTCTTGGGTTTGTAACACAACTTCACAATATGCCTTGTGGAAGATTGAATGATGTACCCCCAAAACCACATGTTCTTAATCTTAATCTGCATTTCTATAGGTATGAACTCACTGTAAAAAAAGGATCTCTTGAAGATGCTATTTTAGTTAAGGTGTGGCCCAACTGAATAAGAATGGATCCTAATCTGATTACCGGAGTCTTTTAAAAGCAAAATAAATTCAGACATAAGTAGAGAAAGCCACAGGGAGGAACTGGAAGCTGGGAGGAACTAGAAGCCGGAAGTCAAGGGAACCCAGAAGTGAAAGGAGAAGATATTGCCATGTGATGGGAAAGCCAAGGGACACAAGGATTGCCACCAAGCCAGCACCCAGAATGCTGCAGTCCTCGGGCAGAAAGCAACTCGTATTGTTTAAGCCAACCCATTGTGGGATATTTGTCATAGCAGCCAGGAAACTAAGACATGTCTTGACTGGATTGCCATCCAAACAACCCCCTTCTAGCCTAAATATTGAGCCAGTGAAGTTGAATTCCTGGAAAAGCCCAAGACAGAGTTATTGCTTCCTGTTTTCAGAAGAAACCCCACTTGGGGATGGCTCTGCCAGAAACCTATTCTCCAAAATGGCCCTAACTCTGTTTGGGAGGCAGCTCCTGACCTACCCTCCCCTTGAGCACACTCTCCTGTACCTGAGGCATCCTAGATGATTGGGCCTTTGCCTACTTTTCCAGGTGCATGATCTCTGATTCCACAAGCTGGTTTTACTTTCTGATGCTTCAAAGGAAAAGGCAGAGTTCTCTTTTAGCCTTGGAGCATGTGTACAGACTATTCCTTCTGCTCAGAATGCTCTTTTCCTGGGACTCTTCTCCTTACCCTTCAAGTCTCAATTTAAGCATTTCTATGTTTCTATGGTCTTGATCAAGGTCTTTCTGTTTCCCCATGACTCCTGCTTCCCCAAGGCTTCTAAAGCTAAATTACATACTCCTGTTATATGCTCTCATTGCTCCCTGTTCTTTTCCTTCATAACATATATCATTTGTAATTATACATTTGTCCACTGACTTGATTAAAATTGGGTTTCCTCCTGGACTTCAAGATCCACCAGCATAGGGACTATGCCTGTTTTGCCCACGGTTGCATCACTGATTTGGCATCAAGTAAGTGCTCGATAAATACTAAGGGAATGAATGCATGAACTTTGAATACAGCATGTTGAGTGAAATAAGCCAGACACAAAAAGATAAATATTGCTTCATCTCGCTCATATGAAATACCTAGAAGAAGCAAATTTCATAGAGATTGATGGTGGTTTATAGGTTACCAGGGGCCAGGGAAGGAACAGATAAGGTGGAAAAAGGGAGTCATAGCTTAATGAGCGAGTAGCTTGTTTGCGGTGATGGAAAAGGAAAGGTAAATTCAATGTCAGTAATGGTAGCACAAAACTGTGAATATAATTAATAGTACTGAATTGTACATTCAAGTGTGGTTAAAATGGGAAATTTTGAGCTTTATAACAATTACTACAATAAAAAGTTTATATATATATATATATATATATATATATATATATATATGTATATATTATGGGAAGCAGTATTACATAGACGTCAAGCACACAGACTTCAGGATCAGATTGCCTGAGTTCAAAGCCTGGTTCTGACACTTAACTAGCTATGTCCCTTGGACAACTAATTGTACCTCCTGTTAGGGTTGCTAGAATAATGAAGTGAGTGAATATTTGTGAATCACTTTACATATCTGTTAAATGATGACTTGGAGTCAAGCTATTAAATATGAAACTGCCTTTCTAAAGAGAGAAAGTAATGATCTTACAAGTCCTAAAATTCTGTAATTGCCAACCATTAAATGAGAAGTTACTTTAAAGTAATAATCAGTGCTAATTATGATACAGTAAAATTATACTTATATGCTACTGGTAGCAACATAAATGATGCTGCCCTTTTGGAAACTGGATAATAAATTTTTTGGAGTCACTAAAATGTTCAAGCCTACCTAAGAATATATGTAAAAATGGAGAAATTAAGAAAAAACTATAGTTAATAAGTAACATTTCAATATTAATAATAATAGTTTTTAAAAACGGAATGTTTAAGTAAATTTTGGAACATTAACTCTAGGTGACAATATTCAGCTTCTGTTAAAAATTAAGAAATTTATCAACATGAATATGCTTATGACATTTTAAATAAAACCAAAATTCAAAATTATATCTATACTATGATCATATGATATTTATGATCTCACTATATTATACTATTATACATAGATATATAAAGACTAAAACTAGAAGGAAACAAAAAATATTGATATGCTAGAATGGTAAAACTCTGGATATTTGAAAATTTTAAATTATTATTACTTGATTCATTCTTAGAAAAATTTGTAACTCATTTCTCATTTGATGACTCAAATTGAAAAAGCAACTTTTGCTTTAAATTAATACAATCACAGAGTCTCTTTGGGATGATGGAAAGTTTTGGTAATGGATGGTGGATGGTAATGCTGGTAGCACAACATTAGACAACATTGCGAATGTAATAAATACCATTGACTTGTCTACTTGAAAGAGATCATAATTTCCATTAGGTTATGTTGTTTATACACTACCACAATAAAAATGGAAAAAAAAAATATTGAAAAAAAATCATATGATCACCTTGTCCAATCTCATAGATATGAAGAAATCAAGGCCCAGGAATATAAAATTGCTTTTCCCAATATACATCCATTTGTCCCATAACTAAACGGGGATATTAATGTGATATCTTTCACATTAACATTTCCTTTCTTAAAAAAAAAAAAAGGCTTTTTTTTGTAAAGTAAAAGGCTCATATACAAAAGTCAATGACTGACTTGAAGCAAGACAAATTTCCCATCCGCATAAATACTTACCATGGCCTTTTTACGCACACAACAAGCAGTTAGCTGTTGGAATCTTCTGTACTCTAACAATTTCAGAGAAAATAAATACGTCCTTCCTTAATCAACAAGGGACAGAGGCTCTTGAGACTTGTCTATGAACTGAATTTAGATTTGGGGAGTAATGTAGACAGAAAATAAAGATCAAGGAGGTAGTATTCTCCAACATGTAGTTCTTCCTGAGGCCTCCTTGCCTTTATTTAGTCTCTGATTCTGGCTTATTTAGTCTCTAGTTATTAATTTGACAGGGATTGCTAAAGCCCAGCTCAGGACTAAGAGAGAGATGAGTGATCAAGGAAATTTACTCAGACTGATAACACAGAAACTCACAGAAAAACAGGTATGATTAAAATCAGAATGATACAAACAAAGATTCAGAATAGAAAAGCCTTAGAAGGATGCAAATCACAGGGTTAAACAAAAGGGGTCCAAGCTGGGAATCTGCTGGAACGTTATATAGGATTGAACATTCTATCTTCAAAGGTGAAATCCTTCCTCCCTCCCACCCACCCCCTCCTTTTTTTTTTTTTAACTTTAGGAGACTAAAATGTAAATTAATAGCTGGGTAACAAGGCAATGGTGCTGAAATGTTAAGAAATTTTAATGTAGGTAGCATGATGTCAGCGTTTCCTATCACTACTAAATATCCAGTTCCTCTCCAGTGGGTCCTCCCTTGCAAGCTCTCCTCCCTGGCCCGCTGAGTCATGCATCCTTGCTTAATAAATTACCCTGCTATTATTCTGACCAGAGAGATCTAGGCAAAACCAAGGTGGGAAACAGGGGTGGAACCTCACTGTCAGTGACTCACAGAGGGGCCTAAGGCAAATCACTGTCAGTTTTCCCCATTCTAGAAACCAGAGGATGGCTTAGTGGGCACCTCAGGAAGGTGTTGCGGAGGCTTTCCCATCATTCAGCCCATGTTAAAGATGGCCAGTAAGGCTGCCACCCAAATTGCAAGCCAGTAATTGATGAATAAAATCAAAAGTGAATAAAATGAACACAAATGAACTTAGTGCTTCACAGGCCATCTCCCTTAACTCACTGTCTTCCATTTAAATAGCCTAAAAACTTAGGAGAAGACTAGGGCCCTGGACTCAGAAAACCTATAATAGCTAAGTCATCGTGAGCAATTCAGACTCTCTGAACCTGCGCTTGCTCACCTGTTAAATGGAGATAATTTCATGTACCACAAAGACCTGCTGGGGATTAAGGGATATTAGGTGTGTGGAAATACCTGAACACAATAAAGTGCTGGATAAATATGTAGTCATATTATATCTCATTATCTTAACCTTGTTGGGTATTAGTAAGAATCAGATGTTGGGCTAGTTTAAACACCAAGGAAAATACTAAAGTTTAAAAAGACTCCCCAAGGAAGAGTAATGGGAAAACCTGTTCTTTCACAGCCTCCCTCCCTTCCATGTCCTCCACATCACTCACTGCTGAGAACAGATAACTGGTTTCATATCCTTCTTTCAGCAAGGGAAGTCCACACAATGGGTACAAACTATGCTAAATAAAGCACCCAGAGCAAGTCTGGGAGAGGCTGTGTTTCAGTGTTGTGTATTTCCAACCTTTCCAATGATGGGACTCACCTCAGGGGACCACCCCCAACCCCAACACACTGGGGCAGTTTCCCATGACAGGGCATGTGTGGGAACCTAGGGCCAACTGGCTTACGAATGCCCACCTTCACCCCAGCCACATCACCGGGGGCAAGTCACTTTTCTATGTCTTGAGTTCCTCATCTGTAAAATGGGTATAATAATATTGATTTCATCAGGATTAAATAAGATGTGTCTAAACCACAACATGTGATGCCTGGCATACATTAAGTGCCCAGTAAGCTGTGGGTATTAGCACCGTGGTCACTCTTCACATTTCCTCATCAGTGGTGCTGTGATCCTCCAGGAGGGTGCTATGATTTCCTACCATACCCTGAAGAGTGTTGGGGTTTTCCCAAACCAGGATGGGGACAGGGTGAGCAGCTATTCCAAGGGATCAGGGTGGGCTATCTGACAGGGTAGCTCATTCCCTCCGTAGCAGCAGGATTCCTTACCTCATGGAACCTGTCTTAAGCAGTGTCACCAAAGGAATCATGTCATGAAAGGGAGTAAGACCTGGAGGAGGGTGTGAATTTGCAACATCTGCCACCCACAGGTGAGGAGGAAGACTTGTCACATTTTGGGAAGGACATGAGATTACAAAGCCATACTGATGAGGCAAGCCCCACATATTAAAAACATATGCTTAGGTAATGTTTAAAGGCAGGGTTTCCCGTTGTACAGCCTGCTGTCCTGGCAGAAGAAAGCTACCCTCGGAGAAGAACAAGATGGCAAAGACTCAAGTACTCTTCAGATGAGGGTGGGATACAGTGGCTTTGAGAGCCTAGGACAGAGGGCAGGGACGTGGTGAAGGAGTACAGAAAAGTAATCTCAATTACATACTCTCAATTGCTTTCCTCTTGAACTCCAAATCATGAGAAAGGTTACAACAATAAAAAGCCAGATTTCCCTCTGGCCCGGGATCCTTGGGCAGGGGGACTGGGCACCTGTTGGGATAGTTGCTGTGTTCTCCCTTGCTCATTTCCCTGGCCAGAGCAGTTTCTCCCTCTGTCCTCAGCCCTGGCTATTCATTTGCCAAGGGAAAATAAATCATAAGATCTCAATACTGAAAGGAACTAGTCATTCCTTTCCAGTCCCTATCTAATACAAGAATGTCCTTTTAAAAAAAAAAAAAAAAAAAAAAAAAGCATAACACCCAGATTTTAAGCAGATGGGGGGGGGGGGGAGAGAGGAAATTACACAGGGTATCTGCAAAGTCTGGAATACAGAGAAAATATTGCATTTATTTATTGTACCTTTTTAGGATTAATGATTAAATCCCATGGCTTTAAATTTAGACATATCTGCCTGCAAAGATGCCTGGAAGAAAACAAACTGAGCTTGGTTGTTTGAAAATGAAATATATTATTTAAGAATAAAAATGTCATCAGGTGTCCAGACTTTTTAGATACACATCTTTTTTTTCAAAAAGGGCATCCTTAAATGTCTGTCCAATATGTATTTATATAATTTTCATTTCAGTGTCTCTGATTTCCTTAAAGTTGCCTATCAATGCAGATTAGCCTCTACGAACAAGATAAAACACTGAGCTAACACGGAGAGAGTTTCCTGGGTCAATGCCACATCCGGCACATCAGCACCCCCTTAGTCCCTGGGGGATTGGTAGGACATGTGCCAAGGTCATTTTCTTATTACTCCTCTATTGATCCTGATTTGGAGTCTAGGAGTTCCTAAGCCATCTTTTAACAATTTCTGCTTCTGTAAACTGAGACTTACTGAGTACTTCCTCAATTTTTTTCCTGCCAAGAAGTATATTTGGCAGAATGCTAGTGTGAATCACTACACTAGTCTAAATTTTGTAAAGAAACTGCATGCGTGAACCTGGAGAAGAAAGTAATGGAACTAGAGGAGAGCTGCCCCATAGGTTGGGTCTTGGGCTCCAGGCCCTGTTTGGGGGATTCAGAGTTCCTCTGTCATTCACACTACTAAAATGAACATTTATGTAAATGTCTTGAGGTTGAGCTAAAAGAAGGAAATGCTCTGAAAGAAAATGAACAAAAGGGTCACATGATATTCAATTCCAAATAGCCCAAGTAGAAGAAATGTCTGAAACATACATGGAGACACTGTTCTAAGCCTATGTGGAGTTACCTTAAAACACACAGAGCTCTCTAAAGTGAGCCTCACTGAAGTACTTTTGTCCAGGGGGAGGGAGAGCCTTGGACTGCTTCTTTTCCCTGCCCCCTGAAACTGTGTCTCAGTAAACTTTTCTTTCTGCTAGTGTACCATTTTGGATGTATTATGTCCCCCCAAAGGCCATGTTCTTTAATGCTATCTTGTGGGGGCTGATGTATTAGTGTTGATTAGGTTGGAATCTTTGGATTAAGTCGTTTCTTTGGAGATGTGACCCACCCAACTGTAGGTGATAACTCTGACTGAATTATTTCCATGGAGGTGTGGCCCCACCCATTTGGGATGGGTCTTGACTGATGTACTGGAGTACTTTAAAAAGAGCCACACAGGCCCAAACACTTGCCACAGCCAAGGGAGACATTTTGGAGATGGCCTTTGAAAGTAGATTTGTGCTACTCCAGAGTTTGCCTGGGAGAAACTAAGAGATCACCCCCAGGCGCCTAGAGAGAAATGTCCGGAAAGAAAGCCATTTTGAAACACAACCTGAGAGCAAAGGAAGAAGATGCCAGTCACGTGACTTCCAGCTAACAGAGGTGTTCCAGACACCATCAGTGTTCTTCTGTGACAGTACCCTATTGTTGACACCTTAGCTTGGACACTTTTATGGCCTCAAGACTGTAACTTTGTAACCAAATAAACCCCCTTTATAAAAGCCAATCCATTTCTGGTGTTTTGCATAATGGCAGCATTAGCAAACCGGAACAGCTAGTACCCAAGGTTAGAAAGGTTACTCATCTGCCACCTTATGAAACCTGAGCAATTTCAACCTTTGCTATGCTGTAGGTAGATGCTTATGGGACATGGGAGTGAAAGAAGAGAAACATTTACATACTCAGCAGCAATTTTCATTTGCTCAGGCTTTGTCACTCTGTCTGGCATTAAGCAATGAATCGATTGAGTGCCAACTATGTAGCAAGGGCAATGAGCTCAATGCCAGGAGCAGTCCCACCCATACACTCTGGCACCTAGGACCCTTATTTTGGGGACTGAAAAGACTCACTCACCCAGTCTGGCCCTCCTCTGGCCTCACATTTCCCATGGGATAAGAAGTCCATAGGCCTACCAGCACCCTATGCCCCCTTTCTAGACTTGCCAGGACTCTAAAATTCTCTGCCCAAGCAGCCCCAAGCCCACTTCCAGTGCCTGTGTGGGCCCGTCCCAGGTCTGTCCTCCTAAAAGTGACAGCACAGAGTATCCCTAGGCTCAGGGGTGATGTCTTAGTTTGCTAATGCTGCAGAATGCAAAACACCAGAGATGGATTGGCTTTTATAAAAAGGGGGTTTATTTGGCTATACAGTTAGTCTTAAGGCCATAAAGTGTCCAAGGTAACACGTCAGTAATCGGGTACCTTCACTGGAGGATGGCAAATAGCGTCCGGAAAACCTCTGTTAGCTGGGAAGGCACATGGCTGGCGTCTGCTCCAAAGTTCTGGTTTCAAAATGGCTTCTCCCAGGACATTCCTCTCTAGCAAGCTTGCTCCTCTTCAAATAACATCACTCACAGCTGCACTGCCTTCTGTCTCTTTGAGTCAGCATGTTTTATAAGGCTCCACTGATCAAGGCCCACCCTGAATGGGTGGGGTCACACCTCCATAGGAGTATCCCACCGAAGTCACCACCCACAGCTGGGTGGGGCACATTCCAAGCAAATTTAACCAGCACCAAAAGGTCTGTCCCACAAGACCACAAAGATAATGGCATTTGGGGGACACAATACATTCAAACCGGCACATTCCACCCCCTGGACCCCAAAATGACATTATCTTTCCAAATACAAAATACATTCATTTCATCACAATATCACAAAAACTTAAACCATTTCAGTAACAAAAGTTAAGTACAAAATCCCATCAAAATCAAATACAGGCGTGGTCAGTCCTAAGGCATACTTTTCCTTTAGCTTGGATCTGCAGACTTACAACAAGTTATATGTTTCCAATATACAAAGGAGGGACATTCATAGGATAAACATTTCCATTGCCATAAGGAGAAAGAGTAAGGAAAACAGGGCTAACAGGACCAAAACAGTTCTTAAAACCTGCAGGACAAACTCCATTAGATTTCAAAGTCTGAGAGTCATTTACAGAACAACGTTGCATCCTTGGGGCTTGAGAGAGCGGGAGTCTAACCCTTCCTAAGGGCCTTTCTGGCAGCCCTTTCCTCTCCAAACGCTTAGGTGAGTGCTCCAACATTTCCACACATTGGGGAGACCACCTTCTTGGCCCCACCCTCCTCAAACATCGGGGCAGCTCCCGGATTTCCTTCCATCTCCGGGGCACACGCTCAACCCCTTCCGAACAGTGTGGTGGCAGCCAGGCTCTCCCCAATTCCCTGGGAATGTGCTCCACCCTCTTTGGGACCTCGGGTGGCAAAACTCTTCCAGAGCATCGAGGTGGAATGCTCCCCCTTGAACTCTGGGGCAAACTCACCCTTTCCAAGTGTGTGGGCTGCTCCGCTCTCCCAGCCCGAGACCTCCTGACTCCAGACCTCAACCTCCATGGCTCTGTCTTTGAAGAGATTTTTCCTTTAATTTTTTCCTTGTCTGTCTCCTCCAGTCCAGACCGGCAATGGCTCTGTCTATAAAGATCTTGCAAAAATTCTGTTGGCTTTGCATGAAGCACACAGGGGTCAAAGCCATCAGACAACAGGACTTTCCACAAATCCTTTCTGCTTAACTCCTTTTCCAATCCTGGCTTGTACTGAAATGGCGGCTGGGTTCCATGTTTGGTTATATCCTCACGTTGGGCTGTAGCTTCTGGGATTCCACCCACTGGAAGCCCGTAATTTTCCAAGCCATCAACTTCTGGTTTCTTTGAACCAAAGAGTTCAGTTCTAAGCTTATCTCTCTCTGCTCGCATTTTACTATAAGCTGCAAGGAGAAGCCAAGATACATCCTCCACACGTAGTCTGGAGATCTCCTCAGCTAAATATTCCAGGTTGTTGCTTCCAGATTCTTCCTTCCATCTGACACCAGGACTCAATTTTGCCAAATTCTCTGCCACTTTAAAACAAAGACCACCTTTCTTCCAGGTTACAACAACACATTCACCATTTCTGTTCAAGGCCTCGTCAGAAGTATCTTTAGAGTCCATATTTCCATAAACAGTTTCTTTAAAGCAGTTTAGGCCTTTTCTATCAAGTTCCTCACAATTCTTCCAGAAACTCCCCATTATCCACTTAAAAAGCCGTTCCAACATGTTTGGTATTTGCAAACTCAGCAGCAAAAGCACCCCACTTCTCTGGTACCAAAATCTGTTCTAGTTTGCTAATGCTGCAGAATGCAAAACACCAGAGATGGATTGGCTTTTATAAAAAGCGGGTTTATTTGGCTATACAGTTACAGTCTTAAGGCCATAAAGTGTCCAAGGTAACACATCAGTAATCGGGTACCTTCACTGGAGGATGGCAAATAGCGTCCAGAAAACCTCTGTTAGCTGGGAAGGCACATGGCTGGCGTCTGCTCCAAAGTTCTGGTTTCAAAATGGCTTCTCCCAGGACATTCCTCTCTAGCAAGCTTGCTCCTCTTCAAATAACATCACTCACAGCTGCACTGCCTTCTGTCTCTTTGAGTCAGCATGTTTTATAAGGCTCCACTGATCAAGGCCCACCCTGAATGGGTGGGGTCACACCTCCATAGGAGTATCCCACCGAAGTCACCACCCACAGCTGGGTGGGGCACATTCCAAGCAAATTTAACCAGCACCAAAAGGTCTGTCCCACAAGACCACAAAGATAATGGCATTTGGGGGACACAATACATTCAAACCGGCACAGGTGACAAAGGGAGACTGCTAGAGAGCGGAAGAGAGAGACTGAGCTTGGACATGTAGACTAGAGCGCCCACACACATGTTCCCCAGACTCCTGGCTGAGCAGGACAGAACTGGGGCTGGGAGAGGGGAGGACTAGCTCGAGAGCTAGATGCCTCTAGTTGTACTTCTTTCCCTGGGTCCCTCAAATGTTAGGGGTGAGCTTGTCCACAAGGGCCTGGGGATAGGTCTGCAATTCCGTTTAAGTCCAAAGAATTCTAGAAGCTAAGAAACTGTTTCGGTTGTGCAGCCACCAGAAAGACTGGTAGCATTACCAAGACAGACATACTCATATAACTCCTGACTGTCCAGTTTGAGTTAATCCTTCCCACAGAAAGTGCCCACTTTGTTAGGAAGACATGGGTATTTGCTCTGTAGCTTCCTGAAGCTTCCTACTTCTAATCAGTAGGCTATTTACACCATTTATTCTCCTCACTATTTGCTCTCACTTCCACCAGAAAGTAGCCAGAGGAAATACATTTGTGATTGGCTGATTTTGCTGTTTAACAAAACTTTTGATAATAAGATGTTGAAAATTATAGACTAAGAGGGGTGAGTGCCTTAGTTGTGAACCCCTTCTGTCTGAGGGTGGTCAGGAAGGTGGGGAGATGGGGTGAAGCCCTGTGTAAGGCAAGACACCTAGTGCAGGGGAAGGGGTAAGAGATGTGATTCAGTTGACCAGTGACAGTGACAATGGTTCTGCCTCTTCCCAGCCCTTTACAACAAGTGGGCCATTCGATCTATCTGAGCCTCAGTTTTTTAATCTGAAAATTGGGAATAATACCACCACTGTCACACAGACTATTACAGAAATTAAGTGGGATGATAAAATCATAACTAACAACTGTATAACATCACAAGCATTTCCTCATCAAATCTTCACAACAGTAATAATTATTACTAACCCCAGTCTGCAGGTGAAAATATGAGTTTTAGAGGGATAAAGCGACAGAGAACCAGACTCAAATTCAGGCACTGAGGGTAAAAATTCTACTTCTCCACACAATACCTGATTTTGTCTTTCATCAAGTCAGTATTTGTGAACGTACTTTGTGAATAACACTTCACCATACATGGGACCATTCTGCATGGTGTCCTGTTCTCTGAAGAAATGTGATTTTGAAAGTGCCTCTTCTACACTTTTCCACACTGGAAGCTGGAAACCTGTAGGAGAGAACCAGCGTCCTTCCCTCCTATTAGAAGAGCAGGTGGAGGTGGTTGTGGGGAAAAGAGCAGAGAAGGAGAGAGGGTGAGACCACAGCACAGATGGCAAACACCACCTACGACTGTGAGGCTTTGTGCCACCTGGTGCTATCCAATGACGCTTTCACTCAACATCTCTCCTTTCAACAAGGAAAGAATGTGAATCCATAGTATTTCATAGAGGAAATCATGCTACTTGCTTTTACTTATTTACCAACACCACCTCCCCCTAAAACATGAAAAGCAATACCACATAATAAGCTTTTAAGTCACAGGTATAACTTTCTAAGATCACAGTTTAGAAGATACAATAGATGTGAAATAAAATAAAAAGTAAATAATAATTACCTTGAATGTTTACGATACTTCTCTATCAACGAACTCAAAGCACTTGATATATATTAAAGTATCCTGTTTACTTTCACAACATCCCTGCAGCGGCAGAAAAGGAAACACAACTAATTTACAATTATACTCGTAAGGTTCCTGGTAGCTCTAAAACTTTCAGAGTTACAAACCAGTGGTGGACCCCTGGTGCTGTCCGAATCGGGTCTACTGATCAGTTTTGTTTCATCTGCACAAATGATTTGAAACTATTCAAGCCAATATTTAAAAATCAGGCGTTCTTACATAAAAATCCAGATTTGAAGCCTCCTCTGAAGATCTGGCAATAAACAGTGGAGCTGAGTAGTGGGTACAGTCTTTAAATGGGGCATGAGCTCCCTAACCTGGCCCCTGCTAATTCCAGGTACCTGACAAGCCTTCCAGGGCTTTTAACTTTGTGACACCTGATGGCTCTCAGATTATCCATGTGAATTATGTCTTCAAAGTCAGTGTAACTTGAGTAAAGGCAATCAGGGTCTAGCCCAGCCTGGTGTAATGACTGCAGTTATATTACAGCCCACAGTTGTTCAAAGGGCCACTTGTGACCCATTCATGCAGTTTGAATTACTTGGGAGAGATTTTTAAATTACACTGATCCCCTTAGACAGAGCCAATTAAATCGAGATCTCTGAAGGTGCCGTTCTGGCATCAGCAATGCTGTTGTGGTGTTTAACAAACATGTTTATGAAAGTGTAACCTCCAGATAGTAAAGAAATCAAAAACGCGGACAAACCTGTTTATAATCAGCCCTAGACCAAGAAACAGCTTATTACCAGCACCCCAGTTGCTCCCTTCGTGCCCCCTCCCAGTCACTAACCCCCTTTCCCCAACTAGCCTACCCTAACTTCTAATGCCATCGATTCGTTTGAACTTCATATAAATGAAAGCATACTGAATGCATTCCTTGGTGTCTGGATTCTCTCGCTCAACATTTAAGACTGAGCTGCATGTATGTTGTTGCATGGAGGAGCAGTCCACTCATTTTCATTTCTGTTTGGTATTCCAGTATGTGAATACAGCAAATTTATTGTTCTATCCTACTGTCGATGGAAAATTGGGTTGTTTCCAGTTTGGGGTTATGACAAATAGTGCTGCTATATATGATCATTCTTGAACACGTCTTTTGGTAAACAAATGTGTGTAATTCTGTAGGGTATTTACTTAGCAGTGGAAATGCCAAGTTATAAGGTATTGAGGTTTAATAGATATTGTCAAACAGTTTTCCAAAGCTGTTGTGCTAATTTATACTCCCACAACACTGTGTGAGAGTTCTGGTTGTTTCACATGCTCACCAATGTATTTTAAATTTTAGCCTCTCTGGTGCATGTACAGTGGCACTTCATTGGATTTACATTTCCATTCCCCTGATGACTCATGCGATTGAGCACATTCCATGTTTATTGGCCATTTGGACATGCTCTTAGGAAGTACCTGTTCAAATCTCTTGCCCATTTCTCTATCACGTTGGTCTGTCTTTTTAAATTGACTTGTTTACATGTTCTGGATACAATTCCTTGTTGATTATATATATAGTAAATGTCTTCCTCCCTCCCCCCTCCCAACCCCTCTCAGTAGCTTGCCTTTTCCTCTTTAATTATATGCTTTGGTAAACAGAAAATCTTAATTTTAATAGAGTCCAATTTATCAATACTTTTCATTATGTTAGTGCTTTCTTGTCCTATTTAAGAAATCATTGCCTACTCCAAGGTCATGAATATATTCTGTGTTATCATCTAAAACAGTGCTGTCTAATAGAAAAATAATGGAAACCACATATGCAATTTTAAATTTTCTAGTAGCCACATTTAAGAAAATAAAATGGAACAGTTAAATTAATTTTACTACTATATCTGATTTAACCCAATACATTCAAAACATTATCATTTCAACATGTAATAAATATAAACGTTCTTACTGAGATAGTTTGTATTATTTTTTCTATAGTTAGTCTTTGAAAGTATAAGTGTATCTTATACTTATAGCACATCTCTATTTGGACCAGCCACATTTCAGGTACAGATCTAGTAGCTAGCAGCTACTATACTGGACAGCACAGATCTAGAAGTTATATTGTTTTACCTGTCACATCTAGATTAACATTTAGATCTGTATAAATTTAGAGGTAAGAGTCAAGATTCATTTTCTCCATATGGGTATTCAAATGGCCATCCTTTCCTTGTAGTACAACAACATTGTCATAAATAAAAGGTCTGAATGTGTGTAGGTCTATTTTCAGCATCTCCACTCAATTCCATTGGTCTCTTTGTCCAAACTTGTGTCTCTGGCTTTGGTGGTTTTTGTTTTTAAGTCCCTAGCTGATTCTAATTTTCAGCCAATATTGATTGGGAACCACTTCTGTTAGGCACAAATTCAGCTTAGTAAGTCATGACCAGCATTTTTGTAGCATGGAATGGAAAAGAAAAGGAAACTTTTAGAAACACAGAGATTGCCAATGTCAATGTGTATCAAGTATTGTTTCATGAAACTTTTATTTCATTAAATGTGTGTGGAGAGTGGCAAGTGTATATGTGTGTGTTTCTTCCAGGGTGAGATCTGAAAAGTATATCTTACTTTTGGTATTTAGCAAAAAATTTAGAAACCAGTGCCATAGCATAATCTATGAAACAATTATTTATGAAAATCAAACTCACATACTATTTTACAGTCATAATCTAGAAACACACCAAAGTTTTACTCTTACACATTGATCATAGAGTAGAATTCCATATAAAGCAGATCTCTGTTGGAAACAAGCCAGAGAAAGCTGATTATAGCAAATGGTACATTACAAGACTCTGTAACTTTGACCCAAAGTGGAATATGATAATGAGCCTGTGATGTGAACATTACAAATAAAAATTGCTAATCTACACAATTTACTTCTTCAGCATCAGCATATTTTATGTTTTTAAAGATTTAATCATATGTCAAACAAGGAAACAGACTTTGAAGGGAAAAATTGAAGCCAATTTAGTTATTAAATGATGTCAAGTAATTTTCATTATTGAAAATGCTCTAAAAATTTTGGCTTGAACCTTGAAATGATTACTTTATTGTTCAGTCTTGTCAGGATCAATTTTATCAACTAGTATTTATTGATCACCTGCTAAAAATATGGCTGGCAAAGGGATCAAAATAAAGGAAATGTTGCTGCATATGGACTCTACAGAGATTATGTAATCTCTAAATGGATTATGACATAATTTTTTTTCATAGAGTACTTCATTTTAGAACATGGATATAGTGAATTAAAATGATTTCAAGCCCTTGAACATAATATTTTACCTTTTTAAATAACCTAAATATATGCCTTACCTGTGAATTTTACAGTTTTCTCACTAATGAGAAATAAATGTATCCTTGTTTTTGTTTCTCTATAATGTGTATATGTGTGTGTATACCAATCCTGAGTAGAGGGATTTGGAAATTTGGGTTAAATATCTCATTTTCCTAGTATTTCTGGAAGACATAATTCAGGAAACAATAACAAGGAAACTTTCCATTGAATCGGAACATCAATAAACCAAGCTCCAGCTATGCACTAGACCTTTGGTTTACTCTCCCTAAAAGCCCAAAACAAATCCTCTCCACAGACGGTTTTTGACCAGTACCAGATAAAAAATAGTAAGAAAGAGCTATTAAAACAAACCAAGCCATTTAACTTTATTGTTGCGTGGCATGCAGTCACCCAAGGACTGAGAATTTTAAAATTCTCAGTACTTGGGCAAGGTGAAACCTGCAACAGGGTCACCCAAAACAAATGCCCATCTCATCAGAGCAATCTTCTGTATATTAATGGACTTTCTCAGACTTTAAAGTAAATGTGTGATAATAAGAAACTTTGGAAATAATTTAACTGTTTTAGAAACACAGAGATTGCTGAAGTCCAGTCACAATCAAATGTCTGTCCACTGCCAAACAGAAAGGCCTGGGGAAAATTCTGGCTCTTACAGTATTGTGTAAAGCCAATGATTCTTAATCTTTATATTCACTTATAATCTGAGGTTTTAAATTAAGTCCCAAATTATTTTAATTAACTTAAAATCCCAGCTACATTCTGTGGAGAATGGTTTGGCAGTCCCTCAGGAAGCTAAGTATCGAGTTGCCTTAGGACTCAGCAATCCTGCCACTTGGGATATACCCAGAAGATCTGAAAGCAGGGATACGAACAGTCATCTGCACTAGTGTTTTTAGTGGCATTCATGGTTGCCAAGAGTTGAAAACAACTCAAGTGTCCATCAACAGATAAACAAAATGTGGTATCACAGGTGATGGGATATTATTTAGCAATAAGAAGGAATGATGTAGCCCTGAAGCATGTGACAACATGATGAACCTTAAGGATATTATGTTAAGTGAAATAAGTCAGACACAAAAGGACAAATTATAATACATAAACTCATAGACATAAAATATAGAATACAGGTTATCAGGATATAGAATGAGGCTAAAGAATGGGAAGCAGTTGCTTAATATGTGCAGAATGTTTAGCTAGGTTGAACTTAAACATTTGGAAATGGACAGAGGTAATGGTAGCACATAACTGTGAGAATAATTAACAGTGCTGAATGATGTGTGAATGTGGTGGAAAGGGGAAGTTTAGAGTCATGTATGTCACTGGAAGGAAAGGTGGAGGTTAAAACATGGGAATGTATAACATGGTGAATCTGTGGTGGACAATGCTCATGATTAACTGTACAAATGTAAAAAAATTCTTCCATGAACTAGAACAAATGCTGTAACACTATTATAAGTAGTTAATAATAAAGGAGTTTATGGGGAAATGTACCTATTGCAAACTATGGACTATAGTTAACAGTAATATTTTAATACCTTTTCATCAACAGTAACAAATGTATGACACCAATACTACAGGTCAATAATAGGGGGGAGATAAGGGGTATGGGAGGATTTGGGTTTTCTTTTTTCTTTTTATTTCTTTTCTACAGTAATGAAAATAAAATTGATTATGAAGTTGTATGCACAACTTTGTGATGATACCGTGAGCCAGTGACTGTAAACATCAGATGGTTTGTATGGTGTGTGAATATAGCTCAATAAAACTGCATTTAAAAAAAACAACCCAGCTACAAAGACACAGTCTTAGGTCAATGAATATATTATGACAGTAAAATGATGGGACTGATTGTTGAATGTGGCATTGGAAAATAAGTCACACTACCTTAGAATGCCTTCTTTCATATTGCCAATTGTCTGGAAATCTTCTGTCATCCCAGGCCCACAGAGTAAATAAAACAAGTAAATAAGACCAATAAGGTAGGCTTTTACAGAAGAAAGAAAAAAAATTGCATTAGATTTCAGAGGAAGCTTCCCTGGGTTCCTCTCTTGCTTATCTCTCTGCTATGATCTGTGGTTCATCAAGATTCAAGGTTAGGGGCAGATGGCCAAAAATACCATGCTGTAAATCTACTGGCCCACTCAAATTTGGCTCCAGGCATTTTGCCAGTAAGTCCATCAATCACTCTTGTCCCAAATTCATCTTATAAAATGTACTAAATCCAGGTCAACCTTTGTGCTGGAGGTCTTAGAATGCCCGAGGCTGCTGTGTAGATGACCTGAGGTTCAAGGTTAGGTGAATGGTGGTCATACTCTGGTTCAAGAGAGGAGTGAGCAGCCTTGGAGCCAACCATCACCCTCCTGCCATGTGCACTCTGCCGGGACCCAACAATGCTTCTGCTATGGCTTTGGGAGGTGGAGAAAACTCAAATAAATTGTTTTGCATGTGTGCATGTTTGTGTACAAAAACACATCTTTCCTGACCTATAACTCTGTAATGGTTAACAAAACAAACAGACATTTGAAAAAGAAATGTCTGATGTTCCTACTTTTTGCCTGATTTTATTATTCTTTGGGGGACTTTTAGCGTAAGACACTCACAGCCATGTTTCAAAACTGGATCAGCTCTACCAAGAAGGATTTCAATAATCACAAAGTGATTTCCAAAGAAGTCACTATGAAATAATGAACAAGTGCCAGCAGAAAATAATGAGGGTGGGCGCTTGTCTACCTTGTTCCACTGTTGTTAGTGCTGTGCTAGAACAGGATCTGGCACACTGAGAACATCAACAAATAAGTGCAAAATGGATGAATGAATGCCATTTATCAAAAGCCTACCATCTGTCAAGTTATGTGGAAATCATTTTGCATATATACTTTGTCTTTCTATTCCTTATAGCAAATAATCTTTTGAGACAGAAATTATAATAATCATCTTATAAATAAGAAAAGGAATGTTTGATGTTTGTCTTGCCTAGGGCACACAATTAGTTAAGCAGGAAAGAAGGGATTCAAATTCAGATCTGCCTGTCTCTCCCATCCAAGTTCTGTCCACCATACTGTGCTTCAACCCAATGGCAGCAGCAAACAATACACTGTTAGGTACATTTTAATATCACAATGGGTTCAGAAACTATTCCACATGACAAGAATTCTGTGGAAGATTGATGGAATAGGAATAGGATAGAAATATACAAGGGACCAAATTATATATCTGTAGATGCAGAGAAGCTGTAAAGTTCTGGCTTTCTTACTTCCCTCTTATATCATTGTAAACCTCACTAAACCTAAATTTTTCCTCATCTGAGAACTGCATAATATGAGTTCTATCTCAGTGAATTAAGTGGGAAAATACAAAATAGGTTGAGCAAAGACTCAAAATTATAAACTATTAGTGACCCAGAATTGTATTCACAACTTTCACAAAATAATTTCATTGTTAATTTAGAAAAAGGCAGAAATATTTTTAGTAGGAAGTCTACACAGTTATTATCAGTATCAACATATGCTTATTTTTCCTTTAAAAAATTTGCCCCTTTTGTCAGCAATTCCACTGATGATATTGTAAATGCAAGCTCCTTTTAAGGAAAAAAAATACCAAAAGCTTTGTAGGAGTATGGAGCGAAAGGGACATATTAAAGTCTGAACCCTCAGTCATGGTAGAGAAGGCATTTGAACACTATGGATTAATGAGTAAATTAATACTCTGTCATTGGGGGAGCCCTAAATGTTTCTTTCCTTTGCCCTGTGTAAGGCTATTCAGAAAACAAAAATGCTTAAAAGAACAACCTTACTGGACATTTGCTTGGATTAGAAGAAAGCAAAAGTTTGTTTTGTTTTGTTTCTTTGCAAGGACCAGTTTTATAATTAATTGGCTAATTTCTTCCGAGCGCGAAACAGAGTACTCTATCCTTCAAGACAGAACCAGCTTAGAAAAGTTGGCCTCTGCGAGGTGGGCAAGTCTCACCTTGTTCTAAATTTAAGGCCCTCTGATATGGTCTGAAGTGGCTTTTGCTATGCCACCCGAAGATGTGCAGTCACCTTTTTCATTTTACCTTGAGCCAAGGCTTTCCTAATAAACCAACCTATGCTGAGTCTTCTGCCTCATGATTTCACTACCTGAACAATTTTTTCTAGTCTTTCAATGGATCAGCTTAAACTCACCAAAGAACAAGCAATACAAGTCAGAAGTAGAAGTTGTACTCAACATTTACTCTACACTACTAAAGCAAAGGGCTCCAGATCTTATCTTGTCTGTATCTCTCCCAGAACACTGGGCCAAAAATGAGTATTTTGATAACTTTCTTTGCTCGTTCTCACTCTCGCTCACTCTCTCTCCGCCTGCCACGCCACACACACACAGTCAAGGCCAACTGGATTTTGAATGTTCTCAAAGAGTAACAACATCAACAACACAGTGCCTACCTTTCTGAAACTCCAGTCCACAAAAGATGCCCCTTGCTTGTGAAGAGCAGTCAGAGAGAAAGGTTTCCAGCGTTCCAGCCAGCTTCGCTCTCATCAGAAATCAACACACCTCATCTCTGTGTGAGCTCTGAAATTCTTTCAGAGACCCACCCTTTAAAGTTGCAAGTCAAGATTTCTGAGAGAGGGCAGTCAGTGACGTGATGCAAAGCTACTGGATGGCACCATCAGGTTCTTCCTGACGGATGTTGCTTCCTGTTTCACAACTTGAAGAGGATAAAACTGGGTTGTCAGACACTGAATTAAAAATGCATTAATTGCCTCACCATTGCTGCATTTTAGTACACATGATCATTAGTCAACTACTGAACAGGATGGTCTTGCTGTGTGAATTAAAAGGAAGGGGCTTGTGGGGTGGTGAGAAACCTGAAACACTGTCGAACGGCTGGCTTGACAATTATTGTAGTCTCTAGAAGCCTGCAAACACCAATGGGACTTTTGCTAACTAAATCAGCACCACCACCACCATGCCACAGAAACACCTCAACTAAGGAGTTCAAGGAAATGTGATTTCTCTGCTTGTTTCCTGGCAATTGAAAAAAAAAATAGCTTTTTGAACCATGCACAATCAAAAATTAAAATAGTCTGGCAATCTTTCCTTTTTAGACCAGGAGATATAGTTCACTTTTCCTCTTTATTTGCTTCTGTCTCAAAGAACAATCATCACAGACAAAGAAAGACAAGCAATATTGAGAAATAAACACTGTCTCGCTGCTTGGGGCACTTCAATTTCAAAGGCAAGTGTGTATAAATTTTACGGGATTTATTTGAGATGTTCCACTTTTGGGGCTCTTTTCACTTTCTCTTGCCTAAAGGTAAGAGCTCAGGGTTTGGATTATTTCAAGGTGCTCTGACAAGTACAAAAGCTTCAACAAGTTGATTCCTGTATTGTTTGCAAGCCAAACATGGCTCCTCGCAGCTCAGGCAGCGCCGCCTCCTCTTAACAACCTGCATCAAAGCTCTCCTCACTGGCTATAGTCAGCTGCTGAAAGACACCTTTCTCCTTCTGTCAGCTAATAGATGACAGCAAATGAAAAAGTGACTTGAGACAGAGAAAGGGAAACACCAGTTTAAAATCCTTTGAAATGCCACAGTTTCTCAAATGTCATTAATGCGTTTAGTTCAAAGAAAGAGCATTGGTAAAGGCCCTTTCACTTGACGCTCACACGCTAAATGCTTCCTAGTCTGCAGACTTTCTTTTTCCTATTCAGGGGTTCATACTTTTAAAGATCATCTGGCAATGGGCTGAATTTCCAGCAGATGGGTTACTAGCTTCTGTAGATGCTGTTAGCTCAGTGTCTCATCAGTTCTTGCCAAGAGACTCCCCACAAAACTGCCTGTACTTTCTGAACTTTCCCAACTGCCACCCAAGTTATCTTCTTAATTAAAAAAAAAAAAAAAAATTTTAACACATCTTTCTCCCTTGCTAATAAACCTCTACCAGCCACCTTTTTCCTATAGGATGACAGATAGCCTGGTTGTAGCCTGCTGCTCCTCCTGGATCTCCTTTTGCCTGATCCCCCTACATTCCAACCAAACCTGACAGGCAACTTTTGGGTCCTTTCCACAGACTGCTCTTTCTGCCTCCTCTTCCTGATGAAAGTCTCACTCCTCGCTCACACTCCCCCAACTCTCAGCAATCCTGGCACTGTGCTTATATCTATATTGCAACACTTACCACATTGTTATAACTTAACTGTTTTCCTACTCTACTGGGAATTCTTACAGGACATGCCATAGACACCTTTACATCACTGGACTTCAACACAATGGTTGGACACAGTAGCTGTTCAATACTTTCAATACTTGCCAAGCAATTAATACCCAAAATTGTGATCATATTAACATTCATTTTCTACTTCAAGAATATGTGGGGAAGAGAATGCTCCTGAACTCTATCCTGGATTCTCTTTTGTGAAATTAAGCCTAAAGAGTATTGTAAAACCTCATTATTGGTTTGAAAGTCAATTGTAAAATGAAACATATATTATCTACTGATAAAATACATGGTTCAAATCAAATATGAACTATTGGCAAATAGTTTATTGCCTTCTTTATAATCAAAAGAATTATGTTGTCATCTGTTGTTATTTCTTGAGTCACTGTCAAGGTATAATTCCTCCCACCTCAGGAACAGATGTAAAATTAGCCTGTCGTACAATCTACACAACAGGGGACAAAAGCTAGAAGGATGCTTGTTGTGATTTTGTGGGAGCTATGTACTCTACTTGTGAGTCTAGTCTGTCTGCTGTACATCTCCTCCAAGTGAGTTACTCTTGGAGCAGGAAACAGGAGGAGGGAGTTGAAAATATATATGACTATGTCTCTATCAAGGATTCCTAAGGCAATTCCTTTTCTTTCTTTCTTACTTGGACCTCATGATAAAAATATCAGTTTGTTGCTTATAGAAAAGAGAATCCTAGGAAGCAGTACACAAAAGAGCAAGATCCACGTATGGCTGTCATTTCTTTTAGGAATGTGTTAAGACATCAAGTTGATTTTATATTTTGGAACCTCATTAATAGATATTGAGTCATTTATTAAAATGTTAAGGATTCCTTACATTTTAAAAAACAAACATGAGACCTCTGACAACTTAGATGAGGACACTTATCCACAACAGTAGTGCAAAGGTCTTCTGGGGAATGGTGTGGGATACATTACAAAAGTGATAAATTTTTACTTCAAGAGCAAGCTTGTTACTAAATGTTATTAAATGAGAGTATAAAGTGCCTCTCACGCACATCTCACAGAGTAAAGTCAGGAAAAGTAGGGCAGTGTGGATCTGAAGCAATCCCAATCCAGATCCCAGACAGTCACTTAGGAAATTGGAATAGGAAAACAGATTAAGCAAGATCTAAGAAAATGGACTCTGGACCCCAGTACAAAGATGAGAACTATATACTTTGCCAAGAGCTCTGCAAGCCAGGAGCAGAGGGTACACATCTGGAGAGCATACAGATGTGGAGTAAAGGGAAGTAGGGCAACTTCTGATATTCTAAGTGAAACAATCCACAATCTAACACTCTAGAGGAGAAAATGTGAGCTAGAATTGATCTGATTTTCCCTCAAAGGAAGGAATCCCTTCCAAGAAGCTCAGTTGAAAGCAGTTTTGGCCATATCAATCCTGACTTAACCAGTCCAATTTTCTGAGATTTTACCATCAACAATCTCCATTTTCTTTGAACATCTCATCGTAATCATTTTCATAGACATTTCACATGCAAAGGTTTGCCCAAAGACAGACATTTTAAGTCAAAATTCTCCCACACTGTGTACAGTATTCTTTAAATACGTGTGTGTAAAATCTACTGTGGAATATAATGAAACAAACATCTTTACAAATGCCTGGGCAGTACTTAAACTGATTGAATTTGAAGACTACATCTTATCAATATAGAACAGCCCTGACCCCATATGATTCACCTAAATCCCCACAATGAATCATAGCACCTTAACTGCCCCCTCTCCACCCCCAATCCACGCCAGGTGCCACACTTTTCCCTTGTCAAATATTGCAAGGTTCCCTGGCCAATAATTTGAGAGGCCACTTTGTGAGAAAATGGGAAAACTAAAGAGAAGGCAATCAGAAGTAGTCACAAGAATTGTGAGAACTAACGATTCCCACGCATTCCAGCTGTCCTTGAGTATACTCTTTCTCCTAAACTCTGATCCCCTCTCCTGCTTAATTTTTCTCCAGGGCACTTGTCACTATCTGACATAACTTTCACTCATTTCTTTGTTTATTGTCTGTCTCCCTCCATTAGAATGGACACTACATGAGGGCTAGGATTTTTCTCTGCTTTGTTCACTGCTGAATCTTCAGAGGTTAGAACAGTTCCTGGCACAGAGTCAGCACTCAACATTGAAAGAACAAATAAATTTATGTATCTATGTACTTATAATTGTGTTTCTTCCTCTCTATAACAATAAATAGCTACTTTTTATAAGAGGTAACTTTTATTGGGCTCTTTCAAAACTTAAAGTCAGTATCGGGTGTCATGAAGATGTCCAGGTCTACTTAGAGCTTGTTGGGAGTGGGAGGTTTCTCCCCCTGAAGACTTGAACAAAGGGTTCTTAAAATCAATTTGGGGAGGCGGGGCAAGATGGTGGATTGGTGAGGTGTATGTTTTAGTTACTCCTCCTGGGAAGTAGGTAGAAAGCCAGGAACTGCGTGGACTGGACACCACAGAGCAATCTGACTTTGGGCATACTTCATACAACACTCATGAAAACGTGGAACTGCTGAGATCAGCAAAATCTGTAAGTCTTTGCGGCCAAGGGACCCACGCCCCTCCCTGCCAGGCTCAGTCCCGTGGGAGGAGGGGCTGTCAGCGCCAGGAAGGAGAAGGGAGAACTGCAGTGGCAGCTCTTATTGGAAACTCATTCTACTGATCCAAACTCGAACCATAGATAGACTGAGACTAGACACCAGAGAATCTGAGAGCAGCCAGCCCAGCAGAGACGAGACAGCCATAGCAAAAAAAACAGCAAGACAAACTCAAAAATAAAAGCGGATGCTTTTCGGAGTTCTGATGAACATAGAAAGGGGAAGGGCAGAGCTGAGGCCCACAGGCTCATTTGCAAAACCCGAAGAAAAACTGATCTCTCTGCCCCCTGGACCTTTCCTTAATAGCCCTAATTGCTTTGTCTCTTAGCATTTCAATAACGCATTAGATCTGCCGGGAGGGCCCTTTTTATTTCTTTTTTTTTTTTTTTTTTATCTTTTTTTCATTTTCTAAAACAATTACTCTAAGAAGCCCAACACAGAAAGCCTCAAAGACTTGCAATTTGGGCAGGTCAAGACAAGAGCAGAACTGAGAGAGCTCTGAGACAAAAGGCAATAATCCAGTGGCTGAGAAAATTCACTACACACCACAGCTTCCCAAGAAAAGGGGGGTGTCCTCTCACAGCCATCATCCTGGTGGACAGGAAACACTCCTGCCCGTCACCAGCCCCACAGCCCAGAGCTGCCCCAGACACATACACCACAAAATTGGGCATGGACATTAGCCTTCCCTGCACCCTCAGCTGGTTGTCCCAGACTTGGGAAGGTGGAGCAGTGGGAATTAACAAGTCCCATTCAGACATCATTTCAGCAGACAGGGAGCCTCCCTACACAGACCGGCAGCCCAGAACCACCCTGGGGGGATGGCACTCACCTGTGACATAGCACAGTCATCCCTCAACAGAGGACCAGGGGCTGCAAGGCCTGGAAGAGGGACCCACTCACAAGTCTCAGGGGCCACACGTCAATACCAAGGACTTCTGGGTCAGTGGCAGAGACAAATTGTGGCAGGACTGAAATGAAGGATTAGACTAATGCAGCAGCTTTAAAACTCTAGGAACACCAGGGAGATTTGGTTGTTAGAGCTGCCCCCCTCACTGACCGCCCAGACACATGCCCATTATACAGGGTGGGCAACACCAACTACACACGCAAGCTTGGTACACCAAATGGACCCCACAAGACTTACTCCCCCACTCACCACAGAGGCAAAGTGGGGGAGAACTGGCTTGAGGGGAACAGGTGGCTCACAGACGCCACCTGCTGGTTAGTCACAGAAAGTGTACTCCACGAAGCTGTAGACCTGACAAATTAGAGATAAGGATTTCAATTGGTCTACAAATCCTAAAAGAACCCTACCAAGTTAAGCAAATGCCAAGAGGCCAAAAACAACAGAAAATTTTAAAGCACATGAAAAAAACAGACGATATGGATAACCCAAGCCCAAGCACCCAAATCAAAAGATCAGAAGAAATACAGTACTTAGAGCAACTAATTAAAGAACTAAAGATGAACGATGAGACCATGGCACGGGATATAAAGGACATCAAGAAGAGCATGGGACAGGATATAAAGGACATCAAGAAGACCCTAGAAGAGCATAAAGAAGACATTGCAAGACTAAATAAAAAAATAGATGATCTTACGGAAATTAAAGAAACTGTTGACCAAATTTAAACGATTCTGGATACTCATAGTACAAGACTAGAGGAAGTTGAACAACAAATCAGTGACCTGGAAGATGACAGAATGGAAAATGAAAGCACAAAAGAAAGAATGGGGAAAAAAATCGAAAAAATCGAAATGGACCTCAGGGACATGACAGATTATATAAAACATCCAAATATAAGACTCATTGGTATTCCAGAAGGAGAAGAAAAGGGTAAAGGTCTAGGAAGAGTACTCAAAGAAATTGTTGGGGAAAACTTCCCAAATCTTCTAAACAACATAAATACACAAATCATAAATGCCCAGCGAACTCCAAATAGAATAAATCCAAATAAACCCACTCCGAGACATATTCTGATCACACTGTCAAATACTGAAGAGAAGGAGCAAGTTCTGAAAGCAGCAAGAGAAAAGCAATTCACCACATACAAAGGAAACAGCATAAGACTAAGTAGTGACTACTCAGCAGCCACCATGGAGGTGAGAAGGCAGTGGCATGACATATTTAAAATTCTGAGTGAGAAAAATTTCCAACCAAGAATACTTTATCCAGCAAAGCTCTCCTTCAAGTTTGAGGGACAGCTTAAATTTTTCACAGACAAACAAATGCTGAGAGAATTTGCTAACAAGAGACCTGCCCTACTGGAGATACTAAAGGGAGCCCTACAGACAGAGAAACAAAGAAAGGAGAGAGAGACATGGAGAAAGGTTCAGTACTAAAGAGATTCAGTATGGGTACATTAAAGGATATTAATAGAGAGAGGGAAAAATACATATGACAAACATAAACCAAAGGATAAGATGGCTGATTCAAGAAATGCCTTCACGGTTATAACATTGAATGTAAATGGATTAAACTCACCAATTAAAAGGTATAGATTTGCAGAATGGATCAAAAAAAAATGAACCATCAATATGCTGCATACAAGAGACTCATCTTAGACACAGGGACACAAAGAAATTGAAAGTGAAAGGATGGAAAAAAATATTTCATGCAAGCTACAGCCAAAAGAAAGCAGGTGTAGCAATATTAATCTCAGATAAAATAGACTTAAATGCAGGGATGTTTTGAGAGACAAAGAAGGTCACTACATACTAATAAAAGGGGCAATTCAACAAGAAGAAATAACAATCATAAATGTCTATGCACCCAATCAAGGTGCCACAAAATACATGAGGGAAACACTGGCAAAACTAAAGGAAGCAATTGATGTTTCCACAATAATTGTGGACTTCAACACATCACTCTCTCCTATAGATAGATCAACCAGACAGACGACCAATAAGGAAATTGAAAACCTAATCAATCTGATAAATGAATTGGATTTAACAGACATATATAGAACATTACATCCCAAATCACCAGGATACACCTACTTCTCTAGTGCTCATGGGACCTTCTCCAGAATAGATCATATGCTGGGACATAAAACAAGGCTCAATAAATTTAAAAAGATTGAAATTATTCAAAGCACATTCTCTGACCACAATGGAATACAATTAGAAGTCAATAACCATCAGAGACTTAGAAAATTCACAAATACCTGGAGGTTAAACAACACACTCCTAAACAATCAGTGGGTTAAAGAAGAAATAGCAAGAGAAATTGCTAAATATATACAGATGAATGAAAATAAGAACACAACATACCAAAACCTATGGGATGCAGCAAAAGCAGTACTGAGGTGGAAATTTATAGCACTAAACACATATATTAAAAAGGAAGAAAGAGCCAAAATCAAAGAACTAATGGATCAACTGAAAAAGCTAGAAAATGAACAGCAAACCAATCCTAAACCAAGTAGAAGAAAAGAAATAACAAGGATTAAAGCAGAAATAAATGACATAGAGAACAAAAAAACAATAGAGAGGATAAATAACACCAAAAGTTGGTTCTTTGAGAAGATCAACAAGATTGACAAGACCCTAGCTAGACTGACAAAATCAGAAAGAGAGAAGACCCATATAAACAATATAATGAATGAGAAAGGTGACATTACTGCAGATCCTGAGGAAATTAAAAAAATTATAAGAGGGTACTATGAACAACTGTATGGCAACAAACTGGATAATGTAGAGGAAATGGACAATTTTCTGCAAACATATGAACAACCTAGACTAGCAGAGAAGCTACCACTAATGTGAACTTTGAAAAATGTAAAACAAATGGTTTATAATGTAGAATGTAGGGGAACTAGCGATAGAGAGCAATTAAGGAAGGGGGAACAATAATCCAAGAAGAACAGATAAGCTATCATGGGTAAATTTAATGTTCTGGGAATGCCCAGGAATGACTATGGTCTGTTAATTTCTGATGGGTATAGTAGGACCAAGTTCACAGAAATGTTGCTATATTAGGTTACTTTCTTGGGGTAGAGTTAAGAACACGTTGGAAGTAAAGTAGTTATCTTAGGTTAGCTGTCTTTTTCTTACTCCGTTGTTATGGTCTCCTTGAAATGTTCTTTTATCATATGTTTTTTTTTTATTCTTTTTAAATTTTTTTTATTTTTCATACAGTTGATTTAGAAAAGAAAAAAAAAAAAAACAAGGAAAAAAATATGCAGAGCCCCCTTGAGGAGCTGGTGGAGAATGCAGGGTTATTGGCCTGCCCTACCTTGATGGTTGCTAACATGCTCACAGACATAGGGGACTGGTGGTTTGATGGACTGAGCCCTCTACCACGGAATTTGCCCTTGGGAAGACTGTTGCTGCAAAGGAGAGGCTAGGCCTCCCTATAATTGTGCCTAAGAGCCTCCTCCCGAATGCCTCTTTGTTGCTCAGATGTGGCCCTCTCTCTCTAGCTAAGCCAACTTGAAAGGTGAAATCACTGCCCTCCCCTCTACGTGGGATCAGACACCCAGGGGAGTGAATCTCCCTGGCAACGTGGAATATGACTCCCAGGGAGGAAATGTAGACCCGGCATCGTGGGATGGAGAACATCTTCTTGACCAAAAGGGGGATGTGAAAGGAAATGAAATAAGCTTCAGTGGCAGAGAGATTCCAAAAGGAGCCGAGAGGTCACTCTGGTGGGCACTCTTATGCACAATATAGACAACCCTTTTTAGGTTCTAATGAATTGGGGTAGCTGGTGGTGGATACCTGAAACTATCAAACTACAACCCAGAACCCATGAAACTTGAAGACAATTGTATAAAAATGTGGCTTATGAGAGGGGACAGTGGGATTGGGGGGGCCATAGAGATCACACTCCCGTTTGTCTAGTTTGTGGATGGATGAGTGGAAAGGTGGGGGAAGGAAACAAACAAACAAACAGACAGACAAGGGCGCCCAGTGTTCTTTTTTACTTTAGTTGCTCTTTTTCACTTTAATTATTATTCTGGTTATTTTTGTGTGTGTGGTAATGAGGGTGTCGGGGATTGACTTTGGTAATGAATGTACAACTATGTAATGGTACTCTGAACAATCGAATGTACGATTTGTTTTGTATGACTGCATGGTATGTGAATATATCTCAATAAAATGAATTAAAAAAAAAGTAACTAGCACAGATAATCATATGGTTAAAGGGAGAGCTTAAAGGAAAAACAAAATCAACTTGGCACATTCTCTGGGAAGGCCATTGTGCTCTATGCAAGCCAGATCATACATTATCCTGACCATAGGATTGCAACACAAATATCACTCAACAGGCTGCCAGTTCATCACCTCCACCGTGGGCCAGCCAGATGGTCTGAGCTGTGCCACTTGTGTACAGACTCCCTGCTTGTAGGTGTAGCTGGCAGGGGCAGGCAGAACGTAGCTCAATTTGTCTCCTCCAGAAAGTTTTTTCGGCTACCATCCAGTCCTACTTTGTGCTCACTATGTGCTCTTGTTCTTACCAGCTGTGTGACTCAACATAAGTCACCTAACCTCAAAGCCCCTCCAGTTTCTCAACTGTAAAAAGGTGAAAATAATAGCAATACCTTATAGAGTGTAAAAACATTGAGTTAATTTATATAAAAGCACTTAGAAAATGGTACATGGCACATAGTAAGCACTATATTAATGCTGGCTGTTATTAATCTATAGGCTTTTTTTCCTATGTTAGTTTGGAACATAGTCTATGTCATGCTTATAGACTTAGTTTCTCCAATTAAATCTTGAGTACAAGGACTGTATAAAGTCTCCAAGTAGCACACATTACAGTTCTCTGTACAATTCATTAAATAAGTATTTGCTGGGTTGATACTATGTGCCAGGCACATGATATTTTTTGAAGGAGCTAATAAAAATACAGGACAACTGCTAAAACAGCCATGGACACACACACACACACACACACACACACACACACGAGCAAAATCCTATTATACAGAGGTGCAGAGGGATGCACACACATGTGTATGCAGGGTAATTTATATGCTCATACCAATGCAAATCAGGACCACAGAGGAGTTGGATTGTCAAACCTTTACTATTTCATATACAACTTATTTCATAAGCTGTGGATTTTTAAAAGAGGAGTCAAGACTACATAATATGGAATTAGGAAACAGAAAAGGGCAGATGAAGTTTTTATACCCGAAATTTTTAAAGATAGAACTTACTAGCTTCAACATCTGCAATCCCTATCCCCAACATTGAGTTGGGCATGTAAGTAAACATTTCATGTGCTTTGAATGGACAGCACTGAACAGATAGGAAGAAATAGAAGGTACGAGACAGAGCAGTGTTTGAATAAGGGTCTGGGCCGAATCCCACATTATGCGTGAATGAGACAAAAGAGGAACAAAATGTTTCCATCCATCATTCATCCGTCCAACAAATGTATTGTGTAAGGTGCTAGAAATACCGAGAGGAAGACCATGCCCCTGACCTCAAGGAAATTACTATCTATTTTTTAAATCTTGATCCTTTTCTACTTCCTATATCAGACTCTACCATGCCATGTGCTGACAAAGAACTGGCAGAAGAACTGCTTGGGAAAGCAGAGACACCCAAGAATGGGTACTTCTCTTCAGCCTACGAATCCTTCAGTGGGATTTTTAAAAAAGCAGGATGAGGTGCCCAGTGAAAAGCACAAGTTGAACAAGTTTCATGATGTCAGCCATCTAGGACCCATTCCCAAGAGCAAGACACTCTCTACTCCTGCTTTCTTATTAACAGAAGATTTGATTATTCCACAGGGCATCAAAGAAGTAGGGACTATGCTCGAGGTTCGAGTGAAGATCTATAGGATTGTGGCTGTTTGACAAAGCTTGGTCACTCTCTCATCATTTCCAGGCCCTCTCCAGGGAGAGTTTAAACCAAATGCATTTTTCCCCTTATCAGCTGCTTTTGTGCCGCCAAGGCATCCACAGTAACCTGAACATTCCCAGTGTGACTAAGTAATGCTGAGATCCAATCCTAGGAAGCTGTTTACTTTACCTTTCTGGTCCCTGAGGCAGAGCTGCCTTCCTGCTTGCAGCTGCCAAGTAGTTTCCCCATCCAGTCTATCCCACCTTACTCTCCACCGTACCCCAATGCCAATCTCCCCTTCAGCTGCACTAGTTCACTGTGACTTTTGTTCATACCCCACCTGTGATCCCTCCTTATCCGGGTCCCATCCATTTCCTCTGGGAAACTTTGCCTCTCAAACCCACCCAAATCAGCTTTTCCCTCTCTTATCCAAATCACACCATTAGCCCCATTTAATATATAGCACTATCCTTTAATAGAACAGCACAGTTAAGAACTATTTTATCAGTATAAATACTTCTGTAACACAGTTTAATCACTGTGTGTGTTTGTGTGTGGGTCTGGATGTGCCCTGTCTCCGTGAGACTGCAAGCACCCTATGAGCCCAGATTTCACCCCAGAAACACTGACAGATTCAAAGGAGACCTTAATTAATATTGGTTAAGGATCTAATGATAATACACTTTCCCCCTTCATTTTAAAGATGTATGTATATATACAATCTGCTGCTGCCTTCCCTCCTTTCCTTCATTTAACAACTATTTATTGGGTACCTTCTATGTGCTGAAAATAAGGATATTACAGTGAACAAGGCAGATATGGTCCCTGCCTTCCAGCTATTTTGAGTCTGGAGCTTTGGCTGTAGCTGGAGCAAGCAAACACACTCCTTGAATGTCAAGAGCCACTGGCTGTCCCTCTGTGGGAGACTATTAGCAGACAAATGACCTAAGCAGCAAGTGTCAGATGTCCCATACTTTGGGAGGTGCTAAAGGGATATAAGTAAAACACCACACACCATGTTGATTATAATGTATCCTACACTGGCTTCTACTGAGATCTCAACTCAGGGAAAAGAATCTCCCCCTCCCCCACCCCTGTTAATATTTTGCTGGTTTCGAATTAGAAATTCAGATGTCACACAGCCTGTGTCACTGTCACTGTTAGGTGCTGTTTTAAAATATTCTAAAGGACAGGATGATTTCTATTCTTATCTCTTTTCAGACAAATGTCTCATAGCTTCCATGAAAATAAACCAGCCAGAAGTTAGTCATTCATAAAGGAAACCAGGTGAAAAAATAAACTGTACTAAAACTAATAATATGTATCACTGAATGTTTAGATAAATAACTTATAATTATAAACGTCATACAAACATTTTAACTATTCAAACCATTATAGCAGTTATGATACTAACAAGTAAGGTTAAAATAAAAAATTATTGTCTTCAATGCTTATTTGCAAAATGGGAGACTAACCATTTACAGACTAAATGTTTGACCTAAACATTGGAAGATAATTAGTATGCTGGGAAATTGTCCCCTAGAAATATAGTCCAAACTAATACCTATTTAAATCCTTAAAATAAAAACCAACCAACCAAACAACAAATAAAAGCATAAAATATTATAAACAGCAATAAAAGCTTCACATTTCAGTTAATTTTTTAGTCTTTTGTCAAAGCTGGAATGAAAATTATCTGAATATAAATAACAAAACCCCTTCTGCCTTGGGAGAGCACTTATTGAGGTCCTAAGATTTCTGAGAAAGTAACAGAACCAAAACAGATCACAGAACTCTCAGACTTTACACTTCATTACTGGATCTCATCAGGGACAACATAAAGCAAAGATTCTTAAATGGTCACACATGGCACTAGCAGAAGTAACTTATAAATCATGCATATTTCCACAGTAACAATGATGTCTCATGGATTCCATAATCAGCCACTGCAAGAATGACTGATCCCACATATTGGAACAATTTACCATTCCATTCCTCACATATCAGCAATGTTCTATACTTAATGTGACAAGTCAGACACCCAAGCACATACCATACTAATACTAGGTAAAATAAATGTAAAACATGGAGCTTATTACAATGGGCAAAAATACCATTCAATTCTTCTACAGCTCTAATCATGGAAACAATTAGTACTCAAGATAGATTATTTCTATTGCAAGGGCACTTTCTATATATACAATATACACATCTTGGTCCAAACCATTGACACACTTTTTAATGTAATCCTTCATAAATACATTTTACATCATGATCTAGCATAGACATACCTATAAATATATATAACTGAAACCAAAGTTCCACAGAAGAATACTTATCTCTATTATCTGTGATGTTTTCTACTGTCTAGTCTCGTCTAATCTAGACTATTCAATTTTTAAAAGGCAGGTCTGGACCCACTAAATTGGTTTCTGGGCCTATTAATGCATAGTGATGCACAATTTAAACATTGCCCCAAAAACAACCTAACTGGAGTGCTTTACCCTTTCTACAACGTCACATACAATTTACATTTGTTTCCATTCTAGTCGATTTCAAGACATTTTCTGATAAGATAAAAGAAAATTTTGAGCAACCATCAAATATCAGGAGTGATTTAGGTCACTAAACTATGAACTTCAAGGAAAAAGATCAGTGCCTTGATCTCTGAAGTTCCAGAACCACAAAGGGTTCTAGGCACATACTGGATCTTGATAACTTCTGTTGAATTTCAGAGAATATAAAGGGGGTATTTTTGGTTTTTGTTTGAAATCATAACATAGGGACAATAAATTTCAGCTGAGAAAAACAAAGTCTACCCCAAGAGGCTTTGTGGTTTAAAAAAGCAATGGCAGCATCTGGACTCAAGTCCAGGCCCGCAGCCCACAGTCTCCAGGGTTGACCTCAGAATCTAGCAGAAGTCTAGGCTAGATCTTTATTTACCAGAGTGAAGTTAATGTCCAGAAAAGACGGAGCCAACCCAGCAACACTCCTCTCTATTTCCATAACAAACACCCATGAAGGCAAAGGCCAAGACAGAAAACCTTCTGACGGGAAAATTATGCTACAGGGAGCTCTGGGACACTCCTAAAAGACTTGGCAAGTTCAAGGGTACTGGGGGATGCTGCGAGAGGGGCGGCAATCTGGAGCTTCCCTGAACAAGAACGAGGGACAGGGTCAGGGTGTGGCTTGCGCGGGGACAGGGTCTTGGCCTGGACAGGGGAATGGCCTATACATGGACAGAGACAGGGCACAGCCTATGCGCGGACAGGACGTGGCCTTGGCCTGCGCGGGGACAGGGGTCTGGATCTGAGCCGGGACAAGAGCAAGGTGCGGCCTGCATGGGGTCAGGGACAGGGCACGACCTGCGAGAGAAAAGGGGAAGGGGTCTCGGCCTGGACAGGGACAGGACGCGGCCTAGGCCTTGACAGGGCCAGGGTCGGCCTCCTCGGCGCCCACTCGGGCGGCGGGCTCACCCCACCCGCGCTCCTCACACACAGCCCTCGGCCCGGCGGCCACGTCCTCCCCACGCACCTCCCTCCGCTGCGTCCTGAGGCCGCCGTGCGAGGCGCCGGCCGCGGTGCATGCTGGGGCCGGCAGTCGAGGCCGCGCGGGTGGGGCTGCAGCGGAGCCCAACAGGCGGCCCGCGCGCCGACTCGGTGCCCCTCCCCCTGAGGTGCGGTTTTCAGGACAGGTGCTCTACGTGGGCCACTCGTCTGTCAATGGGCAGGCTGACCTTGTAACACAGGTCACTAGCCGTTCAGAGGCCCAAGCTACACATAGCTGGTAAATAGCGCAACTGGGATTTGAATCTGGGTCTTTTGTGATTCCAAACCCAGTGCCCGTTACTCCCCTACACAGCTTCTCCGGAGGGTAAACTAACATTGTAACTGGCTCGGTTGCAACATACTGTCCACAACTTTCCGCAGATTGGGAGAGGAAAGGGAAGCATCTGAGAGCATAATTCTGTCAGTATCCCATGTACTCTTAGCAGGCAAAACCCAGGTCTGCAGTGAGCTCTCATTTCAAGGGTGAATTAACAGAGATAGAGCCATAAATACAAGATAGATAAAATGGGGAAATAATAAACATCCCCAGCAAAAGGTAAAGGGGGGCATTATTTCTCTATTTGCTTAAAATGTAAATCATTGAAAATCATTTATAGAGGAGATAGTATAGCATAGTAGTTAGGAACCCAGGCTTTGGAGCCAGGCAGCCCTGGGTTTACACTCTTTACCCTTCAATTTACTTATTTTGGGATTTGTGACCTAGGGCTTTTTAAGGCTTTTTAACAAGCTTTTTAAGTACTGATTTCCTCATAAGAAAAAATGAGGGTAATAATTCCTCCTTGCATGCCATGAGGATTACATGAGATAATGTATTTAGCACAATATCTGGTAAAATTAAGAGCGCTAAAGATTATAACTATTTTTACCATGAGTGTACAAAAACTTTAGAAATTATCTGCTTTGTATTCTTCATAATAAACAATTATTAAGTCTTAATAAGTTTTCAAGAAAATGACAACAAAAAGGCATTAAGAAGAGCTCAGGATGAGATGAAAAGATAAGGATGTGGGATATATGTTGATACGTAAATGGAGGATGCTGAAAGGAGATTTCAGGGAAATGGAAAATAAGAGATTAAAACCTGCTTTGGAGGCAATGATAAATTGATTTGATATTGGAGAAATCAAATCAGGTATGAAGAAATAGAAAGTTCAGTTGTTTTCTCAGAAGATACAGGGGAAAGAACAAAGAGATGAAAGCCGTAAGAGGAGATAAAGCATGGAAAGTGGAAACCAGAAACTCCATCCACAAAGAATGGATGAAACAAATGATGGAAACAAATAATATTGAAGGAATGGCAAAAGAAAACATAGGAAAAACTATATGAGACAGTATATAAAAGACTCATCATGCTCTCAGAAAGAATGCTCAAAAGAGAACCAGAACTACACATACATAACTGCAGGAAGTTTTTTAATTTGAAGGACAAGAAATTATTTTGGAGGCACCCAGCAGAAAACACAGTAACTTAGAATCAAGTAAGGCTGATCCTAGCCTTCTCCTCCAAGACAGCTAAGGCCAGAAAACAAACGGAGCAAAATGTCAGTATTTTTAAGAAGTAAAGGTTGTGATACAAAAACTATTCCTAGATAAGTTGTCATACATATCAACAAAAGGAATGACAACCAAAAGACACACACTCTGTATAACAAAGTATGAGAAAATATCCCACTCCTTCTTGAAACATTATGTAAGAGAGGAAACAAAATTAAGATTGGTGCAGTGAGCACATCATGAAACAGCTAGAGTTAAGACTAATAATAAATGCAATGGTGATAACAAAAGTGAGTGTAAAAGGCAAAAATAAAATTTGAAGACAAGATATATGTGCCAGTTTGAAATTGTTATGTACCCCAGAAAAGCCATGCTCTTTTAATCTAATCTTGTGGGTGCAGACTTATTGTGGTAGAACCTTTTGATTAGATTATTTCCATGAAGATGTGACCCCCACCTATTCAAAGTGGGTCTTAATTAGTTTACTGGAGTCCTTAAGAGAGCTCAGGGAGAGAGAGCTCAGAGCTGACATAGACCCATATGCTTGGACATGCAGACAGAAAGATGTTTGGAGATGCTAAGCTAAAAGATGAAGTCCAGAGTTTGGCCTGGAGAAGCTGAGAGGACCCACAGATGCATAAAAAGAAAGCCACTGGAATCAGGAGCTGAAAGCAATGCAACCCAGGAGCAAAGGACCAGCAGATGCCAGCCACGTGCTTTCCCAGCTGACACCATTGGCATTTCATCAGTGAAAGTATCCTCTTGTTGATACCTTAATTTGGCCACTTTTATGGCCTTGGAACTGTACATTTGCTACCTAATAAATCCCCATTGACAAAGCCAATCCACTTTGGTATATTGCATTTCAGCAGCTTTAACAAAATGAAACAATATATAATGTAAAAGTGTATTGAAATAATAATTTGGTTTATAAAGCCACTTGAAATTAACAATGACCAGGAAACTGGAGGGGACAGGAAGTAAAAGTGATCTAAACTCTACATATAGTGGAGTCTACAGTTACCATTCAGTCTTGGCTTTGATGACTAGGAAAAAGAAATTTTCAAGCATGTTTTCTGGAAAGCATGAAAAGTAAAGATTCCAACTATATGACATTGTGGAGAAGGCAAAACTACAGAGACAATAAAAAGATCAGGGGTTGCCAAGGGGTCAGAGAGAAGAAAGGGACAAATAGAGTATAGGGCATGTCTGTGGGATACTGTAATGGTGGATACATTTCATTATGTATTTTTCAAAACCCATAGAACTGTACAATACAGTGAACCCTAATGTAAACTATAGACTTCAGTTACTAATAATGTATCAATATGAGTTCATCAATTGTAACAAATGTACCACACAAATGCAAGATATTAATAATAGAGAAAACTCTGTATGTCTGATCTGACATACAGGGTAAGGGGCCCTGAATCCAAAGCTGTTGCCTTTTCCAAATGGCATGCTGTTGTGTTTGTGACTCCATCCTCCCAGTGGGAATGTCACCACTGTCTCAGAACAACTGGAATGACCCATCTTCACTGGAGTTAGGCTTTTGCCATCCTCTACACGTGCATACTGAAGGACAAAATAAGCATACTATTCATTGACTTTTTATGATGCTGTTAAATTTTAAAAAATGCTTCAGATGAATTCTGGTGGCTTCTTCTCCCTCCCTGCCAACCCAGGAGTGCTGTTCAGATCCATTTCAAATGTTCACCTGAAGCTATGTGAATTTGTTTTCTTTCCTACACAGACCTTTTGGAGACTTAGGTTCTTTGTAATTACTACCAAATGTTAGTCTGATTGCACTGTTAATTTGTAATAAAGCTTACCCACATAGTGGAAAAGCTGTTGCCAATTAATTTTATTTTCCAGTTCACCACTTGTCTTTCCTTCCATGTAATCATCAAATCATTAATTGTACATATTAAAAATAATGCACCCTTCAGAGGACACATGCCATATTCAAGCAAAGACTCTTAGGTGATACTAACAATGATTGATTTGTCAACAACCTAGTGAGTGAGTGGAAACCTTTCCCTTTATTGTGGGGAAGAAAAATCAGGGAAAAAATTTAAAAAGACAAATGACAGGAAAATTGACGACCAAAATCCAATTCTGATTTATACTAGAAGACTATACTATTCTTTTATGCTACATGGAAAAAAAAATAACAAAAACCCCCATTGATTTAGAAATGGAAAATATACTTTCTTTTTCTGAACAATAAAAAAGAGTTTAGGTGTGGGGAAACCTACCTTTCCTGATTATAATTTATAGAATAACTTACAAAGCCAAGACATAAGCAGTCAAAAAAGTGCTGCTACTTTGTTTCTTTATGGGCCTTAAGAAGAGAAATGTATCTGACAGGAGGCCTAAAGTACTTAAAAAACACACATGTTGTCATTATGCAGATAATTCCTGTCGCCATTCCTATAAACCATTTTTTAATGTTTAAGCCTATGTTTTCAAATTCTACAGCCATCAATGATTAGATAAACCCCTGTCTCAAACCAGACCTAAAAAACACTTGAACCTTTCTCACTGTGAAAGCAGACATGTCTTGATCTCATTCCATTTCTCAATTCTTCTAAATATCAGAGAACTGTACTTTGTGAACAAAGCAAAAACCCTGAAAAAGGAAAACACACACAGGTGATCCAGGCTAGGCACAAGCATGCATTTTACCCAATTCAGTAAATAGCTGGAGTCTGGTTTGTCAAACTAACTTAAGAAAGCTCAATGTCAACTGCAAATTCCCAAAGGGATCACTGTTTGCTTTTCTTCTATCTTAAAAATTATTCTAATGGGCCCTGAAACTTAGGAGAGGCCACATTAACTGTAAAGATGTTGATTCAAGTTCAGCTTTACCCTCCTGAAAATGAGCAGAAGAACTTAGAAAACACAAGCAGAAAAACTGCTAATATAGTCAGAGAAAGTATTTCATCAACTCAAATTTCAGTGGGCATTTAAAAAACTAGACAATTTTCTATGCTTTTACAATGACAGTCAAGTTCATTAGAGTTTAATATTTAGGTCAAGTGTTGAAACATATGGGCAGTCCAAGTGTGCTGAGTGATGCATGAGTGGGCTGTGATATGCAGGGCAGTGGGGACCCAAGGTGCTCGGAGGAGGAGGTAGGAGTAGCAGCAGGTCAGCACACGTTCCAATGAAAATTTCTGTCTCAAACGTCACCAACCACCTCCTAATGTTCAAAACACACAGTGGTAATGCCTCAGATCTCATCCTAATGTTCCTCTCAGTGACAGCTAACTCCATATACATTTTCCTTTTCAAAGCCCTACTTCACTTCTTGGTTTCCTCACAGTATTTCTTGTTCTGCTTCTATAATTGTTTTCTCTTTCTTTCCTCTTCATTCCAGTCCCCACTCTCTCCCTCCCTCTTTCTCTCTCTCTCTCTCAACTTTCAGGATAATTGTATCTCTTCCCATGATTTTCATTAATACCTATACGCAAACGTCTCCTATATTTTGCCATAAAGCTATCCTTTTAATTCCCAGTACAGAATCTCTAGCTGTCTGCTGAATGTCACCATGTCCTGATGACAGCACCTAAAGTCGCTTAGGTGGAAAGTGAACTCATTTTCTTCCTCACAACTTTCTATTTCCCTGTTTCAGTAAATAGCAGGAGCAGGAGCATCTTCAGTTGTGCAAGTGAAAAAATCTACTACTTTGTCTCAGGTTGATCCTCTTTCTCCTTTTAAAAATTATTTCAGTTACACATGCATAGATTGTTTAAAGACCCAAAATCTTTCAGTTCTGGGAATTTTAAGTAAATTTTCCTTACTAGTTTCTCCTCTCCATTTCCTCATTTCTCTCTTTCTGGAATGTCTGTTATTCAGTTTTTGAATCTTGTGGATTGATCTTCAAATTTTCTGACTATTTGTCTCTCCTATTTTCCAACTGCTTTGTCCCATTAGTACACTTTCTAGGAAATTTGCTCAACTTAATTTTATTACACTTCTATTGAATTATTTATTTCTGCTAGTATATTATTAACTTATGAGGTCTCTTTTTCCCACTGAATAGTCTTTTTATTTTTTATGTAGTATCCAGTTCTTATTTCATGGATGTGTGTTATATTCTCTGCTCTCTGAGGTTATACTGGTAGATTAAAATTTTCTTTCCTCCTTGCTTACTTCATTTCCTGTTTATTTTGACCTCTGTTTTTCATGTTAGACTTTTCCTAAATGCCTGGTGATCCTCGGCTGTTCCCTCATATTTAAAAGTAGGGTACTTAAAAGCCAACTAAAAGCTCTAGTCACTTGGATGAGGCTTACAACTTTGGGTTTCCTGGTGGGGTGATTTCATTGGGTAATTTTTTTTGGTGAACTCCAAAGCCAGTACTATTAGATCCTTTCTCTTGGGTTGGTCAGATTTCCCGGAAAAGTCTCTTCTGGTTTCCTGCCTGGAGACTGGAAGTGTTCAGGGAGCACAGCGGGGAAGACTGGGGAGTTTGGTTCTTAATGTTCAGTTGCCAAAAGAGCTTCGGTGGCTAAGCTGAGATCAGATAAAACAGACTTGAAGTAAAAAACTGTTCCAATGGACACAGAAGGTCACTATAACTGGTAAAGGAGTCAATTCAATAAGAAGACATAACAATTATGAAAATATATGCACTTAAAAGCAGAACCCCAAAATATGTGAAGAAAATATTGACAGATTTGAAAGGAGAAATAGACCATGTTACGTAATAGTAGAAGGCTTCCATATACGACTTTCAGTAATGGATAGAACATCTAGACAGAAGATAAATAAGGAAATAGAAGACTTGAATGATTCTATAAACCAACTAGACTAGATAGTATAAACCGACTATAGAACACTTCACCCAACAACAGCAGAATACATTTGCTTTTCTAGTGCACATGGATCATTCTCCAGGATGGACCATATATTATGTCACAAAACAAATATTAATAAATTTTAAAATACTGCAATCATACAAAGTATCTTCTGGACTATAATGGAATGAAGCTATAAATCAATAACAAGGGAGAACTGGAAAACTCACAAATATGTAGAAATTAAACAACATAGTCTTAAACAACCATTGGGTCAAATAAGAGATTAAAAGGGAAATTAAGAAATTTCTTGAGGCAAATGAAAACAAAAACACAGCATATCAAAACTGATGCAATGCAGCAAATGCAGTGCTTGGAGGGAAATTTATAGCTCTATAAATCTTTACATTAAAAAAGAAGATCTCGATAGGAGCGGAGCAAGATGGCGGAGTGGTGAGGGGCAGAATTTCGTCTCTCCCCTAGAGCAGCTGGCAATTACCCAAGAACTATAAGAAACAGTGTTTTCGGGGTCTCCAGTAACCAGTCACACATAGGATGCAAGTCTGGAATTGGAGGAAAAGCTGAGATTGCAGCGAACATTGTAAGTTCCCCGGACCAGGGGTCTGGCGCCCCTCCCCACCCAGACCTCACAGACTGTCTTGCTGCCGGCTCCCTGAAAGGGGGGGAGAAAAAAAACAAAAAACAGCAGTCTGCTGAGGGCAAGAAGGGAGGCTCAACCCAGCCTCAACTGCAGAATTAATTAACAAATTAATTAACTAATTTTAGGAGCTGGGGTGCTAAAGAAGGGCTGGGCTCCGAGAAGTGAGGGCACGTAAAAGCGGGCACCCATTCCCAGACTCCAAAAAAGCCATTTTTCCCCCTACATTTTGTCCCTTCTGGCTTCTCACTGATCCCTTATCTTTTTGTATTTCAGTAGCCCCTGGAAGGGGTGGAACTGAAGCTGTTGGAGAGTAATTATCAGACAATAGCCCAAAGCATATCTTTAAATGCTCTATTCTGACACTGACAAAACTTCCAGGCTGGAGAAAGACTTTTAAAAGAGACTCTTTTTTTTCCTTTTTTCTTTTTCTTGTTTTTCTTTTCTATTTTTTTTTTAACTAAAAGTAATATATGTGGTTATTTTCCATCGGAAAGCCCAGGTTGAGAGACTAGGCTGGGCTTGGGGGGAGACAGAGTACCCACAGTGTCTTTGAGTTCTGTATTCACTACTGAAGGTCTCCACCCCCGTCTTTAATTGGCAACTCAGGCTGACCAAGGAATCTACCTGGAGAGGCCCCAAAGAGGAGAGGGGAGAAGGGAATAGTGCCCCTGAGAGACAATTGGATTTCTGAGGATTGGGAGAGTGGTGGGAGGTCCAGCTCAACTGGCAGTCCTCCTTTTGGGAACTCAGACCCCAGGGGCTGGAATTCAGATTCCGGCTTCAGTCAGCCATGCCCCCGACAGGATCAGAGTCACCAGGAGAACTAAAGTCTACATACCTCCTTACACTGGTGGGGGAGCTGCGGGCTGGCAAGCACCACCTGCTGGACAGGAGAGGAAAAGCACCAATTCTAAAGGCCTCATAGGAGGGTCTCATTTTCAGGAAAACTCCATACCCTCCCAATGAGACCTGGGCCTCACTAGACTGGGAAAATCTGACTAGGGTCAACCATATCTGAGGAGAACCACTCACAAAAAGGTTACATAGAGGCAGAGCAAGAAACAGAAAAAACAAGAGGGGAAAAATTCTGATCAACTAAATAGAACCTAAGTTAGAGATCTAGAATAAGTTGAACTGAATAACAGAGACCAGAGAACAAAGCCAACCAACAAGAAAACCACTAGGTAAAAGATAGAAAACAAGCTCCAAAATAAACTAATCAAGCAAATCAGATGCATAGACAACTTAAGATAACAAGCTGTACCAGGAAACATGAAAACATGGACCAGCCAAAGGAACAAACTAATAGCTCAGCTGAGATACAGGAGTGGAGGCAACTAATGCTAAATAAATTTGATGAAATGAAGGAAAATATAGCAAAAGAGCTGAAGGATATAAAGAAGACACTGGATGACCATAAAGAATAATTCATAAACTTAAAAAAACAAATGGCAGAACTCCTGGGAATGAAGGCCACAATGGAAGAGATGAAAAACACAATGGAGGGACACAACAGTAGATTTGAACAGGCAGAAGAAAGGATCAGTGAACTGGAAGACAGGTCATTCGAATTCATACACACCAAAGAACAGATGGTGAAAAAAATGGAAACATATGAGCAGGGTCTTAGGGAGCTGAGTGACAACATGAAATGCACAAATATACGTGTTATGAGTATCCCAGAAGGAGAAGAGAGGGGAAAAGGGGCAGAAAGGGTAATAGAAGACATATTCACTGAAAATTTCCCAACTCTTATAAAAGACAGAAAATTAGAGATTCAAGAAGTACAACATACCCCAAATAGAATAGATCCCAATAGACCTACTCCAAGACACTTACTGGTCAGATTGTCCAATGTCAAAGACAAAGAGAGGATTCTGAAAGCAGCAAGAGAAAAGTGATCCATCACATACAAGGGAAGGTCGATAAGACTATGTACAGATTTCTCTGCAGAAACCATGGAGGCAAGAAGACAGTGGCATGATATATTTAAGATACTGAAAGAGAAAAACTGCCAACCTAGAATTCTATATGCAGCAAAACTTTCCTTCAAAAATGAGGGAGAGATTAAAACATTTTCAGACAAACAGACACTGAGAGAGTTTGTGAAGAGACCGGCACTACAAGAAATACTAAAGGGAGTGCTACAGGCTGATAGGAAAAGACAGGAGAGAGAGAGTTGGAGAAGAGTGTAGAAATGAAGATTTTCAGGAAAGGTAAAATGAGAGGAAAAAATAAGATATGACATATAAATTCCAAAAAACAAAATGGTAGTAGAAAGTACTGCCCTTACATAACAACACTAAACGTAAATGGATTAAACTCCCCAATAAAAAGACACAGACTGGCAGAATGGATTAAAAAACAGGACCCTTCTATATGCTGTCTACAAGAAACTCACTTTAGACACAAGGACAAAAATAGACTGAAAGTGAAAGGTTGGAAAAAGATATCTCATGCAAACAACAACCAGAAAAAAGCGGGAGTAGCTATATTAATATCAGACAAGTTAGACTTCAAAAGTGAAACAATTAAAAGAGGCAAAGAAGGACACTATATATTAATAAAAGGGTCAATTCATCAAGAAAACATAGCAATCATAAGTATTTATGCACCAAGCCAGAATGCCCCAAAATTCATGAGGCAAACACTGCGATCACTGAAAGGAGAAATAGATACCTCTACAATAATAGTTGGAGACTTCAATACACCACTCTCATCAATGGATAGAACATCTAGACAGAGGATCACTAAAGAAACAGAGATGTTGAATTGTATGATAAATGAACTAGACTTGACAGACATCTATAGAACACTACATCCAACAACAGCAGGATACACTTTTTTCTCAAGTGCTCATGGAACATTCTCTAGGATAGACCACATGTTGGGTCACAAAGCAAGTCTCAACAAATTTAAAAATATTGATATCATACAAAACACTTTCTCAGACCACAATAGAATGAAGTTGGAAATAAATAAAAGGCAGAAGGTCATAAAATTCACAAATATATGGAGGCTAAACAACACCCTCTTAGAAAACCAGTGAGTAAAGGAAGAAATTACAAGAGAAATTAGTAAATACCTCTAGGCAAATGACAATGAAAACACAACTTATCAAAACTTATGGGATGCAGCAAAGGCGGTGCTGAGAGGGAAATTTATTGCCCTAAATGCCTATATTAAAAGAGAAGAGAGAGCAAAAATTGAAGAGTTAACTGCTCACCTGGAGGAATTAGAGAAAGAACAGCAAACTAACCCCAAAGCAAGCAGAAGGGAACAAACAACAAAGATTAGAGCAGAAATAAATGCAATTGAGAACAGGAAAACAATAGAGAGAATCAACAAAACCAGAAGTTGGTTCTTTGAGAAAATCAATAAAATTGATAGACTGCTGGCTATGCTAACAAAAAAAAAAAAAAAAAAAAAGAGAGAGCAGATGCAAATAAACGCAATCAGAAGTGGGAAAGGAAATATAACTACTGACCCTGCAGAAATTAAGGAGATAATGAGAAGATACTATGAGCAACTATATGCTAATAAACTAGACAACTTAGATGAAATGGACAACTTCCTAGAAAAGCATAAACAACCAACATTAACTCAAGAAGAAATAGATGACCTCAACAAACCAATCACAAGTAAAGAGATTGAGTCAGTCATCAAAAAATTCCCAAAAAGGAAAAGCCCAGGACCAGATGGTTTCACATGTGAATTCTACCAAGCATTCAAGAACGAATTAGTACCAATCCTGCTCAAACTCTTCAAGAAAATTGAAGAAGAGGGAAAGTTACCTAACTCTTTCTATGAAGCCAACATCACCCTAATACCAAAACCAGACAAAGATACCACAAAAAAAAGAAAATTATAGACCAATTTCTTTAATGAATATAGATGCAAAAATCCTCAACAAAATACTCTCAAATCAAACCCAGCAGCACATTAAAAGAATTATACACCACGACCATGTGGGATTTATTCCAGGTATGCAAGGCTGGCTCAACACAAGAAAATCAATTAGTGTAATACACCACATCAATAAATCAAAGCAGAAAAACCATATGATCATCTTGATTGATGCAGAAAATGTATTTGACAAAATTCAACATCCTTTCCTGATGAAAACACTTCAAAGGATAGGAATAGAAGGGAACTTTTTCAATATGATAAAGGCAATATATGAAAAACCCACAGCTAACATCACACTCAATGGGGAGGGACTGAAAGCTTTTCCTCTAAGATCAGGAACAAGACAGGTATGCCCGCTATCACCATTGTTATTCAACATTGTGCTGGAAGTTCTAGCTAGAGCAATTAGGCAAGAAAAAGAAATAAAAGGCATCCAAATTGGAGAGGAAGAAGTAAAACTTTCACTATTTGCAGATGACATGATTCTATATGTAGGAAATCCAGAAAAATCTATAGCAAAGCTACTAGAACTAGTCAATGAATACAGCAAAGTAGCAGGCTACAAGATCAACATGCAAAAATCTGTAGTGTTCGTATACACAAGTAATGTGCAACAAGAGGAGGAAATCAAGAAAAAAATCCCATTTACAATAGCAACCAAAAGAATCAAGTATTTAGGAATAACCAAGGACATAAAAGACCTTTACATAGAAAACTGTAAGAAACTGCTAAAAGAAAATGAACAAGACCTAAAAAAATGGAAGAACATACCATGTTCATGGATTGGAAGACTAAATATAGTTAAGATGGCAATTTTACCTAAACTGATTCACAGATTCAATGCAATACCAATTCAAATCCCAACAACTTACTTTACAGAAATAGAAAAACCAATAACTAAATTTATTTGGAAGGGTAAGTTGCCCCAAATAGCCAAAAATATCTTCAGAAAGAGGAATGAAGTGGGAGGTCTCACACTACCTGACTTTGAAGCATATTACAAAGCTACAGTGCTCAAAACAGCATGGTACTGGCATAAGGACAGATATACTGATCAATGGAATCGAACTGAGTGTTCAGAAGTAGACCCTCGCATCTACGGACAACTGATCTTTGATAAGGCAGTGAAGCCGAAGCAACTGGGAAAGAGCAGCCTGTTCAATAAATGGTGTTTGGAGAACTGGATATACATTTCTAAATGAATGAAAGAGGATGTCCATCTCACACCTTCTACCAAAATTAACTCAAAGTGGATCAAAGTCCTAAACATTAGCACCAAGACCATAAAACTCTTAAAAGAAAATGTAGGGTAATATCTTAAAGATCTTATGATAGGAGATGGTTTCTTAGACCTCACACCCAAGGGACAAGCAACCAAAGAACAAATAGACAAATGGGATCTCCTCAAAATTAAACACTTTTGTACATCAAAGGACTTTGTCAGAAAAGTAAATAGGCAATTAGAGAGGGCGGGGCAAGATGGCAGACTGGAGAGCTGTATGTTTTAGTTACTCCTCCAGGAAAGTAGGTAAAAAGCCAGGAACTGCGTGGACTGGACACCACAGAGCAATCTGTCTTTGGGCATACTTCATACAACACTCATGAAAACGTGGAACTGCTGAGATCAGCGAAATCTGCAAGTTTTTGCGGCCAGGGGACCCGCGCCCCTCCCTGCCAGGCTCAGTCCCGGGGGAGGAGGGGCTGTCAGCTCCGGGAAGGAGAAGGGAGAATTGCAGTGGCTGCTCTTATCGGAAAATCATTCTACTGATTCAAACTCCAACCATAGATAGACTGAGACCAGACACCAGAGACTCTGAGAGCAGCCAGCCCAGCAGAGAGGAGACAGACATAGAAAAAAAACAACACGAAAAACTCCAAAATAAAAGCAGAGGATTTTTCGAGTTCTGGTGAACACAGAAAGGGGAAGGGCGGAGATCAGGCCTTGAGGCACATATGCAAATCCCGAAGCAAAGCTGATCTCTCTGCCCTGTGCACCTTTCCTTAATGGCCCTGGTTGCTTTGTCTATTAGCATTTCAATAACCCATTAGATCTCTGAGGAGGGCCGTTTTTTTTTTTTTTTAAACCTTTTTGCTTTTTCTAAAACAATTACTCTAAGAAGCTCAATACAGAAAGCTTCAAAGAATTGAAATTTGGGCACGTCAAGTCAAGAGCAGAACTAAGAGAGCTCTGAGACAAAAGGCAATATTCCAGTGGATGAGAAAATTCACTAAACAACACAACTTCCCAAGAAAAGGGGGGTGTCCGCTCACAGCCACCATCCTGGTGGACAGGAAACACTCCTGCCCATCGCCAGCCCCATAGCCCAGAGCTGCCCCAGACAACCCAGTGTGACGGAAGTGCTTCAAATAACAGGCAAACACCACAAAACTGGGCGTGGACATTAGCCTTCCCTGCAACCTCAGCTGAATGTCCCAGAGCTGGGAAGGGGGAGCAGTGTGAATTAACACAGCCCCATTCAGCCATCATTTGAGCAGACTGGGAGCCTCCCAACACAGCCCAGCAGCCCAGAACTGCCCTGGGGGGACGGCACTCACCTGTGACATAGCACAGTCATCCCTCAACAGAGGACCCGGGGTGCACAGCCTGGAAGAGGGGCCCACTTGCAAGTCTCAGGAGCCATACGCCAATACCAAAGACTTGTGGGTCAGTGGCAGAGACAAACTGTGGCAGGACTGAACTGAAGGATTAGACTATTGCAGCAGCTTTAAAACTCTAGGATCATCAGGGAGATTTGATTGTTAGGGCCACCCCCCCTCCCCGACTGCCCAGAAACACGCCCCACATACAGGGCAGGCAACACCAACTACACACGCAAGCTTGGTACACCAATTGGGCCCCACAAGACTCACTCCCCCACTCACCAAAAAGGCTAAGCAGGGGAGATCTGGCTTGTGGAGAACAGGTGGCTCGTGGACGCCACCTGCTGGTTAGTTAGAGAAAGTGTACTCCACGAAGCTGTAGATCTGATAAATTAGAGATAAGGACTTCAACTGGTCTACAAACCCTAAAAGAACCCTATCAAGTTCAGCAAATGCCACGAGGCCAAAAACAACAGAAAATTATAAAGCATATGAAAAAACCAGACGATATGGATAACCCAAGCCCAAGCACCCAAATCAAAAGACCTGAAGAGACACACCACCTAGAGCAGCTACTCAAAGAACTAAAGATGAACAATGAGACCCTAGTACGGGATATGAAGGAAATCAAGAAGACCCTAGAAGAGCATAAAGAAGACATTGCAAGACTAAATAAAAAAATGGATGATCTTATGGAAATTAAAGAAACTGTTGACCAAATTAAAAAGATTCTGGACACTCATAGTACAAGACTAGAGGAAGTTGAACAATGAATCAGTGACCTGGAAGATGACAGAATGGAAAATGAAAGCATAAAAGAAAGAATGGGGAAAAAAATTGAAAAACTCGAAATGGACCTCAGGGATATGATAGATAATATGAAACGTCCAAATATAAGACTCATTGGTGTCCCAGAAGGGGAAGAAAAGGGTAAAGGTCTAGGAAGAGTATTCAAAGAAATTGTTGGGGAAAACTTCCCAAATCTTCTAAACAACATAAATACACAAATCATAAATGCTCAGCGAACTCCAAATAGAATAAATCCAAAAAAACCCACTCCGAGACATATACTGATCACACTGTCAAACATAGAAGAGAAGGAGCAAGTTCTGAAAGCAGCAAGAGAAAAGCAATTCACCACATACAAAGGAAACAGCATAAGACTGAGTAGTGACTACTCAGCAGCCACCATGGAGGCAAGAAGGCAGTGGCATGATATATTTAAAATTCTGAGTGAGAGGAATTTCCAGCCAAGAATACTTTATCCAGCAAAGCTCTCCTTCAAATTTGAGGGAGAGCTTAAATTTTTCACAGACAAAGAAATGCTGAGAGAATTTGCTAACAAGAGACCTGCCCTACTGGAGATACTAAAGGGAGCCCTACAGACAGAGAAACAAACAAAGGACAGAGAGACCTGGAGAAAGGTTCAGTACTAAAGAGATTCGGTATGGGTACAATAAAGGATATTAATAGAGAGAGGGAAAAATATGGCAAACATAATCCAAAGGATAAGATGGCCAATTCAAGAAATGCCTTCACGGTTTTAACGTTGAATGTAAATGGATTAAACTCCCCAATTAAAAGATATAGATTCGCAGAATGGATCAAAAAAATGAACCATCAATATGTTGCATACAAGAGACTCATCTTAGACACAGGGACACAAAGAAACTGAAAGTGAAAGGATGGAAAAAAATATTTCATGCAAGCTACAGCCAAAAGAAAGCAGGTGTAGCAATATTAATCTCAGATAAAATAGACTTCAAATGCAGGGATGTTTTGAGAGACAAAGAAGGCCACTACATACTAATAAAAGGGGCAATTCAGCAAGAAGAAATAACAATCGTAAATGTCTATGCACCCAATCAAGGTGCCACAAAATACATGAGAGAAACATTGGCAAAACTAAAGGCAGCAATTGATGTTTCCACAATAATTGTGGGAGACTTCAACACATCACTCTCTCCTATAGATAGATCAACCAGACAGAAGACCAATAAGAAAATTGAAAACCTAAACAATATGATAAATGAATTAGATTTAACAGACATCTACAGGACATTACATCCCAAATCACCAGGATACACATACTTTTCTAGTGCTCACGGAACTTTCTCCAGAATAGATCATATGCTGGGACATAAAACAAGCCTCAATAAATTTAAAAAGATTGAAATTATTCAAAGCACATTCTCTGACCACAATGGAATACAATTAGAAGTCAATAACCATCAGAGACTTAGAAAATTCACAAATACCTGGAGGTTAAACAACACACTCCTAAACAATCAGTGGGTTAAAGAAGAAATAGCAAGAGAAATTGCTAAATATATAGAGACGAATGAAAATGAGAACACAACATACCAAAACCTATGGGATGCAGCAAAAGCAGTGCTAAGGGGGAAATTTATAGCACTAAACGCATATATTAAAAAGGAAGAAAGAGCCAAAATCAAAGAACTAATGGATCAACTGAAGAAGCTAGAAAATGAACAGCAAACCAATCCTAAACCAAGTACAAGAAAAGAAATAACAAGGATTAAAGCAGAAATAAATGACATAGAGAACAAAAAAACAATAGAAAGGATAAATATCACCAAAAGTTGGTTCTTTGAGAAGATCAACAAGATTGACAAGCCCCTAGCTAGACTGACAAAATCAAAAAGAGAGAAGACCCATATAAACAAAATAATGAATGAAAAAGGTAACATAACTGCAGATCCTGAAGAAATTAAAAAAATTATAAGAGGATATTATGAACAACTGTATGGCAACAAACTGGATAATGTAGAAGAAATGGACAATTTCCTGGAAACATATGAACAACCTAGACTGACCAGAGAAGAAATAGAAGACCTCAACCAACCCATCACAAGCAAAGAGATCCAATCAGTCATCAAAAATCTTCCCACAAATAAATGCCCAGGGCCAGATGGCTTCACAGGGGAATTCTACCAAACTTTCCAGAAAGAACTGACACCAATCTTACTCAAACTCTTTCAAAACATTGAAAAAAATGGAACACTACCTAACTCATTTTATGAAGCTAACATCAATCTAATACCAAAACCAGGCAAAGATGCTACAAAAAAGGAAAACTACCGGCCAATCTCCCTAATGAATATAGATGCAAAAATCCTCAACAAAATACTTGCAAATCGAATCCAAAGACACATTAAAAAAATCATACACCATGACCAAATGGGGTTCATTCCAGGCATGCAAGGATGGTTCAACATAAGAAAAACAATCAATGTATTACAACACATTAAAAACTCGAAAGGGAAAAATCAATTGATCATCTCAATAGATGCTGAAAAAGCATTTGACAAAATCCAACATCCCTTTTTGATAAAAACACTTCAAAAGGTAGGAATTGAAGGAAACTTCCTCAACATGATAAAGAGCATATATGAAAAACCCACAGCCAGCATAGTACTCAATGGTGAGAGACTGAAAGCCTTCCCTCTAAGATCAGGAACAAGACAACGATGCCCGCTGTCACCACTGTTATTCAACATTGTGCTGGAAGTGCTAGCCAGGGCAATCCGGCAAGACAAAGAAATAAAAGGCATCCAAATTGGAAAAGAAGAAGTAAAACTGTCATTGTTTGCAGATGATATGATCTTATATCTAGAAAACCCTGAGAAATCGACGATACACCTACTAGAGCTAATAAACAAATTTAGCAAAGTAGCAGGATACAAGATTAATGCACATAAGTCAGTAATGTTTCTATATGCTAGAAATGAACAAACTGAAGAGACACTCAAGAAAAAGATACCATTTTCAATAGCAACTAAAAAAATCAAGTACCTAGGAATAAACTTAACCAAAGATGTAAAAGACCTATACAAAGAAAACTACATAACTCTACTAAAAGAAATAGAAGGGGACCTTAAAAGATGGAAAAATATTCCATGTTCATGGATAGGAAGGCTAAATGTCATTAAGATGTCAATTCTACCCAAACTCATCTACAGATTCAATGCAATCCCAATCAAAATTCCAACAACCTACTTTGCAGACTTGGAAAAGCTAGTTATCAAATTTATTTGGAAAGGGAAGATGCCTCGAATTGCTAAAGACACTCTAAAAAAGAAAAATGAAGTGGGAGGACTTACACTCCCTGACTTTGAAGCTTATTATAAAGCCACAGTTGCCAAAACAGCATGGTACTGGCACAAAGATAGACATATAGATCAATGGAATCGAATTGAGAATTCAGAGATAGACCCTCAGATCTATGGCCGACTGATCTTTGATAAGGCCCCCAAAGTCACCGAACTGAGCCATAATGGTCTTTTCAACAAATGGGGCTGGGAGAGTTGGATATCCATATCCAAAAGAATGAAAGAGGACCCCTACCTCACCCCCTACACAAAAATTAACTCAAAATGGACCAAAGATCTCAATATAAAAGAAAGTACCATTAAACTCCTAGAAGATAATGTAGGAAAACATCTTCAAGACCTTGTATTAGGAGGCCACTTCCTAGACTTTACACCCAAAGCACAAGCAACAAAAGAGAAAATAGATAAATGGGAACTCCTCAAGCTTAGAAGTTTCTGCACCTCAAAGGAATTTCTCAAAAAGGTAAAGAGGCAGCCAACTCAATGGGAAAAAATTTTTGGAAACCATGTATCTGACAAAAGACTGATATCTTGCATATACAAAGAAATCCTACAACTCAATGACAATAGTACAGACAGCCCAATTATAAAATGGGCAAAAGATATGAAAAGACAGTTCTCTGAAGAGGAAATACAAATGGCCAAGAAACACATGAAAAAATGTTCAGCTTCACTACCTATTAGAGAGATGCAAATTAAGACCACAATGAGATACCATCTAACACCGGTTAGAATGGCTGCCATTAAACAAACAGGAAACTACAAATGCTGGAGGGGATGTGGAGAAATTGGAACTCTTATTCATTGTTGGTGGGACTGTATAATGGTTCAGCCACTCTGGAAGTCAGTCTGGCAGTTCCTTAGAAAACTAGATATAGAGCTACCATTCGATCCAGCGATTGCACTTCTCGGTATATACCCGGAAGATTGGAAAGCAGTGACACGAACAGATATCTGCACGCCAATGTTCATAGCAGCATTATTCACAATTGCCAAAAGATGGAAACAACCCAAATGTCCTTCAACAGATGAGTGGATAAATAAAATGTGGTATATACACACGATGGAATACTATGCGGCAGTAAGAAGGAACGATCTGGTGAAACATATGACAACATGGATGAACCTTGAAGACATAATGCTGAGCGAAATAAGCCAGGCACAAAAAGAGAAATATTATATGCTACCACTAATGTGAACTTTGAAAAATGTAAAACAAATGGTTTATAATGTAGAATGTAGGGGAACTAGCAGTAGAGAGCAATTAAGGAAGGGGGAACAATAATCCAAGAAGAACAGATAAGCTATTTAACGTTCTGGGGATGCCCAGAAATGACTATGGTCTGTTAATTTCTGATGGATGTAGTAGGAACAAGTTCACTGAAATGTTGCTATATTATGTAACTTTCTTGGGGTAAAGTAGGAACATGTTGGAAGTTAAGCAGTTATCTTAGGTTAGTTGTGTTTTTCTTACTCCCTTGTTATGGTCTCTTTGAAATGTTCTTTTATTGTATGTTTGTTTTCTTTTTAACTTTTTTTTTCATACAGTTGATTTAAAAAAGAAGGGAAAGTTAAAAAAAAAAAAAAAAAGAAAAAAGACAAACAAGGAAAAAAAAAAAAAAGATGTAGTGCCCCCTTGAGGAGCCTGTGGAGAATGCAGGGGTATTTGCCTACCCCACCTTCATGGTTGCTAACATGACCGCAGACATAGGGGACTGGTGGTTTGATGGGTTGAGCCCTCTACCATAAGTTTTACCCTTGGGAAGACGGTTGCTGCAAAGGAGAGGCTAGGCCTCCCTGTATTTGTGCCTAAGAGTCTCCTCCTGAATGCCTCTTTGTTGCTCAGATGTGGCCCTCTCTCTCTGGCTAAGCCAACTTGAAAGGTGAAATCACTGCCCTCCCCCCTATGTGGGATCAGACACCCAGGGAAGTGAATCTCCCTGGCAACGTGGAATATGACTCCCGGGGAGGAATGTAGACCCGGCATCGTGGGATGGAGAACATCTTCTTGACCAAAAGGGGGATGTGAAAGGAAATGAAATAAGCTTCAGTGGCAGAGAGATTCCAAAACGAGCCGAGAGATCACTCTGGTGGGCACTCTTACGCACACTTTAGACAATCTTTTTTAGGTTCTAAAGAATTGGGGTAGCTGGTGGTGGATACCTGAAACTATTAAACTACAACCCAGAACCCATGAATCTCGAAGACAGTTGTATAAAAATGTAGCTTATGAGGGGTGACAGTGGGATTGGGAATGCCATAAGGACCAAACTCCACTTTGTCTAGTTTATGGATGGATGTGTAGAAAAGTAGGGGAAGCAAACAAACAGACAAAGGTACCCAGTGTTCTTTTTTACTTCAATTGCTCTTTTTCACTCTAATTATTATTCTTGTTATTTTTGTGTGTGTGCTAATGAAGGTGTCAGGGATTGATTTAGGTGATGAATGTACAACTATGTAATGGTACTGTAAACAATCGAAAGTACAATTTGTTTTGTATGACTGCGTGGTATGTGAATATATCTCAATAAAATGATGATTTAAAAAAAAAAAAAAAAAAAGTAAATAGGCAACCTACATAATGGGAGATGATATTTGGAAACCACATATCAGATAAGGGTTTAATATCCCGAATATATAAAGGAATCCTGCATCTCAATAACAGAAAGACAAACAATCCAATTAAAAAATGGGCCAAAGACATGAACAGACATTTTTCTGAAGAGGAAATACAAATGGCTCAAAAAAATGCTGAATTTCACTGGCTATTAAGGAAATGCAAATCAAAACCACAATGAGATATCATCTCACACCTACCAGAATGGCCATTATCTAAAAAACAGAAAATGACAAGTACTGGAGAGGATGTGGAGAAAGAGGCACACTTATTCATTGTTGGTGGGAATGTAGAATGGTGCAACCACTCTGGAAGACACTGTGGAGTTTCCTCAGGAAGCTAAATATAGATTTGCCATATGACCCAGCTATTCCATTGCTAGGTATATACTCAGAGGAACTGAAACTTAAGATACAAACAGACATTTGTAAACTGATGTTTATTGCAGCATTATTCACAATTGCCAAGAGATGGAAACAGCCCAAATGTCCATCAAAGGACAAGTGGATAAACAAACTGTGGTATATACACATGATGGAATATTATGCAGCTGTAAGACAGAACAAAGACATGGATCATGTAACAATGTGGATGAACCTTGAGGACATTATGTTGAGTGAAGTTAGCCAGAAACAAAAGGACAGATTCTGTATGGTCTCACTAATATGAACAGACATTAATGAACAAACTTTGGGAGTTAAAAGCTGACAACACAGGCGACCAGGAGACAGAAAGAGGCAGAGACCAGCCATTTGATGCTGAAGGACTACAGAATGTTTAGGACTGATTGCATAGATCCAGAAATAGACAGCATAATACTGTGTGATGGTAGCACAGTATTGTAAGTACACTGAACAAAGATGTCTGTGAGTAAAGCTGAAAGAGGTGGGATAGGAGAATGTATGACACGAGAGGTAAAGATAGATGATAAAGACTGGGACTGTATAACGTGGCAAAAACTGGAGTGGCCAATGACTGTTACTAAATATACAAATATAAAAATGGTTTTGAATGCGGGAAAGAAAATGAATGTCAACCATGTAGAGAGTTGAAAAGGGGATGGTATTCAGGAAAAAACATAATCAAAGCAAACTGGAGTCTATGGTCAACAGTAACATTGTAATATACCTCCATTAAATGGAACAAAGGCAATATGCCAATGCTAAATGTATATGAGAGGGGGATATAGGGGAGGAATATGGGATTCTTGGTAGTGGTGTTATTTGCTGTCCTTACTAGTATATTGGATTGTATGACATGTTATTTTTCTTTTTATCATTTTTTTCTTATTGCTAAAAAAAAGAAAACAATTTTTCTTGTAGTAATCAATATGTTCAAGTGCTGATTGTGGTGATAAATGTACAACTTTATTATGATATCATGAACAACTGATTGTACACTGTGGATAAATGTATGGTATGTGAATATAACTCTATAAAATTGTAGGAAAATATATATATATAGGAGTAAAAGTGTTGGAGAAAACATGGTGAGAGGGATGATGCCTCACCAATATGGACTAACTACAATGTGTAAACCCAGAATTGAATGTTAGAACATAGCCTAACATGGACATAATAATTTTAATAGTCCCTAGATTACAAGTTCTTACAGTAGTTAACTCTATCCCTGAATTGTAATGCTTATCTCTAAACTTTGAGATGCTGATCCCCTAGCGTATAACCTGATTGGTCTCTGGAACAATGCATATCTCTGAGACACCTGAAACTCAGAGCTAGAGCTCGGCAGATATGAATGTCAGTATTAGTGCATACAGCCACTGTCAAAAAAAAAAAAAAAAAAAAAACTGAAAAAGAGCCCAGACTTCAATTAGTGATATGAATGAAGCAGGTCTGGTTAAGACCAGGGCAAGCCAGGCCAAAGGGTAAAGGTTGAAACTGATTGTGTTTTAAAACTTCAACTTCCATATGAGACCAAGGGAAGAGATATCTACTTAGTACAGGATCTAAATTTTCTAAACGGTACAACTCTACAGTCGATTTGTTCAAACACCACAATTGCATGGAACTTTGAATAGGAAGTGAGATACGGTAGGTTAGTACGGGCTGGAGTGAAATAGTGACACATCCCAGAGTAATTTGGGCAGATAATAAAAAATATATTTACAGCCTCCCCCTCCGCAGCCCTGAGGATCTGGGGGAAGGTGCGGATGTGTTGGACATCCTCACCTGGACTGGTGTTGATGTTGTCACAAACATTGGGACTGGCGGTTTGATGTGCTGAGTCCTCAATCATGGGACTTGCCCTTATGAAGCTCATTACTGCAAAGGAGAGTCTAAACTTGTATGTAATTGTGCCTAAGAATCTCCCCCTGAGTACCTCTTTGTTGCTCAGATGTGGCCCTCTCTCTAACTGAGCCATCTCGACAGGTGAACTTGCTGCCCTCCCCCCTACGTGGGACCTGATTCCCAGGGTTGTAAATCTCCCTGGTAATGCACAATATGACTCCGGGGATGAATGTGGACCCGGCATCATGGGACTGAGAGTATCTTCTTGACCAAAAGGGGTGCAAAATGAGACAAAATAGTTTCAGTGGCTGAGAGATTTCAAATGGAGTCGAGAGGTCACTCTGGTGGACATTCTTATGCCCTATATAGATAACACCTCTTAGGCTTTAATGTATTGGAATAGCTAGAAGTAAATACCTGAAACTACCAAACTCCAACCCAGCAGTCTGGACTCCTGAAGACAATTATATAATAATGTAGATTACAAGGGGTGACAGTGTGATTGTGAAGACCTTGTGGATCACACCCCCTTTATCTAGTGTATGGATGAGTAGAAAAATGGGGATAAAAACTAAAGGACAAATGGGGTGGGATGGGGGATTTGGGTGTTCTTTTTTCACTTTTATTTTTTATTCTTGTTCTGGTTCTTTCTGATGTAAGGAAAATGTTCAGAGATAGATTGTGGTGATGAACGCATAACTATGTTATCATACTGTGGACAGTGGATTGTATACCATGGATGATTGCATGGTGTGTGAATGTATTTCAATAAAACTGAATTTAATTTAAAAAAAAAAGAAGCTCTCAAATCAGAGACCTAACATCACAACTGGAGGCTCTGGAAAAAGAGGAGCAAAATAGACTCAAAGTGAACAGTAGGAAGAGAATAACAAACAATAAAGTGAAGGGAAATGAATGAGGAAAAAAAAAGAATAGAGAGAATCAAGAAAACCAAAAGTTGGTTCTTTGCAAAGATCAATAAAACTAACAAACTTCTTACTAGACTGGCAAAGGAAAATAGAGAGAGGATGCAAATAATTAAATCAGAAATGAAAGCAGAAACATTGCCACCAACCCCAGAGAAATAAAAAGGATTATAAGATGACACTATAAACAAATGTATGCAATTAAACCTACATGAAATGGAAAAATTCTAGAAACCTGCAAACTACCTATAATGACTTAGGAAGAAATAGATCTCAACAGACCAATAACAAGTAAAGGGATTGAATCAGTCATCAGTAACTTCCCAACAAAGAAAAGTCTTAGTCTAAATGACTTCACTGTTGAATTTTACCAAACATTCCAAGAAGAATTAACACCAATCCTACTCAAACTCTTCCATAAAGTTTAGCAGGAGGGAACACTTCCTATCTTTAGTCTATGAGACAAATATCACCTTAATACAAAAGCAGATAAAGATACAACAAGAAAAGAAAATTACAAACAAATATCTTTCTGAATATATATAGATATAAAAATCCTCAACAAAATACTGGAAAATAAAATCCAATAACACATTAAAGGAATTATACACCATGATCAAGATTTACCCCAGATATGCCAGGAGTAATCAACATAATAAAATCAATTAATATAATACATTATATTAGTAGAACAAATGGAAAAAAGCACGTTTAACTCACTTGATGCAGAGAAGATATTTGACAAATATCCAGGTCCTCTTATGGACAAAAACACATAGAAAACTCGGAAGAGAACTTCCTCAATATGAAGAGGGGCATATATGAAACCCCACAGCTAATATCAAATTCAATGATTAAAGACTGAAGGCCTCCCCTCTAAGATCACAACTGCTATTCAACACTGTACTAGAAATTCTAGACTGGGGTAATTAAACAATAAAACAAATAAAAGACATCCAAACTGGAAAGGAAAAAGTTAAAATTTTCCCTATTTGCAGATGACATGATCTGATATATAGAAAATCCTGAAAAATCCAACACAGTTACTAGAGCTATTAAACAAACTCAGAAAAGTGGCAGGGCACAAGATCAACACCCCAAAACCAGTGGTGTTTCTATACACTAATAATGAACAGTCTGAAGAGGAAATCAAGGGAAACATTAATTCTTAATAGCAACTAAAAGAAAAAAATATTTCAGAATAAATTTATATGGAAGTGTAAGTGTACCCAAAGAGTGTAAACCATCAAGAAAAGGAACAGTAAAATGGGAAGACTCACACTTCTCTATTTTAAAATTTATTACAAAACTATAGTAATCAAAACAGCATGGTATTGGCAGAAGGATATACACATAGACTGATGGAATCTAATTGAGAGCTCAGAAATAAGCCCACATATCTATGACCAATTGATTTCTGACAAGGGTGCCATGTCCACTCAATGGGGAAAAAACAGTCTATTTAACAAATGGTGCTGGAAAAACTGGATATCCATATGGAAAAGAATTAAGGGGGGTTATATCATCAACATGGCAAAGTAAGATATCCTCTGAGAAACCCTCCCCAGAGATTCAACAAATAAAAGGACAAATCCCACTTGCTTAAAACTCTGGAGGATGGTAGGGACTGGAGAAGGATTCCACAGATGCTGAATCAAGGAAAAAGAAAAATATTAGGAAACTTCCATCCAGAACTGCCAGTGCTCTTTGCTTCCCCTCAATCATTCCTGTGTAGCTTGGGAGTTGCTCAGAGCAGTGGCCTGGATCCCTCCAACCTCCCTCCAGATACAGAGAATACAGAGCTATCCACAGCAGCAAGTTAGAACCAAATGCATATCCAGGCATCGGACTCAAGTCCGCAGAGACTCAGGGTGTAACAGCAGCTGCCACTGAGGAGTGCTGCACCCAAAAGGGCCCGGGGGGGAGGGTGTCAGCAGGCAGAGAGAGACCTCAGTAAAACTGCAACTGGCAAGTGGTGAGCTCACTCAAGCCAGTTTATGTTGGCTGGACCACTTAAATGCAAAATGGACTTTTCTGGAGTGACCCACTTTTCTAAATTGACCCTATCTGGATCCCTGGGTGGGACACCCTAACGAGGAAGAAACTGGAGGCAGAAAAGACACACAGAAAAACAGAAGTAGGTGGGATTAAACTGAACTGCTGTAAGACAGGAAGGCGCTAGAATAGAAAAGTGCAAGGAAAATGGCACACTGAGTGAAAGAATTAAAACAAATCATAGGAGCTGGGGAGAAAATTCTGCAAAGAAACAGAACAATCAAGACTCCTGGAGAAGGAAGAGAGGAAAGGAAGCTGTGCCAGTTTGGATATGCCCTCCACACACACACACACACAAATGTTCTTTTAATCCAATCTTGTGAGATATTTGGATTAGTTTGTTTCCATGGAGATGTGACTCACCCAACTGTGGGTGAAAACTTTTGATTAGATTATTTCCATGGGGGTGTGGCCCTACCCATTCAAGGTTGGTCTTATTTAGATCACTGGAGACCTTTAAGAGGCTCAGAGAGAGAGAGAAGCAGAGCTGGAGTTGACATAGATGTGTAGAGATGCTGGGAGATGCAGATAGAAGGATGTTTAGAAATGCTCAGCTGAAAGATGAAGCCCAGAGTTTGCCCCAGAGAAGCTAAGAGAGAACACCCAGATGTTTAGAGAGAAGTGCCCTTGGAGAATAAGCAAGGATGCACAGGAGCTAAGAGAGAGGATTGAAGAGATAAGACCAGAGACATTTTGGAGAAAGTCATTTTGGAATATGACCTTGGAACAAAGGACCAGCTGATGCCAGCCACATGCCTTCCCAGCTGACAGAGGTGTTCCAGATGCCATCAGCTGTTCTTCAGTAAAAGTATCCTCTTGATGCCTTAGTAGGGACACTTTTTTATGGCCTTAGAACTGTAATCTGTAACCTAATAAATCCCCTTTATAAAAGCCAATCCATTTCTGGTATTTTGAATAATAGCAGCTCTAGCAAACTGGAACAGAAGCTTTCTTGTGGAGGTGAAATAATTACAGAAAAAGTTCAATCTTAAAAATTGTACTGTATATACAGGGCAAGAATCATATGAAGAAGAGGCAAGAATATCTGATAAGTTAAAAACAGACAATTATAAAGGTCTAGAATAAGTTGGGCCAAGCACAAAGCCAATCAACAATAAAGCCCTAGACAAGAGGAAGAAACTGACCTTCAGAGTTAACTCATCAAGAAAGTCAGATGCCTAGATATCAGACAAAAATTACATGCCATACTAAGAAACAGAAAGATATGGCTCAGTCAAGGGAACAAATTAAAACTTAAAGGAGACACAGAATTTAGAGCAACTAATCAAAGATGTTCAACAAATCTCCTAAGTTGATTCAAGGAGATCAAAGAAAATATGCAGAGATATGGCAATATGTGAACATAAAGAAGAATTTGAAATTATGAAAATAAACAGAACAGAACTTATGGGGATGAAAGTCACAATAGTAGAGGTTAAAAATACACTAGAGGCATATAACAGCAGATTTGATCAGGGAGAAAATAGAATCAGAGAACTAGAAGACAGGACAATACAAATCAAACAGTGAGAATAATAGATAGGAAAAGGAACAGTAAAAATTGATCAGTGTCTCAGGGATTTGAGTGACAGCACAAAGTGCACAAACATGCATATCATGGGTGTCCCAGAAGGAGAAGAGAAGGGAAACGGGGCAGAAAGAATATGTTAGGAAATAATGGCTGAAAATTTCCCAACTCTGATGGACAGAAACATGTATGTCCAAGAAGCACAACATACTCCAAACAGAATCAACCCTAATAGACCTACTCCAAGACATATACTAATCAGAATGTCAAATGCCAAAGATAAAGAAAAAAGTCAGACAGCAGCAAGAGAAAAGCAATTCATTGCATACAAGGGATCCCCAATAAGACTAAGTGCTGTTTTCTCATCATAAACCGTGAAGGCCTGGAGGCAGTGGTATGATATAGTTAAGGTACTGAAAGAGAAAAACTGCCAGCCCAAAATTCTTTATCTGGCAAAACTGTCCTTCAGAAATGAAGAAGCATATATAACATTCACAGATAAAAAGAAACTTAGAGATTCTCACCAAAAGACCTGTTTTATAAGAATTGCTCAAGGGAGTCCTTCAGGTTGAAAGGAAAAGACAAGAGAGAGTGGCTTGGAGCAATGTGAAGAAGTGAAGATCTTCAGTAAAGGCAACTAAATGGGTAAATGCAAAACCTAAGAGTACTGTATCCTTAATATGTAACTCTAATTTTTAACTCTTGTAAGAGATAGACTACAATTGAATACAAAAGTAGTTTTCTGATAATGGACAATGGACATGCAAAATATACAGAGGTAATGTACAACAAAAACAATATAAAGAGGGGAAATGGAAGGCTATGGGACCAGAGATCATGTATGCTTTCAAATTACTAGGCTTGAAACTAGTCATTTGTAAGTTATAGATGTGGGTTGTGTAATACAAACCCCAAGGTAATGACAAAGAAAGTATTTAAAAATATACAGAAATAGAAATGAGAAAGGGATTAGTCAGATACATCAAGAAAGATCAACTATACAGAAAAGGAGGTTGCAAAAAAGGAAGAGAGAAACAGAAAAAATATATAATATATAAAAACTGAAGGGCTCTTTTCCTCTCTGGCTGCTTGAGGATCACCCACCATCATGAGTGACACGGTAATCATCTGGACCAGGAAATTCATGACCAACCGACTACTTCAGCAGAAACAAATGGTCATCAATGTTCTTCACCCTGGAAAGGCAACAGTACCTAAGACAGAAATTCAGGAAAAACTAGCCAAAATGTACAAGACCACACCAGATGTTATCTTTGTATTTGGATTCAGAACCCATTTTGGTGGTGGCAAGACAACTGGCTTTGGCATGATTTATGACTCCTTGGATTATGCAGAGAAAAATGAACCCAAACAAAGACTTGCAAGACATGGTCTGTATGAGAAGGAAAAGACCTCCAGAAAACAGCAAAAGGAATGCAAGAACAGAATGAAGAAAGTCAGAGGGACTGCAAAGGCCAATGTTGGTGCTGGCAAAAAGAAATGAAGTGTCTAGCAGTTAGGTGGAGATTGAATAACAGAAGGAGTAAAGATTCTTCAATGACTTGATTGTGCAGATTTTACCAGAGGACTAATAAAACTATAAAAACTTAAAAAAAAAACAACTGAAGGACAAAATGGCTGAAGTAAGTATTGCCTTTACAGTAATAATACTGAATGTTAATGGATTAAACTCACCAGTCAAAAGAAACAGATTGGGAGAATGGATAAAAAAGCATGAGCCAACTATATGTTGTTTACAAGAGATTCATGTTAGACCCAATGACACAAATAGGTTGAAAGTGAAATGTTGGAAAAGATATTCCATGCAAATAGTAACCAAAAAAGATCTTGGGTAGTTATAAGTCAAAAGCTATTATAAGAGACAAAGAAGGACAAAATATGTTAGTAAAAGTGTCAATCCACCAAGAAGAAATAGTAATCATAAAATATTTATGCACCTAACCACAGGGCCCCAAAATACATGGGGAGGCACATGCTGGCAAAACTGAAGGGAGAAATAGACATCTCTACAATAATAGTTGGAGATGTCAATACACCATGCTCATAAATCAATAGAATATCTAGGCAGAAGATCCATAAAGAAACAGAGAACTTGAATAATATGATAAAGAAACTAGACCCAATAGACATATACAGAACACTGCACTCCAAAACAGCAGGATATGCATTCTTTTCAAGTGCACATGGATCATTCTCCAGGATAGACCACCTGTTGGGTCACAAAACAAGTCTCAATAAATTAAAGAGACTGAAATTTTTTTACATGTTAGTATGAAGCCCCAAATCATCCCAGAGTAATTTGGGCATAGAATAAAAATGTATTTCCAAAGCCCCCTTGAGAGACTGAGAGAAAAAGATTGAAATTATACAAAACATCTGCTCTGACCATAATGGAATGAATCTGGAAATCAATAACAGGTTGAGAACTAGAAAATCCACAGATATATAGAGGTTAAACAAACACACTCTTAAACAATCAGTGGGTCAGAGAAGAAATTGCAAGGGAAATCAGTACGTATCTTGAGACAAATGAAAGTGAGAATACGACATATCAAAACTTAGGGGATGGAGTGAAGGCAGTGATGAGAGGGAAATTTGTAGCCATAACTCCTTACATTAAAAAAGAAGAAAGAGCTAAACTCAAAGATCTAACTGCATACATAGAGGAACTAGAAGTAGATCAGCAAACTAATCCCAAACAAAAAGAAGGAAAGAAATAATAAAGATTAGAGCAGAAATAAATGAAATAGAGTAAAAAAGCAATAGAATTAACAAAACCAAAAATTTGATTCTTTGAAAAGATCAATAAAATTGAGAAACCCTTGGCTAGACAGACAAGGAAAGGAAAAGAAAAGGTGCAAATAAATAAGATCAGAAATGAGAGGGAGGTATGAACAACTGTATGCAAATGAACAACTGTATGCCAACAAATTAGACAATACATGAAAAGGACAATTCCTAGAAACAACTTAGACTCTAGAAGACATAGAAGACCTCAACAGACCAATTACAGGTAAAGAGATTAACTGATCACCAAAAACTTCCCAAGAAAGAAAGCCCAGGACTAGAATGCTTCACAGGTGAATTCCACAAATCATTCCAAGAAGAATACAAATCCTGATGAAACTCTTCCCAAAAAATTGAAGAGGAGGGAACACCACCTAACTCATTCTATGAGACCGACATCACCCTAATACCACAGCCCAATTTAAAGATACTACAAGAAAAGAAAATTACAAACTAATTCATCCAATGAATATAGATGGAAACAACCTCAACAAAACACTTGCAAATCATATCCAACACCATGTTAAAAGAATTATACAGTATGATTAAGTGGGTTTTATACCAGGTATGCAAGTGTGGTTCAACATAAGAAAATCAATTAATATACTATACCACATTAACAAAATGAAAGGAAAAAACACATGATGATCTCAATTGATGCAGAAAAGGCATTTGACAAAAATCCAGCATCATTTCTTGATAAAAACATGGAAAAACAGGAATAGGAAGGGAAGATCCTCAATATGATAAAGGGAATATATGAAAAGCCCACAACTAACATAGCCAATGGTGAAGGTCTGAAAGCCTTCCCACTAAGATCTGGAAAAGACAGAGGTGCCCACTGTCTCCACTGTTATTCAACATTTTACTAGAAGTTCTAGCCAGAGCAGTTAAGCAAGAAAAAGAAATAAAAAACATCCAAATTGGAAAGAAAGAAGAAAAATTTTCAGTATTTGCAGATAACATGATCCAATATATAGAAAGTCCCAAAAACCTACAACAAAGCTACTAGAGCAAATTCAGCTGCTAGAGAATTCTGGAAAGTGGTGGGGTACAAGATGAACTCACAAAATTCAGTGTTCCTACACACTAGTGTGATGGTTAGGTTCATGTGTCAACTTGCCCAGGTGATGATGTCCAGGTGTCTGGTCAAGCAAGCACTGGCCTAACCATTATTGCAAGGACATTTGTGGCTGGTTAATAAAGCAGAAGGATGGTTTATTAAATCATCAGTCAATTGACTGCACCTGTGACTGAGTATATCAATGAAGGGGTATCTTCCACAATGAGAGAATCCAATCAGCTGGATTTAATCCAATCAGTTGAAGACTTTTAAGGGAGAAAGAGAGAATCTTCACTTTTTTGGCTAGCCAGCATCTCCTGAGGAGTTCATCAAACACCTTCATCAGAGCTGCCAGCTTGCTCCCTGCCTTATGGAATTTGGACTCATGTATCCTGCCCTATGGAATTTGGACTTGTGCATACACGTTTGCATGAGACACTTTTACAAAATCTTATATTTACAGATATCTCTTGTTAGTTCTGTTTCCCTAGAGAACTCTAACTAATACAGCTTGATACCTGTTAGGCAAAACTCACCACCCCAACATGTGCACAACACACCCCTAGCAAATATTCCAGGAAGCTCTCCCACAATGCACATGACTGTTTACATAAAACCCACTCTTAGCTAACGTAACAGTCTGAACAATGACAAAAACAAAAATTTTCCATAACATAATAACCTCCCTGATGTCAACTCCCTATCTTACCCTAACATCAACTCCTTATCTTACCCTGATGTCAAATCCTTATCCTACCCTGAGCAAACCAATCCCCTGATTCTACTCCTTACTTCTCTATCTTACCCACTAACAATTATTCCCCACCCCCTCCTCCCAAAAAGCTATAAAACTGTACTCCTACCTTTGTTTGGGGCTGTTGCCACTCTTAGGCTTCAGCCCACTTATGTATGGCTACAATAAAATGTTCTCCTATTGAGCTTTGATCTCTTCTTTTCTCAGTCAAAAAAAACTAACAGTACCAGGAGTGGTTGTTGAGAAACAGAATCTTAAAATGGGCTTCTATAAATGGTTTTCTACTCTGATTAGATTTCCAATAATCAAGATGGCAGTGACAGTTCATGGCATGAGTTGGCAATAGAGATATGCAAAATATCACCATTTAATTCTCCTTATCATACTCTTGTACCTCTTAGGGGTGATGGAATTAGTCTCACAGATTTGTTCCTCATAGTCCTGGTAAAAGGTATGTCCTATGGACATTCCAGGGGTGTGTGACCAAAAGCCACATGATGGCAGTTAATCAACAAAGACAAGGTGGGTGTGGCTACCATAATGGAAAACAGGCTCAAAGCAGCAGTCAAAATAATCTGACTTGCAGAAACTTATGGCATTGGCTAGTAGATCATGGAGTACCTAGAATTAAAATAGATCGGCAGTCTACTAAATTCTTGTTTGAACTGTATAAGCAGAAGAATTCTAGGTCAAGTGAACAAAAGTCTAGCTTGAATTACAAAAACAGAGAGTTACAGCCTCTTAATCAATTCCCAGACTTGAGACAGTTTATAGAACCAGAGCCCCTTGAATGAGGGAAGGCTGGATACCCTTGGGGAAGGACCCTGTTACACTACCCAAAATTTATACTTCCTCCCAGCCTTCCCCAAGGGGACCTACAACTTTTTAACAAGGGTAACTGTGCATTGGAGAAAAGGAAATGATCAGATATTTCAGGGATTATTAGACACTAGCTCAGAAGTGATATTAATTCCAGGAGACCCAAAATGTCACTCTGGTCCACCAGAGTAGGGGCTTATGGAGGTCAGGTGATCGATGGAGTTTTAGCTTAGGTCCATCTCACAGTGGGTCCAGTTTGCCCACAGACACACTCTGTGATTATGTCCCCAGTTCCAGAATGCATAATTGGAATAGACATACTCAGCATACAGCAAAATCCCCAAATTGGTTCCCTGACTCATAGAGTGAGGGCTATTATTGTAGGAAAAGCCTAGTGGAAGCCACTAGAACTGCCCCTGCCTAGCAAAATAGTAAACCAGAAGCAATACTGGATTTCTGGAGGGATTGCAGAGATTAATGCCTCTCTTAAGGGGTGATTCCCACCACATCCCCATTAAACTCTCCTATTTGGCCTGTGCAGAGAATGGAGGATGACAGCAGATTATCATAAGCTTAACCAGGTGGTGATTCCAATTTTAGCTTCTGATACAGATGTGGTATCATTGCTTGAACAAATCAACACTTCCCCTGGAACCTGGTATGCAGCTATTGAACTGGCAAATGCTTTTTTCTCAATAGCTGTTAATAAGGACCACTAAAAATCGTTTGCATTCAGCTGGCAAGGCCAGCAGTATACTTTCACTGTCCAACTTCAAGGGTATAGCAATTCTCCAACCCTATGTCATAATATTGTCTGCAGGGATCTAGATCGTTTCTCCCTCCCACAAGACATCACACTTGTCCATTGTTTTGATGATATACTGTTGATTGGACCTAGTGAGCAAGAAGTAGCAACTACTCTATATTTGTTGTAAGGAATTTGTGTGTCAGAGGATGGGAGATAAATCTAACAAAAATACAGGGGTCTTCCACCTCAGTAAAATTTATAGGTGTCCAGTGGTGTGGGGCATGTCAAGATATTCCTTCTAAGGTGAAGGATAACCTATTGCATCTGGCCCCTCTTATGATCCAAAAGGAAGCACAACACCTAGTTGGCCTCTTTGGATTTTGGAGACAACATATTTCTCACTTGGGTTTGATACTCTGGCCCATTTTCTGAGTGACCAGAAAAGCTTCTAGTTTTGTGTGGGAAGCAGAACAAGATGAGGCTCTTTGACAGGTCCAGGCTGCTGTGCAAGCTGCTCTGTCACTTTGACCATATGATTCAACTGATCCAATGGTGCTGGAAGTGTCAGTGGCAAATACAGATACTGTTTGGAGCCTCTGGCAGGCTCCTATAGGAGAGTCATAATGCAGGCCCTTAGGATTCTGGAGTAAAGCCTTACTATCCTCTGCAGATAACTACTCTTCATTTGAGAAATAGCTGTTGGGCCTTAGTAGGGACAGAACACTTAACCATAGGCCACCAAGTTACCATGAGACCTGAGTTAACTATAATGAGCTAGGTGTTCTCTGACCTGCCAAGCCATAAAGTTGGGTGTGCACAGCAGCACTCCATCATAAAAAGGAAACAGTATATACAAGATAGGGCTCAAGTGGGTCTTGAAGGCACAAGTAAGTTACAAGAAGAAGTGGCCCAAATACCCATGGCTCCCATTCCTGCCACATTACCTTCTCTTTTCCAGCCCACGGCTATGTCCTCTTGGAGATTTTCCTATAATCAGTTGACTGAGGAAGACAAAACTCAGGCCTGGTTTACAGATGGTTCTGCACAATATGTAGGTACCACCCAAAAGTGGACAGCTGCAGCACTGCAGCCCCTTCTGGGATATCCCTGAAGGACAGTAGTGAGGGGAAATCCTCCCAGTGGGCAGAACATCAAGCAGTGTACCTGGTTGTCCATTTTGCTTGGAAGGAGAACTGGACACAGGTGCATTTGAATACTGATTCATGGGCTGTTGCTAATGGTTTGGCTGGATGGTCAGAGACTTGGAAGGAACATGATTGGAAGATTGGTGACAAAGAAGTCTGGGGAAGAGGTATGTGGAAAGACCTTTCTGAGTGGGTAAAAACCATGAAGATATTTGCATCCCATGTGAATGCTCACCAGAGGCTGACTTCAGCAAAAGAAGATTTTAATAATCAAGTGGATAAGATGACCCGTTCTGTGGATACCAGTCAGCCTCTTTCCCCAGCCACTCCTGTCTTTGCCCAATGGGCTCATGAACAAAGTGGTCATGGTGGTAGAGATGGAGGTTATGTATGGGCTCAGCAATATGGAATTCCAGTCACCAAGGCTGACCTGGCCACAGCCACTGCTGAGTGCCCAATCTGCCAGCAGCAGAGACCCACACTCAGTCCCCAATATGGCACCATTCCCCAATGTGATCAGCCTGCTACCTGGTGGCAGGTTGATTACATTGGACCACTTCCATCATGGAATAGACACATACTCCAGGTATGCGTTTGCATTTCCTGCACACGATGCTTCTGCCAAAACTACCATCCATGGACTTACAGAATGCCTTATCCACCATCATGGTATTCCACACAGCATTGCTGCTGACCAAAGAACCCACTTCACAGCAAATGAAGTGAGGGAATGGGCACATGCTCATGGAATTCTGTGGTCTTACCATGTTCCCCATCATCCAGAGGCCGCTGGGTTGATAGAAGTGTGGAATGGCCTTTTGAAGGCTCAAATAGGGTGCCAACTAGATGGCAATACCTTGCAGGGATGGGGCAGTGTTCTCCAGGATGCTGTGAATGCTCTGATTCAGGGTCCACTCTATGGGGCTGTTTCTCCCATCACAATGATTCATGGTTCCAGGAATCAAGGGGTGGAAACCAGAGGGCCACCACTCACTATCACTCCTAGAGATCCACTAGGAAAATTTTTGCTTCCTGTCCCTGCAAGCTTAAGCTCTGCTGGTCTATGGGTCTTAGTTCCAAAAGGAGGAGTGCTTCCACCAGGAGACACAACAATAATTCAATTGAAGTAGAAGTTCAGACTGCCACCTGGCCACTTTGGCCTTCTCATGCTTCTGAATCAATAGGCAAGGAAGGAGGTTACCATACTGGCAGACATGATTGATCCTGACTATCAAGGGGAAATAACACTGCAACTGCACAATGGAGGTAAAGACGAGTTTTCCTGGAATACAGAGATCCCTAGGATGTCTTTTATTACTACTATGCCCTGTGATTAAAGTCAATGGAAAACTGCAACAACCCAATCCAGGCAGGAATACCAATGGCCAAGAAACTTCAGGAATGAAGGTTTGGGTCACCCCACCAGGCAAAGAATCATGGCCAGCTGAAGTGCTTGCTGAAGATAAAGGGAACATGGAATGGGTAGTGGAAGAAGGTAGTGATAAATATGAACTACAGCCATGTGACCAGTTACAGAAATGAGGACTATGGTGGCATGAATGTTTCCTCCTTGTTTTGTTATGAGTATGTTTGTTTTTGTCTGTAAAGCAAACAACTTTGTTTTCTTCTCTATCTTATCCCCTTACATGACATAAGCTGTACTGTTCATTTTGCAGTATCTAAGTTACAGGAAATCAAGTTTAAGAGTCAATGTTGGAGATGGGGCAAGATGGTAGGGTGGTGAGGTATGGAATCTAGTTACTCCTCTAGGGCAACTGGTAAATAATCAGGAACTGTATGGAACAGCCACTTCAGAAACTTCTGTGATGAGTCATGCATCGTACACCAGTGTAGAATGGGTGGAACAGCTGAGATCGCAGCAAAAACCCATAAGTTTCCCTGGCCAGGAGGCTGGTACCCCTCCTGCCCAGCCATGGCAGACCATCTTGGAGCTGATTCCCTGAGGGAAAAAGAAACAATCTGTGTTGGGAGCAAGGAGGGAGGCTTAACCTGGCACCAATTACATAATTAATTAACAAATTTGGACAGCTGAATAAAAGCACCAAGCAGAGATAAACTAGCCTTGAACACCAAAGTTGCTGAGAGGAATCCATCCAGCAGAGAGGAAGTGGGGCTGACATCAGCAACAACAAAAACAACAGAGACTTTTGGAGTCAGAGGTTTTCAGAATACTGGAAAAGGGCTGAGGTCTAAGAAAAAGGGGCACGTAGAGACAGTTACCAAATTGGCCTCTGGCTTCCAAATCCGGGGAGCTGGGGTTCTGCTCTGAAAAGGGTTGTTTTGTTCTTTCTTGCTCTCCGACTCTTTATCATTTTACTTTTCAATAGCCCATCAGAGCTCCTGCTTCAGCACTGCCCAAAGTAAGGGCAGAATTAAAAATTAAAGTTGTCTGAGAGTAAGAATTCAGGTAAGACATAAGAGCCTAAAGGCTTATCTTTAAATTACCCATACTGGGACTGAGCATACTTGTGGCCTGGGGAAAGGCCTTGGAAAGGGTTTTCTTTCTTTCTTTTTTCTTTTGAAACAAATATTCTAAGTAGCTCATTTCAGAAAGCCTCAAATATTTGCAATTGGCTCCTGGATCCAGGAAAGGGTAGAGCTAAGATAGATCTGAAATACAAAGACAAGGGTGGCAGAGCCCAGCTCAAGTGGTGGCCCTCCCTCAGAGAACTCAGACCCCAGGGGCTGTAAAACAGAAACCAGCTTGAGTCAGCAATGCCTCTGGCAGGGACAGGGTCTGTGGAGAATTAAAGGCACATGTGGTACCTCTTTACACTGGTGGGGAGCTGCAGGTTGACAAGTGCCAACTGCTGCACCTGATAGGGAAAGCAGTCTAGAGGTTTCACAGGATGGTCTGTCAACCTGAGGATTTCATTCTCAGGGAAACTTCACACCCTCTTCCTGAGATCTGGGCCTCTCCGGACTGGGAAAATCTGATTGGGGTCAGTCATATCTGGGGAGACCCTCCGTGTCAGTTTGAATTTATTGTGGTTGAGGTCTGGAGTCAAGAGGTCTCAGGCTGGGAGAGTGGAGTGGGCCACACGCATGGAAAGGGTGAGTTTGCCCTGGAGGTCGAGGGTGGGCCTTCCACCTTGATGCTCAGGAAGAGTTCTGCCACCCCAGGCCACAAAGAGGGTGGAGCACATTCCCAAGGGAATGGGGAAATCCTGGCCACCACCCCACTGTTCTGAAGGGGTTGAGCATGTGCCCAGAGATGGAAGAGAATCTGGGTACTGTCCTGATGTTTATGGAGGGTGGGGCTGAGAAGGTATTCTCACCAGTGTGTGGATATGTTGGAGCACTCACCCCAGTGTTTGGAGAAAAAAGGGCTACCACAAAGGGCCTTAGGAAGGGTTAAACTCCTGCTCTCTCAAGTCCCAAGGATAAACCATCATTCTCTAAATGACTCTCAGACTTTGAAATCTAATGGAGTTTGCCCTGCAGGTTTTAGGAATTGTTTTGGTCCCTTAAACCCTGTTTTTCTTCCAGTTTCTCCTTATGGCAATGGGAATGTTTACCCTATGATTGTCCCTCCTTTGTATATTGGAAGCAGATAACTTGGTCTAAGTTTCATAGGTACAGAGCCAGAGGGGAATTCTGCTTTTGGACAGACCATGCTTGTAACTGATTTTGATTGGCTCTTGTACTTAACTATTGTTACTGAAATGATTTAAGTTTTTGTGATATTGTGATGGGATGAATGTATTTTGTATATGGAAAGATCCTGTCATTTTTGGGTCCCGTGGGTGGAATGTGTCAGTTTGAATGTATTGTGTCCCAAAAAATGCCATTATCTTTGAGGCAATCTTGTGTGGGCAGATGTATTAGTGTTGATTAGATTGTAATTCTTTGAGTGTTTCCATGGAGATGTGATCCACCCAACTGTAGGTGATAACTGTGATTGGATAATTTCCATGGAGGTGTGACCCTGCCCATTCAGTGTGGGCCTTGATTAGTTTACTAGAGCACTATATAAGCTCAGACAGAAGGAGTGAGCTTGCTACAGCCAAGAGGGAAAGTTTAAAGAATGCATGGAAGCTGAGAGAGGAGCTGAAGCTTACAGAGACATTTTGGAGATGCCCTTTGAAAGCAGACTTTTTCTCTGGAGAAGCTAAGAGAGGACAAATGCCCCAAGTACAACTGAGAGTGACATTTTGGAGACAAGCTGAAGCCTAGAGAGGAACATCCTGGAGAAAGCCATTTTGAAATGAGAACTCCTGAGCAGACACCAGCCATGTGCCTTTGCAGCTAACAAAGGTTTCCCAGACACCATTGGCCATCCTTCACTGAAGCATTAGCACACCAGAACACCCTCTTACAAAAAGGTTACATAGAGACAGGGCAAGAATTAGAAAAACAAGAGGTGAAAAATTCTGATCAACTAAACATAAGCTAGATTAGAGATCTATAATAAGTTGAACTGCATGCCAAAGAACAGATAGGGAACAAAGCCAACCAACAAGAAAACCATAGGTGAAGAGGGAAAACAAACTCCAGAATAATCTTATCAATAAAATCAGATGCCTAGACAGCTAAAACTAATGAGCCATACTAGGAAACACAAAAATATGGACCAGCCTAAGGAACAAACTAACACTTCAACTGAGATACAGGAATGGATGCAACTAATTAAAGATGTTCAAACAAACATCCTAAATCAATTCACAAATCAAATCAATGAGCCAAGGGAAGATATGACAAAAGAGATGAAGGATATAAAGAAGAAATTGGATGAACATAAGGAGGATTTGAAAGTTTGAAAAAAACAAATGGCAGAAGTTATGGCAATGAAAGGCACAATAGAACAGATGAAAAACACAATGGAGACTTCAACACCAGATATGAAGAGGCAGAGGGAAGATAAGTGAACTAGAAGATAGCCATCTGAAATCCTACACACAAAGGAACAGATAGGGAAAAGAATGGAAAAATATGAGCTGGGCTCAGGGAGCTGAATGCAACATGAAACACATGAATATATGTGTTATGGGTGGCCCAGAGGAGAAGAGAAGGGAAAGGAGGCAGAAAGAATAATGGAAGAAATAATCACTGAAAATTTCCCATTTCTTAAGGAAGACATAAAATTACAGATCCAAGAAGTGCAGCGTACCCCAACAGAGTAGATTCCAAAAGAACTACTCCAGAAAAAAGCAGAAGTGGCTATATTAATATCAGCCAAATTAGACTTCAAATGTAAAACAATTGAAGAGATAAAGAAGGACACTATATATTAATAAAAGGATTATTCATTAAGAAAACATAACAATCATAAATTATCTATGCACCAAACCAGAGTACCCCAAAATACATGAGGCAAATACTGACAACACTTAAGGGAGAAGTAGATACCTCTACAATAATAGTTGGAGACTTCAATACAGCACTCTTAACAAAGGACAGAACATTTAGACAGAGGATCAATAAGGAAACAGAGATGTTGAATTGTATGTTAGATGAACTAGACTTGACAGATATTTATAGAACACTACACCCCACTACAGCAGGATACAAATGCTTCTCAAGTGCTTATGGATCATTCTGTATGATAGAACACCTGTTGGGTCACAAATCAAGTCTCAACAAATTTAAAAAAAAATTAATATTATATAAAACACTTTCTCGGATCATAATGGAATGAAGTTGGAAGTCAATATCAGGCAGAAGGTCAGAAAATTCACAAATATATGGAGGCTAAACAATGCACTCTTAGACAACCAGTGGGTAAAGGAAGAAATTACAAGATAAATTAGTAAATACTTTGAGGCAAATGACAATGAAGACACAATATATCAAAACTTATGGGATGCAGCAAAGGCAGTGCTGAGAGGGAAATTTATTGCCCTAATGCTTATATTAAAAGAGAAGAAAGAGAAAAAAAATTGCAGAATTAACTGTTCACCTGGAGGAACTAGAGAAAGAACACAGCAAACTAACCCCAAAGCAAACAGAAGGAATAAAAAAGATTAGAGCAGAAATAAATGAAATTGAGAACAGGAAAACAAGAGAGAATCAACAAAACCAGAAGTTGGTGCTTAGAGAAAATAAAATCGCTGGACCCCTAGCTAGGCTAACAAAAGAGATAGAGATAGAGATAGAGACAGAGACAGAGACAGAGATAGAGACATTAGATAGATAGATAGATAGATAGATAGATAGATAGATAGATAGAACACAGATGATGCTAATAATGGGAAAAGGGGACATAACTATTGATCCCACAGAAATAAAGGAAATAATGAGAGGATACTATGAGCAACTATATGCCAATAAACTAGACAACTTAGACAAAATGAACAATTTCCTAGAACTGCATAAACAACCAAGAGTGACTTGAGAAGAAATAGATGATCTCAACAAACCAATCACAAGAGATTGAGTCAGTAACCAAAAGCTCCCCAAAAAATAAAAGCTCAGGACCAGATGGCTTCACATGTAAATTCTACCAAGTATTCAAGAAAGAATTAATACCAATCCTGCTCAAACTCTTCAAAAACATTGAAGAGGAGGGAAAGCTACCTAACTCATTCTATGAAGCCAACATCACCCTAATACCAAAGTCAGACAAGGATATTACAGAAAAGACAATTATAGACCAATCACTTTAATGAATATAGATGCAAAAATCCTCAAAAAAATACTTGCTAAATGAGTCCAGCAGCACATTAAAAGATTGAAGAGGAGAGAAAGCTACCTAACTCATTCTATGAAGCCAACATCACCCTAATACCAAAGTCAGACAAGACTTACAGAAAAGACAATTATAGACCTCTTTAATGAATATAGATACAAAAATCCTCAACAGAATATTTGCAAATCAAATCCAGCAGCACATTAAAAGAATTATTCACTATGACAATATGGGATTTATTGCAGGTATGCAACTCTGGGTCAAAAAAAGAAAATCAATTAATTAATAAACCACTTCAATAAATCAAAGTGGATGAATCACATGATCATGTCAATCAATGCAGAACAGGAATTTGAAAAAATTAAAAATTCTTTCTTGATGAAAACTGTTCAAAGGATAGGAATAGAAGAAAACACTCTCAGTATGAAAAAGGCAATATATGAAAAACTCACAGATAACCTTATACTCAATGGGGAAAGATTGAAAGCTTTCCCTCTAAGATAAGGAACAAGACAGGGTGCCCACTATCAATTGTGCTGTAAGTTTTAGTAGAGCAATTAGGCAAGAAAAAGAAATAAAAAGCATCAACATGGGAGAGGAAGAAGTAAAATTTTCATTGTTTGCAGATGACGTGATCCTATATGTAGAAAATTCTGAAAAATCTACAGCAAAGCTACTAGAGCTAATCAATGTATACAGCAAAGTGGCAGGCTACAAAATCAACATGCAAAAATCAGTAGTGTTCCTATACACAAGTAATTAGCAACAAGAGGAGGAAATCAAGAAAAAAAATTCCATTTATAATAGCAACCAAAAGAATCAAGTATTTAGGAATAAATTTAACCAAGGCCACAAAAGACCTATACAGAGAAAACTATACGAAACTGCAAAAATAAATCAAACAGAACGTAAAAAGTGGAATAACATACTATGTTCATGGATTGGAAGACTAAATATAGTTAAGATGTCAATTCTACCTAAACTGTTTTATAGATTCAATGCAATACCAATGAAAATCACAACTTATTTTGCAGAAATAGAAAAACCAATAACCTAATTTATTTGGAAGGGCAGGGTGCCCTGATAGCCAAAAATATCTTCAGAAAGAGGAATGAAGTGGGAGGTCTCACACTACCTGACTTTGAAGAATACTGCAAAACTACAGTGGCCAAACAGCATAGTACTGGCATAAAGATAGAAATACTGACCAATAGAATTGAATTGAGTGTTCAGAAATAGACCCTCTCATCTACAGACAATTGATCTTTGATAAGGCAGTCAAGACAAAGCAACTGGGACAGAGAAGCCTCTTCAATAAATGGTGTTTGGAGAACTGGATATCCATATCCAAAAGAATGAAAGAGGACTCCTATCTTATACTTTATACAAAATTTAACTCAAATTGGATCAAAGACCTAAACATTAGTGCTAAGACCATAAGATTTTTAGAAGAAAATGTAGGGAATATCTTAAAGATCTTGTCATTGGTTTCCTAGACCTTACACCCAAAGTGTGAGCAATGAAAGAAAAACTAGATAAATGGGATCTCCTCAAAATTAAACAGTTTTGTGTATCAAATGACTTTGTCAGAAAAGTAAAAAGGCGGCCTACACCCTGGGAGACAATATTCAGAAACCACGTATCAGATAAGGGTTTAATATTTAGAATATATAAAGAGATCCTACAACTCAACCATAGGAAGACAAACAATCCAATTAAAAAATGGGCAAAACTCTCTCTTTAGCTAAGCCAACTTGGCAAGTGAAATCACTGCCCTCCCCGCTAAGTGGGATCTGACACCCAGAGGTATAAATCTCCCCGGCAACATGGAATATGACTCCCAGGGAAGAATGTAGACTCAGCATCGTGGGATGGAGAACATCTTCTTGACCAAAAGGGGGATGTGAAAGGAAATGAAATAAGTTTCAGTAGCTGAGAGACTCCAAGAGGAGCTGAGAGGTCTCTCTGGTGGGCACTCTTGTGCACAATATAGACAACCCTTTTTAGGTTCTAATGAATTGGAATAGCTAGCAGTAAATACCTGAAACTATCAAACTACAACCCAGAACCCATGAATCTTGAAGACGACTGTATAAAAACGTAGCTTATGAGGGGTGACAATGTGATTGGGAAGCCATATGGACCACACTCCCCTTTGTCCAGTGTATGGATGGATGAGTAGAAAAATGGGGGGGGGGCACCCAGTATTCTTCTTCCCTTTAATTGTTCTTTTTCACTTTAATTTTTATTCTTATTGCTTTTGTGTCTGTAATGAAAATGTTCAAAAATTAATTTTGGTGATGATCACACAATTATATAATTGTACTACAACAACTGAATGCATGCTTTGTATGGCTGCATGGTATGTGAATATATCTCAATAAAAATGAATTAAAAATGGGCAAAAGACATGGACACTTTTCTGAAGAGGAAATACAAATGGCTCAAAAATATATGAAAGGATGCTCAACTTCAGTGGTTATTAGGGAAATGCAAATCAAAACAACAATGAGATATCATCTCACACCTACCAGAATTGCCATTATCAATAAACCAGAAAATTAAAGTGCTAGAGAGGATGTGGAAAAAGAGACACACTTATTCACTATTGGTGGGAGTGTAGAATGGTGCAGCCACTCTGGAAGGCAGTGTGGTGGTTCCTCAGGAAGCTAAGTATAGAATTTCTATATGACCCATTAATTCCAGTACTAGGTATATTCTCAGAGGGACTGAAAGCTAAGACACGAACAGACATTTGTAAACCAGTGTTTATAGCAGTATTATTCATGATTGCCAAGAGAAGGAAACAGCCCAAATATCCATCAATGGACGAGAGGATAAACAAACTGTGGTATATAAAGACGGAATATTATGCAACTGTAAGACAGAACAATGTCACAGGCTGTATAATAATGCAGATGAACCTTGGGGATGTTATGCTAGTGAAATTAGCCAGAAACAAAAGGACAAATATTGTATGGTCTCACTAATATGAACTAGCATTATTGAGCAAACTTTGGGAGCCAAAAGGTGAGAACACAGGTTGTCAGCAGATAGAAAGAGGGTAGAGATCAGGCATTTGATGCTGAAGGAGTATAGAATGTTCAACAGGCAATGATGGTGACTAAACATACAAATATAAAAATGTTGTTACACGTGGGAGAACAAATGTCAACCTTGCAAGGCATTGCAAAAGGGATGGTATTGGGGAAAAATATAATCAAAGCAAACTGGAGTCTATGGTTAACAGTAACATGGTAATATGCTTCCATTGAATGTAACAAAGGCAATATACCAAAGCTAAATGTCTATGAGAGGGGGGATATAAAGGAGGGGTATGGGATTCTTGGGTAGCGTGTTGTTGTCTGACCTTATTATTATATTGCGTTGCCATAATATTTAAAAAATTATTTTATCTTTTATTAAAATTTTTTTTGAAGTAATGAGTATGTTCAAGTGCTGATTGTGGCAATGAATGCATAACTATATGATGATATTGTGAACAATTGATTGTACACTGTGGATGATTGTATGGTATGTGAATATATATCTATAAAACTGCAGGGAAAAATATAAACAGAGGAATACAAGTGCTGGAGAAAACATGTCTAGAGGGATGTACCTATCTACTGTTGGTGGGGAAGTAGAATGGTGTAGCCTATCTGGAGGACAGTGTGGTGGTTCCATTAGAAGCTAAGTATGTGGGTGTCATAAAGTCATGCAATCTTATTATGGGGTATATACTTTGAGAGCAGGGACATGAATGGACATTTGCACACTGGTGTTTATTCATGATTTGCAATGGATGGAGGTGGCCTAAGTACACTGGCTGATGAACAGAATGGTGAACTGTGGTATATGCATACAATAGAATATTGAGCAGCTGCAAGAAAGAATGAAGCTGTGAGACATGCAACTAAGTGAATGGATCTCAAAGACAGCATTTTGAGTGAAGTACACCACAAATGAAAAGATAAACATTATAATGCCTCACTAATAGGGACTAACAATGTGTAAACTCTGAGAATTCAATCTTAGAGCACAGTTTATTGGGGGAATGCTTAATGTAATAGTCCCTAGATTGTAAGCTCTTGTGGCAGTCACATCTGTTCCTGAGTTGTAATTGTTATCTCTAAATTCTGAGATGCTGAGCTCTTTGTGTATAACCTGGTTAGTCTCTGGAAACTTGGGTATCTGTGTGACAAATGAAACTCAGATAGAGCTTGGCAGCTATGAATGTCAGTATTACCTCATATAGTAACTGTTAAAAAAAGACCTGAAAAAGTGTTCAGACCTCAATTAGAGATATGAATGAAGTAGATCTGGTTAGGACTAAGGCAAATCAGACCAAAGGGTAAAAGACAATATTGACTGTCAACTTCTGTTTAAGACCAAGGGAAGAGATGTTTATTTGGTGCAGGATCTTTATTTTCTGTAGCACACTAAATAATTTAACTTGTATGGTCAGGTTATTCAAGCACCATAATTACACGGAACTTTGAATAGGAAGTGAGATCTAGTAGATTTGTACAGGTTAGTGTGAAATACCAATACATCCCAAAGTAATTTGGGCAGAGAATGAGGATATATTTGCAGGGAACCCTGGGGAACTGGGGAAGAATGTGGAAATGTTGGACTTTCCCACCTGGGTTGTACTGGTGTTCTTGCAAACATTAAGGACTGGCAGTTTAGTAGGATGAGCCCTTGATCTTGGGGTGTGCCCTTGTGAAGTTTGTTGCTGCAAAGGAGAGGCTGAGCCTACTTATAATTGTGCCTGAGTCTCCCCCAGAAAACCTCTTAGTTGCTCAGATATGGTCTCTATCTCTCTAAGCCCACTTGGCAGATAAACTCACTGCCCTGCCCACCCCCCTCCCACCCCCACAACATGGGACTTGACACCCAGGTGTATAAATCTCCCTGGCAATGTGGGACCTGACTCCTGGGGATGAGCCTGGACCCAGCATCATGAGATTGAGAAAATCTTGACTGAAAGAGGAAAGTGAAATGAAAACAAAGTTTCAGTGGCTGAGAGATTTCAAATGGAGTCAAGAGGTCATTCTGGAGGGCATTCTTATGCATTATACAGATATCCTTCTTCAGTTTTTAGTGTATTGGAATAGCTAGAAGGAAATACTTGAAACTGTCGAACTGCAACCCGGTAGCCTTGATTCTTGAAGATGATTACATAACTATGTAGCTTACATGGTGTGACTGAAAATGTCGTGGCTCACATACTCCCTTTTTTCTATTGCATGGACTGATGAGTAGAAAAATGGGCACAAAAACTTAATGAAAAATAGGGTGGGATGTGGGGGATGGAATGTTTTGGGTGTTCTTTTTTACTTTGTTTTTTTTGATTAAGAAAAATGTTCAGAAGTTGATACTGGTGATGAATGCACAACTATATGATGGTACTGTGAATAGTTGATTGTACACTATGGGTGACTTTAGGGTGTGTAAATATATCTCAATAAAACTGTATTAAAAATTACCGTAACACCTTTCAGGATGGGAGCAAATAAGCTTCCACATCTCCTTATTTAGTCCTTGGATAAAAGACTATTACAGCATAATAATTACTGTTTGAAATGACCATTAGGCATGAATAAAGGTTAAATTATAGTCAGTCTATTTGAAGAAGGTAACAAAGGATGTAATAAATCTTCCAAAAATATGTATTAAAATGTTTAAATAGTAAACTTTTATTGAATATTAAATAAAAAATCAATGTTACCCAAGGGCTTGTACCTTTTTCTGAAGAGATTTAGTGTTTTTCTGGTTGTATGCAGGACAGCTGAGTATTGTCAGGCAAAATATATGCTTGTTATTGTGCTCTATTTAGAGATTAAGTATGGCTTAAGGTGATGTGTATAACTGCCAAGTTTACAAAGGGTGGACTGAGACGATAGGTTCATGTGTCAACTTGGCAAGGTGATGGTGTCCAGGTGTCTGATCAATCAAGCACTTGCCTAACCATTACTGCAAGGACATTTGTGGCTGGTTAAGAAACCAGAAGGCTGGTTTATTAAATCATCAGTCAACTGACAGCACCTGTGACTGATTATATCAATGAAAGGCATATCTTCCACAATGAGAGAACGCAATCAGCTGGATTTAATCCAATGAGTTGAAGACTTTTAAAGGAGAAAGGGAGAGAACTTTCACTTCTTCTTCTCCAGCTTGCCAACATCTCCTGAAGAGTTCACTGAACACATTCATCAAAGTTGCCAGTACACTCCCTGAGGAGTTCATTGAACATCTTCATTGTAGTTGCCAGTTTGCTATCTGCCCTACATAATTTGGACTTGTGCATCCCCACAATTGCGTGAGACACTTCTATAAAATCTTGTATACTTACAGGTATTTCTTGTTGATTCTGTTTCCCTAGAGAACCTTAATACAGGTAGTAATGAGCAACCTGAGGAGGAAATCAAGAAAAAAAAAATTCCAATTACAATAGCAACTAAAAAAATAAAGTATCTAGGAATACATTTAACCAAGGATGTAAAGAGCTTGTACACAGAAAACCACAAAACATTGCTAAAAGAAATCAAAGAAGAGCTAAATAAATGGTAGGCATTCCATGTTCATGGATTGGAAGATCAAATATCATTAAGATGTCAGTTCTATCCAAAATGATTTACAGATTTACTGTAATACTAATAAAAATTCCAACAGCCTACTTTGCAGAAATGGAAAAGCCAATTATTAAATTTATGTGGAAGGGTAAGGGGGCCCTGAATAGCCAAAAACATCTTGAAAAAGGACGAAGTTGGAGGACTCCCACTTTAGGACTTTAAAGCATATCGTAAAGCTATAGTGGTCAAAAACAGCATGGTATTGGCACAAGGATAGATATATCAACCAATGTTATCAATTGAGAGTTCAGAAATAGAGTGTCACATCTATAATGGCCAATTGATTTTTGACAAGGCTGCCAACTCCACTCAAACGAGAAGAATCTCTTCAACAAATGGTGCTGCAAGAATTAGATATCCATATGCAAAAGAATGAAAGAGGACCCCTATCTCACACCATATACAAAATTTAACTCAAAATGGATCAAAGACCTAAATATAATAACCAGGACTATAAAACTCCTAGAAGAAAACATAGGAAAGCATATTCAGGATCTTGTGTTAGACTTTACATCTAAAGTGCAAGCAACAAAAGAAAAAATAGATAAATCGGACATCCTCAGAATTAAAAACTTTTGTACATTAGAGTACTTTGTCATGAAAGTGAAAAGACAACTTACTCAATGGGAGAAAATATTTGGAAACCCCATATCCTTTAAGGGCTTAATATCCAGAATATAGTAAGAAATCCTATAACTCAACAATAAAAAGATACAGAACCCAATTTTAAAAATGGGCCAATGACTTGAATAGACATTTCTCCAAACAGTATATACAAATACCTAAAAAGCACATGAAAAGACACTCAACATCACCAGCTATTAGGAAAATGGAAGTCAAAACACAATGAGATATCATTTCACACCCACTAGAATAGTACTAAAATTAAAAAACAAAATAAAACAGAAAATTATGTGTTGGAGAGGATGTGGAGAAATAGGAACACTCATTCATTGTTGGTGGGAATGTAAAATGGTACAGCCATTATGGAAGACAATTTGGCAGTTCCTCAGGAAGCTAAGTAAAGAATTATCATATAACCTGGCAATCCCACTCCTAGGTATATACCCAGAAGAACTGAAAGCAGTGACTTGAACAGATATCTGCACACCAATGTTCACAAAAGCATTATTCACAATTGCCAAAAGATAGAAGCAACTCAAGTGTCCATTAATCAATGAATGGATAAACATATGTGGTAGTTTGAAGCTGTTATGTTTTAGAAAGAAAGCTGTGCCTGAAAGGGAATAAATGCTTATTTGATTGTGGAGAAGAAAAGAAATTTATTCACGATTTTGCAAGAATAGGCATGTAACCAAATCATGGTGGCTGGCACGCTGAACAATATAACACAGCACTATTTATTCCCTAATCCTAATATGCAAGTCCCTCCCCTGTTTCTCCATTGGCTGGATACTCCAGAGGTTACAGTCTATTTGACAGGCCTAACTAACACACACAAATTTGAAACATTTGAAACAAGAAACATTTGAAACAAGTCTCTACCCCTGACTGTAAGGGTTATGCCCACATAAGGCACTGACACCACTGCTATGTTACCTGGCCTCTTTTCTTTGCTCCTTAACTGCAGAGCTAGTTGGTAACAAATTATGAGGCTATTTTAGGAGCCTCCTCCCCCAAGTCTCCACCTTGCAAGGACAGTGGGTGGATAAACAGGAGGACCAGCTGCTGACGATGGATTGGTTTCTTGACCCTTTGCCATCCCCCCGAGTCACTCCCCATCCTGTGTGAAAGCTAAACTTAATCTCATTCTCACACATCCCCCCTCTTTCTTTTAAACTCTTTTTAGTTTTCACATACCAGTCTGTCCAACCTGCTAAGAGGTTTCTCTTTGAGGAGGTACAAATTGTTTTGCTTGGTTAGGGTCATTTCAATAAGTTTTTGAGTTAACCTCCAGGTGCCTGGGATGATGCAACACCCGCCTGCTGTGAGTACTTCAGCTACAATGATGAGAGGATAAGAAGGATAATGCCACTCCTTTCCACTTTCCAAAACAGCTTTCCAACCACCCCGTGAGGGGTGAGGGGGTTATAAATGCCTGAATTTTTCGCCAATTCCTCAGATAAGGCTGTTAGACCTTGTAAAGCTTTGGTGATGGTTCCATAAGGTGTTGCACATGTTGCACAACACCATGTTGTACATCATGTTGTACATCATGTTGTACATGCTGTACATGTTGTACAACATCAGGTATTGAACCTGATGGTTCCATCAGGTGCTGTAATGTACAACTACCTCCAATCATTACACAAACGCCTCCTTTTTCAGCTGACATCATGTCTAGGGCTATTCTATTTTCCCATTTTATTCGGCTATTAGCAACTAGCTGCCCTGCGATGCCCTTAACTGCATCCCTGGCATGACTGGTAAATTTTTGTTGATTATAATATATGTAGTTAATCCAGTTTACGTTCATATTAACTGTGACCCAACAGAACAAGAAATTACTCAAATTCTGCAGCTACCTGATTTTTAGCCTTAAATTCATCCAGGATTCCCCATGGAACTCCTATATTGTCTAAATAGATTCTGTTGTCGAAGGAACCAGGTAAACTTTTTTTCTTTCTTTTCTCTTGGGTTATAATTTCCTCCTCTTTCTCAAATGCCATGGTGAATGGGATGGCCAATTGAACCAGAGCACAGGTCCCTTTCCACTTGTTAGGAAATACTGGTTGGAGGATGCCCTTTCTGCGGTACCACCAAAGGTCTGCTTGGGGTATGGTTACACTGGAGAAACTGCCAGTACTATCCTCAGTCACATCCCACACTTGGGTACAGGAGGCCATGGTCCCAAGGTCCTGGAGCCCCTCTCCCCTTCTAAAGAGGCAGGCAGACTGGTTTCCTGGACCAAGATGGGGAGCTGTCTTGACCTTGATGTTTTCTTTCCCGATTGGAGGGAAAAGGGAGGACAATGTACTACAATTCTCACCAGGAGTAGCATTTTGAAAAAGGAGTACCATACACTTGAACTCCTTTTATGTTTTTTTATACCAAAGGGAAAGGGCACGATCTGAGCAGTAGATTGGCCTGTTGCACAAGCATAGCAGTTGCTTTTGTTTAGGCTTTGGACTGTATATTTAACCCACTCTACCCAGGTATTTGCATTCTCATATCCCGTTTCTATTTACTATTCTAATTACCTTGGGGTCATTCTGAACTGGGGAATTAGCCTCCAGCCATGTTTCCTCTGGTGCCACTGAAGAGCTAACTGGAGAAGATGTTGTTGGGGGCATGGCTGACATAGAGGGGTGGACCTGTATCTGGAACCTTCCCAGGGTGTCTTTACCAGTGACATCTGCCCTCATTCCATATATTCTGTCAACTATTGATCCATGGTACTGCCCCTAGTTACTAGTATGTTTGCCTTTTTAATAGTTAGTATTACTGGGTTGCACTAGAGGGTTTTGAAATTTGGCGGGATATTGCCTCTGTAGAAGGTTATCTCCACAGTTTATTATTTGGCAGGCATCAAACTGCATAATTTGGAAGTTTAAGCCTTCAGTCACATTTACTATTAATGTAACGGGGTACCATGCCTGTCAGGCAGCCTTACATACTACAGCCAATAAAACTAAGTCTATTTCTAGGCTAAGCTTTAAACTGCCCATTTTTCAGTTTTTTAAGGTGCTAGATCAAGTGGTTTGGAGACACAGGGTTTAACCCACCCCTCCCTTTCTCTGATATTTCTTCCCAGCTACTGTCTTTTTAGAGTGATTCTTAAGGGATCTGAGATTGGAGTTATTCTCCAAGATTTGGATGGAGTTGCTGGGTACTTATCGTCCAACTCAGGTATTGGTCCCTTTATTTAGGTCTAGTAAGTCCAGCCTTTTTCTGCTGTTAACAAAACTTGATAAGGTCCCTTCCAGGCTGGTTGAAGTTTGGACTCCTTCCACGACTTGATTAGGACCCAACTGCTGGGTTGGTGTTGATGGATGGCAAATTTAAGAGGCAGAGTCTGGGCCAGCAAACCACGATGCCTGAGGGATGACAGAGTAGAAAACAAAGCCAGTAAATAATCCTTAAGGAAGAAGTCCCCTGAATCTAAGGAAGGGAGATTTGAATCTATATTCTCCACTAACCCATAGCGGGGAACGATTTGTTCAAGGATGATTTTGAAAGTTCTGGATGCTGTGGCTGAGGCGATAGGATACGCCTCCACCCACCCTGTCAGATGGTCTACAAGAACCAGAACATATTTAGCCACCCCACTGGGGGCATTTTAGTGTAATCAACTTGAATACTCTGAAATGGCCTGAGGCCTGGTTCCTTTCCCCCAGTACTTGTTTCCTTAGGGCTTTCATTTTAACCTTTTGGCAAATTATGCTTTGTTTACATATTTGTTTGGCTACAGTATAAAAGCAAAACGTTTACACACCAGATCACACATGGCCTGTACTCTTCAATGACTCCCCTGGTGTAAAACTGCTAATACCTCCTTCATTATTTGTTTATTCAACATTTTTCTGCCGTCTGGGAGGAACCATCACCTTTGGTCATTTAAGTTCGCTCCTAACCGCTCCAGCTCTTTCACTTCTTTTGCAGAGAATGTAGGGACTCTAAACTTTTTGGGAATAGAGGGTATAACAACCATTAACTTTAAAGGGGGACAGAGGGAGGCCTCCTTAGCCTTTTTATTTGCTAACCTATTGCTTTTTGCCTTAAAGTTATGAAGTTTCTGGTGTTTGTTTACATGCACCACCAATATCTCTCTAGGTAAGAGGACATTAGCTAACACTTGTTTTACCAATTTCTCGTGGACCAATTCTTTTCTCCATTAGGACCGCCCCATACTTCAGGATTTGGGAATTAGCCAGCCATTTCCCTGCCCCCTGAGAGGAGGGGCGCTGACCACCAATGCCCCCTCAAAGATCAACCTTCCACTTTCCTCCACCAGGGGAGTGGTCACTGCAACAGCCCGAACACACCCAGGGCTATCCTTTAGAGACAGGGCCCAAAATTCTAGAAAGGAAGGCCACAGGTTTCCTTTGGCCCCCCACCCCAGGCCTGGGTCAGCACCCCCAAGGCTGCCCCTTCATCCACTGCAACAAACAGGCGGAAAGGCCCCTCGAGGGAGGGGAGGGCCAGAACAGGAGCCTGAACCGGTGCTCGTCTGAGCCTCCACTGAAGGTCTCCATCTCCCCCTCCCTCTACTCCAATCCACCAGGCTCCATCTCCAACAGTCCCTGGCACAGCCTCCTAGCTTGAGATGCACAAGAATGCACCCACAATCCACAGCACCCCACCAATGCCAGAAACCTCCTCAGCCCTCCCTTCCCACCCCCCTCACACACACACTGCTCTGTCCGGGGAAGAGGCAAGCCAACTATGGCCCAAATTCCCTCCGGACCAATTCCCCCCACCCCTTCTTCTCCCATAAAGAAGATATTTAGTATGGATATAAGTTCAGACCAGGTATATAAACTGGTACCTAAGAATTGATTTAATTGTTCGGCTAGCCCCGCTGGATCTTCCATTAATGATTTCATTTCCCTTTTGAAATTCCTTACTTCTATACTCATCAATGGGATATTTACATAACCAATTTCTCCTGGTCCAATAGGAACTTCTCTTAGAGGGTACAAAAACTCAGAGGGGTTATATACTCTCACCCTCCTTTCCTCAGGAGCCTCCGGGAATGGAAACTTTTGGATATCCCTCTTACACTGATACAATTCTTTTAACTGTTGGTGGGTTGTAACTGGTGGAACAGTCGTTACCGACTGGCTCTCCAATTGCCTGGGGGCATGGACTGGTTCCATCGAAACTTCAGGGTTCAATGTTTCTTGCCTCAGTGGGGGAGGGGAAACATAAAGTGGGGAAATACTTAACAGATCCCAGATTTTAGTTTCTTAAGATTCAGTCTCTGGATCTGGGGTTCTAACTTTTATGGGATAAAAACTGGTCTCCTTTCCTTGCTGTCAGCACATGGTATAGTCAGAATCCTCCTTGGAAAAAGATTTCTTTTCATTAACATAACGCATGAGGTTGGCACAGAGCCAATCCTCATCTGCCCTGTATTTTTGGCCAGAATACATCGGGCAGCAAAATGCTTTCTTCTGTCCAAACGTAACAACATTTGATTATTTTCCTTTTATCCTTGCAGTTGGTCTCATCACTTTCGGCCCAATGTTTCAACATCCTTCCCAATGGAGTATTCAGAGGAATGTTCCTAGGGGACCCTACAAGTACCCCCCCTTTCCTTTTTCCCAGGCAGCCAACTGCCTCTATTTCCTATTTTGAGCCTTGTCTAGGCGTCTTTCCCTCAGGATTAGTCTCCGATACATCAGAATGTCCCGACTACCAAGCAATACTTAACAGTTCTTTTTTTTTTTTTTTTTTACCTTGGTCTACGCACAGTTACCTGGTCACTGCGAGGCATGTTTTTCCTTTCCCTTTTTTTGTCCACAATCGGCAGACCTAAGCATCTGATCATGGGTCTCACCAGCAGTCAGAGGCGGGCCCCTGAGGATGGAGTCCAGGACTACTTAACGGCGGGGTGCACCTTCCCTTCTGTCCCAGGGGTCCACATCTATGCTTCAGATCCTGGACGAGCCCCCAAGTTGTTAGAAAGAGAACTGTACCTGAAAGAGAATAAATGCTTATTTGATTGTGGAGCAGAAAAGAAATTTAGTCATGATTTTGCAACCAAATCGTGGTGGCTGGCACGCTGAACAATAGAACACAGCACTATTTATTCCCTAAGCCTAATACGCAAGTCCCTCTCCTGTTTCTCCATTGGCTGGATACTCCAGAGGTTACAGTCAATTCAACAGGCCTAGCAAACCCATGCAAATTTGAAACATCTGAAACAAGAAACATGTGAAACAAGTCACTATCCAGACTGTAAGAGTTATGCCCACGTAAGGCACTGACACCACTCCTATGCTTACTGGCCTCTTTTCTTTTCTCCTTAATTGCAGAGCTAGTTTGTAACAAATTATGAGGCTATTTTAGAAGCCTCCAACCCTGAGTCTCCACCTTGCAAGGATAGTAGGAGGATAAACAGGAAGACTGGCCACCGACTATGGCTTGGCTTCTTGACCTTTTGCCATCTCCCCGAGTCGCCCCCACCCTGTGTGAAAGCTAAACTTAATCTCATTTTCACATTATGTACCCTGGAAAATCATATTCTTAAATTTAATTCATTCCTATGGGTATAGACCTATTGTGGGTGGGACCATTTGAATAGGTTATTTCAATTGAGATAAGATCCACCTCATTCAAGGTTGTTCTTAATTCTCTAACTGGAGTCCTCTATAAGAGGACAAAACACAGAGAGATAAAATTAGGAGAAGCTTACAGAAAAAGCCCCAGAGAAGGTGAAAGTAAGCCACTGAAGCCAAAAGTTGGGAGCAACAAAACCCAGTATAGAAGGACCAGCAGATGTCACCATGTGTCTTGCTATTTGAAAGAGGAGTCCAAGCTTGCCGGTAACCAGTCTTCAGAGAAGGTATCATCCTGTTGATGCCTTAATTGGGACATTTTCATGGCCTTAGAATTGTAAACTTGCAAGCTAATAAATCCCCATTGTTAAATGCCAGTCCATTTCTAGTATATTCCATTTTGTCATCTTTAGCAACTCTCAATATACAATGGAATTTTATGCAGCTGTAAAAAAGAATGACATCTTAATGCATGTGATAATATGGATGAAACTTTGGACATCATACTGATGAAAGAAGCCAGATGCAAAAGGACAAATATTTTATGATCTCATCAATATGAACTAATTTTAATAAGGAAAGTCATACAGTTAAAATCCAGAATATAGTTTACTACAGGATGGATGGGATTAAAGAATGGGGAGTTGATGCTTAATTTGTACTGAATTTCTATTTAGGTTGATTGCAAAGGTTTGGAAATGGATGGTGGTGATGGTAGCACATTATTGTGACTATAATTAAGAGCACTGAATTAGAGAGGTGACTGGGGTTAAATGGGGAAATTTAGGTCATATATATTACTAGAATAAAAATTAAAAGATAAAACATAGGATTGTATTAATACAGAACTCTTTTGTGGGTGATGGACTATAGTTAGTATAAGTTTAAGAATGTTCTTTCATGAATTATGACAAATATATGACCTTCATACAAGGTGTTAATAACAGTGATATATGGGAAAACAAATACACCCAATGTAAACTATGAACAACAGTTTGTAGTACTATATTAATAATCTTTCGTCAATTGTAACAAAGGTAACTATTGTTAAAAGAACAATGACAAAAAAGTGCCATCATCAACTGTAACAATATTCCACGCCAATGCCAGGTGGTGGTGGTGGGATTGGTGTATGGGAATTCTGTATTTTATGCATGATTGTTCTGTAAACCCACAACTTCTGTAATAAAAAAATTTAACAACAACCAAAATGAAGGGGGACTCCTACTTCACATCACATACAAAAATTAACTCAAAATAGAAGAATACTATAAAACACCTAGAAAAATACATAGGGAAGCATCTTCAGGACCTTGTGTTAGGCAATGGTTTCTTGGACTTTACACCAAACGCTTGAGCAACGAAAGAAAAAATAGGTTAAATGAGACTTCATCAAAATTAAAACCTTTTTTCCCTTAAGGATTTCATCATGAAAGTAAAAAGACAACCTACAGCATGGAGAAAATATTTGGAAACCACATATCTGATAAGTGTTGAATATCCAGACTACAGAAAGAAATCCTATAACTCAACAATAAAAAGATAACCCAGTTTAAAAATGGGTAAGAGACTTGAATAGACATTTCCCCAAAGAAAATACACAAGTGGCCAATAAACACACTAAAAGTGCTCATCATTAGTCATTTGGGAAATGTAAATCAAATCCACACAGATGCCATTTTACACCCACTGGAATGGCTACTATTAAAAAAAATAAAATAACAGGTGTCGAAGAGAATTTGAGAAATAAGAACATAACTCATTATTAGTGGAAATGTAAAATGGTACAGCCACTGTGGAAAACAGTTTGACTATTCCTTGGAAAGTGTGGAATTACTATATGACCCAGCAATCCCACTTCTAGTTATATACCCCAAAGAATTGAAAGTCAGGACTTGAATGACTATTTGCTTATTAATGTTCACAGTGACCTTATTCACAACTGCCCAAAGATGAAAGGAACCCAAGAATCCATTTACAGATGAACAGATACACAAAATATGGTTGATACATACAATGGAATATTATTCAGCTGTAAAAATGAATGAAGCTCTGATACAAGTGACAATGTGGCTGAACCCTGAAGAAGTCATGTTAAGGGAGATAAGCCAGACACAAAAGGATAATATTGTATGATCTCACTGATATGAAATAATTAGAATAAGCAAAGTCAGAGTCAGAAACTAGAATATAGGTTGTACTATAGTTAATAGTATAGTATTATTGTTTCATGAATTGGTACAAGTTAACAAACTAACGCAAAGTTTTAATAGAGAAAACTGTGTGTGTGTGTATAAGGGGAGTATATGAGAACTCTTGTTTTCTGCATGATTCCTCTGTAAATGTGTAACTTAACTAAAAAAATTAAATCAAAATATAATGTAACAAATGCTACAATACAGGATAGATCAAAGTGCAGAGAATAAAAAGCTTATGAAATCTAATGAACCAGAGATGGGGGGATGCCTCAACATATATAACATTTAAGATGGGGTTTGATGGATGAAGGGAAAAAGTTTGTATAGCTAAGAAAAGCGTGTACAGAAAACCACAGGTGAGGCTAGAGAAGCAGGCTGGGGCCAGTTGCACAAGAAAAATCTGTTGGAGAACAAACTTTGTTTTGCCTAGCATTTCCCAATTTCACCATCCTGGCAAGCTGGGAATGCCATAGATAATTATGAGAGGTCAATGATGAGTTCTTACTAATAATAGCTGAAAAGCAGTTAACTTAAATTATAATTAACCTTTATAAATTACCACATGCTCCCAAATAATACTGAACAAAAAGAAGGCAGATGTAAAAGCATACCCTATGATTTCATTTACATAAAAGACAAAAACCATGCATATCTAATCTATGCTGCTTCAAGTCAGGGTGTGGTAACTTTTAGAGTGGATGGTGACTAGGAGACACAACAGGTATGTCTAGGGTGTCACTAAGGTTGGTTCTTGATCTGGGTACTGATTACAGGGTAGTGTTTGTGAAAACTCAAGCCATATGCTTACATGTGTGCTTTCCTGTATCTGATAGACTTTAACTTTAAAAGGGTAGACTCATGACACTTTATACTCACTGGGATTCACATATGCTGCTTTTACTTGGAGAAGGCTTGGTTTTAGATTGCTTGCTGGGGGATGCTTGGAACTCGATGTACACACAAATACCACTTAATAGTGTGTGACCCATGACCTAACTTTGAGAACAGTTCCTGGATACTCTGAAACACCAACACCAGTCACTGTCACCAATAGTAGGGCTTGGTGAATTGATTTATACCCAAGAGCCAGTTATATATGTAGGGATTCTGAAATACCAACGGTTAGCATATTTATGAGATTGTCTTTTCCTCATTTTATATATACCAGGGGTTGATGGCTCTTTTATTAATCTTACAGAGAAAGACATTTGCACAAATGAGTTAATGCATTCAACATTTTTGTACTCTTCGTGACAGAGAAACAGGATATTTTTTGCTTTTCTTTCAAGTTATTTCCATTTAAAAATGTACCCAATTAAAAAGAAATAACAGCACAAAAGGATATAAAAGTCAAATCTTCTACTCAGACTTGTCTCCCGGTGAAACCAATATCGAGTTTCTGTAAATATTTTATGCCCACACAAAAGCTTATGTAATGTGTGTGTATTATTCCTGCCACCACAACTTAAACAAATGGTAAACCAGTATATTGTTTTATTTTTCACTGGGGATTGTTTCATATCTGCAAACTCAGATCTACTTCATTCTTTTCACAGCTGTGGAGTATTCCACAGAATATATAAACAATGCTTTACTTAACCACTATTTCTAGTCTTTTGCTTTTACAATGTGGCAATGACCCTCCTTGAGTATGCATTCTCTGTCCTCTTGAGGGAATATTTCTCTAATATTCTCAAATATTTCTCATCAAAGAGTATGTACTTTTTAAATGATGGTAGAAAGTGCCCCTATATATACCTTACCAACAGTATGTTACCAAACTTTTTGACCTTTGCATTTCTATTTATTAGCATGGTGTGCCAGTTTGGATGTATTATGTCCTCCAAAATGCCATCTCCTTGGATGCAATCTTGTAGGGGCAAATGTATTAGTGTGGATTAGATTGGACTTGATTGTTTCCAAGGAGATGTGACTCAATCAACTGTGAATGAAATGTTTGGTTGGATAATTTCCATGGAGGTGTTACCTCGCCCATTCAGGGTGGGTCTGAATTAAACCACTGGAGGCATATAAAAAGCTGACAAACAGAAGGAACTCAGAGCAACTGAGAGAGACATTTTGAAGATGGCCATTGAAAGCAGACTTTGGCTCTGGAGAAGCTAACAGAGGACAAATGCCCCAAGAGCAACATTTTGAAGAACTCACAGCAACTGAAAGAGGAGCTAGAACACAATACGGGATCAGCAGGTGCCAGCCACGTGCATTCCCAGCCTAGAAGTTTTACTGGATGCTACTGGCCTTCGTTCGATGAAGGTATCCGATTGTTGATGCCTTACCTTGGACACTTTGTGGCCTTAAGACTATAACTGTGTAATGAAATAAACCCCCTTTATAAAAGCCAATCCAATTCTGGTATTTTGCTTAATGGCAGCATTAGCAAACCAGAACGCATGGCATCTTCTTATTTTAATTAGTAACCCTCTTTGGCTGATCTTTCCATTTCTATGTGAGTACTAAACCATTTTGCTTATCATAGCCTTAAAATATATTTTAAGGTCTGGTAGGTGTCCCCCTGCCCCCTGCCTGAAAAAAAAAAAGACCACTTAAAAATATTTTAACAATAGCATTTCCATTTGCTTTAATAACAGACTCATCAGCAAAATAAGTGCTGCTCATGTTAATCAAATCCAATAAAAACATTATTTTAATTTACTGCCACCCCCAGGAAAGACAGAATTATTCATATCACAAACATTTAAACAGGAAAATCACCTAGTGATTTAAAAATTTTAAGAGACTCATGTTCATCGAATAGACCATGTACACAGAGCTATCACTTCTCTTGCAAAAACTGCTAAGATCTTAAATTTGTTACATATCACAAGACACTTAAATACCTCAGGGGAAATAATAACCATTCCAAATTTTGTGCAAGTTTGAATTACCATAAAGTTCATGTGGCGTAAACCTGGATCCCTGTCATTTGATGGATCTTTTTCAGTCATTAGGCTGTTTCCAATGAGGCAAAAAGACTTGACTTTAAAAACCCTTTTGAGCTAACTTTTTTTCTTTTACGATTATCTCATGAGGCAAATTTGTTATTAAGGGGAAATAGTTCCTGGAAGTAAAATGCCAGTTTTACAAAGCATTCTTACTCTTATATATTGTCTCAATAAGTTTTAACAACTTCAAAAGTGCTTTTGGGTTATATGGGAAAAGATTTTTTTTCTGCAAACGGTTAACAGCAGCTTGTAGTTCTTCAAAGCATTTAACTGTTCTGTAGGATATTCCCATTTCAGAAGCAATATTATTTGGAGCTACTTCATGGTCAATGGAGAAACAAGTTTCAGAGCCTTTTGGCACCAGAAGCCTTGACTCAGGCTCTAGTACAAACTCTTTATCCGTTCCTGACCCAGCTGTGTGTTGAATCTTCTTAATTGTCTCTTGGTGTAGAGATGTCTGTTTGCTGTTTGCTAAATGCTGATCTGTGGATTCCACTTCAGAATCATCAGAGCTGTCATAATCCACCAGACTTTGAGAAGTTTGAGGGGAAGTCAGGCTATCAGCCTGGAGAAGGGTGGGGGTCTCCTGAGATGTCACAACCTGGTTGGGCGGTTCAGAAAAATCAGAGGCCCAGGAGCTCCAAGCATTAGCATGTATGTGACCATCAAGAGCAGTCAAATAGAGTGGTTCCATTTGGTTGGTATTCCTTTCTTGGATAAGTGAAGGCAAACAACCACAAACATCAAAGTCATCTTCAGATTCAGTTGCATCAAAGTACTTGGAAATGGTGAAAAAATTACCCCAGTCTTTTTGGAGTAATTTTAAATATCTAACAAAATATTCAAGAAAACAGGTTTCTGATGAAATCAAAAAGTCAAGAAGAACGGTAGAATCAAATCCTATATTTTTTAAGAAGAATAAGAAAATACAGTGAGGATTATAGCCATTTTCATGTGTGTGATGGTTCCACCTTACTTTTTCTTGGGTCAGGCTTCTTTCAGTAGCTTTACAGCAGTCTCTGAGATTAAAGATGATGGAGAACCAGATTAATTACCAAAAAAAAAAAAACCCAACACAGCAGCTTTAACAGATGTACTTTACATATAATGTAATTATTCACCCACCAGATTATGTTTTAATCTACTAAAAAAAAAAAACTTGTTGAATTTTTTTTCAAAACCAATTTCTTTCCCCACACACTCTAAATAAATCTGTTTCAGTAAAACAAATGAAGTCCACTGACTTTTGGTAGCTCTACTTTTTGCCTACCCTTCTTCCTGATAACAGACTCTCTCCTTTTTCTGGGTAACTAATCCCATGTGGTACAGTGGGACTGGAGTTTAACTTCCTCCACTCCTTCCACACCCCCCAGGAGGGATGGGCCTATGACCCAGAGTGACCGATGGGCTCCTGGCCACAATGATTGGTTCCGATAGGAAATCTGTGACCCAAGCCAGGCTAATCACATCTTCCCTGGGACTTTTGCTGGAGCTATTGAAAATAACTATAAGACCTGTTGTCTGAGAATGAATTAAGAGATGTGAGGTGGAGAAAAGGAGGAAGATTAATCAATTATATGACTGAACCTCTATATACAAAGTTATGTCTGATGTCAACTTGAGACTCCTTGGAATTACCAAATCACAAGCAATAAATTCCTTTTCTTTCTACTTATACTAGTTTAAGTGTATTTCTATCATTTACAACCAAAGAATTTTAACTAATACAACTAAGTTAAAAAGAAAACACACACAAACACGACACAAGGACATGTTTCTTTGGACATGATGAATTATGTTCAGAAAGTTAGAAATCCATCTATAAAGTGAATTTAATTCAGAGGCTTCACATTTCCTGAGGAGAAAGAAGCCAATTTTGAGTACAACTAAGATATATTCTAAAAGCTTGTGCCTTGTCATACTAAATTTGTATTTGACTGGTTTTTGAGCCTAATTCAAATCACATGCAGGAATTTTGTGTTCTTGATTAGAACTTTTTGAATATTGGCCTCCAACATTTACAGTTTGAAAGCAGCCATTGCCAGCATTGTCATAATACAAGTACTGGCAGCAAAATACTGCACCACCAATCATTAGTAAGAAATCCCTATTTCCCAGGCCAAGAAAGAAATGAAAATAAAGCAAATGCTTTAGGGTTTTAATAAAGCAGAAGCAGAAATAGTGTAAAAGGTCATCAGTTATTAACTTCATACCCAATTATAGTTATCTGCCACAAGAAGATATTACCCCAAATATACCTGTTTTAATAAAACAGAAACAGCATCAGTATAAAAGGTCAATCAGTAATACTATAACTTCATAACCAGTTTGGGATATTTCCCTAAACAATATATTAGCTCCAATTCAACTGTATATTCAAATGAAAATCTGGAACAATTCCCTTGATCACCTACAAGTATGTACTCACCATAAAGGTAAAAATCAAAATTCATGTTTGTAGAAGCTCAGTACAGAAAAGTAAGTCTTAGAGGTGCAAAGAGCTCTTAAACACCAATTAAATTAAGATCTGGAGAAGTATTTATTAACTTACTCCTGATCACACAGGTAAACCAGAGGCAGAGAATAAACCAGAACCCAGGTTTTCTGATTCCAGTCTAGTTCTACTTCCCCAAATCTGCCCAGCCAGCCAAGTTTTCATAATGAGAACTCAATGTAATCTCATTTTCACGTAGGCAGGATTAATGAAAGGAACTGGAATTCATAAGGAAACCACAATAATTTTCCTTAACTATGGAAACTAAATAATATACCCAGCTCATTATTAAAAATGCTTTCTGCTTTCCTGGCAGGTAGGTGGCACAACAATTACTTTAAAAAACACCAACTTGGTCAACTTGAGGTAGATGCCCAGGGATGCCTTGGCAGCCTCCAGCATGTCATCGTCTTGTTCTATGAAGACCCTGGACAGCCACTCACAGGGATTGTGCAATTGCAGAGAGGGCTGGAGATGAGGCTTTAAGAAGGTCAGTAACTCAGACATCAATCTCTGTAAATCAACTTCAAAAAATGCAAATTTCAAAGTGTAGGCAATAGTAAAGAATATATTAGTAACACCTTGCCTATATATAAAATTATAGTGTCTAAGGTACTTTAAGATGCATTAGGAGAGTTCACACTTTGCAAAAGTCCTGTGAATTAGGGATTATCTCTATATTGCACAGAAGAGAACATTATGAAGCTCAGAGAAAAGTGACTTGCCCAAGAGTATATAGTAAAAAAGGGCAGCCATGCTGTCTATTTGCTACAGATGCCAAACAACTAATTATCTCTGAGAAATAAAAGTATACCCATTATGTAAATTGTTGCTAAAAGCATACGAATAAATGAGTAGACAATGGAAATAACTTCACTGGATGTTACGACTGTCTGTTAATTAGAGGCAACAATGCAACCAAACAAAAATAACTTTGCCTTAAATCATTGGAAAAAGATTGTTCTGTTTATTTGTTTAAAGCATTAAGATAATGGGCACAAAAAACAAACAGGTATCAGGGAGTTTTAATTGCAACTTAAAACTCTGAATTGCATGACACATGCCACCTAGTGTTGTAAATTATAACTGCACAGAATTATAACTAAAGTATAGTTATTAAAAGCTAAACGATAGGTGCTTTCTGCTCTTCACTTGAGCTCCTGTAAGAAAGGCCTGTGGTTGTGCAGTCCAGCTCTGACTTTATGAACAGGAGTAATGCTCTGAAATTGATCATGGTGATGAATGTACAACTATATGATGATACTGTGAGCCACTGACTGTATGCTTCAAATGGATTGTATGGTATATGAATATATCTCAATAAAACTGCATTTAAAAACAAACAAACAAAAATAAAACAAAACAAAAAACCTCCCAATAAAGAAAAGCCCACGATCAGATGGCTTCCTTGGTTAACTTTACCAACACTCCAAGAATACACCAATCCTGCTCAGACAATTCAAAAAAACTGAAGAGGAGGGAACACTTCCTAACTCATTCTATGAGGCCAACATCACCCTAATACCAAAGGCAGATAAAGATACTGCAAGAAAATTACAGATCAGTATACCTTATGCATAATGATCCAAAAACTCTCAACAAAATACTAGCAAACAGAATCCAACAGCACATTAAAAGAATTATACGACATGATCAAGAGGGGTTTATCCTAGGTAGGTAAGGGTGGTCAACATAAGAAAATCAATTAATGTAATACACTACTTTAAGAACAAAGGGAAAAAACCACTAATCATCTCAATTGTTGCAGAAAAGGCATATGACAAAATCCAGCACCCCTTCTTGGTAAAAACACTTGGATAACTGGGAATAGAAGGAAACTTTCTCAACATGATAAACAGCATATATGAAAAATCCACTGCTAACATCATACTCAACGGTGAAATATGAAAAGCTTTCCTTCTAAGATCAGGAACAAGACAAGGATGTCTACTCTCACCACTGTTATTCAACATTATACTGGGAGTTGTAGTCAGAGCAATTAGGCAAGAGAAATAAAGGCATCCAAACTGGAAAAGAAGAAGTAAAATGTCCCTTATTTGCAAGCAATATGATCCTATATAGAGGAAATGCTGAAAAATCCACAGAAAAGCTACTAGAACTAATAATAAGAGAAATAGAGCAACATGGCCAGACACAAGATGAACCCACAACAATCAGTAATGTTTCTATATAGTAATAATAAACAATCTGAAGAGCAAATCAAGAAATTCCATTTGCAGTAGCAACTAAAAGAATCAAATATCTAGAGATAATTCTAACCAAGGAAGTAAAGAATCTGTACACAAAAAAAATGTAAAATACTGCTAAGAGAAATCAAAGTAGACCTAAATAAATGGGAGGACATTCCATGTTCATGGATTGGCAGACTAAATATTAAGATGTCAGTTCTAGCCAAAGCAATTGACAGATTCAACACAATCCCAATCAAATTCCAACAGCCTTCTTTGCAGAAATGGAAAAGTCAATCCTCAAATTTATATGGAAGGGTCAGGGACCTGAATAGCCAAAGACACCTTGAAAAAAATGACATGGGAGGACTCAGATTTCCTGATCTTAAAGCTTATTATAAAGCCAAGGCAATCAAAACAGCATGATACTGGCATAGAGACACATACAGACAAATGGAATCAAACTGAGAGTTCAGGAAATCAACCCTCACATCTATGGTTACTTGATTTTTGACAAGGCTGCCGAGCCCACTCAACAGGGAAAGAAGAGTCTCTTCAACAAATGGTGCTAAGAAAAGTGGATACCATATGTAAAAGAATGAAGGTGGACTCCCTATCTCACACTGTATACAAAATTCAACTCAAAATGGATCAAAGTCCTAAATATAAGAACCAGAAGTATAAAATTCCTAGAAGAAAACATTGGGAAGCATCTTTAGGACCTTGTGTTAGGCAATGGTTTCTTAGACTACACCAAAAGCACAACCAACAAAGGAGAAAAACTGATAAATGGGACTTCATCAAAATTAGAAACTTTTTTGTGCATCAAAGGACTTTAATCATGAAAGCAAAAAAAGACAACCTGCAGAATGGAGAAAAATATTGGAAAACCACCTATCTGATAAGGGTTTAATATTCAGAGTGTATATTAAAAACTCAACAACAAAAAGACAACACAAGTAATTGGCAAAAGACTTGAACAGACATTTCTCCAAAGAAGCTATACAAATGGCCACATAGCACATGCAGAAATGCAAATCAAAACCACAATGAGATACCATTTCATACCATTAGAATGGGTACTATTAAGAAAAATGGAAAATAAATGTTGGAGTAGATGGCAAGAAATAGGAATACTCATTCACTGTTTGTGGGAATGTAAAATATTACAGCCACACAGGAAAACAGTCTGGCGGTTCTTCAGAAAGTTAAGTATAGAATTACTACATAACCTGGCAATCCCACTTCTAGGCATAAACCCAAAAGAACTGAAAGCAGACTTGAACAGATATTTGCACACCAATGTTCATAGTGGCACTATTCACAATTGCTCACAGCTGGAAACAACCCAAGTGTTTATCAACTGATGAATGGATAAACAAAACATGAAATATGCATACAATGTACAATAGAATACAGCTGTGAAAAAGAATGAAGTTCTGATATATGTAACATGGATGAACCTTAAAGACATCATGTTGAGTGAAATAAGCCAGACAGAGAAGGACAAATACTGTATGATCATACTGACATGAAAGTAAGAATATGCAAATTCATAGAGTCAGAAACTAGAATACAGTTATCTGGAGATGGGTGGGGTAGGGAGTGGGAAGTTAATGCTTAATGGGTGCAGAGTTTCTGTTTGGGGTCATGGAAAATTTTGTAATGGACAATGGTGGTGGTAGCACAACATTACGAATGTAATTAACTTCACTGAATAACACATTTGAATGTGTGCCAAATGGGAAATTTTAGGTTATATATATGTAAACCAGAATAAATTAAAAAAAAAAATGACTGTACAAGGCAAATAGTGAACCCTGATGTAAACTGTAGTTAATAGCATAATTATATAATATTGTTTCATCAGTTGTAACAAAGGTACCACACTAACACAAAATGTTAATAAGGAGAAGAGCAGATGTGAGAGGGGATTAAGGGAACTCTGTATTTTCTGCAAACCTACAACTTCTCTAGTAAAATTAAAAAAAAAAAAAAAAAAAAAAGGCTAAATGATATCCAAAGCAACTCAGGAAAGTCACTGCTTACAATTCGAATAAACTTTACATTGGATATGTAGGAAGCTTATTTAGAGCTGTTTACTCTTCATTTTTCTCAGGAGAAATGGAGAACATGACTTCCCCAACGCCTAAATCTAATACCCTATTTTAAATGGCTCTTGTGGAATTTAACTCAGAAAAATCATTTCCAATTAACATTCCGGAAATTATATGCAACAATTTCTTTGCCAATTTAACTTCTCACACATTAGTTTCAATTCAATTTCAAATTATCAATAACCTTTACTAGTAGGTATACTAATTTTATGAAGGTCAATTTAAGTAATACACTATAAAAATCTGAATACGAATTGACTTACATCACTTATTTGAGGTGACTCGACAGCAATTTCTTTTTTTTTTTTTTTACCTACATCATTCACAATCGCAGTTTAGCCTAGAAAAATTGAACATGCTCCTTAAAGTAATTCCAGATCTCTATTTTGTTTTAAGAAAATTTAATAAATTCTAACTAGGATAACACATAGCTTAAATAAATTAGTGACATTTACACTAGTCCTGAGATTTGGTAATTATGAATTATTTTACTTAAGTTTGGATAATTACCTTCCATTTCATTTGCTGGAGTACAATTCTGAAACTTGATTTCTAAGGATTTAATTAAAACTAAGCTCACTGCTCTAAGGATTGCTTGATCTTGACCAGAGATACTTTTACATCCAGGCTGAACTTCATCGCCACCAAAGAAGGAAGGTTTTCCATGAACAGACAATGTTCTCAACAACCCCAAATTCACAGCTTCCAAAACGGCATTAGCTAAAGCCAACATGTCCACATCCAAATGAAGATCTGGTGGCATTACGGCAGGGGCAGATCCAGGAAAGAGGTCTTCACCCACTTTACAAAGAAGGCACTTTTTAACAAATAGGATGAACTTCCTTTTGACGAAAGCCTGAACTGGCCAGGTAATAATGTCTAACACACAAGAAGGTCTAAAAAATAAAATCCTCTGGCAAGCGAAATGCAATTTCAGGTAGATTCTGGAGGCTATAAGAAGTTCAAGCAACTCCAGGAAACTCATCAAGCTGTTTATTATTTTAGAAGTATCTTGGCAGTTTTCAAAATGCTGAGAAAATAGGGAGTTGTAAAATACTTCAAAAACACTGTCAAAAGGAGCCAGGAACTGCTTTAGAATTTCTGGAATTATAAACAACAGGGAAAACAAAGACTTCTTAAAACACAGTATTACACTTTAATTTTCATAAATATTATCACTTTACAGGATGAAGAAATAGATTTGGATTGTTTACCTCTAACATGAACAAATAAGTATACAAAGAGTAACTGTTAATAACTACCATTAACATAAATTTTTACAAATATAAACAGATCAAACCATGCAAGGGATAAATATACATATATAATAATAATGAAAAGCTTTAACGTTTTTCCTAGTAACTTTTTTTTTCTTTTAAAAAGGCACCTTCAATTAACAAATAAGGGGAGAGATTCTGACAAGACAGACCAGACATTGTAAAATAAATTTTATTCTTCATTATAAATATAATGCTCCTTGGGAGCAAGATAATGGTGGTTGTTTATGGGGTAACATATAATTCCTACCTGTTTTTTGTGAACATGTATCTTTAAAGATTTCTTTTATTACCATTGTAAGAGTCCAGAGACAGGATGCTATCTTATCACTCTCAGTGTACTCAGAAAGATTTTTTTGACAAAAAGCTATCCAGGAATTACTTAATGTTATCTATAAGTAAGAAAACAAAAAAAGGTAGTAAGTTATGACACAGCATTTTCATTACAATTACAAATTAGCTATTATACACAATGACTTCATACAACATTGTTCACATAATAACATACCCACTTGCAAAAATACGTATGACACATTTTGATAAAACGAGAAAGAACAGAAATATCCTAGCATTCTTTAAGTCAGGAAATTCAATATGCCATAGAAATAAATGAACAGAAGGAAACATGAAAATATTAGTAGTGTTCATCTCTAGGTGGTGGCATGATGTGTAATTTTTATTTTATGCTTTATACTTTTTCTCATTTTTCAAATTTTCTACTATAAATTCCACCTCTTATATTCAGGAAAAAAATGTTACTTTAAAAGAAAGAAGCAATTATAGCTGAAAGAAGTCAGAAAATGCTTAGATTTGTTTATTAACTGATTTAAAAGAGAAAAATCTGATGGTGCATTCGTTTATATTGTTTTTCACCACACTGAGGACCATTCTTAGACTTTATTTGTATCAAATCTGTGAAAATGATTTTGGTCTCAAGCAGGAGATCTGAACATTTTTTTTTTTTGGCAGGGATGGGGGAGTGCTACCCACTCCTTTGAGAATCTAAACAAATTCCTGGACTCTTGACCTAAAGATACGTACTGCTCCCTTGACACTCACACCTTGGGTTAAGAATCTGATTTATCATGATTTACAATAAATTTAAGACTCTAATCCTTGTTACCTTATTCCATTTTTCCACTTTTGTGGATTTACACATGTATCATGTGAGCAAAACATTCTATTAATACAAGGATCTGAAGGATAAAATCAAATGCCAAAGAGCAGTTTTAAAGAAACTGTAAGAACAATAATAATGCCTAATGTTATTACTTATCTTACCTCCTCTCTCAGTTGGAAATACAGAAGCAACGCAAGGCACTTTGCAGTCATGTGGGATAACAATTTATCTGAATTCTGGAACAGAGAGATCTGCAGAAGAGCAAATACTTAACTGCTATTGCTGTTTTTAAAACTTTTATTTTAAAATCTACATCTCAAAAACAGAAAAAACAAACAAACAAAAAGAAGCAAATGGCTTACCAATTTAGAATCCACTTCAGATGATTTTAAAAGAATTTTAACAATATCGCTGTATTTCTCCTTTGTGTGGAACTCAGTTTTGCTAGACACTATTCTGGTTATCATCACTTTGATCACTGTCAACTGAAGCAGTGTAATCTCTCGGGCACTGCCCATCTGGGGCTGTCTCTTCAGACATTTGGGAGCCACACAAGAGGCAGCCAAGTGGGCAAAGTGTGGCTGGTTCTTCTCCTGGCTCCCACGGGTGTCCGGCCATTCTAGGGAGGCAGATGGAGAGAAATCTTGATCGGAAAACGCGGGATTGAGATAGAAGACGTACTCCTGGCTGTGTTTTTCAAGTGAGGCTCCAATTAGTACCTTTTTGTATAACTGTTCTAAAACTTCACTGAAAGCTTTCATTTCGACTTCTAAAATGTATCTTTTATAAGAAGGTTGACAACTCCAAATTGTAAGTACTATGGATCCTGGAAATGAGATGACTCTCTAAGACACTTCTTCAGTAAAACCTAAAATAGGAAAAACACTTTTAAGATATTCATTATATTACAGAGGCGACCATTTCTATTTAATCACCAACTCCCTCCAGTTAAAAGAAATGCTGATTGTTTAATTTATTAAATGGAAAATTGGTAATAAGAATCTTATTTTAAGACCATAAAAATGATATGTTTGCTTTCCATACAAAGTTGCAAACATAAAATTACTTTTCATTTTATCACTACTGAAACTTCAGCTTTCCTCTTCGGTTTCTCAAACTCTGCCCTATTAACATATTAGGATGGGTAACTCTTTGTGGTGGGGGACTGTCCTGTATATCACAAGATGCTTAGCAGCCTCCTGGCCTGGAACCCACCACATGCAGGTAGCACTCATGACCTCTCCTTCCCCCCCATCAGCTATGAAATCCAAAAATGGTCTGCAGATATTATCAAATTCCCCTTTAGGGTCAAAAGTTCCCTTGGTTGAGAACCACTGGGCTAACTCTAAGTCATTAACCTTCATTCCCGATTTATAAAATCTCAAGTTATACTGCTATGTGGTCAAAGGTATAAACTTCAAAAAGTATTAACTGTATTATGGCTATTGATTAATTTCCAATTTAAAATTATATTATAGAAAGAACCCTTGGTCATCACCTATACCATTAAATATTTACAAAATGCCACCCTGAGAAAAGTTGTTAACCAAAAACAATCCAAATATCAACAAACTGCACTTGTAGCTGAATGCAAATTTAGGTATTCTGGTTGTGCTGAACTCCCCACATGAAGGGGACTTATAAGAGTGGGGAGAAGGGAATGGTCATTTAGGTTCAGGCATGGCTTTTAAAGCAGAGAATGTGGGCAATCAACTGCTATAAATCAGTATCAGAGGAAGCAGGCAATTACTACAGAGGAACTATGTTAAGGAGACATTTAAGACTCCGGAATAAGCAAAAGAAGGTCAATGGAATGCTGGAACCTAAGGGAAGTAACTGATCCTATGGGGCTCAGCTCTTTCACTGCCTTATCTATTTTATAGCTCTGTAAATTGTAGACAACTGAAAGCAGTGCAAATAATTCTTGTTTAAAGATATGCAAATAACTTGTCTAATAGAGGGATAATTCTCCTTCCAGTGGAAAAAGCCAGTTTTGCTTCCACTTGTAAATTCATTTCAGCATTCCTTTATTCCATATAAATTCATAGTTTTGACTTCTCTTTTGAAAAGGTTGTGACATTTGCCTGGTTCCTTAATTAATTAATGAGTGTGGCGGTATCCCTGATATGTGCTCATTTTACAAGTCATGATTTTCTGTTCTCTTAAAATTTATCCCTTAACAAATTTGCTACCCCGACCCGTTTATAAATGCCCTGCCCATTTTTAACCTCCTTCCTCATAGGAAGAGATGCGAGAGGGCAATCTTAATATTGGGTCTCATTTCTACAATATGGCCCACTGACCTAGCCTTGGTCTTTAACCTCTTTCCACTAGCTTCTTCCTCTTGTTTAGCTTCTAAAGAATTTCAGTTGCTGATCACTATCACCAGATAATGCTGCCTTGTCTCAATTCTCTAGTGCAGAAATAAAGAAAACTACAGATTTTGATTCAAAGTTACGAGTGAAACTCTTGGTAACTTTTCAGTGAATCCTATTTTCAAACTGTAATGTATATTCCACATAATTAGCACAATTAATGAGTAATTTGCACAACTAAATATTGGTAACTTTGTTCCACCTGATAATGTTGAACTTGACCTGAGCTCGGTCTCCAAGGGATGAGCACAAAGGACCAGCTGGTCTTCCATCTTCTCAGATAAGACCCACCTGCGCCATTCCTCAATGACTACACTGTTTTATAAAATCCCCAGTTTTCTCTTCTTTGGGAAGTTCCTTACCCATAGATGTTCTCCCTATGGCAAGATCCTGAATAAAATCATCGCTCTAATTGTTTGGTACATTCTTGGTCTTTCAGTTTTGATGTCCTGACTCGGATGAGACTTATGAGATTGGTCTTTGCCTCTGGATCCACACTTACTCCGCCCAGATCAGGAGGCCTCTTGGGGCCCTTTCTGCTCCGTTCCTGACTGGCAGACTCAGGACCCATTGGTGAGTCCAGTTCTTGTTCCTGTGCTTTGCATTCACGTCCGCTGGTAACATGGTAAGAATCTGATCTTGATTCTTTTTGAGTCCTTTATTGATATTTTGTGCCAGCATCTTTTGGTTTTATAGATTATTTGATGACCTCTGTAAGTGGATTAATGGGTTACCTTGTCTCTGTTGGGTGAGACAGGACAGCGAATCTGGTTTGTTAGTCTTGCCTATTTTGAGCTAATATCAATTAAGAACTTCAAGCTCATTGGGGAGTGGATATATGGATTGGGGAGCTTTGTATTTCTATGTTTATGCTTAACTCATGGCTGAAATTTTAGAATTGAAGCTATAAGCTATCTGCTTTACCTCTAATTATGTGACTGTGTTATATTTTCCTACCTCTGGATGGCATTAGCAAATTAAACGTAAAAATCTCTTAAAGGAGCTCTATTTTGATTAGTTTACAAATAAATAAGCACTTACATAAATTAAATTCAACAGTAATTATGTCAGCTTGCAGATAATTTCCAAGTTCTTTATGTAACTTAAAACCTCAGACTTCTACTAAATTGGGTTAATTAATGGATAGTTATTTGATACATAAATCATTTCTAAGTAAGACAATACTGAAACACTGATTACTAAACATGATTCAAGTTTACACACTTTGCTTCTTAATTTTATGTGCTACAGAGAGGCTATCTATTTGCATCTGCTAATGAAAATGTTCATTTTTGCCACTTTCAGAAGTTGGGCTGTAAGGGCTGTGTATGAGATGTTCATATGCTCTGTCAGCCAGCTGCAAATGCTGGTGTTTGACAGTTCACAATTTACTGCCTCCTACTTTTCCCTGTGAAACAGAAGTGGCTGGGTTACAAGTTAAAATCAATACATGTGAATGAGACTAACTAGAAGCAATGGTGGCAGTACTGTGTATGCAAGGTATGCAGAATGCCTATCTGTTAAGGAAAAAGGCTTCCATGTCTTACTAGAACAACCTTCTCTGGTTTATGTTGAGTTTATGCCCTTGATTTAAGAAAACAAGCATGGCTCACATAGAAAGACCTAAGGTTCTTTACAATCATGTTACCACCTCTGTTTACTTTTAAAATCTTATTCTGTCAATTTGGTTAAACAGGTAGCCATATGTTGTTGGTCAGTAACTGACGATCCAATTCCTATCTCAAATGTCAAATCTGGCAACTTTTGATATTTTGCCTTCCCAAAACTGAATCCTAAATTATATCTTTTGCACCTAAAATTGTCTTTGAGATTTCCCAGAGGGTCCTGGAAAATCAGAACGGATTTGTTCTTTCACTTTGTAAAAAGGGAAGTGCTGGAAATAACTAGATGTATTTAATATGTGACACGGGAAGAGCTGTCAAATCAAAACAGATGCTCAGCCTTCATTAGGTAAATCGTAGGGGTAAAATGTTAAATATATATAAAATTTCAGAAATTGTATGAGGCATGAAAAGTTCCTGGAGAACTTCTAATGTCCTTGTTGCCTGTGATCCTCATCAGGGTCCTGATGCTGTTTTGCCTGAACAGTTCCCTCAATAATAATGATCAATAATGATTTATGATCAATAATGATTTATGATCAATAATGACTGATGATCAATTAATGATCAATAATGGTCAACAGTTCCTTCAATAATAATGATCAATTATCAATCATAATCTCAGTTACTTTCTAAGATGTTAACTTGATGGCAACTTCATTTTATCTGAAGCTTGCATTTCATGGGCCAGTGGTTTTTAGCAGTGGATTCACATCACTCACTGCTGGAATTTTATTAATATATAGATTTTTTGGAACTACTCCAGACTTAGTGAATCTCTTTACTCAATATTCTCCATATATTCTTGGTATATTCCAACCATATGCTTGGTATATTCATGGAATATTATGCCAGGATTACAATATGTTAAATCTGAAGATTTTTTTCCTTTGTAAAGATTATGTTCAAACATTTTTATAAATTAATTATAATATCCATTCTTTGAAAATGGGATTATTCATTATGCTTAAAGAGATTATATATATTATATACAGACATTATATATTTTGTCTAAAATTTTTTTTTGGATTGACTTCTGTCTTGTTTTGCTTGCCACAGAAACAGCTAAATTTTCTCATCAGTTGCATTATTCTTGTAATGAACTCTCATCACATCTTTCGTTTTTGAAAATTATCAGTAATAAATTAACCACATCCATTAAAAGTCTTTTGTCATTTACAGATAATTTTTTAAATTTACTCTGATGCTTTTCTGAAAGTACCTGCAATCAGCTACAGCCAGTCTTCAACAAAGGACTGTGGAAAAGGACTATACCAGTTTTGGCATTGTTTAAACAATTTTGAGAACATACCAGTGGACTGAGTTAGGATTTCTAGAACTGTAATTGAGAAGCAGATGGGTCCCTGAGATTACAAACCCAAGATCAAGTAGAACAAGAATTATTACATATTAATGATCATCTGAATGATCTGATGAGGAATGATTATGGCTTTTCATTATGAATATTGTTGATATTTTAATGTTTTATTTCCTGGGTATATAAGGAATTCCTTTACCTTTTTTCTTAAGCTATCTATAACTCACAAGAATTTTAGTAGAGTATGCTCTTGCAAACAGAAATGAACAGAATTTCACTGGAGAGGGTATAGAGGTAGGCAATAAGCACATGAAAAGAAATCATTAGCCATGGGGGAAATGCAAATTAAAAACATGAGATACCACTACATACCTATCAGAATGGCTAAAATAAAAAATAGGGACACCAAATGCTAGTGAGGATGCCGAAAAACAAGCTCACTCATAGATTGTTGGCAGGAATGTAAAATAGTGTAGTCACTCGGGAAAACACAGTTTGGCAGTTTCTTTAAAAAGTAAACATGCATCTACATATGACTCAGCCATTACACTCCTAGGCATTTCTCCCAGAGAGACGAAAACTTAGGTTCTCACAAAAACCTATACATGAATGTTTACAGAACGTTTATTCATAATTGCCAAAAACTGGAACCTACCCAGATGTCCTTCCATGGGTGAAAGCAAAATTTGGTATGCTCCTACCATAAAAAGGCAACGACTTAGATGGATTACAACAGCATTAGGCTGAGTGAAGAAAAAAAAAAAAACCTCACAAATCTAAAAGGTAACATAGTATATGACCCCATTTATAAACGTTATTAAAATGACAAAATTAGGTAGATGGAGAGCAGATTATTGGTTGTCAGGGGCTAGGGTTATAAGGGGCAGAACAACGGATCCTAGTGATTATAAAACTGTCCTATATCTTGACTGGTGGCAGACATGCTAACCTATATGTGATACAATTGCAAAGAACTAAATATACACTATATACAAGTGAGTACAAGTAAAACTGGGGAAATCTGAATAAGATCAGCACTATGTATCAAGGTCAATATCCGGGTTGTGATTTGTACTATAGTTTGGAAGATGCTATCACTGGGGCAAACTGGGTAAAGGCTCTCTATGCATGTGACTCTATAGTCTTCTCAAAATAAAAAGTTTAATGAAAAAAATAATTTCAGCTACAGATTTTAGCCTTCTGATCCCTAGCGTTAACATGCATAGAATTTCATAAGATTAAATGGAAACATAAACATATTGTAATTTTAAAACTCTCTGGTCAAAAACTGAACAGATTGGTAATTTAAGAATATATTAAAAACGTCTTCTTTTAAGACACATTTCTAAGTAAGAAACAAGTAGAACTTCTAAGTGCACATTCTATTTATCCAGAAACATTCTCCCATCATTTAACTTCAAAATTATCAAAGAACAAGTTGCTAGTATGTGTGAAGGGGGGGAGGAAAGAGATGCCACTACTATGTGGTTTTCTTTAGATAAACTCCACATTTATAAATTCGGGATACAGAAGAATTACTATCATGATTAATATTATAAAGTGAAAAAATTACTTTTCTTTATATGAATTACCTATTACAGTTTGCTAATAGATTGGGAAACCCTCAATACTGGATTTGAGCCTAATTCAACAATAATCTCAAATCTGCCCAGCCTGAGAAGCTACTTAATTTATTCTGCTCCATTAAGGAGGATGTTGTAATACTTGAGGCAGAAGTTGCACTCACTTCCTTTGCTCTGCCAGTTTCAGTCTTCATTCCTCTCCACCCCCAAGAGGCTCCAACAGGAAATGCGAGGGAGGAAGGAGGGTGGTTCTCATGGGCTTGGTTACCTTGAGCTGTTCTTTCAAGTCTCCTCTCCTTACCTGCAGGCTTGCACTATCCCAAGTAGATTTCCTTAAAACAATGGTGCTCAAACTAGCTTGCATCAGAATCCCCTGAGGCTTGTAGAAACAGGACACAGGGCCCTGCCTCAGGAGTTTCAGATGCAGTCGAGGTTACTGCCGAGACACTGAGAACCCTGCCACAGTAAATTATCCTCCATTAAGTTAGGTTTCTGACACAGGCCCCCAATTCCTCTTGGTATGAAGGTAAAGCCTGCTAGTCAACAATTACAGATAGAAACAGTGGTTATCAGATTCTTGATAAAGAATGCAAAAAGAATCAGCTAACAAATATTGGGCCTCTGGAGGGGGGGAGGGACAGAGGAGTGGGGCGTGGTCACAAAGATAAGAAAGTACAAAAGCAGCCCAATTTGACAACTTGCATTTAATTGAGAAGGCTGCAAGTATCAAAAAATGCCGCACTGCTTGATTCACGCAGAGCCTGGATTGGTACTGAAATAGTTTTGTTCTCAGGGGACTGGAATAACTGAGGGATCTCAGCATTTAACATAAATCTGAGCACTGGAAAATATCCATGAGTATCTTTCCCAGATGGCTCTATTGAAATGACCACTTCAGGTGAAAACTTTTTTTTTTTTTTTTTTACACAGTGCTTATTGATGCTGGACATTAGAATCCTAACAATTTAGTACCAGAAGACACCTCAGAGATAATCTGGACCAGTGGTTCTTCAACTCTAGCAACAGGATAGCTTGGAAATCTTGCTAGAACACAGACGGTTGGCCCCCATCCCCCAGAGATTCTGATTTGGCAACTCTGGGAAGGGTCTGAGAACTGGACTGGGAATTGAGAACCACTGACCTATCTGCTCAACTTTACTAATAAGGAGTCTGAGCTCATTAGGCTTATATTACATTGCGCTAATGCTAAGCCTTTTTTATCCCCCATGGAAAATTTCCTGTCTATCAATAGGAAAACCTTTTCATCCTCAATGGTTAAAATATGGTTTTATGTTTTTAGCGGTGCTTCAGAATAAAATGTTTAACTGAAAGGTTTTCTTTAATCTTTCCTCTTCACCAATCTAGGCTCTACCCATCCCCACCCCCCCCCACTCCCAGCCCCATTTCAAATATCCGCACCAGTCGCTGGGTTTAGCGAATGTCTAAAGATACAAGAACATTATTATACAGATTTTACCAAACTAATCTGAATTTTGTACCCATAGCCAGACAATAAGATTTGGTTTCCAGTTCAGAAAATAAGGTTATCCACCCTACCTAAGCAAAGTAGCACCCTCTCAAACGATTTGCAAAAAGTACAAGTCTCATATGGTGAAAAACATTTATACAACTTAAGTAGGAGGAAACCAATACTCCTTTATTGAATCATCTTGAGAGGTTCCTTCCTGACCTTGTTGCTCCCTCTGCTTAGAAAGCTCTTCTACCCACTTTTCCTTTCGGTTTAAGCTTACTTATGACTTTCTCACTTTCTCAGGAAGTCCTGAGCCATACACTCGATCTCACAGCACAGTGCTTTGTCTTAGGGAACACGCCACAATTGTAATTCAGTAATCCGTGCCAAGATTCAAACACATCTCCCATGCTAGAGTGTAAACTCTCTAAGAGAATTGTTGTCAGTTTTGGTCATTGCTTCTTCCCCAGCTCCTAGCACAGCCCTGACATACAGCAGCTACTTAATAAACACTTGTTGAATGCATTTGTGCCTGAAGATATTGTTTTGGTCAAGCTCTCAGTCTTCATTAACTTTAGTCATTTAAGGCCAGTTGAGTAGTAGTGTATGTATCTTAAAAACTCTAAAATTAGTTCCAAAGTATTTTAGTACTACTATGATATCAAAAGATTGAAACATTCCATGTGATTTTTATCTTCTGAATTTTAAATTACAGTAACAATTTCATGTCGAAAAATCCTAAATAATGTCCACACTGTCCATAGTACGAATTGAATTCTAAGCTTATTCACTCTTTTCCTATATACTTGACAAAGTGCTCAACAGAAGCTGCACCAGTTGAAGTCACATCTTATAAAAAAGTGAAAGGAAAGTGAAAATGAAAATTACCCTTGAAGAAAAAAAAAAAATCCCTTAAATTACCAGGGCAAGAGTTACACAGAAGTTGAAAAGCCACCGATTAGCTTCCTTTCTTTTGTTAGCATCCGTTTTGCTGGGGCAGTGGGCCAAGGTTTATGTAAAGTGGAATGTCTCCCCTTTCCTGCCAGGTAGAGCTGAACTGGATGAGGCTAAAGGGCAGATGATGGGGCTCCACCATGCTGTACCCATGTCCCTGGCGGCTGTATCACAACACCCAGGTCTGGAACCCCCTCTGTGGTCCCAGGAACAGTGTCTGCTGACATCTAGGCATGGAGAGCTCCTCTTTCCACCATGAAGCACTGGAAGAGCCAGGACACAACCCCTGGGTGGCAGGGGTTCTCAACTGCAGTCACACACTGAAGTCACTGGGGTGCTGGGAAAATCTCATTGAGCTTGGACCACTGGCCACCAATGGAATCAGAATCCAATGTTAAAGTTTCTTTCTACTCAGGGTATAAGCTTGATTCTGATTGAGGCAGGGTTTTATGAATTGAAACATCATAAACATTTATGCTGAATTACTTCATGCATATGTTGTAAAATTAGTTTCAAATTTTTGTGCTTTTGAGATTTACTTAAATGAGGGGGCAATGAAGTTGACTGTTAAAATCTAATCAATTTTAACTTGTTTAAAAAGCATTTTGCAATCTAAACTGCTCTTAAAGAAATGAAAAGTTATCATTTAAGAATTATCAAACTTGATAGCATCAATTAAAAAAAGCAATTTAGAATTATCTGGCAGCACATCCTGTGAAATTTTGGCAATATGATGTTCTGGGTATAATATAATTATATCCCCCAATAATTAAAAAAATTGTTTTAAACTTGAACAAGGGATTTTAAGTGAAAACAAATGGCCAGAGATTTCAAAGAGCTGGGATTTAGGAGACAACTCTCAGTTTCCTCACTAAGAAGCCCCGAGACCCTCATCTCTTGGTTGAACAAGCATTTAGCAAACATTCCACCCGAACTGACTGGGTGCTTGGCTGACAATGTTCTCCACAACTAGTTAGTTAGTTTGTTCTCTCTCTCGTTTGCATTTTTGGAGTTCAAAACAGCCTGATTCTATAATTAATAAGTGTTATAAACTGAACTTGTAGGTTAAACACATGATACTACAATACCACTTTTAACATTTTTTTTTAATTGGCGTTTCAATGCTAAGAAAATTTCAAAATCGCTGGCTAGATGAATCCTAAAGCCTCTTGCAACTCTGAAATTCCATAACCCTAAAAGGAATGGTGATATGATGTGATCAAGGTTCCCACTAAGAAAGGGTCAACTACTTTAGGTGGAACTTGCAGGTTACGTCTAGGAAAAAATGTGTTTAAAGACAAAAAGAAGTGTAAAAACAAAGCTGGTAGTTGTATTAATTGAAATATTATAGGTGTTTCCCAAACTTTATGTGATGTTATTTTGTTTTTATAATAAGCCAGGAAGAAATCATGGTACAGTTGAAAAATCAAAAGCTGCTAAAATATAATACCATTTAATATTCCTGAATATAACTGGTTTCTAATTATAATTCTGTTATATACTTGGAGGAGAAAGGGACATTTAGTAATTAATATGAAATATGATTGCTTAGAGTATAAAGGAAAACAAAATAACTGCTTAATAAATAGCAGAAATTGTACATCCAAAAAATGTGTGGTATCCTTCAAAGTAGCTTCTTTAGGAAGTTACTTTATTCCAAATAGAGTATCATTGTTCCAGACTCTTGTTGAAACTTCTCTTGAAACTGCTGAGGCTGGCACAGATTATTTTGAATATATGGCCAGATAACTATACTTTCTGGATGGATTTGGCTTATAGAAACAGTGAGAATCGATTAAAAATTTTCCTTTTATGTTTAGCAACCTGGCTCTGAATGAAACAAAACTTTCATTTTTCACTGATTCAAGCAGATGTTCAGCAAGAATGTTCTTTTAAGCATTTTTACACAGAACAAGGGAAAGAAACCTTTGAAGTTCTCCAGATGGTGGAATATTAATTTATTCATTATTATTATTATTATTCTCTATGGTGAGGGTTCAGACTTTAAAATGCACCTCTTACTCTCCTCCCCCTACAGCCTTTTTGTTTTTTTTATCTTTAAAAGAGGTTCCCCTCTTACAATATCATCAGTAGATTTACTGGCCAAAGGGGTAAATTCATTAAGGTGACTTCTTTTGGCATTCCTTCTCCTCTGGAGGTTCCTTCTCAGTCCCATTGCTAGATCCTTTGCCTTTGTTAGTCTCTTAAATGTTGGGAGCCTCTATCCTTAGAGCAATTTCATGGTCTCTTAATATCTTTAAATACTATCTCCATGCTAACGATCCCGGAATTCACAGTTATGGTCTAGCTCTCAGTTAAAGGCCTCCTAGAGAGCTCCACTAGGAAGTCTCACAGGAATCTTCAGCACAAATTCAACTCATTGTATCCCCCCAGCCCCCAAACTTGCTTTCTCTTACACTCACCATCTCAGTATGTGGCATCTGTATCTCCTAGTTACCTAAGCTAGGAATCTGGGAATCTTCATGGACCCCTTCTCACCCCACTGTTCTCCATCCTCACTGCCACTACTATGGTACCTTGCTCCTGCCTTGGATAAGTGCAACAGATTCAAAGTGGTTGTTTCTTGCCCACCATACACCCACTTCTTTCCGAAAAAACCTCTCCATTTTAAGATAAATGCCAAACCCCTAAACATGGCTTACCAGGCCCTTCAAGATCTGACTCTTGGGGTCTTCTCACCTCTGTGATCTTCACAAACTCTGGGTAGTTTTAGGACTTCTGGCCTTTGCTCAGGCGATTCTCTGGAACTGTACTCAATCTTCTTCTCTCCCTTAACCTTTAACATGGAAACCTCCAGCTCCAGTATGCCTTCCACATATCTAAGACAGGATTAGGGGGCCTTGCCAAGTGCTCTCCTAGAATTAAATATCACAGTACTGATCTCATTTCAATGTCCCTAATCATTTTCTAGTTTGGTTCCCCCACACTCAACTGTGAGCTTCCTTGTATTGAGCCCAGGGTCCTTTCAGGTACAGAAGGCACCAAACAAATAATCCTGAACAAAAGACTGGTAATGTGAAGGAAAACGTCAGGGGGGAAACTGAACACTTATGACACCCACTCTCCCAAAACATCTTAATATACTTTATAACATAAAAGAAGTTGCATATTCAAATATTTCTTTTTTATACAATTAGGTAGGCCTTTCTGGGAAACCTACCCATGAGAATGTCATCTGGACTACTACAACTTTCCATGTTTGCATTAGTTCCACTTCTCTGTACAGTCTTCTCCATTGAGCAGCCAGATTATTTTGGAAAGTAAATAAGATACTGCAACTCCCCTATCACAGCCTATAAGGTTTTAGGAGATCTGCAGTTTGCCCCACAGGACCCAACCTCATTGCCAATCATTCTCCCCTCTATTCTCTCTGCTAACTCACACTGGCCTTCTTTCTTGCAGTTCCTGTGAACAGCCAAGCCTATTCTAGCATCACAAGCGTTGCACTTTTGATTCGCTCTGCCAGGAAAATTCTTCCCCCAGATGTTGGCATGTCTGGCTCCACCTCATTCAGATCGCTGCTCAAATGTCACTTCTTCAGGGACCTCTCCTGCCTCTCAAAAGCAGTCCATCATCTACCTCCTAACCAAACTCTATCCCATGATTCTGCTTTATTTTCTTCAACTCTATCTGACAATCTGCCTCTCTTGTTATAGGGAAAGCTCACGAGGACAAGCGATTGCATGCATCGTTGCATCTGTTGTCTCCCCAACGACTAGAACAGTGCCTGGCCACTCAACAATTACTGAATAAATGCGCTTAATAAATCTTGCCTTAAAATCTCCACCTCGCATTTGCCCCACTCCTCCTTTCTATTCAATCACAGGAACCCGTGAATGCTGCTATCCTTTAACGAGCACCACCATCACAGAGAGTCCCTTCTTCCACGCCAAGTCAGGCACCCCCCCAAGCCTGGTCGCTAGCAGGGCCTCAGGGACCGAGAGACACGCGGAAGGACCGGGCACTACGTCCGAGAAGCGCTGAGATGGGACGGCGGAATACGGCGCCCTTTTCCAAGGCCCCCCCCAACCTCAGGTTCCTGGAACAGTCCCTCAGTCTGCAGCACACACGCGTTCCCCGCTGCAGAGCTCACCGGCCGTTCCCCGTTACCTGCCAAGGATCTGGTTGGCCCATGCCACTTGGTCTTTGCACCGCCATTCCAGGGAACACTTGCCTCCTCTGGGCCACCGTAGTTCACGGAGAGTACCAGCTGGTCCTCTCCTTCCGCATGCGCAGTGACCCCCGTTCGGCGTACGGCGTCTCTTAGCAACGGCGTCGTGTCCCCCTGCCAGGGGCGGGGCTTCGGAAGACACAGCGGGGAAGCCTAGGGGAAAGAGAGACCAACCGGAGACGAGTCCTAGTCCGGATCGGCACGCCTTCTCTAACTGTCGTGAATGCGCAGGCAGCTTTACGGCAGTCAGCGGGTGGGGGCTGCTGAGGGGAAGGAGGGGAGAAGGAAGCAACCAACCAACCAAGTCGTACCCACCCCCCCACCTCCACCCACCCCGGACCTGGTTTACGGCTCCGGGCTTAGACTCCAGTGCGGCCGCTGATTGGCTGTTGAAGGCTTGGTCCCATCCCAGTGACCCCGAAGTGCTGGAGGGAGGGGGTGGGGTGGCCCAGTGCAAAGTGCATCCCGAAAGCCCCCTGCCCAGAGCCCCCGCGACTGGCACTTCGGACCCTGTATGACCCGGGACTTCGCTGCCCCGAGACTGCCTGCGTCCCCCCGTAGCTGCGAGTCTCCGGCCGGGAGAGCGACAGTCCCCTGCTCCGAGCCCCCAGACCGGGACTCCCTCCCCCTCTCCCCCGAGCCGGGACTTCCTCCCTGCACCCCTGCCCCGAGCTTGCCCGGCGGCCGGGACCGCCCGCTCCCGCCTGCTCGGCTGTCTGGATGCTCTCCGGGCTGGGGCCGTGAGGCGCTCTAGGAGGAGCAGGGCTACCCGTGTCCGGCCCTGCCTGGGGTGTTTCTTCAATGGAGAAGTTGGTGAGTGTGGAGGAGGCTGAAAGGAGGAAGAGGAGCAGCAACTGAGGAGACAGGTAAAGTCAGTTACCTCCCCTGAGGGTAAGGGGGCCAGCTGGGAGGGTGGGGAATCACTGCTCCTCCCTGCCTACCCTTGCCACTTCCCAGCCCCTTCCTCTGCCTCCCCCTCCTCAGAGCCTGCCTCCTCTTCGCCCCTGGGGTACTGCACCACTTACTCATTTCTGTTTTCCAGGTTTAAGCTGGCTGGAGGAGACGAGATTGCTGGAAGAGCTCTGCCTATTCACCGGAGAAGCAGCAGGCAGGGTGCCTCTGACCAGCATCCTCTGTAAAGGTAATGATCGCAGACCTCCCCTCCCCCATTGTTTATTTCTGTCCCCTACCTCATTAAGCAGTGCTTTATTTTCCGAGTGGTACCTTTAAGAGCCCCCAGCTTTTGAGCAGAAACAATAACACTGTCTGTGCTGCCCTGATCCTTCTCATCCAGTAACTTTTCTATCTCAGAGACGAATTTCACCCCCCTTCCTCTCTGTACGGTGCGTTTCCGTGTTTTGCGTTATTTTTTGGTACACTGTGTCGTTTACCTTGCTCTGAGGTCTCAAAGCCCCACCCCCCCGCCCCCTCTTGTTCTCATAGGAATACCACAATTCCTTGTTAATTGCTTGTTAATTCTGAATGACTCTGCTTTTTAATTAAACTACAATTTGCTGTTTTCTCCCATAATTCCTCTCATCACCTTTCCTTTCCTTCCATTAGGAAATCTTTTGATCTACTTAAGTGACAAGGATTTGGTAAGGGAAAGTAAAAGAATGGGTTCGAATTTATGCGTTTCAGGGGAAAAAAATGTTTTCCCAGTAAAAAGTAAACCGGTATACCTACTGGTATGAAGGCAATATCCGCTCCAGAAACATTTACATATAATTAACTGTTTGAGTGCTTATTGTGTGTGACAGATGTGGATGTGCTCTGTAACTGTTACAAGAAGATAATATTCGATACACTTCAAGTTTTCTAAAACATTTACACACTTTTGCTAACAATAATTTGCCGTTCAGGAATTCAAAAACAAAAGATGCTTTGGTGTGTTTGGAAATCTGGGCCTTTTTTTGCGTAGTCTTCGTAAATAAGATATCTTATTTCAAAACTCTGTACAGAGAATTTGCTAGAACAAAATTAAGCGACTAATTCATGTGGTCACATTTCTGCCCTACTTTGTTGCCGCCTCTGAAAATGCACTAAAGGTAAGTTTAGGAATTGAATGTAATTCCTAAGGAGGGCATATGAGTCAGGAAATTATACTACAAGAGTTAACTTGGAAATTGGTCAAATGAATGGCTTGTTTAGCATCCACATGACCTGAGAGTAAAGTGATTTGCTAATTTCAAAGTTATTTTAATGTCTTAGATTGTTCAGGAAATTTTAGGAACAAAGATGCACTTAAAATAACAGAAGTTATTAAGGAGTCTTTGATTTACTTAGTTCCACTAGATTTTCTGCCCTCCACAAAAAGAAATTATGTCCTTATTGATCCTTCTAATTGTGAGGACCCAGCTAAAAATAACTTCTAAGGGGATTCCCTTCTGAGGGCTTGCATATTCTTGAGAGCTGGAACTGGTCACCAAAGGGAGCTTGTATTCTACTGAATGGGATTTAGGATCAGCATCTGCTAATATTCTTTTATGGTGAAAATTTAGGGCAGCCTTTGTATGTATGCAGAAGTAATGAAAGGTAATTGACCACTTCAGTAAATGCTAGGCAGAAGTTAAAGGCTGAATTTCATTATTTGAATGTGGAAGCCACCAGACTGATAACTAATGATTACTTTAGGACTTAAAAAATGCCAAAATATTTAAAATGTGCCTTTGTGATCAAAAGAAAATACGTATTTTCTTTTCAGGCCTTATCAGGTAAATGTTTTTGTCTGATATAGGTTTAACCCTAGGATGTTTTCATTTCTGAAGGGTCTTTTCACCTGAGATGGTAAGGGAGTTGGCTAGAGTCAAGCATGTGAAGTAAAGAGAGGTTTCCAGCCTGTTCATTTGCATTGCTTAAATAATATTTCATTGATCCTCTCAGCCTTTAATAGTGTTTCTAAGATTAGGGAGTGTATATAAATTGTTGTCAGATATATGTTCCTCGTATTAGCATGTTTGAGAGTGTTTGATCTAGGTTTTGCCAAGCATTTAAAGTATTCACTTGGAGTATATATTTGCCAACATAGGTTGTTTATATTTTTCACTCTGGCAAAAATTAACTTTGTGTTAATTCTGTTGGCAGTCACATGGTTTTGAAAAAAAAAAAAAAGATACATTTTTTAAACAAATACAGATTTATAATCAGGGAGAATAATTGATTTTAATTGATGACAGTAGTGATGAATTTTCAGTACCCTATGCCAGTACTTAATTTCTTTACACCTGAAGTGATGACTTTCACAGATATTTAATGTTAGTGCATGTACAGTATCTCTGTATTTATTTTGTTTACATTTAACTTTGGTAACATGGAGGTTACACACCACTTATAACAAGTCTAAAGTAATAAACAGTTTATATAAGCATATCTAATACCTGACTTTAAGCCTTTCACTTCATTCACACTGAATGTACTCCCTAAGCATGATTATCTCCTTTCCTAGCAAACTTTGCAGGCACTGGCAAATGAAGCTGCTAAGATGATGCCTCCAGACATAGGTTAAAAAGATGATACTGATTTAAACTTTGAGTTTGGGTCTATAAAAGTGAATTATAGAATTTCCTCGATTGCCTCATTCACATTTCATGAAAATTGTGATTCTTTTTCTATTGTGAGTTGTATGTGAGTTATAGATAAGCTGTGCATGATGATAAATCCTTATGTAATATAGAGGTCCAGTAATCTGGAGGAAATAAGAATGCCCTTATTTGTTTTGGAATATAAACACTATGTTGACGATGTTGAGTTGTACTAAAATAACACTTCTAATTTATTTTGGGTCCTAGGCTGGTAATCACACAAGTAGAGCTCATCCTTGTACATGTCAGATACCTTGCACCCCTTAATTCTGCCTTGTAGTGTTCTGCATCAATCTTTTTCCTCTTACGTCTTGTGAGCCATTGGTGGATTTTTCTTATCAGGGCCAATATTGGAGTTGCTGATTTTATTTCCTTACCATCCTTTATCTTTGTTTACTCTGCAAAGAAATGCTTATTTCTTTTTTTGAGTAGCAAGCTGTTAGCTTGTTTCTAGTTTGTGTGAAATCAGAAAGCACAGTTCCAATTTGCATCACTTAATCAAAAATGTGTGGACTTTTGGTGAAAATAATATGCAAATAGCTATTAATGACTAATCACTTATGCCGAAGGAAACTGGGGAAGTGTGGTAAAATTTGGCGAGAATTAATTTTAGACAGGTCTTAAACATATTTTGTTTTAAGGTTATTTTATTTTTCACTCTCTTCTAAGACTATAGACTTCTTTTTTTAACTGTGTGAAGTGAGAAGTTTTTGTTTTAGCTCAATGAAGTTCACTTGGTATCTATATGGATTATTTATTTTAATTCTTAAATATGTAGTTTCTAATACGATGAATAGTACAAAAGTTTAGAAGCCTGGATTGCTTTCCTTGAGTCCCATGTAGAGTGGAAAAGATGAATTAGCCAAGTTTAAAAATAGTATTAATATTAGGCTAAATGACCTTCCCATATAGAAATGATAGATTTGGAGAAATGGTTCATTTTGATACATGATTCTGAAATCTTGCTTGATTGCATGCTTTTATCTTTTTCTTGACTGTGAAACCTGGAGTGGAATTTGTAAAGACTGCCCCCTCGGAGTTATCAGTGGTTCTGAGTCCATAAGTCATCATTATTTTAAAATAACTTACATTGAACATATTATTTAGGCAATTACCTCCTTAGCCACATTCCTTTATTTTACAGGTGATCTTCATGAACTGTCATATTTTAGACTTGCATTCCCTGAGGGGAAATAGGCTTTTTCCATTCTCATTCTTATCTTTTTACTAACTTTGTCGTTTTCAGTAGCCATCTCTACCACTTGACATTGTGTTTACTTTTCAAGTTCAGTAGATATTTAAAATTTTTATTTGTACATACACAATAGCTATACTTTATTAGGTACTGCTCTCATAAAACAACACCAAGAGAGAAACTTGCTTTGGACTCCTGATATATTTTGATAATAAATCATTGTCCTTCATAATTACATACGATGTAGCTGACCTGTCAGTGTGTCAGTGGTGTGTGTATGGTGTATGTGTGTGTGTGATTTTTTTCCTGTAAAGATCACCGTACCAGGTACATGTAAGTAGTGCTTTTTTGGGAGGGTGTTTAAACCGATGGTTGTCATTTATAGCACTTGGTGGTGTTGGAAAAGGGAAAAAAAACCCTTAAAATTCTAGGATTATTTGATTTAAGTATGCAGAACTTTTTATTAAAATATCACCCACAGGTCCTACCTGTGGCCAAGTTCTAGCACTGGACCAAGCATGTCAGGTCTTCAGTAGGCATTCGGTTGTCTGACATATCTCATTTGGAATTATCATGGGCTGCCATCGTTTGTACATCTTTCTTGTGGTGAGAAATAATTTAGGTACTTCATTTAAAAATAAGACACATTTTCTTGATATTATCAATAAATTAATAAATACCATTTTATATTCTCCTCTACTCTCAGGTCTTTGGTCCTCCTCCCTGCCGCCCCCACTGCCCCCATGGAAGAGGCGATGGGTGGAGGGAAGCCACCATCGCCAAGAATTCTTAAAGGCTTGAAACCATATGGGGTCATTTCTGTTCCTCTTGGGAGCAGGTTGCTGAGGACACTTAGAAATAAGGCATCCAGCATTTTTCATTCTCTAGATATACCTGCAGCTCCTGTGGAAAATGATCACAGGTTCTGTTGGAAATGCTTGAGGCCCATCTTTGGGGCCTTAGTTTACATTTTTTAAATAAACTTGGTTGCAGTGTAAGTTTAGATTTATAGAAAAGTTGCAACAATAGTACAGAGCTCTCATATACGCCCCACCCCCAGCTTCCCTCTTATTAACATCTTACATTGATAAATATTTTATTACAATTAACAAACGATACTAATGCATTATTATTAACTGCAGTCCAGACTTTATTCAGATTGCCTTAGTTTTCACCTGATGCCCTTTTTCTGGTCCCAGACCCCATCCAGACACCACATTACATTTAGTCATCATGTCTCCTTTTGGCTGTGACAGTTTCTCAGACTTTTCTTGTTTTTGATGACCCTGACAGTTTTGAGGAGTGCTGGTTAGATATTTTGTAGAATGTCCCTCAATTGAGATTTGTCTGATGTTTTTCTCGTGATTTGCCCCAAGTTACGGGTATAAGGGAGAAGGACCACAGAGGTGAGGTGAGGTGCCCTTCTCATCACATCATATGAAAGAAACATACTCTCAGCATAACTTATTGGTGGTGTTGACCTTGATCACCTGGCCGAGGTAGTGTTTGTTAGATTTCTTCATTGTAAAGTTTTCTTTTTTCACCCCTTTTCCTCTTTGAAAGGTAGTCACTTTGTGCAGCCCACACTTAAGGATCAGGGATTTATGCTCTACCTCCTTGCAGAGAGTTGTCTAATTACTTGGAATTCTTTGTCATGGGAGGTTTAGTTTTTGTCCCCCATTCATTCATTCATTCATTGATTTATAACAATGTGGACTCGATACTTATTTTATACTTTAGGTTACAATACAGTACTACTTTATTTAATTGCTCAAATTATTCCATCTTTGCCATTGATAGCTCTTTCAGTTGGCCCTTCTGTCTGACTGACATATCCCTATCATTGTGTTTCAGTTGAGCACTTCTTTACTTTCTGGCAATACAAGATACCCCGGGCTCATGTCGCATATTTCCTGCTTTAGTCTTAGAATCATCCATGTCTGTAAGGATGATTCTCCTGCAGCTTGCCCTGTAAGAGTTGTTCTGGTCATGTCTAAATCATTTCTTTAGAAACAGAAATTCAAATTTTACTTCCAAGTGAAAATCGGCAAAACCTTTGTCTTCTTTGAAGAAGTTTGACAAAAATAAGGTGCTAAAAAAAGGAAAGAGTAGAAATAGAGTACGGTAATTTGGATAGGCTGAAAATTCTGTTGTGCAGCCAGCAGCACCTGTGAGTACCCCTTTTGCCCACAGCACATCAGGTTGTTAGGGGACTGACCTTTCCTTGTCTGAAGGGTGTCTGTGGTGGAGGATTGGTTTCACTTAACAACCACTCACAAGAGGTGGCAGTTCCTTCCCCATTTCTTCTTCCCAGTAATTGCTAGAGTGATTGTGGTGTGTTGTGTGGAAGTCAGTTTCTTTGTATGCGTCCTTGATGGAATTCAATTGACATGGACAAAGAGTCCTGTTTTTTTAGTGGTAGAGAGTCTCTTCAGAACTGATGTGGGGAAGCTGGCAAGTCTTGCTGTTGTATTCACCTAGTTTGCTGTAGGCATAACAGTTTCAAAATGATTAACATGATGCCTTTAGGGCATAAGAAGAATGAGCCAATTTCCTTTTAGTGTTGGACCTTATCATCTACTGTATTGAATGCACACACATTCTCACATTAGTCTTGTATAAAAAGAGCAAGTGACTGTGTCAGTTTGATAATATTTCAAGTCTGAAAATAAGCAAGTCTGAAAATATATTCTGAATAGAAGAAAAAGAATCTGCTTGCATCTATGTTCCAAATGTGTGATTTATTCATTTCTTTGTTTACTCTTTTAAAAAAATATAAACACTAAACAAAAACGTCCTTTTCAGGAAAAAAGAAAATTCCTGAAAAGAAATCATATTAGATACTACCTTGAAGATTAAATGTAGGTAATGAGATTGTTTTCTTTAAGAATTGATCTGAGGTGTTTTTCTACTCTAGATTTTCTTTTTTAAGTGCTGGAATTTAAGCTCATCAAATTGTAGATTATGCCGGCAGCTAGGATTCTTTTTTCTTTTTTGAGGAGTTTTCTTATTATTTATTTTTTTTTTTATCTTTAGGTTAAGAAAGCTTGTTTACTCTGCAGCCTAGACACACACTGAACCCCCTTCCTCATGATGCTGTATGTGCACCATGGTTATTAGACAATCCATACATCAAGAGAAGGGACACTCTTCCGAAAGGTAAGTGTTAGAGCTGGGCTTGGCGTCACCCCTGCAGTTCTGGAGGGAAACCTACTCAAGCTTTTATTTTTCTCCTTTAAATCAGCTGCCATATTCTAACCACAGCTCGCCAAAAGAAAATCCAGGTTTGTTTGACATTGTTTGAATAATTTCCTTGTATGGTAGACCTCATTTAAGTGCAAAGACAATCATCCCATTAAAATAAAAGCTGTTAAAGGTGATTATTATGAGCATATGAGCATATAATAATAGGTTCAATTGATTTCCTTCTCAAGATCATCAACCTTTTTTTTCTTATAGCATTAAAAATCAGCAAAAAACTTATTCCAAAAGGATTCTTGGTTTTAAAATTTCTAAGACAAGTGACTTTGGTGGCAATTGAAAAGAATATAATTAAGTGAAGAAACGGGGAAATCATGTTTATTAAAATTGTCAGGGAATCTCTCATTTCCCAATTTTCTCTGAGGAAATAGCTATTTGTAGCAGTAGGCTATTTTTTTCTTAATTACATCACTTAGTAGTATTACTTATGAATTTGTAATGATACTATTTTCTATACATAAAACAAACTAGACATTGTACTGTTACGTTGTGATGATTTGACCTAAACTAGGCTTGGTACAATCTATAATGAGCAGTTTTACAAGATAAATTATTATTGGTAACAGGATTTTCCCAAGATGTCTAACCTACATATGAGAATAAAAATGTCTTTAAGGAGCTTTATCACATAAGTTTTTTTATTTTTAGAAATGGAAGCTACTAATTAAGAGATGAATCTAATCTATTCCTTAAAATTAGCCCAGATGGAATGAATTCCTAAAAGCTTGTTAGTTTAAGTTTCTATATGTACTTGAAGCTTAAAAAATGCACTAAAGCAGTGTTTGTACACAGACACGTAAGATGTAAATTTTCACCAAATCAATTTGGACTTTTCCTATTTGCATGAAGAGATGGTCTCATTTTATTTTGGTTTTGAGTATATACCCCTTTTGTGACCTAATAGAGAGTGTAGGAATTCAGTATACTACTTTTCCGTTAAAATATTTTTTTTCTTGTGGTTATCCAAACAGGTTGTTTTGATTCTTACAAATATTAAATATTTTACATGCTCTTGATAGTTTGAATATTTAGAGTGAAATTTTGGAAAACCTGAAATTAGAAAAGTGAAAAAAGAGGATTGGGTAACAAAAGAGGGATAGTAAACGTAACTCAAATGACATAAAATGGGGGAGGATAGAGAGAGGAGCAGAAATAAACAAAAGAAATGTGACTGTAATCCAAACATTTTACTCTAATATATTTACCCCCTCAACTCTCCTCTTTCTCCTCCCTGTCAAACCTCCCATCCTTGGACCAAAAATAAAATAAGGTTGAATAACTTTAGGGAATCAGCTTCAAGTTTTTTGCCTTTTTTTTTTTTTAAACTCCTTCTCATAATGTAGGATCAGGGTCTTTAGCTTTTGTAGTCTATGAATTGTCCAGTTATGAAATCCTTGAATGGTTTAATACTTAAATCTTAGGGGTGCATCAAGTAAATCAGAACTTCTACAACAGTAGTCATCTGACCCATCTTCTGCATTCCATCTTTTAGCTGCCCAGCTTCACCTCCCATGTTACCCAGAATCACACTGTTACGTTCATGGATCCTTTGCTTTGAGTGTCAAAGGGCTACAGAAGAAATGTCCTTTCTTGGGAGTTTTGAGATTTATGCCTGGCTTTCTTTCTGCAATCCTTTAAGATCTTAGGGAAATTAAAGTTTTGGTCTTAAAAGATACGTTTATTAATATTGATTAGTATTAATTAGTTGTGGTATGAACTGTTACAACTAGGGTTTACATGATTTAGCAATGGAAAATTCTGTGATATTTAGTGGACTCAGTATCAGGAGCCAACTATTCTAAATTTCATGCTTTCTGTCTTCAAAGGCTGATCCCTGTGACCTAATGAATCCTTTGTAAAAAGCGGACTCAGCTAGGATGTTACACCACCATTGCCGAAGGAACCCTGAACTCCAGGAAGAATTGCAGATTCAGGCTGCAGTGGCTGCTGGGGATGTTCACACAGTACGGAAGATGCTAGAGCAAGGGTATTCTCCAAATGGCCGAGATGCTAATGGCTGGACCCTGCTTCATTTCTCTGCAGCAAGAGGAAAGGAGAGATGTGTTCGAGTGTTTCTAGAACACGGAGGTAAGTTTAGTAGGGAGAAACCTTTTTTCCCCGAGTAGAAACTTAAAATGAAATTACATTTAGTTTAAAGTGGGTGTGTGTGTGGAATTTTTAATGCTTTCCTTTCATTAGTACTCAACATCTTATTTTCTCTTCTTTGTGAAGATTTGCTCTAATTTCCCTGAGTTTTGTTTAAAACCAGATTGTTTGAAAGTTCTGTTTGGTGAGTGTTCTTTTTTCCTGTAACTGTAGTTTATATACAGCCAGGTTTTTCCTCCCTTATTTCAATTTAGCTACCCTTAGGTTTGTCTAGTTGCTTTTGTTTCAAAAGCAGAAGTGCCTGTGGTACCCACAATTAGGGAATTGCACAAGTTTCCCCCCACTGACAGTTGCTCAAGCAGACAGACCTAGCCAAGGCCCTTTTAAACATTATAGCCTACTGATACCCTATCCTTGGAATTTATCTCTTTTTTTGAGGTCTCCTTTTGTTATTATTGTTTGAGAGCACGATTTTTCCAGAATTGTACATAAGCTCTCTGAGGTCTAATTTTATTTAAATACAGGCAGTTGGAAACTTCATTTGACATTATGTTTTTGCTTGGAAGGACTCTCCATTCCCATAAATTTTTTTAAACTGTAATTTGTCCTAACTTAATCTACCCTTTCCCACAGTTGAATTTCAATTTACTTTATTTTCCTAAAGATGGATTATGTGTATCTTATCATTGATACCCACATTTTCTTTCTAAATTGTGTAAAGCAGCTTTGTTGGGGTTCAAGTTATATATGTGCCGTTCTGGGGCCTTAATTGCTCATCAGCCGTAATTCATTTTTATTTCTAGTGTGTACTTTGTTAGAACAGCCAAGCTTCCTTACAGAATGAAGTACATAAAATGTTAGAAATTGCACAGCTCTCAGATATAAATACTAAGGATGTGAGCATGGACTAATTGCAAGGTGGTGCTGAATCTGAGACTGGGGGTAGGCACATGGCCAGGGGGCCCTGAAATGGAAATTATAGGCCAGAAATAGTTGACTTTTTGCCAGGACCCAGCATTCGCTGACCTGTGCTTTCTTTATAGCTGTCTTCTATCATCCCTGCCTCTCTTGCTCATAATTCATTTCACCTTAAAACTTAAGCTATCATCAACCCCAGTTTTCTGACTTTAATAAGGAAAAATATAAGAGGAATGCCTGGAAAAGATATGAAAAAACTAAAAGGTGGGTCTAGGATTGGAACACTTAAAATTCTGGCAAAGTAAAATTAAGGTCAAGATCAGAACTCAAAATCACGCGTCCCTGTCTGCCAGCCTCACTTTAAAAAAAAAAATAATTAAAACCAAATGTTTGGTTACTCAGGTAATACATGGATATTATCTCCTTTAAACAAAACAATTTCTCAAAAATTATAAATAAAGTCAAAGTCCCCCTTGACCATCTCCCAGTCCTGGTCTTCGCAGCCCTGATCAGAAGTAACCATGGTTTTGAGTTTGGTTTGTGTTTGTCCTTCTGGATCATCTGATACTATTTCATATACTCAGAAAATATGAAGTATTATGTTGTGTGTGTTTTTAACATAAATGGTGTCTTAGTGACCATATTATCCTACAACTTTTGTTTTTCACTGAACCTTATGACTTGAAGATATTTTTATTTCTGGGATTGGCAAACTTTTTCTGGCCAGATAGAAAATATTTTAAGCTTTCCTGGCCAGTGTAGTCACAGCTGTTCAGCCCTGTGATTGTAGTGGTGAAAACAGGCACAGACAATATGCAAACAAAGGAGTATGACTGTGTTCCAATAATACTTTATTTACAAAAACAGATGCAGGGCCGGATTTGGCCTTTGGACTACAATTTGCTGAACCCTGTTCTACAGCTATATGCCAAGTATCGTTTCTTTGTAAGTTGTCTAAACAAGTCTTTGTGTAGGTGCCGTAATAACTAATTTGTTCCTCATAAAATGCTGCCTTCTCATTAAGTGCATTCAGGGTCTGCCGATGTTTTGCCAGTTCAGCTTTTCAAGAATGTCTTATATATATGCAGGTATATATATGTGTATATACATAACAACTTTATTGAGAAATAATACTGCCATACAATTCACCCATTTAAAATGTACACTTCAGTGCTTTTAGTATATTCAGCACCACAAGAGTTTGGTTAATTGCTAGAAGTGCAATTGCCAAGTCAAAGAGATGTAAAATTCTTTTTGATGGATTATTGACAAATTGTCCTCCAAAGAGGCTGTGTAATGCTTATGTCCTTACTAACCAGGTGGGATGGGGCCCTTTTCTCCATCTTTGCAAGGAGTATGTAACCAGATGATATGCTCTTCTCCTTGTGTGATATGCTGCCTTCTCTTTCTTTTTTTTCCAAAAATGACATATACAATTAACAAGACTTTGCAAGACTGAGCTGTTTGCCTTTTTCTTCTTGATTTGCAGAAATTGTTTTTATGTTTTCCTTTGTTATCTGGTGCAATGATCTCTCAGTTTTTAGCTCTTTCAGAGTTGATGTTGTTTGTTGTTGCTGACCAGAAGTCTACATTTTAATGAAGGTGAATTTTATTATTGTTTCACTTTCTGGTTTGTGCTTTTTTTGTCTTGTTTAAGAAACCCATCATACTCTAAGGTCATTATTTGCCTATATTTTCTCCTAAAAAAATTTGTGACGTTTAGGTCTTTATCCAGATTTTAATTTTGTGTATAATGTGAAGTGGTAGGGGGTAGAATGTCACTTTTTTTTTCCCCCATAAAAATTTTCTCTTCTCTTCTAAATCTTTTCTTCTCTCACTGCTGGCACTGCTGGCTCAGATACCAAGTTTTCATACATGTGTAGTTCCATTTCTGGTATCTATGGGTCAGGATAATCTTGTCTTAATTACTTTTGCTCTGTAACAAGTTCTGATATTTGGTGGGCAAATCCCCACCTCCTTATGGCTGTCCTGTCTATTCTTTACTCTTCACACTTCCATATTCACTTTTTTTGCCATTTTTATAAATTTTTAAAAAATTGTGGCACAGTATACATAATATAAAAACCATTTTAACCATTTTTGTATGTACAATTCTATGACATTAAGTACATTAACAATGTTGCATAACTTTCACCACTATCCATATACATTTTTAAAACAACAATTTATAACATTCCGGAGAAGTCCTGCGTTTCTTCTTGTGTAGTACCTTTTACCTACTCCCCTTACCCTTGCTGAATAAGTTTCAGGGAGTATTTTTCCTAACACATTCTGAGTCAAGCTGAAAAAGTTAGCAGGACAGAAAACTGCCTTCTCCCCCTATCCCATGGCCATGTGTGATGATTAGCCTCATTAAGTATCCAGCCCCAGAGCTGCCTTCTGATGTCTAGACCTGTGCATCCAGCTGTCTCTTCTACTCTTCACTCTGATAGCTCATGGACATCATAAGCACAGCACCCACTGTGGAGTTAATGGCTCCACTGTCTCTGATTGCCATGTTAGAAATCTAGAAACCATCCTTGACACCTGCTCCCTCACCTCCTATAAGATCCATTGCTAAGTCTTGTTATTCCAGTTCCTAAATACTGTAGTTGTAAAATCTTGTCTTTAAGTTGGAGACCCTGCTCCTGCCTTGTGCAAGGTGACATCACCCCTCACCTGACTGATTGCAGGAGTCTCCTGCATGCCTGCATCCAGTCTGAACCCCCTCCAAGCCAGTCTCCAAATCATGTCATCTTTTTAATATGAGAGTTGAAATATTTCCTTTTAAAAATCCACTGACGGCTTCCCGTTTTTCTCAAGAAAAAATTCAAAGTCCTTAATGCCATCTACAAGGCCCTGCAGTCTGGCTCCTCTTACCTTTCCCACTTTGAAGATCTTGGAGCTGTAGCCCCCCTGCCTCCTCCAACGGTATTCCTTCCGACTGTCTGAACTCAGGAGCTTTTGCCCAGGACCTGCCTGGGTCCCCTCGTGCTCACCCCTCCCCCGACCCCTTTGCCTTGGCCTTTGCACCTTGGCCTTTGCGCCTTGTCCATGGCTACTCTTCCCTCCCAGCTCACTTACCTTTCCTTAGAGAAATCTTCTCTTACCACCCAGACTAGGGCACATTCCTCTGTTTGATAATATTGGTGTCCCTGTATCTTATTGTTGCACCTTTCACAAGCATAGTGAATTTTCTTGTTACTTTTCAGTTTAGTATCTTTATCTCCAGTTAGTCTGAAGTGTCATGAGGGTGGAGCCTATGTTTGTTTTTGTTCCCAGGGAGTGAGTGAAAGAGTGAGAGAAGAAGGACTTACATGATAATTGCTCCCCAGTCTCGCAGAGGAGACTGCACCTTTCTTTTATAAAATAATGATTAAAAGTGAGTCAGCCCTATGGTGGGATTTAAAAGGTGCCTGAATTCCTAACATCTGCTCTTTTTGTAAAATCACCTAGTTTCTTTAAGAGCTTGTAAACTCCCAGTGAGACTGGCTGCTTCTGTTCATAAACTTATTTGTGACTGACAGTAAACTGAAATGAAGACAAAGGTCCAAATAGAGGAGTGAGTGAAATCACCCAAGAAACAACGGTGCACTTTTTCTCTCTTTCTATGTCTGTGTGTATGTGTTTGCGTGAATGTATGAGAGAGAGAGAGCGATAAAAAATACAAGGAAAGAGAATTCATAGAAATAGATGAGGTAGCCACTTGGTCTTCTATAAGTCATTTATTCATATCTTTATCCAGCAGATATTTATTGAGCACTTAATATATGCCAGGGTCTGTTCTAGCCACTGAGATACAGAAATGAGCAAACTAACAAACTAACATGGTGCCAGCCCCTTGGCACTTCACAGTCTAGTGGGTAGATTGATTTACAGCCAAAGTTTTTGAAGTATTTAATATATACCTAATTCCTCATAGTAACTCTGTGAGAGTAGGCACAGATTGTTATTTTTGCCAGTTCCCAACTGAGAAAACCGAGGCGCAGTATAATTTAAGTGATTTTTAGCCCAAGGCCATTCACTTTGTAAATAGTGGACCTGGGATCCAAACCCGTTTCTTAACTGTGATTCTGTTTTGCCTGTCAGAAACAGGGTAATTCCAAACGAGTGAGACAGGTACCAGGTTTCATAAGGACCCCTCTCACTATCTGCTGGCAAGGGGTGGAGATGGTCAGCAAGGAAGCCTTCCTAGAGAAAGCAAGCTTTGAATTGAGATCTTGAACGGCAAGAGGCAGGGCTGGAGAGCTGGAAAGATGGAGTTGTGGAATTATTACAGGCAAATAGGATACTGATTGTGAAAGGTTATAAGAGAGAGGGAGCATGATTAGTTTTAGAAACTCAAAAGAGCTCAGTGAGTTTGGAGCACATCCAGTGATTTATTCTAGGAACAGTGCTAAGCTGGTGAAGCATTAGTAAGAGAGGGTTAGAGAAAACGGCCTTGTGTTTTAGGAAGTTCACTCGTTCTAGCGTGTGACTGTACTGGAAGAGTCCAAAACCTAAGGCAAGAAGAGCAGGTAGGGGGGCTGATGCCTGGTGAGGACTGTGGTCTTGTTTCTTTCTCTACACCCCGTGGTGAATGCCTCTTGACTGTATGCCTAGTATGGATGTGCCAGGCACTGTTCTGAGGGCGGAGAACGCGGTAACAAAATAAAGTCCCTGCTGTCATGGCACTTCCACTCCTACTGGGGAGAGACAGATGATAAATAAATGCACAAGATTTGGTTGTAATAAGCACCATGTAGAAAATGAAGCAGAGAAAGGGGATGTTCTAGTTTGCTAATGCTGCTGGAATGCAAAACACCAGAGATGGATTGGCTTTTATAAAAGAGGGTTTATTTGGTTACAGTTACAGTCTTAAGGCCATAAAGTGTCCAAGGTAACACATCAGCAATCGGGTACCTTCACTGGAGGATGGCCAACGGTGTCCGGAAAACCTCTGTTAGCTGGGAAGGCACGTGGCTGGCATGTGCTCCAAAGTTCTGGTTTCAAAATGGCTTTCTCCCAGGACATTCCTCTCTAGGTTGCAGTTCCTCAAAAATGTCACTCTTATTTGCACTTGAGATATTTGTCCTCTCTCACCTTCTCTGGAGCAAGAGTCTGCTTTTAGCAGCTGTCTTCAAACTGTCTCTCATCTGCAGCTCCAAGTATCCCTCTTGGCTGTAGCTTCTCTTCAAAATGTCACTCACAGCTGCACTGAGTTCCCTCTGCCCGTCAGCTCATTTATATGGCTCCACTGATCAAGGCCCACCCTGAATGGGTGGGGCCATGCCTCCAGGGAAATATCTCATCAGAGTTATCTCCTACAGTTGGGTGGGGCGTATTTCCATGCAAATCTAATCAGATCCAAAACGTCTGCCCAAAGAATATGGCGTTTTCTGGGGGACATAATACATTCAAACCAGCACAGGGGATAAACAGGTACAGGCTGCTCTTTTAAATAAGGTGTTCAGGGAAGATGTTGAATGTGACATCCGAGCCCTGGCCTGAAAGAAATGGAGACCAAGAAGCCATGAGTATCTGGGAGAAAGGTGTTAGAGGTAAAGGGGTCAGCAAGTGCTGCAAAGGCCCTAGGAGGAGATGGTGCTTTGGGTTTTGGACAAAGAGCAAGGAAGACAGTGCAGCTCAAGCAGAATGATGGGGTGAGGGGAAAGTGGGGTTCAAGAGACAGCGTGTTATTAGGTCCTTGAATGCTCAGCAAATGACTTTAGACTTTGTTTTGAGTGAGAATGGGAAGCCATTGAATGCCTTACAACCAAAGAATGATATGAACTTTAAAAAAGCTCATGTTGGGTCTCCTGTGGAAAAGAGATTGTAGGGGAACAAAGGAAAAATAGGAAGACCTTTAGAAAGCTTCAGAATAGTTCCAGCAAAAGATGATGGTGGCTTGGTCTAGATGATGGCAGTGGGGATGGGGGCAAGGGGGTCGGGTAGGGGGCGGGAGGGTGTGCAGTTAGATTCTGGGTATATTTTGAAAGTGGAGCCAACAGGATTTGCTGATGGATTGGCTGTGAGATGGGAGTAAAGGAAATCAAGAATAACTCTTGAGATTTTTGACCTGAGAATCAGGAAGAAAAGAGCTGCCATTTACTGAAATGGTAAATATTAGGAGGGAAGCAAGTTTCTAGGGGAAGGTTAACCAGATGCAATTTTAAAAAATGAGACAGTTGTTTAATACAGGCCATTCAGTGAACTAGAAGAACTAGAAGTTATTTCAAATATATGAAAGGGCCAGATTTAGCGGCTGTCAGATATATTCACCTGCATAGTCATGCCACGGGTAGGCCATCATAATGAAACTAAGAGCTGAGAGCCTGCCTGTGACCTTGCAGTATGGTGAGTGGTGATAATAATGGTTACACAGGAGAACCTGATGGGAGAGCTCTGCAAAGCCATACTAGCTACTGCTGTGGGGAACCCAGTTTCTCCAAGATGAGCAAGTTTGAGTTGGATAACTGGTACTGTGTTTATTTAGGGGAGGAAAAAAAAAAAAAAAAAGTAAGACACTCTCTGGTTTAATCTAAACCTGGGCAGGTGTGGCTATTTAAATTGAAATTAAAATGAAGTTAAATAAAAAGTTCAGTTCTTCAGTCACACAAGCCACACATGACTATCAGCTACGTATTGGATAACAGATGCAAAACACTCCCATCAGTGCAGAAAGTTCTGCTGGTCATCGCTGACTGATGATGTTAGGCTGCTTTATTTTCAAACATCCTATTTCTAAAGGATGAAAACTTCTAGGGTTTTGTAGTGTCCAAAAGTATTTTAGTTTTTTAAAACACAAATAGGATTCATGTTTCCAATATTCATAGCTGTGTACAAATCCTAGTCATGTTTCTGACCATAGCAGTGCACTATTGTAGTTAATGGAGGAAGAGTATTATGACAGTGGGAATTATAAGAAACTCATTATTTTCCCATTTTGAATCTTTCTAAAAATTCCAAGACCATGTTGAACTTTTCAAGAAAAGAAGATAAGGAGACCATTATCTTGGTGCATTCCTTTATCTTCAGATTCCATTAATCTGCAAATTGACCTGAAGTGCAGTTCTCAGAGCTCTCCAGGCTGTCTGTCCCGGAAATTCCTATAGGAGCCTGACAAAAGCATCTCAGTTCTCATTTTGATAAAGTGGATAAAATCCTCTAGGTGGAGCACATGGACATAGGTAAAAGAGATAAGAGAGTAATCAAAAACATCCAAGATAGAATAGTGATAAACTATTTTTAGCTTTTCAGAAATCAAATATTTTGGAAATAACACCCTTAAATGTGACGAAGGTAATTTGAGGGTGGGAATTTGTGAGAGCACTTTTGGAAAGCAGTTTGGTAGTATGTTTTAGAGTCTTTAAAATGGTAGATCCTTTTCCCCGATAATTTCCACTTCTATTAATCTCTCCGAAGGAAAGAATCTTAAATGCAGGAAATACTTTCTGTATAGAATTTTTACTCCTCATATATAATTTAAAAAATGAAGACATTCTCAATCCCCAAATATAGAGAAAAGGTTAAGTAAATCAGAGTATGATTACAGTTATATATAATTTCTAAAAAATGTATAGAAGAAAAGCTGAAAGTCATCAGTGCTGACAGTTGTTATTAGGCAGTGCTGTGTGTGGGTTTTTTTCCTTGCAGCTTTTCTAAAATTTCACTTTTTCATTAATGAAAGAGTATTATTTTTGTAGTGGGGTGCCTGTTTGGAAAGAATAGCCTATGACTTTCCGACTCCTTATTTTCTGCTCACTGGTTAACAAAGTTTTAGGTGTTTGTCTACATTTTTTTTTCTGAGTCACTTTTGCTTTTCTTTCCTATAATAGTACTTATGACCTAATACGTAAGTACTTTTGAAACCTCCAAGTAGCTCCTGAGAGCATTTTTACTTAGTTAATGGCATTTGGTACTTCCCAAAACTTTTAAAAAGAGTAATCACATATGAAGCAAACTAAGGTACAGTGCTTATACATGGGCAATTCCCACTATCAAATTGCCTTGACTTTTATAAGAACTGTAAAACAAACAAATCAATAATTCAGGCCCAATTTCCATATCACTCTGCCTGATGACAGAGTTACCATGCATGATAACAAGCTTGATTATTTTTGCATTTCTAATTTTGTTAAGTACAAAATAAATGTATTTATTTTCTGGAAATAATTCTTACATAATTATGTTCATTAAAAAGTGTAAATCACCCTCCTTCCCTTTTCCCCTTTGGCAGTTTGCATTTTTGTTTGTACCATAGAGAAAAATCTGAAAGGGCATATACTCCAGGCCTTTCTCTATGGCACAAATCAATGTTTGTTTCCTCAAAAACAGTCTTTATTCTGCAGCTTGCTTTATTCTACTCAACTGTACGTTATAGACATCCTTCCAGTTGATCACATATGGAAATACCTTAGGAAGGCCTTTCTCATTCCAAGATTATAGACATTCTTAACTGTATTTTCCTTTCGTATTTCCTCAATTTTATTTTTTAAATATTCAGTCTACTAATCTGGGTTCTTTTTTGTATATATGTGTGTATGAATGCTTGAAAAGTATATTCTTCCTTTCTGTAAAATTCCCACATATTAATTCCTTTGTTTATTCAGTAGGTGCTTATTTGTCATTTATCATGCTACAGGTACTATTTTAGCTACATGGATCTAATTCTGGAGTCTTTATTCTGTTTCACTGGTCTATTTGTCTCTTGCTGTGCCAACTCTCTTATTTAGTCTTACTTTAAAATAAGTATTGCTATCTCCTAGGTAAGTCCCCCTTATTTTTCTGCCTTTATACAACATGTTCTTGGCTAGTCGTGTACTTTTTTTCATTCAGATATATTTTGGGGTTAGCACAAAAATCCTTCTAGGATTTTGTTTGGATTATATGATTTTACAGAGTTAGGAAAAATTGAGTTTACTCATCCAGGAATGTATTAAATATCTCCATTTATTCAGACCTTTTGATCTCAAGAACATTTATTTCACAGATATTTATGGAGCATCTATCATCTGTAAGCTACCATTCTAGGAGGTAGATGGTATAGCATTGGACAAAATTCACAGATCCCTGCTGTCAGAAAGCTTTTTAAATCCATCTCCCTAGTGAGAGGAGATGGATTTTAAAAATGGAAAAACAGATAGATATATCTGGTAGGAAATGTGCTAATTATATAAGTAAAAATAAAGCTGGGACTTATTCTTTTGTTAGTGGCAACTGGATCTACTCTCTCAAGGATAATTTAATACTGCAACCAGCTATCTTAAAGTACTGAAGAATGAATAGAAGAGGGCAAATTCTATTCAGGGGCCCACAGTCTAAGGAGAGGAGTTACATAGAGTGAATGCCCTGTTTTAACTGCTTTTAACTTGTAGGCAGGAGCAGTTGGTGTCATGTCAGGCAGAGGCGGGTAGGAACCAGTGGAAACTATGGTCATTCTGGCCTGGAGAATCCCTAGAAGCCTGAGCCATTGGCAGCCACAGCTGCATTGGAGGTGTTCTAGTTTGCTAATGCTGCTGGAATGCAAAACACCAGAGATGGACTGGCTTTTATAAAAGGGGGTTTATTTGGCTACACAGTTACAGTCTGAAGGCCATAAAGTGTCCAAGGTAACACATCAGCAATCAGATACCTTCACTTGAGGATGGCCAATGGTGTCCGGAAAACCTCTGTTAGCTGGGGAAGGCATGTGGCTGGTGTCTGCTCCAAAGTTCCAGTTTCAAAATGGCTTTCTCCCAGGGTGTTCCTCTCTAGGCTGCAGTTCCTCAAAAATGTCACTCTTAGTTGCACTTGGGGTATTTGTCCTCTCTCAGCTTCTTCAGAGCAAGAGTCTGCTTCCAACGGCCGTCTTTATACTCTCTCTCATCTACAGTTACTCTCTCAGCTTCCGTGCATTCTTCAAAGTGTCCCTCTTGACTGTAGCTCCTCTTCAGAACATCACTCACAGCTGCACTGAGTTCCCTCTGCCCATCAGCTCATTTATATGGCTACACTGATCAAGGCCCAACCTAAATGGGTGTGGCATGCCTCCATGGAAATCTCCAACAGTGTCATCACTCACAGCTGGGTGGGGTGCATCTCCAAAGAAACACTCAAAGAAATCTAATCAAAACTGATAACGTCTGCCCACACAAGATTACATCAAAGATAATGGCTTTTGGGGGACATAATACTTTCAGACTGGCACAGGAGGGAAGTTAACCAGAAGGGAATAGTCAAAGAGGGTATCCCGAATTCTGTCTTTTCCATCTGGCTGACCCTAAAACACCATAGAGCAGCCGCAAAGTGGCATAAAGCAGCTGTTACATATATCCTTAATGATGTAAAAGAAAATGTGTTCACAATGACTGAGAAGCTAGGAAATATCAGATATTGAAATGATAAAAAGGAGCAAGATGGAAATTCTAGGACAGAAAAGTAGGAGATCTGAAATTTAAAAAAAATAATAATTTGACACACTCAGAGGCAGAATGGAGATGACAGATGAAAGAGACAGTAAACTTCAGGATAATTTGATAGAAATTATCCAATCTAAAGAACAGTGGGGGTGGGGAGATTTTTATAATGACAGAGCCTCTAGGGTCTATTAGATAATATCAAATGGTCTAACGTATATAATTGGAGTTCCACGAGGAGAGGAGAGAGAGAAATAGGGCAGAAAAAAATATTTGGAGGAAATTTGATGGTGGCCTAAGTTTACACATTTAAGCTGCTCAATAAATCCCAAGCTGGATAAACATAAAGCCTGGGCACCTCTTAGTCAAACTGTTGAAAGCCAAAGACAGAGAACAGATCTTTAAAATAGAGAATAATGATTATATTCAAGGGAGACACCAATTCAGTTAACTGTCTTCTCATTAGAAACTATGGAATCCAGAAAAGAGTGGAACATCATCTTCAAAGTGGGGAAAGAAGGGGAAAAAAAGAAAAGGTTAACTTGGGATTCTATATTTAGTGGAAATGTGCTTCAAGAATGAAGGCAAAATAAGGCATTTTCAGATAAAAGGAAACCAAGAGTTTATCATAAGCAGACCTGAACTATAAGAAATGCCGAAGGAAGTTAGTTCTTCAGGCTGGTGGAAAATGATAACATATGGAAACTTGGACACTCAGAAAGGAATGAAGAGCGTTAGTAATGGTTACTTACATGTGTCAGCTTGGCCAGGTTATGGTGCCCAGTTGTTTGGTCAAGTAAGCACTGGCCTTATTGTTACTGTGAGGACATTTGATGGATTTAAATCGTCATTAAGTTGATTACATCTATGGCTGAGCAACTGAAACGATTGCTTTCAACAGTGAGAGAAGTCTCATCCAGTCAGTTGAACACCTTAAAAGGAGAAGTGATGATTTCAGCCACCAGAAGAGAAAATTTCCATCTCTACTTTAGCCACCCAGCTTCTTCTGGGGAATTCATCAAAAACCTTCCTCAGAGTTCCCGGCTTGCAGCCTGCCCTATGGAATTTGAACTTGCCCATCCCTACAGTTGTGTGAGACAATTATTATAAAAATCTTAAAATGTTTACTGATACCTCTTGTTGGTTCTGTTTTCCCTAGAGAACCCTGAGTAATACAGCTGTGGTACTGGGAATGGTTCTTTAGAAACAATCCTAAGGCTGAGATTTCTGAATTGCTTCTAGGGTTTTGAAATTGGTTCTCTAATTTGATTAGATTCAAAGAAATTCTATTTCCAACAGTTAAGACTGCACTTAACAGTATATGCAAAATATCGCCACTGGATACAACTACTCAGATGCTTATAAGAGGCAAGGGTTTCGGTGAGAGTGTTTTTGAAACCTTAACAGAGTTTTGTGTAGTATAATGATCTTGTTTGCTTGTTCCTAAATATGCTGGATACAGTTGTAAAAGAAAGGGATGAGCTCAAGACTTCCAATTTCCAACTTAAGCACCACATGAAGGATGTGAAAGTTTCTATGTGTGTCTTGAAAGAAAGTCTTATTTCTTGTAGCTGCAGACTTGAGTTTTCTGAAAACCAGACCCAGAATCTTATTTTGCCAGTGGCTGAATTACAATGTTAATTAAATTCCCAACCTGGCGAGGTGTCTGCTGTTAAAGTAAGGGCATTGATTGGAAAAGAATGGGATCCTGAAAATTGGAATAGGGACATTTAGTTTGATAATGATGGCGGTAGCCACTTTGAAACTCTAGATTTTGCTGAGTCTTTGCCAGACAAACCTGTACTGGTCTGCCCTAAGGAACCAGCCTTGACCTCCATTCTACCATGAGGAATCTGCTATCAAAAGATTAGCTCTGCTGTGCCTGTTAAACCTGTAATACCTCCCCTGAGCAATCAGTCCTCATTCCTCTGTCTGGAGAGAGAAATCCTATTTCACCAGACAAAACTGCACTGGAAGCCCTTAGGTAGTTGGCATGCAAGACACTTCTAAATCTTCTCTTCACCCAACCCCACCACCCCTCTTTTCTTCCAGGACTGAAGTCCCAACAGCCCCCAAAAGGTGAGGTACAAAGTGTGACCCATGAGGGAGTACACTGTACTCCAAAAGAACTGCATAATTTTTCCAGTTGATACAAACAGAAATCAAGGGGAGTATGTGTGGGAATGGATATTAAGGGTGTGAGATAATGGATAAAGGAAAATAAAGTCAGATCAAGCTGAGTTTATTGATATGGGCCCACTAAGCAGAGATTCTGGATATAATGTTGTAGCTTGAGGGGTTAGAAAGGGCTCTGACAGTTTGTTCCCATGGTTGACTAAAACATGGACCAAAAGGTGGCCTGTATTGTCTGAGGTTGAAAAGCCAGAACTGCCTGGTTTAATATAAATGAGGGGATCCAAAAGTTGAGAGAGATTGGAATGTTTGAGTAGGTTTTTCATATAAGACTTGCTCACCCAACCCAAGAATGTCTAGAGGATACACCTTTCACCAGGACTCTGAGGAATAAATAAATTCACCAGGACTCTGAGACAGATTCTATCAACCCTGAAGAGCTCTGTGGTCACTCTTCTCTGTAGGTCATATATTTCTGTGGGAACTGCTGTCACTGAACTTGGATCCTTAAACACAATAGGCATCAGATCTTGGGTTGGCAGAGGCCATGTGGCAGCGTTTAATCACCAGTACAAGGTGGGCATGGCTACCATAATGGACAGCAATCAAAATAGTCTAACTCGCAGAGATCTGTGGTGCTGGCTAAGTAGATCATGGGGTACCTCAAAGTAAAATAGATGGGCAGTCTACCAAATTCTTGCTTGATCTGTATAAGTGGAAGAGTTCTATGTCAAGTGAACAAAAGTGAAACTCTCAGACTTGAGACTGTTTACAGACCCAGAGCCCTTTTAAGGGAGGGCTGGGTCCCTTGGGGAAGGATCCTGCTATACAGCCAAAAATTTGTACTGGTACTCTTCCTCCCAGCCTTCCCCAAAGGGATCTAGGGCCTTTCACCAGGGTAACTGTGCATTGGGGAAAAAGGAAATGATTAGACATCTTGGAAATTATTAGGCACTGTCTCAGAAATGACATTTATTTCAGGGACCCAAAACATCACTCTGGTCCACCAGTCACAGTAGGGGCTTATGGAGGTCAGGTGATCGCTGTAGTTTTAGCTCAGGTCCGTCTCACAGTGGATTCCTGGACCCATTCTGTGGTTATTTCCCCAGTTCTGAAATGCATGCTTGGAATAGACATACTCAGCAACTGGCAGAATCCCCACATTGGTTCCCTGACTTATGGAGTGATGGTTTAATTGGTAGGAAAGGCCAAGTGGAAGCCACTAGAACTGCCCCTACCTCTAGAAAAATAGTAAATTAAAAGCAATACTTGGATTCCCGGAGGGGTTGCAGAGATTAGTGCCACCATCAGGAATTTGAAGGATAAAGGGTGGTGATTCACACCACATCCCCACTCAGCTCTCCTATTTGGCCAGATGGATCTTGGAGGATAACATTGGATTATTGTAAACTTAAGCAGGTGGTGACTCCAGTTGCAATTGCAGCTGCTGTTCCAGATGTGGTATTGTTGCTTGAGCAAATCAGTACATGCCCTGGTACCTGGTATGCAGCTATATATCTAGCAAATGCTTTTTACTCAATTGCTGTTAGTAAAGACCACCAGAAACAGTTTGCTTCCAGCTGGCAAAGCCAGCAATATACCTTCACTGTCCTAACTCAGGAGTATATCAACTCTGCAGCCCTATGTCATAATCTAAGCTTCAGAGACTTTGATCATCTCTCCCTTCCATAAGACATCACTGGCCCATTATACTGGTGATATCATGTTGACTGGATTTAGGGAGCAGGAAGTAGCAACTACTCTAGACTTACTGGTAAGTCATTTATGTGTCAGAGGGGATTTTGGTGCAAAGTATTGCCATCCTCTGCAGATATGTACTCTTCTTTGAAGAAACAGCTTTTGGCCTGATACTGGACCTTAGTTGAGACCAAACGCTTAACCATGGGCAGCCAGGTTACTATGAGACCTCAGTTGCCTCTCATGAACTAGGTGTTGTCTAGTCCACCAAGACATAAAGTTGCGTGTCCACAGCATCACTCCATAATCAAATGGAAGTGGTACATATGAGGCAGGGCTCCAGCAGGTCCTGAAGGCACAAGTAAGTTATATGAGAAAGTGACCTAATTGTCCAAGGCTTCCACTCCTGCCACATTACCTTCTCTTTCCCAGCCCATAGCTATGGCCTCATGGAGTGTTCCTTAGAATCAGTTGACTGAGGAAGAGAAAACTTGGGCCTGGATTGCATATGGTTCTGCACGATGTGCAGGTACCATCTGAAAGTGGACAGATGGAGCACTGTAGCCCCTTTCTGAGAAATCCCTGAAGAATGGTGGTGAAGGGAAATCCTTGCAGTGGGCAGAACTTTGAGCAGTGTACCTTGTTGTTTATTTTGCTTGGAAGGAGAAACAGCTGGAGATTCGTTTGTATATTGATTCATGGGCTGTCGCCATTAGTTTGGCTGGATGGTCAGGGACTTGGAAGGAACATGATTGGAAAATTGGTGACAAAGAGGTCTGGGAAAGAGGTATGTGGTTAGACCTCTCTGGGCAAAAACATAAAGATAATTGTGTCCCACATGAATGTTCACTAGAGGGTGACTTCAACAGAGGGAGATTTTAATAAGTGGATCAGATGACCTGTTCTGTGGATATTAGTTGGGTTCTTTCCCCAGCCACTCCTGTCATTGCCCAGTGGGCTCACAAAGTGGCCATACTTGTAGGGATGGAGGTTATTCTTGGGCTCAGCAACACAGACTTCCACTCACCAAGCCCGACCTGGCCACAGCCACTGCTCAGTGCCCAACCTACCAGCCGCAGAGACCAACACTTAGTCCCTGATATTTTCCGAGGTGATCAACCTCCTACCTGGTGGTAGCTTGATTACATTGGACCACTTCCATCACGGAATGTGCAGCATTTTGTTTAGACATATGCTTCAGATACGGGTTTGTCTTCCCCGCACACAATGTTTCTGCCCAAACTGTCATCTATGGACTTACCAAATGCCTTATCCACCATCATGGTATTCCACATAGCATTGCTTCTTATCAAGGAACCTTCACAGCAAACGGAGAGCAAGAATGAGTGCATGCTCATGGAATTCACTGATCTTACCATGTTCTCCATCATCCTGAAGCAGCTGGATTGATAGAACAGTTAACTGGCCTTTTGAAGACTTAATTACAGTGCCAACTAGGTGACAGTACTTTGCAGGGCTGTGGCAGTGTTTTCCAGGAGACAGTGTATGCCCTGAATCAGCACCCACTCTGGTGCTGTTTCTCCATAGCCAGGATTCACAGGTCTAGGAATCAAGGGGTGGAAATGGGAGTGGCACCACTCACTACTGCTCCTACTGATCCACTAGAAAAATTTTTGCTTTCTGTCTCTGCAACTTTAAGCTCTGCCAGTATGTAGATCTTAGTTACAAAAGGAGGAATGCTTCTACCAGGAGACTGATTCCTTTGAACTGGAAGTTAAAACTTCCTCATGGCCACTTTGGACTCCTCATGCCTCTGAATCATCAAAGAAGGGAATTACTGTACTGGCTGGGGTGATTCATTCTGACAATTAAGGGGGAAAAGGACTGCTACTACACAGTAGAGGTAAAGAAGAGTTTGCTTGGAATACAGGAGATCCCGTTGGGCATCCTTAGTACTACCGTTCTCTGTGATTAAAGTCGATGGAAAACTGCAACAACCCAATCCAGGCAGGACTGATGGCCCAGAAACTTCAGGAATGAAGGTTTGGGTCACCTCATCAGGTGAAGAACCATGGTTAGCTGAGGTACTTGCTGAGAGTAAAGGGAATATGGAATGGGTAGTGGAAGAAGGTAGTTATAAATAACAGCTACAACTGTGATCAGTTACAGAAACGAGGACTGTATTGGTTATGAATATCTCTTGTTTTGTTACGAGTATGCATATATATATATATACACACACACATATATATATGTATGTATGTATAAAGCAAAAATCTTTGTTTTCCTTCCCATCTTATCCCCTTATCATATGACATAATTTGTACTAAATATAGTATTTAAGTATAGGACATCAAGTTTAAGAGTGACTGTTACCCAAGAACTCGCACTCTCTTCTGAGGAAAAGTTAGTGCATTTCTGACTGTACACAATACAACTGAGTGTTACTACCCAAAAATATGAATATGTTTGTTTTTGTTTAGAGATGAAGTATGCTTTAGGAGATATTCATAGGTGCCAAGTTGACAAAAGGTGGACTGTGATAATTAAGTTCATGTGTCAACTTGCCCAGGTTATTGTGTCCAGTTTGGTCAAGCAAGCACTGACCTGGTTGTTACTGTGGGGTTATTTCATGGATTTAAATCATCAGTAAGTTGATTATATCCACAATCAACTGAGGAGAGATTGCCTTCAACAAGGGAAGACATCTCATCCAATCAGTTGAAGGCTTTAAAAGGAGAAGTGATGGCTTCAGCAGTTAGAAGAGAGACTTTCCATCTCTGCTTCAGTCACCTAGCTTCTCCTTGGGAATTTATCTAAAACCTTCATTGGAGTTCCCAGCTTGTGGCCTGCCTTATGGAATTGGGACTTGCCCCTCCTCACAGTCATATGAGACAATTCTTATAAAAATCTCATAATATTTACTTTGCATAATATATATATGTATATGTGTTATATACATATATCTGCTGTCAGTTCTGTTTCCCTACAGAACCCTGGCTAACATTATTAGAAATGGTAAATATCTGGGTATACAAAAGACACAGTATTTTCTTTAAGGGTGTTAGCCTTACTGGCTCAAGATGCTTTAAGCACAACCTATAAACCAAACATGTGTCATGTTGACCACAAGGAACCTGTAAGAAGCCAGGCTTTAATAATAACAACAGCTGAGCAGAGACAAAAATGACTGGACACTGCAGGGGAGACATATGCTATAGAATTAGTCTAGGCAATTTACAAAACCAACAGATAGTTTTAGCAGCTACCCAAAGGGTTGGGAGGAGGGATAGGGATCAAAATTCAGAGTTTCCACAATATACTATGTAAAATCTCCAGTTTTTGATAAAAAATTATAAAGCAAGCAAAGAAAAAGTGTAGTTTACATATAGGGAAAAAAATTTTCAATAGAAACTTTTTGAGGAGACCCAGATGTTGGACTTAATAAAGAGTTTAGAACAGTTATTATAAATATGTTTAAATAATTACAGAAGCAATGTTCAAAAAAATCAAAAGAAAGCATGACAGTAGAATCACCAAAGAGAGAATGTCAGTAAAGGAATAGAAATTTTAAAAATAAAAAGAAAGAAACAACAAATTGAAATTCTGGACTTGAAAATTACAGTATCTGAAATGCAGAATTTATCAGAGGGGTTCAGTAGCAGATTTTAGCTGGTAGAAGGATGAATCAGAAAATTTTAAAATAGATCAACAGAGATTATCCAGTCTGTGGAACAGAAAGAAAAAAGGATAAAGAAAAACGAAGAATATCGGAAACCTGTGGGACACCATCAATCAACAATACATGCATAATGGAAATCCTGAAAAGAGAGGAGACAAAGGGGCAGAAAAAAATATTTGGAGAAATAATGACTGAAAACTAAATATAGTTGATGATCACAATGAACTCCACCTGCATAAATTCACTTACGCACATCATAGACAGAGTGAGTCATGATGTACAAGGGATCCTCAGTAAGATTAACAGTGGATTTCTCAGAAACAACAGAGGTCAGAAGGTAGTGGGTTGGCATATTCCAGTTGCTAAAGGGAAGGAAAAACAAACAAACAAAAAAACAAACTGGTCAACTAAGAATTCTAAACCTAGCAAAACTGTCATTCAAAGTGAAGGTCCATATAATCGATAAATCTCTTGCTAGACTGATGAAGAAAACCAGAGAAAAGACACAATTATCAACATCAAGAATGAAAAAAGAAACAGGATGTCCCTATATTTCCTTCAGATATTAAAATAATAATAAGGGATATATGAACATCTTTATGTCATTTAAATGAAATGGACAGATTTTTTGAAAGACACAAATTGCCAAGACTAATTGTCTTACTTTGCCAGGCTGCTGTGATAAATACCACACAATGGGTTGTTTAAACAATGGGAATTTATTGGCTCGATTTTTGAGGCTAAGAGACGTCCAAAATCAAGGCCAGAGCAAGGCAATGCTTTCTGCTTAAAGTCTGTAACGTTCTGGTGCTGGCATTTCGTGGGGTTCCTTGTCTTGCATCTGTGCTTCCCGTCATTACATGGCGGTGTCCTTTCCTTTCACTTTCAGGTTCTGTTGTCTTCTGGTTCTGGCTCCCTGTCATGGATTTCTCTCACTGTGTCTGAATTTCTTCTGCTTACACAGGACTCCAATAGTCCACCTCAGGGCCTATCCTCATTTGGGCCACATGTTAACTAAAATAACATCTTCAAGAGATCCTATTTTCAGTGGGTTCATACCCACAGGAATGCAGATTAAGAACATGTCTAAATCCAGCTACACAGTTCAATCTACCATACTGAGAAGGAAAACAGAAAAATTTAATAGCCCTGTGTGCCAGTTTGATACTGTTATGAACCCCAGAAGAGACATGATCTTTAAATCCAATCTTGATGGGTGGAACCTTTTGATAAGATTCACCCTGCTGTGGGTGAGACCTTTGATTGAATTATTTCCATGGACATGTGACCCCACCCATTCTGGGTGAGTCTTATTTAGATCACTAGAGTCCTTTAAGAGAGCTCACAGAAACAAGCAGCTCAGAGAAACTAAGAGAGAGATTTTAGAGTGAAGGGAAGATATGTAATCCAGAGTTTGCCCCCAGGAGAAGCTTAGAGCTGACACACACCCAGATGCTTGGAGACGCTGGAAGATGCAGACTGAAGAACATTTGGAGATTCTAAGCTAAGAGATGAAGCCCAGAGTTTGCCTCAGAGAGGCTAAGAGAGGACTCCCAGATAAGTATCTGAGTAAAGAGAAACACCCTAGGAGAACCAAGCAGAAAACTGAGAGAAGGTAACAGAGACAGAAGCCCAGAGATGTTTTGGAGAAAGCCGTTTTGAAATGCAACCTGAGAGCAAAGGACTGGAAGATGCCTGCCATGTGCCTTCCCAGCTGACAGAGGTATTCCAGACATCATCGGCCTTTCTTCAGTGAAGGTGTGCTCTTGTTGATGCTTTAGTTTGGACACTTTTTGGCCTTAGAACTAGAAATTTGTAACCTAATAAAAGTCAATCCATTTCTGGTATTTTGCATAATGGCATATTTAGCAAACTGGAACACTCTATATCTATTTAAGAGATTTAATTCATAATTGAAAGTGTCCACTATAAGAAAACTTTAGTTCAGATGGTTCCATCGGTGAGTTATTTCAAATATTAAAAGCATAAATAATAATAATCGTACACAAACTCTTTGAAAAATACAGGCAGAAACACTTTTGTGTTAGTATTGCCCTGATAGAAAAACCAAACTAAGACATAACAAGAAAAGAAAACCACAGACCAATATCCTTCATAATAGTAGGTATAAAAATATTTAAAATATTAGCAAATCCAATCCTCAATATATAAAACATGTATTACATCAAAATCAAATGTGTTTATTCCAGAAACTTGTTTAATATCCAAAAAATAAAGGATTAATATTAAATAATTATTTCAATAGATGCAGAAGATGCATATGACAAAGTTAAACACCATTTATTATAAAGATTCTCAGCAAACCAGAAGTAAAATGTAACTTTCAAAACCTAAGAGAGGGCATCTATGAAAAACTACAGCATACATTATACTCAGTGGTGAATGATTGAATGTCTTTTCCCTAAGAACAGGAACAAGACCAGGATATATGCTTTTACCACTTTTATTTAATATTCTACTGTAAGTACTAGCCAGTGGAGTCAGGAAGGACAATAAATAAAAGGCATATGGATTGAAAAGAAGAATTAAAACAGTCTTTATTAATTGTGTACGTAGAAAATAAGAAATCTACAAAAATGTGTGCTATAAAAGTCCAAGCTACATGGGTCCATATACAAAAATCAGTTTAATTTCTCTATACCAGCAATGAATAATTGGAAATTTTTTTAGAAAAATGAATTATTATAATAGCAACAGAAATTAAAATCTTCAGAATAAACTTAACGAAACGTGTGCATGACCTGAACCCTGAAACTTACTGTTCTAGTTTGCTAATGCTGCCGGAATGCAAAACACCAGAAATGGATTGGCTTTTATAAGGAGGGTTTATTTGCTTACACGGTTACAGTCTTAAGGCCATAAAGTGTCCAAGGTATCGCATCAACAACAGGGTACCTTCACTGAAGGTTGGCTGATGGCGTCTTGAAAACCTCTGTTAGCTGGGAAGGCACGTGGCTGGCATCTGCTCCAAAGTTCCAGTTTCAAAATGGCCCTCTCCCAGGACGTTCCTCTCTAGGCTGCAGTTCCTCAAAAATGTCACTCTTAGTTGCCCTTGGGGTGTTTGTCCTCTCTTAGCTTCTCCGGAGCAAGAGTCTGCCCTCCACAGCCATCTTCGAACTGTCTCTCATCTGCAGCTACTCACTCAGCTTCCGTGTATTCCCCAAAGTGTCCCTCTTGGCTGTAGCTCCTCTTCAAAATGTCACTCCCAGCTGCACTGAGTTTCTTCTGTTTGTCAACTCATCCATATGGCTCCAGTGATTCAATTCAGACCCACCCTGAATGGGTGGGGTAACACCTCCATGGAAATTATCCAGTCAGAGTCATCACCCACAGTTGGGTGGAGTGCATCTCCACGGAAACACTCAAAGAGTTTGTGTACGATTATTGTTATTTATGCCCACACAAGATTACACCAAAGATAATGGCGTCCCGGGGGACACAATACATTCAAACCAGCACACTTACAAAATATTGCTGAGGGAAATTTAAGAAGACCTAAATAAATGAAGAGATGTTCCATGTTGGAACAGTCAGCCACTGGGGAAGTGTTAAGTCTTTTCACCAAATGTTCTGGGACAATTAGATATCTACATGGAAAATAATGAACCCTGAGCTTGCTTCACATTGTACACAAAAAATTAACAATGGACCATTAATCTTAATAAATGAGTAAAACATCTAAAAGAAAACATAGAAAATGTTTGTGTCATTGTTTTTGAGCAAAGATTTCTTAAACAGAACACAAAAAGAGAAAACCATAAAAGAACAAAATGCTAATGGAGTTCATCAAAATTTAGAACTTGCTCACCAAGAGACACAGTTTAGAAAACAAAAAAAGGCAAGTCAGAGACTAGGAGAAAGTATCTGCAAAACACATCTGACAAAGGGCTTATATCCACAATGTTCAAAAAATTCTTATAACTCAATAATTAGGAGACAAACAACCCAAGAAAAACAGGTAAGGTTTGAACAGACACTTCACACCTCATACAAATAAGCCTAACATTTCTCTCTTCTGAGAAAGTTAAAGCCACAATCAGCTACTACTTCACAGTTACTAGAATTAGTAAAATTAGAACTACTGATGATGCCAGATATTGATGAAGATGTGGAATAGCTGGAAGTCTTCATATATTGCTGGTGGAAATGTAAAACAGCATAGCTACTTAGGAAAACATTTTGGCAGTTTCTTCTAAATAGCTGGGTCTTAACATATAACCCAGCAGTTTTCTCCCAGGTATATACCCAAGTGAAATGAAAACATGTCCACACACAGACTTCTACACCAATGTTCATAGTAGCATTATTCATCATAGCCTCAAACTGGCAATTAGCTCAAAATGTCCATCAGTTGATGAGTGGGTAAAACATGTATCTGTATTAAGAAGCACTATTCAATAAACAGGAATGTACTATTGATGCACCCAACAATATGGATGAATTTCAAAACCACAGAAGTCTATATATCAGAGGGTTCCAGTTATGTAAAATGCTAGGCAAGGCAAAACGTCAGTGACAGAAAGTGGATCAGTGGTTATCTGGGACCTATAATCAGGGCAGAGTATTCACTGTAAAGAGCCACAAAGGGACTTCTTGAGGTGATGGAAGTGTTCTATATCATGGTAGTTGTGGTAGTTATACCTTGTACCCGGGGTGGGGGTGGGTGAGAAATGCTTGCTAAGGGGACAAAGGAATGGGGTTGGTGGAGCTTTCAGAAGAAAACATTTGAGCAAACATGGATAAAATGAGTTGAGTTCAGTCAATGAATTCTTCATATGTGTGTCTTGCACATTTCTCACTGAATTTATAACTAGGTGTGTTGTAGTTTCTTTTATTAAAAATTGGATTTTTTCTTATCTTACTGCATTATCTTAAGAATAATTCTTAAATTAATTTTTGTCAGAATCTTGATTTGCCTTTATCTCCCATTTTGTTGTCAATTTCTTGAGGACAGTAGCTATATATATTTTATGCCCTGTAACCCTGCAACTCTTCATTGTATGCGATGTCCCCAGCGTTTGCTCAGTTAATGCATTTTTAAATGTTTTTTACTGAGACTAAAGAGGCCATTGCTGTGTTTGACAAGCTGTGTTTTACCTAAGTCAGTGTAGCACCAAAATGTAGGTAGAACTGAAGTAAGACCTAAAGTGGGAAACCAAAGATGGAAGTGCAATTTCATATAACATGATTTTCATTTCACTGCCAAGTAGAGATGAGTATAAGATGCAAATAGGGATGTTGGCTGACACCTTTAATAGCACCCCGGTGGATCAAAGAACTGGGGGGAGTGGAAAGAAGGTTTTCTTGAATTTCACTAACAGATTTAGAGGCAATGTGTGGAAACAATGAATTGGTCAGATATTAGAAGTGGTCTTCTTGGCAGGATTCACTGTTTCATTTGAATAGGAGGGAATCTTTTAGATTTTGTGCCTGCCTTTATTACTCGGCTTTAGATGAGGGAGAGATCTGAAACAGATCTGACTGACTTGAGGTCTGAGCATCACCTATCAGGAACCACTTGTAGCTCATGGTCATGACTTACCAGTAGATGGCAGCAAAATACTTCATTAAATTGGCTTGCCTTAATTATTTTTTTTAAGTCACATAGTAAATACTGTATATTTTTCTTTAGTTATGACTAAGACAGATATGACATCCTCATTTTCTTTAAATGGATAAAATCATATAACCATGTATACTGTCAATTTGTATTAAATGTTTTTAGAAATTCATTGATGTAGCTTACCTGAAATGTTACTTTTTATACTTTTTGTTGGCAACTACTTCTTAACTGAAATTTTTATTTACCATATCATTAATATTTTACATATAAATTTCTGCCTCATAGATTTTTCTAAGAGAACCTGGCCATCACAATATGTTCTAGAATTAAATAACATTTTACTGGAAAATACATATTTAATTATATAACTTTGAAGACTGTTTTTTGATTCATGATTTTTCTTTTTTCATGAACAAAACGCAAGGGTATCTTTTATAGGAAGAAAATGTTTGAATCCTACGTAGTTAGATTTGATTAGTTTATCTCTACATCAGATTGCTGTCTTCCAGAAAGTGACCTAGGTAACATGGAGATGCAGTTCTTGCCACCTAGTCCATCTGTGTCCAGGGAATGCAAGTGGAATTAGACAAGAATTGATGGACAACTTATGAAAAGATCAGGGGACAGGTGACAAAAATCTGTCACTTGAGGGGTCATAGCAGATAGATTATTGTAGTTTCTTTTTCCTTGTTTTTTTTTTTTTTTTCCCCAGAAATCAAGTCAATTTAGTAGAGGCTTTTTGAACTATTTTAGAATATAATATTTATGCAGTGCTGAGATTTCTTCGAACTTTTCACATGATACGCTGCTTAATTCCTATAATTTCCATTGTTCTTGTAAAACTAATAATTCAGAATAGATTTTTACCTTATGAAAACATGCTTCAGCAGGATCCCAACATATATTTTATATGCTTTGCAGTTTTTACAGGCCACAGGAAAACTTTTTTTCCCTAATACACCCTGAAAGGACACGGTCTGCCAGACCACAGTACATCTGTAGTTTAGAACAGCTGATATTGCTCCACATGCATCTCTTTAAGACCAAGAACCAGCACAAGAGAAAATAAGTTTAAAATATGAGGAATATGAAACAATACATAGATAAGGAGGTCGACTAGCCCAAAGCAGTTGATTAACTTAGCAAGAGAAGATGTGGCCATCAGAAGTTTGTTTTATATATACATTCTCATTCTGTTAACTCAGGCTTGATAACCTTCTAAAGCAGAATATCTCCCACTGGAACTGGACTTCAAATCAGCTGAAGAAAGAAGTACTTGCTGTTCCTTATTTGATTATTTCAAGTTTCATATGAGAATTGACTCAAATGTGCGGTGCCATGGTGAATGTTGTTGTGTTGTCTTGGAGTCCGCTAATGTTCTCATTTTCGTTTTAACTCTAGCTGATCCCACGGTTAAGGACTTAATCGGAGGCTTCACTGCTCTTCATTATGCAGCCATGCACGGCCGGGCCCGGATTGCACGTTTGATGTTGGAGTCCGACTACCGGAGTGACATCATCAATGCAAAAAGCAACGACGGCTGGACTCCCCTCCATGTGGCGGCCCACTACGGTAGGGACTCATTTGTCCGACTCCTGCTCGAGTTCAAGGCTGAGGTCGACCCGCTCAGTGATAAAGGTACCACGCCACTGCAGCTAGCCATTATCCGAGAGCGCTCAAGCTGTGTGAAGATCCTTCTGGACCACAACGCCAACATCGACATTCAGAACGGTTTCCTGTTGCGATATGCTGTGATCAAAAGCAATCACTCTTACTGCCGAATGTTCCTTCAGAGAGGAGCAGACACAAACTTGGGTCGCTTAGAAGACGGACAGACTCCTTTACACTTGTCTGCCCTTAGGGATGATGTGCTTTGCGCACGGATGTTATATAATTATGGAGCGGACATGAACACGAGGAACTATGAAGGACAGACCCCACTGGCTGTTTCAATAAGTATTTCTGGAAGTAGTCGACCATGTTTGGATTTCTTACAAGAAGTAACAAGTATGTAATATAATTATTACTATTATTGCATCTTTTTTTTTTTTAATCTGCATCTTCTTTTTATTACTTAAAATGACTAGACATTAATCTCTCGTATAAGCCCTGCTTGGTAAGTAATCCCTTATTCATCCAAAATAAAAATAAAGTTCTACATCACAGGATTACATAAAAAATGCATAATGTCACTAAAAATGGTAGCAGCCGCCAATAAATGTGAGAGAAGAAATAGAGAAAAGGACAGAGAGAGGGGAATTTAAAAATGAATAAAGATCTTTCTGAGAACAAGGCAGTTCCCCCTGGTCATGAGAATAGTCTTTCCAGTCTTACTTGGACTTCATATTGAGTCCAAATTCAATTCCAATTGAGGAATTAGAAGGAGGACTTGGGGATGCCCTAGAATTTGCACTTCATTGTTCAGCTGTTGTTCACATTTTTTCATGGCTTTCTTGCTTCATTATAATGTGAACCTAAGTGAACTGAAACAGCGTTACTTATTTAAGTATCCCCTTCATGGAGGTCAAGGAGTCAAGAAATTGCCTTAAAAAAATATTGCTGGCAGTGGGAAGTTGGTGCTGCTATTCCTGGTCCGTGTGGCTTCATTGTGCCTAACCTGTTTTTGTGAGGGTGCTTTTTAAAAAAAAGCCAGAAAGCGCCTGACTCTCCTTGAGTAGCAGTGCCGATGTCTGAGCTGTTTTTCCGATGGGGTGATCAGTTGGTATGGACGTAAGCCTCACTCTTGTCAGTCTTGCGACCATTCGAGGATGTGTCACACACATCCATCACGTGGAGCTAGTCTGTAAACCAAAAATTTGAGTTTGTTATTTGCTGCACTTTTTAATGAATTCCTTTTCCCTCCCTTCACTTTTAACTCGTGGTCATTATTCTGAAAGAAGCAATATTATTCTTCTGTACTGAGGTACAAGGGATTTAATTGACCTCCTTAAGAATAATCCATCTACCCTTTGGAATTGAATTTTGCTATAAAAATTTACTTTCCAAAGAAATGAAATAGAATCTGGATTTTGTGTATTCATAAAGGGGCAAAGATAAAATTATCACCACTAAATATTTTCAGGTTAAAGCATAAAAAGAAATGATGGTCAGGGTCCAACTCAGGGCTGTCCCATAGAACCTTCGGTGATGGTGGAAACAGCCTCTCCCTGTGCTGTCGGGTAGGGCGGCCGCTAGCCCCATGTGCCAGTTGAGTACTTGATATGTGGGTAGTGTAACTGAGGAATTGAATTTTGAGTTTTATTTCATTGTGATTCATTTAAATGTAGGTGAATGGCTGGTGGCCCCCATGTTGGGCAGTACAGATCTATCTGTCTTGGATGCAGTATTTTGGGCTGTCTGGTAGGTCGTCCCTTGCCAAAAGCTTTTGTACCCACAGAGAAGTAGCCAAAGATGGGAGGGTGTTGTGCAAGTGGGGCTGCAGCTGCCATGTCCTCTCTCTTTCACCCCAACTCTTCAAATCTGCATTTTAGGAAGAGTCTAGAATGAAACTTCACATGCTGATTCTCTGAGCACATTTTCTAGCAGTCTTTATTTACAGCACTGGTAGGGATGTTGGTGTTGTGAAAGAAAAGATTGTAGTTATCCCATCCACATTGCAACTTTCCCCATCGTGGTTTCAGTATATCATGGGTTGGCATAAGAAATTAAATGGGAATTTTGGGGAAGCCGCAGACATTTGAAGAAATTCGCAAAGCTGTTGCAGCTGCACCAACAACTGCAAAGCATTTGCGTAAACCATAAGCTCTGTGTCCCTCTCCTGTAAAAATGCAACATTATTTTGGGTGTAGGATTGTTATAGAAAAGGCACTCCAGTAAACTCTGGCATCATATAAGAAAAGGCTGAGTTTTTATATAATTCCCTAAAGGAAAATCGAGATCTACCCATATGGATTTTCAGGCCAGCAAAGGCTGGTTTGAAAATTTTGAAAGAAGGTTTAGCCCATGCAGTTAAAAGTAATGGGAGAGGCAGTGTTTGCTGATCAAGAGGCAACTAGGGAGTTTCCTGAAACACCAGGAAAAAAAAGTTTTTATGCAGATTTTCCAGCATCCAGGGGTGCCACACCCCTAACCCCCTCAATGTGGAAGGGATAACTGTACTCTTGAAATCAAGTTTAGGATTGTGTCATGGAGTATGTCCTATAAACTATTATCTTATTCTTAATAAATTTTCCGTGTGTTCTTCTTGTTTTAACTTTTGCACTAGAGACTCTTGGTTCAATTAACATGGCTACTTTCAGGAAGGCATGTTACCTACCCACAGAAATGCCACGGCCCCTTTTGGTAACATTTTGCTCAGAGGCTAGCAGCATGGACTAGAGCTAGACTCCCCGAATTGGAACCCTAACCTACCATATACCAGCTGTAACCTTGAGCGGGTTCTCTAACCTTTCTGTGTCTCAGTGTCTGCATCTTAAAATTAGGATGGTAACAATACCTTAGATTATAGGCTTGTTATGACAATTCAATATGTTAATATAATGTACTTAGAATAGTACTTTGGCACATTTTAAGTGCTATTTAAATATTCTTTAAAATAATGTGTTTTACTGCTAAAATGAGGGTAGATGAACAGCAAGTGCTGGTTTGCTCCTAACAGAGTCAATTTCTTCAACTATTACTCTCTCTGAGCCTGTTTCCAACCCTGCAGAGTCTGTAGTATGAAGCAGTCTGGAGACAGGCAATGGTTTGGAATTGAGCTGCCGCTGAGTAGGAAAAGCCAGCAAGCAGCTTCCCCTTTATCCCTAAGCCCTGGGAGCTGTGAGTTCAAGCACAGCAGTGTGGCTGGGGAGCAAAAATACTCACTTTAAAAAAAAAACCTCACATGTTCCCTATAAACTTAGGGGCAGATAGAACAATGGACAGGGCTGCCTTCTTTGTTCATGTTTGTGTTCTCTGGTGCACCTGGCAGGACCTGTGTAAGCATCAATCAGCTGATGGGCTGCATAGGGGCCATGCACAAACGTGGGTTGCTTCTCAGAAGTGAGGGACCATCTGTGTTTTTAAGGCCAAAGTCATCCTTTGTCTTCAAGTGCCTCACCTGAATATCATTCGTAAACTTCTTGACTCTCTACCATTCTTTTCTGCCAAAAGCAAACTTAGTGTTTCCGCTTCACCTATTGCATCATTTGGCTCTAATAGCTTTTTCCCCTAGTGAACAGTTGTGTGCTAGAAGGACCAACTGTAGCTAATGCTCTTTAGAATTCTCCATGATGCTCTCTCTGGAAAACTGGAGTGAAAGAAGGCCAGGTAGTTCGGGGAGCGACGAACTCAGATCTGTGAGCTCCTTCCAGCCTTGCTGAGCCAAGCACCTGAGCTCCAGGCACTGAGCTGTCAGTTTATAATCTGAGAGCTCAGGCTCCCAAGGTGTAAGGAGAGCAGAGCTGCCACTTGGTGATCTTTATGCAGGACCATTTTGCTGTTCATTGCACCATTTTGACTAGAAGCATATTGTTTAAATTGGAAGCGATCAAGAAAATCATAATCCTGGGAATTTAAAAACTGCCAAGGCTTTTGGAAAAATTACCATAAAAATTCTGAAAATAGGAATTTCAGAGGAAGCAGAGCTGATATACACTGCGTAAAAACAGAGCAGATCCAGTGTCTTGGTAACAAAGTAGTATCTGTTGGTGCCTTGTTGATGATGAATGGTGGGAGAAGCCACGAAGTCCTGCTGGTCACCTATAGCCAGACCATGCTGTCCAGATTTCCAGAAACCTCCACCTTCTAGAGTGGCTTAAACTCAACGTGGCCTCCCTAAAAGCCAGTGAAGTGAACGAGTGGCTTCTCAGTGCCCAGGAACAATAAACATGGATTAAAAAAAAGGCCAGAGATGGTACCTGACTAATGAGGATCACCTTGTAGAAAGAAAGATGCTTCCTGTTGGGTTGACCTGGCTTTGTTTTTGTTTTACTTAAAAGCAAAAATCAGGGAGTGGTGCCAATAAAACTAAAAGGAGAGGAGAGAGGACAAGAGTGGTGGGTCACAGGTAGACAGGGAGTAAGGACAGAAGGCAGCAGACATTCTAATGGAGGCCTCCTGAGAGTTGACACTCCCCGGGTCAGGAGTTCAACAGCCTCTTGCCACCAGGGCTGGCTCTAGGCCGAGACCATCAAGGTACCTTACTTGCAGGACCCTGAAAGTGACTTAAGAGTAGAATAACATGTATAATGGTTTTCTACAAACAACACAGTAGAGCTGAGTGTATCCTGGAAGCTTTGTCATGGAATGTGTCTGCCTAATTGAAAAGAGAAAAGTAATATGTAAGCACAAGAAAATGTTAAAGAGGTACATTATTGTAACTTTGTGAAAGAATTTTCAGAACTGAAACAACCTCAAGATATGATTAGGTAGTAATAGAACTCACCCTGAAGATTCGGAGTGTAATTTTTTGATTCTTTTTCCATCATCTCCTCACCCCACAATGGAAACTCCCCTAATCAATGCATGAACAAAGTTGAACTCCAAATATGAAATCTTTTTTAAGAGAGAGAGAAATTCCATGAGAAAGGTGAACTATCAGGCAGTGACTAGTAAGAACCTTGAATCTAATCCAAATTTTTCAAAAAAGGTGGGAGGATTTTAATGATCTGCGTACCTGGCATTTTGTTGAAGGAAAGTTTTAAAGAACTTACAACTTTGGGGGAAAGTTCGTCTCTGAATGTGCAAGCACAAATTATGGATGTGGTAAAAGTAAGGACTACTCTTCACCTGGCCACTCTACCCAGCAAGCAGAGTGGGAGAATTGAAAAGAGCTGGTACCTGCAATTAGTTGTGTAAATGGTATGGAAATCGGAGGAAAATTTTAGATAACACAAGTAAAGTCAGACATTGAGATGACAGTAAATGAGATGGTTGTCTGCTAGAGAATGCTGCTTGAAAGAAGACAGCTTCCTTGTTTGATCAGCTGCTTAATTTGTAGAAAACGTGCCATGTTATTATGCTTACTGAGGAAATCCTTTAATTATATGGCTTTACCCTTTATGGCGAAGGTGGAAATGTTTAAAAATGAAAGTGAAGTCAAAGACCTGTTTAAGGAGACAAGGTCGAAGGCTGTTGGAGAGGTCAGTTTGTTATCCGTTCCTCCCGTCGGATGCTCAGGCATCTGTATCTGTACTCACTGTGGTCAGGTGTGGAAACTTGACCTCCATGGAGCTACTGTTTTGTTAAGGCATTAGGTAGCCAGGATTTTACTATTACCATGTAATATTTTCATTAGTTTTAAATAGTAATCATAGTTATTTTAAATTCCCTGTCTGATAATTCCAACATCTGTGTGATATCTGATCTAGTTCTGATTCTTCCTTTGTCCCTTCAGACTGTGTTTTTTCTTGCCTTTAGCATGCCTGGTAACTTTTTTTTGTTGTTGAAAGCCAGGCGTGATGTATTAGATTATAGGAACTGAAGTAAATAGGTTAGGAGTTGAGCTGTGTTTAATGTTTGATGTAATTGTAGGTACCAGAGGCTTCCAATTCCTCTAGCGTCCTTGTTTTTTCCTTCCCTCTTGACTTTGGGCTTCCCTAAGTACTCCTCCTCAGAGAGAATCTGCGTCTTGCAGCTCTCTCAGCTGTAAGCCACTGTTGTTATACTGGAGCTCAGTTGTGTGGTGGTGTGGTGTGGGAGAGGGGAAGTGTTCCATAATCCTGTGGTTAAATCGCAGGCTCTTAGTGAGCCTGTGTCTCTGGATTATGACCTTACATGTGTCTCTTAACTTCCCCCCTCCCCCTTTCTTGCTGAGACAGAAAGGCTAGAGTCAGAGAAATGTCCTTCCCCCAGGTGGCATAAGACTGTGGTGCAGAAGTCTTCCCCCTGGAGAGTGGGCCTTTGTGATGGGGAAGGCTCTGGGTATATTTCACAATGGCTTCCCACCACCACCACCACCACCAGAGCCACAAGGGGATTTTTCCTGACTCTCTTCTGTGGGGTTCCTGGAGGTAAAATTCACGAACATGTGGGAGCCACACTTAGACTGAGGCTGTCACTCTCAGGCTAGACCATATATACAGCCTCCAACAGTTGGTCAAAATGACCATTTAAGTGTCCCTACCAGTTTATGGCTCCAGTGGCTTCTTCTCCAAGTCAGCAGATCTTGGCTGCAACTCTCTAGATCCACCTCTCTCCTGATTTTGGAGTAGCAGTTTGCCCTGCCACCTGTTTTCTGGTGGGTCTAAGATGGATCCATTGATTTTCAGTTTCATTTTTTTCTTGTTGTGAGGAATGGAGTGATGACTTCCAAGCTGTTTACTTGCTGGAGCTGAAACCAGAAATCTTTTAATTAGTTTTATCATTTTTACTTAAAATGTAAAAAACACATATATCCTATCCATGTTCCATTGAGCTCAGTAGTGTTTTGCATCCTGGGACTTCAGAAGTTTGTATCCCATCTGGAAGATGTCTCCGCGGGGCCTGTGTCAGAGATGCTGTCAGATCAGCAGAATGGGGTGGTAGAGGGAGCCACCAGTGTTCTTGACCCAGTGTGTGATTTGCTTTATAAACTTAGTTATACTGATTACCCCCCAGGATCTCAATTTTCTCCTCTGGAAAATGGGTGAATTGGGCCATTGCCTGCAAGGTCCCTTTCCTTTTTATTGTGCTTGCCAGGAAGCACTCATAAAAGGGCTGATTTTCTGCCACTTGTGTTTTTTTTTAAATCTTTTTTAAATTCATGTAGAACAGTAGTTTTCAAAGTGTGGACTCCTGCCTGGGTGTCCTCAAGACCATTTAACTACCCATGAAGTCAAAACTAATTTCATGATAATACTAAGATGTCATTTGCCTTTTCCACCTTTTTGGATCCTACTACTTAGGATCTGTAGATCTGTACTGATGATGTAAGAGCAGTGGTGGGTAAAACCTGCTGGTGCCTGGGCACAAATCAAGCCAGTGGCACCAAACGGTACAAGTAGTCATTGTGTTCTTCAGCACCAAGCACACTCAGTAAAAAGTACCCAGTTCCTTTGAGAATGTCCTTAATGACAAGGTGATAATTAACTTAAGTCCCGTTCCTTTAGTACATACCTTCTTAATATTCTGTGTGATGGAAATGGAAAGTATTCTTACTGGATACCAAATTGCCTCTGTTGACTTGAGGAAAGCCCTTTGTGTGATTTTTCGAGCTGAACTGGCAGCTTTTCTCATGAAACCTCATTTTTACTCAACTGATTGATTGATGGCCAAACTATAGCTATTTCGTCTTGGGTATATTTGGCAGACATTTTCTTGGAATGAATGAACTTGTTACTTTAAGGAAAACGATTACTAGTTTTTGTGGTCGATCATACAATTTGAACTTACACATGAAAATTAGACCTTTGGAAAACTTGTATTTGCTACTGTAAGACTGACTGTTGCTCAGCATGTAAAGACTTTCCTGAGGAGAAAAAAAAGTGATTATTTTGAAATCATATGATAAAATGGATAAACATTTATAAGATGTGCATAACACAGAGAACCAATGTTTTCCAAATGATTAATGCATAATGTTACAAAATCACACATGGATAAGAAATCCACTCAAAGTGCAAGATAGACCAAAGGGTCTTAATATAAAAGAATGTAAAAGAGTACAGGGTTCATTATTTGATTTCAGATGCCACATTGCAACCAACCTTTAAGGAACCACCACTTTTCAAGTTTTGGTGGAGTATCAAAGAGGACCCACAGTTTTCTGGAAAAGGCTGTTAAAATACTCCTTCCTTTTCCAGCTACGTATCTGAGTGGAGCTGGGTTTTCTCTAGGTACTTTAATCATGACAGTGTATTGTAGTAGATCGAATGCAGAAGCAGAGATGAAAATCCAGCTATCTTCTGTGAAGTTAGGCATTAAAGAGATTTGCAGAAAGATAAAACAGTGCCACTCTTAGGAAGTTTTTTTTTTTCTTTTTTTGGAAATCAAGTTTTATTTTTCCATAAAAATTTATTTTAACTGATAATGAATTTATTACTTTTATTTTTAAATGAATCAATATATATTTTTTAAATTTCTCAATTTTAATTTCTAAATACAGTAAATGTAGATAGGTATAGCCCATAAAGCAAAAACTCTTCTGAGGTCCTGCAATTTTTAGAGTGTGTAGGGATCCTGAAACAAAAAAGTTGAAATGTACAATTTCTACCTTCAGATGTTTGAAGGTACTCTGTTAACCTAGTATTTTAGAATTTGATGAACTTCTAACATTTCTCTTGTTTACAATCTGTGGATAAAAATGAAATGTTTTAAGTTACACTTGCCTGGTATTCCTAGTGTATTTACTACTTGGAATCTGTAAAGATCAGTTATTCCTGATCTCTGTAAAATTGTGGTTCCACCAGGTGTTGTAGGATAAAATGGATTCATTATTCAAGTCTATTTGGAAGACTAATGCCCTGGATCTTAGATCCCAGTTTTACAGTTTTCACAAAACACAGTAGCAAATCAAAGGCTCTGAGAAGTCCCTCATTAAATAAACCATTGAACGTTGTTTACTTGTATAAAGAGCTTACTTTTATAGCTTATATTTACACAGCATCTTTCCTATGGCCAAGTCTAGTATAGGTTATCCTTTGGGCCAAGAATGTGCTAGTTGGGTTTGTATTTAATATCCAAATGAGTTTGAATTGATGCCGTAATTTGTATTTCTAGCAGACACTGTTCAAAGACTTGAAGCAGTCACTCAGTGTGCTTCAGTGGTGTGTAAAAGGTAGGGATGTTTGGTATTTTGATTTGTATGTTTTAAGGAATTAAGTGACACATATTTCTTAAAGAAAAAGATTAGGTAGCTGGAAACTGATTTGTGTAAATTGTTTTGCGTGAATCTGTTAAGTGTTTAGGCTACTTGCTTTCTAGAGCATTGATTGCATGTTTAAAAATACAATTTCATAAATACTGTGGTAACTTGAAGTATTTTTGTTTAAATTGCAGCAGTAGTCAAGTGCTGTGTTTTAGCTGCAAACAAAACTTTAAAACAAGGTTTTAAACTTTTTTGAAAATGAAAGAAAAATAAGTAAAAATCATGATACCTCTTTTTTAATTTTAAGAAAGTGAACCTTAAGCTGTGGCTTTCTCAGCTGAATCCATGTGTGCCTCTACCTCAAGTGATAGTAACTCTTACTCTTTCAGATTCTTCTTTGATTGATTTCTTTGATTTTTGTAGGGTGATATATCAGAACAGTGTTCCATAGCATAACTCCTTGGGGAAAGAATTTGTATAATGCATTTTAACTAAGGTAATTTCAGATTATTGATTTTTTAAAATAAGTTGGGTATTTTGCCAGACCAGCTACATTGTATTTTATTAGATTTTTCAGCTCCAATTAATTAAATCACTTTTAGAAAAAAATAAGTAAATAGTATGGAATTTTTAGGCAAATTACATCACTTTTTAGCATTCTTTAATATAGGAAATGTTACCTTGTTCTGAATTTGTTTCATAGTATTTATATTACTTTCTATGTTTAATGTAGGCTTCTAGAGAATTTTTTGTCTTTTGCTAGGAAATTATGTATGGTTTTATTTATTTTAAAGCAGATGGAAAATATAGGCCAAAGATCATTTGCCTATGAAAAAAATGTAACCAATAGACCAGTGTTATTAAGGTTGGTATTGTATATATTTGGATTCTATCTAACAATTAAATCAGAGGAATCTTTTATTTTAGAATACCATGCTTTTTATTTTGAAGGGAGCCTTTGTCCTATAAAGTAAGGTTTATTTAACATGTTTCATACTAAATCCCTGTGAAGGAAATTCTGAAACAAGAGCAAAGAAATAAAATGTGTTTAGGGTTGGATTTTAAAATGGGAAAACTGAGATAAAGAGGTATTAGGAGACCATTCCAGATGTTGACCTAAGATGTAGAAGGCTCTGGAAGGAACAATAGTCGGATTGTATAAAGCAATCCAGAAGAGGTTGTCTTTCTCTTTTTGTTTCTTTACACCCTCTTTTCCATCCGCCAGCATTACCCCCTCCAACCACAAAAAAACAAACCTGAAGCCTTGTTTTGCTTTCATTTTGTTCATTTTGATTATTTCCAAATGTTTTGCCTCTCTGTCTAGTGCTGTGAATCCAGATATTTTTATCTAAATAATTTCATCCTACCAAATACAGTGGTGATAATGATAAAGGGAGATGGTTTAGAATATTTCATTTTCTAAATTAGACTGCTGACTCTGGTTTTGTAATTTAAACTAGACCAGGCCCTTCAAAAACTGATTTCCTGTTTTATACCAGCCCAATTATTACTAATAATGGACTTCTTTGCAAAATGGAAAGACTAATAACCCTTTGAACTATTGTGTAATTCCACTGAAGTTGATTAGTAGGTATACCTTGTAGTTTTCCTGCATCCCCCCAAATGTTTATAATTCCTTAAATTATATTCTTTTGTGAGGTGTTCCCCCAAGTTCCCCTTGTTATAATCCGATGGTCAAGGCATTAGTTATCTAACAGTGTAGGGATTAATTTTCCAAGCCACCTAGTAAGCAGTGTGCACATTTGTGTTGATTTTTAAGTTTCATTTCCTTTATCCTCTCTCTCTGCCTTCTCTTCCTCAGCTGCTGCTGCCGCCTCTTCCCTTGGCCCTTTAATCTCGGGGATAGGGCACTGTTGAGTGCCATAGTAGGTGCTCGGCAAATACTTTTGTGTTATGTTGATAAGAAAATAAGTACTCTTTCATTCATAACCTTCTGTTCCTAAAATGACAATCCTTGAAAAATAGCTCATGGACATTAGAATCAGTAGTTCTTATTACTCTTTATTGTTATTTAGCCAGCTTTTCACTCAGCAGTGCTGATACACAGCAAGATGAGGAAGTACCTGAGTGTGTGTGGAGTTTCAGAATAGTGACATCACTCACTTCATCACTGCATGTTTTTTTATACAGGTAACAGTCCTTGCACGTCAGCCTGATTCAGTCAGGCAGTGGGTGATTTCAGAAACATGATTCCCACTGATTTGCCCAGGACTGTTTCCCAGTAACGTAATAAGAATTGCTCCCTTGCTGTTAAGCTGTGACCTTGGGCAGCTAAGTCAGTCTCTGTGAGCCTCCGTTTCTTCACTTGTCCTGTCCTCCCTGCCATCCTTCTGGTCTTGAGGGGCAAAGCATCTTGTCGCATCAACCGCACCACCTGCAGTGCGACCATCCTGTGGAAGTTTGGGTCCGGGGAGTAACTTGCAGTCACCTTCCTTTCTGTACCTTGATTTTCTTCCTAGGAGTGAGGATTGCACATGCAGAGCATTTTGAATCATGTATTTTATGAAATGAAATGAAGATTTTCACAAAAGCTTTTATGACTTTTTTGCCTCAGATACAGTGTTTTGTCTATTGTCATGTTAACCCCATCTCTGTCCCACAGTATGGACAGAAAGTCAAAACTTGGAGCAGGCTCTCCCACTGCCCTCTCTGGGACCTTTAATAATCGATCTTTTTTTGTATTTGTTGTCTCATCTTTTTAAAAAAGGAGGGGTTAAAAACTGACCCACCTCAGAAGTCTGTTGTCAGATTGACTAATTAATAATTTGGAAATCGCGGAGTGCTATTAACATGTAAATTTTTCTTACTGTCTTAACACCAGGAAGACCTGCCTTCCAAGAAGGGACCCTCTACTTTAAGTACTTTTCCAAAATTAACTCCCTTAATGCTTGTAAAACCCACAAGGCAGGTATTATCATTATCCTCCATTCATAGATGACGAAACTGAGGCAGGAGTGGTGTGCCCAAGATCACACAAATGTGAATAAGTGGTGGAGCCAGGATTTAAGCCCAGGCAGACTGGCTCCAAAGTTTATGCCTTTAACCACTATGATACACCTTTCAAAGAAGATAATTCATTGTCAGGAAATCTTTAAAGACCAGATTCTCCTAAAATATTAGAAGGACTGCCACAAAACACTGTTTAAGGAGAAAAAAAATCAATAGCAAATTGAGTAAAACCTTCAAATACTATTTAGGCTTAGAAAGTGCATTTTTCCTTAGGAAAGGCTCATGCAGAGATAAGTAACTTCTGAAGGTGGTAGTATTTCTGCAGCTGCTTCTGGTTAATTGAAGTTTTATCGATTTGATTTTGTGAACAATTTTTCCATATTTAATAACTGTAGTTTATTATTTATTTCAAATTATTTCTGAAACAGGAAATTGGCTTTTCAAATTCTGGGTTGGGGATTTTTTTTTTCCAAGATAGAATGCCTCTCTGATCTTTGGTTTTGTTTTTACTAGAGCATTAAAGTTAAGTACTCATTTAAAATATCTTTTCCAAAAGTGAGAAAAAGAGTCAGCATTTGTTTTTTTCTCAATATCCAGTTTCTGCACATGTTCTGTGTTTGTTAAAATAAGATTTCCCCAATGTTGGTCTGTAATCCTTTTTCCCCTTTTATTTGGATGCAGCCAAGAGTGAATGAATGATCTAACCATTTCTAACATGACCAGAAACCACTGAGTTACCCTAGCCGATACCACCAGGGCACAACTGAGCTGTCCCCATTTAGCTCTACCAGGACCTAAAACTGGAAATAACTCTTTTGTTAGCATAGTGTTATCTGCCTCCTTGAAGATGATACCTGATCCATTCATTCTTTATCCCCAAAGAAATCACAAGACATGGATTAGCAGTTGATTCTAAAATAATACTTCTCACCTTGAATAGAGGTAAATGGGTACTGGATTTTCAAGTCATAAAACTTTTAACTCACTTCAACCAAGCAATCTTAAAAAAAGTTCAGTCCTTACCCTGATTTAAAAAAAAAAAGTTTTATCATCACTTTATTTACCAGTGAGGATTTAGTAGTTAAATATTTCAGAACCTTTTAAAAAACAATAATTTAAATTCATTATTTTAAGAGACTGAATCATAGTCCTAGTTAGAATGCATCCAGGTGGTAACATATTCCTGTTATCTGGTGCTGCATAAATAACCATGCTAAAAGTTAGCAGCTTGAAACAGTCATTATTTTGCTCATGAGTCTAGAGTTTGGGTAGAGGTAAATGGGAACAGCTCAACTATGTCTGTGTGGTGTCAGCTAGGATAACGTGCCTGGAGGCTGAAGAATCCACTTTCGAGCAGGTTAACTCATGTGGCTGGCATGTTGGTGCTGGCTGTTGGCTGGCAGCTCACTGGTGCTATGTACAGATCTTGGTTCCTTTCCACATGGGCCTTTCTGTGGGCTGCTTGGTCTTCATGACATGGTGGCTATGTTTCAATCGTGAGTGTCCCAAGAGAGGCAGATGGAACCTGTATTTCCTTTTATAATCTAATCTTGTAAGTCATAGAGCATCACTTTTTGCTACAACTGCCCAGATTCAAGAGGAGGAAATAATAGACCCCACCTCTCGGTAGTGGAAATGTCAGTCACATTGTGACATGAGCATATGGGATGGAAGATGTTGTGGTCATCTTTGGAAAGTACAAGCTGCCACAGTCCACCCTCTGGACATAACAATTCTCATCTCTTCCATGTGCGAAATGCACTGATGCCCTCACCCAGGCCCCCCAGGTCTCATCGCAATGTAGCATCAGCTCAAATTCAGAATCTCATCATTTATATCAGATTGAGATATGGATGAGGCTTCTTGGGTGTACTTCTATAAAAACAGCTCCTTGAGTATCATTCCTCTCAATCTGAAGAGCTAGCGACTAAAAAGGCAACTTCTCTGCTCCCCACCCACCCAGTATACAATGGTAGGGAGGCATAGGGTAGCCACTATAGACATTCCCATTTAAAAAGGGGGGGATGTGGGAAGCTCACAGCAGAACTGGTCCATAGCAGTTCTGAAAGCCAGCCGGATACATGTTGCCAGTTTCTCAGTCGTGGCTCTCTGTCCTGGGAGTTATTCTCTGTAGCTGTTTTTGGTTCTGCAAATATGTAACCCATATCTGCAATTGAGTAGTTTTCTCAGCCTGCTTCCTGCCCATAGACTTTTGGGGGTCCAAAGGCCTTATTTCATTTTGTGCTGTCCTGGTTCCTTTTAATCTAAGCTCCATGTTTGGATCATTGTCCAGACACCTGTAGGTAATAGACATTTCCTGGAAGGCACTAGTTTCTGTTGGCAATTCTCTAGAGAGACCACATCCCAGGGTTGTGAAAGGAACAAATAAGAACAGCCCATGAAGGGAACTAGGGTGAAACTTCCTTTTAGTTGCCATCTTTCCAATTCTTTGCACGTTAAGTTATTACATAGACACTTCCCAGTGAAATAAATATTTTTTTACAGGACCCAAAACCCCACCTTAAATTTTATGCTTTGTAGCTTTATAACATTTTCTTTTTTCTGTCTTTTTAGGGCAGCCCAGAAACTTGCAGGACCTGTGCCGAATTAAAATTCGACAATGTATAGGCCTTCAAAACTTAAAACTACTTGATGAACTACCAATTGCCAAGGTCATGAAAGACTACTTAAAACACAAATTTGATGATATCTGATATCCACAGAACTGTGAGCAAGATTAGAAGTTATATTCCAGAAACTTAAAAGGCTTTTTGCCTTGCACAAAGTATATCCTATGCAATTTCTGATTTGCTGTGAAGTCAGAAAGCAGGTATACACTTTTAGGTTTTATTTTGTTTGTTGGTTGGTTTTCATTGTAGGGGAGGGATTTTTATATATATAAACACACACACACACACACACACACACACACACACACACACACACCCCCCACATGCTTGAAGGTCTTAATTTGGTTTCTTGGTCCAAGTTTAAGAGGTCCAAGCTTTCTATATGATACCGCATTTAGAAAAATTGTTTTTCTAAAATGAAGCAGGCAGGTTTGGCATGGAGAATTTACCCTTTTCAAATTGTTTATGGTTTCACTGGCATGCGCTATTATAAGCCAGCAGAGCACTTGTTAAAGTAAGGTTTGGAGGCACAGTGTCACCCAGGGTGTCCTGGGTTGTGCTGGAAAATGTCCTAAGAAATTCTAAAAGTAATGCCTGTCACCTCATTCATTTTTAATGAGTAAAAATTGGCTGATTCATACTGTTCTTTTCCTAATTAATGTAGCTTTCGGATGATTTAAATCCCGTACCTCTGCTTCCCTGTTGGCGTGCTCTTGTTTTTAACTTATTTTTTTAACAGCCGTGATACACTACCCAGAGACCCTGTGTCTCAACCTCTGTCCCTCATTGAATTGTGCTTTTAAATAACATTGATGGGAAAGAAAATAACTCTGTGAAGCCAGTGTGTTCTGTTTTTAAAACAGTGCCTCCAGTGCAATGTGCTTTCTGGTGTATTTCATCCATTGTTTCCCTCAATGTTCATCATTCCACAGCCAACTTGAGCATGCCCATGAGAACAGGAACCGCCACTTTAATTTTCATTGCAGAACCATGGTATGTCAGTTGCAATTTCCATTTTCATCATTGTTTTTTACTTCACTTTGAACAGAAAATTGTATATCCTAGTGGTAAAGTATTCCTTAAAAATAGCCCACAATATTGTTCAACCATTTGGCTTTGATGGTTAAACAATTTGGGGTGATTTCATGGTGTTTTTTTTCTTCCCTGTTTAAAAGAAAAAAATTCTAATGGGTGCACATTTGTAAGCCTGGTTAGATCCTAATATTGCTAATTCAACATTTACTGTTTATTTTAAGGTTGTATGCAGCAAAGACCTTCAAGAGAGTTATTTTATTTTCTGGGTTCATTGGGTATGTTTGCAGTGTAGGCACAAATTGATAGTGTCTGTAACAACGGAAGAGTTTCCAGAGGCATCGGGATATAATACCCTTGGAAGTATTTTCCTGTGCTTGATTTGGCATTATATTAATTTCGGAAGAACCTTTTCAAATGCCCAGTATTGTTCTTAGTGTTTGGGGAGATGTCAGAATATTTACACGCTAGTAATAAATTTGTCATCAGACATTTACAAGCTAAGCCGAAGGCCTTCTCTTTACTTCTCTGAATTCTAGTTTAAGTCATCGGTAGGAAATTCTTTTAACTGAGAAGCATAACTGAGATCAGAATTACGAGTCTCTTCTGGACTCATGTTTCTCCAGAGCCATCAGCAAGGTGGCTTTAGCGTTGGAGTATCTCATCTGCTTGTGCCTAGGCAGGATTTCTGAAGAATGGGCAGTTTTGGAGAAAAGGAGTCCAGGAGATGGCTGGCATGGTACATAGACTGTCTCACAGGCAGCCATCAGTGTCTGGCCAGTTTTGTAATCATCTCGAAACTATAACTTGAGCCTAATGAGATGGGTGTTCTGTCCTTTTCCCACTAAAAAGTATCTTCAAAAAATTACCACCCAAGAGAGTCCCTTGTGAAGATAAGAGCTGAACTATGTTCTCATTCTTTCAACCAATTCCCAGGCCAGGGCTAAGACCCATGAGCAGTGTCAGGGCCATGGCATGGCTGAGAATGAATTGAGTGTTTCTTCCTAAAACCCGGGATCCAAGGAGGTGAGGAGACAGGAGGGTGCCGGGGGGTGAGGTGGGGACACCTGCATTCTGAACAGCAATGTTGGTGTTTCATTAGCACAGGGCTCATTCCCCTCAGAGGTGTGTATTAATTTATTCAGTTGGTTTAAAATGATTTTCTTTCCCCAACCATTCAAAAGTTTCCAAACTAAGTTAGCCACTGAGTGTGAGCCAGGAATTCCAAGTGAAAAGGTCAGATTAAGGTAAATTCTTTGTTCGGTATCGCTGCTGTGACTTCAGAAAAAAATTATGAGAGCTCTTCTGGAATTGAAATTTCTATTTAATGAAGAAGTGTATAATTCCATTATTTTTTGTTTGAGGTTTGATTTATCTGGAAACTTAAAAAGAATGCTTTATTTTTGTTGTTAATACAATCCCAGTCACATATCGTATTTCACTATATCTAAAATGTCTTTAAGTTGGTAATTGGTGGATTACAGTGCTGATCGAACAGGTCTGTATTTGAATTTGATTGACAGAGAAGCATTCTATGGTCACATAATGACTAGAAAGGACAAGCATTTTCAGAAAATCAACTGATTGGGTTTTCCAGAATCTTGACTAAAATGTTCAGAACATCAAATTTGTCACTGATCCTTCTTTGTTTCTTTTGAAATTTATTATTTAAGCCTATTACTAAACCTTTATAAAAGTATATTTGGCAAGTACACCAAAGAAACCAGCTCATAAAAGATTATGATCATTAATGAACTGCAAACCTCATCTTTTGAAAACAGAATTGTTGCTTTGTAAATATTTGTGTTTATAAATGTACAGCAGAGTAAGAGTGTTTTTTAGATTATTTAATTCCCATATTTCTAAACTATTTACTACAGAATAATCCATGCTTGTTAGTTTGGAAGACTCAACTGTTTTGTTTTTTAATTCATTATTGGTCATGCTTGGAACAGCATTTCCCCTAGAGAATTCAGTGTTCTGGCAGTAGCAAGAGTACACAGCTGCAGCACAAGGGAGACTAGCGTGATTTGTCAGATGCACACCCTACGAGACAAGAATGTGTAGTTTAATTAACCAGAGCGGACCAGATGAAAATTGAGGTTCTAACTTTCCTGCAAAATTGCTCATTAGCCCAGAATGTGATTGCAATGAGGACGTTTGCCCACAAATTTAGCTTTCATGTAACTCCTAGTGTGTTATTATCATAACATATTTTGTTCTTCCTTTGTAATGTATGTTTTGCTTTGGGTCAATTTGAATTAAAAAAAAAATTTAATCTGGTTTAAAACATGCTGGAATGGTGTTTTATTTCTAGTTTGCCCTAACTTTTTAAATCTTTACAGCTACTTGGTGAAAGGGAACAAAAAGTCTGTTCTTCATTCATTAGCATTTTAATTTTAGATTATTGGGAATTGTGTGAGAATGGGATACAGAAAACATCACCACTTTAGATAGTCATCAGAGAAGCCAGTTCTTAACCTCAGGTTTTTGGTTTTTTGTTTTTTGTTTTTTTAAGGCATTCTGCAAATACCAGTCCACAAAAGACCATTGCGCTCTTGAGACAACTCAATGTTGATCCTGCCCTGAGCCTTTTGAGCAGTCCTCACCTCCTGCCTCATGCATTCCACACCTTGACTGAAGTTGGGGTTTGAATCACAGGGTTTCTTAACACAGAAGAGTAAATGTAGTCAGAGCAATGACTTGGAGGTAGTTTATTAGCCTGCAGGAGATAGAAGCAAAATAACTTTAAGTTTACACTTCCTGTATATAACATAAACACAGCTTGCTTTGGGAGAGACTTCAGAATAATATCAGTGATGACGTGTTAAGAGAAAGGGAGGACAGACCAACACCCCATGCAGAAATCCCACATTTTGGAACTTTTAACCTTGTCACAGACTTGTCCCTGGTTTGGCACAAATGAAGGCCTAGGATGGGACATTTGAAACTGTTTCTAATGATCAGCAGGGGAGTTCAGACTTGAAAAATAGCTGTGTTGCTTAGAAATCTTGAGGTCATTCCTTTTCCAACATGATTTAAGTAGTGTATTGTTTTTTCAGCTGAAAGACAGTTTACAAAACTGCTTTACTAGCTATTGACAAAACAGATTAGCTACTTGATTAAAAAACAAGATTTCTATCTCATGTAGTTGAGTATCAAGGATGAAAGAAAACAGATTTGTATTATCTGTCTGTAGTGAATAACTACGTGTAATTCTATGTCCTCCTAAGTGTGAGAAATGAGGTTTTACAAATCTTGATGTTAAACTTTATATTTGCTAAATACCAGTAAAGATTTCAAACATTCACTGCCAGATTCTGAGGTAGGCCTGAGTTGCTGTAGACTATTAGGATCCAAAGATAATTTTTCTTCATTCTATCATTAGCTATTCTTCCGGTACCCGTTGGGTTTCTTAAGTCTTAGATAATGAAAGCAAAGGGTCATCCAGCATATGCCACTTTTTAGTCCTATGTCTTTCCCTATACATTGGTAAATGCTGTTCAGTGTTTTGTCATACATTTCTTGGAAGATCTTGGTGCATTTTATAGATATTTCTTTTATCTTCCAGAAGAACTCGATGATTCTCAGCAGTTAATATTGTACATCACATGTGAAAAGATGGGGGCAATTTGCACGTGGTCCTATGAGAGGCCATTGGTGTGGGAATAAAACCCTGAGCTCCTGGCCCTGTTGCTGCAATGCTGATCTCTTGCTGTCCTTGGGCTTGTCTTAAATAGAAGTATTCAGGTGTGTTCTTAGTTTTTCATTCAGCTATATCCAGAGTACCTTGAATACTTAATATTGGGTTCTTAGATCCTTACCTTAGATCAGTTGTGAATCTCACAAGCTAAGTTATCTGTCATTTCCAAGACCCATTAAGTTAAAGAAAATTATTGCTCTTCTGTTGCAGATATGGCCTTTGTTTAAAGAAATCATGTAATTATTTCTAAATATACTTTAAATTAAATCTTGATTTGTTCCAGTAGCTTGGAAATCTCACTTAGAACCCTTTTTTTGCTTCTAAAATGTACTTTTAATTAGGAAATTGTTTTAATTTAATAGAATTTCTTTTGTATTACATTAAATAGACATGAAGTGATTCACTTTTCTGTGAAATGGTATTTTATGAATCAGAAAAGGGATGGCTGAATTTGGACAATGGGATTCAGTTGAAGTTGAGAAGTCAGGTTTTGTGATGAGTAGACCGACCCTTTGTGACTGACACAGAGGTAATCCAGTTGCAGATATTTCCTATTTTATCTGGCAAATGGAGTCATATTTTTCTTGTTGCTCTGTCTTGACCTAGCATTGCTTTTCTTCCTCTCTGATAGTTTTCGGTAAGTTCACTACTCAGTTTTCTTTTTCTTTACCAGGAAAAAAGAACGGTCATAGGGAATGGACTTACTGTACATGACCATTTCAGATTTCTCTAGAGATTTCCTAAATCTCTCTTTTCTTAATTCAGCTTGTTTAACACTTTTGTGTAATACAAGTTTGTTCACAAAGTACAAACTCGGCCTCACCAAGTCACTTTAGTATCCCTGAATTGAGTTCCTGAATTGCTTGCTTTCCTTTGCCCTATCTGGAAGGAGATATAGCGCAATATCATTTTGGAAGAATGCCTAGTAAATTAGCCCTGGGCACATCCATTTTCCACCTTGGGTATCACCACAGAGAAGCAAATTGCATTTCTTCCTGGTTTACCTCCAATTTGCCATGAGTCTGCAAGGCTACAAGCTCCTTGAGGGCAGACCCTGGGCTGTACTTGCCCAACTTTAAAACAGTATTTGCTGAAAGAACTGGCTTACCATGTCTTTAGCTACATGTGACAGTAGATTGTCAGCCCATAACTTTGTTCCTTCAAATCTCCAAGGAACCCAGGGACCAAGTAAAGGACGGCATCAGCATTTCCTAGTTCCACATCTCAGGTAAGTATTGTCTTAACATCTGCCAGCATTGCCTTTTGCTGTTCCTTCTTCCCTCTGCCCTTCCCTCCTCATTCTTGCCCCCTGCCCCCATCATAGTCACTGGGCTGGTGGACCCTTGGTCACCTGATGCATTGACACCGGGATGGCAACTTCCAAAGCAGTGGCCCCTTAACTCTGGTTGCAGGGAATTTTATCAGTCAGGAGTCTCCCTCCCTGAGCTCCCATAATGCTGCTAGCCTCCCAAGGGAAGGATTATATTCTGCCTCAAGGCAGGGCACACCCCAGTGAAGGTCTAGCCAGGGCTTCCCATGGCTCACTGGTGTCTCCTGTGCATGACAGCTGTGCCCAGTCCTCAGGGCAGCTGGGTGGGGCCTGAAGCAAGTGGAGCTCCTGGCCCGTCACCACCCCACAGCCTCTTCTCCCAGTTTCCCACATACTGCACAAACATTAACCATTTTTATATGCTAAGAAAGCACTGGCATGGTGTGTCCTAATTGTCTATTATTGGTGTCTTCTGGAAACAGATCTTCTTTATCCTTTTCTGTTCTCCATAGCAGCCCTGGAGACTAAGGCATTGATTTTCTATCCCAAAAGGTACCGTTGGCTCACATCTACAATCTGTAGAGCATTCTGAGGTCCTGTGGTTTAAATTGCAATGGACATGCCACTAAGAGGTAGTCATTTCCAACTTCCTTTGAGACCCCACACACAGTAGATTTGAAAGTAGAGTTCTTTGTTTCCACCCCAACCTGGCACAAAGCATTATGGTTTAGGGCCTGCCACCTGCTGGGGTCTTACCAGGGGGGGGAGAGATGACAGTCCCTTGCTTCATGTCCGTTCTTGATGGGAGAGCCAGCTCTGAGATGGAGAGGGCTAGAAGCACGGCCAGGGTCTGATGACAGACTCTGAAGGAGGCACCTGGAGCCTAGAAATGAGGCTGAGGCAGAATCAGATCAGTTGTGTCTTGGCCTCAGAGGCCCTCAAAGAATAGGGGACAGTGCCTCTCCTGGAACCAGGAGAGTGTTGCCACTTGGTCCTGCATTCACTGCGGGACTGAAGAGAGGCGCCTTCTTTGCAGCAGCCTGTTTAGAACACTCAACTTTATTCCCCTTTCCTGTTAAATCAGAGTCATCCTTATGTAAAGTATACATGACAAATGAGTGTCCCCACCTCCTTCCAGTCCCCTGTGGCATTTGTTGTTAGTAAGTATTGAAATAGAGCCTTAGATGAAAAGGAATGAGAGTCTGATAAAGATGTTGGGGAGGAAACTAGGGCTCTATCCCTCCCCATGGAGATGAGTCTAAGCTTGCGGGCACTCTCCAGAGAAGCCAGGTAGGATTGCCTGTAACCAGGAGGGCCTGTGGTATTTTAGCAACGTGGGTTCATCAGGTGTAGAATCATCAAGTTCATCAATTGGGTTCATCAAGTCGAGAAAGACAAGCTTCCTCTTCCTGATGGGGAAGCTGGTTTGCATGTCTGCCCCCACGTACTACACTTTAAGCCTCCGAGGGCAGGACCTTGCTTTGGGCATTGGGACCCAATGGCTTAGGACCAGGGCCTGCAGGGAGTCACTGGCTTGACCGCTGTTAGGCGAGTGAGGGAATTGGAGGGACCCTGCCCACAGCCCTGAAACTGGGCAAGAAAACCGGAAGAGAACCAACATTTGGGCTTGTTTGAGTGCCTGCCCTGTTCAGCTGTTTTGCATTTGTTCTTACTTATTTCTGACTACCACCATGCAGGGTTAAGGATCGTGACCATTTTTATAGATGAAGAGGCTGAAGTGGAGGCTGCTTCCCCACTCCAGCTCTCCCTGTCAGACTCCCTGCATGGCCCCACCCTTCCAGTGACTTCTCACCAGGGAAGGCTTCCAGCAGCCTCTGAGCTGGAATTACTCACCCTTCCTTGGGTTCCCACAGACTTCCCTTATTACCTCTGTTAAGACACGTCTCACCCACCCTCGTGTTCTTTGTGTGTACTTGTGTTCCTCAGGGTTCTTATTCAGAACCTGGGAACCCTTCTCAGCTATGTGCAGAATTTTGTACATGCGCACATATGACTTTTTTTGGAAAGAGGATCTGTGGCATCCTCGAGTTGTCCAAGGGGTCAGCAGTCCCAGCGATGTCAGAAGCAGCACGTTAAGTGATGCATCCCATAGTCACTGCCTGCTCTCCAGGGCTCAGTCTGTGCTTGGCCTCCCTTCCACGTGCAAGGCATCGAATCAGGCGTGTGTGTGCACACACCACCTCCCGCCTCCTGCAACCGCTGAGGCCCCCAGTTGGCCCTGCCTCGGGGTTTGCTCCCTTGTTCTCTGCTCTCTCCTCTGCCTTTCTTTACATTTCTTCATTAAACATGTCTTCACAGGTCACTAATGTCTGTCGTAAATGATTCGAGTTAAGCTAGAAGGGATCCCAGGATATCCAGCTGCCGCATTTTAGTGGACAGAAGAGGTTAGAGGGGCTTACACACGCTTCTCAGCTGTGATGGTGCTGGGGCCAGCTCTGGGCCTCTTAGTTGCCAGTCCACTGTGGTTTCCTTTGCCCAGCTTCTCGCAGGCTCTCATGTTGTTACAACACCCAGCCTGCTTCCTTATGCAGAAAGTTACTTAACTGTTTCATCTGATAGGGAGAAAAGAGTTGCCAAGAAAGACTCTGAGAGCTTCCATGGGAAACAGCACCAAGTGTTGCATAGCCGAGATGATGGGCTGGCACGTTCTTGTTCATGAGTGTCTCACCTACCTGGAGCACCCTTGAGAGGGCCCCTGTGGAACAGGCTGGGAAAGCCGGCAGCTGAGTTCACGGCTCTTCGTTGCCTCATCATTGGGCCAGGCTGGCTCCCCAAGGTGTTTAACTCCCCCTCGTCTTCTCTTCTGGACACCTTTGTGCATAAAGATAAAAGGGCTCGTATATAGGCTCCAGTGCAGAACATCTAAACCCGATATTATACAAGGATCCTAACAATTCCTTTGAGAATTCTGTAGACGCACTTACTCATAAAGCCTATAATTAAGTAACTTTGGCTGGCTTCGTGGAAATGCTTGATGTTTAGGAAGTTATTAGGCAGTTCAAAAAAAAAAAAAAAAAAACCGCAAGATTAACCGATACCATTACTTTCTACTCCATTTAATATTTTTTTTAAAATTAAGTGCTTTAATCACCTTCTGTTCTAATGGCTAATAATAAAACACCTGCATGATAGAGGTCAAAATAGTCCTCAGGTCAGAGTCTGTCCCCTGAAAACAATATAATAAAGGTCCTGAGGGGAGACCATTTGTCCTAACACAAACATAACCCCAGTTTAATTCTGCACAGTAAGATTGCTTCTGTGACATTTTACAGACTCCAAATTTGTGTTTGCTACTGAGCATGTTTGCAGAATCCTGGAAAAGTTTAGAAATGGTCCAGTTAAGGATCGCTTGCTCTTTTGACACATACTTACTGAGTGTCTACAATGCAAGACCAAAATAGTGGCCACATTCAGAAGGAGCCAACATGGGACAAAGGGGTAGCGGGGAGAGGAAAAGCCAGGTTGGTCTGGGGAGACTGTACTGTGCAGAAATCAGGGGTGGGGTCCTCACCAGCCAAGGAGATCCGCTTCCAAGTTCAAAATGTCTGCAATTCCTGTAGTGTGGAGTTACAAGGCTGTGTATATATTAGGGCGGTGGGGCTCAAACTTCCGCGAGCATCAGAAACCCCTGGAGAGCTTGTTAAAACAGATCACTGGGTCCTAGCCCTAAAGTTTTCTGATGCAGTTAAGTCTAGGATGGGGCCTGAGAGTTTGCATTTGTAACAGGGGCCCAGGTGATACTGTCACAATTGGTCTGAGGACCTCACTTAGAGAACCATTGGGTTAGGGTATTTGGGCTTTTCCATGGCAAAACAGAGAAAGGAAAAAGACAGATGGGAGGGAGGAAGGAAGGGAGGAAGGCACAAAGGAAGAATACGGAGATTGGAAAAGAAAGAAATCCAACAGTAACTATGAGATGTTACAGAAATCTAACTACTTGTTGACCTTGAGTTGTGAATAAAAATTCTAGTGATCTTCAGTGCCCAGGTGTAAAAATGAGTCTCCTTATCTTACGGGCCAGGCTTGCCTGCTCCTGTATGTGTTACGGTAACAAAGAATACAAATCTCTCTTGCCACATTACAAACTGACTATATATCTAGGCCTTATCTTTTGCAACTACTACATTTAAGTTAGGTACAGGAAAAACCAGTAGCCTGTAGTTCTGTTATCCAGCTATTATTGTTCTCCAGCCTAGTTTAGCAACTCATAAATAGTATGCCTGCTAAACATTAATAATGACAGCGGTCACCCCGAGTTCCCTCGGAAGGGAGACAGGGACGCTAGCTGTCTCGGCCAGAATGCGCATTGGCCCTGCCCAGAAAAAGAGGAATTGGCATTGCCCTGAGTCTGATGGCAGATAGGAAACATCTTGCCAGATAGAGCATTTGCAGCATTTGCAGCTCAATTCCCAAGAGCAGCCTAATGGAACCACAGCACCCACCCATGCTTTGCCAACCCCTTAATGCAGCCTGGGATTCCTGGGGGCCAAGCTAGTGTCACCTTGGTAGGAGGTGAGTGCCCTAGTTGCAGTTGCTCCTGGACCAAGGGCCACTTTGAGAATCCCTGACGTGGAGAAATCTCTGGATGGGCTCTGCCTGCTAAAATGAAGAACCAGTTCTTATCAAAGTGGAAGAACAGGCAACTTGGAGGAAAAGGAATGTCCAGAGTTTCTCCTGGAAGGACGTTACTTTCCTACATAACTTCCCTGCCAGTTCCAGGACCTATAACGAGTAACAAATAGCGCTCTCAAGACTCCAGTCTAAAGAGACAGGTGGCTGGGGGTGGGGGAAGCAGGCTGGGACACGTGTGGCAGGGACAGTAATGTGTTCCCAGAGGTCTTGGGGGAACTTGCGGAGGGAAATCCAGCCGACCCCTGACTCCAAAGCCTGGTTGGGTGGGTCTCCGGGTGGGTGACTGTGGTCTGCCTGCCCCACCCCATCAAGTTTCATAGTCATCTCCAAACAAGCACACGCTCTTCTGTGACATAAAGTGGAGAAGGAATCAGAAACTGTTCATCGGGAAAAGGTGCTCAATAAAATGTTTAGGTTCTCTGTTTTAGACTTTGACAGAAATGGTCCTATTCTCCAGTCCCTGTTCCCCCTGCCTTGTCTAATTGAATACTTCTCTAAAGGGAAAATATGCCTAAATTCCTAGCCTGGTGGTCCAGGATCACAACCAATTCCTGGCTTGCTATAGTATTGGTTGTGTTTGTTTGTGTGGGGCTGGAAGGAGCAAGCTAACTGACAAAATAGATGCCTGTGTCATGAGTAGATGGGTGTTTGCGCCATTACCCTCTGTGCCTTAATTTTGATATGCTTCTTAAGAACAAAAAGAAAAATTGTCTTCTGGATTCCAGCACATTGCAAACATCCAGTCATGACTTGGAAGTTTTATTCTCTTTGATTTTAGTTGAGGAAACTTTGCTCATCAGTTCAGTTACCTTGGTTATTAATGTAGAGAGAGTTCTTTCTTTCTTGCAGCAGAATTGTATCCAGTGCACCCCAGGTATCTAGTGTAGTCAGAGAGATGTGAGACCAGAAACCTGCCTTCCAAATGTATAGACTCTTTGATACAATGGGAAAACCCTAAGGGCCACAGAAAATTTCCAGAGGAAGGGCTGCTGTAGAACACTCCTTATTTGGACTTCCAACATCTAGCTCCATTTTCTTTCCGTTCAGCTTGCTAAAGCCAAAACAGATTAGTGACTTGGACATCACAAGGCCTGGGGTTAAAAATCTGGCTTTGCCACTCTCTGGTGATGTGACTCAGGGCAGGTCATTAGCCGAGGGTTAGAGGAGATGAGCTAAAGGCTCCTCAACCTGTAGTGCTGTGTGATTCTAATGTTACCGTAGCCAGAAGGGCACCCAGACCAAAAGAGCAAGCTGCACCCCTAATTGCAGTTGTATGTTTATCTTCTCCCCTCCCCGCTCCACCCATTCCATTACCACAGCTTATTAGAAGGGTTTCATGAAAAAGCTCTAATCCATGCTCCTGGGTCTTGGCCACTCGGATGGAAGGTTTAGAACCAGAAAACTCACTTTGTACAAGTGCAGCGGCTGTGATAAATCAGCTTAAGTCTCCGTAATCACTTTTTCACTTTTACCAATTACGCGAGGCTGCTTTGCGACCGAAGTTAAAACCAAGGAGGAATTTAAAGAAGCCTCATTTTCCTTGTCTCATTAAATTAAAAACTTGAAAGGTGATTCACATGGTGGTTCCCCCCACCCCCATTAGTCAACCGAAAATTACAGGGCCTTTTAGGAGCTCAAGGCACGTGATTCACCCTTCACCCTTGCATGATCCACTGCCCACAAGGCCCTGGGATCCCTTGCCCAGGCCCTTCCCTGCCGTCATCCCACCCACTGCTTTTTGTGCAGGGTCGTCCATGGTGGGTCTCCTGGACTCAGTCCGGGAGAATTTAGGGCGTGCTTATTCTCTTCTAACACTTTCACAAAGTATTAGATTAGTACGAGATGCCTTTGTTTTCCGGGCTCTAAGATTCTCCACGGGAAGCAGGTCTCTCTAGGGTGAGAAACAAAAAGGAGAGCTAGCCTCGTACTTTCTTTTTGTTGCAAACCATTAACAGACTTCACCTGCGCTGAAAGTTCATCTTGCCAGCATCTCTAATTTTCCTCCATAGGGAAAGATCTGGATGAGTTAGGCTCTAGCGGATCCTGGTACAGTTTCTTTGGTACCACCAGGATACTGGAACTTGAAAGCTGATACTTCTCTTTGCCTTTTTGTCTGATTTTATGTTTTCTGCCTTTTGCTTCTGAGGCAACACCTGTGTGTTCGAAACCATAACGTGCTCTACACATGTATTTCCTTGGATGCACGAGAGGCCTCAGCAGGTGGCAGCAAGCCTGGCTGGTGGCCTCATGTGTGAGTGACTTACTTTGCTTGAACTTTCAAAGCTTCATCTCCTGTAAAATGATCTTGTCTTGTGTAGGTCTCCTGAATGAATCACATTATCCACCGAAATTCACGCACCATTTCCAGGTCAGCCCTAGTGATGCACCTAGTCATTTTGTGCATCTTTTGAAAAGTCCTTTTTACTGCAAAATGAATAGAGACCCTTAAAATGTAAACCATAAACATGTACAGGCATACCTCGTTTTATTGCACTTCACAGATACTGTGGTTTTGGCAACGCTGTGTTGGCACCATTTTTCCAACAGCATGTGCTCACTTAGCGTCTGTGTGTCACATTTTAATTAAGGTATGTGCATTGTGTTTTTAAACATAATGCTACTGCACACTTAATCCACCTCGCACCCCTCCCGATTACATAGCTGCTCATTCTCTCATCCCCATCTCTGCCCAAAGGGAACCTTCTAGGAGAGCTTGTCCCTGACCCTGGAGGGACTTCCCTTTCCCGAAGTCCTTTAGCACACTGCTTTTTTGTTTTTCTTCATAACATTTGACATTTTAAGAATCTATATGTCTCTACCTCTCTCTCTATCTGGACATAGCAGACCTTCAGTAAATATTTGTGGATTGAATATATAAGCGAGTGAACCCAAACATCACTCTGTATGACTGTTTTACTTCAGTATCCAGAGGGCCAAAAGCTCGGACATGACAACTTTTTCCCATCATTTGCACAACCACATACAGGAATTGGGCAGTATTTGATTTTACTGAGTTTCAAGCTATCATCATTGGCCCGTGCATGCCTTTAATTTTGTTTATTCATTTATGAATAATATGTTACACCCGTGAAGGTACACACCACCTGAGAATCAGAATACTGACAACTTTCATTTGTATCTGAGCTCCTCTGCCTGCCCCTCCCCTGAGAAGTCAGTTGCATTTTACCCTGCTCTTGTTTCTTTTTGCTTTAGTTATAGTTTTGCAACAGATATGCACATACTGGCAGTTTGCTACATACATTATGCTTTTCAGAAGGCTAAGTAGAATGCATCATTTCTAATTGGAATGAAATTTTCCTCAAGCCTGTTTTTTCATTTTTAAAATATTCTTTCTTTTCTTTGTTTTCATTGCTTTTGTTTTCTCAGTCTTTATTTTTCTTTTGCTGTTTATTCCTTTTCCCAGATTTTTTTATTCAGTTTTATTGAGATATATTCACATATCATTCAGTCATCTGTGGTGTACAATCAGCTATTCACAGTACTATTATATAGTTGTGCATTCATCACTCCAATTTATTTTGTGAACATTTTCCTTATACCAGAAAAAGTAAGAATAAAAAATGAAAGTAAAAAAGAACACTCAAATCATCCCCCCCACCCTATTTTTTATTTAGTTTTTGTCCCCATTTTTCTACTCATCCATCCATACACTGGATAAAGGGAATCTGATCCACAAGGTTTTCACAATCACACTGTCACCCCTTGTAAGCTACACTGTTATACAATCATCTTCAAGATTCAAAGCTACTGGGTTGCAGTTTGATAGTTTCAGGTATTTACTTCTAGCTATTGCAATACATTAAAACCTGGAAAGAGTTATCTATATAGTGTGTAAGAATGCCCACCCGAGTGACCTCTCGACTCCGTTTGGAATCTCTCAGCCACTGAAACTTTATTTTGTTTCATTTCACATCCCCGTTTTGGTCAAGATGTTCTCAATCCCATGATGCCGGGTCCAGATTCATTCCTGGGAGCCATATCCCACATTGCCAGGGAGATTTACACCCCTTTTTCTCAGCTTTTTAATATGAAAATTTCCAAGAAGATAAATTGAAAGGATAATACGTGGAATACCTGTGTACTCTCCATTTAGATTCAATAATTGTTAAAATGTGAACATATTTGCTTTATCTCTGCAGGATACATATATATATATACATACATATATATCATTTTTCCATACCAATTAAAAAGTAAGTTACAGACATTGTGACATTCAATCCCTAAATACTTCATTCAGCCTGCATCCAAGAATAAAGACATTCTCCAATAGAATCACAATGTCAATATCATTCCTGAGAAATTAATGCTCATTCCATAATCTGATATGATATCCAGTCCAGATTCAAATTTCTCCAGTGGCCATGAGAAAGTCTGTCATAACAGCTTTGAGGCTGTTATATTTTATATTTGTAACCAGGATTGCATCTAGGTTTACCCATTGCATTTGGTTATCTCTCTTTGGTCTACTTTGGTTTAGAACAATGCCCCCTACCTTTGTTTTTTTTCTTAACAACAACAACAGAAAAAGCTCATGAGATTGGCTGAAAAGTCTCAAACAGCTGTCATGGAGAACGTCCCAAATTCTGTTTTGACTCAACTGTTTATTCCTGGGGGTCCCTCAGCCCAATCCTCTCTCTTCGGTATTTCCTGTATGCTGGAATCCTGTCTGACAGTGGGGCTGGATTCAGAGTAGACATTCTTGGCAAGCGTGTGTCATAGATGAGCCTGTGCTCTAGAATAAATGTTCAGAGTCCCATGTCTAAAGGCTGTTGCAAGTAGACAGTTCCCAGGCCTAGCAGAGTGATTACTAATCTACTGGAGCATTAAATAGGCAAGAATCATTTCTGCCCTAGGAAAGTCCTAATGAGGAAAACATCTGGCCACTTAGCAGAAGCTGGGAAATGCTTGCCGGCCTTCCTGGAACTAGCTAGTGTTTGGGATGCCCGGCCCTTTATCCCATGTGTGTTTTCCTCCCCCTATATGTTTACTGTACTGAAGTGAGGTGAGGCATCGGGGCAGGATGTCCTGGCTGTGTCTGTTTGTTTTTGTTTGGATGGAGGATTTTGTTCCTCATTTCTTTACACCATGGTGGGATTTTTTTTTTTCCTCTCTCTCTCTAATCCCATATTTCATTTTGCAGGCCAACAACTGACTAACAAATTCAGTAAATGGCTCAAGTTGGTTGGTCCCATAGAAGTTGGAGCTAAAAAGACTCACTTGAAAATTCCCTTCTTTAGATTTTGATTTCTGTGACTCAGACTTGTCTTTAAATGCACACCCACACAAACACATACACCAACACATACAAAACCCTCACAAGTTTCCCACCTCACAGGGTGGGAAAGCAGTGGACTGAGAGTTGTTATGTCTGCTGTGGGTTCCACCCCACATACGGGGCCATTTCTAGATGCCATTTCAAAACTGTTTCCTTCCTGTAATAAGAAGCTCATGTATGAGAGAAAACAGCCTTCCCTGACATTGTGAATTATTAGGGTGAGTGTATGTAGTGCCCCGAGCTCTGTGGGAAGGTCATGAGGCTGTGTCTTGGGGAGAGGGAGGCCCACCCCAAAGCCAGTGTCTGCTCCACCCTGGGCCTTCCCCTCGGGCCTGTGTTTCCTCGTCTGGACTGGATGATGTGTTGAAGCCCTGCCAGCTCGAATGTCTGGAAAGCTGTGATCATGGAAAGCTATTTGCCAGTTGGGTGTGTGGGAGCATGCATCAGTACCTGACACGAACATTCTGTATGTCATTTAATCCTTTGCAGTGACACAGTGAGGCAGGGACTACGTTACCCTCAGGGTAAAGATGAGGAAACAGAGGCACCGAGAGGTGAAGTGACTTGCCCAGAGTCACTTGTCAAGGAAGTGGCGGAGGTGGCATACCCACCCACGTCTGTCTGTAGTCACTCTCAGGGTCTCCTCCATGGGCCACACAGCACTACATTAGCTGATGGAACCCTTGGCGACTTGGCTGCAGAATATTTAAGCCATTCACCCAGAGGCAGGGGATGTGCTTCGAAGCACAAGCCACGATAGGTTTGACATGGGCACATTTCATGGTGACTTGTTTCCACCAATCAGTCCATCAAGCTGAGGCTTCTGGTTGACTCTCTGGCATTGCACGCCTTGCCTGGAGCTGTTTGGTTCCTTGTCAACCAGTTTGGTGTAGGGTGAGGTAAGGGCATGAGTTGCTCAGTCTCTGAAACCTAAAGCACGCAGCACCAACCCACCCCAAAACCACGGTATCCTGGCTTGGAGAACTTCTCAGTGAATACCATGCAGAGTTCCAATTTTCCGAATGTATCCATTGAAATTAGCTGCTTTATTAAAATTCTATGAATGGTGTCACCATGATCTAATAACAACCCCCGGGGGTTCAGGCACAGGCAAGCAGAGATTTGGCGATGAGGAGCAGGTCCCTGATGTTCGAAGGAGCTCATCTGACGTGAGCCTTCTGGAAGGCCTGCCCTCCTGGGGGCTGTTCACAGCCTCAGTGCAAAGGACCCAGCTCCGAGGGCAGGAAGGGACACCTGGAAGCCAGGAACCTCTCTGCAGACACTGGTCTACTCTCCCAGGGCTTCAAGCCTTCTCCTGAGAGGCTCAGCCAAGTCTGTTGGCACAACAGGGCTTGGTTGGGGCTTCCGTGGGGCAGGCCATGCCCCAGATATTGTCACATGTGTCTGGAGAGCAGCAGAAACCCTGATGCTTCCTGGCTGGATAAACCGAGTCCTAAATGACGACAGCCCCCTGGGGATACAGCTGCAAAATTTGGTGACTGCCTTAGTTTCCTCAGGCTGCCAGAGTTCCACAGACTGGGTGGCTTGAAACAATGGAAGTGTCTTCTCTCTCAGTTCTGGAGGCTGGAAGTCAGAAATCAAGGTGTGGGCCGGGCCACGCTCCCTCTGGAGGCTCTTGGGGCGAGTCCTTCCTGGCCATCCTAACTTCTGGTGTTTGCGGGCAACCCTTGACCTTCCTTGGGTTGCAACTGCATCCCTCCAATCTCTGCCGCCATCATTGGTGGCCTTTTCTCTATGTGTCTCTCTCTGTGTCTCCTCTTATAAGGACTCCACTCGTAGTGGATTAAGGGCCCAGTCTACTCCAGTGTGACCTCATCTTGATTGAACAAATCCCCTCTGCAATGACCCTGTTTCCAAATAAGGTCACATTCTGAGGTCCTGGGTTAGGACTTCAGTATATCTCTTGGAGGGACACAGTTCAACCCGGAATGGTGACCTTATTTCTGAACCTTCCATCTGGGTCTCTCAAAGGGTTTTTAAGGCTGTGTGGAGGTCGGGGAGACCACTGGAAGAGGACATCTTCTAGCGGAAATATTGGAATTTCTGGGACATTTTGACAGCTTATGAAGACTGGGGTTTAGAACACGTAGAATTGTGACTTTTCTGGAGAATTCGGGGTATGTGGTCACAGACGTCTGGTCTAGTCTAGCATCACACTTCATATCTTCGGACACATGGTCTAGATGGGAAGGGTGCTTTAGTGAGAGAGGAGGATAACCAACTGGAGAAAAAGAGAGGGAAAAAGAGACAGAGGGAGAGGGAGAGAGAGGGAGAGAGAGGGGAGAGAGAGAGGGAGAGATAGGTAGATAGATAGATAGATAGATAGATAGATGGATAGATAAAGAGATTTATTATAGGAATTGGCTTATGTGGCCATGGGGATGAGCAAATCCTAATTTTATAGGCAGGCTGTAAGCTGGAAACTCCAATGAAGGTGAAGTTGAATTCCCCAGGAGAAGCATGCTGGCTGAAGATGAGGCAGAAATTTTGCTGTCTGATTGGTGAAATCCTCAATTCTGCTTTTAGACCTCCAACTGATTGAAAGGGGAGACTCTTCTCATTGCTGAGGGCAATTTTCTTTGCTGATTGTAGATGCAATTAGCTGTAGACACACTCAACTAAATCCTTCTTCAAAATTCCTTCACAATTGTTTTGTTCTCTTCCACTGAACTATATAGGTTATAGTTAACCTACCTCTGTTGTAAGTGCAATACTAGTGATCAACAAGAGAGAGGGGTAAGGGATATGGGATGTTTGGGGGTCTTCTTTTTTGTTTTTATTTCTTTTTCTGGAGTAATGAAAATGTTCTAAAAATGACCATGGTGATGAATGCACAAATAGGTGATGATTCTGTGAAAGTGAGCCCCCTGCAAGACTTCCTGAGTTGCCAGATCTAACCCTACCCCCAACTCCTTCTCCTCCTCTTCCCCTCCTTCCCAGCTCCGTCCATAGAGGGAGAGGTCTGGAGGGCGCAACAGTAGATGCTGGTGCTGGCAGCCTCGTGGGGAGGGATAGGCTTTGTGCTCTCCCCCAACCCCAGCCAAGGAGGTGGGCTCTGGAGACTCCTGCTCAAGCCTGGGGGTGCCCAAGAGAAGGGGAGCCTGGCACCTCTGCCCAGCTGGTCACTTGCTGACCTATAGGACATCCTGCATGGGATGATAAGGAGTTTGGGCAATACCCAACCTTGAGACAGGAACCTGTTCCTGGCTGAGATTTGGGAGAAGACTTCAGGAATCACAGCCTGGGAAAAGGTGGAGGCCGGTCCCTCTCTATCCAGATCTTTGCATCAGAAGAGACCTAGGTATTCTAATTTGTTAATGCTGCCAGAATGCAAAACACCAGAAATGGATTGGCTTCTATAAAAGGGGGTTTATTTGGTTACACAGTTACGCTCTTAAGGCCATAAAGTGTCCATGGTAACACATCAACAACTGGGTACCTTCACTGGAGGATGGCCAATGGTGTCCGGAAAACCTCTGTTAGCTGGGAAGGCACATGGCTGGCATCTGCTCCAGAGTTCTGGTTTCAAAATAGGTTTCTCCCAGACATTCCTCCCTAGGCTTCGGCTCCTCAAAAATGTCACTCTTAGTTGCTCTTGGGGCGTTTGTCCTGTCTTAGCATCTCTAGAGTAAAAGCCTGCTTTCCGAGTCCATCTCCAAAATGTCTCTGTAAGCTGAAGCTCCTCTCTCAGCTCCTGTGCATTCTTCAGTGTCCCTCTTGGCTGTAGCAAGCTCACTCCTTCTGTCTGAGCTTATATAGTGCTCCAGTAAACTCATCAAGGCCCACACTGAATGGGTGGGGCCACACATCCATGGAAATTATCCAGTGAAAGATCTCACCCACAGTTGAGTGATCACATCTCCACGGAAACATCCCGTCAAAAGTCTCTAACCCAATCAACACCAATACGTTTCCTGCCCACACAAGACTGCATCAAAGATAATAGTGTTTTGGGGGAGATAATACATCCAAACCAGCACACTAGGCCAAACCAGGAGAAGGTCCAGACACTTCCCTGTCCATCCACCTTGCCCCCAGCCTCCAGGAGATGCGGAGGCGAAGGTGGAGGGGTGAAAGGAGCAGACCTCTCTCAGTCCCTCTGCCACCAGCAGCCACATTTGAATATCCATAAGTCACCAGAAAGGGGCAGGCCCTGCCAAGGGGGTTTCTAAAGGGGCCACTACCCAGCACATCTTTGGGGACAGAGAATGAAAGCAAGAAAACTGTTTCCTGAGCTTACCCCAGACTAGCAGCTCCTCTTTAACACGGAAGAGCTAAGCTTGCAGTGGGGAGGTGAGTTCTGCTTGCCAGTTTCCAGTAAGAAGAACTTTAAAAAGAAGCTAATTCACATCTTGGTTTAAAGTCCCTGGGAGCCAGTGCCCCACTGCTCTCAGGAATCTCTTTGTGCATTCAATTACATGGTGGCATCGAGTGGGTCACCTCCCTGCCACATCTGGATAGACGGTGTGCAGTGCAGTACCTGGGGGCGGGAGTAGAGGGGTCCCCAGGCCCCATCACACAGCAGCCAGCAAATTACACACATTGTGGCCAGCCAAAATGCTCTTCTCCACGCTGGGAACTCTGCCCTTATCTGCACCAGTCTCTATTCTGCTGGGGTCATTTGTTCCCCCTGCAAAACTCATAGGGGTGGATGCAAAAGGCACCCCCTAAAATAGTTGTGACCCTCATTCCTGTAACTTCCAGATATGCCTCATTCTTTTTTTCTTTTTGAAAGGAATTACACAATAGAGCCAGGAATTTGTTTATCAGTGGTTATTCGTGCACATCCGCAAAAGGGGAGACCAGTTGGAGACAGCAGTACTTTAAAAAAAAAAAGCACAAGTGTGTTATTTTTTTAACAAGCCACAGTCATTACAGCATGATCCCTTGGGCCCTTGAATTCCCGAATATTCTAGAGTCTAAGGCTCCAGGTTGTAATTTTAGTAAGAGCTTTTCAGGGGGCAAGATCACCACCTTCAATCTTCGCATGGACTGTAAGAAGTGTCTGATTTCAGAAACATTAAAATGCGGTTACCCTGCAAACAGGGAAATGTGGCATGTGGGGGACGAGCCTCCCACGTACGTGGCTTGCTAAGGTTTGGGAGACGGCAGCGATGGTCGGGGGCTGCTGTCGAGGTGGGTTTTATGCCACAAAGGCACCTCTGTGGGGCCGGGACCCTCAGAGGCATACAATGGGCTCAAATACTTCCCTTTAGAAAAAACTGGGGTTATAGCTTTCATCTGTCCGTCCCCACTCTGCCAGCCGTTTTCTGGACTCTTTTTTTGTTTTTTAAATTGAGATTGTTCACATTCCATACAATTATCCAAAGATCCAAAGTGTACAATCAATTGCCCACGGTACCATCATACAGCTGTGCATCCATCATCACAATTAATTTTTTTTTTAATTTTTAGAACATTTTTATTACTCCAGAAAAAAAATACAGACAAAAAAAAAAAAAAAAGTAACTTAAATCCTCCCATACCCTTAACCAAGCCCCCTCCATTATTGACTTATAGTATTGGTATAGTCCATTTGTTACTATTGATGAAGGAATGTTAAAATACTACTAACTGTAGTATATAGTTTGCAATAGGTATGCTTTTCTCCCCATATGCCCCTCTATTATTAACTTCTAGTTATAGTGTCATACATTTGTTCCAGTTCATGAAAGAGATTTCTAATATTTGTACAGTTAATCAAGGACATTGCCCACTACAGCATTCACTGTTTTATACATTCTCATCTTTTAACCTCTAAGTTTCCTTCTGATGACATACATGACTCTGAGCTTACCCTTTCCACCACATTCACACACCATTCAGCACTGTTAAATTATTCTCAAAACATGCTACCGTCGCCTCTGTCCATTTTCAAACACCTAGTTGAACATTCTGCTCACAATAAGCAACCGCTCCCCATTCTTTAGTCTTATTCTATATCCTGGTAACTCATATTTCATGTCTAGGAGTTTCCATATTATAATTAGTTCATATCAGTGAGACCCTGCAATATTTGTCCCTATGTGTCCGACTTATTTCACTCAATATAGTGTCCTCAAGTTTTCTTCATCAACCGATTTTTTAAAGATGGTTTTGTTCACACACCATACATTCTGTCCTAAGTAAACAATCGATGGTTCCCTGTATAGTAACGTATTTATGTATTCACCACCATCGTCACTATCTATATAAGGACATCTCCATTTCTTCCACAAAGAAGGAGAAAGAGTCAAAGAAGTTAGACAAAAGAAGAAGAAAAAAGAAAGACAAAACAAAACAAAACAAAACATGACAGGAAGCAACAAAGGAAAGATAACATTAAACTAAAATAGAGTAAAGAGTCAGACAACATCACTAATGCCAAGAGTCCCATACCCCTCCCTTATGTCCCCCTCTTACATGCATTTAGCTTTGGTAACTTGCCTTTATTACATTAAAGGAAGCATAATACAATGTTTCTGTTAATTATAGTCTCTAGTTTGCATTGATTGTATTTTCCCCCAATACCACCTATTTTTAACACCTTGCAATGTTGACATTCATTTGTTCTCCTTCATGTAAAACATATTTGTACATTTTATCACAATTGTTGAGCCCTCTAGGTTTCACTGAATTAATACAGTCCCAGTCTTTATCTTTCCTCTTTCCTTCTGGTGTCCCATATGCTCCTAACTTCCCTCTTCCAACCATGCTCACAGTCATCTTTGTTCAGTTTACTTACATTGCTGTGCTACCATCACCCAAGATTGTGTTCCAAACCGCTCACTCCTGTCTTTTCCTATCTGTAGTGCTCCCTTTAGTATTTCCTTTGGAGCAGGTATCCTGTTCACAAACTCTGTAATTGTCTGTTTTTCAGAGAATATGTTAAGCTCTCCCTCATATTTGAAGGACAGTTTTGCCAGATATAGGATTCTTGTTGGTGATTTTTCTCTTTCAGTATCTTAAATATATCACACCACTTCCTTCTTGCCTCCATGGTTTCTATTGAGAAATCCACACATTAAACCAAAGTAGTGATGGATTGCTTTTCTCTTGCTGCTTTCAGGATTCTCTCTTTATCTTTGACGCTTGAAAATCTGATTATTAAGTGTCTTGGTGTAGGCCTATTCAGATCTATTCCGTTTGGCATACGCTGTGCTTCTTGGGTCTGTAATTTTATGTCTTTCACAAGAGATGGGAAATTTTCATTGATTATTTCTTCTATCATTGCTTCTGCCCCTTTTCCCTTCTCCTCTTCTTCTGGGACACCCATGACACCTACATTTATGCATTTCACATTGTCGTTCAATTCCCTGAGATGTTGCTCATATTTTTCCACTCTTTTCTCTGTCTGTTCTTTTGTGTGGAGGATTTCAGGTGTCTTGTTCTCCAGTTCCTGAGGGTTTTCTTCTGCCTCTTGAGATCTGCTGTTGTATGTCTCCATTGTGTCTTTCATCTCTTGTGTTGTGCCTTTCATTTCCATATATCCTGTTGTTTTTTTTGAACTTTTGATTTCTGCCTTATATTCGCCCGGTGTTTTTGTTATACACCTCATCTCTTTTGCCATATCTTCCCTAAACTTTTTGAATTGATTTAACATTAGTTGTTTAAATTCCTGTATCTCAGTTGAAATGTAAGTTTGTTCCTTTGACTGGGCCATAACTTCATTTTTCTTAGTGTAGGTTGTAGTTTTCTGTTGTCTAGGCATCTGTTTCCTTGGTTACCCCAATCAGGTTTTCCCAGACCAGAATGGGCTCAGTTCCCAGAAGGGGATAATATTCAGTATCAGGTTTCCCTGAGGGTGTGTCTTAGAAGATTGACACACTCTGTGAGGCCTCAAGCCACTGTGCTTTTCCTAACCTGCCCAACAGGTGGTGCCTGTCAGCCTGTCACTCCTGACGGGTGTAAGGAGGTGTGGCCCCCTTAGTCCTTAGTTTCTATTTTGGCCGTTTTCCCCCAGAATGGGAGGCAGGTAATAGGGCTGGGCACCACCTCCTTCCTTGTAGGGAAGATAGACCCCTAGGGAGTTTTCATTTGCATTTAAATAGCCTCTGTGTCTCTCTGACTCTGCTATCTCCACCCTTGTCTGGGTCAGAGAGTTGTGAACTGAAAATAGCTGTGACTTTCTTCACTGAGGTGCCCAAGTTGAGAGAGAGAAAAACGGACAGAAAGCCCCCCTTCAGGGCCAGTCCATGGTCCCCCCAGCTTTACCTACTGGCCAGAGATAGTACCTGGTCATCTGGGCTCCCCCTCCCAGCACAGAGAAGTCCGCCAGCTCTTGTAAGGGCAGTCATCACTAAAAGCCTCTCTCTGCTTGTTGGGGATTTGTAGCTTGTATTGAGCAGTCCACGTTTGTTAATCAAAGCCCCAGTTGGAGCTGGACTGAAGTATTTTCACTTATTCAGAGAGTGCTGCTCTCTATCACAGCGAGGCTTTGCAGTTCAGGCTGCTGTGAGGGGAGGGGGCTCCTGGAGCGGGTCCACAGTTTTTACTGACAGACTTTATGCTGTGATCTCAGGCATTCCTCCCAATCCAGGTTGGTGCATGATGTGTGGACAGTCACGTTTGTCCCCCAGCAGTTATTCCAGATTATTTACTCGTTGTTCCTGTTTGTTATTAGTTGGGGGACTAACTAACTTCCACTTCTCTCTATGCCACCATCTTCTTTCTCCTTTTGTTTGTTTATTTTTAAGGTAGGCCTTGAAGTTTACTTGATTCTGGTTTGGGGTGGAAAAAATGTGGAGGGCAGGAATCAAAAGGACACACTGTTGTCCCCCAAAGTGGCACTGCATGTGGTCTGCCATCCCCACACAGGCCTGCCTCCCAGCTTTTTCCTGGGGTGGCCCTGAGCTCATATTATTTCTTCTCCACCTCCCATGTTCTATATAGACAGTGCTTCACCTTCTAATGTTTCTGAGAAGGTTATAGCTTAAAATCAATGGCATCTTGGAAACACAGTAATAAACTCATCCTGCACTCACACCAGGTCTTGCAAATGACATTGCCTGTGGAATGTTCATACTCCTTGTGGGCTGTGGGCCCTGCATGTTCTGTGCTCTGCTCACCCTCAGCCGCAGCAGGGCCAGTTCCTCCAGCGCAGCATCCTCTCCCATTTCAGGGTCCGCTCCTGCTCTTTCTGCAGCCTGGGGATGGTGCGAGTGCCATCCGGCTCCCTATCCCACTTGCAGTCCCCTCTCATCCCTTGGCCAAGTCCTAATGTACTTCAGGTCTCACCGGAGGCATTGCTTACTTCCAGGAAGCCTTTTCTGACCCCCCTCCCCGTCTTAATTCCTTTCGCCCTGTACCCTTGTATTTGTTGGTTATTGGACTCTACCTCCCACAGAGCGTCTGCTTCAGGAAGAGAGGCCCTGTGTCTCTTGTTCCCCCAGCACCCAATGCATCACAAAATTTTCTTAAAAAGATGAGTGACCATCACGACCATTGGGCAATAACATTAGGGGAAGAATAGAATTATAATATTGTTTCATCACTTGTAATAGAGTGCAAAAACAATGTGACCTAGTGAAAAACATGAATAATAGGGAAAAACTGTGTGTGTGTATGTGTGTGTGTGTGTATGTAGGGGGGTATTTGGGAACTCTGTACTTTCTGCAGGATTTTTCTGTAAACCTACAACTGCTGAACTAAAGAACAAAATGCCCCACAGGCAAGTTCTAAGAGAGTAATCCATTATCTAGAAGCCCTCATAGACCATGATCAGATTAGGGGATAGAGAAGAAAAAGACAAGGCCAGGGGGTAGGGATGGCGTCACCCCCTTTTCGTCTACCTGCCCTGCCTCTTACAACATGCATATCCTCCCAACCACCTTCTTTCCAACCTCTTTCACAGACCATATGACATGTCCTCCCAACATGTCATCTGGGTACCATTCAGCATTTGCCTGTCTTAAGCAGAAGAATTACAAATTGAGAAACTTGAGGTGCAAGGCCTAGCCTTGAATAGAGGTGCATATGGAGTGGCTTGAAACATACTTGGGGTGTAAATTTCTTCCCCTGGCTGGAGGCATTCAGGTGTATGCTTTTTCTTCAAGGGATGAGGGGAGCAGGTCAGAAGCCTTAGAACAGCTCCAGTAATGGATCTCCTTGCTCAAAGGTCAGTCCCTGACAAAGGAGGCTATGTCAGTTTGGATATATTATGTCCCCCAAAAGCCATATTCTTTAATGCAATCTTGTGGGGGCAGATGTATTCATGTTGATTAGGTTGGAATCTGACTGTTTCCATGGAGATGTGACTCAATCAACTGTGGGCGAAACATTTGATTAAATTATTTTCTTGGTGATATGGACTCCACCCATTCAAGGTGGGTCTTGATTTAATCACCAGAGTCCTATAAAAGAGCTCACAAACAGAAGGAGCAAAGAGCAGCTGAGTGGGGCATTCTGGAGAAAAACTAAGAGCTGACACTGAGTGACACTTGGAGATGCTTGGAAATATTTGGAGATACTTGGAGACGTTTGGAGATGCTAGCCCAAAGTTTGCTCTGGAGAAGCTAAGAGAGGACATTGATGCTTAGATGCACTAGAGCTGAAGAAGCTAAGAGAGACCCAGAGACATTTTGGAGAAAGCCATTTTGAAATGCAACGTGGGTGCAAAGGAACCGCAGATGCCAGCCATGTGCCTTCCCAGCTGACAGAGGTGTTCCAGACACCATCAGCCTTTCTTCAGTGAAGGGATCATCTTGTTGATGCCTTAATTTGGACACTTTTATGGCCTTAGAACTACGACTTGTAAATTAATAAATCTCCTTTTATAAAAGACAATCCATTTCTGATACTTCGCACAAAGGCAGCATTAGCAAACCAGAACAGAGGCCTTTAAGTTTCACTGGTGTTTGCTAATGAAGCAGTTGGTGACTGGGCCTTACCTGAGAATTCAGCCTCTATCAAAACCCTCTGAAGTCTAAAATGGTTTTGCACCATCGACAACAACAACGAGTCAAGAGTGCTGAAAACACTCATTAGCATTCAGTTGCATGAAAGAATATTTTAATGAAGAGCTGGGCCTATAATTTTAGAGGCAGCTGGTATTTCCACCTAAGTATTGCGCTAGCCCTGAACTCTAAATCTAAACTGCCTCATGTCTTCAAGAGATATTTTATTGTGGATTCTAATAAAGTCTTTTCTAAATGTCAAAGTCACTTGCCGGCCATCTGGTCAGGTGGGGTGGGTTTCCTGTGCACCCTGCCCTGGTGCAGACTTTACCAGTGGGTCTTAAAGCCTGTAAGGGGTTCTGGGGGAGCAGATCTTCTTAAAGACCCCTTTTTTCCCTGCCTCTGCCATGCAGAGCAGCACTTGACACATGACTTCTTCTTTCCCCTGCTTCAAACACTCATTACCCTCTTGCCCTTTGGAGACCTAGCTGGAGCATGGGCACCAGTGACAGTGCCTCCCTCTACAGAGAAGAAAGAACAGCCAAGGGTTCCCCCTATCCATACTCAAAAGATGCTCATGATTTTGCCATGTGGATCTGGAAGAGAATCTGGGCTCATTGTTCCAGAAACATGACAGTGAGCACCTGCCATCAGAAGTTGGCTTCTCATTTTCTATTCTGGGACCTGAAAGTGGAACCAGGCCAGTCCTTTTGGAAAGAGCTGCCTTGATGAAACACTTTTTTAGGGCAAGGTGGGGAAGCAACTTCTTTGTTTCTCCCCTCACTCCTGAGTCCTGATCCTTTTGAGAAGAAGAGATTGATAACGAGCACCCTGAGCTCCCCCAAGTCCACATGTATATATAAGAAATGGTGATTTCCCTTGTGAACTCCAGGTCTAAATGAAGTGAATTAGTCTTCCCCAAACTGAGCTTCTGTTGGCCGCCATTCAGAAGCTATCAGTGCTTGGGGAAGAGTAGAGGGCTGACATAAACCTATGGCATCCCATTCTACTTTAAACCAGAGGTGCTGAAGTACATTTTAGTGTGACCAGAAACATCAAAAGGACTTTGGTTTCTTGACTGTGTTTTGGGGGGTGCTCACCTTATGGAGAAACAAAGTGAAGTTCAGGGCAAGCCATCATCCCCTGTTTCAACAAAGGCTAGAGCCTTGGGCAGGATGACAGGTAACAGAGCCCTGGGTGCCAGCGGATGCTCTTGTTGAGGGCAGGACAAGATATTTTATCATGGATTCTGCTTCCTTGGGATGCCCCAATTGGACTGGACTGCCCAGGTGCCGGAAGACATGTGGAGGAGAGAGGCGGAGAAAGGGAAAGTCCAGGCCTCCGAGGACAGGAGGGTTGGAGCACATCCAGGGAAAGAGCCATTGTGTTCCTCTCTTTGTCAGACAGCTGGCTGGAGAGTAGCTGTGGGGTTTCCAGAGTGAAGCCCTGGACCACATCCAGGTAAATTAAAGGTTAGCTGGGGGAGCTGGTTCGGCATCAAAGATGGGAGGGAGCCATACACCCAGGAGGAGCTGTTTTAAATGAGCTCTTTGGAACAGCTCCCTTCCTGTCTTCAGGGGAGCAGTAGGTGTGGGATGAAGGGGTGGGGGTGGAAAGCCTGGGGTTCCCACAGGCACCTCTGCACACCCCCTGCAGGCCCTCCTGGGGCTCCCAACACGATGGGCCTGGGATGGCCTTACTGATCGGTCACTAGCTGACTCCAACCCCTGGCCCAGACCTCTCACCTTCCTGGAATGCTGAAAGGCCTGGTGAGCTCTCCCCCTACCAGGAAGGGCACAGCCAGGAGTGACCTGCCAGGTCTCACTGGGCTGTCTCGGGTGTGTAGAGGGTTTTCCCTCTTCACTTCTCTAGGTGTTCTTCAGCCAGGAAGCTAAGGCTTTGTGTCTGAATCCCCTCCTCAGAAAGGAAGGCAGAAGGGAGCTAACATTTCCTGGGCTCTCCCTGTGTCCAGGTGCTTTAGGTGCCTTATCCTTGAGAGCCTCACAGTTACTGTCTTATCTGCCAGGGCTGCTATGACAAACACCACACACTGGCTGCTCAACAAGAATTTATTGTGTCACAGTTTTAGAGGCTACGAGTCTCAAATCAAGGCACTGGCAAGTCTATGCTTTCTTTCCAAAACCTGTAGCATTCTGACACTGGCATGCTGCAATCCTTGGGGTTCCTGGGCTGCCATCTCTGCCTCCATCACATGGCAACTCTCTCCCCTTGTGCCTGCTCCTCCGGTTTCCACTGACCTCCAGCTTCTTCCTGTGGCATTCCCTGACCGATTGGGTCTGAATTTCTTCTGCTCGTAAAGGACTCCAACAATATGGATGATGGCCCACCCTGATTCAGTTGATTCAACTGAGCCACTCCTAAACAGGATCTTAGACGATCCTATGCACAAATGAACCCACATCTTAACTTATAACGCATCTTCAAGGGGTCCTATTTACAAATGTTCACAGGCACAGGAACGCAGGTTAAGATTAAGCACCCATCTTTGGATGGGGTACGTGATTCAATCTACCATGGATCCCCAATGGGCAAATGTCATTATCCTATTTAACTGGCAGGACTGAGGGAGAGACCTGGTAGGGAACCTGTCCCATCAAGGTGAAGAGTAGCACCTGGTGGAACTGACCCCTATATCACCCCACATCACCCCTCCCGAGGAGTGGCCCCAAGTTGAGTCCTCCTACAGCACCCCAGATGGCACCCATTGGACATCCCTTTGGGTAGAGAGAGAAACTGGTTGGGGATAAACCTGAAGAGAAAGGAGAAGTCATCTCACCAAAATATTTGGATGCTCTGTACTGCCATAACCTCTGGCTCTCGGACTGTGGGTTTCGTGAGGCAATTTGGCCTTGCCAGACCTCTGTTAGAGGGGGGGTGGCAGTGGGATGGGTGGTCACCCCTGGCGAGTTTTCTGACAGGAACAGAGCAGCTCCAGATGGGAGGGGAGGCCATTTGTTCCGGTTTGCTAATGGTGCCATCATGCAAAAAAAAAAAAAAAACAGAAATGGATTGGCTTTTATAAAGGGGATTTATTTGGCTACAAATTCACAGTCTAAAGGCCATGAAAATGTCCAAATTAAGGCATCAAGATGAGTATATCTTCACCGAAGGAAGGCCAATGGCATCCGGAACACCTCTGTTAGCTGGGAAGGCATGTGGCTGGCATCTGCTGATCCCGGGTTGTGTTCTAGCTCTTCTGTGTCCTTCAAAATGTTGGTCTTGGGGTGTGTTGTCCTCTCTTAGCTTCTCTGGAGCAAACTCTGGGCTAGCATTTCCAAAGTGCCAGTAAAAGTCTGCTTTCAATGGCTGTCTTCAAAATCTCTCCCTCAGCTGTTCTCCAAAATGTCCCTCTCAGTTGCTCTGAGGTTCTTCTGTCTGTGAGCTCTTTTAGAGGATTCCAGTGATTAAATGAAGACCCACCCTGAATGGGCAGGGTCCATATCTCCATGGAAATAATTTAATCAAATGATTCTCCCACAGTTATTGAGTCACAGCTCCATGGAAACAGTCAGATTCCAACCTAATCAACATGAATACATCTGCCCCCACAAGATTGCATTAAAGAATATGGCTTTTGGGTGGGTGGTGAGGTTCATGGTGCTACCGCTGAAGATCCTCTGATCTCTAGAGATGCCATGGGCTAAAGGAAGCTCCAAATTTGACTTTGCTATAACTTCACCGCCATTCCCCATAATACCCCATCTCCCTTCCTATTCGTCATTCCCCAACTGGGGTCCCCTGGTCTAAGTCTGCTCCCTTGGGGTTCCAGAAGGCTGGAGCAGGACAATAGCCCACAGGTGCCTCAGGCATAGGGTCCCACCCTCCTGCCCAGGTGTCAGCACCCACAGAACCCCCTGACCAGGACCATGGAATGTGCTTCAAACCCTCCCTTGAAGACAGTTGGCCCATGGGCAACTGAGTCCTCAGTTCTGGATGGGAAAGTGGGTGGTTCTGGGGTCCTCATAGCAGGTGTCAGCTACAGCTCCTCTAGGTTCTTCTCTGACTGGTGGCTTGGAAATGGTCACCCACAAATCCACCAAGAAAAGGGAAGGAATATCCAACAGGTGACGTTGACTTGGGATTTGAATTGTAGACTATGGAAACTTTGGAAATCTGGGCGAGTCATTTGGATTTTAAACTTTTAACATATTTTGCAAATGATTAATGTTCTATTTTCCAGTGCCTAGGACCAACCTGTCTATTGCCTATTGGTTTCTGGGATATTCAAAAGGCAGATTTTAGACAAGTTACAAAACAAAACCCATCTATAACTCAAGTAGGAGGTGATTACGGTATGAGTAAGATTTTATGAGGGCAGGGCCAATGGAAGGGACCCTGAAAAACAAATAGATTTATGGAAAGGAATAAATATCTGTCCTTGAAAGAAAAATTAATGTTCAAATACACTGAGAGCCAACATGAATAAACTGTATCTTTAAAACCTTCTACAGACCCACACACAAACATAGCCAAAAATGATACAATGCGTAAAGCCAAAAACTTGAGTGGGAGAGAAAGTTAATAACGATAATTAAATGGGTAAATATGTGTTCTGCCAAAAGTTTAGCAATGTTGTAATCAATTAAGAGTTTCTCAGAGGTACTCCATGTGAAACCTCTGGTTCTTAAGGAAATATGGTTAGCTTTCAACTCGAACAGTGCAAGCAAAAGAAAAGTATTTGTGGCGTCTGGCTTTATTCCCAAAGTCTCCGGATGGAATAAAAGGGTGATGGAAAGGGAGAACAACAAGGAATACAAAGGAAACTTCGGCTGGGCCAAAGGCTTCAAAATGGTCTGCCAAAGAAATCTTTACAGGAAGCAGTAGTCAAAGGTGACATCGCTCCACGCTGGATTACAAGAGTAGGACGAGCAAATTACAGGAAGAGTGGGTTATGCCGACTCTTCATGCTGTTACGAAGCAAAGAAGGTAGCCCTATGACTGCAAAAACGTCCAGCTCTTCCTCCCCAGCTAGCATGCCTGGCGAGAAGGAGCTGTCAATTTAAGGGACTCAACCAGGTCTAAAGAGCAGATATATTAACGGCAAGGGATGGAGCGTAGCAGAGAAATAGAGGCTTTTAGGGAAATAAAGTTGAGCCTGGGGATGGGTAAGGGGCACAGAGCCCTTTTACTGTAAACCAAGCCCCCCAAATAAATCCAGCAATACTGAGAGGATGAAGCAGCCAACTCAACGAGTCTAGGAGCAGAGGATTTGCTCCAAACCCCCTGGGCTGATGACCCCAGGGCCTTAGCTCAGCGGATCCTGTGGGCAAGGGCTGCTTTGTAAAGGTGAAGACACCGCCCCTAGGAACCTCCTCTGCTGATTGGCCCAGAGTGTGAAGACTGGGCTACTTGGGTCTGAGCCCCAGCAAGCCCTGATCTCCCACCTTGGTTTTGGGTGGGGCATTGGGATGGCAGCGCTCTGCTCAGGCAACATGTCTAAAACCACGGAACCCCAAAACTCATGCAAGCCTCTCTTCACACCTCCACACTGCCTCCCTGTCCTTCTGATTCCTTCCCAGTGAGCCACAGGAAGAAGGAAATAGGTGCACTTGCCTCTGTGGCCCCCACAGAGGGTGAGACCCTGCTCAGGGTTCCTAAGGCCAGACAGAACAGAGTATGGCTGGTGCCCAGTATCCATCCAACACATCAGGAACCTCAGGCAAGGGGGTGCTGCTGACATACGTACCCCAGGAGTAGGATGGGGAGAGGTCTGCAGACCCCAGAGACTCCCAGGAGAGGCGATCTCCCAATAGGGGGCAGCACCTGGCACCCCAGAAGCACATTCTGTAGAGGAAGAGCATGTTTCCTTCATATTTTTACTTTTTCATAACCCTACTTCACTCTGTGATTTGGGGCACAGGCACTGAGTACGACAGACCAAAGCTGAAACTTGTTCCTGGCCTTCCTAGAGAGATGACCGTGGGCAAATCACTATACCTGAGTCTCAGATTTCTCGGGCGAATGGTGGTTGGAGGCTAGCTTCCGAGTTGTCGAGATCGGTGCTCCACTCTCTCGGAACACATGGAAGGGTTCCATTTTCCTGCTTCCTTAGGCAGGGTTGTACATCTCCTTCTGACTCAAAGGGCTGTGACACAAAGGTGAGATGTGTCTCTTCTGGGTCATATCATTGAAAGATTTGTTTTGTTTTGTCTTCTTCACAATTCGCTTGAGGGAAGAACTGGTTCAGGTGTGTAGAGCTGTGCCTAGGTGAACCCAACTGGCCATTAAAATGGCTTGTAAACACATGGCATTCACATGTTCGTGTGCACACACACACGCACACACACACAGCAGTTCCGGAATGGGATCTGATGGGGACCATCCCTGATTTGAGTACTGCTAGGTAGCCCTGGCTTATACATGCCTGGCTGGTCATTCCTGTTAGTATTTTAGAAGTGCCCATGAGCCCTTGGGACAAATGGGCCTGGTCAGGGTGGATGGATGGCTCCAAATAACAAATAGGCATGGCAGATTTCCCCGGGGCAAATTAGGGAGTGGCTAAAACATACCTCTACTGTGATTAGAATATTTCCATTGGTTCCCAGAGAGGGATTGGCCCCTGGCACTGAAGTTCTTGGGAAATGGACCTGCACCCACCCTTAGTTCACAGGTCATGAATAGAGCTTGCTTTAGCACAGAGGTTCCAAACTGGGTTCTATGGGTTGCTTTGAGTGTCCTTCCAAATAAATGTAAATTGCGTGCCAACAGGAATTTTTGGTGGAGAGTATAGATAGCTCTATTGGCGTCTCAAAGGAAATCTATGACCCCCTCCTCCAAAGTTTAAGAGCAAGTAGATCAAGAGGTTAATGCATTTTAGGGAAGAAGGATTTTGGGTCAAACGAGCAAAGAAACTGAGCAAAGATACTCTTTGCCAATTGTTGCATAGATAGGCTGTGTGAAGCCAATTCTAGTCACTTGATTAAAATTATCATTACTTTCCTTGCAATCCTTGGACCAAATTTTCCCTTGTTACCACTTTTTCTAGCCAAATGGTGCTTTCTTCCAAGTGCCTGGAGGTGCCTCTCAAATTTTGGAGGGTGGCCAATGCCACGACTTCGAGAACATACTTACTCTTTCCGGGCATGACAAGGGCCGGGAGGGGGTAGCTTATCACCATGTCCCCTTGTTTTTCCCACATTGTTCTGTGGAGTGTTACAGATTTTCATGTTTTATTTTGTTCTGTATCTCATTTCCAAAAAGGATTTGAAGTCTCTGATTTTGTCAAGATGCAGGGTATGAATACTTTGTAGATCTTACAAATGTTATTTCACCAGAATGTTCAGGGAAGGCCTAGGATACCCAAGAATCTGTTAACAAAATTGCCTAATTTGCTAAGGATTAACCAGAGAAACTTTTCCATTTGCTTCATTGTGGAAAATCCAAAAGGCATGTGTTTGTGTTCTGCCTTGGAAAATAAGGACAGGCTCCACAATGGATTATTTTATTGGAGGGTTGGGATGGTTTCCTTGAAATTTGGATGGTCTTTGGGCAACCATTGTAGGGTCTGCCTCCTCTCTGGTGACAGGAGCGTGGGCTGTTTCAGTTTACAGTGGTTTTTGCTGCTGTTGTTTAATTACATTATTTTTTAAAATTTATTTTGAAATAACTTCAAACTTACAGGAAAATTGCAAAAATAATACATAAACTTACATAGAACTCCAATATACCCCCTCAACCAGATACACAGATTTACTAACTTTTAGCATTTTGTGACATTTATTATATCATTCATCCTTTATACTTCCTGAGAACAAGGACACTCACTATGTAACCACCTTGTATACAACTGTCAAGTACAAGATATTTAACGTTGATATAAAGCATACAGCCCATAGTCCATTTTTTTTCAGTTTTCCAATATCCTTTTTCCTGGGTTGGAAGATTTTTTTTTAAAAAATTATTTTGGCAACATATATGCAACCTAAAATTTCCTTCTTTAACTATATTCATATATATAATTCACAATGTTGTGCTACCATCATCATCCTCTACCATCCTCACCATACTGACCAAAACTTTTCAGTCACCTCCAATAGAAATTCTGTACCAATTAAGGTTCAACTCCCCATTCCCTACCCCTCCCCAGTGCCTAAGAACTGGATTCTAGTTTCTGACCCTATGAATTTGCTTATTCTAATGATTTCATATCAGTGAAATCATGCATTATTTGTCCTTTTGTGTGGGGCTTATTTCACTCAACATGATTTCTTCAAGGTTCATCCATGTTGATTGAGGTATCAGAACTCTGCTACTTGTCACAGCTGCAGAATATTCCAATGTATGTACACACCGCATTTTGTTTAGTCATTCATCAGTTGATGAAAACTTGGGTTGCTACCATCTTTGGGCAAGTGTGAATAATGCCATGATGAACATCAGTGTGCAAATATCTGTTTGAGTCCCTGTTTTCAATTCTTTTGGGTATGTACCTAGAAATGGGATTGCCAGGTCATATGGTAATTCTATACTTAACTTTCTGAGGGAGCGCTAAACTATTTTTCACAATGGCTACACCATTTTACATTCCCAACAGCTATGAATGAGTGTTCCTATTTTTCCACATCATCTCCAACACTTGTTTTGTTTTTTGTTTTTTGTTTTTTTTTTTAATAGTAACCATTCTAGGGGTTTTGATTTGCATTTTCCTAATAGCTAATGATGTTGAGCACCTTCTCATGTGCTTTTTGGACCTTTGTATACCTTCTTTGAATATATGCCTATTTAAATCTTTTGTCCATTTTTTCATTGGTTTGTTTGTCTTTTTGTTATTGAGTTGTAGGATTTTTAAAATAAATTCTGGACATCAAGCCCTTGTCAGATATGTGGTTTGCAAATATTTTCTCCCATTCTATAGGTTGTCTTTTCATTTTCATGATAAAATATTTTGATGCACAAAAGTTTTTAATTTTAATGAGGTCCTATTTATCTATTTATTTTTTGTTTTGTTGCTTGGGCTTTTGGTGTAAGGTCTAAGTTATGTACATTCTTGATATGAGTTTGTTTAATTGTGGTAACTCTCTTTTTCATTACAGGAGAATCTTACCCCCAAGATGAGCTTTTTTTTATTAAGTTGCAGTTGGTTAAGATTTTTTGCTATGGTACAACCTTGGAGCTGAAGAGGCCAGAAGCATGAGGACTACAAGCTCCTGCTGGCCCCTGATAGGAACACACTTGCCTACATTGGCTGGGGATGGGTTTAAGATAGAAATACACTTCTCCACATTAAAGCTAGACTTCTCTAGCTCCCAAAGAGGGAGGCTGTTTGCCCTTGTCCAGGGGGTCTCCTCTAACCTATGTCTTTTGGATTGTTTTCCCCAGGAGTGTAAATAAGGATGGTTCTCAGACCATAGCTTCTGAGTCCTTGTATTGAGAGGTGTGTCAGTGTCTCACACAATCATGTCTCTATGCCCGTTTCCTCTCTAGCTTCCTGGCTCAATGCAGTAACAGCCACTCTTCTCTGAGCACAGGAACCAGAGTTGTCCCTTGTCATTGCTCACCTTAGTCTTCTCAGAGAACATCAGGTGCTGCCCAGTGAAGTCTAGGAGCTAAAGACATTGCAACTTCTCTGCTCTGGCCATCGTGTCACAGGCAACCATCTGACCCACTCAGCTCAAAGCCCTGGTGAGCCAGCCTTGTCCTAGGGCCTGTGATCTGAGTCAGTGGAGCTACGAAGAAGGGGAGATCCAGAAGGTGGATTAGCAGATGACAGGAGTCAGGAGCAGAGCTTGAACCAAGGTCCAAACTCAGAAACATAAACTTGGGTGGATGGAAACCTGTCAGGTGGATCTATGGTGAGTGAGCAGCTGCTGGGCATCCTCAAGGTGCCTTCATGGATGATGGGGGTGAGGTGGGGAGGGGAGGTCTCTGGTTAAAAAGTCCAGCAGCCAAATAAACAAACACCAGCATGACCATTCTAACCACTTTGGATCTCTTGGGTCAAAGTCCATTGGAGGTTTAACTGGATCGTCATGGCGTACAAGTAGACATAATTAGAGCCCACTGTAGACCTTACAGCCCAATGATCTCATGCAATAGACAAGGAGATGGACACTCAGAGAAGCTGTGTGAGGTGTCCAGAAACCTCTCACCACTTGGTGGCACATCAGGTCCAATCTCCTCACTCCTGTCCAACTCTCTCTCCCCCACACAAGACGGTCCCATGTGCTGCATCAGCACATTGTCCCAAGTTTGATTATGGCCACTTTCTTGTCTTCAAAGCACAGCAGACTTAGTGACTTGTGCCTGGACTATTTTTCTGAGGAGTTTTAGAATATGTTTACTGGATCTTCTTAGACTTTTGGGGTATTCCTAACCTTAGTTCATCCCTCTCATCTGTTAGCCATCCCTTATGAGAAGTTACATCAACTTTCATTTTTTAGAGTCACCAGGAGAGTCACATCCTCCACTTTCATCAGCCAACCTCTTAGTGCCTGCTAATAGCCGATTTAAAGAGAGGGGGACCCAGGCATCAGATCCAGGCCAGCAAGCTTGGACTGGCCCTGTGTATCTGTAACACACATTTGATAAATGCTGTGAGGCTGTTCTCTGACTCCATCTTGGCCAAAATGTGACTACGAAAGACCACGGAACAAAGCCAAGTTAGGAAGACTCCAAGTTAACTGTGGTTTTAGTAGTACTGGACCAGAGCAAAACAAAAGGTGGCTAAGGATGGGGGGAAGAGACTGGGCTGTGATACTTCATTTCAGAGAGGCAGCATGTCAGCCCCCTTCTGTGCTGTTCATGTCTACAGGAGACATACCCTTGGTGAGATTCATGGAACACTTGTTTCTTCTCTCACCTTCTTCAGTGTGTGCACTACCTGAGGCCTCTTTTAGCACTTGCTTCCTCTCTGTCCTCAGCATCCAAGAACATTCAGGATTCAGAGAGGGTTGCCTCTGCAAGGCCCTCTTGCTTTGCTATTTCTCAGGAGCTCAGATTCAAAGACACTTTATGAGCTGAATGGAAGCAAGTCTCTGCCGACACAGTCTCAGTCTAGAAGAATGGAAACTAGTGCCTTGTCTTCAAGGACATTCTTAGGGGTGAACATCCAATCCACAGTGTGTATTGAGTGAGCACACAGTGTTGGAAGGAATAAAAAAAAAAGTCATGTAGCATTAATTGAGTTCCAACCCCATGCCACAATGCTAGGCACCTTACCCTATGGTGTCGTGTTTAATACTCACAAAAATCCTCTAAGTTAAGTGCCGTTATCACCCCTACTTGAGAGATGAGAAGACTGGGACTTAGCAGGGGTAAGCAACTGTCCCCAGGGCACATAGTACAGGGACCAGACGAGACTCAAACCTGGCTCTGGATTATCCCAGTGCCCATGTCCTTCACATGACATTGCCAGCCTCCTTGTGACAGATAATAATGGCTCTGAGGGTTCAGAGCAAGTGGTGGTTTTCAGGTGGGTGTAGAAGCAGGTCATATCTTAAAACCAGGTAAAAAATAAGCAGAGAAAATGGAGGGGAATTCCAGGTGGGGTGGAATAGCAGGATCAAAGACATGTAACTGGTTTGATGGACGGACAGTAAACAAGTTTCACCAGACTCAAGCAGTGTTTCTCTACAGGAGAACCCCTGGCATCGGGATGGATCATTGTTCAGTACGTGGGACTATCTGGGGGCATTTGAAGGCAAATCACATACCTGGAAACTGCCCACTAAATGCCAGTAGCCATCTCCATCATTGTGACAGCTAAACTGCTTCCACACATTTCCAAACACCCTCTAGGACACCCCTTGTTGAGAACCACCAAAGCAAATGACTATTAGAAATCAGGCTGGGACTGTTATTGGGATCAGACTAAAGAAGCCCTTGGAAGCCAGACAAACAGGATTGGCCTTGATCCCAAGGCTGATGGGAAGTCATGGAAGGTTTGTGAGCAACGAAGAGTGTGTGGGGCAGTGAGGAGAGGCGCTAGAGTGGAGGAGTTTCTGGAGAAGAGGAAACCCCAGACTCAAATGAGAGAAGATTCTCAAGTTTTGAGAACAGCTGTTAGTCACCTACTGCCTAAAGTACTGTGTGCAGTCTCGTATCCATATGAGAAAGAAGCCAACAACACAGTGAATAGAGGCGATACCAAGACAGAAACATAGGGGAACTCCTTAGTCAATCTCCAGAGGAATCTGGGGCTCAGGACATGATGGGGAATCAAGATGATATAATAAAGAAATATGCTACTCTGATATTATCAAGGAAGGAAGCAGGGAAGGAGGGGAGGAAGGAAGGGAGGATGGAAGGAAGGGAGGAAGGAAGGAAAGAAGGAAGGAAAGAACAGCAGGAGGGATGGAGGAGGGAAGGAGGGAGGGAAGGAAAGAAGGAGAGAGGGAGGGAGAGAAGGGGGAGAAAAGGAAGGAGGGAAGGGAGTAAAACTGGAGGAAAGATGACTGGGAGGCTTGCCAGTTATTATTTCTCTTGTGTTTTAGCCCAGTTTATTTAGACTGTCTCTGAGCCTGTAGTCTTTTGTCCAAGAGGTCATCACATTTTATTTCGTAAACTTCTTCTCAGGATGGATTTGCAAACAAGGAATGTGCTGTACCAGCTGTGAGCCTGAGACCTCAAGGAGCACACATCCACACTAACAGGTTCTCAGAAGCCACAACCCTTGAGCTGTGAGCTCGTCAGGCAGAGAAGAGCAAAGTCTCTGAGAGGAAGCATATGCCCTCTGGAGTCCACGTAGAGGCATGGGGCCAGATGTCTGAAGACATAGCTATTTCCATCAGATCCTTGGTTGTCCTTTGAGACTACTGGGCATCACTCTCTGGCCTGGAAAAGATGCTGCAGTTGCTTGTGTTGCAGTTATCAGGCAGCTTCAAGAATGATGTATAGTTTTGTTTATAAGGAAAAAATGCCAAGCCCCCAACAAACTTCCCAGAACAATGATTGTAACTCATGGCAAGACAGAGCATGTGAAGTTTTTCTGGCGCCTTGACTTAGGTTGTTGATGTAGAACTTTGTGGAATTTTCTTTTTCACCCTCTGAGAAAGTTACAGTTTTAACCAATAATTCTGATTTTAAAAAATGAAATTAATGTTCCTTTGGGGAGGATTCAAAGGAATCCTAACCTGAGATCAGTGTTTCTAAACAACCTCTTTCACTCCACTTCAGCTAAGTCATTATTTTGCATCCAAAGTGGAGCCTGATTTTGTAATGTGTTATTGTGCTGATATTGGTTTTCAACCCAGAGGGGATGGTGTGATCCTTGTGTAATAAAATTTTAATTTTCCCAAGTCCTAATAACTCTCACAACTATATGACAACAGAGCAAATTTCACTGTGTATTTAGTGAAGAACAACTCCTAGGAACATATTCCAAACTTTCATCATTTCTGAAATTTTTTTGACCATTATGTCTTCAAATACTGATTTTGTCCCATTCTTTTGCTTCTCTCCTTTGAATTCTGATTAGATGCATATTGATCTTCTCACTCCATCTTCCACATCTCTCAACCTCTCTTCCACATTTTCCATTGCTGGGATGTCTATTTTTTCATTCTAAATAATTTCCGCTTGCCTAGATTCCAGTTCTTAAATTCTTTCTTCAGCTTTTTCTAACCTTTTGTTAAACCTGTTCACTGAGTCCTAAATTTTGATTGTTCTATTTTTTAATATCTAGAAGTCTGTTTGGTTCTATTTTGAATCTGCTATGTCACTTTTTATTGTTTCCTATTCTCTGCAGATATTTTTAAGTTTTAATTTTTTTAACATTGCAAGTATAGTTATTTTATAATCTGTGTCCGATGACTCTAATATCTGACATTTTTGCAGGTCTTTTTCTGCTATCCACTGTTTCTACTGGATCTCACTCATGGTTCCTTGTTTCCTTATATGCTTGGCTATTTTTTATCAGGCTGCTCATTGTCTTTGAAAAATTATCTGTGGGATGACCTGCGTTCCTTCAGGATTTAAATTTCTTTCTGCCAGTTGCATAGTGTCACTATGAGTCAGGGATCACTTTAAACCAAATTCACATGAGATTAATTTGGGACCATCCTAGAAATGTGAATTTGGATGCAAACACATTTATGTTTGGAAATTCTTGGAGGATTTTCCCTCTTCTCTGCTCAGTGCCTCAACAACATTCATTAAGTTCACTGAGTTGGATGGGGGAGGAGAATTACTTCTAGATCACCCTTTTCCTGAGGGGATTGATTTTTAGGCTCATAGCTTAATGTGGGGAAACTCTCTTATTATAGTCCTCACTTTTAACTTTGCCCCCTCACCAAGATGGGATCAAGTGAACTTTGCCTGGATTGTCAAATGCCTTTGAAGCAAAAGCAGCTCCATTATTCCTCTTATCTTTCTGGGATCCCTCTTTACTGTAGATGAATTCTTACATTTGTTGACTTTTTGTTTCCTACCATTTTTGACCAGCAAAATGGCAAATTGAATACATCTAATAAGTCTAATATCTAGCCAGCCTTTGGATGCTTTAAAGAAAATGTTTCTTCTATTTTTATCCAGCATTATTAGCTGTCTTTAGCAGGATGGTTGGCCCAAATAATCTTTCTGTCTACTGGGGTGAGTAAAGCAGAAAACAGAAACACAACGAAAATAGGAAACAAGTGATCCAACACAGCAGAGAGGCAAAGGCTAATGTGAACAGAAGTCCGTGATTACAGTTATTAGTTGGCTTTCACAGCAACCAGTCCAGTTTGCAGCAAGAAGATAGAGGGTCATGGGAAAGAAATCTCCAAGAAAGAAAAAAAATGGAAAGATTATCTGGTGTTATTTAAATATATCAAGAAGAGAATGAATCCAGATGAAGGATAACAAACAAATTAAGCAAAACAAAATGAGGCAACACACAGGCATACATACACAAAACAACAACAACAACAACAAAAACCCCAAACACTGAAGCCATTGCTAACTCCAAGGGAAAAGCTCTACAGCCAAGAAAGATGGTTATAGCCATATGTGTATGGCTCAGCTATAAATAATATTTATATAATGACTATATGGATATGAAAATTGATTTATTCTGAAAAAATCATGTTAGAAAAATGGAGTCTATCCCCATACATGGGAGGGTGCTGTAAGAGAATTCAACTTTTATTTTCCATTGTAGGAAGTCAGAAGAAAATATTTAAAACTAAAAGATGTAGAGATGCCAGTATAAACATGACAGTTAGAAATATGAAAATGTCAGAAGAAACAGCTGCAGAAGAAACAGCTAAAAGTGGCAGCATCTGAGGAGACAGAATCAGAAATGAGTGTGGCAAGGAACTGCTGTTTTAAATTATAAGTCTTATGGTATTATTTCCCCTTGTAAACAATGTGCTTTTATAACTAAGATAAAGATAATAATTAAATTAAAAATGATTATTAGAAATAAAGGCAAAATTGTCTTTATATGCAGTTGTGATTGATAACATATCTTGAAAACCCATGAAATGAATTAAAATATTAGTATTGATAAGAAAATTTAGTGAGCTGACTGAATACAAGGTAAATATACCAAAAAAATAGCCTTTCTCTGTATTAAAAATGCAGAAATTAAAAAGGAAAGATCCCACTCATGTTACTGATAAAATTGTAAAATTCATAGTAATAAATCTAACAAAAAGGAGATAGCACCTATTGAAGAAAATTATGCAGTTTTATTGAAGGAATTAAAATAACTGTGGTAGAGACATACCGTGTTTCCACATATAAAAACAAAAGTGTGTAAAAATAAAAATAAAATGCAATTGCAAATGGAATTCCAAGGTTATATCTTGGAACTGAACGAATACACTTTAAAAGTAATATAATAAAATAACTGTCTGAGAATAGTCAAAGAACACTTTGTAAAAGAATGTTTTAGGTGGAATTATTTAGCTCATCAGCTGTTACAACTCACTAGAAAATTGCTTTAACAAAACAGTATAATATTGGCATAAAAATAATCACATAAATCAGTGAAACAAAATGAAGTTCAGAAATATTAACATTTTCTTTATCTTCTTTGGCTTGTTTCACTTATTGTATTAGGCTGTATTACTTCATGTTTTCAAAAATCTAATAAGGATAATTAAATAAAAATCCAATGATGTATTTTTATTTATGTACATTTTAATGTTTCTTTAGAAAAGCAACAGTATTTTTGTCAATGACTTTCTCTTTTACTGCATGTGTTCTTCTTTTCAAAATTCCAACACTCATTGTCAAGTATCCAATAACACAGAAATGTATTGAGAAAAATATGCAAGTCCCTCTTCAAGATCAAACTCCAGTTCCCTCCCCGGAGGCAATTTAGGGAGTATCCTTCCCATCGATTATTAAGATTGTTTTGCATGGTTTCAGCTTGCACAGTCATTTTTATGGTCCCTCACTTCCATACAAAGCAAGGCCTGTCTGTATATATATTTAAGGTGGTGTACTTTTAAAAGAATCATTCTGTGCTTATTGTTTTTCAACTTCTGATTTTTTAAATATAAACTTTTTAAAAATAATTCAACAGAAGTAAAGATTATTAAATGTCAAAATTCTTCATTCCCAATGCCAATCTTCCCACCTCACCTTCAATTTCATTTTTCTTGCCAGAGTAACACTTAGATGGGACTCATTCTGATTCTTTTCATTGCTAATAACTTACATAAATGATTCATTAAAAATGTATTATTTTGAGGCTCTGTGTTTTTCATTTAAGAATATGTCTGTGGAGAGAGGCTAAGCCTGCTTATGATTGTGCCAAAGAGTCTCCCCTGAGTACCTCTTTTGTTGCTCAGATGTAGCCTCTCTATCTAAGCCAAATCTGGAGGTGAACTCACTGCCCTCCCCCCTACGTGGGATCTAACACCCAGGGGTGTAAATCTCCCTGGCAATGTAGGATATGACTCCCAGGGATGAAACTGGACCTGGCATTGTGGGATTGAGAAAGTCTTCTTGACCAAAATGGGGAGGTGAAATGAAACAAAATAAAGTTTCAGGGGCTGAGAGATTTCAAATGGAGTTGAGAGGTCACTCTGTTAGGCATTTTAGCTTTTAGTGTATTGGAATAGCTAGAAGTAAATACCTGAAACTATCAAACTGCAATGATTGTATAACAGTGTAGCTTACAAGGGGTGACAGTGTGATTGTGAAAACCTTGTGGCTCACACTCCCTTTATCCAGTGTATGGATGGATGAGCAGAAAAATGGGGACAAAAACCAAATGAAAAATAGGGTGGGATGGGGGGGATGATTTGGGTGTTCTTTACTTTTATTTTTTATTCCCATTTTTATTCTTTCTGGTGTAAGGAAAATATTCAAAAATAGATTGAAGTGCTGAATGAACAACTATATGATGGTATTGTGGATGATCGTATGGTATATGAATATATCTCAATAAAACTGATTTTTTTAAAAAAATAATATATCTGCGGCGTCTTTCGACTTCCATATACTTAGAACCAATTCATTCTCGGGAAGGGCTGGAGATATTTCACAGTAGGAGCGCATCAACATTTATTTTGCCAGTCCCATCCTGATGGACATTTAGGTTACTCCAGTTCAGCTATTACCAGCTGCAGGGCAAGTCCAAGGACTGGGGTAAGCTTCATTTCTAACTGTGGGATTGCTGGCCCATTGGCTCAGTCCCCTCCAAACAAGGGGTCCCATTCTGCATTCCACCAACAGCACATGATGGGTAGATTTCCTCCGCACCCTCACCTACTCGGGGTGTCACCAATCTTTCAAATTTTTGCCCATACAACAGACTTAAAAATGTCACCTCATTGTTTCAATTGACACTTCTGTGAGCAAGTCTTCATTGTTTATTCACCACTTGTATTTTTTCTGTGAATTTCCTCTTGATATCTTCTGCCTATTTATTCTGCTGGGCTGTTATTTTTTCTTTCATCAATTTTCAGGGATTTATTATCATTTGTAACTTGAACATTGTCTTTTATATATTTTACAAATATTTTCTGAGTGTCCCTCATCATTAAACCTGGCAAATGATATCACCAATGTATAGAAGCTTTAAAAATTGCTGGTAGTCAAATCTGTCGATGTTTTCTTTTATGGATAATGCATGTGATACCTTGCTTAAAAAGACTTTTTGAATATCAAATATGAAGATATTTCCCTATACATTTTTCTTATGATTTTTTTCTATATTTAATTCTTTAATCCATCTGAATTTTATTTTTGTATATAGTTGTATATATTAGAGGTCAAAGTAATTTGTTTTTAAATACTAATCATCATGTCTTAATTTATTGAACATTCTATTCCGTCTCCACTAATTCAAAATGACACCTCTGTTATGTACTAAATTCCCAGATAGTCCTGAGTCTGTTTCAAGACTTGCTGTTCTTTTCCATCCATTTATTTGTCTATTCCAGTGCCAATATAACAATTTTTATATTGCTATAAACTTATAGAATATTTTAATATCTAGTATGTCAAGAAACCTTCATTTTTCTTATTTTTCAAACACTGTCAGATATATGTTACATAGACTCAGTTTTACAAATTCCTTTGGGATTTTGGTTGGGATTTTGTTGAATTTGTGACTCATTTTGGGGAGACCTAATCCCTTTAAAAATTGAGCATTTACATTCACGAGCAAGGAGTTATTTGGGCCTTTTTTTAAATGTCCTTCAGTTAATGTTTATAATTTTCTTCATGTAGACTTTATAATTTTCTATCTCCATGGGAGTTGTTTAATGTGTCATTTTCATGTTCTTTTGGACAGGGTTTTTCTTTCCCCTTTACAGTTCTAAGTGGTGATTCCTGACGCTCAGGAGTCCGTTGTTTTTCGTATGGATGCTTCTCTTAAAGTTCGTGAGATTTGCCCTCAGTTCTCCAGGTCTGATGAGTGAGCAGCTTGTTTCAGGTTCTGCACCATGGGGAAAGCAAAGAGGGGATGAGTCGGGGTGAGAAGTGGGAGCCTAAGGTCTCAAGTGGGAGCCTAAGAGCCTAAGGGTTGTTAGAAGCGTGGGATCTCTGGCCCTTCTCTAGATCTTCTGAGTCAGAACCTGCCCTGTAAAGAGCTCCCTAGGGGGATTTGTGTACACCCGGAAATCTGAGAAGCATTGGCTTATTCTATAGAGAATGTCTTCCAAATCAGGCTCTTATCCCTTGTTAGGTGACCCCCCTCTTGTGGGGTTGAGGTGCTGGGGGATGGCAATCAAAATGATTTCCTCACTTGTCTTCACGGAAGCTCTTGGACTTCCTCTTGACCCCCCTTCTTTTACAAAACAGAGTCATGGACACTACTTATAAATCTTCGCATTCTTTTGTTGTTTTATGATTCACTTACCAATTCAAAACTGAAGAGAGGGTGGATATACCTTCCTGGGAGGCACATCAAGGTACCTTGGGGACTGTAAAATCTATTATGAAATATTTCATACATGCCAAGAGTATGTAAATGTTGATGTATGCAATAAGGAATGACGTCGTGAATCCTCACGTACCCACCACCAAGCTCAAGGCATCCATATCTTTTAAGGACCTTCTCACATCTTCCTGATCTTGTTCTTTTCCTTCTTCTCCTCCGCCATATCTTGAATTGTATATCATTTCCCTACTTTTTATTATCTCTTTACTACATATGTATGTAGAGAGGCAATTTTTCAAAGAAACACACACCCATGGAGATTCTAACAGACTCCCCTTCCATCCCTTCCAGTGAGAATCTTGGCCATAATGAGCCAAGATTCCTGTTACTGCAGGAGTGTGTGGGGTACCCTAGGGTTTTGGAGTTGAAAACGGTTAAATCTTTATTGCTAATCCCAGAATTTATCTTATATTACAGTATTAGTTAGGGTTCTCCAGGGAAATATAACAGGCAGGATAAACACATATATGAAAATATTAAGAGATTTATTATAGATTGGTTCATGTTACCGTGGAAATTAGCAAGTCCCAATTCCAAAGAGCAGGCCACAATTTGGGAATTCCAGTGAAGGTTTTCCTTGAATTCCCCAGGAGAAGCTGACTGGCTGAAGTAGAGATGGAAATTCTCTCTTCTGACTCCTAAAATCCTCAGTTCTCCCTTGAAGGCCTTCAGCTGATTGGATGAGACATCTCTCACTGCTGAAAGCTATCTCCTTAGTTGATTTTAGATGGAATCAGCCATAGACACAATCAACCGACTGGTGATTTACATCCACGAAATATCTCCCAGTAACAATCAGGCCAGTGCTTGCTGGACCAAATAACTGGATACCATTACCTGCCAAGTTGACACGAGAACATAACCAACACAATTACTAAAGTACTTGGGTCTGTTTCTAGGCTTTTAAATTCTATTTCATCCATATGTTTATTTCTCCACTAGTACCTTGTTTTCTTAATGATTGTGGCTATAGGATGGGCTTGGCGTTAATATCTGATAATGAATCTTCCTTCTTTTTCAAAATTTTCTTGTTACTATAACCTTTTCTTTCTTTAAGAACTTTATATGAATGCTGTCAAGTCTCTCAGAAGACAGTTCTTGGAATTTTGATTGGAAGTACATTTATAAGTTAATTTGGGCAAAATTTTCATCTTTAAAGTATTGGATCTCCTCAACCTCAAACTCAGTGTGTTTCTTCATTTGTTCACATTTTATTTTATTTCTCAGTAGTGTTTTTTAGCTTTCTCAAACAAGCCCTGCTTTTTTCCTGGTAAGTTTTTCCTATGCATATTTTGATTTTTGATAGTGTGGTAAAGAAATATTCTTTTCCGTTTTATTTTCTATAGAGGAATGCTATTGATTTCTCTTTTTTTTTATTTTTTATTTTTTAGCTTGTCAGAGGTATCCATTCTTAAATGTTCAGACAGAACTTCCTAGTTCCTGGAATAGGTATCCCAAATGAGAGTAAGCAAAAGCTCTTTAAAATGGTGAAGTAATATGAGAATGTTAGTTGTTATTGTTATTTAAATTGATTCTAAATACTGGACCAGTTGTGTTAGTCAGGAAGGGCTGTGTCATCCTGTGGCAATAAATTAACTGTGTAATAAACAAAAGTTTATTTCTTAGTCACATAAGGTCCATAGTTCTTTTCCACCTGCTGACTCAGGGATCCAGGCTTCCTCCCTCTTGTTCCAGGTTGCTGTGAAAGGGAAAGAGACAGATGGAGGAGACTAACCATCTCTTATGGAAATAAAACCCACCCACTGGTGCTCAGGGTCCAGCATGAGTCATGTGGCCCCGATCTGAGCGCAAAGGAGGCTGGGAAACGCAGGAGGCTCACGGGCTCAGGTGAGCACTCAGGAGTGTGGCTGAGGTAAATAGACGCACGTGTGAGGTCAGCTGCCTGCACTGCCTTGGGAAGTTTCAGCCACAGAGGACAGGCCTTGCAGCTGCCGCCAGTGTGTGGGAAAGTGTACTGAACCCAAACAAGCTCCCAGGTCCAGGGCCTGTTTCTCATTCACACCCTTTGTCCGACCTGACTCAAGGCTTCAGCGTGAAACCATGGCCGGCTCTCTCAGTCCTTCAGCTTAGTCATCCACATCAGCTTCATCATGGGGGAATGGGTGGTTTCTGAGGAAGTATCTTTGCAGGTCACGGGCCAGTTGCAGGCTAAGGCCAGGAGAGGTCAACTTTTGGGAGAGAAAAGCAATCAAGTTTCAGGACTCAGCTCTTTCAGCTGCAAGCAACAGAAACCCACTCGAACGTGCCTTTTCTCTTCTCTCACATCCCACTTCTGACCCTGTTGGTTCTTCCTGAAGAATAGATCTAGAATCTTCCTGATTCCTATTACCTTCATTGGAGCCTCTACCGATTCTCACCTGAATTGTGTAGGAGCATCCCTGTTTGAATCTCCTAATCTCGTCCAGACAAATTGGCCAGCGTACTCGTTTTGAAAGCATAAGTCGGATGGACTCTGACCTCCCTCTGCCCTCTGCCCACTCTGCTCCAGTCTCTTGGCCTCTTTGCTCTCCCTTCCAGACTCGCTCCCAGTGGAGGATTTTGCACGTGCCGTTCCTTTCTCGTAAAGCACTCTTCCCTCGGATATCCGCGTGGCCTGCTCCCTCATCTGTTTGAAATCCACCTTCTTAACGTGAAGGCTTAATTCTCCCCCTGAGCACCCTATTTAATATGGCAACTTGCCATGGCCCCAATTCCCTTAACTCATTCTATTTCTTTTCCCCTCAGGGAACTTAAAAACTTTCCAACATACTAAACATACTATCTCATTGACTTATTGATTACATCTATTGTTCATCATCTGTTTCCCCATCCTTGAATGTCAACTCCATGACAGCAGGGGTCTTTGTTTATTTGTTCTCTGATCTGTCCCAAGCACCTAGATTGATGCCTGGAACTAATGGCTACTTAATAAATACTTTTTTGAATAAATGAATGAACAAAATCAGATCAAGTGAAAAGATTTTAAAAAAATAATAATACCACAGGAGGCTCACAGAAACCCAAGAAGAGGTGCCCCCAAACAGCTGAGCACTGTGGGAATTAGCCCAGGAAATGGGTTATTACTGGGGGAGCTGCCCTCTCTGTTTCTTGGTCAGAAGTGAGAGGTCCCCTATTTCCTCAGTGCTCTTTCTCCTCAGTCCTCTGGGCAGCTGTAACTGCTACAGACTCATGGATTCAAGGGGCTGGTGGATGAGAAGTGTTCAGCTCCCAGGCAGGTCTTGAATCCGAGACAAAAGCTTCTGCAGCCCAGGCCCCTTTTACCCCAGTTCCCAAGGCAGTGGTGAGGATCCACCTTGGGGGTCTGTGCCAGTTTGAATATATTGTGTCCCCCAAACGCCATTATCTTTAATGTAATCTTGTGCAAGGGCAGACGTTATCAGTGCTGATTAGATTGGAATTCTTTGAGTGTTTGCATGGAAATGTGCCCCACCCAACTGTGGGTGATAACTCTGATGAGATAATTTCCATGGAGGCATGGCCCCACCCATTCAGGGTGGGCCTTATCAGTGGAGCCATATAAACGGGCTGACAAACACAAGGAACTCAGTGTAGCTGAGAGTGACATTTTGAAGAGGAGCTACAGCTGAGAGGGACACTTTGAAGAAAGTACAGGAGCTGCAGATGAGAGACAGTTTGAAGACGGCCGTTGAAAGCAGACTCTTGCTCCGGAGAAGCTGAGAGAGGACAAATACCCCAAGTGCAACTAAGAGTGACATTTTTGAGGAACTGCAGCCTAGAGAGGAACATCCTGGGTGAAAGCCATTTTGAAACCAGAACTCTGGAGCAGATGCCAGCCACGTGCCTTCCCAGCTAACAGAGGTTTTCTGGATGCCATTGGCCATCCTCCAGTGAAAGTACCCGATTGCTGATGTGTTACCTTGGACACTTTATGGCTTTAAGACTGTAACTGTGTAACCAAATAAACCCCCTTTTATAAAAACCAATCCATCTCTGGTGTTTTGCATTCTGGCAGCATTAGCAAACTAGAACAGGGTCCTTCCCTCAAGTCCCCCTGCACTTTGTATTTAGTTCCAGCCCAGTGATTACCAGCTAGGCTTGCTCCTGTTTGCATGTCCATCCTCCCAGATACTGAAAAATCTTGTGTAGAGAATTCCTCGGGGTCCAGCATGGTAACGGTATACAGTAGGCACTCAATCAATGCTTGCTGCATCAGTGAATGAACTGGTGACTCAGAGCAGGGTGAGATGAAGCCCACAAAAGGGGTGCAGAGCCACAACCAACTGGAGTTGCGTTGAACAGGGACAAGGGTGCAGGACTCTTGGCCGGTCCTTCTGCTGGCCAGCTTGGATGGCCCAGGGCCATCGCTGCATGGGTGACAGAGATGCGGTCCCCACCCAAGGGCCCTTCCCAACATCATAGGAGACAACAGTGGGCTGGAAATACTTCCCACCTTTTCTCTTCTTCTTGGGAAATGTTGATGCCTTCATCTCTATGCATCAACACCCCTCCCTCCTAAGACTTGGCAAGAGTCATATGGGGACTCAGGATAGGTTTGCAGCCCTGCAAATTCCAAAGAAGAGAGGGGGATTTTGCCTCTCAGGATTATTTGGAAGCAGACCCATGAATGATCAGAGTGGGGCCTCAGTGCTTCTGGAAGAATGTCAGAAGCTCACATCACTATAGGCACAACCATGTACACTGGCCATGTGGTGTCCGAGGTTTTTGTGCTCTCCAGTTCTCCCTACAACTTGGTGGGCCAGGCCTGGTAGTCTCTCTTTTACAGATGGAGCTGCGGTTGAGCCTCAGAAAGCCCCTGGCTCTGGCTTTCTTGTCATTCCATATGACAGATGTTGGGGACCCATTCCTGAATAAGGACAGATCCCCTCCAGCTTGGAACCCACCGGAGCAACTGGTCTCTTTGTAGGACCCAGGCACCACTCATACCAAGACCTCCTGGTGTTCATTAAGATGCAGATCCCTTGGCCCCCAGAATCAGTAACTCAGGCATGGAGATAGGACCCATCTTTTTAAGAAGCCACAAAATAATTTTTAAGTACATTGGAATTTTTTTTAAAGCACATTGAAATTTGAGAACTTTCGGGACTCTTGTGGGAGAGAATGACTAACTGACAAATGATCACATCACCAAGTGATGACTCCAGCAGTGGACAGACGGCCAGCTTTGTCTGGGAGAAGAAGTGGGGTGATGGGGCAGACATCACAGAGGATGATGTTGGAGGGTGTCTTGCAGGATGAATAGGAGTTTGCTAGCTAGACACCTGGGGAAAGTGGATCCCATACAGGGGGAGGAGCATGAGGAAAGGCATGATGGTGGGAATCAGCATTGCAGTCTAGGACTAGCAAGTGGTTTGGTGTGGCTGAGGGTGAGAGAGCAAGGGGCATGGATGTGTTTTTTAGGAGTGGGTTGGGGAGATCCGGCAGGTGGAGATGGACATACATGGACATACAGCTTGGAGTTTGCTAGTGGGCAGACAGGAGAGAGGAATGATCATACACAGGTCCCGAGTGGTCCTGGGGCTCTGTGGCTGAGGGGAGAATGGAGGGGATGGATAAAGACTGGCAGAGTGAAGAGGAGAGCGAAAACAGTAGTCATGTGGAAGGCAAGGGAAATGCAAGCCCGTTGGAGGCTGGGTGGAGGGAGATGTGGGCTGGGCTGCAGGGAAATTGGGAGACAGAAGCCAGGTTTGGAAATACCGCTCTCAACAGTTCAGAAATGGCACAGAAACTCCCAGAAGGGACCACGACAAACATACTGCTGTACTTTTGGGGAGGTGAGTGCGTTTACACAAAAGTTGTCCCTACCTCCAACCTTCCCTGCAGAAACTGGTAGGTCATCAATTACCAAGAACAGTCAGCTCCAATGTTTCCTGTTCTGTGCCAGCCATTTTCTTTGCTGATGCCTTTCCTAAATTGTCATCTGCTGCACTGACCTTGCATGGAGTAGCACCAGAAGGATGACAGGAGTAAGAGAAATGAGTTCTGACTGTGAGTCCGGTGCTGTGGGGACATTGGGGGGTGGGGGGAGGCAGGAAAGCTGCAAGATGGGAGCTCAACCTCTTCTGAGATTTGGGTGGGAGAGCAAATTCCATTTGGAGTATGAATTTGTTTCAGAAGCATTTATTGAGCACCTACTATGGTTCTGGGAGATTGCTCAGCAGCTGTGAATGCTGGTCCAAATCTGAAGCACCCCAGCTGTGTGTGTGTGAGAAACTTCACCTTGGGGGACGGCCTCAGCAGGAGCCCCTCTACGTCCTTCAAGGTAGGGAGAATGCCGTGGCTCAAGGACCCACCTTACCATCCAGCTCTTGAGGGTCTCATGGACTAGGGGGTCTGGAGAGGAAAACCTGGTCCCTGCCCCATCCTCCTCCCCTTGGCCACAGTGGAGGCTGTGCTTCCTGACACAGGCTGCAGGGCCGTAGGAAGTGAGCTGAGCCACTGACATGTTTGCTCATTCCCATTTATCTTGCAAGTTCTGGGAAGGTTCTGGCTCATCTCCATTCTCCATAACAGGGTGAAAGGGAAGGGGGAGGGCTGGCACTGTTCTCTGTCAGCAGATAAGGCAAGCTGTGGGGACCGTGGGCCATGCTAGGGTGAGAGTGGCTGCCCCCCGGGCCAGCGGGGCCCCAGTCTACAGCCCACGAGTAAGCTGGATGCTAGGGCTGAAGTTGCATGGGGAGCTAGGGGCAAGAGACCTGAGGAGGATCCTGGAGGGCCTGTTAGGGCTTGACTCATGTCCCCACAAAAGATAAAGTTGTAAAAAGTCTTGTGAAAGTGACCCCATTTGGAAATAGGGTCTTTGAAGACATAATCAGTTAAGGTGAGGCCAAACTGACCCAGGGTGGGCCTTAATCCAGTATGACTGGTGTCCTTATAAGGAGAAGAAATTTGCATATAGACAGACAGACACAGAGAGAGACAGCCAAATGATGGAGGCAGCTCTGAGGTATGCCGCAAGCCAAGGAACATTGCAGATCGCCAGAACCCTACAAGCTTCAGAGCAGGCATGGCTCTGCCAACCTGTTGATTTTGGATTTGTAGCCTCCAGAACTGTGAGACAATAAATTCCTGTAGACTCTGTTACAGGAACCCTGGCAGAGTAAAACAGGGTCCCCGCTGGAGATGCAGGAGGGCTCTCTGCCTGCTCTAGGGCTGGTGGCGGCCCTTCATTCAAAAGCAACTTCCTTGGGCCAAGGGGAACCCGAGGGGCTCACGGGGAGAAAACGACACTAGCCATCCTCCTGGGCCTGCCACACTGGGTGCTCACCAGCCCTGAGTGCCCCAAAACCAGACAGAACACCACCCTTGCCCAACTCGTCTTCCCAGACAGGCCTGTGGATAGGCTCCCACTCTATGTGATGCATGTGGGACGTCTAAGAGTGCTGGAAACTTCCGGAGGCAAGAATCGAGATTATTTTTTGCTCATGTGTGAAGAGAGTCTTGTCGTATCAAGAGAAAGCTGCCTACATTTTCTGAGCTCATGCTCCTTGCCAGGCCCTATATACACACAGCAACTCATATCCCTCTTTTACCGACAAGGAAACCAAGTCACCAGGCCCCAAGGCTCATGAGAGGGAGAGCCAGGCTTGTCTGACTCCAAAACCTATGCTTTTATTTATTTTTATTTGTTTTTACACAATTGCGGGGTCTGCAAGTCTGAATTCTGTAGGGCAGGTTGGCTGGCTGGAAATTCCAGTAAGAGTGATGGATATTGAAGTCTTCACCCCAACCCCTAAAGCCTGTCCCCACCCCCACCCCCACCCTCCAAGTGTCAACCTGGTCTCATGGATGATGCCTTATCCTGGCTAGGGGTTGTTGCCTGGATGAGAGATGGGATGAGCTTATCGCTATTGTCTGATGACCATCACAACTCCTCAACACTGAGTGCATGGCTGGGCTACCTTTATTTGAGTTTTCAGGGCTCTGCTGCCCCAGCAGAGCTGGGAACATGTGTGGGAGGGTGGATGCGCATGGTTCTCTATTAATGCTTTCTTTTTTTTTTAAGTTTTTATTTTTTATGGCTATTGATATGTTGGATACATTTTTTTTCCATTTTAAATGTAAACTTTCAAATACAATAGAAAAGTTGAATTATGCAGTAAACACCCATGCACTTATGATCTAGATTCTGTAATTAATTTTTTTTCAAACACGCACTCCCCCTATGCCGGCGAAAAACTTTTGACACAGTTAGAGACGCCACCCCTGAGTAAACAACCCCCTTCATGCGTTAATTCAAGAAACACCAACTGAGCCCATCTTTGGGCCAGGGACTTTCTAGGCTGTGGGGATGCAGTGGAGAATAAGATGGATGTGTCCCTGACCTTTTTTTGCAGTTGGCATCCCAGCAGGGGATACAGGCCTTTCAATATGGTTATGGAGTTAATCACAACTGCCATGAATTTAGGAAGGGGAAGCCCATGGTGTGACAAGAATGTATACATGGAGGGGTCAGAGAAGGCCATCTGGGATGATTATGATGGGAAGTGACATCTGAACTGAGCTCCAAGGGAGTTAAGGAGTTGGATGTGGGATGTGGGAATGGGGTAAGTGCTGCAAGGAGCAGGGAAGTGTGGGAGAGCAATCCACAAAGCCAGTGCCGGGCAGTGCTGGGTGGGCAGCTGGAGGGGGCAGCTTGAAATGGCTCTGAATGGGGGGGGCAGGACCACCCTACAGAGGTTCCGTTTGATCCGTAATTGGGGGCAGTGTGTGGAAAGCTCAAGCAAGGTGGAGAGGTGGTTTGTGCTTTCAAAGATTTCTCTGTTTCTGCAGGAGAATGGAAGTGGGTACAGGGTGGATAATGGCAGGTGAGGGCGACTTGTGGAGAGGTATTGTAAAAATACAAGAAAGAGAGAATGGTGGTTTGGACTTGGGTGGCAGCAGCCAAGGGACAGAGAAACAGTTGCAAAGTGAGGGGAATAACTGCTGGCAGAGATGTAGAGGAAAGGGGGCTGGAGATATCAAAGATGGCACCCAGACTTGGTGCCTGCACAGCTGAGTGGATGGTGGTGCTGAGGAAAGATGAGGTCTCAAGAGGAGAACAGAGTTGATACTTTGGGTTCATTGAGTTTGAGATACGCAGGGAGCCCTCCAAGTGTATCCATCAAGGGGGCAGTTGGCAGTATCTGACAGGAAGCTCAGAGGACAGATCTGAGGAGGGGCGTATCGGTGAAGGAGTCATCAGAAGGTGGGTAGCTGCCACTGCCATGGCACCAGCCACTAGGACCCAGGAAAGGGCTGAGGGAGAGAGCCCAGAGCAAGAAGAGGAGAAGAGCCAAGCCAAGAATGGAAGGAAGGCCAGCTCTGACTGGACAGGCCGGACCAGCGAAGGAGACCAGGACAGAGGGGGCCAGGGTGGTGAGAACCACAGAGGGGCCTGTGATGGGAGAGTGTTGATGGTGACCAGGTCATGTTCTCCTGGTTATGCTTTGGTAGGAAGGGGCAGCTGTGTCTCCTGAGTGCCTCCTTGACTAGGGCATCCCAGAGCATAAGGTCTAGGGGTCCACCACAGCTGCTGCACTTGCTGGAAGGAACACAAACCCAACTCCCTCTGAACCAGAATGAGTCTGCAGGGCTGCCTTGTTTGTCATGGGTCTCAGGAATTTGTCTTTTGCTTTGGCACAGTTACTCATTAGCAAGGAAGTCTGTGTGTCATTGAGAAATGGTGGGCCCTGCATCTCTGTTCCCTTGGCTGACTCTGGTTGGCAGGTGAGGGGAGGTGGGCTTGGCACAAGAGCATGGCACAGATGGGCATGCATTCCGATGCAGCAGAATCCCTTCCACCAAGCCCTTCAGGCTGCACAGACTTCAACACGGTGCTAGTGCCTCTGCCATCTTACATGGTTGGACAAGTACCTTGGCAAGTCCAATGGAGCCCAAGGTCAGAGGCCCGCTGTGGTGTCTGGCTCCTATTTGGCCTCTTTCAACTTTGATGAAGTATATGCCCACATCTCTCTGTAGCCCTGGTCACCATCATCAGGAGGAAGGCTAGGCATGCAAGGATTCTGGTGAGTTGCATAGAGAATCAGCCAGCGAGTGCACCAACAGTTGGCACCATTTTCAATGAGTTTTTTTTTTTTAAACATTTTTTATTGTGAAATTTAACATATATACATAATAGTGATAACTTTCAAAGCATGATTCAACAAGTAGTTAGAGAGCAAATTTCAAAGAATGTTATGGGTTATAGTTCCACAATTTCAGTTATTTCTTTATTGTGAAATATAACATATGTACATAATAGTGATAACTTTCAAAATACAATAACAAGTAGTTACACAGGTAATTTCAAAGAATGTTATGGGTTACAATTCCACAGTTTCAGTTATTTCCTTATTGTGAAATAAAAGGTATATACAGAAGGGCGATAACTTTCAAAGTTCAATTTAGCATGTAGCTATAGAGCAAATTTCAAAGAATGTTATGGGTTACAGATCCATCATTTCAGTTTTTTCCTTCTAAGCTATTCTAGATAGACAGAAGTTAGTGAAAGGGGAATGATAAGCTAATATGTACAGACATGATAATGAGGGTGAACGTAAAGGTAAGGGAATGGACAGGGTGCTATGTACATTTGTGTACGAGTTTTTGGATGAACATGTTTTAGTTCCATTTTCAATGAGGTTTTGCTGGTTGAGGTCCAGTCCATTTTAACCTAAAGCAATTCTGATCTGTTCTAGCTAGTGTGGACAATGTTCGGGTTTCAGAAGGCCCACAGGTCTGGAAAAGCCATAGGAGGGCAGGCAGCCCTGAGGCTGGGCTCGGGGTTTGCTTCATCCTACAGGGCTGGTGAAAGGAGAGAGGGTCAAAGGTGTCTGTGGAGGAGGTTGCACATCCAGGCCAATGTCAGCTCCATCCAGGACTTCTACCCTAGTAAGGACATCCCCGGACAGGAGGATGCACAGAATGTCCCCTTTCCTTCCTCCCTGAAATGCACTTCCCGCCAACAGCTTTCAAGATGGAGCTGCTGGTTTGGTGAAGGGAAGGAGAGGTGGTTGCTTGGTAGTTAAGTCAAAAACAAAAACAGTTCTGGCCATGGATGGTGGTAAGGCAGCATGACATGGTGAATGTGATTAATCCCACTGAACGGTGGTTGAGATGAGCAAATTTATGTTGTGACTGTGTTTCCATAATTTTAAAAAAAGAGCAATTAAATAGACGAAGACAATTAAGTGCAAAAATGATCCTGAAGTGGATCTGATAATGGAGCCGAAAAAGCCCAAAAGGGCATTGTTTGTACATATGAAAAAATTGGAATATAGTCTCTAAGCTTTATATCGATGTTAAAGTTCTTGAACTTGATAACTGTACTTAAGGTGGTTATATAAGTGAATATCCTTGTTCTTAGGAAATGTACATGAGAATATTATGTGTTCAAGGAGCATGATGTATACAGCATATGTTCAAATGTTTAGAAAATAGATAAATACATGATAGTTGATTAGATAGATGGATATGGGGATAATAAATGGATAGATGGCAGATAGATGATAGATAAGGGAGAGAAAGAGAGACAGATGGATAGATGGATAGAATGATACAGCAAATGTTGCAAAATGCTAAAATTGGTGGATCTGGGTAACTGGGGAGCAGTAGGGTATGTTGGAGTTCTCTGTATGGGTTTTGTGTTATTTTTACAACCATCCTATAAGTTTGAAATTATTTCAAAAGAAAAAGTTAAAGGAAAACAAACAAACCAACCCCGAAAATAAGCCCCCACCCTCAGCTTGCATTACCAATGCCCATTGGCCCTTCTGGCACAGCTGGTATAGACGGGGTTTGACTTGGTCTGGCCCCTGGCCCAGTTGTGCTCAAGGGAGCAAGCACCACTTTCCCACCCTCTTACCCCACCAGATCCAGGAGCCCACAGCCAGATGGGAGGATGCTCTCTGATGGCTCTGATATCATTCATCCCCTGATATCCACGTCCCGGACAGCTCAGGAATGTGTACATTCCTGCATGTTGGGCCTGGGCCCAGGGAATTGGGTGGGTTCCTGGCCTCCCCCATGGCTGCTGGTGCCCACCCACCAGGCCCAGCCTTGCTGCCTCCGAATGGCACATGGTTGGAGGAGCAGGAGTGAGCATGGCTGTGGGGGCCGGGAAATTTCTGGAATGGTCTCCAGAGCTCTTGCATGAACAGAGACCTGACTCTCACTAGCAAATGCAAGCAGGGTGACCTCGTAACCAAGGACAGGACCTTTTTGTGCTGAGTTCCGATTAGAAGCCTTTCCCAACTCCAGCCTCTGTTGAACTTTTTAAGGGAAATAGTGATGAAAAAGGTTTATCGGAACCCGTTCCTGCCTAAATGGATTTCCAACTGCTTCATGCTGTGGGTGGCACTCCCTGGTGTCTGTCTTTTACTCGTGTCCCAGTGAATTCTTTGGTCAGCCAGACCACGTTAGGAGCTAAGCCCTGGGTGCCCCTGGCTGGGTGATTTCGGGGTTCTCGGCACCCCCCACCCCCGCCTCCAGTGGGAAGCCCCCACGGCCTGGTGCAGGGACAGAAGTCTTGGGTTCCAGTGCTGACTCAGCGGTGGACAGCTGTGAGCCTGGGCAGGGAACCTCCTGCCTCTGTTCATCCGTCTCCGAATGTGGGTGATTACATCTAACTCATCAGTCGGGGTGCTGATTCATTAAATGCACTGTGCATGTACAGCCTGGCAGCTCCCAGCATCCAGTGCACTTGACACTTGCTGGTTCCTGGCCCGGGAGGGGCTGGGAGGCCGTGTGCAGACCTGAACGCCCTCTGAGGGCTTAGTCATCGCTGAATACCTCCCTGTCGGGAAGCTGCAGCTACAATGGTCCTTTATCACTCTCCCTCCCGTCCCTGCCAGCCAGGTCTATTTATAACCCCAGAGGATTCCTCGGGGGTGACTCACCTGGGACACTGCTGTCCTCTGGAGACCTGGTCCCCAAGCCACCTGCCACACCTTCCCGCGGCGTCTTGGCCTGAGCTGCCCTGGATAGGGGGTAGTGGGCCAGGGTTTCTCCTCTCCTGGCCCCGCATGGGGGTGCCTGCTGGAGAGACAGATGGCCCAGGGGCCTGACAGAGGGTCCTGGTCAGAGTTTGGGTCACCATTTAGAGGGACAAGCGACACGGGGGCCGATTAGGAGCCGATCAAGGGCCAGTTAAACAAATAACTTCCCAAGAGCTTTCCTGGCTTCTGGATCTATCTGGCTGGTCCACTCCGCACAGCAGGGCACCTGGCAGGGCTCAGGGAGACGAGTTTGGGGCCAGGTCCACCTCAGCCCAGCAGGGAGCATGTGTAGGGGAGACTGAGGTCCCAGGTGGCCCCTGCCAACCCTTCAGCAGAGCGCAAGTTCCCTTCTAGGCTGGGCAGGGAATGCCCCTCTCCCCACCCAGCAATCAGGGACTGGCTCCAGGATGGTGGCAGAGAGGATGGGTCTGTGGATAAGGCCTTAAGGCTGAGCCAGCCCCTCGCTAGCCCCTTGGTCAGACACAGGGCAGGGTTTTCAGGGTGGAGGTGGTGTCTGGGGTCCTCCCCCTTCCTTTCTTACCTCCTCACAGTCACCTCCAGCCCTCAATGGGCCTCCATGATTTTCCTCCTTCCTGCCCTAAAATTATCCTACAAAAGGCAGCAGTAAAGCCCCTGCCTGGGGATGAAACAGGTAGCTGGAATTCTGGGAGGAATTAACATTTTTTATGCCTCATCTTTTCTGGGCAGCACTTGGCTTCCCTCCCTGCCAAAGGCAGCAGTTGTGCTCCAGGTAGAGGATTCTCTGGTGTCCACCTGCCAGGGGCAAGGGCAAGGGTAGGAGGGTTCCACCTTGGCACCCCTCCAGTGCCTGCTGCCAGCCAGCTCCTTCCTCTTCTCTGCCTTCTTGCTTCTCTTTAAAGAAGATGCCTCTTAAAATATCACCTTTAAAAATTAAGGTGAATTTGAATTAGTTTCATCTCAAGAATTTCAGATACCACCTTAGAAGACTTGGGAGGTTGTCGCAAAAACTTCAATTTAGAAATGACCTCTCTGGGAGCAGTGCCTCGGCCGGGATGGCGGACACAGCTGATTCCTCCTTCCACATGTGCTTTGTCTCACCAGGGAAGTGTGGAAGAAAGGACACAGATATTTGTCAGGCACACACTCAACATTTTTGATTCTGCCAACATCCCCGTGAGGAGGTATACAGCAATAGCTAACAATAATTAAGTGCTTACTGTTTGCTGAGCTCGGGCTGAAGCACTTTCCATGGCTTCATGCCCTCCGTTCTCTTAACGATGCCACGGCAAGTGTCACTGTTATCCCTGCCATACGGGTGAGGGAAAGGAGGCACAGAGATGTTAAGGAATGTGCCCTCTGTGGCACAGCCAGTCCGTGGCTGGAGCGGAACTTCAGCCATCCTTGCTCCAAGTCTAAACTGAACCCCACAGATGCATTCTCCTTGAAGGTCTCTTCAAGATTCAAGTCTCCTTTCAACAAAATCCAAGTACATGTGGAGGCCATTCTAGATTACAGTTCTGGCACCACGGCTCACTGGCCCCGTGGCCTTGGGTGATTCCTTAGTGCCTCGTCATCCTCGCTGTTATGGATTGAATGTGTCCTCTACAAAGTCATGTTCAGGTCCTAATCCCCGGGCCTATGAATGTGAACTTATTTGTGAATAGGGTCTTTGAAGATGGTATTTGTTGAGATGGAGCCAACCTGGGTTGGGGTGGGCCTTAATTCAATAAGACTGGTGTCCTTGGAAGAAGAGGACGTTTGGACATGGAGAGAGACGGCTGTGTGACGGATGCATAGATCGAGTCCTGCCACCACAAGCCAAGGGTACCGTGGTGGCCGCCTACCACCCCAGGTCAGGAGAGAGGAAGAAAGCAGACTCTCCCCTTTAAGAGGGAACGTGGCCCTGCCGACACCTTGATTTCAGACTTCTCACCTCTGGAACCGTGATTCAATAAATTTCTGTTGTTTAAACCACACAGTCTGGAGAACTTTGTTACAGCAAGTCTAGCAAACTAAAACTAAAACACTCACCAAATGGCCAAGCTTCGTACTGTGTCCTGTGGCTTCTTGGGCCCAAGAAAGAACACCGTCCCTCTGATGTCCTCCCAATGGCTTTTGGGGATGTGATGGATCCCAATTCAGAAATGTTAGGTTCCTGCTGCAAGAAAGAAAGCTGGGGGACAGAGGGACAAGAGGAGGCAAAGGATTTAGTGTCCAGGCTGCCCCTTGCCCCAGCCCCAATTCCTTGGGTGCAGGACACTGTGCTGACCCCAGGTTCTTTGCTTGTTAGCCCAGAGGCACCCAGGAGCTTGCACCATCAGATGCCAACAAATGGACAAGGAGGGGCAGGGAGAAGGCAGTCTCCCACCCCACATAGCCCCCATGTCACAAAAAGAGATGAGAAACCATGGGATTTTTCTGTGAAGCTGCAGTCAAATGATGCTTCAGTCTCCCTCTTCCCACCCAAAACCCTCTCTGTCCTCTGCTGTCAGTGTAAACTCTGGTTTAAAAACATCTATCTCCTTACTAGCCCAGGAGACACAAGGCTTGGCTGTCTCTTGCCTGCTGGCACAGGGCCTGGCAATCAATAAATATTTGTGGAAAGAATTAATGAAACTTGGAGTGCTTACTGGACAGAGGCCATCAACCTCTGGTTCACAGTCCATCCGTCTGACCTCCTGACTTCAAGAGGGGCCCTGGGTCAACTCTTTGGAGGACACCCAATGACCCCTGGTGCTGAGTCCACGGTTTCTCAGTGGCCGATGGCGGTGCTGGCCTGGCAGGCTGCCACCAGCTCTGGGAGCTTGAGGACGTGGAGCCAGAGAGTTGCTTTCCCACCAGCATCTCAGCAGCACCCCTGCCAGGCTGCTGGCCGGGTCGGTGTCTCCTCTGACTGGATCTCTGTCTCCTCACTCATTTCTCCAGCCATTTGGACTCCAGACTTGGAGGTGGATACCCACCTGGTATAGGGTCACTGGAGAGAAAGAGATAATTCTCCCAAGGAAAGAAGGGGATTAGATTTACTGCTGCAAGGGGTCTGTAGACCCTCACCCTTCTGCATTTGTTATTGGTTTGTGGGGATGCAAGCACAGACTTTGGGAATAAGAGGTTAGAAATGTTCAGAGTCATTTGACATTGCCGCAGCATCCCAACAAGTGGTCCCTGAAGGCATTTTCTTGAACCCCCAGGGTGTTGAGCAGTTCAAGCTGGCCCTTCACAGGTGATGGGAGAAACACTGGATGAGAAGAGGTAACCCCACAGATGCATTCTCCTTGAAGGTCTTTTCAAGATCCAAGTCTCCTTTCAACAAAATCCAAGCACGTGTGGAGGCCATTCTAGGTTCCAGTTCTGGCACCATGGCTTACAGGCTGTGTGGCCTTGGGTGATTCCTTAGTGCCTCAGTTTACCCATCTGTTAGTTGTTGTGGACCTGGCAAATAATAAACACTGCACAAGTGTCTGTTCGTGCCACTGTTGAGCAGGTCAAAGTTCTGTCTTAGACGCTCAAGGCCACAGAAGGAGCATGAGATACTTCTTTCATTTTGTTCTTTGGGAAACAGGACACATGCTCACTGTGACCAAGGAGACTGAGACCCAGCAGGGAGGGAAACAGTTGCCCAAGACATGCTGCAGGAGGACTGATGGTGGGTCTTATGGGGACAACTCCTTGATGGGTCATGCTACAGATCAAGTGGAGAATGTACAAGGAAAGGGCTGAAAGTAGAATATGGCTTTTGGAGGTGACTAAAAGGAAACTGGCCTCCTTGGAGTAGTGGACTCATATAAGAGGAGTCTTGAGATGTGAGATCAGAAGGGACCCAGTTATGGAATTATAGATGCCAGGGTTTGATCCCCTCAGCAGTGGAGAGTTGGGGAATATTTGTCCTATCAGGGATGTGGGCACCATGGTGATTTAGACGAGTCACTAGCAGATGGATAAGTGCCTAGCATGTAATAGGTGCATAAATGAATGAACAAATGAATTCATGTGTGCATAAATTAGAGCTCTTTGGATAATGAGTAAAACAATCCCAACTTGAACTGGTTTAAATAAAAAGAAAGCTGGAGGGTGGATTTATTGGCTCCCATAACTGGAAAGTACAGCAATAGCTTTCAGCATAACTGGATCCAGGGGCTCAAATAATGTCATCAGCCTTCTCTTTCTCGTCTGTTTTGCCTTGGCTTTCCTCTCTTGGCTTCATTCAGGCAGGCTTCTTGCATATGGTAGAAATGAAGTAGCTTCGGCTTGCTTCCTCCCCTTGGCAGCCCCAACAGCTGGAGAGCTTCATTTCTCCAGTAACTCCAAAGCCCTGGAATTTGGTCTTTGGGGCCTGGCTAAGGTCATGTTCCCAAGGAAATGGAATAGGTTGATGGACTCCAACTGGGTCACCTGCCCATTGTCATGGACGTGGGGGATAGGGTCACCCCTGTTCTGAGCCCCACAGACTTAGAGTGGAGGGAAGGTGAGTTCCCCATAGGAAAATTGGGGTGCTGTCACTAGGGAAGGGTGGAGGGATCTTGGGCAAGCAAGAGTATCAGATATACTTTGCAGAGAAATGCTGAAGTCTTGGACAAGAGTGGAGCTGGGTGGGGCCCCTTCCAGGGCCACCAGCATGGAAGGGTTGCTTTTCCTCTTTATCTCTTTATCAGAAGGAGGCTGGACAGGGGCCGCCAAGCTTGAGATGGGTCCGACCCAGGTTGCTGGGGGTCAGGATTGAGAGGGTTCTCTTGGGCCCGAGAGAGGGGCTATAGAAGGTTAGAGAATAAATGTTGTTTGTTTGGTTTGGGTTTGGGTTTGGGTTTGGGTTTCCCCAAAGGTGAGAAGGAATTCACAGCTCTGTTTTGGTCCTATTCCACTTGAGATGTCTCCCAGACACTCAACTGTTGGCACCAAGTAGGTGGATGGATATAAGAACATGGGGACCAGGAATAAGGTCTAGAGACATTGTCTTGGAGTCCTCAGTGTATAAAGTATTTAGAGCCGTGAGACACGACATGATCATCTAGGTAGAGGGTGTAGAAAAGAGGAGGGAGCCCAGGGCCAAAGCATTGCCAAGTTTAGGGGTGGTCAGAAAAAGAAGGAGCCAGAAGACGGCATGGAAGCATGAGCGGCAAGAGTAGCAGGAGGAAAACTGAGTGAGCGAGAGGTTCTGGAAGTCGAGCGAGGGGTCCTGGAAGTCAAGAGAGGAGGGTGTTTAAAGGAGAAGGGAAGGAACACATGAGCCCCAGGCTGATGGGGGAGGAAACGTCCATGGGATTTGTCAACAAGGAGACATCGCTGACCCTAACTGGGCAATCCCAATGGTGTTAAGAAGATAATAGTCAGGAAAGGGTTGAAGAGGTGTGGACTTGGGAATTATGGAAATGGAGACCGAGAACATGGACAGAAATTTTGGAGAAGTTCTGCTTTGAAGGAGGACAGAGAAATGGGGTCAAAGAAAGAGGATGGAGTGAGGGTCTTTTCTAGAGGCTGGGGTAGGTTTGTGTGCTGAGCGGAATGTTCCTGTCACAGGCAGAGGTGAGGAAGAGGGTGAGCTCAGAGGAGTGGATGCTGTCAGGTGAGAGGGGACCGTGGATGGGGTGGGAGGGAGGAAGGTGAGAGCAGGACCCATGATGTTTCGACGTATGGTGGGAAATCGAGAGAGGTCCCCTCTGATGGCTTCTGTTCATCACGTTTGAAGCATGAGGTTTGAGATGGGTTGGCAAATGGCATGAGACTCTGAGAGAGCAGGAAAACCACCCAGCAGAGAGTGAGGTGGGATGCTGGGCAGCGTTGAGAGCCGCCGAGGATTAACGTGAAACCAGTTTGCCTGGTTGGAAGATTTTTTTAGACAGTCGGGTCTATTCAAGGTTGGGGTTTTGCCAGGTGGGCACAGTGCACAGGGGTGGACAGGGAGGTCAGGGTTGCGGTGGTGATGGAGAGTGAAGAAGATGGGAGTGAGAGCGAGCTGAGGTTAGTGGATTGGAGGACTCAGTGGGAAGGTGGAATTGCAGCAGGGGACACTGAGTAAGTGAGCTGGAAATTCGGGGTGTGGTGGCAGCAGAGGACGAGCTGTAGGGTGCAGCTTCAGATGAGATGCAGTTATCAGAACTGACAGGGGTGGGGTCATGGGAGGGGTGGGGAAGGTGGAGGGGAGGAAGCGGTAGGTGGGGGGGCGTCAGGACATGTGGGGCCACTGCGAAGGGGATGTCCTCCACATGGGGACGGGAGTAGGGGTGGAGGGCAAGCCAGGGAGCTGGTGCTCAGTGAGGGTTGGTAGAGGAGAGCAATGGGGTGAGGGAGAGGGTGGTACAGACCTAGAGCCCATGGCCTGAGCTTCGAGGAGCAGGGGGAAGAAAGAGAGTTGTAGGCGAGCACAAATGGGGAGCTCCCGCCTTCCAACCCTCCCCACCTTTCCCTCACACCAGCTCCCCTTCCACTGCCCCGACAGGGTACAGGGGAAGGTGAGTCCCCGGGAGATAGCCAGGTTACAATTAGGGGGAATCACTAAGGCAAGATTCAGAGAAGAGGTGGAGGAGACAGGGGAGTTCCAGAGACCCTGGGGAAGGATTTGGCGCAGGAAGGGAATGGGAAGTCAAGTTGGATTAAGGAATGAATGAATGAATGAATGAATGAGTCTTGAATGAATGAATCTGTCAGCAATGCCAGGTTGGTTAGCTAGAAAGAGGAACTATTGATGGTTTCACATCATGCACATTCTTTGCCACTGTTCCTTGCTGATGGTGCTGGTAGGCGTGGCAAGGTGGGTGGATGGGATGACATTTAGAATGCACGGACTGTGTGGCGTGATACACTTGAGTGGTGTACATTTCAGTTCTTGGTAATCCTGTTTGGACTGTCACGGAATTTATTTCCTCAACTCATTTGTATCCTTATTTATATAAGTGACTAATCCATTCACGGGTAGAGCCCAGCTTTTTGTCTCAGTTGCATAGAGATACTGAGACCAATTACTCATGCACGTTACAGAAGAGATGAGTATCTACGAATTATTGAGACAGTTTCAATATATAAATAGTATTGCTCAGTCCCTCGTAATTGATCCTGGTTTGGATTAGATGCCATCCGTGGGTAATTCCAGGCCAGTTATGTGCCTTTATGCATGGCATGGTGCCAACTCCCAAGCCCACTCCCTCCTCTGCCGGCCTGGGTCTGCGTCCCCTTGGCAAGGATGTTTGCGAAGGAAGCTGGGGAAAAGTCAGGGGGCAGGGTGTTGGGAATGGGTGCCACACAGAAGGTGTCCTAGAGACCTAGAATTGAATCAAATGTCACTGGTCCGGACGTGCTAGAGGTTGTTGGTAGAAAATTGTCCATTTGGAGGGAGGTGTCTTCTGAATTTACTTCGTGGATACTTTTTTTGCAATGCCCTCTTGAGGAGCTAATTGACTTGAAAAAACCTTGCAGAAGAAAGCCCCTGCCTCAACAGAGGGGAACGATTTGCAGTCAAGAGTCAAACCAGCCGAAGCATTGACCCAGGAAGAGAGCGTTAGCCCTGGTCACGTCAAAACGACTTCCCTCTCCTCAACTCCCCATAAAACCGTGAGCATTGGCCAGAACCAGCTGATATTCAGGCTTGATGACTTTGCATCCTGAAAGGGAAGTAACACAAGATTTCTGTGAACAGAGGTCCCCACACCTTTTCACTCAAGATCAGCAAACATGCTGTTCAAATGACTCATGGTCATACCGACTACCGGGTATTGGCGTTTTGAGTTGATCACAGAGGAAATATTGAGTCCTCGCCGCAAACCTCAACAGTATTTTATGAAATCCACATAGACTTTTATTTTTCCTGCCTGGCTAAGTCAAGGTAGGTCATCTTACACACATATCCTACGCATCCTACGCAAGTGAATACCTCAGGTTAAAAAAAGGCAACTAGAAGCCTGGTGGGATTTCCAGCTCCCCCACCTCCCTGGCGGCCTGGATGCTCCATGCAGTGTGAGAAGAAAGCCAACAAAACCGGGCAGCCCACCCCCTTCAAAGTCCCCACCCCGTCTCTGGGTTTGGTGACTGTAACAGAATTTCTGCCTTTAAATGAGTGTTGCTTTTAAAGTTGGCCTCCTTGCGAGTTTACCCATTACTCTGGGGGTAATGCCAAAGCCTTCTGAAAACCAATCCTTTATACTTGCCTTCCAGAGCCTGTTTCATATAGAAAATCCTTATGAATAGCCAGTGCGGGTCCTTGGAGTATGTACTTGGTTTGCAAAAACGAAGCTGTCAGTAATTAATACAAAAGCCAGGTGTGATTCTAATACTGCATGGACCCTGAATTTTTTAGGTAGTTTATGGAACTGCCCCTAAAGACACTTTTGAATAGGTAATGCCATTTCATCAATTCATTCATCAGTTATTGGCAGAATGAAAAAAGATATCATGGCTAGAAAAACTTGGAATTAAATGCCAGCTCTGGCAATTATTAGCTGTGTGACTTTGGGAAAGTTACTTAACCAGTCTGAGCCACATCTGGAAAATTTCCCTGAGGGAAAAATGTCTACTTCCTAAGGTTGTTGCCTTGCCTTTTCTGTTCCTTCTCCTCTTCTGAGCTCTTTCCCTGCTGGGACTTTGCTTCATTCTAAATAGGCTATATTCCACTCCTCCACCTCTTATACCCATGGTGTGTTGATGAATTAACTCTTAGAAAACAAAAATAAAATCACAACAAAGCCTGATTTGTAGTTTTTGCTGATTTCCATGGTGTAACTACTTCCACAATGGCTGATTTCCAGTTATCAACAATTTAATGTCAGGATCACTCATCTCCTAAATATTTAACAATTAGCTCCTGTGGACAGCAGGCGCTGTCTGCAGCACTTTGCTGTCCCTTCCCTTCTTTTTCTTCTTTCGTTACTCTTTTGAGAGTAACTGTGGAAGCTGCCTGCTAGCATTTTCATCTATGCCTCTGGCTTTTACATTTAACCAGATTCCGGATATAGTTTCCTTACTTACATCAGTTCCTGACCAGCTAGTGTGTTGGAATTCACGTGGTCTAGCCACTGCCTCCCGTCTTCCTGAATCTTCCTTGGCTATCTCGCTTGCAAGAATTTCCAAAGGAGACAGAGAGCCCTTTGTTTTCTACAGGGATGTGCCAATCTGCTGCTGGGTTTCCTCATTCTAACAGCAAAGGATATGGATCTATTACCCATAAAACTCTCCCCTGCAGAAGTTCCCAGGCTCCTCTCCCTCCCCACATATAATTGCTTTCTACTTCCAGCAAAGTCTGGATGAGCTATGGAAACCCAGGGAATGGAAGAAAGAACAGATAGCGCTGAGACTCTGCCACACAGCCGTGTGACAACATGTGTAGTAGAAGAAGAAAGTACCATCCAGAGACATTCTCCAAGTAACTGGGTGAGGAGCTCTTCCCTGTGGGGCCCAGCCTTAAGCATTGAAAACAGCCACATGTTAGGGGTTAAAGAGTCCTGACAAAGAACACCCAGGCACCCAAGGTATATACAAACAGGTATCAAGCACCTGCTACTGTGTTTTGGAAGTTTGGCACAGACTATTTCATTTAGGCCCCACCACAGCCCTACAGAGCTGGGCTATTATCCCTATTTTACAGATGAGTTTTTATCACATATCCAGGTATGGCAAGGAGGCCTGGTGGGAGTGTTAATTAACATAATCCTCAAAAAGGCAATTTTACTGAGTATCTCAGTCTTAAAAATGAACATTCATAATTTCCCTTTAGAAAAGTTCCTTAACTATATTAGTCAGAGTAAGCTAGCTTCTATAACTTCTATCACAAACAACCCCCCAAATCATAGTAACCCCAAGCAGAGGTTGCCAATGATCTATAAAAGCCAGACAATAAGTATTTGCAGTGTTCGGGTCTGTAGTCTCTTTTGCAACTATTCCATTCTGCCTGTGTAACGTGAAAGCAACCAGAGATAGTATAGAAATGAACGGGTATGGCTGTGTTCCAATAAAACTTTATTTATGGACTCTCAAATTTGAATTTTCCACCATTTTCATGTGAAAATATTATTCTTTAAACCATTTTTTTTTCACGTCAAAACTATTTTCAGCTCATGGGCCACATGAAAACAGGCAGCGGGCAGGATCCGGCCTGTAGTCCAGTTTGCTAGCCCTGACTGTAAAGCTATACAAGTTTCCTTCTCACTCATGCAAAGGTCCAACACGGGCATTCCTGGTGGGGAGGTTCTCCTGGGAGGCTCTCCTCCAAATGACAACTCACGGAGTCAGGAGCTGTCCATACTGCGATCCGCCCTCTCTCTTCTGCAGCATCTTCTCTGTTCAACTGGCTGATGGAGAGAGTGGCAGGAAGGAGCGGAGTGTGTAGGAGGTTTTATGGGTGGGCTTTGAAGTGGCCCTGTAATTTCCTTGTGCATCCCATTATCCAGAAGTCAGGCACAGAGCTCTGGAAACTCTACTGGAGAGGGGAAAATAGAGTCTAGCTGTGTGCTGAGGTGGGGGGACACCAAAGCAGTGTGTTCAGTAATAAAACAACATGCAGTGTTCACAAAGATTTCTACACTGCAGTGTTACTCTAAAAGATAGAAAGAGGAAACTAGGCTGGTTTGGCAGGGGTTTGTAACCATGGCTGAGACAGAGTAAATCTCACACGCTGCACCCTGGGGACTCAAGGTCGGGCTGCAGCCTGTGTGAGGGTGCCACAGACTCTTTGGAACTTTCTATTCTCTTCTCTCACAGGTGGGGCAGCAACACAAGCTTTAGCCACAGGTGAGGGCCTTGTGGGAGCTGGGCCCCTCACCCCAAGTCCTTGAAGTTTTGGGTTAAAGGGAGTGAGATGTGGGAGGATCTGCTAAAGGGGGGGCAGGCAAAGACCCCTTTGAAGCAGTCATGCCTGGTGCCCCCACATTCCCCGCCCCAAGAATTCACACGTTCCTCTCCGATGCTGGGGTCGGGGAAGGGGTGCCAGGAGGGGCCAGCGGCCATCTGGGCCTAATGGTGGGTGCTTTTCTGTGGGCTGGTGATCTCAAAAGGGGGAATGAAACATGAAGCCCCTAAGCCAGGCCCAGGTACTGAGGAAACAGTGGTGACAGCAGAAGGGTCAGGCTGGCCCAGGATGGAGCAGAGGTTGCAGATCTTAAAGCAGGGGAAAAGTCTCTCCCCATGGTTCCATCTGGGGATGTTGGCTGAGAACCAGGTGAAGCCCCCTCCCAGTGTCATCTGGCTCCCATGCCAGGGAGGACAGCAGGGGCAGGTGGTCTGGGTGATTGCTGAGCATGGCGGGGCCCACCCACCCATGCCATCACATCACCAAGCACCTGGGTGACCAGGGAATCTCAGGTCCCAGCACCCGGCTCCCCCTGTGCACTTGGCAGCTGGATTTGTGCTGCAGCTGCACTTGGGAGAGAGGTACCATCTCCCCAGGCCCACCAAGGCTTCTGGAAGTGGGGGTGGGTGGAGGGTCAGGCTCACCCCTGCGGAAATGGCTGCCCCAGCACCCCAGGCAGACCAGGACTCTTACTGCAGGATGCAGGAGTGTTAGGACCCCAGGGATCAGCTTTGTCACTCATCGCTGATGCACCACCCAACCTGGCCTGAGGCCTCAGTTTGCTTGTCTATGAAGTGAGGCTGGGAGGGCCTGGCCGGGAACGTGCCCTGTCACCCTGCATGGGTGCTGACCTGCACATGCCCAGTGGGTGCCTCAGTGCTGGGAGCTTCCTGTGGACCTCCCCCCAATTCCAGTGCATATCCACCGCCTTCCCCTCTGGAATGCCTGGTGTATCCCAGCTTGTGGAGTAGCACTGATACACATAGTACTTAGCGCTCGCCAGTGACAACTCCATCTCACAGATGCGATTTGTGTGATCCCTATGACAAATGGTAAAGAACGTGCTATCACCATTCCCATTTCGAAGATGAGAAAACTGGAACACCTGACAAGGCCACATCTGACAGCTGAGGAAGTCAAGGCCCTAGAGATGAAATGACTCTCCCAAGGTCACCTCACTAATAACACCAGCAATAATATTATCCCATTTTAATTTAGTGACTGCTGTGTGTCAGGGTCTATGCTGAAATTATATTTAATTTCTCTAACAACCTGGCTGGAGAAGTGGTGTGATTGTCATTTGACAGGGCTCTTCGCCAAGGTCACATAGCCGGTGGGTCAGTCCCAGCTCTCTGAAGCCGCACGTCTGGCTAAATATCCCTGCTCAGATTCTCTGTCCTCCACAGTGCCCCGGAGCCCACGGTCAGGGCCGCCTGAGAACCAGAAATCCCTGGAGCTGGAGTGCGGCTCCTTAGCCTCTGTCCAGCCTGACTTGTCACAGGGTTCAAAGTCCCTCCCTGGCTCAGGTGGACCTGCCTGAACAGCTCCCTCTTGGAAGGAGGGAGAGGATGCAGGCGTGATTACCCTGTTTCGTTTCACAACAGAGATGCCAAGGGCTTGACTCACCACTGGCAGCTCACGCTACACGTGGGCAGGAGCAAGAGGTCGTAGGGCTCCCCTGCTCTGAGCCAGGGGAAGACAAAGTGCCCTTCTGGAATTTCCCAATACCCTGAGATATCAGGGAGGGGCAGATACGGGCATATCTGGGGGATTTTATTTTCAAATGACATTTAAATTCCAGGCCAGTGGGCACGGCATGCTGTCTTTCCAGGATCTGAAGGAGTTTGGACAAGTTGCACCATACTCCATGCCTCGGTTTCCCCATTCATTCATGAAGGCCAAACACCATCTGAAACATAAGAGTAAAGGAGAGTCTACCTGGCATGGAAGGTTGAGCAAGAGGAGAAAAAGCATTGGAGGGTTCAAGCCTCCCTAGGCTGGTCCTTCCCCAACAGGCCTGTGCAAAATCGGTAACCCTGGACTTTGTGGGCTGCACCACCAAGGCTGGGCTCGTCTCTGACGTGGGCCTCCACTGGTTAAATGGCCACTGCAGGTCCAAGACTGTTGGAGATTGACTCAATCCCCCCAAAAAGACATGATCAAGTCAAGGGTATGAACCCATTTGTAAATAGGGTCTTTGAAGAGGTTATTATTATTAAAGTGTGGACTCATTTGTGAATGGGGTCTTTGAAGATCTTACTTAATGAGGCCAAATTGAATCAGGCTGGGCCTGAATCCACATGACTGGAGTCCTTAGTAGGAGAGGAACTATAGACAGTCACAGATGATTGAGAATGAGGAGACACCAGAAGGAGAGGCCATGTGACAGTGGCAGAGGCGCAAGCCAAGAGACTCCAAGAATTGCTGCAAGTCAGCACCAGAATGTTACAGACCCCAGGAGAAACCATGGCCTGTGGAGACCTTGATGTTGGACTTCTAGCTTCCAAAACTGTGAGACTATAAATTCCTGTTGTTTAAGCCAACCCATTGTGTGGTATTTGTCATAGCAGCCCTGGCAAACTAAGACAGAGACCCAAAAGCTGGAGGTGAGCCCTCTGACCCCAGCCTGCTTGCTCTGGGACCTCACGGGGAGACTTTCCTCAGCAGAAGTCATGCTGCCAGGCCTCCCTGGTACCTGCTCAGTGAAGGGTAGGTTTGGAGTCCCTGACACATGACCCAGGTTGGCTAGGAAAATCTCCCCTTGGGGCTGGGAGCTAAGAAACGAAGTCCTCTCCAAGAAGTTGGCCATTACGTTTAGGTAAGCCCAGCAGGGAACAGACCCTTCTCAATCTGACTTTATGCCCTCACGAAGTCTCAGGGGCTCCAAAAACTACTTCCAACAGGTGTGAGCTAAGAAATACAAAGGATGCCATTGCCTGGGACACCCTAGGGTCCCCCTATTGGCCAGATGGAGGCCCCCGTGGGAGGGTGGTTGTACAGTCCAGTGGGCAGGGGTTCTAGCACATCTGGATGTTTGAGGGGCCAGTGCCCAAAGGAACTTGATCACTTGTCCCAGCACTTACAGAGCATCACATTACATTCCTCACTTACTGGTGCACTGGCCTTTTCTGCCTGCCCTTCTAGAAAGTAAGGTCTATGAGAGCAGGGACGTGGTCTTGTTCTTGATCACCTGGAATGGGCTGAAAGGTGGCCATCCAAAGACATCAAGTCCTAATCTCTGGAACCTGTAAGTGTTATAAGGAAAATGAGTCCTTGTTTATGGGGCTGAGGACTGTGAGATGGGGGATTATACTGGATCATCCAAGTGGGCCCCACATCTGATCACAAGTGTCCTTATAGGAGAGAGTTACAGGAGGATTTCACACACACAGAGGAGAAGGCCATGTGAAGATGGGGGTGAGACTGGAGTGATGCAGCCACCAGCCAAGGAACGCTGGCAGCTACCCCAAGCCGGATGAGGCCGAGAAGGATCTTTCCCCTAGAGCCTTGGAGGGAACATGGCCCTGTCGACAGCTTGATTTTGGGCAGTGACACTGACTTTGGACTTCTGGCCTCCAGAACTGTGAGGGAATATATTCCTGTTATTTTAAGTCACTGGCCTGTGGTCATTTGTTACAGCAGTCACTGAAAACTAACGCAGCACCATATTCTAGTGCCTGGCCCAAAGCAGATATTCAACGAATATTTGTTGAAAGAATAAATGAATGCCCTGTCTTAGTTTTGCCAGAGGTGTTCTCACAAATACAACATGTCATAATTTCCCGGCTGCTGTAACAAATAACGTACAAGAGGTTGGTTTAAACAATGAGAATTTATTGGCTCATGGTTTCAGAGGCTGGAGGGTTTGCTTTCTCTAGAGGTTGGTAGTGTTCTGGCTGGCTGGCAATCCTTGGGTTCCTTGGCTTTTCCACCACAATGTGAAGTCAGTCCTCTTCTTTCTCTTCTGGGTTCCTTTGACTTCTGGTTTCTGTCTCCTCCCAGTGGCTTTCTCTCTATTTCTGAATTTCTTCTGCTTATAAAGGACTCCAATAATCTGGATTTAGACCCAACTCATTAAGTTGGGCTGCAACTTAACTAAAAATAACATGTTCAAAAGGGCCTATTTACAACAGGTTCACACCCACAGGGACACAAATTAAGATTAGAGATGTGTGTTTGTCAGGATAGCTAATTCAACCTACTATGATCTTTCCCAGGCCCTAGCTCAGATCTAGCTAGGAGGCATGGCGGGCAGCTATGTCTCCCCACCCACCACGCTGGCCTCTCTGTCCTGGGCCTCCAGCCTCAGCCTGGTTCCTGGCAGCAGCTCGTGCAAGGCCATCCACTAGGGACCCCTATCTGCCCAAGCCCAATGTGCAGCCCACCAGGGCCATGTGCCACCGAGACGAAGCCTCCAAGCTGGGCCCAGACCCACCACAGGTCCTTCTTCCCTCCCTCCTCCCACCCCTTGGAGCGTGCAGAATACAGGGCACCTCCCCTCCACAGTTCGGAATGAGGTGCTCTGACATCTGCCAGAGAAAGCCCAAAACACAAAACATGAATGCAGCATGAAGCCAGAGGCCCCGAGGTGAGCGAGGAGGATGGAGGGTGGGACGTGGTGGGAGCTGTGGGAGATGGAAAGCCAAGGCCCCAACTCACTGGACCGCGCTCTCTAGTGGGCATCAGTAACCCCTGGAGGGCTTGTTTGAACCCAGACAGTGGGGTCTCCCTCCTGCGTTTCTGATATGGCAGGTCTGGGTTCGGAAACTTACATTTCTAACAAGTGCCGCAGGGGGCACTCTCTCCTCGGCTCCCAGCCCCACAGCCATGGGGAATATGGCCCTGTGTTGCCAGATCTCCCCATCTTTCAAGAGAAGCCAGTGTAGGTTTTGATGTAAAATTACCCATTTTTAGAATTTGCACCTAAATTTGTTTTTAAAACATCAATACTCTGATGGGGGCTAAACAAAATATCCATAGGCTGGATTGAACTCACTGATTCCCAATTTATGATCTGGGTGTGTGTGCATGCAAGGCAGGGATCCCCAAGATATGTGCCCATGGACCCCTGAGAATCCACGGTTGCCACAAGTACCCCAGGCTCTGGAAACCTCATTTGAACCCTTGTATCACACCCATCCCTGGCTGCTTAAAGAACAAAAGAAGACTGGTTGGCCCATTAAGAGAGGGAGATGAAAAGGCCACCCAGTTACAAAAGATTATGGCAGACTTCTCCAACCACATATAATTAAATGGTGGCACATGTCACCAGGGAACCCCGGGTCTGAGCTAAGAAAGGAGCCAGAAGAATCCCAACAAGTAGGAGGCTCCCAGGCCTCTACTGTAGCAAGAGCCCTGATAAAGTTGCAGGCAGCTCAGCTGTCAGGCTCTAAGGACCTGTGATGGTCCAAACACCAGTCAGGATAAAAGTCTCTGTCCCAGGCCTAGAATTGCAGCATGTTGCACCTTCCAAGTTCACGTCTGCTTCGAAAGGCAGGTCCTTGGGAAAGTCATGGCAGTGGCTTCCCCCACCTGGGGGATCCCCCCCTTTTCCTTCTGTTCCCTTACCAACTTCATTCATTGTATGATAAGAACCAAAAAAAAATACAGTTAATTGCTATGAGTCTATTGAGGACTTTTTTGGGGATGTTTGAGCTTTAATTTCTTTCAAGTGATGATTCTCTCCAGGAAAGAAAACACACAAAATATGGCATTTGGTGGCCCCCTCCAGGATCCCTCTACCCAACCCCTCCATCCCTCACCCTTGCCCCCTGCTCTACTGACTTCCTGAGCTGAACTAACCTCCGGGCCTGTCAGATCAATTGTGCAGAAATCAGTCGTCAGACCCATTTTACAGGAGAGCTTAATCAGAATTCCTCAATTCTGGGTGGTTGGCTTTTTGGGTTGGTTTGTCTGATGTTTAGCCTTAGGTTTAAGATTGAAGTAGGTAAAGGTGGAGAAAGACAAGAAACATTCCATCCTTCAACATGTCCCTGAGCAAACTGTGGTCGGGGTATGGAGAGCTCATGCTACAGTTACCCACTGCCCTGTGGATTTCCTTTTCCCTCTGTTTTAGCATCATCAAAAGAGATGCAAGGAATTGAGAATGGCTTGATTCTAGACATTTTCTCACCATGATACTACAAAGGTTTGTCTTTGGAGAGTACAAAAGCATGTTCTTAAACATAGAAAAGCTCTGCAGAGTTTGAGGTTGGTGAAAACATGGGATCTTCCAAATAAACCTGACAGAAGGACAGTTGGCCACCAAACACCAAGAAGGCACATTTTGGCAAGTACAACCACGTGATGGAAACTCGGTGAACTATGGGGAGGGGGCTTCCCGGGGACCTTGGAGGAGCGGAGACATCCTGGCTAGTCCTAGGGGGATGTCTTGCCTGACACTGGGGAGTCTTGGGGAGAGGACCCTCAAATTTGCCCTTGAAAGTTGCACACCTGGATCCATGCTTGAGTTCTGGGTGCAGCGTTTTTAACCCCCACCAGCCCCTTCTTGCTGAAACGTTCATTGGTTACATAAGAACACTCAGGAGGCACAAGAGGCCATCACATGGCAATGCCACAGGGATGACATGGCCCCTTGCTGACCATGTGGCTTGGAGACCTGGCTACATGGTCACCCCTTAAGCAGAAATGCTAAGTGTGCCAGTTTGAATGTATTATGTCCCCCAGAAAAAGTCATATTCTTTGATGCAATCTTGTGGGGCAGACATATTAGTGGGGATTACGTTGGAGCATTTGGATTAGCTTGTTTCCATGGAGATGCGCCCCACCCAACTGTGGGTGATAACTCTGATTGAATAATTTCCATGGAGATGTGGCCCCACCCATTTAGCATGGGCCTTGATTAGTTCACTGGAGCACTATATAAGCTCAGACAGAAGGAGTGGGCTTGCTACAGCCAAGAGGGACACTTTGAAGAATGTACAGGAGCTGAGAGAGGAACTGTAGTTTACAGAGACATTTTGGAGATGGCCTTTGAAAGCAGACTTTTGCTCCAGAGAAGCTAAGAGAAGACAAATGCCCAAGAGCAACTGAAAGTGACATTTTGGAGAGAAGCTGAAGCCTAGAGAGGAACATCCTGGGAGAAAGCCATTTTGAAACCAGAACTTGGAGCAGATGCCAGCCACATGCCTTCCCAGCTAACAGAGGTTTTCCGGATGCCATTGGCCATTCTCCAGTGAAGGTACCCGATTGTTGGTGTGTTACCTTGGACACTTTATGGCCTTAAGACTGTAACTGTGTAACCAAATAAACCCCCTTTTATAAAAGCCAATCCATTTCTGGTGTTTTGCATTCCACAGCATTAGCAAACTAGAACATTAAAGATGGTACCATCACTTTGTCATGAACAGGGCACCTGAAGTGACCCCAAACATCTACCAGAAAGGCTTTCACCTGATGTCCAGGGCATTTGTCTTGTTGGTTTAAAGTCATGAGGGCCACCTCTGGGGTCCACCCCTGGACAGCTAACTGCTGGCTTAAGACTCACATCCACTTTTAGGTGCTTCTGCCACACCCTGAGCCTCCCCATAGAACAGCCACCCTTGATTTGGTAACTTGTGCTGTGATAGTGTAATACGCAAGACATTAGCCTATGTTTCATTTTATTTCAATTTTTCTTCAGTGCCTGTCCTACCCATCTGTCCGATATTTACACTGTATCTTGGCCTCCATCACTGCAGGGGTAGTAACAAAGACTGTTGACAACAAAAGAAGTAAGTCCTTGCTTTTGAGCCTCACAGCTGAGGTCCTGGATTAAAGATAGAGAGAAAAGCATGAATGGGGCTTGGGTCACAGGGCCAGTTTTCTCACCCCCAAAAGTTTTCTGAGGGCTGGAGGGAGAAGAACGTCCTGGGAGGAGAGCAATGGTCTCAGATCTGGGCATGGTTCTCTGAGGTGAGGATGCAAAGGTGAAGAACAGGGCTCCTCCAAGCACTGGTGGCTCTGAACATGGTGGGGATCTGGGTCTTTGCCATGGATAAAGTTCGGAGGGGCTCCATGCCTTGAAGTAGATTCAGAATAGGAAGTAGCCATGGGATAAGAATAGCAGCTCGGCTACCCTCTCTGGGTTTCCAGGGCCCAGGAGGTCACCTGAAATCACTCGTGCACATGTGTCTCCTTCACGATTATATGTTAGCTCAGTATTGGTCACTGTTCCGGTTTGCTAATGCTGTCTTTTCGCAAAACACCAGAAATGGATTGGCTTTTATAAAGGGGGTTTATTTGGTTACACAGTTACAGTCTTAAGGCCATAAAGTGTCCAAGGTAACCCATCAACAATCGGGTACCTTCACTGAAGGATGGCCAATGGCGTCTGGAAAACCTCTGTTAGCTGGGAAGGCACATGGCTGGTGTCTGCTCCCGAGTTCTGGTTTCAAAATGGCTTTCTCCCAGGACGTTCCTCTCTAGGCTTCAGCTTCTCTCCAAAATGTTACTCTCAGTTGCTCTTGGGGCATTTGTCCTCTCTTAGCTTCTCTGGAGCAAAAGTCTGCTTTCAAAGGCCATCTCCAAACTGTCTCATCTGCAGCTCCTCTCTCAGCTCCTGTGCATTCCTCAAAGTGTCCCTCTTGACTGTAGCAAGCTTGCTCCTTCCGTCTGAGCTTATATAGTGCTCCAGTAAACTAATCAAGGCCCATGCTGAATGGGTGGGGCCACACCTCCACATCTCCACGGAAACACTCAAAGAATTACGATCTAATCAACACTAATACATCTGCCCACACAAGATTACATCAAAGATAATGGCGTTTGGGGGGACACAATACATTCAAACTGGCACAGCCACTATGCAAGCCTCAATAACTACTTGTAGATGAGAGATTTGGGGTGAATGAAGATGTGCATGTCCAAGGAGCTGGTCCCACAGAAAGCCAACCTCTGTGGTGGGCAGTGGTAATGGAGGGAGATGGGGTATGACATTGTGTTTTCTCCAGAGAGCACCCATCTTTCTGTCTGGCAGACACAACAAAGGTGAAAGTCTTTGCTCATGAAGGACCATGGGGTGAGCTACTTTCTGTCTTGTTCGGACACCTGTGGACAGCAATTCCCTAACCAAATACTCTTTGTTCCTCAGTGGAATTTGAGTGGCCCTCTACCTATGGGTTCAGCCATTCAGAGTTGGCAGTGCTGGGTGGGACGCAGGAGATTACAGTTGATGACTCCTTGCTCCTTGCCCAGGCCTTTGAGTGTATCCCACGAGAAGCTTCCTTGTTGCCTGACTTCCTGCAGCCTGGAGACCTGAGAAGTCACCCTTGCCAAGATGGGGAGATGGTGGAAGCCAAAGACAAAACTCTCCTCTTCCCACTGGCCAGAAGCTGAGCCCTTCTGGTTTGCAGAGAGAGGAGCTGCAGATGAGAGACAGTTTGAAGACGGCCATTGAAAGTAGACTTTGGCTCCGGAGAAGCTAAGAGAGGACAAACGCCCCGAGAGCAACTGAGAGTGACATTTTGGAGAGAAGCTGAAGCCTAGAGAGGAACATCCTGGGAGAAAGCCATTCTGAAACCAGTTCCTCAGGATGGGCTGTCTCCTGACCGAGAGGCAAGAGCCTTATTTTTCTAGCCTTTTCCCTGGGAAGTTCCACCCACTGCAGGCAGGCTCCTAGGAGAGAAAGAGTCACAGAGCCTGCCAACCACAGCTTTTGCAAACTCTTGGTTGATTCCCAAAACCATCTGGGAGAGAGGGTGAAAGTACCACAGCTGAAGACAGTAAGGGGTGGTGGGGAAACCCAGAAGCTTGGAGGCAAAAACCCAGACTCCTCTTCCCAGCGGTGAATCAGGCTGCGTCTCCATTACCTCATCTGTGAAGTGGGGGCAGTGTGTAAGCCACCATCCATTGCACAGTGGGCTACACAGTTATCCAAGGAAGATCTCTAGCCTTGAGGGGCCTACACTCCACTCATGACATCTGGAACACATGCAGTTCTGGTTAGCTGAGATTCCACTGTCTTTTATCTGGTCTGTTTGTTTGGTTTGACTAAATGTCTACTTAGGAGTCTGTTTTAGGGGTTTTATGTCTTCACAATTTTAATTTAGCATTACTTAGCTAATTTCTTTACCTTTATTACATTCAAGGCATTTTATTAGATTCTGGCAATACCAAGGTGAAAAAGTGTGATCCTGGCCCTAGAGCAGCAATTCTCAAATATTTTGCTTGCAGAGCCTCTTTACTCTCTAACTCTAACACAGGAAAAAAGTTTAATGAGAAGAGTGGTATTGCTTTGCATTTTTGCAAATGTAAAAGAAATTTCACACATCTTTTTACTGTCCAGCTTAATAGAAGACAGCTGGATTCACATTTCTGCTTCTGCATTCAGTGTGTTGTGATAAATCACGGCATGTAGTCTTTGGAGAAAATGAGACTGAAAAAGGCAAATACGTCTTTGGGTCATTATGAAAATAGTTTTGACCTGGTGAGGACCCCCGGGGGTTTCCATATGACACTTTGAGAACTGCTGCAGAACAATGGTTATTAATATGGGGAAAATGTATGTTCCCTTAGGGGACACTCAAATGTGAGAAGAATTTCTGGCTGCTGTAATGTTGGGAGAACCAAGATCTGAGCCTTGAATCGAACTCCATTTTACATATAAACACAAAGTAATTTTTGCATAATTTTAATATACATGATATTTTCCAGGAATGTGACTACTATGTCAGTAGAGAGAAGATGGAATGTTGTTATGTTCAGATCTTTACTAAGAGTTGTTATTCCTCTTGGAAGTCATGTGACCATGGTTCATGATATTTAGGTTTCCCACGCAACACTCCTTGATCAGCCTGCACCCGAGTCTGTCATCATCAACCCAAAAGATCCTTTCTATTGGGTCATGTCCATAATTATACATATAGCATCTGCATTTATTTTTTGAATTAAGCTCTTTAGTTTGAGAAAATTATAGATTCACATACAGTTGTAAGAAATAATACAAAAAGATCCCATGTACCATTTACCCAGTTTCCCCCAGTGGTAACATCTTGCAAAACTATAGTATAGAATCACAACCAATATATTAACATTGATACAATCAAGATACAGAACATTTCCACAGCCACAAGGATCCCTCGTGTTGCTCTTTTATAGTCACATGCACTTCCCTCCTGGCCCCACTCCCTCCTTAAGTTGTGCAACCACTAATCTGTTCTTCATTTCTACAATTTTGTCATTTCAAGAATGTTATATGAATGCAATGATGCAAGATGTTACCTTTTGGGATTGACATTTTTGCTCAGCATAATTCTTTGGCTGGTTGTTGTATGGATCAGTAGTTTGTTCCTCTTTATTACTGAGTGTATTCCAGGTTTGGGTATAGCACATTTATTTATTCATTTGCCCACTGAAGGACATCTGGGTTGTTAAGTTTTTGGCTCTTATGAATAAAGCTGCAATAAACACTTATGTACAGGTTTTTGTGTAAACATAGGTTTTCATTTCTCTGTGATCAATGCCCAGGAGTGCAATTTTTGGGTCATAGGGCAGGTACTTGTTTAGGTTTTAACAAAACAGCCAAATGGTTTTCTAGAATGGCGCTACCATTTTACATTCCCGCCAGTAATATGTGAGTGATACAGTTTCTCAGCATCCTCACCAGCTTTTCGTGTTGTCACTATGTTTTTATTTTAGCCATTCTAATAGGTATGTAGTGAAAGCTTATTGTGATTTTAATTTCCATTTCTGTAATGGCTAATGATGTTCAACACCTTTTCATGTGCTTATTTGCCATCTGTTAACATCTCTTATAATATCTTTTTTTTTCTTTTTAATTTTTATTGGCATTGTTCAGATACCATACAATTATCCAAAGATCCAAAGTGTACAATCAGTTGCCCCTGGTACCCTCATACAGCTGTGCATCCATCACCACACTTAACTTTGGTTTAATTTTTAGAAACTTTTCATCACTCCAGACAAGAAATAAAGTGAGAGATGAAAAAAGAGAAAGAAAAAAAAGAAAAGGAAACTCGAATCCTCCCATATCCCTAACCAACGCCCCTCAATTGTTGACTCGTAGTTACTGTTTATGAAAGAATGTTGAAATACTATTAACTGTAGTATATAGTTTGCAATAGGCATATATTTCTTCCCTATATGCCCCTCTATTATTAACTTCTAATTGTATTGTCATACATTTGTTCTGGTTCATGGAAGAGATTTCTAATATTTGTACAGTTAATCATGGACATTGCCCACCATAGGATTCAGTTTTATACATTCCCATCTTTTGACCTCCAACTTTCCTTCTGGTGACATATATGACTCTGAGCTTCCCCTTTCCACCTCATTTACACACCATTTGGCACTGTTAGTTATTCTCACATCTTGCTACCAACACCTCTGTTCATTTCCAAACATTTAAGTTCATCCTAGTTGAACATTCTGCTCATACAAAGCAACCGCTCTCCATTCTTAAGCCTCATCCTGTATTTTGGTACCTTATATTTCATGTCTATGAGTTTACATATAATAATTAGCTCTTATCAGTGAGATCCTGCAATATTTGTCCTTATGTGTCTGGTTTATTTCACTCAGTATATTGCCCTCAAGGTTTTGTCATTAACCCATTTTTTTTTTTAAGATGGTTTTGTTCACACACCATACATTCCATCCTAAGTAAACAATCGATGGTTCTCTGTATGGTCAAATATTTATGTGTTCACCACCTTCACCGCTGTCTATGTAAGGGCATCTACATTTCTTCCACAAGGCAGGAGGGAGAGTCAAAGAAGGTAGAGAGACGAAAGAGGAAAAAAACTGACAGCTAGGAAGTAGCAAAAGGAAAAGTAACCTTAAATCAAAGTAGAGTAAAGAGTCAGACAACACCACCAATGTCAAGTGTCTAACATGCCTCCCCTATCCCCCCCTCTTATCTGCATTTACCTTGGTATATCGCCTTTGTTACATTAAAGGAAGCATAATATAATGATTCTGTTAGTTACAGTCTCTAGTTCATGTTGATTGCATCCCTCCCCCAATGCCTCCCCATTTTTAACACCTTGCAAGGTTGACATTTGCTTGTTCTCCCTCATAAAAGAACATATTTGTACATTTTATCACAATTGTTGAACACTCTAGATTTCACCAAGTTACACAGTCCCACTTTTTATCTTTCCGCCTTTCTTCTGGTGTCTCACATGCTCCCAACCTTCCTCTCTCAACCATATTCATAGTTATCTTTGTTCAGTGTACTTACATTGCTGTGCTACTGTCTCCCAAAATTGTGTTCCAAACCACACACTCCTGTCTTCTATCACCCTGTAGTGCTCCCTTTAGGATTTCCTGTAGGGCAGGTGTCTTGTTCACAAAGTCTCTCATTGTCTGTTTGTCAGAAAATATTTTGAGCTCTCCGTCATATTTGAAGGACAGCTTTGCTGGATATAGGATTCTTGGTTGGTGGTTTTTCTCTTTCAGTATCTTAAATATATCACACCACTTCCTTCTATCTCTGGAGGGGGCATAGCTTCACAAGAGGAGGGGGAGGGGCCCAGCTCTACTGCCTGCCTTACCGGAACCAGACCCCAACCTCCTCAATAAGTTCTTTGTTTCTCTGACTCTGCTGATCAAAGTGTTTTGATTTTAAAATGGCTGATGCTGTCTTTACTGCAAAGCACTGTAGGCTGAAAATGGCTGAGGTTTTCTCCACAGAGAAAGAAAGGGACAGAAAGCCCCCAGGTACACCCATCAGCCAGAGATAGCACCCGATCCTCTGGGCTCCCCGTCCTGAGACAGATATGTCCCCCGACTCTCCCAAGGTCTGTTGTCACCAAAAGCCTCTGTGTGCTTGTTGGGGATTCGCTGTCTGTATTGAGCGGCTAATATTAAAACCCCAGTTGGGGCTGGGCTGAGGCCCACTCGCTTGTTTGGAGAGTGCTGCTCTCTAGCACCATGAGGCTTCCGTGAGGGAGGGGCTCTCGGCTCTCGGCTCTCAGTGCAGGCCCACAGTTTTACTTACAGATTTTATGCTGCGATCTTGGGCATTCTTCCCAATTCAGGTTGGTGGATGATGAGTGGACAGTCACGTTTGTCTCCCCGCAATTATTCCAGGTTATTTACTAGCTTTTTGGTCATTTATGAATTCTTCCGGGGTGGGGGGGGGTGGGGACTAACAGTCTTCCACTTCTCTCTGTGCTGCCATCTTGTTATAATATCTTTTTATGTCTTTTGTCCATTTTCTAATGATTGTTTTTTTCTTACTACTGAGTTTTGGGCCTGCTGAGATGTCAAGGACAATGATTTTATTTTATTTTAGTTTATGTTTTTTTTTAACATTTTGTTAGGAAAAATTTTGAACATAGAAACATACATAAAAGTATACAGAATAATGTAATGAACATCCATCACCAAACCTCAACAATCATCAGCTCATTTCCAATCTTGCTTCACCTCTACCCTGCCCCAGTCTCTTTCCTTTCCCCAGTGGATCGTTTTGAAACAAACGCCAGGCATTCTGTCTTCTAATCTGTAAATACTTCAGCATGTTTATCTAAAAGATAAGACTCTTTTAAAAATACATAACTGCTCTACTCTTATCAAACCTAAAAATATTCACAATAAATTCTCAATATTATCAGTGTTCATATGTCCTCAAGTCTCTCATAATTCATTTTTACTGCTGGTTTGTTTGAATCAGGATCCAAATAAAGTCCACACATTGTATTGGTTGATGACTCTCTGAAGCCTCTTTTGTTCCCTTTCAATTCGGTTTTACTGAGATATATTCACATACCCTACAATCATCCACAGTAAACAATCAATTGTTCACAGTACCATCATATAGATGTGCATTCATCACCACAGTCAATTTTTGAACATTTTCATTACTCAAAAAAAAATGAAAATAAGAATAAAATTACAAGTAAACAAGAACACCCAAAACACCCCATCTCCCTCAGCCCCTCTGTTATTCGTTTAACTTTTGTTTCCATTTTTCTACTCATCTCCTTATACACTTGGTAAAGGGAGTGTGAGCCCCAAAGTTTTCACAATCACACAGTCACACTGTGTAAACTACATAGTTATACATCCTCTGAAATTTATTCTGTAGCTACTTGTTAAATTGTAATTTAAAAGCTATAACTTTTTTGTATATATGTTATATTTCATAATAAGGAAATAACTGAAACTATGGTACTATAACTCATATCTTTGGAAATTTCCTATATACCTACTTATTAAATCATACTTTGAAAGATAGTACCTTTTGTATATATGTTACATTTCACAATATGGAAATAACTGAAACTGTGGAACTGTAACCTATAATCTTTTTTGAAATTTGCTAACTACTTGTTAAATTACACTTGGAAAGTTATCATTTCTATGGATATATGTTATATTTTACAATTTAAAAAATACGATTCAAAAAAAAAAAAAGAATCAAGGCTACTGGGTTGCAGTTTGACAGTTCCAGTACACTAAAAACTAAAAAGGGTTATCTATATAATGCATAAGAATAACCTCCAGAATGACCTCTCAACTCCATTTGAAAACTCTCAGCCACTGAAACTTTATTTTGCGTCATTTCTCTTTCCCCTTGTGGTCAAGAAGTCTTTTCCAATCCCACAATGCTGGGCCCAAGTTCATCTCCAGGAGTCATTTCCTGCATTGCCAGGGAGATTTACACCCCTGGGAGTCAGGGCCCACATAGAGGGGAGGGCAGTGAGTTCACCTGCCAAGTGGGCTTAGAGAAAGAGGCTACGTCTGAGCATCTGAAGCCTCTTTTAATCTATAAATTTCCCCTACTCTTTATTTATTGAAGATCCAGGTCATACATCTTGTAGAATTGCTTGCATTTGGGATTTTGCTGATTGCATCCCCATTTTGCCATTTAATGTGTCCTTCTGTCTACAGTGTTTCTTTTATATTGGTATATCCAGTGACTTGCTTATAAATGGGTTGGATTGGAAAGCAGGAATGCTTCACTGGTGGTGTTGTGGCCTTCCATCAGGAGACATGCAATGTCTAGTTCTCTTTCTCTCTGTGCTGTTAAGATTGATCAGTGGTTTCAGGTATTGCCAGCCTGATCCATCAATTTAAAAGTTCCCCGTCAGCTTACAACCTCATGGTTTTATCAGACATTGGTGATCATTGGGGGTTGCAAAATGGTGATATTCTAATCCTACCATTCCTTCTTCATTTATTAGCTGGAACACATCTCTAAAGAGAAACTTTCTTTTGCGAACAACTTGCTTATCCTGAGGGACAATTCACACAGGAAAGGCAGGATAAACATTGGAGTCTTTTCTTTTGTTCACCAATTTTCAGAATAATGAGTTGGCTTTCTATTAGCCTACAAAGTTGTTTTGATTTGCTAGGCTGCTAAATGCAGATACCATAAAATGGGTTGGTTTTAAAAATGGAAATTTATTAGCTTACAAGCTTATCGTTTTGAGCCATGAGCATGTCTAAATCAAGGCATTATCAAGGTGATGCTTTCTTCTTGAAGACTGGCTGCTGGTGATCCATGGCTCCTCTGTCATGTGGCAAGGCACATGACAGCATCTGCTAGTCTCTCTCTTCTCTTCTGGGTCTAGTTGCTTTTAGCTTCTTGCTTCCCTGGCATGTTCACGTTCTCTCTTTCTCTCTCTCTCTCTCTCTCTCTCTCTCTCTCTCTCTCTCTATATATATATATATATATATATATATATATATATTCATCCTGTTTATAAAGGGCTCCAGTAAGAGGATTCCAGGATAAAGGACCCACCCTGAATCACACCTTAACTGAAATAACCTCATCCAAAGGTCCTACTTACTATAGGTTCACACCTACAGGAAGGGATTAGCTTTCAGAACCTGATTTTCTGGGGTACATACAGTTCCAAGCCACCACAACAGGTAACAATGAGTTTGGACTTTTTTGTTTTTGTTTTGTTTGTTTGTTTGAGGATCGTTATGAACTCAGAGATTAAACATATTTGATGTGCTTCAATTTGTTGAAATCGCTATTCTTTTTGGTGCTCAAATTTGACCATCTTTGGCCAGTGGGAGCCTTCTCAGTTTGGCTCCTGAGTCCTTTCAACATGGCTGTAGTTATCTATGGTTGCTTCCTTGCCCTCAGCTTTGATGAGATGTTTCAAGTTCCTTTAGTACATCTCCTGTACCAGACCTGTATTCTATTTCTTCAAGGAGTCTGGTTCCTTTAGTGGGAAATGGAATTTATCACCAAAATCTTGGCATTATGAGTGCTCATTGCTCCTGGGTTGGGCATTGCTTCTGGGCCTCTGTTAGTGAACACAGCTGGGAAATACTTTTTTTTTTTTATTTAAGAAAACACATCATGAGTTTATGCTGATATTTTCCAATTAAAGTTCTGGATTACAGAGATTTTTACATTGTGCCTCTTTTCTCTTAAACACTTAAAATCTTGGTTCCTAAAAATGAATATAATTATTTATTTACTTCTTCCTAATATGTGTAATATATATATTATATATATTCCATAGAATATGTATTATATAAAATATATTATAGACTACAGCCAAGAGACATTTTGGAGATGGCCATTGAAAGCAGACTTTTGCTGACATTTTGCTCCAGAGAAGCTAAGAGGACAAAACACCCCAAGAGCAACATTTTGAAAAACACACGGGAGCTGAGAGAGGAGCTGGAACACAACCCGGGATCAGCAGACGCCAGCCATGTGCATTCCCAGTTAACAGAGGTTTTTCCAGACTCCATTGGGCATCCTTCGGTGAAGGTGTAAAAATAATTCCGTCATGGCTCATTCAAAGACAAGAACTAATGATGGAAAAATTACTTATCCTCCTGGTGTCAAGGAAATCTCAGATAAAATATCTAAAGAGGAGATGGTGAGACGATTAAAGATGGTTGTAAAAACGTTTATGGATATGGACCAGGACTCTGAAGAAGAAAAGGAGCTTTATCTGAATCTAGCTCTACATCTTGCTTCAGATTTTTTCCTCAAGCATCCTGATAAAGATGTTCGCTTACTGGTAGCTTGCTGCCTTGCTGATATTTTCAGGATTTATGCTCCTGAAGCTCCTTACACATCTCCTGATAAACTAAAGGATATATTTATGTTTATCACAAGGCAGTTGAAGGGGCTAGAGGATACAAAGAGCCCACAATTCAATAGGTATTTTTATTTACTTGAGAACATTGCTTGGGTCAAGTCATATAACATATGCTTTGAGTTAGAAGACAGCAATGAAATTTTTACCCAACTATACAGAACGTTATTTTCAGTCATAAACAATGGCCACAACCAGAAAGTTCATATGCACATGGTGGATCTTATGAGCTCTATTATATGTGAAGGTGATACGGTATCTCAGGAGCTTTTGGATACAGTTTTGGTAAATCTGGTGCCTGCCCATAAGAATTTAAACAAGCAAGCATATGATTTAGCAAAGGCTTTACTGAAGAGGACAGCTCAAGCTATTGAACCATATATTACCAATTTTTTTAATCAGGTTCTGATGCTTGGAAAAACATCTATCAGCGATTTGTCAGAGCATGTCTTTGACTTAATTTTGGAGCTCTACAATATTGATAGTCATTTGTTGCTCTCTGTTTTACCCCAGCTTGAATTTAAATTAAAGAGCAATGACAACGAGGAACGCCTGCAAGTTGTTAAACTACTGGCAAAAATGTTTGGGGCAAAGGATTCAGAATTGGCATCTCAAAACAAACCACTTTGGCAGTGCTACCTGGGCAGATTTAATGATATCCATGTACCAATCCGCCTGGAATGTGTGAAATTTGCTAGCCATTGCCTCACGAACCACCCTGATTTAGCGAAGGACTTAACAGAGTATCTCAAGGTGAGGTCACATGACCCCGAGGAAGCTATTAGACATGACGTTATTGTGTCTATAGTTACAGCTGCTAAAAAGGATATTCTTTTGGTCAATGACCACTTACTTAATTTTGTGAGAGAGAGAACATTAGACAAACGGTGGAGAGTGCGCAAAGAAGCCATGATGGGACTTGCCCAAATTTATAAGAAATATTCTTTACAGTCGGCAGCTGGAAAAGATGCTGCAAAACAGATTTCATGGATCAAGGACAAATTGTTACATATATATTACCAAAATAGTATTGATGATCGATTGCTTGTTGAACGCATCTTTGCTCAGTACATGGTTCCTCACAATTTGGAAACTACAGAACGGATGAAGTGTTTATATTATTTGTATGCCACGCTGGATTTAAATGCTGTGAAAGCATTGAATGAAATGTGGAAATGTCAAAATCTACTCCGACATCAAGTAAAGGATTTGCTTGACTTAATTAAGCAACCCAAAACAGATGCCAGTGTCAAGGCCATATTTTCTAAAGTGATGGTTATTACAAGAAATTTGCCAGATCCTGGGAAAGCTCAGGATTTCATGAAGAAGTTCACGCAGGTTTTAGAAGATGATGAAAAAATAAGAAAACAGTTAGAAGTACTTGTTAGTCCAACATGCTCTTGCAAGCAGGCTGAAGGTTGTGTGCGTGAAATAACTAAGAAGTTGGGCAACCCTAAACAGCCTACAAATCCTTTTCTGGAAATGATCAAGTTTCTCCTGGAGAGGATAGCACCTGTGCACATAGATACAGAATCTATCAGCGCTCTTATTAAGCAAGTGAACAAATCGATAGATGGAACAGCAGATGACGAAGATGAGGGTGTTCCAACTGACCAAGCCATCAGGGCAGGTCTTGAACTCCTTAAGGTACTCTCATTTACCCATCCTATCTCATTTCATTCTGCTGAAACATTTGAATCTCTCTTGGCTTGTCTAAAAATGGATGATGAAAAAGTAGCAGAAGCTGCGCTACAAATTTTCAAAAACACAGGAAGCAAAATTGAAGAGGATTTCCCACATATCAGATCAGCCTTGCTTCCTGTTTTACATCACAAGTCTAAAAAAGGACCTCCCCGCCAAGCCAAGTATGCTATTCATTGTATTCATGCGATATTTTCTAGTAAAGAGACACAGTTTGCACAGATATTTGAGCCTCTGCATAAGAGCCTGGATCCAAGCAACCTGGAGCATCTCATAACCCCCTTGGTCACTATTGGGCATATTGCTCTCCTTGCACCGGATCAGTTTGCTGCTCCTCTGAAGTCTTTGGTAGCTACTTTCATTGTGAAAGATCTTCTAATGAACGATCGGCTTCCAGGAAAAAAGACCACTAAACTTTGGGTTCCAGATGAAGAAGTTTCTCCTGAGACAATGGTCAAAATCCAGGCTATTAAAATGATGGTTCGGTGGCTACTTGGAATGAAAAATAACCACAGTAAATCGGGGACATCTACTTTAAGGCTGCTGACAACAATATTGCATAGTGACGGTGACTTGACGGAACAGGGGAGAATTAGTAAACCAGATATGTCCCGCCTGAGACTTGCCGCCGCCAGTGCAATTGTGAAGCTGGCCCAAGAGCCCTGCTACCACGAAATCATCACGTTGGAACAGTACCAGCTGTGTGCGCTAGCCATCAATGATGAATGCTATCAAGTAAGACAAGTGTTTGCACAGAAACTTCACAAAGGCCTTTCACGATTACGGCTTCCTCTTGAGTACATGGCAATCTGTGCCCTCTGTGCCAAAGACCCTGTGAAGGAGAGGAGAGCTCATGCCAGGCAGTGTCTGGTAAAAAATATAAATGTGAGACGTGAATATCTGAAGCAGCATGCCGCTGTTAGTGAAAAATTATTGTCTCTTCTGCCAGAGTATGTTGTTCCATATACAATTCACCTTTTGGCACATGACCCAGATTATGTCAAAGTACAGGATATTGAACAACTTAAAGATGTTAAAGAATGCCTTTGGTTTGTTTTGGAAATATTAATGGCTAAAAATGAAAATAACAGTCATGCATTTATCAGAAAGATGGTAGAAAATATTAAACAAACAAAAGATGCCCAAGGACCGGATGATGCAAAAATGAACGAAAAATTGTACACTGTGTGTGATGTGGCCATGAATATCATCATGTCAAAGAGCACCACATACAGTTTAGAATCTCCAAAAGACCCAGTCCTACCAGCTCGCTTTTTCACCCAACCTGACAAGAACTTTAGTAACACCAAAAATTATCTGCCTCCAGAAATGAAATCGTTTTTCACTCCTGGAAAACCTAAAACAACCAATGTTCTAGGAGCTGTTAATAAGCCGCTTTCATCAGCAGGCAAACAATCTCAGACAAAATCTTCACGAATGGAAACTGTAAGCAATGCAAGCAGCAGCTCAAATCCCAGCTCTCCTGGAAGAATAAAAGGGAGGCTTGATAGTTCTGAAATGGATCACAGTGAAAATGAAGATTACACAATGTCTTCACCTTTGCCAGGAAAGAAAAGTGACAAGAGAGACGACTCTGATCTTGTAAGGTCTGAAATAGAGAAGCCTAGAAGCCGGAAAAAAATCCCCGTCACAGACTCAGAGGAGAAACTGGGTATGGACGACCTGACGAAATTGGTCCAGGACCAGAAACCTAGAGGCAGCCAGCGGGGGCGCAAGAGGGGCCGCGCGGCCTCCGAGTCGGACGAGCCACCGTGGCCGGAGGAGAAGCGGCTCAAGGAAGACATGCTGGAAAATGAGGACGAGCAGAATAGCCCCCCCAAAAAGGGGAAAAGAGGCCGGCCGCCCAAGCCTCCTGGGGGAGGCCTGCCCAAGGAAGAGCCCACGGTGAAAACGTCCAAGAAGGGAAGCAAAAAAAAGCCCGGCCCCTCGGCGGCGGCGGAGGAGGAGGACAGGCCGGGCGGGAGCGCGGCGCAGAAGGCCGGGAGCAGGCAGCCGCGGGCGCCGCGCAGAGCTCCGCCCAGCAGAGCCGGGTCGCCGGACAGCAGCGCGGTGGAGTCCACGCAGTCCACGCCGCAGAAGGGACGAGGGAGGCCGTCCAAAACGCCGTCGCCGTCGCAGCCCAAAAAAAACGTCCGTCTAGGACGCGCCAAGCAAGCAGCCACTAAAGAAAATGATTCAAGTGAAGAAGTAGATATGTTTCAGAGTAGCTCTCCTGTCAATGATGATATGCCACAGGAAGAGACGGAGGAAGAGGAAGTTTCTACAGTAAATGTACGGCGGAGAAGCTCTAAAAGGGAAAGGCGATGAACAAAAGTAATTAATAACTTTCTGCGTGAAAGCTTTGAACAAAATCATTTTTTGTCAAGCTTGAGGCTGCATAAAGCTTTTGATGCACAACATGGGACTGCAGAAGACTGGACAGTCGACCCCCACTGTTACAATCCCGTGTGCTGGTGGTCACACGCTTCAGCCAGGCACAGGGCAATCACGTTGACTGGGGGGTGGGGGGGGGCTTGTGAAAGTGTAACATGCAATGGCTGTGTAGACATAAACTAAAGAAGAAACTTGTAAATATCTCCCCACCCTTACCCCTTGCCACCCCCCGCTTTTTTTTTTTTAATGTTTCTGACTTCTAAAGTGCTTGTATAGCTTTTACCTGCGGCTTTAAACTGACAGTACCCAACTGTTTATTGGATCTATTGATTTGAAAAGAGTTTGTCAGGATGGATCTTAAGCAGTAATCTCTGTCAGTGTTTGTATTTGTATTCTCTGCAATTTTACTGTGAAATTTTTTTTTTCAACAAATGGAGTCATTTTCTTCATGCCACTGTTTGTTGGAGAATTAAATGGTCTCTTCCCCTTTGTGTATCTTACCTAGTGTTTACTCCTGGGCACCCGTAATCTTCAGAGGTGCTAAATTGTCTGCCATTACAACAGGATGATGTCTCTAATAGGAGGACACCATGCAAATTGTGAAATAGTCCTTACGTTGTTTGAATTATTTTACACCTCAGTATTGGTCCCAGAATTTTCTGGCCATTCATGGCAATGAAAATTTTAAGAAGAGAGATTTAAAATATTTTAATTTTAAAGAGTGTGTTATAAAATAATGTACTGAATTCTTTATCCCATTTTATCATCCCGATTCAGTTTTTATTAATCTACTGTATCAATAAAATTCTGTAATTTCAATGAGTTTTTAATAGTCTAGAATGTTATTGTGTATAGATGTTTCCTCTAGAACATGATGTTCAGAAACGCAAATTATTACACTATGATATAAAATCTCAAATATACACGTTAGAAAAGTTCCAGTTCTCCATAGAGTGTAAAGTTAATCAGAGAGAAAAAATTTTATTGATGCAGTGTCTTTATAAAGCTGTTCTTGAAAGCCAAGTGTTTTGTATTTTATAGTGAGTTGCATGTTTATGAAAAAAATGCTGAAAATGCAATGTGCTCTTTTCTGTAAATTCATATTTAGCCATAGTATATGATAAATTTCCTCATAACATAGTTTTTCATCAAGAGTTTATTATTGTACTTTATTTTGGAACCAAAAATTGTTTTGGGGGAGGGGCAGGGTGGAAATGATATGTCCAACTGTATCAGCTACTGTAAGTATCACAATCTTAGGGACTTTGAATGAAATCCCACTTGGTCCAGATTGGGAAAAGTGGAAACTTATTTGGGTTTAGAGCAGATCTTTTTCTTCTTCTTCATTGTAATCTATGAAATACAGAAACAAATGACTTCTTAAGGCAGTATCCTTTATACAGTTGTATAAACTGTATTTCGAACCAAAATATATAGAGTATGCTTAATGCTTAGCTAAATTCATTTTAGTATTTCAGGTGCTGTTCTTTGGTTTCTTTGTGGTTGTGGAAAAAAATCATACTCATTAAATTTATCTCATTTAATGGAGTATTTTCATATAATATACCGTTATGCTTAAGGTATATTTCCAAAATTGGTTATAATAGACGGGGAATATAATAAAGAAGCTACTATTTTGGAAAATAGCATTTTCCTATTTTCCACTGTATCACAATTGATGTGATTTTTTTTTCTTTTAAAGATTTCTTCATGTTTATGAAACAGCCTTTTAGTTTTAAAATGTTTTGAATTGTGTCTTAATCTCTCAGTATTTAGCTATTCTTCATTTGCAACAATCCTAGCACCAGTGATGATGAGAGGCTGTTACATATATCTAGGCAGCTAATCAAGGTGCATTGGTTTTTAAATATTTCATTAGCTCAGTTCTCCCAAATATGCTATTTCTATTTCAGCAGTACAAAGGCATGTTTTTAAGTCTATAAAATAAAGAACAAAGGATAAAAAAAAAAAAAAAAAAAAAAAAAAAAAAAAAAAATATATATTATATATATTCCATAGAATATATATTATATAAAATATATTATATATATTCCATAGAATATATATTATATAAAATATATTATATTCCTTATACAAAAATGTGTCAGAATATCAATTCTAAAATTATTTCTAACAATATGATTACTAACAGTTGCTTTCGTTATAGTTATTTTTTTATCCATAGTGTATATCCCGCAAGAGACCCTAAATTACTGTTTTTAAATCATTTGTAGTTATACCCCTCTGTGTGGATAGACTGCCAGCTCAATACATAGATTTATTTGTTTAAGTTTGCTTTTCTGTTTTTAGAAATTACTTTTTAAATGTTCTTATTTTATTTTACACTTATGTAAAACATTTCATTGTTCTGAAGTTAAATCTACAAAAAAAGATATATTTAGAGAAGTCTAGTTTTCATCCCTGTCCTTTCCATTCTGTCCCCTCACCTCCTGCTGATAATTATATATATGTGTATGTATATGTATGTTTTAAAATGTATTCTTCAATTGTTTTTCCTCATATAACAATATAATTTAGAGAGCCTATCTAGTGATGTATAGAGATATTCCTCAGTCTTTTTTAACAAATGCATAGTATACGTTGAATGGAAGTTCTGTAGTTTACACAGTATTTTATACAACTCCCCCCCATTGATTGGCAAGTGGATTGTTTCTACTCCTTTGCTACGAAAAGCCTTGTGCATATATTTTTTCATATTTTGGCAGTATATCTTTAGGACAGATTTCTAGAAGCAAGATTGCTGAGTCAAATGCTTATGTAATTTTACTAGATATTTCCAAGTTTCTTTCCATAAAGTTGCACCATTTTTACTCCCACAAGCAATGAGTTTGTTGTTAAGCTTTTGGCTTTTTGTCCCCTAGTAACTAAGTATGAAACGACACTCAGTATAGTTTTCATTTACATTTCTCTCATTATGAAGAAGGTTGGGCAATATTTATGTGTGTAACAGTCATTTGCATTTCTTTTCTGTTTTTTTGGTACATCTTGCCCATTTTTTAAATGGGATTGTTGGCCTTTTCCTTCTCTATATTTTTAGAATCTCTTTTCCACAGCCCTACTCCTGGAATTTTTACCTACTTCTGGATTTTCTATTCTGTTCTACTACTTTGTCTGTACATGTACCAATTCCATATTGTTTTAACATTAAAGACTTTAATAATATGTTTTAATATTTGGTGAGGCTAATTTCATCACAGTGCTTTTTTCAAGATTTCTCTGGTGTTTCTGCTTGATTCTTCTTCAAATGAACTTTTAGATCAGATTGTCTAACTCCAGAAAATGAAACTGACAATATTTATTGGGGTCACATTAAATTTATAAATTATTCCAGGATGAATTGACACCTTTTTGATGCTTACTTCTTCCTATCCAAGAACATCAAGCTTTTCTCTAGTTCTTCAAGTCTACTTTTGCATCTTTGACAAAATTTTAAGTTTATAGTTTTCCTTTGAATAGGTTTTGACATTTACACAATGGGTCTTTTTACCCCCCTGTCATAAGTGAAGTTTTCTCTTCCATTTGTTGCTTCCAGCTGGCTTTTGTTTGTAGATATGATTTTACATTTTGCTGCTCTACTAAATTTTCTTATTGTTTGTATTAGTTTTCCCACTGATCCTTTTGTATTTTCCCAATATGTAAACCTAGCACATACAAAGAGAAAATCTCTGATTTTCAAATTCTTCTGCTTCTAATTGTTTCCCTTGTTTAATTGCTTTGGAGCATTATCTCCAACACAACTTTATACAGTGGTGATAGTGGTCATCTTGTCTTGGTCCTAATTTCAGTGGGAAAGTATTTTTAGCATGAATGAATGCTGCATTTCTCTAATGCCTTTTCTGTATTTTTGGAGATGACTATCTGATCTTATCTTTAGCTCTATCAAAATATTACTGGATTTCCTATATTGAACCACATTTCACTTACTCTCCTGGAATAAATATCATGTGCTCATAATGTATTATTTTAAATATACTATAGATTCTGTTTATCTTTATTTTTATTTAATATTTTCACATAAATGTTAATACATGAGATTGGTCTATAATTAATTTTTTTTTGGTAAAATCTTTGTCAGGTTTTTGAGTCAATGACATTCTTGGCTTCATAAACAATAGAAAGTTTTCCTTCTTTTTCTATGCTGTGGAATATTTTAAGTAGCACTGGGATTATTTGATTTTTTAAAGATTTGCTAGAATTCCCCTGAGAAACCATTTGGACTTGATGCTTTCTTGCAGGAAGATGGAGGAAGGGAAGGGCAGATCTTTACTTTCTCTATTACTTTTATGATAACTGGTCTCTTAGACTTTCTGAAAAAAAGACTTCAGAGGGGCCACTTCCAATGGGTTAGCCATTTCGGAACTGAAGAAAGAAATGCAAATGTTCTTGTAGCTCAGGAACTATGGAAACTGGTTTTATTGGTGTAAGACACTGTTTTTACGTCTCAAACACTTAGAAGGCAAAAATTAGTTCTTCCTTGCAACTTGACTTTACCATTTCTTGGAATTGTAATGTCATCAATGAAATGTTATGAGACAGATAGTGTTCTGTCCGTCCCCTCTCTCCTTGGGAACAAAAATTTGGTAAGAATACACTAGTGTGTACATATTGTACAAGAGCCAGGGGCCCAAACCCACCCACTGTATATTTCAAATAAAGTTAATTGTTTATTACATATTGATTATTATTTGGACTCTGTGCTTGGCATTTGCCAAATCAGGGTTGTTTAATTTGCCATGGGGTTTATTTGATACGGGGTTTGTGAGTTTGTGTGGAAAGACACTTCATAGGGTTTCTAAAGTGCCGCTTCTCTCTGCTTCACTCTTAAGAAATCACAATCCTTCCTCTTTCTTTTCACTTACTTTTTCTCCAGATAATTTTTTCCACTAGAACCTTGGGGAAACTAAGCAGATGTACTTGGATTCTTTTATCCAAACTAATGACTTGTTTCTGGACAGAAAAATGTTATCATCCACAGGATTTTTTTTTTTTTTTTTAATATTTCACAGTGTTTGGTACAGGCCAGAAGTGTGGGATGGGGATTTAGTCTCCGCAGTTGCCAAAATATTTATGCAGCAGGAATGCTGCTTACGTAAACCTGGAAGCGTTCCTGATGGATTCGCCTTCCTCTCACATCTCAGCTTTTTTTCATTAAGATATTGATTTTCCTCTCATGGCACCACATTAAGTGGCTAAGAGGAAAAGAAAAAATTGTTTACCCTACAAAACAACCTAACTCTCCATGAAACAGCCACTTGGTGAAAGGAACCATGAGGAGATCTGGAGAACAAGGGCTGGAAATCCTTGTTAGGGCCTTATTTCCTAAGACTCCTCAGAAGCCACCAAACTCAGGTTTGGGAAAAAATTAAAAAGAAAAAAAAAATCAAGTAAACACACAAAAGCATCCTCTTTTATGTTTTTAATGGGGACTGAAATTTCCAAATAATAGAAAAGTGCAAAATGAGGGCAAATCAGAAATCTTATACATTAAGAAAACATATTATACATGAAACCTGTACTTGACAATTGTGAGAAACTAATGAAAGTATAAGATGAGAACAATCCCTGACATAGATGAAAAAATATCCACAAATGAAAAAATATCCCCATATTTATATAATCAATCGATAAAACTCGCTATGGGCCAACGGGCATTTGGGGGTGAGGAGCGAGGCGATGGTAGAAAAGTGTAAGGCAGCCATCCCATGCCTCCCTGCTTACCTCATCCTCTGTGATTCTTTTTACACTGCCCTGTGAGTCAGACAAGATCATAAATTTAAATTACTTTAAGCAGATGTACGTCAATGCTCTCTGATGAAAGCGTGCCAGCACCTTATACCAGTTTGTACCACTGCCAACCCCTCCACAAAGCAACAGTCCCTTAGTAAATGTGGTGATGACTCCAGAGAGGACTCACTTCACAGCCCTTATGGGGGTGTCCCTGGGTGACACTGACAGCTTCAAGGTGGGGGGAGGGATTCTTCATTAATGAGACTCTCACACTGGGTTTTGAAGGATGAATAGGAGTTTTCCCCATGGCTGTGAATGGTGGGGTCTTGGTGTTACAGTGACCTGGTCTCACAGGGAGGGCAGTGAGCTAGGGCCACTGTCCTGAGATGTGTCTCTTTCATCTTTTCTGTGTCAATCTTTGGAGAAGAGTTGGCACCTAAGCCTATAAGCAGAGGTGAGGGTAGGATCCTCATTAATTCCTTCAACTAATATTTGAGCAGATGCTGGCAGGTCTGCTGCACACAGCTCAGAAGGTCACGCACTGCACAAGAGTGCTATATCCAAGGGGCATCATTCATATGGTTGATATCATAGATTTGTATGTTTATTTTGCCAACTCTCTGGAGGATGCCAGTCAAGTATCTTGAATAAGGGGTGTCTTTTTCTGAATTGCACCAAGGTGCCTCACTGTGCACATGATGCTGGATGGTGGAAATCCAAAGATGGGTGGGACACAGAAGCCGTCCCACAGTTGTAGGGTATCAAAGGGGCTAAGATGGTGTGGACCCTGTGGGGGGCAGTTGGGGATCAAATCATATCCCCCACAAAAGGCAAGTTCAATTCTTGATCCACATCCCTGTGGGGTGAACCCATTTGTAATAGGACCTTTAAAGATGTTATTAGTTAAGGTGTAGACTCACTTGTGAACAGAATCTTTGAAGATCCTATCTAGGTGAGGTCAAAGCAAATATGGATGGGCCTTAATCCATATGACTGGAGACCTTATAAAGAGAAAATTAGGATGCTGCGAGCCAGAGGGAAAAATGGGAGGAAGACCAAGGAGACAGAGCACCATGTGATGGAGGCAGAGATGGAAGCCAAGGCACCCCAAGGGCTGCAGCAGGCCCCTACACAGGATGCTAAAGACTCTGGGGGAAGCATGGCCTGTAGAGCTCTTGATGTTGGACTCTGAGCCTCCCAAACTCTCAGACAATAAATGCCCATTGTTTAAGCCAAAGTGTTGGTTGTATTTTTGTCATAGTAGACAAATCAAGACAGGAATCCTGGGGAGAAGAAAGGAGGAGGGTCCTGAACTCTGGGGTCATGGACCATAACTTGTGTCCTAGAAGCAAAGGGATCTCAAGCTGATTGTCTGGAGAGGTGATGTCCAATAGAAATATAATAGGAGCCACTAAGGCAGGCCACTTATGTCTCTTCAAATTTTCTAGTAGCCATTTTTTAAAAGTAAAAAGAAATGGGTAAAATTACTTTTATAATATAATTTGTTTAACTCAATATATCCAAAATATTACCATTCAGCATACACTCCATATAGAAAAGCATTCATGATATATTTATATGTAATTTTGTATATGAAATCTTCAAAGGCTGGTGTATGTTTCATACTTTCAGTGCATCTCAGTCTGGACCCACCACATTTCAAGTGCTCAGTAGGTTCGTGTGGACTGTGCGTCTCCAGAATCCTGCTCTTTACCATTTGAATCCTCTCTTTTATTTTTTTTTTTCATTTTTAAAAGCATTTTTATTGTGAAACATAACATACATGCAGAAAAGTGATAAATTTCAAAGTACAGTTTAACAAGTAGTTATAGAGCAAATTTCAAAGTATAGTATAGGTTATAGTTCAACAGTTTCAGGTATTTCCTTCTGGCTATTCTAATACACTAGGTATTAAAAAGCAGTATCTATATAATGATTCAGTAGTCATAATCATTCGTTAAATCCTAACTTCTCATTTACAACTCTTCCATCTCATATGATCATTCTCTCAATCTTAGGGGATATTTGGGTAATGACTTTTCTAATTTCTTCAGGCAAGAAAGCTTCACATATGAAAAAAAATTTTTTTTTTGTCTTTTTGTTGTTGAGTTGGAGGAGTTCTTTGTATGTTTTGGATATTAAAATAGTCAAATATATGATTTGAAAATATTTTCACCCATTCTGTAGGTTGTCTTTTCAATTTTTTTGATACTGTCCTTTGACACACTAAAGTTTTTACTTCGATGAAGTCCAATGTATCTACTTTTTGTGCTTTAAGTGTAAAGTCTAAGAAACTTTGCCCAATACAAGGTTCTTTTTTTTATCTTCATTTTATTGAGATATATTCACATACCACGCAGTCATACAAAATAAATCGTACATTCGATTGTTCACAGTACCATTACATAGCTGTACATTCATCACCTAAATCAATCCCTGACACCTTCATTAGCACACACACAAAAATAACAAGAATAATAATTAAAGTGAAAAAGAGAAATTGAAGTAAAAAAGAACACTGGGTACCTTTGTCTGTTTGTTTGTTTGTTTCCTTCCCCTATTTTTCTACTCATCCATCCATAAACTAGACAAAGGGGAGTGTGGCCCTTATGGCTTTCCCAATCCCATTGTCACCCCTCATAAGCTACATTTTTATACAATCGTCTTCAAGATTCATGGGTTCTGGGTTGTAGTTTGATAGTTTCAGGTATCCACCACCAGCTACCCCAATTCTTTAGAACCTAAAAAGGGTTGTCTGAATTGTGCGTAAGAGTGCCCACCAGAGTGACCTCTCGGCTCCTTTTGGAATCTCTCTGCCACTGAAGCTTATTTCATTTCCTTTCACATCCCCCTTTTGCTCAAGAAGGTGTTCTCCATCCCACGATGCCAGGTCTACATTCCTCCCCGGGAGTCATATTGAATCCTCTCTTGATGTCTCTGGGCTGAGGGTGAGGGCCCCTTCCTGGAACAGCCAGGCCTTGCCTTGGGTCTCCTAAGGATGAGAGGGTGGTGGTGCCGGGAGCTCACAGGGCACGAGGGGGTGGGTGCTCCCACTCTCTTCCCACCCTCCCCACCACTCTTCCCAGGCCAGAGGGAAGTCAGCCCTTCCGTGAGACACAAGGCAAATGGAAATCGTGGACCCATGCTGCCCTCACTTGGGGAAGGAGCCACTACAAACCATCCTGCAAGGAGCCACAAGAGTAAGCAATTTCAGAGAGATGGGGAACCGCAGAGCTGGGTGGGCTTTTGGAGATTCTAATGACCATGGTGGCCACGGCCGCCGGGACCACGTTCCAGGCCAGTGCTTGGTGCTGTATCTGATTTCCACTATGTGTACCAGCTCCATGTGAGGTAAGTGTTAGCACCCCTTTGTGTAGAGGAGGAAACGAGGTTCAGAAAGGCAAGTGCCAGCAAAGCTCCATAAGCCCCTAATGCTTCTTCTGGGTTGCCGGTTACTGGACACGTGTGTGCTGTCTTCTACCAGGTCCAAAGTGCTGGCCAAACCCACTGGTCAGGGTGGCCCTTGGCAACGTGGTCGTCCCATCAACCCTGGCTTCACTGTCACAGCCTAGAAAGATAAACCAAGACCTAGGTTGAAAATGCAAAGCTTGGAATCATCCATTCTTGCCCTAATGTTTTTCACAATAGCCTGAAAGAGAAGAGCATTTAGTCTTTGTACTGATTCATCTCATGGTTCATTTGGGACATGTGGGACTGTAACAGGTGTTTTGCCCCCAGCTAGCTTTGGTCAGACCTCAGCTGGAGCTGTGAGCAGGCAGTAGGGGATGTGGTACCTGTTCTGGGAAGCAAGATAAAGGATTGGGGGTGATTAGATGAAAGAGGAAGAGAGGAAGGGGTTGGGATGTGTGTTTGAGTGTGTGTCTCAGTGTGTGTGAGCATGTGAGTGGTTGTGAGTGTGTGTGTTGGTGTAGGTACAAATGTGAAAGTGTGTGTGTATTCATGTATGTCAGTGTGTGAGTGCATGTGAGTGTAAGAGTGTGTGTTAGTGTGTGAGTGTGTATGTGTGAGAGTCAGGGAGACTGAGTGTCAGGTGGTGATGGAGAAGATGAAGGCACAGGTCAGGGGTTCTGATTTTTAGGGGAGAACAGCAGGGAGCAGAGTCTTCCAAGTTGAGTGTTGGGGAAGAAAGGGAAGGTTTGCAAAGCTGAGAAATTTATCAGAAATTAGAATTTTAATGGGTGGCCCTGGGGGTAGAACTGGGACCATTGTGTGTAGAAACCTAATCTATGCAAGACTTCATGGTAGGCACAATCAGACAATGGACTGCCTCAGCAGGAGTGAGCTCCCCATCCTAAGAGGTATTTAAGTACATGCATGGTGACAAGTTGGCACAGACAGCACTGAATGAGGGTTCAGTGAGAATGTTCTTGACATTAATTTCTCATTTGTTTGAGTTTAGACTAAGGCATGGGAGTGCTAACATCATCAAGAGAGTAAGAAAAAGGACAAGGAAGAAAAACCAACTGACCCTAGAAATCTCCATGTTATCTTTTTTGGGATTTAAAAAATAAAGGAAGGATATGTATAATGAAAATTACAAAATGCTGATGAAAAAAATCAAAGGAGACCTAAATAAATGGAAGGCCATACCATGTTCATGGATTGGAAAACTCAGCATAGTTAAGATGTCAGTTTTTGTAGACACAGACAAACTTATACTAAAATGTATACGGAAAAGGAAAGGCCCTAGAAAATAATCTTTAACAAAGAAGAATCAAGTGGAAGAATCAACTCTACTTGATATTAAGGATTACTATAGAGCCACAGTAATCGAGCTGGTATGATATTTGTAGAGGGAAAGACACATGGATCAATGGAGCAGAATAGAGGACCCAGCACTTGAGATTTCCTAATTTGTGTTTACCCATCTGTGGTAGATTGACTTATGTACCCCAATTTAGACAAGTTCTTGATCTCAGTCCACGTCCTTGTGGGTGTGAACCCATTGTAAATAGGACCTCGTGAAGATGTTACTTTTAGTTAAGGTGTGTCTGAACTGTGTTTATTCTGATAAATTTCTCAGCTTTGCAAACCTTCCCTTTCTTCCCCAGCACTCAACTTGGAAGACTGCTCCCTGCTGTTCTCCCCTAAAAATCAGAACCCCTGACCTGTGCCTTCATCTCCTCCATCACCACCTGACACTCAGTCTCCCTGACTCTCACACATACACACTCACACACTAACACACACTCTTACACTCACATGCACTCACACACTGACATACATGAATACACATACACTTTCACATTTGTACCTACACCAACACACACACTCATTTTGGGGTGTATTTTTTCTCTCTCTCTGAACCTGTGGCAAGGGATAGTGGCTCTGGAGCTCCTGACTCGAGTCCTTCTGACCATCACCCCCAATTCTTGACTCATGCCTGGACAGTGGTAGGCGCTTGGCAAGTACCGAGATGCACCAAGCCATGGGGACTTAAACACAGAGTTGCCAGGACAGGTGGCCTCAGAGCATCTCTCATTTGGTGCATGGAGGAACTGGCTATTGAATTGCCTTGGCCAAGGTGGGCACAGCCTTGTGTTTATTCCCCTTTCCTGATAATAGTTCCCTGCTTTTCCTTGGGACACCAACTTACCCCCACTACATTCCATCATGTGGTTCTGTAACCACACATTTCAGGCTCCATTCCAGAGGAGGGGCGTGACTGAGGCTGAAGCTGTCAGCATTTATTAGCTCAGGGATGAACACATAGCCTGATTCAGGCCTATGAGAGGCAGTTTCAAGAACTTTTTGCAGCCCTGGAGCTGTTGGAGGACTGCTCTTTGGAAGAACCTACCTGAGATCAAGCCAAGCCAAGCCAAGCCAGGAAAAAAAAAGAAAAAAAGTTGAGCTAGAAAGTAACAGCTCCTTGATGGCATCATTGGAGCACCTGGATCCAGCTATGCCTGAAGCTACCCTTGAGTTTTTAATTACATTAATCAATGTGTTTCCCTTTTGCTTAAGACAGTTTGATTTGTGTTTCTATTATTCAAACCCCAAGAATTCTGGCTAATCTATTATCCCTGGCCAGAGCTTCTTTCCCTCTTCCCTACTTGGCCAGTATAAGAATGGAGCATTCCTGAGGCTGCCCTCCAGCAGGGAGCCCCTTCACTCACCCACGACCCCCAATCATTGGGCTTTTGGTCAAGACAATCTCCTTCTTCTTTGCGCAACCCCTGACCCCACAGTTCCGCAGTTCTACCAACATTATCAGCCTCACGCTGTATGTAACACAATTGCTAATTCCCTGGACCTCATGCTCACCCAGGCTTGGACCCTGGGGTTCTCTGAACCCACATTGCAAGGGGCTTGTAATGAGAGGAGGTGGGCTCTGCAGGCACCACACCCCGAGTTGCAGCCCACTGCCTGGGTCCCCCTGACTACCTCCCTAGGAGGCTCCCCAGCCCTCTGGACTGACAAACCGTGAGCACACATCGCTAGGGGCTGGAGAGGGTTGTTTGTTCCAGTGGCCTTTTCCAAGCCAGACAGGACTGAAATGTGAGTTCCCCCTACTTCGACCACGAGCAGAAGTGCCCGGGCTTCCAGATTCCCTCCTCCTGCATGTGTCAGGAGCTTGTGCAGGGCACATATCCAGAGTGGTGGGAAAGTCATGGGGGGTGGTGGGGTGGTGGGAGGGGAGGTAGAAGCCACCGGGGGGTTGGGTTCTGCAACTTTCCTCAGCAACTGAGGCCCTAGGAAAAGAATTTGACGTCTCTAAGCCTCAGGCTCTCTGTCCATAAAGTAGACATGCAAGCCTCCCTCCTGTGGGATGCAAGAGATAATTCATGCAGAGAGCCTGGCACACTAAGTGCTCAGTGGGTTAATTTAGCTGTAGCCATGCTCCTGCCAGGTGGGTGTCAGGTGGCCTTGTTTCACAGAGCAGTAGGCTCAGCAGGGGCAGGCCACTTGCCTGAGGTTGCACAGCAGCTCAGGGCTGTGTGACCACCCAGGGGAGTTGGCGAAAATGGGAAAGAACCGTTGGTAAACAGGGCTGAGCACTGTCGCTGATGATGCTCTTGAGTAGTGGTTGGGCCCCAAGCCTCCGACTGGCCCTCATCCGGCTGTGCTGGGTGAGGGGGTGTAGGGGACACATGGTGCCAGCCAGGGGCTCCCATATCGTGGGCAGAGAGGGAGGGCCATGGGCAGGTCGGGTTGCACCCCAGGGCTCATCGGTCAGCCTGGAAGCACGGAAGGAGGCAGAGGTGTGTATGGGGGGGTGTGTCGACTATCCTTGGGAGCCCCAGAGCAATTGTAAAAAATAACAAACTGTTCAACTCAGGTGAAAGTCAAGACTTGGAAAGAGGAGACAGTCCCAGAAGAGCCCCCCAAGAGCCCAGGATATGCATTAGTGGGTGAAATAATTAAGAAAACCTGCCTGATCTCCCAGGGAGGCATAAATCATCCCACGCAGCTCGGGGCCCATCCCACACGGCCTGCTGAGCCCCTAATTCTTCACAGCTGGACCCAGGAGATGGCTGGGTGGGGGTAGGGATGAAGGCAGGAGGCAGGGAGGGAAAGTGGGGGAGGGGGAAGATCAGGCATAGACAGCTGGAAAGAAAGACCGAGAGACAGGCCCAGAGAAATATGTGTACAGAGCGATGCTCCGCTTTACTAGAGCTGCCATTATGCAAAATACCAGAAACGGACTGAATTTTATAAAGCAGATTTATTAAGTCACAAATGTAGAGTTCTGAGGCCATAAAAGTGTCCAAACTAAGGCATCAACAAGAGGATACCTTCACTGAAGAACGGCTGATGGCGTCCGGAACACCTCTGTCAGCTGGCAAGGCACGTGACTGGCGTCTGCTGGACCTTTGCTCCCAGGCTGTGTGCAAAACAGCTTTCTCCAAAATGCCTCTGAGCATCTGTCTTAGCTCCTCTCTGCTCCTCTGCGCCCTTGTTTCTTTCTCCTAGGATGTTTTTCTCTAAGTGTCTGGGGGTCCTCTCTTAGCATCTCCAGAGGAAACTCTGGGCTTCATCTCTTCGGTTATCATCTTCAAACATCCTTCTGTCTGCATCTCCAAGCATTTCTCAGCGTCAGCATCTGTGTCAGCTCTTAGCTCTCTTAAATACTCCAGTGAACTAATCAAGATCCATTCTGAGTGGGCGGGGTCCACACTTCCATGGAAATGGTTTAATCAAAGGTCTCCATGGAAACACTCAGTCAAAAGTTCCACCCAACAAGATTGGATTAAAAGATCATGACTATTCCTGGGTCCACAACAGTTCCAAACTGGCACAAGCAGAGAGAGGCAGAGAGAAAGGGAGATAAACAGAGACAGACAGATAGACAGACAGACAGGCAGACAGAGAGAGCCAGAGAAAGGAAAAGAGAGATAAAAGACAGTGAGAGATACGGGCGCAAAACAAGAGACGGAGAGGCCGGGAGAGACATGTGATCAGCAAATTAAGAAGCTTTTGGAAATTAAGAGGATCAAGTAAAGATCTCAGTGTTCCTGGCCCAGGAGAACTTGGCTTGGTGCCCTTCGAGGTAGAGTTCAGTGCGGTTGGGAGCTAGTTCACAGGCACAGGCCTAAATCCCCACCCCACTCCTCACAAGAGCCCAGAAGAACTGGGATTTGCACACTGGCCTCAGGGACTGTCTTCTCTGAGAAGGCGTCCACATTTGACCTTTGAAAGCTGCCTCCCACCTCTCCAGACCCCTCTGTCCTGCCCCAAAGCCCATGGGCTGTGGGGCCAGTGTGGGCAGGAGTATTGCAGGCAGGCAGGCAGCCGCTGCTCCCCGAGGGCCCTGGTCAGCCTGGGCCAAGGGCTGCTTTTCCCAGGAGACCCTCAGCAATGCCTGTTTGAAAGGAGGTTAAAGGCCACTGAACCAAAATCCACCCCTGCCTCTGCCTCCCCGGCGAGCCTAACCCTGCCAAAGGCTCAGGGAGGGAAGGAGAAGCAGGCTCCTGCTCCACCAGCATCCCCGAGGGCAGGGTTTATTAGCCCATTTTACAGAAGAGGGAGACTGAGACTTGGAGAGAAAGAATGACTTGTCCAAAGACTCACAGCGGGTGAGAGGAAGGAACAGGGAATCAGAAACCGGATGGATTCCCTCCTGCTGTCCTTACCCACCCCTCTCCCTTACATCCCACCTTCACTCATCCAAGCTCCCCCCACTCATTGTTGAATGCTGAGAGCAGAGGGTGGCAGAGGGTAGAGGTGCAGCTTTCACGTCATGTTATTCTCCCAGGGTGGCCGTGACAAAGCACCACACTCTGGGCAGCTTAAAACAATAGGCATTTATTGCCTCACAGTTCTGGAGGCTGGAGGCCCGAAATCAAGGTGTCATCCGGGCCCATGCTCTCTGATGTCTGTAAGGAAGGAAGTGTTCCATGCCCCCTTCCTGGCTCCTGGTGATTGCTGTACTCCTTGGTCTTCTGTGGCCTGTGGCACTTCAACCTCTGCCTCCATCGACATGTGACCTTCTCCCCGTGTTTCTCTGTGCCTCCTTACCCTTCTTATAAGGACATCATCCTACTGGGTTAAGGACCCACCCTGCTCCAGGATGACCTCATCTTTACTTCCTAATTCCATCTGTAACGAGCCTATTCCCAAATAAGGTCACAGTCTGAGGTCCCAGGATCAGGACTTCAATTTCATTTGGGGACACACAGTTCAACCCAACACACATGTCCTTGGGAAACTGAGTGACCAAGGCCTGGCTCCAAGCCCAGCCCTGGGCACCCCAGGGAGAAAGCCCCTTCTGTAAGGTGGCCTGTTCCTCCAAGTCCCAGCAGCCTGAGTTGGGCAGGATGGAGGGGCTTGCAGGGCAGCCAGGGAGGAAGGAACCTGTTCTTAGAGCAGTGACGGCTGTAACACGCCATGGCCCATGTGAGGAAGATGGGGGTGGGGCTGCTGTGCAGTGCCCATGCTGTCTCCTTGCCCGCCATGCCTTTCCAGTCAGGAATGGGGCAGGCATCACTGTCCCTCAGCTGACAGCACTGGGGTCCCCCTGACCTAGGTTGACCTAGCATGTCGTCTCTCGGGAATCTGAAGTTGAGGTGCAGAGAGGAGCTGGTCCAGTGATGGTGGCTTTGATTCAAGGGTGGCAGCCTTGTCTGAGGGTGATGGCCTTGGTCAGAGGGTACTGGCCTTGGTCCAATGGTGGTGGCCTTAGTCTGGTGGTGGTGGCCTTTGTCTGGTGGTAGTGGCCTTGGTCTGAAAGTGGTGTCCAAAGATGGTGGCTTTACTGGAGGTGGTGGCCTTGGCCTGAAGGTGATGGCCTTGGAGACTTGACATCCTAGAGGTGCCAGCCTGGCAGCCACTTGCTGGCTGTGCCAGTTTAAATGTATTATGTCCCCAAAATGCCGTTATCTTTGATGCAATCTTGTGTGGGCAGACATATAAGTGTTGATTAGATTGTAATTCTTTGAGTTTTTCCATGGAGATGCGACCCACCCAACTGTAGGTGATAACTCTGATTAGATAATTTCCATGGAGGTGTGGCCCTGCTCATTCAGCATGGGCCTTGATTAATTCACTGGGGCTCTATAAAAGCTCAGACAGAAGGAGCGAGCTTGCTACAGCCAAGAGGGACACTTTGAAGAAAGCACAGGAGCTGCAGATGAGAGAGAATTTGAAGATGGCCATTGAAAGCAGACTCTTGCTCTGGAGAAGCTAAGAGAGGACAAATACCCCAAGAGCAACTAAGAGTGACATTTTGAGGAACTGCAGCCTAGAGAGGAATGTCCTGGGAGAAAGCCATTTTGAAACCAGAACTTTGGAGCAGATGCCAGCCACGTGCCTTCCCAGCTAACAGAGGTTTTCCGGACACCATTGGCCATCCTTCAGTGAAGGTACCCGATTGTTGATGACTTACCTTGGACACTTTATGGCCTTAAGACTGTAACTGTGTAACCAAATAAACCCCCTTTATAAAAGCCAATCCATTCCTGGCATTTTGCATCCCAGCAGCATTAGCAAACTAGAACACCAGCTTTGCATGTCGTGGTAAGTGTGGTGGGAAAGCAGCTCTGCTGAGAATAGCAGGGAGATCAGGGCAGACAGAGAGAAACAGCTCCAGGAGAAGGGAGAGGGCAGTGGTGGGAGGTCTGCTGTGGCTTGTGAGGGGGAGACTGGCAGCACTTTCTGAGGCTCCTCCTGGGGCCTTTCCAGGACTCCATGACTCCTGTACATGGGATTCTGTTTCTTACAAGCACACCTTCCCAGATGGCGGCCTGGGCAGCAGGAGAAAGTCCTGGGTGAGGAGGACTTCCCCAGGTGAGGACACGCCCAGGCTGCAGAGCAGCAAAGACAAAAGAAGGGCCTGCTGGTTTCTAGAGAAGAGGGTGGGGGTAAGGAATGCTAGAGGCAGACTGTGAGGGTCATCCGGCACGGGTTATCGTCCGTGAAGGAAGATGGAGCCAAAATGGCAGCTTGGGAAGACTGGACAGGGCCTGGGTACCAGCTGGGGAGCTTGGATGTGCCTGAGGGCCAAGGGAGCTGGCGGGTCTCTCCAGCATCCTGGTGCCAGCCCAGCACCATCCCTGAGCACCCCTCCAGGCTGGCCATGTGGGAGGAAGGCCCCCATCACCCCACAGCAATTCCAAGACCCTTGCTGATGCTGATGTGGGGACGTCTTCCTTCACGGCAGCAACCACTTTCTGGTAGAGAGAAAAGATGGCATCAAGAGAAGGACAAGAATATCATCTGAGCAATCAAGGGGAAGCCCAAACACGGGCTGCATGGTTTTTAAAAGTCTTTGACCCTAACTATTACAGCCTCATTGTACCCACAGACAAAGTCTTGTCTTCCCTCAGGGGACATACTGAGGAATTATGATAACACTCGGACCCACCTTGAAGGATGAGGACAGCGGAGGGGAAGCCCACGCACATGAGGCCGTTCCTGAGCCTCCCGGCCAGTGGGGTGGGTTGAGAGTGCACCTGGCTTCCACACAAGCACCAGGGCAAGGGCCGCAGGGATCCAAGGGCTGAGGGAGGAGGGAACGTCCTCCAAGTCCCCCAAGACTCATCCGCCCAGTGGTGTCCACGGGACAGGAGTGAGAGGGCCCCCACCAGCCGGAGCACTCAGTGGAACTACTGGACCCTTCCTCTCTTGGCCAAGGCCAGGTTCCGCCCCTCACTTCCGGGAAGGCCAGGTCCACAGAGAGGTCACCCTGGAGACCCTCCATTCATGCATGTCTGGGAGCCAGAGGTGCTGGGGCGGGACAGAGAGCCCTTTCCCTGCTCCCACCCAGGCCTGATTCTCTGCCTCGCCAGGCTGCCTCCCTGCTCCCCACATCCAGCCCCTACCCGGAAGCCCAGACGGTGGCTTGTGAGGGGATTTCAGCCCCTTTAGAATCTCTTCTGCTTTATTGCTATATTGCATTTTTTATGGCCCAGACAAGTCCAGCCTGAAAGCATTAGCTCAGCAGTTCTGCACGCGGCCAAGCCGGTTACAGAAGTGTCCTCCTGGGATGGGATCCGCCCGGCCATGTGGCTGCCTCTGCAAGGCCTGCCCTCTCAGGGGCTGCCAGAGTGACCCGCCCAGTCCACGCGTGGGACCTCCCCAGCTGCCGGCGGGTGCCAAGCCCTGGCAGCCCCTACTGGCAATGTCCTTGGAGGAATGCTGGGTCCCCAAGACCCCAGAGCACTCCAAGCTGGAGTGAGTGGGAGCCGTCTGCTGGGGCAGGGTGGCGGGTGCCTGGAAGACATGCGTAAGCTCCAGCCCCAGCTGCTGGGCTTGGACCTCCGCCTCCCACCTCTAAAGTGGAGCTGATGACCATAGCAAACATTTGCACATAATACTGCCTCCGCATCAGTTACTCAGTTTAAGCACTTGCAGTCATTCTCACACTGGTACTGACAGCAGCTCTATTTTACAGAAGAGGAAACAGGCAGGGAGAGAGGCCTTTGAAGGGTTTCCTGGGATCCAGGCTCGGGTGTGTCAAGTCTCTAGCAGGGTGCTGGGACCTCACAGGAGCCAAGGGGACCATTATTTGCCCCATCCCTCCATCCCTGCACCTCCCACCACAGTCCTACAATAGTGCTGACCAGAAAACAAAACAGACCAAACAGCACAAACATCGGACAAAGCTTCTCAGCCCTTCTGCTTCCTACTTCCCACCATCATGGTCCTTTTGGAGGCCCTCAGAGCTTGCTTCCCCCAGGTTCACCCACTGTGAACAGAGAACTGCCTATAGCCTGCCTGGCACGCCAAGTCAGAGGCTCTCCTCCAATTCCAACTGAGCTTTCTCATTCTTCTGGGAGATCAACCCTGTTGATCTACAGGCATCGACTGAATGCTTGAGTTTTAGTGGAGTCACTTTCGTTGAGCTGCAATAATTCGGAATTTGCAAAAAGCACCCAAGACCATAAAGGACAGCTCTATTTTTCATTGTCCCAGGACAGTACCCCCATTTGAAACACTGTGTGGTTGAGACAAGATTTCCACCTGCTCACCGGTTCTGCCCCAGCCTCCAGGGACTGATGGGAAAATCATGGCTACTCTCCCTATTGGCCAAAGGTGATTGGACCAGGGACGGACACAGAACACTAGGTGAGCCAATCAGAGGCTTCCCCAGGATTTTCAACTTGGGACCAGAGAGACCCTCACACCCTCTCTGTTAGGGAACTGGGGAGACTTGAGGGGCTGGAGCTACCGGAGACCCAGGGTTCTGCCCTGCAGAGGAGGCCTGTCTGAGAAAAATCAGGCTGCAGGGAGGATGGGAGAGAGTCCTGGTGGGGTCAGAGAGCCTGGGTCTAGTTGACCTGGGAAAAAGAAACAGATAAAAGGAGTTCCCATAAAGTAAAAATAACATAGGAAAAATGGATCTTGTGCAACACTGCTTCATGGAAAAATGATCATGAAAATGAAATTATTGTGATGGAATTAACTCTAGAAAATAGTTTCTTCTCCAAAATATTGAAGCAATTTTAGCTAATAGTTTTATATTCATAAACATAGAGTCAGAAAGCCCTCAGGATTGAGACCGAGTCAAGATGTCCTGAATTCAATAAATAAAAATGATCTTCCCCCGTCCCTTCCTCACCCATTCCCACCCCACCCTCCCTCTCAGCACTTTAGTACATCATTTCTTACAAACATTCAATATGAAATTAGCTCTTTTTCTGAACTGCTTTTAAAATCAATTATTTAATGAAGGCTTCCAGTTAGTTTATGTTCTTGAGAGTAATCAAAAGTAATCAAATTACAACTATTTTTAAAATATTCTAGAATTCCAATTCCTCCTTTCATGCTTGCTTCCCCCAATTTGGCCAGCTTCCCGAGATTTCCCTATATGAAATTAAGCTAATGATATCTGCATTATCACCACTACTTGTAACTCATCCAGGACTTAACATGGACAGGCATTTTGCACCCACGTTGAGGACCTGCCCTTCCAGGGCTGTGCCACGCCAGGCTGAGGAACCAGCCTGGGTGTACAGGGTGGTCACCCCATCCCTGCCCCCTGGGCATGCTGCATTTGCACCTCTACCCACTCTGACCAGAGGACTGGGGAGGGTCAAGGTCAGGGAGGAATGGGTCAATGTGAATCATCTAAAGCAGCTGACAGGCAAGGAGGGATGTGGATATTAACTCAGCAGACAGATGGCCCCAGTCCTGCTTCTCTCTTGGGGGCTGCTTCAAGGACAGGGTGGCTCTGCAGCTCCCTTTCTTCTCTTCTCAATGGGTAGGCTGACCCCTCAGGCACCTAGGCTCATTGAGCCAAGGACAATCTCCAGAGGTCAGACTAGAGGCTGGAGGCCCTGCTTTCTGTCTTTGTCCTCTTTTCCAAGTGCTGGTGAGATGTTCAAATGTCCTTGCCTGACTGTCCCCACAAATGACTTTTTATAAGGGCACATAGTGTGGTAACATGGCTTCTTGTCCTGGATTTAGTAGGAAAGAAAAAGCCCATGAACACAGAAAACAGAGCAAAGCATGAACCTCACTAGCCCAAGTGGCAGAGCAGCTTGCATAGCAGCCTGGACTTGTTGCAGAGCCTCTTCTTATTCTAGTCCCCAATCAAAACTAGCAGCTTTTTGTGTTACTTTGTAAATGGGCCAGAAAAGTACACCCAAATGAAGAATATGTTTTCTCCAAAATCCAGAGAGGCCAACTAAGCATTGTATCTCTTTTTTGGTTGTAGAAGGAGCCAGATGCAACAGTTTATCCTTCACCTTAGAAGGGGTATATTGACATGCCCCATACCACTGGACACCTAGAAATTTCACTGAGGTAGAAGTCCCCTGAATTTTTCTTGGATCTATTTCCCACCCTTTCATACACAAATACATTACCGATAAGTTTAGAGTAGCTGCTTCTCCCTCTTCCCTAGATCCAATCAACATGGTAATATCAATATAATGGACCAGAGTGATCTCTTACAGGAGGAAGAGATGATCAAGTTTCCTGTGGACAACATCATGACATAGGACTCGTGAGTTGATATTCCCTTGAGGTAGCATAGTGAATGTAAACTGCTGGCATTGCCAGCTAAAAGCAAATGGTCTCTGGTGGTCCTTACTAACAACAACTTAGAAAAAAGCACTTGTCAGATCAATGGTCACATACCAGCTACTGGGGATGTGCTGATTTCCTCAAGCAATGACACCACATCTGGAATAGAAGCTGTGATTGGAGTCACCACCTGGTTAAGTTTACAATAACCCATTGTCATCCACCAAGACCCATCTCTTTTCTGCACAGGCCAAATAGGAGAGTTGAATGGGGGTATGGTGGAAATCACCACCCCTGCATCTTTTGACTCTTTCATGGAGGCACTGGTCTCTGCAATCCTTCCAGGAAGTAAACACTGCTTTTGACTTACTATTTTTCTAGAGGTAGGGGCAGTTCTAGTGGCTTCCACTTTGCCTTTCCTACTATAATAGCCATCACTGCATAAGTCAGGGAACCAATGTGGGGATTCTGCCAGTTGCTGATTTCGTCTATTCCAATTATGCATTCCAGAACTGCTGAAAGAACCACAGAATGTGTCCAGGGACCCACTGGAACCACTGTGAGACAGACCTGAGCTAAAACTCCATTGATCACCTGACCTCCAAAAGCCCCTATTCTGACTGGTGGACCAGAGTGACGTTTTGGGTCTCCTGGAATTAATGTCGCTTCTGAGCCAGCGTCTAATAATCCCTGACATGTTTGATCATTTCCTTTTCCCCTGAGCACAGTTGCCCTGATGTTTCATTTGCTAAAGCTGTTGGAATGCAATGTATCAGAAATGATTGGCTTTTACATTGGGGATTTATTAGGTTACAAATTTACAGTTCCAAGGCCATGAACATGTCCAAATTAAGGCATCAGGAGGAAAATACCTTCTCTGAGGAAAGGCTGCTGGCATCCAGGGTCCCTCTGTTACATGAGAAGGCACATAGCAACATCTGCTGGTCCTTCTCTCCTGGGTTCCGGTTTCAATGGCTCTCTCTCAGCTCCTGTGGGTCCTTGCTTATTTTTCACAAGGCATTTCTCTCTCTGGGCTTTTACTATCTTTTATCCTCTTCACAAAGGACTCCAGTAAAGGATTAAGACCCACCTTGAATGGGCTGGGTTACATCTCAATTGAAACAACCTAACCAAAAGGTCCCAACCACAATAGGTCTGCAGCCACAAGAATGGATTAAAAGAACATGGCTTTTTCTGGGGTCCATAACAGATTCAAACCAGCACACCTGGTAAAAGGCCTTAGATCCTTTAGGGGAAGGCTTGGGGGAAGTTTAACAGTATAAATTTTTGGCAGTGTAACAGGGTCCTTCCCCAAGGGTACCCGGCCTTCCCCTCATTCAAGGGTGTCTGGGTCTGTAAACTGTCTCAAGTCTGGGAGTTGTTTAAGTGACTGTGACTCTCTGTTTTTGTAATTCAGGTTAGACTTTTGTTCATTTGACCTAGAACTCTTCTGCTTATACAGATCAAGTAAGAATTTAGTAGACTGCCCATCTATTTTACTTCTAGTACTCCATGATTTACTAGCCTACACAATAGGTCTCTGCAAGTCTGACTATTTTGATTGCTTCTTTGAGTCTGCTGTCCATTATGGTAGCCACACCCACCTTGTCTTTGGCGATTAACTGCTGCCAGGTGGCTTCTGCCAACCCGCAATCCAACCATCCCCATTATGTTTAAGGACCCAACTTCAGTGACAGCAGTTCCCATGGTAATATGTGACCTACAGAGAAGAGCAACCACAGAACTCTTCAGAGATGCTGGAGCTAGTCTCACAAATTATTCTTCACAGTTCTAGTGAAAGGCATGTCCTCTGGGCATTCCTGGTATGTGTGAGTGGGTCTTCCATAATAAACCCACCCTAACATTCCAATCTCTCTAAGCCTTTGGATCCCCTCCTCTACATCATACCAGGGAAGTTCTGGCATTTCGACCTCAGATAATGTTGGCCATTTTTTGATCCACATTTCAGCCAAACACCAGAACAAATAGTTAACACCCTTTCTAACCCCTCAAGCTGCAACATTGATCTCAGAATCTCTGCTTAGTGGGTCCATATCAATAAATTTAGCCTGATCCAATTTTATGTGCCTTCCACCATTATCCCACATCTTTAATATCCATTTCCACACATATTCCCCTGATATGTGTCTATATAAACTGGAAAAATCATACAGTTCTTTTGAAGTATAGCCCACCTCCTCAGGGGTTACACTGTGTACCTCACCTTTTGGGGCCTGTTGGGACTTCAATGTAGTTAAAGATCTGGAAGGAAAGAGGGGTGGTGGGGGTGAGTGAAGAGAAGAATCAGAAGTATCCTTCAAGCCAACTACCTCAGGATATTCTGTTGCAGTTTCATCTTGTGAAAAACAGGATTAATCTCTCCAGACAGAGGAGTGAGGGCTTTTTCTTCAGGGAAGGTGGTTACGGGTTTATCAGGAATAGCAGAGTTAATCTCTTAATGTGGAGATTGGATGGCAGATTCCTCCAGGAAGATTGGAGGTTGGGAGGCTGTTTCCTCAGGGCAGACCATTACAGGTTTATCTGGCAAAGACTCAGAAGAATCTAGGGTTTCAATGTTCCCACTACTATCATTATCAACCCATATGTCCCCATTCCAATTTTCAAGATCCCATTCGTTTTCAACCAATGCCCTCACTTTAATAGCAGACACTCTGCCAGGTTGGGAATTTAGTTTATGTGATATTTCATTCACTTTCACAATGAAACTCTGGGTCCGGTTTTCAGAAATCTCAAGTCTGCAGCCACAGGAAATGAGATTTTCTTTCAGAGAACACATAGGAACTTTCACATCCTTCATGTAGTGATTAAGTTGCAAATTTGATGCCTTGAGTTTATCTCTTTCTTTTATAACTGTACCCAGCATATTAAGGAATAACCAGTCAACATCATTGTACCTTTTCACTCCACAAAACTCTGTTAAGGTCTCAAAAACACTTTCACCCAGAGCCTTGCCTCTTATAAGCATTTGAGTAGCCGCATCAAGTGGTGATATTTTGCATATCTATACTGCCAACTCACACCATGGACTATCAGTGCCATCTTGATTATCGGAAATAGAATCACTAGTGACTTTGAATCTAATCAGATTAGAGAACCAATTCCAAAGACCACAGAACCAATTCAGAAACCTTATCCTTAAGATTCTGTTTCTCAAGAACCACTCACAGTACGAAAGCTTTATCAGTCAGGGTTCTCTAGACGTACAGAACTGAGAGGAGAAAACTGTAAATATTATGAGATTTTTCTAAGAATTAGCTCATGTGACTGTGGGGATGAGTGACTTCAAATTCTGTAAGGCAGGACACAAACTGGGAACTCTGATGAAGGTTTTCGATGACTTCCCCAGGGGAAGCTGGCTGACTGGGGGAGAGATGGAAATTCTCTCCTCTGACTGCTGAAGTCATCACTTCTCTTTTTTTTTTAATTTTATTTATTTATTTATTTTTGTAAGAAAACAAAAGCAGATCTTTACTATCATTGTAAAGTACTAGCTGACAATTGTCAATTTCTCAAATGAGAACATATCCTATTTGTGATTAAAGAAACAATTTTCCTGTCTGTGGATAAAATAAGCAACTTGCTAGTGAAGAACCAATGGACAGGAATCACTACATAATTCCAACTTGGCTAATTTATAGAAGTGGAACAAACTAGTTAATTTTACTCATTAATATATTTAAACTTTAATTGTCTTTACTCCCAAGATTTGTAAAAGTTGTTCAAATAATTCAGTTTAAGTTTGGTATTTATATATTTGTAAATACATAAATAATAAGGAACCTCTGATGCTGTGATCAGATAGAAAGAAAATGACAGTACCTCTTGAAAAAGATAGATTTCCAAACATAAAAATGAGAAATGTAGCCTCTTGATATAGCCCAATCATTGTGTTAGAAACATTTGAACTGTAGTTCTGAGGAGTGGAGGAAGGGAGGACATTTAAAAGCTTCCTTTAAGTTAAACCAAGGGGATGAATTTTAAAAGGACAAAATATATGAATCTGTAGACATATTAACAGGGAAGAAAAACTGATAAATTCCAGAAGTTAAATCTAATTGGAAAAAAAATCTAACTAGAAAGAAAAAAAATTCTGGTTTCAACTAAGGGAAACATTTAATGTATTTATGCCTGAGACTTTTTTGTCCATTATATAAGAGCTTATTTATTCTTTTTCTACATGGGTATTTATTATTTGTACAGATACATAAAAATGATTCCCTTTTTTAACATACTAAAAATATACATTAACCACAAAAAGTACTTAGATTGACTGGAAAGAAAATGATCATGGCTATTTTCAAAATAGCAGTAAACACAAGAAGCCAACATATATAAATCATGACAAGTGTACATCTCACTTTTGACAAAAATAAGTTCTAGTTTTACATTAATGCTTTATTATCAGCTTCTATATTAGATCCTCTGATCTTATTTACATTTACTATGAAATTTCTATTAGCCTGGGAACTCAAAGGCACTCAATTCAGAGGTTATAAAGTCCTGAGCTTAAGTAGGACCTAGGATTCCCCACTAAACTTTGAACATAAATAATTATAAAGATTAGAAAATGTGAAAATGTTTAACGTGTAATATCTGGTACATAAATAATTCACGACCTATTAACGTTGTACAGCATGTCAAAGAAAAGACCACATAAGACAAATGAAAATCCCCATAAAATCCAACTGATTTTTAGCCCCATTCAAGTACATTTAAAGGTCTGAAGCTGATTTTTGTTGTTGTTGTTGTTAAAATCCTAGGAAAGTTAAAGAAAAAGCAAAATCAAATAGTATGAAAATATTTAAGTTAAAACAAAAAGGTCCTCAGTTTAGTTTCCAACACCATGAGGAAGTATTTAACCATTGAAAACAAGTATCAATTGGGAAAATATTAGAATAGGAGGAATCATGATGAGCAATTCAAAAAATTAAAGGACAGCTGGCTTTTAAACGTACCAACACAAAGAGCATTCAGAGTTGGCCGTTCAAATTATTCCGTTAGCATTCTTTGAGTCAATAAAAATAAGTTTACAGATGATAACTGAGGTTCTAACTAACATTAGATATGGTAAAAGTTTAAGCTAAAAATAAAATTTGTATTTGGTTGCAGAAATGTAGAATTTACCTACAGCAACTTCCTACTGATGATAAATCAAAAGCATGAGTTGACATCTCTATAATATAAATGGTTTAACAGGTATTTTCTTGGCTTAAAAATTTTTTTTCATATATGCATAGAAATATAGTGAGGATAAGAATAGTCTTCTGTATTACCTGCTACAGTTCATAAGGCTTTGTCATTTGTTAGTCACCTTGGATGTGAGTATCATTAGGGCCATTCAATTAATGCTGGCCCAGAAAGTTTTCAAAGTGCTACTGTTTCCACCTGATGAGATCCTTAGTTTTCTGGATTTTCTGGGTGATGATTATTTCCAGTTCTCTTTTCTGATGATATATACAGGAAGTTGCAACACATACATAAAGGGAAGATCAGAAGCCCGCTGTCCAAGTTCATCACCACTTGCTCCTGATCCTTCTCAAGAGTAAGTATTTGATATCCAGTTGTTCTACTACATACTAGTTTCCCACTATTATCAAAAGAGGCCAGACATGATCTAAAAGCTATGCTCCTACGAGATTGTAAACTGACAGATCCGCTACATGGCTGATTCAGTGTATTGCATTTGAAAATGATGTATCGATTGGTATAAGTACAAGTAGGTCAAAACCAAAGTTAAAACCTGTCCACTGCCAGCAGTATTCACCATCTTTGGCAAGCTTTCTACCACACCTCATAATATTTCCTTCTAGTTCTTCTTTACTGATTTCTTGAGGCCCCACCTCACTGTCTTGTTCTGCCCGGAGCATAGCAAGTCACTGCTGTTTACATACAGAAGATAGCCATTCTGAAGGTACTAGAGAATCTTGTTCAATAATTCTTGCGAAAGCCAGGTCAGTGATAATATACTGGAACCTTAAATGTCCGAATATTGACACAACTGGTTTTCCTTGCTCGGTTTCAAGGAAGGTCATATCTTCAAAATCTTTTTTCTGCTTAGAAAACCACGCATCTGTTTCAGTCAAAAGCTGTTTTAAAGATCCATTCTAAGAAGGCACAAGTTAAAGGAACATCCACCTTTTAAGAGCTGTGTATACATCCATTCCCACTTGCATTACAAATAAGTTAGATGAACTGATGAGCTGTTTCATGACACTTACACTGAATTCTCTAAAAAGTTCAATATTCTGGTGAGTCATTAAATTGTTTAGAAGCCATTCAAGGCACTTTTTCTTTACAGAATCTAATCCATAGGTCCCTGCTGATAAATAATAGCCACAGGCAGTTTTCACATTAATTGTTTCCTTCATTGTCTCTCCACATTGCTGTATTAAACCATCCAACTGCAGCACACAAGCTGCTGCCAAAATGGCAATAACACGATTGGGCTTTATTATGAGGTCATCTCTAGGGAGTGAACCAAATGCAACCTGCAACGCTTCTATATCAATAGTCTCGTCAGGAATCTCCAGTTCAATAATATTCATGCTGGATTCTTTCCAAGAACCACTGAACATACTAGAAAAGTAGCCAGATTGACATAAATACATTTTGTGTAAGCTCCACTCTTCTCCTAGAACACAAATCTTAATGTCACTGTTTTCACCATTCAAAAACAATGTTTGATAAACATATTTGGATGCACACTTTAATTTTTTCCTTCACGGGGTGTTGAGGAGCCGCTGCTGCTCGTCCCCTTCTTCATCCTCGTCCAACTTGGAGTCGGGATGGCAGTAGCAGAAGGCCCCGCTGCTCCGCTTGCGCCTGCGGCTGCCCGGGCAGTCACAGACACCGTGGCCCACGGCGCCGCCGCAGCCCCTGGCCTCCCGGCCAAGCCCCCGCCCCGGAACCCGGCTCCTGCTGGGCTCGGCTCCCCCGCGGTGGTGGCGCAGCACTCGGCTGCTCAGCGAGCCCATGTGCGACGGCTTCCCGGGACTTCAGGGAGTGCACCTCAGGGAGCCCAGCGGAGAAGGTCTCCCGCCATGACCCAGCCGCCGCCGGCCTCCACCCAGCCCGGTGCGTACACCGCCACCTGCTCACGCACAGCCCCAACCCACGCAGCAGAAGACACCGCCTCCATCCTCCGCCCCGCCTGCAGCGCCTCGCCCCATCACTTCTCTTTTTAAAGCCTTCAACTGATTGGATGAAATTTCTCCTCGGTTGTAGATGCAACTATCTTACTGATGATTTAAGTCCACAAAATGTCCTCAGTGTAACAGTCAGGCCAATGCCTTGCTTGACCAAACAATTGGACACCATCACCTGACCAAGTTGACACATGAACTTAACTACCACACCAAGCTGCCCGGAGCCATCTGATGAGACATGGATCTCAGAAGCGGGAGGAGCCAGTCAGGTCTCAACTTGGAGATGGGCTTCAAATCCTGCAGACTCCTTGCATGAGGCCTTAGAAGCAGGAAGCAGCAATGGGCCTCTGGTCAGTGAGATGGCCAGGCCACACTGCCAGCAAAGGCAGAGAGGCTGTACCTGGGGGGTGTTCCCTGGGGCACCCTGGGGGTGAGGACAGGGGAGCAGCTGCCCTTGACAGTGGGGAGGCTTACGGAGACCTCATCAGTCACACTTCATTGTATGTTTACTAGCCATGTGTCTCATTAGACAGCTGTGTCCTGGTGCTGGCTCATTCCTGATCACCAGGGACTGCTGTTAAAATTTTAGAAAGTTTGTGTGCTGGTTGTAAAACACATCTATTATTAAACACTAAACCACAGACTTACAATTGCATTATATTAAAAACAAAGGTAATAAATTCTCAAAAGTCATCACTTCTGAATCATTTTACTATTAGCAATACTCAAGTTATTTATATCCATTTGCAATCTATATGGTGGAAATACCATATAGCATGTGCCACTATGCCTCTCTTCTCAACTCCATTGTCTTAGTTTCCCAGCTGCTATGACAAATACCATACAGTGGGTTGGCTTATGCAATGGGAATTTATTGGCTCATAGTTTTGAGACAAGTGGAAGTCCAAAATTGAGGCATCAGCAAGGTGATGCTTTCTCCCCAAAGTCTGTAACATTCTCGTGTGGGCTGCTGGCGATCCTTGGGGTTCTTTGGCTTATATCCCTGGCTTGTATCACATGGTGGTGTCCTTTCTTTTCTCTTCTGGTTTCCATTAACTTCCAGCTCCCAGCTCCTCTCCATGGCTTTCTCTCCCTATGTCTGAATTTCTTCTGTTTATAAAGGACTCCAGTAGTCTGAATTAAGACCCACCCCCATTCTGTTGGGACACATGTTAACTAAAATAACATCTTCAAGAGGTCCTATTGCCAATGGATTCACACCCACAGGAATGTGGATTCAGATTAAGAACATGTTTAAATTGGTGTACATGATTCAATCCAGCACAGTTAATGAAATCAAACTGGTAGCTTGAAATCAGCTGGGGGGGAGTATTTACACCACAGAAATTGGCAAACAGTACACATCAGGGCCTTTTGTTTTGTTTTGTTTTGTTTTGAAATCTGGGAGCACTGGTTGTTAAACATTTAGTGCAAGTACCTGCCTCACTCACATGCCCCACATATGAAAGGTCCCCAATATATAGCTCAAATCTATCAATATGTATTTAATGAACAAGGTAAAGCACTGCCATTTTTTTGGTGCTCATTCTCCTTAAACTTTTCAGGACATTTCCTATAAATATTCTGCCCTGTGGTCAGACTCTGGGACCCAATTTACCTTTCAGAGCTGATGTCAACCTCATCAAAGCTGCTTTGAGAAGAGAGGATTATTTCCAGACCTTTCATTCACTCTCCACCCTCCACTCCCACAGCACCAACCACTCTTTTCTTGCTACTTTAATTTCACTTTTAATGCCCAACATTTAGGTCTTAGGTATCTCACCTCACCTCCTTATTTGCAGACATCAAAATTTCATGCTAAAACCTTGAGGGGAAAGAACCAAACAGTGAGCTCCAGGTCCATATTCGAAAGGAAATACTATTACTACTACTACTAAAATCTTCAAATCTTAAAATGTCCATTACCTAAAATACATAGTTTAGAGCTTGATATCCAACTGACTCATAAACCATGCAGCTGGTGACCCCACCTCCCTCTTGAGCTAATAGAATTTAAAAATATATATACTTGAAGACACCTGGTCCCTCCAAGAAGCAAAGCCGGCACACTTCCTCTCCCCAGGCTTGAGGCTCACTTGGCCACACAAGGCATATAAAAACCCCATTTGGAGAATCATTTGTTTCCCACATGGCTCTTCACTCAGTACAATTTGAGAAATGTACAATTCACTCACCTGGCTTTGGAAGTCAAAACTGGTGCACACCTGATAAGAGAAGTCAGAGCACACTGGGATGCTTTTCTCTACATATAAACCCTTAAGTTGGCTTCTTGATATGCAAAACACTTTCTGCACCCACACAAAAGGTTGATATATGCATTTGGGTTGAAAGATGAGCTGTACATTCCAAAGGAAAGGCTGCAGCCTAAATAGCCATCAGGAATTGGAAGGGGGTGGGAATTAGAAGAATGTATGTCAAAATGTTAACTCATGCTCCTCCCTGAGTAGGGAGGTTATGTGTGGTTTTTTGTTGTTTTTTTTTAAATTTTCTTCCTTAGAGTTCTCTGAATTTTCCAAATGTTCTATGATGAACATGTGTAGTGTTTCTTTTGTGATGGTGGGGGATATTGTTGTTCATTTGCTTGCTTTTTAAATGAGAACATTGTGGTGTCTTTTCTCTCCTCCAAGAGGCCCCTTAACTGGGGCATTTGAGTGTTTTCATGAGCAGATCCAACAACCCTGCATAAGTCAACCCTGTGTTACTTGTTTAGCCATGAGGGAGCTAAGGGAAAAGCAAAATGGTGATCCTGATGTGATTCTTTGTAAAAATGGCACTTTTTTAAAAAATCTGAATTGACCCAATATTTTCAAAATAAGAATTGGTGCATGTTTTCAGTTTATTGTTATACAGAAAACATTGTATAAAATAATATGGTATACTCCCATTTCAATATCTTCATGTAAAAACTTTACAGTATGAGAAATTGTTCACTATCAAGAATGAAGACAGCTAGAGCCAGCCAGTCTTCTAGATATTGGGAAGAATATTTTTGCTATCCCCTCCTAAAAAAAATAATTGGCAATTCATTAACTGCCCAGATTACAAAAATCACTTAGTATCCACTTCTTATCCTTCAATATATTTTTATCTCCACACTGCATCAATTAATGCTGTTGGAAAAAAGAGCCCATAATAAGAATCTAAAAAATGTTTTAGGTAGCACAATGATTTAAAACCAACTAGGAAAAAGCTCCCCCTAAATATTTTTGTATGCAATTTTCCATCCATTACCACAATAACAACTAAAATGTTAACATGCCTTAAAAACAAGCTAAAGGAAAATATTTCCCTTTTCCTTTGGAAAGACCATTTCTTAACTGTTAAAGAGGGAAATATTTTAATTTTTTAGGGGAAGGAGAAGAATGTTTCATAAGTTAAAGAATCAACTTTATGTCAGTTGCACAAACATCTAATTTAGGGAAAAAGTGAATACTTTTATTCAAAAGATTCTAGAATATTTAAACAATACAAGAAAAGTGTGATTTCAAGTTTAAAAAAGAGTAGCACGTTGAAATAACAAAATCTACCATTAGCCTATTCTATTATTTTTCAAAAAATCCATAATTAAGTAACCTTGGGTGTGCTGGTTTGAACGTATGATGTTCCCCAGAACACCATTACCTTTGATGTAATCTTGTGTGGGCAGAGGTATCAGTGCTGATTAGATTGTAATTCTTTGAGTGTTTCCATGGAGATGTGACCCATCCAACTGTGGGTGATAACTCTGATTGGATAATTTCCATGGAGGTGTTACCCCACCCATTCAGGGTAGGTCTAAATTAAATCACTGGAGCCATATAAATGAGCTGACAAACAGAAGGAACTCAGTGCAGCTGAGAGTGACATTTTGAAGAGAAGCTACAGCCAAGAGGGACACTTTGAAGAATGCACTGGGACTGAGAGAGGAGCTTCAGCTTACAGAGACATTTTGGAGACCGCCTTTGAAAGCAGACTTTTGCTCCAGAGAAGCTAAGAGAGGACAAATGCCCCAAGAGCAACTAAAAGTGACATTTTTGAGGAGCTGAAGCCTAGAGAGGAATGTCCTGGGAGGAAGCCACTTTGAAACCAGAACTTTGAAGCAGACACCAGCCACGTGCCTTCCCAGCTAACAGAGGTTTTCCGGACACCATTGGCCATCCTCCAGTGAAGGTACCCGATTGTTGATGCATTACCTTGGACACTTTATGGCCTTAAGACTGTAACTGTGTAACCAAATAAACCCCCTTTTATAAAAGCCAATCCATTTGTGGTATTTTGCATTCCAGCAGCATTAGCAAACCAGAGCAATAGGTTAGGCAATATGTCCTTTTTCAACATTGGTCGGATTATCTAAAAAAACTCTGAGCAAACCATACAACCCTCTGAGTCTCAGGATCTTTGTCTTATCAAAAGAGGGCACTGGACTAATGTCCCCTTAATATCTCTGCTAGTTGAAGCTGTTATGTACCCCAGAAAAGGCCATATTCTTTAAATCCATTCCTCTGGGGGCAGACCAATTGTGGGTGGGAACTTAGGGTTCAATTGAGATGTGACCAGCCCGTTCAGGCTGGGTCTTAATCCCTTTACGAGGATACGAGAGAGAAAACACACACACAGAAGCCCAGAGATATTGGTAGAGAGACACTGAAACCAGGACCAGCAGAAGTCGCCATGTGCCTTCCCATGTGACAGAGGAACCCACCCTGGGTGTCGGCAGACTTTCCTCGGAGAAGATATCTTCCTCTTGATGCCTTAACGTGGACATTCTCATGGCCTTAGAACTGTAAATTTGTAACCTAATAAATCCCCATTGTAAAAGCCAACCCATTTCTGGTTATATTGCCTTCTGGCAGCTTTAGCAAACTGAAACAGTATCCAACCTATAAATTTATAGAGAATTGTCAATCTTACATAATCCTTTTGAGGATGAGGTGATTCATTTCAAAGTATTTTCCAGATCGATAAAGTCCCCCATTTAAATGGCAAAGCTGTATTTTTAACTTTTACAATTTTACTTTACAATTTATTCCAAATGTATTTTCCTGTCATCTTAAAAGAAAATGAGATATGACTATGGCACTATCTCCTAACTTCATCAGCTCCCAGGCTTAGGATCTTTGTCTTATCAAAAGAGGGCACTGGACTAATGTGCTAAGTGGTCAGCAGATCTGGTTTGGCCCTGGCTCCAATTCTTTCCAAACTCTTGGGTCACAAAACAAGGATGATACTACCTGCCCTATCTCTCATTTGTTTTAAAGATCAACAGAGTTATCACACATCAAAGTATTTGTAAACTACAAATCACCGTGCAAATGTAAGGATTATTGTGATGAACCCAAGGTGGCTCTCTCCTCGTAATAGAGTCTGGATATATCTATAAAATATATGTTCTTTGTCAAGGCTTGAGAATTTAGGGTTCTGATCCTTTGATTATATGACCATTCTCCTGTAGCCATTTTGTTCTAATTCTAATTTGCTGCTTTATCTTTTAAGGGCACCAGAGCTGAGATTCAGTTTGTCTCTCCTAAAGTCTAGAAATCTAACCTTTAAATAGGTAGACACCAAAACCCAAAGGTCTCTCTGTTTCTTTAGCAAATGTGGTATCACTATTTTTTTTTTTTCCCCGAAGATTGTTTGGAATTCTTTTTCTGAAGATTGTTTAGGCTTTTTTTTTTTCCTGAAGGTCATTTGGAACTTATTTATTTATTTATTTTTCTGAAGGTTGTTTGGAATTTATTTATTTGTTTATTTATTTCCTGAAGAGCACTATTTCATTTTTAAAGAGTGATTTCCTAACTACGTTATGCATCAGACTCACTGACGAAGGTTTTTAAAATTGTTCTTCCTAAAGATTCTGATCCAGTGTTTCTTGGGTGGGACCTAGAAAAACTCGTCTCTCAAAAGTTCCTCCAGGTAACTTCAATAATCGATTAGTTTGGGACTCACTGTTTTGCCTTCCATTTCTTCTCTAGGATTTTAGTAGCACCTAGTTTGTTTTTTAATATAAATATTTCCCCTTGCATTAATCATAAGCACGTTCAACTAGATTGTACATGACCTTGGCTGAGATCCATAGAGACCTGCTAATTACATTCTTTAGCAAGAAAATTTAAAAGTGGTTAATTAACTTTGGAGTTAACATAACACATATAGATGCTGACAAGTGGCTGCTTCTACAGTTACAGGACATCTGTTTTCTGCTTTACTCATGTTGGTCACAGGTATGCGAAGACCATCTCATTACAGTTGTTAATGTGAAGTAAAGGATGACAGAACTCCAAATAACAGGAAAATGGCTAAGCCAATTGATCAATATTATTAAGAAAATGTTTCTAGCAGACATAAGTGAGATGTATTTTTAAAAACTACACAGCTTCCTGTAGAAACCCAAAGACTTCCACACTTGTGAAGTCTACCATAAAGAGGAAAGTTGGCAAAAACACAGTTATTTAAAGATATGTTCAATTAACTGTGAACATATGAGTGTAAAACAGGTACAATTTCATTCTTTAGGAGGTTTAACAGGCCTAAATGGAATTCAATTTTCATTTAATCTGCCCAAATAGTTAACTGTGAAAACAGATGTGAAATATTTGGTGTGGTGTAGTTCTGAACACCTTCTCTTCCAAATTTAATACAAAAACCACATTTGGGTTTTCTGGGTGTCTCAATGATAATAACTGGCTCTGTGGAAAGTTGTCATGTCTTTTTGGTTCTCTGCTCGGGACACACCAGTCATCAGCCTCGTAGTTGTTGTCGTAATGTTTCCAGGCAGCTTTTTTTACATCCTGGGAGTCTTTCTATTGATTCCGTTGACAGAGCCTTAACACACATAACTGCATCTGTTCCATAACCCTCTAGAGGATATGGCTTTAGGTCTCCTTGGAAGTAGTGTGCATAAAGATGTGATATGGGCAATCCATAACCAAAACCAGCCGGGGCACTGCACGAGATGTCTCAACACGAAGGCGCACGATTGAATACATATAGCTGAAGAGTCTGTCAGTTTTCCTCAGAGGATCAGCACCTCCACAGTCCCTCATCTTCACAATCAAACCCTCATTACCTAGTGACGAGAACCTGAATAGGGGGGTAAACGCCTTTGTCAGCATGGTCCTCCATGGCGGCTCTCATTGCATTCCTGAAAATTTCAACCACCATGTGATGGAGATGGGATGGGAGATACACCACGTGTATTGGCTGTCCTGGTGATTTTGCATTTAATTCTTCAAAGTCTAGTTCAAGGGAGTTAGTATAATACAAATCCCGTAGACGCCTAGCATTTTCTTAGCCATTTTTAATAATTTCAAGTACATTGCAGTTTAAAATTATGTTTGCAGTGTGTTTTCAATGAGAAGGACTTCTTTTGCCTTTTCCACCAAATAATAAAGAATGTTGATTGAGTAACATTCTAATCAAAATGTGACTTATGTAGAAATCATCCAAAAAGCACTGAACATTCTGGCTGGTGATGGGATCCATGGCGAAGCTCTCCTGTATTCAGTCACATACCAGGCCATGACAGGAATAACCTCATGTCAGTTTCTGATCCGTATTACAATATCTGTAAAGTCATAAATAGCGTTAGCATCTTCAGGACTTTTGTCCTTAAAATCCAGCAGCTCCTGAAGACCCTGGATATACCAGCTCTGTACCAATTGAACTGATGGCATCCTGAGAAGATTACCAAGAAGGAGACTTATTTTTATCATTATATTTGCCAATCCAACAGGCAACTCTTGCTGCAGAAACATAAATGAGGTCTTTTCACAAGCATTCACAGATCAGTCGAAGCTGTGAGCATGTCCACATTAAGGCACCATCAAGGCGATGCTTTCTTCCTGAAAACTGGCTGCTGGTGATCCTTGGCTCCTCTGCCACATGGCAAGGCATGTGGTGGTGTCTGCTGGTCTCTCCCTTCTTTTCTGGGTTTCTTTGATTTCAACATCTTGCTTCTGTGGCTTTCTCCAAAAACGGCACTTTGAATGGTATTTATTAAAGTATTTGCACAGCTTGAGTGTTCCCCCATTCACCTACCACCAAGGGCACCTGGCCCTTCTATAAACACCGTGGCAGGTGCTGCTGGTTACCAATCAAATAGCCATTTGAGTTTTCTTCATTGCCAATCTTTCTTGAGGTCTAGCAAAAACTATCCTCCGTTCCTGCCTTTCTGGCAGCTGGGAGCAGATCTGGAGGAGGAGGAGACAAAGCAAAGAACTCTGTCAGACCTCCCCCTTTGGCCGTCATTCCTGCCTCCTTCTTTCTGTCTGCAAAGTGGGTGAGAGTCTGAGGCGTTCATTTCAGCACTGTCTCAGCTGTTTGGTGTGATGTTGTTCTGAACACCTTCCCTTACAAATTTAATACAAAAACCACATTTAGGTTTTCTGTGGAATGTTGTCATGTCTTTTGGTTCTCTGCTCCATCCCAGAACCAGACCCGCCTTCACCTGATGTAACTACTGATGATTTTATTTCCCAAAAGGTGAATTCTGCTTCTACCTCTGGCCAAAAGGAAATGTGCGTTTCTGGCTTCTAGCTTCCAGCCATTCCATTTCCAGCTCTACTGAGACTGAGAGCCCTGGGATACACAGAATTGATTAAGGATCTTCCAGCTGCTCAGCCCGGGCCTCCCTAAATCTCCCGAGGTTGGGGACATGGGTCTCTGGGATCTGTTCCATGCCTAGCAGAGATCGACTCATTGATTCATTCATTCCTTCAACGAATGCCTCGGGAACTTGTTTGATGGTGAATGAGTGTACATTCTTGTAATCAAACAAACATGACAATTTCAGGTAATGAGAGTTCCATGATAAAAATAACCCATGGTAATAAGTTTTACCCTTGGGAAGACGGTTGCTGCAAAGGAGAGGCTAGGCCTCCCTATATTTGTGCCTAAGAGTCTCCTCCTGAATGCCTCTTTGTTGCTCAGATGTGGCCCTCTCTCTCTGGCTAAGCCAACTTGAAAGGTGACATCACTGCCCTCCCCCCTACGTGGGATCAGACACCCAGGGGAGTGAATCTCCCTGGCAACGTAGAATGTGACTCCCGGGGAGGAATGTAGACCCGGCATCGTGGGACGGAGAACATCTTCTTGACCAAAAGGGGGATGTGAAAGGAAATGAAATAAGCTTCAGTGGCAGAGAGATTCCAAAACGAGCCAAGAGATCACTCTGGTGGGCACTCTTACGCACACTTTAGACAACCCTTTTTAGGTTCTAAAGAATTGGGGTGGCTGGTGGTGGATACCTGAAACTATCAAACTACAACCCAGAACCCATGAATCTCGTAGACAGTTGTATAAAAATGTAGCTTATGAGGGGTGACAATGGGATTGGGAAAGCCAAAAGGACCAAACTCCACTTTGTCTAGTTTATGGATGGATGTGTAGAAAAGTAGGGGAAGGAAACAAACAGACAAAGGTACCCAGTGTTCTTTTTTACTTCAATTGCTCTTTTTCACTCTAATTATTATTCTTGTTATTTTTGTGTGTGTGCTAATGAAGGTGTCAGGGATTGATTTAGGTGATGAATGTACAACTATGTAATGGTACTGTAAACAATCGAAAGTACAATTTGTTTTGTATGACTGCGTGGTATGTGAATATATCTCAATAAAATGATGATTAAAAAAAAAAAAAAAAAAAATAACCCATGGTAGTGGGATGGGAAAGGCCCTCTTAGCTAGGGTGGTCAGGCAAGGCATCTGGGGAAGTGAGATATAAGCAGAGAGCTGATAAAATGGAGGCAATGGGCCATATGAACACATGGGGGAAAGAAATCAGGCAGCAGAAACAAAGTGTTAAGAACCTGAACAGGGAGTCAAAAAATAGATAATACTTACATTGCGCAATATGCTGGGCATGGTCTTCAGAGCTTTAACTATTTTACTTACTTAATCCTCACAGAAACCGTAAGAGGTAAGTACTATTATTATCCTCATTTGATAAATGAAGAAAGTACAAACCAGAGAGGCTAGTTTGCTTGCCAAGCCCACACAGCAAATCAACAACCTATCATTTTTTTATTCCAGGGATCCGAATGGCTGGATTCATGGGTAATAAGAATTCAATCCTTCCTCTCTTTAATATCATGTAATATATCTAGGCCTTTGAGGTCTAAGAATATCATATTATGCTATTGTATACATATTGTTTAATATGATATGGGCTCAGTGCTGTATTGCCACAATTCCAAATATCTGGATGACAACTGAAAAAAAAATAAGTATTTAACCATACTAATCAACCCTCAATTACATGGAATGATTGGGTGGGAAAGTAGCTGGGGATTGTGGAAAGTTCCAGTCCTGGGATATGTTGAGGATGCAGCTTTCTTTTCTTTTCTTCTTTTAGTTTTTTAACAGCTTTCTTGAGATATATTACACACACCATGTAATTCACCCATTTAAAGAGTACAATTCAATGCCTTTTAGTATATTCACAGAGTCGGACATCCATCACCACAATTAGTTTTAGAACATTTTCATTACTCCGAAAAGAAACTCTACACCCTTAGCCATCACCCTCCAATCTTCCCCCCAACACCCAGTCCAGAGAAACTGTTTGCATTTGCCTAGTCTGGACATTTCCTAGAAATGGGATCATACAATTTGTGGTTCTTTGTGACTGGCTTCTTCCACGCAGCAAGTTTTCCAACTTCATCCACCTTGTAGCATGTATCACAACTTCATTCCTTTTTACTGCTGAATAATATTCCCTTGTATGGATATACCACATTTTGTTTATCCATTCTTCAGTTGATGGACATTTGGTCTTTTCCACTTTTTGGCTATTACGAATAATGCTGCTTGAACATTGGTGCACAAGTTTTTGCATGGACAAATTTTCATTTCTCTTGGGTATATACCCAGGAGTGGAATTGGCACCATTTCACTTTCTTTAAAACTAGTAACCCTACACACACATACACACTGCACACACACCACACACATACACACCCTACACACACATACAATACCACACCATGCACACTATACACATAAATACCACACACATACCACATATACCACAAAGACACATCGCACACATACACAACACACACCACGTATCACAAACACACCACACGTATACTATATATACCACACACACCATACACACACCATACACACATCACACACATACCCACTCTACCTACACATGCACACCCTACACCCATATACACATACCACACCACACACACACACACACACTACAGACATATCACACACACCACATGCACACAACATACACCACAGACACACCACACACACACACTACAGACATATCACACACACCACACACACTCCACATATACCACACACACTACACACACATCATACACATATCACACACATACCCACCCTACACACACATGCACACCCTACACCCACATACGCATACCACACCACACACACACACACACTACAGACATATCACGCACACCACATACACCACATACACACCACACACACACACACACTACAGACACCACACACACACCACACACTTGCACCCCACCTCTGGGAATCCAGGCCCTCAGGGTTAGCTGAGTCAGGGCCTCCTTGACTTAATCTCAGTGAGAAGGGTCAGACTGGAAATAAGAATCAAGTAGCTTTGCTCCCACACCTCAGTGTCCCCGGGAATCTGCCATTTGTCTGTCACCACTGACTGCTAACGATCCGTGAACACGGTGAGGACGGGCGCCTCAGGAAACCCAGGGCATCTTCCCGGGCCATGGCCACTGAGCTGTCCTTCCCTGGTTCCCAGGCTGTCCAGAGCTGAACAGGCTGGGAAGGCCCTGCCCCCTTCCCCTCAGGGACCACTGGGAAAGCATGTGTCGCACCTGCAAGGACAGCGGCCAGCCCCCCGGAAGAGGTGGGCCGGCTGGGCCAGGTGTTGGCTCTCTCCCTGTCAGGGCTGCGTGGAGCTGATGGCTGACTTCCAGGTGGAAAGTGCAGCATCCTGTAGTCCGAGGGGCTGTCCAGCCATCCAGATGCTTGGCGTCCACAAGCCCCAAAGCTGGATGAGTGAATCTGACACTGTTTTTATGGAGTGTAGGCACAGCTGTCGAGACCAGGCTTGTCTGTAGTTCCTTCTGCTCTCTCGGCTGAAAGTGAGCTTTGCACACTACCAACCTTTTGGCAGCTCCTTCTTTCATTCTTGCACCGGTGAAAACCCGAGTCCTCCCAGCCCCATAGGAAGGAGAGATGCTGGGGCCTGGCGTGGAGGGTGGAAAAGCAGGGCACAGAAGAAATTAGTGCTCTGGGAGATGGCAGGGGGCATCCTGCCCTGGATGGAGGTTCAACTGGGAAATCCATAAAGTCACACTCCATTTAGGCTTTCAGGACCCTAAAGCAAATGCAACAGGCCCCCTTCTGGAGGTCAAGGGGCCCAAAGGGGGCAAGAGACAGGGAGGAAAGGGCTGAACAAGGCCCCAAGGGAGAATCCTGCTTCGCCTCTTCTCACAGCCCCTCCAGCATCCTGGAGTCCTCATTCTGGCCCCATCTCCTGCCATTTCTGGAATACCCTGAGCCTCTGTGGCTCTTCCTCCCCTTCCTCAGCTGTCTGTAGATCTTCATCACCATTCTGAGCTCAGGTCCAGTGTCCCCTCCTGCCTGTGGCCTTCCCCAAGCACCCCAGCAGAGCAATCACCCTCTCTTCCATAAGCCCACAGGACTGACGACAGCCTTCCACGGTCATGGTGATGGTGATGGTGATACCCATCAGCTAGTGTGTCTCTCTGAGGACATGACAGGGTCCATTCATCTCAATGGTGCCAACTCCAGCCCAGAGACTGGGCTTGAGGCAATAGTTGCTCAGTGAATGTGTGATGAAGTGCAGTGAAGAAGTGAAGTGAAGAAGTGAAGGGAAGTGAATAAGTAAAGTGAAATGGGAATCTGCTGACGGGTAGAGACTGAGTGGAGTCAGGAACTGGGGGGCAAGCCGGGGGGAGAGATTCCCGATGGAGCTGAGGCTTCAAACTGGGTGGCTGCAATGTGGGGCCTGTGGTAGACTGGATCATGTTCAAGTCCTAACCCAGGGTTCTCTGGGTTGGAGCCTTTCTGGAAACAGGAACTTGGCAGATCCTATTAAGCTGAAACCAAACTGAACCCTGGGGTTCTTCATGTGGCAGGACTGAAGTCCTTATAAGAAAAGGAAACATGAACATGGGAGTATAGCCACAGGAAGGGACAGAAAGAGAAAGACGGCGGTGGAGAGTGACAACCAGAAAGCTGCCAGCAGGATGCTCCAGCCTCCAGTGAAGCCACAGCCCTGCAGACGCCTTCATTTGGGATTCCAGCCTCCAAACTGTGAGCCAATAAATAAATTCCTGTCATTTAAGCCAGCCAGTCTGTCGTATTTGGTTGTAGCGGCCTTGGCAAACAAAGATAAAGCCTTGAGCTCTCCATCCTCTGAGGTATTTAAAAACCAATGAAATCGTCAACCTTAAGCATCAGCGGATTGTACTTAAAAACCCAGATATTCCATTTCTAGTAAAAAAAAAACCAATCAGATGATTCCAGCAAGAAAATGACCCCAAAGGGAAAGAATCTCCCCTAGATTTTACTTGGGACCTGACCAGGATTTTAAATCCATGCCCCAGGTCTGCTCGTCAGCTTCCTAAACCAAAAACAGACCCCAGAGTGTAAGTAGGAGCACTGCCTGGAGTCCCCGTGGGCCTGAATCTGTGGTGCTCCCAGCAGGAGGCACAGCTGGCCTTCGGGAGCTCTGCTGGGCCCCACCAGGACACTTCTCCCACTTCTCAGGAAACTGGGGCTGGCGGCCGGCTCCTGGAGGGCAGTGCCTCTCCCCAGGATGCACGTGGAAGGTGTGGCTCTCCACAGCCCTTCTCTCCTTCCTCTAGCTCCTTAAGTTCTCGCTCCTTCAGTTCCCGCTTCCTGCCCATTTTTCTTCATTTTTGTTCATACACATCCAAGGAATGAAATTAACTTTCTTCAGTTTAAAAAACAAAAATAAAAGCAAGAAGCAGGGGCTGGAGGAGGGGGGAGGGAGGAGGGAGAGGGGAAAGGAAGGATTGCACCAGGAAATTTCAGGGGACTTGTTCACTCTCTTGATAGTGACAAAGGCTTCATGGGTGTCTAAATGTCTCAAAGTGACCAGATCGTGCACTTTCAACAGGCACAGTTTATCATATGTTGATTACTCCTCAATGAAGCGGTTAGAAAAAGAAAAGCAAAGAAGCACCACTTGATTTTAGTTAAAAGGTGCATTGCTTCAACCTGGGACTATAAACCTAATTTTAAAACCCAACAGTTCCTGTTTGGACTATGTGTTTGGTATTTGGAGGAGCAGAGTCCAGGGCAGAGATGGGTTTAGAGGCTCAGGGGCCACAGCTGCTTCTGGTGTGCCCATGAAATCCCATTTTTTCCTTCTTGGGAAATGCCCATCCCCCAACCCTCGCACCCTCCTGGGATTTCCTTCCCCCCTTACCCTTCTCCCCACTGCCAGCCTCTCAGTGGGGTGCCCTGACAATCCCTGGGGGTTAACAGCTCCCCACCACCAGGAAACCCTGCATCCCAGAGGCCAAAGGGATGGAGGGGCCACATCTGACTCCACCTCCCTTTCTCCTCTCTGCTGACCCCTGTGCTCTCTGGGGGAGGTAGACCAGCTTTGGCCCACTGACCACTGTGGCCACTCCCAGGCTGGGCCAGAAAGGGGCAGATGGGCTGACAGAGTTTTGGAAAGGCTTTCAGTGTTCAGCTTTTGTCTTTGCTAAGCCAATAATGCACAAATCAATGACAGCACCTGCAAAGAAAATTATCTAAAGAAATAAGGGGTTAACTACACTGAACCGTCTTCTCTCCACCCTCTGCCCCTGGCCCAGGCTCCTCCAAGGCACCCCGGGCAGGCAGTGAACCTGCCTGGGGGGTTGACCTGCCAGGCAGCTCTCTCTACCTCAGTTGCAGCAGCCAGCCTGGTGCCCACAGCTCCTCACCTCCCAGTGAACTTGGATTCTCCTGGAAAGCATTAGTTTTTATAAAATGGAGCCCAGGGAGAAGGAAGAGTGGAAGAGGGACAAAAGGCCCACTGCAACCATCCCAAAGGGCTCCCATGGGAGGTGAGGGAACTCCATGGAAGGAGAGCTGGTGCCGTAAGAGGAGCCAGACTGCAAAGTATGCTGGGAGCTCCAGGGTGGGAGGCCCAGGCCCAAAGGGAGCTGCCCTTGCTGTGGCCCTTGAGTTCAGGAGAGAGGGATCAGCCTTGCTCCCTATGTCCCAATTATATCCTAGGGTCAGGCTGGGGACAGCTCCTGGCTCTGAGGGGTCAGCACTGCAGTGGAAGAGTGAGAATGCAGGAGCGGGGTGCAGCCCTTGGGGAGGAAAGGATGAGGAGAGCTGGGCCCATTGTCAGCCCAAGTTCAGAGGCCACTGTCAGGGGCTGAAGCAACAGGTGAGCAGCACCAAAGTCTGGGGGTTGGAGGCAGCTGGAAAGGCTGGAGTTTTGGAATCCTCCCATCTATGTTTCTGTCCTATCAGCTGTTCACCCACCCTTCTAGCACTGGTTGCGCCAAGGACTCCCCTGTCTAAGCTCAGTGAACCCCTTAGAGTGTCCAGAACACAGCAGTCATTCGCAAGGGGGGCGGGGGTTGCATTTCCCTTGGACATCCCCTTTGTCCAAATTCTCTCTGCCTCTATCTGCCGGAAGTCCTCTACCTGCTGGGAAGTACAATAAGTGCTCAAAATTGCAGAGATCAACGGGAACAGAAAAGAGTTCCCGTTTAAGGGGGAAGCTGAGAGCAAAACTGTGAGTCCTGGGAAAGAGGTCCCTCTAGGGCAACCAGCACATTCCCTCCCCATCCCTCTCTGTCCCTCCTTCCTTAGCTCCTCCCTCCCACTCACAAGTCCCAGCCCTGAGGGGTGCCGTGGTTTGGCAGAGCCTGCCCAAGATGGGACTCTGGAGGCTCCCAGAAGGAAAAGCAGATGAGGAAGTTTCTGGAGGTTAGTGGAGAACAGCCAGGGGAGGTCCCTGGGAGGACCCACACGTCTACACTAGTGTGCAGAATGGCCCTGAAGGTAAACCCCAGGGACGACCTCTGTCTCAGCAGCATGGGAACCTCCTCTGATGGGCACAGGATGGGGACTGTGGAGTGTCAAAGGGGCGCAAGGCAGGTGAGAAAAAATTAGCAGCAACCAAGGCATCTGAAGGCCATCCCACGTGCCTGCCCCAGGCACACACGCATCACGTTTATCCGTGGAAGTGGGGACCCCCGGCCTCATTCTACCCAGGAGGGAACCGGGACTCCAGACATAGGCCCACTTGCCCCCAGCCCCTAATATTGGTTAGAAGGGCATTTATACACGTGTGCGCATGCACACACACACACACACACACACACACACACACACACACACACACACCTGTCTGGCTTTCTGCTCCTGGGATGCAGGGAAACCTGGAAGCTGGGCAAGTCCCTTATTTTGGTCTTGGCTCTTGTGTTCCCAGAGCAGCTGACTTCCTGCCACCCGGGGTGTGGAGGGCAGCAGGTGTGGCCTGGGAAGGATCCCAGCCCATGCTTTCTCCGCCCAGAAAAATCAGTTACAACAGAGATGGCACCCAGTTTCCACACTAAGTACAAAACCGCAGCGCTTGTCTCCATTGGGGAGTCAGGTGGACTGTCTCGATTGCCAAATGAGGATTTAGCAACAGGATAAAGAAAAACAGATGCAGTTGGCATCCCGAGCAGTGTATTCAAATAAGAGGAGGAGTGGGCCCAGGACACATGGGGTAGAGAGGGAGATCCTAGGGTGCCTGGACACCCCTTCGCTGTGGGTCTTCACTCCGGCCACACGTCAGAATCACCTGGAGAAACAAGAAAGGAAACGCACTCAACCGGGACCCATGCCCCGACACTCTGCTTCGTTAACTCTGGGGGGACCCGGGGATGGTTCTAGGGTGGAGCTAGGACTGAGACAGCCCTTTGGGCTCAGCCCGCTTGCCCCACCTTTCCCTGGGGAGCCTCCGGCCTTGGTTGTGGCGACAGGTCAGGGAGGAGCTGCGTGACTTCAAGCCTACCGTTTCACCTCTTGGGGTCTAGAGAGGAGACTGAGCCCCGAAGGTCTCGGGGTTCCTTCCCACCCCTCAGGCAGTTCCTGCATGGCAGGGGGCAGCTTGAGGGTGGGAGGCCCCCAGGAAGCATGCCAACCTCTCCAAGCCTGGAGGGCTACAGCTGCATTGGGGGTTGAATGAGATGAGCCTGCCCAATTCAGCAGCGATATAGCAACCACACATGTGCACGTGCTTGCACTCACACATGCATGCAGACATATTCATGAATGCACACATGCACATACCCCCACACATGTGCACTCACACATGCATGCACCGACATTCAGTACATACATGTACACACACCCCACACATGTGCACTCATGCACACTTGCACAGATATTGATGAGTACACACATGCACACACACCCCACCCATGTGCACTTACACAAGCATGCATATTCATGAGTGCACATGCATGTACACACTACACATGTGCACTCACACATGCATGCACAGATACTGATGAGTACACACATGCACACACCTATACACATGTGCATGCACACACACATGCCCACCAATGTGCACTCACACATGCACACTCAGGTATCTCCAAGCACACACATCACACACACATTTGCACAAACACACTCCCACACACTGCAGCAAATGCACCGCCTTACATTCCCACCAGCCATGTACAAGGGTTCTAATACCTCTGCATCCTTGCCAACACGTTATTTTCTTTTGTTTTAATAACAGGCAGCCTAGTGCATGTGAAAAGGTTCCTTGCCCCTTCTGTAATGAATAAGTAATGCATGAGTTTAGCTCCTGTGTATGGAGTGCCTGCTGTGTGCCAGGACCTGTAGCTTTGTGTATAAATTATCTCATCAAATGTGTGTAACCGCCCCTCTTTGAGGTAGGTCCTATGATTCTCTCTGTTTACAGGAGAGGAATCCAAAGCTCAGAAAACTGGCTGGCCTCACCCGAGCCTTCACCACTAGGAAGTGGTAGAGCCAGGAATTGAACCTACGCCATCTGATGCAAACGCCACTGTCGTGCACAGCAAGCACTGAAGCACGAAAACAAGAACACCAGGGAGGGCTGGATCTGGCCCACAGCCCGTCTCTCACCTCACCACTCCTGGAGGAGACCAGCCTTGGGGAGCGATGCTGTGCTGTGTGCTGATGGTGTGGGCTCAGCCCTTGTGAGCTGGGGGGATCCAGCCGCCCTGCACTCCCACTAAGTGTCTCACTTCTAGAATTCCCAGGTTCTGAGCCTCATGAGCAGACGTTTTTGCTGCTCCAAGTCAAAAGGAGAGCCAGTTTGGGACAGAAAATTCTGGAAGGCTTCTGCTAGCCAATCAGGGCAGGTTGGGAATGAAGTGCCTGCTTTTTTGATAAGTGGGAACAGATGGCCTGAGAGCCAGGGCAGGAGCAAATGATTCCAGTGTCAGGCCCAGATCTCCAGCACTGAACCTGGCCTCCCCCTGTGCCCGGCTTCCAGAGCTGCAGCCGTACCAAGGAGTAAATGACCCATCACAGCTCAGCCCACCCCAGTCCCCATGGTGATGCGGGGTTTCACCAGGAGGTAGGACCCAGACTCCAGCCCCAGGACAGCTCTGGAATGCCATGAGCTCTGCCAGATGGCATTGACACCACAGGATGCAGAATCAGGTTTAGTGAACATCTGTCACCTGCCTGCTGAGGGCTGGATGCTTTCACACAGTTCATTCCATCCTGCCTGGTGACACAAAGGCCCCTTAATATCTCTGAGCTCCCCTTTCCTCGTCTGCCAAGCAGAGGTAAACACAGCGATGTCTGAGCGCTATGAGAAGTGGAGGGCCAGGACCCCAGTAGGCCGAACCCAGTGACCAGCTCATCTGTAGGCCTTCTGGAAGCCCATTGTCAGGTGGAGATTTTTTTACAGCAAGAGCTGGCTGCCATACTCCCTCTTATTTCAGGCTTCCTTCCTGAATTGCCCCCCACCCTCTGTTATCTGGCACAAGCCTCAAGAAACTAGCAACTTTCTTTACTGCAGAATTAAATAGGCCACCTCCTGTATCATCTACTATTTAAGACCTTCACTGGTGCCCTTTATAAATGAGTCATTTGGCTGTCCTTTGCAGTGGGTGAATGCTGGGGCTGTGGGGGGTCGCCACATTGACTGGCTGGGCATAGGAGGAGGACACGCAGCCTGTGTTTTCCCAGGTTTGGTACCAGCTGGTCCAATGATAGACTTCTTACCTGAAGAGAGAGGAGCAGAACCTGACTCTGGCACATCTCACAACAGCATCATCACTGCTTGTTCTCTAAACCTACCCTTCATGTTCCTCGTGGAACAAAAAACTTGGGGCTGCTCTGGATTTTGCCCATAGAAAGGGCAAATTCTTTCATCTGCCTGCCCACCACTCCCATCCTACTCCAAGCCTGCTTTCCCTGCACCCAGCTCTGTCTTTTAACCTTCCTGCATGCAGGATAGCCTCCCAGCTTGCAAAAACGTTCTTTAGCTCGTAAACAAAAGGCTTCAGAGTTGTCTGCGGGACAATTCCCTCTTCTGCTCGTAAAATTCTTTGGTTGAGACTCTTCTTGGCAAGGCCAGCTTCATGCTTCTGGTGGGGGAATGCAGTCATCTCTCTTATCTTCCATCCCAGGTATGTGGGGTGTCTAGGAACTCACTCTGGACCCCATCCCCTACTCCAGCACCACTCTTGCCAAGGATCCCGGGGACATTGTCACAAAAGGTCAGTTTTGCTTCTGTAGGACAGGGAGAGACCTGTTACTCGACTCCTGCACCCCAGGTGCCAGGTAGCAGCTTCCGCACAGCCCTGGGAGTGAGAATTCTAGTTCTGGTGCCTCCCTCTCCAAGGTCCTGGGCTCCTGATGTAAATGAATTACTCAAATCCTGCCTCCCTAGCCTGGGAAAGGGTCCTGGGAGGGATAGCCCCTCTAGCACTCCTTCCCCCAGAACAGCCGGTCCCACTGCCCTCAACTGAGCACAGTAAGTGGGCCAGGCCAGAAACTCCTCCCAGAGGAGCAGGAAAATTTATGGAAGGAGGCCAAGAAGGAGCAAAAGGGAATGAAGTGGGGAATCTCATTTATGATGCTTGGAGGTCACGTCCCTCTCCATCCCACTTCCACGCACCCACGACCCTTTCTCCAGGTAGACCCCCTTCTACGCACTGCTCTGGGGAAGAGATGGGTGCAGAGAGAATCCAGGGCCAATGTCTTGCCCCAGAGTACCCTAACGGGCTCCTGAAACACACCCAATGACAACAGCTTGAGAGAACATCTGAGCTTATTAGTAATTCAAAACTTGGCTTCAAGTACCCAGAGCCCAGGGGTCCTGGGAGCACATTCTACTCCACGAACCGCAGGGCAGGGACCAGCATGCAGGCCCCGGGCTGCCTTCTGTAGCTAGCTTGGGAGGCGGAGAACATCAGGTGCAGGTGGACACTCTGTCACCCTGCTGTCCCTCCAGTCCAGGCCTCCCAAACCAGCTTGCCTTCTTGTTACCACCTTTAAGAGTCCTCCTTTTGTTGTCTCACGACGTTTCCAGTATTTATTGTTAAGCTTAGTGGAAAGAAGCAGGGTAAAAGCTATCAGAAGTCCTCTTGATGCACAAAACCAGAGACCTCCCTTTTCCAAAAACCTTTCTTCCTAACCATTTGTTGAAAATCCAGGTGTAACAAATACGAGTGTACAAATCAGATTTGCAATAAATCTTGCCCACTGCTATTCCCTGGGATCACTGGAAATTCATTCTCAGGCATTATGAACACTCCCATCCTTACTCCGGCCCTGGAGGGTGTTCATATGCCCTGGGGACTTGTATTATTTCTAATTTATATAGAAATAATACATATGATAACTATAGCATAAAAGACAGGAGAATGGCAAATTGCTACAGAGTTTCTACATTTTATGTTAAGTGGTATTAAATTAATATGAAGTAAACTGTGAGGAATTGAGACTCTATAGTGTAATTCCTAAGGCAAGCAGTTAAAAATACATGGAAATTTAGCTAAAAGCCAATAGAAAAATAAAGAAACCTAAATTCTCAAAAATGCTGAAATGGTTTTAAAAAGCAGCAGAGGAGGAATGGAGAAATTAAAACAGATGGGACAAATCCAGAACAATAAAATGGTAGACTTAGATCCAACCATAACAATAAATGTTCACAGAATAAACACTCCAATTAAAAGACAGATATTGTCTTAATGAATAAAAAAAAGTAAAACCCAACTATGTGGTGCCCATAAGAGATGCAATTTATATATAAACACACAGATAGGTTGAAAGTAAATGGATGGAAACAGATAAACTGTACAACCAGCTGGAATGGCTATTTTAATATCTGATAAAACAGACTACAAAACGAATGATCTTATCAGCGATGAAGTACACTTCAGAATGAGAAAAGGGTCAGGTTTTTAGGAAGATTTAATGATCATAGATGTGTAAATCTCAAATAATAGTGCCTCAAAAAGCAAAAATGGACAGAATGAAAAGGAGAAATAGATAATTCTGCAAAAGAATTGAAGATTTTGACAGCACTCTCTTAGAAATAGAAAAAAATAGACAAAAAATCAGTAAAGACATGGATGATTTGAGCAATGCTAAACAGCTACTTTGATCTAATTAATATCTTCAGGACAATATAACTAAAACTGCAGAATCTGCATTCTTTTCAAGTTCACATAGTTCATTCGTCAAGATACACTACATGCTAGGTCATAAAAAAAATCTAAATAAATTTATATAGATTTAAACAGTGCAGAATTTGTTCTTTGACCACCATGAAGCTAAATTAGAAACCAAAACGCAAAAGATGTCTAGGAAAACCCCAAATATTTGGCAATAAATATCCATGGGTCAAAGAGGAAATCACAAGGGAAATTTAAAAATACTTCAAACCAAATAATCAAAAAACTACATATCAAAGCTTGAGATTAGCTAAAGTAGAACTTAGAGATAAAAAAATATAACTTTAGATTACTATATTCAAAAAGAAAAAATATCTTTAATCAATGATTTAAGATTCCAACTTAGATGCTTGAAAAATGAGAGCAAAGTAAGCAGAAGGAAGGAGCTAATGATAAGAAAAGAAATAAATGAAATATAAAACAAAAGAGAAAATATTAAAAGCTAAAAATTGGTAAATGCTTAGTTAAACTAATCCAGAGAGAGAGAAAGAGCGAGCACAAAAATTACCAATATCAGGAATGAAAGAGGAGACATCACTACAAATCCTGCAAATATTCAATGAGTATTATGTACAACATTATAACAACAGATTCAGCAACTTAGATGAAATAGGCAAATTCTTTGAAAAACACAACTAGCCAAAACTAATCCAAGATGAAACAAAACATCTGAATAGCTCTATATCTATTAAATAAATTGAATTCTTCCAAATAAATAAGACTCCTGGTCTAGATAGTTTCATTGGTGAATTTATCAAACATTCAAGGAAAAAATAAAACAAATTTTATGCAACTTATTCAGAAAATAGAGGAAGAGGAAACACTTCCCAACTCATTTTACTAGCCCAGCATAACCCTAGGGCAAAAACCTGACAAAGATTTACAAAAGAAAAGAAAATTACAATCCAATATCCCTTATGAATATAGATGCAAAAATATTTGATGAATATTAGCAAATACTATCAAGCCATAAATAAAAAGGAAACCATATTGTGACCAAATAAGGTTTATCTCAATAAAACAGGGTCAGTTTACATTAAAGCATCAGACAATTTAATTCATCATATTAACAGACCACCCACTAAACAAACAAACAAACAAAAAGAAAGAAAAACCAATCATCTCAATAGATGCAGAATAGCATTTAACAAAATTTAAATCAATTCATGTTAAAACTTCCAGTTACCTATCAATAACATGACTCTTCCTTATTCTGATAAAAAGCATCTGTGAAAAATCTTCAGCCAACATCTATACTCAGTGGTGAAAGAGTCAATGCTTCCTCTCCAACATCAGGAAAAGTCAAAGAGGTCCACTCTCACCACTTTAATTCAGTGTTATATTGAAGGGCCTAAACACTCCAATAAGAAAAGAACAAGAAACAAAAGACATAAATATCATGCAGATGACCTGATTGTTTATATAGACAATCTAAGGAAGTGATCCAGAAATCAACTACTAGAAATAATTAGTGTAATTAGCAAAGTCATAGGATACAAGGTTAATAAACAAAAATCAGTTGCAGGAAACAACTGGAAATTGAAATTTAAAATAGAATTTCATTCATAATATCATCAGAACGCATAACATACTTGGAATAAATTTAACATAAAACATGCAAGTCCTCCATACTTGAAAATGAGAGCAAAGTAAGCTCAAAACATTGTTGAAAGGAATTTTAAAAAGATCTAAATAAATAGAGAGATATTCTATGTTCATGGATTGGAATACACAGTATTGTTAAGATGTAGATTCTCTCCAACTTGATCTACAGATTTCAAAATTCCAGAAGGCTTTTGTTTGAGGACATCAACAAATTGATTCTAAATTGTATATGGAAATGTCATATAACTAAATAGACAAAGAAATCTTGAGAAAAAGAACAAAATTGAAGGACTTCTACTACCTTATTCCAAGACTTCTTTTACAGCTATAGTTATCAAGACTACATGGTATTTGCCTAAGTATCTGCAGATGGATTAATGGAACAGAATAAATTTAAGAAAGAGACAAACATTAATTTATTCATTTGATTTCTGACAAAGGAGCCATACTGTTCCCAGTTTGCTAAAGCTGCTGGAATGCAAAATAGCAGAAATGGATTGGCTCTTACAATGAGGGTTTATTAGTTCACAAATTTACAGTTCTAAGGCCATAAAAGTGTCCAAACTAAGGCATCAACAAGAGGTTACCTTCACTGAGGAAAGGCCAATGGCGTCTGGAACACCTCCATCAGCTGACAAGGCACGTGGCTGGTGTCTGCGGTCCTTTGCTCACAGCTTGCGTTGCTTTCAGCTTCTTTTTTTCCAGTGGCTTTCTCTGTAAGTGGCTGTGGGTTCTTACTTAACTTCTCTGGGGCAAACTCTGGGCTTCATCTCTCAGCTTAGCATCTCCAGACATCTTCCTGTCTGCATCTCCAAGCATCTGGTTTCATCGGCTGTCTCCAAAATGTCTCTGGGCATGTTCTCTCTAAGCATCTCTCTGAGTTCTCTTCAAAATGTCTCTGCCTTTTATCCTCTCATGGAGAATGTCAGTAAACTAATTAAGACCCACCTTGAATGGGCCGGGTCACACCTCCATGGAAAAAACCCAATCAAAAGATCCCACCCACAGTTAAGTCTGCACCCACAAGACTGGAGTAAAAGAACATAGTCTTTTCTGGGGTACACAATAGTGCAAACTGACACACATACCAACACAATTTTCAACAACTGGCACTGGAATAAATGTATGTCTATATAGGAGTAAAAAAGAAATTTGACCTCTGTATTACACCAAACATAAAAATTAATCTGAAATGTATCATAATGATTTTTTAGGGGAAAATATGATAGAATATCTTCATGATTTGGTGGCAGGCAGAGGTTTCTTAGACAAATCAGAACGCAATAACAACAAAAGAAAAAGCTGATCATTTAGACTCCATCAAAATTAAAGTCTTCTGCTAATCAAAAGACTGTCAGGAAAATGAACAAGCAAGACACAAAGTGGGAGAAAATTTTCACAGCCCATGTATCTGACAAAAAAGCCCTGGTACTCCTACAACTTAACAATAACAGTAAAAAGACAAATAAGCTAATAAAACAGAGCAAATATAAACACAAAAAAGCTAGGATAACAATATTAATGTCAGAAAAAATGTTTAAAATAAAAATAAATGTATGAAAAGAGACAAAAAGGTGCATTTAATACTGATAAAAAGAACAATACACCTATAGAAAAAACAAATCCATAATTATAGTAAATGTTAACAAACCTCTCAAACACTGAAACACCAAGTAGATGAAAAATAAGACAGGATGTACAAGACTGAATAATACGATTACAATTTGATGTAACTTTGCATCCAACAAATAAAAAACACATAGAACAGTTATGAAACTGACCACATATTTGGCCACAAAGAAAGTCTGAACAAATTCCAAATAATCAACATCATACGGACTACATTCCCCTTCATGATATAATAAAATAAGAAGTCAACAAAAAAACATTACCTAAGAACATTCTTTGTTTGAAAACTAAAATTATACTTTTAAAGGATTCATGAATTAAAGAAGGACTCAAAATGGAATTATAATTTTTAAAAGAATGAAGATAAAACTACTGCATATCAAAAATGTGGAATACAGTTAAAATAATGTTCAGAGGGAGATTTATGATCTGAATATATTTAGTAGGAAAAAAAGACTTGAAAGAAATAATAAAGCGGCAGCAGTTAATAAAATAAATTAAAATCACAGTGAGGGATAATAGAGATGAATCAAGAAACCAAAGATTATTTGAAAAAATTAATGATTGTAAAAAATCCTTTACCAGAACTGATCAATTTCAAAAGAAGCTACAGAGGCGGGGCAAGACGGCAGACTGGTGAGCTGTAAGTTTTAGTTACTCCTCCAGGAAAGTAGGTAAAAACCCAGGAACTGCGTGGACTGGACACCACAGAGCAATCTGTCTTTGGGCATACTTCATACAACACTCATGAAAACGTGGAACTGCTGAGATCAGCGAAATCTGTAAGTTTTTGCGGCCAGGAGACTCGCGCCACTCCCTGCCAGGCTCAGTCCCGGGGGAGGAGGGGCTGTCAGCTCCGGGAAGGAGAAGGGAGAACTGCAGTGGCTGCTCTTATAGAAAACTCATTCTACTGATTCAAACTCCAACCATAGATAGACTGAGACCAGACACCAGAGACTCTGAGAGCAGCCAGCCCAGCAGAGAGGAGACAGGCATAGAAAAAAAACAACACGGAAAACTCCAAAATAAAAGCAGAGGATTTTTGGAGTTCTGGTGAACACAGAAAGGGGAAGGGCGGAGCTCAGGCCTTGAGACGCATATGCAAATCCCGAAGCAAAGCTGATCTCTTTGCCCTGTGCACCTTTCCTTAATGGCCCTGGTTGCTTTGTCTATTAGCATTTCAATAACCCATTAGATCTCTGAGGAGGGCCGTTTTTTTTGTTTTTTGTTTTTTTTTTTAAATCCTTTTTGCTTTTTCTAAAACAATTACTCTAAGAAGCTCAATACAGAAAGCTTCAAAGAATTGCAATTTGGGCACGTCAAGTCAAGAGCAGAACTAAGAGAGCTCTGAGACAAAAGGCAATAATCCAGTGGCTGAGAAAATTCACTAAACAACACAACTTCCCAAGAAAAGGGGGGTGTCCGCTCACAGCCACCATCCTGGTGGACAAGAAACACTCCTGCCCATCGCCAGCCCCATAGCCCAGAGCTGCCACAGACAACCCAGTGTGACGGAAGTGCTTCAAATAACAGGCACACACCACAAAACTGGGCGTGGACATTAGCCTTCCCTGCAACCTCAGCTGAATCTCCCAGAGCTGGGAAGGTGGAGCAGTGTGAATTAACAAAGCCCCATTCAGCCATCATTTGAGCAGACTGGGAGCCTCCCTACACAGCCCAGCAGCCCAGAACTGTCCTGGGGGGACGGCACTCACCTGTGACATAGCACAGTCATCCCTCAACAGAGGACCCGGGGTGCACAGCCTGGAAGAGGGGCCCACTTGCAAGTCTCAGGAGCCATACGCCAATACCAAAGACTTGTGGGTCAGTGGCAGAGACAAACTGTGGCAGGACTGAACTGAAGGATTAGACTATTGCAGCAGCTTTAAAACTCTAGGATCATCAGGGAGATTTGATTGTTAGGGCCAACCCCCCTCCCCGACTGCCCAGAAACACGCCCCACATACAGGGCAGGCAACACCAACTACACACGCAAGCTTGGTACATCAATTGGGCCCCACAAGACTCACTCCCCCACTCACCAAAAAGGCTAAGCAGGGGAGATCTGGCTTGTGGAGAACAGGTGGCTCGTGGACGCCACCTGCTGGTTAGTTAGAGAAAGTGTACTCCACGAAGCTGTAGATCTGATAAATTAGAGATAAGGACTTCAATAGGTCTACAAACCCTAAAAGAACCCTATCAAGTTCAACAAATGCCACGAGGCCAAAAACAACAGAAAATTATAAAGCATATGAAAAAACCAGACGATATGGATAACCCAAGCCCAAGCACCCAAATCAAAAGATCAGAAGAGACACAGCACCTAGAGCAGCTACTCAAAGAATTAAAGATGAACAATGAGACCCTAGTACGGGATATGAAGGAAATCAAGAAGACCCTAGAAGAGCATAAAGAAGACATTGCAAGACTAAATAAAAAAATGGATGGTCTTATGGAAATTAAAGAAACTGTTGACCAAATTAAAAAGATTCTGGACACTCATAGTACAAGACTAGAGGAAGTTGAACAACGAATCAGTGACCTGGAAGATGACAGAATGGAAAATGAAAGCATAAAAGAAAGAATGGGGAAAAAAATTGAAAAACTCGAAATGGACCTCAGGGATATGATAGATAATATGAAACGTCCGAATATAAGACTCATTGGTGTCCCAGAAGGGGAAGAAAAGGGTAAAGGTCTAGGAAGAGTATTCAAAGAAATTGTTGGGGAAAACTTCCCAAATCTTCTAAACAACATAAATACACAAATCATAAATGCTCAGCGAACTCCAAATAGAATAAATCCAAAAAAACCCACTCCGAGACATATACTGATCACACTGTCAAACATAGAAGAGAAGGAGCAAGTTCTGAAAGCAGCAAGAGAAAAGCAATTCACCACATACAAAGGAAACAGCATAAGACTAAGTAGTGACTACTCAGCAGCCACCATGGAGGCAAGAAGGCAGTGGCACGATATATTTAAAATTCTGAGTGAGAGGAATTTCCAGCCAAGAATACTTTATCCAGCAAAGCTCTCCTTCAAATTTGAGGGAGAGCTTAAATTTTTCACAGACAAAGAAATGCTGAGAGAATTTGCTAACAAGAGACCTGCCCTACTGGAGATACTAAAGGGAGCCCTACAGACAGAGAAACAAAGACAGGACAGAGAGACTTGGAGAAAGGTTCAGTACTAAAGAGATTCGGTATGGGTACAATAAAGGATATTAATAGAGAGAGGGAAAAATATGGTAAACATAATCCAAAGGATAAGATGGCCGATTCAAGAAATGCCTTCACGGTTTTAACGTTGAATGTAAATGGATTAAACTCCCCAATTAAAAGATATAGATTCGCAGAATGGATCAAAAAAAATGAACCATCAATATGTTGCATACAAGAGACTCATCTTAGACACAGGGACACAAAGAAACTGAAAGTGAAAGGATGGAAAAAAATATTTCATGCAAGCTACAGCCAAAAGAAAGCAGGTGTAGCAATATTAATCTCAGATAAAATAGACTTCAAATGCAGGGATGTTTTGAGAGACAAAGAAGGCCACTACATACTAATAAAAGGGGCAATTCAGCAAGAAGAAATAACAATCGTAAATGTCTATGCACCCAATCAAGGTGCCACAAAATACATGAGAGAAACACTGGCAAAACTAAAGGAAGCAATTGATGTTTCCACAATAATTGTGGGAGACTTCAACACATCACTCTCTCCTATAGATAGATCAACCAGACAGAAGACCAATAAGGAAATTGAAAACCTAAACAATCTGATAAATGAATTAGATTTAACAGACATCTACAGGACATTACATCCCAAATCACCAGGATACACATACTTTTCTAGTGCTCACGGAACTTTCTCCAGAATAGATCATATGCTGGGACATAAAACAAGCCTCAATAAATTTAAAAAGATTGAAATTATTCAAAGCACATTCTCTGACCACAATGGAATACAATTAGAAGTCAATAACCATCAGAGACTTAGAAAATTCACAAATACCTGGAGGTTAAACAACACACTCCTAAACAATCAGTGGGTTAAAGAAGAAATAGCAAGAGAAATTGCTAAATATATAGAGACGAATGAAAATGAGAACACAACATACCAAAACCTATGGGATGCAGCAAAAGCAGTGCTAAGGGGGAAATTTATAGCACTAAACGCATATATTAAAAAGGAAGAAAGAGCCAAAATCAAAGAACTAATGGATCAACTGAAGAAGCTAGAAAATGAACAGCAAACCAATCCTAAACCAAGTACAAGAAAAGAAATAACAAGGATTAAAGCAGAAATAAATGACATAGAGAACAAAAAAACAATAGAGAGGATAAATATCACCAAAAGTTGGTTCTTTGAGAAGATCAACAAGATTGACAAGCCCCTAGCTAGACTGACAAAATCAAAAAGAGAGAAGACCCATATAAACAAAATAATGAATGAAAAAGGTGACATAACTGCAGATCCTGAAGAAATTAAAAAAATTATAAGAGGATACTATGAACAACTGTATGGCAACAAACTGGATAATGTAGAGGAAATGGACAATTTCCTGGAAACATATGAACAACCTAGACTGACCAGAGAAGAAATAGAAGACCTCAACCAACCCATCACAAGCAAAGAGATCCAATCAGTCATCAAAAATCTTCCCACAAATAAATGCCCAGGGCCAGATGGCTACACAGGGGAATTCTACCAAACTTTCCAGAAAGAACTGACACCAATCTTACTCAAACTCTTTCAAAACATTGAAAAAAATGGAACACTACCTAACTCATTTTATGAAGCTAACATCAATCTAATACCAAAACCAGGCAAAGATGCTACAAAAAAGGAAAACTACCGGCCAATCTCCCTAATGAATATAGATGCAAAAATCCTCAACAAAATACTTGCAAATCGAATCCAAAGACACATTAAAAAAATCATACACCATGACCAAGTGGGGTTCATTCCAGGCATGCAAGGATGGTTCAACATAAGAAAATCAATCAATGTATTACAACACATTAAAAACTTGAAAGGGAAAAATCAATTGATCATCTCAATAGATGCTGAAAAAGCATTTGACAAAATCCAACATCCCTTTTTGATAAAAACACTTCAAAAGGTAGGAATTGAAGGAAACTTCCTCAACATCATAAAGAGCATATATGAAAAACCCACAGCCAGCATAGTACTCAATGGTGAGAGACTGAAAGCCTTCCCTCTAAGATCAGGAACAAGACAAGGATGCCTGCTGTCACCACTGTTATTCAACATTGTGCTGGAAGTGCTAGCCAGGGCAATCCGGCAAGACAAAGAAATAAAAGGCATCCAAATTGGAAAAGAAGAAGTAAAACTGTCATTGTTTGCAGATGATATGATCTTATATCTAGAAAACCCTGAGAAATCAACAATACACCTACTAGAGCTAATAAACAAATTTAGCAAAGTAGCGGGATACAAGATTAATGCACATAAGTCAGTAATGTTTCTATATGCTAGAAATGAACAAACTGAAGAGACACTCAAGAAAAAGATACCATTTTCAATAGCAACTAAAAAAATCAAGTACCTAGGAATAACCTTAACCAAAGATGTAAAAGACCTATACAAAGAAAACTACATAACTCTACTAAAAGAAAGAGAAGGGGACCTTAAAAGATGGAAAAATATTCCATGTTCATGGATAGGAAGGCTAAATGTCATTAAGATGTCAATTCTACCCAAACTCATCTACAGATTCAATGCAATCCCAATCAAAATTCCAACAACCTACTTTGCAGACTTGGAAAAGCTAGTTATCAAATTTATTTGGAAAGGGAAGATGCCTCGAATTGCCAAAGACACTCTAAAAAAAAAAAACGAAGTGGGAGGACTTACACTCCCTGACTTTGAAGCTTATTATAAAGCCACAGTTGCCAAAACAGCATGGTACTGGCACAAAGATAGACATATAGATCAATGGAATCGAATTGAGAATTCAGAGATAGACCCTCAGATCTATGGCCGACTGATCTTTGATAAGGCCCCCAAAGCCACCGAACTGAGCCATAATGGTCTTTTCAACAAATGGGGCTGGGAGAGTTGGATATCCATATCCAAAAGAATGAAAGAGGATCCCTACCTCACCCCCTACACAAAAATTAACTCAAAATGGACCAAAGATCTCAATATAAAAGAAAGTACCATTAAACTCCTAGAAGATAATGTAGGAAAACATCTTCAAGACCTTGTATTAGGAGGCCACTTCCTAGACTTTACACCGAAAGCACAAGCAACAAAAGAGAAAATAGATAAATGGGAACTCCTCAAGCTTAGAAGTTTCTGCACCTCAAAGGAATTTCTCAAAAAGGTAAAGAGGCAGCCAACTCAATGGGAAAAAATTTTTGGAAACCATGTATCTGACAAAAGACTGATATCGTGCATATACAAAGAAATCCTACAACTCAATGACAATAGTACAGACAGCCCAATTATAAAATGGGCAAAAGATATGAAAAGACAGTTCTCTGAAGAGGAAATACAAATGGCCAAGAAACATATGAAAAAATGTTCAGCTTCACTAGCTATTAGAGAGATGCAAATTAAGACCACAATGAGATACCATCTAACACCGGTTAGAATGGCTGCCATTAAACAAACAGGAAACTACAAATGCTGGAGGGGATGTGGAGAAATTGGAACTCTTATTCATTGTTGGTGGGACTGTATAATGGTTCAGCCACTCTGGAAGTCAGTCTGGCAGTTCCTTAGAAAACTAGATATAGAGTTACCATTCGATCCAGCGATTGCACTTCTCGATATATACCCGGAAGATCGGAAAGCAGTGACACGAACAGATATCTGCACGCCAATGTTCATAGCAGCATTATTCACAATTGCCAAGAGATGGAAACAACCCAAATGTCCTTCAACAGATGAGTGGATAAATAAAATGTGGTATATACACACGATGGAATACTACGCGGCAGTAAGAAGGAACGATCTGGTAAAACATATGACAACATGGATGAACCTTGAAGACATAATGCTGAGCGAAATAAGCCAGGCACAAAAAGAGAAATATTATATGCTACCACTAATGTGAACTTTGAAAAATGTAAAACAAATGGTTTATAATGTAGAATGTAGGGGAACTAGCAGTAGAGAGCAATTAAGGAAGGGGGAACAATAATCCAAGAAGAACAGATAAGCTATTTAACGTTCTGGGGATGCCCAGAAATGACTATGGTCTGTTAATTTCTGATGGATGTAGTAGGAACAAGTTCACTGAAATGTTGCTATATTATGTAACTTTCTTGGGGTAAAGTAGGAACATGTTGGAAGTTAAGCAGTTATCTTAGGTTAGTTGTCTTTTTCTTACTCCCTTGTTATGGTCTCTTTGAAATGTTCTTTTATTGTATGTTTGTTTTCTTCTTAACTTTTTTTTCATACAGTTGATTTAAAAAAGAAGGGAAAGTTAAAAAAAAAAAGAAAAGAAAAAAGACAAACAAGGAAAAAAAAAAAAAATATGTAGTGCCCCCTTGAGGAGCCTGTGGAGAATGCAGGGGTATTCGCCTACCCCACCTCCATGGTTGCTAACATGACCACAGACATAGGGGACTGGTGGTTTGATGGGTTGAGCCCTCTACCATAAGTTTTACCCTTGGGAAGACGGTTGCTGCAAAGGAGAGGCTAGGCCTCCCTGTATTTGTGCCTAAGAGTCTCCTCCTGAATGCCTCTTTGTTGCTCAGATGTGGCCCTCTCTCTCTGGCTAAGCCAACTTGAAAGGTGAAATCACTGCCCTCCCCCCTACGTGGGATCAGACACCCAGGGAAGTGAATCTCCCTGGCAACGTGGAATATGACTCCCGGGGAGGAATGTAGACCCGGCATCGTGGGATGGAGAACATCTTCTTGACCAAAAGGGGGATGTGAAAGGAAATGAAATAAGCTTCAGTGGCAGAGAGATTCCAGAACGAGCCGAGAGATCACTCTGGTGGGCACTCTTACGCACACTTTAGACAACCTTTTTTAGGTTCTAAAGAATTGGGGTAGCTGGTGGTGGATACCTGAAACTATTAAACTACAACCCAGAACCCATGAATCTCGAAGACAGTTGTATAAAAATGTAGCTTATGAGGGGTGACAGTGGGATTGGGAAAGCCATAAGGACCAAACTCCACTTTGTCTAGTTTATGGATGGATGTGTAGAAAAGTAGGGGAAGGAAACAAACAGACAAAGGTACCCAGTGTTCTTTTTTACTTCAATTGCTCTTTTTCACTCTAATTATTATTCTTGTTATTTTGGTGTGTGTGCTAATGAAGGTGTCAGGGATTGATTTAGGTGATGAATGTACAACTATGTAATGGTACTGTAAACAATCGAAAGTACAATTTGTTTTGTATGACTGCATGGTATGTGAATATATCTCAATAAAATGATGATTAAAAAAAAAAAAAAGAAGCTACAAAAAATCTGGTAATTAAAAAGGGAAATAACTACAGATTCAGAGATGTTTTTTTAATCAAGAAATATAGATAACAATATTCTAAAATTTTTGAAAAATTGAATAAATATAGAATATAAAGTGCCAAAAATTGACTAAAGAAGTAATAGAAAATTGAAAAGATAATTTTTAATAGACAATTAAGAAAATCAAGTTGCAATCCACAGTCTCCCTGACTAAAACGTTGCCAGGCTTACAGGTTTTTCTAGGGATATTTTAATCAAATTGTCAAGGAACAGATAATTTCTATTTTTAAAAGTTATTCCAGAGAGGAGAAAAAAAGTGGAGGTATTCTGTTTACTTTTTTAAATTTTTAATTTTTTTTTGTTAGAGAAGTTGTAGGTTTACAGACAAGTCATGAATAAAATGGTTACCATATACCTCCCTATTATTAACACCTTGCATTAGGGTGGTATCTTTGTTACAATTCATGAAAGAATATTTTTATAATTGTATTATTAACTAAAATTATACTATTAACTATAGTCCATCATTTACAATAAGTTTCACTGTTGGTGTTATATAGTCTATGTTTGTTTTTTTAAGATTTTTATTCTAGTAACATAAACAACCTAAAATTTCCCCTTTTAATGAATTTGCATATATAATTCAGTGCTCTTAATTATATTCACAATGTTGTGCTACCATCACCACCATCCATTACCAAAACTTTACAATCAAATAGAAACTCTGTACAACTCAAGCACTAACTCCTCCTCCTCTACCCCTAGTCTGGCCCCTGGTAACCTGTACTCCAGATTCTGACTCTATGAGTTTCTTATTCTATCTATTTAGTATCGCTGAGATCATACAGTATTTGTTCTTTTGTGTCTGGCTTATTTCACTCAACATGATATCTTGAGGTTCATCCATATTTCCTTCCAAATAAATTTGATTATTGGCTTTTCCATTTCTGCAAAGAAGGCTATTGGAGGTTTGATTGGGATTGTGTTTTATCTGTAATTGCTTTGGGTATAATTGACATTTTAATAATATTTAGTCTTCCAATCCATGAGCTTGGAATGCCCTTCCATTTATTTAAGTCTTCTTTGATTTCTTTTAGCAAAGTCTTGCAGTTTTCCGGATTTAAGTCCTTCACATCTGGGTTAAATTTATTCCTAGGTATTTGATTCTTTTAGCTACTATTTTAAATGGAATTTTTTTCTTGATTTCCCCCTCAGATTGCTCATTACTAGTGCATAGAAACAGTCCTGATTTGGGGATGTTGATCTTGTAACCCACCACTTTGCTGAATTCGTTTAGTAGCTCTAGTAGCTTTCTTGTAGATTTTTCAGGACTTTCTATATACAGGATCATGTCATCTGCACATAGTGAAAGTTTTACTTCTTCCTTTCCAATTTGGATGCCTTTTATTTCTTTTCCTTGCCTAACTGCTCTAGTTAGATCTTCCAGTACAATATTGAATAACAGTGGTGACAGTAATCATCCATGTCTTGTTCCAGATATTAAAGGGAAAGTTTTAGTCTTTCGCTATTGAATATGATGATAGCTGTGGGCTGTTCATATGTCCTTTTATCATATTTATGTAGTTTCCTTCTATTCCTATTTTTCTAAATTTTTCTATCAAGAAAATATGCGGAATTTCGTCAAATGCTTTTTCTGCATCAATTGAGGTGATCATGTTTCTCCCCCTTCATTCTGTTAATGTGGTGTATAATATTGATTCATTTTCTTATGTTGAACCATCCTTACATAGCTGCAATAAATCCCACTTGATCATGGTGCATAATTCTTTTAATGTGCTGTTGGATTCAAGTTGCTAGTATTTTGTTGAGGATTTTTGCATCTATATTCTCGAAATTGGTCTGTATTTTCTATTCTTATATTATCTTTAGCTTTGGTATTATGGTGATGTTGGCCTCATAGAATAAGTTAGTGTTTCATCCTCTTCAATTTTTTGGAAGAGTCTGAGCAGGATTGGCATTAATTCTTTTTGGAATGTTTGGTATAATTCACCAGTGAAGCCATAGGATCTTGAGGTTTTCTTTCTTGGGAGGTTTTAGATGACGGACTCAATCTCTACTTGCAATCCGTCTGTTAGTATCTTCTGTTTCTTCTAGAGTCAGTGTAGGTTGTTTTTGGGTTTCTAGGAATTTGTATCAACTAGGTTGGGTAATTTGTTGGTGTACAGTTGTTCATAGTATCCTATTTTGATCCTTTTATTTCTGTAGGGTCAGTAATAATAATGTCCCCCCTCTCATTTCTAATTTTATTTATTTACATCCTGTCTCTTTCTTCTTTGCCAGTGTAGTTCAATGTTTGTCAATTTAATTGATTTTTTCAAAGAACCAACTTTTGTTTTTTATTTATTCTATTGTTTTTATTCTTGGTTTCATTCATTTCTGCTCTAATCTTTATTTCTTTCATTCTGCTTGCTTTGCATTTAGTTTACTGTTCTTTCTCTAGTTCCTCCAGGTGTGCAGTTAGCTTTTTGATTTTAGCTCTTTCTTCTCTCTTTTTTTTAAAATTCAGTTTTATTGAGATATATTCACAAACAATACAATCATCCGTGGTGTGCAATCAACTGTTCACAGTACTATCATATAGTTGTGCATTCATCACCCCAATCTATTTTTTTTTGACATTTAAGTGGTCTTTCACTTTTTTTTATCTTCATTTTATTGAGATATATTCACATACCACGCAGTCATACAAAACAAATCGTACATTTGATTGCTCAAAGTACCATTATATAGTTGTACATTCATCACCTAAATCAATCCCTGACACCTTCATTAGCACACACACAAAAATAACAATAATAATTAAAGTGAAAAAGAGCAATTAAAGTAAAAAAGAACACTAGGTGCCTTTGTCTGTTTGTTTGTTTGTTTCTTTCTTTCCCCTATTTTTCTACTCATCCATCCATGAACTAGACAAAGGGGAGTGTGGTCCTAATGGCTTTCCCAATCCCATTGTCACCCCTCATAAGCTACATTTTTATACAATCGTCTTCGAGATTCTTGGGTTCTGGGTTGTAGTTTGATAGTTTCAGGTATCTACCACCAGCTACCCCAATTCTTTAGAACCTAAAAAGGGTTGTCTAAATTGTGCATAAGAGTGCCCACCAGAGTGACCTCTTGGCTCCTTTTGGAATCTCTCTACTACTGAAGCTTATTTCATTTCCTTTCACATCCCTCTTTTGGTCAAGAAGATGTTCTCCATCCCACGAAGCCGGGTCTACATTCCTCCCCGGGAGTCATATTCCACGCTGCCAGGGAGATTCACTCTCCTGGGTGTCTGATCCCACGTAGCAGGGAGGGCAGTGATTTCACCTTTCAAGTTGGCTTAGCTAGAGAGAGAGGGCCACATCTGAGCAACAAAGAGGCATTCGGGAGGAGGCTCTTAGGCACAATTATAGGGAGGCCTAGCCTCTTCTTTGCAGCAACAGTCTTCCCAAGGGTAAATCCTGTGGTAGAGGGCTCAACCCATCAAACCACCAGTCCCCCATGTCTGTGGTTATGTTAGCAACCATCGAGGTAGGGTAGGCCAATACCCCTGCATTCTCCACCAACTCCTCAAGGGGGCACTACATAGTTTTTTTCTTTTTTTTTTTTTTAACTTTTTTTTTTTTAATCAACTGTCTGAAAAATAAAAAAATAAAAAATAAAAATAATTTAAAAAAAACATACAATAAAAGAACATTTCAAAGAGACCATAGCAAGGGAGTAAGAAGAAGACAATTAACCTAAGATAACTACTTTACTTCCAACATGTTCCTACTCTACCCCAAGAAAGTTACCTAGTATAGCAACATTTCTGTGAACTTGTTCCTACTATACCCATCAGAAATTAACAGACCATAGTCATTCCTGGGCATTCCCAGAACGTTAAATTTACCCATGATAGCTTATCTGTTCTTCTTGGATTATTGTTCCCCCTTCCTTAATTGCTCTCTATTGCTAGTTCCCCTACATTCTACATTATAAACCATTTGTTTTACATTTTTCAAAGTTCACATTAGTGGTAGCATATAATATTTCTCTTTTTGTGCCTGGCTTATTTCGCTCAGCATTATGTCTTCAAGGTTCATCCATGTTGTCATATGTTTCACGAGATCGTTCCTTCTTACTGCCGTGTAGTATTCCATTGTGTGTATATACCACATTTTATTTATCCACTCATCTGTCGGAGGACATTTGGGTTGTTTCCATCTCTTGGCAATTGTGAATAATGCTGCTATGAACATTGGCGTGCAGATATCTGTTCGTGTCACTGCTTTCCGATCTTCCGGGTATATACCGAGAAGTGCAATCGCTGGATCGAATGGTAACTCTGTATCTAGTTTTCTAAGAACTGCCAGACTGACTTCCAGAGTGGCTGAACCATTATGCAGTCCCACCAACAATGAATAAGAGTTCCAATTTCTCCACATCCCCTCCAGCATTTGTAGTTTCCTGTTTGTTTAATGGCAGCCATTCTAATCGGTGTGAGATGGTATCTCATTGTGGTCTTAATTTGCATCTCTCTAATAGCTAGTGAAGCTGAACATTTTTTCATGTGCTTCTTGGCCATTTGCATTTCCTCTTCAGAGAACTGTCTTTTCATATCTTTTGCCTATTATATAATTGGGCTGTCTGTACTATTGTCGTTGAGTTGTAGGATTTCTTTATATATGCAAGATATCAGTCTTTTGTCAGATACATGGTTTCCAAAAATTTTTTCTCATTCAGTTGGCTGCCTCTTTACCTTTCTGAGAAAGTCCTTTGAGGTACAGAAACTTCTAAGCTTGAGGAGTTCCCATTTATCTATTTTTTCTTTTGTTGCTTGTGCTTTGGGTGTAAAGTCTAAGAAGTGGCCGCCTAATACAAGGTCTTGAAGATGTTTTCCTACATTATTTTCTAGGAGTTTTATGGTACTTTCTTTTATATTGAGATCTTTGATCCATTTTGAGTTAATTTTTGTGTAGGGTGTGAGGTAGGGGTCCTCTTTCATTCTTTTGGATATGGATATCCAGCTCTCCCAGCCCCATTTGTTGAAAAGAGCATTATGACCCAGTTCAGTGACATTGGGGGCCTTATCAAAGATCAGTCAGCCAAAGATCTGGGGGTCTATCGCTGAATTCTCAATCCGATTCCATTGATCTATATGTCTATCTTTGTGCTAGTACCATGCTGTTTTGACAACTGTGGCTTTATAATAAGCTTCAAAGTCAGGGAGTGTTAAGTCCTCCCACTTTGTTTTTCTTTTTTAGAGTGTGTTTAGCAATTCGAGGCATCTTCCCTTTCCAAATAAATTTGATAACTAGCTTTTCCAAGTCTGTAAAGTAGGTTGATGGAATTTTGATTGCGATTGCATTGAATCTGTAGATGAGTTTGGGTAGAATTGACATCTTAATGACATTTAGCCTTCCTATCCATGAACATGGAATATTTTTCCATCTTTTAAGGTCCCCTTCTATTTCTTTCAGTAGAGTTACGTAGTTTTCTTTGTATAGGTCTTTTACATCTTTGGTTAAGTTTATTCCTAGGTACTTGATTTTTTTAGTTGCTATTGAAAATGGTATCTTTTTCTTGAGTGTCTCTTCAGTTTGTTCATTTCTAGCATATAGAAACATTACTGACTTATGTGCATTAATCTTGTATCCCGCTACTTTGCTAAATTTGTTTATTAGCTCTAGTAGCTGTATCGTCGATTTCTCAGGGTTTTCTAGATATAAGATCATATCATCTGCAAACAATGACAGTTTTACTTGTTCTTTTCCAATTTGGATGCATTTTATTTCTTTGTCTTGCCAGATTGCCCTGGCTAGCACTTCCAGCACAATGTAGAATAACAGTGGTGATAGCGGGCATCCTTGTCTTGTTCCTGATCTTAGAGGGAAGGCTTTCAGTCTCTCACCATTGAGTACTATGCTGGCTGTGGGTTTTTCGTATATGCTCTTTATCATATTGAGGAAGTGTCCTTCAATTCCTACCTTTTGAAGTGTTTTTATCAAAAACGGATGTTGGATTTTGTCAAATGCTTTTTCAGCATCTATTGAGATGATCATTTGATCTTTCCCTTTCGAATTGTTAATGTGTTTTAATACATTGATTGATTTTCTTATGTTGAACCTTCCTTGCATGCCTGGAATGAACCCAACATGGTCATGGTGTATGATTTTTTTAATGTGTCTTTTGATTTGATTTGAAAGTATTTTGTTGAGGATTTTTGCATCCATATTCATTAGGGAGATTGGCCTGTAGTTTTCCTTTTTTGTAGCATCTTTGCCTGGTTTTGGTATTAGATTGATGTTAGCTTCATAAAATGAGTTAGGTAGTGTTCCATTTTCTTCAATGTTTTGAAAGAATTTAAGTAAGATTGGTGTCACTTCTTTCTGGAAAGTTTGGTAGAATTCCCCTGTGCAGCCATCTGGCCCCGGGCATTTATTTGTGGGAAGATTTTTGATGACTGATTGGATGTATTTGCTTGTGATGGGTTGGTTGAGGTCTTCTGTTTCTTCTCTGGTTAGTCTAGGCTGTTCATATGTTTCCAGGAAATTGTCCATTTCCTCTACATTATCCAGTTTGTTGCCGTACAGTTGTTCATAGTATCCTCTTATAATTTTTTTAATTTCTTTGGGATCTGCAGTTATATCACCCGTTTCATTCATTATTTGGTTTAAATAGGTCTTGTCTCTTTTTCATTTTGTCAGTCTTGCTAGGGGCTTGACAATCTTGATCTTCTCAAAGAACCAACATTTGGTGATATTTATCCTCTCTATTGTTTTTTTGTTCTCTATGTCATTTATTTCTGCTTTAATCCCTGTTATTTCTTTTCTTCTACTTGGTTTAGGATTGGTTTGCTGTTCATTTTCTAGCTTCTTTAGTTGTTCCATTAGTTCTTTGATTTTGGCTCTTTCTTCCTTTTTAATATATGCGTTTAGTGCTATAAATTTCCCCCTCAGCACTGCTTTTGCTGCATCCCATAGGTTTTGGTATGTTGTGTTCTCATTTTCATTCATCTCTATATATTTAGCAATTTCTCTTGCTATTTCTTCGTTAACCCACTGATTGTTTAGGAGTGTGTTGTTTAACCTCCAGGTATTTGTGAATTTTCTAAGTCTCTGATGGTTATTGACTTCTAATTGTATTCCACTGTGGTCAGAGAATGTGCTTTGAATAATTTCAATCTTTTTAAATTTATTGAGGCTTGTTTTATGTCCCAGCATATGATCCATTCTGGAGAAAGTTCCATGAGCACTAGAGAAGGATGTGTATCCTGGTGATTTGGGATGTAATGTTCTATATATGTTTGTTAAATCTAATTCATTTATCAGATTGTTTAGATTTTCACTTTCCTTATTGGTCTTCTAGTCTGGTTGATCTATCTATAGGAGAGAGTGATGTGTTGAAGTCTCCCACAATTATTGTGGAAACATCAATTGCTTCCTTTACTTTTGCCAGTGTTTCTCTCATGTATTTTGTGGCACCTTGATTGGGTGCATAAAAATTTATGAATGTTATTTCTTCTTGTTGAATTGCCCCTTTTATTAGTATGTAGTGGCCTTCTTTGTCTCTCAAAACATCCCTGCATTTAAAGTCTATTTTATCTGAGATTAATATTGCTATACCTGCTTTCTTTTGGCTGTAGCTTGCATGAAATATTTTTTTCCATCCTTTCACTTTCAATTTCTTTGTGTCCCTGTGTCTAAGATGAGTCTCTTGTATGCAACATATTGATGGTTCATTTTTTTTAATCCATTCTGTGACTCTATATCTTTTAATTGGGGAGTTTAATCCATTGACATTCAACGTTATAACCGTGAAGGCATTTCTTGAATCAGCCATCTTATCCTTTGGTTTATGTTTGTCATATATATTTTTCCCCTCTCTCTATTAATATCCTTTAATGTACCCATACCGAATCTCTTTAGTACTGAACCTTTCTCCAAGTCTCTCTCTGCTTTCTTTGTTTCTTTGTCTGTAAGGCTCTCTTTAGTATCTCCAGTAGGGCAGGTCTCTTGTTAGCAAATTCTCTCAGCATTTGTTTGTCTGTGAAAAATTTAAGCTCCCCCTCAAATTTGAAGGAGAGCTTTGCTGGATAAAGTATTCTTGGTTGGAAATTTTTCTCACTTAGAATTTTAAATATATTGTGCCACTGCCTTCTCGCCTCCATGGTGGCTGCTGAGTAGTCACCACTTACTCTCATGCTGTTTCCTTTGTATGTGGTGAATTGCTTTTCTCTTGCTGCTTTCAGAACTTGCTCCTTCTCTTCCGTGTTTGACAGTGTGATCAGAATATGTCTCAGAGTGGGCTTATTTGGATTTATTCTACTTGGAGTTCGCTGGGCATTTATGATTTTTGTATTTATGGTGTTTAAAAGATTTGGGAAGTTTTCTCCAACAATTTCTTTGAATACTCCTCCTAGACCTTTACCCTTTTCTTCTCCTTCTGGGACACCAATGGGTCTTATATTTGCACGTTTTATATTATCTATCATATCCCTGAGGTCCATTTTTATTTTTTCAATTTTTTCCCCATTCTTTCTTTTGTGCTTTCATTTTCGATTCTGTCATCTTCCAGGTCACTGATTCATTGTTCACCTTCCTCTAGTCTTGTACTATAAGTATCTAGAATCTTTTTAATTTGGTCAACAGTTTCTTTAATTTCCATAAGATCATCTATTTTTTAATTTAGTCTTGCAATGTCTTCTTTATGCTCTTCTAGGGTCTTCTTGATATCCTTTGTATCCCGTACTATGGTCTCATTGTTCATTTTTAGTTCTTTGTGTAGCTGCTCTAGGTGCTGTGTCTCTTCTGATCTTTTGATTTGGGTGCTTGGGCTTGGGTTATCCATATCATCTGGTTTTTTCATATGCTTTATAATTTTCTGTTGTTTTTGGCCTCTTGGCATTTGCTTAACTTGATAGAGTTCTTTTAGGATTTGTAGACCAATTGAAGTCCTTATCTCTAATTTATCAGATCTACAGCTTCGTGGAGTACACTTTCTCTAACTACCCAGCAGGTGGCGTCCACGAGCCACCCGTTCTCCACAAGCCAGTTCTCCCCTGCTTTGCCTTTGTGGTGAGTGGGGGAGTGAGTCTTGTGGGGTCCAATTGGTGTACCAAGCTTGCGTGTGTAGTTGGTGTTGCCTGCCCTGTATATGGGGCGTGTGTCTGGGCGGTCAGGGACGGGGGGGTGGCCCTAACAATCAAATCTCCCTGGTGTTCCTGGAGTTTAAAAGCTGCTGCAATAGTCTAATCCTTCAGTTCAGTCCTGCCACAGTTTGTCTCTGCCACTGACCCACAAATCCTTGGTATTGGCGTGTGGCTCCTGAGACTTGCTAGTGGGTCCCTCTTCCAGGCCGTGCACCCCCTGGTCCTCTGTTGAGGGATGACTGTGCTATGTCACAGGTGAGTGCCGTCTCCCCAGGGCGGTTCTGGGCTGCTAGGCTGTGTAGGGAGGCTCCCAGTCTGCTGAAATGATGGCTGAATGGGGCTTTGTTAATTCACACTGCTCCACCTTCCCAATTCTGGGACAACCAGCTGAGGGTTCAGGGAAGGCTAATGTCCACGCCCAGTTTTGTGGTGTGTGCCTGTTATTTGAAGCACTTCCGTCACACTGGGTTGTCTGGAGCAGCTCTGGTGATGGGCAGGAGTGTTTCCTGTCCACCAGGATGATGGCTGTGAGCAGGCACCCCCCTTTTCTTGGGAATTTTTGGTGTTTAGTGAATTTTCTCAGCCACTGCATTATTGCCTTTTGTCTCAGAGCTCTCTTAGTTCTGCTCTTGTCTTGACCTGCCCAAATTGCAAGTCTTTGAGGCTTTCTGTATTGGGCTTCTTAGAGTAATTGTTATAGAAACAGAAAAAAAAAGATTAAAAAAAAAAAAAGCCCTCCTCACAGATCTAATGGGTTATTGAAATGCTAAGAGACTAAGCAATTAGGGCCATTAAGGAAAGATCCAGGGGGCAGAGAGATCAGTTTTTCTTCGGGATTTGCATATGAGCCTCAACGCCTGAGCTCTGCCCTTCCCCTTTCTATGTTCACCAGAACTCCAAAAATCCTCCGCTTTTATTTTGGAGTTTTCCTTGCTGTTTTTTGCTATGCCTGTCTCCTCTCTGCTGGGCTGGCTGCTCTCAGATTCTCTGGTGTCTGGTCTCAGTCTATCTATGGTTGGAGTTTGGATCAGTAGAATGAGTTTCCGATAAGGGCTGCCACTGCAGTTCTCCCTTCTCCTTCCCAGTGCTGACGGCCCCTCCTCCCACGGGACTGAGCCTGGCAGGGAGGGGCGCGGGTCTCCTGGCTGCAAAAACTTACAGATTTCGTTGATCTCAGCAGTTCCACGTTTTCATGAGTGTTGTATGAAGTATGCCCAAAGTCAAATTGCTCTGTGGTGTCCAGTCCACGCAGTTCCTGGCTTTCTACCTACTTTCCTGGAGGAGTAACTAAAACATACAGCTCACCAATCCACCATCTTGCCCCGCCTCTCCCCAATCTATTTTTTTAACATTTTCCTTATACCAGAAAAAGTAAAAATAAGAATAAAAAATAAAAGCAAAAAAGAATACACAAATCATCATTCCCCCCACCTTATTTTTCATTTAGTTTTTATCCCCATTTTTCTACTCATTCATCCATACACTGGATAAAGAGAGTGAGATCCACAAGGTTTTCACAATCACACTGTCACCCCTTGTAAGCTACATTGTTATACAATTGTCTTCAGGAGACAAGGCTACTGGGTTGCAGTTTGATAGCTCCAGTATCCACTTCTAGCTATTCCAATATATTAAAACCTAAAAAGGGTTATCTATATAGTGCATAAAAATGCCCACCAGAGTGACCTCTCAACTCCATTTGGAATCCCTCAGCCAGTGAAACTTTATTTTGTTTCATTTTGCATCCCCCTTTTAGTCAAGATGTTCTCAATCCCATGATATCAGGTCCAGATTCATCCCTGGGAGTCATATCCTGCATTGCCAGGGAGTCAGGTCCCATGTAGGCGGGAGGGCAGTGAGTTCACCTGCTGTGATGTCTTAGCTAGAGAGAGAGAGCCATATCTGAGCAACAAAGAGTTACTCAGGGGGAGACTCTTAGGCAAAATTATAAGCAGGTTTATCCTCTCCTTTGCAGTAATGAGCTTCATAGGGGCAAGCCCAAGGCAGAGGGCTCAATATACCAAACCACCAGCCCTCAATGTTTGTGAGAACATCAGCAACAATCCAGGTGAGGAAGTCCAACACTTTTGCATTTTCCCCGCAGCTCCTCAGGGGGCCCCTGTATATATATTTTTATTCTCTGCCCAAATTACTTTGGGATATGTTGCTATTTCACACTAACATATACAAACCTAGCAGGTTTCACTTCCTATTCAAAGTCCCATGTTATGAGATTTGAACAAACTGTATGAATAAAATTGTTTAGGAAATATAGATCCTGCACCAAATAAACATCTCTTCCCTTGGTCTCAAATGGAGTGACATTTGAAACTCAGAGCTAGAGCTTGGCAGATACAAATGTCAGTGTTAGCGCATACAGCAACTGTTAAAAAAGCTGAAAAAAAAAGTCCAGATTTCAATTAGAGATATGAATGAAGCAGATCTGGTTAGGACTAGGGCAAATGAGGCCAAAGGGTAAAAGATGATACTAACTGTGTTTTAAAACTTCTTTCTTCTCTTTTAATTTAAGCAGTTAGGGTAATAAATTTCCCTCTCAGCATAGCCTGCATTGCATCCCATAAGTTTTGGTGTGTTATGTTCTCATTTTCATTCATCTCAAGATATTTACTGATTTCCCTTGTGATTTTTTTCTTTGACTTATTGATCATTTAAGAGTGTGTTATTTGACTTCCTTTTTTTTTTATTTTTCAGTTGTCTGTTATTGATTTCTAGCTTCATTCCATTGTGATCAGAGAAGATGTTTTGTATAATTTCAATCTTTTTACATTTATTGAGACTTTTTTGTGATGCAGTGTGTGGTCTATCCTGGAGGATGATCCATGTGAACTTGAGAAGAATGCGTATCCTGCTGTTTGGGGTGCAATGTTCTGTATATGTCTATTTAAGGTCTAGTTCATTTATCATATTATTCAAGTTGTGTGTTTCCTTATTGATCTCCTACCTAGATGTTCTGTCTATTAATGAGAGTGGTGTATTTAAGTCTCCAGTTGTTATTGGAGTGGTGTCTATTTCTCCCTTCAGTTTTGCCAGTGTTTACCTCATGTATTTTGCAGGCACCATGATTAGGTGCATAAATATTTATGATTGCTACTTCTTCTTGGTGGATTGACCCTTTTATTGATATATAGTGTTCACTTTGTCTCTAGTGTCAGCTTTTGACTCAGAGTCTGTTTTGTCCAATATTCGTATAGCTACCAGCTCTTTTTTGGTTACTATTTGCATGGATTATCTTTTTCCAGCCTTTCACTTTCAACCTACTTGTGTCTTTTGGTCTAAGGTGAGCCTCTTGTAAACAACATATAATGTGATCCTGCTTTTTTATCCATTTTCTGCCAGTCTGTATCTTTTGATTGGGGAGTTCAATCCACTAACATTTGGTGTATTAACATAAAGGCAGAACTGACTTAAGCCCTTTTTCCCTTTGGTTTTTATATCATATTTTGTCTCTCTTTCCCTTTATTGCAGTCTTCTTTTTTTATTATTGACCTTTTATGATGTATCTGACTAATCCCTTTCTCACTTCCATTTCTGTATATTTTTAAAATACTTTCTTTGTCATTACCCTGGGGTTTGTATTACACAACTTACATCTATAACCTACAAACCACTAGTTTCAAACCTATTGATTTGAAAGCATACTGATCTCTGCTGTCATATCCCTCTGTTTTCCCTCTTTATGTTGTTTTTGTCACACATTACCTCTGTATATTTTGTGTGTCCATTATCTGGAAATATGACTATTTCTCATTCAATTGTAATCTAACTCTTATAGGAATTAAAGATTAGAGTTGTGTATTGAGGATACAGTATTATTGGGTTTAGCATTTACCCATTTAGTTGGCTTTACTGAAGATCTTCACTTCTTCACTCTGCTCCAAGTCACTCTCTCTTGTCTTTTCCTTTCAATCTGAAGGAATCCTTTGAGCAGCTCTTGTAGGACAGGTCTTTTGGTGACAAACTCTCAGTTTCTGTTTATCTGTGAATGTTTTAAACTCTCTTTCATTTTTGAATGACAGCTTTGCCAGATAAAGAATTTTTGGCTGGCAGTTTTTCTCTTTCAGTACCTTAAATATATTAGACCACTGCCTTCTTGCCTCCATGGTTTCCTATGAGAAATCGGCACTTAATCTTTGAGGATCCCTTGTGTATAATGAATCTCTCTTCCTTTGCTGCTTTCTGAATTCTCACTTTGTCTTTGGCATTGGACATTCTGATTAGTATGTGTTTCAGGGTAGGTCTATTAGAACCTATGGAGTATTTGGAGTATGTTGTGTTTTGGGGCATGTATATTTAGGTATTTCGTGAGAGCTGGGAAATTTTCTGCCATTATTTTCTCAAATATTCTTTCTTCCCCTTTTCCCTTCTCTTCTCCTTTTGGGACACCCATGACACATATGTTTGCACACTTCATGTGTCAGTCAAGTCCCTTTGACACTGCTCAATTTTTTCTATTCTTTTCTCTATCTGTTCTTCTAACTGTATTATTTCAATTGTTCTATCTTCTAGTTTCCTAGAAGAAAACTAGTCTTTCTTCAGCCTGTTCAAATCTGCTATTGTGTGCCTCTAGTGTATTTGTAATCTCTACTATTGTGCCTTTCATCCCCATAATTTCTGTTATGTTTCTTTTTAAACTTTATAATTCTTCTTTTTGCTCACACATTGTCTTCTTAATATTCTTTAGCTCTATGTCAGCCATTAGTTTATTTCTATCCATATTTCCCTTCATCTCCTTGAATTGATTTAGGAGATTTGTTTGAACTTTCTTGATGAGTTGTTCCAAAGTCTGTGTCTCCTTTGATATTTTAATTTGTTCTCTTGACTGGGCCGTATCTATTTCTTAGTAAGGCTTGTAATTTTTTGCTGTTGTCTAGGCATCTGAATATTTTGATATGGTAACTCTGAAAGTCAATTTGTCCCTCTTGCATAGGTTTTATTGTAGATTAACTATGTGTTAAGGCTATTCTTTGATGCTTTACTCCAACTTATACTGGACCTTTGGAGTAGCCTGTGTTTAAATGTTTGGATTTTCTCAGCTCTTTTACACCTGATCTTGCCCTGGATATGTGGTACCACTTTCAGGTTTGTCCTTTTATGTGCAATTGTTTCACCTCCTGGAGAAAGCCTCCTTTCTTCTGTTCCTTCTCTGGGAATCCTGTTCTGTTCCATTTATTTTTGGGCAAAATTTTCTCCCTAGCAACTATGATATGTTTAACTTCTCTCCCTCACTCAGTAACCCCTTTTTGTTACAATTTCAAGCTCTAGGCCCTGCCCTGCCTTACAGCAGTTCCATTTTCCATTTTACTTTTCCATCAGGCTTTTCTGCCTCCAGTTACTTCCCCATTAGGGTATCCCTCACTGGGAAGCCAGATTTGGTTAATTTAAAAAAAAAAAATGGTCTTTTTTTTTTGCATTTAGGTGCTTCAGCAATCAGAGACTGTGATGAGTGTGTTCACCTCTTGCCAATAACTCTGCTGCTGTCTCTTTTATTTCCTGGGGGACTTTTTGTGTGTAGGTGCTCATCAGCCACCGTGTTCTGCCATGGGTTTCTGAAGATTTGTATCCCTGTGTCTGGAGACGTGTGGGTCTCTCACTGCTGTGAATGGCACTATGGTCTGGATCTGTGGAGGAGGTCCCTGGGCAGTGCTGCCTCTGTGCAACTCTTATTCTACACAGGACCCAGTGACAAGGAGAGGTTCAGACTGGGAGGTCTGGTTGAAGATCACCTACATTTTTTGGTATTTTTTTTTCTTTTTTCCTTGATTCAGCATTTGTGGAGTCCTTTTCCAGTATGTATCAGCCTCTAAAATTCCAAGGAAGTGGCATTTGTCCTTTTATTAGTTTATTCTGAAGGGAGAATTTTCCGGGTGATGTCTTACATCATCAAGTTGACGACATCACCTCTTCAGTATTCAATTTATTTTTGAGGCAAATATAATCTTGATTTTAAAAAATAATTGGAAATAATCACCATCAAAAAGGAAAATTACAGGCTATCTCACTTAAGACATAAATGTAAAAATCCTTCAGGAAATGTTAGCAATTCTGATCCAGTAATATACTGAAACTATAATTTTCATCACCATTTTAGGCTTATACCAGTAATGCACAAATGTCATAGGAATGTAATGTAGATGAAATTCATCACATAAATATATTAAAGGAGAAAAGCCATTTGGACCTCTCAAAAGATACAGAAAAAGTATTCAATAAAATTCAAAACCCATTCACAAAAAAATGTATAGTAGACAGACATAGAAGGAAATGTCTTGGAAATAATAGTTGGTAGTTATCAAAAACCTAATGAAGATAACATATGTAATAGAGAAGCAGCATGTTGAAAACTGCAAAGATGCCTATTATCACCACTACTATTTTAATAGATTACTGGATTTCCTAATCAATGCAATAAATAGGAATAAAAATTGGAAAGGAAGACAGAATTGTAGATGATAATGATTATCTACATAAAAAATAAGAAAACCAATGGATAAATAATAGAATTTGTAAGACAGTTAAGAAAGATAGGTAGATACAAAATCAAGTTATAAAACTCAAAAATGCTTCTTTGAATGTTCAATAAGAAACTAGAAATGTAATATTTAAAATGTGACAATTGCAAAACTCATACATACATGGATATGATGTCCAGAAATAAAGCTAACAAAAATATACAAAGTTTATGGAGATAGTTACAATACACTGAATGACATAAAAGAGAAAGCAAAGAAATAGATACTCACTGTTCTAGCATAGAAAGGCTCAACATTATAGAGATCTGGTCAATTCCCCCCAAATAAACTCATAAATTAAGTACAATTTCAATCATCATTCTTTCATTCTTTGATTCATCTTGGAAAACTGATTCTAAAATTATATGAAAAAATAAAGGAATATGAATAGCTGAATCTATTTTGAAAACTATCATCAAAGAAGATCTCATTCTACCAGACATTAAGCCATTTTACAAAGCTGTAGAAATTAAAACAGTGTGGTACAGTAGGGCATTGACAAATAGAGCAATGGAATATAAAAGGGAGCTCAGAAATGGGCTGGAGCGTTCATTGGAAGGTAGTATATGACAGAGGCAGCATCTCTGCTGCATGGGGGCTCTAGTTTGCTAATGCTGCCAGAATGCAAAACACCAGAGACGGATTGGCTTTTATAAAAGGGGGTTTATTTGGTTACAAAGTTACAGTCTTAAGGCCATAAAGTGTCCAAGGTAGGTCATCAACAATTGGGTACCTTCACTGGAGGATGGCCAATGGTGTCCGGGAAACATCTGTTAGCTGGGAAGGCATGTGGCTGGCGTCTGCTCCAAAGTTCTGGTTTCAAAATGGCTTTCTCCCAGGATGTTCCTCTCTAGGCTGCAGTTCCTCAGAAATGTCACTCTTAGTTGTACTTGGGGTATTTGTCCTCTCTTAGCTTCTCTGGAGCAAGAGTCTGCTTTCAACAGCTGTTTTCAAAATGTCTCTCATCTGCAGCTCCTGTGCTTTCTTCAAAGTGTCCCTCTTGGCTGTAGCTCCTTTTCAAAATGTTACTCACAGCTGCACTGAGTTCCCCTGTCCATCAGCTCATTTATATGGCTCCAGTGACTTAACTTAGACCCACCCTGAATGGGCGGAGCAACACCTCCATGGAAACTATCCAATCAGAGTCATCACCCAAAGCTGGGTGTGGCACATTCCAAAGAAACACTCAAAGAATTACAATCTAATCAACACTGATAACGTCTGCCCACTCAAGATTACATCAAAGATAATAGCATTTGGGGGTACATAATACATTCAAACTGGCACACGTGTCACTTCAGGCACTGAACAAAAATACATAAACAAAGCGAAGAGGTCTGCAGAGGTGACTGCCCTTCACACCCAAAGGGAGAACCAGCCACAATGGACAGGGGTCCCGGAGCTGGAACCAAACGGGCTGGTGGGGTGGTGGGTAGAGGTTGGGGGGTTAGGGGGTTTAGGTTACCCAGGGAAGCCAAAGAGAATGGATCTAGAGAGTGACCAGCTTCAAAACTAAGTCTTAGAATGAGTCTCGAGGGTCAAAAGTCAGAACAGCCATTTCAGTTATATCTGAAGGGTGAGCAGAGAGTGGGAAAGCAGGCAACCAAGGCAGGAACAGGGCAGGAAGCAAGGAGGAGTTTCTGGGCTTCAGTGGTCACCAAGACGTGGGCCTGGGGCTCCTCTCAGTCCTCTGGCCAGTTGGGTGGGCCTGGGTGGGCCTGAGTGGGCCCAGGTGAGAGTCACAGCCTCGGGAGGTGCATGCAACTGAAAACCTGTGACTTCTGGAGCAAAGGCAAATGGAGCTAGTGGCTCTTGGGGGCTCAGGAAAAATAGCTATAAAACCAGACATCCGTTAAGATTCTTAATTGGGCCACGTCGGCTATGGCCCCATGGAGGTGGGGGTTGGGTGGGGTGTGAGTGTTGCTGGAATCTTCAGATGACCCCCCTAGATCAAGACTCTTGAGCACACCTAGGACATAAATGCTGTCCACAAGGGTGAGTGTTTTTCACTCTGTTCACACCTTTCAGCCTTTACATCTGGGATCTAATGACAGCCGGAAAATTCCAATATATGCTCCCCCTACAAAAGAATCCAGGCCTTTGGAGCAGGAATTGCCGGAGCAGGGAAAGGATGGGTGCACTTGGATAAGCTTCATTTTCTTTGACAAGAACCCAGCAGCGCCTTATTGCCTTTATAATTATCCTTGTAATTATCACTGTCCACAGATATGGAAGGGCCCCTCAGGGAAAGTAGCTCTGTACCTGTCAGGAGCACTGCCCAGGTGAGCATGTGTGTGTGTATGTGTGTGTGTGTCACCGTGGGGTGTCTTCTGGTGCAAATCTGTCCACCCCTCCCTGGAACAAGCAGGGTCTTGCAGCTTGGAGTCTAATGAGGAGGGTCTGAGCCCTCTCTTCTTTCCAGTGTGCTATGCCTTGTGTGCACCCCTATCTGGGGTGCAGGGGCTCCAAGCATTGTTAAGTCACTCAGCAGCGATTCTGACAGGGCTCCAGGTGCCCCGGGCCACTGTTCACCAAGATCAGACGCACAACCCCTGCCCCACGACACAGATCCGGCAGGCTTGTTTTCAGCCAGACAATTGCCCACTGTCCCCTCCTGGTGGGCTGCTGGGCCGCCTGCCCAGGTCCATGCCAGACGTGGAGCAGCGGGTCCCCAGAGACCCCTTTCCCAGCACCGCCATCCCCTGGGCCCCACCAGGGAGGGCTGCCCGGGCCTCGAGAGACATCCTGGCGTGCCCGGCCCCGCTGCCCAGGGCTCCTTCCCACCACGCATCAAAGGAGGCCAGGTGAAGCCACTTCCCCTTAGTCACAGGCAAAGCTAAACAGTCTCAGGTGTCCCCGGATGTCCCTACCACCTCTGTTTGTTTCTGTTGTTTATCCCCATAAATAGGTTGCAGCATTTCCCGTGATGTCTAAAAAAAAAAGGCAGAGCAAGCAATGCCATTTATTTAGCAACAACCTAATAGAAAACAAAAATTAAAAACCAAAAAACTTGACAACCCATCTTCAAAACCAATACCACATATAGCTACCAAGGATCAAACAGCTAATCCCTGTAAGTACGCTTTGAGCCAAAATAAAAGATTTCTTTAAAGCCAGCCCAGCTGGGTGAGAGTGGTAAGCCACACCCACCTGGCTGTGCGTGGCACCATCCTCCAGTCACAGTGAAGGCAAGGGGAGTTGGGATGCATTTCAGGGGTTCAGGGGTTTCTCTGAAGTGGATGAGAAAAGCATGGGATAGGAGAGTGGAATGGAGTGTTGGCTTTGGGATTAGAATATGCCAGCCCAGCACAGCCAGACTGTAAGACCAGGCACCCGCTGATACAGTGACCTTCATGGTGAATTCTGGGGTGCACACGGCCAGTGAGGGTCTCCCTCCACAGGGGACCAGAAGCTCTCTGCCGCAGCCAACAAGCACCAACACAGGAGAGCACCCAGCCTCTCAGGGCCCCTGGCCGCTCTCTTTTCCTACCACACTGAAGACTTTTGGATTCCATTTGTCAGTTCTCATCCTTGGTCTCGTGCAGCCATTTGGGGTCATTTCTCCCAAATAAATCCTAACGTAGAGCTTAAGAATACGTGCTGCTGCCTGTCCCAGGCCAATTAGGCATGCACAAGGATTTGTGCACGTGCAGCTCTCCGTGGCTGCAATGGTGGGTCCGGGGAACTTGTTTATTCCAAACTGGGTCACGGGTACTGAAGACACCCAGGGGTTACTGAGAGTTCCGGAGCTGAGAGGCTGCTTCCGCTGCATGTTTATTAAGGACATCAATTCAAGCTCCGGCTATTTGGAGGCAGTGGGTGCTTATGAATAAAAACATTATGCTTATTTATAGAGACAGTAAACCAACCTGGAAAGTATCAACCAGGTTTCCATCCTTAGAGACTAGGCAAATGTGGGATATATCAGGCTGGAAAGCGTTATTTTCTGTCAACTATGTAAGTTCAGGTCCCACCAACCTGAAACGCTATGAACAAATACAAGGGGACCTGTTATGCACGGAGTTGTGGGCTGAAGATTATTCCTCCCCCGGCCAGGGATCAGATGTTCACTTCACGGTCCGTGGGGGACGTGGTAAACAGATGCCGGGAGTTTCCTATCCTTTAATTGGAGTGGTTCTTGAAGCAGATGTCTGATGTCTAGGGAGATGTGGATGACAGCTCTGGGGCCTCTGGCTGATGGGGAAAAAATAGAGAAGGCCCTGTAGGCCAGAGCAGGAGAGAATTGCTCTAGAGCCAATCCATTAGGCCTCAAATCCCAGCCTCACTCTTCTACTCGAGACGGCACCTTCCTTAGTTGACTACCCTTTCGCATTTTGTGAAGACATTAAACATGCTATTAGTCGTGTGTGATTTTCAAGATTCCAATAATTCTTAGAAAGTTTCTTTTGAAGAAAGCTTTTCTCAGTCTGTTTTCTAAAGCTCTTTCCAGAGCCTGGGTAAAAACTCCTTTCTTTCCCCCTCGGTCTCACCAGTTCCCGCCCTAGCTAACACACTTATACCTGCTCACTTTGGGAAAATCTGGAAAGCACACCTCCCAACACTCGTCTGGAAATAATTGGCAGTGAAGCTACAAGTGAAAGCAGAGCTTTTGCAATTTAGTTTTTGAGAAACAATGAGAGTTGGAGTCTTTTATAAATAAACACACAGAGAGACCCACTCTGTAGATGAGAATGCAGGAGAGAGGTGACAGACTACATTTTTTTGGAATTACATCATCCAAAGTGAGCACCTACAATTAGCTGATATAACAAAGGGAGAGATTTAGAAAAGACAAAACATTTAATCAAAATTAAGTCACAATAGCCAACAACATAACATGCTTCATAGAGGCCCTTTACTTTTAACTTATGGCAAGCAAACAGAAAATCAGCAAGCATATAGAATACACAAAGAACTCCATGCATCAACAGGACCTAATTGGCATTTGCAGAACACTCCATCAAACAACATACAGAACATTCACAATGACGGGCCATATTCTAAGTAAAAAAACTAAATAAATAACTCACTAAATTTAAAAGAATTGAAATTGTTTAAACTACATTTTGTGACCATAACAGAATTAAACTAAAAATCAAAACTGAACACCTGGAATACTCCCAAGTATTTAGAAATTAAACAACACACTTCTAAATAACCCATGGATCAAAATGAAAGTCTCAAGGGAAATTGTAAAATATTTTGAAGTCAATAAAAATGAAAATACAACATGCTAAAATTTGTGGAATGCAGCTAAAACGGTACTTAGAGGACAATTTATATCATTTGATGCCTATATTATTAAAAAAAGAAAGGTCTCAAATCAATAATTTAAGCTTCTACCTTAAATTGTATCCCCCAGAAGACATGTTCAATTCCTAACCACTTGTTCTAGTTTGCTAATGCTGCCAGAATGCAAAACACCAGAAATGGATTGGCTTTCATAAAAGGAGGTTTATTTGGTTATGCAGTTACAGTCTTAAGGCCACAAAGTGTCCAAGTTAACGCATCAACAATCGGGTACCTTCACTGGAGGATGGCCAAAGGTGTCCAGAAAACCCCTGTTAGCTGGGAAGGCATGTGGCTGGTGTCTGCTCCAAAGTTCTGGTTTCAAAATGGCTTTCTCCCAGGACATTCCTCTCTAGGATTCAGCTTCTCTCCAAAATGTAACTCTCAGTTGCTCTTGGGGTGTTTGCCTCTCTTAGCTTCTCTGGAGCAAAAGTCTGCTTTCAAAGGCTGTCTCCAAAATGTCTCTGTAAGCTTCAGCTCCTCTCTCAGCCTACATGCATTCTTCAAAGTGTCCCTCTTGGCTGTAGCAAGCTCGCTCCTTCTGTCTGTGCTTATATAGTGCTCTAGTAAACTAATCAAGGCCCACACTGAATGGGTGGGGCCACACCTCCATGGAAATTATCCAATCAGAGTTATCACCCACAGTTGGGTGGGGCGCATTTCCATGGAAACAATCTAATCCAAATAAATTACTAACACAAGGAGCAAAAGATAGGTTTTTAAGGACATTAAAAGAAGAATAAGGGGATACTATGAACTACTCTATGAACATAATTCTACATGAAATGAACTAATTTCAAAAGTCACAATGTCAAACAATGAAGAAGAAATAGATATCTTAAATAATCCTATATTTATTTAAAAATTTGAATTTTTAGCTGAAAAACCTTCAAAATAGGAAAACTGAATCTGTCATTAAAAAACCTTCAAAAAGGAAAACTCGGGTCCAGATGGTTTCACTAGTGAATTTTGCCAAATACTTAAGGGATAAATAACAGCAATTCTTTGCAAATGCTTCCAGAAAACAGAAGAGGAAGGAACACTTCTCAACTCATTTTAGGAAGCTAATATTACTCTCATAACCAAAACCAGACAAAGATGAGTACAAGAAAAGAAAACAGAAAAGTACTGTGCCAGATTGAATGTATTATGTCCCCCAAAACACCATTATCTTTGATGCAATCTTGTGTGGTTAGATGTATTTGTGTTGATTAGATTGTAATTCTTTGAGTGTTTCCATGGAGATGCGCCCCACTCAACTGTAGATGATAACTCTGATTAGGTAATTTCCATGGAGGTGTAGCCCCATGCATTCATTGTGGGCCTTGATTAGTTTACTAGAGCACTATATAAGCTCAGACAGAAGGAGCGAGCTTGCTACAGCCAAGAGGGAAACTTTGAAGAACACACAGAGAGCTGAGAGCAACTAAGAGTGACATTTTGGAGGAGCTGCAGCTAAGTGAGGACAAAATGCCCCAAGAGCAACATTTTGGAGAAAGCCATTTTGAAACCTAACCTGAGAGAAAGCGGATGCCAGCCATGAGCATTCCGAGCTAACAGAGGTTTTCCAGATGCCACTGGCCATTCTCCAGTGAAGGTACCAGACTATTGATGACTTACCTTGGACACTTTATGGCCTTAAGACTGTAACTTTGTAACCAAATAAAAGCCGATCCATTTCTGGTGTGTTGCAAAAAGACAGCATTAGCAAACCGGAACAACTACAGATGAATATCCCCATGAATATAAATACAAAATCCTCAATAAAATTTAAGCAAATTGAATTAAGCAACATATAAAAGAATATTTTAAAAATACATCAAGATTTATACACCTAATAATACAAAACTAAGAATTTACCCTGGGAATTAAGGTGGATTATGGTGATTCCTTACTCCAGTATGATATTGTCCTTACAAGAAGAGGGAAATTGGACACAGAGAAAATTAATCAATGTAATTTGCCACGGTAACAGACTTAAGAAAAACCACATGGTGATATCAATAGATGCAGGAAAAGCATTGGACTGAGTTTAGCAAGGTTATAGCACACAAGATAAAAAATACAAAATCAACTGCATTTCTATATAATAACAACAAATAGCTAAAAACTGATATTTTTAAAAGCAATTGTGTGTCAACTCTTCTAGGATGTGGAGCCCAGTTGCTTGGTCATACACTAGTCTTGATGTTGCTGTGAAGATGTTTCATAGATGTTGGATTAATACCTAAAGTCTGACTTTAAGTTAAGGTAGTTACCCTTGATGATGTGGGTGTGTTCCATCCAATCAGCTGAAGGCCTTAAGAGCAAATTCTGAGATTTTCCAGAAAAAAAAAAAGAATTCTTCCTCAAGAATAAAGAAATCTTGCCTTAGTTTGGAGCCTGCTGACCTGCCCTACAGATTTCAGACTTGCCAGCCCCCCAATCATGTGAGCCAAATCCTTAAAATAAATCTCTTAATATGTGTGTGTATACATACATACCTATATATCCCCTTTGATTCTGTCTTTCTGGAGAACACTGACTGATACAGTATCAGTGACATTTACAATAACTCCCCAGAAAAGAAATTCTTAGGCATAAATCTAACAAAGCATGTTCAGGATCTGCACATTGAAAAATACAAAACACCAATGAAAGAAATCAAAGAAGACCCAAATAAATGGAGAGACATACCATGTCCACAGATTGGAAGACTTACTTAAGATACCAATCTGCAATACCAAATTCATTTATGGATTTAACACATTCCCAATTATATCTCAACAACATTCTTTGTACATATGGACAAGTTGATTCTTAAATGTATATGGAAAACTTAAGGGGCTAGAATAGCCAACAGAATTTTGAAAAAGAAGAGCAAAGTTCAAGGACTCTTATTACCTGATTTTAAGACATGGTAAAACTGCAGTAGTCAAGACAGTGTAGTACTGGCAAAAGAATAAACATATCATCAATGGAACAAAATAGAAAATTCAGGAAATAAACTACACAAATACGATCAACTGAATTTTGACAAAATTTTGACAAAGGTGCAAAAGTGGTTCAGTGGAGAAAGAACAGCCTTTTCAACTGGACATCATGAAAAGAAAAAAAAGAACCCTACCTACAACTCTGATCATTTCCTTTTCCCCAGTGCACACTTACCCTGGTAAAAGGCTGGGAGGAATATTAAGAGTGTAAAAGTTTGGCAGTATAACAGGGTTCTTCCCCAAGGGTTCCTGGCCTTCCCCTCATTCAAGGGGCTCTGGGTCTGTAAACTGTTGCAAATCTTGGAATTAAGAGGTCATGACTCTCTGTTTTTGTAATTCAAGTTAGACTTTTGTTCACTTGACCTAGAGTTCTTCTGCTTACACAGATCAAAAATTTAGTAGACTGCCCATCTATTTTACTTCTAAGTACCCCATGATCTACCAACCAATGCCATAGGTCTCTGTGAGTCAGATTATTTTGATTGCTGCTTTGAGCCTGCTCTCCCTTATGGCAGCCACGATCACCTTGTCTTTGGTGATTAACTGCAGCCATGTGGCTTCTGCCTACTTGGGATCCGATCATCCCCATTGGTGTTTAAGGATTCCAGCTCAGTGACGGCAGTTCCTACAGTAATATCTGACCAACAGAGAAGGGCAACCACAGAGCTCATCAGAGATAACTGAGTTAGTCTCACAGAGTTATTCCTCACAGTCCTGGTAAAAGGTGTGTCCTCCAGACATTCCTGGGGCATGTGAACAGGTCATCCATGATAAATCCACTCTAACATTCTACTCTCTCTACACCTTTGGGTCCCACTCTAACACTCTACTCTCTCTATGGCTTTGGAATCTCCTCCTCTACATTATGCCAGGACAGTTCTGTCATTTTGACCTCAGGTAATGTTGACCACCTTTTGATCCATGTTTTAGCCAACCATCTAATCAAATTGTTAACTCTTTTTCTAACCCCTTGAGCTACAACACTGAATCCAGAGTCTCTGCTTAGTGGGTCCATATCAATAAATTCAGCCTGATCCAACTTGATATTCCTTCCTCCATTATCCCATACCCTTAATATCCATTCCCATTCATATTTCCCTGATTTCAGTCCATATAAATTGGGAAACCCATGCAGTTCTTTTGGAGTATAGCCCACCTCCTCAGGGGTTGCACTGTGCACCTTACCTTTTGGGGCCTGCTGGGACTTTAGTCTACTTGTAGTCTGGAAGAAAAGAGGAGTAGTGGAGGTGTCTTTCAAGCCAATTACCTCAGGGCATTCCATTGCAGTTTCATCTGGTGGAAGATGATTAATCTCTCCAGACAGAGAAGCGAGGGCTTTTTCCTCAGGCAGGGGAGGTGGTTACAGGTTTAGCAAGCACCAAAGGATTAAACTCTTCAGGTGGAGGGTGGATGGCAGATTCCTCAGGGCATCTGAGGAAGCTGTCTCCTCAGGGCAGGCTGGAGATTGGGCAGCTGTCTCCTCAGGGCAACCATGGTAGGTGTATCTGGGGAAGACTCAGCAGAAACTAGGGTTTCAATGTCCCTACTTCGATCATTATCAACCCATATGTCCCCATTCCAATTTTCAGGATCCCAATCCTTTCCAATCAATGCCTTTACTTTAACATGAGACACCCTGCAAGGTTGAGATTTTAGTTTACGTTGTAAATCTGATACCCGCACAATGAGACTCGAGGTCTGGTTTTCAGAGATCTCAAATCTGTGGCTACATGAAATAAGCTTTTCTTTCAGGGCATACACAGAAACTGTTATATGTTTCATACAGCACTTAAGTTGCAAATATGAAGCCTTCATCTCATCCCTTTCTCTTATAATTGTATCTAGCAGATCTAGAGACAACCAGCCAACATCATTGTATCTTTTAATGCCACAAAACTCTGTTGAGGTGTCAAAAACACTCTCATGAAGAGCCTTGTCTCTTATAAGTGCATGAGTAGCAGTATCCAGTGGTGATATTTGTGTATCCTTATTGCCAACTCATGCCACGAGCTGTCAATGCCACTTTGATTATTGGAAACAAAGTCTTTGAATATAGTGCCTTTGAATATAGTCAGAGTAGAAAACCAATTGCAAAAACCTATTTTCAAGCTTCTGTTTCTCAAGAGCCACTCCCAGTACCAAAGCTGTATTCGTCAGGGTTCTCTAGGGAATCTGACCCACAGGAGATATTTGTAAATAATATAAGATTTTATAAAGTGTCTCACGCAACTGTGGGAATGCACGAGTCCAAATTTCATAGGGCAGGCGACAAGCTGGCAACTTTGATAAAAGTTTTCCATGAATTCACCAGAAGAAGCTGATTGGCTGAAGTAGAGATGAAAGTTCTCTCTTCTGACTGCTGAAGTGACCATTTTTCTTTTTTAAAGCCTTCAACTGATAGGATGAAACATCTCCTATTGCTGAAGACACCCTCCTTAGTTGATTGTAGATGTAATCAGCCATAGAAACAATCAACTTACTATATTATTTAAGTCCATGAAATGTCCTCGCAGTGACAGGTCAGTGCTTGCTTGACCAGACAATTGGGCACTGTCACCTGGCCAAGTTGACAATGAACCTAACCATCACAATGAATAAAAAGACAAGCAGAGAGTTGTATATCCACCCATTGGAATATTACTCAGCAATGAAAAGGAATGAATCATTGAAACACACATTAACTAGGATGACTCTCAAAGGAAGCCAGTCTCAAAAGGCTATGTCCAAACTCTGAGATGCTGATCCCTTTTTGTATAACCTGATTGGTCTCTGGAACATTGGGTATCTGTGTGACACTTGAAACTCAGAGCTAGAGCTCGGCAGATATGAATGTCAGTATTAGTGCATACAGCAACTGTTTAAAAAAAAAAAAAGCTGAAAAAGAACCCAGACTTCAATTAGAGATATGAATGAAGCAGATCTTGTTAAGACTAGGGCAAATCAGTCCGAAAGGTAAAGGTTGAAACTGACTGTGTGTTAAAACTTAAACTTCCATGTGAGACCAAGGGAAGAGATGTTCATTTGGTGCAGGATCTATATTTTCTAAACAGTATGACTTCTACAGTCAGTTTGTTCAAACACCAGAATTACATGGAACTTTGAATAGGAAGTGAGATATGGTAGGTTTGTATAGGTTAGAGTGAAATAGTGACCATCCCAAAGTAATCTGGCTGGCCCTGAGGAGCTGGGGAAAAATGTGGAAGTGTTGGACTTCCTTACCTGGATTGTTGCTGATGTTCTCACAAACATTGAGGACTGGTGGTTTGATGTGCTGAGCTATCATGGGACTTGTCCTTATGAAGCTTGTTACTGCAAAGGAGAGGCTAAACCTGTGCCTTAGAGTCTCCCCCTGAGTGCCTCTTTGTTGCTCAGATGTGGCCCTCTCTTTCTCTAGCTAAGCCACTTCGGCAGGTGAACTCGCTGCCCTCCCCTCTACGTGAGACCTGACTCCCAGGGGTGTAAATCTCCCTGGCAATGCAGGTTACGACTCCCGGGGATGAATATGGAACAGCATCATGGGATTGAGAACATCTTCTTGACCCAAAGGGGGAGCAAAATGAAAAAATAAAGTTTCAGTGGCTGAGAGATTTCAAATGGAGTCGAGAGGTCACTCTGGTGGACATTCTTATGCATTATATAGATAACCCTTTTTAGGTTTTAATGTATTGGAATAGCTAGAAGTAAATACCTGAAACTATCAAACTGCAGCCCAGTAGCCTTGACTCTTGAAGATGACTGTATAACAACGTAGCTTACAAGGGGTGACAGTGTGATTGTGAAAACTTTGTGGCTTGCACTCCCTTTATTCAGTGTATGGATGGATGAGTAGAAAAATGGGGACAAAAAACTAAATGAAAAATAGGGTGGGGGGGGATGATTTGGGTGTTCTTTTTTACTTTAATTTTTTATTCTTATTCTGATTCTTTCTGATGTAAGGAAAATGTTCAAAAACAGATTGGGGGGGGCGGGGCAAGATGGCAGACTGGTGAGCTGTATGTTTTAGTTACTCCTCCAGGAAAGTAGGTAAAAAGCCAGGAACTGCGTGGACTGGACACCACAGAGCAATCTGTCTTTGGGCATACTTCATACAACACTCATGAAAACGTGGAACTGCTGAGATCACCGAAATCTGTAAGTTTTTGCGGCCAGGGGACCCGCGCCCCTCCCTGCCAGGCTCAGTCCCGGGGGAGGAGGGGCTGTCAGCTCCAGGAAGGAGAAGGGAGAATTGCAGTGGCTGCTCTCATCGGAAACTCATTCTACTGATTCAAACTCCAACCATAGATAGACTGAGGCCAGACACCAGAGACTCTGAGAGCAGCCAGCCCAGCAGAGAGGAGACGGGCATAGAAGGAAAACAACACGAGAAGCTCCAAAGTAAAAGCAGAGGATTTTTGGAGTTCTGGTGAACACAGAAAGGGGAAGGGCGGAGATCAGGCCTTGAGGCGCATATGCAAATCCCGAAGCAAGGCTGATCTCTCTGCCCAGGGCACCTTTCCTTAATGGCCCTGGTTGCTTTGTCTATTAGCATTTCAATAACCCATTAGATCTCTGAGGAGGGCCGTTTTTTTTTTTTTGTTTTTTTTTTTTTTAAATCCTTTTTGCTTTTTCTAAAACAATTACTCTAAGAAGCTCAATACAGAAAGCTTCAAAGAATTGAAATTTGGGCACGTCAAGTCAAGAGCAGAAATAAGAGAGCTCTGAGACAAAAGGCAATAATCCAGTGGCTGAGAAAATTCACTAAACAACACAACTTCCCAAGAAAAGGGGGGTGTCCGCTCACAGCCACCATCCTGGTGGACAGGAAACACTCCTGCCCATCGCCAGCCCCATAGCCCAGAGCTGCCCCAGACAACCCAGTGTGACGGAAGTGCTTCAAATAACAGGCACACACCACAAAACTGGGCGTGGACATTAGCCTTCCCTGCAACCTCAGCTGAATGTCCCAGAGCTGAGAAGGGGGAGCAGTGTGAATTAACAGAGCCCCATTCAGCCATCATTTGAGCAGACTGGGAGCCTCCCAACACAGCCCAGCAGCCCAGAACTGCCCTGGGGGGACGGCACTCACCTGTGACATAGCACAGTCATCCCTCAACAGAGGACCCGGGGTGCACAGCCTGGAAGAGGGGCCCACTTGCAAGTCTCAGGAGCCATACGCCAATACCAAAGACTTGTGGGTCAGTGGCAGAGACAAACTGTGGCAGGACTGAACTGAAGGATTAGACTATTGCAGTAGCTTTAAAACTCTAGGATCATCAGGGAGATTTGATTGTTAGGGCCACCCCCCCTCCCCGACTGCCCAGAAACACGCCCCACATACAGGGCAGGCAACACCAACTACACACGCAAGCTTGGGACACCAATTGGGCCCCACAAGACTCACTCCCCCACTCACCAAAAAGGCTAAGCAGGGGAGATCTGGCTTGTGGAGAACAGGTGGCTCGTGGACGCCACCTGCTGGTTAGTTAGAGAAAGTGTACTCCACGAAGCTGTAGATCTGATAAATTAGAGATAAGGACTTCAACTGGTCTACAAACCCTAAAAGAACCCTATCAAGGACAGCAAATGCCACGAGGCCAAAAACAACAGAAAATTATAAAGCATATGAAAAAACCAGACGATATGGATAACCCAAGCCCAAGCACCCAAATCAAAAGACCAGAAGAGACACACCTAGAGCAGCTACTCAAAGAACTAAAGATGAACAATGAGACCCTAGTACGGGATATGAAGGAAATCAAGAAGACCCTAGAAGAGCATAAAGAAGACATTGCAAGACTAAATAAAAAAATGGATGATCTTATGGAAATTAAAGAAACTGTTGACCAAATTAAAAAGATTCTGGACACTCATAGTACAAGACTAGAGGAAGTTGAACAACGAATCAGTGACCTGGAAGATGACAGAATGGAAAATGAAAGCATAAAAGAAAGAATGGGGAAAAAAATTGAAAAACTCGAAATGGACCTCAGGGATATGATAGATAATATGAAGCGTCCGAATATAAGACTCATTGGTGTCCCAGAAGGGGAAGAAAAGGGTAAAGGTCTAGGAAGAGTATTCAAAGAAATTGTTGGGGAAAACTTCCCAAATCTTCTAAACAACATAAATACACAAATCATAAATGCTCAGCGAACTCCAAATAGAATAAATCCAAAAAAAACCCACTCCGAGACATATACTGATCACACGGTCAAACATAGAAGAGAAGGAGCAAGTTCTGAAAGCAGCAAGAGAAAAGCAATTCACCACATACAAAGGAAACAGCATAAGACTAAGTAGCGACTACTCAGCAGCCACCATGGAGGCGAGAAGGCAATGGCACGATATATTTAAAATTCTGAGAGAGAGGAATTTCCAGCCAAGAATACTTTATCCAGCAAAGCTCTCCTTCAAATTTGAGGGAGAGCTTAAATTTTTCACAGACAAAGAAATGCTGAGAGAATTTGCTAACAAGAGACCTGCCCTACTGGAGATACTAAAGGGAGCCCTACAGACAGAGAAACAAAGACAGGACAGAGAGACTTGGAGAAAGGTTCAGTACTAAAGAGATTCGGTATGGGTACAATAAAGGATATTAATAGAGAGAGGGAAAAATATGGCAAACATAATCCAAAGGATAAGATGGCCGATTCAAGAAATGCCTTCACGGTTTTAACGTTGAATGTAAATGGATTAAACTCCCCAATTAAAAGATATAGATTCGCAGAATGGATCAAAAAAAATGAACCATCAATATGTTGCATACAAGAGACTCATCTTAGACACAGGGACACAAAGAAATTGAAAGTGAAAGGATGGAAAAAAATATTTCATGCAAGCTACAGCCAAAAGAAAGCAGGTGTAGCAATATTAATCTCAGATAAAATGGACTTCAAATGCAGGGATGTTTTGAGAGACAAAGAAGGCCACTACATACTAATAAAAGGGGCAATTCAGCAAGAAGAAATAACAATCGTAAATGTCTATGCACCCAATCAAGGTGCCACAAAATACATGAGAGAAACATTGGCAAAACTAAAGGAAGCAATTGATGTTTCCACAATAATTGTGGGAGACTTCAACACATCACTCTCTCCTATAGATAGATCAACCAGACAGACGACCAATAAGGAAATTGAAAACCTAAACAATCTGATAAATGAATTAGATTTAACAGACATCTACAGGACATTACATCCCAAATCACCAGGATACACATACTTTTCTAGTGCTCACGGAACTTTCTCCAGAATAGATCATATGCTGGGACATAAAACAAGCCTCAATAAATTTAAAAAGATTGAAATCATTCAAAGCACATTCTCGGACCACAATGGAATACAATTAGAAGTCAATAACCATCAGAGACTTAGAAAATTCACAAATACCTGGAGGTTAAACAACACACTCCTAAACAATCAGTGGGTTAAAGAAGAAATAGCAAGAGAAATTGCTAAATATATACAGACGAATGAAAATGAGAACACAACATACCAAAACCTATGGGATGCAGCAAAAGCAGTGCTAAGGGGGAAATTTATAGCACTAAACGCATATATTAAAAAGGAAGAAAGAGCCAAAATCAAAGAACTAATGGATCAACTGAAGAAGCTAGAAAATGAACAGCAAACCAATCCTAAACCAAGTAGAAGAAAAGAAATAACAAGGATTAAAGCAGAAATAAATGACATAGAGAACAAAAAAACAATAGAAAGGATAAATATCACCAAAAGTTGGTTCTTTGAGAAGATCAACAAGATTGACAAGCCCCTAGCTAGACTGACAAAATCAAAAAGAGAGAAGACCCATATAAACAAAATAATGAATGAAAAAGGTGACATAACTGCAGATCCTGAAGAAATTAAAAAAATTATAAGAGGATATTATGAACAACTGTATGGCAACAAACTGGATAATGTAGAAGAAATGGACAATTTCCTGGAAACATATGAACAACCTAGACTGACCAGAGAAGAAATAGAAGACCTCAACCAACCCATCACAAGCAAAGAGATCCAATCAGTCATCAAAAATCTTCCCACAAATAAATGCCCAGGGCCAGATGGCTTCACAGGGGAATTCTACCAAACTTTCCAGAAAGAACTGACACCAATCTTACTCAAACTCTTTCAAAACATTGAAAAAAATGGAACACTACCTAACTCATTTTATGAAGCTAACATCAATCTAATACCAAAACCAGGCAAAGATGCTACAAAAAAGGAAAACTACCGGCCAATCTCCCTAATGAATATAGATGCAAAAATCCTCAACAAAATACTTGCAAATCGAATCCAAAGACACATTAAAAAAATCATACACCATGACCAAGTGGGGTTCATTCCAGGCATGCAAGGATGGTTCAACATCAGAAAAACAATCAATGTATTACAACACATTAAAAACTCGAAAGGGAAAAATCAATTGATCATCTCAATAGATGCTGAAAAAGCATTTGACAAAATCCAACATCCCTTTTTGATAAAAACACTTCAAAAGGTAGGAATTGAAGGAAACTTCCTCAACATGATAAAGAGCATATATGAAAAACCCACAGCCAGCATAGTACTCAATGGTGAGAGACTGAAAGCCTTCCCTCTAAGATCAGGAACAAGACAAGGATGCCCGCTGTCACCACTGTTATTCAACATTGTGCTGGAAGTGCTAGCCAGGGCAGTCCGGCAAGACAAAGAAATAAAAGGCATCCAAATTGGAAAAGAAGAAGTAAAACTGTCATTGTTTGCAGATGATATGATCTTATATCTAGAAAACCCTGAGAAATCAACGATACACCTACTAGAGCTAATAAACAAATTTAGCAAAGTAGCGGGATACAAGATTAATGCACATAAGTCAGTAATGTTTCTATATGCTAGAAATGAACAAAATGAAGAGACACTCAAGAAAAAGATACCATTTTCAATAGCAACTAAAAAAATCAAGTATCTAGGAATCAACTTAACCAAAGATGTAAAAGACCTATACAAAGAAAACTACATAACTCTACTAAAAGAAATAGAAGGGGACCTTAAAAGATGGAAAAATATTCCATGTTCATGGATAGGAAGGCTAAATGTCATTAAGATGTCAATTCTACCCAAACTCATCTACAGATTCAATGCAATCCCAATCAAAATTCCAACAACCTACTTTGCAGACTTGGAAAAGCTAGTTATCAAATTTATTTGGAAAGGGAAGATGCCTCGAATTGCTAATGACACTCTAAAAAAGAAAAACGAAGTGGGAGGACTTACACTCCCTGACTTTGAAGCTTATTATAAAGCCACAGTTGCCAAGACAGCATGGTACTGGCACAAAGATAGACATATAGATCAATGGAATCGAATTGAGAATTCAGAGATAGACCCTCAGATCTATGGCCGACTGATCTTTGATAAGGCCCCCAAAGTCACCGAACTGAGCCATAATGGTCTTTTCAACAAATGGGGCTGGGAGAGTTGGATATCCATATCCAAAAGAATGAAAGAGGACCCCTACCTCACCCCCTACACAAAAATTAACTCAAAATGGACCAAAGATCTCAATATAAAAGAAAGTACCATAAAACTCCTAGAAGATAATGTAGGAAAACATCTTCAAGACCTTGTATTAGGAGGCCACTTCCTAGACTTTACAACCCAAAGCACAAGCAACAAAAGAGAAAATAGATAAATGGGAACTCCTCAAGCTTAGAAGTTTCTGCACCTCAAAGGAATTTCTCAAAAAGGTAAAGAGGCAGCCAACTCAATGGGAAAAAATTTTTGGAAACCATGTATCTGACAAAAGACTGATATCTTGCATATACAAAGAAATCCTACAACTCAATGACAATAGTACAGACAGCCCAATTATAAAATGGGCAAAGGATATGAAAAGACAGTTCTCTGAAGAGGAAATACAAATGACCAAGAAACACATGAAAAAATGTTCAGCTTCACTAGCTATTAGAGAGATGCAAATTAAGACCACAATGAGATACCATCTAACACCGGTTAGAATGGCTGCCATTAAACAAACAGGAAACTACAAATGCTGGAGGGGATGTGGAGAAATTGGAACTCTTATTCATTGTTGGTGGGACTGTATAATGGTTCAGCCACTCTGGAAGTCAGTCTGGCAGTTCCTTAGAAAACTAGATATAGAGTTAACATTCGATCCAGCGATTGCACTCCTCGGTATATACCCGGAAGATCGGAAAGCAGTGACACGAACAGATATCTGCACGCCAATGTTCATAGCAGCATTATTCACAATTGCCAAGAGATGGAAACAACCCAAATGTCCTTCAACAGATGAGTGGATAAATAAAATGTGGTATATACACACGATGGAATACTACGCGGCAGTAAGAAGGAACGATCTGGTGAAACATATGACAACATGGATGAACCTTGAAGACATAATGCTGAGCGAAATAAGCCAGGCACAAAAAGAGAAATATTATATGCTACCACTAATGTGAACTTTGAAAAATGTAAAACAAATGGTTTATAATGTAGAATGTAGGGGAACTAGCAGTAGAGAGCAATTAAGGAAGGGGGAACAATAATCCAGGAAGAACAGATAAGCTATTTAACGTTCTGGGGATGCCCAGAAATGACTATGGTCTGTTAATTTCTGATGGTTGTAGTAGGAACAAGTTCACTGAAATGCTGCTATATTATGTAACTTTCTTGGGGTAAAGTAGGAACATGTTGGAAGTTAAGCAGTTATCTTAGGTTAGTTGTCTTTTTCTTACTCCCTTGCTATGGTCTCTTTGAAATGCTCTTTTATTGTATGTTTGTTTTCTTTTTAACTTTTTTTTTCATACAGGTGATTTGAAAAAAGAAGGGAAAGTTAAAAAAAAAAAAAAAAAAAGAAAAAAGACAAACAAGGGGAAAAAAAAAAAAAAAAAAAAGATGTAGTGCCCCATTGAGGAGCCTGTGGAGAATGCAGGGGTATTCGCCTACCCCACCTCCATGGTTGCTAACATGACCACAGACATAGGGGACTGGTGGTTTGATGGGTTGAGCCCTCTACCATAAGTTTTACCCTTGGGAAGACGGTTGCTGCAAAGGAGAGGCTAGGCCTCCCTGTATTTGTGCCTAAGAGTCTCCTCCTGAATGCCTCTTTGTTGCTCAGATGTGGCCCTCTCTCTCTGGCTAAGCCAACTTGAAAGGTGAAATCACTGCCCTCCCCCCTACGTGGGATCAGACACCCAGGGAAGTGAATCTCCCTGGCAACGTGGAATATGACTCCCAGGGAGGAATGTAGACCTGGCACCGTGGACGGAGAACATCTTCTTGACCAAAAGGGGGATGTGAAAGGAAATGAAATAAGCTTCAGTGGCAGAGAGATTCCAAAAGGAGCCGAGAGGTCACTCTGGTGGGCACTCTTATGCACACTTTAGACAACCCTTTTTAGGTTCTAAAGAATTGGGGTAGCTGGTGGTGGATACCTGAAACTATCAAACTACAACCCAGAACCCATGAATCTCGAAGACAGTTGTATAAAAATGTAGCTTATGAGGGGTGACAATGGGATTGGGAAAGCCATAAGGACCAAACACCACTTTGTCTAGTTTATGGATGGATGTATAGAAAAGTAGGGGAGGGAAACAGACAGACAAAGGTACCCAGTGTTCTTTTTTACTTCAATTGCTCTTTTTCACTCTAATTATTATTCTTGTTATTTTTGTGTGTGTGCTAATGAAGGTGTCAGGGATTGATTTAGGTGATGAATGTACAACTATGTAATGGTACTGTAAACAATCGAAAGTACAATTTGTTTTGTATGACTGCGTGGTATGTGAATATATCTCAATAAAATGATGATTTAAAAAAAAAAAAAAAACAGATTGGGGTTATGAATGTATAATTATATGATGATACTATGAACAGTTGATTGTACAGCATGGATGATTGCATGGTATGTGAATATATTTCAATAAAACTGAATTTAATTTAAAATAAGGTTATATATTGGATGTTCTTATTCATAGGACATTCTGTAAATGGCAAAACTATAGGGATGGAGAACAGATCAGTGGTTTCCAGGGATTAAGGGTGGACAGAGGGTGTGTCTATAAAGGGCTGGCACAGGGGAATTCTTTGGGGTTGTAGAATTTTTCTGTATCCTGATTGTGGTGGTTTGTCACAAGAACCTATACATATGTAAAAACTCATAGAACTGTATGCCAAAAAGTTAATTTTATTGTATGTAAATTAAAATGCTATGTATATGCCTGTACAAATTAAAATGTGCATATTAAATTATATGTGTATATATAATATTTTAATATACACACATATAGATACATTTAAAATTCCTAAAATTCATTATGTATTTTGAAACATTTTATCAATTGACTAGAAATTAAATATGTATATGAAAATTGTCATTTTAGAATACTTAATTGTACATAATTTATCGATGAATAGAGTCTGTAAGATTTATAGATATTTTTGTGGGTATTTGATGCCTAAAATTACAGTTGTCACATTTGTTGGATATAATTAGACATGGAACAGCATTTTACATTGCTTAGAGTAGGGGAGCAGGGAGGAAATGTCAGAGCTTTTCTATCTGGCTTAGAGTATAGGTCAAGCTGAGTGAAATCGCTATAGTTTTGTAAACTGCTGTTTGGGCCCAGGTTGTCCAATTATCTGGGCCATCAGGCCTCAGGTCTGGGTTGTCCATGGCGATAGTTTCTAGGGCCAAGGTCACGGCCTCGGCCAGTAAAGCCTGCACTGGTGTCAGGAGGCTGAAGCTGGAGAGGGAGGGAGGACAGGACCCTCCCCAGATATGCAGCTGCCTGCAAGGAGTTATTTGACCCATCCTGTTCAGGATATGCAATTTTTCCTTTCCTGAATGAGTTCACTACAACGTGGCATGAAGGAGATCAGTCTGAAATCCCAGCACATACTTCAGAATGAGCCCAGAATTTTGTAGCTGGAAGGCTCCTGTCCTGTCCTCTTCCCAACAGCATCTCCCTTCTCCAACAGAGTCCACAAAGAGGCCCCTCCCCAAACTGCTAGCACCTCGGGGCCAAGTCCAGTCGTATCCAGAGATGGTGGTTAGCCCAGGAGACTCCAGTTTTCTCACAGAGACGGCCGTATTCCTTAAAAGAGGATAAGACTCTTATCTTCATCAAGCCTTCATCAACTAGTTGGAGATGACTTGCCAATGTTTTCCCCTGTCCCCAGCAATTTACTGGGTGATTTGTAACTTGAACATAGTCCTGGCTTCTTCTGAGGACTGATAGAAAGGGCTCTGAAAAGGAGCTCCACTCCAAAACATCTTCTCTGTTAGGCTCCAAAAGTGCCCCAAATGCCCACAATATTTACCCTTTGGGACAAGTTAATGAAAATGCAGATGTTAGCTGGGATGGAATGACCCATTAAGCTATCCCACTAAGTGGAGGAGAGCCCTGTGGATATGAGACGGATACATTTTAACGTCAAGGAAGAAAACATATTGAGCTGAGGACTTTGGGGAGGTTCTAGCGAGGAGGTAGCACCCTGTACTGGGTGCCTGAATGAAGAGAAAGCAAGGGGTAGATGAGTGCACACCCCAGACTCCACCATTTTCACTATTGCTGTTACAAAGGTGGCCCTTCTCTCCCAAAGCATCTGTCAAGTCCCTGACTGCTGGTTTTGCACAGATTGAGTTGGGAAAACTGGTGTGGTTCCTGCTTCCTGGCAGCTAGCACATCAGCACAGACCACACCATGTCAGATAGAAATATTAGAAACAGACATCAATTAATAAACTGAGGGTTTACGTTTTTACATTAATAAAAAGCAAATGGGTCAGTGTGTTTGGTGGAGGAATGTGTGAGGAAGGAATTGTGGTGGGAAATCAACACCCCTTATCTAAACAATTAGAGGGAATTTCTTGGCGGGTATGTATCTCAGAAAAGGATTTCAGAACTGGGAGGAAGACCGCTTGAGTGAGCTGGCAAAGAGGAGGCATTCCAGCATGGACATGGCCTTGGGAAAAGGGTGGAACAGGAACAGAATGTGAAAAGATAAAGGGCTTGAACGTATGTGCCAGGTGGATACAGGCATGATGGGAGATAAAGGGAAAAACTAGAAAATATTTTTGCCCAGGGTGAAACAGGCTTCTGTCTTGGGCCTTGGACGTCCACTTGGTTTGTGATGCCCATCTCAGGTCTCCAGTTCCTCAAAGGGAATGCCTTCACGGAGGAACTGCCTCCAGGAGGCACAGCTCTCCTTGGACCTGGGATTCCAAGTCCTAGCAACAGTGGGTGGGGAAACTTTGCTGATTCATGCCCAGAAACATCCAAAATTCACACACATGGAGTCGACCGATGAAAGCATCCCTCCTGCACTAACACCGCCCAATCCTGTGGGAAGCTAGCCTGTCTTCCCTTCCTCCCTCAGGCACATGATTCTTCTTTCCTTTCCAGGTTATCTTTGGGGAACATTTTGAAGAATATGTTATTATGGAAATTTTCAAGTATAAGCACAAGTGGAGACACTAGATAAACCCACGTGTACCAATCACCAGCTTCAACAATTGATAAGTCACGGAAAATCTTGTTTCATCTACATCTTCCATGATTTCCCCATACAGAGTAGATTATTTCAGAGCAAATCCCAGGCATCATACCATTTTGTCTATAAATATTTAAATATTATATAAATGTATATCAAAAAAGTTAAGGACTTAAAAATAGTAGGTAAGTACAGTATCATGAGCACATCTCTATGTTTTAACAAAAGCTCTCAGAACCATCAAATACTTGGGCTTTCTCCTGAATCGTGAGGGCTGGAGCAGGTGAAGCAATAGCTGTGGGTCAGAGCTCAGGTTCAGAGTTCCAGGATGGGGCCATTCCAGAAATCTGACAGCCTTGCACGAATTCACTGTTTCAACTTTCAAGTCCCCTTCCTTTATCTACTCTTCTTGCTTTCCATCTCTAAGTCTAGCCAACAGAAAAAATCTGTCTATGGATATCCCGGATCCTTTACTTATTATCTGCCTGGGCTCAGGCAAGTCCTGGGTTAAGATTTTGAATGACAATTTTCTCATCCATGGAATGTCATAATAGAACAATCTTGTGGGGCAGTCTCAATCACTGAGGACAATATTTTCAAGCACCTGTTCAGAGTGGGAGCTCAGAATTGTGCCTCTGACTTTCATTCTGAACTTGATGGCATCTCTGGATTGTTGACTTAACATCTGACCTCAGCTCGTCCTCTGCTTACCGAAGACATGGCTATTTCACCTCCTATTGTTTTACTTTCAATCTTCCTATATCATTATATTTGAGGTATGTTTCTTGTAGACACCACATTTGGGTTATGTTTTTTAATCCATCCTACCAATTTCTGTCTTTTAATGGGTATATTTAGACCATTTACATTTAATGTACTAATTGGTATGTTCGAGTTTAAGTCTGCCACTTTATTATTTGTTTAGTTTGTTCCTCTGTTTTCCTTTTTAGCCTTCCTGTGAGTTACTGGAACATTTTCTGGGATTCCTTTATTATTCATAGGTAGTATTTTTGAGTGTATCTTTTTGTATAGTGTTTTTATGGTTGTTTTAGGTATTAAAATATACATACTAATCACAGTCTACTGGTGTCAACATTTTTTTTCACTTTGAGTGACTCTGTTTAGGTCCCTTTACACCCCCTCTTTTGTAATATAATTACCTTAAATATTTTCTATACATACATTGAACACTATATCAGATGATGTTATAATTTTTGCTTCAATCATCAAACGTAATTTCACAAACTCAACAGGAGGGTCATCTATTTTATTTTACCTTGTTTTAACCCAATTCAAGGTTACTTCTTCCTTCCTCATTGTCCAACTTTCCTTCTGTTACCATTGCCTCTCTGTTTGAAAAGCTTTCTTTAGTCATTCTTCTATGGCAGATCTGCTGGTAACAAATTCTATTCATTCTCTTTCAGCTTAGTATGTCTTTATTTTCTTTTCCTTCCTGAAGATATTTTTATTGGCTGTAGAATTCTGGGTTGACAGTTCTTTCTTCCAACTCTTGAAAAATGTGCCACTTCTTTCTAGACACCATGGTTTCTGTTGAGAAATTCACTATTATTTGACTTGTTGTTCCCCTATAGGTAACGCATCAGTTCTCTCTAGGTGCTTTTTCCTTGTCCTTAGCTTTCTGAAGTTTGATGATGATGTATCTTGGCATGCATATCTTTTAGTTTATCCTGTTTGGAATTCACTCAACTTCTCGAATCTGTGGGTTTATGCCTCTTGACAAATTTGTAAAGTTTTCAGCCATTATTTCTTGAAATATTTTCCAGGCTTTCCTTCTGTGGCTCTGATGACATAAATGTTAGATCTTTTGCTAGAGTTTCACAGGTTTTAGAGGCTCAGTTGATCTTTTTTTTTTTTTCTGTTTTCTCTCTGTTATTAGAATTGGGTAATTTCTATTTATCTGTCTTCAAGTTCACAGATTCTTTACTCCATTATCTCTTTTTGCCATTAAGCCCATATGATGCATTTTAATTTCAGTTATTGTATTTTCCAGTTCTGTATTTTCCATTTAGTTCTTTGATGTATCTTCCCTTTGTTGAGATTTACTATTTTTAAGATGTGTTTCAAGATTTTTTGTAATTACTTATTGGAGCATTTTATGATGGCTGCTTTAAGATCCCTGTCAACAAATTCCAAGATCTGAATCACCTCAGTGTTGGTGTCTGTTGACTGTTTTTTGTTTTTTGTCTTTTTTTTTTAAGTTCCATGCAATCATGTTATTTAAATAAACTGACCATACAGTTTATATTAGAAAGCGTGCTACAGGGAATATAAATTTTGTACCAAAGAAGCATCTCTTAAATAACAGTCAAAACTCAGGAATAGATGTGACTGCCGTAAAAGCTTACAATCTACGAATCTTTATCACAAGCCTCATTAAACACTCCACATTCCTGCATTGTCAATTGCCCAGTCTCTGTCCACATTCTATCCCCTAATATCTATGCTCTTGAATCCAATTCTCAACATTTGCTCATTATAGTTAGTTTATATTAGTGAGGACTTACAATATGTGTCCTTTCTTTTCTGGCTTATTTCACTCAACATAGCGTCCCCAAGTTTCACTCATTCCTTCTTGCAGCCACTCAGTATTCCATTGTATGTATATACCACAGTTCACCTTTCAGTTCATCCACTGATGTACCCTTAGGCCACCTCCATTCATTGAAAATTGTGCACACTTCTTTTTTTTTTTTTTTAATTAAATTCAGTTTTATTGAAATACATTCACACACCATACACTCATCCATGATATACAATCCACTGTCCACAGTATGATACCATAGTTATGCGTTCATCACCACAATCTATCTCTGAACATTTTCCTTACATCAGAAAGAACCAGAACAAGAATAAAAAATAAAAGTGAAAAAAGAACACCCAAATCATCCCCCCATCCCACCCCATTTGTCCTTTAGTTTTTATCCCCATTCCTCCATTCATCCATACACTAGATAAAGGGGGTGTGATCCACAAGGACTTCACAATCACACTGTCACCCCTTGTAATCTACATTATTATATAATTGTCTTCAGGAGTCCAGACTGCTGTGTTGGAGTTTGGTAGGTTCAGGTATTTACTTCTAGCTATTCCAATACATTAAAGCCTAAGAGGTGTTATCTATATAGTGCATAAGAATGTCCACCAGAGTGACCTCTCGACTCCATTTGGAATCTCTCAGCCACTGAAACTACTTCGTCTCATTTTGCATCCCCCTTTTGGTCAAGAAGATACTCTCAGTCCCACGATGCCGGGTCCACATTCATCCCCGGGAGTCATACTCTGCATTGTCAGGGAGATTTACATCCCTGGGAGTTGGGTCCCACGTAGGGGGGAGGGCAGCGAGTTCACCTGTCGAGATGGCTCAGTTAGAGAGAGAGAGGGCCACATCTGAGCAACAAAGAGGTACTCAGGGGGAGACTCTTAGGCACCATTACATACAACTTTAGACTCTCCTTTGTGGTAATGAGCTTCATAAGGGCAAGTCCCATGCTCAAGGGCACAGCACATCAAACCGCCAGTCCCAATGTTTGTGACAACATCAACACCACTCCAGGTGAGGATGTCCAACACATCCGCGCCTTCCCCCAGATCCTCGGGGCTGGGGAGGGGGAGGCTGTAAATATATTTTTTATTATCTGCCCAAATTACTCTGGGATGTGTCACTATTTCACTCCAGCCTATACTAACCTACCGTATCTCACTTCCTATTCAAAGTTCCATGCAATTGTGGTGTTTGAACAAATCGACTGTAGAGTTGTACCGTTGAGAAAATTTAGATCCTGTACCAAATAGATATCTATTCCCTTGGTCTCGTATGAAAGTTGAAGTTTTAAAACGCAATCAGTTTCAACCTTTACCCTTGGCCTGGCTTGCCCTGGTCTTAACCACACCTGCTTCATTCATATCACTAATTGAAGTCTGCGCTCTTTTTCAGCTTTTTTTTTTTTTTTTGACAGTGGCTGTATGCACTAATACTGACATTCATATCTGCTGAGCTCTAGCTTTGAGTTTCAGGTGTCTCAGATATATGCATTGTTCCAGAGACCAATCAGGTGATATGCTAGGGGATCAGCATCTCAAAGTTTAGAGATAGGCCATACAATTCAGGGATAGAGTTAACTGCTGTAAGAGCTTACAATCTAGGGACTATTACAATTATTGTGTCCATGTTAGGCTATGTTCTAAGATTCAATTCTGAGTTTACACATTGTAGTTAGTCCATATTGGTGAGGCATCATCCCTCTCACCATGTTTTCTCCATCACTTTTACTCCTATATATATATTTTCCTACAATTTTATAGAGTTATGTTCACATACCATACATTTATCCACAGTGTACAATCAGTTGTTCATGGTATCATCATAAAGTTGTACATTTATCACCACAATCAGCACTTGAACATATTGATTACTACAAGAAAAATTGTTTTTTTTTTTTTTAGCAATAAGAAAAAATGATAAAAAGAAAAATAACATGTCATACAATACAATATACTACTAAGGACAGCAAATAACACCACTACCAAGAATCCCATATTCCTCCCCTATATCCCCCTCTCATATACATTTAGCATTGGCATATTGCCTTTGTTACATTTAATGGAGGTATATTACAATGTTACTGTTGACCATAGACTCCAGTTTGCTTTGATTATGTTTTTTCCTGAATACCATCCCTTTTTCAAATTTCTACATGGTTGACATTCATTTGCTTTCCCACATGCAAAAACATTTTTATATTTGTATATTTAGTAACAGTCATTGGCCACTCCAGTTTTTACCACATTGTACAGTCCCAGTCTTTATCATCTATCTTTACCTCTGGTGTCATACATTCTCCTGTCCCACCTCTTTCAGCTTTACTCACAGACATCTTTGTTCAGTGTACTTACAATACCGTGCTACCATCACACAGTATTATGCTATCTATTTCTGGATCTATGCAATCAATCCTAAACATTCTGTAGTCCTTCAGCATCAAATGGCTGATCTCTGCCCTCTTTCTATCTCCTGGTCACCTGTGTTGTCAGCTTTTAACTCCCAATTTTGTTCATTAATGTCTGCTCATATTAGTGAGACCATACAGAATCTGTCCTTTTGCTTCTGGCTAACTTCACTCAACATAATGTCCTCAAGGTTCATCCACATTATTACATGATCCATGTCTTTGTTCCGTCTTACAGCTGCATAACATTCCATCATGTGTATATACCACAGTTCGTTTATCCACTCGTCCTTTGATGGACATTTGGACTGTTTCCATCTCTTGGCAATTGTGAATAATGCTGCAATAAACATTGGTTTACAAATGTCTGTTTGTGTCTTAAGTTTCAGTTCCTCTGAGTATATACCCAGCAATGGAATAGCTGGGTCATATGGCAAACCTATATTTAGCTTTCTGAGGAACCTCCATACTGTCTTCCAGAGTGGTTGCACCATTCTACATTCCCACCAACAATGAATAAGTGTGCCTCTTTCTCCACATCCTCTCCAGCACTTGTCATTTTCTGTTTTTTGGATAATGGCCATTCTGGTAGGTGTGAGATGATATCTCATTGTGGTTTTGATTTGCATTTCCTTAATAGCCAGTGAAGTTGAGCACTTTTTCATATGCTTTTGAGCCATTTGTATTTCCTCTTCAGAAAAATGTCTGTTCATGTCTTTTGCCCATTTTTTAATTGGATTGTTTGTCTTTCTGTTATTGAGATGCAGGATTCCTTTGTATATTTGGGATATTAAACCCTCATCTGATATGTGGTTTCCAAATATCATCTCCCATTGTGTAGGTTGCCTTTTTACTTTTCTGACAAAGTCCTTTGATGTACAAAAGTGTTTAATTTTGAGGAGGTCCCATTTGTCTATTTGTTCTTTGGTTGCTTGTGCCTTGGGTGTGAGGTCTAAGAAACCACCTCCTTTCACAAGATCTTTAAGATATTGCCCTACATTTTCTTCTAAGAGTTTTATGGTCTTGGTGCTAATGTTTAGGTCTTTGATCCATTTTGAGTTAATTTTGGTATAAGGTGTGAGATGGACATCCTCTTTCATTCTTTTGGAAATGGATATCCAGTTCTCCAAACACCATTTATTGAACAGGCTGCTCTTTCCCAGTTGCTTCAGCTTCACTGCCTTATCAAAGATCAGTTGTCCATAGATGTGAGGGTCTACTTCTGAACACTCAATTCGATTCCATTGATCAGTATATCTGTCCTTATGCCAGTACCATGCTGTTTTGAGCACTGTAGCTTTGTAATATGCTTCAAAGTCAGGTAGTGTGAGACCTCCCACTTCATTCCTCTTTCTCAAGACATTTTTGGCTATTCGGGGCACCTTACCCTTCCAAATAAATTTAGTTATTGGTTTTTCTATTTCTGTAAAGTAAGTTGTTGGGATTTGAATTGGTATTGCATTGAATCTGTAGATCAGTTTAGGTAAAATTGCCATTTTAACTATATTTAGTCTTCCAATCTATGAACATGGTATGTTCTTCCATTTCTTCAGGTCTTGTTCAATTTCTTTTAGCAGGTTCTTATAGTTTTCTATGTAAAGGTCTTTTGTGTCCTTGGTTAAGTTTATTCCTAAATAATTGATTCTTTTGGTTGCTATTGTAAATGGGATTTTTTTCTTGATTTCCTCCTCTTGTTGCACATTACTTGTGTATAGGAACACTACAGATTTTTGCATGTTGATCTTGTAGCCTGCTACTTTGCTGTATTCATTGACTAGTTCTAGTAGCTTTGCTGTAGATTTTTCTGGATTTCCTACATATAGAATCATATCATCTGCAAATAGTGAAAGTTTTACTTCTTCCTCTCCAATTTGGATGCCTTTTATTTCTTTTTCTTGCCTAATTGCTCTAGCTAGAACTTCCAGCACAATGTTGAATAACAATGGTGATAGTAGGCATCCCTGCCTTGTTCCTGATCTTAGAGGAAAAGCTTTCAGTCTCTCCCCATTGAGTATGATGTTAGCTGTGGGTTTTTCATATATTGCCTTTATCATATTGAAAAATTTCCCTTCTATTCCTATCCTTTGAAGTGTTTTCATCAGGAAAGGATGTTGAATTTTGTCAAATGCCTTTTCTGCATCAATCAAGATGATCATGTGGTTCTTCTGCTTTGATTTATTGATGTGGTGTATTATATTAATTGATTCTCTTGTGTTGAACCAGCCTTGCATACTTGGAATAAATCCCACCTGGTTGTGGTGTATAATTCTTTTAATGTGCTGCTGGATTTGATTTGTGAGTATTTTGTTGAGGATTTTTGCGTCTATATTCATTAAAGAAATTGGTCTATAATTTTCTTTTTTTGTAGTATCTTTGCCTGGTTTTGGTATTAGGGTGATGATGGCTTCATAGAAAGAGTTAGGTAGCTTTCCCTCTTCTTCAATTTTTTTGAAGAGATTGAGCAGGATTGGTACTAATTCATTCTTGAATGCTTGGTAGAATTCACATGTGAAACCATCTGGTCCTGGGCTTTTCCTTTTTGGGAGCTTTTTGATGACTGACTCAATCTCTTTACTTGTGATTGGTTTGTTGAGGTCATCTATTTCTTCTTGAGTTATTGTTGGTTGTTTATGCTTTTCTAGGAAGTTGTCCATTTCATCTAAGTTGTCTAGTTTATTAGCATATAGTTGCTCATAGTATCTTCTCATTATCTCCTTAATTTCTGCAGGGTCAGTAGTTATATTTCCTTTCCCATTTCTGATTGCATTTATTTGCATCTGCTTTCTCTTTTTTTTTTGTTAGCCTAGCCAGTGGTCCATCGATTTTATTGATTTTCTCAAAGAACCAACTTCTGGTTTTGTTGATTCTCTCTATTGTTTTCCTGTTCTCAATTGCATTTATTTCTGCTCTAATCTTTGTTATTTCTTCTCTTCTGCTTGCTTTGGGGTTAGTTTGCTGTTCTTTCTCTAATTCCTCCAGGTGAGCAGTTAACTCTTCAATTTTTGCTCTCTCTTCTCTTTTAATATAGGCATTTAGGGCAATAAATTTCCCTCTCAGCACTGCCTTTGCTGCATCCCATAAGTTTTGATAAGTTGTGTTTTCATTGTCATTTGCCTAGAGGTATTTACTAATTTCTCATGTAATTTCTTCCTTTACCCACTGGTTTTCTAAGAGGGTGTTGTTTAGCCTCCATATGTTTGTGAATTTTATGACCTTCTGCCTTTTATTTATTTCCAACTTCATTCCATTGTGGTCTGAGAAAGTGTTTTGTATAATATCAATATTTTTAAATTTGTTGAGACTTGCTTTGTGACCCAGCATGTGGTCTATCCTAGAGAATGTTCCATGAGCACTTGAGAAAAAAGTGTATCCTGTTGTTGTTGGATGTAGTGTTCTATAAATGTCCGTGAATTCTAGTTCATTTATCATATAATTCAACATCTCTGTTTCTTTAGTGATACTCTGTCTAGATGTTCTATCCATTGATGAGAGTGGTATATTGAAGTCTCCAACTATTATTGTAGAGGTGTCTATTTCTCCTTTCAGTGATCGCAGTGTTTGCCTTATGAATTTTGGGGCATTCTGGTTTGGTGCATAAATATTTATGACTGTTATGTTTTCTTGATGAATTGACCCTTTTATTAATATATAGTGTCCTTCTTTGTCTCTTTTAATTGTTTCGCTTTTGAAGTCTAACTTGTCTGATAATATAGCTACTCCCGCTTTTTTCTGGTTGTTGTTTGCATGAGATATCTTTTTCCAACCTTTCACTTTCAGTCTATTTTTGTCCTTGTGTCTAAAGTGAGTTTCTTGTAGACAGCATATAGATGGGTCCTGTTTTTTAATCCATTCTGCCAGTCTGTGTCTTTTTATTGGGGAGTTTAATCCATTTACATTTAGTGTTATTACTGTAAGGACAGTACTTTCTACTACCATTTTGTTTTTTGGAATTTATTTGTCATATCTTATTTTTTCCTCTCCTTTTACCTTTCCTGATAATCTTCATTTCTGCACTCTTCTCCAACTCTCTCTCTCTCCTGTCTTTTCCTATCAGCCTGGAGCACTCCCTTTAGTATTTCTTGTAGTGCCGGTCTCTTATTCACAAACTCTCTCAGTGTCTGTTTGTCTGAAAATGTTTTAATCTCTCCCTCATTTTTGAAGGAATGTTTTGCTGGGTATAGAATTCTTGGTTGGCAGTTTTTCTCTTTCAGAATCTTAAATATATCATGCCACTGTCTTCTTGCCTCCATGGTTTCTGCAGAGAAATCTGTACATAGTCTTATCGACCTTCCCTTGTATGTGATGGATCGCTTTTCTCTTGCTGCTTTCAGAATCCTCTCTTTGTCTTTGACATTGGACAATCTGACCAGTAAGTGTCTTGGAGTAGGTCTATTGGGATCTATTCTATTTGGGGTATGTTGTACTTCTTGAATCTCTAATTTTCTGTCTTTTATAAGTGTCTGCCCCTTTTCCCTTCTCTTCTCCTTCTGGGATACCCATAACACATATATTTGTGCGTTTCATGTTGTCACTCAGCTCCCTAAGACCCTGCTCATATTTTTCCATTTTTTTCACCATCTGTTCTTTTGTGTGTATGAATTCAAATGATCTGTCTTCCAGTTCACTGATCCTTTCTTCTGCCTGTTCAAATCTACTGTTGTGTCCCTCCATTGTGTTTTTCATCTCCTCCATTGTGGCCTTCATTCCCATGAGTTCTGCCATTTGTTTTTTTAAGTTTCTGAATTCTTCTTTCTGGTCAGCCAGTGTCTTCTTTATATCCTTCAGCTCTTTTGCTATATCTTCCTTCATATCATCAAATTTATTTAGCATTAGTTGCCTCCACTCCTGTGTCTCAGCTGAGCTATTAGTTTGTTCCTTTGGCTGGTCCATGTTTTCGTGTTTCCTGGTATGGCTTGTTATCTTAAGTTGTCTAGGCATCTGATTTTCTTGATTAGTTTATTTTGGAGCTTGTTTTCTGTCTTTTACCTAGTGGTTTTCTTGTTGGTTGGCTTTGTTCTCTGGCCTCTGTTATTCAGTTCAACTTATTCTAGACCTCTAACTTAGGTTCTATTTAGTTGATCAGAATTTTTCCCCTCTTGTTTTTTCTGTTTCTTGCTCTGCCTCTATGTAACCTTTTTGTGTGTGGGTCTCCTCAGATATGGTCGACCCTAGTCAGATTTTCCCAGTCTAGTGAGGCCCAAGTCTCATTGGGAGGGTGTGGAGTTTTCCTGAGAATGAGACCCTCCTATGAGGCCTTTAGAATTGGTGCTTTTCCTCTCCTGTCCAGCAGGTGGCACTGGCCAGCCTGCAGCTCCCCCACCAGTGTAAGGAGGTATGTAGACTTTAGTTCTCCTGGTGACTCTGATCCTGTCAGGGGCGTGGCTGACTGAAGCCGGAATCTGAATTCCAGCCCCTGGGGTCTGAATTCCCAGAAGGAGGACTGCCAGTTGAGCTGGACCTCCCTCCACTCTCCTAATCCTCAGAACTCCAGTTGTCTCTCAGGGGCACTATTCCCTTCTCCCCTCTCCTCTTTGGGGCCTCTCCAGGTAGATTCCTTGGTCAGCCTGAGTTGCCAATTAAAGACGGGGGTGGAGGCCTTCAGTAGTGAATACGGAATTCAAAGACACTGTGGGTACTCTGTCTTCCCCAAGCCCAGCCTAGACCCTCAACCTGGGCTTTCCGATGGAAAATAACCACATATATTACTTTTAGATTTAAAAAAAAAAAAAATAGAAAAGAAATCAAGAAAAAGAAAAAAGGAAAAAAAAAAAAAAAAAGAGTCTGTTTTAAAAGTCTTTCCCCAGCCTGGAAGTTTTGTCAGTGTCAGAATAGAGCATTTAAAGATATGCTTTGGGCTATTGTCTGATAATTACTCTCCAACCCCTTCAGTTCCACCCCTGCCGGGAGCTATTGAAATGCAAAAAGATAAGGGATCAGTGAGAAGCCAGAAGGGACAAAATGTAGGAAAAAAAAATGGCTTTTTTGGAGTCTGGGAATGGGTGCCTGCTTTTACGTGCTCCCACTTCTCAGAGCCCAGCCCTTCTTTAGCACCCCAGCTCCCAAAGTTAGTTAATTAATTTGTTAATTAATTCTGCAGTTGAGGCTGGGTTGAGCCTCCCTTCTTGCCCTCAGCAGATTGCTGTTTTTTGGTCCCCCCCCCCCCTTTCAGGGAGCCGGCAGCAAGACAGTCTGTGAGGTCTGGGTGGGGAGGGGCGCCAGACCCCTGGTCCAGGGAACTTACAGTGTTCGCTGCGATCTCAGCTTTTCCTCCAATTCCAAACTTGTGTCCAATGTGTGACTGGTTACTGGAGACCCCGAAAACACTGTTTCATATAGTTCTTGGGTAATTGCCAGCTGCTCTAGGGGAGAGACGAAATTCTGCTCCTCACCACTCCGCCATCTTGCCCCGCCCTCTGTGCACACTTCTGCCATAAGCATGTCTACTCATGTCCCTGCTTTCAGTGCTCCCAAGCATATACCAAATAACGAGGCTGCAGGATCACATGGCAACCCCATACTTAGCTTCCTGTGGAACCACCACACTGCCCTTCAGAGGGGCTGCACCATTCTACTTTCCTATCAACAGTGAATAGGGATATCTCTCTCTCCACCTCTTCTCCAGCACTTATATCTTTCTGTTTATCTTTCAAACAGTTTTATTCACACACCATGCAACCTATCTTAGTGATTTTCCAGTTGTGATTTTCCTAGTTCTTGGTATAATGAATGATTTTTCACTGCATCCTGAACACTTGCTTATTATGTTATGAGACTCAGGGTCCTATTTAAATCTTCTATTTTAGCAGACACTCACCCTTTTAAGTTTAGGTCAGCTCTGCTCAATTTGTGTGCTACCCAAAGGCCAATCTGAAAACTGAAGAGGTATTCCACACAGCAGTTCAATTCTCAAACTTTTCTTCATGTTCATTCTGGTCAGTTTCCCAAGTGGGTCACTTAGGGTTCTGCTCGGGGCTTCATACACAGGTTTAAAGAAATGTTTTCTCCAGCTCCCTCCTCTCTGAAGTCATCCCCTGACTCTCTAGTTGAGAGGGAGAAGAGCAGTACTTGCCACTTCTGGGTGTTGGGCCAGGAGTCCAGGCTCCCCACTCTGTCCCAGCTGACCATGTGGAGGATAGAGTGGACATCACCAGAATGGTTTCTGTTCTACAGAAAGTCCTTCTCCTGGTCTTTTGGCTAAAGAGAAAAAGCTTTTGCGGGGGCTTTTAAAAATCTGTACCTGACATTTCTGGGCTGCTCCAGTGCCCAATCCAGAACATATGGGAGGCCAAAGAAAGCCCAGGGAACTCTTCCTGCTGTCCTTCAAGTCCCAAGAGCCCTAACCAGTTGTCTTCTTCTTTCTACTCCTCAGAGTCCTCTTATGTGTGTTTGTTTATTATGTCCGGGGCTTTTAGTCATCTTTAAGAGGAATAATAGGGAGAAGTTAGCCTACTCCCTCTTGTCTGGCTCACTACCTATTGAGGACTTTCAGGAACAAGTCTAGGTTGAGCATCACTTGAGTGAGGGGGCCCCAACTCCTGCCTCAGATGCATTTTCCCTGCATTTTCCAGAGTCAGCAAACTGCTTCCTGACTTGGGAAGGCCCCTGGGAGTCTTGGAGCAATCCCAGTATACTTTCTAGATTCTACAGTCATGGCTGGAAACGACTCTGCTTGCCTGTCTGCACTCTGCCTGCCCCACGGTGTCCTGGGGAGGTGAGGGATTACGACATTGGCTCAACAGCTGCAGGACCATTGTCCCTTCCCCAGGGAGTGGAATTTTGTAGAAATGCCTCTCCATTCTCCCCTTGATTCCTAGAGTCTGCAGGAGCCAAAAATTAGGGAAATAAATCAGTCCCAGAGCTGCCATTTCAACCCTGTGAGCAGTTACTAACTTAAAAAAATCCCCCAAATCATTCTAAATACAAGTACCTCTACCTCTGACCCTAGAGGAGAAAAACCACACAGGTAAGTAGTAAAGGATTCATTGTAAGAGGGAAGGATCCTTTGAGATAATTATATCTTCTCACAGAGGAAACAATTGCCCAATTACCACAGATAATCTTTTGTCACCTTGTCTTTTTTTTTTTTTTTTTTTTTTTTAAGGTTTTGGATTTAGAAGTGAATTTCCCTAATATTCCATTTGGGACATCCAAAAATCTGCAGAACTTAAATCCTATAATTCGTAGATCATAGATGCATTTACCTCCAGGTTGACCTACCAGGAAACTGGAAGCTTCCACTGGGGAAAGTGCCCTCAGCTTCCTCAGCTGACAAGTCTCCCTTGAGGACAGTGACTCCCAGCTCACTTCCTCCACAGCTGCCTCTTTCGATACTGGCACTTGTGGGAATTCATTTTCTTTGACTCTGTCCATTCCCCAGGATTTCTCAAAAGTAACCACCCTAGGATTAGTGGTTACACAAGATCTTCCTGTTTGTGGCTTCGATTTATGAGACTGCATAAGATTTCATATCCTCTACACACTTAAAAAAAAAGTTAGGAGGTTACAGAAGGCAGCAGTAGAAAATGTGCCCTTTTTGGTGCAGATTAAAATCAAGATAGGAATCTTTTAAAAAATTACCAAAAAATACAATATAATTTCTAATCATCTCTTCAGCCCTTCAAGTTCTCCTTCATTCCTGGAATTTTATTCTTGCATTTGAAAGGAGATGGGAGGGGGTGGGCTTTCACCACCCTCATTTTAGGAGCATAACTGGTTTTCAGACTCTTGCTGGTGAACAATACCTCTCATAAACAACCTTGTGTTCCCTTCATAATCGATGTGAAACGGCACAGTTTCCAGTAACAGAAGAGTGAATTCCAGCACCAGGCTGGCAATACAGACAATTTGCCTTTGTAATGACATAAAATATGTAATCAGAGGGTAAACCTGGGCATGGGTAAACCTGGGCAGCTCAATCATGGAAATGTCCTGATTTCTGATTGTGCTATTTCGGGGGTTGTTACCTGGGGCTGTGGAGACAAGACAGGGGGCTCCAGACCACCAGTGACCCCCCTCTTCTCTCCTGGCCAGGCAGAAGGAGCAGATGCAGCAATAACCTGGCACTTCAATCTCTCCACCAGGCCACGGGGCACACGCCAAGGAAACTTGGGCACAGTTGCACGTGGACCCTGGGGACCCTGGGATGAGCTGGGAGCCTAGCCCCCGATGAGGCCAAGACCATCTGTTGAGGCGTGAAATGGGCATAGCAGCACCAGCTCTTAGAGATAAACCTTTGGGTAGAGGCCCCTCACAGAGCCGGGAGCTTTCCATGTGGTGGATGGCCCAGCCCTTCCCCTTCCCCTTCCCCTTCAGGCATCGGAGGGCTGTGCAAGGAGCTAAGACCTCCACGTGGGAACACTTATATGAAAACCAGAGGCCCACGTGATGGCTCAAAGCAACCGTAGGCACCAAGAGAATGGTAGAAATCACCACACGATTATACAGATCAGTACCTGCCAAAGAGCCCACGACAGAAAGTACACACCTGGAGGTGGAGGAAGCATAAGTGTGTGAGTGTGTGAGAGTGTGAGTGTGTATGAGTGTGTGTATATGAGCACGAGTGTGTTTGTGTGAGCATGGGTGAGTGTGTATGAGTACAAGTGTGTGTGAGTGCAAGTGTGTGTGTATGAGCATGAGTGTGAGCATGGGTGAGTATGTATGAGTGTATGTATGAGCATGTGTGTGTGAGTGTGTGAGTGTGTGTATGAGCATAAGTGTGTGTGAGAATGTGTGTGTGAGTGTGCGTATAAGATCGTGAATGTGTGTGAGTGTATGTGTACGAGTGTGTGTATGAGCATAACTATGTGTGTGTGTGAGCGTGTGTTGGGGCGGAGAGCAGACACAGGATTCTGGCTCCCAGCATTTCCCCAAACCCTCCTTGGTATGCACTCAGCTCCTTCCTTTGTGGGAGCCCTTTCTGGAGAAAGTTAGGTCAACTTTCAAGCAACAAGTGCAATAATTTTATGACCCTGATTTTCAGGGGGGGGGGGTCGAGCCCCCAAGGAACCTTTCCCTGGGTGCCCTGAGCACAGGCATTGTCCCTACAGCCCTGGACCGTTTAGCCGGGTGGCTCGCCCATGCATTTGGAAGAGGACATGGTGGCTAGGGCCATCTCAGCCCAGGCATGGCACCTCTTATGCTCACTCCGTCCTGGAGCCAGCTCAGGACCCAAGGACATGCTACACTCCTCTGCTTTGGACCTTCAGCCCTCCTGGCCCCACCCACTCCTGGCCGTTCTGGGGGCCTCCCCACCCTCTTCTGCATGGGATCCCTTGTGGCAGCTCCCACTCTCTGCCCCTGGTTCCATGCTTAGCTTCAGGAGAGGCAGCAGGAACCCAGGAGTGCCTACAGCTGAGCCTTAACTGCTTTGGAGAAGCGACAAGGAGCAGGGGAAAGGAGAGGGGAAATGTGGGACCCCCTCCTTGGACATCGCAACCACCGTCAGCAGGTGCCCCAGAGGTATCCAGCCTCAGACCGATTCAGGCACAGCTATCCCTATGGGTCTCATCTGAGAGCCAGTAGGGATGATGATGCAGGGCCAGGAATATCCCCAGGGGCCAAGAAGGAGGATGAGAGAAGTACCACCTGGGTGCCACCATCCTGGAGTGGGTGGAGATATCCTGACTGCTGTGGAATGGGGTGAGAAGAGGTCAGGCAGGGGCTGATGGTTGGTTCTATGGGAAGAGAATAGGGTGGAAGGGATGAAGTTGCAGGGAACCACCAATTTTCAGGTCTTCTCCCCACCCACCCCCCAACCCCAACCATGGGCCAGCTTCATGGGGCACAGAGAATTCTCAAGGAATTCATCTGCCCCTACCTGGCTTCTTTCCCAGAATTGGTACCAATCCTGAGAAGCAGAGGAAGCCCACACAGAGATCCCTGGGAAGTTTCAATAGCTCTGGGATACTCCCTAAGAATGATCTCCAACGATGCTGACATTTCAAAGGCTTCCCATGGATCTTGGATCCCCAACATGTAACTCAGGAAATGAACATATCTCAGACCCAAGCTGGATTTTTTCAATGTAGAATTTTGGAAAGTTCACAAAAATTATTTAAGCTTGTTTCAGAACATAAAGGTTTGAGTGCATTCTTTCCTTTTATATACCCAGATCAAGCAACTGGCTTTTAATGATCTTTCCTCCTACCTCCACTTCCTCTTCTGCTCTGCTCTGCTCTCCTCTCCTCTCCTCTCTTTTCTTCTCCTCTCCTCTCCTCTTCTCTCCTATTCTCTCTCTTCCCTCTCTCACTCCCTCTCTGGAGATTTCTCTCTCCCTCTCCCTCCCTCTCTTTCCCTCTTTCTTCATCATCCTCTCAGATTTACCTGTATAAAGTCTTGCAAAAATTATTCATGCAACAAAATTCTAGAAATTTAGGGTGTAAAGTTCTTAGATATGTCACCAAGTCCTGTGCCTGCATTTTAAGGGGTAAATAAATTTAGGCACAAATCAATAGTACTGAGCAAATAAATAATGCTTTGTCTCAGCTAAACACATTTCAGAAACCACAACACAAACCACCTACAAAGTGAGACTTAATCATTGTCTTACAGATGTTATCACATTGATGGCAAATTATACTAAGTGGCGTGTGGAGTGTAGCATTTTAGAAGGAACAAGAAAGAACATGAAATTGAACAAGTCTTGAATGACTGCTGTTTGATGATGGAATTTGCAAGGTAAAAATATCAAAGCCAAAGAGTTGGAAAGCGTAATATTCCAGATGAAAGACTTCAGTAGCAAAAAAATGTTCATTACTATAGCAAAGACGGTAACAAAGTACCATAGTAGATTGTCAGTGTTTGTTGAAAAATGATCAGAAATGCAAGAGTGAGTGATGGTTTCTAACTAATTATGATAATGAAGCATATATTGACGAAATGGTTAGCACCTGAAACAAATGATGTTTCATTCAACACGTGTCCACATGACTTGATGAGAAGAATCCTTTTCTCAGGGAGCTACTAGAGGATGTGTTCCAGAAAAACAAAGGAGAAAGTCAAGAAAGAGGAAGGCGTGGGTTCATAAAATGGGATCCAGTGCAGGAGAAGGAAAAGGGAGTTTGTAGGCTAAGGATGAAGGGAAAGCTGAGGCCAACAGTTGTGCAGCAGACCTAGGGAACTATCCACAAAGAACGGGGGCGAGGATGGGGGATTCCAGGAGCGAGCACTCCATCATGCAGTGATGTCCTGCAGCTGGGTGGTGCCAGCACCTGGGAGCCAATTGTTAAATATTTAGGGATTTTGCAAATCTGTGGTCATTTGAAAAAATAAATTATAATTTAATTATATAATTAATTAAATACATTATATTATGAATCAGAGGTAATAAATATTCCAAGTTCATTTCTTCCTAATTGTTTTGCTATGTTTTATTATTACCTATGTATTTTAGGTTCCTTATGTTTACTGTATCTGTATGGTAGAAATACACAATATGTGCTACTGAACATCTCTTCCCAACTCCATGTTCGTTGATGTCACATTGAGAGCTTGAAATTGGCCATGGAATTTCATCAGAATTGGCAAAAGCTAAAAATCAGGACTTGGTTTATTATTTTGTTGATTGTCTATACTTAAGAAAATAATGAAGCTATCAGTAATGCATATTAAACGTTAAAGTGTGTCATGTATGAAACCATTTCATAATGAATAGCATGAAAACAATGAGGAAATATTATTCCAGTATTCAAAAGCTAACATTTGTTAGAGACTATAGATAGCTGAATTAAATTAATATGAAGAGTACTTTCTATGATTATCTTAAAATTTATTTATCAATAAATGTAGAGAAAATTCAGATTAAAAATTAATGCAATATGAAACACAGGTAACAAATATGAGAAATTCTTCTAACATGTAGAAGTTAATTATGATTTTAAAAAATTTTCAGATCATACCAAGTGCCAGAATGAATTAGGAGGAAGAGATAAATTTTGAAAAGAAATAATGAATGAGCTTTTGGATTTTTGATAATCCAATTCATGAAGGAGAGTAAATCATATGAACACATTGAAAAAAATTATGTAAATTGCTTGCTGATTTGACAGAAAGTATCAACATTAATTAACATAACAAAAGTCATTATTTGCTACTAAGAAGGGAAACATTGATAGCAAACTGGGTAATGAGTCTTGTCAATGCAAGAATATTTGAAATTGGTCACTGCTCAAGTAAAATGGAAGTACCCTGAAATCTTACAGTTCACATGTTAATGACGCATGAGTTTTCCTAAACTTGATAAGAACCTAAATATTACATGGTATTACCATTGATGAACTGCAAAACCAAAAGAAAAATTTCCAAACTCCCAACAGTGATATTTTTTTTAGCCGTCCTAGAGGAAAGACTAATTACACTCTCCATTTTGCTATTAGAAAATAATATTATAAAATGATTTGTCATTTTATATAAAGAAGTAACCAAAGAGTATGCAGCCAAAAATAGTAGGAAAGTATGATTAGGGGGTTGCCTCCAGCAGTTTATTAATTTGAAAAGTTATATAACTTTTCTGGATTTTGTGATGTTTTGGGTATATGTCAACTTTATGAAGTTTGTAATTTGTTGTGATTTTTTTCTCATTCTAAATAAATATTCATCGTCGTAGCTAAAAAAAAAAAAAAAAGCCTAACCTATGTTTCAGCAAAGAAGTTGCTCGATCATTGGTTAGCAAATTATGTTCCAAAAAATTTCTTTGTTATTTCTTTTTTTTGTCTGGCTTATTAACATAAATGAAAATATCAACTAACAATCATGTAAAAACTATACTCATTCATTATGGATGCAAGAGTTCAGCAAAAACCAATGAAAGTGTTCTGTAAGAATCAATTGGCTATATGAAATCTACAATAAAGACTACTACAAATTTTATTATTAATTGGAAATTTGGGCCACATGTCATTTATATCAGTAACACTTATAATAAACTTGTATACATATATTTACACTGTATATATGTACACACACTGTTATTTCCAGAGAGCCAGTTGTTAAGCATTTACTAGCCCACCATAAGCCCTGGTGAAAAAATTATAAAGCTGGCAACTCACCTAGTATGTTTGCACTGAAAGGAGTTACATATTCTTTTGGAAGATTTGAGGAAGAATTAGTTTAGGTATATATGAAACTACGCAAATGATGAAACAAAAGAATTCATAATAATTCTCAACTCAAAGAAAAAACAAAAGTTGCCACAAGAAAGGAAATGTGATCCTGTCAGCTCCATGGTTTCACCTTGAATTTTTATATAGTCAGAAAAAAAAAGCATTGTTTACCTAAAATTTGAGGTGTAACTGTATGTTATTGATTGAAAGATGCACCATAATGAAAGAAAAAGTGCTGCCAATTGAGCTGTGACATGCTGTCCTTTCCCACGTTCTATTCTCAGAAATGTTAAAACCTGAAAAAAGTTCATGACCTGGAATCAATGAGAGGATAGGAGACAAAGAAAGGAAATGACTGTGTAACAGGAGGGATAAGAGAGCTGGAAAATCATTAGATGATGTTTACAACCAAAAATAAAAGATATTTTAATCATTATAAACATATTTCTTAAAAATATTGAGATAACTACTAAGCTGGGAATTGATGTGTTCTTTATAAGCTTTGTGGTATTAATTGTTTTAAATGTTTTGATTAAATAAGAAAATTAGATTTTTGAAATTACATGTTAAGTATCATCGTAACATCAATATTAGAAGAAAATCATGCCAAGCCCTCACTCCTTCTAACCACTTCATGGTTGTGGCTGGAGCTAGAACCTGACAAAACTAATAGATATTGGAAGTTGTCTTAGATTCCTAAGGCTACTGTAACCAAGTATCACAAACCGGGTGGCTTAAAACAACAGAAATTTACTGTCTCATGGTTCTGAAGGCTGACATCTGAATCAAGGTGCCAGCAGAGCCATGCTCCCTTCAAAGGTTCTAGGGAAGGATCCTTCCTTGCCTCTCCCTAGCATCTGGAGTTGGTCGGCAATCCCCAGCACTCCTTGGCTTGTAGACGCAGCATTTCAATCTCTGCTCCTGTTGTCACATGACCTTCTCCCTTGTGTGTGTCTCTGTCTCTGTGTGCAAATTTCTCTCCTCTTTAAGGACATCAGTCATATTGGATCTAGCCCCCCCCCCCCCATTCCAACTTGCCCTTGTGATGGTTTGGAGCTGTATGCACCCCAGAAAAACATGTTCTTAAAGCTAATCTATTCCTGTGTTGTAGACCCCTTGTGGGTGGGATCTTTTGACTCAGTTATTTCAGTTGAGGTGTGCACCAGGTGGGTCTTAAACCTCTTACTGGAGTCCTGTATAAGAGGATGAAAGACAGAGAAACACACAGAAGTTTAGAGAGGACACAAGCAGAAGCTCAGAAAGAAAGACACAGCAGCCAGAAGCTGAAAGCAACAAAATCCAGGAGAGAAGGACCAGCAGACGCCACCATGTGCCTTCCCATGTGACAGAGGAGTCCTGGATGCCAGCAGCTTTTCTTCAGGGAAGATATCATCCTGTTGATGCCTTCATTTGGACATTTTCACAGCCTCAGAACTGTAAGCTTATAAGCTAATAAATCCCCATTGTTAAAAACCAGCCCTTTTCTGGTATATTGCATTTTGGCAACTTTAGCAAACTAAAACAGATTTTGGTACCAGAAGAGTGGGGTGCTGAGATTGCAAATGCCAAAAATGCTGGAATAGCTTTATAAGTGGGTAAAGGGAAGATTCTGGAAGAATTGTGAGATGCTTGATGGAAAAGGCCTAGATGCCTAGATGCTTCAAAGAGACTGTTAGTAGAAATATGGACTCTAAAGATACCTCCAATGAAGCTTTAGACAGACATGATGGATATATCATTGCAAATTAGAAAAAAAGGCAATCCTTGTTTTAAAGTGGCAGAGAATTTGGCAAAATTGAGGACTGGGATGTCAGGGGGAAGGCAGAATTTGAAAGTGATGAGCTTGGCTAATAACCAAACTAAATGTGGGAAGTGCAGTCCAGCTTCTCCTTACAGTTTATAGTCCAATGTAAGAGGAAAGAGATAAGCTGAGAACTGAACTCCTGGGCACAAGGAAATCAGAAATTTATGGTTTGGAAAATTCTGAGTATCCAGGGAGCAAGTTGCTAGAGAGTGATGCTCCATGTGAGGGTTTAACCAGTCAGCCATTTCAGTGTGAGTCAGGATTGGAAATGCAGCTATCCAGAAATGATTGTCTGATGGTTGGGACCTCTGTGTGCTGCATGCAAAACTGACACGTTTTTTTGTGAGACCTGTATGAACTAATCACATCTTCAAAGACCCTGTTTCCAAATAAAGTCACATTCCCATGACCAGGGATGTGGACTTGAACATCTTTTGGGGGGGGAGAGGGGTGCAATTCAACCCACAAAAGATGCATTCTCTTCAATCTGGGTCCTCTTGAGCTCTGGATGTGGCCAAGAGTGCAGGCAGCCTGCCCCCACCAGAATGCTCTGTTCACCTAATGACATCATCTTCTGCTCCTTATTATCTCAGTAATTCTATCCACTCTATCTGCGCTTTCACTGAGAAAATAAATGAAAGCAAGGCCCTCTCAGTCCCCAATCCACTTAATTGTCCTGCCTTCACATTCTTTGGTGAAGACATAGTCCCCACATCTTAAACCTTTCCAGCGTGCATCTGTCTTTGGGTGGTTACTTCTGGAACGCAGGCCTTTGGAATTCCACTCCATTTATAAGACATATTTTATATGTTTCATATACTTCACTCCATTTGACCCCCACACAGTTGTTTTTCCACCCAAATGAGGAGCTTCCAGCCTGTCTCCTGAGAGGCCAACCTGGGCCTTCCCCCACACCCATGAGAGCCACTAGCTTCCTGGCCAACTGGGGAGGCTTGCAGAATGCCAAAGGAGGTGTGGGATGTACAAACAACATGCTGGTCAAATATGCAGTGATGATTTGGGGGAAGGACAGATGGGACAGGCTCACGGACATCTGATTGCCCTCAGGATCAGATGATACAGTCAGCAATTGGACGCTTTCCAGAAACTCGGAAGGGAGTCACCTGCAGTCACAAATCAACTCCAGAACCTTCCCTGGATCACATGAAGGCTCTGAAATAAACTTCTGACTCCAGCCAGATAAAGCCCCCTCCTCCACCATTTGCAGGGAGAATTACGGACTTTGTGTGGCATGCTTTTCATTTTGATTTATGACGGGGCCGTGCCCTTCTAACTGAGCCCTAACTTGGGGAATGACTAGTTCCTGGGCACTCTGGGCAGTCCTGTTCCAGGAACTCCCTCCAGGGTACCAAGGTGGCCTTTTCCATCCAACGTGTGTCAAGAATCAGATTTTAATGCTTCCTGTGCCTGGTAGCCCAGATTACTGGGGATGGCCACCATTTCAGCCTCCTGAAGCACGCAGGGTTCAGCCTGAGGGAAACTTGCAGTTACCAGCCAGCCTTTTCTCCCATCCAACAGGGAAAGCCAGGTCTTGCAGTGGAAGATGAAATCCTGTGCACCAATTTGTGATGCCAAAGCCATTCTGGGGTCTTGGAGTTTATACCAGCATTGCTGAAAGGCCTGTAGCTGAGGTGTGGAAATTGACACTCTGTGCCATGCACATTGGGTTACAAGGATCTTGGGCTAAGTGCACTGAGAACAGGGCTTGGTGCATAATAATTGCACCAATTGCAGTGTTAGTCTATATTTTAGCTTAATTACTTGTTTTTTAATTATTTGTGTTTTTTTTAAGTTACCTACAGTAAAATAGACTTTTGCTTAGTGTCCAGTTCCGCTACCCCCCACAATTCAGTTATAGAAGGGTTCCATCACCTCAACTCCCCCATGCTGCCCCTTTGTAATCAAACTCTCCCCACCCCCATCCTCTGGCAACCACTGATATGTTCTCTATCCCTCTAGTTCTCTCATCTCTAGAATGTCCTAGAAATGGATTCATACAGTATGAAACCTTTTGAGACTGGCTTCTTTCACTCACCGTAATGTCTTCGAGATTTAACCAAGTCATTGTGTGTGTCATCGCTGAATAGTATTGCAATATGTGGATATACAATGGTTTGTTTGTCTATTCACCCATTGGAGGACATTGAAGTTGTTTCCACTTTTTTGGCAATTATAAATAATGCTGATTTAAACAGTCATGGCCAAGTTTTTGTGTGAATGTAAGTTTTCATTTCTCTAGAGTAAATACTTAGGAATGTAACTATGGCTCATGTGGTAAGTATATGGTGAACTTTACAAGAAATTGACAAGCTTTTCCAAAGTGTCTACACCACTTTGCATTCCCAGCATTGTATGAGAGTGCCAGTTGTTCAGCATTCTCACCAGCACTTGGTATTGTCAGCATTTTTAATTTTAGCTATTTAATAGAGGTGTAGTGGTCTTTCCTCCTGGTTTTAATTTGCATTTTCCTAATGACTAATGATGCTGAACTTCTTTTTATGTGCCTATTTGCTATCCATGTATCTATTTTTGGTGACTTATCTGTTCAAATATTCTGCGCATTTTAAAAATTGGGTTGTTTGTTTTCTTTGTTGAGTTTTGAGAGTTCTTCATATATTCTAGATATAAGTCCTTTATCTAATATATGATCTGTAAATATTTTCTCCCAGTCTGTGGCTTGTCATTTCATTCCCGTATGAGTGTTTTTTGCATAGCAAAAGTTTTTAATTTTGATGAAACCCAATTTATGAATTTTTCTTTTCTTAATCATGCTTTTGATGTCATAGCTAAGAAATGTATGGCTAACTCAAGGTCATGAACATTTTCTCCTAAGCTTTTCATAGTCTTATATGGTCTATTTTGAGTTAATTTTTAAATAAGGTATGAGGCTTGGGTCAAAAGTTCGTGGTGGTTTTTTTTTCTTTTTTCTTTCTTTTTTTACTATGGTGTCCAATTGTTCCCATTGCTAGCCAATATTAATATTATTGTTTTAACCCTCTCTTTGTGTCAGTTTTTCTTTCTGAAGAGTACTTTTCTAAAACAAGAAAACCTATGTAAGATGGCCTACCCCTGTGTCTGGCATAGGGTTCATGGAAAAATAAGTAAATAAGCATTGGTTTAAAACCCACAGACTCATAGAAAAAACTGAAAAACAAAGCTAAATTCTAGACGAAGATCCATCACCTGAAATTAAACTCTGGAATCACAAGATGAAGTTTGCAACACTGATTTACAGCCACTGAAGAATAGCAATCACTGCCTTCCAAGCGGCCCCTCTCAAAACCCTTTTGGATAAGAAACCTCTTTGTCCTTATAGAAGCAAGGTTGGCCCCTCCACTCGTTCCAATCAGTGATCAGATTAGTCATAGTAACATGAATTGACTTCAGCAGAATTTCAAAATGGTCCTCCTCAGCAGTGGCGGCTAACTTGCGTGGGCGTGCGTGTAGACGTGTGTGCAAAAACAGGATGTGTGTAAAACACACACCTACCAGTCTTCAGCTGTGCTATTCCTCTCTGAGCTGCAGTCATGTGTACAATTTACCCTGGTGCTTTCGGGAACACAGAAACCCATCCAACAAAGAAACTCATTTACTTTCTGACATGCTTAATGTCCTCATTTAATGACCCTCTCCTATCACACTCAGCACCTAAATTATAGGGCAACCCAGGCAATTAAACTGTAGGATTTCAGACTGCACTCCTCTCAGGAGCTGGAGCCCAGGTCGCCATACAGCTGCCCTCCAGTGCTCACATGAGAACCAGCCTCGGAGGGAAGCTTTCATCCCCCGTGCAAGCTGCGAGCCCAGGCTTTCAATTAAAATAACTGTCTGCGCCACCTTGTTGTCCCAGATCACTGTCTCCTGGGACTTTCAGCAACAGGAAATATTATTCTGAACGTATGATTGCTCATGTTGAAGGCAAAAAATGTCTCTGAAGTGTTTATGTCATATAGGATCATTTTCCATAGTGGTCCATCGGGATGAAAGTAGTTAGGACCAGGATTTCACAAATGGGTCCCCAAACTTGCTCCTAGGCACAACTGGGCTCAGAGTGCAGTAGACTAGGCAGGTGAGCTTCTGTGATGGTTATGTTCCTGTGTCACCTTGGCCAGGTGATGGTGCCCAGGTGTCTGGTCAAGCAAGCACTGGCCTAACCATTACTTCAAGGACATTTCATGGCTAGTTAATAAACCAGAAGGCTGGTTTATTAAATCATCAGTTAATTGATTGCATCTGTGGCTGATTACATCAATGAAGGGTGTGACTCTTGCAATGAGAGAATTCAATCAGCTGGATTTAATCCAATCAGTTGAAGACTTTTAAGGGAGAAAGAGAGAGACAGCCTTCTCTTCTTAGGCTAGCCAGCGAAGCGTTTGCTGAGGATTTCATTGAACACCTTTATCGGAGTTGCCAGTTTGCTGCCTGTCCTATGGAATTTGGAACCATGCATCCCCACAGGTGTGTGAGACACTTTTATAAAATCTCCTATTTACACATAACTCCTGTTGGTTCTGTTTCCCTAGAGAACCCTGACTAATACAGCATGTAAGGAAAAGTGTGACATTACATCCAGGCATTAATTACAAATTAATTAAAGGCAAAAGCAAAATGCTGATGTCCAGAGCCTGCAGGCAAGACATCCAAGGAAAGAGTTATCACTTGATAACTTTCTAGGAAGCATTTCATAGCTTTGATCCAGTGTGTATTCAGTAAATAAAGAATGATCCCTGAATAAACAAGACAGTTGAAAATACAAATTTTTGACAAAATGAAACGTAATGTCACATTCTAAGACTGAGATCCCAGTTTGTAAATGTGGGAAACAAAAAAATAGATGTTTCAATGAGACAAAATAGAGAAAAACAGGTTATAAAAATTAGCACTCATAACAAGACAATATAGTTTAAAATCTTGTAATCTCATAATTTGATTTTCTAAAAATACATCAGAGTGAAAAGGAGAGCCTTCCTGGGAAAGCAGAAAAACTGGCAGGTAGCAAGAGTTCTGTATTTCCTGCTCCAAACTTTGCCTGATTTTATTCTGAATCCTCAAACTCTTTACCTGACTCTAAAAAGGGTAAGGTTGCTACTTTGGGGAAAAAGACTCTTCAGAAGCTATAGAAAAGCTTTAGTAATGATAGCCGTGATTTCCTTGTGGAATTATGGCCATCATTTGTCATATGATCTGGTCTTGCATGAATTAGTTACTCTTGAGCCTTAGTTTCCTCTTGTATGAAATGGGAATAAAAATTCCTGTCTTATATAGTTGTTGTGAGGTCTGAGATAACATATGTAAAGCATTTAGCAAAGGGTGCCTTGGCATACTGTGAAGAGTCAACAAAATTTAGCTAGTATTATTGTTATTATTTGATGCTACCTTGAAAACTTCAAATTGGGAAATGGTGTATTATCTTGTGAGCTGATGACTGATCTAATAAATGCCAACTCTAATTCCTTCTCTTTCCCTTTCTCTTTCTTACACACACACACACACACACAAATACACACACAATGCATAGAACTGACTTTGATTACAAGTCCTTAAGCACTAGAACACCTGATTTCTTTTGGCCAATACTTGCAAAATAATAGTAATCACTGTAAAATGATTATTAGTATTATCATTTCACACTGAACTTAAGTACTGATGGAATTTACAAGGGACATGAACAAGATGACCTGAAGTTCATACACAGCTGTGTTTGCTCTAAACAAAGAAGCAGGGGTGAAAAGAGAGAAAATAAAAAGATGCTACAGGGTTAAGGACAAGGGGGGGAAATAGGCAATGGACTCTACCCCTACATTTTGAGCTGACTTGTCTGAGGGAAACTCAGGCCATTTCCTCCACCAAGTGCTGGGAGAAACGCCATCAGCTGCCTGGCTCACAAGGCAATTTAGAGATCTTAATGGAAAACAACCCTCTGCCTGGTGCAATGGCAGCCTGCCGTAGTTGATAGCATGTAATACAAAACACATTTGTCATTTTTCCTTATACCTAAAAAAATAAATATCCAGGGGGCCGGGGAAGCTCCACTACAGTAATCTGCTTTGGTGATGTGTCTCGAGAAAGAATGCACACCCAAGGGCTGGCGTGAAAGATGTATAAAGCAATCAGCCAAGTGAAACAGCTAGAAAAGACCCACCACATTGGAATGGGTTGGAAAATGGCAAGTGGTATGGGTGAAGGAACCAAATGAAACCCTTGAGAATCATATCGTTTTATTCAGATTGAGTCATTGTGGCAAGATGGGGCGGGGTAGGGGGACAAGTCAAAATCCATTACGTAGGAAGCACACACAGCTATAGTCACCGTTTTATAGGTTTCATGAGAATGTGCATAAAAGCCACATTTCTGAATGATTTGAAGCAACACCTTACCCTTCACATCTTTGGCAGAGGAGGGAGGCATCTCCGATCGTAGAACTGCTGGAAGGCTCTTGGCCACTGTGGAAAACACAAGGGATCAAGTGGGGCCACTGTGATGGTCAAAGGATGGGGCAGGGGGCGGGGAGATTCACTGCCGTCTGTGGTGCCCCAGGGAATGCCAAGCTTGTCTCTCTTGAAGTTGTTGCCTGGATTCTCCATTTCCCTGGCTGGAAAACGAGGCTGAAAATGCTGCCTTTCCACTTAATGATTGAAGGGATGCTCTTGGGCATTCTTCCAAAGGGCCCATGTTAGTTCTGACCGGGACTCCAAGGGAAGCAGTGGGGACTGGGGGGAGGGGAGACAGTACTTGGCTTCTTCAAATACGAAATTCACAGGTTTAGGAGTGTATTTCATTACTCCCTTCTCCCCTTTATGATCTATATGTCTCTTTCATTAAACATCCCCCTCTCAAAAATCTTCATTGAACCTAAAATTCTAACCTATACAACCTTTCAAAATGACATGATCTAAATGTGCGCTTCCTTTCATTTAACTGAAAGCCTAGTCCTACCCCTGTAAATTGTGAAAGTAAAATAAAATAAGCCTGAAAAAGGAATTTCAGCTTTTTGAAGTGCAGGGAAGTATGATATGACCAAAAATAAAGAGTTTTGCTAAATCTGCTTTTGATTTAGCATGAATACTAATAGATCTACTAAGAATATTAATAGAGAAAAAATTAATGGTTTTTCAACTATAAAGGTGTGTTCATGTAATAAAGTAATTCTAATAGGAGTTGTTTATAGAAGCAAAAGATTCCAGAAGTTTTAAAAACTTTCTCTTAAACAAAGCTCAAGTCCAAAATGAAATAGAAAACAAAACTACAGAATATTACAAAATAAAAGAGAAAAATATATGTATCAGAGACTGTGGTACAGCTAAAACAATACTCTGAGGAAAATTCATAACCTTACATACTTAAATTAATTATATATGCACACAACTCAAAAAATTAGAGAGCAGTAAAATAAATCTGAGGAATAATAGGGAAAGAGTGATCAAGAAGAAAGAAGAAAACAGAAAAATTTTTAAATAGCCAAATAAAGAGAAAAAATAATTTGGTGTTTTTTTTTCAGAAAATAAGAGTAAATTTAATAAACCTTAATTAAACTAGTCAAGGAAGAAAGAGGAAAAAAATCACAAAAAGAAGGAAAAAATTGGAAATGGGAAAAAATCTTAGCTATAAAGGAAATTTTTTTAAATAATGAATGCTGATGCCACTCCACTCTACAAAAGTAAATGTGAAAACCTAAATGATTTTCTAAGAAAATGTAATTCCTGAAAATAAGCATCAAAAGAGATAGAAATAGAAATAAAACCATTTGCATAATATAAGTTTTTAAAATTATCAAAAAGTTATTTTCCCTGCTGATTTTGTAGATTAATTGTGCCAAGCATCTAAGTACAGATACCTTCACTATTGTTAAAACTACTATGTTTAAGGCTATGAATTTTTCTCCATAAAGAAAGAAGGAAATCTTTCAAATTGTATTTTATTTAAAAATTTTTATTTTGGAATACTTTTAGATTTACAAAAGAATTGCAGAGAGAGTGCAGAGTGTTCCAATATATCCTTCTCTTAGCGTCCCCTAATGTGAACATCTTATATAACCAGAGTACATTTGTCAAAACAAGAAATTAACATTGGTACAAAACCATTAACTACGCCACAAACTTTATTCAGATTTCACCAGTGTTTTCTCTAATGTCCTCTTTCTGTTCCAGATACAATCCAGGATACCACATTGCATTTAGAAAATTATTTTTATGGAGCAAAAAGTCATATATTTATAACAAAATTTGACAACAGCTCCCCAAAGAAAAAATAGAAGTCAATCTAACTCATGACTATAGTTCCAAAAGGTTCAATTAATCCAGCCATGCTATGAAAGAAAAATATACTATAGCCAACTGGAATTGAATCCAAGATGTGAGAAGGCTCCAACTTAGGAAATCTGTTAGTTTAACAGAGAGTAGGTCAAAGGAGAAAAACTAAATTATATTTTCCAAATATATTATATTTTATATAATTTCCAAATAAATTATATTTTCCAAATATATTTTCCAAAGATATAGAAAAGGCATTTATTAAATTCAACATAATTCATGATTTCATATCTTAAAAAAACAGAAACAGGTAATCACTTAAGATGATTTTTCACACACACACACCAGCATATTCTTAATAACAAAACACTGGAAGTACTTCTAAAGTCAGGAAAAAGGCAAGGATGCTCAGAATTACTACAATTATTTAAAATTATACTGGAATTACTAGCTAATGTAATTAGGCAAGAGAAATAAAGTGCATAAAATTGGGAAGAAAGTGTTTCATTATTTACATATAACACAATTGTATGCCTCAAGCACACACACACACAAGAATCAACTGAAAATGATTATAAGGGAATTTAGTAAGATTGTTGCTTACAAGATTACACAAAAATCCATAATTTTCTTGTATGCAAGCAAAAACTCACTGGAAAATATAATGAAAGAAAAGAATTTTAAAAAAATAGATACCAAGGAACGTAAGTGAAGACCAAAATAAGGGAAAATCTGATTCATTATTGGGTAGAGAAACTCAATGTTGTTTGATGGCTATTTTTCTCTAAATGAATGTGATCTCAAGAAAAATACCCTTGTTTAAAACAATACGAGTGACTGCTAACTTCACAGGGGAAAAATAAACATTTAAATCATCTACAGAAAAATTATGAAAATTCAATAAGAGAAGATCAGCCCTACCACATATTAGAATACCCTAAATCTGTAGTTTGATTTTAGTACACAAATAGTCAAAGACATTAGTGGACCTATGTAGTGAGTACAGAAGCAGATCAAATGCATATGGGACTTTAATATATGTTAAAAGCAATATTTCAAATCAGGGCAAAGGGGGGAGATTATTTAAAAATAAGCTGGGGAAAAAATACAGACCAAAAAAAAGAAAAACAAAAAAACAAAAAAACACCAGCAGACAAATAAATGAGTTGGGGCATCAGGGTGGCAAAATATAATGTAGCTTTCCTGATCTCATTCCACTTAACCAAAACCTAATGGATGATGGATCTTGCTGAAAATGCTTTGCTGTGGTCAGAGCTTGCAAGATGTCCTAAATGTCTGTGCTGTCTGAGTTGTATGACGGGAGCAGTGACCTGCAGATGGATGTGATGCCTGGCAAGAGTGACCTTCCTCAGATGGACAATAGAAGAGAATAGGGGAGTGACTGCACAGTTGGAAGAACAGGAAAAAGTTTCTGCAGACTGTTAAAGCCTCTTTTCAGGAACGTCCTGAAACATGTATGCCTTTGACTTTGTTTCTAATCCAGATTATTCTCCCTGCATTGGGGAAGATCTTTCATATCTGCTTCACAGTAAGGAATGGTTTTGCAAGAGTAAGTCATGACCCAGATAAACTGCCAACAAAAAGCCCACTGATATTATCTGTGTATTGAGAAAAAAAAAAAAAAAAAGCAAAATGTCCACCTTAGGACACAAGGTGTCTTTGAGTTATTTGGGCTGGAAGCCTATTGAGAAAAATTTGAAAATGCCAACTTTGTGAATCTATTCAAGCTATAGTTATCAAGCACTAATTATTTGTGTAAGATGGAGTTTTCATTATCTCAATAGGATGAACAAATGCCCCCAAAAATATATATCACAAATACTATATCTTAAAATGTGTTTCCAAGAACATCTGAAATTTTGTTTGTACATGTATCTTGATCATTTATAAAGCTACTATGATCTACAATTCAAAAGAATCCATGGTCATGAACATTTTAAAAATTAAGACCAATTTAAAAATAAGATGCCTTTAACAATGTTTCAAGTGTAAACACTAAAATGTATGTGAAAACACAAAGAAAAGAAACTATTTCTAACACCCTTATGTATTAGGGAAATTTTCTGTTTTGCTCCCTATTTTTCATTTAACTTGTCAGGCAAAAGATTAGTTGAACTTCATATTATGAGAACTCATAGTGAAAATTGTCAGTAAAAGGAAAGCTGTACATCTTGAACTAAAAAAAAAGACTTTATGAACAATTTTGCCATCCACTATTAAATGTTTTAAACTTGCAGAAATCCACTTAGGTATCTGATGTGTCCCTCTTCTCCTCTAATTAAAGCTTGTTATTCCAGCATTTGAGATAATAAAATTCCTTGTTCTGTGAAAAAAAAAAAAAAAGCTGATAGATGATGAGAGATTCAAACACACTTAAAAGATGGAACTGCCAAAATGCTAGACAAAAACTTGGAAACATTTTTAAAAATCCTCTGAATGTTTTCAAAAGGACCTTCTTCACAAGACCCAAAATCCTGACAAAATAAATAAGAGTTATGACTCTGCTCACATAAAAATCAATAATTTCTGTTTAGAAAAAAGTATCATAAAGAGAGTCCAGAAATAAATGTCAATCTGGAAGGGAATATTTGTCACAGATAGGATAAAGGATTGACTTCCATAAAATGAAATGATCCATTGAAATTCCATAAGAGAAGACAAATAGCAGAGGAAAATAAGTAATTTGTTATGTAAAAAGGAATACAAGTGCAGCCAAAACGCAATAATAATTAAATAAATTTGATTTAATGCAAAAGAATAAAACATAACCTTTCAAATTGGTGATGAAAAAGACAAGTTTGGTTTTGCATATCAGTTGATGAAACAGGATTTCATTCAACAACTGTGAAGGGCACAACTTCTTGGGAGGGAAATTTGGCAGTATTGATGGTTTGACCCAGTTGACCTGGGATTTTATCCTTCTGGATACTCCCAGAGATGTGGAAAGACATTAGGTAGAAAAGGGTTTTCTGCAACAATGATTCTAAGAGAAAAATGACCCAAACAATCTAAGTGGCCACCGGTTTAAGAGACTGGGTAAGTAAACTGTGGTACGTCCAGACAATGGGAAATGACATGGTAGTGAAAATGAATGAGGGAATGACACCATTTTTATAAAGGGGGGAAAAAAAGCAAAAGGAAACAAAATATTGTTTAGAGATTATTACATATGGAGGAAAATGATTTTTATAAAGCAAGAGGATCTACAGGAACCACTATGATTTGGGGCAGGGTTTGGTTCTGAGCTGGGTTGGTAGGGACAGTCAACAGTTTAGGTTTTATTACTGGGTCGATAATGACGGACTCCCTATATATTCTGTTGTATCTATCAAATACTATGTAGTAATTATTTTAGGAACAAGGCTGACAGCATTGGCAGTGGCCACGCACTTTCTCTGGGGTTGGAATCCTGGGTTGACATCTACAGGCTGGTAAGTCATTCTTCTTATGGGTTTTTATTTCTGCATCTGTAAAATGGACATAATAATTGTATCCACCTCATATGATTGTGGAGAGAATTAAAAATATATGTACAAGCATGGAGCATGGTATCTTGCATGAATAAGACCACAATAAGGCTCAGTCATTATTGCAGTTAAGGAATGACCTGCAAACTACGCCATGTGCAACATGCTCCATCTCTCCCTTTTCTGTAGAAGGTGGGGGAGCTCAGTGCAATATGAGCTCCTGGAATATTTGTGCCCACCCGAATCTGGCAGTAATGACCCTTCCAGAAAGGGGGACTCGACTGGGAAGTGAGGATGGGAAGGAGTCTTGGTTTTCATTGTACAGTTTGACATTTTTTTTCACCCTGTGTATATGAATTACTTTTTTAATTAAAACAAAATCTAGCGTTAAGGGCAGTTACAAGCTGAAAGAGTTCCTGCTCAGGCTAGGAGGAATTCTGCATGCTCACAGCCTTTCTCTCTGCCCAGTGATGCTTAAGCTATCATAATCACACCGCTTGATGTCATGCCAGTTCCCTGGTGTTGACAGACTTCAACTCAAAAGTCCCTTTATTAGACCTCGTCCCCCGGCAAAGCTTGCAAATTGCTCTGATCTTAGCAGACAAAGCCATCCCTCATTCTCGGGATCTCCAGAGTATCCTACACAATAATGTAAGAATTGGTGAAAATTACCTGAGATAAAATGTCCTTTAGAACATCAAAGTCCCTGATTTCCAGGCTGTAGGCTGCAGGTATGTGACAGGCTTGACAGGCCAGATGGACGGCACAGATAAAGCAAAAAGTGAAACTGTCCAGCCGCAGTGCCTCGTTGGATCTGGCACTAGGGTTTCTGTGACAGGGGATTAATGTTATTCTCGGAGGCGTGAGCACGGCATTTTGCTTTTACCTTTAAACCCAGGTAATCAGCAGCAGACACAAATCAGAGAAGGGGGCCCTTAAGCCCTCTGCAAGCTGGAAAGCCTCTCTCCTGCTGGGTTTGTTTAATTCTGAATGGGGTCGTTTCACACGAAAGCACAGATTTTTCCAGATACTTTGGCTAAGTTCTTTATTGCTGATTTTATTTAGGATGTGAGCCTTTTTCCCTTCTCACCATCAATCATCCTTGCACATTCAGGAACAATTGTGGCCTTACCTGTGTGGTTGTAAAGTCACCACTTTCCTCAACTGACGTAAGGATCATATATAAATAGCATAGCCCAGATGGAAACTTGCAGGCGTTATCCAAATAGCATACACACACAATCGGCAACAGACATTGGAAGTTTGAATATCCTCTTAGAGGGAAATGGTGGTCTCTTAGAATTCACAGAGACATTAACGCGCCAGTTTGACTGTTTTATATTTTATCATATAACAAAAATAAATGTGAAACATTTTATAATTAATCACTGGACAAAAAAAGATAGAGTTTATTTATTTATTTATTTATTTATTTATTTATTTATTTATTATTGAATCCAAAGGAATCTTGATGTGAGAATAATCTGTAAATGCCTCTGACCCCCCAATAGCCCTGGGAATTCTTTTTCAGGGCAATCAAGGAATAAAATCGACTGGTTCCCAAACAGTCAAATCCAAACCTGTACATTCAAGACGATGCTGGATGCCCTTTACAGTGACGAAGTTTTCTGATATTCTTGGAATTGCAAGTCCAGAAAACTCATTCAAAAAGGAATCTGATTACTTTTTTCATGGTGCCAAGACTCCTCTTCACTAAAAATGGTATTACCAAAGATGATTAATTTTTTGCCAGACCTGAAGATTTAGCATGGTTTTCAAGCATGAAACCCACCCTCAAAGAACAAAGATTTGCCACCTTGGAGGAAAGTTAAAAGAATGTGCCAATCATCCTGAGCCACAAAACGATCTGTTTTTCAACTTAGAAGACACATATTTAACGTTCATGAACTAGCCTCTCTCAGAAAGATCTTCTCTCTTTTCGTCACCTCCGTTAAGATTCAGCCAGGGCTAAATCTCTGGAGTAGAACCTCCATCTCAGAAGAGCCCTCCTAGCAGGACGACGTTCATGTTTTACATGAGGGCTGTGTGTTTCTCAGCATTGGTCTCCTGACTTAGGGGGACACTTGGGAGATAAGTGGTCCACAGTGCAAACAGCATGTTCCTCTGTTTTGGGGGCTCTGGAATCAAATCCAGCAAAAGGCTGAGCGGTGCTGGGATCTGGAAAGAGCTTAGTAAACTGCCTTGCCTCAGCCAAGCCACACTTAGCCATTGTCCCAAGGTCCTATGGAGTCACTTTAGAGGGTTCGAGTGACCAAAAGTTGTCCTGGTCCCCCATGCCTGACTCTGGCAGCCCAGGGAGGCCCTTAGACATCACCAAGGGAAGCAGGAGAGAGAGCCGTGCCAGAGAGGCGGGAGGAAGAAGGGCCTGGAAAGTCATAACTTCCAAAGTATGATTTAACAAGTAGCTAGAGAGCAAATTTCAAAGTGTTATATGTGACAGTTCCATGTCTAGAAACTAAAAAAAAAAAAAAAAAATTATGTAACAATTCAGTAGTCATAATCCTTTTTTTTTAATCCTATCTTGTCTGTTGCTACCCATCCCTGTCATTTCATCACTGTCTCAATCTTCAGGGATATCTGGGCAGTGACCACCCTCACTTGTTCATATCAAAAAGGGGTGTCAACGTTATGGGGAATGGGGAATGGGGATGCATCTGGTTGATGTTCTTGAAGAGGCTCCTGCCTCTGGGTTTTGGGACTTATCTGGCATAGGAGGATTTAAGTTTCTAAAAATTAAACTTAGTGAGTGAAACTTTCAAACAGTCTCAGATAGGGACCTGGGTTTTCTTTAATATTTTCGGGACTACTGTTGATTAGGGCTTGGCATAGTGAGCATTTGGAATGTCTAGATGGAGCTTGCATAACAGAAACCTCCAGGATAGCCTCTCGACTCTATTTTAAACTCACAACCTTTAAAGGAGCAAAAGTTGGGCATGCCAGAACCCACCCCTCAGCCCCCACCCCAACTGTGTATTTCAGAAGGACAGCAGGGCCTCAGGAATTACAAGACTGCTCTAGTTTTTGGTTCATGGTCAGGTTCACTTCTAAGACCCCAATTGGAATAACAGTTTACTTACCAAATGTAACTCTGAACCCAAAGCATCAGCAGCAAAATGCTGTCTTTTCCAACTTGGAAGCTGTTTACTTTACTTTCATGTTTCTTTCTTTCTATTGCCTCCAAATCACTCAGTTTCAGGAACTTGCATTTCAGAATGTTTAGCAATGTCTTCCTAAATAACTGAGGCACATGTACGCTTCTGATTCTAAACCTGTTTTAACAAAGAGAAGAGAATGATTATCTGGGGATGGGGTGGGGAGTGGAGGGACAGTGGCTGTGCCATCGAGTGGTCAATTATTATGCTTTACAAGTAACCCATGCTTCGTAGAATTTTCTTGATGTATCAAATATAGTTTTCAAAAGAGAATAAAGGGGAAAAAAAGAAATGCTCTTGATTCCTCTAAAATAAAAGCTGTTCTGTGACCACTGCCTGCACCCATTGCACAGATGAGGTAATTGAAGCACAAGGCCAAGCAGGCCACATGGCTGAGAACGGTCTGTGTGAGCCTGGGACTTGTTGCTGGCTGACGCAAAGCTGATATGCTTGCAGCTCAGCTGAACTCGCTTTGAGGGAACCAAGTATTGGAAAAACAGACCCGCTTCCTTTCAGTCAGTGACACAGTCTGTTTGTTTCTGTTTTTGTTTTTAGGCTCCCATTGCGGACAATTTCGAAAAGGTAAGTAACCTGTCAAACAGAACAGGATTGTGAACCAAACCTGGGACAAATCTTCATAATTAAAAAAAAATTTTTTTAAACAAAAAGGGTAAAGAATATAGGGGAGAAAACTGCACCTGCAATTTCGCTATTATACCTTAACAATTTTCTATTTTTGCAAGCTCTTTTACATTTTTTCACCTTTATTCTACTACACATGTAATGACAATGTATATATAATTTTACTGTCTTCTCTTTTAAAAAATGTTATGTCATGAATATTCTCCCCCATTTCTAGCATTTACTTGATGCTTCTTTTCTGAATACAAGTCTGTCAATTTGATCTATCGGCATTTGGCTTATTTTCTGCATTGCCACAATTACATGATACACTCTGATCAACAACTTTACACATAACTGTCTCTCTCCTATGATAGCTTAGGATAAATTCCCAAGGCGGACATTAATCAAACAGTATGGAACATGTCATGATCCCCAGTACATAGCACCAAATTACTTTTTCAAAGTTATTTGAAAAAGCGCCACCACCAAAATATCCTTTTTATCACCAGCTTGCCAACCCTGAGGGGTCTGGCTCCCAAATAATAGTAACTGGTTTGCCTGATCACTCACTTTTCAACATGTTACGTATTTTCTAAAAATGATTAAAGTGAAAAACAATAAAGCATCAAAAAATAACACGGAACTTAGATATGATTCTAGTTCTAGAACTTTCAAGCTCAGAAAGACCCAGGGGAGGAGGGAAAGGAGGAGGCTCTTCACCCTCATCCTTTGTTTAACACAAGAAAATTCTGAGACTCATTTGCCCGAGTCACACATCAGCTAGTAACAAAACACAGTGGACAAACTCCCCAGACCTGCCGATGCTGTCTCCCTGATGGGAAGCCCAGAGCACACGGGAGGCTCAAGACCTATTTATTTCCTTATCAGGCAAAAGCCCCTGAGTGAGTGGACCCCCGCTGCCCACCCCCTCACAAAGAGAAATCCACGCACAGTGATTTCCGGCCACTGGAATTAGAGTGTTAAAAAAGACTTTTGAAAGTTGCTGCAGACAGCTGCAAGTTCCTGGACCCCACTCCACTTGGAGCCTTCTCTCCTTCCTCCTCCAGTCCTGCCTTCTGGTTTTAATTAAGACCTTGGAACTCCCTAGCACAGATACAAGTCATTTAAAGAATGGCTTTCAAGTCAAATCTCGTAAGAAAAATGACTCTTGGTTTCCAGCCGCTAACTGTCATTAGACCCGCATTCGTCCCTGGGAAATTAGCAACCTAATTCTTTCCCCGGCTGTCATTTCAAAATGAAAAAGCATTCTTATTTGCCATTCAAGAAAAAGTACAGCAAGCCCAGCAGCAGGTGGATAAGCTAATGAAATATAATTAATGGTGTTCAACAGACTCTGGTTTCATATTTACTTGCATGTCTCTAGATGAGGCAGCTGGGTGATGAGTATCCTGCCATTCGCAACTGCACTGCCCATGCAACATGCAGGTGGGTCTGTGGTCTGCATATGATGCAGAGAGACGTGTGTCTCAAAAATGACCTCAGTGTCCCCAGGGTTGCTCAGGGCTGCCTTCCTGCTGAATACACTGAACTAGTACAAGATATCCATTCCACATAGGGCTCAGAGGAAACCTACTCTGTATATATCTGGGTCTCCTAACAGAAACTGAGAGCCCACATTTTCTGATAAGTGAGGCAGTTTACAGGTATTAATGTAACAAATCCTCTGCTACTCTCCCTGATAAGGAAACTGAGGCTGAGAGTGGTATGCAGCCCACCCGAAGTTGATGGGGGAGCTGAGGTTTGTATACGCTGCTTTTAGGGGGGTTGTCATTCCGGCTCAGCTTCTCAGGCCCCTCCAAGAGCTCCTGCCAATGGCATTTAACCTGAATCCAATCGAGGATGCCATGAGAATAACAGGCAGACATTCTACAAGGTAGCTGGCTGCATCTGTTTAAAAAAAAAAAAAACAGCCAAAGCTATGGGGAAAAGTGTACGAGTGGGGAGGGGGAGCAGGATGGCTGCTTTAGATTAAAGAGGCTGAATAGATGTTACCTATCTCCTTAGATGATACTATAGTACAGCAGATATTATAGTTCAATAATAATACTGTACTGTTAGTTTTAAGTGTGATGACCATGCTGTGTCATGTATAAGAATGTCCTTAATTTCAGGGAATGCGCGTTGAGGTCTAAAGACCTTATGAGAGAAGGATCATGGAATCTGCAACTTGTTTCCAAATGGTTTGGCAAGAAGGCACACCCATGCAGAGATAAAGCAAATATGGAGTACTGTTAACTAATAGTTGAATCTTGGTGGTGAGTACACACTGGTTCATTGTATTACCTTCACCTTTTCTGTATGTTTAAAATATTTTCTTAATTAGTTGGGGAGAAAATAGATGTGGCTGGTAATTATTTTGGAATGTGCTGACTAAAAAGAGACACACAACCACAAACTTAGAATTTTAGGACCAGAAGGAACAGGAGATATCCTAGAGTTCAGCATCATTCATTTTAAAGATGAGACAAGTAAACATATTTAATAACAGTTTAAAGCAACATAGTGTTAGAAATATTTCCACAAAGAGCTTATTTATCCTATGAATGGTCTTGATCATTTTGATAAAGTTGAAAAAAATAAAATTTAGATGATCCAAATATTTTACCAATCATTTTCTAAATGTTTAACAATGGAATAATACTAATGGATTATCGAACAGGAAAAAGGGGATTTGTGGATTCGACACATGTTACAAATGAAAGTGAAGGGCTGGAAGAAAGTGGGAGCATTCAGCTCCCACAGATTCGAGTTTCATTCTTCATGATTCTTGCGGTGGGAAGGCAGAACATGTTCCAAAGCCAGGAAAAGGAGACGGAGCCAGGGTGGGATGTGACGGTTTTAAAGAGTACTTCTGCTTTCTTTCCATCAATGCCTCAAGCTGGGGTAAGGAGCTCTGGGAGGCAGGCTCCAACGAGGATGGGCCAAGGCGCCTTCTCCGCAGTCATCAGCTGGGCATTCCTGGCTGCCAGCCTTTTCCACCTGCCGGATGTGCTCGTGGGGTCTGTGCAGCATCCAGGGCTCATGCCCACCTCGAGGACCAGGGTGGACAGAGGAATGAGCGGCAGGGATCTGCAAGTCATCTATAATGCCACGTCCCCCGTCCATCTCTCCATCATGCTCCTGAGCGCTCCCTAAGCCACCTCCCCAAGCCCCCTTCCCCCCCACTCCAATGACTGCCAGTCACCAGAAGGCGCCCAGCTTGGCAGCTCTGGTCCCCAACAGATGCACTCCAAGGAACGGGGAAGCCAGACATAATGGCTAGAACTGTTAGCTCACCCCATAGTCGTCACTCAGATATTTTAAAGCTCCCCGGATGCTGTCCCAATTATGCCTCTGAGAAATTGCCCAGGGGCATCTCCTGGAACGGGGGCAAGAGCCAAGCTGACGGCTTGTAGAGTCTGCTCCCCAAAGTTTCTCATTCCTTCCACGTTTCACTGCTTGGCCTTTGGGCAGCTAGAACCAGCACTTCAAGAGTGTGTACATGAATTCCTCGTCAGATCTAACCACTCTCACAGTATATTTTTGTGTTTCCTAATGCTCTTTATCTTAGATACGATCTAAGCCAATAAATTAGGTTTTAAGCCATTCATGCACATCATAAGCTAGATATTCAATTATAAATTTGCATTCATGTTAAGTGACATCCCTTTATTAATTTATATTAAAATATAAAAATTTATATTAAAATTAGCTAATTTATATTAAAATTGATATTAAAATATAGATTTATTTAATTGATACAGATGCGATATAAATAAAAATTCCTGGAAAGATGTGAATTAGTAAGAGATGTTTACAAAAACCGACAGGTATTCTTTCAGTCACCACGGATACATCATAATATTATTTTCTGCAGGTACCAAATACTATAGCAACCACCACCAACAAATTTGTAGCAATTAACCTTGGGCACTTAAATATTGAATCTAGTTCTGTTACTTAATGGTCTTTCTTCAGGCTTTAGAGGTGCACATTAGGAATCTCCGGAAAGATGAAGTCGGATGGAATAAGGCTTTCTACATTTGGGGCATTTTACTTAGTAAGGCCAGCAAAACTTCCAGGGCTGAACCTGACCTTAGGAGGTGTCAGGGCCCGGGACGCCTCTCCTTCCACATTCTTTCTGCTCAGAGGGCTGAATGCGGACCCTGGGAAACGGGCTCTCACTGCTGCAATAACCAGCTGGGGTCTCCATCCCCATCCCCCTGTCCCCACCCCCTGCTTTGAGTTTTCCCAGTTACTATATGAATCAAATTACGGGCACCTCTGATGGGTTTCCTGTGAAATAACAGATCTAACTGTAACCAAATATTACCATCTCGGAAAAACCTTATGCAACCAGCGAGGACTCTTCGTTCTCAGGCAACAGAGAAAAAAGCCTCTTTGTTTTGAAGCTGAACACCTGGAACACGTTATCCCGGGAGGCCTTCCCCGGCCCACGGTGGAGCGGGGCTCCGGACGACCGGGTCTCACCCCCGTTTGCAGAAGGCCATCCCGCCCAAAATGCTGCCTCCTGGTTTATCAGACCCCTGTCCTTCATCAGACCACTGACCTTGCAGGCTCCTGGATACAAGGGGCAGAGGGTGTCCTTGACCAGCATGGACAGATGACACTTGCGAGAACCACAGAAGATTCCTCCCCTCCCTTAAGGAGACCAAAAGAGAAAGGGATAAGGGTCCTGGGAGATAGGAGCCTTGAAATCTACCCTCTTGTCCTTGCCTGCTGTCTTGGAGCAGTTAGTACTGGATAAGAATGTGGCCGTGTTTCTGTGGGAATAGCGGGCATTTGGCATGGGACCAATCAGTGCACACGTCTGTGGATGGCTTCTTTTGGAACCCAGTGAAATTCCACATTTCCACCTCTGCTACAAAACATTTACTTTCCAGAAGAAATTCTTGCATTATTTCTTTTATCTGTACACCAAGGCTAATCTGGGCAATCCCAGGGAATGCAATGCGGAACATTTTGGAAACACATCTCAAGGCTGTGTTAAGGGGCCCAGGAACCTGTCGTTCCTTCAGGTCAGGGATGTGGACCCAGGATCTAAGTTCTTGCCAGAGGAAGGAGAACAGGAGCAGCTCACTGTCAGACAGGACCAGGGAGAGCCTTGAGACAACTGTGGACTTTGGTTCTCAGCATCTGTGTTCGTAAGATCCAAATGCCAATACAGCTTTTCAAAGATAATATCCCATCTTTGTTCATCTTTTTCAGTCTTATCTTAATAAAGTATAAGGTCCTTGCTGGAAGGGACCAGCCCTTGGGCATCTGTGGGCCTCTCCAACAGGGGTCAATCCATACACTTATCACATGGTGTGTGCACTCGCTGAGTCCCCGGGGATCTTGAGGAGATGCAGATGGTCACTCAGTAACCGGCTGAGGGCTGAGGTACCACTTTTCTAACAAGGTCCCAGCAGAGGCTGATGCTGCTGGTCCAGACCACACTCTGAAATACAAATGGATGACATGATGATCGTTATTTACCTGCAGAGCAGGTGATTGCCATATCCAATAAAATTCCCCATTTTTGACTCTTGAGTATCAAAAACAATTGCATGAACATAGCTTTTTTTTTTTTTCCACCAAGTCACAATTGAGGGGAAAGAAGTACAGTTGTATCCATGCCCTAATTCTTGTTTCATCCATTGGGTCAGCTACATGTGAATATTTACAAATAAACCTAAGTGACTAATCAGCCATCAAGCTGTCACAGACCTTAGATGGTGATTTGGGAAATCAAAACTGAGAAATGCACACTATTGACAGAAAGGCAGAAACAGCATTAGCAATGAGCTACGGATATTTTAAATAATTTTTAGAATAAATTTTAACGATAAATATTACGTCTTGCTAGATACACAGATGTGCTTTGAGAGGGACAGAAAACCAGCTAAAGCCACGCTGAAGGTTGTATCCTCTGTACGAAAGCAATTGGGAGTCTATGCCTGGTTGCCCCTTTGGAAATGCATGCACTTACTTCTGATCTGTCAATAAAGGGCTCTATCTGTGAGCAGAATGTTTCCTTAAAATCATAGGAGTGCTGCTGATGATCTCCTGTCCAGTTTCCCGTTTCAGGGAACTTAGTATGTTTTTACTCACGTAAGCCAATTTCTCTAGCAATATGCAATTCAATTGCTTCCTCTGGCTTTCAAGCAAGTTTAATTTACTTGATTAAAAGTATGCCTATGTTCATTCACTGTGTCTTACAAGAGCCAGGGAGAGACGTGAATGAAGAGTTTTCCTTTGAAATAAAATAGACAGATTTTGTTTCCCGGTGTTTCCATATCTACCTTCCTTGCTTTCTTGGTTTTCATGTAGTATCCGATATCATAGAAGCTGGCAGCAGAGCTATGTGGAAATGCTTTTGACGGGGACTCATTCTCTGGGGCTGGAGGCGTAACATATATTTTACAAGAACAATGAGAAATCAGTTAGGGATTCACTGTTCACCGTCCCCTTGGAGAAGTGCTCTCTGGCATAGAAGTGGAAGTGGCAGGTAGATGACTAATCCATAAAGCCCTCAAAAGAAAGAAAAGCAACTCCCGTTTCTTGGGATTTTCTGTCACTAGGATCTCTTTCACAAAAAGAGACTTTCATAAAAAGTCAGCAAAGAAAAATGAATCCAATTGCCCATACTCTTACACAAGAATTAAACATTTCATATTTATTTCGTATTTATATCTTTCTGAATAAAATATATGCTGGGGATTATTTTTACCACGAAGTGCCAAAGTTCCGTAAGCAAATACATAATTAGATATTTTTAAAATATGAAAGGTATTTATAACTTACATCCACATATTTAGTTTTATTTATCCAAAAGATTGAAACTACATTTTCTTGGATTTGTTCTTTCTTTGGTTTCTGGTTAAAATATATAATTAGGCATATTTTTAACATACATAATACTCCTGAGAAGACAGAGAAGCTATCTTCTTGAAACTTTAAAAATATTGCTAGGAAGCTGTCTTCTTCTTTTCTTTTTTTTTTTCCCCAAGTTCAATAGCTTAGCTATTCGCTTCCTGTTTCCAATAGCCAAGGTAATTAGACCATAATGAGATCTCTTTGCTTGGAAAATGACATCTGAAAGTTGAAACTATTTGAATACTGCACAAAACCGCAACTCAGAGGAGAGGGGGCAGGGATGGCCTTCTCTGGAAGGGGACGGGGGAGGATGCAGGCTCTATGACCGAAATGTCATTTCCCCCTAAAATTATTTCTTCCTGGAGAGGCTCTAAAGCCCAGACGGTGAAGTGACAATTTGTACTGTTTTCCATAGAATGATCAGTAGTTCTTCATTGTTCAGGAAACATCTCTGAAAGTTCAAAAAGAGCCAGAGCTTCCAGGAAACCTGTGTACCCCTTATTTTTAAAGACATAATGCATGCAGTAAAGTGCACACATCTTAAATGTATATTTTAATGAATTCGTTTTGTTGTTTTGTTTTTGCTTCTGCTGCCTTTTAAAAAAAAATATTTTAATGCAATTTTATTGAGGTATACTCACATACCATACAGTCCATCCAAAGTATACAATCAGTGGCTCATAGGATTGATGAATTTTTCACCTGTGTATATACCTTTGTAACCACCACCCAATTCAATAAATAAAACATTTCCAGCCCCTTGAAGATCCCCTTGGGCCGTATCCTCTCAACACCTCTCCAAGGGCAGCCACTTATCCTGACTTCTGTCCCAACAGGCTAGTTTTGCCTGTTCTTGGGTTTCACATAAATGGAAACATGAATTAGTCAGTATTTCCTGCTGGTCTTCATCCCTCGAGGTTATGTGTCTTGACATATCCATCCATGCTGCCATGTGTTGCTGGGCCCCTGCATTTTCTGGATAGACAACAGTTTATTTACCCAGTCTACCTTTCTTGGCTACTTAGGTGTTTCCCATTTGAGGCTATTGGAAATGAAGCTGCAATGAACAACCATCTTGCCTATGGCTTCGGGTGGACATAGCATTTGCTTTTCTTGGGCATAAATTTAGGAGTGCAATTCCTGGGACATCGCATATGTGCAGTTTCAACTTTGGTGGATCCTGCCAAATGGTTTTCTAGCATGGTTGTACCGACTATCACTCTCAACAGAACTCCACTCACCTGTTTGCAGATGGTAACAAGGGGTCAGTCTCATCACGGGGAGCAAATTCTCAGCTGTTTCCAAAAGGCAGGACACAGAGATTAAACAGCAGGAAAGGTCAGAAAAAAGAATTGAAAAAGAAAAGAAAAGAAAGCTACCCCCACCCTCCCAAGGGAAAGAACTGGTCCAGGCCAAAGGGCTCTGGCCAGGGTCCTGGAGCTTCTCTGGCTGAAGGGTTTTGACCCAAGTCGGTTGGGGAGTGGGCAGCGGTGACACTGGCTGGTCACCTCATGCCATCAGGACTTTGAGCCACGTTGCCCAGTAAAGGGTCTCCCTGGACAAAGCCAGACTTTCTTGGGGCCAGGCTCTCGCCAGTGTCCTCCAGCCTGGTTCTCAGCCCAGTTAAACATCACTTATGGGACTTGCCTTCTTGATCCAGTAAGACCCCCGCAAGTCCTTCTGGTTTGGGCCAAATTCCATACGCTCTCCTTTTCCATTACTTTTTCTAATTATTAAGCAAAAAGTAAATACTGGCTCCAGCTCCAAGGAAGCCTGCTGCCTTGTGGCTAGCACTCCCCAACCTGCAGTGTGGCCTGCTGCTATCTGTGCATCCTGCCTGCCTGCTGGGAACAGAACTTCCCTTACTCTTCCCGCTGCATCCAGACCATCTAAGGAACCCAGAAGGACTTGGGGACCCAACACCATCCCTCCCCCCAGCAATACCAGAAAGAAGGAGATGGAGGTTGGTAACGGGACCATAGTCCTAACCAACAACTTTCCTGAACAACCAGTGCAACATCATTTTTAAAATTTTAATATTCTTGCTGCCGCCTCTCCAAACTGAGACTCCACCACTGATAGGTGCCATGTGGACCATTAAAGGTGAGTTTGGGTGCCCTCCCACCATGGGAGGCAACCCTTGCCCATTTCATGCCCAGCCTCGTGGCTCCCTTTGTTGACTTCCTGCTTGTTTTCTCTTCAGAACTTCAGCTTCTTCCTCTCCATCCCCACCACTGACTGGTTGTGTTTACGTGAGCCAAGATGCTCAGAAGACTATTGGCTCTGAATATTCAACTCAAAACTCAAAGACATGCATAATCTTTTGTCACTTCCCTGAAACACAAAGTTGTTTCCTGCCCTGGAAAGCTTATATGCAACCACTCAGCTCTTGAGAGAACACAGCTGTTGGCTCACCTTCTGCACGAAGCCAACAGAGCAAACCCGCCAGGGACAGGGAGGAGCTGGGTTAAGCCAGAGGAGAGGTTAGGCAGACTTCTGGGGCTTACATGCTTCCCTCTTTCTCTCTCTTTGTCCCTCTTTATCCTGAGACTGTTTTGGAAGATTGCACTCTCCTCCTCTCATCCTCCTCCCAGTTGGAGAGGGACAGGGACTGAGAGAGAGGCCGGAGCTACAATTCAGGGGTTGGACTAACTAGGCTTGCAAGCCTACAAATCAGTTCCCAATATCCTGACAGTTAGGTGGGGAGCCTGGGGAGGTTTGGTGGTTTCAAGGTATGACCCTAGATTCTTCAACAATTAGGTAGAGCCTAATTCCCCTCTGTTTCACTGGGAGCTGGACTTAGCGATTTGCTTTCCATGAGTAGAGTGATGCCGATGTAAAGGTGTGTGGCTTCAAAGGCTGGGTCATAAGAGGTGCTGCTTGTTGTTTCTCGCTCTCTCTGTCCCTCTCTTGGATCACTCGTTTTGGGAAAAACCAGCTGTCACACTGTGAGTACACTTGGAGAAGTCCACATAGTGAAGGACCGAGGCCCCTAGCCCCAGTCAGGCCTTCAGATGAGACTGCAGCCCTGGCCAACATCTTGACTGGTGACTTCCCAGGAGACTCTGATCCTGAATCAACAAACAAAGCCACTCTCAGGTGAATGAACCTCAGAAACTGAGCAAGAAAATGAATGTGCATTGCCTTAAGCCACTAAGTTTTGGGTAATTTGTCACATGGCATTAAATAACTGAAACAGGAGGTTATTAGTGCTATTTACCAAATACTTCTAGTTCTACAGTCCAGAAACATGCTGGGATGACATCTCTCTCCTCCTTGGGAGGTAGGTATGTATATATAACTTGCTTTGGTTAATGAGATGTGAACAAGACGGATGCCTGTCACCTCTGAGAAGGCTCCTCAGGAACTAGCACACTGGTCACCTTCTCTCTTTCTCCCTCTAGCAAACTAATGCGTGGTGTTGCCGATAATAAGACAATGCTCTGTTGACTCAGGGCCCGGAGTGAGGGTGACGTGGTGCAGAGCTCCTAGCTGACCCACCATGGACATGTAGCAGAAAATCTTTGTTGTCTGAAGCACCTGCATTGTGGGTGTTTGTTACTGAGGCATGACCTAAACTCGACTGACTGCTACAGGCTAGGATTCACGAGGATCTTCCTGTCCTCCACCCCCATCTCTTCTTGCTCCATCAGCCCAAGAAAGCCCACATCTCCACCAAGCTCAGCAAGATTGCACCCTTAATGTGGGATCCTTGTCGTCTACTCAGGGAACGGCATACAACCCCCCCACATCCAAACCCAGGGAAAGAGTCTAGAAACTGGTGGCAGGACTGGGCTTGGTGCCACATTGTCACCATGTTCCTGTCATTTAAAAGCTTACATGTGAGCTAGAGGAGTGTAAGGTGTTAACAGCCCACGCGAGCCAGTTCTGAAAATCTCACAGTAAACACTGATTGATCCTCTGCTTTCTTTTCTGCAACCATAGAGAATTTGGGGAAATTACTGTCTGGCCACCCAGAAAACAAAGGCCGGCTAGGATTTGTTTTATTTTATTTTCTTCCCAGATCCATCCACAGCTCCCCAAGGATCCGGTGTGGTTTTGTGCTTCCTCCACGCCTGTTCTGGGCTCCCACACACACCCCGCCCCTTCCCCCGGCCCCTCTTGGCCCCCTCAACTGTCCTTCTCTTCCCCCCAGTCTCTAGCTCCAGCCTTCTCATTAGGAAGTGTTAGAAAGTCACTGGAGTGAGAAATGAGCCTGCGAAAGCTCCTTGTCCTAATTAAACTTCAACAACGAGAGTGACAAGAGGCGACGGGGAGGAAACTGGGTGCCACCAAGGTCTTAGCCCCTGCCCAGGCCAGGGGGACAGGCCTTTGTCCTGCAGAACAAAAGCCACTGTTTGCATGTGCTAAACCTCATCAAACCTCATCAGGCCCAGGTGCAAAAGCCCACAGCCCGGATGCCACGCAGGCTTCTGCCACCTTCCCGTGCACTGGCAGGCCCCCCAGCCGTCAGCCCTAACCCGGGCAGAGGCCCCACATCAAAGCCGCACCTCCGCCACTGCCAGATTTGGCTCTAAAATGCATTGTTGTCCCAACTTCCTAGGCTCAGCCCTGGCCTGATCAACTAGGACGCAGAGTCCCCCGGTGGCACAGTGGGTCCTGGCCACTGTCGTTAATGAGGTAGGAAGGCTGAACTCGCCACTCGGCCGGGACTCACATAAGCACATCAAGCCGCTGCTTTGGAACAGAGCAAGCTGCCCCAGAGCCCATTTCCCTGGAAGCAACCCAAAGCACAGCTTCCTGGAAGAAGGCAGAATGGTGCCCAGTGATCCTGCCCTTTCCCAGAGCTAAAGCAGCTGCTCCAGGAGCCATGGCCCTGTGCGAAAGTGGTTTGCTGATGGCCGACAATGGTTTCCACCAGCCACGAAAGAAGCATTTTCTCTCCAGCATCATTGTTTCCAGACTGGCCAAGCCAGCTAGGGAGGAGAAGCCAGACATGGGAGATTGTCTCCCCCATCGTATATGGCCAGGCTAGCAGTACAGGACCCCCCGGCAGCTCCTGGGGTCTCTGGTTATCTGGGAGGTAGTGGACATGGGTCCTGCTTGATGCACCCCTGCATCTGGGCAGGGGCCACATCCCTGGAGCAGGGAGAGGACCCAGGAGGCAGCTTCCTGGGGCACCCACTACCCCAGATGAGGACAAAGAGCAAATCAACTCTGAATGTTCCCGGGAAACTCTACCTCAGTGCCCCTGAAGATAATAAGCTTGCTGCCTACCTGGGGCGCTAGGTAACCACCTCTGTCTCTGATACCCACTTCTTTCTAGTCATTGCATGGTCCCAAGGTTGTGGGGTAGTTCCCCAGAGGGGGCTGAGACTGGAAGGAAGCACCCTGCTCACCCACCACATTTCCCCACATTTGTCTCTACACACTCTCTGTGTGCTGAAGACCTGAGTCAAGGGACAATGGGCCCAGGGAGCCCAGCGGTGAGCGGAAGGAGGGCCTGGAGGGAGAGTGGAGTCAAGTATGCAGTGAGAGAGAGCGGGAGCCTGGAAGGTTCTGTGCTGGTCTGTGGCTGGTGTGCTCCATGCTGGGGGTGGAATGGGAGGTGGGAACGTCTCAACGGAAGCTGCATTCTCTCCATCTTCCTGGGCTGTGTGTTTGGGGGCTCCTGCTGCATTCACTGGGCCACCAAAAGATGGAAAAGGTCCCAAGATTCCTGAATGACCAAGGCATGGCCCCCATCACCAGCGAGGAGACCTACAAGGAGCCCCCAACCATCAGCCCAGGTGGGGTTGACCAAGGGCTCCTTCAGAGGTTCAGAAGATGGCCCAAGGGAGAGGCAGAGGGGAAGGCTGGAAGCAGGAGGAAGGGGAAAATTCCTGAAAGGGGTGCCCTCCCTCGGGCCTCCAAGGTGAGTAGGATTTTGTAGAGAGTGGAATGGAGAATATTCAAGGCAAAGGCTTTGCTCAAACTTTGCTTATAAAAGGGGCACATGCACTTTCTCTCTCCCCTGCAGTGAGTTAGCCCATCTGCCAGCTCTCCAAGCCTTGGAATCCCGGAAAACCAGGATTTTTCCCCGTCTCTGAGCAGACCAACCACCACCACCACCACCCATTTTGCCATCTCAAATAATACATGCTGATGCTGAAAATGAAGACTTCCTGTAGTGGAAACCAAAAGGTCCCACTTCTGCAGATGACTCTTGGACACTGGCAAGCATGAAATCACTGGATAGGTATTTTGTTGTGTGTTTCTTTTTAACTGTATTTTTTTTTAAGTGGGGTGGGGGGCCAGAGGGTGGATGCACTAATCCCATCCAAGAAATACCTTGGCTTGGGCTCAACTAGCTGCAACTTGCAAAAATGATTTAATGTCATGTCCGACTGTTGCCTATTAAAGCAACGCAGTGCCTTAGAGGAGACGAGAATCAGCCCCGATACCGATGACTCAGACAAATGTAAAGACTCACGGCTCACTTTCCAAAGGAGCAATAAGAAACACGTCGCTCCATCTGCAGAGCCACCCGGACCTCTAATGAAAGTGTATAAATAACCTTTCCTTCCCAGATTATGATTCTACCACCCTCCGCTTCCCTTCCTGAGCCACATGTTTCTACACAGCAGCTGTGGGAGGGAAGGGAGCTCGTGGGAGAAGGAAGTCTTTCGGAAGGTGCAGCGGGGCTGCGTGGTAACCGCGTTGTAGAGTCAAATTGCTTCCCAGTAAACCCGAGTTTCCGATGCTCCCTGGTCAGGGCTGGTGGGGAGGATTTGGGGAGTGTGTGTGCACTGGGTGCATTGCATCCTGAGCTGTGTGGCTGTGCAGACCTTTCTGGTGGACAGTGATCGGGCACTCGGCCCACGGCAGATGTGCTGGTGTCTGGAGCCAGGACGGAGGGGGCCACGGAGGGCCTGAGAAACCTCGCAAGGTAACCACAGGCGGAAACCAGAAAAATGAAGCCCTTCTCGCCAGTTCCAGAAGACGGAGCTGACTTAAAATGCAGCTCCATTCCTTGAAGTGGGTTTGGCAGGCCCACGTGTTGAAAGGACAAAAGAAAAAAAAACCGTCATGTTTTACATCTGTCTGGCCTGTATATCTAGCTGAGTTCCCCACAGACCCTTTCACAGGCTGAATTGGTGTGTGGGAATAAGAAAAGGAATGTAGAGTTAAAATATGGGCCCAGAGTGAAAGAGGTCCTCATTTTAAAGTGTCGTTTCATGCATTTATGATGCTAAATCAGCCAACAGGTGGTAGTGAGCTGGTTCCTCTAAGAAGCTGCCAGAAATCTCACGGCAGTAGCCTCTTGGGTCGTTGCTTTGGAGGGTCACTGTACCCCTCACCCCAATAGAGGAAGAGGAAGAATATTCCAGAAACTCAGCTCCTCCACTTTCCTTGGTACTCTACTCTGCTCTTGGGCAAAGAGTAAAAACTCGCTCAAACCCAAACATGAATGGGGAGACCAGCTTTCATTGCCAGGTGGATGGGGAGTTTTTAACAAGTTTTAACAAGTCTTAAGCTAAATAAATCTCCTGCTAAGCAGATGAGGGAATTATATTTAGGACAGGCCCCAAACTGGACTCCTGTCAGTTTCTTGGAGGCTGCATGAGATTTCTTACCTCTGGGCTCTATGTACAGGCTACATCTGCTCACTGCTTAATTGACTTCCACTTTTTTTTTTCTGCTTAGAAGTGTCACTTTCCTGGGGTGGCCTTCTGTAATCAGGAGTGGTCCCTGTGAGAGAAGCCACTAGTTGCCGACCAATATTTATTCCCTCCTCCTTCTTTCCTAACGGGACCCTGTATTGTCAGAGGCAGCAATAAATCCAGCCACAAAACCACATTTCCCAGCTGTGCAGACATCTGTGGCCAACGAGACGTAAGCAGAGGACATTGGGGAGCTTCAGAGAAGGTTCTTCAAAAAAGGGATAATTAAGCCAGGAGGCAGACTTTTTTCTCTTTCCTCTTGGAATGTGGCCATGATGGCCAGCACTCCAGCTGCCATTTTGGGTCCAACAGGAGGATGGAAGTTACAGGTTAAGATGGCCGAGTGGAAAGAAAGACAGATGGTGTCAGGCTTTCTGACGAATGACTGAGGAGTGGTCATGCCATCCCTGGACTTCCATCTCCATACTTCTTTTAGGTGAAAATAAAATAAACATCTCTCTTCTTTTAGTGACTGTAGTTTCCAGTCTTTGTTATAAACCTAACTGACCACTCTCCTCTCTGGACTTTTCCTTACCATTTTCTTCCCACTTGCAATTTCTCAGCCTTTGTCTGTATTTTCCCCAGCTCTGTAAGAGCTGAGAGATCAGCAATGTGCCTGCTCTGTTCACCACTCGAGTCTTTCGATGCCCAACTTGGAGTCTAGTACATAGTAGCAGCCTCATAAATGATGTTAAACAAGATACCTCTGAAATACAGCTCTGCTTGTGAGTAGGCAGACTTGGAGCCCCTTTCGACAGATCTAAACAAGATTCCAGGATAGAGGAAGCCAAGGCCCACAAAAGGTCGGCATCTAGAATGATTTGGGCTCAAGTGGGGCAAGCCACCTATTTATATTTTTACAACAATAACTGCTATTTCTAAGCTCAACAGATGCTTTTTCCCATTCTCCAGGTGCTGTATAGGCAGCTGCCATTTGACAGTTTGCTACATGACAAACTGCCCCCAAACTCAGCAGTTTAAAATACCAGGCATTTTTATTATTTTTCACAATTCTAAGGGTTAATGGAGGCTCAGCTAGAGAGGGATCTTCAGCTGGTCTCGTTTGGAGCTCCTCATGCAGCTACAGAAAGATGGCGGCCGGGGCTGGAACATCCAAGATGGCTCCACTTCCTGCCTGGCGCCTCGGCAGCCATGGCTGGGAGGCTGGGCTCAGCTGAGACATTGGGACAACTGGGCATCTTTCTCCCTGGGGTCCCAGGGACTCTCCCTCTCCAATGCCTCTCCACATGGTCTTTCCTGAGGGACAAGTGGACCTCTTACGTGGTGGCTCAGGGCCACCGAAGTACAAAAGTGGTAGCTGCCTGGTCTTCTCGAGAGTTAGGCCCAGAACTGGCCCAGTCGCTTCTGCCTTGTTCTGTAGTTGAAGCAGCAGCTGGGCCAGCCTGTGTGGATGGGGACCATGTGAGGGTGTGAGCACAAAGAGGCAGGGCTGTGGGGGCCCTCTTTGGGGACTGGCTGCCACACCCCACGAGCAGCCACGATCATCCCTATTTCACAGGTGACGAGGAGGTATTAGTTCCCTGGGGCTGCTGTAACAAAGGAGCACAAACTGGGTGGCTTAAAGCAACACAAATTCATTCGTTCACAGCTCTGGAGACTGGAAGTCTGGAATCAGGGTGTTGGTCGAGGCATGCTCCTCTGAAACTTGTACAGACGATGCTCTCCTGGCCTCTTCCAGCTGCTGGTGGTTTGCTGCAGCACTGCAGTCTCAGGCTCCATAGCCACATGGCCTTCTCCCTCATCTGTCTGTCTCTCTGTCTGTGTGTCCAAATGTCCCTCTTCCTATAAGGACACCAGTCCTATTGGATTAGGGCTATCCTAATCCGATTTGACCTCATTTTAACTAATATCTTCAAAGACCCTTTTTCCAAATAAGGTTGCATTCATGCACCAGGGGTTAAAACTTGACCATGAGTTTGGGTGGGTGGCAGTGCATAATTCAACCCCTAACAGAGGCTGAGGCTGAGAGAGGCAAGAAGGATCTCCCGAGGTCACACACGCCACCGAGGGCAGGGTTGGTGCCCAGGCAGCTCCTCCAGCCCACCCAGCCTCAGACCAAGGTGTTGGAGGGCAGAACTCAGTCCAAAGTGCCCATTGTCGAGGGCTGCATGTGCCCTGAGTTTTGTACCTGCCGGTTACAGAAGAGAGGAGGCCCTGGGGAAAATGTTGCCAAGATGTTGCGTGACTTGACAGGGCAGCCAACACGAGGGGCAAGTCCACCCACAACCCCGTCCACCCACAACTGCTGGCTCTGTCTGTACACTCCCTCGCATTCTTTCAAGGGTTCTGCTCCGTGTCATTGACACAGATCCAAACTTATTCTACCCACTCCTTACCCACCTCACCCTCTCCTTCCTCAACCAGGAATTTCCCAACTGAATCTCTGCAGGTGCAACCGGAACCAGGGGTCCTGAGGAGGTGATGAAACTTGGGAGGGAGGAACTTGAAGGAGCCCCTCAAATAGGCCCCCACAAACTTGAGCCTTTGTCCACTGGACACCCTTTTTTTTTAATTTGTTGATGTTGAAATTTGTATGTATTTATTTAATTTTATTTTCACAAACACTTTCCTTCCCCTTCCCCACCTCCCCCAGTAACCTCTAATCTGCTTTCTATCTCTGCCAATTTGCTATTTCTAGACATCTCTTACATGCAACATCATATAATATTTGTCCTTAGGGGCCTCACTTATTTCACTGAGTATAGTGTTTTCCAGGTTCTTCCATGTTGCAGCCTGGCTCAGAACTTCTTTCTTTCTCATGGCTGGATGATCTTCCATGGTGTGCATGGACCCCATTTTGTTTCTCCATTCATCTGCGGATGGACACTTGGGTTGTGTTCACATTTAGGCTACTGCAAATAATCCTGTTGTAAACATCGGTGTACAAGGATCAGTGTGAGACCCTGTTTTCACTTTCTTCAGGTGTATACCTAAGAAGTGGGATTGCCCCTACATCTATTTTGCCAAATATGTGCTGGTTTGAATGTATTGCGTCCCCCAAATGCCATTATCTTTGTGGTCTTGTGGGACAGACCTTTTGGTGCTGGTTAGATTTGCTTGGAATGTGCCCCACCCAGCTGTGGGTGGTGACTCTGGTGGGATACTCCCATGGAGGCGTGACCCCACCCATTCAGGGTGGGCCTTGATCAGTGGAGCCATATAAAACATGCTGACTCAAAGAGACTGGACGGAGTGCAGCTGTGAGTGACGTTTTGAAGAGAAGCAAGCTTGCTAGAGAGGAACGTCCTGGGAGAAAGCCATTTTGAAACCAGAACTTTGGAGCAGACGCCAGCCACGTGCCTTCCCAGCTGACAGAGGTTTTCCGGACACTATTTGCCATCCTCCAGTGAAGGTACCTGATTACTGATGAGTTACCTTGGACACTTTATGGCCTTAAGACTGTAACTGTATAGCCAAATAAACCCCCTTTTTATAAAAGCCGATCCATCTCTGGTGTTTTGCATTCTGCAGCATTAGCAAACTAGGACAATTATTTTGGGGACACAGTTCTCAGAGAATGGGCCTAATAGCTCAGCCTTCAGGGTAGGGCAGGAGGGAGAACATAATCAGAGTGATGGCTTAAGGAAGTAACCTGTGATCGTCATAAAAACGTAGTTTGGGATTTGGTTTGTTTTCTTGTACAAGCCGGTACTTTCAACAGCAACTGGTGTTAGGGTTGAGCTTAAACTTTTTCATGCCACCAACAAAAACACAGTAATGCTATTGTTTTTTGCTGTACTTTTCCCCCCTACGAATGGGATTGTTTTTGTTGGATGGGAAAGTTACCAAAAATAAGCTCCTTCAATCACAAACCTTAACAGAAAGGAAGTTGCTAGAACATTTTCAGGATGAGACAGAACTGTAGATAAGTAGTAGCTGTTACAGATAATGGTACACTACACTCAAGTTTTTATTTGTATTTAATGCATAAAATAGAAAATAAATCCAGCAAACTTGAGGAGAAAGGGTCAGTTTTTCTATTGGTCTCTCTGAATAGAGTCTAAGCAGAAATAAGATATTATAGCCCATAGCTGGATGCTGGCTTTAAGGAAAGCAATAGTTAAAAAATATTTTCCCTCTTGAGAATCAGCATTGCAAATGCATTACGCCCTAAGTGACAGAGCCACAGGGCTTCCTAAGGGTAGGAAAGATGGAGGGAGGCAGGTTGGGAACTGGGGACAACTTTCTAAAGCACCTTGGAAAGGGAGCGCTGCTATTTGCTGACGGCTTTTATTTTGCAACCAACCCATAAGCAAGACACTACCTGTTAGTAGCTGAAGGCATGCCTATTTTCAGCTATGGAGTCTGGAGCCATTTGGTCTTGTCCCAAGGAGTCGTTTATCTTTAAAGCACCTGCTAAAAATGCCTTTCCTGTTTGCTGCTGGGGGACTAGGAGAAAGGGCAGATCCAAGGAGGACCATGTGCCTTTGCGACGTGTTCAGGGCCAAACCTCGCCAGTCCTTCAGCCCCAGCGCAGTGTGCAAAGGCCTTGCACAGCCGGGAAGCCAGGACTTACCGGTGCCTTCAGTACACTTGCGCCAGTGTTGCCTGCTTTTATTTTGCCAAAGTGGGGTGACAACACAGAAGCCCAAGCATTTATCCTTGGGTTTTTCCCCTTTTAAAAAAAATATTCCCCAGACCCAGGAATACCACTTCTCGCCTCTGTCCCTTTCTCTCCAGGTTGGTATAATATCTTGAATGGATCACTAATTATTCTACATGGACATAATTATTTTCCCATCTAAGTTACAAACTCCTTCAGAGTATATACCATGTCCTATGTTTCTGCAGCCATGGTACCTAGCTCATAAAATATTTTTTAACAGAGTTGGACAGTTAGTTCAGGAATGGCCTTCACTTGTGGAAACGAGCGTCTCCAGGTTAGGGAACCCAGTCACTCTTCTCCCCAACAAGGGGGGTGGGATGGGGTCCTAATGTTACTTTCTGGTCAAGGTCAGGGGCCTTTTGCTCAATATGGAATGGAATGGAATGGAATGGAATGGAAGGGAAGGGCAGAGAAATTCTTCCAGGAAACCTGAACACAAGCTGGAATAGAAATAACTATTGTCTCAAGTGGAAACTGAAGTATGAGGAATGAACAAGAAAAGTAAGGAATATAGCATAGTGCCATGTCGCCCTTTCGCTGAACCCCTTCCAACGGCCTCCCCACCCACTTTGAATCAATTCCACCCACCCTACATGGCATCAGGAGCCACCACATCCAGGGCCATTTTGCCTGCTCACCAGGACATGCAATAATCTTGTTTCTACCTCAGGGCCATGGCAATTGCATCTGCCTCTGCCTGGAAAATTTCTCCACCAGATCTTGGCATGAATGAGCTCTTCTCCTCTTGAGAAACTCCTTATGAGAGGCCTTCCTGACCAGACGGTCTAAAGTAGCATCCCATTTCTCCATCAAAACCTCCCTTTCTTTTGTCTTTACAGCACTTACCATCCCTTCTCTCTTTATTTGGGACCTTCTCTCTTATTCACACTGAGCTCCCAGTGCCTGACTTCCAGTAGGCAGTCAGTAAATATTTGCAGAATGAATGAATGAAGGAATGAATCTCATTGAGGGGAAGATGTTTGCACCAGCCCCTGTCTGTCATCACTGACCCAAGGCAGTTTGGTACCAGGTATCCCCAGTGACCCCCAAATTATTCAAAATACAAACAACCATTATTATATTTGGTGCATTCACCCACTGGGAGTTGGATAATTTATTACTGGGTCTGCAGTAGATGCATCAAGACGAATGCACTTTTTAAAACAAATTCAAACGTGGCCTTGGGTTGGTGCAATAAGAATGAGTGCTATTTGCTTTACTATCCATGCCTAGGACAGTTGGAGATGAAATAACATTTTCAGCAGTTAGCCTCACATTTTAGACCTGGAAGAGACCTTATAGATCATCAAAACCTATTTCTTTATTTACCAGGTAAATCCACTCTGGAATAGGAGGGCTAGAACCAAAGAGTTTGTTCCAGAACCGAGTTAATGGTGGTTGAGCCAGGACACGGTCTCCCATCCTGGGATGAGCTTCTTCCACACTGGGTGAAAATGCACGAGCTTTGGAATATGCCACCACACCCTCTTGGTTTGTCTCCTGCAAGAAGAAGTGAAGGTCATTCCGTGTCTACGCTAAAAAGAGAGACAGAGGAAAACCAGCTCTAACATATGACTCATGAAACAGGAGGGAGAGAAAACAGTCAGGGCAAGGCCCAGCTTTCAGGAGCCCCAAGCCAGAAAGGTTTCTAGAAGGAGCCAAGGAGATGCCTATAATGTTCGGGTGAAGCATAAATATAGGTGAGGGGCATTTGTGTGTGTGTGTCGGGTGGGGAGGGTGGTCCTGGAGTCAGTGAGAGAAGGGTCTGGAGCAGCTGAAAGCCCCTTCTGGAACAGATCAGGGAGAAGACCAATGAGCAGGTTTCAGAAGGGCACAGAAAATGCCCACCTTGGCCAGGTGGAGGAGCCTGTCCCCCTAGCAGGAGGGTCCCAGGCAACATCAAAGGGGCACCCACCATACACCAGGTAAGGACTGACCCTGTCACATCAGTGATCTTATCCAGGTTTCTCAACCTGTGGGGAAGTGCAGATGGGGAAACTGAGGCCAGGGGAGTTTAGATTTGGAGCTGGAGCCCTACCCAGTCTGTTTGCACCAACCCAAGGCCACATTTGAATTTGTTTTAAAAAGTGTATTAGTCTTGATGCATTCACTGCAGACCCAGTAATAAATTATCCAACTCCCAGTGGGTGAATGCACCAAATATAAACAAGTATAAATTATACTTGTTTATACTTTGGCATAAATAGAAATCTATTTCCTGTGGTCTCTTGGCAAATGCCCACCAGAGGGTCCCTGGCCTGGGCAAGGGGGCAGGAAGGGATGAGAGTCAGTGTGGGCACCTAGGGATGCCCCAGCTGGTGGGTGTCTGACCAGACCCCCAGGGGCAGGCAGGACGGGACTTCAGGAAGGTGCTTTTCTCAGCTGAAGTACGAGTTGGGCAGCGGCGGTATCTTCTTCTGTCTCATTGCCAATATGCTTGGTGTATCACATCTGCAAGATCATTCATCCTCAACACCCTCAACTCAACACCCACAAAGGTCAGGCCCAAGTTCTCCCTGGGCTGAGATTCGCACCCCAATCTGCCTGGCCTCCACACAGGTAGACCCTTTGGGCTCATTAAGAAGAGACAGAGCGTTTGTGGGCTGGCCTGGGCACACGTCACCCATTCTAGCATTGTATCCACGGCTTGACTGAAGTATGGGGCAACCAGCCTCAATAAACTTTTACAATGGCATTTCTCTGTAAGTTGGGGAATGCCACAAAGTTCAGTGGCAACTTCCTACTCAACTTTGTCCCCTGACATCTAGCGGTACACCACAGAAGTGCAAGGTGCAAGCAGGTACAAAGGCTGCTGCTTTATAGGATAAAAGAAGGGCCAAAGTTAATACTAGCTGAAGAATGCACGGGATTTAGAAGATGGACATTTAAGTTATTAAAGTCTATAATTCTATGTTTTACTGCTAGTATGTATGCTTACTTACTATCACTGGTGGGAAATACACTATATCCAATCCATTGTCCCTTAATTGATGTAAACTACATTTGATAATATAATGCAATACAATATAATACAATACAATATGACGTAAACTACATTTGATAATAATATATGATATAACACAATATAATACAATATAATTTAAAAAATAAAATATAATATAACTCAATGCTTGCACACATGTTCAATAATGAAAAGCATTATAAATTTGAAAATACTGCAGGTCATGAATGATTCCATTCCCCTGGGGATAGGGGTTACGTTTTAGGATTATCATAGTGCCATATAAAAAACTAGATGAAAATGTACATAAATATGTTTCCCATCTGTTATGCCTAAATATATGACAAGATGTGCTTTTTAGAGACTTTCTGGTTACAGGGAAAACTCGGGAGTGTTTCCTGAGTAGCTTTCACAACACAAAGGCACAACTACAAAAGGAACCCCAGACCATCTCATGAAAACACATATTTTAACCACTTCCCTACCCTGCCCGTCTCCACCCCACGGTTCAAGTAACAGTAAAAATTCAAGGGGAGATTCTTCAATAATTGATGTTCTTTGACAGCAAGTCCAGCCGAAGGGCAGGGAAAGCTTGAAACTGTGGGGCTCAGCAAGATGAATCCAGCAATGGCTCACCAAACTTGAACATACTCAAATTATTTTTCAAACACTTGGGGTTTGGCAAAATGCATCTTGTTAAGCCCCCTTTCCCGACATTTTTATACCCATGTGGATTTCAACGAAAATTTAATATGTATGTTTCTGATTCACTGAGGCTTCACTCAGCACAATTGTTTAGTGAGAGCCACTTGGTGTCCAAGGGTCTTCCGGAACTCTTTCTTTCACAAGCCCCTTTCAATGATTTTCTTTCTAACCAGGAAGTGTGTTTTGCCTGGAGTAAACTGAACTCAAACCCCCAAATGATTCAAGTTTGGTTCAAAGAGGCTTGGAAAGTTTGCAAACAACTTCTCATGTCACTGAGTATGCCCGGTGGCGGTATTGAGAAGAGTGGCATGTTACAGGCAAGATGCAGTGATTATATAGGGTGACATGTGGCATATGTCAAACAGAAAGTCTGGTGTCTTGCTGCTTGGATTGAAGGACAGCCGGTGCAAGCATTCTCCAGGTCTGAGTGGTCCCGGGACCTGTGCAACCACATCAGCCCTCTGAGTGCTGGCACTTTCCTCCATAGACTCAAAGGCACAGCACTGACAGCTTACCCATGTGAGCAGCTCAGAAAGGCACACCACCTGCCCAAAAGGGCCTTGGTTCCCAAGGGACTCTCATCCTTGGGTTGAACCTCACTACCCAACATAGGCCATGGAAGTCGTGGAGCCAGCATCATGCATCCCATCCCAGGGTGAGTTTTTTCCTTGATTTTTTATTCACTACAAAACTGAGCACGTGTTCAGAGCACTTAATTAAGGTCAAAATAACAGAGGTGGTGACAAGAAGTTTTTGTTATATTTTTTAATGTCCTGCCCTTTTTGTACAAAGATGACATAATTATGCCTCTTGAGTTTAGAAGTTTGTTTTTCTAGTCATGGTGATGGGGCAGGGTTTAAACAGCCAGCTGTATCACTTAGGATTAGGTTCAGTTGCACATTACAGAAAGCCCAAACAGCAGGCTTAAATAACAAGGGATTTTGTTTGCCCTCTGTTTACATGAGACGAAGCCAGGGAAGGAAATTTGGGGCTGAAAGGGTGGTCCAGAGTCAGCAGGGACCCAGACTCTTTCTATGTCTCTGTTTCAACTTCCTTACCATATACCTTCCATTCTCAGAGTTACTTCATAGTTGCAAGAAGGCTGCTGGAGCCCCAGTCCTCATGGCCATGTTCCAGGCAGCAGGAAGGAGAAAGAGAGGAAGGGTGACAGCATGTTTGCCTCTCAGCTGACTCTGCCTCGTTGAAAGAGCTTCTTTGGAAGTCCAAAGCAAAGACTTCTGCTTATATCTCAATAGCCACCTCTGTTTGAAAGAGAAGCTGGGAAATAAATTATATTTGAGACACATTGCTCTTTTCAATAATATGGGGTTCCCCTGGCAAGAAATAAGTGAAGAATTGGGTGGTCAACCAGCTGTCTCTACCTCGCACGCCATGCTTTTTCCTGGCCTTGCCACAACTCTCCAACTCTAGGAATTATTGGGGGAAGGCAGAGCCCGCAGGAAACACTGGGCAGCCGTGAACCATCTGGCCATGTGTGTGCGGCCTTGTCAAGACCCAATACACAAATAACTGGATTAACTGGATGTCTACCTCTTTGCTTTGATGTATTGAGTTCTCTATGTGCTTCTGCCTGGTCTGAATCTGATTTACCTCAGATGAAAACTGCATGTGGAAGATCTTCCCTCAGGGCCAGAAAGGACCAGGGGCTGAAGAAAAGCAGCTGAAAGAAGCAGTGGGGCAGCCACATTCTCTCTGCCTTTGTTGGATGTCCGTGGGCTCGTCTTCCTCAGGCTTGGGGTGTTTCTGCAGCAAAGCAGGTCCATCTATACGTAGCCTGAGGACAGAACAGTGCAGGAGCAGGGAGGTGCTGGACAGATCTGCACGTAGAGTGAGGCTGGCTGTTTCCCTATTCAAGTCAAGTCTGGGAAACTTTGGACCATTCACATGAAACACAGGTTGTCCTTTATTGATCCTGGCTGGGGAGGTAGTCACTGTGAAGTCAGTCTTCCCTCGCCTCAGGGGTGCCCATCACCCCCATTTTATAGTTGAGGAAATAGAGGTTAGGCCACCCGCCCTGAGTCACCCAAGAGCCCACATCAGAGCCGCAGGATGGGGCAAGCCTCACGGGCCTCCCTCACCTCAGAGAACCCCCTCACTTGACGAGCTCTCTGTGGACAGGCTCAGCACATCCAGGCCCCAGAGCCAGGCCTCAACTGCTGGACGCTGGGAGCAGCCTGTGGAGGGGCAGCTCCTACTGGGCCTTGGCCTGATCCTGCCATGACAGAGAGGGGAGTCCAGGAAGGTTAGCTGGCCCCAGGGACTAGGGGACCGTAGGCCCACACCAGGCCCAGGTTCCTCTCAGCTGGGCCTAGGTACCAAGCTTGGAATAAAGTGAAACAAAGTGGGGGCTCCATTTCTCATCATCATCAGCATTGTCAACATCATTAATGACATTTGCTACAGGCCTCAGCATCTCCCACATATATTTGTAGATTTAAAAATGGATTTAGTTTGAACTTTGGGTGTGTGTGCGTGGGGGGGGCGGGCCGGTGTATGTGGCTTCTATTCTTTGTCTTTTATTCATGCTTATTTTTTATTGAGTTTAATAAACAAACAAGCCCTCAAGATGAAATCTTTTGCACACAGATAATTTAGCATGCCAAGAAGCCAAGCAACAGGCAGCAGCAGTACCACAGAGCTGAATACAAGATCAAACTAATTTTTCACAATGACATTAGCAAGAGTAACCATCGCCCAGGGAGGGCTCCCACGAACCTGAGAAAAGCCAGGGAAATTTGCTGGTTTCCAAGAAGAAATGCCCACTGAGGGGAGCCAGTCTCCAGGGCTAATAGGTACAGGGCTTTACAGTTTAGAAAGCACACGTTCACACCTTGCTTGAACCTCCCCCAACACTGTAAAGTAGAAGTAAGATTATCTTGCAGAAAAGGAAACCGAAGCTCAAAGAGATCAAGTGAATAAGCCACAGGCGTGGAGCTAGGATGGAGGTCAAGGTTGTGGTAGAATGGGGCTAGGTCCTCCAACACCTTAGATGCTCAGACAGCCTCAGGCCACCCCAACACCCAGTGACCCACTGTGGGCAAGAATGAGTCCTTCCCCCTTCCCCAGCTCCTGTGGGATGCTACCACCCTTTTGCACCCCTCAAGCCTTTTGTACCATCACGGTGTTCCACGCTGCTGGACGAATTTGGGGCCACAGGACCCCTAGGCACTCACCTTGGTGAAAGCAAGATGCACTACTCACCGCCACACAGTTGCTTCCTCCACGGGCAGTGATTCTGGGGCAAGTATCCACATGCCTCTGTTTACTCACCTGTGAAATGGGGAGAAGAGCATCTTATCTTCATCCCTCCCTGTGAGCCAGGGGGCCTGCCGAGCAACCAGATGGTGGGGATCCAAGGCAGCTGACTGGTCTAGACAAGCCTGGAGCCAGGCACCGCCTCCTGCCCCACTCTCTGGGGCCTCCTCCCCTGACAAGGGCTAAGGCTGAGTGTCTCGCTCTGACCTCAAGCGCCTGGTATCACGTAGGTGTCAACAGGAGGAGCTGTAGGTGAGGGGGACAGAGTCACTGCAACAGCCCCCAAAGCGAGATGCCAGGGTTCCACGAGGGTGTCTGTGGGGTGAGGGGAGGTGGCCTCCGTTCCCACTTCAGAGCCAGGCAGGTGGCAGAGGCTGTCCAACTTTGAGCAAAGGGGCTTTGCTCTCTTACTCTCCAAGGGCAGAGTTCTAACCCCACCCCATTTATCCCACCATCAACCCAGCGACTATTTAATTAAACAACACAGTTCCCTCTAAAGCTTTTTTTTTTTCCTTTTAAATCCCTGACGTATGTTCAGCCCCAGGATCCCATATAAACACTTTAGATGGGAGTTCCATTTGAAAAGCTTTTCTAGGTGCAGCTTTTTGGTGCCTCACCAGCTTTGGGACCCTGACTGCAGGGAAAATCTGCTGCCAGGCCCCGCAGGTCCTCTCGCTCCCAGGCATCAGGACGCTGGGGCTCCGCGTCCAGCCAGGAGTGCTGGCGTGAAACATCTGCCCAGGTGTTTCCAGGAGACCCAAAAGGAGGTCATGGGGCAGGGCAGCATTGCTGCTGGGTGTCTCTCCCAAACCCCGAAGAGACACCCAGCAGCAATGCAGTGAGGACAGAGAAGACAGACATCCAAGCCCCCAGGAAAATAAGTAGTGCCCGCCTTCCCCCCAGTTGCCCATCACTTGGGCATTACTCACAAAAAGAGATGTCTTCCATTAAGGGGACTGAAGGGGCCGCTCCTTGCTGGGGATTAAACCACCCTTGTCGGGAGAGTTCATGCGCCAGGTCGTTGTTCCTGGGACCTGAGCCGGCTTGGGACCTGGGGCAAGTCCCTGGGTGGTGGTGGAGCCTGGGCAGTTGCTGGTTCGTGCCTCTGGGAATCTATGAGCAACCAATGCGCCAAGAGCCTCAAGTCTTAAAAACAATTAGCTGCCAAGATGGCATGCACTTTTTGTTGTTGTTGTTGCATTTTTAATTGCGGTATAATGTATGCATTTCCTAAATCAAAATAATTGCATTCCAGGGGCCCAGGCTTGGAGGGCGGTGTGCGCCTGTGAAGGCCAAAGGCCCAGCCCCGCCGGGGCTCCAGAGCCGGATGAAGGAAGGAGCCGGCACTTTTCTTTCGTCTTTTGCCCCGCTGCGTGTTAAGTCCCACCGGGTTGCGGGGAAATTCCAGGTGTGGTGCGGTGGCGTGAGGCCTGCAGAGAGCACCCGGAGACCGGACGCTAGGCCGAGGCACGCGGGGCAGGGGTGCAGCGCCAGCCCACCAGGACCCTGACCCGGGGCTTGGCGCAGACCCCCGGCAGGCGCCCATTCTCGGAGCGCGCAAGGGCGCAGGAACGACAGCGGGGAGGAGGCGGCAGGTGCCGCGGGACTGACCCGCGCGACCGCGGGGACAAAGCCGGCCGCTGCGGTCCCCGCGCTCCATCTCTCTGCCCCGGCCTGCTGGCCGAGCCCCGGGACTTCCGGAGCCCGGGCGGCACTTCGGGGAGTTCGTTCCAGGGCTTCGGAGCGGACGGCACCAGGCGGGCGCTGCAGCCAGCACCCGAGCTGGGGCGGGGGGTGGCCGCGCTCTCTCAGGGGCGGCGGGCGGGTTGGGTGAGGACGAACCGCCCCCTCCCCTCCCGCCCTCCCTTCCTTCCTGCAGCCAATTAGACAGCCCCCTCGGGCGGGAGGCGTGGGGCGCTTCTTAAGGCGGCGCGGTGCTGTCACCCCGCGAGCAGGCTGCGCACCGCCCAGGCCCGAATCGGCGCGCCGCACACTCGGGCGCCACGGCCGGCCGGGAGCGCGGAGAAGGTATGGCCACCACCAACGGGGCCGTGGAGAACGGGCAGCCCGACGGGAAACCGCCTGCCCTGCCGTGCCCCATCCGCAACTTGGAGGTCAAGTTCACCAAGGTGAGGTGGGCGCCCCTCCCACCCGACGGCTGGCTGGCTCCGCATCGGCAGCCTTGCTCCCTCCGGCGGGCCGTGGCCGCTCTGGACTGGATAAAGGGCCGCCACCCGGGAGCCCCGCCGCTCGGCCGCGAGGGGTGCCCTGTGCCGCCCGCTGCGCGCTCTCGGTGGACCCCGCGGCGCTCCCGAGAGCGAACCTCTTTGCCCCGCCGGCCTTCCCAAAGCTGCGCCCATCGCGGGGTGTCCCAGAGGTGGGGGAGTGTGGTGGGTGAACCCGCGCCCCGGTCGTCGACCGCGGGCTCTAGAGGGGCCCAGCGATCCGCACCCCCGGCGGGCTCCGGCGCTCGGAGTTTGAGAGCCGGGCGAGGGAGGCGGCGCAGCGCTTCGCGGTGCCAGGCGGCAGCCGGGCGCCGCCCCGACGTGCCCTGCACGACCCGCTTTGAGCGCTGGCAGAGGTGCGCGGCCGACGGTGGCCCCGGGCGCGGTGGCTTCCCCGCAGACTCCCGGGGAGGGTTTCCGCGGCTGAACCGATCGTGCTTCGGGACGCTCAAAGGGTGCCCGGGAACGCTCGGAGACGATGGACCACATCAGAGAGTTGCGGTTGGGAACATGTCATCTGGAGCTACGGGGGAAAATCTTTCGGTGCTTAGCTTGTGCCTAGGTTAGCAGTAGAAGGTGTTCACTTGATTTAACTATCCTGGAGCTCAGAGATCCTAGGTGTTTACGGACAAGGAGCACGTTCCCCGAAGGTCTCAGATCTGGGCTTTTGGAAGCCGCGGGTAGCAAGGCCGGAGCACCCGGGCCTCCTCGCGTCGCGCAGAAACGGGGCTCTGGGTTTTCTACCCTGCGGGTCGGGAGGCGGGAGCGTGCGCTGAACTGGGAGAAACTCAGCTACCTGGGACAGAAAAGAAGACGGTGAGGGCCCGGGCCGGCGGCTGGGAAGCGCGGCGGGAAGGACGCCCGAGGCTGTTTGGGGGCGCGCTATTTGCCCTGGGCCTGGATGGGGACATTTGGGGAGCCAAGGCTGAGAGCCGCGTTGGATTCACTCTGCCCAACTTCAGCTCCTCTTGGTTTTGCATCCTAGCCATAGCCCCTCCCCAACGCCAGCTGACCCAGCACTTAGAGAATTCCTCCATCAATTTTAGCTTCAAAAGTAGCAATTATGTCTCTCAAATAGTTTAATCAAGTGGAGAAAAGTCGCAGGTCGCTCTGTGTGGCCTTCAGATTTTGGTCTTTTGGCACTTAATTCCCAATGTCGGCTGCTCCTCTGATCATATGCCATTTAAATTAACCGTTTTCAGAGGACTGTAAAGGCTGCAGATTATTTTTATAATGTAGTTTCCTTAGTATAGACTTCCGAGAGAAAATCCCAACCCAGATTCTGGGAATGGTGACGATATTACCTTAATTTTTTTTTAGACCCAACACTGTGATGTTAGGGCTATTGGTGGTGGTGGTATTATTCTCTGTTTTTTGCTTTATTTAGTCTTTTAGGTTGTTTTTGTTTTTATCTACATAGAAATGAGAAGGGAACTATATTACTGTTCTTTTACTTTTAACCTTCTTGAGTCCTATCAGAACAATCCAGCCAGGTAGGGAATGTTTTGCCCCTTTCTCTATGATTCCTTATGACCCTTTAAAAGTCTAACTGCAGCCTTAGGCAGGAGGATCTTAGAAGATGCTCAGAGTTGTAAGTGTCTGTTGTCTCCAAGGGTCCCCCTCTTTGTCCGTTGAACAGAACTGGGTGTGTGATTAAGGCTGAGGCAATGCAGTGTGATGGATGGGCCGGTGAGCCCGGGTTCTTAGGGGACCCCCAAACAATGATGGCACCAGGCCCTGTTCTCCTCACCTGTGTCCTTGCTCCTGGCCCTCCTCCACAAACCCCCTCCCCACCTCACAGCCCCACAGACACACAGCAACTGTGGAGCCAGGGCAGCCGCTGTGGCCAAGGGTGGGCAGCCATCTCCCCAGCTCACAATGTTTCTGGAGCCTCTGGCTGGAGAGGTAAGGGAAAGAAGGCCAAAGAAAGAAGCAGGAGAAAAAGAACTGCAGAATCTAGGCCTGGGACAGGCAGTCAGCAGGGGTGGCATGTGTAAGCACATCATGGCCTGTTATTTTTCAAAACTGTCTCACAGTGCTTCTTGCTAATGGCAGATACACCAGAGATGATGAGTCTGCATAGCCCTGGCCTTGACAGTGCCATTTCCCAAGGCAGGCTGGCTTCCAGAAGGACAGCTTTGTCCAAGCCCCTTTATTTGGTCTCTGTTTAACACGGGGCTCTGTCAGGTTAGGCTATGGGATTCAGGGGGCATGGAGGGTCCCCCCAGAGATATCTGAGATCACACCCCCTTTCCTTTCCTTTTCCTTTCCTTTTAAAATTGCTTCTAGAAGCAGAGATTCTTTTTAAGGTTTTATGCTCCATTGAAACACCTGTTTTAGCATCTCTTTTATGAAAAATGAAATCTCCCCAGATCATCTTCTTTGAAAGCTCCTTTATCAACAGCCTGAAAACACACCTTCTTTTGAGTTTAGTTGAGCAGCCTGAATGTCTGGTGGAAATAATTGGAGGTGGCGTCCACAGAATTCATTTGTGTGAGCTCCAACCTCACCTCCACTCCGGCAGCAGCCATCCTCGGAACAGCTGCAGTTTTCTAGCTCAATCCTAGGCCATGTCATCCCATTTCCTTAGGTAAAATGTGAGTTCCTCCCCAGCTCAATATAGCTTCCTTTCCATAACTCTATAAGGTATAAGGTTTGCTTCATATAAATTCACAAGTCAAGGGAGACAATCCTTTTGCAGATCCTTTATCTTGATTTGGGGTCCAAAAAAATACAGCCTGCTTTTGGCAGGCCACCCTCACAGACCCATTCCTTATTTATATTTTGGTTTGGTTTCAGTGGAGAGAAAATCAACAGTAGAAACCACTTACAAAATTACTTACTCATGTGGTACAAAGAAAAAAGTTTGCTAAATTAGAAACATTGTGATGGGAAAATGTGGCTTAAGAGTCAAGCAATCTTGAATTTTTTTTATGTTGCTGGTTAGAAAGGACCACAAATCAAAGTCACAAAGGACCAAATAATTATTTTTTTTGGAGGAGCAGGCTTGGAGATGAAGTCTTAACAGAATAACAGATATCTGATCGTTGTAATCTGTTTCCATCCCCCTTATTTATATTCTCGGCTGCCACCTTCTCATTTTTCCCTCCCCCGTGGAATGGATATCAGGAAGGACCCTAGAATCAGCAATTTTCACTGACAGTCTCTATTATCTAACCCACGAAGTTTCATCTTCCTCCAAATGGGTCTTTCTTGGCTGCCCTTTCCTCCTGGCGCTAACCTCACTCCTCTTCTCCGCTTATTAATTTCTCACTGTTACCGAGTGGTTACTTGCTGGATGGCAAAAGTGAACTCCTGGATTTGGTTTCAGCTGGAAGAATAAACCTGTAATTGTAGCCTGGCCTTTTCCTCATGCACTTCCCTGGGAGGCCCTGGCCTCGTGTTGAAGACGCTGAGTGTCCAGAAGTTGAGTGGGTACATCCCACCTGGGGAGCGTTGCCCTCAGCTGTGGATTCCAAACTGAGGAGGGTGGGCTCTGCCTGCCTGCCCACCCAGAGCCTGCCTTCTGAGTCAGACCCCACTGGATGCGGCCTTCCCAGCTTCCCGTGGGGAGTTATCAAAATGGGTCGGCTCCCAGATGGGCTTCCTTTCTGATGGGCTGCGGAGATGGTGCAAGGAAGCCCATTACAGAGAACATAACTAGGCCACCCACTCGCTGAAGTGGTGCCCCTCTGTCATCTGTCATCGTCGGGGAGTCAAGTGCTCCAAATGAATAAAGATCACGGTAATTGAAATTAGCCTTTGTAGTGACACGATTCTGTATCTGCACGATTTGGAGAGAAGTAAACTAAAACCAGTGGATATAGAAATGGGATCTGATGAGCTAGTTCTGTAGTTAGACATCACTGACTGCTTTTTATTTGATGGGAATGCTTCTAAAGTGTGTTTTCCTTTTTGCACGGCTGGTGTCTTTCTGATCCTGTAACAAATGGGGCTGGGATGCCAGAGTCCTCCCAAGCTGGTGCAGCAGGAGGACAGTGTGTCTTCTCATTGGGCATCTGAGACCTCTGTCCCAGTTCTTTTCCAGAAGCCCTTCTCTCTTTCAACGTGATTCTGTCAAGGCAGTTAGGACTTAAGAGTAAACCAAGAGTAAATAGTACATACATTTCAGGGAGTGGACTTAGGATTCATTTTAGTTTGCTCACAATGTCTTTCTTTTCTTAACTGTCTCCTTCTAGCTGTGCTCTGGATAACTGAGGGTCCAAGCTAAGCGCTTTTTGTGGATTGATTCTTGGATCCTGCATGGGAGAGGTTATTTGCTATATCTCTTAATATAACCTGAAAACTTTCAAATCCAGATATTTATGTTTGCCCACCAACATTGGCTTTTAGAAGTCCACCCTGCTTAATCAAGCCCAATGTGAAATAGACATTTTAAAGAGAATGGGGGGTGGGGTGGGGTGCTGACATGCGTTAGTGAGGACTAAAGGGTTGGTCACAGCCTTGTCTAAAGCTGCTTGCATACCCTTCAGGGGCAGGCAGATTGGCACTTGATGTGTGTGTATGTGTGTGTGTGTGTGTGTGTGTGTGTGTGTGTATGAACCTAATCTTCCTACAAACTCTGTGAGGGTGTGGGGTTCGATTTACACCCTTTATGTAACTCAACTTATTAACTCTGTGAATCTGTATTATTGCTTAAAAAAATTAAAACGTTTTAGCAAAAATTCTTAACGACATTAACTAATTCTCTGAAAATGCATTTGACGTCGGGAGACTTGAATTCCATCCTCAGTCTTTTCCAGGTTAGCCCCGTGATTCCAGGCGGGCTCCTTCCCTCCAGGTCTGCTCTGCAGAGCTCGGGGTGGGGAGGAAGTGCGCAAGAAGTCGAACAAGACGTTACCTCAGATCCTGAACATGTTAAAATTAGACCATTTTGATTTGAACCTAATGCACTCCCTTTCTCTTTCTTGGTTAGATATTTATCAACAACGAATGGCACGAATCCAAGAGTGGAAAAAAGTTTGCCACATACAACCCTTCGACTTTAGAGAAAATATGTGAAGTGGAAGAAGGAGATAAGGTGGGCCCCCTCCCCCGCCCCACCCCACCTAAGTAATTTAGTTACAGAGAACTAAGGGGTAAGGAATGGTTTGGCTTAGCTACAAGACAGACTGGCCCACACTCGGGCTGGGCCTAGGCTGGTCAGACACGCAGCCCAGCATGGATCAATTACAACGGCTCCGCTGCAAACTTCAGAGTCACTATCCTTCAATAAATGTTTCTTCATCTGTGAGGATGACCTCAGCTCTTCTCGTCACATGACCAAAAAACAAGGTTTTTATCAAGTTTTTGAAACTGGAGGTGTTAAAGAATCTTTCCAGGAAACATTTCCGGCTCATATGTTTCACAAAATGCAGCATTCCTGTAGGAGACACTTAAAATTATAGGTATGTGTGAAGGATAAAAGGCCAGAGCACCAGGTGATGTGGGGATAATAAAGTCAGGGCATCGCCAGATTCCTTTCTGGCCGGCAACTTAAATGATCAACGAAAGCTATAGTCTTTATAATCCTATTTGAAAGTGCCGGGCGTATATTATCATCTAGAAGCTAAGGGACTTCCAGGTGTGTCCTGTGTACATTTCAAGGCCACAAAGGATGTTTTGAATGTAATAGTCATCCCCTCGAAGGATGGAGGGGAAATGTAAACCTCCCCTCGACCACTTATTCTCAGTAGGTGCGTCGTTAATGCTGAACGTGGATAGGGTGAAGGACCAATATGCAAAATGTTATCCCCCCAGCAGTGGTTTTAATGTTATCCCCCCAGCGGTGGTTTTACAGGTGTATAAGCAGGCAGCAGTTCCACCTGTTCAGAACCTCCTCTGAGCAGCACCTTGTGCCAAGCTCTGTTTTCAAAGGGGGTAACACGGAGGGGCTCAGATGAAGTTTGGTGAGAGTGGAGGGTGGGTGGGGAAGTGTTGCCGAGTGGGATTCCGAGTTGGGGATTCCTGAGTGTGCATACACAAATGTCAGGGGTGGGGGATTTCTGTAGTCTGCACTACTACCAGACCCCCCTTCCCTGCAGTTGGAAAGGGCCTGGCAAAGCCAGCCTCCAAGCCATAGCCTGGGACAAGAAATTCAAGGCCCCAGGATTTCCTTTGCTAAAGCTTCTACTCACCCCACAAGCAAGCTTTGGAAGAACTCTGGGGTGGAAATTTTTTAAGTTTTATTAATTATTATTTTTAAACAACCGAATCTAGGCAGGTCTCTGATAGTTGTCTTTTAAAGAAAAAAGATCGGTGTGGTTTGAGGGAGTCTGGCTCCTGACTGGGCCCAGCACCCATGCCCACCTCTGCAGGGGAAGAGGCTTATCAAGGTTGGTGCTCAGAGATTAGCCTGTACATTGCTCACTGGCCAACAGAGTCCCAAAACCATTTTTCTGAAAATCAGAATTGTGATGTGACTCTAAAGAGCTCTCACTTCTTTCCTTTTAAGAAGAAGGTTCTATTGTAATTACACTATCAGTTCACAAAAGATGTGGTTCCTTGTCTATAAAATGGTGCAGTAATTCTGCCCACACAGGATGACGGGAGGCTGAAGGGAGAGAAGAGTCTATGAAACTGTCCTTGCATCTACTTTCCTATCTAGCCAGTTCTGAGATGGAGGAAGCCCTCAATCCTCCCATTCTCATGAGTGGAATGCAGCTCTCAGCTAGAACAAAATGTAAAGACAGCCATTTCCCATTTAATGGGTGAACTGTGTGGGGTTTTGCCTGCTTAAGCCGAGCTAGCTAGTGGAAACATCTTTCCAGACTTGGGTCACGCAGAAAAATACTTACAGTAGGTGATTTTACAATATTGTTAAATGCTTTGATAATCAGAATGAACATTCGTGCTTCTAGAAAGATTTCTGATATAAAGAAGGGGTACAAAATCACCTGAAAGCCCCCAACTCTTCGAGTGATTTTGCAGACGGCCCCATGGAAGGACTTCCCAGAGCTCACTGACCCTCCTGTCATTTGGGTCCCACAGGCCGACGTGGACAAGGCAGTGGCGGCCGCACAGGCCGCCTTCCAGCGGGGCTCGCCCTGGCGCCGGCTGGATGCCCTGAGCCGCGGCCGGCTGCTGCACCAGCTGGCGGACCTGGTAGAGAGGGACCGCATCGTCCTGGCGGTGAGTGTGCCCACACCCGGGTGTGGAGGAGAGATGGAGGGTGCTGGTTTGAGGTGGTGGGTCTCGTGGGTTCTCTGAGGTGCTAGCTCCCTGATGGGAGGCACGCATCCTCACCCCTGAACTTCATCTTTGTCACCTTCGAATCAGACTCCTGTCCCCTGCAGCCCAGCTTCTTAAACAAGAAGTTGCCTGTAGGAGGTTCTCAGGCAGCAGCCATGGACTGGGTTATTTCCCATACATTTATGTAGTCAACCTTTTTCTTTTTGTTAACTCCTCCCTTTTTTTATTAACTTTATTTATCAAAAAATTAAAAACGTACCTCCCCTTATGTTTTATGTAGTCAACCTTTTACTTTACATTAACTCCCCACCCCCTTTTTTTTAATTAACTTTATTTATAAAAAAATTTAAAAAAATAAAAAAAACTTTTCCAGATAAAATAATACAAAGAAACAGGAAAAACAAATATCCTGATATAACTTAACTCCCTTTTAAATTTAACTTCACTGTGTGACAATATTCATGAAACCACAGGGCTACTTATACTTTTTTCCAGTACTCATTAAAATAAATGTCACACACAAAAAAACAGAAATAAATAAATGCCACCACTTAGCCTAAGGGAAAAATGCCCCTGTATGACGTAACATCATCCCGTCTCACCCCTGAACTGGGAAGTGGTGGCTGTATGTGGAGGGGTGGTAAGAACACAATAATCTGGTTATTGGAAATCTCAGGCTGTGAAAGACCTGGGTTCAAATCCCAGCTCTGCCCCTTACTAGCTGTGTGTCTTTGGAAATGTCATTTAGCCTCTCTGAGCATATATGTCCTCATGTAAAATGCCACTTGGAATCAATGTCTAAAATGGTTGTAAGAATGATACTTTCAGAATCCTTAGCATAATCCCTGGCATGTAGTAAGTGCTAAATCGAGGACAGCTATCATTAGTATTAATTATAGCAATGTTATCTCCAGCTACCTGCCCTCCTGGCCAGTCCTTTCTAGGAACCCTGGGTCCTCAGGTGTAAAATGGGGATACTAAGTTAGTCCAGCTCATGAAGTTGGGTTGCTTCTGTGAGATGAGCTATGAAGACATTTCTAAATTTTAAGTGCTTGATGGGACCCTTGGACCTTCCTTTGCTCTTGAGGTGAATGACCAGAGGAAATCCCAGGGCCTTTGCAACCTGCACATGCAACCCTTGTACGACTCAGGCTCCTTAAAAACTTGCTCCCAACCTGAGACCCAGTTTATAGGGAAGGGAATCTCCATTTTGGTCTCTGATTTGGAAAAACGGTTCTTTCTTTTCTTTAGCTGAGTTTGGAGACAAACAATACAGTGACCACCCGTTTGAAGGACGGTGTTAGCCAGGACAATGAAACCACTTTGACCCTGATTTTGTTTCTTGAGTGGGGGTGGGGTTGTGGAGTGTGGAAGAACTTTCTGGAACTCTCCGGAACTCTCTGGAACTCTCTGGTGCATTTCCCCGAGGGTGAGTTGGCACAGAAACCTGAGCTCGCCTTCCTTCCAGTTAGCCCCTCTGGCATGTTTCCCTGTATCATGGTGAGGGTAGCATCCTCCCAGACTAAAAGGGCTTCTCTCCATCAGCCCCTGGTTTCTTCCTGCAAGAAAAGCCAGCCTCAGCTCTCAAGCTGCTAAACTGGCTTTTTCAAAAACATTTCTGTTTTCACCCAGCATGAGCTCATCAGCCTGCAATGTCCGTGTGGACTAATAACACGCTGGAGAGGATGTGCCCTGAGCACCCCTCCCCACCCTGTCATCAAGTGCCAGTATCATCTTAGGAAACAGTGGCTGGAGAGCCACCTTCCTTTTCAGCCAGTCCCCTTGCCCTCGTGCTCTGTGCTGTGATAGCCAAAGTGTTGCAGGAAGGACTCAACCTAGCAAATTGCTGCCCACGGAAATAAGATCCAGCTCTTTGCCACAACATGAAAGGCACAAGAAGGTTATGGGCAAATGTGGTTTTCAAAAACCCCCTGACCACATCATAGGAAGGTGCCCCTCACTTTCCACCTTGAGATGGTTTCCCTGCATTTTCACACAGGAAAGTGCCTCTTCTGGTCGTATTCTCCTGCTGGGTCAGTGGTTTTGACAGACCTGGGTATTTATTTCTGTGTTCAGTGCTTGAAAACAGATGTGGGGGATTGGGCAGCCCTGGCTTTCGCTCCCTGTTCCCAGCCTCCAGCAGCTCTTTGGGTTCTCCTTTTCAACGTGACCATTTGCAACCCTCTTCATTTTAAGCCTTGTCCTGCAGGGTGTGGCTTGGCAGGTTCACACTGCCCTTTCCCTTCATTCTTTAGGATCGGATGGTTATTAATTTTACGGAAGGTACATTAGGGGTGACTGTGATTTATTTATGGTTGAGCTACAGCACTTTTCCTTTTTAATTGTGGTAACATATACAACACAAAAATTCCCATTTTAACCATTTTTAAATGTACAATTCAGTGGCATTAATTATATTCTTAATGTCGTGCAGCCTTCACCACCATCCATTACCAAAACTTTTTCATCACCCCAAACACAAACTCTATACCCATTAAGCAGTGACTCCCCCTAACCTCTCCCATCCCACCCCCCAGCCCTTAGTAACCTCTAATCTACTTTCTGTCTGTATGAATTTGCTCATTCTACATATTTCATACAAGTGGATCTTTTGTGTCAGGCTTATTCACAATATCTTTTTTAAAAATGTCTTTTTAATTTTTTTTCTTTCTTTCCTTTTATTTCCACAATACTTTTCTAAAAGATGACTATCCAAACAATAGCTACCACTCAAGTTCTCAGGTTTGATTCTGTGTACTCACCTGTACATCCTTATTTTCTTCTTAAAAGAATTTCCTGTCTATCACAACCTGGGTTTTGCTTGGACAGATTCCCTAAAACAAAACCTGGCAAATTCAAACTGTCACTCCAATAAGCAAACTTGCCCTCATTAACAATAAAACACAGCCAAGGCTTGTTGAATGCTCACCGTGTCCACCGCCTGCTCCAGGCACTTGAGCTGCAGTATCTATTACCCCATTTCAGAGATGAGGAAACTGAGGCCCAGGGAAGTTAGGTAACTTGCCCAAGTTTACCAGCAAGAAGAGGTGAGCCAGGATGGGGGCAGGATGTCGGCTCCAGGCCTGCACTCACCAGCAGTCCTCTGCCCGTCATTCCCTTGTCCCATCCCAGGAAAGGACTGAGAATAAACTCATGGCTCCCCCCGACAGATAGGCAGATATTTCCAGAGTAGCCCAGTCCTGGAGACCATTTGGGGTTATTTACCATAGTTTGTTTCCCCGAGGGAAAATAAAAGGACTAATTTGAAATGCAAATCAGTAGGAGCCAAAAGTCCAGTGTATACTGGAAGTCACACTGTCCCACCTCAGTCCCTGGGCAGCATCTACTAGGTCCACTACAGACCTCAACATCATCTTCTCCAGTGTCCCCAAATAAGGGTTGCCAAGCCCTCGTCTTGCGCCAGGAGGGAAGGTGACGGTCAGCATGCTAGCTATTACGATCATCACATTTTTTCACACGTGCACAGCACTGACTGCAGGCAGGTGCTCTTGTTAGTGCTTTAAGTTTATCATTTCACCCTCACAGTCACTCTAGGAGGTAGAGTTCCCATTATTATGCTCATTTTACAGAGAAGGAAACTGAGGCAGGGAGCAGTACAGGGAATTGTGAACCGCTGACCCACTGGGGTCCAGGACAAGGCTCTGGGCCTCTATGAGCCTCAGTTCCTGCTCTTAGAATGGGAACAGTGAGGTCAAGCCCAGTGCCAGGACTTGCAAGAGTGAGATGAGACGTCCCCAAGCATGCAGGCGGGTGCGTGGCAAATCCCTCGACGCCATCTCATTCCTCTGACTCCCACAAGCATGCTGCCTGGGGCTGCATATCAAGGGGGCCACTTCCTGCAGACATGGGTGACAGGCAATGTCAGGGCAGGGCACAACTAGGACCACTTGTCTGAGGGACAAAGGGGTTCTCTTCCACCCAGGCTGGAAATAGAAAAGAATCCCTGCCATTGAACAGAGGCATTCACCCTGGATAATCACCGCCCTTGCCGCGGAGGGAGGCTTGCTCAGTTCCAACCCAGCATCCGGCTGATCGGGGCAAGGGGTGCCGCGTCTTTTTGCTGGCAGCGTGCCCATGCTGGCCCTTGGTCACTCTTTCCACGGCCATACCAGCCCTGGTGGCCAAGAAGGACCAGCCCAGTTCTGCCTGTTCTCCTTTGTGGGAAGGGAGATGGTTCTGGGCAGCAGGCCCTCTGTCTGGCCATCCCAAAGCCAGCTAACCTTCCCAGGGCTTACCGAGAATGCACAGCCCACATGGCTGGGTTGTACAGCTGAAGCATCAAAGTTAAAATGTGTTCCTTCTCAGCAGTTGCTTCCAATGAGCCCCGTCTCCATCCACGTGGTCCCTCGTGCAACAAACAGTCCCCACTCTGACTACCTGCCTGAGTGCTTTGAAATACAAACCGGTTCTTGCCCATCTTCACCGATCTTAATTTAAAATGCAGTGTCTTACTATGACTGTGAAGTCCACAGAGCTATTTTATCCTAGGGCAATGTCCTCTCCCCATCCCCATCTTTAACAACCCGATGGTTAAAAAGAAAAGGAAGAAGGAGTTCTGGAAGATGGTGGCATAGAGAGGAGTGGAAGCTAGTTAGTGCCCCTGGAACAACTAATAAACAACCAGGAACAGCTAGTAAATAATCGGGAATAACTGCAGGGGGACAATTGTGACTGTCCACTCATCGTACACCAACGTGAATTGAGAGGAATGCCTGAGATCACAGCATGAAATCTGTAAGTAAAAACTGTGGACCCAAGCTGAGAGCCCCCTCCCCCACAGCAGCCCAAACTGCAAAGCCTTTCAGTGCTAGAGAGCACACTCTCCAAGCAATCAAATATAGCTCAGCTGAGCTCCAGCAAGCATGGACTGCTCAATACAAGCTACGAATCCCCAACAAGCAGACAGAGGCTTTTGGTGACAACTGACCTTGGAGAGCCGGAGGACAACTGTGAGAGGGTGGGGGAGCTCAGAGGACTAGGTGCTGTCTCTGGCCAATGGGTGAAACTGAGGGTGGCCTTCAACTGGCACTGAAGGGGGGATTTCTGTCCCTTTTTCAGCTCAGTGGAGAAAGCCTCAGCCATTTTCAGTTCCCAGTGCTCTGACCCAGACAAAGGTGGCGATAGCACAGTCAGAGAGACTATTCAAATGCTAATGACCTCTCCCTAGGGGGTGTATCTTCCCTAAGAGGAAAGAATTGGTGCCAAGCTCTACTATCTGCCTTCCATTCAGAACCAGACCCCAGAGCCCAGGGGAAAACAGCCACAGGCCACACCTCCTTACACCAGTCTGGAGCTACAGGCTGGCAGGCACCACCTGCTGGGCAGAAAAGCACAGTGACTTGAGGCCTCGCAGGGTGCATCAATATTCTAAGACACACCCTCAGGGAAACCTGATACTATTGCCTCCTTCTAGACCTGAGCCCTTTCTGGTCTGGGAAAACCTGGTTGGGGTAACCAAGGAAAACCAGGTGCCTAGACAACAGAAAACTACAACCTACACTAAGAAAAATAAAGTTATGGGCCAGTCAAAGGAATAAACTTACACTTCAACTGAGATACAGGAATTTAAACAACTAATGCTAAATCAATTCAAAAAGTTTAGGAAAGATATATCAAAAGAGATGAAGCATATAATGAAAACACTGGGCGTACATAAGGTACAAACCGGAAGTTCGAAAAAACAACTGGCAGAATCTATGGATGAAAGGCACAACACAAGAGATGGAAGATGCAATGGAGACATACAACAGCAGATCTGAAGAGGCAGAAGAAAACACTCAGGAACTGGAGAACGAGGCACCTGAAAGCCCACACACAAAAGAACAGATAGAGAAAAGAATGGAAAAATATGAGCAATGTCTCCAGGAACTGAATGACTACACGAAACACAGGAATGTACATGTCATGGGTGTTCCAAAAGAAGAAGAGAAGGGAAAAGGGGCAGAAGCGATAATAGAGGAAATAACCAATGAAAATTTTCCATCTCTTACAAAAGACATAAAATTACAGATCCAAGAAGCACAGTGTACCCCAAACAGAATAGATCTGAATAGGTCTACTCCAAGACACTTAATAATCAGATTATCAAACGTCAAAGATAAAGAGAGAATCCTGAAAGTAGCAAGAAAAAAGCAATCCGTCACATACAAAAGAAGCTTGATAAGACTATGTGTGGATTTCTCAATAGAAACCATGGAGGCAAGAAGGAAGTGGGGTGATATATTTAAGATACTGAAAGAGAAAAACCACCAACCAAGAATCCTATATCTGGCAAAACTGTCCTTCAAATATGAGGGAGAGCTTAAAATATTCTCTGACAGACAATGACAGAGTTTGTCAATTTTGAGAGATAGTAGCACAGCAATATAAGTACACTGAAGAAAGATGACTGTGAATATGGTTGAAGGAGGAAGGTTAGGAGCATGTGGGACACCAGAAGGAAAGAGGAAAGATAAAGACTGGGACTGTATAACTCAGTGAAACCTAGGTGCTCAACAATTGTGATAAAAGGTACAAATATATTTTTACATGAGGTAGAACAAATGAATGTCAGCATTGCAAGGTGTTATAAATAGGGTGCGATGGGGGGAAAATACAATGAATGCAAACTAGAGACTATAATTAACAAAAAAACATTGTATTATGCTTCCTTTAATATAGCAAAAGCAATATACCAACGCTAAATGCATATGGGGAGGGGAAACGGGGGAAGGGTATGAGACTCTTGGTATTGGTGATGTTGTCTGACTCTTAATCCTACTCTAGTTTAATGCTATGTTTCCTTTTGGTGCTTCCTATCTGTTATTTTTTTCTCTCTCTCTTTTTTCTTTCTCTTTTGTCTCTCTGCCTTCTTTGACTCTTCCTCCTGCTTTGTGGAAGAAATGGAGATGTTCTTATATAGATAGTGACGATGGTGGTGAATACATAAATACGTGACTATACAGGGAATCATCGATTGTTTACTTAGGATGAAATGTATGGTGTGTGAACAAAACCGTCTTAAAAAATGGGTTGATGAAGAAATCTTGAGGGCACTATATTGAGTGAAATAAGTCAGACACATGAGGACTAATATTGCAGGGTCTCACTGATATGAACTAATTATAATATGTAAACTCTATAGACATGAAATATAAGTTACCAGGATATAGAACGAGACTAAAGAATGGAGAGTGGTTGCTTATTATGAGCAGAATGTTCAACTAGGGTGAACTTAAGTGTTTGGAAATGGACAGAGGTGAGGGTAGCAGGTTGTGAGAATAACTAACAGTGCTGAAAGGTGTGTGAAGGTGTTGGAAAGGGTAAGCTCAGAATCACACATGTCACCAGAAGGAAAGTTGGAGGTTAAAAGATGGGAATGTATAAAACAGTGTATCTCATGGTGGACAATGTCCATGATTAACTGTACAAATATTAGAAATCTCTCACATGAACTAGAACAAATGTATGTCACTGTAACTAGAAGTTAATAATAGAGGGGCATATAGGAAAAAATATATACCTATTGCAAACTATATACTACAGTATCTTAATGTTCTTTCATCAACAGTAACAAATGTAGTCTACCAATGCTATGAATCAATAATGGAAGGAGGGTGGTTAGGGATATGGGAGGATTTGAGTTTCCTTTTTTTTTTTTTTGTCTTTATTTCTCTTCTGGAGTAATGAAAATGTTCTAAAAATTGAAAAAGAAGCTTAATTGTGGTGATGGATGCACAAGTGTATGATGGTACTGTGGGCAATTGATTGTACACTTTGGATCTTTGGATAATTGTATGCTGTGTGTGTATATATATATATATATATATATATATATATAGAGAGAGAGAGAGAGAGAGAGAGAGAGAGAGAGAGAGAGAGGGCAGCAAGGCAAGTAAAAAGAAAAGAAGGACAAGGGTTTGGAAGAAAGAAAAGAAAGAAAGAAAGAAAGAGGAAGAAAGAAAGGGGGAGGGAGGGAGGAAGGAAGGAAGGAAAGTAGAAAGAGTGATACAGCCCGTGTGGCAAAAATTGTGGATCTGGGTATTTGCATGGAGGTGGTGGTGGGTATGTTGGAGTTCTCTATATGGGTTTTGCATTATTTTTGCAATTGTGCTGTAGTTTGAGATGATTTCAAAATAAAAATTTAAGAAATAAAAAAAAGAAAGTGGTGTCTGAAACGGTTGCCATCTGGATATTGCAGACCCTGGAGACGATGGATACGGGGAAGCCGTTCCTTCATGCCTTCTTCATCGACCTGGAGGGCTGTATTAAAACCCTCAGATACTTTGCAGGGTGGGCTGACAAAATACAAGGCAAGACCATCCCCACAGGTAAACCAAAGCAGGCCTCTCCCCTCGGGTGGGGGTCTCTTGGGGTTCTGTCTTCTCCTTCATCCAGGTGGTCCTTTTGGAAGCCCTGTGGGTCTTTTCCCCCCAGGGCACCCTTCCCAGTCCCCCCAAAGGGTGCTGTGCCCATTACTTTTCTTTCTAAGGAAATTCCCTTCCAAATTTGATTTAAAACCCCTTTTTTGTATAATGGACAAGACTTGGCACTATCCTGCTGTGGACTTCTCAGTTTCTTGTCTTTTTGCCACTTAAAATTTGTAACCTGGGTTAATGCACGTGTGTTTTTCTCGCCCCCACCCCCATCCTGTCTTGCAGATGACAATGTGGTTTGCTTCACCAGGCATGAACCCGTAGGCGTGTGTGGGGCCATCACACCCGTGAGTATGCACCTTTTCTAAATAGATTCTAAATAGCCCTACCCTGTCTGCCCACCCCTGTGGCCTTTGGAACCAATTTCTAGCATGGTAGGATTCAGTGGTGCCAGCAGTGATTGAGCATTTCCTCTGTGGTGTGGAGCTTGGTTCTGGGGGAATAGCAAGATGGCTGAGCCCCCATCTATGCCTGCTCTTGAGGGGATGGTTCAAAGGAACCAGAGATTCCACCAGGAAGGATCAGAAAAGGCCAGCAGCCCTAGGGAAGTGATCTCTTAACCGGGCCTTGAAGGATAAAAAGACTCGTTCAGCAGGAAAAAGGGGTTTCCAAGCAGAGAGAAAGAGCATGGTCTACGTGGGAAGAAATAGCAGGTGATCTGAGTGGGGCCAGAGCTTAGGCAGGGAGAAAAGTGCAAAAAAGGGTGAGCACAGGTGTCAGGCATTGCAGGAGCAGCTCCCTGGGGGCCACGGGGAGCCTGGCAAGTGCCTCGTGAAGGATCTGATGCTGCCATGGCTGCAATCAATGGCTGAGCGGGGAGCTGAGAAGATGGCAGCATGAAGGATGGACTGGAGGGAGCTCGGGGCCCTGCTGTCCCTCCATCATGCTACACACCAGGCATGACATTAGGGCTCTGGGTGCTGAGGTCAGCCAAGTGGAAGGGCCCAGCTGAACAGTGAGTGGATTTGAAACCTTTTAGGTGACCAAGTTGGTAGAGTTTGTGGCTAATTGGGTGCAAGGACTAAGTCCTGGCTGGAATTGGGTGGATGGTATTACTCTTTGACGAGATGGGGAAGACTGGGGAGAAGCAGGTTGTGGGGGGAGGGGGAAGATGATAGTAATTCTGGGCACATGCAGCAGAGAAGCCAGGGACTGCCAAGCAGAGGATGGCATTGGATGTTAGTGTATTTGGGCCCCAGGCTCAAGAGAGGGGTCAGGGCTGCAGCTGCTGTTGGCAGCGGTCAGCCCAGAGGTCCCCGTTGAGCCAGGTGAGGCAGTTGGGGGAGGAGGGCCACCCCAGTAGGGGTGTGGGCTGTGAGCCAAACCCCACAGAACTCCAGAGAACCCTACTGGGAAATCTAATCACTTACAGTCGGTGGCATCTGGGGGATGGAATACATTTCCAGAAGGAGACTGTTGGTTCCTGGGGTCAAACCCTATATGGAAATTAAATAAAATAGGGACTCCAAGGTATCTCTTGGATTTGCTCACCTAGAGCAGTTTCAGGGGAGTTTCAGGTGCAGCCAAAGCCAAATTGTTGGGGTGTACGGAAAGATAGCTGGGCAGATGGGTACAGCTCTTCTAAGAAGTTGCAATAAAGAGAGAAGAAGGGAGCTGCTGGAGGAGATGGAGGTCAAGGGAAGGCTGTGTGTTTGTTTGTAGGGTGCTAGAGATAATGGTATTTAGGTTCTGGAGTCGGGGGTAAAGAAGGCCTCCCAAACACTATTGGGGAAATCCTAAAATAATTATTGTGTTCTCCGAGCATATGGCCTTGGTAACAGAGCTCTGTGTGTGTTATCTACTGATAGGAATCCCCGGCAGAGCTGGGAGAGGGAGTTGGGGGACAGGTGTGAGTGGGGGAGCCTCCACCTGCACCCCAAGGTGCCTGCCTGATGCCAGTCGTGCAGGTTTGGGTTTGTAGATCATGTCTTCTGTTTAGTCTCCTTGCAGCATAAGGAGCCAAATGGAGGCTTTTGGGGGAACTGAGGGACAGTCAGAATCAAGCTAACAGCTTTTCCTGGAAGTGCTTGGTTTCGTCTCGGGCAGCAGCGAAGCCTGGAGGACACAAGCATGGACTTGAACCCTGGCTTCACCCCGTGCCAGCTTGTGATGCTGGGCAAGTGACCTCAGCCTTACGTGCCTCAGTTCCCTAGTCCATAAATGGGGGTATTGCTACCTCGTAAGGGTTTGCAGGAATACAATTAGTTAACTTTTTGTAAAGTGCTTAGAACAGTGGCTGACACATTATGAGCCCTCTCTCAGGAAGGGGTAGTTCCTTATTCTTGTTGTCACAGTGATTTCAGTGTCCTCAATTCTGCAGTTGAAGGATTCCCCAAAGTGTATTTCACCAAACAGTACAATGGGGGGTGAGGGGGTAGGGATGGAGTTAGTATTTATCTGTAAGGACAGAAAAAGATCTGGTAGCATCAGAGTTTGGGAGAGGCGGGGCTCCTTCCTGCAGGACTTGTCAGAGCCTTTAATATGCTGATGGAATTGTACACATCCGAAAGGGGAAGGTGGTGCCCCCACAGCAGACTCCTCTTTGCAAAGGCTTCCTATTAACATCTCCCAGAATGTCATCTGGGAAGCACCGGACAGGAATATAATTCCAATCATTGTACAATCCCAGGTGACCATCTACACCCATCTTAGCATCCTAGGGCCACTGTCCCTAACAAAGTACCACAAATAGTGTGGCTATAAACAGCAGAAATCTATTGTCTCAGGCTGGAAGTCTGAAATCACACTCCCTCTGAAGGTTCTAGTGGAGAATCCTTCCTTGTCTCTGCCGAGCCTCTGGTGTGTGCAGGCTGTCCTTGGCTTTTGGCTGCACCCCTTGAGTCTCTACCTCCATCTTCACATTTTCCCTTTGCATGTGTCTCCTCTGTATGTTTCCAAATCTCTCTCCTCCTTATAAGGACACCAGTAACTGGATTGAGGGCCGAGTCTACTCCAGTATGACTTCATCTTAATCTGATCACATCTTCAAAGTTCCTATTTCCAAATAAGGTCATATTCACAAGTACCAAGGACTAGGACTTCAGCTCGTCTTTTTTGGGGGAAGGACGTAATTGAACCCACAGCATGGCCCAAAGCAAGGCCACGGAAAGCACGCATCCTCCACGGAGGTTCCATTGGGCACCTGGGACAAGGGGCGGTGCGTGGGGTGCAGACGCGGCCCCCCAAGACCCTCTGTGCTCTGCCTCAGTGGAACTTCCCCCTGCTGATGCTGGTTTGGAAGCTGGCACCCGCCCTTTGCTGTGGGAACACTGTGGTCGTGAAGCCGGCGGAGCAGACGCCCCTCACCGCCCTGTATCTCGGCTCTCTGATCAAAGAGGTAAGATGTCCAAAAGGAAAAAGTGACGTGTGGTTGGCAGCATTCCCACTCCTAGGAAGCAGGCCCCTGAGCCGAGATCAAGCTGCCCCGTGGATGTTGCCGGGTGTGGCAGGGCCGGCCGGGGACCAGCCGAGTGGCGAGGGAAACTTTCCCTGTGTCTTCATTGGCAGTTGTGCTTTTTCCCTCCTGCATCACGTGCTCACTGATCTGGAAGGAACTCTCTTCTTCCCAGTGATGCTAATGAGGATACTTATCTCTCATTTTGGGCTCAGACCTGTGGTTTAGGAGCAAATGTTTTGTCTAGAGAATTTGCAGGAAGAAATACTTGAGAGGTTCCTTGGGCTTTGCAAATTCACTGTGGATAAACGGTCCATTTTTCTCCTGGGTGGGGTAACTGTGCCAGCTCCGTTGCAGGGCTCACCCCAGGAGTCCCCTGGACAGAGCTCTCTGCTTGCAGGAGACTGTCAGCCCCACCCCGCCCCCACCCCCAGCCCCCAGGCAGCCACAGCTCTAGGGAAACAAGCAGCCAAAAAGGCCTCTTCCTTCCAGACTCAACAAGCAACAGAGTTTAGACATTCTGTTGCCAGATTGCATGCCCCAAAGACAGAGAAAGGGACAGAAAGCAAAGGGGGATGGAGAAAAGATGCATTCTTTTCCCTTCTTAGCGGGCCTCAGATGTACATCCTTTATGCTGAGATCAAGGTTGAAATAGCCAACAATTGACTGATTTCCCACTTTCCTCTGATCAGTGTTCTAGAATGTGTTAATTCACATTAATTTGACTCACGTCTTCTAGTATCACCACTGCCTAAAAACAGAGTCTACAAGGACAAGTAACCTTGTTTGAATCACAAGTAATGTCAAGCTGTTTTACACACTTGCCGTGCTGTCAGAAGTTAAAACAAGCAGCAAGACCTCCATTCCCATTTATGCAGCAGATTTATTTTCCGGTTTCCAGGAGTGTTGCTCAGACCTCAAAGGAAGTGCAAAGGAAATTTCCAGATTTCGGAATCCACCTAACTGGGCAGTTGAGGAGCTTTCCTCTAACCTGCAACTGGAAGTGATTAATCTGCCATGTAATGACATGGTAAATGGCAAATAACAAGAGATGAACCTAACAGAGTTCTGTACATGCCTTCCAAGTGACGATTATGCTAGATTAAAATCATCTGCTTGTGGGTCCTATCGGACTTTAGCAGGACCTGTCTTCACGAGAAGATAATTTCAAAGATGAAAGGTGTAAAATCTCATTAAAGATCAGTATTAACAGATAGACACACAAACTAGCAGCTAGAAAAACTAGACTCAAGCACCATGTCCTAAAATCTTGAGTTTCCTGAAAAACTGGAGATGGTGGGATGGGAATGTGTTTTAAGTGACTCACTGGGAATGGAGAAAACAGCATCCCCGCCTTGTTGGTTTTGTGCGTGCTTGTTGATAACGAGGCCTCCTTGTAAGTGCACAGCACAGGACTGGGAATGCAAAACTCAGGGAAACGGCAGGGGCTTCCTGCAGGAGGTGTTGGTTCTGGGAATTGCATTTTGTGAACAAGCGAAGAAGTTTGAAGGAGTGATGCCTTGTCAACATTCAGGAAATCGATGGGGTGGGTTATAAAATAAAAACAGATGCTGGGGAAGGGTATATGGCAGGTGCCTCTTGAGCATTGGGGTGGTGACTAGGCACCCCCGTGATGGGGTTCCTGCATATGGGCTCACTAATCCCTCTGGGGTTGAACCTCCCTGGAGCCCTGGGGTGGCTGCACTGGCCCGGCTCAGGCTTCCCAGGGATGGCAGGTGTCCAGGGCTCTCAGTCCCCACGCGGGTTTGTGGCTGATGCCACGTCCAGCCCTGCCCTTGAAACACCATCTCTGTTTCTTCCCAGGTTGGGTTCCCCCCAGGGGTGGTGAACATCGTGACTGGATTTGGGCCCACGGTGGGAGCAGCAATTTCTTCTCACCCTCAGATCGACAAAATTGCCTTCACTGGGTCGACGGAGGTAAGCCTTCTCACGGGCTGTTGGAAGAAATGACATTGCTAGGTTACTCCAGACCCTTGTACTTTTCCTTTGAGAGGCCCAAGTATTATTTTTTCTTCTAAATCTGGCCACTTTTTAGTACAGAATGACCAGTAAAAAAAAATCACTGGTCCAGTTGCCAAACAAAACAGATATCTAATAGAACTCAGAAGCCTTAGAAGAAAAGATTGGTAGGTAAGATAAAATAAACATGTAAGGCATCCATATGGCAGACAACCTCATAAGCAAAGTTAAAAGATAAATAACCCACTGGGGTAGAAACAGCTGTAATATATGCAGCTCTCCAAGGTTTCCTATCCTTAATATGTAAAGTGCTTTTCCAAATCAATAAAAACAAAGATAAAGCAAGTGGTGGGAAAATGGGTAACTCAAAGAAGAAAAACGCTGCTTCACCTAGTTCCCTGGTAATCAGGGAAATGAAAATTCAAATGTAAACCAATTCTTCTTGCATTTGTGGCATTATTTTTAAGGAGAATGGGCTTTTCTTCTGTACTTAGAACAGAATAAGTTCTAAGATGTCCCCACTCCTGTCCCAGTGTATTCCAACCAGGAGCCTGCACCACTCCCGCAGCCCTAAGGGAACAGAGATGCTGCAGCCCTTGGGCCAAGCCCCATGGGGTGGGTGCCTCTAGAGCCCATTATCAGCACTGGAACCCCACGTGTGGTGTGGCTGGCATTGGAATCGCCGTGGGTGCCAGCAGACGTGCCGGGCAGCAGCTCCACACCTGGTTCTGGGCTTGGCTGAGAGATGGAGGCCGAGAGGAGCAGCATCCATCCTGTCTTCTCACTGGCAGCAAAATCGTGCCCTCCCCTCCCCTTGCCAGGCTTCTCTGAGAGGCTACTTCTGGAACTCTCTCGGCTCCCAGCTGGGGCCAGCCAGGTGGTGCACTCACTCAGTGGCAACATCACGGAGAAGAAAGTAGCTTCTGCGGCACCAGGGCCTGTTCAGCACTAGCCAGAAAACTTCGTGGGGATGTTTTCCCACCCAAGGTCACTCTGCTGCATTTGGCTGCAAGATGTACCATCCGTAAATCTCGAGCCTGTGGCAGCCTCGTTTGGCTTTTGTTGTGCTCCTTGGGGACAGACAGCATCACCATTGATCTAGTCCAGATCTTGTCCAGGCCTCCACCCAAGAGACTGGTGACTTTAAAATGTACCCCACCTTGTTTTTGTGGGAGCTGGATCAGATCTGGAATGGCCCAGCCCTGCCTGGGACTTTGTCTGGCTCTGGGCGCCAGTGTCTGCAGCTGTTGAACAGGGGTACTGGAGCGGGGCAGACTTGGAGAGCTGCTATAACGAATTCCACAGGCTGGTTGACTTAACCCCCAGGACTTTATTGTCTCGCTGTTCTGGATGCTAGCAGTCCAACATCAAGACATTGAAAGGGTTGTGCTTTCTGCAAAGTCTGTCCTATGCCAGTGGTGGTTTTTGCTGGCAATCTGTAACTGAGCTCTGCTCCTATCACATGGCCGTCTGTCTCCACAGCATTGTCTCTCTGCTAATTCATAGTGCTCCAGTTCTCTCCCCCTGCCCCACTCTGGGGGCACATCTTAGGGTGTGTTTCCAAAGAATTGGCTCCTTCTTTTCCTTAAGGTCAGCTTCCCTTGCTGTCTCCCTAATTCTAAGATCACAATGAAGAACCACACAGAACCACGTCCCCTACTGGGCCGTTAGAGTTTCAGATGTTACCAGCAAGGGGTAGAAGAGGTATCAGGGTTCCTTGGTACCTGGTGGGCTAGGAGGGGCTGGCAGCCAGGACGGGTGGGCTGTGGAGTAGGGAGTTCCTGAGGTGGGGTCTGCAGCTGCTCTACCACCAGCCAGCTGGGTGGGCCTTGGGCAAATCGCTTGGCCTTCTAGAGGCTCCCACCTCATGCCCATCCATGGAGCTAGTCAAACCAGGGATTTTAGAGCTGAGGTCTGATCTGCGAGGAGAGGCTTCCTTCCCTAGCGTCAGGTCCCAGGAGGCCGGGCAGAGGGGCGGGGGTGGCCGAGGACACAGGGCACCACGAGGGGCCACCCTTCCAGGAGGCTCATGGAGAACATCTGCTGGCCAAGTCCAGGGTTTAACTTTCCCTGTTTTCTATCCTGAAGGTTGGAAAACTAGTTAAAGAAGCCGCCTCCCGGAGCAACCTGAAGCGGGTGACGCTGGAACTTGGAGGGAAAAACCCATGTATCGTGTGCGCTGACGCTGACCGTGAGTTCCCAGTCTGGGTTTTGCTGGGGCTTTGGGGGAGCCATGGATCCCTCTCCCCTTCCATACCCAAATAAATCTGAAGCCAATTTAAAGACACACACACACACACACACACACACACACACACACAGAGTAGGGATTTTTTGGGGGGTTGTCCTGCCTTCAGCTAACCATCCACATAGGCAGATGGAGAACAAAACGCCAACGTCCTCGCTGATAAAAGAGTACACTGGGAGTGGGGCACAGCTGAGCTGGCAGCCAGAGGAGCTGTCTGTCTCTGCTTCTCAAGAGTAACTTTACCTTCCCTGTCCCCACGGAGCTGGGGCCATGAGGAGCGGGTCTGATTTCCTCTCCAGAGTCCCCCGCGGGGGTGAGGTGGGTGGGATATGGGGTGGGGGAAGGAGGAGATGCCCAGGGGCCCCCTCTCACAGGCATTCCTTGTTCTCCTATCCCCGTGGCAGTATTTTCCTATAGTGGTTTCCAACTCTCCAAAGAATTAAGATGTTTCTTCTTTGTCTTGGGCCTGCCAAATCAGAGGTGGGCAGTGGTAGCTGACCCTTCAGAATCCCTTCCTGGCCTGGAGGACTGTTCTCTCCCACCATCACCACTTGCCTGGCACAGTAACACTGCCCAGCAGCTGGGGGCAATTCGGGTCGTGCTAGAGCCACGTGATGCAATATTAAAATCCGTGTTATTCTTGGCTGCCGTGTCCAGAAGAGGGAAGAAAGGGCCACACCAGCCATTCGTTCACCTGTTGACAGGGTCATCAATCAAAAGGTCAGACTAACAGAGTCCTTAGCCTTAAAGAATATCCTCTCCCACCTGCCCACTGGTACCAGAAATTCCTTTCATGGAGAACAAAGCCTTTCACTCAACATTCAGATAAGGTTATAATTGCAAATATCCCTGAGAAAAAGGAGCCTGGTACAATTTCTTACTAAAGTGTAAATGACTGATATGATTCCTTTCCTGGAAGCTGGCTTTCAGTGGGAGAGTGGACTGGGTGAGGATACAAGCCAGACAGGACATAGAAAAGGAAAGCTGGGCATGTAGACAGACTGCCCATTTCTTCCTGGGTTAATGTGCCCTTGGAAAAGCTCCTTTAGCATTGCTAATGGTTTTCTGGAACCACATGGAGCAATCTGGGTGTTTCCTCACCGTGACCCACATTTGGAGTCCCAAACTCCATCCCAAAGTGCCAGGACTCCTGCTTTGCATTCTTGTGCCACTATATCTGGGTGCCACAACTGTCCCCAACTCATCCTTTTTTCCTGCCAGTGAGAAAAAAACTGCAGCTAAAACACAGGACCCGTTCCATCTGGGGGCTGGTTTTACAAGGGTCATAAACACTCTCGGCAGCCATCTCCTACTCCTCATCTGGGCAGTGCCAGGCCACAAAATTAAACCCTGACATAACTAGCACCCCAGGCATGATATCAACTGTAACAAGCCACTATTCCCCTGCCACCGCAGCCGCCACCCCTGGCTCCCAGTCACGGGGCAGGAAATGAATTAGTTATATTGGAAGAGGGGCAGTTTCAAGTCGGTGCCCGGCCACGGGGAGGGTGGGGGGCAGGGGGGTCAAGAACCGTATGACGCAGTCCTGCTGCCACATCAGCTTATACAAACAACCCTGCAGAACCGTAACAGCCTCCTTCCCAAATTTGAGGGCAGAATCCCTCTGAGCTGCTCCAAGAGTGCTACTGAGCGCCAGCTGGGTCACCTCCCAGCACCCAGAGCCAGCCCCCTGCCCTGGGGACCTTGTCTTTGGCCCGTGCATTTCTTAAGCAAGCAGTGGGTGTGTCTAGGGGAGGGGTGACATACTGAAAGACCCAGCTGGTGGTCAAGCACTGGAAGTCCCCCTACAAATGCAAACACCCTCCCTGTTACCTTTCTTATCCTTTAAGCCTATCCTATAAGCACCCTCCTATCTCAGTTTTAGTAACTGAGTATTCCTAAAAGCTATGAAGCTGGTTTTAATTAAATGTCTATAATTCAGATTCAGCCCCCCTCAGGCAGAATCAGTGCCTCTTTTTTTTTTCTTTAAACACTTATAAGTCATATATGGTGTCACATTACTTAATAAGACCTTTCTTTCACTTGAGGCGGAAAATTTGGGCTTCTTTAAAAAGTTCTCTCCAAATGGCCTCCATCGATACTTTCCGGAGTTCATTCTATAGAACATTAGGAAAAGACGTGAGGCTTTCCCATCGGTGCATATGGGGACTGCTAAGACTGTTGGCATTCATTAGCCTATTGAAGACACTGAGAAGTCCTGCAGTCAGGGGACTGATTGGGCTGCCGAACTCACTAGACCTGAGAAATCCTTTTTCTCATCCTCTCTGTTTGGGAGATGCCGAGAGCCAAACTTCATTTCCGAAATGCAGCCACTTGGGGGCCAGTTTTCCTGTGTGGGCAATTAGGAGCTGCAGCTGCAGCGGGGCCAGGCCTGCCTTAACGACTTAATGGTTTCCTCTCTCTGCCTGCGCTCCCCCTCACCTCCAGTGGACTTGGCAGTGGAATGCACCCATCAGGGAGTGTTCTTCAACCAGGGCCAGTGCTGCACGGCTGCCTCCAGGGTGTTCGTGGAGGAGCAGGTCTACGCTGAGTTCGTCCGGAGGAGCGTGGAGTGCGCTGAGAGACGGCCCATCGGGGACCCCTTCGACGTCAAAACTGAGCAGGGGCCCCAGGTAACTCACTGCTCCTGACGGGGCTGCAGCCATGGTGCTGGCTCATCTGGGCTGAGCCCCTCATGCCCTCGCAAAGGGGGACAGCGCTGCCTTGCCCTGCATTGGAGGCTTTTGCTGAGTTGCCACTCAAGGGGGCAGCCCGGTCAGGTTGCCATGGAGTCAGTGAGACAGGGCTGGACACAGGTGCTGATGTGCAGTATGGAGGCCTCGGGAAGAGGGTGCTATTCTCAGTCCCTAATGCCATCTACCTGCAGCCTCCTGCTCTCTCCCAGTGCCTTCCTTTTTCTCACCCACCCCCAGCCCCAAGCGAGGGTTTCAGGTAGAGTCCAACTTACCTGGATGGTCTCCCTGAAAAAGCCGTGGTCCTCTTCTTTCTTTATGAGGTCCCTGCTTGGCTGGAGGGCAGCAGAATGCAGGGACAGAGGCCTTTGAACCCACATGGACAAAGCAACTCCCAGAAACTGGAGAATCCGAGTGTAGAGGGTTCAGGGGTGGGGATGGGGGTGAATCTCCAGGCAGTAGGAATGTGTCCCTGGAGGTCTGGTTTGGGAAACCAAGGTCAGGATGAAAATGATCATAACCACGAGAAAATTAATAGTCTCTTTTAAAAGGTGCATGCTGTATCACTTTCTTCCTAATTATGAAGTACAGTGGATGGATAAATATTTAAAAGAGGGCAGCCTGACCTGCCCATGCATTATTGAAATGGAGCTCGGCAGTGATCCACTTTGCTTTTCACCCAAGTGCTGCCCAAGCGGTGAAGTGACAAGTCCCATGTCCAAGAGTCCTTGAAGGGAGCTTGACACTTAACCCATCACAGCTCTCGTGCATATTTACATGGGAAGCTGCAGATCTGAGTTCAAATTCAAGTTCTGCCACTTGGCTCCATGACTTTGCAAAAGTTGCATGATCTTCTTAAGCCTCAGTTTCCTCATCTGGAAAATGGGAATGATTGACTAATATTATGATAATTTCATGGCAATTAGGAGACACTCAGTAAGGGTAGTTTTTATTTTTTAATGGGGTGGGGGCATATAAATGACAGGGGTTCCCCAATCTAGATAGCAATGAATGAATGTGCATTACTTGTGACTATATCTGTCAGGTCTGGCTCAGCCATCCTGCGAGGACGGTCTGGCTGGGGGTGGTGAAGGACCACGTGGGAACAGCTTAGGTCTCTGGCCCACACGTTCTGTGGCTCTGCTGCCACGTGACCCTGGTGCAAAAGTATCTCTGCTCATGGCCTCCAGCCCTCATCTCCAGTTGCTGCCTGTCTGGCTCGACTGCAAACCCAGGGCCCGCTGGCTCAAAGGTTGTCAGGCTAATAGCCATGGTTGAATTTCAGATCTGAGTGCAAACACGACCACAAGTCATTATCAAATCCACTGTGATTTTAGGCTAGTCCAGAATCAGCGGGAAATATATGAGCTGCCCCCTGTGTTAAGGAAACCCTTTTGTGCCCTCATTATTTGTAAGTCTATTTCCAAGGATCCGGTCTGGAATTTTAAAGCCAGATACACAAATCCCTTCCAAAAGAGCAGATCCAAACAGAACGGGTGTTGATTTCAGCAGTGCTTTTGATGCTGTCGCTGAAAGTCCTTTTGAAAGCTCACTTAAGCCGTCTAACCTCAGAATATTATTTTAGGACACTGTTGGATGTTTTTCCCCCCAAAGTGCTTTTTCATCTTCAGTAATAAGATTTTACTCTGGGAGGACTTGCAGCTGTCTAAATAGTCCTGTCTGCCTCATGCCTGTAAAACAGCTAACTGACCTAGATCGGTGTACAGTGGAAACGAGCCACGCGCTCAAGCGCTCCAAAATCGTTCAGGTTTATTTGGCAACTCAGCAACGAGATGCGTAAACATTCTGCAAGCCACCTGGCCGGCCGGTGTGGGATCCAGCATCCTCGCCGTGGGAGCCGAGTGCAGCCCTCGGGCCCGGTCCTTAGAGGGCTGTGTTTCTCTGTTGCTGGTGCCGTGCCCTGCCCCGTCATCTCGCTTTCTGGCAGGTTCTCCTTCCTGCACCGTAAGGCACCCGCTGAAATGTAATGGAGGGTTATTAAATTTAAACAATGTGTTCATACGGACTCACCAGGGAGAGTTTAGTTTGGATATGTGGGGTTTCCACCGGAAGTCCAGTGCCACCTGAAGAACAGATCGACGCTGCAGCAACCCCATCTTACAGGGGGACTGTGACTGGTGGCCACTTATGTCCTGTCCCCTGCAGTTTGGTGAAGCCCTTCAAGTTCTTGCATCCTCCGGGGAGAAGAAAAGAGGCTCAGCAACACCTGGGACTTTTAACCCATGACTTGGTCCACCCACAGAAAAGTTAAAGAGAGCCTTGAGATATTATTGGACCTGTTACAATTGTTTCAATTACTTTTTTGAGCGGAAGTGCATACACATGGCTCAAAATACCTAACGTGATGAAAGGTATATATTGAAAAGGCTCCTTCCCACCCTCCGGTTCTTACTCTCAGCCCCATAGGTAGCTCATGTTCTTCGTTTCCGCCTGTCCCTCTGGAGTTTCTTCATGCGTATACATGAAAAATATGCATATGCATGCAAATATGAATATGCATTCTGATTTCCCTCATTATTTTTACACAGAAGGTACCATGATATCTGAACCATTTTGCACCTTGCTTTTTGTCCCTTAATGAAAAACTTGATGAGCTTTCCATACAGTCCCTAGGAACCATCTGTTTTCATTCTTTTTCACATGCACCTAGAAATCCACTGTATGCATCCACCATAATTGATTTCAATAATGAGTATGTGGGTGTGTGCTATTACAGTGCCACAGTGAGTATGTCATTTCATGCATGCGCAAGGAAATCGACAGGACAGAATCCCCAAAGTGGGATTGCCAAGTGGGAACATGTCCTGAATCTCTATAAGCATTGCCAGATTTCCTTCCGCAGAGAATGAACCAATGCCCAGTCCAAGCAACAGTGCCTAGGTTTGTCTGTGTCTCGAGTCTTACCAACAGAATGTGCCATCAAACCATTAGAGTTTTGCCCATCTGACAGTTAAAAATATCTTGGTAAGTTTCAATATGCATGCATCTCTTATGATGAGGAAGGTGGAACATCTTATCTTCTGTTCAAAAGCCACTTGTATTTCCCTTTCTTTCAATTGTGCATTTCCTTTGCATATTTTCCTTGTGTATTGTTGGACATTATTCTTGTTAATTACAGGAACACTTTACAGACTAGAGAGATTAGCTCCATTTCTATGATATGCCTTGTCAATATTTTTTCCCAGTTTATTTGTTTTGCCCTTTGACTTTGCTTATCATGTTTTTGCCCTTTTTTTTTCATAATCAAATCTTTTTTCCTTTTTGGCTTCTGGATTTTGAGTTCTAAAAAGGCCATCAACCCTCAAGTTTGCAGAGGGATTCTACTACCAGAAAATTTGAAACTTTCCTGGTTACATGTTTCACAGTTCAAGCTTTGCTCCACTTGGAATTTACCCAGATGTAAGGTGTGAGGTATTGATCCAAGGTGGGATTTTTAAACTGGATCCATATTTCATGTGACGTTTAGGGGAGGGCCATGCATGGGTTTGTGTTTTCCCCTCCTCTCCTTCCTAAGAAACCAGCCTTCTCCTTGGGGACAATCAACCCACATGCACCATTGGGTTATTTGGTTTTTTAATTGTTTTTATTAGAAAAGTTGCGGGTTTACAGAACAATCATGCATAAAATACAGGATTCCCATACACTACCCCACCACCAACACCTTACAGTCCCGTGGATCATTTGTTACAATTAATGATAGCACTTTTTTGTAATTGAACTGTTTTTCTAAATAGTAGTTACCTTTGTTACAACTGATGAATGACTGTTAAGATAGTACTATTAACTATCATCCCTAGTTTATATTAGATGTTTTTTTCCCATATGCCATTCAATTAACACCTTGTATTAGCGTAGTACATTTGTTATAGTTCATGAAAGAACATTCTTATACTTGTACTATTAACTATAATCCATTGTCTACAATAGGGTTCACTGTGATACACAGTCTTATATCTTTTAAATTCTATTCTAGTAACATATACATCCTAAGGTTTCCCCTTTTAACCCCATTCACCTATACAGTTCAGTGCTGTTGATTACACTGACAATAATGTGCTACCATCACCACCATCCGTTTCCAAACCTTTACCAGCAGCCTAAATAGAAATCCTATACAAGTTAAGCATTAACTCCCCCTTCTCTAACGCCAATCTGTCTCCTCATAACCTATATTCTACATTCTAACTCTATGAGTTTTCTTATAATATTTAGTTCATATCAGTGAAATCATACAATATTTGTCCTTTGGTGTCTGGCTTATTTCACTCAGCATAATGTCCTCAAGGTTCATCCATGTTGTTGCATGTGTCAGGACTTCATTCCTTTTCACGGCTGAGTAATATTCCATCACATGGAGCAATTTTGTTTATCCATTCATCAGTTGATGGACATTTGGGTTGCTTCCATCTTTTGATAAGTGTGAATAATGTCACTATGAACATCAGTACGCAAATACCTGTTGGGTCCCTGCTTTCAATTTTTCTGGGTATATACATAGTAGTGGGATTGCTGGGTCATACAGTAGTTCTATACTTAGCTTTCTGAGGAACTGCCAAAGTATCTTCCATAGTGGCTACACCATTTTACATTCCTACCAGCAATGAATGAGTGTTCCTATTTATCTAAATCCTTTCAACACTTGGAGTTTTCTGTTTTTTTTTAATAGTAGCCATTCTAATGGGTGTGAAATGGTATCTCATTGTGATTTTGTTTGCATTTCCCTAATGATGTTAGGCATCTTTTCATGTGCTTTTTGACCATTTGTATATCCTCTTTGTAGAAATGTCTATTCAAGTCTTTTGCCCATTTTTTAATTGGGTTGTTTGGTTGTTGTTTTTTTTTTACTGGTAATTTGTAGGATTTCTTTATATATTTTGGATATGTGGTTTCCAAATATTTTTCCCCAACTGAGTAGATTGTCTTTTCACTTTCATGACAAACCCTTTCATGCACAAAATATTTTAATTTTGAGGAGGTCCCATTTATCTATTTTATTATTCATTGCTTGTGCTTTGGGTGTCAAGTCTAAAAGACCGTTGTCTAACATAAGAAAATAAAGATGCTTCCCAACTTTTTCTTCTAGGAGTTTTATAGTCCTGGTTCTTATATTTGGGTCTTTGATCCATTTTGAGTTAATTTTTGTTTATGGTGTGAAATAGGGGACCTCTTTCATTCTTTTGCATATGGATATCCAGTTCTCCCCACACCATTCATTGAACAGACTATTCTTTCCCCATTAAGTGGACTTGGCAGCCTTGTCAAAAATCAATTGGTCATAGATGCAAGGGTCTATTTCTGAATATCAATTCAATTCCATTGGTCAATATATCGATCCTTGTGCCAAGACCATGCTGTTTTGACCACTGTAGCTTTGTAATATGCTCTCAAGTCCCAAAGTGTGAGTCTTCCAACTTTGTTCTTCTTTTTCAAGATGTTTTTGGCTATCTGGGGTCCCTTACCCATCCAAGTAAATTTGGAAATTGGCTTTTCTATTTCTTCAAAGTAGGCTATTGGAAGTTTGATTGAGATTGCATTGAATCTAGAAATCATTTTGAGTAGAATTGACATCTTAATGCTATTTAGACTTCCAGTCTGTGACCATGGAATGTCCTTCAATGTATTTAGGTCTTCTTTCATTTCTTTTAGCAATGTTTTGTAGTTTTCTGTGTACAAGTCTTTTGCATCCTTGGTTAAATTTATTCCTAGGTATTTGATTCTTTTAGTTGCTATTAAAAATGGAATTTTTTAAATGATTTTCTCTTCTAGTTGCTCATTACTAGTGTATAGAAACACTACCTTTTTGCTTGTCATTCTTGTACCCCCACCAATTTGCTGAATTTGTTTATTAGCTCTAGTAGCTTTGCTGTCGATTTTTCAGGATTTTCTAAACATAGGATCATGTCTTCTGCAAACAGTGAAAGTTTTACTTCTTCTTTTCCAATTTGTATGCCTTTCATTTCTTTTTGTTGCCTAACTGCTCCAGCTAGAACTTCCAGTACAATATTGAATGACAGTGGTGACACTGGGCATCTTTGTCTAGTTCCATATATTAGAGGGAAAACTTTCAGTCTTCCACCATTGAGAATGATGTTAGCTGTGGGTTTTTCATATATGCCCTTTATCATATTGAGGAAGTTTCCTTCTATACCTAGTTTTCTAAGTGTTTTCAATCAAAGAAGGATGATGGGTTCATCAAATGCCTTTTCTGTGTCAATCAAGACGATCATATGGTTTTTTTCTGTACATTTGTTAATGTGGTGTATTGCATTAATTGATTTTCTTGTGTTGAACCACCCTTGCATACGTGGGATAAAACCCACTTGACCATGCTGTATAATTCTTTTATTGTGCTGTTGGATTTGGTTTGCAAGTTTTTTTTTTTTTTTTAATTTTGAAATAAATTCAAAGTTACATGAATAGTTGCAAAAACAATACTAGACCCATACACAGAATTCCATCATACCCTGACCCCCCTCCCCTGATAGCTCAATCCACCAACTTTAACATGCTGTCACATCGCTATTTTTTTCATCTATTGCTCTGTCTTCTGAACATATGAGAGCTAGCTGCACACATCCTTGAACATACACTATAATTCACGTATGTACTTCCCATGAACAAGAACATTCTTTTATGTAATTCCATTAAGTGCAGCTAAGAAGTATAAGAGATTCAACAATGATACAATGCTTACATTCTATATTTCCTTTTCCTTATGTCTCAGCTGTGTCCCTTCGAGCCACCTGTCTTCCACCCTCCAATCCCATCCAAGTTCATCCTTAGCATTCAATTGTCATCTAGTTAGACTGTCTTTTTTTTTTTTCTTTTTTCAGTTGTGGAAACATATATACAGCCTAAATCTTCCCATTCCACCCCCTCCCTAGCCTTCCATTAGTGGGATTAATCACATTTAGAATGATGTCATGCTCTTTCCCATCATCCATTACTAGAAATTTCCCTTTACCTCAAACAGCAACCCTACACTCCTTTCTTAACTCCCCATTGTCCCTTCCCCCATTTCTCTTAACCCAAACTCTACTTTTCATCTCTATGGTTGTATTCTCTGATAATTTATTTGGGTTTACTGTAGGGCTTAAAATTAACCTCTTAAATCTCTATCAATCTTGTTTTTCTTTGATACCACCTTCACTTCAGTAGGGCACATAAACTATGTTCCTATACTCCTTCATTCCCCCACCTTTATATAGTTGTCTAAAATTACATATTTTACATTGAGTTCAAAACCACTGATTTGTCCTTAGAGTTTGTGTATTTTTTATCATGTAGGAAGTAAATAGTGGAGTTATAGTTCAAAAATTATTGACTTCTATTTGTATTCCGTTGTGGTTGGAGAATGTTCTTTGAGTATATTCAATTTTTTTGTTTGTTTGTTTGTTTTTAATTTCTTGAGGCTTGTTTTATGTCCCAGCTTATGGTCCCTTCTGGAGAAAGATCTGTGATCACTAGAGAAAAATGAGTGTCCTGGTGATTTGGGATGTAAGGTACTATATATGGCTGTTAAAATCCTCTATATCTCTTTCTCCTTTCTTTGTTTCTCTGTTGGTAGGGCTTCCTTTAGTATCTGAAGTAGGGCAGGTCTTTTATTGGCAAAGTCTCTCAGCATTTGTTTGTGAAAAATTTAAGCTCTCCCTCAAATTTGAAGGAGAGTTTTGCTGGATAAAATATTCTTGGCTGGAAATTTTTCTCTCTCAGAATTTTAAATATGTCATGCCACTGCCTTCTCGCCTCCATAGTGGCCACTGAGTAGTCACTACTTAGTCTTATGTTGTTTCCTTTGTATGTGGTGAATTGCTTTTCTTTTGCTGCTTTCAGAATTTGCTCCTTCTCTTCAGTATTTGACAGTCTGATCAGAATATGTCTTGGGGTGAGTTTATTTGGATTTATTCTATTTGGAGTTCACTGGGCATTTATGCTTTGTGTGTTTATATTGTGTAGAAGGTTGGAGAAGTTTTCCCCAACAATTTCTTTGAATACTCTTTCTAGACCTTTACACTTCTCTTCCCCTTCTGGGACACCAATGAGTCTTCAGTTTGGACGTTTTATTTTATCTATCGTGTCCCTGAGATCCGTTTCGATTTTTTCTATTTTTTTCTCCATTCTTTCTTTTGTTCTTACATTTTCTGTTCTGTGGATTTCTAGGACACTGAGATGTTGTTCCGCTTCCTCTAGTCTTGTATTGTGAATATCCAGAGTCTTTTTAATTTGGCCAACAGTTTCTTTTATTTCCATAAGATATTCTATTTTTTTATTTACTCTTGCAATGTCTTCTTTATGCTCTTCTAGGGTCTTCTTTATGGCACTTATATCCTGGGCCATGGTCCTCTTGATGTCCTTTAAATCCTTTGCCATATTTTCGTTCTTCGATTGTAGTTCTTTGATTAATTGTGCGAGGTGCAATGTTTCTTCCGAAATCTTGATTTATGTGTTTGGAGCTGGATTCTCCATATCGTCTGGTTTTATCATATGCATTAAGATTTTCTGTTGTTTTTGGCCTCTTGGCATTTGTTTTGCTTGATAAGGTTCTTTCAAGTTGTAACAAAAAAAAAGGATATCGATCTAATTTTTCAGAGACACAGTTTGGTGACGTACACTTTCTCTAACTAACCAGCAGATGGCGTCTGTGAGTCACCTATATCCCTCAAGTCAGTTCTCAACCTTTTTTTCCACAGTGTGTGGGGAAATGATTCTTGTAGGTTCAGTTGGAGAACTCAGTTTGGGTGTGTTGCTGGAGCCGTCCACCCTGAATGTGGGGTGTGTGTACGGGTGGCCAAGGAGGAAGGGCAGTTCTACTGTTCAAATCTCCCAGGTTCCAGGAGATTCAAGGCTGCTGCAAGAGTCCCAAGCCTTCACCCCAGTTCAGCCCCAGACCATTTCCCCCACTGTCCCACAAACCACCAGACTTGGCGTAGCACTCCTGGGTTCCCCTAGCGGATCCCCCCTCCCAGCCGCGCTCCTCCAGGAGCTCAGCCGAGGGAATGCCACGCTATGTCACCAGTGTGCACCATCCCTCAAGGGAAGCCCTGGGCCGCTGGGCTGTGCCGCGGGGTTCTCAGCTCGTTTCAGAATGCAGAATGTCTGAGGCTGTCTTTACTGCAATGCCTTGCGGGCTGAGAACAGCTGATGTTTTCTCCACAGAGAGAGAGCGAGGGACAGAAAAACTCCCAGGTTCACCCATCAGCCAGAGATCGCACCCAATCCTCTGGGCTCCCCGCCCTGAGACAGATATGTCCCCCGATTCTCCCAAGTTCAGTTGTCACCAAAAGCCTCTGTCTGCTTATTGAGGATTCACTGTCTGTATTGAGCAGTTAATATTAAAACCTCACTTGGAGCTGGGCTGAGAAAGTGCGCGGCGCGGCTTCCGTGAGGGAGGGGCTCTCGACTCTAGGTTCTCAGCTATCAGTGCGGGTCTGCAGTTTTACTTACAGATTTTATGCTGTGATCTCAGGCATTCCTCCCAATTCATGTCGGTGGATGTTGAGTGTACAGTCACGTTTGTCTCCCCGCTGTTATTCCAGGTTATTTACTGGTTTTTTGTTCATTTATGAATTGTTCTGGGGGAGACTAAGTCTTCCACTTCTTTCTATGCCACCATCTTCCCAGAATCTGGTTTGCAAGTATTTTACTGAGGATTTTTGCATCTGTATTCATAAGAGAAATGGGTCTATAATTTTCTTCTACTGGCTTTGATATTAGGGTGATGTTGGCCTCATAGAATGAGTTAGGTAGTATTCCATCCTTTTCAATTATTTTGGAAGAGTTTGAGCGGGATTGGTATTAATTCTTCTTGGAATGATTGGTAGAATTCACTGTGAAGCCATCTGGTGATGAGCTTTTCTTTGTCAGGATGACTGATTAAATATCTTTACTTGTAATTGGCCTGCCAAGGACTTCTATTTCTTCCAGAGTCAGTGTAGCTTGTTTGTGTGTTTCTAGGAATTTGTCTAATTTGGTGGCATACGGCTGTTCATAGTATCCTCTTATGATCCTTTTTATTTCTGTGGAGTCAGTAGCCAGTGCCCCCCTCTCATTTCTATTTCATTTATTTTCATCTTCTCTCTTTTTATCTTTGTCAGTCTAGGTAAGGGTTACCAATTTTACTGATCTCTTCAATGAACCAATTTCAGTTGGTTTTGTTAATTCTCACTATTGTTTTTTACTTTCAGAGAAGTTTCATTTATTTCTGCTCTAATCTTTTTCTTTCTTTCTACTTGCTTTGGAATTAGTTTGCTGTTCTTTTTCAAGTTCCTCCAGGTGTGCAGTTAGGTCTTTGATTTTAGTTCTGTCCTCTTTTTTAATGTAAGCATTTAGGGCTATAAATTTCCCTATCAGCACTAACTACACTGCATCCCTTAAGTTTTGATATATGTTCTCATTTTCTTTCAACTGGAGATATTTACCAATTTCCCTTTCAATTTCTTCTTTGACCCTCTGATTGTTTAAGGGTGTGTTATTTACTGTGCTGGTTTGGGTGTATCATGTCCCCCAAAACACCATGTTCTTTAATACTATCTTATGAGGCCAACGTATTAGTGTTAATTAGGTTGGAATCTTTGGATTAGGCTGTTTCCATGGAGATGTGACCCACCTAACTGTGGGTGATACCTTTGATTAGATTATTTCCATGGAGGTGTGGCCCTGCCCATTCAGTGTGGGTCTTGATTAGTTTACTGGAGCCCAATAAAAGCTCACAAGCAAAGGAAGCTCAGAGCTGCTACAGTTTAAAGAGACTTCTTGGAGAATGCCATTTTGAAATGCAACCTAGGAGCAAGGAGATGCCAGGTACATGACTTCCCAGCTAACAGAGGTTTTCCAGGTGACATCAGTGTTCTCCAGTGAAGGTACCCTACTGTTGATGGCTTTGTTTGGCCATTTACATGGCCATAAGACTGTAATTTTGTAACCATATAAACCCCCTTTATAAAAGCCAATCCATTTCAGATGTTTTGCATAATGGCAGCATTAGCAAACCGTAACATTTACCTTCATATATCTGTGGATTTTCCAGTTCTCCACCTGTTACTGATTTCCAGCTTCATTCCATTATGGTCAGAGAAGATGCTTTGTATAATTTCAATCTTTTAAAATTTATTGAGACTTGTTTTGTGACCCAACATGTGATCTATCCTGGAGAATGATCAATGTGCACTTGAGAGGAATGTATGTATATCCTGCTTTTGTGAGAACATTGGACTGTATTCAAGTTCTCTGTTTCTTTATTGATCTTCCATCTAGATGTTCGGCCTATTGATGAGAGTGGTATATTGAAGTCTCCAACAATTATTGTGGAGGTGTCTGTTTCTCCTTTCAGTTTTGCCAGTGTTTGCCTCATGTCTTTTGGCGGGGGGGGGGCATGGTGGTTAGGTATGTAAACATTTATGATTGCTATATCTTCTTGGTGGATTGCTCCTTTTGTTAATATATAGTGTCCTTCTTTGTCTCATGTAACAGCTTTTGGCTTCAAGACTATTTTGTCCAATTTTAGTATAGCTACCTCATCTCTTTTTGGTTACTATTTGCATGGAATATCTTTTTCCAACCTTTCACCTTTAACCCATTTGTGTCTTTTGGTCTAAGGTGAGTCTCTTGTGAACAAAATATAGTTGGTTCATGCTTTGTTATCCATTCTGCCAATCTATTTATTGGGGAATTTAGTCCATTAACATTCACTATTATTACTCCACAGGCAGTACTTACTTCAACCATTTTGTCCTGTGGTTTTTGTATGTCATATCTTCTTTTTTTTTTTTTTTTATTACTCAACCTACATCTATAACCTACTAATTTGAAAAGATACAACTTAGCTTCAATAGCAAGCACTTTCTCATCTCCCATGTCCCTCTGTTCCCCCTCTTTATATTGTTTCTGTCCCACTTTACCACTTTATATTTTGCATGTTCATTATCAGGAAATATGCCTTTTTCTTGTTCAATTGCATTGTGACTCATAGGAATTAAAGGGTACAGTTGTACATTGAGGAGACAGTGCTATTGAGTTTTGCATTTACCCTCTTAGTTACCGTTACTGATGATCTTCATTTCTTCACACTAGTCCAAGTCACTCTCTTGTCTTTTCCTTTCAACTTTAAGTATTGCTTATAGGACAGGTCTTTTGTTAATCTGTGAATATTTTAAACTCTGCCTCATGGTTGATAAGAATTTTTGACTGACAGTTTTTCTTTTTCAGTACCTTAACTGAAAGTGAGAAGTACTTGCTTTCTCACCTCCATGGTTTCTGATGAGAAATTGGCACCTAGTCTTATTAAGGATCCCTTGTATGTGACAAATTGCTTTTCTCTTGCTGCTTTCTGAATTCTCTTTATCTATGGCATTCGACATTCTGTTTAATATGTGTCTCAGTGTAGGTCTGTTAGGATTTATTCTGTTTGGAGTGCATTGTGCTTCTTGGACATGTACATTTATGTCATCTATAAGAGTTGGGAAATTTTCTGCCATTATTTCCTCAAATATTCTTTCTGCCCCTTTTCCCTTCTCTTCTCCTTCTGGGACACCCATGATGTGTAGGTTTGTACACTTTGTGCTGTCACTCAGAACTCTAAGACACTGTGCAATTGTTTGCATTCTTTTCTCTCTCTGTTCTTCTGGCTGAAGGTTTCTATTGTCCTGCCTTCTAGTTTGCTGACTCTTTCTCCTGCCTGTTCAAATCTGCCTTGTATGCCTCTAGTATTTTTTTAAAATATTTTTATGGTGAAATATAACATATATTCTAGTGTATTTTTAATCTCTACTATTGTGCCTTTCATCCCCATAATTTCTGTTAAGTTTCTTTTAATACTTTTAAATTCTTCTTTATGCTCACACATTGTCTTCTTAATATCCTTTATCTCTTTATGCATACTTTCCTTCATCTCTTTGAATTGGTTTAGGAGAATTGTTTGAACATCTTTGATCAGTTGCTTCAAATTCTGTGTCTCCTCTGATGGTTTAATTTGTTCCCTTGACTGAGCTATATTTTCCTGTTTTTAGTATGGCTTGTAATGTTTTGCTGGTGTCTAGGCATCTAATTATCTTGCTGAGTTAACTCTGAAGGTCAGTTTCTCCCTTTTGTCTAGAGTTTTATTGTTGATTGGATTTGTGTTAAGGCTCTTCTTTGCACTTGATCCAACTTATTCTAAACCTTTAGAATAGCTCAAGTTTAACTAATCAGACTTTCTCAACTCTTCTTCATCTGATTCTTGCCCTGGATATGTAGTATAATTTTTAAGATTACACTTTTTGTGTAATTGTTTCACCTTCAGGAGATATTTTCCTTTCCTTTGTTCCTTCTCCAGGAATCTTGATCAGTTCTGTTTGTTTTTGTACAGAATTTTCTCCCTGTGCGGAATTTTCTCCCCAGCTCTTATGATTTGTTTAAATTCTCTCCCTCATTCAGTGCCCCATTTTCCTTACTCTTTTCAGTTCTGGGGCCCTTCTGTCTTATAGCAGTTCAGTTTAACACCCCCCTTTTTTCCCTTTGTGAGGCTTCTCTGCCTCAGATTTATTCCCCATCAGGGTTTCCCACCCCAGGGAGCCATATGGGGTCAATCCAGAAAGATAGGTCACTCTGGAAAAAATCCATTTTGCATTTAGGTGGTCCAAACGACAGTTACAGGATTGCGTGAGCACACTTCTTGCCAGCCACAGTCTCACTGCAGTCTCCCCTGACCCTACGAGAGGGCCCTTTTGTATTCAGCCCTCCCCAGCAGCTTGTGTTCTGCTCTGGGTCTCAGTGGCCTTGGGTCCCTGTGCCGGCATGTGTGTGGGGTTCTAACTCACTGCTGTGAGTGGTGTTATAGTCTGTCCCTGCAGTGGGAGGTGGGAGGGGTCCCAGCCGCTGCCTCTGAGTGACCCCCAAGCTGCGCGAGACCCAGTGAGGGGGAGGGAAAATGACCAGCCACAAGTCCAGGATGGAAATTTCATACCTGGTATTTTTATTTTCTTCAATTCAGCATTTGTGGAGTCCTTCTCAAGTTTCTACTGTCCTCCAGAGTTCTAAGCAAATGGGATTTGTCCTTTTATTATGAATCTCTGGGGAGGATGTCTTACATTGCCAAGATGACATCCAGAACCTGTAATCTGCAACATTGGGTTTTGCTTACTTTTTTACTTTAAAATTGTTTCAATGAAACTAATATGTCTATCTTAAGTCTCAGTTACAGTGCACCTAACCGAGTGCTGTGTCTCCCAGCCAAAGAGGAGGGGATGTCATCTGGTTCATGATAAAGAATGGGGCTTCCATGGATTTCAGGAAGAAGGGGTGGCAGGGGTGGCAGAAAGAGCACCTCCTTCCTTGAGCACAGTCTCCCAAACAGGTGCCCCTTTGACACCTGGTTCGTTACCATGTCAACAGCCCAGGGGTTAGGCTGGGGGTGCCGGGCAGACTCCAGCCAGGGAGACCCTCAGACAAAGTGGCAAAGGAGGAGTCTTTCTGATGAGCTGCTTTCCCACCAACCACCCTCCACCCCTCCTTGAAGCTCAGTCCACTCCGTTCCCAGGGGGTCCTGAGTAAAGTGGTCAGCTTTCCCTCTCACTTTCCTCTGCACCGTGAACAGAGAATTCCAGCCACCGTTACCCTAATCCATGGTGCCAGGTGAGCAGGGTGAAATACCTGGCACCCAGTTAAAGTTGAATTTCAGAAAAACAACAAATAGGGTTTTAGCATACATATGTCCCAAATGTGACATGGGATATGCTTATCCTAGAACATCATTTGTTGTTTATCTGAAATTCAAATCTAATGGGATCCTGCATTTTTATGCACTAAATCTGGCAACCCCGGGGGATGCAAAGAGTTGAGGGAGCAAAGGATGTGACCAATTCAGATCTCATTTAACCCATGGATTGACTTTAACATGGAGAAGGGTCAGAGGTATGAGTAAGCTACAAACCTAGAGCAGATAAGCATATAATATCTCTCCATCCCTCCCCTATACCAAAGACCCTAGATTCTGTCCATTGTAGGAATATCTGCATCCAAGAAACATTCAAAACATGAATTGGGACTTGGCAAGAATATTTAGGGCTGGGACAGCTGACCATTTTGAAGGCCTTTGCAAGTAGAAAATGACCACCACTGTCCAAAAGGGAGCCTGGCTCTACTTCCTGTTTTTTGTTTCACAGATTGATCAGAAGCAGTTCAATAAAATCCTCGACCTGATTGAGAGTGGGAAGAAGGAGGGAGCCAAGCTGGAATGTGGGGGCTCAGCCATGGAAGACAGGGGGCTCTTCATCAAACCCACCGTCTTCTCAGAAGTGACAGATGGCATGCGGATTGCCAAAGAGGAGGTATGGGGGGCTTCAGCCAAAGCTCCTGGTCACAAGGTGGAGTGCTGAGCTTAGTGGGGTGGGCCTTCCACATGGGAGTTCCTCTCTAGGGCCCAGGGGTCTCTGAAGTCCCTTCTCTTGTAGCCTTTTCCCTCTCCTTTGGGGTCCTTAGAGAAGCCACCTTGCCCCCTGCTCCTGGAAGACCCCGGAGATGGTGTAGCAGGTGCAGAATTTGTCAGAGCCCTCATTTCCACAATTGCTTGCCATCTCTGGGGGCATCCATCCCTCTTCGGTCTTCTAACCCTTCGTGAGGGATCACGCAGCCTGTATGACGGGCTATTGCCCCCTGTAGATCTTGCCAGAAATGGAGCCACGGATTCAGGGCTCAGAGCTGCTTCCAATCCCCCAACTTGGTGTCCTCAGGCCCCTGAGCCACAAAGGAGGTGGCTTAAAACAACAGAAATTGATCATCTCAGAGTTCTGGGGGCCAGAAGTCAGAATTCAAGATGTTAGCAGGGCTCTGCTCCCTCTAAAGCTTGTAGAGAAGAATCCTTCCTTGCCTCCTCCTCACTTCCAGGAGTTGCTGGAAATCCTTGGCATTCTTGGCTTGTAGATGCCGTGCTCCAACCTGAGCCTCTGTCATCACATGGCCTTCTGCCCTGTGTCTGTCTCAGTCCAAATGTCCCTCTTAAAAATCACGTTGGATCAGGGCCCACCCTAATCCAGTTTGGCCTCATCTTAACTAAGGTGTTGCTTAACTAAGCTTCCAATGGAAGCTTCCAAAAGCCATGTCTTCTGTGTACCCCTAAGTGCATGGGTTACCCCAAGACTTGTGGGCATGGAATTCTCAGAAGGCCTGCTGCCAGCGAGAGGTCTTAAACCTGGCATACATTTTTTTTTTTTAATTTTCATTCCATTTTAATCCTTCCCTTCAGATTCCAAGTCATGCTGCTAAAAAGGTCTTTGGGTATACATTCTTCTCCAATCATTGTTTTTCACGCATGTAGTTGCTTTGGGTATATGAAAAAGGTGTAAAACTAAGGAGATGTCTGCTCAGAACATGCATTTTCCATTGGAACATGCCTGTCACTGCCATTCTTGCAATTAATCATAGATTTTTGGACCAGTGCAGCCAATACTGAAGTTCAAAAATATTGAAGAAGTGATCAAAAGAGCCAATAGCATTGAATATGGACTCACAGCAGCCGTGTTCACAAAGAATATTGACAAAGCACTGAAACTGGCTTCTGCATTAGAATCTGGAACGGTCTGGTGAGTTGAATCTGGGCGTGCATTGGCTTTCCCGATTCGCTGGCTGGCTAGCACCATTACTTCTCTACAACAGCTAGTGTCTGTCTTAGTTTGCTACAGCTGCTCTGACAAATACCACACAATACTGGCTTCAACAACAGGAATTTATTGGCTCACAGTTTTAGGAACCAGAAGTCCCCAATAAGAGGCTGGCAAAGCCATGCTTTCTCTCTGAGTCTGTCATGTTCTGGTGCTGGTTTTCCACAGTCCTTGGGATTCCTTGACTTGTATCTGCCTCCATCACATGACGATGTCCTTGGTTTCTTCCTGTGGCTTTCTCTGACTGATGGTGTCTGAATTTCCTCTCTTTATAAGGCCTCCAGTCACGCCAATTAAGATCTACCTTGATTCAATTTGCCATATCTTAACTAATAATAACATCTTCAAAAGGTCCTATTTACAAATGGACTCACACCATAGAAATGGGGATTAAGATGGGAACATATCTTTTGTAGGGTCATGATTCAGTCCCCCACAGCTTCCAGTTGACTGGTCTATTACAGGCCAAACACTCCTGTGAGCTAAGGGGCTTTGCTCAATCCTCATGACCACCTAAGGTGTCTTATTATCTCCATTTTACAGATGAGGACATCGAGGCACAGCGAGACTGAGTGACTTGCCCAGGGTCACACAGCTAGTACATGGCTGGGTGTTCCAGCTCCAGTACCCATGAACTTGACTCCCATGTTGGACTGTCTCTCTGACTTACCTCCTCTGCCTTTATTTTTTATTCTGATTATAAAAGCAGAGCATACTTATCTGCAAAGTATGGGTAATAGTCCCTGCCTCGCCAATATTCTGCAGAGTACATATTGCTATCCCCATTCTACAGATGGTTGAATTAGGGTTCAGAGAGGTTGATCAATGGGCCAGAATCCTATAGCCAAGAAGCAGGAGAACTTTGAGGTCAGGTTTGTCTAATTTTAAGGCTAATTCTTATTCCCCTATACCATCATTTCTCCCTTTTCTTCTCCCCTTCTCATTCCATTCCAGTCCCAATGGAAAGCTCTATACTTAAATATATTCAAATTAAATATACTCTTGTTTCTGGAAGAACAGAAAGGCAGAAGTTGAAAGCACACCATGTTCTATTTATTGAAATGCTTACAAGAGGCCATTTGTTGGGCAACACTCTGCATCCAGCACCTAAAAGCTGGTTTCCACAAACGCTCATGACCCAGTGGGTATTCAGGTATTCGTGAACATCTTTTATCCTTTTTCTAGGATCAACTGCTACAATGCTATCTACGCACAGGCGCCGTTTGGCGGATTCAAAATGTCAGGAAACGGCAGAGAACTGTAAGTGTTGCCGTGACTCTGAGCCCACTGGTTGGGTGAATAAAAGATCTTTTGGATGTGCAGGGGGCCCACTTGCCTTCACCTTCAACTCTTGTGAAAGCTGGTAGTCCATTCCCTCTGGGGCTGGCTGCATCTCTCTCTTCCTCTCTTCCCCCACTTCTAGCCCTCCCACCCTCATCTTCCTCCCACTCCACTTCAGGCCCCATGATCAACTTCCAGCCTCAGCTTTTGTGTCATCCTAGGCACCCATCACACTCGGGGATGTACAGGAGATATGGCATATACTCGCTGGATGAAGATACAGGGAGAACTGAAAAAGTACACCTTTTGCCTGATGTAGGATGTAATGACTCACACAAATCCCTGCCCTCTGCAAGGAATTGAGGCTCCCTCCCAGGTCAGGCTCCAGGCCTGTCTGTTTCAGCTCCCTGAGCCTACCCGAGGCTCCCAGGATGTGCTGTGGGGAACTCTGGTTCCTCCTCGGTGTCCCTTTGGGCATCTTTGCAACATTCCTGCTGGACCAATGGAGCTCTATCAATTTGTTCAAACTCAGCCTGTCCCCCTTCACGTTTCCTTTCTGTCTTGCCTGTTACGACAATGTACTCCATGGTTTTATACTAACTGATGGGTCTTCTTGTATCTGGCCCAAGATAAAAGGCCCAGGCACAGAACTGGTTTGTATGTTCCAGGGTGGACCTGCTGCGGTTTCCAGCCAGATGCTGGCTAGTCTCTCCCCATGTCCCTCTTAGTGGTGCTCGGTGTTTGTGGACAAATAGCTCATAGGGTCAGTCATCCCAGGGAGCCATCTGTGACGATGCCCCAGGGCCTTCCTGGGACATTTCTAGTGGCTCAGAGTTCTTCCTTTTATTTAAACAGTTTGTATTAATTATATACAAAGACATTACCTTGAACTCGTTTGTACATCTTCCAATGAGAACAGACTCAAACTCTTCCCCTTGGCATGGATATCAGTGGAGACTTGGGGCAGCTCCTCTTTGGATTCTTAGATGTTAAAACAGAATGGGGCTGGCTTCCATCCCCGAGCTAATGACTTTGACCAGTTTCCACGGACCATGGCTCCCTTCCCCTATTCCAGTCCTTCTTTCTTGTGCATTCCCGACTCACGGCAAAACACCCCCATGGCCATCCGGAGGTCCGAGTACAGTGTGTCCATCGGCTCCTCCTTGCAGGGAACTTCAGGAAACTCTTGGCCCTATACAAAAACCTCCCCACAGTGGTTCATTTCTGCTTGCGTTCTGTGAGCCTCAGTGCTAGGACCTATTCACACCTGCGGGTCAACAGCTCTCTTTCACCACCTCAGTGCCCCCTTTCCTGGCACAGAGCAAGCCTCGGGGAACATTTCCTAAACATGTCCGATGTTTAATCCTGCCAGTTAGCTGCACTTGGGACTTTTTCCAATGTCTCTCTTTGCAACTCTTGGCAGATATTTTCCTGATAAAGTATTTTAAAATAAATTCACAAGGAGGCTGGAATCTGACTCAAAACTGACTTCAAAACAAATTTCCCTTTTCCATTGTCTCTCATGAATGCCTTCATGTTGCAACGCAGTTCCCCCTTTGCTAGGCTGGAGTGCTGTGGGGTGGATTCCATGGTTTTCCCCATCTCCAGCCACCCACCCATGGATCCTCCAGGATCCACTCCTACACAGGCCTTAGGAGGAGGCCTACAAGCACCCCTTATCCTGGGTGTTTTGTCTTCTGAGCTCTTTGTTTGCTTTATGATAATAAGAGCAATACTCACTGTAACAAAAATTCCACACAGGAGACACATGGGAAGTCCAGGTCTCCGTCCCCTGACCCCCAGCCTGTCCCATTTGTTAGAGGTAGCTACCGTTCGGTCATTCATTTCTTCGTTCATCTTTCATTCATTCGGCAAATATTTTTTGAGCATCTTTGACGTAGCAAACACGATGCTAGGCTCCAAGCACACAGCGAATAACATAGACACCAGTTCCTGAAATCCCAGTGCTACTGGCAGTCTGGAGAGGCTTAACTGGAGAAGGGCAGGGCTCACAGATGCGTTTGAGCACCAAAAGAGATGAGATTGGGCAAGAAGCCAGTGAAAAGACATCACAGTGGGTTAAAGGATTGCTGTAGGAACTCGGACTAGACAATGACTATGGGAATAGAAGACAGGGAGCCCTGGATGTAATTCACTCTACAGGAATGATTTATTGCTGGATATTAGTTATGTCTAATTCAACATGATTTCATCACCTTGTTTGCTTTGCTTTTCTTTGCTAAATTGATAAACTATTAACTACTTTGAGTTTTTGCAATGGGACACTCACTTTGAAAGTCTTTGGTGCATTTTCTATTATAATCTACATAAGTATGGGTATTTTTTTCTGTTTTCAAATGCACTGGGATCAAACTACTCATACTTTTCTGCAGCTTGTTTTTTGCCCTCAAGAATGGATATTGGACATCCTTTACATTCTTCCATCTTTTTTATTGATGGTTTCCTGTGATGGACTTTGTGTTACTTTGGAGGGGTTTTGCTGTTACAAACAATGCTACAATATACTTCTTTGTGTATAAATCTTTATGCACATGTGGGAGATTATTTTCAGAATCAATTCCTAAAGTTGGGTAATCTGCCACTTGAAAAATGGGCTCACCACTCTTTTGGCTTGCATTTCTTTAACTGTGAGTGTGCTGATCACCTTTTTCATGTTTATTGCTAATTTGTATTTCTTTTTCTGTCCTTCTCATATACATTGTTGATTGTGTTTTTCTTATTGATTTATTAGAATTCTTTGTATATTAAGGAAAACAGTGCTCTGTCTCTTACACAGTGTTGAAAATGTTGGTTTTTTGTCGTCTGTTTTTTTTAGTTTGTCATTTGTCTTTGGGTTTTCTTTTAATGGAGTTTATGGCTGTACAGAGTTGAATTTAGCAGACTGTTTATGGCTTTAAATTTAGTGTTATGCTTAGAAAAAATTACAAAATAAGTCACCCATTATCATGGATTTTTGAACTATTCATTTTAGGAAACTGTCTAACAATTCCAATGACATATTGATAGTAAAATAACAATAACGCTTTCTACCATTCACTTTCTAATTTGTGCACAGTAGGTGTTCTACATGAACTATCACTAATCATTGTAAATGGAAGGCAGCCACGGCATTCCCATTTTACAGATGATGAAATCAAGACGCAGGGAAGTTACATAGTTCTAAGCCAGTGTTTTCTGAAACTTGGCAATGTTTCAGAATCACCTGGAGGTCTTGTTAAAACACAGATCTCTGGGCCCCACCCCTAGAGTTTCTGATTCAGTCAGTGTATTAATTTTCTGTTGCTGCTATAACAAATTACCACAAAATTAGTGACTTGAGCAACACAAGTTCTGTGTTTCAGTGGCATAAAATCAAGGTGTTCGCAAAGCTATTTCTTTCTGAGGGCTCTTGGTGGGAGTCCATTTCCTTACCCTTTCCAGCTTCTAGAGGCCACATCCACTCCTTGGCTTGTGGCCCCTTCTTCCATCTTCAAAGCCAACAAACTTGCATCTCTCTGACCTGGCTTCCCTTGTCCCATCTCCTGACACTTCTCTTCCGCTTCCCTCTTCCACTTTAAAGGAACCTTATAATTACAGTGGGCCCACCCAGATAATCCAGGATAATCTTCATTGAAGTCAGGTGATTAGCATCCTTAATTGCATCTGCAACCTTAATGACCCCTTGCCATGTAGACTAACACATTCACAGGTGCTGAGGGTTAGTTAGGAGGTGGACACCTTGGGGGAGGGGTCATTATTCTGCTTACCACAGTGGCTCTGAGGTAGGACCCGAGAATCTGCATTTCTAGCAAGTTCTGAGGCTGCCCATTGCACCACAGTTTGAGAACCACTGGTCCAAGGAATGAGATGGATCAATCTCAGGTCCTTCTAGCTCAAGAGTCTCAAGTGGCCACCTCTACTTCCACCTCTTTTCCTAAACAAGTACACGTTTTTATTACATAAGAGCAGAGCAAGTGCCGGAGAGGCATTTAAATCTATCAGAAGCCACCTCTCGGCTCTGGGAGGGGATGCTGCTCCAAGGTGGTCCATGATGCCCGAGAAGGGTCACCTGGGCTCCACGGCTTAAAAAAAGGAAGTATACCCAGGGCACTAACTCAAAGGCTGTGGTTTCCCTTATGTCCAGTCTCTGCTCACATTCCCTCCCACCCACCCCATCCCAGGCTGGCCTCACTCTTCCGACAGCTGGTCCCAGTTGTGGGATCCAAGGCCAATGCTGGGAGCTCCATGTTCCTGCCACCCCCATGTCCTTGGGCCTTGGTCTCTTCTTTCTCTTCAAATGGCTCCAAATTGGCATCTCAAAATGATAAACCCAGTGAAATTTTTCTCCCCAGCTCCCCTCATTCACCCATTCCCCCTCCCAGGGAACTGGCCTTTTTTTTTTTTTTTAAATCTCTTTCACTTTTCAAAGGGAAACACTTAATCCTGAATATTTCAAAAGCATTGTCCTCAAAAGATCTGATTTTTAAACTTCGGTTGCATATCCAGTTACTTAAGCTTACTAATGTCCAGGCATTTCAACCTGTTGCATAAATTCCAAAGTACCCAATAGAGGAGAATAACCCATACAGTACTTGAACACAGTTTCTACGGAAAGGGTGAGGGAAGTGCCCATTTTAAACATTTCTCTTTTCTGCCATCACAGAGGCGAGTATGCTCTCAGCGAGTACACGGAGGTGAAGACTGTCACCATCAAACTCGACGACAAGGACCACTGAAGTTCAGGCAGATTCCTTCCTTAAACATTTGACAGCTGAATGTGGCAGGGCTACACTTGCCGAAGAAAAACAACTACATTTCGGACTTTCCCGGGATGCTTTCTCCTGGAAACTTTAAATCAACTGGATTCGAATGATTTCGTTTTCCTCTGACACTATTTTATTGGTCTAGCTGGGGACGCCCATAGGTGTGTGCAAGCCTGTGGCCTTTGTCTGGGAATAGAGCATTTGGCCATTTCTATCTTCCCCTTTTAGACTAGGTCTCAGGGGACAGTGACACTGCTCAGGGTGTTGTTATTAGGAAGTGGTATTTGAAGTGTCCAGCAATGGCTTAAAAATGCTTTGCTGAATCTGACCACAGTAAGAATTTGGAAAAACTACCCCCATGGTCTGCAAGCCAGGCTAACTTTGGGGTCTGCTCAGTCTTACCTGCCCATAGAACAAACACTTCCTGTTTCTGGGGTAAGGCTGGACAGTACCATTTAGTGGGAAATGGATTAGCACTAACTTAAAACAAACAAAGAAAAGGGATCGTGAGGACCCAATTTGGGGAGCTCTGGGGAAGCTCATATAATGGAAGGTTGCAGAAGGCTGTGGGTGCATGTGGATCTTTGAAGACTGATGGTAGGACTCAGCTGAAAACCAATACCACCTTTGCAATATACCAGATCAACAGCCCAAAGCACTTACTCTAAACACATATCATTGACTATCTATCAAGGCACTTTCGTAGGCAAAACAATTGTTAGAATCACCTTTGCTGCTAAGAATCCAATGCTCTGACACAACAAAAGCATAGCAAATCTTCCAATAACTGTCTCACACTTTACAAAAAAATTAGAGCCATAACTCACTTTTACAGGTTATGCATTTCTGCCACATTCATTAGTGGTTTTTGATAAGCCTATGTACTCTTCCCTTTTTCCAGTTTGGTTATGCATTTTAGGTTTAGTAAAATATACACAACTGTAAAGACTGGTGTCATGATATGGCCCTGTTTTTTAAAAGTCCTGATTGGATATTAATTTTTGATTAGTCAACAAATAAGGCATGGATCCCATGGAGGAACGGGGTCTCCTACTAAATCGAAGTGGACTGAGTACTTCACTAGCAGGTTGTGGAGTTGTTCCTGTTGTGTTTTCAAATCATGTGCAATTCCATCTGTTTTAACTTGGAAAACCGAGCATGTTTCCATATAGCTTTAAAAAAAAAAGAAAAACCAAACTTTATGTTATTCAGGTGCTTTTACTCTTACTAACTAGCACTTTTCTAATTGGAAAAATGGTACTTATGTTTGAGAATTAAGTTGAGGGAGGGAGGCCAATTATAAAATTAAGTTCAATATCAGAACCAGTTTGTGTACAAAGAAAACTATGTACGAAATAGGGTTTTCCTCCTTGTCAGAAATAAGCAATACGTAATTCACCTTCTCTCCATCAGTTAGCATGTATACTACCGATGACTTGTTAAATCAGGATTTTATTTCATACACTGAATTTTCAGGATTTTATCTCAAGTAACTATAGACACTAACCTTGATTTTAATACATTAGAGGGATCTTATTCTTTCTTTGTACAATAATGCCTTTAATATGAAATGCTACATTATTTATAATTGGTAGAGTTAATGTATCTTTTTATAGTTGTAAGTACACAGAGGTGATATATTTTACCTTCTGTAATATACTGTATTTAGAAATTGAAATCTATATAGTGTTAGATTTCACTTCTTTAAAGGTTTACCCCTGTGATATGGTTTAAAACCTTATTGGCCTGGGAATTCTGATCCTAACTGCAGATTGAGTTCGCTGATGGAACAATTATCAAATAAAATCGGGTTTTTGAGAAACTTTATGCTTTTTCATTTGAAGACCAAACCCATTTTAATTCTGTGGCTGACTGTTCTCTTTCCTGACCTTCTGTACAAAATGGCCTGTAATAAAGAAGTACCAATAACTTAAGAATAACATTACATTTGCTCAACTGATCGGGCCTCACACTTTGCCTGTGTGTGTGAAACCCACTGCTATGGGCTTTGGCACTGACCAAACAGGGAGCTTGGCCTCTGTGTCTTAGTTGGCTAAAGTTAGGCTGCTCATCTAAGCTGAGTCTCTTTATAATGTAAGGTGATGATGAGTGTGGAGAGTTGTAGGGATTCTGGCATGCACATTTAGGGAAAACGTATCCCCCTACTGTGTCTGTTTTTTGTCACTTTCTCCACAAGGAGCTAGGTGTTTGGGTTTAATTTACGTCAAGTTTCCAAGACTTCTAACCAAGAAGCCTCAGTCACCGAGTCGTGAGTTGACGCTGAGGCTGGATCTGGAACATTCCTTATACTTGGTTAGGCCCACCAAGCTCAACCTGTGCATTTGACTTCAAGAATCCAGAACACCCTTGCCACGTATTGGAGAAGCACAGCTCCCTTAAGAGAAAATTTGGATCAGGTACTTAGGAGAGGGGTCCTTCCAACCTGAGGTGATGACAGTCTGCGTGAAATGCTGAGCAGAAAACGCTGAGGGCCGGGCGTCAGCCGGAGTCAAAAAGAAGGAAAAAGGGATCTTAACCGACCTTTGTACTTCAGATAAGAACCTGGGCGGACTCGCGTCCAAATGGATGGAGTTCAATAGTTGGAAAAAAACAACTCAAAATGGGACACCCGTGTGTCGAATGTTCCTTCTGCTTTTCACCTTGGGACATTTTCTAGCCCGCGTCCAAGCTCGTTTATGAGGGAAGTCGAGCTGCCCCTATCGGCATACTCGCCTGTCCCCCTCCAGGGGTCTGCCTGGGACTGGGCTGCGCTTCCCCAAGGGGTCGCTAGGTGGCGGGGTCGCGCGCGGGGGAGGCGCCGTGCTCAGTACCGCGGACGCCACGCCCTGCAAATTATTAGGGGCTTTTCGGTAACAGCAATTCTGCTGGCCTTGCATCCTGGTATTAGACGCCGGTGAGGAAGATAGGATTGCAAAACTGCACCCGCCTTCTTGGAAGAGCGCCCGATGGCGGGAGGGTCGGAAGGGCAGCCATCTGGGGACAGAGCCAAGCTGCCCATGTCCCTTCGCCAGACAGCCAGGGCCCTGTCCAGTGAGATTCGTGGCGCTTTGCCCATGTGCTTTGCGCTAAGGCCGGGGGAATGTTCCGGTCATTGTCCTCCACGAGAGGCGCGCAGGATGCTTATCCTTCCAGGGTGCTTATCCTGCCAGGGTGCAGAACGATTCGCTTTTTCTGAGCTCGCTTCTCTTTCCTCAGTGGGCATGAATGTGGACAAAAATCGAAGGCCTGCCTGCCGCAAGGGCGTGTGTGGGTGCCTTAGTGTTTCAATGGGTAACAAACATCCTTACAAAATTAGGTTGCAGTATAATCAATTGCCCACATCGCACCGTGTTTAACCTACAAATTTAAAAAGCAGACAGTTAAAAATGATTCCTCAAATAGCAACATCTTTGCAAACATCCACAAATTAAGGTAGTCAGTTAAGGTGGTGGAAAAGGTGCAGCTTGCAAAATGTTAGAACTTTAAAAAAAATACCTATTTCTATACACCCCTGTAGGCAGATTGCACGCACACAAATGAATTTCCCTGGTATTTTCAACCTTTGCTTCCCGGGAATATGGCCAACATTGAAGTTCAAAGTTAATCCGGAGATTTTGCTGCTGAGCGGAGCAGAGGGATCACGAAAACGTGGTTAAGCCAAGAAGGAACTGATTTTGTCGCCGTGCGTCCCCGTGTGTGTTACGCAGAGTCCCCAAACCTGAAGGAGGGCCTCATTCAGGAAGGTCCCTCGGGCCCGGTCATCTCCTGGGGCTGGGCGCAGGACGTTTGATCACCTGTATTTGACGGCTGGGGGAAACTGAGGCAGGGCACCAAGGGGTCGGCAGGTCCGCATCCCCGGGACCAACCCCGGCGGCGCCCCAAGCCTCGGAACGCCGCGGCCTCTCCCCGCGCTCCTCGCGCCGCCCTCCCGCCCCAGGATTGAGGAAGTGCGTCTGGTCCCGGCCGGGCCCCGGCGCGCCGCCCGAGGCGCGGGGGGCGGAGGGCGGTCGGAGCGCCAGGCCCGGCCCGCTGGCGTCCCCTGGCCCGCCCCGGGAAGCCCCGGCGCCGCGGCCCAGAGTGCCCGCGCCCCTATGTCCGCCAGCCCGCCCGCCGCCGCCGCCGCCGCCGCCGTCACAGGTAAGCGCGTCCCGGCTCGGCCCCGCGCCCCTGGCGATCGCCCCGCCCTGACCCGCGCTCGGGGGTCCGCGTGGAGCCTGGTCCTGCGCCCGCGGGCCCCGCGCTCGGGACGGCCGCATGGTCGGGGACCCGGCGCCCTTATCCAGGGGCCGCGTTCACAACCCGAGGGGCTCCCGGGGCGCGGGGACAATCGTGGGCGTGGCCCCGCTGCCTGGGGCTCCTCGTGAACCCTAGCCACCCCGCGGGATCCCATGGAGGAGTGTGCGGGGCCCAGGATGGGAGTGTCCTGCCCCCCCCGCATCCCCGCGCGGGACAGCGTCGGGGCGGGGGTAGAGGGAGCAGCGACAAGAAACAAAAGTAGGAAAATACACCAGGAAGGCGTCTCAAGGGCTCCTCCGCCTCTGGAGAAAACTCCTCCTTCAACTTGGAGCGCGCGTGTGTTTGTGAGTGTTTGTGAGTGTGAGTGCGAGGGTATTGGAAGAGACTGCCCCGGTGGTGGCCTGGGTGATGCGGGACGACCCAGCGCGTCTTTTACTGTCCGCAGAGACAGGGACTTCCTGGCTCAAGGACCCAGTCTCTGGCCAGATATTCAGACCAGCCATCCTCTCTGCAGGCGACCTCCCCAGCCACCCACCTCAGGGGCGGTGAGACGAGTGCAGCTCCTGGGTGCGGGGAGGGCGCAGAGGGGTGGTGGGAGATGGTGATGGAGAAGGTGGGAGCTTTTTTGGTGGCCAGCCAGACCTGGCCCTTCGCAGTGTTAGGTTCAGGCACGAAGTTTTTCCTCCCACAAACACAATTTCTAGTGTGGCTCCTGCAGGGGGTTGAGAGGTAGAGAAACAGGGAGTGTGGCCATGTTCTTAGGTAGCCCCTCAACAAATGATTAAACTGTTTTTAGGTTTTGCCACTCACATGGTATCAAAGTACCCAGGGCATTAAAGGGACTGTTGGCATATGCACAATTTAATAAACGTTAACATTAGCATTTTGTTTTCCTTATCTTTGTGTATGTCTTGGAAGAATAAAAAAGTAAGTTAATACCATGCAAACCTCACACCTGGTAAGTTCTTAAAGGAGCTCTTGGTGTCAGCCAACCCTCTTCCTCCCTCCAGGCTAAACACATATCAGAGAGTGGCTCCGTCTCAACTTGGTTGCTCAGACTGGACGGACCCCTAGGAGTTACCCTGGATCCCATTTTCTCATGCCTCCTTAGGATCCACTCAAGAATGTGTCCTGGGTCCGTCCACCCTAGTCCAAGATGCCAGCTTCTCTTTCCTCTAGGATTGCAGTGGTCTACCCTATGCCACTCCATTTCTAGCAGCCAGAGTGGTTTTTAAAATAATAGCTGAATGAAATTATGTCGCTCCTCTGCTTGGGAACCTTCAGTAGCTTCCCCTTGCAATTCACATAAAATCCCAAAAACTCCTTCCCTATACGCCTACATCTCAGACCACTGTTCCACTGTCCCCCCAGCCACCCTGGCTGAGCTCAATCCCCAGTGCAGGACTCTGCATAGCTGTCCCCTGACTCTTGATGAGGTTGAAGCCTCAGAAGGTTTCTGAAAGCCTGCCCTGGGCACCTTGCCTAAACCCACCCTCATTCTCTCTCACACCCCTCTCTCTGTGCCCTTCTTGCACTGACCACTGCTTGTGTATAATTTCTTTATCTGTTCCATTTCTCCTTTAATTACCTGGCTGTCCCCCATGTTGGCTTCCTGAGGTCAGAGAGTGTGTCTAACTTGCTCTTTACTGAATCCCTGACTCCTAGAACCCTGCCTCGCTCAGGAAGTGCCCAGTGCCTTCTGGTGACCTGACCAAATGGTGAATGGCACAGCCTTCTCTTATTTGTGGCTTTCAGGCTCCTGGGGTGCTTCTGTTGCCAGACCCTTGGATGCTCCTCTAGGATTGACAACCATATACTTCTCCTATCTGCAGCTCGATGATTATTTTGGTGTTCACAAACCTGTGAAACCATGGACCAACCATTGCAGCCGGGATTTTGATTCAAAAAGGAGCTGGACTGTGTTAGCATTTCTAACATGATTCATTTGCAAGTGTCTTGCAACTCTTTGGTAGTGGCAACCCTTTCCAAGTCTCGTGAAAGAAGATGGTTGTCAGGGGTCCAGGGTCTCTTGTTTCTTCCCTGTCAGAACTTTATAACAATAATTTATTTGACTTCCTCCCCACCAGCTGTAAGTTTCACGAACTCATGAAGTTCGCGCCTCACAGAAAGGGCTCAATAAACATCTGTAGAATTAATAGCAGCTTTCTTTTTTTTTCTCTTTCATTAAGTATTTAGGTTTATTCACTAATGCAAGTATAAAAAGTTGGCAAATGGAAATTGGTGACAATTTTTAAAAATGACCAGGACAATTATTATTTCAGAAACCCTCTTGAAGCTTTCCTTAGAAGGTATACATCATAATGAAAAGAGAAAAATTATAATTTATGACTACAATTTATTGCCCTGGAGTGAACTCAAAAGAAGCAGGAGGAAACAAAGATCAGTTTGAGGGCAAAGATTGAGCAAAACTTGTGTTACCTCATCTTAAAACTTCTACCTTAGAGTGTAAACAGATGTACAAATTATAATTAAAAAATGCTCCAATGGCAAAATCCTCCATTGGTAAAGTGATTTTCAAAAGGAAACTGAAAATGAAAAAGGGAACAAAATGTGCTGGGTGAGAGTAAGCTTAAAATATTTTAAAGATCTTTTTTTTAGCTTAAAATATTATATGGTTCAGACATTTCTGTTTCTAGAAGGAATGTCTAGCGTTTGGATTTTTGAGATGTTGCTGGGTATATTTGATAGCTGTTTTAGAGACATGTTGGAAAGCAAATAGCAACTGTGCTTCTCAGTTTTCTGAACATTACATGTGTGCTTTTTGGAGCCCTTATTTTGAAACACAGGTTCTGTCTTGTTTCTTCCCCTGGTCCCCGTCTCAAGTTGATTTTCCTAATCAGGTTTTGCAATTTGTAAGACTGTAGCCATCTAAATTTCTCCGTGGACTTTGCAGCCTCTCAGAATTGAAAGGCAGGTGTTTCCCACACACAGTTCCTCTAGACCTTTTCCTCTTTGGTTCAGGAGGATGGCAGTTCATAATGAGCAAGGCCACTGATGCAAGACATTTCTAGCTCTACTTCCCCCCTGCCTTTAAGGGGAGTCATTCAGCTTCACCAACAAAGCTGAGTCCTAGAGTCCAGCCCACCTGGGCCAGGTGCCCCAATTTCCAGGCTTTTAAGTACAAAATTCCAAGCGCTGTCAGCAGCCATGCCCTGCACCTGATCACTGCCCATCCTGTTCGGGTACCTTCCAGGACCCATTCCCTGGGAGACTGAGCATCTGCCCTACAGCATTTATATTCTGAGCTTGTTAATCAGAGGGGATGTGGGAAATTCTGCTGGCTTCCGCATCCTCACAGTATTATCGCAGATAATAGCCACCCCTAGCCCTGCTGTAAAAAGTGACTGCAGAAATTGATCTTTGTGAATTCTCACAACAACCACCCTGCCAGATTGCCTGGGCAGGGGTGTGTGTTTGTGTGTTTTACAGCTGAGGAGACTGAGACACCCATAAGCTTCAGTTTGAGGTCACGCATGTGTGACAGAGATACTCTAAGCCTTTGACATCCAGACTGTGCTTTTTCCTTTACATATTGTCTTGTGACACTGATTTTGAGGGGTTTAAATATCACTATCCATTCTGGCGTTGTCTGTCTTAGAGAACACACACCAGAGTTGCTAATTATCTCCTACTTCATCTATAGTCAAGATTCTATAAAAACATTAATAGAAGCACATGCTTGTAGTTCATCTAGTTTATGCCATGCCAGGCCTGAGCTCAGCCTGGATCTTGCCCTCAAGAGCCCAATGGCCCTTTAATCACCGTAGCGAATGGAGACTCATGTCAGCACTTTGCCTCAGCAGTTTCCATCACAGCCTCGTTAGTCTTACTAGCTTTCTCTTAATCTAATTTTGGGTTGCTCAACCTTGGAATTATTGACATTTTGGACTGAATGATTCTTTACTGGGGCTCTGTCCTGTGCATGATTGGATGTTTAGCAGCATCTCTGGCCTCTAACCACCTACAACTCAATTGTGACAACTAAAAATGTTTCCGGACAAGGCGAAACGTACCTTGGGAGGCCAACATGTCTAGGGCTCCTGTCTTTTAACTGCTGAAGTGTAGACTGACTTGGCTTCATAGTCAGTAACAATTCCTGCAGACCCTCTTTGGGAACGTTGCCTGACTGCCCTTTGTGATTAGGTGCCTGCACACCTCTGGGCTTCTAGAAAAGTCTTCCCCAGGCAAAGAGAGGGCCTTGAATTGTGCCCAACTGTAAGTGTACCTGCCCACTCCAACCAGAGTGTAAGTCCCTTGGGGGCAGGGACCATCTCTAGTTATTTGGTATCACTGTCCCTAACAAAGGACCTGACTTCATTGCAAGTGACAAGGAACAAGGAACCCTCTACCCTTAAGTATTTTACAGTTGGTTTTGGTTTCTTCATGATTCTTCTCAGGTGAGTTGTAGGGGTTGTGAAGAATGTTGCAAAGGAGAGGGAAAGTATCAGTTAATAAATATAAACGGCAAATATTTGCAAGGGCATGAGAAGAGACTTGACGATTAACAAAAGCTTTCTGATTTCATGATTTCTTCTCACCACCAGAACAGGGAAGCTTCCAGCTCAGCCACAATTTTGCGTGTCCATGCCTAAACCGCTCCACGGGCAGTGGCGGCGGCGGCGGTGACGGTGGGAACTGACCTCAGGGAGCAGCTGCTGCGAGGGCGGATGGCTGGCATGTCGTGGCGACCACCCAGCATGTACTGGTGTGTGGGGCCAGAGGGGTCAGCCGTGTGTCCAGGACGCGCCATGGAGACCCACAATGGTAAGTCGGGGCTGCCCATCCCTGCCTGGGCACAATCTGCTGCTTGTCCTGTTCTCACTCTAGGCTTCTTAAGAACAAGGGATGTTCAAGCAAAGGAAATAAAATGCCCCTTATTTGATCCTTTTTCACTGTAAAATATATCTCAGTATTCTCACTTAAGTTCTAAACCTTAAGGGACCATGGTACAAAAGTTGTTGTAGACCCGAAGATCTTAAGAATTGCAGTGTCACTGTGTATTGATTATAAAGATTTTTTAATGGGGATTTGGTTTAGTTTTCCCATTATAAAAATAATATATGCTTATTGACGAAAACTTGTATAAAAAAAAAAAAAAGAGAGAGAGAGAGAGAGAGAGATTGGGGAATTGAAAAAATCACCCAGAGTCCCACTACCCCAGACACAAACACAATTGACATCTTGCAATGCTCTTTTCTACTCTCCTTTTCTGTGCTTAAGGGATTTTTGCTGTAACTTTATTCTACTGATACTAGATACAAAATTTTGTATCTTGCTTTTTTCTCCTAACTTTTTTTTCAATTTTTCTTTAATTAGAGAAATTATGGGTTTACAGAACATTCATGCATAAAATACAGGGTTCCCATGTACCACCCTATTATTAACACCCTGCATGGGTATGGTATATTTGTTACAACTGATGAAAGCACATTTTTATAGTTGTATTATTAACTATAGTCCGTGTTTTATGTTAGGGTTTATGGTTTTTGTTGTACAGTTCTCTGTTGTTTTTATTAAATTTTTATCCTAATAACATATATACAACCTAAAATTTCCCCTTTTAACAATATTCAAATATATAATTCAGTGCTGTTAATATATTCACAAATATGTGCTACCATCACTACCACCCTTAGTGGCTTTTGCCACTAAGCTGATATACCTTCCAGGGCACTTTGAGCTGCGTTAGCCCACGCACTATTCCTCAAAGCTATCCAGAGGGGTGAGGGTGGTAGTGGGGATGTTAGGTCCATTTCCATTATCTAAGAAAGCCCCATGGGTGATTTCTGCCTGTTTCCTTCCTGGTCAAGATCTCAACTACTGCTTCCCCTTCCCTGCCCACAGTGGATCACTGGGAAGCTTCTAGAAATGCCCATGCCTGAGTACCACCCAGACTGAATGGGCAGCATCTGAGGGAGGTGGGATGGAGACATGGAATTTTTTTAAAAGTTCCTTCCATGGTTCAAATGTGCAGCTGGGGTTGAAAATCAACTGGTCTAAATGGTTTCAGTCCCCTCAAGAGACACTTCTCAAATTGTAAAGTGTGTGGGACTCCCCTAGGGGTTTTGGTGAAATTTGGGTTCTCATTTGGTGGGTCTTGGGGCATGGGAAATCTGGGTCTCTAACAGACTGGGGGTGGGGGGTGCCGACACCATTGGTCCATCCCCCACTCTGAGTGTCTGGGCGAAGGTGATGACTTTCTGAGGTCCTCAGGGATCCCGATGGATTCTTGCATGGCCCAGGGGTCCGATGGGCCAGGGGTTCTGGCACAAGTTTCCTGGACAGACTCGGAACCAGCCCCACCTCCTGGCTGCACGTTGGGATGGTAGGATGGCCATCCCCAACTTGTAAGATGGGGATACAAGCTCAAAAGCTGAGGCATTGACACTGCCCCAGCCCCCAACATTTTTCCTCAAATGAACTGAACTTCAGCCTGCTCCTGGGTGATTCCCTTTCTTCCTGACAGCTTGTGGTCACCAGACACCAGAAGGAAAAACAGACTTAGAAAAGGCTCTCTTTTTTTGGTCCCAGGGTCCCCTTTCCCCAGTGGAATCTCAGACCCCCTGCCTTCCCTGTTGTGAATAAACCACCCTCACAAGGGATGAGAAGCCAAATGGGATTTATACAAGCCCCCACTGGGTACTGTTCTGGGTGCTGGGATTTGGGGGAGTGTTTCCCAGTGAACCCCTGACCCTGGGTGGGGGGGCATTTCTCCAGGCACCAAAAATATAAACCATGTAGTTGAAGCAAATGAGGGAGAAGTGGCCTGAAATACATTGGCTCGGCATTAAGGAAATTATAATGATAATTGAATCCTTGTAAGAAATCCTATGGGGAAAATAATGATTTATGCCCAAGCTCCACAGGTGGTAGCGATAGGGCTGAGCCTGGGGGCTGAGCCTTGGGAACCCCAGGGATTAAACCCTACAGCATCCACCTCTTGCTGGGAGTGGACTGTTCCTGACCTGTGCAGCCCCCTGTTCACTCCCTGAGCACATGGGGAGGGCGAGGAGCACCCACCCCCACTGGCCTGTCCTTTAAAGGGGAGGCTGGCATCACCATGGGGACCTCCACAAGCACTGAGAAGGCTAAATCCACTGCAGACCGGATGAATCTCCTTAGGGAAAGCAATGGGCACTACATATTGAGGTCTTGTGTAAAGCACCAAGGGAAGTTCATGACTGTGTTCCCTTTTGGGGAGTGGGGAGGGGTGGGGAGAACCTTCTGGGCCTCGCATGGTGTGGTACAGACTCAAGAACCTGCCCTTGGGGTTGGTCAGGCCTGCGTTCATTTCTTAGTGCTGAGTGACCTTTCTGAACCCTGATGCAGACAGACACCCCCAAAATCTCTGTAAGCATTTATCTCTGGTGCCCAGGTCAGCTGGCAGGGGTGGAGGCTCGGCTGCACGCTGCAGTCTGCACCCTGATCCTCACCACTCCAGCAGGCCAGGGTGGGCAGAAAAGCAGGGAACTAGGCTTAGCATGGCAGATGGTCACCTCTGCCCAAAGGCCATTAACCAAAGCAAGTGACCGAGCCCACATGAAGGGGTGGGGCACCCTCCCTCCACAGGAAGGCCAAGGCCAGGCTGTGGGTGCAGAAGGGATAAATGTGGGTGCCAGTCATTCAGCTGACCAGGTAGTATGTCAGGGGGTTCCGATCCTTTTTAAAAAAGCATTTGATTTTTTAATGTATTATATTATGTTACATTACATTATATAATATATAATTAAATATACTATGTTATATTTTATTATATATTGTACATTATATTATATATTGCTTTATGGTACATTGTTCTGTTGTATTATATATTGCATATTACACTGTTACATTAGATTATTTAATTTATGCACCACTCTTGCATTATATTACATTATTGCATTGTGTTTTATTTCTTTTCTTTCTTTCTTTAAGCAGCCAGGGCAACCTTTTCTCAAAGAAGTCTTACCCAGTCTATGTTATGGTAACAGTGGAGGTGCTTTGATGGACAGTGACGAGGGGATGGGAATTGTGAACCCCAAAGTGTCTCTCCCTTGACCCCAGAGTTCTGAAGAGCCTTGTTTTCCAAACACCCAGTCTTGGATTTCATTTTTACGAAATATAAATATATGCACCAAGACCACAGGCAGGGGGCAAGGGACACTCATGTGACAGTCTGTCGCCATGGCTGTGGGTTGAGATAACACCTGAATCTTGAGCCCTTTGCTTGTTTGTGGTTCCTGCAATGAGCCTGCATTTCTTCTTCCTTTCCTTTCCTTTTTTTTTTTTTTTTTGAATTGCTTTTGCCATCATAAAAATAGTATCGCAATTTATTTATTTTAAAAATTGTTGCTACTTTAAATACTGATATTTTGTGATTATGATGAGCACCTGCTGTGCTCACAGCCAAGGGCAAATTCACTCCAATGCGCCTCTTCTCACCTTGGTTTCTTTCTGGAACAAATGGGGAGTATTTGACTAAACGAGCCTGCACCTGAGCCTCCCTCGGGCCCACCGTGAGTTGCAGCCTCAGTGGATGAGCTGGATTTATTTGATCCATCTTTTCCTCATTCCTCTTGAGCTCACCCGGAGCCCTCCACCCCTCACCCCTAAATCCACCTGTCCTCGCCCCGGAGAAGACTCCCCCAGCCAAGGAACATTGACTGCCAGAGGAAAACAAATTACACTCAAAGAGAAATTTCTAATGTAGGGCGGCTGTCTCACCTTTTAAAAATACCTGGAAGATAACATACTTTGGAAATGGTAGACTTCCTATTATATTTCCAAATATAGTTTAGAAAAAGATCCAGACTTTATTAAAACACCTTTTTTGTTTGTTTGTTTGTTTACTCTGGGAGTTTTTGGTAATGGTATTACATATATATATTTTTTAATTTGTATCTTTCTGAGCCCCTACCTGATGTGATTTGCATAGCCTCACCTCCTGTTTGTTTAGAACGGTTAACCCTTTCAAAGCCCATGCATGTGTGAAACTTTCCCCAGCTACAGTGTGGTGCTGGGATGCTCAGCAAGGAAAGCAACTTAATTTCCCAGGAGGGTGTGTCCCAACCTTGATCTGTTTAGCACTGTCAGCAGACAGATGGCCTGCAGTGCGGGAGGAGCTTTAGAAAGCTTTGATGGGTTTAGGATGTGCGAGTTGACAACACCGCGATAAATGAAATCTAGGCCCATGCTGCCAACCATAAATGAAATCTAGGCTCATGCTGCCATCTGTTTTGACAAACATGTCATTAAACATTCCAAGTTCCTGTGATTAAACAAAACATAGGATCAGAGTGGAAAAACCTGCCCTGCCAGCTGAGATGAGGCACCAGGCAAGTATGAGACTTGAGAAAGCAGAACACTTGCACAAGACTTTTCTGGAAAGTCGGGGGTACAGTTTGCTTTGGCGTCATCCAGGAGGGAGCTCTGTTTGGGGGGGCCCTAGCTTCTCAGCACACTACCTTCCACTGACCCGGCATACTGGGGGCAGGAGCTGTTGAGGCGGAGAAGGAGCATTCTGGAGGGGCTTCAAATCCCAGGTTTTTATATAGCTACTGCCAATGTCTCTCTCCTTCTCCGTCTTCTCCTTCTGCTTTTCAGACCTGTATTAAAAACAACTTCTTGATATAAGAGCCAAGTGGTTTGCTTGCTGAGAGGGCACTCTTCCTGCCTTCCAGAAATAAAAGTAGGAAATGGGCTGAAATAGGAAGTGCCCCTTCATCCTTGAGCATGCTTTCTTGGTGGGCCACTTTAAGAAATACTGCAAAGAATAGATCCGTATATATGAATGGCAGTTTAGAGTGTCATTACCAGCCCAGATCTTTAAACTGTACATGCTACTGGTGTCCCCATGGCACCTGCTGGGTTAAGTTCTCGCCATGGGAGCAGGAGGGGTGGACAAGGGTTTTGCTGCGATGGGGACTAGTGTCAGCAGGGCGCCCCCCTCCAGCCTGGCTGCAGAAGCAGCACTGGGACTCTGCATAACGAGCATCCACTAGCAAATCCCCTGACTGAGTGAGGGGAAGGTAAGGGAGGCCAAGTGGCAGAGCCAATGATAGCAGACCCAGCCGTCGGTGTCCATCCATTGACAGGCAGCTAGCACAACTGTGCTTCATGCCCACAGAGCAGAACTGAACTGCAGGAGCTCAAGGTTGTAACAGATCTTTTAACATTAACCTTCATCTGAGATTTAGCTCTTCCCGAAATTATTTGTCCAGAAGAGGCTTGCTTACTTCTAGCAATGGGGAGCTGGCTACCTCTCAAGCAGTGACAGCTTTCTTTGGACACCTCTGTTGAGAAGCTTCTGCTGTGAAAATTTGTCTTGTTCTCATTGTGTCTACTTCCCCCCACTTTGGCTGATCAGAATCCGTTAACCCCCTTTTTGACATAACTAAAAGCAGAAGCATTGCCTCTCACTGTGGGTCCCGTTTTATGCTGAGTAAACCATGCCCCTCCCTTCAAGAGCAGGCAGCCTGCAATGCAACACATTCCACCTGGATATCACCTGAGCTCTTGCACCTTAGTCTTTGGACTAATGATCGGCCACGGCAGGCCTGGGCCCATGGAAAATGCCTCCCACCCCCCTCGGTCCACCCTGCTGTGGGCAGGCTCTCAGAGCAGTCCACCCCATCCCCCATTTTAGTTGACCAGAGCCTGCAAATAATGGCTCTCCTGACTTATTTCCCTTTACATAGGGTCTGGGGATGGTGGGAGGAGATAGTCAGGGGCAGGTGCCCCCCCCCCCCACACACACACACACACGATGGCCCTGCTACTTGCTGGGATGCAGCCTAAAACCACTTAGCATGTGTTCAGTGGCCAAGAGATTTTCTTTCCTCTGAAGAGGTCAGGGGATGCTATGAACACATGCCTGGGTCCTGGTGGACTCTGAGCTTGCAACTGCCTCCCATGTGGGCAAGGGCTGGACAGGGACAAGTAGTTTCACCCACCTGCCGGTTTCCTGTCAGACTTTGAAGGAGGCATAGTTAGGGGGTCTTATGAAATGCTTTAGCTTTGTGGGAATCAACTTCCCTCCCCTTGATAACATGTAACTCTAAACTGTAGTGTATGAATTCATGTACATTTTTCGGAATGCTGATAAATAAAAATAGGGAGCTACCAACATTCTTCAGAAGTCCTTCACCATCCCTGCTGCCCTGCCTTCAGTTTGTCCAGATTCTGCTTAACCGCTCTGCTATTTGTTGGGAGACATTTGTCATAAAGAAGACAGGAGTGGGTGGTCCAAAGAAATCTGTCATTACTGGTAGAAGTGCAGCCCCAATTCCAGAACCATTTCCTCATCTGTAAAACTAGGTCAGTGGCCAAAAGGGGGATGCAAAATGAGACGAAATAGTTTCAGTGGCTGAGAGATTTCAAATGGAGTCGAGAGGTCACTCTGGTGAACATTCTTATGCACTATATAGATAACACCTCTTGGGTTTTAATATATTGAAATAGCTAGAAGTAAATACCTGAAACTACCAAACTCCAACCCAGCAGTCTGGATTCCTGAAGACAATTATATAATAATGTAGATTACAGGGGGTGACAGTGTGATTGTGAAGACCTTGTGGATCACACTCCCTTTCTTTAGTGTATGGATGACTAGAAAAATGGGGATAAAAACTAAAGGACAAATGGGGTGGGATGGGGGGGATGATCTGGGTGTTCTTTTTTCACTTTTATTTTTTATTCTTATTCTGATTCTTTCTGATGTAAGGAAAATGTTCAGAGATAGATTGTGGTGATGAACACATAACTGTGTTGTCATACTGTGGACAGTGGATTGTATACCATGGATGATTGTATGGTGTGTGAATGTATTTCAATAAAACTGAATTTAATTGAAAAAAAAAAAAAAAAAAAAAAAACCTAGGTCAGTGGTTCTTTATGTTCTAGCTAAGCTGCCAGAATGCAATATACCAGAAATGGGTTGGGTTTTTCAATGGGGATTTATTAGCTTACAAATTTACAGTTCTAAGGCCATGAAAATGTCCAAATTAAAGCATCAAGTGGAAGATACCTTCTCTGAGGAAAGGCTGCTGGCACCCGAGCTTCCTCTGCCACATGGGAAGGCACATGGCAACATCTGCTAGTCCTTCTTTCCTGAGTTCTGGTTTTGATGACTTGTCTCCAAATGTCTCTAGGCATTTCTCTCCCTCTTCCTCATAAAGGACCCCAGTAAAGGGATTAAGACACACACCACTGAATGGGCTGGGTCACATCTCAATTGAACCAAAAGGTCCCACCCACAATAGGTCTGCCCCCACGGGGATGGATTAAGAGAACACCACCTTTTGTTGGGTACATAACAGCTCCAAACCAGTACACCTGGCTACACATAGATTATCTGGGAAGCTTATGAAAAATCTGGATCCCTGCCCTCCACCCCCAAGACCTACTGAATTGGAATCTCTGGGTTAGGGTCAGGGCATCAACAAAATTTTTAAACCTCCCCAGGTGATTTTTGTTTGCAGCCAGGGTTGAGAACCATTGACCGTGGAGATGTGTGACAGGATCCTGTAAACTGTAAAATCCATTGATGTCCCACTCTGTGCCTGGCTCCGTGTGGGTCCGAGGCATCATGATAAATGCACCAAAGACCAGAAGGAGCCCAGAAATTTGGGGGGTTGTCTTCGGTGTGGCTCCATCACAAGGTGGATAAGAAGAAAAAATAAGAGTGGTTGAAGCTTTTTCTCAATGACAAAAGGGCAACATGTTTATTGGGCAAGAGCAGGTAAATAAAATCCAAAGTCAACCCATTGAGAATATTGTCAGTGCTACTAGAAAATCTATCCTCAGAACTTGAGGGAAGATAATGCTAGTGGAGACAGTGAATCGTGCTGACTGAAGGTCGGTTACAGAAGGGGAAAGCCAGGGAGACTTCCCAGGACTGGAGTCAAGAGAAGGGAGTAGAGGCAGAACAGCCTCATAAAGCAAAGGGCAAATTCCAAACACAGTTGTCTCATGGAATTTCCATGCACTGAGGCTTTCGGAGCTCAGTCAGCCACGGGAAGGGTTTGTCAGTACCTGACCCTAGACTAAGAGGGAATGAGGCCAGTCGATGCTCACAGTTTTATGTAGGGTTTTATGGTGATATGTGCAAGATCATAAAAATGAGCAAAGAAAGCATCCCTCTAATATCATTAGATCCATTTTCTAGCTGAATAAAGCAAATTGCAAAAGAAAAATCATCTAGACTTAATTTAGACATTTGGGGAAATATTATTACTGCAGGTTGCCAGATTAGATTATTTTGTTTCTATTCTAGAAGAAACAATCTTATAAGGTCTGACATCAATTTTGAGAAATATATAACAAGTTTTATTAGGAGAAACTGACTCAGAAAAAACAAAACCAAAATAATTCAAAAAAAAAAAAAAAAAAAAAACAGAGCTGTGCATCTGTAACAATAGATTTCCTGAGCTCATAACCCTGATATATAATAGAAGGAATCACACATTAGTGAGAAATTATCTTTCCAACTGTAAAGACTGTTGTAAGGTTGTAGTACATTCTGATAACTTGTGCCAGGGCTGTATCATCCTCCCAATGGACAGGACACTGGCAGGTGTGGGTTTAAAATCACCTACCCGGTCATTTCTGGAGAACCAAGAACAAAAATAGCAGAATTTCTGTGGCACTTTGAACTTTTCAGAGAGCTAGAGATATTTAAGGCATTGAAAAATTGCAGCCCATTATTTTAAATATAGAACCATGTAATGATGCAAATTCGAGGTTAGAATTCAAGTACCAATGGACAAAAATGACACAGTACAGTTCCTTCTCTGTAGCTCATTTTGGACTTCGGATAGCTGAGCGAGATTTGAGAGCCTGTTGGGCTGTCATGGGTGGCCCAGGGTGGCCCACATCCTGGGTTAGAGGTGGAGGACTGGGGCGAGGTGGGGGGGAAGCAGCCTTCAGGCTGTTTTCCCTCCCCAGCTGCCAGGCTCAAAGGCTCCAAGTGGACAGCTGCAGCTTTCCCTGTGCAAACACCACCAGCTCCTCTGGGTTCAAAACCCAAAAGCAAGCAAAGAGCCTCTGACTGACAGTGGGCAAGGAGCATTGTCTTTGTGCCCAACTTTTCCCTAAAAAATAAGAAAAAGACTATTTGTGTGCACATAGTGTCACAGAAAATGTAAATGATATGGAAAAAGGCACAGCTCTCCCTGGCGCCCCTTTCTGCCCTGCCCATAAGTGAGCACTGCTTACCCAGTGCGTCTCCTTCTCAAAGTACACACACACACACACACACACACACACACACACACACACACACACGTACAATTCTTTTTGTAGGTCTTTCTCTTTTTGCACACATGGTATTCAATTGTTACATATTTTTGTGCACCTTTTTATTTGAGTTTTGTCTTAGAGCTCTTGCCCTGTGCATCAAATTTGATCACGGGAATACAACAGTTTAATCAAGCCCCTCTTGAAGCGCCTTTAGATTCTCTCCACATTTTGCAATGCACTGACTACTCCTGCAGAGGCCCCAGCTGAACTGTGCGATCAAAGACTGATACGCACTTGATAATTAATCAGTGTGGGATGGCGTTGGGCCATGTGTGCGTGCTCTGCTACTGCAGCTGCGCGCTTGGGAATTGGGTGCGTGCCTGTCCCTGGCTGGGCAGGGAGACAAGCCAGGTGCCCCTCTCGGAGGCTGGAGAGCCCTGGCTTCATGGGGGTTCCCTCTTGGCCGGTGGCTGGGATCCCGGCATCGTTGGTGAACAGAGTGTGGGACAACGGGGTGCATTGTTGCCGGGCTCCTGTTCAACCTGCTGGTGTCCATCACATTGTGATCCTCAGCAAATGCATTTATGTGCACCGCGGTTTCCCCAGTGTGAGCCTCGTGCACTTCCTGGTCACCTGATTGGGCTTGTACGTGTGCCAGAAGCTGGACATCTCTGCTCCTCAAAGTCTGCCACTCTCCAAGCTCCTCCTCCTGGCCCTCACCAGCACCATAGCCACCTATCATTTAGCCAAGACCATGACCACTGTTGGTGATCATAGCTTTCCACACCATCTGCTGCAAGAAAACCTTCTCCACCAGACTAAAGCTCACACTGATTCCTGTAACTTTAGGTGTCATCGTAAATTCTTATTACGATGTGAAGTTTAGTTTCCTTGGAATGGTGTTTGCTGCCCTTGGTCAAGTGTGGGTAGGAGCCAAACAGCATGAACTGCAAGTAAACTCAATGCCACTACTGTACTGCCGGGCACTATGGTGTTGGCCATGCCGTTGGTTGCTGTGCCCTTCTTTGAGCCCGTGCTTGGAGAAGTAGGAATATTGGGCCCCATATCCATTTCTGTTTTGCTTGTGGTGCTGCTATCTGGGGTGGTAGCTTTCTTGGTGAACTTAGCAATTTACTGAATCGTTGGGAACATGTTACCAGTCACCTACAACATGTTTGGACACTTGAAGTTCTGCATTACATTATTTGGAGGACATGTTTTATTGAAGGACCCACTGTCAGTTAACCAGGGTCTCGACATCTTATGTACTCTTTTTGGCATACTCGTTTCTACCTGTTTTAAACTCAGCAAACAAGAAGGAAGTAAAAGTAAAATGGCACAACATCCTTAGTCGGATTTTTGTGGAGAAGAGGAAGGTGCCCCAAGAAGATAAAAAGAAATTGTTAAGCGTGCAAGTTACTTTCATGGAAGCAAAAAATAATATAGTACAAAATTCATTGAATGATGGTTTGCAAGAAGTAACACAAAGGAAATTTTATGCATAAATACGACTTTTCATTTTAGAGTAACTTTTTAAAAACAATTCTCTAAAGTGAATATGATCCATGCTTCTTTTCAAAGATGATTGTATGAAGTAAATAGGATGCTTTGGTTATACTAAAGGAAGTATATGGAAATTAAAGTTCTATAAATAATGTCAAAGGGATTAGTATTACTGTACCACAAAAGTTATGGTTTTTAACTGTTCTTTTCTTTTAAGGAAGGACATATAGGACTCCTCTATTTGCTAGTAGAGGGTTTCCCAAGGGAGATCTGCTATAATTTTGGCCAAACTGTTCAAGTCAGAATTTAAATCTGACCTCTTTTAGTAGGATTAGTTGAACTTCTCAATTATTTCATTCATAGAAAGCAAAGTATAGTAGAGAAGATGACCAATGAGAGAAAAATCCAATTCTAAATGTTCTATTTTTCTAGTAGAAAATTGATGTAAGAGGTGAATGTTATTCAAACAAACAAACAAAAAACCCCACAGTTTTTATAGATATTTATAAAAATATCTATAAAATATTTTTGAGCTTCCAGTGAACTCTAGAACCTATGTATGGAGTTTGAAACCAAAATAATCCTATGTTTAAACAACTCAAAGACAAGACTATAGATGAACTGAACAGTTTTCTTATTTTCATGGAACTGCTTTCCCAGCCTCTTGAGCATTTCATATTGGTAATTTCTTAATTCCAGCTCCCTGCCACCACTTCTCACCACACTCCTTTGAGGCATCCATGGAGCTTTCTTTGGCAGTTAGGGATTTGGGGTGAACCATTTGCAGCCTTTCTAAGGTGACTGGGGAAAAATCTTTTGCAGCAAGTCAGGCAAATGCTATGCAAACACTAAGCAGAAACATGGTGAAAATATGAGTCAAGATTTGAAAGAGAAGTAGATAGACAATATTTAACTAGTTTCATGTGTTTTTACAGGGGTAATTCTCAAACACAGGTATGGAGGGAATACTTGTGTGGTGGTTTGGAGCTGTATGTCCTCAAGAAAAACATACCCTTAAACCTAATCCATTCCTGTGAGTGTGAACCCATTGTAAGTAGGACCTTTTGATGAGGTTACTCCAGTTAAGGTGTGACCCTCCTCAGTCAGGATGGGTCTTAATCCTTTTACTGGGGTCCTTTATAAGTGAAATGAAATTCAGATGGAGAGAAAAAAGCCAAGGGGAGACATTGTGGGATTGAGAACATCTTCTTGACCAAAAGGGGGATGCAAAATGAAACAAAATAAAGTTTCAGTGGCTGAGAGATTCCAAGTGGAGTCGAGAGGTCACTCTGGTGGATGTTCTTATGCTCTATATAGATAACCCTTTTTAGGTTTTAATGTATTGGAATAGCTAGAAGTAAATACCTGAAACTATCAAACTACAACCCAGTAGCCTTGACTCTTGAAGACGTTGTATAACAATGTAGCTCACAAGGGGTGACAGTGTGATTGTGAAAACCTTGTGGATCACATTCCCTTTATCCCATGTATGGATGGATGAGTAGAAAAATGGGGACAAAAACTAAATGAAAAATAGGGTGGGAGGGGGGTGATGATTTGGGTGTTTTTTTTTTACTTTTAGTTTTTATTCTTATTTTTACTTTTTCTGGTATAAGGAAAATGTTCAAAAAATAGATTGGGGTGATGAATGCACAATTATATGATGGTACTATGAGCAACTGATTGTACACCTCGGATGATTGTATGATATATGACTATATCTCAATAAAACTGAAAGAAAACACAAAATACAAAAATGAATAAGTAGCAGATTACCTAGAAATAGATGTATAAGTGTATGTTTGTCTATTGTTAATAGCTAGACTAAAAACCCTTGATAAATGCTTTCAGATTTTAAAAACCCTCTCACCTACAGAGAGCACCCATCTTGTCCAATCCAGTTTTGTTTTTAGGTCAAAAGAGTTTTGTTGAATTATACATTCAACGTATTGGTGGAGTTAGGACACTGCTTTTTCCCATTAAAAATTGGAGATTGGAAGGGAGGATCCTAGATCCAACATGTGGAATAAATGTGATTTTTATAAGATCTTTAAGGCAGCCCTTCAGCCTCTGACACTATAGACTGAAACTACTGAAAACTATTTCTTTGTGATACTTTAACTGATTCTTTAGGAATGAAGAAGAAAAGTTCTAATCATCAGATCGTTGCCTGCGGATGTGAATTCCTTTGACCCTCTTAGGGCTTGCATCAGTAGATGTGCTGATATGATTATAGTGGTGGAGCTGTTCATGATCACATTGAAGATACACAGAAGAGTTGCCTAAGTTCTTTGTTAACTCAGCGCTTCATTCACAACTTACTTTAATTACATGGCTACGTCTATGCCACGATTCCAAACATCTGGTTAAAACTAAAGAAGAAAATAACCAGTGTCCAAATGTTTAGCTTGTGGTTATGTAGGCAGGAACACCTGTGCATTAAACTACTTATTTTATCCAGAAACAAACAAACAAATGAAGAGCCAAGGGAAGCAAGCAGCTGAAGGTCAGTGGAATCCGGAAGAGAAGGCAGAAGAAGCCAGAAGAGGCTGCAAAATGCACTGCCACGTGACAGAGGAGCCCGGGACCAAGGATGGCCCGCAGCCAGCCCTGGATCAGTCTTTAGGAAGAAAACATTGCCTTGATGACACCTTGATTTGGACTTTCTCTTAGCCTCAAAACCATGAGTTAATAAACTCCCATTGTTTAACCCATTGCATGGTATTTGCTTGAGCAGCCAAGAAAACTAAAACAACATGATTTCTACCTCAGGAAGTATAGTGCCACATATTTAATTGCAAAATGTTTGCTTCCAATCTCTAGACATTTAAGCATTAAAAATAGTTGATAACCTCTCACAACAAATTGACTGAGGCAAACTATCCTTATTGTAATATGTCTTTCCTAAATGTTATTTATAAATGTGAAGCGAGAAAACAACTTTTATCAGGACACAGAGTCATGTGTATAAAACATACCTTTCGAATTTTTTCCTGGCCTGTTTAAATGAGATAACTCACTGATTATCAAACTGTAAATAAAACTTGGGGCCACTTGGGGGTCTGTTTTGGTTTGCTAATGCTGCCATTGTACAGAATACCACAAATGGACTGGCTTTTAAAGAGGAGATTTATTAGGTTACAAATTTACAATTCTAAGGCCATAAAAGTGGCCAAACTAAGGCATCAACAAGAGGATACTTTCACTAAAGAATGGCCAATGGGTGTCCGGAACATCTCTGTCAGATAGGAAGGCATGTGGCTGGCATCTGCTGGTCCTCTGCTCCCAGGTTGTATTTCAGAATGGCTTTCTCCAAAATGTCTCTCCGCTTCTGTCTTAGCTTCTCTCTCTCAGCTCCTGTGCCTCCTTTCTTCTTTCTCCTAGGGCATTTCTCTCTGTGTCTGGGGGTCCTCTTTTAGCTTCTCCAGGGCAAACTCTGGGCTTCATCTCTTAGCTTAGCATTTCCAAAATGTCCTTCTGTCTGCATCTCCAAGCATCTCCAAGTGTCAGCATCTGTGTCAGCTCTTAGCTTCTCTCTTAAGTAGTCCAGTGAACTATCAAGACCCACCCTGAATGGGTGGTGTCACACCTCCATGGAAATAATTTAATCAAAGGTCTCACCCACAGTTGGGTGAGTCACTTCTCCATGGAAGCATTCAATCAAAAGGTTCCAACCTAATCAAAAGACTAATAGGTCTTCCCCCATAAGATTGCATTAAATAATATGGCTTTTCTGGGGGACATAGTAGATCCAAACCAGCAGAAGGTCCATAATACAGAATAATAATAATCAATGTAATACATACCATGGTTAAAGAATGTTCCAGTTGCTAATGCTGCCATTATGCAAAATACCAGAAATGGACTGGCTTTAATAAAGCGGGTTTATTTGGTTACAAATTTACAGTCTGAAGGCCATGCAAATGTCCAAATGAAGGCTTCAACACAAAGTATACATTCACTGAAGGAAGGCCAATGGCATCTGGAAAACCTCTGTCAGCTGGGAAGGAACGTGACTGGCATCTGCTGATCCCAGGTTGTGTTCCAGCTCCACTCTCAGCTCCTGTGCTTTCTTCAAAGTGTCTCTCTTGGCTGCAGTGCCTCCTTCTGTCTGAACAATTTTATAGGACTCCAGTGATTCAACTGAGACCCACCCTGAATGAGTGGGGTAACACCTCCATGGAAATTACCCAATCAGAGGTCTTGCCCACAGTTGATTGAGTCACATCTCCATGGAAACAAAGGATTCTAACCTAATCAACACTAATACGTCTGCCCCCACAAGATTGCATTAAAGAACATGGCATTTTTGGGGGACATGATATATCCAAACCGGCACAAAGAAGCAAGTAGCACAGAAAGGATTATAAGGAAAAGCAACAAATGCTGACCCCGGTGACCAGTCCTCAGAGGGTCTTTATTTCTGTTTCTAGAATGTGCCTGCACCACTCTCTTGCTGAAACTGTTGAGACAGCATCTGCCATGGAAGATGGAGATTTTGTTCACTTTTGTACCCGCATTTCCCTGCTGCCCTCTGCATTTAGTTATGGCACAATATTGACACATTTATAGGTTGCATTTGTGACTCATTTATGGGCAGTATCTTCCTATCTCTCTGATTTGTGCCAGAGACTCACTGTCTTAGTTTGCCAGGGCTGCTATAACAAATGCCGCAGGCTGGAGGGCTTATTTTCTCACAGCATGAGATAGCATGTCAGCTGATCATGCTTTCTCTGGAGTCTGTAGGGTTCTGGTGGTGGCTTGCCGGAAAGCCATACCTCCATCTCTGCCTCCGTCACTTGGCCGTCTGTCTCCCATCTGTCTCCTACTGACTGTATCCAAATTTCCTCTGCTTATCAGGACTCCAGTCATATTGGATTCAGGCCCATCTTGGTTCAGTTTGAACTCACTTGAAGTAAGAGGACCTTTGAAGATCCTATCTACAAATGGGTTCACAGCCATGTGACCAGGGTTTAGGACTTGAACAGGTCTTTGGGGGGGGGTCATAAGTCAACCCATAACTCAGTATCAACCGTGTTCCATTCTTTTTTACCTCCACCCCCCTTCCACCTTCCACCCGAACTCTGCTTTGAGCCCTTATTTAGCTGGAGCACATGAGCAAGAAAATTCCTAAGGGTTTATGTGAGACACATGGAAGAGACTCCATGTGCCGAAAGCATCTTCCTTTTGTCCTCCTCTGTGATCTAAAATGGAATTGCCTCCCTTTGGAACCTGGGAGACTGTGCTCTCTTGTCCTGCAATGTGGTTTGATTCTCTCAAAGCTTTTAGGATCCTCCCTGAAAACTCATAACCAAACATCTGGGTAAGGTTCTTTTTTCATTCATGCTGCTGGGCACTGGGTAAACCAGACTGCTTTTTCCTTTTAGCCCTGGAAAATTCCTTATATTTCCTTTGATAATTTTTTTCTCTTCTGCTCTCTCTCTCTCTCAGCTTGTTTTTCTGGAACTTCTGTTAGTTAAGATACATGTGCTTATCTTTTCTCTCATGTTTTCCAGCTTTTTTTTTTGTTAAATTTTGAGAGATTTCCTTGACTTTATCTTCCAACCCCTCCCATACTTGAACTTTTTATTCTGGGACTCATTTTTAATTTTCAAAAGCTCACTCTTGTTCTCAATGTTTTTTTTTTCTTTCCGTTGCATCTCTTCCTGTGTTACGTATGCAATATTTTCTTGAATTCTTCTGAAGATGCTAATTGGCATTTATTCTATTTTATTTTTGTTGTAAGAATTGCATTATCTTCTCAGCTAATTTTTATTTATTTTAAAATGTCATATTAATTTCTTATAAAATCACCCTTCATGTGAACTCCAGATAAACCTATAATTACATGTTTCAAAGCATTATTAGGGAAAATTTGCAATCAGCTGTCCTTGTAGACAGGGTGTGTACATAAATATCATGGAAAGCAGCTTCCAAAGGTTAGTCAACAAAACAGAGGGCAGAAAATTTTTTTTTTCCATTGGCATTTATTTTTGAAGTTCTATTTAATGGCCTGCATTATCAGTATTTCTCTAAGGCTTGGCTTTTTGTTTGTCTTTATTTATTAATTCAGTGTTATTATTTCAACAGCTGTCAAGCATCTTTTTGTGACGGGCACTGTTCTAGATCTAAGGACGTAGCAGGAACGGCTTCTGCTCTGGTGGGGCTTCTTAGAAAATCAACAACAGAGAACAGGGAAAATCGCAGAGCAATGCTTGATGTAGGTAGAATTACAGCAAGGGCATGTGCCAAAGAGGCACCATGTGACTATTTTTAATTGTTACTGGGTAAAATCTCTCTGAGGAGTTGCCATGGAATCTCAGACAGGCTCCATAGACCAGAAGAAGAGAGCCAGGGAAAGAAGGGAAAACGAGAGTTTTTTTTCAAACAAACTGCTGCTCAAAAGGACAGAGATTGAATGATATACCCAGCCATCTTCCCGTACTCCTTCATTCATGCCAGAGCCAGCTGCCGATGGGGTGCTGGGATCCCCAGGCACATGTCCTCGTGGTACTTACACTCCTGCACACTGTTTACATCCTCACACTGCGGATGGGGGTGTGCAGGATATACACAGGCGCTCTACTGTCAGGAGTGTAAGGGGCAGGGAACGGGATGGAGAGTGACGGGTAGGGCATTATTTTAGTTTTAGATTGACGTTGGGGCACGTCCTTGCGGAGGTGGCATCTGAGCAGAATGCAGGGAATGGAGTGAGGAAGCCAATCCCATCAAGCCAGGGAAATGGCACTCCTGGCAAGAGCACCAGCCAGTGCAAATGCTGGGAAGTGAGAGTGAGCTCGTCATGTTGAGTGACAGCAGAAGGGCCTGTGAGGAGCGAAGGAAGCACTGCAGGCTGGAGAGCAGAGGCTTTGTGCGAGGCATGGCTTGGACCTGACTTGGAGAGTGATGGCAGCTCTGGAGATAGGGCATGGGGCATATCCAGGATAGTGGGGCAGGAGCTGGGAGAAGTTGACTGTGAATATCTTTTGAAATATCTTTTGAAAGGAAAGCTATTGGGACTTGTTTAGGTGTTGGCTTCAGACAACATCTTACGATTTCCCAGAATTCCGTGGGTCAGGATTCTGGGCAGGGCTCAGCCAGGAGGCTGTTCTGCTCCAGATGACCTTGGCTGGGTCACTTACTCGCTTCCTTCTGGAAGGTCCAAGAATGGCACCTCGGTCCCTCCTCCACTGTCTTCTCTCTCTCCACACGCTCTCTTATCATTCAGACATCCAGCAGGATGAGGTCTAGCCCAAGCTCTTTACAGCATAAGGGTTGAATTCCCAGAGTTTAGAAGCAGAGATGGTCAGGTTTTCACAATGCTTTGGACTGGGACTGCACAGCATTGCCCATCCAAACAAATTGCAAGGCCAGCCTGGACCCAGTGTGGGAGGGAAATGGTGCCACTGCTTGATGGGAGGATTGACAAAAAGTCTGTGGCCATCTTTTATGTTTCACTGAGACTTGATAATGGACTTGATATGAAGAGTCAAAGAGAAAGGAATTAAGGACATGCCTGCCACCCTGATTTAACAAATGATGCTGTTTTGCCAATTTTGCCAATTTTTGCAGATATTGAGCCCACCTTGGACCTTTCTCTGATTATTGCTCACTTCAGTCCCCAAAAAGGGTCATTATTCTGAAGTGAGCTCAAATCCTTTGCCATTGTTTTATACCATTACTAAATACATGCCTGTCCATAAATAGATAAGTATTATTTCTGTCTTGTTGGGCCATTCACCTCTGAGCTGCCACTTGTTGTGCAAGAGGTTGGCTTGAGTTCCACAGTGTTGCCCACCTGGCTTAAGGAAGAGGCTGCATTGAGAGAAAGGAAATCACAAGGCCTCAGCACAAAAGGGTTGTTCATGGTCCCCGGCCTCTCACTCTCTTACAGGGGGGTATGCCAGGGCATCTGCTGGACAGGGTGATCTGGTCCAGGGAAGGAACCCCACCCTTCTGGGTCTCCCTTTTCTGTGGGCTGTCCTGTTAATGTGTTCTAGAAGCCAGGAACGTCTGGATTGTGGGGGCCAGCTGCTTATAGGGGGAAGCTTGGGGCCTGTGCTGGTTTGAAACTGTTATGGACCCCAGAAGAGCCATGGTCTTTTAATCCAGTCTTGTTGGGTGGGACCTTTTGATTGTTTCCTTGGAGATGTGACCCACCCAATTGTGGGTGGGAACTCTGATTATATTATTTCCATGGAGGTGTACCCCCATCCATTTAGGGTGGGTCTTGATTAGTTTACTGGATACTTGAGAGAGCTCACAGAAGAGAAGGAGCTCAGATACGGAGAGAGACATTTTGGAGAGAAGCTAAGATATGTAGTCCAGAGTTTGCCCCTGGGAAAAGCTAGGGGCTGATACAGACCCAGATGCTTAGAGATGCAGACAGAAAGGCGTTTGGAGATGCTAAGCTAAGAGATAAAGCCCAAAGTTTGCTCCAGAAGTGCTAAGAGAGGACCCCCAGATGCTTAGATGCACAAGAGCTGAAGGAGCTAAGAGACACAGAAGCCCAGAGACACTTTGGAGAAAGCTATTTTGAAATGCAACCTGGGAGCAAAGGACCAGCAAACAACAACCAAGTGCCCTCCCAGCTGACAGAGATGTTCCGGACACCATCAGCCTTTCTACAGTGAAGGTGTCCTCTTGTTGATGCCTTAATTTGGATACTTTCATGGCCTTACAACTGTAAATTTCTAACTTAATAAATCCCCTTTATAAAAGCCAATCCATTTCTGGCAGCTTTAGCAAACCAGAACAGGGTGTATGGGATGTTACAGTACCCCTTGCTCAGGGGTGGGAGCCACTAGAGCCACAGGTAACTGAGCTTGTGTGCTTTCCCTTCTTCTGGGGGAAGGGAGTGTCCCTCAGGCCCCAGCTCGCTTATTGTCCAGTCAGCTGGTGTTGGGAGAGGTGATGGGGGTTGGGGGGACCGAGGTCACTTTATGGCCACCTTGCCTCTTGCAGAACAGTTTCCATTTTTAAAGTGTTAAAATGTTTTCTCCCATGCTAATCTTTTTTGCAACTTTCTTTTTCATTCAACATGAAGTTTGTCCAATATAGAGGTTATATTTTCCAAGAATTTGGATAATATTTTTTGCCTATTAAAATGTCTAGGTCTGGTGCTTTTTGGTGGATAGGTCTTTTTTTATTTAACTACCAATTCAATATCTCTAAAGGTTATAAGTCTGTTTAGATTTTCTATTTCTTCTTGAATTAATATTGGCAACATATTTCTCTAGAAAGCCATTTGTTTAATCTAGATTTTTCAAATGTGTTAGTATAAACTTCATAATGGTCTCAGGATTTTAAAATATATTTTAGCATTATTTTATTTATTTTTAATAGGTAAATCATGTACTTGATATAAAATTTAAAAGTTACAGAGGGAAGTACACTAAAAGGTATTCTGTCCCACCCTCTCACTATTCTAGTTCCCCTCTCTTCCAAAGAATCAGAGAAAATAGTAAGTTCCCCCTTTTTTTGTCTCTGAAACCATACTTTTTTGAGCCAAGAAGCAATTTTTTTTTCCCCTTTTCATACATTTTTAACCTTGGCAAAATGGTGAAATGTTATTTTTTTATATTAATTGTTTTTTCCATTTTTCATATTATGGAACATTTCAAACACATTACAAAAAGAGAGAATTCTGTAAAAGTCCCCTTTTACTCATTGCCCAACTTTCAGCAATTATCACACTCCACCAGTCTTGAGTTATTTATATCCCTTTCCCCCCTCTCTCTAAACTATTTAGACCCCAATTCCAGACTTTCTATCTTAAGAACTCTTAAAAAAAATATCATTTAACATACATTTTAACATATATTCAAATCATGTATATTTAACATACATTTTTTAAAATAAAAAATGTTTCATTAATAACATCAAATATGTAGACAGTATTCAGATTTCTCTGATTGCCTCATATTTTGTTTTAATAGTTGACTTGTTCGAATCAGCACACTCAGGCCACTCACTCAGTCTTTTCCTTCTCAGTGGGGATGGGGGATGCTGATACCAAGTTTTATCATGAACCAGGAGATCCCAAAGTTGCCCACACTCCCTTTAAACTCAGTGACTGGGATACTTGTGTTGGTGTTTTGCCCTGAGCATTAATGTGAGGCTACTACAAGACATTTGGGCTGCCAGATCTGGCAAGCCCTTGCCTTGCACAGATATTGTCACCATCATCGGCTCACTTCCCCTTCAAGACTCTGAGGCTCCAGGTGGGCCACTGGGGATATGCCACATATTTTCACCACACTTCCAATGAGACTGTATCCTTGGCTCCATAAGCAGAGTACATCCTTTAGTTTTATTTTGTGTGGGGGTCTTGGGGGATGGGTCTCCTCCCGCCGGTCTGTAGCCTGCCCTGCTTGCTGGTTCTATTGGTGGCATTTGATGCTTCTCCTTTATGGTGTTGATCTTCCTCAAATGTTTGTGGGTTCCTGGTTGGATGTTGACCTTTCTGTTTGAGATCCCTCCTTAGCTGTCAGAACACAGCATCAGTTTCTGCAGCCCGATGAAAGGAGGCATGGGGACTGTATCAGCTGTCCTTGGGTACACTGGGAATATGTCTTCTGGGCAGGGGGTTCATGTTCCCACTGGCGGTCACCACCACTAGATGTTCCAAATGGGCAGACCCCTGGCCCAGGCTGGAGAGGGGCTAAAACATAGGGGTCTGCCCACTCTTATGTCCCCTTCCCCACAGGACTCCTGCCAGTAGCTCTGGAGACCCTCCTGCTTCCAGTGAGCCCCCCAGCAACGGGCTTCTTTGTATTTCTTGATACATATTTATAATTTCTAAGGATTTGGGGCAGGAGGTGATGACTACAGCCTGAGCTCAGTCTGCTACCTGATTCTGTCTTCCAGCATTTCCTGGGCATCTCTGAGGTATGCATTTTGCAGAAAGAACTAAGTGATGGTGTCAGGAACATGGGCTTTGCAGCTGGAAGGAGCCGGCTTCAAATCCCAGGGCCTGCCACACAGTAGGTGTGAGATTCCGAGCACTTGTTTGACCCCTGGGACTCAGTTCTTTCATTTGTGGCACAGAAATGGCTAAAATCTATTTGCAGATTCCTTAGCGTCACACTAAGTGTATGTGCTAGCTGGTCCTGCATTTGACATTCATTTCTTTCCCTGTCTATTCTGTGATGTTGGGCAAGTTAGTTAGCCTCACCTGGACTTTATGTATTTCTGTTAGTGAACATGATGATAATATTATGATGATAAAAATGGAAAAGCCTTGAATTTATTTCATTCCAAACCATTGGAGGCACATAATTTAAAACGTGGCTAATCATTTAACTCACTTCCCAATGAGTGTTATTAGCCAAAGTGTGATGACTCCTGATTTAATCATTAAAATAAATTGTTTGAATTAAAGTTGTTTAGTTGAAATTTTAATTGAAAATGTTTTAGTTAGAATCAAAATATTTCCGTACTACATCTTCAGAATGTCAAGGTTTTTTCCCAACTTAGCAAAACATGTATGTCTCATAGAAGAAAAGGCCTGGTAAAGCTTGAAGTATTATGATTGATGCGTAAACAGGGGTAACGATGTGGTAGAAAGAGCCTCCCCCAGTGCTGTGGATAGTTGAAGGTTGAGCCATGGAGAGTCGTGAGGCCTCTGGGGCTTGCAGTGGGCTGGTGGTGTAGGGCTGGTGGGAGCTGGGGGTTGCTGGCCTAGATGATCCCCTGGCACCTTCAGGCTTTCAACTCCAGATTCTCCCTCAGGCCCTGCTGATCAGCTTGAAGTGCTTTTGATCCCTTTTGGACAAGTACAGAATATATGTTTCCCCTGGTTCCATGGATAACTCAAAATATACTTAAAAACTTGCATAGACTTTCCAGGTGTGTCCTAAATAGGGATCACATATAGAGACGTCCAGCCCTAAAGAAGAAGTCTGTGTAAAATGCACTAATTTCTGTCCTTAAAATGGGGACATAATGTGATTAACTTGTTTTACTCCACTGGGGTGCCACAGCTTGCTAAGGAATTACTTTCTGCCATTGGTTTGTAAAATCTGAGTTAGGGAGGCAGCAAAGCTTGGTGGTTCAGAGGAAAATTCTGGAGCCCAGGTGCCCCAGTGAGAAACTGGGCTCTGCCTTGTTGTAGTCGTTTAATCTCTCGTGATTTCCTTTCTTTATCTGTAAATGGGGATAAGGACGAGTAGCTGAGTGTATTACATGAACTAATCTGTTTCCTTTGAACACTTACCAGAAGAATTTTATATTTTCTTCCTCCCTAAAATTTCTGCCAAACAATGGATTTCCATCTTTGTTGTTATTGCCATGTATTCTACAAATTTAAATAAATAAATAGTAGTTTAAAGGAGTTGCAAAGATAAGTGATCCCGAGCTTACTTCTTTTGCTGAGTTCAATCTTAGAAAATGTCACTTTTTTCTTGGTTTCTTTTTTCTCTTGGTTAAAAATAGGTTCAGTTCCCACCCACATCCCACCCCACTCCCTGACCTTTTTGTGACCATTTGGTTGCAGTCGATCCAAGAACATCACGCAGTGTCTTTCAAATGTTCAGCCTCAGGCTTTCTGAAGTGAGCGCCTCGGACGCGGTCACGGAAAAATCGTGAAGGGGGCAACGAGTGGGGTCAAGGTGAGCATGGGGCCATGGCAGGCGTTGTTTGTGGTCACTGAGGATTGTGGAGCTCCTCACTTAATAATCAGAATATCATTTATTAAAAAGAGAGAGAGAGGAAGAGCGTGGTCCAGCCAGGGTTTGTACTAAATTGAAGGAGTCAGAGCTGGTGCAACTCGGCTGCACACTTCAAAACCCAGCTGGTGAGGAGGGCAGCTCCCAAGAAATGTCAACAGAGCCACCAAAAGAAAAGTTTAGCTTCTCTGACCTTTTGCCTTAGGTCAAAACAGGGGAAGCAGGTTTTCACTTCTCTTTTAAGCACCTTCTTTTAGAGGGATGAGCTGTGTTCGTTTTAACCCTCCAAAGGCAACATGGTGATCACCCACCCGTTCCGTTCTCCTCAGATTCACCCGTTAAATACATCATGTCTGAGGGCCGCAGTGGGGCTGCATCTTCCTTCCTTTTCTTTCCACGGACTTGCTCATGGATTTGAAGCCAGATGGCAGTCCCTGCATGGAGGCAAAGCAGCTGGATTCAGTTTATGCTGTTTGAACTCAAGGGTGTGTCTCTCGTCTGAAGACATGCAGAAGAAAAAGCAGAACACATGACCTCATATTTTTTTCCTTGCCAAGATTTTTAAAATTTAGTTGTTGCACACATCATACGGTCACTCAGTTCAAAACCCCTAAGTACCAAAAGTGTGAAAAATCTCCCACAGCCCCCTGCAGTTCTTAGATTCTCATATACTTCCAGGATTTCTTTCTTTGTATACAAACAAAACAAATATAGATTCTTAGTTTTCCCCAGAAAAACAGTTTGTACACAAATGCAGCCCTGCCAACTTGCCTGTTTTCTCTCCACACATTAATACATAAAAGGTGTCATCACCATTCTTTTGACAACTACATAATTTTTGGTTGAAGGGATATACATCCATTTACTTAAGGAGTCCCCTCTTTTTTTTTTTTTTTTTATCATCATTTTATTGAGATATATTCACATACCACGCAGTCATACAAAACAAATTGTACTTTCGATTGTTTACAGTACCATTACATAGTTGTACATTCATCACCTAAATCAATCCCTGACACCTTCATTAGCACACACACAAAAATAACAAGAATAATAATTAGAGTGAAAAACAGCAATTGAAGTAAAAAAGAACACTGGGTACCTTTGTCTGTTTGTTTCCTTCCCCTACTTTTCTACACATCCATCCATAAACTAGACAAAGTGGAGTTTGGTCCTTATGGCATTCCCAATCCCACTGTCACCCCTCATAAGCTACATTTTTATACAACTGTCTTCGAGATTCATGGGTTCTGGGTTGTAGTTTAATAGTTTCAGGTATCCACCACCAGCTTCCCCCAATTCTTTAGAACCTAAAAAAGGTTGTCTAAAGTGTGCGTAAGAGTGCCCACCAGAGTGATCTCTCGGCTCGTTTTGGAATCTCTCTGCCACTGAAGCTTATTTCATTTCCTTTCACATCCCCCTTTTGGTCAAGAAGATGTTCTCCATCCCACGATGCCGGGTCTACATTCCTCCCCGGGAGTCATATTCCACGTTGCCAGGGAGATTCACTTCCCTGGGTGTCTGATCCCATGTAGGGGGGAGGGCAGTGATTTCACCTTTCAAGTTGGCTTAGCCAGAGAGAGAGGGCCACATCTGAGCAACAAAGAGGCATTCAGGAGGAGACTCTTAGGCACAAATACAGGGAGGCCTAGCCTCTCCCCTGCAGCAACCGCCCTCCCAAGGGTAAAACCCATGGCAGAGGGCTCAACCCATCAAACCACCAGTCCCCTATGTCTGTGGTCATGTTAGCAACCATGGAGGTGGGGTAGGCGAATACCCCTGCATTCTCCACAGGCTCCTCAAGGGGGCACTACATCTTTTTTTTTTTTTTTCCTTGTTTGTCTTTTTTCTTTTTTTTTTTTTTTTTAACTTTCCCTTCTTTTTTAAATCAACTGTATGTAAAAAAAAGTTAAAAAAAAACAAACATACAATAAAAGAACATTTTAAAGAGACCATAACAAGGGAGAAAGAAAAAGACAACTAACCTAAGATAACTGCTTAACTTCCAACATGTTCCTACTTTACCCCAAGAAAGTTACATAATATAGCAACATTTCAGTGAACTTGTTCCTACTACATCCATCAGAAATTAACAGACCATAGTCATTTCTGGGCATCCCCAGAACGTTAAATAGCTTATCTGTTCTTCTTGGATTATTGTTCCCCCTTCCTTAATTGCTCTCTACTGCTAGTTCCCCTACATTCTACATTATAAACCATTTGTTTTACATTTTTCAAAGTTCACATTAGTGGTAGCATATAATATTTCTCTTTTTGTGCCTGGCTTATTTCGCTCAGCATTATGTCTTCAAGGTTCATCCATGTTGTCATATGTTTCACCAGATCGTTCCTTCTTACTGCCGCGTAGTATTCCATCGTGTGTATATACCACATTTTATTTATCCACTCATCTGTTGAAGGACATTTGGGTTGTTTCCATCTCTTGGCAATTGTGAATAATGCTGCTATGAACATTGGCGTGCAGATATCTGTTCGTGTCACTGCTTTCCGATCTTCCGGGTATATACCGAGAACTGCAATCGCCGGATCGAATGGTAGCTCTATATCTAGTTTTCTAAGGAACTGCCAGACTGACTTCCAGAGTGGCTGAACCATTATACAGTCCCACCAACAATGAATAAGAGTTCCAATTTCTCCACATCCCCTCCAGCATTTGTAGTTTCCTGTTTGTTTAATGGCAGCCATTCTAACCGGTGTTAGATGGTATCTCATTGTGGTCTTAATTTGCATCTCTCTAATAGCTAGTGAAGCTGAACATTTTTTCATGTGTTTCTTGGCCATTTGTATTTCCTCTTCAGAGAACTGTCTTTTCATATCTTTTGCCCATTTTATAATTGGGCCGACTGTACTATTGTCATTGAGTTGTAGGATTTCTTTGTATATGCAAGATATCAGTCTTTTGTCAGATACATGGTTTCCAAAAATTTTTTCCCATTGAGTTGGCTGCCTCTTTACCTTTTTGAGAAATTCCTTTGAGATGCAGAAACTTCTAAGCTTGAGGAGTTCCCATTTATCTATTTTCTCTTTTGTTGCTTGTGCTTTGGGTGTAAAGTCTAGGAAGTGGCCTCCTAATACAAGGTCTTGAAGATGTTTTCCTACATTATCTTCTAGGAGTTTAATGGTACTTTCTTTTATATTGAGATCTTTGGTCCATTTTGAGTTAATTTTTGTGTAGGGGGTGAGGTAGGGGTCCTCTTTCATTCTTTTGGATATGGATATCCAACTCTCCCAGCCCCATTTGTTGAAAAGACCATTATGGCTCAGTTCAGTGACTTTGGGGGCCTTATCAAAGATCAGTCGGCCATAGATCTGAGGGTCTATCTCTGAATTCTCAATTCGATTCCATTGATCTATATGTCTATCTTTGTGCCAGTACCATGCTGTTTTGGCAACTGTGGCTTTATAATAAGCTTCAAAGTCAGGGAGTGTAAGTCCTCCCACTTCGTTTTTCTTTTTTAGAGTGTCTTTAGCAATTCGAGGCATCTTCCCTTTCCAAATAAATTTGATAACTAGCTTTTCCAAGTCTGCAAAGTAGGTTGTTGGAATTTTGATTGGGATTGCATTGAATCTGTAGATGAGTTTGGGTAGAATTGACATCTTAGTGACATTTAGCCTTCCTATCCATGAACATGGAATATTTTTCCATCTTTTAAGGTCCCCTTCTATTTCTTTTAGTAGAGTTATGTAGTTTTCTTTGTATAGGTCTTTTACATCTTTGGTTAAGTTTATTCCTAGGTACTTGATTTTTTTAGTTGCTATTGAAAATGGTATCTTTTTCTTGAGTGTCTCTTCAGTTTGTTCATTTCTAGCATATAGAAACATTACTGACTTATGTGCATTAATCTTGTATCCCGCTACTTTGCTAAATTTGTTTATTAGCTCTAGTAGGTGTATCGTTGATTTCTCAGGGTTTTCTAGATATAAGATCATATCATCTGCAAACAATGACAGTTTTACTTCTTCTTTTCCAATTTGGATGCCTTTTATTTCTTTGTCTTGCCGGATTGCCCTGGCTAGCACTTCCAGCACAATGTTGAATAACAGTGGTGACAGCGGGCATCCTTGTCTTGTTCCTGATCTTAGAGGGAAGGCTTTCAGTCTCTCACCATTGAGTACTATGCTGGCTGTGGGTTTTTCATATATGCTCTTTATCATGTTGAGGAAGTTTCCTTCAATTCCTACCTTTTGAAATGTTTTTATCAAAAAGGGATGTTGGATTTTGTCAAATGCTTTTTCAGCATCTATTGAGATGATCAATTGATTTTTCCCTTTCGAGTTTTTAATGTGTTGTAATACATTGATTGTTTTTCTTATGTTGAACCATCCTTGCATGCCTGGAATGAACCCCACTTGGTCATGGTGTATGATTTTTTTAATGTGTCTTTGGATTCGATTTGCAAGTATTTTGTTGAGGATTTTTGCATCTATATTCATTAGGGAGATTGGCCGGTAGTTTTCCTTTTTTGTAGCATCTTTGCCTGCTTTTGGTATTAGATTGATGTTAGCTTCATAAAATGAGTTAGGTAGTGTTCCATTTTTTTCAATGTTTTGAAAGAGTTTGAGTAAGATTGGTGTCAGTTCTTTCTGGAAAGTTTGGTAGAATTCCCCTGTGAAGCCATCTGGCCCTGGGCATTTATTTGTGGGAAGATTTTTGATGACTGATTGGATCTCTTTGCTTGTGATGGGTTGGTTGAGGTCTTCTATTTCTTCTCTGGTCAGTCTAGGTTGTTCATATGTTTCCAGGAAATTGTCCATTTCTTCTACATTATCCAGTTTGTTGCCATACAGTTGTTCATAATATCCTCTTATAATTTTTTAAATTTCTTCAGGATCTGCAGTTATGTCACCTTTTTCATTCATTATTTTGTTTATATGGGTCTTCTCTCTTTTTGATTTTGTCAGTCTAGCTTGGGGCTTCTCAATCTTGTTGATCTTCTCAAAGAACCAACTTTTGGTGATATTTATCCTTTCTATTGTTTTTTTGTTCTCTATGTCATTTATTTCTGCTTTAATCCTTGTTATTTCTTTTCTTGTACTTGGTTTAGGATTGGTTTGCTGTTCATTTTCTAGCTTCTTCAGTTGATCCATTAGTTCTTTGATTTTGGCTCTTTCTTCCTTTTTAATATATGCGTTTAGTGCTATAAATTTCCCCCTTAGCACTGCTTTTGCTGCGTCCCATAGGTTTTGGTATGTTGTGTTCTCATTTTCATTCGTCTCTATATATTTAGCAATTTCTCTTGCTATTTCTTCTTTAACCCACTGATTGTTTAGGAGTGTGTTGTTTAACCTCCAGGTATTTGTGAATTTTCTAAGTCTCTGATGGTTATTGACTTCTAATTGTATTCCATTGTGGTCAGAGAATGTGCTTTGAATAATTTCAATGTTTTTAAATTTATTGAGGCTTGTTTTATGTCCCAGCATATGATCTATTCTGGAGAAAGTTCCGTGAGCACTAGAAAAGTATGTGTATCCTGGTGATTTGGGATGTAATGTCCTGTAGATGTCTGTTAAATCTAATTCATTTATCAGATTGTTTAGGTTTTCAATTTCCTTATTGGTCTTCTGTCTGGTTGATCTATCTATAGGAGAGAGTGATGTGTTGAAGTCTCCCACAATTATTGTGGAAACATCAATTGCTTCCTTTAGTTTTGCCAGTGTTTCTCTCATGTATTTTGTGGCACCTTGACTGGGTGCATAGACATTTACGATTGTTATTTCTTCTTGCTGAATTGCCCCTTTTATTAGTATGTAGTGGCCTTCTTTGTCTCTCAAAACATCCCTGCATTTGAAGTCTATTTTATCTGAGATTAATATTGCTACACCTGCTTTCTTTTGGCTGTAGCTTGCATGAAATATTTTTTTCCATCCTTTCACTTTCAGTTTCTTTGTGTCCCTGTGTCTAAGATGAGTCTCTTGTATGCAACATATTGATGGTTCATTTTTTTTGATCCATTCTGCGAATCTATATCTTTTAATTGGGGAGTTTAATCCATTTACATTCAACGTTAAAACCGTGAAGGCATTTCTTGAATTGGCCATCTTATCCTTTGGATTATGTTTGCCATATTTTTCCCTCTCTCTATTAATATCCTTTATTGTACCCATACCGAATCTCTTTAGTACTGAACCTTTCTCCAAGTCTCTCTGTCCTGTCTTTGTTTCTCTGTAGGGCTCCCTTTAGTATCTCCAGTAGGGCAGGTCTCTTGTTTGCAAATTCTCTCAGCATTTCTTTGTCTGTGAAAAATTTAAGCTCTCCCTCAAATTTGAAGGAGAGCTTTGCTGGATAAAGTATTCTTGGCTGGAAATTCCTCTCACTCAGAATTTTAAATATATCGTGCCACTGCCTTCTTGCCTCCATGGTGGCTGCTGAGTAGTCACTACTTAGTCTTATGCTGTTTCCTTTGTATGTGGTGAATTGCTTTTCTCTTGCTGCTTTCAGAACTTGCTCCTTCTCTTCTATGTTTGACAGTGTGATCAGTATATGTCTCGGAGTGGGTTTTTTTGGATTTATTCTATTTGGAGTTCGCTGAGCATTTATGATTTGTGTATTTATGTTGTTTAGAAGATTTGGGAAGTTTTCCCCAACAATTTCTTTGAATACTCTTCCTAGACCTTTACCCTTTTCTTCCCCTTCTGGGACACCAATGAGTCTTATATTTGGACGTTTCATATTATCTATCATATCCCTGAGGTCCATTTCGAGTTTTTCAATTTTTTTCCCCATTCTTTCTTTTATGCTTTCATTTTCCATTCTGTCATCTTCCAGGTCACTGATTCGTTGTTCAACTTCCTCTAGTCTTGTACTATGAGTGTCCAGAATCTTTTTAATTTGGTCAACAGTTTCTTTAATTTCCATAAGATCATCCATTTTTTTATTTAGTCTTGCAATGTCTTCTTTATGCTCTTCTAGGGTCTTCTTGATTTCCTTCGTATCCCGTACTATGGTCTCATTGTTCATCTTTAGTTCTTTGAGTAGCTGCTCTAGGTGCTGTGTCTCTTCTGGTCTTTTGATTTGGGTGCTTGGGCTTGGGTTATCCATATCGTCTGGTTTTTTCATATGCTTTATAATTTTCTGTTGTTTTTGGCCTCGTGGCATTTGCTGAACTTGATAGGGTTCTTTTAGGGTTTGTAGACCTATTGAAGTCCTTATCTCTAATTTATCAGATCTACAGCTTTGTGGAGTACACTTTCTCTAACTAACCAGCAGGTGGCGTCCACGAGCCACCTGTTCTCCACAAGCCAGATCTCCCCTGCTTAGCCTTTTTGGTGAGTGGGGGAGTGAGTCTTGTGGGGCCCAATTGGTGTACCAAGCTTGCGTGTGTAGTTGGTGTTGCCTGCCCTGTATGTGGGGCGTGTTTCTGGGCAGTCGGGGAGGGGGGGTGGCCCTAACAATCAAATCTCCCTGATGATCCTAGAGTTTTAAAGCTGCTGCAATAGTCTAATCCTTCAGTTCAGTCCTGCCACAGTTTGTCTCTGCCACTGACCCACAAGTCTTTGGTATTGGCGTATGGCTCCTGAGACTTGCAAGTGGGCCCCTCTTCCAGGCTGTGCACCCCGGGTCCTCTGTTGATGGATGACTGTGCTATGTCACAGGTGAGTGCCGTCCCCCCAGGGCAGTTCTGGGCTGCTGGGCTGTGTAGGGAGGCTCCCAGTCTGCTCAAATGATGGCTGAATGGGGCTTTGTTAATTCACACTGCTCCACCTTCCCAGCTCTGGGACATTCAGCTGAGGTTGCAGGGAAGGCTAATGTCCACGCCCAGTTTTGTGGTGTGTGCCTGTTATTTAAAGCACTTCCGTCACACTGGGTTGTCTGGGGTAGCTCTGGGCTATGGGGCTGGCGATGGGCAGGAGTGTTTCCTGTCCACCAGGATGGTGGCTGTGAGCGGACACCCCCCTTTTCTTGGGAAGTTGTGTTGTTTAGTGAATTTTCTCAGCCACTGGATTATTGCCTTTTGTCTCAGAGCTCTCTTAGTTCTGCTCTTAATTTGATGTGCCCAAATTGCAATTCTTTGAAGCTTTCTGTATTGAGCTTCTTAGAGTAATTGTTTTAGAAAAAGCAAAAAGGATTTAAAAAAAAAAAAAAAAACGGCCCTCCTCAGAGATCTAATGGGTTATTGAAATGCTAATAGACAAAGCAACCAGGGCCATTAAGGAAAGGTGCACAGGGCAGAGAGATCAGCTTTGCTTCGGGATTTGCATATGCGCCTCAAGGCCTGAGCTCCGCCCTTCCCCTTTCTGTGTTCACCAGAACTCCAAAAATCCTCCGCTTTTATTTTGGAGTTTTTCGTGTTGTTTTTTTTCTATGCCTGTCTCCTCTCTGCTGGGCTGGCTGCTCTCAGAGTCTCTGGTGTCTGGTCTCAGTCTATCTATGGTTGGAGTTTGAATCAGTAGAATGAGTTTTCGTTAAGAGCAGCCACTGCAGTTCTCCCTTCTCCTTCCCGGAGCTGACAGCCCCTCCTCCCCCGGGACTGAGCCTGGCAGGGAGGGGCGCGGGTCCCCTGGCCTCAAAAACTTACAGATTTCGCTGATCTCAGCAGTTCCACGTTTTCATGAGTGTTGTATGAAGTATGCCCAAAGACAGATTGCTCTGTGGTGTCCAGTCCACGCAGTTTCTGGTTTTTTGCCTACTTTCCTGGAGCAGTAACTAAAACTTACAGCTCACCAGTCTGCCATCTTGCCCCGCCTCAAGGAGTCCCCTCTTAATAGGCGTTTGGACAGTTTCTAATATTTTGCTATGACAAATAATGCTGCCGTTATCTTTTTACATGTGAAAAGGTGTGTCTGTGAGATAAATTCCCCACAGTGATGGGTGAAAGGGAATATGCTTTTAAAAGTTTGGCTGTCCCTTGAGGAGCCTGTGGAGAATGCAGGGGTATTCGCCTACCCCACCTCCATGGTTGCTAACATGACCACAGACATAGGGGACTGGTGGTTTGATGGGTTGAGCCCTCTACCATAAGTTTCACCCTTGGGAAGACGGTTGCTGCAAAGGAGAGGCTAGGCCTCCCTGTATTTGTGCCTAAGAGTCTCCTCCTGAATGCCTCTTTGTTGCTCAGATGTGGCCCTCTCTCTCTGGCTAAGCCAACTTGAAAGGTGAAATCACTGCCCTCCCCCCTACGTGGGATCAGACACCCAGGGAAGTGAATCTCCCTGGCAACGTGGAATATGACTCCCGGGGAGGAATGTAGACCCGGCATCGTGGGATGGAGAACATCTTCTTGACCAAAAGGGGGATGTGAAAGGAAATGAAATAAGCTTCAGTGGCAGAGAGATTCCAAAACGAGCCGAGAGATCACTCTGGTGGGCACTCTTACGCACACTTTAGACAACCTTTTTTAGGTTCTAAAGAATTGGGGTAGCTGGTGGTGGATACCTGAAACTATTAAACTACAACCCAGAACCCATGAATCTCGAAGACAGTTGTATAAAAATGTAGCTTATGAGGGGTGACAGTGGGATTGGGAATGCCATAAGGACCAAACTCCACTTTGTCTAGTTTATGGATCGATGTGTAGAAAAGTAGGGGAAGCAAACAAACAGACAAAGGTACCTAGTGTTCTTTTTTACTTCAATTGCTCTTTTTCACTCTAATTATTATTCTTGTTATTTTTGTGTGTGTGCTAATGAAGGTGTCAGGGATTGATTTAGGTGATGAATGTACAACTATGTAATGGTACTGTAAACAATCGAAAGTACAATTTGTTTTGTATGACTGCGTGGTATGTGAATATATCTCAATAAAATGATGATTAAAAAAAAAAAAAAAAAAAAAAAAAGTTTGGCTGACATTGTTTGGCAGTTCCACCAATTTTTAACATAGAGTTACCATATGTTTTGGCAATTTCACTTCTAGGTTTATACCCATGAGCTCTGAAAACATATATCCACAGAAAAAATTTGAAAACAAATGTTCATAGCAGCATTATTTGTAACAGCTAAAAAGTGGAAACAACCCAAATGTCCAACAACTAATGAATAGATAAACAAAGTGTGGTATAGCCATACAATGGAATATTATTCAGCCATGAAAAGGAGTGGAGTGACTTCTGGTTTGGGGCAGTGGCGGTGGCAAGAATGGCAACGGATCAGTGTAGAAAATGGCAGTGGTGCAGCAGCTTGGGCTTCTCCCCTCGGTGTTGCATTGGGCTTGAGGCTCACCAGCCTCATTTGTGCGCCCCGCTTGCTCGTGCACTTTACACACAAGAGGGTTGGAAGCTAAAGCTATGAAAGATGTAGATAGAATTCTATGCAGTGCCAGAACAGATAAAGCCCAGTGTCATCCAGCCTCAGCCTGCCAAGTCTAGTAACGACACTTCCACAGCAACCCATGCTGATAACAGTGCCAAGCGAGCCATAGCCAACAATCAGCAGCAGCTGCCACAGGTCTTGCCTCAGTATCCTCTGGAAGTACCACCACGATTTTAGAGGGGTCGGCATTTTCTTGGGGACAGCAGCACACCTGGGATCTGCTATGAAAGTGTTCCACAGCCATCAGAAAGCAGGGCTTTAACAAATCAACAGCCACAAAATAACTGAGAGGTGCAGACCAGCAAAATCTGGTTAGACCCAAACCGCAATACATCAGGATCCCAGTCTGAAAATTCCCAGCAGGGGCCTGTGTCCTCTGCAAGTGACTCCAGCACAAACTCTGAAAAAGAAGCCTGGCCCTCGGTTGCTGGCAGTGATCCAGAGTTGGCTTCCGAATGTAGGGGTGCTCATGCCACCTCTGGTTCTGAAACAGAGAGAAACACCACTCTCCTGGCTTCAGGGAGCATGGGTGGTAAAAAAGATGCCTTAGGAAAAGCACTGGGCTTGGATCCCAAAACAAGTTTGCACTCGGTGGCAGCAGCGGTAATGAGGACCATGGAAGGAGTCCTGGGCCTTGGGGTTTCTCCCATGGAGCCACATAAGCACATGGCACGTCTCTGCAGATGCTCCTGAAAGCCAATCAGAAAGTAGCAGCAATAGAATGAATGCTTGGGGTACTGTAAGTTCTTCAGCAAATGGAGGGTGTGCTGATTTGAGACTGTTATGTACCCCAGAAAAGATCATGTTCTTTTAATCCATTCCTGTGGGTGTAGATCTATTGTGGGTGGGACCCTTTGATTGGATTATTTCAGTTGAGATGTGACCCACCTTATACAAGGTGAATCTTAATCCTCTTACTGGAGTCTTTCATAAGAGAATAAAGAACACACAGAAAACAGAAAGAAACACACAGAGAAGATAAGAGAGACAAGGACACACAGAAACTGAGAGAGGAAGCCACTGAAGCCAGAACCTGAAGGCGACGAAACCCGGGAGAGAAGGACCAGCAGATGTCACCATGTGTCCGGCCATGTGACAGAGGAGCTGAGGATCACTGGTAACCAGTCTTCAGGGAGAAGGTACCATCCTGCTGATGCTCTAATTTGGACATTTTTCTCGGCCTCAGAACTGTAAACGTGTAAGCTAATAAATCCCCATTGTAAAAGCCAACCCATTTCTGGTATATCGCATTCTGGCAGCTTTACCAAACCAAAACAGAGGGTTAAATCCAAGCCCTTTGAATTCAGCTAGCATTTGTGGTGCCTGGATGGTATTAGAAAACAATGAACTTGCCCTAAAAGGGCCTATAGGGAGTGAGAGTTTGGGCATCAATATTCAGTGCAGTACCATAGGCCAAATGCCCAAAAATCAGAGTATTAGCTGTAAAGCAGGTGGTTCTCCTACCCCTGGCACCTGGGGAAGTCTTCAGGAAACTTGAGAATCTGAAGTAAGTGGTACAGAGTTTTCACTCAGTGGTCAGCCTCCAAATATTACCACTGAAATGACTGGACAGATAACACTACTAACTTTACGACCTCTAGTTTACCAAACCTCATTTCATTACAGAATAATAAATGCCTAGTAATACAGGGGCCTGGCTGTGAGCCCACTGAATCATCCTCAGACACAGTCTCCACCGTTATGAATGGCACTTCCATTTCTCACCTTACGATGGAGAGTTAAAAAATGGAGGCTCCCTCGGTACTACATGGGGTGACAATGGGTCTATTAACTCTGGAGACAAATGTTCAGGCCCTAATGGCCAAGCTGATGGTGACACTGTGAATGCCACTCTAATGCAGCCTGGCACAAAGGGGCCTGTGGGCACTAACTCTTAACACAAATAAAGGAGGAGGTGTGTGGGAGTCTAGGGCAGCAAATTCCCAGAATACATCATGGGGATATGGAAATGGGGCAGATTCTGGAGGAAGTTGAAGAGGATGGGGAGCCTCTGCACAGAACACTGGCACTAATATACCCAGCATGGGGTGGAACAAACTGCCTAGCAATCAGCATTCCAATGATGGTGCAAATGGTAAGAAGTTGACAGATGGATGGGTGTCTGCTGAGGAAGGGGATCAGGGTTCTGCCACATCTCAGACAAAAACAGTGTGTGGGCCAAACAGGGTACAGGGGAGAGTGAAGGTACTACAGAAAGCATTGGATGCCTCGAGGAAAAAAAGGTAGAAGAAAAATTGATCAGCACACGTTACTCCAAAGCATTATAAACAGAACTGGCTTAGATCCATGTGTCCTATCCAACTCTGGTTGGGGACAGACTCCTATTAAGCAGAATACTGCCTGGGACACCGAAACGTCCCCTAGAGAGGAAAGATTGACATTGGGACAGAGGCTTGGGGAAGCTCTGCAACATAGACTGTCAACTCAGGGGCATATGTAGACAAGACCAACCCTAACAGTAACAATTCATCATCTGATGGGGTGGGTACATCCCAAACCTACTCTGAGGTGGAGTGATTCCAAAGGCTCAAACTTCCAGAAGGGATGAGAATATGATTCTGCTGCTACAGGGATGGTCAAGAGCAATCAAGGAGGGAATTACAAAGAGGAGAAGTCTGCATGGAATGGTTCATGAAAGAACAAACAGGGTGGGGTGATGGACAAAAATCAAACCAAGGGTGGTCTATTTCTGCCAGTGATAAGGGGAGAAACTTCAAGGCACAACCATTGGGGTGAGGCTGATGAGAAGTCCAACTCAGGAGGTAGTGGCAGTGACAGGTCCATTTCTGGTTGGAATGAACTTGGTAAAACTAGTTCTTTCTCTTGGAGAAATAACATAAATCCAAATAATTCATCAGGATGGGATGAATCTTCTTCCCAGGGATGGGGAGACCCTCCAAAGTCTAATCAGTCTCTAAGTTGGGGAGATTCATCAAAACCAGTCCAGTTCTCCAGACTGGAACAAGCAACAAGATGTAGTTGGATCATGATGAATCCCACCAGCTACAGGCAAATCTCCTGGTGCAGGCTGGCTGCGGGGACCCATTCCAGCCCCAACAGAAGAAGAAGAACCCACCAGCTGGGAGGAACCATCCCCAGAATCCATGCGCTGCAAAATGGAGATTGATGATGGAACTTCAGCTTGGGGAGAGCCAAGCAAATACAACTACAAAAATGTGAATATGTGGAACAAAAACATCCCAAACAGCAGCAGCCATTCAGACCAGCAAGCAACAGGTAACATCAGCTGCTACCATTTGCAAGTGCCATCTCGAACAAAGAGGCAAGCAGTGGCTCTGGCTAGGGGGAGCCCTGGGGAAGAGCCTTCTATTCCAGCCACAAATGTGGATAATGGTACTTCAGCATGGAGTAAACCCACAGATGATGGTCCCAGCTGGAGCAAACCCACTGCTGCAGCATCCAGGACCTCCACGTGGGGTCCCAGCTCTCTTGGTCCACAGGCGTTAAGCAAATCTGGACCAAAGTCTGTGCAAGGTGGCTAATGCGGTGATGTTGTGACATTGCCTGGAAGTCATCCCATTGGCCAGAAAGAGGAAGAAGATATAGAGATTGGAATGTGGAAAGATAATTCATCTCAAGAGTTTAGCATCTTTAAATTGGCCACATGTTCACAGAAAATGTCATCAAAGGGAATGCTGAAAAGTGGAAACAAAAAGAAGAAACATGGATAAATCCTTCTGTTTAACAGTTTCCAAATGTCAGTTTTTTTCAGGAGACTCCCCAGAAGAAAATCTTCAGAGCACTGAGAAGTACCTTTCTGGAGAAATGTTACAAGGCAAACAAATGGAGATAGATACATGTAGACTAAATATTGGTGATTACAATTGAACAGTTGGGAAAGGCCCTTGATCTCAGCCTCAGATTTCCAAAGAGGCTTCCACGGAGCATCCTTATTTTGATAAGAATGGCAACCCCAGTGTATTTGGTGTTGGAAACCCAGAAGCACAACCCCAGGGCATGCAGCAGCCTCCAGCACAACCTCTTAGTTCATCTCAGCCTCATCTCTGTGCTCAAATGCCTTCTCCATCACTCTCCTCTCATGTTCCAATTTGGTTGCTGAAGTGTGCACTCAACAACAGTGGCCTGAGTCCACTCTTTGGCCTTCAATAGGTAGCCATGCTGAACCAGCCATCCCAATTAAACCAGCTTTCTCAGATCTCCCAGTTACAGCAAAAGGGCTCAGAGTTAGAGAAGCATGACTTCTGGTTACCAGCAGCAATGAGACCAACAGGGCTGACCTCTTAGTGTGCAGCAGCAAATGATGCAAAAGTCTCATCAACTTGACCCAAACCTGTTGGTGAAGCAACAGGCTCCACCATCTCGGGAGCAGTCACTGCATCAGCCAGCCATGAAATCCTTCCTTGAAAATGTCATGCCCTACACTATGCCTTAGTTGCAAAAAGAGCCATCAACAACAAATGCCTTCAGCAGCTTCCCTATACTCAAACTTGAATGTAAATATAGATATGATCAGTATTAAACAGCCACTGACAAGACTAAGGAAGTGGACCACAAGGGACAACATTTCTGTGAATACGTCTTTGGATCAAAACTCCAGCAAACATGGTGCTACTTCAAGTGGTTTCAGGCTGGAAGGATCTCCATTTGTCCCTATGCCTTTATGAACAGTTGTGCTTCACCAACCAATCTTCCAGGATCCATAGGAGATGGCTGGCCCCATGCCAAATCACCCAACTTCTCTAAGCAGTGTTATTTGGCCATCAGTTCCACCCTGGTGAACTGTGGAAAGGTTATCCAAAAAATGACCCCAAAACTGACCCTTACGTCACCCTTAATCGTGTGTGGGAAGTTGACTACCACAGTTGAACACCACACTGCCTTCCACTAGTGCCTGGACATCCATCCATGCCTCCAGCTACAACGTTCCCTCCAGCAGTACAACACAAAGCACTTCAGCCAGAAACAGTGATTCTGAATTGACATGGTCTCCTGGTTCAGTTACAAAGCACCTCTCTGGCTCATGAGCTGCAGAAGGTCGCTCTGCCACCTACAAGCATCACTGCTCCATCCCACCTGCCCCCAGGACTGACTGGTCCAAAGCCACCCTTGTCTACATGGGATAATTCTTCCCTTCATGTAGATGGAGGATTGGGAAATTGTGATGCCATGCATACCCCAGGTTCCAACCGGGGTGAGAGGAGCTCAGGGAGAATTACAAATTGGCTTGTTCTAAAAAATCCAATACCCCAGATTGATGGCTTAATTCAGCGTACTCTGTGCATGCAGCATGGCTCACTGCAGTTCCACCTGAACCTCCCACCTGGAAGCACTTTGGTCTATTTCAGTTCAGAAGTAGAGGTAGTGGAGGCACAGAAGTTTCTGCACATGTGTATATTGAGGAACACTACTATTCTTGCTAAGTTTGCCAGTGAATACAAGATCAGTCATTTCTTTGCACAAAGTGAGTCTCTGACCCCCTTCTCCTGGCTGGCAGTCTCTTGGGTCCAGCCAGAGCTGGCGGGATCCCTCAACTGCTCCCACTCATTCTCCAGCTGACCCATCTCAGTCACTGGAATGGTCGGGCACTAATGGCACTTGTTTCCACAAGCCTGTGGGGTCCTTCAAGCAGCAGTGACCCCTGGGGAATTAGCAGCCCATCCCCCATGAACGCTTTTCTTCCTTTGGACCTCCTGGGTAGGGGTGGAGAGCCCATGTAACGGTGTCAGATGCACACTCATAAACCATGACCTCAAGATGCGACAGAGAGAGCACTAAGCTGGGCTTGCCACCTGCAGCCAGGGGCCACCTGTAGGAACAGCTGTCTTCTGCACATTTACCACTTTGTTTTCCACAAAACGTATCAGTTTGAATACTTGAATCCTGCAGCCCAAGTAGTGCCCTGCATGCTAACAGTACAGAATGAGCTCACTTGTGTATAGTCATCATGCTTAGCCTTTGGAGTCTTTTTTTTAACACACACACCCCCCATTATTTTTTATTTTTTGCAAAACCATTTTTGGGGGTTTGATGATATATGAGCTTTTAACCTTGCACTCAATGATGCTCTGGCAATCACTTATCAGCAATAAGGGGGGTGGGGAGTGGTAGCTGTTCCAGTGTAAATGTTTACTCAAGGATGTTGTGAAAAGGTGTGCACCCTCTACTATGTCTTGATGTCTGCACACCTTATTATGGTTTTGTGGAGTTTAAAAGATCAAATTATGATACTGACTTAGGATTGTTAATGAAAGCATAGCACCAGTTTTTTTCATATTGTAAAAGTAAAGAATTTCGCCCTGCACTTTGTATAGGCTTTCCATTTTGTTTGGAAGATTCCCACATTGAACCTTCTTGTATACAAATTTTTTTGTTTGTTTGTTTTCTGAAAAAAAAATGTTACTCTTCCATCATTAAAAAAAAAAGATACCTTAAAAAACAAACAAAAAAAAAAATGGAGGATTTAAAAGATGCTTTCTATCTCTGTGAAAAAGGCCATGTTCTTTTGTTTTTCTATTCTTTTCCTAAATCAAAGGAAAACCAGTTTCCTAGTTTCAAAAAAAAAACAAAAACAAAAACTTGTAGTTCTTATAGGTAAAATAGAGGAAAAAACCCATAACTTTTAGCACTGATACTTTATACTGCTCTGTTAAAGAATTTTCTCTGTCAAAAAACAAAACAAAACAAAAAAAAAAACACCCTTAAAGCTAGAGTTTGACATTTTGCTTTCAGGTGCTGTCTTTTTACTAATGAGTGGTGATGGTTTGCTAATAATCAACAGGTAATAATTTTTTATAATCCCATCAAGCGGCTCTATATGTTTCTGCTCTCTTATGACTGTGTTAATGTCTGTTGACCCTTAAAGCCAAAATCAGTAACTGTGTAACCAAGGTATTGGGCTTAAACAGCTGTTCATTGTATAAAGAAAACATTTAAAATGTTGTTACAAAACTAACAAGTTGCACCGTTTTGAAAATTTCTTCCTTTTTTTTTTTGGCCCACAAATCAAATGGTATTATAATAGCTTGCTTAGCCTCAGAGAGACTAAACAAGAGGGAAATTTTCAACAATACAGAATTTGCCATCATTTCATTGCCTTGATTCTAACTGTGTTCTAAAATGCAAAAGTAGTCAGTGGCTTTTAACTGTTTACAAATAGAATGTGATTGTAAACTGTACAGTTTGGTTGTGTTTGAATTGCAAAAAAAAAAAAGAAAAAAATGTGCTGATGTCTGTGACCAAGTGGATGAACCTTCAAAACAAGCAAAGTGAAACAAGCCAATCAGGAAAGACCATATATGATATTCCATTTATTTGAAACATCCAGAATACTCAGCTCTTTAAAGACAGAAAGTAGATTAGCAGTTGTCAAGGCTTGGGGGAGGGGAGAATGGGCAGTGACTGCTAATTGGTATGGGGTGTCTTTTTAAGGTGATGAAAATGTTTAAAAATTAGACAGCAGTGAAGGTTGCCCAAACTCTGTGAATATACTAAAAACCACTGACTTGTACAGTTTAAAAGAATGAGTGCAATGCTCTATGAATTCTATCTCAACAAAGCTGTTATAAAAATGTGGTCAAATTTATCCATCTTTCATTGCTACTTGGTTTGGAATCACAGCTAAGAGTGTTTTCACACTCCCAGGTTAAAAAAAGGGATTCACTCATGTTTTCTTCTAAAGCTTATATCATTTTATTTTATTTATTTATTTTTTTTACGTTCATCTCTCTGGTCCACTTGGAATCATCCTGCTGTGTGGCATGAGGAATGAATCTGAGTGTATCTTTTCTCCTGTGGATCTCCTGCTAAATCAACACCATTTAATAGCTCGTGCTTCTTGTAGGGACTGATCTGGCTGAACCTGGCTCCTGCCTGGACCCCTCTCTCCTCTAAGAGGAGACAGTTAACATCCAATCCTCACATCTTTCCCTGGGGAAAATATATTGTTTGTCAGGCTTTTGGTTGCCTACAGTTTTTATCACCGTAATTATTCCCATCAAGGAGTTTTACAGTCCAAGACTCCAAGCCTTACCTCCAGGATTTTGAACTGCATCAACCATAAAGCTTGCCCATTACTTGGGAATATTATTTATTTGGCATTTCCTGTGCTTCTACGCAAGAGCTTTTAACAAGATTTATTAACTGAAGTGAACTCTCAGGCCACCATTTGAATGGCTGATCTCATTGAGCAATTATATTTATCTAGAGACTTCTAAGGTTCGACAGTGTTTTAAGCACTTTACATATTTTATCCATCGGATCCCTCTGAGGTGGGGACTGTGATCTCTTGTTTTACAGAAGAAGAAAGAGGCACAAGGGGCCCAGAGCTGGGGAGGCAACTGAGGGAGAACACACAGTCATACTTCCTGGTGCTTCCTGGCTGCCTTGTTCCAGAGCTGGACTGCTTCCTCGGGAGTATTTCTGGAGCCATAAGTTCCCTGTGCATTTAAAACCTCCAGAATATTCCATTGAATCAGTCTAGACTTTGAGCTGGGATGAACTCTACAACCACTGCGTCGACGTGGCCAAATTCACAAGTGGGGTTGGGAGGCGGAGGGTCTCTGCCCCAAATAAAGCAATTCTTGGAAAGCGGCTGCAGTCACCCTTCTCCTCTTTTACTGGGAGAATTCTGTGCCCCTGTGGCCACATTAAACGATACTGCAGATGGGCAAGATTTTAGGGGAACCCGTTCCTGACGGGCAAAAAGTTCAGAAGGGTCGACGAACTGAATTCAGGAAGTTCTTAATGAGCACCTGCTGTGCTCAAGCTACAGCTCCGGGAGCACGTGGCTGAGCACATGGCCGTGAGTGGGTCCAGCCTGCAGGCTCCTCCAGGCAGAGCAGGAGACGGACAGGCTCACGCACAGGGAGACGACCAAGGCCAGCCACAGTTGATGCTCAAGTGCAGTGCAGTGCAAGCGAGCAAGGAGCCAGGGAACCTGGTGGGAAAGTCCCCAAGTCCTCCCTGGGGAGTAATGTCTGCTGGGACTGGAGAGAGGGGGAGAATTTTGATATGTAGAGAAAGAATGAGGGTTCTTGCAGCTGGAGGGGCACAAGAGCCAAGTCCTGTGGATGAGTCCTCGGAGTGCGAGGAAAGAGGTCAGGCCCTCTGGAGATAACCCCCATTTGTGTGCCAGTCCTTTTGGGGAGGAGGAATTATGCACTGAGCAGTATCTTTGACAGCTGCCATTTTCTTTTACAAGAAGATGGTAAGACTCAGACATTTTAAACACTTGCCAGCAACTATACCACTATTAAATAGCAGAGGTGGGACTTGAACCCAAGTCTTCTCTTTCGAAGGAGAGTTCTAATCCCATCCCAGCCCTCTGTGTTATAGCACAGACATTGATCAAGGGTGCCCTTGGAAAGATCTTGGTGCCTCATTCTAAATGTTCCCACCAGATTGAGATATTTTCTTCCTTCTGTTATACCCATCTTTGCTAAGAATTTGGATTCAGTCAGAAAAATTTACTTTGCTAACCTGAAAAGTACATTCTTAGAAACTATTCTTTCATTATAGTGGCAACAGAGAAATAACTGAAGAATAGAGAAAAGGGGAGAAAAAGCTCTTCAAATTCCACCATGTAAGAAAAACTAGTGTTAGCCTTTGGGGACTTCTCTTGTTGTCAGTTTTCCTGTGTGTGTAGTTGTTGAGTGCTTCCTGTTGTAGCATTTTAGCATGCAGTCATTGCACTGTATTTGCAGTAGTTATGATCTATTAAGTCACCCCGAGCACTGAATTAGTGAACACTGAACCACTGCTCCTGGGGGAATACAGGGTTGGGTTCCTGCCAGCCTCTGGTGAGCTTCTGGTCACAACAGATTCATCAGTCAGTCAAGACATAACCTTGTTTTACGTGTGTATCTGCTCAAGACACTTTGTTTAATACACATTGTCAATTCATTAACATTGGACCCATAGCCAACAGCACTGTAACTCAGACCTGAGCAAAGCTTCCCTAACCCATGTATTTTGTCCATTAGGCACATCAGAGCCTTCTTGTGCTTAGGAATGCTAGACAGCCCTTCAGCACTACTCTCGGAGTCCAATTCAAACAGCGAAACCACCAACAAAAAGCACAAAAATGAGGAAAATGTGGCACCAAATTGACCACTCAAGGGACACTTGTTTATAATCTGAGAGCTGAGACAAGAGGGCAGAGCATTGCCTTGCTCAACCTCAGCTGGGAATGTGCACAGCGAGCAACTCAAATTTTTTTCGCCAGTCTGTATGTGTCTGCAAATGATGGCGACAGCGCTGCGAGAGTCGATTTGGGGGTTACTGAGGCATTTTGGCAAGTGGGTACATTCACAGATACAGGATCTGGGAATGATGAGTGACTCAATTTCATAATTACCCTAACTTCCATTCTTTGCTGTACTAAGCAACACTGCAGCCAGCATCTTTATTGCTTTTTATTATTTTTATTTTTTATTTTTTTGCGTAATGCTGTTTAAATGTTTAGCTTTATTCCTCTGGGATCAATTCCTCAGAAGCAGGTTTTCTGGATCAAGGTGCCCTAACCTTTCCATATTTATAACTACAGCCACTTCTGCAAAGATTGGGAATATGACTAATTTTTAAAAATACACTTTGGATTGTACAATTTTATAAAGAGGCTATGTAAAAGAGGGCCTAGCTCAGCACATATTAGGCACTTAATATTTGTGGAATGAAGGAATGAGCAAATAAATTAAGTTTGGGAAGAGGAAATAAATCAAGAAAGGGATTGGTCTCTGCAGCTCTGCATTACTGTTTTTCTCTTTCTCTGCTGCAGAAAATTCATAGAGGAATTGGTTTCAGTTTCCTCTCTGGTTTTTCAGTCTAAGGAAGCAGGATCATCTCACCTTTTAGTTCCCAAGTCCTTGCCATATACATTATGCTGCTAGTAAGTGTCTCGTGTATTGTTGGGAGTGCACAGCTGGGATGGAGGTGGGATCAGACTTTGACCTCAGGAGCTGGGGCTCAAGGGTCAGCTCTGCTGCTGGGAGTGGGGTGGGGCACCAGCTGCTCTAACCAGGTGGAGAACTGTTTGCCTCATCAGAGAGCAGTGGTGAGGACACCTACCTCCAGCAGTTGCAGGAGAAAAGCAGGCAAATGCAGCACGCCTTCCACAGCACCTGCCAGCACTCCACCAGGGGCACCAAGTACTGATGCACTATTATGCTACATTGTTTTATTTTAACTTTTAAAATCTGAAACACCTGTGCCAATTATTGTTCCAAGAGATTTTCTTGCGCGCCCTGTCTCTCTCTCTCTCGTTTCTGCGAGAGTGACTGACACAAGACTTGATGTATCTAGGAGTGAAAAGTTGCTTTGCTTTAGGTAATACCATCTAAGAACTAGTTCATTAAACTAGGTTGAAAGCAGACAAGTTTTTGGTGGGTACATTTTTTTCTTTTAGTATTTTGTTCTTTATTTCAAAAGCAATAAAAGTTCAGTGCGAAAAAAAAAAGAAAAGAAAAGGAAAGAAAGAAAAGAAAATCACAGCAAAACACAAATAGAAAAAAATCACCTGTCAACTCAAGGCAACCACTGCTATCATTTACATGTATATGCCCTTCAGGTCTTCTTTCTAAACAGAGAGGCAGACTCAATTTTCACAAACAAAAATAATAAACTCTACATGCTCAATAGATACCTACTTTTTTCCAAAGCATTTTCTTAAATGTCAGAGATAATTTTGCTTTGTTATGAAAAAAAAATTAATCAATATAATTCACCCACCTGGACTAAATTCTTTCATTTTGCATAGTTTTCAAATGTTATCAATCTGGTGTTGTGTGTTATGTATTTTTTCCACAATGTTTTACGATCTGTCTCCCATAGTCTACTCTTTTTAGAATTTATTGTACTAAGTATTTTTCCATGCTTCTCCTTACTCTATTATTGTCAGTTTTAATGGCTACATAAAGTCCCTCATTTTGCATTAGCAGGAGGTACTAAATTGGAAGTTCAGATTCTCTGAGCTCTGGGGTTACTGCTTCCAGTCTCACCTCTACCGCTTACTAGCTCTATAACCTGCTTCTGACACCTACTTCAGAGGGTTCAGAGACACGACATTAGTCGATATAAGTAAAGGACCCAGTACAATGCTTTTACAAAGGCTACTCCCTAATCCCCTGATGTTGGCCATTTATCAGGTTGGCAGGTTTCCCGCTCTGCTGGTGCAGCTTCATAGCTCAGGAGTGTATCTTTTTCTTTGTGTCACATTATTGCTGCAGGTAAATTCCCAGGAGAGAAAACTGTGGGTGAAAAAGCAGACACCCACCCCCACATCCCCAGTCTGGTGATCTGTTGTCCTGTTTCTTTCTGAAAGAGACCTACATTTCCAAAACTTCCAGTGGTGAAACATACAGACTTCACCACACTCTGGCCAGCACTTTAATTCTTTAAAATTTTTTCACTCATTAGGTAGCCATCACATGGCATCTTATGATTACTTTAACTGTATTTTTTATTGCTAAAGAAAATAACATTTTAATATTTAATTTCCCCCCATGTGACCTATTTGTATATATCACCACCCACCCCCCTTTTATTAACAAAAATCCATGTATAATGATTTGGTGAAATTATCCACAAAGAAGTTGTAAGTCTCTGCTGTGATTAATAGAAGTTTTCCTATTACAAAAAGCCCTCGACCTCCTTTTTTGTTTGTTTCTTTTTTTCACTGTTCTGTGCATGCTTTGAATAGGGCCCCTTGCAAACGCCCCCAGTATTTTGCTTAATTTTCTGATGGTGGCTAGGTCCAGTGGCCAAGCACGATGGGAGTCGAGCTCCAGCCATCTGGAGTGAGCAGTTCCCACCGCGAGTCACACGGTCACCTCCCCTCCCCTCCACGCCCGCCAACCTCTCCATCCTCACAGAGACATAAAGTGTTGGGTTTCACCGTAATGTAATGACCTGGAGGTGAAAACTGCTGCTGAGGCAAAACCTCGACAGTGATATCAGGGGAGGAAAGAAGAGTCCTTCTAGCTGAAACCTGGTAAACGGGGGGCCACGGAGGGCGAGACCCACCCCCAGCCCTCCTGCCAGGGCCAAGAGGTGGCAGGTCCTGGAGGGACGGCCCCTTGCCCAGGTATTTTGCCACCTGGGCACTCCGTGGAGGATGGTTTAACAATCATGACCAGGTCAGTGGCATTCTGACTGTAGTTTCGTTTGTTCTGCAAGGAACTATGGGTTGATATGTTTTTACTCTTCTCTACTCTATTGATGGAAGGGAATGCGAAAAATTCTGGGACATGCAAAGAAAATGTGAGTGTCTTTTCTAGGCTGTGCAGAGCATGCTGCACATTTTGAATCGGCGGATAGCATTCACCTTCCGTTGGACATGTGTTCTTTTGTGGGGATGAGAAGTTGAATAAATACAAGTCTAGAACTTAGAATTAACATGCCTTTCCTGTCACCTCTGCATTGTCCTAGATTTGCAGAAGAAAATGTAGAAGCAGAATTTTATTCCAGTTACTTGGACAGGAGAGATGACTTAATAAATACTGTTCTAGAAGAAAACGTGAGAGTGTCTCCTAGGGTCAAAAAGAAAGAACAAGCTCAGAGAATTGACACAAAGAGGACTGTTTTATCGATGTGCCCAAAGACCACAATGAATGAGGTTTTTACCGTCAGACTCTACGCTCTAATACCCACGAAATTCTGTTTTCCTTTCCCAAAATACAGAACAGAAAGAATAATTGCCAATAGTTTTTCTGTAATCTGAATAATTTGTTTTTGTAAAATAAGAATTATGGAAACGATATTATTGGTGACTAAAAACATTTCTGCTAGAAATGGCTGCCTGTGTGAACCATACAATGTTATGGAAAGGATTCCTTTATGAATAGAATATTAAGTTAAAAGTGATTATCAAGGACTAAATGATGTTCTGGTTCTACAGGTTTTAAAATATTTTGTGTATTTTCTTTTAACCAAATACTTCTTGACATAATGAACCTTAATTTGCCATATAACCCATGTCCAGCACGTTTAAAAACCAGGGTAAATTAACTTTATCACCAAATAGGAATAGGTTCACTTATCTTCTCACAGCTTATCATAAATGTTTCTTGTGTTTTTGAAAAACTGTTCATGTGCTGAATCTGCAACCATAGCCATTTATTAAGTGTATATTTTCCCCTCACTAGTTCCTACTTCTAATTGACTCTTTCCTAAAATCAAACAAGCAACACCCACCAAACCTTGAAAAAAGTGAATCTTAAAAAAAAGGTTTACCCATCTCCTCCTTTATTAGTTAAATACCTACTTAGTTAAGCACTTAATTTAGTACTTAGCATATTAACTTTGTGTTGAAAGCAAGATGTCTGTTTTTAGTCAGAAATATCTCTATCTATATAAAAAGATAGAGATACAGAGATATTGATGGAATTGTCATCTCTATATGAAAATGACACATTATAATTTAGAGAAAAAAATGAATAAACTTTAAAATTTTGAAATAAAACCATTCTAACATTCTACCATTATTTTGCTACTGTTTATAACTACTTGTTTGAGACATTAATATTTTACAGAAATAGAGTAAGTTTGGGGGTGTTAGATTTTTTAATATGAAGTTTAAACCTGTACGAGGAAAATCTTGACAGCTGAGATATTTAACAATATACGAGAAAATAATTATGGACAATGGTTGATGAATTACACACATATAACTGAATAATCTCAAATAGTATATGTACATTTCCCTGTATTTCAAGTTGAAATCAAAGGGCACCAATTGTGAAATGCAAACTTGAAGTACTTTCTGAAAAACAATTACTCTAAACATATTTACCTCTGGGGAGAAGCATCTTATGGTAGTAAAAGGGATACTTCTGCCTTTTCTATGATACGTTTCTGTATTGTTTAAATGTCTTTCAATGAGCATGTGTTCTTCTATAACTTGTGTAATTTCCTTAAATTTTTAATTAAAACAAAGTCATATAATTCCATTACAGGGAATGTGGGGAAATAGAGGAGTGAAGAAATGATTCTATTTTTAGCAACCCTCCTTCACCCCTTAATTACCATTGTTAGCATTTTTTCTTTCAATTTAAATATATGATTTAATATTTTTTGTGTAAAGCTGCTGTCTTTATAATTTCAGGAAATTAAATGAGACTGACAGATTAAATTAAATGTATGTGCATTAACTTATGTTTTCCGGTAATGTCCTTCCACCAGTTTAACTGGATGGACCCCAATTCATGGGGTCAGTGAGGTGGATACGTGTTGTCACACCAGATTCGGTGATCAAAACTGAAAACACAGCAATGTTGATAAAATACAAGCGCAGATTCTCAGTTCTTATATTTAAGCTTCTTATATTATTTACACCATGTGTTTTTTAAAAACTGAGTTAATGTAAAATCTCCTTTGTCATTTCATATGCACCCTATTAGCTAGGTTCCACCTTCTCTATGTCACTCACAGTTAGAGGTTTAACTGTTTTTATGAATGTTCTAACTGGAATAGAAGAGGTTGCTTTATACCTGCTCATGCACACATACAGAGAAGCACACCCACACCTGCTTGCCTCTCAAAAGACAACTCTACTGAGATCAGGCAGATACTTGTTTACTTCGGAAAGATGAAGACTGACATAATTAAGTGCCACCTTCTGATGGACACTGCTGCAGTTGGTTCTCCGTCCTTGCTGCTGCTAATGGTCTGGCTCCCTCCCCCCATTCTCGAATATCCCAGGGTCTCTGGCTGTAAATAATTAATGGAGAGTATTAGTGTGTATTGGGAAGTGAAGCCGCCTTATTCGCATATATAATCACTTACTCACTGAGCCATTTACTTATTCCTCTTGCTGAAAATACACAGTCAAAACGTAATAATCTCCATTCAGACGTAGCCATCCTGCACTGCGTTTCAAGAATGATACAGATTGCATGTGATGGTCATGCATTTATGTGGATTTTTCAGAAGGGTTGCCTTAGAATGAGTTAGAAAGAGCCTGGGTGGTCTTAACGGCCCTTTCTCTGTAAACAGCTTGGCTTTGCCTTTTGACAAAGGATTTTGCTGCATTGGTAGTAGAGCTCATTCGGTATATCATATGGTGGCTGCATTTGAGATATGATGTTATGACTCATGTTTTCTCCCAACAATTTATTACAAAGACATTACAAATATGCAGTCAAGTTGAAAGAAATGAACCATCCACCCACCAACTAGAGGCTACCATGAATGTTCTCTGAAATTGCTGCATCACATTTCTATCCATCTCATCCATCTCTTTATCCATCCATCAATCCATCTAATTTTTAGTATGTTTCAGAGTTAGTTGCAGACATTTGTACAGTTTACCCCTAAATACTTTAGCATACAAGTTATTGACTTAAGTCCAACATTATTTATGGGTTTTGCAGATAAAATTTATGTAGAGTAAAATGCACAAATCTTAAATAGACTATTTTGCATTTCTGGCAAATGCATACACCTGTGTCATGAAACCACCATCAAGATCTAAGACCATCAACCCAGGAAATTCCTCACACCCCTTCCCTGATAATCTTCACTGCCTTTCCCTTCCCCCAGGAAATGCTGTTCTAATTTTTTTCACCGTAGATTAGAACATCATATAATGGAATCATTTTTTGTGCAAGATTTCTTTCACTCACCATAGCGGTTTTGGGTCACATTAGTCATTTCTTGTATCAGTAGTTCATGCCTTTTGATGACTGCATAACATTCCAATGTTTGACTATCCCACAGTTGGTTTATCCATTCTTCTGTTGATGGGCACCTGAGCTGTTTCCAATTTGGAAATGTTATGAATAAAGTTGCTGTGAACATTCTTGTATAAATATTTTTGGATGTGGGCTTTCATTTCTCTTGGGTAAATATCTAAGAATGGAATTGCTGATCATAGAGTGGGTGCATGTTTAGTTTTATAAGAAACTTTCAGAACTTTTCCCAAAGTGGTTGAACCATTTGGCGGTAAAACCAACAATGTATGGACATTTCTGGTTGCACTTCATCCTCACTAAGTATGGTCAGTCTTTGTTCATTTTGGCCATTCTGGTAGAAGTGTAGTGATGTCTCCTTGTGGTTTTAATTTGCATTTCCCTCATGACTGATGTCATTGAGCCCTTTGAATATCTTCCTTTTTGAAGTGCCTGTTCAAATTTTTGCCTATATTTAACCAGATTGTGTGTCCTTTTACTACAGAGGTGTAGGAGTCCATTATATATTCTGGATACTAGTCCTTTGCCAGGCATGTGTTTTGTATTTTCCCCCAGTCTGTCACTTGCTTATTCATTTTAAAAATATGTCTTTTTATGAACAGAAATTTTAAAATTTTATGATATATACTTTATCACTCTTTCTTTTATGGCTGTTGCTTTCTGCATCCCATCTAAGAAATGTTTGCTTATTCTCACGCCTGGAAGATATTTTCCTGTTTTCTTCTAGAAGCTCTATATAGTTTGGGCCTTTGTGTGTCGATCCATGAACCATTGCAAATTAATTTTTGTATATGATGAGAGGTAAGGAGTCAAGATTTCATTTTATTCAATATGAATATCCAGTTGTTCTAGCATCATTTGTTGAAAAGCCTTTGCTTTTCGCAATGTATTGTTCTGGCATCTTTATCAAAAATCAATTAGATGTATCATTGTGGGTGTTTTGCACAAATCTCCACTCTGTTCCATGGATCTACCTGTTTATGCCAGCTTTATAGGAAGTCTTCAAGTCAAGTAATGTGACTTCTTCAACTCTCTCTTTTTCAAGATTTCTTTGGATATTCTAGGTCCTTTGCATTTTCACACAAACTTGAAATTCAGAGTGTCAGTTTCTACCCATAAAAAATCCTGTTGGAATTATGATTGGGATTGCATTGACTCTATAGATCAAATTGGGGAGAATTGACATCTTGACAATATTGAGTCTTCTGTGGACATGAGACGTCTTTCCATTTATATAGGTCTTCTTTACTTTCAGCAGTTTTAGAGTTTTCAATCTTCGGGTTTTGACCATTTTCTGTTAAGTTTATTTGTAAGTATGTAGTTTTTATACTATTATAAATAAATTTAAAAATATTTATTTTCCAAATGTTAGCCATGATCGTATGATTCACTTTTGAGATGGGACTATTTGGACACCAGCATTGCTCTGCATTTACTTTTTTAAGAGTAGGCTAAAGCCTGTTTTACTCATCCATTCAAAGAGATAACATAGAGGTCGCATGGCTTTAGCCCCAGCCTGAGAGCTGGGAGACCCAATTTCAGTCCCAGTTTGCCAGTTACTAGCCATCTGAACTTGGCCACGGATGATAGAATTCTCCCCCCCATTTTCACCATCACTCAGCACAATCCAGATTTACGTCCCCATTCATTGCAGTCTTTTCCATGATATCTAGAACATTATTAACTCTGGTTCACTAACCCCTTTGGAAATCTGGCAGAAGCCTTGAGTTTTCTCCCCAGAAAAAGGTACACACACACACACACCAACTTTTGTGTTCAGTGTCAGGATGTCAGGGAACCTTTTGGGGGCCCTGATTATGCACCCCTATTCTGGAGAGGGAGCTCAATGAGGGTGGGTGCTGACCTCATATCCCCAGCCCCGGCACCATGCTTGGTCTACCCCGTTGCTCAATAAATGCCCTGAGTAGCAGCTTGGATGGCCTTTCCTCCAGGGCAGCACCAGGAGCTCAGTTGTCCTGGAGGATCCTGGACCTTCCTCCTCCCATCACAGGCCAGTGTCCACTCTTGGAGACCAGGAACACATTCACAGCAAAGCCAGCGGTGTTGACGGATGCTCTGGACTGGTTACACCAGTAGACAAAGAGGTTCTTGAAGCCCAGCTTCACAGGGGATGGTCAAGGGTCAGAACACTGCATGTTTGAGCAGGGGGAGCTATGGAATGAAGAACCACTGACTCTAAATCCCGGACTCTTTGTGGGGTTTTCTAAGCCAAGAGGGGCTTGGAGAGGTGTAGAGCTTTCCACCCACTCAAAATTGGACCTGTCTTTCTCTTGCTACTCGATGCTGTCTCCCCCCAAAAGGACACATCAGCAGGAGTGTTTTCCTGGGACCACCAGCCTCCCACAAAAGCCCGTGCACATCCCCTGTGAGGTCAATCTGGCAGTTCCCTACAGGTGCCCACCTCTTATGCCCCAAAACCTCTGCAAGAGGCCATCTCGCTGCAGAATCCTCTGGAGCTGTGCTCGGCTGACAGTCTAGCAGCTGCACCAGTCCCGCCCTCGGGAAGTCACCTCTGGAGTTGACGCAGGAAGTGTCCTCCATAAGGTTTATGGACCCTGGGTCTGGGGAAGCTTGGTGATGGCCGTGTTCCAAGGGGACCCCTTTCTCTTCTTAAAGCCTCCCCCGCCCCACCCGGGCACTGTCACAGGCAGCTGGTCCTTCTGCCTTCCTGCCCTCTGACTCACATAAGCATGCCAGCAGTGACGGGATACCGTGTCTGTTTCCTCCCCCAGGGGCCACGGACATGGGCAGCAAACTGTCCACGACAGGCAGCAATGCCTCCGTCCGCTTCCCCAGGATAGACGGCATCAACACTGCGTACAAGCGGGGAGACCCCAGCGAGGCCCGGGCCCTGGTCAGAGAGGCCTGTCATGAGAGCCTGTCCCAGCTGGAAAAGGTAGGAGGCACTGCTGCTCGGCATTGGGGATCCCGGCTGGATAACCGGGAAGGTGCAGATGAGTTTATGGTGATCGTCAGAATCGTAATGGAGATACTTTGTGTTCTGGAAGTGTATGTATTTACACTTTTTTCTTCCACTATAGAAATAGTGCAGGTATATGGGAGCTCTGTATTTTATGTGTGATTTTTCTGTAAACTTACAACTTCTCTAATAAAAATAAAGGAAGAAAAAAAACAAAAAAGAAAATGAAAATTTAGAAAATATAAAAGTAGAAAGCAAAGAATAAAAAACCAAATGTATTCTGAATATAGTCAAACAACCCCCCTTCACAGTTTGGTCTATTTCTTTCCAGTCTGCTGGTTTGGGCATAAGTCTGTTGATGACATTGTTGTTGCTTTTTTTAATATAGATACTATCATATTGTGTATATATGGTTTTGCATACTGCCTTTTAAATATAACATTTTACCAAGAATTTTCCATGTGATTATAAATTCCTTCTGAATGTCACTGCTCCAGTTTGCTAAAGCTGCCATTATGCAAAATACCAGAAATGGATTGGCTTTTATAAAGGGGAATTATTAGGTTACAGATTTACAGTTCTGAGTCCATAAAAGTGTCCAAATTAAGGCATCAACAAGAAGACACCTTTACTGAAGAACAGCCAATGGCATCCAGAACACCTCTGTCAGCTGGGAAGGCACATGGCTGGTGTATGCTGGTCCTTTACTCCCGGGTTCTGGTTACAAAGTGGCTTCATCCAAAATGTCTCTGGGCTTCTGCCTCTCTTAGCTTGTCTCTCTCAGCTCCTATACATCCTTGCTTGTTCTCCCAGGGCGTTTCTCTCTAAGTGTCTAGGGGGTCCTCTCTTAGCTTCTCCAGGGCAAACTCTGGGCTTCATTTCTTCTTTTATTATTATTAAGATTTATTCATATACTATATAATCATCCAAAATCCAAAGTATACAATCCATTGAACACCTTACCATCAAATAGTTGTTCATTCATCACCCCAATCCATCTTTTTTAACATTTTCCTTGTGCCAGAAAAAGTGAAAGCAAGAATTAAAAAAACAAGAGTAAGAACAGAACACCCAAATTGTCCGCCCCCATTCTTCCTTTAGTTTTTGTTGTTGTTGTTAGTTTGTTTGTTTGTTTTGCCCCCGTTTTTCTCATCATCATTCCATAAAGTGGACAGAAGGGAGTGTGGTCCATGTGGCTTTCCCAAACACATTGTCACCCCTCATAAGCTACATTTTTATACAATCGTCTACAACATTCATGGGTTCTGGGTTGTAGTTTGACAGTTTCAGGTATTTACTGCTGTGGGCTTCATTTCTGAGCTTAGCATCTCCAAAAGTCTTTCTGTCTGCATCTCTGAGTATCAGGATGTGTGTCAGCTCCTGAGCTCTCTTAAGGACTACTGTAAACTAATCAAGACCCATCTTGAATGGATGGGATCACATCTCCATGGAAATAATCTAATCAAAATATCCCACCCTCAATTGTGTGGGTCATATCTCCATGGAAACAACCTAATCAAAAGGTTCCATCCTACTCAAAAGATTAATGAGTCTGCTGGAAGACGATTGTGTAACAATGTAGCTTACAATGGGTAACAGTGTGATTGTGAAAACCTTGTGGATCACACTCCCTTTATCCAGTGTATGGATGGATGAGTAGAAAAATGGGGACGAAACCTAAATGAAAAATAGGGTGGAATGGGAGAGGTGATCTGGGTTTTTATTTTTATTTTTATTTTTACATTTTATTCTGATTCTGATTCTTTCTGGTGTAAAGAAAATGTTCAAAAATAGATTGGGATGATGAATGCACAACTATAAGATGGTACTGTGAACAGTTGATTGTACACCATGGATGATTACATGGTATGTGAATATTTCTCAATTAAACTGAATTTAAAAATAAAAAAAAAAAGACTAATGAGTCTGTCCCCACAAGATTGCATTAAAGAACAGGGCTTTTCTGGGGGACGTAATAGATCGAAACCAGCACAGTCACCTTCGAAGGCTGCGTGACATTCTGACTGCTGTTGTTTACCAGTCATTCCTCCTGGTTGGATATTTGGATTACTTCTAATTTTTTAGTAATGGAAAAATGCTGTTTTGACTATTTTTGCATAATTCTTTTATTTTAAGTCTATTTTTAAAGCATAGATCCACAGGAATTGAGAGTGTAGGGATGAACATTTTTAAAGTTTTGAAGCATGTCAAACTGTTTTCCATAATTGTTGACAAGAGTAACCCTCCCACCAAGAATGCGTGAGGGCTTCTTGCCACGTCTTACCTATGGAAAGATTTTATTGATGTTTTATTTGCATTGTTTTGACCAGCACAGACTTACATGTCTTCATTAGTTTCCAATAGTTCATCTCCAATAGTCAGAAATGATTCACTTCCTAAACCTCCAGTCTGTTCTCAGAGGTGTAAGAGATCTTTTTGTTGGTGGTGAGTACAGCGTGCTTGGGAATCATTGAGAAGAGGGCATTTTGGATTCCTCCGATTATGAATTCCTAGTGGATATGGCAAAGGGCCGCCCCTTCTGGGTCCAGGAAGAGCAGGGCTGACACACAAGCAGGTCAGGACCATGGGCTCCTTGGGTGGGCGTGGGGTGATCCCAGGGGGGTGGGCCTGTGGACAACAGACAGAGCTGGAGCCTGTGCTTCCCTCGGTCAGTAGGGTGCCTGGGTGCACACAAAGGGCCCACACACAAACTCGAGAGCACAGTGCCTCTCGTTGGCTGCCTTCTGTGAGCTGAGTTCCTTACAGATATCAGCTCCCTTTATACCTCCCACAAGGGCATTTCGGGACGTTGTAATCATCCCCATTTTATTATGAGGAAACAGAAGCTCAGGGTAACCAATTAACTTGTCCTGGTAGGTGGCAGAGCCAGGATTCAAACCAGCATCCACTTGGCACCAACATCTGGGTCCTCTTCCTGACTCTTTGGTGGAGAGTTGACTTGTCCCTGGACCTCCTGTTGTCCTCAAGGAGTCCACAATCTTGTGTGGAGCTGAAGATGGGTGGATGGGGACAAGGAGGGGCACAAACAGATACATGATGGTTTTGGGAGTATTGGAAAGAGTCCAGTTCTTGCTTGTGGAGGTGATAACCAATGGTATACATTGTCAAAATTCATCAAACTGCACCTAAAAAGGGTGAATTTACTGTAGGTAAATTATACCTCAATAAACCTGATTTTTTTTTTAAAAGCCAGGGGAGAGCATATGTTCAACCCCAAATGTTTGATAAGCTCAGTAAGTGTCCCTGACATCTTCAGAGCAAGGAGCCAGCCCTGCAGCCTGGGCAAGAGAGCAGATATGGAGATGCCCTGGCAACCCCCAGAGGGTGATGGTGTGAGGGCCTCCCAGTGTAGGGGAGCAATAAAAGCAGAGAGCCAGGGTGTGCAGACCTTAGGCAAAGGCAGAAACCAGGCCTGCGGTGGGTTTCCCTCCACATGGGCTCTCAGGAGCATTCAGGAGATTTAAGAATTTTTTCTGTGTGTCCTTGATTCCATAATCCCAGGCTTGCATTTTCAATTAACTTTTAGAGTTTGGGCCCATGTCTGAAATGTCTTCCACTAGGTCCCTCATTGAACATTTAAGGGGTTCTGAGTGTCAGCCCTGGGGAGAGAGTGATGAATGGCAAATAGCCCACAACCTCCACCTTCATTCTAGTGGGCATGAAATCAACCAAGAAATCCTGCTGGGGAAAGGGCTGTGACAGGTCGAAGTGGGGACGTGGAGGACATCTGGCTCTGCTCTGGAGTGTTCCAGAAAGCTTCCCAGCAGAAGTGACACCTAATCCCTTGAGCTCAGGTGGAGGCAGGATGGGAATGGCCAAGGAGCCAAAGACTATGTCCCTTTTCAGGAGTCATGAATCATCCCATCTGACCTGGAGCAAAGGATTCAGGCATCAGCAGGAGAAGTAGGAAAGGGGAAGAGGAAGATGAACCTGAAGAGCCCAGGGGGCTGGGATTTCATCTTGAGGGCAAGAAGAGCCATCAAAGGGCATGGCTTGGAAATTTGAGAAATGTCGCTCTGGCAAGTATTTGAATAAAGGAAAACAGCACCGTGACAGCAGGTCTCTTCTGTCTGGCAGTCTTGGTGGTGGCAATTCAAAAGCAGGAAAGCGATAAGTGATTGACTGAAAGAAGATAGCGTCATGGAGAGGAGTGGAAGCTAGTCAGTCCTCCTGAAACAACTAATAAACATCCAGGAACAACTAGAAAATAATCTGGAATAACTGTGGGGGGACAAACATTCCCGTCCATTCATCATACAACAACCTGAATTGGGAGGAATGGCCAAGATTGCAGCATAAAATTTGTAAGTAAAAACTGCGGACCTGAGCCAGGAGCCCCCTCCCCCCACAGCCCAATCTGCAAGGCCTCGTGGTGCTAGAGAGAAGCACTCTCTGAGCAAGCGAATATAGCTCAGCTGAGCTCCAACTGGGGTTTTAATTAACAAATGTGGACTGTTCAATACAAGCTATGAATCCCCAACCAGCAGACAGAGGCTTTTAGTGACGACTGACCTTGGAGAGCTGGAGGACCTCTCTGGGAGGGAGGGGGAGCCCAGAGGACCAGGTGCTGTCTCTGGCCGATAGGTGAAACTGAGGGGGGCTACAGGCTGACTCTGAAGGGGGTCTTTCTGCCCCTTTTTTGGCTCAGTGGAGAAAGCCTCAGCCGTTTTCAATTCCCAGCGCTCAGACCCAGACAAGGGTGGAGACAGCCGAGTCAGAGACTATTCAAATGCAAATGAACTCTCCCCAGGGTGTGTATCTTCCCTAAGAGGAAAGAGGCAGTGCCAATCTCTACTACCCACCTTCCATTCAGAACTGACCCCAGAGCCTGGGGGAGAACAGCCATGCACCACACCTCCTTATACCAGTCTGGAGCTATAGGCTGAGAGGCGCCACCTGCTGGGTAGAAAAGCACAGTGACTTGAGGCCTCACAGGGTGCATCAATCTTCTAAGACACCCTCAGGGACACCTGAAACTATTGCCTCTTTCCAAGACCTGAACCTGTTTCTGGTCTGGGAAAACCTGATTTGGGTAACCAAGGAGGCCAGAGAAAACTACAACCTACACTAGGAAGGGCCAAGTTATGGCCCAGTCAATGGAACAAACTTACACTTCAACCAAGATACAGGAATTTAAACAACTAATGCTGAATCAATTCAGAAAGTTTAGGGAAGATATGGCAAAAGAGATGAAGTGTATAATGAAAACACTGGACTTACAGAAGGTAGAAATTGAAAGTTCAAAAAAACAACAGATAGAATCTATGGAAATGAAAGGCACAATACATGAGATGAAAGACACAATGAAGACATACTACACCAGATCTCAACAGGAAGAGGAAAACACTCAGGAACTGGTGAACAAAGCACCTGAAAGCCTACACGCAAAAGAACAGATAGAGAAAAGAATGGAAAAATATGAGCAATGTCTCTGGGAACTTATGGACAAAACAAAATACAGTAACATACATGTCATTGGTGTCCCAGAAGGAGAAGAGAAAGGAAAAGGGCAGAAGCAATAATAGAGGAAATAATCAATGAAAACTTCTCATCTCTTATGAAAGACAGAAAATTACAGATCCAAAAAGTGCAGAGTACCCCAAACAGAATAGATCTGAATAGACCTATGCCAAAACACTTAATAATCAGATTATTAAACATCAAAGATAAATAGAGAATCCTGAAAGTAGCAAGAGAAAAGTGATCCATCACCTACAAAGGAAGCTTGTGAAGACTATGTGCAGATTTCTCAATAGAAACCATGGAGGCAAGAAGGAAGTGGGTGATATGTTTAAGATACTGAAAGAGAAAAACTGCCAACCAAGAATCCTATATCTGGCAAAACTGTCCTTCAAATATGAGGGAGAGCTTAAAATATTTTCTGACAAACAGACAATGACACAGTTTGTAAACAAGATACCTGCTCTACAGAAAACACTAAAGGAAGCACTGCAGACAGAAAGGAAAAGACAGGAGTGAGAGGTTTGGAAAACAATTTTGGGAGATAGTGGCACAGCAATATAAGTACACTGAACAAAGATGACTGTGAGTATGGTTAAAAGAGGAAGGTGGAGGCGGGGCAAGATGGCAGACTGGTGAGCTGTATGTTTTAGTTACTCCTCCAGGAAAGTAGGTAGAAAGCCACGAACTGCGTGGACTGGACACCACAGAGCAATCTGACTTTGGGCATACTTCATACAACACTCATGAAAACGTGGAACTGCTGAGATCAGCGAAATCTGTAAGTTTTTGCGGCCAGGGGACCTGCGCCCCTCCCTGCCAGGCTCACTCCCCTGGGAGGAGGGGCTGTCAGCTCCGGGAAGGAGAAGGGAGAACAGCAGTGGCAGCCCTTATCAGAAGCTCATTCTGCTGATCCAAACTCCAACCATAGATAGACGGAGACCAGACACCAGAGAATCTGAGAGCAGCCAGCCCAGCAGAGAGGAGACAGGCATAGAAAAAAAACAACACGAAAAACTCCAAAATAAAAGCGGAGGATTTTTGGAGTTCTGGTGAACATAGAAAGGGGAAGGGCAGAGCTCAGGCCGGAGCTCAGGCCCTGAGGCACATATGCAAATCCCGAAGAAAAGCTGATCTCTCTGCCCTGTGGACCTTTCCTTAATGGCCCTGGTTGCTTTGTCACTTAGGATTTCAATAACCCATTAGATCTCTGAGGAGGGCCCTTTTTTTTTTTTTTTTTTTAATCCTTTTTTCTTTTTCTAAAACAATTACTCTAAGAAGCCCAATACAGAAAGCTTCAAAGACTTGCAATTTGGGCAGGTCAAGTCAAGAGCAGAACTAAGACAGCTCTGAGACAAAAGGCAATAATCCAGTGGCTGAGAAAATTCACTAAACACCACAACTTCCCAAGAAAAGGGAGGTGTCTGCTCACAGCCATCATCCTGGTGGACAGGAAACACTCCTGCCCATTGCCAGCCCCATAGCCCAGAGCTGCCCCAGACAACCCAGAGTGACGGAAGTGCTTCAAATAACAGGCACACACCACAAAACTGGGCGTGGACATTAGCCTTCCCTGCAACCTCAGCTGATTGTCCCAGAGTTGGGAAGGTGGAGCAGTGTGAATTAACAAAGCCCCATTCAACCATCATTTCAACAGACTGGGAGCCTCCTACACAGCCCAGCAGCCCAGAACCGCCCTGGGGGGACGGCACTCACCTGTGACATAGCACAGTCATTCCTCAACAGAGGACCCGGGGTGCACGGCCTGGAAGAGGGGCCCACTTGCAAGTCTCAGGAGCCATACGCCAATACCAAGGACTTGTGGGTCAGTGGCAGAGACAAACTGTGGCAGGACTGAACTGAAGGATTAGACTAGTGCAGCAGCTTTAAAACTCTAGGATCACCAGGGAGATTTGATTGTTAGAGCACCCCCCCCCTCCCTGGCTACCCAGAAACACACCCCATATACAGGGAAGGCAACACCAACTACACACGCAAGCTTGGTACACCAATTGGACCCCACAAGACTCAATCCCCCACTCACCAAAAAGGCTAAGCAGGGGAGAACTGGCTTGTGGAGAACAGGTGGCTCGTGGACGACACCTGCTGGTTAGTTAGAGAAAGTGTGCTCCACAAAGCTGTAGATCTGATAAATTAGAGATAAGGACTTTAATTGGTCTACAAATCCTAAAAGAACCCTATCAAGTTCAGCAAATGCCACGAGGCCAAAAACAACAGAAAATTATAAAGCATATGAAAAAACCAGACGATATGGATAACCCAAGCACAAGCACCCAAATCAAAAGACCAGAAGAGACACAGCACCTAGAGCAGCTACTCAAAGAACTAAAGATGAACAATGAGACCATAGTACGGGAGACAAAGGAAATCAAGAAGACCCTAGAAGAGCATAAAGAAGACATTGCAAGACTAAATAAAAAAATGGATGATCTTATGGAAATTACAGAAACTGTTGACCAAATTAAAAAGATTCTGGACACTCATAGTACAAGACTAGAGGAAGTTGAACAACGAATCAGTGACCTCGAAGATGACAGAATGGAAAATGAAAGCATAAAAGAAAGAATGGGGAAAAAAATTGAAAAAATCGAAACGGACCTCAGGGATATGATAGATAATATGAAACATCCAAATATAAGACTCATTGGTGTCCCAGAAGGGGAAGAAAAGGGTAAAGGTCTAGGAAGAGTATTCAAAGAAATTGTTGGGGAAAACTTCCCAAATCTTCTAAACAACATAAATACACAAATCATAAATGCTCAGCGAACTCCAAATAGAATAAATCCAAAAAAACCCACTCCGAGACATATACTGATCACACTGTCAAACATAGAAGAGAAGGAGCAAGTTCTGAAAGCAGCAAGAGAAAAGCAATTCACCACATACAAAGGAAACAGCATAAGACTAAGTAGTGACTACTCAGCAGCCACCATGGAGGCGAGAAGGCAGTGGCACGATATATTTAAAATTCTGAGTGAGAAAAATTTCCAGCCAACAATACTTTATCCAGCAAAGCTCTCCTTCAAATTTGAGGGAGAGCTTAAATTTTTCACAGACAAAGAAATGCTGAGAGAATTTGCTAACAAGAGACCTGCCCTACTGGAGATACTAAAGGGAGCCCTACAGACAGAGAAACAAAGACAGGACAGAGAGACTTGGAGAAAGGTTCAGTACTAAAGAGATTCGGTATAGGTACAATAAAGGATATTAATAGAGAGAGGGAAAAATATGGCAAACATAATCCAAAGGATAAGATGGCCGATTCAAGAAATGCCTTCACGGTTTTAACGTTGAATGTAAATGGATTAAACTCCCCAATTAAAAGATATAGATTCGCAGAATGGATCAAAAAAAATGAACCATCAATATGTTGCATACAAGAGACTCATCTTAGACACAGGGACACAAAGAAACTGAAAGTGAAAGGATGGAAAAAAAATATTTCATGCAAGCTACAGCCAAAAGAAAGCAGGTGTAGCAATATTAATCTCAGATAAAATAGACTTCAAATGCAGGGATGTTTTGAGAGACAAAGAAGGCCACTACATACTAATAAAAGGGGCAATTCAGCAAGAAGAAATAACAATCGTAAATGTCTATGCACCCAATCAAGGTGCCACAAAATACATGAGAGAAACATTGGCAAAACTAAAGGAAGCAATTGATGTTTCCACAATAATTGTGGGAGACTTCAACACATCACTCTCTCCTATAGATAGATCAACCAGACAGAAGACCAATAAGGAAATTGAAAACCTAAACAATCTGATAAATGAATTAGATTTAACAGACATCTACAGGACATTACATCCCAAATCAACAGGATACACATACTTTTCTAGTGCTCACGGAACTTTCTCCAGAATAGATCATATGCTGGGACATAAAACAAGCCTCAATAAATTTAAAAAGATTGAAATTATTCAAAGCACATTCTCTGACCACAATGGAATACAATTAGAAGTCAATAACCATCAGAGACTTAGAAAATTCACAAATACCTGGAGGTTAAACAACACACTCCTAAACAATCAGTGGGTTAAAGAAGAAATAGCAAGAGAAATTGCTAAATATATAGAGACGAATGAAAATGAGAACACAACATACCAAAACCTATGGGATGCAGCAAAAGCAGTGCTAAGGGGGAAATTTATAGCACTAAATGCATATATTAAAAAGGAAGAAAGAGCCAAAATCAAAGAACTAATGGATCAACTGAAGAAGCTAGAAAATGAACAGCAAACCAATCCTAAACCAAGTACAAGAAAAGAAATAACAAGGATTAAAGCAGAAATAAATGACATAGAGAACAAAAAAACAATAGAAAGGATAAATATCACCAAAAGTTGGTTCTTTGAGAAGATCAACAAGATTGACAAGCCCCTAGCTAGACTGACAAAATCAAAAAGAGAGAAGACCCATATAAACAAAATAATGAATGAAAAAGGTGACATAACTGCAGATCCTGAAGAAATTAAAAAAATTATAAGAGGATATTATGAACAACTGTATGGCAACAAACTGGATAATGTAGAAGAAATGGACAATTTCCTGGAAACATATGAACAACCTAGACTGACCAGAGAAGAAATAGAAGACCTCAACCAACCCATCACAAGCAAAGAGATCCAATCAGTCATCAAAAATCTTCCCACAAATAAATGCCCAGGGCCAGATGGCTTCACAGGGGAATTCTACCAAACTTTCCAGAAAGAACTGACACCAATCTTACTCAAACTCTTTCAAAACATTGAAAAAAATGGAACACTACCTAATTCATTTTATGAAGCTAACATCAATCTAATACCAAAACCAGGCAAAGATGCTACAAAAAAGGAAAACTACCGGCCAATCTCCCTAATGAATATAGATGCAAAAATCCTCAACAAAATACTTGCAAATCGAATCCAAAGACACATTAAAAAAATCATACACCATGACCAAGTGGGGTTCATTCCAGGCATGCAAGGATGGTTCAACATAAGAAAAACAATCAATGTATTACAACACATTAAAAACTCGAAAGGGAAAAATCAATTGATCATCTCAATAGATGCTGAAAAAGCATTTGACAAAATCCAACATCCGTTTTTGATAAAAACACTTCAAAAGGTAGGAATTGAAGGAAACTTCCTCAACATGATAAAGAGCATATATGAAAAACCCACAGCCAGCATAGTACTCAATGGTGAGAGACTGAAAGCCTTCCCTCTAAGATCAGGAACAAGACAAGGATGCCCGCTGTCACCACTGTTATTCAACATTGTGCTGGAAGTGCTAGCCAGGGCAATCCGGCAAGACAAAGAAATAAAAGGCATCCAAATTGGAAAAGAAGAAGTAAAACTGTCATTGTTTGCAGATGATATGATCTTATATCTAGAAAACCCTGAGAAATCAACGATACACCTACTAGAGCTAATAAACAAATTTAGCAAAGTAGCGGGATACAAGATTAATGCACATAAGTCAGTAATGTTTCTATATGCTAGAAATGAACAAACTGAAGAGACACTCAAGAAAAAGATACCATTTTCAATAGCAACTAAAAAAATCAAGTACCTAGGAATAAACTTAACCAAAGATGTAAAGACCTATACAAAGAAAACTACATAACTCTACTAAAAGAAATAGAAGGGGACCTTAAAAGATGGAAAAATATTCCATGTTCATGGATAGGAAGGCTAAATGTCATTAAGATGTCAATTCTACCCAAACTCATCTACAGATTCAATGCAATCCCAATCAAAATTCCAACAACCTACTTTGCAGACTTGGAAAAGCTAGTTATCAAATTTATTTGGAAAGGGAAGATGCCTCGAATTGCTAAAGACACTTTAAAAAAGAAAAACGAAGTGGGAGGACTTACACTCCCTGACTTTGAAGCTTATTATAAAGCCACAGTTGCCAAAACAGCATGGTACTGGCACAAAGATAGACATATAGATCAATGGAATCGAATTGAGAATTCAGAGATAGACCCTCAGATCTATGGCCGACTGATCTTTGATAAGGCCCCCAAAGTCACCGAACTGAGCCATAATGGTCTTTTCAACAAATGGGGCTGGGAGAGTTGGATATCCATATCCAAAAAATGAAAGAGGACCCCTACCTCACCCCCTACACAAAAATTAACTCAAAATGGACCAAAGATCTCAATATAAAAGAAATTACCATTAAACTCCTAGAAGATAATGTAGGAAAACATCTTCAAGACCTTGTATTAGGAGGCCACTTCCTAGACTTTACACCCAAAGCACAAGCAACAAAAGAGAAAATAGATAAATGGGAACTCCTCAAGCTTAGAAGTTTCTGCACCTCAAAGGAATTTCTCAAAAAGGTAAAGAGGCAGCCAACTCAATGGGAAAAAATTTTTGGAAACCATGTATCTGACAAAAGACTGATATCTTGCATATACAAAGAAATCCTACAACTCAATGACAATAGTACAGACAGCCCAATTATAAAATGGGCAAAAGATATGAAAAGACAGTTCTCTGAAGAGGAAATACAAATGGCCAAGAAACACATGAAAAAATGTTCAGCTTCACTAGCTATTAGAGAGATGCAAATTAAGACCACAATGAGATACCATCTAACACCGGTTAGAATGGCTGCCATTAAACAAACAGGAAACTACAAATGCTGGAGGGGATGTGGAGAAATTGGAACTCTTATTCATTGTTGGTGGGACTGTATAATGGTTCAGCCACTCTGGAAGTCAGTCTGGCAGTTCCTTAGAAAACTAGAGATAGAGCTACCATTCGATCCAGCGATTGCACTTCTCGGGATATACCCGGAAGATCGGAAAGCAGTGACACGAACAGATATCTGCACGCCAATGTTCATAGCAGCATTATTCACAATTGCCAAGAGATGGAAACAACCCAAATGTCCTTCAACAGATGAGTGGATAAATAAAATGTGGTATATACACACGATGGAATACTACGCGGCAGTAAGAAGGAACGATCTGGTGAAACATATGACAACATGGATGAACCTTGAAGACATAATGCTGAGCGAAATAAGCCAGGCACAAAAAGAGAAATATTATATGCTACCACTAATGTGAACTTTGAAAAATGTAAAACAAATGGTTTATAATGTAGAATGTAGGGGAACTAGCAGTAGAGAGCAATTAAGGAAGGGGGAACAATAATCCAAGAAGAACAGATAAGCTATTTAACGTTCTGGGGATGCCCAGAAATGACTATGGTCTGTTAATTTCTGATGGATGTAGTAGGAACAAGTTCACTGAAATGTTGCTATAGTATGTAACTTTCTTGGGGTAAAGTAGGAACATGTTGGAAGTTAAGCAGTTATCTTAGGTTAGTTGTCTTTTTCTTACTCCCTTGCTATGGTCTCTTTGAAATGTTCTTTTATTGTATGTTTGTTTTCCTTTTAACTTTTTTTTTCATACAGTTGATTTGAAAAAAGAAGGGAAAGTTAAGAAAAAAAAAAAAAAGAAAAAAGACAAAAAAGGAAAAAAAAAAAAACAAAAAAAAAAAAACAAAAAAAACGATGTAGTGCCCCCTTGAGGAGCCTGTGGAGAATGCAGGGGTATTCGCCTACCCCACCTCCATGGTTGCTAACATGACCACAGACATAGGGGACTGGTGGTTTGATGGCTTGAGCCCTCTACCATAAGTTTTACCCTTGGGAAGACGGTTGCTGCAAAGGAGAGGCTAGGCCTCCCTGTATTTGTGCCTAAGAGTCTCCTCCTGAATGCCTCTTTGTTGCTCAGATGTGGCCCTCTCTCTCTGGCTAAGCCAACTTGAAAGGTGAAATCACTGCCCTCCCCCCTACGTGGGATCAGACACCCAGGGAAGTGAATCTCCCTGGCAACGTGGAATATGACTCCCGGGGAGGAATGTAGACCCGGCATCGTGGGATGGAGAACATCTTCTTGACCAAAAGGGGGATGTGAAAGGAAATGAAATAAGCTTCAGTGGCAGAGAGATTCCAAAACGAGCCGAGAGATCACTCTGGTGGGCACTCTTACGCACACTTTAGACAACCTTTTTTAGGTTCTAAAGAATTGGGGTAGCTGGTGGTGGATACCTGAAACTATTAAACTACAACCCAGAACCCATGAATCTCGAAGACAGTTGTATAAAAATGTAGCTTATGAGGGGTGACAGTGGGATTGGGAATGCCATAAGGACCAAACTCCACTTTGTCTAGTTTATGGATGGATGTGTAGAAAAGTAGGGGAAGCAAACAAACAGACAAAGGTACCTAGTGTTCTTTTTTACTTCAATTGCTCTTTTTCACTCTAATTATTATTCTTGTTATTTTTGTGTGTGTGCTAATGAAGGTGTCAGGGATTGATTTAGGTGATGAATGTACAACTATGTAATGGTACTGTAAACAATCGAAAGTACAATTTGTTTTGTATGACTGCGTGGTATGTGAATATATCTCAATAAAATGATGATAAAAAAAAAAAAATCAATTGTTTTATTGTATACTAACATGAACACATGGAAACCTTGATTAAAGATGTAATATCATTCGCAATTATTCAAAAAATGAAGTATTTTGGTGCAAATCTTACAAAATATGTATAGGATTCGCTTGCTAAAATCTAAAAAAAAAAAAAATGCTGATGAAAGAAATCAAAGATCTAAGTAAACGGAGAGATATTCCATGTTCATTGATTAGAAAATTCCAACATAGTAAAGATGTCAGTTCTCCCCAAATTGATATACACTTTTAATGCAATTCCTACCAAAATCCCAGGAAGATACAATTATTCTAGAATTTATATGAGAAGGCAAAGGAACTACCAATAGCTAAAATAATTCTGAAAAAAGGATGTAGTGAAAGGAAGTCCCCCTATTTCAAGACTTATTATGTAGCTACGGTAATTAAGACAAGGTAGTAATGGTGGAGATTTAGACATATAGCTCAATAGAACAGAATAGAAGACACAGAAATGGACCACAGAAATATGTCCAACCAATTTTTTGACAAAGATGAAGAAGTAATTCAATGGAGCTGGACCAATTGGATAGCCGTAGGCCAAGAAGTGAACCCCACACCTTATACAAAAATTAACTCAAAATGGATCACAGATTTCATTTTAAAATTTAAAACTTTCAGAATATAGGAGAAAATCTTTGGGATCTAGGGCTTGGTAAAGAATTCTTAAACATGATAAAAAAAAAAAAAAGGACTATCCATTTTTAAAAATGTATAAATTGGACTTCATCAAAATTAAAACCTTTTTCTCTGTGACCAACCATGTCAACAAGATGAAAAGACAAGCTATGCACTGGGAGAAAATGTTTGCAAACCTCATACCTTACACGGAACTCATAAACTCATATATAGTATATATATATATACAACTTTCTCAAAACTCAACACTAAAAATTTTTTACTTCAATTAGAAAATGTACAAAAGGCATGAGGATACATTTCACTGAGGAGAATATATAGATGTCAAATAAGCACCTGAAAAGATGTTTAATATACCAGTCATTAAAGAAATGTGAATTACAACTATGATGAGATATCACTACACAGCTATTAGAGTAACTAATGGAGAAAACAGTAACAAGACCAGATGCTGGTGAGAATGCAGAAATACTGGATCTAAATGGATTAGATAGATAGATAGATAGATAGATAGATAGATAGATAGATAGATAGATAGAAAAAAAGGGCAGGGAGGGAGATGATAGAATACAAATGTGGCAACATGTTAAAAGTTGGTGGATCTGAGCATCTGGGTGGGGGGAGGTTGGAGTTCTGTGTATGGGGTTTGCATTATTATTGCAACTGTCCTGTAAGTTTGAAAGTATTTCAAAATAAAAAGGTTTTTAAAATAAAATAAAATGGAACCTTTAAATTGGGAAAAAAACAAGAAATAGAAATACTGACTCTCTCATCCATTACTGGTGGGAATGTAAAATGGTACAGCTTCACTAAACTTACACTTACCTTATGACCTGTCAGGTGTACTGCTGGACATCTGTGCCAGAGAAAAGAAGACTTATGTGCACATAAAAACCTGTACTTGATGGTTCATAGCAGCTTAATTTGTACTAGTCCAAAGCTGGATGCCACCAAAATGTCCCTCAATAGAAGAACTGTTCAACATACAGTGGAATACTTCTAAGCCATGAAAAGGAACAAGGTATTGAAATTTGCAACAACTTAGATGGATCTCAAGGGCATTAACCTGAGCAAAAAAGCCTGTCTCAAATATCACATTCTGCACAATTCCATTCATGTAACATTTTCAAAACGACAAAATTCTAGACATGGAGAACAGAGGAGTGGCTGCAGGGGTTAGGGATGGCGGAGGGGCAGGGTGGGTGTGACAGTAAAGGTGTAGCACTAAAGTTCTTGGTGGTGATGGAACAGTTCTGTACTGACACGAATCTACATGTGTGTCAAAATGACAGAACCATACACACACATCATACTGACGTCAAATTCCTAGTTTTAATATTACACTCTAATTACATGAGCTGTAACTATTAGGAGGAGGAGCTGGGTGAAGGGTACACAGGATTACCTTGTGCTATCCTTGCAATTTCCTGCAAATTTATAATGATTTCAAAATAAAAGGTTAAAAAAATAATAAGTGAAGTAGAATTCCATTTTTGTAAAGTTTGAAAACTGGCAAAACGAAGCTGTGGTGTTAGAAGTCAGGATGGAGGTCACCCCTGGTAGATGGTGGCTGAAAGGGGGTATGAGCGGATTCAGGACGCAGGTAGATCCTCTCTTCCTTGTCAGCCTGCTGGTCTCAGAGGTTTGTTCCGATGAACTGTGACAATTCATCAAACTAAACGCTTATAATGTTTGTACTTTTCTGTAGCTATGGTATATGCCAGTTAAAAGTTATAACACATTAAATGGAAAAAAAAGCATTTGGCTTAATCTGGGATTATCTGTGGATGTTATATGGATAAACATGTTCTGGAGGGTTCTGTCAGAGCTATAAAGAGTGGTTTCTTTCACAGAGGGGCATTGCAAGGGGGAAACCTACTTTTTATTTGGTACTTGTCTATACCGCTTAAATTAAAATATATACTTTAGAGCCTTTAGAGTCTGTGGTCAGAGAGCCAGCCCTGACCCTTCCTGGCTGTCTGGCTTCCGCTTGGCCTCGGTTTAGCTGTTGGGACATCACATACCATCTTTGAGGATAGGGCTTTTAAGTCTTTTGCCGGCTGGAGTCTAGACAGCTGTTAGTTTCATGTGGTGAATCATTTAATCAATCACTGCGGCATTTCTCCATAATGCAAGTGCTTTCCTGGAATGGCAGGGCCCCTGGGTCCTGCCCTGGGCAGAATGGAAAGCAGGGAGGTTTTCTCTTCTGATCATATTGAATGTGACTCTCTTCTGTCCTCCAAATAAATTCCAGACCCTTAGATTGTCCTTTACCTTCCCTGTCGGATGTACCTCCCAGCCCAGGCCAGTCAGTGTCTCTCCTCTGTAAGAATCCTGCCTTCCTCCAGGCCCCACATTTTCCAGGCAGTCTTGGATGGAACGAGGAGAGCATGGGCTTTGGAGCCAGAGAGAATCCAGTTCAAATCCTGGGTGGTTGTGTGGACAATGAACTCCCTAACCATGGGCAAGCTCTCATGTCCTCATCCTTAAGATGCAAGTGCTGATATATTCTTGCAGGCCTGTTGTCAGGATTGAATGTGACCATCTAAGTAAAGGACTTGGTGCAACATCTGACACGTGGTAAGAGCTCAATAACTATTGGTTCCCTGGGTTCCATTTACCCATCCCTACCCATTCAACCCCAAAACCATCTCCAAAGACACTCACTTGTTTTTTATTCTTTTCAGCACTTAAAATACGCTCGCTTTTGGCCACTTTATGCATAAGCCCAACTCAAGCTAAATTCACTTAGACCATAGATGGCCCCTGGCATCCTCAGTGCTCTGCCCAGTTTTGCACGCACAGTAGGTCTTCAGTCATGTTAGCAACTGTTTCATTTCAACTCAGGTTCCGCATCTGCCTCTTTGAACACTGTTGATGCCCAGACGAAGGGGAAGCAGCCACATTCCAGGAAGAATGAAGGTTTCAATAATGCAATCAGACACTTCACAAATCAACCCGGCAGCCATCTGAGCACCATTTTTGAGGAGCCAGGGAGCTCATAAAAAGTCAGGGCCGATATCACAGTCCACAATAGCCACTTACTGGCTGTATGATCTTGGGCAAGTTACCAAACCTCTCTGAACTTCCCTGTCCTTTTCCATATAAAGTATTGATAAACTGCCCACCTCATAGAGCCTGTGCATCCCAGGATGGCTAAGACACAGTAGGAGTTCAAATGTCAGCCCCCTTTGCTCTCTACCCTTTTCTTCCTCTAGACCACCAAGTCAAGAAGCCCACTTCATGTTGCCAGAGGGTTACAGATCTTTGGAGTCCCCTCATCTGCCACCTCTTATTTATGGATATTTGCAGGATGGTCCTTCAGAGAGCCTGCTGTTTTCCCTCTTCCCTAGATTCACTCAACATTTATCAGTGCTGATTAATGTTCGATTTGCTAATGCTGCCATTTTGCAAAATGCTAGAAATGGATTGGCTTTTATAAAAGGGGTTTATTTGGTTACAAGTTACAGTGTTAAGAGTGTCCAAGGTAAGGTATCAGCAGTAAGGTACCTTCACTGGAAAAAGGCCATTGGCATCCAAAAACGTGTTAGCTGGGAAGGCAAGTGGCTAGCATCTGCTTGCTCCCAGGTTGTGTTTATCAAAATGGCATTCTCCAAAATGTCAGCTTTCAAAGGCTGTCTTCAAAATGTCTCTATAAGTTGCAGCCCTGAGTTCCTTCTGTTTGTCAGTGTTTTATATGGCTCCAGTGATTTAATTCAGACCCGCCCTGAATGGGTAGGGTAGCACCTCCATGGAAATTATCCAATCAAAAGTCTCGCCCATGGTTGATTGAGTCACATCTCCATGGAAACAATCAAAGGATTCCAACCTAATCAACGCTAATACATCTGCCCCACAAGATTGCATCAAAGAACGTGGTGTTTTGAGGGACATAATACATCCAAACCAGCCCAATTGAGCTCTTGCTCTTTGGCAGCTGAGATAGTCATGTGGTCCCTTGTCCCCAGGAAGTTCAGGGTCAAGAGCAGCACTGTCCAGTAGGAACGTAACACAAGCAATATAGATCCTTTTAAATTTCCTAGTAACCATACTAAAATAGTTTAAAAAAAAAAGGTGAAATTAATTTTAATATATACTTTATTTGACCTGACTATATTTAAAAAAATCGTTTCACCATGTGATCAATATAAAAGTTGGTGATGAGCTATGAGCTATTTGACCTTTTTTCTTTTTTCTTTTTTTTTTTTTTTTTTTGTTACCTTCTTTGAAATCACTTGCATGTTTTGCACTTTCAGCACTACTCATTTTGGGTGAGGCATGGGGAGGGCTCACATACCGTACAGTCAAGCTTTCCAGTTACTCACTAACTTGGTGACACATTTAAAATCAGTTCCTTCAGAGGTTCTGTAGAGGCCTTGCCTCATTGAAACCCTGTTCTGTTTCAACCAGGGCCAACTTCTGAGTGTCTCGGCATCCTATGGGGACCTGGAGATGGTGCGGTATCTTCTCACCGAGAGGCAAACTCAGTTGCCAACAGAGCCCACCGATGACAACCCAGCCGTGGTGGCAGCGTATTTTGGGCACGCCACAGTGGTGCAGGAATTGCTTGAGTCCTTACCAGGTGAATCACAGGGTGTGAGCTCCTTACCAGCTCTCGGCGGGCCCTCTTCTTAGGTTCAGGCAGGCTTTGGGGGACCTTCGCCTCCAAAATGCTTCTTCCTTCAAGCTTTCACCAATTGTGAGACCAAGAAATTGGGGACATCCAATTGAGGCTCCAAACACCATGAAAACTGCCTGCCTAAAGCAGCACGACATCCCACATCTCACTCCCCTTAACTCATGAGATGAGTTCCCTCACATTTGATAAAGAATATGGATATATGTTGTTTTTTAGTAGCAATTCCTTTTTTCCTCTGGCAGACTCAGGGTGTCCTGGTCTCTCTTAATTTACCATGGTGGTCTTGGGTCAGTGATATTGTACAACTCAGGCAGGCATTACTACAGTTCTGTGTTGAGGCTTCACCTGGTCTCTCCATGTTGGAATTTGGATTAAGGGCAGCCCTGGCTTCATCAGTGTGAACCTCCACGCAGTTCCACAGAGCCCTGGGCTTGGTTCAATGCCCTTCGGTCGCCATCTTGAAGTTTTTAATAATTTTTTTACTGGGGGCTCCATATTTTCATTTTGCAGGGCTCCACACATTATGTAGCCACCCTGCTAGGGGATGTCCAACTGCTTGCTTTGAGATGGCCGTGGGCTAAGAGTTTGTCCCAAGACTGTTCCCCCCACCACCACCACCACCGTGTGTCATGGGCAGAAATCAGGGCAGTTTTAGAACCTTAGGATGCAAACTGGGTCAGGCAAGACATGGGAGGGCAGGAAGGAGTCTGGAAACCCTTGAGGATCCCGAAGCCAATTCCCTCTTTTCTGGGATCCCCAAGATTAGCTTCTGTCCCAGCCAAAGAGTCTTCTCCAACTGACTCACTCACCTAATGGAGCAGCTAGCTTCAACAGAGCATTTGCCAAGGACAGGGCAGCCCTAAGAACCTAAGAGGCACAGAGACTTCTTAAAAGGTGGTCCCAGCCCTGTGGTGGCTCATGGTCAAGCAGGGGAAATTGAGGCAGGAGTGAGTAACCCTGAAAGGTAATCGTGTTGGAGTTGAGGTATTTGCACAAGGAGTTCACATCAGAGAATGGTTCTTCTCTGGGTTGGGAAGATGGGGTCTTCAGAGGGAGGGACATCTGAGCCAGGCCTTGCAGGGCAAGTAGAAGTTCACTTGGCAGACAAGCGAGGGATGGGCTTGGGTTGCCTCCTTTGGCAGAGCTGGGAGCCTACCAGGACCTCAGCATCATTTTCAGCTGCACCCAGGGCATCCTATATTTGGCTCAATTCGGACAGAGTTGGGGAGAATTTAACTGAGTCTAGAACATTGAGCTGTGCCCTGTGGGAAGTGCAGAGACAGACAAAACTGCGTGCCGCCTGGGAATTCCTAAAGTGGAGGAGAAGATGGGGCTATTGTCAGGAATAATATAAGATGAAGACCAGAGAATATATAAGAGACACCTGGAGAATGAGGGAGGGTTCCGAGAAGAGGAAACGAGAGGTGTGTGACTTTTTAGCGATGGAGGGTGCTGCCTTTGAAGTACATCTTTATTAATTCCTAGAATCTCTACCCAAGCAGGGGTGGAGAGGAGGAGGAGTGGTAGAGACCAAAATGGGGCTCTATCGATTTTTCAGTCAATGGAGAAGTGATGCTTGTTAACACCTGCTGCAGCCCAGGCACTAAGTCAAGTGCTTTCTGTGGAGGATTTTTAACTCCTGCCTCTCTGACCTCACCTCCACTTCCTGGTCAATTTCCTATTTGGAGAGGCCCCATTGAGAACACTTGAGTTCCCAAGGACTTTCCGCCTCTGGAAATGAGACAGTGTTTTGATGCAGATGGAAGTGTCAATGCCAAGGATGAGGTCACTTTTCCATGGCAGCTGGATCCAAGACTCTGGGCTATTTTGAACTTGAAGATACTGTGACAGTTCCACCCATGCTGTCCCTGTTCATTCAATGCCCTTGGTTTCACCTTGGAATCAAGTAGGTGGTTCTCTCAGGGAGTTATCCTCAGAGTTTGGGGACAAAGAGTGTAGATCTATTTCTTTCATCAAAGCTTTTTTTTTTAATTTTGGAAGTAATACATATAGAATACAGATAATTTGGAAATGCGGAAAAGTGTTAGCACTCTAATCACAAAGCAGCATACCATCATGAGGTAGCATTTTTTGAGCCAAGTGCATGACATACATTAAATTTAGGAGGATGGGTGTTGTTATTCCCATTTTTCCAATGGGTAAACTGAGGCAGAAAGCGGTTAAGAAATTTGTCCAAGAAAATTGTCTAAATTTACACAGCTAAAATATTTTAACCCTAAGCTGTCGATCTCCAACGTGTGATGCTACTCTAAAGGTGTGTGTGTGGGGGGGTGCATTTCAAAATCCCTCTACTGAGGGATAACACTGCAACACAGGGCCAATTCTTTCTAGCCTTATTTCCCCACATGCATTGTTCATACAGCTAAGATTGCACTGGGTATACTGTTTTGAATCCTGCTTTTCTTCACTTGGCTTCTCAAGGGCAGGTGGGTTTATAACCTGATGTGGGAAACATCATGTATGTTTTGGAGGATCCGTTCCAGAGACACTATTAATGGCACAGAAGTGATTTTCAGCTGGACACAGGATAGCTTGAGTTTATGGGTGGTTGAAAGTTTGATCAGACCCTCTTTGACCTGCGCTCTCCTGCCAGGACCCTGCAGCCACCAGCGGCTGCTGAACTGGATGCTGGCACTGGCCTGCCAGCGAGGCCACCTGGGCGTCGTCAAGCTCCTTGTCCTGACACACGGGGCCGACCCGGAGAGCTACGCAGTCAGGAAGAATGAGTTCCCTGTCATCGTGCGCTTGCCCCTGTATGCGGCCATCAAGTCAGGTGGGTCCTCCCCGGCCAGGGTGTCTGTGGTGGGTTTCTACAGCTGGTGTCGAAAGCCATGGCCGTTTGGAGACACAGGACGCCAAATGCATCCCTGGCTCTCAATGGAGACAGGCCACTCCTGTTTTCTGCTGTTCTCGGTTTCTTGTTCAAAATATCTGTACCCTCCCTCGTTCTTCCCCAACCCCCGCTCCTGAAAGGGGATTCCGGTGAGAGGAACCAACTGTGGTTTTATGAGGCACCCCAAAGGGCAGAGCCCCACAAGAAATTCTCTTACTAACAGGAATTTGATGCCTCAAAGGAAGTGATAGAGAAGTGCTACTAGAACAAGTCTATTTTTAGTTTCCGTCTTGCACATTAGAGTCTGCCATTTTGAACAATTGGTGACATTGCCCTTTGGTTTTTGCTCCTTTAGGGAATGAAGACATTGCCATTTTCTTGCTTCGTCATGGGGCCTTCTTCTGTTCCTACATCTTACTGGACAGCCCTGAACCCAGCAAACGTCTCCTCAGGAAGTACTTCATAGAAGCCAGCACCTTGCCCAGCAGTTGTTCGGGGAAAACGGTGAGTTCTCACAGGCTGCAGCCTGGGGATCTCAGCTCTGGGCCCTGTACACTTTGTCAAAGCTTTATTATTTTATCCACCCCCCCCCAAAAAAAAATGGTCAAATATGTCATCCTTTTTAACAATTTCTTTGTAAATTTTATTAGATTTTTCAATTGCAAAAGTAATATGCATACTTATTCTAACAAGTGAAACCGTTGAAAGTTGTAATAAAAATTGCTAATTTGCACCCCCCGCCCCAAATAAACAATTTAACAACCTGGGAAGGAGCTTATTATACCTTTTCCCATACAAAACATAGGTAGGGTTGAGTTTTTAGTTAGTTTCTCATTTATATTGCATTGTATGCATTTGCTGTAAGTTGGCTTTGACAAGTCAAGGGCTCCCTTAACATCAGTTGATGGGCGTACAACTCATTATTCTTTTAAATACCTGCCTTAAATCTCTAGAGTGAATGTAGCTGAACTTATTCAGCCCCTCTCCTACTGGTAGACATTCAGACTATTTTTGCATTTTGCTCCTTGTAATATAACCTGATGTGCTGGTGCATTTACTTATTGAGATCAAAGTCTTAATAGTTTCCCGCTTTGGGATCACTTCCCCAAAGAGCTGGAGTGATTCACACTTTCACCAGCAGCCTCCGAGAATCTCCATGTGCCCATCCCTTGACCATCATTAGATATTTATGAGCCTTTAGTTTTTGTCAGTCTGATGGCTGAAGGTGATAGCTGCTATTTTTAATTTCCATGTTTTTACTACTAATGAGATTGAGCATTTTTTCATGTTCATTACCTGTTCCCTCTGTGTAAATTGCCTGTGAACATTTGTTGATTATTTTCGCTAAAGGGCTGTTTGTCTTTTTCCTCTCACATTGTAGAGGCTTTTTATATATTAGGGATCTAAAGCCTTTGTTTATCATACATGTTGCCTATATTTTTCCCAATCCATTATTTTTCTTTTGTCTATCTGTTACAGTAGCAAAGAATATATAATCCAATATGTCTCTATTTTCCTTTATGGCATCTGAGTTACACATGTAGGATTCCACCCCAAATTTATATAAATATTCTCCTAGAGTTTCCTGGAATATTTTAATAATTTTATTTCTTACAATTTATGCTTTATGTTTTCTGGAATTCATTTGCCCTTTTAGATGGAAGGTCAGTTATCATAGCACTGTTTTTTAAAATAAAGCTTATTTTTCCTCTGAGTCGCTATGCTACCAACTGTCACTTTTTCCAACATATACTTGGAAACATTTTGGACTTCTCTGTACTGATACGCTGGCCTCTGGGTCTCTTTTGCCATACTGTTTTGATTACAGGCACTTCATTTAAATTTTACAACACTTTAAATGCAAGTTCTCTGCTCATTACTTGTCTTTTTTCAAGATGTCTTGACTGTTATTAGACATTTGGTCTTCCATTTAGACCACTTCCCACGGTGACTCTATTTGTGCAGCTTTTGCTTTATGTTCTTCAATGACATTTTATAGTTTTCTTCATAAAGATCCAGGGCCTGTCTTGTTTAATTTATTTGTGCCTTTTATATTGTTTTCACCACTGTTTGAATGCAATACATATAAATTTTTCCCATTTCCATTTCCAACCTGATATTACTGGTATGGAGAAAAGCTCTTTTGTTTTTTTTATGTTTTATCCATCCCTTTACCAACTTCTCTATTAATTCTCATAGTTTTGAGTAGATTTTCTTGTGACTTTTAAGTATATAATCAAGTCATCTACAAATTCAGAATAATTTTGTCTTTTTCAACACCTATAAAGCTTATTTTATTTCATGTCTTATCATATATATCACTAGAAATTTCAAAAGTTGAATAATCATGATGTTAACGGGTATCTCTTTTATTTCTGATTCTGAGGGAAATTTACAATTGGCAATTTATGGGCATTTTCTTAAGTTTTTGATAAATAGACTATTGTTATATTTAGGTCATCTCCATGTATTCCTTTTTGCTTAGAGTTTTTATTAGGAAAGGTTGCTGAATTTTGTCAAAACCTTTTGGCAGCTATTGACATATTTGCATAGCTTTTCTACTTTAAAATGAGTTATGAATTATGATGATAGATGTTGACTGGACCTTGAATTCCTGGAATAAACACTAATTGTTTTGTGTGTATGTGTTTAACTGCTGAACTTGACCTACTGATATTTTATTTATAATTTTTACATCTATATTATTTATAAATGAATTGGTCTATAATCTTACTATTTTTAGGAAATTGCTTTTAATGAGGTTTTGGAATAATACTAGGCTCGCTTTACAAAATGATTCAGGGAACTCTCCATCTTATTATGGTCTGGAGAAGTTTAACAGGAATTATTTATTACTAAAGTTAATTGTCCTTAACTAACTTAGTAGTCTGGAGCGTTACCTCTTTTAACTTCTTTTGAAATCATTGGTCAATTCAGGTGGTCTGCTTTCCCTTTTGTGAAGTTCGGTAGACTTTATTTTGGTAGAAAATCATCCATTTCTTTTAGATTTTTGGATTTGCTGTCATGATGTTGCACTTATGCTTTTCTCATAATTCTTTTATTCTCTTCTGCTTCTGTATCAGTAAGTTATATTTCCCTTTTCATTTATGATGTAAGATAGTTTTACTTTTCCTCTTTTTAACTTAATCAGACCAGCCAGGGGTTTCTATATTTTAATGGTCTTGTTGAGGAACTTGCTAGATTTTGTTTATGTTTTCTTTGATTTGTTTGGTTTATTATTTCATTGATTTTAGCTTTCATCTTCAAGTCTTGGTTAATGGAAGGCTCTGGCATGAGTCTTCCTGGATCTAATCTAAGGCCTTCATCTAGCCCTTTCACCTCTCTGTAATTCGGTTTCCTCATTTGGAAAACAGAAAGAGCAACTGGTTTCAGAGTGATGCTTGACAATTAAATGTGATGATCTTTGTAACATGCAAATGTTGCCAGGCATTGTAATGTACTTATAACGATGCCTAGCTAATAGCTAACTATTGTTGTTCTAGTTCTTTTTCTGATTTCTGGAGTTGAATATTTGTCTATTTGCAGTCTTTTCCCCCCAGTTTTAGCTTGTTGATTGCATTATTCAAGTCCTCTATGTGCTTCCTATTTGTGCTGGCTTTCTTTATCAGAATCTGAAACACACTCACACACACACACACACACGTGTGTGTATATATATAATTTCCCGATTTTTATCTAGTTCTTATTTTTCTACAAGTTTTTGCTTCATATATCTGGTTTATAGCTTTCATTACCCATAAATATCTATTTTCATTATATAAAATACCCCTTTAATCTCGTGACTGCTTCTGTCCTTGAATCAGGGTTTGTCTGATGTTTATGTTGGCTTCTTTTTCTTTGCCTTGTATAAGTTTGCCTGGCCCTTCATTTTCAGTTTTCCTTCATCTCTGTGTCGTAGACATTGCTTGAAAACAGCACACAGCTGGATTTCATTTTGTAATCCCAGCTAAGGGTATCTCTTTGAAAGAGGAATTTACCCAATTCACCATTGTGTGGTACCCATTATTGGCTTAGTCTTGCCATCTTATTTCATTATATTCATTGCTATTTCCTTTTTTCCCTTTCCTTATTTTTGCTGGTTTCCTAGTGTTAAAGAATGCTGATATTCTACTTTCTGTACCTCGTTACCTCTCTGTGCCTTGTTTGGTTTTCTCAGTTATGAAATAGGATCATATAATTATATGACAATTATAGTCTCTACTCTGAGGGCAGCTGTGCACTTAACACAATGGCTGGCATGCAGTAAGCACTCAATAAATACTAGCTAATATAATTGTTAGCCTCAAATTGCAAAAGCAAGCAGCGATCACTTGACCTTACATTTTTTAGGGCTGAGTTTTTTTCCTGCCACTCCTTGATTGTATTTGATCCTCACAACCTCTTGGTAAGAATTTCAGAGGACATCATCCATCTTACAGATGAAAATGTCGAGGTTTAAAGACAATATGTGACTTGTCCAAGGACAGCCAATAATAAACACTAATAAATGCTAAGAACAAAGCCTGAGTCTCCTGACTATGGGGCTTTTTTCCATCTCTTGATTTGTGAACTGCCCCTTATTAGCTCCTTGTTTCTCTGCCTCTGTAAAGGCTGCACATTGGGATCCCCTGGGAGCTTTGAAAAACCCCAATGTCCGTGCCACACCCTACACCTATTAAATCTGAACCTCTGTGGGCAGGACCAGGGCACCAGTCATTTTTAAAAGTCCCTGGGTGATTCCAACATGCACCCACAGTTGAGAGCCAGTGACTTAGATTTTCTTGGCTTACGATGAAAAGCAGAAACGGTTGGCATCTATGTCGGTGATTTTTTTCTGCATGAGAGCCCCCTGCTATGTTTGCCAAGATGGGCCTTGAGCAAGAAACGTGATGATTACATTTCATAGATGAGAAAATAAAAAAGTGGCAATGATGCTTTTCTTCTCCATGGCTCTTCCGGGTAGAGTCAAAAAAGAAAATGAAATTACTCTTCAATCTGAGTCAGAAGGACTCGTTGGGCTTCCCCAAAGCAGGTGGTATTTTATTAAAGTGAATTCCAAAGGCAAGTACCTTGGAGCGGGGGGTGTCTGGCTGCCCCGTGATCTCCAACCCATAAATAGCGCTGGAGGTTCCTTTCTGTGCTGCTGGCAGAAGAGAGGGACACTGCCCAGAGGGAAGGAATGGCCACTCAGGAGCCAGAGGTAAGTGCTCCTGCCTTCCAGGTGTCCAGAGGGATCGAACTGACATTTGTGGTTCAGAGCATGAGAGAGCAGTCAGCATTTTAGAAAGTACTTTGCTAACATGTATATATAGCCTGAAAACTCCATGGACTTTGATTTGCAACAGTGACCTTGTTGCAATAAGAATACCAGGGTGGTACTTGTGTGGGTGGGGAGGGGTTGCCTCTCCCAGGGGTTAGTCACGTGCCACATGGTGCCCTTCTAGGGTGGCTGTGTTGCATTTAATTGTCCTTATGTCTGTGCTCTATTTCCACACCCAGCTAGTTGGCTCCGTGAGGGCAGGGACTTTGCCTCTGGTGCCCTGTTGATGGCTTCCTTGTCATACACATTTTGTTTGTTTGTTTGTTTTTTCATTTAATTGCCATCTTAGCAGAAGTCCTGCTGGTCCAGATTCCGCAGCACTTCTGCACGTCAGCTTGCTGGAATCTAGCTATGCTGGCAAAAGGGGACTGCAGAGAAACCCAGTTTTATTTTCCGGGGCTCCCTGTTAGCAACTGACTCCTGAGGTTTTGTTGATCTTTGGGTAAGCAGAGTTCAAGAGGCCACCGTGCATGGACTAGCCCACTCGGACACACTTGTTGAAAAACAGAAGTAGAACAAAATAAGAGTTGGCCAGAGATGCCTCCCTGGCCAGCCAGTGCACCTTTTAAAAGCTGCCAAGCTCTCTCCTGACCCTTTAATGTGATGGCTGGGGTTTTGGGTGAATATCCTGTCAATGTTTAACTCAGTTGCCGTGAGTAATAATGCTTTGATGTTATTTCACACCAGAAAGGAGCGGGAAAATGCAGAAAGCCAGGGAAGACTTAACCAGGTCCTGGAAACCATGGAGTTTGTCCTCCTCAGCAGTTAGAGGGTCAGGCCAGAGGGCTCTCTAAGGCTGTTTTGTTTTGTTTTTTTAATTCACTTTTATTGAGATATAGTCACATATCACATATCACGCAGTCATCCATGATGTACAATCAGCTGCTCACAGTACCATCATATATTTGTGCATTCATCATCCCAATCTATTTTTTGAACATTTTCCTTATACCAGAAAAAGTAAAAATAAGAAAAAAAAAAAAAAAAGTAAAAGAGAGCACCCAAATCATCCCCCCCCATCCCACCCTATTTTTCATTTAGTTTTTGTCCCCTTTTTTCTAATCATCCAGCCATACACTGGATAAAGGGAGTGCAATCCACAGGGTTTTCACAATCACACTGTCACCCCTTGTAAGCTACATTGTTATACAATTGTTTTCAAAAGTCAGGGCTACTGGGTTGCAATTTGATAGTTTCAGGTAATTATTTCTAGCTGTTCCAGGACATTAAAACCTAAACAGGGTTATCTAGATAGTGCATAAGAATGCCCACCAGAGTGACCTCTTGACTCCGTTTGAAATCTCTCAGCCACTGAAACTTTATTTTGTTTCATTTCACTTCCCCTTTTTGGTCAAGAAGATGTTCTCAATCCTATGATGCCGGGTCCAGGTTTATCCTCGGGAGTCATATCCTGCGTTGCCAGGGAGATTTACATCCCCGTGAGTCTTTCTGGGGCTGTTTTAATTGTCAAAGTACACTAGAGCTTAATTTTGAAAAAACCCAATGGGGAAATTATTAATTTCCTTTTAAATGTCCCTAATGACTCCAAATCTAGCAGCTAACCTTAAAAGAGAGGAATATTTATGATTAATAATAATAATATTATTATTACTTCTTGAATCTGCTCTGGCATAGGTAGCTTAAAACTTCATGGTGATCCACTATCCATTCCCTGTGTCTTTGTCCGAGCATAACAAAACATGTCCGAGCACGTTTCTGGAGCCGAAGAGGCCCTCCCCCGTCTGCATGAACTGGGGAATCTGAGAATCTGCATTTGCGGGTGAGCAGCCCGTTGAGTCCGCTGAGTGGGTGGGGTGCTACTTGAGGGGAATGCCTGATGGCCCTTGGCTGTCGGCCCTTCCTGAGGGACAGTGAAGGCTTCTGGGAGCCTCCTTTTCCTAGTAGAGGCCTGACATTTGGTTCTAAGGTCTCATGCTTTGCAGAGCATTTCCGCATCCATCACCATCTTCTTGGTTTCCTTGCAACCTCCTCACAGCTGGTAGTGCCATCTCCACTTAGCAGACGTGGGAACTGAAGTTCTGAGTTCCCAGGTAAGGGAGTGGTCTCAACTCCCCAGGGACTGTTCTTTGCACCACCCACTCGTGTGCAAGGGAGAGACATGCCTTTCCCCTGCTCCCTGTAAGCCATGAAATCAAATTCAGGATTGTGCCATACATTTTCCACCAATTCCACTTCTCTTGTGCCCTGATGAGGAAGTTGGCAATCATTCTATCCCATTTGTCTATTTTCTCTAGTTTCCAAATAGCAAATCTTTCTTGTGCTGGTTTGGAGCTGTTATGGACCCCAGAAAAGGCCGTGTTCTTTTAATCCATTCCTGTGGGTGCAGACCTATCATGGGTGGGACCTTTGGCTTAGATTATTTCAACTGAGATGCGACCCAGCCCATTTGCAGTGGGGCTTAATCCTTTCGCTGGAGACCTTTATGAGGATAAAAGACAGAAAAAACTGAGAGCGCTCAGAGAAACACCCCCAGAAGTTTGGAGAGAGCTTAGAGAGAAAAAAGCCCCCAGAGGAGCTGAGCGAGGAAGCCGCTGGAACCAGAAGCCAAAAGCATCTCATGACCCAGTAGCGAAGGACCAGCAGATGCCGACCTTGTGCCTTCCCATGTGACAAAGGAGTCCCAGATGCCAGCAGCCTGCCTTCAGGGAAGGTGTCATCCTTTTGATGCCTTAATTGGGACATTTTCACAGCCTTAGAACCATAAACTTGCAAGCTAGTAAATCCCCATTGTAAAAGCCAACCCATTTCTGGTATATTGCATTCCAGCAGCTTTAGCAAACTGAAACAATTCCCATTTATCATCCCTTCTTTCTATTCTTTACCTATCCACGGTGAATAGTTCATTCTTCCTAGAACTTGAGAATTGATGGGGGCAAGGAATCAGGTGGTACCATAAGCGAGCAAGTGTGTCACATAATTTTTCAAGTGGTTTTGTCCTACTAGGTTTTAAAATACGATACAGAGCCATTTAAATGTGATATAAACCATTTATATCTAGCTGAAAATGGGGAAAATGATTACTGAAATAGAGACTGAAGAAATATTAAAACTATCTTTTGAACTCACATGAAAAGCTAGAAAACAGAATTAAAAAAAAGAATAAGAGAATAAGAATAAGAAGCAACATTATAAAATGCTGTTGGAACAATTGAACGTCAGTGTAGAAAATTAGATTCTTAATGATAAAACAGATAAATTCCCAACAGGTAAAAAAGTTAAACATTAAAATATCATCAGGTGATATATATATATATATATATATATATATATATATATATATGTAACTATATATATATTTAAAAGCACATTTGTCCCAATTAAAAAGGAGATGATTACATTTCAAATTTTTAAAGATATATAAAGAGGTATAAAGATATGTAGTCAGAAATAAGATGAATGTACTTAAATATTAAATCAGAAATATATATATGGTAAAATAAAAATTTAAATAGAAGTATAAAGAGAAAAACAGTAGAAAATACAGTTTTTAAAACACTGACAAAAACTTAAATCCAAAACAGATCAATGATACAATGATAACATCGGCAATTGAATTTAACTCAGCCAGAGTTTACAGAGCGCTTCACCAGCAACCGAGCCAGACCCACAGCCCCTGCCGTTGTGTTGCTCACAGATTCCTTTCCAGAGAAGTGAAAAGCAATGAACAGTTCATCTACACGTAAGAAAACACAAGCTGTAAATCAGGGCATGGAAACCTCTTCAGCCTTATTGGCTATTAAAGCGATTTAAATTAAAAAACACTTGGAAGTACTGCCATAGACCTGTTAAACCAGGAAAAATAAATACGAATACTGAGTAAGACACTTGGCAGGATCACTCAGAAATGGGCACACACTACTGCTTCGCTGCTGGCACTGTAAATTGGTTCCATGTGTGTGGAAAGTAATTGGCATCGTGTGACACAAGCTATAAAACTATTTTCCCCCTGGGAACTGTTCTGAATTTGGTATTTCCTTTCTGAAAGATACCTTTAGGACATAATTCAAGAGAAAAAAATAATTACTATAGAAGCTGTCAAAGCACTACTATTTGTAAGAAGGAGACACTGGGGGGAAAATATGCAGGGGTGGGGGAAACAGTCCCATCCCTGCGGTGTCAGGAGGGTGATGCCTCAGAGCTGGGGACACAAGTGCCTCCCCCCTCAGGACAGGCTGGAGCACTGTTCCAGGACCCCTGGAGACTCTCCATACCTTAGCCCACGCAACATCCTCAGAAGGCCTTCCCTAGTCAGCACGCCTAGTCAGTGCCCCCATTAGATCTCTCAGAGACTCCTGTCTGTTTTATTCATAGCACTTAACAGAGTTTGGGCCTGTCTCTGTTTGGGTGATGTTTTTATTTAATGTCATCTATCCCACTTGGCTGGAGGTGTCCTGAAAGCAGGGACTTTGGCTGCTTTTGCTCACCTTGTGTTTGCCCCTCAGTGCAGGGCCTGGAGCAGGATGGATGGATGGAAGGCATGTTTGGATGGATGGATGGATGGATGGATGGATGGATCGATCGATGGAAAGCATGGTTGGGTGGATGGATGGATGGATGGATGGATGGATGGATGGGAGGGAAGGAGGAACAGATGGAAGGAATGGATGATGGATGGAAGATGGATGGAAAGCATGTTTGGATGGATGGATGGATGGATGGAAGGAATGGAAGGAATGGATGGATGGATGGATGGATCAATGGATCGATGGAAAGCATGGTTGGTGGATGGATGGATGGATGGGAGGGAAGGAGGGAAGGAGTGATGGATAGAAGGAATGAATGATGGATGGATGGATGGATGGGGATGCATGGATGGATAGATAGAATGGGTGGATTTATGAATGGCTGGATAGAATGGGTGGAGGGATAGATGAATGGAAGAAAGGAGTAAATGGAGGGCTAGATTGTTGGAATTTTACATGTGAAGTAACCTCCTGTCCATTTGCATAGGACTTCATAATTAACAAAACATTTTGCCAAACATTCTACTTTAATCCCGTACACAACTTTTGAGGTAGAAATTTTTATCTTTATTTAAAAGTTAAGGAAACTGAGGGATCTCTTAAGAGTAAATTAAGTTAACTTAGTTAACTGCAGACATGGTATTTTAATTTCTTGCTTTTTCTTTTTTTTTTTTTTCCTCAAATAGCCTTTGGCGAAATTCTTAAGTCGAAACTAGTTATGGGAGATTTCTTGTAAGCTTCCTATTTTTAAAAAAAGGATGACTGTAATACTGTGGGAAAAAAATACAGCATTGGTCAAAACCAAACAAATGAACAAACCTTTCCTTACCTATCTTCAATGGTTTTAGTGAAGAAAGAGTGATAAATTCTATTAAATACCTTTTGGTATTTGATTAAAAGAAAAGAATAAGAAAGTGGGCCACTTTGTTTACTTTTCTTCGCAGGGTGTGTTGATGGTTTTCTCTAAGTGATGCCATTGTTTTCTTGATGAAGACTGAACTTGACCACAGAACTTAATTCTTTGAGCGCAGCTGTTGAATTCATTAGAAAAGATTTTGTTTCAGTGTTTGCATCCGTGTGCATACACATAATTGGCCTAGAATCTTAATGGCCTTTGCAAAGCAACCAGTTTTGACTAACAAAATGAGCCAAGTCCTGTATTAAGGCACTGTTTATATAACATAGGAAGTATTTGTTCTTTGAAAGAATTGCTTTAAGAAAAATTATATTGAATTAGGGAAATTCTTTATTCTCCTTATTTGTCTGTTTCTTGCACATTATTTTGATTTCTCTCTTCTTGTGTCACATTAAGAATTTGCATTTTTGTAAGTAAATTTTTTATTTCAGCATAGTTATTTGGCCTGTCAGTGAAAGCTGAGGATATCTCCCATAATTTAAACATGATTTTCATATTAGTGTTTATATTGGCATTTCTTTCCCAGGTAATTCAGGTGTGTCTTCTTTTAAAGTTCTCTCACTGATTATCAATGTTGGTTTTTTTTCCTTCAGAAAACCCTAGAATTGGTTTTATTTATCACCTTCGTTGTTTTTCTTCATTTTGGTTTTTCTATTCTTAGCCTAATTATTTTCATTTTCCTGCTATTCTTTTAGCTTTTCCTTTCTAAATGGGGTGGGACTAGTTTATTTTGTTTTCACTTTTTCTTTTACATCATGATGGTGAATCAGTGTTGTGCTTTTTCTTTTCCCTTACTGGTGAACTGTGTGCGTTGTTCCAAACAAAATATTCTGTTGTGTATTGGTTTTTCTCTAAAGCACATTTAAAAGGGTGTTTCAATGTCCAAATAATCGGACACAGTTTAATTCTGCTTTCATTATTGATTCTAACTTTACTTTGCCTTTGTCTAAATACAAGATATGCAGCAGGCTTGCTTTTTTTTTATTCACTGTTTTCTTTGTATCTCATAATTTAATTAATGTATGTGGTAAGTTTATGCATTGTTTAAAACAATTCATTTCTTGCACCTTACCATTTGGTGGTCTCCCAGAGTTATTTTAGAGCATAGCTTTATAATTCCTCTATTCATTGTTTGCAGTTTTGATCTGTCATAATCTGATTCTTGCATTTTTGTTCAGTTTTCTCATACACATTTTGTCCCATGCTTAGGACATAAAGATTTAGTATCATCGTATTTTTGGGTGGTTGTGTGGCTTTTGTCATCATTTAGGTGCCTTGGTTATCTCTTCTAAGGCCTTTGAAATTGCTCTTGTCAACTCTTTTCCTGTCTGTCAAGGTGAAGGTGAGCCAGATTGCGCCTTGGGTGTCTGAATTGCAATCCTGGGTGTTACTGTAGAACAGATCGCCTCCCTGGGGTTCTTTATGTACCAATTGTGTCCAGCCTTACAGAGTTATAGGGAGGATCAGTTGAAAGAGTGAGTGTGAAAGTGCTTTGTGTGCAAGAAGGTGTCACCATCATCACCACCCAACTGCCAGACTCTTTGGCGTTGAATGTGGCCCCTGGAGGCCAGAGTGTTGTGTTTTGACTGCTAACGCTTTTGGTGTTTAGCAGTATTCTTCCTACTTCTCTTTCATGTTATAATACACCATCCTAAGTTTGTTTGCATTGTATTGGCAGCTAACCAGGACTAATTCTAACATTTATGATATTTTTAGCTGAAATACTTTTCCCAAAACTGATTTCATTTTGTCTCTCATTCAGTCATTTTATTAACTGTGTAAACCCTTCCGGGGTCAGAAGGAAGGCTGTCCTCTCCTTTCTCTCTCTCTTCCCCTTCTCCCTTTACTACTCTCAAGTCCTGTTCTACCACAGAGTCTTCACAGCCTTTATCTAATGAATGACTGTTTTTACTGTCATTGTCCTTGTCTTTTTATTGTATTCCTAATCTGCTTATCTCTAGCAGGCGTATTTTTGGCATTCAGGAATCTGTGCTACTTCCTTTTCCTTTCTGGATCTGTGGGGCTCCATTCATGGGATGTTCCAGGCTCTCAGATCTTCTGCTCCTCACCTCACTTGACCCATTACCAGCCTTGTGGCCTCTCTTCCCTGTCCTTGTCCTGGGTACATCCCCATAAGCTGCCTCACCTTCGCCAGCAGAGAGCCAGTCACTGTCCACCATCCTCAGCCTCCCTCTGTTTATCAATGACCTCTCTCTTCTTGAGAGCCTGTCTTTGCCAGAGTGTAGGGACTAGGGAAGTAGGTGTTTGCAAGTCCCACATCAAGGGTTTCTCCCAGGAGCCAGGAGGAGGCTCAAGTTGTTCTTGTTCCCTTATAGCCTCCATGTGCTCGAGGAGACTGGGATGAGCCAGGGTGGGCTGGTCAACTTCTGGGTTTCTGGCTCCCTGTAGCACCTGGCCTGCTCTGATGGTTTGGGTTGCCACCAAGCATCTACAGACTTGTAATTTACCCCCCAGTTTGTTGGCATCAGTGCACAGATTCTTTCCTGCAGCCATTACTTCTGAGCTTCTTCATTTTTAGCATTGCTCTTGGCAAGAACTTCGAGCCCACTTGTTGCTTTTGCAGCTTCCCCGAGACCGTTTGGTTGTTCCTTTAGTTCCTTCTTGTTTCAAAATGTGTGTGCTAGTTATGTCTCACCAAAAACCATATGTGCCGGTTTGGATGTATTATATCCCCCAAAACACCATGTTCTTTGATGCAGTCTTGTGGGGGCAGATGTATTAGTGTTGATTAGGTTGGAAGCTTTTGACTGAGTGTTTCCATGGAGATGTGACCCACCCAACTGTGAGTGACACCTTTGGTTTGGGTGTGACCTCTCCATTGAATGTTTCCATGGGGGTGTGGCCCCACCCATTCAGTGTGGGCCTTGATTTAATCACCTGGAGTCATATAAAAGAGTTCACAGACTCTATAATTTTTAATTTTGACAATCATGTTTTTAATTTGAAAGAGGTCTTTCTCTCATTGCTTCTTTGGAATAGTGATCTGTTCTTGTTGCATTATCTTCTGAAATCTCCCAAAGATTACTGATAAAATATATTTTATGGGGTCTTCTCTTCCTTGAATTAAATGTTTCGTCCAAAAAAAAAAGAGTTCACAGATAGAAGGCCCAGAGCAGCTAATTTTGGAGAGCAACTGCAGTTTAGAGAAACATTTTGAAGATGGCTGACAGTTGAAAGCTGACACTGACATTTTGGAGAATGTCTTTGTGGAACACAACGTGGGAGCAAACAGATGCCAGCCACATGCTTCCCAGCTAACAGAGGTTTTCTGGATGCCAATGGCTTTTCTCTAGTGAAGGTGTCTCGAGTGGTGCCTTACCTTGGACACTTTATGGCCTTAAGACTGTAACTTTGTAACCAAATAAACCCCCTTCATAAAAGCCAATCCATTTCTGGTGTTTTGCAAAATGGCAGCATTAGCAAACTGGAACACCATATTCTTTAATGCAATCTTGTGGGGGCAGACATGTTAGTGTTCATTAGGTCGGAATCCTTTGATTGAGTGTTTCCGTGGAGATGTAACTCAACCAACTGTGGATGAACTGTTTGATTAAATTATTTTCATGGAGATGTGGACCCCACCCACTCAAGGTGGGTCTTGATTTAATCACTGGAGTCCTATAAAAGAGCTCACAAACAGAAGGACCTCATTGCAGCTGAGAGAGACCTTTTGGAGATGGTTGCTGAAAGCAGATTTTTGCTGACACTTTGGAGATGGTAGCCCAGTGTTTGTTCTGGAGACGCTAAGAGAGGACAAAATGCCACAAAAGCAATATTTTGAAGAATGCACAGGAGCTGAGAGAGGAGCTGGAACACAACCGGGGATCAGCAGATGCCAGCCATGTGCCTTCCCAGCTAACAGGTTTTCTGGATGCCATTGGCCTTCCTTCAGTGAAGGTATACTTGTGTTGATTCCTTAATTTGGACATTTTCATGACCTTCAGACTGTAATTTGTAACCAAATAAGCCCCCTTTATAATAGCCAATCCATTTCTGGTATTTTGCATAAGCAAACCGGAACAGTGTGGTTCTTGTTTTACTTGTTGCTTCAAGAAGACACCCTCACCATCACCCCAGGAATCTCTGCCTAACTATTAAAGGAAAGGCTTGGGTTCCCACAGGCCATGGATTCATGAATCTATTTTTAAACCTCCTCTGTGTCTTCCCCTATTTTAACTTTTGTGACTTAATTGAATAGACATTTATTGACTGCCTAATAAATGGGGTTTACAGTCTGCAGGAGGAAGATTCTTCCACGATTAACCTACGTCAGCCAGTGTTGACCAACTGATAGGAATGAGTTGAGTTGGGGAGAAGAGCTGTAAATTCTGCTCTGTAGGGTCAGGAAAGACCTAGCGAGTGGTAACGTTAGAACTCCACTCTGGTGTGGCTCTTGTCCAACTTACAAAATCTTTTTTTTTTTTTATTAGAGAAGTTGTGGGTTTACAGTACAGTCATGCATAAAATACAGGGTTCCTATGTACCACCCTATCATTAGCACTTTGCAAGGGTGTACACAGAGCATTTGTTCCAAATGATTATAGCACATCTTTATGATTGTACTGTGAACTGTAGTCCACAGTTTAAACTTAAGGTTCCCTGTTTGTGTAGCACACTTCCATGGATTGTTTTTAAATTTTATTCTATTGCCATATATACAACCTGACATTTCCCATAAGGAAAATCTTACCAAGGTGTCCCTGCCCAGCCTTGTGTGTGTTGCTGGATCCAGTTGCCAGCCCACATCTCCGAAGGTTTAAGCCTGGTTGAAAGCATTGTATAGTCCAGCCCTTCATTTAACAATTTTCTCTTCAACCAAAAAGGGTTGAACCAATATAAAAATATAAGAGGTGTCATGGCGACCTGGTGGCTCATCCACCTCAATGTTTTACCACCAACAGCATCAAGAGGTATTGTGAAAAGGCTGGTAATTGCCTTCCTGGACCGCAGCCTCCATCCCAGCACAAGGAAAACCTTCTTATCCAGAAGCATTCTACCCTGGATAATGAACCAACTGTCGTTAAATACAGTGCATCCTCCTTAAAACCATCAGATTCTCCCAGGACTTAGGGAAACAAGTCATCCCACGGTGGTTTCTGGGGAGCGCTTTACTTTGGCCTGAAATATAAAAGGCTGGTGCTTGAAGGCAAACACAAACAAACCCCCTGTTGTTGGGCTGCCTCGTTGGACTGATGGGTCCCTGCAACCAGCTGTCTTTAATTTTGCAGTTCATTGTTCATGGATTTAATTATCCAATTGCTGGCTTCTCTCCCCAAGAATCATGTTTATCTTGATTCTGTTCGGACTAAACACAAATAAGCAATGAAGTCTTCGGGGTTTGCTGGGCTATGTTTAGATGTCGAGTGCACTGTGCATGCAGGCCTTTTAACGGTGCAGCCTCTCCCCTCTTGGTAGACGCATGGGCACCCTGCAATCTTTAGGCATGAAAAAGAAAATAATTTTTGTAAATGAGAGTTTTCAAACTAACCCATGACCAGGTATAAACCTTACAAGTTTTTCAACTTCCATTCTGCCCAGAAATCATTTTGCAAATGTGTCTACATTCCGAGTGTGTCATCTTGATGTTTTCAAACTTCTGCTTTTTCTGCTTCTCCTAGGACTTGAGTTTATCATATTTCAGCCCTGAAGAAACTTGGGTGGGTGTAAGACCTAGAAAGAGCTCAGTTCTAGAAACTGGAAGCATCTGCTTTCTACTCTGCCTCATGCCTGGGGAAGTCAGTGGTGCACACAGGCACTCATTTCTTATTTACAGTTTTCCTCCTATAAAATGATTCCCCAAAGGAAGCCCATGAGCCTCCCCTACAAGAGGGCTTTTTTAGCCCTGTGGTCAACATAGCATGCTCACAGGCCATGAAGGGCAAGAAACTAGAGTTAGGGCGACCAGATACTCACATTCTACACGTGTACACACCACACAGCATGCATGTGCACACACAGACCACGGACATGCAGATGCATACACACTCTATGCCTCACACATAACACATGCATACACACCCACATGCACACACCACATGCATGTGTCCACACACACATACACACATTACACAGGCACACATGCACACAGCATGCACACACACACACCATGCATGCACACACACACCACATGCACACAAAACATACTGTACACACATGTACACACACAACACACGTACATGTGTGCACATGCAATCACATGCATACATCATACACAGGCACACATGCACACACCATGCATGCACACATGCACCACATGCACACACCACATATACACACATGTACACACATGACACACACGTGTGCTCATGCACATCACATGCACACATATGCACGCACCACACACGTGCACACACATCCATTCACACACTCTCATGCACACCCCTTTCTTCTGTGCACCTCAATTCCTGACAAAATGGTTTACACACAGCAGGACTCAGGAGAAATTTACCAAATGTCTGAACAGAGAAGTTGAGCGAGATGGCATACTGCTATATAATGGGATGGCAACAAGTGCCCCGCTGGGAGAAGAGCATCTGGGTGAGGAAAGCTGTCCTTGAGCCCTGGTCTGCAAGAATAATAGGATTTAGGCAGGAGGGAAGGGCTATGAATTCCAGGAGAGAGGAAACCTGAGCAGGGTGCAGAGGCCAGAGGGTTTTTTTTCCCCTTAATCGTGGACAGAATGGGAAGACAGAGAGCAGCCCCACCTAGTTTACTGACCTCATGACAGCCACCATCGAAAAAAGGCCAGTTCTTAAGCTTGGGACTAAGCTTTGGCAAAATCTCCCTTAGCCCCAGACCCAACCGACATTCCCATTGCCCACTGCATGCTCCTATCTCAGCCCCTTCCACATTCCACAGGAGCAACCGCACCCAGCGGCGAGGCTATGCCCTCCAGGCCCCCCGCACCTTGGAGGGGATTTCAGAGTTGGGTCATCCATTCACCGAGAGCACCCTGGTTCTTTATGAACCGAAATCTCGTTGGCGGTTTCAGCTCCACCTTGGGTCTCCTGCTCCAAGAGTGTGCCCCATGCCCCATTTCCTTTTCTTTTTTTTTTATGCAATTTTATTGAGATATTTTCACATACCATACAGTTATCCAAAGTGTACAAATCAGTAGTTCCCAGTAGCATCTTACAGTTGCACATTCTTCACCACAATCCATTTGTTTTGTATTTTTTTAATAGAATACATATAATATGCGGAATATAATACATAGAAGTGATACCTTTACAAGTGCAATTTAACAAGTAGTTAGAGAGCAGATTTCAAAGAATATTATGGGTTACAGTTCCACAGTTTCAGTTATTTCCTTATTGTGAAATATAACATATATGCAAAAAGGTGATAACATTCAAAGTACAATTAAACGAGTAGTTATACAGGGAATTTCCAAGAATGTTACGGTTGCAGTACCATAGTTTCCGTTTTTTAACATTTTCATTACCAAAAAAAAAAAAGAATAAAAAGAAAAAGGGAAGTTAAAAAGAACACACAGAACAACCCATTCCCCCCATCCCCTCCTCCCCCAATTATTCATTTACTTTTTGTCCCCATTTTTCTATTCATGTGTCCATATACTGCATAAAGGGAGTGTGAGCCACGAAGTTTTCACAATCACATGGTCGTACCGCATAAGCTACAGTTCAACAGTTTCAGGTATTTCCTTTTCCTATTCTAATACACTAAAAACTAAAAAGGGATATCTATATAATGCATAAGAATGCCCTCCAGAATGACCTCTTGACTCTATCTGAAATCTCTCAGCCAATGAAACATTTTTTGTTTCATTTTTCTTCCCCCTTTTGGTCAAGAAGATGTTCTCAATCTCACAATGCCAGGTCCAGGCTCATCCCTGGGAGTCATGTCCCATGTTGCCAGGGAGATTTACACCCCTGGGAGTCATGTCCCACATAGTGGGGAGGGCAGTGGGGCATTGAGTTTGCCTGCAGAGTTGGCATAGAGAGGGAGGCCACATCCACACAACAAAGAAGTTCTCTGGGGTTGACTCATAGGCCCAGTTATAAGTAGGCTTGGCCTCTTCTTTGCAGTAACAAGCTTCATAAGGGCAAGCCCCAAGATCGAGGGCTCAGCCTTCCAAGCTGGTGGTCCCCAGTGCTTGCAAGAGTATCAGGAATTCCCCAGGTGGGGAAGTTTAATATTTCCACATTTTCCCCCAGTCCCTCAATGTGCCCTGTTTTCTTTTATCCAGAACAAATTGTTATCCCCTTGAACCAGCTGCTAACAGAAATGCAGACAGCGTCTCAGTTTAAATGATCTAGACCAGGAGATCGTGGGGAGGTGGGGAGACATGAAGGTGGGTGAGTGGGGTGGAGGCAGAGGGTAAAGGTGAAAGTCCACCAGGGGAAGAAGTTCAGGTGTTCGGCTCCAAGTGTGGTGGGGAGGCCAGGAGGAGGTGCCTGGGGGTTTTGAGCAGATCTGGATGTTTTAAGATGCCCGATCTGATTAGAGGTGTGCAGAATGGATGGAGTACAGGTCCCAGAGGCTTGAAACTCTTTAACACATACATTTCTTTAGTGTCTGCTGTGTGCTGGGCATGATGTGGCACTGAGGAGGCCACCAGACCGCACTGGAGGCATGCACAGTTGGATACTGGGGCCACGAGGACAGCCACACTGCCAGCCTCTGCAGAGGAGGCAACCCTGGGGCTGAGTGGAGGCAGTGCCAAATCAGTGGGGAGTCGAGCCGGTCAGAGCCTGAGAAGGTATCCACCCCCACTGCCAACTTGCCCAAGGCCCCCTGTGGAGTTAGTGACGCCGAAGCAGAGCCCCTGCTCCTTCTGCAGTTGAGGCGGCAGCTCTGGACTCAGAGGACACACCGAGGACGTGTCAACTTGCCATTCTGTAAGGACAGCAAACTTAAGCTGGTCTGTGTTGGAAGCCTGGAGCTCATCTAGTCCATCTACATAATTGGCTCATGTAGCAGTAAACAGAGATTCTTTTCCGTTGTTTCGATAGTGGTGCAGAGGTTTATCTATAAGACATTCAATAGGCACCTAAGATTCGTTGTTTAAAATCAAAACCCAACCAGCCTCCTTTCCCTCCTGTCTTCAGATGCCATTTCAGTTCAGGATCTGAACCACTGCAGTATTTAATGTCCGTATGGCCGCACAGGGTGAGTGGAGAGAGTCATGTTACATTCTGAACACCTTGGCTTTGTGTCCAGCTGTCCAGTCCTGGGCCCCAGGGACCTGGGTGCATCTCAGGGACCCCAGGAAGGAAGGCAGCCAGGCCCCGAAGAGGGTCTTCTTTGGCTTGACCTCGAGAAGACCCACATGCTGACCTTTCTCTTGAACTGTTCTTGAATTGACTCTATCGTGCTCATCCCAAGGCTGCCAAAGGGATCTCCCCCTCGGCCCCTTGGGAGGCCACAGTTCACCACAGAGAGAATTCAGAAGTGACTGGACATCACCTGGTCCAAACCACTTACTTACCAGATTAAAACCGACAAAAACAAGGTAAAGAGTGACACAATTATGACTTACAGAAGGGCTAGGAAGAACCCTTTGTGGCTGGGTTTGAATTGGAGGAATCGCAATGCACTCGTTTTAAAGACATAGCTGTGTCTGATGAATGGGCCCAAAGCAAGGACATCCCAGCAGCCATGAGCACACCCAACTCCCAGATCATGGTTTCTAAATACCCTCTTTCACTAAAGGGAATCAGCTGATTCCAGAGCTGGAGCTTGGAGAGTACAAGGGAAGACTGGTACAACTTGCTTTGCCAGGAAGCAAGGACGTGCCCCACAACTGTTAAGGATTTATCAAAGGAGCCCAGGAGCCAGCTTGATGCATCTTCCACTGGCCAAATTGGGGATAACTTGAGCCTCAAAAGGAATCATGGTAATAATACTTTGAATTAGAAAAACAATCTGTGAGTCCATTGTGATAAATGGGGGGAGGGAAATCCCTTCTGTACAGAAGAATGCCAGGTGATATCTGTAGAGGGGAATTTACTTTTTAGAGAACTTCCCACTTTGCAACCACTGATGTACTGATTGATTGATTCAAGCCAGGATTAAGAATGGATGCTGAACCCAGTTACTGGATGAAATCATATAGGAAACAGGATATTTGCTCAGTCTCAGAATATCATCCCCACAGACCAGTTATTAATAACAAAAAGTCGAATGTACCTTTGCATAAGAGAGTCCACTAAACCAAGTGATCACAATTGGCCCCACCATTAAGGGGATAACTTGATAGCAGGCGCCCCGTGGGGTGAGATACAATGGGACAGACTCAACGTTGGGTGGGATTTTTGCCAAAGATGTTTACCATGAATCTAAACTTTAGGAAACAATCAGGTACATTCAGATTGTGGGGTATTGTCCAAGACAACTGGACTGCCTTCTAAAGGGCAATGACAGTAGTGGCATAGAAAGGCTTGAGGACTCTTATAGATTAAAGAAAAGTAAGGAGACCTGACAACCGAATGCAACAGGTGACTCGTGACTAGATCCCAGATAGCGCCACAGGGTAGTTATAAAAGACATTTCGGGGACAATTGGGAATGCTTGAACATGGACCATAAATTCAGTAACACTGTGTCAATGCTACAAAAATTATATGGTTGTTTTGTGAGAAAATATTCTTGTTCTCCAGAGAGAGATGCTGAGGTATTTAGGGGTGAAGTTTCACAATGTCCATAATTTACTTCCTGTTGACTCAGCAAAAAATAAAAAGTGTGTGCTTTGTATGCTGTGAGTAGAGAGGAGAGAAACCAAATGTGGCTCCATATTAGCCACTGGTGAATTTCTAGGGGAAGAATATATGGGGATTCCTTGCATACTAGTTCAGCTTTACAGCAGTTGAGAAAATTTTCAAAATAAAACATTGGAGGATAAAAAGTAATCACAATAAAACAGGTCCAGAGGAAGAGAGTAACTAGCTTAAAATAACCAGCTGAGACTAAAACTCCATTCTCTTGATCCCAAATCCAGGATGCCGTCACCTGTCCCTCTTCATCCAGACAAATGGAGAGACAGAGACAGAGGCCAAAAGAGTGGACAGACAGACAGACAGAGAGGTAGAGACACGGTCCATCATACCCCCATTTCCAAGACTAGATAGAGCTTTGGGGGTTGTAGGCGCAGCCTTTGCAAAACTGGGGACTTAGCTAAGGAGGAAATAAAGATGAGACGCGCGCGCCTTCTAGCGGCCAGATGAGGAACTCTCTCCGCGGAGGCCGATTGCCAGGGCGACCTTACCCGACGGGGTCGCTGTCTTTCCCGCAGTCCCCGCCAGGTTGTTATATTTTCCCATTTGCGAAGCACTAATTCTTGTTTATATTTCTGCTTCTCTAATTTTCCGATGTGGATTTCCAGTTGCGTTGGGGAAACCAACCAAAGAGCAGACTTCCTCCCCCAGAAACCTAAAGGAGCCAAAAAGTCCCTGCTGATTGAGAAGAAAGGAAGATATCCTGCTCGTGTGTATTTAACCACCCCATGCCTGCAAACTGCTGGCCTTTCTGTCCCTTTGGCAAGCAGCCCGCCCACGAGGCACCAAATGCGCCGCTTGTCCCGCGCAGCCGCTCTCTTCGCTGGGAAGAGAACCCCAAAAGGAAGGCAGGAGACCCAGGTGTGGGTCTGCAGCCGCCTTCTCCAGCCTGGCTGAGGCCCCTCCAAGCTTGCGGGTGTCCTCCTCTGTACACGGGGGTGTCGCCGCTCGGGTGGGGCTTGAGAAGCTTGGTAAGGGGGCGGGGCTCAGCCGCTTGCTCCCCCTGGAGGCTGGAAGGTGAATTGCAGGAACCGTGCGGCGATTACCTGTGAGACTCAGGTAGGTATAGGAATAGGTAGCTCCCCTGTGCCGGCCACTGCGACAGGTGAAGAGAGAACAAGATGGGCATGGTCTCCGATATCTTGGGACCTCCAACTGAGACAGCTGGGCAGACACACTTGGATAAATAACTGCTTCATTCCCATCCCCTGTTGGCCCTGGACTTACGTCCACGTGTGCTTCTCTCTTCTCTCCACCTTCCAGGCGCTTCGTGTGAAGTGGTCCCATCTCAAGTTGCCCTGGGTGGATCTTGACTGGCTGATCGACATCTCCTGCCAGATCACCGAGCTGGACCTTTCTGCCAACTGCCTGTCTTCCCTCCCCTCCGTCATTCCCTGGGGGCTGATCAATCTCCGGAAGCTGAACCTCTCAGACAACCACTTAGGGGAGCTGCCCGGGGTGCAGTCATCAGACGAAATCATCTGTTCCAGGTGGGTCTCACCAAGCGCAGGTCCCCAGAGTGGCCCAGCAGGGCTCCCTGGCTGTATCTTGTGTTTTCAAAAATAAATGTTCTAACTCAATTGGAGAAGGAAGTTCTCCCTGCCAGCATGCAAGCTTAGGGGAGCAAGGTCACTATCTCCTTTTCAGATGAACACAGAGAGATCTGGGGTGGGGTAGAGGGGCCGGTCTGGCCCAAGGCTGTGCTGCTCACTCACGGCCGAGTGGAACTTGCCTTGTCCGAGATGCCCACTCGTGGTCCTGCACCCAGGAATCAGAGCAGGAGGTGGAAAGCTTTCCAGGGCCAGTGGTGGCAGTGGAGCCAGGGACACCAACACCCTCTCCATCTCCTGGGGAGAAGACAAAGTGAGAAGTCTTCTTGGAGAAAGGGCTAACTCTGTAGGATCTGGCAGCAGGTGGGCAGTGTGGGCGCATCCTGCCACATTTTGCAGGAGATCTCGGGAAGGGGCCTCAGGTTGCATGGCAGGGGAAGGGCCTTACCTTCATTGATTGATTTCTGAGATACACAAGCAAGGCATCATTCTGTAAAGGACTTGAGCTGATTTTAAAAGCTCAGGTTCTAAGTGAAGAGAGAGGAGTGTTGGAAAGTGCTTGAGGGTCAGCAGTGACGTTAAGATTTTAAAGTCAAAATCTTAAAAAGCAAGTGCCCTCCAAGAGGGTTTTCCTAATCTGGGTGGGATGGATGGGTTGCAAGGTTCTGCAAGATCAAAGTCACTGCCCAGCCACCTCTCCAGAGCCTTGGGAACCTGCTGATTGTGCTTTCACATAAATAAGAGGTTTTCAGTCCTGATTCATTGGCAAGATCAGGCCCATCCATGAGACATTGTCTATGCTTCAGTCTTCCTGGATTTGATTTTCTTTTATCTAGACAGCACACGGTAACAGTTCATCAAATGAATAAAAATCACAACATGCTCCATTTTCAATGCACGCTACTTGGCCTTGTGCCAAGAGGAGAAGAAAAAATATCTCTCTGTGTTTATAGACAAATATTTGAAAGTGGTGCTTTACCTCTTTCTTCTGACGACTTGACTTCCTTCTTCCCCAACCACAGGCTACTTGAGATTGACATCTCTAGCAACAAACTGTCCCATCTCCCACCAGGATTTCTGCACCTCTCAAAACTTCAAAAACTGACAGCTTCAAAAAATTATTTAGAAAAATTATTCGAAGAAGACAGTGGTATGCTTTCTCTCCCATAACCTGAGTTAATTTGACATTTTCTTCATGGTAGAAATATGTTTACTAATTAATACCTTTCTCCTCCCAGCCACGAACTGGATTGGTTTGCGGAAACTACAGGAACTTGATTTATCTGACAATAAATTGACAGAGCTCCCAATGCTGTTCCTTCATTCTTTCAAGTCGCTCAGTTGTCTGAATGTCTCCAGAAACAACTTGAAAGTGTTTCCGGATCCCTGGGCCTGCCCCTTGGTTAGTATCTGTTCTAGTTTGCTAATGCTGCCAGAATGCAAAATACCAGAAATGGACTGGCTTTTAGAAAAGGGGGTTTTTTTGGTTACACAGTTACTGTCTTAAGGCCATAAAGTGTCCAAGGTAACATGTCAACAATCGAGTACCTTCACTGGAGGATGGCCAATGGCATCCGGAAAACCTCTGTTAGCTGGGAAGGCATGTGGCTGGTGTCAGCTCTGGAGTTCTAGTTTCAAAATGGCTTTCTCCCAGGACATTCCTCTCTAGGCTTCAGCTTCTCTCCAGAATGTCACTTTCAGTTGCTCTTGGGGCGTTTGTCCTCTCTTAGCTTCTCCGGAGCAAAAGTCTGCTTTCAAAGGCCGTCTCCAAAATGTCTCTGTAAGCTGCACTTTCTCTCTCAGCTCCTGTGCATTCTTCAAAGTGTCCCTCTTGGCTGTAGCAAGCTTGCTCCTTCTGTCTGAGCTTATATAGTGCTCCAGTAAACTAATCAAGGTCCATGCTGAACAGGTGGGGCCACACCTCCATGGAAAGTATCCAATCAGAATTATCACCCACAGTTGGGTGGGGCGCATTTCCACGGAAACAACCCAATCCAAACTTTCCAACTTATTCAACACTAATACGTCTGCCCCCACAAGATTGCATCAAAGAACATGGCTTTTCCTGGGGGACACAATACATACAAATCTATACAGTATCATACAGAAAAATAACGAAAATTGCAGCCTGCTCTGCTGCTGTGTTAACCCCACAGAGTTCTCTTGTCTACGTCGTCTCGTCTCGTCTCCTGCGCAGTGTAGGCAGGTGGGAGGTGAACATCTGTCAGTCCGCAGACAGCAGGGTTAGGGGTCTCAACAGGTAACGCAGCTCAAAGCCAGCCCACCTGGCCCCAGGCTCAAGATTTCACCTGGCAACACCCACAGACACACACAGCTTCCGGCAGTTAGGGCTTGTGTCGCTGGCACAGGACGAGTTCTGTCCTAAAGGAGGGGCTTCAGTTATTTTAGGACAACTGTAACATAAGAATAAGGGAAAGAAGAGGAAATGATGTGCATTCAGGGCACTGCCAGTTAAACGGGCTTTTTTGTTTACTTGTTTCTTGGAAACTGTTAAAACAGATGGAACAACATAAAGAATGTTTGTGTTCTCTCGCTGTTGGTTTGAAACCTGGAAATTCTCCATCTCTAGAATTAGCATTTCCAGTCTGACCGTATGTGTGTGGGAAACTGGCTCCTCTCTAGAGCAGGGTCCTGAATTGTTCTATTATTTCCCAGGACAATGTGCCGGATGTTCTGGAATAAAGGAAAAGGACTATGAGGTGCCTTTGTCTGTCGTCAGGAAACTCCCTTCCAGTGCCTTCCTTGGAGCAGGGATCAGAAAAACCAGGACACAGAGTTTCTAGCCTCTTAATTAACACTAAATCTTACTCGTCGTGAAACCTTCTTTTAATGTCCAATTCAGAAACTTTTGCTTTATTCGGCATCACGTAGCCTTAAAAGAGCTCGTTCGTTTCTCATTCTCTTTGTCCTCACATTTCTAGAAATGTTGCAAAGCATCCAAAAATGCCCTGCAGTCTCTGCCAGACAAAATGGCTGTGTTCTGGAAAACTCACCTGAAGGACGTGGATTTTTCAGAAAACGCACTAAAAGAAGTTCCCCTGGGACTTTTTCAGCTTGATGTAAGTCTGCTCTTGCTTACTTTCTCCCTTTCGGCTTTTGGGAGAAAATCACTCCAGACTGCTGTGAAATCAGTGTGCTTCTGAGACAGATAGAGAAGGGCTGTCTTATCATATTAAGTTAAAAGGGAGGTCTAGTAATTTATACCCGTGCTATGATTTTGACTGTTAAAAGTACACGTGGTTGTAAGCAAAGATTGGAAGGAAATGTACAAAATGAAAACAGGTGTATGGGGGTGGTGGGGCAATGGGATTTTATCCCCAAGGCTTTAATGTTGAAAATTTTAAGCACAGCAAAGCCCCCACCCCCTCCCCTTTGTCCTTACCCTCCCTGGCTCCATCCCTCGTGGCTCCTGGCTGGGCCCAGTTGATGAACCCAGGGGAGTGCTGTAGGGGGGACGTAGTGACCTGTTTTCTTGCCCCCAGTGTTCCCCTGGGCACACCTTTTCCCCTTGCAATGTGTCTGTCCTGGACTCTTTCTTTGCCCTGAGTGTGCCCAGGTGTTCTGGTTTGCTAATTCTGCCCGTTATGCAAAATACCAGAAATGGATTGGCTTTTTAAAGGTGGTATATTTGGTTACACAGTTACAATCGTAAGGCCATAAAGTGTCCAAGGTAATGCATCAACAATTGGGTACCTTCACTGGAGAAAGGCCAATGGCGTCCGGAAAACCTCTGTTAGCTAGGAAGGCACGTGGCTGGTGTCTGCTGATCCTGGGTTGTGTTCCAGCTCCTCTCTCAGTCCCTGTGCATTCTTCAAAATGTTGCTCTTGGGGCATTTGTCCTCTCTTAGCTTCTCTGGAGCAAAAGTCTGCTTTCAACGGCAGTCTTCAAAAATGTCTGTCTCAGCTGCAGCTCCTCTCCAAAATGTCACTCTCAGTTGCTCTCCAAAATGTCACTCACAGCTGCTCTGCATGTGGACCTGTGTGGCTCTTTTTACAGTACTCCAGTGATCCAATAAAGACCCTTCCTAAATTGGTGGGCAACACCCCCATGGAAATACTCCAGTGACAGGTCTTGCCCACAGTTGATTGAATCACATCTCCCTGGAAACACTGAACCAATAGGTTTCAACCTAATCAACACTAATAAGCCTGCCCCCACAAGATTGCATCAAAGATAATGGTTTTTTGGGGGACATAATACATCAAACCAGCACACCAGGCCACCATGGCTTGGGGTCCCCACCTCCCCAAGCTATCTTATAGAAATCGCTGAACAGTGAACCAGCCCTTGGTGGAGAGCTGGCGACAGACCCAGGCAGTGGGCGTTGGGGGCTGAGGCCTGAGTGCCCACCACGGAGCCCTGGTGTGCCCCGATGCCTTCAGAAAACACTCATCGGTCCCCTGTTCTGGGGCTGGCCCTGAGCCCGTAGCGATGAATTTGATCCATGTTCTGCATTTTTTGCATTGGGGGGTTCCCAAGTGCACAGGTGGAAAACAGAGACAGGTGTGCAAACAACCCAAGGTAACAAAGCACCCCCCACCCCACCCCAGCTTCAGCCCCCAGGCTGGGGTGGGTACCCAGGCGCTGGGGAAAAGGCCCTTTCCTGAATTTACTTCCAAGGAGCTTTCTAACCCCCAGGAATCCAAGTTCTGCACCTCTGCTCTCTCTACCTCAGTGCAGATAAACAGCCCCTGAACCCCACAGAGAGAGGCCCTAAGCTCACGGCCCCCGCCCCAGCTCCATGCTTGGAGGAGAGCCCCCCTCAGTTGCCTGCCTTGAATCTGTGTTCTCTTACTTCACCCTCCACCTCGCAGACTTAGCTTTCAGGTTTCCATGGTGGCACAGAAACAGCAAACCAGGAGGGAAAGCACCTTGTCCCAGGCCTCACCACTCTGGAGTTGAGGGGCAAGGGAAATCACTGAGGGGGCATGTGCCCATCAAGGGGCCAGTTGGGGGGATTTGGGGAAGAACTTGCACCTGCCAAGGGGCTAGGAGTGCAGGGGAAGCCCATGTCCCCCTGGGGCCTGGACCGTGGCAGAGCCTCAATAAAAAGGCAGTGGACAGGCTGGCTGGAGGTGGCACCCAAGGCAGACAGGGGTCAGCCACCTTCGACCAGGGAGACAGGAGCCATGCAGACAGCAGAGTTTAATGTCAGGCATCAAAAGCCTGTTCACCTGCCCAAGGGGGGACAGTCAGTGGCAGTGCCCCGAGTCATCAAAGAAAGGGTTACCTGTATTCTTGTTAAAGAAAAATGTGTCAGAATCCCAAGGGAAAGCCTTGGTGGGGAGGCCTTGTCCCCGAGTCTCCAGGGTCTGGCCTTATGGTCCCTGGGACGGATGTGGTCCATTGGTCCAGTCCCAAGGGTGACTGAGGGGTCACCCTGCCCCACCCAGGACCCCCACCCAGGCCCTCGAGGTCACTGGAAGGGGGTGCGCCCAGCATCCTCTGCGACCATCAGAGTCGTTCCTAGGAGAGGCCCACGGAGAACTGTCCCTCTCAAGAATCCTTAAAATCAAGAAGGACTGGACTCCAGTCTAGGATAACTACCCCTCGTTGATTTCCAGGGGAAGATTAATACCTGCTATAGGTAAATTGCTACCTCTTGCTTTTCTTATATAATTGAGTGCATTTTAAGAGACTTTGGAACCCCCTATACCATTGGAATCTTTGTGAAGGTGAGTCTGTTCTAAGAATTTGGCAAGCTGACTTTTCCTCCCGTTTGTACTTGATGCCACCTCTGCCTCTCTCCTTCAGACCCTGATGTTCCTGAAGTTACAGGGAAACCAGCTGGTGACACTTCCACCTCACTCTAAGTGGACCTGTAGGCAACTCAAAACGCTGGATCTCTCCAGAAACCAACTTGGGAAGTAAGCAGAGGTGCCCTGGCTCCCTGGCGAGTTCTGCCATGTGCTTGTGAACACATCCTGGGGACCCTCGGGGTGGTGTCTTTCCAGTTCTAACTTTTAAAGACTCCTGTAGAATCTGGGCTCTAACTTCTGTTCAGAAGTTTTTGCTAGTGACTAACAAAAATGGAGATAGATGCGATAACATACCTAAGAGTAAACCCGCAGAGCCTTCCAATAAAATATGAAAAAGTGGGGATGGGGTCCCCGTTGGTCCTTTGGGAACCAGCCATCCCAGTTCATTTGCTGAAGGCTGTGCCTGTAGCGTCTCAGGAACGGATGCCCCAAAGAGAGCATCCCTCCCTGAACGGGGCAAGCGTAACACCCTCTGGAATGCACCATTGGAAAGTGCTGTTACACACCTACCTGAAATGGAAAAAGCTCAAGAATGGAAACCACCAGTCATGCCCAAGTTAGGTCATCATCTTTAAATGTTGGTCATTTTTTTCCAAGAGACTTTTAGAGCACTGGAGTTGCAGTGAGCAAGCAGCGGCTGTCTGCCCTGACATAAGCCGCTGATGGAATTTTCTCCCTGCTTTCTGGATGCGTTGGCATTATACCATGGCAGCCAAATTAGTAATGTCTTTCTCATGCTTTCTTTTTGACGCCCCTCCCTTTCCCCACAGAAACGATGACGTGCTGAAAACAAAGCGTATTTCCTTTTTCACCACCAGAGGCCGCCAGCGTTCAGGGACTGAGTCAGGTGAGTGTGTGCGTCTAGAGATGGAGGAGTTACGCTTGTTTTCTACTCCAGCCAAGGGGGAAGGGCTCTTCTGTTGGACTTTCCCCTTCACTGCTCTATTGAACCACCAGAAATGTCCAGATGTGAGTGGAGAAACTGGAAGTGAGCTAGGTCCATCACTCACGTCTCATAGACAGCATGCAGATATATCTCAAAGCCCCCTTCCAGCCTGGAGTCCGAGGATGCTAGTGGTTACCTGTGTAGAGGATCTACAGCTCGCCAAGGGCTGCATTAGCTTCTTTACACATGTTCGAGTCTTTCCCGAATCCTCGTGACATGAGGTGTGGATCGCAGTTTCCCATTTTACAGATAAGGAAACTGAGGCTCGGAGGGGTTGATGGGCTTGCCCAAGGTCCTGTGGCTGCCCGTCCTTTCTGCCTCACTGGGGTAGCTTGTAAAGGGAACACCTGGGAACACAGCCACCCTCGCCCCTGCCGGCTCTCCAGGCTGGGCTGGGCTTCTGGAGCAGCCAAACTCATCAGAAAGAGAACTTTCCACAGTGTTTCCATACTGGCCACATGACAAGGGCAGTTCAGCAGAGAATATGTTGGCTCTCTAGGAAGACCAGTTCTTCTCAATCATTATTTTTAGTGATGTAGGAGGAAAGTCCTTCTCGTTAAACCACTTGCTCTCCTTTTTAACCTGAAGCTAAGACTTAAAAAGCCAACCACACTTGCAGAATTATCCCTCAGGATGGCTGTCACATAAAACAGGACTGAATATTTAGGTCCTTTTAAATGTATGTAACAGCACTTTCTTCTTTGTCTTAATAGATCTATGTCAACAAGTGCTCTTTTAAAAAAGAGGGTGTGAGGTAGGGATAAAAAATGCCCCAGGGACCAATACACATTTGCAGAAGGTAAACTAAATACTCTGGCTGCCTATTGAGCTTTATCATGAACTTGGGTGCATGTGTGTATACATATAATAGATGTATATATCAGTCATGCACGAGTGTGTATGTTTATATATGACTGAAAAGTAACACAGCAATGGAACAGAAAAGGGAGTCCAAAATAGACCTACGTAAATATAGGGATTTAACACATGACAAAGGTGGCATTTCGGTTTAGTGGGAAAAGGGTGTTTTATTGTTTTTTAATAACTACTGTTTAAATAAAATAGTGTTTTTAATAAATAATTGCTTATCCAGCTGGAGAAAAAACTACCCTAGAACCCCTACCTTACATCAATTACAAAATTGCCTGTGTGGGTAGCAGGTTTAAATATAAAAAGAAAATAATAGCATTTAAGAGAATGTGTATGTAATGTAATTTGAGGGGGGGTTGATGGTGGTCGTTTTAAAACTAGCTTGGAAATCCAGAAACTACCACAAAAAAAAAAAAAGAAAAAAGAAAAGATAGAAATCAGTGGCTTTTAAAAATGTCAACGCTTTGGTCAGTAAAAGGCATTCCAAACAAAGTCATGCCAACAGAGTGAGCAAAAATATTTGCAACACAAACTGTTGCAACTCAGATTGGCTTAAGTCCCTAATATCCAAAGAATTCTTACAAACTTATTAAAAAAAAAAAAAAAAAAAAAAGACAGTCCAAATAAGAAAAAAAATAGACAGCAGAGATAAAATAGTTCACAGAAGAGGAAGTCCAGACGGCCAAGAAACAAATGAAAGGGTACTTTACCACACCCTAGGGAAATGCGATTATGACTGGTCCTTTTTAAAAATGAAGGGGCTTAAGAATTTAGAAATTGAGTCCAGACACAGAGATTTCACTTGGAAGGAAAGAGAAATAAACACTTTCTGCTCTCTGGTGCCAGACGTGATGATGGGTGTGAAAAGAGTTGCTGGTATGGCTCAAAGTTGCAAGCCTTTTATGTTTGGGTTGACCAGAAGCATGTCTCCAGTTTCGCAATGCAGAACCTCCTCTAGGACACGGAGAAGTACATGGGGATGTGGAACCATCACTTAGTGGAATCAGCCACTCCTGGAAGAGGGGCTCTCTCTCCCTTGTGAACCCATCAAAGAGCAAGGTCAACCGTACACAATGAAAAATATGCTGTAGGAACATTGACCAGTGTTCTGGAAAATGATTTTGGTGGCAGCCTGCAGGAGGGTATCTGGGGAGCTCGGCTGAGTGGGCCACACCTCTTGGAAGGTTCTCTGGCAGAGGCAGACTGTGGCTTTGACATATCACAAAGCCCTCTTGATTTTTCAAATGTAGTCTAGAAAGTTGAGACCCACACCTCAAGTGAAAAAAAGTGGGGCCCCTTGTGACCCATTCCCCTTAGGAGGGCCATTCATCGTCTTACAGCTGTTGACCCATGGGTAAAGAACTACCTATAAAAGATAACTTGTTTGCCAGTGGATAGCGAAGTTCCAAGTCAATTTATGTACATCAAGTAGTCAGGTTTGTGCAGTTGGCTCGTCCAAAAATAATTTGGATGGCTGTTTTTACAGTAAAATTCAGACTGGCAGAGTCATAAATAACTTAAGGATAAATAATTACGGTTCATAAATACCTCAAGCTGTGTCTCTTCAGTCCAGGTTTTTCTAGTTTTCCTCACTGGACCAGGAGGTGTCTAACAGGTGTTGCCTCTTGTTTGCAGTGGTAATTCCTTATTCCATCTGGCTGTTACTTAAAGAGGCTTAATAAACGCCAAGGCAAAACTTTAAAATTGTAAAGCAGAGAGGCCTGGTGTTCAGAATGTGTTCTTGGGGAAGAAAGTGAGACTTTCTTGGTACTGATTTCTTTAATGAATATGTGAATCAGAGCAGGCTAAGGTTGACCATCCCTTTTCATTGAGGACGGGGAGGGGAGGAGAGCAGAGGGGAGGGGAGGGGAGGGGAACCTCTGTGAACATTTTTTCATGGAACAAGGTCCAATGCAGAGCCATCTTGAAAAGTCTGCTGCACCTTCATTCCATCAGGTTCACTGCAGTGAATCCATTTACACCCTGTGCCATAGCTGGGAAGAGTTTCCAGGAGCCAGTTTTGGTATTCTGTTATCGTCCCTTCCAGAACATTCTGTGAGGCCAGGTTACGCTATTACCATTGACGGCACAGCCACATCTCTGGAGAAAAGCCAGCACTCGGGAGGAACTGTGATGAAAGGCAATGGAACATTGCTTGAGCCCAACAAAAGAACCTGGGCTTTTCTATCTTTCGTCCTTGGCAGTGGGAACCCGAGCAGGAGAGCTTGGAGGCCTCCGTTTTATCTTGAGTTCTCCAAGCTGAAAGGGATTTGTGAGGGCCTGGTGTCCTGTCGCAATCTCCCTGCCTTAGGAGGATAAAGACATTTCAGAGAGCCGGCCGAAATCCAACCCTGAGATTTCCATCAGCGTGCATTTCCAAAGCTCTCCCCCACATTCGTTCTCAACTCTAAATGCTCTGTGCCAGTGGCAATGGCAGATTTGATTTGCTTTTAATGGTAAACTCACAATTAGATTAATTAACAAAGTCTCATAAGTATTAAAAAATTGGCTTGTTTTTCAGAGAAAGTATAAAAACTTAGCCCGTAATATTATTATTATACCAGCTAACTTTTTTAATGGAAAAACTAATACATATACATGGTCAAACAGAATTTTTGAATGGTAACAAAAGATGTGTGATGAGAATTCAGTCTTCTTCTTCTTCCCTTTCCCAGAGGCAATTTCACATGTGTCTCTGATCACAATAGTGTGTGTATAATGTTCATATGTAACTCCCATGTGTACTTGTGTGCTCATAGAACACTGCATGTGTGGTATGTATGCATGTGTAGCATATCTGTTTGTATGTGCTGTGTGTGAGTGCATACATATATGCACATGTATGTGCATTGTGGTGTGCATGTGCATGTGTGCACATCCTTTTGGGCACACAGATAAGCCTCCTCCGTACATCAGATGCTGCACCTTCCTTTTTCCAATTCACCAAGAGCTCTTGATTATCATTTCTCATCCATGCACGAAGACCTGCTCCATTCTTTCTAATAGTTGCGTATTAGTCCATTATCCGTTTAGCCTATCCTCTGCAGATGACACAGAGGTTTTCCTCTATCTTCGCTATTGCAAACATTGTGCCACTGAGCATCCTCATTCTCAGGCCTTCACCACATGTGCAAGGGTGTTGGTAGGATAATTTCCTAGAATCGGAATCACTAGGTCAATGATACAAGCATTTTATTTTCATAGATTTGCCAAAATGCTGTCCGGAGGCTGTGCTAATTTATATACCATATTAGTTTCTAAGGGATGCTGTAACAAAGCATCACAAACTGGGTGACTTAAAGCAAGAGAAATTTTTGTCTCACAGTTCCGGAGACTAGAAGTCCAAAATTAAGGTGTGGGCAGGGCCATGCTGCCTCTGAAACCTGCAGGGGAGATGCCTTCCTGGCATCTCCCAGCTTCTGGTGTTTGCCAGCAGCCCTCAGCATTCCTTGGCAATCTCTCCCTGCTGTCACTTCTTTTAAGGACACCAGTCTTATTGAATTAGAAGCCCGCTGACTCCAGGATAACCTCATCTTAATTCAATTAATTCCATATGTAACAACCCTATTTCCAAATAAGGTCACATTCGGAGATCCTGGCGGTTAGGATTCAACATATCTTTGTGAGGGCAACACACAATTCAACCATAACACGCAACCCACCTCATCTTCAAGCCACGAGGCCAGGAGTCCTTTCCAAATGTCTGGTCTGTTTTGCCTTCTCCTTATAGGCTGTGTGCTGGAGTTCCCGGCCTTCCTAAGTGAGTCTCTGGAAGTCCTTTGTCTGAATGACAACCAGCTGGATGCAGTCCCACCCTCCGTGTGCCTACTGAAAAGCTTGTCAGAACTCTACTTGGGAAAGTAAGTACATGGCACAGAAAGCCACATGGCGCCTCAGCCAGGAGGCAGAACGCTCTCCCACAAACCATCAGAGATGCAGAAGCCAGGGAGAAAGAAGCAATTATTTTACCAAGAGGCAGTAGTGGGCTTTGCAGAACAGGGTTTGGTCAAGAAGATAGGGGAGCAGAGGACCAAGGAAGACAGAGTAGCGATGCAGTAACACGTGGTGTTTTGTTTTTAATTTCCAAGGGGCTTTATTTAACCTTTAAAGAAGAGATTTGCATGCTTTTCCAAAAGGACAGAGAAAGAACTTACATACAAATTTTCTAAAGTAAATGCTGAAAGGAAAAGGGAGGGGGGAAATATCTCGCGTGATATGCTTTTGCTCCTTGGCTTGGGCTATGATGAGAACTACTCACACATCCATCCATTCATTGACCAGGTGTCCACTGTGTGCTGAGCCCTCCCAGGGGTTACAGAGAGCATGCAATAATCGATGAAAATGTAAAATAATCCAGGCTACTCTGCATTTCCAAGAAGAGGTAGTGATCATCTTGATGGTAGTGTAATGAGTAGAAGAGACCGGAAAAATTAGGGGAGGGACCCCAGCTATAAGTAGGAGGGATTTGCAGAAGACAGAGCTGTTGTTTTGACCACTAACTTTCCAGGAGAAGTCCTTTGGCATAAATATTTAAGTGGAACACTTGAAATAAGGGCCCAAGATGTCAGGCTTGGGGTGCAGGCTGTCTGGGGCCCTGGCAGGCCACAGAGGCTGACGGTGCTTGTGTGTGTGTGTGTGTGTGTGTGTGTGTGTGTGTGTTCTCTTGTGGTGGGTGTTCATACCCTCAGTAATCCCAGCCTCCAAGAGCTGCCTCCTGAGCTGGGGCAGCTGGGGAACCTCTGGCAGTTGGACACTGAAGACCTCACCATCACCAATGTGCCCGCAGAGATCAGGAAAGAAGGTAGTACAGCTTCTGTAGCCCTGTTTTCTTAGCATCACCTCCTGGGAAAAACAACTCAAGTCCAGCAGTTAAGTTCCTGGGGTGGGAACACCAAGATGGCCCCAGGGAGCCCAACTCAGGGTCCATGTTGGGGATAATTATCCAGAAAGTCGTAAGTTACTGAGGATCATTGGACCAAGAGTGACCAGGTGTAAACCTATCTGTGATGGATGTTTTGGGTCCTTGCACTTTAGGGTGATGAGCATTTGGGGTGGTGAGTATTGCACCTTCCCTCCACCAGACCCAATTGTCTTCACTTTTCCCCATTACAACACATAGGAAGTGTCCCATTATGATGGAACTCTATTCCCTAAGAGATGGGAGCATGTTCATGTTCATGTCACAGGTTATGGGTGGCAGGGACTTTCCCCCCTTATGGTTTCTGCCCAGGCCCCAAGGCAATGCTGTCTTACCTGCGGGCGCAGCTGCGGAAAGCGGAGAAGTGCAAACTGATGAAGATGATCATCGTGGGTCCCCCGCGCCAGGGCAAGTCCACCCTCCTGGAGATCTTACAGACGGGGAGGGCCCCCCAGGTGGTGCACGGCGAGGCCACCATCAGGACCACCAAGTGGGAGCTCCAGAGGCCGGCTGGCTCGAAAGCCAAGGTCAAGGATGGTTGGCGTGCAGAGTTCCTGTGGGTGGGAGGGAACCCACCCTGGGCCCCTTGGTCTCTCCTCCCCAGGGAGCCCAGGATTTTCTCCACAGGGGGCCTGAGTCCCAGGATACCCAACTCCCAGAGGGTGTGTGTGCTGTTTCCAACCAGCTCCTGCCAGAGGCAGTGAATCGTTTCTTATCATCAGCTTGTCGCTTTTCTTTTATGGTTAAGTTGAGGCTCTAGGCCAGTGGCCCTTATTCCTGGCTGTTCATGAGGTTCCCTTGGGGAGCTTTTAAGGGCAGTGATGCCCACGCCTGTCCATTCCTGTCCCCAAATGTTCTGATTGGGATGCTCTGGGTCCGGTTCCCTCCCCAGGGTTGAGAACCACACTGATTTAGGTAATGAAACACACCAGCATGTACCCCGTAACAAGAAGACCCAGCAAGCACCCCTGGAATGAGTTCTCTATCTTCTCTGAGAATCCCCTCAAATTTTGAAAACAAGTTTTTAAGCCCTGTCTAAGCTGAATTCTTTTGGTGAACTATTAGTCCTCCTGTTTTCCATTCAGGACCAGAAATGAAAGTGAAATTGTTCTTCCACTTGAAACAGAAAACAGACACTGTGGAAAATTGACAGGCTTTTTGTCCCTGGAAGATGGCACAGAGCAGTCAGCTAGTTCTCCAAACCGCATAACAAGCATGCCAAGAAAATGCCTTCCTTTATCTAATGCCTTGTTTGCACAGTGTCGCCTTGTGATTACATGTGGCTGCACAGGGATCCGAGATCAAGAAGGCCGTTTCACTGTAGAAAGCTGAGGCCTTAGGAGACCATGTCTTGCTCGATTTTCCTGGTCGCTCCCATCACCGTGGCAGCTAGAGATGGGTTTTGCTGCAGTGTCTTTCACCCAAAACCACTTTCCAAATCAGGGAAACCCAGTTTAAGCAATTAGGCATTTAAGCTGAATGTATTTTCGGGAACTGCTCCTCTAAAGAAGGGGGGCCTGTCTGTTTGAACTGGAACAGCCAAAACAGTGTCTCAGGCATTCCCTGAGCACCCAGGAGTGAACCCAGCTAGAGAAGCAGAAAGTTGTCGAATGTAACCCGATCTTCTGGAATCTCTCCTGCTTTCCTTTTTAGACAATTATTTGAAGTCATTTTCTTCCCACTGTTATTTAGCAAATGGTTGTCCGAGGCCTGAGGTGGGGATTCGTATTTCTATTTTTCCAATCCCTTAGCCTCCATTGCTTTCTGCCGTCATACAGTTTCCCCTTTGCGAATTGAAGGAGAAGTCCCTGATCTTATGAACACAGAGCAGAACTGGGCCGTCTGCTCTGTAACTCTCTGTGTGGCTGGCTTTTAGCCCGTTGAGAACAGCCATCCGTTTTGATTTTCCGACAGAAAGCCGGTCAGCATGCTGTCTCTGGCAGACCAAAGCATAGCATCAGAGAAATGATTTCTTGCTACAGAAAACTGCAGGCTTAGCCTTTCAGGCCAGACTCTGACCTCATAAAACGATAGAGAAACCAGTTCAAACAGCCTTTCCCGGCAGCCCGACAGCTAAGCTTTTGTTTGCTTCCCACGTCGGGGGAGTTTCCCACATCCTCGGTGGGTGGCGTCCCCTGACCTCCGGGAGCTTGGAGACCCGCACAGATGGAGTTTAAACCTTGGTACCCGAGGCTGAAGAGTGACATCAGCACGGGGGCTTCTGGGGGCCCCAGATGGGACTTGACCAGTGCTCTCAAAAGTTCTGCAGACACCGATAAACACAAAGGCTCTGTTCTGGTTTGCCAATGCTGCTGTTTTACAAAACCCCAAAAATGGATTGGCTTTTATAAAGGGGGTTTATTTGATTAAAAAGTTACAGTCTTAAGGCCATAAAGTGTCCAAGGTAAGGCATCAACCATAGGGTACCTTCACTGAAGGATGGCAGATGGCATCCGGAAAACCTCTGTTAGCTGGGAAGGCACGTGGCTGGCATCTGCTTGCACTCAGGTTGTGCTTCAAAATGGTGTTCTCCAGAATGTCAGCATCAGCTTTCAATGGTCATCTTCAAAACATCTCTTTAAACTGCAGCAAGCATCTGGGTCTGTGGAGCTCTTTTTAAAGTACTCCAGTAACCAGTCAAGACCCACGCTGAATGGGTGGGGTGACACCTCCATGGAAACAATCCCATTAACAGGCCACACCCTAATCAAAGGTGTTACTAGTCACATCTCCATGGAAACAATCAAAAGGTTCTAACCTAATCTACACTAATACATCTGCCCCCACAAGAACATGGCATTTTGGGGGACATAATACATAATACATAATACATCCAAACTAGCACATCCAGGGCCTGGTCCCTCTGCCACTCGCTTAGCAGTGGACAGAAGCCCCCAGAAGTCCACCTCCGAGCAGGTGGACACCGTCCCTCTCTTCGTTCACTGATCCCCGAGAGAAACAACAGGGCCTGTGAAGCCTCTCTTCTCTCATGTATTTTTCAGGCCCCCAAGGACAGAATTAGAACCGAACAGTTATCTGTATTTGATTTACTGAAAACTTGACTCCTAAAATGCCTCCCTCTTGCCGCCCTTGTGGCTCAAATAGGTTGAGTCCGTGGAGTTCAACGTCTGGGACATCGGCGGCCCGGCCAGCATGGCCACGGTCAACCAGTGCTTCTTCACGGACAAGGCTCTCTATGTGGTGGTCTGGAACCTGGCGCTGGGGGAGGAGGCCGTGGCCAACCTCCAGTTCTGGCTGCTGAGTATCGAGGTGAGCACACGCCAGCCCTTAAGTTCTCAGACAGCATCGGAGGGTTCCAGCCGCTTCTCTAGACCACCCCCCTTTACTGAGGAAAGATAGACTTGTGTTACAGAAGACATACTTTGCATTGTTTTTTAACCAAAAAAAAATTTTTTATTATAGCAGTTGTAGGATTACAGAAAAATCATGTGGAAAATACAGCATTCTTTCTGATATACCCCCCTACACACACACACACACACACACACACACACACATAGTGTTCTCTATTATAAATATTTTGCATTCATTGGTACTTGGTTACAGTTGATGAAGCAGTATTTTTATAATTATGCTGTCAACTTTAGCCCACTGTTTATATTAGGATTCACTCTCCAGTTGTGCAGTAAATTCTAAGGGCTTTTTTTTTTTTTCTGTGTAGTAACATATACAACCTAAAATTTCCCTTTATATCCCTTTTCAAATATACACTTCAGTGGTGTTAATTACATTCATGAAGTTGTGTCTCCATCATCATCCACTGCCAAAACTTTTCCATCATCCCAAACAGAAACTCTGCACTAATTAAACATTAACTCCCCATTCTCAACCCCCACCTGGCCCCTGGTAATCTGTATTGTACTTTCTGACTTCATGGATTTGCGTATTCTGCTCATAAAATAGTTGGCCTTTTGTGTCCGGCTTTTTTCACCCAGCATGATGACTTCAAGGTTCATCCGTGTTGTTGTATGCTTCAGGACTTCATTCCTTTTTATGGCTGAATAATATTCCATTGTGTCTATACTACATTTTGTTCATCCTTCATCTATAGACGGAAACTTGAGTTGAGTCCACCTTTTGGCAATTGCAAATAATGCTGCCATGATCATCAGTGTGCACATATGTGTTCAAGTCTCTGCTCTCAATTCTTTGGGGTGGATACCTATAAGTCAGCTTGAGGCGTCATATGATAATTCTGTGTTTAACTTTCTTAGAGTGGCCAAACTTTTCCACAGTGGCTGCATCATTTTACATTCCCACCAATTGTGAATGAGTGTTCCTGTTTTTCCACATCCTCTCCAACGCTTGTTATCTTGCATTTTTTTAATAGTAGCCATTCCAGTGGCAATGAGATGATATCACATTGTGGTTTTGATTTGCATTGACTGTGAGCGTCTTTTCATGTATATCGCCCGTTTGTATTTCTTCTTTAGAGAAATGTCTATTCAAGTCTTTTGCCCTTTTTTAAATTGGGTTGTTTTTCTTAGGGTTGTTGAGTTGTCCAAGTTCTTTATATATTCTGGAGATTAAACCCACATATATAGTTTCCAAACAGTTTCTCCCATTCTGTAGGTTGCCTCTTTACTTTCTTGATGAAGTCCTCTGATGCACGAAAGTTTTTAATTTTGATGAAGTCTCTCTTGTCCATTTTTTTTCTTTTGTTGCTCATGCTTTGGGCGTGAAGTCTAAGAAACCATTGCCTACCACAAGGTCCTAAAGAGGTTTCCCTGTATTTTCTTCTATGAGTTTTATAGTTTTAGTTCTTACATGTATGTCCTTGATCCATTTTGAGTTAATCTTTGTATATGGTGTGAGGTAGGGGGCCACCATCATCCCTCTGTGTACGACCATCCATTTCTCCCAGACCTTGTTCTCCCTGTGTCTCAACGTGCGTGGGCCTCTGAGTTGCTGCTGTGGTGACTTCAGAAGTCAGCGACCACAGCGGGAGGTGCACGGCTGAAGTGCTGCTGTTGGGTGGCTTTTACACCATGCAGGACTGAGCATGAAGGAGGGGTCCAGACTGCAGTACCCCCTTTTATTATTTTTTTTTTTTGGTGTATTTTTTTTTTCCTTTGATTCAGGTTTTGTGGAGTCTCTCTCCAAGCTCTCGAATTCCAAGCAGGGTTGAATCTGCCCTTTTATTTAGCTGTCTCTAAGGGGACACGTTGCCAGTGATGACTAAGGCTGCCACCTTGATCACACATTCCATCCATCCTGCTGTCTGTCCAGTGAAGCCTGTGGCATCCTACTAGGCCTGATGGCTGTGGATGCTTTTATTATCTTTTTATTTACTCATACTTCTCCACCTTTGGATGCCAAAGGGGAGCGGGACTCACTTCCCCAAGTATCAAGATGGTATTGCTTCAAGCCCTTCAGCTCGGGGGGCTGGTGTGATGTCCTAAGGGACCAGAGATTCCTGCCCCTGGCCCAGGAGCCCTGAGCAGCCACTGTGGGGTGTGGCCCTATCCCCGCAGGGTCCTGCACGCTTGTGCACGGGGTCCCGCGACCATGGGGTGCTGACGCCCCTCAGATGCATAGCGGGCCTGGAGGGTTTGCAGCGGGTGGGTTGCAGGCGTTCAGCAGTGGGGTTCTCTCTCACAGGCCAAGGCCCCCAACGCAGTGGTGCTGGTGGTGGGGACCCACCTGGACTTGATCGAGAGCAAATTCCGCGTGGAAAGGATCGCGACGCTGCGTGCCTACGTGCTGGCCCTCTGCCGCTCGCCCTCGGGGTCCCGAGCCACGGGCTTCCCCGACATCACTTTCAAACACTTACAGTGAGTGCCCCCCATGTGGCCCGGGTGGCTGGCCCTGGCTGATTCGTCCGTGTTCCAGGAGGACACCTGAGACCTGCCCTCGGAGGCTGGAGATGGGGCTGCTTGGCAAAGGCAGCCCCTGGGCCACCAGAACAAGGAAGACAGGGCCAGCAGACCCCCCCCCTGGGCTTCTCCTGGGCCCCTCTCCAGCTGCAAGGCCCTCGCTGAGGGTGCCCAGCTCCCACAGGACCAGGGAAGTCCCTCCCTGCCTCCTGCCACGGGGCACTTGTTATTCACTCAGTGAGAACCAGCCCCAAGGGTGGTCCCAGGCCTTACGTGGGGCTCCAGACACTCACTGAGTGGCCTCATACCCAGCGATGAGTCCAGGAGGGGCTGAGGGTTGGGGGGTGGGCATGGGCGGCAGCTGCCCTGGGCTTGAACTTTACCTTGCTCCTGTCTGGGCTCACAACCACCCTGCCGGACATGGGGATGGACTATTGCACCCACGTTGCCAGTGATAAGACTGAGGCTCAGAGAGTCAAGGGAGGTTCCCAGCAAGAGCCCCCTTGGGTGGAAGGCATGCATGGCTGCGGCCACATGGGTGGCTCTTGGGTCCTGGTTCTTCCCTATAGGTGGAGTCCCTGGGTGTTGGTGCATGTGTCAGCCTGGGGCACCAAGCCCTGGCACGGGAGGCAGGGATGGCATTTGGGAACTCCTCAGGGGCCCTTAAGAAGCCCCTAACACTGTGGTAATAGGGGCACTCGCTCCAGCTCAGACCCCTGGGTCAAACCTCAGTCTGCTACATCCCAACTTGGTTCCTGGGCAGCCACACTGTACCTCTTATCCTCAACTTTCCTGCTCTGTAAAATGGGCATATTGGGAAGACAGACCAAAAGGGTGCCCAGCATAGTGCTTTGCACTAAATAAACCCATAATAAATTCCTTGTGTCCATTTTTCACATGTTCTCTAGACAGCCCAGTGTCCCCCTTGGAAAGACAGCAAACTGAAATGCTTACTCACCAGAGGTGGGTGCTGTGAGTAAGCTCAGATCTTTCCCACACACAGCGAACTATCCTGTAAGAGCCTGGAAGGCCAGGAGGGGCTGCGACAGCTGATCTTCCACGTCACTTGTAGCATGAAGGCTGTGGGCGACACCATCAGCAGCCAGCGGCTCGTGGGGAGGCTGGTAGGTGCCTCCATGGCTCAGCGGGTTAAGCCAAGGGAGCTGGTTCCCCGTGTGTTTGGGAATCTGCACTTTTCCTTTCTCTTTACTACAAAACACATGTGCTGGGTCATCCGTCCCAGTGGTTCCAAGTGTGAGCAGTTTCTGGGGGGAAGGGAAGGGATGGGCAGCAGCGGTGGGAGGGGAGGGGCCTGGGGTCTGCCTGAGCTGGCCCTGGTGTGGCAGGGGGAGGGGGAGGCCTCAGAACCTGTCCCCCACCCCCAGATTCCCAGAAGCTACCTGAGCCTCCAGGAGGCCATCCTGGCCGAGCAGCAGCAGCGTGGCCAGAAAGACGACGTCCAGTACCTGACCGACAGGCAGCTGGAGCAGCTGGTGGAGCAGACCCCTGACAACGACATCAAGGACTATGAGGACCTGCAGTCCGGTGGGCTGGAGCGGGATCTGGCAGAGGGAGGGGATCCCAGGCATGGCGGGGAGCAAGGGGGACACGGGAAGGTATGGGCAGAGAGGGTCAAGAGCCCCAAGGGAAGGCGGGGTCGGGCACTGCACGTGCAAGAAGCCGAGTCTTCCACGCTTAATAACTCTACCTTAACCCCTGGCACAAGCAGATATTTTTTCAATGGGAGTACAAAGAACTCATCCTTGTTTTCCTGCCTTCCGTCCACTTCTCTCCTTTATCCCTCCCTTCCTTCCTCTCCTCTTTCCTCTGAGACAGAGAGAGAAAGAGACCCATAAGATGTACTTATGGACAAAATAGACAGGTCTCCATCCTCAAGTGCTCCCTTGGGGACACAGAGGTTGAGCCACCTGGTACCCAGTTCGTTGTCTGATGGTCACGTTAAGGAGAAGTCACAGGGTCCTCTTAGAGGAAGTGCCACCAGGCAGCAGACCCAGTTCTAAGGGTCTACATGAGTTGGGAGTGCTGGCTTCCTTCTGGGGAGGATTTGGGATCCAACCCCCTTGGGAATGGGGTCCCCCCGCCTTTGACGCTGCTTCCTCCGCAGCCATCAGCTTCCTCATCGAGACGGGCACCCTGCTGCACTTCCCGGACACCAGCCACGGCCTGCGGAACCTCTATTTCCTCGACCCCATCTGGCTATCTGAGTGTCTGCAGAGGATCTTCCACATAAAGGCCTCCAGGTCGGTGGCCAAGAACGGCGTGATCCGAGCAGAGGACCTCAGGATGCTGCTTGTCGGGACAGGCTTCACGCAGCAGACGGAAGAGCAGTACTTCCAGTTCCTGGCCAAGTTTGAGATTGCCCTGCCCGTCGCCAACGACAGGTGCGGCCGCACACCGGGCTGGGCGGGGGGCTCCTTGGAGGAAGGAGGGGGCGTCTGGGCCCACTGGGGGCATGCACAAGATTTCCAGAAGTCTGTAGCTCCCCACTTCCCAGGGACAGAGATGGAGCAGGAGCAGGGGGCATGGGGGGGCCCTCCCTCCCATGCCACGGGCATCTCTTTCCAGTGCGTTGAAACAAAGTCCAATGATTAAAAAGGTATAGGAAAACATGCAAGAATGGCACTAAAAAATCATCCCTTTGGGGGTTCACTTTGTGAGGGGTTTGACTGCTTGGTCATTCATTGAAGAAAAATGGAGTAAATGACCTAGATGTGCATGCTAGTTCAACAGCCCATCTTCAAATTGCTCTATGGCGTTATTAACTCACAGGAGCCAACATCGTCCTCTACTCCAAGGATGGATGGTTGTGAGGGTCCTGGGGGGGATCTCTTTGTACAGGGAGGCAGCATTCTGGACATGGTCTGTTGTTGCTTCCTTCTGAGGACTTTCCTTGGGTCTGTAAGGTGCCTGGGTCTCCTGGGACCTCTGGGAACCACCCCTCCACCCCAACCACGAGTTGGATCCTTGGCCCCTGTACAACCTCCAGCCACATGGTGGTCCTACCTCCCCTCACCCCCACCTCCAGTGAGTACCCAGGTTCTCAGCTGCTCTGCCTCCTCCAGGGCATCTCGGGGCAGAATCACCACACCTCCAGCAGGGACCCCTTGGAAGGTGTACTCGGATCTCAGCACAACACGTAGAAGACCGTCCCCTTTTCTCCTCTCCTGATTGGTCCCCTTCAGCTCTCCCCTGACTGCCCCAATTAGGCACCTGCCCAGACTCAAAATTCCTCCCTATACCCCTGACTCCCTATCCTCAACCCACATCTCCACTTGATGGCATCATCCCACCCCCAGTTAGAGGATTCTGTTGATTGGTCCTTTCTTCATCATACCACTGACTTCCTTTTTTTTTCAGTTGAGATAAATTTTACCTACAGTGAAATGACCAGATCTCAAGTGTCCCAATCAGTGAGTTTTGACAAATGCATACACTGTGCATCATCACCGGCACCAAGGCATACAACATTTCTGTCACCCCAGAAAGTTCTCCCAGGTCCTCTTCCGGGCATTCCCCATCCTTTAGAAGCAACCACAGCTCTGATTTCTATCGCCAGAGCTTAGTTTTCCCCGTTCTTGAACTTGATGTAAAGGGAGTCAAACAACATGTTCTCTAACTGGCTTCTTTCATTCAACCTGATGTGTTTGAGATTCATCCATCTGTTGTGTGTATCAAAGGTTCATTCTTTTTGTTGCCAAGTAGTTGACCATTGTGTGGCTTTATAGCGATTTGTCTGTCCATTCACCTGTTGATGGACATTTGGGTTGTTTCCAGCTTTAGGCTATTATGAGTAAAGCATCTAGAGTCTTTTTAAGTCTTTCTGTAGACATATGTTGACATTTCTCTTGGGTAAATATTAGGAGCAGAATCGCCAGGTTCTAGAGTGAGTGTAGGTTTAATTTTATAAGAAACTACCAACAGTTCTTCCAAGAAATTATATCCTCTAGTTGTTCTGTCTCCTCTCCGACATTTGTTGTTTGGTGGTCTTTTTAATTTTAACTATTCTAAGGGATGTGAAACTGTATCTCACTGTGGTTTAAATTTTTTTTTAACTTTTTCTTTTGAAATACTTTCAAACTTACAGGACAGTTACAAAAATAATACAAACCCCATATAGAGAACCCCAACATACACCCACTCTCTGCAGATGACCCAGATCCATCAATTTTAACATTTTGCCATATTTTCTGTATCATTGTAGCTATCTAGCCATTATTCTTTCATTCCATCTATCCATTGATCTGCATATCTATCAATCCATTTTCTGAACACTTGAGTGTATGTTGTATACATCATTCTTCTTGAACCCTTAATACTGCCATGTGCATTTCCTAAGAACAAGGATATCCACTTACGTGATCACCTTAAGTGCAGTTATCAAGTTCAAGAAATTTAACATTAATATAAAGCTTACAATCTGTATTCCATTTTCTTCATGTGTCCCAATAATGTCCTTTTAAGCCTTCTCTCTCCCCTTGTTAGACCCCATCAAATGTCATATATTGCCTTTAATTGTCAATGCCTCTTTCTTTTTTCTTTCTTTTTTTTTTTTTTTTTTTTTTTTTTTTTTTTTTTTTTTTTTTTTTTTTTTGCTGTGGGAACATGTAGACAACATAAACTTTCCCATCTCAATCACTCCCAAGTATGCCATTCAGTGGGATTAATTACATTCACTATTTTGCTGTACCCTTACCACCTTCCATTACTAAAACTTTCCCATCTCCCCCAAAAAGAAACCCTACACCCATTAAGCATTAAAATCCCATTTCCCCTGCGCCCCTCTCCCCCACCCCCACCAACTATACTCAGTTTCTGTCTCTATGAGCTTGCCTATTTCCCATAATTTCTTTGTAGTCCCCATAGGACTTAAATTTAACATCCTAAATCTATAAAATCTCAATTGCTTTGATACCAGTTAAACTTCAGTACTATACACAAACTGTCTTCCAATACCCTCTGCCCCCCACTTTTATGTAGTTCTTGTTACAACTTACATGTTTATATATTAGGAGTCCAAAACCACTGATTTTTCATTATATTGTTCTGCATTTACCTTTTAGATCCTGCAGAAAGTAAAAAGTGGACTTATGAACCAAAAATACAATAGTACTGGCATTTATATTTACCCATGACATTATTCTTACTAGAGATCTTTATTTCTTCATGTGGCTTTGATCTGTTTTCTATTGTCCTTTCCTATCAACCTGCAGAACTCTTTTTTTTTTTTGCCAGAACTCTCTTTAGCCTTTCTTATAGAGCCAGCCTAGTGGTGACAAACCCCCTCAGCTTTTTTTTCCCTGGGAATATTTTAATCGCTCCCTCAGTTTTGAAAGATAGCTTTCCAGACATAGAAATCTTAGTTGGCAACTTTTTGCTCTCAGTACTTTAAATCCCACTGCCTTCTTGCCTCTGTGGTTTCTGGTAAGAAACCAGCACTTTATCTTATTGAGACTCCTTTGGAGGTGACATGTTGCTTCTCTCTTGTGTTTTTCAGAATTTTCTCTTCTCTTTGGCATTTGACTGTTCAACTATAATATGCTGTAGTGTGCTTCTTTTTGGGTTTATCCCGTTTGGAGTTTGTTGAGCATATTGGATATGTGTATTCGTGACTTGCATTAAATTTGGGAAGTGTTCAGCCATTATTTCTTTGAATGTTCTCTCTACCCCTTTCTCTCTTTCTTCTCCTTCGGGGATTCCCACAATGTATGTATCAGTGCACTTGATGGTGCTTACAGGTTCATCAGGCTCTTTTCACTTTTCTTCATTCTTTCCTCTTTCTGCTCCTCTTTTCAATTGTCTTATCTTCAAGTTCACTGATTCTTTCTTCTGCCATCTCCATTCTGCTGTTGAACCCTGCTAGGGAATTTTTAATTTCCCTTGCTATTGTCTTCAGCCCTGTTTGAAGGGCTGTTTGAATTATGAATTCCTTTTCACAATTTTCATCTCTCTACTGGTATTTTCTTTGTGTTTAACTATCATTTTCCTGATTTCCTATAGTTCTTTGTCAATGTTTTCCTTGGCTCTTTGAACATAATTAGAAAGTTTTTTTAAAGTCTTTGTCTGGTGTGTCCCAGGTCTGGTCCTCATTGATAATTTCTAATGCTTTAATTGTATCCTTTGCATGGGCCTTCTCTTCCTGTTTCTTTGTAGGTTTTATGATCTTTGGTGGAAATCTGGACATTTTGATATTTTACTGTGTTATTTCTGGAATTCAGACTTGGAGGCATCTGTTCCTTAAACTTATATCCAGCTAGTATTATGGCAGAGCTTTCCTGAATGCCAGGAGGTAACACAGAAAAAGGAAATAGGTAAAGCACTTTTCTTGGTCTTTGCAGATGGACCAGCAGGATCACTTCTTCAGGCCACTTCTTTAGAGACTAGCTCCAGGCCAAAGGGTAGGGATCTTCCTGATCCCTTCCTTTCTGCACATGCATGTGTGTGTGGCCCTAGGAATTCACACACACACACACACTTACACTGATACAGATCTCCCGTCTTCTCTAGGAAAGTGTTTTTCCTCACTATCCTGGGCATGGCACTGTGTGTCCTACAGCCAATATGCACGGCAAGTTCTGGGACAGCAAGTCCCTCGGGCCATCACCAGGCAGATGGGGCCAGACATACATGTGCATCAGAATGTGCATGCAGTTATTCTGCTCCCAGACTTGCATGTGTACCAGAATGTGCATGCGGTTATCTGCTCGCAGACATGCATGTGTACCAGAATGTGCATGCAGTTATTCTGCTCCCAGACATGCACGTGTACCAGAATGTACATGCGGTTGTTCTGCTCCCAGACATGCGCGTGTACCAGAATGTGCATGCGGTTGTTCTGCTCCCAGACATGCGCGTGTACCAGAATGTGCATGCGGTTGTTCTGCTCCCAGACATGCACGTGTACCAGAATGTGCATGCAGTTATTCTGCTCCCTCTGGAATGAGGACCAGAGATCCACGCACTGGGAGTATGGGCTGACTCCACGTCAAGCCGGTGAGGTGACAGGGAAGGGCCAGCCAGTGCACTGGAAGACCCTACCACTTTTAAGTAGCCTTTTTCTTGATTTGGCACTTGCCCTTTTACTGTCGTCCTTTGTTTTCTGGTGCTTTGAGAAAGATGTTTCTGTGAGTTCTTAATGGTTGTTCAAAGCTTCTGTGGGGGGACAGAGCCCTGAAGCATCTTACTCCCCGATCTTGATCAGCTTGGGTATCTCTCTGTGTGGTTTTAATTTGCAATTTCTAATGATTCTGAGCACCTTTCATGAGCTTATCAGCCATTGGTATATCTTCTTTTGTGAAGCGTCCATTCACGTTTTATGGTATTTTTTAGTTGGAATGTTTGCCTTTTTATTAGTTATTTGTAGGAGTTCATTACATGTCCTGGATACAAGTTCTTTCTCAGATACATAATTTGCAAATATTTTCTCCCAATCCATGGCTTGCCTTTTCATAGTAATGAAGTCTAACGTATTAATTTTTTCCTTTTGTGGTTAGTGCTTTCTGTGTCTTCTCTAAGAAATATTTGCTTACACCAAGGTCTTGTAGATCTTACGTATTTTTTTCTTCTAGAAGCTTCATAGTCTTGCCTTTTACTTTTAGGCTTATAATCCATGTCAAATAAATTTTGTCTATTATGTGAAGTAGGGTCAAGATCCACTTTTCTCTCTATGTTTATCCCAGTTGTTCCAATGCCATCCTTTGAAAAGACGTTCCTTTACTCCATTGAATTACCTTGGCTCCTTTATCTAAATTCAGCTGACCATCTGTGTGTGCTTTATTTCAGGACTTTCTATTCCATTCCACTCATCTATTTGCCTTTCCTGTGCCAACATCAAATAAGACTGATCATTGTAGCTTTAGAATGAGACTTGAAACCAGTTCATGTAAACCCTCTGTGTTCGTTTCTGACTGCCACTGTAACAAAATACCAAGAATTTGGTGGCTTAAGACTACGTGCATTTACTCTCTTACAGTTCCGGAAACCAGAAGTCTAAAATCAGTTCCACCAGAACTGATTGAAATCAAGAAGTTCAGCGGGCCATGCTCCCCTTGGAGACCCTAGGAGAGAATCCATTTTCTTACCTTTGCCATCTTCTAGAGCTGCCTCCTTTGCATTCCTTGGCTCGTGGCCCCTTCCCCCTTCCTCAAAGCCAGCAGCACAGCATCTTGTGTCACTGGCTACATGGCCTCCTTCTGTGTCACATCTTCCTCTGCCTCCATCTTCTAAGGCTCCCTGTGATTGCATTTAGGCATACCTGGATCCTTGGGACAGTTTCCCCATCTCAGAATCCTTATCCAAACCCCATCTGCAAAGTCCCTTATGCCATATGAGGCAACATTTACAGGTTCCAGGATTAGAACTTGGCTATCTTTGAGGGCCTACCATACCCTCCAACTTTGTTCTTCTTTTTCAGGATGACTTCTGTTATTGTAGGTCTTTTGCATTTCCATCTAAATATTGGTATCAGTGTGTCTGTTTCTATCTAAAGGCAATATAGTTATGCATGATTGTTCTGTAAGCCCACAACTTCTCTAATAAGGCAATATTGATAGTGCATCAAATCCAGAGATCAAAGAGGACTGGCTCCTTAACATATTGTCTCTGAACATGTTTTATCTTTCCATTTATTTTGATCTTTTTTGAAATTTCTCTCCATGATGTTTTGCAGTTTTCACTGTTCACATTCTGGGCATCTTTTTGTTAAATTTATTTCTACGTAATTTATATTCTTTGTTATTATAAATGATATATTTTTAAATTTAAGAATCTCTAAAGAATACAACTATATTCCCCTCCTCCACCATGAAAACATATGTTTTCATATGTTTAGCTTCTACCTAGGTTATAAGACCTGCAATACTGTGTTATCATTTTTGTTTGAAGCAATTAAACAATCAATAGCCTTTTATGAAATTAAGAAACAATATGTTTACCATTTGTTTTGGTTTGCTAAAGCTGCCAGAATGCAGTACACCAGAAGTGGGTTGGCTTTTACAATGGGGGTTTATTTATTAGCTTACAAATTTACAGTTCTAAGGCCATGAAAGTGTCCAAATTAAGGCATCAACAGGATGATACCATCTCTGAAGAAAGGTTACAGGCTCCTCTGTCACATGGGAAGGCACATGGCAATGTCCACTGGTTCTTCTCTCCTGGGTTTCATTGCTTCAGCTCCTGGTTCCAGTGGCTTCCTCTCTGAGTTTCTGTAGATCCTCTCTTAGCTTCTCCAGGGCTTTTCTCTATGAGCTTCTTTTGATTTTATCTCTCTGCTTCTGTATGTGTCCTATCCTCTCATAGAGGACTCCAGTAAAAGGATTAAGACCCACTTTGGGTCACATCTCAACTGAAATAATCCAACAAAAAGGTGCCACCAACAGTAGGTCTGCACCCACAGGGATGGACTAGAAGAAAATGGCCTTTTCTGGGGTACATAGCAGCTTCAAACCAGCACACTATTTCTGGTGTGATTCATTCCTTCCTGTAGATCTGAGTTCCTTCTGATATCATCTCCCTGCAGCCTGAAGAATTTTATAAAGTTCAGGTCGGAAGGCAACACATTCCCTCTTTCAGATGCAACTTCAGTTTATATGAAAACATCTTTTTTTCTCTCTCATTGTTGATGGATATTTTCCCTGGATGTAGAATTCTGGGTTGACAGAATTCAGGGTTTTTTTCTCTCAGTTCTTTAAAGATGTGATTCCATTGTCTTCTGGCCAGGCAGGGGTCTTCCACCCCAAACCCACCCTAAGGGTCCTTCTGACCCTGTGCTATACCCCTGCTCGTGGGGCCCTGATCACCCAGTGTGAGCCTCTCGTCCCACCCTGCTCAGTCATTTCTAGAAACCTCCTGCCTACCAAGGGCTCTCCTACCGTCCTCCTGTGGCTTTTCTGCCTCTCGACTCCTCCACCTGTTAAAATCTTTCTGCCCAGATGCCCCAGGTAAGCTGTCGGGCCCTTGGCCTTGGACTTAGCTGCGCACTTCTCTGCCTCCCCTGCCTTGGCACGTACTCCAGCCACAGGGTCAGGCCCATGGAGGGCAGGGGAGAAGCAGAACGGCCACTCAGTCTCACTGGCAGGGCTGCTGATTCTGGGAACTCGAGCCAGACCCCTTGTAAGTTTCTATTTCATTTTCCCTCCTTCAGATTCTCACTGCTGAGGCCTGGTTTTCATTAACTCTTGACTGTTGTGTTCTTTCCTCCCTCTATCACATGTGCTGCTCACTGCCAGGATACAACTTCCTGGGCAGCCAAATCTAAAAGCTCCCACCCTGGGGTGGGAAGGGCAGACAGAGCCTGTGAGTCAGATGCCAGCTGGCTGCTCAGTCCCAGGGCCTCCTGGTCCTAGTTTCAGTTTCAGCCATTTCCCTCATCTGACGCTGGTGTTGGCCAAGCCACCCACCACAGAACACCATTACCAACCTGTTCCACAACCCCAGAGCCCCCCAGAAATGCCCAGCAGAGACTCCTGGGCAGCTGGCTTGTACCCTGCATGGCCAGCCCAGAGAAGTCTTGGTCTCAGAGAACTCTTGGGAGCCTGTCCTGAGCTAGGGTACGAGGGGTGCCATGAGTGGGTTCCTAAAACGAGAAACCCTAAAGAGGAATCCAAAATCCACACAACTCCCTCATACCACAGCCCAGCGGTGTCCTTGGCTTTGAGGCATAAAAGCTGTTGACGAGGTGGGACAAGAACCACAGCACAGCCTCCTTTCAGGCTCTCGGCACCCCTGCAAGGACAATACCTTTCTCTTCCCATATCACGGGGGAGAAAGCAGGAATCAGCAAGGTGCAGCAGGCAGCTCAAGACAGAGCACATACAAGGGTCATGGCTGGAGTTCAAGCCTGTGCACTTCACCAACCAGCCTGTAACTGAGTTTTCCTGGTAAAAATATTTTAGGGGCTAGCTTTCAGAAAGTTCTAGAAGACATTCATTGGGCCTGAGCTGATTTATGCTAAAGGCTTAGGAAAGCTGAGGCAAAGCCTTTGTTGAGAAAAGGGTTCAGCCTGTACACAGCCAGGCTTGGTGCCCCTGACTGCTCGTGGAGGGGCCCAGGGCCACCCCCCAGAGCTCCACAAGCACAGATGGATGCTGGTTTTCAGACCAACTCTTTGAGGTATTGCTCAGGTTTCCGCTGTAACTGTTTTAAAATGACAACAGATGTGGACTCCTCACTGACAGAGCAAATCAGCATTTTTATGATAAGCAGGAGTGTTTTCCTGAAACATCCCTCTCATGCACAAATGGCCTCATTCTAACTTTTAAGGCCAATTGTGTTGTCTTGACTGGCCAAGAACAATAAATAGCTCCGGAGGCCCAAAACATTACTCTGGCCCCAATATTGACATTGTCCTTGGAACTTAGCAGCTGTATTTGTTTTTCCTCCACCAAGCAAAGCTAAATTTTAAGCAGTTCCCCAATCACAACCCAATTTAGGAAGAGTCGACTCTGATTCGCTCTTTTCTGACATTTTTTATGACCACAGATGTCTTCAAGATATGTTTCTCCCCAGGGCATCACTCTGGCTTCTCTCCTAGAAATGTCGATAAATATATTCGGTGTGCCCCATCTTCGTTGTCCCTTGGAGCATTTATTCTCAGCATAGAAAACACCTTGTCTTTCTAAAATTAAAATTTTGCAGGCCCCGGGAGGAAGGAGTGGAGGCAGCCCCAATGTTGCAGCAGAGCCTGCCCCAGCCCAAGTTGTCTGCAGGGTCAAGGCCCCGGCTGAGAACTTGGGCTGCAGGCTCACTGGCCCCCCTTTGATGTGTTCCAGCTACCTCCTGCCACATCTCCTTCCATCCAAGCCAGGGATGGACACCCACGGCCTGCGGCACCCCACGGCCAACACCATCCAGAGGGTGTTCAAGATGAGCTTCGTACCCGTTGGCTTCTGGCAAAGGTTTATAGCCCGCATGCTGATCAGTTTAGCAGAGATGGATCTCCAGGTAGCTGCAGCTCCTGCTCGTGGGGGGTGCTCTTTGCTGGTGGGAGCCAATCCAAGGCCAAAGCTCCAGTCTCCTGGAGCAAGGCCACTGCCCTAGGGAGTCACGGCCAGCTCAGAGCGAGCTGCCCTCTCTTCTCTGGGCCTGGGACTCCTCTGAACCCAAATCAGTGCCTTCCTGCCTTAAGTCAAACGCTCTGTTTTAGAGTTGTGGTTCGCAACATTAGCCCACATCAGAATCCCCTGGAGTGCACAAACTGGCGGGTTCTCCTTGAGGTTCTGACTCCAAAGGGCAGAGAGGGGCCCAAGAATTTGCATTTTTAATGGTTTCCCAGGTGATACATTGCTGCTTGGGAGCCACACCTGGCTTTAGACCTCTGGCCCTGCCACCCTCTCTGTACCCTAGAATCACCTGGGGAGCTTTTAAACGTGAGACACAGACCATTTACACCAGAATCTTCAGGTAGGGCAGGGACATCAGTATTCTTTAAAAGTCCTAGGTGATTCCTGTGTGCAGCCAGGTTTGGGATCCACTGGGGCAGATCTCAGATTTGGTTTGGTTAACAGAGGCTCTCACCCAAGGAGTTATTTTCTGTCGGGACACCTGGAGTTACTGAAATGGGTCACGGCCATTGGTCAAAGTTAATTCCGTGCAGGACCTTATCACAGAAGTGTCATTTGTCTAGGGCACTGGTTCTCAAAGTGGGGTTCCTGGGCCAGTGGTGGCAGCCTCACCCCTTTGTTATAAAGGCAAATTACCTTTGTTATAAAGGCAAATTCTCCAGCCCACCCCAAACCCCCTGCATCAGAAACTCCTGGGATGGAGCTCAGGACTCTGCTTCTAAAGACCGCCAGGGAATTCTGACACGCTGTACACGTTAAGAATCATGGGCGTAATATCCTGACTGTGAAATAATCATTGAAGTCTAGATGAGTTTCTTTTTTTGCCGCATTCTCATTAGATGACCCTTACTGGCTTGTAACTTCTTGGCTAAACAGATAATTCTTTGATCTTCCCATTTTGCTGAAATTATTAAGAACAAATCAATAAATGCAAGAGGCCAACAAGCATAAATTTTGCGGCACATGCTGGCAGCCAGCGAGCTCCCTGTGTAAAGCCAGGACAAGGGGTTTCGGTTCCATCCCTCTGCCCTGCCTTTGAACCCTTCCTCCCGCCTGGGATTCTCAGTGGGAGGTCAGTGGAGCACTCGGCAGGCATTGTGTGAGGCCTGAGCTCCAAGAGGGGTCCAGCGTGGAGGGGGGCTAGCGGCCCTTCCCAGCAGCATCCCTCCCTGGGAACGAGGAGAGAAGTCCTGTGGACATGCAGATGGTTGGCAGGGAGGCGAAACGACAAGGTCATCAACAGGATGCAAACACAAGCAGCCGTGGGCTGCCACTTTGCACCGATGAAATTGGCAAAGAGTTAAACCACACTGCAGGTCCAGGTATAACGTGGTGGAATCATCTCCTCAGTCTGTACCCAGAACCTTTAAACATTCAGCCCCTTTGTCCCAGCAATCCTACTGCTACAAATCTGAACTGAGGAAATAATTTGAAATCAGAGAGAGCTTTGTACTTTTGCGTGTTCATCACCACGTATTTGAGGGAGCAAAAGACTGGAACCAACTTAAGCATCCGAACATTAGGGAATGATTCAGCAAATTATTATACCTGTTAGAATATTAAGCATTGTAAAAAATGAATATTCATAATAAATTTAGAAAAATGAATATCCATAAGGAGTTTTTTTAATGGCATTGGAAAGGCAAAGTTTAAAAAAGTATCCAAAATTAGAAGTACAATATGGCCTCCGCTGTTTTTAAACATATACGTATATAGAAAAACACCCAGAAAAAAATATACTAAAATGATCTCTTTGGTTCATGTTAAACTGGTGTTTTCTTATCTTTTTTTTTTCTTTATTTCCCACATTTTCTAAATAAGCTTTTGTTTGTAAAATCAGAAATGGGGGTGGAGATTTTTTAGAGTAAAGCTATTTCCAGTCCTTTGGGGAGAATGTGTTTCCGTAGGGAGCATCCTGGAGACCCTTCGGATAACGTGGCGTTGGATTTGGCAGCAGCGCCGAGGGCGGTGGGAAAGTCTGCCATCATTGATCAAGACGGGCCCGGCGAGCGAGGAGCCCAGAATGCTTAAAGAGGATCTTTTCTCTGTCTCTCAGCTTTTTGAAAACAAGAAGAACACCAAAAGCAGGAACCGGAAGGTCACCATTTACAGTTTTACAGGAAACCAGAGAAATCGCTGCAGCACGTTCAGAGTGAAGAGAAACCAGACCATCTACTGGCAGGAGGGCCTTCTGGTCACCTTTGACGGGGGCTACCTCAGGTAGAGCTTTCTGGGGGCCCCTGGCTGGGCAGCGTGGGGGACCTTGCTCCCACCAGGGCTCCTTGGGCCGGGGAGTGCTCGGCTGTCTGGGGGTGCAGACCTTCGGCTCTCGAGAGTGCAAGCCCTACCCCCAAAACGTCCCCAGAGGACCCCATCTCCTCACCCCCCTACACTTCCACATGCCAGGGAAGCAGGGGGCATCTGGAGGATGAGGGAGAAGGCTTTGGGGCGGGAAGGTGAGGGAGGACGTGGGGGCCGGGCTCAAGAGTGAGAGCCGCCCCGGCACCTCCCACAGGTCACCTAGGACGGACGTGCAGAGGCCCCCCAGCCATCCAGCCCCACTTCCACCTACTAAGAGAAGCAACCAGGCCAGAGAGGGACATTTGGACACCCCAGTACCCTGTGGTCACCTTAATCCCACTCCATAGAAAAAATTCAAAACTTAGCTCCCTTATCCTTTTTTACTTTTTGGAGAAGGAGAGCCATAAAGTCGGCTCAGCAGACTGAATAAATGATAAACATAGGCGATAACTTATTCCACATTTACAATGATTTTTTTCAAAATGTTCTTCAGCTCTGTGAGAAGAAAAGGAAAAATGGGAAATTAACATTTCTCAAGGGCCTGATTTGGGGTACTCTAGGTGCCCAGTGCCTCCATATATATTTTCACTTAAACCTCCTGGTTGCCAGCTAACAGATCAGAAAACTGTGGTTCAAACGGGTAAAGAATCTTCCCCAGGGCCACACCCAAGGGGCAGAGCTGGGACTCCAGGACTCCACTTCTCGTGATGTTTGCTTCCCCATATTTGAGGTGGGGGCGGCAGGGAGGCCAAGGACAAGGCAGAGGCTGCACACAGGGACTGGAACCGGAGGCCGCGGTCTCCCCTCGGCAGTCCTGCCAGGCCCAGGCCCCTTTGGATCCCCGGGAGCCTCCAGGTCAGATCCTATGGGCTCCTTTTCGTTTCTTGGGTTGCAGCGTTGAGTCCTCCGATGTGAACTGGAAAAAGAAAAAGAGTGGCGGAATAAAAATCATTTGCCAGTCAGAAATGAGGGACTTCTCAGCGATGGCTTTTATCACAGATCATGTCAATTCCTTGATGGATCAGTGGTTTCCCGGTAAGAGAATGTTCTGGAACCCAGGCCTCGTTCATGTTAGTATTCCTTTGTAAATCAGGGTGGGGCTCCTTCTTTGGGGAAAAAGAAATCCCAGTGGAAGGAAACGGCCCTTAGCTGGAGCCCAGCTCTGGGCAGGGGTGGGGTGCGCTGTGGGGACCGATGGGGGCTCAGAATCCACAGTGAAGGGGGGAGAACCGCACCTCCAGCCGCCAGCCGTGTGTGAGATGGGACGACCGCTGCGTCGTGGCCCAGGTACACGCTCAAGGCGAGCCCTGAAGTTGTCTCTAGGCACTGAGGACAGTGCAGCTCACATCTGGGGGAGCCTGCAGATGGAGATTTACCCATTGTGGGGGTAGGAGAGAGATGCATCTGCCGAGGATATCCGATTCCTTCCCTGCCCAACCCCACCCCCACCCCTGGGGGCGGAAAAGAAAACCCTCACCGCCCTTCTGGGATACTTATGATCCATTTCTTCATTGATAGTTTATCCCCCCAAAATGCTTACCCCATCCCCACCCCTGGAGATAGCCAAACCTCTCTCACCACCTTCTGATCCACTTCTTCCATTGATAGTTTACCCACCAAAAATGCTTTTGAAATGAAGCAGTCTAGGCCCTTTGTTTCGATGCTCAGGATCCCGGGGTGGAGATAAACTACCCCAGGGCCACTGTGGGGAGCGGTCTGCAAAGAGGAGGCCGTCTGGGCTATGCTGGAACGGCCCGGGGAGCCATCTCCTGGCCCAGCGGAGACGGGTTCGGAACCCCGACTCCGCCACCCGCCTGCTTAGGAAGCCCAGGACCCCTGCGTCCAACGCAAGGCTGTTCAGGCCCAGTGCAGGACGCAGTCTGGTTGCACGTTCCCGAGGCATGTGGTGCACTTGGAGTCCTCCGGGTATCAGTGGGAAGGGGGACTTAAGGGTCAAAAATTTTAGAAAGCAGCCCACTGAGAAGATTGCCCAGTGTGTGAGTCACGGGAGTTTGAGGGATCCTTGGCCAAGGGGGACCCCTGAGATCTTATGAACGCTTTGGGGCACTTCTGACTCCACGTCAACCAGTGGTTCCCCACGGCAGGTGCTGGCTGCACTCTGGTTTGGCTGGTGGGCTCATTAGACAGTCACAGTGAGCAGCCCGACCCCAGCCCAGGCAAACCCACCAGCCCCCAGGCTCCGCACAACCCCAGTTCCTGCCAGCAGAGTGGGTCCCACACAGCATGGGGGTGCCAGGTGCACCCAGAAAGTTCCAAGCGTCCACCTCCTACCCTGCACACCACAGGCCTGGGCTCGCCCTGGAGCACGTCCTGTCAGAGTCATGTGAGAGTGGCTGCAAAAACGCCCAGATCTCGTCTGTGCTCATTTGTGCTCATTTTTTCACCTGCATCGCTCTTCTAGAAAGGATCATAGTGATTACACACTTTCTGTGTCCGGGGTACGAGTGTCTTGCACACCGGTGGTCATTCAGAAGCTGGAGTTCGGTGGTTGGAGCACGAGGTGGCTCAGACCCAGCCCCCAGCATCATGTGCAGCCCCCAGGCCGGCTGTGCATCAGGGGCCCACCTCCTGCCAGCCCCCTCCATCGTGCCCACACAGGGTGCAGAGCACCCAGGGAATGCCCAAGGTCTCCCTGACCCCTCCCTGACCTCGGCCCTCCGGATCAACTATAGCTCTCCAAAAAGGAGCCCCAGGGGTGCTAGTCGGAGGCTCAGCCCCTCCCCCTTCTGAGAAAGGCCCAGGGGCCTGGGGCTGCACTGGGGCTGGAGGGAGCCGGCTGAGGGGCCATCCTGCAGCCCACCCTGGCATGACCTAGGTCTCGCTCTGTCCCCCTGTAGCCCTGACGGCCACGGAGAGTGACGGGACCCCGCTCATGGAGCAGTACGTGCCCTGCCCAGTCTGTGAGGCATCCTGGGCCCAGCACACCCACCCGAGTGAGAGATCCGAGGGCGTGCAGTACTTCGACATGGAAGACTGCGTCCTCACGGCCATCGAGCAGGACGTCATCTCTTGCCCCCAGCACCCGGACCTGCCCGTGCCCCTGCAGGAGCTGGTCCCAGAGCTGTTCATGACCGACTTCCCGGCCAGGTGGGCGCCGCTGCTCTGCCTCCAGCCCTGGCACACAGGTGCAGGTCGAGGGGCTGCAGCCCCCTGAGTAGAGGCCAGACAATCCCCCCAGGAGACCCCGCCAGGCCCCGGGCTGGAGCTCACACCCCACAGCGGTCCCACCTCAGGGGGCAGCAGCGGGTCCAGCCTCTGCGGGCAGCAGCGGGTCCAGCCTCTGCTCCCTGCCAAATCGGAGGTCCATCCTGGGCACCCCCAAAAGGAAACCAGGCTGTGTGGTTTTCAGCTTCGAAGGCCTGTCAAGGGCAACACACATTGGGGGTGGGGGGGGGGCATCCTGGAACCCCTGCACTTTCTGGCCCTCAAATTAGCTACAGCTTCTCTCTGCTGCGCTGGCCCTCCCTTCTGACTCCTTCCTCACTGCCTGCTACTTAGAAGGAATAGGTCAGCTGGCCCAGGCCTCTCGGTCAGGCAGGAAGGGGGAAGGGTCCCCAACCTACAGCCCCATGTCCCTTTTTTGGAAAATGCTGTCCCTCTAACCGCTGCCCCAGTGCCGGGCATTTGAGGCCCCTGAATCTTTCCCAGGGTTGATTCCACCTGTACTAATGGAGGGTGACAGCAGGGCAGCATCACTGCCTGGAGGGGCTCCAGGTGAGTTGGAGAAAGTCTGAGCAGCTGCAGAGCCTGCGCCTGAAAGGTGTGGAAAGCAGCTGCCTCTGCAGGGGGTCGGCTGTGAGGCCAGAGGGGCTCAGCCACAGGGGTTCTCCTTTGCCCCCAGGTGGGCCTCAGCACAGCAGGGAGGGGCTGAGAGGACAAGCCTGTACTGCCTTTCCTTCCTCCCTCCCTCCTCCCCTCCCCCCTCCTCCCCTCCCCCCTCCTCCCCTCCCTCCTCCTCCCTCTCTCCTTCTCTCCCTCCTTCCCTCCTTTCTCCTTCTCTCCCTCTCTCCCTCCCTCCCTCTTTTGCTCCTTGCTTTGCCTTTTTTGGCCTCCTGTTTCTGAAGAGAAAAGAGGAGGCTCAAAGAATACAAGATAATAAGGATTTACGGATGGGAGTGGGCTGGATGGTTTCACGGGGAAGCCCACAAAGGGCGTGCTGCGGCCTGGCTGCCGGGTGGCCTCTGAGCACCTGGAATGCTCCAGGCCCCTCCCTGATCCCAGGCACCCCGAGGCTCTTACCCTAGAACCTCCAGGCCCACAGGGGTCTGCAGAGAAAGCCCAGGGGGCCCAGGAGCTACTGGCAGCATTTCCAACAGTCAAGCTCGTAAATCTCGCTTTTACCTGGGATTAAAATGCACAAACCAGTGAGAAAACTCACTGCCCTTGGGTGAAATCTGAGCCTTTGACGTGGAGACACTGAAAACAGTAGCAGTTTATATTAATAAAAAGAAATAGAGAAACAACTCATCTAGCAGTAAATAAAATTCCGTTTGCTGATGGAGACTAGCTCTCAAAGCCTTGCATCTTTCGGAGGAAAGTACTCAAAGGGATGCTTTTTCTGCTTCCGTTGCTGCCTGTGGCTTGCCCCTGGGCCCATCAGCCATGGAACGGATGAGGCAGGTCCTGTAGGGACCCGTTTCTCAGATGAGGATACTGAGGCTTGGCGAGGCTGCAGAGCCCGACCCTCCCAGGAAGCGGGAGCCCCTCTGTTAGGAAGCAGACGACCACGCACAGCCTCGCACCGCCGGGTTCAGGACCCGCTTCCCCCCGCTGTGGGCCCCTCCGGGGGGCAGGGCCGGAGCTGAGCCTGGGGCTGTGTCCCTGGCAGGCTCTTCCTGGAGAACAGCAGGCTGGAGCACAGCGAGGATGAGAGCAGCGTCCTGGGCCAGGGCGGGAGCGGCACCGTCATCTACCGGGCACGGTACCAGGGCACGCCGGTGGCCGTGAAGCGGTTCCAGATCAAGAAGTTCAAGAACCTCGCAAATGCCCCAGCAGGTAAAGGAAGCTGGCGCAGCCCTCCTTCTGTGCCTGCAGGTTGTTGGGCAGGAGCCATGGAGGTGGCGGGTGGGAGGGCCACGCACCCACGTCGCCTGTCTGGGGAGGATGTGACTTTCATTCGCTGAAGCTGATGGGAAATGCAATATCCCAGAAATGGGTTGGCTTTGATGATGGGGATTTATTAGCTTACAGGCTGACAGTTCTGAGGCCGTGAAAATGTCTGACTCAAGGCATCCACAGGCGATATCAGGACTCCCTTGTCACGCGTCGAGGCCCACAGCAGCGTCTGCTGGTCCTTCTCTCCTGGGTTTTGTTGCTTCCAGCTTACGGCTGTTCTGTCTGTGGCTTTCTTTCTGAGCTTCTGTGTCTTTTTCTCTCTGAACTGCTCTGGATTTTCTCTCCCAGCTTCTCTGGGGCTTTTTCCTGTGTCTTCTCTCTCTCTTTTATCTTCTTCTAAAGGACTCCAGTAAGAGGATTAAGGCACACCTTGAATGAGGTGGATCCCATCTCAACATAAGTTAAACTTCTACTGACCGAAAGATCCTACTTATGGGTCCACACCCACAGAATGGATCAGCTTTGCAAACATGCTTTTCCAGGGTACATACAGCTCCAAACCACCAAACTGGCCCAGTCACGGTTCACGGGAATGCCTCGGCCATGCCATTTGGGGACAAATTTTGGGCAATACCGTGTGCAACCCCCAATGTGCCAAGTGCCATGATATTTAAACCCCAGGCTGTGTGGGGCCCCTGAGCCCCCCCATGAGGCAGGTCCAACCTTGGCAGCTGCCCTGGCACCCCCACATGCACCCTCCTCACAGGTGCCGACGGCCGTGCTCTCTCCCCGCAGATACCATGCTGCGGCACCTGCGGGCCACGGACGCCATGAAGAACTTCTCAGAGTTCCGGCAGGAGGCCAGCATGCTGCACGCCCTGCAGCACCCCTGCATCGTGTCGCTTATCGGCATCAGCATCCACCCCCTCTGCTTCGCACTGGAGCTGGCCCCGCTCGGCAGCCTCAACACCGTCCTCTCTGAGAATGCCAAAGGTAGCAGCGGGCAGAGCATGCCCGGGTGTGGGTTTAGGGCCACAGGGCCTCAGCCAGCCTGGCTCCCCGGGGTGTGCAGACAGGCACCTGGCCACGTCTGTCTAAACCCTCTGGGGTGGCTGTGGCAAGGCTGGAGCGGCTCACAGATCAGGGCCAGAGAGGTCCAGCTCCTAGCTCCTGGCTGGCTGCCATAATCTGGAAATCGAGCGTCCAGTGGGGCAGCCATCCACCCTCGCTAAAAGTCCGAGATAACCTCCCATCAGTTTTTATCGTATTTCAATTTTAAACACACACATCCACCCTCTCTAAAATTCTGAGACGACCCCCCCGTCAGTTTTTATCATATTTCAATTTTAAACACACACGTCCACCCTCGCTAAAATTCTAAGACAACCCCCCCATCAGTTTTTAGTATATTTCAATTTTAAACTAAATTTTTAAATAATTTACCTTAAGAAATGGGTAACTCAACTCTGGAGAGCTGACAGAGAGGGACAGAGGTAGCTAGCTGTCTTTTGACTTGGGAAGAAGAAATGCTTTTAAAATCGATCATTTTTTTTATCTGATGTGGATTAACCAACAGAGGACAAAGTAGAGAGACATCCAGATATGTTGAAATTGCGATTGAGAGGAGAAATTTAAATTGCTTAAAAGAATGAAAAAAAAAAATCTATGTTGGCCCAATAGTGATGATGAAATTATCCTCACAGTAAAAATTAAAGAACTATAACATCACGTAAGAACGGCCATCAGTTACTCATAAAATGAATGACATCATCTAGTTTCTGGCAAACAAGTCTCAGGCCTTTGATGTTTTGTATTTTCATGACAAAAGTGCTCATTTGGGGATTACAGTTGGGTTTGGAGAGACCTTTGACAAAGCAACATGTTTTCACCCATGCCTTGGTGTGTTTTTTTTCCTTAATAATTCAATTTTATTGAGATATATTCACATACCATGCAGTCATACAAAGCATACAATCAATTTGGTATGTTATTTTGGTGTTAAAAAAATAAAATAGTTGCTCAGTAAAATTTAAGTATGTTTTCCAGAAAAGGTATGTTTTTAAGAAAATCAATCATTTTTCCCTCAATGAAAGGGATTTTTTTTCTTTAATGAGGTTGATAGTATGGCAACTGTGGTCTGAGATGAACTCTAGGAATTGTGAATCCTTACTACTGTTATAGTGAAAATGCCAGCATTCCAGGTGTGAGCTACCAAGAATAAAGCTATGTGGACAGACCTTTTTATCCCAAATAACATTGCACTTAGTAAGCTCATTCTCTGTGCCTTCTGGCCTCTAGCACAGAGAATATTGAGAATATGTCAGTATCAGAGAAAGTATATGGAGAATAATTTGGAAAGAATAATTTGGAAAGGGAGACAGTTGCTATAATGATAATTTAATGGGTTGTTTTGTTTTGTTTTGTTTTTGGCTTGCAAAGATTCTTCCTTTATGCCGCTGGGACACATGCTCACCCAAAAAATAGCGTACCAGATTGCCTCCGGCCTGGCCTACCTGCACAAAAAGAACATCATATTCTGTGACTTGAAGTCGGACAACATTCTGGTCTGGTGCCTTGACATCAAGGAACATGTCAACATCAAGCTCTCCGACTACGGAATCTCCAGGCAGTCATTCCACGAGGGTGCCCTCGGCGTGGAGGGCACGCCCGGCTACCAGGCCCCCGAGATCAGGCCTCGCATTGTGTATGATGAGAAGGTACCCGCCCTGGCCCCCACGGCTGGGCCCACCCCAGCCTAGCCCCACCCTGCAGGCAGCCCTGCCCAGGCTGCAGCCAACTGGAAGTCACCCACAGCTTCATAGCCCTGCGTTCCCCTAGCTTTCCTCCCTCGTGTGCTCGACGAGGAGCCTTAGCTCCTCCTTAGCTTCAGGAGCAGTGACTTAACCTCAGGATGCACAATCCATTCAAAGACATCCATCATGCAGGCTAAAAACACAGTGAGCAAAGAGTTCAAGACGTCACAGGGTCTAGATTTGAGTCCCAACTCTACCATTTAAATGTGCAAAATGGAGAGAGAAAACCAGCCCCACAGGGTGCTCAGGAAGTGCCAAGGAGAGATTGTAGAAGTTCCTGGGTAGGGTTGATAAAGGGTCCTGGGCCATAGGTGCTGACCGCAAGGTTCTGGGTAAATCCAATGCCAGGGATGGCCAAGGCAGCATTGCCCAAGCCAGGAGAAGAGATCAAATTCTGGCAGAGCAAGTGAGGACCCCTTGGTGGCCACATGGCCAACCTCAGCTGAGATGATGCCTAAATATTTATCATCCTCCCTGACAACTGTTTGATGAGATGCAGGCAAACAGACAACTTGAAGCCATCTTACAATGCATGTGTTGCATTTAGTGTCAGCCCTCATTAATTAATAGCCCAGGATTGACACATCCCTTGTCTATAATTCCTTATGATTTGGTGATTTGCGGATGGGTGAAGGATTAATTGTTTTAAAAATGACCTAAGCATGTGCCAGTTAACTAGGTACCTGTGGCTATTGTTCAGGATAGAAAAGACAAACCAGAGCAACAAAAGTCAGGACTTCTTCATAGCAGGTGACTTAGCCAAAGCACTTTGTATTTACCTTGAAACTAAAATCCTAATATGAACCTTCACATTGAAAATCCTTAGCTCTATCTTAGCTATTTTCCTGCTACAAAGTTATCTCTTGACACTGACAGGGGCCTGTGTAATTCTTTCCTTGTTGGGGAATTAGAAGAGACAACATGTTTTGATCTAGGAGACACTCCCCCTTCTTTATGTTTTGCATACACAGCTCTCCTAGTACTGAGCATGTTACACTAATAGCCTTTGTTTTCCTGCCTTGATACTCAAGGGTAGGGACATGGCATCCTTAGAGCCTTTACTCAGTGCTGGACAGTTAGCAAGTTCTCAATTAGTGTCTATTAAATGGATGGATGGATGGATGGGTGGATGGATGGATGGATGGATGGATGGGAGGATGGATGAATAGATAAGAGGTTGGATGAAAGGAGAGATGGATAAATGGATGGATGGAAGGATGGATGGATGGGAAATGGATGGATGGATGGACAGAGGGATCGATAGAAGGATGGTTGTATGGATGGATTGGTGGATGGGAGATAGATGAATAGATGGATAGATGCATGGGAGGTTGGATGGATCGATGGATGGATGGAAGGATGGATGGATGGATGGTTGGGTGGATGGTTGGGTGGATGGATTGGTGGTTGGGAGATAGATGAATAGATGGATAGATGCATGGGAGGTTGGTGGATGGATGGTGGGATGGATGAATGGATAGAAGGAAGGGATGCTTAGAAGGAGGGATGGATGGGATGATTGATGGATAAATGGACAGAACGACGGGTGGTCAGATAATCAGATGGTTGGACAGATAGAAATGAGTGGTAGATTGGTGGATGGATTGATAATGGTCTCCTTTTAGGCAAAGACCAGTATTTTCCTTGTCTAATGGTATCTCCCTTTTCTCTCCATATCAGGTCCAGCTTGCAAAAGCTGCTGGGCCTTGGCAGGGGACCTGATTCCACTTACCTCTCTGCCCAGGTAGACATGTTCTCCTATGGAATGGTGCTCTATGAGTTGCTGTCAGGACAGAGGCCTGCACTGGGCCACCACCAGCTTCAGATTGCCAAGAAGCTATCCAAGGGCATCCGCCCCATGCTGGGGCAGCCCGAGGAAGTGCAGTTCCATCGGCTGCAGGCCCTCATGATGGAGTGCTGGGACACCAAGCCCGAGAAGGTACCTTAGGGGCCAAGAGTCAGGTGGGCCAGGGGCTTCTTCTGCTGTCATTCAGGTGGTGGGTCTCCAGAGTGTGCTGTGTGTAGCTGGCAGCCTGCTCGCCATTCACTAAGGGTCTGGAACAATTGCAAGTGACCCTTCCCTGCTCACTGCTCCTAAGTTATCCAGTCTCCTTCTCTTTATGTGCATGACACTCTAAGGAAAAATGAACTTTCAAACCAACCCCCCCCCGAATTTCTGTCTTATGTCATCATGCAAATAAACAGAATGTACCAGCCCCTTTTATAACAACATCAACACCGTGCCAGAGCAGAGAATATGAGTATCTCTTTTTACAGGAATGGGGGGAAATGTTTTTACAGGAATGGGGGGAAATGCTTGCTCATGAGAAGCAGGGGTTATGTTGCAGTTTTCTGGAAAAGGCTAGTGGTGTCAAGGTTAAAACTCATGTATCAGATTAGTCAGCCTTAGTGAATTAATGAATTGGGAGTAAGTGAGGTCAAAGGAAAGTTTCTTGCAAGATGGTATGTCCTTGAGTGTGGGTGTTGGTGTGGGGGCATTAGGCTAATTGACCGGCTGAGTGTCAGGTCCCCATGGCCAGTGAGAGCCCGGAAGGGTTGGTTCCTGCCATCCTTCAGCCCCTCATTTTGGGGCAACCTTGAATGATCTGGGTGTGAGTTCCCCTTACTCACGTCCTGGTACCCCATCTCCCCTCAGCGGCCCCTGGCTGTGTCCGTGGTGAGCCAGATGAAGGACCCCACCTTCGCCACCTTCATGTACATGCTGCCATGTGGAAAGCAGACGTCGTTCTTCTCATCCCAGGGCCAGGAGTACACCGTGGTGTTTTGGGACGGCAAAGAGGAGTCCAGGTAATCTCCTAAGCCCCACAGTGTCCCGTGCGTGTTTCTGAGGGAGAAATAGGCAGTACAGGGTCAACGATGGCCAGGAGGACAGTTGTTTCCTTGGACAGTGGGGTGGAAAGCGTGGTTGGTGTCTGCACATCTAGACCACCCTTTCAGAGTTTTCTGGTTAAGAGGAGCAAAGGAAAGGGTAGTATCTGCCAGATGCTTGTGGGGTCCAGCAAGGGGTTTGTTTTAAGATGGAGCTATTTGCAGCTTAATTGTTTTAAGAATAACATAAGCGTGTGCCAGTTAACTAGGCACCTATGGCTGTTATCCAAGATAGAAAAGACAAACAAGAGCAACAAATGTAAGGGCTTCTTAATAGCAGGTGACTTAGACAAAGCATCTTGTGTTTACCTTGAAACTAAGATTATAATTTGAACCTTCACACTGAAAATCCTCAGCTGTATTTTAGCTATTTTCCTGCTACAAAGTTATTTCTTGACCCTGACATGGGCCTGGATAATTCTTTCCTTGCTGGACGTTTTTATGACATTAAAATTAGAGGAGACAGCATGTTTTGATCTAGGAGACACTCCCCCTTCTTTGTGTTTTACATACACAGCTCTCCCAGCACTGAGCATGTTAAGCTAATGGCCTTTGTTTTCCTGCCTTGTCTTTATAGTCAAGGGTAGGGACATGGCATCCTTGGAGCCTTTACTCAGTGCTGGACAGTTAGCAAGTTCTCAATGAGTGTCTGTCAGATGGTTGGATGGATGGATGGATAATGGATGGATGGATGGATGGATGATGGATGGATGGCTGGATGGATGGGAGGTTGGATGGATGGATGGATGGATAGATGGGAGATTAGATGTTGGTAGAGGAGGGAGGACAGTTAGTTTTTGGAGTGAAGGCCCTGAATAAGTAAGAGGGGAAGGAGACCCAGAGAAAAAGTGGGAGGGTTCCCTTTAAAATAAGAGCTCATGAGGGGTGACAATGTGATTGGGAAAGCCATGTGGATCGCACTCCCCTTTGTCCAGTGTATGGATGGATGAGTAGAAAAATGGGGCAAAAAAAGAAAAAACACCCAGTGTTCTTTTTTTACTTTAATTGTTCTTTTTCACTTTAATTTTTATTCTTATTACTTTTGTGTGTGTGGTAATGAAAATGTTCAAAAATTAATTTTGGTGATGGACGCACAACTATATGGTGGTACTGTGAACAACTGATTGTACACTTTGAATGACTGCATGGTATGTGAATATATCTCAATAAAATTGAATTATTTAAAAAAACAAAAAAAAAGAAAGATTGTGGGTGTTCCTTCTAAGTGCATCTCTTTTCTTAGTGAAGCGGCAGGAAGGATGAGAGTGGGGAGGAGGTGTCAGATATTTGAGGAGAAAGGAGGAAATACAAAACAAGCATGAAGGCAAGGGGAAGTCCAGTGTGATTGCAGGTGCACTGAAGCCCACTTGAGGTTAGAGGCCATGCATTTGCAGTGAGACCAGTGAGCAAAGCTATGGGTCTTTCGCCAGCCACCTTCCACTACCCCACATGGTGGGAGAGGCAAGGAGGTTGGTTTTAAGCAGAGTCGGGCTTTTGCCTGGAGGGAGAGAGAAGGACGGGAGTTGAGGGCATTTTCAAGGGAGTGAATTATGGAGATGGACCATGAAATCTAAGGGAGTCTGTAAAATGGTTGAGTAGGGAACGATGGAAATTATCAAAAGATCCTGGGTCTTGGCACAGTACAAAAAGTGTTGCAATTTGGGGTACTTGATGAAGCCGTAAAAAGTAGGAGATTGTGGTCAGACAGTAGAATGACTGACACAGAGTTTGTGGAAGGGGTGCAGCTCCTAGTAAAGACAAGATTTGGGGTGTGACCATGGGTGCAAGAAAGAGAGGGAGGTTGCAGGTCCATGAGGAAGGAGTATTGGGAGACAGTGTCTAAGACGATGAAAGCCCCAAGAACCCACCATGCAATGGGAGCCCCTTGAGTCTGGCCAGGAGTCATCTTTCCCGTCTGCCCAGTGGGATCCCTTCAGAGATAAGACAGCACAAGTCATGTGCCACTGAGCACAGGGGCAAACATTTGCAGGTGGTGAAAGCAGAGAAGGCTGGGATGAGATGAAACTGGAGCCATACTAAGCTGTTTTCTTGAGATTAGTCTTTGTGGAGTTTGCATCAGATTTTTATGGGATGGGCGGCTCTGACACAAGACAGACTCTAAGAAGCAGTGCTCTTGAGAGATAAACCTTTCTAAATCACAGCAATGGACTCTATGTTCCTGATGGGATAGAGACTAAGGACAAAAAGCAAAGCCAAAAAAAAAAGTGTGTATATATGTGTGTGTGTGTGTGTCTATGTGTGTGTGTATATATATTAAACTATTTTTGGAAATTATATTGTTGGTGGTAGTGTTGTTATAGTTATTTTAAGACATTGTTTCTGATTATGTGGTAAAACTAGTAAGTACTTACATTAAGTTTATTGAAAACCATAATTTTCATCATGGGGGAAAGGGAAAATAGATACAAGATAGGGTAAGTTAAAATCCTGTCATTCTCAATTTAAGTTGCATGAACTCATGATGTGTTTTATCTTTAGGAAAAATAAACTCATATAACCTAGCTCTACCCATTAGAATGACCTAGAAACAACCACTAACCAAGATAAAGGATTCTTACAAATCAATGAAAAAAATACCAAAATCTTAATAGTAAAATAGTCAAGGAACCTGAGTATTCTTTGGAAAAGGTAAACAGAGGGTAATAAACATATTTTTTATTCATTTGTAAAATCATTAAACATTTTAATGAAACCTGTTCAACCTCATTAGTAAATTAGATATAAAATATGTATAACATTGACTTTTAATCCTATTTAAATGGAGAGACACGCTTCACTAGATTTCTTTGTAAAGAAAAATCACATCTCTGAATGCAGCTGTCAGCGGTCAACTGAGGGATAATATGGGTCCAAAGAAATGAAGGCCAAAAGAGTTCTTTGTAATTTTAGTAATAAATATGATTCCTTATATATGAGACTTGATTTTTGTAACCATAATTGATGGTGAAGTGTTTACAAACTTAGTTATTTGTGGGAAATATTCGCCAGTGAAGCAATGGAACCATGAAAACATAAGAGCATATACATTTAAGAAAAAAAAAAAAAGGTTCAAAACCAAAATAAGTCTGCAAAAGAAAGAATGTGGAATTAAAAGCCAATGAAAGCACTTATTTAATGTTTCAAATATAAACATAAGAGCTTTACAGACTTCTTGTAAAGTGTTACCTCAAACTGCTAAAACTAAAAAAAAACATACAGTATTGCTAAGACACGAGTGAAAGGGTCCATCAAACATCTTTGCTTGGAAATTTTTGATGAATTTGTAGCAATGGCACCAAGTACCACTTTAATAAACATATTTTATTTAACATTCGAACCTACTAATAAACAAAGAAATGTAAAATCATCCTGCAACTAGCCTTTTATTATTTTGTCCATCATACTGGCAAAGTTTTTTTAAGACACTAACCAGGCTGCTGAGGGCGTGTCATTCTAACTGGTGAGCGTGTAAATTTGCACGTCCATCGGAAAAACAGTTTGTCACTCTGGATCAAGGGCCTTAAAGATGCTGACACCCTCCAACCGGTAGCTCCACATCTCGGAAGTCTGTCTTAAGGAAATCCCAGGGTGCTCACGGATGATTCTAGAAGGGGCGCTGCTCTGTTGGCCTGGTGATGATGTAACTATTCAGTCTGACAGACTCACGGAGGATATCTACAGCAATTGTTCAGGGCAGAGAAGTCTCCACTCCTGAGATAAGGGAAAGGCCTCTTTCTGGTTCCTATGAAGGTTTCTTAAAAGCTTGCCAGCAGCCTGACGTAGGACTCGCTGATAGGGTGATTCTGCCCCAGAGCAGAAGGGAAACGATATTGGGGGTTAGGGTGAAGGAGTCCCCATCAATTAGATGTGATGTTCTATTCATTAAGGAAGGGAAGGAGGGGGAATGGAAGGAGGAAAAGCAGATAAACAGGATACAAATAGGACAAAATTCTCATTGAAGGAATTATATTATCCTTTATGCTTTTCTATATTTTCAAAAATTTTCAAAGTGAAATGTAAAGCTACTTATAATATCCTAATTTAATTTTTTAAAGATATAGAAAAAAGACTGGAAAAGTAGGAAAATGTAACTATGAAAAAAATTCTCCTTGCTATTTTTTTTCCCTCATTTTTCCATCATCTGCAAATATGTGTGTTAGCCTTCAATGACGACAAAGGTTTCCAAAATTTGATGGTGGGAAAAAACTTTAAATTGAACACTCCTTATGCACTAATTTAACTAATTCTCTTAGATGGAGGAAAAGACCTGTGTGACTTGGGGTGAATAACTTACTCCCCACAGCTAGCTTCGGTTTCTCCTTCTGTGCAATGGGCCATCATACAGCCGCCTGGAGAACAGTGGAGGTGTGGGGGGCAGTGACACTGGAGGGGGAGCCGGGGCCCAGGGCCACGCCTGGTGAGCCACTTCCAATAATGGCAGCTTCTTGTGGGCTCTCAGAAGTCCCGTTTGAAGGTCCCCTGCCCATTCTCCTCTGAAATCCACCCACCTTGCCCTTAGCCTTGGTGTTGACCATTCTCCCAGCAAAGGGCTCCCTGCCTTCCCGGAGTGGGAAGGGGCGGGTGAGGCGGGATATGGTCTGGGAAATGGGGAGTGGCACAGGTAATGGACCAACTCCCAGTGCCCCTTATTCAGGCTGGGACAACTCTTGGTGAACCCAAGGTGGCAAACAGTGGCGATTCTTTCTTCCCATCGGGAATGGCCCTTCCCTGCCTGAAATGTCCGAGCACTGTCAGACAGGCAGAACCAGGCTCTAAGCCCCAGGACCCTGAAGATCCGTCCTGGAGCCCAGGCGTCCTCCCTGGACTTGGGGGAAGGAGGGACGTGACCTCCAGCCATGCAAACTGACCACGCCGCTTTGCATTTTCAGGAACTACACAGTGGTGAACACGGAGAAGGGCCTTCTAGAAGTTCAGAGAATGAGCTGTGCGGGGATGAGGCTGAGCTGCCAGATCAAGGTCCAGAGCTCACTGTGGACTGCGACCGAGGTGACCTTCAGTGGGGAGCTCGGGGTGGGGAGTACATTTAAGAAATTTAAGAAATATAGAATATTTGAAAGAAGAAAATTTAAATTGCCTATAATCCATCAGAGTAAACCACTATTGGGATTTTGGGGACCTATCCTTCCAGAAGTTTCTGTGTGTGTGTGTGTGTGCATGCATATTATAGACAATGACACCCAGGTAAATGAGTTCAGATAAACAATGAATAAACAAGGAATACATTTTTAGCATCCCCCAGCCCAGCTCATTACCCATGAGACCCCCAGAACAAAACTCAGCCCAGGATGGGGACCCAGCACCCTAACTCCCAGGCCTGGAATCTGAGCAGGGAGGAGAAGCCCAGCGGAATGGTGAAATGACTGGATTTGCAGTGACGCCACCGGGTCCATGCACCACAAATCCCCTCAGCTCTGAAGGCCTCTGTGTCTTCACGTCAGAGAAGTCACGGGAAGGCTGGGGGCCAGGGGGTAGGGGGGCTGTCTTCCAAGAACCCCGAGAGGAATGCAGGAAGACAAATGCCCAGAAGCTGCTGGTGGGGAGCTGAACCTGTGCAAGCTTGCTGGATGGCGGTTTGGAAGTATTGTTCAAATGCATCACAGAAAGCTCTACAGTCTGTTCATCCCTTGGCCTCAGCCATTTCAAGGAAATAACCAACACACGTGCGCACACACATACACACACATCTATAAAAATGCTCGTCCCAGAATAATTTATAGTAGTGAAAACACAGAAACAGACTAAACATCTAACAGCAAGAGATTAGCCAGATTAAGATACGTCAAGGGACAGACAGCCAAGAGGTGCTAGAATGTGCTTCTCTTTATGGAGTGGGTAAGGATACAGGGCTCTGCCCGCTATGTACCATTACGTGAAAAGAAAAGTGCAAACAGCATCATGGTGAACTCACTTTTGTCTATAATATGCATGCACACACACACACAGAAACTTCTGAAAGGATAGGTCTCCAAAATCCCAATAGTGGTTTACTCTGATGGATTATGGGCAATTTAAATTTTCTTCTCTCAAATATTCTGTATTTCTTGAATTTTCTACAAAGAACAGAAATAGGTATGTGAGTGACCAAGGTATGTGAGTGACCAAGCAGAAAGCCTCAAAAGAGGGTACTTTTTAGGCACAAAAGGAATTGCCCAAACTGAGTGTACCACCTCCCCTAGGCAAGGCCAGGCGACTTCCAAACCAGCTCTCACCACAGCCTCGTCTGCATCCACAGGACCAGAAGATCTACATCTACAGCCTCAAAGGCATGTGCCCCTTAAATGTGCCTCAGAGGGCCCTGGACACCCCGGCTGTGGTCACCTGCTTTCTGGCAGTCCCTGTCATCAAAAAGGTGAGGGGGTGGGGGAATGGATGGGCAGGTCTGAAGTCGCTGTTCCCAGCTAGGATCAGCCTAGGGGTGGGGTGGGGGGAGGGAAAGGAAAAGAGGGGGACCAATCCAGTCCCATACTCTTAGGCCACCAAATCCAGGTCAAAGCCAACCTTAGAGAGTAGGAAAGAAAATTCACAGCAGCCCTGAGCCAGTGCTCAGAGCTTAGTGCTCTTTCCAGTGTGTGAAAACCTGCACAGCCGGTGAAACTAAAGGATAAGTGGAGACCTTGCTGTCCACATGCAAATGCCAGAGCCCACCCCACCCCCCCATGGTGGTGAAATGTCTGCCAAAGGTGCAAATGCACCGTTGCACACATAGCCTCTTCCCTTTGTGATACTAGTGGCCACCCCTGGGGCAGCTGGCTCTGCTTACCCCCATCTCTGCCTTCTCTCCAGGGCTCACAGGCAAACCCAGACCCCAGCCTCCATGTCCAGTAGGATGCCCCAGACTCCTCTCCCCCACCATCCCATGGGTCCCTAAGTTCCAACCTCCAGGCACACCATCCTCTGCCAGCAACAACCTCTTTGCCACAATAACTGCTCTCGGTTCTCTCAACCAGCTGCAGTGAGCCCTTCTCTGGGATGCCCCACCCCCTCCGAGTCCCACAGCCACTGAGACATCTTCCCCTGTCCCCAGACTCTACCCACCCTCCCACCCTCCACCGTGCTCAGGCTCCCTGTTCACACTCTCCTTACTCTGTCTGCAGGGAGGTGCCAGCTTTGCAAAATACAAGGTCTTTACTCATAGTAAAGCACTCAAGGAGTGTTTATTGGATGGATGGATGGATGGATGGATGGAAGGATGGATGAATGGAAGGAAAATAAAGGAAAGAAAGGAAGGGAGGGAGGAAGGAAGGGAGGAAGGAGGGAAGGAAGGAAGGAGGGAAGGAAGGAAGGGAGGATAGATGGGTGGGAGAATGGATGGATGGATGGAAGGAAGGAAAGAAGGAAGGAAGGATGGATGGATGGATGGATGGATGCATGGAAGAATGGATGAATGAATATTCCCAGGCTGAGAATTCCATCTAAAGAAACACGGTGCTACTTTGTCATTTGTCAAAACATGTTGACCATCATCCTCCTGTTCAGTCTTTTCCGTCTGTAAAATGGGAATAATAAGAGACTGTGGGAAGAACCTTGAGGCCTAATGGGCCTGGTGCCTGCCCAGAGCATGCACTCGCTAAATGGGAGCAGTGCTATTTTTGCTGCCCAGCGGTAGTGAAATATATGAGCTCTTCTCTTCTCTCCACCTGGTAAAAAATAAAGTCTGAAGCTAACCTTACAACTGTTTCTGTCTGTGGTCTCACTCTGGACATGGCCTGCCCCAGAGCGCAGAGAACACAACACAAAGCCTCATTTCAGGCCATTGCTGGCCAGGCCCGGGCACCCCCTCCCACCCACGCCACCAGAGGGAAGAAAGCCGACTCTGTGCAGAGCCTACCTGTGCAGGGTGCCCGCCCCGCCACAGCCAATGACGGCAGCTCCCTGCCTGCTTGCACGCACACGCACACACACACACACACACACACACACACACACAGCCCTGCCAGGCTGGGCCGGCAGCTCTAGATAGAGACTCTGCTCCTGTTTGCCTTGGCTGCTGGCTTTCATGAAAATCCCGCAGACGGAACTCGATAAGCAACTTAGGGTTTACTGATCTCATGGTGAGCTCGAGGCTGGGGCACTGCCCTGCCTTGGACAGTCCGCCCTCCCTGTGTCCCCCCAGTTCCCAACAGCAAGGCTTTCTGTCCTTCACCCATGCTGGCACAAGGCCTGGCTCCCTGCCTGCATCCCAGCTCCTCTTTTGTTCTTCTGAGCCCTTCCCCACCCCAGCCCAGCTCCGCTGTCTAAGCTGTGCCCCTGATGAGCTCAGCCCAGCAGCTCTGGGGAGTCCGTGGGGTGAGGTTGAGCTTTCAGCACTGTCCTTGCTCCTTTGACCTCTGCCCCATGACCTCCGGGGACTGGAGGGATCTCAAGCTGGATGGGGAGACAGGGGCACCCAAGGACCTCATCCCCACCAGCCAGTCAGCCGGCATTTCAGCATAGATGCAGTAAGGCTGGGAGCACGAGCGTGTAGTGAGTTAGAAGTGCCAACACGAGTCTGTTTAATTCTTCAAGAATTCAATGCTCAGCAAACACGTGCCCGCTACGAGGTGCAGAAAAACCACGTGGCATTCCAGGGTCTCGGGAGTGAACAAGACTCTGCCCCCTCCCATGCCAGGACACAGTGGTGGGCATGCCGGCGTGGTCCTGCCCTGTTGGCACACTGTCCAGAGGGAGGGAAGCAGGCGGGAAGCAGTGAGCGAAACACCCCAGCCTCAGAAGGGAACCCTTGCTGAGAGCTTGGTGAGGTCCCTGAATAGAAGGCGGCTCCTTGCTGTGGGCACCACGAGGTGGCAGGCCACCAAAGGATCACATGCACCCCTGCCGTGTCCCATGGCCGGACTCTTCTGTGGCGGAATCGTGTACTGCTCAGGGGCAGCAGGACAAGGTAGGGCTCTTACGGGCCTGGTCAGCACCCACCCAGGGGCGTCATGTCTGGACACTCCTGCTGGCAGCCCCTCATCCTTGAGAGAGCCTTTCTCCGGAGCGTAGTGGTAGACACACATTTCTCTTTCTGATCCATGATTTGCAAATATTCCCTCCCAAGCTGGAGCTTGCTCTTTCATTTCGATGAAATCTAACGTATCAATTTTTTTTTTCTTTTGCAATTCTTACTAGGAAATATTTGCTTACTCCAAAGTCTTGGAGAGCTTCTTACTTCTTATATTTTGTTCTTCTAGAAGCTTCCTGGTTTTAATTTAGTTTTAGGCCTATAATCCAGGTCAAGTTAACTTTTGTCTGTGGTGCAAAGTAGGGGGTCAAGACCCATTTTCTTAAATACATTTATCCAGTTGTTCCAGTCTTTTCCAGCTGTTGAAAAGACTTTCCCTTACTCCATTGAATTTTTTGGCTCCTTTCTCAAAATTCAGCTGCCCAACTCTGTGTGGGCTCTACTTCAGGACTCTCTATCCTGTTCCACTAATCTCCGTGCCAATCTTGTGCCCACAGCAAATGATACTGATTTTCATAGCTTTAGAGTAAGACTTGAACTCAGGGAGTTGGTGGAAAGAGCATGGCATGGAGGTGCATCTCGAGCCTGCTGCTTCTCCCCTGGAACGTGCCAGAGGAGAGGACTCACGCTACCCCTGTCTCGTCCTACAGAATTCCTACCTGGTGCTGGCGGGCCTGGCTGACGGGCTGGTGGCTGCATTCCCAGTGATACGGGGAGCCCCAGATGACAACTGCTCCTACCTGTGCTCACACACAGCCAACAGGGCCAAGTTCAGCATCGCCGACGAAGACGCACGGCAGAACCCCTACCCCGTGCAGGCCATGGAGGTGGCCAACAGCGGCTCTGAGGTCTGGTACAGCAACGGGCCGGGCCTCCTGGTCATCGACTGCTTGGCCCTGGAGATCAGCCGGCGGCTGGAGCCCTACTTGGCACCGTCCACAGTCACGTCCATCACCTGCAGCTCCGAGTGCCGGGGGGAGGAAGTGGTCTGGTGCCTGGACGACAAGGCCAACTCCTTGGTCATGTTCCACGCAGCCACTTACCAACTCTGCGCCCGCTACTTCTGCGGAGACCCCAGCCCCCTCAGGGACGTGTTTCCGGTATGCCCACTGGTGGGGCCTGAGACCCTGGGCAGCGGCTGTGCAGCTGGCCCGAAGGAGCCCGTGGGGGACGGCATCGCAGACGTGAGCATCATGTATAGCAAAGAGCTGGGCACACAGATCCTCACTCACCAAGACTCGCTGACCGACTACTGCTCCTTGTCCTCCTACTCCTCATCCCCGCCCTGCCGGCCCGCCGGGTGCCCTGCCAGCCTGCCCAGCTCCCCGGCCAGCTTTTCCAGCGTGCCCTTCTCCACAGACTACGAGGACGAGCTCAACGTTTATTCCAACCAGCCTGGACACTGCCTGACCCCTGTGGATGGGGACGCCTTCAGCCATCACCTGCAGGCTGTGAAGATCCTGGCTGTAAAAGACCTCATCTGGGTGCCCAGGTACGTGTCCCGACAGTGCAGACGGGCAGACGGGCCCGTGCCTGCTGACCGCTCTTGCTTTGGTGGGAACCCCTAAAACATTCTTAAAGATAATGCTGAAATCCACCAAGAGCTGTTCTTCTATGAGCGTGTTTTTCCCCCTGTTTTGGAATCTGGAACCATCTCTTCAGCAAATGTACTAATAGCTGCACTCACACTCATCTGCCTGGTGGAAAGCTAAAAAAGAGCGACAAAATGAGCAGGGCCAGGTGGCCACGGTCCACTGTGATTAAATTTCCTACTGGGAAAGTTTTTCTCGGCCTCAGCTTTGGTGCCCTTGCGGTAATGTAATCCGTCAGTGGAGACAGCCCATTCGTAACCCTGCTTTTACTGCACGCCAGGTCCTTTTCCCCAGGGGAGACCAGCCATGGACCAAAAGCTTCCCTTTTCGGTCTTGATTTCCTAGGCGTGGTGGAGATATTATCGTCATCGGCCTAGAGAAGGAGTCGGGGGCCCAGCGGGGCCGCGTCATCGCCGTCCTGAAAGCCCGAGAGCTGACTCCGTATGGGTAAGATGGAGGAACGGCTCCTCCAGGGACCCCAGGGGGGCCATGCATGCCAGCTCCGCTTCCCTGGAGCAAGGACATTAGGGATCCAAAGCTCCATCGCCGTTTCCCTGCAGAATGCCTTTTCTGCCCTTCTTTTCCCTCTACCACTTAACATCAGCATCCTCCAACTTGCCAGAAGGTAAAGAAGACACCAGATGGGGTCAGCGAGGTGGCCTCTAGGGGAGCAGCAAATACTGGCCAAAGCTGGGGTGCCCTGTGCCCCTCTGGACCAGGTGCCCCACTTGGGGTTCGCCTGTAGGTTAGAGTTCAGCTGCAACAGGAGGGCCCTTGCCGAGTGCCCCAAACTGCCCGTCTAACTGGGGGCCTGATGTCACAGGCACCCCCCCTCCCAGTGCCATCGCTGAGCTTGGAGTCCCCGCTGTCCCCCTCCTGGGCTCGACCAACCCTCCCTGGGCAGCTGCTGGGAGATATGGGCCCAGGATGGCCTGCCTGGGACCCAGTGTACAAAACCAGGGAGATGTGTGGGACTTGGGGGATGGTGGCCGCTGGACAGTGGTTCCTGGCATCCACCAGCTGCCAGTAGCACTTCTGTGCCTGGCTTTGACTTCCCAATCACATGCAATCAGTCTTCCTCATGAAGACCCCCTCCATCCACACGCGTGTGTGCCTTGGAGCACTCCCACCGTGCACACCAATCTGTCTCTTCGTGGCGTGCGTTCTCACCCCACCTGCCTGTGTGTAGGCGCGATTGTGTTTCAGCTGGAGCAGGAGAGGGGTGGAGAAGCCCAGAGCAGGGCAACGACAGGGGAAGGGTCGGGGTCCTTCCACCCCCTTGCCCCCCGGCATCGAGCTTTCCCAGCGAGTCACCCGGGACAGTGGCCCTGGCCATACAGGTGACTGGAAGCAATATCTGGGTTTGCCTCTGAGCACGGCTGAGTCTGTGTAGGGCAGCCTTGGGCAGGCAGCTAAAGATCCCAGGTCAGCCAAGCCTGCTGGCCATTCGTGCTCTTAGTGCTCGCCTGGTGTTTTTTTCTATTTATTCCCCCGAAGCCACATCTGAACCAGAGCCAGGCATACTCACTCCACAGAGAAGAGGCCCCAGCAGCCTGATCCCACCAGCGTTTTGAGATGCTTATTCCCTCAGCAAGGAGTTAACAAGTGCCCACGACATGCAAGGCCTTGAGGGAGCCAGAGGCAGGGAGGCCAGGCAGTGTCTGCGGGCATCCGATTCACATGGGGACCTGAGGGCCAGGCTGGGTGCTCCCCGAGGACACCCTGGTTCAGGTGGTGACCTTGGGACCAGGCCGGGTGCTCCCAGGGTCATCCTGGTTCAGGCGGTGACCTTGGGGCCAGGCCAGGCATGCCGGGCCCAGGAGGAGGGGGCTGCAGACTGCGTGCCTGGTGGGCTCCAGAGAGACACCACCCAGGGCCAGGAGCCACAGCACATCCAGTATCCACAGAAAGAAAGGAGCACACACACAGGTCATTCACAGCAGTCCACAACCTCAAACCGAAAATGCCAGTAGAGAATGGCTCTCCACAGCAGGTTGGTCTGTCTGATATATTGCCATGTTTTCTAAGCATGTGGCAACTTCAGTGGGAGAGGAAGAATCATACATGAGCTGAGAGGCAGGGGAACTGACCAAAGCTTAGAATCTGCCAAGGCCCATTCACCTGCAGGCCTTCAGGAGTCGGTGGCATTTCCTGGACACTCTGTCACAGAGAACGCCTGCTCTGATTGGCATCAGTGGGCCCCCAAGGAGTCAGTCCCTTAGGACATGGCCTGTGAATGAGAAGGGATGCCCACAGCCCTTCACCTTTGCCTACAGGCCGGAGCACCAGGGAAAGCCGGTCGGCAAAACACATTGGTAGGGCCGGACAGGAATGCCAGGGTCCCCTTCTCTAACCGGGCTCTCCCCTCCCTACAAGGCAAAGGTCCTGGCCCAGCCTGGAGGGGCCCCAGTGGTTTGCTGAGACCCCCTCTCTCCACAGGGAGCTGGTGGACGCAGCCGTGGTGGCGAAAGACATGGTTGTGTGCTGCTTCGAGAACGAAAATGCCGAGTGGTGCCTGGCTGTCTGGAGGAGCTGGGGCTCCAGGGAATTCGACATCTTCTACCAGTCCTACGAGGAGCTGGGCCGGCTGGAGAACTGCACACGCAAGAGGAGGTGACACCACATGGGGCAGACAGTCCAGGCTGTCGGCCTCACCCCCCCGAAGACCTGGAAAATGGATAGAGTTCTCCTGACCAGCTTGCTGCTAAGACTGCTGGGGAGTGTGCAGCTGGGTGGGTGGTGGGCTGGGGTCCTCCCATTGCTGATTTTACAGCCCAAAGGGAGGAAGGCAGCACTGGGTGGGGAAGTGCCTCTCCCTGCCTCCTCCACCCCCCTTCCAGGGGTGGGGTACGGGGTTCCCACTCTGGGCTGGGCCTTCCCATCCGTGTTCAAGCCCCAGGTCCCGGATGGAGTTACACTAGAAGCTCTCAGCTGGGTAGCAGTCGGGGACAGGGCGGGAGGAGGGGTGACCCCTGCCACTCCTGCAGTGGCTCCAGCAAATTTCACAAGGCTCTGCATCCCTGAGGTGGGGCCCAGCTGGGACAAGCTGAGATCAGATGTCTCCACCCAGTGTGAGAAACTCACCGAGGCCAGATCCTTGGCCAACCCGGGGAATGAATGAGTTCCTTTAAGTGCCACGGCCGGAAAGCCCAGGACACCCTCTCAGCTCTTTACTTTCTTTTCCAGCTGACAAAAGGAAGGAGTAACTCCATCAGCAGGCTGTCAGAATGGGTCTTGTGTTTATAGCTATGTCAAATTAACATAGACGCAGCTGGAACACAAACCCTGTTTGTTTGCACATGATAATCTTGTTTATCACTTGAAAAAATTAAGTAATATCTCGGTGGTTAGGTCTGTAGTGGTGAAATCACATCCTATGGGGCTCATGCCAAATTATGTCTCAGCTAAAGATTTACCGCACACATGATCAGCAGAGTATAGAAAGCTAAATTGTTAATGGGGGATTTATGTGTATGCATGAGAACAAATTTTTTTATATATAAATAACACGTGCACACACACGCACTCACACATACCCACCTCTTTATCAAGTGTTGCCGTTTGCAGCTACTTAACCCAGAACAGGAGTTTGATTGTGCTATTGCACTTTGGTTCAAGCTGTTGACCCTTTTCTAAAATCAAAATAGGAAAAAATCAAACTGACATTTCTCTGGGGTGTGCAGGCAGCTGTGATTCGTTTATCTGGAAATAAACAGTCTCCCTTAAGAGAGACATCTTGGCCTCTGTGTTTACTGAAATGCCTGTGGTCACAGCCAGGCTGCTCCTACTCAGGTCCCACTCACTGCCCGAGGTGGAAATAGGCAGTTGCATCTTGGACTCCCAGTGGGAAGTGAGAAGGAGACATTTGTGTGGAAACCGAGGAAAGCACTACAAAGCGGAGGGACCTGCATGTGCAAAGGTCCTGCGGCAGCAACTGGTCTGCTGCATGGATGGGCTGGATGAGAGGCTGGTGTGGCTGAAACATTGTGAGCCACAACTGGGGGGGCACCAGTGCTGGTTACAGAGCTGAGGGGTTGAGGGGAAGACGTGGGGAGAGGAGGAGGGGTTCCGAGGGGCTGTGCTGAGTGGGATAGCCATGACCCATCCGGGGCATCGAGGGGAGGTGCTCACCACTGGGGCCGTCCCTTAGGTGTCGATCAAGATTGCAAACATAAGTGTTCTTTGACTGAGCCACTCAAGGAACTGGTCCTGAAATATCTGTGAAAGTGCCCAAAGTAGAGAACAAAGCTATTCTTTGCAGCATTGTCTATAATAGCCCCAAGCAGGAAACAGCCTAACCCTCTGTCAGGACAGAAGTCATCAGATTCTTATATATTCAAGCACGTCACACCACGAAAGAAGGGGGCAGTGCCAACTGCTGATCTGAAATGTTCTCCAAAATAGAATAAATGTATTATTTTAAAAACACACACACAAAAATAAAACCAACATGCAACACAGTGTGTATAGAGGTACCATATGTGTGAAAAAAAAAAAAAAAATGCCGTGCAGATACACTTGTTTGCACATGGCAGATACCCAGAGGGCACGCGAGAATCTGGAGAAGAAAACTGAGGGCTGGGAGAGAATGGGCCCTTCAGCATTTGCTTTACACCCTTCTTGCTGCCTGGAATTTTATACCAGGCTTTTGGTGAAGATAAATGCCACCTGTGGAGGGTCTCCTCTCCTAGACACCCAAGAAAGATGTACCTTGGCTGATCTCCAACAGTAAGCGGGGGGCTCCCCTCTGCCCCCTCCCCAGGCCTCCCCTTGAGGGAGGGCAGACGTGTCAGGTCCTGGGGGCAGGGCCGACTCCCCCAACATCTGACCCCATGGTCATTGCTGAGCCAGAATGGGCCCTGGCTGTCTTTGGGGTGCAGGCCAAGAGCCCCAGGGTGAGGCTGGGGACTGTCGAGGGAGCTCAGCGAGCTCCTACCACATCCTCTCTTGCTCTGGTGTTGGGAAGACGTGCAGAAAAGCCGCAGGTTTCAGGCCCGGCTCTCCCCAGCAGGCAGCCCCATGCCTTCTCCCTCCCGCTCGCCTTCCTGCTGCTGGGGAAGCTGCGGCCTCTCTGAGGACCACCGCCGCTGTCCAGGGCTGGCCAATGGCTCAAACGTACAGGGTCTCTGCCAGATCCAGCCCTACCCGGGGAGCATGCCACCCCCGAGCCCCTGCACAGCGGGGCTCGGACCACTTCCTGCTTTCCCGTCGTCCTGCCACAGAAAGCTTTTGGTGAGTCCCAAAGGATACATAGTGACTCAGCCTCTACCACCTCACCCCCCAAAGGCTCAGGAAAGCAGCCAGGGTGAAACCCCCTTGGAAGCAGCAAGCAGCAGCCGGGAAGGGTCAGCATCTTCCCGGCAAGTTCATGTCTGGGCCTAAAACTATATGCACCCCTAAATGCCTAACGAAATTTACCAACCAGCCAGGATGGAGCAGGCAGGAGGAGAACGGGGTGCAGGGTTATTAGTTATAATAGCACAGGTGAGAGTTGCTGTGGCAGAAAGTGCTGGTTGTGTGCCACCTTCTCCCGAGTAATAGAACCTGATTTTGTTGGGACAGCGTTTCCCAGCTCCCTTGCAGACAGGGCATCCTCAAAGGGGGTTGACTCCACGACCCCACCCCTCTTCAATCCCTGACTGCAGCAAGAGGGCAAAGGCCCCTCTCCGGGGCTGCTGGGGGTTTCCTGGACCCACCCACCCCAGCCTTGGTTGCTCCCTCCACTTTTCTTATTGCATCAAGGAAAAGGAAAGCAATTTCTTGTTTAAGCCTGTATTTTCCAGGTCTCTGTTACCAAGAGCCAAATGCATTTCTGAATGTTCCGCTGCATTTTCCTTTGGCACAGCAACAGCACTGAGCGTTAACACCTGACACTCTCTCGAGCCAGTCCTTAGTAACTCCCAGTTCAGATTTGGGCAGGCAGACACGGCATGACGGGAGAGTGGAATGTCAGATGCCCAGCCAAATCCTAGAGCTTAATTCTGTGCAATGAATGCTGAGAAGGATGTCCGTGGTTCTTTTCCCCAGTGCACCAAGCAGTCGTCTCACACCAAATCTCGGGGGGACCCCAGGGGTCCATCTTACCCTCCAAAGGCCAAAACAGAGGGTGCGGTGGCTTTGGCATCCTGCATGTTTAAATCTGGAGCCCTGGGCAAGCCAGGCTTCTTGGTTTCTCTTGGTTTCTCATCTGTGACAGGGCCGTGATAATTCTTTCCCCATCAGGACAGGTGTGTGGAAGCCACAGCCCAGCCCCCAGCCAGCCTGGTCCAGGGACACCCCTCTCCCTGCTCCCGGGGCTCTGCCCTGGGGTAAAGGGAGAAGCACAAGATCCTCTCCAAGAGCCACTTAGGGCAAACAAATGGTCCTGTCCCCATGAAATACCCCAACTTTAAAAATAATAAATCCCCTCTCTGCTTTCCTGGCACATCAGGAAAGAATTTTGTGAACACTTTTCATTGAAAAGTGAGCTAAGATTATAGCACGTATAGTGATCACTGAAAAGCTGATTGATCAGTGTAGTATGACAGAGATTTTTAGGAGTCCCTCTTTGGAATATAAATTTTTTAAAATGAAACTGGAATAAGGCTCAACCCACAAATAAAAAAGTAAATTCCCACTCTATCTTTTGTGGTGTATGTCAGCCCCGGGGTTTTAACCAAGACTCCCAGTTCTTCACCTTTGGGAAGTGTCATAGGCCAGCAACCCTCCAGGGCACACCTCCCTCTGCCCCTGGAACCAGCAGCCTGTAGCAGGGTCCCCAAGAGATGATGACCCCAAATGCCCAGACAACCTGTGATGGGTGAGTAGCAAGAGCAAGAAAGAGCCTGTGGTTGGGGCCACTAGGGTTTAAGGGCTTGTATTACCCAAGCCCACTCAGCCCATCCTGGCTGGGAAGTACCCACACTACACCAGCCTCCACGCCCACAACTACCCAACATATACTCACACCCAGCCTCAGGCCCTGGGCACGAGCTCCACCGTGCCATCTACTGTCCACCCCACCCCATAAGGAAGGAGCAGCCCCATCTCTGCGTCCCTAAGCCAGGAGCTCCTCCAGGGAAGGCACAGAGACAAGAAGCCGCCGCGAGCAAAGAAATCTCATCCTAGAAGACAGGCAGAGGGGCAGCAAAGTAAGATGTTAAATTGGGAGCATCTGTGTGAGCTCATAACCTTTTGCAGTGGACAGCGACCCCAGAAACTGGAAACGGTGGCTGCCTCTGGGGAGGGGAATCAGATGAATAGGATTGAATTTTGTATCAAATATTGCTTATCTTAAAAATAAATTAAAATTGACATATAAAGCCACCTGAAATATTTTCCAGCTCTGTCATTAAAAGTGGTCCAGACTCCTGAAGACAATTATATAATAATGTGGATTACAAGGGGTGACAGTGTGATTGTGAAGACCTTGTGGATCACACCCCCTTTATCTAGTGTATGGATGAGTAGAAAAATGGGGATAAAAACTAAAGGACAAATGGGGTGGGATGGGGGATGATTTGGGTGTTCTTTTTTCACTTTTATTTTTTATTCTTGTTCTGGTTCTTTCTGATGTAAGGAAAATGTTCAGAGATAGATTGTGGTGATGAACGCATAACTATGTTATCATACTGTGGACAGTGGATTGTATATCATGGATGATTGTATGGTGTGTGAATGTATTTCAATAAAACTGAATTTAATAAAAAAAATAAAAAAAAAGTGGTCCAGACACTGTGGAAGATGGTTTGGCAGTTCCTCAGAAAGCTCAGTATACAGTTGCCCTATGATCCAGCCATCCTGCTACTAGGTATATACCCAGAAGAACTGAAAGCAGGGATGTTAACACACATTTGCACACCATTGTTAATAGCAGCAATATTCACAATTGCCAAAATATGGAAACAACCCAAATGTCCATCAATCAATGAATGGATAAACAAAATGTAGTATATACGTACGATGGAATGTTATTCGGCAGTAAGAAGGCAGGAAGTCCTGATACATGCAACAACATGGACGAACCTTAAGGACATTATGTGGGGTGAAATAAGCCAGACACAAAAGTACAAATATTGTATGATATCTCACTAATATGAACTAATTAAAATAAGCAAACTCATACAGTTAGAATCTAGAATATAGGATACCAGGGGATAGAGTGAGGTTAAAGAATGGGGAGTGACTGCTTAAGATATACAGAATTTTTTACTAGGTTGAATTTAAATAAGTGGAAATGGCTAAAGGTGATGGTAGCACATTGTTGTCCATGTGTGTGAATCTGGTTGATAGGGGAAGTAGAGAGTCATATATGTCACCAGAAGAAAAGCCAGTGGTTTAAACATGGAACTGTGTAATACAGTAAATCTTGTGGTGGATGATGGCTGTGATTAACAGCACAAATTAAAAAAAATTTCTCCCTTGAACTAGAACAAATGTACAACACTATTACAAGAAGTTAACCATAGAATGGTATGTGGGAAAAACTGCATCTACTGCAAACTATGGACTATAGTTAACAGTAGTATCATAATACTCTTTCATCAACAGTAACAAATGTACCTCACCAATACTAGGGGTCGATGATAGGGTGGATACAGGGTATGGGATGTTTTGGGTTTTCTCTGTTTTTCTTTTTTTTTTTTTTTTGCAATGAAAATGTTCTAAAATTCATTGTGGTGATGAATGCACAACTATGGGATGATACTGGGAGCCAGTGATTGTATACTTTGGATGGATTGTGTGAATATAGCTCATTAAAATGGTATTTTTTTTTTAAAGTGGCCCTGGGGGTAAGTAGCACTTTCATATCCCTCCAATACTTGCATACTCCCCTGGCTTTTTGATCTAGAGTCTACTACTCTTTTCCACTAAAGCGAAAAAGACTCTTGGGAGGGTAGCTATGCCCACGTCTTCACACACACACAGGCACACACACCACTTAGAATGGGCCTGGGACTGGCTAGATATTCCCAGAAAGCCTTGGAGTACAAGGATTGCCTGGGGCAGCATTAGCTCCTTTAAGAGGCTCCCTCCGGCCAAGACGTGATGATTTGTTAACTGGTTAATTGAAAGAATATGAGTTGTGAAAGTTGCAATGGTATCCCAAAAAGAAAAGCCACTAGAAAGTAAGTGAATTGTACTTATAACACGAAGGCAGATCACAGCTCATGTAGTATGTATTGTTTGTAATCAGTTTTAATGACCAAAGGAGTGTTAATACAAATGGGTGTTTGTTCCTTTCAGTAATGTACACCATTAGCTTATAATAACAGTTTTCGTTTTGTTTTTAATCTATGTTTCAGTTTCCCAGCTGCTAAAACAAATACTATGCAATCGGTTGGCTTAACAATAGGGATTTATTGGCTCAGGGTTTCAGAGGCTGGAAGGCTGGCTTCCTCCCGGGGTTGGTGTCTTCTGGCTGGCTGGCAATCTTGGACTTCCTGGCTTTTCCAACACAGGGCAATGCATATGGTGGCATCTTCTCCTTTCTCTTCTGGTTTCCACTGATTTCCGGCTTCTGGCTGCTCCCCGTGGCTTCTCTCTGTGCGGTCTTCCCTAAAAGGCCTCCAGGAATAGGATTAAGACCCATCCTGACTCAGCTGGCCTCCACCTTAACAGAAGAAACCTCATCAAAAAGGTCCTCTCAACAATGAGTTCCCACCCACAGGCATGGATTAAGTTGCATTAAGAACATGTTTTTCTAGGGTACATAACTCTAAGCCATCACACTGTGTAAGGAAGAGAACACGGCCTCAGGGAAATCATCTTGGAAGAAGGACCTGTTTCTCCGATGGCCACCTGTGCATGGCCAATGGTCACGAGAAGAGAGCTGCCTGCACAGACTCACACCCAACCTGCCCAGAAAGGTCACCTTGAATCGATCCTGCTGAATCCGACAAGAAACTACCAAGATCTGTTTTCCAGAATGCCAGCAGTAAACACCCTGGGTCGATGGTGCTGGGTCAGGAGGATGGGACAAACCAAAGTTAAAGAACCTATCACCTTAGGTGCAAGACACCAAGTTGCAAAATAATTAAAAGCTTCATGAAGATCTTGAATGTGAATTGCCCCATTTATGCAATGAGTGAACTTTCGATATGGAAGGGACACTCCACTTGATGTCCAAGGCTTACAATCACCTGGGAGGAGTAACCAGGGGCCCCGGTCCATGAAAACCAGGGGTACCCTGGACCCCTCATTTTCACCTCTGCCCAATCAATCAGCCTGAGCTTTATCTTCTCTTGCTGAGGTCCACAAAGATTGTTGCAACACTAGGAAAGTTCAGAAACCCAGAAAAAGAGCCATGAAGCAAAAAGTGTGGGATCAAGAAGAAAGATGTGAACCTGAGGCTCTAGCATTTTGGTCACAGTGGTAATGTGCATAAAATGCCCAGTTTTCTGACCAACATAGCACCGAAGTACATTTTGTCTCCTTCTCAGGGTGCTCAAAGCACTGAAGAGGATCTAATGTTTCAGACCCTCCTTTTAATTTAATGGTTAATAAATGCAATTGGATAAAATATTAAATCAATATTCAACTGGGGAAAATGTCAAAACTCAGGAGGTGTAACATACTAGGGTATGTGTTAGTGTGTCACTGTTTGGAGATGCGTTAATTATTTCATGTTTCATAAATTCATGAGCCTGATAAACTGGGCATCCAACAGGGCACACCAGCAGTTTCCCCACAGCTGGTACCCAGCCTGGCACCCAGGAAGTGCTCGCAAATCTGTGAGTTAATTGATGGCAGAGGGAGAGGGCAGTGGAGATGCTCCAGATTTGCTGGCTTAAAGGGCTGCAAAAGATGCCCCCACCTCTCTGACCTAGGAGCCAGACAGGTCCAGTGGAGGAGAGCATCCTGTCCCTGCCTTTCCCAGCGGGCACAGCCAGCCCACTCCAGGCTAGAGCACAACCATCCATGCCCTGGACCCCACAGCGTCCTAGTCTCCCAGAATCCCAAAGGGCTTTGCCCGCTTAGATGTCTGACAACCCTCTTGCAACCCCTGGAAGTCTGACCTCAGGAAACAGCCATTCCAATCCCATTCCTACCCCCAACCCTCTCCCAGGCTAAGAAAATGGGGGTACAGGGGGGTTCTCAGAGCAGGAAGGGCTACTGGGACCACCAGACTGCCCAAACGGAAGTCAGCTCTCAGGTGCCCAAAGTTCTCATTGCAGACACGTGCAGGATCGCCACTGGGAATTATTTCTACCCCGTCTTTTTCCAAAAACACTGTGGTTACTTCTACAGGGGCATAAAAGGCAGCCAGAGAGTGTGTCCTATATTCACCCACACTAGAGGATGAAAGGCTGCTGCAGTAAGACAAGAAAGATTTAAAGGCAAGGAAAGATTCTTGCGATATAGTGAGTGAAACCAGGAGGCTTCAGGTCTGCCCAAACTATGAGATGGATGTTTACACAAAATATGTGTGTAGTCTTTTATAAACATAGAGATGAAAAGGCTAGGACATTGCATTAGGGTTCTCAAGGGAAACAAAACCAGCTGGAGATAGACATAAATTTTATGAGAGTTTTATAAGAATTGTCTCATGTGACTGTGGGGATGGGCAAGTCCAGATTCCGTAGGGCAGGACGCAAGCTGGGAACTCCGATGAAAGTCTATGATGGATTCCCCAGGAGAAGCTGGCTGGCGGGAGTAGAGACGGAAATTCTTTCTGACTGCTGAAGTCATCACTTCTCCTTTTAAAGCCTTCAACTGATTAATGAGACCTCTTGTTGAAGGCAGTCTCCTTAGTTGATTGCAGATGTAGGTGTAGATTGTAGATGTAATCAGTCATAGATGCAATCAACTTACTGTTGATTTAAACCCATGAAATATCCTCACGGTAACAATCGAGCCAGTGCTTGCTTGGTCAAACAACCAGACACCATCACCTGGCCAAGTTGACACATGAACTTACCCATCACAGACATAGATCAAAATGCTAATGGTGATAATTTCTGACTGATAGGATTACCATTGCTTCTTTTTCTTCTGGCTTGCCCATATACAGAATTTCTCTTGCAATAAGAAAAAACAAAGCAAAGTTACAAAAAGTCTCTTTTTTAACATTTTGTTGTAACAATATATATACAACTCAAAATCCCCCATTTTAACCACTTTCAAGGTGTACAATTCAGTGGCATTAATCACATTCACATTATTATGCTACCATCATCAACATCCATTACCCCAACTTTTTCATCATCTCAGACAGAAACCTATTAAGTAATAATTTCCCTTTCCCCTTACTCTCGGCTCCTGATAACCCATAATCCACTTTGTCTCTAAGACTTTGCTTATTCTAGGTATTTCATATAAGCAAGAGCACATAATATTTGTCTTTTTGTGTCTGGCTTATTTCACATAACATGATGTCTTCAAGGTCCATCCATGTTATAGCAGGCATCAGAACTTCATTCCTTTTTACAGTCAAATAATATTCCATTGTATGGATATACCACATGTTGTTTATCCATTCTTCAATTGATGGACACTTGGGTTGTTTCCACCTTTTGGCTATTGTGAATAATGCTGTTATGAACATTCGTGTACAAAATCTGTTTGCCTCCCTGTTTTCAATTCTTTTGGGTGTATATCAAGAAGATATACACTTCTGAGCATCCTAGCTGCCCAAGGTCAAAAAAAAAAATACTTGTGTCATTACCCAATTCTCAGAATCTGGAAACAGCCCATTATTCAAGAGATGCACAATCAACTTCTTGCTTCTGCAAGGCTGGATGGGAATTTCTCATTTTCCCATGTGGGGGAAAGCACAGAGAGATACCCTCACAGGTATCTCAACACACAGCTAATTCCTGGATTGACTCTTCTGAGTGCACTTGACGAGGGCTGCTGCCATCCCATCAAATCCCAGCTCTGGAGAGTAAGCCCCAAGCACCAATAACCCTGGTACCATGTCTCAGAAGGATCTGGCCAGGTCAGGGGTACTCAAGGGTCTTGAGGAGGGTATGCACCTCATGGAGCTGAGTTTCTGATGGAATGAAGAGTGGCCATTGGGGAGAACAACTGCAGAGGTTGGCCATTGGCAAGGCCAGTGGAATCCAGGTCACCTGGTGAGCTGGCGTGGGTTGTCTCAACGTCCAGGAGCTGGCCTTGAAGCTCAGCCTCCAGTCGCCTCATCGTTTCTATGGAAGAGTGCATTTGGGGTTACCCCCATGGGAGTGTACCCCAACCCCCTCCCATTTACAAATGAGTGACCGAGCCAGGACCCGCCCCCACCGCCCTGCCTCCTTCCCAACTGGCAATGGCCCCATCCATTTTGCTGGTGCTGCTGCCTACACTTCAGACTGTCATCAAATCACCTGCTCCTCTGGCTCCACTTCCAAGTTTCCAGTCCCAATGCCCAGATGTGCTGTGAAACCTGGGATTCGCCCACAGGCTGTGCCTGGTAGCTTTGGTCTTTGCTGGCAGGACAAGAGCCCTCTCAGCCAGGACTGAGCCGCACCATCACCACCGCTGTCCCCAAACAAGACCGGACCAGCGCCACCAAGCTCTCCATCACCATCCTCTCTCTGCCTCCCCTGCCAATGGGCTCACTCTTGTTTTTGCCAGGTTAACACCCTTCAGACCCACCATGCCAACTCCACCCATTTGGGAACACAGCATATTCTCCATTCCAACCGCCACCCCCCACCCCCCTGTTATGTAGCTCTCTGAGCTTCCTCATCTGCTGGAGGGATCAAATGGAAGACATATGCCAAGGATGTCACAAGGCAGGACACACGGCGGGAAGCTGCCCCTCTCCATCCTTGCATAACTCACAGGCAACCACGGGCTGTCTCCTGCATCCTGGGCAGTGCAATGTACATCACTGGCTGGACCACTTCATCACATTCCTGAGAAAACTGAAGCTCAGAGAGACCACCTGGTGGGACTGCAGCCCCTCGGCTGATGGGATCAGAACAGAAGTCGGCTTCTGCTGACTCCACTTGGGATGCTGAATCTGTCCTCTCTGGGTTTGGGTTCTTCTCTCTGGGGCCATCCAGGAACTGCAAAGTCACAGTCACAAACTGGAGGCCATAGGAGCTTAAATGGACAATCTCTGGGCCCCAAAGGTGTGCCCAGTGTCCCGCATGTGTATCTGGGGCAGCACCTGGAGTTCTCGGGACTGAACCCATGTGCACCCTGAGAGCCAGCTGCAATGATTTGTTCGTAGTCAGCCTCCTGGTCACAGAAGGTAAGGAGGGATCCAACCCCTTTAGGGCAATGTGCTTGGAGGCCCAGGAGGTGGGTATGAGATGACCTGGGAGTCTTTCTTTGTCACACTTCTTGGGACACATCCATGGACTAGAGCTAAAAACCCACACAAGTGCACACACAAACATGCGCACCTGTGTCACCTCAGCACACTCGGGGCCAAGTGCCGGGTCTACCCCAAGTTGGGGAGACCACTGCTGTCCTCAAGGAGCATGTGCTCTATCAGGGAAGGGACCCCAAACCTAAAGGCATAGCTGTGGGTGTCCCCCATTTACACCCACCGGCTCACTGCTGTACCTTCCCAGGGACCCCCAGGGAACCAGGCCCTAAAGAGGACCTCCAGTGGCCCAAGGCAGAGCCCACCGTGCTCAGGACGGGATTTCATCACGGTCAGGGGTGGGGGCCGGGACGACCACCGGGCACTCCTTCTCGGGAGGACCTGCGTGGTAAAGGGGGACAGGTGGGCGGGCCGTGAGCGTGGGAGGAATAAGGTGGGGTGCAGAGGCCTCCTTGGCAACCCGACAAGCATGGCAATCCTCAGTACATCCGGATCTGGTGGGATGTCCAGGGCCAGCCTCCCCTCCCCTCCCCTCCTCACAGCACCCCCGACGCCCCCAGCCTCCCCAAGCCCATCGGACCCGGCTGTCAGGCGCAATTCTCTCCTCCAGCGCCAGGGGGCGCAATGGCTCCGAGCAGCCTGGCCCTGCCTCTGCCGGCCTCCGAAAGAAACGGACCCCCTGGGCTCCCCGCGCCCTCGGAGAAGTTTGTGGGCTCGGTGAGTTTACTTTACCAAGTGTTCCCAAGTAGGAGCCCATCCGGGGAAGAAAAACTCCTTGTGGAGCGTGTGGACATGTGTAAACACACATGCCCAGGCGGCCAGGGCGGGCAGAGACCCGGATGCACGCTGCGCGCCTGGGGCGCCCCTGGGGAGGCCTCGATCTTCTTCTGGGGGCTTCTCAGAACTTCCTAATCCACATCTTTTGTTCCTTGTGAAATAGGAGTTTTTAAAAGGTTCTCTTGGCTTTTCTACATATGCCCCAAGCTTACAGAGTCTGGTGGGGGTGCATGTACACAGGCTCATGTCTGTGTCTGTGTGTGCATGTGTGTGCATGCGTGTGCATGCGTGTGTGAGTGTGACGTGCTTGGGTGCCTGTCTGTGCAGGTGCACATGTCTGTGCATGTGCATGAGTGCCTGTGCTCATATGTATATGTGAGCTCATATGTGTGCATGTGTACATGTGTGTGTATGCCAGTGTACTGTGATGCGCTGTGTGACTGTGTATGTGTGTGTGCATGGGTATGTGTGAATATGATGTGCTTGGGTGCATATCTGTGCATGTGCACAGGTGTTTATGCACATGTGTTTGAGTGTGTGTATGGGGGCTCACATATGTGTGTGCATTGTGTGGTGTGCTTGGGTGCATGTTTGTGCATGTGCACATGTGTGTGATGTGTGCGGGCACATGTGTGTGCTCGTGTTTGCATGTGCATATGTGTGCGTGCAAGTGTGTGAGCCAGTGTGATGTTCTCAGATTCATGTCTGTGCATACACACGTGTGTGTGTACTCATGTGTGTGCACATGTGTGCATGTGTGTGCTTGGGTGAGTGTCTTGTTTGTGCACGTGTGTGTGCATGCATGCATGTGAGTGGGGGCTCATGTGTGTGTGTGCATGTGTGTGTGAGTGTGTATGGTGTGTTTGGGTGCATGGCTGTGTGTATGCATGTGTGTGTGAGTGTGCATGTGCACTTGCATGCTTTAATCTCTCTGGCCTGTAGCCCCCACAGCCAGGTGCAGACCAGAGTAGGACCCTGTCCACCCCAGCGAGACTTAGGAGGTCTGAAGATCAGTGACTCTTTGAGAGCTGGCTAAAGAGCAGAGGGGTGTGTCTGGAAATCTGGAGAAAACTTTTCCTGTAAGAGTCTCTTGACAAATGTAGCTTCTGGAAGCACAGAGGCCCCATGATTTTCACAGCTGCGACCTAGTAATCCTTGCACTGTTCTCAGCAAAACTTCCCAGAATTTCTCAGCCACCAAAGGCATCATGGAGCATGTCTGCAGTTTGCTTTTATCTCAGCCCCACAGAAACTGTATTCCACAAAGGGCAATCTGCCCCTTACATGAATAGTGGCTGTGGAATGCAAAGTCTCTGTCTCGAGCCCCTAAACCACAGCACAGAGGGAAAGGCCATCACCAAGGAACCCCTGGCCCCTGGGGTGGCTCTCGGGACCCCCCACTGCTTGACTTGATGAAGCTCCCCTCTTTCCAGAATGACAAGTCAAGACCCAAGCAACACAAGACCCAAAAGCAGCACAAATGGCCATGGATCCTGAAGGAAGCCCAGACAGTCAGTGTCCTAGACTTCAGCTAACCCTGAACTTGTCTCTTTAGCCCAGGCCAAGTGAAGGAAGCAGAGGTACAGCTGTGGCCCTGGAGAGAGGCCTGAGCAAAGCTGTCTGTGCAGCTGGGCCGAGGGCTGGGACAGAGGGGGAAGGCAAGACGGAGGGACGGAGTGGTAGATTGTGCTTTCCGAAAACGGCTGCAACAATAGCTCCCATTCTACATGCTTCACTACAATATGATCTTGACATTCCTCCTGAAGAGGTCGGGTATATATCCTACATCCCCTTGCCCTTGAATCCGGGGTACAGGGAAAGCTTATGACTTGGTTGTAACCAATAGAACGTGGTGGAAATGAGGCAGTGTGACTCCCAAAGCTCAGTCCGAGAAGGCGGTGGAGCTGAGCCCTCATTTTTGGAGCCCCAAGCTGTCAGGTAACAAGTCTGACCAGGTCGAGGCCGCTACGATGGGAGGACACCCAAGCCCCATGGAACCAGGAGACAACAGCCACCAGGCAGCATCGCATGAGGAAAAACACAAGGGAAGACGCCGACAGATGATTCCAGCTGCTCGGCCAACCTTGGATGTTGAGTCTTTGCAGCTGAGGCTTCAGACAACAGGCATGGAGTAGAAGCAAGCCATCCCTGCTGTGCCTGGCCCAAATTCCCAAGCCTTAGTCTGCTAGTAAAGTTTGGGATGGTTGGAACAGATAGCCCAGGAAGGGGGTTGGAAAACTGCCTCAATCAACGTGCTCTTTTCACTTTCACTGCTGCTGCGTGGACACCAGGGGCCACCGGGTCTTTGGAAGGAGCTGTCCCCTCTAGCAGGTAACAGTCTGAGCTCAGGGGTCACGGGAGCTGCCTCTTGCAAGTCAGCTAAACCTGCTGGCTCCAGGCCCAGGGGGCAGAAGTTGGAAGGCACCATGGCCGAGGACCGGCCATGGGCACAGGCTGATCTCGAAGCTGGACTTGCAAGGCCACTCTCAGTGTGTCTGTTCCTGGTGGGCGTGGAGAAGAAACAAACCCTTTTCTTTGCCCACTAGTTTCTGGCCGGCGGTTGGAGCAGCCGCTCTGCTGGAGCCCGCTTCTCCATCGGCCATTTGGCCTCTTCAGGAGCAGGTGGATGGACAGTAGTTTGCAAGAAAGTTGGGGGGAGGGATGGTGGTTCCCTATGTCTGTGTACATGGGTGCTGGGTAGGGGCCCGAGCAGCCTGGACAAGTGCCCCCAGCTCCAGGGAACCCAGTGGTCAGCAGCAGACAAGACCACTGGATAACCAGCAGCTGCTTCAATGGCCACCTGATTCTCCATCCCCAAGCAGGAGGCCCTGGGAACCCCACAACACAGACGCCTTTATTGTCACTGCTGAGCCACCGGCCAGGGAACTGAGGGGCAGGAGAGAGGCCCCGAGAGAGAGATCTGGCCTCTCAGAATGTGGAGCTGAAAATGACCTTGACCACCCCCCCCCCCCTTTTCCCACCCTCTCCCCATGGTGCACACGGGAAACAAAGGGTCCCAAGAAAGCAGACAAGCCAAAATGTGCCGTCACCATGGGCAACTCAGCCACAGCACTTGCAAGCCCGGGAAAAAAAATGTTGTTTGTTGAAGGGGGTGAGTGTTTGTTTTGTTTGATTTTTTTTAAAAGCCTGAACCAAACCATCTGTTTAGAATGCGGCTCCAGGACGCAGTGACACCCGCAGACAACATGCGGGCAGGAGGGATGGGTCCCAGCAGAGAATGGCTGCTTCCACACAGCAAGCTCACAGCTTCCAGAACATCTTGGCACGGCGCCTGCTGCCCAAGTCCTGTGCCCGTGCCTGGGCACCACTGCTGCATTTTCCTCCACTCTGCAAAGTGGAACAAGCTCTCCAAGCAGAAGAGGTCATCCGGCATGATTTAACTGTGTCACACTCGTGTGATTAATTGTCACACCAGACTCCCAAACAGCATTAAATCCTGCGCCTTTGTGAGGAATGGAAATAATCAGGGCAGAATTTACGCTTCTCTTGTTTCAGAAGAAGGCATCATCTTCATGAGATGCCTTCTCAGGAGAGGCCTGGGCTGCAGATTCCTTCTGTCCATTTGTCGGTGCAAACCCGGAGCCCGGCTGAGTTGAGGCTTTCTCTGAACTCCGGAGCAACCGCCGTTGGTGGCTGCACTTAGGCTAAGGCTGGTGTAGCGCCAGGCCCTGGTTCTAGCCTCGAGGGCCACGATTGCCTCCTCCAGCTGCTGCCCTGGCACAGCCTCCAAAACCCACTGTTTTTGCCTGTCCACAGAGGCTCAGACATGGAGAGGGGGGCTGGCAGTGCTCCCTGATATCCACCCCCCTGCTGGACAAGCCAGGGGGACCCACCCTGGGGCTTTAAGAAGAGAGAATTTAAAACGGACTCAACTATTTCCACCAGGAATTCCATTTGTCAGTCCCTGAGTGGTTGATGAGCACATGTGGGAAATCCCTGGAGCACTCCCCACTGGGAGATGGCAAGCGGTCAAGGAGAGCCTTGGAGGCGGCAGAGGTCTTCGGAGCTGGTGGAGGGAAGTGCCTGGAGCACCTGGGTTGTCATGGTGCCTGCACCCCACTGCTAACCCCCCAGTGATGAGGCCAGAAGAACTGGTTTCCACCCCCAGCCTGCACCCCACCAGCTGTTCCCAGAGCACGAAGGAGGCATGCCGGAAAGAGGTGATGACCTGGTGAAAAGTTTTATAAGCTCCAAGGTAAAATAGCAGGAAAAAAATTAGGAACAATTATGCAGATGAGGTGAGATGGCACCAAGGAGACTGAGAAGCAGCAGCTTTGGCCTCCTTCTTCTGTCCCCAGACTCTCAAAAAGACAGAAAGTATTTTTAAGTCAATAAATCCATTCATCACTGTGCTGGGGAAAGGGGGGGATGTTGCAGATTCTGTTTTCTGGAGGTTCTTCCATTCCTCATGCTTTTCTTACAAGTGGCTTTCACCCTCCTCCTACCCAGAGGTGGGTTCTCTCCTCTCCCTCTCTGGGAACCCTGGGGAGCTGTGGCTGTAGCAGGAGCCACATGACTAGCCAGGTCATAAAAATCCATGCATCTTCTGCCCAGCCCTCTGGACTTGCTGGCTCTTGGAACCCAGGCTTCATGAAGAAGCCCAGGTCACATGGAGAGGACCTTATAGATGTGAGGGGCCACCAACTTCATTCACCAGACCCGTGAGCGAGGGAGCTGAGAGGATGAGTCAACCTCAGCCATCATCTGATGCCATTGAGTGAGACTCTCCAAAGAAGAACTGCTGCACTGAAGCCGGTCAACTTCTGGAGCCATGAGAGATGATAAGAAAAATGATTGTTGTTGTTGAAGCCACCGTGTTTTGGAGTGGTTCGTGACTCAGCAATGGATGACCGGAATGAAGGCACTCTTGGTAGACCAGAAATTATGAAACAGTTGGGATCAGATTGAAGGAAGAAAGCAGAGCCTGAACTCAGTAAATAGTGGGAGCAGTTTTGGGGGTGCTTCTAGTTCAGTGGGAGCAAGATACAGGGGACACAGCAGTCCTGAGTGACTGTTGGGGTGCTGCATGAGGGGGTCCTACATCAAGAAGATTACCCACTGCCCCACCCCATCTGCAGCACACCCCCACCTCTCATGCACAAAGCTGGAGATAAACAGATGCTCCACTTGCAGCATCCACAGGAAATCTCAGACTCTAAGAGGAGCACTTAATAAAGGCACTCCAAACATCGGAGGAAGAAAACCACAAGAGAAGCACTAAACACAACCAGAAAAAAATTGCCAAGTGGAACAGGGATGTTATATAACAAACCAATGGAGATATTCAAAGAACATCCTGTAATATTCTTACAGGAATAAAGGAGTATCTTGCCCCCATGAAACAAGAACAGGCTACTATTAAAAAAAAAAAAAAGAACTGACTAAAGGATGTTGAAAACTAAACATCTAGTTGTCAAAATAAAAGGAGAACTCAGGTACACCGAGAAGAGAAATAGACACCTTCAAAGAGCAAGTTGCTGAGTTTAGAGGCAAGGCAGTCTTCAGAAGGGAACAGAAAAAGACAAAGACACGAAAAGTATGAAGGAAGTGTCAAGAGACATGGAGGAAAAATGCAGAAGATGCAAGCACCCATCTAATAGAAATTCCAGAGAGTGAAAGAAAGAAAAATGCCAAAAGAAAGAGTGGGGAAAAAAAATGCATTGACATCTATTACCAAACAAAACTTAAGAAAAGTTTGAAAACTTGAATGCATCAACAGCAAAAGAAGAATTTGGGTAAGTAATGAGAGACTAAACCCTGAAAAGTTCTGGGCCCAGCCAGTTTTATAAGCAAGTTCTACCAGTCCTCCAAGAAACAGATCATTGCCACATTAGAACTGTTTCTGAGCATAGAAAATTCTAGAAAGCTAACCAATGTATTTTCGAAAGATAGCATAACACTGATACTTAAACTGGAGAAGGATAGCACGAGAAAGCAAACTCAGGGGCATAGAGGCAAACACTTTACTATATTAGCAAATCAAATCTGGAAGCATGTTAAAGGAATAATGCATCATGACCAAGTAGCATTTAATCCCAGGAAAGCAAGAATCATTGACACTAAAATTCACTACGTTAACATACTGGAGTAGGAAAAGCTAGATGACCATCTCAGTAGATACAAAGAAGAAGGAAAAGGAGAAGAACTTGTATCAATTTTTCTTCACTTGTTTAAGGGCCTCCTCCACAGACCTACAGCAAATATTGTATCTACAAATGAACACTAGGAAACTTAGTCATTAAAGGCACCACTTTTTGCCTGGTTGATTGTCAAAATTTTAAAAGATTGATAATATTAACTGTTAATGAGGATATGAGGAAATTACACCTTCATACCCTGCCAGTTGTAAGGTAAATAGGAAGAGCCACCTTAGAAAGCAATTTGATGGTATTTATTCAACATTTACAGCCACATACCTTGAGACCCAACTATTCCATTTCTTCTTATTTTTCATAAGGCATTGCATATGATTTTAAAAAAAAGGATAAATAAGGTCAAAAAAGGCAACTTAAAGAGATTTTTTTTTAATTGAAAGGGAAGATTTTTAAAAGTTAAGAAGCAATTGGATTTCCAGTAAATAAACTTTCTGGGAATCCAGAAGAGAGGAGAGAGGAAACCGTGTGGCTGAATCCACGTGGCCCACAGGCTGAGGTGCCACAGACCAGTCCCAGCCTCCCCTCACCACCGGCTGGGGTGGGCCGAGGGTGGGGTCAAACAGAGAAGTCTCCAGCACATTCTGGGAAGGGCAAAAATCTGAAGTCAAGCTGTGACAGGGTCAAGCTGCCTTTGAAAGCTATAGGGGAGGGTCTGCTCTCTGCCTCTCTGCTGGCTTCTGGAGGTGTTTCCCAGCAATCCAGGGGGTTTGCTTCCACTCCTGTGGGTGTGAACCCACTGCAAGGAGGACCTTTCCATGAGGTTACTTCAAGTAAGGTGTGACCCACCTCAATCAGGATGGGTCTTAATTCTATTCCTGGAGGCCTCTTTAAGCAGAAGGAAATTCAAGTGGATGGAGAGAAAGACACAGGGAGCAAGAAGCTGAAGGTCAGCAGCACCTAGAAAAGAAGGGAGAGGCCAGGAGAGGCTGCCATGTGATTTGCCATGTGACAGAGGAGCCCAGGGCCAAGGATCACCAGCAGCCGGCCCCAGAAGGCCAGTCTTCAGGAGAAAGTATCACCTTGAAGAGGCTTTAATTTTGGACTTCCCCTGGCTTCAAACTTGTGAGCTAATAGACTCCCATTGTTTAAGCCAACCCATTGCATGGTATTTGCTTGAGCAGTGTGAGAGACTAAAATAGTCAGATGCATTTTAACCCATAATAAATACCTGCATAAGCTCTTCCACCGTGCCAAGCAGGCAGGCCCTCTGCTGGCGTCTCGTTCACACTCAGGCTTGGCAGAGGCCATTGCTTCCCCTGCTAGACCCTGTTCCTCCTGCTCCTGAACAGCCGTGAGGACCCTGGCACCCTGAGGGGCACATGATAGGTCTTCAGTAACATTTGTGGGCAGAGCAGCAGAATGCAAATGACACCATCTAAGGAGATAGACCCAGATTCAAAAGAAAAACTTTCCATGCACTTTAGGATCTTATAGTTTCATTGAGCAATTCATGAATGGGGCGGCATCCCATCTAGAAAGTAGAAGGGAGCTCCCCCGAGGGGTGGAAAGGGGGAGCTTAGATGGGGCAAATGCAGAAGCAAGTGAGGAAATGTTCCGATTGGCTGATGTCAAGTTTCCGGTTTATATGGGAGGGGGTCTTATAAAGTGGAGAGCAGATACATACCAGTTGGTATAGCATACATGTTCATTTTTAATAGGCTCTCCCTGCTGGACCAAGACAGGCTCATCACTAAATGTTGCAAAAATTGCAATTCTATTGGCACTGCTCTGCTTGCTTAGAAATTCCCATCGTTGGTCAGTTTTTATCTTTAAAAAAATCCCGGCCATGTCTCAGAAAGGGGGCCTCTCACCGCAAGCTCCCAGTACAGGTGGCTATTTTATTTTTATCCAACAGTCCCCCCTTTTGGTCATTTTTTCCAGTAATATCATTGGGCGTTTGACCAAACCACTCTGATCACCACCACCGATCTTTTTTTGTCAGGTGGTAGGTCTCTCTTATCTGCTGACTGCCCTTGGCAAGCCCTGAGCTTCCTCAATTTCCTCCTCTGTAAAATGGGAACAATAATGCCTCGCAGGACTACTGTGAGATTAAATAAGAACACATGTGCATAGTAGGTGTTATTTTCTTTCCTTCCCTTCTTGGTTAATGAGTTCGTGAAATGTTCATTGCATGCATGAAAACTGTGAGTTGATGCTCTCCCTTTATCATCAATCTGTGCAACAGCTATTCCAGAGCTTTCCACGGGGTAGTCACAGGGCTGAACCCCAGGAATGGAAGGAGCAATCTATGCTGTCAAGGGGTGTCTTGCAAAGTGGCATAGTCACTTCCTGCTAGCAGCCCTGGGGCTCACAATTAAATGCCAGAGGTGCAAGAGCTCTGACTTCTAGAAGGCCTTGACATCTGCAAGTTGCTCAACATGCATTTAATCCCCATTGCCCTGTTTTGCAAATAAGACGACTGAGGCTCAAAGAGGTTTGGGGGCTTGCCTGTGATCACATATTGAATGGCTTCAAGTGCAGGCCTTTCTCCAAAGGCCACTGGAAAAGATTCTGTTCGGAAATGGGAATCCCACACTCTGGGCTGGTGGCAAAGTGCCCTTCTCTTGGGATTCAGTGAAGTGCTCCAACAAGCCTGAATTGGTTTGAACTTCTGAGGAGAAAACTGGGCTCTTTCTCTTCTGCGTGCCAGTCCCTGGCTGTGCAAAGTTCCTTTCTAAGTGGATGGCATTGGAAACTGCAGGCTCCTGGTCAGCTGGGTGTTGGCCCAGCTCCCTCGCTGGGCACCTGGGGATTGGGAGGCCTTCTTAGCCAGTGTTCATTCAGCCATGTTTGGTGATGGGTTCGCTCCTTCCCCTCAAACTAAACTGTCACACTCGTCAGGAAGGACAATGGGGGACCACTCAGCTCCTACTGAGGCTAACACGGGCACTCGGGGTGTTGGCGACTCTCACAGCCCCTCCTTGCCAGGCCCCAGTGGCCCCTTGGCTGGGGGACCCCCTCAGCCAGGTCCTACAAACAAGGCTGGCTCGGAGCTTGTTTGTCCCAGGCAGCCACGGGCACTTGGAGCCAGGGAAGTGGGACCAATGTGGGTACTTTGGATCTAGCAGGGGCTCAGGATGGGAACAACTCGTTTCTAAAGGGGGACAGGGTCCCACTGAGGGGCCAGGGCAGAAGGTCCCATGTCCCATCCTCTGCTTTCAGCTCTGCCCACACCCAGCCTGCTTGCAGCACTGAGAGCTCAGTATATCTGAATATCATGGAAGTTTCCTCTGAAGCACCAAGAGGACAGACTCCACATTCCAAACTGAAAACCTGAAAGCTCCGAAACCACTCAAGATGTTGAGGATATAAAGGTAACAGGAATTGTTGGGGTGAGAAAAGGAATTTTAGAGAGAGCTATTGATGTCCTATGATCCCATTGTTACCCCCAAAGCAGACAAAGAGTAGAGGGGCTCCCCCTTCACCTCAAAGGACATAAGCAGGGCTCTAGGAGGACCTCTCAGAATCTTCAGAGTGTCCCCCTGAATGGTAGGGAGCACAGTGGAGCAGGCCGGACTCCCACCTGGAAAACTTAAGGAAGAGAGATGAGCTGGTCACATCTCTGAAGGCAAAGTGAGGCCGAGGGCAGACTGCACCCCCAAACTCTGGTCAAAGGTTAAGTGATGTGGGCCACCTGCAATGGATACCTTGTGAGGGGTCATCTCAGATCCAGCCCTCAGGGCCACCTAGAAAGGAGCTGGAGGAACCAGCCTTATGGAGATGCTGGAGGAACAGCCCTTATGGAGATGTGTTGACCCAGGTCAAACAAACTCAGTGTAGACTCCCCCAGGGATTACAGGGCTGGGGGTGTCCCTAAAGAACTCAGACAATGCCTAGAAAAGAAAGAATCACTAAAATAAGCCAGCTTAGTCTAGAGGTGGCCCACACCAGATCCTAATGACAGTACCAGTCACATCTCCCTTCCTTTCTTCTCCCACCCTGCCCACCAACTCGGGAAGGGGTCAGAAACTGAGTGAGACAAGGTGGAGGGAAAAGAGAAGCAACCCAGGTCACCCCGATCCCCAACTCTGGGCTTCTTGACTTCAGCAGCCTGAGCGGGGGAGGGGTGCACCACCAAAGCACACTTGCAGAGGGCAGGGTGGCTGTGTCACTCAAACGAGGGAGAAAGCCCAGCATGGCGACCTTGGGGCATCGTGGCAAGAGGGCTTCAGAAGGGACTTGGGTTGGGGCTTGTGCTGGGTGACTCTGGGAATTGGCTCCATTGGGGGCTGTCAGGGAGCAGGAACAAGTCTATGATGGGGCAGCTCAATAAATGTCATCCCCAGGGAGGGCAGACTGGAGGGGGACTAAAGCTTTAATTGGTAAAGAAGCAGCAGTCCCTCATATTAGCCCAGAGAGGGGCTGTATTTGGTAGGTCATGGTTTGCAGGGTGTGGTGGGTTGAGTTATGTACCCCAGATAAAAACATCTTCTTCAACTTAATCCCATTCCTGTGGGTGTGAACCCATTGCACATAGGACTTTTTGAAGATGCTATTTTTAGTTAAGGTGCCCAACTGAATCAGGGCGGGTCTTAGAAAAGACCTTAGAAAGAGAAAGCCACAGAGAGGAGTCAGAAGTCGGAAGTCAGTGGAACCTGGAAGAGAAGGAAAGACCAACACCATGTGATGGAAAAACCAGGGAACCTAAGGGTGGCCTGCCAGCCAAAATGCTGAAACCCCAGGAGGAAGCCAGCCTTCCCACCTCTGAAACTGTGAGCCAATTGATTCCTGTTGTGCAGCCAGCACATTGCATGGTATTTGCTATAGCACGTGACCTTGTTTTTGTCTGTGCTTTGACAAAACTATGAAATGGCCTGGTTTCATCTCAATGAGCTTGAGATATCCAAGGGAGGCTGGAGTGAAAATAACCAGCCCTTCCCTTCTGCTCACAGAAGACTGTTAAATTATAGGTGTCTCCATCCCCGAGCCCCTTCCCCAGATCATCTGCACTGAGAGCTGTGCAAAGTTGCCTGCTGATGGGAATCAATTTCAGGGTGTGATACCTGAATAAAAACACAAAGGGACAGCCCATAGGGCTGGATGCTAGCTAAGAAGCCATTTGACATTGTGCTGACACAGCCCTGAAAATCCTGGTTTAATTTGACCCCGGAATTCCAGTCTGAGAAGTTCATCAGGAAGAAATATTCCAAAGGAAAAAATAAGAAAGTTTATATGCATGGAGATGTTCCCTGCAGCATTATCTATCCCAGGTATGAGTTGAAATCACGTCAATGTCTAGCAACAGGAAGCAGTAAAGGAAGACATGATGTATCTTACTGGCTAGAATTGTACAACAATTCTATTGTACAATTGAAGGAAATCATCATCAAGCTCCCAGCAAATGGCTGGGTAGGTGTGGCTGCCTTATTTTCTTCTTCCTCTATTTAATGCCCAAACATTATGACAACAATGACAGAAATTCTTAAGGGTCATTTGCTGTCTCCATGATGCCTTGTGACATCAATTGGGCAATTTTTAAAATTGTTGCAGTGCTTTCAACCCAGGAAGTGGGTTGTCGTAGCCCAAGAAAATAGTGTCATAACCTTCTGGGAACAGCTGGGGCCAGGATTGGGTCACCTACGAGCTGAATCAGCTTCTCCTCTGAGTCTCCAGCTCCTGCAATTTCCAGTTTCTTCTGTCCTGCAGGCCCAGCTTCAAGCCTAGCAGTTCCACTTTGTATCTGCTTTTTCCTTTCGTTCAAGTTTAATTTTAATTTTTTATTATTAAGTGATATAATCTACAGAAAATAATTTTTTAAACTCTGACTCAGTTGTAAAAAAGAAAAGAAGTGGTGTTGGTGGTAAGAAAAAGGGACTTGAATGCTATGTAAGTAGCAAAACCAACATCATGGTGAAATGCTGACGCGCCAGCATGTGCAGAGTCTGGGAGAGAATTTTAGCTTTTATTTTTTTTGCCCAGGATGTTTCAAAACTCCTTTCAGGAGACGAATCCACACCATTGCTAAATATCTTGAAAAGCAAGGCCTTTATCTCTACCAACTAGTAGCTACAGAATTACTCATGCTCTAAATTACCTCATGCACAATTCATGAAGCCCCTTTCAGCAGGGCCTGAGGGAGCCCCTGACCTGGAGAAGCCACCCCACCTCAGCCACGTACGGGCTCCCAGGAACAAAGGCCCAGGACTCCATCTCTGTTGGCCAGACCGGCCAGGTGCTGGGGCCTCACAGATGTCTTTGGTTGCTGGTTTATCTTCAGTCCTGGTGCGAGATCCTGGAATGATAGCCAGGTGGGCAGGAATAGCTTGGGAGCACCCGGAGCTGTGAGGGAGGGCTGTTCTGGTTTGCTAGAGCTGCTGTTATGCAAAACACCAGAAATGGGTTGGCTTTTATAAAGGGGGTTTATTAGGTTACAAATTTACAGTCCTACAGTCATAAAAGTGGCCAAAGTAAGGCATCAATAAGAGTACACCTTCACTGAAGAGAGGCCAATGGCATCCGGAACACCTCTGTCAGCTGGGATGGCACATGGCTGGTGTCTGCTGGTCCTTTGCTCCCAGGTTCTGGTTTAAAAATGGCTTTCTCCAAAACGTCTCTGGGCTTCTGTCTCTCTTAGCTTCTCTCTCTCTGCTCCTGTGCATCCTTGCTTGTTCTCCCAGGGCATTTCTCTGTAGGCATCTGGGCTCCTCTCTTAGCTTCTCTAGGGCAAACTCTGGGCTTCATCTCTTAGCTTAGCATCTCTAAATGTCTTTCTGTCTGTATCTCCAGGCGTCTGTGTCTGTGTCAGCTCTAAGCTCTCTTAAGGACTCTAGTAAACTAATCAAGACCCACCCTGAATGGGCAGCATCACACCTCCATGGAAATAATCTAATCAAAAGATCCCACCCACAACAGGTCCACCCCCACAAGGTTGCATTAAAAAACATGGCTTTTTATGGGGTACATAACAGATTCAAACCAGCACAAGGGAAATACGGTAGGTTAGTATAGGCTGGAGTGAAATAGTGACACATCCCAGAGTAATTTGGGCAGATAATAAAAAATATATTTACAGCCTCCCCCACCCCATCCTGGAGGATCTGGGGGAAGGTGTGGATGTGTTGGACATCCTCACCTGGACTGGTGTTGATGTTGTCACAAACATTGGGACTGGCGGTTTGATGTGCTGAGCCCTCAAGCATGGGACTTGCCCTTATGAAGCTCTACCACAAAGGAGAGTCTAAACTTGCATGTAATGGTACCTAAGAGTATCCCCCTGAGTACCTCTTTGTTGCTCAGATGTGGCCCTCTCTCTCTCTAACTGAGCCATCTCGACAGGTGAACTCGCTGCCCTCCCCCCTACGTGGGACCCAACTCCCAGGAGTGTAAATCTCCCTGGCAACGCAGAGTATGACTCCCGGGGATGAATGTGGACCCGGCATTGTGGGACTGAGAGTATCTTCTTGACCAAAAGGGGGATGCAAAATGAGACGAAATAGTTTCAGTGGCTGAGAGATTTCAAATGGAGTCGAGGGGTCACTCTGGTGGACATTCTTATGCACTATATAGATAACACCTCTTAGGTTTTAATGTATTGGAATAGCTAGAAGTAAATACCTGAAACTACCAAACTCCAACCCAGTAGTCTGGACTCCTGAAGACAATTATATAATAATGTAGATTACAAGGGGTGACAGTGTGATTGTGAAGACCTTGTGGATCACACCCCCTTTCTCTAGTGTATGGATGAGTAGAAAAATGGGGATAAAAACTAAAGGACAAATGGGGTGGGATGGGGGGATGATTTGGGTGTTCTTTTTTCACTTTTATTTTTTATTCTTGTTCTGGTTCTTTCTGATGTAAGGAAAATGTTCAGAGATAGATTGTGGTGATGACCACATAACTATGTTATCATATTGTGGACAGTGGATTGTATACCATGGATGATTGTATGGTGTGTGAATGTATTTCAATAAAACTGAATTTAATAAAAAAATATATATATATCAGAGCTAACAGAGCCAAAAAAAAAAAAAAAAAAAACCAGCACGAGGGCCCAGGGCTCTGAGCAGCTCCACCCACCCAAGTTCCTAGTCCCTGAGCAGCACCCATGGGTGCAGGTAGGGGGCGGCCAGCCCTGGGCCTGCTCTCCACAGGACAGGACGCTGAAGGAGATGACCTTCTCACAAAGGCCAGGCTGCACCCTGGTGGTTGGCTGGGCCTGTTCATGTCAGCCTTCCCCTACGGGCTAAAATCCCACCTCCCCAGGGTGGGGTTCGAGGCTCCCCTCAGCTGACCCTCCTCACTGGTCCTTCTCCCAGACATGCTGTCTGCTCTGGCTTCTACTCTTCCTAGAATGCTCCCCACTCCCCTTCTGGAAGCTACTTACCTTCCAGCAGGCTCGTGAAGGCCCCAAGCCCCCTTCAGCCATTCTGGGACCCCTCCAGAGGATAACCAGACACCCTGTGTTTCCAGGGACGACCCCAATTTCAGTGCTCCATCCTGGTGTTCCCACATGTCATCAGAATGTCCTAGAAACATGCATGCCTTTGTTAGCCACTAACTGAATCAACCAAGCCCATAATGATTAAAATGAAAACTTACCTATATCAAAAGGGATAGAATAGCTCATTCTCTGTGAAAACACAGAAGCATGGTTCCACCCCCAGAGATTCTGTTTTAATTCACTGGGGGGCCCTGGGCATGGGGGCATCTAAAAGCCCTCTTAATGCATAGCCTGGTGGAGAACCACAGGTCCAGGGAACCCCACTATTAAGGCCGTGGAGTGGCAGCTGCTGGCCAGAGGTTGAACCTCTTGCCCCCAGCCAGGCCTGCACCTGCGGGGAGAGGGGAATGGGGAGGAGAGCTAGTTTCCACTTTGGGAACCTGGGCTGCCCACCCTGAATGGAGGTGGGTAAGGCCCCGCCACACACTGGACAGGGACCAAAAGCCAGGACATCTTGGCCCAACTGTCACAGTTGCAGGGTACCACTTAAAGAGCAAAGCATTGGCTGCTCAGGTTGGTTTTCTTTTCATTCCTAAGTGATGTGGGCACCCCCACCCCCTTCAGGTACCAGCCTGGGGGTAGATTTTAGGGTGGAAGGGTGGACAAGTCCTCCCAGATCCCCAGGCCCACCCCCAGGCTGACCTGGGCCCAGTCTCGGGCTTTCCCGGTCCCTTTCTGGTCGGGGCAGTGCCACAGGCTCCCGAAAGGCCTGTCCCTTTGGTGAGGCTGGTTCTGGGGTACCCAGAGAGCTGTGGGGGGCAGGGGGAGCTCCTTGGGGACCATGGGGAGCAGAATGCATCCTCTCCCAAGAGTGGGATTTTCCTCTGGGCATTTTCCCTTTCAGCCCACTGGGCTGAGGGTTCCTTTGGACTGGCTTAGCCACTGGGGGTCTTGTTTTATTGCACCCTGATCTGTGGGTCCCCTTCTTCACTCCACAAATTTGTATCATGCCCCTTCCACGAGCCAAGCACCGTGCCAGACCTGGGACTCACACAATGGACACGACAGATGAGGTACCCCGTGGAGACACAACATGAATGACATGAGGAAATGAGCTAGGCCTTGCCAGATCATTCTGCCAGAAGGGGGGCACCCACGTCAGGAGGGAGGAGCTTGAGGCTGAGGCTGGGAAAGGCTCACGGGAAGAGTTGGGAAGAGGCAAGTCAGAGGCTGGAGGAGGTGGGATAAAGCTGGTGTGTTTCCCAAAAAGGCTGGGGTTTCACTCTGAGCAGTCACCCAAAAATCCAAGGGGATGAGCTATTCCAAGGGGGCTGTGCCAGTCTGAATGTATTATGTCCCTCAAACGCCATTATCTTTGATGTAGTCTTGTGTGGGCAGATGTTATCAGTGTTGATTAGATTGAGTGTTTCTGTGGAAATGTGCCCCACCCAACTGTAGGTGATAACTCTGATGAGATATTTCCATGGAGGTGTGGCCCCACGGGTGGGCCTTGATCAGTGGAGCCATATAAATGAGCTGACAGGCAGAGGAAACTCAGTGCCGCTGTGAGTGACATTTTGAAGAGGAGCTACAGCTAAGAGGGACACTTAAAAGAAAGCACAGGAGCTGCAGATGAGAGACAGTTTGAAGACGGCCGTTGAAAGCAGACTCTTGCTCCAGAGAAGCTGAGAGAGGACAAATAACCCAAGTGCAACTAAAAGTGATATTTTTGAGGAACTGCAGCCTAGAGAGGAACATCCTGGGAGAAAGCCATTTTGAAACCAGAACCAGATGCCAGCCACATGCCTTCCCATCTAACAGAGGTTTTCCGGACACCATTGGCCATCCTCCAGTGAAGGTACCCGATTGCTGATGTGTTACCTCGGACAGTTTATGGCCTTAAGACTGTAACTGTGTAACCAAATAAACCCTCTTTTATAAAAGCCAATCCATTTCTGGTGTTTTGCATTCCAGCAGCATTAGCAAACTAGAACAGGGGCCATGACCTTAGCCAGGCCAGGCTCACCTTCCTCTCCTTGACTGGGGTGAAGGTATCTGTCCTTCTTTAACCTTCCCTGGTGATGCTTTGGGGCAGCCAGGAAATCCTTAGAAGAGGCAGCCCCGAGCAGTGGAGGGAGGAGCTGGTGCTTTGATCCCAGTGTGGGCACAAGTTACTTAACCTCTCTGACCCCCACTTTATTATCTGCAAAATGGGGGTGTTTCCCACACTCAGACTTGGAAAGAGCATTAAATGAAGTGATGCAGGTCAACTGCCTGGTATAGAACCAGCACCCCACAATGCAGCTTTAAATATGAGCACCTGGGGTTGGGGCCAGCATAACCCCCACAGTGCCCTAATCCTTGCCCTATTGATTTTGAGTACCTCAGTTTCCCTGTCTGTAAGGTGGGGGGAGTCCCCATCTGTTCTTTGATGATGGAGAACACAGCCTTCTTGCACCCCCACCCCCAACCCCACCTGGAGACGTGCCCCAGCCTCTTGGACCCCCACGGTGCATCTGGGGCTGGCAGGGATGGAAATTGTAGGGGCAGCCCACAGCCCCCCCTGAAGTTCTTTCTGTTGATGCAGAAGCCAGAAGCTGTTAGTGTAGAAACAGCTTCTTCCAGGTAGAGCGGTGTGATTGGAGGGGCCACCTCCAAGTTGTGGTTTTCGCAGAGAGCTGCTGGCCTGCCTGAGCTTCTCCAGGGCCCTGTGTCTCAACTCCCTGGGCCGATATTGATCAGTGAAATCAACAGCTTCAGCAACGGGGAGACAACTTAGGAGGCCAGGAGGTTGGCCGGGCCCCGGGGTGTGCCCCCAGCCCAGCAGCCACAGGAAGGGCCCTTTCTGAGAAGACCCCAGCCCTGGGTGGGTCCTCCAGCTAGGCCTGGCTTTTCTGTGATGCCCCGAGGCCAGGGCTTTGGAAAGATCTAGAATCCTGCAGCCAGAGCGGGGAGGAGATGTAAGAGTCCCCACCGCCTTCCGGCTTCTGCTCCATCCATTCCCCTCTCCGGAGAGCCTCCCCACAGAATGTCGTGTGTCAGTTTGAGGGGGCCAGTGGGAGGTTGGTAGGGGCTGTTTGTTCTAAAGCCCCTTCCCCACTTTGGCCCTTAGTTCCCTGCCCTGTTCCAGCACTGCCTTGGAGCTGCAGAAACCATTGCTGGCCTCCCAAGTGAAGCTCTGGGCCTAACGGGAGCCCCTCACCCCACTGTAGCAGCCCGCCCGCCTGGGTAGCTGGAGAAGGGCCCCCCAAAGCAGGGACAGGCAGCAGGGACTCACCGCTTCCCCGTTCCTCTCCCACTTCCCAGGCAGGAGTTGTAATGAAAGCAGGGTGTTGCTGGCCTTGGGCTCTGGCGGCCGGGCCTGCGGGGGCTCTGCCAGGGGAGGTAGGAGAGGCCGGGCGCCAGGGAGGGGGTCTGAGGAGGCAGCAAAGTCCAGGCTGCTGCCTGAAGGACCCCTAACCTAACCGAAGTCGGGGGCCCTGGGACAACTTGGTTGTCAAAGAAGTTGGCACATACTTCCCACGGGCCTATCCTGTCCCCAGCTGGGTCCCTGTCTTGGGGCCGCATGGGGAAGCATGAGTTTCTGGAGCCTCTATCTATCTGCCCAGGGTTTCCTCTAGGGTGCTGGGAGGGTGCCCCCACTGCAGCCTCTGAGCTGGAGAGTCTCAGTTCTGGGGCTGACGGGTCCCTACCATGCCTTTCCTTGAGGGAGCCACCTTGGTGATGGGCTGTGCTAGACAAGGATGATGGGGTGCCATAAGGGAGGCTTTCCAATCTGCCCAAGGCTGGCTTGACCCAGTAGGGGTGCCCCGGGGCACGGGTAGCCTGAACCCCTCTGCCCCTCCCAGCACCCCAATCCCCCAGCCCTGGGCTCAGCCCCTATCAGACAGCTGTGACCCAATTTCCAGAAAGACAAGCAAGGCCCAGAAAAGCTAGCAGCCTTGCTAAGGGCTGTACATGGCCCCTGACAGATGCTCACCATCTCCTGGGGCCCAGCATCTCCCAAACCTTCTAGATCATCTGTGCCAGCCCTTTACAAACTTTTATCTATTTATTTTTTACCTTTACCTTTAAACAAAATCTGACCCGGACATTCAATACATCAAAATGTTCAGAAGGGCAGGAGAGCGGGTATGAGTGCCCCTGAGCCCTGTCCACCGTGTGCTGAGATCCCTGGGCCAAACCCCAGAGCTCCAAGGAAGTGAAGGACGTGCCGTATATGGATGGACACCCCGTTCCAGGGCAGGGAATGGAGCCGCAGAGGCCGAGCCCGTGGCTGCCCCCCTCTTGCCCGCCCTGGAAATCTGTTCACAGGCTCCTGCAGCCTGCAAACCACACTCCAGTTTCTGCAGTAACCCCGACGCACACCCCAGCTCTGGTCCGACAGCCAACCATTGTAAACCCGTGTCTCCTTGTAATCGCCGAGGCTTTTCCCATCGGAGTTGCTGACTTTGAACTTGCAGAGAACAAAAACCCCTTTGTGGCTTGCTTTTGGGAAGGGAGATGGTGGAGGTGGGGGAGGAGAAGGGCACAAATGATACGAGAAGCTGAAACCCCAATTGTATTTTGTAACCTCTCTCGCGAAAGTAAAATAAAAACCACTGTATTTCGAAAGCCACGGTGGAGCCAAGTTTCTTCGCCCTGGACACAGGGGCCAGGGCCCTGGGGCCGGGCCAGCGGGACAGTCACCATGGTGGCGGGAGCGACCGGGCCAGCTCTGAGCACATCGGGCTTCTCTGGCCCAACTTGGCTCAGGCCAGGCATCGTAAAACACGGCATGAATATTTTTTTCCAGCTGCAGGAAGTCCAATTTGTGCAGCAGGAAAGTCATTTCTTTACCATTTGGAGCTGGAAAGAAAATGCCTTTACCCTTTCTTCCCTCCGCTGTTCTCAGCCATGTGTGTCTTCCCAAGTTTCCCTCAGCCTTTTCCTGCCAACACTCCAGGAAGGAACAGAGTCAAAAGGCCTTGGCGGGCCTGGACGCCTCACTGGGCAGGAATGAGGCTGGCCCTGTGGCCCCGTCGTCCCCCCAGGAGCCAGGGCGGGGGCTGCAGCTGTCTTCCCACTGTGTCTCCCACCCTCCCCCAGCCCAGGGAGTTCTGGTGGCAGGCCTCACCATTTCCAGGTTCATCGGACACAACTGATTCTGTCAGCCACGGGGCCTGTGTCCACACATTCAAGTTCAAGGCGAGCATTGCCTCCTCCGGGAAGTCCTCCTTGACTTGGATGCCCCCTGCCCTGCTCTCCCCCCAGTACTCAGCACAAGGCAGCATGGTTCTGTCTTGGCCTGTCCCCCTCAGTTGACTGAGGACATAACTCATCCTTGTACTCCCAGTGTACATCTCATGACCTGGCACAAAGGTAGCTGTGTGAGTGGATGGATGAGTGCTTCTTACTCCACATTGTCATTGTAGTGGTCAAGACTCAGCTGCAAACTATCTTCTGTAAGAAAGAAAAGGGGCGGGGTTTGTATTTATAGGTTCATATAACAGAGACGTCCGAGCATATGGCTTCAGGTATGGCTTGATCCAGGGCCCCTCTCCAACTCTCTCTTGGCCTCATGACAGAAAGCTCCCCACCCATGAGGGGAATTAGAAACTTACAACCTTCCGCTGAGCCACCCTGTAGATGGACAGCCCCTCTGTCCTGAGAGCTTGGCCAGGCAAGTTCTCTGTCCCCACCCAGTCCCAGGGGTCTGAAGGCAGGATCTTTTCCGGGAAAGCAAACACTCTGACAACTCTTGCAAAGCAGAGCTCTGACAGAAGAGGTTCAGGAGACACAGGAGGCTGTGTTCTCTGCAACTCACCATGCTATCCAGGATGGTTCTGGGCATGAAAATTCTAACAGCATTTTGCAACTCCTTCAAGAATAACTTACACCTCAGCTGCTTCCAAAAGAGTTCTGAAGCCATGACTTAACTCTGGCCTTGCCTGTCATCCTTTTGAAGGATTTCACGGAGCTGGAGCTTCGACCGAGGAGCCCATCCCCTCAGGGGAAACTGAGGCCCAGAGAATCAGAGTGACTGGCAGAGGCTGCCAGTTAGCAGGGCCCCTGACCGAGGAAGCCTCTCTTGTCTAAACCAGAATTCACCCCTGAGATTGAAGAGTTACTCTCTCCCATTCTCACAGATGAAATTAAGAATAAATGGAATGAGAGGATTGCTACTGAGCGTGGCTTCCGGCCCTCACCTCACATGAGCCCACTCCCCTTTGGTGTCACATGGCTTCAGTCTTCCAGTGCAGCAAAGACTGGTGCTCTGGGAGAAGCTCAGTATCACTGTTATTATTATTTTGTCATTGTTGTTGTTAGATGTTCATAAAACTCTATATAAAAATATATTGGGAAGAGAGCTGGAACCCAAGGCAGAACATCCTTCCTACTTCGTGAAATCAACACATGGACCATTGGATGGATTCAGAAGCTGTTCCCCATGGAGGTCAATCAACAAACACAAGGACAATCAGCAGGGGCTCTGGGCAGGGAGCCCCAAGAGGCAACTGGCTTCATAGCTTCCAGGTGGGCACATCCAGAGTCCCCAACACCAAGAGGAGGTTGGAACAGGATTGCAAGGAACAGAGACAGAAACTGCCTTTCCAAGCGGGGGAGGGGGACCCTGTTTAGGGTCTTTTCAGGGGGCTGAGGGTGGGGGTTTTCAGATCTATCAGGCAGCCGCAGGAGGCAGGGGCTAGTGTCCCTGATCTGTCTGTCATTCTGGGTTGGGGTGAGAGCTGCTTCCCTGGCTGGTGGCCCTTCTTTGGGGTCTGCTCCCACCCCATACCCCCAAGCTGCCCTGACCTTTATTCCCAGGGGCCCAGGGAGTGGTCAGGGATGGGGCAGCCCAGGAGACATGTTCAAGGCCAGTAGCAGACAGTGGGTGGGGGGTGGGGGGGCATGTGGCCAGGGCTTGAGGGCAGCTCTTCCCAGGGACAAAGGGCTGTCCTCCTGTTTCATTCACCCCCTTGTGACCACTGGTTGGAGGCCATGAGATCTTTGGGCCACCTCCGCTCTAGAAAAAAGATTTCCCAGCCTGAGCCTCCACGTCTCACTTGGCTCTAGGCCCGGAACCCCCCCACCTACTCTGAGTCCCCACATGCCTCAGTCCAGTCCTCCTCCAAACCTTCCCTGCCCAGGCAGCCTTGTCCTGCGGGCTTTGCTCAGCAAGCGGGATGGAGGAAAACGTACTAAATAGGTACAGACCCTAAATTCACTCCCAGGATTCAGTTCTGCAAGTCGGGTCCACGTGGGGGAATGCACTGGCCTGTTTTCTCACCTGGTGGAGGGCCGATGATGCCACCAAGTGCTGTGTAACAAACATTCCCTGTGGTTCAGGTGAAGGAAGTGGAGGGAGACCCCAGGCCAGCAGGCTGAACAAGAAAACCGGTGCCAAAGCCGTCATCATCTTGCAGAGAGCAGGAACAGACTTTGCAAGATAGCGTCACCCACCTCTTCAAGTTCCTGTTGTTGGTTTCAGTTGCATCCTCCTTTTTGTTTTGTTTGCATTTAATTTATGAATGGGCCTTGTAGCATGGTTCAATAACAGGTAGGGAAGATATGCCTGCATCCAGGTTTTTATGTATCTAAATAACATCATAAAAATGATAATATTGTAATAAAAATAGACAAAATATTTTTTCTAAAATGCAACACTAGGGACTGAGAGAATTTTTTCCATACAAAATGGGATCCCATATTGTTTGAGTTTGCAGAAGATTGTAATGAAATAACCAATTCCTGTTGAAGCATAAATAGCTGATAACAGAATTAATAAGGATCTGCCCCAGAAGAGGGATGAAAATTGAGGTGACTCCACTTTGAACCCACAAGTTCCTTCAGTAGCAGTGACCTTGGGAAGGGACTCAGCTTCTCTGAGCCAGTTGCCATGCCTGAAATGGGGGTGACAGCCTCTGTCCCGGGGGCATCTGTCACTTCCGGCTTGTGTGTGCCTGGCCTGGGAATGCTAGGCGGTTTGCCCCGTGCCTTACCCTTCCTGACACTTGCCTGTTTTATCCAGAGTCTTCTGGAGAAGCAAGACCCAGAACAAAGCCTTTCTCCAGTGGAGAGTGTGAGCAGAAAGGAGAGAGTTTGGTTGGAGACCTTAGGGCTGTGGCCCTTGAAACCTAGCAGGGCCAGCTGCCCGTTCCATTGTGGGGTGGGGACCCAAGCACCCAGCACACAAGAGTCCAAACCCAACTCAGGCTCGCAGATGCCCTCCGAGGCCAGCACGCGGGGACTCACCCCTCACCTCCGGGGCCAGCTTGGGGTTGGGACAAGAGGAAGTCAGAACCGCAAGTGTGACCCTGAGAGCTGGGTGCAGGCAGGAAATAGGGGAGGATTCTCAAAGCATGGGAGCCAACCCAGGGGTCAGGTGGACCTCTCAGAGCCGCCGGGACCCCTCAACCTCTGAGAGGACGGAGGTCAGTGGGACAAACCACGTGACCTCTGTGAGACCCAGGCCCTCCAGTCCTCACTGCCCCAAGCCAGGCAGCCCCGGGGGGCAAGGACGGAGGCCTGGGGGTCACCAGGCCAGGGTCCACCCAGCAGGGGCTGGTAGAATTTACCAAAAAGGAGAGCAACTGGTTTATTTTTACTTTTCGGGGCTGCCCCCACCAAAATGAAGACTGCTATTTAACCAGTGGCCACTAAAAATAAATATCTAAATACCACACTGGGGCAGCTTGGCCAGGCCTGGCCACACCTTAAAGGAAGGCTGGCTGCTTTCAGCCCTCTGGGACGGTCACCCCTCACGGCAGCCCCAGCCATACAGGGGACATGCCTCGGCCCCGTTAGATGATAAACCCTGATGTCCACGAAAATCTTTGTTTCCTGGTACCTGGGGACCACGGCGATCAGAAGAACACAGGCAGACAGAGACCAAGAAAAGAAAATGCGTCTTGGGGGAGCTCTCCCCGCACAAGGGGTGGGCACCCATGAGAAATGTCCTGATCGTCCTCCAACCAAGGAGACCCGCAACACACCTCCCAGGCCAATGTGTCTGGGGGCCTGTGGGCAGGGAGAGGACATGGCCCCTCCAGCTGGGAGCACAGCTGGCTGGAGAGAAAGTTCAAGCGACCACTGCCTGTTTCTCCTACTCTGAGCTGTGCAGATGCAGCTTTTATCATGGGGAGTGCTTTGTGTCAGCATCTGAAGTCAGAGAGAGATAGACAAAGAAAGGGAGGAGGGGAGACAGGGTTATATACAGAGAGAGAAGAGAGAGAAAGAGGGGGTGAGACAGAGAAGACAGACCTCTAACTCTCAGAGCAAAGACAGCTCCTGCCTGACCCCTGATCCCTGACCCCTGGGCTGCTGTCATGCAGATCGGCCCCCTCCCTGCACGAGAACAGAAGCTGCCCCACCAAGGCCCCACGCCTCAGCTGACCGCACCCCAGAGGGCTTCTGGGACCACCTTCTCTCCAAACAGAGTTGACCCCGAGAGTCACACTGATGTCCTAAGGGGACTGAAAGCAGCTGCTGCCCACCCCTTTAACCTTGGGGTGCTCTTTGAGAGGAAATTCTCAATAAATCCGTGACTATTTTGTGAATAGCCCAAATGTTTACCATGGTATTTTTTTGTAGGTTCAAACATCAAAGAGTTTAAACAAGTAAAACAAGTAAAATACATCTAAATTTAAATGTAAACAAGTAAAATACATCTTAATGTTTATAATCCTGTTTTGTCTGTCTTCTTTCACTTTTTTTTTTTTTTTAAATAAACTGAAAGGCTCAAAGCGGCCAGGTGGGCCTCTGCCAAAGGCCCCCATGGTAGCCCAGCAAGCTCCTGAGGCCTGGCCCAGGGCCTAGAACACCTGGTGGGAAAGCCCTACACCCCTGGAGGCTTAGACCTTCCCACTCTCCTGCTCCTTAGGAGTGCTGGAAGCTGGGACCCGGAGCTCCGGGTGGCCTGGGGGAGCTGCCGTCCCGGGGCTGAACAGCCAGGAAGGAGGTGACTCCCAGGCAGGAGCCTGGACCCCTGGGTCAGGGTTGGCAGAGGGTCCGGGGCAGCAGGAGTCGGTAGTGCGAGACCCTCAGGGAACCTGCATCTCTGAGGCTGCACCCACCCCTGCCCTAGCTGAGGCTATTGCTGAACGTGGCTGCTTTTCTGTCCTCTCCCACCTTCTGGAAACATCTCAAGAGAGGATCAGAGTAAGGAAAAATAGTCCATCTTGTTACAATTCCATAATGGAACACTTTCAAGTATTTTCTCGCAGTCTTCCACACCCCACCCTCACTCCTGTCACACTGGTCTCCTTGCCTTGAACTTGCCAAACATTTTCCTGCCCCAGGACCTTTGCACACGCTCTTTCTCTTACTTCAGATACCCTTTCTGTACCTCATTCCCTCACTTCACTCAGGTCTCTATCAAATGCCTCCTCCTCGGAAAGACTTACCAGATGTGCCAGCATCTGAAGTCCCTTGTGTGAGTATCTGGGAGAATTCCCTTGTTCTAGTGCATTTGGAGATTGGAATGGGAAAAAAAATGGCTATGGGCTCTTTGCACCAAGAAGCAGGCTCTATTACTCCAGCCCTTGAATCTGTGACTTGCTTATACCAATAAAGTGTGGCCAAAGTGCCGTGGTGTGATTCCAACTCTCATTCCTTTGGAACCAGGCCCCGATGAGGAAGGTGGAACTGACCGGCCGGAAAAAGCCGAGGGAGAACCTGGGCCGCCGGCCACAGCCCTGCCCACCCCCAGGCCTATGAGCGAGGCCACCTGGGACCGTCACACAGTATAGCTTGATTTGTCAGGCAGCAATATCTGACTGAAACAAGAGGAAAGAGTCATGATGTCTGCAATTTCATTTCAAATGGTTCAGGAAAAAAACTAATAAAAACGAACATCTGTATTATGTTTATGCATGTATTCTGAGAAAGAGAGAAAAGAGAGGAGATACAAATGTGGCAACAGCTAGGCAAAAAGCATATGGAAATTCATTGTGTCATTCTTTCAAATTGTCTGTAAGTTTGATATTTTTCAAAATAAAAATTTGAGGGAGTGTTTTGATTTGCTAAAACTGACGAAATGCAATATACTAGAAATGGGTTAGCTTTTACAATGGGAATTTCTTAACTTACAAGTTTATAGTTCTGAGGATGTGAATATGTCCAAATGTAGGCATCGGCAGACAATGCTTTCTCCCTGAAGACTGGCTATCAGTGATCCCCAGCTCCTCTGCCACCTGCCAGGCACATGGTGACGTCTGCTGGTGTCTCCCTTCTCTCCCAGGTTTCATTGCTTCCAGCTTCTGGCTTCAGTGGCTTCCTCTCTCAGCTTTTGTGTGTGTCCTTCTCACTCAGCTTCTCTTGTAAAGGATTCCAGGAAGAGGATTAAGACCCACCCTGAATGAGGTGGGTAGCATCTTAACTTAAGATCCTACTCACCAAAAGATCCTACTTACAATGGTTCCACACCCAAAGGAATGGATTAAATTTAAGAACATGATCTTTTATGGGGTCTGTCCAGCTTCAAACCACCACAGGGGGAAAATAAATAAAAAGTCAGTAGCCCCTAATGTCACTCTGTATTGCCTATCTTCTTTATTTTGTATTTTGCTCCAAGTTCTTGTCCCTAACTGACAGTCTATATGTATTTGTTTATTGTCTGTCGCCCCGGCTAGAATGCAAGCTCCATGGAATCAGGCACCTTGGTTTGTCACCAAGTTGTCTGCACCCCCTTTCCCAACACGTGAGCCTTAGGCTGAGCCCCCTGGCCGAGCTTCTGCCTCCCTAGGAAAGGAAGACATACTGCTCCAGCCGGGAGCTGTGCTTGGAGCTGGACCTGAGAAGGCAATGCCATGTGGGGGCTGAGCCCCTCTGCCACATCCCGTACCTGTTGAGCCAGGGTACGCAAGCCTGGGGGCTGGGGCTGCCTGGGTTTGCCTCCTAAAACATAGGAATGATCACGTGCTCTCAGAGCATCCCGGGCTGAGAAGCTGGTGGGAGAGGCTCTGAATGCAAGAATGACTCCACTTGCAGGGCTATGGAAGCTGGTTGGTTTAGGACCAGCTGCCCAAGGGCCCCACGGACCCAGACCGGATCCCCAGGCTTGCTCCCAAGCTCTGACACGGCTGAACTGACAGGAACCCCACAATGGCATCGCACGAAAGGGAACGCCTAGCTGCCCCCAGAGGAACTTGAAGTCTAGCCTCCAGGCAGGTGGGTCCAGCTCTTGTCTGAGTGTCTGCATTGTCCTGTCAAACCACGTGTGTTCTCTGACTTCCAAGCAAGAGAGAGCTGAGGGTCAGGGAATTCAGGGTCAGTGCTGCCAGCCCCCTGTCTCGGGCAGGCCCTCTCTGCGTGCCAGCCCAGGGCCTCGGCTCCGGGTTGGATGAGGACTCCCAAGGCCTCCCCTGTGGTCAAAGGCTTCTGCTCCGGAGAAGGAAAATTCTCCGGGCTCCTGGGGTGAGTGGGAAAGGCGCAGAGTAGAGCCAGGCCTTCTGAGTGCCGGTCCCAGCTCTGGGACCCCTGATGACCACTCCACACCCAGGCCTGTTTCCTCATTTGTTATTTTGGGGTAATAATTCCACCAACCTCCTGTGGTTCGAGGGTATGGAGCAGAGGAAGCCCTGAATCTTTTTAAGAGCTCAACAAAAGCTTGCTGGTATCACACCTAAGTTCCTCCACACAGGAAGTCCTTGGGACACATTTGTTGACTGGTTGAGACAAAATACAGCAACCCCTTACAACCTTGGACATGGCATGTCTGGTAACCAAAGCAGCCCTCATCTAAATGAGGAAAATATGTTCATTAATAATCATGGAATAAACAAAATAGCTGCTATTAAAGAAACACATACAGTAAAAAGTCTTATTGAATTATACATATATCCATATATATTACTAATGCCAGTAAAAAATAAAAATGTAAATAAATATTGCATTACAAAAAAGGAAAGAAGCATAATACCTAGTCAATATTTTTCATTGGGTATTTGTTAGACTTTGATCCTTTGGTAACCATCTGATATAATAATTTATGTAAATAATTATCCAGTAACAAATGAATGGATCTTAACAAAACCAAAAGATACACCTTAGGCAAAAACTACATTTCACTTAACATTGTATTTTCTTGACTTGTCATTTAGTTTTAAATTAATACTTTTAAAAGACTTTTGATTTTAAGGATGATGTTCTAATTTAATAAAATACTTCATATGTGAACCTAAATCTTGCAGTTTGCTCTCTGTTGATACCACTTGAAACACAAATAAATCTTCAGTGGTCACAGAGAATGAAAGAATTGAAGTACCTCAAGGTCTGTATCTTCATTTTTCCAAGCCCTGCACTATCCTTTGTTTTGTCAAAGCTGTTGTTGAAATGTAAGAACAAGCCATACCCCAGGATTGGAAGCATCAACTGTGCCCAAAGTGGCTTCCAATCCATTACAACTTGCTCTGAAAACACTTTTCTGGACCAGCTGCCTGCCTGGGCGATCTCCAAATTAACTTCCCTGTAGAATGCAATGCTTATTAAAAGATGAGAAATAAAAGCATGCTAATTGTTGGCATAGATATCCTCACGGTAACCTCGGCCAGTGTTTAGAACTTAGACCAACAAAATATTTTCCCTGAGAGGAATATTTTATCCCAGCATTGGTTGGAATCGCTGGCACTTGGTGATGAAAAATAAATACAGTGGACTGACTTAGTCCAATATATTGTTATTCTTGAATTTTCTCTATGGATAGTGCACTCCTTTTCACGTGCACCCAGGCAAACCACTCCCACCCACCCTGCCTCTTGGCTCACATCCTCTCCTTTCTAGTTCCCCAGTGCTTGGGTATTTGCATGCTGTCTTAGTTTGCCAGGGCTGGTTGGCTTTAACAACATAGGAATTTGTCATCTCACAGTTTGGGGGGCTAGAAGTCCAAAATCAAGGTATCGGCCGGATCACGTGTTCTCTGAAGTCTGTGGTGATCTGGTGGTGGCTTGCTGGCAGCCGTGACTCAGTCTCTGCCTCTGTCACATGGCCATCTGTTTCCTTCTGTGTCCTACTTCCATGTCCAAATGTCCTCTGCTTATAAGGACTCCAGTCATATTGAATTAAGACCCATTCTGATTCCGTTTGGCTGTACCTGAACTAGTAGGGTCTTCAAAGAGCCTATTTACAAAAGAGTTCACAGCCGCAAGACTGGGGGTGAGGGCATGACATGCTTTATTGGGGACGTGATTCAGTCCATAGCACGTTTTATTCAGTGAGGTTTCCATTTTACAAAGGAGGAGGGAGAAGAGGCCCAGAGAAGTGAGTAGCTTGTCCACAGCCGCCCACCCAGCAAGAGGAAGCAGAGCCCCACTTCAGCTCGGGGCCCAGCTCTCCCCGGGGGAGCCCCAGCCAGCCTGGCCCCTCATCACCCACTTTGGTTGGTCCACCCACTCTTGTGGGCAGTCAGACTCCCCCAGGCTGTGTCACACTGCAAGAAAGTTCTCCTAGTCCTCTGTGGCTACCAGCCTAGAAAGAACCCAGAAACTCATGCATACTCCAGCTCTGAGAGCTGGTAACAGGCTCCTTTCCCAGCAAGTACTTGCCTTGAACAGTGGGGGTACCCCCTAATTAACCAAAGAATTCCTCCCCAGATACCATGTCAGGTGTCCTTGGACGATGGACGTGTCTGTACACACATCCCTCCCTTGTCTCACCACTGCAAAGAGGACACTGCCTGGGGGTAAATCCAGAAAGAGAAAGAGACCGGAGTCAATTCCACTCCAAAGGCCATCTGGAAGAACAAATTAAATGGCAAAGCCTCATGAGTATTGTTGGCTTATATATGACTAAGAAAACCCATAGCAGCCAGAGCTAGTCCCTGCCTTGCGAACCCCAACAGCCTTGTCTGGACCTGGGAGGAGGAGCTTTGAGAGGACAAAACTTCACAAAATCGAGAAGAAGGTCTTGTTTCTTCTCAGTTCACTCAGATGCTTCATCTCCAGAGTTATTGGATTCGCCAAGTTTAACAAGTGCCATTTTTCTCATTATTGTCCTCTGGGACCTCACAACTCATTAAAATCCTTCTGCATAGACAGATTAGGGAATCAGCCTAAGAGGGGGAAAATGCATATCTACTTAAAAAAAAAAAAAAGTGGTTTCAGGTTCCACTTTACGTCAATCAGGGGTTAGTTACAGGAAACCCAAACCACTCTAACACTTTTGAGCAAAAAGGGTTTCAACAGGAAATTAGGGGCTCATGATTCTATTGAGAGGGCTGGAGGAGCAGGCCTGTTGGAGAGAAGCCCAGAACAACACCTTGGTTGCAGCCAGCAGGTGCCGCGGCCTCACCCCCATCAGCCAGGTAAGGAGGCAAGAGGGCCCCAGGGCTGCCCCCACACCTGCCTCTTGACCCCACAAAGTGACTGAAGGGACACTGGGACACTGCTGTGGAGAACAAACAAACCGCTACGTCTTTCTTTGCTTGCCAGCAGAAACATCAGGAAGATGGGCTTGGCCTCCCAAATGGCAATGGCATGGAGTTCAATTGGCTGAGCCGGCTCACCCCCGCTAGAGCCATTGTCTGTTCCCAGCTCCACATAAAATGACATCAGGCGAATAGCTTGATTGAAATCAACCCTGGTGGGAGTATTTACACCACGGAAATCAGCGCAAGCACTGCAGAGCCGGGTTTGCTGTGGTGGCGGTTGTTGCATCTTTACTGGCACCCCTGGGCAAACCCCAGTTCACACCCAGAACTCTAGCTGCAAGGGAAGCAGGAAATGCAGCCGCTGAGTTTCTCGCCTTTTGAAGGAACACTGAACGGGGGGAGGACAGGATGCTGCCTGCCAAACCATTACCCATTACACATGTTTCTAGGAATGCATCCTGCAGATAAACTCACACATGTATGAAATGATGTGGTGGGAAGCGGGGAGGTTGGCAATTGTGTCGAAGCAAAATTTCTTGACGCAAATTACTGTTGAGCCTGTGTCAGAGTTTGTTAACTCTGCAGCAAAGGGAATGGGCAAGGTGACAAAAGAGCGTGCTGGCTCAGAGAGGGTTGCACAATTGTTAATTTGTATATCCAGGGGGTAAAGAATGCTTACATAAGCAACTACAACTAGTTAAGAAAAGAGGCAGCTAATAAGTTCAAGACGATGGTTTCATTTAACGTGACCATTCAAAACATCGTGTCCATATCAGCTAGAACAAGTGAGATTTGCAGTACATGGATGTCGGAGGCGCTTTCTGGAGAAGCCAGGGATGCATCAGCCATTCATCAGAAATAATGAGAAACACACCCAAGACATACTGCATCTGTGGCTGTTAATTGGACATACAAAGTTATGCGGTTTCATGCCCCAACAGACAGCACTGGACAAGAGCCAGGCGACCCTGAGGCTGCAGGCATGTCAAGCAGAGGTGAGAGCAAGGCTCCAAGCAAGCAAATCCTGCTTTGTCCCCCGCAGCACACTGGCATCTGGTTCAAAAGCTCTGGACACGCAAGTTGCCTAATCCTCAGTTTTGTAACAAAAGAATATTTTTTTTATTCAACAATATGGAAACAAGCTCAATGCCCGTTAATAAGGAACTGGTGAAATCAATTATAGTGCACCCATCTGGGGCCCCTGGAATGCCGGGTAAGTGGCGCCCCACCCCAACTCCATTTGCATCACCTCTTCTCATTTGTTCCTCCTTCCTCCGTCCCTCATGGTCCATCACTGTACCCACTTTGAGGGTCCCTCTTCCCTGGACCTCCAGATGCTGTCTGGAGAGTTAAGGGAAGTGGGTGAGCAGGGGACAGGGGAGGGGATGGCGTGTACTTACCATCACCTGCTCGAGGAGACTTGTCGTTTGCACCCATCACCTTCACCAGGCCACCCCTCTGTCCACTGCACAGCTGAGGCTCGGCCAAGGCCACCAGCCAGGAGGGGCAGAGCCAAAGCCACCCAGCTCTCCCATGGAAGCCCCTGTCTCTGACTCTTGCTGAGCCCAGAGCGAGGGGATGAGGCTGTGGCTTCTGGGGTCCTCCACAGCAGGAAGCAAGAAGGATCACCATCCTCTGTCCACCATCTCACCCTTTGCCAGGCCCATGCCAACTCCTTCCGTCTCCCCTTGCTTTGTGCTCACAACACCCCTGAGGTTAAGCATAAAGAAGCTGAGGCTCAGGGCTACAGACCTGCATGGCATGGTGGCCCCCCTCACGCGGGCTGATACGCAGGGATGGCAAAGGCCTTTGGTGACCTCCCACATCCCAGCAACCCAGACCTGGTCACTGTCACCAGGAAAAGGGCTCAGGCCAGCCCCACCTCCCTCCTGGGCAGGCCAGCCATGAGGGGATGCTGTGCAAGAAAGCAGCTGGGCCTGTCCCTACCCTGTCCCTGCCAAGCCCAGGGAGGCCCTGGCTGGCCAGCAGCGACTGCATCCCTTATTCCAGAAGTTGTCTCCATTTGTTCTTGAAAAAGTCCCAGCGCCCTCTGACCATTCCCCCCTGTCCTCCTGGGCTCCCCCCATACCCAGTCCAGCCCCAGGCTCCCACATCAGGCCTCAAGCCCCAGGTACTTGGTGGAACCTCAGCCATCCAGGGGCCTGGGTCTGGCTGGGCCATAGCTGCGGACACCTCCATCACACCCTCTGCCCCGTCATCTGCTCTGTCTGGGCCGCTCTCAGCCATGGAGTGGGTGGGGGCAGCTCCCAGGCAGCCCCGGCCCACCCAGCCCAGGTGGGAACGGAGAGGGGCTGTCCCCTCAGGCCTGGCGCATCCTCCAAGGGCCTGCCAGTGACATGGGGGCAGATACCTCATGCCAGGAGCCACCTGGGGGTGGCAGTGACCTCCTGGCCCAGGGTCGAAAGGGTCCTTCTGCAGATTAGAGGTTTCTGGAATCAGGCTTTGCGAGGTCCTGACAGAATCCTTCCCCAGAGACAGGCTGCCCAGGGTCCCTTCAAGTGAATCAGGAAGAGGAAGGCATTTCCAGGAGCCTAGAGTCCTTCTCCGTGCTGGGAAGCAGAGCCACAGCCCAGGGTCAGGCTGTTTAAATTGGTTTCTACATGAGTGCAATTATCTCCTCCAGGCGTGCAACCGTGGCCTGGCAGAAGCCACCAGATCTGTGCCAAAGACGGTTCTCAAACCTGCATGGCCTGAGAGGGCCCTTCAGGTTGAATGATTTTTTTAGTCAAATTGATTGAGGTGTAATTTACATACAGTAAAATTCACCCTTTTTCAGTGCGCAGGTTGAGGACTTCTGACACACGTGTGCCCTCTTGTAACCACCACCACAATCTAAATACGGAATATTTCAACCACTGCAAAAGGCTTCCTCATGTCCCTTTTCGGTCAATACCCTCCCCTCACCCTCTCAGACCCTGGCAACCACTGATCTGTGTTCCGTCCCTATAATTTTACCTTTTTCCAGATTGTCGTATCACTGGAATCATACAATATACAGCCTGTTGAGCTTTTGTCACTTAATATCTTTGAGATTAACCCATGTTGATTGCCGAGGACTGTTCTGTTGTATGGCATTACCCACCATTTGTTTATCCATTCACCAGTGGATGGACATTGAGATAGTGTTTTAGTTTCCTTGGCTGCTCAAGCAAATACCATGCAAAGTAGTTGGCTTAAACAATGGAGATTTATTTACACATGGTTTTGAGGTTAAGAGACAGTCCAAATGAAGGTGTCATCAAGGCGATGCTTTCTTCCCGAAGCTGGAGTTGTGGGGCTGGCTGCCATTCATCCTTGGTCCTGGGCTCTTCCGTCACATGGCAATGTACATGGTGGCCTCTCCTGGCTTCTCCCTCTTTTCTGGGTTCTGTTGAATTTAAGCTTCTTGCTTCCTGTGGCTCTCTCACTCTCTCTTGCTCTCTCTCTCAATCTCTCTCTCTCTCTCTGAATTTTATTATGTTTATAAAGGACTCCAGTGAGAGGATTAAGACCCTTCCTGATTGAGGTGAGACACACTTTAACTAAAATATTGTCATCAAAAGTTCCTACTTAGAATGGGTTCACACCCACAGGAATGGATTAGGTTTAAGAACATGTTTTTCTGAAGTACATGTAGCTTTGCACCACCACAGTAGTTTCCCATTTTTTAGCAAATATGAATAGTGCTGCTATGAACATTCATATGCAAGTTTTTGCATACAAATATTGTTTCAGTTTGCTAAAGCCGCCAGAATGCAATATACCAGAAGTGGGTTGGTTTTTACAATGGGGATTTATTAACTTACAATTTACAGTTCTTAGGCCATGAAAATGTCCAACTCAAGGCATCAACAGGACGTTACCTGGACTCTGAAGACAGGCTGCCGGTGTCACAGGCTGTGGCAAGAGGGAGGGGGTCAGAGAGCTGGGCCACTGGTCTTGCGTTGGCAAAAGTGGGTATTGAAGGGAGCATGGGCAGAGCTGGGGAGGGGGGGGGACACGCAGCGGGGCTTATTAGAGCAGAAGCATCTCACAGCCTGTGCCCCAAACAGCATCCCCCAAAGACATACATGCTTCTGCCTGACTCTCCTTTCAGGTTTCTAATTCCACAGGTGACATACGAGGACAGAAAAAGAACACACACACAAAAGCCCCCACAATACCCCACCCCCAACTCCGCTCCCTCCTCCACCCTCCCAGAGACCACCACTGGGAGCAGAGAGAGGCTGGGTCCTTCTGTTCTCCTTCTACATTCAGCACCCATAAGCTCAACACCCCGAGCGAGTGCCTGAGTGTGCATGGTGAATGGTTTCTCAGGATATGTGTTGCTCTGACTTGCATTTGCCCCTCAGCCCCAGGGCTTGGGGTGTCCTTGCAGCCCTTCATCAGAAGGCGGTCTGGGGGGGGGCAGCTGCCCACAAAGGGAGCAGGGAGCAGGGGTAGGGAGCTGGCTCCATGGGTGCTAGGTTTTGTCCCCAAAGGACTTTTTATGTCTGCAATCTGCTGTCTGCGATGTCTTGATGTGCTGAGAGTTTTCCAGTCCCAGTTACTTTTCAGGCAATGGTTTTAAGCCTCCACATGTGGTTATTTCCTGAAGGCTGCAGATGGGTGCTTTGTTCCATTGTTGCCTTCTTTCTACATTAGCTGACATTGTGCACTAAAGCAGAGCTTTCCTTAGCACCCGGGATGGAAAAGCTTCCTCCTAAAACGGTGAACTGCTCACCTCCCAGCTCTCAGTGGGGTTCTCTCTCTCTCTCCTTCTCTTTCTTTCCTTCTTTGTCCCTGCCCCGGACCTGTTTCCCCAAAAAGCCCCTGCTCCCCTGAGCCAGGATGGGTTGGAATCCCAGGATCTGGTGCTCTGGGTGCTCACTGCTGCTGATGGGATCTGCTTCACTTAGGTGGAAAATCTGACACCCAGAGGCACCCCAGACTGCTGCCTCCACTCAGGCTGGCTGGGGAGGGGACAGTATCTGTTGCTCAGCCTTCGTCCTACATCATGCAGCCCTTCGTCCTCCCAAGGGATCCTTGCCGGGATCTTTATGCACTTGATCTCACCCCTGTGGCCAGTGTGATCAGAGCCTTCAACCCAGACAATGAGTAATTTCAAAGACACTGAAAAGGCTGGGACACCAATAGATCTGCCCTACCCACGGCTGATGCCTAAAATGTCTCCATTCGCTCCCAAGCTTCCCTATTTCAGTCCTCCCCGAGGATCTCACTAAGTGCTCAGGGGTTCCCAAGAGAAGACCCCACAGATGTGATGGGGATAAGCTTGAGGTTCCCAGACCCTGAGGTGGGAGAGAGGGAGGAGCCGGGGGACCCAGTGCCACAGGCTTTGGGGGACAGTTTAGGTCTGGGCACAGCTTCCACACAAGCATTATAGCCTGGCAGCCCCAGCCCATCCACTGCTCTAGGGAAAAAAATACATCCCCACCTGCAACCCCACCCCCATCCTATGCTGAGGCACAGAAGGCCTTTATGGCTGAAATGCACTGAACCTCATGAGGGTCAGTGAAGACATACATGCGCGTCCTTTCTTCTGTAAACCCCATGTTCTCCAGGCCCCAACAAGGTATAAAGGAAGATGCTATTCTTTAATGAGATTGAGAGGCAGGGAGTAAAAAGCTTGAACGAGCCAAGAGTGGTGGTCAGCAGAGAGCATGAGTGTGTGTGTGCATGCATGGGTGTGTGCTGGTGTGTGTGCGTGCATGTGCACAAGAGTGTGTATGCAAATGTGTGTGTGTGAGTGGATGTGTGTGCATGTGTATGTGTGTGCGTATGTGTAAGTATGTATTGCGAGTGCATGTGTGTGCGGGCAGGTGACCATTGTGTGAGTGTGAGCCAGGAAGTGTCTACCCCACTAGCAGAACACCACCATTTCAAAAGAAAAGGTGTGTTTTCAATTCACAGGAAGCTATTTCTGTTTTGCGGCTGGCTAATATTTTCACATATTGACCAAAGCGCCTTCTTGGGTATTTCACGAGGTTGTTTGGTTTTCTATCTTCTGCTGCCCCATCCTTGAGCCTTTCATGTGGGAGGTTGTTTTAGACTCACTGTCCTTCACATGGGGCCCACTTGGCTGAGAGGACAGCAGGCAGTCAGAGCTGATGACTTCCATGACATGTCACTGTGACTTTGGAAAGAGAAAATCCATCTTAAGAATCAAGGCTTTGGGGGAGAAACTAAGATGGCAGCTAGGTGAAACAGGGCAAAGAAACACCTGCGTGAAAAACACTAGATAAAAACCAGAAAGTGACCCAGAATACCGGTTACAGTGATGCGCCAGCTGGACGAGTTCTGCTAGTACCACAGGGGCCGTATACTTGGTGAAACTGGGAGTCTGCATTCTGAAACGAGTGAGTAAGCCGGCTGGAAGACCCGCAGCCGCACGGTGTTGTGGAGAAGCCAGGGCTTGGTGTTTGGAGACCGACTGGCTCCTTTAAAAAAAAGGGGGGGGGGAGAACCCAGGAGCGGCTGCAGTTGTGATAGTGGGAAGCATGCAGTAAAACACAGCAAGAGGGGGCTGGGCCAGCCTTTCGGTGTCTGGCCGGGAAGATAGCCCACTGCAGGTACCCTCAGGGCCAGGGGAATGGAGGGGAGAGCTGGAAGCAGAAAGAAACCCCGCGGCTAACAGCTGGCTCCCCAGAGGGCTGGATAAACTCCTGCCCGGGGCTGTGCCCAAAGCCCAGAGCCCCGCCAGTTGTCCTGGAGCTGGAAAGGAGGAACTGTGCGGGGGGGGGGGGTGAGATGCCCCGTTCAGCCATCTTTGCATCAGGCTGAGAGCTCCCCTGCACAGCCCGGCGGCCCAGGGCTTCCCTTAAGGGACAGCACACACTGGTGACATAGCACGGCATTCCTTCAGCAGAGCTCCTGGAGGATCACGGCTGGGAGGGGGACCCGCTCAGAGAACCCAAGGATGCTATGCCAAGTCCGGTGGTTTGTGGGACAGCAAGAGAGAGGGTCTGGGGCTGAAATGAAATGAAGGCTGAGACTCCTGCAGAAGCCTTGAATCTCCGGGAACCTGGGGGATTTGAATATTAAAGCTGCCCTTCCTCCCTGGCCACCCATACACACGCCCCACATTCAGGGCGACGGCTCCAGCAACACACCCAAACTGAGTTCTCCAACTGAACCCCACAAGAATCATTTCCCCACACACCATGGGAACAAGGTTGAGAACTGACTTGAGGGGTATAGGTGACTCACAGACCTCACTGGTTAGTTAAAGAAAGTGTACGCCACCAAACTGTGTTTCTGAAAAATTAGAATGGCATCTTTTTTTTACAACTTGAAAGAACCCTATCAAGCAAAGCAAATGCCAAGAGGCCAAAAACAACAGAAACTTTTAATGCATATGATAAAATCAGACAATATGGAGAATCCAACTCCAAACAAACAAATCAAGATATCAAAAGAGACACAGTACCTCGCACAATTAATCAAAGCACTACAATCGAGGAACAAAAACATGGCAAAGGATTTAAAGGACATCAAGAAGACCATGGCCCAGGATATAAGCGACATAAAGAAGACCCTAGAAGAACATAAAGAAGACATTGCAAGAGTAAACAACAGAGGCGGGGCAAGATGGTGGACTGGTGAGCTGTATGTTTTAGTTACTCCTCCAGGAAAGTAGGTAGAAAGCCAGGAACTGTGTGGACTGGACACCACAGAGCAATCTGACTTTGGGCATACTTCATACAACACTCATGAAAACGTGGAACTGCTGAGATCAGTGAAATCTGTAAGTTTTTGCGGCCAGGGGACCCGCGCCCCTCCCTGCCAGGCTCAGTCCTGTGCGAGGAGGGGCTGTCAGCTCCGGGAAGGAGAAGGGAGAACTGCAGTGGGAGCCCTTATCGGAAACTCATTCTACTGACCCAAACTCCAACCATAGATAGACTGAGACCAGACACCAGAGAATCTGAGAGCAGCCAGCCCAGCAGAGAGGAGACAGGCATAGAAAAAAACAACACGAAAAACTCCAAAATAAAAGCGGAGGATTTTTGGAGTTCTGGTGAACATAGAAAGGGGAAGGGCAGAGCTCAGGCCCTGAGGCGCATATGCAAATCCCGAAGAAAAGCTGATCTCTCTGCCCTGTGGACCTTTCCTTAATGGCCCTGGTTGCTTTGTCTATTAGCATTTCAATAACCCATTAGATCTCTGAGGAGGGCCCTTTTTTTTTTTTAATCCTTTTTTCTTTTTCTAAAACAACTACTCTAAGAAGCCCAATACAGAAAGCTTCAAAGAATTGCAATTTGGGCACGTCAAGTCAAGAGCAGAACTAAGAGGGCTCTGAGACAAAAGGCAATAATCCAGTGGCTGAGAAAATTCACTAAACAACACAACTTCCCAAGAAAAGGGGGGTGTCCGCTCACAGCCACCATCCTGGTGGACAGGAAACACTCCTGCCCATCGCCAGCCCCATAGCCCAGAGCTGCCCCAGACAACCCAGTGTGACGGAAGTGCTTCAAATAACAGGCACACACCACAAAACTGGGCGTGGACATTAGCCTTCCCTGCAACCTCAGCTGATTGTCCCAGAGTTGGGAAGGTGGAGCAGTGTGAATTAACAAAGCCCCATTCAGCCATCATTTCAGCAGACTGGGAGCCTCCCTACACAGCCCAGCAGCCCAGAACTGCCCTGGGGGGACAGCTCTCACCTGTGACATAGTACAGTCATCCCTCAACAGAGGACCTGGGGTGCACGGCCTGGAAGAGGGACCCACTTGCAAGTCTCAGGAGCCATACGCCAATACCAAGGATTTGTGGGTCAGTGGCAGAGACAAACTGTGGCAGGACTGAACTGAAGGATTAGACTATTGCAGCAGCTTTAAAACTCTAGGATCACCAGGGAGATTTGATTATTAGGGCCACCCCCCCTCCCTGACTGCCCAGAAACATGCCCCATATACAGGGCAGGCAACACCAACTACACACACAAGCTTGGTACACCAATTGGACCCCACAAGACTCACTCCCCCACTCACCAAAAAGGCTAAGCAGGGGAGAACTGGCTTGTGGAGAACAGGTGGCTCGTGGACGCCACCTGCTGGTTAGTTAGAGAAAGTGTACTCCACGAAGCTGTAGATCTGATAAATTAGAGATAAGGACTTCAATTGGTCTACAAATTCTAAAAGAACCCTATCAAGTTCAGCAAATGCCACGAGGCCAAAAACAACAGAAAATTATAAAGCATATGAAAAAACCAGACGATATGGATAACCCAAGCCCAAGCACCCAAATCAAAAGACTAGAAGAGACACAGCACCTAGAGCAGTTACTCAAAGAACTAAAGATGAACAATGAGACCATACTACAGGAGATAAAGGAAATCAAGAAGACCCTAGAAGAGCATAAAGAAGACATTGCAAGACTAAATAAAAAAATGGATGATCTTATGGAAATTAAAGAAACTGTTGACCAAATTAAAAAGATTCTGGACACTCATAGTACAAGACTAGAGGAAGTTGAACAATGAATCAGTGACCTGGAAGATGACAGAATGGAAAATGAAAGCATAAAAGAAAGAATGGGGAAAAAAATTGAAAAACTCGAAATGGACCTCAGGGATATGATAGATAATATGAAACGTCCGAATATAAGACTCATTGGTGTCCCAGAAGGGGAAGAAAAGGGTAAAGGTCTAGGAAGAGTATTTAAAGAAATTGTTGGGGAAAACTTCCCAAATCTTCTAAACAACATAAATACACAAATCATAAATGCTCAGCGAACTCCAAATAGAATAAATCCAAATAAACCCACTCCGAGACATATACTGATCACACTGTCAAACACAGAAGAGAAGGAGCAAGTTCTGAAAGCAGCAAGAGAAAAGCAATTCACCACATACAAAGGAAACACCATAAGACTAAGTAGTGACTACTCAGCAGCCACCATGGAGGTGAGAAGGCAGTGGCACGATATATTTAAAATTTTGAGTGAGAAAAATTTCCAGCCAAGAATACTTTATCCAGCAAAGCTCTCCTTCAAATTTGAGGGAGAGCTTAAATTTTTCACAGACAAACAAATGCTGAGAGAATTTGCTAACACGAGACCTGCCCTACTGGAGATACTAAAGGGAGCCCTACAGACAAAGACAAAGAAAGGACAGAGAGACTTGGAGAAAGGTTCAGTACTAAAGAGATTCGGTATGGGTTCAATAAAGGATATTAATAGACAGAGGGGAAAAATATGACAAACATAAACCAAAGGATAAGATGGCTGATTCAAGAAATGCCTTCACGGTTATAACGTTGAATGTAAATGGATTAAACTCCCCAATTAAAAGATATAGATTCGCAGAATGGATCAAAAAAAATGAACCATCAATATGTTGCATACAAGAGACTCATCTTAGACACAGGGACACAAAGAAACTGAAAGTGAAAGGATGGAAAAAAATATTTCATGCAAGCTACAGCCAAAAGAAAGCAGGTGTAGCAATATTAATCTCAGATAAAATAGACTTCAAATGCAGGGATGTTTTGAGAGACAAAGAAGGCCACTACATACTAATAAAAGGGGCAATTCAACAAGAAGAAATAACAATCGTAAATGTCTACGCACCCAATCAAGGTGCCACAAAATACATGAGAGAAACACTGGCAAAACTAAAGGAAGCAATTGATGTTTCCACAATAATTGTGGGAGACTTCAACACATCACTCTCTCCTATAGATAGATCAACCAGACAGAAGACCAATAAGGAAATTGAAAACCTAAACAATCTGATAAATGAATTAGATTTAACAGACATATACAGGACATTACATCCCAAATCACCAGGATACACATACTTTTCTAGTGCTCATGGAACTTTCTCCAGAATAGATCATATGCTGGGACATAAAACAAGCCTCAATAAATTTAAAAAGATTGAAATTATTCAAAGCACATTCTCTGACCACAATGGAATACAATTAGAAGTCAATAACCATCAGAGACTTAGAAAATTCACAAATACCTTCAGGTTAAACAACACACTCCTAAACAATCTGTGGGTTAAAGAAGAAATAGCTAAATATATAGAGACGAATGAAAATGAGAACACAACATACCAAAACCTATGGGATGCAGCAAAAGCAGTGCTAAGGGGGAAATTTATAGCACTAAACGCATATATTAAAAAGGAAGAAAGAGCCAAAATCAAAGAACTAATGGATCAACTGAAGAAGCTAGAAAATGAACAGCAAACCAATCCTAAACCAAGTAGAAGAAAAGAAATAACAAGGATTAAAGCAGAAATAAATGACATAGAGAACAAAAAAACAATAGAGAGGATAAATATCACTAAAAGTTGGTTCTTTGAGAAGATCAACAAGATTGACAAGCCCCTAGCTAGACTGACAAAATCAAAAAGAGAGAAGACCCATATAAACAAAATAATGAATGAAAAAGGTGACATAACTCCAGATCCTGAAGAAATTAAAAAAATTATAAGAGGATATTATGAACAACTGTATGGCAACAAACTGGATAATGTAGAAGAAATGGACAATTTCCTGGAAACATATGAACAACCTAGACTGACCAGAGAAGAAATAGAAGACCTCAACCAACCCATCACAAGCAAAGAGATCCAATCAGTCATCAAAAATCTTCCCACAAATAAATGCCCAGGGCCAGATGGCTTCACAGGGGAATTCTACCAAACTTTCCAGAAAGAACTGACACCAATCTTACTCAAACTCTTTCAAAACACTGAAAAAAATGGAACACTACCTAACTCATTTTATGAAGCTAACATCAATCTAATACCAAAACCAGGCAAAGATGCTACAAAAAAGGAAAACTACCGGCCAATCTCCCTAATGAATATAGATGCAAAAATCCTCAACAAAATACTTGCAAATCGAATCCAAAGACACATTAAAAAATCATACACCATGACCAAGTGGGGTTCATTCCAGGCATGCAAGGATGGTTCAACATAAGAAAATCAATCAATGTATTACAACACATTAACAAGTCAAAAGGGAAAAATCAATTGATCATCTCAATAGATGCTGAAAAAGCATTTGACAAAATCCAACATCCCTTTTTGATAAAAACACTTCAAAAGGTAGGAATTGAAGGAAACTTCCTCAACATGATAAAGAGCATATATGAAAAACCCACAGCCAGCATAGTACTCAATGGTAAGAGACTGAAAGCCTTCCCTCTAAGATCAGGAACAAGACAAGGAAGCCCGCTGTCACCACTGTTATTCAACATTGTGCTGGAAGTGCTAGCCAGGGCAATCCGGCAAGACAAAGAAATAAAAGGCATCCAAATTGGAAAAGAAGAAGTAAAACTGTCATTGTTTGCAGATGATATGATCTTATATCTTGAAAACCCTGAGAAATCGTCGATACAGCTACTAGAGCTAATAAACAAATTTAGCAAAGTAGCGGGATACAAGATTAATGCACATAAGTCAGTAATGTTTCTATATGCTAGAAATGAACAAACTGAAGAGACACTCAAGAAAAAGATACCATTTTCAATAGCAACTAAAAAAATCAAGTACCTAGGAATAAACTTAACCAAAGATGTAGAAGACCTATACAAAGAAAACTACATAACTCTACTAAAAGAAATAGAAGGGTACCTTAAAAGATGGAAAAATATTCCATGTTCATGGATAGGAAGGCTAAATGTCATTAAGATGTCAATTCTACCCAAACTCATCTACAGATTCAATGCAATCCCAATCAAAATTCCAACAACCTACTTTGCAGACTTGGAAAAGCTAGTTATCAAATTTATTTGGAAAGGGAAGATGCCTCGAATTGCTAAAGACACTCTAAAAAAGAAAAACGAAGTGGGAGGACTTACGCTCCCTGACTTTGAAGCTTATTATAAAGCCACAGTTGCCAAAACAGCATGGTACTGGCACAAAGATAGACATATAGATCAATGGAATCGAATTGAAAATTCAGAGATAGACCCTCAGATCTATGGCCGACTGATCTTTGATAAGGCCCCCAAAGTCACTGAACTGAGTCATAATGGTCTTTTCAACAAATGGGGCTGGGAGAGTTGGATATCCATATCCAAAAGAATGAAAGAGGACCCCTACCTCACCCCCTACACAAAAATTAACTCAAAATGGACCAAAGATCTCAATATAAAAGAAAGTACCATAAAACTCCTAGAAGATAATGTAGGAAAACATCTTCAAGACCTTGTATTAGGCGGCCACTTCCTAGACTTTACACCCAAAGCACAAGCAACAAAAGAGAAAATAGATAAATGGGAATTCCTCAAGCTTAGAAGTTTCTGTACCTCAAAGGAATTTCTCAAAAAGGTAAAGAGGCAGCCAACTCAATGGGAAAAAATTTTTGGAAACCATGTATCTGACAAAAGACTGATATCTTGCATATATAAAGAAATCCTACAACTCAAGGACAATAGTACAGACAGCCCAATTATAAAATGGGCAAAAGATATGAAAAGACAGTTCTCTGAAGAGGAAATACAAATGGCCAAGAAACACATGAAAAAATGTTCAGCTTCACTAGCTATTAGAGAGATGCAAATTAAGACCACAATGAGATACCATCTAACACCGGTTAGAATGGCTGCCATTAAACAAACAGGAAACTACAAATGCTGGAGGGGATGTGGAGAAATTGGAACTCTTATTCATTGTTGGTGGGGCTGTATAATGGTTCAGCCACTCTGGAAGTCAGTCTGGCAGTTCCTTAGAAAACTAGATATAGAGTTACCATTCAATCCAGCGATTGCACTTCTCGGTATATACCCGGAAGGTCGGAAAGCAGTGACACGAACAGATATCTGCACGCCAATGTTCATAGCAGCATTATTCACAATTGCCAAGAGATGGAAACAACCCAAATGTCCTTCAACAGATGAGTGGATAAATAAAATGTGGTATATACACACGATGGAATACTACGCGGCAGTAAGAAGGAACAATCTCGTGAAACATATGACAACATGGATGAACCTTGAAGACATAATGCTGAGCGAAATAAGCCAGGCACAAAAAGAGAAATATTATATGCTACCACTAATGTGAACTTTGAAAAATGTAAAACAAATGGTTTATAATGTAGAATGTAGGGGAACTAGCAATAGAAAGCAATTAAGGAAGGGGGAACAATAATCCAAGAAGAACAGATAAGCTATTTAACGTTCTGGGGATGCCCAGGAATGACTATGGTCTGTTAATTTCTGATGGATATAGTAGGAACAAGTTCACAGAAATGTTGCTATATTAGGTAACTTTCTTGGGGTAAAGTAGGAACATGTTGGAAGTAAAGCAGTTATCTTAGGTTAGTTGTCTTTTTCTTACTCCCTTGTGATGGTCTCTTTGAAATGTTCTTTTATTGTATGTTTGTTTTCTTTTTAACTTTTTTTTTCATACAGTTGATTTAAAAAAGAAGGGAAAGTTAAAAAAAAAAAAAAAGAAAAACAAGGAAAAAAAAAAAGATGTAGTGCCCCCTTGAGGAGCCTGTGGAGAATGCAGGGGTATTCGCCTACCCCACCTTGATGGTTGCTAACATGACCACAGACATAGGGGACTGGTGGTTTGATGGGTTGAGCCCTCTACCATAGGTTTTACCCTTGGGAAGACGGTTGCTGCAAAGGAGAGGCTAGGCCTCCCTATGGTTGTGCCTAAGAGCCTCCTCCTGAATGCCTCTTTGTTGCTCAGATGTGGCCCTCTCTCTCTGGCTAAGCCAACTTGAAAGGTGAAATCACTGCCCTCCCCCCTACGTGGGATCAGACACCCAGGGGAGTGAATCTCCCTGGCAAAGTGGAATATGACTCCCGGGGAGGAATGTAGACCTGGCATCGTGGGACGGAGAACATCTTCTTGACCAAAAGGGGGATGTGAAAGGAAATGAAATAAGCTTCAGTGGCAGAGAGATTCCAAAACGAGCCGAGAGATCACTCTGGTGGGCACTCTTACGCACACTTTAGACAACCCTTTTTAGGTTCCAAAGAATTGGGGTAGCTGGTGGTGGATACCTGAAACTATCAAACTACAACCCAGAACCCATGAATCTCGAAGACAGTTGTATAAAAATGTAGCTTATGAGGGGTGACAAGGGGATTGGGAAAGCCATAAGGACCACACTCCACTTTGTCTAGTTTATGGATGGATGAATAGAAAAATAGGGGAAGGAAACAAACAGACAAAGGTACCCAGTGTTCTTTTTTACTTCAATTGCTCTTCTTCACTCTAATTATTATTCTTGTTATTTTTGTGTGTGTGCTAATGAAGGTGTCAGGGATTGATTTAGGTGATGAATGTACAACTATGTAATGGTACTGTAAACAATCGAAAGTACGATTTGTTTTGTATGACTGTGTGGTATATGAATATATCTCAATAAAATGAAGATTAAAAAAAGTAAAAAAAAAAGTAAACAACAAAATAGAAGATCTTATGGAAATAGAAGAAACTGTTGGCCAAATTAAGAAGACTCTGGATATTCACAATACAAGATTAGAGGAAGTTGAACAATGTCTCAGTGTCCTAGAAGTCCACAGAACAGAAAATGAGAGAACAAAAGAAAGAATGGAGAACAAAATTGAAAAAATAGAAACAGATCTCAGGGATACGATAGATAAAATAAAACGTCCAAATTTAAGACTCATTGGTGTCCCAGAAGGGGAAGAGAAGGGTAAAGGTCTAGAAAGAGTATTCAAAGAAATTGTTGGATTTCTTCCCAAACCTTCTGCACAATATAAACACAAAGCATAAATGCCCAGTGAACTCCAAATAGAATAAATCCAAATAAACCCACTCCAAGACGTATTCTGATCAGTCTCCCGAATACTGAAGAGAAGGAGCAAGTTCTGAAAGCAGCAAGAGAAAAGCAATTCACCACATACAAAGGAAACAACATAAGACTAAATTGTGACTACTCAGCAGCCACCATGGAGGCGAGAAGGCAGTGGCATGACATATTTAAAATTCTGAGAGAGAAAAATTTCCAACCAAGAGTACTTTATCCAGCAAAACTCTCCTTCAAATTTGAGGGAGAGCTTAATTTTTTCACAGACAAACAAATCCTGAGAGACTTTGCCAATAAAAGACCTGCCCTACTTCAGATACTAAACGGAGCCCTACCAACAGAGAAACAAACAAAGGAGAAAGAGATACAGAGAATTTTAACAGACATATATAGTACCTTACATCCCAAATCACCAGGACACTCATTTTTCTCTAGTGATCATGGCTCTGTCTCCAGAAGGGACCATAAGCTGGGACATAAAACAAGCCTCAATAAATTAAAAAAAAAAAAATGAATATACTCAAAGCACATTCTCCAACCACAATGGAATACAAATAGAAGTCAATAATTTTTGAACTGTAACTCCACTATTTACTTCCTACATGATATAAAATACACAAACTGTAATGACAAATCAGTGGTTTTGAACTCAATGTAAAATATGTAATTTTAGACAACTATATAAAGGTGGGGGAATGGAGGAGTATAGGAACATAGTTTATGTGTCCTATTGAAGTGAAGGTGGTTTCAAAGAAAAACAAGATTGATATGGATTTAAGAGGTTAATTTTAAGCCCCACAGTAAACACAAAGAAATTGTCAGAGAATATAACCACAGAGATGAAAAGTAGAGTATGGGTTAAGAGAAATGGGGGAAGGGGCAATGGGGAGTTAAGAAATGAGTGTAGGGTTGCTGTTTGAGGTGAAGGGAAATTTCTAGTAATGGATGGTGGGAAAGAGCATTACAACATTCTAAATGTGATTAATCCCACTAACGGGAGGCTAGGGAGGGGGTGGAATGGGAAGATTTAGGCAGTATATATGTTTCCACAACTGAAAAAAAAAAGTCTAAACAGATGACAATTGAATGCCAAGGATGAACCTGGATGGGATTGGAGGATGGAGGACAGGAGGCTCAAAGGGACACAGTTAAGACATAAGGAAAAGGAAATATAGAATGCAAGCTTTGTATCATTGTTGGATCTCTTGTACTTCTTAACTGTGCTTAATGGGATTGCATAAAAGAGTGTTCTTGTTCATGGGAAGTGTATATGTGAATTATAGTGTTTGTTCAAGGATGTGTGCAGCTAGCTCTCATATGTTCAGAAGACAGAGCAATAGATGATGGATGATAGGGAGGGAGAGAGGGAAAGAAACAGTGATGTGACAGCATGTTAAAGTTGGTGGATTGGGCTATCGGGGGAGGGGGTCAGGGTATGATGGAGTTCTATGTATGGGGTTAGTATTGTTTTTGCAACTGTTCCTATAACTTTGAATTTATTTCAAAATAAAAAAATAATAAATAAATAAATATAACCAATTATCATTAAAAAAAAAAAAAAGAAGAATCAAGGCTTCAAATTACAAGACTCAGAGTTTTGGGTTCCAAGAGGCACAGAGGACAAGTTTTAGACCAAAAACTGTAGGGTAGGAAAGCCTGCATGGGAACCCCAATGTTGTCACCCAGGACAGGATCAAGTATGGACATGAGGGCAGGAGAAAGCAGGAGCCGTGTGTGCTCTCAAAAAAAAAAAAAAAAAAAAAAAAAAAAACTGGGCCTTGACCCTCACCCCATAGGTCAAGGCCAGAGTACTGGAGAAAAATGTCTGGGTTCCCCAGCAGTCTGGGACAGGACAAAAAGCAGTTAGGCCTGGGAAGCTGTGCCTGCCAGGATTTCTCACCAGGGCACAGGAACTAGTTGTGGCTGAACTTGGGGCCTTGAGCTGCTTCCAGCTCTCTCCTCCATCAGCCCTCGAGTGTCACCCTTGTCCTCATGGCTCGAGATGGAGATCCAGCCATCACATCCACAGTCCCAGCAGCAGGATGGAGGAAGGGGGTAGAAGATGCAAAGGCCCCTGCCCCAGATACCAATGGGGTATTTCTCAATTGCTGCCTCACAGCAGTCTGCTTCCATCCTTTGGCCAGAGCCAAGTCACTTGGCCACACCTTGCTCAAGGGAGGCTGTGATATGTGGCCTTTATTCCACGTGATATGTGTCACATGCCCGACTCAAAATCAGGAGTTCTGGGAGGCAGTGAAAGGATTTTGGGTAGGTGGACAGAGGTCTCAGCCATAGCATGTCCAGGGACAAGAGCTCTGAGCCAGTCCCACCAGGGTCCTGGCCCTGGAGAGGAGCAGAGGGCCCCTGTGCACCCTACGGATCAGGCCTGCCTTCATTTCTGCTGTAAGGATGACCATCCCAGTGTTCTATTTTGGATTCTCAGGTTTAGGAGTCAGGGACCCCCTTGCCCTGGGACCCTCCCTTGGAGGAGTCCCATTTCACAAATGAGTGCTAACCCAGCCCACAAGAACTGTGCTATTCAAAACAATAGCCACGGGTCAGCTGTAGCTGTTGAAAATACATATTTAAATTAATTAAAAGCAAATAACATTGAAAACTCAGCACCCTTTGTCACACCAGCCACATTTCAACTGCTCAATGGCCACATGGGGTAGGGAGCTCCCATATTGGAGACCATAGAGACAAGGCACTCCATCAGCACAGGAGGTTCTATTGGCAATGCTGTCCTGGAGGTTCGAGGATACAGAGCGCCAAGTCTTCCCCTTAGGGAGCTACGATGGGGGCCCGTTTGCGCTCCTGCTTCCCTCACCATGGCCCCTACACCTTGACACCCTGCTTCTGGTGACCCCACCCCCACTGTTCACCAACAGGATGGACACTCTGATCCCAGGGCCCAAAGAGCAGTCAAGTCAAGAGGCCAGCAGGGACAGCCAGGGACAAGGAGAAAGGCAGGTGTCTTAGTTTGTCAGGGCTGCTATGACAAATACCACCCACGGTTGGCGTAACAACAAGTATTGGTTGTCTCATTGTTTCAGAGGCCAGAAGTCCAAAATCAAGATGTTGGCAGGACCATGCTTTCTCTCCAAAGACTGTGGCGTTCTGGTGCTGGCTTGCCGCAATCCTTGGGGATCCTTGGCTTGCATCTCTGCCTCCCCTCATGTGATGATGTCCCTGGTCTCCTCTAATGGCTTTCTCTGACTTCTGGCTTCCAGTTTCTTCAACTTATAAAAGATTCCACTAATACAGATTAAGGCACAACCTCATTCAGTTTGGCCACACCTAAACAGGATCTTGGAAGAACATAGTCACAAATGAATCCATACCTTAACTGAAACACATCTTCTAAGGGTTCTATTTACAAAGGATCCTGTTCACATCCACAGGAATGCAAATTAAGATGAATAACGTGTCTTTTTTTGTTGTGGTATATGATTCAATTGACCATGAATTCAATTGACCATGAATCGACTGGGATGTACAGAACTGGGGTGCTTCTTGGCCCCTGTGATAGCTGATAGGATAAATGGAAGCAAATCCCCTCTCTGGCCTTAACTTCCTCATTCATTCATCTGTTAATCCATCCATCCATCCATCCATCCTTCCATCCATCCTTCCATTCATCCATCCACCCATCCATTCATCCATCCATCCTTCCTTCCTTCCTTCCATCCTTCCATTCATCCATCCATCCATCCATCCTTCCTTCCTTCCTTCCATCCTGTCATTCATCCATTCATCCATTCATCATCCATGCATCCTTCTATCCATCCTTCCATTCATCCATTCATCCATCCATTCATCCATCCATCCTTCCATCCTTCCATTCATTCATCTATCCATCCATCCATCCATTCATCCATTTATCCATCCATCCATCCATCCATCCATCCTTCCTTCCTTCCATCCTGCCATTCATCCATTCATCCATCCTTCCTTCCTTCCTTCCATCCTGCCATTCACCCATTCACCATCCATCCATCCATTCATCATCCATCCATCCTTCCTTTCATCCTTCCATTCATCCATTCATCCATCAATTCATCCATCCATCCATCCATCCTTCCATCCTTCCATTCATCCATCTATCCATCCATCCATCCATCCATCCATCCATTCATCCATCCATCATCCATCCATTCATCCATCCATCCTTCCTTCCATCCTTCCATTCATCCATCTACCCACCCATCCATCCATCCTTCCATTCATTCATCCATCCATTCATCATCCATCCTTCCATTCATCCATTCATCCATCTATCCATCCATCCATCATCCACTCTTCCTTCCATCCTTCCTTCCATCCATCCATCCATCCATCCATCCTTCCATCCTTTCATTCATCCATCCATCCATCCCTCCATTCATCCATCACCCATCCATCCATCCATCCATCCATCCGTCCACTCATCCATTCCATACCCCTGCCTTCCAGGCATTGTAAATACAGAAATGAGTGACTGTGAGGTGCTGACACTGCTACAATGTGGATGGGCCCTGAAAGCATTACTCTAAGTAAAAGAAGCAAGTCATAAAAGACCACATAATGTACGATTCCATTTATAAGAAATGTCCAGAATAGGAAACCCAACGAGTCAGAAAGCAGCAGAAAATGGTTGCTTAGGGATGAGGGTGGGTGGGACACTGGGGATGATAGCTAAAGGATACAGGGTTTTTTCTTGACGTGATGAAAATGTTCTGAAATTGACCATGGTGATGGTTGCACACATCTGTGAAGATACTAAAAACCATTGAATTATATACTTCAAATGTACAATTTAAATGAATCATATGGTATGTGACATATCTCAATAAAGCTATTAAAAACAATTTTTTAAAACTTTCATGGGTGAGCCAGTTTCCAACCTCAGTAGGAAAATAATTGGCAGAAAAAAAATAGCAACATTTAGTGTGTGGTGTGGAAAGTGTTCCGGCAGATGTGGGATGAAAGCCCACAGAGACTCAGCAAATGGCAAATGCTGTGAGGGCTGCGGAGCACCCCTGCGCCCCAAGTCCCACCTCTTCTAAATCTGCACTTCCTGAGGTGGGCAGAGGCTGTCAACCCAAACGCTGAGAATGGCCCAGACACCCTGAGGAAGGCTGTGGGAGGCCCAGCGGCCCCCCAGGACCTGCTCAGGCCCAGCCACCACCCACCCCACACACACACCTGCCTGCCCTGCAGTCCCCATTTCCAGCCGCCAGGTCTCCACCCCGACAAACAAACAAGCCCAGGATCCCCTAAGGCATGACCTCAGCTGCAGAGGAGCCTGGCAAAAGCTGCTGTAGAGGAGTCGGGAAGGGCGCTGGCCATGGTCCCAGAGTTGGGAGTCTCCTGGGGGTGCTGGAGGCCTTGTCTGTGAACTGGAAACCATCGCCTTGCTGAACCACGTGAGGATCCAAGATGGCGCACCTCAGGGCCTAGCTCAATGCCTGCACACAGCTGGCGCCTAGTCCACGTTCCACCTAGTTACGACGTGTGAGGGCAAAAGAACGCATGCAGATGCTATCAGCTAGAGGTCTGAGCTGCCCAGCCCACAGACACAGGGTTCGTGTTGCCAGGGTTAGTCCTACAACTTGACAGGCCTGAACAGAACTGTCTCATATGCCGGCTCTAGCTTGTACCCAAAGGGAAAAGGCAACACCTCATAAATGGAAACACCTTTGGCCTACCTGGGAGATCTGCGCCCCACATGCACTTCACCTGAGTCTTGGGAGAATTTTCATCACATATGCAGGCGTGCCAGATGGCCAGGAGGTCCGCGGCCTTGGGGGGCTGCCTTTACGAGCCTGTGAACCTCCAAAGGGCCTTGATTCGTGGTGGGGGTGGGTAGAGCCGGTGCACAGCTGAGGGCAAGCTGGCTGGCTGCGTTTCACTGCTGGTTATTAAGAGGTTTAAGAGCAGATCAATTAGCAGCAAATGTGGCTTCAGAGCTGAGTGGGCCTATGTTTGCAAAAATCATTTCTCCCCCACAAAAACATATTGCCCAGACGATGTTCAATCCAGTGTTCAGGCCAGATGAGGCAGTACAGATGTTTGGAGCCCTGGGTGCTGGGCCAAGTTTGAAGGAAAGAGACAACTTTTAAAACAATATTTATTTATGGAGTGCCTGCTCTTCCAGAGGTTTTGTTGGCCAGTGAATGGGGCCTGGTATTCAGGCTGGGGAGCAGATAGGGAACCAGGCAAATAAATGGAGTGATTACAAGCCAGGTAAGAGTTCAACGTGATGAGGAAAATAAACAAAGTACTTGTGGTAATAGCACTGGTTGACCAGGCCTCTCTGTGAGCATGACATTTAGGCTGAGACCCACAGGATAAAGGATGAGCCAGCCATGGAAGAGAGCAAGAAAATCATTACAGACTGAGAATGGCAGATGCAAATGCCCTGGGACAGAAAAGGATTTGTAGGCTCAACCCCTGCAAGAGGAGTGGAGCCAGAGGAGAGAGAGAGAGAGAATGGATCAGGAGGAGAGCACAGAGAGTGGGAGGCAGGGGGCATGGAAGCCACAGTAGGGTGCAGATTTTATTCTTAGTTAGGTGGGAAGCTGTTGGAAGGTTTAAAGCAGAGAAGCGATGTGCTGCAACTTGTTTGTGCAATGGCACCCTTCCGCTGTTGTTTGGAGACCGGACACAAGAGTGGAACACAGACCTTCCAGGGGGCCTCCGGTTACCTAGATGAGACGGGTGGGTAGTAGAGAAAGGAAGAAAGGCCCAGAGCCCCAATTTGACCTCCTGCTATGCTGTCATTGGCAGGCAAGGATTGGCTTCAGTCTGAGGTAAAGAAGCTGTGTGTGTGTGTGTGTGTGTGTGTGTGTGTGTGTGTGTGTGTGTGTGTGCATGCACATGTGTATGTGTTTGTGTATTTAATCCCCCAAGGCTCCAAATTATGGAGCCTGCCGAGGGTCCTGCTCTCAGCAATGTCATGTTCCCTTCACTCATTGCCTACTGTCTGGTCATATCAGACTCCTCCATTCCTCTCTTTTAGGACACTGTTGAAAGCAACGAGCAGCAGCCCCATTCTGGATTTTCCCTAACATGTTCCCAACTCTACTGCCTCAGTTGGCCTGGGGTCTGGGTCCCATCAGGTAACAGGTGATGGTTTGCCCAAATGCTGTGCTGCTATATAACGGGTCACCAGTTATGCTGGTGTGAAGCTTTTATGTACCCCAGAAAATGCCATGTTCTTTTAATCCGTTCCTGTGGGTGCAGACCTATTATGGGTGGGATCTTTTGGTTAGGTTGTTTCAATTTGAGATGTGACCCACTCCATTCAAGGTGGATCTTAATCCTTTTTTCTGGAGTCCTTATGAGAGGATAGAGGACAGAAAAAGCCCAGAGAGCTCAGAAAGAAACACCCAGAGAAGTCTGGAGAGAGCAGAGAGAGAAAAGCCCCAGAGACGCTGAGAGAGGACCCACAGAAGCTCAGACAGGAGGCCCCTGGAACCAGGAGCTGAAAGCAATGAAAACACCAGCAGATGCCACCATGTGCCTTGCTATCTAACAGAGGAAACCCCTGATGCCGGCAGCCTTTCTTCAGAGAAGGTATCATCCTGTTGATGCCTTAATTGGGACATTTTCATGACCTTAGAACTGTAAATTTGCAAGCTAATAATTCCCCATTGTTAAAAGTCAACCCATTTCTGGTATATTGCATTCTGGAAGCTTTAGCAAACCAAAATACCAGCTTTCCATCCTAGAATGATTGGTTCCTTAAGATCTGCCTCTCTTTCTCCTCCACCCAGCCCATCCTTGTAGCACCCCACTACCAACTACCAGACTGGGGTTCCATTAGGAGTGTATTTGGCTTCAAGAAACAGTAAAACTTATTAATGGGTAAGGGTTCATTGGTTTCACACAAGAGGAAATGTGGGTCAGCCCAGGGCTGGCATGGCTTCCTGGTGATGCCGGGAGCTCAGGTTATTCCTTTCTTTCTGCTCCACTACTCTTCTAAATGAGGCATGGTTTTAGTGTGAGCAACAGAAGCTGAGTTGAGACAGTGAAACAAAATAGGAGTTTATCAAAAGGAATCTTAGGAAGGCTGGAGTAGCAGGCTCTAAACTAAGCCCTGTGAAATAACTTCCCAAACCACACAACCACGGACCAGCCTAGAGAGGAAACCATGGCCGCTGGAGCTCGGCTTTGCTGCGACGGCACAGCCACCAGCACCTGTGTCACTTTGGACGTTGGCTGCCATGCACTGGCAACTGCTGTGCTTCCCATTCATCTGTTTTCTGAACAGAAATTTGCAAGTTTCCTATTTCTGACCAGAAACTAATAATGAGTCTGTTGGTGGGAGATAGCTCGTCTTTTAGTCTAAAGGTGGCAGGGCCACCGAGGGCCCCACCTGGACCTTCTGGAGATGCCTGCCCTGTTCATAGTGGGCTGAGGCTGTGGGCTCTCTGCCTTGGGGACAAAGATACTTTCTGTGAATGAGGGGCAGGGGACCAGTGAGTGTCGATGGCAAGGAGGTGGTCTGAGTGGTGATCACTGATAGTTGCCTATCTGGGGTGAATCCTCCCTCTCTTCCTTACTAACAGCACCCTGATTTGGGAGAGAATAAAAACATGCCCCTCAGAAATATTATCTCCTCAGTTGGGGTTGGCCAGTGAGATGGAGGGGAAAATCTCCGGGAAGAAGAATGCTTTCTAAATAAAAAGTAGAGTCTTCGCTAGAAGAAAGTCTGCCTTTTGTCCTTTTGCCCCCACCCCACTCCACCCCCATTTCTCTTCCTCCTGCTGGGAAAGGTGATGTGATGCTGGTGATGAAGCAGCCATCTTGTGACTATGTGGTGTGAGGCAACATCATCAAGTAGAGTGAGGGAGTTTGAGGGAACGTGGAAGGTTAGAGGGGAGAGGAGGAGGCAGGAAATGGTAGGGAATGGGAGACTAAGTTACAAGGAAAGTCAGTTGTGACTCAAGCCCTCAAGGAATCAAGGCAAGAAGCAGTAAAAGAAAAACGTGCCAGAACTAGAGGAACTTAGAAGGAAGGAGGACAAGGAGGGGAAGGGAAAATGTTTTTCTGAAGAGTGCAGCCCAGTGCAATAGATGGCCGTGCCAAGTGTCTTCTAATTCCATCCGTTATCTGATGCAGGAAAAACAACACAGCTCAGGATATTCGTGGGGCAATGAGCCACATGCTGGCAGTTCCCCCAAGTCTATTTAAGTGGAGCCGAAAACCAAAACTGAAATCTAAATCAGCATTAAATTTGTATGGTGTTAATAAATATTTCACCATGGCTCTGGCCAGGCGGGCTGACTTTCCCGTAGAGTAGGAAGGTCATGAAGATGAGTAACTTTGGAATTCAGAGGTGCATCTGGAGGGGAGAGCTGGCGGCTGCCTCCAGGCATGTTTCCCAGGCTTGCAGCCCTCTAGTCCCCAGGGACTAATGAAAGGGCAGCACTAAGAACAGGACACCAGAAGGCTAAATCACAGATCCTTGGGCTGGGCAGGACAGTGTTGGGAAAGCACTATTTTTTTCCCGTTTTACAGTTTCATCCTCAGAACTCAACCTTGTGCAAGAGCCTCATGTTGCCATGTCCATCTGCATCTTCCAAGGGCCCTGTGTGGCAGGGTGCACAGACCTGTCACCATTTTGCAGATGCAAGACCCAGGAGAGGTACGGGGCTTTCTGAGGACCACCAAGTAAGTTGGCTCGAGGCAGGACTCTGGTCCAAATCTGGTGACTCCTGGCTCAGAGCTTGTGGAAATACATGTGGGAGGGAAGAGGACAAGGACGGGAACTCACAGTTCCCAGATGGGCACGTGGATATGATCTCACGGAATCCTCACGGCTACCCTGCGACATGGAGATCATGCCCCCATTTTACAAATGAGGTAACTGAGGCCAGCAGAAATAATCAGCCAAGTTTGCAGGCAGTGCCGGGATTCAGTCCCAGGTCGACGGGCTCTGGAGCACCCTTTCTGGCCTGCGGGTCCCGTTTAAGATGAGAGTGTGTGGGACACTCATCCCCTAATGAAGCGGGGTGGGGGATGGTGGCATTGTGCACTGATGAGACACACAGACCCTGGGGCCAGCCTGCCTCGGTGGGATTCCCAGTCCACTGCTCACTAGCTGTATGACCTTGGGCAGGTTTCCTTTTTCTAAAATTGTATTATGGTGACATATATGTAACATGTAATTTGTGACTTTCATCATTTTTAAGTGCATGATTCAGTGGTAATAATAGTCCCAAAGTTGTGCCTCCATCATCACCTGCCATTATCGAGACTTTATCATCACCCCAAACAGAAACTCTGCCCATTAAGCAATAACTCCCCATTCCCCACCCCCCACCACACACACACACACACACCAGGTTACCTCTAATCTACTTTTGTCTTCATGAATTTGCTTATTCTAGGTATTTTGTGTAAGTGGAATCATGCAATATTTGTCCTTTTGAATCTGGCTTGTATCTATCTCTTAGCATAATGTTTTCAAGGTCCATCCAAGTTGTAGCATGTATCAGAACTTCATTCCTTTTTAGAGCTGAATAATATTCCATTGCATGTATACAAACATTTTGTTTATCCATTCATCTGTCTACCTTCTGGCTATTGTTCCTACCTTCTGTTTCTACCTTCTGGCTGTTGTGAATAATGCTGCTATGAACATTGGTGTGCAAGTATATGTCTGAGTCCCTGCTTTCAGTTTTTTGGGAGTATAAACCTAGGAGAGGACTTGCTGGTTCATATGGTAATTCTATGTTTAACTTTCTGAGGAAAAGCCAAAATGTTTTCCAAAGTGGTTGTGCCATTTTGCAATCCCACCAACAATGTATGAGGGTTTCAGTTTCTCCATATCCTCAACACTTGTTATTTTACATTTTAAAAATAATACATTTAAAAAATAGGAGCCAAGGGAGGACTGCGGGAAGATGGCAGAGTAGGAAACTCTAGGAAACAGTCCCTCCACGAGAACAACTCTGAAACAGTCCAGAACTGTCTGAATCAACTATTTCAAAACTCTGGAGTTCAGTAGAACAGCATCCAGGGACGAGCAGAAGGAAAAGCCTGGTAAATTATGGTAAGTTCCAATTACGGTGAGTATGCCCTTTCCATGCAGCAGTTACTGGTGCCCAATCCCCACTCTCACAGCAGGCCACCAAGGGGTTCAGTCCCTGGCTAGCTCGCTGGTGCCAGAAAGGAGCATAAAAATCCACCTCCCCAAGATCTGGGGTTGGCACAGGCCGATCGCTGATTAGCAACTTCAGATTGCTGGAGGCTGGGCTCTGAGGGCAGCTATTGTTTGAACCTGTCCCGGAAAAATGAGGCTGCAGAGATTTAAGGATGCTCTGCTTCCTCAGAGCCATGGAGCATGGCTGAAAGGCTGCATTTGCTGGGAGGTCAAAAAAGCACAGCTTTTGGGAGCAGTGGAAGAAGCACCCTGCCTGGCCTCTCCCTCAGCCCGTCTCCAGGAGAGTTTGGAGTTGGCCTGCGCTCCCTTTGTGCATCCCTGGCCTCATTCCGGCTGGGGAAGACTGACTTGGGAAACTCCTCTCTGGTGTGTGCCCCCCTCCCAGAACTTGTCCTACAGGTAAAAGCAGCTTGAGACCAAGAAAGCAGTGTAAGAAACAATTGAGGTGGAGGGCCTGGGGCAAAGGCTTACCTGCTTTAAATCCAGCAGTGAAACATCCAGGAGAGGGACGAGGTCTGTCCCCCAGGTATTGGAGGACACACACACACACACACACACACACACACACACACACACACACTTTGCATTTGCCTAGGGCAGACCTTCCTGATAGAAGGGCTGACATTCAAGAAAATCTCTGTCATGTCACCTACTGGTTACAAACTCAAGAAACAGACATCTCAGGAAATAAATCCCACTAAAATTAACATTTTAATTTAAAAGATTAAAATGTACAGTGTGCAACAAAAGTTTACAAGACAAACAAAGAAACTGAAAATGATGGCCCATCCAAAAGAAGAGGATAAAATTCCAGAAAACACCAGTGAAGAAGATGACACTGTGAACATACCAGATAAAGACTTTAAAAAAAAAATCTTCAATATGCTCAAGGTGATGAAGGGAAATACAGAGAAAGAATTAAAGGATATCAGGAAAACAAAGAATGAATAATATGAAAATTTCAATAAAGAAACAGAAATTTATAATTATTAAGAAACCGAAAAGAACTACTGGAGTTGAACACCACAACAACTGTAGTGAAAAATTCACAGAAGGGTTTCAGCAGCAGATTGGAACTGCTAGAAGAGAATCAGTGAATTCGATGACAAGACAATTGAAATAAGTCAGGCTGAGGAGCAGAAAGGAAAAAGAATTATAAAAAGCAAAAATAGCTTAAGAGACCTCTGGGACCCCATGAAGTATACCAATATATTCATTATGGAAGTCCCAGAAGGAGAAGGAAAAAAAAGGGGGGACAGAAGGAATATTCAGAAAAATGCAAAAGATGTGAATATGCACATCTAAAAACCCAGAGAACACCAAACAGGAAAAACTTGAAGAAAAACACACCCTAACATGTATTGATCAAACTGTCAAATGTAAAGGACAAGGAGAGAGTTCTGAAAGCTGCACGAGAAAAGCAATATCTTATATTCAAAGGTGTCCCAATTAGATTGAATGCTGACTTGTCATCAGAAACCATGGAGGCAAGAAGGCAGTGGGTTGAAATACTTAAAGTGAATGTGGTTAAAGGGGAAATGTTAAGTTGTATATATGGCACTAGAATACAATTAAAAAAAAATCTACAGAACTGTACAACACAAACAGTGAACACTAAGTTAAAATATCTTGGTGGTTTGAAGCTATTATGTACCCCAGAAAAGGCCATGTTCTTTTTTTTCCTTAACTTTATTTATCAAAAAATTAAAAAAAAATATTTCCAACAAAACAAAACAAAGAAATAAGAACAAATATCCTAAAATAACTACATTGTTTCCAATATGCTCCTACCGTACCCCAAGAAAATTAATGAACCATAGTCACACCTGAGCATTCCCATATCATTAAGATCACCCTCAATAGCTTATCTGTTCTTAATTAGATTATCGTTCCCCCTTCACTAGTTGCTGTCTATCTCTAGGTCCCCTACATTCTACAATATAAGACACTTGCCATGTTCTTTTAATCCATTCCTGTGGGTGCAGACCTATTGTGGGTGGGACCTTTTGGTCAGGTTATTTCAACTGAGATGTGACCTACCCCATCCAAGGTGGGTCTGAATCCTCTTACTGGAGTCCTTTATAAGAGGATAGAAGGGAGATGAAACCAAGAGAGCTTAGAGAAAAAGCCCCCCAGAGGAGCTGAGAGAGGAAGGCGCTGAAGCCAGAAGCTGGAAGCAATGAAACCCTGGAGAGAAGGACAAGCAGATGTCACCATGTGCCTTCCCATGAGACAGAGGTGTCCCAGATGCCAGCAGCCTTTCTTCAGAGAAGGTATCGTCCTCTTGATGCCTTAATTTGGACATTTTCAAAGCCTGAGAACTTAAACTTGTAAGCTAATAAATCCCCATTTTAAAAGCTAACCCATTTCTGGTATATTGCATTCTGGCAGCTTTAGCAAACCAAAACACCAATGAGAGGTGTTAATAATTGGGTAGTATATGGGAACCCTGTATTTAGACATGACTGTTCTGTAAACCCACACCTTTTCTAATAATAATAAAAAAGAATAGGTTGGATTCATTAAAAAAAAAAAACAAACAAGCCATCCTTCTGGATGTAAGGTGGTATCATACTGTGGTTTTGATTGGCATTTCCCTAACGGCTAATGAGATTGAGCATCTCTTCCTATGCTTTTTGGCCATTTCTGTTTCTTCTTTGGAGAAATGTCCATTCATCTCCTTTGTTGGGGAAGTGTCTTAGCCCCTCTGACCCTCAGTTTCTTCCTCTGTGAAATGGGGAGAATGACAGCCTCATCTACACATGGTTAAGATGTGTGAAGCTCTTAGATCAGTGTCTGGCATGTTTCTCACACGCCCTAGGAAAGCCACAGCTGTTGGAATTATTTCATTATGGTTGTTGTTGTTGCTGGAGGAGTTGGAGAAGCCCCTGAATTCCTGCTGCTGAGTGAGGTGGTGCTGGGGGAAAGCGTCCTGAAACCTGCTGGCCATAGAAGCCCTGGCCCCAGAAGCCTCCTTCAGTGGGGACGGGTGCTGGAGACGCAAGCCGGCCCCAACACCCAGCACCACCCTGCCAGGAAGTGGTTTGGGTTTTGTCTGACATTTGTTCCGAGTGATCAGATGCCGGCATTTTCGGGCTCCTGTCCCCACATAGCCTCCCACCCTGTTCCCCAGGAGGAAGTGAAACTGTGCTCCCTGCCACGTCCTGGGCGGGCTCTGCCAAGGCCGTGACCTCCCTCCGGAGTGGTCCGCAGGGTGGGCTTGGGTGCCAGCCAGGCACCCGCAGAAGGTGAGCCAGGGGCCCTGTCTGCCCCAGTGGGAGAAGGTTCCGGACTGGGATGGAGGGGTCACCCCTGCACTGTCTGTCTGCCCTCTTTGTGGAGGCAGCTGCCCCTGAGATTTCGTGAACACTGGACCTTCCTGTGGTTCCCTGAGGGCCACTGTAGCTCTGCCTGAGCTGAACCCAGCCCCATCTCTAAGCCCCGGGGTGGGCCTGGGCTGAGACGCCCACCTGCTCAGGATGCCTTCTGGGCCTGGCCACAGCCACTCCTGCTGCCCCTCCTCAGAAGCCAGGCAAGGCACCGGGTCAGGATTCCTGATGCCCACCTCTACCCAGTCACTTCACTTCCTACCTAGAGCCCAAGCTGTGGGGAGTGGGGTGGTGGCAGGCCTGGAGATTGATATCTTCAGACCCCCAGGCCCCCAGCCCTGCACAATAGGCACTTAAACTGGCCAGAAACCTTCTCCAAATAACTTTATCAGTTGAGACAGCCATAAATTCTTCTTATCTACTCCAGCCTGGCCCCACAAAATTACAGCTAATGATTAGAACCTTCCAGAGCAGCTCAGGAGATTTCATGGGAGAGACACTCCAGGACCTGGTGAGCAAGCTTTTCCTGCCCGACTCAGTCTTTAAAAAAATGGCAATTTATTTTGGGTTCGGCAAATTAGCATAACATTTGTGAAAAGAAATGCATCACAGTGTCTTTAAAAATCCATGAACTTATCCATCCCCCTTTTACCCAGCAATCCCATTGCTGACAGTGCAGCAGAAGGAAATACTTCAAAGGAAGAAAAAAAACGGTCATGGTTAAAGCTACTCTCTGCAGTGTTTTAACATCTGACCTAATCCTGGAAATAAGCTCCTGCCAAACCACGGAAGAGTGGCTACCAATTTGATGCCACTTCATATGGCTGTTAGAAATGATGTTTATTTCACAAGGATACACAGATCGTGAGTGACAGAGGAATATAATCAGCGCCTGCTCAATGCTGACATGGAACTACCTGCCTGTGACCAGAAGATGCTGATGTATGAGGACAGTGGGATTGGACGTGACTTCCATCTCCCTTCCCCTCTGTTTTTTTCTTTCTTTTTTTTTTCTTTTCTTTTTTTTTTCCTCTTACTCTTCCTTCCTTTAATTACGATGATCTGGTTTTTGCCTGTCCCCAGGAGTGGTGCCTCCTCACCCACAGAGAGAGGGGGAAATGCAACCAATCCCCTTCCCAGCTTTCCTCCTGGTTTCCCAAATCCTTGTTCCTCCTCCAGCCTCTGCGGCGTCCAAAACCACAACCAAATGACGTCATCATCACCGTCTTCAAAACCCAGAGCCAAGTTGAACACCCTCCTCTGCTCAAAAAGCCATCAATGAGTCAACATTTTCCCAAGGTCCTTCCCTGAGCCCCCAGCTGCAGAGAGACCCACCAGTGAAGGGAGCCGAACACAGTCACGTCTTAGATATGTCCTTGGGAGTGACTTCCCATCACTTGCTGAGGCTCTTCTCTTCCCCCAGGAGACTAGTGGAACCAAAATCTCAAAGGACAAGTCACATGCTTGGCTGTCCAAGGCTAACAGGTCAGTCCAAGGATGGGGGAAGCACTTTTAGATAGAAAATGGAATTCTAGACTAAAGGAGTAGGCAATGAAGGTGAGTGGGGGTGGGGTGACCTGCCCAGGGTGGACAGAGCCCGAGAAGAGTGGTGCTGGCAGGGTGCAGCAGGGCAGGGATCTCTTCCTGGGTGTCCTCTGGGCTTGCTGTGGCCGTGGGAGGCTGAGGCTGCACTGGCAACTCATCAGGAAGACAGAATGCCTCAGAATCTGGATGCCAATCTTTGACCTTGAGCAAGTTGTTCCATTGGAAGCACATCTGCTCCTGTGTAAAGGGCGAATAGAGACCTCAGCTAAGGAAGGATTCTTGAGCACAAAACCAAAGAAGCCCCAACCTTCGGGAAAAGATTAATTTGAAACTCATTACGTTCATGAATTTTTGTTATCAAAAGACATCATGAAGAGGGAAAACACAAATCGCAAGCAAACAATGCTGGCAACATTTATAACCAATAAAGAATTAGTATTCAAAATATAGAAAGGACTCTTTTAACTCATTGTGCTAAAGATAAACAACACAGTAGAAAAACGAGCAAGAGACCAGAAAAAAGCATTGACAAAAGAGGAAACTTTAATTACAAGGAAATGAAAAGGTGCTTAACCTCAAATGCAGTTTGGCAGCATCTAATGAAGATGAATACATATCTGTTAGTTTATTAAAGCTGATGCAATGCATTATACCAGAAATTGGCTGGCTTTTACAATGGGGATTCATTAATGTACAAGTTTAGAGTTCTGAGGCCGTGAAAATGTCCAAATCAACAGGCAATGCTTTCTTCTCAAAGCCCAGCTACTGGCGATCTTCAGCTCCTCTGTCACGTGGCTTCTGCTGGTCCTTCTCTCCCAGGTTTCACTGTCTTCAGCTTCTGGCTTTTCTCTCTCAGCTTCTCTGAGCTTTTCTCTGTGTCTTCTCTCTGTCTTTTATCCTCTTATAAAGGACTCCAGTAAGAGGATTAAGACCCACCCTGAAAGAGGTGTCACATCTCAACTTAAGATCCCACTCACCAAAAGATCCCACTTACAATGGGTCCTCACTCACAGGAATGAATTCGCTTTAAGAACATGTTTTTCCGGGGTGCATGCGGCTCCAAACCATCATACCTAGGAACGAGCAAATCCACCATTAGATGTGGAGAAAACTTGAACACCGGTCATCTGAAGAGAAAGAAACAAGAATATTCACAGCAACATTATCCAAAAACCAAAACACGGGCAATGGTACAAATAACCCCCAAAAGTAGAGTAAATTATTTTTAAAATGTGGCACATTCATTCAATGGAATCCAACATATATTAAATGGATAAGTCTCAAAAATATAAAATTGAGCAAAAAAAAGGGGAGTCACAGAATCAAAAAGTTCTTTTAATCCAATCCAGTTTATACAAAAGTACAAATATAAGGAAAATTACCTAATGCGTGATTTGAGACACACACATATGTGGATGATAGGTGCTTGCAGGTTCCTTTTATTACTACTGCTACTTTTTAAAATGTACCTAAAATGAGGTTTGCACAGTGTAATGCATTGTACCATTGTTTCCAACAGCAAAAGATTGAAACAACTTGGGTTTATCAGTAGGGACTGGAGCAATAAATTTTAAGGTACATTAAGTTTCACTGAACCAAAGTAAACCAAAAACAACCATCCAAAAGAAGCTGTCTGCATGAACAGATCTCCAGGATATATAAATAAGTGGAAAAATAAAACAAAATACAAAAAAACAAAAAAACAACAACAAAAAAACAAGGTACAGAACAGGACATAAGGCCTGGCTTCCTTTTCTGTAGAAAAGGAGGAAAATGAGAAAATATATTCTTACTTGCTATTCCTTGTCTGCTCTTGCTCTGGCAAAAACAGGGGTGACCATCTGCTCCAGTCCCAGTTCACGTCTTCTGTCCTGGCATAACTTAAATGCACCCCCCTTCACTCTCCGCAAGGTTCCTGTTTGAATGATAAATTACATGGGTCAGTCTAATCAAAATGCATTTCTTCTTCTCCCTGAGTACACAGCCAGCCGACATTTCTCAGTCTCCACTCCAGTTACATTTGGCCCTGAGACCAGGTTCTGGCCAATAAAATATCAAGTGGAAGTTATGTTATGACTCTCAGGCCTGGCTTGGCAAATGCTCTGCCATGTGAGATCTGCCAAACCTGTTCCCCTCCAGCTGGCCGAATGCCAGTGCCCGGGGCAACCCTGGAAGGCAGCCCCGAGCTGGAGAGGGCCAAGCTCCTGGCAGCCTGGGTCCCTGAATGACTGCGTGGAGCACAGCTCCCCATGTCCCCCTGCCCAGCCTCTGCTGACCTGGACTGGCTTGGACTTTTAGGTGAGTAGAAGTAAACTAGGAATGAGCAAATCCACCACTAGATGTGGAGAAAAACTTCTACTGTGTCTGAGCCATTAAGCATTTGGGGTTTGTGCCAGTTTGGATGTATTATGTCCCCCAAAACGCCATGTTCTTTGATGCAATCTTGTGGGGGCAGATGTATTTAGTCTTGACTAGGTTGGAACCTTTGGACTGAGTTGTTTCCATGGAGATGTGGCTCACCCAACTGTGATAACTCTTGATTGGATTATTTCCATGGAGGTGTGGCCCAGCCATTCAGCATGGGTCTTAATTAAATCACTGGAGCCCTATAAGAGCTCAGACAGAAGGAGCTCACTGCTACAACCAAGAAAGACATTTTGGAGACAGCCCTTGAAAGCAGACTTTTGCTGACACTTTGCTCCAGAGAAGCTAAGAGGACAAAACAACCCAAGAGCAACATTTTGAAGAATGCACAGGAGCTGAGAGAGGAGCTGGAACACAACCCAGGATCAGCAGACACCAGCCACATGCCTTCCCAGCTAACAGGTTTTCCAGATGCCATTGGCCTTCCTTCGGTGAAGGTATGCGTGTGTCGATGCCTTAATTTGGACATTTTCATGGCCGTCAGATTGTAAATTTGTAACCAAATAAACCACCTTTATAAAAGCCAGTCCATTTTTGGTATTTTGTGAAACAGCAGCATTAGCAATCCAGAACAGGAGTCTCTTTGTCACAGCAGTCACCCTCACTAATACAATTAATTTCTTATTTAAAAAGGCAAAATAAGTGTACAAAAATATTTTTTTCTTTTTTAAATTTTATTGCAGTAAAATATATATCACATGAAATGTGTGATTTTAATCATTTTTGAGGGTACAGTTCAGTGGCATAAATTACATCCACAGTGTTGTGCAACCCTCAGTACTATTTCGACACTTGGGGTGTTTCATCACCCCAAACAGAAGCATTGGACCCATTAAGCAATACCTCCCCATCCCCCCTCCCATCACCCCTGGTAACCTCTAATCTACATTCTGTCTTTATGAATTTGCCTGTTGTAGATATTTCATGTAAGTGGAACCATGCAATATTTGTCCTTTTGTGTCTGGCTTCTTTCACATAGCATAATGTTTTCAAGATTCATTCATGCTGTAGCATGTGTCAGAACCCTTTTCCTTTTTAGGGCTGAATAATATTCCACTGCATGTACACAAAACTTGCTTTATCCATTTATCTGTTGATGGACACTTCGGTTGTTCCCACCTTTGGACATTTGGGTTGTTCCCACCTTTGGTCACAAAATTATTCATTTTGTGAATAATGTTGCTATTGACATCAGTGTATAATTATTTGTTTGTGTCCCAGTTTTCAGTTCTTTGGGGTATATACCTAGCAGATAATTCTCTCTTCTGGGGTGGAGGGAAAGTGTGTGCTGCAGGAGCAAAGGGGTAGAGGTGCGTGTGCAGGAGAAGCAGAGCCCACCTTCACTGGCCTCTAATGTAGGGAGCTTCTAACCCTGGGGGCCACAGGCACCCTGGTGCCTGGATCCCACTGGGCAGCACGTGAGAATCATCCCAGTTGGGGCTGGAGTGGCCGTCAGGGTTTCCCTGACTTCCTCCAGCCGGACCTGCCCCTCGCCACGGCCCTCTGCTGCTGGTGATGCCCTGTCTGCCCTGGGACTCAATCCCGTGGCCACCACTTGCCTAGAAGACCTGGTGCTCTGAGAGGAGGGGCTGAGATCTGGGGAATCAACTGCCTCCATTCTAAAAAAAAAAAAAAAAAAAAAGCCTCCTCCAATTATTAAAGCAGTAAGCGCTCTTTTAGGGAATACGGAAAAGAAAACTTTAAAGTTCAAAGGAGAAAACTAAGATGTCCCCCAACCTCATCCCCCCCACCCCCCAGGAATAACCACTGTGCTTTCACTTAGGCTGTGGGTGTGTTTCCCTGTCCCCAGGAGGCCCCCAGAGGCCCGTCTGACTTCCTCAACTCTAATCTGAGCATTTTCTGTGGACTTTCCTCCTTCTGACACTTTCTGATTCCCTGAGGGCTGGTTTCTCTCTCCCAGCTCAAGAGCAAGCAGAATCAGTCTCAGAGGGGTGAGACCAAGAAACAAAAAGAGTCTTGTGTGTGTGCAGGGCCACAGGCGACTGTCAGCCCCTCAGGAAGGAGAAGGAGAGGCGGGTCAGCTGAGGGGAAGGCCCCCATGGCCCACTGGATCCTGGGCAGACAAACACTCACAGCCTATTCCAGTTTGCTAAAGTTGCTGTTAAGCGAAATACCAGAAATGGATTAGCTTTTATAAGGGGATTTATTAGGTTACAAATTTACAGTCCTAAGGCCATAAAAGTGTCCAAACTAAGGTATCAACAAGAGGATACCTTCACTGAAGAAAGGCCGATGGCATCCAGAACACCTCTGTCAGCTGGGAAGGCACGTGGCTGGTGTCTGATGGTCCTTTGCTCCCGGGTTCTGGTTTCAAAATGGCCTTCTCCAAAATGTCTCTGGGCTTCTGTGTTTGCTCCTCTCTTTCAGCTCCTGTGCGTCATTGCTTCTTTTTCCCAGGGCATTTCTTTCTAAGCATCTAGGGGTCCTTTCTTAGCTTCTCCAGGGCAAACTCTGTGCTTTATCTCTTACTTTAGCATCTCCAAATGTCCTTCTGTCTGCATCTCCAAGGATGTCAAAGTGTCAGCTTTCAATGGCCATCTCCCAAATGTCTCTCTCAGCTTCTCTTGGGGAGTTTTGTTCTCTCTACTCTCTGTGTGAGCTTCCTTTAAAGGACTCCAGTGATCTAATCAAGGCCCACCGTAAGTGGATGGGTCCACACCCCCATGGAAATAATTCAATCAGAGTTTCCACCCTAATCAACAGACTAATCAGTCTGCCCCCACAAGATTGCATTACAGAATATGGCTTTTCTGGGGGACATAATATATCCAAGTTGACACACTGCCCAAGAGTCCCGGACACTGCTAGGGGGCTAGGTGTGAAACCACCAGAATGGAAGCACAGAATTCCTTAGGAATTTCTCTCTGAAAAGCTGTGGTGGACACGTGACTCTATTAAACACACACATCTCTACAGCCAGAACCCTCAGTCTTGGTTTCCTGGGTCTGCTGTAACAAGTACCACAAACTGAGCATCCTAAAATAACAGATAGGTACTGCATCACAGTTCTGGAGGCAGAATTCCAAAATCGAGGTGTCGGCAGGCCTGTGCTTCCTCTGAAGCTCTAGGTGGGACTCCTTCCTTCCCTCCCAGCTTCCGGTGCTGGCCAGCAGCCCTCGGCATTCCTTGGCTTGCAGCCGCATCCCACAACCTCTGCCTTCTCTGTCACCACTTGGCCTCTTCCCCAGGCCTCGCTCTCTGTCCACATGTCCTCCTCCTATAAGGACACTGGTCTTACTGGATCAGGGCCCACCCTAACCCAGTTTGACTTCATTTTAACATCACATCATCAAAGACCTTGTTCCCAAATAAATTCACATTCACAGGCCCAGGGACATTAGGACTTGAATATTCATCTTTTGGGGGAACGTGATTCAATCTATAACACCCTCTACCATGACCAGGTGTAGGCGGGTTAATTGAAAAAGATGGTGAAAGAGGGAATCATAAAATAAAGCTAGTCTTATAATTTAAAGCTTTTAACTAAAAACATATTTAACTACACTTTGATGTAGGTTCAAGGCCTTCTATTTGTGAATGAGTCACCCACTGGAATCTGTCCACTTTTTTTGGGATAAATCATATCTGTTATGTGCCATCTCTGATTGCCAACTCAATATTCCACAAAGTGGGGCAAGAACTTCAAGACATGTGTGAAGCCAAGACGGCAGGGTCCCCTGGGACTGTTTTCTCCCCAATCCTTTACAGCTGTCTTACTCCCCTTGACGTGGACAGTAATTGTTGTAGACTGACATCAAGTGTTTCCAATGCATCCAACTTATATTTCAGAGAAACAACAATTTGTTTTTATTACCCCCAATCTCATTGGTTTACAATGCATTTAACTAGACTATATTGTTATTATAACAAGTGCAACTCGCATAAACAACTTTGGGAATAAACCCACAGACTGGTGGGGGTACTTACAGCCTGTTATGCAGAGAGAGGTGGGGGGCCCGTTCACTCGTCAGCTGGCAAAGAGGGTCAGTGACAACCTAAGCACGTCTGCCTCAGTTACCAAATTGGGATCTTTCTCGATGTCAACTGTTTTAGAAAATAATCTTGCTATTGGTTAAAAAAAAAAAAGAATCAAACTGTATAAAACGATATGCACTGGAAAGTGTCCCCCCTTCCCTAGGGCCCCAGTTCCTTTCCCAAAGGCAACCAACCGCAGGCACCAGTTCCTTACCCGGTGTGTGTATACAATCACATCTATTCAACATACAACGTGCACACCACTTTTCTTACTTAGCCTTTTGTCATATATGCATTTTCTCCGCTGCCCATTTCTTTCCTCTTAGGGGAAGGCGTAGCAGTTTCTTATTCCCTGCTTCTCCGGGGGGCATCCCTAGCCCCCTGTGCACACCTCCAGCACAGCCCTGGCAACCGAGTTCGTAATCCTGTGTCCACTGTCTGTCTCCCCAGGGACTGTCAGTGCCTTGAGGGTGCTCTTTGTTTCCAGAGTTCTTGGTATAGAGTGGATGACCAAGAGGGAAGTGGAGGGAGTCAGTCACCTGGGTGGCTCAACAGGATGAATGAGGGGTAATAGCCCCCAGGTCCCCAGAGGCAGAGAGAACCCCCAGTGCCGTGGCCCAGTCCCCTCCCCCGCTAGCCTTCTGATCCTACTCACACAGAGGGAAAGAGAAATGGCCAAGCACAACCCCCACTGAAAGATGCAACATTGATTGAGTCCCTGCCACAAGGCTCTCTCCACCGACAATCTCATTCATTCTTCCCAACCATAAAGTATAACTCCATTTTACAGATGGGCAAACCAAGGCTCAGCCAAACAAAGCACCTTGCTCCAGGTTCCCCGTACCTGACCCAGGTCAGCCTGGAGCACATGCTTCTCCTCACCCCTCAAAATACCCTTGGATGTGGAATCCACAAAGGGGGAGCCGGTGCATGTCAGGATCGACCATCTCACTCTATGAATGGAGAAAGTGATGCGTTCACAGTCACGGTCGATGGGCAGCCACGTCCTGTCTGGGACCAGGTCCCCAGGCTCCACCCCACCCCACAGCTCTGAACTATATCCCAGCTGCACCCCTCAATCCTCCACTTACCTCTCTGTGGCTCAGTCTCCCCATCTATAAAATGGGGATGATGATAGTTCCTAAGTCAGATGGTTGTTAAATGGAAGATTAAATGGAATAATGTATGTACAGGGCTTAGACTTAGTAGGCCCTCCATAAATGTTACCTATTATTATTATTTTTCTAGATTCTACGCTTTTGAGCTTTCCTCTTAGGCTGTGCTCTAGAGGCTGTGGGCAATTCAAAGCAGCAGAAGCAGGGCTCGAGCACAGAAGGGGAAATGGAACATACACTTCCCCGAAATTAACAGCCTAAGTATGAAACAGGAGTTCAAAACAGCACTCACAAAGCAACAAAAGGTACCACGTGGCTGCCTGATTGATAAAAGTGTACTGCAAAAAAGAACTTGCTCCACCATGCTTGGGTGCAAGAGCCATTTCTTTGTTTTTTCAAATAAAAATTTCTAAGCTTTAAAGAAATAATCTTTGAGCAAGTAATACAGGAACCCATCCCCCCTGTGAAAGTGCAGCACGGTACAAGTATGGGGAATGGGTATCCCTGCACCCCACCCCCACCCCATGCTGGCCTCTGCTCCCCTCCCCCCAGTGCTGTCCATAGCCATCTGTAAATCCATCCACACCCCACTCCTTGGTTGCTGAGAAATGTCACCTCAGTCATTCAGGGTCACACAGGACCTGACCTTGACACTTCGAGAAGGTCCTGGGTCTCCGGGCACTGAGCTGCCACCCAGGCCTGTGCCGGTGGTGAGAGATCCAGCCTCCGGGACGTCGTGGAGCCACGTCCTTCACCAAACTGGGGTACTATTGGTTTGTGCCTCTGAGCAAGACTCCAACGCCCATCCCTTCTTCTTTCTTGGGGTGGCCATGCTCCCGTGCCCTCCCAAGCAAAAGCACCCGCCTCCATCTTTTTCCCTCCAATGACCCAGCTCCCCACCCTCCCCCTCACCCCCCAGGGACTGAACCACAAAGGTCAGTAGCTCCCCAGTGGGAAGGACTGAGCAGCTTCCCCTTCCTGGGCTGGAGGTGGGAAACCCTCTGGGGAGCACACAGCTGCGAAAGGAAAATGTCACACACTCATAACCAACAACATGACACTGGGTCATTTTTCATACTCACTCACCTTTTGACACTTTCCCTCCATAAGCCTCTGTGGAGCCCCATGTTCTTGGGTTGGGACCAAGCCATGCCCAAGGCTGTCCCGAAGGTGTGGGCGGAAAACTGTTTCCTCTGGCTGCCCCAGGGACCTGGTGTGTGGGCCTGGGTACAGAGGGGAGATGCTGGATGTTTCCCTGCTAAGTCTACAGCAGCTGCACATGCACACAAAAGACAAGGGTACTTTTTATCTTAATGACTCACCCTGTTACACAAGGTACAGACAGTAAGAGATCTTAAGAGGTTCTTAAGAGGTTTTTAAGGGACAGGGCGGGCCAGGGATTGGAAATCAGAACATGTGGAAAGCTTTCTTGCCACCTCCAGACTGGTGGAGATCCTTTTTGTGTCTGCAAGAAAGAAGAGGGCAGATCTGAGTTGGGCTGGGATGAAAAGCAGAAGGGTGGAAGGATAGATGAATAGAAGGATGGATGAAAGAGTTGCATTAGTCAGGACTTTTCTATTACTAGTGACAGAAACCCAAAAAGGACCAGCAAAGGCAAAAAGGGGATCTGTTGACTTATGTAACTGAAAGGTCCAGAGGTGGCCTGGTTTCAGGCATGGCTGGATCCAGGGACTCAAACAAGGCTCTCATTCTTTCTCTCACCTTTATCCTCTTTATGTCTCCTTATCTCAACAAATCTTATATTTGCATGTTGATCTTTTTATTTCTTCCTGCTAATGGGTTATGCTGTCAAGAAAGAGGCTTCCAGGATCCCTGGCTTATATCATCCCAGCTTGGCAAATTAAGCAGAAAGAGACATTTCTCTAAAAGACACATAGAGGCCTGATTGGTTTGGATCACATGCTCATCCCTGGGCCAACCCCTTATACCAGTGGGAGCCCTGTGACTGGGCAAGCTTGGGTCATCTGTCCATTGATGTGGCCACGAGGTAGAGGACACCACAGCCTACAGCCCCACCAGAACTATCTAGGTAGGAGAATGAAGGATGAGGTGGCTCTTGTGCAGACAAGGAAAAGTCTCTGTGCGGCAGTAGTCCATGTTGCTGAGATGGTATAAACAAAAGGCCAGGAGAGGGAAACATCTAGCTAGAGCAAAGCATTCTTGCTGGGAGAAGCAGACGAGATGGAAAACGAGTCAGAGGGCCTCGGACATCCTGGAGGGGGTTCAACCTGTAGACCACCTGGGGAACAAGTTAAAGTTTCAGATCCTTAGGTCCCTCCACTAGAGGCTCTGACTCCCACAGCCCTGATGGGATCTGGTGTGGGCAGATCTTTTATGAGTACGACAGGGAAATCTGAGGCATGCTGTGGTTTGAGATGCACCACTTTAGGCCATAGGGAGCCATGGAAGGTTGCGGAGCAGGGTTGTGGCAGGATGCGGAAGGAAGATTATGCAGTGGTGTGCATGAGTTCTAGAGCCATCCTGTCACTATGGCTAAGGAGAGGAAGGGGGAAGAAGAAAGAGGGGCCAAACAATGAACAATCTCAGAAGCCAGTTGACCTCAACGTCATCTCCAGCCAGCCAGCAGCCCCCCAGCCCCCCAAAAGGAGGGCTTTCAGCAGCTCTCCCTGAATCACCTAACCCTAGGTGTTTCACAGCAGGGACCATCTGCAGATACAAAAAGAAGCTTCTTACGCTGAAGGAAACCAGCCGTCATCCCTGGGGCCCAGCCAGGGCTGGAATCCAAGCTTCAGAGAGACTAGCAGGGACAAAGGCTTCCACACTGTCCCGGCCAAAATCAGCCAGGAGGGAAACGAGAAACCCTCTTGGGAACCACATGGCTCAGCTCCCAACCCTCTTGCCACAGATGACCACTTATCGTTCAGGAAGACAAGCTGCAAGGACGAGCCACAGCCAGGGTCCTTTCCGGGGTCACCCGGTGCAGCAAGGGGGAGACAGGGCAGCATTTGTGGGAGGAAGGCAGCCATGTGCCCAGGCCCTGAGGACAAGCCTTTGCCAGCAAGAGATATAGAGAAGGATTTCTCACAGGCAGCCTCGCTCTGCCTCTGACCGCTTTCCGAAACTCAACATCAGCTCTACCCAGAACAATAAAGAAGGGTGGGGACTCTCAGGCCCCAGGGACCGGCTCCCTCCTCTCCTTTCAGGGCCCCTCCTGCCAACTCCAAGGGGAGCCCAGAGCCTGCACGGGGCCTGGTGGTGGCTGGATTCAGGTGGAGAACGGTCCCAGGGAGGGGAACAAAGACAGGATCCTTCCCTGCCACATACAAGAAGCCCCCCTGAAAGCGAAGGGACATCCACGTTTTGGATCTGGTTGCCAGCAAAATGATCACTTGGAAGCATTCTTTTTAAAAAGTCAATTTCGGTCCTCTCAGTGCTGACCACTGGCTTCTGACATGCTGTCTGAAGGCCACTATCTCTGGAAGGCCCTTTTCTAGCACAGTGCATGATCGATGTGTCTTTATGATCCATCTGCAGAGAATTCCATGTTTCCTGCCCCCTCCCCCATTATACATGCTATTGTTAAAACCGTGACCAATACAGAAAGGTATAGAGTCCAAAGAGAAAGCTTGCTCCCTCCAGTCGCCCTCCAAGGGGACCCTCCTTGGTGGCGTGCTGGGCCCACACAGCTATAAACTACATTCTCCGGGCTCCCTTAGAGCTAGGATTCTGCACAGGAATTAGGTTTGCCAAAGAGAGGCATCATGTGGGATTTGGAGGGTGGGAGTGAGTTAGAGGCCTGCTGTGGCTGCTCAGGCTGCTGGTAGGCCCAGCGTGGCTGCCCCAGCTGGTCAGCCTGGTCCAGCATCTCAAGACGGGCGTCCCAGGTCTGACAGGCATGTGTGTAGTGGTGGCACAGGACGACCCCCGTATCGCAGCCACACACTGGTCCAGCGGCAGCCCCACGCTCCTCCAGCCTTCTAGTAGCACAGCAAGCACCCAATTCTCCATGTTCAATACCTTTGTGCTGGAAATACCTTGCATGGCTGCCGTTTCCTGCCCTGGAGCCTGATTGGTTAGAATTCATTTGGCAAGGCCTAGTTCAGACCCGTCGCCAGGAAAGTTAAATAACATGTATCAGTTGTCTATTTAAAACTATACAATTAAAACCTGTTCATTTGTGACGATTTGGGAATAATTCACGAGTATACAAAAGAAAAGACTCACTGTTGGCATTTTTGAGGTTTTCCATACGGTCTTTTACTCTGTGAAAATATGTTTCCCACTAAGCTTGCTTCTTACTCTTATCGATACATGAACATTTTCCCATTTTGTAGACGTGTCTTCAAGAAGAAGAGCTTTAATGAATATAGAGTATTAAAATAAATGGTAGCACCATGCTTCATTTTTTGATTTAACTCATTTCTATCATAATAGTTCAGAAATACAAAAGAGGGTATTATTTACAGTTAAAAAGTTTAAATAATCATGGTAATCATTAAATAATAATTATAATATGAACACCCAGACCAAAAAACAGCATTTACTGCTTTCTAGAAACCCTCCCCAAACCAGATTCAACCACTATCCTGACTTTACGATAATTATTTCCTTGTTTTTCTTAGTTTTCCTGTCTTTGGATTCACCCCTAGTCCATAGCGTTCAGATTTGTTGTTGTTATTTTTTTAAATCTTGTGTCAATGAAAGCATGCAGTAATGTCTATTCTGTTGGCTTTTTTCACTCTTTGGGATCCATCTATTATAGTGCCTGTGCCAACACTGTTTTCATTGTTACATAGCATTCATTCTATAACTATACATTTACCTCAATTTACCCTTCCACTTTTATTGTTTTCAGACCCTTGGGTTGTTTCTAATCTTTGGCTTTTATGAGCAGTGCTACTATTAACTTTCTTGTGTATAAATCCTGGTGCACACACACTTGCACTTCTGTTGGGTAAATACTCAGGTATAGAATTGCTAGGGTATAGTGTCATCAGCTTTATTAGATAATGTTAAACTGGTTTCCATTGTATGTATGCCCATTTTCTTTTAATTCCTTGAATATATAATAGCTGTTTTACAGTCTTTGTTAATTTGAACATCTGGATGATTTCAAGGTCTGTTTCTGTTGACTGAATTTTCTCTTGACTATGGGTCACATTTCCCTGCTTATTCAAATGTCTAGTAATCAAAAGTTACTCATCTGATTTGGCAGCCAGATCATGACAAAAAATCCCCAGGTAGGTACGAGAACTTACAGGGGTTGGTGCAGAAAGGATCCAGGATGGGGATGAAGAGTCATGACTAACACTCCACTCAAGGCGGAGAGAGAAATTCTGGGTATTGTAGATGATGTGTTGTAGAAACACTGGGTTCCATTACCTTCTTCTGAAGAGTGTTGATTTTTTTACATATGCCTGGCTGATCACCTTGATTTTATGGAGACTTTGATTTTATACTTTTCTAGGGATGGTCTGTTGTGGTTTTGCCTTTCTTCTTAGGATAAATCCTTAGTCCTAACACATAATCTTTACTCTTAATGAGTATCCCATTTGGGATTTCAATGGCAATCCCAAGGTGAAGCCTTTTTTTTTTTTTTTTTTAAATTCAGTTTTATTGAAATACATTCACACGCCATACAATCATCCATGATACACAATCAACTGTCCACAGTATGATAACATAGTTATGTGTTCATCACCACACTCTATCTCTGAACATTTTCCTTACATCAGAAAGAACCAGAACAAGAATAAAAAATAAAAGTGAAAAAAAAACACCCAAATCATCCCCCCATCCCACCCCATTTGTCCTTTAGTTTTTATCCCCATTCCTCCACTCATCCATACACTAGATACAGGGGGTGTGATCCACAAGGTCTTCACAATCACACTGTCACCCCTTGTAATCTACATTATTATATAATTGTCTTCAGGAGTCCAGACTGCTGAGTTGGAGTTTGGTAGTTTCAGGTATTTACTTCTAGCCATTCCAATACATTAAAGCCTAAGAGGTGTTATCTATATAGTGCATAAGAATGTCCACCAGAGTGACCTCTTGACTCCATTTGGAATCTCTCAGCCACTGAAACTATTTCGTCTCATTTTGCATCCCCCTTTTGGTCAAGAAGATACTCTCAGTCCCACGATGCCGGGTCCACATTCATCCCTGGCAGTCATACTCTGCATTGCCAGGGAGATTTACACCCCTGGGAGTCGGGTCCCACGCAGGGGGGAGGGCAGCAAGTTCACCTGTCGAGATGGCTCAGTTAGAGAGAGAGAGGGCCACATCTGAGCAACAAAGAGGCACTCAGGGGGAGACTCTTAGGCACCATTACATGCAAGTTTAGACTTTCCTTTGTGGTAATGAGCTTCATAAGGGCAAGTCCCATGCTCGAGGGCTCAGCACATCAAACCGCCAGTCCCAATGTTTGTGACATCAACACCAGTCCAGGTGAGGATGTCCAACACATCCGCACCTTTCCCCAGATCCTCGGGGCTGGGGAGGGGGAGGCTGTAAATATATTTTTTATTATCTGCCCAGATTACTCTGGGATGTGTCACTATTTCACATTAACCTATACAAACCTACCAGGTCTCACTTCCTAGTCAAAGTTCTATGTAATTATGGTATTTGAACACACTGTACAAGTTAAATTGTTTAGAAAATATAGATCCTGTACCAAATAAACAACTCTTCCCTTGGTCTCACATGGAAGTTGAAGTTTTAAAACACAGTCAGTTTCAACCTTTATCCCAAGGTGAAGCCTTTTTATGAAGTGGGATTCTAACTCAGAACTCTGACTCCCCTGCAATAGAATGTACCTGAAATCGTTGACTAGCTTTCCTAGCCTTCCGCTATTGCTTTCCACTGGAAGCTTGGAGTCTCTCCCATGTGAGCTCAGTTCAGGAGTCAACTGTGGCTGAGGAAAGAATTAATATGAAGATTTTGGAATCCTCTCTCTCTCTTTGTCTCTGTCTCTCTGTCTTCCCTGGGATTTCTTTCCTCCATTTCCATCTACTCTGGCCACTCTAAACCCCATCCTGACACTTCATGCCAGTAACACCAGAACTTTCTGCTTGACTTCTAGCCACCCAGTGCCCTGGGGCCCAAAGAGTGCCCTCCAGAGAAGAGCTGTACAATTAATATGTATCTCACCCAATGCCCTTCTCTTCTGTCCAGGGTCAAGTCCCCTCCCGTTTCTGCCTGATTTTGGTTGCTCTCCAGTGCATTCAAATAGCTTTTTGTTTTTGTTTTGCTTCTGCTACTTTTTTCAGGGTTTAAAATCGCTAGTCTGATACAAGCTCCTCCATTTGGGTAACTAGATATGTCCTAAATACTGTAACAGAGAAATTAAGAATTAGCAAATGATTATAATTACTGAATAATTATATAGATGTTTTTTCTTTCTATATTGTAGAATAGGCAGAAATCCTGAAATCAGTGAAACTCAACTAGTCTCACTCTTGTTTACAGTTACAATTGTAATGGCTGCTCTAGCCTAGTCTCAGCCCTGTTTACAGTTACTATTGTAATGGTAACATCTCCATCCCCCCTTGTTTGAATCCATAAAAACCCTGAACTCCTTAGACTCAGGGAGACAGATTTTTGGGCCAACAGGCCATCTGCTCTGCTTTGCAGATAGCATTAACCTCTTTCTTTCGTTGAAAACCCCATGTCATGGATTGGCTGTTATGCACATCAGGCAGAGAACCTACCACATTTGTTCGGTATCAATGCTTTGTATTTTGTAAAAAAAAAAAAAATTTTACTGCATCTATAGTAAACTGTATGATTTTGGATCTGCCATTTATCATCTCTGTGACCTCGGGCATGTTACCCAAGTTCTCTAGGCTAAGTTCCTCGTCTGCAAACAGGGGTCAAGAATACTGACCTCACAGGAATTGAGGGGGCAGTGAGTGAAGAAACATCTATAAAGTGCCTGGCACTTAGTAACTCTTCCATAAATGTTCATTTTATGATTTAAGAGGGGAATATTCCACATCTGTGATTTATTCTTTGTGTGAGGGGAATAAAGTTCCCATTATTACACTGAAAGCTGTTTGACTGTTTTCACCTAAAAACCAAATGTCCCAGACTATCCTTATAGAAATATTTAATCTTAGCTGTTATTTTTGTTTGGCAAATAACCCAGTCAAGAGGCCAGAATAGAAGCAAAGGTGAGTGAGCCTTAGTCTTGCCCAGTGCGGTGTGACAAGCAGCCCCAGCTGAGAGCTGGAACCTACAGGGGTAAGTGGAAGGGGGTCTGTGTAGAGGTGGGGCGGTATCCCTAAACCTTGGCCTGAGGTGCCCAGAAAGGCTTGACAGAGAGTAACATTGCCATGGAACCCACCAGTCTGCATTTCAGGCACAGGATGCCCCATAGGCCAGGGTATGGTTTTTTTTTAAATTCAGTTTTATTGAGATATATTTACATACCATACAATCATCCATGGTATGCAATCAACTGTTCACAGTACCATCATATAGTTGTGCATTCATCACCACAATCTATTTTTGAACATTTTCCTTACACCAAGAATAAAAATAAGAATAAAAAATAAAAGTAAAAATGAACACCCAAATCATTCCATCCCCCCCATCCCACCCTATATTTCAATTAGTTTTTGTTCCTATTTCTCTACGCCTCCATCCATACACTGGATAAAGGGAGTGTGAGCCACAAGGTTTTCACAATCACACCATCATCCCAGGTAAGCTACATTGTTATACAATAATCTTCAAGAGTCCAGGCTACTGGGGTGGAGTTTGATAGTTTCAGGTGTTTACTTCTAGCTATTCCAATATATTAAAACCTAAAAAGGGTTATCTATATAGTGCGTAAGAATGTCCACCAGAGTGACCTCTAGACTCCATTTGGAATCTCTCAGCCACTGAAGCTTTATCTCATTTCATTTTGCATCCCCCTTTTGGTCAAGAGAATGTTCTCAAGCCCACGATGCTGGGCCCAGATTCATCCCCAGGAGTCATATCCGGCATTGCCAGGGAGATTTATACCCCTGGGAGTCAGGTCCCATGTAGAGGGGAGGGCAGTGAGTTCACCTGCCAAGGTGGCTTAACTAGAGAGAGAGAGAGAGGGCCACATCTGAGCAACAAAGAGGAACTCAGGGGGAGACTCTTAGGCACAATTATAAGCAGGTTTAGCCTCTCCTTGCAGCAACAAGCTTCATAAAGGCAAGTCCCATGATAGAGAGCTTGGCATATCAAACCACCAGTCCTCAATGCTTAGGGCCTGGGGTTTTGGGAGAGCTTACCTCGTTTCCTCTTCCGGGGGTAGGTAGAGGGTAGTGAAGGGGGTAGGGGAGTTGCTGGGCACAGATGAGGTTGGAAGGGTCAAGCAGAGCTGGGGAGGCAGTCAAGCCAAGTCTGGGCTTGAGCCAGCTCAGTATCTAAGCAGGAGAGTCAAGATAAGATTTTTTCTTTTAGGAAGAAGAGGTTGATAGCCTCGGAAACGCTGGCCTGGAGTGGCTGGGAAGGACAGGATATGCCCCCGTAAATACAGCTTTGTCAGGAGACAAGGGGGTTGGAGGAGGGGCCATTCTCATGATATTCTTCAGGAGGAGTTCGTGGAATTTCATGGCTCACCGGATATGGGTCTGGAAGGAATTCTGAACACCTGAAATGTCTAGGTATCCCACAGCTGGAGGCTGACTTGGCACAGATAGTTCCTGGCTTACCCTCTGTGGGGTGCTGTGCAGGTAAACCACACTCCAAGAAAGAAAGGCCTGATTTACAGCAAGTGCCACTTCCTGTGGTGTAAAAATTGCTTCCACTGCCAGGTTTGAGCAACACCACCATGTCACTGAACACGGTGCTGGGAAGAGCTGTGCACCATCAGGTTTTGCAGGCCGGTCCTAGTGGGCTCTAGCATGCCACTGACCCAACCCAGCTCTGCCTGGGCCTGATGCTCCTTATTCCACAGTGCCAAACCAAATGCTCACTATTAACCCAGTTCTTTGCAAGTGTTTTTAATGCACTGCCCCGCACCCAAATTCGTGTGGATTTATATAACGACAGATCAGTGTATAAATGGAATACAGAAACAGCTAAGTGGAAGGTAGAATCACAACCCCCCATCCCACCCCCAACCCTGGGCCCTGCTATTTCAGGAGGCACCATCTAGCAAACACTTCTGGAATCGAATTCAAGTGGCGAATCTCACGCGGAGGAAACAGTCCACGCATCACTTGTGTCTGGTTGTAATATTCGCTTCGGGGGCAGCAGCTTGGCAAAACTTCTATGTTAGCCATGATGGATATCTGTCCACCACTCAGAACGCAGACACGGCGACTTCTTGACCCAAGCAGGAATCGTGTTTCGGTTGTCACAATCCGCGAATGAATTCAATTTGCACAACATTTGTCTCTCCCGCAATGCATGTGGAGAGAATTTGCAGCATTTTAGTACCACACTTGTGAAAGCCCATATGTGCCCATTTTCTCCTGAATCTTGTGGTCTGTGGATAGTGTCTTTTAACTTAGGACTGCTGTGGAGGCAGAAGAAAATCAAAGTATCCTCCTAGCTCTGGGGGAGCCCTGGAAGCAGAGGCCCAGCTTCAAGACAGGCAGGGCGGCCAAGGCTACCCAGCAACTCCCGTGGACCGAGGGGAAAGCAGCTGGGGCTGGACGTGGCCTTCCTCTCCAGGTGAGCCAATGGACAATAAATGCCAACTTCTCCTAAGAAGGGGGCCCCACCAGTGAGTGCACTGCCAATCCAAATCCACTGCAGAGAAACTGGACCTTGGTGTGTGTTTGCCTGGAAGGTACACCCTTTTGGGACAAGGGCCCATCTCCAAACCTAATTTGAAAGAAGGCCCAAGGATCATAATGCAAACTGCTCATTACCCAGTGATGAGTGACCAGCCATTTCAGACCTTCAACCTGCCCCTAGCCCTGGAATAGTCTCGAAGGTATGTATCAGCAAATGCCTTCCTTGAGCCCAAGGCTGTCTCTCAGAAATCCACAGCTCACAGATGCTGCATGGGGGTTTCCCATTGCCCTTTTCTGGGGTGACACATGGTATCTTCACAGAAGTGATCCCAAGACCTGGGATTCTAAATTAGCCCACAGCCAAATGCTACTTTGAAATTTAATAATCTGGAAGCCAAAGTTAATAAATAATAATAAATATATATTTATATCAACTGCATATAAATTATAATCATCAAAACTTGTCTAAGACATACGTAAGTGGTCAGTAGCAGTTTCATCTTTGAATATCAGAATTAATACATGTTTTCAAATGTACACGTTTCCCACCTGGTAACTCCAGAACCGTTTCTGGCTCCACTGAAGGAAGCTGGGTGTTTCCAGTCACGTCCACCCCTTGCCCAGCACTCCCACCATCTTTGCCAAGTCTGGAAGGAGTGGGTCTTATCTCGAGCTGGCCACTTCCTTCCCTTGATCCTCCACAGCGGTCTCTGGGATGAATGTCTGGCCTGGGAGTGGAGAAACCTACTTCGTTCCCCACACAGGCCATCTGCTCCACACAGGTCTGGAACTTGCCTCTCCTCACTCCCTGAGTCATCAATAAACCCTGTCTGCCTTTTTTCCTTGCTTTGTAGTGACTCAAGTTGTGCAGTAATGCATCCAGGGTGGGATTTGCAGAGTTGCCATTTTCACAGGATGATATAACCAGACAACTGTATGCAATCTTCCCACAGGATTACTTGAAGGTCATTTAGTGAAGGCTTATTTTTAAGAGATTTTGTTAGAATTGCTAGAAGGTATGAAATGTTAACGCTGACCAATTTATGAGATGAACGACTTCTGGAAGTCTACCCCACGGTCCAAATTACAAAGAGCTACGTGCAAAAAGTACTCATCATGACATTATTCAGGGTAGAAGGAAGTACTCAACAGTCGGTTGAGTCCTCAACTATGGGAGAGAAGATGGCATTAAAGACAACTGTAGAGAATCAATGTGTGTTAAAGACAACTACAGGGTATCAGTGGGTTAAGGATGGGTGGGGGTGTGGGAGCTAAAGGAGAAACTGTATGTACACGGTTACATAAAATTAAAACAATATTCACAAAATCCATAGGAATTTGCCAGAGGGAACAGGGTGTAAGACAGGAAGGTATTGTGGGCTTTTTTCTACTTCCCAATTTTTTTCTTTTCTTTTTTTTTTTTTTTGGTATGGTGATTACTTTGTTATTCACAGGAAGAAGTAGAATTCACTTTAAATCCAAAATGTTTTTCACAATACTAATGTGGTAATTTGAACACGTATTTTTAGAAACGATTTCTAGCTTCTGATCTCAAGATACGCAGAAGACTTTCTGAACATACCAGTGAGATTTCCCCAGTGGTTATGTATGCAAGAAAAAGGAAGGTTTGGTTTAAAGAAAAGACTCAGACTTAATTCAGAATTAATGAATTTGAAGGCCACTTTGAGGCTTAGTGAGTTGGAATGTGTATGTAGCAGCAAGCTCAATCAGTCCCAGGAGAGTGATCTAGTTATGGCTAATTAGCAAGAGGAAGGCGAGGCTGGCAGCTCAGGAGAGACCCTGATTTAATTGTGTGCTGGACTGCTTAATGGAGAGAAATTCATTAAAGGCACATTAGCTTCAGGTTAAGCAGAGTCCAGAGCGTGCCTACTTTGCACTATTAAGTGATTTGGTCAATTTCTTATTATAGTTTCTCATTAAAAACCGACAACTTACCATTTGAAAAGAAGTTTGCCTAGAATGTTCTTTAAAGGACAAAATTCTTTGTTGGTTTGTTGTGGTAAGAAATAAAGACCCTCATCACAGAAATAGAATTAATTATAAATGAAATGCTTTTAACATTTTCTGACAACAGGCAGGTAGGTGGTTTGATGACAAGCCAGCACTCAGCTGGGTGGCCCAACGGTTTCTGGCTGAAGATCTCACACCCCTCTCCCTGCCACTACTTCCTTTCAATAAACAAAATAAAACCATTAAGCACAGCAAAAATAACACATGGAGTATTTTTTTCCAGTGGAAATCATGCAACATGAGTTATGGTAATTTGACCCATCGTTGTAACATTTGCATGTTCACTGCATTTATAACAAGTTAGACGAAGCCCGTTTGGTCTCGGAGGCATTTGCTTTCGATGGAACAGAAGGGAGAACCCATGGAAGGCTAAGGATGGAGTTTACCAAGGCAGCCGCCAGGCCCATGGGCTGGCTGTCCCAGTCATCACTGCACCTAAGCTCCTTTGCAGCCAAGACTACAGCAGCAATGCAGCTTAATTCTCCAGGATGAGCGTCTGTGTAGGGTGGGGAAAGCGGACACCACAGTTCCCCCGTGACAAGACAGCATGAGAGCAGATCTCCGAGGCGTGGAGACTGGACAGAGTCCCCAGGCCGCTGGCAAGCAGTCTGGGGACAGGCAGCCTAGCAGGTGTGACGCCCTCCCAGGGGACAGGCCTTGGGAGGCAGAAGAGCCCAGCCTCGGGTGTTTTCCTGGAGGCTGCACAGAACCACCAGACCTCCAGGCCATCTGGTCAAGGGTACATGATCTAGGCCACACGGGAGGTAATAGGGTGAGCAGTAAGACCTTGTGACAAAGGGGAGTGAATGCTAAGAAGTTGTCGAGGCGAAGGATGCAGTAGCCATGCCCCCACCCTTGTGGCCTGGGGTGTTCACTCCATGGCAGAATTGGGGGTCCTAGCCTTTGAGGGCTCTGTAAAAGAAGATGTGGCAAAAGGGCTGGAAGGAGGGGGGCTCGGGTAGACTTTGCCTACAGAGTTCAAGAACTTGATGTGCTGGGCTGAAGGAGAAGAGGGGGTGAAGCTGGGAGCAGAATGTGTTTTAGAGGGTCAGATCCCATGTTTCCTGAACTTATCAGGGGCCCGGGCTGCGAGTTTAGCTGCCCCCCTTCCCTCTGCTCTCAACATTTCCCTGCTTCCAGTGTCCCCCTACACCTGCAGCTGAGAGACTGTCCCAGACCTGTACTGTGTGGCAGACAATGGCCCTCATCTCCAAACATGAAGGTTCTGGAATGATGAGGTCCATGGAGTTCATTATCCCCCAGGGCGATCGTACTGGAACGGATCCTGCATTTCAGGCCTGGGGCACAGATGGCTCCCAGCTGCTGTGCTGCCTGCTGCACCAGACCAGGCTGTCTTGATGCACCCAGCCCTGGTAGGGCTCCTGCCTGTCCCACCACCATCGGCGGGCAGGTCCCCCACCCTCACCCCCCAACACAAGGCTGCTGAGCCAGCGCCCAGCAATCTGCTTAACCCGCCGTCTCATGCAGCTCTGCAACAGAGGCTGGCAGAGGTGCAGGAGGGTCTTGTGGCTCCCTACTAAGGGCCACGGTGCCTGTCTAGGTGAGCATGTTGTTCCTGCTTTAGTGTAAATCAATTTTAGGAAGTTATACATGCCAGTCCACACATGATTCCCACCCCACTTCCCCATCAAGAGACACAGAAACCTCCTGGTTCTTTGTGGAAGGCCAGAGGGCGGAAGGGCTGGGGGAAGAGGGAGGCTTTCACACCCTTGTGCACTGTGACCCCTTTTCCCCTCTTTTCCACCATATTCACGTTCTTAATTTTTAAAAACTGTTAACGAGGACTATCTGGCTTGTGGGCCATTTCACTTAATACAGCAGAAAGTAACAAATGAAACAAAAAGGTACAAATAACAGCTTTTGGAGTTTCAGGAAGAATGGATTGTTTCCAGGCCGAGTGGAGGGGCCGCAGGGCCACATCCAGTCCAATGGTGGCAGGATGCAGCCTCCGGATAGCATGGGGAGGCCCGAGGGTGCTCCCTGGGGAGGGACGCTGCGGGCTGAGGCAGAGGGGGACAGCAAGCGTGCCAGAGACAGAAGCGGTAGGCAGTGTAGCCGGACAAGTGTGGGGTAGAGCCATCCACAGATGCTAGTGCCCGAGATGCCAGGGGTGGCCCACAAACAAGAGGGCTGGCCTTAGGGACCCTCCATCTAGTGGGAGACTGCATGATGCAGCACAACTGCAGGGGGTGGTTTCACACGTGGAGGCAGGTGTGTGTTGGGTGAGGGGCTGGGAGGGGTGCCCCAGTCTGGAGGGCTGGAACACATTCTGAGGAAACCTGGGACCCTGGAGGATGAGTCAAGTTGGCCCAAGGGGTATGGGGCAAGAGTCCAGAGAGAGCGGAGAACCTGAGGCCTCCCCACCCTTGGAGCTCGCGTGGCTGGAGGGGTGGGGAGGTGCCTAGCAGCAGAGGACCCTGGGGGCTGGGAGAACCAGGGCCCCATACTCTGGGCAGCAGGGCAAACTGGAAGGGTGACCCAGGAGCTGGCGGGGTACAGGCTGGAAGGAGGGTGGGACCTCGGGCTGGGGGACACAAATGTCCAGGGAATGGCACCAGCAGAGGGAGGCTGGCTGCAGCGAAGGCACTCAACAGCCATTTTGGAGACAGAGCCTTGGTGAAGGGGACGGCAGCACTTCCACAAACATTGGCAGTGATATTGGGAAGAGAAGCCGACTTCAGCAGGAGTGGGAGAAGAGAAGATGCTAGATGGACATTCAACCTTGATAAAGGCCTCTGTCCCGCTGCACCCCACATTCCTACAGTTGGCTGTTACGATAAATAGAAGTGAAATTGCTCCATCAAGATGTATATTATGCTCTTCCTCACTAAAGAATAAAAATGCTTCTACTTTTTTCAAAGGAAAACTAAACACTCCCACAAAGTGCATGGCAATCAGGCTGATTATAGCAATTCCTACTGTGAGCACAATGTCATTATCTCCAGACCTAATGTCATTGCCTGTCCGTGCCTTTTCTGGGAGTGGAATTCTCTTCCACAAAAGCTTGCTACCTTGGCGTCGGAGACTTCATTTTACTGGATTATACAGCAACTTCACACATTCCATCCTGCAGCTCTACCCTAAGACCCCGAGAACCTGAGTGCACACGGCCATTGCCTGAGGCACCTGTTAAGATGTAGATCCCGATGGACCTCACAGAGCCAGCGTGGGCCCCAGGGAATTTGCATTTGGGTCCCGTGTGCAGATGGTGCTGGGAACTGGCTTGATAACCAGCTCTGGAGAACACCATCAATGAGCAAACCAACAAGGAACAAACAAAAGACGAGTTCATTCTAGGAAAAAATAGAGGAAGAGGCCCTTGAAAGTTAGTTTCATTTCACTCCAAAACTGTGGTTCACATGAAGATTTCCCTTGAATAACTTGGAAAACTTTATGAATCAGGGTTTAAGTTGTTTACTCTCCAAAAGGAATATAATTCTTCAGTTCAAACGGAATAACGAGACAAAATGGTTCTGAAAAGTACAATAGAAAAATATTGTTCACTGGTTTATTTTTCCAAATGAGCAATAGGCTATTTACAAATAAGCAGATCTCCAATGCCATGTATTAAAATGGTAATCCTATCACTGTTTGAAATCTAAATGAAAAAAAAATTCATTAAGGCACATTTGATCTGTGAGTTTAAAACAAACTTTCTGATGTAGTGACAGATTCATTTTACTTCTGTACCCCTCCCACACACATGAGCACCAAAATTGTCAAAGAACACTTAATACTTAGTAAAACGGTAAGGAATGTAAAAATTGAGGGGAATGTTTTCAAAAGGAAATCTTTGGAGATCAGTTTACTGCAAGTAAAACATACTGAACAGTGAGTGCACACTCCTGTTACACATAAATACTAATAACTAACAGGTACTCCAGAAATGGCAGAGCTTGAAACAATGGATATTAAATAAATTAAAGGTACTTCAGATACAAAGGAGAAAACAAAACAGTCACTAAAGAATGAAATAACCACCTCCATCAACATAACACAAACAGGAAGGATGAAGTGAACAAAACCAGGTACAAGTTTTTCCCCAATGTTTTCATCAGGGTGTGTTTTTTCTTTAAGCTTGCATACATTAGATTTATTACAATAATTCTTCTTTGCCATTCTAAATATTAATATTTTACCCTTTAAAGAGAAGGGTCGGGAAGAGAAATAACACCAAATCCCTTTTGAAATTTATTGCCAGGTCCATTTAGGCCAACCCAGTGACGGCTCGTGTGTACAACTAGAAGGGCCATATGCATTCTGCTTTCCTCACTCCCCTCGCTGTAATACCTACAGACCACAGGAAGCACAGTTTGGGGGAAACAATCAACTTTGGAAAGCTTTTCTAAGGTAACAATACAGCTATGACCATATTTCCTTATTTTACAACTGAAACATGAAATGGCTTTTTTTTAAAAATAAAAATCATTGTAAAAAAGACAAAAGGTAGAATCTGTGCAATGGTAACAGACACAACGGAATATTTGCCAGAGTGACCGTGTTCTGTTACGGTAATACTTTGCAGGCGCATCCATGTTTTCTGCCGTGGGACTGTAGCAAAGGGAGTTTGTAAAGGAAATGTAAAAAAAAGTTCTGTTCATCAGGTTTCAAGTCATGATTAAGCAGGCCTGCTACATAATGTTCAGCAAGATGTGTTCAAAGGCAAACATTGATCACATTTTTGTTCAAAAAGCTCAATCTTAATCTTAAAGGAGTCCTTTGTGAGAAAATCATGTGTAAAATATATCCTTGTATGGACTTCAAAAACTGATCATACAAAAAACTTTTTAAAAATAAATTAGAGAATTAAAAGTGTCTTTTCCAGCAGAGCTGGGCATCAGGCTGTCCTCAACGAGCCGTTATTATTGCTGCTTTTACTGTAACTTGGATCATTTTTTTCCAGCCACATTTCAGCCAACTGCTGTGTGGACCCATATGTGGCCGCTTTGGACCCCAAGCACATTTTGTATTGTTTGGGGTCGAGATTGGGGTCACAGAAGACAGGGTGGTGGATGTGGACGACTCCTACTTCTTGGCTTCTGAAGGTCTTCAAACCCGCCTGAACAACTTTGTTGAAAAGGTCCACATCCTCGAGCCCCCAGCCTTGGATGGAAACATCGAAGCCGCCTACTCGGACAAGATCCCCCTTATAAATACAAGTGATGCCAAACCCATAGTTTCTCCAGAAGCCAGTTTTTTGAGTAAAGGCAAAATGGTTGTCACTGGGAACTTTCCCACTATAAACAATCTTTGGGTCATACTGGCTAAAGATGATGGGAAAATATATTTGCTGGCCGAGAACCGTATTTGCTCGACATCGCTGAAGGAATTCTGTAGTAAACACAAGGTCAACATCACAGAAGAAGAGTAAGGATTCATTATTAAACTGGGAAGATCCTACTTCAAGGGCTAGTGCTCTGGAAAATTCTCCAGACACAGGCAAAATCTGCATGTCGGCTTTAGGATACTTAATGCGATAATCTCTCATTAGTTCAACTTGCTTAACCTTGTCAGGGTTGGAGTCAGAATTGAAAAGCAGAACAACAAGCTTGACATTCTGATTTGGAATAAGACATGTCTTTTCAAAGTTTCCCATGAATCTCACAAACATATCAAAACGTCCAGACAAAGGAATCAATATGTTTATCTTTTTATCTTTGGGTTCTTTGTGCTCATTTTTTGACCCAGGGAGCTGAAATGAAACAAGCTTCTTCAGGGAATTTGAAAGAAAGGATAACGATCCAGATTCTTGGTTAATTCTGCTGGCCAGCTCCTTAGCATCCAGTTCCTCGTGCTCCACAAACTGGATCTTGCTGAAGGTCTGCTGTAGATATGCATGCCTCCTCACGGGAACCGTCATCTTCTTGCCTTTGTGCTTTTTATAGAGGAGCAGCAGGTCCAGGATGTACTCAGCCCCGTACATGGGGTTGACGCGACGATAGCCGTACTGTATCTCCTTAAAATCAATGATGCGCCCTCTGGCCTTGGCGTTGGCGTTGATCATCTCCATGACCTGCATTACAACGTCATCCAGGGCTTCTCTCTGGGCAGAGTCCATCCCTCTTCGAGGGGGCTGACCATCAGCAGCTGAATACAAGTATTTTCCAGTAAGAAACTCCCATTCCAAAATCTCCTCTCGTTGGCGGGGCTGAAACCTCATAAAAGAAGGAGGAATTCCCAGCTGCAGATCTTCTTTATGAATCTCGGTGTTACTGTATTTGCTCATCAGGACAATTTCTCGGTGGAGCTGGATTGTGCGATGGCGAAGCTCAGCTATTTTGCGACTAAGCATATAGCTGTGAAGTCGGTACTGGTAGGGTGGGTTTTTGTTGGGGTGTAATGTGATGGCTCGGTGAATCTTACTGTTGTGAAGATCTCTAATGTAACCCTTTTTGTTCTGCTCATAATTCTCATAAAAAAGCTGCTGCATCTGTTAAAAGAAAAAGATTGCTATTTTAGCATCACATGACAATGTTCTATTCATATAATTCCTTATATGCCTGTATACACTAAAGAAAGTTCTAAATATTAGAAATCCAAGTGAGCCACAGCATGCAAAAGGCCCTAATCAACAGCAGTCCAATAAAGATTAGAAGAACTAATAGATACAAAACCTCATCAATAACTAGTGCTGGTCAATATAACTGCCGACAAAGGGGATGATGAAAAAGTTTTCCCAGGAAAAAAAAACAGTGAACATGAGATCGCAGTGCACCTAGTCAGCATCCCTGAAACAGAATGCTCTCTACCCCCAGTGCCACTGAGCCTGTGACAGGACCCTCAAGTCAAGGTTCCCCAATGAAGTCTGGTACCCAATGGGGATGCAGTCCATCAAGAACAGCAAACCCCGCAGTCACCCCTCTGTAAGAATAGCCTGCAACTTAAGGGAGCCAAAAGGAAAACCTGAGCAAAGTATGGATACCGCCTGCAGGGAAAGGGAAAGCAACTGCATGCCATTTAAGACACCATGCTGTAAGGGCAGAAACCAAGGTTCTGCAAGGGAGCTGGAAGTGTGCACACTGAAAGTATTTTAAACGCCAGCTTGTTTGCTCGTGCAAGATGTGCCTCTCTCACTGGGCTGTGTGCAACAGGCATGAAAAGGGCCAGTTCCCACCCAATTCTCCTCCTCTGCCTGATGTATGTTTTAGGAGAACACAAACTTAGGTCAATCAGACAAATTTTGGTCTGTGTTACTTCAAAGGAATATACTTAATTCCTCAGGACATTTGAACAATGAAATGATGAACATTTACAAAGCTTTTTGGGATAAAGGATAAATTCTGTAAGAATCATTTAGTAAAACTAACATCTGAGGTTGGTTACTGACAAATCAGTCCTGTTTCTTTCATTTGTGGTTCATGGTTTTGTTAAATAGCAATTCTCAATAAGGGTAATAAGGATTCAGACCGTAGAGTTTATTTGCTTTTGGATGATATTTTTTACTGTTTTGTTTTTTTTTTCTGAGCCATTTAGAATTACCATACAAAAAGAAAAAAATACAGACTAGCATTTTTTACATCCCATTTTCCTTTTCTTTTTAATACTATATGCTAATGATTAATAAAACCAGCAACAGTGAAAAGAAGAGAAACACTTCCAAAGAATGGCTCAAAGGGAAAGAGGAGGGGAGAGGGTATCCTGCCTGCCAGGTTCTGTGCTGTGGGCTTTATGCCCTGATGGACCTGTGAGTCCAGCCAGTGTGGACCTGGAGGCAAAGGTCAACCAGAAACTCACCCTTTTCTTCCCTGGGCACCTGCAATGTCCGGGCCCAGATCAGGAACGACAACGGGATCACAGCACCCCCCAAAGTGGCACCACTGTTTCCAACTCTGCTTCCCGCATCACTTAAGATCAATGTACAAGGAATGCATAGTGTGCTGGTTTGTATATATTATGACCCCAGAAAAAGCCATGTTCTTTAATGCAATCTTGTGGGGGCAGATGTATTAGTGTTGATTAGGGTGGAACCTTCTGATTTGAGTGTTTCCATGGAGCTGTGATCCACCCAACTGTGACTGACATCTCTGATTAGGGTGTGACCTGATTGAATGTTTCAACGGAAATGTGGCCCTGCACATTCAGGGTGGGTCTTGATTAGTTCACTGGAGTCCTATAAAAAGAGCTGCAAGACGGCCGTTTGAAGCTGCAAAGATGACATTTTGGAGAACGCTATTTTGAAACGCAACCTGGGAGCAAGCAGATGCTTGCCACGTGCCTTCCCAGCTAACAGAGGTTTTCCAGATGCCAATGGCCTTTCTCCAGTGAAGGTACCCGATCGTTGATGCCTTACCTTGGACACTTTATGTCCTTAAGACTGTAACTTTGTAACCAAATAAACCCCCTTTATAAAAGCAAATACATTTCTGGTGTTTTGTAAAACGGCATTAGCAAACTGGAACACATAGGGAATCAGGTACTGAAATAACTGCCAACTTTTACAAGTAATTAGAAAAGGAGGTCAAGTTACAACCCCCCAGGAAGCAGAGCCCATCCAGCCTTGGAGGAGAAGCACCAGCTCGAATGTGTGCCTAGAGGACTCGGGCACACTCGGTGGCCCCGCCCTTCACGCGGCCCTCCCTCTCCACAGGCGCTCACAGTGCTCCTTGTGGTTTCTCACAGTGTACAGCTATTACGTGGGCACAGGGCACACTGGTTATGGGGAATCTTATTTACCTCTTCAACAATACTGTAAACCACAGGAAGGCAATCTCTTAAATACTTAGTTGTAAATGGCCTAAAGCTAAGTAAGAATTCTGGGGTTTACTGAGAAAAGGGTGTAAACAACTGATGCTTCAATTCCTTCAAGCTCTGGTGAACCCCACAGCAACAGCCGGTAGAAGCAACATACCCCGTGGAAAGGTGTGGGTGACGAATGTAAGACCACAATAATTTATCTGTCTTGTTATATCACTCCTTATATGGGACACAACAAAAGAAGTTTAATATCAACTTCCTGCCCAAAGGGGACAGCGTCTTACTGTTCATTGCCTAGCTGGGCTGAACCCTGGAAGCAAACTACAGGGCTACAAGGTGACAAAGTGTGAATAATCTAAAGATTCAAAAAGACAAAGATTTAGAAAAAAGAATCATTGTGTGCTAAAAACTTGAAAACAATGCAGTAATTTTGCAATCCTTTAAAACCCCACTACACAGGTGACTCAACAGTAACAAAAGAATCTGTCTTTAAGCCTCCCCAGAAGATGCTCCAAGGCTTGGAAAAACCTGTCTTGCTGTTTTAATGTGGATCTAATTTATAACATGCATCTAATAACCATGCATGCCATTTGACCCCACAATTCCACCTGAAGACACCACCTGCATAAAGAAGGTGACTAGAAAGGGCACAGCAATCCTACAACTCAACAACAACAAAAACAAACAACCAAACTTAAAAATGGGCAAAGGATCTGAATAGACATTTCTGCAAGGAAGAAATACAAATGGCTAAGGACAGGAAAAAGATTCTCATCATCACCAGCTATCAGGGAAATGCAAATCAAAACCACAATGAGGTATCATTTCATACCTACCAGAATGGCCACTATTAAATAAAACAGAAACCTCTGTGTTGGAGAGGCTTGGAGAAACAGGAACTCACATTCATTGCTGGTGGGAATGCAGAATGGTGCAGCCACTATGGAAGACAGTCTGGCGGTTCCTCAGGAAGCTAAGTATAGAATTACCATATGACCCAACAATCCCACTGCTAGGTATATTCCCCAAAGAACTGAAAGCAGGTACTCAAACAGATACTGACACACTGATGTGGATAGTGGCATTATTCACAATTGCCAAACGATGGAAACAACCCCAGTGTCCATCAACAGATGAAGAGATAAACAAAATGTGGTATATACATACAATGGAATATTATTCAGCAGTCAGAAAGAATGAAGTCCTAATGCATGAAACATTATGGGTGAACTTTGAGGACATTATGTTGAGTGAAATAAGCCAGGCACAAAAGGACAAATATTATATGATCTCACTAATACGAACTAAATATAATAAGCAAACTCAAAGAGTTAGAATCTAATAAGTTACCAGGAGATAGAATGAGGACAGAGAATGGGGACCTGATGCTTAATTTGTGCAGAATTTTAAAACAGGTTGAAGTAAATGTTTAGAAGTGGATAGAGGTGATGGTAACACATTATTCTGAGTGTAATTAACAGCGGTGAATTATGTGTGTGATTGTAGCTGAAAGGGGGAAGCTGGAGGACAAAAAAATGGAACTGTATAACACAGCAAACCCTGTTGTTGATGGTGTTCGTGGTAAATAGTACAAAAATAAGAATATTCTTTCATTTGTATGTTTGTCACTATTACAAGGTGTTAATAGGGTGGTATATGGGGAAAATACACCTAATGCAGACTGCAGACTACAGTTAAAAGTAATACTTTAGTATTCTTTCATCGATTGTAACAAAGGTATCACTCCAATGCTAAGTGTCAATAACAGGGAGTGTATAAGAGGTATGGATTTTTTCTTTCTGGGGTAATGAATATGTTCTGAAATTGACTATGGTGAAAAACACACAACTGTGATTATACAGAGCCTATATCTCAATAAAACTGCTTTTTAAAAAAAGGGCACAGCAGAAAGTCAGAAACAACCTAAATGTTCCGTAATTAGAGACTAGTGACATAATTCTGTATACCATATGGTGTAATGCAAGAGGATTTTATATATATTGGTCACAGTTAAATATTATTTCCATTTTGTCGGCTTATAATTTCCAAATTTTTAACAATAAGCATAAAGAACTATAACATTTTTAAAAAGGTTTCTACCTTTCCAGGAGTGTAAATACACTTAACCATCATTTTGGCCTTAAAAGTTGCTTTCCAAAGTTAGTATAACAGTCTGAAACTGGTGACGTTCCTTCCTTTCTGTCTTGCACAGTTGGTGCTGCTGATTCCATTTCCTGATATACCCCAAACCCGCTTCTCTCGCTCGCGGGCTCCCTGGGTTATGCCTCTGCCTCCCACTGATCTCCTTGCAGAATTCATTACATTTTGACAAAGTAGCAAACATGGCTTTCTTAAAATATAGATAGGAGCCTAATGGCTAAAATATGAGTGGTAGAATCCAGGTGATTTTCTCTTCTCCTTTCCTGAATATCTCCAAAAGGAGAATGAAAAAGTCTTTTTAGAACAGATCTATAAGGCCAGAGAGAAAGGGAAAGGAGAAACAACAGGTAAGAGATGCCCCCAAATTTGGGGATAATGGGGAGTGAGTGAAGGGAGATTAAATCTAACAGCCTGCTCTGAAGAGTAAGCCAATTTATCCTTCAGACTCCAGGAAGGACCCGAGTGCTGGGTTGCCCCCAGGGGGACTGGAGCGAAGTGAAAGGAAGCAGTTAGATCCGCAACCCCCATCCGTCTGGGTGAACACTCTCACTCACAACCATCACAGGGAATCAGAGGTGCACTCTCCGGAGAAACTGAACACGAGGACCTATGTATGGGGGAGGGGCAAGGCTGAACAGCGGGGGCAAAATGAAGTCTAAACAAACAGCAGGACCTTCAGCCCTCTTCTCCACTTAGCGCCCAGAACAATGGCAAGCAGTCTTATCCTGTGCCACATCCAAGGAGGAGACTGGAAGATTCAGCTACACCACGTACAGAAATCTAAAGTCAGATAACTAACAAAAAGCCAGGTCCCTACAGTGAAGATCCTAAGTAAAAAACCTTGCCCACAAGAGTTTCCACTTCACTTTTTTTTTTTAGTAATTAAATTTGGTTTTACTGAGATATATTCACATACCATACAATCATCCATGGTGTACAATCAACTGTTCACAGTACCATCATATAGTTGTGCATTCATCACCCCATTCTATTTTTGTACATTTTTCTTATACCAGAAAGAATCAGAATACGAATTAAAAAAATAAAAATAAAAAAAGAACACCCAAATCACCCACCCCCCACATCCCACCCTATTTTTCATTTAGGTTTTGTCCCCATTTTTCTACTCATCAATCCATACACTGGATAAAGGGAGTGCGATTCACAGGGTTTTCACAATCACACTGTCACCCCTTGTAAGCTACATTGTTATACAATCGTCTTCAAGAGTCAAGGCTACTGGGTTGGAGTTTGGTAGTTTCAGGTATTTACTTCTAGCTGTTCCAATATATTAAAACCTAAAAGTGTTATCTATATAGTGCGTAAGAGTGTCTACCAGAGTGATCTCTTGACTCCATTTGAAATCTCTCAGACTGAAGCTTTATTTCGTTTCATTTCGCACCCCCCTTTGGCTCAAGAAGATGTTCTCAATCCCATGATGCCAGGTCCAGATTCATCCCTGGGAGACATATCCTGTGTTGCCAGGGAGATTTACACCCCTGGGAGTCGGGTCCCACGTAGTGGGGAGGGCAGCGAGATCACCCGCCAAGGTGGCTTAGTTAGAGAGAGAGGGCCACATCTGAGCAACAAAGAGGCACTCAAGGGGAGACACTTAGGCACAATTATAAGCAGGTTTAGCCTTTCTTTTGCAGTGACGAGCTTCATATGGTCAAGTTCCAAGACAGAGGGCTCAGCATACCAATCCTCAGTGTTTGTGAGAACATCAGCAACAATCCAGGTGAGGAAGTCCAACACTTCTACATTTCCCCCCAGCTCCTCAGGGAGGACCTGCACATATATTTTTATTCTTTGCCCAAATTACTTTGGCATGTGTCACTATTTCACACTAAGCTATACAAACCTACCGTATCTCACTTCCTATTCAAAGTTCCATGTAATTATGGTGTTTGAACAAACTGACTGTATAAGTTATATTGTTTAGAAAATATAGATCCTGTGCCAAATAAACATCTCTTCCCTTGGTCTCACATGGAAGTTCAACTTTTAAAACACAGCCAGTTTTGACCTTTACCCTTTGGCCCGACTTGCCCTAGACATAATACACTTGACTTCTTAATGCACCGCTCTTAAATGAGACTCAACAGCCAAGGGTCATCAGGTAATCGAAAAGAGGGATCCAATGCAAGAGACAAAGACAAAATGAAGAAACAAAAAGGTTGGTGGAAACAATGCAGTGAACAGAAGAAAAGTTCAACAATAAAAACAAAAAACTAACCTGCAATATCTCAGAGAAAATACTGCCTCCATGCAACAGAGAATGCTATAAAAAAGGAAAATCTGAGAAAAAAAGCCTTTGAAATCAAACATAAAATAGCAAAACAAAAAAGGGGAATAAAGCTTGAAGATGAAGTTGAAGAATCTCCCAGAAATGAGAAAAGATGAAAACACAGACTCACTCTAGAAGGAGTTAACACATGGGGAGAGAATAACAATACAAAAAATAGATGCAGAATCAAAGGACTGGAGTGCTTGGACTAGACAGGGCAAGGGGCCCAGCACAAGAGTGCAAATTTAGAATACAGGAGCAAAAAACTTACAGAGAAAAAGGGCTATCTATACAAATAATCAGAAACTGGAATGGCACTGGACATAGATAGTAACAGTGGAAACTAAAGAACAATGCCTTCAAAACAGGGAGCAGTGAAATTATTCTCAAATCTAGAATTCTCTTCCTAGCCAAAGTACCCATCAAGTAGAAGGGAGCAGAGAACTATTAGATATGCAAGGACTCAAATTTCTCTTGCATTCGCTCTTCCCTGGTCAGCCATTAGTGCAGATGAGCCTCTCTAACATGAGGGAAGGAATCTTTAAAGAAGATGACTCAGGAGACAGGCAACAAGGGGTCCAACATGGAAGGAAGGAAAGTCGGCCACAGAATGACAGTGCAAGGGAGTCCTGGAAGAGAAGTTCTGCAACAGACTAATGGAAATTTAACTGTCTTTATCTCCAGCACTTAGCTCAGTGCCTGACACAAAATTAGATGCTCACAGATAAGTGTCTAATTAATGATGAATAGCTAAGTCTTCAGGCCCAGCAAATATCAAGAAATTGTTGAATGACTGAAGTGAAGAAACAAAACTTTGATGGTTAAGTAATATACATGGGATTAAGTCTGGGTTCCTCAGCCCAGGATATATTTTAAATGTAAAAATTAGCAGCTCTTTAAAGAAAACTAGACACATTTCCAGATAAACGATGTAGTTATCATGATTTTTTACTCCTTAGAAGAGCAAATACGTGACTGCACATTTCATTCCTGGCTATCAAAACCCCAACACAGAGGGTGAGCTCCAATGGGAACCCTCTGTGGAATCATGGTTTTCTTTCCAAGACTAATCACTTTTTACATACTTGCTAGGACACCATGTCCCCAAACATTTTTAGGAATACATTTCTCAGAATGTTTTTGAGGCTGTCTGTGGCCATTAATTTCATAGTGACTGAGGTCTAGGCAAGCTTTATCTGAGAAAGAAAGGCATAACAATGAAGAAAAGATTATAGACTAGCAGGCTTTTGAAAGCCTTAAAAAACCCCTTGAGTCATTAGAAGCTGAGAATTTTAAACTAGAGTAAAGTAGTTGTAGGTACCTTCTGGCTAAACTCCAAAAGTTTGGCTAAAAGGAATGTTGTGTTACATTTATTTTTTTTTTTTCCTAATGAAGAAGAAATCTGTTGCAGGACAGAAGTGTATGTGTGTATATGTGTTTGGGGGAGGGAGCACTGGAGAAAGAGAATTTAAAAATAAGGTCAAGTACATGCCCAGACTAGCTGATGGCCCCCCTATAGTCTCAAGGGATTTACTTAGCACACTAATACTGCTACAGTAATGAAGCTATGGCTTTAAAACTTTAATACAAAATAGGTGGAATATTCACCTATTATGACTTTAATACAAAATAGGTGGAATATTCACCTAGTATGACTTTAAGAAAATTCTAAATAAACATCATGAAATAGCTCCCTTTCTAAATGTGACAAATGTCGACTCCAGGAACAGGTGAGCAGATAGCAGGTGAGGACCTCCATATTAGCAAAATTTAACAATGCACCTCTTTTTGTACAGAGCCTTACTATAAAAGGCTTTGAAGTAGGGGTAGGAAAGCTTGTCTTCTTTCTACCCATACCGGGATGGGATGGGAAAGGAGAAGGAGAAGTCAAATATGCTTTTCAGATCTCAGGGAAAACAATTTTCTTTTGAGAGAAAGAAATGTATGTTACAACTTGCCTTCAAAAATTCAGAACAGAGAACAAGAGGTACAATGCAAAGCAAAGACTTCAATTAGACATTCAGGCCACATATGAGAAGAATCTGGATCACACGAATGAAATGGAGGTGGCAGCAAACAAAACCTGGACGATTGTCCGACCCTGGTCCTCAGACTCCGTCCCCACCACACCCTACCGGTCCCCACAGCCCTGTGGCCCAATTCTCCAGGGCAGCCCCTACATCTGATTAAGCACCTACTTCTGAGGGTCACCTACACCTTTCACTTCCTTCCCGAGTCACCCTTTCCCCCCGATCACATCTTTTGGATCTTGTTTCTGCCTCTGTAGTATTTCAGACATCTGCATTTGACTGTGGAGCCCCTTGCAAGAGTTCTCTTCAAATTACCTTACCTAGTTTCCAGTTTCCCTGCTGTTATCTGGGTAATTTTCCCCACCTTTTATTCTTTTTTAAAGATATTTAGATGCATCTAAGAAGGCATGTTGTGGGTATAGATGCAATTAAACCATTCTGCTCCTAGGCAGTTCAATGAGGAACTGCTGGGATATCAAGCTGAGCACCCATGTCTTCTGTCCATTTCCCTTCTTCTCTCCTACTGTGGCTAATTCACTGCTCACCATAACATACCCCGTGAATCAGGTAAGATGCAGTAATATCAACTAATTCATCTTGAGATTTAATTTCTGAACCCCAGGCAATTTCCTGGATTCAACAGGATTGAAGTCCCCAACCCTTTAGAGGCATAGTCGTAAGAATAAATTAAGTCTTTACCAATTTTCTGGTAATCAAAATGAAACTATTATTTCTTTGAAGAAAGTTCAGAGTATAATAATTCAAAGAATCAAGGTTAATAAGTAAGACTGTATACAGACATTTATTGCTTTTATACTACAGATACCGCCCAATGCATATAACAGCCAATCCATGATACGGGGGTTTCAAAGAGAAAAAGAGTTTATTGCTATGGGCGAGGCAGATGAGATGGCCTATCAGCCCCAAAACCTGTCTCCCTGAGGCTAAGGAGTTCAGGAATTCTATGGATTCAAACAGGGGAGATGGAGATGTTACCACTACAACAGTAACTATAAGCAGGACTGAAACTAGGCTAGAATAACCATTACAACAGTAACTATAAACAAGGGTGAGACCAGTTGAGTTTCAGTAATTTCAGATATTAACTACAGGTATTGATCTACATAATGATTTCGGTTATCATAATCATTCAATTCTTAATTTCTCAGTTACAACTAATTGATTAGTTGTAAGACCTTGGACAAGTCACTTGAATTTATTGTGTCGCATTTATAAAAATGACTGTATTGCACTGGAGGTTCCTTCAAGGTGAAGAATTCTAAGATGTAACATGACCATTTTAGAACCAGGCACATAATGTCATAATGTCATAAACTAATGCTTTTCTAGCAACTCACTCCTGGTGTGGTTGAGTCTGCAGCCTTAAAATGTAACAGGATCCCACCTTCACTGAGTAAAACTGCACCTGGAATATTAAAGAGTAACAACACGTCCCAATTCACTATTTCCATCTTGTAAAAACAAACTCCAATTCTGCTACGAAATAAGAATAGTTAAGAAAAGAATACAAGACTCGTAACAGCTCATTTTAGTAACTCTAGGAATAACAAATACGTAATGACTTTCTCATTATAAAATATATTTCAAATACTATAAAATTCAGAATTTAAAAGGAGTCTATTTGTGGGAACCCCAGGCCCAGGGCATTCCCCAAGGGCCTTAAAGACTGCACACAGCAGCCTCCCTAACCTAGGTCAGTTAAGGTTTGACCTATTCTCCTTGTATTATCAGGTGCTAAATGCAATCTATACCTCCTCCCTGAGACTTCCTGAGATACTGTTATCTACAAGATAATCTATAATCCTCCCCTCCCTGCTGTTGATTACAATCGATCCCTCCCTACACTGCAAGACCCCCACTCCCGCCTTATGCTCTCATACCCGATGGAATGTCAAGCCCTTATAACCAGCTTATTCAGCCCCTCCCCAAAGGGCAGAGTATCCTCACGTTGAGCTCTGAACCCGCTGCCATTCAGAGCAGATCCTGAATCCATTCAGAGAAGCAGCTGAATTCAGGGCAACATGACGACTTCCCACCCTGTCAGTAAGCCCCGTAATAAAAGCTCATGTCTCAGAACGTGTCCAATGCTTTCTTTAGTTCTTTGGCTACAAAAGCCCTCTTGGGCAGTGACAGTATTATAAAAGTACTGCAGAGGAAAATGCAGTAAATATATACAGGTTATGTAATAATCACAAGGTTATTCCTTGCTAAAAGAAACTAAAAGAAAAACTTTTTAATTTCAGGTATCCATCAAATAGCCCTTAAACTGTGTTCTCAATGTACACCCCATAATCTTGGACTCCAGACTAGACCATTTCCCTTACTGTGAGACGTTTCAGGACCCTGAATCATTCTACAGTAAATCTGAGGGAAGATAATACAAAGGTCACGCTATTCTCAGGAACTTTTGGCCCAGCTGGGCACAACCATCAACCTACCCACATTTAATCTTCAGTTAACAAGTACTGTATACAGCTGGCATTAGCAAATTTCCTTGTCCTCTGCAATGAAGGTCAACAATCTCCTTCAGTCATGGTTCTTCCCATTAACTGTTTACATTAATTTCTTTCCCTAAATAGGTATCTCAGTGACATCAACAGGCTCTCCCTGCTCTGGACCTACAGCTATTTCTAATTCTAATTTATGCAGTGCTTCAATTCATTGCAGAGAATTTGCTTTCTTATCCTTTTGTCCTGAATCCTGATTCAAAGAAAATACCTGTTGCTTGAATGTCAAAGTCAAGAGATCTCAGCAGGTGTCACAAGTCTTCAAGTATTTAAATTAACATTTAATTTATACCTACAAGGTCGAGTTCCCAGATGATTTACTGTCTAAAGCAGGACCTTTTGTGATGAAGGTAAGGGTCTGTTAATAATAGGCCAAGGCTACAGGCATAAACTAGGGCTGTCCCGGGCTCTCAGAACCTGCAGTTACCCTACATGCCTTTATTAGCTCTCTCCTAATTAGTTTTGCATAGGCTTTGCCAATTTTCATATAATTAAGTTCAAGGATTAGGTACTTTGTATTTTAAGGACTCCATTAAAAAAAGTAAATTTTCCATGGGAAATAAACTGGGATTATCTAGTGGTAAAAGATGAGAAATAACATGTGTCTTGAATGGCTAGTGTGTCAAATTCTGAAATCTAAACTCTTCTAGAGAAGTCTGATTCATTTCAAAATAATTGAGAATTAAGCTTGGCCAAGTAAATAAGAAAAATGTTGGTAGTAATTTAAAGCTTGGACAGAAGACAGCGAAAAGATCAAGTGAAAACTAACAGATTTGGCAAGTAAACGTGACTTGGTTTGACTAAGCGGCAGCTACAGCGGTAGGAGAACCCTACCTGCAGGCCCAAGACCTGCATCCAAACCCCAGTCTCTGCCCTCTACTGCTGGCCTGCCCTGGGGGGGAGTCACGGAAGCTCTTCAGGCTTTACCTCCTTACCTTTTTCCTCATAAAGAAGCAAACGTGGCAGCTCTGTGAGGAAGGAATGTACGTGGAGGTATTCTTTAATGAATGAAGTCCTGTACAAATGGGGTACCAAATACTTTCTGAACAATCATGTGAAAGGCACTGTACCAGGCAGTGAAAACTAAAAAGGCCACAGATAAAGGCAGGCTAACCCCAAGCACCAGGTAAAACGCCCTGAGAGGAGAGCACCGCACTGCTAACCCTGGGCCTTTCTTTCTAGAGGAGCAGGGTCGGCCCCGCCGATCTCCTACCCCACACAGGTTCTCAGAGAGCCCTTTCCTAATCCAGTCGGTCAGTTATGTATGTGACCATGTACCTGACCAGAAACCTCTCTACATGACAGAATTACCTACGCTCTAGTTTAGAGGATCACCAAAAAAATAAACCAAACGAAAACAAACTTACAGATGCAAGGTAGGTGCAAGACAAGGTGTGAGGTGGACCAGGTTGGGGAGCTGGGGGCAACTGGGACACAGGGCAACACAGGCCCAGAGCTGCCAGGTAGGAGTTCAGCTATTTTGCGTCAAGTTTCCTAAATTTTAAGTGGCAGCAACCAGTTCAAATTAAAAAGGGAAGGAAGGAGGAATACAAGTCAAAATAAATCTGTGGGACAAATTCATTTCCTTCTAGGATTCTTCTTTTTTTTTTTTTCACATTGGATTTGTTGTAGAATCTCCTATATAAAGTTGTTGCATACCACTTTAACCTACAGGACATATCTAGCAGTATTTTACCTCAAAGGAAAACAAAACCGTAAAGAAGATTCAAGCAGTGTTCAGATGGTGAAGGTATAATGATTTTGGACAACCCACGGGAACTGTCTGTCACAAGATAAGGTCTGTAAACAGGGCAGAAGGCCAGCTCACAAGACCAATTAGCAAGAGGGGACAAGAGCAGCCCCAGTCCCTTTCCCATCCGTTTAGCCTCCACAAACAGACAGCATCTCCCACAGCCATCGGACAGCAGCGTTTACAACCAGAACTGCCCGTTTCTGAAATCTGGAGGGTGCTGTGTGCACAGGGAGGGGAGAAGGAGAAACAGTGCAGTTTTTACATGTCTCAGGCCCACACTAGCTGGGCAGGTTAGGCAGCTTGGTGCCTGTCACCTTCCCCAGTCGATGTAAGTAGGAGAGGAGACTTTCACTTTACAATTGTCACATAAAGAAAGGCATGAGCTTCTTAAAACTTTCTTTCATAAAAAATCGTAAGAAAAACTGCCAAGAAGGGGGTATAGGGGAAGGAAAGGAGGTGTTTTCCTTTATGCAGGAAGGGCTATTAAAAGCTTTAAATTCTAGTGTCAAATTTCTAGAAGTCATACAAATAATTTTTTTTCAAATTCTAGACAACCTATTAGGAAAAGATTCTAAAATTATTTGTGCTTAAGCAGATTCTAGGGGAAGACCATTAGTTGATGCCTTTTCTCCAGCTTGTTATTTATAATCAATTACTTTGTTCATTCCTTCATTTATCTATCCCTCACTCACTGTTCTAGGCAAAACACAACCTTTAGAGGAATATATAAGACACAGAAAATTTCAAATCCTTTGTGAAAAGAGGTAAGTGGAAATAAAATGCAAAAAATTCACGAGTATGAATTTTTTTCTTCTTTAAAGCAAGAAACTAAATGACAAGGCCTTATATAAAAAAGAGAGAAGTATATTTGAGCATTTGAGCTGTGAGATGTCATTCACGATTCTGTATGTATGCTTCTCTCCCTCCTTCCTTTTCTTCTTTCCCTCCATTTAATCCTCACAAATATAAACTACTTCAGGGCAAAAATCCTTTTTATTCTCAGTGCTTTGCACAACTAATTGCCCAATAAGTACTTGCTGAATAAATGAATGGATATTATTTCTCCCATTTTACAGACTGATAACAGATCGATAAGGGGGTAACAAAGTAAGTGGCCCCAGCCAATATTTAAACAACACAAAGGAAGAGAAGCACCATGTATCTCAGGACAGAGAACATACCCTCAACATGCCACCCTGGCCTGCCCCACTCCTCCCCCCGCAAAGGGACCAGCAAGCAGGGCCAGTCAAGGGCTAGAGAGATGCACCTTGGCCACAATCTTTGCCCCTATTCCTCTGACTCCCAAATGAATAAGGCACCAGAGCTGAGAACAGGACTTTAAAATACGGGTAATGAACCAAATGTTAGTTTGCATTGACAGCCAGTCCTTTAATGCTTAGAAGCACCCAATTACCAAAAAAAAAACAAAAAACAAAACAAAAAAAACTGCCTCTAACCACCCCCAGTCCCTAAGTGAAGTTAAACACCTTCTGTGGTTTTACAGCATTGACAATTAACAAGTAACATCTCTTGGAAGCTGTGCCCAGCACTTACCAGCATTAAAAAATTTAGCCCTACAAGGTAGTTTCAGTCTGAGCCACACTGCACACATGGGAAACTGCTTGCCCCAGCCCCACTGTCACTGCTGGCGGGGAGCCAGGACTGACACCCAGCTGTTTTCTGAATGCTGGTTCTATAAGAGGGGAGAGATGCTCACCTGGGGTGCCAACGAGGGGCTGGGGGTGCAGCAGAAGATGGGGGCAGCCCCACTTCAGGGGGGAGACTGGCAATTTACAAATAAACAGATAACATAGGCAATGGTTAGGGCTTTGAAGAAACAATGGAAAGGATCCTGGTACAATTTCTTCCTTGGGTCAGGGAAGGCCTCTCCAGCAGGGTGAAATTGGAATAGACCTAAAGGAAATGAGGGTAAAGGAGATGCTCTAGAGGGAACTGTATAAAGAATATGCTATACTCTCCCTGGAATATTCTGTTCTTCAGCAAGTAAGACACCCAAACTTGGCAAGAACAAGGAGCAGGCCCCTGACCTGCTAGGACAGGATATCCAGCTCCTCCCAGCCTACAGATTCGACGACAGGCTCTTCACATGGCAAGGTTCATTCACGTGTTACTGGGGCCAACTGTAAGTCTGGGGCTATATAATGCAGTGTGTGTGTGTGTGTGTGTGTGTGAGAGAGAGAGAGAGAGAGAGAGAGAGAGAGAGAGATTGAGAGAGAGAGAGAGAGAGAATAACATAATAAACAAGACAGATTTAAAAGCTAGAAATGACTACCCCAAACCTTCTGGCCAAGTATGTAAACTCCATGGAACCAAATTCAGGTCAAACAAAGCATAAGAGAAAACTAAAGAATGAAAGTCCCTATTTAATGGCCTCACAAGACGAAAATGCCTGGCACAAAGGAATCTTCTTGGGATGATGTGAAGCTTCACGATCCTTCACTTCCTAAAAAGTCCACTCCCTTGGCAACAGAGACAGCAAGATCGTTTTCACTTTGCGGGGAGGGGCTGTGTGCAGACGGACACACTAAGCCTCAGCATAAGAGTGCCAGGAAAGGAGGGACATGAGAGGAAAGCAGGATCTCCTGCCTTCAGGAAGGCTCTCCACACCTCCTGTCCACCCTGGCTGGTGGGCAGCACCCATACTTTGGCTCGGCGCCAGAAGAAAGTGGGATCCAAATGCCTGCCTGTCTGCTTCTCAAAGCGGGAAGTGACTCAAAAGCAGCAAGTTACTTTTCCCTGTGCCCTCAGTATGTAACTGTCGGATTTTCTACATTAAAATCATTACTAGCAATAGCACAATTACGTAATCTTTGAATTAGAAAAACTAAAAGTTGCTAAGTAGGAAGGGGTAACTTTTGTTTTATTACTAACATTTACATGTGCCACAAATAATAAAAACTAAAAGGAAACAATGAAACAACTCACCCAAGGTAAAGCTTCTCAACTACTTAGATCTGTTTACTTCCTGGTTTCTTATTCTTGCTCCTATGTTGACACACATTTTACATGGGTACCCCAGCTGAGAAACAGTTAAGGAGCCTGGGCAATACTTTAAAGTTAAAGTATTTCAAATGCATTTCTCTACTGCATGTTAAATTGTAACTTCTAAACTACTTTTTGCTCTGAATAGTGTTCACTCTATCTAACCTTCAATTCTGCCCTTATATTTTTTGTTTCCTACCTTGTCTTCTGCAACTATTAAATATAAGTATATAATGATCAAGTACTAGAAAAGAAGAGAGTAAGACAACTGCTACTAAGCACCAGATGCACTGGTTTTTAACCAATCACACCCAGAACTTTCAATATCCCACTTGTAACAGAACCACTCACTGTGCCCAAGGGCCCGTACAATCCCCATTCCCAAGTTATATATTATCTTAACCCCAAGTTAGTCAAAATAAATCAAGTATAAAAAGATCTATGTAAAATAAGCAAACTACAATGAAACGACAAAGACAAAAATCCCTTAAGTATGAATTATACTAGAAGAAATTAAGAAATCTTTTTCCCATCCTCTTGCTCATTTTCTCATGCCCCACCCTGATGTTAAGTCCGGCTGTCAGTACATTGCAAAAAAATGGGGGTAGGGGGAGGAGGAAGGTTTGTTACACAACCCCTGGTCCACTGGCAGAAACCTGGAAAACTCAAGAGGAGTGAAAGAAAAAGTTAACCCTATTCTGACTGCCCAACAATAACCACTGTTACTATCTTAGGGTTCAATTAATGTCTAAATACTTGAGAAAAGTCCAGCATCATGTCTGTTGCCAGGTAGAATTACACAGCACAATCCAGGACTAATAATGAGCTAGCTACAGAATGGTCAGCCAGCGCTGGCAATAAAGGCCATGATTTCAAGGTGAATACTTCAATTTCCTCTCAAATGTTATTGGTCAAACATGGGGTATGTCACGCTGGGTGTATGGGACTCTTAGCAATTCACAATGAACTATAGGCATATGCCTAGAATGAAAAGGAGCAAAGTATGTTTGGTTTTCATTGTTTTAGTCTTTGCTCTATCCTACTTTCAAGCATGTATCTATGCAAATACATGAGAATCACAAACTTTGCTTTATTTCTTGCCAAAGAAGACAGTCCTATTCAATCTGAGATTTTCTCTCAAATTACTGATAAATTTTATAAAGATCAAGTTAGGCTTTGATAACTAGTAATAAGGCATTTACATACCCCTCCTCCCAATGCAATTTTAATTACAAATGTTTTCCCAAGTTCAGTATTATGGCAAGGGTGGTGCTAAAATTCACATAAAACAAACTTACAGAAGACACCCTAAAGGGAAGTTTCCTAACTGTATTGATTTGCAAGTTTCATACTATGTTTTAAGAATAGTCCCCCCATTAGAGCCACAATGATTTTTCAGGAGAGAAAAATTTAGGCTAAGTGTCTAAGGACACCCCCAAATGATGGTATTTTCATAATGTTAGGAGCATCACATAATACAGCAAGCATAAACCCAAAACTACAAATGCAATATACTGATGACCAATTCCTAACACGTGGTGATTCTCGCCAATGGAAATTTTTGTTAGCAGCCTATTCAGAGTAACAGCTTACTCAAATTAGGAGCTTGTAAACTCAAAAGTCAATTAAGATAGCAGTATGCAATTTTATTTCTTAGGCAACCAATTCTGGCATATTCCCATGATTTCCAAAAGGTTTATTCAAATGCCCTACACTTTAAACTGGAGGAAAAAAAACCCACAGAAGAGAGGAAAGGCTGCTCGAGATGTAAAGCTTTGTTTTGCTAGTGTGACACAGACTGCAACCAATCACCCCCCTGTGCTCCCCATCTTCCCGGGAGACAGACCATGGCTGCCCAGCCTCTCCCCAGCAGGATGTCAGTGCAAGTGACGTGTCCCCCATTCCAGATGGGTGTCCCAATATAGGGCACTGTCCCCCATGCTCACTTTCCCCCTTCTGCAGCCTGAGCACAGCAGCCATGCAATGCAAGGCAAGGCCAGAGGAGAGGGCGGAGAAACAAAATAGAAGAACCTGGAAGCCTACACTACCGTGAGGAAGAGGAACTTGCCGCCTGGGAAGGTCCTCACTATCTCATCTGACCCACTGCATCTTTTCAGGTGTCTATTATAGCTGTTTAGTCTTGTAATTTGTACCAAGTTTTATATTTGCCTACTATATTAAACATATGAACCAATAAACAAAGTAAGATTTAAATACAGCTTTTCAGAATTACGTCTTACAAAAAATATAGCAGCAACTATTCTTTTCTGAGCAGCATTTTACCTATTTCATGTGATTTCAAGTCAACACTAGGTAGCATAGGGATTATTCTCACTTTCAGAGAAAACTGGCTTTGAGTAACAGGGCAACGTGACAAAGAAACAGCTAGCAGCAACACAGCCAGTACCTACAACACTCGTAAATGTATCCCTAGCGCAGGAACTGGCCAAAATGGACCTGCTGCCTATTTTTGTAAATAAAGTTTTATTGGAACACAGCTATGCTCACTCATTTCTGTTCTGTCTGAAAGTTCTGGCAGCTGCTTTCACATTACAGCGGCAGAACCAAGTAGCTGGGACAGATGCTCCAGGGCCTAAAAAGTCTAAAATATTTACTAGCTGGTGCTTTATTAAAAAGGTTTACTGACCCCTGGTCTAGAGCCCTTCCACATCGTGCTGCGTCCCCACTTACTGGATGTATAAGCCAGGCACATGCAGACTTTGCCTAAACACAATCCACCCCTTGATGTAAGTGCACAGCTCACAGTCCTGGGAATACTGCACCTCCCCTTGTCCACCACTCCCCGGTGCCAACCCACCACCGTAACTCTGCGTCAGGCTGTGTCTCCCTAACACCAAAATACCTTGTTACTTCCATGGATTACACCTCTGGCTTCCTACCTTTTCACTTCTAACAGAATGCCCACAAAAGAAGTAACTTCAAAATTAAACTTTTATATAAATTCTCTTAAAAAAAATGCATAAGTCAAGTTAAAAAAAATATTAAAAACCTAAAAGTAGCAACCCTAGAAGCAGAAACACAATGCATCAAGTTTTGCATGGCATTATACTTTGTGGTATACGTTTATTCTACTTCAGTTTTGTGCATAAAAGGCAGTTTCAAGAAACTAAAAACAGACATGGCACTCCCCAAAATAGAACCCTCAAAGACCACAAAGGGAAGAGTAGGTTCATTTTATCCCTGTTTCTAACCAGCATTACAGCTGCATCAGCAACTGGACATAAATGAGTCACAAAAGCTCTTGGGCACATCTGTCTCAATAAGGTATCAAGAGCAAGTAACTTCATTCACAACACTCATTTTACCCAACAAATATATTATGAACACCCACTACATACCAGGTAGAAACAGCATTAGTGCAATAATTTATTTCCAATACTCTATAGCATGAAGTAAATCAGTTTATTCCAAATACTCATCATTCAGATACTAAGATAACAATCTAAGTTGAATAAAAAAGGTGGCCACCATATGTCGTCGTTTCATGAGCCAGTTTACTTCTAGAATTACTTCCTGATTTTCAGTTTTATGAGTTTCATGGTTTAAAAAAAAGGTTTTGACACAAAAATGCTTGCTATAAACAAAATTATTAGGGTATGCTCTACCATGAGACTTATGGTGACTGATAAACAACCACAGAGGAGACTGTTCCCTGCCCCAGCTTCCTGCCCAATTTGGCCTCAGGCTCTTTAACTGCAAAATAAGGGGCTAAACTCTCTATGTTCAGAAGACAGAGCAATAGATGATGGATGACAGGGAAGAAGGAAGGGAGGGAGGGAGGGATGGAAAGAAAGAAACGGTGGTGTGACAGGATGTTAAAGTTCGTGGATGGGGTATTGGGGGAGGGGGGGTCGGGATATGCTGGAGTTCTGTGTATGGGGTTTGTATTGTTTTTGCAACTGTTCCTGTAAGTTTGAATTTATTTCAAAATAAAAGTAAAAAAAAAAAGGGGGGGGGGGCTAAACATGAAAGTCTCTTCCAGGGCTACAATTTTAGGGCAAATTAATAGTCTGAATAAGATTAGAGGGATCATTAGAAGACTCTGTTCTCAAGTACAATAGAAACACTGATCCCAGGCTGCCCCCTCCCCTCTCCCCTCCGCCTCTAATCTGTTAGTGGCCAAAAGCTTTAAAATGTGTCACCTGAATCTTTCCGATGTATCCATTCCTTTGCAGCCCACCAGCAAGGGCAAGACCCGCATCCTTCTCACCTGGCTGCCGCAGAAATCTGTTCTCTGTTTCCCTAGCCCCAGACTTACCTTCCTCTAGAAGTAACTCTTCTGTGGGGTGACCTCTCAATAATGGTGCTGTGGTCATGCTGCTAGCCATGGGAATGCCCTGCACAACCCGAGACCCCCTCCCAGACCAGCAGCCGCCCCTCCCTCAGCATGCGGACCTGTACACTCTCGTTCACACAGCTTGTGGGCCTACAGGGACGTGCATGTGGACAGGCTGACAGGAGAACGCTGGACACAGATTTTCTGTGTCTTCTGTTTTTGGTGGTGGGTGGGTGGATGGGAGGGGTTGGTTATGAGGCAGTACAGACGATAAACCCCCCTTCATTCCTCTTACAGAGCAGTGATTCTCCACAAGGGGCACACATCTGAATCATCTGAGATACGATGCATGCTCCTGGCAAAAATTCACCATATGGAGAGGACAGGATAAGGCTGGGGGTTGGAGAAAAGAACAGCAGTGAGAGCTGCCTATTTACTCCCCTCCCGGTATCCCATGAATGCCACCAAGAAGAACCACCTAGAGCCCTTTGGAGCAAGGTGGGGAACACATGAACACAACAGAAAGGACCAGACTAGAAAGATGCCTAAGGAAAGGTAGGAACTTGGCTTGGCTAGCAGTCCCAGACAAATTCCTGATGTCTTTCTGGGGTTAAGCTGATCCACCCGATCAGCAGGAAAAGGGGCTCCTTTCCTACCACCCTGTGGGCTTTGGAAGCAGGAAGTGGAGGGTGGGGAGAGAGGCAGGAAGGCACCTAGTCAAAGGAGCTAAGTCGTAGCGGAGGACTGCAGCTGTGAGTCACGGATGGAGAGATGATGAGGAGCCAGAGGACCAATAGCAGGGAGGAACACAGGCGTTCCCTGGCAGCCAGGGGCACCCTGGGCGCGCACAGCCTGCGGTTCTCTCTCTATTCCAGCTGCTCTATTCTTAGACCAGCCTGGGCGAAGCAGTTGCTAAGGCAGGAAACGAAGGTTGTCTATCACCCTCCACCTTCCCTGAACTGTGCCCAGGATTGCTGGGGCTGCCTTCCAGGCCCCACCCCCCAGCAGGTGGGGTTAAAAGCAATCTCCAGGGCAGCCAGGCAGCCAGGCCAGGACCCTTACTGCAGCCCAGGAGGACAGACACATAGACTTTAGTTTTCAATCTGAATTCACTTGATGCATCAGACAGCATTTCCATAAACTCTGGCAACTTCAGAGGCTGCATTTGACAAGCCATCCTCCTAACCAGCTGGCCCGGGACAGGGAGGAGGCAGCAGGATCTGAGACTTGGGAGCAAAGCCTCAAGCGGAGGGCTGAGGAAATTTCTGAACACTGGCAGCACTCACTGAAGGAGATGGGAGAAGGGGACCCCAATTTGAGTGTGTTTATAAATAGGAGTTGGTATGTTTAAGGATTTAGGAAGGGTGATTAAGGCTAAAGGAAGGCTGATAAAATGACAAAAATAATGAAAAAGACCCTATTTAATGAGAAGCAAGCAAAAAACCTAACAAAAGGAACATGAAACAACACACAAGTATCAATGACATAAACCGTTTTTGTGTTTTAGACACGTTTTTCTACCAGCATGAACCAGCTATATAATTTGGTTTTAAGGCTTTATGTATATAAATAGACCTAGTTTCATATTTGGATTTTTAAATCCATGTTTGGGTTTTTAATCCATTTTTTAATGCACCTCATAGCAAGTTGACTTCTTTCTAGAAGAAAACATTAATAGCACTGGTTTGCATATAAAAATAAAAAACGTGAAAATTCCTAACAGCTATTTTCAAGCAAATGAAAACAAGAAAGCAACCACAGAACAATTTAATTAAACATTCATCTGCACCTAAAACCAAGCTTTAAAGTAGAATGTGCAGGGTTCCAGAAGCCACACGCCCTGAAATAGGGGGGCTGAGAAGAGACGGAGTGTATCATGGCAGAACAGCCACCCCAGGAGCACTCAGTAGCCCAACCTCTGCTCTGGGCCACCCGACCCACAGGCTGGAGCCACATGGAGGACACAGGACAGGAGAGGTACTGTTTAATTTCAACACAAAGGCACCTGCATTTACAGACATTCATCCTATTTTAAGCAATTACTAACAGCCCCTGTATAAAGCGGCTCAGTATAAAAATTACCATCTGATGGAGTTAAAAATATTACCATCTGATAAACATCATAGTAACCCACAGTAAGAATCATCAATGGCTGAAGGTTAGAGGAGGAAGGGAACATCTCATGGACTCAAAATATTTCCCTATAAAATATGTATTCATTATAAAGAGAAAAAACAGTAATTTTGGAAGATTATTGGGGCAAGTGATAAAGTAGGAATAAGGTCTGTAGATTAAATAATAGTATTCTGTCAATGCTAATTTTCTGATTTTGATTACTGTAATTATTTAAGTGAATATCCCTGTTCCTAGGAAATACACACTGATGTATTCAGGAGCAAAAGGGAGCTCATGTCTGTAACTTACTCTCAAATGGTTCAGGAAAAAATAATGTATATATAGAGAGAAAATGATAAAGCCAAGGTGGTGAATGTTAACCAGGGAATGAGAGTGAAGGGCATATGGAAGAGCTTTCTTCTTTTCTTGCAAATTTTTTGTTAAGTCTAAAATTATTTTAAAATTAAAAATTACCCAAAAAGTGGTTAAAAATGACTGTGAAAGTTTTCTTCAATACTACATAATTTGTTCACCTACAAATGAATCATGGAATTATGGCAAGAGACTTTTTTAAAGTTCTCACCTATTCAAAGAGATTTTCAGAAGTATAAAGCAAGAAGTTTTTGATGTATTATCTGTTTTATTAAGTTGAACGTTTCAATATCTTTTCTTCTGGGTCTTTTTTTTCCTTCCTTTTCTTTTTTTAAAGTAATCAACATGCCAATATCTCATTATATACTTTGAGGTTTCCTGGACAAAATACTGTTACTATTTCTGTCTCTAATTCATCCTTTTTGCTTGCTATGCTGTGGGCATGACATCAATTTATTATAACCAACAATTTACAGTGCCTCCCCCAGTTGCTAAATTACCACCATACACACTGATGATTCAGGAGGGGAAAAAGAAAAACTAATATGTACTACTAAAACCAGAATATTCATCAGTTTAAGCAAAAGCCTGGTTCTTTTATCTCCCCTTTATAAACAATATAGCCAACTATCTACAGAGTCTATAAAGCACCCTGATAACTAAAGAAAATACACAGCTTTAACAGATTTTACAGCCACTTATTGAAAGATACACACCCCCAACAGTGTAATAACAAAACTATTATGAATCTGACATTTCTATTAATGTCTATTAGCATGAGCCATTCTGACCTTTAACACACGTGCTTATTCAGCTCAATGTGAAACACTTTAATTTTGAAGATGGTTTAATAATTTGCTCTACCTTCCATGCTCTTGGTATGGTTTTCTATTTCAAGTACCTAGTCATAAGCTCCATCCTTAAAATAATAATATTGAAGGGCATTTGATTCTGACGTATGCTGTATTATATATGTTTGCATTACCAAATGAGGAGTTCAATTTCAAACCCAAACCCATTCTCTCCTTTCTCGCCCTGTATGGAGTCTCTGAGGCAAAGAGGTATTATCTAGGAAACAGAAAAAGACACCACCTAGGAATGATGTGAGCCATAAACTGAGATGTGAGATTAGACAGACAACAGAAAATAATAAATGCCCAGCTTATTTTTAGAGTCATATCATATGGTCCATTAAAGAAATCCACTAAGTTGCTGGGACGGGGGGGGGGGGAACATGAGTGGGTTGGAGGACATTCCTCATCAGCTGGTTTATTAATTAACGGGGTGGGGGGCTGTGAAGACGGTGGTGCGCTAAGTGGATTGACAGCAACTGAGCTCTGTGTCACATGAAAGTGACTGTGGACACAAGCATTTATGTGCCTGACTTCATGCAAGAAACACTTCAGAAAGCAAATGAATATTTATCACATTATTCACTGAAAGACTATAGTATCCTATTAAAAGTTAGTAAACTACAGAAGCTAAGAAGCTAGAAAAGACAGCAGTGCTAGAGCACATCAATCAACTGACTACAGAAAAGAAATGGATAAAGAAGATTTTTTATATTCTGTGAGAAAACCTAATTTTCTCATTTTTTCTTTCATACAGAAGTACTCCTAATTGCAGACAAGAATGAAGACATCAAGGTTTTGGGGGCATAGACTAAAGTAGTCCTCCAATAAAAATTAAATTTCTTTTCTCATTTTTAATCTTAAAAATTCATGCAAATTTGTATTAGACTCCACGATACCTACGTCTGTCTCTTTATACAAATGCTTCTTCTCTTTTCCTGAAACTTTTATAAAACTAGTGTTCTGGGAACATAAGCCACGTTTATCCTGGTACTCAGCACCACCTTAGCACACCAGCACACGCTTCCTGGATACTTCTGCAGAAACATGGCTCCAAAATTAAAATCGGATTTAAGAATAACAAGACATACACAGATACATCATAGATTAATCCATCAACCAATTAACCACAAAAATACAGGGGTGGATGGGTGTGTGCTAATAGGATATCTGAAACAAGTTTTGTCCAATATTTTTCCAAAAATAGTCCACTCCTGACAAATGTTTTTATATTAATGTCTCATTTACAGTCAAAAAGAAAAAGAAACTACTCACTACCTAAAATGGGAATAAAAGGCTTTTCTTCTATATCTCATTTTTGGAAACAAAAATCTTTGGCTGAAAGAAGAGGAAAGAGTTACATCCATATAAAACTTCAGAACGGGAAGAATTAGTATCACACCAAGTGCTTCTCAACTTTGCCAAGGACAGTATTTTAAAAATTGCTCATTCCGATTTTTAAAGCGCAACTCATGACGCTGCCTGTCAGCAATAATACGCTCAACATGCTTTATATAATATTTCATTTCAATGTTAACAAAACATTTTTCTTCAATCTCAAGATAAATATCATTCCCTACATGTTAATTTGTCAGAAACTATTAAGACAAGATCAAATCTAGTAGGAAAAACACAAACATTTGGCACAAATGCCCAAAGAAAACAAATCTTCAAAGAATCTACTATCAAAATGGAAATACTCTGTTTTACTAAATTTAACAGTAACTTTTTAAAATACTCTTTTTAAAATGAAGGCTATCTTGCCCTGTGACAGTCAGGTATAACCTGGAAACAACTAAAATTAAAAGCCTATTTCAAAATGGATTTAGGCTCCCCTTCCTACCCCACCCCTGCCCTTAACCTTTTTTCCTATAAAGCTACTAGTGAGATCAAGCAAGGTAGGGATGAAGGTCATGGGGTCCAGGAGCCCAGTGTGGGGGTGTCAGAGCCTGACGAAGTGAGAAAAGCATCTCTAAAGGGGGTGAGGGTGGCAGTGGGGGTGGCCCAACACAGGCTGTCAAAATGGGGTGAGGATGGGGAGGGGAGGTTTACAGCAAAAGAGATTGTTTACATACAACAGAAATTGAGCCAGTAAGTAAATATATCTGAGTATAATGGGAGAAAGATTCCTCAATTGCCATTTTGAAACGCAACTGTCAAAGAAAGGTGTTACAAATATGGAAAGGGAGATAATGAGAACCCTTTAGTGTTGAGTCGGAATTCTGGTTTTTGTTAACGCAAGCATCTGCATGTGCGCATGTATGCATGCACACGCACACACACACACACCACACTTCCCTTAGTTCAGCCCACTGAACAGTCCTGGGAAAAGCAATATCCAGGTAGCAAGGCACACACCTAGAGCCTAGATCTTGGCTTCTAAATATTTTCCACTAAAAGGAACCAGGGTCTCTTAGAGAAATGGTAGATTGCAGGGCTTGGCAGGTAAAGTGTAAGATGAGCCTGGAACATCTTGTACCAGAAAGCAAGAAAGTGCTCAAATTATAGAGGCATGTCAAAAAAAAGACACAGAAACCAGCAAGAAGGGGCTACCACTGGGCAAATATGGGACGATCTAAACATTTAAAAAGAAAAAGAGATTATAACCCATCAAATTATAATCCAATACATGAATCTATACTGATACAAACACACAAATGAATAAATAAATGGGAATAACAAGTTTTTCCTTACATTCAACTAACAAAAAGTAGAAGGAATGACTGACTAGAAAATCATCATCTGGTAACTATCACAGTAATAATTTATTCAGCCAAGAAGCATCAATGGATCCTGTAACTAGTGGGTGTTAAGTCTGATGAAAGAACAGGATATTTACATAGTCTCAAAGAACCTCACCACAATGAAGCTTATTAATTTAAAAAGGAAGTAACTTTACAGTGGAGAAACTGGTAGACACCACCTTAATCAAGTGATTAAGGTTTATGCCACTGTGCTGATTTGGATGTATTATGTCCTCCAAAACACCACGTTCTTTCATGGAATCTTGTGGGGGCAGACATATCAGTGCTGATTAGGTTGGAACTTTTTGATTGTTTCCATGGAGATGTGACTCAATTAACTGTGCGCAAGACCTATGACTGGATGATTTCCATGGAGGTGTTACCCACCCATTCAGGGTGGGTCTGAATTAAATCACCGGAGCCATATAAAAGAGCTGACAAACAGAAGGAACTCAGAGCAACTGAGAGTGACATTTTGGAGAGCAGCTGCAGCTTAGAGAAACATTTTGGAGAACGCCATTCTGAAACGCAACTTAGGAGTGAGCAGATGCCAGCCACATGCCTTCCCAGCTAATAGAGGTTTTCCAGACGCCACAGGTGTTCTTCAGTGAAGGTGCCCTACTTTTGATGCCTTTGTTTGGACATTTTCATGGCCATAAGACTAACTTTGTAACCAAATAAACCCTCATTGTAAAAGCCAATCCATTTCTGGTATTTTGCATAACTGCAGCATCAGCAAACTGGAACAGCCACCAATAACAGAACAAATTAAAATCATGTACCCCTGCTAGAATACAGTAAGAACAGAGCATCACTTCTGTAATATTCCTGTCCAAAAGTGTAACTAATCAAGAGGAAACAACAGACAAACCTAGACTGCTGAATATTCCACTGGCATGGAATCTCCAAAAATGTCAAGGTCTTAAAAATCAAGGAAAGACTGAGGAACCATTTCAGACTGAAGCTGACTAAAGAGACATAATACTTGGAGCATTTAAAGTACCATCCATTTTAACAACACTTCAATATATGCATAAACTTAAAGAAAAATGGGTAAGAGATAGATACATACCTGTATTCCATGAAGCCTTTTCTGTTTTAAGGAAAATGGATTAAGTAAAAACTTTCATCACTAATATTTAACAGACTGGAAATTGTTATACAAATTCAATGTTACACAGGCAAAAATCTGCTAAACAAAATAACCAATATGAGGTCAGCTGCTATGTAATAATAATGAGACATGATACATGGGATCAACAGAGGAGGAGGACAAGAGGCAAAATGAATCTTTCTATATTTTCTATGTTACATTTTGGGATAGACTATAAACAGTCAAAACAGCAACTGCTCCAACAGACTGAGAATTTGCTTAGGACATCCACAATGGTATTCTTCAGTCTACTGGGGGGGAGCAGAGGAGGAAGATTTAAGACTATCAGTGTTAAAAACAAGACTACTGGTATATGATTGGTCTATACTAAAAGACAACTTACATAGCAAATTCTATATAGAAAGTAGAAAAAGTGCCCTATACTTTGTAATTCAGACCCTTTAGGATTGATACAAGTTAGTGTTGCTAAAATACTGATCACGTTTCTCAATCTCGTCCTCAACTCTAAGTTCACTATTTCTCTCCCCATCCTCTGACCTCTGACTAGCTCTGGTAAAAATTTATGAATGTTTCTAGTAAACAAAACAAACAAACAAAAAACACGGAAAGGAAGAATAAAGCTTAAACCAAAAGCTCTGACTGCTTTTAACCTTGGCACTAGATTTGGTTGTAATTACTCATTATACAATATGAGATTACCCAGTGCCTTTTATTGGTCAGGTTTTGAAAAACCTTTAGATAAGGCACACTATAATCATATTTTATAAAACACACAAAATCAAAACTCCTCAGTAGAAAAAAGAGGGTGAAGGATCCATCACATCTTAAACATCAGCCCATCAGCCTTTAATGACTACATCATCCTTCAGTCATTGCAAAAATATTACATTTGATAGAAAAACTATTAAGTGATAATTTGGGAGTAATGATTCAGATATACCCCATTTTACTAAATGTATGTTGGAAAAACAGTATTTTGATCCTGATACTACTTTCTTGAGCTTTAAAATTAGAAACATTTTCTCTAAGTCAAGAAACTAAGATCTAAGTAGTAATAAAAATACTGTAATTCAGAAGTCTGCAACATAGAAGAGGGAGAAGAGGATGGAGAGCTGCAACTTAAGGGCAGGGGTGAAGGAGAAATAGACCAATTCTTATTAAGTTGAAGTAGTCTGGAATTAGCTCAGTCCCTGTCTGGATTAAGAGGAAGTGTTCCTACCCTAACTGCCTGCCCAAAAGAAAAATTAAATCCTTTTTGGAAGACAACAGCCATATCTAGAGCCTTCATAATTTTTTACATGCAATGCTAAGGATTCACTGAAAAGTTACCAGGCATGTCTGTTGTAAGACCAAAGACTGAAAACCCAAAGAAAAGTACAGAGAGAGGAGAAACAGACTTGTAGAAGATCTAGAAACTAGAGTTGTTAGACAAAGACTTTAAAACAATGTGATTAAGAAGTTCAAGAAACAGATGACAAAATGGAGAATTTCAGCAGAGAACAGTGAGCTACTAGAAATATCAAATGGAAAATCTACAACTGAAAAATACAACTAAACTAAAACACAACTGATAGCTTTAACAGCTGAAGAGATTAGTATAATGAAAGATGTGTCCAAAAAACAAACAAACAAAAACCAAGGATTTTAAAACCAGAAAGAAAAAAAGGACAGAAAATACTGAAAACACCATGAGACATATCGGACTCAGTGAAAAGGTAGACCATACGTGTAACTGGAGTCCCAGAGAGAGACAAGAGAATCGGACAGAAGCAATATTTATAGAAATCCTGATTGAGAAATTTCCAATACTGCTGAAAGATACAAACCCACAAATTCAAGAAGCTCAATGAATTCCAGCAGCACAAATACAAAGAAATGCACAACTAAGCACATCAGGGTAAGATTAAGCTAGAACAAAGAGGGTGGGGACTACCAATTTAGAAGGCTGAGCCCTCGATCTTGGGGCTTGCCCTTATGAAGTTTATTACTGCAAAGGAGAGGTTAAGCCTACTTACAATTGTGCCATAGTGTCACCCCCAGAGGACTTCTTTGGTTGCTCAGATATGGCCTCTCTCTGTAAGCCAACACTGCAGGTAAACTCACTGCCCTCTCCCCTATATGGGACATGACTCCCAGGACTGTAAATCTCCCTTGCAACATGGGACATGACTCGCAGGGATGAAATTGGACCTGACATCATGGGACTGAGAAAGGCTTCCTTGGACCAAAAGCGTGAAGAGGAATGAAACAAAATGAAGTTTCAGTGGCTGAGAGGTCTCAAATAGAGTCAAAAGGTCATTGTGGAAGTTATTCTTAGGCATTATATAGATATCCCTTTTCTGTTTTTAGTATTTTGGAACAGCTAGAAGGAAATACCTGAAACTGTTGAACTGCAACCCAGTAGCCTTGATTCTTGAAGATGATTGTATAACTATATAGCTTACACTGTGTGACTGTGTGATTGAGAAAATTTTGTGGCTCCCACTCCCTTCAAACAGTATATGGACAGATGAATAGAAAAAAGAAGACAAAAAGTAAATGAATAATAGGGAAGGATGGGGGGTGGGATGTTTTGGGTGTTCTTTTTCACTTTAATTTTTATTCTTATTCTTTTTTGTGCGTGGTAATGAAAATATCCAAAACTTGACTGTGGTGATGAATGCCCAACTATATAATGGTGCTGTAAACAACTGATTGTACACAGTGGATGACTGTATGGTGTGTGACTATATCTCAATAAAATTGAATTAAAAAAAAAAGATGGTGAGAAAATCTTAAAAGCAGCCAAAGAAAAGATAGCATACCATCAAAAGAGGAACAATATGGCTAACAGTTTGCTTCATGGGGCATGGGTCAGAAGATAATGAAGTTATACCTTCAAAGTGGTCAAATAAACAAAAACTGCCAAACTGAAATTCTATACCCAGCAAAAATATCATCCAAAAACAAAACAAAAAAACCCAAAGGTAACTAAAACTTTTAAGGAAAAACATAGGAGAGTATCTTCATGATTTGGGGGTAGGCAAAGGTTTCTCAGACACATAAAGCAATAACCACAAAAGAAAAAAAAAAATCAACAAACTAGATTTCACAAAAATGTGTTACTTCTGCTCTTCCAAACACACCACTAGGAAAATGAATGGGTAAGTTAAGACTGGAAAAAGTATTCACAAATACATACATCTAACAAACAACTGATATCCAGGATACATAAAGAACCCATACAACTTGATAATAAAAAGACAAACAACTAAAAAGATGAACAAAAGATGTGAACAGACACTTCACAAATGTATGGAAACAACCAACAAACACATGGAAAAGCGAACAACATCATTAGTCAACAGGAAAAGGAAATCAAAATCACGATGAAATAAATTTGATCAAAAATAAAACTGTAAACCAATATTGAACTACACACCTACCAGAATGGTTAAAACTAAAGAGTGAGAACCAACTAAAAAGAGTGAGTATACGGAACAATCAGAACTGACACACACTGTCATCGGGAGCTAACAGGGCACAGCTCCTTTGGAAAAAAATTGTACAGCAGTTTCTTATAAAAATCAAATATCTATCCTATTATCTACTGATTCTACTCCTAGATATTTACTCAAAAGAAATAAAAATACATACCCCCCACCAAAAACAAAAACAAAAACAAAAACAAAATAAAACCCTGTACAAGAATGGTCACAGTAACTTCCTGTGTAATAGTCACAAACTGTAAACAGCCCAGGTGGAACAGTACCCAGCAATAAAAAGGAATTACCAATACACAAAAACATGCTGGGGGAGAGAAGCCTTACACACAAAAAAGTGCATATGTAGGATTCTATTTAACTTAAGTTCTAGAATAGGCAAAATTAACATTTGGTGGGGAAAAAATCAGAACAGTGGTTGCCTTTAGTGGGGGAGAGGGGGTTCACTAGGAAAGGGCATGAGAGAACTTTCTGGGATGATGGTAATAACTGTGCATCTTAATACATACAGTTGTATGCACTGTTCAAAATTAAACAAATGTAAACTTAGGAGTTTAGCATTTCATTGTCTATAATTTTGATCTAAAATACAATAAACTGTAAACCAATATTAAACTCAAGTTAACAGTAGGCATGTTGAAATATTTAGACAAGAAGTATACCAATGTTTGCAATTTACTTTGAAATGCATCAGAAAATAAGATGGATTAATGGAGGGAGGTACAGATAGATGGACAGATGCAATAAAACAATTATAATAAAATTCCACTGGGAAAATCCAAGTGATAAGTATACAATTATACACTGTAAAATTATTTCAAGATTGCTGTATGCTTGAAATTTTTCATAATAAAATGTTGAAAAAAAAAGGTGAAATAAAGACATTTTCTGACAAATAAAAATGGATAATTAGTCAGCAGGAGACCAGCAATAAAGGAAATTTGGAAAGGAGTTAATCTTTCAACAGGGAAAATAATTTCAAATGGAAGTACAGAGATGCAGAAAGGGAAAGGATGACAATGCTTTTAAATCTAAATGAAAACTAACTGTGTAAAACAGTAATAACTGTTGCTGCTGCTGCTCCAGGGAGCTGAGATGCAACCTCTGAGTCACTTGGTAGCTTGTGTTGGGTCAGTGGCACGAGTGTCCCAGTGTGCCTGGCCAGGCTGAGCTCCCTCTCGTGTCCCACCACTGGTCCAGGAGGGTCGGGCACTGCCTAGACGGCAGGTCACTGCGGGTGGCGCTATGAGGCACCTGCCCTACTTCTGCCGCCACCAGATGGCGTGGGACTTCGGTTGCGGCTCCCAGAAGCTGCACATCCCCACTAACTTTCCTGAATAAATAGCAGACAATCTTCCAGCTGATACATTCACTGAAATTTATTATGGTTGGGCCAGTGTTGTTAGCGGAATTCCGTAAGAAGGAGGTGAGCAAAGGATGGAACTCAAACTACAAGAATATGAAAAGGTCCATGGAAACACACATTGTGCACAACTCCAAAGAGGACTTCCAAGGGGGAATCCTCAAGGCGACCATCGTTGGCTGCCTCAGACCAGGAAAGAATTTGGAATCTTTAGTGTCACTTATTTCAGCAACTCAAGGTGGTATTGAGGAAGCTAAGAAACGAGTAGAATTACAGAATATTTGAAACTCAACACAATTTCTCCCAGTTACCTAAAAGCAAAATAAATGAATGGGCACTGCTGAAAAATCATCTTATTTATTTATTCACTGTTTTCTAGTATATCACCGCTCATAACTACATAGTCTCATGTTGGCTGTATTTAAAAAATCAATCATTTTCCTACAACTTTATAGACTAATGTGAATTAAAGAGTACAATGTAATCACTATATTTATGCAACTGTTAAATTAAACCCATCATAGCACAGTACTAAGATTCACTTAAAAATCAAGTTTATTTTTTAAGTAATATTTTGATTAAAAACTCTTTCAAAGCTTTTCTAAAATGTACCACTAGAAAGGCCTTACATTTCCTATGATGGAAATAGAATGTATATAAGTGTGGGTGAAAAAGGCATATCACTAGTTTGAGATGAAACGTATGATTCTCATAGTAAGACACCAACCAGTATGAATGTACTTGTATAGCATGAGCTATAAAGCAGCATGTGCTGCTAAAAAGAGAAGCCTTGTAGAATTAAATGCATTAAACAGAGGTTTGGTAGTTTATTATAAACCTAAGAGGGAAAATCTGGACTTTGTATTTTTTAAAATTGTACACTGAATTTTTTTTTGCATTAATGTATTTTATTATAGACATAAAGACTCATGAAATTTCATTTCAGTCATTTCCTTCATGAGGTGAAATCATTCTGTTCCTCTTTTTTTTATAGACCTGCCTCAATTTTAAATGGTTCTTGAACTCCCTCCTTCCACAGTTTTTTGTTTGTTTGTTTGTTTGTTTGTATTTTAAGATAAAGAAAAATGAATGGTTTTCAAATCTGTAGTTCTCATTTTGGGGTTGGATAACAGTTTTCTCCTTTTTAAGAAGAGATATTCTTGTTCTTCAACATTTTCTTGATTGGTGCTTTTTTCCTTTAAACGACTGTCAGTGTCCAGTATTTGTTTTGTTTTTTCCCTTTAGAACAGCTTACAACCAGATACTTACAGGAGACTGAATCTTGTCTTTACCATTCCATCCTTTCACTACATGAACAGTGATTGTCATGCATGTCTGCCTTGCATTTTTAGGAAAAAAAAACTTCCTTAGGTTTCTTCAAGGTTAATTGAACATATTAGCAGTTCATTTATATACACCGGTTTCTTAAAGAACACAAAATGCTGGGGATTCCCCTCCCCTGAAAATATTTAGGAACCAATTAAATGATGAAAGGGTTTGAAAGTTATTTATTTTTCATGTAATTATGTTCCTGAGAATAACTAAACTCTGCAGTTGTGTATACTTAATGCCAGTCTAAAGAGTGCCTGTAGCTTGGGGGAGGAGAGGGGAGCATAAATAATAAAGTTCTAGTTAAATAATCTTCATCTCTTACATTTTCCTTCCTGCTAGCTATATGATCTTTGGCCATTGAGGTCTTTGTGTTTATATTGGCAGAAATGTGGAACTGATATTTGGGAAATTAAGGTTACAGATTGCTTTGGGCCCCTGAAATAGTACATTGCATCGCTGTTCACTTTAGCACTGGATTTGCTGGAAAGGAGGGGCAATAAATAGAAGGTAATATTAAAGATGGAAAGCAACTCATTATAAACCAGTTTTCCCTGATCTGCATACATGAGTTAGAATAAAGTATACAGAGAAACATTCAAATGTCACATTGGATTAGGGGAAACATGGATAAATTCAGTTGGTTTTCTTGTGCTTTACAGTGTATGACGTGGCAAACAAAGCAGTTTGTGGCTTTTTCCATTTCTTTATAAAAATATTTTGAAAATGTAATTTAACATTAGAAATAAAATTCTTGAAGAAAAGATGCCTCAGTTATCTGTGCTTTTATGAAGCAGAGGTAAACAAACATGCAACGTGTAAAAATAGATTTATGTTTATTTTGTTTGCCTAGCTTGCTTCGAATTATGTCCTCAAGTCTATGAAAGTTCTTTGATATTTTATTGTTGCCTTGCATTTTTAAATAACCATTGCTTTTGAAAATCTGATAGTGAGCTTTTAAAGGTTAGGTAACAGGATCAACATTTTCAAAAGTTTTATATGAAGTATTTATATTTGTGTTTTTAATAAATTATAGTAGTACCCTTTTGATTAGTCTGAACGTTTCCAGGCATTGAAATAAATCTTGACTAAATGGAAAAAAACCCCAAAATACCAGCAATAATGACATCTTGTGAGATGTATACACATGTAACGACTGTCACCCAAAAGATGGGGACTTAAATGGAGTTAATTTGTTTTGAAATCCTTGTATTTTCTGGCAAGTGATATTAACTTATAGTCTTTAATAAGTAAAAAATGCATGCTGTCATCTCTAGGGTAACTGCTAGACCAATGGTAGAAAAAAATAGAATATTTCTATTCTAATCCAAAAGAAGGCAAGAGGGAAAAATAATTTTAGAAGAGGTGGATAACTAAAAAACAGTAAGTATGATATATTTTATTTAAACCCAAATGCCAGTTATTATATTAAAAGTAAACACACCGAATACTTCAATTAAGATAATTATCAAACTGAAAAAAAAAGGAAAAGATGTGCTATTTGGCAAAATAATACTGCTCAAAACAGATAAATCATGTCTACCAACTATATTCCGCTCAACAGCTAACATAAACATCTAAAATGAAAAACAACTCAGATGGTATAAATGAAATCAATGTATAGATCAAAGTCACTCAGGTCAAACTATTCTAAAATATAACAGCAGGAAAAAATATGTCTCTCTGATTGCTTAGACCCTGAAGCAAGGTGAAAAGGAACAGAAGATACAGGTACACACACAAAGAGGAAACTCAGGTCAACAAATATTTACTGAGTTCCTACTGTGTGTAATTTCTTAGAATATGGTATTTAAAGTATTACCTAATTATACCAGTGAATCCCTCAGCTCACACCTAGAGGTACAATGACTTTATTTTTCCTGAATGGGTTAACTAAAGCAAAAGTACTCAGAGGAAAGTGCCAAACCTCCACAGTCTCATTTTCCTTCCATCGAGAGCTGACACCTCCAATCTCAAATAGGTAGTCAAGGCATGGCAAACTGGTTTCATCTGTGTCCATCCCAACTGACAGGGATCCATCACTTGCAGAGCTGGCGGACAGAACCTGTGAAATGGCTTTGGGTCCCATGGAAAGAGTGCCTATTGCACAAGCTATCTTGGCATTGGGAACAGACGTCAGGGATGTGCGTGTCTGCTGTTACCCTCAGGTCTCCCTCCCTACCAGCCCTGGGCCCTAGTGCCTGGGAAATACACGGCAGCAGGAGGCAGCCACTCCGTGGTTCCATTCACAGCCTATCTCACCCACCCACCCAGCACCCACACACTTAATGAACACCCACCTACAGCGCCTGGGTAAAATGCAAAGGCTACCTACTTCACTCGTTTACATCATAAAAGCACCCTCATCTTTATCTCCCTTTTTTAGGGAGACACTGAATAAAGCAAGGTCTGCATCCACCTCATCCCACAAGTCCTTGTGTTTCCATCTGCCATCTTAATAACTGAACTGTCAATTGGGCACAACCCTTATGATTTCAATATATTCTTAAATTCTTTGGCATATGAATGATGTGCAAAGATCGGAAAATACTGGGTAAAAACTACAGTTCACAGAGCCAGTAATTTAAAAGGTGTTCTAAGAGTAAAATCAATGAGTATATGATGTCAGAGCAAATCTAAGTTTAAAAATCAAGGGATAAGTATACAAAGTTCAATAGCTACTGAGAAAGCCCTTCGTGGAGTTTTCATGGCATGGAATCATGTAATTTTAAAATACAGAGAAAATTAAATTCTTCCACAGTATTTTTAAAATCAAAATAATTTTCAACTCCAAACAGATTTAGAATATTCTTATGGGCTTCTACGTCACTCCTGTATGACCTTGGGCCTCACTTTTCCTCATCTGTAAAAAGGAATAATAGCACCTACCTCTTAGGGTCATTGAAAGGACAAAGCGAATTAGTACATGCAAAGTGCTAAGAACAGGGCCAAACACTTATTTAAGTGTTAAATACATCTTAGCTATTACTACTACAACATAAACAAACTGGTTTCTTTCAAATTTGCTATGGTAATAATTTTTCTGTGGATTCTAGCTGCCTGGAACACCCTTCTCCACACACTTCTGTCTACCTAAGCACCTTCAACCCTTGAGCTCATTTGTATCCATCCATTCATCTAGCATCGGACACCTACTATGTGCCAGAAGCTGTACTAATTACTGGCGATATGGGGAACAAAACCTGGAGGACTTCACAGTCTATTCTCTTTCTGCAATTATTCACAGATATTCCAATAGTTAGTAAGTAGTAGGAAATACTGAATTTTACCCAGTCTCGGATGCAGTTTTTCACATCTTAACATCTCTGAAATTGAGATGTCTCCTCTTCTTGGTAAGAAAGCACTGTATTATAGCTAACAGGCGGTAGGTTTTTCTTTCTCGGTGGTACAGAAACTAATGGTGCGTCTTACAACTGAGGGCACTTCAGTTAGAATCAATGAAATACGGTTATGAGCCACTCCAGGTGCCATCTGCTCATTCCACATGCCCTGTTTAAGTCTACATTCTGGTACTTTGCTGAGCAAATCATAAATCTGCTTACTTTTCTACAGTTTCAAGCTCAGAAAAAATGTTATCTTGTGATTCACTGGACTGAGCATGAGTGGTGAATTAAAGTGGGATTTTAGGGTCCTCTTCACCTTGAGCTCAGTAAACGTCTTTAATAGGATTCTACAACATACTCTTTCAATTACATTATAACACATTTTATTCTGCATCATATTCTTCCAGATAGTTCATAACTGTCAAGATAATGAAGGAAATTTAGTCTCGATTTCCTCTATCCCATCATAGAATGATTTTGATTTGCACAAGTTACTCTGGATAAATAAGGCAAGGTAAGCTGGACACACGAACCTCCTCTTGAACAAAGAGACCGGAAACCTTTTATCTCTGAAACCTTTTATCTCTTCGGCAACTAACTTACCTGTCACATGAAAGCTCAGCTTTTCCACAGAAAGGCCCATTAGTTTACCTGTTAGTTCATTAGGTAAAAGATTTTTTTTTTTAAAACATCAAGGCAGTCCATGTATAGCAGGCTGCATGCTGGGATCGCCTTATACCCTAAAATAAAGTCTACCCAGCTTAGCCCATGTGCCTTTCCAGTCTTAGTTCTCATTGCTCCAGTCATGCTCAGCCACTTACAGTTTTCACAGCAGCCAGACTGTCTCACATTCCTGTGACTTCACACTGACTGTTCCCTTGGACTGTAAGACTCACAACCCTGTAAGTTTAATACAATCCCTTTCTGCAAGGCTCTGCTTCAGAGTCACCACATATGTGGACTCCTGGGTGTGGGTTTTGCTGAGCTGAATGAATCACAGAAATATATATACACCAGCTGTCTCTTCCATGAGGCAGGCTGTTTACTCACCTTAGTACCCCTGACACATAGCGCCACCAGGATATAATAGGCATTTAATAACTACCTGCTGAATGAACAAACTGGTGAACGGTTCATGCACGTGTCTTCAAAATCCTCTTCAGTTTGTTACTACTCATCTAGGTATTAAACAAGGAATGTGACCACCTTTTGTAAGTTGTTCAGACGGTCTCAGAAGTTTCTGCCATTACCATTAAGGCAGTCCTCTGTATTAATATTCTAGATGCCTGAAGGCACATGAACAACCATAAAAAGAACAGGAAAAAAGTCACACCTAACCTCAGAGAAGATCAGCTCCACAATTTTCCATGGCCTCATTATAGTCAGGCATAAACATGTCCATGCTGAATATTATTAAAATACAAAGACAGAGGAATCACTTGCCTGGATTATAAACTTTTAGAAACACAGTACCCAATAAAAGCATGTAAGCCTGGACTAAGCCACATATAGGACATTAAAAAACCTCTTCCTGGGGGAAGGTGGAGGAGAAAGGAGCTCCAGGACTCAAGTCTTTCCAACAAAACAACTATTAAACAGCCAGGAACTGTCTGAAACAACTGTTTCAGGGGCCAGAAGAACACTGAACAGCATCCAGGGATGAGCCGAATTAAGAGGATGATAAACCACAGTGAAGAAGAGTGAGTTGCCTGTCCCTCACTCTCACGACAGGCGCCTTAGGGTCCAGTCCTGGCTAGCTGCTGGTGGCAGTAAAGGACATAAAAATCCTCTTCCCCAAGAACAGAGGTAGTCACGGCTGATCACTGATCATGGTTCTTGATTACAGAATTCGGACCACTGTGTTACTGTTTTAACATGCTCTAGGCAAAGGTGGTGATAGCCATTTAAAGTCTCAGTGCTTCCTCAGGGCAGCAGGGAACAGTCAGCAGAAGGGCTGCATATGCTGGGCAGGCCAGGAAAGCTCAGCACTGGGGAGTTGTCAAAGAAGCTTTTGGCGTCCTTCCTCATCCCCTCCACAGGGCACTTTGGAGCAGCTGTGCACACCCCCACCCCCACCCTACCCCCCACTTCATGGGACCCTGATCCTCTTTTGGCTGGGAAATACTGACTTGGGAAAGTCCTCTCCCGGCAACCCTCCTCCTATAATTTGCCCCCCAGGCAAAAGCAGCTAGAGAGGATGAATGGAGAGCAGAGATTGATAGGAGGCAAAACAAAAACAAACAGAACAGACCAAGATTCCAGGAGAAGGAACAGAGGAATTCTGTTCCTCTGCAATTCCTGCAGGTGAAGCAATTGCACAAGAAGTACAATCTTAAAAACTGCACTATACACGCACAGGGAAAGCATGAGATGAAGAGGAGCTGAAACAATCTGATCAGTTAACCACAGGCTACTCTGAAGATCTAGAATAAGATAAACCAATAGTCAAATAAGAGCCTAGAAATTCTAGCTAGAGAAATTAGGCAAGAAAAAGAAAGTACATCCAAATCGGAAAGGAAGAAGTTCAACTTTCACTATTTGTAGATGACATGATCCTATACTGAAAGTCCCAAAAAAATCTAAAACAAAGCTACGAGAGCTAATAAACAACTTCAGTAAAGTGGTGGGATACAAGATCAACTTGCAAAAATCAGCAGTGTTTCTATATACCAGTAATGAGCTATCTGAGGAGGAAATCAAGAAAAAGAAATCCATTTACAATAGCAATTAAAAGAATCAAATATCCAAGAATAAATTTAACAAAGGATGCCAAGGACTTGTACGCAGAAAACTACAAAACATTACTAAAAGACACTGAAGACCTAAACAAATGTTAGGACATTCTGTGTTCATGAATTGGAACGCTAAATATTGTTAAGATGTCAATTCTACACCCAGGGGAGTAAATCTCCCTGGCAACGTGGAACATGACTCCCGAGGAGGAATCTAGACCCAGCATTGCGGGATGGAGAACATCTTCTCGACCAAAAGGGGGATGTGAAATGAAATGAAATAGGTTTCAGTGGCTGAGAGATTCCAAAAGGAGGCGAGAAGTCACTCTGGTGGGCACTCTTACGCACAATATAAACGATGCTTTTTAGTTTCTAATGAATTGGAATAGCTAGCAGTAAATACCTGCAACTATCAAATTATAACCCAGAACCCCTGCATATTGAAGATGACTGTATAAAAATGTAGCTTATGAGGGGTGACAATGTGATTGGGAAAGCCATATGGACCACACTCCCCTTTGTCCAGTGTATGGATAGATGAGCAGAAAAAAGGCACACAGTGTTCTTTTTTCACTTTAATTGTTCTTTTTCACTTTAATTCTTATTCTTATTATTTGTGTGTGGGGTAATGAAAATGTTCAAAAATTAATTTTGGTGATGAACACAACTATATAATGATACTGTGAACAAACGAATGTACACTTTGTATGACTGCATGGTATGTGACTATATCTCAATAAAATTGAATTTAAAAAAAAAAAGATGTCAATTCTATCCAAAATGATTTACAGATTCAATGCAAGTCCCCATCAAAAAGTCCAGCAGCCTACTGTGCAGAAATGGAAAAGCCAATTATCACATTTATTTGCAAGGTAAGAGGCTCTGAATAGCCAAAAATATCCTGGAAAAGAAGAATGAAGTTGAAAGACACAACTCTGACTTAAAGATATTTCAAAGCTAGCAGTGGTCAAAACAGCATGGTACTGGCATAAGGATGGATATACTGACCGAATGGAATCAAACTGAGATTTCAGAAATAGACCCTCACATCTACAGTCAACTGATTTTGGAGAAGTCTGTGGTCTACTCAACTGGGAAAGAATAGCCTCTTCAACAACTAGTGCTGGGAGAACGGGATATCCAAATGCCAAAGAATGAAAAGGACACTTATCTCATGTCATACACAAAAATTAACTCAAAATGGATCAAAGACCTAAATATAAGAACCAGGACTACAAAACTCCTAGAAGAAAACATAAAGAAACAGCTTAAGATCTTGTGATAGGCAATGGTTTCTTAGAATTTACATCCAAAGCACAAACAATGAAAGAAAAAATAGATAAATGGGACCACCTCAAAATTAAAAACTCTCATGCATCAAAGGATTTTGTCATGAAAGTGAAAAGACAACATACTCAATGGGAGAAAATATCTGGAAACCACATATCCAATAAAGGTTTAATATCCAGAATACATAAAGAAATCCTACAACTCAACAATAAAAAGACAAATAATGCAATTTAAAACTGGGCAAAAGATTAGAATAGACATTTCTCCAAAGGGTTATAAATGAGGAGGGAGCATTTTAAGAAGAGGAAACTGTGGCTTAGCAGAGCACAGTTTAAATGGCTCTCCATACCAAAAGCATAAAATATACTTTAAAATTCACTCCCCTCAAAAAAAAAAAATCTTTACTACAAATACTTAACCGAATCAACACTCAATTATAGCACTCTCTTGAAATTAATAGTGATTTCTGCCTTATCTTACTGTTCTACTGTAACCGTTACAAACTGATTTCAGTCTATTAGGAATTTTATGGAATATTATAAAAGGAAGGCAGAACCTCTGGTACATTCCTACAGCAATTTGTAAAGGTTGTGAAGCATCCATTTCTATGGGTGAGTGGTTTCACCTTTTTACAAAGAAGCAAAAGTGCAGTTTTAGAAGTAAGTGACCGCTGAATTTCATGATAAATAAACCTCTCTTAAGACAGAAGCCCCAGCTCCCCAGCTTACTACTCCAACAAAACGAGGCTCCAGGGCTGCCCTCTACACTCACCTCTAGACATATGTGGTTTGTTTTTCTCAATCTTCCTGCTTCCAAATGCTCCTGTAGTTTCTTCTCCACGCACAACCAGAGGGATCCTTTTGAAACATCAGTGCACCACACTCCTTTGCCCCAAACCCTTGATGCCATCCCAGTTGACAGAGCTCACAGGAAAGACCCTCTCGCTCATGCACTCCTCCTACTCTGGCCTCCCTGCCATCCTAAGCAGGTGTGCTGGTTTGAATCTGTTACATACCCCATAAAAGACTATGTTCTTGTGATCCACTTTTGTGGGGGCAGACCTATTGTTGGGGGGGATCTTTTGATTAGATTATTTCCATGGAGATGTGATCCCGCCCATTCAAGGTGGGTTTCAGTTTACTGGCGTCTTTAAGAGAGCTCAGGGACAGAGAGAGAGAGCTCAGAGTTGAGAAACCCATACGCTTAAAGATGCAGACAGAAAGGCATTTGGAGATGCTAAGCTAAGAGATGAAGCTCAGAGTTTGCCCTGGAGAAGCTAAGTGAGAACCCACAGACACTAAGAAAGAAAGCCACCGGAATCAGAAGCTGAAAGCAATGCAACCCGGGAGCAAAGGCTGACGCCAACAACATGCCTTCCCAGCTGAGAGAGGTGTTCCAGATGCCATCGGCTGTTCTTCAGCGAAGGCATTCTATCGATGACACTTTTATGGCCTTAGAACTGTAAATTTGTAACCTAACAAATCCCCTTTATAAAAGTCAATCAATTTCTGGTATACTGCACTCTGGCAGCTTTAGCAAACCACAACAGCAGGTCACGCACAGCCCACTTCCAAGCCTTTGCACTCCCCATTCCCTCTGCCTGAATCCATCTGTTCTAGTTTGCTAATGCTGCCAGGATGCAAAACACCAGAAATGGATTGGCTTTTATAAAAAGGGGGTTTATTTGGTTACACAGTTACAGTCTTAAGGCCATAAAGTGTCCAAGGTAATGCATCAGTAATCGGGTACCTTCACTGGAGGATGGCCAATGGTGTCCAGAAAACCTCTGTTAGCTGGGAAGGCACGTGGCTGGCATCTGCTCCAGAGTTCTGGTTTCAAAATGGCTTTCTCCCAGGATGTTCCTCTCTAGGCTTCAGTTTCTCTCCAAAATGTCACTCTCAGTTGCTCTTGGGGCATCTGTCCTCTCTTAGCTTCTCTGGAGCAAAAGTCTGCTTTCAAAGGCCATCTCCAAAAGGTCTCTTTAAGCTGAAGCTCCTCTCTCAGTTCCAGTGCATTCTTCAAAGTGTTCCTCTTGGCTGTAGCAAGCTTGCTCCTTCTGCTGAGCTTATATAGTGCTCAAGTAAACTAATCAAGGCCCACGCTGAATGGGCAGGGCCACACCTCCAAGGAAATTATCCAATCAGAGTTATCACCCACAGTTGGGTGGGGCGCATTTCCATGGAAACAACGAATCCAAACGTTCCATCTTAATCCCCACAAGATTGCATCAAAGAATATGGATTTTTCTGGGAGACATAATACATTCAAACCAACACACCATCCTTCCTCAGATAGACAGGTCCACTGTCACACTCTCTCCTCAGGACCAGCACCCTCCACCCCCTTGATCACTTTCCTTTCCCTTATCAGGCCGTATTTCTTCAAAGAACCTAGTGCCTGATGCTCTCCCATAGAAAAGTGACAATGTCACAAGAGCAGGAGCTTCGGTGTGCTCACTCTTCTAGAACAGAGCCTGCCACACAGCAGGCATGCAGATTTTTCTAAAAAATTAACCATTAAACAATATTTTTAAGTTACATGTGTATCATCTGCGACATTTTAATACTCATCTTACACTAATAAAAACAACCAGAATTCTAAAGTATTAGAGAATAAATCCATAAACACCAAAAAGCAAACAGGCATTCCTCAAGTGGTAAAAATTAGTAAGACTGAACTCATCTTTCTCCCTTAAATAAACCACATCATTAAAAACATAAGTAAGTTCTCTATTGTCTTTCGTATCAGTGTTCCTGTTGAAAGAAGGCAAAGATATGTTAACATTCAGGAAAGGGAAAGAAGAACCTACAGTATTTTCCTATGATACAAGATTTTTAAAATGAAAAAGCTGTAAAAATAAACGCGAAACATCAAAGAAAATAACTTGATACTGATTTCTTTATCCCTGCAGAGGTTCACTGAGAGAAAAGAAAACACTTCAGGGTTAACCGTCAGGACTTGACCAAGAACGTTAGCATTACATTCCTGAGTGAATGCTGAAAGATCTTTTTCAGCCAGGGAAAAGTTCTGCTGTGATGGAACCATTACAAATTTCATACCGTAATAACATGGTATTATAAGCTTGGTCAAATGATAAGCTTTTTCTGAGGGTTGGGATAGTCCACAGCCCTCTCAAACAAAGACCTTTCTGTCCTAGATTTCCTAGAAGTCAATAAGCTAAAAATCACATCCTGCTGAGAATCCACTTGTAGACACAGAAGACCTAGCCTTCTGCAGCCTTCGCCAGCTTCCCCACAGCCCCGAGCAGCCAACGTGACATGACAGCACGGACACCAACACCACCCTGCATCCAATCTGAGCATCTCTGTGTTCTGACTCCTTTTATTTTAGACTTATGGGAGAGTTGTAAAGACAGTACAGAGAGATTTCCCAGTCTTCACCCTGTGTCCTCTAGTATTAGCATCTTTCCTAAATAGGGAACACACATCAAAACTAAGAAATTAACACTGGTGCTACACTATTAGCTGACTACAGAATTTATCCTGATTTCGCCCATTTTCCCACTAATGTCCTTTGCTCCTCCAGGGAGCGACACTGCATTTAGGCGTCGTGTGTCCTTAGTCTCATCAGTCTGTGACAGTTCCTCACGACTTTAACACTTTTGAAGAATACTGGTCAGATGTCTTGTATAATGCTCCTCAGTTTGGTCTTGTTTGGTGTCTTCTCATGATTAGAATGAAGTTAAGGATTTGGGGGAAGAATACCACAGAAGTCAAGCACTCCTCTCATCTTATCACATCAGGGAGTGCCTGATACCAACAGGACTTGTGACTGGTAAGGCAGAAGTGGTATCTGCCATGGTTTTCCACTGTAATTTCACTACTTCCCCCATTCCCCACCCCATCCCTTAGAAATGAGTCACTAAGTCCATGCCACACTCAAGAGGAGGGAAGTGAAGCTCCACCTCTAGACGGGAAGGACAGCAAAGAATTTGTGGACATTATGTTAAAACCACTAGAGCAATTACTAAGTGCTTTTTAACTACTTATTGTTTTGGTGCAATTTGTTTGATAAACAAATGTGGAGTTATTGTTCATGGCAACTAATAAAAGCTGAGGCTTGAGAAAGATTTACAACCAGACCACGTAACAGACGTTTGTCAGACTGTCAACTGCAGAGACCAAAAGTTATTTGAAAATATCATGTAGTTTTAACTTTCATGTGTGTCAGTTTAATCACTGGCCACAAGCTCCTTGTTTGCAACATGTTGTCTAATAACAGCTTCTTTCCCTGTTGTTAATCAGGATTTACTGCGGGCTTGAGGCTGCCACTCCCTTTTGCTGACTTTGATTTGGCTACTACAACTCATTGTGATTAAAATGATTTAGCGGAAGGAAGAAAGGAAAAGAAAAAACAATACTAAAGCATCAGCCTATTACACATATGATTAAGAGAACAGATGAGTGCCAAGTCTGGTTTCTTCTAACCAATGTGACTATAAGTTATTCGCTGGAAAGACCAAAGTCAAAACTCCCATTCTTATCCATTACTCAGGCTTAACAGGGAGATGCTAATTAATAAAAACATAACTTTAGTTTCAATGCAGTTCTACAACATCACTGGATTGCAATGTTAAGAGTATAAATCGCAATGATGGCTCCTAAACATTAGCAAGTATAGGAACCGCCTAAGAAGCCTAAAAACAGTGCAGACTGTTGGACTCTACCCACAAAAGTTCTAGTTCTGGGTTTGGGGCCTGAAAATTTGCTCTTCAACAAGCACCTCAAGTGATCCTCTTGTAGATGGTCCCCATTTGAGAAACTCCACAACCTGGTGTAAGACTCAAGAGCAGTCCTAATACTGGAAGTACACAAACACACACAGACACAGACACAGACACAATTTTCCTAATGAAAAAGTTTACATGTCATTCAAGTCTGAGAAACACTGATTTACAGCATACTTCTAAGTCTTACACAAGTTTAGCTCCAATTTTGTTTCTTCCTGTCCCAAACAACAGTTGAGCCAAATAATACTGCTTACCATCCTTTCATTCTTGCCTTTGTTCCCACAAATTCGTCAATTTTCAGATGCCAGTGTTATCAGTTCAATAAAGATTAAATACTGGAATTAAAAACCTTCAAAAACAGCTCTGCTGTTTCTATCCCTTAACCTCCTTAAAATGGGAAAGGGAAAAATAAAAAAATAAAAAATGAAACGAGAAAGGATACCATCCTGATTGTTCAGAATAGTCCAGAAATCCAGTCCCATTAAGAGAAGGGAAGGGGTAGGCCCAGACAATCAAAAACTTCTCCGCACTGTCCCCCTAAGTCACCTCACCTGGCTCCAACTGTTCCACAGTCTCTCCAGACTTTCCACAGCTCATACCACTTTGTCCTGGTCTATTGTTGATTTATTGTTTATTATATTAAGTAACGAGGTCTTTTCACAGTCTGTTTTCACATATTGACAGTAAGTTCATACAGCTCAAGAATTGTTTTATTACCTCAGAACAGCTTGTATAGTGCTTTGACTACTGATGTGCACTTTGAAGGGTGGGTTATCAGTTCTATTAGAGGAGTGGGGGTGATGCCATCTGGCAATCTTTTCTTTCAACTATTTGTAAAATGCTACTCAGCTATATCTTAAGATAAGAAATGATATATCTATCTTACTCCCTGCTTAAGTTTTAAAAAGCTTTTTTGCTGTCAACTAAACACAGTGACTTAAATATCCCTATTGATCTTCCAATAAGAAAGGTGATTAATATACTCTTACCAAACTTTAATACTAGCAAGAAGTCTCCCTCACAGTCACACGACACCTTTTATTGCATCTGATACACTAAATAGTGGAACCATTTTAAAGATGTTTATGTACCAATTTAGAAATGTTTTGTTTTGCTAGAAAAATAATTCAGACCAAAAGCAACTAAGCATCTACATTTTAGGTCAATTTTTATTTGTTCAGTCAAGACAGTCTTCTCTAAATTGTAAAAGAACAGGGATTTCTTTTAACACCACGATGTTACTTAATCATGTTCAAGTATTGGTATACAGATCAAAAATCTACTCAGAAAAGAATGAAGTTGTGAGGCATGCAACGAGGTCAACGAACCTTGAGGACATTATGTAATAAGCCAGAAGCAAAGGACTAATGTATAGCCTAATATGAACTAATGATAATGAGCAAACTCTTGAGAGTTAAACTCAAAAGCACAGATTATCAGGAGAAAGAAAGGCAGAGATTGGGCAATTGATGCTTAAAGAGTACAGAATATTCAAAAGGTTGATTGTAAACATTTGGAAATGAATAGCATAATACTGTGTGGTGGTAGCACAATACTGTAAGCGTAACTAACAAAGCTAAGTGTGAGTATGGTTGAAAGAGGAAGGCTACAGTATGTCACTAGAAGGAAAGGTCGAGGATAAAAACTGGGACTGTATAACTTAGCAAAACCTAGAAGTGGACAATGATGGCAGTTAATTGCATAAATACAAGTGAGTTCTTGTAAGAACCAGAACAAACATATGTCATTATCACAAGGTGTTAATAATAGGGTGTTATATGGGAAAAATCCAATTAATGTAAACTAAGGTCTACAGTTAACAGTAACACTGTAATATTCTTTCATTAACTGTAACATAGGCAATATACCAAAGCTAAATGTCAATAACAGGGATTTAAGGCACACGGGATTTTTTCCTTTGGAAGAAATGAGAATGTTTTCACACAGACTGTAGTGGTGAATGCCTACTATGTTATTATACCAAGAGTAATTGATTGTACACTTTGGATAGATTGCATAGTGTATGAATAAAACTGTTTTTTTTTTTTGTTAAAATCTTTACAGAGCTCCTAGGGAATGACTTCTGAATGGCTTAGTTTTTCAGATACTTAAGGACTCCTCCCAATATCCCTACTGTTTTGTGAATATGTACTCTGCACCAAGCACTAGCTAAGTGCTTTAAATGCATCATCCCAATTGATCCTCAAAATGATCACAAGAGGTAGATAATTTCCAACCTTAACCCATTTTTAAGGAAAATAAGGTTCAGAGAAGTTAGGCACCTTGCTGCCCAAGATCACACTACCGGTCAAGCATGAAGCTCAATGAAGAACTGTGATTCACGGCAGGCCTCACCACTCCCTCGTCTCCCTTCCATGTTTTGGCCACGTGGTGTCGTCTTTCTCTACTCCCGCCCTTGCTCACTCCAATCCAGGCACCTTGGTATTCCTTAAACACACTATTACAATCCTCATCACTGTCTATCTCTCTGCACACTGCCCTAGCCCCATTAGAATATAAAAGAGCAGGGCCTTTGCTTCCTTCACTGCTGTACCCCCAACTAGAACAGTTCTGGTCAATAGCAGATGTCCAAAATTTGTATGAAAAATTAATGAATGTACGGATTGCATAAAAGAATGTTCTTGTTCATGGGAAATGTATATGTGAATTATATTGTTTTTTCAAGGATGTGTGCAGCTTGCTCTCATATGTTCAGAAGACAGAGAAATAGATGACGGATGATAGGGAGGGGAGGGAGGGAAAGAAAGAAAGAAATGGTAGTGTGACAGGATGTTAAAGGTGGTGGATTGGGGCATTGGGGGAGGGGGGTCAGGGTATGCTGGAGTTCTATGTATGGGGTTTGTACCGTCTTTGCAACTGTTCCTGTAAGTTTGAATTTATCTCAAAATAAAATTTCTTTAAAAAAAAAAAAAGTAATGTCCTGATGTAGCTTTTGGGTAATGGTATCACCTTCATCCTGGACTTTTCATAGTGTGACGCTGTAAGGCCAAAATGTAAGATTTAAGATGCTCTTTCCCTTGAGAAGCTGTTGAGGAATAATTTGATCTCATGAATAAAGAGAATTTTTGTCCTACAAAGCAAACAAACAAACAAACAAACAAAATTAATGAATGTGATGTGACTACTCTAACCAATTTGTTGGAAGTCTTTCTAATTTCTAGGGTTCAATACCCTAATTTCTTAAACAGATAATAAGAGGACATTCAGGGCATTTTCTCTAACTGTAAACAATGAAATTTAAGCTGTGAAACTAAGGCTGCATAGAGGATGGTTTCAGAAGACTTCAATGTAAATGGTGGAGTAAGGATCTCCAAAAATTCTCTTCTCTATAAAAGCAACAATGACACTGGCAAAATGTTTATAATCAACCTTTTCAGGACTCTGGATATTAAGGTGTGCAGCAATCTGGGGAGCATTTATTCAAGAAAAGCAGCTGAATCTTGGTAAGAACAGTGAGCTCTCTGTGTTTTAAATTGCCCTATTTCTATCCCCTGCTTTCCAATTCTGAGTAGCTTTGAAAACCAGCAGCCTGCAATCACAGTGAAAATCAGCACCCTGGAAGCCACTGGAGGGGGCAGGATGGGGCTGAAGGTCCTGCAAAGCTCCATTTCCAAAAGGGTCATTATCTGACCTGCCAAGTGGTTCCATGGAAGACCTCACTTGCATGGCTGCCTTTATTTGATCTGATTAGAGAATACAAACAGCCTCTTCCTGGGGGTGTTTGGCAAAAACAGAGACAATGTAGGGCAAAAAATCAGACTAACCAAAAAGCTTAAAAGGAAAAACTGGGGAATGAGATATCCATAAGGGACTCAAAAAAGCTTCCGTAAGTCCCTAGGAATCTAAAAGGCCATGCACATAAATAGGCCCAAAAAAGCTTTAAACTTGTTCCTCTGGCTGACCTTGAGGCTCTGCGCAAGAAGGAAGTGAAAGCTAAGGTAGAGTAACAAACTGCCTGGCTGTGTTGAAGATGTGTCCCAATAGGCACAAAGAATCCCTCACTAAAGACTGGCAGACATACTAGTTGCAAGCACCTAAGGAAACCTCTGTACTATCATTAACTGACCACCAACAAACCAAGAAGAGACGTCAATGGCCACACACAAAAAAGAACAGACTTTACAGAATTAGTTCAGAAAAGTTACTAACAACAACAACAAACACCAAAAAGAAACCCTGTTGAGGGGAAAGAATCTAATTTCCACAGTTGTCACATAATATTATTTAAAAGTCCAGTTTCCAACAAAAAATTATGAGAGCTGTAAAGAAACAAGAAAGTATAGCCAATATACCAGGGGAAAAGCAGGTAATAAAGAAATGGAAATCATAAAAGGAATTAAAAAGAAATTCTAGAACTGAAAAGTACAATAACTGAAATGAAAAATCGGCATTAGATTTTAGCAGGCAGAAGAAAGAATCAGTGAACCCAAAGATAGGTCAAGTGAGATTATCCAGTCTGAGGAAGAGAAAGAAAGAAGAATGAAGAAAAATGCACAGGAACTCAGATCATACACATAATGGAAATACCAGAAGAGAGGAGAAAGGGGCAGAAAGAATTATTGAAGAAATAATGGCTGAAAACGTCCCAAGTTTGATGAAAAACAATCTACACATCCATGAAGCTCAATAAACTCCAAGTAGAATAAAATCAAAGAGATCTACACCCAGACACATCATAACCAAACTATCGAAATCCAAAAGACAAAGAGAAACTTGGAAAGCAGCGAGAGAAGCGACTGACTCATCACATACAAGGTATCCTAAAAAAGATCAAGGATCACAAACCATGGAGGCCAGAAGGCTTCTATTCAAAATGCTGAAAGATAAAGGCTGTCATCCAAGAAAGTATAAATTTGTTTTGTTTGTATCATTTTTTTTTCCCAATCTGATTTAAAAGACAACTACATAAAGCAATAATTATAAATCTGTATTGACGGGCATACGATGTATAAGGATTGGTATGACAATAACAGTACCAAGGAGGGGAGAGGGAATAGAAGCAAACGTTTTGTACGCTACTTTTATTAAGTAGGTATTAATATGAACTAGATTGCTATAAATTAAAATGCTAGTTGTAATCCCCAGGGCAGCTACCAAGACAATAACTACAAAATATTTAGTAAAAGAAACAGTATACTAAAAAATATCTACTTAATATAAAAGAAGGCAATAATGGAGGAATAGAGGAACAAAAAAGGTATAACAAATAGAAAACAAATAGCAAAACAGCAGATATAAATATCCTCTCAATCATTAACTCTAAATGCATTAAAACATTCAAATTAAAAGGCAGAATTGTCAGAGTGGATTTTTTTTTTAAAAAATGATCCAACTACATACTGTCTACAACAGAAACACTTTAGATTCAAAGACACAAATAGGTTGTAAATAAAAGGATGGAAAAAGATATACCATGCAAATGGTAACCCAGTTGGAGTGGCTATACTAATATCAAACAAAATAGACATTACGACAAGATATATAGAACAATAGTGCAAATGTGGAAAAACGATAAAAATTGGTGGATCTGGTTTTCAGGATGGGGGGGATGTTGGAGTTCTCTGCATGAGTTTTGTATTATTTTTTTCCAACTGTCCTGTAAGTTTGAAATTATCTCAAAATTAAAAGTTCAAGGAAAAAGGAAAACCAAAAATAGATTTTAAGACTAACCTGTTTTACTAGAGATAAAAAAGGACATTTTATAATGATATAAGGGTCCATCCATCAAGATGTTAACAATTATAAACATACATTCTCTTCAACACAGAGCCCAAAAACACATGAAGCAAAAACTGACAAAATAGAAAGGAGAAATATATAATTGGACAGTAAGAGTAGAAGACTTCAATATTCCACTTTCATTAATGAATAGAACACTCAGATGGAAGATCAACAAAGAAATTAAAGACTTTGTCAACATTAGAAACCAACCAGATGTAACAGGTAACTAGAGAACACTCTGCCCAATGAATACACAATTCTTCCCAAGTGCAGATGAAACATTCTCCAAGGTAGACCATGTTAGGCCATAAAAACGCCTCAATAAATTTAAAAGAACTGAAATCATCTGAAGTATGTTCTACAGCCAAAAAGGAATGAAACTGGAAATAAAAAATATAATGGTTGATTTTAGACTGCTGTGCCTGTCATAGGTTCACCTTCTCTAATTTCTCACTTTTCCCTTGTCCCCTTCCCAATGACTACTGATAACATCCTTACATAGTAGCCCTTTTGGAGGGTGTGAATTCGCCACTTCTAATGTATTAGAAGCTTGGAAACTGAACCTCCAAACTTGCAGAATGAAAGAATATGGCTCAGAGTAAGACCCGAAGGGTTCTGCCTTGAAGTAAAACACAGCATTAGCACTCAGGCTTTGGAAGATACCTTCTAGTCATTTGGGGGCCTGCCTAGTTCTCAGAAAGGTAAGGTCAATGGACAGCCTAAAAGAACATCTTGTTCTAAACTCCAATTTCCCTTGACGACATGTTGGTTCATAAAAAAAGCATCATTGATCCTACCTTTCCCTGTACTTTTATATTTAAAATCAGTATCACAAGGTTTCACACTTGTAACTGTTCTCCAACTGTTTCACGAACATATGTCATTGTCTCCCCACCTCTAGACTGAAGTACTTGAGGGAGAAAAAGAAGGCCATTCATATTACATTCTTCTTTTGCATTTTCCCACAAGTCCAGAGCGCAGAGCTGGGTTGATCCCTTGACAAAAACTCATTGGTTTACTCAAGCATCCCAACTGGTGTCTTGGTATACAGGTGTTTCCTGAACAGGTTGCAAGTCTGCCAAGACAACAGTTCCTTCAGGTGGTTAGGGTTTGGGACAGTAGGAGCCTTTGGGCAGTTGCCCCAGTGTGTTTGAGTTCCATGATAAGAAAAAATGTTGGGAAGTGTTGGGTTAAAGGACTGATCAGAAACAGTGCTGAACAGAACCGGAAATAGCCTGAATGTCCATTTAAAAGATGAATCTCTTTATGTACAAAGGGAAAATTTTCCAAGGTCTTTAAGTGAAAATCAGCAAGATAACAGATAATATGTATAACATGCTAACATCTGTGTAAAAGGGAGGGAGAAATACCACTTTATTTCCTCATACATGCATAAGATACCTGTGGAAGTATACAACATGGTGGCTGCCTCATGAGGGGAACTCCAAGGATGGAGACAAGTGGGGAGACTTCTCCCTGTAAACCTGAGTACTTTTGAATTTTAAACCATATGTCAACATTAGCTATTAAAAAGACAAAAGTTGCTGAATTCATCTATGCCTATATCCAAATTTTATTAGAAATTATTATTTTCTATCCCACTTTGATTACTAGTCAAACATTTAGATAAAATTTTAAAAAGCGCTGGGTGCTGGTTTCCCAGCTGCATTTAATTTGTAAATATTCACATATATTTATGATCTGTGTACTTATCCACAGGGAATTATACTTCAATAAACAGTTAAAATTAAAATGAATAGATTACTTGGGTCTACTTTCTTTTTACCCCTCTTATTAAAAGGGTAGTATAATATATCATATATTTGCCTAAATAAAACAAATTGCTGTTTCAAGTTTTCCAGTAATATTCCTCAAAAAAAATCCAATGTGTCAAGGGAGAATGAGGCTTGAACAGCACCTCCCACTTCTTTTCCATCAGTACTGAACAGTCACAACATCCACTGTCATTTTTGTTGCCATGTCTTCTGCAGTAGGAATCTCAATGAATCTTTATGAACATTAATAAAAATGGCAAGTGGCCTTACGGTTTACCATATTGCAAGCACATTTTCCATTATGATAATGAGTCTTTAAAGCCATTTACTGAAAATACCAAGATCGTAAAAGACAAAGAAAGAGGCTGCGGAAATGCCCCAGATTAAAGGAGACTAAGAGATTTAACAATCAAATATAACACATGACCCTAGACTGGATTCTGTAATGGAAGAAGAAAAACTATTACATAGCACTATACTGGGTCAACTGAGGAAATTAAAATATAAATGGCAGACTGAAGTACCCAGGTTAAATTTAGACTGAAGTACCCAAGTTAAATTTACTCAAGCTGATAACTGCCCTGTGATTACAGAAGAGAATTTCCTTATTCTTACTCAAAGCATAGTGAAGTTATTTAAAGTAAAGGGCCCTGCCCTAGGTAAACTACTCATAAGCAGTCGGGAATATGTATATGTCTGTGTGTAAAGGGAAGGAGGGGTAATGCCCAGAAGCACAAGCAAATGGTAATGCAAGCAGGGTAAAATGTTAACAATAGGTGAATCTAAGTAAAAGGTATAGGGAGTTCTTTGTACTGGTTTTTTTGTTTTTGTTTTTTTTTTCGTAACTTGTCTGTGAGCTTGAAATTATTTCCAAATTAAGATTTCTGAAGGCCATTTATTAATAAATAACCATCAGTCATACTCAAAACAAGTTTGAAAACGAATATGGGTTTTGATTTTGACAGTTGTTTCTCACAAGTCTTTTTAATTATATAAATATTACCCCAAGGCATTATTTCTACTCGCAAAAAAATTTATACCTCTGGCTAGGCTTATAATGGAGCTAAATAAGTACCTTTCAAAGCCTGAAGCTAGCATAATTATCTTTAATATAAAACTCCACCTCAATAATTTCTCATAATGTGAGCCTTAATTGAGAAACTAGATTTACAGGAAGTTTAATAAAAGTTCCTTATCCACGGGAAGGATTAATTTCGCCTAAGCAGTGAACATAATGATAAATCCTAATAACAACTTAAAGGCACTTAAAATCCTGGGAAACACACACACACACACACACAATGAAATCAAAGGTCAAAACTTTAAACTTACAGAAAAATATGAGAATTTTTGTGACACAAAGAAGGGAAGGATTTCTTAAATAAGACAGAAAGAACATACACTATATAGGAAATAAATGACAGACTACACTTAAATTCACAATTTCCATATAATAAAAAAATACCACAATTAAAGTGAAAAGACAAGCCACGTACAGGAAAAAGATATCCGGTGGGTCCAATAAAGCATGCCAATGAAAACATAAGACAGACAATTTTGCAACAGAAAAATGGGCCAAGAATATAACCAGGCAACTCACAGAAGGGAAAAAGAGAACTCTCAGAAACAGCTGGTGGAGTGCAATTCGGCAGTATCAAGTCAAAGCTCTGTCATTACGAGGGATTTAAAGCAATGAAAAGAAGCAGGGACACTCAAGCAGACCGCCCACACTCTGCTGTCACAGTACAAACTGGCCCAGCTCCCTGTGCAGGGAGGTGGGGAGCTGCCCAGAGAGGAAGCGTCCTCATCAACCGCATCCCCTTAGCTGATAAGGTCATTTACTGGAAGCACCAAGCCTAAGAGGGGGCGGCTCCAAGCTTCCAGACAGCCTGATTGCCGGCACCAGTGCTTGGGGCTTAGAGACTACAGGGATTACCGTCCTACTAGGGTAAAACTAGCCTGAGAACATCCTCCAATCCCTGCAGACCCGGGACAGAACTATGTTAAGAAAAGCTCTAAAGCTATACAAAGATATAGATAAAACTCAAGATACCATCTCTACTAGTGTCTATCTAGCAGTATGCACGTAAGTTATTACAAAACGACTATTACTGAATTAAGGATGGGGATAATGCAGAGATACGGCCAGCTGTATCCTGTTTAAGACTGCATGAGTTTCCCAAACAGCTTTCCTTGCTGGCATTTTCACATTAAAAAAAAAAAAAAAATCTGTGACAACAAAAAAAACCCCTAGACCCAGTGAGCAACCTCCTCTGTCCATGCAGGGCAGGGAGGAGGGGGCACGCAAAGAGTAGAGGGTTCACGCAGATCACATTTGGCATTTAAAATGTATCTGTAAATTTACAACTAAAAATTATATGAAGACCACTCCCTGAACACTTGAAAATGTCCATTTCCCTTAAAATTAAAACAAAAGAAATACAGTGATTAGAAGACACATTTAAAAGCAAATCTCTGGGGAAGGCAAGTACAGGCAAGAAGACTATTTCTTCACTCAAGTACTTCAGAAAATTAACTCAGAAAAAAAAAGCTACCATTTACATCAGAAAGTATATTTCTTTTTCTTGGGCTCCTCACAACTATCAGCGGTTTATCAATATAAACACAACACAACTTAAGTAATTTTTTTTGCAGCCTGACTGATACCAGATCCTACAACTGCAGGCAGTAGGTGGACATCTGCCAATAAAAACAGAAAAGTCAAAAGCAAACTCATATCCTCAGGAACTATGAGGGGAAAACGTCTACAAGTAGACTCCCTTTAAAAAGTCTCATTCCTCAGTCATGATAACTCAGAAGTTGCCTACCGTGGGTCCTGAAAGGGGCAACTGACACACCACAAACCACCTCTACCATAAACTTACAGAGTGCAGTAACTGTCTAAAATCTCAAGGTTTAAAACAAACACAAAGTCAGATCCTACTGGCTTTTACATCAATAAGCATTTTATAAATTCAAAACATCTAAGTGTCTAATCTGGGAGTCAACATGACAGATGAAAGGTTAGGCCTTGGAGAGAGCAGGGACAGGGAAAATACTTTACACTCTCATAAGTAATCAGCAGTCAGGTAAGAGAAACTTTCTGTATAATTATGAAAATATCCCTATGACATTCAGCAAACCATTTTTTGGGTCTCAAATGCCATGATTTATTAACTAAGGCATTAGGACAAAGTTGAAGGCAAGGAGGGTATAGCCTAAAAGCCAAGAGAAAGGTAATAAGGAGAATTCAAATAACAAAAAACAAAGCTAAGAATGTTTAATAACTTAATCCCAACTTTAAACCTTGCGGAGGATATTATGACTTGTTTCCTACGACTGCTTTAGAATTAATGACAAAAGGAACCATTTTCCCATAGTAAAAAAGCCTGTTCTCACCTCATAAGACCAGACACACTGCACACCTGCAAACCTCCGGACACATCTTCCCACCTCCACGTCCTCGTGGGTGGTGTACATTTCTCGGAGACATTTTCCAATGTGTGGCACCATCCTCCGAAGCACCTCCCGGCTCATGATCACACCAGGCCCACCCATGCAAAAATTCTCTCCGGGCTCAAGTGCCAGTTTCCCCATTTCTTCCGTGGTGCCCAGTCCTGTCTGCCCAAGAAAGAGAGGCTCGCTACTATTCAGACTCCTCAGGAAATTTTCCAGACGATCTCCTTTGATGTACACGTCATCGTCTGCTCTCATAAACCATTCGTATTTGTCCAGGTAGTGGTCATGCATGTACTTGAGCATCATAAAGGACTTCTTCTGGGGCGGGTATGAGTCGTCCACGCCCCGGAGCGGCACTATGGGGATTGGTATCGAGGTGTCTGAGCCCTCGCTGGAGAAGAATTCAACTCTCCCAGGAATTGTCTTGGACCATGTTCTAGAATTAAAAGAAGTATCAGTTAGAAAGCAGTGTATTTCAAGCTTCTTGTTTTCAGGAATTCACCTATCCACTCATTCAAAACCACTGTGTGTTCAAAAGAATGATCAAATAAAAAAAAAACTACTTGATCTGCTTGCTTCCTTCTTAACAGAAACTATAGGATACTGCAAAGTTCAAATTCAATTCCAAAAGAATCCCAATAATAAGGGTTGATGACGCATTAAACTATTCCCAGAATAATTAGGTTTTACTATGGCTAAAAATCAAATTGCCAGAGCACGTGGGTATTCAGGTTAATTTTGGATGTTCAAGTTAATTTTCTCATATTATCAACCCCCTTCCTACAAACTCCTCAGCTCTACAAACCAAACTAACAACAAAAACCAAATCATTCATTTGATAAATTTCCTCTCAACACTTGTCAAGTGCCTGTTACTCTGGAAGGCAAGGACAGAAAGCAGGGGTGACAAAAATATGTTTCCTGCCTCACGGAGCTGACATCACGAGACAGACATTTATCAAACAGTCACAGTAATGAACATATTATCATGAACTAAGACAAGTGCTCTAAAGAAAGGAGGACAGTCCTAAAAGAGCACAAAGGAAGCTAAGTAGACCAAGAGGGCAGAGAAGGGGTGAAAGCAAGGACCCAAAGGCAGACCCGGGGTACAGAGTACAGGGGGAACACCCTGGGGTGAGGATGGAGGTGGGAGCCGCAGGGCCTGGCAGACCCTGCCACTTAAGATCGGGCCCTTTCTGCTGTAAAAAACATGGGAAGCCACTAAGGGGACTGCAGCAGAGGTGGGTCGACTGGATGTGCACTTAAAATCCCCAGTGATGGAGGTCAGAGAGCTTGAAGGAAGCCAGTGGATGCGGGCACACCAGTTAGGAAACTGCTGCATAGGCCAGACAAGAATTTAAAAGGGAACCGCGAACCCCATTGGCAAAGGAAATATAGTGGTTAATCAGAAGGAAATAAAGGAAAGAATCATTCTCTGGAACAAGTGATTTACATCTATTAAGTTACATTTTTTTCCTAATACTTTCTTTATACTCCATACAAAGAACTGAAGTAGTTTAGCTGCAATGATTCATTTATACAGACTACTTCTAGAAAAAAACATATCATAGAGAATAACTGAAACAGTAAATTTAATCTTAATAAGATCAAAAAAAAAGAAAAAAAAAAGTTTCCAGATGCTGTTCTCCCCAATACACTTTTATTTTACTTAACAGTGATTTGAAGGGTCAATGAAAATCACACATAGCTTTAACAGAAAGTCTGAGGAGAAAAATATCTGAAAAGATATACACCAAACCACTGGGGAAGGGGTACAGAAGTAGGGAAATTGGGAAGGCCTGGGAAGGGGATAAATATGACTTTCACCTTTTATTCTATATATCTTTACATTGGGGAAATTTTTTATAAGCATGATATTACTTCTGTATTTTAAAAAGCAATTTACAATGAAGTACTTGGAAAATAAAATACTGACTTTTATATCTCTTCCTTACAAAATATAAAAAACGAATTCAAATTTATCTCATTCCAGCAGTAGAAAAATTCAATAAGCTACACTTTATGTCAAACATGCCTCTCAGAAGGACCAAGGTTTAAATATGTACTGTATTTCATCAAGTCTAAGACGCTGCACCACTATTTTATGTAATAAAAAGAAAGAAAAAGACACAGACAATTAATAATCATATGGTGCCACCAACTGTAAAATGCACTCTAATTTCTGAGAAGTTAAAATGTTAAAAAAAAAAAAAGAAAAAAAAAGTGAATTTCAGAACAGAGGTAACAAAGTACCCTTAGTGTTTTGTTATGTTTGTTGATAATGTTTTCCCTTAATGTCTACGAATTTAAAATAGGCCTATTTATTCATAGGCCACTAAAAAAACCCTTTAACAAGGAACCAAGAGACTAATTTGGCATACATGGAGCCCTGTGGTACTGCAGATAATGCACTAGGTAGTGCACGCTTCACTTCACAAAGGATATGCTCCTGAAAAAAGAATGTCAAATGAACACAGTAGGGGTGAGGGGACAATTATTAGAAACCAACCCCTGCCATAAAGGGACACATCCCTTTAAAAATACCATGTGTGACAACCTAGATGAACTCTTCCACACAGTAACATCCAGAGGAGCGACAACCCGCCAGCATTCCTCCAACCTTGGGAAGTGGCTGCAGGGTCAGTGATGACGAATTAGTACTTAGACAACCCCATTCAGGTCAAGGAGCCCCCGATTCCTCTTTCCTCACACAGGAAATGTTTTCTGTTTGGCACTCACGACAATTCTCTGAAAACGTTAAGTGACTTCAGTGCTTGGCACAAACAGAGGTCAGCAAATATGTTCAATGAACACTGCCCTGTTGTGTAAAATAAGTGACTGAAATAGGCTGTGTGTGCCGCAAAAAGGCAGAAATCACTTCTGTCTCTTATCTTTGAGAAAGTTCCTGGTGGGCTTCTCATCACTTCCCATATGCCACACCCATACCTTCCTTCTACACTCATACCATATGCACATGTAGAAAGAAACTGACTTAAGCCAGAACAAGAAAAAAATTACTAAGTGGTAGAACTCATATATATGGAATTGACATACACTACCACTTATGATTCTTCGGAAATATGATGTAGAACTAAATAACCTGTATTCTTACAATTGATTCTTAAAGGACAATGAATAAAATCCCCTTAAATTTACCTTATATCAAACTGCTTCTGAACTAAAACATGATTTTAATAAAACAGATTAAGATGACAGTAGTATGAAGGTACCCAACCCCAGCAGTCATTAAAATCTGAAAGCGCCATTGTGGGGACCCGGGGCCGGGTGGGCTCCCCCTCCATACTGAGAGTAGTTGCTGCAGGTAGCTGCCTACATGACCAGGTCAACAGATATCCTGGAGGAAAGAATGCTCAGATGGTATTGTAAACCACTTATCTTGTAAAGCATTGAAACTCCCCTCCCTTGATTTGAGATTCTGAGAACATATCTCCAGACCTCTGTGTCCTAAGATCCTGCTGAAACTCTGTTCTCACACCCTATGGAATGTCTCTGTCCTAAACCCTTATAAGCTGTCCCTTACACCCACACCCTTAAAGGGTGCTGACTTCCCGAACGGCTGCCACCAGGAAAAATTTTCTCCTGTTCCTAAGTCCCAATAAAACTCATGTCTGATTTTGTGCCTGGCACGTTCTTTGGTCTTGAGGCTGTGCCAACCTGAGCCCTTCAAGAGCTGGGTTGGAATGACCATATTATTTGGGAGCAGGGTAGTCACTATCTACTAAGGAAACATAATGGTTAAGAACAGTGGCTCTGGTATCAGGCTACCAGGATGAGACTCCTGTTTCTGCTTTGGGCAAGTTATTCTGTGCCTCAGTTTTCTTATCTGTAAACTGGGGATAAAAACAGCACCTGCCTTATGAGGTTGTTGCAAAGATTAAATGAGTTATTTATGTAAAGGGCTTAGAAGCATCCCTGGCAAATAGTAAACACTATTTAAATGCAACTTACTGTTAGGGAAGAAAAAACAAGTTAGTGAAAAGAAAAAGGGAGGGAGGAAGGAAAGTGTGGGCAAAATTTTGGAAAAGTCTCTAGATCACATACTGGAATTAAAGTATTATGGAAAAACAGCTTCTTATATTTCTGGCTAGAAACCCAACACTGTAACTATACTTTAGAATTCTATTTTGCTATCAATTTCAGACAACGTTAGGGGAAAGGTCTAATAAGAGTTTAATTTTTAAGAATGTTTTCATTTTAGACTGAGGAACCTACACATTAGGCTGAGGATCAAAATTCACTTTAGTCTGTCCCTGCTTCCTATGCACCCAACCAGAGTGAACACGGTGAAGGACGGCCCCAGCAGTTACAACCACCACAGAAACACTTAATGCCTAAAGTACAATTTGAAATGGTGAAATTTGTCCAAGAAGAGAAACCAATTAATTTTAAAAACAGCCAATCTAACCTCAAGCCATTCTAAAATGCCTCTCTGCAGTCGTATGGTGGCTCCACCCAATTATTATCTGTTCCTTTTTAGGTAACACAGGGAAAAACCTCATGCTGTCTTTTTCCATTCTAAAGGACTGGTGGTTTGAGGGAAATCTCTCAGTATGAATTTTTTGTAAACCCTTCAATCTGAAGATATTATGACCTTTTCAATTAGGATACCTTGAACTTAAATAGCTCACAAAGTTAACGAGTCCTAGAAGCCTAAGTCACACAATTCACCATCCTGGGGGAAAAGAGGGAATATATTAATAAGTTCAAAGAAATCAAGGAAATGCTGCTGAACAAGCATGCTGGCCCTCCTGCCGCAGAAAAGGATCAAGTTCCTTAATTTTCATAAGCAAACGCCAACTAAGCCATCAACACATTTGTTACCTGGAGCAGAGAGACCTTACTTAATTGAATCCAAACAGAACACTTGCAAAAGATCCTGACCAGAAAGCTCCATTTTCAATTGACTGATAACCAACTCTTGCTAAGGCTCAGATAAGACAACTGACATTTGAGAGCGCAAGACAATCTTCTCTTCCTCCAGGCTTCTACATGCTAACTCCATGCCAAGTTAAATCGCAGTTAAGGAATACAGCCAGGCCATATTAGCTTAGCTAAGGAATGTCTTCGCTGAGTTAGGATTTGATATCACCACTTGCATTTCTATTCAGTGACATTTTAAGAAAAACTATGTAAAATACATTTCTGTACAAAACTGCATGTGTATTATGACTGCCGTCCTGGGTAAATATTCATAGCACATGCATGAGTTTAAAAAACAGGCAACAGTAAGTACCTGTAACTAAGGAAGCAAAAGAGCACACACAAAAAAATCATAAATAAAAAATAACGTACAACTCTATCCCAAAGTGTTTACTATGGTTATTTATGGATGGGGCATTAAAGGGATTTAGTCTTCTTTGTTTTTAATACATTTTCTGCAACAGATAGGTGTACTGCATTTCGAGTTAGAAGGAATTTTTATCTAGGCTGGAAAAAGCTTTAAGCTTTGGCAACAGAATTTGGGGAGGGGGTGAAGAAAAATATTAATTTATCCAATGAACACAAACTAAAAGAAAAACTGGAGTGAGATTATGAGTATTTTTCCCTATTTTCCAAACATTAAGTTTTATAATAACTTTAATAATTAAAAACATAAGGAGATTTTGTGAGCTCCCCCAAATCACTATTATACATATTGTCTGTTGGTTACACGGAGCTGAGTTTGAAAGAACTCATGTGATAAAATAAACTCAGAGCTTGGGGAGTCAACGACTGAAGGAGAATAAAGTTTTCTCCCTGAATGACTGATAGAAAATAGAAATTAAATATATATATATATTTATATTCTGCTCTTCCACAGAAAAGATTTAAGACAACCTTAACCAAAATACGTCCAGGGCGGACAAAACATAAGCAAGAAAATGAGGCCAAAGGAAAACAAGAGTAAGAAAGCTGGCACAGGGAGTGAAGGAGTTAGTACTTCATCCCTCTGCCCTTGGCAAACACTGAATCCCCTGGGACACTCGGCGCCAACACAGATCAACTGGAGTCAGCCAACCTGCTGAAACCTATTTGCCATCACATGCCCTCTAGACCTCTACTTGTGCTAAGGTGGGCCCAAATTTAGCTCTAAGCTGTGCAGCAGGAGAAACAAGATGGTGCCACATTGTTTAGAGTTAAGTGTTCAATAACTTTTCCAGATACTAAGATGGGAGGGAAACTTCTCCCGCGGACCCCGGGCAAACGTAATGAGCTCCTTACAGGAAGCACAGCCTGACGGGGCAGCAGGCTTAGCCCATGAGTGCAGCTGCAACAGGCTGCTGGTCAGAGCACTTGGGCTTTAACATGGTCAGGCCTCAAGAATCCTGCAGGTCCACCAGGCTATCCAGGGAGGAGTGAAGGCTTCTCCTGGAGCTGGAGGATGTTACAAGCTATCTCGGTCCTGCTGCCTTGGTACCAGAGCTCTGCAGTAAATAGATTTAGCTGCAGTTTCCCCTTTCTGGGTATGTGGTTTCCGTGTACATGGTTTCCTCTTTTAAAATCTTAAACTGTCTCACTGTGAATGTCCTCATAATGTGAGCAATTAATTGCAAATCCTTTTTGGAAGTAGGTGGGAAAATGCAACAGAGTTCGCAAGTGATGGGAAAATTTTCTAAGAGAGAAATCAAATTATTACTCCTTAACATTAATCCTAACATACTGACTTTAGGTGAAAGCAAGCATTAAAGAGCCTTTTCTCAATAAGGCTTTTGGCGGGGTGGATTACAGCTTCCTACCTCAACAAGTGCCTGGGCACTAGCCCAGGAAGCATTAAAAAGGTATTAAGCGCAAATAGGAATCTGCCCTTTGAGTCCAGGGTCACTACAAACAACGGAAATACTCATCCATAGAGGCCACAAATATGCCCTTTTTGAAACATGAGATTTCAATCTGGAGCATAAATGACAGAAGGCAAATTCTGATCTCATGATCCATTTCCAAGGCTTCAACTGTTAGAGATCTACTTTGTCTAATTTGTGTTTTGCTGCTGTACACTTAAAAGCACGAATACACTCAATTGTAGGCATGAATAAAATCAGTTTTCAAATCTAATTTTAAGAAGAAAAAACACAACAGTGTTGTTTAATGCAGACTTAGTAAACCCAACCCAAACTGACTTTTCCTGACCAGTATGCAAGTCACCATCTTTCCTCTATCTAGGCACCATTCCCCCGGTATCAAATCTGCTTAAGAACAGCACTTTATAGAACAATTATGGAGGGTGGGACCCTGCTAAATGCTTTACAGACTCTTTTTTAACACTTATGACAATTCCATGAGGTATGAGGTATCATTATCCACATTTTACAGATAAGGAAACTGAGGCTCAGGGCCACGTAAGTCATATCCCCAAGCTCATGAAGTTAATAAACAATGACACCAGAAAGCAAACGGGGTACAACTCTAAGGCCCACTCACAGCTGCCTCAATTCACCCTCTCCTTGGCCTTCTCATCTAGTGCACTTTTTCCCCAGGTTATGATCCCACATTTCTTTTCCAGCCCCCTCCTCTGATAAGGCTGGGGAAGCAGTCCTCGCAGAGAAGGGAGAGCAGCCTGACGCAAACTTCGGCGGCTTCCACCCACTCTCCAGTTGTCTGGCTTGGCAACATTCTTGGGTGACAGGACTGGATTGAACTTAAGATCAGAAGGCTTTCATTCAAATCTTAACTTCTGAAGCTCTCATTTTGTGTTGGAAAAAGTCTGCTATACTAAATCTTGCCCAATCATGTGGCATTAGGTGGAAAACACACTGCACAAAATTTAACACAAATCAGCGTTTACACTTATGTTCAACCTATAGATCAATAACTTTAATGGTATTTATATACACATTCCCAATAATCTTCCTGTTTTTAGTTTGCAAGCACTGGCATGACATCAAATCAGAACAAACTGCATCTTTTTTTATTTTATTTTTTGCACCTTTTTAAAATCATCCACAAATATATTTGGCTACAAAACAGATGCTGTCACTGTAAATGTTTCAGAAGCAGTACTAGATTAAGGTGAGGATGAGCAGCTTCAAAATTTTTAAGTCTTAAATTCCCCCTATTTCATCCAGAACCAGAAGTCAAAAAGCCACCCACAACAGATGGAGGCCCTGATTATTTACAATAATATATTAAAGCAAGTGCCTTTCACATTAAAAACCATGTTACCTAATTCTCCCAAATATCACCTCAAGTATGATATTATACTTGTGTAAAATACAGTTCCAGTAACCAAATAAAAAATAATTTACTCCTACATTGTACAACATGATTAACTGTAACTTACTGAAACACGGACCTCAACTGCAGCCCGTAACAGAGGGCCTATTTGCCATTTATGCAGCAGCTCTCAAAGTACCTCAAATTTAACATTTTCAAAATTGAACTCATAGTTCCTCCCCAAAGCTGTTTTCGCCTATACTTATTTTTTTAAACTGTAGCTTTATTACAAAATAATTGCTCATTGCAGAAAATGAGAAAATATAGAAAAGCACCATGAAGATGAGAAAATCCTTTAGCATCTTGGTGTGCAAATTCTTTTAAACTTCTTTCCTATGCTTCACATATACAGTTTATTTTACTTCATTTTAGATAAAAATAGGCTTATTACTGGACATAGTGCTTTATAACCTACTACTCTCACTTAACATATCATGAACCTCTCTTCATTTTCCAATGTATTTCAACCGCATCATTTTTTTTTTATTAAATTCAGTTCTACTGAAATACATTGACACACCATACAATCATCCATGGTATACAATCCACTGTCCACAGCATGATAACATAGTTATGCGTTCATCATCACAATCTATCTCTGAACATTTTCCTTAATTCAGAAAGAACCAGAACAAGAATAAAAAATAAAAGTGAAAAAAGAACACCCAAATCATCCCCCCATCCCACCCCATTTGTCCTTTAGTTTTTATCCCCATTTTTCTACTCATCCATACACTAGATAAAGGGGGTGTGATCCACAAGGTCTTCACAATCACACTGTCACCCCTTGTAATCTACATTATTATATAATTGTCTTCAGGAGTCCAGACTGCTGGGTTGGAGTTTGGTAGTTTCAGGTATTTACTTCTAGCTATTCCAGTACATTAAAACCTAAGAGGTGTTATCTATATAGTGCATAAGAATGTCCACCAGAGTGCTTGCGGCTCCATTTGAAATCTCTCAGCCACTAAAACTATTTCGTCTCATTTTGCATCCCCCTTTTGGTCAAGAAGATACTCTCAGTCCCACGATGCCGGGTCCCCATTCATCCCCCAACCGCATCATTTTTGATGACTGCAGCAGTAGAGCACCTCAGGGATAAGTAAGTTAAATCAACTGTGGTTCATACTGTCTAATGCAGGACACCTAAGAGACTTGAAATTCCTACTTCCAACACACATCTCTGAGCATACCTCTCATTTCCTTAGGAAAAAATTCAAGAGTAACGGCTGGGCTTGAGGAAGATGCATTTTAAAGCTCTTGATAATGTTGCTAAAATGCCCTCCTAAGATGTACTAACTCATGCTGGTGCCCTTCTCCACCCCACCCTCTAGGATGATAACGCTGCCCAACTGATCTTCAGAAACACAAACCACATCAAGCAACTTGCCTGATTAAATATCACCACCAGCTCTAGACACAAAAACCCAATTCCTGAGCTAACTTTCTCTATCTTTAGATAGTGTTTCTCTATCTATCTTTTTCACAGTTCCTTGGCTACTTCCTGCTATTTCACATTTCAGGGAATCTGTTGCAGTTGTCTCTGCCTCAAAAACTCCTAACTCATCCTTTAAGGCTCAGTGGGGAAACTGGAGTCAAGTGTGGATGAGACCTTTCTTGCTCCCCTTCATACAATTAGTGTGGGTCTCTTTCTCTTGAACCTCCACAGTAATTAGTTCATAAAGCTTAAAAGTCCTTATCCTATCTTGTCATTTGTTTCCTTCCCTAGACTGTGAGCTCCACAGGAACTGGGGCCCAGTATTATGAATATTTTCAATAAACAGCAGCTTAATTAATAGACTGGAAAAACTGAAACTGCCAATGTGATGAAAACACAATTATGTATAAGCCTCTACGGATATTCACAGCTAGGAAGCACACACGATATCACTGGAATTGTCTAGCAGTTTGAGAGCAACAAGATCTTGACTTACACAACTCATTTTTTTAACCACATTTTCATTAGTCTTCTTACACAGGTAACTCAGAACCTGAAATGAGTTGTACTCCAAAAGTTCACTTATTGGTTGATTATTTGAATGACAGGCTTTCATCGTATGTTTTCCAAATTACATTTCATCTAAGAAAAAGTGTTGCTCTGAACTGTTTCAAGATAAACACTGTTTACTTAAATAAAGAAAGAAGGAAATGAACTCTAGATGTATAAGGCAGGCGCTCATTAAGGCTGACAAACAGTCGGCCTTCATTAAAGGCATTAGGAAGAGGTCATTAGCTGGTGTAAAAATTACATCCAAAAGCTAGCGTTTCTCAAACGTTCTTCCCAGTCCCCTTACACACTGATACTAATCTTTAATCTCTGCAGCAAGAAAGGAAAACCATCTACCTTTCTCTGAGATAGTAACGAATGAACAAACAGTTCCCTTCTTTAGCCCAGAGGAGGTAAGAATCAAAACAAATAAAAGGTGTTGGATTAGCTCCATGTTCTGGGCATAAAAATGGATTAAAAAGCTACTTCTTAAAAATTCAGTCATTGATGTAAAAAAAAAAAAAAAAAAAAAAAGATCTAAATAGCACCAAAACTTTCCCAGCAAGAACAGGTAAGTGTAGCCAAGAAATGTTTGAAACAGAAGAATAACAAAGGAGAACTTGTCTACCGGATATTAAAATATTATTCAACCTACAATAATTTCAATGGGTGGTACTGGCACAAGAACAGACAGAAAGATCAATGAAACAAAATGGGAAGTCCAAAAACATAACCAGGAATTCTGAGTATGATGAAAATGGCATTTCAAATTGTTATGGAAATGAGAGTATATTCAACAGATGTTACCAAGACAATGTACTATTTGGGGGAAAAAATGAAGCTAAGATCATTATTTTTCTTTTTACCACTTCTAAAATCAGGAAAAAAAAAAGCTATCTTTAAATATTTCTCCAGGGCATTACACTTTTTAAGCTGGGGGAGGAAGGTGTGTGTGGGGTGGGAAACCATACCAAAATCACAAAGGAAAAGATAAAGATTGGACTACATAAACATTTAACTTTTGTATGTCAAAACAGAATAACAAAGAAAGAAAAAAATACGGAAAAAATGTGAATTGCTGCTGGTAAAGGAAGATATAATTAACCCAGGGGCTCTGACAATCCGTCACTAACTAACACAACAAATTACTTTGGACAAATCACAGCACCATTTTAAAGTCAAATTACCTAGAACGCACATACTTTGCAAACAGTCAAAACAAATTACTTTATATGTTTATTTGTACAGCCCCAGCTATCCAGAACTCTCAGGCAATGTTAGTTTAAGACAGTTTTAGAGCGCCAACCCTGTAATCGCTTCAGATGCCAATCTTTTCTCAACTCCTCTTTTAAACTCAGTGCTTTTATTAAGCGAAGGCTACATCCACCCCCATGTCTAAAAGCTATCTTAAAAACTTTATAAAACCAGCCCTCAGTGAACTCAGCCTCACTCTTCCCCAATCTTACTTACTCCTCCAGTCTTTCCCATCTCAGTAAGCCAGGCAACGATCCACCCTGTGCCCCAAGGCAAAATCCTTTACCAGTCGGCCTTGATTCCCTTCCCCTGGCCCTTCAGGAGCATTCCACCAGCATGGATATCCTGGAACCACCCCCTTCTCTCCATCTCCACTGCCCCCACACTAGTCCAAGGGCCCTCCACCTCCTGGACAGTCCAACTGGTTCCCTTGCCTCCCTATAACCCCCACAAAAGCCAGAATTAACTTTTTAAAACATAATCCAATCACTTCACTCTCCCATTTAGAGCCCCCAATAGCTTTCCAATTCACGTAGAATAAAATCCCATCAGGCCCTCGTCCCCCCCCTTATTGGCCTTCTTTGGGTCCCTTTTCATGCTGGTTCATGCAGTGGGACTTCCCTCTGCCTCACATGCTTGTCAATGACAATCTTGCAATGGGTTCCTCACCCTTCAGATCTCAGCCCAAATATCACGCTCTTGGAGTCCTTCCCAAGCTACCTCACACAGGGAGCAGGACAAGGCACCAGTTCCTCACCCTGCCTCATTCCCTCCATGGTGCTCAACACTAGCTGACGCTCCCCTTTCAGCATCTGTCCTTCCCCCTTCAATAGATGCTCCAGAAGCTTCTTCACCATTGTGTTCCTGATGCTTAAAAGAGGCTAGACCCCAGGAGATACGTTTGTATCTCTTGAGCAAGGGATGGTACCCTAAGTGTATCGGAACCCTGAAGAATGAGCATCACTCCGATGAACTTGGCAGCTATGTTATCTACTCAGGACCTCCATGCAAGAATTTAGCCTTGGCTGGCCCTTGAGTTGCTACCCTATGAGTTTTGCTTTGCCTGCTTTTTAAAATGTTTCTTGCCTGCTCTCAGCTGTCACTGTTCTGCTAACATCTCATAGTGGCCCCTTCTCCCCACTTCAAGTATATGGTAAGTTTGGAAAATAAAAGTTAATTAATGCTGGGGCTATTGCATGATGAAAGTACAGTGACGTTGGTGCAGACGGGCTTATCTCCTTAGATTTCCCAAGAGCTTTTTAGTAGCCCCTTTAGACAGTCGCTGGAAAGAAGAGGTTGCTGGATGGCTGGCTCTGGTTACTATTCCCTAGACCTAAATTCTGACATTTTTTAGTACCTTACCGTAAAAGTACACCACGGTGCCATCTGACTAAAAAGTTTAGCATCTCCTCCATCCATAAGCCAAATAACAGTTTTTGTTTAAAAAAAAAAAAAAAATTAAGAGTTTTTATCTAAGATAAAGAATTAATTTGCTTCTTAGGGGAAAAGTAAAACTGAACATGTCCAGTTCCAAACCAGAGTTCCACCCTGAGCTAGAAGATTTAAAGCCTAGTTTTACAATTAACTGTGTGTGGAATTCCCAATTTAAGAGCTGAGTGTGGCCTTTTGGCCTGGGCTGCAAAGCACAGCAAAGTGGTAATCACCAATTACACTCCACAACCTCCATCCCAATTCAGGCCTTCTTCTAAAGTCCCTTAAGGCAAAACTCATCTTGTGCTATCTCCTACAGTCAGTCTATTTAAAGGCAAGGTTGACAGGTTGAGAAGTAGAGAACCCTAACCACCAGGCTCCAAATACTTTGACTTAAGATCTGAGAGAGAAAAGAAAAGCTATTCCAGAAAGCTTCAAGAGTGCCTGGATAGGATACACTGCTTCCTGGTAAGGTTTTCCTTTCTCAGAAAAGCAGAGGTGTTACAAAGAAGGGAGAACAAGGGCCAGAGGGCAAACTGTTTCTACTTTCCCCTAACTGCTTTGAAAGAAAATAAACAGTGAAGTAAAACCCTACATCCTAAAAGATGAGGTAGGAAAGTTCAAAAAGGGGTCAAAAGTAAGAGTCCCAACATGGGCTCTGGGAAAACCTCCTCTGAGTGTAAAACAGAAGTGCTATTTTGCATTACATTTTCTGAGCACTGCTGGTATAACAAGAACCCACAAATCTGTATCACTAATTTCGTATCCATGAAAATTTATTTGATTTTTTTTTGGGGGGGGGGGGATAAGGAACCACATAATCAACGGTCTGAACAAACAGGTAATTGTCCCCAAAGTTGTGATTTCACATGGTGGGTCATTAAATTGCAGTCATATGGATTTACTTTCAAAACACCATATTATGAACAATTTATATGGCTTATCCTCAATTTGTGATGTGGATGCCTCTCTGGCCAAAAAGTACAATTCACATAAAGTCATGGTACATCTGAGTCAAAACTCTGTTCTGCAGTTCCCAAATCACTGCATTAGACACTACCCATCGTCTAAGTTTTTCAGCTGCTCAGGACCCTTCCTGGCTGCCACAATCTGGGCCCCGAGCTTAAGCAAGATTCTAATGGAAACTCGCAGGAATGGGGTTCATAAGCAAGCGCAGTCATTCCCTACTGCTTTTTCACCTTCTATCTCAACTCTACTTCCTCCCTTAGAGAAGGGAAAAATCTGTTTGTGCTTTCTCCCCCTCACAATATCTAATGCCTGGAATTTTAGTCCAGGACTAGATTTAAAAGCTAAAGTTTTAAAGGTATTGGTTATAAATGATGAACACAAAGCCACCGGCTCAGCCTTGCTCAGCAGTGACTGCTGTAAAAGTTCATTCCCAAAGGACCTCCTTGCACTGGTTTGCTCTGTGGCTGGACAAATCCCAAACTTACCCGTACAATAACTGTTTCTGTACTTCATCAGTATAAAGTTTCCATCAAGTCCAGTTATTGCCTCCTTACACCCTTCCTCCACTTCAAATTCACAATACAAGCCTGGGTCTAACCACGCCTGCCACTCCAAAATCATTTCTTCTAAAGCCGACTTTGGTTAATCCCTTTGTTAATCCTGAACATGATTCCAGTCGCTTTTAGGGCTCATATGGCCAACTAAGCCTAGTTACTGGATACCATACATACATCATCAAACTTAAGCTAGTTAACACCGCGATGTATTATGAGCCAGGAATCGCTTTTCCCAAAGGTCTTCTTATTTAGTCTACAAGCTGGTGTGATTAAGTGTACAGCGGGTACTCCGTCTTCATTTACAGGCGTGCCTCCAACAGTAACATCTAAAAGTATGACGTGGAAGGACTCTAACCGCTTAAACTGAAATCAGCTCCGGTTTGCGAGGGCAGAGGTGTAGAAACTACAGAGAATCAACTGATAACCATCACTGGCACCGCTGACCCCAGGTCCTGGGCTAAGAGTTTTCCAATAACCTTGTAATGGAGACACGATCAGTCAGGCCCGCTTAACAAAGAGGGTTGGCCTGGAAACGCTGAAGTGCCTTGCAGAAAGTAAGGGCCACACCCGGTGGTGCCACCCCGGTCCGTCAGACCCCAGAGCCCATGCTCCTGTGCGCTGCATTCACCATCCCGCCTCTGGCCATGCCCCCGAGGGGCACCCCAATCCCAAAGGAACCCTCGGAGCCTCCGGGTCTGGGCAGCGGGCAAAACAGCCGCACCGATCACCGGGATGCTGAATGCGGGAGGAAGTGCCCGGAAAGCAGGGGCTTACCTGTATGCGGCCACGGCGCGGGTTTGCAGGTATTTCTGGGCGGTCATGACTCCCACGAAAAGAAAGTTCCTGTCCCGTGGGCCGCCGTCCGGGGCCGGGCCGTTCGGCCAGAGCTGTGACCCCCGCGCATCGCCGCGCGCGCCGCCGGCCTGGGAAGCCGCCCCCGGCCCGGCCCGGCAGCCCTCGAGGCTGGCGCGGAGCCGCGGGCCCGCTCGCTTCAGCTCGGAGGCGCGGGGCAGGACCAGCCGCGAGGCCAGCACGAAGCCCAGCACCAGCCCGAGCAGCACGCTGAGCCAGGCGCGCCGGCCGCGCGCGGCCATGCCCGCGCCGCTCCGCCCGCCGGGCCGCCGCCGCCGCCCCTGCAGCTCCGTGCGCCCTCAGCCCGCCGCCCCCGCCCGCGGAGGCCAGCCAGCCCTAGCGCCGCGAGGCTCGGCCCGGGCAGCGCCGCGGCCGCCGCGGGCCCGCCACGCCCATCGCGGCCCCCGAGCTGCCCGCAGGTCCCGCACCGGCGCTTTGTTCCTCGCGCCCGTCCCCCGCGCCGCGGCCTGCGCCTTTAAAAGGGGACCATGCCCGGAGCGCGCCGGCGGCGGCAGCTCGGGCGCGACGCGGCCGCGGCGGCAGCGGCTCCTCCTGCTCGCGCGCGGGGTCGCGGGGCCAGCGCGGCGGCGACTGCAGTGGCAGCCGAGTCCGGGCCCCCGCGCCGCCCTGCCCGCGTTCCTCGGCTGGCTCGGCTCGGCTCGCGCTGCGCCCGCCCCCGTCCTCTTCGTAGCCGGCGCCGCCGCTGCCGCTGCACATCCTCCGGCTTAGCTCGCCATTGCAACAGGAGCCCCTCACGTCACGCACAGCGCGTTAAAAAGCGGTCTCGTCCGCGGAGAACCGTGGTCCCTCTCGGGATCCGTCCGCGCCGCCCGATTGGCGCAAAAGTGAATGGGGGGCGGTTCACGTGGCCAAAGTTTGACAAAAAAAAAAAAAAAAAAAAAAAAAGCCCTTCCCGGCGCGCACGGCGCCCGCCCCGCCCCGCCTGGGCGGTCTGGCCGCAGGACCCGCAAGGCGCCGGGGGTTCGGGGGCCGCGACCCGAGTGGAGAGGAAGAGGACGGAGGGGTAGGCGCAGGCGGGGCCCGGGGCGCGGCGCCACCGGAGCCCGTTATCCGCGCCAGTGACCACGCCCCCCAACCCAGCTGGCCGCGCCTCGGACTCCCGGACGGGTGGGACGGGGCAGGGTTTCCCCCAGGCCTCCTCGCCCCTTTCGAGGGGCGGAGGGTCGCCCGGCCGCCTCCTTCCCTCAGGGCGACGACGCGGGCGTGAATCTCATCAGGGGCTTTGGAAGCAGGGCATCTCGGCCCCCTACCCCCCAGACTCCCGAGCCTTCGCTCACGGCTTCTTCCCTCCTCCTGCCAAGACTGTCCTCAGATAAACCCTGCGGCCCAAACCCGGCCCTCCCGCCCCGCGCACTCACCGTCCACCTTCCCCGCGGCCCGCCGAGTCACACTGAATCTTTGTTCCCGCCTTTAGGGGGCTGCGAGCGCGCACGTATAGAATAAACAGTCCAGGGGCCGTTTGAGACGTGCAAGCTTGAAGGTAACCATGAATTCGGTTACCTTGTTCCCTGTCAGTCGTTTCTAAGCAAAATAAGAAGACGAAGAAAAAAGCCGTATTTAATTCCCAACCTCCTAGCACAGTACTAGCATTTATTGGATTTTGAAGAAATGGTGGATGATGTTAAAACTTGGGACGGTAAACATAGCTTTTATTGCATTCCATGTGGGTAGATACTGGGCTAGCAATCCTGTCCGGCGCTACCATGCTCCATCTATAAAAAGGGCCGGAGATTTCCGAAAACGGGTTCGGGGTGCCGGGTCCTCTACAGGGGGTTTGAAAATGTGTATTTCTCTTGTACAAAAACTAAGGGAAGCAGAAGCTGAGAAAATGCCCCCGTACACCAAATGTTTCTACCAGTTCCTAAATATCAGTCTTGCTGCTTAGTCACAAACCTACTGGAGTTTTCTATGAAACTCCTGGACAGCAAAGTAATTTTCCTGGGTCTGAGAGGTCCCTGTCATTTAATCGAATGAACCCAGGAATTAGGGACAGAGAGTAAACACCCTGGGAGGTAATTCTTAGATCTTTATTCATTGTTAATATCTGACCAAATGATTGACATATTACACATAATTTAAGATGCTAAGTTGTGAGATACAGACACCAACTCTACAACTGAATGGTGGCCACTCTTGTTTATTCTTTGGATATTACCACTTTCTTTGGCACTTGTGATTTAGGTCAAAAAATAGTTCATTACCCACCTTCCCACAGACTCCCTCCCTAAGAGGTGATCCACATCTAAAATCAAAATACTCATTATGCAGTGAATACAGGATTCCAGCAGTGGTCTTGGGAAAAATACAGAACACACAAGCATGAATTATAGGTTCAAAAACCTTCAAAAGGGGTTTCCAGTAAGACCATAAGCCACAAATACTGGGTAGTCACCAGATTCCCCAAATTCAGCAACAGCCCGTAATTCATGGTGATTTACATAAAGCATAAATCTGGCAAGATACAGATGTTCACTTTTGTGACACACTTAAGGATTTCAATGTTTTCTAACCTGCTTTAGACTTCTTTATATTTCCTCTTTTAAACTAAAATCCAATGAAGAATGCACACGTGTAATAATAAAGTTTTCAGGCTATTAAATATTCTGGCCTTGGCAAGTGCCTGGTTCCTACTTTGCCCTCAGTTCCTAGGTCAACAGCTTCACTTGAAGAGCTCAACAATAGTCCTTCTTTCATAATGGAGAGAGGACACCCTTTTCTCCATAAAGTCTTAGATTCTCCAGAAGAAGGAAAATAGGACACAAGTGAAGTCGTTCCAGGAAAAGTGAGGGGATGCCTATCCCTTCCAACCCAAGTGAGGGCAAGAAGGAGAAGAGGAAAGCTGAAGTTCTGTAGAAACCTGCCAGGGGTCACCAGGAGCCTGAGATCACCAGGGCAGGAGCCGCTTTGCAGCCTGGGGACAGTTGAATGGTCAAGCTGAGGCAGGGGCTGGGATCAGGAGGCCAAGGTGTCCTTGGTGAAGATTTCCAGCTGGAGCAAGTGCCTGGGCCAAAAAGCCCAGGCAGGACCAGTAACCCCAGTATGGAGGCCATCCAGCAAGTAGAACAACCAGCCACTGCCCAGCCAATACTAGCTGAAAGGACAAATGTGGGTCTAGGATCCCCAGTGCGCACACATGCTCCCTTCCCCGCAGCCACCTCGAGGCCAGGGTGGCTCCTTGCCCCAAGTGTCCCCCTCTCCTTAATTTATCTCACCTGGACCTGTCCTCTGCCCACTCTGGGTCACGGTTTCCTCGTCTCTAAATGAGTCTTTCCACTAGATGACGTCAAAGTTCCTCAATCATGATTCTAGGCTGATACTTGGGAATTGGTTCAAATATGCCAGGTCATTGCATTCTTTTTTTTTTTCTTTTCATGAATGTGTTTCTCTGTGATGAGTAATCAAAATTCATCTCCACGCACGTGACTGCACCTTTTCTCACAAATTGCCGTTCTGTTCCTACCCATGTTCCAGTGTTTCTGTTGGTAATACATGGAACGCCTGTTACAGGTATAACATTTCACATAATTTGCAGTGATTTTCTTGGAAACCCTCGGTAAATAGCTCAATTGTTTGCTGGCAGCAAACCTCGCGCAGCAGCTGAGTTCCCTGTGAGGGTGTTTTTAAAGATGCAGCTTCTGGCTCTTGCCTCAAACAGAGGTCCCTGTAAAGAGTGCCATAATTTCTAAAAATCTTTAGAAATGCCTCTTTCAAGAAATAGCGAGTGCTGAGGAGGGAGTCACAATAATCCATCTTTTCAGCAAGTGCTGTTCACTGCCTGCGAAAGAAGGAAGTCTATAATGACCACTCCACTGATATCACCACTTACCCTCTATTAACCCAATAAAACTTTGCTCCTTCGTTAATATGATTATTAAACTGGCAAGCAATGTCCTCATTAGCTAATTGATCTTGCTCAGTATTTCCTTCTACTTGTAGCATTTCCAGCCAGATGCAGGAAAGGGTAAGTGATTACGTTCTGGCTTCTAGACATCAGTGGATCAAACACGGGTTGTTCTAGAATGTTCTGTGCCTCATGCTCTGTTGGTCTGCTCGTCAGCTCTTGTCATTGTTTTTGTCAGACACTGAGTTGGTATGTGTTTGTTTCTCACACAAGTGTGTGTGAAAAGGTGAAAGAAAGAGAGAAAGTCAGAGAGGGAGAGAGAGGAAAGAAATTGAGCACAAACTTCTGCGTTTGGCTGAATGGGATGCAATCTTCCTAACTAGAAAAAGTTGGCAGCGTCAGCACAGCACTGAACATTCTTGGGAGATAACCACACTGCAGAGGCAGGCCCAGGACAGTTTGCTTCTGGTTTAAGACTTAATCCTTGAGTAGCAGACAAGTTTGCCTTTCCCATCAGCTGCCAAAAAATGCCATTAATCTTTAAAGAGGTGCCAGAGTTACCAAAGCCAGCGAGTTTGCACAAAGACAAACTTCCATTCTGCAGCAGGCACCCCCGCCCGCCCCTGCTGCCCCCGTCAGAACCCTGGCACAGGTCACACTGGTCACACTGGTCACACTGGTCGGCAACCTCAGGCCCAAGGGTTGGACACGGTCGTGGTCAGGTCTGTGGGCCTCGTGGAAAGGCTCCAGCTGTGCAGCTCGAATTCTTTGTTTTACTTGAGGCCTAACGACATGCAATTGCTTGGGGGAGAAAAAGCGAGCCAGCTGCAGGAGAAGGTTTAAGCTAGGAATGGAAGCCGTAGAAATTCAGATCTACAAACACATAAAACACGATGCAAGGATAAGGAAACATTAGCACCATGAAATCCGAAGTCCAACAATCCCTTCCAGGGCTGAATCTGGATGCTTCACACATTAGGCAATCATGTGCACTCTAGCTTTGCAAATACTTTATTGTGTGCCTGCTGGGTGATGGAGTTTTTATCCAGACCTGGCAACAACAGCCTTCCTGTAATCCAGAGTAATAATGGAGTCTGTGAGGAAAGAGACAATCATGCATATTGCCGGGTGAGCAAAATCAGGTAATCCATTTGGGGAGCAATTTTTTTCCAGATTGTAAATTACAAATGCATTTACTTTTGACTTGGCCACCCTGCTTTTAAGAATTTAGACTCCAGGCATGCCAGTACAAAATGGCACACTTAAGGGGTTATCCTCTGCAACATCATTTGTGATGGTAACAGTTTAGACGCAAATGTCAATTTACAGCGGAGCTGTGCATCCACAGCTGTAAAACAGAGCGGGGAGGGGAGGGGGCTCCCTGTTCTGAGTTGGAAAGTATCATAGGGTGCAGAATACAGAGGAGACAGGGTAAGAATTTTGCTTGTGTTTTTGTAACAAAACACTAGAAGAATGCATAAGAAATAAAAGTGATAACTTGCAAAGGATCAGGCAGAAAGGAAATGGGATTAAAGGAAGGATTGAGTGAAATTCCCCAATGGAAACTTTTAAATATTAATTTTATTTTTGATTTATGTGACTGTGTTCTCTAACTCCCCCAAATGGTACCAACTTTCTCCTAAAATGATATTAGTAGAGTACAGATGATTGTAGGTTCTGGCTGGCAGCTTATTTAGCCCAGTGGTGCTCATTTTACAGAAGTGGAGACTGAGGCCCAGAGACAGCAAGCTCACTCACTAGGATGCTGTGATTCTAAGTTAGGATCCCCCAAATATTTTCTTCGGACTTTCGTCTCTCACTCCTTAGCAACTGGTTAAAATGGAAATGTCAGAGAACCTACTGAACTTGTACTTTTCAGTTTTCTTAGCATATCATTGTAAGTGTTCTTTCAGCATGGAAATATTTGTTAAGACCTCAAATCACCAAAACGCCTAAACCTTATTCAGCATCTATTTCTCCATTTGTTTTATTCTTGCTCCTCTTTATAATTTATTCTTGGACCTTCCATCATCTTAGAGCCTCGTGCTATGTCTCTCTTTTTGATCCTTAAACATATAAAATAATCAATCTTTCAAAATTCCTTAGACTGTTGCAGTACATTGAACACACCCAACAAATGGTTGGAGGGAAGTTTTAGAATTTTGTGACAATGGTGCCCTCTTGTGGTATATAGTTATTCCTGTTAAGCAAAGGTCCTTCTAATCTCAAAGAACCATCAGACATTTTATTTTATGGTTAATGATAACCTATTTTTACTCACTGCCTGTGCCAGCATTTTTCAAGGTGAGATCCTGGTCCTGGTTCTATATCTAGCTAGCTGGTGACACTGTGGAACTAAAACAACTCTCAGCTACCCCTTGCATCATGAAACCAAATGGAAACTCTAGGGGCCGTGATGCTACATGTCTGCAGGTTTAGCGAGCACCTCATGTGATTCTGCTCTCCAGCTAGATTTGAGAGCCAAGGGTCTCTGCTTGCATGGGGAAATGGGTCAGTTATCCCCAAAGATGAAAAAGATGAGCCAGCATGAGCTTGTTGAATATGTCTCTGGTTCAGCTCCTGCTCCAATGGTATCTCAGCTGCAGAGGCACTCATGATGGAGCGATGTCTGCAGGCCCTCACAGCAGAAGCCCAAGGGTCCAAATAAGCAGTACGGGGCTGCACAAATTTGGGCGTTGTCAGTACCACTCGATTGTGTACATGGTCCCCAGCAGACTCAACATGCTCAACCATTCAAGAACTCAATGCAGTGCCTTCCTCAAGCCCAGCAAGTCCTGGTATGGTGGGGTGACCAGGTGGGTACTCATTCAGCATGGCAGGAGGAGGGGTCAGGGTTAGAGAGGCCATCCACATCAGCTGACGACCCCAACACCCAAGCAAAGGCAGAGAGCCAGTCCTTCTCCCCTATGAGGGGCTGGTCACCCTTCGAGATGGCTGCTAACTTTGCACATATCCTCAAAATGCCACTCTCAATCCATTTGCAAGCTTATAAACACTGAAGTTGGTGTGGGCTCCTGCAGATAGCATTTGCCTTGGTTGTGTTGTCCCAGCCACACCTGGGTATGGTTCTGCTGAGCAAATGGAAGGGAAGTCTCAAAGATAATGTTTTTTGTTTTTGTTTTGTTTTTTTTTAATTGCAAACTGCAAATGGCCTTAACATCCAACTGGTCCTGGTATTCAACTGTTGCTGGAGAGAATGGTTCAACATCATTTATTTTTCTTGAACTTTTGACTTTGAAATAACTTCAAGTTTACAGGACAATTGGAAAAATAATACAAAACCCATACGGAGAACTTCAACATACCCCACCAGATATCACACCCACCAATTTTAACATTTTGTCACATTTATTATATCATTCTATCTATCCATATATCAATGGATCTATATGTTTATTATCTATTTATCTACTTTCTAAACGTTTGAGAGTAGGTTGTATACATCATGCTCCTTGAACACAAAATAATTCCAGGTACATTTCCCAAGAACAAAAATGCTCACTTATCTAAGCCCCTTAAGAACAGTTACTGAGTTCAAGAACTTTAATGTTGATATAAAGCTTACAGTCTGTCTTCCAGTTTTTTCATGTGTCACAATAATCAACATCATTCTGATAATGTTAAAGTTAACAGGAAGAAACTCTATCAAACCGGTATAATTTATTCTGTTCTCTATATTTTTTGTATTTCATGACTTTTTTTTCCAATAAATATTTTACCTTGTTAAATCAGAAACAAAAATGGGTGCCAATGCAAAATACATTTTATTTTTAAATGTTTTATTTAGTAGTAATAAAGCCACCAGGCTCAGTTATGAAAGCATAAACATAAGAAGCAAGGATGAGAAGCTGTGTGTCTTAGAGTTGGGAACGGAAGCTACCCAGGCCTGTTGGACATTGAGGTGGCTTGGAACAATGGACCCCAGAAAAACATGTTCTTTTTGTTTGTTTGTTTTGTTTTGTTTGTTTGTTTGTTTTAAATGCAGTTTTATTGAGATATATTCACATACTATACAATCATCTTAATGTACAGTCAGTTGTTCACAGTATCATCAGGCAGTTGTGCATTCATCACCACAATCAAGTTTTTGAACATTTTCATTACTCCAAAATATAAAAATAAGAATAAAAATAAAAGTAAAAGAGAACACCCAAACATCTCATATTCCTCCTCCCCCCTATTATTCATTTACTTTTTTGTCTCCATTTTTCTATTCTCTGTTCATACACTGGATAAAGGCAGCATGAGCCACAAGGTTTTCACAATCACACGGTCACACTGTGTAAGCTATATAGTTATACAGTCATCCTCAAGAATCAAGGCTACTGGGTTGCAGTTCAACAGTTTCAAGTGTTTCCTTCTAGCTATTCCAATACACTCAAAATCAAAAAGAAATAGATAGCACGTAAGAATAACCTCCAGAATGACCTCTCGACTCCATTTGAAATCTCTCAGCCACTGAAACTTTATTTGGTTTCTTTTCACTTCCCCCTTTTGGTCAAGAAGATGTTCTCAATCCCAGGATGCCAGGTCCAGGCTTATCCCTGGGAGTTATGTCCCACATTGCCAGGGAGATTTACACCCCTGGGAGTCAGGTCCCACATAGGGGGGAGGGCTCAAGTGAGTTTACCTGCCAAATGAAAAACGTGTTCTTAATCCAGTCCTGTGGGTGTAAACCCATTGTAAATAGAACCTTTTGAAGATAATTTTTTGTATCAAGATGTTTTAACTGAATCAGGTCGGGTCTTAATCCTATTAGTGGAGGCCTTATAGGGAAGGCCTTAAGAGAAGCCATGGGGAACAGCCAGAAGCTGGAAGTCAACGGAATCAAGAAAATAAAGAAGATGGCGCCGTGTGCATTGTATGTGACAGAAAAGCCAAGGAACCCCAAAGACTGCCAGCCAGTCAGAAGATACCGACTCCAGGAAGGAGCCAGCCTTCTAGCCTCTGAAGCCCTGAGCCCATAAATTCCAAAAATTAGTCCAACCCATTGGATGGTATTTGTATTAACAGCCGGGAAACTAAAACAAACATATTCCAGGGCCCAGCTACCTCTGCTTCACTCCTTTGTCAGGTTTTGTGATGCAAAGCTGACAGAGAACCATAAATCCCACAAAGAACCCTGACTTGCCATATCAGAACCACTGGTATCATTAGGGTCCAGTCAGAGACAGAAACTTCACCAGTTATTTGAATAAAGAGAAGTTTTTGAAGCAGTTGCACTGAGGTATAATTGATAGGCAAAAAAGGCACATATTTAAAATGCATAATTTGATACATTTTGACATATTCATCTCTCAGTTACAATGATGAAATTTCATTGTATTATTGGTCTGCTCTTGGTAAGAGGTTACAAAAGGTTTTCCTTAACCATCTGAGTAATCTACCTAGAAGGCAAAGATTCTATGTCATCTCAGAATAATATCCTCATTGATATTTATATTGACTTTAGCATCCTTTATTGTTTAAGAGAACAACTCTTCTCACTTTTAAAAGAACCAGGTTTTTGTTTCCTTTTTTTTAATAATCATTTTATCTCCTATATTTACTTTTAAAATCTTCTGTTGACACTTCGATTAAGTAGGCAACCAACTATTGTTTATCAGTGACCTCTGAGCTTATTTAGCCAAGTGTTCAAACCTCTTGACAACTTTTGACATTTTGCCTCCTCAAAACCAAACCCTAAAAGATATCTTTTTTTTTTTCATTTTTATTGAGATTGTTCAGATACCATACAATTATCCAAAGACTCAAAGTGTACAATCACTTGCCCCGGGTACCCTCATACAGCTGTGCATCCATCACACTTAATTTTTGTTCAATTTTTAGAAACTTTTCATTACTCCAGACAAGAAATAAGGTGAAAGATGAAAAAAGAAAAAAAGAAAAGGAAACTCTAATTCTCCCCTATCCCTAAACAACCCCCCTCAATTGTTGACTCCTAGTATTGATATAGTACATTTGTTACTGTTTATGAAAAAATGTTGAAATACTACTAACTGTAGTATATAGTTTGTAATAGGTATATAGTTCTTCCCTATATGCCCCTCTATTATTAACTTCTAATTGTATTGTCATACATTTGTTCTGGTTCATGGAAGTGATTTCTAGTATTTGTACAGTTGATCATGGACATTGCCCACCATAGGATTCAGTTTTATACATTCCCATCTTTTGACCTCCAACTTTCCTTCTGGTGACATATATGACTCTGAGCTTCCCCTTTCCACCTCATTCACACACCATTCGGCGCTGTTAGTTATTCTCACATCTTGCTACCAACACCCCTGTTCATTTCCAAACATTTAAGTTCATCCTAATTGAACATTCTGCTCATACTAAGCAACCACTCCCCATTCTTAAGCCTCGTCCTATATCTTGGTACCTTATATTTCATGCCTATGAGTTTACATATTATAGTTAGTTCCTATCAGTGAGACCCTGCAATAATTGTCCTAATGTGTCTGGCTTATTTCACTCAGTATATTGCCCTCAAGGTTTTGTCATCAACCCATTTTTTTTTTAATATGGTTTTGTTCACTCACCATACATTCCATCCCAAGTAAATAATCTATGGTTTTCTGCATGGTCATACATTTATGTGTTCACCACCTTCACCACTATCTATATAAGAGCATCTACATTTCTTCCACAAGGCAGGAGGGAGAGTCAAAGAAGGTAGAGAGGCAAAAGAAAGAGGAAAAAAAATGACAGCTAGGAAGCAGCAAAAGGAAAAATAACCTTAAATCAAAGTAGAATAAAGAATCAGGCAATACCACCAATGTCAAGTGTCTAACATGCCTCCTCTATCCCCCCCTCTTATCTGCATTCACCTTGGTATATCACCTTTGTTACATTAAAGGAAGCATAATACAGTGATTCTATTAGTTACAGTCTCTAGTTTATGCTGATTGCAGCCCTCCCCCAATGCCTCCCCATTTTTAACACCTTGCAAGGTTGACATTTGCTTGTTCTCCCTCGTAAAAGAACATATTTGTACATTTTATCACAATTGTTGAATATTCTAGATTTCACCAAGTTACACAGTCCCAGTCGTTATCTTTCCTCCTTTCTTGTGGTGTCTCACATGCTCCCCATCTTCCTCTCTCAACCGTATTCATAGTTACCTTTGTTCAGTGTACTTACATTGTTGTGCTACTATCTCCCAAAACTGTGTTCCAAACCACGCACTCCTGTCTTCCATCACCCTGTAGTGCTCCCTTTAGTATTTCCTGTAGGGCAGGTGTCTTGTTCACAAAGTCTCTCATTGTCTGTTTGTCAGAAAATATTTTGAGCTCTCCCTCATATTTGAAGGACAGCTTTGCTGGATACAGGATTCTTGGTTAGCGGTTTTTCTCTTTCAGTATCTTAAATATATCATACCACTTCCTTCTTGCCTCCATGGTTTCTGCTGAGAGATCTGCATATAGTCTTATTAAGCTTCCTTTGTATGTAATGGATCGCTTTTCTCTTGGTGCTTTCAGGATTCTCTCTTTGTCTCTGACATTTGATAATCTGATTATTAAGTGTCTTGGCGTAGGCCTATTCATATCTCTTCTGTTTGGAGTATGCTGCGCTTCTTGGATCTGTAATTTTATGTCTTTCATAAAAGATGGGAAATTTTCATTAATTATTTCCTCTATTATTGCTTCTGCCCCCTTTCCCTTCTCTTCTCCTTCTGGGACACCAATGATACGTACATTATTGTACTTTGTTTCATCCTTGAGTTCCTGGAGACGTTGCTCATATTTTTTCATTCTTTTCTCCACCTGCTCCTTTGCATGTAGGCTTTCAGGTGTTCTGTTCTCCAGTTCCTGAGTGTTTTCTTCTGCCTCTTGAGATCTGCTGTTGTATGTTTCCATTGTGTCTTTCATCTCTTGTGTTGTGCCTTTCATTTCCATAGATTCTACTAGTTGTTGTTTTGAACTTTTGATTTCTGCCGTATACATGCCCAGTGCTTCCTTTACAGCCTCTATCTCTTTTGCAATATCTTCTCAAAACTTTTTGAATTGATTTAGCATTAGTTGTTTAAATTCCTGTATCTCAGTTGAAGTGTACGTTTGTTCCTTTGACTGGGCCATAACTTTGTTTTTCTTAGTGTAGGTTGTAATTTTCTGTTGTCTAGGCATGGTTTCCTTGGTTATCCAAATCAGGTTTTCCCAGAGCAGAACAGGCTCAGGTCCCAGAGGGAAGAAATATTCAGTATCTGGTTTCCCTGCGGGTGTGTCTTAGAAAATTGCTCCACCCTTTGATGCCTCGGGTCACTGTGCTTTTCTGTCCAGAAGGTGATGCCTGTTAGCCTGTAATTCTTGACTAGTGTGAGGAGGTATGGCCGTGTTCCCCCAGGCTCTGGGGTCTGGTTCTGAATGGAAAGGGCCCCACCCCTTTCCTCCTAGAGAAGACAGACCCCCCAGGTGGAGGTCATTAGCATTTCAATGGTCTTGCTCTCTGCTTGTGCTGTCTCCACCCTTCCCCAAGTCACAGCCCTGGAAACTGAAAATGACTGGGGCTTTCTCCACTGAGCCAAAAAAGAAACAGATAGTCCCCTTCAGACCCAGTCCAAGGCAACCCTCCGGCTCTCCAAGGTCAGTCGTCACCCAAAGCCTCTGTCTGTTTTTTGGGGATGCGTATCTGTAGTGAGCAGTTCACACTCGCTACTTAAAACCCCAGTTGGAGCTCAGCTGAACTATATTCGCTTGCTGGGAGAGAGCTTCTCTCTGGCACCACGAGGGTTTGCAGCTCGGGCTATGGGGAAGGGGGTCTCACGACTTGGTTCCACAGGTTTTACTTACAGATTTTATGCTGTGTTCTCAGGCATTCCTCCCAGTTCAGGTTGGTGTATGATGAGTGGATGGTCTTGTTTGTCCCCCTGCAGTTATTCTGGATTATTTACTAGTTGTTTCTGGTTTTTTGTAGTTGTTCCAGGGGGACTACTTAGCTTTCACTCCTCTCTATGCCGCCATCTTGCCCGAGTCCAAAAGATATCTTTTTGATTTCAAACTGTCTTTGGGATTTTCCAGAGTCCCTGAAAAATCACAAAGGATTTGTTCTTTTACCTTATAAAAAAAGAGATGCCAGAAATAGGTTCATTGGATATGTTATGAATTACGTGGGAAGCATGGTGAAATTAAAAGGGATTTTCTAACCTTCCCTTGGTTAAATTTGCATGGGTAAGATGTAATTCATATAAATGTTTAGAGATTGTATAAAATTCCTAAAGATTTGACAGTGTTCTCACTGTGATATGTCCTCATCCTGATCTGCATGATTTTAAACAACAGTATAATGTTATTGATCATAATTTTAGTTATTCTTAAAACAGAAAAAAACTACACCCCACAAAAACAACCAAATTTCTTTATCAGTTACATTGTTTTACTTTGATGCTTCTCTGAAAGTGCTTGCAATGAGGCAACAGGTCTGAGCTATATCTTCAGCAAAAACAAACAAACATAAAAGAACTTTAAATGAAAAGCAAGGTAGCTTAAAAAAAAAATTAGACTTTGTTTCTCTCTACTGTGGCCTAGGGTTTGTGCCTTAGTTTCTTTGATCCAGCCTATTGGGAAAACACAAACTGCCTCCTTTGAAATCTTAACGGGAAGACCCATGAAACTCCTTTCTCCTGCTATACTGGACTCCAATAAGTTACATTCTGAAATTGCTAAATATTGTAAGCGAATAATCACATAGACCTTTCCTAAGCCTCCTCTACAGCGTTCTCTATCTGACCTTCAACCCAGACCCTTAGTGTACCGGAAGAGACAACAAAAGACTGCTTTAGGACCTGGATGGAAGGGACCTTATCAAGTCTTACTGACCACCACTACAGCAGTAAAACTGCAGGGAACTGACCCCTGGGTCCACGAGTCATAACTAAAACATGCTCCAAGCTCTTGGGAAGGTCACTCCCATTTCAGATCTCAAGCTAAAATTGACACAAGGCAGAAGGCATCTGATGTAGACACTTCTGCACATGACATTAGAACAAGTAGATGATGCCCAAGATCACAGATCAAAACATTCTTGAATTTCCTTATCTAATTCTGTCTCGTATTCATCCTATACTCCTTAGGATGCCCAATCTCCAACCCCGATAATACCCTATCTTCACTGTGATTTTCTTTTATCTCCCCTTTACCCTATTTCTGCCCTATGTACTCCCACATCGAACACAAATCTTTTGTCCTTCTAGCACACCATAAAGCAGATTAAACCAATCAGAGTAAAAGCTGGGTCTGCACCCATCCCCCACTTAATCTCCAAACAGGTTTTCCTCTAATAACCATCCCCTTACACTTGCAGACTTGGCTCTGACAGAAAACATCAGACACCGAATCAGATAGCTCTCCTTTTTGGGTTTTGCCTTAAAAGACACCAAGACTGGGATTGCAACGTAGCCTCTCTAACCCTAGGAATGAGGTGCTTTTACTAGAAATCAGAAAGATAAAAATGGCCCCTCAGTAGGACATAGTAAATGTTCAGTTTCTATATGGTAAGACTCTTTTTACTTTCATGAGATAGGAGCACACTGTAGGGGCCAGAACCCCTTTAGAGACACCATTTTTCTCCAAGCATCCCCAAGGTTTTAATAACATAAGAACTTATTCTACTCAAAGCAAACATTTCTCATGAACTAAAAAGTCAGGCAAAGAAAATAGTCGGTTAAATGGGACTAAGATATCAGATAACCATAAAGATGATGATGGGTATGTTTCTCCTTGTGGAGTTTGTACCCAATTACCTTTACACACCAATATTCCATTCCTTAAAGGCAATAGATACCCTTACTAAGTCCCTCAAGGACATTATTTTGTATGTGGGCACAAGGCAGACTAAATACTACTTGTAAATTGGGTTAGTTCCTTTTATATGGCTTATGCTATTCCCCAAATGGCTATTTATGGTCATCTTCCAAAAGGGAAAATTAGAAACACGAGGGCTTTTATGATCCCTTCCCATGCCATAGAAACTCGTAAAGGCACCATTGCCAGACTAGGGATGGCTCTAAAAGATCATGAAAAAACCCATAACCCAGACTAAACTCATGGGGTGTTCTGTTCTTGGATTTTTTCCCTTGTCACTGGGGCAGCTATCCCTTGTGCTGTAATTAGAAAAGGTAGCTTTAGAGTTAGAGAAATCGGTCTCCCAACTAGGGCAGCTGGAGTATTGGAAGCTTGCCAAATGACTCTACAAAATTGATTAGCATTAGACTTGACTCTGGCTTCTCAAGGAAGTGCGTGCACTGGTGGGTATTTATAATCGAGAGTCAAGAGGATGTTTACCAGGAGGTAGTGGCAGTGGAAGCCCATGCTGGAGAAGCAGCCAAATCAGCTTACACACCTCCTGAAGCTGATTTGTCTGAGTCTCTTCTGGGTGGGTGCAGAGATGTCCAAAAAGGGGCACCTGTTACCCTCTTAATCATATTCATAATATCCCTTACTCATTGTCTGACCTCTCTACTTTGCAGCCACTAACTCTAAATTGATACAGCTGAGGACACAAAACCAGCATGAATGGGACAACAAATCTTGAACTTCCACTAATTTGTGAAATCAGTGATAAAACACCAGGGAATGACCAAAAGGGGGAAAATAAGTAAAATTGTATAAAGAAAGCCTTGGAGACCCCATAGAGCTAAAAATCCCATGCCCCACTTCCTCTTTTAATTCCTCTTGAGTTTCCTCTTGATATCTTTTGAAATTTGAAATCCCTCTCAAAGCAGCTGACCCAGATAGTCAACCACGCCTTTTCAAATGGAAAGTTCATTTTGTTTGACCCAAAGCAAAATAAAGCCCTCTTGCCTTAAACCCACCCCTATAAGACGGACAAACTCCCGTCCAATCACTAGGAGTCAAGCTAACTTCCTTTTTATGTCTATAAAAATTGTTTGCCATTCCTAGAATCCCAAAGTTACTTCCATTCTGGCAAATGATCTGACTTCCTTTTGCTACAGCAAAACTTTTGGTGTCCCAAATAAAATGCTGTACTCTGAAAACTCAACTCTGATTTGTCTTTCAACAGCCGCTAAGAATGCTCTCATCTAAGTCTTTAGATGCATTCATTTGTCTAAGGGAAATTCCTAAAGTGGAATGGCCAGAGCATGTAATAAGGTACAAGATTTCTTAAGGAACTTGCCAAACTGTTTTCCATTTTCCATTCCCACCGGCAGTGTGTGAGACTTTCAGTTCCGCCTGTGAGAATGAGGTTAAGTTTAGCTTTCACACAGGACAGGTGTGCCTAGCAGGGTGGGGCAGTTAAGGAATTGGCAGAAGGTTAAAAAGACAAACTGTAATCCATAGTCAATCCCCCTGCTTATCTGCCCACTATCCACAGTCAGTCCCCCTGCTTATCCACCCACTATCCACTATCCTTGCAGGGTGGAGACTCAGAATAGAGGTTCCCAAAATAGCCTCATAACCTGTTACCAAACTAGCCCAGACTGGCTCTAAAGAGGCCTGGGCATAACCATTATAGTCAGGGGTGGAGATTTGTTCCAACAGTTCCTAATGTTGCAAATTTGCCGGGGAAATGTATTTCAAAAGTTTCCAATTTGGGCGAGCTGCATGTTTCAAATTTGTGTGGGCTACTTAGGCTTGTCGAATAGAATGTAACCTCTGAAGTATCCAGCCAATGGAGAAACAGGGGAGGGACTTGCGGTTAGGTGTAGGGAATAATACTGCTGAGTCTATTGTTCTGGGTGCCAACCCCCACATTTTGGTTGGGCGCCCGTTCTTGCAAGACCGTGAATAAATTCTTTGCTTCTCCACAATCCGGTGAGCATTTATTCCTTTTTAGGAACAGTGCTTGTTTCTCACACTCCACAGCCTCTTCAACACTTGGAATAATATGTCTTTTTAATTTTAGCCTTTTAAATTAGTGCGTAATGGCAGCTCATTGCAGCTTTCATTTGCATTTTCCTAATGATTAACAATACTGGGCATCTTTTCATACATTTATTGGCCATTCGTATATCTTCTTTGATGAAGCATCTGTTCAAATCTTTCACCCACTTAAAAAAAGTGGGCTATTAGTTTTCTTATTCTTGAATTTTGAGAGGTCTTTATGTTTCTGAATATAAGTCCTTTATCATAAATATTTGCAAATATACTCTCTCAGTCTATGGCTTTTCTTTTTATCCCCTTAATAGTATCTGTGATGGTTAATTGTATGTGTCAACCTGGCTAAGCTATCGTGTCTGATTATTTGGTCAAAGGTTAGCCTAACAAAAAGAGAAATATTATATGCTACCACTAATGTGAACATTGCTGGTGGAGAATGCAGGGGTGTTGGGCTTCCCCACCTCGATGGTTGCTGATGTGCTCACAGACATAGGTGACTGGTGGTTTGATGGGCTGAGCCCTCAGTCATAGGACTTGCCCTTGGGAAGACTGTTACTGCAAAGGAGAGGCTAGGCCTGCTTACAATTGTGCCTAAGTGTCTCCTCCCGAATGCCTCTTTGTTGCTCAGATGTGGCCCTCTCTTTCTAGCTAAGGTGTTCTAGTTTGCTAATGCTGCAGAATGCAAAACACCAGAGATGGATTGGCTTTTATAAAAAGGGGGTTTATTTCACTTCACAGTTACAGTTTTAAGGCCACAAAGTGTCCAAGGTAACACCTCAGCAATTGGGTACCTTCACTGGAGGATGGCTGACGGCGTCCAGAAAACCTCTGTTAGCTAGGAAGGCAGCTGGCGTCTGCTCCAAAGCTCCGGCCTCAAAACGGCTTTCTCCCAGGACGTTCCTGTCTAGCAAGATTGCTCCTCTTCAAAACATCTCTCCCAGCTGCACTCCGTCCAGTCTCTTTGAGTCAGCACATTTATATGGCTCCACTGATCAAGGCCCACCCTGAATGGGAATATCCCATCAGTTATCATCTACAGTTGGGTGGGGCGCATCTCCATGCAAACAACCTAATTCAAACGTTCCAACTTAATCCCCACTATTACGTCTGCCCCACAAGATTGCATCAAAGAATATGGCTTTTTCTGGGGGACATAATACATTCAAACTGGCACATAAGGCAACTTGGCAGGTGAAATCACTGCCCTCCCCCCTGTGTGGGATCTGACACATCCCAGCATCGTGGGATGGAGAACATCTTCTTGACCAAAAGGGGGATGTGAAATGAAATGAAATGAGTTTCAGTGGCTGAGAGATTCCAAAAGGAGCCGAGAGGTCACTCTGGTGGGCACTCTTACGCACAATATAGACATGAATGTTCTAATGAATTGGAATAGCTAGCAGTAAATACCTGAAACTATCAAACTGCAACCCAGAACCCTTAAAACTTGAAGATGATTGTATAAAAATGTAGCTTATGAGGGATGACAATGTGATTGGAAAAGCCATGTGGACCACACTCCCCTTTGTCCAGTGTATGGATGGATGAGTAGAAAAAATGGGGACAAAAAAAAAGCACCCAGTGATCTTTTTTACTTTAATTGTTCTTTTTCACTTTAATTTTTATTCTTATTACTTTTGTGTGGTAATGAAAATGTTCAAAAATTAATTTTGGTGATGGCCACACAACTATATGATGGTACTGTGAACAACTGATTGTACGCTTTGTGTGACTGCATGGTATGTGAATATATCTGAATACAATCGAATTATTAAAAAAAAAAAAAAAAAAGGTTAGCCTAGATGTTGCCACTGAGGCATTTTGCAGATGGGATTAGCATCTACAATCAGTTGACTTGAAGTAAAGGAGATTAGCCTCCATAAAGTGGGTGGGTCTCATCCAATCAGTTGCAATCCTTATGGAAATTCTGCCTCAAATTATCATATCAACACGTGCTGGAATTTCTAGCCTGCCAGCCTGCCCTACAGATTTTAGACCTGTCAGCCACCAATTCCTTAAAATCAATCTCTTAATATATATACAAATATCCTGTAGCTTCTGTTTTTCTGGAGAAATCTGGGTGATACATGATCTGTAGAAGAGCAGAAGTTTTAAATTTTGATTAAGTCCAGTTTGTCATTTTTTAAAAATAGTTTTATTCACACACCACACAATCCATATAAATGAAAATCCACTTGTGTCAGCACCATGTCTTATAAGATGGTACCGTTTCTCCAATGAATTGTATTTGCCACTTTATCAAAAGTCAGTTCTTCGTATTTGTGTGGTTCTATTTCTAGATTTTCTATTGTTCCTTTGATCTACGTAAGTCTGTCTTGGTGCTAATATCACACTGTCTGAGTTATCGTTGTCTTATAACGAGTCTTGTAAGTAAGCAGCATTGGTCCAACTTAGCTCTTTTTCAACGTTGATTTGGCCATTCTAGCCCTCTTACATATCTATATGAAATTTTTAATCAGCTTGTCTGTATCTATGTAAAAAACCTTCTGGGATTTTGACTGATATTGCATTGCATCTTTAGATCAATTACATCAGTTAGATCAATCTCCTCTCTTTGAGGAGAACAGTCAACTTAGCAATATTGAGTGTCTGACCCCTGAACACAGTATATCTCTCTATTTAGGTCTTATTTAATTTTCCTCCACAGTGTTTTGTAGTTTTTCAAGGTACAAGTCTTTTACATTTTTTTTTGTCTGATTTATCCTTATGTATTTCTTCTTTTTGGTGATAATGTAAATGTAATTTTTAAATTTCAATTTCCAGTGGTTCACAGCTAGTGTATAGAAATACAATCGGTGTTTGAATACTGATCTTGTATCCTGCAACCATGCTAAAGACACTTAATAGTTCTAATAACTTTTTGCAGAGTCCATTGAATTTTCTACATAGACAATCATGTTGACCTCACGTAAAGATGGCTTTGCTTACTCCTTTCCAATCTAGATGCCGCTTACTTCTTTTACTTACTTCCAGTGCAAGTCTGAATGGGGGCAATAGGAACAAACATCCTTGCCTTATTTCTGACCTTACGGTGAGAGCAGTCAGTCTTTCATCAATATCATTAATAACTGTGATGTTAACTGTAGGTGTTTTGGTAGATGTCTTTGATAAAGTTGAAGAAGTTTCTTTCTATTCCTAGTTTGCTAAGTGTTTTGATTAGGCGCTGATGTTGGGTTTTCTCAAATGCCTTTTCTGTGTCTACTGAGATGATCAAATGGTTTTCCTTTTTTAGTTTTTTAATATGGCATCATCTATTCTTTTTATAAACTATTGGATTTTATGAAATTCAGTTTTATAAAATTTTGCATCTATGTTCATGGGGGATATTGGTTTGTAGTTTTCTTTTCTTGTAATGTGTTTGTGTAGTTTTTATGTCAAGGTAATGCTGCCCTCACAGAATGAATTGGGAAGTAGTCCCTCCTCTTCAATTTTCTGGAAGAGTTTGTATAAAATTCATTTTATTTATTTCTTAAACATTTTGTAGAACCCATCTGGTCTTAAGAGTTTTCTTTGTGGGAGGGTTTTTAACTATAAATTCAATTTCCTGTTAAGGAAAGAATACAGGGAATTCGAGTCATCCATTTCTTCTTGAGCATGCTTTGGTAGTTTGTGTCTTTCATGGAATTTGTCCATTTCCTCTAAGTTGTCAAATTCATTGGCATATAGTGTTTACAATAGTCACTTTTTATCCATTTTAATATCTGTAGATCTATAGTGCTATCATCTTTCGCATTCTTGATATTGGTAATTTGTGTCTTCTCTCTTTTCTTCCTGATCAGTCTGGGTAGATGTTTATCAATTGTATTTATCACTTCGAAGTACCAGATTTTAGTTTCATTTATTTTATCTATTTTTTAAAATTTATTTTTCATTGATTTCTGCTCCAATTGTTATTATTTCCTTTGTTCTGCTTACTTTGGATTTCATCATTCTTACTTTTCTAGGTTCTTAAGGTGGCAGCAGAGTTAATTGCTTCAAGACCTTTTTTCTTTCCTAATATAGGTGCTTAGTGCTATAAATTTCCCCCAAAAACTGCTTTAGCAGAATCCCACAAATTTTGATTGTTGTGTTTTCATTTTCATTCAGTTATAAATACTAATTTCCATTTTGATATTTTTTTGTCCCAAAGATTATTTTGATGTGTGTTAGTTTCCAAATATTTGGGGTTGGATTTTTTAGAGATATTGTTAGTGATTTCTAATTTAATACCATTTTGATCAGGAACATACTGTGTATGACTTGCATCTTAACATTTTTTTTGAGACTTATTTTATGGCACAGAATATGGTTTATCTTGGTAAATGTTTGGTGTTCACTTGAAAAAAACTGTGTTGAGTGTTCTGTGTCATGTCAAGTTGGTTGATAGTGTTAAGTCTACCAACTTCTTACTGATTTTATTTACGTGTTGTATCTCTACTTATCTTTTTGAACATATGGAATATTGCTGTTGTAATAACTTTTAATGTCCTTCTCTGATAATTCTAACATTTGTATCAGTTCTAGGTCAGTTTCAATTGATTTCCTCCTCATTTGCATACCTGGTAATTGTTGATTGGATGCCAGACACTTTGAGTTTGACTTTTTTGGGTGCCGGATATTTGTGTATTCCTGTAAGTCTTCTTGAGTTTTGTTCTGGGATGCAGTTAAATTCCAGGAATCTGTTTGATCCTTTTGAGTCTTGCCTTTTTCATTCATTAGGCAGGTCCAGAACAGTGCTCAGTCCAGACTAATTATTCTCCACCAGAGGTGAGACTTTCTTGAGTACTGTACCCAATGTTCTTCTAATTATGAGGTTTTCTAGTCTTGCTGGTGGGACAGCTACTGTATAAGTTGACTTGACGTAGAATTCTTCTGCTTATATAGTTCAAACAAGAATTTAGTTGATTGCCCATCTATTTTACTACTTGGTACTCCATGATCTACTAGCCAATGCCATAAGTCTCTGCAAGTCAGATTATTTTAATTGCTGCTTTGAGCCTGTTTTCCATTATAGCAGCCACACCCACCTTCTCTGTGGCAATTAACTGCAGCCACTTGACTTCTGCCAACTCAGGATCTGATTATCCCCACTATGTTTAAGGATTCCAGCTCAGTGACAGCACTTCCTACAGTAATATCTGACCTACAGAGAAGGGTGACTACAGACCTCTTCAGAGATAATGGAGCTAGTCTCACAAATTTATTCCTCACAGTCCTGGTAAAAGGTGTGTCTTCTGGACATTCCAGGGGTGTGTGAGCAGGTCTTCCACGATAAATCCACTCTAACATTCCAATCTCTCTAAGCCTTTGAATCCCCTCCTCTACATTATACCAGGGCAGTTCTGGCATTTCAACCTCTGGTAATGCTGGCTGTTAGAAACAAGCATGATACCTTAAAAATGCTCACCCGGTTGTGGAGGAGAAAAGAATTTATTCATGATCTTGCAAGAATGCACGCATTGCCAGAAACATGGCAGGCGTGCCAGAAAAAGAACATGGTGATAGTTATTTATATCCTACTCCTAATACACATGTCTCTCCCGTTTCCCCATTTGCTGGGTACTCCAGAGATTACAGCCTACCTGAGAGAGCTAACGAGCCCATCTTTGAGACTCTGAATTGTACAGCCTATCTGAGAGAGCTCATCCAGTTTAAATTTCCCACTGAGAGTTCCCGCCTTTGGCCATATACCCCCACTTTTACATTCCAGCAACCCTGGTTATCTTTCCCCCATAAGGAACTGGCACTGATTCTAGACTTAACGTCACAGCGCTCTCTCTCTTTTTCCTTCCCCTTAGTACGGGGCTAGTTTAAGCCAGCTTTTCTGCCCAATCTCCATTTTCTTTATTCCATGTGGTCTTTATGTGAAAGCTAAACTTAACTCTTTCTTGCACAGCCACCTTTTGATCCATGTTTCAGCCAACCACCTAAATAAACTGTTAATGCCCTTTCTAACCCCTCGAGCTACAACGGTGAATGCAGAATCTCTGCTTAGTGGGCCCATATCAGTAAATTCAGCCTGATCCAACCCTATATTTCTTCCACCATTATCCCACAGCCTTAATATTCATTCCCACACATATTCCCCTGGTTTCTGTCTGTATAAAGTTGGAAAACTCATACAGTTCTTTTGGAGTATAGTGTACTTCCTCATGGGTCACACTTTGTACCTCACCCTTCAGGCCCTGTTAGTACTTTAGTCTAGTTATAGGTCTTGAAGCAAAGACTAGTGGTGGGGGTGGGTCATGAAAAGAGTTAGAATTATCCCTCAAGCCTTACCTCCAGACATTCTGTTGCATTTTCATCTCGTAAAACAGGATTAATCTCTCCAGACAGAGGAGTGAGGGCTGTTTCCTCAGGGGAGGTGATTACAGGATTAGCAGGCACTGAAGGGTTAATCTCTTTAGGTAGAGGTTGGATGCAGGCTCCTTAGGGCAGACTGGAGGTGGGGAAGTTGTTTCCTCAAGGCAGCCCTCTACAGGTAAATCTAACAATGACTCAGCAGAATCCAGGGTTCCAGTGTCCTCACTGCCATTATTATCAAACCATATGTCCCCATCCCAAGTTTCAGGATCCCATTCTTTTCCAATTAATGCCTTTACTTTAACAGCAGACACCCTGAGAGGTTGAGATTTTAGTTTATGTTGTAAATCTGCTACTCACACTATAAGAGTCTGCGTCTGGTTTTCAGAAATCTCAAGTCTGTGGCCACAGGAAATAAGATTTTCTTTCAGGGCACACATAGAAGCCTTTACATCTGTCATATGGTGCTTAGGTTTTAAATTTGAAGCCTTTAGCTTGTCCCTTTCCCTTATAACTTTATCCAACATATATAAGAGCAGCCAGCCAATATCATTATACCTCTAAATTCTGCAAAACTCTGTGAAGGTGTCGAAAACACTGTCACCCAGAGCCTTGCTTCGTACAAGAGTATGATTAGGAGAATCAAACGGTGCTATTTTGCGTATCTCCATTGCCAACTCACTCCATGGACTGTCAGTGCTCTCTTAATTATTGGAAATGAGGTCATTAGTGACTTTGAATCTAATCAAAGTAGAAAACAAATTGTAAAAGCCCATTTTAAGATTCCATTTCTCAAGAACCATTCCTAGTACCAAGTTGTATTAGTTAGGGTTCTCTAAGGAAACAGAATCAATGAGAGATATCTATAAATATAAGATTTATAAAAGTGTCTCATGCAACTGTGGATATGCATGAGTCCAAATTTCATAGGTCAGGCAGCAAACTGGCAACTCCAATGAAGATGTTCGATGAACTCCTCAGGAAACAAATTGGCAACTTCAACGAACGTGTTCAATGAACTCCTCAGGAAATGGACTGGCAACTTCAACGAACTCCTCAGGAAACACTTCGCTGGTCAGCTGAAGAAGTGAAGGTCCTCTGTCTGTCTCACTTAGAAGTCTTCGACTGGTTGGATTAAATCCAGCTGATTGCATTCTCTCATTATGGAAGACACACCCTTCATTGATGCCATCAGTCACAGCTGCAGCCAATTGACTGATGATTTAATAAACCAGCCTGTGAGCCCTCTACCACAGGACTTGCCCTTGGCAAGACTGTTGCTGCAAAGGAGAGGCTAGGCCTGTCTGTAATTGTGCCTAAGAGCCTCCTCCCAAATGCCTCTTTGTTGCTCAGATGTGGCCCTCTCTCTCTAGCTAAGCCAACCTGGAAGGTAAAATCACTGCCCTCCCCCCTACGTGGGATCTGACACCCAGGGGAGTGAATCTCCCTGGCAACGTGGAATATGACTCCCAGGGAGGAATCTAGACCCGGCATCATGGGATGGAGAACATCTTCTTGATCTAAAGGGGGATGTGAAAGAAATGAAATAAGTTTCAGTGGCTGAGAGATTCCAAAAGGAGCCAAGAGGTCACTCTGGTGGACACCCTTACGCACAATATAGACAACCCTTTTTAGGTTCTAATAAATTGGAATAGCTAGCAGTAAATACCTGAAACTATCAAACTACAACTCAGAACCCATGAATCTTGAAGACGATTGTATAAAAACGTAGCTTATAAGAGGTGACAATGTGATTGGGAAAGCCATATGGACTACACTCCCCTTTGTCCAGTGTATGGATGAATGAGTAGAAAAATGGGGGCAAAAAAAAAAAAAAAAGGGCACCCAGTGTTCTTCTTTATTTACTCATTCTTTTTCACTGTAATTTTTATTCTTATTATTTTTGTGTGTGTGGTAATGAAAATGTTCAAAAATTAATTTTGGTGATGAATGCACAACTACATAATGGTACTGTGAACAACTGAATGTATGCTTTGTATGACTGCATGGTATATGAATATATCTCAATAAAAATGAATTAAAAAAAGAAATTGGCAACATAATTATATAAAACAAAAAACAAAATTCAATAAATAAATAAATAAATAAAATAAACCAGCCTGTTGTCGTGGCAACAGGCCAGTGCTTGCTTGACCAGACACCTGGGTACCATCACCTGGCCAAATTGACATATGAACCTGTACCGGTTTGTATATATTGTGTCCCCCAGAAAAAGCCATGTTCTTTGATGCAATCTTGTGGGGGCAAACATGTTAGTGGGGATTAAGTTGGAACGTTTGGATTAGGTTGTTTCCATGGAAATGTGCCCCACCCAACTTTGGTTGATGACCCTGATTGGATAATTTCCATGGAGATGTTACCCCACCCATTCAGGGTGGGTCCAAATTAGATCACTGGAGCCATATAAATGAGCTGACAAACAGAAGGAACTCAGTGCAGTTGAGAGTGACATTTTGAAGAGGAGCTACAGCCAAGAGCGACACTTTGAAGAAAGCGCAGTAGCTGAGAGAGGAACTGCAGTTTACAGAGACATTTTGGAGACGGACTTTGAAGGCAGACTTTTGCTCCAGAGAAGCTAAGAGAGGACAAATGCCTCAAGAGCAACTGAGAGTGACATTTTGGGGAGAAGCTGAAGCCTAGAGAGGAATGTCCTGGGAGGAAGCCATTTTGAAACCAGAGCTTGGAGCAGACGCCAGCCATGCGCCTTCCCAGCTAACAGAGGTTTTCTGGACACCATTGGCCATCCTACAGTGAAGGTACCCGATTGTTGATGCCTTACTTTGGACACTTTATGGCTTTAAGACTGTAACTGTAACCAAATAAACCCCTGTTCTAATTTGCTAATGCTGCCGGAATATAAAACACCAGAGATGGATTGGCTTTTTATAACGGGGGTTTATTTGGTTACACAGTTACACTCTTAAGGCCATAAAGTGTCCATGGTAACACATCAACAATTGGGTACCTTCACTGGAGGATGGCCAATGGTGTCCGGAAAACCTCTGTTAGCTGGGAAGGCACATGGCTGGCGTCTGCTCCAGAGTTCTGGTTTCAAAATGGCTTTCTTTCAGGATGTTCCTCTCTAGGCTGCAGTTCCTCAAAAATGTCACTCTTAGTTGCACTTGGGGTATTTGTCCTCTCTTAGCTTCTCCAGAGCAAGAGTCTGCTTTCAACGGCTGTTTTCAAACTGTCTCTCATCTGCAGCCCCTGTGCTTTCTTCAAAGTGTCCCTCTTGGCTGTAGCTCCTCTTCAAAACGTCACTCCCAGCTGCAGCTTCACTGAGTTCCCTCTGTTTGTCAGCCCATTTATATGGCTTCACTGATCAAGGCCCACCCTGAGTGGATGGGACCACACCTCCATGGAAATTATCTCATCCGAGTTATCACCCACAGTTGGGTGGGGCACATTCCATGGAAACACTCAAAGAATTACAATCTAATCAACGCCAATAGGTCTGCCCACACAAGATTACATCAAAGATAATGGCGTTTGGGGCACATAATACATTCAAACTGGCATAACCCCCATTATAAAAAGCCAATCCAACTCTGGTGTTTTGCATTCCAGCAGCATTAGCAAACTAGAACAGATTTTGGTACCAGAGAAGTGGGGTGCTTTTGCTGCTGAGTTTTCAAATACCAAACATGTTGGAGTGGCTTTTTAAATGGATAAGGGGAAGATTCTGGAAGAGTTCTGAGGAGCTTGATGGAAAAGGCCTAAACTGCTTTGAAGAGACTTGTTTGTGGAAACGTGGACTCTAAAGATACTTCTGATGAGGCCTTGAGCAGAAATGATGACTGTGTTGTTGCAAACTGGAAGGAAGGTGATCCTTGTTTTAAAGTGGCAGAGAATTTGGCAAAATTGAGTCCTGTTGTTGGAAGGCAGAATTTGAAAGCAATGACCTGGAATATTTAGCTGATGATATCTCCAAGCAAAATATAGAAGTAGTAGCCTGGCTTTTACTTGCAGCTTATAGTAAAATGCGAGAGAACAGAGATGAGCTGGGAAATGAACTCTTGGTTTCAAAGAAACCAGAAACTGATGGCCTAAAAATCTCTGGCTTCCAGGGGGTGAATCCCCAGAAGCTACAGCCCAATGTGAGGATGCAACCAAATATGGAATCCAGCCACCATTTCAGTACAAGCCAAGATTGGAGATGGAGTTATCAAGAAAGGATTTGTAGAAAGTACTATTGTCTAATGGCTTTGACCCCTGTGTGCTTCATGCGGAGCCAACAGAATTTTTGCGAGATCTTTATAGATGGAGCTGCTGCCAATCGGGACTGCAGGAGACAGACAAGGAACAAATTGAAGGAAAAATGTCTTCAAAGACAGAGCCACGGAGGTTGAGGTCTGGAGTCAAGAGGCCTTGGGCTGGGAGAGCAGAGTGGCCCACATGCATGGAAAGGGTGAGTTTGCCCTGGAAGTCGAGGGTGGGCCTTCCGCCTAGATGCTCTGAAAGAGTTTTGCCACCCCAGGCCCCAAAGAGGGTGAAGCACATTCCCAGGGAATTGGGGAGAGCCTGGCTGCTACCACACTGTTCTGAAGGGGATGAGCGTGTGCCCCGGAGATGGAAGGGAATCCGGGTGCTGCCCCGATGTTTGAGGAGGGTGGGGCCGAGAAGGTGGTCTCCCCAATGTGTGGATATGTTGGAGCACTCACCCAAGCATTTGGAGAGGAAAGGGCTGCCACAAAGGCCCTTGGGAAGGGTTAGACTCCTGCTCTCTCAAGCCCCAAGTATGCAACGTTGTTCTCTAAATGACTCTCAGACTTTGAAATCTAATGGAGTTTGTCCTGCAGGTTTTAGGAACTGTTTTGGTCTCTTACACCCTGTTTTCCTTTCAGTTTCTCCTTATGGCAATGGGAATGTTTATCCTATGAATGTCTCTCCTTTGTATATTGGAAGCACACAACTTGTTCTAAGTTTACAGGTCCACAGTCAGGGGGGAGTTTTGCTTTTGGACAGACCACACCTGTAACTGATTTAATGGGATCTTGTACTTAACTATTGTTATTGAAATGATGTAAGTTTTTGTGATATTGTGATGGGATGAATATATTTTGTATATGGAAAGATCATGTTTTTCTGGGGTCCAGGGGGTGAAATGTACTGGTTTGTATACATTGTGTCTCCCAGAAAAAGCCATGTTCTTTGATGCAGTCTTGTATGGCAGACATATTAATGGGCATTAAGTTGGAACGTTTGGATTAGGTTGTTTCCATGGAAATGTGCCCCACCCAACTGTGGTGATGACTCTGATTGGATAATTTCCATGGAGATGTTACCCCACCCATTCAGGGTGGGTCTAAATTAAATCACTGGAGCCATATAAATGAGCTGACAAACAGAAGGAACTCAGTGCAGCTGAGAGTGACATTTTGAAGAGGAGCTACAGCCAAGAGTGCGGGTTACTGAGCATATACCTCGACTTACCAGGTCTGGGCTAGGGGACCTGCGCAACCCCTAGGGAGGGTAGTGGGTACGGGCGGTCAGTGTCCTCCACAGCCCCCCGGACCTAAGGAAGCGAGGTCGAAGGCAGGCCCCATTTCCTCACCCAAAATACCACCGGTAGGGGAGGCTTGCCGGAGGAAACCGCCCTTCCCCCAACCGCCCTTTCCCCCACTTCCTTATCTTGCCCGTACACTCCCCGTTGCCAATGCAACTCCCATCACCACCAGTGCGCATACATTGTTGCCAGACACCGTTGCCAGAGCAACTCCTGCACCTTTTAGAACAACCTCCGTGCCCTCTTAGAACCAATCCTAACCTCCGCACCCTTTCAGAACCAATCCTAGCCTTTATCCCCTCAGCATTGGCTTGTAACAACCCCCGCCCTCTATGCCAGCTCATATAACCTGTGCTCACCCCGGAATAAAAGCCCTTTTGTTCTACCCTTACTGGAGGAAGAGTGTCTTATCTTTCCCTTCTCGCCGCCCTCCACACCTTGCACGCCTCCCGCCGGGGACCTGGCCAAGTCCCCCGCCTCGCCCTCGCCTCCGGGAAAGAGCCCCCGCCGCCGGTACCCTCCAAGCAACGCCGATAGCCGAGGGTTCAGCAACCGGCCGCCCCCCCCCCCCCTCAGACGAATCAACTGCGACCGCACAAGAGCGACACTTTGAAGAAAGTACAGGAGCTGAGAGAGGAACTGCAGTTTACAGAGATATTTTGGAGACGGGCTTTGAAAGCAGACTTTTGCTCCGGAGAAGCTAAGAGAGGACAAATGCCTCAGAAGCAACTGAGAGTGACATTTTGGAGAGAATCTGAAGCCTAGAGAGGAACGTCCTGGGAGAAAGCCATTTTGAAACCAGAGCTTGGAAAAGATGCCAGCCACGTGCCTTCCCAGCTTACAGAGGTTTTCCAAACACCATTGGCCATCCTCCAGTGAAGGTACCCGATTGCTGATGTGTTACCTTGGACACTTTATGGCCTTAAGACTGTAACTGTGTAACCAAATAAACCCCCGTTATAAAAAGCCAATCCATCTCTGGTGTTTTCCATTCCAGCAGCATTAGCAAACTAGAACAGAACCTAACCATCACAGTTACCTTTTAGAATTTCCCTTAGTGCAAGTCTGTTGATTGTAAACTTTCTCAGTCTTATTTTTCTAAAAATGTCTTTATTTTGCCTTCATCATTGAAGGGCAGTTCTTCTGGATAGAGAATTCTAGGATGGCATTTATTTTCTTTCAATTCTATTAAGATATCATTCTTATGTCTTCTGGTTCCCAATAGTTGTTGAGAAGTCAGCTATCAATATAACTGCTGCTCCTTTGAAAATAAGCTCTTTTTAAGATATCTTTTTTTTTTTTTTTTTTTTCCCTATCGTTGACTTTTAATTTTCTCTTGGTTTTTGGATTTCAGTAGTCTCCCTTGTAATGAGCCTGTTTGGGATCTGTTGGTTTTTAAATTTTTTTTATTTTCATGATTTTTTTAAATGCAGCATTTATTTCATAATCCCTAGAACTGTAAATAGCTTTTCTTATAATTTACAGAATCAAGGAAAGTATTTTAAATGTCAAAATATACATGCTGAAAGTGATTTAGCATGTAAGCATCAAAAATCTGAAAAGTCTAGAGAAATTAAACATGTAAGATACATATATTCATGAATTACATTCAGTTGGAAGGAAGAAACCATCCTAAAGTTCATTAATATTTAGGAAATGTCTGAATATCTTCTAACTTGGTTTATAGCAAAATAACAAATCCTGCTTTTAGTTTTTTATATGAGTCATCTAAAATTTAGATTCAAAATGTAAGTGCTGCCTTATGTTGCACATGGAAGTTGATAATTAAATTTGTTTACATTCCACTTTAAGATACTTGAAACACAATAGGTACTTAATCCCTAAAAATAAAAAATAAAGAAAAAGCAAAACAAAAACATACCTTGAATCATTTAAAGAACATCTGAAGCTGCTAACAAAAACCTTAGATCTCTTGTCTATATTTTTATGTAGAATTGGGTGTAACACCACTTTTGGAGCAAATAATATTATTTTTTAAATGCTATAATTAGTTCTTTCAGTAATTAACACTTCTCTAAATATGTCATTACAGCTTCAGGCAAAAAATGCTATTATGAAGTCAGATGAAGTAAATTCAGAATCAAAATTATTGTGATATGAAAGCATGCCCTCATTGCAAATCACTTGGTCATTGCTGATAACAATTAAATGAGGGTAATATAGGCCAATATTGTTCTAAATATACTGGCACAGCTGCCCTGATTGACCTAATAAGCTCAAGTAAGGGAGTTGGCCTCATTCCCCAGTTCTGTGGCATCACCACTGTGCCGGTTTGAATGTATTACGTCCCCCAGAAAAAGCCATATTCTTTGACACAATCTTGTTGGGCAGACGTTTTAGTGCTGATTAGATTGGAATTCTTTGAGTGTTTCCATGGAGATGTGCCCCACCCAACTGTAGGTGATAACTCTGATGAGATAATTTCCATGGAGGCATGGCCCCACCCATTCAGCTTGGGCCTTGATTATGGAGCAGTATATAAGCTCAGACAGAAGGAGCGAGCTTGCTACAGCCAAGAGGGACACTTTGAAGAAAGCACAGGAGCTGCAGATGAGAGACATTTTGAAGATGGCTGTTGAAAGCAAACTCTTGCTCCGGGGAAGCTGAGAGAGGACAGATACCCTAAGTGCAACTAAGAGTGACATTTTTGAGGAAATGCAGCCTAGAGAGGAACATCCTGGAAGAAAGCCATTTTGAAACCAGAACTCTGGAGCAGACACCAGCCATGTGCCTTCCCAGCTAACAGAGGTTTTCCAGACACCATTGGCCATCCTTCAGTGAAGGTACCCAATTGCTTTGTTACCTTGGACACTTTATGGCCTTAAGACTATAACTGTGTAACCAAATAAACCCCCTTTTATAAAAGCCAATCCATCTCTGGTGTTTTGCATTCTGGCAGCATTAGCAAACTAGAACAGCCACCTCCAGCCTTGCTCTGAATAGCGTTTACAAAATCAAGTTATTCACATTGCTAACACCAAATTCCAGCAAGCTGTAGTTCTGAACACCATCTACATTTATATTTATTTTGTATGGTTTACATGGAAAAAAAAAAGCTTTTGTTGTGCTTTTCACATATCTGATATAAGTCTTCCTATCAAACATTTTATTTCTAGTTTTCCTGGGATAAGGGGTAGGGAAGGGAAAGACTAAGAGAAGAGGTGCATCGGGAAAGTCAGTTATACACACAACTGGCCAAATAGCTTTTTAATTTTAAAGACACCATAGTGGTGCTGGCTGACTTTAAGAATGTTGAGGGAACTTTCTTTGCTAAAGCCAGCAGTCCAAGGGAAGGCATAATGGTTTGAAGCTGTATTTACCCCAGAAAAGATGATGTTCTTAAAGCTACTCTATTCCCATGGGTGTAGACCTACTGTGGGTGGGATCTTTTGATTAGGTTATTTCAGTTGAGGCCTGCCCCAAGTGGGTCTTAATCATCTTACTTAATAAGAGGATAAAAGGCAGAGAGAAGATACAGAAAAAAGCCACAGAGAAGCTAAGAGAGAAAAGCCAGAGAAGCTGAGAGATGGTGCAGCCAGAAGCTGGAAGCAACAAAACCTAGGAGAGAAGGACCAGCAGGTGCCACCATGTGCCTTCCCGTGTAAGAGGAGTCCCAGATCGCTAGCAGCCTTTCTTCAAGAAGAAGGTATCATGCTGTTAATACCTTCATTTGGACATTTTCCCGGCCTCAGAACTGTGAACTTGTAAGTTAATAAATCCCTATCTTAAAAGCTAACCCATTTCTGGTATATTGCATTTCGTCAGCTTTAGCAAACTAAAACAGAAGGTCACTTTAGTCCTGTTTGCTCCTGCCAGATTCACACTGAAGCTGCTTGCCCTTGCCCAGACCCATTTGTGGTTTCCCACTGTCTACTCAAATAAAGTCCGCATTCCATTAATGTTGCCATTTCACACAACAAGTTTTGTGGCACTCCATGATACTGATGGAAAGTCCGAGAGCCAATCTGATTACGGAGTTCTGCTGCAGGTCACAGAACAATTGCATGGAATATCTGGGAATGAATCATATCACTGAGCATTTAAAAATGAATTCTAGGGCTGCAATCAAGTCATTACAGTCAGTGAGGCATCAATCCTGTGTGTGTGCACATGTGTGTGCACGTGTGTGCATGTGTGTGTATGTATTAGCAAAGAGTTATCTAGAAGAGCCCTCCTAATCCCAGTGAATAAAGGAGGATTTTTTTTCTTTAAAAAAAGATGCTATCATCAAAAGGCAAAAAGTATATAGTTCCCTCCCTAAAATCTATATTATTCCATGGTTGATTTTCACAGCAACCAGTATGTATAGCCATATATATGGCATACACATACACACACACATGTATATAAAATATACTTTTCACAATCTGTTGTTATCTACTGAGTATGCTGCTAGAATTAACATCATTACCATAGCAAAGTCTAAACACTGTTTTATTAGGGAAATACACGTAGTAAGTTGAGTGATTTGCTCATGATAATGACTGTTTACAAAGATATCTATTTATGTTAGCAATAAATAATCCTGTTATCAAAAGACATAATGCTCACATGCACACCAAGATGGCTGCATGCTTTTTTGTTTGCTTTATTTTCATTTTTTAAAAAACAATTTTATTCACACACCATACAATCCATCCAAAGTGTACAGGCAGTGGCTCTTGGTATCATCTCATAGTTGTGCCTTCACCAGCACAATCAATTTTAGAACATTCTCATTTCTCAAAAAAAAAAAAAAAAAAAAATTCCATACCTCTAATATCCCCCGTTATTAATAACAAAGGTATAGTGCCTTTCTTATAACTGATGAAAGAATGTTTCAATGGCACTGTTAACTATAATCCTTAGTTTGCATTAATTGTATGTTTTCCCATATACCACCCTATTATTTAACACTTTGTAATAGTGATGTACATTTGTTCTAGTTCATGTAGGAACTTTCTTATATTTGTAAAATTAACCAGTCATTGTCCATTATAGGTTTCCTGTGTTTTATCCTCTAACTTTCCTTCTAGTGACAAACATGACCCTAGCCTTCCTCTTTTAACCATACTCACACTCAGCATTGCTAGTTACACTTAAGGTATTGTGCTACCATCATGTAGTATTGTGCTATCCGTTTAATATCAACCTTATTAAACATTCTTTACAAGTTAAGCATTATCTGCCCATTCTCTAATCTCTTTCTCCTGGTAACCTGTACTCTAGATTTTAGCTCCCAGAGTTTGCTCATTATAATTAGTTTATATTAGTGAGACCATAAAATATTTGTCCTTTCGTGTATGGCTGATTTCACTCAACATAATGTCCTCACATTGTTGCATGCATCAGGACTTCATTCCTTCTTACAGCTGCATAATATTCCATCGTATGTGTATACTACAGTTCATTCATCCATTCATGCATTGATGGACACTTGCGCTGTTTCCATCTATTTGGAAACATGAATAATGCCTCTATAAACATTGGTGTGCAAATGTCTATACGTGCCCCTGCTTTCAGTTTTTCCAAGTATATACTTAGTAATGGGAATGCCGGATCATATGGCAGCTCTATATTTAGCTTCCTGAGGAATTGCCACAACTGCCTTCCAGAGTGGCTGCAGCATTCTACATTCCCACCAGCAGTGAATAAGTGTTCCTATTTCTCCACATCCTCTCCAGCACTTACAGTTTTCTTTTTTCTTTCTTTCTTTCTTTCTCTCTCTCTCTCTTTCTTTCTTTCTTTCTTTCTTTCTTTCTCCCTCTCTCTCTCTCTCTCTCTCTCTCTCTCTCTCTCTCTCTCTCTCTCTCTCTCTTTTTCTTTCTTTCTTTCTTCCTCTCTCTCTCTCTCTCTTTCTTTCTTATGGCCATTCTAGTAGGCATGAGATAATATCTCATTGTGGTTTGGATTCACATTTCCCCTATATCTAGTGATGTTGAGAGCATCTTTTCATGTGCTTTTTACCCATCTGTATTTCCTCTTTGGAAAAGTGTCTATCCATGTCTTTTGCCCATTTTTAAATTGGGTTGTTTGTCTTTTTATTGTAGAGTTTTAGGGTTTCTTTATATATTCTAGATATTAAACCCTTCTCAGATATGAGATTTCCAAATATTTTTTCTCATGCTACAAGCTCTTAAAATATTTACATAGATTTTATCTTTTACAGCTTTCCCATTAACAGTCAAGTGAACTTCTCTTCCGATTTGCCAAAGCTGCTGTTATGCAAAATACCAGAAACAGACTGGCTTTTATAAGGGGGATTTATTAGGCTACAAATTTACAGTTCTAAGGCCATGAAAGTGTCCAAACTAAGGCAAAAACAAGAGGATACTTTCACTGAAGAAAGGCCAATGGCATCAAGAACACTCTGTCAGCTGGGATGGCTCATGGCCAGCATTGGCTGGTCCTTTGCTCCCAGGTTCTGGTTTTAAAATAGCTTTCTCCAAAATGTCTGTGCTTCTGTCTCTCTTAGCTTCTCTCTCTCAGCTCCTATGCATCCTTGCTTGTTCTCCCAGGGTGTTTCTCTCTAAGCATCTGGAGGTCCTCTCCAGGGCAAACTCTGGGCTTCATCTCTTAGCTTAGCATCTGCAAGCATCTTTCTGTCTGCATCTCCAAGCATCTGCAAGCATCTGAGTCTGTGTCGGCTCTTAGCTTCTCCCTGTGGTAAACACTGAATTACATATCTTAGCTTCTCTCCAAAATGTCTCTCTCAGCTTCTCAGAGCTCCTTCTCTCCATGAGTTCTCTTAAAGGACTCCAGTAAACTAATCAAGACCCACCCGGAATGGGCAGGTTCACACCTCCATGGAAATAATATAATCAGAGTTCTCACCCACAATTGGGTGGGTCACACCTTCCTGGAAACAACCTAATCAAAAGGTCCCACCCAACACAATTGGATTAAAAGATCATGGCCCTTCTGGGGTCCATAACAGCTTCAAACTAGCACAACTTCCTTCAATTTTCTCCACATTTCCTTTAGTCCTGCTTCTGGGGGACAAGTCCTTCCATTTCTATGACTTCAGGCCATCCTTCATATTTATTTGTAATCTTATTGTTTTTTATGTGCTGCTAAAAAGGCCTTTTTTCTTAATGCCTTTTCCACCACAGAAGACCCAGTTGTCTCTGGACCCAAGATTAACAACAGATATACTCCCCAATTTGGCAATGAGCCACTGTGCCTCATCATCGAATTTGGTTGCTCCATCATCATATGTTCCCATTAAAACTATTGTACCATTTTGTACGGTCTTCAGAAACTCAATGAATAGTGCCACATCTCCTCCCCACATGTCAAAATATTTAGCGTCTAATCTTTCTCCTGTTTTCCCATTTGCCAAGGCAACTTTGATCCCTCTTCCAACACTGTTCTTAACACCACTCACTAAAGCATAGTCTTCTAGGCGGATTTTTGGTACCACCATATTGCCTGCCCCACTTGTTACTTTAAATGCAAAATGCTTCTTAGGACAAGCTGTTGCTTTCCCACATGTATATCTGGGAGGCTTTGTATGATATGCAGCTGTGTCCAGTGCTGACCTTGCCAATAGATTTCCTAAACCTGCACCCATTTTTATTTCAAATACTTGAGATATAACATAAAATGTCAGTGAAAACACTGCCACAGGTACTGCCAACTTTGCAGTTTTCAGCCTATGGCACTTTCTTTAAAGAAGCCTTACTACTCTGGCAAGATTAACAAGGGTTCAAGGGGCCTGGGATCTGCTGTCAGCATCAATTTTTACTTAATATCTCTGAGTGTCCATATTTTCATCAGCCTCCAACCTCTGAGTGTCGTTATTTTCTCCAGCCTCCCACTGTCAGTCCTGCTGGATGATGACAGGACCTGCTGCTGCCTCCTGCTCACTCATCCACTCTCTGTGGGTTTTTGAATCTGTGAATTTATGTCTTTTATCAGTTCTGGAAAAATTCTCTACCATTGTTTCTTCAAATAATATTTCTGCCTTATGCTTTCTTTTCTCTCTTACTAGGACTCCAATCACACACATCTTAGATCTTCTGTGTGTACTCTGCTGTCTCTTTACCTTGTCTTCTGTGTTTTTCAGCATTTTATTTCTCTGTGCTTCATTCCAAGTTGTTTATTTTGACCTATTTTCCAATGGACTAATTCTTTCTTCAGCTTTGTCTAACTGCTGTTAAACCTGCCCATGAGCTATTTTCAGTTACCAAGTTGTTTTAAATCCCCAAATTTCTTTTTGGCTTATTTTCAAATATCCTATGTCATTTTTTAAGTTTTCACTTCCTTGTCAAAATTTTTAATCTTGGTTTTTATTTCCATGTACATGGTATGCATAGCTGTTTTACCGTCTGTCTTATGGTTATTATACTGCCATATGTAAAATGTAGAGTTGCTCAGAGTCTGTTGCCTGTTGTTTCTCCCTGTTCTCTTATGTGGTCTTGTATCACCATGTACCTTGTTATTTTTGACTGTGTGATGGACAGTACATTAAATATTATTTGTAGAAATAAACTGAAATCTAGTTTGGTGTCATCTTCCTTCAGGGAGGATTGTGATTGGTTCTATCAGGCACCTAGAAACACTTGTAGTCCAGGACTATGTTAATTCCAGTGCCAGGCTGAGATTTTTCTGATCTACCTAGATGACAGGAAGCTGAAAACTCTGGCTCCATTCCTAAGTGGCGGATTTACCAAGGCCCTCACTCCTGGCAGACCTCAGATCCAGACAATAGTCTCAAGGCCACAGATCTGCAGCTCAGCCTCTCAGACACCTTTTATAGATTGGCAAATGCCCCCAGGACAAAAATTATTACTGGTGCTTTGCCCACCTTTCTGGGGTCCCATGCCCTTCCCCCAGATCGTGGCCTAATAATTTCATGATTTTTAGACTTAAAAAATATTTAATACAGCTTTCTAAGGTTGTCTTCAGAAGGAGGATTGCCCTGAATTATCTGGTCTACCATTACAGGAAGTGGGAGTCCATGCAATTTTCAAATTAAACAAGGGGGTGTGTGGCTGAGAGAAGTGCTATTGCAAGAATAGAGTCTAAAGCACCTATTCTCCATCTCCTAGTTATAGCAGTGAGTGTCAGATGTGAGATATACACAATGTACCTTTTTTTTTAACTAGTAATACCAAGTTCTTAAAATTTGTGAATGCTTTAAAAATGCATTTTTAAAGTAAATAAAATAGGTTTGCTATTAACAGGCAAGTTCTTGACGTTTGTAAATGGGTTAAATATATATATATTCTTCTGGGCTTTTGGGTGTGATCAGTTCATGAATATACATGTATCACTTTGAAGTGAGTGTATTTTAGGATTAATTTCTAAAAGTGGAAATGCTGAGCTAAAGAGTGCGTGCATTTAAAGTTCTGATAGATATAACCAAATTGCTCTCTGTAAAGGCTATACTCATAGATACTCTTTGATGGTTTGGAGCTGTATGTACCCCAGAAAACATGTTCTTAAATTTATTCCATTCCTGTGGGTGCTAACCCATTGTAAGTAGGACCTTTTGAGGAGGCTACTTCAGTTAAGGTGTGATGCACTTCAGTCAGGATGGGTCTTCATCCTCTTACTGGAGTCTTTGTAAGAGAATGAAATTCAGACAGAGAAAAAGCCACAGGAAGCAAGGAGCTGAAAGCAATGGAACCTGGAAGAGAAGGGAAAGACAAGCAGATGCCACCATGTGCCTTGCCACGTGGCAGAAGAGTAAAGGATCACTGACTGCTGATCTTAGAGAAGAAAACACTGCCTTGACAATGCCTGGATTTGGACATTTTCCTGGCTTCAAATCTGTGAGTAAATAAATTCCCATAGTTTAACCTGACCCATTTCAACGGTATTTGCTTAAGCAGCCTAGGAAACTAAAACACACACCCACCAATGATGTATGAGATTTGAGAGTGCCTGTTTCCCCATACCGTTGTCAACGTGTTAATAAACTTTTTATCTTTGCCATTTTATAGCTCCCTCCCCCCCAAAAAAGTGTGTATATAGGTTATGAAAACTTCTAGAATTTCCAACAGCAGCTTCTGACACCAACTACAAATACTTCAATAATTCAGTCAATTCAATTCTGACTCTAACTACCTGGAGTTAGGCCAGACTCCACAGGTTAAGGGCAGTCCTCTAAAAGAGGGTCTCTTTGGTACCATCGCAAGTTTGGGGACCCAGGCCACCCACACTTCTGACCAACTGGCTACGAATTTGAGGGTTCCTGCTACCCCCTCAGGTTTGATAATTCACTAGAATGACTCACCAAATTCACTGAAAGCACTATACTCACTATTGCAGTTTTATTATAGCAAAAGATACAAATGAGAAGAAGCCAAAAGAAAAGATGCATAGGGCAAGGCCTGGGAGGGTCTCAAATGCAAGACAAAAGTGATATAGACCCTAAACTTCTATTCACAAAGTTGGTCTTTCAACTATCAGATGTGGCCAGCCCCGACCCAGCAACTATCAGATGTCGTCCTGGGCCCACCATAAAGAAAAAAAGACACTCCTATCACAGGAAATTCCAAAGTTTCAGAGATTGCTTCCCCAGGCACTGGGGGCAAAAACAGGACAAGTTTTTCATTATACTACAGTGCATCAATGCATTCCTTTTACTTTGGGTGAGGAACATCTTTTCATGTTTATAAACTATTTGAATTTCCTTTTCTATGATGCTGTTTGTGTTTTTAGTCCATTTTTCTACTGTGCCGGTTTGAATGTATTATGTCCCCCAAACACCATTATTTTTGATATAATCTTGTGTGGGCAGACCTATCAGTGTTGATTAGATTGTAATTCTTTTGAGTGTTTCCATGGAATGTGCCCCACCCAACTGTGGGTGATGACTCTGATGAGATAATTTCCATGGAAGTGTGGCCTCACCCTTTCAGGGTGGGACTTGATCAGTGGAGCCATATAAATGGGCTGACAAACAGAGGGAACTCAGTGCAGCTGTGAGTGACATTTTGGAAGAGGAGCTACAGCCAAGAGGGACACTTTGAAGAAAGCACAGGAACTGCAGATGAGAGACAGTTTGAAGATGGCCATTGAAAGCAGACTCTTGCTCCGGAGAAGCTGAGAGAGGACAAATATCCCAAGTGCAACTAAGAGTGACATTTTTGAGGAACTGCAACCTAGAAAGGAACATCCTGGGAGAAAGCCATTTTGAAACCAGAACTTTGGAGCAGACGTCAGCCACGTGCCTTCCCAGCCAACAGAGGTTTTTCGGACACCATTGGCTATCCTCCAGTGAAGGTACTTGATTGCTGATGTGTTACCTTGGACACTTTATGGCCTTAAGACTGTAACTGTGTAACCAAATAAACCCCTTTTATAAAAGCCAGTCCATTTCTGGTGTTTTGCATTCCAGCAGCATTAGCAAACTAGAACATCTACTGTCTTGTTAAGTCTTTTTTCTTATTGGCTTGGGGTTTGCAAATATTCATTGCCAATTTGTTGTTTATTTTTTGATTTTACGGTTGTTTCGACCATGCAAAATGTTTTATTCTTATGTGGCCATATTTATCAATCTTGTTCTTAGACTTAAATAATCCATAGAATAAAGATGTTGATTATCACAAAATTATTTTTAAAGATGAATATAGATCTTAATAAAAATACCAACAGGATTTTTTGGGGGGTTTAGAGGGGGAAACTAGACAAGCTGTTTCTAAAGCCCATATGGAAAAATAAAAATGCACCAATAATAGGAACACTCCATAAAAGAATAATTAGGTATGACCATCCCCATTAAACATTAAAGAATAGTTATAAAGCTACATTAATCAAAACAGTATGGTATTGATGCATGTATAGATAAAGATCAATAGAATGGGATAGAGACCAAAAGTAGACCTAAATGTATTAGGTATTTAGTATATTATAAAAGTGAAGGAAAGATGGACAACAGGTAGCAATTTGGAAAAAAAAATCAAATTAGGTCTCTCTCTTCCTCTTACCCCAAAGTAAATTCCAGATGGGTCAAAGTTGAAACATAAAAATATACTGGTAGAATGGGAGAATCTTGAGAGTGCAGAAAGCCTTTCTAAAAATGTCATAAACCCAGAATCTATTAATGCACTGACTTGTAAGAACGTAAATTAGAATTGAAATGAGGTTATCCCCAGTGACCTGACTTGCATCCAGTTATGCTTTCTTGGGTGAGACAAGGTGTGTCGTTAGAGCTACTATACCTGCAACTGTAGGTAACCCTTGGAACGTGTGTGGGAAGCAGGCTACTCGTGGGAATGTCACCCTACAGATTGGGGCAGAAAAAGACAGGAAATCTCTGTTCTGAGAGAGTAAGCAATCTATCCAATCTGCTGGCTATGGTAGATTCTTGGATGAGATGGAATTTGATCACTGGTCAGGGTTGTTGTATTTCCTCTCTCTGTACCTCCACTCACCACTCTCCTGCCCATCATAGCATCTAATTGGTCATGGCCTTCTGAACCCAGGCACTTCTCAACACACAACTCCAAGCAGCTCCCACCTACCAATGCAAAGAGAAGCCTATTGGCCATGCTAGACCTGACTCTTCAGATACTGCCTCCATGGAATCCTGTGCCAACATTACATCCTTAACTTTTAAAGTTGGTCTTTACCAGACAGATCAGCATTCCTGGTGTTTTTGAAGACAATAATGGAATTTGCCATAAAACTTTCGTTGAAGACCTTAATTATGCCTTTCTTAACTTCTGTTAAAGTTCTGTCTGAAATTTGTCTTAAACTTTAGTGCTGGCATCCTCCTCGCTCCTTGCAGATCCCGTATTCGAGGAGATGCATGTAGCTGACATTGTCTTCACCACCGACCTTGTTTAGCTGTCCCGAGAGCCCTCTCCTCCTGTGCTCAACAGCCACTCTTAAGGAAAAATAGATTGCACCAGTTGCAGAAGAGGAGGCAACGGTCCTAAACAATAAGATCACTGTAGTGAGTATTGGACAAGTTGGGATGGCATGCGCCATCAGCATTCTTTGAAGGTCTCTAGCTGATGAACTTGCCCTTGTGGATGTTTTAGAAGATAAACTCAAGGGAGAAATGACGGATCTGCAGGATGGAAGCTCATTTTTTCAGACACCTAAAATTGTAGCAGATAAAGATTATTCTATGATCGCTAATTCTATGATTGTGGTGGTAACTGCAGAAATTCGTCAGCAAGAGGGCAGAGGCGCCTCAATCTGGTTCAGAGGAACGTTAATGTCTTCAAATTTATTATTCCTCAGATTGTCAGGTAGAGTCCTGATTGCATCATAATTGTGGTTTCCAATCCAGTGGATATTCCAACTTATGTTACCTGGAAACTAAGTGGATTACCCAAGCACTGTGTGATTGGAAGTGGGTGCAATCTGCATTCTGCTAGATTTCGTTATCTTATGCTGAAAAACTTGGCATTCATCCCAGCAGCTGCCTTGGATGAATTTTGGGAGAACATGGTAACTCAAGCATGGCTGTGTGGAGTGTAGTGAAGTGGCAGGAGTTTCTCCCCAAGAACTGAATCCAGAAATGGGAACAGATAATGACAGTAAAAATTGGAAGGAAGTGTGTAAGATGGTTGTTGAAAGTGCCTATGAAGTCGTCTAGCTAAACGGATATACCAACTGGGGGCTATAGCATTAAGTGTGGCTGATTTGATTGAATCCATGTTCAAAAATCTATCCAGGATTCATCCAGTATCAACAATGATGGAGACATGTGGCACTGAGAACGAAGTCTTCTTGAGCCTTCCATGTATCCTGAATACTTGGGGATTAGCCGGTATTATCAACCAGAAGCTGAAGGGTGATGAAATTGCTCAAGAAGAGTGCAGATACCCTCTCAGACATCCAGAAGGGCATTAAAGACTTGTGACATTTAAGTTCTATGCTGTAGAAATCTGAAAACTACAATGTGATTAACTTTGAGCCATTAGTTATCATCACTGTACATGGATCAGTTTGCGTTTATCTTCATAAAGATGTGAATTTGGGCCCACAGAATGAAAGCAAATGCTTGGTTTAATGCTTGCAGTAGGAGCCCTTGAACAAATAAAATTAACTATAGTAGTGTGGAAAAACAAAAAACAAAAAACGACTTTAGTGCCAGGATAGACTTTCTTCCATCAAAGAGCCTGACATGCTCTTTTTTTTTTTTTCTTTCCAGTAATGAAAAGGAAGCACACTGTGGTTCTCTTTTTGCCTTGGCTGCTAAGAAACTCAGAACCAAGTTACATGCTCAATAACAGGAATATTAGAATTTGGGCTCGCACAGCTGCTTTTTCCTCCATTCCTTGGTCCTCATTTTATATTACTCATTTATTAGCCTCACTGTACCTATATCCCGTATTGTAAGCTTCAAGAGCATTTGCTGCACATGCTATCTGCATTATTACCTGGGCTCCCTGCCAGGTCACCACCCCCAACTGGAAGGCTCCAACATTCTCTCATAGTTCTGGTACCTGTTTTAGATGTTACCGGGTAGTATCTCCCTGTTGATGCTGGCCCTGTGGCAGCACACCATCCCTTCTTCATTCCCCCAAACCTTGCCCACACCTTTGTAAGTAGTTTTTTTATTAAACTCTTCTCCATACCCAGTTTGTGTGGGCCATCTGTTTCTACCCAGGACCTCATCTGATGCATGTGATGGCTGGTGCCAGGAGGAGGCTTGGAAAACAGACCCTCAAAATGGAAATAGGGGATTGGGCTGCTTCTGTATTTAAGGGGAAGCAATGGGACACTGGTAACCTATGGCATGCCATGGCATCAGTTACTCGAAGTGTCACTGGTGATAGTGCAGAAGAGGAAAGCGTACAGGAGGAGAGCAAGACAATGGGAGATGACATGGCGGGGAACCTTAGTTGCAATGGCATTAAGAGTGACGATACAGATCGTGTGGTCAGCTGCCTGCTTCTGGTGGCCCTCAAGAATGGACACAGGGAAAAGGACCGATTGAAGGTACTGTCCAGTCCAAGATACAAATCAGAAAGCTGGATGGAATGCCCGCATCCCCTGTAGGGCAGGGGAGAAGCTGAGGCCAAGCATGCCTGATCATTAGGGATGTAGAGCTGCAAGGCCAATGAAATGCATAGCCCCGTCCCTGTCTGATCTCTCATGCCGAGGACACTGGTGGGAAAGGATTAAGACCCTGCAATATAGGTTGACATGAGGAGATTGTGAACTCTGAACCACCAAAGCCCTTTGCCATGATTCCCAGTCAGCCGCCCCCTGCAGAAAAACCTCCCGATGGATGCACCTGGCACAGGTGCTGCTCACCTGATGCTGACTCTCCTCAAGAGCCACCCCCACGACCCCACATTACTCCCAGGCCCATCAGAGGAGTCTGATGCCAACATAGTCTGGATGGCACTGCTCTACATGGAGAGTGGTGCAGGGCCTCCCGTCTGTGATGGCAGAAGTCTGGGAGAACACAAGGCAGTGGACTCCTATCAGGAGGAAGACAAGTTACAAGCTTGCTTGAGTCTGGCTTATCGAAGCGGAGTTCCCGGTTTAGTGTATTGGCTGGAGCGAGTGGGAATAGTGTTCATCCCTGCCAGGACAGTCAACTGAAGCCTGGCATCAAGGTGGCCTACAAAACACCTCTAGATGTAAACAAATCTGGACAAAATATTTCAAACCAAGACCAAAATTTTTGATGTGGGAAGTATTTCATGTGGGTGAAAACCTCATCTAGTTAGAAACTGGAAACTGGCTCTTCTTTCCACTGACATGATCTTGCCTGGAACCCTCAAGTTCCTCCATCGTGAACATTTAGCTTAAACCTCTAAAGACTCAGATACTTAACTTTGACTATCTCAACCTATTTGCAATTACACTATCCTTCAAGTATCCTGTTTTTGCACCCTCCAACTCTTCCCCACGGTTTTAAGCCTCATTTAGACCAGACTATTTTTCCCCTTCACATATTGCTACAAGAGACAACCACAGAATATTCCACACACAGCTGATACTGAGTAAATGTTGACCAATGTATACATGAGGTTAGTAATGCATACTAACGTATACACTTCAGAATACATTCCCACTAATAAACATTGTTTTGGAGGTTAATACTTGTCCCTTCTTATGACCATGACCATGTAGCAAGAGGCTGGCAAACCACAGGCCACGGAACAAATCCAGCCTGTGAGCTAAGAATGTTAACAACTGAATCACAGCGCCAGGGGAGAGAACGACAGTGCTCTCGGAAACCTGATAACCTACAGAGTCACTTCTTGGCAAGGAGATGTTTCTTCATCCTATCAACTCAGCAACTGAATACCAAATGCCTGAGTTTGCATAAACTTGGGTAAATCCCAAGGAGTTGGCCAGCTTTCAAGATCACTGCACCTGCCTTCCACTTGCCAGTCTCATTTCTGGTGAGGAATGGTAAGTAGAGAAATAAGAAGTAATAGTTTGAGGTTGTAAAGGATAAAAAGCTGTTTAATGCTTGGTAATAAATCCAAGTTCATTGTCAAATTTCCTCAAATGCAAATAAAGATGCTAAAAATGTTATTCACAATTTTTTAATATTTACAGTTTCATTTTTACAGAGTTCTGCAAGTAAAAATAAATTAACAGAAACAGACCCCATCAATTGTCTATTATCAGTTATCCTCACTGGTGGCTTCACCATTTATAAGGAAGACGTCATTCAACGCAACCCGTCACAGAGACTGTTCTATGGCAAGGAGTTCTCATTTACAAGACTGTTACTCGGCCTTTCTGATCAAGAATATAAATCATCCAGAGGTCTCTACACACTAGAAATTAGCATGAAATTAATGACTGTGATCATCGTCTTGAACAGGAGTATGACCAGAAATAAACCCCACCTCCCCCTGGCTTGTCACTGTGAAAAGCATGCGTAAGGCAATTGAATTGAGGATCAAGGGCTCATCTTGCTAATGTCAGAAATGACACTAACAAGATTCTTAGCCTCATCCACCAGCTGATGGGCCTCTGCGTCCAGGTCTCCAGGAACACGTCCCACCTCCTTCGCCAGACAAGGGGTTATAACCTGAGAGGACAGAGAGGAAGCATTTACTGACAGTGCTTCACACAGTGTAGATGGGGGAAAATCTGGGAACATTTTATAACAAAAATAAAATCACAAGCTTGACATTCAAAACACTAAAGATACAGATTCTATTCTCGAGGAAATCTTCATAAGACTTTTGGCCACCATATGAAAGACATACTATATATAGTGATGGCAATTTTAATTGACTGCAATGGGGTAAAAAAAAGAAGCCCTTCAGTTTCTCGGTCCTAACTCCCGAGAGATGCAAAAACGTCCCAAAACACACACCAAAAAATTCGTTAAATAACAAAAACAAAAACAAAAACAAAAACAAAAACAAACTCTCAAAATGGCCTGATTGAAGTATTTGAAGATCCCTATCACAGGGCTTAATAAAATTTAGGCCTTCAAGTAAAGGCTGAGGAACAGCAACAACAAATGAGAACAGAAGGTAACTTGCAACTTCTACCGCCCTAGTAACTGGTAACCTATACTTCCTCTCCCCTCCCAAATGTTGGTTTCCCAAAGCAGATCATGGACATGTGGTCAGCCAGACCTTAAATGAGTCCCCCTTGTGTTCCTTCCTTGCTGTGGGACCCTTGAGCTATAGCTCTCTGTGCCTCGGTTTCCTTATCTGTAAAACCAGACCAGGACTTGCACCTACCTCATAACTGCTGGGGACACTGAGAGAGGCCATGCATGATATACACGATATGTATGATATACATTACATTTTATACTGTTGGCACTCCTCTTCTAAATATCACCACTGTTGGCTTTGAAAATAGACTTCCAGAAAGAGAAGGTTTTAAAATGACATTTTCTTTTTAGATGCGACACTCTCCTACAGCAAACCTGCTTTGGGTTCCCAACACAAGGGGGATTAGAGGTCAGCTTTTAAGGTCAGCCCCAGTGGTGTCTGTGCTGCCTCAAAGGCCACTTCCACATTTACCAGGCCTGACTCGATGGTCCCCTAAGACATCACCCAAGCTTCCACACCCCAGCCCCTGCAGGGTCTCCCTCCACAAACACCCTCTCCTCCCATGGAGAATACAAAGACTTCAGCCTAGAACTGGTTCCTACACAACGTGCTCTTTGCTCTCTCCTTCCCAAGGATTCACTTGGAACTCTGCCCGAATCACCAAGGATTACTTATTTTCATTTGTGTGTGTTTCATCCTCCCAAATATATCTGAAAATCTGACTGCTACGGGTATTACGTAGAGGGCCTGGGGCAGTGACGCACACAGAAAAGAGCTCTGAATAAACATCTGTCCACTTTTCTTTGAGAAAGTTGTTTGTAAGAAATGAGAAGACTTTGCTACAAAGAGCTCACACTGTGTTCTACCCCATGACACTAATCTGCAAAATGGGGAAAACTATTCCTGTCCTTCTTACTTACCTTACATGGCAGGGTGGGATCGAGTGAGGATACTAAAATACAAATACCCTCACTCAAATTATTTACTGAGTGCCTAGTAGGTGCTTTATATCTGTTTCCTTTATTTAATCTTCACAATCCTAAACATAGGAAGTAGTCTCAATTTTCAGATAACGAAACATAAGAAACAGAATCTTGTTTTTAACAGTTAAATATATCCTGCAATTGTTCAAATTTCTTGAATTTTAGAAGTCATGTGGTACCTACCACCTCCCCGTAAAGGCTTTCTGTCAGATTTACGTTTTGGGATGACCGAAGAAGCAGAAGGCCCAGGATTGTCTTCTTCCTGTTAGAACACACAGGTTTAAGAATCTATTTAAAAACATTCTCTAGGAAAAAAATCTTCGTTTTCTTGAAAAATATCCAACAGGACCACATCTAGTCACCTGAGGCTTTTTGGTGTTTCCTTTGTAACTTTTTCCTTCTTGCATGCTGTCCCACATTTCGATCTTCTGTCTCCTTTTTTCTTCTTCAAGCTGAGAAAGAATTTGCACATTGTACAGAATGAATTCACATGGCTGCCATCTTGCATGAAGAAAATGCTAAGTTTGACAATTTTTAATTTAAATGTCCTTCAAAACAAACTGTCATCTGACTTTTCTTCAATTAAATAAAACAGCTGTGAATGGGAGATATGAGTTTAACTCACAATTGGAACCTTTTATTTTGTACATTATTAATGAAAGCAAAAAGTGTCATTAAAAAAAAAAAACAACACCACACCACCTCAGTTTTTCTGAAAGCTCACTGTGGAAGGAAGTGAGGTAAAGAGGTGAGGGCTCTTCCTTGTCGGACGTTTTTGGTCCTGCGGTGGGACCGAGTGTGCGTGGCTGTCACTCCCACTTGTCACCACCCAGCAGTGCTACAAGGGGAGAGCCACAGAACCCCTCTACTTCTCAGGGCTGGGGTGCTGACCAGAACAGATTTGAAAGTGCTTTGCAAAGTCAAGTACTATGGGAATATAGGGAAAACGAATCTCAGCAGAAAATTAGGCCTGATGAGCACCTGAGAAACAGTGAGACAGGAGCAAAGCGGGAAGAAACCGTTCATTCCATCACTGCTTCTGCTCCTGCCTCCTCGAAGGGCAACCAACCACTGCACCTCAGGTGCACTCAAGTTCACTGAAGTCTCTCATTTCCAATGAGAGCCAGACCCCAAATGCAGTTCATTCTGGGTCCATGGCATCCCAAGGACATGCAAGAAGATGCTTTAACAACATGCCCAGAGAATTTCTCGTTGGTGTTTGGGGGCCATCACAGCTAAGCTCGAATCCCTGCTGCCTCATGCTTCTACTGTCTTCAAGTAAACCAGATTAAGAAAGAAACCGTCTCCTCACAGGAAGGCGCTAGTTAACCACCGGGAACATCCAAACAGAACCGCAGCTGACAGGTTCTAAGACCATAAACAAGAGAGACGACTTTACCCTGAGTCAGGCGGACTCAACTTAAACAGTTCATTATTATTATAAGCACATGACAGAGAACCACATGCACTATACAATTCTGAACTGAACACAAGCTCAGTTTTAAAAAGTGATTTAAAAAACCTTTTTTTCCAGTTTACAAGCAAACTGAATACATGGATCAAGTTATTTTACCAACACGAAAAAACTTCAGACCCGGAAGTCACTGAATTCTGACACGTAGAAGGAATTCAACTTGCCCTATGGCTCTAGAAATGAAATAATTAATGGTTGTAACTCAGCAAAGAAAAACACTAAAACAGAACTGCTCAAAATAGCATACGATCTTTACATGGTGCTGCCATTTGTATAAAAAGGGAAATGGAATTTATCTATGGATAGAATATTTCCAGAAAAATACCTTAACAGTTTAATATGGGGCAGTGCGAGGAGGGCAAGGAGGGTAAAAACTTCATTTTCATGGTACAGATTTTTGCATCTTTCCTTTTTTTATCATATGTGTAGATAAAAAAAAAGAATAATAAACAATACGGATGTGCTAGCAGATTTTAGGGAGTGAATGTATGCAAGTGGGAGTTGGGGCAACTGCTGGCATGAATGAAGAAGGCTGTTGGGACAGGGTGGCCAAGGAGGGTGTGTGTGGGTGAGGTCTTGTTCTGTCCTGTTGAGCTCCAGCCAAGCTGGGGACACTGGCCCTGTATGGCTGACCAAGCAGAAACAGCAGCCACTAGCAGTGGTGGAAGGACACATGACCCTGGAGACATACAAACACATACAAGACAAACAGAAGAAATTCTCCCACTGCCTGAGAGCTGGCAGAAGCCAGAAACAACTAGAAAGCAGCGTCTCCACTTGATGGTCCAGGTGGCCCAGCTTGGGTCACATCTGGTGGGTGATCTTACTTCCCTGAGGAGCTGCACCATCCCCTGGCTGCCCAGGTCAATAATGAGAGCCATCCTTGGTTCTTACTTCTCTGTCACCTCTTACCAACCCCCAACTAAATCTTTTAAACAAAACTTTCAAAATTCCGTCTCCCTGCTGATCCCTTAGTGTATGACCTGATTGGTCTCTGGAACAATGGGTATCTCTGAGACACCTGAAACTCAGAGCTAGAGCTTGGCAGATATTAATGTCAGTATTAGTGCATACAGCAACTGTTAAAAAAAGAGCTGAAAAATAGCCCCGACTTCAATTAGTGATATGAATGAAGCAGATCTGGTTAAGACTAGGGCAAACCGTGCCAAAGGATAAAGATCGAAACTGACTGTGTTTTAAAACTTCAACTTCCATGTGAGACCAAGGAAGAGATGTCTATTTGGTGCAGGATCTATATTTTCTAAACAGTATAACTCTACAGTTTTTTTAAAACACCACAATTACATGGAACTTTGAATAGGAAGTGAGATACGGTAGGTTAGTATAGGTTAGAGTGAAATAGTGACACATCCCAAACTAATTTGGGCAGAAAATAAAAAATGTATTTATAGCCGCCTCCCCCCCACCCCCACCCTGAGGAGCGGAGGGTAAGTGTGGAAGTGTTGGACTTCCTCACCTGGACTGATGTTGATGTTGTCACAAACATTAGGACTGGAGGTTTGAAGTGCCGAGCCCTCCATCACAGGACCTGCCCTTATGAAGCTCGTTACTGCAAAGGAGAGGCTAAACTTGCATATAATTATGCCTAAGTCTCCCAGAGTACCTCTTCGTTGCTCAGATGTGGCCCTTTCTCTCTCTCTGAGGCACCTCGGCAGGTGAACTCACTGCCCTCCCCCTACGTGGGACACAACTCCCAGGGGTGTAAATCTCCCTGGAAATGCAGGATATGACTCCCAGGGATGAATCTGGACCTGGCAACATGGGATTGAGAATATCTTCTTGACCAAAAGGGGGATGCACAATGAGACGAAATAAAGTTTCAGTGGCTGAGAGATTTCAAATGGAGTTGAGAAGTCACTCTGGTGGACATTCTTAAATACCATATAGATAACCTTTTAGGTTTTAATGTATTGGAATAGCTAGCAGTAAACACCTGAAACTATCAAAATCCAACCCAGAAGCCTTGACTCTTGAAGACAATTGTATAACAATGTAGCTTACAAGGGGTGACAGTGTGATTGTGAAAACTTTGTGGATCACACTCCCTTTATTCAGTGTATGGATGGATGAGTAGAAAAATGGGGACAAAACCTAAATGAAAAATAGGGTGGGATGGGGGGATGGTTTGGGTGTTCTTTTTTACTTTTATTTTTTATTCTTATTCTGATTCTTCCTGATGTAAGGAAAATGTTCAGAAATAGATTGTGGTGATGAACGCATAACTATATGATTGTCCTGTGAACAGCTGATTGTACACCATGGATGACTGTATGGTATGTGAATATATCAATAAAGCTGAATTTAATTAAAACAAACAAACAAACAAACAAAAACTCCATCTCCTGCTCTCCATCACTATTAGCATGACCTGCAACTGAGCTCGCTGCCACCCTCCCCTGATTTTCTCCGACCCTGAAGAGTAGCTCCAGTCAGCACAGGTCACAGGGAGACACAGAGCTTATAATTGACTGTGGGGCCAGAAGTGGAAAGTGTATTCTATGCCTCTGGTAGCATGAGACACAGACATACAATTGTGTTGGTTAAGATGCTGCTGTAAGAGAGACACTGAAAAGCAAAAACAGGAAAGGGGCACTTTTTTTTCAAGTTTTTCTCCTTGAACGGTAAGAAATTGCAAGAAGAAAGCACACTGGTCAATATACTAAGCTAAGTGGAAATGATTCTGCCACATGTAGTTTTTCCTGCCTTAATGGGTGCATGCACACCTGCAAGCACACTTACACATACACTAGCACTCTCACACCCCAATCCCGGTAACACTTCTTTCACTGTTTTTTCTTAGGAATCACCGATATTGACATAGTAGGTATTGAAACACTAGCACACTGTCCCAGGGGTTATAAATAACAAAAGACACACAGATACAGATACACACACACACACACAGGCATTCTTACTCACTAAGCCTCAAACAATTTCATAACACCACATAGTCAAACCAAAACCAGCTTATACCTGTCTTAGTTTTTCTTTATGCTTTTCAGCTTGTGCATTTAACTCTTCCTGCATTCTCAAACGAGCAGCTGCCACGGCTTCCTGTCGTTTAACAACAACATCAGGTTCTACAATGTCAGAAAAAAATGATAAACCACCTTATATACTATAAAAAGAGAACTCTTGAGTGTGCATATTATTAGAAATGTGAAGAAGTATAGATGTCAGATGATGCAAAAAGCATATGTTTTTACACCAATACAACATTTTATAGGTACTTTACTACTTAAGGGGCAGGGGGTTATCTTAGTTGAGCATCCACAGCACCAGAAACACCTGCTAGCAAGGCCAAGTTTTGGGCTCCTCAGTGATTCCAATTCAGGTAGTCAGGGCCTTAAGACAGAAATGCAAGTAATCCGATGGCCACACCGAGATCCTTCTCCCCAACCTGGAGACCTCAGTTACACCCAGAGCCTCTAGGTTGACCAGATTTCAGAAAACAACTCAGAAAAATCAACATTTCCTGGATAGTTATGCATCGCTCAAAAGTCCAGACCCCTACAAAAAAGAGGTAAGGATTCTTAGAGGTTTTTTCCTTGTTTCTACACAGAAAGAAGAAAAGCCATACATCTAGCAGTAAGAATAGAAATGAGTGCCCCAGTTGTACCTATGTTTTTCTCCAGTTTGTAAAACAGAGCAGAGCTCCTATAATCAGAATGCAATGCTCTCTATCTGCTTACCTGTGCAGACTGTTGTGTTAAGGAGCACTGAGGGACAGCTACACAGGGACATGGTTAAGTTTTTAAACAAGGAAGCAAACTCAAACTTATATATTCACATCAATTCCTGCCAAAGTACTGGAGATCACCATTATCTGCAGATGATTAGTACTGGAAAAAGCCCACTTATCAGAATCCATGTAAAACAGGCACCAGACGTCATGGTCCAAATAGACAAGTGTCTGTGAGTGTATGCGTGTGTGTGTATGTGGTGGTGGTGGTGATGGTAGGGATGGCTGGAATCTTTAAAAAACAAAATTATCATTTCACCTTATAAACGTTAATTTTGGGTAACACTTTTAACTATTGGGTCATTCTAAAATTAATCAAGTGTGAGGTTTTTTTCCTAAAAAACTGAATTTTTCTAACAAAATTGTATACTAGACCAATGGAACATCTTTTCACTGCACATTTGCTTTTTGCAGTACTTCATAAAAGCAATTTTTGCAATATTCAAGGGCTTCATCAATTTTGCCAAGGATCTCTCTAAATCCAATAATTCTTTTGAAGTACTCATCCCATCATCATCACTGTAAATTCACCCTTCAAGTATTAGCTGGTTTTACTGTCAGAACTTCCTTCGGAGAGATGGTTTTAACAAGTGACTGAAGCAATTTTCTAACACCATTGTCAACCTCCATCACCAAATCCTGCATTTTATGCAAGATTTACAATTGTACCTTGCAGACTGTTGTTGAATGTACAGCCAACAATCAAAGAGACCCAGAGAATGGCAAGACTGTGGGTTTCACGGGAGATATGTTAGAGTATTCCCATTAATGATTATTTTTGTGTCATAATGTTTGCTTGCTTTCCTATCCGATTATTTGGGTATGCCCTCAGAAACCGTAGCTTCTAGCTAGAGAAAAGGCTATGGTGATATGTTGGAAAAAAAAATAAAGAACGTTTTAATCTTAATCCATTCCTATGGATAGGAAGCCACTGTAAATAGAACCTTCTGAAGACAATACCAGGACCCAGAGGCTCATCAGCAGCCAGTGCCAGAATGCTGCGGTCTTCAGTACCACCTTGCTGACTGCCTCAATTTTAGACTTCTCCTAAAAACCATGAGCCAATAAATTCCTGTTGTTTAAACCAACCCATTTCATGGTGTTTGTGATCACAGACTACCATATAAGAAGTAATGAGTTTTTGAAACAGCCAAATGTAATTCGGAATTGGGTCTGATGAGTAAGTTTCTGAAAATCAAAATGAAATAAATATGAAGAATTAAGGCTGAGTTTCCTGTCATCACAGTGATTCCAGTGATAACTCTGAATGAAGTATAAAGAAGCTGTGATGTTTTCACTTTAGTCCATCCTAAAAACGAAAAACCATTCGACTAGATAAGCAGTGAGAGCTCTACACATCATCAGGTAGGTTTTCCAGCTCATTCAAATCTCTGAAATTAAAAAAAAAAAAAAATCGAATGCACATTCATGAAAATCAATTTCAGAAGTACCAAAAGGTTTTCTCCCACATACAAATTAGAATCATGCACTTCTTACTAATAACTTGACTTTCACATATTAACAGGTTGTCCCAGCCATCGACTATATTTCTGCTATCAGGCACTAACCCACAGCAGCCTCGGTGCTGTCCAGTTGCCTCTGCCTCACGGCCCTCAGGCGGGTGGAAAGCTTCTGAAAAACCACGTAGAGGAGGATACAGCCCAAGACCATGTACCAGCCATAGGTGGCCAGCAGGGAGCCCACTGCAAAGAAGAAAACAGCTGTCAAGAAATCAAAACCGATACTGCCAGTTGGCTTTTCAGAAAATCCAAGAAAAACAAAAACAAGTATAGCTCCTGCCCTCAAAACATTCACATTCTAGCTGAGGCGGGCTCCTAAGTAGAACGGTTAAAATATGGAGAAGTACAATTCGGGGATCACCGAGAAGGGACTTCTCAACCGTCTGGGAAGTCAGCCCGGAGGATGCAGGGCACCCCCAGGCGGGTTTTGAGGGATGACGAGTGGTTTATCTGACCCGGGGAGGGAAAGGCCTTCCAGACCTTCCGCCCACGCAGAAAGAGGTAGACGAAGGAGTGACACACAGAGCCGGGTGGTGCGAGTGGGTGGGGAGAGGTGGCCTTGGAGGCAAACGCCAAGGCCCGAGTGAGCCCAGGAACTGTAACTCGGGAGGGTTTGCTCCACAGAAAGTAAACGACCCGCAGCAAAAGGGCCCCGCCCAGGCCGGCCGGCCGGCCGCCCCGGTCCAGCGGCGGGCCAGGCGCTCCCCGGGGCCCGGGCCGGGCGCGCAGCTCAAGATGACCCACCTAACATGGCGGCGGGCCGAAGAAGCCGGGCCCCGCGGGCCCCGCGGGCCCCGCAGCCGCGGCGACTCACCGGTGACGTGCAGGAAGCGCAGGCCCTCGGTCTCCAGGGCTGGCCGCGCGGACAGGGTCTCCCCGTCTTCCTCCATGGCCGCAGCCCCGCCACTAGTCGAGAAGCCTCGCCGGGGATCTCTGCCTTCGGCCCGCCCCTAAGACACGTGGCGCGCCCGGACGCAGCCGTGGTCTCGGCCAATCGCGGCTCGGCCCGGCCCTGACGCTTGACCTATCGCAAAAGGGATGAGCCGGTGGGCGGGGAGACCGGCGGCGGGACGAGGGGCGGGGAGAGACCGCGGGGCGGAAACCACGCCCCTCCATGTGATCTTCAAGTCCAGGGCTGGTTAGTCCTCTCTGCTGGCCGCAGGGAGATCTGAGCGGACGAGGCCAAGGACGTTACGGGCCGCCTGGAAACGGGATTTGCCCCCACAGCCTGGGGACGGGGCCCGTTGGACGACAGGGCTTGTCAGGTTGCCTGCCGCCAGGGTCTGCCCCCGGCAGTGGTGTGAAAGGAGAAACACTGGCCGCCGTGTCCTGCTGCAGGAGATACCTTTCAGGCCAAGAACGTGCCCACCGACACCCGAGGACCTCAGGCTTCTCTGTCCTCTCCAGAATCAAAACCTCTTGGGAAAGAATAATTAGAATAATGATTGCTCCATTATGTATTGAATCTTACAGTGTCACAAGACTGTCACTGTTGCTGATACTAGTGCCCTGGCTTTTTCCTCTGCCTGGGATGTCCTCCTCCAACCCCTTCCACTCCCTCTGTGAGACCTAAGTTAACCATCCTATTTAAAATTGCAAGCGGTCCCTCTTCTCAATCCCCCATCTTGCTCTACTTTCATCCCTTTTCTATGGCCCTGTCACATTCTAACATACTAGTTGATCTGTTTGTTGTGTTTCTGTTCTTTGCCTGTCTCTTCCTCCTTTAGGATGAAAGCACCAGGAGAGAAAGGTTCAGCTGATGTAACTCAAGCTCTTGGAGCAATGCCTGACAGATAGTGAACACTCAGTAAATATTTGTTGATTGAATGAAGGTAAAAATTAGAAGCAAGCTTAATGCCCAAGACAGGAATTGAATCGTTTCTTTATACTGAGGATTAGTTATTACAAGTTTGTATTTCCCAAATTTTATTAAGTGTCTTTTTATAAAGAACATATTAAAAAAAAAAAAAAAGCTGAATGATCCAGATAGTAAGTGCTAAATACTAGCTTAGAGGAGGAGGGCTGGAAGGACTAGAGGCATTTTGGGAACCTGAAAACTTCCACTGGAACTGAAGAAAGAGTGGGGCACATGTTGTAGCAGGAAAGAGGACATTTCTGCTTGTCCTCATATATGCACTGAAGTTGGACTCTCAAGAATGTCAAAGCAGTGGAACCAAATATTGAGAAAGGACTGCTCTGGAAAAACCGATAACAATAACTGGAAAAATGCACCCTCTCCTTGTAATTTTATTTAAAAATTAGTTTAAAGTTCCACCTTGAGTTTTTTTTTGGGGGTGGTGGTGGGGTGGGGAGCATTTGAAGTGGACCTACCTAGCTGAGTCTCAAAGGAAGGGTTAGGAATGAAGAATGGCAAAGTAAAAAGTGACCAATTCCTGTGCAAAATGGAACCCAACACCAACACTCATGAAAATAATGTACATTTTAAATGTACATAAGAAACAAAGTACTTTTGTATACTATTGTAAACTACAGTGCAGTATAATGGTAAACAGTATATTCAACTAAAATCTAATAGATTTTGAATTATTTGAGGGCATGGATGATGATCTCGTTTCAGTTCCTAGCTACCTCTGTTCCCATGGTTTCACTGATATGTTACTCATCCTTCCTAGTCAGATTTATGTGTTACCTCTGTCCCTTTAATTTGGATGCATCACCTCACCTAACTTATCCAGAACCATAAAGTTATTTAAGCAAACACTTTGCTCAATGTAACTGCTCAGTGTTATTTGCAAAAATAGGCCAAAGGTGGACAGTAGCCAAAACTCCTCCCCTATGGCAGATTAAATATTTGGCCCTATTTTGTCACCCTTCCCTGCAACCATTATTTTGCCTTAGTTTCAATATAGGCAGAGTATATTTCTCCATCCTTTGACTTAGGGCTTGGCCAGGTGACTTACTTTGGATAATGGCACATGGGTAGCAGCAAGTGTGTTAGCTCTGAGCCAAGGCCTTAAGAAACCTCTGTTTCCTTGTGTCTTTGGCTGGTTAGTCAAGGAGAATGAGATAGGTAAAGCCGAGCCACCCTAGCTAATCCAAAGGCCTGCAGTGAAAAGCAGAGCCAGCCATGACAATAAATGGTGGTGGTTGTTTAAAACCCTTGAGTTTTGGGGTTATCATGGCAATAGCTAACTTGTAAGTTGTCAGATCTCACTTTTCACACAGATATATGCAATAAGACAGGAACTAAGGGTGTGTGTTTAGTAGCTGAGGGAGATCAGAGACAGCAAACAATAGTGTTTCTCAAACTTGAATAATTTAAGGATCCCCTTCAAAATCAATCTTATAGACACCTAGTGTGGACATACAAATAGTATTGCTGGGGATTGACTTATGTCCCCCACAAAAGGCATGTTCAAGTGCTAACCTCCTGTCCTGTGGGTGTGAACCATTTGTAAATAGGACCTTTGAAAATATTATCAGTTAAGGTATGGCCAAAGCAAATGAGGGTGGCTCTTAATCCAATATAATTGAAATCCTTACAAGAAAAGGAAATTGACACGAAGAGGCAGAGACAGAGCATCGTGTGATGAGAGGCAGAGACGGAGCCAGTACCAGAATTCTAGACTCTGGGCAAAAGCATGACTCTGCTGACACCTTGATTTTGAACTTCTAGCCTCCAAAACTGTAAGACAATAAATCCCCACTGTTCAATCCAATCCATTGTGTGGTATCCATGAGAGCAGCACTGGAAAACTAAGACAACTACAAAACTAGGAGTATTCCAATTAACATTATGTAGTTTTACAGAAACAAGGTATTACATGACTGTGTTATTGGTACAAGGGTTTCTGCTATAATGGAATTGAAAAATTGTGTACTGAAAATCTTGGGCTTCTGGGAACAGTTGGGTTGGGGTAAACAATGAAGTCTAAAAGCTGGTTTGCTGATAATGAGTCATGCAGATGGAGTTGATCTCCAAACCCAGGAATCATCACTTTGGTCAAATTTTTGCAAAATCCTCATTTGGGACAATTGCACAATTAACGTAACAAGGTCCCCTAGTTTTTTTTTCCCCCTCATCATCCCACAATATTAAACTATTTGGTGCTGAACTATCATGCTTAGTCCAGATCAATTCAGGGAATGGCACTAAAATCTGTCATGTGCTGGTGCTGTAGGGCAATCAGTCCAGGCCAGGGACCCCAAGTCATATCCTCCTTGAGGTAAGGAACTTGACCTTAAGACATCAACACTTCATTGCAACCAACTTGTGAGGTCACTGACCAGCCTGACTCATAAATGATGGGATGATTCATATATGATGGGAACAGGGAGCCTCCTGAACATGGAGGCAGTCTCCCTAGATCTTAACTGGAAAGAAAAATTGAATCATTTTCAGTTGTCCTATCAGAAGCAGAAGCGACAGGTAACCTTGCATTAACAGGAGAGCTGTGTGGAGACTAAAAAGGCAGACTCATTGGCATATGTCATGAAGAACAATGAGTGAGTTAAGCTCTAACCAAGCCCAGGAAGTAGGTCCCCTTAAGTCCTGTTCTGCTCCTGTGCACACTTAGTGATGTTCTAATCCCAAAAGGCACCTTGGTGAAGGGACAGAGCTTGAACTGGCAGACACTAAGTTACTTTCCCCTTGAAGTAAATTAATCGTTAAGACTTTGGGCTTACAAATCCATCTCCTGTAGTTCCCAGGTAGCTGAAATGCCCCGCAAATTCATAAACTTGAATCTCCAAACTTGCCAAGGTAAGGACAAGACTTGAAGACAGAGCAACCTAATTTGGTCTAGGCCATCAGCAAATGGTTTATAGAGGCATCGCTCTCTAAGGATGAGTTAGGTGTCAGGTTGAAGTTAAGGAAGTAGGAAGAGGTAACGCTGGAAATCATTTGGAGTGTTAACCTCTGACCCCACAGCACCTGGAAACCTCAGGTCCCGTTAGAAAGAACCTGCATTTTAACATGATCCTCTGGACTCTGCACTTTCGTTTGAAACATAGTAATTAAATTGAATACTAATTGAAAAGAGTCAAACTGAGGAAATCCAAGGGCCTGGTTCTCCCGAAGGTCAAGTTCCATCTACCTTCCAAAGCCTTCCTGAATGCTTTTCATCGCCTCTGCTCTGAGCTTGAGTACCACTGTAGCTTATGGTTTTGTCTTCCTAGCTAGATTGCAGCTCCTTGAAAGCAAAATCCCTTCATGTCTTAGGCACCTTGGATATGCCCCACTAGAAGTGGTTTGGTACTGAACAGCATATTGGCGGATCAGCAATCATTGAAAACTGTTCAGTGTGTTTGTCACACTTAGAATCACCCAGAGAACTTTAAAAAACACCCCAAGCCAAAGAAGGTGGATACTTTAGTGGGGGAGCCCAAGGCACTGTTGGGAAAACCCTGCCTGTTAATGTGCTATTCAGTGAAGACTTAGGAACCACTAATTAAGATGATGGAAATTACTGATTTTGAGTTGAGAGGGACTGCCAGTAGATGAGAAAAGGTAGCTTGGTTAAGGTACTCATCTTGCTTACCTGCCACCATGCTGTTTTTTAGATGAGCCTCAATTAGTCATAGTAAGGTGTGAGGAGGGGAATCAAGTATTTAAGAGCTGTAAGGAAACAAAGCCTTAGCCTACCCACTAGGGAAGCTACAATAGCCCTCTACCACATCCTAAAGGTTGGAAAATGCTGTTCCTCTGCTCATATTCCATCACCTGACAAGCAGAAGTCATATTTCCCTCTGTATTTCTTCAAATCACTAATTTGCATGATGTTTCCATGTAGAGTTAAATAAAAAAGGCCAAAGGATGGCAATTCATGGAAGTCCTAAAGCCTGGCTGCCTTTAATGAAGCTGTTATTCTGTGTGCAAAAAAATGCGCTGAAGAGATTGCTGATTCTTACTGACAATCACTGGCAGCGAAACAGATAAATCTTGAATTTAAACATTTCACAGTTGACTAAAGCCTATTTAAAAGTCCCATGCTGCCAACTTAAACAAGTCCATAGACCTCACTGCAAACACACCATGATGAAAGGCAATTTGGCAGCACTGCAAGTGTCCTTTATTTTTACTACTTGTAGAAAAACTGACATTTAGATTTCAAGATTTGCATTACAAAACAACCAGAAGCAGTTTTAAGCATTTCAACAATGCTTAAGAATTCCACTTTGCTGACACAAACAAGGCTATTATTCCATGTTCAAAAGTAAGACTTGTCCCCAGGTGGCATCATTCCATGTCCTGAAGATACTCAGGCCACTGCCTAAGACCCGTTTGTGACTGTGTCTTCTTCCATCTCCTCTTCACCATCATCAGCGGGCCCTAAAGGATAAAGACAAAACCAGAAGTCCTTCCAATCTCAGAGAATTTGTTTGCTCAGTACGTGTGTGCCCATTCTTTGAGGCTATTGTATGCTAGGCACTGGGTAAGGTGCAAGGCAACGAGCAACAGGCCCTGCCCTCAAAAAGCTTATAGTCCAGAGACAGCCCGTCTTTTACAGTATTGGAAGGGACAGGCAATTCCCAAGGAAAGGGGTCACAAAGGTATTTTATGAAAATCAAACCACTGCCTCCCATTCTAACTCATTCAGATCTATAAAAATTGATTTTTGTGAGGGTAAAAAGCATTTACTTGTGTTTTCTTCTTGCCACTACTATGGGCAAAGAAACTGTGAATACTCACTTAAAAAACATTTGGGCACTCATTACATGCCAGATGCTTGGAACAGCCAATTAATAATTTTATTGCCTTTTTTAGTTAGGGAAATATGGTAATAACCATCAAAAGGTCATTCAATTTGTCCAAAAATTTATGGTAGGTATTTTGGTCAGTATATTCTAAAAAAGGAAATCTGTTTTAACCTTGTTAGTGTTTGTAAAAATAACTCATGTTTAAGCCTACTGTTGCATTAGCTTTCTAAATAAAAATTACCAAGAAAGAATGCCACCGTGAAGTGCTACTTCTTGAATGATTTTCTTTTTCTCCCCATGTGCCTTCAGATTAAATTTAAAATGTCAAGAAACCCTAAGTCCCAAACAAAATATTCTTGGGGAATTCAGTCATTCTGTCACACTGCAGTCAAAATAAGCAAAGTTGCCTATTACTCCCCTTCCCCCAATCTGTCACCAAGTCTTAAAAGACTTCAATAGATTTCTAATGTTCTCAAGATCAAAGACCCAAGCCTTCCCGTGTCCTACAGCATCCTGTGCTGGGCCTGGCATGGGCCTGCACTGCAGTCTCTGCTGCCCCAGGCTCCCCTGGCCTTCCTTCATGTGGGTCACGCTCCCTTTAACCGCAGGGTTTTTCTTTTTCCCTGTGCAGTGCCTTCTGCCTGGAATGCCTCTTTGCCTTTGTCTAGTTCAGCAGTTCTCAAACTTTTTAGTCTCAGGACCCAAGAGTTTTGTTTATGTGGATTACATTAAAAACTGAGAATTTTAAAAACAGTAATTAAAACAATAAATCCACTATATGTTAATGTCTATATTCGTACAAAAAACATTATTTTCCAAAACAAAAAAAAATGTAATGAGAAGATTGACATATTTTTGAACATCTCTATATAATGTCTGACCATAGCAGTCAGCCAAACTTTCCTATTGGCTTCAGCATTCCTCCTATTGCCAATATGTTGTTCTGATTGAAGGATATGAAGAAAATTTGGCCACATACAGATATGTAACTAGAAAAGGGAAGAGTATTCTAAAAGCTTTTGCAGAATAATTGAGGATCTGCTTTTTAGATACTATGCCAAAATTTGAAAAATGGTAGTTTCTTAAAGGTTAGTCTGCACTGTGGAGTCTGAAACTGTACCAATGAACTTTTTGTACTCTCTTATGTGAAAATCCATTGGTCTATCTTGTACTTTAAATGGATCTTTAACCCATGATTTTGTAATGTTTGGAAAATACTGGTTGACTGAAAGATGCAGTTCTTCAAAGGTTGACCCATCTCATTATACAATATCAAAAAAAAAAATCACATTTATTAATCTTGCTGATTTCCTCAGAAAAGTCTTTAAGTACTAGCACTGAAAGCTGTCAAAGTCATAGTGGTGAGTTCAAGTTTCCCAAATCTTCATTTTTGCCCCAAATTCTTAATTTTATCTCTGGCAATAAATATTGTCAGTTGTTGTCCTTGAAGTGACAGGCTCACTTCATTCATGTTTGAGAAAACACCTGCCTCTCAGCTGAAACAATTCCACAAGTGCTTTCCATGGAGACGACCGTCCAACTGAAATACGCAGAAGTGCTTCATGTGAACCCCTCATCCTCTCACCCAGAAGACCAAAAAGATGTGTACTCAAGGGGTGATACTGAAGAAAATTAGTAATTTTCATTGCTTCATCAAGGACATTCTTAAGTGAAACTGGTATATACTTTACTAAGAGCACATGACAGTGAAAGATATGATGACTAATAATGCCATGTGGCCCCCCACCTTGACTTGTGAAAAGGTACTGGCAGTTTTACCCACTATTGCTCTTGTGCCATCAGTGGACACGATGAAAAAAGCAAATAATATCTTGGTGTTATTATGAAAGTAGTTTTGACCTCACAGGCCATGGATCACAGCGTAAGAAACACCGGTCTAAGTAGGATATTTTAATCATTTTTTGCTATCAGCTCAAACATCATTTTCCCATGGAAACATTCCCTAAGCCTCCAGCCTAGGTAGAGATCCCCGGTTACACTGATGTCAAAACTTGCAATATGCATTTTTCACTATTATATCTCTAGTGCCCAATTTGCTGTCTGACACAAAGTTGGCACTCAAATATTTAGAATGGTTAACACTTATCAAAAACTTACTAATGTCACACCCTGCGCTGTTACCCCTGCAGTACCACACAGCTACCTCCAAGGTTTGGCTTCACTCCATGGCTATGAAAATAATCTTTGTTTCAACTTTTACACAAAAAACCCCTTACTCCTATGACTTAACATTCTTTATCAAATAATGTCTTCATCTTCAAACAGCATTTAAAGGGACTTCAGCAATTGAACTGTTCTATAATCACTTTCAGGGTAACATTAATTTGGAAATACAAAGACAGAACATGGTTTTCTGACCTGATCTGCGTTCTCTGCCAGGTATCTGACCAGACTGCAGCAACCCTTTCAGCCTCTCCACTTCGGCCAGAGTTGATGCATTTGCTATAGCATTCTGGAGGACAGAACATAATAGAGATGGCCAATTAATTTAAACAAAAGTATCAATCATCCAGAAAATACCTATGGAAATTCACAGCAACTTTTAAGTTAGAACATTAAATAGTTCTGCAGTGGGGGAAGAACTTTATTGGCACGTTGAAATTAACCCAGAAACCAAATCACCAACTTCCAAAATTGGTGAAGAGATGTGGGCCCTCTTGTAACAGAGAATAAGTAATCATTTCATGTGTGCTAAAATTTTAGCTAACAGTACCTATATGGGATTATATCAGTGGACAATTTAGGAGGCAGTATTATAAAATTATGATTTCCCACTGACATCAAAGAGGATATATTAGAGACAGCAAATAATTCAAAGTAAGAATTAGGGCAACTACTAAGCCAGAATATCAGGTAACTAACTATTCTAAGTGTCTCCTAATAAGTGCATCCTGGAAAAATGAGAAAGATCAGAACTGCCTTGACTTTGACTGGCTCACATAATTCAAGTCGAAGTCTGGTCAAATAGTAACTTTAAGCTCTTCTTTCCCCTACACAAATATATCTGGATTCTAACAAATGTGGGAATTATAGTCTGCAATGTTCAGAATTTGGTTTATTCCACAACTTTGTGTCCTGAACGCATCTCTCAGCTCTCTCCAGTTCAAGAGTCCTAATGGTTACCTTGATTGCTTCTACGTCCCCAGGAGATGGCCCTCCTTTCTTTTTGTCAGTTGGCAAACCAGCACCTGGATTAAAACTGAGGGGGTGGGGGGTGGGGGAGGGAAAGAAGAACATAACTGTTGAATCCAGACCAATACAAGTTGCTTCTCTTTTACTTTCAAAAGCTTTTGAAAGTAATTCAACCAGTGTAGTATCTTATCTTTGTTAACAAACTGATACAAGAACTCTCTCCTTCAGAAACACCACCAAGTTCATCTTCCTATAGAGAAAACAGGAAGTATATAGCATCACAGTAAGACTGAATATGGAAATACTTGCTCTGCTAACATGGAAAAAATTTCATGTGATGTATGGGGCACTGGTGGTCAGACCACCAGCACCTAAATTTAATACCATATTAGCTACGGTTGTTTTGTTTAATTTTGTAGGAGGCAGACTGCCAGACAAGTAGTGTTTCTGAAGGTGAAGTGGAGTTAAGTTGGATATCCGTCTCTTACGTTTTGCTTCTCCTGGCAATATCCTTTGCAAGCTGTGCACCCCGTTTGCCCTTGAACATTTTCTCTGCTTCCTGACGCTCCTACAGCGACACCACACACACAGTTAATGGAAACAGGAATACCACATGCATGTAGATGCACTCCTCAGAACACGGAAGAAAACTCTCCTGAGATATTTGGGGCTGGTAAAAATACCAAAAAGCCAATTTCATATTAAAAGGAGACACAGTGATCTTGCTTTCTCTGGTGAAGCTCCCTGAAGAAAGTACCCTCTCCTGGCTCCCCAGGAACTAAGGGTTTTTTTTTTTTTTTTAAAAAGACTCCCAATAAAGGGAAAAAAAATTCTAATAATAAGAGTGGCTCAAAAATGGATTATGTTAAGCTCCAAACTTGGAATGTAACCAAACAATCTGTTGGCTCCAAAATTTTGCCACCTTTGGAATGACTAACACTATATAGAACAGCTTTAACTCAAAGACCTACCAGAAACTCTGTCTGAGGAAAAAAAAAATCTGCTTTCACATTTTCTTCCCCACGTTTTTAATACAAAATGATAGTACAATTTATTTGAATAGGCAATTTTAAAAAATCAATAACAATAGTCTAAAGAAAAACACACAACTCTATCATGACTCACAACCAAGAGAATAACACTAATACTTACTTTTAGTTTTACTTTCTGGAAATCCAGTACTCTGACTTGTGGAACCTTATAAATTACATACAGTCTGTAATGCTTCTTATTTGTAACAGGATTTCTTAGAATACTATAAGAAAAGGAACAATATAAAGCAAATTTTGTTGATGGCACAGCATTCAAGAAGCCCATTTTAATAAAGTCTAATGAATCTCTAAATCAAGGAAAATTTTGTTAGTCTTCACATCTGTCAATGTAATAACATAAGGGAAACTTAGAGCACAGGGGTCCAAAGAAAACATTTTCAATATTTTTAAAAAGGTATTTTTAAAAACAAAAAAAAACAAAAAAAAACAAAAACTAACTGATTGCTTTAAGGTCAAGGCTGATAAATGTGTTATTTTAGAGGACTTCATTAGTTTGTCACCATCACAAATAATTTCCATACCTTAGATAAGTCAGTGACTTGAGAGCTGCCAAAGGGTCCAGATCACCCTATAAAAGAGCCACCACAAGTAAGAACAATGCACTGTTTTGATACTTTGAAATAGTGGGTGCTTTTGGAGCAAGGACCCATCTTGTCTTTTTTTTTTTTTTTAAATTATTGCTTTAGCACCTAGCATAATACTAGTACATCACAGATGCTTAATAAATGTCTATTGAATGGTTAATACATTTGAGCTTCTTAAACATAAAATCTCTGCCATTTACAGCTATTGTGTCAACATCAGAAGATGAAAAGTTTCTCCTACACTGATAAGAAACTACTGAAACAGATCCAAATTAACTGGACATGGACAAGAGAAACAATGAGATAAAGTACAGATAAAAGTACAGATAGAAGGGAACAGAGCCAGTAGTTCTCATAAACTAAGCTGCCATTTTTTGAATACTTCAAAACCACCACCAGAGAGTTCTAGAGTTGGCCCCTGGCATAATACGATTAGATGAAACCTAAAAGACGATCCACATTGTTGCTGATATTCTCACAAATACTGAGGACTGACGGTTTGGTGTGCCGAGCTCTCTAACTCGGGACTTGCCCTTATGAAGCGAGAGACTAAACCTGCTTATAATTGTGTTTGAGTCTCCCCTTGAGTGTCTCTTTGTTGCTGAGATGTGGCCCTCTAGCTAAGCCAACTCGGCAGGTGAACTCACTGCCCTCCCCTATATGTGGGATCTGACTCCCAGGGATGTTACTCTCCCTGGCAACACAGGATGTGACTCCTGGGGATGAATCTGGACCCGGCATTGTGGGACTGAGAACACCTTCTTGACTAAAAGGGGGATGCGAAATGAAACGAAATAAAGTTTCACTGGCTGAGACATTTCAAATGGAGTTGAAAGGTCACTCTGGTGGACATTCTTAAGCATGATATAGATAACCCCTTTTTGGGCTTTAATGTATTGAGATAGCTAGAAGTAAATACCTGAAACTATCAAACTCCAACCCAGCAGCCTTGACTCTTGAAGACGATTGTGTAACAATGTAGCTTACAAGGGGTGACAGTGTAACTGTGAAAACCTTGTGGATCGCACTCCCTTTAATAGGGTGGGATGGGGGGGATGATTTGGGTGCTCTTTTTTCTTTTATTTTTTATTCTTATTCTTTCTGGCGTAAGAAAAATGTTCAAAAATAGATTGGGGTGATGAATGCACAACTATATGATTGTACTATGAACAGTTGATTGTACACCATGGATGACTGTACGGTATGTGAATATATCTTAATAAAGCTAAATTTAATTAAAAAAAAAAAAAAAAGATGATCCATAAAGGAATAAACAACAAAATGTGGCAACTTTTCTTTTTACACACATACACAATGATGATGTATTGTGGGGTTAAAAAATGAATAAATAATATAACAAGTTTGGGGAGAGCTGAAATGTTTCAGGTTTCTGTGTTATTTAGGAAGACTGGTTAACTTTAGACTTTTGACAAATAAACATGCTTTAATTCCTAGGGTGTTGACTAAGAATAGAAATAGAGTAAATAATTTCTAAACTATTAGAAGGAAAAGGAAATGACCCAAACCAAACCAAAACAAAAAACCAAAAACCCAGAGAACAATAAAGGAGGAAAAAAAAATAACGCAGAATGGGTGGGACAAACAGAAAGCCCCAGAAAAAAGACAAACACAAACTCAAATATAAGGTGATTACATTAAATGTAAACGGACTAAATACTCCATCTAAAAGACAGACTTGAGACTGGATTAAACAAAAATATATCCAACTATATGCTGTTTTCAAGAGACAAATCTAAAATGTAAGGTTCAGAAAAGTTGAAGGTAAATTTTGGATGGAAAAAGTTATCGTGCAGTTTTAGTAATGGAAGGTAGTGAAGATAGCACAACATTGTAAAGGTAATTAATGCCACTGAATTATACACTTAAAAATGGATAAAACGACAAATTTTATGTTATATACATATATATGCTAACCAACTAAAAAAATGGTTCCTGCCATGTGGATCACACTTCCCTTTGTCCAGTGTATAGATGAGTAGAAAAACAGGGGCCAAAACAAAAAGAAACCCCCAAAAAACCACCCAGTGTTCTTTTTCACTTTAATTTTTATTCTTATTACTTTTGTGTGTGTGATAATGAAAATGTTCAAAAATTAATTTTGGTGATGGATGCACAACTATATGGTGGTACTATGAACAACTGATTGTACGCTTTGTATGACTGCATGGTATGTGTATATATCTCAATAAAATTGAATTATTAAAAAAAAGTTTCCCATCAAAAAAATTTAAAGATTTATCATTTATTGTGCAAATGCTAACTGAAAGAATCAGAAAAAATAGATACCAAAGTAAAAAAGTATTAATAGAGATAAACATCACAACATAATAACAAAAGATACAGTTTACCAGAAAGATATTAAAAATTTAAAATTGGTAGGTATCAAGTAAGATAACCTAAACCATATGGAACTAAAATTGACAGAACTCCAGGAAGATAGTAAAATCCTTATCATAATGTGAGATTTTAACATACCCCTCACAGTAATTGGCAGGACAGATAAAAAAATTAGCATCAGCTTTCATCTTTGCAAACAACTTTAAACACAACCATAATTTCTCTAACAGTTCCTATCATGCAACACATTTTCTATAAGCATGCATCTCTGGCTGAATACCTCATACATTTTAAAAGGGATCTGACCTCACAGCAGTACTTTCCTACTTTTGGAGTTAAACACCGCCCCCTCTTCGAGACTCTAAGGAAATCTATGGACCCTATCCACAAGGAAAAGGAATATACAACAAGGTAATAGGGAAAACAATCAAGTTAATAGGGAGAGGAAGCAAGGTCATAATAATCCAAAATCATGTTATACAAAATGGTCTTAAACATCCAGTGAAAAATTTAGGTTATGAAACAATACATAGTGTGAGCTCAGTTTTGTTAAAAATTATACAGAGCAAAAATTTAAAAAGCATAAAGATAACTGAGAAAAATGCAAAATAAATGGTTTGTACTGTAGAATGTAGGGACCTAGTGATAGACAGCAAATAGTGAAGAGGGAACGATAATCTAGTAACAGACAAGTTGTGGAGGGTAAACTTATATGTTACGGGAATGCTCAGGAACGACTATGGTTTGTTAATTTCTGGGAGGTATGGTAGGAACAAGTTTGCAGAAATGCAGTTATTTTAGGTTATTTGTTTTTTCTTGTTCCTTTGTTTTGGTTTTGTTTGAAATTTTTTTATTGTTTGTTTTTAAATTTTTTGATAAAGTTTTAAAAAAATGAACAATGAGGGGAGGAGGGGAATGGAATGTTTTGGATGTTTTTTTATTTTAATTTTAATTTTATTTTTTGGAGTAATGAAAATGTTCAAAGATTGATTGTGGTGATGAATACACAACTATATGATGATACTATGAACAACTGATTGTACACTTTGAAGGGCTGTATGTTATGTGAATATATCTCAATAAAATTGCATTAAAAAAATAAAGTAAAAAGCACAAAAACAGGTCAAAATAATCATATCCACATAGAGAAAATGCCCCAAATCTCACAAAAAAATCAGTTACAGGTGGACTGTTGAAATGTGAAGACTAAAACAAAGCTTCTTGAACAGAACTGTCCAACAGAAGTTTAATGTGAGTTACATATGTAACTTTGAGTTTTCTAGTAGCCACATTAAGATAGAAAAAAGAAAACAGATAAACTAATTTTGACAACATATTTGATTTAACCTAATATCCAAATTATCATTTCAACATGTAATTAATATATAAAAATTATTGAAATAATTTAATTTTTTTGCATGAAGTCTTCCATATCTAGTGTGTAGTTTACAGATCTAGCACATCTCAATTCAGACTAACCACATATGATTAGTGGCTACTATACTAGACACTGCAATTCTAGAAAACAACATAGTAGTGTTTCTTCAAACCCTGGGATAGGAAAAGCTTAAACAGAACATCAAAATCACTAACAATAAAGAAAAGGATTGATAAATTGGATTATACTTAAATTAGGAACTTTTCTACCAAGACACCCGAAGAGAATGAAAAGCCAAGCCACAGAGTCAAAGAAGAAATTTGCAACACTTATAACCCAAAATGGCTGAGGGCCTGAATTAATTAAGAAAAAGACAATGAAAATGGATAAGATAATTTTCTGTGAATTTTTCTGGTTTTTCCAATTTCCTATAGGAAGCACACAGTACCTTTAATCCCTCCCCCAAATATATTTCCCCCCTGTTCAACTTACCAGTTCCACAAGACTGTTGTTGGTGAGAACGAGTTCTGTCAGACAAGGCAGAGCCTGGTCAAGTCCTTCACCTATACGGCTAAAATAAAAATACTCTTTTAAAAGTTCAGTAAGCTTGGCAAATAAATTCATTAATCTTCCCCCCACCCCCCATGAGGGACATGACTTCCAGGGGAATAACTCTCCCTGGTGACATGGGACATGACTCCCAGGAATGGGCCTGGCCCTGGCGGTGAGGGACTGAAAATGCCTACTTGACCAAAAGGGGGAAAAGAAAAGTAATAAGCTGATCACAGTGGCTGAGAGGTCCCAAGTAGAGTCGAGAGGCTACCCTGGAGGTTTCTCTTAAGCAAGCTCCAGCTAAACATCCCAAATGGCCACAGTATGCCAGGCCCTAACCAAAAGTAGTCCCCAAATACCTACGTCCTTATCTGAGATTCTATAAAATATTCACTCACTAAGTTTAATCTCTCAGAAACTTAAATCCACCAGTGTTCCCATGCCAGATAAGTCCTAAAACCCAGAGGCAACAGCCTCTTTAAGAACAATAATCAGATGCAGTCCCCTTCCCCATACTGTCGCCACCCCCTTTCAATATGAACAAGTTAGGGTGGTCACTGCCCGGACACCCCTGAAGATGGAGAAAGAGTTTAAGTGAGAGGAAGGGGTAGCAACAAACAAGATAAGATTTAACAAAGGTCTATGAATACTGAAACTTTATAAACACATATGTATTTTTAAATGCTGGGGTGTTGGAATAGCTGGAAGGAGGTAAATGACATGGTGGAACTGTAACCTATAACATTCTTTGAAATTTCCTCTATAGCCACTTGTTGAATTGTGCTTTGAAAGCCTTCACCTTTCTGTATATACCCTATATTGCATAATAAGGAAAGAATTGAAATTGTGGAACTATAACAATTTTTGAAATTATCTATATAACTGCTTGTTGAGATGTACATCGAAAGTTAACACCTTTCTGATGTGTATTTCACAATAATGGAAATAGCTGAAGTTGTGGAACTGTGCCCCATGACATTCTTTGAAATTTGCTCTCTACTTGTTAAACTGTACTTTGAAAGTTATCACTGCTATATATATATGCTAAAGTTCACAATAAAAAATGCATTAAAAAAAAGTTCAGTAAGCTAAGTATTTTATCTAAGTCCTTGCTCAAAGGATTTCAGACTTCAGAGTCAGAAGGAACCTTAGAGATGCTTCTTCCAAACACCCTATCTGACAGAAGGGAGATTAGGCATAAAGAGGAAACCTCATAGAAGGTCATGGGATTAGTACCAGAATCTGGAGGATTTCAGAACATATGCTTCCTGAAAGCTGCCTAGAGCTCTTTCACTAGCACACTGCCTAGTACACTGACTAACTTATAAGAAATATGTCTATTAAAGATCTCAACAAGCAGTCCTTAAAGACATTATCTGCATACCTGGTGTAACTTTTCTCCTATAAAATTTACACAAAGCGATGTAGGGTCACAAAGAGATTTCAATTTCAGTAAGTAATATTCTAGAAACCCACCACAGTTAAAGAAATATATATATATATATGTCAGAGGATGTGAGGTGAGAGAGTTGGCTTGATCAGAAAAATCATAATTGCTGAAATTACATATATCCCTTTAATGTGATCCTTCTCATTTTTCTATTTTTTGTTTTAGAAGCCCAAATGTGTACCATGCACCATGTTTTTAACTTAAATTAGAAACTTACCATGAATAAACAAATTTACAAGATTTTTAAAATAGACGCAAATAAGATTAAACCAACGCCAAGTTAATCATCTGGATCTCTATGGGAAAAGTGTAGGTTATTTCTCATTTTAAGAAGAAACACATAGATTTAACTGGCAGTTTGTATTAAAAGTTCTTCAGGGATCACTGCAACATTTACTCTAGGGAAAAATTACTACTGTCTATTAGCAGACACTTACCATATTCGGTTGTTGTTCACTAATAATGTTTTCAGTCTTCTCAACAGAGGGAAGCCATCTAGTTTTCTGATTTCATTATCAGAAAAATCAATAGCATCAAACTGGTCTAAGGTAGCACCAAGATTTTCAATTACAGGAATTTTATACCCTGTAATATGAAAAAGAAAATAAACACAAGAAATATCAAGAAAAGAGACTAGAACAATATCATAATTAAAAGGCACCTTAAAATATTTACAATACTTCATGGTAATTTGTGAAGGCTTTCATTCATTCAAAAATATTTATCTAGCATCTACAACATGCCAAACATTGTGCTAGGTACTGGAGATAAAATGTCAAACAAAACAAACTCCCTGTGGCCATGAAGCTCACGGTCTACCAGTGGACATGGAGATGCTGCTGCTGAGAATAAGGCCAAGGATGAAGATAACGAGGATACTTACTAAGCATAATATTGGTAGTGAACATTTGTAAGAATATTTACAAGGTGTCTTGCACTGTTGCTAGTAGTACACATGATTTTTCTTATTTAGCTCCACAAGTTTTTTCATCCCCTTTAACCATAAAATGATGCAAGGTGTCAAAGTGAGGGTGATATATGGGAATCCTATATTTTACATATGATTGCTCTCTAAACCCACGATAAAATAAAAATTTAAAAAATTTAATTAAAAAATAGAAGAAATCAAAGCTCTATGATTTAATCAAGGTTCCAGAGCAAGTTACACTTTCAGCTGCCTACTATGGGTGCCCAAGCTTTGTTCATACCAGGTGCACAGCAGTTCGTTCAACCTCTTTTGCATTTCAACAAGCTAGATGCATAGAACTCATTAGGATAGCCTCCTGATGTGTTAGCAACCCCCTTGTGGGAAACAAGCACTCTTCCTAAAAGGAATAAACGCTCACCCGATTGTGGTGAAGAGAAGAATTTATTCACGATCTTGCAAGAACAGGTGCCCAACCAAAATGTGGGGGGTTGGTGCACAGAACAATAGACCCAGCAGTATTTATTCCCTACCTCTAACTGCAAGTCCCTCCTCTGTTTCTCCATTGCCTGGATACTTCAGAGGTTACATTCTATTCGACAAGCCTAATTAGCCCTGCAAATTTGAAACATGCAGCCTGCCCAAATTGGAAACATTTGGAAAAAAGTCTCCTGTGAAAACTTGGAACATTTGAAACAAGTCTCCAACCCTCTTTCCTTTGTTCTTTAACTGCAGAGCCAGTCTGAGCTAGTTTGGTAACAACTTATGAAGCTGTTTAAGGAACATCTACCCACCCCACCCAGTCTCCACCTTGCAAAGACAGTGGGTGGATAAACAGGAGGACCGGCCACCGATTATAGCTTGGCTTCTTGACCTCTGCCATTCCCCTGAGCTGCCCCCACCCTGTGTGAAAGCTAAACTTAATCTAATTCTCACACCCTTACCTCACTTCCAATCCAGAGTTGAGGGTCAACTGTTTATACACACTACTGAAGCACTCTAAGAACCATTTGCTCAAAATGCTCATGATTTGTCTGATATGGACAAACTTATTGTGCTACGTGTTAGGAGAAGAAAAGAAATAAACCCAACCACGGTTAAAGCACACAATTTGGAACTGTAAAACTACATCAAAGTAGGTACTGTGCCAAAATAAGTGTTCTCAACACCAGATGAACCTCAGAAAGAAAGAAGGTACCAAGAAATTGAAGATGGTGAGTTACTCTTGAACTGAACCTTTCTCTAAGAAGGGCGATTTCAACAAAATAAAATAAAATAAAATAAAATAAAAGCACTGGCATTTCCCAAAAGTCAGCAAAGAATCTAACCAGAAAGCAGCGTCTGCAGAAGTGGTGTTCCTGAGACCTGTCTCCATCTGAGAAACTCTCAGGCCAAGACTGGATAATCCCTTCACCACAGTGCTGGAAATGCTAAGTAGCTAACTGCAACCCCAATTTCTGACCAAGCTTTACTCAGGCTAAAATATTTATAGGAATCTCAATAGTTTGGATTACACTCTGGGGTGGTGGCTGGAAACATATCCCGGAACAAGCCTTGGGGAAATAGCTGGATCTTTTAAAATGTTTTGATGAAAGGGAAAAAGAGGACACCTAAAGCCAATAAGAAAATATCGGGGAAAAGAAATCATTGCTTTTGTTCCAAGAACTGACTGCCCACATCGTAAATTAGGGATAATTACCGCATGTCCTACCTACTCTCACGGTATCTTTTTTTTTTTTTAATTCATTTTTATTGAGATATATATTCACATACCATGTAGTCATACAAAGCATACATTCAATTGTTCACAGTACCATTATATAGTTGTGCGTTCATCACCAAAATTAATTTTTGAACATTTTCATTACCACACAATAAATAATAAAAATTAAAGTGAAAAAGAATAATTAAAGTAAAAAAGAACAGTGGGTGCCCCCCTTTTTTTTTGCCCCCATTTTTCTACTCATTCATCCATACAGTGGACAAAGGGGAGTGTGGTCCATATGGCTTTCCCAATCACACTGTCACCCCTCATAAGCTACATTTTTATACAATCGTCTTCAAGATTCAAGGGTTCTGGGTTATAGTCTTATAGTTTCGGGTATTTACTGCTAGCTATTCCAATTCATTAGAAACTAAAAAGGGTTGTCTACATTGTGCGTTAAGAGTGCCCACCAGAGTGACCTCTCGGCTCCTTTTGGAATCTCCCAGCCACTGCAATTTATTTCATTTCCTTTCACATCCCCCTTTTGGTCAAGAAGATGTCTCACAGTATCTTTTTAAAGTATTTACTGAGAGCCAACCACTCGCCCTGCACTTAGTTACAACCGTTAATAAGTATATTTTCCCGGCTCGCAACGAGCTCGGATTGAGAACTGTTCCAAACTAGGTCCAATCAGAGGCGCACGGGGGAGGAAGCAATTAATTCAGCCACGTGTGTGCGAGTAGGAGAGGAGCAACAGAAACCTCAGCGGCGTCTAACCGGAGGCTCTTTTGGCTACAAAGTCAAGAATCGCCTCTAGGCGCAGGCCTACAGAACACGGCGTACCAGGAACCGCGCTCGGTGGCGGCGGAGGCCGGGGCGGTCCCGGCGTCCAGAACCCAGGGCCGCGACCGGGCGCCGACACGAGGCCAGGGAGGCCCAGGGATGACCGCCCGCTGCCCCGGACTCACCCCGCAGGTCCAGCTCGCGGTCCCTCACTGCGTTGGTGTACTGAGCCGCCTGCTCAATCAGCTCCGCCGTCAGCTTCACCATCCTGCCGCCTCCCGCTTCCCAGCGCCAAGAAAGGCCCGCTGCCTCCCGTCGGCCACACGTCCCAGCGTGCCCTGCGTACGCTGCCAGGCAGCACCAATCGCAGCCGGCGCGTTCGCGCGCAACTCCACGGCCAGGCAGAAGCAATCGAAGGCCACGCCCCCCGGCTCGTTCTCTTCTGAGGTTCTGGCGCTCCTTGGGGACGCCTCGGGTTCTGGTTTTCATTCTGGATGGAGCTGGGGTCTGGAGGGCCCCTGAGGCCAGAGATTTATCTCCGAAAATTAAGCAAATTGTGAAAGCACCTATGTGGAACTTTCTCGTACATCAGTGGGAGGTGAGAGGGGAAGTTATGTTCACCCTCACTCCACCCAGGAGGGCGGGGACCCCTGGGGTTCAGTGATGCGGGGGTCTGGGACTTCATATTCCCGTGCTGGTCCTGGGCTTTGGCTCCTGGGCTACAGTGTGGGAGCCAGGGCACGATCACCCCCTATGGCCAGACCTCTGGCACCGCCCCACTGCCTGACTTCCCACCCGGCACCAGCGCAGTTGGATTTGCGGTGTCAAAAGACATCGGGGTTGTGTTTGCAGATGACAGCATTTTATTGGGAATACCAAAACTTTTGCTGCAGCAAGGAAGCCTAATCATGTGTAAAAACGGAAGCAGCTCCCAGCTTCTAGGAATGGCAAAAGATTTCCACAGCCGCAAAAAAGAAGTTAGGTTGACTCCTATCGATTGGACAGGGGTTTGTTGTACTTAGATGGGCGAGCTTAGGGCTGGTGGGCTTTATTTTGTATTGGGTCAAACGCTATGAGCCAACTGATTGGCTTGACTGAGTGACTGATTGGCTTGAATAGCTATCTGGGTCAGCCTTGGTGGGGATTACAAATTTCAAAAGATACCAGGAGGAAACTCAAGAGGGAGCTCAAAAAAGTAGGGCACAGGATTTTGGCAGTGGTTAGGCCTGTGGTCTCTAGACATTTAAAACTATTTAAGTATGATATACAGGAAAGTGTGCAAATCATAAATCTGCAGCATGATGAAAGACCACAGAGTAAACACAATGGCCTAAGTGCTACTCAGGTCCAGAAATAGAACATTATTCTGAAAGCTCCCCTCCCTCATCAAAGGCAACCATGAACCATAACCATGGGTTAGTTTTGCTTGCTTTTGATGTAAATAGAATCATGGCATATGCTTTTATGCCCAGTTTCTTTGGCTCAGCATTATGTCTGAAATTTATGCAGGTTGCATATAGCAATGGTTTATTTATTTTTGCTGTTGTATAGAATTCCATTGTATGTCTTACACCATAACATCCATTTTACTATTGATGAACAGTAGGGCTGTTTTCAGTTTGGGGCTCTTGTGAATAATGCTGTGAGTTTTCTTGTACATGGATCTGATGCACTCCTGCATGAGTTTCTCCAGGAATAGAATTGCTGGAACAAAGGGTATGGTATCGTCAGTAGGCAATGCCTAACAGTTATGCCGGGATTGGAATAATTTACATTCTAGCTGTGTATAAGGGTTCCCATTACTTCCAACCTCAACCTCACTCGGCACCGTCAGTCTTTATAATTTTAGCAGTTCTGCTGAGTGTGTAGTCATTTGAACTATTTCTTTGATTTGCTTTTCTCTGATAGCTAATGAAGTTGAGGCCCTTCTGACATCTCCTTTTGTGAAGTGCCCATTCAGGTCTCTTGCCTTCTTTCTATTGGGTTGTCTGCCTTTTTTCTTCTCAGTTGTGGGAATTCTTTATATAGGCTGGATATGAGCACACTCTGTAGCTTGCTTTTTCACTCTTAATGGTATTGTTTGATGAAGTTTCCAATTTTTATGTAGTCCAAATTATCTTTTTCTTTAAAGTTAATGGGTTGTGTGTGTCTGTGCACACATCTTGTTTAAGAAATCTGTCCCGATCTCCAACGTATTTTCCTATGTTATCTACAAGGGGCTTAATTGTTTTACTTTCCACAATTAGCTCTATGATTCACCTGGTATTGATTCTTTTTGAACTTTTTATTGAAGTATGACATATATACAGAAGAGTGCAAACCGAACACACCCAAGCAACTGGCACCCAGATCTTGTTCTATTCCAGGCACTACCCTTGCCCAAGGGTAAGCACTATCCTAACGTTTCCTTCATAGATTGCCTACTTTTGTATTTATACAAATGAAATTGTACCTTATGCATCTTTTGCTTAACATTATGCTTGTGCATAAGTGTAGTTCATTTTTTTCCTCATTGCAATATATTGTTTTATTGTGTGTATATTCTGTAATTATTTATTTATCCATTCTGCTGTTGAGCATTTGGGTAATTTCCAGTTTGGAACTAGGATACATACCGCTTCTATGAACATTATAGTACATATCTTTAAGTGAACACATATACTCATATATACTCAGGAACGGAATTGCTGGGTCATAAGATTTACTTATATTCAGCTTAAGTAGGTAAGGCTAGTTTTCCAAAGTGGTTGCACCCGTCTGCATTCCTTGCTAAATTTGGTTCTGTCTTTTTAATTTTAGCCATTTTGGTGGAGAAGGTAGTGGTGTTGCATTGTGGTTTTAATTCTATTTCCCTGATTATTAACACAGTTGAGAAAAATTTTTTAATGTATGTATTGGCCATTTGGGTATCTTCTTTTCTGAAGGGTCTGTTTAAGTCTTTTGTCCTCTGTGTGGTTTGAAACTGTTATGGACCCCAGAAGAGCCGTGATCTTTTAATCCAGTCTTGTTCCAATCTTGGAACCTTTTGATTGAGTGTTTCCACGGAGATATGACTCACCCAACTGTGGGTGAGACCTTTTATTAAATTATTTCCATGGAGCTGTGACTCCACCCATTACAGTTGGGTCTTAATGAGATCACTGGAGTCCTTTAAGAGAGCTCATGGAGAGGAGCTCAGAGAAGCTGAGAGAGACATTTTGGAGAGAAGCTAAGAGCTGACACAGACCCAGACACTTGGAGATGCAGACAGAAAGATGTTTGGAGATGCTACGCTAAGAGATGAAGCCCCGAGTTTGCCCCAGAGAAGCTAAGAGAGGACCCTGAGACACTTAGAAAGAAATGCCCTGGGAGAACAAGGATGCACAGGAGCTGAGAGAGAGAAGCTAAGAGAGACAGAAGCCCAGAGACATTTTGGAGAAAGCCATTTTGAAATCAGAACCTGGGAGCAAAGGACCAGCCGATACCAGCCATGTGCCTTCCCAGCTGACAGAGGTATTCCGGATGCCATCGGCCTTTCTTCAGTGAAGGTATCCTCTTGTTGATGCCTTAGTTTGGACACTTTTATGGCCTCAGAACTATAAATTTGTAACCTAATAAATCCCCTTTATAAAAGCCAATCCATTTCTGGTATTTTGCATAATGGCAGCTTTAGCAAACTGGAACATCCATATTTTTATTGGATTGTCAGTCTTTTGATTTTACTAATATGTAGGAACACTATATGTTTTAGAGATGCGTCCTTTTCAGATATATGTGCAGTGAATATCTTCCCCCTCTCTGTGGCTTATCTTTTCACTCTTTTAAAGGTATCTTTTGATGAACAGAGTTCATGATTTTGAACTTTTCCCTGTATGGTTGATGTTTTTTTGTGTCCTCTTTAAGAAATCTTTGCCTACTCCAAAGTCACGAATATTTTCTCCTAGGTTTTCTTCTAAAAGCTTTATTGTTTGACCTTCCACATTTAGATCTGTAATCTATCTGGAATAGATTTTTGTGTATAGTTTGAGGTAAGCGTCAAGATATATTTTCTTCTAATTTGGATATCCAGTTGACCCAGCACCATTTATTGAAAAGACCATCCTTTCTCCACTGCTCTGCAGTGCCATTTTGTTATAAATCAAGTAACCAAATATACGTGGATCTAATTTTGGACTCTTTTGTTCCATGGGTTAGTTGGCTATCCTTGCATAATATCACACTGTCTTTATAATAATCTTATAAAAATGCTTGATATCTGTGAGAGAAAAAAGGTTTCCACTTTTTTTTTCAAGATTGTCCTGTTTATTATTGCCCTTTGCATTTTAATATAAATTTTATATACATCTTCTATCTAAAAAAGAACCCATGTTTAGATTTGTATTTAATAGATCTGTAGGCCAATGTGGAGAGAACTGGTATTTTTATAATATTGAGTATTCCAATCCATGAATATGGGCTAACCCTACATTTATTTAGATCTTCTTTAATTTCTCTCAGTAATGTTTTATAGTTTCTATGGTGAAGTCATATACACCTTTTGCTAGATTTATTCTAGGTATTTGATCGTTTTTGATGCTATTGTAAACAATACCTTTTGTTTAAAATTTTCATTTTCTAATCACTAGTTTCTGGTATATGGAAATAAACTGATTTTTGTATATTGACATTGTTATCCATCAGTCTTGTCAAATTCACTTGTTAATTCTAATAGTTTATCTGTAACCATTCTTTTGGATTTTCTGCATATATGTTCTAGTTTGCTAATGCTGCTGGAATGCAAAACACCAGAGATGGACTGGCTTTTGTAAAGGGGGTTTATTTGGTTACACAGTTACAGTCTCAAAGCCATAAAATGTCCAAGGTAACACATCAACAATTGGGTACCTTCACTGGAGGATGGCCAATGGTGTCCAGAAAACCTCTGTTAGCTGGGAAAGCACTTGGCTGGCATCTGCTTGCTCCTAGGTTGCGTTTCAAAATGGTGTTCTCCAAAATGTCTGCATCAGCTTCCAATGGCCGCCTTCAAAATATCTCTCAGCTCCAGCTAGCTGTCTGAACTTCTGCCTGAGCTTATATAGTGCTCCAGTAAACTAAACAAGGCCCACACTGAATGGGCGGGGCCATGTCTCCATGGAAATTATCCAATCAGAATTATCACCTACAGTTGGGTGGGTCACATCTCCATGGACACTGAACCAATAGGTTCCAACCCAGTACACACTAATACATCTCCCCCCACAAGAATGCATTGAAGAATGTGGCTTTTTCTGGGAGATATAAGTATACAAACTGGCACAGTATATAACCATGCTGTCTGAGAATAATGTTAGCTGTATTTGTTGCTTTCCAAATCTATACTGTTTTTCTGTTTATTTTGTGCGCTGTAACACTGGCTAGCAGCTTCAACTCAATGCTGAATAGCAGTGGTAGTGGAATCCTTTGGCAGGCATCACTTCATAGTGAAGAAAAATAAATCCGCAGTCAAGTGGTCATAATTAATATCATCAGTGATGGAACAACTCAAAATCACGCACCCCTGCTAGGATGCTGTGAGAACACAGTGTGACTTCTGTGAGATTCCTGCCCCGAGTCAGGAAAACTCGGACAAACACAAACTGAGGATAGTCTATAAAATAAATGGCCTGTAGTCTTTAAAAGGTTCAAGGTCTTGAAAGTTAAGGAAAGAGTGTTATAGATTGAAGATTGAAGATGACTGAAGAAACCTGACAACAGAATGCAAAGTGTGATCCTAACCTGGATCCTTTTGCTAAAGGCATTATTGGGCCAACTGGATCCAGTCAGAGGACCAGATGGTAGTAATATATCCATGTTTGTTTCCTGATTGTGGTCATGTAGGAGAATGTCCTTGTTTATAGGCATTTGGGGAGTAATGGAGCAATCATATCAGCAACTTTTCTCAAATTGTGCAGGAAAAAAATTCTTTGTTACTGAACTTGACGCTCATCTGTAATTTTGTTTTGGGATTGTTTCTAAATTAAAAAAAAAAAAATTAAAACAATCTAAACTTCACTTAATTCCAGAGAGAACCACCAGGTGGAGTCCTTAGACCAAAGAGCTTGTTATACTTGTCCCTCTTCTGGTTGGGTTAGAGAGGGTTTTATTTCTTTAAAAGGGGAAAACTGCATGGAGTGTCCTCTGCTCCAGTATATGAACAGGAACAAAAATCGATTTCTAGGTGGTCTTTTCAGGTATCTCCATGAAGGTGAAAACGAATTTTCTTTTTTGATTCCATTTCTTTTGTCCCAGGTTTCTCAGCCTCACCACTACTGATATTTTGGGATAATTCTTTGTTATGGGGAGATTGTCCTGTTCATTGTAGGCTGTTTGGCAGCATCTCTGGCCTCTACCCATAGATACCAGTAGCGCTGGTATTTTGCCCCTCCCCCAGTCGTGTCAACCAAAAACATCTCCGGACATGGCTAAATATCCCCTGGGGAGCAAAATTGCCCCGTGTTGAGAACTACCTTTTTTGGCAGTGTGATACTCTGTGCTCTGGGCTCTTCGGTTCCTGTCAGTTTGACAGGGAGCCTAGGAGGTGTCTGATTACCCCTTAGAGGGGCTGGTGTGTCTGTGGGTGGTGGGAACTGAACCCCACGGCCCAAGGTGTGTGCACTGCACCATCCAAGCAGTTCTGTGCATGAAGAAGCCACAACAGAGCCTGCAGTGTCAGGAAAGGTCTTAGGCAACCAGCCAGGAAGGGTGAGGCTGGGGTTCCCAGCTCAGGCTGTGGGCGGGATGCAAACTCCTCCTTTCTCATAGCAACCAGCGCCTGGAGCAGAACCTTAAGATGTGGAGAATGGCCTTGGTTTATTACTTTCCAACAACAACCTTGGTTTTTTTTTTTTTTTTTTGAGTAACTGCCAAACTTTATAAAGTTTTTTATTTTGGAATCATTTTAGATCCGTAGAAAAGCTGCAGAACTGCACTGGGAGTTCCCATATACCCTTCACCCAGTTTCCCCTAATGTTAATATCGTAACATAACCATGGTGTGCATGTCAAAACTAAGAAATTAGCTGCTATTAACAATACTGTTACCAATTAGCTAAACTACAAACTTTATTTGGATTTCAAGTTTTCCATTAATATCCAGGACCTCACATTGTATATAGTTCTTGTTTTACATGGTCTTGATGGCTTTGAAGGGTAACTTTGTATTTTCATATAATGTCAAACCCAGAGAAATTGCAAGAGTAGTACAAAGGACTCCTTTTATCCAGGTTCACTAACTGCTGATATTTTGCTTCCTTTGCATTATTTGCTTTCTCTATTTTCTTTATAATACAGTTTCTCTGAACCATATGAACGTGACTTGGGGACATCATCCCCCTTTACTGCTAAATGCTCAGTGTGTATTTTCTAAGAACAAAATAATTCTCCTACCTAATTGCAGTGCAGTTATGAGACTTAAGAAATTTAACATTGATTCAGTACTGTCATCCAATTCAAAGTCCATAGTCCTTATTCACATTTCATCAGTTGTCCCAATATGATCCTTCAAAGCTATTTTCCCCACAGTCCAATCATGCATAACATTCATTGTCTTGTCTCTTTAGTCTCTTTAATCTGATACGGTTCTTCCATCCTTTGTTGCTTTCACAACGTTGACGTTTTTGAAGAGTATAATCACTATGTTGAGGAATGCTCTTCAATTTGTGCTTGAGGTTTCCTGTGATTAGATTCAGGTTCTGCATTTTTGGCAGCAATACCAGAGAGATGATACCGTGTCCTTCTGGCTGCATTGTATCAGGAGGCACACGATGTGGCTTTGTCCCATTGTTGGGTGATTATTTCAGTTTTACAGATGAGACTATTGATGTTCAGAGAAGTCAAGTGAATTTACTACTCAGTAGTAGAATCAGTACACAAACCCAGACCTCTCCTACTCTAAAATGTGGAGTTTTAAACATTTGGCTGAATTGCAGGCCTCCTGATACGGAGACTTAGGCAGAGAACTAGAAACCCAGGCTCTCATTGCTCTGAAGCTGCTGATGTTGGAATGAGACTCGTGGCAGTGTTGGAGCTTGGTGGTGTTTCTTGATCTAGTCAGAAGTTGGCATGAGGATTGGAAATGTATTTGACTAAGCAATGAAGTGTTGAGCAGTGATTACGACTTGGGTTTTCTCCTGATTGTCTACCTTCAGTGAGTGTCACCTAGCCTGCCTGTCTCCCATTGCACATCTTTTTAAACTGGATTCCTAAATTCCCACTGAACAGGATTTTCATTAGTTCGGTTAGCCTGGCTGCTGCTCAGGGATCTCCAAGGAACCTCAAGAATCCTTCCACTCATCACATTGCGTTGCCATTGTCTGTTGACTTAGACCCTGAGAGCTTGTGAAAACCACATGTTCCCAGACCCCCATGCACAGATTTTGATTCTATGGGTCAGAGACGTGGCCCTTAATCTATGTTTTAATCAGCACCAGGTGAACCCACTGCAGGGGCGCCTATAGTTTAGAGAACACTCATTAAACTGTGAATTCCTTTGTTCAGGGTTCTGTTTCTCCACTGCCTGGTGAACAGTACTGAGTTAATATACAATAGCTCCATGGAAGAGGCTTCCTGAGTGTAATCATGTGGACTTCCATTCTGTTCAGCAATCCTTGGATGGTGCTTGCCCATGTGGGTCTTGTTGTTTCCTCTCTAAATTTTGAGGAGACAATTCTGTTTCCACTCAGCAGGAAAAGCCCCTTGGAGTTTTGTACAAGTGGAATTTACTGTATTTTATGAAGCTCTCAGAAGAGTTATCAGCTAGATAGTTCCTGGCTTCTGCTCCAGCCATCATTCATCTGTTACTGAGTTTCAACCTCGGGGAGCCCCTTGAGGCTGAGGATGGTGTTTATCTGTATACATGAAGCTAAATGACTCTGGCATCCACTGTTCTTGTTAACTTACTATTTAGTGAGAAGTGTGTATTAGTCAGGCTTCCCTAGAGAAACCGAACTGACAGGACGTGTGTATGTGTGTGTGTGTGTACAACACCTATATGTTCTAAGAGACTGTGGGGATAGGCAAGTCCAAATTCCATAGGGCAGACTCTTGCTTTTTGTTTTAGTTTCCCAGGTGCTAAAACAACTACCATCCAGTGAGTTGGCTCAACAACAGAAATTTATTGGCTCAGTGTTTAGAAGCTAGAAGGCTTGCTTCCTCCCAGGCTGGTATTTTCTGGCTGGCCGGCAGTCTTGGGGTTCCTTGCCTTTTTTGTCACATGACAATGCATATTGGCAGTGTCTTCTCCTTTCTCTTCTGGATGACATCCAGCTTCTGGTGCTCCCTGTGGCTTCTCTCTCTGACTTTGTGCGTGTAAGGGACTCCAGGAATCTGGATTAAAGCCCAGCCTGTTCTTACACACTATATAGATAACACTTTTTAAGTTTTAATGTATTGGAACAGCTAGAAGTAAATACCTGAAACTATCAAACTGCAACCCAGTGGCCTTGACTCTTCAAGATGATTGTATGACAATGTAGCTTACAAGGGGTGACAGTGTGATTGTGAAAACCTTCTGGATCACACCCCTTTATCTGGTGTATGGGTGGATGAGTAGAAAAATGGGGGCAAAAAACTAAAGGAAAAATAGAGTTGGGGGGGACAATATTTCACTATTTTTTTTTATTCTTATCACTTTTTTTGATACAAGGAAAATGTTAAAAAATTAGATCGGGGTGATCAATGAACAACTACATAATGGTAGTGTGGTCAATTGATTGTATATTTTGGATGATTGTATGGTGTGTGAATAAATCTTAATAATAATAATAAAAAAAAAGCCCAACCTGATCCAGTTGGGCCACACCTTAACTGAAGGAACATCTTAAAGAGATGCTGTTTACAATGGGCCCACACCCACCACAAGAACATTTCTACACTGGGGCACACAATTCAGTCTGTCACACATGTTCTTATAAAAATGTTTTTCTTTTGTACTTTTACGTCCCCCCCCCCCCCGCCCTCTCCGACCTCTTTGATCTAAACCTCCACCCTTCCCCAGCTCCCAGGGGCCCCAGCATATTCCAAGCTTGCAGGTTGAAAGCCTTCTTCAGCCATAATTATCAATGATGCAAATGCAGTGACAGCAGTCTCTCCCAGCTCAAGGACATGCCACTCCCGGACACATTTAGACTATATTACCCTTTTTTTTTTTTTTTTTTAAGCTCTTTCCACCCTGTTCTCCCCTCCCATTATAGGATGTCTTCTGTCAAAAGTGCAATTCTTTCCAGCCCTCTGGAGAGTTTCAAGGTATAAAGTCAACCCTGGCTGAGCAGAGATGGGGATCTGCATGTGGGGACCATTGTGATGTGCCAAAGATTTGGGGGACAAGGATAGAAAAACATAACCCCCTGGAAATAAAACTAGTTTAAAACAACTGCCTCATGGCTCCATTTGGTCGCCTGCAGAAAGCCAGCACCTGACTGCGCACAGGATGGAGACAACTTTGCCAGCGTGTGGCCTGAGACATGTCACTTCACGTCTCTGGATCTCAGTGCCCTTGAATGTGAAGTGGCCGATTTGGAGATGATCCACGATTCCATCCCTTAAAACAAAATCCATAACCACATCCTGCCCCAGCTGTCTTAACCTCAAGTTGGACCATCCGGGAACAGGCATTTTACGCGGTCAGGCCCTTTGAACAAGGTGAAGTTTCATCGTTAGGATGCTGTGAACAGCTTCTCCACTCCCCAGCCCACTCCTCAGCCCCAGGACTGAGCTCACGGAGGCAGGCGGGCTGGACGAGCCACTGGGATGGGAGTGCATGCTCCCCGAGGCTGTCTGGCTGGCTTCTTGTAGGTTGGTATCTTGGTTCAGCTCCAGAATGTAATCAGACTGTGTCAGACTGGAAGCTCTCAGTGGGTAAAGAGCTTGTACTGATCAATGTCTGGAGTCCAGCCGCTAAAAATGGTGCTTTGCACCAGGGGTATTTAGCAAGTTAAATTCCATGGGTTTAATTCAGTGTCAGTCTCATGGGTGAGGTTGAATCCTATCCTTACCTGCCTAGTCCTGGCTACTGTATCTCAACCCCCCTCACACTCACAGCTCTGCTGAGTGCCACTGGTGGACAGTGGCTGGGCTGTGTGGCCTCCCCCCACCTGCTGAGAGCTGGACATTGCTCTCCCGTCTCTGGGGACACCAGCACTAGAAGAGGTCCCTGCAGCCGTATCCTGATCATACTAGGGGAGCGCCCAATGCCAGGCAGGCCACCCAGACTCCTGCCCCTGTGGGAAGGGGGCCAAGAAACTGATTCAGACTGCGGCTCAGGAACTGGATGTGTACCCGTTGTACTTGGGAGATGTTGCTGGTCTTTTCTGTTCCTGCAACTGGAGAAGCAGGCTCTGGAGAGAAAGAAAGGTGCTGCTGCAGTGCAAAGAGGGCCCAGAGGGCTTTTAATACTGCCTCTGGGATCCCTGAGGCCCCAGCCACACCCTGCCTTGAAATTCCAAGTCAACCTGGGTTTCTCCCAAACAATGCCCCTTGCCCAGTTTTTATTCTTAAGTCAGTTCTTGCTGGTGCATTTCCCTGATTTGCAGCCAAAGGATTCCTAACAAATACAGGGCTCTGACTTCCTGTGGTAGAAATCCCAGGTAGCACATAACTCAGGGATACAGAGATTTTCATCACTGTGCACAAGATACAACCTAATCAAAGCGCACTTGGAAGCTACAAGTGAGGAGGTGTGAAGATGCGTGGCCACTGGGGTAGCAGCCTGGGTTGTGCTTGGCAGGCACGTGGCATCCCTAAACTGGGGAGGCTGTAGCCCCTCCACCCTGAAGGGGGTGGCCTGAAGAGCGCCTCTTTGCCAAAGGACACCCTGGGGTTGGGACTCTGATTTCTACCTTCGCTGTTACATCAGTGTCTGCTAAAGTTCAAAGACGACTTTCCACGCGGTAATATCTAATATCAAACATCCAGAAACCACGAATAAAACAATGTCCATTTCACACACTGGTCAGCACCCATGTTTAATTTTTGTGCCTTGGAAAGAAATAGGCTCCCTTGCCACGGAAATTAACTCTTTTATTAATTTAGTGTTAACACTGTATTTGCTTTGTTGATTTCTTTTTCGGAGTCATTGATTCAATAAACAATGGTTTGGTTCTCTCTGGCTCACAGGCGACAAGGCAAGTGCATTACAGTCAAAAGAGGGGAGGCAGGACAGAATGGAGACAGACGAGATCGAAAAGATTTAAGGCAAATGTTATTCCCGTATTAAAGGGAATGGATCAAGCAGATTTGTGCATTTCAATGAAAATATATGAAATATTTGTCAAAATAATTAATGTTGGTAAAAATCAGGACATGTAGCTTATAAAACACCTGCACAGGACTGGCAGCAATAAATCTGTGTCACATAGGCTCATAATGGACACAGGGACAGCCACCTTAAGAGGAAGTCTCCTGGAAAGCAGAGGCCAGTTGGGTTTTAAAAGCAATTCCAAGAAGTAGGGAAGTGAGAGATGATTAACAATTCAAGGACTGGGTTTGGATTTCATAAAGAGGAACTGCTTTGGGCTGGCCCCCAGATGCCTCCTTCGGGCCCTCCCCAGGAGGCCCTGCACTGGTTTGATGTGCTCATTTCAGGCCCCTGAGGTTCCCAGACACACCAAAAGAACACTGGGAAATGGGAGCTCGGCTCACTCAGAGCACCGCAGAGAAAGGAAGCATCTTCCCATCTGGGCTTTGCATCTGACTTTCGAAGATGTCATTGCCGCAGTTTCAGAAGTAGCTGGCTATGTAGAAATAGCTATTCCAGCCCCAGTGGTCATATGCTTTACGCCCCCAAATCTGTCTTATTTACAGTCCAACCAAGCTGTCACCTGGACTGCCGTGTTGCAGACGGGCTGAGCAGGTGAGTGACTCGGCCTTCCCTGACTTCCAAAGACAGGCGAGATTTCTGGTGCTGCCCAGAGCATGGGGGTAGGAAGTGATGTGTCAAGCCAAGCGCCTCTCCTTTCTGCTTTGGTCTTGAAGGTCTGGTAAACTTGGGTCCCAGATGCGGCTCCTAGAGCTGTGGATTCCCAGAATTCGTTCCCTTCTCGTTTCGAGTGTGCCAGAAGTACGCAGCCAGCAAGCAGAGTTTGGAAGAAGTTATCCCCGTTTCAAGAACGCCTTCCTTAAAGGAGGCTGGGTGCCAGGAAGGCTGCTGGAGGCCCTGGCTCCTGGCGCGTAAAGCTGTCAGGTGTGTGGCCCTGCCCGAGCCCTGGCCCAGGTCCCACAGTCTGGTGGCAGGTGGACGGCCGTGAGGTGCCCCCTCTGAGGGGCGGCCAGCCCTTACCCGGCCAGGAGGCATGTGCGGCAGCAGAACTGAAGGAACAGCTTCCGTTCGCAGAGCCGGTTGGACTTCACCATCTCGCAGAATGTCTCGTCGGCTGGAGCACAGTCGGGAGAGAAAAAGGAAGGGTTTGGCAGGCTGTGGGGCCTGCTGAGATTGCTTCATTCATTTCCCTCTTGCTGGGAACCCATGCTGTGCCGGGTGGGTGGTGGTGCAGGACATAGGGGAGGCAGGTGGCTGCCGGGCAGTGGTCACTGCCCTTCCGGGGAGGTCTGCAGCTTCGGGGCACTGGGTGTACCTGACTTTTGGGATGACTGTGCTGGTGGTAGAGGGCTTGGGAGGAAGCTTCTCCAGGGGGGAAAGAGGGGTGGGACGGAGGATGGTGCCTGGGCTGCTGGCTTTTGGGGTGGATGTTGCCATTCATGGAACCTGGGAGACCCTCTTGGGACAATCTCATGTTCTTGGGCTGGATACCTAACCTGAGCAGGTAATGTCCTGCCTTTGGAAGGCCCCATATCTGTGAATCACTAAAATAACTCAGCAGCATGACATGAGGCCACTTTCTGGTGGTTTACACGGGGCCCCAGGGCTCCTCCTCTCGTCTGTGTTCTGCCAGGATAGGGCAGCTTCATACCCACAGACCACCTGCCCCCACCCTTGGACAGCCCTGCATCTGGCTGCTCCCTTTTCCTTCACGTCTGGGACATGGTACCCAGGGCTGGTCCCACACTGCTTGTCCCCACAGCTTCCGGAGCCTCTGCACTGTCTCACCCTGCCACAGCACATCCTGACCCCACTTCTCCTTTGCCCACTTTTCCTCTTGCCTGGAATCCCCAAATTGAGCCCCATCTTTGGTTCCCATCTGAGTTTCTGTTTTCAAAACCTGTCCGTGTCCTCCAGTTTGCCAGGAGGACCTGGGCTCACCCACAGTGCAGAGGCCTTTCAGACCTGTCCCGATGTCCCCTTGTGGACTGCTTCTCCTGTGCCTGCGTGGCCTCCCTGTGCTGAGCAGGCCCATAGCTGGGGGTTTCTAGCCCCTTAGTCCTGAGAGTGAGACTTTCTAGGTCTCCTGGCTTTGACCTCTAAGGCAAGCCTCTCCAATGGAATTTGCTGCTTCCAGGCCACCTGGGGCCTATGTCATGACAGTGAGAATGGAAAATGAATAAAATAATTTTTAAGAGTCGTGCAACAAACCAACCAGCAGTAGCTGGGCTGGTAGCTGGAATACCTCTCTTATCCAAAGGGAAGGTAGAAGAGAGGGCAGCTGCCTTCCAAACTGACTAAGTCCCAAGATGGACAGTCACACAATGGGCAGGCATGTTGGGTCAAGGGACTGCTGGCCCCACACTTTATTTCCTTCTCACGGCCAGAGGCCCACAGGCTGAGTTCTCCCAAGGGGTGGCCCTGCAGGTGAGCCAGCTGTCCCCCGCAGTACTCACCATTGCTGCAAGTGTGGTTGGTGATACACGAAGTCCCCAGCTGTGTGAAGCCTGCCTTACACTTGCTGCAGTTTCTGCTTGAGCCTTCGCAGCTCAAGCAGTTCTCGTCGCATCTGTGGGAGACACAGGTTCCCACTGCTGTCTGGAGAAGAGGCCCGGCCATGGGCTCCTTGCCTGGAATCCTGCTCTCCTCTCTGCACTACCCTCTACCTCCCAGCCTTGGTCTCTGTTGAGAGGCCACAAACATCCCCACCATGCCCCCAAACGGGTGAGACTTGGCTGTGCCCCTTGCGTCTGACTCACTCCTGCCCCGTGAGGGGAGGCTGGCCCCTGCTGGTTGGCAGGAATGGAGGCTGAGGCATCTGCTGGCTACAGAGAGGTGGATCTAGGTCGCTGAGAATTCCCGTGGCTCTCCTTAACACCCTCTGGGGGGCTGCCCATCCCGTCTGGCACCCAGAACCACTCAGCCATGCCTCTTCTGGCAGCTGCTGAGGTTGCAGCAGTCGTGGCCTTGGGCTTGCACCAGACTCGACCCTGACTCCACCCGGGGGATCTGACCTGGTGACATCCACTGCTGTTGCCAATCAGAGCTTCCTTTCGGGAAGGGGTGGGGAGCCCTTCTACTTCCTGCCCCTCTTGGAGGTCCTGGCTGAGCCTGGCCTGGAGCTGGAGCCCAGGGCTATTTCTAATGCAGAATAAACCTGAGCTCAGGGATGGGTTGGCAAACTGAGGCCCGGTGGGCCACATCTGGCCAGGCCCATTTTTGTAAATAAAGTTTAACCAGCACAGTCTTGCTCATTCATTTGCATATTGTCTATGGCTGCTTTTGTGCCATTAACTGCAGAGCTGAATTAGCTGAGACAGACTGTGTGGTCTGCAAAGCCCCAGATAGTTACCATTTGGCCTGTTAGGGCTTGAATAGTGTCTCCCTAAAAAGCTAGGTTGAAGTCTAAGCCCCGGTACCTGTGAATGTGAGCTTATTTGGAAATAGGGTCTTTGCAAGTTAAGATGGGGTCATAGTGAATTAGAACGGGCCTTACTCCAAATGAATACTGTCTTTGCAAGAAGAGGAGGAGAGAAACCTGAAGGAGGCTGTGTGACAAGGGAGACAGAGAGTAGAGGGATGCAGCCCCCCGCCACGGGACGCCAAGGGTGCCAACAAACTCCAGAAGCTGGGAGAGGCCAGGAGGGGTCTCCTCTGCCGCTTCCAGAGAGAGCACGGCCCCTGCCCACACCTCCATTTTGGACTCCTGGCCTCCAGAACTGTAAGACCATAAATGCATGTTGTTTTAAGCCACGCTGTTTGTGGTGCTTTGTTATGGCCACCCTAGGAAGTGAACACATAGCCCTTTCCAGAAAAAGCCTGCTGAGCCTGGCTGTTGAGCTGGGATGTGCTGGTTTCCCACTTTGGGCTGCACCGGCTGCGTCTCCTGAGCCGGTTCTCCACAGCACTCAGATGCTGCCCTCCTTTCCAGTGTGGCCACGTCAGGGCTCAAGGGGCCCCAGAGGAAGGACTTGGAGAGAAGCTGAGGGGGTAGGCAGGGCATTGGGGTGGGAGCTGGGCAGAGGTACCTTCCTGGCATGTGAGGCCCTTGGTGACCAGGTGCCAACTGTGGGGCTCCCAGGGGCCCCTTTCCTGGACAGCCCTCCAATGGAGTCTGACTCTACAGGACCCTGTGGGGTGGAGTGGGGTGGGGTGGGGCATCCCCACAGCTGGGAGGAAAGGGAACACCTGTTCCTCTAGTGCAGCTGCAGGATGTCCCCAAACTATTGTAAACACATAAATCCCATGGGCACACCACCACCTTCCTGATTCCCTCATCCTGCAGCATGAACCTGGCCCTCCTGTCCACCCCACAGCAAGGGAAGGGAAGGGCCAGCGGGCTTGCCAGGGTTTCCTCTGTATTACTCTGCTTCCTTGTTCACTGTCCAAAAGCCCCTTGTGTCTGGCCCTCTCCCACGGCCTCCAGCACCAGTACCTGCACTTTCGGTGGGGGCGGGGGGGGGGGGCAGCTGCAGGCCTCTGGTGCCCCAGCAGAGAGGAGACTCTCCCCACCAAGGAACTCTGCTGGCACAGACAATGCCTACCAGCAAGCCTGGAGCCAAAGCCAATCTGAGGCATTAAAAGGGATGTCACAGTCTCAAAGGCCCAGGGACCAGGGCACTTGCAGGCCATGGCTGAGGGCAGCTTTGAACATAAAAGTCGCGGAGAGCAGGGTATGGTGGGGTCCCAGCAGGACACGGCTGACCTTCTTACCACCTTTGCCCAGCTCTGTGGGATCCTCCTTCCTTCCCTGGGTGGGCTTACAGGAGTACTGGTTTTCTACTGCTGCATAACAAATGACCACAAACGTAGTGGCTTAATAAAACACTGTTTACCAGCTCACGGCATTGCAGGCAGAAGCAGCCTGGATCTTACAAGATGAAAGTGTCGATCAGGCAGGGCTTGTACCTGGAGGTTCTGGGAAAGAACCAGGGGCGACGCTCCCCCAGCTGACTCCAACTCCCTTGTGGCACCTGCACCTCTAAAAGGAGCTCCCCAGGTTCCTTTTGTTGTCCTTTTGGGCAGGAAGTCAGGGTTCAGTACCTTCTGTGTCCCCAACTCCTTCCCTGAAACACTACGGCAATTTTGCTGTGCCAAATCCTGGGTGGGCAGGCAGTGCCCACTGCAGCTCTCCCTCTCTGCTAGATGGCAGGGGCTGCTCCCATCCACCTGCTGCTTTAGTCCGTTCCAGGGGGGAGTTAGCCAGAACTTCTCCTAAGAACTCTCATCTGTCTGGCTGCAGGTGGGGCCATGGGTGTCTGCACCCAACAAGCATCCAGTGGGGGCAGGTGGAGACGAGGGGCACCGGGGAGGGCTGGGGGGTGTCAGAACCTAACCTACCCTTCAGGCAGGTGCCCCACTGAGCAGTCCTCTTTTTCTTCAAGGAGGTCCTCACTTGCTAGGTCCTCTTACTAAGTTTTGGGGGAGGAGGATGGGGACAGTTGGGGAGTGTCCGGCACCTCTTCTGAGATACTTACCACTGATTTTTCTCAGCTTTGGACCCTAAATTAGGCCTGGTATTATGGGTTGAATCGTGTCCCCAGGAATAACGCGTTCAAGTCCTAACCCCTGGACGTGTGAATGAATGAGACCCTATTTGGAAGTCAGGTCTTTGAAGATGTGATTAGTTAAGATGAAACCAAACTGGATGAAGGTGGTCCCTGATCCCATTCGACTGGTGTCCTTATAAGCAGGGGAGAGTTGCATACAGACAGACGCTGGGGGAGAACATCATGGGACAACTGAGGCAGAGGCTGAAGCCCAAGAATAGCCAGCAAACACCAGCAGCCGGGAAGGGGCAAGAAAGGATGCTCTCCTAGAAATTTTGGACTTCTGGCCTTCCTGTGAGACTATGAACTGAACATCTGTTGCTTCAAGCCCCCCAGTTTGTGCTAAGACACCTGGACACAACAGGTGAAAATCTTCTGGGCATTCTGGTCGCCCATGCAATAGGCCCATGTCCTGGCCTGGTTTTCCTGCGTCCAGCCCCCATCAAGCCACCTGCTTGCTCAGGGCTGCCCTAGGCTGGTCAGCAGGGGCCAGCCATCATGCAAACCAGCATTCTGGGGCCAGAGAAAGCCTGATGATCTCTAAAAAAACCTGGTGCTGCCTGTGTTGGGAGCCATCCCGCAGACCCCGAGTGAGCCACACCCATTGTTCCTGTTGGGGGAACCCACTCTGAAGGGGTCTCCAGGGCCGAGGGGCCTCTCAAAGATGGGGTGCCTTTGCAGAGCTGCCTTTCTGCATTTCATCACCCCATGTGTGCTGGTTTTAAACTGTTATGTACCCCAGGAAAGGCCATGTTCTTTTAATCCAGTCTTGTGGATGCAGACTTATTATGGGTGGGACCTTTTGATTAGGTTGTTTCCATGGAGATGTGACCCACCCAATTGTGGATGAGACCTACTGATTAGATTATTTCCAAGAAAGTGTAAACCTGTCCATTCAAAGTGGGTCTCAATTAGATCACTTGAGTCCTTAAGAGAGCTGAGAGCCCACACAGACCCAGATGCTTGGAGACACTTGGAGATGCAGACAGAAGGACGTTTGGAGATGCTAAGCTAAGAGATGAAGCCCAGAGTTTGCCTCAGAGAAGCTAAGAGAGGACCCCCAGATACTTAGAGAGAAATGCCCTGGGAGAACAAGCAAGGATGCACAGAGGCTAAGAGAAAGAAGCTAAGACAGATAGAAGCCAAGAGACATTTTGGAGAAAGCCATTTTGAAACCAGAACCTAGGAGCAAAGGACCAGCAGACACCAGCCATGTGCCTTCCCAGCTGACAGAGGTGTTCTGGATGCCGTCAGCCTTTCTTCAGTGAAGGTATCCTCTTGTTGATGCCTTAGTTTGGACACTTTTATGGCCTCAGAACTGTAAATCTGTAACCTAATAAGCCTCCTTTATAAAAGCCAATCCATTTCTGGTATCTTGCATAATGGCAGTGTTAGCAAACTGGAGCACCATGGCTCTGTGTAAGGCCCTCCCTCGGGGGTTTCCTCCAGGATGTGGTGTGTCAGCCCAGCCCTGAACGCCCTCCAGGCTGAGGGCACCCACTCACCACCTGCAGATGGCCCTTCTTTGCCCACCTGCCTCAACTCTCCTCAGCCATGGGATGCAGCACACCCCTTCCCCAATGCCAGGGGAGATGCCGGCCGCAACAGTGGCCATTCCCCATCTGCCCTGGCCTGAGCTGAGAAGAATGCCCGAGAGTGGCACGTACTTTCGACACACTTTGTGGGGCAAGCCTGGCATCTCCTCTGGGTAGAAGCCCTCGCCGCAGGCTGGCATGCATTTCCAGTCGTGGAAGTGGAAGTCTTTCGCACAGTGAATACATTCTTCTCTGCCGGGCCCTGAGGGGTGCAGGGAAAAAAGGGGATGTCAGTGATCCCCAGCCAATCTCCATGTCCCCAGCCTGCTGCAGTGTCCTTTGGGGCTTGGGGGCCCACAGAGTCTTAGACACTATTCAGACACCCAAGGCAACCTAGTGGGTTGAATAAATTCCCCCTAAAATGCATGTCTACTTGGAACCTGAGAATGTGACCTTATTTGGAGATAGGGTCTTTGCAGATGTCATCATTTACATTATGATGAGGTCATACTGGAGCAGGGTGGGCTCTAAATCCAAGGACTGGTGCCCTTTTAAGAGGAGAGGACACTCAGACACTCAGACACACAGACACACACACAGGGAGAAGGCAATGTGACGATGGAGGCAGAGAATGGAGGGACATGGCTATAAGCCAAGGAACCCCAAGGATGGCTGGCAAACACCAGAAGCTAGAAAGAAGCAAAGAAAGATCCTCTCCTAGAACCCTCAGAGCCCTGCCCATATCTTGATTTTGGACTTCTAGCTCCCACAACTGTGAGACAGTACATTTCTGTTGTTTTAAGCTGCCCAGTTTGTGGCGCTTTGTTATGGCGGCCATAACTGAGACATGGACTTCCACAGCCAGCACTTGCCAGGGGTCCACCATGTGCCTGCGCTGGCCCCATCCCCACAGAACCCTGGGAGGTGCCATTCCCATCCCCACTTTGCAGATTGGGACATGGGAAGGGCTGTACCTTTGGGGACATGAGACAACCTCAACACATCTCCACACTGCCCACGCCATGTGGTTTGGCCCTGCTTCCAGACACTTCCTCTCCCTGCAGGCTTGAGCCCTGCTTCTGTTAGAGCTGGGACCAGCCAGGACAGTGGCCACTTGTGGCTGCTGAGCACCTGGAATGTGGCTGGACCCAACTGAGACAAGCAGTAAGTGTAAAATAGACAAACACCGGGCCTCAAAAGACAGCACATAAAAAATAATGTAAAATAGCTTGTTAAATTTTTTCATATTGGTTACATGTTGAAATATTTTAGATGTATTTTTAAACTGTTTCTTTTTTACTTTTTAAAGCATAGTCAGCAGGAAATTTTAAATTGCCTCTGCAGCTCGCATATGTGCCTTGCATTGTATTTCTACTGGGAAGAGCATCATATGAGATGATGTGGGAGAACTGAAAGATTTTTTGGAAACAGTATTGGCAGGTATTTGGGGTGGGTGATCTGGCCATTTTTGGCAACAGGAAATAAATGAAGAGGGTTTATGGGGGTGGTGGTGATGAGAAAGACAAAAGCTCTGAACAAAGAGTCAAGAATTATTAAGGGAAACCTGTAGTTAAGCAAGAGTCAGAGGGGAACTTATCAGCCTGGGTCAGACATTTGACTAGAATGAAAAAACCACACCATTAGTCTGTCCACCTGTTCGCCCATCCATGTGTCCATCCACCAACTCACCTCCCCATCCATCTACCCACCTACTCATCCATCCATCCACACATCCATCCACCCACTCACTCATCCATCCCTCTGTCCACCTACTCATCCATCCATCCATCCATCCTTCCACCTACTCATCCATCCATCCATCCCTCCACCGACCCATCTATCCACCTACCCATCAATCTATTCACCCACTCATCTATCCATCCACTCATCCACCCATCTATCCATCTACTCATCCATCCATCTATCTGTCCATCCATCTGCCCATCCATCCATCCATCCATCCACCCATCCACCTACTCATCCATCCATCCATCCACCCACCCACCCATCTATTCACCCACTCATCCATCCATCCACCCACCCACCCATCCATCCATCTATCCATCTACTCATCCATCCATCTATCCATCCATCTGCCCATCCATCCATCCATCCATCCATCCATCCACCCATCCATCCACCCACTCATTCATCCATCTCTCTGCCCACCTACTCATCCATCCATCCATCCATCCCTCCACCTACTCATCCATCCATCCATACATCCCTCCACCTATCCATCTATCCACCCACCCATCCATCTATTCACCCACTCATCCATCCATCCACCCACCCACCCATCTGCCCATCCATCCATCCATCCATCCACCCACCCACCCATCTATCTATCTACTCATCCATCCATCCATCTGCCCATCCATCCATCCATCCACCCACCCATCCACCCACCCATCCACCTACTCATCCACCTACTCATCCACCTATCCATCCATCCATCCATCCATCCATCCATCCATCCATCCATCCACTTGTACAAGTAAGTACTGAGTACCCTCTCTGTATCCAGTGTCCCCAAGGAGGCCCTGACGTGGATGTCAGAGTGAAAAAGCCAGGCAGCAACCCTGCCAACAGCTCAGAGGTTTAAACGTGGGGAAGAAATAATCTCAGATGCTCTATGATAATTGCAATCCTTGAGTAAGCTTTTTTTTCTCTTCTTTAATTTGATTGTGGTCCTAGACTGAGGCGTGAGCTAATGCCTTGCTATCTGGCCCTCTTCCTGAAGTAACTTCTAGCCTAAGAAGGGCCCTGCCTGTGTCAAGGAAAGACCCCTTGGCAAATGTCTGGAGCCTGCAGGGCCCCAGCACAGCTACCAGCTGCTCACTCCTTGCTTTGATGGCTGGTTTCACATCTCAGAACCAGAGCTTAATGCCCTCGAAGGGCTTTTTGAGTTTATCCAGGCCAAACTCCTTTGTGGTCAGAAAAAGTGAAGCTGAGGACACCACAGGATTCTGAGGGAAAGGCAGAGGTGGGACGAGGACCAGGCCCACCAGGAGCCCTTTGCAGCAACAGGCCCTCCAGAGTCTCCACCTGGTGGGTGTGTGTGTGGGGGTCCTCCCTTTCTGTGATATGGTGGAAGAGCTTCCCCCACCCCGCCACCTTGTAGGGATTCTGTGTGGCAATCTGTTTCTAACTTGAAGGTTCTCTCCACTCACAGCAACCTTTCCTTTGTGGACTTGGCCAGTGTCTCCCACCATCATTTTATCTCCAGGGAGTATCTGGAGGTGAATACAGGTGGGTCAAGTGCACAGATGGCCTGTCACCCCACCCTGGTGGCTTGGCCTCCAGAAGCCCCTAGAAGCCCTGGCCAGTGACTCTTGCTCTCCCCTCTCACCTGTGGGACCCTCCTCACCCAAGCTGTCTTTCCTTGGCCACTGGGATCTTTAACACTGATGGAGCCTCTATGGTGGGAGAGAACACTCACTCATCTATACTTCATTTAAGGCTAAACTTATCAGACCTAAAGAGTGATTAAACGCAAATTTTCTAAACCATTAAACTATTTTCCTGACTAATAAAATGGCGAATTTCATTACTTAGTCAAAATCTCTTAAGAACTCCTGGAAGTCACAAGTCCTTATAGGTTCTGGACACTTTAAAGGTGCCCACGGAGCCTAATAACAATAGCACAGAGGGGTCTGTTCCCTAATTTGTGGGACCTGGTATGAAATGAAACTGAGGAGTCCCTTGTTCAAAAAGCAGGAAACAAAAGTGCTGACATATAAAATGTCTTCCTTTCTTCTACGATCTCCCTCTTGATCTGCCACAGGTTTTAAAAATTTTTTCCTGATTTGCTGTTTAATGTTGTGTTCCTTTGGACATGGGGGTCCTCAAGGGTGAGTGCAGACCCTCCCAGGTGCCCGATGTGACTCGGCATGCTCACCCCATGCGTGTGGGACCCCCGGCTGCTAGAGCCCCCCTGCCAGCCTCAGGACCAGTGTGCCAGTCCCCTGCCAGGGTGGGAAAGTTGAGTCAGGCATCTCCCTTTCCCGTGAGTCCATCACAGCAACTCATGGTGGACGGGTGACCTCCAGGAGACTGTCACCTTCATACCGGGAAGTTGCTGGGCACCTGGGTTGGGGTTGGGCAAGGAGCTTGCCCCACTGAGTCTCCTGCCAAATGTGCTGCAGCACTACCAGCCCAGGGTGGGTGCAGCCACCACCATGCCTGCCCCAAGATGCCACTGGGCATGCATGCCTGGTGCCGAACCCCCACACGACCCCCGTGGGGATGGAGCGCAGCAGTGATCACTGAGCCAGGTGGGACTGGGTCTCAAGGGAGAACTGTCTTGGGAGGCGGGACAAGGTGTGTGCCAAGGCACAAACCCTGGCAGACGCTCCATCGTCCCATCGGACTTCCTTATAAGACACAAACTCAAAGGTAAAATTATTAAGAATGTCAAGATGGCAACTGCAGAGCATTACACCCCAAGGCCGGGGCCCTTCTGGGCATGGTCCCTTGGGTGTCTGCCAGCATCTCCCACCTGCAAAGCCGGCCTGGCACCTACGCTTCACCAACACAGAAGTACTGTGCCATAGGTGGGTTTTCATTATTTCTATATATATATATATACATTTTTTTTTTTTTTTTTTTTTTTTAGAACTTAAAATACAGTTCTAATTTTATTTCTACTTTTGGTTGTCAAAAATGAAACAAAACCTACAAACACATAGACCCAGGGTTTTCCCAAACCAATCAACAGTTCTTTGGCAATGTTAGAGTGATTATTATGACTGCCATGCTACTTAACATGCTTTATAAGAAGCCTAAGTAAAACATAAGGTAGAAATAGCAAAATAACTAGAAACGTGTTAGAGAGCCTGGTAAGCCTTTTTAAAAACTCTATTTAAACAGCAAACAAAAAAGAGCGAACAATTTTTCCCATAAACGAAGTTGGCATTTTTTCCAGTTTTGCAAAGGCAATTATTACATGAAAAACTTATAGAAGGTAAACAATAAGAGCATTGTGCAAAACAAGTTAGGAGAACAAATAGTCAATTGTAGTCTCACTTTGATGGCAAAAAGGAAGTAAAAAAAAAAAGGCAACAGAATACATAGACATAGCACTGTCCATTAAATATGTTGAACGAGGTGTTTATAGCCGTGTAATCAAACTAAGTAATTATTCTCCCCTCTTTAATTTTTATGCATCACCTGCCAATTACAGGTACTATCAGTTACACTAAATTAAAAAAAAACAAACAAAAAATCCTTCGATTTGATTAATTCTCCACAGAAAATTGCGTACACAGGAACTAGAGTTTTAAGGAAATTTTTGAGAAAGATTCATATACACCAAATTAACTAGTTCTGTCAAAGGCAGCTATAAAAATACACACCATCACAAGCTATACAGAACTATAAAATTCAGTTAAGAATGGAGAAAGCCTGGCATTTTTTAATGTATCTGGTGAGCGCCGTAAACCCAAAGATAGAAGCATCTTAAATAGAGAGCATTTCAGCATTCAGGTATGTTCAATCTCTAGTGTATCGTATCTCTGTAATATACAGAGGGCAAAGGTGGCTCTCTGTATACTCTCTCTATATTTTTAAGTCTGTCCTGGGGTTATGTAAGTGCCACCAGACACATAAAAAGATGGCCAGGCAGGGGTGCAGCTGGGGACACCTCTGTACCTCAGTGTCCCTGTGAGGACAACAGGTGGCTGTGAGGGCAGCCCAGCTTGGGGGTGGGTAGGAGGGGAATCTCCAAAATGTCAGACTCAAGCTGGCAGGAGGCTGCAGCCTCTGAGGCCCACCTGCCCCTCAGCTGCGCCTTAAGGATGGAGGACCTACCCCGAGAGCACAGCCTGTCCCTGCCGGCTCCAAACAGGGTGGCCACTCTGCAGGTGGGTACACATTGAGAGAACCCGGTGCTGCTCTGCAGTGGGTGCGTGGCATCAGGAGGCAAGCCTGCCGGGGAGTGAGATTACTGCCATGGGATGAACCCAGCCCCGGGTCCTTCCAGATGGCATCTCACCCAGGAGAACACGGAGCTTCAGAAACCCCTAAGAAGGTAGCTGCGTAACTCAGGAACTGGTTCCAAGGGAGCGTGTCCATGAGGCCTGAGCTCCTACTAACTGTCCCTGGTGACATGTGGGGCTTGGCGAGCCAGGGAGGTGGACAGATGTGGGCAGTGGATGCTCAGTGCCTGTCCTTGCCCTGCCACTCCTGCTGACAGCTCCCTCTCACTCCCAGCTTAACAGCCGGGAGGCATCCCTGGCTTAAGGGAAGAGCCCTGGCTGAGGGGCTGACAAAGAGGCTGAATTCTTGGCTTTACCCATAAGTGGCCTGAGTCTGGGTGTAGCAGAGAAGGGATCTGAAAGGGGGTGTGAATGGGCAGCACATCCCCTCTGCCTCCCCAAAGTCTGGGGAAAGAGCTCTGAGCTTGGGTGAGTGCGAAAAGGGAGAGAAAGACAGAAGCAGGCCTCCGGGGTGGAGGGTGGGCATGGCCTTACGGAGTTCGGGGCATCAGCTTATGCCTGTTCTGGAACCTTTGAGCCAGGCGTGCTTCACAGGTGTCCTGTGTCTTGGGAGGGGGTCCTGCAGGGGGAAGGCAGGCCCGAGGAGGGTACCCGAGGTTCCTGTGGGCTCCAGGGTGAGGGACCCAGAGCAGGAGTTGAGGGGAAGGGGACCTGCAGGCACTGGAGAAAGATCTGGTGCTTCTCCATGAAATTCACTCAGCCCAGGAGCCGTGTGGGGGCTGTTCGGGTGAGCAGGGCTGGGGCGCCGGTGGGACAGCTCACACGGGGAGGAAGCTGACTCAGAGCTGAGAAAGGGGCCCCCTCTCCCCAGCGGCTGCCTGGGAGTGGATGCCCATGCTTCTGGGAGCTTCAAAAGAACCCAGGCAGGAGGGCATGGGGAGGAGGGGAGACCCCAGAGAGCTTTTCACCTGTTCACAGCTGAATGAAAAGCCTTGAAGATTGAACTGAGCAAACTTAGAGGTGACTCCATAAAGCCACTGGCCATCAGGCAGTTTGGGGATTTGGAGAAAGAAAAGTAAAGTGAATTATTGAAATCAAAAAGAGCTGTAAAGCTTCCCGCCTGGATTTTATGGATTCAAGGGATGATGACATTTAAACCAGCTAAGTCAGCAATGCTCCTCAATCAACCTGGGCTAAAAAAAAGAGTCAAAGGAACAAGGAACAAAAATGATAGCCAGACAAAAGGCAACAGAGGGAAATGCTAGCAAAAACTGTGGAGCTGCCAATGATAAGAACTCTACATGCTAAGTACAGCTCCATCTGAAGCTGTCCCCCTGGGGGCATCCGGGGGTCACATCCCCCACAGCTGCACCCAGCATCACTCAGGATGCTGCCTGGCCCCAGCCCTGGCCCTGGGCCAGCAAACCCTTATGTCTCTGGCAGGTCCACTCTTGGAAGCAGAGCTGATACCCCCCAGGGACCACAAGGCCACACCCAGAAGGTTGTGCTGGTGCAAGGGTGTTTCCCAAGAACAGTATTATGGCAAATGTGATTTCCTAAATCGTTACTGCAGCAAAACCTCAATCTAATGTGGGTTTCTTAGAACAGAGACCCAAGTGCTAGGGGCAGGAAGGAGGGCTGTGATGGTGTCCAGTTGTCTGGTCAAGCAAGCACTGGCCTAATTGTCACTGCAAGGACATTTTGTGGGCTTAAATCATCTGTAAGTTGATTGCATCTATGGCTGATTACATCTACAATCAACTAAGGGGAGTGTCCCCCACAAGGAGAGACATTTAATCCAATCAGCTGAAGGCGTTAAAAGGAGAACTGATGACTTCAGCAGTCAGAAGAGAGAATTTTCACCTCTACTTCAGCCAGCCAGCCTCTCCTGGGGAATTCATCGAAAACCTGCATCAGAGTTGCCAGTTTGCAGCCTGCCCTACGGAATTTGGACTTATGCATCCCCACAGTTGTGTAAGACACTTTTATGAAATCTCATATTTACAGATTATCTCCTGTTGGTTCTGTTCCCCTAGAGAACCTGACTAATACAACGATCAGGAGGACAAAACTTAACCTGAGGTGTATCTGAGCTCACAGGCACGTGTTGCACTTCAACTGACTTCTGCAAGTAACTGCAAAATGAAACCCAACAGAAAGAATGGATTCTCCACTCTCCTGCATAAACCAGTGCCTGGAAGACATCTGTGCTATAGTCCATGTGGGAAATCATTATATACATAAAACTGTTTATCCAAGTCTTTTCCTCTTTGAAGAGAATGTTCAAAATAAGTGAAAATAGGTAAAAAGAACTAAAGGCATATTTGGAAAAGCATCCCCATCACCACCTGAACCCCCTTCCTCCTTCTGAGTCCTCTGTATGTCCATGGTGTATGAACTTCTGTCAGACCACCTCCCCAGCACCAGCTGAGGCTCAGGGCATGACAGCTCATGAGCCATTAGCATTTGCTTCACATCCACTGCTGGTTTCTGATGCTCAGAAACCTGGGTGCATGTTCCCCATGGGCCTCTGTGTTTGCATGCTGCACTGAACATGGAAGTCCACGAAGTTCAAGACTGCCTCGGTTGCAGGATTAGCCTGCCTCTCAGTAACCTAGGTGGTGACTGTCTGCATAGCCGTCCACTCACCCACACAGGTTTGGCAGGTAGGGTTGCACTCCCCACATCTGACCAGCTCAGAGTCGAAGTAGGTGCCTGGCTCACAATCTGGGATGCAGCTTCCCCTTGCAAGGCTGTTGAAAGAAAAGAAGAGGCAGAGTTTGGTATTTATTCCAAAATCTTAATTGAATTATGATTTGTACTCAAACGCCTTCCATGGGAGGAAACGAACGTTCTTGAAGAACAGCTTTTTGTTGTGTTGCTAAGGTTCAGAGATTAAAGGAAAGGGAAAAGCTGTCCTGAAGCACCTAGGAGCCTGGCTGAAGTGGATGTTCTGGGCTTAGAAACTAGAGCCTCTCCCACTGGGCTGCTGTGTGCTGAGGTCTTCGGGTGAAGGAAGCCGAGTCCTTAGGCTTTCTCCTGGTCTATGGCTCCCAGCCCCAAGAGGATGAATTGAATACACATGGATTACCATTGGTGCATGCTGGCCCAGTCCCACTGGACCTGAGCTTTCCGCCAAGCTTTGGCATTTACAGTGTGGTAGTCGGGTGGTGGTGATCACCTGCCCCCATCTGCCCCTGGCTGGAAACCTTCTGGGCTTCAAGGTGGACTTGGAATAAAATCCACTCCTGGAACCTACCCAGCTTTGCCTGATGAGGCTCCAGCCTTCTTCTTTAACCTCATCTGATACCTACCCTCACCTGGCCCCAGCAAGATGGCCAATGTGCAGGTCTCAAGCCTGGGGACTGAGCTGCCAGACTGCCCACACTGGGCTCCTGGCCCTGCCACCTCCTAGCTGTGTGACCCTGGGCCAGCTGGTTAACCTCTCTGTGCCTCCACTTCCTCACCTGTTAAAGGGCACACTTAACAGTTCCTTACATCCTAAGGTTGCTTTGAGGGCGAAATGAGCTCATACCCATAAGGTCTGGAGCAGTGTCTGGCACACAGCAAATGTAAATAAATGTCAGCTCCTATTTTTTTCTTTAGTTCCCGAGATGACACTGCATTTGACACACTTTAAATGGGCCAGCCACTAAACATACTGAATGAGCATGCTGGGGGTGAGGGTGGACCAGACCCAGACTCCTGCATTTAGGGGGAGACATTTGTGTTGGAGGCTGTGGGTAGGCAAATCCCTTTGCATCGATGGTGGACACCACCCAGGGCTTCTCGTTGTCTTGGTGCCAAGGAGTGGAGTTAAATCATGTCTTAAGAAACCGAGGTCCCCTGTGAGCCCTTCCTGCATCTTCCTCCTGAAGAGACAGCTGGCCTGGAGCAGCTCCTCCACTGGTCCCTGCCTGCTGTAGCTTGATGGGGATGATGTGAAGTCACAGCTTAGGAGGATACTGGGCAATAAAAGAAAATTCGGCAGATTATGGTGGATGACGGTTCAGATTTTGCTTGCCTCTCTGAAAGCTCTTGCTTGCTGGGAAGCATGGCTTGTTTGTGTGGCTGCTGCCCTTGAGGCATTTTGTCCCCCAGACACTATTCCTGAGCCGAGGAGCTGACTTCATCTCTCCCACAGGAAGCAGGAGTGAGTTCGCTGGGACTCCCCCATTCCTTCCCCACTGGGAACCAGATTGCCTGAGTTGGAGTCTTCCTTCCCTGACACCTTTAATCTCCAGCTTGGGTTTGGGGAGCCACAGCAGGAGGGATGGAACCTGGGACATGAAAGCTGGCTTCTGCCAGGCCCCCGGCGGCTGCTGCCAGATGAAAATCTCCTCTCCCATTTTGCTCTTTTGTATCTTGGGGAGCTCCTTCCTTGACCAGCCATCCTTTGATTTCTAGTCCTTACTTGTCCAGCAAACAGGCTTCAGTGACAGCAGGGTGACAAGTGACTTTGGGGGCCCTGCTTCCCATGCCTTCCCCAGACATGCAGGAGCTTGGGCTGTGGACCCCTTTTTCCCCAATTCCCTGATCTGGAAGAAAGGACAGGATAAAGGAAATATTGCATCCCCGGGGCAATTGCTCATCTTCCTCTATCTACCACATTTGGAAAATGTGAATAATAATAATGTCTGCCTCATAGGCTGCAGTGAAGATTAAATGGAGAGATTTGGGAAAGAGATTGGAATAAGAGAGGATGTTCAGTAACTTTTCTTCCTTCTCTCTCAAACCCAAAAGGATTCATCTCTGCTGGTGAATTTCCGTAACGGCAGCATTTGGGTGGAGAGAAGATGGGGGTGAGGGCTGTGCTACCCTAAGGGGGCAGCAGAGAGAATCCCCAGGGCTGGCAGCATCCACACCTGCTGGGAGCCTGTTGTAAATGCAGAGTCTCAGGCCCCACCCAGGGCTGCTGGGTGGGACTCTGCATGCTAACGAGAGCCCTGGTGATTCCTGTGCACATCCCAGGGTAGGAGGCGCTGCTCAAGCTGACCGCTTCCCTTTCCCCCTTAAAATGCCGACCCAGCTTCCATCTCCACGGCACTAGTCTCTTTATGATGGGATTGTTGCAGGTGTGATTTCCAATAGAATGCTTTCTGGGATGCTAGATAGCAGCCTGGAGGAGCAAATGATGCCCAATTGGTTGCATGAAATGGGCTAAACAAACCTTTAAGAACATCCCAGTTAAAGTCACTAACCTAGTGTGGTGAATTCCAGCTGTATGTACCCTAGAGAAACATACTCTTAAACTTTATCCACTCCTGTGGGTGTGAACCCATTGTAAGAAGGACCTTTAGGTGAGGTGTGACCACCTCAATCAGGATGGTCTTCATCCTATTACTAGAGTCCTTCACAAGCAGAATGAAATTCAGACACACAGAGAGAGAAAGCCACAGGAAGCCAGAAGATGAATGTCAAAGGAATACAGATGAGAAGGGAGAGGCCAGGAGAGGCTGCCATGTGCATTGCCATGTAACAGAGGAGCCCAGAGCCAAGGATCACCAACAGCCAGCCCCACAGTGCCAGTCTTCGGGAAGAAAGCCTCATCTTGATGAAGTCTTGATTTGGACTTCTTCTAATTGTGAGCTAGTAAATTCCCATTGCTTAAGCCAACCCATTGTATGGTATTTGCTTTGGCAGCCAGAAAATGAAAACACCCAGTAAACTGTTTCTAGAGGAAAAGTGTGCCGAGCTTCAAAAGGCTGAGCTGGTGGAACAGGGAGAACCAGGAATCTAAAGAACATCCTCAGGGAATCAGCACCCCCACCTGGCTGAAGATACCAGGAGCTGGGGGAGAAAAGAGAGCAAGGACAGAGTGATGGGGGGGGGGAGTGGGAGAGTGGGGTTCTCCATTACAGTCCGCCCCTTGCTGGGACAGGCAACTGCAATAGGTGGAGTTACTGGAGCCTAAAAGGGGGGTTCTGTGCTTCCCTTAAGAGGTCCTCACCCTTCTAGCAGCGAGCTCTACTTTACAGCGTGATCAACTCAACTGTTGCTTTTACCAATTCTCTAAATGTTCAGTAAATTCTAGAATTTTTACCCATTCTCTAACTTTTCCATCTTAAAAAAACAACCATCTAGAAGTGGAAGCGTGATTTTCACAGACTCAGATTCCTTACTCTGAGAGTCTTTGGGACTCTGAAATTTTAGCTTATCAGAAAAGACGCAAAAGCTTAATAAAACAATTGCAAAAACTAAAAACAGTGTAAACACCTTGGCATTCTTCAGATTTGAAGTGAAGGCTTTACCTGAATCCTTCTTTACAGATAGTACATTTCTCTGGTTCATCAATGCATTTTTTACAGCTTGGGTGGCATTTAAGGCAATTTTTCTGACCTGGAGGAAAAAAAAAAAGCAGGATGAGGAGAAGGGGGAGAAAGAATTGATATAAAATCAAATCTGGGCAAATAAAACTTTAGCATTTCAAGGTGGGTTGAGAAAAAAGAGATTTTCACTCAATGGTAGTCTCCAGAATGGAATTTAAGCAGGTGTAAATCTTTATGAAAATGACAGGGTGGAGCCTGTGGATGCCTCTGAGGCCCTTGTTTGTTTGGGTTTTCACAGCGTCTTCAAGGAAAAGTCAGGAGCTCTGTGCAGTGAGACCTGAACCAGTGACAACCCATCAGTCATCGCGGGGAAATTCTGGGTTACCATAACTCCCACTGTGTTTGGGTAAGTCACTATCTAGATCACTCCTTTTGGCACCTTGTCAAATACCACTTTGCTTGATTACTAAGTGGTTGGGACATATCACGTCCTGCCTCTTCCTCCTGGAAGGTAAGGGCTGCTTGTTACACCTCTTTGCATCATCCTCAGGGCCCTGCAGGTGTGGGACACACCTGCGGCAGGTGCTCAGGGAGGACCTGCACTGCGTGAGCAAGTGGGGCTGGTTCCTGCCTTGGGGTGGGAGCCTCCATATTGCAAACAGGCCTGTGTGGAAGCCAAGGGCAGGTGTTTGCAAAAGCTGTGAATTGTGCCTTGCATGACTATTTGTTTTCCCACTAAAGAGAGACTGGTTATTTGATGGCTTTATATCAGTCATAAGGAAAGACACCTAAAGAGATGCCAACCCACTCCAATACAGGTGTCGGGTCACCAGCAAAAGCACGACTCCCACATGCTCTGATGCAAAGCCTTTTACTCACAAAGAGATGAGTCAGCTTCACTAGTTAGCATGGGTTCCCCATAGCTAGTCTCACACCTCTCAGTTGTGGGTGACACGGGGAGGTGTTCTAGGCACAGCACCCCTCTCTTGTGTTTGTGTGCTGCTGCAGTGGAGAACCCCACTCCCTCCTCTTCCAGAGACAGATATGCCACCAAGGTCTGAGCTGGATGTCGTAAAACACGCCCACCAGAGGGAGACCATCTCCAGTGAATGTTTCCATGTGCTCAGGACAAGAGGGGAAGGAATGTTCCCGCAGTCCCCTTATCTACTAGGGGTTTGTGTTTCATCCCGCCACGCTGACATGCCTGGTTCTGAGCACAGGATATACTTGTGGGTCCCAGGGAAAGCCGACAGGCCATGCTAGAGACTGTACCAAACCACACTTCATATGCTGTTAGAGATTTTCTGGCTCTTTCTCCAAAGGAGTAAGTGCAGTGCCTTGACAGGACAGGTCAAAAATCTCTCCTGCTTGGCCAGGCCAGGAAAGAGTTCTGTGTGTGGGAGGGTCTGCCACCTTCAAGATAGCCAGTGTCTAAACATTAGCTTCTTCACAACTTGTTTGAGAACTATCCTCCATCCATTCAACCAGAATACTCTATTTTGGCTCTTCTTCGACTGTGAGTTGGCGACACATGGACACAAAGTCCTGGGCCCCTGCACCCTGCCCACCTCACCCACCTTTGTGGGATGGGCGCTGCAGGCCCCAGTGGGCTGGCGGACAGCAGGACCCCTGGGCTCTCTACTCTGAGTTCAAGTCCTACTTCTGCTATTACTAGTTAGGGCCTTTCATCCTTTCTTGGCTTGCTTCATTTCCCTGTCTGTAAGATGAGGCCAACACACCCATCTCTTAGGGATGTGGTTGGGGTTAAATGAGGTGATGTCTGTCAAGGGATCAACCCTTCCCTTCTCCTAAGCCCAATGCTTCCAGCTGGCAGCCTCCTCCTCCTTTTTGAAGGATGGTAAGCCTTCCACCCGTACTTAAACCCCAATGTCAACTCAGCAGTTCTTCCTAAGAAGGGCTCTCACCCAGTTTCGTTCACTGATTTCATACACTTGTTCTGAATCCCCTTACCTGCCATGCCCCTGCTATGCACTGTGCTTCACGGAGGTAGAGAGAGGCAGACGGCACAGTCCTACCTTGGGGGGCATCCTTGGAGGCCTTTCTTTTCTGATATCTGAAATCAGACTGAGCCCAGAATGGCTGGCCCAAGCCACCTCTCTGCCCCTCATCAATGACAAACATTGCCTTGCAGATACACGAAATTCCCGGGACTATGTGGTTCATTTCACATCCCCCTGGAACTGTTCCTGGCCAGGCTTGTGTATGAACTGCCATTGCCCAACAGGGGTGGAATGCTTTGATTTCACCATCTCTCTCTCCCTCACCCATTGAAGGTCCTTCCTTAAACCACCTAGCACCCAGGAAGCAGAGGGCTGGGAAAATTCTCCCTGCAGCGGGAAGGAATGCCAGCCCAGGGTGGGGACAGCTGACAGCTCACTTCTTGCATCCACAGATGTACCACTTACTCTCATCAGCATAGAATCCCACAGGACACTGGGTCACACAGGCATTCATTTCCTGATGGTGGTAGAAGCCGCGACGGCAAGACAGGCACTGGGTCGGGCTCCTGCCCGAACAGGTCTCACAGCCCTTGTGGCACCGGCGACAGCGCCGTGCTGCAGAGTCCCCGAAGTAGCCCAAGGGGCACTCGCTCACGCACTTCCTGTAGGGAACAGGAGACAGTGAGGGTCTTTCCAAATCAGTCTCAGCCCCTGCCCGCTCTGCCCTGCAGTGCCAACCTGAGTCAGGGAAAGGCAGGCAGCTGGTTTGGAAGGATGTCCCCAAACCGTAGGTGCCCGTTCTGAGTGACTTTAAATCATTAACACCCATCGTCTTGGTATGGTGCAGTTGGGAGGTTTGGAAGAACACAGGTAGAGGCTTTGAGGACTTCTATAAGAACCTGGGAGTCCTTTCTGTCCAAAGGTGCCAGAGTGGGAAACCCTGCGGCTGTGTTTTGCTGTCTAAAGGCCCCAAGATGATGGGGTTTGGCTTTTGGAGTTGCCAGCTCTGGCAGAACCCCACCCTGTGTGCCTATGGCGTGCTTCCACTCTCCCGGGCAGCGAGTAGAGCCTCTGCAAGGCAGCAGGCTGAGTTGGACTGTGTTTGGGAAGCCCTCATCTCCACCGTGCACCGGCCACCCTCTGCCTGGGTGCTCACAGCTGTGAGGCAGTGTTTCTGGATGTGTCTTTATGCCTGTGCCTCTAGGAGGCTGGGCTGTGGTTTTCCCACTTAGCTCCTCAGGTAGGGCTGGGTGTAGCACACAGTAGGTGCTCAAGAGGCTTTGTGAAGTGAATGAATGACACTAAGAATAGCCACAAGGCTGGTGGGGATGAATATCTGAGTGGAGGAAGGAAGTGAGTGGTGCCAGGAGGTGCAGGAGGGCTCCAGGGACAGAGGTGGGAACCTGATGGAAGGACACATAGAGGCGCAACTTCGTCACAGAAAGGTGAACCAGACCTGGGCAGTGAGCCCTACTCATTGGCCCACAGGTCAGAGTTCCCAAATGCTATCCCCTCCGGAGCCAAGTAAGTCTCACAGGCTCTCTGGGAAGTTTCCAGGAGCGCCTTTGGGACACCCCAGCACACAGCCAGTGTTAAGAAACACTGAGAAAATGAACAATGAGGTTCGGCCTGTCAGCCATGTCACTCGCAGTCAGCCTGCGGAGCGGACAGAGCTGGCTTATAGAACATTCTGGGCCTTAAAATCACAGCTGTCTACATTCACCAGCCTGGGCATGCTCAGTGTGATCCCATGTTTGCTCAAAACGGGTGGAAAACGGTTTGTAAGTACAGACACCAAAATGCTACAGCTTCTGTTTTCCTTATAAGGGACATGTATTATTGCATGAGCAGAACAAGAAGTTACTAAAAGATTAAAAAAAAAAATCCAAAACAGTTAACCTCAATGCAATTTCTTTCTGGAGTATTGCATGAATTCCTATCTGGGGCATCAGGTGGTAGGGGGTAAAAGCTGTTGGCACAGGCCACACCGTGGTGCCCCAGGATCTGCAGCGTGAAGCCCCCACCCTGTTACCTGCCGGTCTTGGCGCTCCCCAGGCTGAAGTGGACGCAGTTCAGGCACTGGTCTGCATTGGGGCCATCGCAGCCTTTGTCGCCACACTCCGGATGGCACACACCTTAAAGAAACAAGCATTTTCTGTCATCCAGAGGGACACGCTGTTAATCGAGCCTCATCCACGAGAGCCCCCTGTGGGGATGTCGCAATCTGGAAGGGGCAGAAGAAGCAGGACCCCCAGGCCAGGCCCCCGAGTGGCACACTCTCTGCCACGGGAACCTGAGTCCGTGGGTGGGTGGGCCTAGCTCTGGGCTCCGGGGTTGGAGAGCCAGAATTCCACGAGAGCAAGTCAAATAACTGATGGTGGGGTTGGGGGAACCAAAACCAGTGAGGAGTGGAGAACTGTGAGATAGTAGAAGAGTGGGTTGTGATGGGGGACGGAGAGGCTGGCAGCCACTTAGCAGTGCACGGCTTGCTCAGTCACTGTGGTAGGACCAGCCAGCTCCTTGATTTCCACTCCGAAGGGTGGAGCAGCCCTGTATGGAGTCTTCTGGGTGTTAGGTAAACTGCTGCCCAGCAGGGGTAGCTTTGGGTTATGGTGAATTAGGCAGGGATGACGTAGCAGGAAAGGGGCAGGGGCATGCTGTGGTGGAACGGAGGATGGTTTCCATGTTTGTGCCCACTGGGTGTAGCTGTAGCAGGACGGGTATGGGGGGTGACAGGGCAGGTGTGTGTCAATCTGGGGTGGGGGTGGGGGGCTGGCCTCCCACGGCAGGGCTGTGCTGCTGACTTTCAAGGACCAGCTTCCAGCTCCTTCCACGTGGACCTTCTTTATTTTTTGGCTCAAAGGGGGGCCCCCTTCCCTCAAGTTCCCTTTAGTCCCCAAATGCTCACTCTGGGGTCCTGTGTGCTGTTGGAAAAGGGATGGTAGAAAAGCCACAGAGCTCCGTGGACAACATCACACCTCATACCTCCTACCTCACGGCCCTGGGTATACCACAGGGAGGGGCCCAGCTTTAGCTTCTCACCCCCTGGAGGTGTGGTGGGGGCATGTCTATGGACGGGCCAGGGTATCTTCTCCCTCCCAGCCTGACCTCAGCCTGCCTAGACTCCTGCCTTTTCCTCCCACCCTGTCCTACCCTGGAGAAACGGCTCAGGAAAACCCACCAGACAGTTCCCTGGAGTCATTAGGAGGGGCTCAACGGGGCCTTAGGAGGACTTCTGAGCCTTTTTAAAAGGAAAGAAAAACCTTCTACAAAGGTTTTCATTGTTGGAGGGGGTGGGGAGTGAAATCAGAAGAAAAGAGGTAATTTGGGGGCCACCAGGATTTCATGTGGAACACGAGGGAACGAAGAGTCCCCACGCTTCACGGCCCATAATGGGCCTCTTTGCTGAGGTGCACAAAGGCCTTTTCATTCATCTTTAAAGCGGCTCCAGATCCGATTTATTTTGCTTACCTCCCTGAAGGTTTACCATTGTTGATATTTCCAGAGTTTCCACTGGGGGTCCTGCCTGCCCTTTGTGAACCCCCTTTCGGTGTGGTCCCCCTCTCCAGGAGGACCTGTTCTGGTTTGCTAATGCTGCCAGGATGCAAAACACCAGAGATGGATCGGCTTTTATAAAAGGGGGTTTATTTGGTTACACAGTTACAGTCTTAAGGCCATAAAGTGTCCAAGGTAACATATCAGTAATCGGGTACCTTCACTGGAGGATGGCCAATGATGTCCAGAAAACCTCTGTTAGCTGGGAAGGCACGTGGCTGGCGTCTGCTCCGGAGTTCTGCTTTCAAAATGGCCTTCTCCCAGGACGTTCCTCTCTAGGCTTCAGCTCCTTAAAAATGTCACTCTTAGTTGCTCTTGGGGTGTTTGACCTCTCTTAGCTTCTCCGGAGCAAGTGTGCTTTCAAACGCCATCTCCAAAATGTCTCTGCAAGCTGAAGCTCCTCTCTCAGTTCCAGTGCATTCTTCAAAGTGCCCCTCTTGGCTGTAGCAAGCTCGCTCCTTCTGTCTGAGCTTATATACTGCTCCATAATCAAGGCCCAGGCTGAATGGGCAGGGCCACGCCTCCATGGAAATTATCTCATCAGAGTTATCACCTACAGTTGGGTGGAGCACGTCTCCATGGAAACACTCAAAGGATTCCAATCTAATCAGCACTAAAATGCCTGCCCCACAAGATTGCATCAAAGAATATGGCTTTTTCTGGGGGACATAATACATTCAAACTGGCACAGAGGGGTTGGGGAATGAATTCAGAAGAAAAGAGGTAATTTGGGGGCCACCAGGATTTCATAGGGAACATGAGGGAATGAAGAGTCCCCACGTTCCACTGCCCATAATGGGCCTCTTTGCCGAGGCGCACAACGCCCTCTTCATTCGTCTTTAAAGCGTCTCCAGACCCAGTTTATTTTGCTTCCCTCCCTGAAGGTTTACCGTTGTCGATATTTCCAGAGTTTCCACTGGGGGTCCTGCCCACCTCCAATCCCTTTGTGAACCCCCTTTTGGTGTGGTCCCCCTCTCCGGGAGGACCCTCGGCTGCTGGAGCCCACGCTGGCCCTCTGTGTTCCGTCACGCATCCCCCCACCTCCAGAGCCCCAATGTCTGCAATGTTTCTGCCTCAGACTGCTCTAGATTTGTTTCTCATTTCCACTCAGGATGGCAGGTTTGATTCTTGCTCCACCTTGCTCCAGCCCGTGTATGGGGGTATCTGTGAAATCCCTTCAATGGGTACCCCGGCTTCCCTGGGCCATGGTTCTTACTCACCCACTGAGCTGAAACATGTGTGCTTGGATGCCGGGACCCCACCATCCCACCAAGCCCCTCTGGTGCAACTGGACCCCCTGACACCAGGCCCCACAATGGCCACAAAGGCACACACCACTCAGTCCTCTCCTGCAGCTGTTTCTCCAGCAGGCTGAGGGAAGCAACAGTGAACAACTTCCTCCATCTTAAGATTCTGAAGGAACAGTGAGGATGCAGACTGATTTCCTCAATCTCTGCAGGCCCAGGAGAAGGAGCTGTCCATGGGCAGGGACTCTAGTTTGTCTACTGCTCTGTGCCTAGGCCCCATGTCTGGTACACAGCTGGTGCTCCATAAATGTTTGCTGAGAGACTGAATGATGAAAGGAGAGTGGATGGAAACGGGGTAAAGTGCAGATGTCCTCCCCATCTGCAGACAGAGTGTCCACTGCCTGGGGCAGGGACAGCCTTGGAGGAGAGGTCTGCTCCAGGCCAGGTGAGGGGACAGTTTTCTTCCCTTCTGTGTGTGGACTTCAACCCCAGCCACTCCCTTCCCCTCTCTCCTGGACCTGTCTGCAGGAGAGGATTTAGTCAATAATCCTGAGGGGAAGCCCTGGGCAAGAGTGGAGGCCACCCAAGTGCACAAGCAGAAGAATCTTGACACAGCATGACATAACTGGTAACTGGCAATCAACCGAGCTGGAGATCAAGTTACGAAGATGCCCATCCGAGGGGCGGAGGATGCTCAGAAGAATGTCTGTAAACAAGCATTCCCAGTGGGGCTCTCTGCTTGGATTCTTCTTAAAAGCCAAATATCAAGATTCACCTCTTCCATGAAGTGTTCTTGAATTGAATCCACCTGGCTGTATCTTACTCCAAAGAATATGAATATTTTTCCTTGGACATCTGTAACTCATTCTCTGGGTGAGCCTATGATATTTCTGTGGCAATTTGTATTTCTTTCTGCTTTTCCTCTTGCCACAACTGGGTGAAGGTTCCTCAAAGACCCACTGCCTTTCTGGGAAACTTCCCATCACTTCTAATGGAAGCTCAATTAATGATTGAACGGACTGGCTAATGGAAACAGCTGTTTCCCCTACACATTATGCTATAATGACACAGGATTATTTGAAAACTCCACCTTAACTACTTTGTGGAACAAATCCAGGATTAAAAAAAAAAATACATACACAAACACAGAAGCAAATTAATGTTAGAAAGCAACTTGGGGGTTCTTGGTTGATGGGTCATTACACATACAGGACAATTTCTGAAGGAGCAGAAGGATTTTAGCAAATACCACCATCTTTTCCACCATTCATTCCATCTAAGAAAAGCGCATTGGAACCTGACCATGACACTGTTTGCAATGGAGTAGGATGCAAGAGTAGAGATGGCTGACTGCAGAAGACGGGGTGCCGAGGAGAACAAACTGACTTCATTCCCATTCTGGTCTCTTTCTTGACTGTGTGCTGACCTGGGCAAGCTAATTCTCTCTCCAGGCCTTGGCTCTCACCTGGGGAGTGAGTGCTGGTGGGCTGTGAGTCAACGACTGGTACCTTCCCACTTTGGATACCCCAGGTATACGGTGCTCCTAGAGAGCTGTCCTGGGACCCCATTCTCCAGGCAATAGCACCTGTGCACCCTCGGCTCCCCATTCAGGATCCAGCGTGGATGACTGTGCTGTCCCCAGCCATGCATAGCCCATCCCCAGTCCCTGCAAGGTGGAACAGGTCCCCAGGCTGCTCCTCCCCCTTTGCCCAATGCCTGCCTCCTTTCTGATGCCCAGGCTTCCCTTTGTTCCCAGGGGGGGCCCTTGGACCCTGGGCACCCATCTTGCTTCCTGCTGTCATTCTTGCTGGTTTCAGCCTCTGCGTCTGTGGATGTCCAGCTCCCTGGCTCACGACCTAGGAGCTGCTTAGCATGTGTGTGCACAGGGGTGCAGACTCCAGGCACCCCCAGCCCAGCCCAGGGTCTGTTCTCTGGCCAAGCATCCTGGGTGGCTCATGGTGAGGTTCTCCATCTGCACTCTGGCCACTGCATGGCTCTGTCTCAGCAGGCCGGCCATCAAAACAGAACTCCTCACCCTCAGAACCACAGCCATGGACGGTCCCTGGGGACTGCACCCCCAAACCTGTGGTCGCTGCCCTTCTTCCCTGCTGGTCGCCGGGGCTTCCCAATCCTCCCGTTCTCCTAGCTCACTGGCCTCACTGCCCCTGTCCCCCTGAAGTTGGATTTCCACATTCTTATCTGCCTCAGGGAATTCCAGAGTCCAGTGCTACCTCAGCCTTCCACTCACAACTACCTGGCACACCCTCCAGGAGCCCCACGCCCTCTCGAAATGTGATCTGGCCACTACTCTCCAGCTTCCTCACCATCATACGTGTTCCCTGGACTTTCCTCTCCCCCCTCACTTGCCTTGCCTCCTCTCCTTCATTTCCATGCTGCAGTGGGATCTGTCCTCTGTCTCTCCTGTCCACCCTCTTCCCCCCAGTTCCTGTGCTGCCCGGCCCACCCCTGCTGGCTGGCCCTGGGGACTGCTGCTCTATTACTGACTCCCCCACCCCTTCCTGACATGGGCACCTGCTCCCCAGAGTCCTCAGCGGAGCCCCCCAAGCCTGGGCTCATTCCCCTCCAAGCACTTTCCGCCCGTGGTCAGCTTACCCCACCCCCGGCCTGGACCGTCCCCCTCTGTGCACTTTCTGCCTGTGGTCAGCGCCCCCCAGAATAACACCCTCCCATCCTTGTCTTCTCTGACACCCTGTCTCTGTCCCTGAGTGGACTCGTCCTGCTGCTTTTTGGCCACCCCTGCCCTTGCCCTCCACGACTGCAGGGAACTTTTCTGAGAGTAGGGCACATCTTGCTTCTGTGGATATCCCCTTTCTCCATCTAGGCCTTGCTCAGGGTGAACTGAGCTGCAGAACAACGTTACAGTGAGGTTCCAGTGTGCACATTAGAGTCAGTAGCAGATTTTAAGAGGGGAAAAATCAGTCCTTCATTAACAATTACTGAATCTTGCCACAGTTTATAAATCACAGGGGGAAACAGTGGATTAGTCCATACATAATTCAACGCTCAGTTTTAAAGGAATGGAGGAGAAATTTAAAATTGCATCAACCATAATTTATGCTCGTATGTATTGGTGGAATACCATTTCGTTATATTTTTTAGAAGCTCTTACATAACTCAGAAAGCATCAGTGTTCTTCAATATCACGCATCAGTCGTCAAGTAGCCAGAATATTTAACCAGAGAAAATATGCCAAACCAGAAACACCCCAGTTTCACACAAATCATGGTGGGATGGCTCGGAGAGAAAAGGAAAAGCTTTCTATCTAACATGCTAATAAAAATCGCACCCAGCCCAACAGCTGAAAGTGTTGGAAGTCTCTGCACAGCTCCTGCAGCTCTTTGCTGCCTTAGCAGGGCAGGCCGGTGGCCCGGAAGGTACAGCTCCTAACTGACAAAAGTATGGCAGGAGAAAAAGGTTCACACAGGACATTTGTACTTCCAGTGAGATTTTTAAGAGCTTTTTTTTTGTGCAGCATCATTATGTCCTAACTTAATCTCTGAAGATCTTTTAAACACAGCCCCTGGAGGCTGGCTCGAGACATCTAACAGCCAGGTCCTTTCCGGACGATGCCGATTCAACCCAAACAGCACAGGTCCCTGGTGGTTACCTCCATTTCTTCCCCCACTCCTCTGAACGTGGGTGGATGTGAGAGCCAGGAGGTTGAGATCTAGAGATGGGGCCTTTGAGGAAAAGGGGGTGCCCCACGAGGAGGCTAATTGACCAGGGGGGCAAGTCCCCATTCTGGTTGGGCATATCAGGCCTCAGTTTCCCAGCCTGGGAATATTGGAGAATACTTACTGGTTTGAAGCATACTTACTTGTCTGTAAAATATTGGGAGAGCCTTGGGTGGGAGGAGCTGTGTGAGTGCAAATTACCATTATTATTACCACTTCCAGGAAAGACACACAATACCATAACCCCCACCTTTTGCCAGGAACAGCCCCATATTTTAAGAGCTCTAGTGGAAAAACAAAAAATCCCAGAGGCTAGCCGGGTCCTCTTGCTCCAGATGCGTTACCTGTGTAATCTTCTTCATCCTCGGGAACCTCGGCCTGGGGTGGGAACACGGCAGCTTTGGGTGGCTCCATCTCCAGCGCCGAAAGCTCCAGCATTCGTGAGCGTGACTGGTGGGAACTGAAGGTGTTGTATGGGTGCTCGGCTGTGCCATATAAAATGAGGGTCCATTCTTTCAATTTCCCTGTAAAGCACCAAACCCACAGATGAATCGGGCAACCAAGAAACCTGCCTCGAGAATCTAGGGATGTCGCTGTTGCTCCTTGACCTGTGCAAAGGCCTTGGTCTCTCATGAAAGAAAGACCTGCCTGGCTCGTGCCAAGCCCTTCTCCCATAACTCTGCATCCACCACCTTCAAGTCCTCATTACCTGTGAGCCCTGGCCCTGGCTGCTGCCTAGGCCACTTGCTTCCTACGCTGAGATGCTTATTCTTGCAAACCAGTGGCTGCCTGGCCATTGTTCTTCTCTTCCAGTTCTCTTGACCTGTCCTGTACTTCCTGTCCCTGCTGGGGTAGGGTCAGCCCTAGCCAGGCTCTCCCCTGTCCTGGAGACTGACCCCTGCCCCAGGCTGCACCACCCACCCCCATGACTAGCAACGGCCTCCTTCTTTCCCCTCTTGGCACATCCAGGCCTTTGTTTGGAGCCAGGCTTGTCCATGAGCCTCCAAATGTTATATCTGGGTATACTGGTAGGTCCTGCTATTTGGATATTCCACCTGGATAATAGGAGGATTTGGTCTTGGGCTCTCTTCTTATCAGCAGCCCAGGGCAGGTGGAGAAGTGTGGTGGGTGACAGTAGTGGTACAGACATGAATATCTACACCAGAGGATGATGGTGCAAGATGCTGAGCTTCAGCGTAGGGGAAATGACAGACAGGCTGGGGAGGATGGTGGCTGTGCCAGTTTGAACATATTATGTCCCCCAGAAAAGCCATATTCTTTAATGCAATCTTGCGGGAGCAGACTGATTAGTCTGTTGATTAGTGTGGAACCTCTGATTAAATTATTTCCATGGAGGCATGAACCCACCCATTCAGGGTGGGTCTTGATTAGCTCACTGGACTACTTAAGAGAGAAGCTAAGAGCCAACACTGACCCAGATGCTTGCTGATGCTTAGAGATGCTTAGAGTTGCAGACAGAAGGACATTTGGAGATGCTAAGCTAAGAGATGAAACCCAGAGATTACTCTGGAGAAGTTAAGAGAGGACTCCTAGATGCTTATAGAGAAAGCCACTGAAATCAGAAGCTGAAACAATGCAACCAGGGAGCAAAAGACCAGCAGATACTAGCCACGTGCTTTCCCAGCAGACAGAGGTGTTCCGGATGCCAATGGCCTTTCTTCAGTGAAGGTATCCTCTTGTTGAAGCCTTAGTTTGGACACTTTTACGGCCTTAGGATTGTAACTGTAACCAAATAAATGCCCTTTATAAAAGCCAATCCATTTCTGCTATTTTGCATAACAGAAGCATTAGCAAACTGGAACAGTGGTCCATGGCCTGTCCCATGGAAGGGGAGAGCAGGGTTCTGCCCCACCGATGGCCTCCATGCAGGAAAGTGGCCGTGCTGCTGCATCTTCTGCTGAGCAAAGGCACGTGGGAGACCTGGGGATCTGTGACTTCCACATGAAATCTCCTGACCTTATGAAACACGTTATCAGCCATATAGTATGTATCTGTGGCTGAGTCAGTTGCGGGCCCTGGGTTTGGGTCTCCCTTTCTTACTATAGCATTTCTAGTTTTAGAGCAGTGAAGCCATCTTCAGGAGGTTATTGTTATCATTCTTGCACAAATAAAGTGGGTCCAATGTGACCGGCCCATGCCCAGGCCTCTAAGTGTTTATTGATGACAGGATTGACTCAACACAAAACACGGCAGTACCAGCAGCATGGCGCTCCCACAGACTCTCGTGATAGGACGCTGGGACCCAGGCCGGGGACAGTGTCTTTGGCAGTTTCATGTTGTATTGGTCTGGACGATCCATGGCTTCAATTTCCCTTTGTGGCATTGGGTTTCTTGGCAATCAGAATGCTTTGGACAAGGAAAATTACTGCTTTGATTCTTGGGCATTTTTTTTGTGTTTTTAGGAATTCCGGGATCTCTCAGCCTCCCTAAATTCCAGCATGGCGGGGCTCCTGCTTGTTAAAACATGCCACAAGCCTGTGGGGTGTCATCAATGTACTGTGCGGTGGGGGGTGGGGGGTGGGAGAAAGAGCCAGGGCTGGGGCTGTTTTAAATGGCGCTTGACTTGGATTCCATTTCCCAAAGTGGCACATGGAAGCCCTGTTTCATTTTAATAATCACCATAGCTCACCAGAGTACCAGCCCCTCAACCTGCAGCCTCTGAGCTGTCTCAAGTCAGACTCCGTATCACTTGATATAACCTGGCCTGCTTGAGAGGAGGTGGATAAGGCCCTTCAACTTGAAAAAAATATTCCTGAGCTGATCATTTCCCAGTGCACCATCTTTTGGACACACTGTGGCTCATTTCCATAAAACTTCTGTAACATAGGCTATACATTTGACGACGGCTACGTAAGAGGCATTTTGTACAGTCACAGGTGCAGAAAACAGTCACTGGTGTGAACTTTCATCCGTTCCCAACTCCTTGGGGTTGAATTAAAGCTATATTTCAAAACCACAAGGAATCTGGACACTTGAAGTATGGAGTGACGAACTGTGATTAAGGTGAGTATAATGACTCGATGGCAGAGAACAAGGGTCCTATACACTATAATTTGGGTTGAAATCTATTTCCACCCTAAACGATGTCACCAAAACACCCAAAAAGCTCTGGTCACTAAAATTAGATTCTTATTTTCAGATATAGTTTTGGGAGAGTAAACGAAAGGGGCTGTTTCATGCCCAGGATCAGTGGGTGCCACCCTGTGTGTGTGTGTGAGTGGGTGGGGGTGTAGAAAGAATTCACAAGAAGCCAGAAACAGGGGTGGCTTCAGACGGGAGTCTGGGAGGCTGGTGTTCAGGGATGGGAGAGAAATGTCATTTTTATTATATTCCCTTACAGGCTGCTTGGTTTTTTTTTTTAATCATAAGCATATATTACCTGTTCACATATAAATTTTAAAAATTTAAGTTAAATTTTAAAGTCTATGAACAAAGGGGTTGTAAAGTCAAAGGAAAAGTATATTAAAAAGCAGTGGCACTCAGGCTTTTGATTTGTTCTCCTAAAAAAGTAACATACACAGATGGCTCCAAAGTCCCAAAGTATAAAAGAGAATACAGTGATAGTCTCCCCCCCACCCCATCCCCTAGCCACCATTTCTCCTCTCCATGGGTAACCATGGTGTGCCGGTTTGAATGCATTATGTCCCCCAAGACGCCACTATCTTTGATGCAATCTTATGTGGGCAGATGTATCAGTGTTGATTAGATTGTAATTCTTTGAGTGTTTCCATGGAGATGCGACCCACCCAATTTGTGGGTGATAACTCTGAATGGATAGTTTTCGTGGAGGTGTGGCCCTGCCCATTCAGCCTGGGCCTTGATTAGTTTACTGGAGCACTATATAAGCTCAGACAGAAGGGGCGAGCTTGCTACAGCCAAGAGGGACACTTTGAGGAATGCACAGGAGCTGAGAGAGTAGCTGCAGATGAGAGACAGTTTGAAGACTGCTGTTGAAAGCAGACTCTTGCTCCGGAGAAGCTAAGAGAGGACAAACACCCCAAGAGCAACTGAGAGTGACATTTTGAAGAGAAGCTGAGGCCTAGAGAGGAACGTCCTGGGAAAAAGCCATTTTGAAACCAGAACTTGGAGCAGACACCAGCCACGTGCCTTCCCAGCTAACAGAGGTTTTCCGGACAGCATTGGCCATCCTTCAGTGAAGGTAACTGATTGCTGATGCATTACCTTGGACATTTTATGGCCTTAAGACTGTAACTGTGTAACCAAATAAACGCTCTTTATAAAAGCCAATCCATTTCTGGTGTTTTGCAAAAGGGCAGCATCAGCAAACCAGAACACATGGTTACCCATTTCCCGTGTATCCTTCCAGAGGTATATTCGTATATGAGCAAATACGAACATATATTCTGGCCCATCTCCTTTATCAATACTTTCTACCCCTTCTACTGCTTGACCTTCTCATTTGACAATGTATCCTGATCTTTCCACCACTGCATTGGATAGCATCCTTTACATAAACAATCCATATTGATGGACATGGAGGTTGTTTCCAAACCTTTGAATTACACACAGTGCTCCTGGCCACATGAGGAGGGTCTCAGCAAGGTGGGAAGAGCAGGAATCTGGAGTTACACAATGTGGGTTTGAATCCTGTCTAAACCACTGACTGGCAGTATGACCCTTGAGCAAATTACATCATCTCTCTGTTCCTCAGTTTCATCATCTATAAAATGGGGAGAATGATATCTATCTCATTGAGTTGTTTGGGGAAATGAAATTATTTAATGATTGTAAATCATTAGAACAGTGCCTGGCATATAGGAGCTGCTGTGTTTGTTGAATCAAGTCTAATGAACATATTGTTTCATATGTGTGTAAGTATATCTATAGGATACCTTCCTAGAAGTAGAATTGGGGATCAAAAGAAACGTGAATTTAGTAATTTTGATAGATATTACCAAATTGCCTACCACAAGGGAATCCCCTCATGTTACACACTTGCCAGTAATATATCAATCGATCAGCCTTGGGTTGTGAGTCTTTGCCATTCTGACAGGAGAGAACTGATAACTAAATAAAGTGGAGTTTGCATTTCTCTTGTAATGTGAATGGCTGAGTATCTTTTCATGTGACTAAGGGCTAGACACCTTTCTGATTGGATAAACTTTGAGGCAACGAATAAATCCAGAGATTAAAAAAAAAAATATTTGCTGAGAACGGGTGAAATTTCAAGTAAGCATTTTAGCTATGTTCGAAGCAAGTATAAGTGGACTGGGAAGATGTTTTTGCTCGTGCCTGGTTTCCATTTTTGTTGCTTTTCTCCATCAGCAATTTATGCAGCAGATATTCACAGGAGCTACTACAACCAGGCACTGTGCTAAGGAGCTGTTGAGCTGAGGGTCAAGAGCACTGAAGAGGACAGCCAGGAGAGGTGTGGTTGAACGGAAGTAATCCCCTTCTATGTGCAACCCAAGGGGAGACTTTCCCCTTTCCTAATCGGTGTCATTGGGAAAACCTCAGGGTAAGGTTCAGACAATGACAATTTTGGATAAATTTCTCTTCTTTTTCTTGTAAAGGTGGATGTGCCATCTCAATTGACACAGAAAAGGCATTTGACAAAATCCAACTCACACTCATGATAAAAACTTTCAGAAAAATAGGAATAGAAGGTAACTTCCTCCACATGATAAAGGACATATATGAAAAACCCACAGCTAACATTATACTCAAAGGTGAAAGGCTGAAAACCTTCCCCCTCTGAGAAGCCTGCTGTCACCCACTGCTAGTCAATATTGTACTGGAAGTTCTTGCCAGAGAAATTAGGCAAGGAAAAGAAAGAAAAGACATCCAAATTGGAAAGGAAGAAGTAAAACTATCTCTATTTGCAGAAGACCTGATTCTTCATATAGAAGATCCCAGAGAATCCATAAAAAACTAATAGAGCTGAATGAACTAATTCAGCAGAGTTGCAGGCTATAAATTAATTAGCAAAAATCATTTGGGTTTCTACACACCAGCAAAGAAGAACCTAAAATGGAAATTAAAAAAACAATTCCATTCACAATAGCATCTCAAAGAATAAAACATCTAGGAATAAGTTTAACCAAGGAGGTGAAGAATTTGTACACTGAAAAATACAAAACAATGCAGAAAGAAATTACAGATGACCTAAATAAATGGCAAGACATCCTGTCTTCATGGATAGGAAGACTTAATATTTTTAAGATGTTACTATTATCCAAAGCAATTTATAGATTCAATGTAATACCTATCAAAATCCCTGTCACCACCCCCCGCCCCCTTTTTTTTGCAGAAATGGAAAAGCTGGTCCTCAAATTCACATGGAATGACAAGGGGCCCTGAATAGCCAAAACAATACTGACGTCTCACATTTCCTGATTTCAAAACTTACTACGAAGTCACAGTATCCAAAGCAGCATGGTAATGACATAAAGATAGACACATAGACAACTGGAACCAAATTAGAGTCCAGAAATGAACTCACATCTAGGGCCAACTGATATCAATGAGGGTGCCAAGTATATTAATTGGGGGAAAGAATAGTCTCTTCAACAAATGATGACAGGAAAACTGGCTATCCATCTGCAAAAAAATGAAGACGCAGCCCTATGTCACACCAGATACAAAAATTAACTCTAAATGGATCAAGCAAGGACCTAAGCATAAGAACTAAAGCCATAAACTCCTAGAAGAAAACTTAGGGGAAAACCTTTAAAACCTTGGATTTGGCAGTGATTTCCTAGATATGACACCAAAAGTACGAGCAACAAAAGAAAAAATAGACAAAATGGACTTCATCAAAATTTAGAACTTTTGCACATCAAAAGACATTATCAAGAAAGTAACAGAAAACCCACAGAATGGAGAAAATATTTGCAAATCATATATCTGGTAAGAGTCTAGTATCCAGAATACATAAAGAGCCCTTACAACACAACAACAAAGACAAATAACCCAACTAAACAATAGGTAAAGGAATTGAATAGACATTTCTTCAAAGATGCACAAATGGCCAACACACCTAAGAAAACATTCTCAACATCATTAGTCATTAGGGAAATGCGAATCAAAACCACAAGATACCACATCACACCCACTAGGATGGTTATTATTATAAAAAATAACAAGAGTTGGCAAGGATACAGGGAAATCAGAACCTGTGTATGCTGTTCTTTGGATTGTAAAATGGTGCAGCCACTGTGGAAATCAGTTTGGTGGTTCCTCAGGAAGTTGAATATAGAATTACTATGCATATGCATTTTTTTCATAGTTGAAATCACACAAGACACCATTTTCTCCTCTTTCTCCCATTCAACATGGTATCAAATTAATTACATTCAGAAATTATCTTATTTACTTGCTTATTGTTTTCTTTTCCTTCATCAGACTAGGAGTGTCATATGAGCAGGGAATATATCTTTCTTATTTGGCACGTTAGCCTCTGTGTGTAGCAAGTTTCTGGCATGTAGCAGATGCTCAGTAACTGCTGAATTAATTTTGATGGCAGCAAAACATTTCACCACATGAATGTTACCATTTACTTAACCAATTTCTTACGACAGGTTATGATGAGACACTTTTTCCAGTTTCCTTTTATTTTTTCATTTAGACATCAATCTGCCAGAAATGCTGTTTGCTACAATCTGGATTACTTTCTCCAGATAGGTTCCTCAGAGCGGAACCACCCGGTCAAAGACAAAGACATTGTTGAGGGTCTTACTTAAGACACGGTGCCAAAGGACTCCCGCCAATGTGCTTCTCATCTCATGAGCCCTCCAAAACCAAGACAACAAATGTCCATGAGCTACGGGGAAGAATCAGCCACACCCTGGGCTCAGTGCCTTCCCCAGCCCTTAGTCCTAGCTTAACTGAGTCAGAAAGATCAAATACTCAGTGACTCTGTATAACAGATTAAAGCAGAGACACTTGGGAATGAGCCCCTTCTAGGGCTAATGGGCCATCGCTGCTTAGGGAGTCTGGCTCAGTCAACACTTTTGCGTCACCCAGAACCTCTGCCTATGCGACTGGCTCCCAGTGCCCACTCCCTCCAAACTCAGCCACTCCCCAGGGGCCACACTCTCTCTGGGGAGATGGGCCAACTGGATGTGGATGAACCAAGGGGTAAGAAGAAAGCACAAACACAAACACATCCAAGGCTACACCCAGACAGAGACTGAGCCTGCGTCTAACACCACTGTCTTCTAGAGGCCGGGGGATTTTAGAATGCTGCCCTGCTTGGGACAAAGCATCTACCAAGAATATATATATATATTTTTCACTATTTAAGATAGTTGGGCACGTCTGTTCAAGTTTACAGTTAAAGAACAAACAAACTGGTGCCATTCATTCCTTAGTTTCCAGGACGGGTCTTATAAGACACCTAAATCCACATTCTTTGGCCTTTTCTCCAAGAGATTCCTGAGACCGTGGAAGAAAGAACTACATCCACCTGCTTACACACTTCGGGCTGGAACCGCTAGCCCTTTGCCCCCAAACGTGAGCAGCAAAGCCCAGGCAGCTGTACTTGTGAGACTCAGGATAATCCACCGCCAACGCTGCCAACAAATGGCTTTATCATCATTCACCACCTTTCATGCCACACCCCCCTCTGTGAATTAGGATCGTAATGAACAAACAAGATTATTCCTATTATTCAAAGAAAGAGTTAGAATTAAGGGGAGATGAAGGTTGCATTTTCCAAAAGGAAAGAACCAGCAGTAATGAAGTCTTTCCCTCCCTGGTATTTTGAATTAAGCATCAAAAATCCTCGAGAAGGGAATTGAAAATTGGAGACAAAGCGCCCAGGGGTAGGGGAGAGGTTTTGTTAGATTAAAGGTTCTGAGCTAATACTTTTGAATTCCTGGGTTTCCTTGGTTATAAGAGATGTTATTAACAATAAAGAAAATTTTAATTCTCTCCCCTTATTTAAAACACGCAGGAAGAAATCCGTTGGTTGAAACACAGTAAAGAAGGAAATGCCTAGGAAAAGCAAGATAATATGTGTTTTCTCGATTTAACTCTTTGGTGGAACTTTCCTTATTCTGAGGTTCAATGAGCTAGTCACCTGAAGGCTACGTTCAAGTTACAAAGTTTAACACAGAAGTTTGTGTGGAAGAAATAAAGACGGCTCACCTTGATCTATTTATGGAAATATACAGAACACTGGAAGGGTGAATTTTATGTTATGTTAATTATATCTCAATAAAACTGTTATAAACATATATATATACTGTATGTATGTGTATATACATGTATACTTAAATACGTATATACACATGCACAAGAAATGGCAACCTTTATCCAATAAATTTAACATATATTTAAAATGTGCTTTAAGTCCACGTTATGGCAAGTAAGGAGAAACACAGGGAGTTACAAAACAGCCTTGAACCAGGGTAAGGAAGGGACAATCGCAGAGCTGGGTCTGAGTGCAAACAAGTATGTGTCCCCACCATCCCAATCCCAGAGCTAGATGTTAGGCAACACAAAATAGTCTCCCTGTGATCCTGTAGCCATAAGCGATGGTATTTCAAGTGTCAGAAGAGGACCTAAGAATCCCAACCTCCGATTTTTATTTGGGTAAAATGTGGAAACAAATATATGTTCAGTAAAGGACAATCGCTTGTACTGTACAGTGATGCAAAAATGGCACTTGTCTTAATGGCATCTATACAAGCTCAGATAGGGGACATGAAAATAGCACTTTTTAAAATTTTTAGTTTCTGTTTTTACAAAGGAATAAATTAACAGTTTGAAAAGTCAGGCAATACTACAAGGTTTACAATCATATGGGAACTCTGTACTTTCTGCATGATTTTTCTGTGACCCTACAACTGCTTTAATAAAAAAAAAAGGGGAAACAAAACACAGCAGTCCTTCAAATTACTATCCCTACCTCTGAGAGTCCTTCACCAGATGTAGTTCTTTTAACACTTTGATAGGATTCTTCTAATATTTACAACCACATTACCAGATAAAATGCTCACAGACTATGTCTTAATTTCTTGATTTAGACTTCCATTCAATGACCTACCTAGGAAGCTGAGAATTCAGTTCCTCACATACTCTTTCCTACCCTCCCTTCCTCTCAATATTTTTCTAACACAATTCCTGTCTGGTTCAATATTTAGTGTCTTCTCCCTCACGCAACCCACACTTCATTTTCTGGGAGATTTCCTAATATTTATCTTTTAACCTCTCTATTGAATATTTTTTTTAGCCTCATATTTTTAATTTTCAAGGCCTTTATCTGGTTCTCTCAAAGTTCCTTTTTAAAAATACAATATATTGTTCTTGTTCCATAGATGAAATATTTTCTTTTCTCCTTCCTGAGGCTATTAATTATAGTTTTTTTTTTAAGTTTTCCTTTTCTGCTCAAATTGCCTCTTTTCCCTTCCAGCTTCTTTTCTGTTAGAGTTTGTTTCTATTTTTAATGTTAGATGATTTCTTCAAATGTCTGGTGACTTTCAGTGGTACATTCATGGTTGGCACTGAGATACTAAAGAGCTGATTAGTTCTGTGTACATTGCTGGAATATGGATATGCATTTTTGTTGCTTATTCATTTTGCATGGTGACTTTCAGTGGTACATTCATGGTTGGCAGTGAGATACTAAAGAGCTGATTAGAAGTTCTGTGTACATTGCTGGAATATGGATATGCATTTTTGTTGCTTATTCATTTTGTATGCAGCGAACTTGCTAGGCTTCTATAATGTAAGAAAGGAAATGTTATCATAGTATACCAGATGGCTCAGATGCAAATAATATTTATACAGTAAATGTAAAAACTTCTCATCAGAAACAATAGAGGTCAGAAGTAAATGTAATATCTTTCAAGTAAACAACCCAAACCTATCAACCTAAAATTCTATATCCAGTGAAAGCACCACTCAAAACTGGGCTGAAATAAAGATGTTTTCAAATAAATCAAAAGTGTGAAAATTCACTGCTGACAGACCAGCACAAGAAACGCTGAAAGAAGTTCTTTGGGTGGAAGGAAATGATACCAGATGAAGATTCAGATATACAAGAAGGAAGGAAGAGAACCAAGATATTTGGGGAGGTAAACATAAAAGAGTAGCTTTTTCCATCTCTTAATTTCTTGAAAAGACAGATGACTCTTTAGAGCAAAAATAATATCACTGTAAGATGGAGTTTATAATGTATACAAAAGTAAAACATATGGCACGGCCATAGCAGAAAGGAGGGAGTGGGAGAATGGAATTACACTGTCTTTAGGTTCCTATATTTGTGAAGTGTGAAGTTGTTCCATATTAATTCTAAGTAAACTGTAATAAATTAAGCATGTATCTTTGTAGTCCCCAGAGCAACCACTAAAAGTATGGCTGAAAAGCCAGTAGAGGAAATAAAATGGAATATTTAAAATATTTTATTAATCCAAAAGAAGGCAAGAAAAGAGGAAAAGGGTATATCTACCTTTTTAATTGCCGTTGGATTTAGTTTGTTAATAATGTACTCAGGTATCTTTGTATTTAAGTTCTTGAGAGATGTCGGCCTATAATTCTACATTCCCATAATGTGCTGTTGGAATTTGGTATCAAGGATATACTGGTCTCCTTAAACTGGTTGGGGACTGTTTCCCTCTTTTTCTATTGTCTGAAAAAATTTATGGAATTTTTATATTACATCTTCCATTTAAATGCTTAGTAGAATTTGCCTGTGAATCCAGCTGGCCTTGAGTTTTCTTTTAATTATGGATTCAATTTCTTTAATACTTATAGGGTAATTTTAATATCTATTTCTTCTTATGTCAATTTTGCTAAGTTGTATTTTTCCGGGAATTTGTCCATTTTGCTTAAAATTTCATCTTTGGGGGCACAAAATTTTTTATAATATCTTCTTTCTCATAATAATTTTAATGTAGATAGGACCTATAATAATGTTCCCCTTTCCATTTCTGAAATTAAATAGCCTCAATTTTCTTCTTGATCTGTCTTCCTAGAAGTTTGGCAATTTTATCAGTTTACTCAAAGAACCAACTTATGGCTTTGTTGATTCTCTCTGCACTTGTTTGTTTTCTACTTCATTCATTTCTGCTCTTATAAATATTCCTTCTTTCTGCTTTCTTTGAGTTTAGATTGTTGATCTTTTCTACCATCTTGAGTTGATGCTTAGCACCTTATTTTCAGCTTTGCTCTTTCCTAACATACATACTTAGGGCCATAAATTTCCTTCTCACACTATGGTAACTGCATTCCACTGGGTTTGATACATAGCATTTTCATAATTGTCCAGTTCTAAATATTTCCTAATTTAAATGGTGATTTTCTTCTTTGCTACATGAGTTATTTAGAAGTGTTTTTCAATATCCAAATGTATGGATTTTCCTCATTATCTTTTTGAAATTGATTTCTAACTTACGTGTAATGTTAAAGATCATGGTTTATGTGCTATCCTTGGAAATATGTTGAAGCTTGTGGTATGTGGTCAATTTTCACTAATATTCCATTTGTACTGGGAAAAAAAATGTATTCTTCAGCTGTTGGGTTCAGTGTTCCATATATGCCCATTAGACTTATAGTGCCCATTGTGATGTTCAAATCTCTTAGATTCTTACTGACTACCGTTGCTTTATCTATTACATATATTTGAGGTGTGCTAAATCCCTACACCTTGTGTGTATTTGTCTTCTTTTGTAGTATTAATAATTTTTTCCCTTATATTTTGAGGCTATGTCATAAGATACATGAAAGATTAGAAGTGGAACATTTAGAATTGAACCAAACCTATTATCAGTATGTAATAACCCTCTTTATCACTAGTAATGCTTTTTGCCATAACACTTCTGTTTGTGTCAGTCTAATAGAACTACAGCAGCTTTCTTTTGGTTAATATTTACCTGGTATATCTTTTCACATGAAGTTTATTTTTAACTCTATTGTTTTACTTAAATTTTAGTATATCTTTGTTGTATATAGCCATAAAGTCAAACAGTAGGCCAGAAAAAATATTTATGGGAAATATAATATGGAGGGTTATCATCTGTATTTTACATGGAGTGATTATCGGCTTGGTAACAACAACATTGAGACATCTCAGGATAAAAGCAGAAAGGAAAATTTTCACAGGAAGAAAACATACTCAGTATACAGACATTTGGAAAAATGTTCACCCTCATTAGTAATTATCACAATGCAAATTAAGGAAAGAAGCATTTATCTCCTCCGGAACTGGCAAAAGAACATGCCTGCACCTTCCTGGTGAGATTTAAAATTGGCTCAACTATTTCAAAATGCAAATTGGTAGTATGTATCAAAAGCAAGTATATTTCTGGTTCCCATCTCTTATTTGTCCCAGAACTTTTATTTCTGGTGAACGATCCCAAGAAAATAATTTTAAATTTAAGAGAAAGCTTTATGCATGAAGCTGTCCATTTATAATTGCCACAAAACTGAAAGCAATCTCCATGTCCAACAGGAGAGGAATGCTTAAGTAAGTTATGGTATTTCTACTTGGTGAGGTATTATAAAGACATTTAAAATGCTGCTCACAAGGTATATATAATGACATCAAGAAGTGCTTGATATGCAAATAAAGAAAGAATTCAAAGTTATAGATGGAGCATGATTAGAACTTTGTAAAATATTAAGAAGAAATGACCAATTGGAGACATAGACATATTTTTAAACATGACATTTTTCTGAAAATAAGTAATAAAGTCCAATGTTTAAAAGTTAAATGCACTTGGTTGCTAGAATGCTAAACAGCACTAACATGGAGGCATGGCTTTGTAGCCAAATGTTGATGGGCTGAACCTGGGAAACTGGTCTTAGATAAGTTATTACCCCTCCTCATGTCTTTTTATTTTTCATTTTCATTAACATTTAGTATTTCATTTGCAAAAATTAAATATTAAGGGAGAAACACCTCATCTTTTTGTTATGTTCATTATCAGGCGATTTAGAACCGACTGAACAATCCCATAATTCGTAAATGTCCACAAAGGCAGCTGGGTTGCAGTCATGACCTAAATAAGTGGGGATAATGTGCTTCTTTTTTTCTTGAAATAAGAGATTTTTGGGGAAAGGCACCACTTGAAAGAACAGAAGCGACGCCAAGAGGTAGACGGAAACAGTAATTTTAACGCCAAATGGGGTTATAAAAATGGAACCTTTGGACAGTCACGTTTATGAACGTCACCAAGTTCTTCAGTTCTGTTTCCCAAGGAAGTAGAAGTGATACTCGATAATCATGCTTTCCAGAAAGGAGAGTTTAGTGGCAAACCTTAAAACTGGCCCAGAAACAAGTGCTTTAAACCTGACTTCCTTTCTAGCAGCAAATACAAGATAGATTGAGCCGCAGAATACAGATTGCAAGATTTTAACTCATCTGGGAAATGATGATGAGCTCAAAACAGATGTCCATAAAACAGAGGTCAATAAAACTAACCATAAAATGAGAACAGGTATGCTTTCAGGAAAAAAGAAATGTATGACAGAGCCACAGAAATGAAGTCAAGAAACCGTGGGACTTTTTTATGATGAAAAAGAAGGAAATAAAACATGAGAGACTAATTTCTTCCCCTTTTAAACAATGATTAAAAATTATACTGAGTATGCAGAGCCCAAAACAAAGCTGATTAAAATTATATGAGCTCTCAAATGAAACAAGGTCCCTGCTCATATGCAGGTTCATTCATTCAATCACTCAACAACTACTTACTAACTGGGTTCTAGAAGCTGAGCATTGGGGAGAGGGAGAGATGAAGGACCCAGTTCTGGCCTTCCAAAGGCGAATGTTAGCTGTCAAGGCAGAATCACGAGACTGGATCTAAATATGGTTCCTTTGATTATCGATCACTCTTCAGTATGTCATAGGGATGATCAAAGCTGTTGTTCAATCTGCTGCCTGGGCATTGTGTTTTAGCCCAGGTTCCCGAGAAAACAAGGGTCTGAGGCAAAGCCCATAGGCCAAGGCTTTATTGGGAGGTGCAATCCCAGGGCAACAAGAGTGAGGGGACAGGGGCAAGGCAGGGAAGGGGGAAACAAAAACAAGGTGGCTTGTTCCAAGCTGGCTACAGCTTCACAAACAAAATAGGCAGGCTGTCTCTGGTCAAGCGGATAGCTTCCAAAGTAGACTTGTGGAAGCAGTGTGTCTTTTGGGGAGTGGGGTGGAGGTGATTGGGATTTATCTCCTATCTCTCCTGGGGCAATGCTGGCCTCTACAGGTGTCACCTCCCCCTTGCACTTCCAGGTGTGTTACCTGCCCCTCTAGGCAGCTAGATCCTGGGGTGGTCAGATGTCACCTGGAAGTGGAGGGAGATGCCATGGCCTTCCTGATCTCGTTGGCTTTGACCTGGCCACTGGAGCTCTTGCAGCTCCTACCTGGGTGAGAATGATGGCAGCCATGCCAAAGCCCAGCCTGCACCTTGGGAGAGGCTGGAGGAGCCCAAGTGATGGGGTGAAGGCTGGGGAGGTTCAGACTCTCCGATGGGCAAAAGGCAAGGCCCAAGGGCGGCCAGGCTGAACCCACACGGGGAGGCTCGTAATGGGCCCGTATAATGTTAATGGAGTAAAATGCAATCAACATGCCAGCTTCCCAGGAGAAAGCAGAACTATCATCAGTGATGTTTCAAAAGCACCTACTTCTCTGGGCCTCCTTTAATTTCCCATTCAGTGAGCGTAGCATCTTTGGGAGCAAAAGGTGGAATTTGATATATAACTGACAAGCGTATTCAGTTCCAAGGAAGCTGAATCAAGAAATACTCACTGGTGACTTTGATGCTCCAGACACTAAGGACAAATGAAGATCGTAATCCTGAAAACTTCAAAAACCCTTATTCATACAAATCCTTCCTACATTTGAGCCTTACCCAGGGCCAGAGAAGGATATATTATTATTCTTACCAGACACATGCTGAAACGGGGACTGAGAGAGGCTCACAGTGATGAGGCCAGCTGCTCTGGGCTCACCTAAAATAGGGTCCCAAGGCCCAAATCCTGTGTCTGGCGCTTTAGACCAACTCCAGGGTATGTGGCTGCCTGGTTCTCTTTGCACCACCCACTTCCCTCTTCAGCTAAGCCAACCTGCATGGGGTTCAGCTTTCATCTTCATACTTACTCGTGCCCCTCCAGCTTACGCTGCAAGTTTTGGCAAATGCTCTAAAAATCTGCCTGAACCTCTTTGATCTTGCTTCAGCTTCAACTTTCAGGACTGTGGGAAGGAGAGAACCAAAGATGGGATTCCACGGAAGGGAACAGGTGGCATCAGGTGTACTGGGCTGAGTCCAGAAGAAAGCTGAGATGTGTGGGAACTTCTCAAATGGCCGATCTGGCTCTGCACCCTGGGAAAGACGTCCACGTGCACACAAAAGCCACTAAAAGTCAACGCAAACCTTTCAGAACCGAGCTGTGGGCGGGCAAACTTTTGTTTGTTTTGCTTGGAAAAAAATGTTGTTTAAAAAGAATAAAGAAGGAGTAGAGATGTATGTGCCGAGTTTAGGACATGAAAGAGCTTTCTGTTTCCATCAGCTAATTGGATGGCAAGCCAAGTTCACCTTCTGTGCCGCAACCTTGAATTCTATTGTTTCCAAATTCCTCGGTCCTCCAGAAGCCAGAGCCAGTTTAATCTTCCTCAAAGGTGCGGAGGCAAGGCTTTTCCAGTTACCTTTGGGGTAGAACTTTCCCAGAGGGCAAATAGAGCAGTTCCTTAGAACTGGGGCATAACCTCCACTTGTAGAGATGGGGCAGCGCAGGTTGGGGGCGGGCGTACGGTGAAGGGGCCTGAGATTTCATGACAACCTCCCATCTGCCAGGTTGTGCTAGACAAGTTCATACCACTCGGTGCTCACAACACGCCAAGGAGCAAGTCGTTATCTGTTATTAGATCTCCCAGCCAGGAATCGGAGTAGCTGGTATTGGCATCCAGGTCTTTCTGCCGACACATTCACTCTCTTTTCATCAAATCACACAGCAGCCCCAAATACAGAATGCCATACATATTCAGGTATTTGTCTTACAATCCCTGGAACTTCTGCTGGTTGGCTTGCTGGCATGCCATTTGCTTTCTTGTGTTTTCATTTATAATTTCTCCGATTCCCATAAAGATCGAATTATCTTTTGTTTACTGGCTATTTGTGGTTCTCTTTCTTTATGCATTGCCCTTTCAGGATCTTTGCCTCTTTTCTTAGTGGGGTGCTTTGCATATTTCTTAGTGATTATTATTAAACCTTCATATTAAGGCTACAACATGGTAGAAAACTCTGTGATCATCTAATGTTGGGGATTGAGACATTAGAGATAAAGAAGGTGTCTACCTGTGTACTGGAATTTTTTAATACCAACTACTGTAATAATTTTTCCTCTTTGGAAAAAGGACTGTTTAGCACATCAAGAATTCAAATAGTGACCTTTTACCAATTAGCAAGCTTTAGTCAGAAAAAGAGTCTGATTTATTAAACAAGTCGTTATGCCAATGGCAATTTGACCTTCACTCCTCTGAGTGGGCCTTAGAAAGAAGTAAATCAGTGAAATAAGAGCCCCTTGTTGTGATGCAATAGTTCTCGACAAGAGACCAAGGATGGGGCTGGTTCTGTTTAGATGAAGCAGAGTTGAGGGGTGGGGGACAAAGTACTTTTTAAGGTCTCAGCCTCAGCCATGCGTAAAATGCATCCCTCTTGCAGCATGTTTATCCACAAACACCTCTTGCAGTATATTCATCCCTAAACAAAGACAGCCCGCTATCTAAATGATTCTCACATGCACGGGTGTGCTCCAGCCAGCTTGCACTGACTTACAAGGACTGATGGTTACACTTTCAGGAATTCTGTGAGCTGGTTGTTAAACATGACCACGGTTAAAATTAAATTATGTAAACTTACAATTAAATGAATTATATTTACAATTACAATTATATTAATAATATTCATATCGAATTATGTTTATATGGTTTATAATTATTAATTATATAACTATAATAATTATAAACTTTATTTACAAAAAGGTAATCATCCAGTAATCATTTTACTACATTTTGCCATTATCCATGCTTGAGGGCTTTTTATGTCTATTATATCTAGGCAAAGGAAATACTATCTAATGTTGGCTATTGCATATTTCCTTTCCTCCTGACTCTGCCTTTAGCGATATCACAGTGGTAGCCTCAAGTTGGCCGTGGTGGGAATATTGTTTACACATGGAAAATGACAAATGCTACAAATCAGGGCTTGATTTATTATTGATTTTCTAGACTTGAGAAGGTGATGGATAAAAATGTTAATAATACAGATTAGATTTAAAAATGTGTCGTATCTGTAGCCATTACACAGTGAATAGCATTTAAAAAAAAAACAACTGAGGAAATATTTTCCCAGTATTCAAAAACTATTATCCAATTCAGCAAAAAAGTTGCTCTTGTCATTGATGAATGAACGAAATTCCGACGTAGGCTGTTGCTACTTCTATGATGAAAACATTAACTGATATTTATGCCAGAAGAACACTCATTTGTCAATTGCAGCCGTAAGCTGGCCACAGACAAAAAGAGTTTGGCAAAAATCACAAAAGCATTCCCTGAGAATCAACTGACTATATGGAGTTAATAATAAAGAATACTGTGTACTTTATTATTGTTTTAAACTGTGTTTGACACATCCTTTATGTCAGTAAAATCTATAATAACTGTATTTATTCATATGCATAATTTCCCCCCAGAGAGTTGGTTGTTAAACCCTTACCACCAGCACACCACTGACAATATGGGTTGATGGGTGGGAAAATGGGGACAGGGTGGGGTTCCTCACATAACAGCCAAATAAACAGGCCTCTTAATTACCAAGTTACGGTGGATTTAATACAACTGTAACACGTAAATGGGATAGAGCAGGGGGTAGAAAAATATGGCTTGAAGACCCAGACTGCAGCCTGTTTTGGTAAAGTTTTGTTGGGACATGGCTACGTCCACTCATTTCCATACTGTTTCTATGATTGTTTCTGACAACAGAGCTGAGTAGCTGCCACACAGATGGCAAAACCTGATATATTTATTATTTGGCCTTTTGCAGAAGAAGTTTGCTAATCCCTGGACCAGAGAGAAGTGGAAAAGGCCTTCTGTGAATTACTCAAGTTTATCCAAAATATTTTATAATATTTTTCTAATTTTAATTGCATGATTTCTTTTTGTCAAACAGAAGTTTCTAATTTTATGAATATAAATCTATCAAGATCATTATTCTCTTTCCAAATGGTTGGCCAATTGTCAATAGCTTTTATTTAGCACTTCATTCTTTCCCTACCAATTTGAAATACTGTGTTTATTATATCTATGTGGTTCTGTTTCTGGACTGTCTTTTCTGTTCCCTTGATTTATCCATCTGACCTAGCACCAAGCCACACCATCTTCGTTATGGTAGTTTAAAAAGTGGGTTTAAATATCTGCATCTACTTTTTCCAGAATTTCTCTAGCTACTCTCTTATGTTCATTCTTCCAGATATGTTTTACAATCATTGGTCAAGTTGCCTCCACCCCCTTTTAACTTCATAGTGATATTGACCGGGATTGTGTTAAAATGAGAGATTTGTGAACAGATGTCTGAATGACATGAGTCTTCCCACGCAAGAACACAGCCTACAGTAAAAACCCTTAGAAAGTCATCACTGTCCATTCTAAATGCTTATTGTGTGAAATGCTCCTTACAAAAATACAGGAATGTGTCCACACCTGCTGGTCAAAGCAAGGTCTCAGAAGTCAAGCTGCTCGCTTCGAATGGTAGCCCAAGTGAGACAGGACTCCAGGTGAGACAGGACTCTAGGTGAGACAGGACTCCAGATGAGATAACACTCCAGATGAGATAGGACTCCACGTGAGACAAGAGTCCAGGTGAGACAGGACTCAGTCCAGGTGAGACAACATTCCAGATGAGAAGGACTCCAGGTGAGACAGGACTCCAGGTGAGATAACACTCCAGATGCGATAGGACTCCAGGTGAGACAAGACTCCAGGTGAGATAGGACTCCAGGTGAGACAAGACTCCAGGTGAGACAGGATCCAGGTGAGACAAGATTCCAGGTGAAACAGGACACCAGGTGAGATAGGACTCAGTCCAGGTGAGACAGGTCCCAGGCAAAGCACTTCCTAGGAGCCCTGGTCCTCATACACAGCAGATGCTCCAGTTCATCAAAGCCATCTGTTAATTTTTACCATTTCATTTGATCTTTATCTTCTAAGCACCACATTTTAAATTAAAAATCCATCTCCAAATAGCCTAAGGCCAGACACATGAAAATCATCAGCCACAGGGCAACAGAGAATAAGTCAGGCCACCTGTGACTGACATGGCTGCATCTGGATGGAGGGAGGGTGGCCCTTGGGGGCAGCTGGCACCTGGCTCTGATCCCAGGTTCTGCCCCTTACCAGCCAGGTGAGCTCAGCCAGGCTCTGAGGCATAGCCTGGAGTCAGCTTCCTCTTCCACAAAATGAGAATAAAAACACTTACGGTAAGCTTGTGGCGAGGGATCTTTTTAGCAGTAACAACACTCCGCACGTCACAGGAACCATTACGTGTAGCAGAGGAGGGAACGGAGGCTCTGGGGGTTGAAATAACCTTTCCAGGGCACTGCTGCAAGTGGCAGAATAAGGTTCTGTTCCGTGGGCTGGCTCAGAGCTCAACTACTATGCTACCCTGATTCTTTAAACACAAGCAAATACAGACACACACATACCTGCACCCAGAGATATATACACAAACACACACTCATGAATACACAATATGTACCCCCCCACACATACACACCCACATACACAATACATACCTAAACACACACACATACATACACACACGCACGAACACACACACATAATCCCCGCTCCTCCCCTTTAAGTTTGGACCGTGCCTTATCCCTAGATAAAGATGGAATATCTCCAGGAAAGAAAGCTCAAATACAAAGAAAAGAGACTAGTTCTCCATACCACAGCGAGCATTTCTTCTCATAGGCATATGACAAATGGAAGTATATTTTCTCTAAAGCAATTAAATATGTCATTTCATTTAATTGTATAAACTAAATATCTATGTTAGTCTTTCATTCTGACCTCTTTGGAAGCGATGGTCTCCATACATGTATTTTTTTTTTTAAACTTTCCATTATGGACATTTTCAAACAGACACCAAATAGAGAAAACAGTTCAAGAATTCCCACAACCCCATTACATAGTCCAACAGTTGTCAACATTTTGCCAGTTTTGCTCCCTGCCACTACCCCAAATCCTAGAGATCACAGTTCACTTGTAAATACTATGGTATGTATTACTATCCATAAAAACATTTTTTTCAAAAACCAAGATTCATTATCATACCTACCAAAAATACTAATTCCTGATCATCTATGAGTCTATATAAGACTCCCTGAGCCTATACTGTTACTTAACAATAAGATACCAAGTTAACATCCGGTGCCTGATGGAGAACATGTAAGCACTAATTATCATGCTATCTCTCTTTTGTCCTTGTGATCCGTGCCAATTCTTCCTTAGATTGGTGGGAATCTGGAAATTATGCTGTTGAGACCTACAAAAGCATAGCACATGCGGTTTGCTGCCCTTTTGGAAGGAGAGGAAAGATCAGAGGAAAAAGGAAAGTTTTAATCAAAGAGACAAAGTAAATTTTCAGAGTTCAAGAGAATGACATAAAATTTTTGAAAAAATGCCCTCCACATGAATAACAAATGTGTAAAAATAAAACGCACTGGACCCACAAAACAAGATACATAATATCAATTGCAAAAAGAGGATTGGCAAGCATGCGTGGTTATTTTTCCCATTTAAAGGGTGGTGCCTCACAGTTCCTCCTCCTTCCTGAAAGAGCAGGCTGTGGTGGATGGGTAGACGGGGCCAGGAAGTTTGGGCATCTGCAGGGAGGTGGGACACCCCCCGAGCCCCTGTGCGTGCTCTGCTGGCACACCTGGCTTGCAGTCGCTGTGCAGTCAAGGTAAGCGCTTGTCGAATGAACGAGAGAAGGACCAAGCAGACGCCCCCAGGGCCACGCACCCTCCGAGGCTCAGCTGGAACCCATTCCTTGCTCCTGGCCTCCTCCAGCTTCTGATGGTCCCAGGCACTCGCTCCTTGGCTTGTGGCCACATCACTCCATTCTCTGCCTCCATCTGCATCTTCACCTGGCCGTCTTCTCCTTGTGTGCCTCCCTGTTCACATGGTGCTCTCCCCTCTCTGTGTGTCCAAGTCTCCCCTTCTTGTAAGGATGCCTGTCACTGGATTTATGGCCTGTTCTGATCCAGGATGACCTCATCTTAACTTGCTTACATTTGTAGAGGGGACCTAATTCAACCCATAGCAGTAGCCAGACATAGACTTGTGAGCACTGTGGATGGGAACTTTCTAAATGCAGCCACATTCTGCAGGATGGGGATCTCATTCCCTGTTCAGCCCTGCGCCATGTCCCCAGATCCCCTGCCTGGTAGCCCTGCAGGGGCCCCCTCCCCTGGCCAGCCCTTGGCATGACAGGCCAGGATAGCCTCCTGGGCTCAGCTCAGGCTGCTGTGGGGGCTGCGTCTCAACCTGTGGGCTCCCTGCCAAGCCCCCCATCCCAGAGCTGCAACTGCAGAACCCAGTCCTCTGGGGCGAGGGTCACAGGGCAGGGACACTGGGCCTTGCCATCCTGGTTTCCCCAGGACCTGGCACTCATTAGAGAAGCAAAGTTTGCTGAGTGCAGCAGTGAGGGAAAAGCAACTTGCAAATACCACGTGGCTCAGAAGCAGGTTTTGGACTCACTTTCCATTCCTAAATTGCATCTGGGAGGTGGGTGATTTGGGGAAGAAAACACACCCTTTCCTTGTTCTAGAAATAGAAGAGGAAAATGGATGACTAACATGCTTCTCAATTTAAAAAAAACATGGATTTAAAACAAATTTCATAATCCAAGTCCAACCTGACAGCCGACTGAGTATTATTTGAGTTAGCCTATTCTTCAGAACACTTAATTGCTTAACAAGCCTTGAGTCTTAGCTGAGATTTTAAGGCATTTTTAGACAGCACACCACTGGAAATGAGTGTTTTTTGTTTTCGTTTTTGTCTTTTTTTAAAGCAATTAAGTTGCAGAGATTTGAGGGAGATGGAAAGGAACACCACAGAAAGGCGGCGTCTTGCTCCCAGAACAGGTTCTCTGGAATTGCTGTGGAGAAACACGCTCAGGCTTGCTCTCCCCGGGAGGTGGGCCTGGGTGTCTGCTGCATTTCCCCTGTGCGAGGAGAGGAGGCGGCTCACAGGTCACCCTGGCCGGACCACGGGCAGTGGAATGATGCAACTGTTGGGATCGGATCACACACTTGGCACCCATAGAGCCGACGGGCTGGAGCCTGGGCTCCAGGACTCTGGGATTCGGGGATCTTGGGTAGGAGGGAGGCCCAGGGCATCCGTGTCACCTTCCCAGGCTGGAGGTCCCCAAAGCCTCAACATTCCAGGGCTGGAATGGCCCCGCGTTGCAAGGCAGGCTGTTGGTTATGGGATGGTTTGTTCCTTCATCCATCCCTCCCTCCTTCCCAAGGCAGATTGTGTTATATATCCAGAAAAGAGCATTCTTAATCTTCACTCACATTTCTGTGGGTGTGAATCCTTTGCAAACAGGACCTTTTGAAGATGTGATTTTTAGTCAGGCTGTGGCTCAACTGAATCAGGATGGGCCTTAATCCTAGTACTAGAGGATTTATGGAGAACGCCACGGAGAGGAGCCAGAAGCTAGAAGTCCACAGTACCCAGAAGTGAAGGGAGAGGTCATGGCCATGGATGGGAAAGCCAAGGAACCCAAGGATGGCTGGCCAGAAGGCAGCCAACACCAGGAGGAAGAAAGCCTTCTTGTCTCTGAAACTATGATCCAATAAAGTCCTATTGTTAAGCCAACCTACCGTATGGTATTTGTCATAGCAGTCTGGGAATTAAGACCCTCCCTTCTCTCTTTTCTCTCTCTTCCTTCCCTCCCTCCGTTCCTTCCTTTTTCCCTTCTCTCTTTCTCTTCCTTCCTTCCTTCCCTCCCTCCTTCCTTCCTTCCTTTTTCCTCTCTCCCTCCATCATGCACACAGAATCATGTAACAATGCCCATTGGGTTTAGCTTGCCTCCTCACCCGAGTCTATGATAGATGCCTCTTGGTGTGCTGTTTCACCCACCCATGCCAGCAGCCCTCGGGCATGCTACCAGCACTCGGTTTCAGCCTGGTGCGAGGCTCAGGTCTACTGCACAACAGCCCCCTGCTTTAGTGAACTTGCACTGGAGACACAACACAACAAAGCATCCCCCTCAAAGCAACCTTTTAACCTTCTATGCTTGATGGAGTTTTTAGACTCCCTCTAATTTCTCAACGTGCCCGTTCTACTGCAGGTGGAACTGGCGAGCACAACTGCACTGCAGGGCTGACCTTTCCTCACCGTGGACCTGCCCTGGAGGGAGGAGAGCTGGGGTGGGTCACCACCGCAGACCCACATCTCAGCCTGAGCTTGCACCCTAGTATCCCCCGCAGGCCAGGCTCCCGGAGGCCCCACTGCTTCACGGGCAGTCCTCCACCATCTGCCCCACTGCGTGCCGAGCAAGGCCAACTTGGGGCCCAGGCACACGTGGGCAATCACAGATTCCCATCTTCAGGTGGCAGGCCAGAGTGGGGCAGCTGATGTGAGGGTGTGAGTTGACACTTCATTTTCTAAAAACTAAAGGGAGAGCCACACTCCTTGCTCAGTCTTCATCTTTTGATGTCCTACTATTTCTGTCCTACTGAAGGAAAAACAACAACAACAAAGCAACATAGGAGAGGGAATAAAAATTTGGCAGGCCTTAAAACAGACCCTTGTCTTTACAATCCCTTTTTCCTGTCCTGCCCAGCCCGAAGTCTCAGCTTGCTTGTCTGAATTCCGGAGCCCTTCTCCAGGTCATTGGTGTGGTACTATGGGTTCCTGCAAACTGCAATGTTCCTGACTAGCCTGTCAGCTCCTTGGAGGCAGGGCCTGGGTGGTCCCTACCCCATGCCTCCATGGTCCAGCACATGGCATAACTCCTACAAACATTCGTCCAACAAAGGACTCTTAGGACATGTAGAGCCCTTCCGTGGTGATGTGCCAGGGCATCTGGAGGCTGAAGGAGGCTGATCCCAGATCAATCTCTAAAGCACTTGGCCAACACACAAACCAAAGGAAAGGCTGCTCTGCCTTTGTTCCGGTCCTCTCCCCAGTTCTGAGAGCAGAGATGACCCCATTCCCTCTGTCTGCTCTGCACGCTTGAAGCCTCCCCCTGGAATGCTGGGAGCCATGGGAGTGAGGGTGTCACTGAGACTCTGCAGTGACTGCAGCATCACAGGGGAGGGTCTGATGTGTCTCCCCTACAGAGAGGCACCGATGGAATCCAAGCACAAATGCCTGGGCACATTGAGCAGGCTGCAGACAGATGGAAATCCATCCTGGCCATGCGGAGAAGAGCTGATTGTAAGTCGACAGTGGAAGGCACCTGCCTGCATCTGATGCTTATGGCAAAGAACATGCTGAGGAGGGGCAGCTTTCTACAGGTTCAAGCTTGAGCGGGAAGAACTGACCTCAGAAGCTGGCACGGGAATGTGCAGACTCTTTGTGACAACACTGAAGAATGGTCCTCACCCCCCAAATTCCAGTAAGGCAGAGAATTTCGGAGCTAGTAAGCACCAGGAAGATGTTTATCCTAATCACTGGTCTCAACCTTCCCCAAACAAAGGCTCATGTTCTAGCCAAGCCTGAGGATGGGGATTGGCCTGTTTTAGTATCACCTAAGCCTATTTCCTCTGCAGCAGGCCACAGAAGTCCCCAACTGTACTAATTAATTCACTGAAGATCTACTTCTGATGAACCACACACCATGAGGCCCAGGGGCCCAGAAGGAGCGGGAAGACAAGGTTCGAGACAGCAGTCACGTTAATTAAAGAAGACAAGGACAGAACTGGAGGCGCTGGACAGGTGGGAAACAAGAAGCTGATGTGACAGCGAGTGGCTGGGAGGAAAGGACGTGGGGCGTATACAGATGTGCACCACTGGAACCCCAAAAGCTCACAAAAAATCTGCACCCAGTAGGCTCCAAACGTTTGTAGAATTGTTGTTATATAAACAGATTTCCTTCCTGCACCCACACCCTGGAGGGCCCCAGGGTGCTCTTGTCCCTGCTCGTGGTTTTCAAGCCCAGCCATCTGCTGACAGTCCATTTCCAGCCCACAGCTCCTCCCCGAACTCCAGGTACACATCTCCACCTGGACCTGTAAGTGGCATCTTCCATTTAACCCACGCAAACAGAGCTCCTCATCTTCTCTCCATATCTGCTCCCCCTGCGGCGTTCCTGATCTCAGGATGGGGATTCTTCCCAGGGTTTGATAAATGTTGAAGTCATCAATGACCCACTCTTCTCTCATAGCTCACATCTGATCCTTCAGCACATCCTCTCTCCACTCTACTTTCAACTCTTCTTCAGAACCTGACTGCTTAGCATCCGGCACTGCACCCAGCCTCATCTGAATCACTATAAACCATGACGATGGTTTATAGGGTTTTATAGGTGACTACAGGATAAGATGCAATTATTTTCCTGTTTTTTTTTTTTTTTTTTTCCCCATAGCCGTATCCCCACCACGTAGATCAGTACCTGGCCCCTAGTAGACATTCAATGAATATTGGACAAATATATGATCAATTATTACTAAAAAGAGAATTATGAAAGGGTGCAAAGATTGCCAGAGGAATAAATGATCCAAAATAAGATTAAGAAAAGCATTCCATTTACAACAGCATCAAGAAGAATAAAACACTTAGCAATAAATTTAACCAAGCAAATGTAAGACTTGTACACTGAAAACTACAAAACACGGTTGAAAGAAATTAATAAATAAATGGAAAGACATCCCATGTTCATAGATTGGAAGACTTAATATTGTTAAGATGGCAATGCCTCCCATATCGCTGTCTAGAGTCAATGCAATCCCTATCAAAATTCCAACTATTTTTTTCTTGCAGAAATGGACAGTTGATCCTCAAGTTCACATGGAATTTCAAAGGACCAAGAATTGACAAAACAACTTTGAAAAAGAAGAATGAATTTGAAAGAATCATGCTTCCTAACTTCAAAAGTTACTACAAAGCTACAGTAATCAAAATAGTGTGATAGTGCCATAAGTATAAACATATAGCCACTGGAATAAAATCAAGAGTCTAGAAATAAATCCATACATCTATGATCAATCTATTTTTGATAAGTGAGCCAAGACCATTCAACAGGGAAAGGACAGTCTTTTCAATAAACAGTGCTGGAACTACTAGATACTCACAAGCAAAAGAATGAATTTGGACTCTTATCTCATACTATATATAAAAATTCATTCAAAATGGATCAAAGACTTAATTGTCAGAACTAAAACTATAAGAAACTATACAGTTTCTTAAATATGACACCTGTGCCAGTTCGGATGCATTATGGCCCCCAAAATGCAATGGTCTTTGACACAATCCTGTGGGGGCAGTTGTATCAGTGTTGATTAGGTTGGAACCTATTGGTTCAGTGTTTCCATGGAGATGTGACTCGATCAACTGTGAGGGAGATCTTTCGTTGGCTTATTTCCATAGAGGTGTTGCCCCACCCATTCAGGGTGGGTCTTTATTGGATCACTGGAGTACTTTAAAAAGAACCAGACAGGCCCAGACGCAGAGCAGCTGCAGCTAAGAGAGGGCAAAATGCCCCAAGAGCAACACTTTATAGAACGCCATTTTGAAATGCAACCTGGGAGCAAGCAGATGCCAGCCATGTGCCTTCCCAGCTAACAGAGGTTTTCTGGATGCCATTGGCCATCCTCCAGTGAAGGTACCCAATTGTTGATGCCTTACCTTGGATAGTTTATGGCCTTAGACTGTAACTTTGTAACCAAATAAACCCCTTTATAAAAGCCAATCCATTTCTGGTGTTTTGCAAAAGGGCAGCAATAGCAAACCAGAACAACACCAAAAGCATAAGCAGCAAAAGAAAAAATAAATTGGACCTCATAAAAATTAAAAACTTTTGCCTTGATGAAAAGTACGTTTACGGCTTCCCATTCTTTTCTTATTGGTAGCCATATAAGTTTCAAGAATGGAAGTAACAATGGGAAAAAAAAGTTTGCTTCTCTTTGAAAAGTGTGTTCAGTATTTTGGGTTGCCATATCAGTTTATAAATTTGGTGCTCTGCTGATTATACTCTAGAGAAGGAGGTTAACAGAGCCTGAACTTTGCCTTGATATGTAGTGAAAGGTAATCTGCGGAAGAATGCCAGGCAGTAGGGTAAAGTCATTCAATTCTTCCTACTTTGGTTTTATGTGGAGAGGAGGGGAGAATAGTCTTGGGTGTTTGAGAGCCAGAGGGCTTTATCCTGGCAGGTCAGATAAGACTGACTTGTGTATTTTCATATCCATCCTGATTCTAATGGTATGTCTCTAAGTTTATATCACCACAGTATTTACAAAAATATATTTGCATTGAAAATTAAACCCTAAAGGGTTTTTGATGGGAGGGACTGGTCCTCCAGTATCATTGTAATTAAAGCCTATCTAGTCATTGTAAATATTTATCTGTCAAATTTGACAGATTGGGGCGAGCTTGATGTTTTAAATCTTCAGCCCAGTATGAAAATTTCAAAGACTTTTTCACCAAAATTTTTACCGTTTTACTGAAAATATTTAAAATCTGTTTTTACAGTTTTTTTTTTTTTGTTTTTTCTGTAATCTGTGCCATGGTACGTGAAAATCACCAAAAAGCAAGGGAAATTTTGTATTCAGTTCCTTTTTTGGTATAATGTTTAGTTGTATAGATCACTAATTCATGTCCACTGAATATAACCCTGGTTTTGTGATATAACTGCTTGGATTTTATTGGTGACATTATTGGTTGCATTAAATAACTAAATTCCCACTGTGATCATTAATTGAAATTTTGTCTTTAAGCAAAAAGTTATTTGTGAATAGAAGCTTTGTGCTTAGAAAATGTATGGGCATTTATCTGTCAGTATGGGAGGATGCAAACTCTTTGCATCATCAGTGAATTCACTGGATGTGTAATCCTTTGCAAAATGTAAGTATAGGTATTTGATAAAAAAAATTAAAAACTTTTGTGCATCAAAGGACACTATCATGAAAGTGAAAAGACATCCCATAGAATGGGAGAAAATATTTGCAAATCATGTATCTGATAGGGGTCTAGTATCCAGAATATATAAAGAACCCTACAACTCAACAACAAAAGACAAGTAACCCATTTAAAAAACAGGCAAAGGATTTGAATGTCTCTAAAGAAGAAACAAAACTGGCCAACAAGCACATGAAAAGAGGCACAACATCATTAGCTATTTGAATGCAAATCAAAACCACCAGATACCACTTCATATTCACAAGGATGGCTATAATTTAAAAAAAAAATTAACAGAAAATGACAGGTGTTGGTGAGGATGTGGAGAAATTGGAACCCACATTCATTGCTGGTGGGAATGTAAAATGGTACAGCCACTGTGGAAACAGTTTGGTGGTTCCTTAAATATTTAAACATAGAATATGACCCAGAAATTTTGCTCTTATAAACCCCAAAGAACTGAAAACAGTTGTTCAAACAAAAATGTGTACAGGAATCTTGATAGAAGAATCATTTACAATAGCCAAAAGGTAGAAACAACCCAGTGACCATCAACCGGTAAGCAGATAAAAAAAATGTGGCATTATCCATATAATGGAATATTATTCAGGTGTAAAAAAGGAATGAATTTCTGATACATGCAACACCATGAATGGATTTTGAAAACATTATGCTAACTGAAGGAAGCCAGACACAAAAGGCTACACATTGCACAATTCTATTTATGTGAAATGTCAGAATAAACAAGTCCATAGAGACAGAAAGTAGATTAGTGGTTGCCAGGGACTTGGGGGTAGGGGAAATGGGGAGTAACTGCTTAATAGGTTTGGAGTTTTCCTTCGTGGTGATAAAAATGTTCTAGAATTAGATAGTGGTGTTGGAAGCACAACCTTGTGAATGTACTAAAGGCCCTGAGTTGTGTACTTTACACAACGGTTAAAATGGTGAATTTTATGTTATGTGAATTTACCTTCATAAAAAAGAAAAAGAATCACTAGAGACACTATAGTTCAATAAAAGCTTGGAGTTAACAGAAGGACTGACGTAGTGAAGTTGCCACGAAATTCCGCCAGCCACTGACCTTGCTTCTCTGGGTTGCGGACTTGGGATGGCATGTCGAGGATTTCCAAGGTCCATTCCCCTTCAGCCTTCTCTCCCCAGCAGTGGACGGTCATGAATTCCCAGTTTGTAAACCCTTCGTTCGAAGGATCCAGCAATCTGCAATTGGATACAGGGATCAGAACCAGGAGTCCTGAAATGGGGGTGGAGGGGCAGCCAGCCCAAGGATGGCTCTCTTCTGTCCCGACATTCCACCTCAGGGGCCCCAACAATCTGGAGGACACACACCGCAAGGGCAGCAGTTGGGGGTGGGGTGGGGATGGGGCAGAAGGTGCTTGGCCCTCAGCTGACATGAGGGAGAAGGGTGTAGGCAGGAGACTAGAGGTGTGCAAACTCTCCCTCCCAACCCTGAGCTACAACACAGCCTTGCCAGCAGAGTTTCAACTCCATTATCTCACTGGATTTCCCCAGCCTTACACATGCCCAAGATAAAAGAGGAACTTGGTCAATGCCCCCCCGCCTCCATTTATAGATTGTAGGTTACATGGCTTGCTGCAGGTACAAGCCAGTGATCAGCTGAGCTGGGACTCAGCTGGGAGCATTCTGACTCTTTGCCCTGTGCAGTTTGTGTGTCAACCTGGGTAGGTTATGGTGTCCAGTTTTTCGTCAAGCAGGCACTGGCCTGATTGTTATTATGAGGGTATTTCATCAGAGGGATTTAAATCACCAGTCAGTTGACTGCATCTATGGCTGATTGCATCTATAATCAACAAAGGAAATTGCATTCAGCAATGAGAGGAGTCTCCTTGTCCAGTTAGTTGGAAGCCTTAAAGTGAGAACTGAGGATTTCAGCAGTCAGAAAGAATTGCCATCTCTACTTCGGCCAGCCAGCTTCTCCTGGGGAATTCAACATCACCTTCATCAGCATTTCCAACTTGTGGCTTTTCCTGTGCCCTGGGGAATTCAGTGTCACCTTCATCGAGTTTCTAAACATTCAGCCTTCCCTAAGGAATTTGAACTTGCCAATCCTCTTGGTTGTGTGAGCCACTTTCTACGCTAAATCTCTCAATATTTATGTCTATCTATCTATGTATCTATCTATCTATCTACATATCCATCCATCCATCTATCCATCCACCCATCCACCCATCCATCCATCCATCCATCCACCCATCCATCCATCCATCCATCCATCCATCCATCCTGTTGGTTCTGTTTCTCTGGAGAACCCTGACTAACACATTCTCGGTGGCTCTTCCATCACCAGTCGAGTGCCCTCTATCCTGCCACATGCCTATGGAAGGTGTCTGGTCCCTTTCCACCCCAGGAACAATCTTATGGAGCCCATGACCCCGAAGCCTGGGTACCCAAAAGCACAAAGCAGCTGGGTTACATGTTCTTCTACTTAAACCCAAACGGAGTTCCCAAAGGAAGCCTTTAAAATGCTTGTGTGTGGGATGAATGAAACTTTCGCATCTGTCTTAGGGCCAGCTCTTGTGCACTGTTCTCCAAAAGGTACAATGAAAGAAAAATGAACAATTACTCAGATTTGCGGGAAGTCTTGTCCCCTAATCTCTGGGGCTAACAGGTTTCAACAGTTGTGTCTGGGGACAGAAGCCAGAGCTGATGGAGGACTTGGCTGTTTTCCAGACTGGTGGAGGCCCCCGTGTCTTGGAGGAGGTACCCTTGGGTGTGGTGGTAGGTGGGTGGATGGGGAGAAGAGAGAGCCTCTCTCTCCCCTCAAGAAAGCCCCCCTTGCAGGTTCCGTTGAAGCTCCCTTTGTCCTTCTAGACTGGAAGGTCCTTCCTGAGTCTACCCACAAGTCCTGGGACTTCAGCCTCATCTCATTTTCTCATGTTTGATTAGTGGCAGAAACAGGAAGCAAGTAATCCACACTCTCTCTCTTCTGATACCCAGGCCCAACTCAATCTTCTCTCCTTAGAAGAAAGAATTCCAGGTTCTTCACCCTTCCCCCTCCTTCAAAGTCAAACTTTCCAACTCTATTTTGGAATAAAAAATTTTAAATGTAGGGGCTCTTGGTTGTTCATCAGAAATTAAAATACATAAGCTTCGCATGATAGATGATTAAATTTCTGATTAGGAAGTCTCTGAACATTTGATGTATACAAATGTTTATCATGGGAACATCTTTTGCATGGAGATAGTGGGACAAAAAAAAAGAAAAGAAAAGAAACAAAACGCCCAATACTTTCTTTTAAGAAACAGTCAAGATCCAGATTGATTTACACACACAATGCCAAACCAAACCCAACACACTGGGGCGAGAACAAGGACAAACTGTCTTTTAAATGCTGAGTACTTAAGGATTGTCAAGTTATCCTTGGTGAAAAAACTTGGCAACCTGAAAATGCTGCAGAATGGAGTAAGATGGGAAAAATAAAGGAGGTAATAGATACTAAAAACACAAATGCCAGGTACTATCACAAAATCTGCCTTGGAAAGAACAAATTCCCAAGATTCAGGTGACTGCCTAGAGGCGTTGGGGTACTTCTCCAAGTTCTTGATGGCTCGGGTAAGGCACCCTCTGGCAAAAGGGGGGCTCCAGGTAAACCCGGAGTGGCCTGCTCTGATCCCTGCCATCACAAGGGGCTCAGACACTGGGCTGGGATGAAAGGATGGAAGTTAGAAAGGAAGGAAAACAAAGAGGAGTGACAGGGGGAGGGGTGAGCTGGGAAGGGGCTGCTGTGTGCTTGTTGGTCAGGGGGACAGACGTAAGCAGGCTGGGAAGGACAGATGGCCGCTTGCATCAAGGAACTGTACCATGCATTTCCATTTATACTATCACATTCAATTCTTACAATGCTCCTAATTTTTACATATGAGTAAACAGACATTTCTAGAGGTGAGGAACAGAGAGGCGAAGTCACTGTCTCCTGGGCCATCTGGGAGTGAAGGGGCTGGAGACGAGCTCACGTCTCTTGGCTCCAAAGCCCACATTCTTTCTGGTCACTGCCGACCAGCCTCCCCACCTCACTGCAGGCTCGCAGTCAGCTCGGGCACCACGTGCCTCCTGGCTCCTTCTCTTGCTTCTGAGTTAGGACCACTTGAGGTGTCCAGCCTGGAGTTGATGGGTGACCCCAGGAGGTGACCAGGGAACCAGGACTGGCCCTGGCTGGGAGATGACAGGGGCTGTGGGGCATACGGGAGCCAACCACCCATCCACTCAGCTCTTGCTCAGGTAGGCCCAGCATTGGGAGATCTTCTGATTTTTCAAGAAATGAGAAAAATTTGGACATGTAGACACAATCTCTAAAAATTTCAATTTTTAGAAAAGCCTGGTTGCGAAACAGTCGCAATCTGTGGCTTGTGTTGAAGGCCTCAGATGCTCTGTCCATGATGGTCTCCTCCGGGCTGAGGCAGACGCACAGCTGGGACCACCCCCAGGAGAGAGTGGGTGCCCCCAGCGGTGTTTCTGAGGCACCTGGTGGGGGTTGAGCTTGGCGGCTAGGCCCTTGGAAGTAGCGGGGCCAAGTCACAGGGTTGATTCCCAGGTGGCCTGAGGACAACCACAGGGTCATGGCCTGCTGCCCTAGCCCCTGCCTACAGACAAAAGCGTGCACCTGCCAGGTCAGTCTCTCCATCTCACTGGAGGAGTAAGACTCGGGCAACTCCTGCCTGGCTCTGTTCCGGCACTTTTCACTCCACTCCCCTGATCGTGAATTGCTACAGCTCCCTGGAGCCCAAATACAGGTCACAGCCTTGGGGTGGTGTGCTGGTTTGGATGTATTATGTCCCCCCAAACGCCATTATCTTTGACTCAGTCTTGTGTGGGCAGGAAACGTATTGCTGTTAATTGGGTTGGAGAGTTTTGATTGGATGTTTCCATGGAGATGTGATCACTCAACTGTGGGCGAGATCTTTAATTGGATAAATTCCATGGAGGTGTGGCCCTGCCCATTCAGTGTGGGTCTTGATTAGTTTACCGGAGCACTATATAAACTCAGATAGAAGGAGGGAGCTTGCTACAGCCAAGAGGGAGACTCTGAAGAACGCACAGAAGCTGAGAAAGGAGCTGCAGTTCACAGAGATATTTTGGAGACGGCCTTTGAAAGCAGACTTTTGCTCTGGAGAAGCTAAGAGAGGACAAACACCCCAAGAGCAACTGACAGTAACATTTTGGAGTGAAGCTAAAGCCTAGAGAACAAAGTTCTGGAAGAAAGCCATTTTGAAAGCAGAACTCTGGAGCAGACGCCAGCCACGTGCCTTCCCAGCTGACAGAGGTTTTCCGGACACCATTGGCCATCCTCCAGCACCTGATTGTTGATGCTTTACCTTGGACACTTTATGGCCTTAAGACTGTAACTGTGTAACCAAAGAAACCCCCTTTATATAAGCCAATCCATTTCTGGTGTTTCGCAAAAGGGCAGCATTAGCAAACTAGAACAGCTGGTGAGTCAAATGAGCCAGACGGGCCCAGGGTGGGAAGCAGGGGTGCTGCAGGCCTGGTCCCAGGGTGCTTCCTGCTGGGGATAGGGACCCAGGGTTGCCAGTTCTTCCAGTTTAAGAAAAGCTGAAAATGCTGATTTGTCTGGTAAACCATTTTTCTCCCCCACCTCTTAGCTAGAAGGAGAAGCAGGCCCCCAGATCTTCCCCACTCTCCCTGCCACCCACCTGCCTTTCCTGGAGCTCCCATAAATCATTCTAATTCCTTGCAAGTCATGGCCATGTGGCAAAGCAGTGCCTCTTGTTTCTAAGTTGGTTGAAGAAACACGTCCCTGGCCTTCCATGTAACCCTGCATGAAGCTTTGGCACCCAGGGTCTGTTTCTGAGGGCTTTGGCTAAATGCGGGGGCATTTCGAGCACCTAGGCATGAAGGCCACAAGGGGCAGCCTCCGAGCGCCCCTTTCCCATCCTGACCCCCACAGGTGCCTTCCTAGAGCAGAGCCTCACCCATTACAGGCTCCAAGCACAGTGAACTACAGGGAGAAGCTCCAAGAGAAAATAATGCTGCTCACGATAAACACCCTCACTTAAAATTTTAAATGGGTCTGACTAAACATGATCTTACATGCACACATAAAAGCAATGAAGTCAAGGCAGAATTCCATAAATCTTGCCACTCAGCCACAAACGGAAAGAGAAAAACAAGCACCAGCCTTGCTTCTGCCCGAAAGCAAAATTTTTCCAAGTTAAAAATGGACCCGAACATTTTGAAGGCAAGGTTTCGGGGAGCTGTTTCACAGGCCAGGGGGATTTTATGGGAATGTCTCTAGAAGGAAGCTGCTGGCAAAACCAGCATGGTCCCTGATGTGCCAGGGATCACATGGGATGGTCCTGGGGTGCTTGGTGGGGTCGTCATGATCTCAGCAGGATGGGGTCCCCCCTGTGGAACCCCAGCTCCATCCTGCCACGCAGCCTGGCCTTACCTCTTGGCCAGAAGCTGCGACTTGGTTCCGGCGGGAGAGATGAGGTTGATCTGCAGGTCCCCCCGACGCGGGTGGGTGACGGAGACGCGGGCCACCACGTGCTCCAGGTAGACCACGCGTTGGTCCGAGTGGTCTGCACAGGCGCTGGTCAGGGTGGTCGTGCGGAGCGTCTGCACCACGGGGATGCTCCTGGGGAGGGAGAGCAGAACACCTGGCACCTGGACCACCACGTCCTCGCCTTCCTCTGGGAACCCCTGAGCGAGCAGCAGGGCCCCCACTATGTCTCACTCGGGGAAGCTCCCAGTTGAGTCATCTCACCTATCCAGCAGCCATTTGTGGTTCTAGAATTTGTTCAGAGAGATGTCAAGATTGGGTTCTGTGTCAAGTTGGGCTCACGTACCCATGAACCAGACCCCCCTCATGGGGACAAGGCATATGCATATGACCTCAGAGCTGCCTTGCTCCAAGTAGTATTTGGCCAGCCCATTTCCTCAATGACCTGGGGATTCCAAAACCTTAATATTTCACTACTTTACTTCAAGGACTGGCTTTGAAAATATATGTCACAATGCTGCACAGTAATAACAACCATTTCCAGAGTTCTGACTATATGCCAGACACCAGTCTAAGAATCAAACAATGATTAAACCATTTCATGCTGAGAGAGGTCAAATAACATGCCTGTGATGGTTTGGAGCTGTGTACCCCAAAAAACATGTTCTTAAACCTAATCCATTTCTCTGGGTGGAAATTCATTGTAAGTAGGTCCTTTTGATGAGGTTACTTCAGTTAAAGTGTGGCCCACCTCAACTAGGATGGGTCTTAATCCTACTACTGGAGTCCTTTATAAGCAAATGAAATTCAGACAGAGAGTGAGAAAGGCAGAGAAGGAGCAGCCGGAAGCTGAACATCAACGGAACCCGGAAGAGAAGGGACAGGCCAGGAGAGGCTGCCATGTGCATCGCCGTGTGACAGTGCCTTGAGAAGTCAAGGACCAAGGATCACCAGCATCCAGCCCCACAGTGCCACAGTCTTCCAGGAGAAAGCATTGTCTTGATGAGGCCTTGACTTTGGATGTCCCCCAGCCTCAAACCCATGAGCTAATAAATCCCTGTCCTTTAAGCCAACCCACTGCATGGAATTTGCTTGAGCAGCCCAGGAAACTAAAACCATGGCCCACATCATCCAGCTAATGAACGGGAAAGCTGGGACTTCGGGAGCGGCACATTAGCTCCAGAGTATGCTACGTCAGCCTCCATGCCATGCTGCCTCGTGAGAAAGTACCCAACACACTGCCATTCGAGACACCAGGATACAGGAGACAGGCAAAGGGCACGGGTCTGAATCTCCCCTTTTGTGCCGAGCACACTGACAGAAGGCGTAGTAATCAGACCACAGTCCTGGAGAATCAGCAGGAGCTAATACACCCTGACTTTCTTGGAAAAAGACACACGTCCCCTCCCTCCCCTGCCCTGGGATGGAAATCAATGGGGACTCTTTCCAAATCCAGTGCAGTTTTAACACATGGAGGTGAAACTGAGGACAAGCACAAAACCCCAATCATTGGAGTCATTTACTCCAGAATTTTCTAACACGCTCCCCAGACAAAAGAGACACGGACTCTACCAAAATGCTACTCCTGAATCTGTGCTGAGCTGTCGTTGCTTACATCTCCAGGAACCCCAGCCCGCTCCCCCTCACTGTGATTTGCAGACTGAAGAAAGATTGCATTCTTTGGCGCAGACATGACCGCCACCCACCAGCATATTAATAATTCCCTGCCACATGGCTTGTGCTCCATTTATGCCGGGAAGCGCTTTTCCCATTACGCCCTGACTTTCTTCTTGGGAGGCACGGAGCGTCTGCTCGGTCTCCCAGGCATTGCATTGCTGGGCTTTACTGGGCCTGAGTCACAAAACACAATCAAAACAGTTATACACAGTGATGTCATTTCCACAAGGACTCTGTAAATATTTGAAAACATGATTTGCATGCACCACAAATTGATTCAGAGATGCTGACTTCTCTCCCTGCCTCCTCCCGAATTTTACCGTCTGTGTTTGCATGGCCCAGCCGTGGCAAATGCAGGGCAGGGTGGAAAGCTCTGGAGAGTTCAGTCCCGGCCTCTGTGGGCCCCTGTGGCTCTCTGGTAAAGTGCTCCCGCAACCCCCTACTCAGAGAAGGAAAAGTGTGTGTACTGGGGGTGGGAAGGGGAGATCAACAAGGCTCGGTGTGAAGACAGGGAAACATATAAGCAGACAGACTCAACTAATAATGCTTCCTGGGCCCTGGAAACGTGGCTCTGAGGGGACCCCAGACCCAGGAATAACTCCCCACTCAAATACGTAATGCTTGCCCAGGGTAGAACAGCAAGATGAAGCAGAGACAAGCAAAGCCATAACCATGTTTTACCAACTGGCTCCCCCGGCCCCATTTGTTAATTGGGGGAGGGGGAGTGGACAATCACTTTGCTATAAGAATAGACCTAAATCCCAGAGAGGAGACAACCCTCCTAAAAACTCGTGGGTTGTAAGACAACAGGAAAAATCAAACTTACCCCAAACCCACTTGCCCCACCCTACTGTGTCTTGACCTAAAGGAAAAAACCTGAGGACAGACAAGCGTTGAAGTGAGCATTAAGGTCTCCTGTTCTGGACATTTTTACTTCTGCTAAGAGGTCTCTGTTGCTTGCAGGAGAGAAAGGCTGGCCTGGGTCTAACCCCTGAGGGTGGCTGGCCCCCAGGGCTCCTTCAGGGTCACCAGCTTGGTGCGACAGTCAAAGCCCAAACATTCCCCTCACCCATTCCCCTGCTTCGGAGAACCAAGTTAAATGTAACAGTTCATGTTTACGTGAAATCTCACGGGTTAGTGGCCACTGAGCATCTGGCTTCTGGAAGTTCTAGGGTAGAAGGGGAAGCTTGGGGAAGCCCCTGCACGGTGGGGGGGTAGCACCCTCCCGATAGACTGTTACAATGGCTCTGTGTCCCCAAAAAGATAAGCCGAAGTCCTGCTCCCCAATACTGCAGCATGACCTTACTTGGGAATGGGGTTCGTTACAGATGGAATTAGGCAAATTAAGATGCGGTCACACTGGAGTAAGGTGGGCCCTGAATCCAAGAGGGTTCATGTCCTTATGAGAAGAGGAAATCTGGACACAGACAGACAGAAGGGAGGACACCATGGGCTACCAACAGACAAGTAGAAGCCAGAAGAGACATGGAGCAGATGCTTGCCTGGAGCCTTCTGAGAGACCATGGTCCTGCCAACGCCTCAATTTCAGACCTCTAGCCCCCAGCACTGGGAGACAATACATTCTGTTGTTTATAAGCCCCCTCACCCCACACTGCCCCAGTCGGTGGGACTTTGCTATGGCAGCCCCAGAATACCAAGAGATGTGCCCTTAGCTCTCCACACACATTTTATTTCTGGTGATCCCGCTGAAACTCATACCCAAAAGTCCAAACCAGGGACTTTTTAATTTCCTTTAAAAAAAAGAGAGAGAGAGAGAGAGAGAGGCCTTCAAGTGTTTTATGATAGCTGAGCTTATTTTTTTCTATATTTCAGATAGAAACTCCTACTAGAGCTGGTGAAGCCAGATATGTATCAAAAGCCATCACTTTTTCAAGACTCACTGAACTCCAAGACAGAAAGTGAATGGAAAAATGGAAGTTATTCCCCACCCTACAGTTATTTCGAAGATAACACAGAAAATGCCAGCCAACTACAAACTAATTCATTTTTTTAGGTTAAACAACATGCAGGATTATTTTTGTCATGCAAATACAGTTAAGTTGTACTTGAATCATGAAAACTGATTTAAAAGATCGTTAACTTTCCAAGGCAACTGAAAATGCTCTTCTGCTATACAATTCCAAAACTGTTGTCTATGTAAACATAAAACCATTCTCTGAGGATTCTAAAGGAAACCAAGAAGTTAAATGAACCCATCAAGACCAGCCTCCAGACTGGTGCAAGGTTTAAGCTACTGAAACTGCCCTACTTTTCAAAGATCTCTGATGATAGAGAAATGTCACTTCCTGTTGAGTGACATTTCAGATTTAATTACTCTGATACTGGAGATGTCCTCATTTCATCCTACAAACTCTTGCATGGCTTCTTTCTCCTGAGGAAGTAGAGGGTCACCAACCAGCAGCCTTAATACCTCAAGACCACTAATATATGGTCCTTGATTTTTCTCCAGGGCAATAATACCATCTGATACCTTGTAAAGAAGATGCAGAAATTCCTCGTTTGCTCAATTCGAGGCACTCGACCAATCACAATGCTTAGAATCTTATGATATCAGAGGAACACACAGAGCCAAAGAGCACTATTTTCAAGTTAACCAAATGGCTGGGAAGAGTGGGAGAGAGTGGCCACGGGTTGAACCCCTCCACCTTTTGAGGGCCTCCAGCTTCCCACTTGTCTTTTTGCTCCAGATGGGAGCAAAAAATCTGTATCTCTTGCTTCCACCTTGACTATCTTTCTCCGACTCAGCCTTTGAGGACAGATTTTGTGCAACCATGTCCATCCAGGGCACTGCTATCAAGCTACCGGGCTGGGGGCAAGAGCCCTGCCTGAAGGGGCTCGTTTATACGCATCTAAGATCAGGCTGAGTGGGGAGGTCCACTGGAGGTTCCCAGAATCAGACAGCAGCAGTGTCCATCCCTCGGTCATGTTTGGCATCCAACCAGAGGGAGAAGAGGCTTCTGTAAAGAAAGATTCTTAAAGAGAAGATCAACCAGGAAACCCATTCACCAACCTCCTAAGGGTGCAGTGGAGAGGGGTGAATTGGGACAGACACTACTAACTGTAAGAAAGCAACTGTCTGTTGGAGGGCACAGAAGGTTCTGTATAATGTTAGAAAGAAGCTTCTGAGCCACTTCTCAGATGTTAAGTTTCAGGATGAAAATCCTGCCTGGGATAGTCATCTGTGACTGATGTAGACATTATTTCTTAAATCTTTATACCTTTTTATTCATATAAGTTTAGATTAAGAATTTTCCTTGGATGAAATTCAACTTTAGGTCAACAAACTATAGCACATCATTTTTTCTTTTAAAAAAAATGAGGCTTATCTAATACATTAATTTAGACAACACCACCCAAGATTCATCAGACTATAAGGTGTTTAATATAAAATGTTTAAATTTATAGCATCCATTTTTCTTCTATGTTAATTGAGGGGGCTGAAGTAGCTGAATTTAAACATTCCTTCTGATTCTAACATTAGAAAAATCAGTTTGATGTGGGGGGAGGGGATAAAAAAGACAATAAAATATATTATTCAAATTCAAATTCTAATTTTAGAAGTAAGCAGCCTTTACAATTTGGGGGGAACAGGTGTACATGAAAAAATAAGCCAGAGATGATGGAAAAGTTTTGGTAATGGATGGTGGTGACAGTGGCACAACACTGTGAACGTGATTAAACCACTGAATTATATATTTGAAAGTGGTTAAAATGGGAAATTTTAGGTTGTAAATATGTTACAACCAAACTTTTATATATAGAAAAAAGTCAGCTACAAAGGGAAAGGTCAGGAGGAAAACAGACAGGTTATTAGAGCTAACCAGTGTCTGCAAGGGATATCAGGAAGCAGGACAAATGTCCACAGGTAACATGTGATTACCTCCAGGGCAGGCCTGTACAGCACCCCACAGGTTTTCTTAGGACACCCAGCCATGCCCTATATAGTAATGACATGACAGAAGAAGCCTGACGCAAGGGCCTCTTGTGACACCCAGGTATGGACAGGGCTTAGATGCCCTGGAGGGCAGTACTGGGTGGGCATCAGTAAGGGGGTGGTAGAAGAGGGAGGGAAATTGCACAGTGAAGGGAGAGGCCAAAGGAAAGAGGGGTTTTAGCTGTCTAAAGAGAGGTCAAATCAGGCTGTGGGCTAGACCACAGTGGGGTGCTGGCATCCTGGTGAGCTGGGACCCATCCTCACAGGTGTTGCCTCGGGATGCTGGAGGTGTGTGGCTTTGCCACTCACCTAGCTAAGGTGGCTGCAGATGAGATGTGGGGCCTGGCCAGGCGCTGGGAGTGATCAAGGTGCCTTTCTGCCACAGGGTAATGTGCCCACGAGCTGGGACAGAGGAAGAAGAAAGGCCTTTTGGGGGACAAGGAGGTCCCTTGACTAGGATCAGAAGAGCCTGAGCTCCTAGGATGAGCTCTTTCCTAGGGGGACGGTGAACACCGGAGAGAAGGCCTGGGGTTGATATTCAGCCCCCTGCATCCCAATGGCGTGACGTGGGCCAGAGCCTTAACTTCTTTGTGCCTCAGTTTCTGCATCTATAAAATGGGGATAAAAAAATAGTAGCCAAACCCTCACACCCTTATAAATTTTGAATGAGAAAGTGAGTTAATGCATCTTTAGGCTTAGCAGAATGACTAATAACCATTATCCATTACCTATGACAACCCGACCACATGTATTTATAAGAACAGTTTTTAGAAAACACTGACCATCCCTTGCAGCCTGGTTTACTGAAACCCCAGAATGTGGCTAATCCAGAGTTAATTTTTATTCTTCAACATCTATAAATAGATCATCAGCTCTTCAGATAATCCTTTTTATTTTTTTTAATTTTTATTTTTAATTTTTTTTTGCTTTCATTCAAATGATATTTACTGAGGCTCAACTGCATTTCAGGCATTGAAAAAGAGAATTCCCATCCCCCCACAGAATAGATACCCTTAATATTCAAAAGCAGCACACTGGTTTTTAGGACTGAAGTACTGCTTTTTGTGTTTTATTTGTTTGTTTCTTGAGTGCTTTAACTACAGGACAGGCCAAACTAAACTGTAAACTCTGTCTGAAATGGGACCCTTCCAAACCAGCTAAGATATAAAATGTGTGTAGACAAGTTCTTGTTGCTTTATATTGGTTTAAAAGACTATTTTTTGTTGCTGTTCTCTTTCCAGTGTCAAATAGGGAGTCACAGTAGCCTGAATTTTTAAAGAAGCAAGGGAAGTAATGACAGAAAAAATCCTCAGGGTCAAATATGATCTTTAATAGCTGGGCCTCTTTCCATTCATAGAGATTACAATAAGATTGATTTTTAGTTTCACCTGAAGAAAACCTATAAAAGCATTAATTTTATCCTTCTCTATCTAATACACACAGATTTTTAAATCATATTGCCCAAGCAGCTATCACTGGCAATGAGCCTACTTACCTTCCTTTATTTGAAGGAAGGTTCTAAATCGATTAAAGCCATTTGTGCCTAGAAGTAGGTATGAAGGTATCTGATCTTCTATGTTTATCTGAATATGACAGCAGAGAGCCTGGGTCCACTCATATTTCAGTCCAGTACTATCTCAAAGGACTCTTAACAAGACATTGTCTTTCACAAAAGACCTGCCATAAAATTCAGTGGCTTTTCTCCTCTGCCCTTGTGTTAGATTCTGCATTTATGGGAAACTGACTAAGCCAAGCCCAGACCCATGGGCTCCCAGAGAGATGGGGGAGACCTGATGCTTCCATCTGGGGGGCTCCGTCTGTTTGGGGGTAAGAGGAGAGGGAGCTTGTAAGGAGACTGCTTGGCCAGATCCAGGAGCTCCACGGAGGGGAAGGGCCTGGCACCACTCGGGCTTCACTGGCTCCCATCTCCACCCCTGCAGTCCTCTCTCCCAGCCTCTCCTGGTGGGCTCCCTGACCTTCTTGATTTCATCCGGAGAAGGCTTTTTTTTCCTAGCAAGAGGGGGATGCTGACAGAGACAAGTTCAACTCCCAAATCCCCAAGTCTCTAGATGTAGTGTCCAGACTAGAAAAGGCACCACGTCGCTGCCCCTTTCAGCTGGTCCTTTAGGTCATGCCGGGCATGGCCTCTCTCCAAATGAAACAAAATAAACGGCAGCTTTCTCCCACTGGGCTGCTTCTCCGACACCTGTACTGGCGGATCTGCTTCTCTCTTGTGCAGCCCTCATCTTGCTAACTGGTGGCCTGGCCGCCCCTTTTGGCCCGAGAGGGACTTGAGGGCAGGTGGGGGTGAGAGGCACCTGCTGAGGCAGCGTGGTACATGCCAGCTCACCACACGCACAGCTGGACGCCGCAGCTGTACAGTCATCCGGGATGTGGCAGACACAAGGCTAGTGTCTGAACACAGGCTATGGGCTGTGGGAAGGAATCACAGGAAGGGGAACCCACGGACTCCCCAGGTCCTTGCTAGTGAGGGCCTGCCTCCTTGAACACTTCCACATCCCAGAAGTGGACGTCTGGATCAGGGCTCAGGAGTGGCAGCGGGCTAGAGAGGAGTGTCTGCTCTTGGCTCCTGCCTCTGCACCTGGGCACACAGCCCGTGCCTCACACGCCCTCCAGGAGCCTCCTGGAGAAATGCAGATGTGTCCACAGTCCCTCCTGGGACCCTGCACTTCATGTTCAAGGGGCAGAGTTCCCCGACCCTCGGTCACAGCAGGTGACCCTTCTATGTAAGAGGAAAGGCAGGTAGGACATCACCCACAGTGCCCAGGGGACACACGGGAGGCCCACAGGTTCTCTCGCTCTCTCCTTTTGCCCTTCATGGGAAGCAGCTAGAGCCAGATCAGGGACATTCGAAAAATCCATGAGAGGGAGAACCAGACTGAGGCTGAGAGAGGGGACAGGTGGATGGAGAAATGTATGTGGCGAGGGAACAGCTAGAAGGAGGGAGGAGTTGGGAATGGGTGAGACGCTTCCTTTTCATTTTTAGGCCAGCTGATCCCAGCAGTTTGTACAACAGAGCTTTGGTGAAGGAAACTGGCCATAAGCACAAGGGGTAGTAGGCTCAGTGGCCCTGGTTCAAATGACTGCTGACATGCAGGTGGGTCTCTGCAGCAGAGCCGGCTGGCGCTCTCTGCCAGGAAATAAAGCCCAGCTACAAAGGATGAGCTTGCCTTCCACCTGGGACCGTTTCTCGATCTGCAAGCCCTTATGTCCTTGGGAACTGCTGGGCTACGGAGTTGAGCAAGTGGTTCGGGACAATAGGTTGACTGAGTATTACAGAAAGGGTCTGAAACGGCTAAATGTAAAGATAATTTTTCTTAACCAACAGCAGTCTCTTGCCCTCTATTGGAATGTGCAGAGTCCTTGCTTTCCTCAAAAGACAAAAACAACGTCACACTGTATGTTATGGTGAACAATGTCACACTGTATGTTACAGCTGGTTCCCTCAACTTGTGCTGCCTAGACTTGGTGTGCTTTCACTTAAACAACAAAATAAAATAACAATAAAACAACCGTTCTCCACCTATGCACCATTCAACCATCTTCAAACTACTTCTAACAGGAGAAGGTAGCATTCAGGAGTCACCCCAACGGGGAGGCTGTGGAAGGAAGGGCTGCTGGACCTGGGCACTCTCTGGTTGGAAACCGACCTCGCGGAGCCCGGCACCTTCCTGGTTTTTGATTATCCATCTTTCAGGCATTTTCCAACAAACAAAGCACCGAAAAGCAAAAGGCCTCCTTTATCTCATAGAATCTCCCACTTCCTTTTGAATTTGATGTTCCAATACATCAAGATTGAGCCCTGCCTGCTGGGCCCCAGGCCTTAGCCTGCTTACACAGCTATCAGTCTTAGCAATTGACTGAAGGATGAAAATGTAATTTCCAAAAGATCCTTCAGGGGCTCTTCATCCAACAACTCAGCCAACAAGTATTTTCTTAATTCCTGTCTATGCCAGGCATCAGCTGGCAGCACTTACCTCACAATTTTATGGCAAAAGAAGATATTCCTCATTCACATCCAAAGAAGAGGCAATCTAAAAGACAGTAATCTCTATTCGTTGACAAATTGAAATATTGCTTTTAATTATCTTGTTTCTTTCTCAAACGCACATTTTCCAAAGGTAATAAATAGTTACAGCTAGACATACGTTTCATTCTTTGGCAAATAATCAGACCTAAGGAAATACCATTCTCCTTCTTAAATAGGAGAGCTACAAACAATCAGATTTCCTCTCCGAAGGAGGTAGGGTTGTAGCTACCTGATTTACTTTACAGCAGTTTTTTTCCTAAATAAATATTTCAATGAAAAAACAGAACTAATTTAGAAAAGTTTAGTTCAGAGTGTGATGTTTAGAGTATCCTAACTAAAGAATAAAGATGAATCCAGTGTCTGACAGCACAATGCTCAGAGCTTGTTAAAAAATTCCCAGATGAATGGATAAACAAACGGTGGCACATCCATATGAGGGGATATTATTCAAGCGATAAAAAGAAATGAGCTTTCAAGCCATGAAGAGACATGGAGGAACCTGAGACGCATATTGCTAAGTGAAAGAAGCCAGTGTGAGAAGGTTACATACTGTATGACCCCAACTAAATGTCATGGTGGAAAAGGCAAAACCATAGAGACAGCAAAAAGCGGATGGTTGCCATGGGTTGGGGGAATGGGGTAGAAAGAAGGGATAAACAGGAGAAGCCCAAGACACTTTTAGAGCAGTGAAAGGATTCTGTAACATACCGTAATGGCGGGTATCTGACATTATGCACTTGTCAAAACCCACAGAACTGTATACACAAAGAGGGACCCCAAATGTAAACTATGGACTTCAGATAATTATAACGTATCCCATTGGTTCATCGATTGTAACACACATACCACACTAATGCAAGATGATAATAAAAGGGAAACCCGTGGCGGGGGGTGGTGGGGGGCATCTATGGGAACTTTCAGTACAATTTTTCGGTAACCTAAAACAGCTCTAAAAATAAATTTTATTAAAAAAATAAAAAATCCCAGATGCTTAACCTTTGAAGGTGGTAAGATGCCAGATAAAAGAGAACCAGAGCAGGTAGACTGGGGCTGGGGTTACTTCTCCACCCTCGGGTGAGTGAAGTCAGAAGACAACGAAGGCTGCCCCTCTTTACACCCCACTGGGCAAGGTGGATGCCTGCCATGGTTGGCCAGGTGAATTACTCCAAATACAAGGGATTCGGGCTAAGCATCTGACTTCCCATTACGGAGCAACTGGTAACAAAAGGGGAAGAGGCTTCACGGTGGTCATGGGTTAAGAAGCTATTCCTTTCCTGGCTGCATAATCCACAAGAGAACATGCAGACACATACATGCATGCACTGTCATGTGTATGTTCCTGCATGTTCCCACACACGTGTACAGGAGTGCATGTTTAATCCTGCTCCCCCATACAGGTGTGTCTGAAAAGTACCTGGGAGCTGGAGCACAGCCTCACCTGGGCCTCTTGTCCGAGGCGGCGACACACATGTGCTGGGAAGGCACGGCTTTCCACTTCTTCGCCTCCAGAACCAGAGCTTCTGCATCCACCAAACCAAATCCATACAGATGGCTAACTGAAAAGACAGAAGCGTCAGAGCTGGGCTCTCCTCAGCTCTTTCCAGGAAGGATACATGTTTTGCACTCTGCTTCGCGCCCACACTGGACACCCTATCCATGGAAGGCTGGGTCCTGGGCCAGACTATCTGCGTCACCCCAAGGGCTGAGATGGCCCTGGACTGTCTACTGAGAGAGCCCCACAGCGGGGCTGGCTCCCCTGGTGGCTGCTTGAGGGTCCAAGCTGCTTTACTCTTTATCTGCAATAAACCCCTTCAGCTTAGGAATGAGGACCAGAAAACATGTCTTCTTTTGGTACAGCTTAGGAGATGGGTCAAGAGAACCTAGTACTTTCCTTTTTCAAGATGAAGACAGATTTCTTTACATTAGAGGGACTTGTCAGCATCTATGAACCCTAAATCTTAAACCAGAATAGAGAAACAAAATCCAAGAGGTCCTGGTCCATGGGCCACCATGTGCAACAAAAGCAATAAAACAAGGCCATGCTCATTTTTTTTTTTTTTTTTTTTTTTTGCCATTTTCTTTCTCCCCCTGAATTCCCAGGACATCCAGGGAAAGCGGAATTGCACTGTCCACACACCAAGTGCATGTGGATTGGCCAAATCTGATGTTTGGTCTGGCCAAGACAGGAGAGTTTCAAAGTTTAATTTAAGAGGCAAGTTCAAGAATTAGATACAATCTATTTTCCTATTTAATTAGGCCAAAATTGAAACGTAGGTCAGCACTCGTTACTGCTCATTGCCATCGCCAACACTTCTGCAAAACAAAGATGCTCTGGACCCAATCAACGGCCTCCTTATGCAAAGGGATGTCCCTTGGAACTTATTGTAATGATATTTGACCTATATTTTATTTTACAAATAGCAGTGTCAAGTTTGGTGCCAAAATAGTTGTAACTGAACTTCAGACACAGAAGAATTAAAAAAAAAGGTCCCTGCTAACATACAGTGGCTGAAGTATCTCTGTTACGAAGCCAGACACACCAAGCCAGTAGAGCAGTCCTATCATTACCTGCTCCAGAAGCTCCAAATACCTGCGTTACAAGCCTGAGCATGGGTTGGTTTCATGGGTCCTTGTTCTGCACCAGACTGGGCTGGGGGTAGGGGCCCTGCATTTGGGATCTCACCCAGATAGAGCTGTCTTACGGGTTACTTTAACACAGGGACTTGCTGTCGAAAGTTTTATAGTTAGAAAGTCATTTACATAACTATCTCAATGTCCTGATTGTACAGATGAGTCAACCGAGGGCTGGTTTCAAAAGCTCAGAGATACTCAATGGTAAGAATGCAAGGTGCCCTTAGGTCTCACACACACAAACCTTCTGTATTTTGATGATCATGGATTTGTTTGAATGTGCCTTAGAAAAAATATAACCACTCATCAAACTCATGATGATGTGGAGATAATAAAATTTTCTTTTGAAATACATCTTTATATATCAAAAAGGAAGAGGAAGGGGAGTCCATTTAAAGAAAACTATTAAGTCAATATTTCCAGGTGGTACCTGGATATGGCAAGTCATGGTGTTTAGGAAACCCTGTCCTCTAACAACCGTAGGTTTCCTCTTCAACGTCAAAGAGAGGTTCCAGGACACTTTTCTTAAATTGCTGCAGATGTGTTTGTCATTCTGCTGACACACAATTCATGTGATTTGGGGATTCTTTGTGAGAAATTTGTATCACCCCTTAGCAGAGATTCAAGGAGGTCATCCAGAGGGCCCGTCCCCATCCCCGGAACATGCCCGGACCATGGGGGTCCACGGCTCCCACCTTTGTGCCCGGCCCCGTTGACCTTCCAGTCGTTTGCCTTCAGGTGGGCTGGCCGGGACGTCTTCACGAGCAGGTGCTGGACGTCCCTCCAGGTCAGCTGGTTGCTGCGATGACACAAGGACAGTCAGGTCATGGCATGGGCCCATTACAGGAGCTGCGGGAGCCAGCCCTGTGCCTGGACTGGCGTAAGTGCCCGAGGTGAAAGACCTCATTCCTTGGCGGTGCTTCATTTCACAACCTCGTTGTAAAGAAGAGTTTCCAGCAATTAAGCCCTGAGATAAAACTGCACAATGGATGACCTAAAATCCATAAGCATTAAAAACCTCGCCTTGCTTTCAAGCTTTACTTAATTTGTACCAGGGCCATACAAGAGATTTTGGAAGAAGCGTGAAGGAAAACTTTTAACGTAACAATAAATGTTCATTAAATATTTGGGGCTATTTTTACCATAATGAACGAATGGTATGGTGCACAAGGGTGTGTTTAAACCATATTTGACCAGATCCCACCCAGTGCAGGGCACCACAGACTACAGATTTTATTCAAGGTGTTAATAAATCTAAAGTTAATTTTATTACGTTAGCAGAGTGTAATGGAAAGAATACATGCTCACTGATATAAATAATCAGGCTTTTTTGATTCTAAGATACATTTCTCCCCTATTTTTTAATCACCTCTGAAACCAGGATCTATCTTACGACAATCCTCTTCTGCCTGGGTGACTGCCCTGAGTGTGTGGAACTGGGTCCTGGCTGGCTGCTTTGTCATCTCTGAGTCTAAATAAGCCTGAGAGAACACTCAATAATTATAAACCTTCTAAGCGATAGAGAAATGTGGTGATATTGGCAGCACTTTGGCTTTCTCTGCGGTAAATAAAGTGGTGCACCTTATAATCAATAGCATCCTGACTCAACAACATCCAGTACTTTTCATCCCATCACCTGGCAAAGAGTCAAGCAAATCATTATTCCTTTCTTCTAGTCAGTATTGATTATCATGGAGTCTGAATAACTGAATGGACAAGCTTTCTGCAAGGCTACTTTAAAACATGGTACCTGTAAGACCTATCTATGAATTGCCAATAAAATATGTTTTTTTGGCTACATAAAACTACTGGCAGAGTGAAAAGCAAGATGTATAGGGTCACAGTTTCACCCGCAGTTTAACAGAGAGATACTTATGGACATTTTATTCCTTTTTTGGTCTATCAGACACGTATCTTACGACCTTTTAATCAATTCAAAGATTAGCCACCAATGAAAGAACACCTATTGTGTATGAGATTTTAACTCCCAAATATCCCAAATATTTTTTCTTTCCAGATGATCTTTTTAGGGGACTTGCTGGAATGAAGCTTACTAGAAAGATAGTTTACATTATTGTCTCACAAGTTTAAACTGCTTTTTGTTGTTTTTTTTAAATATGGAGGCATGCCTGGTTCCAGAAGTGCTCCTCTAGCAAACATGAATCTATGAACGCCTGGAGTTGCTACTGATGTTCAGAAGGGCTGGGAGTGGGAAAGCAAAGTGCGGTGAGCATCCTGATGTGACCTTTGTCCCCTCCTCCTGGCTGTTCCCTGCCCAGGCCCACAGTCATCACAGCCATCTCTCTGTCGCCCACCCCTGTGACCGTTTTCCTGCTGGGAGCTCATCTGCAGTGTGTCTTGGGACACACGCACACTCCCTGCTTCGGGCTCATACTCCACAGGCTCCAGCCCCCGCCTCCCTGATTTCTCCAACACATTCTGTTCCAGATGCTGCATCTATCTCTGGCCTCCTCGCCGCCTCACCCACCCCACCCCATGCCTCATCAGCCCAGTTCCAGGCCTTGGCACAGCACAGGCTGACCCTGCTCTCCTCCCCCGTATCCACTGCTCTTCCTGAGGGCTGATGGGCCAACCTCATTTTTAGAGGAAGATTCTGAGGTCTGAGTGGCCCAAGGCCTTGCACAACCATGGGGTGGCCAAGGGCACAGAGGCACTGCAGTTAGGACAGAGCAAACCTGGCAGCACCATCGTTAGCTGTGTGACCCAGGCAAGTTATTGCAGCAAGTCAGCGGGGCCTTGCGAGTGATGGCTACTCTGGGAGTTCTATATTTAGTGCTGCAAAACATGAGCTTTGGAAGTTAGGACAGAATGGGGCCAGAGAGAGAGAATGTGAGAAACCGTTTTATTTTAAGGAAATCCCATTGTGTTTTTACTTTAGCGATAAAATCACAAATACAGTTCTACGGCAAAGATGTGCAAGAAATAGTGTTGAAAATGTTTTTCCATAAAGGAGGGATGGATGGGAAGTCCCAAGACTGCCCCAAACTGTGAGACTCTGGACAATTCTTGCACACGAGGGTCTCTTTTTGTTTCCATCACTCACTGTCCACAGGCCCCATCCCCTTACACACCCCCTGGGAATTTCTCCATTCAGGACTCTGGCTTTGCCCTGCTTCCTTCCACACAGAGGGGAAAGATCTAGAATGTGATATTGCACACACTGTGGCAGGTGATGCTACTGAGACACGTCAGCCAATTGCAACCTCCAAAATCAGAACTTCAGATTCATTGGACCTCATTTGTGCCTTACTTGACCAATCCTTTTAAGTACAAAATGCTCTGTTTTAAATAAGGTTTGCTTGATTTGCTAGTTGCAAATTTCCGAGGAAGAGCTAGAACAATGAGGAAGATGACTACCAGTTTTCAGGGACACACAAGGCCAATTTTAATCAGACAATCTGGCACTAAACAGGGTTTGTTTTCTGTTCAGTTTTAGGTAACAAATCTCCTTGCATGTTTCCAACAAGAAATGGAAGAAAATAAAGAACTATGGATTGCTAAATATGTGAATGCAACCTTCCACGCAATTATTTAGAATTTTTTAAAAGAGCCTCAGGGTACAAAGGCTAACCTTTTGGCCTACAATTTGAAACAATTTAGCTATTCCTTTGCTAAATTGGTAGCATCTGAATTTTATGCTCTTTTGCCTCATGTAAATCAACACACAAAAATACATAATTACAATAATATAAGCATCTTAAATATTCTTTGTGAATCATTTAAAATCTCATCTATAATAAAGGGCTACTGCAAATGGCCAGTTGTAATGTCTAAATTAGAACTTGCTTCTGACCCCAGGGTTGCCTGCGCAGTTAACTCTCTTTTCTTTCTGACCCCGTCCATACACTAACAACTTTAGAGTTCTTATTTCATTTAGACAGACCAAATGTCATCGCTTTATGGGCAATTTATAGACTAGAGTTCATAAAGGGAAGCTGTAGCAGCCTAAAGTGTGGTTTGGGATGCAATGCAGATTCCCACTCACCCAGCCCCCGTGGCCCTACGAAAGGAAGGATGTTGTACGCCTTAAAAAGTTAAAAGAATCAAAACCATGATGAAATACCACTTTACTCCTAGTAAAAAATAGAAGATAAGTGTTGGAGAGGATGTGGAAAATTTGGAACCATTGCACATTATGGTGTAGCCACTGTGGAAAACAGTTTGTTGGTTACTCAAAAAGTTAAATGTAGAATTACCATATAACCTGGCAATCCCACTTCTAGGTATATGCTCAAAGAATTGAAAGCAGGAACTTGGACAGATACTTGTATACATATGTTCACAGCAGCATTATTCCCAATTGCCAAAAGGTGGAAGCAACCCAGTGTCCATCGACAGATGAATGGATAAACAAAATGGGGTACACACACACAATGGAGTATGATTCAGCTGTAAAAAGGAATCAAGTTCTGAAGCACGTGACAACATGGATGAACCCTAAAGACATCATATTGAGTGAAATAAGCCAGACACGAAAGGAAAAATATTATATGATTCCACTTATATAAAATACATAGAATAAGCAAATTCATGGAGACAGGGCGTACGTTAGAGATCACCAGGGGCTGGGGGAAGGGGGCATGGGTTTTTTGTATGTTTGGTTTTTTTTGCCTAATAATGGGTGCAGAGTTGCTATTTGGGGTGATGAAAAAGTCTTGGTAACAGATAATGGCGACAGCAGCACAACATTGCAAATATACCACGACTGAAGTGTATGCTGACAAACGGTTATAATGGGAAATTTTGATGTATACATGTTAACACAATAACTTTTTATTTTTAACTAAAAGGAGGGGAGGGACATGGGAACTTACTTTGCTTCCAAGGCCAGGGCGATGATGCCTGCCACCATGGGGGCTGAGACAGAGGTCCCGGTGTGGCCATCCGTGCAGCGCTGGCGCAGGTCCGTGGTGACCTGGGTGAGAGGGTGGTAGGGAGGTGAGTTCAGCTCTTAGGAGAGGTCAGCAGTGACTCGAGGCGCTGCCACCAGGCAGGGGTGATCCCGCGTCCCAGAAACACGAAATGCATCTTAGCCACCTAGTGTCTCAGGAATGTCTGCCAAATCCCTGGCCCTCAAATGTAAAATATGGACCCACTGGCTTGTAGGAGCAGGATTATCAGGGGGTGAGAACAAGGAGACAAGGCAAAAGACACCAGCTGCTGGAAGCCATGAACCATGAACTCTGATAATGGATATGCATGTGTCTGCCACATGGCACAAATGCATGGCGAGACACAAAAAGTAAAAATGCAGTGAAACAAAGTGCCCCCCACACTCCTTCTCCTTGGGTCTCCTGGCCTGTGCTCCCACTCACTGCTGTCCTGGGACTCACCATGGCTGAGACCACGTGTCTGGGCCTTTAGCACAGTAGCGACCCCACAAGTCACCCCACCGCTTCAGAGCAGCTGGCCATGTGTAGGGGCCCAGGGGACACAGAAGAATGACCCTGCCTTTGGCCAGGTGACAGATCGAGCTGTCTACCAGGGTGTCCTGCTCAGATGGCGGGCAGGGATTGTCCCAAAGCACCACAACTCTCCCTGCAGAAGCAGGTAAACCTGGAGCCTTCCTGACCTCACGTGGCCTGCCTTGCAGGATAACAAGCTTGACAGGTCCCTTTGGAAAGTGAGGCTGGCTCTGTGCGCCCGCAGGTGAGGTGCTGACACAGGTGAGGCGCTGATGGCAGGTGAGGCGCTGATGGCAGGTCAGGTGCAGACAGCAGGAGAGGGGCTGACTGCAGGCCGGGTGGGGATATTGATTCTGGATCTCGCTGCACACAGGCCTGACCTGAAACTTGCCTTTGAACTGAAACAGGGAATCAGACACTGCTGGATTCAGCACATGTGGGTTCAGTTGTGCAACGTCCACCACCTTCATCCCTTAGTGTTAGGCCTGTGGACTTTGCAGATGGAACTAAAGGCTGCTATTTATCTGTCCTTAAGATAGGGAGAGTATTCTGGATTATGTGGGTGGGCCCTATGTCATCCCAAGGGTCCTTAAAAGGAGAAGCAGGAGGTGGAAGAGTCAGAGAGAGGTGGTGTAAGAAGAACTTGACCTGCTGCTACTGTGAAGATGGAAGAAAAGAATCTGGGCAGCCTCTGGAAGCTGAGAAAGGCCCCCGCCTGGCAGCCAGCAAGAAATCGGGGATGGCAGCCCTATAATAACAAGAAGCTGCATTCTGCCAAGGAAACACTTCTCCCCTAGGCCTCCAGAAAATAACAGAGCCCAGCTGACACCTTCATTTCAAACTTGTGAGACTCTTAGCAGAGACGCAGCCGAGCCTGCTGGAATCCTGACCTACAGAACTGTGAGATAATAAATGTCTGCTGCATTCAGCCATTGAGTTTGTGGTCATCTGCTACAGCAGCAAGAGGAGACTAATATACTGCTGACCACAAGGCCCCAGAAGCCAATTTGCACACTCTTTAGAATAAATCCCCGGCACTGGCAATCCAGGTTCTCTTCCAAACAGAGCGTCCTCTCTCGTCACGTTTTAGCTGGGTCCACTGTCACCCAGTGGAGGGGATCCAGCCTGGGTTCCCTGTAAGTAGGAAGATTGGCACAGGAGCACTGGAAGGGACCAGCCTTCTCCTCCCTCCCCATTCAGCAGAGCTGAGGCACCGTGACATGGGGGAGCAGCTGAGGGCAAAGGAAAAGGGACCAGGATGTCACCTCTCTGACCCTGGGATCGTCGTCCGCCCAGGTACAAGAATACGTCCCTCACAGGACTGTGCTCAGTTGATGGTGGCTTGAGTTGGGGAAAGCGGGGTGGCTGGGCACAAGGTTCCCACGTGGGCTCTCCAGACCCAGAGAAAGAGGTCCTAGGGAGCAAGGAGAGGGGCCTCCCAGGGAGGGGAATGCTGGGCCATGGCTAGCATCCCAGTGCCACATCTGGAACATGACTCACGAATGAAAAGAGCCAACCCATGATCCAGGGAGCAAACGTGCCCTTCTCTTTGGGTGAGAGGCTTGTTTGAGGTTTGGTTCCTTTTACCACGAGCCACGTTCCCGACACCGGGCATTCCCTCATTTCAGGCTGATGCTCAGTGGCACTGAGCTGCACAGAAAGAACCAGGGAGCAGAGAGAGGACCAGAGACCTGCCTGCACTCCCGAGACTGGGATGCACTGACCTTCTAGAACAGTTGCTTATCCCCTTGACAAGTGTCTGAGAAGACTCAAGGCAAAGAGTTCACTCTAGCTGAGCTGAACCAGATGCCATCCAACCCATCAGAGGCAGGTGCTAGGAAAGCAACTAGAAACATCTCCTAACAACCACCTCTTACCCCCACATTAATGTTTAGAGAAAAGCATTAAGAATACAGTTGGAATTAAGGCATGTTGCAGCCGAGGCCCCTGCACACATGCACAAGCACGCACGCGCACTGCGGAGATTAATTAAGCAAATAAAGCTGCAAGTGCTGCTCCCAGGATTGAGAAATACTGTCCTCCCAGCCCACAGGCCACAGCACAAAGTGTCCAATAATGCAAGCTCTGACTTGCCCCCATTCAGCCAGCAGGCCTTTGTCAGTTTTCGGCACAAGCGTCTTAATAAGACTCCAGTGAGTCCATGTTCAAATGAGCCGGATTTCTAAGTGAACAGGACACCATTCAGAATCCCAGCGGCCCGTCCCTGGGGTGCGTGCTCCAAGATAAAAGGCAACTAACAACTGAAATTACTGCCTTAGTAAACCAGCCCAGGCCGCCGTGGCCAGGCTGGCAGTGGGGTTGTCAAGGCTGCCCTTTCGGGAGGTGCACAGCAAAGCAGAGAACAGGAAGCCTGTGTGCTCCCACGGAAAAATGTACAAATATATTTGCAATTAATTTCTGAAGATGTGGCTAAGCAGTGGGAGAAATGAAAAGATGCTAGTGATCTTGAATATTAAACCATGTCTGGCCAGCTCCATGGTCTCATTTTTTAAATGTCTAAAAACCCACTTAATGACTGTGCATTTTAATTTTGCATTAATTTAGATTTGAAACCCTCCCTGACTTTTTTTTCCTTGAAAGAGGAATGTACATAGGCAAGGAGGAAACATAAATTTCACCCATATACTAGAGCAATTACTTTTTTTTTCCACCCATATACCTTTTAAAAAATAAATCAGATGTATGTTAATGTAAGCAAGTGTAACAGACAGACTTAAAGTATGTAGGGAAAGCTCTTTTGCCAGAAGGGGATGCCTACAAGAACATGTGGGTGTCTAAAATGTCTCAGTATAAAACCAAGACTCTCCCTTCCTCTATTTACATGTTGAAACTGAACTGGTCAATAGAATCCCAAGTGACGTGACCATAGTATTTTAGAGAGCTAAAAGCAGATGTCATGACGAGAAAGGACTCTATTCTTAAAACGATATTTTTAAATCCTGGAAGCCATGGGGGTTCTGGTGGCTGTAACTGGAATTTCTCTGCTAAGATCAGAGCCCGAGGAGGGCTGCCAAGTTGCTGCGGTTTATTCTGAAGCTCCAGCAGCTCACGGATGGGTGAGGGTGGAATCCCCAGCTCAGGCACAATGCCTCGGCCTTGCAGGCCCTTTGCTAAGGGGAAAAGGAAGTTATCCCCAAAGGGCTGGGCCGCGTTTCCCAAACGCTTCCAACTTGCCAAGAGAACTCACAATTTTCCGCTCGTAAAAGGCCCCGCTGCTGTAGGTGGTAGTCAGGGTGGACGGACACTCCTCCAGGTACCAGGGCTTGTAGCCGTTCTCGGTGGTGCTGCTGACAGAGATAGTGTAGATGCTGTTCGTGTAGCCATCGCACGAGCAGTAGTCCCCCTCTCTCCCGCCGTTCCCTGAGGCCCAGACGAAGATGGAGCCCAGGCCTTCGCGGCCCTGGAGAGTAATAAGATCGAGGCATCAGCCGGGGCAGCCAGAGCCCCCCAGCACGGCCCCACGGGGAGGCCTCAGGCTGTCCTGATGACCTGTAATCAAAAAGACTGAAATTAGAGATGATGGCTGAATTGATTATCACTTTGATTTTTCTCCATTTGAAGGGCTGGTCTTGTGGGGAAGGAAGGAATTTTCCTGAAAACACAGTAGAAGAAGCACCTGTCTTGGAAAAGGGAGCTAGTTTGCAAATAGGGATGGGATGGCGAGTTCTGGGCAAAAACTGAACAGGCAACAAGGGTTATGTTCCGGAATGTCCGTGGCTGCCCGGTGAGAGCTCTCGAGACTCTCCGCGTGGGTAAGTGTTGGAGGTGTCAGACTGTTAATGCCAGCCAATGCCCACTTGGGAAAAGGTTTCAGTTTTCAAGAACGTGCATGTGAAAGCAAGTCTTTGAAAGAGAGGAGAGGGGTTTGTGCAGGTTCCTGCCGCTCGATTCCATTCCCCAGTCACAGGATCAATGATTTCTGACCCAACCGAGCGGTCACTCCAGCCACAAACAACAGTTAAAAGGAAACAAATCCAAAAGAGAACAGACTGACTCAACCCAGTTGGCTGGAACTGTCGGCCATGCATGGCCCCAGCCCCCAGAGAGGGGTACCCACACCAGCATTACAGGAAACTGGGCTCACCAGGTGGGTGGCTGCCAGCTTCCTTACAGAGAACCCTCCTTTCCAAACCACACGGGAGGAAGCTGATACTTACGCCCAATATCTGGCCAATTTAAAGGTCACTTCCAACAAAATTCTGCAAAACCCTGTAGAGCTAAATTTAATCCCTACTGCTGACTGGAAGCATTAAAATCACCCTCAGAAAGTTCCAGTCCAACATTTGTTGAGGCAGGCCTGTTCTGTAAGCCCTTTATAGATACTCTGCTTTGTAGACCAAGTGGGCTTGTAGTTCCCTGGCCTGTCTGTGCCAATTTGCCCTAATCCTTTCTTGCATTTTTTCCAGTCCCAGCCAGAGGCTTGAGCCCACCCAGCCCCTGCCTACAGCTACCTCGCTGTAGCTGTTCCCTAAATCTCAAAGGGGATGATGTCTGATGGGACAGAAGAACTGAGCTTCAAGGCCATTCTTTTAGCAAAAAGGCTAACCTTCTTGAAGAAAGGTGCAAAGTGCTAAGGAAATGGGTATGAGTGGGCACATAATGACCAGTAGAGAAAATTAACCAGAAGTTAGTTTAAAGCAACTAAAATCCAAATAAAAAGATACTTAACCCGTAACACCTAGCTTTAGTCCAGATGAGAATAGTCTCAGAAACATTATCACTTTGACTTCCCACCCAACCCAAAATTATTCATAAAACGGTGTCATTCACTGGCACAGACAATTGACAACCAAAGGGTACATGGGAAAAATCTACACATTGTGTACTAGGGACTATAATTAATAGGAATACCACACTCTATAAAAATTTCACTCACTAAGTTTATTCATCAGAAACTTAAATTCTTCAGACTGCCCCTATGCCAGCTAAGTTCTGAAACCCAGAGGCACCAACTTCTTTAAGAACATCAACTAGATGTGTCCCCTTTGCTCATAGAGTTGACATCCCTTTTCAACATGAACAGGTTAAGGTGGTCACTGCCTAGACAACCCTGAAGACTGGGAAAGTGATTAAATTAGAGAAAGGGGAAGCAACAGACAAGATGGAATTTAACAAAGGACTATGACTACTGAATGTTTGTATAATTTTCTGTTCCTTAGTTGCTAGGGTATTAGAATAGTTAGAAGGAAAAAATTGAAATGGTGGAACATTCTTTGAAATTTGTTAAACTGTTTAAACTTGTTAAATTGTAAATTGAAAGCTATACCTTTTTGTATATATGTTAGATTTCACAATAAGGAAATGACAAACTATGGTACTGTAACTCATAATAACTTCGGAAATTTCCTACATATCTACTAGCTAAATCATATTTTGAAAGATAGCGCCTTTTTGTATATTTGTTATGTTTCTTAATCAGGAAATAACTGAAACTGTGGAATTGTAACCTATATATTCTTTGAAATTTGCTAACTACTTCTTAAATTGTACTTGGAAAGTTATCACTTTTATGTAGATATGTTATATTCTACAGTAAAAAATACGATAAATTAAAAAAAAAAAAAAGGTGCCATTTTGCAAAGAGGAATCTGCCACCTCCTTGCTCCAGCAGACTGGGGAATGTCCTGACACGGTGGCACTTCTTGAACTTGGACACTCCAATGAATATCACCTGGAGATCTTGTTAAAAGGCAGATTCTGGTTCTGTGGGTCTGGGATGGGCTCGAGATGCTGCAATTCTAACGAGCTCCCTGGTAACGCTGGTGCTGCTGCTTCTGGACCTCACTTTGAGTAGCAGGAGCCTAAAATGCTAATGGTCTGTGTCTTTCCCCCTCACACTGAGCATTTACTACTAGACCCATTAGTCCTCGCAGACATCCAGGCATCAAAAAGCCTCTCTCCCTGCTTAAAAAACTATTTGCTAGAGTGAGAACTTGGGAATTCGGGGGAGGAAACATGTGGCTCCTGCGAGGTGGTAAGTGAGATTTTGAGCTATCCCTTTCCAGGCTTCCCACATCTCTGGAAGCCACAGTTCAGAAGGTAGAAAGGGCATTTTGCTCATACCTGTGAACTTGCATTTCTCTTCAGAAAAGCCACAACTGCAACCCTGTCAAGACATATTTCAGTGTCTTGCCTTTTGTGGTGGTTTGGAGCTATGTGCCCCAGAAAAACATGTTCCTAGACCTGTGGGTGTGACCTCTCGTAAATGGGTTCTTTTGATGAGGTTACTTTGGTTAAGGTGTGGCCCAGCTGAGCCAGGATAGGCCTTCATCCTACTACTGAAGGTCTTAGGGAGGTCAGTGGAACCTGGAAGGGAAGGGAGAGGCCAGGGGAGGCCGCCATGTGCATTGCCATGTGACAGAGGAGCCCAGGACCAAGGATCGCTGGCAGCCAGCACCAGAACGCCAGTCTTCTGGGAGAAAGCATCGTCTTGATGATGCCTCAATTTTGGACTTCTCCCAGCCTCCAAACCATGAGCCAATAATTCTCACTAAGTGAACCCATTGCATGGTGACTGCGTTAGCAACGAGGAAACAAAAACACCTGGGAAGGGGAGACTTTCCCCTTGAGCTTAGAAGCACCATTACAGCTGCCCTGCGGACAAGGCCAATGTTTTGAGCTGTGTTTTGACCTGAGGTGATGTTTAATCTCTGATTCTGAAGGACAGATCATGTGAGGTGGAAGTCTTCACAAGGACTGACATTACCTAGATATTTTATGCCAAACTAGGGCTTTTAAAGTCTCCTATCACTCCACCACCATCATCTCCCAAAGGCTGAAGTTGGATTTTATGGCAAAACACATCCGTTGACAAATGGGACAGTGAGGAGGGAAAACAGATGGGGGATGTGATTCGGTTTGCGATCATCAAATTTGTAGGAGGCTTTCCAGTGACAGGTTTAGACAGCTGCGATTAAAGGCTCCCTGGGTGACATATTCTACTTCAGAATGACTAAAAAAAAAAAAAAAAAAAAATTAAATGACCTCAATATTTCAAGGAACTGTGACAAGAATGACAGGGGAACCACATGTTCCCCTCTGAAACATCCCACTCCTCTGACAGCTTGATGAAGTGGATTCTGCTCAGAATCCAGAACGCAAACTCCCCTCTCTGCAGCTACAAACTTTCTCAAATCCTTCACCGGTTCTGTTGACACAAGTGGAGAATCCAAACGATCATCTGAATACTGCAAACGAACACCCCAACCAAACCAACCACAGAGGCTCCCTCTCCCTCATAAACAGAACAACATGTCCCATGACCGTACATCTTTAGAAATCAGCTCAGAGGCCTGATACACCCTCAGAATGAAAACCATTCAAAGCAAGAGGTTCCATACAGAAAATGCAATCTGTAAATTCGCTGCTCATTAAAGGAAGCTTCTTTCTACAGATGTTTAATTTGTCACCAAGAGGGAGCTCCAAGTGACCCAAGGGGGGTGGCGGGGGTTTCACATGGGGAAGTCCTGACTTATGGATTTGGGAGGCCCCTTGAGGCTGGCAGCCCAGTCCTCTCCCAGGCCCAGCACCGGCTCATCTCAGGGACTTCACGGTTCTGAGAGCAGCAACTGTCGTGTTTTCTTGGAGTGACAGGGATGACAGGAAGCTGTCATGTGCCCCAAGCATGGGCACAACACGGAAAGCTGTGGAAGGGTCTGTGTGTGTCGTTTCCCCTCTTACTTTAATTCTCACAAGCATGCACTTTCCCAGGGAATGTCAGGGTGAGTCCTAGAGGGACACAAGAACACACACCCCTGTTTTGAGTCACCAGTTCCTCAGGTGTTCACGCCCTGAGTGGTTGGCGGGCAAGGGCCACGGAGAAGGAAGCCGCTTGCCTCCACCCAGTCCTTGTGGAACAACACCACATCCACAGGAGAAGGTGTAAACCAGTCATGCCTGGCCACACCTGGTCACACCTGGCCATACCTGGTCACACCTGGTCAGGATGTGAAGGATGTGCTTTGAGGCCCCAAACCGAGGAGGTATAAGGAAATGGAGAAAACTCTTGGGTGTTCAGAAGAGACAAGGGCAAGGAAGATTGGTGGGCATCCCAGGAGATAAGACTCAGCTCCCCCTCCAAGGAGGAAACAAATAGACAGCATCCAAAACTCAATACATCCAGAAACAGCATCAAATCATATTATTTAGAAAAAGGAAATTGTGAAGAGTTACCAAGGGTTGCTCTCTGTGGAGCAGGACTGGGGGTTGGGCAAAGTGGGGACAAAGAAATGCTTTATTAACACAACCTTGCTGGTACTATTTGATTTCATCAACCACATTTTAATCGATGGGCACAGGTTACAGTAAGATAGGAACTTTAATAAAATGGGTTTGAGTCTCCATGCACTCTCTCATCCCACATGACAGAAAGTCAGAGGTAAACGTGCTGGCCCCAGGACACCTGTGCATTCTGCCTTGTGCTGGTCTGGATGTATCATGTCCCCCAAAACGCCATTATCTTTGATGCAATCTTGTGCGGGCAGATGTATTAGTGAGGATTAGGATGGAAACTTTGGATTGGGTTGTTTCCACGCAGATGTGACCCACCCAACTATAGGTGATAACTCTGATTAGATAATTTCCATGGAGGTATGGCCTGCCCATTCAGCCTGGGCCTTGATTAGTTTACTAGAGCCCTATATAAGAGCTCAGACAGAAGGAGCTTGCTGCTGCAGCTTACAGAGACATTTTGAAGACGGCCGTTGGGAAAGCAGAGTTTTGCTGATGCTTTGGAGATACTAGCCCAGAGTTTGCCCTGAGAAGCTGACACATGCCATTTTGAATCACAACCTGAGAGCAGTGAAGAGTGACATTTTGGAGAGGTGCTGCAGCCTGGAGAGGAACGTGCTGGGAGAAAGACCTTTTGAAACCAGGACTCTGGAGCAGATGCCAGCCACGTGCCTTCCCAGCTAACAGAGGTTTTCCAGACACCATTGGCCCTCCTCCAGTGAAGGTACCCAATCGTTGATGTGTTACCTTGGACACTTTATGGCCTTAAGACTGTAACCGTGTAACCAAATAAACCCCCTTTATAAAAGCCAGTCCATCTCTGGTGTTTTGCATAATGGCAGCAATAGCAAACTGGAACATGCCAGAATCCCTGCCAGCACCCATGGACCACCCCTCATGCTCTCGGTGGGTCATGCTGGGCCACCCAGGGCCACCACCGACCCTGACCATGGCTCTGTTGGCCCACTCCAAGAAGCCATCCTCGTCCCCATAACCGCTTTGCCATCCCACTTTTAAAAACTGATGCAGCTCAGAGCCTCTCCCACCTCCACCAGCCTGTCTGTCTGATCCACCAGAATCCATAATCGATCACCAAGTGGAATGGGAGCCTCCTAGCCTGGCTTCCATTTGGCCTGTCAGAAGGGAACCAGCTTCTCAGATGTTTGCTCTTCAGTCTCTGTTGAGGGTCTACTCAAGAAACTCTAACTAGGCCAAGCTGCATGCTGGAAGGGAGGGCATCAAACCCCTGACTTCAGCTGTGGCGGGCGCACTGGGTCAGAGCCTCCCAATGGCCTCAGAAAGTTGTATGGCTGGATGTGTCTGCGAGCAGATGGTCCGAGTCCCAAGGCACCTTTCTACCTGCCCAAATACCAGGTTGGTCAGGTGATCTAAGACCACTGTCACCCACCTGCATGCACCCCCTGAGCCGGGGGCAGCCGGACGCCAAGGCAGCGTCTTGGGTCCTGCCGGTGAACGGATGGAACAGCTAGACTGTAAGTAGGTGAAGCACTTCCACCCTGAGTCCCCGGAGGAACCCAGCTTCACCTGGCCCTGGCACGGCAGGACCCTCCCGCTCCTCCACGCCCCCACCCCAGGGCACCCACTGCAGCCCTGGGTTACTCACACCTTTTTAATGCCATACTCGAAAGCCTGCTTCGCCAGCCGGCCTGGCCCATCCACCGTCCTCCCGTCGTCGTCCGGCCCCCAGCTTGCACTGTAAATGTCGATGTAGTTGGGTCTGATGCCCAGTGACTTGGCCTCAACCACATCCGTGACGTCACCGTCCAACATGCGGACGCCTGAAAGCACAGGGGGAGGGGAGGCTCAGGAGGGCACTGAGAAGGGCACTGGCGGGGGGCAGCCCCAACGTTGCAGGGCAATGGCGAGTGCCCATCAGGGGCTCTCCCAGAGTGACTTTGGAAGCCCTTCTCCCTCCACGAAAGAACAAAAATGGTGCCTCGGGCCACACTGTCAACTGTTCCTATGGCGCAAACTTCAAAACTATGGGATTTAATTATTCCCTCGGTGCCATTACGTCACACTGGTATTTAAAAAAAAAAAATCAGCATTTCTATAATAGAACTCCGGAGTCTTTTTCAATTTTCCCAGCTGCTAATAGTTTAGATGGATTTCTCTTTCTTTTCTTATTCCATGCCTACTTTGTAACGATAATGAACCAAGTGAGGAGCTTTCAGTCTGGAAGCTGTGGGTCATGGACTTTCTTTGTTCTCTCACCTCCGTCTGTCTTTAGGTTCCATGCACCCAGGAGGAGTCTGCAGGCTCCAAGTCAGGTGGGGAATACAGCTTCCTCAAGCGCACCCCAAAAGGAGAGGGCGTGGGTGACTACCTGTGTCCTCTCCCACTTGCCTTGTGGCCTGGGCTCTCTCCCTGGCCCCACGCCCAGTGTTTGCCACAATTATAGATGACACTCTCCGCCCAGCAGGTGTGGCTCTCAGTGCCACACCCAGAGAGGGAGTCTGGTCAGCAGGCAATGGTCAGCAGATGGCTGGGAAGAAGGGAGGGTGACAGCCACCAGCTCATGCTTCCTGGGTACCAGCAGATATGACAAGCCAAACTGCTGTGAGACACCCTCCAGGACCTGCATTCTTTATAGGATGGCTCAGCCCCCACAGCCACCCCTCAGCGGTCCCCAGGCAGCCCTTCACACACTGAGCCCAGCTCCGTCTATGTGAAGGCCAACATCTCTTACCAAAGACAACTTTAAATCCTAGAGCTATTTATGACCGAATGGGGGAAAGCCCCGATTATAAGAATAATATATGCAGAAAGTTTGGAAAATAGAGAAACAACCAGGGATAATATTTTGTTTGTTTCCTTCTAGTATTTTTCTTTGCCTGCAGCATATAATTGCTTCCCCAACCCTTGTTTTCCTTGAACTTTACACACAGCATTTCCCTGTGTCCTTAAAGACTCTTCCCAGATGTGACTGTTCACGGTTGCAAATGGTAGGAAAGGACTGCATTTTATTTTACAAAATTAAACATGCATGTGACCTGATACATCCCTCACCCCCACCCCACCTTCACCCCCAGCCCAGGAAGCACTTCTTCTGGGGAAGGGGAGATATCTCACCAAGCAGAGGTTCTACATCCCCGGGTACTCAAAAACAGAAACTTTGAGAGTATAATTAATTTTTAAAAAATGAAACAGTGACTTTTCCCTGAGGTTAAAAAAGACGTAGAGGGTGCAAGCAGGAAAGAGGGGAGATTCACCCCGTACTCAGGGACAAAAGCTTTTTGGGAATTAAATCCTATTATCCTATCAATTTGAACTGTTAACTGTGCAGGTGCTTTGCTGACACTTTGATAACTGGTGAGCAGAGATCCCTAACATACAAATCTCTAATTTGCTTGTCCTTTAATCTCTTGCCCAGGACCGTGTGGACTGTAAACAAATAATTAAATGCTCTTTCTAATTTGCCAGGGTGAGGAACATCCTACCTAAAGAAAACCTGTGGACAATTTGAAGATGATGTAACTACAGCAAATTCATTCTATCCAGTTCTGAAAGTTCACGTTTCCTTAAGGGTTTCCCCTTAACATCTGCCTCAAAGTTCCCCAGTTATGAGCCAAAGGAATAGAATACAAGAATCCTTGGGAGCCAGGTAGGATAGTGGGTGGTAAGGGGAAAGAAGGCCACTCTAGGGTTCAGCTTATTGGCATAAGACACCAGGCATAAACCTGGCAACTCCTATACCAAAAGCCTGGGAATCAATTGCCAAGAAATGTCCAGCAAAACAATGGCAAGGTTGAGGTCTGGGGGAACCTCAGGAGTTCAACAGCAGTGCCAAGGGCCATTTGGGAGTGTCGGCCCAACGGGCATAGCGGTGACTGAGGATGGGGTCAGCATCACCGGAGGAACCATCTCTGACAGCTTAAAGGCCTTAGAGATGAGCAGTAGAAACCAATTCAACTTTAGCACCATCCATTTTCGCTTCTGATGATCTGTTTCCCTTCTTCTTTTCGACTCCCACAGCTACCTGGCCAGGGGAAGACCTGGGAAGCCATCATTATCTAGCCATCAAGATGACAATCACAAGATCAACTTGGGTAAAGGCCTCGTGGTCAGCTCCCCAAGCAGTGGAGGCGTGGGGCTCTCACACCGGGGTGCCTCGGACAGCAGGCTAGGGTTGGGTCATACCGCAGGTAAAAGTACCAGGCCATCTACTGCCTCGTGACTCTGGCCCAGCAACCTCGCCTCACCAACCTCAGCTTTCTGTAAAAGACAATGACAAAAGCTGCCACACCGACCCCGTGGGGGTGCCAGTCAGATTTAACAAAGGCCTGGTGCACGGTAAGCACTCAGTCTGTGTGCATGGGGGCACACTGAGCCTCAGATTCCCCATCTGTAGAAATGGGGGTAATAACACCTACTTTGAGGGGTTGTTAATAATAACTAATAAATGTCCTCCTTTATTACAGTTGATTCTCATTATTCTACAAAGCCACAGAGCTGTGAATTAGCCAACACTGAACCACTGTTCCTATGGGAAATATGGGAGCCTCTGATCACATTTTCATCAACTGAATAATACATAACCTTGTTTTATGTATACTTCTGTGTAAAGACACCTTATTTAATACAGACTGTTGGTTCATCAACACTGAGCTCACAGCCGACAGCACTATAACTAAGGCCTGAAAGAAGGTCATCTAACACCTGTATTTTCTCCGTAAGGTAAGTCTCAGCCTTTTTGCTCTTAGCAACACTAGACAGCCCACCAGCACTACCAAGAAAAGCACAAACATGCAAAAAGGATGGCACTGAATATACTGTGAAAAGGTCGCTCGTTGACAATACAGGAGCTGAAACAAGAAGGCAGCACAGCACCGTGTTTGACCTCAGCTGGGAAAGAGAGCGTCGGGTGACCCAAAGTTTTCACCACTCCAAACGTGCCTGTAAATGGCCGTGAAGGCACACTGAGTATTGGTTTTGGGTTTATGGATACATTTTAATGAGTACATGAATTCACAAATACAGAATCTGCAAATAATGAAAGTCAATTGTATTTTTAAAATTATACTACTTGATACGTACAAAGGATCGTACGTCACATGTTAGTTATAAAGCCTAACAAAATAATGAAAACTCATGAATACTCCAACAAATGCAAAAATGAGAAGGTTGAGTGGCACCTGCCTGTCTCACACAGAAAACTGCTCAGAATTCCGGTTGATCCATCCCATTGCCCTTTAAAAATCTATCATTCTATTACAATTGTATGTGTGCTTAAATAATATATTGTTTACTATTGCTTGCACTGGGAATGAATCCTTTTTTGGCTATACATGTTATAAATATCTTCTCCCAGTTGACGGCTTGTCTTCTAAATTTGTTTATGGCGCCTCTCAATAAAGAGAGGTTCTTAATTTTAATAGTATAAGATCTAATTTCCTGCTGAAGATCAATGAGGGCCATATCTTTCCCAGGTGTGCTGGCATCTGCCATGGGGCTCATCTCTCCGTCTCACGGGCAGGGCTGAACCACCTCTGGCTACCGTCCATGTGGGCTGCTCCAGCAGCATGGTGGAACTTCCTCCTCTTTGGGTTCTGGATGGAAAGGAGGTGTCAGGATGGCCATGAAGGATTGTCCTCCCTGGTCTCTGGTTGGTGGGTCCAGGGGTGCCACCCCCATGGCTGTGTCAGGGATGTGGGATCCCTGTGCCCAGTTGTGACACTCCAGGGGAAGGGCCACATCCAGTGTGGGAAGTTGTTGGTGGGGTTTTGCAAAGGTGAGCCCCCCAGTGGGGGAAGTGGCGCAGGGTCTGACAGACTTGGGTGGAAACTGTGGCTTTACATGACTGGACCAGGATCCCTACCTCTCTGAACCCCAGTTTTCTATAACTTCCCTGGTCGTTGAGAGGATTAAGGAGAAAATATGTTGAGATCCTGGCACTGGTTGCCGAGAGCTGCAGCTCTAACACCCAGACATTCAGCAACGGGATCTCCAGGGCAAGAGAACCCCCTGGCCAGTTCTGATTTCCTACCAGTGAAATTCAACCTGCCATTCCATGACTTCTCAATGCAAGTCCTACGTTGAAATGCCTATTTCTGAACAAGAAGAACAAGAAGTCAGAAGACATCTAAAAATATATATAAAAACATATTTCCCAGCACCTCTCACAGTCCTCTTCATCTTGGGAGGGTGACTGATGTGCGGGAAAGCCTAATTTATTTAGATTTTAATGAAGTACCTATTTTTCCCAATACTGACAAGTTGCCAACAGAAAGTAAATATTTTCGGTAGAAACTTGCTGTTCCAATATTAGCTTTAAATGTGAATGGCTCTCTGGAAATGCCAAACAGAAGAAAAACAGTAATCATTTCTCTAATGAAAAGAGAAAGTCCCATTTACTATAAATTGTCAGGTAACAAAAATAATTTGGACAGATCATCTTGATGGCAAATTAACTCCCTGTCGCTATCTTGCTCATGGATTGCTTTCTGGCATGCTGGGTTCAGAGCTGACTGGTGGCATAATAAATATGCTTGGTTGGTTGGACTCTAAGGATGAATCTGTGGGCTCAAAGGAGGAGGTGCATTAAGTAGAAGGAAGTTGGTGCTTCAGAATAATTGACCACCTAGTATTCGGGTGAACAACTGAATATTAGGGCTCGATCCCCTAATGATCACTTCTGGTTATACACAGAAGCGCCATCCAAAAAGAATAATATAGGCTTCCTCCCTTTAAACGGTATATTTATACCTGTGAAATTGCCCAAACCCAATAATATTTTAAATGCCCTGGGAGAACTTGCTGAAATGAATGATTTTACAATACTCCTGGTAAAGTTAAAATAAATACTTTTTTTCCACAGGATGACTCTCACTTTCCCGTTTCTAATTTATATTGTGACTTTCCACATAATGGGCTTGTATAAGCAGGGCAAACCTATCAATACTCAGTTGACCCTATAAGGCAGCACAAGACACAGCATTTCCCCTGAAAACTTTCTTAGAAAGTTCAGTGTCAAAGGGCAATGGGAACAGTGCACACACACACACAGACACACATACACACACATACGCAAATATATCACATGCACGCACACCAGATGTCAGCCAGCCTGCCCAGGTTATCACATCTGGAGGAAGGCAGGGATTGGGATACACTGGGTCTACTTTTGTTTACTGAGAAGTAATGTATTTTGCCTTCAGCAAATGAATGGTAATGCAGGAGCAATGAACAACAGCAAATAAAATTAGATTGTAACTTCCTGAGTGTGATAAATAGGCCTCCCCAACAAATTTTGCCCATTAATCTAGAGTCTATTTTAGTAAATCCACAGAGAATTGTGTTTTGATTTGGTTTTTTCCTCCCAATAAAACTATGGTACATTCTGTTCTATAAGCAGCCAGTCTGGGCGAAGTGAGGTTTCAGGGGCTATTTAGAAATGCTACAAACCTAAAGGGCTTCTGTCAACTGTCATTATCACCTAAGACAAAAATGGGGCTCTCCAATCTTTGCATGTGCCCAGAGAAGAGCCCTGTTCCGTTAACCCTGGGGAGATTTGGTTTGCTGCATTGTTAGGCGCATCTACATTCATCATTGTTGCCTAAAGTGCCCTGGAGACCAGTGGCTGGCCACACGCCAAGTCTCCATTGGCACTCTATCTTCACCAGATCTCCTGATGGGCCATCCCATCTCCCTCCCGACGGTGCCCCAGGAAATGCATGGGCATGTCCTGCCACAGGGTCTTAAACCTGTTGATTCTTAAAAGAATGGTAAAAACCGGAAGAGCCTTACCAACAGTCTAGAGATTTGAAATCTAGACTGACTCGTGGTCTCCCCACTAGGGAATGGGGCCAGAGAACAGAAGTGCTTGCCCAGGGACACACAGTCATTGACTGAGAGCTGGCTTCTTGGGACACAAGACAGAGTGTCAAGCTTCTACCCAGATGGAGCACCTGTATTTACACATTGCAAGGGAGGACAGCAAGGGACCCTGAAAGGACACACTTCTTAGAGAGCACAAACTCACCTCTGAAGGAGACAGAGAGACTCAGAAAATAAGACACACGTGCCATGAACAAAGGCCACTGACGGCTGTCTCCCTGTCTTTTTGTTGCTGTCTATCCGTCTTTCTCACATATACCCAGGAGTGATGCAACTCCTCATTCTGTGTTTGCTAGGACAATCTCAGAGGCCCAGATCTGGGCCACCCACAGCATTCAAGAACTAGCCTCACCAGTTGTCTGGGGGTGGTTGTGCCGGGTGGCCTGGGAAGGGAGTGGCCACGAAGGAGACACGGTGGTGGGGGGAAGGGACTCTGGCTGATTCTTGTCCATCTCCTCTTTCTGTGGCTCCTGCTTAGCCTAGGGATGCACATACCTGGCATTCTTTGATAAGAATGTGGGAGATGGGGAGCCCCTGTGTTCCAACAGCCCCTGGCTCCCAAGCAGTAGCTGCCCACAAAGCCTAAAGCCCCCAACCTCCCAAAGCATCTGAAATCCCAGTCAAAAATGCAGTCAAAAATGCACTTGGAGCCTCTGAAGATTAATCTGCAGCTCAAACTGTTCTCTCAAACGCTCACAAGTCTAAACTGCTGAATGGAAATGCTAATGAGACTGAATTCTGTGCCTCAGAATTAAAACAATTAGCCAATTTATGCGGATGGATTAATTTAGCTAAGTACTTAACATTTTCATGCATATATAAAGGAAAAACAGGATTCCATTCCCCAATCAAAATACAGAGCCAAGACATGGACAGAAAGTCAGCTATTGCTGTTTACTTTTCCTTCCCAGAAACAGAGTAAACAGGCTGATAAGATACATGTGTCCTGTGACGCTTGAGCAGGGGAACCCCCATTTCTGTTTCAAAGTGTCTGTTGGGCCCGGAGGGGCATCCTCGCTGCTCCGGCAGCCCGGGTCCCAGGAAGGACTAAGACGTGGAAGCTGCCCGTTCCTGAGCCGCCTCGGGAATCCGTGGTCCTCGGGCTGTCTATGCTTCTCGGAAGTCAGGAGCAGGGCATGCTGTACCAAAGGCCTGTGTGTCCCTGCCAGTGTCTCTCCTGTTCCAGGAAGATGCTTGAATTTTGCTAAGTATAAGCTCTGTCGGGGAACCCGCTTAAGGCTAGGTGCCTCCTCAGGGTACAGGGCCGAGGGCTTTACTTCCCTGCCCTGCCTCATAAAAGGACCCAAGGGCCATGCAGTCACATGTCATGGACTTCCTTGACAGAGCAAGTTCATTGCTGGCAGAGGCAACACACCTGGCTCCCCTGCACACCTGTCTCAGAGGATGCTGGCGGGAGGGTGTGGAACTCAACCCAGGAGCCTCCAAGTCAGTGATGGACAGGACGGTGCCCTCAGCCACCAGTCTGGAGGGAGCCTTTTACACCTCCCAGGTGCCCAGAGGGAGGGCCCTGGTCCTGGGAGCTCACACCTGGTAGGTGAGCTGAGGGCTGGTGGATAGCCAAGCCTGAGAGCTGCCACCCCCATTGCAAACTAGAAGTGGGTAGGGGAAGAGTGGAGCATCATCCTGTGATTATAGGGAGAGAGAAGGGGGACAACTCTGTGTAGTGCTGAAATTTTCTAAAAAAAAAAAAGGTTAAAGGAACAAAAAAATATTCCTTAAGTGCCAAGAGAGGGGAAGGATAACTGCTCTCCACTGTCACTCCCTTCCTATGGTATCCTCTTTCACCAGAGTAAGGTGAAACAAACCCACGGCTCATTATCTTCTAGGCCAGGAGAAAGAAGCAAGGCCAAATTATGTTTGGAAGGGATATGAAGGTACAAATTCGGTCAAGGGAAAGAACCCACTGGCCTGCCATGAGGCTTCCCTCCTGCTGCTGCTGGGTGGCAGCTGTCCTTGCCCGGTCACTGCCATGTCCTAGCACAGGGGGCTGTGACTGCAAAGGGGCAGCACAGGCTTCAGGCAATGGGCCTCAACTTCCATCTCAGCTCTGCCTCCAGCTAGCTGTGTGAACCCAGACGTGGTCGCCAACCTCTCCGAGTCTCAGCTTCCCCTGGTGTAAAGCGACCATAATAATATCCAACTGATGTCCAACCCACAGAATCGTGCCAAGGGTGAAATGCACAGATGCATGTGAATGCCAGACACAACAATCAGAGATGGCTAATGCTGTCCTCACATTAAAAATACAAAGGAACCTGGACCAAGAAGGAGAACCAAGCACATAGCTGACCTCTTGTCAGGGCCCAGATCCCTAGAAATAAAATTAATCTGAAAAAAAAAGAACAAATCTGTAAAAGATATTGGCAATCAAGGTATCTTGAGCAATTCTGGAAAGACAGAAAGCAGGTGGGGTCAGAGGACAGGAGGGGGCTGCACCCTGGTGGGAGAAGCCTTATGCTGAGGCGGGAGCAGCTCCCGGGTGTTTGAAGCCCCCGGGCCCCATGTGCAAGGAGCTGGAGGGGGCCTGGGGCTGGTATCTGTGTGAGGGGCTGGGCAGTGGCAGGTCAGCTGCCTCCTCCTCCTCCAGGGGTGAGCCAGGGGTGGCAGAAGGATTTATCCAGAGGTGAAGGCGGTGAGAGGGGAGTTTAGGCCACCCAGAGAGGCAGGATGCAGTTCTGGGAATTGGGAGTCACCCAGAGCTACCGCCAGAAGAAACGCTACCCAGCAGCGGGTCCTCCCCTTCCACAGTCACCTCCAAAGCCCTGCCATCAGCCCCCGCCACAATGTGAGCAGACAACCAAGAACCAGCAAATATCAGTGGAAAACCAATGTCATAAAAGAGAAGTATCAGACTAAAAAGGAAAAAAAACAGCAGATGGGGAAAAAAAAAAACTTCAAAATAAATATCATTAATATTCTCGAAATGATGCAAGAAGATATTGCATCTGCTATAAATCAATGAGAGGACATCCTCTTCCAGGAAATGGAGTAGAAACACTTCTCCCCAGTCCTCCCATGAAGAAACGCTGAAAACCCTGAATGTTGTGTAAGAAGCAAACATTAGAAGACTTTGAAAGGTGGAAAGTAAAAGGCAGAGTGGACTGACTAGGGATGTCAGGACCTGAGGATCGGCAAGGAGGTGAGTTCCCTCTGTTTTCTTTTTTGTCTCGTGTCTCTTAAATACCAGATGTGGAATGGAAGAAGCCAGCAATCTGGAAATGCCAATGGGAGCAGACGGAAAAAAAAAAAAAAATCCAACAAAATCCTGTCTTCTTCAGCCAAAGGATCACGAAAGAGGGAGCCTAGCAAGACAGAAAACGTTTAGACAATTGCTCTGCTCCAGTCAAACACCACAGAAAAAAAACTGTGGCACCAGCTGCCCCCCTTCCCGGGCCAGCACAGGCTGAGGGGGGGCGGTGCTCAACTTCCACCCTCAAGGCTGCAATGAGGGGTGATGGCAGAGAAGGGCAATACGGGGCTAGGACTTTTATCCCTGACAACCAGAAGTGAGGCCAACCCTCTGTCGAGTCAGTGGAGACCTCGTGGGGGGCCTGGCCTTCCACCCCACCTGCTAGTGTCAAGATTTCCCTCCTTCCCTCCTCAAGTGAAGAGTCAGGATTTTACTGCTGTCCAGCAGTGCTGAGGCCACCCCCATGGGGTGCCAGTGGAGAGCTCGTGGGGGCTGGAACCCCCATCCTCACCCAGTTTTAAGGAGGAGGAAATCCCATCCTGAGGTGTCCATGGGGGGCAAGTGAAAGCCTGAAATTGTACCCACATCTGGCAGTCATAGGACATGCCCCCTTCCCCTGCCAAAGTGGTATCAGAGGAAGCCAGCTAAAACAGAAGGTTTAAATAAGATCCAGTCTCAGAACATAATAAGAAACTGTCCAGGTTTCAACTAAAATCTACCCATTATACAAAGTACTAGGAGGATCTCAAATGAAATGAAAAAAAAAAAAACAAAAAAAGACAACCAATAGATCCCAACAACAAGATGACAGAGATGTGACATTCATCTGACAAAGATCTTAAAGCAGCTGTCATAAAAATGCTTCAATAAGCAATTACAAATATGCTTGAAACCAATGAAAAAAAGAAAGCCTCAATGAAGAAATAGAGCATCTCCACCGAAGAAAGAGGAAAAATTCTAAAAGCTTCTAGAAGAAGAAGTAAGTTATCCATTAGGGAGCAACAATTGCTATTAGCATCACATCCCTCATTGGAAATGCTGGATGCTGAAAGGCAATATTTTAAAATTTCAGAGTGGAAGTTATTTTGAACTTAAAATCTAAACCTAGACAAATTAGTAGGGGGAGAATAAAGACATTTTTTTTGTCTTCAAGGACCCAGAAAAGTTTGCTATCTATATAACCATTCACATATGTAGCAAACACTCAAAAATATCTGTCAAAACAATGAATGACTTACTATAGGAGAAAAATCTAATAAAAATTTAAAAAGTTAGTGTAAAAGAAATGATTGTAACCAAAGACACTGAGCAACCTTTATAGCTAAGCTTATATAAGTGTCAGTGCCTAATGTAAAAATGCTAATCACAAGGTGGAGTTAAACCAAGGATTACCTAATTTGGGGAGGTAATGAGGGAGAAGAGATGGCAGAGAGACATGAAGTTATGATAATGTTCTTGTTCTGCTCAGAAAAGGTGATAGGTATTGGTCAATGCTAAACATTGTAGAAGGAGAGAGACTCAAATATTTATGCTAAAGATTGAGGGTAAAACAGAAAAACAGGCTTTGGATATAAAAATTTCAAATTGTTATATTTGAAAAAGTAGGGAAAAAGTAAGGAAGAAAATTACCTCTATCCAGCAAAAGGAAGGTAAGTAAAAGAAACAGAAAGAAAAGCATTTTAAAAATGTATGGTAAAGAGAAAACAAAATGTAATAGGAATAAATCCAAATATATCTGAAATCAGCACGTGTCAATATACCAAATTCCCTCTTTAAAGAGATTCTTAGATTGTGTAAAAAAAATAAAGCCAAATCACACTGTTTACAAAACCAAGGCTTAAAATAAGGGAATGAAAAATAGATGAGAAAGTGATGCTAAAATAACTTAGCGTTTGGAAACCATATATCTGACAAGGGTTTAACATTTAGAATATATAAAGAACTCCTACAACTACAACTCAACAACAAAAGACAAACAACTCAATTTTTAAAATGGGTAAAGGACTTGAATAGACATTTCTCCAAAGAAGATATCAAGCAGCCAATATACACATGAAAAGATGCTCAACATAATTAGCCAAATTGAAATCACAGTGAGATACCATTCCACAACCACTAAAATGCTATTATTAAAAAAAGAGAAAATAATAAGTGCTGACAAGGATGTGGATAAACAGGAACTCTCAAACATTGTTGGTGAGAATGTAAAATGGGGCAGCTGCTGTGGAAAACAATTTGGTGGTTCCTCAAAAGTTAAGACGACCATATGGCCCAGCAATTGCACTTCTAGAACTGAAGGCAGGGAGTCTGACAATATTTGTACACCAATGTTCATAGCAGTGTTATCCATAATAGCCAAAAGGTAGAAGCCACTCAAATGCCCATCAGGAGATGAATGGGTAAACAAAATGGGTATACACATACAGTGGAATATTACTCAGCCTTGCAAAGGAATGGAGTCCTGATTCATGGCACATGATTCTTGAAGACATCATGCCAAGTGAATTAAGTCAGAAAAAAATGCACAGAATTTGTAGGATTCCACTTACATGAAACAGCTAGAAAATGCAAAGGCATGGTGCCAGGTTACCAGGAGTGGAGGGGAGGGGAGTGGGGAATTCATGTATAATGGGTACAGGATTTCTGTTTGGGGTGAAAGGAAAGTTCTAGATGGTGGTGAAGGTGGCACAATTTGAATGTGATGAATCCCACTGACTAATATGCTTGCGAGGGGTTGGGATTGGGAAAATTTATGTTGAATATATTTTTCCAAAATTAAAAAAAAAAAGAGCAACTAAAGAGACAATGACAATTAATTGCAATACATGATCTTGCACTGTATTTAATAATGGAGGAGAAACAACCCAAAGGGACACTGGGATAAATGAAAAAAAATTGGAATATAGACTGCTTTTTGTCAATGTTAAAGTTCTTAAATATGGTAAATGTACTTAAGGTACTAAGAAAATTTAATTACCAAAAGTTCCTAAAGGAAAAGTAGAGAATCTGAATACCTTTTTAAAAAAATCACCATGGCTAGTCAGATTTATTAATCATCTCTACCAATATTTCAAAAAACAGGCAATGCTCCCAATATCTGGATTGTTTAATAACATAGTAAAAGACAAAGAGCTCCCCAACTCTCAAGATCAGCATAAGCCTGATAGCCAATTAGAGAGAGAGAGCACTGAAAACAGAAACTGTACTTTAAGCTATCTTATAAAGTTGCAAAAATTGTACATAAATTATTAACCAGTTGATTGCAGCTGTGTATTAAAAGAACAGTACTCAAGACCAAATAGGATTTATCCCAAGAATGAAAGAATAAAATTTCCAATGTTATGAAATCTATTAATGTAATTTACTACGTTAAACAGATTAAATAGTAAAGTTGATAATATAATTACCTCAATAGATGCATAAAAAAAAGCATGTAATAAAATTGAACATTCATTCCTGATCAACCCTCTTTGAAAACTAATAAAATGACCTTAATTTACAAAGAGTAACTATGGCAAAACTACAGAATACATCTAGAAATGATATAAAACTAAAAACATTCTTGTATAAATCAGAAATAAACAGCAAAACCTATAAATCACCACAATTCAAAATTTATCAGGAGTCCCTATACATTGAAATAAGACAAGCAAAAGAAGTTAGATTTCTTAATATTGAAGAGCTACAACTACCATTATTTACAGATAGCTATTATTTATACCTATCTAGAAAAGTCAAGAGAATCAAAGGAAACACAATAGCACCAATAAGAGTTTAATAAGGAGGCCAGATATAAAAATTGACATATAAAAATCAATTGCCTTCGTATATATAACAACCAATTAGAAACATAATTTTTAAAAGCCTAGATATAAACCTAATGAGATATGTATAAGATTGACAGGAAAGAAAGTGGTAAAACTTTTCAAAAGGATGTAAAAGAAGACCTGAATAAATAAAAACATACCATGTTCCTGGATGGGAAGACTCAATATTGTAAAGATGTCAGTTCTCCCCAAATTAATCTATAATTTCCATGCAATCCCAATCAAAATCCCAACAGGATTTTTTTATGGAACTTGATAAGCAGATTCTCAAGTTCATCTGAAAGAGAAAATGTGCAAGAATAGCCAAGAAATTTTTCAAAAAGCATCACAAGAGGAAATTTGTCCTATCTGTTATATATTTTTAAGAAACCCTCCTAAACTATAGTAATTATGTGGTACTGTTCAGGAACTAAAGAGAAATAGACTAATGAAACATAAAGGAGGATCCAGGGGACACATGAGAATTCAGTATGTGATGGGGTGGCAAGCAGAGGTCATTGGCTATTGATTTGGGGAAAAAAATAAAGTTGGGTCCCTCACAGAAAAAAATATCATATGAATGAAAAAATTAAACATAAAAGACAAAACCATAAAGTTTTCGGGCAAACTATTGATCCAAAACAGTACATCTTTAGAGAAAATACAGGAGAATGGTTTTCTTATCTTGAGACTTTCTAATCAAGACCCCAAAGCCAACAGTCATAAAGGAAGAGGAATAAATTGGACATCTTCAAAATTCTTAAACAGATTTTCACTGCACTGTTACCTAACAGAAAAAGGCACAAATCAAATGTACATCTTGATAATGTTAATAAAAAATAGAAATTTTTCTAAAACAAAAGGCATCAGAGACTTCAGTTAACCACGCAGGAGGAGGGTTTTTCTACCCACTCTCCTCTGGAAACAGTGAGGATAACACATGCCTCTGGGGATTCCCCAAAGTATATCACTGCTCCCCAATACACGTGACACCACAAAGGGTCATGTGACTTAACAGGTGGGGGGAGCATGGGTGGCTGGGGAAATTTGTGTCTCTGCCACACTGTATTACTTTCAAAGCAAAAATGAAATGCCACCAATGGAGTCAAGAGGTCACTCTGGTTACTCCTATGCAAGCTCCAGCCAGATATTACAAATTGCCACAGCATGCCAAGCCCCAACCAATAGCATTCCTGAAAACCCTGAAGAATACCCTGGGCTCTATCTAAGACTACAAAAGTTTTACCTATTAAATTTTTTTTCATAAACTTAAAGCCTCCAAATGGCTCCTCTGCCAGATAAGCCCTGAAACCCAGAGGTACCAGTTTCTCCAAGAACATCAACCAGTTTCATTCCTCTATCCCATAAGGTCGACGCCTCTTTTCAGCACAGAGAAGTCAGAATGGTCATTGCCCAGATATCCTTGAAGACTGAGAGAATGATCAAATGAGAGGAAGGAGTTGTAAAGGTGAAGTTAGGATTTAACAAATGATCATGACCACTGACTCATTATACAGATATTTTAGTTTCCAGTGTATTAGAATAGCCAGAAGGAAATACCTGAAATTATTGAACTGTAATCCAGTAGCCTTGATCTTTGATAATGACTACATAACCATATAACTTTCATCTTGTGACTGTGTGATTGTAAAAACCTTGAGACTGACACCCCCTTTAACCACTGTATGTTTAGATGAGATATAAAGTAAAGACGTGCATGGAAAAAAAAAATAATTGGTTGGGAATATGGGGAAAAAATAACCCTACGAAAACTATGGACAATAGTTAATAGTATTAATAATCTTTTGTCAATTGTAACAAATGTCAGCTACTGTTAAAAAAAGAGAATTACAAAAAAAGTGCTATCGTCAATTGTACCAAGGTTTCCTCATCACTGCAAGCGTTTGTGGTGAGGAGGTGTATAGGAATCCTGTATTTTACGCATGATTGTTCGGTAAACCCACAACTTCTCTAACAAAAAATTTTTTAAAAAATGAAATGCACCTATATGTCCATTCCTCTAGAAACAGAGTGAATTATGACCAGGAATTACACAGACATGCCACCTTTCAAAGAAGCAGGCAGTTACTGTGGCATGGTTTGTTGGAGGAGAAAAAGTGAATGACAGCCAGCTCTGCCCCTGTCCTCAACTGTGGGGTCAGTATGAGTTAATGCTTAATCACCAGTAGGGGGAGGGGATCTCTTAGGGCCACTGAGAGCTACTGGACTGGAACTGATGATAACCATCAAATCCATAAACCCAAATTCCCAGTCCCTGCAGCCCAGCTCACTCCCTGGCTCCCTCTCCCCATACTGGAGCCTCTCATGGGCCTACAGAGAAAGCCCTCACCTCCACCCCTGTCAATCATTAATAATAACCAGAAAGCAACTAGCATGGCACCTCTGCAGCAATAGTGCAAGAGAAAAGGAAAAAGGAACATAACAGGTGGAAGACAATGATACAAAGGACAAAACAAACATTTCTCTAAAATATCCAAAATTTAAGGAAAATATCATTTTTCTCTGAAGCAAGAGTTCAAAGAGATATGAAGGTTCAATAAAAAGATGCTAAGGCAAAAGAAAGTGAAAGGACTAACCCCAAAGTAACTAACACCAAAAGTGTGTTAGTCTCAGGAAATAAATGGAAGAAGAAAAAAAGCCATTTTAGAAATAAAAGCCACATTAGAGTTTTCTCTAGGGAAAAAAAAGACACACAGGAAACAGAGATACAGAGGACAGGCTTGAGAAAAAAATCAAGAAAAATAAAATGGAAAAGATACAAAAAGTTATATATGATTAGAGACAATTATATCATCAGAAGCAATAGAAATTCAATATATGTATAAATGGTGCACACGAAAAACAGAACTCAGCATATGGAACCAAAAGTATTCAAATCTGTAGCAAAAGAAAAATTTCCTGAAATTAAAAAAAAAAAAAAAACCTGAAATTTTTCAGGTATATGAGTCCCAGAAAAACTGCTATAGAATAATGCTCACCCAGAGGTGGCCTAGGAGAAGTATGGGTCCTCAAACATAAAAGAAGAATTGAAACCAAGCCAAAAAATCAAGTCACCTACAAGGGTAAGAAATCAAACTGGCTTCAAATTTTTCCAAGCAAAACTGAATCCAGAGTTCTAAGTTCTATGGGGAAAAAGAGTGTGACCCAAGAATATTCTGTTCCACACAGATGTAATTCAGTTGTTCAGGCAATCTTCAGACATTCTTAAAGATAAAAGAACTCAGGAAATACAGCACCTGCTAGCCCTTCTTGAAAAAACTACTCTGTGATGAAATCCAGTGAATTAGGAAATGAATCAAAATGAATACTCAGGAATGGAAAAGCTGTGCTGAAAGTGATGGCATGAACGTATATACTTCCTTTAAATATAGAACCAAGACTAGACAACTGTGAAATTATAGTGACAGAAGTAAATGCTAACGTTGAACACTGACAATTTGGAAAAAAACAAACACAAAAAATTAAATTAAAATTGTGACATGGGGGTAGATGTGAGAAGAAACGAAAGTGCTAATTACTTAATATGGAAAATATAATTTAAAAAAGCCAGAACAGTAATTCTGGCCTCTTGTTGATTTTCATAATCTTGTTTCTTTTTATAACTTCATAGGGTTATTTGAGAAAATATCTCATGGTAATGAAATCTTTAACTGAAGTTCAGCAATTCCTTCATTTCAATTTAGTTTCTTTTTCTTTGGTTAAATTCACATAAAATTAAACATAAATTAAGTGAGTTAAGCATAAAAGTAACATTAAACAAATAAAATTAAACATAAAATTAAATCTAGAGTTCAGCAATTATTCCATTTTTACTTCGTTTCTTTCTCTTGTATTAAGTTTACAAAAAATTTAATTTAAATACATTTTACTAAAAACAAGTATAGTATGATCCATGTTAATGAAATAATATCCATCCATCCACCCATCCAACCATCTTTCCACCCATCTGTATATATGGTTTAAAGAGGTCTGTTAAAGAGTAGAGGTTAAGAGCTACTAGATCTAGAGTCAGCTTTGGTTTGCTCTTGCACAAGTTACTTAACCTTTCTGGCTCTTATCTGTAAAATGGGAATAATAATGGCATCTATCTCATAGTGTTTGGTGGAGATTATATAAGACAGTACAAATGGATACCTGGTTATTCTTATTTTCACAGGGATTTTATTTTACCTTTTTCTCTTTACTTTTCTGTAACTTGAAAAACATTAAATATACTTTGGAATTACCTGAAATTATTAGTAATATTCTAGCAATAAGATTATTTTAAAGACATAATTTGGACGGTTCCACTAATTCTTTCATTTAATTATTTTTATGTGATAAAATGTATAAGAAACGTGCAACTTTACAAAGAAAGTCAGTAGAAAAAATCACTCCATTTATATGAATATGTAATCAAATTTTCAAAAGCCCATCTGTGGAGATTTTAAACTATGTCCACAAATTCTCTGACACTTCTCCCTTCAAAAGGTGCAGCCTGCTTTCCCTCCCCTTGAGGGTATACTAGACTCAATGACCCACTTCTAACAAATAGAGGATGGAGGAAGTGAAGGTGTGTGACTTTCAGTACTAGGTCATAAAAGACATTGTGCTTCCACCTTGCTCTCTCTCTTGAATTGCATGCAATGGGGGAAGCTAGCTGCCATGTTGTTGGGACACTAAAGCAATGCTACAGAGAGGTCCACATGGTGAGGAATTGAGGCTTCCTGCTAATAGCCAGCAAGGAACTGAGGATACCAGCCAACAGCCGTGTAAGAGAGACTCTAAGAAGTGGATCCTCCAACCTGAGACAAGCCTTCAGTCTGCAGCTGTGGCCAACCTCACAAATGACTCCCACCCAGCTAAGCTGCTATCTGTGTTACATGACAAATGTCTGTTGCTTTAAGCAGCTACATTTTTGAGTAACTGTCATGCAGCATTAGATAATGAATACACCCTGTATTTAGTAAAGAAATATATACCCAAGTTTTAGCTCTAACAATGGCAGAGTAGCTTATATCAGACTAACTCTTCTAAAGAAAATAAACTCTGGACAAATATTTTTAAAAAAACCAACTCTTTAGGGGCATTGGAGAGCAACCAGAAGAAGGCAGAGAAGCAGGCAGGAGATTTGATTCTTGGGAGAACCAAACTAAGTATGATCGAAGTTTATGTGACTTTTCCTTTGAGTTAACTCTGCATTTCTGTTTTGGTGCAGAGAGGCTAGAACTCAAGCAGAAACTGCAGTTGTACTGTCCTGAGGAGTCATAAAATAAAGTTTGGGACTGCCAGAGCAGCTAGAAATTGAGTGGGGAAATCTTAGAAAGAAGGGAGCTACAGAGAAGGACACACACATTCTCCTCAAAGACAGCTGACCCCTGAACTATATAACGGTAAGTAAGATTCCAAAAATTCCAGGAGGAAACCATATGTGGAAGGCAAAATTAATTGAGCAGATATTTCAGTTACTATGCAGGAAGTCAGTTTGGAGTTCAAGTCTCACCAAAGTAGAGGCCTTGGTAAACATTTCAGGCTTACCATTGAAAAATCAGAAGGGTCACAGTGTAGGAGTAAAGGCTGTGTGCCTGGACTAAGGGATTTCCTCTAAGGCCAAGGGAAAGTTTGAAATAGATCAACCATAACAAAATGAAGAATTAAGCTTCCATAAGTTCACATTTAATTTCCTGTTAGAACAAAACTCAACAGTATTCAGATGAAGATAGCAGATTCCAGTACTACAATGTAGCATAATAATCTCAAGCATACAATAAAAATAACTAGACATGTGCAAAGAAAGAGGAATAAGTGACCCATTGAAGGAGAAAAACAAGTCATTAGAAACAGATCCACAAATGCCCTAGATATTGGAATTAGTACAAAAGGATTTTAAAGTAACTATTGTAAATATGTTAGACTATAAAATAAAAGATAGTAACAATCAACAGAGAGATGGGGAAATGCAGGGAGATCTGGAAACAGTAAAAAGAAGCCAAATGGAAACCACAGCATAGAAAAATACAATATCTGAAATAAAAACATTTTGTTGATTGGGATTAACAATAAATTGGACACAACAAAAGGAAGGATTAGTAAGTTTGAAAGCAGTGTAATAGAAATCATCCAAGCTGAAGTGGACAGAAAAAAGGATTTTGAAAAATGGACAGAGACTCAAAAACCTGTGACGGGTATCAAGCAGTCGAAGATAACCATATATGGTACCCAAAGAGAGGAGAGAAAAAAACAGGGTTGAGAAAATTTTTGATGAAATACTGCCAAAAATATTTTCAAATTTGATTCAGACCAAAAAGATAAGCAAAACAAGAAAAACCCTAGGAACAAGACACTAGGAATCACCACAGACCCCAAACAGGATAAATGCAAAGAAAATTATACCTAAGAGCATTGTAGTCAAACTTCTACAAAGCACAGATAGAAAAAACATTATAAAAGCAGCAAGAGAAAGCAAACCACATTACATAAAGGGCAACAACAAGGATGACAACTAACTTCTTATGAGAAACAATGGTTGTCAGCCAACGATGGAATAACATCTTTAAAGTACTGAGAGAAAAACATGTGAAGCTGGAAATCTATGTTCAGCAAAATTTCTTACAAAAACAAAAATGAAATAAAGGCATTTTCAGAGAAAAGCTGAGGGAATTTCTCACTAGCATACTGGTATTTCAAGGATATGAAAGGAAGTTCTTCAGGCTGAAGAACATTGAAACCGGATGAAAATCTGAAACTAGAGAAAGCAAGGATGAGCACTGGGAGTGGTCAGTATAAAATATTTCTTCTCACAAGTATTTTAAAGTCAACTGACTGTTTAAAACAAGAATTATAACAATGCACTGAGGGTTTAAAACATAGGCAGTAAAGTATTTTAAAAACAACAGCGCAAAGGATGAAAGTGAGAGTAAACAAATAATTTGTTGTAGGCTCGTCTGGTATACATAAGATAGTATAATATGAATTTTAGATAGACTGGGATAGGTTAGGATGTGCACTGTAATCTCTTGAGCAATGCCGGAAAAAATTACTACCAATAGGTATAATTTCACAGTCAGCTCCAGGAGCATCTCAGAGAAAGTCTCTGCTGTGTTGCCAACACACTTGTGAAGGGAGACTATGTTAGGAGTTCCCAAAGGTTGCTTCATCCAGGGGTGGGTTTGGAGGGGAGTGGCAGGAGGAAAGCAGGGGTGGATCCTGCTTAGAGAGGCTGAAGCTATGTCACAAGTTCTGTGGGGTCAACTCCAGCCTCAACCCCTCACCTGCCTTTCAATGGCCCAGTAACACCCCATGTCTTCTCTCTCTATGTGCCATGCTCACTCCTGGGATCCTTGCTGTTTTCCATGTTTCTTCAGCACTTCACCCACCTAGCCAAATCCTCCCATGTTAAACTCATGCTGTGCCATCATGCTTCTGTCCTCACTGAGTGTCTGTCCTGCCACTCATGGGGGCTTCCTGTCTGCCTCTTTCATTTCAGTACTTGGTCCCGTACTGTGTTCCATGTTGGTATTGCTTATCCCAAAGACTGAGCTCCTGGAAGCCCCGGGCTATGCTGTCATCTCTTTACTTCCATCCCCCTCAGTGAACAACACAGTGTTATCTGTGTAATATATGCTCAAAAATATTAAATGCATCAATTAAAAATATTCCTGTGGCCAAACCCTGGAAGTAAGGAACTCTCTGCAGAATTTGGGAAGCATAGGTATAAGATTTTACAGTGAGTATAGAGTCATCTAATGATAACCATATTTATGGTATACCTTCTCCGGAAGGTTCTGTGGGTAGGTCACTTCCACTGACTCTCATCAGAATCCATGATGTAGGTGTTACCTACCTGCGTGACTTCAGAGAGTGCTCTAAACCTGTACTTCTCAAACTCATTTGCTGGCAAATCCTCTGGGAATCTTGTTATAATACAGATTCTGATTCAGTAGGTCTGGGGTGGAGGCTAGGGCTCTGCATTTCCAGTGGTTCCCAAGGGCGATGCTGCCCATCCAGCATTTGAGAAGCAAGACTCAAACACCTCCCAAGGTGGGGCCTGCTCCCTGACTCAAAGCAACACAAGTTGCTTTTACTCTGAGAATTTCTGCAGGAAGCAAAGAGCTCAGCAGCTCTTTACACACTTAGCCCAGAGCTGATGCTTCCCCACATGGTATTTTACATCATCCTTATAACACGTGGGGTGGCAGCTACACAATTACCACTTTCCCCTGCAGGTTCAGAAAGGTTATGTAAGCTGTCTGTCCAAGGACCCATAGACACGGGCTGCTGATTCTACAGCTGCTGGGATGACTTTCCAGCAGTCTTCACTCTTCATAAAAGGCCCCAGAGAGAACTCACACATCTCCAGGCAAAAGAACCACCCATACAGGAGTGAGGACAGTGGATGTAATCTCCAGATTCATTTTGCTGATTGCACGCTTGGAGGCTAATTCTCTCATATAATGACCAATCTGAGGCACTTCAAAGATTTCCAGTGATTTCCAGGGATAGTCAGAAAGTTGTAACTAAAGAAAAGTGGGGGAACCTCTTTTCAAAACTCAAGAAATTCCCCAAGGACTGGGTGATCCAGGGAACCCCTGACCCAACCTCCCCACCTCGCGCTGCTCCTAAGAGGAGCTGAGTGGGTGCTGCAGCCACCCCTGCAAAGGTAAACAGCTGGAAAGGCAGTACCTGGAGAAGGTGGCTCCCAGCACAGCCATCCGAGTGAAGGCATCCACACCCTCAAGACAAGAGGCCACACCGAAACCCAGGTGAGGTGGCAGCCTCTTGAAGCTACCTGGCTGTCGATGGACCACCCAATGCCAAGGGTTGTGCTCAGGGCATCCCTCCTCCTCTGCCCCCACCTGCCCGGCTTCCAGCTCAGTGCTGTGAGCCTAATATCCTTCAGAATATTCTAGACTGCCAGGCTGAGTGAACAGAAAGAAGTGGGGCAGGTGCTCTTTCATTACCAGGCCCACCCCAGCAAGGGAAGCCTGACGTCCAAATGTGGAAAGCTAAATAACCAAGCCAGAGACACCTGGGCCAGATTCTGCTATTCAAAGGGACAATCATCTCTGACATGCCCAAAACAGCTGAGCCCCTTGGCAAACAAGCTGGGGAAAGGTGGCTGGATTCAGGGTGGCCATCATGTTGCATAAAGGGTTTGAGTTGGCCACAAATCACGGGGTGGGGGGGGGGGACTGAGCTAAGTAGAGATGAGAGGAGGTGACTTGGGGGTATGAGAATGCCACAAGCCCGGCTTGAATAGGGATGACCAGGATTATCTGAGGACACTATGTCAAATGTCCACTGGCTAAAGCTGAGGGTCAGGGGTGGGAGAAGCAGGCAAGCAGGCTCGAGTGGAAGAAAGGGCCTAAAGAGAAGACTGTCGACTCTGGCTGGGCACGAATATGGGGTCACTGAAGGAACATGAGCATTTAGAGGTGGCCCGGTGGGCAGCAGCATGTAAACCAGCTGGATCAGCAGGACCAGAGAAGAGAACAAGAGGGCCTTTCTGATAGAATCTGAGATGGCTTTTCTGGCAAAAAAAGTGCACAGTTCCTCTGCCTCAAGGCCCCAATCACTCTGTCCTGGGCTGTGGGACAGTGGCAGCCGCTGCTTCAGGCCCAGGGCTCTGAACTGCCAAGGGAAAAAAGGGTGGCGGGTGCTGCTGCAGCACCCAGAAAGGGAAGCTCTCGGCACCCTCCCCAGCCCCTCAGTGCCCAGGCTGCTGACTCTGGCTCTTACCTCCTATTTTTGCATTGTATGCTATGCCCACGATGCAGTAGGAGTTGTTTGCTGACGCAGCGACTTCTCCCTGCACAACGAGTGCCGTGTCTGAAAGCAAAGGGGAATAAAAGGAATCAGCAACCTTCGATGGATTCAGTGTGCAGCTCGGTTCTCCTGCAATAAGACTGGTTTCCCGGAACCCAGGATTGATATTCCGAGTTCACTTTCTGCATCCCCTCTCATCATCTCCCCTCCTCCGACAGCCGGCTTACAGGGAGCACCCCAGCAGCCTCTGCACACACAGGGTGGGCTGGCAGTCACACGCTGGCCTCAGCTTTGCGACTGGCAAAGCCTTCCTGCCACCCTCCAGACAAGTGCTGGCTCAGGGCTGTCTCTTCTGGGAAGTCTTCCTGACTCCCAAGTTGGAGTTCAGTGGGTTCCTGCTCCAAGTGGCCAGGCCCCATGCTCCCTTCCACTGCAGCCATTGTTGGTCACTGTTGTTGTGGATGGCAGAGGCTGTGATACCCCAGCCCTGCGTCTCGGCTAGTCCACGAGCATCGTAAAGGTCTGAGTCACCATGGACAGCCAGAACGGACAAGGAGTGTTTATGTCTTGCCCTGTGTACCCACACCCCCCCGTTCACCTGGTATGCCAGTTTGGATGCATTATGTCCCCCAAAATGCCATGGTCTTTAATGCAACCTTGTGGGGGCAGATGTATTAGTGTTGATTATGTTGGAATCCTTTAATTGAGTGATTCCATGGAGATGTGACTCAATCAACTGTGAGGAAACATTTGATTGGATAATTCCCATGGAGGTGTTACCTCGCCCATTTATGGTGGGTTATTAATTAAATCACTGGAGTCATATAAAAGAGTTCACAAACAGGAAGGACCTCAGAGCCTGTTAGGAGTGACATTTTGGAGAACAACTGAGAGTGACTTTTGGTGAGCTGCTGCAGCCAGAGAAACATTTTTGAAGACGGCCATTGAAAGTAGACTTTTGCTACTGCAGGAGTTTTGCCTGGGAGAACTAAGAGACTACCACGAGATGCCTAGAGAGAATGTCCTGGGAGGAAGTCATTTTGAAACCCCCCTGGGAGCAAAGGAAGAAGATGCCAGCCAGGTGCCTTCCCAGACAACAGAGGTGTTCCAGACACCATTGGCCATTCTTCTGTGAAGGTACCCTATTGTTGATGCCTTAGCTTGGACACTTTATTGCCTTAAGACTGTACCTTTGTAACCAAATAAACCCCCTTATAAAAGCCAATCCATTCTGGTATTTTGCATAGCAGCAGCATTAGCAAACCGGAACACCTGGGGACAACCCTCCTAGCAGGTCCAGGCCGTTTAACCAGGAGGTGAGGAAGAAAGTGATTGCACTGAATACTCAGCAATACTAGGAAGAAATGACCAGAAAAATGAACTGCTTTTCTCAGGCATGACCCCTTTCCCAACTTGCTGCACTGGAGCCCACTTCTCTGGCAGAGGCCAAAATACAGGCAGCTTTAAACAGCACATCACTGAGAAGAGTCCACAGGCGCTTAGTATCATCGATTCAAATTTAAAACGGCCTTTAAAAACAGTCACGGGTCTGCGTGCTAGCCCTCAGAAAGAGCCACCATGGTTCCCTGGAACTTGTGGAGCGCAATGCCAGGGCTGAGAAGAGATTCACCAGCTGAGCACCTGTCACCGGGACTCTGCCGTCCTTCAGGGGTCAGTGCGTAAGATCTGGAAGATTCCCTCCCTGCCCCCTGGACATGCGGCCAGACAGTGAAGGCCCTTCACCATGGATGTCCACACTGCTGAGCTGGAGGGGCACCTTGGGATGTGAGGCGGGGAAGCTGGTGTCCCTGAGGGGATCAGGAAAGCCCTGTAATCTGTTTCACGGGACACAGTCAGCCTCCCTGCCCAGCACCATTGGGGCACTGGTATTTAGACGTCAGAATCAAGTCAAATGGAAACAAGAATGGTACAGGCGGAGAAAACACCGTGGCAAGCACCGTGTCACCATGGGGAAGAAAGAAAGGGATTTTGTGCTGTTCCTATAGAAATTTTGGAAAGAACAGCATGAGCGCAGGGTATGAGAAGGCTGTCTGAGAAAAGACAAGCAGGGCGCAGCTAAGTTTGAGCTCACAGGGCTGGGATTTGGGAAACCAAGCTCCGAGCACAGGGTTGCAGTGTCCTAATGAAGTATGTGTGTCATGCACGGCACAGGTGTGTTCCTGACAGGTCATCTCGCTTGTTCCCCTCAACAACCCTGAGGGTAGGAGGGACTATCTCCACAACAAATCTCCAAGATTGGGACCAGGGGACGCCATGCAGTTGAGCAACCTGCACAAAACCAAGCAGGCCGTAAATGGCAGAGCTGGGATGTGAGTCCATACTTATCCAACCTCAGCTGCACAAGCTTTTCACCTTGCTCATAATTTCCACAGAGCCAGAGCTCAGGTGTGACACCTACACACTCCAAGAAGCCAAACTGCTGTCCTAAAGCAGCCGGGCATGGAGATCACCAGATTTAAGGGTTACAGTCTTAAAATAGTCCAACACGGTTGGAAACAGAGACGATGCTTGGAAAACACTCATTTTGGGGTGACCAGCTGAGGGGGTGTCCCTGAAGGAGAGGTAAGCGGATGGAAGCTGCCTCACACCTGCCGAGCCCTGCAAGGTGGGGTTCCCGGGCCTGGACACCTCCCAGGGTAGCCAGGACGACGCCTACACAACCTGATCAACTTTCTCACGTCACTTTTGTGTGAAGACCCAGAACTGAGTCTGCAGGGAGAGATGAAAAAAGAGAAGAAAAGAGGAGACAAAGCGACATACTTGTTTTCATTGCTGGCATCATAGCGTGGAGATGGGTCAAAGTCATTTCCATTGACATCATAGCTGGCGTAGGAATCCTAAGAAATTACAGCTCAGTGAGGGAAGACAAATGGCAACAGCATATTACAGTACAGCCTGATTTCAAGTTCTTTTAACACCTCTCTTGGTAAATAGAGAAAAACAAACCCATAACAATCTTCTTATATTTTTAATGTGTTTTTTGTTTACATACTTGCAATCATAGTAGTCATATAATTTTGTAACCTCTTTTTAAAACATATCCTAAAAGCTCCCCTGTGTTGCTAACAGTTTTCCAAACTGTCACTTTTTTGTTTTGTTTTTTTTTTAGAGAAGTTGTAGGTTTACAGAAAAATCAGGCAGTAAGTACAGAGCTTCCGTATATCTAATCCCTGCCATACAGTTTTCCCTATTATTAATATTTTGCATTACTGGGGTACTTTTGTTACAACTGATGAAACAATATTATTAAAATTCTAATATTAATTGTAGTCCATTGTTTACATTAGGGTTCACTGTGTTGCATAGCTCTATGGTTTTTTTGAAAAATTTATTCTGGTAATATAGATATAACCTAAAATTTCCCATTTTAACCACTTACAAATATATGATTCAGTGCTGTTAATTACATGCAAAATATTGTGCCACCATCACCACTATGCATTACCAAAACTTTTCCATCAACCCAAACAGAAACCCTGTACCAATTAGGCATTAATTCCCCCTTCCCAACCCAAACCCGGCCCCTCGTCACATGTATTCTACTTTCTAACTCTATGAATTTGCACGTTCTAATTTTTTCATATAATTGAGATCATACAATTTTGTCCTTTTGTTTCTGGCTTATTTCACTCAACATGATGTCCTCAAGGTTTATCCATGTTGTCACCTGTATCAGGACTTCACACTTTTGACAGCTGAATAATATTCCATTTTATGTCCATACCACATTTTGTTTATCTACTCATCTGTTGGACATTTGGATTGTTTCCATCTCTTAGCAATTGTGACTAATGCCACTACGAATATCGGTGTGCAAATATCTATCAAGTCCCTGCCTTCAATTCTTTTGGGTATATACCTAGAAGTGGGATTGCTGGGTCATATGGAAATTCTATGTTTAACTTTCTGAGGAAATGCCAAACTGTTTTCCACAGTGGCTGCACCATTTTACACTCCCACCAAATTTGAATGAGTGTTCCGATGTCTCTATATCCTCCCCAACACTTATTTTCAATTTTTTTTAACAGTAGCCATTCTAGTAGCAAAAACTGTATGATTGTCTATTAAATAGATTAAGTAAACTGATAGGGTTTATTTAACCACTGGTAGACACCCAAGTTCCCTATAATATTTAATATGTCACTTTGCTATGTCCTTTACATTTATTAACTCATTTAATCATCATGATAACTCTATGAGACAGGAGTTCTTCAATTAACCCTATTTTACAGACAATGACAGTGAAGCACAGAGAAGTTAAGCAACTTGCCCAAGGTCACGGAGCCAATAAGTAGCAGAGCCAGGATGAGAAGCCAGGCAGTCTGGGTCCAGAGTCAAGACCTTTAACCTTGTAATTTTTCATGCAATTAATATTCATATACAACCGTCCCTATGCACATGGTTTCTTCCTTTACCAAGGATCGTTCCTTAGGTTCCCTTCTTAGAAACATGTGGACCAACCCCCAGCAAAATCCTTCTCCCTGGCACAGCATGGGGTAAGAGCATTTGCCTCACCACCTCTCCCCAGCACCGTTTCCCTCATTGGCTAATTTGACAAGGGGGAAATGGCACCTTATTGTTCTTTCATTTGTATGCACTTCATTGCTGCATGGGTGACTCTCTCTGCACGTGAGTCCCCAGGCTTGACTTACATAATTCGGGGCCAGGTCGGGGTGATTCCTTTCGATGCCATCATCGAGGATGGTGACCACCACGTTTTTTCCCGTGTAGCCCCTCTTCCACGCCGCCTGGACGTTCATTTCCGATCGGCAGCGACTGTTCTTGTCACCGCAGTGCTGCATGCACAGAAGACACAGAGCCCCACCGCCACCCCCAAGAGGGAGGCTGCAGGTGCAATCATTACACAGAAAGAACCAACCATGCAAACACAGCAGACAGGTGTTTGCACACTTGTAGGTAAGTAATGAGGAAATGGTTTCTCATGCCTTACATAGCAGAGATTCTCTTTCTTCCCCCTTAAATTGGGAGGCTCCATTTGCTTCTTCTGCATCCAGCAATTGGTTTATCATTTTCCCAGAGAATCATCTCTCTCTGTGGGGGAGGGAAGGTTTGCCCAAGGAGCTCAGATTCAGAATTCAGTTAGTCCTATTCAGTTAGCTTGCTCGAATCACCTGCCTGCTCAAAGAGCTTGTACCAGGACTTTCCCATAATTTCAGGAATCATTCATAAGAAAGTGCATGCTGTAAACCTTAAAGGAGATGAAGTGTGTCTGCCTGGATGCAGCTTTTGTGGGGGAATGAGACGTTCTCTACCTGCAAGCTCACCTAAGAGACAAGGTCCTGCGAATGCCCCCCGTCCCCGGTGGAGGGGCCCCCTGGGTACTCACCATGTACCACATGTTGGACCAGATGGGGTCGTTGAAATAAAGTGCGTGCGGATCGTTCCGGACTTGTCTCTTCACCCTGCGTTTCACTTTTTGTTGCTGGAGCCACTTCACCTGCCAAGAAGTAAGGCAGATACTAGTTATGTTTAAAACCTCTCTGTAGGTGCGGTAGGTTTTCTTCTCATGAATATCCTTGTCCTTATTAGATGCTCTGGATAGAACGTTCCAAAGGGGCATTTTCATTTCAAAGTGAGCATAAATGAGAACTTGTTTCATTGTGTGGAAGGGGAAAGGACACCACTCTGATAGATTCTGAAGTCATTCTATTAAAAGGAAAAAAAAAGATGACCTTGTGAAGTTGCTGACAAACTGGTGACCCACGCCCTGGAGAAAAAGGAAATCTATGTAAAGGAAGGGAATGAGTGAAGAGAGGGAAGGAATTGTTTGGTCAAACTGGTTATCAGGAAGTTGGAGGTGAGATGTTTTACAGTGAGAAAATGAATAACTAAATGACGGTAATCCACATGTTGGAATTTTTGGCAGTCAGCAGAAATATGGTAAAAAAGAAATCCAGAAAGGGGGACACAATATATTAATAGAGCCAGTTCCCTGGTGGTGATATGATTGGTAATTAAAAATTTTTTAAATTATATTCAGTATTTTACAAATTTCCTTACTAGGCATGATTTGCCTTCACAATCAAGGAAACAAGTTTGAGTGGCAGTAAAAATGATACTCACCAGCAGGGAGCCAGGCTGCTCAGGTTTGAATCCCAGCCCCACCCCTCCCCAGGCCTCAGTTTCTTCATCTCTACAATGGGGAAGACCATAGAGTCGTCACAAGGCTGAATACATGAATTATATGCACAATCAGGGCCTGGCACCCAGGGGTTAAGCATCTCTGTGCATCTTTTGAAGCTGGAAGAGCTTCTCCATTTTTAAGAGCTCAGTCTCCATACAGGGGTCCTCCTGATGCCAGGGGTGAGGAAAGGACCAGACCTCCCTCATGGAGTTTGCACTCTTGTTGGAGGCCGCCAGCAAGCAGATGAGGAAGACTGTGGAGTGAGCTCTGGGGAGGTAGACAAATCAGGCAGGCTGCCTGGAAGAGGCAGACAGGATGGGCCCAGGATGTGCAGGCCAGTGGGAACCCCACCTCGTGAGTCCTCCTGCAGAGCCGGAGGACAGCTGGGAGGAAAGGGAGGAGGAGGAGTGGAGGTGGAGACCCCTGCGGTGTAGGGTCCAGGCTGAAGACCCCTGGCCGGGCCCCCTGCAGTGAGGCACCCTGTGAGGCCCAGCAGGCAGGGAGGGAAGTCCCTTCAGGCCTCTCTCAGCCTCAACTTCCCCACAGTGATGCGAGAAAACGTCCATGCACAGCCTCACATTTGGAGGTGGGGACTGACCTCAAAGCCAGCCTGGGTTGATGGGTCAAAATGCCTAGAAAAAAGTGTCAGGGTCCATGTGATCGTCTATAAAACAGCCCTTAGAAAACACTGCAAAAGGCTCAAAATCAATTGTGGGTTAGACACTGAAAAGAGCCAAGTCCCAGATAATTTATAATTGTCGCTGATAGATGCTTGTAAGAAAATAGAACTAGAAATGAGATATTTTGCTCAAAACACCCTCTGACAGCATTTTCCAACTTCACCATATATTGGTGCCTGAACTAGAAAGCTTTGACTAGGTATAAAATATCTAAGACACTATTTGTAATCTGGTAAATATCCTATTTTAAACTAGAGTGGTACATAGATCACCGAAGTGCTCCAAGGTCCCTGAAAAGTCCCCATTCATCTTGCCAGGCTGGGCCCTGGGCTCACAACTTGTCTCAATAATATCCAAAACCTTCTGCTTGCATTGCTCACCAGGCTGCACTTCCAGTCACAGAGAAAGAGGCAAATTCTCCTCTTCCAAACCCAAGTGACTCCCCCAAAATTGGTTCTGTGAAGTCATGAAAGAGTTCCCTAGCGGTTAAAAGAAGAGCAGGCTAGTGAAGCCACCTCAGCAGGTGATCTCACTACCCTCCCCACTATGTGGGACCTGACTCCCAGGGGTGTAAATCTCCCTGGCAACACAGGATATGACTCCCGAGGATGACTCTGGACCTGGCATCGTGGGATTGAGAACATCTTCTTGACCAAAAGGGGGATGCGAAATGAAACAAAACAAAGTTCAGTGGCTGAGAGATTTCAAATGGAGTCGAGAGGTCACTCTGGTGGACATTCTTATGCACTATATAGATAACGCCTCTTAGGTTTTAATGTATTGGAATAGCTGAAATTAAATACCTGAAACTATCAAACTCCAACCCAATAGCCTTGACTCCTGAAGATGTAGCTTACAAGGGGTGACAGTGGGATTGTGGTAACCTTGTGGATCACATTCCCTTTATCCAGTGTATGGATGGATGAGTAGAAAAATAGGGACAAACACTAAATGAAAAATAGGGTGAGATGGGGGGTGATTTGGGTGTTCTTTTTTACTTTTATTTTTTATTCTTATTCTGATTCTTTCTGGTGTAAGGAAAATGTCCAAAAATAGATTGGGGTGATGCATGCACAACTATATGATGGTACTGTGAACAGTTGATTGTACACCATGGATGACTGTATGGTTTGTGAATACATCTCAATAAAACTGAATTAAATTAAAAAAAACAAAAAGGAGGAGCAGGCCCCCTGGTCCCTGGCCACTGGGTAGAACCCAGTGTTATTACACGTTATGATGCTTGGGCCCACGGCAGCTGGGGGCTCCCTCTCTGGCGTGGCCTCAGGGACAGGGTTGCCCACTGTAAGTCTTTGACAGCAACCAAGGCACACTGAAAACAAAATGTTTGCAGGACATCGGGTCTTCTGGGCCCAGATGCTACAGAAATTCACCACAGGTAACCAGACAGTCACAGAGGCCAGCCTGGCCAGTGGCCACGTGCTCTGAACATCTGTGCCTGGAGCAGGAAGCCAGCCTGCTTCCCCATTTCCTCTCCTCAGTGACCCTGGGGACCCCAGTCACTGTCCGCCTCTCATCCATCCCCAGGTGGACACCAGGAAGTACAAGGATATTCTGGCTCCACACTTGCTGCCCATCGCCAAGAGAGAGCCATCCCTAGCTCTACCTTCCCTGGTTTCTGGGGATGGTGGGGGTGCTGTGGCCATTTATTCGGGTGCTAAGGCTTACTGGGGGCTGGCACTAGACTCTGGAACTCGAGCACGAAAAAACTTGGTTCTGGTTTCAAATGCCACTCAAGGTTGGAACCCAGTGGCCATCTGGTCTCCCTGGGAAGGTGAGAGGTATGACAACAACTCAAGGCCAGGAGTCTGAAGCGGCAGCTCTCCCATCAAACACAATCAGCACTTGCCATGCTAAAGGAGTACCTTATACAGGCTCATAGAAGGCATCTGAGTTTGCTGGTGCTGCTGTAACAAAGCAGCACAGACAAGGCGGCTTAAACAAGAGGCATTTATTGTCTCACAGTTTTGGAGGTCAGAGGTCCAACATCAAGGTGTCAGCAGGGCTGAAGTCTGTAGGGTTCTGGTGGTGGCTTGTCAGTAATCCATAACTCAAGCTCTGCCTCCATCACATGGCTGTCTCTTGCCCCATCTGCCTCCTCCTGACTCTGTCCAAATTTCTTCTGCTATAAGAACCCTGATCACATTGGATTAACACCCACCCTTGTCTGGTTTGGCCTCACCTTAACTAACAATATCTTCAAAGACCCTGTTTACAATCAGGCTTTCATCCACTGGACCGTGGGTTATCACCTGAATATGTCTTTGCAAGAGACATGATTCAATCCTTCACAGAGGCTCTTCATCACAGAAACAGGGATACTCTTTATGACAAAGGAATCAAGTTTATAATCTTCAAGGAAGGGGTCACTCCTAGAATTGATCCTTCTGGAGAAATTGCAAACAAATGCACACAGTGAGATGATGATGTTGATCGCGAGAGTGAAGGGTGGAAGGCGGGATTCACTTGTATACTCTTTGGCTATTTAACCTCACAAAAAAGCAATGACAAATTCTTTGTAGGATTCAAAATTTCCTTCCTCTCCTGAAGGGCTAGTACAAATGGGTAGCCACAGTGCTTCTCTGGCAGTTTCTTTGGATGTCACTTTACATTGAAGCATCAATCATGGTCCATTCATCAGATCCCTTGAATGTCTGTATGTGATGTTCAGACTTTCTTGTTGTGAAAAATGCACCAAAAGAGCATCGTACACATTTATCCACTTTTGAACTTCACGATGAGAGATATTTAACTTGGAAGACATGTCCTAAACCGAAGTAAGCCCGTGAATGAGGAAACCCAAAGCAAAGTGAAATAAACTTGTGGCAAAACACATGCAGTAAGAGTTGAACTTTCATGGGGGGTCCCCAACCTTCTTAGGGAGAGGAGAATTTTTCACATCCCCAGAGCCTTCAGATCACTGGATTGAAGAATGGGAAAACAGTCCTGACAAGAAAGTCCCTGCTCATTCTATGTCATTCTCCTTAGGTTTTGCAGTTGGGTGAATGGTGCACCCCCAAAAATATGTTCATCTGGAAGCTGCAAATGTGACCTTATTCGGAAAAATGGTCTTTGCAGATGTAACCAAATTAAGGATCTCAAGATGAGATCAACCAAATCATCTGGGTGGCCCTAAATCCAACGAAAAGTATCTTTATAAAAGAAAGGCAGGGGGAGATTTGGGACACGGAAGAGAAGGCCATGTGGAGGCTGAGGCAGTGCCTGCAGTGAGGCAGCCACAAGCTAAGGAGTGCTGGGACCACCAGAGGCTGGAGGTGGCAAGGAAGGATGGTCCCCTGGAACCTTCGGAAACAGTGCCACACTGCCGACACCTTGCTTTGGACTTCTGGTCTCCAGAACTGAGCGAGGACAAACTTCTGTTTTTTTAATCCACCTGTTTGTGTACTTTGTCATGGAAGCCCTAGGGAACTAAGGTTTAAGTCACAGCTTCAATCAGGGCTGAGGCTTAAAATGCTTGAGGATCTGATGCTGTTCTGCCAGAGCAGGAGTCTGGAAGCCCCGGTTTTTTTCAGTGTTCCCCTTTAGTTGCTAATGATGGGAAGGCACTGCCCCCAGAAGAGGGGCTGCAGAGGTGCCGGAGGGGACACAAGGCAGAGGAGCTTAACCAGTATTTTAAAAACTGGAATGGCCATCTCAATATACCCACTGGGTGCCAGCTCCAGCTGGGACCACCACCCACAGGCAGGCCTTACCCCTAGCTCTCAACCTGGCTACTCTCTCCCCAGTCCTTCACTGGGCACCACACCTCTTCCCTCTGGCATCTCAAATTCAAGATGCTCCCATGAGTCTTGCCGCCACCCTAAACCCACCATCTTGTCTTTCCTCTCTAATGCAGTGGCACTAATATCCACCTGTTCCCCAAGTTGGAACAAAGCTAGAATCCTCTCTAACTCTAGTGTCTCACATCATCTTTAAAGGTGTCCCTGCCGTCCCCTCCATTTATCACCGTGGCCACTCTCTCAGTTCAGCCCCACATCCCCTTATATCTGGACAGTCACAATGGCCTCTGTGCCAGTTTGGACGAATTATGTCCCCCAAAACGCCACGTTCTTTGTTCCAATCTTGTGGGGGCAGACTTATTAGTGTTGATTAGGTTGGAATCCTTTGATTGAGTGTTTCCATGGAGATGTGACCCACCCAACTGTGGGTGAGATCTTTCACTGGATAATTTCCATGGAGATCCTCAAGCATTTTAAGCCTCAGACCTGATTGAAGCTGTGACTTAAACCTTAGTTCCCTAGGGCTTCCATGACAAAGTACACAAACAGGTGGATTAAAACAAACAGAAGTTTGTCCTCGCTCAGTTCTGGAGACCAGAAGTCCACACCATCAATTAGAGTGGGTGTTAATTGAATCACTGGAGTCCTATAAAAAGTTCACCGACAAAAGGACCTGCTTCAGCTTACAGAGACATTTTGAAGACGGCCATTGAAAGCTGAATGCCATTTTGAAACATAACATGGGAGCAAGCAGACGCCAGCCATGTGCTTTCCCAGCAAACAGAGATTTTCTTGGTGCCAGTGGACTTTCTCCATTGAAGGTCCCCTACTGCTGATGCCTTTGTTTGGACATTTGCATGACCATAAGACTGTAACTTTGTAACCAAATAAACCCCCTTTATAAAAGCCAATCCATTGCTGGTATTTTGCACAATGGCAGCATTAGCAAACCAGAACAGTCTCCTAAAGGGGTGTCCCTGCCTCCAGCCTCCACGTGATTGCCACAAACACCAATCATGATGCATATCTGACCCTCTCACCCCACTGCCCTGCCTGGCTCATCACTCCACAGGGCCCACCAGGGGGCCTGAGGCCTCTCTAGCCTATCCTCACAGCTACACTGTCCAGCAGGTCCAAGCTGCTTACAGCACCCCCCCCCCGCAGGCCGGAAGGTTTCACTGCTGGGTGCCTTTTGTCCAGACACCCCCATCCCAACCTGGGGCCAACCTCCATTCACCTCCCTATGCTCACCACCTTAAAATGTCTCTGACATCCATGGAGCTGATGGGGTCGGGTCCCCTTCTGGGCTCTTATGCCCACGTAGGAGCCTTTATACACCAAGTGGATATCATCTACTTAGAAACTCAACTTTTGCCTCAGATGGAGAGCTTTTAAAGGGAGGGACATTCTCAGGAACCGTTAGCAAAGGACTCTTAGGGAAGGACCTGCCCTGTAGCAGCTGCTTGCTCAGCAGAAGTCTGCTGGACTAAAGTATCATTCTCTCCCTTAATGAACAAGGAAACTGGAAACTGATGCTGGATGAATGCAAAGTTAGGTGTGTCTTCAGTAGCAGTCAAGGGCTTATCTTGCAACTTGCTCTTCCAGCACTGGCCAGTGTCCATCTGTTACTGGATGCCTCCTGAAGGTCGGTTTGATTATGCTCTGCAACCCCACTGGTCCGTACACCCTGCATGGACAGGGGTTGTGTTTTTGTTCCTCAACGTATTTCAGTGTGCCAGGCAATGCACGGCAACAAGGAGGAGTTCAGGAAATGTTTCTTGAATGAATGAATGGTGCTATGAATAGGTTTCAGAGTATAAATATGTTGTAAGCACAAATAGATTTTATAAAAACCTCCTTTTGAGTAGAACATGCAATTGGGCCTGAGTGATTACTAGATGGCATCTGTTAACTATTAGTGGGAGGCCAACTACAATCGGTGTTAGGTGACAGCAGGGTTTGCTGAATGCCACTTATAGCCCAAACACAAATCATGTATCTTAACAAACCCATATAAAGTATCTTGATATCTTTGAAGTCCAGTTGTGAAGGTGGCACTTTACTCTGAGCCTTTTCCTTTTATGCATTTTCTGGTTATGGTTTCCTGCTAACCACACAGCTTACTTATCCTACAAAGTTATTTGCTCTGGGGAAGAGAATTCTAGTCCTGAAGAAGAGTTCATAATCGTCTCAAGATTACATGAATAGCTGCAGTTTGTCTGTGCATGCTCCTCTCCAACTTCTTCCTGGGAAGTCAAATTAACTTAAAATTAGGCATCTGTTGAATGTCATTTTGTAGATTAGATGAGGTAAAAGTTAAGTAGGCTTAGAAAGAGTTAACACAAACAAGTGGAGCCCCAGCAGGAGCCTTAATGGTGCCCTGTCAACAGCCTGCGGATTATCCATTGATTATTCATGTTACTGAGCTGTAAAAACTGCAGGAGTGCTCCATGCAGCCTCCACCACGGAGTCTTCCCCACGGGCCATGGACACACTGCCACACAGCTGGAGATACTGGTTTCCCATACCAGTCCTGGATGCAACATGCAACAAAGAGGATGGTTCTGAAACTTCCTCCCCAAAATCAGCGTCACCAAAGACAGCTTGGAAGTCCATCAACTATTCCATCCACAGCTGCTGGTTATCTAGAATCTGCCTTAAGGCCCTTCACCCTGTCACAGGCCCATTACAGCTCCGGAGGTCCATGGGGAGTGGTGGAGCTGGAGAGTCCCCGAAGAGGGGGTTCCATGGTCTAGATGCCACCAAGTCACAAAGGGCACTACAGAGACCCCCACCCCCAACCTTCCCAAGGTTCCCAAGCTACCCCAAAGGGAAAGGTGATGTGGTAGATTGATTTATGTACCCCCACAAAGACCTGTTCTTAATCTTAATCCCCATTCCTGCGGGTGTGAACCCATTGTAAATAGGATTGTTTGAAAACGTTATTTAGTTAAGGTGACGCCAACTGATCAGGGTAGGCCTTAATCCGTATTCCTGGAGGCCTTATAAAAAGCCAGAAGTCAAAGAAAAATACAGGAGGAGACCAAGAACATCACCAGGTGACAGGAGGCAGAGATGCAAGCCAAGGAACTCCAAAGATTGCAGACAGCCAGCACCAGAAATCGACAGAATTCGGGGAGAAAGCATGGCCTCCCCGATGCTTTGATCTGGCCTCCAAAACCATGAGACAATAAATTCCTCTTGTCAAGCCGACTGGTCAGAGTGTGGTATTTGTCACAGCATCCCGGCAAACTAAGGCAACACCTGAATCAAACCACTAAACTTCCTTAAAGTGCCCACCGACTTGGTTTGCTGAGAGTTAATTCTGCATAGGTTCTATTTTTCCAGCACAACTGTATCCAGAGCAAAGCTCCTGCCACCCTGCTCCTTTCCCTTTTCTTCTGTGACTATGGAAGGACAGGGGGACTTCCTGGTGATGGTGGCTTCTAATAAGCCAGCCCTGACTACACACCAGTGCAACTTCAGATAAGAAGTTACAGGCCAGACCCCTAAGCACCCAGGGGCCTCCAGATTCGAATGTCTTCTCCAGGAGAAAGCAACTGCATTAGCAGTACCGTAGAAAATAAACCTGCCATGTTCTCTCTCTCTCTCTCTCTCTCTCTCTCTCTCTCTCTCTCTCTCTCTCAGGCTGGGCAGCTTCAGCCTCCTACCTGTAAAGCCAGGGGGTTGGATCAGCCCATTTCTGACCCTTTGTGTTCAACGGTCTGCGATGCTTAGATCTCTATTCCCACCCACACAGACCCCTCTGCCCACCTGGCTGGGCCAATACGCAACAAGCTAAAAAGCTAACTGAGAAGGCCGAGGGGTGAACTGAAAAAAAGAACAATAATACTCCCTGACAAGCACGTGTCACCTTACACTTTACAAGGTGGTCCTTTTCTCATTTGCAGGCAATGGCAAACAGACTCGACTAGTCTAAGGACAGGCACAAGTCTCTGGGAACCACCCAAAATTGTGGGCAAAGTTGGGTGAGCATATGCATATGGTTTATTATTATTTTTTTTCCTTTGGAGAGAGTCCACAATTTCAGCTGATTCTCCAAGGGGCCTGTGATCCCCAAATAGTTAAGACCATCGAGCTAAGCGGGGGTCATGGAGGGAGAAGAAGGATGGGCGCTTTCCGTGTGTGAGGAATTGATGATCTGGCTCTTATCTTCCTGCAGGTGGGATGCCACAGGTGGACACAGGCCAGTGGGTGTGAGGGTACTTTAAGTTAGAGCTATTCATTCATTTGCAAGCTAGTTTTTATTTTGCTGAAAGGAAACAGAAGGTACATCTCTCCCACTGCTTGTCCCCTCCTCCTCCCCTTACTGACAGCAGAACGGGTGACCGTAGCCGAGCTTTCAGGCACTGGTCCACGTGTCCAACGTCCAGCCACTGGCAGTACTTTACCATTTTAGAATTCAGCAACATGGGGCACAACTTCATTAACTCCAGCCCTCTTTAAGACTTTTGTCATAATTTAACCAAGGTGGGCCACAATTCCCTTTTGAAAAGGTATTTACACAGAAAGATACTGATAAGCAAATAACACAGCTACAACATGCTTATGTGAACCCCACCTGTCAAAATTGAGGTATGTTTCAAAATACATTCACTAAGCATCCATTGACCATTTACCAGGCAGTCTGCTAGACTTATAAGGGAGTGAAAAATAAACAAGGCATGGCCTAGGTCCTCAAGAACTTTCTAATCCTTGGGCAGGGGATGGGTTTGCATGCTTCTCACCATAATCTCTTCTCACCTAGTGGAGTGTATGGACCAGGCCTGCTCAACCTTCCCATCGCCCATCCCTTAGTTTGGGAATACTGAACCCTCTCCCTACTCTGACACCCCAGCCTCCTCCCAGCAGTCTCCTTTGTCAATTCTGTCTCTGCCACTTACCCAAAGCAAACTCCACTAGCCACCACCGCCCCCAAACACTGCCATGTGCTCCCATTCCTGGCCTTTGATCTCAACACTATTTCCAAAGTGTCCAGGACATAGACATTACCAGAAATAAAAGGCAGGGTTCATGGTCAAATAAGTTGGACAGTTGCTGGATTTACCAGGTTTCTTTACTGCTTTCATTTGCACTGTGAACTTCAAAGAGGGAGCCACAGTACAATTTTTCCTAAGTTTATTTGACTAAATCCCTTTCATATGGCGCATCTCCTGTGCTAGGCTCAGCTGGGAACGAGCAGTGGAGGTGGAGTTCCAGGATCTGGCTCGATCTCTAGCTCTGCCACTCTACAGTGGGTCCTTGTGTGTCGTGCTAAAGTGAGAGCAGTGAGCAAAACAGCCCCGATCCCTCTTCCCCTCCTCTCCCGTAGCGCAGTGGGGAAGACGGGTATTAATGGAAGAATCTCACCAATCTAGGATTATAGTCCTACAACTGCTAGGAAAAAAAAGTCAAGCCTGAGGGATCCGAGCAGGCTGGCTGGTGAGAGGGACATCTGAGTCAATACGGGAGAGTAAAGAAGAGATAAAGAGTAGAGGACAGTGGGGGCATTCTGTGCAAAGGCCATCAATGTGTTAGAGCAAAGGTTCATTTGAGAAATTTAAAGACCAGAGTGTCTGGGGCACAGGGGACACCCTGGGGAGGCCAGACCAAGGAGGTCCCAGAAGGTGGGGGTAGAATTTGGGTGTTTATCGTAAGTAGCAGAGGCACAATCAGGCATAGAGAGCAGACTGATGGGAAGCAAGCGAGACCCAGAAGGCTGGTGAGGAGGCCAGGGCAGGGGTCCAGGTGAAAGAAGAGGGAACCTTGGCCCAGGGCAGTGGTGGAGGTGGAGACAGAGAGAAACGGGAAGAAGTGACCTGGACCAGAGATAAAGGATGCAGCCAATGGAATGAACAGAGGGTGGGGGGGCTTCTGGCTTGCACAGCAAAACAGAGATGCATGCTTCTCGCTGACACAGAGGATACTGGAGGACGACTAAAAGACCATGAGTGTGCTCTGGCACATGTTGACTGTGAGATGTCTTTGGGACATTGAAGTGGAAGTGTTGAGAGTGCAGGGAAGGAATAAAACACCGCTTCAAACTTTTTACCAATTCATAGTAAGCATTCCATTGGCTATGTCAAAAACATGAGAAGACAGCTTGCCACTCCTTCCTGAGTAGCTGAGAAGGGATTTCAGATAGCTGGAGATTTCTCCTCTCCCCACGTGAGCAGACTGGTCATCCAGGCCCCTGGGCAGCAACCCTTTGCCCACCCCACCCTGGCCAAGGTCATTACCCAGTTCATCAACCCCTGAGACCAACCTGGTCACTTACTATCTGTGTCCTTCTCTCTGCCAGGAACTTTCTGTTTGTTTGCCCTTCTAATGGTTCTAGCACACAAAACTGTCAGATAACATTCCATCTGTGGTTAATGGAAAGATGTGCTTAAACGTTGCATCACTTCTGGAAAGAAACCTGAGCTTTGATTAAGCTCTGGGGGCAAAGTCCCATCCCACAACACAGAAGGCTGGTCCTCAGGCTCATTTTCCAATGTCTGAGCTGTAAGGCACTGAAATGAAGCATCACCCAGAGGCTCCCACCACCCCGGAAGGAGCCACAGAATGCCTTCCTAATAACATCTGTATCTTTCAGTTTCTGTCATCAATCTGGCAGAGAACTGAAGGGAAGGAAAGGGCTGAACCTGAGTCATCGCGCTAAAATGTAAGGTCTGGATGACAAGGGCAGCAGCGTGGAACTGTAAGCCAGCTGGTAATGTAATGAGAACAAGTAATTAAAAAAAAAAAACATGGTAAGCCCTTTCAGCTATTGGCCGATGCTTCTGTAACATCCACCCTTCTCTAGACTTTTGGCAAAAGAAAAAGTTAGAAACAAATGCTTTCAGTTTGCTTACATGACAGCCCCTGGAAAAACCCAGCGACTGATAATGCATGCAGAGAACATGGGCTGTTAGGGCTGATCAACAAGGCAACCAACTGGAGGAAAACAGCATTTTACAAAGATGGTAAAACAACAACAACAACAACAAACCATTATGTAAAAGTAATTAAGAATGCAAGGAAAACAAATTCACAATTCTGGCACAGGATCAGTGCAAAAAGATGCTCCTTGCTTTTTCTTTTGTTTTGCATAATAAACGTACAGTCTATCAGCCTTTATGGGATATGTAGGAGAGGACTGTAAATTCCATCACTTATCCAAGGGTTTTTACACAATAGGGACTGGAGCTAATTAAAATAAAATACCATCTGCATTCAATTGAACTTTATCCTAAGTCCTATAACATCCGTTTCCAGTTTGGTCATTCCAACACAATGGCAACTTTGCATTCCAAAGTCTCTGAATATTACATCATTTTTCCTTTTATTAATAATATTAATTACACAAGCCTCTGAATGCAAAGGTGTCAGAAAGATGCTTTGCAAATGTAGGAAAAAGTTCTGAAGCAATGCAATAAGAGATGACACTAAATCCTTCCATCTAAACAGCTCATTTTGCCAAATATTTAATCAGGATGGCCAGGCAAAGTAAATAGTAGTCAGACTGACAGCTAATTGATCTGGTTTACATTAAAACGAGACTAATTTAAACAGAGGTATTCCGGTTGCGATTCTGAATTCATAATTGGTTCAGATGTCTATATGCTTTCCCCAGGGCTAAAAATTTAATTAGAATAGTGAGAAACAATCAGCCAATCCCGTGGAAGCTCCAGCCGGGACTGGAATGTGCAGGCTGTTTACCTTCTCTCTTTCTTCTTTATTGGCAGGATGCTTTGATAGCAGTCCTGCCAGGAGGTTATTAAGAAGCTCTGTGTAAAAGAGATTTTTATTTGAAAAAATTTAACCGCCATCACCTTTGCCTAGAAAGTCTGCCCTTCCTTCGGTTTTCTTCAAAGAGTCAACTGATGCCTGGGAGTATTTTGCCCACAGACCCAACTAGATGAAATAGTGTACTGTAAGCATGCCTAAAATGAGTAAGGCATGTGGATCAAATGCTCCAGAGAGGAGGCAGGTCTGGGGTGCCCCCACACCCTGGGCTGAAGCCCTGAGGAATCTTCTCACTTCTTCGCGTGGCTTTGGCCAGTTTGGCCCATGCACGTGTCTCCCCTCCCCTGGGTGCTGGAGGCTCACCCAGTACGGGACCAGGCTGGGCATCTGTGCCTTCCCCAGGGCCCCGGGACTCGCACCCAGGAGGTGCACAATTAATATTTTCTGAAGGAAGAGCAGTCCAGTTGAGGAGCTTTAAGAGTTTTAAAACTTGGTCACCAAAAAAAGAGGCTGCAGACAAAACACAGATCAAGTCTCAAATTTCAGTTCTACCTTATTTCTAACAATTGAGAATGAGCTTCATTCTTGGAAGCCATCATGGGAAGGGAACCAAGAAAGCCACCGGCCCAGTCTCTTTCCTTAGAGCACGCCTACAGAGGCAGCTTCCCTTGTGCGGACAGCCTGCACGTCCACAATCCAAACCCTGGAAGAGGCGTCAGATGAAGAACAGGTCTTCATAAAATAGATCGACTGCTCGCTTAAAGTAAAGTTGTAGAGAGGAATCACAGCAACTTCCTTCCTAGCTTAGAATTCTCTCCAAACACTGATAGTGATGGACCACTTTTAACCTCACCCCTGGCTTTGCAGCCCCACAAAACTCACAGTTTTTCTATAATCAGTGGAGGAAACTGTACTCTTTGCAGAGTTCCTCTTCAACTCAGTTTTATACTGATACATGCAACCATGTCTGCGTACCCTTCTCCAACTGCCCCATTCTGTGTCAGTAAGTAACTAACAATCTGGCTTTGTTTCCTAGAGGAAAAAAATGTACAGGCCCCTTTGAAAAACATTCCTTTAAGCTCCCTGAAGTGAAGACAAGTAGATATAATCATAGCAAAATATGATGTATGTTAAAGTGCCCAAGCACACAGTAATCCCTTAAAAAACATTAAACTCCATTCCTTGTTATAAGCAATAATGGGATTAGCATAATGTGTTATATCTGTTTGTCTATCTATCCATCCACACATCTACCCATCCATCTCTCCAACCAAACACCCATCCATCTATCCACCCACCTATTCATCTACCTACCCATCCATCCATCTCTCCATTTCTCTATCCATCCATCTTTCCAACCATCCATCTACCCTCTCATCTGTCCACCTACCCATCCATCCAACCGTCCATCTCTCAACTATCCACCCACCCATCCATCCACCCACCCATGCATCCAATCATCCATCTCTCCAGCCAGCTATCCACCCACTCATTCATCTACCCAACCACCCATCCAATCATCCATCTCTCCAGCCAACTATCCATCCACCCATCCATCCATTCATCCATTCATCTACCCATCTATAAAATATACTCAAGACATGCCTATCTTGTCACAGCCCTCTCACATGAATGAGCTCCGTGGAGACCACATTCTCACGTGCTTCAAATCAGAATACCAAGAGAGTGATGCCATAGAAAGGTTAATGTGGGGTTGGTGCCCAGGATTAGACCTTCTCTCCCACTCTTCCCTAGTTTGATCAATACAAAAATAGCCACTATCATCAATGGGATAGCTTGAGGCCACACCAAGAACCCATTACTCCATGGAAGCCTTAATATAAATGCTGAAATGGTATCCGTGTGACAGTTTGGAAACCCAAGCTAACATTCAGCACATTGTTTTTAAGAGGAGATGTTTTCTGCATTCTAACTGTGAGAAACAAGCACTATTCTTAAAAAGGAATAAACGCTTACCCGATTGTGGAGAAGAAACGAATTTATTCACGGTTTTGCAAGAATGGGCGCCCAACCAAAATGTGGGGGGTGGTGTGCAGAACAATAGACCCAGCAGTATTTATTCCCTACACCTAACTGCAAGTCCCTCCCGTTTCTCTATTGGCTGGATACTTTAGAGGTTACATTCTATTTGACAAGCCTAACTAGCCTGCCTAAATTTGAAACATGCAGTCTGCCCAAATTGGAAACATTTGAAAAAAAGTCTTTTGTGTAAACTTGGAAGGTTTGAAATAAGTCTTCACCCTCTTTCCTTTGTTCTTGAGCTGCAGAGCCAGTCTGAGCTATTTTGGTAACAACTTATGAAGCTGTTTAAGGAAACTCTACCCCGAGTCTCCACCTTGCAAGGACAGTAGATAGTGGGCAGATAAGCAGGGGGACTGACTGTGGATAGTGGGTGGATAAGCAGGGGAACTGACTGTGAATTACAGTTTGTCTTTGTAACCTTCTGCCAATTTTTTAACTGCCCCCACCCTGTGTGAAATCTAAACTTAATCTAATTCTCACATAACAGTCTGATTTACAAATGACCACGTGTTTTGTTGGAGCTGATACTGCTTTCCACTTGACCTTAATTTTCCCTGATAGCACTCATTATCCTGAATATATAGTACATATTTTTTAATTTACTGTTTCGTTTCCAGTCTCTGCATTCTACTAGAATAGAAGCTCCATGAGAGCAGGCTTTGCTGGGAGCAGGGCCTGACACACAGCAGGAATTCAAAAAAACATTTGTGAACTCAGCAAAGGCTTGCTTGGCCACTTTCAGTTTTTGGTCTTACCAAGTATCTTTGATATTTGACAAATATTCATCTCAAATCTATGCAGAGAGGAAATATAATTACCTATCCAATAAATATGAATTATATTAAAACTTAAAATGTCAGCCTCTTTTCAAATTATATTTGTTTTAGTCTCAAACAAGATCACATGAATTCTTAGGGAAAAAAATGTCATATTTACTGCCCAAGTTTTAAAATTCATGGTAACCATTAAGACACGTGTTATGACAACTATAAAAACATCCATCTGCCCAATTTCTAATTTCATTAAGAAACTCACGTGAATTGCCTAGTGCTTTTTTCTTTAGGGGTAAGTTTCACATACCTATCTCCTGCAGCTATTGTGTATTTTGTTTATCTTTTAAACATTTGAAATAGTAATAGATCTATGCTCCCTTAATTGTTGCTTCAAACTGTAGTCAAGGATTTAAATTCACAAGACTGACAAGGTGCCTAAATATTTGGAGAATTTAGATGGTCTAATATGTAGCTACGCATCTGTCTTGGTTTATTCAAAGTGGATCTGGAAAACCAGTGACTGTAGAGAATCATGTTAAAATCCAGACTCAGCCATTTTTAAAACCACAGACCCCAACAAGCAGCAAACAACAGGACAGTATCTGTGCTGGGGAGCAAAGAGCTGTACCTGTGGATCCATTCGGAGGAAGGTGTGGGGGCCTCTGCTACTCAAGGTTGACCTTTTAAATGTCTTGCTATGATAAAAATGGTAGTAATCTTCCAAGTTTCCAATCTGAAAAACAAGAAGCAGGAGATATCCATTAATATAGTTTTATAAACAGCTTCAAAAATCCTCCATGTCACAAAATTCTTCCCCTTATCTGAGAGGTGCCTTCTGCTCCCTGAGGACACACACACACACACACACACACACACACACACACACACACACTCACACCATCATGCATCCCCACTCGAATCTCTGGTACATATTGTTTTTCTGAATGTGAAAGTGAATTTAGATACTCCTTTTTAGAGAAACAACACTAGGTGATTATGAAGCACAAAATCCAGCAAATGTTAGGGTAAGTAAATATCATTCACAGTTTTTACTTTCTTGGCCAAGGTTTTTAAGCATGAATTAACGTTCATTTAGGGTCAAGGATCCCTGAGGTTAGCTGAGTTAGTGTCAAGTCAGGCCTATACCAAAATATTCATTTATAAACAAACTTTGTTCCCTCCACCCCATGGGTAAACTGAAATATCTAAGAATGAATACTTGCTCTCAAGTGCAACAAGGGAGCCAAAGAAAACACGCCGGTCCATCTGCTCAGGGATTGTGGAAAGGTCAGATGAGAACATACAAAGCCCTAGGGTGTCCTGATTTTCCGTCAGGAGCAGCTTGTCAAGACAGATTTCAGCCTGAAGGCTCTTTGGAACCTGAATGTGGTCCAACCCCTGGCCTTCGGGCAGGGCTGGCCCTCTCTGTAGCTCTGACTCGCTCCCAGGGCCTGATGACACAACATCATCAGGACACTGTTCTCAGAAGACCTGCTTCTTCTAACTTCCACTGGCTGTTGAAAATAGCCACTTGGTCACCATCCTTGAAAGCAGAGCTTTTTAAAGAGTTAAAGATGGGCTGAATATAACACAGACTGTCGAGCTCCTCTTCTCAGGCTAAATCCTCCTAGTTTGTCTTCCAGCTTCTGATTAAAGGGTGAATGAAGACTAATAGTCTTCTACAGCAGTTATATTTGGTGATAGGAGCATGGGTCCAAACCATCCCCACCCCCCATCACAACATTAGCTGTGTGACCTTGTGCAAGGTCACTCAACCTCTGGGAATCTCGCATCTAAAGTGTAAAGTGGGGATAACCACTTATCCCTTGGCATTGTTTTGGTGGCACTCAGGTCTACCCACCACTCAACAACCCCTTGGCTGCCCCTATCTCATGCAGCCATCTGGTCTGATATCACCTGACCCAGGTAGAGACCTGGAGAGACAAGGCTGCTGTAAGTGGCCATTTCCCCCCACTGGGTAGTTGGCATGGCACAACTTTCCAAAAGAAGATAAAACAGATGTGTAGAGAAAGAGCTCCCCAGCCTCCTGACCATGCTTCAGCTCCCACTTCCAGAAATCCTGGCAGTCTGGCTGCCTCCCATTCTTGAGTTTCATGAGACACTCCCTGCCCTTGAAATGAAGAACCCCCTTTTCACATAAGCCTGCTCCAGTGGGTTTCTGTTAACTGACAACCATAGAACATTGAATACTATGACAGTCTGGAAGATTAAAGTTGTTGTCACCTGTTCAGTGCCTGGTTCAGTGCCTACAACCCAAAGGCACTCAATCAACAGTGGCTGGTAAACTGGGAGCTGGAAAACCTGCTTTGGCTCCTCTCCAAGATTCCTCCATTCCCCACTCTAGGTCTGGAATGCTGCAGATTTCGTCCAAATCTGGGTCTGTATACTAATCAACCACTTCCTGCTAGGTGACCTGAGACTTAGCCTTTCTTAGTTTCCTCGTGAGAATGATAACTACCACCTTGAAGAGCCGCTCTGAGATTTAAGGGCAATGCATGTGTGAAGGAGCGATCAGAGCACCTGACAGGTAGTAAGCACTCAATTAACAGTTTCCTGCCATTCTGAACCTCAGTTCACTTTCTACTTTAAGACATTTTTCTGCGGTCATGAGCCTCATTGTCTGCCCTATTTTGCACAAAAGCCTTTTTATTTTTCTCCCTACAGATACGTTCACCTTGTTCACTTCCTTGACAAAGTTAATTGCTGTGTATGTCAAAAGCCTCCTCCTAAACCATGCTAGGGCAGTTATTCAGCCACAGAAGCAATAATAAAGTCTTAACTTACAGCAGTGTTTAATCAGCATGTTTGCTTATAAGCTGCCACCATCCCTGGGAGACATTGCACAACTTTTGGTCTTTTAACTCAGAGCATTTGAGTCAATTCCCATTCAGAGACAGGGAGAAACTAAGAGTTGAATAAAATTTGCTGGCAAAAGGGTGGATTAACTGTAGAGCTTCTGACCCTTGGCAGGTCCACGTCAGGGTGACCCTGGAACCACTGAAGGCAGCACCTGGCCATGGGCGGCCACAGGTGTCTCACCAACAGCCACCCCTGCCTTCAAACGCCAGTCCCATGGCCATCCAGTCCCCTGCCTCTGAGCTGCTAGGACCATCCTTAGCAGTGGCCCAGTGTCTGAGCTAATGGGAACCATTCTCCTTGAGAAATCCAGGTAAGGAACAGACAGTCCCAGCAGTGTGGACCAGGCAAATCACCCCTGGGAGCAGCAGTAGCCAGGACTGCATCTGTTTGGAAACCTGAGTCCAGCCCAGCTTGGGGGTCTGGGAGTCTGGGGTATCCGGGGAGGGCCACTGCCACTGGAGGGGAGAAGGGGCCAGCAGCCAGGGCCACCCTCCTGCCCTTACAACCCAGCTGCAGAAGAGGAGGGAAAAGGTCAACGACTGGTTATAAATGTGGGAAGTGGCCCAATGTTCCGCCTGAGCCTCTGGACGCCTCCGTCTGCCTTCCAGTTCCTGATGGAGGCTCCGGGACCAGAAGCAGCCGTTCCCATTCACGACCAAAGGCAAACCACGGTCCCCCTGAGTGTGACCCAGGGCCTGGGGACAGAAAGGGTTGCTTGGCAGTGGAATTTCAGAGGGGGTAAGGGAAGGAGGGAAGGAGGAAGGAAGGGGATACTTAGGAGGGAATCTAGACACTGCTTCCCGGCCGCTGGGGGCAATGTCACCACAAGAGGCCTGGGACCCCGGGGCCCTCACCCACTGTCTCCAGACTGGATTAATGTGACTTCCCCACATGGAAATCTGACTGTTCTCCCGAGGCCTGGGGGGAGGCTCTGGTTAATAAAATACTAATTCATTCAGAGCAGGGGTCAGCAAACAATGGCCCAGGGGCAGATCTGGCCTGCTGCTAGGTTTTGTTTTTTTATTAACTTTTTATTGTAGCAACACATATACAACTCAAAATTTCCCATTTTAACCACTTTTAAGTGTACAATTCAGTGGCATTAATTACACCCACAGCATTGTGCTACCGTCACTCATTACCCCAATTTTTTGTCACCTCAAACAAAAAGTCTGCACTCATTAAGCAATCTCTCCTCCTTTCCCTTATCCCCCAATCCCTGGCAACCTATAACCGCCTTTCTGTCTCTATGAATTTGCTTATTCTAGGTATTTCATATAAACGAGATCACAAAATAGATATCTTTTTGTGTCTGGCTTCTGTCACTCTACATGTCTTTAAGGTTCATCTATGTTGTCATGTGTACCAGCACTTCATTCCTTTTTAGTTGAATAATATATCAATGTATGGATGTACCACATTGTGTTTCTTCCCTTCATCTGTTGAATGATACTTGGGTTGTTTCCACCTTTTGGCTATTGTGAATAATGCTGCTATGAATGGTGGCTTACACCACTGCTGGTTTTCATAAATGAAGTTTTGTGGGGGCACAGCCCATTCATTTATCTATGGCCTATGGCAGAGCTGGAGCAGTTGCCAAAAGTGATCCTGTGGCCCACCACACTGAAAATATTTACTTTCTAGACCTTTCCAGAAAAAGTTAAGAGCATTAGCTACCGAAAGTTCTTTGGAGGCTCCCTCAAAGTCTCTGATGTTAAATGTGGGTTCTCTACAGGTTGGCAATGCCGAGGGACCCCCTGCTTCATAATCATCAGTATAGCTGGGGTCCCAGTCACCCTCCCTCCCACACCTCAGCATCTCACCCGGTCATCGAGGTTCTCCACGTACCCTCCTCACCAGATGCCCCAGGAGGTCACTTTCTCCCTTGCCTCCTGCACTCTCTGCCCTGCCCTCTGCCACAGCTCTCCTCAGAGCATCAGGATCTGGATGTGAGGTTTCCACGATGGGCCAGAGGTTGGAGAGGATCAAGGGGAGGTAGCACAGGAAGACAGGGACCCCGATCAGGCAGCCGGGTGCATGAGGAGCGTGCCCCTGTGAAGAAGGCATCTTGACTTTGGAGGACACGGCATTGATGACACAGCTATTTCCTGCTTCCCCACTCCCCACTCCATCTAAACCTACCTCAAGATCTCACCTGGCCCACCACATTGGTGTCAACCACAGCCATGTCCTTCTTCATCTTCGGATACTGCACCCTGAGATCTCTGGGTGATTTTATGGGGTAAAAGGACAGGATGTCAGGCTGGGAGGCCCCCAGTCTTGGCCAGATCAGGGCAAAGCAGCCTCTGCAGTGCCCCTCATTTTACAGATGGGGAAACTGAGGTCCATGGAGATGAATTTCAATGTCAAAGCAGGCCACAAGGACACTTTCTCAAAAAGATGTGTGCAGAGCTGTCGATTTTTGAATGAGCAATCTCCCCAGCCTGCCCACAGGCAAAGAGGGGACGATGTTTGACATCCTGTAACATACAGACACACAAAATATGGTTTAAGATTCTTGTTCCACTTTCATATATCTTCAGGGTTAAATCGACAGGAGCCGGAATCATAAGAATAAATAGAAAAGTGGGGCGCAGCATAACACTTGAAATCCAAGGTAATCTTCTAAGTAAAAATCTATTCTTATTGGACATTTTATATTAATAGTAAATTCAGACACTGGGTGCTGTCTCACGGCCAGGGAACCATGCGAACACCATGTGCCCGTGGTCACCCGGGCTGACAGCTCTGCACATGTCTTCTCAATCAAGTGTCCTCGCGACCTGCTTTCAAATAACAGAGAGCAACGGCTTCCAAGGAATGCTTGTGTTTGGGCGCTGGGGCAACCTTCTCTTCTTTCCCCTCCTTGAGGCAAGAAGAGAAACCCTTTCTCCAGGACCCCACGCTGCCTACCAGCCCCGCTCAGCTCTGAACCCTTCCCAGAACCTTCATCTGCTCTCATCATCAACGAATCCGACCTCTGGTCTGGGAGATTTTTTTTTAAGTCACAACATAAAAATTCAATATGTTCTTTTCCTCTTCCTTTGTCCTTCCATTTAATTAATGCATATTTTCAAAATGCATTAATTAGAGCAAGTGTCTTTGCACACCATCCAGGAAAATAACCATTTGCCTAATATGCAATGTTTACTCAACACTGATATGTAATTATACATGTTAGTTGTAAAATTGATACCATCATTAAAACATCATTAAAAACCTTGCTGAATGTTCTCAGCCAGAACATTGGAAGAAAGGAGATCCAAGAACTTGCAGAGAGGAGAGTGAAATGTAGTTTAATTCTCTTTAATGAGATGCTCTACGAGACTATTTTTTATCTAGATAATATACGTGCATGGTACAAAATATGGAATGTCCAAAAGATTACACAATTAAAAGGGATAGGCAATTCCCCTCCTTGCCCTGTCACCAGCCACGAAGCCCCCCAGCCCTTCCCCTGTGCTCACTGCCCAGAACAAGAGCCCCTGGTGGTGTTGAATGCAGCCCCATCACAGGCAGCAAGTGGAGGTTTAGATGGATCAACGTGGTTGATTCTGACAGCAACCCTCTGGATAGGCATTATTATTCTCATTTTGCAGATGGAAAAACTGAGGCACAGAGAGGTTGAAGGTCTTATTCAAGACCACACATTTAGTAAGCAGCACAGAGTCGACTTCAGCCATCACCCCTTCTGCCTCTTGAGACACCGAAGGGCATGACGTGCTGCGGGGACTCAAATCACCCCAGTCCTTGTCTTTGGCAGCAGGTTCTTTTCCAGACAGCAAAGGGCCACAACGAGTGCTAATACTCCTCCAACAAAGAAATTATGGGATGTATGCACATCATGCTCCAGATACATGTTATCCACTATGTCTGTATGTGAGTGTGTGTGCATGTGCACGTGTGAATGTATGTGTTTCAGTTTCCTCGGGTGCTTAAGCAAATACCATGAAATGGGTAGGGTTAAACAACTGAAATAAATTTATTCCCTCACAGTTTTGAGGCCGGGAAAATGTCCAAATCAAGGCATCATCAAGGCGATGCTTTCTCCCTGGAGACTGGTGATCTGGGGCTGGCTGCCAGTGATCCTTGGCTCCTCCGTCACATGGCAGTGTCTACTGGCCTCTTCTCTTCCAGGCTCCACTTCAGCTTCTGGCTTCCTGTGGATTTCTCTCTTCTGAATTTATTCCCTGTATAAAGGACTCCAGTAAGAGGATGAAGACCCATCCTGACTGAGCTGGGTCACCCCTAAACTGAAGTAGCCTACTGAGTCCTCTGAAGGTCAGGGCCATTTCTTCACTGTGTCCCTTTGCTCCAGGCAGAGCGCCTGGAGTGCACCAGCCCCCGGAATATGTATACTCAAGGACTCCTGACAACCAGAATAGTTCTCATATCAGCATCATCTGCCACGTCTTGCCACTTCCCGGACCCCAAATCTGCCTCTCCCCCCAAGGTGTTCCTGGTCTTGGCAAACGGCACCTCCAACTCCCAAGAGCATCCAGTGCCACCAAACCCTCCTGAAGTGACCTCTTAAATGGTCCTCAAATAAGGACCCCTTTCCACCCTATCACCCTGCCCACACACAGGGCAGGGACCCTCAGTGGCCTCCTGGTCTGTTCCACACCCTGCACTGCCATTCCCCACCCTGGCTCCTCCTCAGCCTCAGAGCATGGAGAAGAAGCCCCTCACAGGGCACATGGAGGCCTCCACAACCAGGCCAGGCCACAGCCTGACCCTAGCAGCATCACCCTCTGTCCTCCGATAACACCATAGGGTGGTAAGAGCCTTCTCACATCTCTGGGCCTGCTTGGGCTGACCTCTCACCCCAACAAGACTGAGTCCTCCTCCTCTCCTAAGCATCACTCTAGCTGTCACTGCCTCCAGGAAGCCCTCCGTGATCCCCCAGGTCCAGGCCTGCCTGCATTTCGCTAGAACACCTCCCTCTCTCTCACCCCACTCTAAGCTCCTTGAGGGCAGCGTCCAGCACCTAGTAGAGACTCAAAATGTGTTTGGCAAAATGAATGAACTTCTGGCTTTGCAACACACTGGAAGGACACAGGTATCCTTCCCATCCCACCCACAGGTGAGGTCCCGAGTCCCAGGGTTGGGGGGAGTAGGCCGAGATCCCCATCCCTTCTGGTCCAAGCCACAATGCCTTGCCTTGCCTTTGGTCACTGTCTCTAGCTCCCCTCACAGGGCAGTGCAGTCCTGAGGCTGGAGAGCAGGCTGCGGGGTGCGGAGGACCACCTCCCCACTGTGTGATCTGCAGGAATGCGAGGACGAGCAGTGCCCAGTCCTGAGCAGTGTCCGGTAGTGGCGAGCCCTCAATCCGAGCAGCCAGCATTATTTATTCACTACAAGCATGCCCAGCCGTGAGGAGGGGACATTCAGGGACCACAGGTGGTGATAAGTGTAAACAGCTTGCAGGGCCAAGCAAGGGACGGCCAGAAGCCAAGGGTGATGGGCAGAGGCCCAGGCTGTGTGTGTTTACAGGAAGAGCCTCTCTTGCCATCTGTTTTGTTTTTTAAAGGCAAGCATGGAGGGCTTCAAATTACCTCTCTGTTTCCAGAGGGCAGGTTTGAGCGCTGAGAGGTCTCAATGAGCGCTGCCAGTTTGGGCTCACTGCCTTCCTGGGGAACAGTAAAACGACTTGGCGTTTTTTGAAGATCCCAAGGAACGGAGGAGAAGAGCCCCGTTTCATTTATCATGTTTGATTTGCAGCAAAGTCACAGATGAGAATGCCAAATCGACCCCAAATGACATCGGATTGTTCCAAAGGTCCGCCCGCCCACTGAACTTTCCAATGGACGTGACTTCAGACACAGGTGTGATTCCGTAAGCCCTCGGGTCAGCAAGCTGGGTTTTGGGGGTTGGCTAAGTGCATACTTTGGTCAGGCCACAAAAATGCCATCCCCACCTCTCCTGGGGACAGCTGACAGGCAGCCACAGAAAGGTCACAACTCAAGGTCTCGGAAATGAATGGACTGTAGATGAGGCTTCTGACTTTGCAAAAAAAAAAAAAAAAACCAACTATTCACTCTATCGTTCCCAAAGCCTGCCCTTGGCTGGAAACAGATGTTCTGAGCCCTGTCTGCTCTGCAGCTGCGGCGTGCTGACCCCTGGACTTGTCTGTCCTCAAAACCAGCATCTTCCAAGGGCTGGGGCTTTTGGGGAAGTCTGCATCTGAAAGCCACAGTGGTCTGAGTTCAGTCACATGTTATTGATTCCCAGTTGGTCTACTTAAGAAAAATACACCTAATTAGAGCCCATAAAAACCTACACACCAAATTAATTCTGTCTTGCTCCGGTGGCTTCTGCCTGAAGAAAGTTATAAACACAGGCGGCCACTGAAACTATATTTAGCCAACACTGGTCTACCTGGTATTTAAAACAAGGGAAATCCAGAAAGGGAGAATGGGCATTTTGTTATTATTATTTTTTTTATATTTTTTTTAAAAAAACAACTGCTTCCCATTTCAGTCACATAGGCACATAGCAACATTCTGTTATTGCGATAATTGCAATTCTGACCCAAGTTAAGATTATTACACAATTTCCCATTCCAGTAAAATTACTTTCTTCAGCACATATCCTCCCAAACTGTGCAATTAAGCTGTTCAATTTCCTATAAGTTCCTAAGAAAGCATTAATTTTTACTTAGTAGACTTCATTTTCTCTTCCCTTAAGTAGCCAAACCAAATGGTCTGGACTGATGTGAGAACATCTGATTTATGGGTCTGACTTCTCAGCCCATCGCTTCAACATATACAAAAAGCTATCCGAAAAATTTTACAATCTTTACTTTGAAGATCTTCATCTTAAGTCTTTTGCTAGTTAAAGGTGTTTTTTTTTTTTTTTAACAGCTGCCTAGAATAAGCTGTTTTACCAGATTCCTGAACCCAACCCCTTCATTCATATTCATTTTTATTTAAAAATATATAGCATAAAGCTTTTTCTCTTTCTGAAAAATCCAGTCCTGAGCCATAATATGGGACAGAGCCTGGCTTCAGGTGTGTGGGGAGGGGACGAGCGGGAGAATGGGGGTGGCCTGGAGCAAGGCATCATTTGAGCCCAAGCACCCAAGCAGGTGAGGAAGGGGTCTCTGCTGGAGGTGGGGGTTCCATGGAGGAGGACACCCAGCATGGGGTGACAGAGCCAGGCAGGGTGCATGGGGTGTCCACTGGGGGAGGTGGTGACTCTGATGTTGGACCAGAATCAGATGTCCATGAGAATCCAAAGTGTTCAGCATATAGAGCTAGTAGAGAAATAAATACACATGCAAGCATGTATGTATATGTATGTATATAGAGAGACAAATAACCCCCACTTCTTCCCACTGAACAGGGCTGTGAGCAGAAACAACCCAGTAGCAAAGAGCCCACCAACAGCCCAGATCATGGCTTCTAAACACCAATTTCTACTAAGATAAACTAGGGCTCCTTGGAGAAATGGCTGATTCTGGGTTCAGGACAGGGAAAGTACAAGATCAACCAACAACAGCATGTTTTCCAGGAGGCAAAACACTGCTCAAAGAATGCTAGAGACACGTCAAAAGGACATGGATGGGAGCCAGCCTGCCGGGCACCCACTGGACAAACTGGGGACAAATTTAGCATCAAGATAGTCACTCTAATGGGTTATAATCTATTGAATAAAATAGGAAACAAGAAGTCCATATAGATATAATTAATAGCAAACTGAAAATTTTATAAGAATAGGCTATTTTTACATTGTTTCAAAGCACCTCTCCACAAATTACTTATTAATCAGAAACGGGAAAGGAGAAAGCTTACAGTGGCAAATCCAGCAGAAAACTTCCTTCCTCAAGATAGCATGGTCAACGTCATCAGTAATGCTATAAATCGAAATCTGGGTCACGTAACAGGATGCAAGCAGAAGAACACAAAGTCACCTCTATGATGCTCCCATTACAAATGCATAGCCTGAACATGAGCAAATACCAGAAAAACCCAAACTGAGGGACATTTGGCAAAATAACTACTATTCAGAAGCATCAAGTCATGAAAGTCGAGATAAAGACGAGCAACTCTCCCGACTGAAGAGCACGGCCCTCCCAAGCCATGTTGGTGGCTGCAGCAAAAGGAAAAATCAAGTTAACACTGACCCTGTATTTCTTTACACATTTGATGTTTTGTTCATCATGATTGTTCTTGCATTGATTTTGAGTTTTTAAAATATCGCATTAAAAATGTTGCGTCTCTCCATTACAGAGTTTGTGGGCATCCCCTGAAATTTTGTGCCCAAGGTGATGCCTCGCTTGTCTCACCTGAGTCCCAACCCCGCTGAAGAGACCTGACCGCTAAGTGTAACACGTGACTCTGAGCGGGTCCTATCCCATGCAGGTCATCGCTGAGCACCTGCTTTCTCTCCGCCCCTTTCCACTCTCACATCTGTGGTTTGTAGAATATCTGTCCATAAATTCTACGGGCTAGACTTTCCCATTCAAAGTAAAACTTCAGAGCTCTGATTTGTAGAGGAGAAACTGTGAAAGAAAAGCAGGGGAAAACGGGTTATTCTATGCTCTCTCCGCCCTATTGCTCGCACCCAACAATAACACAGACAGCACACACGGCAGTGTCCTATAAACAAGAGAAGGGCTCAGACAAAGGCCCACCCGCAAGCTCAGAATTCCTCTCTGGTCTCCTTCCTGCATGTTCATTGGCAGCGATGTCCACCCTGGGCCCTGGGCATCCTTCTCGGGTCTGGGTCTTCTTTTCAAGCCCCTGTTCCTTTACTCATTCATTCACTCAGCAAGCCTCTGAACAGCCACTCTGAGCCAGGCACCACCCCATACGCAGGCCCAGGGCCTGGCTCCAGGGGAGCAGCAGTCAGAGCGACAACCATAGAGCCAAGATGACGGTGCCCTCGGCTGCGGAATGAGGCGTCAAGGAAGCCATTCTGCCCAGCGGGCATCGGGTGGCCGGTCAACACCCGCCTGCCAAAATGCATCCAACAATAAACAGAAAATCAGTGACCCACATTCTTTTTTTTTTTTCCACCCCCAGACACTCCCTTCTCTCCTTTTCCACCCAGGTGACCTCTGATCTGCTTTCTGTCTCTGCAAATTTGCTCTTCTGAGTCATTGCGTATAAGTGACACATGTGCCATGCTTATTTTACAGAACATAATGTTTTCCAGGTTCCTCCATGTTGCAATCTGCCCCAGAACCTCTTCTTTCTTACAGCCTGATGACATTCCATGGTGTGCATGTACTGCATTTTGTTTCTCCATTCACTCGTTGTTTCCACATTTTGGCAGTTGCGAATAAGGCTGTAGTGAATATTAATGCACGAGGTGCTATTTGAGACCATTTTCACTCTCTTTGGGTGTACCCCCAGAAGCAGAATTTCTGGGAGGTCCCCACGTTCTTTAAGGCTGGAGTCCTGTTGTGGAGAGTAGTGCAGAGTGCTTCTCTACTCAGGCCTTCAAGGAGAGATGGGGCTGGACAGAGAGAGGGGCAGACAAAGGAGGTGCGGATGGAAAGCTGGACAGGGAGAGGATGGTGAAGAACCCAGTTATCACCTTCCGTGGACATTAGGGGCCATTCTGCAGGACACAGCAGTTAAACCTTAGGCCTTGGAGCCAGGCTACTCAGATATGAATTCCAGCTCCAACTTGCATTGACAAGAGTCTCTGGGCACAAGCTTAATTTCTCTTCACTTCCATTTCCCTTTCCATGCAACGGGGACAATACTGTCGTGTCGGCTGTGAGGCTAAAGGAGGTGCATAGCCTGGGATCAGGTGCGTGGCAGGCTGTCAGTCATTGTCCTACTTTCCCAGCTGCTACGACAGATGCCACACCATGGCTTGGCATCAACAGCATGAATTCACTGGCTCATGGTTTTATAGTCTATATGTCCCAAACCAAGGCATTGGTGAGGCCAGGCTTTCTCCCCGTAGTCTGTAGCATTCTGGCGCTGGCTTGCCGCAGTTCTTGGGGTTCCTTGGCTGGCATCTCTGCCTCTGCCACACGGCGATGTCCTCGGTTCCCTCCTGTGGCTTCCTCTGATGTCCAGCTTTTTATAAGGCCTCTAGTCATACGGAACACATGTTCAGCTGATTTCAGCTGGGCTGTACCTTAACTAATAAATAAAAACATTTTCAACTAATAACACTTTACAAATGGGCTTATATCCACAGGAACACGGTGTGATGATTTGGAGCTGTATGCACCCCAGAAAAGATCATGTTCTTAAAGTTAATCCACGCCCATGGGTGTGGACCCACTGAAGATAGGATCTTCTGGTGAGTAGGATCTTAACTAAAGATATGACCCATCTCACACAGGGTGCCTCTTAATCCTCTTACTGGATGAAATCCAGAGAGAAACAGAGAGAAGCTGAGACAGAAAAGCCAGAGAAGCTGAGAGATGGCACAGCCAAAAGCTGAAAGCAATGAAACCTGGGAGAGAAGAACCAGCAGACACCCCATGTTCCTTCCCACGTGACAGAGGAGTCCCGGATGCTAGCAGCTTGTCTTCAGGGAAGGTATCGTCCTGTTGATGCTTTGATTGGGACATTTTCAAGGCCTCAGAATTGGGAACTTATAAGTTAATAAATCACAATTGTAAAAGCCAACCCATTTTCTGGTGTATTGCACTTCATCAGCTTAGCAAACCAAAACACGTGGGCTAAGATGAAGAACATGCCTTTTGTGGAGGACACGATTCAATTGACCACAGTCAAGTACCTTTTCTCATTTCATTTCTTAAAAGAAAGGGATGTGAGTGCATCTCTACAGAGAAAAAAACGGATTGCAGTGAAATTAGTTGTAAATGCAATTTCTACATAGCAAATCCCATTTGCCCCTTGATTTCAATTTTTCTTTTTTAAAGTAATGTTCTTCTTTATCAGTGACCTCTGTGAGGAAAATAATCGCACCTCGACAGAGCCAAAAAAGTCCAATATGAACAGTCATACCCAGCTGGCCAGGCCTGAGACCTAGTGGGCATCTCGGGAGAAGTGGTGCTTGTGTTCCAGAACGTGCTCGGGAACCTGCGAGCCCTCCATGATTCCAGGACTGCACACATGCAGCTCTTACCACCACATCATGACTATCGGAGGGTCTCCTACGTCTGACAACCCACTGACTTTTCCGGTTCCCTGAAGCTAACTTATTTCTTGTCCCTTTTATGTTTACAAACTCCTATAAAATGGGGTTGCAATGTAGGACCGATTCCAGGCTGAAACATTTCTGCTAAGCTCTCGTCTGACTCTTTAAAATGAATCCATGCCCTACATCACCATTCAGGTTTGCCAGTCTGTGGAAACAAGTTCACTTCAAGTAAGGGATAGCCTTGTTAGGTTCTATGAAACTCTACCTGAGCTGAGAACAGGTATTTCCAATACCCTCCTCAACAGATACTCACGTGACAACACAACCCCTCAAGGGGTGGGACAGGGTCCAGCAGGTTTTTAGGTGAGTCACAACACAATGGCACATAAATCTGGCTTTCAGAGTTCTCAGTGGGATGCTCCATCTCCTGAGTTATCAGGCATCCCTCCATGGGGTGTAACTCCTGTTTGCTCCCTTTAACAGAGAACAAACCAGCAAGTTCCCGTGCCCCCTCTCCCTGCCTACCCGAGGCTATGGCCACCAGCTCTTGCAGGGTGGGTGTGGTCATGGAGATGGAAAGGGCTGTCCTCAAAGGGCTGCTTCACCTTCTGTGGTCTCTGCAGCAGGGAACCCACATGCCCAAAGGGTTTTCTGCACTGCTTGGAGCTGGGACCACAGACCTAAATGCCCTAAAGAAGCCAGCCATGGGGCAACATGGGCAGGGACCGGTGGGGACGGGGAAAAGCAGGGTGTGCCGGTCCTGTCTGGAAGGGGCGGCTTTGCATGGCGCCTTCACTTGGCCTGCAGCCACGTAGAGAAGCATCCAGTTCTTCTCGTTTTTCCAGAGAAACTGGAAATCCCGATTTCTATCTGAAGTCTCCCCATGTCTAAATGTTGATAGCTATTCCAATTTTCTAAAAACATTCCAGTCAAAATTAAATACATGGACACATGCAACAACATGGATGAACCGTGATGACGTTGTGTTGAGTGAAATAAGCCAGACACAGAAGGACAAATATTGCATGACCTCAGTGATACTAAATTATTAGAATACACAAACTCATAGAGTCAGAAACTAGAATAGAGGTTCCCAGGGGCTGCGGTGGCAGTAGGGAATAGGGAGTTAGTGCTTCGACTATACAGAGTTGCTATTTGGGATGATGGAAAAGTTTTGATAATGGATGGTGGTGATGATAGCACAATATTGTAAATGTAATTAGCAGCACTGAATTATAAATTTGAATATGGTTAAAAGGGGGGAATTTTAGGTTATATATGTTACTAGAATAAGAATTTAAATATATATATATAGGACTGTACAACACAGAGAACCCAAATGTAATAGTTAATAGAACAACTATAATATTTTTTCATCAATTGTAACAAACGTACCACGCTAATGCAAGATGTTAATAACAGCGTGGAGGAGAGGGGGACAAAAGATCAAATACTGGGATGGGGGAGGTAAGAGGGGAGCTGTGTGCCATCCCTGGGCCCCCATGCAACCTGACCTCAGATGGTGGGGGACGCTTTGGGCTGTCTGGACAGCTCTGAGCAGGCTCCTCCAGTCATCTGCTCACCACCGACGGGACCACCGTCCATCTCCAGGGCCCTGGGCGATGCGCTCTGCCTTTCGCGACGTGTCCACCCATGTGGTGCCCTTCCCCAAGGGTACCAGGATACAGCATCCCAAAGCATGTGTCACTGTGCCCCAAAAGTTCCGGGGTTCTTAATGGACCAAAGACTTCCTTTCCCTTACATCTCTCCCCAGTGACAACCACAGATAGAAACCCCATCACACGGTCACTCGAATTCCCAGCAATGGGTCTAATTAACTGCAAAGCCACCTCGTTAGCCTCTTGCTTTTTTGAATCCAAGCTACAACTAGCTGCTTTTGGTATATCTCTGTGAGCCTCTCCATAATTCCTCTGTATTCCGCCCCCCACCCTTTGAATAAGATAAATTGCCTTCCATTTCATCTGATGACCCCAGTGTGCCCACTGAAGCTTTCCCCAAGAATTCCTTTATGTGCCTAGACGTTTCCCACCGCCAGGCCAACAGTGGTGGTTCCATGTGACACATCTTCGAAGGGCTGTGCAAGTGGCTTCTCTCAGCCAGGGAGAGAGAGAGGCTTTGGGATAAAAGAAAAGATCAGAAAAAGAAACTAAAATGCAACTTGTCTGACAGGCATCTGTACTGCCCAGAGTGTGGACTGGCATGACAGCGGGAACCCCGAGGCTGGGGAGGGCCTTACTGGCCTCCTGCCTCACCCGGCCAGCCGTCCCTGTCCCTGCCCCTGCCCTCCAATAAGACACGCTCAGCCGGACCCCAGCTGACCTTGCCCGTCCCAGCTACCAGGGGCGTGTCCCCGAGGATCAGACCTGCTGCTACTCACCCAGCCCAGGCACAAGGGGTGCCCCTCCTCCAGGCCCTGCACCCAGCCCCACTGTCAGCCCCTCCCAAGGAACCCCTGAGAATCTCTATTACAAATAGAAAAAAAAGCACAAAGCTCCAAACAAACAAATAAATAGCTCCTTTGGTATTTCTTTAAACATTCTTGTCCCAGTTGGCAGCTGCCACTTGCCTAATAACGCTCCCCAATAAATAGCATGCGTCCTAGTTTTCAAGGTCCTGTTGTCCTGGTGAGAATATCCACTGGTCTCCCTCTCACCCTCAAGAACGTCCTTGTTTGGACGATAAATTATGTGGCCGTGTTCATCCTACCTGTAAAGGATGCTTCCGGGCTGGTGCTGCTCTCAGGGTCACCCAGCCTCTTGCCTTCCCGAGTCCATGCCACTCGCTGGCGCCCCTCTCACCCGCCCCAGCCCTATTCCCCAATACCACTGTCAACGGGACCACAGTCCCCCTTTGTCACCTTCTTTGTCTCCGTGAGTCCACCCAGGTAAATGACTCTCCTGACACCCTGGCCTCAAAACTCCTGACTCTCTCCTTGCTGCTCCGACCCCACCCAGCAACCACGAGTGTGGCCTCAGCCAGGTCCCCGCCCAATGCCACACCCTCACCAGGTCGTGCACCCTCCCCTCCCACCCATCACCCATCGTGACCTCGAGTGCCCCAGTCCTTTGTCTGTCGTGGACCCCTGGCCTCCAACCCAGCCTGGTCCCCTCAGTACAGCTGTTTCAACCATGTTCTCCTTGAACCCTGAGGAAAAGCTTGTCACACAGCGACACTGCCAGCCACCAGCCCCTCGGCATGCAGGACCCCCGGGAGCCACTGGGCAGGGCCCCTTCATGCTGACCATGCCCCGGCCCACCCATCCCAGATCCCCTTCATCTTCCTCCTCCGAGGAAGGCCTCCCTCTCCTTCCCCTCAGACAGCTCCTTCCCGCCTCTCTTCTAAAGTGCTGCTGGTGGCTGCCCCTGTGCAAAGGCCCCTGGCTCTCTTCCCATCACTCCTGACCTTCTGTCCCCAGTATTTGCTCTGCTCCTCTCCTCTGGCCTGCGTTGGACACCGTCCTCACCCTTCTGGGCCAGCTCAAACCCTGCTCTTCCCTGCGAGCCTGATCCCAGGAGCAACAGGCCAGGCCCACGGGCGGGCCACGGGCAGCCTGCAGAGGAGGAGGGGGTCTGAGCAGATCCGTTGGGTGGCACACTCGACCAGACGGGTGTAGAACTCAGCACCCAACAATGGGAGGGCAACTCCTCTCCAGGCGCATGTGGCGTTTTCACTATCAAGTCCCTAGAAATGTCGGAGAATTGGTTTCCTACACAGCACCCTCTCTGATTGCAATGCAATTAAATTAGAAGTCAATAACATAAAGATAAGATTTACAAACCCACACATATGGGAATTAGCAAACGCAGGTTTATGTAATTCCCGGGTCAAAGAAGACACCAAAATTTAAAAAGACTTAGAACTGTGTGATAATGAAAATACTACATAATGGAAGCCTTGAGCATTGGTGAGCATGCAACTACACGGGAAACGTATAACCTTAAATGTTCAGATTAGAAGTAGAAATGCTGAAAATTCGTGAGATTGAGTGGCTGACTAAAAAGTTAAAAAGAAAAACAGAAAATAAAGGAGACAATAAGGTCAGGAGCAGAAGTCCATAAAACAAGATAAATTTACAATAAAGAGAATAAACAAAGCCAAAATTGGTTCTTTGAAAAATCTAACAAGATAGGCAAACTAATAGCAACACTGTTAAAGAAAAAAGGAGAGAGGGAACAAATAAATAATATTACAAATGAAAAGAAGGATATAACTAGAGATAAGACAGAGATTTCAAAGACCAGGAAACACTATTAATGGTGAAAGGTAATAAATTTGAAAACGCCAACAACACGCGTAAAATTCCAAGACACTTAAACTTACGAAAAGAAGCAATACTTAAAGGACTAGTCAGACTTTCCATTAAAGAAACCAAAGCAGTAATTAAGTATCTTTTTTATTTCTCTCACACAAAACAGGCTTAGACAGCTTTATGGGTAAGTTCTACCAAAATTTCCAGGTGTACCTCGTTCTGGTCTTGCACAAACTCTTTCAGAGAAGAGAAAAAGTAAAATTTTATGAGGTTAGAATAACTTTAATATTAAAACCAACAAGAACAGTACAAGAACATAAAATTATGGATATATCTTACTCATGAATATAGAAGCAAAACTAGAATATTAGAAAATCAAATTCAGAAATTAATAGAAAAGATAATTTGCCATGGTCAAGTTGGGTTTAATCCAGAAATGCAAGGGTATTTTTAACATTAGAAAATCAATAAATGTAATTCATTAACAGATTAAAGGAGATGAAGGAAAAGCATATGATAAAATTAAAATCCCATAGAGTTTTACAAGTTGGCAAGTTAGAAAAGGACGGAAACATTCTTAAACTATTAAAAGATAAAAAATAAATAGCAAATATCAGCCTTCAGGAGGAAATATTGAAAGTATTCCCTTTAAAATCAGGAACAAGCTAAGGATGTACATAATCAATGTTTTTATTCTTCATTATACTTAAAGTCTTAGCCAGTGCAGACCATCAATAAATAAATAAACAGCTTAAAGACAAATCAGGAAGAAGTAAAACTAACATTATTCACAGATGATATAACTATCTACATGTAATACCGTAACAAATCTACAGACAAACTATTTGGAAAAGTAAGGGAGTTTAGCAAAGTGGCTGGATATAATATCAATATAGAAAATCAACTGCATTTCTATCTACTAGCAACAACTGTTGGCACAATTAAAAACAAAATTATTTCAGGCACACATATATCTAACAAAAGTTGAGTAAGACCTGTACATAGAAAATTCTAAACTTTACTGACAGACATTAAATGAGACATAAATAAACAGAGAAATGTAGCATGTTCATGAAAAGTTAGAAACCATAAAACAAAGATATATCAAGACTTCCCAAAAAGATTTATTTATTAAACAAAATTTCAGTCAATATCCTGACTGGGTGTTTGTTTGTGGAACTTGACAAATTGATTCAAAATCAATATGGTAGAATTAATAGGGCCAAGGTAGCCTAGATATTCCTGAAAGACAATAAGATTTGTTCCACCAGTTATCAAGTCTTATTATAAAGCTATAGTACTAAAGTCTCCAAGGCATTGGGTCAAGGATAGACAAACTGACCAATGGAACAGGACAGAGAGACAGAGCCCCACAAATATTGAGCTCGATTTATGATAGACTATCAGTGGTGAAAGGGGAGACTAATCAACCAATGATGCTGGAAAAGGTGGCTATTCCTAAAGGAAAAAAATAAAATTAAATCCCTACTTCAGGTCAAACACAAAAACATATTTTAGTTTGATTAAGTACTTAAGAGTAAGAAGTAGACTTGAAAACTTTTAGAATATATAGGAGTGTGCCAGATGTCTTCTACCGGCCCTTCTGAATCCACCTTCCAACTTTCTCCCCTCCTTCTCTGCCCCAGGAAGCTGGCCTATAGGGACTGATCGGTGGGGTCCTTCACCCTCTGGCTATGGGTTGGGTTTGGTAATGGAGACCTAGGTGAGCTGTCAGAGGGAGGGAGGGAGGAGAGTGAAGTTGGGTTTATTATTCCCCTGGATCCCCTCCCTACAGGGTTACTTCAGGCTCACCACGTCTCCCTCTGAAGGTTACTTCTCCTCTCAAGACACCTGTCAACACAGTCTCTGCTTCCAGGTTCCATCAACATTCCCTTCCCTCCCCTTTGCTGGTGATGGTCCCTGAAGCTTTTCCCGTATTGGGCCAACAACCTTTGGAAAAGGTCTATTAACCCTCCTCAGTGCATCTGAATTTGAGCCTGCCCTCTCTCTCCCGCTGAGGCCCTGGCTGATCAAGTAATTGCTACTGGAAGTGATCCCAAATACAGATCATCAAAATGGGATTCTGGGGTGGAGCTGCCCATTATTCCAGAGTGCTGGGATAATCACCTCGCCCGAGGGAGAAGCAGGGAGTGGATACAGCTAATCCACAGCATCCAGGATTATACACGGTGAAGCCAATGGTCACGTGGATAAAGGGCAGAGAACGGGGGTGTGGCAGCAAGAGTGACTGTGAAGGTCATAAGGTCAGCTGGATCCTCCTCATGGCCCTACAGTGCATATAGTCGGGAAAAAGCTATCAATGCTCCACTGAGGACACACAGAGGGAACGAGAAGGCCACCATGGTTGCCCCTGGAGTGCTCAATGCTGCTGGGTCCTTTATAGTTAGAAAAAGGTACTGGTGAGGAAGAAGTAAGCCCACCAGACTGGTCCAAGAACTCGGACTCTCCCTTGTCTGCAGAGGCGACCCTCCCTCGACGTGGGAGAGAAGAAGCCTTCGCTGCACAGTAGCCTTCCAGTGGCTGCTCCTGCAGTCCTGCCTTAATAGCTAGTGCCCTTTCTCCTCAGGACCCACCCCCACACCCCTCACTGCCTAAGGTGCATAAAGGGAGGAGACCCCAGAGGTACAAGATCTGCTCTGGGAGGAGACAGCCTGTGTGGACTCGCAGGAGCCAGAAAGATGGGTAACAGTGGGTTCACACAACGTGAGACCGGGACACCGAAATATAAAGCTAGACCTTGCCTAATCTGGGGACATGGGTGCCTGTACTCAAGACTTGGTTATTTCAGGTGTAAATCAAACACCTAGAGGGTGACTATAGTCTACTAGATTGGTTTATCAAAGTCTAGAATTAACAAATGCAACCACTGATGAGTTCAAAATGCAGGAATTTCCTGATATCCTAGAGAGCAGTGGTTCTCAAATTTGAGCATCCTTCTGGAAGGCTTTGCACTTCTTTTTTTAAAAAAATTTTATTGTGGTAACATGTATACAACATAAAATTTCCCACTGTTACCACTTCCAGATGTACGATTCAGTGGTATTAAAATTATATTCACAATGTTGTGCTACCAACGCCAACATCTGTTACCCAGACTTTTTCAGCAGCTGAAAGAGCTGCTGGCCCCCAGTAACCCGTACCTTATTTTCTGTCTCTGTGAATTTGCTTATTCTAGGTATTACATATAAGTGACATCATGCAATATCTGTCTTTTTTGTGTCTGGCTTGTTTCATTCAACAAGATGTCTTCAAGGTTCATCAATGTTGCAGTATGTATCAGAACTTTATTTTTATGGCTAAATAATATTTCATTGCATGTATATGACACATTTTGTTTATCCATTCAGCTGTGGGTGGACACTTGGGTTGCTTCCACCTTTTGGCTATCATGAATAATGTTGCTATGGACATTGGGGTACAATTATCTTTTCAAATCCCTGCTTTACCTAGAAGTGAAAGTGTCAGGTCATACAATAATTTTAACTTTCTGAGGAACCACCAAACTGTTTCCCACAGTGGCTGCACCATTTTACATTCCCACCAGCAATGAACAAGTGTCCCTATTTTCCTGCATCCTCACCAACACTTGTTCTTTTCTGTTTTTTTTTTATTTTTTGTTTTTTAATAATAGCCATCCTAGTGGATGTGAAGTGCTTTCTCCTTGTGGTTTTGATTTGCATTTCTCTAATGGCTAATGATGTTGAGAATCTTTGCATATGCTTATTGACCACTTGATATCTTCTTTGGAGAAATTCTACTCAAGCTCTTTGCCCATTTTTTATTGGGTTGCCCTTTTGTTGTTGAGTTGTAGAAGTTTTTTATATATTCTGGAGATTAAACTCTTATCAGATACATGGCTTCCAAATATTTTCTCCCATTCTGTAGGTTGTTTTATCTCTTTCTTGATGATGTCTTTTGATGCACCAAAATTTTTAATTTTTATGAGGTCCAAATTATCTCTTTTTCTTGTTATTGCTTTTGATGTAAAGTCTAAGAATTCCTTTCCGAATACAAGGTCCTGAAGATATTCCCCTATATTTTCTTCCAGGAGTTTTATAGTTTTAATTCTTATATTTAGGTGTTTGATCCATTTTTATTTCATTTTTGTATACAGTGTGAGCTAGGGATCCACTTTAATTCTTAGCATTCTATACACAAGCAGTAAATAATCCAAAAAGGAAATCAAGGAAACAATTCCATTTACAATAGCTACAAAAACAATCAAATATCCAGGAATAAATTTAACCAAGGATTCAAAGGACTTACATGCAGAAACGGAAAAGCCAATCATCAAATTTATATAGAAGGGTAAGGGGTTCCCAAATGGCTAAAACCATCTTGAAAAAGAACAAAGTTGGAGGACTCACACTTCCAGATTTTCACTTACTACAAAGCTATAGTAATCAAACAGCATGGCACTGGCACAAGGGCAGACAGAGACAAATGGAATTAAACTGAGAGTTCAGAAATAGACCCTCACATCTACGGTCTACTGATTTTTGATAAGAGTACCAAGTTCAAGTTCACTCACTAGGGGAAGGAACAGTCTCTTCAACAAATGGTGCTGAGAGAACGGGAAATGCAGGGCTTTGCATTTCTACCAAGTTCCCAAGATGCTGCTGTTATTAATCCAGTGAGGACCCAGGGAGGGGGGAATATTGGAGGGTTGTATCATGTGACACCCACTAAACCACCCCTGACACCCTCTCTGGGAGGGACAGAGGCTGCTCCTGTGGTGGTGTGAAGCTGTATGGACCCCAGAAAAGCATGCTCTTAAAGCTAATCCCTTTCCATGGCTGAGGACCCATTGCAAGTAGGAACTTTTGGTGAGTAGGATCTTAACTTGAGATGTGACCCGCTTCATTCAAAGTGAGTCTTAATCCTCTTTCTGGAGTCCTTTAGAAGAAGATAAAAAAACACAGAAGCACAGAAAAAAGCCCCAGAGAAGCTCAAAGAGAAAAGTCAGAGAAGCTAAGAGAGATAGAAGCTAAGCTCAGAAAGAAAGCCATGGACGGAGCAGCCAGAAGCTGGAAGCAATAAAATCTGGGAGAGAAGGACCAGCAGACACCACCATGTGCCTTCCCATGTGACGGAGGAGTCCCAGATTGCCAGCAGCCTTTCTTCAGGAAGAAGGTATCATTCTGTTGATGCCTTCATTTCGACATTTTCACGGCCTCAGAATTGTGAACTTGTAAGTTAATAAACCCCCATTGTAAAAGCCAACCTATTTTCTGGTATACTGCATTTCGTCAACTTTAGCAAACTAGAACAGTCCTCTCGCCAAGGAGTTAAGATAATGCCTGGGCGAGGGTGCAGCGGCATCCTCAAGAACTCTATGGTAGCTGTCTTCTGTGGCGAAGTTGACCTTGGGGAGTGACTGTGGGGGATTTGCCAATGGGAGCTCCCAATGGATACTCCCAACGCCCTCTGGGAACCATGGGCTTCTGAGTGGCAGAGGCCCAGCAGGGGCACACCAGCCAGAAGCAGGGAGGTAAGATACAATGGCGACCCTAAGCAAACGGATGGACGGCAGCTGGGAGCATTTGACTCCTAGGGACCTGGGAAATGGCCTGTTGATCACAGGGTCCTAGAGATGGGAAAGATGAGTGGCCTAGTAAAATGCTGCTTGACATATATGAGCTGAAAACTACTCAGCCTGTTGGGTAGAAGCTGTAGTGGGGATTCACAATATCTTAGACATGCCCAGACACAGAAGCCCTCAACCAACAGGAAGATTGGGTCCCTCTAAAGAAGGGGCAATAAGTATATGCAGGGAGCCATCCCTCACACCTTCCTCAGACCTCCAGACTCCCCATGGTTATTAGTTTCCAGCTCCCACTGTGCACTGATCCCAGAACCCTCCAATGCCACTGTGAGCCACTGATCCGAGCGAACTTGACTCTGATGTAAGCCCTTACAATTGTTCTGCTGACGGGATCAGATCCATCTCACAGCAGGCCCAGTGAGACCAAAGATCCTCCTGGGGTCATCTAGAAGTCACTGAACTGTAAACCTTACATAGGTAAATTGTATGGTATATTAATTATATCTCATTAAAGCTGTTCTTTAAAAAAAAGATTGATACAGTTTAATTAGAAGACACCACACAGGTTAAAAAAATTCACAAACTGGGAAATGCTGTTGCCCACCCTTTTTTCTGACAAAGGATTTGTATCCAGTATCTACAAGCCCAGTCTCCCCACCTCTAGGCACGTACTCAAGAGAAATTCTTATACATATGCCCCAACACTCACCTACAAGGTTGTTCTTAGCAGCAATGCTCTTAATTTTAAAAACCACAATCAATCAATGCCAGGAGAATGGGCAGACACATTGTGAATTGTTCACTAATGGAAGGATTGTATACAGCAGTGAAAATAAATGAACCACACTAAGCTGGGGCTGTAGGTACAACGTGGCTGAGCCTTAGCATGATGTTGAGTGAAAAACAGCAAGTCCCAGAAGATATGCACAGTAAACAATCATTTTCATTGAGCTCAAAAACAAATGTAAGCAATGTATGACCAAGCACGTCTCACCTGGGATACACACACCATCTGGACAGTAGCCACCCTGTGGGGGCTGAAGGCATGCTGCTAGGATGGTAAGGTAGGAGAGGAATACATCGGTAATACTGGTGAAAGTCTAGTCTGTGGGCTGGGTAGTGACTTACCAGGTTCTAGTTTTATGCTTCTTATAACTAACACATACAATATGGGAAAACTTTTTTACGTATCAAATGACATGTTCTTTCAAAGATGATAAAGAGGAACTAATTGTGGCATCAGCTCTGGTTCTGCCATTTCTACTCTGGCACTTAACTGCTCTGTGCCTCAGTTTCCTCACCTGTTACATGGAGCCAGGGAGAGGAACCTACTGCATGGGGTGGCTGTAAGGATCAAGCACTTAGAGGAGCTCTGACTCTTGTAAGAACTTGTCACCTTCATCAACACTGTCATGACTGTCATCCATATCACTGTCACCCTTCTCATCATCACTGTCATCATCATCCTCATCCTTACTTCATCTTCATCATTACTGCATCATCATCCTCATCCTTATCATCTTCATCATCATCATATCATCATCATTATCATCTTCATCATCATTGTCATCATCAGACTCATTATTATTGTCATCATCATCATCATCATCATCCTTTTCATCTTCAACATCATCGTTAGATCATGGCCATCACCATCATCATCCTTATCTTCATCATCACTTTCATCGTCATTTCTTTATCATCCCTATCGTTGTCGTCATCATCATTTTCTCTTGTTGGAAATGCTCCCCACTGCCCAGTCCTCCAGTATCATGTCCTGAGCCCTTCTTGGACAATTTGCCATATTTTGATGTATTGTGTTTATTAATGCAGGCCTCTCTCTTACAAAAAAGCAAGTCTTTGAGACTAGCTATCCTGTCTTGTCATCTTTCTGTTTCCCGCAGCACCTAGATCAGAGCCTGCCCCTCACTGAACTAGGGCTTAATCTGAACAGTGTTAAGAGGTGTGTATAATTCAGGGTTCTCAAGAGAACAGAACCAACAGGATATATATATGCAAATATTATGAGATTTATTATAAGAATTGGTGCACATTATCATGGAGATTGGCAAGTCTGAATTCACTAGGTCAACCCACAAGCTGGGAACTCTGATGAAGGTTTCGATGACTTCCCCAGAAGAAGATGGTTGGCTTAAAGTAGAAATAGAAATTCTTCTCTCAGACTGCTGAAATCCTCAGTTCTCATTGTAAGGCCTTCAGCTGATTGGATGAGACACCTCTCATTGCTGAAGGCAATCTCCTTTGTTGTTGTAGATGTAATCAGCCACAAATGCAATTGACTGACAAATTATTTAAATCTATGAAATATCCTCACAGTAACAATCAATCAGGCCAGGGCTTCCTTGACCAAACAACTAGGCACCATAACCCAGCCATGTTGACACATGAACTCACCCATCATAAAGTGGTTTCTCCCTTAGAATAAAACAAGGCTCCCTCTTTCCTGCCCCCTTCCCTTCCCTCTCTCCCTTTCTTCCTTCCTGATCATCTTAAATTAACACAGTAGAAGTATACCACAAGTCACTGTGAGGTGTGGAAGATGGAAGGTTGACTGATTCGACTCCAGGTCCACCCCTTTCTCCTTTGCCTGCCTCTTCTATAGAGGTTGTAAAATCTAAAAACTTGATTTCCCAGCCTGCCTTGCAGCTAGCATGGACATGTGACAAGTGCCTGGGGAGGGTGAGCCTTCCTGGATGGAAAGGAGAAGGCCTTCGCCCTCCTACCTTTTGCCCCTTCCCTTGCCTCCTGCCTGGAACCTGGGCATGAGGCTGAAGGTGCCTCAGTTGCCACGGTGCCACAAGGTGACAACGATAAAGCCAGAGGCCTCCACGCTGAGTATGGCAGAGCCGACCTAGGACATCACCAGGCACAGTGCCCGCCCTGCACAGCCCACCTCCAGGCTTGCAGCATGAACAAAAATGAGTCCCACTTTGCTTAAGCCAACATTTTCTGATTGAAATACATTCCTAATATTTGATGATGCTCTGAAATTGGTGTTCCCCCGCAGAATGCAAACTCTCCACCTTCAGATGGGGGAGCTTTTAGACTACTGATTAAATTAAATTCAGCAATGTGATCATTTCCAACTTTGGCTGTTGTGTCAGAAGGCAGCCGTGACTCCAGGATTCCACCGATACTTAGTACTCTATGGCTCCCCCCAAAATCCAGCATGGAACCAAAGCACACAAAATGTGGGGTGGGGACTGCAGTGGACACAGGTAAGTGGAGGTAGCCACTCTCCTCGGCTGTCATGGTGGAACTGGTGTCAGCATCCACACAGCTCCCCCGGGTTTGCACAGAATGCACCTGTCAGTCAAGGCGGCCAACTTCACACCAGAATAACAATTTGAAGTCTACACTGCAATTCGAAGTCTACACTGCAATCCCACAACAGCCAAATGCAGAACTATATGTTGGCCGTTATGATTATAATCACATTTTACAGATGAACAATTTGATATCCAGAAACATTAAATGGCTCACCGATGGTTGATCAATTTGTAAGCAAAAGTGTTGGGGTTAGTTCTTCTGATTTTATAGTTCGTGTTTCTGGCACTGACTCCATTTACAAAAGCTACAGATCAAAATAGGCCCATAAAATGAAAAATGCATCTTCATGCATTATAGGGCAATTTGGCTATAATGGGGAGAGTAGCAGAGAAAAAAACAACTCACCTATTGCCTTCCAGCTCCTACAGTCCCCTTTACAACTCCTGCTCATTTAATTAAGAGGGTCAGTGTCGTGATGCTCAGAGTAATAAAAGTTTTGAAAAAAGGATAAAAATCCAGCATCTCCTGGCACACGATTCTCATTCAGAAATGAAAGAAGATGGGCATGTGTCAGTTGTAATTAATAGAAAAATGCGCATTTGCACAGAGCTGCTACATACCCTATTTGGCTACGTTTAGGCAAAAAACTATCCCTTCAGAAGCTTCTGGGTGGCCTTGTAGATGCCAGAGTAGAGTAACTGACAGGACCCTCAATCTGCTGTCTTAATCCACAACTTTGTATTTCATCCTTAAGAAAAGATCCTTAATTTCAAGGGTAAGGGTCCCCTTTACAATCAAGGCTGGTGGGCATAAGCCCTGCTGAACATGCCAAGCGGTCCGAGGGGCTGAGAGGGGAAGACCCCAGCCCCGGCTCAGCAGAGCTGCTACAGCCCGGGTGTCTCGCTGGGGGCCTGCATCCTTCGAGCAGTGGGCACATCCCGGCTGCTTCAGTCGTGGGCTATCAGTTCTTTCCTGGTCCGGTTTAACTTCTGCTTTTCTGTCCTGAACCTTTCAAATCAGTTAATCTTTTACCAAAACATATATGAAAGCCAAAAGAAACTATCAGAAATCTTTCCTATGACACATTTTACTAGCTTTGAGTTTCTACTTAAAAATAAATAGTTATATATTTACACAACGAATAAAAAGAGAGTGGGGGGACCAAAGAGAAAATGACAAATAAATGTAATACATGATCCTGGACTGGATCTAACAATGGGGAAGAAAATGCCCATAAAGGGGCATTATTGGGACATATGAAAAATTGGAATACAGACTGTAAGCTTTGTATCAACATTACATTTCTTGGAAGTGATAACTGTACTTAGGATGGTAATATAAGTGAATATCCTTTTTCTTAGGAAATAAACATGAGAGTATCAAGTTTTCAAGGAGTATGATGTATATGACTATGCCGGTTTGAATGTATTACATCCCCCAGAAAAAGACATATTCTTTGATGCAATCTTGTGGGGCAGACGTTTTAGTGCTGATTAGATTGGAATCCTTTGAGTATTTCCATGGAGCTGTGACCCACCCAACTGTAGGTGATAACTCTGATGAGATCATTTCCATGGAGGCGTAGCCCCACCCATTCAGGGTGGGCTTTGATCAGTGGAGCCATATAAATGAGTTGATGGGCAGAGGGAACTCAGTGCAGCTGTGAGTGACAATCTGAAGAGGAGCTACAGCCAAGAGGGACACTTGGAAGAACACACAGAAGCTGAGAGAGTAGCTGCAGATAAGAGACAGTTTGAAGACAGCCGTTGAAAGCAGACTCTTGCTCTGGAGAAGCTAAGGGAGGACAAATACCCCAAGTGCAACTAAGAGTGACATTTTTGAGGAACTGCAGCCTAGAGAGGAACGTCCTAGGAGAAAGCCATTTTGAAACCAGAACTTTGGAGCAGATACCAGCCATGTGCTTTCACAGCTAACAGAGGTTTTCCGGACACCATTGGCCATCCTCCAGTGAAGGTACCCAATTGCTGATGTGTTACCTTGGACACTTTATGGCCTTAAGACTGTAACTGTGTAACCAAATAAACCCCCTTTTATAAAAGCCATTCCATCTCTGGTGTTTTGCATTCTGGCAAATTAGCAAACTAGAACAATGACCTACTCCCAAATATTTAGAAAAATAGATAGACAGATAGATAGATAGACAGTTAGATGGATACATGGATAGATGGAAAGAAAGATAGATGGAGAGAAAGAATGATGGGGCAAACATGACAAAATGTTAAAAGTTGGTGGATCTGGGAATCCAGGTGGGGGATATGTTGGATTCTCTGTATGGGTTTTGCATTATTTTTGCAACTGTCCTACACATTTTAAATTATAAATAAATAAATAAATAAAATAAACAAACAAACAAACAAATAAATAGGCTGTGCTCCCCTAGTCTGATTCCACTTCCTGACATTTCAATGACACTGTATTTTCCTCTTTTCCCTCTTATTGTTTAATGGTTTTCACTATGACAACGGTCATGTTCCTGGGCATTGAACACCCACCATGGCCTGGCATTATTCCAAGCCTTTGCTTGTTGGAGATGCTATGAACTACTATTTCTCAGAAAAACAAGCTGAAGTGCAGAGAGGTCAAGCGACAGGTGGGAAAGAGATGTGTCTTCTTTCTTTCCTTAACGGATTACATTTTGATCTTAGAAGGTCCATCTTTTGCTTTTTCCTTTGATTGTGTGTGTTTAAACTCCTTACTTTAGGGAATCCCCATTTGTTCATCAACTCCTCCATTTAACAAGCATTTGTTTGATTCCAGCTTGTCTAAATCTCAGTAGCTATTTATTTGGTTATCTTGTCCCATAAATGTGTGAGCTCAGGAATCAAAAATCCTTCACTTTCTATACTGGAGGCAAGGCACTGTACTTAATGCCAGAATGAACCAGAAAATTATAGTTCTTTACATATTTAATACATTTTCTCTTGCCAATTTCTCTTAAAGTATATTAGGCATTTAATTTGTTTTATTTCCTTTTATAACAATGTCATTTTATTTATTTGTCTTTATAATGTAATTAGTGTAATCTCTGTGTTTGTTTGCCCCTTGAGTCAGCTTAACACTTTCTCCCTTTCATTATGAAATATTTTACATTTCCTTCCAAGTTTTCTCCTAACCAAGTTCCTATTTTAATTCACTTTCCCCGTGAGGTGTGCTCAGAGATGCTTTTATTTCAGAAAAACGTCACATCTTCCTGTTAGTACTATGGGACTCTTCTCATTTCACCACTGTTCCCTATTTTAACTTAACATCCTTTCATTTCTATTATGTGCTACATATTCCAAGTTTTATACCCCTCTGGCCTTCGTTTTAATAGAATTGGGAGAATCTATAAATAAAAGCAGCTTCTTAGAATAATGCTTTCATTCTTTGCCTCTCTCCCTTCCCCCACTTCTCACACATGCCCTAAATTTACCAGCAGATCCTCAGCTTTGCTCTCTCCCAGGAAGGGCTTCTGGCACCGGGAACCCCTTGGTGTGTCTGTAGTATCATCTAGTCTGGCGGCAAGGCCAGGGTGAGCCCCTCACATCCTTACCAGGATCTGGAACCAGCCTTGGTCACAAAGGGGCACGATTGCAGCCGAGGCCACCTCCATGAGGACGCCGCACGGAAGAGCTGCTGATCCTGACCTCCAATCTGACAACGGAAAAGGGGCTGAAAATTCTACAGAGAGTCAATAATTCACATCCTGGAACTAGAAAAACCTCCGCAGGGCAAGACCAAGGAGGTAATTAGCAGGCAAGCAACCGAGACGGCTGTGCCCATGCCAGGGGTGCCGTGCCAGCTTCTCTCTCCTCTGCAGGAAGGCCCTGAAAGCAGGATGGCCTCTGTTGGTTTACATTTATCGGGATGCTTCTTCCCAGGCTGAAACCCTGAGCAAGTTCGGGGCTCAGGAAGCCGCATTAATCCTTCAGACGCCAGCGTGACCCCTGGAACACGCCTTACAAAAGCCTGTACCCCCAAACCCAGATTCCATGGGGATTTCTTTGAGGACCTTGTTTGCTCTCTTAAATCCCCAGAAGGCTTCTAATCCTCATCTCGAAGCACAAACTTATGATTATGTCTCCGAGACAGCAGATGATCTCTCCCAAATCCACCCTTGGCCCTGCCACTACTCTAAGCGACATTACCCCCTCCCCAACCTTTTTACTTTGAAACTTTTCAAACATTCAGCAAAGGTGAAAGAACTGTACAATACAGGCAAGCAATTTTATACACCCCCCCTAGATTCTACCAATGACATATTTACTAAAGTTGCTCCCTGACGTTTCTCTCCATAGATCCAAGAGTCAATCCATCTTGCTTTGGGTGGCTTCAAAGAAAATCGCAGATTTGCTAAATACTCCTAAATACTTATACACAACCTTAACCAGAGCTCAATATTTGTTAGATTTTTTTTCTGGAGGTAAAATTTTCACATAATGAAATGAGCAAATCTTAACTGTGCATCTGCTGAGTTTTGATCAAAGTAAACACCTATGAATCCAAACTCCTATCAAGATACAGAGCACAGAAAGAAGTCCTGATACAGGCAACAACATAGACGAACCCTGAAGACATCGTGTTGAGGGAAATAAGCCAGACACAAAAGGACCCAATATTGTATGATCTCACTGATACGAAACGATTAGAAGGAAAAAACTCACAGAGTCAGAATCTGGAGTATAGGTTACCAGGGGCCGGGATGGGGTAGGGAATGTGAGTTACTGCTTGAGTTGAACAGAGATTCTATTTGGGTTGATTGTAAAGTTCTGGTAACGGATGGTGGTGGATGTAATCAATGGCACTGAATTACATACGTGAATGTGGTGGTTAAAAGGGGAAATTTTAGGTTGTATACATGTTATCAGAATAAAAATTTTAAAAACAAAAACAAAAACATGGGACTATACAACACAGTGAACCTAATGTAAATGATGGACTATAGTTAATGGTACAACTATAATTAATAGCACAGCTATAAAAATGTTCTTTCATGAATTATAACAAATATACCACACTAATGCAGGTTGTTAGTAAGAGGGTGGTATATGGGAACTTTGTATTTTATGTATTTTACACATGACTTTTCTGTAAACCTACAATCCCTCTAATAAAATACAATAATAAAAACAAAAAAGATATATAGTCATCACCCCAGAAAGCTTCCCCAGGCATGTTCCAGACAATCCCCACCCCACAGATGAGTGTTTTATCTGCCACAGGGTAATTTTGTCCATTCTAAAACTTCATGGACACAGAATCATAGAGCATGTGTTCTTGCGTTCTTTGGGATAAGATTTCTTTCACTGGGTAGAACGTCCAGGAGATTCACCCATGTCGTTATGCGTATCGGCCGTTTGTTCCTTCTTATTACTGAATAGAGTGTCTGTTCTAGGAATATATCACATTTGTTTACCCATTCTCCCAGTCACGGATATAAGAAACTTTTTTAAAATTGTGATAAACACACTAGACCACACAAGGAAGCTCCACCGTCCTCTGAGCGTAAAGCAGAGGCAGTGCCCCCAAACCCTGCAGAGTTGGCAGGGAGAGTGGACGGCTGGTCCACACCCCAGGACAAGCCAGCCACCGGGAGGGAACATGCACAGCTCGCCCTCCTCATCAGAGCCCCACGGCCAGCCTGGGGAAGCCACGGCACCAGACTATGTCAGTCAATGACGCTGTCTCTGACTATGAAAGATTGATCCTGACATCAAACAGGCCCACAGCTAAGTGCATCCCAGAGAAGACGGGGAGCACAAAAGGACATCACTTAAAAGGGACAGGGCTGGTTTGGCAAGCTGATGGTCCCCTCCCAGCTGAGTCCATTGTTCCTAACGACCCATCAAGCCCTGGTCCGTGACCACAATGCATGCAGAAACACAGCCCTGCCCTCGAGACTTGCCATCTAATTCATGCAGCCTGACAGCACTCTTCAAATAAAACACAGACGCCGTGGGGAGACAGTCAGCTGCCAACGCAAAAACAAGTTGCCTCCAATTTCCAAAGGAAAAACAAAAAAAAGACCTCTTGATGGCAGAGCCTGGTCCTGAAATATTTCCCTTATGAGGTCACTGTCCAGAAAGACCCAGGCAGGAGGCTGCCGGCTGTCTGGCTCAAAGACAAGTCCAGGCTGGCCCAGTGGTGGGCAAAGACCAAGTACAAAGGACCGCAAATGACCAACTTCAGGAAAGGAACCAATTGCTGGGAAGTTGAACCAATTTTTTTTTTTTATTAAAATCAGTTTTATTGAAATACATTCACACACTATACAGTCATCCATGGTATACAATCCACTGTCCACAGTATGATAACATAGTTATGCATTCATCACCACAATCTATCTCTGAACATTTTCCTTACATCAGAAAGAACCAGAACAAGAATAAAAAATAAAAGTGATAAAAGAACACCCAAATCATCCCCCCCAAACCACCCCATTTGTCCTTTAGTTTTTATCCCCATTTGTCTACTCATCCATACACTAGATAAAGGGATTGTGGTCCACAAGGTCTTCACAATCACACTGTCACTCCTTGTAATCTATATTATTATATGATTATCTTCAGGAGTCCAGACTGCTGGGTTGGAGTTTGGCAGTTTCAGGTATTTACTTCTAGCTATTCCAATACATTAAAACCTAAGAGGTGTTATCTATATAGTGCATAAGAATATCCACCAGAGTGACCTCTCGACTCCATTTGAAATCTCTCAGCCACTGAAACTATTTCGTCTCATTTTGCATCCCCCTTTTGGTCAAGAAGATACTCTCAGTCCCACGATGCCAGGTCCACATTCATCCCCGGGAGTCATACTCTGCATTGCCAGGGAGATTTACACCTCTGGGAGTCAGGTCCCACGTAGGGGGGAGGGCAGTGAGTTCATCTGTCGAGATAGCTCAGTTAGAGAGAGAGCAGGCCACATCTGAGCAACAAAGAGGTTCTCAGGAGGAGACTCTTAGGCACAATCATAAGCAGGTTTAGCCTCTCCTTTGCAGTAACGAGCTTCATAAGGGCATGCCCCATGATTGAGAGCTCAGCACATCAAACCGCCAGTCCCAATGTTTGTGACAACATCAACACCAGTCCAGGTGAGGAAGTCCAACACATCCGCATCTCTTGATGGCACAGCCTGGTCCTGAAATATTTCCCTCACGAGGTCAATGTCCAGAAAGACCCAGGCAGGAGGCTGGCAGCTGTCTGGCTCGAAGACAAGTCCAGGCTGGCCCAGTGGTGGGCAAAGACCAAGTACAAAGCACTGCAAATGACCGACTTCAGGAAAGGAACGAATTGCTTGAAAGTAGAACCAATTCTTAGTGAGAACTATAAATTGGCTTTGAGATGGGATTTTCTGTCATTCTATGTGGCCAGTCAACTCTTGACAAAGGAAGAAAACAGAAAACACATTCAGGGCTCTTGATGAGTGAGAATCAAAATGGAAAAGTGGGAAGAGTTTCCTGGTTAGGTTTTGGAAACATACTTAGTTGGAATAGCAGCGCTGGTGAGACACGACTTGTCATTATGTGGGCTTCTGGGTCCTGATTTCCCCGTATAAGCCTCATAAAGATGTTAGTTCTAGAGTTAGTTTGTGGAACCACATCAACTTCCGAGGTTTCATTTGGATTTTAAGACTTTTAGTGTACAGAAGGAGTCAATCTGGCTTTACACTGTTCCTGGTGTGACTGGTTTTGAAAGGGAGATAGAACATCACATTCCTTGAAAAAGCAAACCTAAAGAACTGGATATTGTCTACTAAGTCCATTTTATAAAACAAGAAACAAGAGAACAAGAAACACAAAGCATCCATTTCTTTACATGGACTTTTGCATTGGATGCTAAAGCTAAGAGCTGTGACAGCCTCAGAGAGACAAAGTAACGGCCCATAAACTTGTTTAAGTCCTTGAAACACATCCAACTTCTTGCTAGTGGCTAACAGTGTCACACTCCTGCAAAAGAGAAATTAAGAAACATGCCTAAAAAGACTGCCAATGAGCTCAGTCATAAACAGTTACTTTGATAGTAGGACAGAAATAAGGTTTCTTTTCTTTTTACAGAAATGAGACTTTTCCAGGAGGCACACAAATGGGGATTTTGTTTGTTTAAGTTTAGAAAAACAGTGTGTTGGACCGAGTGCAATGGTGGCCAAAAATGGACTCATTTTTCCATGTTAAAATCTGTGCTCAGGCAGACACACCTTACTCTCTAATGACATCAATTCTTTTTTTTCCCCAATACTATTAACTGTAGTCCATGGTTTACATTAGGGTTCACTGTTTGTGCTGTACAGTTCTATGTTTTTTTTAAAAAATTCTATTTTAGTAACATACATACAAGCTAAAATTTCCTCTTTTAATCACATTTACATATATAATTCAGTGCTGCTAATTACATTCACAGTGTTGTGCTATCATCATCACCATCCATTACTGTGCCAGTTTGAATGTATTATGTCCCCCAAACGCTATTATCTTTGATGTAATCTTGTGTGGGCAGACCTATCAGTGTTAATTAGATTGTAATTCTTTGAGTGTTTCCATGGAGATGTGCCCCACCCAACTGTGTGTGGTGACTCTGATTGGATAATTTCCATGGAGGTGCTGGCCCACCCATTCAGAGTGGGTCTGAATTAAATTGCTGGAGCACTATATAAGATCAGACAGAAGGAGCAAGCTGCTACAGCCAAGAGGGACACTGTGAAGAAAGCACAGGAGCTGCAGATGAGAGACAGTTTGAAGAGGGCTGTTGAAAGCAGACTCTTGCTCCGGAGAAGCTAAGAGAGGACAAATACCCCAAGTGCAGCTGTGAGTGATGTTTTGAAGAGGAGCAAGCTTGCTAGAGAGGAACGTCCTGAGAGAAAGCCATTTTGAAACCAGAACTTTGGAGAAGATGCCAGCCACGTGCCTTCCCAGCTAACAGAGGTTTTCCAGACGCCATTGGCCATCCTCCAGTGAAGGTACCCGATTACTGATGTGTTACCTTGGACACTTTATGGCCTTAAGACTGTAACTGTGTAGCCAAATAAACCCCCTTTATAAAAGCCAATCCATTGCTGATGTGTTTTGCATTCCAGCAGCACTAGCAAACGAGAACAATTACCAAAACATTTCCGTCACTCCAAATGGAAACCTTGTACAATTAAACATTAACTGGCCATTGCCTAAACCCCAACCCAGCCCCTGGTAACCTATATTCTAGATTCTATGATTTTGCTTATTCTAAATATTTTGTATCAGTGAGATCATACAGTATTTGTTCTTTTGTGTCTGGCTTACTTCACTCAACATGATGTCTTCAACTTGCTGAGTTCCTATCATACCCAGAACCTTCCTACCTCTGGCCTTATCCTCCCTTGGCTGATTCCTCTCCCTGAGCCACTGCTTTCCCCCAGTTCCATCTTCCACCCTTCTCTGCCCTGCTCTGTGTCCCAGAAGGAGAGGCCCTCCAGACGGCCCCATTTCCAGGGGGGGTTGGCAACGGGAGTCCCCAGAGAGTATACATCCTCCCATGGACCCCCACTCCACAGGGCCAGCTCCCACTGGGCGCTGCTAACACCATTTTCCCCTGGGCTACAGCACTCCACCACTGCTAGACGCCATGCACTCCAGTACTCCTTCCTGGTTCCCTTCACCCCGCTCTCACCTCTGCAATCACCCCCTTCGGGAGTCCCTTACCTGACACAGCAGGTGAGTTGTTTCCCAATATGATGCTCATTGATACACTCAATCATGATCCAACTGCAAAAGCGTAGTCCCCTCTGGCAGTGGAAACCCTATGGACCAATGTCTGGCTCAAACGCCACAGATCACAAAGCCTTCTCTCAGTTCCCCAGGTGAAAATGAGCCCCGCTCTCCTCTGTTACCCCAAAGCACTCGGATTCCACCTCTGCACATTCACTGTTGCTCTTACAATCGTTACTTAAGTTCTCATCTGTTGTAGGTAGGGACCCTGTCATGTTCTTCTCTGAATTATAGAAAATGACCAGTCCGAAGCCTTGCAAACAAATGGTACTGCAGATTTTACTTCAAAAAGCAACAAGCAAACAAACCAACCCTTTGAACAGCGTTCAAAGAAACGTGACAGATAGGAGAAATATATCTGCAATATATTTAACAACAAGATATTAATAACCAGAATACAGAGAGCCTACAAATCATCGAGATAAAAAACAACCCAATCAAAAGCTGGACAAAGAATATAAATAAGCAATTCAGAAAAGAATTAAAACGGCAAATAAATACGTGAAAAGACATTCAACGTTACAAGTAAACAGGAAAAGCCAATTAAAACAACAACCAGAGCTCAGTTTTACCAGTAAGCGTTAGCAAATACCACAACTGATCACCTCCACCCAAGATCGGAGAGGACCCTTGCCTTCACTTCTGAGGCAGTGTCAACTGGCACAGCCTTTCCAGAGAGTCCCTGGCAATGCCAAACCCGATGCAAAATGCATTTAAATTCTGATTCAGCAGTCCCCCAATCTCTGTCAGACTGTGTTCAAAGCTCAACTCTGCCAATCCAAGAAACCCTGGACAAGTTACGTACCCTCTCTGGGTCTTAGTTTGCCCATCTGTAAAATGGGAATCATAGCGTCTGATAGGGTTTTTGAGATTAGATGAGTTAATGAATGGAAAGCACTCAGAAAACTGCCTGGTGCAACATAAGGGCCAGAGAGGTATCGTGATCATTATTAATTATGGTAACTGTTATTTGTGATTATGTATCCTATAGAAACGCTCATAGGCGCTCACGGACAGGCATGAATAGGACGACCACGACAATGCTGTTTATAATAGGGAAAAAACTGGAGGCAAAGCAAATGACCATGAATAGGTAAATGGCGGAATACAATAATTCCCCCACATCACCAAATGCCACAGAACTACTTTTTAAAAATGAGGTGAATCTATAAGGCCTGACATGGAAAGATTTCCAAGATTTATAGTTAGGCTAAGGAAAACTAGATTTAGAAAAACATGCACAGCATAATCCCATAATACAGAAAGAACCAACCCCCCTCCCCACCTGCCAAACTCTATATGTCTACATGACGTACATGTGTCTATTAAGGCACAGAAAAGGCACTACAGTTTATACTAAAGTGCAAACAGGGGTGACATCTGGGGAAAACGGTAATTTGAGGATGGAATGAGAGAAAGGAGAGTCAGGATTTTTCTTCTTTATACTTCTGTGCCATCTGAATTCTTTATAATGGAAAAGTATTTCTATAATACAGGTGTAATTTCTTTTAAATAAAAAAAATGCTCAATAAAATCTATATATAATAACGTCGAAACCCCTTTTCAATATGAACAAGTAAGGGTAGTAACTGCCTAGACATCCCTGAAGATTGGGAAAGGAATTAAACTAGAGGAAGGGGTAGCAAATGACAAGGTAGAATTTAACAAAGGACTATGAATAATGAATCTGTATAATTTTCTTTTTCTTAGTTGCTAGGGTATTAGAATAGCTAGAAGGAAAGAATTAAAATGGTGGAACTGTAACCCATAGCATTCATGTTTTGAAATTTGCTCTACAGTTACATGTTAAATTGTAATTTGAAAGTTATCACCTTTTTGTATATATGTTACATTTCACAATAAGGAAATAACTGAAACAATGGTACTGTAACTCATAACATTTTCGGAAATTTCTTACATAAATACTCGTGGTCTGGTTTGCTAATGCTGCTGTTATGCAAAACACCAGAGATGGACCGGGCTTTTACAAAGGGGGTTTATTTGGTTACAAAGTTACAGTCTGAAGGCTATGAAAATGTCCAAATGAAGGCATTAACACGAGTATACCTTCACCAAAGGAAGGCCAATGGCATCCGGAAAACCTGTTAGCTGGGAAGGCACATGGCAGGAGTCTTCTGATCTCAGGTTGTATTCCAGCTCCATTCTCAGCTCCTGTGTGTTCTGCTAAGTGTCTCTCTTGACTGCAGCACCTCCTTCCGTGAACATTTTTACAGGACTCCAGTGATTCAATTAAGACCCACCTTGAATGGGTGGGGTAACACCTCCATGGAAATTATCCAATCAAAGGTCTCACCCACAATTGATTAAGTCACTCTCCATGGAATCAAAGGATTCCAACCTAATCAACACTAACACAAGATTGCATTAAAGAACATGGTGTTTTGGGGGACATAACACATTCAAACTGGCACAACTTGTTAAATCGTACATTGAAAGTTATTACCTTTTCGCATATAAATTTCACAATAAGGAAATAACTGAAACTGAACTGTAACCCATAACATTCTTTGAAATTTGCTAATTATTTGTTAAATTGCACTTGGAAAGTTATCATTTCTTATGTATTACATTATGTTCCACAATAAAAAATATGCTTTAAAAAAATCGATATACGTTGAATCGAACAAATGTTACTGAGTCCTGGATCCTCTGCAAGACCAGGGATGTAGGATGGGGAAAAAGCAGGAGGCAAGGCACAGGCTGCTACAGGAAGCTGTAGGGAGAGGAGCAGGGCACGCCAGTGGGAAGCGGGGTACTGATGGAAACCCCTCCGCCTCCTATGCGTCCTTACATTCCAAGCCAGCTGCACCAACGTCACCTCCCCAAGGTGTCATAAAGAGCCCACCGACCTACCTGCCCCACCACAGGGGAAAGATTAAGTAAATCAGGGGCCAGCGACGCAAGGGCAGGCTGAGCGGCCATTCAAAGTTATGCCACAGAAGACTTATCGACTTGGGAGGTACAAGACACCAAACTGTACAGTCTTACTTGTATAAGACATTAAGGTGTGCACACACACACTATGTATGCATGCACACACACTCCGAGTAAAAAGCAACACAAAACTCATGGTCCAAATGTTTACAGGAATTATCCTTGGGCAGTGGGATTATGGATGACTTTTGCAGTTCTGTTTGTTTGTTTTCCCGTTTTCCAAATTTCCTGCCTATGTGTATTACTTTCATATCGCACTTTAAGAAATCCAGGAATGCAAACCATTTAATAACACAGTTAAGGCTGCGCCACTCTCTGTAACTTTCAGTCCGCATTAAGCACCTCTTCTTCTCTCTGGGTCCCAGCTTTCTTGCTCTGATGTTCCACTTTCCTCCCAGAAGGTGGGAAACATATGGAGATCTGCTGGGGAGAAGGGGTGGGGGTGTTGTCCAAGGAAAATTCCCTGCCTTCGAGATTCTTCCACTCCCACTTTAAGAACGCTGGTGCCTGCCTTCATTACTACATAGAGAAACCTTTGAGGGCCTCCTACAGCCTCCCTCACTCTCACTGGGACTGGACAAGTAACTCCCCGGGGCACTTCTGCTGGAGTGCACCCCTCTGCCTTTATTCCGTTTCCAAACCCCAACTCAAGCTCCATGGCTTGGCCCAGATGCCACATGGTCTTGCCAGCTTGTCCTAGTATGGATGTGGACACATGCCATCCATGAGTAAGACCTGAAATCACAGTTGTCTGGGCTCAAATCCTTGCTCTGCCACTTACTAAGCTGCAGTAAGTCACTTGGCCTCTCTGTGCCTCAGTTTGCCCTTCTATGCAATGGGTTCATTCCCGGGTGCTGGGACAATTAGCAGAACAGTGTGCCTGTGGACTTTAAGTGCTACTCGAGAGCCGGCTGGTGGTCCTTATAGTGGTGATATCGGAACCCATTTTGGGCTGACCCAGATATCCATTCTAATGAAACACATGCACACAGCCACACACGCATGCATTTGGGAGACGGCACCGGGATGGTAAGTCAGGAGTGGTGGATAGAGAGACTGATCAAGCTTCGTGGAAATAAAATCTCTGACCAGGAAACACTGTCGCTGAGCTCTGAAGCACACCTGAGCCTTCTTTTCTCTCTCCTGTTCTTCCCCTTCCCATGTCCCCAACTGTCTCACCCCACCCCACCCCACTTCCTCAGCTTCCTGGTGTTTGTCTACATTGCGGTTTTTTTGGCTCCTTTTCTTCCCATCCTCCAGCCCACCTTGGGGTGTGGAGCTCACGCCTCACTTCAGAGATACTAATAAGGAGTCCAGGATCTGCCAGCCCCAGCCACGATGACCAAGGGGGTGTCTGCAGCCCTGATTCTCAGGTCCCTGCGGCGAACTCCAGACACTGGGCAAGAAGGTCACCCAGGGAACATGTACACATACATGGCCCAACGGGTGGAAAACTCATCTTTGTCCATAAGGAGCCATTATAGGTATTTATCCCCCAGAAGCCTCCTTGAGCTGCAACAGAAGTGAAAGTAATAAAGCCAGCATGCCCCGTCCTACTCACGCTTTGAGGATCATTTACCTTTGGGGAGTGAAATCATGGGTCCTGGCATAAAAAAATTCTAAAGGTTTCTCATTCACTAAACTTTCCATGGGCCGGGAACCGACTGGGTCCCGAGGAAACAAAAAGTAGTAATGTACAGAAGCTGACCAGCAGGTGCTTGGGGTCCAGTGGGGAGGCAGACAGCCAAGCACACACCGTGGCTGTGCGCGCACCATGGCCTTTTACACCCCAAGGCCTTGGGCACCGTGGTACTGCACCCCAAGGTCTTGCACACCATGGCTGTATGCACTGTGGCCGCACACTATGGCCGTATAGTGTAGCCTTGTACACTGTGGTCCTGTATGCTCCATGACCTTGCACAACCTGTGGCCTTGCATGCCAAGGTCTTGCACACCATGGCTGTGCACACCATGGCCTTGCACACAATGGCTGTACATGCTGTGGCTGCACACTCATGGCCTTGCACACTGTGGCCATGTATACTATAGCCTTGAACACTGTGGTCTTACACATGACCACAGCCTTCCACTCCATAACCACACACCATGATCATATATGCTGTGGGTGCCCACACAATGGTCTTGCACACACCATGGCCTTGCACACCATAGCTGTGCACACCCTGACCATGTACCATGGCCTTGCACACCAGGATCCTGCACACCATGGCCCCCAACCACTGTGGCCATGTGCACTGTGGGTCATTTAGCAGGAAGGGATGGCCGGGCCTAGCCGAGTCCCACCGTGGAGTCCAAGAGGACAGTGCTCAGCCTGCCAGGCAGCAGACAAGTCAGAAAACAACACGGAAACTGACTCCTATAGAAGAGCTAAGCTCTCCAGGGTGGCCGCACAGGAACTGGGCACCCCAGGCCAAATGCACAACAAAGAGGCAGCACAAAAGAAAGAAAAGGCTTAGCGAAAGTGTCCAGAGTTTCAAAGGTCTGGAATCACAGGAGCATGTGGCAAAAGCAAGGGGTTCTGGGGTTGAGGATGGAGCAGAAGGGAGTGACCCGCCCACCAAGGGCAAACGTTATCAGGCTTTTCCTACACAGGAGCCTCTGCCTGTTTTAAAGCAGGGAACAGACACCATGAGATTCGTGGTTCTGAAGAACAAGCAAGCAGGCTTGGGCTGTGGTGTGGGGTTTGAGTGGGTAGCAGGAGGGAGACCAGGAGGTGGGAGAGCAGGGCTGTGGCCATGGGTGTGAGTGGGAGGAAGGGAGAAGTCTGGGGTGGCATCCCGGCTTCTGGCCTGGAGAACTAGGCTGGCTCCCTTAACCAAGAAAGGGCCAGCGGAGGAACAGGTGTGGGGTGCCGAGGGCACCCTGGGAGTCTTGCCTTGGGAGAGGGGACCCTATCTTAAAAATTGGTAACCTCTCCCTACCCCGACACCACGTTCCTGGATTTCCCATGGGAGACAGTTTAGCAAAGATGGCCAAGGTGGGAGTTGGGCCTTTTGTGGACAGGAAGTAGGTTCAGGCTGAATGAACACAGGAGATCTGGTCTGAAAGTTGCTGACATGATGCTTTGAGACGAAAGGACGGACGTTTGGAAACCAAGGTCCCTTTCACAGACATGACTGCTGACTTGATACCCCACTGGGGTGATGCCACCCAGCGGACCGCTCAGGCTTGGAGCTGCAGGAGCTGGTCCAGGCAGCCTGTTTCCTCCTGCTGAGAAGACCGATTTGCCCAACACGGCCTCTGTGAACGGGGTTGGCCACAGCAGGAAATCTGGGGGCCCCCAGGAGTGTCAGGAAATGGAAATCGATGGTCCTGTCCAGGCCCAATTCAGCAGGTGGTTCTATGTGCGGCAGGCAGAGCCGGCCACATCGCGGACAGGATGAGCATAGGCTTGTTTGCGTCCAGGCGGCCAAGGACAGACAATGAGACTGTTTCTTCCTCTCTGCTCAAAGTGCCATCATCTCTACACTGAGGGCATTGATGGACTGGTTACCATGGAAACCCATGGCTGCCAGTCCCACCCTGTGGAGGATGAGGCTTCTGAAGGCTGACAGGCTATTCATCAGCCGTCCTTGGCGGGAATGGACAGAGGGCCTGGCACCCACCACCAGGACCCAAAATCCTCAAAGCAACAGGGCCCCAAGGACGATGGGGAGATGAATGACTTGACGGGAATGACAGGCCCCGCTGGGTGTACAGTGTCCATGATGGGCTCCAGAGGGACTATGGCTCAGGGCCTCTGCTGAGCGGACCTGGAAGCAAACCAGTATGCATCGCAGGAACGGCTGTCCCAGGCAGAAACACAGGCGGGAGGGGTCAGCCCATGGGGTCACTCCGGAAAGCACCAGATTAAGATAAAAAGGCCTTTGGAGCTCTCTGTAGGGGTTCTGAAATATTTTTGCAACTGTCCATGTAAGTTCGAAATTATTTCAAAATAAAAAGTTTCACACACACACAAAAAACAGATATAAAGGCCGTGGGTGAAGATGGTTCCGTCCACTGATGCTCAAAGGCCATGGGCCTGACCATGAGGGCTCACAGATACTTACGCCCCTGCCGTCCACGAAGAGGCAGGGAGCACATCTCACGTCCCTCCGAGGGCCCAGCTCCAGTGAGAGCCGGTGACAGCAAGAGCAGGTGACAGCACGACGGACGTTTGCTGAATAAATGGAAAAGGGAGCTTCAGACACAGGCTACCCTTTGCGACTTCCCGGCCATCAGAGAGGAGGCAGAACTGGACTCGGAGAGGACCATACGGAGCAGCCAAAAGATCAACTTTGGACCGACTCACCAAATCCAAGGAGAGAAACGACAGACGAGTCAAAGACCACATTATGACAGTGAGGGCCTGGGGCCCAGAGGAGGGCAGAAGAGATTTCCCCTGGGCCTGGGGAAACCAGGGCAGGCTGCAGGAGAAAGCCTAAACACAAGCAAGAGCAAGAGAAAGTGGATCGGGAGAGCCGGAGATGGGGTTGCGGTTGGGAAGGGGAGTGTGGTGAGAGATGAAAGGGGGAGGTTCAGGGGAGTCCCACAGGGCCTTGGCAGGCACTTTTGGAACCTGGCCTTTACTGGGAAAGCAGTGGGAAGTTATTAAGGGATTTTAGGCAGGAGAGCGACAGGATCATTTTGGAAGAGAGGAAAGGCAGGGAGGGCCCACGGCATGAAGCTGGAAAGTGAGAGGGGGCAGAGCCTCAGCTGGTGGTGGGCGGTGGGCAGTGGGCATGGGGAGGAGCAGAGGGGATGGAAACGAGGGACTTTTTGGGAGGGGGGTTTGGTTACAGATAGGATGTGAGCTACAGGATGCCAGTGGAGGCCAGGGGACTCCCAGGGGTCAAATTTAGGCAACAGGGCAGATAGTCCCCTTGCAGAGAGACGGAGGTTTATAACAGCAGAGCTTGAGCAACCGGGTATGATATCTGGGGACGACCAAAAGGGGCTGGGGTTTTTTTCCCCTCCGTGGTGGAGAGACATGTGTAGGTTTCCATGCTGACTCTCTTGGACAGAAAAATGCTCCTGTGCTGCACTGCGTCCCTGGGAAAGGGGTGTGTGTGTTCACATGTGTCTGTATGTGTGTCTGGGTGCGCCTGTGTGCATGTCTGTATAAGGGTGAGTATGTGTCCATGTGTGTCTGTGTATGTGTGAGAGCATGTGCCCCATGTGTGTCCCTCCGTCCACGTGTGAATGTGTGTGTGTCAGAGTCGGGTGGAGGGCAAGAAGACATGGAGGTGTGTTTGTCAGCGGTCGAGGACAGCTGGGAGGCTTTTCCGTCGGAGGGCTTACCCTTTCTCTGCAAAGGAGAGATGGGAGTTGAGGACATGGGTTGGGGCTGGCATCATCACCCACAGCTTTCTGATCGGCAGCAAGTCAGGATCTAACTGGACCTAAGGTTTGGTCCCCGTAAAACAGGACTGGCGACTCCTCCCTGCAGGGTGGGTGTCCGATGAGGCTCATGATCTAGAACACCGACCCCCCCACACACACCCAGGGCCTGTGCAACATCCACTCCAGGGCTCCTGCTCAATGCAAAGGCCAGACGCAGTCCCCAGAGCCAGGAGGTGGCACCTGCAACAAGCAGGACTTGGAAGCCCCCGTGCGCAGCTCAGCCACCTGCACTGGCCTGGGGAATGTTGGAGGAGTCACATTTCAGATGGCAAACCTGTGAGAGGCTCAGGGACCCAAAAGTGCTGTGGATATCCCCAGATGGCATGGAGTTGGAGGACACTGGAGTTCAGGGTCTCATAGACAGGCTTCCTCAATAACCCTGTTGCGCCCCCCAGATAGTATCTCCAGACTTCCCTACTCTGGCAATGACAGTGACTTTGATCTGCAGCCTTGGTTTCTGCCCAGAAAAACTCAAACCTTTCCAGTGGACTGGGCACCTGAGCTTTTGGCTCGGGCATGATTCCGGCTTTCCCTTTGGACACTGCCTTCTGGAGCCAGCTCAGCGTCGGTCACGTCTGCCCACCCCAGCCCACTGATTCAGATAAAGACCCTGTTCACTGGAATCTATTACCATCTGAATTAATGTCTTAAATAGGAATGTCTGATCCAAGAAGCTCCAGGATGCCCATCTTGCCTGTGACTCCTGGGACATCCCCAGAACCCCTACTTTTCCACTCCCAGGTCAGTTGTGAGCATGGCTCTTGGCTCAGAGCATAAAAGCAAAAGAGCATCAGACTGGAAATCGATATCACAGAACAAGGTCACAGGTAACTGCTATTCTGGGCTCCCCACCCCCCGCCCCTCTTAAGCCTCTGACACTGATCGGAACAAGTTCTGGCCCATTATTTTCTTGCCTGGCAAAGGTTTCGACTTGTTTTTCATTGTGAACAGGCAATCTGCAGTGAGACCACTTTTCTCTGCTGACAAATGAACTAGGCAGGTCCACCTGAAATTCTGGGCCAGGTATGTCCTGCTCGGTAGCTATTTTAAGTAAAACTATTTAAGGCAAGTTCAAAATCATTTAAAACTCTTAGATCTTTTAGGGCCCCTGGCAGCCAGCCTGTCTTTTTATGTTCAGACACAGAACCAACAAATTAGCTCAATACCCCAGGCAAAGCAAAAATGCAAGGGAAAGTATGGTGTGTGAGGGCAACGTGTTTAAGATAAACATCACTTCCAAGAGCTGCAGACTCGGAGCTGTTTTGATTGGATTTGTGGGGAATATTTTGTTGCCGTCTTCTTCATGTAAACAACTTTTCTAGGAGTCATCAGTGTCAAAGGTACACACGGGTTAGAGTGGAGGCACTCTCTCTGCCAAGGGAGAAAGAAGCATGGGGGAGAGAGAGGGTGGTGGGCTGGGAGCCGGGATTCCTGGGTGCTGTGTTCACCCCTGCCTCCAAGTTGCTGGATGACCTGAGCCTGACATTGCGTTTCTCAGGGTCATCATTTCCTGGACAATTGGAAAGACCCAGCCTGGTTGGTCTAAAGCAGAGCTTCCTCCTCTGGGGCCTGCCAGCACCTGTGCCTCCAGATATGCTTCAGGCCATTCGGAACAAAATGCTGTGTGTGCGATGTGTGTTTTTCTTTTCTTTTTTCCTCTTTGACAGTTTACATATATCTGTGCACAAATGTGTGTGTGCGTAGGCATCTGTGTGCGTGTGGTTATGTATGTATATGTGTGTTTGTGCACATGAATGCATGCATCACCATATGTAATTATCCTGATACTAACAGGAAATTGCAAATGGTTGCCATGGGTTGAATTGTGTCCCCCCTAAAAGATATGCTGAAATCCTAATCCCAGTACCTATTAAGATTGTTGGGAAATGGAGTCATTGCAGATGCAACAGTTAAGTTAAAATGAGGTCATATCAGAGTAGGGTGAGCTTTTCATCCAATAGGACTAGTGTCCTTAAAAGAAGGGGAGAGAACACAGACAGGCACACGGAGAGTGATGCAGCTGCAAACCAAGGAATGCTGAGGGCTGCTGGAAAAACACAGAAGCTGGGAGAGGCCAGGAAGAAGTCTCCCCTGCAGGTTTCAGAGGCAGTACAGCCTGCCCACACCTCGATCCCGGAACTGTGAGAGAATAAATTCATATTGTTTTAAGCCACCCAGCCCTGGCAAACTAAGGCAATACCTAAACACAATTTTGCATTTAGTTTCTATATGTTATATATACATATACATCTGTGTATTATGAATTAGAACACTGCAGATCAAGTTTGAAGTTCCTCTCCCCAGTTTCTTTGCGCTCCCTCCCTTCCTAAGAGACTACTGCTAACTAGCATTTGAGGTGTATCCTTCCCACCCATTTTCTATACTTTTACTGCATACGTAAACACTCTCAATAATATGGTAGTCTTTTGTGTGTTTTTTAAAGCTTACATAAATACCATCATATTGCACATCTGCAACTTAGCTTTTTTATCCAACCTCATTTTGGGGGTTTATCTATGTTGATATGTATATGTGTGTGTGGGTTCATTCATAAAAATGAACAAACAGAGATCATTTATTCATTTTTAACCACTGTGTAGCATTCCATATATTCCAATAGCATGACTATTTTGATCTCTCCATTCTTCTATTGATGGATATTTAGGCTGTTTTCCCCTTCACTGTAAAAGAAAATGCCTCTATGGACATTCTATACACCTCTCCTGTGCTTACTTCCAAGAGTTTATTTCCAGGAGAGCTCTAGATGTAGACTTGCTGGTCCAGCTGAACCTCATTAGGTACTGCCAAATTGCCCTACAAAGTATTTATACTAATTTCTGCAGCAGCGTTTGCAAGTTCCCCTCGGCCCCCATCCTTGCCAATGCATGATTGTTAATTAACACTTTTCCATGTTTGCCAGTCTGATAGGTGTGAAATGGTATGTGGTTGTTGCCTTAAGCTGCATTGCCCTGATAACTCCTAGGGAGGTGGAGAAAATTTCCTTATGTTTATGGGTCATTTGAATTTCCTCTGCATTGAATTCCTCATTCACATACTTTCCCCATTTTTGTACCTGGCATTCACCTTTTTTTTCTCATTGACTGATAGTTCTCAGATAATCTGGATATAAATCCGTTGTTTGTTAGATGTGTGACAAATACTTTTCCTAGGAGACCACTTGGTTTCTAACTTTCTGATTATCTTTGTTATATACATTTTTTAATTTTAATATATCAATCTTTTCCTTTTCTAATTAGTACTTTTGGGGCCTTGTTTGAAAAATCGTTTCTTTTCCCAATGTCACAAAGATACCATGCTATATTTATTTCTAAAAGTTTTATGCACACTCAGGGCTTAAATTCTATCTGGAATTTATTGTTGTGTTATAGTGTGAGACGAGGACCTAACTGTTCTTCCACATGGAGAGTCGATTCTCCCAGCATCATTTACGAAACAGCCCATCCTTTCTCCACCCAGTTGTCAGCCTTCTGTCCACCCACACAAGTTCCCATGTGTGCCTGGGGTTGAGTCTGTCCACTGATGTACCATAGGTGTTTTGAGGACCACAGCTTTAGGGTAAGTCTTGCTATCTGGTAGAGCAAGCTCCCTCTCCTTGTGTTCCTCTTTCTCAGAACTGTATGACGTATTCATAGTTTTCACTCTTCCGTATGAATTTTATAATCAGTTTGTGTGATTTCGTATTCCATGTAAAAACCTGTTGGGGGCTCAAAGTAGACTACATTGAGTTTACTGATAAATTTGGGAGAAACTGTGAGATTCAGTCCTTCCATACTTGAACATGTCTCTCTCCACTTAGACTTCCTTTTTTCAATCCTTTTAAAAAACTATTTTGCAATTTTCTCCATAAAATTCTCACATAATCTTTTTAAATTTATTTCTATTTTACAGTTTTTATGCTAGCATGAATTATGATTTATCTATTCAAATAGCTACTGTTGCTCAAACAACCTGCTCAACTCTCTTATCAGTTCTAATTTTTAGTCTCTAACTTCTCTTGGATTACTCATGCGAGTAGTTATGCTGTCTGTCCATAATGACAATTTTGACTTTTCCAAATCTTTATTCCTTTTTTTAAAAAATAACTTTTTTGCATTAGTTGGGACCTTCAGTATAATGATAAATAGGCAAAAAGAGGTGAGCTTGCCTTGCTCCTGACAGTGCATATTTTTCAATGGAGAGGATCCGGAGTCTTCAACAGATTCTCAGAGATCCCTGACTCAAGAATGGGGAACAACCACCAGTCTACCTTACCTTTGGACCATGTAAAATAAACTTAATCAGGTTATCAGTTGTATGAAAGAAAGTAAAACAATCAAGCGAGAACTTGGAGTCCAACAGGATCCACGAGAAAGCCGAGGCTGTGAGTCAGGGCAGGTACAGAGTATAAAACTAATTAATTGCCCATTTGGAAAGTTACACAAAGGAAATCCACCCAGGGAAGACGGCAGGAGACAAAGAACAGGGAGCCTAATTGTCAGAAGTGACACACGCTTAATGGGTGAACGCGAGCTGCTTCCTTTCCTTGCTTCACCTCCATTTAAGCATCTACAAATCAAAGCTAATAATATCTGCATCTTATTTATGAGTCACAAATTCTCCTGGCTAAAAGGCAAATAAGGTTTTTAAAGAGTTCTTACTGAGTGGGTAGAGGCTGGAATGCCCCAGGCCTTTTCCACATTAGCAGGGCACTTTGATGGAGGGAAAGAGTAATGTAGGTTTGGAATAGGGAATAATAGGTCCTCCTTGAGTAATGTCACCCAGGAGCCCCTCTCTACCTTCGCGATGGCTCATATTTCCAACAAACTACTTCCTCAGGTTGCCACTGTCTCCATGGCGATACCCTGGCATGGAGCTCACCAAACTGAATGACCTAACTGGCTGCACCCAACAGAGTTGGGGGACTCTGAGTCACCAGTGCCCCCTTCCCCAGCATGTCCAGGGGGAGGACGGGGTGCATGCAGGGAGAGACCTTTTCACCCACAGGCATGGCCAGGGATGGGGTATTTGTGATGCTCAGGGATAGGAAATGGTGAGGGGAGTTCCATGCACTTCTCTGCTTCTCTCTCTTGCTGCATCCAGGAGCTCACAGCTCAGTTTCAGTTTCCCCCTCTGCTGGTGTAATTATAGAAGCCAGAAGCTAGGATTCTTTGTAATTTACCAAGCAGTTTAAGAGTCACTTTTAGCTGAAGACGAATTGCTGCGCCACCTGGGCAGAGCAGCCAAGAGTAGCAGGAGCTGGGGTGAGCAAACCAGAGGAGAGATGATGGGGTGGATTCAGGAGGGGTACCATTGTCACTCGCAACAATCAGCCAGGAAGATTTAGGGGCTAAAGAGACAAACGCAGTCACTGCTACCCAAAGGCACAATCTTCAATCAGAGGATGTTCAAAGAGACCTCAGCAGTCAAAATATTAAAAAAAAAAAAAAAAGACATAGGGAAAGTGTTTCTGTGTTCTTCAGATAAACCCTGGCTGGCTCACATGGTAGAATCTAATTTTCCAGAAGGCCACATCAACATCACACTCATGGACTTAGGATGCAGAAGAAACATCACTCAGATTAGGGCCGCACCAATTGTTGCCAGCTTCTGTCACGAATAATGATGAAACTAAATTTAATACTGCCTGGCACTAGGGTTTGAGTTATGAGGCTCCGCTTCACTGTGAAGTTTGCAGAGATTTGTTAACTCTACAGTGAGGTCCTCGGGTAGGACCTCTGCAGCCCGCTGAGCCCCCCCCCTTCAGCCCGCCTCCTCGGGGCGCCGCGGGGTTGGGGGCAGGAGAAAGGGACCCTCGTGCCAGGGCTTGGCCCCTTCTCTAAGCGACAGCGGCTGCAGTGACGCCGAGGCCGCGGAAGAACTCGGGCTCCCCCGCAATTGGCGTGCAGCGAAGCAGGCGCGCGTTCCGAGGGGGCATCACTGTATCGCCCCAATAAGCGCACGCGACGGCACTGTCCCAGTCCCCACGGAGAAGCATGCCGGGGCTCGGAGAAGGAAGTGATGTGCCTAAGATCACACAGCCCCTTCGCAGAGACAAAAAGTCTCCCTCCCTGCCCAGAGAGATTTTTAACGCAGGACCCTCGCCTCCAGCCCTGGGGTGCAGCTCCTGGGCCCCGCGATTGCTGCACAACCCCGGCAGCCTCCCGACGGCGGCCCGGCGCAGGCAGCGGGCCCCCTTCACTGCGGAACCGCGGCCACAGTCACCGGGTCACGCTCATGTCATCGAGTGAGCCCCCTGCCCCCGGCGCCCTCAGAGGGTCCGGAACCCCCTGCCGTCCGTCGAGGGCAGAGGGGCCGGCGCGACCCGGCCGGCGGGGCTTGGAGGCCACGGCGCGAGTGCAGCGGGATGGGGACACTGAAGACAACGTCCACGGACAGAAAGCGGCGCCCGCGACGGGCTGTCCTCTCGCGGCCAGCCGGGCAGGTGTCCTCCACCGACCCTGGCTCCGGGGGGCCACCCTTCCCAGCGCCAGAGCTGGTGGCACCAACCGGGGACCCGCCACCACCGCGCCGGGCCTGCAGGGGCGCCCACACGGATCCCCGTGTCCTCCCCGCCGAGAGTCCCGCGTGCCGCCCTCCCGGGACGACCCCCCGCCAGGCGTCTCAACCGCCCCCCACCCCCTGCCCTAGACGCCAGGGACACCCTTCTCACGCTCGGCCGCCCGCCCGGCAGGCGGCGGGGGCGCCCCCTCGCGCCGCGCCTGCCGCGCCAGCCAAAGTTTTCGGCGGCGCGGGGCGGCCGCACTCACCTGGCCCAAGTTGAGGTAGCCGTGCGCCGCGGCCACGCGGTCCGCCGCGGCCGGGCCGCCGAGCACTTGCACTGCCCAGTGGTTGGTGTAGACGGGGCGCGGCGGCGCGGAGCAGGCGGTGGGCAGCGCGAGCAGCAGCAGCAGCAGCCGGGCCCGCCGTTCCTCCGCGCGCCCCCCGCGGCGGCCGTGGCGGTGGCGTTGGTGGCCCTGCGGCGGCGGCCCGAGGCGGTGGCCGGGGCCCGGGCGCAGGCGGCGCGCGCCGAGGCATGGCAGCGGCAGGCTCGCGCGGCGCCGAGCGGCGAGTGCGCCGGGGGGGTGGGGTTGCCGCCTTTTAAAGCCGCTCCGCGCCGGGAAGCGCCGCCGCCGCCACCACCGCCGCTGCCGCCGCGGGCGGGAGCCAGGGAGGGCGGAGGCGGCCGCGGCGCGTTCCCGCCCGCGCTGCCCCGGAGGCCGTCCCCGGCCGCGCTCGTGTGGCGGGCGCCCGAGTCCGCGACCCGCCCTGGGGGTGGGGAGCCCGAGCCACCCCGCCACCCGGGAACTTCTCCTCAGACTTGGTGGCTCTGGAGACCCAAAGCGGCCGGGGCGGTCCCCAGCGGCGGCCTCGGCCCCGCGTGTTCCGCCAAGAGCGGGAAGGACCTTCGGGGGGCTTCTCAGGTGAGCCCTGTTCCCTGGCCTAGTTGGGGTGGGGTGGGGTGGGGTGGTGGTCCAAGGTCGGGCCTTCTCGCCTCAGGAGGCGACAGTGGCCTTACCAGGGTTCTGGATTCGAGGGAAAAGAGGCTGCGGCAAAAGCCCTGGGCCGCGGCTCTCCGCAGGAGACCCCGGACCTGCCCGCAGGAGCCTGCGGAGCTGGAGTCAGAGGCATTTGGTAGATCAGCCTGGAGGATGCAGCCCACCCCTCGAGTCGGGGGCAGGTGACTCCCCGGGCCAGGTTTCTGCAGTGGTGCACCGATGCGCCACCTGTAAAATGGGGGTGATGGTGTATCTACCCCATAGGGCTACTCTGAGGATGACACGCTCTTGGCACGTAGCCAGCACTCCATAAACCTTTGTTTTCATGAGCCCAGGGCCTGCCCCATGGTACATGGTACATGCTCGGTAGATTGTATCTATGCTTAGGAAACACCCGCTGTGCTGGGCCCAGTCATTAGGAAAGTGAGTTGGATCATCCTCACCCCCATTGCCTGGGGCAGCCTGGAATCCAGTAGATAATTATTTGGTGCACCTTGAAGAATTATGGAAATGTTCATACTGAGAAGGTGAGAGAGAAGAACTTCTGCAGGGACTCCTCAGACATGTGTCCCAGGATCCCTTAGTGCTAACTGGCCCCCGGCAGGAGGCCATCAGCCTGATTCATACAGGAAAGAAGAAAGGCCTAGAAGGCCTTGAGGTGGGAGGAAGGGCTTTGCTTATCTGATGCTCTGTCTCCAGGAGCAATTGCTTTTGTCTGGGGTGTTCTGCAGAACTCACTTTCTTGAGTCCTCGGCTTGGCAGATGGAAGTGGGCAGTGAGGGGCGTAGGGAGGTGTGGAGAGGGCAGGGTCTGGGGAGATGGCTTCCCAAGGTCCTTTCCAGCCTCCTTCTTGGGAACCCTTTGGTTTCGTAACCCGCATATGATTCATCCTTTCTGCAGGTGTGAGTCATCCCTAATGGAGGTGGGAGAATGGGAGGTGTGTTGGGAGGCCCAACCCAGACAGGCCAAATCCATGCCTCCTGCTAGGGGCCTCTCTTGACACCTGGGAACCGACTTCCCATTTCTGCATTAGATGGGACTTCTCTGCCTTGCCCTGGCCTGGTGAGGTCAGCCCCCTGGGCAGGCACCCCAGGCCCGCACCACACTGCAGAATGCAGGCGCCTCGTCTCCCTCCTGCAGACAGCCTGAGCTCACCTGCCCTTGCCCATGAGGCCCGAATGCAAAGTCGGCAGCCCCAGTGAGGCCACACACCTGCAGGGCAGGAACTGTGTGTGAATGCCGAAAGAATTGAAAGCAGGGACTCTGAACAGATATTTTTATACCATTGTTCATAGCAGCATTATTCACTGTAGCCAGAAGGTGGAAGCACCTCAAGTGTCCACCAACCGATGAATGGATAAACAAAATGTGGCATATACAGCCTGTGGAATATTATTCGGCCATAAAAAGGAATGAAGTTCTTGATCCGTGCAACAACATGGATGAACCCTGAAGACATCATGTTGAGTGAAATAAGCGAGATGCAAAAGGACAAAGTTGTACAGTCTCGCTTTTATGAAATACCCAGAGCAAGCAAATTCATAGAGACAGAATGTAGATTACAAGTTGCTGGGGCCGGGGCAGAATGGGGAGGCAGGGACTGGGGAGTTATTGCTTAATGGGTGCACAGTTTCTGTTTGAGGAGATGAAAGGGCTTGGGTAATGGATGATGGTAATGGTAGCCCAGTAGTGTGGATGTAATTAATATCACTGAATTGTACACTTGAAAGTGGCTAAAGTGGAAAATTTTGAGTTGTAAATAAAAAGTTAAAGAAAAGAAACAATGCTTAGGACCCTCAGCCTGTCTGCCTGACGTCTCCCTGGCTGCCCTGCCCACTGCCCCTGAGTTAAAGCTTCGTTCTGTCACTTACCACCAATGCACTTCAAGCCCTGCTTTTTATACATCTTCAAGTATGTGATCCTCTTCAAGATAATGCCACATGCACACAACCTAAGTTATTATGCAGCAGTCCATGCCAGCCCAAGAGAGTTCCTCCAGGATGGCAGTGATTTTGACAGCTAGAAGATAAGGTGTTTTCCATAATAATTTGGCAGATTAAGGAGATTCGGCCCACTGAACTGAGAGGAGACTAAAATGCATCTGAATTTCTGCTTGGAGGGATCTGAATTTATCTTATTTGCTTGGAGGGATCTGAATTTATCTTATTAATGCGTCTGGGTCATTTCAGGCTAAATTTTCCATTTGTCGTGGAGATGCCTGGGCAGCAACTTGGCTCCAATGCTGTAGGAAGGCCTGCTTCCCGAGATGAACATCCTAAATCAAATCACCTCCTGTGGGTCTCCTGTTGATTTACAGGGTAACAGAATCAGCTCAATCACAGAAGGACCAGCCCTTTGCATTGTGATAGGATCTGTAATAAAACTTGCCTCATCTTCCTGCAGGGAGGGGATTTATTACTCGCTCAGGGTCCAGCCTTCCAGATGGCCCCTGAGGGCCACCCAGCTCTGAGGCGGGAGCCTGCTGCTTCCCTGGGTTGGGGTCTAGGTGAATTGAGCCTGATCATGTTCCACAAGTTTTAGAAACTGCTAATCTAAAGATGTGACATTTTACACTAGCATCTGCCCAAATCGGAAAAGAGGAGAATGAAGAGTCACCAGGAACGGGAAGATGTTATTGAATTATGTGTCCCAGGGCCCATGGTTGATACCTTTACAGTAAGTTCAAGGTTGCCCTGCTGGAGCCGAGGAGTGCCAGTACAAGCAAGTCCACTGGAGGACAGGAGTCTTTGCACAGCCTCTCGGAGTGAGTTGAAAGAGAATTCCACTCATAAATCACCTCCATTTAGACAACAACACTTTAATGGGGAAAAAAATGCTTTTTTTTTTTTTTCCGGTAAATGAGCAAGATTCAGTGATTGAGGGTGGCATCCTTCTAAGACTGACTGACGGCTGATGGGTGCCGCCTTCAGGATCCTGGAGAAGAGCGTGCACTCAAAGAAGCCCTGTTCGCCACTTCCTGCTCAGGCAAGTTGCTTCAGTCCCCTCTGCTGGAGCATGTTTGTGGTAGTGCCGAGCGCTATGAGGCGGACAGGTGCAGCTGGAGCACCCCCACCTCGCACTCACCAAATGGGGGCCTGGGTGTCTGCTGCTGAGCTCAGCGCTGGTGCTTCCCCATGGGGTGGGCTGGGTGCTGCTGCACACTGACTCTCTTTAGTTTTCACAAGGCATCAAGTGTACCATCTTCTGTCCCCTCCAAGTTGCACATGTGTTTCACATTTTAACATCCTCTGAAACCAAGAAGCATCGAACAATTGGCATTTTGCAATCACTATCAATTGGCCTGGACTGAAATAGAATTCTTTAGAGAGGGTTTGTGTTTGCTTCTGCCCGGGATCTGGGGCTCCAGCTCCTGAGACCTCTTGAGGGGCCAATAGGTGGTATTTTCCCTCCCCCCTCCCCCCAGCAGGGAAAAGGTTGAGACTGAGGTTGTCCTTCTCTGGGTGGTAGGTTTGTTTCTCATTTCCCCTCATGCTGACACGGTAGCCTTTTTTTGTCCCACCTCTTTGGAGAGGTCTCTGGTGGGACTTCCCATTTTGGACATTTTTTCTTTCTTAGCAATACATAAAATAAGGGGGCACCTTCCAATTAAGGGTTTGTCTTAGATTCAATAAGATAAGACATTAATGCCTTCAAGACATACTGCAGTCAAGATACCTGTTTAACTTTCCCAAATGTACTTTTCTTCTTATAACAGCTATCAAAATCTGTGTTTCCTGTGGCTGCCTTTAAAAGTACCATAATCTTGAAGGCACAAAACAACTGAAATTTATTCTCTGACAGTTTTGGAGGCCAGAAGTCTGAAATCAAGGTGTTGGCAGGGCCATGCTCCCTCCAAAGGCTCTACTGTTGGGAGGAGGAACCTGTTCCTTCAGTTTCTGGTGGCTCCTGGCGTAACTTGGCTTGTGGTTGCATCATTTCAAGCTCTGTCTCCATTTTCCCATGGCCTTCTCATCTTCTCTTTATATCTTTTTCTCTTCTGTCTCTTATAAGGACATGTGTTAGTCAGAGTTCTCCAGGGAAACAGAACCAACAGAAGATATCTGTAAATATGAGATTTTTTAAAGTATCTCATGCAACTGTGGAGATGCATGAGTCCAAATCCCAAGGGAAGGATGCACAAGTCCAAATTCTGTAGGGCAGGATGCACAAGTCCAAATTCTGTAGGGAAGGATGCATGAGTCCAAATTCCGCAGGGCAGGCTGTGAGCTGGCAACTCCAATGAAGGTGTTCAATGAACTCCCTAGGAGAGGCTGGCTGGCTAAAGATGTGAAAGTTCTGTCTTCTTCCTTAAAAGTCTTCAACTGATTGGATTAAATCCAACTGATTGGATTCTCTCCTTGTGGAAGACACTCCCTTAGTTGATCGTAGATGTAATCAGCCACAGATGTAATCAATTGACTGATGATTTAATAAACCAGACTTCTGGTTTTTTAACCAGCCACAAGTGTCCTTGCAGTAACTGTTAGGCCAGTGCTTGCTTGACCAGACACCTGGGCACCATCACCTGACCAGGTTAACACATGAATCTAACCATCACAGGATACTTGTTTTTTGACTTAGGGTCTACCTGGGTAACCAAATGTAATCTCATCTTGAGATCCTTGATTATTTCTGTAAAGACCCTTTGCGGGGGGTGTGGGTTGGGGGGTGGAGTCACCATTCATAACATCCACAGAAAACACTGCAGTAGGAAGAAGACACTGTTTTCATTGAAAATCTATTATGAATCCTCTGTCAAAGCCAGGGATGCTGTTCCTAAAGTAACTGCTTGGTTAGTTTGAATTTTCAAACACTTCATTTCTGTTAGGAGGACACACAGTTACTTTGGGCTGCACAGCGTTCAGAGGGGAGATGCTTGTGGCACTTGTAGAGATGTTCCAAAGAGCTGACAGCCTGACCACAGAGCCTTGGGCAGGCACGCATGGTCCCTGGCCTCTGGGAGAAGAGATGCTGACCCAGACATCTCACACAGTGAGTCAACCTGAACCTCATGTCCCAGAGACAAGGCAGCAGAGCACGAAACAGTCAACCTCTGCACCCCTCCTCCCCATCCCAGAGAAACCTTTACCCAGGACAAGGTCTCTGCAAACCATGGATTCCCCCAGCCAGCTCTCTCCCTTTCACACTTTTCTTTTCTCTCACCCCCAAACCCCACCCATAACCAACTCTAGCAGTGTGGGGCAAGGGCCTTCCCCTGCCCCAGTTCAGGCATTCTGGGACCTGGAGGCTCCTCTCTGCCTGGCCCTGGGTCATCTCTCCAGTTCATGCTCTGATTCACACTGGGCTCTCCTCCCTTCTGGGGGGTATGTGACCACCTGGGGCGGGGAGGGTGGGAATGGTGGAATGCCCACCCCACTCCCACCCATCTGCCTCTTGGGTCTGGTTTGTTCCCCTATAGCTAAATTATCTCAGGAAAGAGTCTTGTGAAAACATATCCCAAATCCGGCAATTATGTATCTCAGTGTTCCCTCCATAGACTCCCACATGGAACTTCAGTGTCCAGCAGGGAACTTAGGGGCACAAAAGCCAAGATTCCCTGAGAAACTCTTCCACACTAAGAATGAAAGCTTTGCAATTTATCTTATTTCCCTTCCTGCCTGTGGCTGCCAGAGGCTCAGAGCCACGTGTGGTAGAAAATCACGGTTGCTTATTTCCTCCTTGCTGTAGCAGTTAGGATACTTTTGGCTACAAATAATAGAATCTTTAATAAAGGGAGAGCACAGACAATAAGGACAGTACATTGTTTCCCAGAACAGGAGTTTGGTGGTGGGTGGATCAGGGCCCGGGGCAGCTTTTATACATTGTGTGGCTTTGTCCTCATGCTCCTTGACGCCTGTCACAGTTTGGAGCATCACATCCTCTCAAGACAGTCTCCAGAGCAGGCAGGGTAGAGCCACCTTCTCTCTTGCATGTCTGTCCTCTGCATAGTAAGGACACAACCCCCAACCCGTTCCTCTCGGGCCCCAGTGACCAGAGCTGGGCCCCCGTCCCACCCTACAAGCCCAGTGGGTGCTGAGGGTGTGAGTGGGGGTTACCACAGAGGTTTGGATCTGTCTTGGATTTTTCTCCTAGGGAAGCACACCTGGGGCATGTGGTTGCCCCAGATGGAGCAAACCCCGGTTTGCTTAGAAAGAGGCAGCCTGGGTGGGTACCCAGCAGGACCCACCACTTTCTCTTCTACTGTATTACCTTCATCTAGATGCTCTTGGGCACACAGAGGACTCCTGAATAGATATTTATGAGATAGATAGAGAGAGAGAGAGAGAGAGAGAGAGAGAGAGAGAGAGAGAGAGAGAGAAGAAGAAGAAGAAGAAGAAGAAGAAGGAGGAGGAGGAGGAGGAGGAGGGGGGGGGGGAGGGGAGGAGGGGGAGGAGGGGGAGGAGGGGGAGGAGAGGGGAAGGGGAAGGAGGGGGGAAGGAGAAAGAAAGGAAGAAAAAGAAGAAAAAATAAGAGGGAGTAAAAGGAAGGAGGAGGGAAGGGAGAAAGGAAGAAGGAAGGGTAGGAGGGAAGGGAAGGAAGGAAGGAAGAAAGGAAGGCTCAAATCTTTTTTAGAATGAACACGTTGTATGAATGAAACGACACCACGTGGCAGCCTTAGGCAGCTGCCGACTGTGACACCCCTCTCCACCAGCGCCCACTCCTGTGCCAAGGAGAGCCTGGACGAACCTCAGGATTGCATTTCAATGAATTTTACCCACGTCCAGCAGCGGGACCTGCCTCTTTCCTGGTTGAAGCCATCCCTTTAACTCCAGGTTGGGTTTCGAGTTCATTGCCTACATACCTTAACCAGGTGAGAGTAAGTTCAGGAGCTACTGGGGGTTTACAGTCACCAGCGGGGGACACAAGTGGAAAATGATTCCTTTCTAGAAAGAAATGGTTTGGGGAATCCAAGCGTATGAATAGATAATGGAGGAAAGTGTATCGCAAGGATCTGTGGAGATGCGATATAAAGGAAGCGGGGTCCCGCTGGAGTGGGCTGGCAAGGGGAGGGGGCAATTGGCTTGCTCAGGTTCTTCCCTGCAAAGGGCCACCCTCTAGCTGTTTCTCTTCCGCTGAGAAAATGATGGCCAGAAGGCCCAAACATGAGCACTTCTCTGTCCTCCTGCCCTTGGAGATGGGGAGGGGTCTCCCTGTCCCTCTGCAAAGCTTCCCTGGTCCCCAGAGAATCCCATCCTCTGCAGGATTTTGCTCTGGCAATTACCCACACCCCTGACCCTTTAATCTTTTCCTTTCCCAGCTCCTCCCCCTCTGCTGTACATTCGCTCAAGCTTCCCCATCCTAAAAAGCCTTCCTACCCACCTACTGCCATCTTCACACTACCTCCCCATCTGTCCTCCTGCTGCACCACCAACCTTCTGGAAAAGGTGGTGTCACTTCTAACTCTCTGTCCAGGCTGCACCTGGATGCAAAGCTGAACGTCATTGGAGAAGCTCAAAACCTCACTGGCTGGTCTCCCCTACCCTCATCATCACAAACCTCTGTCAATCCGTCATATTGCAGTCCCCTGGCCCACTCTGTCTCCTTTTCCTGAAGGACTGTTTAAGCCCTTCTTCTTTCTCCAACTCCAGGACCCATCCACTCCCAGAAGAAGGGTGACCTTGCTCCCTTCTTTACAGAGAAGGTAGAGGCTATCAGAAGAGATCTCCTTTGTGCACCCAACTGCAGCTGCCCCCAGCCTCGCTTTCCCCCCATTGCTGGAGATGGGAGGCCCTGGCTTCCACTGAGGCCACCCCTCCTCTCATTTCCCAGAGCCCAGCCCAGTTACTCAGGCTGCCCCTACATCAGTTCTTGCCCTCACTCCCACTGAGTTATCTCTGTGCACTCAACAAACATGCTATTGTACCCATCTTTGAAACAAAAGAAAACTCTCTCTGGTCCCCTCCCATTTCTCTCCTTTTATTGCAAAACTCAAAAAAGTTTTCACCCACTGTCTCAATTTCTCTCCTGCTGTCTCTTAAACCCACTTCAATCAGGCTTCCCCTCCACTACCCCCTACCTGGCACCCTTAACGGCTACCCAGAGCTTCCAAGTTGCTAAACCTAAAGGTCAGTTCCCTGTCCTCATCTTAGGGGACCTTCCTGTGGCATTCGACCCAGCCGAGCACCCCCTTTGTCCTCGACATGCATCCCTGGGGTGGCTTCCAGAGCACCCACTCTTCTGTCTTCCTGCCCCAGTGGTGGCTTCTCCTTGTCTCCTCCACAAGCTCTTTCTTAGCCTTGGAGTGCCCCAAGCCTGGTTCTGGGGCCTCTCCTCTTTTCCATCCACCCTCACTCCCTGGATGAGCTCATTCATTCTCGTAACTCTAGATGACTCTCAGATGTGTTCCTCCAGCTTGGCCCTCGCTTCTGAACTCCAGGCTGCCAACTCACCCTCTCCACCTGGATGTCTCCGGCACTTCCCAAGAACTAAACCCTCATCTTCCCCACCTCCACCCTCCACCCAAAGCTGTTCCCTCCACAGTTTTCCCTAGTGCAGTAAATTGTGACTCCGCCTGCTATGGATTGAATTATGTTCCCCCAAAAGACAAGTTCAAGCCTAACCCTTATCCTGTGAATGGGAACTTATTCATAAATAAGAACTTTGAATTGTTATTAGTTAAGGTGAGGCAAAGATGGATGAGGTTGGGTCCTAATCCACTATGACTTCAGTCCTTACAAGAAGAGGAAATTTGCAACAGTCAGTAAGGGACAGATGGGGAGAGAGAAGATGGCCCTCTGACAGAGGCAGAGGTGTGCTTATGCCACAGTTTGCAGACAAGCCACTGCCAGAACCCTACAGACTTTGGAGGAAACGTGGCTCTGCTGACAACTTAATTTCAGACTTTAGTGGCCCAAACTGCAAGACAATAAGTTGCTGCTGTTTTAAGCTACCCCAGTGTGTGATGCTTGTTACGGCATACCCCAGGACCCTGGCACGGCTTCCTTCCTGCCGCTCAGTCCAGCACCTTGGGGTAGTGGCAGTGACCCTTCCTCTCGCACCAGTGTCTAGACTGCCAGGGAATGCCATCGCTTCTATCTCCAAAGTCCATCCAGGGTCGACCACTTACCAGCGTTCCCTCGGTCAACACCCGGGGCCAAGCCATTCTCGCCTGTTGCCTGGTGTAACCTAATAGCCCCCTAATCACTTCCTTATTTCTGCTCTGGCACCCCACTAATGAATCCTCAACAAAGCTGCCAGAATGATCACGTCAGAACAGAAGTCAGATCAGCCCACTCCTCAGCTCAGAATTCTCCATGGCTTCCTGTCTCATGCCAAAGGAGGTCCAAAGCCCTGACACACAGGGTTCCCCCACCCTGCACATACATACTTTACAATGTGGTCTGTCAGACACTAGAAGAGCACTGAATTTGGTGGTTAGGGCTTCCTGGAGGAAGTGACTTTTAGGCTCAGCCGAAACACACTGTTTACAATCGTGGAAATGGAATGAAGGAATTGGTGACACAGGTGCTGGGGGAGCTGATATAGTGGAGTTGGAGAAGCAAGCTGAGGCTCAGAGGGTAGCCCCGTCTCTCCCACACTAGCAGTGGTGTTACCCAGCACGGGGAGCAGAATGCCCAGCAGCGTGGCCAGCATGAGCAAAGGCCCTGAGGCAGGAGAGAGCTCAGCATCGAGGAAAGGCTAAAGAGGAGGCCGAGGGGCTGGGGCATTGACCGTGACGGGAGGGTGGTATGAGGGATGGCAGGAGGGATGACATTTTGTCAGCCAGGCAAGAATTTGGACTCAAGCCCAAGAGGAGTGAAAACCAGAGAAGGGACTCTCGGGTGGTTCCATCCCCAGCCCAGCCTCGATGGCTGTCACACCTGTGTCTGCAGCCTCACTCTGTCTTCAGAAGGCCACACCTCGGTCCCTGCTCTTTACCCAACACCTCCACTTCACCATCTCTGGCCTCTTGAACCACAAGCGACCTCTGCTGACCTCTACACCCCACTTCACCCAGACCCCAGCCTCAAGGTTTCCCTGTGGTATTCGCATACGTGCCTTTGCTCAGGGACATTCGCTCTGCCCATCCCCCACTGCCCCGCTCTCAGCCTGACCCCACCTCTCTCACCGGCCCCCTCCTCTCCCTCACCTCAGCAACTGTCCTGGCCAAGAGCGCCCCGTCATGCACACACAGCTGTGATGACAACTTCCCAGGTGCCCTCTATGGCCCCAAGCTTCTCCCCTGCACCCCACCCTCCCCCCGTCCCCAGAGTCCTCAATCCCAAGCTGTCCTCTGAGCCTACCACACCCTGCTTAGGATGTCAGGGGGTCTCCACAACCCTTGGGGAGGAATCCAGAGGCACCAGCACAGCTCTCAAGGCCTGTACCAGCAGGTGCCATCTTCCTTGTTCTTTCCTGCTCTACCCTGTTGCTCCCACATGGACCAGCCACCTTCAGGCCTCCACAGCCCGGTTTCCCCCATTTCCTCTCAGGGTTTCCCTTCTCTACTCTCCTTCTGCACACCCAGGCTCAAGTCACCTCCTCCGGGAAGCCTTCCTTAACCAAAGTCCCCACCCCTCATCCCCCACCTTCTGTCCCTCGCCCCAGCCCTTTCTCTTTCTCTCTGGGCAGAACCGCTCACCCTGGCTGGGTGGCTTTCTATTTTACGCCCCGGCTAGGCTGAGTGGCCGTGGAATCTCTCTCACCCCACTCCCTGTCCAGCTCACATTTGGGACCCAGCAGCTCCTCTTGGCCTCCCAGGGTTCCCCAGGAACTCCATTTCCTCCCTGGCAAAATGAGCCTTCCCATGGGATGACCTCACTACACCCCCGTTTAAACAAGGTAAAGCCCCAGATCTAACATTTTTCTAGAGCAGCTTCTTCAAGAGCCTTGGACAAGGGATTGGCTTGTGTGAGATTGGCTGGCAGGCCTGCAAAGGGAGTCCAATGCCATGGGCTTAAAAAACCTATTAAAGCCCTGGATTTTCCCTAGAAATGTGATAACCAGCTACAAGCCTAAATGTCACTCCCTCCAGGCTTCCCTGCCCTCAACATTAGGTCACAAAGATTTCCCTAAAAGCCTCAAGAATAGAAGACCTGCTTGGAGATGTCAGGGAGCCCACAGCAGCCTCTGGGCATCCAAGACCAAGGGCAGGAAGATTTCGGGTCTCGTTTCGGGGTGTCTGGAGCATCCCCAGAACCAGGGTGGACTTCGGGCTCCCCAAGCCGGGGCTACGGGAATGCAAAGGGATTTTATGAGTCCCCACATTAAGCAAAATAAGGGCCCAATCGATGAGAGAAAGTTGTTGCACACAAGGCCCCTTTGCAAGGAAGAAAGAAACGAAAGCATTGAATTTCGGTTATTTTCTGCTAATTTTTGTGTCACTTCCTGCAGGCTTGCCTTCAACATAGGACCCTGCAGTGCGGTCAGGGTGGGGCCGTGGTTGGGAGTGTGGGCTTGGGGCTGGTGTGGAATCCAGCCCACCACTTGCTGGCTGGGTGACCTTGGACGGGCCACTTAACCTCCCATGCCTCAGTTTCCCTGCCGCCAACGCAACTAACAATAGTGACTCCTGCAGAGAGCAGAATGAGGCAGGGCTTGTCGCGCCCCACGGCCAGGCCTGGCAGCTAGCAAAGCTGGCAGAGAACACCAGCTGTTATTACTTTGCCGGGATGTGAGTCCTTGGTTTGGCAGCCACTGGCCAGGGTGGAGAGGACAGCAGAGCATGAACCATTGACAGCTGGATGGGCGGGGAGGGAGGGTGCCGGGCCAAGTTACATTTAGACATTAGTAAAACATCAGTGGTTCCCGACATCTTGTTCGAACATACACTGTGGATTTCGGGTTTCCAAAAAATCCTCTTGAGGCTTTTTATATACTCCTCACTATTTATAGTCTCAACTTCCCCAAATCTCCAACTCTGCCCAAGGCAACTCAACTCTCCTTTCCCTCGCCACGGCTCGCAGGCAGCAGAGGAGAACAGAGCTGCATGATCTGTGGTTCTCCTCATTTCCCAAGACCCTCACTCTTGTTCCTCCAGGGGTGGGACCTAAGACGATGCTGACCCTTTGCAGGTCCTGCCACGCGGAAATCTCAGGGTCACCTGCAGTTACACCCAACTCCTTCCACCTGCAGGAGCTCCAGCAACGTTGCTGATTTCTGCCTTTCAGTATTGCCATTTTTAAAAGGTTGAAAATTTGGTAACAGCATGGCATTTCTGGGGCTCCAGTGATTTTGTGTCCGGCTGTCTTTGTCTGGAATGGGGCCAATTCCCTTAATCTTTTCCTTTCTCCTTCTCAGCCCTGTCTCTCTCCATCCTGTGAAATCAATCTTCCATCAGCAACCAGCACAAAGCAGAGTGTGTGCTTTCTCAGCATGGTGCAATCCTGGGACATAGGTGGTCCTCAGGTGGTCCTCCCTGTTAAGAAGAAAGGCTAATTCCGTCCGCACCTTTGGTAGATGGGAAGCTGGGACTGTTCCGCTCACTGCCACAAGGCTGTGGTTGTCAGGTTGATCTCACTGGGGATTTGCAGAGCCACGGAACAGCGTGACTGGAGTGACAGCTCAGGGCCTGTCTCACGGGAGAGGCAGGGGACGATCTAAGTGGAAAGGATATCCCAGCAGGAATATAAGGGGCAGCGTATCACTGGGGTTAAAGCAGCGATTCTAGAGCTACCCATCTGGGTTCTCATTCCAGCTCTGCCCCTTCCTGGCTGTCTGACCTCGGACAGGTTAGCTAACCTCTCTGAGCCTCAGTTTTCCCAACTGAGCATGGAATGGCATAATATTAGTATCCACCACAAACCATAAAAGTATCCACTATAAGTGGATACTTATAGATAAAGTGCTCTAAATTGTGCCTGGCAACTAGATGGTCTTATGGAACTGATACTTACTAGCATAAAGTCAAAAGTTTGGCACTATGATTATTGCTTGTTAATATAAATGGTGCTAGAATTGTCTGTGCATGTGCAGCTGTGTTAGGACAGGAGACCCTGGGCTGGCCAGCCCCACAGGTACCAGTCTTGCATCTTCCCCCAAAGAGGCCCTCGGGCCAGCCTCTCTCCTAACTCTACATCCCAGACCTATAAGGACCCCTGCAGCCCAGAGAGAATCTACCCCTTCCTGATACCCACCTGATAAAAGGAAGGAGAGGTGGAGGAGAAAGAAGCACGAAGGAAGGGTGACTCAGAAAGACAAACAAACTCATATTTATTGAGCCCCCCTGTTAGGCTTTCCTGGATATCTGTGTTTTCATTTTGGCTTGTTTGTTGGTTGGTTTTTGATTATTCTTGAAAATCCAAAATTTACAACTTCTCTATACCCACCAAGCAGCAATCCTTCCCCCCTTGTCCCCTCCCCTCGTCCCCTGGAAACTCTAGTCTACTTGTCTCTACAACTTTGCTATTTCTGGATATTTCATATGGGTGAAAATCATAGACCATGTGTCCTATGTGCCTTGCTCCTTTCATTTAGCATAACGTCTTCAAGCTTCACCCATGTTGTTGCATGTCTCACAGCTTCATTCCCTTTTTATGGCTGAGTAATATTCCATTGTATGGATGCACCACATTTTGTTTATCCATTTTTCTGCTGATGGACACTTGGGTTGTCCCCACTTTTTGGCTATTGTGGATAATGCTGCTTTGAACACTGGTATACAAGTAGCTTTTAGAGTCCCTGTTTTCAGTTTCTTTGGACATATACCTAGAAGTAGAATTGCTAGATCCTCATTTGTTTTTTGTTTTTTGTTTTTTTGTTTTTGTTTTTTAGTGCAATTTTATTGAAATATATTCACATACCCTACAATCATCCCAAGTATACAGTTGTTCACAGTATCATTATATAGTTGTGCATTCATCACTACAATCAATTTTTGAACATTTTCGTTACTCCAAGAAATAAAAAAATAAGAATAAAAATAAAAGTAAAAAAGAACACCCCAAATATCTCATACTCCTACCCCCCCAATCATTAATTTACTTTTTGCCCCCATTTTTCTACTCATCTGTCCATACACTGGGTAAAGGAATTGTGAGCCACAAGGTTTTCACAATCACACGGTCACACCGTATAAGCTATATAGTTATATACTTGTCTTCAAGAATCAAGGGTACTGGGTTGCAGTTCGACAGTTCCAGGTATTTCCTTCTAGCTATTCTAATACACTAAAAAGAGATCTATAAAATGCATAGGAATAACCTCTAGAATTACCTCTTGATTCCATTTGAAATCTCTCAGCCCCTGAAACTTTATTTTGTTTCATTTCTCTTCCCCCTTTTGGTCCCGAAGGCTTTCTCAATTCCAGAATGCTGGGTCCAGGCTCATCCCTGGGAGTCATGTCCCATGTTGCCGGGGAGATTTACACCCCTGGGCTCATTTGTTTTTAAAACCACTCTGTGCAGTGGACAAGAGACTCAGAGAGAGGAAGGACATTGCCTACGGCCTCCAACCCCCTCGGGGTTTACGGAAGCAAATTAAGGTTCTAGTAATGAGAGGTGGCTGGTGGGACCACAGGCAGAGAAGAAATCAAGATATCCCCCAAAGGACACTGTCACTGTCTCTTTCTGCCAAACAGCAAGTGGAGGGGAAGGGGGTCCTTGCATGAAGATACAGGCACGAGAGGCCTTGGAGGATGGGGAGGTAGAACTTTCTGGACTGGTCTACACACAGGTGAGTAGAAACAGGGCACAGGCCTTGGGGGGTGCGTTGTGCTGGTCCTCAGAGGCCACCTACAGCATCCACAACCCGAGGCTCTGCACCCTGGGGATAAGGAGACCTCGCCATCACCCTCTAAGAAGACGGAAGGAAGGAAAAACCGAGCCCGGACTCAGCCAGCCCAGCGAGGCGTGTGAGGGAGGCGAGGTCTTCTAGGCTGGTTTCTGACCCAGGAGCTGCCTTTGCTCTCTCATCTGTCACATACTCCAGGCTCTTCCTGTCCCTCAGGTGCTGCTGAAACTGGACCTTGGGGATGGAAAGCCCAAGGGTGCATCCCTCCCTCCATCGCCTTCCAGTCTGACAGGACCCCTTTCCACAGAACGCGGCCACGTCTGAGGCCGTGCATTCCCGAGATGCTATTTTAATCCTTTGGATGCCTCTCTGCCAAAGGACAAATCCCTCTGTCCGTCAAGTGTCTAGAAGCATCTTTCTGTCTCCAGCGTCTGTTTAGAAGCCAAGCTTACCCCTGCCAGTGACATTTGGGAGTTGAATTACACCTTCTTTAAAAGTTAAAAAAAAAAAAAGAATTTTTCTCTCTGAGGCAGCATTCAGGGGCTCATGAGCTCTACCATCCAATATTAATATTCTCTGGAAACTAAAAATTCTGGTGCACTTAAAAAGGAGCATGTTATGTCAGCACTGGTGATAAGACAATTTATTGCTGTCTACAAAAAGAAGGCTTTAAAGACTCAGTGGAAACTGGCTCAGCAGGCTGTGAATTATGAGCCATTCTCTCTCTGGTGGAAATAAATCCTCATGTCAGTCACTGTTCTCCCTTTGACAGGCCTTCGGACAGCAGGGAGCATGCAGAGTCGGGAATTATATGTCCATTACCTGAGAAAGCCGCTCCGACTCTACTTCTCCTGGCTTATCCCACACACAGACTTGCAAGATGTCTCCAAGCACATATTTGGGGCACATGTCCTTTTTTTTTTTTTTTTTTTTATTAAATTCAGTTTTATTGAAATACATTCACACACCATACAATCATCCATGATATACAATCCACTGTCCACAGTATGATAACATAGTTATGCGTTCATCACCACAGTCTATCTCTGAACATTTTCCTTACATCAGAAAGAACCAGAACAAGAATAAAAACCAAAAGTGAAAAAAAACACCCAAATCATCCCCCCATCCCACCCCATTTGTCCTTTAGTTTTTATCCCCATTCCTCCACTCATCCATACACTAGATAAAGGGGGTGTGATCCACAAGGTCTTCACAATCACACTGTCACCCCTTGTAATCTACATTATTATATAATTGTCTTCAGGAATCCAGACTGCTGGGTTGGAGTTTGGTAGTTTCAGGTATTTACTTCTAGCTATTCCAATACATTAAAGCCTAAGAGGTGTTATCTATATAGTGCATAAGAATGTCCACCAGAGTGACCTCTCGACTCCATTTGGAATCTCTCAGCCACTGAAACTATTTCATCTCATTTTGCATCCCCCTTTTGGTCAAGAAGATACTCTCAGTCCCACAATGCCGGGTCCACACTCATCCCCGGGAGTCATACTCTGCGTTGCCAGGGAGATCCACAACCCTGGGAGTCGGGTCCCACGTAGGGGGGAGGGCAGCGAGTCCACCTGTCGAGATGGCTCAGTTAGAGAGAGAGAGGGCCACATCTGAGCAACAAAGAGGCACTCAGGGGGAGACTCTCAGGCACCATTACATACAACTTTAGACTTTCCTTTGTGGTAATGAGCTTCATAAGGGCAAGTCCCATGCTTGAGGGCTCAGCACATCAAACCGCCAGTCCCAATGTCTGTGACAACATACGCTAGGGGATCAGCATCTTAAAGTTTAGAGATAGGCCTTACAATTCAGGAATAGAGTTAACTGCTGTAAGAGCTTACAATCTAGGGACTATTACAATTATTGGGGGCACATGTCCTTTTTGACATTAAAACACACACACACACACACAAAAAACAAAAAAACAAAAAAAAAAACAAGTGTTTGTGGCCTTCTAACAGGTAGGAGAGAAAAAGCAGAGCTCAATGGGAAAGGAGTTGGATTTGGGATCGGAAGACATGGTCAGAACTCCCTTCCTGCAAGTATGGGCTGGTTTGAGGGAAACTCCCCTCCCCTCTATGAGCTGCATTTTTCTTGGCTGCAGAATGATGGATTTGGGCTAAAAGGGTGAGCCGATGGGCAGAGCTGTGCCCACACACAGAGTGCTGGTGTTAGGAGGTGAGCTTCTGGCTTGAAGAATAGGCACCTGTGGCCAATGTCAAGGTGGGGCCTCCTCCATCCTCAGGGAATCAGACTTCCCTGGACCACATGCAAGGCCAGCTCCATAATTCCACAATTCACTGAAGGCAGCACCAATCCCCCTTCCACCCAACTGAACCCTAGCCTCTGGCAAAGCTGGTACGTATCCCAAATCTTCCCCTCCAGTAGCATCACCACCTTCCAAAATGCACCCTGTAAGTGGCAACATTCCAAGTGCTACTCAGAAGGAGGCCTTCCTTTGGAGTGCACTGAGATATATCTGGATGCAACCAAAAAGGTAGAAACATGTACACCATGAACAAATAACATGGATAATTACTAGGCAATAATATGATTAAATATGTCTGTTGTATATGAGCCTGGGGTTAAATGTTTTCCTAGAGTGGTTGAAGGATTAAATTGTTGGATTGCCAGAATAAAATACTGGCTGCCAAGTAAAATTTGAATTTCAGATCAATATTGAATAACTTTTAGTATAAGTATGTCCCATGCAATGTTTGAGACATACTTATACTAAAAAATTATTTGCTGTTGATCTGGAATTCAAATTTACCTAGATGTGCTATATTTTTAGTTACTAATTCTGCTTCAGCAGAAATTGGAGGCGGAAGAGTTTCAGTAATATTTTTAAAATAAGTGACAGGCTTGGGTCACTGGGTTTTGGTAAAAATATAGAACATGTTCTGACGGGGCTGAGAATCATGGCAACTCAAACCACTTTAGAAAGGGTTGGCTGAGCTCCAGTGCAGCCCATTAGGCATCCAGACAGATTATAACAAACAAAACAAAAGTAAATAAAAAGCAAAGAGACAGAGGGGAGAGATCAAGACCAAGTACAACATCCGAGACGATCATAACTTCCGGGGTCTCAGGCAGTGTTATTCCTGGGAGAAGTGATGGCTCAGAAACAGCTTACATTAGGAAGTTTGGCAAGCTGGTATTTCAGGAAGGGTCTGGGTGAACTGCGAACAGTCCCTTCACCTACTCATCCTCCTTCTCATCCTAACCCCAATCGGCTCCCTGGCGGGAAGAGCAGAGGCCAAGGACCTGCTCCCCAGAACCTGAGGGCACAGAGCAGTAGTGACCATCCCCAAGCCATTTCTTACTTGCACTTCACCCTCCTCTCTGCCTCCTTCCCTACTCTCGCCATCAGCTCCAGATGCCGCAGCAAAATGGAATATCCATGTCAGAGGCAACCCTCCAACTAATTCTTATTTCTTCCATTTTGTCCTTTTCTTTAACATCTTATTTACCCTCCTTGAGTTTACCATTTCATCTCTCCATTTTCTTGTTGTCATTTGCCCCCAAATATGGTTTTCTGGTGGTCACCAAGACAGTTGTCACCCATGGAAAGAGGGTTAGATCCCTGTAGTATAATAATCCAATACAAATTCTCCGTCTGTCATCCTTTCTGCTCACTTAGAAGAGACGCCCGTGAACCTTTCTGGCTCTGTGTGGATTCAAGAACAGAACTGTTCTTGCTGCTTCACGGAGCACATGGTGAGAAATGAATTGTGGAGCACGCACACTGCTCTCGACAATGCAGTGTTAGCTCCGTGAAGGAAACGCCAAGGACACTGTCTTCTAGTTCCAAATGTTTGGCTGTCAAGGTCAATGAGGGAAGGGCAGGGTTAAGAGCCTGCAAAGCTGGTTGATCCGACATCCTATTAACTACAGCTCTGGAATAACCAGCTCTCCTAAGGATCTATGGAATAGCCACAATGTTCATACTGTCCACGTTGAGATTGAAAGGAGCTCCAGGGTTATCAGAGTCAAGGGTTAAATTGTCTATATGATAGGTATTTTATTGTACTGTTTTCTAATTATTTGAAAATTGGTCATTGTGTCTGCTCTAGATGGTTCTGCTGTGCTAACCAGAAGTGTTGATTAATTAACACTTTGTCAATGTGGTGGTTTCAATCTGTTATGGTTCAGAAGAACCATGTTTTTTAATCCATTCTTGTGAGAGCAGACCTATTGTGGGTGGGACCTTTTGATTAGGCTGTTTCCATGGGGATGTGACCCCGCCCATTCAAGGTGGGTCTTAATCATCTTTACTGGCGTCCTCTATGAGAGGATAAAAGGCAAAGACATTTTGAAGGGAGCTCAGAGACGCTTAGGCAGAATCACCCCCAGGGGAACAAGTACAGAACCTAAGATATATAATCCAGTTTCCCCCCAGGAGAAGCTGAGAGAGCAGCTGAGACAGAAGCCCAGAAACATTTTGAGGAAGGCGCAGAAACTAGAAGGTAACCCTGGGAGAGGCCCAGCAGACACCAGCCATGTGCCTTCCCACGTGACAGAGGAACCCCAGATGCCAACAGAGTTTCTTCAGAGAAGGTATCATCCTGTTGGTGCTTTTATTGGGACATTTTCATGGGCTTACGACTGTAAGTTTGTGAGCTAATAACCCCCCATTGTAAAAGCCAATCCATTTCTGGTATATTGCATTTTGATCAGCTTTAGCAAACTGAAACAGTCAGCTTAACAGAGAGCTGGCTGCCCCTGACATCTCTGGACCCAGAGCTCTTCTAGTCTGTATTATTTTGCGCTTTTGCCCAGAGAAAAAAATGATGGCTCGAGGAAAGGAACAGGTAATGGTTATCCCCAGATGAGCATAAGAAAAGGTGAAGAGCTATTGGAATGTCACAAACTCTTGCCAAGATTTCATCATTGGAATGCTTCTCCAGCCTCTACAGTGACATGCAACCCTGCCCCAGCTCCATCAGGCAAGAGGAGGCTCCTGACAACAGGGACATCAACCGATTTCCAATAGGGGGATTGTTCCTGGTGCCTGAGGAGCAGTGAGGAAGTGTCACATTGCTGTGCCTCTGGGCACCTCTTAGTCCAAGCGTTACTAGCTCATCTCAGCCCCAATAATTCTCCCATGCAGCCACGACTCCCCTCTTACCTTTCCCCTATGCTTCCCACGACAGAATGTGACTTCTCATTCCAAATGATGTCACCATGTGCCTTGAATACCAGACAAATATAATTCCCTTGGAGCCTTTCCAACAGAGGCCAGGGGAAGGGACCAACCCGCAGTCCCAGAGGGAAGGATAACCATGTGGTCACTAAAACTAAGGAAAAAGCAATCATGGGGGGAAAATTTGTGTCAGCTGAAAAGATTACAACACTGAAAATAGCCCGAAAGCATTAGTAAAAGGGGCAGCATTTTTAGCTACGTGAGGATTTTTTCCACGCTAAACATATACGTGATCTACAGGATTCTGCTATCACCCTGAAACACCAGCTTTGATGTAAAGACCAGGGTGTTCATCACCAATGCTGAAACTCCAGGATCCCCCAGGCTGCCCTTGGGGTCTGTAGGTAGCATGGCTCTTAGGGTGATAGGGGTGTGTGTGTGTGTGTGTGGACTGAGATCATCCCTGGGCATTTGTGCCTGTGCACCTGCTGTCTCCAAGTCCATGGGACACTGTGCCTACAATCGGGCTGTTTGACATGGTCCAGGGAAGATTTTGCTTAGAACACAAGCAATGGCAAGGAAAGGAGAGCTGGGAGCATAGCAGATCATTTGCCTCTGCCAGGTGGAAAGTCAGACAACCAAATCCCCAGTGGGTGTGTCTGTTGGGACCCAGTGGTGGCTAGGTGGTTATGTAAATGAGAAGCAAAAAGATCCCCAAGTCTCTTGAAGGAAACGAGGAACCCAGCACACAATGAATTCTCCTTCGGACCAGAAAACCATTGAAGAATTCCATCAGAATGGAGAGTCCCAGCTGGCGGTTGGCTCTATCACTAAAGTCATAAGAGAATTTCCTTTATATTTAGCCTTTTAGTTAAGTCTTCTGGATCAGATTATACATAAACAACCTGGCAATTTTGAGTCATAATGCAGACACTCCACTTTTTCTGTATCCCTCTTGCACATGCACAATTCGCCATCAAAACAATAGACAAAAAGAACAAAGCCAAACAACAACAACGCCAACAACAATACACAGATCCACAGACTTCACGGCCACTGACAGCTTATCCTTAATTTTAGCTTTGTAAGAACTAAAGAGGAAAGGACTGCTCCCACCTTCTAGCAAGGACACCATCCTCAGCTTGACGACAGACGACAGGATGACAGATGTTGATTGCCTTCATATCCTCATTGTCTAAGAAGTTGCTCTTCACTATCAACATGTTTTCAGACCATGAATGTATTCACAATTCAACATTTTCTTTTGTTCTTCTAAACATTTCAAAACGTTTTTCTGAGTATCCACCCTAGAAAAGGGTGCAAAATAAAAAGCAAAAATCACCCACCTCAGTCTCTTTTCCCACCCCAAGTCCAAGAGGCCACCACCTTCAACCATGTCTGCATTTGGTTTTCCCAGTGGATTGCTTCCTCATTCTGAAGAGCGTGCTTTTGTCTCCATCTTGATATTCAAGTTAGGTGCCATCTGTTGACTCACTGCTATGAAACAGTCTTTGGCTGACTTACACTACCTCCTCCCATGCTTCTTGATAGTTACATCATTATTTTTAGTTTTACTTTTGGCTGCCTTTATAATTCACATTCACACACATAAATCTCATTTCTTGTTCTACTAATCTCAGACAATATGTCATGACACCCCTCAACCTACAAGGCAAGATGAAGATATTAATGCCCTGACACTTTCGGACCTCTCTTTCCTACTTCCACTTTTCAATTTCTCTCAGCTTTACCTTAACTTTTACATTGTCACAGTCAATAATTTTAAACTATTATTTTGTAAGCATAATCAACTTTTTTTGTGTTTGTCTACCAGTTGATTCTAAAAATCTAAAACCGAGAAACAGTGCTTGCATTATTATGATTTTGTAAATATTATTCCTTCAAAGTTAATCAGTCTTTTAGGATTTCATTTCCTTCTTTGGGTTCAGGGGCATTATCTACAGGTCATGTGATGGATCAGTTGTTAAATTCATGTCACATTTTTGTTTACTTCCTACTTAGATGCAAGTTTCTTAACATGGCTTTTTGTTTTTCTTGGGGTTCTTAATTGCCTTACTTTTTCCTTGTTAATAAAGAAACATGCCTTCCCCAGAGCCTCATGATTATCAAACCTTTTAATCATATTGTTTCTTGAAGCCTTTTGCTAGAATATATCCTGCAGTAACAGAAAGGATGCATTGGAGGTAAATTCTGAGTCCTTGTAAATCAAAAACTGTCTTTATTTTGTCTGCATGCTTAACAATTTTCTGTGTATGGAATTTGGGGTTTAAAATTCCATTTCCCAAAATGTTTTCTTCTAGTATCAAATATTCCTGAGAGATGTCTGAGGCCAGTATTATTTTCGTTCTTTCGAGGGTGACTTTTTTTTCTTTGCTGCCAAGCTTTTAGGAACTTCTCTTTATGTTTGATGTTCTGACATATCTTGAGTCTCTATCAAGGCATGAATCTTTCACCCTTCATCCTGCTTGGAACTTGAAGGGTCTTTTAGTCTAGAAATAACTCTCTTCAGTTCTGGGAAAATTTCTTCTGTCATGTGTTTATTATTTTATTATTTATTTTATTATTTCAGTCAAAGTTGTACATTGACATGATTTAAAGAATTAAATATTTCTGTGAGTCTTACAGTTCCCTTCTCACTCTCAGAAGCCACTACTTTCAACACTTTTAGTCTTCTGGTATTTGCCTCCATGTTTCTAAATAGTATGCTTGAATTCCTATTTATTGATTTTTTTCTTTTTAATATTAAATATATTCACTTCAGGCAATGAACAATAAAGCTTCAGATTTCTTACTCCACTCCCATGCCCTTACACACATTTTTTTTTCCTACCCATTCTTCTAATAGAATGATAGCATAATTAATTTGGGGGCAAATTGATATTTAGAACTTATATTACTAGGACTATGAAATATTATTTGAGGTTGTAGCCATGCAGTACATTAAAATTTCTTTTCTTTCTTCCATAATTTTTGGTTTTCATAGGAGACCATTTTTTCCTGTTTGTTTAGTTTTATATGTCTCTGTCACTAATTCATCCCCAAACAGAAGAGAAAATCTCCTTTTCCCTGAGAAAGTGTGATGGTTAGGTTCATGTGTCAACTTGGCCAGGTGATGGTACCCAGTTGTCTGGTCAAGCAAGCACTGGCCTAACCATTGCTGCAAGGATGTTTGTGGCTGTTAATAAACCAACAGGCAGGTTTATTAAATCATCAGTCAATTGGCTGCAGCTGTGATTATGTCAATAAAGGGCATGTCTTCCACAATGAGAGAATGCAATCAGCTGGATTTCATCCAATCAGTTGAAGACTTTAAATGAGACAGATAGAGGACCTTCACTTCTTCGGCTAACCAGCAAAGCATTTCCTGAAGAATTTGTTGAAGCTGCCAGTTCATTTCATGAAGAGTTCATAGAACATGCTCATCAAAGTTGCCAGTTTGCTGCCTGAGGACTTCATTGAACATCTTCATTGGAGTTGTCAGTTTGCTGCCTGCCCAATGGAATCTGGACTCGTGCATGCCCTTAGTTGTGGGAGACACTTTTGTAAATCTTATATTTATAGATATCTCTTGTTCAATCTGTTTCCCTAGAGAACCCTAACTAATACAGAGAGCATGAGCAATAAAGGAAAAAAATTTTTGAGACCTTGCCGTCTGAAAATATCCAATAATCTTTATTCTATCATAATGGCATGTTGATAGTTTGGCTGAGAAAGTAGAATTCTAAATTGGCATTTATTTTCAGTAAGAATTTTGAAAGACTTTCTCTATCATCATCTCGCTTTTAGCATTGTTGTTAAGTCCAAGGAAGAACTAATTCTGAACCTTTAGCATTCAGAACCAATTCTTTCTCTCTGAGAGCTTTTAGTACTTTCTCTTTGCCCCCAGTGCTCTGAAACTCCACGCCGATGTGTTTTCCGTGGCTTTGTTTTCACAAATTGTGCTGGGCACTTGGTAAACCTCTCAGTCTAGAAATTCATATCCTTTGTTTCAGGAAATGTTCTTGAATTGTTTCTGTTGGAATTTGCTCCTCTCCATTTTCTTTCCTCTATTTCTGAAAGGCCTATCATTTAAGCTCCTGTACCTCCTGACTAGCCCTCTAATTTTCTTACTTTTTTAACGACTATTTTTCATTTCTTTGTTGTAATTATTCTAATTATTGGGAGATTTCCTTGACTATATCTTTCTATGATTCTGCTAAATTTTTCATTTCTTCTTTTATATCTCAAATTCCAAAATAATTTTTTCTAAATATTTTATTAGGTATAATTAATCTGCAATTGTATATGTTTAAAATGTTCAATTTGATAAATTTTGACACATGTATACACCTATGAAACCATCACCATGACCAATATACCTAAATATATCCACCACCCCCAAAAGTTTTCTTACTCTTTTGTGTTACTTGCTGCTGCCCTCCCCAGCTTGCACCTCTTGGCATCCCATCCTTGGATGACCGCTGATCTGCTCTCTGTCACTGTAGATTAGTTTGCATTTTCTAGAACCTTATATAAATGGACTCACAGTATGTACTCCTTTTTTTCGTTTGGCTTCTTTCACTGTGAATAATTATTTTGAGATTTCATCTTCGTTGTTCCATGTACCAGTAGTCCATTCTTTTCTATTGCCGAATAGTTTTCCAAAGTGGTCACACCACTTTGCATTCCCACCAGAAGATTAAAAGAGTTCCAGTTACTCCTATCCTGACTAGCATTTAGAATCATAAGATTTTTAAATTTTAGCCATTCTAATAAATGTGTAGTGGTATCAAATAGGGGTTTAAATTTGCATTTCCTTATCAAAGAATGATAATGAACATCTTTTTATGGGTTTATTTTCTATCTGTACATCTTCTTTGGTGAAACATCTGTTTAAATCTTTTACCTAATTTTTAAAATTTTTGATACTTCCTTATAAATTCTGGATACACGCCTTTACCATAATTGTGACTGACAAATATTTTCACCAAGTGGCTTTTCTATTTATTCTCTTTAAAATGTCTTTTGAAGTAAAGAAGTAAAAATTTTTAATTTTGATATAATATAAATGATCAATTTGTTTCTTACATGGATTGTGTTTTTGATGCCAAATCTAAGAAATCTTTACCTGATTCAAGTTCACAAAGATCTCCCCCCACCCCATGTTTTCCTCATCTAGAAGATTTTTAGTTTTTAATTTTACATTTAGGTTTATGATCCAATGTGAAGCAATAATCAGAATTCTTTTTATCACATATGAATATCCAATTGTTCCAGAGCCATTTGTTGATAAAACTTTCTTTTCCCCCTTGAATCGCTTTGGCATTTTTGTCAAAAATCAGTCGACCATGTATGTACGGGTCTAAGTCTGGACTCTATTCTATTCCATTTATCTGCTTGTCTTTCTTTACTCCAACACCACATTGAGTACTATAACTTTATAATAAGTCATAAAATCAGGTGTTGAAAACCAACCATCTATATTCTTTTCTTCAAAGTTGTTTTGGCTATTCTTGGTCCTTTGCATTTCCATAAATCTTAGAAACAGCTTATCAACCTCTGCAAAATAGCCTGTTAGGATTCTGACTGTAGCCATGTCAAATCTATATATCAATTTGGAGAGAACTGACATTTTAATATTATGTCTCCTGATCTATGAATGTGCCGAAGTCTCCCTTTATTTAGAACTTCCTTAATTTCTCTTAGCATTGTTTTGCAGTTTTCAGTGTAAAGGTCTTACACATCTTTTGCCTAATTTATCCCTAAGTATTTTATAAATAGTTTTATTTTAAGTATCAACTTCTAATTACTCATTGCTAATATATAGAAATACATTTGATTTTTTTTGTATGTTGACCTTATATCCTACAGCTTTGCTATACTTTTTTTAGTTCTAGTATCTTTTCTGAAGTTTCTGTAATAATTTTCTACATAGATGATCATGTCTGCAAATGAAGACAGTTTTTCTTTTTCTTTTTCCTATCTGGATGTCTTTTATCATTTTCTTCCCTTATTGAATATTCTAGAATCTCAGGACAAGATTGAATAAAAGCAGTGAGAGCAGACATTCTAGTTTGTTCCTAATCTTAAAGGGAAAGCCTTCAGCCTTTCACCATTAGGTTTGATATTCACCGTAGGTTTTTCATAAATGTCCTTTATTAGGTGGAGGAAGTTCTCTTTTATTTCTAGTCTAGTGAGAGTTTTCATCAAGAATGGCTGTTAGATTTTGTTAAATATTTTTCTGCCTCTATTGAGACGGTCATGTGGTTTTTCTTTTTAAGTTTGTTAATATTATGAATTACCTTGATTGATTTTCTAATGTTAAACCAACATTGCATTCCTGGGATAAGCCCCACTTGGTCAGGAGGCATTATCCTTTTTGTTTACTGTTAGATTCAGTTTGCTAACTTTTGCTAGAAGAACTTTTGCCTCTATGTTCATGAGGGATATTTGTCTGTAGTTTTGTTTTCTTACAATGTCTTAGTGTGCTCTTTTTATCCTGGTAATACTAGCCTCAGAATGAGTTAGGAAGTAGTCTCTTCTCTTCAATTTTCTGGAAAAGTTTGTGCAGAACTGGTGCTATTTCTTCCTTAGATATTTGGTAGAATTCACTGGTGAAGACATATGGGCCTGCAGTTTTCTTTTGGGGATGGTTTTTACTTACAAATTCAATTTCTTTAATAGATGTAAGGCTATTAAGATGATTTCTTTTTGAATTTTGGTAGCTTGTGTCTTTCAAAGAATTTGCCTCCTTAATCTAAATTGTTGAATTTATTAGCATGAAGTTGTTTATAATATTTTCTAATTGTCTTTTAATTTCTTTAGAAACTGTATTGATGTCACCTCTCTCATTCCTGATATTGGTAATTTGTATCTTCTCTCTCTCTTTTTTTGATCTTTCTGGTAAGAAGCTTATCAATTTTATTGATTTTATCAAAGAACAAAATTTTTGTTTCATTGATTTTTTTTCCTAATGTTTTTCTGTTCTCTTTTTCATTTATTTCTACTCTTACTTTATAATTCTTTTCTTCTGCATTTTTAAGGTTCAGTTTGCTTTTCTTTTGTTATTTCTCATGGTAGAAGCCAAAGTAATTTATTTGAGACCTTTATTTTTCCCAGTATAAGCATTTGTTACTATAAACTCCCTCTGAGTACTGCTTTAGAGGCATCCCATAAGTTTTGACAGATTGTATTTTCATTTTTATTAGTTTCCTTTTGATTTCTTCTTTACATATGGGTTATTTAGAAATGTGATATCTAATTTCCAAATATTTACGGATATTCCAGCTATCTTTGCATTATTAAGTTTTAATTTAATTTCACTGTGCTAAGAGAATGTACTTTGTATGATTTAAATCCTTACACATATATTGAGATTTTTTTATGTTCCAGAGTATGGTCTATTTTGATAAGTTTTCTATATGAAATGCAAAAGAATGTGTATTCTGCTTTTGTTAGGTGGAGTGTTTTATAAAGATCAATTAGACCAACTTGGTTGATAGTGTTGTGCAAGACTTCTATATCTTTACTGATTGCTATCAATTTGTTCCACAAACTATTGAGAATAGGATGTTGAAATCTCTCACTATAAATTGGATTTGTCCATTTCTTCTTACAGTTTTATATGCTTTTTGAAGCTCTGTTATACTTTGTCTAAATGGCTAGGTTTGCTTTGATAAATTGCCTCCTTTACCATTATGAAACGACCTTCTTTATCCTTGCCAAAATTTTTGGGTATGAAATTTAGTTTTTCTGATTTTAAGATAGCTTCTTCTGCTTTCTTTGGACTGGTGTTGGAATGGTATACCTTTACTTCATCTGGCTTTCATCTTATATGTTGTCTTTTACCTTTTACTTTTAACCTATGTGTGTCCTTACATTTTAATGGTTACTGTAGGCTGCATATAGTTGGGTCTTACTTTTTTGTTCAATCTGAAAATCTCTGCCTTTTAACTGAGGTATTTCTTTCATTTACATTCAGTGTGATTATTGATATGTTTGGGTAAATATACCATCTTGATATCTGTTTCCTATTTGTCCCACCTTTCCTTGATTCCCTTTTTCCCCTTCTTCTGTCTTCTTTTGGATTGAGTATTTTTATAGTTTCATTTGATCTCCTTTATTGGCTTATTAGCTATAACTCTTTGTTTTGTTATTTTAGTCCTTGCTTTAGGGTTTATTGATGACTGCTTTAGGGTTTAACTTATCATAGTCTAATGATGTAATATTATACCACTTTATGTATAAGAACCTGACAATGGTATATTTCCAATTCCCCTCTCCTGAACTTTGTTATCATACATTTTATACATGTTATAACTTTACCCTAAGTGATTACTATATTTATTTTAAACAATTAAAGAGATTTTCTTAAAACAAGAAAAAAATTATATTTTTTCACAAATATACCATTTCTGATTTTCTTCATTTCTTTGTACAGATTCAGATTTCCACTGCCATCATTTTCCTTCTGCCTGAATGACTTCTATTATTTTTTGTAGTGTGTGTTTGCCAGTGATAAATTCTTTCTACTTAATGTATTTGAAAAAGTTTTTTTTTGTTTTTGCCTTTTTTTTTTTTTGCAGGGAAATAAATTTTTATTATGTAATTATTTCCGAAGTTGACAAATTGATAAAATATTCCAATTAGTTGCATTGATTGCAAAAAATGCTTATAACTACTTCATAGAAATTATACTATATTTACTAAATTAACAATATTTGGGATAGATGTGTTTAAATACTTTAATCCATAAGCATAAGAGATTAGCAATCACCAGAGATAAACTATGATTGAGTCTTTGGGATATTAAAATGCCTTTTACTAAATATGATTTTTCTGTCACTAAGCCAGTGTTAAATTCTGACAAATCCCAAGTGCGAGGGGCCGTCCCCCCGATGCCCCGTGACACCTCTCCTTTGCCTGTGGAAGGACTCCTGGGTAAATCATAAGTTCTCATACCTTAAAAGGCCTGATGGGGCAGGTCAGTTCCCATCCAAACAGTTTCAGGTCTCTCTAGCCTTGGTGTGAGACAGTGGGTTTCAAAGCAAGATCCCATACGAGGAAAATCTTTGACGGAAGGACTTTATGAAAAGAATGAATGAAGTGAAATGGGTTGTAAACAAAAACCTGGCCACCACCATTCCACACGTGAACTGAGCATCCCCGTCCCCTCAGTCTCCAGAGCCCACTATGGGGGGCACACGTGGAGGCTGTGGTGGTAGGTAGAGGCCCGGTGGGGATGGTGTGGTCTGCACGTGGTTGTCCCAGAGATGATCTGCATCAGGCTGCCCACCCTTCTGGGATGAGCCCAACTTCTCTCAGAGAAAGATTTCACTTTATACCCTCAAAGGGTCATCCAAATAGATCAGAGTAAGGTAGAAAACCTGCAGAATCAGCTATCAGAGCTTAGTATTTCCCTGAAATGCAGCAACGTAGGTGTTTCTACTTTCCTGCCGGCTTCTTGCACGGGAAATAAAAAGTAATCAAAATGTGTCCTGTGCCAGGACACAGAGGAAAGGAGATCCACGGTCCTCGATGACGTGCAGAACAGAGCCAGAATTCAGAGCTAAAAAGGGGAGAGTCTGGCGAGTCGATGCCCAGAATTGTGTCCTCAGGACCAGGTGACTTTGTCAGGGGGCATGAACCCTGTGTCCCTGAGGGTCCCCAGGGCCACAGTGCCGCTTGGCTGGATGAGCAGGTGTGTGATGCTGCCCTTGTTGAGGGACAGGCAGAGCCAGCCTTGTAACGGATGACATTGGCATGACAGATGAAGATCCCGTAACTGTCCTCCTCATGCTTGGCATCTGCAGGTGGATGTAGTTCCGGAAGGCAGCTTCAGTTTGTGCTCCATCTTCATAATACACAGCTTCTGGCTTCCAGTGGGACATGGGCGGGTCTGGTTCAATGGGGACACCTTCCCTGAGCAGGTTGGTGTTGACTCTACAGACTCCTAGCAGGTGTTTGCTGATTATGTTGGTTGTTTCTATTGCTCAGGTCGTGGAGGAATGTACAATTTTATGGAACTTCAACCCCAAGCTTGGGAGTAGGAGACCAGTTAGCTCAGAGTCAGAATCCCCTCCTTCTCCAGGGAGCAATCCACGTGGTACTGGGAGAGCCTAATGAGGAAGATGTGTCCTGTGGCCTTGGCTTTGCAGTGGTCCAGTCTGGACGCCAGGTCGTTGTCTTTAGATTCCAGGTTCCTTTTCCGGAGGTGGATGAGAGACAATGATTCTCGCCTGTCTCAGTTGGGGTCCCAGATGCCGGCCGGGCCTTACACCCACCGCCCAGCCCGGAGGCTGTGGTGGCTGCAGCCGCACGTCTCCGCCCCGCGGGGCTTCCCCACAGCCACCGCCTGGAAGAGCATGGCCCGGAGCTGGCCAGCCCAGCTTCAGCAACTGCTGGAGCGCCATGTCCAACCGCTGCTGCATGGAGCGACCTGCATGTGGTCACTTTGCCTTTATTTTTGAAATATATTTTCGCTACATATAGAGTTCCGGTTTGACTTTTATTTTCTTTCAGTACTTAAATATATTGCTCTTCTGTCTTCTTACTTGTTTTCTTTCCAACAAGTTGGCTATCATTTTAATCATTATTCCTCTAAACTTAATGTGTCTTTTTTCCCTAGCTGCTTTTAAGATTTTCTCTTTAGCTCTGCTTTTAAGTGATTTGACTATGATGTTCCCTGATGTGGTTTTCTTTATACTTCTTATGCTTGGGTTTTGTTGAGTTCCCTGGATATTTAGGCTTATAATTTTCATTAAATTTAGGAAGATTTTGGCCATATTTTTTCTGTTACCCCCTCCCTGCCCCACTAGCCTCTCCTTCAGGGGTTCTAATTATGTTTTTTAAATCATATTTTTTATTGTAGAATATAACGTATATAAATTAAAGTGATAACTTTCCAAGTGTAATTTAACAAGTAGTTAGCAAATTTCAAAGAATATTATAGGTTACAATTCCACAGTTTCCCTTATTTCCTTTGAAATATAACATATATACAAAAAGGTAATATCTTTCAAAGTATGATTTAACAAGTAGATATATAGGAAATGTCCAAAGTTATTATTAGTTATAGTACCATGGTTTCAGTTATTTCCCTATTGTGAAAAATAACATATATACAAAAAGGTGATAGCTTTCAAATTGCAATTCAACAAGTAGCTGTAGAACAAACTTCAAAGGATGCTATGGGTTGCAGTTCCACCATTTCAATTCTTTCCTTCTAACTATTCCAACACCCTAGCAACTGAGAAAAAGAAAATTATTTAAAGATTCAGCATTCATAATCCTCTGTTAAATTCCATCTTGTCTGTTGCTACCTTTTCTTCTAGTTCAATCACTTTCCCAATCTTCAGTGATGTCTAGGCAGTGACCGCCCTAACCTGTTCCAGTTGAAAAGGGGTGTCAACTTTATGAGAAAAGGGGATACATCTAGTTGATGTTCTTGAAGAGGCTATTGCCTCTGGGTTTTGGGACTTAGCTGGTATAGGAGCATTCTGAAGGATTTAAGTTTCTGATGAATAAACTGGAGTGGAACTTTTTTACAGAGTCTCAGATAGGGATCTGGGTATTCTTTAAGGTTTTCTGGACTACTGTTGACTTGGGCCTGTCATATTGTGGTCATTTGGTGTATCTAGATGAAGCTTGCATAGGAGTAACCTCCAGGACAGCCTCTTGACTCTATTTGAATTGTCTTAGCCATTAAAACCTTATTTTGTTGCCTTTCTTTTCCCCCTTTTGGTCAAAAAGGCATTCTGAATCCCTCAATGCCAAGCTCAGGCTCATTCCTGGAATCCATGTGCCACAATACCGGGAAAGCTCATTCATCTTGGGGTTCCTGTCCCATGTCAGGTAGAGGGTGATGAATTTATTTGTAGAGTTAGGCTCAGAGAAAGAAAGTTCACATTTGAGCAACAAAAGAGGTTCTCTGGAGGTGACTGATAGGCATAATTACAGGTGAGCTTAACCTCCTCTAAACACAAGTTTCACCCAAGCAAGCCTCACTATCGAGGGCTTGACTTATAAAGTAAGGGGTACCTAAGTTCACATAGCATATGTCATGTCCATGACTAATTAGGTTTTAATAGGTCACTTCTAGTTGTCCCACAGCTCACTGATGCTCTGTTCAGTTTTTCCTCTTTTTGGTCTTTTTTCTCTGTGCATTTCATTTTGAGTAATTTCTTTTGTTATGTCCTCTAGCTCAGTAATCTTTTCTTCTTCAGTGTCTAACATGCTGTTAATCCCATACAGGATATTTTTCTTCTCAGACATTGTATTTTTCATGTTTAGAATTTGATTTGGATCTCATTTATGTCTTCTAAATCTCTAATGTTAAATATTTCCTCTACCTTCTTGAGCATACAGAATATGGTTATACTATCCATTGTCTATTAATTCTATCATCTTTGTCATATCTGGGTCTTATTTATATTGATTGATTTTCTCTTCAGTAGGGGTTATATTTTCCTGCTTATTTGCATGCTTGGTAAATTTTTATTGGGTGCAAGGCATTGTGCATTTTACCTTATTTGATAATGGACATTTTTGTATTCCTATAAATATTCTTAAACTTTATTCTGGGACACAGTGATGTTACTTGAAAACAGTTTCATATTTTCAAGGCTTGCTTTTAAGTTTTATTAGGCTGCACCAGAGCAAATTTTCTTCTTGGGTTATTTTTGCCTCACTATTGAGGCAATACCCTTTTAAGCACTCTTCCTGATTCCCTGTGTTTTCCACTCTGGCTGGTGATAACATGAACTATTCCCAGCCCTGCATGAACTCCAGAGGTTTTTATTTCTTCTCCTCCTTTTGTGAAAGTCTTTCTCCCATCTCAGATAGTTTCTTCACATGCATGCACTTATTGACACTCAGCTGAAGACTTCTAGGGGACTCATGGAAGATCTCCAGAGCTCTTTGTCTATGCAGCTCTCTCTTCTCCAGTATTCAGCTCTGTGCTTTCGAGCCACCTTGGCTTCCTCAGACACCCAGCTCTGTCTCCTCAACTCAGAGTCTTCACTTGGGTTCCTTATTTCTGTTCTGTAGCTTGTAAACTGTGTCCAGGCCATTTGCTGGGGAAATCTTAGGGCTCACTTCTTTTGTTTCCCTCTCTCAGGTATCACTGCCCTGTGTTGCCTGATGTCTGATGTCTGAGTCAACTTCGTATATTTTGTCTGGGTTATTATTCTTTTTGAAGTTTTCTTCCACTCACTGCATTGTTTCTTTTTCTTCCAAGTTTAATTATTATTTCTGCTTATCTTGGTCTCTGCCCCTCCTATTGGAGTCTTTTCCTCACATGCCAGGTTATCTTTGCCTGTTTGCTCTTACATGAGAGAAGACCCTAAAAATATGATTCACAGGGCTTGCTAAATGCTGGGATTCACATGACCTGGTTGGGTTATTTTATTGGGGAATCCCCAACTCTAGATATCTGGAGATCTTAGCTCATTGCCTGCTCAGGTTCCCCAGAGGAGAATTTGCCATCTCCTGCATTGGTTGTATAATCTTGGCCACCAGTGTACATGGCTCAGAGTGAGGTAAGGGAACGGGGAGGTCTCAGCCTTCAGTATGCAGACTCTCTCTGAATCCTCCCTGTCATGGTGATGAAACCTCACCCCCTTGGTGCCTGGTGTCTCCGAGTCAAGAGTCTCTATGGTTCAGCTTCTCAGAGAGGAAAGCTCTGGTCAGCTAGGGAGGAAGGGCAACAGGTACAGAGGTGAGGGAGGGAATCCTGGGAGGTCTGCCTACTTCTTGCATAGATTTTCAACCAATGTTCCTCTTTGAACATCACCCAAGTCTCTTCTTTCAGATTTAGCTGGTGCTTCCAATTCCCAAGTCTTTTTAGGGTTACACAGCTCTGGAGTCTCCCAAAGCTTCCCCTTTCTTGGGTCTATTAAGGTACTTATCACTCATCCACCTGCTTCCCAGCTTCCAAATGGATTGCTTTAATCTCCACTCTGATTGTCTCTCCCCTTACATTTATCCCTGCATTATCATTTTAGTGAAGTTATTTTAGAGGGGGTAGCAGCAAATTCAGGTGTTCTATCTGCCATATTAAGCCAGAAGTTAGATCTTTTTCCAAAGTGTCTCCATTTTTTTCTTTGATAATTCCCTTCTCTCCATTTTCTATCTAGGTTAGTTGGGTGTTGCCCTTTTAGAGTAATCTTTTATGTCTCCATGTTCTCTTTCATATTTTTAATCTCTTTGTCCTTGTGTTTCACATTCTGGAAGTTTCCCTCAACTCTATTTCCCAGTTCTACTGAAATTTTAATTTCCAAGAACTCATTAGTGTTCTCTTTTGATAGCATCTGTGCTGGTTTGGATGTATTATGTCCCCCAAAGTGACATTTTCTTTGATGCAGTCTTGTGTGGGCAGGAAACGTATTGGTGTTGATTGGGTTGGAGACTTTTGATTGGATGTTTTCATGGAGATGTGATTACTCAGCAGTGGGTGAGATCTTTCATTGGAAGGTTGCCATGGAGGCGTGGTCCCGCCCATTCAGCATGGGCCTTGGTTAGTTTATTGGAGCACTATATAAGCTCAGACAGAAGGAGCGAGCTTGCTACAGCCAAGAAGGACACTTTGAAGAATGCACAGAAGCTGAGAGAGCAGCTGCAGATGAGAGATAGTTTGAAGATGGCCATTGAAAGCAGACTCTTGCTCTAGAGAAGCTAAGGAAAGACAAACACCCCAGGAGCAACTAAGAGTGACATTTTTGAGGAACTGTAGCCTAGAGAGGAACGTCCTGGGAGAAAGCCATTTTGAAACCAAAACTTTGGAGCAGACACCAGCCACATGCCTTCCCAGCTAACAGAGGTTTTCCAGACACCATTGGCCATCCTCCAGTGAAGATACCCGATTGCTTTTGTGTTACCTTGGACATTTTATTGCCTTAAGACTGTAACTGTGTAACCGAAGAAACCCCCTGTATAAAAGCCAATCCATCTGTTGTGTTTTGCATCCTGGCAGCATTAGCAAACTAGAACAGCATCCAATTCTGATTTCATAGGTGCAAACTCCCCTCAACTGTCTCTGAGGATATTAATTAGAGTTTGAAGGTTGTCTCTGTTCCCTGAATTTTCTTTGTTTCCTATGGGCTCAGCTATTCTGTTTGATATTCCTGGTCTTGTCCCCTCAGATGGCTGGCTTTTCTAGGTGTCTAGTGATGCTTGGTCCTACACTCACGTTTAAGAATGAAGGACCATATTAACAGTAGCTAATGCGTTGTGTTTCTTCAGTGGGTTCACTTAAATGGGAGCCCTGTGTGGAGGTGATGCTTGTGCCCCAGTAGACTTAGCTCTAGGGTGCATACCTGGTGTTTGGTGGTCTTGGGACCAGCCCTCAATATTAGACTAACAAAAGTGCCAACACCTACACTAGGAATCTTGGACTTCCTTGATCATTAGGTCAAATGTCTTTGGAGAAGAGACTTCTGGTTTCTTTGTTTGCCTGGAGGTCAATATCTGATTGTCAGTCTCTCCCTGTGTGAAGCAGGAAGGGGCCTAGGGAGGGAGCTGTTTGGTACAGCTCTTTTGTTGACAAACCTTTCATTAAACACCCTGTTTTATGCCCTTCTTCACTTTCTGTCTCTCTGTGCTCTGTAGGGAGGGCAGCCTCTGCTATAGCTCATGTTCCCTGAGTTGGTTCTCTGCTCTGTCCCATCCATCACCTGCCTTTGCTTTCCATCTTCCTGTGTCGATCTTAATATCTTGTTTCTGTATAACACCTTCTCCAACCCCCTTTCCTGTTTGGGGAGATTGTTTCCTTTTGTACTTCTTTATTGGGACTTGGGAGGAAAGAGGAAAATCCATGTGCAAAATCCACCATCTTAAACCAGAAGTCTATTTACCACTGGTTTTATGAGCCTTTACGCTTCTGTGGGGTCTGCAGAAGAAACACATTATTTTTTTTTCTTAAACTAGAGAAACGTCTAAGTAGGAGTTAACTGAGCTTCTAAGTTCCTGAACCAGCTGAGATCGTGTGTCTGTAAGGCACAAACTTTATGTCCATTGGTTTACAGGGGTGATGGAGTCACCTGAAATGGATATGAAGCCAAATTTGTTGCAGCACGGTCCATGATTCCCAAGGATTAAAAAATACCGAGTTATTGTGCTGTGGACCAAATGAACACCCTGACGTGGCATCTCTTTCATCTTGGAATTAAACTGAGTTAGAGGTTGAGTATCCTGCTCCTTGGATGATTCTATCCTGCAAATAACACAATATCCAAGTCCTGTGGTTGCGACCTGTGCGGGAGATGGATCTTTGTAAAACACGTCTGAGATACCTTTGCTCAGAGGCACGTGGCTCCAAAGCAGTCCTCTTGGGCTGCTGTTGTATCGATGCCAGAGAGTCCCCACCAGCGATAATCCACATCCAGGTCCTGGGAGGAAATGGAGGATCTGAGAGAAAATCTCTGTAATAATTGTTGGAGAAAAGCCAGCTATCATGCTGCATATGGAAAGTCTTTTTTTCTGGTCAACTGAGAAAGACTATGGATACTTATTTTGCTTCTCCTGGGTTATTTCTTTGGCTTTCGCGTAATGTGTATGGATATAACTAAGAGTAATTCTTCAGTTCCACCTTCTAATTAAAAACAGTCCTTATTCCCTGAGTATCTTTGGACCTCCGCAGATTCAAAGATGGAGAAGGGTTAAGCATCTCAACCTCTTGGACTTGGTGCTCTTAAATTTCCTGTTTCACAACCAAGGAGATGTAATTTCCAGTGAAAAATATCTGTCAGAGAGAATATTAAACACTTCCACACCTTCAGCTGTTCTCTCTTCAGCTATTTACAGATAGGTCTTAAAAACATTCTATTTAAATACAAATGGCAACTTCCTGTTAAACTCTGGATGTAGAAACCAACAAGAAATATGGCCCCTGGTGGTGAGAGGAAAAAATAGTTTCTGTATACAAAGCCCTAACAAAATAAACAAGCAGAAGCACTTCCTGATAAATAGCGCCAAGCGAACATTCATAACCTTGCCTCTTCTGGAGTCAAAATATTTTTACTAGACCAAGTGCAAAGTATTATTATCATTAATATTAAGTTTATCCTTCTTGGAACTGACCCAGGCCCCAGTTCTATGGGACAGTTTAGTAGGAGCCCAGGGTATGAAGGCTCATTGTGGCAGTCGTTTTGGTTTTAATTCTCTTCATATAAATGTAGCAATGCTGTGGATGGCTGTAAATATCACTATGCTTGTGAAACCCACACCCTACAGCCCTGGGCCCACCGCAGCCACCCCACACAGCCCTCAAAGTGGAAATTCCAGAGCAGTAGAGCAGCCCAACTCTGATCCAGGGGTGGTCCCTGAAGGCAGCAGGAGGCAGGCAGAGGCGAGAGCTACAGTGAAGTGCGGGTTCCCACGGTTGCCCCTCCAGCCACCACCATGGGAAAGCCGGCTCAGGTGCAGGCCTGGGTACCCTTCCATAGGGGGGCTGGATCCGGGGCCTTGTGCTCTCTTTGTTCACAGAAGCAAGATACTAATATCTTAATTGAAAAAGAAACACCCAAACACTTTTAATTGACATGGCACATATGTACAAAAAAGTGCATGCATCCTCTGGACATTCTTTTTTTTCTCCCCCACATCTATTCCAGGACCGGAACTGGAGCTCCGGAAAATAAATGGAGTGGGTTGAGTGTGACTTTGTGCTGATGTATTGCCACTGAGGACACAAGGCAACACATGCCATGGAGCAGCATCCCATCAACGATTCACGTTTCCCAGGGCGAGGTGGAGCCATTGTGATAGGGACGGAGGAGTGAGGAAGGGGATGGGGGGGGAAGTGGCACATATGCACGGATGTCAGGCCCTGAAAGGGAGTCAGCCCTGGTGGGAGGGGCCAAGGTGGGATGTGGGGGGCAGACAGAACGGCAGCCACAGAGTTACATTTGTGGATCTGCTGCCAAGCAATGGGGCAGACAACCAGAGTGGCTCGGACGATGGCCTGTCCATCCACCTAGACCGTGAGCTGGGAAGACACACAGGTGACAGAATCATGCTCCCCCCAACCATGGGAGAATGCAGGACAGAGGAACAAGGCACAGTGGAAGCCCACCACATGGGCTTAGTCATCGGGGCATGACCAGCACTGGCTTGCCTTAGTTATTTAGTATGTGTTTGTTGAGCGAATGAATGAATGAATTCACAGTGTGCCTCCTGTGCTTTGCCTTAGGTGGTTGCTCAGAGCAAGGGACAGCCAGCTGGGCTGATCTGTGAAACGGGGACTGACTTAGGGCCCCAGGAAGCCTGCAGTAACTCTTTCATGTGGGGCACTGAGCTTAGAACATCCTCTAGGAAGATCCACAGCCAAGACCAATTGGCACACTGCCAGCTGCCAATAACAGAGGATCCAATGAATGGTAGCTTAAACAATGAAAATGTTTTGTCACCTCTCTCTTTCTCTCTCTCTCTCTCTCTCTCTCTCTCTCTCACACACACACACACACACACACACACACACACACACACAAGAACTCTGGAGACAGGCAGTCCCCTGCATGTCGTGAGGCCCAGGATCCTTCGTCATTCTGGTTGGCCCCCTCAGTCATCTGTGCCCACCCTCCCATCACAAAATGGCTGCATAGATCTGGTCATCATGTCTCCCAGCAACTGCTCCTCTCCTTTTATCAGGGAGACAACAAGCAAATGCCCCCTCACTGGCCAAAACATGACCACTTGACCTACATGGGAAGCTGAGAAAGGGAGTGTCTGGAAGTTGTTGGAAGCAGCTCACTCAGATCTTTCAGGGTGCACTGCACATACACAGATGCTGTCAGTGATCTGAGGGTGTCCCTGTGATCTGCCTTTGACCCACGTGAAAAGAGGAGCCCATGGTCCAGGACTCTGTGCAATCTCGAGCAGACTGTATCAGGTTTCGACCTCCCCTTTCTTTCAATGATGGGAATGGAAAGCATGAACACTAAGTCCTTCCCAGCTATCAAAAATGAGGCTCCTGCTTTCCTGTTCCACCTGCCTGGAATTCCAGTAGAATTGTGTTAACTCCTTTCAAATATGAAATGCCTGTGAAGGAAATATGACTTTTCAAGGTAGCTTACACTTTGGAGATGGCATTGTTGCTGTGCTGGTTTGGATATATCATGTCCCACAAAACGCCATGTTCTTTGATACCATCTTGTGGGAGCAGACATATTAGTGTTGATTAAATTGGAATTCTTTGATTGAATGTTTCCATGGAGATGTGACTCAATCAAATGTGAGTGAAACGTTTGGTTGGATAATTTCCATAGAGATGTTACCCTGCCCATTCAGGGTGGGTGTTGGTTGGATCACTAGAGTCTTATAAAGGAGTTCACAGACAGAAGAACCTCAGAGTAACTGAGGGTGACATTTTGAAGAGAGCTGCAGCTGACAGACATTTTGAAGATGGGCACTGAAAGCTGACACTTTGGAGAACACAATTTTGAAACACAACCTGGGAGCAAGCAGATGCCAGCCTTGTGCTTTCTGAGCTAACAGAGGTATTCCAGATGCCATCGGCCATCCTTCAGTGAAGGTACCTTTTGTTGATGCCTTAGCTTGGACACTTTATGGCCTTAAGACTATAACTTTGTAACCAAATAAACCCCCTTTATAAAAGTCAATCCATTTCTGGTGTTTTGCAAAAGGGCAGCATTAGCAAACTGGAACACTGAATATTCTGAAAATTTTGTTAGTTGTCTCCCACACACAAAGAAGAACACCACAGTACAAAGATAGGAACTTAAAAAAATAAGTCTGGGTCCCAGTAGGGACACTGAGGGATTGTCTGCACCCCCCTCTGGACTCTGAGCATCCATTAGGAGAACAAGCAAACGGAATCTGCCTTTACCTTAGACCAAGGTCATGATGACACTCAGAGGAGATGCAGTAGATGTCGGAGTTAAAAACCTGGGCTCTGAAGCCTGAATTCAAACTTCTTGGCTGTGTGACCTTGGAAAAGTTACTTAACCTCTCTGTGTCTCAATAGCCTCTTCTGTAAAAAAAGGATAAAATTGGGTCCTTATGAGGAGATGCCAAGTTGATACCTATTAAGTGCTCCAAACGATATGTGGCACAGCAGGCTCTAAGAATGAAGGGAGTCATGTCCTGCCAAGGCTCACCCAACCCTTGGTTTGCAGGATGGCCTTGTCTTCAAGCAAAGGTGGGTGGGCACAGGGCCAGAAAGGCCGGGCCAGGATCTAGAGCTAAAGCAAGGCCAGGGGTCAAAGCCAGGCAGGAAAAACCAACAGCAAAGTGTGTGCAGAGTAAGAATCAGGACCTGCAATGTGCTGGAAATGCCAGCAGCCAGGTGGAGAGTCAGAAGCTGGAGGACAAAACACTGGACCTGCAGGCAGGAATATTGGGCAGTGGCTCGCTGGCCCATCCTACTCAGGGCTCAGACCCACGAGTGGCTGCTGTGTACCCCTCTCTCTGGCTGTCTGCGTTTTCCAGGCTGCTATGACAAATACAACAGGAATTTATTGGCTCCTACTTTCAGAGGCTACAAGTACCAAATCAAGGCATCAGCAAGGCCAAGCTTTCTCCCTGAGGTCTGTGGCATTTGGTGCTGGCTTGGTGCTCCTTGGCTGACATCTCTGCCTCCATCACATGGCCAGCTCTCTCCTTGTGTCTGCTTCTCTAGTTGCTGCCAACTTCCAGCTTTTCCTGCAGCTTTCTCTGTAAGGCCTCCAGCAATATGAATTAAGGCCCATCCTGATTCAGTTGGCAACACCTTCACTAATAATCACATTTGCAAAAGGCCCTATTTACAAATAAGTTCACATCCACGGGAACATGGGTTAAGAGGAAGAACGTGTCTTTTGAGGGTGCATGATTCCATGTACCACTCCGGCCTCAGCGCTTGTGAGGTGCCTCCCAGAGCCCCCCACTGCACACTGGCCGTGCCCTGCAGGGAGCTGTCTGGGGCCCCCAGGCACCCGCTTGCCCCTCTGGGAGCATCTGAAGCTGTTCCCGGGCTCAATTCCCTGCCCTGAGCAAGCAAGAAAGAGAAGACAAATGTGCCTTTGCCAAAAGTGTAAATTTGAGAAGTTGAACAAACAGCATCTAATTTGCAACAAGACACAGAGCCTTGTAGTGGTTACAGTAAGACAAACAGGCCAAGAAAATCCCTAGCAACCTCTTGCAGCCCAAAAGGAAACATAAAAACATGCTTAAATGCCTTCAGAAGCAAATGGCAAAGGACCAAAACAAAACAACACAAAACCACCCCTCGATGCTGGGGTAGTGACCCCAACTGTGGGACCCTGGAGGCAGTGCCTCCCGTGATTCAGTCCTGTGGCTCTGCTTGCTAGTTCTTGACCTTATTTTCATTCTTAAAAACAATCCCTGTATTCACCATCATAACTCCAGTTAAGATGCTTCTATCTTCCCTTCACTTGTCACCGTACAATATCTACTGATTCTGCACCATTCAAAATGAGAAATTCACTCGTTTTCACTAACCTACCTCCCCCAAATCATGATTTTTCATTTTCATATTTGTTTCACTTGCACGTATAAATATATACTTGAACACGTTCTGCTTTTCCAGCAACAGGAGTGCTGAGCTTTCACCAGGTAAGGTTTCCTCCACCTCTCCTTGCCCTCTCCCCCCACCTTCCTAACCCTCCCTCCATCAGCGGGGTTTTCCTTTTACGGCATCAAGGATTTTATAATGTCCTGTTTGACGACTGTAATTAAGTGCCTTCTTCTTTGTTGACAAGTTTTATCTATGTGTGGAAAACAAGTAAGTGATGTTTGCCATTTTATAGCTCTGTAAATGCACTTCTAGTAGCCAAGCAGTTTCCTTCTCTCTGGGGCTGATGACTTTCTCCCTGAACCACACGAAGACTAAGTTTAGTATCAGGATTGAATGGATTCTTTCTCTCAGGTACCATCACTTGCTCAAAACCATGCCATATTTTCAGTTTGTTCATGATTAGTTCACGAACGTCTTAGACAAAATTTCTTTTTTTTTCCCTAAATGTTCTAATTGCCTTTCTTTGTTCTTGTTGACAAAGGACTAATTGCCTTCACTGTAGGGTCCTAATGACCCAGCTTCTCAACCCTGCCCTCTTCGCTGTTGATTTGTCTGTGGGTACAGCTACAAACTTTTTCTAGACTCCCATCTGCACAGCCAGGGCTGGAAGCCTGTGAACTATATTTCCCAGATTCTGTTGCCGTCTACTTGTACTAATGGGAGCCCTTGGAATGAGAAGGTGGGAGGATGGGAGTCAGCATTTTCTCCCTGCTTCCAGTTCTGTCTGCAGCAGGAAGGGCCACCATAGGTGAGTGTAGCTTATAGATATTGGTAGCAGGTGTGACAATGGTGGGGATAGGGGCTGTAGGTTTCCAGGCTCTACAGCAGCAGCCAGAGCTGCTGGCTTCCAGGTCACTGGCAATAGGCCTCTCAAGCTTGGGGTAACCCCACTTTCCATTTTGTTCCTCCAGTCCTACAGGGGAGAAGTGGCCTCTTATAGCCACTGATCTGTGGGTAACATCAACAACCCCTTTTAGGTCCTCTATCCTTTCAATACTTTTTAAACTCAATTCTCTGATTACAAACCCACCTCAGTTTGAGAATATCTAGAGGGGTTTACTGCATTGAATTTTCCATGCCCCCCAAAAAAGTTATGGTGAAGTCCTGATCCCTGGTGCCTGTGAATATAGCCTTGTTTGGAAATAGGATCTTGATGGATGTAATCAAGTTAATAGGAGGTCATATTGCATTAGGGTAGGTCCTAAATCCAATATGACTAGTATGCTTATAAGAAGATGAGAAGAATAGCTGCTCATTAAATTGTTCTTTGAAAGTTATCACCTTTCTGTATATATGTTATGTATCACAATAAAGACATAAGTGAAATGGTAGAACTATAACCCATAGCATTCTTTGGAATTTGCTCTGTACCTACTTATTAAATCACAGTTTGAAAGTTATCACTGTTCTGTATATAAGCTAAATTTCACAATAAAAAATGTATTTAAAAAAGAAGAAGATGAGAAGAGACATAGATACACGAGGAGAACCCCAGATGACAATGGAGGCAAGGAACGCCAAGCATTGCTGCCAAATTCCAGATTCAGGAAGAGGCAAGAAGGGATTCTCCCCTAAAGCTTCATCTGGAGATGGCCCTGCCGACCCCTTGGTTTCAGACTTCCGGCCTTGCTGCTGTGAGCCCCCCAGTGTGTGGTACCTTGTTACAGAAACTCCAGGGAATGAACACAGGGATTTCTGCTTTCCTCACTGGATGCTGTGCCTGGAATCTTTCCTGCCTGGAGACATCCATCTCAGAGTCTCCCGAACTCACACTCAAATCTGGACACCTGGGACTGCTGTGTCACTGTCATCTGGGGACGTCATTGAACTTTTGGGTTACATCTACCATTTCTTGGATCCTATGTCTTCCTTCTTGGTTTTTCTCCATTGTTTTTTGAAGTACTTCCTCAAGAAACTTCTCAAGAAAAAGTTGTAGAATTTCTGAGTTTTTAGTTGTTTGAAAAATATCTTTGTTCATCCTAATACTTTCCAATTGTTTGGAAGGATATGGAATTCTATGAGCAAAATATTTTCTATCAAACCTTAGAAGGCCTTGCACCATCATTTTCTAGAACCCATTTTCTCTGAGAAGAAGTTTGATATTTATTTTTATGCAGACACTCAGTTGTTGTTTTTGATTTTTTGCTTTTCTTTCTCTTTCTTTCTCTGGAAGCTTTTATCATTTTCTTTTTTATTCTGAACATTCCAAAATTTCATCAGACTGAGTCTTAGTGTGGACATTTTATTATTTATCCAGCATAGCACTTGGTAGACTTTTTCTGAAGACTTCTATCCCTTACCTTTGATAAAATATCTTCTACTATATTTTAGATTATTTCCATTCCTCAGAACTCTCTACTTGCTCTGGAACAGTGATAGCCAAATGTTGGCCATCCTAGATTGATTTTCTATGTCTCTTATTTTTTTCTTTTCTGTTTTGTTTCTTTTTCATTTTGGTTCTATAGTCTAAGAAGTGTCTCAACTATATTTTATTGAAATTTTTGTTTAAATCAGATTTTTCGTTTCCAATATTTCTTTGTTATTATCCAATTATTTATTTTTTTATAGCATCTAATTTTTGTCTTGCAGATGCAATAACTTCTCATATCTCTCTGAGGATATCAATTAGAATTTTTCAAAATTATGTTCTGTTCTCTGAGTTATGTCTTTTCCTTATGGGGTTGGTTGGTTGTTTGTCAATCTGCATTTCTCTTTCTCACCACTGGTTTTCCTTTTCTGTCCAGTGATCCCTGGTCCTCCATTCATATTTGAGAAGGAGGAACCAGACTGATTGTTTTGGGTGCCTATTTTCTCCACGATTTGAGTAGGATAGTGGGAAGGGCCCATGAGGACACTTCCTTGGTGGGGGAGGGTAACGGAGCTTTGGTTACATGGAAGGACTTGTGGGCTGGGAGCTGACATTTTGCATGAGCAGTTGGGGGAATGGCTGGTAGACTGGAGCGTCAAGATGTAAATGAAGAAGGACTTATTCTGGACCAGTGGTTCTCCATCCTGGCTGCACCTGGTACTTTTTTTTTAAATTCAGTTTTATTGAGATATATTCACATACCATACAATCATCCATGGTGTACAATCAGCTGTTCACAGTACCATACCATAGTTGTGCATCCATCACCCCAATCTATTTTTGAACATTTTCCTTACACCAGAAAAAGTAAAAATAAGAATAAAAAATAAAAGTTTTATAAAAGAACACCCAAATCATACCCCTCTCCCACCCTATTTTTCATTTAGTTGTTGTCCCCATTTTTCTACTCATCCAGCCATACACTGGATAAAGGGAGTGCAATCCACAAGGTTTTCACAATCACACTGTCACCCCTTGTAAGCTACATTGTTATACAATCATCTTTAAGAGTCAAGGCTACTAGATTGGAGTTTGGTAGTTTCAAGTATTTACTTCTAGCTATTCCAATACATTAAAACCTAAAAAGGGTTATTTATACAGTGCATAAGAATGTCCACCAGAGTGACCTCTCGACTCCATTTAAAATCTCTCAGCCACTGAAACTTTATTTCATTTCATTTCTCATCTCCCTTTTGGTCAAGAAGATGTTCTCAATCCCACGATGCCAGGTCCAGATTCATCCCCAGGAGTCATATCCTGCGTTGCCAGGGAGATTTACACTCCTGGGAGTCGGGTCCCACATAAGGGGGAGGGCAGTGAGTTCACCCGCCAAGGTGGCTTAGCTAGAGAGAGAGGGCCACATTTGAGCAACAAAGAGGCACTCAGGGGGAGACTCGTAGGCACAATTACAAGCAGGTTTAGCCTCTCCTTTGCAGTAACGAACTTCATAAGGGCAAGTTCCGAGATAGAGGGCTCGGCACATCAAACTGCCAGTCCTCAATGTTTGTGAGAACATCAGCAACAATCCTACACCTGGTACACTTTTAAAAACCCTGATGCCCAGGTCATGTGCAGAACCAACTAAATCGGACTGCTAGTATTAAAGTTACTCATAGTTCCAATTTGCAGCCAAAGTTGAGAAGCACTGTTCTAGACTGTATTTCTCAGACTTCGGGTATGCAGCAGAATCCCCTGGTGGGCTTGGTAAAATACGGACTGCTGGGGCTACTTCCCTGGGGTTTCTGATTCAGAAGGTTTGGGGTAGGGCCTGGGAATCTGCATTTCTAATAAGCCCACATCCCAAGCATTACTGATGCTGCTGGTTTGGGAACATTCTGAGGTCTATCAGTTCAGAGCTAATCCACCCACACTGGAAGCCCAGCCCTTCTTGGGCAGTTTGCTTAATTTCTCTAAAAGGGAGCTTTTGAAATTTCTGGCTTGAGGTCACAATTGCGCTGTGCCTGAGGGTAGGGAGGCCAATGGACTAAGCAGCCTTGTAAACAGACTTCCAGTTACTCCTGCCCTTTTCCGCACATCTCTCCCCGTCACTTCCAAGCCCACGGGACCAAGTCTCCACTGCCTCCCTCTGACAACGTCCTGAGGCCCTATTCACACCTGTCCATTTTCTTTCCAGCTTGCAGATTGGTTTGCTCAACTCTTTTGATGGCTCTTGACCCTCTGTGTGGCTTTTGACTGCCACGTCAGTGGGGTCTTGGGAGGGGGGAGCAGGGACCCCAGGGTCAGGGCTCCCTGACCTGATGCCCACTCCCCTCTCCTGCTGACCCCATGGGCTTCTTTCCAGCCTGTAGTCATGGAGGTGGTTCTAGCACATATGTCGCTGGCTAACTTCGGACCGGGCACAGGGGTTTACTCACAAGGGTTAATTCTGTTCTCTAGCAACACCATGAGGTAGGTACTATTTTACCCCCCACTTACAAAGGAGAAGAGTGAGATGCAAACAGGGCCCCATAATTTTTCCCAGGCACACAGCTGGGGCCCACGATTCCCATGCAGGCTGAGACCCCAGCCCAAGCCGCCCAGACCCCTGTGGCACCAGCAACCTGCCCTCTTCTAAGGATGCCCCACCACCCCACAGGAATTGGCCCTGGGAGACGAGCTAGGACTCCACCTGGGCCAAATGGGGACTGCAATTTTGCAACCATGACCCCTTCTCCTCTTAAAAAAAAAAAAAAGTAATACCACCTGGAACCTAGCTTTTGGAAATTAAAGTGAATTGAAGTCATTTTCTTCTGAGAACTTCACAGTCACTCTTGAGAGAAAATTAAAGTGGATTTAAATTAGTTTAGTTTTGAGAATGTCTCAGTAGCTCTTACGCTATTCATAATTGTCTTGAGGGCTCACACAACTTGGTTAGAAATTTCTGGCCCATGCTAAAGAAAGATAATTCTCTGCCCTCCTGCAAGGCCTTCCTTGGACTCCCTGCCAGGAGGGGGCCTAGACGCCAAGCCAAGGGGCAAGAGGCAAGGACGGGCCATCTGCCCCTTCCCCTTTAGACGATGGAGGCTGACTGAATTTCATGCCTGTGTCTTTGGAGAGCCTCAGTGGTGTTTTCATCCCCAGCCCTCAGCCAAGGAAGCAGGCATCTAAACAAACTCACCTGCCTGTGGCTCTCTCCTTAAAGCCAATTTGGAGCCAGAGTCACTGAAGTTTTCACAGCTGAGTTTAGGTGAAGTTGTGGTTTTTAGCCATGTGTTTCCGAGGCCTTGGGTCATGACCAAACTACACATGGAAATAGTAAAATCCAGTGCACCTGCACCTCCCAAGAGCCCAGGGGTTCCGTGGCTCCCCAACCTCAGTTTCCCACCCAGCGCTGGTAGGGCAACACCATGAGCTTCCCAGCTGTGGGCCAAGACATGGCCTTGGGTGCCTCATATCCTCTCTGAGCTCTTAATCCTCTTTCTGAGCTTCATAATCAGCCTACAGAAGAAAACTGACATCCCTCACACACAAATCTGGATGTGAAGAGTGCCAACAGACAGATGGCTTAGAAGAAAATTGTGTGCCCAGTAACGGCCTGTCCACAACTTACTAGGCACCCCCACATACACCAGATCTGCGATGGGGAAGCGTGTCCTCCTGGCTACTCAGACCTGACCCAGGGAGCCTGAGCTGGCAGCCTGCTCCCCTAGAAACACCTCAGCAGGGCCAGTAGACGACGGTGCTTCCACCCCAGAACCTCGGGCAGAAGACTGTGGCACCAAACATGTTCCTCAGATGCCTGGAGGTGTGAGAGGCCGTTACTTACATATTTGCATGCTCTTCACTGAGAGAGAGAAAGAGTGAGCAATGAGTAAAGACAAAGAAAGAGCAGAAACATTTGACATTTAACACAACTCAATAACCAGGGAGGCAAGAGTGGTTACAGAACAGCTTGAGCCAAACAGTCACTCAGGGACAGGAACAGCAATTACTTAAATATTTAAAGCAGACGCCCTCCAAGCAGCTGTGGAGGCAGCTCTTTGTTAATATTTAACACAAGCTGGGCAGCCTAGGAAAACAACTGTTTATGGGAGAGATTTAGCAAACATCCCAGATTGCTCAGAGCTGCGGGAAGACTTGGGGGTGGGTGGGTGGGGGGTGCAAACAGCTGCTCGTGTCTCTAGAACACAGCGCTTTAGGAGAGGGCAGACACCAACACGGCTAGGCCGCAGGGGCAGGGAGGCCCAGGGCTGTCCCCGGGGCCCAGGGAAACTATAAACACGCAGCACAGGCTTGGCTGCCCCATTCCAGAAACGTGGTTTGCAGGAAACCCGGCCCTGCAGCTGGGCCTGGGAGGTGACCCCGGCTGGCTGGCCAGCCCCTCACTTGGGCAGCTGAGCTGTGGAGCCCCCTGTCCTTCTGGCCCTCAAGAGTGGGCCCGGAAGGATCCTTGCAGACTCTCTGTCTGGTGGCCAGGGGCAGGCGCTCGCAAGTGGAGAGGCTCTAACTTGTGGACAGACTCACAAGCCTGCTTGACCGTCCTCCAGCCCACGTGGGACCTTAGGTTCAGCAGGCCAAACTGTCTCCCGGAGATGACAAGCTAGCCTGATTTCAGGGACTGAATCCTTCACAACAGCTTCCACCGTCAGGTGCCAGGCGTGAAGGACACTCCATTTACCTCAGGCTTTATTCCTTGGAGCCTGTTTTCCCAACCATGTGACCCAGGTCACTCTTGGTTTCCGGTTTGGGACCAAGGCATGCCGCCATTTTGAATTCCGATGCTGGCTTCTAAAGCTCCATGACTGGGGCCTTGTGGGGCTCTCGGAAGCATGCTCCCCATTTCATCATCCAGGCCATCGATTGTGGAGTTGCCCAACCTTACACCTGTAGTCCTGGGCACATCCAGGTGTCACTGCCGCGCTGCCCAAACTATGATTGGCCTTGACCCACTGACAACTCTCCAGTTGTTTACACACCTGGCAGCTTAACCCAGCTCCAATTTATTATAAAGTATGAAATGCTAAGCAGAGTACCTCACTATGACAAATTTGTGCAAGATGTGGAGCCCTGCACGTTAATTATTGTTAAAATAAACTTTAGTTTGATAGAGCCAATGTTCAGGTAGATATTCAGCTATGTATTCAGAATATGTATTTTTATATTCTGAGAACAATTGGCCCAAGGCTGTCTAAGATATTGCAAGAAGGGTTCTTAACCTTTCTGTGTTTATAGCATGAAACTTGAAGGAATACTTGAGGAGTTAAAAAAATCAAAGCCACACTAAATCCATCAGCAATTATTTGACCTCCTCAAAACAGGGACCAACAGAGTCTAGAGCACCCATAGTCATTGAGCAGACACTTGGTCATTCTTACCATTGTTATTTTTCAGTTGTCGGGTCTCAGAACTGCTTTTTAGCATTTGGAAAATCTGCCATCGTGATGGGAGGCAAGACCCTGCGTCCTTCTAGGAAATCCTACAAGGGCAGAAACGTGTGCTTCCTGACCCCCGGAAGGGAGACCCCTGGGGCTCAGCAGCCAGGTGTCCCCAGCAGGGCACTGACCATATTCGATGACAGGTGGCGGGGGCAGCGGTCAGCGCCCTGACTGCAGGGAGCAGTGGCGTTCTGGGCTTGGACTGGGGATGGCAAGCCTGGCAGTGCCATAGCAAACTCCCATTTTAACCACAGGAGGCCAGCAACTTTCTTCCTTTTCAGTTGATGGACCCAGTACACTCACCGTCACCCCAGGCTACAAGGTCCAGGATGAGCCTGTGTCCAGCTGAATGTTGTGGAGGGAGAGAAACGTGATAGAGAAAAGGGGCACCACAGACAGGGCGGACCCCAAAGCTTCGACCCGCATTGGTGGGGAGCCTCCCAGTGCCAGGCGGGTTGCAGGCTTAAAATGAAAACCTCGTTTGATTATTGAAAAATAAAGAGAGGGGCACTCCTTCCACTCCTGAGTTTGGCAGTGAGGTTCATCCCACACATGTCTCCCTTCTCCCTCCGATTGTTCATTGTCACCCTGAGAACGTGAGCTGGTGGTAGAGCTGGACGAGGCGCTGACCAGCCAGCAGAGGGTGCTGCATTCCCACCGGGCAGCTCAGAGCGATGGTTTGGGGCCCTGGGGCAATGCTGCTGGACCGTGGCCCTCCTTCCTGCAAGGGTCCTGTCTCCCAGCCACCAGCCTGCACCCTCCTGGGAGAGGCTCCACCGTGTGCTGCCTCTGAGGTGCTGGCTGGACTGGATGGGACGGGGTAACTGGCTGCCCTGCTGCCATTTGCTGGCTCATTTGTTTGTTCCTTCCTCCCTTTGACATGCCAATATGTTTAATGTGCATCCTTTTATTGTACACATATAATGCACAGCATTATTTTGTATTTTTAATTTGCATAAATGATATTATGCTGTTGGTCTTGTTTGATCTCTTATTTCCGCTCAGCAGGGTGAGAAGACTGACACCTGTCCCTGCGTAGCACCTCTAGGTTGCTGCTAACAGAATTCCCAAGCATGCCCCCCCCACACACTTGCCATTGCCCGTCCCCCAGTGATGGATCCTCGCAGTCGCCAGCCCCTCCCCACCGTGAACAACCCTGCCAAAAACATCTGTGCCCAGGACCCCATCCATCTCTATCCTTATCTTCGTATTTATAGCTTCCACCCGTCGCTTTCCACTCGGGTCTCCTTATGACTTCATCTCTGCTTTGTTTTAAATATCATCCTTTAGTCAAGAATGTTTATTATACTTATTTTAGATTCCTGATCTGTCTGAGAATTCTTCATGGATGATTGTCATTCAGTGCGTTGTCATTCTCATTTGAGCAGGGCTGTGTCTCTGGAGCCCTACTTACCTGTGGCCTGTGGGCTCCGATTCTCCCGGGGGCGGGGGTGGGGTGGGAAGGGACAGGGGAGGTGCCGGTGCCCAGGCCCTCATCTGTATGTTTTTGCCCCTTCTGGAGGGGCTTACGTGAGGGAAGGAGCCCCAAGACCACCCCCCTCGTTTGCTCTTGCTCCACCGGAATATTCCTTAAACTCTTAGATGTAAGTGGCCCGGGAGGAGTGGGTCTCTCAGGTGGCCCAGCAGCCATTGGGAAGCAGTGGGGAAGAGGTGAGGAGGGGCTGTCCACAGAAGGCTGATCTGTCTGGACTCAGCATACCTGGAGCCCATCCTGATGGAATCACCCCAACATAAGGCAGCCAGGTTGGGGTGCTGGTCTCACTCTCGGAGGCAACGGGACAGACAAGACAAACAAGGATCCCCCAAGACAGCTGGGGGCAAGGTAGGAAGAGAACTTCTGGGCTCTCTCACCACTCCCTCGCCCCCACCACCTACAGCTCCTGATAGCCTCTCTGGTCTCCCTGATAGTTCCTCAGGGCCATACTTCCCTCTCTCCCACAGTGTCCCCACGTTGATGCGGGGTGGGGAGGGAGGGGGTAGGGGGAGCAGGCCCTGCTTGTTCTCGGTCTTGTCTGGACCCAGAGGCCTTGGTCCTTCCCTGTTGCCTCCACCAGGCTTTGGTGTGATTCCAAACCCAGAGTGAATGCACGTAAATGTTGGTTGAATGAATAAGTAAATGAATGAATGAATGAATGAATGAATGAATGAACTCCCTAATGAGTGGAAGGTCCTCCCTGCATTCCCCCATTCCTGATGCTACCCTCTCTAGAATTTAGTCATCCCTGGAAACACGCTTCCACCACCAGTCCTGACTTACCTTATCATATAAAGAATGGTTGGACCTGGGTAAAGTCACTTAATGTGAATCCACTTAAAGTGTTGACCAAATTTCACCCTGAGTAGTGAAAAAAATGTCTTGCTTGGAACCTTATTTAAAGATGAAGCAAAAGTATGAAAATGTATAAAAATGTATAAGTAAAACATTTATTTTGTCCTTTTTTAAAAAAAAATACTTTACATGAAACTGTGAGCTAAATCTTAGGATGAAAAATGAAAGAATCTGTTGTAGTTAGTTTTTTGTATACATAATTTTATATGTGCACACAATATTAATAGCAAATATTTAATACCATGTGCCAGGCACTGTTCTATAAATAATGTAGCTATAGATCTATAGATTATATGTGTGTGTGTGATGCATATTAGCGATCATATGAGCTCGAGCCCATTCTTGTTCCCATTTAACAGATGAGGAAACTGAGGCACGGAGAGGTGACTGTCATGTCCTTGGCTTCGTGTTTAACTTCTGCACTCTCAGAGGAGGGTCTGTCTCACAAAGCCCCAAGGAACTCTTTTGAATTCTGCGTCTGTGAAACTGTTCTGTTTGGAAGTACTTATTAGGTCATCCATCATTTTTGTCAATTTTCTCCTCTTCCGATGCTAGCTGGCCTTCATTTCAGATGGTTTTGAGCATGAGCCTGGGAGCTCTATGGATGAGAGGGAGGGATTTGTCCTGATTTTGCGTTGCCTTTTTCAATGCATGATATTCAATAATGGTCTAGACAAACCACCCCTGTGCTTGTTTGGATCTATTATGCCCCCCAGAAAAGCCATGTTCTTTAATGTGATTTTGTAGGGGAAGATTTATTAGTCTTTTGATTAAGGTGGAAACTTTTGATTGAGTGTTTCCATGGAGATGTGACTCACCTCAGTGTGGGTGATACTTTTGATTTGATTATTTCCATGGAGGTGTAGTCCCTCCCATTCAGGGTGCACCTTGATTAGTTTACTGGAGTATTTAAGAGAGAAGCTAAGAGCCAACACAGACCCAGATGCTGGCTGACACTGAGATTCTTGGAGATGCGGACAGAAAGATGTTTGGAGATGCTAAGCTAAGAGATGAACCCTGGAGTTTGCCCCAGAGAAGCTAAGAGAGGACCCCCAGAAGCTTAGAGAGAAATGCCCTGGGAGAAAGAAGCAAGGATTCAAAGGAGCTGAGAGAGAAGAGCTAAGACAAAAGCCCAGAGACATTTTGGAGAAAGTCATTTTAAAACACAACCCAGGAGCAAAGGACCAGCAGACACCAGCCACGTGCCTTCCCAGCTGACAGAGGTATTCCGGATGCCATCGGCCTTTCTTCAGTGAAGGTGTCCTCTTGTTGATGCCTTAGTTTGGACACTCTAGGCCCTGGGTGTGCAAACATAAACAAAACAGACCCAAACCCTTGTTTTCATGGGATGGACCTTCTGTTACCTACTAATGGAGTCGCAGACATAAACAAGATGATTAAATAAAATACAGTGAGAAATGCAGGATAAGGAGGAAAATGAAGCAGGAAAAGAGGTTATTAAGTATCCATTGGGAGAGTCTTCATTTAGGTTGACCAGGAAGAGCGTCTGCAAGATGGCGAGATTTGGGTAAATGCTGGAGGAGTGAGGAAGTGGATGATGGGAGGGAAAAAGCAAGCGGCCCCGAGGCGGGAATGGGTGGGAGAAGAGCTGGGAGGCCACCACGGCTGGGAAGATGAAGTCATAGGGATGGCAAGGATCTGGTCAAGGAGGACAGTTATAGGGTGTCTGACTCTTGCTCTGCATGAGGTGGGAAGCTGTGGGGGCTTCGACAACCCAGGGACACACCTGACCTCCGGGTTAGAGGGTCACTCCTTCAGGTGTAGATCAAAGGGGCAAGTTGACCAAAGGGGCAGAAAGAAGAGGTAGAGGCTGTTTGCAATAATCCAGGCAACATGTAGTGAGGACGGGGACAGGATAGTAGCCAATGTGGTGGTGGCAGTGGTAGGGCCCCCGGCCAGTATGTTTCAGGGGTAGACGAGCAGGGTACGAAAGAACGAGGCATTGGGGATGTGGAGCTGCCATTTTCTGGGATGGGGCAGCATGGGAGGAGCAGGGCACTGAGGAGGGCCTGTTCAGACACGGTGCGAGTGGCTTTCAGACACTGTGCTGGAGATCGGAGTGGCCCAGGGTATGCAGGAGGCCTGTGTTCGGGGAAAAGCCAGCAGGAGGCAGCCTTTGGGGAGTCGTTAGTCACAGCTGACATTTACGGCCAGGAGACCAGATGGCATGACAGAGGGAGGAAGGGCTGGCTGAAAAGCGGGGAGGCTCGGGACTGGGGTCTGGAATCCCAGTGGGGAGGTGAGGGGAGACCAGGACTGGAGCCCCAGAAGGAGAGTCAGGTGAGGGCAAGGAAAAAGTGCTTGTAGGGGGCCAGGGAGAGAAGGACGGGCTGAACCCATTGCCTGGGGTTAGCAACGTGGAGGACAGTGACGACCTGGCCGAGAGCCGTGTTGGTGGAATGGGGGGAGTGACAGCTGACTGGCTTCTGGAGGGGAAAGGGGGAGAGGAATCGGAGACAATGAATTCAGACAATTCATTCGAGGAATTTTCTGGAAAGGGAAAGAGAGAAATGGGGCAGTCACTGGAGGGGGAAGGGAGGCAAAGGAGGATTTTTTTGTTTGTTTGATGCTTGTTTAAGAAATGAAAAAGAGTTACAGCCACATGTTTATAGCTGATGGTAATCTTGAGGAGGATGATGTTAAACATCTGTGAGTGTCACTCTTGAGTAGGCAAGAAGGGGCACTGGTCTCAGTTGGGAAGGTGCACAGCCACCCCAGACACAGAAGAGGCAGAACCTCTGGGCCCCAGTCCCAGCAGGACTGTGGGAAACTCTTCTGACAGTTTCTGTTTTCCCAGGGAAATGAGAAACAGGGTCACTGGCTCAGGATGAGTGCAAGGCAGGAGGCCACACATCCCTCATCCCCAAACTTGCTGCTCATTGGTGCAGGTCACTGTGTCCACCACATTGCCTTTCTGCGAGACTGTGCCCCAAGTGGACACTGGTGAGATGTGGTGGATGGGGACCTGGCGGGGGTTCTTGGTGACCTGGGGAAGGAGTGGCCCGGGATCCACTGCCTCCCGAGCACAGGGCAGGAGGGGTCTCGCACACATTCTCTCCCTGGGGAGGCCTGGCAAGCTCGGGCTATTCCAGAGTCAAGAGGGGCTATTTGGTAACAGAATCCCAGAGCCCAAGATGGCAGTTGGGGGTAGAAGAAAGACCTTCAGTCAGTCCATGATGCCTCCAGAGCTCGCCGTTTAGCTGGGGCCAATGGCTGAGCTCCCAGAACCTCACTTTCCCTGTCCTTATCTTCCTCACAGGGATGTGGTGAGGAATCCAGTGAGAGAAGGTGAGTGAAGTAAGTGCCCATCAATTCTTGTACTTCTGAAATAAATCATTTTTTCCAACTCCCTTACCTAAGAAAGGTTCAATGATTTACCAAGGCCAGGGACCAGAAGGTCGAGAGCCAGAGCCTGGGTCTTTAAATTCTCATCCAGCTCTATGTCCATCCCAAGAGGGCCTCTCCAGCAGCCATCCTCTAACTGGGTCTTCAGGACGCCACATCTCTCCTGTGCCCAGCCAAGGTCCAAGGGCAGGTGCCCATGATGAGGTGTCTCCTACAAGGAGGCAGCCCCCCAGTGTCTGGCAGGGGACAGGAGAGGCAATGACCACCCAGTCTGGAGTAACAAGCTCAGGCAGAAGGAGCAGAGGTCCTGTCACACGTCTCCGTGGCCCTGAACCCCGTAGCCAGCGTCCCTGCAAGACAAAGGGCTCAGAGCGCAGGTTGGTGCCCAGGGCCCCCCTGGCAAGCCAGCAGCTCCAATCTCTGAATCCCAGTAGCCTTCTCTCCTGCTGTAATTTCCAGCTCCTGGGAGAAACTGGAATCATGTTTTGTTCTTAGAAGGTGCTACCTGCTGATGCTTGTCTTATTAATAAAAGCTGCAGAGCTGAAAGGGCTGGTGTCAGGATAAAATCTAGAAGCTTGCTTTCTCAGAGGCCATTTGTCACCCCTGGGAACACCCTAATGGGGGAGTCATTGTCACCCCATCCTGGAGTCATCTCCTGGGCTTCCCTTTCTTGCTGACCCTACCTGCATCTCCAATTAGCTCCAAAGCCTGGCTATGCACATCTGAAGATGGGCACCCCTTCTAATGTAACCCTGATTCCCAGGGTAGGTGAGCTAACTACCAGGAGACAGGCTTCCAAGGGGGCTGTGCCTTGATGCCATTTAAATGAGTGAGGGCACATCCCATTTTTTCTTTCTTGCCAGTTAGTGTGTTCTTTGCACTGGCATGATTGTTTTCTCTAATCTTGGCTTCAGCTTTAGTGGATCGCTTCAGTTCCTACTTAAACTGTAAGAAGAAACTCAAATGCAAAACACAAACGAGGGATGTGGCTAAAGATGAGAGACAAAAAGAAAAATTAGTTTCCTTTTTTTTAGTCAGTGCAAACATTTTTGGAATTTAATTTTCCTGTGGAAAAAGAAATGACGGGCAGACAGAGAGACTGCATCCTGTGTTTGAGCCCAGGGGCCTCTGGTTTCTTTATTTGTAAACCTAACACGGGGAGCTATGACTCCACAAACCCTCACTTCCCTGTGAGCAAAATGGGAACCCCAAAATGCATCCTCTCTATCTCCTTCCAGCCCTCTCCTCTCTTCTTCACTTTCTCTCTCTTTTCCTCCCTTTCATCTTCTAGGTGGCGGATGGACAAATAAGATGGATGGACAAATTATCTTATAGGAAACACTGCACTATCGGACAATGAGAGTCCATAAGGAAGCCTCTGCCACTGAATTACAAAGTACGCTTCAGCCGACATATTCCGAAAGTGGTACAGACAGGTGGGAATCACAGTCCACTATGAGAAAGCAGAGAAACAAAAGAAACGAAGAAAGCCATTGTGAAAAATGGACAAGCAGACTGCAATTTAAATTCATTATGTTCAGTTCCTGGGGCATGTTGTACATACTCGAGAGATATACAAATTAAATCACCATTTCAAAGTCATTCGGCGCAACCCAAGGATGGCCAACCCATAGGCCGAGGGGCCATCTGCCCCTGTACCCTCTGCTCTTTGCCAGCAGCTTGCCCCACCGAAGGCGCCGAGAAGCCTGGGTTGGGGCGAAGGTGTCTGTGCTGGCTGATGTCCCGGGTCGACTTGGCCAGGTTCCGGTGTCCAGTTGTTTGGTCAAACACTGGCCTCGATCTTGCTCTGGGGGAATTTTGTAGATGAGATTGGCATCTACAGTCTGTTGACTTTAAGTAAAGGGGATTGCCTTCCATAATGTGGGTGGGTCTTGTCCTACCAGTGGGAGGTCTTAAAAAGCAAAAATCGGAAAGTTCCAGACTCAGAAGGAATTCTGCCTCAAGACTATACCCTTCCCTCCTCCCTGCACTCCCCTACAGATTCAGACAAATGATGTCAACATTATACTTTCCAGAATTTCCAGCCTCCACCGTGCCCTATGGAATTCAGACTTGCCCGTCCTCACAATCGTGTGAGCCAGTTCCTCATAATAATTCTCTTTTTATTGGACGTGCACACACATACCTATACATACACCTACATATATTCAGTTGGCTCTGTTTCTCTGGAGATCCCTGACTAACACAGCACCCAACCGTTCTCACTAGGTGGGTCGGGGGTAATAGTTCACTCAGTCAGCACCTCGATACAGATCATTAGATTTTCCTTCATGGAAACTGTGAACACCCAGAGGTCCAGCCACAGGTTATTGGTTAAATAAACTATAATATTTCCATAAAATGGTGAGCCACACAGCTATTCCAAGTGCAGACCAGCATGGGAAACCATTAATAATATACTTAGTAAGAACGTCAGCTCGAAAACTTGTCTTGGGTGATAGAAGTCAGAATAGAGGGTCCCTCTGGGTGGGTATGGGAGGAGGTGGCATTGACTGCAAAGGGGCATGAGGGAACCCCTGGCTGCTGGGAGTGTTCTCTGTCTCGCTCTGGGTGGTGGGTACATGGGAGTCTACACTTAGAAAACTGTGCTGCTGTATGCTTGGGATTCGAGCACTGCACTGTGTGAACCTGGTAAAACAAGGTAGGAAACTAAAGTAGTCTATAAAACTGGATGTGGAGTATGCAAATGTCTCTAAAATTTAACATGGCAGATTGCATTTTTGCAGAATAGCCCTAGCAATGTTTCTGGTCCCATGTACCCTTCAAGAACTTGGCCATGCCCCCTCCACAGGTGGGATCTATTTCCCCTCCCCTTGAACCTGGGCAGGACTTTGCAACTGCTTCACAAACACTATGTGGCGGAAGTGGTGACATGTCACATCCAAGGCTAGTCTAACCCTCCCCATCTCGTGAGAACTCACCCTTGGAACCCAGACACCCCGTGTAAGTCCGTGACAGCTGCCAACAGTCAGCACCGACTGCCAGACATGCGACAGCACAAGCCATCCGGCGTTTTCCAACCCCAGCCTTCAAGTCTTCCAGCTGAGACCACAGACACCTCAGAGCAGAGGCGAACCATCCCCACTGCACCCTGTCCAAATTCCTTCCCTGTCCCACAGAACCCTGAGCCCATTAAATGATTGTTCTCTGCCACTAAGTCTGGGGGATCATTTATCACACAGCAACATAACTGGAAATGTTTTGTGTGTGTGTGTGTGCATGTGTGTAACCAGAGGAAATTAGATAAAATATTAAAAATAAGAATTACTGAATATCTGCATAGAGGGATTGGAGCTGCTATTTGTTTATTATTGTTTTCCCATATATTCTAATGTTTGTTCACTAAACTGGCATTGCTCATCTTACAAAAATAAAACTTAAAAGATACAAATGAATTTCTCAAACAGAAAAAACAGGACTGGAGCACCTAGAGCAGCGAGCTGGGCCTGGCCAGTGGGTGCTGACCCTCCTGGGGCTGGGGGCAAGCCCACGGAAGAGCTGAGAAGGGCAGGATGAGTCCCCAGCAGAGGAGATGCCGCTACCGCCTCCGCTTCCCGCAGGAGTGGCTTCTGCACCTGCGTTTTTTGGACGGTCATCAGCCTTTAGAAGTTTGTGGGTTTGTGGGTGCACGTGTGTGTGTGGGGAGGAGGGGGCTCCTGCTGGCCTGATGCATTCCTGGCAAAACTTCTTCTCTTCAAACTCCTTCCAAAAATCAAGTTAATTAAGGGGCCTAGCCTCAAATGCTGCAGGAACAATATTAAAATATTCCTATAAACACCCACATTTTGGCTTTCAGGAATGCAAATTGCCAGATGATGAGACAAACAAATGGCAACACAAAATAGCTTGGCCACAAAATAACAGCAGACAAGGCCGGGCAGGGCCTGCCTTGTAGAATCTGGAGAAACGAGTGTTGGGGAGGTGTTTGGGGAGCGGTAGGGGAGCCTCACCATTTTTTCCTAAATCAAGTCCGTGTATGTACCATTTTCCCCCTTTCCCTACCTCCTACTTCTAAACCCACCCTGCCCTCCCATAGCATCCCACTGTCTTCGGCCACTTCTTAAAGTCTTATTAAATGAGAAGCCCTCTTTGTTTACAATTCACACCTAAATGCAAATAGGGGACGTTAAGCCTTTCTCTTCTCTCCATCCTTCCTTCTCCCTCATTATTTCCAAAGAGGCTGAACCATCAAGTTGGGTTCAGGTTCTTGATCTGAACTGTTGCACCTTGGATCATCCGTCATCTGTCAGTGTCCACCACCTGGGCCTTCAGAGTAGATTGCAGAAAATGCTAAGGGGGAAATGCAGTGTGGGCTCAAGGAGAAGCTTTGTTGGCATTTCCGGGGCGCGGGCACAACCGGGCCAGCCACCAGGAGAACCGTTTACAGCAGACTCTACAGGCCCAGCGGAGAGGCCGAGGATGAGGACTGAATAAGGGGGAAGGAGCTGTGGCAGAGGGTGCTGGGAGCAACCCCCACCATGCACAGGGGTCTCACCTATGAAGGGCAGCAGGTCCTGGGGGCCAGAGGGGGAGGCAGGGTCCTGCAGAAGACCTCTCCCCCGTCTCTTCTTGCTCCCCCACCCCACCCCCAGCCTCCTGGAGCTGGGGAGACAGATGTGGTTGCACTCTGTGGCCACAGGGAAGAGGGGGTGTGGATCTGGGGTTTCCAATCTGTCCAGCTGGCCTCGGCCACATGCCGCCTGCTTGTCCCCCATGGGAGTCAGTCTTCCCTGTCAGTGCAGGCCACTTTGCCCTCTCCCCCCACCAGCCAGTGCCCAGGGCATGGCCCATGGTGAACTGCATTACCAGAAAAGACCCTGGCCTTTGAGCCACTCGGAAAGATACTTGCTACTTCTGGAGGATGTCTGGAAGTCAGGCCCCAGCTTCCCCAGCAGATGGAGGAGATCATGGCCTCCGGTCCTCAGCCCTGCAACCATCCAGGGCAGGGAAAAGTGGAAGGGGGAAGACAGCCCCCAGACTGCAGCCTCACACCCAACCCCACAGCTGTTGCATTGGTACCCTTGGCAGAACCTGGGGTCCTCTCCCCAAGCCAGCAAAGATCAGCCAGTCCAGTTCAAGGGGGTTCCGGAAGCACCATGGGCAAGAGTGCAGGGAGCAGGGGCTGCCCGGTGCACTTGGGGCCAGAGGACAGGTCAGGAGTGACCGGAAGCCCACTCCCGGGACCTGGCAGAGGGAGGAGAAGGGCACGTCCTGGAGAGGGTGGAGAGTGATGCGCTGAGTGGGGACTCCCGGGAACCGGCCGGGCAGGATGGACCGGTCCTTCTCGCCCCTGCTGCAGATGTCCTGGGAGCAGCTTCCTGGCTTGGCCCTGGCCGTTATCTCTTCTTGGTGTTTGCCCTGCCTCCTGACTTCCTCGCATCCTGTCTTGCCCAGCCGTTGTTCCTCTGCCCTGGATGCATTTATCAAACCAAGCGTCATGTTCCCAGCAGCTAACAATTATTGAGCGCTTGCTGTGTACCAGCTCTTTTCCTAACTGTTTACACTCTTCTCATGAATCCATGATGCAAATGCTGTGAGTCTCATTTTCTGGGTGGGGAGGCTGAGGCACTGGGAAGGTAGGTGACTCAGCTAGCCAATGACAGGGCTGGGATTTGGAGCCAGTCATCTGGCCCTGGAGCACACGCACGAACCAAGACACCACAGTGCCTAGAGCTTAGAGTTTGACCTTTCTTCTTTTGCTCAATAAAACTCTAGAGGTACAGCAAGCTCTCTTTCTATCGGCAGGTGGGCCTGGGTGGGCTTTTCCCCTGGAGACTCGGCAGCTGAGCCAGCAGCTCCATTCAACATAACTGAGCATGTGGCAAGGGCCTGGGGCCCCGAAAGATGTTCAGCCCTTGAAAAAGTCCATGGGGCTGCTTTAGAAGGATTTCCCAGCTTGAAACCAAAGGATTTCTGATGAAGCTCTCCATCAATAAGAAAACATCACTGCCCAGGAGTGCCACTGTCCACTCCCCGAGCAGCCAGGGTTGGATCCATTGTTTGTCCTTGCCATCATGTGTGAAACAGAAAATTCTCCATTTCCATTTTAATAACAAAGACTGACCGTCCGTTGCCCTCCTGCCCCCTCCCCAGCCAGCCCGGGTCCATGTAACCTTGGCCTGTGGCCGAGGCGAGTCTGTGTTGTCCGACGTGTCTCTGCCACTGTAGCCAGAGGGCTCATCCCCGGCGTCACGGAACCTCCAGCCCACTGAGACCGTCTGCACAGCCAGTTTCAAGTCACGGAGTGTGTGGGTGGAAAAGCGTCTGAAGGAAAAGCCAGTCTCCAAATAACAATAATGGAAAAAATGTTAAAGAGACGAGCACGAACATGGGATCGCAGCAAGCCTCGTTCATTAAAATAAAAAGTAAGGAAAATTGGCATGGAAGTAAGGAAAATTACAGGGTATTTCATGCAAGGAATATAAGGGACATCCTTGGAAATTTCTGGAGCCATAAAAAGTTTACTGTTCCTCTCAAAAAAAAAAAATCTTGCTACTGCTCACCTGTCCCCCACCCCTCAAAAAAAAAAAAAAAGCAGCTATTTATGTGTATAAAATATTCCCTGTTTAGAGCAACTTGAGAGAACAAACACTGCTGTTAGAATCTCCCCTAGCACTGAAGAATTTGGCACTTGGTCAGGATCTGAGGTTTGGGTATTTGCTTGCAGTCATTAATTGCTGTATAAAGCCTTTGAAACAAGCCCTGAATCTGGGAGTCTCAGCTATAAAAGCCCATTTAGAACCAGTGGGAAGCTGGTCTTTAAGTTCTCGTTTACAGAGACTCCAGTCTCCAAGCAGGAACTCCCAATTACACATTTACTGGATAAAGGTAAGGGGCTACCTGCAGTGGAGGGGAGGAGGTGGAGGTGGCAGTAATTATGCATGAAAATCCCTCTTTGAACCTACCATTGTCCAACTCCCGAATTCAGCCCTAGAGCTGCCACCTTCGTGAGTGCGGGGGAGACCGCAGAGAACCGTGGGATTGAGAAGGACAGAAAGTTTTCTTGCTCCCTTCCCCCAAACTCAGAATGCTTTGACCCAATCCCATATTTAAAAAATTAAATAAATGCCCAAAGACAGCTGCCTTGGCACATGCTGGGGGAATTACTTAAAAAGTGAACACCAAAAATAAACCCAGACACAAACCTGTTATGCTGCAGAAGATGCTACTTACATGTCCTGTGCAGCAGGGACTGCGAGATGATGGGGTTTCTGAGACAATATATTCCAGCTGGGCTGCTCGGCACAGGATGCAGTCAAAGTAATGTTGCAAAAGCAACACCCTCCTGGGCCTGTTGTGACAGTGGCTTAGGTCACTGAAACGGAATTAACAGTGGAAACGACCATGCCAGCCGAGCGTGAGCCTGTCTCACTTGTTGCCTCTTCTCCATAGGATCTTGAGAGTCGTCTCTGCTTCTTTCCTTACCACTTCATTTATTACTGAGTCCTTGAGCTTCCAGGATCTGGCACCCCCTCGGATCAGAACCCAACCCTTGTGATTAGCGCTGTAGTAGACAGGGCCTGGCAGGCTTAAATATGAAGTTACTCCCATTAGCAGGGGAACCAACACTGATGATCTGGGGATTTTTTAACCCATATGGATGCTAAAAGTCTACTGGTCCTTTGCTTCCAGTTCTGGTTTCAAAATGGCTTTCTCCAAAATGTCTCTGGGCTTTTGTCTCTCTTAGCTTCTCTCTCTCAGCTCCTGTTCATCCTTGCTTGTTCTCCCAGGATGTTTCTCTCTAAGTGTCTGGGGGTCCTCTCTTAGTCTCTCCAGGGCAAACTCTGGGCTTCATCTCTTGGCTCAGCATCTCCAAACATCTTTCTGTCTGCATCTCCAAGCATCTAGATCTGCGTCAGCCCTTGAGTTCTTTTAAGGACTCCAGTGAACTAATCAAGACCCACCCTGAATGGGCGGGATCACGTATCGATGGAAATAATCTAATCAAAAAGTTCTCACCCACAGTTGAATGGGTCACATCTCCATGGAAACAACCTAATCGAAAGATCCCACCCATAATAAGTGCTCCCACAAGACTGCATTAAAGAACATGGCTTTTGCAGGGGACGTAATAGATTCAAACCAGCACAATGCCATTTCAAAGCTAACAAATGGCAAAGATGCAAAGGTAAATGTTTTTGGTATAGATGGTGATACACAGTGTTAGTAAGATATAGAGAAACACGCTCCCTTGTCCACACATAAGAGCAAAGAGTGCATCTTGGCCATATTTTCAAGAGCTCTAAACATGTGCAAAACAGTTTCTACTTCCAACAATGCTGGACTACCTTATTTCAGACCAACCTTTCCATCAAGAACTAGAAAAGTTATTCTAAAATATATAAAACATGCCTGGAAGGCATTGGTAGGACTTCAAGGCAGGGAGGACATGAAAGGTCAAGATCCTGGAGAGGAGGAAGCATAGGAGGGTGACCCTGAGATTTGTTGCCACTTTCTCTCAAGGCACCTGCCAATCACAAGCTTTCTGTTGGGAAGCTGAGGAACAAGCAGCTTGGGCAGAGCTATTGGTGGTCTCACGGGGCAGAGGAACAAAAAAATGGAGTAGGTGCTATGCCGAGGAGAAATCTGCAATTTCAGTTTGGAGCGCTGAAGCGCTACCTAGGGTGACCAACCATCCTAATTTGTCTAGGACTGTGCTGGTTTGAATTTGTTGTGTATCCCAGAAAAGCCTATGTTGTTTTAATCCAGTCTTCTTGGGGCAGACCTATTGTGGGTGGGACCTTTTGATTAGGTTGTTTCCATGGAAATGTGACCCCGCCCATTCAAGGTGGGTCTTAATTCCCTTGCTGGGGGTCCTCTATGAGAGGGTAAAAGGCAGAGACATTTGGGAGATGGCTGAGAGAAGCTAAGATATGTAATCCAGGGTTTGCACCGAGGAGAAGATAAGAGAGGAGCCCAGATGAGACAGAAGCCCAGAGACATTTTGAAGAAAGCCACGGAAACCAGAAGCTAAACCTGGGAGAGAAGGATGAGCAGAGCTGGCTATGTGCCTTCCCATGTGACAGAGGAACCCTAGATGCCATTGTCCTTTCTTCAGAGAAGGTATCGTTCTATTGATGCCTTAATTGGGACATTTTCATGGCCTTAGAACTGTAACTTTGGGAACTAATAAACCCCCATTGTAAAAGCCAATCCATTTCTTGTACATTGTATTCCAGCAGCTTTTGCAAATCGAAACAGATTTTGGTACCAGAGAAGTGGGGTGCTGCAATTTTCAAATATCAAAAATGCTGGAACCACTTTATAAATGGATTAGGGGAATATTCTGGAAGAATCGTGATACGCTTGATAGAAAAGGCCCAGGTTTCTTTGAAGAGACTGTAGGTAGAAATATGGATGCTAAAAGTACTTGCAATGGGGATGCTCCAGCCCAACTCAACCCCAAGACCAAAGAACACGCCAGGCAAAAAGTTCCCCATGAATTTTAATAGGGACTTACAGGAGGATCTTTCCCAATGGTGGCCAGTTGGGAAAGGAAGTCAGCAGAGCCTCACTGTATTTGGTTACAAAGAAGCATCAGCTGAGTCTCGTGAAAGTTGATTACCAACAGTGATTAGCTCAGTGACCTTCGATGTCTGTGCTCTGGTCACACAGGCCACTGTGAGCTCAAGGCTCTACCCTTTCCCCCAAGGGAGGGGGTGGGTTCCAACCCCTGGGCTGCCACAGAGGCCTTAGACAGAAATGATGAATGTGTCATTGCCGCCTGGAAGGAAGGCAATCCTTGTTTTAAAGTGGCAGAGGATTTGGCAAAATTGAGTCCTGATGTCAGATGAAAGGCAGAATTTGAAAGCAATGAGCTAGGATACTTAGCTGAAGAGATTTCCAAATTAAATGTTTTGTTTGTTTGTTGTTTCTCTCTTTCTTTTATCTTTTTCTTTTGCCTTTCTATCTTCTTTGACTCTTCCTTCTCTTTGTGGAAGAAATGTAGATGTCCTTATATAGATAGTGGTGAGGGTGAACACATAAATATGTGACTATACAGGGAACCATCGATTGTTTACTTAGGATGGAATGTATGGTGTGTGAACAAAACCGTCTTAAAAAAAATGGGCTGATGATGAAAACTTGAGGGCAATATACTGAGTGAAATAAGTCAGATACATAAGGACAAATATTGCAGGGTCTCACTGATAGGAACTAATTATAATATGTAAACTCATAGACACAAAATACAAGTTACTGAGATACAGAACGAGGCTAAAAAGTGGGGACTGGTTGCTTAGTATGAACAGAACATTCAACTAGGATGAACTTAAATATTTGGAATGAACAGAGGTGAGGGTAGCACGTTGTGAAAATTACTTACAGTGCTGAATGGTGTGTGAATGTGGTGGAAAAGGGAAGCTCAGAGTCATGTATGTCACCAGAAGGAAAGCTGGAGGTTGAAAGATGGGAATGTATAAAACAGTAAACCTTGTGGTGGGCAATGTCCATGATTAAATGTACAAATATTAGAAATCACTTTCGTGAACCAGAACAAATGTATGACACTACAACCAGAAGTTATTAATAGAGTGGTATATAGGAAAAAAATATATACCTATTGCAGACTATATACTGCAGTTAGTAGTATTTCAACTACTACTACAGCAACAAATATACTACACCAATAATACGAGTCAACAATGGAGGGGTGTTGGTTAAGGATATGGGAGGATGTGAGTTTCCTTTCCATTATTGTTTTGCTTCTTTGTCTTTATTTCTTTTCTGGAGTAATGAAAATGTTCTAAAAATTGAAAAAAAATTAATTGTGATGATGGATGCACAGCTGTTATGATGGTACTGGGGCAATTGATTGTACACTTTGGATCTCTGGATAATTATATGGTATGTGAACAATCACAAGAAAAAAAAAACTTATACCAAAAAAAAAAATCATGTAACTGCATGTCTAACATGTCACTTTATATATGTAAATTATACCTCTCAATAAAGTTGATTAACAAGCAAAAGAGGAATGAACTACTGTTACAGGAAACAACATGGATGAAGGATTTGCAATCTCAAAGACATTATGTCGAGTGAAAGAATACATCACAAAAAGAGCACATGGTGCATGATTCCACTTATAAAAGTCAAAACGGGTATATCTAACTAACCTATAGTGATAGAAATCAGAATGGTGGTTGCCTGGGGATGGGCTGAAGTGAGTAGGATTGATTGAAAAGGGGCACAAGTGAGCTTTCTGGAGTGATGAAAATGTTAAAATCTTGATTGGGGTCTGTGCCAAATCTGTGTAAACAGAACCACTGCTGGTCGGGACTGGAGGAGATGAAGAAGGAACAAATTGAAGGGAAAATGTCTTCAAGGACAGAAGCATGGATATTGAGGTCTGGAGTCAAGGGGTCTCAGGCAGGGAGAACAGAGCAGCCCACACACGTGGAAAGGGTGAGTTTGCCCTGGAGGCAGAGGGCAGGCTTTCCGCCTCGATGCTCAGGAAGAGTACTGCCACCCCAGACCCCAGAGAGGGTGGAGCACATTCCATGGGGATTGGGGAGAGCCTGGCCACCACCCCACTGTTCGGAGAGGGGAAAGCCTTTGCCCCAGAGAGGCAGAGTCCAGGCGGCACCCCGATGTTTAAGGAGGGTGGGGCTGAGAAAGTGATCTCCCCAATGTGTAGATATGTTGGAGCATTCACCCCAGCGTTTGGAGAGAAAAGGATGGCCACATAGGCCCTTAAAAAGGATTGGACTCCCACTCTCTTAAGCCCCAAGGATAAAACATCATTGTATAAATGACTCTCAGACTTTGAAATCTAATGGAGTTTGCCCTGCAGGTTTTAGGAACTGTTTTGGTCCCATGAACCTTGTTTCTCCTTATGGCAATGGGAATGTTTATCCTATGATTGTCCCTCCTTTGTCTACATTTCACAGGTCCACAGCTAGAGGGGAGTTTTGCTTTGGGACAACACCATGCTTATAACTGATTTTGACAGTATCTTATACTTATCTACTGTTACTGAAATAATTTAAGCTTTTATGAGACTGTGGTAGGATTAATGTATTTTGTATATGGAAAGATCATGTTTTTCTGGGGTTCAGGGGGTGGAATGTGCCAGTTTGGATATATTATATCCCCCAATAAAAAGCCATGATCTTTTAATCCAATCTCATGGGATATTGGGATTAGTTTGTTTCCATGGAGATGTGACCCACCCAACTGTGAGTGACACCTTTGATTAAGGTGTGACCTCTTAATTGAATGTTTCCATGGAAGTGTAGCCCTGCCCATTCACCCTGGGTCTTGATTAATTTACCTGAGCACTATAAGAGCTCAGAGAGAAGGAGCTTGGAGAGCAGCTAAGAGAGGACAAAACACCCAAGAGCAATATTTTGGAGAATGCCATTTTGAAACACAACCTGGGAGCAAGCAGATGCCAGCCACGTACTTTCCCAGCTAACAGAGACTTTCCAGATGCCAATGGCCATCCTTCTGTGAAGGTACCCTATTGTAGATGCCTTACCTTGGACACTTTATGGCCTTAAGACTGTAACTTTGTAACCAAATAAGCCCCCTTTATAAAAGCCAAAAAACAAAAACAAAAACAAACACACACACACACACACAAAACCAACCAACCAACCAAAGAAACAAAAGTATGGAAAGTGCAGCCTGGCTTCTCCTTGCAGCTTATAGTAAAATGCAAGAGGAAAGAGATAAGCTGAGAATGGAACTCTTGGGTACAAAGAAATCAGAAATTGATGGTCTGGAAAATTCTGGGCTTCCAGAAAGTGAGACCCCAGAGGCTGGTGCCCCATGTGAGAGGATTTAACCAAACATTGAACCAGTCAACAATTGCAGGATAACACAGGATTGGAAAAGCAGCTATGCAGAAAGAATCCATGGAAAGTCCTATTGTTGACCCCTATCAGGTTGGGACCCTTGTATGCTGCCTGCCAAGCCTACAAATTTTTTGTGGGATCTGTATAAAGAGAATCACTGCCAGCCTGGACTAAAAGGAACAGAATAGGGACAGATTGAAGGAAAAATGACTTCAAAGGCAGAACCATGGATGCCAAAGTCTGGAGCTAAGACAACTCAGGCCAGGAAAGCAGACCCACCCATGCACAGAGAGGGTGAGTTTGACCCACAGTTCCTAGAGGACACTTGGTTCAGGAAAAGTGTTGCCACCTCAGGCCTCAGAGAGGGTAGAACACATTCCCCAGGGATTGGGGAGAGTCTGGCCACCACCCCACTGTTTGGAGAAGGGGAGAGCCTTTGCCCTGGAGATGGCAGAGCCTGGGTGCCCCGCCCCTGATGTTTTAGGACAGTGAGGCCGAGAACAAGGTGGTCTCCCCAGTACTTGGATATGTTGGAGCACTCACCCCAGTGTTCAGAGAGAACAGGTTGCCCTGCAAGCCCTTGGAAAGGGTGGGACTGCTGCTCTCTCAAGCCCTGAGGATAAAGCGTCTTTCTGTAGATGACTCTCAGAATTTGAAATCTAATGGAGTTTGCCCTGCAGGTTTTAGGAACTGTTTGGGCCCCCTGACCCCTGATTCCTCTCAGTTTCTACCTATGGCAATGGGAATGTTTAGCCTATGACTGTCCCTCCTTTGTATATTGGAAGCAGACAACTTGTTCTAAGTTCCACGTCTGCAGATGGAGGGGTATTTTGCTTTAGGACAAACCATGTCTGTAACTGATTTTGATAAGACTTTGTGCTTAATATTATACTGAAATGATTTAAAGCTTTTGTGATATTGTGATGGAAAGAATGTATGTTGCATATGGAAAGAACAGGTGTTTTTAGGGTACATGTCAGATCCAAACCAGCACAAGGACTTTCTTGGTTTAACACAGAAAGTACCCTGTCCCAAAAGCCCCTCAATCCAGGGCAAATCAGGACAGTTGATCATCTTAGCTACAGCCTAGGACTGAACTAGCAAGAGCATCCCTCTCCAAGACTGAAGTCCAGCTTCAAATAGTGTCAGCCCCTGTTTAGATTAAGTGATCTGCCCCTTCCTTGATGCTTGCCAAAAGCAAAGGAAATCTTTTCTGGAGGAAAATATCACCCAGGGCCTCAAATTATCTCTACAATTTTTATCACAATATCCAATATTCAATAAAATATAATCAAGAATGAAAAAAGAGACGATTGAACCAAGAGAAAAAAAATGGACACTAGAAACAGGCTCATGGGTGATTCTGATATCGGTGTTACCTCAGAGTTTAAAAACTTTAAAATAATTGAGATTAATACTTTCCAGAATTTAAATGACGAGATTAATATTTCCAGTAGCACGCTGGAAGCAACAAATGGAAAATTTAGAAGTTAAAAATATCATGATTAAAATTAAACTGATAGATGAATCTGACTACAGATTAGACACAGCTGAAGAAAAGAAGTGCATGTAAAGGTAGGTCAGAAAAATATATCCAGACTGAAGCATTAAGAGAAAAAAATGGAAAATACAGAAAAGAATTTAAGGGAAATATGTGCAATTAGAGTCCCAGAAGGAAAGAGACAGAGAATGGGGGAAGAAATAATATTTAAAGAGACTATGAGAATTTTCCAAAAATGATGAAAGGCATAAAGCCACAGATTTAAAAAGAGCTATAAAGTCCAGTCAGTATAAATAAAGAGAAAGTCACACCTAAGCACATCATAGCAAAACTGCTGAAAACGGAAGAGAAAATCCTAAAAGCAGCCATAGAAAAGAGCCATATTTCCTTCAAAAGAAACCATGAAAACTAGGGGACAATGGAATAATATCCTCAAAGTACTGAAAGAACATTACTTCTAGCCTAGAATTCTATTTTCAGCAATATCCTTCAAAAGTGAAGGTGATCTGAAGACATTTTCAGACAAGAGAAAACAGAAAGAATTCTTCACCAGAGCACCTGCACTAAAGAAACTGTTAAAGGAGTTCTTCAGGTAGAAGGAAAATGATCCCAGATGAAAGCACAGAGATGCTGGGATGCATAAGGATGAATAAAAAGAAATAAAATGATTTTTAAAAAGTAAAAATGTGGGTACATCTAAATGAAGACTGTACAGAATAATAATAATGTTTGGAGGACACTATATGACATTTCATAATGATGAGACACAAGTCCACCCAGAATATATAATAATTCTAAATTAGTCCCAAAATTGTGAAGCAAAAATTGACAGAAATAAAAGAAATAGACAAAGCCACTATTATAGTGGGAGATTTTAACATACCTCTTTTAGTAACCAGTAGAACAAGTAGATAAGAAAATCAGTAAGGATATATAAGACTTAAACAACACATTTAACAAATTTCACCTAATTGACATACGTAGAACTCTGCATCCCCAAATGGCATAATGTGCATTCTTTTTAACTGTATTTGGAATACTGGCTTAATTTGACCATATACTGGGACATAAAGTAAGTCTCAACTACAGTGACTAAAATCATGCAGAAGGTAATCTCAGATCACGGTGAAATTGAGCCAGAGGACGAAAACAAGAAGCCCTCAAATGGTTTTTTTTGCTTGTTTGCTTGTTGTTTTTAATTTTTTAGAATGGCTACCATTTATTTTTTATACTTTTTATTTTTATTGAGATTGTTCACATACCATACAACTATCCAAAGATCCAAAGTGTACAATCAATTCCCCATGGTACCATCATACAGCTGTGCATCCATCATCACAATTAATTTTTTTTCAATTTTTAGAATATTTTCATTACTCCAGAAAAGAAATAAAGACAAAAACAGGAAACGCCAATTCTCCCATACTCCTAACCAACCCCCCTCCATTATTGATTCATAGTTTTGGTATAGTACATTTGTTACTGTTGATGAAAGAATGTTAAAATACTACTAATTGTAGTATATAGTTTGCAATGGGTATATAATTTTTTCTTATATGCCCCTCAATTATTAACTTCTAGTTATAGTGTCATAGATTTGTTCTAGTTCATGAGAGGGATTTCTAATATTTATACAGTTAATCATGGACATTGTCCACCACAAGATTCACTGTTTTATATATTCCCATCTTTTAATCTCCAACTTTCCTTCTGGTGACATGTGTGACCCTGAGCTTACCCTTTCCACCACCTTCACACACCTTTCAGCACTGTTAGTTATTCTTATAACATGCTACCATCACCCCTGTCCATTTCCAATTGTTTAAGTTCACCCTAGTTGAACATTCTGCTCATAATAAGCAATCACTCCCCATTCTTTAGCCTCGTTCTATATCCTGGTAACTTATATTTCATGTCTATGAGTTTACATATTATAATTAGTTCATATCAGTGAGACCCTGCAATATTTGTCCTTGTGTGTCTGTCTTATTTCTCACTCAATATAGTGCCCTCAAGGTTTCTTCATCAACCCATTTTTTAAGACAGTTTTGTTCACACACCATACATTCTGTCCTAAGTAAACAATCGATGGTTCCCTGTATAGTCAGGTATTTATGTATTCAGTACCATCTCCACTATCTATATAAGGACATCTCCATTTCTTCCACAAAGAAGCAGGAAGAGCCAAAGAAGGTAGAGAGACAAAAGAAAAAAGAGAGAAAGAAACAAATGACAGCTAGAAAGTAACAAAAGGAAAGATAGCATTAAACTTAAGTAGAATAGAGTCAGACAACATCACTAATGCCAGGAGTCCCATATCCTTCCCCTATGTCCCCCCATATGCATTTAGCTTTGGTATATTGCCTTTGTTATATTAAAGGAAGCAGAATACAATGTTTCTGTTAACTATAGTCTCTAGTTTGCATTGATTGTATTTTCCCCCCAATCCCACCCTATTTTTAACACCTTTCAATGTTGACATTCATTTGTTCTACCTCATGTAAAAACATATTTGTACCTTTTATTACAATCATTGAGCACTCCAGGTTTCACTGAGTTATACAGTCCCAGTCTTTATCTTTCCTCTTTCCTTCTGGTATCCCACATGGTCCTAACTTTCCTCTTTCAACCATGTTCACAGTCATCTTTGTTCAGTGTACTTACATTGCTGTGCTACTGTCTCCCAAAATTGTGTTCCAAACCTCTCACTCCTGTCTTTTTCTTTCTGTCTGCAGTGCTTCCTTTAGTGTTTCCTGTAGAGCAGGTAACTTGTTCACAAACCATCATCGTCTGTTTGTCAGAGAATATTTTAAACTCTCCCTCATATTTGAAGGACAGTTTTGCCAGATACAGGATTCTTGGTTGGTGGTTTTTTTCTTTCAGTATCTTAAATATATCACACCACTTCCTTCTTGCCTCCATAGTTTCTATTGAGAAATCTGCAAATTATCTTATCAAGCATCCTTTTTATGTAATTTATTCTGCTTTCAAGATTCTCTCTTTCTCTTTGATGTTGGATAATCTGGTTATTAAGTGTCTTGGTGTAGGCCTATTCAAATCTATTCTGTTTGGGGTACACTGAGCTTCTTGGATCTGTAATTTTATGTCTTTCATAAGAGATGGCAAATTTTCATTTATTATTTCCTCTATGATTGCTTCTGCCCCTTTTCCCTTCTCTTCTCCTTCTGGGACACCAATGACACATATATTCCCACATTTCATTTTGTTCTTAAGTTCCTGGAGACGTTGCTCGTATTTTTCCATTCTTTTCTGTCTATCTGTTCTTTTGTGTGTAGGCTTTCAGGTGCCTTGTTCTCCAGTTCCTGAGTGTGTTCTTCTGCCTCTTGAGATCTGCTGTTGTATGTTTCCATTGCGTCTTTCATCTCTTGTGTTGTGCCTTTCATTTCCATAGATTCTGCCAGCTGTTTTTGTGAACTTTCAATTTCTACCTTATGTATGCTCAGTGTTTTCATTATACGCTTCATCTCGTTTGCCATATCTTGCCTAACTTTTTGAATTGATTTAGTATTAGTTGTTTGAATTCCTATATCTCAGTTGAAGTGTAAGTTTGTCCCTTTGACTGGGCCATAACTTTGTTTTTCTCAGTGTAGGTTCTGGTTTTCTGTTGTCTAGGCATCTGATTTCCTTGCTTACCCCAATCAGGTTTTTCTAGACCAGAATGGGCTCAGGTCTCAGAAGGAGGCAACAGTATCACATGTCCCTGAGGGTGTGTCTTAGAAGATCGGTGCGTCCCGTGAGGCCTCAAGTCACTGTACTTTTCCACTCAGCAAGTGGCCCCTGTCAGCCTGTAGCTCCAGACTGGTGTAAGGAGGTGTGGCCTGTGGCTGTTTTCCCCCAGGCCCTGGGGTCTGGTTCTGAATGGAAGTCAGGTAGTAGAGCTTGGTACCACCTTCTTCCTCTTAGGGAAAATACACCCTCTAGGGAGAGGTCATTTACATTTGAGTAGTCTCTCTGCCTGTGCTAACTCCACCCTTGTCTGGGTCAGAGTGCTGGGTACTGAAAATGGCTGAGGCCTTCTCCACTGAGCTGAAAAGGGGACAAAAAGCCCCCTTCAGGGCCAGTCTGCAGCCTCCCTCCTGCTCTCCAAGGTCAGTCATCAACAAAAGCCTCTGTCTACTTGTTGGGGATTCATATCTTGTATTGAGCAGTCCATGTTTGTTAATTAACCCCCCAGTTGGAGCTCAGCTGAGATATATTCACTTGCACAGAGAGTGCTGCTCTCTAACACTGCAAGGCTTTGCAGTTTGGGCCATGGGGCAAAGGGGCTCCCAGCTTGGATCCACAGTTTTTACTTACAGATTTTATACTGCAATCTCAGGCATTCCTCCCAATTCAAGTTGGTGTATGATGAGTGGACATGCACATTTGTCCCCCTGCAGTTATTTCAGATTATTTACTAGTTGTTCCTGGTTGTTTATTAGTTGTTCTAGGGGGACAAACTAGCTTCCACTCCTCTCTATGCTACCATCTTCCCCTCAAATGTTTTTAAGTTAAGTAATATCCTTCTAAATAAAACATTGGTCAAAGATGAAATACAATCAAAAAATTAGAAAATATTTTGAACTGAATGATGATGATAATAATATGATATAACAAAACCTGTGAGACACAACTAACACTACACTTAAATGAATGTATTAGAAAAATAACAGGGCTAAAAATTAATGAGCTAAGTATCCATCTCAAGGAGTTGGGAAAATAACAATTAGAAAGTGAGAAAAAAAGAATAATAAATCAAATAGCAGGAATTAATGAATTTAATTTAATTTAATAATTAATAAATTTACAACTAGAGGAAAGCAACAAAGCTAAAGTTGTTTTCTTGAAAAGAGTAATAAAATTGATAGCAGGCTGGGTTCCCCAGACACAGACTCTCAGATGTGATTAGCATGCAGGTTTCTTGGGAAGTGCTAGTGGGGCCCACACCCATGGTGGGGGAGGGGAGGGAAAAGAAGGAAGCCAAACCGGGGACAGTTAAGCTGCAAATCAGTCTCAGTCCACCATCCAGGGAGGTCTGAAGCTGGGATGACTCTTCAGAGTTGTCCCAGGCTGGGGCTGAGGGTCAGGTCTTCATGGCCCCAGCTGGCCAGCCATGGGCTGCGGCTCACCCTCATTAGGGTATGTAACCTGGGGGGGAGGTGGCTCTCTTCAGCCAAGGGGGCTGACAGCAGAGACTGTCTGTCAGCAAAACTCAGCAGCCGAGGGAAAAAGTACTGCATCTCTGAAGGGGGAGTCCAGACAGCACCTCACAATGTGAACAAGAGTAAAAGGGGGAGGATCCAAGATGGTGGCATACAGAAGAGTGGAAGCTAAGTAGTCCCCCTGGAACAACTAAAAAAAAACAGAAACAACTAGTAAATAATCCAGAATAACTGTGGGGGGACTAACGAGACCGTCCACTCATTGTACACCAACCTGAATTGGGAGGAATGCCTGAGATCACAGCATAAAATCTGTAAGTAAAAACTGTGGATCCAAGTCGTGAGACCCCCCTCCCCCATAGCCCGAGCTGCAAAGCCTCGTGGTGCCAGAGAGAAGCTCTCTCCCAGCAAGCGAATATAGCTCAGCTGAGCTCCAACTAGGGTTTTAAGTAGCGAGTGTGAACTGCTCACTACAGGTATGAATCTCCCAAAAACAGACAGAGGCTTTGGGTGACGACTGACCTTGGAGAGCCAGAGGGTTGCCTTGGACTAGGTCTGAAGGGGACCATCTGTTTCTTTTTCGGCTCAGTGGAGAAAGCCCCAGCCATTTTAAGTTCCCAGTGCTTGACTCAGAGAAGGATGGAGTTAGCACAAGCAGAGAGCGAGACCATTGAAATGCTAATGACCTCCCCCTAGGGGGTCTATCTTCTGTAAGAGGAAAAGGGTGGGGCCCTTTCCATTCAGAACCAGATGCCAGAGCCTGGGGTAACATGGCCACACCTCCTCACACCAGTCAAGAATTATAGGCTAACAGCGCCACCTGCTGGGCAGAAAAGCACAGTGGCCTGAGGCATCACAGGGTGTACCAATTTTCTAAGACACACACTCAGGGAAACCAGATATTGAATATTTCTTCCCTCTGGGACTGAGCCTGTTCTGGTCTGGGAAAACCTGATTTGGATAACCAGGGAAACCATGCCTAGACAACAGAAAATTACAACCTACACTAAGAAAAACAAAGTCATGGCCCAGTCAAAGGAACAAACGTACACTTCAACTGAGATACAGGAATTTAAACAACTAATGCTAAATCAATTCTAAAAGTTTAGAGAAGATTTCACAAAAGAGATAGAGGCTGTAAAGAAAACACTGGGCATACATAAGGCAGAAATCAAAAGTTCAAAAAAACAACTAGTAGAATCTATGGAAATGAAAGGCACAATGCAAGAGATGAAAGACACAATGGAAACATACAACAGCAGATCTCAAGAGGCAGAAGAAAACACTCAGGAACTGGAGAAAAAAACACCTGAAAGCCTACAGGCAAAGGAGCAGATGGAGAAAAGAATGAAAAAATATGAGCAACGTCTCCGGGAACTCAAGGATGAAACAAAGTACAATAATGTACGTATCATTGGTGTCCCAGAAGGAGAAGAGAAGGGAAAAGGGGCAGAGGCAATAATAGAGGAAATAATCAATGAAAATTTCCCATCTCTTATGAAACACATAAAATTACAGATCCAAGAAGCACAGCGCACTCCAAGCAGAATAGATCTGAATAGGCCTACGCCAAGACACTTAATAATCAGATTATCAAATTTATAAAGAGAGAGTCCTGAAAGCAGCAGGAGAAAAGCAATCCATCACATACAAAGGAAGCTTAATAAAACTATGTGCAGATCTCTCAGCAGAAACCATGGAGGCAAGAAGGAAGTGGTGTGATATATTTAAGATACTGAAAGAGGAAAACCTCCAACCAAGAATCCTATATCCAGCAAAGCTGTCCTTCAAATATGAGGGAGAGCTCAAAATATTTTCTGACAAACAGACAATGAGAGACTTTGTAAACAAGACACCCGCCCTACAGGAAATACGAAAGGGAGCACTACAGAGTGATAGGAGAAGACAGGAGTGCGTGGTTTGGAACACAATTTTGGGAGATGGTAGCACAACAATGTAAGTACACTGAACAAAGATAACTATGAATATGATTGAGAGAGGAAGGTTGGGAGCATGTGAGACACCAGAAGAAAGGAGGAAAGACAATGACTGGGACTGTGTAACTTGGTGGTATCTAGAGGGTTCAACAATTGTGATAAAATGTACAAATATGTTCTTCTACAAGGGAGAACAAGCAAATGTCAACCTTGCAAGGTATTAAAAATGGGGAGGCATTGGGAGAGGGATGCAATCAACATAAACTAGAGACTGTAACTAACAGAATCATTGTATTATGCTTCCTTTAATGTAACAAAGGCAATATACCAAGGTAAATGCAGATAAGAGGGGGGATAGGGGAGGCATGTTAGACACTTGACATTGGTGGTGTTGTCTGACTCTTTACTCTACTTTGATTTAAGGAGATTTTTCCTTTTGCTGCTTCCTAGCTGTCATTTTTTTCCCTCTTTCTTTTGCCTCTCTACCTTCTTTGACTCTCCCTCCTGCCTTGTGGAAGAAATGTAGATGCTCTTATATAGATAGTGGTGAAGGTGGTGAACACATAAATGTATGACCATGCAGAAAACCATCAATTATTTACTTGGGATGGAATGTATGGTGAGTGAACAAAACCATATTAAAAAAAAATGGGTTGATGACAAAACCTCGAGGGCAATATACTGAGTGAAATAAGCCAGACACATTAGGACAATTATTGCAGGGTCTCACTGATAGGAACTAACTATAATATGTAAACTTATAATTATAAAATATGTGGGGGCTGTGACAGCTTGGGCATCTGGTGAGGCCCCTATGGCTGAGCTCCACACCAGGTGGTAGTGTCACTTGTGTGTCCCTACAGGGCCAGGCAGGTGGTGGCCAACCAATAACTAACAACAGCATTGGGTGACCATCCAGAGACTGCCCCCACCCAGGGCCTGACCAGCTCTTCCTGCACACCCAAATGCCCTCTTGGTTGACCCTGGGCAAGGCAAGAGGTTTCTAGAATGATACTGTACTTCTGACCCACTGTATTAGTAAGGTTCTCCAGAGAAACAGACCTGACAAGATGTGTATGTGTGTGTGTCTGTGTGTAAAGAGATTTATTTCAGGAGCTGGCTCACACTACCTTGGGGATTTACAAGTACGAATTCCACAGAGCAGACCACAAGCTGGGAACTCTGATGAAGGTGAAGTTGAATTCCCCAGGAGAAGCCAGCTGGCTGAAATAGAAGCAGAATTCTTTCCAACTTCTGGAATCCTAGGTTCTGGTTTTAAGATCTCCAACTGGATTGGATGAGGAGACTACTTTCATTGCTGAGGGCAATATTCTTTGTGGATGGTAGATGGAATCAATTGATTGTAAATGTGATTCCTATCTACAGAATACCCTCACGGTAACGATCTGGCCATGCTTGCTTGATAGCTGGATGCCATTACTTGGCCAAATTAATGAAATGAAATTGACCATCACACCCACCTTAATGGTAGCTGTTGGGATTGAGGGGACTTAGAGACAAGTAGGGTGTGTGAGCCTTTAGAATAAAGGGAGATTCGATTTTGAATGGCTGAGTTTTGTAAACAGGGGTGACTATTAAATCCTGTGCCTGCTGCATGACCCTTTGAAGCCAAAAGAGGGGCGAGGTCCTTCAATGCTCTTGGCCTTGGGACTTTAGGTCCACTTTTTTAGAAGAACAGTCCAAGAAGATGGGATTCAATGTCCTGATGAAACCACTCCCTCCTCTGGGTGTCAGAGACACCAGGTGCCTCCTGCTCGTTGCCACCCACCTGGGGCACAGTAATAATTTCCTTGCATGCCTGCTTCCCCATGAAATTTGAGCTTCATGGGGTCTGAGCCCCTCAGTACTGGCAGCACCTAGCTCATGACCCGAGCTGCAAGTTGGAGGAGAGTTGATGGGTGAGGAGAATAAAGGGAGGTGTGCAATCTGCAAAGGGAAAATCTCTAGATGAACAGTCCTTCAGAAGAAGGCTAGATGTGAGCCAAATAGCATCCCTGAGCACCAGTGTGGGCATCCATGTGTGTTTTGCTTCCAGAGAGGCCACGGAGGACTTCCCTACTCCCATTGACCTTTCCTGCCCAGGGTTTAGAACAATCAATACAACTGAAAAGAAACAGGTCCCATGAGGATGCCAAGTCCTTTCCTCCTTTCCTGTCCAGGAGATCCACAAGAGAGACCTAGACAAAGCTGGCTCTAGGCACCCCCTTTCCTCACTAGCCATCTTCATGTTCCTGTGGGCTCCAACATCAGCCTTCCCATGGCCTCTCTACTCTCCACCACACACCCAGGGGACCCCGACTCCACCGTCTCCATAGTGTCCCATTCTGTAGCTCTCAGGGGTGACCCCCTTTACTAACTTTTTCTTTAAATAAAAAACATTGCACAATCATGGGTGAAAACATTTTAAATCGAGTGGCCAAGTTAAAACAGAAATCACTCATAATGCTTTGGGTATTTATCCTTCTAGAGATTTTCCCTATATATGTATCATAGCTGTGGTAGATTGACTTTGGTAATCCAAATTAGGTCCTTAAATTTCATCCACACTCCTGTGGGTGTGAACCTACTGCAGATACGACCTCTTCAAGATGTTATTTTAGTTAAGGTGTGGCCCAATTGAATGAGGTTGAGTCTTAATCCTGATGAATGGAGGCCTTTATAAGCAGAAGCAATTCAAACATAGGGAAAGAAAAAGCCATGGGGAAGAGCCAGAAGCCAGAAGTCAATGGAACCCAGAAGAGAAAGGAAAGGACATTGCAATGTGATGAGAGGCAGGGATACAAGCCAAGGAACCCCAAGGATCCCCAGCAGCCTGCACCAGAACATTACAGGCTGTGGGGAGAAAGCATCACCTTGCTAATGCCTCAGTTTTGGACTTCTCCTAGCCTCAAAACCAAGAGCCAATAAATTCCCATTGTTTAAGTCAATCCATTGGTGGTATTTGTGATAGAAGCTGAGGAATAAGACAATACCTACACTTTACTTTCAATTTTTTTTAGAAAAACAGGCTTATTCTCTATGTACAGTTGTGGATTTTGTTTCTTTCATTAAATTTCATAAAAATTCCATGTTATTAAATATTCTTCTCCAACACTGATGACTGCAGAATAATCTGTTTTCTGGAGAATGACAATTTAGTAAGTGCCCTATTGTTGGAGATTTAAGTGGAAAATTACTCTGAAATTTTTTTTGTCATGGACACTCGATTATTCAGCTCTTTGTTGCAATATTTCCAAGAAATATTTTGCCATGAATACTAGGATTATTTTACAGTTTTTCAGGTGCTTTGGCAGCCCAATCACTAACTATGAAGTTCTCTTTCAGACAGACAAATATTTGCTGCATACTCAGATACCCAGATAGACCAAAAGGAGGAGTGCAGATCTCAAGGGAAAGTACAATCTTATTCTCAATGATGATGACTATATGAGTTTCCTATTTTTGCTGTAACAAATTGCCCCAAACTTAGTGGCTTAAAATGATACAAACTCACTTTCTTACAATTCTGCAGGTAAGAAGTCTGACATGGGTCTCACTGGATTAAAATCAAGGTCTTGGCAGACCTTGTTCCTTCTAGAGGTTCTGCAGGAGAATCCATTTCCTTGCTTTCCAGTTTGTTAATACTGCCATTATGCAAAATACCAGAAATGGATTGGCTTTTATAAAGGAGATTTATTAGGTTGTAAATTTACAGTTCTAAGGCTGTAAAAGTGTCCAAACTGAGGCATCAACAAGAGGATACCTTCACTGAAGAACAGCCAATAGTGTCCAGAACATCTCCGTCAGTTGGGAAGGCACGTGGCTGGCATCTGCTGGTCCTTTGCTCCCAGGTTGTGTTTCAAAATGGCATTCTCCAAAATGTCTCTGGGCATCTGTCTTAGCTCTTCTCTCTCAGTTCCTGTGCATACTTGCTTCTTTCTCCTAGAGCATTCCTCACCAAGCATCTTGGGGTCCTCTCTTAGCTTCTCTGGGGCAAACTCTGGGCTTCATCTCTTGGCTTAGCATCTACAAACATCCTTCTGTCTGCATCTCCAAGTGTCTCCAAGTGTTAGCATTTGTATCAGCTCTTGAGCTCTCTTAAGTATGCCAGTGAACTAATCAAGACCCACCCTGAATGGGCAGGACCACACCTCCATGGAAGCACTTCATTAAAAGTTTCCACCCTAATCAAAAGACTAATAAGTCTGCCCCCAAAAGATTGTATTAAAGAGCATAGCTTTTCTGGGGGACATAATATATCCAAACTATCATACTTGCCTTTTCCAGCTTCTAAAGACTGCACACCTCCCTCAGCTCATGACCTTTTTCTCCAGCTTCAAAGTCAGCAACATTGTGTCTCTTCTGTAAGCACATCTCCTTTTTTTAAATGCAATTTTATTGAAATATATTCACATACCATACAACCATCCAAAGTGTACAATCAATTATTCAATGTAATCATCACATAGTTGTGCATTCATCACTACAATCAATTTTTTGAACATTTTCATTACTCCAAAAAAATAAGAATAAGAATAAAAATAAAAATAAAAATAAAAGTAAAAAAAACCACCCAAAACATTTCATATCCCCCCCCCATTATTCATTTACTTTTTGTCCCCTTTTTTTCTACTTATCTGTCCATACACTGGATAAAGGGAGAGTGAACCACAAAGTTTTCACAATCACACAACCACACCTTATAAGCTATATGGTTGTGCTAGTTTGGATGTATTATGTCCCCCAAAACACCATGTTCTTTGTTGAAGTCTTGTGGGGACAGACATCTTAGTGTTGATTAGGTTGGAATCTTTGGATTAGTTTGTTTCCATGGAGATGTGACCCACTCAACTGTGGGTAATATCTTTGATTAGATTTTTCCATGGAGGTGTGGCCCTGCCCATTCAGCATGGGTCTTGATTAGTTCCCTGGAGCACTATATAAGAGGGAGCTCAGTGCTGCAGCTGAGAGACACATTTTGGAGACAGCCATTGAAAGCAGGTTTTGCTGACACTTTGGAGATACTAGCCCAGAGTTTGCCCCAAGAAGCTAAGCCTAGAGACATTTTGGAGAACGCCATTTTGAAACACAACCTAGAAGAAAGCAGACACCAGCCACATGCCTTCCGAACTAACAGAGGTTTTCTGAATGCCAATGGCATTTCTCCAGCAAAGGTATACTCATGTTTATGCCTGGTTTGGACACTTTTATGGCTGTAGAACAGTAAATTTGTAACTTAATACATCCTTTTTATAAAATCCAATCCATTTCTGGTATTTTGCATAACAGCAGCATTAGCAAACTAGAACAATAGTTATACAAAAGTCTTAAACAGTCAAGGATACTGCATTGCATTTCAACAGTTTCAGGTATTTCCTTCTCGTTATTATAGTATAGTAAAAACCAAAAAGGGATATCTATAAAATGCATAAGAATAACCTCCAGAATGACCTCTTGACTCCATTTGAGACCTCTCAGGCACTGAAACTTTATTTTTGTTTAATTTCTCTTCCCCCTTTTGGTCAGGAAGACTTTCCCAATCCCATGATACCAGGGCCAGGTTCATCCCTGGGAATAATGTCCCACATTGCCAGGGAGATTTACACTCCTGGGAGTCATGTCCCATGTAGCAGGGAGGGCAGTGGGTTTACCTGCCAAGTTGTCTTAGAGAGAGATGAGCCACATCTGAGCAACAAAAGAGGTTCTCTGGGGTGACTCTTAGGCACCATTATAAGTAGGCTTAGCCTCTCCTTTGCAGTAACAAGCTTCATAAGGGCAAGCCCCAAGAGCAAGGATTTGGTCTACTACAATGGTAGTTCCCAATGTTTGTGAGAATATCAGGAATTCCCCCAGGTAGGGAAGTTTAATGTTTCCACATTTTTCCCCAGGCTGTCAAGGTGGCCCTGCAAATACTCTTTACTCTCTGCCCAAGTTACTCTGGGATGTATTGGGATTGATGCTACCCTGTACAAACCAACCAGCTCTCACCCCCTATTCAAGGTTCTATGTAGTTATGGTGTTTGAATACTCTGATATACAAATTAAATTATGTAGTGTGCTACAGAAAGTATAGATTTTGCACCAAATAAACATCTCTTCCTTTGGTCTCACATAGAAGTTGAGGTTTTAAAACACATTCAGTATCCTTTACTTTTAGTCTGGTTTACCTTTGATCTAATCAAGTCCATTTCACTCATATCTCCAACTGAATTCCTCTCTCTCTCTCTCAGCTTCTTTAACATTTGCTGTATGGCATAATGCTGACATTCATAGCTGCTGAACTCTTGTTCCAAGTGTCAGATGTCACACAGATACCTGAAGTTACAAGGACTGACCAGGTTATACACAAATAGCTCAGCATCTCAGAATTTTGAGATAACCACTACAATTCATGAATAGCTATGACTGCTATAAGAGCTTGCAATCTAGGAACCTTCACCACATGCCTTCCCTTGACAACCCATGTCCTCAGATTCAAATCTCAGTGTCCATGCATTATAGTTAGTCCACATTAGTGAGGTATTATAATGTTCGTCTTTCAATTCTGGCTTATTTCAGTCAACATACTGTCCTCAAGGTCCATTCACATAGGTACATACCTCACAACTTCATTTCTTCTTGACAGGTATTCCATTGTATGTATATACCACAGTTCACCATTATGTTTTTCAGTTGATGTACCCTTAGGCCACATCCATCCATTGCGAATCTTGAATACTGCTGCCATAATCACCAGTATGCAATGTCCACTCAGGTCTCTACTGTCAGTTCTTCCAAGTATATTCCCAATTACGGGGTTGCAGGACCATATGGCAACCCCATAGTTAGCTTACTGTGGTGCTGCCACATTGCCCTCCAGCTGGGCTGCACTGTTCTACTTCCCCACCAACAGTGAGTAGGTACATCCCTCTCTCCACATTTTCTCCAGCACTAGTATCCCTCTGTTTATTTTTTTAATAGTTTTATTCATACACCATACAATCCACCCTAAGTAAACAATCAATTATTCCCTGTATAATGACACAATTATGCATTCACCATCACAATCTATATGAGGACATTTCCATCTCTTCCCCAAAGAAACAGGAAAAGAGAAAAAAATGAAGAATAAAAATACAAAAGAAAATTGTGTTTGCAATCACTGCCACACTGAGGTCACTCTCTCATGCCAGTGCCGCCTCTAGCTTGCCAAACTCCAGCCAAAAGAGAAGGGGGTAAGTAAGGAGGTCTCTACACCATGGCTCGTACAGAGCAGACTGCCCACAAATCGACTGGTGGTAAAGCACACAGGAAGCAGTTGGCTACAAAATGCTGCTCACAAGAGTGTGCCCTCCACTGGAGGGGTGAAGAAACCTTATCAATACAGGCCTCGTACTGTGGCACTCCAGGAAATTAGATGTTATCAGAAGTCCACTGAACTTCTGATTTGCAATCTTCCCTTCCAACATCTGGTGTAAGAAATTGCTCAGGACTTCAAAACAGATCTGTGCTCCCAGAGCACAGTGATTGGTGCTTTGCAGGAGGCAAGTTGAGGCCTATCTGGTTGGCCTGTTTGAAGACACCAACCTGTGAGCTATCCATGCCAGACGTGTAACATATGCCAAAAAACATCCAGCTAGCATGCACATATCTGGAGAACATGCATAAGAATCCACTTTGATGGGAAACACCTCATTCTCAAAAAAAATTTTTTTTCTCTTCTCCTTCCTGTTACTGGTAGTCCTGAACGTTAGATTTTTTTTTCCATGGGAACAAAAAGTACCTAAGTATATGACTGTGAATGGAAAAATAGGGGACAGAAATCAGGTATTGGCAGTTTTTCCATTTTCATTTGTGTGTGAATTTTTAATATAAATGCAGGGACATAAAGTTTCAACAGTTCAACTTTATAGCAATTATAAATAAACCTGACAAATTTTTCTGGTTATGCCAGCATTTGGATTTTTTTAAAACAAGTAAATTTCTTATTGATGGTAACTAAAGGGTGCTTGTAGCATTTTTATCATACAGTAGAATCCATCCATTCACTATACTTTTCTGAGTTGTCCTACATGCAAGTATGTGTTTTTAATGTTGTCTGTCTTCTGTGCTGTTCCTGTAAGTTTGCTAATAAAATACATTAAACTAAAAAAAAAAAATACAAAAGATAGAAGAAAAATAAAAATAAAATACAATGAAAAGGTCAGACAGCATCATCACCACCAAGAATCCCATATCACTCCCTTATATCCCCCTCTTATAAACATTTAGCTTTGGTATATTGCCTTTGTTAAAATTAATGGAAACATCTTACAATGTTACCATGAATTATAAATTCTAGTTTGCACTGATTGTATTTTTCCTCTATACCATCCAATTTTCAACACCTTGCAATGTTCACATTAATTTGTTCTCCACCATTTAGAAACATTCTTATATTTGCACATTTAATCATCATCATTGGCCACTCTAGGTTTTGCTATATTATACAATCCCAGTCTTTATCTTCTATCTTTCCTTCTGGTGTCATCCATGCTGTTCCAGTTTGCTAATGCTGCCATTATGCAAAATACCAGAAATGGACTGGCTTTTATAAAGGGGGTTTATTTGGTTACAAATTTACAGTCTGAAGGCCATGAAAATGTCCAAATTAAGGTATCAACATGAGTATACCTTCATCAAAGGAAGGCCAATGGCATCCAGAAAACCTCTGTTAGCTGGGAAGTCTTGTGGCTGGCATCTGCTCATTCCAGGTTGTGTTCCAGCTCCTCTCTTAGCTCCTGGGCATTCTTCAAAGTGTTGCTCTGGGTGCATTTTGTCCTTTCTTAGTTTCTCTGGAGCAAACACTGTGCTAGTGTCTCCAAAGTGTCAGCAAAAGTGTGCTTTCAGCTGTTGTCTCCAAAATGTCTCTCAGCTGCTCTCCAAAATGTCACTCTCAGCTGCTCTCAGGTTCTTCTGTTTGTGAGCTCATTTATAGGACTCCAGTGATTAAATCAAGACCCACCCTGAATGGGTAGGGCCCATATCTCCATGGAAATAATCTAATCAAGCATTTTAGTCACAGTTGATTGAGTCACATCTCCATGGAAACACTCAAAGGATTCCAACCTAATCAACACTAATATTTCTGCCCCCACAAGATTACATTAAAGAGTATGGCTTTTGGTGGGACATAATATATCCAAACTAGCACACATGCCCTTAGCCTTCCTCTTTCAACTGTACTCACACTCATCTTTGTTCAGAGTACTTGCAATATTGTGTTACCATCACACACTATTATGTATCCATTCCATTACTGGATCTATACAATCAATCCTATTGAACCTTCCACACTCCTTCAGCATCAAATGCCTGGTCTCTTACCTCTTTCTATCTCCTGATAACCTATGTTCTCAACTCTCAAATTTTGCTCATCAATGTTAGTCCATATTAGTGAGACCATACAGTATCCATCCTTTTGTTTCTGGTAAATTTCACTCAACGTAATGTCTACTGTCTACCATTTTATCTTTTGGATTTTATATGTCATATCTTATTTTATTTTTATTTTTTCCACTCCCTCTTTTTTTATCCTTACTGATAGTCTTCATTTCTACACTCTTTTCCAAACCTCTCTCTCCTGTATTTTCCTATCTGCCTGTAGTGCTCCCTTTAGTATTTCTTATAGCACAGGTCTATTGTTCACAAACTCAGTGTCTGTCTGAAAAAATTTTAAATTCTCCCTTATTTTTGAAGGACAGTTTCACTGGATATAGGATTATTGGTTGGCAGTTTTTCTCTTTCAGTATTCTAAATATATCATATGATTGCCTTCTTGCCTCCATGGTTTCTACTGAGGAATCCACACACAGTCTTATTGAGCTTCCTTTGTATGTGATGGATTGCTTTTCTCTTGCTGCTTTTAGAATTCTTTCTTTGTCTTTAACATTTGATAATCTGAGTATTAAGTGTTATGGAGTTTGTCTACTCAGATCTACTCTGTTTGGGGTACACTGTGCTTCTTGGATCTGTAATTTTATGTCTTTCATAACAGATGGGGAATTTTCAGTAATTATTTCCTGCATTATTCTTTCTGCCTCTTTTCCCTTCTCTTCTCCTTCTGGGAAACCCATGACATGTATATTCATGCACTTCGTGTTGTCATTAAGTTCTCTGAGACCCTGCTTATATTTTTCCATTCCTTTCCCTATCTGTTCTTTTGTGTGTAGGATTTCAGATGTCTTATCCCCCAGTTCATGAATCCTTTCTTCTGCCTCTTCAAATCTGCTGTCGTATGTCTCCATTGAGTTTTTCATCTCTTCTGTTGTGCATTTCATTCCCATAAGTTCTGCCACTTGTTTTTTCAAACTTTTGAGTTCTTCCTTATGTTTGCCCAATGTCTTCTTTATATCTTTCATTTCTTTTGCATATCTTCCCTCAACTCATTGATTTGATTTTTTTTAATTTAGTTAGGAGATTTGTTTAATTAATAATCAACTGTTTCAATTGCTGTGCCTCAGTTGAAGTACAGGTTCGTCCCTTTGACTGGACCATATCTTTGCTCTTCCTAGTGTGATCTCTAATTTTCTGCTGTTTAGGCATCTGGTTTCCTTGATTACCCCAGTCAGATATTCCCAGAGCAGACAGGCCCAGGTCTCAGGAGGAGGCTGTATTCAGTATCAGGTTTCCCTGAGGGTGAGACTGAGCAGATAGTCAGACTTTCCTGTGAGGCTTCTAGACTCTGTGCTTTTCCTATCCTGCCCAGCAAGTGGCGCTTTTCAGCCCACAGCTCCTCACTAATGTAAAGAGATGCAGTATTTAATTCTCAGTGGATCCTGTCCCAACCAGGGAACCAGGGTGTCAGAAACCAAGCTTAAGCTGATTCTGCTCCCCCCCTACCCAGGCCCTGGGGTCTGAGTTCTCTGAGGGAGGGCTGCCACTTGAGCTGGACCCTGCCACCATTTTCTTAGAGAAGATAAGTCTTTTAGGGAATTGTCTCCTACACTTAAATTTTTCCTTGGACTCTCTATCTTAACTCTACCCTTGCCTGGGTCAATGCTGACAATTGAAAATGCCTGAGGTTTTCTCTAATGAGCTACTAAGAATGAGAGAAAGAGAAAAAGGAAAAAACAAAACAAAACAAAACAAGAAGTCCCCTTGTGCCTGTTTGGATGTATTATGGCCCCCAAAATGCCATTATCTTTGATGCAATCTTGTGGAGGCAGACATATTAGTGTTGATTAGGTTGGAATTCTTTGAGTGTTTCCATGGAGATGTGACTCAATTAATTGTGGGTGAGACCTTTCATTGGATTATTTCCATTGAAGTGTTGCCCCAGCCACTCAGGGTGGGTCTTTATTGCTTCACTGGAGCCCTATGAAAGCTCAGACTGAAGGAGCTCACTGCTAAAGCAACTTAGAGCAACATTTTGAAGAGGAGCTGCAGCTGAGGGACACATTTTGAAGACAGCCATTGAAAGCAGAGTTTTGCTGATGCTTTGGAATTACTAGCCCAGAGTTTGCCCCAAGAAACTGATACAGAGATATTTTGGAGAATACAATTTTGAAATGCAACCTGGAAGAAGCAGACACCAGCCATGTGCCTTCCCAGCTAACAGAGGTTTTCTGGATGTCAATGGACGTTCTCCAGTGAAGGTACCCTATTGTAGATGCTTTACCTTGGACACTTTATGGCCTTAAGACTGTAACTTTGTAACCAAATAAAACCCCTTTATAAAAGCCAATCCATTTCTGGTATTTTGCAGATGGCAGCACTAGCAAACTGAAATACCCCTTTTCAGAGCCAGTCCTCAACCCTCCAGTTCACCAGGCAGGAACTGCAATTGGTACCCATTTCTCTATGCCCCTTTTCTTGTGACACAGCCCTTTTCTGGTATTCTTAGCTCAGCAGGTTCCAAAATCCTCTGTTTTTGTTTATATATATTTTTTTCTGTCAGCCCTGCCACTCCTCTGCCAGGTTAAACTTCTGAGTTCCTTTTCTGCTTGCTCCAGTTTTATCTGTGCTCATAGCACACATTCAGTCATCCAAATTTGTTAATTAAAACCATGATTGGATTCTTCTCCAGAACAGAGAGAGTGCACTGGAACTCAGCACCCTGTGGAGACTTCTGAAAGCTATTCCTACCACATTGTGAGGAATTCATCCCCCAATTGACTTCCATAGCTTTACTTCTACAGTGAGAATTGGTGAAACCATTGACAAATTCCTTAGAAAAATGGACTCACACATCCCAGAAGCCTTCCAGCAAGAACTCACCTGCCTCCTCTGCCTGACCTACCTCACAGACCCAGTCACCATCAGCTGTGGCACAGCTTTTGCAGACCCTGTCTCAATCTTTCCTGGGAAGTAGCAGAAACTCCTGCCAAATTCTCCACATGTAAGGAAGAAACCTCTCAGCAGACAGATTTCAAAACCAATATTCTTGTGAAGAATCTGGTTTCCTATGTCAGACAGGGAAGTCTCTGCCAATTCCTGAGCTCAGAGGAACATCTGTGTGGGACACACAAGGAGACCAAGAAGATCTTCTGTGAAGAGGACAAGAACCTGCTGTGTTTGCTCTGCTCTAAATCTCAGGAACATGAGACTCACAAACACTCATCCACAGAATGGGCAGCGGAGGATTACTGGGAGAAGCTCCTAAAGCAAATGAGTTCTGTATGGGAAAAGATCCAAGAAAATCAGACAAATCCAAGTGAAGAGACCAGGATAACCAACACGTGGAATGATTATGTGAGTCAGGACAGTGATTATCAAAGCTGTGCATAGGAAGTTGCATCCAGATCTCCATGAAGTAGAAAAACAACAATTAGAGAGACTGAAAAAGGAAGGCAAAAAGATTTTACAGAAACTCAAGAAAAATAGAGCCACAATGATTCAAAAGAGGAAAGGCCTAAGAGAAATGTATGAAGAGCTGATGAAAATGTGCCATAAACCAGATGTGGCGATGCTCCAGGATTTAGGAGGCATACTGATAAGGAGTGAGTCAGTGCAGCTGCACATGCCCCAGCCAGTGAGCCCAGAGCTCAGTGAAGGGCCCATCACTGGACTGACAGATAGGTTCAATCACTACCATGTGGAAATTTCCTTCAATAATGAAATATGCAACCACAATAGTATACTGTTTGATTGTCTGAGAAGACTGACATCTAGATGTGACTTTCAATTCTCAAAGATCTAACTATTTTGCTTCACGGGGAGCCCAGACCTTCACCTCTGGCAAACATTACTGGGAGGTGGATGTGGATGATTCTTGCAACCAGGCTCTAGGAGTCTGTAGGGATTCCTGGATCAGGAAGAATGGCACACTGATTGAATCTGAAGATGTATTTCTTCTTTTATGTGTGAAGGAGGAAAATCATTACAGTTTCTTTACCACTGGCCCAATATTGTGTCAGTATATACAGAAACCTCTGGGCCACATTGGTGTGTTCCTTGATTTTGACAGCAGAAGTTTGATTTATTTTGATGTTGCCCAAAGTTCCCTCATATGGAGCTACCCCACTTGCTCCTTTGATTTCCTTCTCAGGCCTTTCTTCTTTACTGGTCGCACATGATTAGGGTTAAATCAGGAAACTGACTGTATCCCTGGGAACTCCTTACCTGATGGAGCCCTTCTCTGTTGAAGTAAATCAATAATTTGTCTTTTAAGCTTGTTATACTTTAACGCAATATCATTTTATTGTTATTCAATATGAAGACAGTGCAAAATGAAAAAAAAAACACAATTGGTGCTTGGTTGAGCTACATTCCCTTGCTCCTGGCTGGGACTGTTTCTTTTTCCCACAGCAAAGTTTTGCAACTCAGCCTGCCATGCCAGTGGGGGCGGGGCACCAGCACTGGCGTATGGGAAGCTTTACTCACACTTCTATGCTGCAGTCTCAGCCATTACACCCATTCCTGACTGGTGTATGATGTTGTCTGGTAACAGATGTCCCCCCATCAGTTGTTCCAGATTATTTTCTAGTTGTTCCTGGCTATTTACTAGTTGCTCTACCACATCTCCTTCTGACTACAACCAGGAACAATTCTCCACTTTTAATGGCTCCTGTGATTCAACTGGACCCACTTGGAATATCCAGGATAACCTACCCATCTCAAGGTCCTTAACTTAATCAAATTTGCAAAGTCCCTTTTACCATGTAAGATAACATATTTACAGGCTCCATGGATTAGCATGTAGACATCTTTGGAGAAGCCTGTTATTCTGCCTACCATGATTATAAAAACTACCATTTATTGAGTGGTTGTTATTGTCAGAGAGAGGGATGCTCTCATTTAACCATTTCACCCTGCCTGAAATCCATGAGACAGATATTATTATTATTACTCTCACGGGACAGCCAAGGAAACAGAGGCTAAGAGCAGTGACTTAAAAGTCAAGGCTAATTCTTATAACACAAGTCCATGAAAACCATGAGCCTTCTTGTTTTGTTTGTTCGTTTTTTTATTTAAACACAACACTAAAACCTTAACATAGACCCAGAAATTTCTGGAGAATTGCTTCTGAAAAACCCTAAGCTGACCAACTCTGTTTTCAATACACAGTGTTTGTCCAGAGTGCTGGAATCCTCCTGAAAGCAGCTGAGTGGGCCAGGCATCAATATCTCCCACCACCTAGACGGGCTTCATCCACCATTTTGTCCACACTGGCACATTTTTTTCATGGAATGAGAAAAGGCTCTGTGTTGACTACAGATCCCAGACAGGGCTTATGAAAGCTATCCGGTGTGCCTTGGGTGCTTATAAAAAACTTTTTCATTAAATAACAATAGTTTTTTTTAAAAAAAGGCCAAGAGTGACTCTGCTTCTGGCTCACTGGATTAAGTGAGAGGAGTCAGGACACTCAGCTCCCAGGGAAGTTTCATTGAGAATTTTTCACCTGAATAGGAAGTATTTACACTTTAGAGAAAATTCAATTTTATTATAACAACTGTTAGTCATACAAGACATAAACAATAACTAGTTAACTAGCAAATGTGTTAACTGGACAACCAGGTCTTAATGGAAGGGAAACAGCTGAAATTTCCTGACGACAACGGGAAGCCCTCCTGGAGCCCAGGGCTGACAGGATGGCCATGTGTGTCTGAAGCAGCCACCTTGTGGGAATCCCACTGATGCTTCAGTGACTCTCACTCACTTTTAAGCCTTTTGGGTTGTCCAGGCAGATGGGTGACCGGCCAGAGTGTCCTTCTGGGAAAAAGCTTTCACATTCAGTTCACACACCCTAACTGTGGCATATAGGTTTTGAACTGATGCCTCTTTGTGGGGCCACATCTGTCCTCTGCCTTCTCCCTGCCTCTGCCACAGTCTCTGGGTTCATGGCCAGGCATGGAAGGCTGGCCTCCCAATTATCCTAGACAAAGACTAGGCTTTCAATAGTTTCTGTCTTTCCAGGTGCCTGTAAAGAGCTGTAGCAGCTTTCACCAAGGAACTGGTAATCAAATGCCTTCAGCTTTAAAATTATCAGTCCTCCCTGAATGACACAATGGCCCAAAAAGCCACCTTCTCCAGGATGATTCTTTTGTGACCACCAAGGACAAATATCCGTAGAAGAGTCTTTGCTGCATGAATCTCAGGTTTCTCTCTTGCGGGTGCATTAGGAATGCGACAAACACAATTCTCTAATCTATGCAAAACCCTGCAAGCTGGGCAGGAAACGGTAAGGATTTACTTCAAGTGATCTGCAGTGGTTAGTTATTCACCAAAATTCTCTCCCCAAAGCTGTCCAGTTTAATAGGTAGAAGTAAATACCTGAAACTATCAAACTCCAACCCAGTAGTCTGGACTCCTGAAGATAATTGTATAATTGATAGTGTGATTGTGAAAACCATGTGGATCACACTCCCTTTGTCTAGTGTGTGGATGGATGAGTAGAAAAATGGAGACAAAAACCAAATGAAAAATAGGGTGAGATGGGGGGGGATGATTTGGGTGTTCTTTTTTACTTTTATTTTTTATTCTTATTCTGATTCTTTCTGTTGTAAGGAAAATGTTCAAAAATAGATTGGGGTGATGAATGCATAACTATATGATGGTATGTAAACAGTTGATTGTACACCATGGACGAGTATATGGTGTGTGAATATATTTCAATAAAACTGAATTTAATTTTTAAAAAAAGCTGTCTAGTTTAATTTAACCAACTAGCCAACTATTTTTTAAAGCTGTATACCAGTTGTTGAGCATGTAACCTAAGTTCCTGTGGCTTCACCAACAGGTGGGAGCAGATGAAGGCACATGAGCATCAACCATTGTTGAAAAGTTTTCTGGTATTTTTGAATTTTGGCTAAGGCCCCAAATCCAAGGAATGGCAACCAGAATGATGTACCCTCCACCTTTTAACACCAAGCAGCCATCAGCAGTCCATTCTAGCATTTGCTAAGAAGTCTAAACTTGTTTTGCCACCCTTACCCTGACTGACTCCTGTATGGATGGTGAGAAAATGGACCCACACATCTACAGCTAACTGATTTTCAATAAGGGTGGAAAATGGCCTCTTCAGTAAATGGTGCTGGGAAAACTAGATATCCACATGCAAAAGAATGAAGTTTGACCCTTACCTCACACTATGTACAAAAGTTAACTGTAAATGAATCAAGAACCCAAACATAAGGGCAAAACCCATAATACTCTTAAAAGAAAGCATAGGGGAAAACCATCCTAACTTTGGATTTGCAGTGATTTCTTATATACTACACTAAAAGGCATAAACAACAAAAGAAAAAAAAATAAAGTGGACTTGATCAAAACTAAAAACTTTTGTATATCAAAGAATATTACCAAGAAGGTGAAAAGATAACCTACAGAATGGGAGAAAATATTTGGAAACCATATATCTGATAAAGGTTTAATATGCAGAATATCTAAAAAACTGCTACAACTCAACAACAAAAATACAAAAATTAAAAAAATTAAAAATGGGCCAAGGGGAGGGGACAAGATGGTGGCATAGAGAGGAGGAGAACTTAGTTAGTCCTCCAGAATAACTAGTAAACAACTGGGAACAACTAGTAAATAATCTGGAATAACTGCTAAGAGACAACCATGACTACACACCAACCTGGATTGGGAGGAATGCCTGAGGTGCAGCATAAAATCTGTAAGCAAGAACTGCAGAACCACATGAGGAACCCCCTCCCCCCATGGCAGGCTGAGCTGTAAAACCTCACTGTGGTAGAAAGCAGCACTCACTAAGCAAGAGAATATAGCTCAGCCTAGCTCCAGCTGGGATTTTAATTAACAAATGTGGACTGCTGAATATAAGCTACAGACCCCTAGCAAGCAGACAGAGGCTTTTAGTGAAAACTGAAGTTAGAGAGCCAGAAGACTCCTCTGTCCTGGGAGGGGGAGCCCAGAAGACCAGGTGTTATCTTTGGCCGATGGGTGAAATTGGGGGCCTTGGACTGGCTCTGAAAGGGGGCTTTCTGTACCTTTTTCTCTCTCTCAACCTGAGCAGCTCAGTGGAGAGAGCCTCAGCCATTTTCAGTTTGCAGTGCTCTGGCCCAGACAGGGGTGTACATAACAGAGTCAGAGAAACAAATGAGCTATTTAAATGCAGATGATAACTCCCTAGGGGGCGTATCTTCCCCAAGAGGAAGGAGGTGGGGCCCAGATCTAGGGCTGGACTTCCCTTCAGAACTCAGACCCAGAGCCTAGGGGAAAACAGCCAAAACAGAAACTAAAGGGGCCACATCTCCTTACACCAGTCAGAAGCAAAAGGCTGACAGGCACCACCTGCTGGGTAGGTTAGGAAAAGCACAGTGGCTAGAGACCTCACAGGAAAGTCGGTCAATCTCTAAAACATACCCACAGGGAGACTTGAAACTGAATATAAACCCACTCTGAGATCTGAACCTGTTCTGGTCTGGGAAAATCTGATTGGGGTAACCAAGGAAACCAGATGCCTAGACAATGGGAAAATACAGTCTACACTACCAAAAATGAAGCTATGGCCCAGTCAAAGGAATAAACTTGCAAGTCAATCAAGATACAGTTGAGATATTGTTTCACTTTAATGAAACAATCTATTAAAGACTTTCAAAGAAGTAGGCTAAATCAAATAAAAAACCAAATCAATGAGTTCAGGGAAGATATGGCAAAAGAGATGAAGGCTGTAAAGAAAACACTGGGTAAACATAAGGTAGAAATAGAAAGTTTGAAAAAACAACTGGCAGAATCTATGGAAATGAAAAGCACAACACAAGAGATGAAAAACACAGTGGAGACATACAACAGCAGATCTCAAGAGGCAGAAGAAAACCCTCAGGAACTGGAGAATGAGGCACCTGAAAGCCTACACACAAAAGAACAGACAGAGAAAAGAATGGAAAAATATGAGCAATGTCTCCAGGAACTTAAGGACAAAATGAAATGCAGGAATGTACGTGTCATTGGTGTCCCAGAAGGAGAAGAGAAGGGAAAAGGGGCAGAAGCAATAACAGAGGAAACAATAAACAAACATTTCCCATCTCTTATGAAAGACATAAAATTACGGATCCAAGAAGTGCAGTGTACCCCAAACAGAATAGATCTGAATAAGTCTATGCCAAGAAACTTAATAACCAGATTATCAAAGATAAAGAGAGAATCCTGAAAGCAGCAAGAGAAAAGTGATCCATGACATAAAAAGGAAGCTTGGTAAGACTATGTGTGGATTTCTCAGTAGAAACCCTGGAGGCAAGAATATATTTAAGATACTGAAAGAGAATCCTATTTCTGGCAAAATTGTCCTTCAAATATGAGGGAGAGTTTAAATATTCTCTGACAAACAGACAATGAGACAGTTTGGGAACAAGATACCTGCTCTACAGGAAATACTAAAGGACACACTGCAGACAGAAAGGAAAAGACAGGAGTGAGAGGTTTGGAACAGAATTTTGGGAGATGCCAGCACAGCAATGTAAGTATACTGAACAAAGATAACTATGAGTTTGGTTGAAAGAGGAAGGTTAGGAGCATGTGGGACAACAGAAGGAAAGAAGAAAGATAAAGACTGGGACTGTATAACTCACTGAAACCTAGAGTGCTCAACAATTGTGATAAAATTTACAAATATGTTTTTACATGAGGGAGAACAAATGAATGTCAACCTTGCAAGGTGTTAAAAATAGGGTGGGATTGGGGAAAAAATACAATGGGAACTAGAGACTATAGTTAACAGAAACACTGTATTATGCTTCCTTTAATGTAACAAAGGCAGTGTACCAAAGCTAAATGCCTATAAAATGGGGACATAAGGGAGGGGTATGGGACTCTTAGCATTGGTGATGTTGTCTGACTCATTTTTTCTACTTTAGTCTAATTCTGTCTTTGCTTTTGTTGCTTTTTACCTGTCTCTTTTTTTTTCTTTCTTTTCCTTTTTCTTTTGTTTCTCTACCTTCTTTGACTCTTCCTCCTTCTTTGTGGAAGAAATGGAAATGTCCTTAAATAGATAGTGGTGATGGTGGTGAATGCATAAATATGTGATTATACAGGAAACCATCAACTGTTTACTTAGGATGGAATGTATGGTGGGTGAAAAAAAACCCGTCTTTATAAAATGGATCAATGAAGAAATCTTGAGGGCACTATATTGAGTGAAATAAGTCAGACACACAAGGACAAATATTGCATAGTCTCACTGATATGAACTAATTATAATATGTAAACTCATAGACATGAAATATAAGTCACCAGTATATAGAAAGAAACTAAAGAATGGGGAGTGTTTGCTTATTATGAGAGGAATGTTCAACTAGGTTAAACTTAAGTGTTTGGAAATGGACACGGGTTATGGTAGCACATTATTGTGAGAATAACTAACAGTACTGAATGGTGCAAGAATGTGGTGGAAAGGGTAAGCTCAGAGTAATGTATGTCACCACAAGGAAAGTTGGAGGTTAAAAGATGGGAATGTATAAAACAGTGAACCTTGTGGTGGACAGTGTCCTTGATTAACTGCACAAATATTAGAAATCTCTTTCACGAACTAGAACAAATGTATGACACTATAACTAGAAGTTAATAATAGAGGAGTATATAGGGAAAATACATATACTTATTGCAAACTATATACTATAGTTAGTAGTATTTTAATATTCTTTCATCAACAGTAACAAATGTACTGTACTATGTGTGCTGGTTTGGATTTATTGTGTCCCCCAAAATGCCATTATCTTTGATGCAGTCTTGTGTGGGCAGAAAATGTATTGGTGTTGATTGGGTTGGAGACTTTCTTTTTTAATTCATTTTATTAAGATATATTCACACACCATGCAGTCATACAAAACAAATCATACATTCGATTGTTCACAGTACCATTCCAAAGTTGTACATTCATCACCAAAATCAATCCCTGACACCTTTATTACCACACACACAAAAATAACTAGAATAATAATTAAAGTGAAAAAGAGCAATTAAAGTAAAAAAGAGCACTGGGTGCCTTTGTCTGTCTGTCTGTTTGTTTGTTTCCTTCCCCCATTTTTCTACTCATCCATCCATAAACTAGACAAAGGAGAGTGTGGTCCTTATGGCTTTCCCAATCCCGTTGTCACCCCTCATAAGCTACATTTTTATACAATCATCTTCAAGATTCATGGGTTCTGGATTGTAGTTTGATAGTTTCAGGTATCTACCGCCAGCTACCCCAATTCATTAGAACCTAAAAAGGGTTGTCTATATTGTGCGTAAGAGTGCCCACCAGAGTGACCTCTCGGCTCCTTTTGGAATCTCTCTGCCACTGAAACTTATTTCATTTTCTTTCACTTCCCCCTTTTGGTCAAGTAGATGTTCTCCATCCCACGATGCCAGGTCTGCCTTCTTCCCCGGGAGTCATATTCCATGTTGTCAGGAAGATTCATTCCCCTGGGTGTCTGATCCCACATAGGGGGGAGGGCAGTGATTTCACCTGCCAAGTTGGCTTAGCTAGAGAGAGAGGGCCACATCTGAGCAACAAAGAGGCATTCGGGAGGAGGTTCTTAGGCACAATTATAGGGAGGCCTAGCCTCTTCTTTGCAGCAACAGTCCTCCCAAGGGCAAATTCTGTGGTAGAGGGCTCAACGCATCAAACCCCCAGTGGGTTGGAGACTTATGATTGGATGTTTCCATGGAGATGTGATTACTCAACTGTGGATGAGATCTTTCACTGGATAATTTCCATGGAGATGTGGCCCCACCATTCAGCATGGGCCTTGATTAGTTTACTGGAGCACTATATAAGCTCAGACAGAAGGAGTGAGCTTGCTACAGCCAAGAGGGACACTTTGAAGAATGCATGGGAGCTGAGAGAGGAACTGCAGTTTACAGAGACATTTAGGAGAGGGCCTTTGAAAGCAGACTTTTGCTCTAGAGAAGCTAAGAGAGGACAAACACCCCAAGAGCAAATGAGAGTGACATTTTGGAGAGAAGCTGAAGCTTAGAGAGGAACATCCTGGGATAAAGCTATTTTGAAACCAGAACTCTGGAGCAGACACCAGCTACATACCTTCCCAGCTAACAGAGGTTTGCCGGATGCCATTGGCCATCCTCCAGTGAAGGTACCGGATTGTTGATCCCTTACCTTGGACCCTTTATGGCCTTAAGACTGTAACTGTGTATAAACCCCCTTTTATAAAAGCCAATCCATTTCTGGTGCTTTGCACCCCAGCAGCATTAGCAAACTAGAACACTATGAGTCAATAAGGGAGGGAGGGTAGTTAGGGATATGGGAGGATTGAGGTTTCCTTTTTTTGCCTTTGTTTCTTTTCTGGAGTAATGAAAATGTTCTAAAAATTGAAAAAAAATTTAATTGTGGTGATGGATACACAGCTGTATTCTGGTACCGTGGGCAATTGATTGTGTACTTTGGATCTTTGGATGATTGTATGGTGTGTGAACAATCTCAACAAAATTAAATTTTAGAATTTTAACAGACATATATAGAACATTACATCCCAGGCCACTGGGACACACATTCTTCTCTAGTGATTACGAATCTTTCTCCAGAATGGACCATATGCTGGGACATAAAAACAAGCCCCAATAAATTAAAAAAAAAAAACCGAATTTGTTCAAAGCACATTCTCTGTCCACAGTGGAATACAAATAGAAATCAATAACCTTCAGAGACTTGGAGAAATCACAAACACTTGGAGGGTAAAAATGAGAGGGAGATGAAAATATTCCCGGATAATCAAAAGCTGAGGGACTTCACCACCAGTAGATCAGTCCTATAAGAAATGCTAAAGGGAATCGAGCAGGCTGAAAGAAAGGGACACTAAACAATTGACTGAAACTATGTGAAGAAATAAAGATTACCCGTAAAGATCACATGGTAAATATAAATACCAATACTACTGTATTTTTGATTTGTAACTCCACTATTTACTTCCTATAGGATATTAAATACATAAACTGTAATGATTAATCAGTGATTTTGGACTCAGTATAAAATATGTAATTTTTGACAAGAACTACATAAAGGTTGGGGAATGAGGGAGTAAAGGAACATAGTTTATGTATCATATAAGTTGGTATCAAAGAAAAACAAGATTGTTATAGATTTAAGATGTTAAATTTAAGCCCCACAGTAAACACAAAGAAAGTAGCAGAGAATATGACCATAGAGATGAAAAGTAGAGTAGGGGCTCCAAGAAGTGGAGGAAGGGGCAATGGGGAGTTAAGAAATGAGTGTAGGGTTTCTGTTTGGGGTGAAGGGAAATTTCTAGAAATAGATGGTGGGAAGTGATAGCACTGCAACATTCTAAACGTGATTAATCCCACTAATGGAATGCTAGGGAGGGGGAGGAATGGGAAGATTTAGGCTGTGTGTATGTTTCCACAATTAAAAAAAAAAAAAAGACAGTCTAAATAGATGACAATTAAATGCCAAGTATGATCCTGGATGGTATCTGAGGATGGAGGCGAGGAGGCTGAAAGGGACACAGATGGGACATAAGGAAAAAAAAAGGAAATATAGAATGTAAGCTTTGTATGAAGGTTGAATTTCTTGAACTTCTTAGCTGTGCTTAATGGGATTGCATAAAAGAATGCTCTTGTCCATGGGAAGTGTATATGTGAATTATAGTGTTTGTTCAAAGATGTGTGCAGCTAGCTCTCATATGTTCAGAGGACAGAGCAATAGATGATGGATGATGGGGAGGCAGGGAGGGAGGGAGGGAGGGAGAGAGGGAGGGAAAGAAAGAAATGGTGGTGTGACAGGATGTTAAAGGTGGTAGATTGGGGTATCAGGGGAGGGGGTTGGGATATGCTGGAGTTCTATGTACAGGGTTTGTACTGTTTTTGCAACTGTTCCTCTAAGTTTGAATTTATTTCAAAATAAAATTTCTTAAAAAAAAAAAAGGGCAAAGGATTTGAATAGACAATTCACTAAAGAAGATATACAAGTGGCCAAAAAGCACATGAAATGATGCTCAGTATCATTCATCGTCAGGGAAATGCAAATGAGAACCACAATAGACGCCACTTTACAATCACTAGGATGGCTATTTTTCAAAAACAGAAAACAAGTGTTGGTGAGTATTAAGAGATATTAGAACCCTTATACATTGTTGTTGGGATTATAAAATGGTGCAGCCACTGTGAAAGTCAGTTTGGTGCTTTCTCAGAAAGTTGAACATAGAATTACCAATTGATCCAGCAATCCCACTTCTAGACATATACCCAAAAGAATTGAAAGCAGAGACACAAACAAATATTTGTACACCAGAGTTCATAGTGGCATTCTCCACAGTAGCCAAAAGATGGAGGCAACCCAAGTGTCCATCAGCAGATGAATGGACAAATGAAATGTGGTGTATACGTGCAATTGAATATTATTCAGCCATAAAAAAACAAATGAAGTTCTGATCCATGCTACAACATGGATGAACATTGAAGACATCATGTTGCGTGAAATAAGCCAGATGCAAAAGGACAAATATTATGTGAGCTCACTTATATGACATATTTAGAATAAGCAAATTTACAGAAACAGAAAATAGAGTACAGGTCACTAGGGGCTGGGGTGGGGATGGGGTGAAAGGGAAGTTACTGCTTAATGGGTACAGAGTTTCTGTTTGAACTGATGAAAATGTTTGGGCAATGGATGTTGGTGATGGTAGCACAACATTTTGGGTATAATTAATATCATTGAATTGTATACCTCAAAGTCATTGAAATAGGGAATTTTGAGTTTTACACACATTACTACAATAAAAAGTTAAAAAATGGAAAATTTCGTTTCATTTAGCAACAAGGTTTTCAGGAATAAATCAAAGTCATTAATCAAGAATTAACTGTATTTGCTTTTAGTGCCTTGGGACAAACTCTTGTACACTTTTGTCACTCAAAGCACCTATTAAAAATTTTACATATGCTATGGTAGGTGCTCAACAAATATTTGTTGGTTGCTTTGTCTTGTTTTGGTCTTTTAGGATGATATTTTTTAGATGGTTTGCTCCTTAAAGGTGGCAGCGATCACGTCTTAATTCATATTCACCTCCCAGGGACTAGCACAGTGCCATTAAATAGTAGGCACTCAAAATATTGAAAAGAGAAAAGAAAAAAAAAAAGGAATTATGCAGTCTGCATGTCCCCATGACCCTCCAAAGACTTCACAAAATATGGTCCTTGAAAGACCAGCATTCGTATGGCTATACCAAGAACTAGTTAAATTTGAAAAGTTTCTTTGCCTACTTCCTCTAATCTCCCACCCCACACTCTCGCCAACCCTGGAAGAGCCAGAAGATGAAGGGGAAGAGAGAGAGAATTAGGAAAAGAACAGGCCAGGTTCACCTGTGCTATAGGGCAGGGGAGGGGAGGAGATTGGTTTGGATGTGGGATTGCAATTTTGATTTAGACTGGGCTGGACTCTTTTATACCTGAAGGTAAGTCATTGCCACCAAAATGGGGCTTATTCTTACAACTAAAAATGCCTGGAAAACTAAGGTAGGCTGTTTGGCTTAGAAGTTGTCAAAGGGCAGGAGAGAAAAATGTGGAGGAACTTGCTAGAAGACAGGGTGGGGGTAATATCAAGCCATTTCCTGTTTGTTCCTCACTGAGCTCACACGGTTCAACCAACCAGCTTAAAATAAAAACTCAAATTTCCCTTTCTTTTTTCAAGTGGCATGGGGCTCCATACTTTTCACACACTTATTATTCACCCTCATAGCCACTGCATGAGGCTCAGAACTGTTTTTATCCTTGCTTTACTAATGAGGAAATTGAAGCACAGGGAGGCTAAGTCACTTTTCCAATGCCACAGGGGACCTGGTTTTAAGTCCAGCAAGTCTGGTTCTATAGCCTAAGCTAACTGCTTAGTGTCTCCACACATGCTCCCTTGTTCAGGAGCCCACAAGTTTCCTTGTTGTGAAGTTGCCCAGCTGGTTAGAAGCCTGGAGGCTGGGCTGCTTTCCAGGTCCACTCAGGGTGACTGGGCAGCTGGGCCTGCAGGGACGGACCAATGCATGCAGCCACAGCTGATAAAGGGGTGGGGTGGACCCGAGCCCCACGGGGTTGGAAGGGAAGACAGAAGTCAGAGGACTCTTCATGCAACCAAGTCTGGAATGGAAAACCCTTCCCCCACCCAATGTCTTCACCTCTGGCTTCCTGGTGCTGAAGGACTGGCCCAGAGAACTGCATCTGGAAACTGCCCATGGTGCAGGTCGTACCTGGAGAAGTTTCTTGGAAGGGCACTGTGATGGTTAGGTTCATGTGTCAACTTGGCCAGGTGGTGGTACCCAGGTGTCTGGCCAAGCAAACATTGGCCTAACTGTTACTGCAAGGACATTTGTGGCTGGTTAATGAACCAGAAGGCTAGTTTATTAAATCATCAGTCAATTGGCTGCAGCTGTGGCTAATTACATCCATGAAGGGTATGTCTTCCACAATGAGAGAATGCAATCAGCTGGATTTAATCCAATCAGTTGAAGACTTTTAAGCGAGACAGATAGAGACCTTCACTTCTTTGGCTGACCAGTGAAGTGTTTCATGAGGAGTTCATTGAAGTTGCCAGTTCATTGCCTGAGGAGTTCATCAAAACATTCATCGGAGTTGCCAGTCTGCTGCCTGCCCTACAGAATTTGGACTTGTGCATACCCACAGTTGCATGAGACACTTTTATAAATCTTATATTCATAGATATCTCTTGTTGATTCTGTTTCCCTAGAGAACCCTAACTAATACAACTTGGTACCAGGAGTGGTTCTTGAGAAACAGGATCTTAAAATGGGCTTTTACAATTGGTTTTCTACTCTGATTAGATTCAAAGGCACTGATGACTCCATTTCCAATAATCAAGATGGCCCTGACAGTCCATGGCGTGAATTGGCAATGGAGATATGCAAAATACCACTGTTTAACTCTCCTAATCATACTCTTGTATGAAGCAAGGCTCTGGGTGACAGCATTTTTGACACCTTAACAGAGTTTTGCAGAGTTAAGAGATATAATGATGTTGGATGGTTGCTCTTAGATATGCTGAAAGTCATAAGAGAAAGGGATGAGCTAAAGGCTTCCAATTTGAAACTTAAGCACCATATGATAGATATAAAGGTTTCCATGTGTGCCTTAAAAGAAAATCTTATTTCCTGTGGCCACAGACTTGAGATTTCTGAAAACCAGACTCAGATTCTCATTGTGTGAGTAGCAGATTTACAACATAAACTAAAATCTCAAACTCACAGGGTGTCTGCTGTTAAAGTGAAGGCATTGATTGGAAAATAATGGGATCCTGAAACTTGGGATGGGGACATATGGATTGATAATAATGGCAGTGAGGACACTGGAACCCTGAATTCAGCTGAGTCTTTGTTAGATATACCTGCAGTGGTCTGTCCTGAGGAAACAGCACCCCCCCACCTACAGTCTGCCCTGAGGAAGCAGCTTCCCCACCACCAGCCTGCCCTAAGGAACCTGCCATCCAACCTGCACCTAAAGAGATTAACCCTTTAGTGCCTGCTAAACCTGCAATCACCTCTCCTGAGGAAGCAGCCCTCACTCCTCTGTCTGGAGATATTAATCCTCTTTCATGAGATGAAAGGTTTGAAGGATACTTCTAATTCTTTTAATGATCCACCCCCACCACCAGTCTTTGCTTCAAGATCTATAACTAGACTAAAGTCCCAACAGACCCCAAAGGGTGAGGTACAAAATGTGACCCATGAGGAAGTATGCTATACTCCAAAAGAGCTGTATGAGTTTTCCAACTTATACAGACAGAAATCAGGGTAATATGTGTGGGAATGGATATTAAGGGTGTGGGATAATGGTGGAAGGGATATAAAGTTGGATCAGGCTGAATTTACTGATATGGGCCCACCAAGCAAAGATTTTGCATTCAGTGTAGTAGCTCAAGGGGTTAGAAAGGGCATTAACTGTTTGGGTGGTTAGCTGAAACATGGATCAAAAGGTGGCTGGCATTACTGGAGGTTGAAATGCCAGAACTGCCCTGGTACAATGTGGAGGACGGGATTCAAAGGATTAGAGAGACTGGAATGTTAGAGTGGATTTATCATGGAAGACCTGCTCACACACCCCTGGAATGTCCAGAGGACACACATTTTACCAGGACTGTGAGGAATGAATTTGTGAGACTAGCTCCATCATCCCTGAAGATCTCCATAGTTGCCCTTCTCTGTAGGTCAGATATTACTGTGGGAACTGCTGCCAATGAGCTGGAATCCTTAAACAAAATGGGGATAATCGGATCCCGAGTTGACAGAAGACATGTGGTAGCAGTTAATCATCAAAGACAAGGTGGGTGTGACTACCATAATGGAAAACAGGCTCAAGGCAGCAGTCAAAATAATCTGACTCATAGAGACTTACAGCATTGTCTAGTAGATCATTGAGTACCTAGCAGTAAAATTGATAGGCAGTATACTAAGTTCTTGTTTGAGCTGTATAAGCAGAAGAATCCTAGGTCAAGAGAACAAAAGTCTACCTTGAATTACAAAAACAGAGAGTCCTGGCCCCTTAATCAATTCCCAGACTTGAGACAGTTTACAGATCCAGAGCCCCTTGAATGAGGGGAGGGCTGTGTACCCTTCGGGAAGGACCCTGTTACATTGCCAAAAATTTATATTATTAATCTTCCTCCCAGCCTTCCCCTGGGGAACCTATGGCCTTTTACCAGGGTAACTGTGCACTGGGGAAAAGGAAATGATCAAATATTTCAGGGATTATTAGGCACTGGTTCAGAAGTGACATTAATTCCAGGAGACCCCAAACATCACTCTGGTCCACCAGTCAGAGTTGGGGCTTATAGAGGTCAGGTGATTGATGGAGTATTAGCTCAGGTCCATCTCACAGTGGGTCCAGTGGACCTGGACCCATTCTGTGGTTATTTCCCCAGTTCCACAATGCATAATTGGAATAGACATACTCAGCAACTGGCAAAATCCTCACATTGGTTCCCTGACTCATGGAGTGAGGCTATTATGGTGGGAAAGGCCAGGTGGAAGCTGCTAGAACTGCCCCTGCCTAGCAAAATAGTAAACCAGAAGCAATACTGAATTCCTGGAGGGATTACAGAGATTAATGCCACTCTTTAGGACTTGAAGGATGTAGGGGTGATGATTCCCACCACATCTCCATTCAACTCTCCTTATTTGGCCTGTGCAGAAAACAGATGGGTCTTGGAGGATGACAGTGGATTATTGCAAGCTTAACCAGGTGGTGACTCCAATTGCACCTGCTGTTCCAGATGTGGTATTATTGCTTGAGCAAATCAACACATCCCCTGGTACCTGGTATGCAGCTATTGAGCTGGCAAATGCTTTTTTCTCAATTGCTGTTAGTAAGGACCACCAGAAACAGTTTGCATTCAGCTGGCAAGGCTGGCAGTTTACATTCACTGTGCTACCTCAGGGTTATATCAACTCTCCAGCCCTGTGTCATAATATTGTCTGCAGGGATCTTGATCATTTCTCCCTCCCACAAGACATCACACTGGTCCATTATATTGATGATATCATGTTGATTGGACCTCGTGAGCAAGAAGTAGCAACTACTCTAGATTTGTTGGTAAGGTATTTGCATGGCAGAGGATGGGAGATAAATCCAACAAAAATACAGGGGCCTTCTACCTCAGTAAAATTTCTAGATGTCCAGTTGTATGGGACATGTAGAGATATCCCTTCTAAGGTGAAGGATAAGCTGTTGCATCTGGCTCCTTCTACAACCAAAAAAGAGATACAATGCTTAGTTGGCCTCTTTGGATTTTGGACACAACATATTCCTCATTTGGGTGTGCTACTCTAGTCCATTTACTGAGTGATCAGAAAAGCTTCCGTACTATGGTCTCATTGTTCATCTTTAGTTCTTTGAGTAGCTGTTCTAGGTGCTGTGTCTCTTCTGATATTTTGATTTGGGTGCTTGGGCTTGGGTTATCCATATCGTCTGGTTTTTTCATATGCTTTATAATTTTCTGTTGTTTTTGGCCTCGTGGCATTTGCTGAACTTGATAGGGTTCTTTTAGGATTTGTAGACCAATTGAAGTCCTTATCTCTAATTTATCAGATCTACAGCTTTGTGGAGTACACTTTCTCTAACTAACCAGCAGGTGGCATCCATGAGCCACCTGTTCTCCACAAGCCAGTTCTCCCCTGCTTAGCCTTTTTGGTGAGTGGGGGAGTGAGTCTTGTGGGGTCCAATTGGTGTACCAAGCTTGCGTGTGTAGTTGGTGTTGCCTGCCCTGTATATGGGGCGTGTTTCTGGGCAGTCAGGGAGGGGGGGTGGCTCTAACAATGAAATCTCCCTGGTGATCCTAGAGTTTTAAAGCTGCTGCAATAGTCTAATCCTTCAGTTCAGTCCTGCCACAGTTTGTCTCTGCCACTGACCCACAAGTCCTTGGTATTGGTGTATGGCTCCTGAGACTTGCAAGTGGGCCCCTCTTCCAGGCCGTGCACCCCGGGTCCTCTGTTGAGGGATGACTGTGCTATGTCACAGGTGAGTGCCGTCCCCCCAGGGCAGTTCTGGGCTGCTGGGCTGTGTAGGGAGGCTCCCAGTCTGCTCAAATGATGGCTGAATGGGGCTTTGTTAATTCACACTGCTCTACCTTCCCAACTCTGGGACAATCAGCTGAGGGTGCAGGGAAGGCTAATGTCCACGCCCAGTTTTGTGGTGTGTGCCTGTTATTTGAAGCACTTCCGTCACACTGGATTGTCTGGGGCAGTTCTGGGCTATGGGGCTGGCGATGGGCAGGAGTGTTTCCTGTCCACCAGGATGGTGGCTGTGAGCGGACACCCCCCTTTTCTTGGGAAGTTGTGGTGTTTAGTGAATTTTCTCAGCCACTGGATTATTGCATTTTGTCTCAGAGCTCTCCTAGTTCTGCTCTTGACTTGACCTGCCCAAATTGCAAGTCTTTGAAGCTTTCCGTATTGGGCTTCTTAGAGTAATTGTTTTAGAAAAAGAAAAAAGGATTAAAAAAAAAAAAAAAAAAGAAAAAAAGGGCCCTCCTCAGTGATCTAATGGGTTATTGAAATGCTAAGAGACAAAGCAACCAGGGCCATTAAGGAAAGGTGCACAGGGCAGAGAGATCAGCTTTGCTTCGGGATTTGCATATGCGCCTCAGGGCCTGAGCTGGGGCCTGAGCTCTGCCCTTCCCCTTTCTATGTTCACCAGAACTCCAAAAATCCTCCGCTTTTATTTTGGAGTTTTTTGTGTTGTTTTTTTTCTATGCCTGTCTCCTCTCTGCTGGGCTGGCTGCTCTCAGATTCTCTGGTGTCTGGTCTCAGTCTATCTATGATTGGAGTTTGGATCAGTAGAATGAGTTTCCGATAAGGGCTGCCACTGCAGTTCTCCCTTCTCCTTCTTGGAGCTGACAGCCCCTCCTCCCACGGGACTGAGCCTGGCAGGGAGGGGCGCGGGTCCCCTGGCCGCAAAAACTTACAGATTTCGCTGATCTCAGCAGTTCCACGTTTTCATGAGTGTTGTATGAAGTATGCCCAAAGTCAGATTGCTCTGTGGTGTCCAGTCCACGCAGTTCCTGGCTTTCTACCTACTTTCCTGGAGGAGTAACTAAAACATACAGCTCACCAGTCTGCATCTTGCCCCGCCTCTCCCTGAGATGCTTTTGTATATTGAGTCATGGACTGTTGCTAATGGTTTGGCTGGATGGTCAGAACTTGGAAGGAACATGATTGGAAGATTGGTGACAAAGAAGTCTGGGGAAGAGGTATATAGATAGACCTTTCTGAGTGGGCAAAAAACCTGAAGATATTTGTGTCCCATGTGAATACTCACCAGAGGGTGACTTCAGCAGATTTTAATAGCCAAGTGGATAAAATGACCCATTTGGTGGATACCAATCTGCCTCTTTCCCCAGCCACACTTGTCATTGCCCAAAGGGCTCATGAACAAAGTGGTCATGGTTGCAGGGATGGAGGTTATGCATGGGATTAACAACATGGGCCTCTACTCACCAAGGCTGACCTGGCCACAGCCACTTCTGATTGCCCAATCTGCCAACAGCAAAGACCCATAGTCAGTCCCTGATATGGCACCATTCCCTGAGCCTGCTACCTGGTGGCAGGTTGATTACATTGAATCACTTCCATCATGGAAGGGGCAGCTATTTGTTCTTACTGGAATAGACACATACTCCAGATATGTGTTTGCCTTCTCTGCACAACATGCTCTGCCCAAACTACCATTCGTGGACTTATAGAATGCCTTATCCACCATCATAGTATTCCATACAGCATTGCTTCTGACCAAGGAATCCACTTGTTCCAGTTTGCTAATGCTGCCTTATGCAAAATACCAGAAATGGATTGGCTTTTATAAAGGAGATTTATTTGGTTACAAAGTTATAGTCTTAAGCCCATAAAATGTCCAAGGTAAGGCATCAACCAAGGGTACCTTCACTGGAGAAAGGCCATTGGCATCCAGCAAACCTCTGGTAGCTGGAAAGGCATGTGGCTATTGTCTGCTTGCTCCCAGGTTATGTTTCAAAATTGTGATCTCCAAAATGTCAGTGTCAGCTTCCAACAGTCATCTTCAAAATGTGTCACTCAGCTGCAGCTACTCTCTCAGCTCCTGTGCGTTCTTCAAAGTGTCCCTCTAGGCTGTAGCAAGCTTGCTTCTGTCTGAGCTTATATAGTGCTTCAGTAAACTAACCAACACCCAAGCTGAATGGGCAGGGCCACACCTCCATGGAAATTATCCAGTCAGAGTTATCACCTACAGTTGGGTGGGTCACATCTCCATGAAAACACTCAAAGAATTACAGTCTAATAAACACTAATACATCTGCCCACACAAGATTGCATCAAAGATAATGGTGTTTTGGAGGGGCATAATACATTGAAACTGGCAAACCACCTCACAGCAAATGAAGTGAGGGAATAAGCACATGCTCATGGAATCCTCTGGTCTTACCATGTTCCCCATCATTCAGAGGCAGGTGGGTTGATAGAACAGTGGAATGGCCTGTTGAAGACTCAACTATGGCACCAACTAGGTGGCAATACCTTGCAAGGCCGGGGCAGTGTTGTCCAGGAGGCTGTGTATGCTCTGAATCAGCAACAACTCTCTGGTGCTGTTTCTCCCATAACCAGGATTCATGGGTCCAGGAATCAAGGAGTGGAAACAGGAGTGGCACCACTCATTATCCCTCCTAGTGATCCACTAGGAAAATTTTTGCTTCCTGTCCCTGCAAGCTTGAGCTCTGCTGGTCTACAAGTCTTGTTCCAAAAGAAGGAGTGCTTCCAATAGGAAACACAACAATAATTCCAAGGAACTGAAAGCTAAGATTGCCACCTGGCCACATTGGGCTTTTTATGCTTCTGAATCAACAGGCAAGGAAGGGGATTACTGTACTGGCTGGGGTGATTGATCCTGACTATCAAGGGGAAATAGCACAACAACTACATAATGGAGGTAAAGAAGAGTTTTCCTGGAATACAGGAGATCCCCTAGGGTGTCTCTTAGTACTACCATGCCCTGTGATTAAAGTCAATGGAAAACTGCAACAACCCAAACCAGGGAGGACAACCAATGGCCAAGAAACTTCAGGAATGAAGGTTTGGGTCACCCCACCAGGCAAAGAATCAAGGTCAGCACTTGCTGAGGATAAAAGGAACATGGGATGGGTAGAGTAGGAAGGTAGTGATAAATAGGTACAACCATGTGACCAGTTACAGAAACAAGGACTATGATGGCATGAATATTTCTTCCTTGTTTTTTTATGAGTATGTTTGTATTTGTCTGTAAAGCAAATATCTTTGCTTTCTTCTCTATCTTATCCCCTTATCACATGACATAAGCTGTATTGTTCATTTTGCAGTATTTAAGACAAAGGAAATCAATTTTAAGAGTTAATGTCACCCAAGGACTTGCAACTTATTCTGGAGAGATTTAGTGAGTTTCCAGTTGTGCTCAGGACAGCAGAGTATTGTTATTTTTCTCTACTTAGAGACAATATATGGTTTTAGTGATGTGTATAACTGCCCAGTTGACAAGAGGTGGACTTCACAGTTCATGTGTTCATGTGTCAACTTGACCAGGTGATGGTGCCCAGGTGTCTGGTCAAGCAAGCACTAGCCTAATCATTACTGCAAACACATTTGTGGCTGGTTAGTGGACCAGAAGGCTGGTTTATTAAATCATCAGTCAATTGACTGCAGCTGTGACTGATTACATCCATGAAGGGTATGTCTTCCACAATGAGAGAATGCAATCAGTTGGATTTAATCACTAGTGCTCCTAGTGATCCACTAGGAAAATTTTTGCTTCCTGTCCCTGCAAGCTTGAGCTCTGCTGGTCTACAAGTCTTGTTCCAAAAGGAGGAGTGTTTCCACTAGGAAACACAACAATAATTCCATTGAACTGCAAGTTAAGATTGCCACTTGGCCATGTTGGGCTTTTTCAGTTGAAGTTTTTTAAGCAAGACAGATAGAGGACCTTCACTTCTTCTTCAGCTGACCAGAGAGGCATTTCCTGAGGAGTTCATCGAAGTTGCCAGTTCACTGCGAGGAGTTCATCTAAACATTCATCGGAGTTGCCAGTCTGCTGCCTGTCCTAAGGAATTTGGACTCATGCATACCCACAGTTGTGTGAGCCAGTTTTATAAACCTTAAATTCATAGATATCTCTTGTTGATTCTGTTTCCCTAGAGAACCCTAATACAGGCACTGTTTTAGTTTCCCAGGCTGCTTTAAAGCAGATACCATGAAATGGGTTGGCTTAAACAAGAGAATTTATTCATTTACAGTTTTGAGGCCATGAAAATGTCCACATCAAGGCATCATCAAGGTGATGCTTTCTTCCCAAAGATGAGTTGCTGGTGATCCTTGGCTCCTCTGCCACATGGCAAAGCACATAGTGGCATCTGCTGGTCTCTCCCTTCTCTTCTGGGTTTTGTTGATTTCAGCTTCTTGCATCCATGGCTTTTTTTTTCTGTCTGTCTCTCTCTCTCTGTATTCATTCTGTTTATAAAGGGCTCTACGAAGAAGATTAAGAACCATCCCTGAATGAGATGGGTCACATCTTAACTGAAGTAGCCTCTTAAAAGTTCTTACTTACAACTCATTCACATCCACAGGAATGGATTACCACAGGCAGGGAACAGGTGTGGGAAGTTCTGGGGCTGTGTCACTCAGTGAGGGGGGCATGATGGGGAGGGCAGTAGGTGGCATCATTACCAAAATATTCAGACTGTGGAGGACACACATCAATGAAACAAGAAGCTGAAACCAGAAATGAAGTCGGAAGCTGGAAAGGTAGCCAGTGGGTGAGCTGGAGGGGCAGAGAAGCACACCAGATGACATGAATGATGTTAAAGGGGAGACAAGAGGCAAAGGAGGTGTATGCTGCCCCTGCCCGCTGTAGGCTGCCTGAGGGGTTCACTGCCCTGGATCTTTGGGCATGGGCCACCTTGCACTGTCCTTAGGGTGTGGCAGTCTGAAGTGCAGAGGGCTTCCAATGTGGCCCCTTGCCCAGAAGGTAGACAGTCATGAATGGTGTTTGCACTTGGAGAGGCACAGCCCTTCCTCCATTCAGGTAGACCAGCACTTGGCAAACAAGCAATCAGAGGTCTCCCAATTTGGACCCATCCTGAACTCTGGTCCAATTCAGTCATGTTCTTATGTAGTCAGGTCATCTCTCAGCCCAGGCCTCCCAGAACGTCCCTGTGTGACTTCCCTGAGTCCTTTGCTTTGGGACTGCACCTCTCCTCTTCCCAAACTTTGTACCAGAAGCCACTGACAGCAGAAAACTGACATGCCACATGCTCCAGACCAGGGCTCATCTCAGGGTGTGACTGCACCCCACCATTTATCCCCCTATCCTTAATGTGTCCCCCACTCTATCCTGTCCACAATGACACAAAACTTCATAAAAGACCAGGATGAAATAAAAGCATATTATTTCAATGACATGGCCATGAGTTCACATGGGAAATAGGCTTCCTGTGCTGGCCTTGTGGGCCTCTGTCCTTACGTGTTTCCATCTGGCTATGCAACCTTCTCAGATGTGGCTGGGGATGGATGACTAGAGTGCCTGGAGTCCATTTTTTTCCCTCTTTTTTTGACAATTGGGACAACAATTGCCCATGTCCAAGTTTCTGGTTTATCTCCCATTTGCCAGGATTCTCCTAAAGGATCAAGTGTAAAGTGTTATCTACCACTTCAAAAGTTTTTGGTACTTGGGTTGAGTCTAGAGACCCAAGATCATGTGGAGCCTCTAGGTGTTCTTAGAAGGGGCAGCTTGAACAATTTTACATCCAATATGGAAATCTAAACCTATTAATTGAATTCAAGATGGAATACCATAATTACTAATACTAAATTAAGTCTTCACATCACAGCATGTCATACATCTTTTAAAGTTCTTTTTCTCTCTTGAGCTACTAACTGGGTCCTTTACTAGATTCAATCATAGCTCATTGCTGCTTTTCCAATGGGTCTTGTATCTATTGTCTGGGGTATTTTTTCTTGGTTCTTGCTGTTTTCCCCCAGAAGTGAAATTCATATAACATACAATTAACCATTTCAAAGTGTACAATTCCGTGGTATTTTGTGCATTCACAATGTTGTGCAACCATGACTTCTACCTAGTTCCCAAAATTTTTAATCACCCCAGAAGAACCCCCACTTACGCATCAAGAAATCACTCCCCATTTCCCCATCCTACCATTCCCTGGAAACCACTAAACCACTTCCTGTCTCTGTGGATTTGCCTATTATGGACATTTTGTATAAAAGGAATCACACAATACATGACCTTTTGTGTCTGGCTTCCTTCACTAGCATAACATTTTGGAGGTTCATCCAAGTTGTAGTATGTATCAGAACTCCATTTCTTTTTCTAGCTGAATATTATGCCATTGTATGGCGATACCACATTTTGTTTATTCATTCGTCTGTTGAAAGGCACTTGGGTTGTTTCCACAACCCATAAATGTCCATATATAAGTTTCTGTGTGGACATATGTTTTCATTTCTCTTAGGCATATACCTTGGAGTGGAATTGTTGGGTCATACGGTAACTCTATGTTTAACTTTTGGAGGAACACCAAACTGCTTCCCACAGCAGCTCCACCATTTTACAACCTTACCAGCAATGCATGAGGGTTCTAATTTCTCCACATCTTCACCAAGACTTGTTATTTTCTGTTTCTTTAAAAAATCATTACTGTTATTTTTATGGCCATCCTAGTAGATGCAGAGTGGTTTCCCATTGTGGTTTTTCATGTTTTGTTTGGTTTTTGAATTCAGGAGTATAAGACATGCAACAGAAGTTTCTAGAATCACAGGCCTAGGAAATGAAGAGACTCAGAAGGCCAGCTGAGACCAAGAGCATGTCCCTATTATACCTGGTGCTGAACGTATGGTGCACAGTGTAACAGGGAGGGGGAGGTTTCTAATAGAGGACACCAGTGTCTGGAAGCAGGGCAGGAGGCTCCTGAAGGAGCATGCTGGAGCCTTTGCTCTGGCAGGATGTGGGGAGAGGAGTCCTTGTGCCTTCAGGCCAATTTCCATGTCTTTAGAGCAGCTGTCACCATCTCATTTCACAGATGGGGAAGACAGAGGAGAGAAGTGGCCTGGCTAGAGGATGGTGGGGCTGTGGGTCAGTGTCCCCCACCCTGCTGATTTATCACCACTCTGCTTTGTTCCTGGCCTCCACAGTGTGGAAGGAAAGGAGCATGCAAAAGCTTGCAAAACTGTGCTCCTATTCAGTAAGGAAACAGACCTAGACTCAGCCATAAGAGCTGAAAAGGTAAGGTTGCTTTGATAAGAAGTCTTGCCTTCTTGATATTGTTTGGTTTGCTTAGATGCTCCCCACTGCACCTCCACTCTCTGATACTCTCTTTTCCTGTCAGCGGGTTTCCCCTGCTTCCCCAATTATCATATGAACAGCCATTTGACATGCTGTGATCCTGCCCTGACCTTGGCTGGGCCAACCTTCCTGAGGAGATTGGAACTGGGACAGAGACTCTGCTGGGGCCTGGACTGAAACATGTAAAATTCTGAAGCTGCAGGAAGCCATGTGACCCCCAGGAAGCAGCTGGGCACAGAGATGCAGAGGGAGGCAACCTCAAGAGAGAGAACTTTCTCACTTCCTTGCAGCGTCCAATGCCCAACTCTGTCCTGCCTTTGGATTCCGAGGCTTCCCCAGCCTGCTGCTCTAGCAGGCCCTGCAGATTAGCACCCTCCCAACCCATCCCATTCTCATCCTGCAATCTAGAGACTGGGAATCTGAAGTCTACATTTCCCAGACTCTCTTGCTGCTAAGGTTCCAGATGTGACCAAATCCCAGCAGGCAGATACACCTGCAGGAGGCTTGGAAGTTGGAAATGAGCGTCCCAGTGTGGTGTCCACACTCACTGAGGTCTAACCTCCTACAAGCAGAGTGGGCCAGGTGCTTGGTTCTCCTGAGCAATGGCAGAAGGTCAGGGGGTGGGAAGGCTGTTGTCTAAGCTGTAAGCAGTAGCCGCAGTGGCCATGGAGTTTTCAACAGAAGAGTCCTGTGGTCCAGTCAGGCAGCTTCTGGCTGTGGGATCTAAGCTTGGTTCCTTGAGCTGCCCAGAAATTCTAGAAACTGCATGGTATGCTGTTATAAATCCCTTTCTCTTAAATAAACTAGAGTGGATTTTGCAGGCTACAAGGGCAGCTAAAGAATCCTTATTGATAACCTGCCAACCATAAATTCCACTTGCTGATAGTTTAACTTGGGTGTCTGTCACTGGCAAGCAAATAATCTTAATCAATACAGGAGCCAAGCTCATGATCCAAACTATCTGTTAAAAAGCAACAACTTTGAAATGGGTAAAATAATTCTTTTATCCAAATGATAGATGTCTGCATTTTCAGGTGTCTATGACTATAACTTCTGGGTTGAGACATCAAGACACCTCAAATTCCATTTTCATAGTATGGGTAATGTGTCAATGTTGCAAGTTAATTAACCTTTTAGGGAACATTGAATAGATGGACATTTCATCCAACAAGAGATTTTTTTAATCATTTTTTTTATTATGGAATGTAACATATATACATAGAAGTTTAACTAGTAGTTAGCAAATTTCAAAGAATGTTATGGGTTACAGTTCCACAGTTTCAGTTATTTCCTTATTGTGAAATATATGCAAAAGATAATATATGCAAAATGGTAATAACTTTCAAAGTACAATTTAACAAGTAGTTATATAGGAAATCTCCAAAAATGTTATGAGTTTTAGGACCATAGTTTCAGTTATTTTCTTATTGTGAAATATAACATATATACAAAAAATTGATAACTTTCAAATTACACTTTAACAAGTCACTATAGAGTGAATTTCAAAGAATCCTATGGGTTACAGTTCCACCATTTCAGTTCTTTCCTTCTAGCTATTCCAATACCCCAGCAATTAAGAAAAAGAAAATATACAGAGATTCAGCATTCAAAATCCTTTTTAAAATTCCACTTGTCTGTTGCTACCTGTGCTGATTTGGATATATTATGTCTCCCAGAAAAGCCATATTTTTAATGCAATCTTGTGGGGGCAGACTGAATAGTCTATTGATTAGAGTGGTGTGCCAGTTTGGATGTATTATGCCCCCCAAAATGCCATGTTCTTTAATGCAATCTTGTATAGGCAGACATATTAGTGTTGACTAAGTTGGGATCCTTTGATTGTTTCCATGGAGATGTGACCCACCCAACTGTGGGTAATATGTTTGATTATATTATTTCCATGGAGATGTGGCCCCAACCTTTCAGCATGGGTCATGATTTAATCACTGGGGTCCTATCAAAGCTCACAAACAGAAGGACCTCAGAGCAGCTGAGATTGACATTTTGGAGAGTAGCCAAGATGGCCATTGAAAGTAGACTTTTGCTACTCCAGCGTTTGCCTGGAAGAAACTAAGAGAATACCCCCCAGATGCCCAGAGAGAATCATCATGGTAGAAAGCTATTTTCAAACACAACCTGGGAGCAAAGGAAGAAGATGCCAGCCACGTGCCTTGCAAGACAACAGAGGTGTTCCAGATGCCATTAGCCATTCTTCATTGAAGGTACCCTATTGTTGATGCCTCACCTTGGACACTTATGGCCTTAAGACTGTAACTTTATAACCAAATAAACCCCCTTTATAAAAGCCAATTAGCAAACCAGAACAGGTGGAATCTCTGATTAGATTATTTCCATGGAAGTGTGGCCCTGACCATTCAAGGTGGGTCTCTATTAGTTCACTGGAGTATTTAAGAGTGAAGCAAAGAGTTGAACAGACTGAGACACTTGCTGATGCTTGGAGATGTTTGGAGATGTGGACAGAAGGATGTTTGGAGAGGCTAAGCTCAGAGATGAAGCCCAGAGTTTGCCTGGGAGAAGCTAAGAGAGGACCCTCAAACACTTAGATGCACAGGAGCTGAAGAAGCTAAGGAAGACAAGCCCAGAGATATTTGGAGAATGCCATTTTGAAACTAGAACCCAGGAACAAAGGATCAGCAAACACCAGCTGCATGCCTTGCCAGCTAATAGAGGTGTCCCAGACATCAATGGCCCTTCTTCAGTGAAGGTATCCTTTTATTGATGCCTTAGTTCGGACACTTTCATGGTTACAGTGCTGCAAATTTGTAACATAATAAATCCCCATTATAAAAGCCAATCCATTGCTGGTATTTTGTATAACAGCAGCATTAGCAAACCAGAACACTCTTAGTTTAATCACTTTCCCAATCATCAGGGGTGTCTAGGCAGTGACCACCCTAACTAACTTGTTCATCCAACAAGAGATTTTAAATAAAGATATTTAAAATAAAAGTATTCATCTTTATTGGGTCATTACATCCATTGTTCTCTCTTGAGTCGGAAGTCCCGAGTGGGCCCAAGTACACACAAGTGGTTCATAAGAGGATTAGAATTAGAAGCCAGATCATCTGACCCTAACCTCTTCTCTACCACAGCACAGTATCCCTGGAGACCAAGACTTGTTACTTGGGCAGAAACCATGAAGGAAGAGAAAAAGGACAGGGCCCGACTGTGTATTTTTCACTTATGACCACATTAGCAGAATTGGAAATCAGAATTGAGCTTTGAAAGATGTATTTGGCTGGTTCTTTGTTTAGTATTCCTTTTCTAGAGCAGGAGAGAGCGTGAGATCATGGCATGTCATACATTCTTCCCATTGCCCACGTTTCCCGCACTGGGTGAGCTTTGCCTCGGATTCATACACAGCCCTCCACACCGAAGGGCAACTGATGAGTCCAAGGGACTCATCAGCTTTCGCTGAAAAATTTCTGCTTCTTCCCCGTAAACGCTTTTTTGATAAAAGTCACTCTAGAGGTCTTTTTTGCAAAGCAGAGGCTACTACTAGATGGATGGACAGATTGATGCCATGGAGCTGGCCCTCATATGGCCTCTGGGAAGTGACACAGGTGCAGAGGAGAGAATCCTGCCAGGACTCTCACAGGAATCTCAAGTATAAATGAGGTCAGCAACTGGCTCAGAGAAAGTGGGACCATTCCTGGTACAAATACTTCTGAAAGTTCCCTCAAAAGAGAGGCAACAGTCTTCATTAAAGTAGAAGGAGAAAAAAAAAAGAACAATTGCTTGGTCATGGGCAAATCATTGAAAAATGACAAGGGCTGTTTCTTACCCAATACATTTTCTGGAGATAGTTGGCATTTCATGGAGCCAACCAAACAGGAAATGAAATAACAGCCACTACAAAGGACTTTTTTTTAATTCTCTCCAGGCTCAACAACAATAGCAATGCCAGCATCCAGGAGATGTAAGCTCTCAGTCATATACTGAGGAACAACATCAAGTTTAACAGCCTGTTGTCAGAGAGGTCTTGAAATTGGATGGTCAGAAGCAGAGGATCTCACACTTGAATGTAAATCTTGAATGTAAAACAGTTTGATGGCTCCTCAGGAAGTCAAACTTGGAATTACCTTATGACCTGGCAATCATACTCCAAGTTATATACCCAAAATAATTGAAAACAGATACTCACATGGTTACTTACATACTAGTGTTCATAGAAGCATTATTCACAATAGCCAAAAGGTGAAATAAGTCAAATGTGTCTATCAACAAATGAATGGATAAAAAAAGTGTGGTATATATACACAATGAAATATCATTCAGCCATAAAAAGGAATGAAATGCTGATACATGCTACAATACAGCATGAAAGTAAAAACAACCTAAGTGTCCATCAGTTGAAGAATGGACAAACAAAATGTGGTATATACGTATGTGCCAGTTTGGATGTATTATGTCTCCCAAAATGTCATGTTCTTTGATGCAATCTTGTGGGGGCAGAGTTATTAGTGTTGATTAGGTTGGAATCTTTGGATCAGTTTGTTTCCATGGAGATGTGACCCACCCAACTGTGGGTAATAACTTTGATTGGATTATTCCCATGGAGGTGTGGCCCTGCCCATTCAGCATGGGTCTTGATTTAATCACTGGAGTTCTTTAAAAATGCTGGCACAGAGCCAGAAGCTAGCTGCCTTAGCTCAGAGATGCTTGGAGTTGTGGACCCCTGGCATTGGCTTCTGCCAAGAGGGACATTTTGAAGATGATCATTGAAAGTAGACTTCTGCTATTCCAGTTTGCCTGCGAGAAACTAAGAGAATACCCCAGATGCCTAGAGAGAAACACGCTGGGAGAAAGCCATTTTCAAACATAACCTGGGAGCAAAGGAAGAAGATTCCAGTCATGTGTCTTCCCAGACAACAGATGTGTTCCTGATGCTATTGGCCATTCTTCTGTGAAGGTACCCTAATGTTATTGCCTTACCTTGGATACTTTATGACCTTAAGACTGTAACTTTGTAACCAAATAAACCATCTTTATAAAAGCCAGTCCATTTCTGGTGTTTTGCAAAAAGGCAGCATTAGCAACCCAGAACACCATACAATGAACTATTATTCGGTCATGAAGAGGAATGAAGAATAATACATGCTACAACACAGATGCACTTTAAGACATTATGCTGAGTGAAATGTCATACACAAAAAGCCATATATTTTATGATTCCACTTACTTGAAATGCTCAGAATGAACAAATCCACAGAAAAAGAAAAGTAAATTAGTGGTTTCCAGAGGCCTGGGGGTGGGGAGGGAAGTATAGGGAGTAACTGGTAATAGGTATAGGGTTTCTTTGGGGAAGTTAGTTAGTGGTAGACCACTGTGTGAATATACCAAAACCACTTTAACACTGTGAATTTATGGTATATGAATTTAAAAATAAATATATAAATTGGGAAAGAAGAACTCTGGAGATTCAGAAAACAAGGGCTTCAACTTAGAGAGAGGTAAAGAGACTACCAGAAATCATAGTAATGTTACGGGACAACAGCTGTGCAGCAGGCCTAGAAAAGGACAATTCTCAGATTAGAACAGTAGACAGAGGACTCTGAGAAAGATGCCTCCAATACAAAAATGATGCTGGCCTCGATATGTTGAACATATACAAAAGTGTTTCATAATATAATCAGTTTGGTGATAAATTAGTGATTAGTGCACAGAAAACTAAGCCAATGAAAAAATGAGAAAATTCTTAAATCCACAAAAGACAAAAAGCTGAACAAGTAAGGAAGTGTAATCATAGTACACTATGTGACTCCACTGTGAATAATAGCTGCACAGTCCTAATATAAAATAGGTGCATAACCAAAGTCTGGCAATATTGGCAGGAGGGGAATAGCATGTGTGCTTGTGGATAGGAGTAGAGAGAAATTATCAATAGATGTTATGCATTGAATCACATCTCTCACAGAAGACATGCTTATGTCCTATCCCCTCATCCCGTGGGTGTGGATCTGCAAAGATCCTAGTTAGATGAGGCCAAATTGAATCAGGGTGGGCCTTAATATGCCTGGAGGCCTTAGAAGCAGAGGAAATACAGATGCAGTCAGTTAGGAGATATCTGAGGAAACACACAAGGAGGCAGGTCTCCATGTGACAGAGAATTGAAGGAAAGACATCAACAGAATGCTACAGACTTCGGAGAAAGTATGGCCATGCTGCCATCTTGATTTTGGACTTCTAGATTCCAAAACTGTGAAACAATAAATCCCATTGTTTAAGCCTACCCACTGTGAGAAACAAACATTATACCTAAAAACGCTCACCCAATTGTGGAGGAGAAAAGAATTTATTCACAATCTTGCAAGAGTGGATACATAGCCAGAAACGTGGCAGGTGCGCTGAACAGTAGAACACAGCAAAAATTTATATCCTAGGCCTAAAAGCAAGTCCCTTCCCTGTTTCTCCATTGGCTGGATACTCCAGAGGGTACAGTCTATCTGAGAGAGCTAACCAGTCTGCCTTTGGGATTTTAAATTGTACAACCTATCAGAGAGAGTTAACTAGTTTAAATTTCTCACTGAGAGTTCCGATCTTTGATTATACCCCCACATCCCCTTACATTCCAGTAACCCTGGTTATTTTTCCCATATAAGGAGCTGTCGCTGATTCTAGGCTTACATCATGGCTCTCTCTCTCTCTCCTTCCCTTTACCACAGGGCCAGTTTAGGCCAGTCCTGCTGCCAAGTCTCCATTTTCCCTATTCCATGTTGCCTTTAGGTGAACGCTAAACTTAAACCTTTCGAACAGTATTTATCATAGTGAACTTGGCAAACTAAGACAACAGATAATATCTAAAATTGAAAATTGAAGTAGCAGTATAATCAAGTTATATAGAAATATGGAGATAAATGCTACTAATAGCCAGCTAGAAGAGTTGAAAACATTTGCCTCAGGGGTAAAAATTAGGAATTTCAAGGATGAGAAAGGAAAAGACTGTATTTTGTTATTGGTTTAAGTAAACTCTTTTGACTTTTAAAAATATATATTCTGGTCTACGCTTGAGGTGCTGTCTCACCGGTGAGGCGAAGAAGCCGGCGAGTCTCGCGCTCTGTGGAACTTGCAGCCTTTGGCTTTCCGCCGCTATGGAGTACCTTATCGGCATCCAGGGCCCCGACTACGTCCTAGTCGCTTCCGACCGGGTGGCCGCCAGCAATATTGTCCAGATGAAGGACGATCATGACAAGATGTTTAAGATGAGTGAAAAAATCCTACTCCTATGTGTTGGAGAGGCTGGAGACACTGTGCAGTTTGCAGAATATATTCAGAAAAATGTACAACTTTATAAGATGAGAAATGGATATGAATTGTCTCCCACAGCAGCAGCTAATTTCACTCGCCGAAACCTGGCTGACTGCCTTTGGAGTCGGTCCCTTTGGATTTGTTTTAACTTTCTGAAGAGTTGCTAATTAAAGCCCAGAGAGCAAGTATACAGTCCCAAAGATGGATGCTGGACACCAACTATGAAAGCTTGTGACAACCTTTAAAATTTTTTTTCCAAAATGTTTTTGTGGCAAGCCATGTTTCTTAAATCCTTTGGTTGAAGATCCCTACATGGTAGTGGAGGTGAAACCTTGATGATAATGCTGCATATTTTCATATATTCTAAAACTTGAGATTATTTACCTTTGTCTTTCTATGACTGTTTATGTCAAGGCACACAATTATTCCTCCTCACTTATTCTGGCCTTGTTGCTATCATAGAGCATGTTAAGAGATATGATATTAAGGATTGAATGTATTAAGGATTATGTAGGATGTGCCAAGAAAGTTCATGATTGCTAATGGTGTGTATTATTCCCTTCCCACAGGGGCTAAGTAAACAGAGCCTTACCATGTGACCTTATCCCCCACCCCCTACCTATGCCTGTTTACTCATCTTTGAATTCGAGATAGCTTCCTAACCCCACAGGAATGCTAGGAAAATGCATGCTTGTAAATCATAATATTTAGCGTTCGTATCACTTTTGCCCAAAGCATTTCGCTTAATAATTTAATCTACTCATTATCCCACTGAGACAGGTAGTAGTTAATTCTCTTTTGCTGATATGGAATGAAAGGCATAAAGTGGCAAAGGGACTAGCTCCAAGTTACACAGCAGGTCAGACAGAGCTACAAAAATTGTGCCGTAACTACTTGACTATTCTGCTTTGTGTCAGCTCTTTGGTTCTTCAGTATTTTTTCTAGAATATTGATGCTGTTCATAATTTTATTATGGTTTCAGCTGCAGTTGCTTAAACTCAGTTGTAATAGAAATCTAAACAGGTACAGGTGTTAAAAAAGTTACTACAGCTCTTTAATGCAGATTATTTTCTAATGTCCAATAATACTAGATTGAGAACTTCTTGATAAATAGCATCTCTTTTTCTCAGTGCTTGCTTTGACCAAGGGGCTTGTGTAATCTGAAAGATGATGAAGTTTGAAGAGAAACTCAGAGGTTATGGATCAGGAGGAGGAGACAGATTACATAGAGTGTTTTGATCTACATGAAAGGTCAATGGCCTTTTCTTGTTCACTCTTCCATAAGAGAGGAAAATTCCTGCCACTCAGAAGTTCCTCTGGTTTTTAGCAGAGAGTATGCTGTGGCTTGCTGTGTAAAATATTCCTCTGACTTATCAGTCAGAAAGGGAATAAGAATTCCAGCTTTGGGCACAATAAACATTCTGTCATAAATTCTACAGACATTGAGTGAATTAAGCCCATTTTAGAATTGAGATAAGAATGAGGGAGTTCCTTATGCAAATGCAGTGGATCTGGTTAATCTTAGCAGAAACATTTGATGTCTCAACAAATAAATATTCCTTGTAGACACTGACGTGGAGCTTCTAGTAAATAGTGATTGCCTCTGCCTTGTGCATCTACACTATGTCCAATCACTGCTCCCCCACCTCCCATCAAAATAGGTTATTAGTTCCAAAATACGAATTTATATTTTAGTCATTTCATTCTGGGGAGAGAGGTGATGACAGTTTTTCAATCTTCCTGGTAAGTGCACAAATCACTGAATTTAGTACATTTACAAGGCAAGGTCACATCATTTGGCACATGAAACTTATTTTGGTCTCAGCATGAATAATTTTGTATCTGTAGCTCAAATTGTTTGATTTCTAATTTGCTCTTTGTTTTGAGTGTGTTTGTGTGTGTGGGGTTGGGAGCACATTTATTATCACAGAACATATAATGACTCTCATGTAAACTGGTTCATAAGATGCTGGAAATTTTGAATTGTGCTTAAGAACACAATCTCTGGAGTTAGACTGTCTGGGTTTGAATCTTTGCTCCCTGACTGTGTGTCTTTGGACAAGTTCTAAGCCTTCATTTCTTTATCTACAAAACAAAGCACCTACTTCATAGAATTATTATCAAGATTAAATGAGGTGATCTGTGCAAAGCTCTTAACAAAGTTCATGGCACATACAACTGATCATTTTTTGCTTTTATGCTGCTATTGCTGTTTAGCTGAAGAAGCAATTTAATAGCTAAAAATTAGCTTCCTATGGTGAATTTGTTATGTTATTCTAGTTGAACTGACCTGTTAGTAAAGAGGGTGTTATAAAAAAACTACTGGTAGTATAGGAAAAATAAGAAGAAAACTGACTCTGAACACCTGCTATACACTAGGCTTTGCTCTAGATCTCACAGTCCAATATGGTAGCCACTAGCCATATGTGGCTATTTAAATTAAAACTACTTAAAATTAAATAATATAAAAAATTCAGTTCCTCAGTCACATTAGCCACATTTCAAGTGCTCAGCAACCACATGTGACTAATAGTTTCTATATTGGACAGAGCAGATAGCATCATCATTACCTAGCCCTATTCTAGATACTTATATATGTGACTTTATTTAATTCTCATTAGGACACTATAAAATGAGTGTTAGTCTCATTTTACTTACGAGGATATTGAGGATAGTTAATAGAGAGGATAAGTATCTTGTCCAAGGACGCATATATAGGTTGTAGAAGGCTGAGGTAAAATTCTTAACTTCAAATACCATACTCTTTTGTGCTATCTTCTTTTTTAGTTACCAAACTAATGTACAAGTGTGCTTGTGTATTTGGGGGAGCATGAAGTGTTTGGATCTATTAAAATGTCAATATGCCCACATGAATCTATGAATGTGTGCCCATTGCAGATGTTCAATAAATGTTTGTTGAATAAATGTCATCTATTTGGGTCCACAAAAAAAAAAAATACATATTCTATTTTTTTAAAATTTTGAAAAATTTTCCATGGTCGTTGTTCTAGTTTGCTAATGCTGCCAGAATGCAAAACACCAGAAATGGTTTTTATAAAAGGGGTTTATTTGGTTACACAGTTACAGTCTCAAGGCCATAAAGTGTCCAAGGTAACACATCAGCAATAGGGTACCTTCACTGGAGGATGGTCAATGGTGTCCGGAAAACCTCTGTTAGCTGGAAAGGCACATGGCTGGCATCTGCCTGCCCCTAGGTGGCATTTCAAAATGGCATTCTCCAAAATGTCTGTCTCAGTTACAGCTCGCTATGAGCTCCTTCTGTCTGAGCTTATATAGTGCTCCAGTAAACTAAACAAAGCCCATGCTGAATGGGCGGGGCCATGCCTCCATGGAAATTATCCAATCAGATCATCACCTACAGTTGGGTGGGTCACATCTCCATGGACACTGAACAAATAGGTTCCCACCCAATCCACACTAATACGTCTGCCCCCACAGGAATGCATTAAGGAATATGACTTTTTCCTGTGGGACATAAATATACAAACCTGCACAGTCATATAAAAATGCATACTATATATGCAAAGAATCTAAGGTTCTCTCACTCCGTCTCTCACACTTTCTGTCTAGCCCTTCATAATCAAGTTCATGTATAGAACTTTTCAAAAAATAATACAAGACAGTTTCCTAGAGTTAAAAGAAGACAATTATTCTGGTTGAAATAACCTACTATATACCTCAATTTTATGTAGTTGGTTCTTACCATTTATACCTCTGGAGCCCAGTTTAGCAAAATTAAATTAAAGGCCCTAAGGATATTTTTCCTCTTAAAGAGTTACTAAAACTTTCAGACTGAAAAGTTTAATGATAGGTAACAAAGAGTAAAGTGTCTTCTACCTCCAACCTTTAAGGTTACAGGCACACCTGGGATTTTTCTCTAAAGTCATTAGGTGGCACCCATGCACTATTTGTGTGGTGGCTGAGCTCAATTTGTGTAGTTCAATTATCAGCAACCCCCCCACATAACCCAGTGGTCAATTATCAATTATCATAGGTAATTAAGACATGTAAACACAAAGAAGAAATTTATTCTCTTCATAGTCAGAAGACAAAAAATGTTTCCCATTTGGCAAGGGCCATACTCTTTTCCTATTAAAAGTTCAGAGGATGGATTGGAAATAATTAATATAATAGTAATGGAGGTATTATTAATGAAATTGTCCTGACTGAATAGATAGATAGATAGACAGATAGATGATAGGGAAATGTACAGATACAGATAGATAGACATAGTTTTGTTGATCAAACCATTGCTTAAAGAAGTAATTAAAGGAAAATAGTTGTAGATATTTTGAATTGCTTTGTACAGTTTTATTTGAGATGATTAGGGTCAGAATTTTGACTTTTCATATCTGAAAGCATGAAATAAAAACTGAAAATCTAAAAAAAGAAAAAATGGCTTCCTACTCAACAGGCATTCCTTCCTCCTCCTTCATTGTAACAGAACCTTGATTTTTTTATCCATTCACGTTTTTCTGTCGTCTAATTCACTCATGGTCATTCTATTAATGTGCCCAGGAAGGGGCATGTGACCCAACTGCAGTCAACAAAATATTAGAAATGATTCCCAGGAGGGAATCTGTAAAAGATTTCTTAGCTCTTAAAGGAAGATATAAGAAAAAGATAGCTCCCCTTTCTGCTGTGGACACTGCAGGGTCCGATGTGATGGCTGGAGTCACTGAAGCCTCAGCAGCTAGATGGCACACTGAGGTTGGCGGAGAGGGAAGATGAGAGAATATGAGGCCTTGATGGCAAGATTGAACCAACCTTGGAATTTCCCCCCTTTGGGACTTCTTATTATATGAGCCAATAAATCTCCTTATCTTTTAAGTTGCTGCGAGTTGAGTGTTTCTGTTACATGCAGCCAAAAGCATTCTCAATGATACAAAGACCCAAAGAATAGAAAGAGAAAATCCTAAAAGCAACCAGAGGGGAATAAAAAAACACACAGGAATGGAGGTCAGAATAGCAGCAGATTTACAGCATCACTGGGTGCTAGAATACTGTGGAGTAGGGCTTTCAAATGATGAAGGAAAAGGGATTCAATCCAAAAGTCCAGCCAAGGTAATCATCAAATGTGAGGGCAGATGAAGGAAATTTTTGGACAACCATAAATTTAAAAAGTTAACCTACTGTGCTATTTTTTCTTAGGGAATAAAGAAAATACTTCAGTAAAACAAGGGAATGGGGCAAAAAAAAAAAAAAAAAAGGGAAAACAGGGACTCCAGGAAGCAATGGCTCCAAGCCCAGAAGAACGATTCAGTAATAGAGAGCTGTTGCTGGTGGTTATAGAATATTTGTAAATTTTAAATATTTTTTAAAATGGGGATCCACGGAGTATAGCAAGCTCAAGATCCTGGACGAACTCTGAGTTATGACAACGGTACAGCATGTAAGAAGGAAGAGAAAGGAATACAGATACTCCAGGAAAAGCAAAAGGATGGAGAGTCATATTTGAGATATGCAGCACCTGGTCCAATTAGTACAGGATTTGGGGGTGGAGGTCCTCCAAAATTCTATTGAATCTACAGAAAGCTGAGAACCAGATGGCATTTGTTGAATGAGCTGTAAGTTTCTTCCCTCAAAAAGAAAATTCAAACAAAAAGGTATGATTAAAATATGAAGCAAACTAGAATTGTTATGATTTTGAGCAACTGATGGAGTGAAACATAGGACATCCTATATGGAACATTTCCCTTTGTGACCCCAGTCTAAGGGGTCATTAGAACCATAAAGAAGGGAAGGGAATTCTAGAGCATGACTAGGCTCAGCAGGGGATGGAGTTTACAAAGTGAAAATCACATTAACATGGGTTTTTGTTTGTCTGTTTTCACCCCTTGAGATTCAAGCTACAGATAATGTACAGATAAATTTTATCGGTCTTGACAATGTAAAAGTAGAGGTATGTTGTCAGAAGTTGGGAAACAGAATTGGGGGACAACTGAAGGCATAATGTCCTCATTTTACAAATTGAGAAACATGACTACAGTTTCTAGAACAAGAAATAATAGAGAGAAGATATTTATATCATTTAAATGTGTTGTTCTGACTTTAATGGGAATGCTTACAAAATATCACCAGTAAATATAATGTTTGCTGTGACTTGTTTTTTAGGCTAAGAAAGTCTCCTTATACAGTAGCTTTTTGAGGAATTTGATCAGGACTGAGTGTCAGAATCAAGATGGACAGGTATTTCCCCTTTAATATGCTAGTAAATTACATTAATAGATTTCCAATGTTGACTAATTGATAGTGAGAAAAATGCATTCATTGATAAATAATATTTGGCTATTTGGGGAAAAAACCCTTAGATTCCTATCTTATACACCACACCCAAACGTAAATTCCAGATGAATTACAAATCTAAATGTAAAAATCAGAACCATGAAGCTCTGAAAGTACAGAAGAATATTTTTATAACCTTGGGATTGGGAAGCCTTCCTAGCCAAGAAACAAAACTCTGAATCAATAAAAGGAAAAGACAGAGAGATTTCAGTGTGTAAAAATTGAAAAACTGTTTAGTAACAACAAAAATCAGCCATTAACAAAAAGGGAAAGATAAGGGACAGACCGAGAGAAAATATTCGTCATATATGCTAGACAAAGGATTAATATCCATAATATTTTAAAAGATTCTGTGTATTAACAAAAGACAAGTTATTAGAAAAATGGACAAGGGATACAAGCAGGCAATCCACAAAAGAAATCCAACTGGCAGCTAAACATATGAATAGCTGCTCAACTTCAAAATGTATGCAAAAGACTAAGACCTATTGGAATGGTAAAAAGTAAAATGGGCAGTGGGGGCAGAAGGACAGCAGCAGAGGGTGGGATTGCCCAGGCAAGACCTCCGCAGGGAAGGAGGGTCTGAAGGGCTCCACCAGCTCCTCCGGCAGGTGGGCTGTGAGGCGGCGACGGGCAGGACTGGGGGTCCTGAGGTGTCCCAGCCAGGAAGGAAGGCAGCAGGCTCACAGAGGCGGGAACAGGAGAGCCCACCAAGGCAGCTGGAGGTGGTCGAGCAAGGCAGATGACAAGAGTCAGCTAGGACAATGGGCCTGGACTTCACAGACTGGTCTTCCTCTCTCTCAAATCCGCCCCCCACCCCCCACCCCAAAGCCCCTTACCATCCCCTCCGCAAACAGAGCCCCCAGCCCTCCATGGAAAAAGAGAGATGGGAAAGGGACACCATGCCATTTCTTTCCCCCTCATTTTGCTCTGCTAAAGACCTTTTTTTTTCAAGTCACCTACTGTAAATTCATTGGGAAAGAAAAAATGTAAGGGCAGATGGAAAATGAACCAATTTAATAATCTATAATTAATCATGGGAGCACAGAAAGTGGAACAATTTCAATTTCGTTTGATCAGGGGGCTTATTTATTTAAATTATAGGTGGTTGGGCTTACTCCCAGCCCCAGAGTTCGTTTTTAAACCAGGAATAACGAGAGAAAGATAAATCTCATCCCAGGGGACAGATGACGCCACTTGTCTTCATTCTCCTGCCACCACCTTCTTAGCTTCGTCCCTGTCCCTGCCCAGACCCACTCCTCACTCCTTGGCCAGGTCCTTTATGAACCCCTCGTCCTTGGCCTGAAGTCCTGCTGTGTGGTAAATAATCTCCCTTCTGTCCTTAATCTTTTCTCTAAGTCTCTTTCCACCCCTTGCCCTAAAGGAGGCCCCCCCATTCCAGAGAGCCTTCTTGGGTGGGGCTGCGGCCTCCCCCCATCTCAAGGGGCGCGGGTCAGGAGGGGGCTGCTCCAACACACGCAGCCCGCCCCTCCGCCCCACCCAGCTCCGGGACGTCTCCCCCTCGGCCACAGTCCGCACCGGCCACCCGATGCCTCTGCCGGCCTCTCGCCAGCAGGAGGCGCTGCTTCCACGGCCACCGCAGAAACACCAACCGCCTCCACCGTCGGTGTCAGCGGAGCAGAAACCAAGCAGCAGAGAAGGGCCCACTGCCCCACCTTCCTTTCCAGATATCAGCACCTACCTGACAGACCCTTACTGACATGCAGATTTCCAGGGCACGCGAGTCTGGGAAATGCAGGTTTTAAATTTCCAGGCTCGAGAAGTCATCCCCAAAGAAGCTGAATAGATTCAATGGTCAAAAGATACCTGCCAGCTCTCTCTCTCTGTCTAAGCCCATGCTCAGGTGAACTCACTGCCCTCCCCCCTAAGTGGGACCTGACTCCCAGAGGTGTGAATCTCCCTGGCAACGCAAGATATGACTCTGGGGGATGAACCTGGACCTGGCAGGGTGGGGTCAAAAACACCTTCTTGACCAAAAGTCAGATGTGAAATGAAACAAAATAAAGTTTCATTGGCTGAGAGATTTCCAATGGAGTCGAGAGGTCACTGTGGAGGGCATTCTTATGCATTTTTTTTTTTTTTTTTTTTTGGCTTTTACAAAAGGGGGTTTATTTGGTTACAAAGTTACAGTCTTAAGGCCATAATGTGTCCATCAACAAAGGGTACCTTCACTGGAGGATGGCCAATGGTGTCCGGAAAACCTCTGTTAGCTGGGAAGGCACGTGGCTGGTGTCTGCTCCAAAGTTCTGGTTTCAAAATGGCTTTCTCCCAGGACGTTCCTCTCTAGGCTACAGTTCCTCAAAAATGTCACTGTTAGTTGCTCTTGGGGTGTTTTGTCCTCTCATAGCTTCTCTGGAGTAAGAGTCTGCTTTCAACGGCCATCTTCCAACTGTCTCTTATCTGCAGTTACTCTCAGCTTCTGTGCGTTCTTCAGTGTCCCTCTTGGCTGTAGCTCCTCTTTCAAAATGTCACTCACAACTGCACTTCAAAATGTCACTCACAGCTGCACTGAGTTCCTTCTGTTTGTCAGCTCATTTATATGACTCCAGTGATTTAATTTAGACCCACTCTGAATGGAGCAGCTTAGAGAAGAAGGCTGGGCTGGAGGTAAAATTGGGACATCATAGACATATAGATCCTATATATGGAAGTAGATAAGATCACCTAGTGTATGAGAGTGAAGAGTGAAAAGAGATGTGGGAAGAATCAAGGACAGAGTCCTGAGAAATTTCTAATATTTAAAGCTCAGGAAGAGGAGGAAGAGCTCCATGGAAATTATCCAATCAGAGTCATCACCCACAGTTGGGTGGGGCAAATCTCCATGGAAACACTCAAAGAATTACAATCTAACACTGATAATGTCTGCCCACACAAGATTACATCAAAGAACATGGCTTTTTCTGGGGGACGTAATATATACAAACCAGTACACCTCTCTTCAATCCATTTTCTATACAGGAGCCTGATAGTGTCATATACTTGCCAAAACTCTTAAGGGCTGGCCATTGCTCTTGGTGTAAGACTAAAATCCTTAACACATTCTACAAAGCCCTGCCTATTTCCCTGGACTTAGAGGCCCTGAGGATCACCATGCTGAAGCCTGCTTCACGGGAATCTCTCAATAAACATTTGCTAAATGGATGAGTGAAGGATAGATGGATGAAAGTATGGATGCATTGACATATGGATGCATAAATGAATGAATCGATGAATGATTCATTAAAGCAATAAGATAAGCCAACTCCTTCTTGAAGAGAGTATTGTAAATTTTATAATCTCTTCTTATTTTGCTTTTATTTTCACAATCTCAAACCACATACATAACTTTGTTTTCATTTCAGATATAATTCCTTAAATATTTAGCATTGATTTTTAGAAGAATTTTGAACTTTATGACACAGACATAGACACACACACACACCTCCTATTCAACTTTTCTTCCAACGATCAACCTGCAGAAGGTAAGGAGAAAATCTTGTGTTGTTTCAGATGAGGAAATGGAGCCACACCCCAAGGACAGAGTGTCCCTATGATCACTGAAAAGGTCACTGGCAAAAGTCACTTAAGTCTCAAGACTTCTATTCTACCTGAGATCTCTCTGTCTTGGTCTTTGAATGGTCTACTTTGCTCAGCAGCCAATCAAAGAGAGCATTTCATGTACACAAAAGGTATTTTTTTCCTCAGGAGTAGAACATCAAAGACGATAAAACAAATATGACCGAAATTACCCTGTGCTTCAGAATCAAGCTGCCCTGACTTAAAAAGGACTATGTACATTCTGAATTTTAATGAAAATATTTTAGATTTTCCATCCATAATTTTATCCTTTTACTATTTAAGTATATGTACAAAACAATACATATTATATTGCTTTGTGGATTTTTAAATGTACATAAATTATTTCAGGTTATATGTATCTTTCTACATCTTGCTTTTCTTGCTAATCATTTTCTGTTATCTATCTGTGGTAATATGTGAATTTCATTCATTTTTACCTGTTCAGTAGAGTTTAACTGAATGAATAATATATATATTTCCACAACATCTTCTATTTTATTAGAGAAGTTTCCACAGAATCATTTTAATTGACTGCAGGGTATAACATTTTTAAATGTGACACCCTTAATTCAACCATTCCTTGCTTGTTGAACATTTAGGTTGTATCCAAACGTACGTAATCTTATATAATCCTTCTAAGAATATTCTTGTAGGTACACCCTTGCATACATCTTTCATTATGTTCCCAGGATAAATTTTTAAATGGTTATTGTCAGGTAAATGACATGTATATTCAGAAATTTTCTATATACATATGTCCAAATTTTCCTTGGGAAAATATGTATAAATGTACACTTCCACTTCAATGTATAAGAATATATTTTCTTTTCCAATTTTTATATGAAAAATGAGTTTTGTTACTTTAATTTTTCTTTATTTGATTATGAAGATATAACATATCTTCACTTTTGTTGATAACCACTTGTATCTCTTTTTGTTTTGTTTTGTTTTGTTTTGTTTTTTTACTGGTGTGTTAATCCCTCCCTCCCTCCCTTCCTTTCATTCATCCATAGTAAGGTAATAGTTATAATCTGACTCTTTTGTCTTTACTATTTACCATAAATAGTTTATAAATTTTATGAAGTAAAATCTATTACTGTGGAGGGCATTCTTATGCATTTTATAGCTATCCCTTTTTAGGTTTTAATGTATTGGAATAGCTAGAAGGAAATACCTGAAACTATCAAACTACAACCCAGTAGCCTTGATTCTTGAAGACGATTGTATAACAATGTAGCTTACAAGGGGTGACAGTGTGATTGTGAAAACCTTGTGGCTCATACTCCCTTCATCCAGGGTATGGATGGATGAGTAGAAAAATGGGGACAAAATTCAGATGAAGAATAGGGTGGGATGGAGGGATGGGATGTTTTAGGTGTTCTTTTTTACTTTTGTTTTTATTCTTTTATTCTTACTGTTATTGGAGTAATGAAAATGTTCAAAAATTGATTTTGGTGATGAATGCACAGCTATGTGATGGTTCTGTGAACAACTGATTGTACACTGTGGATGATTGTAGGGTATGTGAATATATCTCAATAAAACTGAACTAAAAAAAAAAAAGATATCTGCCAGACCCAACGAAGAGCCCACCCCTGGCCGGGACCCTGAACTCACTGGCGGCCCCCCATTCCTTACCATCACTTATGCCTTTGAACCCATAAATAATTTTGTACCTTACCCTTCCAGGACTGTGTGTGTGTGTGTGTGTGTGTTTGTGTTTGGGGGGGGTGGTGAAGGGAGGAAGGGAAAGAGAGAGAGAGAGACGGAGGGAAAGAGAGACAGAGGAGAGAGAATCTCTCCTCTGCCCCTTTCTACAGCCTCTTGAAGACGGGGAAGGACTCATTTCCCTGTGCAGTGCAAGGGGCTCAGTTACAATGGCTGAGTAATGCAGAACCACATAAACAGGAACGGCATTATGTGTGAATGGGAGAGGGGCAGGATCACACTGGAAGTACTTTGGGGGAAACCCAAGGATATAAGCCCAAAATAGAGAAGGTTGTGCACTTTGCGACCTTTAGAACTTCCTTCATGTCAGTTCAGCTCAAGTGTCACCATCTGAAACGCTAGGAAAAAAACCCTTCTCAGAACTCTTTGGACTTGGGAATTATGGATAAGGGATTGTTGGACATTGTAATGCTATGATAAATCTGATTTTTCTTTCAATTCTCACAAGTCCTTAAGGCAGTCTCCTTAGTTTCCCAGGACTGTAATACATGTCAGAGACTGGTCAGCTTAAACAACAGAAAATTATTGTCTCAAAGTTTGGGAGGTCAGAAGTCCGAGTCAAGGACTCTGAAGTCTGCAGGGTTCTGGCGATAGCTGGCAACCCATGGTGTTCCTTGGCTTGTGGCCTAACTCAACTCTACCTCTGTCACACGGTTGTTTCTCTGTAACTGTCTCTCTCTCTGTGTCCAAATTTCCTCTCTGCAAAAGAACATCAGTCATATTGGTTTAGGACCCACCCCAATCAAGTTTGGCCTCATCTTAATTAATAACACCTTCAAAAATCCTGTATCCAATTAGAATCACATTTCTGAGACCAGGTGTTAGGACCAGAACCCGTCTCTTTGGGGGCCACCATTCCACCAGTAACAGGCAAGTGGCCCACCTTACAGGAGAGAAAACTGGAGCCAGGGCTGGAGGGATTGACCTGGACAATCCAGCAGGTGCGACTGCCCTTCCAACGCTGTTCAAGTGATGCTCTTTGGAGGAAGAACTGATGATGGAGGTCAGTGTTGATGTGCCGGGGAAACTTGATTCAGCAAAAGACCTGTGTGTTATTCATGACCCTATCAGCCACAAGTGACAAAACTCCAACTCAAAATAGCTTATGCATTTTAAAAAGGGAGCAAGAGGGGGACTCCGGATTGTGTAATGGGGACATCAAGGGAGCATCTGGCTTCAGGCACAGCTGGACTCAGGGTGGACACCCTGTTGCCGAACAGCTGCAGTGCAGGCTGATTGACCCAGCTTCAGTTTTCCTTTCCCAGGCCTAGGGGGTAGAGTTCTCTGATTGGCTGACCTGGGTGACAGGACAGACCCTGGGGCCAGAGTGTGGGTCAGCCCCCAAGGGAGAGGATGAAGGAAGCATAGTCTCTGAAAACAGACATAACTCACCACCACACACTAACTTAAGGCCTGCAAATCGGCGTGGCCCCTGCAAAGGGAGGGCTGGACTCCTTTTTTTCAGGCTGAAAATCCTCTCCTGGGGTGGAAGACTCTCTTCTACTCCCCTTTTCTCTCCTTAACTTGAACCTAAGGCTCAGCAAGTCTGCAGGGGCAAATTAAAGCATAAAAACCACAGAAACAAAATTGAAAATAAAATTTATGACCCATTTTCAAACCAATATCCTAGAGCTGACCAAGACAACCAACCAGACAGGTTCCCCTAAATTGCAGGAGAAATTTAACGGCACTTATATTAAGCCACAGGCATGCAGGGGGAGTCTGGTCATTTTCTAGCTCCCCAGGGAACGATGAAGAATGTTTCAAAGATCTTGCTCTTGATAGAGAGATAAGGTGTGCCTGCCAACGGTTGGCTCATCTCTTCCTTATTTCCGCTAATCTTGTTGATAGTCATCCGTAATAGTCCTCGGGGCACCTGGGCAGGCCTGTTATTGCTACAGAAAAGTTCAGATGAAGCAAAAGAAGTCTGCTTCTCTGGCTTACTGATGCAAGCAGTAGGGCAAATGTCTGAGCCAGGTGCCTTGCTACAGATGTCCATTCTCTCCCTCTCTTTTTTCTCTATCAATATCTTTTGATGCAACCATTCTCTCTTGGCTAGATGGAACGCACATTGGTCACCCCCCCCACACACACACGCAAGAACGTCTCCAACAGTGCATCCCCCACAGAAGGCTTCTCAAGGAACAGAGGAAAGACCACAAGCAGCACAGACCTTTCACCCACCTCTCTGCACAGCTGCCCTCCTCTCTCTGGACTCAGAAGACTCAGCGTGACTCTCAGAACATTCCATGATCCAGGGGTTGACTTTCCAAAATGGCGGGCTCTGTTGCTTGACCACCCAACAGCTCTTCTCCATTCTTCCTTGCTTACACATAATTGCATTTTGCTTGCTTTTTTAAAAAATTAAATTAAGCTTTTTATTTTGAGATAATTTTAGGTTCACACAAGATAATATAAAGAGATCCATTGTGCTCTTTCCCCAGGCTCCCCCTGGGGAAAGAACTTGTAAAACTTATAGTACAATATCACAGCCAGAATTCTGACACTGATACAGTCAAGATACAGAAAATTTCTATCGCTACAAGGATCCCTAGTCTTGAACTTTTATAGCTACACCCACTTCCTTCCCACCCTCCACCCTCAGTCCTTAATCCCTGGCAAAGCTAGTCCATTCTTTGTTCTCCATTTAAATAATTTTTCCATTTGGAGAATGTTATATAAATAGAAGCATATACTAGGTAACCTTTTGGGATTGCCTTTTTTTCACTCAGCCTTACTGCCTTGAGATTTGTCTTTGTCTCATGTATCAGTGTAGTTCTTTCCTTTTTATTGCTGAGTAGTATTCCACAGTATGGATGAACCACAGTTTGTTTAACCATTCATTCACTGGTGAACATCTGGGTTGTTTCCAGTGTGGGGCCATTTTTGAATAAAGCTGCTATGAACATTTGCGTACAGATTATTGTGTGGACATAGCTTTAATTTTTCTAGGATAAGTGTCCAGGAGTGCAATTTTTGGGTCATATGGTGGTTGTATGTTTACTTTTTTAAGAGTGACTGTATCATTTTACATTCCCACTAGCAACGTATGAGTGATCCAGCTTCTCCGCATCCTCACCAGCATTTGGTGGTATCGCCATTTCTTTTCTATTTAGCCATCATGGGTAAGGATGTTGAACACCTTTTCATATGCTTACTTGCCATTTGTATATCTTCTTCCACAAAATGTCTGTTCATGTCTTTTGCCCATTTTCTAACTGGATTTTAATTTTTACTATTGAATTATGAGAGTTCTTCACATATTCTTTACATACTCTAGATTGAGAGTTCTAGTGGCAGGTAGAGAAGGGCTGGTGGCTCAGTCATTTATTTAAAATGGTTTCCTGTGCGATACTATGTGATCTACTTTGGTGACAGTCTAAGTATAATAGCATATATTGCATAAATATATATATGGTCATTTATATAGTTGCAACATCTTCTTCCAGTCTGTAGCAGCTTGCTTTTCATCCCTTTATAGCAGGGTCTATCACAGAGCAAAAGGTTTCAATTTTGATGAGGTCCAATTTATGAATTCCCCTTTTTACGGATTTTGCCTGTGGTGTCAAGTCTAAGAACTCTGCCTAACTCTAGCTTTTGCACCTTTGTCAAAAATCATTTGGGCTTATTTATGTGGGTCTATTTCTAGGTTCTCTATTCTGTTCCATTGGTCTATGGTGGGTAAATGAGACAGAGTCCCAACTTCCAGGTTGCCCAGAAGTGTGGGGGAGACAAATCTGTGCCCAGACATAGCAAGGGACTCCGGCCACAGACACTGAGGGCTGTGCGACTCCTTAACCATTCTCAGACTAAATTTCCTGGGAGAGGAGGACCACTGATTTGAGTGTTTTCCAACAGGTTTATGCTGAGAGAGCTGAGCCAATGGTTCACCTCCCAGGCACCCAGGCACTGTGGCAGATGGATGACACTTTTCATCTCCGGCTTAGAGAATCTGCTGCTGTCATTGCTGCCACCACAGGAATTCTCAGTTGATGTAAATGTTATAAACCACCATATTTGCAAAAGAGAAGGGGAGTTAAAAAAAAAAAAACTAACTAAAAATATAATCTATACATAACAGACTCTTCTTGCCTCACTCACATAGTCACAGAATATAAACTATGTTCTTCCAAAGTTTCTAAATTTATATGTAGGTAGGGATTGAAAAAATAAAAATAAGAAGGATACTTGCTGTATTAGTTAGGGTTCTCTTGGGAAACAGAATCAATGAGGGATGTCTCTGATTATCAAATTGTAAAAGTGACTCATGCAACTGTGGTATGCATGAGTCCAAATTCTGCAGAGCCGTCAACAAACCGTCAACTCCAAGGAAGATGTCCGATGAACTCCTCAGGAAACGAACTGGCAACTTCGACGAGCTCCCCAGGAAATGCTTCACTGGGCAGCCGAAGAAGTGAAGGTTCTCTAACCCTCCGGCTTATAAGCCTTCAACTGATCACCCGGACCAAATCCAGCCAATTGCATTCTCTCATTGTGGAAGGCACGCCCCTTGATGAGTCATCAGTCAGCTGCAGTCAATTGACTGATGATCCAACAAATCAGCCCGTTGGTTTATTAACCAGCCTCAAATATCCTCACAGCAATCATCAGGCCAGTGCCAGCTTGACCAGACAGCTGGGTCACCTAGCCAAGTTGACACATGAACCCAACCATCACACTTGCATTTCAAAAATCTAATCTCCCAGCAGATGAAATGTAGAACATTTTTTAGGGACATTGCTTCTGTAATCCAAGAAGGAGAGAGCAGATATCTTGGGGATAGACAATAGTGGCAGTAAATTTCAAATAGGAAGATGCAAGGAGAGACTCCCACGGAGAGTGGCAGGTAGAGAAGGGCTGGTGGCTCAGTCATTTATTTAAAATGGTTTCCTGTGCGATCTACTTGGAGATAGTCTAAGTATAATAGCATATATTGCATAAAGTATACCATAGATGCTGGATACTCATTCTTGTGTGGGGCTTGGAAATTATGGGACTGGATGTTTCTGAACCTTCTGATCTTTCTATCAGTTTTGCCTGTCAGCCCCTAAAGTCCCCTTGACAGGTTCAGACATTTGTTCTGGAAAATATAATCACTGCACCTTTGAGATAAGAAAGATAATGTATTTATTGACCTTTATTCCTATGTTGGACCCTGACCATCCCTTTGCACGCGTCATCTCACTTCATCTCTTTGCCCCACTAGGAGAGGGGTACCACCTCTACCAGCTCCCCATTTTGGGGAGAAGGCAGTCACAGTCAGAAAAGCTCCCCCTCCTTGCTCTGTACTCACCCAGTCTGCTCACCCATCCCTCCTGTCCGAAGCCCACCCTCTGCTCAGGCACCAGGCCCTTCCCTCTAGCCCACATTTTTGGCACAGCCTAGCAACCCTTCCCTCACTCCTCTATGTTTTATTTCCTCCTCTACAGGGTCACCCTGAGAGCCTCACCCACCCCCCTCCAGTTCCCAACCCATGCTGATGTCCTTTTACAGCAAAACTGAACCACGCTGTGTGTGCCTCCTGCCTCGAATCCTCTCCTCTGGCATGCACTGGGCCCTTACTGGTCAGCTTTTCGTCCTACCCCCAGCACACATGCAATCCATGACTCTAGCTGAAGTCACTGTAGACCGTACATTGTCACTCTCAATGTCAGTTCTCAGTGCTCACCTCACATGAGCTGTCAGCAGCGTGGGGAAGTCATGGACACAGGGTCAGCCTTCTTCCACCTCCTCTTTATTGTGGGACGATGCCTTCAATAATTCCTCACTCACCACCTCCAGGCTCTCAGCAAATCCAACCAGCTCTCCTCTCAGATAGATCCAGCATTTGACCATGTCTCACCAGCAATGTTGCTCTCACCCTGGCCCAATCCCTGTGGCATTTCACCTGGACCGCTGCAGGACCGCAGCTCCACGCTGGCCCTTCTTCAGCTTTGTCTTGGCACAACACCTGGGTGGTCTTGTTATATGTCAATCAGATCCCGTCACTTCCTCTTTGTGAGAGAAACCAAGGCCCTAACGATGGCCAACAAAGCCCTGTGTGGTCTGGCTCCCTCTGTCCCCAAACTCAATTTTCTTTGTTTCCCACTGGCTGGCTCTGGCTCCTCTGGCCTCTTTGCTGGTTCTCCATCATGTAAGGAATGTTTGCACCTCAAGGCCTTTGCTGAGCAGTTCCTTTGGCCTGGATGCCCTGGCCTTGGTGTCCTCATTCCTCTTATCTCATTTAAGGCCTTCCTCACAGGTGACCTTCTCAGCTGTCCCTCCCTGCTGTCTCAACTTGCATGGCCACTATCCAACAATTCCCGTCTTCTTCCCAACTTTATTTTTCTCTGTAGTGCACATTTCCTACTGTCTGACATTATACATTTTACTTATCAGTTTTGTTGCTTGTCCGTAAGCCCCATGAAGGCAGGGATTTTGCCTGTTTTGTTAAGTGCCTAGAACAGTTCCTTGCACCTAATAGGTGCACAATTAATGCTTGTTGAATAAATGCATGAACAAACAAGCCTGTGTTATAGATAAGAACAGTGACTCACAGCTGGTGGCAGGCTGTGGAGCATGTCTACCCAACATCAGGTCCCAGAGCTTATCCTTTAAAAAAAAATTATTGCATTAAGATCTATAGAACATTGAATTTTCCATTTTAATAATTTTTAAGTGTACAATTCAGTGGCATTGATTACATTCACAGTGTTGTGCTATCACCACCATCCATTACCAAAACTTTTTCATCACCCCAAACAGAGATTCTATAACAATTTAAGCAACATCTCCTCCTACCCCTTCCCCAGCCCCTGGCAGCCTCTAGTCTGCTTTCTGTCCCTGTGAATTTGCCTATTCTAAACATTTCATTTAGGTGGAATCATGCAGTGCTTGTCCTTTTGTGTCCAGTTTATTTCATTCAACATGTTACTAAGTTTCATCCATGTTGTCGTATGTATCAGACTGTGTTCCTTTTCACAGCTCAATAATATTCCGTTGTATGGATATACCACATTTTATTTATCCATTCATGTGTTGATGGATTTTTGGGTTATTTCTATCTTTTGGCTATTGTGAATAGCGCTGCTATGAATGTTGGTGTACAAATATCTGTTCAAGTCCCTGCTTTCAATTCTAGAAGTGGGATTGCTGGGTCACATTATAAATATTTAACTTTTTGAAGAACCCAGAGCTCACCCTTTTAACATCTCATGCATGCAACTTTCTTGGGGATGTTTCTACACCCCTCCTCCTGGGTGTAGCTGCCTCCCTTCCCTGGGCAGCTGTGATGGGAGAACAGACGAGAAGCCAGCTAGGAGGGAGGGAGGAGCTGGGTCAAGAAGGAGGGAAAGGATGGCCCCTGACTCACCTCACTCTAGAGGGTCCATGCCTGGCATATGAGTCTGCCCTGAGAATACTCAGTGACAGACAAGGGTGAGCAAGGAGAGGGACAGGAGACTGGGGAGAGCCTAGGGCCAATGCGACTGGTTTGGGGTTCTCTGGGGAGTTAGGAACTGTGGCTCGGAATCCCCGATACCCATTCTCCACAGAGCCACAATACCAACAAAGATTCCCCCCCTGCTCAGACCCCGGACTGCTGTTGAGCAGGGAGGGGTCACAGCAACTAAAGCCGAGCTTCCCCTGGCTTGGATGGTGGCTTTCAGTAAGGAGGAAGTGTACATGCAACCTTCTGGTCCACGTGATTGCAGAGGATGATTCTCTCCCCTCTTACTTTCCTCCAGCACTTGCCTGGGCCCTTAGCTGGCCCCTTGTGTCCTTGGGGCCATCCCTTCTCGGTCCTGGGTACTTGAAGGGGCTGCATGCTCTGCCCTGTCACAGCACCAGTCAACTGCATCACCACTGCCATCGTCGTTACAGGTGACCTGGTCCTTCTCTTCCCTTCTGTGTCCCTGCCCCCAGGAGAGAGGGAAGGAAACCCCTCTGTCCCAAGCCCAAGTCCATTTCCAATCACAGACTAGGCCCCTCACCCTTTTGTTTTGTTTTGTTTTTTGGAAGAAGAAAACACTTCAGGTACCTATGTAGAGATAGAGATAGAGATGACAGAGAGGGATGATAAAGAGATGACAAAGGTAGAGATGATAGAGATGGAGATGACAGAGATATAGAAATAGAGACAGAGGGAGGCCCACGAGAGAGAGAGCAGTGGAAACAGACCCGCCGAGCACTGCCACCTCCCCATCCACTGCCCACTCCTCTGCCTCCTCTTCTCTCACAAAATCGCTCACCAGTTGCTACTGGATTTTGCATAAAAGCAATATGCAACAACACTTTTTTTTTCCCTGGAAGAACACACTAGAAATTTCACAATGGCTAAATTTAGGGAGTGGAAGATGCTTTTACACTTCATTCTGGTCCTTGCCATATTTATTTTTTACTTTTCTAGCCATGTGTGTGTGATTTTTTTTTTTAATGTTATACGGATGTCACTGAGATGAAGGGACATTTTGTTTTCTTTTTCATACTTTTCTGAATCAAAAGTTTCTACTAGATGTTTCACTTTTTAAAAGGAAATAAATAGAAATTATCAAAGTTTTATCCAATAAATAATGAATACTAGTCATAGAAATAATCATCATGAAATAAAATTGTGAACAGCTGAAACTGCAGTATTAAAAATTGTTATCCATTAAAAGTCAGGAGAGGAAACAAATATTCTTGATGTAATTTAGATAAGCAAAATTTAACTCAGGAAAATTGGACTTGGTGGAAATAAAGTCCATAAAAAATACACCCTACTATAAACTATGGACTATAGTTAATTGTACAAGTATAATATTCTTCCATCAATTGTAACAAGCATACCACACCAATGCAAAGTGTTAATAATAACGGGGGGTATACAGGAAAACTGTATTTTTTTACCTGACTTTTTTTAAACCTACAACTTCTCTAATTCAAAAAATTAAAAAAAAGAAAAAAAAAGCAAAGTGCATGATAATAACGTCTAACATTTTTTGAGCACTAACAATGTGCCAGGCACTGTTTTAAGTACTTTATCTGGAATACCTCATTTAGTCCTCATGGCACCCCTACGAATTAGGTGCTACTATTTACCCCTTTTTCAGATGAAAAAACTGAGGCTCAGAGAGGTTAAGCGCCTCACCCAAGGCCACAAAGCTGGGAGGTAGCAGAACTAGCATTTGAACCCAGGCAGTCTGGCTCCAGAAGAACACACTCTCCACACCATACTGTCTGCACAGGAGTTATGATAGTCAAATTTTACAGGGACAAAAAAACTGGTCAATAATCAAATTTTTATTGAAAAAGGAAAATCACTGATGGCAATGAAAACAAGTAGTAAAATTAAACTGGAAACAGGAAAATTTAAAAAAATCTATGCTGGAGAGAAATTTGATCGAAGATTTACATTGGGTTAATACCTCTCTAAAGTAAATGTATCAGCACTAAAGTGTTTGCATTCAGAATGTCCATAAGGTCAAGAAATCCACTGAGTCAAAAAATGGGGTGCTGGAGCCATGCAGCCAGGACCAGCTTCATGGGTATGTGAGTGTGCAGTCACCTGGGGCCCTGGATGCAGAAGGGGACCCTGTGCTCAGGGTTTAATGCTCTGTGGTCACCACTACGGAATTTGTACTAACTTTATCTTTGACTATGTGTTTTCTAAATGAAATCTCAAAGGACAATGGCGCGTGCACTCAGGGTTCAGAGCCTCAGATCATGTGAGTCCCCACCTCTGCTTCTCCCCGTCCCTCCAGGATGCACTCTTAGTTGCCAATTCCTGCAACCTCACCTGGTGACCACTGCTGCCCTGCTCCTCCAAATTGGGGGCCTGGACATGTCTCAGTGAGGGGTAGGGGCCAGGCTATCAGCCCTAGGCCCCAAGACAGCTAGCAGGGCCCCAGGCACCTGCAAGGGTCTGCACTCACCCCAAAAGTGCCCCCATGCCCAAGGGAGCATGACATTAAACAATAAATAAAAACACCATGACAGGTCGCAAGAGAGGTCACAGAAGAAAGAAAAAAGCTTTTTTTTTTTTCCTGAATTTTGAACAAGGGTCCTCATCTTTTCATTTGCACTGAATCTCACAAAGTACGTAGCTTGCACTAGGTGCAGTCGAACACTGAGCTCTGTGCTAGCCTATTCCTGTGCTAACCCATTCCCGTGATAGCCCGTTCCATTCCTGTGTTAAACTGTTTCTGTGTTAACCTGTTCCTATGCTAGCCCATTCCTCTTCTAACCCATTCCTGTGATAGCCCATTCCATTCCTGTGCCAACCCATTCATGTTTTAACCTGTTTCTGTGTCAACCCATTCCTGTGTTAGCCCATTACTGTGACAGCCCCTTCCTGTGACAGCCCATTCTTCGTACACTTGAGTTTGAGTCTGAATGTTGAATTTGGAGTGTCCAGGCTGGGGTATCCAACAGGCATGGAATTGCTGGGGAGCAGGACGGAGACATCATGTGAAGTCCTCTCTTGAACCAAGGGTCTCTCTGAACATGGCACTGAACATGACACCATGGATGGTGTGCCAGTTTGAATGTATTATATCCCCCAAAATGCCATTATCTTTGATGCAGTCTTGTGTGGGCAGATGTATTAGTGTTGATTAGATTGTAATTCTTTGAGTGTTTCCGTGGAGATGCGACCCACCCAACTATAGGGGATAACTCTGATTGGATAGTTTCCATGGAGGTGTGGCCTCACCCATTCAGCATGGTCCTTGATAAGTTTACTGGAACACTATATAAGTTCAGACAGAAGGAGTAAGCTTGCTACAGCCAAGAGGGACACTTTGAAGAACGTGCAGGAGCTGAGAGAGGAGCTGCAGATGACAGACAGTTTGAAGACGGCCATTGAAAGCAGACTCTTGCTCTGGAGAAGCTAAGAGAGGATAAACGGCCCAAGAGCAACTAAGAGTGACATTTTTGAGAAACTGCAGCCTAGAGAGGAACATCCTGGGAGAAAGCCATTTTGAAACCAGAACTTTGGAGCAGACACCAGCCACGTGCCTTCCCTGCTAACAGAGGTTTTCCGGAAGCCATTGGCCATCCTCCAGTGAAGGTACTCGATTGTTGGTGACTTACGTTGGACACTCTATGGCCTTAAGACTGTAACTTTGTAACCAAATAAACCCCCTTTATAAAAGCTGATCCATTTCTGGATTTGCATTGGCAAACCAGAACAGCTGGGAAGACCCAAGAAGGGGTAGAACCAAGCAAATACTCCATGGAAAACATTGTTTAGTTCTGTTTGCTACTTCTTCTCCCCAATCCTAAATTCTTGCATTTCCTTCTGCTTTCTCATTCCCCTAACCCTGGCCTTCACATCTCCAGGTGTATTAAATAGGATAATTCCATAAGCAAAGCAAGAGCAACACAGGAACATGCCTGGGTTCCTAAATGGACACTGGCCAGAGAGGACCTCTGAGGGCCTCTGAGTCAGATGGGCCTAGGATCTGTTCCCTGCCCTTGTCCTGACTTACTGTGTGATCTTGGGGAAATTCTGTACTGTCTCTGAGCTTCAGTTTCCTCATCACCTGGGGATATCAGATACCTGCAAATGGGGACAGGCACTGGAGTCAGAGCAGCCTGGAGGAGGAGAAACCGTGGATTTGTTGAGAACTTGTCCACGTGCCAAGCACTTGATATGAGGGCGAGAAGCCTTTAAACAACCCCAGGTGAGCTTGGAAGTGTATCTTCTCTCAACTGAGCCTCAAGATGAGACCGTGGCCTTGGTCAACATCTGACTGCAATTTTGGGAGAGACCTTGGATCAGAAGCACTCAGCTAAACCATGCCCAGCTTTCTGACCCACAGAAACCGTGAGATAATGATGCTTACTCTTTAAAGTTTTGGGGTAATTTGTCACTCAGTAATAGATAAATAATACATTCCTGTTCTATGACCAAAGCTTTGCCCTGTTGAGGCTTCAAGGTTTTCCCCTGAATGCTAGCGTTTTGGGAGGGAAAAAATCTGTTCCTTCCTGAGTGGGTGCCTAGCACATGAAAGGCTTGTTCTTTGGAAAGACGGCCAAGTCACACAAGTAATTTTCTGCATTAAAAAAAAAAAAAAGACGTAATCAGGGATTTAAACTGGATTCATTGCTCAACAGGGAAAGAAATCTGTCTGCTTGTGTCTTGTTTTTCTCTACCTGCTTGTCCTGGAAGTACCTTGCAAACTCCTTTTCCTTTATGTTCCGAGGAGTCTGGCTTCCCAGCCTCCTTCCCAAGCGTTATGAAATGGCCATGCCTGAGCCTGGCAGGTGACAGCACGAAGATGCCCACCTCTTACCACACATCTCCTGGGGCCACAGCACGAGGCAGAACCCTGCCCATGCACTCTGCAAGTCAGATTCAACTGATCTGAAGTAAACTTTGGGTTGAGAGATTCAAAACATACCTAGGAGTGGCAACAGAAGTTCCATGTTACATTCCAGGGGGGCTGGCTGCTTGGTGAGCTCTGCTGAGGACAGAAGGCCAAGTCCACATTCAGCGGGAAAGAATGCCACAGTCAGTGATGAGCTGGTGTGGACTGTTGTCACCACGAGAGTGGGCAGTGGAGGCAGGTGTCTCACTCACGTTCCATCCATAATGACCATCCTTTTTCCTTGTCTTGAAGGCCTCTTGCCTGAGCTCTCTACCCAGTTGAGTCCAGGTGGCTTTTAGACCAGAAAGGGCATGGTTGGTGCTGGCAGCCCAGGCATGGCCCACCCAACCCCAGGTCCCTTTGATCATGTCAACCATTCCTTCAACAGATACTGACTGTGTCATCTGGAGTCTGAGGAGGGATAGGCGGGCAGAACCTAGCAGTCAGAAGTCTAGGAGGTCCAGGAAGTCAAGGGTTGGGTAGGAACATGGGGGAGGTAGGATGTTGGCACAAGGGTCAGCTGCAGATGGTGGAGATGCAGACAATCCAACCTTAGCAGTGGGCTGTATTCTAAAGAAATGCAGACAAAGCCTGCTCTTCCACTGAAACTTGGTCACACTCGGAGGTAGTAGACCCAGATCCATTTAACCCTCTGACCACTATGGGTGACACACTCATTACAGAACAGGTTGCTGCAAGCTCTACCCTTGAAAGCAAAGAAATTGTTTCCCCCATTGCAGTGGACTCAGGCTCCCCTCTCCCTGTTTTTCCTACTGATAAATGTTTAACAGATGGCTCTCTGTGGAAAAAAAAGTGTGGACATATGTCTACACACATATACACAAAGTATATACACACAAAAACACACACAGGTTTATTATAAATTTTACAGATATAACGGATGTGTAGTATGCCCTTAACAAATAATAAAATGTACAATGCTCTTTATTGTAAACTCTATATAGTCAGTTGATCCTCACAAAATGCCTCTGATAATTTTTTGCCAACCTCCTGTATCCGTGGCCAACTTATGGTTGCGACTGATGATGAATGTGCTTTAGACGTGACTGTTGGTTGATATTTTAATTTATGTTAATGAGTAAGATGGAAGTGAAACAATGAAGATGAAGGGTGGGACTTCACTCATTCATCAATGTCGTGAGCAACTTCTTCACTGAATCAGATAACAGTTTTCAAATACTGGAAAAAATATTTCCTTAAACTTTTGTGCCAGTCATGATACAATAGTGCGTTAATGTGGTCGCTGAAAAATGGTCCCCAAAGATAACTAACTCCTGATACCTGTGAATGCTTCCTCATATGGCAAAACGGACTTCGCAGAGGGAATTAAATTAAGAATCTTGAGATGGGGCTAGTATCCTAGATTATCTGGGTGGGCTCCAAATGTAACCACAAGTGTCCTTATATGAGGGAGCTGAGAAGGATTTGACGCAGAGGAAAAGGCAACGTGAAGATAAAGCAGAGGGATTTGAAAGATGTTACCTTGCTCGCTTTGAAGATGGAGGAAGGGGCGAGGAGCTAAGGTGGCCCTAGAAGGTTGACAAGACAAGGAAACAGATTCTCCCCAGATCCTCTTGAGGGAGCACGGTGCCCCCCACACTTTGATTTCCACCAGGTGAAACTGATTTTGGACTTCTGACCTCCAGAACCATAAGGGAGTGCATGTGGGTTGTTCTAAGCCACCACTCGTGGCAATTGATTCTCAGTTGACTGCCTCTTAGTCGGATGCATCCTTCTGTGATAAAGAACCAAGCGCCTTTAAACATTTCTCCTTCACGGTGCACCTGCTGGCAAGTGTTCTCAGCGGAGGGACAGTGCAGGAGGAAGAGGTTTCCTGCAATTTACAGCATGGGTTGGGGGGGGGGCATGTGGGGTGTGGACAACCTGGGGAGCCTGCCAGAGCAACAGGCCCAGAATGCCATTCCCTGTGGCCTTCCCTGGTGACAAGCTGCCTGCAGCCCTTTCTACACAGACACTAACCCCCTCCACTGCCAAGCAGCCCACCTCGGGCCCTCCCTCTGTAACAGTGACACCCCCCCATCCCCAACACATACACACACACACACACACACACACACACACACACACACAGGCAACTGCAGCACTCTGCAGATCATCTGCCCCCTTGGCGTCCAGACTTTCCTTGCACACCCACGCCTTCGGTTGCTCTCCTGCCTGGACTCCAAGGGGCTGCCCAGCAAATCTGGACAAAATTCAGTCTACCACAGGAACCCAGGCCTTTCTTAGAACAGTGAGCCACAGCCTTCCAGAGCCTCATACACTTATCACAAATGCCCCTTTGGGACCTGAATCAACTAATTTAGACATTGGGTTATATTTAGTAAACATAAGAGGCTGGTTGGTCATAAAACAATAGGAATCCTTATAACTGATGTGTGTAAAATGTCCCCTAACAATCTTATTTCCTTGCATTTAATAAGTACATTTGTTTGATATATCACATACCATCATGAGGCCCATTTTCAAATGGCTAAAAACAATATCACTATTATATTTTGCAAGTTCCAAGTCTTTTTATCAAACAGAGCACTTTAGGACCAGCACACAAACTTGCAGCTCTGCCACTTAAGTCATATCCCTGCCCAAATGCAAGATAAACTTGAGATGAAGAGCTAGGGAGAGCAGTACTGCAGCTTGCTACTAATTTTTTTTTTAACCCATGCATTTGATTCTCTCGCTCTTCCTAAAGAAGAAAACAAGAATTCCACAGCATTCATAAGTCATATACAGAGAGAGGTGTGGGTGTGCCTGCATGCTATTCTTTCTTGATATTTGTAGGATGTCTTGTTGACAGTAGTGGGAGTTGATTCATCCATTTGGGTCTCCGCTAGGAGACTTAGGCCATCACTTCCTCTATTGATGCACTTCCCCTGTTCACAAGAAGCTAAAATGATCAATCTTGAATGAATACACAGTGCTCCACTGAGCACCCCTTGTTTTGGCCCTCACCAACCACCTTGCTGCCCTGCCTGCAGCCCGGGTTGGATTCCAACCTGTTTTATTGGTGGAAGATGCCAACACGAGAGCCGGTTTGCAGTACAGTAAAAAGGGAAGCTTGGAGAGGGGACTTGAGGCCAAGAGTGGAGGGGGACTGAAGACAGAGATGGTATTAGCCGAGTGCTTCTGGCTCATGGAATTATTGACCATGGGCTGGAAGGAAGGAGAGGGCACGTTCAATGTCAATGTTGACCATGAGCTGGAAGGAAGGAGAGGGCACGTTCAACGTCAATGTGGACCATGAGCTGGAAGGAAGGAGAGGGCACGTTCAACGTCTATGTCGACCATGAGCTGGAAGGAAGGAGAGGGCACGTTCAACGTCAATGTGGACCATGAGCTGGAAGGAAGGAGAGGGCACGTTCAACGTCTATGTTGAGCATGAGCTGGAAGGAAGGAGAGGGCACGTTCAACGTCAATGTGGACCATGAGCTGGAAGGAAGGAGAGGGCACGTTCAACGTCAATGTTGACCATGAGCTGGAAGGAAGGAGAGAGCACGTTCAACGTCTATGTCGAGCATGAGCTGGAAGGAAGGAGAGGGCACGTTCAACGTCAATGTGGACCATGAGCTGGAAGGAAGGAGAGGGCACGTTCAACGTCTATGTTGAGCATGAGCTGGAAGGAAGGAGAGGGCACGTTCAACATCAATGTCAACCATGAGCTGGAAGGAAGGAGAGGGCACGTTCAATGTTAATGTTGACCATGAGCTGGAAGGAAGGAGAGGGCACGTTCAACGTCTATGTCGACCATGAGCTGGAAGGAAGGAGAGAGCATGTTCAGTGTCAATGTGGACCATGAGCTGGAAGAAAGGAGAGAGAACGTTCAATGTCAATGTTGACCATGGGCTGGAAGGAAGGGAAGGGCACGTTCAACATCAACCTCCCATTTTCTTTGGGGTTTAAGACATTTGCAAGGAACATACTTTAATTCCCAGAAGTCCTCTTAGAAATTCAGATTCAAGCTGAAGATACAAAGGCGGGTTGCTCTGCTGGCTGCCATGGTCCACCTAACCCGAAGGGCACCACCCTTGCGTAAGGGAAGTCAGGGATGATCACTTTTTCAGCTTGGCCTGCATTTGGTTGTTTTTGGAGTTAGAAATGCCCCATGTCTGTTTCCATATGTGTCTGTAAAACTATATTCACATTTTTTTTTCCTACTGCTAAATCCAAGGTGCCAGCCTGTTGAGAACTGAGAATTTCTGCAGGATGGTGAGAGGAAGAAGGTCACAATATAAAGAAAAGGATTCATATTTCAAAAGCCGTTTGTGAAGCCTTTCAGTGAAGGTGTAAGGATTCTGCTGCATGCAGCCAGATTCCTACTGCCTCATTTTTGCTGCTTTTTTCCCCTCCGCCTCTTGATGCTTTGTAGCTAAGCTGCTGAATCATTTCAAGTTCCCTTTCCATCTCATTCTTCCTGGGAAAAGCTTGCAGAATGCATTCATTTCACATCACCCTGGACATTGTGCCAAGGGTCACTGTGAGCATGGACCCTGTTGGTGAGCACGTGGCCTTCAACATGATGAATTACATCTTTAATTGTTGCCAGTTGCTCGATCCTTCTCCCAGAAGTTGTGTACGTTCAGACACAATCTACTTCTAAGTTGAATCTGTATTATTAACATTTTTCCATCACTTTCTCAAGTCCTGAAAATCAACAAAACAATAAAGCCTGCCCTGACTTTTAGAGCATTCCAATTTCCATGCTCTAAATATTCCCACCCTGGCCAACTTCAAGCTACACTGTGACATCACTGAATGTGGGTTTGGGAGGAGATGCAGAGTAGCCACCATTAGATAGTATTTCCATTGTCCAGATAGAATAGGCATAAATAGCCCTGAAGAATAGTTAATGGCAAAGTGTAGTAAAATAATTCAGAAGTGATGTTGGGTTTGTTTTTTTTTTTTTTTTTGGTAGATTACCTCTTTTTTTAAATTAAATTCAGCTTTATTGAGATATGATCACATACCATACAATCATCCATGGTGTACAATCAACTGTTCACAGTACCATCATATAGTTGTGCATTCATCATCCCAATCTATTTTTGAACATTTTCCTTATGCCAGAAAAAATAAGAATAAAAAATAAAAGTAAAAAAGAACACCCAAATCATCCCCCCTTTCCCACTCTATTTTTCATTTAGTTTTTGTCTCCATTTTTCTACTCATCCATCCATACACTGGATAAGGGGAGTGCGATCCACAAGGTTTTCATAATCACACTGTCACTCCTTGTAAGCTACATTGTTGTACAATTGTCTTCAAGAGTCAAGGCTACTGGGTTGGAGTTTGGTAGTTTCAGGTATTTACTTCCAGCTATTCCAATACCTTAAAACCTAAAAAGGGTTTTCTATATAGCATGTAAGAATGTCCACCAGAGTGATCTCTTGACTCCATTTGGAATCTTTCAGCCACTGAAACTATTTTGTTTCATTTTGCTCCCCCTTTTGGTCAAGAAAATGTCTTCAATCCCTTGATGCCGGGTCCAGGCTCATCCTCGGAGTCATATTGTGCCTTGCCAGAGAGATTTACACCCCTGGGAGTCAGGTCCCACGTAGCGGGTAGGGCAGTGAGTTCACCTGCCCGGTTGGGTTAGCTAGCGAGAGAGGGCCACATCTGAGCAACAAAGAGGTACTCAGGGGGAGACTCTTAGGCACAATTATAACCAGGTTTAGCCTCTCCTTTGCAATAATGAGTTCCATAAGGGCAAGCCCCAAGATAGAGGGCTCAGCATACCAAACCGCCAGTCCTCAATGTTTGTGAGAACATCAGCAACAATCCGTGAGGAAGTCCAACTTTTCCACATTTTTCCCCAGCTTCTCAGGGGGCCCTGCATATATATTTTTATTCTCTGCTCAAATTACTTTGGGATGAGTTGCTATTAGTGATGTTGGTTTTTTATATCATGTATTTAATTTTAAGTTGATATAATTAATGTTTGTTTTTTTTGAACATAGGTTTATTCTTAGTTCTCTTTGACTTCAGGAGTTGAATACAACTTATCTATTAACATTTGTTTTTCAATAAAAGCATTTAAGGCAACAAATTTCCCTGTAAATACCACTTTAGATTTGATTAGTAACACTTCCATTGTTCAGTTATAAATGATTGTGATTTCCCCCTTTAACCATGAATTATTTGAGCATAAATTTTGAAGTTTTCAAACATATATATATATACATATATTTTTAATTGAGATTGTTCACATACCATACAACTATCAAAAGATCCAAAGTATACAATCAATTGCCCATTGTACCATCACACAGCTGTGCATCCATCACCACAATTAATTTTTTTTCAATTTTTGGAACATTTTCATTACTCTAGAAAAGAAATGAAAAAAGGAAACTCAAATCCTCCCATACCCCTAACCACCACACCCCTCCATTATTGATTCATAGTTTTGGTATAGTACATTTGTTACTGTTGATGAGAGAATGTTAAAATACTACTAATTGTAGTGTATAGTTTGCAATAGGTATTTTTTTTCCTATATGACTTTCTATTATTAACTTCTAGATATAGCATCATACATTTGTTCCAGTTCATGAGAAAGATTTCTAATATTTGTATAGTTAATCATGGACATTGTCCACCACAAGATTCACTGTTTATAGATTCCCATCTTTTAGCCTCCAACTTTCCTTCTGGTGACGTACATGACTCTGAGCTTACCCTTTCCACCATCTTCACACATCTTTCAGCACTGTTAGTTGTTCTCACAACATGCTACCATCACCCCTATTCATTTCCAAATGTTTAAGTTCACCCTAATTGAACATTCTGCTCATACTAAGCAACCGCTCCCCATTCTTTAGCTTCATTCTATATCCTGGTAACTTATATTTCATGTCCATGAGTTTACATGTTATAATTGGTTCATATCAGTGAGACCCTGCAATATTTGCCTTTATGTGTCTGCCTTATTTCACTCAATATAGTGCCCTCAAGATTTCTTCATCAACCCCTTTCTTTTAAGATGGTTTTGTTCACACACCATACATTCTGTCCTAAATAAACAATCATTGGTTCCCTGTATAGTCATGTATTTATGTATTCAGTACCATTGCCACTATCTATATAAGGACATCTCCATTTCTTCCACAAAGAAGGAGGAAGAGTCAAAGAAGACAGACAAACAAAAGAAAAAGAAAGGAGAGAGAGAGAACAACAACAACAACAAAAAACATGACAGCTAGAAAGTAACAAAAGGAAAGATAGCATTAACCTAAAGTAGAATAAAGAGTCAGACAACATCACCAATGCCAGGAGTCCCATATCCTTCCCCTATCCCCACCCCCCCATATGCATTTAGCTTTGGTATATTGCCTTTGTTATATTAAAGGAAGCATAATACAATGCTTCCATAAATTATAGTCTCCAGTTTGCATTGATTGTATTTTCCCCCCAATCCCACCTTATTTTTAACATTTGCAATGCTGACATTCACTGTTCTACCTCGTGTAAAAATATATTTGTACATTTTATTACAATTGTTGAGTACCCTAGGTTTCCCTGGTTTACACAGTCCCAGTCTTTATCCTTTGTCTTTTGTTCTGGTGTCCCACATGGTCCCAACCTTCTTCTTTCAACCATACTCACAGTCATCTTTGTTCAGTGTACTTACATTGCTGTGCTACCATCACCCAAAATTGTTTTCCAAATCTGTCACTCCTGTTTCTTCCTTTCTGTCTGCAGTGCTTCCTTTAGTGTTTCCTGTAGAGCAGGTATCTTGTTCACAAACTCTGTCATTGTCTGTTTGTCAGAGAATATTTTAAGCTCTCCCTCATATTTGAAGGACAGTTTTGCCAAATATAGGAATCTTGATTGGTGGTTTTTCTCTTTTAGTATCTTAAATATATCACCCCACTTACTTCTTGCCTCCATGGTTTCTATTGAGAAATCCACACACAGTGTTATCAAGCTCCCTTTTATGTGAGAGAACGTTTTTCTCTTGCTGCTTTCAGGATTCTCTCTTTGTCTTTGACATTTGATAATCTGATTATTAAGTGTCTTGGTGTAGGCCTATTCGGATCTATTCTGTTTGGGGTATGCTGTGCTTCTTGGATCCATAATTTTATGTGTTTCATAAGAGATGGGAAATTTTCATTGATTATTTCCTCGATTATTGCTTCTGCCCCTTTTCCCTTCTCTTCTCCTTCTGGGACACCAATGACACGTACATTCCTGATTTTCATTTTGTCCTTAAGTTACTGGAGACATTGCTCATATTTTTCCATTCTTTTTTCTATCTGTTCTTTTGTGCGTAGGCTTTCAGGTGCCTTGTTCTCCAGTTCCTGAGTGTTTTCTTCTGCCTCTTGAGATCTGCCGTTGTATGTTTGCATTGTCTTTCATCTCTTGCAGTGTGCCTTTCATTTCCATAGATTCTGCCAGTTGGTTTTTCGAATTTTCCATTTCTCCCTTATGTACCCAGTGTTTTCATTATACGCTTCATCTCTTTTGATGTTTTCATTATATTCTTCATCTTCTGTAAACTTTTTGAACTGACTTAGTATTAGTTGTTTCAATTCCTATATCTCAGTTGAAGTGTAAGTTTGTTCCTTTGACTGGGCCATAACTTCATTTTTCTTAGTGTAGGTTGTAGTTTTCTGTTGTCTAGGAATGGTTTCCGTGGTTACCCCAATCCGGTTTTCCCAGACCAAAATGGGATCTGGTCCCAGAAGGAAGAACTATTCAGTATCCGGTTTCCCTGAGGTTGTGTCTTAGAAAATTGGTACACCCTCTGATGCCTCCAGTCACTGTGCTTTTCTGCCCAGCAGGTAGTGCCTCTTAGCCTGTAACTTTAGACTGGTGAAAGGAGGTGTGGCCCATGGCTGTTTTCCCCCAGGCTCTGGGGTCTGGTTCTGAATGGAAGGTGGGTACTAGAGCCGGGCCCCACCCTGGGAGAGGTCATTAGCATGTCAGTGGTCTCTCTCTGCCTGTGCTATTTCCACCCTTGTCTGGGTCAGAGCACTGGGAACTGAAAATGACTGAGGCATTCTCCACTGAGCTGAAACAGGGACAGAAAGCCCCCTTTGTGGCCAGTCCTCAGCCACCCTCTGGCTCTCCAAGGTCAGTCTTCACCCAAAGCCTCTGTCTGCTTGTTGGGGGTTCATATTGAGCAGTCCACACTTGTTAATTAAAACCCCAGTTGGAGCTCAGCTGAGCTATATTCACTTGCTAGGAGAGAGCTGCTCTCTAGCTCCATGAGGCTTTGCAGCTTGGGTCATGGGGGGAGGGGGCTCCCAGCTTGGAAATGCAGTTTTTACCTACAGATTTTATGCTGTGATCTTGGGCATTCCTCCCAATTCAGGTTGTGTATGGTGAGTGGACAGTCATGTTTGTCCCCCCACAATTATTCCAGATTATTTGCCAGTTGTTCCTGGTTGTTTATTAGTTGTTCCAGGGGGGATAACTAGCTTCCACTCCTCTCTATGCCGCCATCTTAGATCCTCCCAAACATATATTTTTTAAAAATACTTGTTTTAATTCTTGTTTTCTAATGTTTAATGCAATTTTATTGAGATATACTCACACACCATATAATCCACCCAAAGTCTACAATCAATGACTCACAGTATCATTGTACAGTTGTGCATTCATCACAGTCAATTTTCAAACATTTTCATTACTCCAAAATAAAGAAAAAATATATATAAATTAATGTTTAATAATGCCTGTGTTTAACCACTGGCTCACAGAATCCTAGAACATTCAGTAGTCGGCTCTCTTTGGATGGTACTTGTCCACTCCAGCACACCACTGTTATTGAGCAACTCTGAGCAGCAAGTGTGGGCTGCTGATGGCTGGGGCTGGTGCCTGGTGTGATCGGACTGGTGTGGGGAATGGCCCGGGGAGCTGGAGGATGGGTGCTGCAGCTGGCATCCCCAGACTTGTCTGACTCTGGCCTTGACCTGCCTGGAAGGAGGCTGGCTGGGAGAGAAAGGGCACCGGGAAGAGCCCACTCGTCCACCTTAGTGGACCCAGAGCCACGGGAGACCCTCTTGACTGGACTCTGCTCAAGAAACAACCTGTAGGGTGTGAAAGGCCAGCAGGAGGCTATATGAACTGTACCTCTTCCATGGGAAGCAAGAGGCGGATCTCCAAAGAACCCGTGAAAACCCACCGTGAAAGAAAGACAGCTTTGAGCATCTGCAAAAGAAGGTAGTGATGTCCATACTTTCTGCCCAGGGGCTGAGAGCAATGGATTGAGTGGGGAGGAAGATGAGAAGGAGGAGAAAGAGGAGGCGGAGGCAGTGTAAGGACACAGGGATGAGGGATGGAGGCGTGAACAGGGCTGGACCATGGAACTGCATGGATGCAGAGATGCATGGGTGAGGGGCAAGGGATGCAGGCTGGAGGGATGGATGGGAGAGGGGTGCAGGATGTAAGGATTCAGGGGTGGGGAATAAAAGGATGAGGGGTGAAAGATCCAGGCATGAGCCATGTCCCCATGTGGGGACTTAGGGACGAGGGATGAAGGCTGCTGGGAGGACACCTGTGCCTTCCTGGGAGGACCCTGGAGCCTAGGAGGCTGCGGCCCTGCCAGGTAAGAGGGTGCAGATCCAGACAACCAGAGAGTGCAGACCCAGACTCCTGCCTGGGGTCACACTCGGTGGCCCCAAGGGCACCAGCTGGAGCAGTGATGAGAGGTGCGACCCCACAGGGACTAGGGAGTTCAAAGCCGAATGCAAACAGGTAGGAACCAGACCCAGCCAGAGTGCCTCTGCCTCCAGGCACAGGCCAGTGCAGCACCCTTGCATCCCCACCCCGTACTCCACCCCTAAGCATCCCTCTCCATAGCCACCCTGGCTGCTCCATCTCACTCTCCGCTCCGTCCTCACTGTGCTGTGCCTTCCCGGGTTCCCTTGCTGGGTCCTGCCCTGGGGGCTGGCAAAGAGCATGTGCTCGTTGATGTTTGTGGAATGAATGAACAATGGGATCTGGGAGAGGACTGTCAAGCAGATTGACCCGAGGAGATCGGGAAGGGGCTCTGCCCAAGGACCCTGCTGTCACTCATTCTCTTCTTGGAACCTCTCCCCAGCTGAATATAAAATTCTCCTGCATTAAAATCAACAGGAGCAGTGAAAGGGCAGGACGGGGCTCCCAGTTCAGCACCTGACTCTCACCTGCCCGCACCCATCTACTTGCCTGCTCCCTCCAAGTCCCCCTCCACCGCTCTGAGCATGGGGTTCTTTCTCTAAGCACCCCACACCTGGATTGAGCACCTTGGGTTCCCAGCTCCGCCTGGTGCAGGCTAGGCCTTACTTCCTCCGGGTCTCCCCCCACTCTCCTGCCTCGGGGGTCCACATGCCAACTGCTCACAAGCTACCTCTCGCACATGTTGCAATAATAAGGAATGATCATTGTTTCCCACCTGTCAGGTGCCCCCAGCACCTCTGCATCCAGCATGTTGCTTATTTCTCACCCGATGACATGTGTTTCACAGAGGAGGGAACCAGGCGCCTTCCTATGCCAAAGGTGGCCCAGACAGTAGTTGGCTAATCTGGAATTCATACCAGTCCAACACCCCGGAGCCTGTGCTTGCCCCTTTGATCTTTCCTCCATTTCGCTGAGGCAGAGAAGGGGTGGGTGAGCAGTGGGGGTGGGCTTCGGCACAAGATGGCGGCCAAGTCTCTGGAGTTGATTGCTGGAGTCACCACCCAGAGCACAAGAACAAGATGTTCACATCTTCTGGATGTCTGTGGGAGCCGGGCCAGGCTGAAAGCACAGGTGTGAAATCGGGAGGGGATAGGGGAAGATGGGGCAGTCAGAGGCAGCCTGTAGGCCTCACTGAGGATGGGAAGCCAGGGAGCCTTGGGAAGGGCCATGGCCCATGGATCCAGTGCAGTCTTCAGCCCCTGCAAGGGCAGGAACCCGAGGCATCAGGCCACGGGGCCGCTTCTGCAGGGGGCCACACAGGCACAGGGTGTGGGTGGGAGTTCCATGGAGGTAGACCCCTCAGAGGAATGCACCCAGGGAACGCACACCCACAGAGTGCACCCCCTGCCCCTTGGCCAGGCAGGGGCGTGGAGTGGGGAGAAGCTCAGGGTGATCCTGCCAGGACTTCACACTCGGCTCCGCCTCTTGCAGAGCAAGCGGCTGGCCCTTCTCAGCCTGGAATCTTGGCTGGGACCACCTGACAAAGACCTGTGGAGGGGGCTCAGGGACAAAACTAGGGTCGTGCCAGAGATCACAAACAACATAAGTTAACGTACTTATGCAGCCTTTGAGAACTGTTAACCAGAATACACAACTCACCAGAATCCCCCTTTTCTCACCCATTTGACTGTTCACTGCTGTATTAGTTAGGGTTCTCTAGGGAAAGAGAACCAACAAGAGATATCTGTAAATATAAGATTTTATTAAAGTGTCTCATGCAACTGTGGGGATGCACAAGTCCAAATTCCATAGGGCAGGCAGTGAACTGGCAACTCTGATGAAGGTGTTTGATGAACTCCTCAGGAAATGCTTTGCTGGTTAGCCGAAGAAGAAGTGAAGGTCCTCTATCTGTCTCGCTTAAAAGTCTTCAACTGATTACATTAAACCCAGCTGATTGCATTCTCTCATTGTGGAAGACACGCCCTTCGTTGATGTAATCAGTCACAGGTGCAGTCAACTGACTGATGATTTAATAAACCAGCCACAAATGTCCTTGCAGTAACAGGCCAGTGCTTGCTTGACCAGACACCTGGACACAATTACCTGGCCAAGTTGACACATGAACCCAACCATCACAACCGCCATCATGTTCCAGTCTCAAAACAGGCAACACAAGCAGGAATTGCCTTGGGAAGCCAATATTTAAATAGACAGGTGCCAAATGTAACATAATCAGTTAGCATTCTAAAGTAGTGCCAAGAAGCCTCAGAAGATGCCCTGTGTGATATCAGAATATAGCAGACCAAATATCATGTGTGTGACACAGAGCTACAATTAAAAGTCATATTGAAACCACGCAGGGAAGAAAGATAGAGTCACAATCCGATAAGGAATGTGGTCTCCTTTAAAGGCTTTCTCCTCCGACATGTCCCCTCGCCTTCTGGGACTGCCTTTTCCTGCTTTATAGGCTTCTGCCATTGTTATCGACACAATGACAAGCAGGATCTTGGAGACCACCAATCTGTAATGGGTGCTGGTATCTGACTGGCGACTGCTAGGTACATAAAATCAAAATCTAACTTACAATCAAATGTAACTTACAAAAAAGGCACAGTGTTTGTGTGTGTTATCCTAATGATACAGGATAAAAGATGGCCCCTTATCCCATATCAGAGAAGATGTATGATTTGTAGAAAAACAGGCAAGTCTGTTAATTGCAGGATGAATGACTCTGGCCGCTGGGAGCATGTCAACCTAAAATGATACATCATTAAGGAGATCTTGATAAAAGAAGGAGTTTACTGCAGTGACATCTCATTAATTCAGTCTTGGCAAGGAAGAAGGAAATCTAATTTTTCCAGATAACTTGGGTAATCCCTATAATCACTCAAACTTACAAATTAGCGTTTTATTGGAAACATTTTTATCCTTAACCAAAGTATGAAAAACACCAATTAATTTTCCTTCGGTGACCGAGGACCTCCCTGAAGAATGGTGGTCATTCTATGTGTCTGTAGTGGGGATGGCTTCAGCAGTGAGTAGTGACCATTTGGCCTCTCCATAAAATGGCCCTGGGGTCACTGCATCTCTTGGCCTTGCATCTGTCCTTAATGGCTAGTCATAACTGGGTGGCTGAAGCAATCTGCAAAGGCCTGTGGGGATCAATTATAGACAAACGGCCAGGGTTAACATCATAATCAATTGAAATGCTCTGGCCGAGCTGACACATAATTGATTGTATAGCAATCCAGACAGATAAAGTTTGCAGAAGAAAGAAAGACGGCTGGAGTCTTCCCTTCCCAGGGAAGCCAGGACATGCATCTGCTGAGTGGCCTTCAGAGCTGTGAGTCAGCTGCAGGTGCATGTCATGGGATAGTCTTCAGGCTCTGGCAGAGCTGACATGTCACAGCCCGCAAGTCCATCCAGTCCCTCAGAGTTTCCAGTTGGCTTTGAACCCATTTCCCTCCACAGAGGATCTGAGGTGGTAACTACACGTTGCTCTCTGCTTGGATGTGTTCTCCACCCGGCAGCCTTCTAGACCTCCACCTGCTGCCTGGCCGTGTGTGAATAGACCATTCTTACCTGTGGACAGGCTAGCATTGTCTAGTAGGCCTCTGGTTTCCGCAGGAGCCCCCAGGAGTTGACGAGCTGACTCAGTCATTTGGCCCCCAATTCCCCTTTAGGGACCTTGGTTAAACCGAGAGCTGGGACCTGCAAAGATGAGGACAAGACCTTGGTAAAGGTGACCGTCACCCTGGAGGGCACTGCCAGAACACTGACCAGTCACTGCTACTAGTCATGGAAAAACCATTGTTTGCTATTACAAAACATTACAAAAATCATGTTTGCCATTATTGTTTTGTTTGTAAATTGGAGTGGGATTAGAAATATCATATATGGAGATTGTGCAGACTGTTTTACATGGATTCTCTCATTTTGTCTTCACATCAACCCAATGAGGTTGCTACTAATAACACCCCCATTTTTTAGATGAAGAAACTGAGGTCTTGAGAGGTTAAAGATCACAGATGTATTTCAGGACCCTGGGGTCCAAGCTTTTAATGATGGCCTCTTTGTCAAGACTAAACCTCCCAGGAATTGTTTCCGCTCATTTGCATCCTGCTATTGGAGAGAGAAGGATGGAGTTCCAGCTGAACCTTGACCATAACCTGTAGTCTCCCTTCTCAGTGCCAAAGACCAGCAAAGATTTTTAAATTTCTGATTTTGTTATCTGTTTACAAAATGTTTTCAGTGCATCAAAAATTAGCTGAGTTATTTACTTCCTTGAAAACTTGGGAAGTTTTCTTTCTCATATAACCCAGATCACACTGTGGCAGACCCTGCTTGGGCAGGTCAGATAGGATTGGCATTTGACTGCTAGGAACAAACTTCGGCTTCAACAAGAAAGCATCTTACTTCTCTCTCATGGAAAAGAAGCCAGAACTGAGGTGGGGCCCCTCAGGTGTCCTCAGTGACCTTCTATCTTTCTCCTCTGCCTGCCTTAGTTCTTTCACAAATGTCATTACATCTACATTTCGGCCAGAAAGAAGGAAGAAAGAAGAAACAGGCAGGACTTCTGGTCGACCAAACTGGCTGTGTAAGACACTCCAGGATGCCATCCCCTACGAATTTTTGAACAACTAGCAAAAACTGGCAGAGCCATCTTCCTCCAAACTATGAGAAATAGTTAAAGGGTTGTAGTAAAAGGTTGCAAGTGCTGAATTGAGAAAAAGCAGACTGAAAAATGCTAGGCAAAGCTCATGGTGTCCTTGTTAGCCCCTCCCCGACCCTACCCAGCATGGTGTGGAGCTAGCCTGTGCTCCCATTGTGGGCCCTTGGCCCTGCTCCAGAGAGAGCAGAATAACTCCTATGAGCATACTGGGGTATTGTATGTCAGGGCCATCTAGCTGGTGGAATCATGAAAGACTGAACCATGAAACTTATCTCGGGCTCACTGTCCCAGAATTTGTCCTGAAGGTGGAGAGGCAGCTTGCACACAGCTAACGCAGTATAAGAAACAATTAAATTGAAACAGCCTTGCACAGGACTACCTGCATTTTCATATATTATAACACCCAGGATGTGGTGAAAATCTATTTCAAAGGAAGTAGAGGGGGCATTGAAACTCCTGTAAACTACAAATGGGAGAATTCCTAAGGCTACAAGCAAGCACAAGCCCGGGAAAAGAAGCAGGCTCCACATCTGCAGGCAGGCCCAGGTAACACAGAGAGGACCTTATGCTTCTCATTCACCTCAGGCTAATCTTGATGGAAGGACTAAGTGCTGAGGGAAATCACCAGCCAAAGCAGAGCTGATTTGCAAAGATGTGAAAGGTACTTTTTGCTTTGGTTTGTTTTTGTTAGCTCCTGGCACTCAAGGAAATCTCAGTCATATCACTAGCTGGGATACAAACTTAAGAAACAGATAACTCAGGGGCTAAATCCCAGAGTTAACACTTCAAAATATTGAAATGTACAGTGTGCAACAAAGGTTACAAGACAAAAGAAGACAGAAGAAATGATGGCCTATTCAAAGGAACAAGATAAAATTCCAGAGGCCATCAGTGAAGAGGACCAGACTTTGGACAGACTTTTTAAAAAAATGATCCTAAACATTCTCAAAAAAATGAAGGAAATTATGGAGGAAAAAAAGGATATGAGGAAAATAATGAATGAACAATATGAGAATCTCTTTGATAGCCTCATAAAGAACCTAACAGAAATATAGAGTAGAAGACCACAATAACTGAGATGAAAAACTCCCTAGACAGTTTCAACAGCAGATGGGAGCTGGCAGAAGAAAGAATCAGTAATCTCATAGACAAGACAATTGAAATGATTCTGAGGAGCAGAAAGAAAAAAAGAATTAAAAAGAAGTGAACATAAACTGAGAGACCTGTGGGACACCATCAAGCATTCCAACATATGCATTATGGAAGTCTCAGACAGAGAGGAAGAGAGAAGGAGACAGAAGAAATATTCAAAGAAATAATAGCATCTAAAAGAATGAAAGAGGACCCCTACCTCACACCATGCACAAAAATTACTCAGTGTGGATCAAAGACCACAATATAAGAGACAGTACCGTAAAACACCTAGAAGATAATGTAGGGAAACATCTTCATGACCTTGTATTAGGAGATTGCTTCTTAGACCTGACACCCAAAGCACAAGCAATGAAAGAAAAAATAGTAAATGGGACTTCTCAAAATTGAAAGCTTCTGTACCTCAAAGGAATTTGTCAAAAAGGCAAAGAGGCAGCCAACTCAATTGTAGAAAATATTTGGAAACTATGTATCTGACAAAAGACTGATATATTGCATATATAAAGAAATTCTACAACTCAATGACAATATACAAACAACCCAATGATATCTTGCATATATAAAGAAATCCTACAACTCAATGACAATAGTACAAACAACCCAATGATAAATCTATGGTTTTGGACATACAACGAATAAAGATATAATTTGTAACAAGTAGAACAAAAAGGTGGGGAAATGGAAGGGTACTGAAACAGTGTATGTGTATGCTATTGAAGTTAAGTTCATACCGAATCAAACATGATTGATAGAGATTTAAGATGTTAAATTTTAGCCCATTGGTAACCAAAACATATGAAAAATATATTGAGAAAAAGAAATGAGAAGGGATTCAAAATGGTACAACACACACACAAAAATCAAATAATTATGAAAATAGGCATCAATGGAAGAATTGATGGACAAATAAGACTTACAAATACAAAACAACAAAATGGCAGAAGGAAGTTCTGCATTATCAGTAGTTGCTTTAAATGTAAATGGAATAAACTGTCCAGTCAAAAGGCAGAGATTAGCAGACTGGATTAAAAAAAAAAAAAAAAAAGTATGACTCAAGTATATGCTGTTTATAAGAGACTCACCTTAAATGCAAAGACACAAGTAAGCTGAAAGTGAATGGAAGGAAAAAAATATACCATGCAAATAGTAACAAAAGAGAGCTGGGACAGCCCGGCACTGATATCAGCTAAAATAGACTTTAAGTTAAAAACTGTTACAAGGGACAAAGAAGGTCACTATATACTGATAAAAAAGAAAATTCCACAAGAAGATATCACAATTATGAATATATATGCACCTAATGGCAGAGCCCCAAAATATATGAAGCAAATATTGACAAATTTTAAGAAAGAAATAGTTCTACATTAATAGTAGGAGACTTCAATACATCATTTTCAATAATGGATAGAACATCTAGAATGAAGATCAATAATGAATGATACTCTAAATCAACTAGACCTAACATTCATATATAGAACACTTCACCCAACAACAGCAGAATACACATTCTTCTCTAGTGTACATGGAGCATTTTCCAGGATAGACCATATATTAGGTCACAAAACAAGTCTCAATAAATTAAAAAATATTGAAATCATACAATGTATTGTCTCCAACCACAATGGAATGAAGTAAAAAATAAATAAAATAGGGCGAGCTGGAGAATTCCCAAATATGTGGAAATTAAACAGCGTACTACAAAACAACCAATTGATCAAAGAATAAATCACAAGGGGAACTAGGAAATATCTAGAAGTGAACGAAAATGAAAACAAAACATACCAAAACTTATGGGATGCAGCAAAGGTGGTGCTGAGAGGGATATTTATACTTTAAATGCTTACATTAAAAAAGAAGAAAGATCTCAGATCAGAGATCTAACCTCATAAGTGGGGGATCTAGGAAAAGAAGAGCAAACTAAACCCAAAGCAAAGAGAAGGAAAGAAATAACAAAGATTAGAGATAAATGATACAGAGGACAAAAAAAAAAAAAAAGAGACAATCAACAGTTTTCAAAACCAACTTTTCAAAAGTTGGTTCTTTGAAAAGATCAATAAAATTGACAAACGTTTAGCTAGACTGACAAAGAAAAAAAGAGAGGACACAAATAACTGAAATCAGAAATGAAAAGGGAGACATTACTACTGACCACACAGAAATAACAACTGTATGAACAACTGTATATCAATAACTTAGGTAACCTAGATGAAGTGGACAAATCCCTAGAAACACACAATCTACCTACACTGACTCTACAAGAAATAGAAAATTTCAATAGATCAATAACAAATTAAGAAATCGAATCAGTAATCCAAAACCTTCCAATAAAGAAAAGCCCTGGACCAGATGACACTGCAGGTGATTTTTACCAAGCATTCCAAGAAGAATTTACACCAATCCTGCTCAAACTATTGCAAAAATTGAAGAGGAGGGAACACTCCCTAACTCATTCTATAAGGTCAACATCACCCTAAGCCAGATATGATACCAGAAGAAAAGAAAACTATAGACCAAAAATCCTCAATGGAATACTAGCAAACCAAATCCAACAGCACATAGAAAAATTATATACCATGATCAAGTGGGATTTATCCCAAGTATGCAAGGTTGGGTCTACATAAGAAAATCAATTTGTGTCACAAACCACATTAATAGAATTAAGGGAAAACCCTGCATAATCATCTTAATTGATGCAGAAAAGGCATTTGACAAACTCCAGCACCCTCCTTGGCAAAAACATTTAGAAAACTAAGAATGGAAGGAAACTTCCTCTCCACGATGAAGGGCATACATGAAAAACCCACAGTTAACGTCATACTCAATGGTGAAAGACTGAAAGCTTTCCCCCTAAAATCAGGAACAAGACAAGAATGCCCACAGTTATTCAACATTGCACTAGAAGTTCTAGCCAGAGCAATTAGGCAAGAAAAGAAATAACAGGCACCAAGTTGGAAAGGAAGAAGAAAATCATCCCTATTTGCAGATAACATGAGCCTATATACACAAAATCCTGAAAAACTTACAAGAAAGCTACTATAACTAATAAAAAAATTAGGGGGGAGGGTACAAGATCAACATGCAAAAATCAGTAGTGTTTTTATGCCCTATTAATGAACAATCTGAAGAGTAAATAAAGGAAAAAACTCCATTTACAACAGCAACTGAAAGAATAAAATATCCAGGAATAAATTTAACCAAGAGTGTAAGGAACTTATACACAGAAAATTACAAAACATTGCTAAAAGAAATCAAAGAAGACCTAAATAAAGGAAGGACATTCATTGATCATGAATTGAAAGACTAAAGATGTTAAGATGTCAATTCTACCCCAAACAGCTTATGGATTCAATGCAATTCCAATCAAAATTCCAACAGTCTTCTTTGCAGAAATGGAAAAGCAGTCATCAAATTTATTTGGAAGGATAAGGGGTCTGAATAACCAAAGCCAATCTGAAAATGAACAAAGTTGGAGGACTCAGTTCCTCATCTTAAATGTATTCCAAAGCCACAGTAATCAAAACAGTCTGGGCCTAGGCCAAAGACATACATACAGACCAACAGAATCAAATTGAGAATTCAGAAATAAATCTCACATCTATGGCCAACTAATTTTTGACAAGGGTGCCAGGTCCATTCTATTGGGAAAGAATTGTCTCTTCAAGAAATGGTGCTGGGAAAACTAATGTCCATATGCAAAAGAATGAAGGCGGTCCCCTACCTATCAACTCAAAACAAATCAAAGACCTAAATATAAGAACCAGAACTATAAAACTCCTAGAAGAAAGCATAGGGAAGCATCTTCAGGATCATGTGTTAGGCAATGGTTTCTTAGACTTTACATCCAAAACCCAAGCAACAAAAGAAAAAATAGATAAACGAGACCTCACAAAAATTAAAAACTTTTGTGCATCAAAGGACTTTATCATGAATATAAAAGCCAACCTACATAATGAGAGAAAATATTTGGAAGCCACATATTCAATAAGGGTTTAATATCCAGAATATATAAAGAAATCCTCAACTCAACATTAAAAAGGCAAACAACCCATTCAAAAAATGAGCAAACGACATTTGCCATTCAATTGTCAGTAACCATTAAACTTACCATTCAAACTTGATGGTGCTATTTTTTAACATACTTCTGTATGTTTAGGATATTTAAGGAATAATTTTATATAGTCAGTGTTCCATTTATCTATTGCTGCATAACAAACCACCCCAAACTTTAATGGCATAAAACCACCATTTCACTGTCCAGAATCTGGACAGAGTCCAGCTCAGTTGGTTTGCCTCTGCCCCACTATGTCTTGGGCCTCAGGTAGGAAATCTTAGCTGGGAATGACTCAAATGGCTGGGGACTGGAATCATCTGGAGACTTCCTCACTCCCAGGTGTGGCACCTGGGCAGAGAGGAGATGACCCAAAGGAGGATGCATGCCCTCTCGGTGTGGCTGGGGCTTCAGTGGAGACAGATTTCTATATGGTGACTCAGGGCTCGAAGAACAAAGATTACAATGAACAAGGCAGAAGCAGCTTGACAGCATCAGAAATCATACAGCATTCCTTCCACAATCTGCTGCACAAAGTGGACACAAGCCCACCCAAATTTAAGGGGTGGGCACTTAGACCCTCACCACTCCATGGTAGGAGTGTCAGAGCATTCACAATCATTTTTAATCTCCTTTTTAATGATAATACTATTATTCTCAATTGGAGACCGACTCTGGGAGACATTCAGAAATGGGTGAGCCTTTTGAGCTCTCACAGTTAGTGGGGTGAGAGGGGGATGCTACTGGATTTAGTGGGCAGGAGCTGGGATGCTAATTTCCTACAGTAATCAGAACCATCCCAAACGAGGAAGAACTGTCTCACCCAAAATACCAGTGACAAGCCTGGAAAATCCTGCTCTAACGTTGTCTACTTTTGATGTCATGCATAGCGAGGTGTTCTTCACTCCAAGATGAAATATTCACCTATATTTCCTTCTGTTACATTTATGATTTCATCATTTTAAAGCCTAAATCTTTGATCCACCTGGAATTCACTTAGATGTATAATGTGAGGTTGAGATATACTTTTACTTATTTCCATTGGTTGACTCTTTTGTTTCAATACTCAATTGTGCAACCCAGTCTTTCTCCACAGATTTGAAGCTTCACCTTTATCATGTAGTAAAATATTTCATATAGTTTTGGTTCTATTTCTGGATTTTCTATTTCCTTTCATTTCTTTGCATACTCTTTTGATAGAACTGCATTGTCAAGTTATTATCACTTTAAGATATATGTTAAGAACTGGTAGAGGACGCTCTCTATCATTACCCCTTTGTTCAATATTTTTGTCTTCCTGAAGGTTTATTCTTTCAGGTGAACTTTGTAATTGTGTGATGATATTCCCAAAATTTACCTTTGAGATTTTGATGGGTGATGTGGTGAATTTATGGATTCACTTTTGGGGATATTTACATATTTACAGTGTAAAGACTTCCCAAGTATTCATTAAGTATTCCTCCTAATTAACAAATTTTTTTAATGTTCTTCAGTCAAATTTTGTAGTTTTCTTTAAATAAATACAGCATATTTCATGTTAAAAAAAATGGGCAAAAGAGTTGAATAAATATTTCTCCAAAGAAGATATACAAATGGTCAAAAAGCACACAAAAAAGATGTTCAAAACCATTAGCCATTACAGAAATGCAAAGCCAAACCACAATGAGATATATTTCACACCCACTAGAATGACTACTCTTAAAGAATGGAAAATTACAAGTATAGGAGAGGATGTAGAGAAATTAGAACACTCATTCATTGTTGGTAGGAATGTAAAATGGTGTAGCCACTGTGGAAGACACCTTGGTGGTTCCTCAGAAATTTAAGTATAGAATTATCACATGACCTGGCAATACCCCTTTAGGTATATACCCAAGGGAAATGAAAGCAGGGACCCAAATAGATATTTGTATACTGATGTTCATAGTGACATATTCACAACTGCCAAAAGATGGAAGCAACCCAGGTGTCCATCAACTGACGAACAGATAAGCAAAATGTAGCTTACACATACAGTGGAATATTATTCAGCCATAAAAAGGGATGAAGTTCTGATAGATATGACAACATGGTGAAGCTTGAAGACATGTTAAGTGAAATAAGCCAGACACGAATGAACAATATTGTATGATATAATTAAAGTAAGCAAATTGATAGAGTCAGAATATAGGTTACCAGGGGCCAGGCTGGGGGTAGGAAATGGGAATTAATGCTTGAACTATGCAGAGTTTCTATTTGGGGTGATGGAAAAGTTTTGGTTATGGATGGTGGTGATAGTAGCACAGTATTGTGAATGCAATTAACAGCATTGAATTATATATTTGTGATTAAACGGGGAAATAATAGATGTATATATGTTACTAGATTAAAAATTTTAATAAGAAGATAAAAACATAGGACTCTTCAATACAAACAGGGAACTCTGACATAACCATGAAATGTAGTTAATAGTACAATTATAACAATATTCTTTCATCAGTTGTATCAGATGTACCACTCGTTACACCTTGAATGCAAAGTGTTAATGATAGGGAGTGGGGGGGGGCAGTATAGGCGACTCTATAATTTTGGCATGATTTTTCTGTAAGCCTACAACTTCTCTAATAAAAAAGAAACAAGCAGAAAGGCACATGCTTCTTAAGAAATTGTATTTGCCAGGGCCCAGTCCAACAAACCAAACCAAACACCGAGACCACACTAGGTATATCAAACAAGAGGAGTTTAATGTAAGTGATTAGTTACAGAATTCTTGGAAGAGTAAAAGAGGAAAAAGACCAAACGTGGATGCTGAGGTAATCCAGATAACAGCATCTGCAGGAAGCAGCTGCTAGCCCTAAGGCTGAGGAACAAAAAAGAGGTGGTATGTCACAAACTAGGATCTCAGAAGAGGGACTTGTGCTTACCTGTGAGGGCTATCACACAGCTAAGGCTCGACTGCCAAAAGGAAAGAGGCTGTGGCTGTGGCTGTCCTCTGCTGCCAGAGCAATGGGGTTTCTCTGGGGTATCTCTTACTATGTCCACAGGCAATAGTTCCACGCAGTTAGAGGAAAATTCCAACAACTCCCTCACTACTGAAGATTCAGATGTGACAAAAAGGAAGTTTTCCCTTGCTGCAGTAATGGATGTGTTTCCAGAGGTCCTTGGTCAGTGGGCTTCAATAAGTGTAAGTTCCACCGTGATTCCCGCCAAGAACCTCAGTACTGCAAACTGGAACCTGACCGTTCGGTTCACCACCTGCTTGAGGTCAACCTGTGTTTGATGACCAGGTAAGTTTCACACTGAATCTGAGCTCCAAATATTTCATTAAGCCCTTCTGGGACTTGAGTATTGTTTATCTGTAAGAGGAAGTCGCTGGGGAAAGAGCAAATGTAAGTTCAATAAGTCCATCCTCAGATCAGTTCCAAGAGCCATGCTTGCCCTCTCCCCATGGACTTCCTCTTTCAGATGGGTAACACCACACATGCACAAGCAGACAGACAATAGGCAGTTCCTCGAGTCATGGCTGATGACAGCTGGCATTGGGCCAGGCTCTGGAGACATGATTGCAGACAGTTCTCACCAATGACTACAGTTCTGCACCCTGTTCAGTCCAAACATGTGCTTACTTTGAATTTTCACATTATAATTCTAACTCATATGCCTGTCTCTGTAAATGAGTTTATTTCACAAAGGGCAATTTGAAGTCCTGGTGACCACTTTAGGGAACTTTTGACATAGAGAAGAATACTATTTTAAGAGGCATTTTATAACAAATAGAAAAAAAATCCTGATAGCCTACATTATTTATTTGACATGAGGAGACCTCTAAACTCAATTCAGTTTCTAAAATTGTCTTCATAAAAGATTTTCCAAATCTAAGGTCAGAAAAAAAAAAGTTCAGTGATGAATTCAGTCTTGGGCTAGGCATGTAAACTCTAGGCCTCTCTCACCTCCTCTAACTAGTTCATCTTATGATAGCACAAGGAAACACAGAAACTTAGTTGATACAAGCTAATTGGCATGACCATAAAAAGGACATAGCATGAGCATATCCTTAAAATCAAAAGTAAAAAACAAAAAAAGAAACTCTTTGACAGGAACACCCATCAATATTACAATCAAAAGAATAACTGGGAATTGTCCCATACTAGCCAAATAGTTTCTGGTTCTTTTTAGAAACCTCTAAGAGAGCAGAAGGAGCTCAAAGGGAAACTGTAGCCAGCTCCCTCTCATCTTCTCTTTTCTCTCTTTCCCCATCTCTTTTAAGATTTGGGAGATAGTATTTTCCAAAAATGCCCACTGCAATATTTCTAATCCCATTAGCTTTTCCTGAACTTTCCTATTCCCCCCAGAAGTGGAGTTTATGCCCATTCCCCTTGAACTTGTGTGCACCTTTGTAACTAACTTAATTAATATACTGTGGCAGAAGTGATGCTGCCCGGCTTCTGGAGTTAGGTTAGAATACCCAACATAGCTTCGATGTGGCCGACTGCCATGCTGTCAGGAAGCTCAACCTATGCCCATGTGGTGAGGCCCCACCAGACATGTGGGTAAAGGAGGCTTCAGGTGATCCTGGCTCCCGTCCTCTGAGTCTTCCAGCTGAGGCCCCAGTGTCACAGGACTGACAAACTATTTTGTGCTCTTTCCCAATTTCTGATCCACAGAATCTGTGAAAATAATAAAAGTCAGTTTTATGCCACTAGGCTCTGAGGTAATGTAATACACAGCTATAGAAATTGGTACATTAAATAATCTCAAAAAATATTATGCTTATGTGTACACTCTAGAACTATCTCCAATAACAGATCTAACCTGAAAGGAAAAAAAAAAAAAAGATTTTAAAGTCTCTTAAAATCCATGGGAGAAATATATAAAGAACTGCTACAACTCAACCACAAAAACACAAACAATTCAATTAAAAAATTGGCAAAGGACTTGAATAGACATTTCTCCAAAGACGATATATAAATGGCCAGAAGCACATGAAAAAATGCTAAACATCAGGGAAATGGAAATGAAAACGACAATGAGATACTACTTCACACCCAGTAAGAAGGCTATTATTTCATAAACAGAAAATAATAGGTATTGGTGAAGATGCAGAGAAATAAAAATCCATATACATTGTTGGTGACATTGTAAAATGAAGCAGTTCCTGTGGAAATCAGTTTGGTGATTCCTCAGAAAGTTGAACAAAGAATTACCATTTGACCCAGCAATCCACTACTAGATATATACCCAAAATAATTGAAAGCAGAGACTCAAACATATGTTTGTACACAAGGTTCATAGAAGCATTATTCACAATAGTCAAGACATGGAAGCAGCCCAAGTGTCCATCTTCTGATGAATGCATGAATAATGGAATATTAGCCATAAAAAAAGAATGAAGTTGTGATACATGTGACAACATGGATGAATCTTGAAGACCTCATGCTAAGTGAAATAAGCCAGACACAAAAGGACAAATATTGCTTGATCTCGCTTATAGGACATATCTAGAATATGCAAATTCAGAGACAGATAGTAGGTTACAGGTTACTGGGGGTTTGGGAGTAAGGATAAGGGGATATTATTACTTAATGGGCGCAGAGTTTCTTCTTGGGGTGATGGAAGTTAAGGGTAATAGCTACTGGAGATGGTAATACAATATTGTCAATATAACTAATACCACTGAATTATACACCTGAGAGTAGTTAATATGGGAAATTTTAATTTATATATGTTACTAAAACAAAATTTTTTAAAAAAAATTCGTGGGAGCTACTATCCTCATTGTATAACGTTATAGGAAACTTCTATACCATTAAAATAAGATAATTTGAGAGGAGAGAGAAAAATTAACTGTCTGATTAAGCATTGACTCTTGCATGTTTTTCAAAGGGAAAAAATAAAGTTGGTGATTTTTTAAATGACCTTGGTTACTATGTTAAAATAAGAAGAAAAGGAATCATTCACAGCTTTTACACATGGATGGAAATGTCTTTAAACATTGTTTTATAAATACAGAAGTATATAACTGAAAAAATAGTTCATTCAGTGTTTTTAATAAAAAATAACTGGATGAATTAAAGTGAGTTAATAATTTTTATTTTAAAACATCTAGTTTCTGCTTCTTTCTAGGTTAAGCTGCAAAGAACGGTGAGAAAAAGCTGGATAGTCTACAAAAAATCTTGACTTTTCTTCAGTCTGTCAGGAAGTCTGAAGTTGCAAGGCAACCAAGTAAACTGAATTTCAGAGGGAGCGGGTCCTCCAAAGAGGAATGAGGCACACAACCTGTTTCATTTTTGGCAGACCACAGGAAAAGGAGGTGGAGACCATTAAGAAGAAATCAGCTAAAATTTTAACAAATTATTATTTTGTTGATGTTGTTGTTATTGTTAACCATGCTGTATGTCAGGGTTCTGCAGGGAAGAGGTGTGTGTGTATGTGCATGTGTGTGTGTATGTATATATATGTAAATATTTTAAGATTTACTATAGGAACTCTCTTATATTACTATGGGGATTGGCAAATCCGAATTCCATATGGTAGGCCACAAGCTGAGAATTCCGATGAAGGTTTCAGTGACTTCCCCAAGAGAAGCTGGCTGGCTGAGGTAGAGATATAAATTCTTCTTCCTGACTGCTGAAATCATCAGTTTTCCCTTTAAGACCTTTAACCAATTGAATAAGGCTTCTCTCATTGCTGAAGGCAATCTCCTTTGTTGATTGTAGTTGTACTCAACCATAGATGCAATCAACTAACTGGGTTTAAATCCATGAAATAGTCTTCAAACAAGTGGACACCATAACCTAGCCAAATTGACACATGAACATAACCTTCATCATCAGTCCAGCGATTGTCAACTTGGCACTCATAGCCAACTTAATCTCTAAATGAAAACAGTAACATCATACTTTTGCCTAACATACCTCAACTTTCCTGCAAACAACCAGAAACACACTAACTCTTTCCCCAGAAGAGGATGCAAGTCTTTGAGTAATATGCACTCTTTTTTTTTTTTGATTTGTTTTTATTGAGTGTTCACATACCATACAATTATCCAAAGATCCAAAGCGTACAATCAGTTGCCCATGGTATCATCATACAGCTGTGCATCCATCACCACAGTTAATTTTTTTTCAATTTTTAGAACATTTTCATTACCCCAGAAAAGAAATAAAGACACACACAAAAACAAACAAACTCAAATCCTCTCATACCCCAAACCACCCCCCTCCATTTCTGATTCATAGTATTGGTATAGTACATTTGTTACTGTTGATGAAAGAATGTTAAAATACTACTAACTGTAGTATATAGTTTGCAATAGGTATATATTTTTTTCCTATATGCCCCTCTATTATTAACTTCTAGTTATAGTGTCATACATTTGTTCTAGTTCATGAGAGAGATTTCTAATATTTGTACAGTTAATCGTGGACATCTTCCACCACAAGATTCACTGTTTTATACATTCCCCTCTTTTAACCTCCAACTTTCCTTCTGGTGACATACGTTACTCTGAGCTTCCCCTTTCCACCACATTCACACACCATTCAGCTCTGTTAGTTACTCTCACAATGTGCTACCATTACCTCTGTCCATTTCCAAATGTTTAAGTTCAACCTAGTTGAACATTCTGCTCATAAAAAGCAACTGCTCCCCATTCTTTAGACTCGTTCTATATCCTGATAACTTACATTTCTTGTCCATGAGTTTACATGTTATAATTAGTTCATATCAGTGAGACCCTGCAATATTTGTCCTTGTGTGTCTGTCTTGTTTCACTCAATATAGTGCCCTCAAGGTTTCATCATCTGTTATTTTAAAGATGGTTTCGTTCACACACGATACATTCCATCCTAAGTAAACAACCGATGGTGGTTATGTATTCACCACAATCGCCACTACTGTATAAGGATATCTCCATTTCTTCCACAAAGGGGGAGGAAGAGTCAAAGAAGGTAGAGACAGGAGAAAATGAAAAAAAGGAAGACAGAAAACAAAACAAAACAAAATATGACAGCTAGGAAGCAACAAAAGGAAAGATAGCATTAAACTAAAGTAGAATAAAGAGTCAGAAAACATCGCCAATGCCAAGAGTCCCATACCCTTTCCCTATGCTCCCCCCCCAATGCATTTAGCTTTGGTATATTACCTATGTTATATTAAAGGAAGCATAATACAATGTTTCTGTTAACTCTAGTCTCTAGTTTGCATTGATTGTATTTTTCCCCCAATCCCACCCCATTTTTAACACCTTGAATGTTGACATTCATTTGCTCTACCTCATGTAAAAACATATTTGGACCTTTTATCACAATTGTTGAGCACCCTAGGTTTCACTGAGTTATACAGTCCCAGTCTTTATCTTTCCTCTTTCCTTCTGGTGTCCCACATGCTCCTAACCTTCCTCTTTCAACCATACTCACAGTCATCTTTGTTCAGTGTACTTACATTGCTGTGCTACTATCTCCCAAAATTGTGTTCCAAACCTCTAACTCCTGTCTTTTCCTTTCTGTCTGTAGTGCTCCCTTTAGTGTTTCCTGTAGAGCAGGTACCTTGTTCACAAACTCTGTCATTGTCTGTTTCTCAGAGAATATTTCAAGCTCTCCCTCATATATGAAGGAGAGTTTTGCCAGATATAGGATTCCTGGTTGGTGGTTTTTCTCCTTCAGTATCTTAAATATATCACCCCACTTACTTCTTGCCTCCATGGTTTCTATTGAGAAATCTGCACATAGTCTTATCAAGCTTCCTTTGGATGTGATGGATCGCTTTTCTCTTGCTGCTTTCAGGATTCTCTCTTTATTTTTAATGTTTGATAATCTGATTATTAAGTGTCTTGGCGTAGGCCTATTTAGACCTATTCTGTTTGGGGTAAGCTGCGCTTCTTGGATCCGTAACTTTATGCCTTTCATAAGAGATGGGAAATTTTCCTTGATTATTTCCTCTATTATTGCTTCTGCCCTTTTTCCCTTCTCTTCTCCTTCTGGGACACCCATGACATGTACATTCCTGCATTTTGTTTTGTCCTTAAGTTCCCAGAGATGTTGCTCAAATTTTTCCATTCTTTTCTCTATCTGTTCTTTTGTGTGTAGCTTTCAGGTGCCTTGTTCTCCAGTTTCTGGAGTGTTTTCCTCTGCTTTTTGAGATCTGCTGTTGTATGTCTCCATTGTGTCCTTCATCTCGTGTGTTGTGCCTTTCATTTCCATAGATTCTGTCAGTTGTTTTTTCAAACTTTCGATTTCTACCTTATGTATACCCACTGTTTTCATTATACACTTTATCTCTTTTGCCATATCTTTCCTAAACTTTCTGAATTGATCCAGTGCTAGTTATTTAAATTCCTGTATCTCAGTTAAAGTGTAAGTTTGTTCCTTTGACTGGGCCATAACTTCACCCCTCCTAGTGTAGTTTGTAGTTTTCTGCTGTCTAGGCACCTGGCCTCCTTGGTTACCCCAATCAGGTTTTCCTAGACCAGAATGGCTCAGGTCTTGGAAGGAGGCAATAGTTTCAGGTTTCCCTGAGGCTGTGTCTTAGAAGATTGGTACACCCTGTGAGGCCTCAAGTCACTGTGCTTTTCTGCCCAGCAGGTGGCGCCTGTCAGCCTGTCACTCCCAACTGGTGTTTTTTCCCAGGCTCTGGGGTCTGGTTCTGAATGGAAGGTGGGTAGTAGAGCTTGGCACTGCCTCTTTCCTCTTAGGGAAGATATACCCCCTGGTTAGAAGTCATTAGCATTTGAATAGTCTCTGACTCTGCTATCTCCACCCTTGTCTGGGTCTGAGCACTGAGAATTGAAAATGGCTGAGGCTTTCTCCACTGAGCCAAAAAGGGGACAGAAAGACCCCCTTCAGGGTCAGTCTGTGGCCACCCTCAGTTACACCTGTTGGCCAGAGACAGCATCTGGTCCTCTGGGCTCCCCCTCCATCCCAGAGAGGTTCTCTGGCTTTCCAAGGTCATTTGTCACCAAACACCTCTGTCTGCTTGGGGATTTGTAGCTTGTATGGAGCAATCCATGTTTGCTAATTAAAACCCCAGTTGGAGCTCAGCTGAGCTATATTCACTTGCTCAGAGAGTGCTGCTCTCTAGTGCTGTGAGGCTTTGCAGTTCGGGCCATGGGGGGAGGGGGCTCCCCGCTTGGATCTGCAGTTTTTACTTACAGATTTTATGCTGTGATCTCGGGCATTCCTCCCAATTCAGGTTGGTTGTATGATGAGTGGACAGTCACGTTTGTGCCCCTGCAGTTATTCCAGGTTATTTACTAGTTGCTCCTGGTTGTTTATTAGTTGTTCCAGGGGTAGTGACTAGCTTCCACTCCTCTCTATGCTGCCATCTTCTTCTGATCTTGCAATCTTTTTTTTAAAAGCAGTTTTATTAAGATAAATTCACATACATACAATGCATCTAAAGTGTACAATCACTGTCTTCTAGTATATCCACAGAGTTGTGCATTCATCACCACAGTCAATTCTAGAACATTTTCATCCCCAAGAGGGTTCACTATGTTATACAGTCCCATGTTTCATCCTCTGGCTTTCCTTCTAGTGACATACATGACCCTAAACTTTTCCTTTCAACCACAATTGTACTCATAAATCATTGCTGCTAATTATACTCACTATAATGTGCTACCATTACCTCTATCCATTCCCAAACACCTACAATCAACCTTATTATATATTCTGCACAAATTAAGCATCAGCTCCCCATTCTGTGCCCTCATTCCATCTTCTGGTGACCTATGTTCTAGATATTAACATCATGAGTTTTCAAGTTATATTTAGTTCATATTAGTGAAGTCATACAATGTTTGTCATTTTGCATCTGATGTATTTCACTCAACATAATGTCCTCAAGGTCCATCAGTGTAGTCACATGTGTCATGACTCCATTTCTTTTTATAGCTTCATAATATTCCATTGTATGCATATACCACATTTTGTTTATATATTCAGTGGTTGATGGACATCTAGGTTTTTTCTATCTTTTGACAATTGTGAATAATGCTGCTATGAACATCAGTGTGCAAAGACCTGTTCACATCCTTATGTTCAGTTCCTCTGAGTACATACTATGCCAGTCTGGATGTATTATGTACCCCAAAATGCCATGTTCTTTGATGCAATCTTGTGGGGCAGATGTATTAGTGTTGATTAGATTGGAAACCTTTGATTGAGTGTTTCCATGGAGATGTGAATCAATCAACTGTGAGTGAAACATTTGGATAATTTCCATGGAGGTGTTACCCTGTCCATTCAGGGTGGGTATTAATTGGATCACTGGAGTCCTATAAAGGAATTCACAGACAGAAGTACCTGAGAGCAACTGGTAGTGACATTTTGAAGAGGAGCTGCAGCCAAGAGAGGACAAAATGCCCCAAGAGCAACATTCTGGAGAATGCCATTTTGAAATGCAACCTGGGAGCAAGTGGAAACCAGCCACGTGCCTTCCAAGCTAACAGAGGTTTCCTGGATGCCAATGGCCTTTCTCCAGTGAAGGTACCCTATTGTTGATGCCTTACCGTGGACATTTTATGGCCTTAAGTCTGTAACTCTGTAACCAAATAAACCCCTTTTATAAAAGCCAGACCATTTCTGGTTATTTTGCATAACAGGAGCATTAGCAAACTGGAACATATACCTAGTAGCAGGATTGCTGGATATGGCAATTCTATACTTAGTTTCCTGAGGAACTACCAAACTGTCTTCCACAGTGGCTGTACCATTCTACATTCCCACCAACAGTGAATAAGTGTGACTATTTTTGCACATCATTTCCAACACTTGCAGTTTTCTGTTTGTTTTGTTTTGTTTTGTTTTTAAATAGTGGCTATTCTTAGGTGTGAAATGGTATCTCATTGTAGTTTTGATTTGCATTTCCCTAATAACTAGTGATGTCGAACATCTTTTTATGTGCTTTTTAGCCATTTGTAAATCCTCTTTGGAAAAATGCCTTTCACCCATTTTTAAACTCAATTTTATTGAGATATATTCACATACCATACAATCATCCAAAGTATACAACCAATTGTTCACAGTACAATCATATAGTTGTGCACTCATCACGCCAATCTATTTTTTTTACTTAAATTGTATTACTGAGATATATTCACATACCATACAATCATCTATGATGTAAAATCAACTGTTCACAGTACCACCATATAGTTATGCATCCATCATCCCAATCTATTTTTGAACATTTTCCTTGCACCAGAAAGAATCAAATCAGAATAAGAAAATAAAAGTAAAAAAGAACACCCAAATAATCCCCCATCCAACCCTATTTTTCATTTCATTTTTGTTCCCATTTTTCTACTCATCCATCCATATACTAGATAAAAGGAGTGCAATCCACAAGGTTTTCACAATCACACTGTCACCCCTTGTAAGCTACATTGTTATACAATTGTCTTCAACAGTCAAAGCTACTGGGTTGGAGTTTGATAGTTTCAGGTATTTAATTCTACCTATTCCAGTACATTAAAACCTAAAAAGTGTTATCTATATGGTGCATAAGAATGTCCACCAGAGTGACCTCTTGACTCCATTTGAAATCTCTCAGCCACTGAAGCTTTATTTCATTTCATTTCATATCCCCCTTTGGTTCTCAATCCCATGATGCCAGGTCCAGATTCATCATCCTTGGGAGTCATACCCTGTGTTGCCAGGGAAATTTACACCCTTGGGAGTCGGGTCCCACGGAGGGGGGAGGGCAGTGAGTTCACCTGCTGAGGTAGCTTAGAGAGAGAGGGCCACATGTGAGCAACAAAGAGGCACTCGGGGGAGACTCTTAGGCACAATTATAAGCAGGTTTAGCCTCTCTCTCCTTTACAGTAACAAGCTTCATAAGGGCAAGCCCCAAGACAGAGGGCTCAGCATACCGAGTCATCAGTCCTCAATGTTTGTGAGAACATCAGCAACAATCCAGGTGAGGAAGTCCAACTCTTCTGCATTTTCCCCCAGTTCCTCCAGGGAGCCCTGTATATATATTTTTATTCTTTGCCCAAATTACTTTGGGATGTGTCACTATTTCACTCTAACCTATACAAACCTACCATATCTCACTTCCTATTCAAAGTTCCACGTAATTGTGGTGTTTGAACAAACTGACTGTAGAAGTTATACTGTTTAGAAAATATAGTTCCCGCACCAAATGAATATCTCTTCCCTTGGTCTCACATGGAAGTTTAAGTTTTAACACACAGTCAGTTTCAACCTTTACACTTTGGTCCGATTTGTCTTAGTCTTAACCAGATCTGCTTCACTCATTTCTCTAATTGAAGTCTGGGCTCTTTTTCAGCATTTTTTAAAAAACAGTTGCTGTATGCATTAATATTGACATTCATATCTGCGGAGCTCTAGCTCTGAGTTTCAGGTTTCATCCATTTTTTAACTGGGTTGTTTGTCTTTTTATCAGTGAGTTGTAGGATCTCTTTATATATCCTGGATATTAAACCCTTATCAGATATATGGTTTCCAAATATTTTCTCCCATTGATTCAGCTGCCTTTTCACCCTCTTGACAAAGTTCTTTGAAGCACAAAAGTACTGCTTTTCTTTCGTTGCTTGAGCTTTGGGTATAAGGTTTAAAAAACCACCCCTTACCACAAGATCTTGATGCTTCCCTACACTTTCTTCTAGGGGTTTTATGGTACTGACCCTGTATTTAGGTCTTTGCTCCATTTTGAGTTAATTTTTGTATGGGATATGAAACACGGGTCCTCTTTCATTCTTTTGCATATGGATATCCAGTTCTTCTAGCACCATTTGTAGAAGAGACTACTCTGTCCCAATTGAGTGGACTTGGCAGCCTCATCAAAAATCAATTAGCGGAGGCGGGGCAAGATGGCAGACTGGTGAGCTGTAAGTTTTAGTTACTCCTCCAGGAAAGTAGGTAAAAAGCCAGGAACTGCGTGGACTGGACACCACAGAGCAATCTGTCTTTGGGCATACTTCATACAACACATGAAAACGTGGAACTGCTGAGATCAGTGAAATCTGTAAGTTTTTGCGGCCAGGGGACCCGCGCCCCTCCCTGCCAGGCTCAGTCCCGGGGGAGGAGGGGCTATCAGCTCCGGGAAGGAGAAGGGAGAACTGCAGTGGCTGCTCTTATTGGAAACTCATTCTACTGATTCAAACTCCAACCATAGATAGACTGAGACCAGACACCAGAGACTCTGAGAGCAGCCAGCCCAGCAGAGAGGAGACAGGCATAGAAAAAAAACAACACGAAAAACTCCAAAATAAAAGCAGAGGATTTTTGGAGTTCTGGTGAACACAGAAAGGGGAAGGGCGGAGCTCAGGCCTTGAGGCGCATATGCAAATCCCGAAGCAAAGCTGATCTCTCTGCCCTGTGCACCTTTCCTTAATGGCCCTGGTTGCTTTGTCTATTAGCATTTCAATAACCCATTAGATCTCTGAGGAGGGCCGTTTTTTTTTTTAAATCCTTTTTGCTTTTTATAAAACAATTACTCTAAGAAGCTCAATACAGAAAGCTTCAAAGAATTGCAATTTGGGCATGTCAAGTCAAGAGCAGAACTAAGAGAGCTCTGAGACAAAAGGCAATAATCCAGTGGCTGAGAAAATTCACTAAACACCACAACTTCCCAAGAAAAGGGGGGTGTCCGCTCACAGCCACCATCCTGGTGGACAGGAAACACTCCTGCCCATCGCCAGCCCCATAGCCCAGAGCTGCCCCAGACAACCCAGTGTGACGGAAGTGCTTCAAATAACAGGCACACACCACAAAACTGGGCGTGGACATTAGCCTTCCCTGCAACCTCAGCTGAATGTCCCAGAGCTGGGAAGGTGGAGCAGTGTGAATTAACAAAGCCCCATTCAGCCATCATTTGAGCAGACTGGGAGCCTCCCTACACAGCCCAGCAGCCCAGAACTGCCCTGGGGGGACGGCACTCACCTGTGACATAGCACAGTCATCCCTCAACAGAGGACCCGGGGTGCACAGCCTGGAAGAGGGGCCCACTTGCAAGTCTCAGGAGCCATACGCCAATACCAAAGACTTGTGGGTCAGTGGCAGAGACAAACTGTGGCAGGACTGAATTGAAGGATTAGACTATTGCAGCAGCTTTAAAACTCTAGGATCATCAGGGAGATTTGATTCTTAGGGCCACCCCCCCTCCCCGACTGCCCAGAAACACACCCCACATACAGGGCAGGCAACACCAACTACACACGCAAGCTTGGTACACCAATTGGGCCCCACAAGACTCACTCCCCCACTCACCAAAAAGGCTAAGCAGGGGAGATCTGGCTTGTGGAGAACAGGTGGCTCGTGGACGCCACCTGCTGGTTAGTTAGAGGAAGTGTACTCCACGAAGCTGTAGATCTGATAAATTAGAGATAAGGACTTCAATAGGTCTACAAACCCTAAAAGAACCCTATCAAGTTCAGCAAATGCCACGAGGCCAAAAACAACAGAAAATTATAAAGCATATGAAAAAACCAGACGATATGGATAACCCAAGCCCAAGCACCCAAATCAAAAGACCAGAAGAGACACAGCATCTAGAGCAGCTACTCAAAGAACTAAAGATGAACAATGAGACCATAGTACGGGATATGAAGGAAATCAAGAAGACCCTAGAAGAGCATAAAGAAGACATTGCAAGACTAAATAAAAAAATGGATGATCTTATGGAAATTAAAGAAACTGTTGACCAAATTAAAAAGATTCTGGACACTCATAGTACAAGACTAGAGGAAGTTGAACAACGAATCAGTGACCTGGAAGATGACAGAATGGAAAATGAAAGCATAAAAGAAAGAATGGGGAAAAAAATTGAAAAACTCGAAATGGACTTCAGGGATATGATAGATAATATGAAACGTCCGAATATAAGACTCATTGGTGTCCCAGAAGGGGAAGAAAAGGGTAAAGGTCTAGGAAGAGTATTCAAAGAAATTGTTGGGGAAAACTTCCCAAATCTTCTAAACAACATAAATACACAAATCATAAATGCTCAGCGAACTCCAAATAGAATAAATCCAAAAAAACCCACTCCGAGACATATACTGATCACACTGTCAAACATAGAAGAGAAGGAGCAAGTTCTGAAAGCAGCAAGAGAAAAGCAATTCACCACATACAAAGGAAACAGCATAAGACTAAGTAGTGACTACTCAGCAGCCACCATGGAGGCGAGAAGGCAGTGGCACGATATATTTAAAATTCTGAGTGAGAGGAATTTCCAGCCAAGAATACTTTATCCAGCAAAGCTCTCCTTCAAATTTGAGGGAGAGCTTAAATTTTTCACAGACAAAGAAATGCTGAGAGAATTTGCTAACAAGAGACCTGCCCTACTGGAGATACTAAAGGGAGCCCTACAGACAGAGAAACAAAGACAGGACAGAGAGACTTGGAGAAAGGTTCAGTACTAAAGAGATTCGGTATGGGTACAATAAAGGATATTAATAGAGAGAGGGAAAAATATGGCAAACATAATCCAAAGGATAAGATGGCCGATTAAAGAAATGCCTTCACGGTTTTAACGTTGAATGTAAATGGATTAAACTCCCCAATTAAAAGATATAGATTCGCAGAATGGATCAAAAAAAATGAACCATCAATATGTTGCATACAAGAGACTCATCTTAGACACAGGGACACAAAGAAACTGAAAGTGAAAGGATGGAAAAAAATATTTCATGCAAGCTACAGCCAAAAGAAAGCAGGTGTAGCAATATTAATCTCAGATAAAATAGACTTCAAATGCAGGGATGTTTTGAGAGACAAAGAAGGCCACTACATACTAATAAAAGGGGCAATTCAGCAAGAAGAAATAACAATCGTAAATGTCTATGCACCCAATCAAGGTGCCACAAAATACATGAGAGAAACACTGGCAAAACTAAAGGAAGCAATTGATGTTTCCACAATAATTGTGGGAGACTTCAACACATCACTCTCTCCTATAGATAGATCAACCAGACAGAAGACCAATAAGGAAATTGAAAACCTAAACAATCTGATAAATGAATTAGATTTAACAGACATATACAGGACATTACATCCCAAATCACCAGGATACACATACTTTTCTAGTGCTCACGGAACTTTCTCCAGAATAGATCATATGCTGGGACATAAAACAAGCCTCAATAAATTTAAAAAGATTGAAATTATTCAAAGCACAGTCTCTGACCACAATGGAATACAATTAGAAGTCAATAACCATCAGAAACTTAGAAAATTCACAAATACCTGGAGGTTAAACAACACACTCCTAAACAATCAGTGGGTTAAAGAAGAAATAGCAAGAGAAATTGCTAAATATATAGAGACGAATGAAAATGAGAACACAACATACCAAAACCTATGGGATGCAGCAAAAGCAGTGCTAAGGGGGAAATTTATAGCACTAAACGCATATATTAAAAAGGAAGAAAGAGCCAAAATCAAAGAACTAATGGATCAACTGAAGAAGCTAGAAAATGAATAGCAAACCAATCCTAAACCAAGTACAAGAAAAGAAATAACAAGGATTAAAGCAGAAATAAATGACATAGAGAACAAAAAAACAATAGAGAGGATAAATATCACCAAAAGTTGGTTCTTTGAGAAGATCAACAAGATTGACAAGCCCCTAGCTAGACTGACAAAATCAAAAAGAGAAAAGACCCATATAAACAAAATAATGAATGAAAAAGGTGACATAACTGCAGATCCTGAAGAAATTAAAAAAATTATAAGAGGATATTATGAACAACTGTATGGCAACAAACTGGATAATGTAGAAGAAATGGACAATTTCCTGGAAACATATGAACAACCTAGACTGACCAGAGAAGAAATAGAAGACCTCAACCAACCCATCACAAGCAAAGAGATCCAATCAGTCATCAAAAATCTTCCCACAAATAAATGCCCAGGGCCAGATGGCTTCACAGGGGAATTCTACCAAACTTTCCAGAAAGAACTGACACCAATCTTACTCAAACTCTTTCAAAACATTGAAAAAAATGGAACACTACCTAACTCATTTTATGAAGCTAACATCAATCTAATACCAAAAGCAGGCAAAGATGCTACAAAAAAGGAAAACTACCGGCCAATCTCCCTAATGAATATAGATGCAAAAATCCTCAACAAAATACTTGCAAATCGAATCCAAAGACACATTAAAAAAATCATACACCATGACCAAGTGGGGTTCATTCCAGGCATGCAAGGATGGTTCAACATAAGAAAAACAATCAATGTATTACAACACATTAAAAACTCGAAAGGGAAAAATCAATTGATCATCTCAATAGATGCTGAAAAAGCATTTGACAAAATCCAACATCCCTTTTTGATAAAAACACTTCAAAAGGTAGGAATTGAAGGAAACTTCCTCAACATGATAAAGAGCATATATGAAAAACCCACAGCCAGCATAGTACTCAATGGTGAGAGACTGAAAGCCTTCCCTCTAAGATCAGGAACAAGACAAGGATGCCCGCTGTCACCACTGTTATTCAACATTGTGCTGGAAGTGCTAGCCGGGGCAATCCGGCAAGACAAAGAAATAAAAGGCATCCAAATTGGAAAAGAAGAAGTAAAACTGTCATTGTTTGCAGATGATATGATCTTATATCTAGAAAACCCTGAGAAATCAACGATACAGCTACTAGAGCTAATAAACAAATTTAGCAAAGTAGCGGGATACAAGATTAATGCACAGAAGTCAGTAATGTTTCTATATGCTAGAAATGAACAAACTGAAGAGACACTCAAGAAAAAGATACCATTTTCAATAGCAACTAAAAAAATCAAGTACCTAGGAATAAACTTAACCAAAGATGTAAAAGACCTATACAAAGAAAACTACATAACTCTACTAAAAGAAATAGAAGGGGACCTTAAAAGATGGAAAAATATTCCATGTTCATGGATAGGAAGGCTAAATGTCATTAAGATGTCAATTCTACCCAAACTCATCTACAGATTCAATGCAATCCCAATCAAAATTCCAACAACCTACTTTGCAGACTTGGAAAAGCTAGTTATCAAATTTATTTGGAAAGGGAAGATGCCTCGAATTGCTAAAGACACTCTAAAAAAGAAAAACGAAGTGGGAGGACTTACACTCCCTGACTTTGAAGCTTATTATAAAGCCACAGTTGCCAAAACAGCATGGTACTGGCACAAAGATAGACATATAGATCAATGGAATCTAATTGAGAATTCAGAGATAGACCCTCAGATCTATGGCCAACTGATCTTTGATAAGGCCCCCAAAGTCAATGAACTCAGTCATAATGGTCTTTTCAACAAATGGGGCTGGGAGAGTTGGATATCCATATCCAAAAGAATGAAAGAGGACCCCTACCTCACCCCCTACACAAAAATTAACTCAAAATGGACCAAAGATCTCAATATAAAAGAAAGTACCATAAAACTCCTAGAAGATAATGTAGGAAAACAACTTCAAGACCTTGTATTAGGAGGCCACTTCCTAGACTTTACACCCAAAGCACAAGCAACAAAAGAGAAAATAGATAAATGGGAACTCCTCAAGCTTAGAAGTTTCTGCACCTCAAAGGAATTTCTCAAAAAGGTAAAGAGGCAGCCAACTCAATGGGAAAAAATTTTTGGAAACCATGTATCTGACAAAAGACTGATATCTTGCATATACAAAGAAATCCTACAACTCAATGACAATAGTACAGACAGCCCAATTATAAAATGGGCAAAAGATATGAAAAGACAGTTCTCTGAAGAGGAAATACAAATGGCCAAGAAACACATGAAAAAATGTTCAGCTTCACTAGCTATTAGAGAGATGCAAATTAAGACCACAATGAGATACCATCTAACACCGGTTAGAATGGCTGCCATTAAACAAACAGGAAACTACAAATGCTGGAGGGGATGTGGAGAAATTGGAACTCTTATTCATTGTTGGTGGGACTGTATAATGGTTCAGCCACTCTGGAAGTCAGTCTGGCAGTTCCTTAGAAAACTAGGTATAGAGCTACCATTCGATCCAGCGATTGCACTTCTCGGTATATACCCGGAAGATCGGAAAGCAGTGACACGAACAGATATCTGCACGCCAATGTTCATAGCAGCATTATTCACAATTGCCAAGAGATGGAAACAACCCAAATGTCCTTCAACAGATGAGTGGATAAATAAAATGTGGTATATACACACGATGGAATACTACGCGGCAGTAAGAAGGAACGATTTGGTGAAACATATGACAACATGGATGAACCTTGAAGACATAATGCTGAGCGAAATAAGCCAGGCACAAAAAGAGAAATATTATATGCTACCACTAATGTGAACTTTGAAAAATGTAAAACAAATGGTTTATAACGTAGAATGTAGGGGAACTAGCAGTAGAGAGCAATTAAGGAAGGGGGAACAATAATCCAAGAAGAACAGATAAGCTATTTAACGTTCTGGGGATGCCCAGAAATGACTATGGTCTGTTAATTTCTGATGGATGTAGTAGGAACAAGTTCACTGAAATGTTGCTATATTATGTAACTTTCTTGGGGTAAAGTAGGAACATGTTGGAAGTTAAGCAGTTATCTTAGGTTAGTTGTCTTTTTCTTACTCCCTTGTTATGGTCTCTTTGAAATGTTCTTTTATTGTATGTTTGTTTTCTTTTTAACTTTTTTTTTCATACAGTTGATTTAAAAAAGAAGGGAAAGTTAAAAAAAAAAAAAAAAAGAAAAAAGACAAACAAGGAAAAAAAAAAAAAAATATGTTTTGCCCCCTTGAGGAGCCTGTGGAGAATGCAGGGGTATTCGCCTACCCCACCTCCATGGTTGCTAACATGACCACAGACATAGGGGACTGGTGGTTTGATGGGTTGAGCCCTCTACCATAAGTTTTACCCTTGAGAAGACGGTTGCTGCAAAGGAGAGGCTAGGCCTCCCTGTATTTGTGCCTAAGAGTCTCCTCCTGAATGCCTCTTTGTTGCTCAGATGTGGCCCTCTCTCTCTGGCTAAGCCAACTTGAAAGGTGAAATCACTGCCCTCCCCCCTACGTGGGATCAGACACCCAGGGAAGTGAATCTCCCTGGCAACGTGGAATATGACTCCCGGGGAGGAATGTAGACCCGGCATCGTGGGATGGAGAACATCTTCTTGACCAAAAGGGGGATGTGAAAGGAAATGAAATAAGCTTCAGTGGCAGAGAGATTCCAAAACGAGCCGAGAGATCACTCTGGTGGGCACTCTTACGCACACTTTAGACAACCTTTTTTAGGTTCTAAAGAATTGGGGTAGCTGGTGGTGGATACCTGAAACTATTAAACTACAACCCAGAACCCATGAATCTCGAAGACAGTTGTATAAAAATGTAGCTTATGAGGGGTGACAGTGGGATTGGGAATGCCATAAGGACCAAATCCCACTTTGTCTAGTTTATGGATGGATGTGTAGAAAAGTAGGGGAAGGAAACAAACAGACAAAGGTACCCAGTGTTCTTTTTTACTTCAATTGCTCTTTTTCACTCTAATTATTATTCTTGTTATTTTTGTGTGTGTGCTAATGAAGGTGTCAGGGATTGATTTAGGTGATGAATGTACAACTATGTAATGGTACTGTAAACAATCGAAAGTACAATTTGTTTTGTATGACTGCGTGGTATGTGAATATATCTCAATAAAATGATGATTAAAAAAAAAAATCAATTAGCCATAGATCTGAGGGTCTATTTTTGAACTCTCAATTTGGTTGCACTGGTCAATATGTTATCTTTATACCAAGCCCATGCTCCACTGTAGCTTTGTAATATGGTTTCAAGTCAGGAAGTGAGAGTGTTCCAACTTCATTTTTCTTTTTCAAGATGTTTTTAGCTATTTGGGGCCCCTTACCCTTTGAGATAAATTTGGTCGTTGGCTTTTCCAATTCTCAAAGTCATGCTGTTGGAATTCTGATTGGGATTGCATTGAATCTGTAAATTATTTAGGGTAGAATTGACTTCTTAACAATATTCAGTCTTCTATTCCATCAACATGGATGTTCTTCCATTTATTTAAATCTTCTTTGATTTCTTTTAGCTCTGTGTTGTAGTTTTCTGAATATAGATCCTTTACATCCTAGTTTATTCCTAGATATTTGATTCTTTTAGTTGCAATTATAAATGGAATATTTCCCTGATTTTCTCCTCAGATTTCTCATTATTAGTGTATAGAAACACTACTGATTTTGTGTGTTCTTTTTGAATCCCACCACTTTGCTGAACTCATTTATTAGTTCTAGTAGCTTTTTCATAGATTTTTTTGAGACTTTATAGGTATAGAATCATATCATCTGCAAATAGTGAAAGTTTTACTTCTTCCTTTCTGATATGGATGCCTTTATTTCTTTTCCTTGCCTAATTGCTCTAGCTAGAACTTCTAGCACAATGTTGAATAACAGTGGTGACAGCGGGCATCCTTTCCCTGTTCCCGATATTAACAGGAAAGCTTTCAGTCTTTCACTATTGAGTATGATGTTAGGTGTCCATTTTTCATATATGTTTCCTACTTTTCTTATTTTTAAGTGTTTTTATCAAGAAGGGATGCTGGATTTTGTCAAATGCCTTTTCTGCATCAATCAGAATGATCATGCAGTTCTCCTTTGACTTATAAATGTGGTGTTTATTTCCTAAAGCTGCTTAAATGACGTATACAAGATTTAGGTTGGCTTTTACAATGGGGATTAATTAGTTTACAAGCTTACAGTTCTGAGGCCATGAAAATGTCCAAATCTAGGCATCATCCAGATGATACCTTTTTCCTGATGACAGGCTGCTAGTGATCTGGGGCTCCTCTTTCACATGGCAAGGCACACAGCAGTGTGTGCTGGTTTGGATGTATTATGTTCCCCCAAACGCCATTATCTTTGTCGCAGTCTTGTGTGAGGAGGAAATGTATTGGTGTTGACTGGGTTGGAGACTTTTGATTGTATGTTTCTGTGGAGATGTGATCACTCAACTATGCGCGAGATCTTTCATTGGATAATTTCCATGGAGGTATGGCCCTGCCAATTCAGTGTGGGCTTTGATTAATTTACTAGAGCACTATACAAGATCAGACAGAAAAAGCGAGCTTGCTACAGCCAAAAGGGACACTTTGAAGAATGCACAGAAGTGGAGAGAGTAGCTGCAAATGAGAGACAGTTTGAAGATGGCCGTTGAAAGCAGACTCCTGCTCCAGAGAAGCTAAGAGAGGATAAATGCCCCAAGATCAACTAAGAGTGATGTTTTTGAGGAACTGCAGCCTAGAGGAGAACACCCTAAGAGAAAGCCATTTTGAAAACAGAACTTTGGAGCAGATGCCAGCCACGTGCCTTCCCAGCTAACAGAGGTTTTTCGGACACCATTGGCCATCCTCCAGTGAAGGAACCCAATTGCTGATGACTTACCTTGGAAACTTTATGGCCTTAAGACTGTAACTTTTTAACCAAATAAACCCCCTTTAAAAATGCGAATCCATTTCTGGTGTTTTGCCTTACTGCAGCATTAGCAAACTAGAACACAGTGTCTACTGGTCTCTCCCTTCAGCTTCTGGCTTCAGTGGCTTACTCTCTGTGTGGCTTTCTCTCTCAGATTCTGTGTCTTTCTCAGCATCTGTCTTTAACAAATTGTTAAAGGCCAAGTATAGGCAGTATGTAAGTTTGGAATTAGCTAGGGAATCCAAACACTAGGGGATTTTGCACTCTCTTGCAAGATCCTTTTCACGGGCTTCCTATGAGTGCTAAAGAGCCATATTGGGAGGAGGGCAGCAGAAGGTGGAGGGTTCCCCTGGTGGCCCAGGCATGGGAGTGGGTGGGAAGAGATCAGCTGCTGTTGGAGGACAGGCAAGAAGCCCTGCCCACTTCCCCTAGAGCCTTTTCTCCTATAAAACAAAAGCCTTAAGACAGCGAGGGAGGGGTGCCCACAGGATACAGGCAAAAATCCATTGCTTTTGAAGAAAGTGGCAGCAAAATCCATCTACCTCTGGAAGAGGGGTAGGAGACTTATTGTTCCAAGGACATAGGGGACAATCCATCGCTACTATTGTAGGGATAGAAGCAAAATCTTCCTGCGTCTAGGGGGAGGCAAGAAACCATTCTGGGCCCAAGATTCTATACCAGTACCAATCAGGGTTTGCCACCACTAAGAGAGGGTGGGGTAGGAAACTCTTGTCCAAGACCAAGCACAGATACAAGGCACAACTTAGTTGCCATGTGGTGGAAGAACAGGAACCATGAGAAGGTCCCTAAACACTGAGGTTTAGGGTCTAAGAATGAGGGTGGACCAGGTCAAGAGGGAAACCCCTACACCCTCATCATGAGCCTAGCACTGAGAATAAAGAAATAACACTCTATTCCTGAAGGAGAGGTAAGAGCAAGGGAAGAGACTCTATGGCACAGCCATGCAGGAACAGCTAAAAGCTGAGGCTAGTATCAGGAATGCTGAAAAAAATCCTCTGACATGCCAGACACCACTCTGAACATAAAGTAAAAGAACCTCAAATTTAGGTGAATTGGAAGACTTAGATGCACTGAAGGTAATAATAGCAACAACAAAACCAAACCCAGCTTAACTAGATTAACTCAACCCACACAATAAAAACCAAATAGAAGAAGCATGATTGTTTGCAGGTATAAATATTATTTGCCTCAGTCTGTACTAGTATTCTACATACAAAGTCTGGAATTCAATCACAACTTAAAATTTAAAAAAGGAATAGGCAACAATGTAAAGATAAAGCAATCAACGTAAATAGACTTGGAGTTGACCCAAATAATTGGAGCTACTAGGCAGTGTTGGGGATTGAAATCATGTAATGATAGGGTTCATGTGTCAACTTGGCCATGTGATGGTGCCCAGGTGTTTGGTCAAGCAAGCACTGGCCTAACCATTACTGCAAGGACGTTTGTGGCTGCTTAATAAACCAGAAGGCTGATTTATTAAATCATCAGTCAATTGACTGCATCTGTGGCTGATTACATCAATGAAGGGCATGTCTTCTGCAATGAGAATTCAATCAGCTGGATTTAATCCATTCAGTTGAAGACTTTTAAGGGAGAAGAGAGAACTTTTACTTCTTCTTCGGCCAGTCAGCCTTTCCTGGGGAGTTCACTGAAGACCTTCATTGGAGTTGCCAGCTCACTGCCTGCCCTATGGAATTTAGACTCATGCAACCTGCCCTACGGAATTTGGACTTGTGCATCCCCACAGTTGTGTGAGAGCCTTTTATAAAATCTCATATTTACAGGTATTTCCTGTTGGTTTGTTTCCCTACAGAACCCTAACTAATACAAATCATCTCCCCAAGAAAGACATGTTCAAGTCCTAATCCCGTTTCATGAGTGTGAACTCATTTGCAAGTGGGATCTTCAAAGACCCTAGTAAAATGAAGCCAAATAGAATTAAGGGTGGACCTTAATCCATTATGACTGGAGTCCTTAGAAGAAAGGAAATTTGGATATGGAAGTAAAGCTACAGGATGAGACCAAAGGAGACAGAACACCATGTGTTGGAGGCAGAGACTGCCAGCAAGCAGCACCAGAATGCTGCAGACTTCAGAAAAGGCCTACTGGTACCTTGGCTTGGGACTTCCAGACCCCAAAACTGTGAGTAAACAAATTCCTGTTGTTAAGCCAACCAGTGTGCAATATCTGCTATAACAGTCCTGGCAAACAAAGACATGGAAGGACCTTAAAATAATTATAACTAACATGTTAATGAATCCAGCGGAAAGGGGGAGCAACAAGCATGAACAAATGGGGAATTTCACCAGAGAAATGAAAACTAGAAGAAAGAGTCAAATACAAATGCAAGAAATAAAGTATATGACATTGGAGATGTAGAATTCCTTGACAAGCACATAAATAGAATGGATAGTCATTGAAAGAATCAACAAACTTGAAGATAGGCCAATAGAAATGCTCCAAACTGAAACACAAAGAAAAAAAAAAGTGGCAAAAATAAAACAAGAATCCAAGAACTGTACATCAACAAATCGTTTAATATACATACAACTGGAATCACAGAAGGTGAAGAGAGAATAAAGCAGAAGAAATACTTGAAGAAATAATTTAAAAATACTAATAGACATTAAATTACAGATCCAAGAATCTCAGAAACCCCAAGAAGAACAAAGACCAAACAAAACCAAAAAAACCCCACCACCAACAAAAGAGAAAAAACCCATACACTCTAACATGTCAGTCAAATTGCTAAAAGCTGAAAATGAAAAGCTTGAAGGCAGTGAGAGAAGAGAGGCAACATTATATACAGAGGAGAAAACATGAGAATTACAGTACACTTCTTATCAGCAGCTATGCAAGCCAGAAGACAACAGAGTGGCATCTTTAAAGTATTGAAAGAAAAACAGTCAATCCAGGATTCTATATCTAGTGAAAATATCTTTCAAAATTAACATAAAATAATAAACATTTTAAAACAAACAAAAGCTGAGTAAATCATTGACAGAAGACCTGCATTACAAGGAATATTAAAGAAAGTTCTTCAGGCAGAAAGAGTATTTTATGGTCACCCCAAGGAGGGTGGTATGGACTCCTCCCAATGGAATAGGTCAGAGGTCAAGATTGATGGACTAATAATGTCACATGAACCTTAACATGAAGAGACGTATTGCTCACACCATGGGACTTTCTGGGCAGAGCAGGGAAGTTACAAGCCAGTCCAAATGATAAGAGTCAAGTGAGGTTGGTGGCTTTGGCTTTTATTGTGGCTTGGAGTTTGCCTGTATATTACAAGGAATATAATAGCAGAGAAGAACTTGGATCTACACAAAGAAATGAAAGGCACCAGAAAAGGCAAAAATGGAGGTTAATAGAAAAATTCCTCTTATTTTAATCACAATAAATGAAGGTAATTCAGTTTCTTGTTCTAGACAAGATGGAATAGCCAACATTCCATCCTATTGCCCCTGCTATCTGCAACTAAAGCTTTGGACAACATACTTAAAGCAATCATCAGAGGACTCTGAGAGGTGGGGCAGAGAAGGTGACTGGCTGAGACCTTGAGACTTGAGGAACAACCAGACAATGAGTTCCTTCCAATTTTCATTTTTTGCCTCCTATATATCCTCACCTGAGCAGTAGAGAAGCCCACAATCCAGAAATGCCAAAGATACAGACAAACAAAAACAAATAAAAAGGTCAAATGAAAGCTTACTCTCTTTAGCCAAAGGCCTGGGAGAATGGCAACCTGTAGGGCAGAACCCTTTTGACCATACCCACTCTACTCCAGGTGAAAAAAGCAACACCACTCTCCACGGTGTTGGGTTGCAGAGATCAAAGGCATTGCCTGCCCACCATTTCTGCCCCAAACTAATGAGGAGGCACTCCTCATGGTCTCCGCTAGGAGTATGGGCCATGGAGACTGCGGGAGGAAGCATGTTGACCAATGCAGCTCTTGTACTAATGAGGAGGAAACCCTCCTCCTCCATACTGGGACATTGGGAAGACCTAGGTGAAGCCCTGTCAGTTATTCTGAACCATGCACTGACATAAGCAGAGGTAGCACCATCTGCCTCCACACCTAGAGCTGTGGAGACTGTGGAGAGGAGCCCTGTCTACCCTCCCTGCGGTACACTAAGCAAATGTCAGGAAAGAGTTGGTGCCTCTGGGAGAAAATACTTGGAAAGCATATATTGGACAAGAGTTTAATATCCAGAATATAAAAAGAAATCCTATGACTTGATGACAAAAAGACAAACAACCCAATTAAAAATTGGGCAAAAGACTGGAATAGACATCTCACCAAAGAAGATAAACGAATGGTCAAAAAGCATATGAAAAGATGCTCAACATCTTTAACTATCAAGAAAATGCAAATTAAACCACAATGAGATACCATTTCACACCCACTAGAATGGCTATTATTGAAAAAACAGAAAATTACAAGTGTTGGAGAGAATGCAGCGATATAGGAACACTCATTCATTGCTAGTGGGAATGAAACATGGTGCAGCTGCTGTGAAAGACAGTTTGGCAGTTCCTCAGGAAGCTAAGTATAGAATTACCATATGACCTGGCAACCCCACTACTAAATATATACTCAAAAGATTTGAAAGCAGGGACTCAGATATTTGCACACCAATGTTCATAGTGGCATTATTCACAGTTACCAAAAAACAGAAGCAACCCCAGTGTTCATCAACTGATGAATGGATAAATTAAATGTGGTAGATACATAAAATTGAATATTATTATTCAGCAATAATAAGGAATGAAGTTCTGACACATGTGACATCATGGAAGAACTCTGAAGGCATGTTGAGTGAAAAAAGCCAAACACAGAAATACAAATATTGTATGATCTCACTGATATAAAATAATTAGAATACATAAACCCATGGAGTCAGAATCTAGAATACAGTTTACCAGGGACTGGGTCAGGGGTAGGGAATAGGGAGTTAATGCTTAAAATATATAGAGCTCCTATTTGGAACCATGGAAATGTTTTGGTAAAGGATGGTGATGACGGTAGCACAATGTGAACGTAATTAACAGCACTGAAATATATATCTGAATGTGGTTAAAATGGGAAATGTTAGGTTGTATGTATAGTAATAAATTTTTTTAAAATTCCATGGAACTGTACTATACAGTGAACCTTATGTTAAACCATGTATTATAGTTAATGATACAATTATCAAAATATGCCTTCATCAACTGTTTTACAAATGTACGACGACAATGCAAGGTGTTACTAATAGGGGGGATAAATGGGAACCCTAAATTTTGTGCATGATTGTTCTGTAAACCCACAACTTCTCTAAGTTTATTCTTCAGAAACTTAAATCCTCCAGAAAGCTCCATGTCAGCTAAGTCCCAAAACCCAGAGGTAACAGCCTTTTCAAGAACATCAACCATTTGCATCCCCTTTTCCCATAATGTCAGCACCCCTTTTCAACATGAACAAGTTGGCATGGTCACTGCCTAGATATCCCTGAAGCTTGGGAAAGTGATTAAACTAGAGGACAGACAAGATGGAATTTAACAAAGGATTATGAATACTGAATCTTTATATAAATTATAAATTTTCTTTTTCTTAGTTGCTGGGGTATTGGGGTAGCTAGAAGGAAGAAATGAAATGGTGGAACTATAACCCACAGTATTCTTTGAAATTTGCTCTATAGCTACTTATTAAATTGTACTTTGAAAGTTATCACTTCTATGTAAATATGTTGTATTCTACAATGAAAAAAAAAAAAAAAGAATAGAAACATGTAGGACAATAACAAAAGATCTAACATTCATGTCACCGGGGACCCCACCAGAGAAGAGAACAAGTATGGTGTTGAAAAAAATAGTTGAAGAAATAATGATTGAATAAGGCATAAACTTACAGATTCAAGAAGCTAAGCAAATCCCAAATAGACTGAACCCAAAGAAATCCATGCCCAGACACATCATAATCAAATTTCTGACCCCCCCCAAAAAAAACCTTTAAAGCAGCCAGAGAAAAACTATTCAGATGACATTACATTTCTCATCAGAAACTATGAAGACCAGAAGGAAATGGCATAACATTTTTCAAGTTCTGAAAGGAAAAATTCTGTCACCTATTCTATATCCAGCACAACCATCTTTCAAGGAACAAAAGTGAAATAAAGACATTCTCAGATGAAAGAAACCTAAGAGAATTTGTTGCCAGTAGACTTGCTTAAAAAAAAAAAAAACGCTAAAGGGAGCTTTTAAGACAGAAATGAAATGATAATAGAAGGAAACTTGGAATATTAGGAATGAAGAAATAACAACAGAAAGTGTACATTAGTTTTCTGTTGCTGTATAACAAATTACCAGAAACTTGGAGACTTAACACAACACATTGTGCATCAGGAGTCTGGGCATGGTTACAGTGGGTTCTCTGTTTAAAGGTCTCACCAGGATGCAGTCCAGGTGTCAGCAGGTGTGCCAGTTTGTATATATATTATGTCCCCCAGACAAGCCATATTCTTTGATACAATCTTGGGGGGCAGGTTGATTAATCTTTTTGATTAGGGTGTGACTTCTTTGGATGTTTCCATGGAGATGTGACTCAATCAACTGTGGGCAAGACCTTTGATTGAATAATTTCCATGGAGGTGTTAGTCCACCCATTCAAGGTAGATCTTAATTAAATCACTGGAGTCCTATAAAAGAATTCACAGACAGAAGGAGCTCAGAACAGCTGCAGCCAAGAGAGACATTTTGAAGACGGCCATTGAAAGTAGACTTCTGCTACTCCAGAGTTTGCCTGGAAGAAACTCTGAGAACAAGTCCAGATGCCTAGAGAGAAACATCCTGGGAGAAAGCCATTTTGAAACACAACCTGGGAGCAAAGGAAGAAGATGCCAGCCACGTGACCTCCCAGACAAAAGAGGTGTTCCAGACACCATTGGTCATTCGTCTGTGAAGGTACCCTATTGTTGATGCCTTAGCTTGGACACTTTCATGGCCTTAAGACTGTAACTTTGTAACCAAATAAACCTCCTTTATAAAAGCCAATCCATTTCTGGTATTTCACATAATGGCAGCATTAGTAAACCGGAACAGCGGGGCTGTGTTCCTTTCTAGTTCTTGACATCTTCTTCCAAGTTCGTGTGGTTATGGGCAGAATTCAATTCCTTGCAGTAGTGGGCCAACCACAGAATCCTGCCACTTGCCCCTCGCACAGACAGTTCACTTTCATAGCAGTGTGCTTCTTCAAGGACTCCGATGATTTAGTTACACTCATATACAATGAGGTGATATGAGGCAGTGTATTATAAAAACAACACTGACATTTTCTACTGAGCTGTCTGAATCAGTGCTCCACTTTTGTCAGGGTAGTGTCAATGAGGCCCAACAGGGAACTAAACAGAGTGGCGGACTGCTGAAATGATTCAACAGGTCTCACAGCATAATACCCAAAATATCCAGTGTATAATAAAAAACCACCTGTCATATCAAGAACTAGGAAATCACAACTTGAATGAGAAAAGATAAAAGATGTTAACACTGAGATGATTCCAATGCTGGAATTATCTGATAATGATTTTAAAGCAGCAATAATAAAAGCACTTCAATGAGCAATTATGAACATTCTTAAAACAAACAAATAATAGAAAACCTCAGCAAAGAAACAGAGGATATAAGAAAGAATCAAAGGGAAATTACATAACTAAAAAATACAATAACTAAGGTAAAAAACTCACTGGACAGGCTCAGTAATGATTAGAGCTGATACTAATAGAGGAATACAATCAGTGGAAACTGATAGAGGAAACAATCAGTGAACCATAAGACAGTAGAAATTATCCAGTCTGAACAACAGAGAGAAAATAGTCTTAAAAATTAAAACTTCACGAGAAGAGGAGGAAAATGAGTCTGGGGGCTGAAACAAATATTTTGGGGAAAAAATGGTTGAAAAACATTTTTAAAATATTCAACTAATCCAAAAGTGACAGGAAAAGAGGAAAAAGGAAATAAGGCACAAATGAAACACAGAGAATACAACAAATGATGGTAGATTTAAATCCAATCAAGTCAATAATGACATTAAATGAAAAGTAAATGGTTTAAACTTCTCATTAAAAGGCAGAGATTGTCAGAGATGAAAAACCAAGACCCAATATATGCTATGTATAAGACATAAAGATACAGATAGGTTAAAAGTAAAAGGACAAAAATATACCATGCAAACACTAATTACAAGTAGGAGTGGCTACATTAATATCAAAGTAGATATCAGAACAGGGAATATTATAGGGATAAAAAGGGACATCACGTAATAATAAAGGGGTCAGTCCATCAAGAAGACATAGCAATCCCAAATGTGTATGCCCAACAGCAGTTTCAAAATACATAAGCAAAAACTATATAACTGAAAAGAGAAATATAAATCCACCATTAAAGTTGCAGACTACAACCCTCTTCTGTCAGTATTTGATAGAGTAAGACCAAGTCAGCAAGGATTTAGAAATCCTGAAATATATTATCAACCAACTTGACCAAATTGACATTTATAAAACACCTGAGGCAGTAAGATACATATTCTTTTATAACATTCAGCCTGATAGGCCATATTTTGAGCCCATAAAGCAAAGCTCAACAAAGTTAAAAGAATTAAAATCATACAAATTTTACTCTCTGACCACAGAGGCACTCAACTAGAAACTAATTATAGAAATATATCTTGAAAATCCCCATATATTTGAAGATTAAACAGTACATTTTAAAATAACCTTTGGGACAAAGATCACATTGAAAATAGAATTATAAAATATTTTTAATTGTACATAACAGAATTTATGAGATGTACCTACAGCTTAAAAGGAAGTCTATAACATCAAATACTTATATTAGAAAAAAGAAAAATGTCTCAAATCACTGACCCAAGCTTCTATCTTGAGTAACTAGGAAAACAACAAAAAGAGTATTATTTCTATTCTGTGAACACTTTTTAAATGTTAAGTGGTGGAAATCACAGACTGGCTATTATTAGGGCTGTTTTCAACTTTCACAGCATGAACTCACATTAGGTGCCAATCTTGCTATGAAATGAGCTCTCTGATTAGAAGCAATCTTGTATGAAGCTGTAAATAAGGCTAAGAGGGAAGGCAAATTCGTATTTGGAACACGCATCTATTCCCAGTAAAGACAAATCAATGCTCCCCTCCATGATGGAAGGGGTCCAATGGAATCAATATCTTTGTGCTTACATATTTGTGCACAATAATGTAAGCAACGAAAAGAACTTGTTTACTGCTATTATCTTCAGCACCTTAGAAAGGCACATGCTGAATAACAGGGGCTCAGTATTTATTTGCTGAATGAAAAAACAGACTTGTTAAGTATTCTAAAGCACAAGAAATTTGTGCAGACTTTTCTTCTGTTCCTTGGTCTATGTTTTCTTTAAGATGGGCTCTTCATCTTCCTTTTACAGTCTATATTCCTTCCTCCATTTTCTTTCTTGTGTTCTCTCCTTCCCTCTTCTATAGTATGTATATATAGTTGCTGTTCTGTTTCATTTTTAAGAACTTTATTGAGATATAGTTTATATAACACAAAGTTCATCTTCTTATAGTGTAACTGGCTTCTTTCACTTAGCACAATATTTCTGAGGTTCATCCAAGTTGTAGCACATATCAGGACTTCTTTCTTTTTTATTGTAGAGTAATATTCCATTGTATAGATCTACCACACTTTGGTTATCCATTATGCATCAGGTGATGGACTTTTGGCTTGTTTCCACTTTTGACTATTATGAATAACACTACGAACAAATTTTTGTGTGGACATGTATTTTCATTTCTTTAGGAGTAGAATCACTGAGTCACATGGTAACTCGATGTTCATTATTTTTGCTTTCATCAAATATGACATGGCCAGAGAGGAAGCTTAAGAAAGAGCTGAAGTGAAAGAATCTCCCTTCATTTAAAAATGAAACTCTCCCACATCAGTGTTCATAGCAGCATTCTTCTCAATAGCTAAAAGGCGGAAACAACACCAGTGCCATCAATGGATGAATGGATAAGCAAAATGTGGTATATCCATACAATGGAATATTACTGAGTCATGAAAAGGCGTGGAGTTCTGATTCATACGACAACACGGATGAGCCTTGAAAACATCATGCTGAGTGAAGTAAGTCAGAATCAAAAGGACAGATATTGTATGATTTCTCTTACATGAAATATTAGAGAAACTAATCAAATTCAGAGACAGAAAGCTTTATAATAATGGTTACTAGGGGTTGGGGAAAGGAGAACTATTGCTTAATGGGTATGAGTTTCTGTTTGGGGTGATTTAAGTGTTCTGGAACTGGATAGTGGTGAAAATTACACAACACTGTCAATGTACCTAAAGTCACAAAATTTTATACTTAAAAATGGTTAAAATGAATTTTATTTCTTACAATAATTTTTAAAAAAGCCTTACCACCAAAATTGAGCACACAGAGAAAATGAAGCTCTCCCAATGCAATATCTGAAAAGCTGCATCAGATACAGCTCATTTTTCAATCATTGTTTATATGCTGAATTAAAACCATTTGCAAATTCCTTAGCTGAAGATGTGCCAAAAAAATAAATGCAATTGTGGCAAGAAGGTATTAAAAAAGCACAGAGGAACAAAGATGTGTAGCATACAAAAAGTCATTTTTATATTTTTAAATCTTGGAGATTTTTTTTTAAATTTCTTTTCACAAGTATTATAAACAAAAGCTTTTCCTCAGCAATGTGCAGAAATGAGATTCACATGGTGCTACTGCCAGATATTTACTCAAAGCCAATTTCTGTAGATTTCCCTGCAGCCACCTCAACTGCCAGTCCCTGGCACCTAAGCCCTTCATTACCTCTAAGACACCCAGGACACTTACTTACTCAGCAAACTTATGAGAGCAGCAGGGTGCAAGATATTGTACTAGGGACAAGGGGGGTGATAAGAAACAAAACAATCCAGCACCCGACCATGAGAAATTACCTGAGAAAGTGGAGGAACAGCTGACAAAGCAAGGTAGAGAATCTTAAGTCGAAGAAATAACATATGGCAGTCTGCAGTGATAAATTCTGCAATATCCAGAGAACCATCAATCAGGGTTGGTTGACAGATAGGAGCACTCAGGCTCCCAAGCTGTGAAAGCAGGTTCCCTTTGTAATATTCCTAGTAGGAGCTCACAGCATACAGGAATAGAGACTGAAGGTCAGACCCCAACATGCCATTTTGCTGCCAGCAAAGGCCCACGGGATTTTCTGCAAAATATCACACCCACCATCTCTGGTGCCCTTTGAAAATGGTTTTATTACAGTTTGAGGGGCCAAATTTGAATTCATCATTCAATAATTTATTTAAACTGTACTTGGAAATCTCTTCCTATTTCTCATAGTTCTGTCTCTGAGTTAATCAGCTCCACTAAATCCTTTAAATGAAGTATCCCTGATTTGTGTACATCCTTCCAGTCCCAAAGGCTATCTCCTTGTGCATACTTTTTAGGATCTGGGAATTAGTTCATTCTCACGTACCCTTTCACAGATTCTAAACCTTTCCGCTTTCACCTTCCAGTCACAGGAGCTTCACGACACAGGCCCCACAGATGGTCAATTGTCACTTCCCACCAATGGCTCTACCCCAGGTGGTAGCTCCACTGGGAAATGTCAGAGATGTTCTTCTCCAGAAAGCTAAATATGGAGGAGATTCAGGGAAATCTTTGTTCTCATTAGATCTGCACATCTCCCTGCACCCCACCCCAAACAGGAAAGTATAAGCAGTTGTCCTTGAGGAAAGTAAAAGGAAAATGGGCTACTCTTGTCTTTTAATACTGCCCATGCTCTGTGACAAGTTCCTAGGAAAAAACAACTTTGAGAAATAAAATGGGAAAGCAAATATAATGGGGACACACCACCTAGTGGCCAGACCTGGAACTGTTACTAAATGATACCCAAAAACATCATCAGAAAGGATTCTGTGCTTTCAGAGAAACCCATTCTTCAAGGGCAAGAGCTCACCAGAGTGATCACTGTAATTAATAAGTAATTTGGGGGTGGTGGTGGTGGAATACAGCTTTGCCCCATGAGATTTATGGACATACTCTCGAAAGACATTTTATAGCTTCTGCATCTGATAGAATATATCTGTTAGAAAAGAGTAATGCCCTGAAAAAATAAACATTTTACTTCTTAATAAAAACCGTTAGGTTTTTTTCAAGATTATATTTGAATTCACACATACGGGAAACAGGTCTACAATATTCCTTAAAGTAACCTGCAATTTAATTAATTTCTCAATACTCTCACATTTTATGTTTCTAAAACATTATTAATAAAATCCAAACCGCAGCAACTAGGCACAAAAATTGTGCAGTTCACTTAAAACAGTTGTTTATAAAGATCAGAGTACACAGATATCACACTGTGAAACAGACAGACGGCTGAAGTATAGGTAGATAATTTTATTTGGTTAACAGAATAAAAACACTTCACAGTTTCTGCAATTATAGCGGAAAAGCCCTTCAAGGCAGATTACATTCAGGCCAGAGGTACGAGCAATACATGGTGACTTAAGCAATACAAAACTAAAGCCCTGGGAACTGACTGGACACCAATCACTGCAGAATTTGGTCTTCTAGTTTAATTAAGTAAATTTAAAATTTTTCACAGAAAAAAAAAATATATCTCAGGCAAATTAAAAACAAACTCCAAATAAACATGGTTCAATTCATTTATATTACCTTAATCAAGGCAGGCAAAGTACAGATGCTGTACATTAAAAATATACAAATACCATCACTACACATTATGTCACTATAGGCAAAAGAACTTTTTCTAAGCACCGTTCTTCTGATGCACACAACCACAATTAAATATACAAAGAGCCATCTGCTGGTCCAACATAGCCGACTCCAATTAGCAATACATCTATCAGTGTCCATATTCCCAGGCCACCAAAGCTGAAGAGCTTGCCGAGGCCCTCTCGCCACTGGCCCAGGTAGAAACGGTCCGCTCCAAACCCACCCAGGGTGATGCTGCAACAGAAAACAGGCCCAGAATTCACAAGACGGCCTCCAACCAACTGCAGCCAAGTTGTGTTTTAATAACCAGGCAAACTGTGTTTGTGACAAGGCCTCAAAATATCACAACCCTTAATTGTAACACAAATGATTATTGCACAAATTTACACCAGAAAATCACAGGCAAGAGTTTTTAAATGTCACAAGTCAGCATACAACTTTTAAGTGTCCTGAAATCTAATGTTTGTTCTTTTAAAGAAAAATAATCCATCTCATTGCTTTTTAATTTTGAAAATGGTACATTCAAGAAGACAAAGTGGGGCGTAAGGGTCTAACAAAGAATACGAAATTGGAAATCTGAAGTTTGAGCCTTGAGTCAGCCCTGACATGATCTTGGCAACCCAGACCAAGTTATCTAGCTTTTTCAGTTAGTCATCTTTAAAAATCCAGCATTTGGAATGACTTTTAAGGGTTCTTCAAATTCTAAAATCTGACATTAATACTTTTCATTGTATTTCTTTTTAAGTTTTTATTATGAAAAAATTGCAAACATAAACCAAAGTAAAAAGTAAAGAGAACAGTACCTATGACCCATCTCCAATGATCAATATAAAGTCAATCAGTTCAATCAGTACCCTCCTCCTCTCCATTCCTTTGAAGCAAACCCTGGACATTCTCATTTATGGTGAGCATTTTTAAAAGAAACTATACTGAGCTCTGAGAAGAAAACTATTCTTACTTTTTAGAAGTCAGTTTTTCAGTGTAACATGACAGCTGAAGATGCTAACGGGAAGCTGGGTGAAGTGTATATAGTAACTCCACTATCTTTGCAACTTTCCTGTAAATCTAAAATTATTTCCCCCAAAACTTTTCATTAAAAAAATCAGTTATTAGTTTTAACTTGAACCACTAATGACAAAGACTGTGGCCAGTTAACAAATCTTGGATTCCTCTTTCACTGACTGGTTTACACTTTCCTGCCAGGCAGGATCCTTCTCTTTCTTAAGCCCAATGACTCAGTGAAGTCCTCTCTAGAATATGAAGGCATCTTGGGGGAAAAGCTAACATTCCCATCAAATTCCACTAATACTAGTCTGACCATCTCAGTATATCTCTGCAGTTGAGTTTCCTAGAGGTGATCTGACATAAGTAGTAGGATCTGAGCTTGGCAGAGCTCTATTGTCTAGAAGCTTCCACTGATCCCAAAGAAATTCAAGTGGTATCTTGGTTAACTGATTAGGAATGAAGCTTACCTCAGAGCCAGAGCAGTAGACCATTTATAACCTCCTGTCCAATTGCAGTACAGCATTTTAGGAAAAGTACGGTTACCTTTAAAAAAAAAAAAATGAAACTGCATAAAAATTCGGGTATAAAACCACTCTGACACACAGACTAATTGTAACTAACGGCCTTAAATTTAAAATCTAAAAAGTCACTCCTCATGATAATAAATGTTTACTACAGTGGAAAGTAAAATGAAAGTCCTCCCCATTTATAAGCAGTGATTTAATATTTAACCAGTTAAGTAAGGGTTAGAGCTTAAAGAATGCGAAATGCCCTACACAGGTATGAAGACTTAGGATAATATCACAGTAAATAAGACTGTCATCCAAAGGGAAAAGGAGAGTGAGCCCAGAAACAGACCATGCACATAGAAACACTTCATTTATGACAAGAGGTCAGCTGCAGCTCAGCAGGGAAGAAGAGAAAATTAGCTTTCTATGTGGGAAAAAGGTGAAATTGAATCCCTACCTCACACCATACACCCATACCAATTCCAGGAGGGTTACAGACCTCAATGTGAAAGGCCTAATTTAAAACTTTTAAAAGAAAATAAATTCTCTCTATAACCTGGCGTTAAGAAAAGATTTCTTTAAAAATAACAAAATTAGGCTAACCATGAAGACTAATAACTTCAACTCTTTAAATTTAATAAGCTGTGCATCAAAAGATACCATAAAAAAGTACAGAACAGACAAAAAGGTCACAATCTGGGAGAGGATTCTGGGACAGCAAAGGGTAAGTATCCAAAATATAAAAGAATTCCCAGAAATCTCAAAGAAAAAGATAAAAATTAAGGACGGCAAGTATTGGAGAGGTTTTGGATCATCAGGAACTGTTACGTGTAACCGCAAACTGGCAAAATCATTTTGGAAAACAATACATGCTAGAGACTATATGCTAAACAGACTCTTGCACACGTGGAACCAGAAGATGTAAATAACCCAAACACATAGGAGAATGAATAAACTGTGATACAATAAATAAGCCAAGTCACATGATTGAATCTTAGAACCATATGTTGAGAGGACAAAAGAAACTCCCAATAGACCATAAACAGCCTGGTATCACTTTATATAGTTGTAAAACATAAACGACTGAATAATATATTGTACTATATTTCATTACCTACCTATGGGAAATATAAAGAATTAGAAAAAGAAGTGGGACGATAAAGACAAAATTCAAAAGATTATCTTGGAAGACCAGACAGAGCAAGTGAACGAAGGAAAAGCACACAGGTAGTTCCAATGGTATCAGTACTTTTTAAGTCATCAGTTTGGGTAAAACTCAATTATTCTATATTATGCTTTATCCCTTACCTACTTTTTCTTTATCAAATATTACATTACAAAAGACAATAGAGCCACAAATTTTCTGGATGACTTTAAGTTCACTGGGTTTATAAATGAAATCTGACATAACTAAAAGGCTGCTGTCTCTGATCAAATGATTTAAACTTAATTCTCAAATGTCAGATTAAACTTCTCTATGTATACTCACTAATTTTCTGAAATGATTTGCTTGAACTGAGACTCACCCAAACAATGGATGTGATCCCGCACCGTGCAGTTGGCAGTGTATCGCTGCCGAGGACAGGACACTGTCATGCAGCTGGTAGAATTGGAGCATTCGTAATCTGCCTCTGGAAGCTGCCAGCAAAATCTGCAAGTCATGTTGATGATGAAGTTCTTTTGGGATTGGAGGTCTTGATCCTATATACCACAGAACTAATAAGTGTGCCAATATAACAACTCAGTCTTATGGCACAAAGCTTCTAAAAAACTTACATTTCTGACCTAGCAATAAGTGGTACCAAAACAATACGCACACCAAATGGGAGCATATGGTATGATCCAATAATCATAAAAATAAACATCCAAAATATATAAACTTAAGGAAAAAAGCTACATAAATTCCCATCAAAATGTTAACAAAGGTTACTTTGGGATGGTAAAGATTATTATATCATTTTTGCTTAGCTAAATTTTCAATAACAAGCATGTGTACTTTCTGAATATAGAAAAAGGAAATTTTATTTCACAAAGCCACAATTGCGGATAGCTGCAAGGAACAGGTGAGTACATTTGTTTGAGTTCACTGAGCAGAACCCAAGTCCCCCAAGCCCCAGCCTGATGCTCCTACAGGTATGACATGCTGCCTCATTTCCAAGTCGCCAATCTTCCCACACTCCTCCAACCCTGGTCCAGAAACTCCAGGCTTTTCCTGCTGCAACCGCATCCCTGAGCACAGGCATGACCACCCATCAGACAGGTCAAAGATCACTCTCAACTCAGACAAGCCACAGGACACAGAAAGACTCAGCAAGTGTGTGCTCTCTTGGCCCTGAGCTTTTGAGACTAGAGAATTTTTCATTTCAACTTCAAAAGTAACTGTTTTGTTTTCTATTTATAAAAATAGCACATGTTCTTTGCATGGCATACATTTGGAAAACACAGAAAAAAAATCTGTAGCCTCACCAAAGATAACCCCTTTTTATCTTCTTTCAGTTATTTTCTTTGTGTATGTTTACACATTTACATAAGTGGAAATATACTGAAAGTATCCAAAGCTACACTATATTGTACAACATATTTTTCAAAACCATTTATAAATGGTCACACAAACACCTGTGGAAGTACCATATTTATTAATCTTTGATCTACGCAAAACATTTTATGGATGGTGTTCAAAACTGGGTAAGACACCACTGGGTAAGGCAGTATGGCTTTAAAACATCTACAATTTTTCGTCATTATTTTTTAAAACTAGGTAATACACGTATATGTACAAATTTCAAGACACATCAGGAAAGTGAAGAAGCCTGCCTCATCCAGCCTCCAGTAGTCACTGCACACTCCCCACACCCCATCCCCAACCCCCGTGCTAAGCCCTGCTTTTCAGGACCCCTGTACTTCCAGGGATGGCCCATTCTACAAATACAGAAGTTTATATCATATATTATTTCTTTTATTTTTTAATTTAACTTTTCTAACTGAAACTTATTTTTTCACTTAATTTTGTCAATACCAATAATATCCCCAGAGCAGCCTACTTTTTTTTAATGGCTGCAGTGTATTTATTCCATTGTACATGGATGAACCATAATTTAAACAGTACTCTCTTGGACTTTTAGCTTGTTTTGAATCTTCTGCCTTGATGAACATGGCCACAAAGGGTATCTTTATGCATACTTATATGCATCATGTGCAAAAATTACTAGATATGGAATTGCTAAGCCTATGTGCGTTTGTCAATTTGACAGATATGACAAATTTCCTCCAGGAAATTAACCAGTTTGCCCATCTAATAACAAGGTATAAAAGCATTTGTTTCCTTATACCCTTACCAACTTGGAGTGTTATCAAATTGTCTGTTTTGTTTTGTTTTGTTTTGTTTTTTTGACAATGATAGGTTAAAAAGCATTAATTTGCATTTCTTTAATTATGAGAAAATTAAACATTTTTTTCATATGTTGAAAGTCCATTTGCATCTCCTTTCCTATGAACCATTGGTATGTGTCCTAAGTTCATTTTTCCAAAGGACTGTCATCTTTTTTTCACTGACATTTATATTATGAATACTAGTACATTATTTGCCATGTTAGAAATACTTTTTCCTAGTTTGTTATTTGTCTTTTGACTTTACGCTTTTTTAAGTTAGGCAGAAATCTCTAATTTTTAGTAATCAACTATATAGATTATTTCTTTTACAGCTTCTAAATTTTATTTCATACTTACAAGAACATTCCCCATTTTGGGATTTTATTTTTTTAAACATCTGTGTTTTCTTTGATACGTTAGGCTTTCATTTTTCACATTAAATCTTTGATCTCTCTGGAATTTATTTGGTACAAGACAAGCGAGCTGACAATTTTTTTCCAGATACCTACCCAGGCATCTCAACATTTACTGAACCCATCTTCTCCTCACCAGAAAAGTACTGACCCCTTTTAAAGCTAACCTATGGTAAAAAAGATGCTACTTTTCCCTTTGTGAAACAGTTGTCCTTACTAAGAACACAGAACCCAGTGGAAGAAATTATATCTGCTTCAGATATGCTTGGGGACTGATAATGTCTTCAAATAATACAAAGTAGCATTCTGTCAAGGCTTTTCCTGCAGACACCAACCACCATTAATAGCTATCTGATAAAGAAAGGATCTAGGATTTTACATTTCTAATTTCTATTTATATACTTAACAGGGCTATTATCAAAATAATCTCTTTAACCATTAGCATTCAGATGAGATTTCCTTAGGCGGTGAGTCCCTAGGCTATATGCATAGAGCAGGACTGGAAGACGTTAGTTTTCCATTTATTTTAAATTCAAAACAAAAGGGGAAGGAGCCGACATGTGTGTGCGCACACAAATGAGAGAGAAAATGTTTATCTGTATGGTGCCTGGGACAGTCATCTCCTGGATCATCTCCTTCTGAAGGGTAACTTATTTACTAAGGAGGGCCCCTGCAGATCCTCAATAAATCAGTAAGGAAAGAGGCCATGGCACATGTTACCTGCCCTGGGTCACCTGGCAACAGCCGTCCCAGGACCCCATCTCCTGATAGCCAATTCCTTTAACGGGGAGCAACCCTGGGACTTGATGAGGGTAGACATCCAATCACACACCTAAGGATACAAACCTCGGCTCTTTCCAGGACCCATCATTACTCCTCCTAAAGGAAATGGATGAGATCAAAGTACCCCTGGGGCAGGAGGAGAGGAAGAATTCAATCTAGAGTCTTCTCAGCCAAAGGGAACCATAGCCAAGAAGTTCAGAAATCTTCCTAAGCTTTGTAATTTCTCTACATTTGCTGGTTTTCTTATCCTCTGCCTGTTTCCCACTAAATGAAACTGTTTACTTGTCTTTGGAACACTTAAAGAAGGAAGAGATTAATTACTATGTTGTACTCAGTAACCAGTTTTGGGAGACAAATGTCAAAGAAGCTGAGGCAAGCAACAAAGGCGGCTTACATGGGGAAGGTCCCCGGAGACACCAGTTTCCTCACTATTCACTGAGTACCTAACTAGGTGCCAGACCCATGAGACAGAAATAAAGCAAGCCTCGTAAGAAAGCGGTTCAGCCATTAGGTCATTAGGGAGAATATTCGATTTAAGATACAGTGACAAAGACTCACTCTTAATTCAAAGGCAATCATGACGACTATCTTGCAACTAAGCTCAAATCTTCATAAATGGTAATGCCAATGTATGAACACAGCAAACAGCTGAGCTCACAAGCAGACACTAAGACAGCATAGAATCTTATTTCCCCTTTGGAGGGAAGCCTCCCAATCTAGCCCTTTGCAGGCCAAGCTCCAAAACAAGGGGAAAAAGGTAGTGGGTTCAACCAGCGAAGGAAATGCGAGGATTACTGGGTCAAAGGAAACCTGTACACTAGTTATGGCAGTGCCAAGATTTTTTAAAATGTTGCTTCATTAATTTCTACTTTTTATCTGGTCCAGTTCTAGGATAGTATTCCCAAGCAATGGAACAGGCAATGACGACATTGTCCACCTGTTAAAAGGGCAGATGCTGGAGTCTCCCCAAATGACTCTTGATTCAGCTGCCTCCGAGAGTCTGTAACCCTCAACACTCCTCAAGTACTCTCTAAAGAACACTGACTAGGAAAGCCTTTCTAGGCTCCTACCTGTCTATGTCAAAATATCAGAGATGGGATGTAGAGGTGATAATTGTATTGGGTCATTTTTAATGGGGAAAACATTTGAAGCGCTTACGTTTTTTTCTGTTTCCATTTTTCAATAAGAAGTCTGTTAATTACTCCAATTTACCCTCACGTCAAAAACTGTCTTCTGAACTCTTGCAGTCAAACCTTACTTTAAAATTCAAGCTTTAGTCTTTTGGTGAAGTTAGATTTATTGCTAAAATATTATTTACAAATGCAAAGCACTTTCTCTTAGAATTTTCCAAGAGTCAAGTCTAAACTGTATTTTTAACTCATGGTTTACAATGAATTTATTTAGACTATAAGAAGCAGTACTTACAACACAGGTAACAGAAGGTTTCACTGTGCAGTCAAAAGCGACAGGCTTCCCATAGACACAGGAGGAATTTGTCTTGCATTCCATACAGTCTGCAGGAAGTCGGCTACACAAACCATTGCTTGGACACTTCATCACATAAGGTGGGATTTCGGTGCTTTCTGTAAGAGGTGAGAGAGAGCTTATTTTCTTATAATACTGATCAGAATAACAAAGGGAAACAATGATTTTCTAAGCTTAAGAGACACATGACCATCAGCAATGAGATAAAAGGGAGGTGACTGTCAATGCTGAAATTACATATGTGACAGCAGGCTAGTTAAGAAAAGAGATCAGCATTTGCTCAAAATACAGCTCAAGACCTGTGTAACTGTAAGCGCATGCATAGAGACCTGTGATTCAAACTTTGAAAACTTTATTTTATTAAGAACAAAACTGAAAAGAAAAGTGTCAGTCTTACTAAAATTGTCACTCAAACCAGAGCAGTAGCCATAGGTGGAAAGGAAATGAAACATGAGGAGGAATGGCCTGACATTGGATGTATGCAGAGAAGCAGCTCAGAGTTGGTGGAGCCAAATAGTGGCCACGGCTGTGTCTGGCACATCACACATTGATGCGGTCAGCCCACATGATGACTGAGCATCTACTATAGCTCACTGGCATTATCATGGTGAACAAAACAGAAAAGATCCTGTCCTACTAACAGCTTGATGTGCTGGGCCCTCTGTCTTGGGGCTTGTCCCTATGAAGCTTGTTACTGCAAAGGAGAGGCTAGATCTGCTTATAATTGTGACTACAAGTATCCCCCTGAGTGCCTCTTTATTGCTCAGATGTGGCCCTCTCTCTCTAGCTAAGCCACCTTGGCAGGTGATCTCACTGCCCTCCCCTCTATGTGGGACCTGACTCCGAGGGGTGTAAATCTGGCAACGCAAGATATGACTCCCGGGAATGAATTTGGACCTGGCATTGTGGGCATGAGAACTCTTGACCAAAAGGGGGATGCAAAATGAGGTGAAGTAAAGCTTCAGTAGCTGAGAGATTTCAGGTGGAGTTGGGAAGTCACTCTGGTGGACATTCTTATGCACTACATGGATAGCACTTTTTTAGGTTTTGATGTAATTGGAATAGCCAGGGGTGAATGCCTGGAGCTGCCAGACTCCAGCCCAGTAGCCTTGACTCTTAAAAGACAATTGTGTAACAGTGTAGATTGCAAGGGGTGACAGTGTGATTGTGAGGACCTTGTAGATCGCATTCCCTTTTTCCAGTGTATGGATGGATGAGTAGAAAAATGGGGATAGGAACTGGATGAGGGGTGGGGTGGGGCGGGGGGATGATTTGGGTGTTTGTTTTTACTTGTTCTGATTCTTTCTGGTGTAAAGAAAATGTTCAGGAATAGACTGGGGTGATGAATGCACAACTGTATGGTGGTGCTGTGAACGGCTGGTTGTGCACCACGGATTGTATGGTGTGTGAATATGTCTCAACAAAACTGAATCAAAAAGGGAAAAAAAAAAAAAAGATCCTGTCCTAAACAGGCAAAGGATCAAAATAACTACATAGTGTGAAAAGAGCTATGAAGGACTGTGTAACACTGGGCAGTGAGAGACAGAATAATGGGGAAGGAGATATCTGCGTGAGCAGAAAGACTGACCAGGGAAGAGCTCCTTGAGGAGAAATACATAAAGTTGAAAACAGAAAGATAAGAAGCAACAACCTAGGCAAAGAGTGTTCTAGACTGAGGGAAGATCAAGAACGAAGGGGTTTAGGCAGGGAAGAGCTCAAAAGCCTCTCAGGAGGCCAGAGGGGTTAGAGCCTAATGAAGGGGGAGTAGGAGAAGAGAGAGGTACGCAGGCACATGTCATGTGGGATTGAACAAGGGAAGGTGAGGCGTTTGGACTGTAATCTAAGTAGGTGGGACAGTAACCGAATCAGATTTACATTTTAAAAAAGTAATTCTGGCAGCCAAAGGAAAAATGTAGCTATTTATATTTAAATGTATTAATATTAAGTAACATTAAAAATTCAGTTTCTCAGCTGCATTAGACGCATCTCAAGTGCTCAAAAGACCTGTGGCTAGTGGCTACCACTGGACAAGGCAGATCTAGAATATTTCCATCAGCGCAGAAAGTTTCTACGGAACAGTGTTCAGTTAAGCCATCTCTACAGAAAAGATTATGGCGGCATGGACAAGAGTGATGGCACAGGAGATAGACAAATGTAGGCAGACTCAACCCATGTTCTACTGTTTAAGACACGCTGTTAAACTGTTAAAAAGACTTGCTGATGGACTAGATGAGGGGATGAGGGAAAAGAAGAATCAGGACTTCGGGTTCAAGCAAAATTAAGGGAGAAACAGGGTACTTTTTTGTTGGCTGGTTATTATATATAAGAGGTGGATGAGAAGGAGTTCCATTTTGGACACGTTAAGTTCGAGATGCCTATAACACAGCCAAGTTGAGATGTCAAGCAGGCATGTGCATATTCCTTATAAATACACAATATATACAGCAACCACGAAGCAGGGTTCTGTGTAAATTAAAACCCAAGTTTAAGACATAAAGTTTGGCAACATGTATGGATCACCTATGTATTATGCAAAGAGAAAGAAGTCAGACTCAAGAGGCTACATCCTATTTGATTCCATTCATACAATATGCCGGACAAGGTAAAATTATAGGTGTAGGTAAGAGGTCACTGGTTGTCAGGGGCTGGGAATGGGGGAGCAGTTAACTACAAAGGAACAGAAGGGAAATCTGGGGGGGTGATGAAATTATTCTAGATCGTAATTATGGTAGTTAGACAACTCTATGGATTTGTTAAAAGTCATAGAAATGCAAACTAAAAAGGGGGAACTTTATGGTATGCAATCTATTGCTCAATAAAACTGACTTACTAAAAAAAAGGGCAGTTTGATCTGTTTATCACTTGTTAAGATAAGCAAACACTTGCATATTAAAAAGAAAAGACTATGCGGCCTTAGTGGTGCATACCCCATAGATCTGTGTAATACACTGGGCACCAGACAATAAATGAGAACTCAAGCGTCTGCACACTCAGGCACTCAAGCCCTCTCTAACTATATTCCAAGTTATACCTGTGCAAAGCCAGATCATGCTGCCATGGATCCACCTCATTAAAGGGGGGCTACAGTGTGATTCAAGTCTACATTAAATATCAAGAGAGAAGAGTCATGGTTCCGATAACCTTTAAAACAGATGAGCAACAACACTGTTCTCAGCTGGGAACTGATTTACAGGGGAAATGAAACTGCAAGTAGGTTCTTCTGGTACATCCAGGAATAAACCCTTTGTGAAGACTCAAGCTGACCTCATTATTCATGGCAGTATTCTGAAGAACAAGGTTAAACCGGGGCATTGCTACATGCATGCTAGATGGAAGGCCAGTCTACAAATCATTTAATTTTACAGTTAGAAAAACCGTAGTGATTGGTCTCTAGTATGCTGGAATTGAAAAAGCATGAAGTAGAGTCGGAGACACATGCAGCTAAAACAGGGTTCTGCCACAGCCATGTGAGCTGGTGCAAGAGCTCAATTAGCCAAACACCTCACTGGTAAAAAGTATTCAATAACTGTCCCCAAAATGGTGTGAATATTAAAGATACATATGTCTATATAATGTACACAAAATGCTGAGAAGTTAGGGACTCAAAAAAATCTATCTACCATTTCACAAGATGAAAAACTAAGGCTTAGAGATATTAAGGTTTGCTCAAAATCACGGCGGGAGTCTGTGGCAAAACTGGAACCAGGACCCAAATCTCCCCATTTCCAGCCTAACATTCTTTTCACTTTAGTTTGCTAATTTGGAAACAAAGCTACAGACATCTTCTGACCAGGAATAAATCAGTATAACAGGGTACCAATTCTGGAAAATTTCTGTCATTATTTCACATTGGTTCTTTAGTAAGTTATAATGCACTAATTTAACATTTACAGTTTTATACTACCAAAGTCCAAATTAATTGTCTTTATTTGAATAACTTGTTCAGTGGGTGGCAACTTTTTTTCTAGTCAACCTAGCTAGGTGTACAACATATTTTCATCAGTTAAGAAAGGATCAAAATTGCAAGCATTCTTGGGAAGGAAGAGAAGATTTAAAAATTGTCCAGGAGCCAGGAATTCTTGTTACTTTCTCAAAAAACAAACAAACAAAAAACCTACATTTTAAATTTAAGTATGCTGCTCTCTTCTAGTAGGCTCTTACATCCAAATAAAAATCAGTAAAATAACCCTGCCAGTTTCAAATCACTGAAATAATGAAAATCTGAAGGGAAGAAACTAGCTAAAAAGGTTCCATTTAGAAAAACACTAATTCTCATTTAAAACAAGTCCTACTGAAAATCCTTTTATTAAGTGGGCAATCCTATAAAATATCTTTTTCTATTTTACTGTTCCCATTTCCACTGTGGCTGTGGCTGAAAATATAGACTCACAAAGCCAACTGACTTTTAGAGGTTCAGGCTAACCCTTCTGCTTAAAGATGAGGAAACTGAAGCCCAAAGGGGTAATTTGTTCAAGGTCCCAGTGGCACAATGAAACCTAGACTCCCTCTCTGTGACCCTCCCAATTGGCACAGCCTCATAGGGCCCTTTAATACCCATTAAGTAAAAATAAAACGGCCTGCCTGCATGGGTGCTGCCAAAAGAAGACACCTTTCTGAGAAGGGCTTGTCCAGAAAACAAAAACAATTGACCTGCAGGGATTTCCCAAGAAAATGGAGCACACCCAATAGGACTGCTGATTAGCAATAAGTGGTGATAAAACTAGTTTCCATCCAGAACAGAGCACTTACCAAAATGGATAAGCATATCATACTAATCAATGTATATCAGCTCTCCACTTTGTAAGACCCCCCCACCTTGTGTAAAATGAAACAATGTCAGCCAATCAGATTATTTCTTCACTTGCTTCTCTGCCCATATGTATGAGCTTCCCTTTCCACACTGTCAAGCGAAGCTCCCTTCAACTATCTGAATGGAATGCAGTCCCTTCGTGAATGGCTCCATAAAGCTATGAAATTCTAAATTGCACGAAGTTTCTCTTTTCTCATACCCAACAACCGAACATCAGGAACAGGGTTCAAAACGAAATTTTCTGATAGGAAAGAAGCATTGGTTGAATTTCTTTTGATGGATAAAATGCACAAAAGAACAAAAACGTTAAATATGTAAATGGGAATGAAGACTGTGGAAATGGAACAAAATGAGGTAGGAGAATCAAAAAGTTTGCAAATATCAAGACCGTCTACAGAAAATATCCTTAGTTCACATAATCTACTAACATACAATTAACAAAACATTCGAAAATGGGGATTTATTTCTCATGCTAAAAAATTTTATTTGAAGAGAGAAAAGCCGCTAGATAGACCCACGAATGTGTAGTACCTGCTGCCCTGGGAAGTCCCGTGAATGTACGTGTTGGGCCCGGATCCTTTGCTAACTGAGCCAGCGGCTGCGAATGCTCTAAATTTAAGGATCCTACAATTAGAGAAACATGTTATCCTGGGATATGAAAACGTCAGTTTGTGTGGTTAACTCGCAGGGCCTACACTAGGCCAGTAACCGCTCGTGAAAACCTCACCTGACTGTCGGAAGGACGAAAGACCAGCAGGGTCAGCACCAACTTGTATCTTTGGACAAGGAGGCAACACAGGGTGGCCTCGGCACGCAGTTCCGCTGCCCTGGCCGAGTCCCGAGCCGTCTGTCTCCCGGCCCAGCGCGGCGGGGCGGCCTCGGACCCTACGGCCCCGACACGCCAGCCGCAACGCAGCCACCCGCCGCCCTCCACCTCCGCCCGCGGGCCCAGCCCAACGCCTTCCGCAGCTCCTGGGGTCTCCCGACCCACCCCGGAAGCCAGACCCGGGTTTTTAACTCACCACCGCCGGACAAGATGTAGAATTGGGAGACGAACAGCAGAACTCTGCAGAGCCGCGCCATCTTGCTCGCGCACACTTCTGGGACCGAGGGGCGGGGCAGGGGCGGGGCAGGGGGCGGGGCGCCGGAGCTCGCGGCTCGGGAGGCGAGTCCTCGTGCTCCCGGAGGCTCCCGGGGCGCAGGCGCACGGCCGACCCCAGACGGCCTCCTTGTGAATAGTGCGGCTCAATTCTGAGTTAGAGAAGTTTGACGCTTCTCTAGTGGGGTGCGGCCGGGCTGCTTTCTGCAACGACCCGCGGGGAAGTTCCTCCGCGCCACGACCACGTGAGAGTCCCGGTTGATAAAAGCCTCTCCCAAGTCCTGCTGGAAACCGGAAAAGGTCACCACTAGGGACTGAAAGTAACATCTGGAAGTGAATGAAAGCAGAAGCGGGCGTATTTGAGAAGCTGGCCACCCTTTTTACGAACCTGGTTATATATGTTTAGAGATAATTGCTACTGTGTGCCAGGGATCCTGTTAAGGCTTTGATGACATCATCACATCCAATCTCATACTGAAGAGGTTATTTTACAGATGAAAAAACTGAGGCCAAGGCCAGCGAGCATGTGGGTGGGCCAAACACTGCGGGCAGCCACCCTGAAGTGTGACAGTAGGGCTGAGGGGAGCACTCTGAGCCCCCGGATCCTGGGGCTGGCCTGGTGGTGCCCAGCAAGGATCTCTCCCCAGCCGGCCTTAGGCTCTACCCCTGACCAACTCGAGTTACTTCCAGAAAGCTCCCCAGGCGTGGAAGAGGCAGGACATTCCATCTAGCCATTAAGTTTTAAAGGCTCTGAGTGTGTGGGATGTGAAAGGAGGGTGCAAACCGTGGGCCTCTTCCTAGAGGTCAGCCACGGAGAGGGAGATGCCCCCAGGCCAGGCTCCCTGGGTGCCTGTATGGCAACCTGCACCTGTTTCCGTCACAGTATACTTTAAACTGTGCTGCTTGACCTGTGTCTTTCCTCCCACCCACCCGTCTCAAGAATTCATTTATGGGTCTTCTGATTTCCCACTCCTCACTGGCCTGTTAGATGGATGAAAAACATGCATGAAATAGTGCCTGGCACACAATAAGCCCTTAATAAATGTTAGCTTAAAAAATTAAATCAGACCATTTGCACCTTATAGCAAGCACTCTGTAGGTCTGATATATCATACTGTTGTGTTTTGTTGACCAACTGTTTCACTGTTCATGTCCCTCAGAAAACTACTAAATTATAAATGTGTTGATTAGAGAGCACAGGTATTAAATTTATTTTGAATTCCGCAGCACCTAATCAAAGAAACAATAAATACTTTTTGACTGGGAGCTAAATTTTCTGTTGGCATAAAGCCATTTCAATTTGGTTCTGATTAACCAAGAGATTCCCATTCCTCTTAAAATCTGAAAAATCTATTTGAGTCTATAAATCAGTGCAATGCCATTCCAGCAAAAAACTAATTTCACTCTAGATGAGGAACTTATTGTAGCATAGCCCTAATTGAACCATTGGAAACATTGTGTGATGCATTTAATTTGGGAATTTAATTTTTATAAAGATGAACAAAGCTCAGTTATGAATTAGAAGCATTAAAATTGCAACTCTTAACCTACATGGCAAACAATAGTAGATTCCACAACACTGAATTTGTTAGAGGTTCAGAGTCTTCTGTTAGCAATCTAATATTTAAAAACACCTTCCTCTCTGGTTGTTGGTTTAAAAAAATTAAATAATGATTCCAATTTTGAGGAGATAATTTACAGTGTGAACTTAACTATACAAATACCTGAGACACAGTGGTATTAAAAAATAAGTTTATATCCATATTCAAAAAAGCTTTGCAGACTTTTATTTGAGAACTATTTTTTGAAAATCATAAGTAAATCTTAGCAATAACATCTCATAATTCTCATTTCCTAGTATTTCCTCATTTCAATGAATAACATTTCCCTACTTAAATCCCTCAAGGCATTGATTTCTTGAAAATTCCCCCAGGCTCGTCCTCTTACTGTCCTCAGAGCACAATAGTGAATTATACATTGTGTATCTCAGCCACTCCTTTCTCACTGTGCCCTGTCTCCTTTCATCTGTTTGTTCAAAGTTCTCAGAACAAGTCCTAACATGCTAATTGGTTAAAAAAAATACATTGCAAGGATCAGAACAAGGTTATTTAGAAGTGAGGACAAGCAAAGGGCTTCAAAAGTCTTCCTCTGCATTTAGTGTACGTGATTTCTTGAGCTTCTTTAATTTATTAATGGCAGAAGTTACTGAAATCTCTCCATGAATTTTGTTGTCTCTTGTTCGAACATTTACAGCATTGTTTATCTTCTCTTTTTCTCCAACCACTGAAGAAAAGGAAGGGAAATAAACATTTTAAATCAATGATTTACTAAATAGTAAGTCACAGGCACATGACACATGGGTCTTAGTAATTTTTTCTTCCCTCATAGGTCCCCTGATTCCAGCTGGCATGCGTTCTGAGTCAAAGGGTGGATGCCAGACCCAGACCAGGCCAACCAGAATTTTATGGAATGTGAGCATAAAGTCCACTCCCTCAATTGTAATAGTCCCTAGATTGTAAGCTCTTACAGCAGTTAACTCTATCCCTGAATTGTAATGCCTATCTCTAAACTTTGAGATGCTGATCCCCTAGTGTATAACCTGATTGGTCTCTGGAACAATGCGTATCTTTGAGACACCTGAAACTCAGAGCTAGAGCTCGGCAGATATGAATGTCAGTATTAGTGCATACAGCCACTGTCAAAAATTTAAAAAAGCTGAAAAAGAGCCTAGACTTCAATTAGTGATATGAATGAAGCAGGTCTGGTTAAGACCAGGGCAAGCCAGGCCAAAGGGTAAAGGTTGAAACTGATTGTGTTTTAAAACTTCCACTTCCATATGAGACCAAGGGAAGAGATACGTATTTGGTACAGGATCTAAATTTTCTAAACGGTACAACTGTACAGTCGATTTGTTCAAACACCACAATTTCATGGAACTTTGAATAGGAAGTGAGATACGGTAGGTTAGTATAGGCTGGAGTGAAATAGTGACACATCCCAGAGTAATTTGGGCAGATAATAAAAAATATATTTACAGCCTCCCCCTCCCGAGCCCCGAGGATCTGGGGGAAGATGCGGATGTGTTGGACATCCTCACCTGGACTGGTGTTGATGTTGTCACAAACATTGGGACTGGCGGTTTGATGTGCTGAGCCCTCGATCATGGGACTTGCCCGTATGAAGCTCGTTACTGCAAAGTAGAGTCTAAACTTGCATGTAATTGTGCCTAAGAGTCTCCCCCTTAGTACCTCTTTGTTGCTCAGATGTGGCCCTCTCTCTCTCTAACTGAGCCATCTCGACAGGTGAACTTGCTGCCCTCCCCACTACGTGGGACCCGACTCCCAAGGTTGTAAATCTCCCTGGCAATGCAGAATATGACTCCTGGGGATGAATGTGGACCTGGCATCGTGGGACTGAGAGTATCTTCTTGACCAAAAGGGGGATGCAAAATGAGATGAAATAGTTTCAGTGGCTGAGAGATTTCAAATGGAGTTGAGAGGTCACTCTGGTGGACATTATTATGCACTATATAGATAGCACCTCTTAGGTTTTAATGCATTGGAATAGCTAGAAGTAAATACCTGAAACTACCAAACTCCAACCCAGCAGTCTGGACTCCTGAAGATGATTATATAATAATGTAGATTACAAGGGGTGACAGTGTGATTGTGAAGACCTTGTGGCTCACACACCCTTTATCTAGTGTATGGATGAGTAGAAAAATGGGGATAAAAATTAAAGGACAAATGGCGTGGGATGGGGGGATGATTTGGGTGTTCTTTTTTCACTTTTATTTGTTATTCTTGTTTTGGTTCTTTCTGATGTAAGAAAAATGTTCAGAGATAGATTGTGGTGATGAACGCATAACTATGTTATCATACTGTGGACACTGGATTGTATACCATGGATGATTGTATGGTGTGTGAATGTATTTCAATAAAACTGTATTTATAAAAAAAAAAAAAAAAAGTCCACTCCCTCTAGGGGCCTATATCGTGAGATGATGCAGGAATTTGCAGTCATGTTTCTTGACATTTGGAAGGAAGAAACTGATCAGTAGATATTTAAGAGAAGCTTAAAGAACCAGAGAGAAACCCAGACCAGAAATGGGGAAAAACAGTCCTGGTAAGGGTTGAGTTCCTGGTTCCAGCTGCTCTTCTAATTGTTTTTTTTTTTTTTTTTTTTTTTTTAAGTCTATCTTCCATTTCACGAGATCCTCCAAAAATTCCATCTTTGTCTAAGCTTATTTGAGATTTCTGTCACCGCAAGGATGCCTGATTGCAGTGAGTACTGTGGGGTTTCAGAATCCAATACTACTGATGAAAAGTTGTTGATGAGGACAGCCCTATGAATATTAATTTTTCCTTAAGCAGAATCTTTCAACTTAGAGTAGACATCAGTACTATGCCTGCAGGCACATCAACATCAGCTCCTCTTGACTTCTGAATCATCTTTAAAGCAAAATCTTTAGATTCCACATTCGATTACTCATTGTGGAATTCCTTTATGCTATAGGATATTTTATTTTTTCACCTAAATTCTCTTTTTTTGATCATTTTAAATCTGGAATCTTTTCTACCCATTAATTTAATCCCAAATTATTAGGGATTAAATATTTCCAGCCTGCATATGGCTGAAAAATAAGAAGTGTAATTCTACTGATGAGATCATTTTCACATTTTCCTTAATTATTGGTTTGAGATATTATTTACTCTTGTTAGTAATAGTATACAACAGGATAACTCTTCTTCAAGAAATAAACAGTACTTAGGAGCAGTTAACCCAAGAACACTAGGGACTCTTCTTCATGTAAAAGTACTGAACAGTCAAGCTGTGACAATCAATCAGTTATACCATATTCCTTGTTCTGTTACATTTTGGAATTAAAGTGAAAAAACAGCATTTAGAAAAATATATAAAAACTTAAATTACCCAAAATAAAATTATACTGAGCCAGCTGTGCATTTCGTATTTTCTTATTTAGTGTACAACTATGATCTAAGTCAACATCAGCCATGAATCCTTCTTCAAAAAATTCATTGGATACCTAGAAGAAAATGAGGTGCTTTTATTATTACATGATCGTGGCAGCTGGTCCCCAAGTTGGCCCCCAGTGGTCCTGCCTCCTGGTGTTTACACCCTCGTGTACTTCACTCCACACTGTACCAGAGTCGGTCTGTGTGACCAAAGGAAAGGGGAGAAGTGATGCTGTATCACTCCTGAGCTTAAGTTACAAAAGACTGCAGCTTCTGTCTCCCCAATCACTCACCCTAGGGAAACCAGCTGCCATGTAGTGAGGACACCGAGGCAGCTTACAAAGAAGCCCACGAGGTGAGGAACTGAGGCGTCTGGCCAACAGCCAGTGACAAACTAAGACCTGCCAACAGTGCTGTGAGCCCCACTGACTGCAGCCCTGGCCAACGGCTTCTCGGCAACCTCATGAATGTCCCCGTGCCAGAAGCAATCAGCTAAGGTGCTCCCAGATACCTGACTCACTATGAGATTTTGTTCGTTGTTTTAACCTTCTAAGTTTGGTCATTTGTTATACAGCAATAGATAAAGTATTGTTCTCTAATAGAGCCATGTAGAAAAGAATATTTAAATGTGAGATGTTTTAAATACTAATTTCTCAAAAACATTAAGAAATACAATAGTTATGATACAACTACATAGACATGATTCAAATCAGATCAAATGAGTTACTCACAATTACTAAAAACATGGGTTGTTAAATTAACGTATTAGTTATGCAATTTTTTAAAACATGAATGACATTCCAAGTCAGTGACCTACATAGAATAAAAGCCAAGATTATTGTGTACTATGCTTTAAATGTCTCTATTTTACCTGAAGTGCATATTTTTCACAAGTTGGCCCCACAGGGATGACCATTACCTGACGAGGAGAAAGCCAGAAAGGCCTGAAAAAGATACACAATATGTATTTTCATAATTTTATCATGGCCCACATATTATTATCTGATTAAAATACAATGAAGGAAATTGGAAAGGAAGAAGTGAAACTATTTCTTTTCTCACACAACGTGGTCGTATATATAGGAAATCCCAAAGAATCCACCAAAAAAACTACCACAGCTAATAAACTAATTCAACAAAGTTACAGACTATAAGAACAACACACAATAACCAGTAGAGTTTCCATACATCATCAATGAATAATCTATAAAGGAAATTAACAATTCCATTCACGATAGCCTCTCAAAGAATAAAATACCCCAGTGTCTTAGTTTGTCATAGCTGCTATGACACATACCATAGAATACAGCGGCTTAATCAACAAATTTATTGTCTCACAGTTTTGAAGGCCAGAAGTCCAACATCAAGATGTCGGCAAGACCACACTTTCTCCTGGAGTAGGAAGCATTCTGATGACAGCAGACCTCTGGCATGTGGCAATCTCTCTCTCCTCTCTTGCTTTTTCTATGTCCAATTTCCTCTCTTTACAAAGCCTCCAATCATGATTCAATTTGGTATCATCTATATAGAATCTTGAATCAGGGTGGGCCTCAGCCTTTGTGACCAAAGGCCTTATAAGGAGAGGAAATTTGGACTCAGTCAGTCAGTAGAAGCCAGAAATCAGATGAGGGCAGAAGTCAGTGGAAATGAGAACAGACACAAGAAGAATATCGCCATGACGGAGTAGAGATGCAAGCCAAGGAATGCCAAGGATTGCAGCAAGCCAGCACCAGAACACTACATACCCAGGAAGAAAGCATGACCTGTAAAGACCTTGATTTTGGATTTCTAGCCTCCAAAACCATGAGGCAAGTTCCTACTGCTTAAGCCAACCAGTGTGTGGTATTTATCACAGCATCCGTGGCAAACTAAAACACCCAGGAATACACTTAACCAAGCAGGTGAAAGACTTGTACACTGAAAACTAAAAAGACCTAAATAAATGGAAAGACATCCTGTGTTCATGATGTGGAAGACTTAATATTAAGATGGCAATACTACCCAAGTGATCTACAGGTTAAATGGAGTTGCTATCAAAATTCCAATGATGATTTTTACAGAAATGGAAAAGATGATCCTCAAATTAACATGGAATCAAAAAGGGCCCTAGCCAGCTAACTCCCCAAATCCAGAGGCAATAGCCTCTTCAAGAACATCAACTAGATGCATCCCCTTTTCCCATAATGTCAGCATCCCTTTTCAACATGAACAAATTAGGGTGGTCACTGCCTAGACATCCCTGAAGATTGGGAAGGGATTAAACTAGAGGAAGGGGCAGCAACAGACAAGACAGAATTTAACATAGGATTATCTCTATATAATTTTCTTTTTCTTAGTTGCTAGGGTATTAGAATAGCTGGAAGGAAAGAATTGAAATGGTGGAACTGTAACCCATAGCATTCTTTGAAATCTGTTCTATAGCTACTTGTTAAATTGTAATTTGAAAGTTATCACCTTTTTATATATATGTTATATCTCACTATAAGGAAATAACTGAAACTATGGTACTGTAACTCAACATTTTTTTGGAAATTTTCTATATAACTATTTGTTAAATCATACTTTGAAAATTATTACCTTTTTGCATATGTTATATTTCAAAATAAGGAAATAACTGAAACTGGAGAACTGTAGCCCGTAACATTCTTTGAAAATTTGCTCTCAAACTACTTGTTAAATTCCACTTGGAAAGTTATCACTGTTATGTATGTATGTTATATCCACAATAAAAAAATATGATTTAAAAAAAGGGGGGTTGCAGCTACCAATTTAGAAGGCCTAGCCCTTCATCTTGGGGCTTGCCCTTATGAAGCTTGTTACAGCAAAGGGGAGGCTACATCTACTTATAATTGTGCCTAAGAGTCTCCCCCAGAGAACCTCTTTTGTTGCTCAGATGTGGTCTCTTTCTCTAAGCCCACTTGGCACGTAAAATCACTGCCCTCCCCATGTGGGACATGACTCCCAGAGGTGTAAATCTCCCTGGCAACATGGATAAGTCTGGACCAAGCATCGTGGGATTGAGAAAGTCTTCTTGACCAAAAGAAGAAATGAAACAAAATAAAGTTTCAGTGGCTAAGTGATTTCAAATGGAGTTGAGAAGTCACTCTGGAGGTTATTCTTACATGCTATATAGATATCTCTTTTTAGTTTTTAGTGTATTGGAGTAGCTAGAAGGAAATACCTGAAACTGTTGACCTGCAACCCAGGAGCCTTGATTCTTGAAGACAACTGTGTAAGTATGTAGTGTACATGGTGTGATGACGTGATTGTAAAAACCTTGTGGCTCACACACGCTTTATCCAGAGTATGGACAGATGAGTAGAACAATGGGGACAAAACTTAAATGAATAATGGGGGGAAGGGGTAATGGGATGTTTGGGGTGTTCTTCTTTACTGGTATATATATATATTTTTTTAGTGTAATGAAAATGTTCAAAAATTGATTTTGGTGATGAATGCACAACTATTTGATGGTAATGTGAACAAGTGACTGATTATACACTCTGGATGACTGTAAGGTATGTGAATATATTTCAATAAAACTGAATTGAAAAAAAATAAAGGGGGAGGGGCAGATAGCCAAAACAATCTTGAGAAAGAACAAAGTTGGAGGCCTCACATTTCCTGATTCCTAAACTGACTATAAAGTTACAGCAATCAAAACAGTGTGGGACTGGCATAAAAGACAGACATATAGGCCAATGGAACAGAAATCAAAGTTTAGAAATAAACCCATACATCTACAGCCAACTGACTTTCAACAAGAGTGCCAAGACCATTCAATAGGGAAAGAATAGTCTCTGCCTTTTTCTTCATCATAATGAATATATAGTTTGAAGCTGGAAGTTTATGCAATGGGACTATTACCAAATGGCACTTTATGAATGAATTTATTTATACATTTATTCTTAAATTACAAAAGCAAAAATTGTACATATAATAGAAACCTAAACACCATATAAAGCATATAGCAAATATTTCCGTCTTAGCTGTTCCTCACCCCATCCTCAGTCCTACTTTCCCAAGGAAACCAGGCTTGAACCATTTCTATTTTTGGTTCTTCAGGAGATTTCCACCATAATTCTGATAGATGCCTGAATTCTTGATTTATCAACTGTGGAAACTCCCTGAGATGAAGGTGGGCACATTTAGTGCACTTACACCATCTCCTATCTCTCACTCCATCTCTTGACTTCCATTAGTCACTTAGTTTTTTTTTGTTTGTTTGTTTTTTTAATCACTTTTACTGTTATCACTCTGGTCACTCAGGTGGAAGACATCATTCATCTCTCACCTATCCTACTGGCCATTTCTTTTAAAACTGAATCAACTGGAAATATTCATGTTAAACTCATACTCAGGTAGCCTATGCTTTTCACGTATCTGTAATTTTACTAGCTTGGAAACTTTAAGACACCTACATATACCTCTCTAAGATCACAAATAAAGCCTAAGGGATAGACAGACTCCAGCTGCCCAGGATCCTGTGAATACCCTATGTTTGGAGAAATTCCCACCTTATGTTTCCTGCTCAGAAATCTGCATTTCCAACCTCCCTGGACAGCTAGACTGCATCCATGTGTCTAGGTTCTGTCAATCAGATGTACAAGCATGACACATTGACTTGGAAGAGTGGCCTCCAGAAGGAGGCACCATGGGGAATCAGTTCTGAGAAAGAGTGATGCAGAAACATGGAGCTTTTAGAAGAAGCTCTGGTGGTGACCCTAGCAGTAGCTAGGTTACTGGTTCACAGCATGTTCCACATGTGTAAGAAGCACTGTCACAAGAGACGTTATCTGCCAGCTAGTGCCATCACTGCTAATTAAGCCATCAGCTTCTGAATGCATAACATTAGTGAATCCCATAAACGAACGTTGGGTGCCTTACTTCTTTTGCTATAAATTACTTCCATGGTCAGAATCACCATGTTTCTGGCTGTGAATAAGGTTCAGTAAATACACATATGGTGCCCTCCTGGCCCCTTTGTCCCTGAACCACTAAGCAATCATTAGAGGAATAAAGAGGCTGAGGATCACAACAGGATGGATCATCTTGTATCTGAATATTGAAAAACTCCTCCACCACGAGTAGAAAAATGGGGACAAAAACTGAAAGAATAGGGTGGGATGGGGGGGATGATTTGGCTGTTCTTTTTTACTTTTATTTTTTATTCTGATTCTGATTCTTTCTGACGTAAGGAAAATGTTCAAAAATAGATTGGGGTGATGACTGCATAATTACATGATGGTACACCATGGATGACTGTATGGTATGTGAATATATTTCAATAAAACTGAGTTTAATTAAAAAAAAATTCTTTCAAAGGGGGTGCCTTTTGCTGGGCAACCATCCACATTCTGTTACCCCAAATTGACTTGTCATCAGTTTTCCATTCCAATTACTTCTAAATCTCTGACCCTGTGGCCAAAGCAGTAACCAGAACTGATGTACCTGACCATTTTTCCTTCCAAGCAAAGAGGATTAGAAACAACTAGATATTTGAAGGGCTTGAACTAGTTGAAAAGAGAACTCTTTAATTCTGTTGAGATCCTAAAAAGGTAAATAACAGAGGTTTTTGCCACTCTGCCTTTTGCATTCTTTGTTTTTGTTTTCTGATATGGCAAATGTAACAATAATTTTTTTTCCTCTTTGAATACTTGCTAGTTATAAGGAAGGCGCCCCTAATTTGCTCCTCATAACTTCATCCTTTCAGACATCATTTTAAGAATAATGGACATGTGGCTTTTCTTTTCCATATCACTTACCATTTTCCCCCATAGTTTTCTGAGAGAATGGCTATCATTCTTTCCACTGACCCCAGAATGGCTCGATGAATGATCACTGGTCTCTTCTTATCATCCCCATCCTTACTAAAAACAGAAAAATTACACATTTAGTATTTTTTTTAAGATTCAGTAGTAACTTTATCTTCTTTTCTTATATTTATTTCCCCAAATTAGGTAAAATAATAGATTCCTCATAAATCACCTTTAAACATATAATATGCCATTTTTTAGAAATACAAGGTTTTATTTCTTTCCAATTCTGTTATCTTTTATAAGCCAAAGGGAAACAAAATACATTATCTAGGAAAAATCAAAGTAACATTAGATCACTATCTCTATTACAAATTCACTGATTACCTTATTCTAAACTTCACATTAAATCAGTTTACTGATATTGAGAGTCAATCTTGCAAATCAGAATTTTTAAAATTAATTTTATTTTGAACTATGGTACTTTATTGAACAATTGTTAAAGACACTGAAAAAAGCAAATAAAATGAGTTCTGTCATCTAAATTTTTATTTTCTCCTAAATATTAAAGATGAATTGTTAGATGAATTGTCTTGAGAGTTATAAGGAATGAAATGTTTTAAAAATTCACAATGCTATAATGTTAAGCTGAACATCATTCTGCATAGTTAATTATTATTTATATTTTTCATCAATTGCCTACTTGTGCCCTTTGTCATTTTCTTTCCTTTTTTGGAGGAGAGGTAATTAATTTGTAATAATTCTTTATATATTAAGGAAATTAACTCCTTTTAAAATTAATTTATATATAGAAAGAGAAAAAATGCTTTTTCCAAGTTTATTTATTTACCCCTCCTTTATCTGTTTTAATATCATCTTTTCCTATCATAAGTCTTTTATCATATTTTTTAATTGCAGAATATAACATATATACATAGAAGTGATAACTTTCCAAGTGCAATTTAACAAATAGCAAATTTCAAAGAATATTATGGGTTACAGTTCCACAGTTTCACTTATTTCCTTATTGTGAAATATTACATATATACAAAAAGACAGTATCTTTCAAAATATCATTTAACAAGTAGTTACATAGGAAATTTCCAAAGCTGTGATGAGTTACAGTACCACAGTTTTCAGTTATTATCTTATTGTGAAGTATAACATACATACAAAAAGGTGATAATTTTCAATTTAATGTTAGCTATAGAACAAATTTCAAAGGATACTATGGGTTACAGTTCCACCATTTCAATTCTCTCCTTCTAGCTATTCTAATACCCTAGCAACTAAGAAAAAGAAAATTATTATATAAAGATTCAGTATTCATAATCCTTTTTTAAATTCCATCATGTCTGTTGCCACCTCTTCCTCTAGTTTAATCACTTCCCCAATCTTTAGGGATATCAGGGCAGTGACCACCCTAAGCAGTTCATGTTAAAAAGGGGTGTCAACTTTATGAGCAAAGGGGACACATCTAGTTGATGCTCTTGAAGAGGCTGTTGCCTCTCGGTTTTGGAACTTAGCTGGCATAGGAGTTTTCTAAAGGATTTAAGTTTCTAAAGGATTTAAGTGAATGAAACCTTTATAGAGTCTCAGTGTTCTTTAGGGTTTGGAGGACTACTGTTGACTTGGGCTTATCATACTGTGGCCATTTGGCATAGCTAGGTGAAGCTTGCATTATGAGTAACCTCCAGGACAGCCTCTTGACTCTATTTGAACTATCTTAGCCACTGAAACCCTGTTTTGTTGCCTTTCTTTCCCCTTTTCTGGTCAAAGAGACATTCTCAATCCCTTGACGCCAGGACCAGGCTCATTTCTGGAATCCATGCCCCATGTTGTCAGGAACACTCATTCTTCTGGGGGTCCTGTCCCATGTCAGGGGGAGGGTGATGAATTTATTTGTAGAGTTAGGCTTAGAGAGAAAAAGTCCACATTTGAGCAACAAAAGAGGTTCTCTGAAGGTAACTCCTAGGCATATTTATAGGTGGATTTAGCCTCTCCTTTACAACCAAAAGTAGCCTGAAGATCTAGGGCCTGACTTATAAAGTAGGAGGCTCGTACATTCACATAGCATCTGTTATGTCCACAATAATTCATCCATATCTCTCATTATCATCACTTAGTTGTACAATCCTCATCACTCTCCATTTTAAACAATTCTCATGACCCAAAACATCTTGTAACTCTTGTCAGCCCTTAATTATTTGTGTAGTACTAGTATGGTATTCCTATTAATTATAGTCCCTAGTATGCAATTCGTAGATTTTTCCCATATACACTTCTGTTGTCAACTTTCTGTGCTAGTGTCATACCTTAGAAGAATATCATGCAAGCCCCTATCTATATTTGTGGTGCTGATCTGTGGGAAACACGTCTTTAAACAAACCCTTTCGTTCCTATTCACCTTCAATAGAGCTCTAATACTTATAATCCCGTTAACAAACAATCATCACCCCTATCCATTATCCATACCTTTGAATACACCATCAATAACAATCCGAACATATTAGATTATCATTCCCCCTCAATATCTTCTGTCTAGCACTAGGTCCCCAATATTCTACATTATAAGACATTGATTTTACATTGTTCAGAGAGTTCATAGAAGTCATAACATGCAACATCTTTCCTTCTGTGTCGGACTTATTACACCCAGAATTATATCTCCAAGGTTCATCCGTATTGTCTTATGTTTCAGGATCCTGTTCCTTCCTACTGCTACACAGTATTCCATCATATATATTTTGATTATCCACTTGTCTGTTGAAGGGCACTTGGATTGTTTCCATCTCTTGGCAATTGTGAACCTAATGCTGCTATGTAAATTGGTGTACAAATGTCTGTTCGTGTCACTTCTTTCAAATCTTCTGGGTATACACTGAGAAGTGGGAATTGTCAGACTGTAGGGTAATTCAATACCTAGTTTTCTAAGAAACTGCCAAACTGTCTTCCACAGTGACCGTACTATTATGCATTCCCACCAGCAATGAATAAGATTTCCAATTTATCTACATCCTCTCCAACATTTATTGTTTTCCAATTCTTTAATGGCAGCCATTCTTATTCATGTGAGATGGTATCTCATTGTGGTTTTGATTGGCATTTCCCTAACAGCTAGTGAAGATGAACATTTTTTCATGTATTTTTTAGCTATTTGTATTTCCTCTTTGGAGAAATATTTTTTCATTTCTTTTGACCTTTTTATAATTGGGCGGTTTGTACTATTGTTGAGTTGTAGGATTTCTTTATATGTGCAGGATATCAATCTCTTATCAGGTATACGGTTTCCAAATATTTTCTCCCATTGAGTTGGCTGTCTCTTCACCTTTTTGACAAAGTTTTTTGAGGTGCAGAAGCTTTTGATTTTGAGCAGTTCCCATTCATCTATTTTTTCTTTTGTTGCTTGTGCTTTGGGTGTAAGGTCTAAGGAGCTACGTCCCATTACTAGGTCCTGCTGAAGTTGCTTCCCTATGTTATCTTCTAAGGGTTTTATTGTGCTGTCTCTTATATTGAGGTCTTTGATCCACTTTCAGTTAATTTTTGTATAGGGGGTGAGGTAGGGGTCCTCCTTCACTCTTTGGGTTATGGTTATCCAGTTCTCCCATTTGTTGAAGAGACCATTCTGTCCCAGTTCTTTGGATTTCGAGGACTTATCAAAAATCTGTTGACCACAGATCCATTGATCAATATGTCTATCTTGATGCCAACACAATGCTTTCTAGTAGGCTTTGAAGTCTGGAAGTGTAGGACCTCCCACTTCGCTCTGCTTTTTTAGGATATTTTTGGCAATTTGAGGCCCCTTTCCCTTCCAAATAAATTTGGTAACTAGCTTTTCCAAGTCTGCAAAGTAGATTGTTGGAATTTTCATTGGAATTGCATTGAATCTGTAGATCAGTTTGGGTAGAACTGACATTTTAATAATGTTTAGTCTTCCTATCCATGAGCACAGAATATTTTTCCATGTATTTAGGCCCTTTTTTATTTCTTTTAGTAAAATTTTATAATTTTCTGTGCAGAGGTCTTTTACATCCTTGGTTAAGTTTATTCCTAGGTACTTGATTTTTTTAGTTGCTACTGTGAATGGAATTTTTTTTAAATTGCCTTTTCGATTAGGTCATTACTAGTGTATAGGAACATTACTGACTAATGTGCATTAATCTTATATCCCATCACTCTGCTGAATTTGTTTATTAGCTCAAGTAGCTTTGTGGTCAAATTCTCATGATTTTCCAAATATAAGATCATATCATCTGCAAAGACAGTTTTACTTCTTCCTTTCCAATTTGGATGCCTTTTATATCTTTGTTTTGGAGAACTGCTCTGGCTAGAACTTCTAGCATAATGCTGAGTAACAGAGGTGACAGTGGGCATCCTTGTCTTGTTCCTGATCTTAGGGTGAAGGCTTTCAGCATCTCACCATTGGGTACTATACTGGCTGTGGGTTTTTCATATTTGACCTTTGTCATACTGAGGGAGGTTCCCTCAATTCCTGCCTTTTGGAATGGTTTTATCAAAAAGAGATGTTGAATTTTGTCTAATGCTTTTTCAGTGCCTATCAAGATGATCATTTGATTTTTCCCTGTCGATTTGTTAATGTGTTGAATTACATTAATTGATTTTCTTATGGTGAACTACCCTTGCATGCCAGAAATGAACCCCACTTGGTTGTGGTGTATCATCTGTAGGGGAGACTGTTCAAAGCATTTATGTCTAGGTTGAAGACTAAGTTTTAAAACAATTTTAAGACTATAACAGGCAGTAACCTTAGGGCCTCCTGTGTACCCCTCCCCAGTCATACCCCTCTTCCTCCATCCTAGCTTTCCCTTGTGTTTTACTAGCTGTTAAGTGAACTGAGCGGCAAGTCCATGCATGACTAGCTGTGAGTGCTGAGGCAGGGGTAACACTGTTGGGGGAAGACTCCCTGAAGAAAAGAAGCTGAGTGGACTGTGTGGATCACTGACTCACTTCAGCTTCTCTGACGTCTACAGGAGCACCTTCTGGAGAGTCAGTGTGCGTCCAGGGGAGTGGCAGACTCACCATGGTCAAGGGATCAGAAGGGCTCAGGGGGACAGGTGCAGATCAACCCATGGTAATTTGGTCAGGGAAGCTGTCTGCTTCCAAAGTCACTAGTCACCCTCCAGATTGCAGAGGAAGGGGTATGAGGTTCTTGAAGTGTTTTGACTATAGATTTAGACACGTATTTTTCAATACCTCTCCCGCTAACCTTGTTTGTTTTGTTTTGTATCAGTGATTTAGCTTTTTTTTCCTCAAAAGACTGCTTTGTTTGTTCATCTTTTTTTCTTTCATTTCTAAAAATTTTAATTAGAGAACACTGAAAACATATATAAATAGTAGAGAAAATAGTATAATGAACTCCCTCTCTCAGCTTTACCAAATGTCAGTTCACAGCTAAACTTATTTGATCCAAATGCACTCCATTCCTACCACTATCCACCTGCTGCCACTGTAAACCTCGTTTTTCAAAATGTTCCTGATATTTGTTCCAGAAGTCCACTGGTCAAGTTCCCTTTACAGGTCCTGAAACCCTTGTGACATGCACTTTACCTTTAATGATTCCCCCCTTCCCTTGGAAAAAGATGGAAAAAGCAAATTGTGACTGTTAAATTTTAATGAAGTCACCCTAAGATCTGTGCACACTTTTCTCAGAAAGAGAAATTTCACATCATCGCAATAAATGTAATATGTGACGCTTTAAAAAGTTCTGATGAGACATTTTTATCTAAAAAGTTTGTGAGCTAGCTACTAAAAAACACACAAAACAAAGAAGCAAGCAAAACAATAAAGAGAGAGATCTGTTCATGAAACCCACCTAAAATGAGTCAGAATTGGATACTGTCACAGGCAATCCTTTCTGCTCAGAGCCACTATAAACAGAACACCTTCTCCCTTTGAAGCAGGATGCCTGGCTGCAGGTGAAATCCTCTGTCTAGGTCCCACAGAAATCTTTAGGGGTAGGGACAGATTGAGTTCAGTCCTGCTTAGATATGTAAAGAAATAATTCATCCCACAAGTTGCAAACAGTATGATATATTCCTGAATTTATGTATGTTGCTTTTGTGTAAGGAATGAATAAACAAAGAATAAACTTTTCATAGGTCCCATAAAATAAATTTCCATACCATCATTTATTTTAAAGGAATTAAAATCAGGTCTAACCTTAGAAGGGCAAATTGTGATATAAACTATGCTTGCACATCTGTGCTTTCAGATGAACATGAGAATTAATACCAAGTTCCCTCAAAACAATCCCTGAGGGAGTTAGCTGGAATTACATTAAATTTATAGATAAATTTGAAGAGAAATAGTATCTTCACAATACTACGAATTCATTCTTTGTATTAGAATTCTTAGAATGTGAATACTAACACTTCACATTCTAAGAATGAGGTATGAATCTTCATTTAAACAAAACTCATTTCATGGCTTTTGATAAAATTTCATAGTGTATTGCATATAAATATTATACATTTCTTAAGTTTATTTCTAGATAGTTCATTGTGTTTTATTTCTTGTTATTTCTGATGCTTTTCCCATTGCATTTCCTAACAGGTTATTGCTAGATAAGAAAGCAAATTAATTTTTACATTTTGACAGCTACCTTACTTAATGCTCTTATAAGGCCCAATTTTTTTTTTATTTGATTCTCTTGGATTTCTAGAAATCTCAATATCTGCAAATAATGATCACTTCATGTCTGTCTTTCAGCTTTTTACTTTCAAAATAGTTCTGAGTAACAGTAGGAACAGTAAGCATGTTCATCTTCTCAACTATGTTGAGATGTTTACTGCTGTTTTCTAAAAATTTTCTTTATCATAATAGAGAAAGTTCTTTCTGTTCATTTCACAGGAATCTATGTTAATTTTTTTGCAATGCTTTTCAGTATTGTTGAATGGAATGACACTTAATGATAAACCACCCTTGCTTTCTTAGGGAAAATCCTTACCTGATCACGGGAATGACCGTGGTGCTTCTCTCTGTTTCCCACACCTAAGGCATGAACAGATCGTACTCAGAGTTCTACCTCCAAAATAGTTCCTGTGGTGGGTTGGAGCTAAGTACCCCAGAAAAACATGTTCTTAGACATGCTCCATTTCTGTCGGTGTGTACTCTTGTAAATGGAAACTGCTGAGAGGTTACTTCCGTTAAGGTGTGGCCCAGGTGAGTACTGCATCAGGATGGAGCTTCATCCTATCACTGAAGGCCTTATAGGGAAGGCAATGAGAGAAAGCCAGATGGAGCAACAGAACCCAGAAGAGAAGGGAGAAACCAGTAGAGGCTGCCATGTGTATTACCATATGAAAGAAAAGCCAAGGACCAAAGATCTCCAGCAGCCAGCCCCAGAATGCCAAAGAATTCTAGGAGAAGGGATTGCCTTGATGATGCCTTGATTTTGGACTTCCAGCCTCAAAACTATGAGCCTATAAGTTCCCATTTTTTAAGCCCACTCATTGCATGACATTTGCTTCAGCAGCCAGAAAACTGAAACACATCCCAAATACTTCTACTTCTTTCATCTCTATTACTACTGCCTTGTTCTGAACCGTTATCAGTTACCTTTTTGACAGATTACTGCTTCCACTTTTGCTCTCCCACTGTCCGTTTTCCACACAAGAGGTAGGATGATGGGCTGGTTGGCTTGGCTGATCTGTTTCACCTCTGTCTCCTCCCTGGATGTGAAGTCTTACTTTGATTTTGGTGAACTTGGACAATGTTTTTACATAGAACTAATTCTGAACAGGATATTGACTGTCCTACTAATGTTATTAACAGCTCTAGCCCTCACCCCTCCAAATTGGGGGAAATCAGTGGCACTCTTCGGAGTCCTACTAACTCCACTGTACCCATCTGGTGAAAAGCTAGTGGTAAACTCCCACAAGCTTTTCCATTTTGATGCACAGAACATTTGATCTATATTGTAGATAATCAAGTCCTCAAATTGAGACGGAAAAAGACGGCAGCAAAGAGAGGAGTGGAAGCTAGCTTGTCCCCCAAGAACAACTAATCAACAACCAGGAACAACTAGTAAATAATCTGGAATAACTGCGGGGGTACAAACGTGACTGTCCACTCATCATACACCTGCCTAAATTGGGAGGAATGTCCGAGATTGCAGCATAAAATCTGTAAGTAAAAACTACAGATCCAAATGGGAGCCCCCTCCCCCACGGCCCAAACTGCAAAGCCTCGCAGTGCTGGAGAGAAGCTCTCTCCCAGCAAGAGAATATTGCTCAGCTGAGCTCCAACTGGGGTTTTAATTAACAAACATGGACTGCTGAATACAAGCTAAGAATTCCCAACAAGCAGACTGAGGCTTTTGGTGACGAATGACCTTGGAGAGTTGGAGGGTGGCCGCAGACTGGCCCTGAAGGGGACTTTCTGTCCTTTTTACATCTCATTGGAGAAAGCCTAGGCCATTTTCAGTTCCCAGTGCTCTAATCCAGACAAGGGTGGAGATAACACAGGCAGAGAGACTATTCAAATGCTAATGACCTTTCCCTAGGGGGTTATCTTCCCTAAGAGGAAAGAGGTGGGGCCCAGCTCTACTACCCACCTTCCATTCAGAACCAGACCCCAGAGCCTGGGGGAAAACAGCCACAGGCCATACCTCCTTATACCAGTCTGGAGCTACAGGCTGACAGGCACCACCTGCTGGGCAGAAAAGAACAGTGACCTAAGGCATCACAGGGTGTACCAATTTTCAAAGACACATCCTCAGGGAAACTGGATACTATTCCTTCCTTCCAAGACCTGAGCCTGTTCTGGTCTCGGAAAACCTGATTGGGGTAACCAAGGAAATCAGATGCCTAGAAAACAGAAAACTACAACTTACACTAAGAAAAATGAAGTTATGGCCCAGTCAAAGGAACAAACTTACACATCGACTGAGATATTGGAGTTTAAACAACTAATACTAAATCAATTCAAAAAGTTTAGGGAAGATATGGCAAAAGAGATGAAGCGTACAATGAAAATACTGGGCATACTTAAGGAAGAAATCAAAAGTTCAAAAAAACAACTGGCATAATCTATGGAAATGAAAGGCACAACACAAGAGAAGAAAGTCACAATGGAAACATACAACAGCAGATCTCAAGAGGCAGAAGAAAACACTCAGGAACTGGAGAACAAGGCAACTGAATGCCTACACAAAAAAGGAGATAGAGAAAAGAATGGAAAAATATGAGCAATGTCTCCGGGAACTTCAGGACAAAATGAAATGCAGGAATGTATGTGTCATTGGTATCCCAGAAGGAGAAGAGAAGGGAAAAGGTGCAGAAGCAATAATAGAGGAAATAATCAAAGAAAATTTCTCATCTCTTAAGAAAGACATAAAATTACAGATTCAAGAACTGCAGCGTACCCCAAACAGAATAGATCTGAACAGGCCTACGTCAAGACACTTAAGAATCAGATTATGAAACGTCAAAGATAAAGAGAGAATCATGAAAGCAGCAAGAGAAAAGCGATCCATCACACACAAAGGGAGCTTGGTAAGACTATGTGTGGATTTCTCAATAGAAACCATGGAGGCAGGAAGGAAGTGGGGTGATATATTTAAGACACTGAAAGAAAAACCACCAACCAAGAATCCTATATCTGGCAAAACTGTCCTTCAAATATGAGGGAGAACTTAAAATATTCTCTGACAAACAGACAATGACAGAGTTTGTGAACAAGATACCTGTTCTACAGGAAACACTAAAGGAAGCACTGCAGACAGAAAGGAAAAGACAGGAGTGAGAGGTTTGGAAAACAATTTTGGGAGATAGTAGCACAGCAATGTTAGTACATTGAACAAAGATGACTGTGAGCATGGTTGAAAGAGGAAAGTTAGGAGCATGTGGGACACCAGAATGAAAGATGAAAGATAAAGACTGGGACTGTATAACTCAGTGAAACTCAGGGTGCTCAATGGTTGTAATAAAAGGTACAAATATGTTTTTACATGAGGTAGAACAAATGAATGTCAACATTGAAAAGTGTTAAAAATAGGGTGGGATTGGGGGGAAAATACAATCAATGCAAACTATAGACTATAATTAACAGAAACACCATATTATACTTCCTTTAATATAACAAAGGCAATATACCAAAGCTAAATGCACATGTGGGGGGACATAGGGGAAGGATATGGGACTCCTGGCATTGGTGATGTTGTCTGATTCTTTTTTCTACTTTAGTTTAATACTATCTTTCCTTTTGTTGCTTTCTAGCTGTCATGTTTTATTTTTTTCTCTTTCTTTTTTCTTTTTCTTTTATCCCTCTGCCTTCTTTGACTCTTCCGCCCTTCCTGGTGGAAGAAATGGAGATGTCCCTATATAGATAGTGGCTATCATGCTGAACACACAAATACATGACTATACAGGGAACTAATGATTGTTTATTTAGGACGGAATATATGGTGTGTGAACAAAACCACCTTAAAAAAAATGGGTTGATGAAGAAACCTTGAGGGCACTATATTGAGTAGCACATTGTGAGAATAACTAACAGTGCTGAAAGATGTGTGAAGGTAGTGGAAAGGGTAAGCTCAGTCATGTACGTCTCCAGAAGGAAAGTTGGAGGTTACAAGATGGGAATGTATAAAACAGTGACTCTTGTGGTGGATCATGTTTGTATTTAACTGTACAAATATTAGAAATCTCTCTCATGAACTAGAACAAATGTATGACACTATAACTAGAAGTTAGTAAGAGAGGGGCATATAGAAAAAAAAATACATACCTATTGTAAACTATATACTACAATGAGTAGTATCTTAACATTCTTTCATCAACAGTAACAAATGTACTATACCAATACTATGAGTCAATAATGGAGAGGTGGGTGGTTAGGGGTATGGGAGGATTTGAATTTCCTTTTTTGTGTGTGTCTTTATTTCTTTTCTAGAGTAATGAAAATGTTCTAAAAATTGTAAAAAAAAAAAAAGTTAATTGTGGTGACAGATGCACAGCACTATGATAGTACCATGGGCGACTGACTGTACAGTTTGGATCTTTGGACAATTGTATGGTATGTGAACAATCTCAATTAAAAAAAGGAAAAAACAAATAAAAAATTTTTAAAAGAGTCTTCAAATTGTTCTGAATCAGATGGGTTATTTCAGCATAAAGTCCTTCCACTCTTCCATTCATTTTATTCATCATAGTAGCATATTAGAGAAAGAGTTTTGCAAAAATGAACTCAGGACATCGTCTTTCCAGAAAGATTAAGGTTTTTTTTTATGAAATATTTGTATTTTCTCCTTTATTCTCCTGAGCATTTTTATTATTTTAATGACTTGAGATAAATATCTAGATGTCCTTCAGCTTTTTTAACCTCTCTCAAGGACCTACCTCTTAGCTTTATAATTAGTAGTTAAAACACAATGTAAAGAATTCAAATTAAATAAGATTATATTTTTATTACTTAGATACAAATTGAGACCAATCCATAAAACCATAAACTCTAGGAAAATTGCAGGTACTGATTTATTGTTAAGACTCTTATTAGGAAAACATTTTATTTTCTAAATTATTGGATCTAGACGATGCCAATAATTTTTCCTTTTTTGTCTTTACTACAATTTTGAGTGAAAGAGAACTCAACACATTATGGGAAATTGATATTTACTATCTCTGAAATTGGATATGGTAAGAAGATATTGTGATTTTTGTCCAATTCTGTTCTGATTTGCTAATGCTGCCATTATGCAAAACACCAGAAATGGATTGGCTTTTATGAAGGGGGTTAATTTGGTTACAAAGTTACACTCTTAAGGCAATAAAAATGTCCAAGCTAAGATGTCAACAATAGGGTACTGTCCTAGTTTGCTAATGCTGCAGAATGCAAAACACCGGAGATGGATAGGCTTTTATAAAACGGGGGTTTATTTTGCTACACAGTTACAGTCTTAAGGCCACAAAGCGTCCAAGGTAACACACCAGCAATCGGGTACCTTCACCGGAGGACGGCCAATGGTGTCTGGAAAACCTCTGCTAGCTAGGAAGGCAGCCGGCATCTGCTCCAGAGCTCCGGCCTCAAAACGGCTTTCTCCCAGGACGTTCCTCTCTAGCAAGCTTGCTCCTCTTCAAAACATCACTCCCAGCTGCACTCACTGAGTTTTCTCTCTCTCAGTCAGTTCATTTATAAGGCTCCACTGATCAAGGCCCACCCTGAATGGGCGGGGCCACACCTCCATGGGAACATCTCATCAAAATTATTACCCACAGCTGAGTGGGGCACATTCCAAGCAAATCTAACCATCACCAAAAACGTCTGTCCAACAAGACCACAAAGATAATGGCATTTGGGGGACACAATACATTCAAACCGGCACAGGTACCTTCACAGAAGAATGGCCAATGGTGACTGGAACACCTCGGTTGTCTGGAAAGCTATGTGACTGGCATCTTCTTCCTCTGCTCCCAGGTTGTGTTTCAAAATGGCTTTCTCCCAGGACGTCTCTCTCTAGGCACTGGGGGTATTCTCTTAGTTTCTCCCAGGCAAACTCTGGAGTAGCAAAAGTCTACTTTCAAAATGTCTCTCTTGGCTGCAGCAGTGAGCTCCTTCTGACTGAGCTTTTATAGGACTCCAGTTACCTAACCAAGACCCACGCTGAATGGGTGGGGCCACACCTCCATGGAAATAATCTAATCAAAGGTATTACCCACAGTTGGGTGGGTCACATCATGGAAACAAACTAATCCAAGGATTACAACCTAATCAACACTAATACATCTGCCCCTACAAGACTGCATCAAAGAACATGTGATTTTGGGGGACATTATATATCCAAACCAGTACAAATTCCAAACGGGGGAAGGGTCTTTCAATAGTAGTTGGTTCCAGGAAAAATAGAGTAAACACACTCCAACCTCTCTTACTAAAGGCCAGTATATATCCTGAGGAGAATGCATGGAGCAGCTATGAAAGAACTCTCAAAAACAAAGGCTGTGGTGGTTTGGAGTTATGGAGGTTTGGAACTCAGTTCTGAGTACCCCAGAAAAACACGTTCCTAATCTTAACCCACTCCTGTGGATATGAACCCATTGTAAAGAGCACCCTTTGATGAGGCTACTTCAATTAAGGACTGGCCCAGCTGAATCAGGATAGGTCCTAATCCTATTATTGAAGGTCTTTATAGGGAAGGTCACAGAGAGAGAAAAAACCACACAGGGAGCATCCAGAAGCCAGAAGTCAACAAAACTGAGAAGCCAGGAGAGGCCACCATGTGTACTGTCATGTAACAGAAAAGCCAAGGCTCAACAATCAGCAGCAGTCAGCCCCAGAATACCACAATCTTCAGGGAGAAGGCACTGCTTTAATGATGCTTTGATTTTGGACTTCTCCTAGCCTCAAAACCATGAGCCAATAAATTCCCATTTGTTCTGATTTGCTAAAGCAGCTGGAATGCAAAACACCAGAAATGGACTGGCTTCCACAATGGGGGGTTTATTAGTTCACAAGTTTACAGTTCTAAAGGCACAAAAGTTACCAAATGCATCAACAAAAGGATACCTTCACTAAGGAAAGGCCGATGGCATCCAGAACACCTCTGTCAGCTGGGAAGGCTTGTGGCTGGCATCTACTGGCCTTTTGTTCCTGGGTTGCACTGCTTTCAGCTTCTGATTCCAGTGGCTTTCTCTTTAAGCATCCGTAGGTTCTCACTTAGTTTCTCCAGGCAACTCTGGGCTTCATCTCCTAGCTTAGCATCTCCAAACATCTCTGGGCATTTTCTCTCTAAGTGTCTGGGGGTCCTCTCTCAGCTTCTCCAGGAAAATCTTTGGATTTCATCTCTTAGCTCCTCTCCGCGTTCTGGTTTCAATGGCTGTCTCCGAAATGTCTCTTTATGTTTTCTCTCTAAGCATCTCTGAGCTCTCTTCAGAATGTCTGTGACTTTTATACTCTCATAGAGGACACCAGTAAACTAATTAAGACCCAACTTGAATGGGTGGGGGTTACATCTCCATGGAAATAACCTAATCAAAAGATCGCACCCACAATTGGGTGGGTCACATCTGCATGGAAACAACCCAATCAAAGATCTCACCCACAATTCCACACCCACAAGATTAGACCAAAAGAACATGGCCTTTGTTAGGGTACACAATAGATTCAAACCAGCACACTGTAGTTTAAGCCAACCCTTTGCAAGGTATTTGCTTTGGCAGCCAGGAAACTAAAAACAGGCAGACTGTAGAAGGAGACCAGAATTCCAAGTACCACCAAATCAACAGTGAGCCTCCCATAATTTTCTCCTCCATTATTGCATGAATTGGACCCAAAGGCAGCCCCAAACCAAGAGGTACACACCAAATGCAGAAGGAAGAACTTTAAGAGAAACCCTCACTTTCTGGTCAAGGAGCCTAAAGATAAATGCTAAGTTTCAGAAAGAGTGGAGGAAATTTCTGGTTTCTTGGTTTTTTTCTTCCTCTCTGTTTTCTGTTCTCTTCTCCTCAACCTCTAGGCATTCCACTATTGGCACAGAGACAGCAAAGACTAAAGAAGCCCCTGAGACTCTGAGGGAAAGGACTCTTTCTGTTGACCACAGGAACCGTGGTCCCAAGAGCATGGGGTGAATTCTTGTCACTTTTTCTCTCTGATCTCCTGATGTTTGGTCTCTGACACAGAAGTAGTCAGAGAAAACATGCAGAGTGGAGGACTAAAGCCCCAGCTTTCTGGTTGAAGAGCCACAAAAAGGGACCCCAAGGAACAAAAAAGTATCACAGAAATCACAGCGAAGAGCTACCATATAAGTAGTGCAGGAACTCCTGGCCTTACCTCTGAACTGAACATACTTGATGTATCTGACCCTGCACAGCACACAAAAGGCTTTGAGACCTGAACTATGGGACTATCACCAAAAAGGTTTTAAAAACAGAACTAACATTGCAACCAAGGTCCTCAGAAGAACAGTTGGAAATTGTGGCCTGAATCTAACCAGGGAGATTGGATTTCCTTTGTATTTAAACAAGACCCAGCATCTCATAACAAAATATTAAAAATTCCCCAGAACTGAATCATGAGGAAATCTCCACTAGTGAGGGAAAACACAAACAACAGATTCCAATGCTGAGATGACATATGATGGGATTTGTGCCGGTTTGAATGTATTACGTCCCCCAGAAAAAGCCATATTCTTTGATGCAATCTTGTGGGGCAGACATATTAGTGGGGATTAAGTTGGAATGTTTGGATTAGGTTGTTTGCATGGAAATGTGCCCCACCCAACTGTGGGTGATGACTCTAATTGGATAATTTCCATGGAGGTGTTACCCCACCCATTCAGGGTGGGTCTAAATTAAATCACTAGAGCCATATAAATGAGCTGACAAACAGAAGGAACTCAGTGCAGCTGAGAGTGACATTTTGAAGAGGAGCTACAGCAAGAGGGACACATTGAAGAAAGCACAGGAACTGCAGATGAGAGACAGTTTGAAGACAGCTGTCGAAAGCAGACTCTTGCTCCAGAGAAGCTAAGAAAGGACAAACACCCCAAGAGGAACTAAGAGTGAGATTTTTGAGGAACTGCAGCCTAGACAGAACATTCTGGGAGAAAGCAATTTTGAAACCAGAACTTGGAGCAGATGCCAGGCACATGCCTTCCCAGCTAACAGAGGTTTTCCGGACGCCATCAGCCATCCTCCAGAGAAGGTATCCGATTGCTGATGAGTTACCTTGGACACTTTACGACTTTAAGTCTGTAAATTTGTAACCAAATAAACTTCCTTTATAAAAGCCAATACATTTCTGGTGTTTTGCATTCCGGCAGCATTAGCAAACTAAAACAGGATTATAAAAGCCTATAAAACAACTATTATAAGTGTGATCCAAGAAGTAAAGGTGAACTCACTTGATACAACTGGAAAGATAAAAAGTCTCAGCAAAGAAACAGGAAATATGAAGAATGGAAATTCTAGAACTGAAAGATACAGTAACAAACAAAAAAATTCACTGGATGGACTCAATAGTCATAGTAGATAGAGGGAGGCAAGGCAAGATGGCGGAGTGGTGAGGTGTAGGTTTTAGTTACTCCTCCAGGGCAGTAGGTAGAAAGCCAGGAAGTGCGTGGACCGGACACTGCAGAGCAATTTGACTTTGGGCACTCTTCAACAACACTCACAAACGCATGGAACAGCTGAGATAAGTGAAATCTGTAAGTTCTCCTGGCCAGGGGACCCGTGCCCCTCCTTGCCAGGCACAGTCCCGTGGGAGGAAGGGCCGTCTGTGCTGGGAACGAGGAGGAAGAACTGCAGTTGTGGCTCTGATTGAAAACTCAGGCTGCTGCTTGAAACTCCAAACACAGACAGACACCAGAGAATCCGGGAGCAGTCAACCCAACAGGGAGGAGACAGGGCTAGCAACAACAGCAAAAAAAAATCGAAGAAAAAGAGACTTTTGGAGTTCTGGTGAACATAAAATGGAGAACAGCAAGACACAGGCAGAGTCAGGCTCATATGCAAATCCAGAGGGCGAGGACCCTGGTCTGAAGAGCCAGTTTCTCTGCTTTCTTGATTGTTCCTTAACGGCCCTAATCTCCTTGTGTCTTAGCATTTCAATAGGACATTAGATCTGCAAGGAGGGCCCTTGTTCTTCTTCTTCTTTTTTTAAATCTTTTTCTGTTTTTCTAAAACAATTACTCTAAGAAGCCCATTACAGAAAGCCTCAAAGACTTGCAATTTGGTCCCAGGCAAGAGCAGAGATAAGATAGCTCTGAGAGACAAAGGAATAAGTCTAGTGGCTGAGAAAATTCGCTAAATGCCACAACTTACCAAGAAAAGGGGGGCATCCCTTTACAGCCATCTTTCAGGAGGGGTAGGAATGCTCCTGCCTGGCGTCAGCGCCACAGCCAAGAGCTGCCCCAAACAACCCAGTGTGATGGGAAGTGTTTCCAACAACCCACACACACACCACAATATCGGGCATGGACAATAGCCTTCGCACACCTGCAGGTAATTGTCCTGGAGCCTGGAAGGCGGAGCTGTGCGAGAAGGGGGAAATTAACACACCCCATTCAGCCATCCTTTCAGCAAACTGGGAACGCCCCTACATAGCCCTGCAGCCCAGAACTTTCCTGGGGGGACAGTGCTCACCTGTGACGTAGCACAGTCTTCCCCCAGCAGAGGACCTAGGAGGGCATAGCTTGGAAGAGGGACTGAGTCACAAGTCCCAGGGACCATATGCCAATACCAAGGACTTGTCGGTCAACAGCAGGGACAAACTGTGGCAAGACTGAACTGAAGGATTAGACTATCGCAAGAGGTTTAAATCTCCAGGAACACCTGGGAGATTTGATTATTAAAGCCATCCTCCACCCCTAACTGCTCAGACACATGCCCCACATTCAGGGCGGGAAGCACCAACTACACACGCAAACTTGGTGCACCAATTCGACTCCACAAGACTCACATCCCTACTCACCACAAAGACAAAGTTGGGGAGAAATGGCTCAAGGGGAATAGGTGGATCGCGGATGCCACCTGCTGGTTAGTTAGAGAAAGTGTGCTTGACAAAGCTGTATATCTGACAAACTGGAGACAAATGTTTGAATCAGCCTACATATCCTAAAAGAACCCTATCGAGTTAAGCAAATGCCAAGAGGCCAAAGACAACAGAAAATTTTAAAGCATATTAAAAAACAAGATGATATGGATAACTTAAACCCAAACACCCAAATCAAAAGATCAGAGGAGACACAGTACTTGGAGCAATTAATCAAAGAACTAAAGACAAACAATGAGAGCATGGCACACGATATAAAGGACATGAAGAAGACCCAGAAGAGCATAAAAGAAACTGCAGGAGTAAATACAAAAATAGACAATCTTATGGAAATAAAAGAAACTGCTAACCAAATTAAAAAGATTCTGGATATTCATAGTACAAGACTAAAGGAAGATGAACAGCAAATCAGTGACCTCGAGGATGACAGAATGGAAAATGAAAGAACAAAAGAAAGAAGGCAGGAAAAAAAAATTAAAATGGACCTCAGGGATATGATAGATAATATAAAACACCCCAATACAAGACTCATTGGTGTTCCAGAAGGGGAAGAGATGGGTAAAGGTCTAGGAAAAGTATTCAAAGGAATTGTTGGGGAAAACTTCCCAAATCTTCTAAACAACATAAATACACAAAGCATAAATGCCCAGCAAACTCCAAATAGAATAAATCCAAATAAACCCACTCCGAGACATATTTTGATCAGATTGTCAAATACTGAAGAGAAGGAGCAAGTTCTGAAAGCAGCAAGAGAGAAGCAATGCACCAGTTACAAAGAAAACAGCATAAGCCTAAGTAGTGACTACTCAGCGGCCACCATGGAGGCGAGAAGGCAGTGGCATGATACAGTTAAAATTCTGAGAGAGAAATATTGTCAACCAAGAATTCTTTATCCAGCAAAGCTCTCCTTCAAATTTCAGGGAGAGCTTAAATTTTTTACAGATGAACAAATGCTGGGAGAATTTGCTAACAGGAGACCTGTCCTACTTGAGATACTAAAGGGAGCCCTACCAACAGAGAAACAAAGAAAGGAGAGAGAGATATGGAGCAAGGTTCGGTACTAAAGAGATTCACTATGGGTACATTAAAGGACATAAAGGGAGAGAGGGAAAAATAAACATCTGACAAACATAAACCAAAGGATAGGATGGCTGACACAGGAAATGCCTTCACAGTAATAACACTTTAAGTAAATGGATTAAACTCCCCAATTAAAAGATATAGATTGGCAGAATGGATGAAAAAAATTAACCATCAATATGTTGCATACAAGAGACTCATCTTAGACACAAGGACACAAATAAATTGAAAGTGAAACGATGGAAAAAAATATTTCATGCAAGCTACAGCCAAAAGAAAGCAGGAGTAGAAAAATTAATCTCAGACAAAATAGACTTTAAATGCAAGGATGATAGGAGAGACAAAGAAGGCCACTACATACTAATAAAAGGGGCAATTCAACAACAAGAAATAACAATCACAAATGTTTATGCACCCAATCAAGGTGACACAAAATACATGAGACAAACACTGGCAAAACTAAAGGAAGCAACTGATGTTTCCACAATAATTGTGGGAGAGTACAGCACATCACTTGCTCCTATAGATAGATAAACCAGACAGAAGACCAAAAAGGAAAATGAAAACCTAAACAATCTGATAAATGAATTGGATTTGACAGACATATATAGAACATTACATCCCAAATCACCAGGATACTCATTCTTCTCAAATGCTCACAGAACTTTCTCCAGAATAGATCATATGCTGGGACATAAAACAAGCCTCAATAAATTTTAAAAAATTGAAATTATTCAAAGCACATTCTCTGACCACAATGGAATACAATTAGAAGTCAATAACCATCAGAGACTTAGAAAATTCACAAATACCTAAAGGTTAAACAACACTCTCCTAAACCATCAGTGGGTCAAAGAAGAAATTGCAAGAGAAATTGCTAAATATATAGAGACAAATGAAAATGAGAACACAACATACCAAAACCTATGGGATGCAGCAAAAGTGGCACTGAGGGAAAAATTTATAGCACTAAACGCATACATTAAAAAGGAAGAAAGAGCTAAAATCAAAGAACTAACGGATCAACTGAAGAAGCTAGAAAATGAACAACAAAGCAATCCTAAACCAAGTAGAAGAAAAGAAATAACAAGGATTAAAGCAGAAATAAATGACATAGAGGACAAAAAAACGATAAAGAATAAATAACACCAAAAGTTGGTTCTTTGAGAAGATCAACAAGATTGACAAGCCCCTAGTTAGACTAACAAAATCAAAAAGAGAGAAGACCCATAAAAACAAAATAATGAATGAGAAAGGTGACTGTTCTAGTTTGCTAATGCTGCCGGAATGCAAAACACCAGAGATGGGTTGGCTTTTATAAAAGGGGGTTTATTTGGTTACACAGTTACAGTCTTAAGGCCATAAAGTGTCCAAGGTAACACATCAGCAATTGGGTACCTTCACTGGAGGATGGCCAATGGTGTCTGGAAAACCTCTGTTAGCTGTGAAAGAACGTGGCTGGTGTCTGCTCGAGAGTTCTAGTTTCAAAATGGCTTTCTCCCAGGACGTTCCTCTCTAGGCTGCAGTTCTCAAAACTGTCACTCTTAGTTGCAGTTGGGATATCTGTCCTCTCTTAGCTTCTCCAGAGCAAGAGTCTGCTTTCAAAGGCCGTCTCCAAAATGTCTCTGTAAGCTGAAGCTCCTCTCTCAGTTCCAGTGCTTTCTTCAAAGTGTCCCTCTTGGCTGTAGCTCCTCTTCGAAATGTCACTCTCAGCTGCACTGAGTTCCTTCTGTTTGTCAGCTCATTTATATGGCTCCACTGATCAATGCCCACCCTGCATGGATGGGGCCACACCTCCATGGAAATTATCCAATTAGAGTCATCACCCACAGTTGGGTGGGGTACATCTCCATGGAAACATTCAAAGGATCACAATCTAATCAAAACTGATACATCTGCCCACACAAGATTACATCAAAGACAACAGTGTTTGGGGGGCATAACACATTCAAACCAGCACAGTGACACTACTACGAAACCCAAAGAAATTTAAAAAATGTTAAGAGGATACTATCAACAACTGTATGCCAACAAACTGGATTATGTAAAGCAAATGGAGAATTTCCTGTAAACATATGAACTATTTAGGCTGGAGAAGAAACAGAAGACCTCAACCAACCAATCATAAGCAAAGAGATCCAACTGGTCATCAAAAAGCTTCCCACACATAAATGCTCAGGCACAGATGGCTTCACAGGGGAATTCTACCAAACTTTCCAAAAAGAACTGACACCAATCTTACGTAAACTCTTTCAAAACATCAAAGAAAATGGAACACTACCTAACACATTTTATGAAGCAAACATCAATCTAATACCAAAACCAGGCAAAGATGCTACAAAAAAGGAAAACTACAGGCCTATCTCTGCAATGAATATAGATGCAAAAATTCTCAACAAAATACTTGCAAATTGAATCGAAAGACACATCAAAAAAACCATGCACCATGAACAAGTGGGGTTCATTCCAGGTATGCAAGGATGGTTCAACATAAGAAAATCAATCAACATATAACAGCAAATTAACAAATCAAAAGAGAAAAATCAAATGATCATCTCAATAGATGCTGAAAAAGCATCTGACAAAATCCAACATCCATTTTTGATAAAAATACTTCAAAAGGTAGGAACTGAAGGAAAGTTCCTCAATACGATAAAGAGAATATATGAAAAACCCACAGCCAGCATAGTACTCAATGGTGAGAGACTGAAAGACTTCCCTCTAAGATCAGGAACAAGACAAGGATGCCCGCTGTCACCGGTATTATTCAACATTGTGCTAGAAGTGCGAGCTAGGGTAATCCGGCAAGACAAATAAATAAAAGGCATCCAAATTGGAAAGGAAGAATAAAACTGTCATCATATGCAGATGATATGATCTTGTATCTGGGAAACCCTGAGAAATCAACGATACAGCTACTAGAGCTAATAAACAAATTTAGCAAAGTAGCAGGATACAAGATTAATGCACATAAGTCAGTAATGTTTCTATATGTTAGAAATGAAAAAAGTGAAGAGACACTGAAGAAAAAGATAACATTTTCAAAAGCAACTAAAAAAATCAAGTACCTAGGAATAAATTTAACCAAAGATGTAAAAGACCTATACAAAGAAAATATATAACTCTACTAAAAGAAATAAAAGGGGACCTTAAAAGATGGAAAAATAGTCCATGTTCATGGATAGGAAAGCTAAGTGTCATTAAGATGCCAATTCTACCTTAACTCATCTACAGATTCAATGCAATTCCAATCAAAATTCTAACAACCTACTTTGCAGACTTGGAAAAGCTAGTTATAAAGTTTATTTGGAAAGGGAGATGCCTCAAATTGCTAAAAACACTCTAAAAAAGAAAAATGAAGTGGGAGGACTTACACTCCATGACTCTGAACCTTATTATAAAGCCATAGTAGTCAAAATAGCATGGTACTGGCACAAAGATAGACATATTGATGAATGGAATTGAATTGAAAATTTGGAGATACAGCCTCAGATCTACGGCCAACTGATCTTTGTTAAGGCCCCCAAAACCACTGAACTGGGACATAACAGTCTTTTCAACAAATGGGGCTGGGAGAGTTGGATATCCATATTCAAAAGAATGAAAGAGCATCCCCGACCTCACACCATACACAAAAATTAACTCAAAGTGGATCAAAGATCTCAATATAAAAGACAGTACCATAAAACTCCTAAAGATAATGTAGGGAAACATCTTCAAGACCTTCCATTAGACGGCCACTTCCTAGACCTTACACCCAAAGCACAAGCAACAAAAGAAAAATGAGACAAATGGGATCTCCTCAAGCTTAGAAGTTTCTGTACCTCAAAAGAATTTGTCAAAAAGGTGAAGAGGCAGCCAACTCAATGGGAAAAAAATTTTGGAAACCATGTATCTAATAAAAGACTGATATCTTGCATATATAAAGAAATCCTACAACTCAATGACAATAGTACAGACAGCCCAATTATGAAATGGGCAAAAGATATGAAAAGACAGTTCTCTGAAGAGGAAATACAAATGGCCAAGAAACACAAGAAAAAATGTTCAGCTTCACTACCTATTAGAGATGCAAATTAAGACCACAATGAGATACCATCTCACACCAAATAGAATGGCTGCCATTAAACAAACAGGAAATTACAAATGCTGGAGGGGATGTGGAGAAATTGCAACTCTTATTCATTGTTCATGGGACTGTATAATGGTTTAGCCACTCTGGAATTCAGTCTGGCAGTTCTTTAGAAAACTAGATATAGAGATACCCTTCGATCCAGCGATTGCACTTCTCGGTATATACCCGGAAGATCGGAAAGCAGTGACACGAACAGATATCTGCACGCCAATGTTCATAGCAGCATTATTCACAATTGCCAAGAGATGGAAACAACCTAAATGTCCTTCAACAGATGAGTGGATAAATAAAATGTGGTATATACACATGATGGAATACTACACGGCAGTAAGAAGGAACAATGTTGTGAAACACATGACAACATGGATGAACCTTGAAGACATAATGCTGAGTGAAATAAGCCAGGCACAAAAAGAGAAATATTATATGTTACCACTAATGTGAACATTGAAAAATGTAGAACAAACGGTTATAATGTAGAATGTAGGGGAACTAGAGATAGAGAGCAATTAATGAAGGGGGAATGAGAACCCAATAAGAACAGATAAGCTATCGTGGGTAACTTGAACATTCTGGGAATGCCCAGAAATAATTATGGTTTGTTATTTTCTGGTGGGTACAGTAGGAACAAGTTCACAGAAATGTTGCTATATTAGGTTATTTTCTTGGGGTAGAGTAGGAACATGTTGGAACTAAAGTAGTTATTTTAGGTTAGTTGCCTTTTTCTTACTCGCTAGTTATGTTATGGTTTGTTTGAAATGTTTTTTTATTGTACGTTTTTTTAATTTTTTTATATAGTTAATTTCTAAAAAAAGAGTTAATTAAAAAAAAAAAAAACAATGAAAAAAAATATGCAGCGCCCCCTTGAGGAGCTGGTGGAGAATTCAGGGGTGTTGGGCTTCCCCACCTCGATGGTTGCGGATGTGCTCACAGACATAGGGGATTGGTGGTTTGATGGGCTGAGCCCTCTACCATAGGACTTGCCCTTGGCAAAACTGTTGCTATAAAGGAGAGGCTAGGTCTGCCTGTAATTGTACTTAAGGGCCTCCTCCCAAATGCCTCTTTGTTGCTCAGATGTGGCCCTCTTTCTCTAGCTAAGCCAACTTGGCAGGTGAAATCACTGCCCTCCCCGCTACGTGGGATCTGACACCAAGGGGAGTGAATCTCCCTGGCAATGTGAAATATGACTCCTGGGGAGGAATCTAGACCCAGCATCATGGGATGGAGAACATCTTCTTGACCAAAAGGGGGATGTGAAAGGAAATGAAATAAGCTTCAGTGGCAGAGAGATTCCAAAAGGAGCCGAGAGGTCACTCTGGTGGGCACTCTTAAGCACAATATAGACAACCCTTTTTAGGCTCTAATGAATTGGAATAGCTAGCAGTAAATACATGAAACTATCCAACTACATCCCCAAACCCATGAATCTTGAAGACGAGTGTATAAAAAACGTAGCTTATGAGGGGTGACAATGTGATTGGGAAAACCACGTGGACCACACTCCCCTTTGTCCAGTGCATGGATGAATGAGTAGAAAAATGGGGACCAAAAAAAAAAAAAGGCACCCAGTGTTCTTTTTCCCTTTAATTGTTCTTTTTCACTTTAATTTTTATTCTTATTATTTTTGTGTGTGTGGTAATTACAATGTTCAAAAATTAATTTTGGTGATGAACACACAACTATATAATGGTACTGTGAACAACTGAATGTATGCTTTGTATGACTGCATAGTATGTGAATATATCTCAATAAAAATGAATTCAAAAAATAAAAGTAGATAGAGAAGATTCAGTGAAATTGAAGGTAGATGAACAGAAATTATCCACTCTGGAGCATATATAGAAGAAAGAGTGAGAAAAAAACCATAAACTGTACCTTAGAAAACTGCAGAACAATACCAAAAGGCTAATATGCATGCCATCTGAGTCCCAAAAGAAGAGGAAAAAAAGTGTAGTACAGATAAAATATGGAAAAATAATGGCTGAAAACTAATTTTAGCAAAAGTCATAAACATACAGATTCAAGATGTACAACAAACCCCAAACAAGATAAACACAAATCCATGCTCACAGACATTATAATCCAACTGCTGAAAACTAAGACAAAGAAAAAAAATCTGAACACAAGAGAAAAACAACCCATGACATATAAGGGAAAAATTATCTGAATTACTGCAGATTTATTATCAGAAACCATGGAGGCCAGAAGTAAGTGTTAGAATATTCTTTAAATGCTGAAAGTAAATAACCACCTACCCAGAGGAATGAAGGTGAAATGAAGACATTCTCAGATGAAGGAAAACAAAGAGAATTCATTACCAGCACATCCACTTAAAAGAACTGTTAGCTCTGACCCAATCAAGATGATGGAGTAAGACATTTCAGAGCTCCATCCTCCCACAGAAACTTTGAACAACCAGAAAGAACTGGTAGAAACGTATTTCTAAAATTTCCCATAAACAGTAAAGGACTACAGTAACAGCGCAAGCACTGAATCAAGAAAAGGCCATGCAAAAGCTGTGGGATCCTGTGGCACCCTGGCTGGCTTGGCACAGAGTCAGTCTGTGATCCCAGTGCAAATTCCTGGACCTGATTCCAGAGGGAGCAGAGTAACCCTTGTGTACATACCAGGAGCATGTATGACTGCCCTGATCTGTTTGGTGGTGGCCTGAGGGACTCTCTGTCTAAGAACTTGCCCTGCACGTAGGAGGTGGCTCAGAGAGCTCTCCTACAGTATGCTGGGAGAGCAGACAGGTGCTGCCTATGGCAGGAGAATGCTTGCTGTAGGATGTACCGTACAGTGCGCAGGACTGTGAGGAAACTGTTTCCTAATAGGAGACAGTCATATTCGTGTAAACAGTGGAATTTCTAGAACCACACACACCCAAGACACGCACAGATGCACGCACAGAAAGGATCAGGAAGGCCCTTATGCTTTGTCCTGGAGCTACTCTCTAAACTCTTTGTATGGATAAGTTCTAAAGGAGAGCAAGTGCACAGGTCAATCTGCAAAGACTGGGAGAAGTGTTTTCTTTTGTTGTTGTTGTTAGCTCCTAGCATTCAAGGAAAGCTCTGTCATAACACTAGCTGGGTATAAGTGTAAGGAAGAGAAACCACTTATTCTAAACTCCAGTGATATCACACTTAAAATATCAAAATATCCAGGTTTCAACAAAATATTTAAAAACATACAAAGAAACAGGAAGTGATGGCCAAGCAAAGAAGAAGATTAAAGCATTACAAATCAACAGTGAGGAGGATCAGACCTGGAACATTCCACACAAAGACTTAAAAAAAAAAAAAGGTCATAATTATGCTCAAAGAGCTAAAGGAAAACATGGACAAAGAACTAAAGGAAATCAAGAAAACCACTGATTATCATAAATAGAATATCAACAAAGAGATGGAAATTATGGGAAGGAACCAAACAGAGCTGAAGACCACAGTAACAGAAATTTAAAATTCCCTAGGGGAGTTTAAAAGCAGATTGGAGGTGGCAGAAGAAAGAATCAGTGAATTTAGAGATAAGAAAATTGAAATCACTCCATCTGTGGAGCAGAAAGGAAAAACAAAGAAAATTGAACAGAGCCTGATGAACCTGTGGGACACCATTAAGCATACCAATATAAGTACTGTGGTAATCTAAGAAGGAGAAGAAAGAGAGAAAGGAGCAGAAAGAATATTCAAATAAATAATGGCTTAAAACTTCCCAAATTTAACAAAAGACAGATACAGTTTAACAAAAGATAGATAAAAGAGTGAAAACGAGCTCCAGAATAAACTAATTAAGAAAAGAGAAGCCTAGACAGCAAAAAAATCATGAGCCACTCCAGGAAACATGAAGATATGGCCCAGTCAAAGGAACAAACAAAGGAACAAACTAACACCTCAACTGAGATTCAAAACTTGCAACAACTAATTAAAGATGTTCAAATAAATCTAAATCAAATCAACAAGTTGAAAGAAAATGTAACAAAAGTGATGAAGGATATAAAGAAGAAACTGGGTGACCATAAGGAAGAATTTGTAAGCTTGAAAAAACAAATGGCAGAACTTATGGGAATGAAAGGAACAACAGAAGCGAAGAAAAACACAATGGAGACGTACAACAGTAGATGTGGAGCGGAGAAGAAAGGATTACCAAACTAGAGGGCAGTCATCTGAAATCCTACCCACAAAAGAACAGACAGGGAAAACAATGGAAAAATATGAGCAGGGGCTCGGGGAGCTGGAGGACAACACGAAGCACACGTATATACGTGTTATAGGTATTCCAGAAGGGGAAGAAAAGACAAATGGGGCAGAAAGAATAATAAAGGAAATAATCAATGAAAATTTCCCAACTATTATAAAAGACATTAAATTACAGATCCAAAAAGTGCAGCACACCCCAAACAGAATAGATCCAAATAGACCTTCAAGACAGTTACTGATTAGATTGTCAAATGTCAAAGACAAAGAGAGAATTCCGAAAGCAGCAAGAAAAGCTATCCATCACATAAAAGGGAAGCTCAATAAGACTAAGTGCAGATTTCTCAATAGAAACCATGGAGGCAAGAAGGCAGTGATATGATATATTCAAGATACTGAGAGAGAAAAACTGCCAACCAAGAATTCTATCTGTCAAAACTGCCCTTCAAAAATGAGAGAGAGTTTAAAATATTTATAGATAGACATTGAGAGCATTCATGAACAAGAAGACCTCCTCTATAAGAAATACTAAAGGGAGTGCTACAGACAGATAGGAAAAGACAGGAGAGAGAGGTTTGGAGAGGAGTGTAAAAATGAAGATACCAGGAGACAGAAAGACCGTAAAGATTGGGCATTTGATGTTGAAGGAGTACAGAATATTCAACAAGACTGATTGTATAGATCCAGAAATGAATGGAACAATACTGGGTGATGGTAGCACAATATTTTAAGCACACTGAACAAAGAAGACTATGAGTATGATTGAAAGAGGAAGGTTAGGGGTATGTAGAGCACCAGAGGAAAGATAGAAGATAAAGACTGGGATGGTATAACTTAGTGAAACCTAGAGTGGTCAATGATTGCGATTAAATGTACAAATATAAGAATGTTTATTTTATAAAGGTGAGAACAAATGAATGTCAGCTTTGCAAGCTGTTAAAAATGGGATGGTATCAGGGAAAAAATACAATCAATGCAAACTATAGTCTATAGTTAACAGTAACATTGTAATATGCTTCCACTAACTGTAACAAAGGCAATATACCAAAGCTAAATGTCTATAAAAGGGGGATATAAAGGAGGGGTATGTGATTCTTGATGTTGGTGTTATTGTCTGATTTTTCTATTGTATTTTATTTTAATTTTTTCTTTTGTTGCTTTGTAGTTGTCATTTTTTTTCTTTCTTTTTCTTTTACCTTTTTTTTTTCTTTTTTCCCCTCTTCCTCTTTCTTTGTGGAAGAAATGGAAATATCCTCACATAGTGGTGGTGAATGCATAACTATGTAATTATACAGGGAACCGTTGACTGTTTACTTAGGATGGATTGTATGATGTGTGAATAAAACTGTCTAAAAAATAAATTTAAAAAAGGCATACAGATCAGAAAGGAAGGATTAAACCATCTCTATTTGCAGATGGCATGGTTGTTTACATGGAAAATCCCAAGAAATTTGTCTCTCCCCCAAATCTCCTAAAACCAATAATAAGTGAATTCAGCTAAGTCTCAGAACACAAGAGCAACATACAAAAATCAGTTGTATTCTGTCTACACTAGCAATGAATCTGTGGATGCCAAGATTAATATAATACCATTTACAACGACTCCAAATTTTTACAATGAAGTATTTAAATATAAATCTAATAAAACACATACAGGACTTATATGCTAAAAAACTACAAAACTGATGAAAGAAATCAAACAAGTTCTAAAATAATGCAGAAACATACCATGTTCATGGATTGAAAGACTCAATATATTTAAAATGACAATTCTACCCAAACTAATTGTGCCAGTCTGAATGTATTATGTCCCCCAAACGCCATTATCTTTGATGTAATCTTGCGTGGGCAGATGTTATCAGTGTCGATTAGATTGTAATTCTTTGAGTGTTTCTTTGGAATGTGCCCCACCCAGCTTGGGTGATGACTCTGACTGGATAACTTCCATGGAGATGTTGCTCTGCCCATTCGGGGTGGGTCTAAGTTGATCAATGAAGCCATATAAATGAGCTGACATAGCAGAAGGAACTCAGTGCAGCTGAGAGTGACATTTTGAAGAGGAGCTACCGCCAACAGTGACACCTGAAGAAAACATAGGAACTGCAGATAAGAGACAGCTTGAAGACGGCCGTTGAAAGCAGACTCTTGCTCAGAAGCTGAGAAAGGACAAATACCCCAAGTGCAACAAAGAGTGACATTTTTGAGGAACTGCAGCCTAGAGAGGAACATCCTGGGAGAAAGCCATTCTGAAACCAGAACTTTGGAGCAGACACCAGCCATGTGCCTTCCCAGCTAACAGTGGTTTTCCAGACACCATTGGCCATCCTCCAGTGAAGGTACCTGATTGCTGATATGTTACTTTGGACACTTTATGGCCTTAAGACTGTAACTGTGTAACCAAATAAACCCCGTTTTATAAAAGCCAATGCATCTCCGGTGTTTTGCATTCTGGCAGCATTAGCAAACCAGAACACTAATCTATAGATTTAATTCAATTCCAATCCAAATCCCAGCAGGATTTTTTGTAGGTATATTAAAAACAGAACAAAGGAAGTAGAATAGTCAAAATAATTTTGCAAAAGAATAAATCTGGAGGATACTATCCAATTTTAAGACTTAATATAAAGCTATAGTAATCAAGAGAGTGTATTGTTGAAAATCCAATAAAAGTATAGAACAATGAAACAAGTGAAAATCCAGTAAACCCAACTGATTTTCTCAATGGACAAAGGATGGTCTTTACAACAAATGATGTTGGAACAATCAGACCTCTAGATGCAAAAAATAAACCCTGACCTAAACTTCATATCTTACACAAAAGTTAACTCAAAATGGATCTTAGAATATAATATGACTCGGGGGGATTCTGGGAAGATGGCGGCATAGAAAGAGGTGGAAGACCTAGTCTCCCCCAGAACAATTCATAAATAAACAAAAAACCAGTAAATAACCTGGAATGGTAGCGGGGAGACAAACGTGACTGTACACTCAACATCCACCGACATGAATTGGGAGGAATGCCCGAGATCACAGCATAAAATCTGTAAGTAAAATTGCAGACCCGCGCTGAGAGCCGAGAACTCAGAGCCAGGAGCCCCTCCCTCACGGAAGCCGTGCTGTGCACTTTCTCAGCCCAGCCCCAAGTGAGGTTTTAGTGATAACAGCTCAATATAGACAGCGAATCCTCAACAAGCAGACAGAGGCTTTTGGTGACGGCTGACCTTGGGAGAATCGGGGGAAATATTCTGTCTCTCACTCTCTCTCTGTGGAGAAAACCTCGGCTGCTCTCAGCCCACAAGGAGTTGCGGTGGAGACGGCCTCACACAATCTGCATTCTGAGGCGAGCTGAGAGCCCCGCGGCACAGCCAAGTGGCCCAGGGCTTCCCTAGAGGGACGGTGCACACTGATGACGTAGCACAGCATTTTCTCTCGGCTGAGGGAGGATCGTGGCTTGGAGGGGGGATCCGCTCAGAGAACCCAGTGGTGCTACGCCAAGTCTGGTGGTTTATGGGACACCGAGAGAGAGCTGCCCCTCCTCCCTGACCACCTGTGCGCACGCTCCACATTCAGGGCGGGTGACTCCAGTGGTGCGCCCAGGCTGACCTCCCCAACTGAACATACAAGAATCGTTCACCCTCACTACGCGAGAACTGTCTGCAGGGATATAGGTGGCTCACAGATGCCATCTGCTGGTTACTTAGAGAAAGTGTAGGTCACCAAGCTGTGTCTCTGAAAAATTAGACTGATATCCTTTAAGAACCCTATCAAGCAAAACAAATGCCAAGAGGCCAAAAACAACAGAAAATCTTAATGCATATGATAAAACCAGATGATATGGAGAATCCAGCTCCAAACACACAAATCAAGATTTCGGAAGAAACGTTATTCCTCGCAAAATTAATTAAAGAGGTACAATCAAAGAACGAAAACATGGCAAAGGATTTAAAGGACATCAAGAGGACCACGGCCCAGGATATAAGTGCCATAAAAAAGACCCTAGAAGAGCATAAAGAAGACATTGCAAGAGTAAATAAAAAAATAGAAGATCTTATGGAAATAAAAGAAACTGTTGGCCAAATCAAAAAGACTCTGGATACTCACAATTCAAGACTAGAGGAAGCTGAACAACATCTCAGTGTCCTAGAAATCCACAGAACAGAAAATGAAAGAACAAAAGAAAGAATAGAGAAAAAAATTGAAAAAATCGCAATGGATCTCAGGGATACGATAGATAAAATAAAGCATCCAAACTTAAGACTCATTGGTGTCCCAGAAGGGGAAGAGAAGGGTAAAGGTCTAGAAAGAGTATTCAAAGAAATTGTTGGGGAAAACTTCCCCAACCTTCTACACAATATGAACACACAAAGCATAAATGCCCAGCGAACTCCAAATAGAATAAATCCAAATAAACCCACTCCAAGACATATTCTGATCAGACTCTCAAATACTGAAGAGAAGGAGCAAGTTCTGAAAGCAGCAAGAGAAAAGCAATTCACCACACACAAAGGAAACAATATAAGACTAAGTAGTGACTACTCAGTGGCCACTATGGAGGCAAGAAGGCAGTGGCATGACATATTTAAAATTCTGAGAGAGAAAAATTTCCAACCAAGAATACTTTATCCAGCAAAACTCTCCTTCAAATTTGAGAGAGAGCTTAAATTTTTCACAGACAAACAAATGCTGAGAGACTTTGCCAATAAAAGACCTGCCCTACTTCAGATTCTAAAGGAAGCCCTACCAACAGTGAGACAAAGAAAGGAGAAAGAGATATAGAGAATTTTAACAGACATATATATTACCTTACATCCCAAATCACCAGGACACTCATTTTTCTCTAGTGATCACAGATCTTTCCCCAGAAGGGACCATAAGCTGAGACATAAAACAAGCCTCAAGAAATTTGAAAAAAAAAAAAAAAATTGAATATACTCAAAGAACATTCTCCAAACACAATGGAATACAAATAGAAGTCAATAATTTTTGAACTATAACTCCACTATTTACTTCCTACATGATAAAAAATATACAACCTCTAAGGACAAATCAATGGTTTTTGAACTCAATGTAAAATATGTAATTTTAGACAACTATATAAAGGTGGGGGAATGAAGAAGTATAGGAACATAGTTTATCTGCCCTATTGAAGTGAAGGTGGTATCAAAGAAAAACAAGATTGATAGGGATTTAAGAGGTTAATTTTAAGCCCCACAGTAAACACAAAGAAATTATCAGAGAATATAACCATAGAGATGAAAAGTAGAGTCTGGATTAAGAGAAATGGGGGAAGGGGCAATGGGAAGTTAAGAAAGGAGTGTAGGGTTGCTGTCTGAGGTGAAGGGAAATTGCTAGTAATGGATGGTGGGAAAGAGCATTACACCATTCTAAATGCGATTAACCCCACTAACGGAAGGCTAGGAAAGGGGCGGAATGGGAAGATTTAGGCTGTATATATGTTTCCACAATTGAAAAAAGAAAAAAAAAAAAAAGACAGTCTAACTAGATGACAATTGAATGCTATGGATGAACTTGGATGGGATTGGAGGGTGGGAGACAGGTGGCTCGAAGGGACACAGTTTAGACATAAGGAAAACGAAATATAGAAGGTAAGCATTGTATCATTGTTGAATCTCTTATACTTCTTAGCTGGGCTTAATGGAATTACATAAAAGAATGTTCTTGTTCATGAGGAGTACATACGTGAATTATAGTGTATGTTCAGGGATGTGTGCAGCTAACTCTCATATGTTCAGAAGACAGAGAAATATATGATGAATGATAGAAAGGGAGGGAAAGAAATAATGATGTGACAGCATGTTAAAGTTGGTGGATTAAGCTTTTGGGGGAGGGGGTCAGGGTATGATGGAATTCTGTGTATGGGGCTAGTATTGTTTTTGCAACTATTCATGTAACTTTGAATTTATTTCAAAATAAAATAAAATATAAAAAAAAATGGATCTTAGATCTAAGTGTTGACTTAAAACAACAAAACTTTAAGATAAAACATGGTAGAAAATCTTATGACCTGAGCTCAAGCAGAGTTTGTAGATATGACATCAAAAGCATGATGCATGAAAGAAAAAAATTATAAATTACTTCAAAATTAAGAATTCAAGATGAGAGAGAAAGTTAAGACTCAATTAAAATGAAAAAAAAAAAAAAAGCTATAGGTTGGCATATCCACCAAAGAGCTTATATCTAGTAGAGATAAAGAATAGTCAAAACTCAACAGTAAGAAATCATACAACCCAATTTAAAAATGGGCAAAAGACTAGACACTTGACCAAAAAGAATATATGAATGGCAAATAACTACATTAAAAGATGGTAACATCATTAGCTACTACGGAAATACAAAAGCACACCACAGTGAGATACCACTAAATACCTATTAGAATGGCTTAACAGAAAGGAAGCAAACAAACAAAATCTGACACTACCAAGTGCTAACAAGGTTGTGAAATACCTGCCCTCTCATACATTGCAGTGAGATGGCAAAATGTTACAGACATTCTGGAAAACAGTTTGGCAGTATCCTATAAAGTTAAAAATACACTTTAGCACATGACCTCACAATCTCACTCCTAGGTATTTGCCCTAGGTAAATGAAAATTCATATACATTCAAAAATGTATACACGAATGCTTAAAGCAGCCCTATTCATAATCAACAAAATTTGGAAACAATCCAAATGTCCTTAAGTGAGTGCCTGGATAAGCAGATTGTGGTACATACATACAATGGCATGATAGTCAACAATGAAAAAGAACAAACTATTGATACATACAAAAACATGGATCAATCCCTAAGGCATTATGTTACATAAAAGAAGCCAGTCTCAAAATTATGTACCATATGAGTCCATTTATATGACATTTCAGAAAAGGCAGAATTACAGTGTGGAGAACATATTAGTGGCTGCCAGGAATTAGAAGTGGGAGGAGAACATGCCTATAAAGGAGCACCAAAACAGTTTTTTGGAATGATAGAATTGTAATTGTGGCGGTGGTTACATCTCTTCATACATGTGTTAAAATTCATTGAACTGTAAAAACACACATATGTATACAAAAGTCAACTTCCTATATTTTAAGAAACTTTTTGTTTTAAAGTTGTTGGTTTGCTGTGATGAGATTTCCTTCTTCCCTCTGCTTTCCCTGGCAAGTATGTCATCAGTGTCAGCTGCTTTGGGAAGTCCTCCCCCATTACCTCAAGAAGAGTTGGCAGCTTAGATCACCCTCTTTTCATGGCCCTTTGCTCATATCTCTATTCTTGCGCTTACTTAACTTCCTTTCCCCACCAGATAATGAGCTCAGAAAAGGCAAACTGATCTCAAACTAGATTATAAACAGGTTAATAAATAGGTATTATGAGTATATAACACATCCTAGTCAAGCACTAAATGTTCATTTTGTATGGCTAATGGCTGAAGACAAATATTAGGATACGAGTACTTCATCATTTAATCATATTCACTCACCCACCTAACATATGTGAGATGAAATCTAATAGGTAGTTGGAAGTCCAGCTGAATTGTAGCACATTGATGGTATCTGCCAATAGCATCCTTGATTTTGATGTCAATCTGCAAATTAAAAAATGTTTGTTTAGAGGCAGTTTTTCTTTTTATGTTTTACTTGTTTTGAAGCATATGATCTACTTACTTTAGGACCATAAAATGCTCCATCTCCTGGGTTCATCTTCCATGGTTTTCCAAATTCCATCAAGCTATTCTGCAATTGCTATTTTTTAAAAAAAGAAGCCAACATTTAAAACTACTTCATTATACATTTTATCTTTGTCAAAGACTGTTGGTCTAGACTGGGATATGTACTGGGCTTTGGCCTCATCGATTTGCTTGAAATTGCACGGGCGTGGGGCTGTAATGTTCTTAGGGATTTAGTGACTCTTTGGAACTTTGGAAAAGGGGGATGTAGGAGAGACTTGGAGTGGGATTAATGCAGCTCACAGGAGCTGGTGGATTTATATCGGATCCAGAGTTAAAGTCCAGACCACAGCTGCTGAAGAACCACCCGGGCTCCCTCTGGACTCATCTGAGCAGGAACCCTACAGCTGAGACCAGGCTAAATAAAAAACTGGAGAGGCAGAAAATTTCTTTGGAATTTACTTTTCACAAGAAGAAGGGGATTTTCTATTAGAACGCAAATTTCTTCATAAAACTTAATCTAAGGCAGGACTTGTTCAAATCTAAGGTATTTTTTGCTGCTGACATTTTATTTGGACAAGCAGTCATCTGATGCTCACTGTACATCACTCTCTAGTGACCCCTGTTCACTCCAAAGCCAGACATAAACTGAGATGGGAAATAGGGTGAAGGTGAACTGATAGCCAAGGAAACAGTGGGGTCTTGGCAATGACTTAATTTCCCTTTCAAACCTTTTCAGAGACTTCTGAAGACAAGAAAAAAATACTCAAATGCTCATCTCACTAATTCCTGGATCAGGGAGAGATATTGTGACAGAAACTCCCCAAAAGTGGAAGCTGGCTCATCCCCTAGGGAATAATCCATAGCCTTGGGTGGCCACAGGCTTGGTTATTTAACTATTTAAATAGAGAACAAACAGTGGTGAAACTTTTCAGCCCTTTCTTCCCATACCAGGCCCACACGTTGTCTGTCCTTTTTGCTCCCCACATCCCACCCTGCTCCAAAAGAATGGAGTGATGATGATGATGATGAAATAATATCAAAAGCTAACATTTTACTGGGAATTTACCTGTACCCATGCACACGTATATCACAGCAGCTGTTTTATTAAGCTCACCATAACCTTAAGAGGAAGGTGTTATTGCTATTACTTATCACCATTATCATTATCATTATCACCATCACCATCTCACAGATGCAGAATCTGGGCATTAGAGAGGTTATATAATTCTCTCATGCCAAACTCTGAAACTAGGCAAAATGACCACAGAGCCCAGATCTGCATCCTCTTTATCTCTCCCTGATTCCACACAGCCAGGCAAGTCAAGAGAGCTGCCATCCTTCCTGGGGTGGAATATCTTATTTGACTTTCCTCCCCCAGGCAGCGGACATGGAAGAGGAGAGCTTAGGATGGCATGAGGCAGTAGGGAGAAGGCTCTGCCTCTTCCAGGTCTTTGCACCAATTAATAACATGGAAATAATGTTATGCTATTAAGGAAGAGTTACTCTGTTTTTCCTTGTTACTTGTGTGCACAGTTTCTTGAGTATTCCAGAAGAGGAGGACGTTCTCTTAACGGAAAAAGGCATTCCTGGGGTGTCTGGTCATAATACTATCCTCATTTCTAATAAAAACTAACACAGGAGACATACTATATCCTTTCCTTGTTTAATGAGGGGGAACAAAGCAAACCAGTGTGATGAGTGCCTTAGTCTTGGCTTTTCCAGGCTGAGAGATGGCCTCTGAGTCTCTGGGTGCTGCAGGCTGGTACCGCGGAGGAGACTCAAGGATATTATGTGTGTGTCTAGGTCTAGAACACGCAACCCCGAGACTCTATGAGTCATGCTAAGATGACTCAATAGGCAATGGTTTAAAATAAACCTCACAAACCAAAAATTACTTCGAATCAGAGGATTTCTTTAAAATTTTGTGAAATTGTTTACTAGCCACCAGCACTGAAACATGAAAACCTGAGATATTTTGAAGTGTAAAACAAATGTAAGGTATTATTATTAACTAGCATCGTTACAAGGAAACTAGATAACCACATTCTGCATATTTCTATTACAAAGTATTACATCCTTCCTCATGAAAGGTAAATGTAGTTACTTGGGTGTTTTCCATATTCACAAAAATAAAGGGTAAGTGCTTTGTCTCTCCTTACCTTTTCAGCTTGATCCCAGATCTCAATCTCTCCTAGGAAGTTTTCAGGCCTTGTCGACAGATTTAATTGAAAGGAAAAGCCAAATGTTGTGTAAACGTGTTGCAAAAATTGTAAACACCCCTTTATTTCTTCTTCAATCTGAAATTAGAGCAAATGAAGTATTTTTATCAGACCACTCAATTAAGTCCATTTATGGAATTTTTAAAAATAAAAAATTCTCCAAGTAAGAGAGAAACAAAGCATGTTTTTAACACAGTGCAATCCATGACACTTTCCTTTGGTCACTGGTAATTCCTTAGTCAAATATTCATGAAATGCTTCCATGAGTCAGGCTCCCAGTCTAGTGGAGGGGACAAAGGAGGAGACAAGTGTAACACACTCAGCAAAGTGCCACACAGAACGGGGGTAAAAGGGCTCCCCAGAGGAAGTGATACACAAGCCAAGCTAGAAGGATCAATAGGAGCTCTCCAAGGAGAAGCAGGGAAGGAGCTACCCAAGCAGAGGAAATATCACGGATGAGGGCCCAAACGACAGATGAGTGTGCTGCCATGTGCTTTTTTGCTGTTGCAAGTAACAGCAAAAAAGGGATAAGAGGGGAGAGTAGTAGATGAACAGACTACAGGCAGGCAGGGACCAGATAAAATTAAGGGCCTTGAAGCCAGGGCAATGTCTAGATGTTTTAGCCAGAGAGCAACAGGGAGCCAATGAAAGTTTTTATTTAGCAGGCTACTAATATGACTTAATTTGTCCTTTCACAGTATGGGAAATAGATAGGGAAAGGGCAAGCCTAGAAGAGGATGCCCATTAGGAAGCTGGTAGGAGCCAGATGGTAGTGGCTTCAACCAAAGAGAAGCTGGAATGCAAGGAATTTGATGGGTTTGTAAGATTACCTATCCTCTCATTCATTAACAGATATTAACTGCCCATGCACTAAGCACTGTGCTAGATGCTGGGAACTCAAGACTAAGTGAAAATGTTCAAGAAGTAATAATAAATTTATGAAGAGCGATCAATAGGGCTTGTGATAAACTGGACATGGTGAAAAGAAAAGGATGCTGGGCTCCTGGCCTGGACAATGGAGAGGATGCCGGTGCCATTCCCTTGAAGATTGAACTGGGACTGAATAGGAAGTGGGCTGGGAGGCAGATGAGGAGTTCGATTTTGAATATGCCAGATTGTGAGGGTGTTTGTGATGGCCAAGCAGGTATGTCAGCAGACCCTGTAGGATGGAGGTCTGGAGGTCTAGAGCTCAAGAGGGAGTTGAGATGAGGGCAAGATTAGGGGCAGAGGCCATAAATAACCGAAGCCAGAGAGAGCACAGAGTGAAAAGAGCAGAGCTGAGGGGCTGTAAGGCTGAGAGAAGGTATTCCTGAGAGGAGGAAAGGAGAGCACTTTTATATGCAAAGAGGAAGGAGCAAGCAAAGATAGAGGAGACGATCAAGGATCTGCGATAAGTCACACAGCTTAGTTTGAATTACCCAAAGTTTTTTGAATTACCCTAAGTAAATATTTTTTGATGCTATTGTAAATGGTTATATTTTATTTTCAATTTCCAATGGTTCACTGCTAGTTTATAGAAATAAAATTAATTTTTGTATATTGATATTGTATCCTATGAACTTTCTAAATGCTATTATTAGTTCTAACAGCTTATTTGTAGGTTTCATCAAATTTTGTACGTAATGATCACATCATTCTCAAATAGTTTTAATTCTTTCTTTCCAATTTGGATGCTTTTTATTTCTTTTTCTTGCCTTATTGCACCAGAGAGAGCCTCATACAATGATTAATAAAAGTGATGAAAGTAGACACCTTTACCTTGTTCTGGATCTTAGTGGTAAACATCCAGACTTTCTCTATTAAGTATGATATTAGCTGTAGGTTTTTCATAAATGCTTTTTTCTTTTTAGGTTGAGGAAATTCTCTTCCATTCCTAGTTTCTGAGAATTTTTGTGAGAGATGGATACTGGCTTTTCCGGAAGACTTTTTCTGCACCTTCTGAGGTCATCGTATGTTTTGTTCTTTTTAGTTTGTTCACATGGTGAATTAAATGGATCGATATTCTAATGTTAAACAAAATTTGCATTCCTGGGATAAAATCTACTTGGGCAAGATGTATTATTCTTTTTTACATATTATTGGATTTAAATTGCTAAAACTTTCATTTAGAATTTTTGACTCTATGTGCATGAGGAATTTTGGTCTGTAGCTTTCATTTCCTGTAAAGCCTTTGTCTTGTTTTGGTATCAGGACATGCTAGCCTCATTGAATAAGATGGCAAGTATTTCTTCCTCTGCAATTTTTTGGAAGAGTTTGTCTAGAACTGTTACTATTTCTTCCTTACATATTTGCAGAATTCACCAGAAGTCATCTGGACCTCGAATTTTCTTTGTGGTACAGCTTTAAACAACCAATTCAATTTATTTAACAGAAATAGGGGTACTCAGATTATCTATTTCATCCTGATTGAAGTTTGGCAGTTTGTGTCTTTTAAGGAATTTGTCAATTTCATCTAAATAGTCAAATTTATTGGCATAAAGTTGTTCATAAAATTGTCTTGTTATCCTTTTAATGTCTGCAGAATATGTAGTGATGCCACCCTTCTCATTCCTAATAATTTTTTCTTCTCTTTTCTCCTTGATTACTCTGACTAAAGGTTAATCAATTTTATTGATCTTCTCAAAGAGCCAGGTTTTCATTTTTGTTGATATTCTCTGTTCTTTTTCTTTTTTATATATATTTCATTGATTTCTGTTCTGGTCTTTACTATTTTCTTTCTTCTGCTTGCTTTGGATGTAATTTGCTCTTCATTTTCTAGTTTTTTCAATGGGAGCAGAGGTCATTGATTTGAAATTTTCCTTCTTTTCTAATATAAGTATTAGTGCTATAAATATCCCTCTAAGTACCACTTTAATAGTATCCCACTAAATGTGTTTTGTTTTATTTTTTATTCAGTTTATAATACTTTCTAATTTCCCTTTTGGTTTCCTTTTTGATCCATGGTGCTTCAGTTTGCTAAAGCTGCCAGAATGCAATATACCAGAAATGGGTTGGCTTTTTCAATGGGGATTTATTAGGTTGCAAATTTACAGTGCTAAGGCAATGAAAAGTCGAAATTAAGGCATCAAGAGGTAGATACCGTCTCTGAGGAAAGGCCAATGGCACCCTGGGTTCCTCTGTCACATGGGAAGGCACATGGCAACATACGCTGGTCCTTCACCTAGATTCTGGTTTCAAAATAGCTCTCTTTCTCTCTCCAAAATGTCTCTGCCTTTTATTCTCTCATCAAAGACTCCAGTAAGCGGATTAAGATCCACCTTGATTGGTTGGATCATATCTCCATGGAAACAATCTAATCAAAAGGTCCCACCCACAATAGGTCTGCCCCTACAAGAATGGATTAAAAGAACATAGTCTTTTCTGGGGTACACAATAGATTCAAACCAGCACGAGTTATTTAGAAGTCTCTTATTTACTTTTCAAATACTTGAGAATGTTACAGATAGCTTTCTGTTATTGATATCTACTTTAATTCCACTGTAGTCAAAGAGCATATTTTGTACGAATTGAATCCCTTTATTTACGAGACTTTTTTTATGGCCCAGAATATGGTCTATTTTGGTAAATGTTTTGTGTGCACTTTCAAAGAACGTGTATTCTGCTGTTGCATGGCAATTTTAATTTGAATTAACATTAAAAACTGAAAAAATAAAGTTCTAGTATTATTGAAAATCAAAAGCATAAAAAATTCCACCGAATTCCTTAAAATATTCCATTTAATGGGATTTAAATTAATAAAGTAATCAAAGAAAGCTAAAAGAAAAAAAAAAGGCTAAATCTCATGTCAAGAGATTATTGCTATACTGACCCAAATTAGAGGACTGCAGAATGTTAGCGCTAAATGAGACTTTAGAGACTGGTCAAATATCTTGGTTACAGTGATTCTGAAAGACTAAGTGACATGTTCTGTGGGATGCACTGAGCTGGTGACAGCTGTGCTTCCTTCTGTACTGTCATTTACCTGCTCCACTGTGCAGAAGATGTGAGCGTCATCCTGCTGGAAGCGCCTAACCCGGGTCAAGCCACTTAAAGTCCCTGACAGTTCATTTCTATGAAGAACTCCAAAATCAGCTAATCTCATAGGCATTTCCCTCCAAGATCGTGGACGATGGGCAAACATTAGGCTAGAAAAGATGCAATAACACAAAGCATTTACATAGCATAGAAAAGATGAAGTAATTATCTAAGAATTGAGAAAATACAATTGGCCTCAAGACTTAACAACTCCTTACCCTGGTTCTTAGACAAACAGGTAAGAATAATTTCTTCTCTAACTTATTGAACCTCGAAGCTTTACATCACTGCAATGCTCTGAGAAAGAACTGTTATCACTTCCAGAAATGCTGTTTGCTATCCTCATCCACCAGGTGAATTTCCACTGACTGTTCATAATGCACTTCAAAGGCAACCTCTTAAGTGACATCCTCCTGGAATCTTTCCCAGACAGAGCTAGTGAGTGTCTCCTCAAGCTCCAAGAACAGCCAGAACATGCCACTTTATGGCACTTGTCTTAATCTTTTATAACTGATTGTCTACAAATCTGTTCCTGCCCCACTCTGCTCATAATGGACTGAGTCTTAATCACCTCTGCATTTTTAGCACCAAGCACTGTAAGCACTCAACTAATGCGTGTTTTCTGCTGAATGAGAAACCTCTCTTCTGCAGAAAGCACTCCTGGCTCCCACAGCCTACTAGGCCACTGTGGTCCTGCTTCCTTATTCTGAGGCATGAAAACACAAAAATAATGCTCTGCTTTCATTCAATCTCATAATTATAGTTGAAATCATAGGCTACAGCTTTAAATGGTACATAAGGGGAAACTGAGTTAAGCTGTTGACATAAGTGTCTTGGAGAACACAAAGTACAGGTTAGCCTCCACCTTCTGTTTAAAAGGAGAGGTTAGAGAATATTTACATACCAGTTTTCTAAAATTAAAGTCAAATACATACATATTTTATATCCTGTGACCATGAAGTTTTTATTTCTTTTAGACTTTACTAAAAGGGCAAAGAGCATTCTTCAAATGTTCAGAGATTTGTTTTAATATTTACCTTCTAAGGTCAGTTTAGTTGAAATTATGTAGATTTATAATACAAAACTACAAGTGTTGGTATATTTTTTGTGGAGAATTGTGGTCATTCATTTCCAGTTATAAAACTCACCTATTTTACAAGGTTTATTTGCATACTAACTTCATAATTACCATCTTTCACAGAATCAAAGACAACATAGATGCATGATTATTTTATGTATCACCAAGAAAAAACAGCCCATTAATTAAATTATGACATAATGCTAAGATGTGGCCAATTAGATCTCAATTTCAGAGATGCTGAAATATGGGGAAGAAAAGGCATCTTAGACTCAATGAAATCAGGTAACTTATTGATTATGACCTCACTGATCTTGTTACAATGAACTCAAACAGTATATTAAAAACTAAATGTTCTGTAAGTATATCTATTTGAAGCATATAACTATATAGGAAGACAAGTATAATAATTTATAAAATACATGAAATTATCCTCTAAAAAAGCACAAAAATGGTTTCCAGGTAACATTCCATACTCACCAAAAATCAAACATGTTTTAAAAAGTAAATTTATTCTCTAGAATGAAATAACTTGGTGCAGATGATCAGTAAACAACACCATTCACCATAAAGGACTTACAACTCCAAAAAAGCAAAATACATTAAAAGCTAATTACGATGAAGTATGCTACACATTCTTATGCAAAAATCTACTTCATTTTTAATACTCACCAGTGCCCTGGACAATTCATGGGTTTTAGGGCAAAAGTATCCTTTTCGATATCAAAGGTAAACATATTCTCACTGTAATGCTGCCAGTGGCCTGAGGCTTCCCAGAGTTTACTGTTATACACATTGGGAGAGATTACTTCCGTGAAGTTATTTTTGTGATATTCCTCCTTTAAGAAAAATTTTAAAACACCTAGAGTTAAAATGTACCATGACAAAGGATAAAGAGAAAAGCAGAGACGATAAAAGCTGTAATACTTTAGAATCTGGAAAGCAGTTGAACAAATGCTAATTTCTTCAAAAGACCTGGGAAAGCTGAAACTAACCCAGGAAGTGAAAGGATCCCACAGCAGGCCTACTTCAGCCTGGTGTAGATTTCTAGGCATCACATTTTGAAGGCTTGTTCCATTTCCTTCTGTTCTGTAGTGTTCCACTGAAATTTCTAACGCCATTCTAATTTCCAGTCCTATGTCTATGGCTTTTTCTCTCTGGAAACTTATGATCTTTTCTTTATCCCTAGAGCTTTGGAATCTCTCAATAATGTGCTTCAGTGCCAAGGAAAAAAATGCTGTCACCAAAAATCCCAGACAAGCTTCTATTGGGAATTGAGGCTGTCCCTTAGCCACTGAACCATGAGGGAGAGAATGACTTAGCATAGTGGCCGAGATGACTGGTCCCGATTATCAGGGAAAATTGTACTGCTTTTATATAATGGAGCAAGGAGGACTATGTCTGAAACTCAGTGAAGGGCCTTAAGTATTCTCACATCCAACCATAAACGTCAGTGGGAAACTCTGGCAACCCAACAAAGACAGCATCCCTAGGAACTCGAATCCCATAGCAAGATTTGTGTCATCACCAAGTAACACACTCTGTCCATCAGAGATGCTGGCAGGGTAAGGGAACCTGGAATGGGTTGTAGGACAAGGAAGTTATGATTCATCAACCTGGGCCTTGTGACCATCTACAGAGCCTGGTACTGGAACAGTTAACGTTTAATTCACTGTTTCTTTTCCCTATATTCTCTGCACCCTCACCTGAAGATTACTGATGGCAGCTAATGTCACATTTGAGATTTCAGGTGAAACTGAATGGACATCACTGCAAGACGATATACTGACGGAGGGATTTGTGTGAGGCAACAAATTTCTTTATCCAAGCAAAGGACAAAAATGGATGCTGGGTAGCAAAAGGAATGGGCCATGCTGGTTATTCTGCAGTTGCCCCTGCCTGTCTCACCCCATACGGAACCATTTTCCTCCCTTCTCTGCCCTGCTGTGTCCCCAAAAGTTGACTTGTATGGATTCTATCGTTGGACTTACTTGCCTTCTGATTGGATTTGACCAACAGGAGGTTCCAAAAGGATTCACAGGGTGCAAGGAAAAGTCAGGGTGTTTATTCTCCCTTCCCCCACCTTCCTTGCTTTGGGTTTATTTTGGCTCTGGCAATATTCTATCGTGATAGCTTCTGTTGGATGGCCCTCTTCCCTTGCTTCAAGTTCTCTCCGGATTCTGGTAACACTATTCCTTCCCTCACCCCTTCAGACCCAATGGCTTTCTGCTGTTGGTAATCCCTGGGTGCCCCACCATCCCTTGTTAGTTACTTTAACCCTGCTGACACCTCTGTATTTCCTTTACTAGACCATGCATTAAACCCTTTTGAGTGCACCTGTCAGAACCCTCTCTGCACAGGAGCTAAATGTTTTGAGACCTTATATGTAAGCAAAGACAAATTTGTTTTAGAAATCCAGTGAACCCATGGTCGTAGGAACAGAAAGTAAAAATTATCCAAATGAGTCATTAGCGTAATAAGGAGAGGAGCCCCTGCCATCTCCTTCCCATGGATCCTATACATACATTAGTGAATTAGGCAGATTCAAGGAAACTCAAAAGGTGTGACTGAAGAGAGTTGTACAAAAGGACCTCTCCTGTATTGCTGGTGGGAATGCAAAATGATACAGTCACTCTGGAAAACAATTAGTCACTTTCTTATAAAGTTAAACATAAATTTACTATATGACCCTGAAATCACACTTCTAGGTATTTACCCAACTAAAATGAAAACCTATTTTCATACAAAAATCTGTACTCTGAATTTATAGCAGCTTTGTTGATAATTGCCAAGAATTGAAAACCCAAAAGTCCCTCAACTGGAGAATGGATAAACCAACACTGTTTCATCCATACAATGGAATCCTATTCAGCAATAAAAGAACAGGCAACAAGTCAGATAGATCTTAAGGGTGTTATGCTAAGTGAAAGAAGAGTCTCAGAAAGTTATATACAATAATGATTCCAATGATATGCCATTCTAGAAAAGATACAATTTCAGGGACGGAGAAGAAATCAGTGGCTACTTAGAGTTAAGGGTGAGGAAGGGTTTGACCATAAGGGGTGGTAAGAGGGAAAGCGGGGGGAACGTAATGAAACTCTTCAGTATCTTCATTGTTGTGGTGGTAACATAAGGCTGTATACTTGTCAAAAGTCATAAAACTTCACACAAAATGTATGACTTTACTGTATGAAAATTTCAAAATAATTTTGTAAAAAGGAGGCAAGAAGGCTAGAGAAAGAACCAGCTGATGGACATGTTCCAGAATGCAAAGAAGGATAATTTCAAGACTACTGAAAAGATCTCCCTATTTATTCACTATCAATTTTCCATATAGTCAGTACCAACATACAACCAGAAGTTCACTCACTTTTACTTCAGTATAAATGGAGAGTCAAAACCTCAGTCAAAACTTCAGAATTTCGCTCTCTCTGTGGGAACAACGTGCTTACCCAGTCCACTGTGGCCTACTGCATGACCTTCCACAGAAACGCAACAGCTCTAGACCAATCCAGGCCTGCGTGCCAAAGAGCCAGCAGTTACAGTGTCTCCTTTCTGATAAAAGTAGCCCTGTAGGTGGGCCATCTCCACACAGGTCACTGTGCCTGGCACCACGTCCGCCCAGCACCCTGGCCACGACTGGCTGGACTATGACGAGGCACTGAACCAAAGGCATTTGATACGGGCTGGCAGGAGAGAGTCTGCCCCTCGTGCACACTCTCTAACGGCTGGTAATGGACAGAACCAACTGGACCCTCTCTCTCTGGGAGAGGGATTGTGAGGCACAGGGAGACAGGCACAGGGAAAAAAGACACAGGCGGTCAGAATGAATGAGACCCAACAATATTCTTTTTCAAGAAACACATTTTAAATATAGAAACACAATAGGCAGGAAGTAAAAGGATGGAAAAAGATGTATCGTGAAAACACTTAACATAAGAAAGCTGGTTTGGCTATGTTAACATCAAAGTAGACTTTTTTAAATCAGCTTTATTGAGATGTAACATACATGCGACAAAATTCACGAACTTTAAGTGTACAATTCAATGAATTTTGACAAATGTATACAGTCATGCAATCTCCATCATGAGCAAGACATAGAATATTTCTACCACTCCAAAAAACTCCTCCTGACCCTTATAGTCAACCCCCTCTCCCCACCTCCAACCTCCCATCTTTCTATTTCTGTAGTGTCATATAGTGGGATCATACATAGGTAATTTTCTGTATGACTTCTTTGGCTTACCATAATGTTTTTGAGATGCATCCTCACTGTTGTGTGAATAAGTAGTTTATTCTTTTTTTTTTTGCTGAGTAATATTGAGCTATATAAATAGACCACATTATTCTTATCCTTTCACAAGTTGATGAGCAGGTGGGTTGTTTCCAATCTTCTGCTATTATGAACAAAGCTCCCATATTTTAATATAATTCTTTGTAGAGAGTGTATGTTTTTATTTTTCGAGTAAATAAAAGAAAATTCACTAGGAGTGAAATTGATGGGTCATATTTTAAGTGTATGTTTAACTTTATAAGAAGCTGCCAAATTGTTTTACAGAACATCTGTACCATTTTGCATTCCCACCAGCAAGGTATACAAGTTTCCAACTGCTCCACAGTCTTGCCAGCCCTTGGTGTTGTCAGTCCTTTACTGTGTGTGTGTATGTGTGCCATTCTAGTGAGTACGTAATTATATCTCAGTGTGGCTTTAATTTTCTGACAGCTAATGATGTTGAGCATCTTTTTATGTGTTGTTGTTGTTGTTGTTCTGCCATTTCCAATAGCATAAAAAAATATCAAATACCTAGGAATAAATCTGACCAAATGTGTAAAACTGCTAAAACAGAACTACAAAACATTATCAAGGAAAAATAAGGGACAAGATAAGAGAAAATTTCCATGTTCATGGCTTGGAAAACTCTACTTTGGAAGACGTCAATTCTCTGCAAATTAATCTACAGATTCAATGCAGTCCCAAACAAAATCTCAGCAGGTTTTTTTTTTTCTTTAGGAAATCAACAAGTATTGTAAAATTTATATGGAAATGCCAAGAATTTAGAAGCTCCAACATCATCTTGAAGATGAAAAACAAAATTGAAGAACTTATACCACTGATCTCAAGACACAGAATATAGTTACCATAATCAAGACAGAGTGGTATTGACACATATGTATGATTATCTTATTTATGACAAAGACATCACTGTGATAAATGCTGCTGAAAGCTATTAGATAACCCTGTGGATACAAACGAAATTTGACCTCCACCTTCCACAGAACTCAAACATTAATTCAAGGTGGCCATAGCCTTAAGTATAAAAGTGAACACAATCAAGAGCACAAAAGAAGAGATTCATGACTTTAAAGTAGGCAAATATTTCTTAAACAAGACACAAAAGCACTAGCCAGCAAAAAAAAATTAGCAAACTGTACTTCACTAGTCACAAAAACTATCGGTTCAAAGACATCATTAAGAAAGTGAATTGGTGTCCTAGTTTGCTAATGCTGGAGAATGCAAAACACCAGAGATGGATAGGCTTTTATAAAATGGGGGTTTATTTACAATTACAGTCTTAAGGCCACAAAGCATCCAAGGTAACACATCAGCAATCGGGTACCCTCACCGGAGGATGGGCAATGGCCTCCGGAAAACCTCTGTTAGCTAGGAAGGCAGCTGGCATCTGCTCCAAAGCTCCGGCCTCAAAACGGCTTTCTCCCAGGACGTTCACTCCCAGCTGCACTCTCTTTCCTCTCTGAGTCAGCTCATTTATATAGCTCCACCGATCAAGGCCCACCCCGAATGGGTGGGGCCACACCTCCATGGGAACATCTCATCAAAATTATCTCCCACAGCTGGGTGGGGCACACTCCAAGCAAATCTAACCAGCACCAAAACTTCTGCCCCACACAAGACTACAAAGATAATGGCATTTGGGGGACACAATACATTCAAACCGGCACATTCCACCCCCTGGAACCCAAAATGACATTATCTTTCCAAATACAAAACACATTCATTTCATCACAATATCACAAAAACTTAAATCATTTCAGTAACAAAAGTTAAGTACCAAATCCCATCAAAATCAATTTAGGCATGGCCAGTCCTAAGGCATAATTTTTCTTTAGCTGTGGATCTGTGAACTTAGAACAAGTTACGTGCTTCCAATATACAAAGGAGGGACATTCATAGGATAAACATTCCCACTGCCATAAGGAGAAACAGTAAGGAAAACAGGGTTAACAGGAGCAAAACAGTTCCTAAAACCCACAGGACAAACTCCATTAGATTTCAAAGTCCGAGAGTCATTTACAGAACAATGTTGCATCCTTGGGGCTTGAGAGAGTGGGAGCCTAACCCTTCCCAAGGGCCTTTTCGGCAGCCCGTTCCTCTCCAAACACTTAGGTGAGTGCTCCAACATTTCCACACATTGGGGAGACTACCTTCTCGGCCCCACCCTCCTCAAACATCGGGGCAGCTCCCGGATTCCCTTCCATCTCCGGGGCACACGCTCAACCCCTTCAGAACAGCGTGGTGGCAGCCAGGCTCTCCCCAATTCCCTGGGAATGTGCTCCACCCTCTTTGGGGCTTGGGGTGGCAGGACATTTCCTGAGCAACGAGGTGGAAGGCCCGCCCTCGACCTCCAGGGCAAACTCACCCTTTCCCTGCGTGTGGGCTGCTCCGCTCTCCCAGCCCTAGACCTCCTGACTCCAGACCTCAACCTCCATGGCTCTGTCTTTGAAGAAACTTTTCCTTTAATTTTTTCCTTGTCTGTCTCCTCCAGTCCAGACCGGCAATGGCTCTGTCTATAAAGATCTCGCAAAAATTCTGTTGGCTTTGCATGAAGCACACAGGGGTCAAAGCCATCAGACAATAGGACTTTCCACAAATCCTTTCTGGATAATTCCATCTCCAATCTTGGCTTGTACTGAAACGGCGGCTGGGTTCTGTGTTTGGTTACATCCTCACGTTGGGCTGTAGCTTCTGGGATTCCACCCCCGGGAAGCTTGTAACTTTCCAAGCCATCAGCTTCTGGTTTCTTTTTTGAACCCAAGAGTTCAGTTCTAAGTTTCTCTCTCTCCGCTCGCATTTTACTATAAGCTGCAAGGAGAAGCCAGGATATGTCCTCCACACGTAGTCTGGAGATCTCCTCAGCTAAGTATTCCAGGTTGTTGCTTCCAGATTCTTCCTTCCATCTGACACCAGGACTCAATTTTGCCAAATCCTCTGCCACTTTAAAACAAGGATCACCTTTCTTCCAGTTTACAACAACACATTCATCATTTCTGCTCAAGTCCTCATCAGAAGTATCTTTAGAGTCCATATTTCCACAAACAGTCTCTTTAAAGCAGTTTTGGCCTTTTCTATCAAGCTCCTCACAACTCTTCCAGAAACTCCCCCTTATCCATTTAAAAAGCCGTTCCAACATGTTTGGTATTTGCAAACTCAGCAGCAAAAGCACCCCACTTCTCTGGTACCAAAATCTGTCCTAGTTTGCTAATGCTGGAGAATGCAAAACACCAGAGATGGATAGGCTTTTATAATATGGGGGTTTATTTACAATTACAGTCTTAAGGCCACAAAGCATCCAAGGTAACACATCAGCAATCGGGTACCCTCACCGGAGGATGGGCAATGGCCTCCGGAAAACCTCTGTTAGCTAGGAAGGCAGCTGGCATCTGCTCCAAAGCTCCGGCCTCAAAACGGCTTTCTCCCAGGACGTTCACTCCCAGCTGCACTCTCTTTCCTCTTTGAGTCAGCTCATTTATATAGCTCCACCGATCAAGGCCCACCCCGAATGGGTGGGGCCACATCTCCATGGGAACATCTCATCAAAATTATCTCCCACAGCTGGGTGGGGCACACTCCAAGCAAATCTAACCAGCACCAAAACTTCTGCCCCACACAAGACTACAAAGATAATGGCATTTGGGGGCCACAATACACTCAAACCGGCACAACTGGCAAGCTACAAATGAAAGATACCATATATATATACATATATCTAACAAAGGACTCATATTCAGAATATAGAAAGAATTCATATAAATTAATCATAAAAAGACAAAAGAAAATTTTTAATGGGCAAAACTCTTAACAAGAACTTCACAAAACACGATAACCAAATGGCCAATAAGCATATGACAAGCTTCATCAAATAAATGCAAAATAAAGCCACTATACCTACCAGAATGACAGACTGATAATAGCAAATATTCATGAGGATGTGAACCAACTGGAATGCTCTTATATATCTGGAAGGAATATAATATGGTTCATCCTGAGACACTGAATGTATACATGGACAATGATCAGGAAATTCTATCAGGAGTAACTAGAATAGGAAACTCTGGCCCACTACCTGCAACAGTCCACGAAGCTGGCCACTATCTACAGCAACCTGTCCACAACATCAAACCACAATCCCTAGCAATCAGCCCAAATAGCTTGGACTTGATCAACACCTTACAGCTTCCCTAATTTTTGCCCCCATTTCCAACTCAGGACCAACCAAAGAAAGCTAAATATGGTCCCCTAACTAACCACATAGGATGCCCCGGGTGATGGTTTGAAACTGTTCTTAAAGCTAATCCATTCCTGTGGTTGTGAGGCCATTGTAAATAGCATCTTTTGATGAGGCCACTTCAGTTAAGGAGGGGTCTTAATGCCTGTGATGGTTAGGTTCATGTGTCAAATTGGCCAGGTGATGGTGCCCAGGTGTCTGGTCAAGCAAGCACTGGCCTAACAGTTACTGCAAGGACGTTTCAAGGCTGGTTAATAAGGGAGGCTGGTTTATTAAATCATCAGTCAATTGACTGCCTCTATGGCTAATTACATCTACAATCAACTAAGGGAGTATTTTCCACAATGAGAGAATATAATCAGTTGGATTTAAACCAATCAGTTGAAGACTTTTAAGAGAGAAAAGAGAACTTCTGTTTCTTTTTCAGTCAGCCAGCCTCTCCTGGGGAGTTCGCTGAAGACTTTCATCAGAGTTGTCAGCTCGCAGCTTGCCCTGCAGAATTTAGACTCATGCATCCCCACAGTTGCATGAGACACTTACGAAATCTCACATTTATAGATATCTCCTGTTGGTTCTATTTCCCTAGAGAACCCTAATATAATCCTCTTACTGGTGGTTTTATAAACAGAATGAATATAGAGACAGAGAGAGCCAGGAAGCAAGAAGCTGAAATCAACAAAACAGGGAGAGACCAGCAGACGCTGCCATGTGCCTTACCATGTGGCAGGACAGCCAAGGGTCTTTGGCAGCCAGTCCTCAAGAGAAAAGCATCGCCTTGATGATACCTTGATTTGGCCATTTTCATGGCCTCAAAACTGTAAGCTCATAAATTCCCATTGTTTAAGCCAAGGTATTTCATGGTATCTGCTTTAAGCAGCCTAGGAAACTAAAACACCCATTTCTAGTTAGCCCACCTCCAGCTTCCCCATGACAACAGCCTCCAATCAGGGCATGCCTGAACTCTCCCCTTTTTCCACTATAAAGTGTTCCCGCTCCTCTGCCTGCCTTTGAGTCTCTGCCAAATCCAAGTGATGGTGGCTGACTCCCTTGCTATAAGAAGCTCTAAATAAAAAGCTTTTGTTCTTATTTGGGTGTTCTTCACTTATTTACAAAAACAACAAAACCTGCTCAGAATTTTCTGACAAAGTTAATCATACACCTACTCTATAACCTGGCAATTCCACTCCTAGGGATATACCTAGAGTACTTAAATGTACCAAAAGACATGTACAAGCATGTTCATGGCAGCTTCATTCATAATAGCTCCAAACTGGAAACAACCTAAATGTACTTCTACAGGAGAATGAATAAACAGGATGTACCAAAATCATAAAGTGGAATACCTCAGAACAAAAAAAGAACAAAAAACTATTATACACACAATTTGGATAAATCACAGACATTTAAGTTGAACAAAAGAAGCCAGAAAACAAAGCAGTATATACTGTATTATTCTATTTATATGAAGTTTAAGACTAAATTAATCTCTGGTAATAGAAATCAGCATAGGGATTACCTCATGTGGGAGGAGGAAAGGCAGGTATTGACTGGGAAGAGAACCAAGAGGACGCTGTGAGAAGACGGAAATATTCTATGTCTTGATTTGGATGATGGTTACAAAGATGTACAGATATGTGAAAATTTATTGAGCTATATGCTTCAGATTGGTGCATTTAAATGAACACAACTTAAACGTCAATGTTTGGCCTCACCTTTCATCTGACTGCAGTCAGATAAGGGATCCAATACATGAACCACTCAGAGATTCTTAACACTAAAAACCATTAAGATGATAACCATATGAGTCCATTTATACAACATTCTGGAAAAGGCACAACTACAGTGTGGAGAACATATTAGTAGCTGCCAGGAGTTAGAAGTGGGAGGAGAATGTGACTATGAAGAAGCACCAAAATAGAGTTTTTTTGGAATGGCAGAATTATAATTGTGGCGGTGGTTACATCTCTTCATACATGTGTTAAAATTCATTGTTTTGTGATACTCTGTTAAACTACAACAAACCACCAGAACAGAATTTGGCACTGGCCATGGGTACTGCTATACAAAAACCTAAAACATATAACTTTGACTTTGAGGCCAGGTGGTGAACAGAAGCTAAGAGGGCCTCAAAGAGATTGTGAGGACTTGAAGGACAGTGAAGAAAATGTTACTGGATGTTAAAGAAAAGGGACCCTAGTTATATGGAAAACAGAAAGAGTATCTAAAGACCTCATAGATTTAGCCATGGAGATGTCAAGGCAGAATACTGAAAAAGAAACCTGATTTTTTTTTTCTAGCTGCCTATGATAAAATATAAGAGGGAGAGGAACTAAGAAGAAACTATTAAGTTTTTAAGCCAAATTTAGGGTAAATACCCAGAACTTGCTGGGTTCAAAAACAAAACTTTCTAATCCCCAGACTCTCCCAGCAAAAAATTTACAAACTAAGAATGGCTTCAAGACAGAGATAAAATTCAAGTTACCAGTAAGGCAGGGCCTCAGGGTAAAGATCTTAAGGGTATGGCCATAAGAACCTTTGTTAAGACCTCAGAATGATTTAAGTAGTACCCATCAACTTCTAAAGAGTTTTACATGTGTACTTCCTAGACCCTCTCAGTTAAAATTAAGACTTTTAAGAGTCTTAAGTGCATGGTCTCACAGCAGCCTCACTGTCAGCCCTAGATAGGTGAAGGGTCGGACTCAGGAAGAGATAGGGATGTAGCTTTAAATGCATATACATAATCCACAAAGTTAAAGGAATTGTATTAGCTTAGATTGAAAGGGACAGAGACAGCCCAGAATGAAATTGGGCCTTTAAACTTCAGCCTTCTTCAGGAAGGAATCAACTGAAAGCACTGAGAAAGCTGCCCAGAAGAACAACTGGGCTATTTCCTACGGAAAAGTAAGGATGACTCTGAGGGCAGAACCAGAGGGAGCAAAACTAAGTCCTAAGCAATGTGTATTTTTTGACCCTGGAGTGGGGGAACTAGTGAATATCAAAATTTCTATGGATCTGTTACCACTATGTGCCTCCTGCTCCCCCTCTCTGCCCCTCCAATTTTAGTAGTGGGAGTATCTACTGTATCCTATTTTTCTTTCACTGTTTCATAAGAGTGTGTGTAGTGGGGGAAAGGAATGGGTTGGCAGATAACTTGTTCCCTTAGTCCACAGGTCAAGGAGACAAGGAGAGGAACTATACCTGATGATCTGTACCCAAAGAAGGGACTGCACACGAGGAGCCTCATCTGCTCCTGAGGAATCTCATCGGAACCTGGAGCTGACTCAGATGACACATGCCTGGGTTTTGAGCCCAATGTGGTAATCAGATGAGATTTGGGATAGTCTGTCACTCAGAAATTGATAAGTGGCACACCTCCAAGGGCAGAACTGACTCTCCTCTGGTCTTTCAGGGCTGAAGAGACAAAGACCCACCAGATCCGCAGCTAGACGCCCCAGAGGGCCATGCTCTAGGAGCAGCAATTAATCTAATGATGAATCTAATTAATATGGAAGCCCAGTCCCAACCCAGATCAACCTCTGACTGGACTGAGGGGATTCACTTTCAACCCGGCAGAGGGTGACAGCACCTGTGGGAGATAATATCACCTAGAGCCTCTAAAGTTGTTTCATATTCAATATCTGGCATACAATAAAAAATCACTACATTTGAGAAGAGGCAAGACAACATAACTAAAAAACAAAAACAAAAACAAAAAGAGGTGAAGTCCCCTTTATGCATGGAAAGTCCAATTCCTTCAGACAGGGGTTTTGGGGAGTGCAAAGTTCTCAGACGTATCTGTCAAATATTACCATTCCAAGCCTCAGGGACCCATACCTTCCCAACCAGTGCCCTTACCTTAGCATAAGAGACCATAGGGATTGTATATTTAAATGTCATTATAATACTGCAACCCACACAATCAGGCCTTGGACCTGATCATCAGCCGTGTCTGTCCTGCATCTATAAAAGATAAGGGATTCCTTTAAGGCCACCCTAAAAGCTTTGTTTCTTCTCCATCCACCCCACCCATACCCTTGACAGTTCCAGGTGCCAGGGGCTGTGCTGATTGTCCAGTAAAGACAACACATCCAAAACAGCAGCTGTGATGGTCACCACCACTTGCTGACGTCTCTGATAATCCCCCAGTGATTCTTTAAGACTCACCCATCTGCACCCTGCTCTCCTACCACTGCCTCACACTGGCCAAACCCTACTGGGAGGTACGCAGCCCAGGCAGTACATCCACAGAGGTCGGCCTCCAGGGGTGCAGAGCAGAGAAGGAAGGAGGAAGAAGGGTTCTCAGGAAGTCAGTAAAGAAAGGGCAGCACTCAAATGAGAGGCATCATCACTGAAGAGGAAGACACAGGATGAGGAAAGAGGGGATTCAACATGGGAGAAACGTCACCATCACCACGATGGTAATGAGAGGGAGTCCTAAGACAACAGCTGACAGGAATCTTAGCAGGAAGTTAATTGTGGAGGGAGAGAAACAAGTGCATCTGGTGGGAGGAATCACTGACAGATTATTCGAATCATCAGAATATACTGCAGAGAGTTGTGCAGTTTTGAGCAAAAGTTTGAGGATGAATTAGCAATAAGCACATAGAAAACTGAATAAATGAAAATTTTAGGTAGTTATTAATTCCAGGAAAGACAAAAATGTACAAGAAAATAAATGAAACCCAGGAGTCCACATGGATCACCTTTGAGGAATATTTACATAGCCCTAATTATGTAAATGCTGAAGACTTTCCAATCAAAGAACTTGTGTTACTCTGGTAAAAACCTTTCTCTTTTAAAAGAAATAATTTTAAGGTACTTTCTTCTTTCTTCTCTTTCACAGGGAGCTCCTCATTTGTTCTAATGTTTATCTTTGTATTGTACATGCTTTAGAAACTTATATGGATAGCTGATACATTTAATGAAACCCCAAAATGCATTTTATTGAGGGAAAAAGAAAGGATATCATTGTTTTTATTAGAAGGCATAATCTAGTATTGCTCTTTTAGGTTCAAAATTCTAATTAACATCACTAAAATAAAATTAATGGAAATGTTGGCCATTTTATTATGAGAAAAAATAAGCAAAATGCAAAATGAAATTGAATAAGAATAAAATATTTTTAAAATTAACTTACTCGAATGAAATCCATAAGCGTGTTATAAATGAAGGCTCCTCTGGGAAGGAAAAAACAGCTCCCAGGACTCAGATCATGGAAAAAAAAAAGTTCTTGTTCCTAGATTAAAACAATAATTGCATTTCAAATTTCATCTGTTATTGCTTAATGTTTAATACTGCATACATGATGTGTAGGAATAAAACATCATACCCAATTATCACTTCCATCTTTTAATAATTTATATTCTAAGGCCCCTCAACACTTATTGCCTAACTATATGTTATATCACATGTAAAATTACATTTTACTTTTACGGTTAGCTTTGAACTTTTGTTATTTACTGTTAATTTCCTTACTTGGCACACCTGAAGTACAGATCTTACACAGAAACAACATGGCACAGAGATCAGCAAAGTTCACTGCAAGGCAAATGACCATCATCATGGCTGTCACTTCCGGAGAGCTGCCCCCGGGCCAGGCCCGGTATCCAGTGTGTGTCCTCGCATCAGCCCTCAAGGCTACCGAGCAGACAGCCGAGGACACGGAGTATCACAACAAACACCCTGCCCAGCACTTAACGCAGCTACGAAGTGGCTGAACTCAGATTAAAGCCCCTCCCTACCTGCTTTCAAATCTCATGCTCTTTCTGTCGCATTGCTCTGCCTCCCAAAGTATGTTATCAAGTATTCACAATATTAAAAAAAGTTTATTTTTATATTATGATAAAAAAAACACAAGGGTTCAATTTTTAAAATCTAATAAAAGAGAAAGGAAAGAGCTTAGGAGACATTTTAGGGGGATTAGTATGAGAGAATTTAACAGCAGTCTACAACTACAAGCAAACTAGAAGGTAGGAGGAGAGAATAAAGATAATTATTAAAAGAATTTCGTTTTATGAGAGGTAACGTAAGCCAACAAATGAATGTTTCCATCTCAGTAGTGATTAGGATTTGTTGAGGATTGAATCTAGTCCCCCACAAAGACATGTTCAAGTCTTAATCCACATGCCTGTGGGTGTGAACCCATTTGTAAGCAGGATTTCTAAAGATGTTATTAGTTAATGTGTAGACTCATTTGAAAATAGGATTTTTGAAGATCCCATGAGATGAGGCCACACTGAATCAGGGTGGGCCTTCATCCACATGACTGGGGATATCTCAGTGCAGTCAGGAGAGGCCAGAAGTCAGAGCAAACCGCTGGAGGAGACCAAAGGACAGACGCCACGTGATGGAGCCAGCACCAGAAGACTGCAGACGGAGAGAAAGCGTGGCCTGTCGAGACCTTGATTTTGAATTTGTGCCTCCAAAACTGTGAGACAATAAGCTCCTATCCTTTAAGCCCCTCTACGGTGTGGCATGTCATAGCAGCCGTGGCAGACGAAGACAGCGGCATACCTTCCCGATCTTCCTGTGATCCCGGTTCTTGGCTTCCTCTTGGAACTTTTCCCAGTTTTTCATCATCTTGTTATCAGGAAAGGATATCCCGTAGACCCTCTGCAAAGTTTCCATTTCAGGATTGCCCTCCCAATATGTTGAGGAATTCTAAACATCACATAAGATTTTATAATCATATCAAACATTTGTTTAAAATCGCTATTAAATATATACACAATTTTCCACAATCACATCCACATCTTTGACTTTTAAGAGGACTTTTTGCAGTGCTGGAAAGAACCTTAAAGAGTCTAACTAAGTTTTCTCAGCCCAAATTATACCATCAATCAGCAGATTATGTACAGAATGTGCTTTGGATTCCAGGAATGAGAGTGAGAAAGAGTGGGAAAGAGGGAACACCAAAGGACACCTGCTGTGCCAAACAACGGGCAAAAGAGGAAGCAGATTAGGGAAGTAAAGGTCTGACTTGGTGATCCATGGATCCATGATTAAGATCAATACTGTCATCCATTTTACCTGTGGGAAAACTAAGGCCCAGAAAGATTAATTCTGCAAAGCCACACCACAGCAAAACAGACATGACAGTCCCTGCCTCTTGATTCCCAGAGCAATGCTTTCTCCACCAAGCCAACACACCCCCCCTTGTTTTTCCTTTTTTCTCTGTACATTATTCTCAAATGCAGACAAATTTTCTTGCTCACATTAAGGCTATTAAAGAAAACCAGTTTTCTATTATTTTAGCAATATCTTTAAGATTGCAATATCTTAAAATATCACATGAAAAAGAAATGCTTTATAACACATTAAATGATAAACAATTTATCTACAAATGTCTCCTATGTATCAAAATTTTAAAATTTATATTATTTTTAGAAGCCCAGGTAAGAATCAAATAAAAATATTTAAAAATGTCATGAAGTTCAAACTATGAAAGATATGATAGAGAACCCTTATTATCTAGTTTACCTTAAGTTTGCTGTATTAATAAAAAAAGTCAATCCTTACCTTGAAAATTTTTATGGTTTTTATTTGTCCAGTGTGTCTTACATGTGGGCCCTTACAAAGGTCAATTAGTGGACCGCACCTATAATGAAAGATTTAAGACATGCCCAGGCAGTTACAGTTTTTTGGACTATTCTTTATAAATCATATTCTCATATGTTTTAAGTGAAGAGTTTCACTGATTTGTATATTCTTGGGGCAATTTTTAATTTGGGTTCAAGGAGAGGCAATGCCATCTAGCCTCAGCTCTCAGTCTACCCTCCTTTGCTCAAATTCAAGAGCTACAAGAACCTCTTGGGAAAGAAACTGTACATAGAGACACCACTTTTGTCATGGCCTGAGGACATTCAAAAAACCTTCTATCATCTTAAAATCAGAAAACGATTTCCCTGCTCCACACTGATTTTCAAAACCTAAATTATCTGAAGTTTATATGAAACACATTAAGTTGAAACTTTGAGAACTTGTTTTCTTAGCATTTTATGATGAAATGTCTGGCTTTCGGTTTATTAAAACAGAGCAGTGATTTACAAAGTAAATCTCATATAAGAGTTTACATCTTAATAATACAATATAATTTAATAGTGGATGACACCACTATTAAAATGCTAGTAGGGTCAGTAGCTGGGGATTAGCTCTTGCCTATAATGAACAAGGACCCCCCCACCCCAAACCTTAACAAGCACGGCCCTTCTTCAAAAACGGAAACATTAACAGAGCTAAAACATGAATCTTAACAAAAGAGGGAAGGCTGTGTAACATCAACCAATTTAAGGAAACTTTAGTAAAGAAAAGCAGTGCCCTGAGCATCCAACCAATTTTAAATGTCTTTAAAATTGTCTTTAAAGTTCACTGATTAAAAGTCAAAAATTCCAATGAATACAAAAAGGTGTTGGCTTATTCACCACAGTGGAGTGAAGCTTTAAGGCTGAAAATTTCACTTAAGGATCAGGCTTTGTGTATTGTTCTTTGTCCAAGATGGAAGTTGTGATCCACATTCAGAGGAATGGAAGGGAGGCCCAAATCTGCGTGAATCTTTAAATAATCCCACAGTCAAAAAGCCACTTCTTTGAAAAATTAAACACAAGCCACTCAAATTGATGGGATACAAAAGGATTTAATGTCAACCTAAGTAAGGTTCTAAAAAAATAAACCCAAAGGTCAAGTATCATAAGCCAGAAACGGAAAACTTAGTGTGCCTTTTCTATTTCTATTTTTTAACTTTAAAACGGTTATACTAACATTTATTTGAATTATAGGTAATAAATAATAAAATCTTATCAGGTCATTGGACAGTGACAAAAATAAGTTAAACATGGTATCCCACATCAATGTCAAATGGCAATGAGTCCAAATTACAATTTAAGAAAGGCACTATACATGGCTTTGCACAGAAGAGATATGGTTTTACTTACAGTGCAATTAAACTGGAGAACTACCAAGCACTTAATTGTGGAAAACAGGCAGAGTAACAGAAGGTATTTATGACTGTAATTATGCAGATACCAGATCTTCAAAGACAAAACTGTGAAGGCCACAGCAGCACCAAGATGTCCAAAACACCCAGAAATGGGGAACAGCAATTACTCATAAGCCAACTTAAAAATGGATGAATAAAAAGGGAATTGGGCCTAACGCTAAAGTAAGAGAAGTAAGTGATTCTGGTATTGATGGGACTAACTGATCTCTGCTGACCATGTGATTTTATCTTTGCTTCTGGTATTTTTTTGCCTCATCCTGAGACCCTGCTACAGCCTAATGGTTGATTTGTTTGGACTCTGGGCAGTGGAGAACACAGTATAAGGCAGGGAATCACCGCACGAGGAGACAGCCCATAACGGCTTCCCCACCACGTTAAGGATGAAAAAGAAATTTTTGTTCCCAACAGCTCTGAACAGCATAAGGTACTGAGTGGACACAGTCTCGTTCACATGGAGAAAGAGGCTGAAAGACCAACACTCAGAAAATAAAATTTGGGTTCCAGTACCACCCTGACAAATAGAAATGAAAAAATAATAATTTCCCTTTGGTAACAAGCTTTTGGAGCCCGACTGAAATAGGACAGCAATTCTGCAAATTTATAAAAAGGGCCACCTGCCTGAAGACAAACTCTGCTTCTGCTCCAGCTGTTTCAAGTTTATGCGCACTTTACCTGTAAACAGTGGTGGTCGGGGTGTTCACCTTCTCATTCAGGATGCGGCATTTAAATTTATTATACTACAAAGGAAAAGATGTTTACATATTATCACATAAATGTTTTAAGTGAGAAAAAAAACAAATATCGGAGGGGCATCAGCTACGTTCCAGTGCTCCCAGTCTGGAGCTGCCCAGACTTCAGAGGCTTACCATGACACAGAGAACGTAAAATAATTCATTCACTGTTTTTTTTTATTGATTGCATATCAAAGTGATATTTTTTATATATTTGGTTACATAAAAGGTTATTAAAATTAATTTCACCTGTTACTTTCAACATGTGGCTTCGAGAAAATTTAAAATTACATTATGTGGCTCAGATTTCTGGCTTGCATTATATTTCTATTGGGCAGCATTGTTCTAGAAAATTCCACTTTTAGATACATGAAATAAATTCTGAGGATACAGCTACATTATTAATTTATATAAAAATAAAGAAGTTTATAGTAAGTGATCCTATCATTGCATCAAAAAAATCAGAAAAGACTTCTTTCCATTCTGCTTTTGTGATTATTATCACGGTACCAGGCACTTTCATGTTAAATTACTATTTAAAGGAGGTACTTGTTTAAGAAAAAAAAATTATATTTGTATAATGTAACAGTTTCATACCTATATGTTAAAATCAAGTAATTTTCCACCCCAAATCTTACTAGATATATTGGCTGAGGATATAAAGAGTGTCAAATGAATCAAATAAAGGGACAATTAGAAGTGTTGAGACAATGAATGACTTTATGGCCAGATAACTAATCCCTTAGCAGGTTTCCAATTCTTTGCTTTCAAAAAAGTTGAAGAAAAAACATCATCTTGTCAGTATATAATTAAAAATAATTTTAGATAACAGGTAACACTATGGTTATTGCCGTAATATTTGGAAAGGGTTCAAAAGGATGAGGAACATTACTATATAAAAGTCTCTTTAATTCCCATCTACTTATGCATGCTAACAAGTCCTACATCTATAACAATAAAATATCACAATGGAAAAATAAATCAAATAATTTTCCTTCACAAAAGTTTGACTGGGTTAAGTTCTTAAGAACAGGTGCAACTTTTCCCCATGGCCAAATCTAGTTTTTAATTCAAACCCACAAAACAAATAATATTGTGCTTAGGAGAAAAGACTCTACTTTCTCTGATATATATAATTCTAAAAATAAAATCAGGCATATATATAAGTACATTGGTCATAACAATATAAAAAGAAAGTTGAAGTTTTACACAGGACTCTCTAGGCTAAAGTATATATATATATACCTTTTAAAGGTAACAGAAAAACTCAAAGAAAAGAGAAAAAGATGGTTTTATATTGGACTATAAAAATTATTGAATTTAGTAGTCAAAATATCAACAATATTCAGAATTAATGAGATTTATAAATACACAGATGAAAATTATCCAACTGGCTCTTTGTCTGCCTACATCTGCCTTACAATTTTCAGGAAATAGAAGACTAGAAAAATGTTACAGCAAGTGCCTGGTAAACTCACAAGAGGTTGCCAAACTGTCTGGAACTATATTCTTTGGTGAGCAGCAGTCAATTATTTGTAGTTAATTATTTTTACCATTCCTAGAAAAAGATTTCCTTTTCCTACGAGTTTCCCCAAGTTACCTTAAACATTTCCAGGAGAGTTTCCTTGCTGACTTCTAATCTTTCAAAAGGTTGCTTTTCTTTTATGATGGTTTTACATATGTTCTCCAGTGCTGATAATTCTGTGCTGGACACTGCTCTAAAAAAGGAAAGCAAGTAAGAATAATCAAAATAGAGTTTTCAGACATTATGCCCTGTCATTTTTGTGGACGTCTATCTTGCAGCCTTTGTCACTAATTGATGTACTTTCTAAATTGAGGAGCCTGGTATTTTGTTGTACTAGGATTTCAGAAAGCCAAGCATTCACACACCAAGCAGATATTCCTACTTCTCAAGAAGGGAAACCAAGGCATCCAGGGATGAAGTCATTTGCCTTAGGTCTCCAACAGGATCTCTGACAACTCCAAGCTCTTTTCTGCCTTGAGGTCTGATTTGACAAACCACTAGAATACTCCCTGCACCTACCCCGACCCCTAAATTACACTGTAAGCTACTTTGAAGCTTTATCTTCTATGTGGTCTTCCTTATGTCTCACACATTTATTTTTTTGTTCAAAAGAGTTTTATTGATAGATCTGACACCAAAAGCACACACAACATAGCTAAGCCACCTCAGGTGAACTCACTGCCCTCCCCCCTAAGTGGGACCTGAATTCCAGGGGTGTAAATCTCCCTGGCAACGCAGGATATGACCCCCAGGGATGAATCTGCACCTGGCATCATGGGATTGAGAAAATCTTCTTGACCAAAAAGGGGAAGCAAAATGAAACAAAGTTTCAGTGGCTGAGATATTTCAAATGGAGTCAAAAGGTTATTCTTACGGACATTCTTATGCTCTATATAGATAACCCTTTTCAGGTTTTAATGTACTGGAAGAGCTAGAAGTAAATACCTGAAGCTACCAAACTCCAACCCAGTAGCCTGGACTCCTGAAGATGACTGTATTAACAATGTAGCTTACAAGGGGTGACAGTGTGATTGTGAAAACATTGTAGATTACACTCCCTTTATCCAGTGTATGGATGGATGAGTAGAAAAATGGGGACAAAAACTAAATGAAAAATAGGGTGGGGGAGGGAGATGATTTGGGTGTTCTTTTTTATTTTTATTTTTTATTCTTATTCTGATTCTTTCTGATGTAAGGAAAATGTTCAAAAATAGATTGGGGTGATGAATATGTAACTATATGATAGTACTGTGAACAGCTGATTGTAAACCATGGATGACTGTATGGTATGTGAACATATTTCAATAAAACTGGATTTAATTTTTTTAAAAAAAGCACACACAAAAGAAAAAAATAGATAAAAAGGACTTCATCAAAATTAAAAACTTTTGTACATCAAAGGACATTATCAAAAAAGTGAAAGACAGTCTAGTCTACAGAACGAGAGAAATAATTGCTGACCATAATTGCTGGTTTAATATCCAGAATATACAAAGATCTGCTACAACTCAACAGAGGAAAGACAAATATATAACCCAATCGAAAAACGAGCAAAGGACTTGAGATGACATTTCTCCAAAAAAGATATACAAATGGCCAGTAAACACATGAAAAGATGACCAGCATCACTGGTCATCTGGGAAATGCAAATCAAAACCACGAGATACCACTTCATACCCACTAGGATGGCTATTATTTAAAAAATAGAAAATAACATGTCAGCAAGGATGCAGAGAAATAGGAATCCTTACACACTATTAAGTGCATTGTAAAATGTTGTAGCCTCTGGGGAAATCAGTCTAGCGGTTCCTCAGAAAATTGAAAACAGAATTAATTACCTTATGACCTGGCAATCCCATTTCTTGGTTATACTCAAAAGAACTGAAAGCAGGGACTTGAACAGATATTTGCACAGCCGTTTTCATGGAGGCATTATTCACAATAGATGAAAGGTGGAAGCAACCCAGGTATCCACCAGCAGATAAACGAATAAACAAAATGCGGCATTTACATGGAATGGAGTATCATTCGGCTGTAAAAAGGAATGAAGTCCTGATACATGCGACAAGATGCATGAACCTTGAAGACACTATGCTGAATGAAATAAGCCAGACACAAAAGTTCAGACACTTTGATTTTGCTTAAATGAAATATCAAGAATAAGCAAATTCATAGGGACATGTAGTAGATTACAGGTTACCAGGGGTTGGAGGGTGAGGGAATGGGGAAGTTCCTGCCAAATGGGTACAGAGTTTCAGTTTAGGTGATGAAAAAGCTTGGGTAATGGATGTTGGTGATAGCAGCAAAATACTGTGAATGTAATTAATACCACTGACTTATACAATTGAACATGGTCAAAATGGGCAATTCTGAGCTGCATATGTTAGTATAACAACAACAAAAGTTATACTGAGGGCTAACTCTATCCATGCCCTCACTGCCTGTGAGATCCGGGTTAGGCGAGAGATACGTGAGAGCCAAAGGGAGGGTCACCAAGCCCTCACCCAGGCCATCGGGCCTGCAGCCAAGCTCCAGCTGACCTCCTCAGCAGCCCCCTTGTGCATGTTTCCACGACCCCAGCCACACTGGTTTCCACACCATTCCTCAAACAAGCCACAAGTATCAGTATATCGGGACTTTTAGAGGCCTGGGATGTTCTTCCCCCAGTGCTGATAAACATGCCCTGAATATCCTCAGGCTGGCCCCGCAGCCCCTTCTGGTTCGTGCTTCAGTGTCCCTGGACCCTCTCCTGGCTACCTGCCGGTCACAGAGCCCACCTGCCCACAGCCTGGTGGACTTCTCTTCATAGCACCCATCACCACCCAGTATGTGAGGAGGCTGTATTTATCATGTCTTCCAGCAACCAGACTGTAAGCTCCATGAGGACAGGGACCCTGATTTCTTCACTCTGAATCACCAGCACCAAGAGCAGAGCACAGAGCAGGCAGGCAAAAAATTTCTGTTGAATAAGTCCTGTGTGGTGGTAAAGGAGATGAAGCTGGACAAACACGTAAGTGGGAGCTCCAGAATGCTGCGTGCTCTGTCAGATCATCTCAGTGGTGTGGGGGTGACAAGGAAAGGCTGATGTCCTGTTGTAGTCCATGTATGAGTTGTTGTGGGTCTAAATTAAGGCAGAAGGAAGGAGAAGGGGAGGATGGGAGGACCATTTAGGAGATGAAATTGACCAGAGTGGATTAAATGATGGAGAGTGGAGTGCTGGTGATGTGGCAGGACTCTCAGGTTTCAGTTGTGGCAGCTGGTAGTATCCTTCAGAGACACAAAGAGTACAGGGAAGGAGATGGGCTGAGGCGGAGGCTGATGATTTCAAGTATAGACTTACGAATGTGAGGCCTCCATGAACCCACCCCATTTGGCATTCATCTGTGCAAGAGGTTTGGTCACGATTATTCGTACCCTTGATTATCAAGAAGCAGAACTGAACTAACTGCTCTCAAGGGATTACACCTGGGATTTTGGTCTTAACTAGCACCATGCTCTAGCAAGTAGGAGATTAGATAAATAGCATATCACAATTTGAAAAGCGACCCTTGAATCTAAACTCAATTTAAAAAGCTTTTCTTCAAAACTTTAAGCAATCTATAATCCTAGTATGTGACACATACTGTCACTAAACTAATACACAACCATTATAAAATGATGAAATTTAAACACATGTGTTCAGAAGTGAATACTGAGTGGTATTACCTGTCTTCCATGAACATGTCATAGTAAAATCCATCTTCGATGGGGGGGCCGTAGCACAGGTGGCCCCCGTAGTGAAGCTCCATGGCCTCCCCGAGGACGTGTGCGCTGGAGTGCCAGTACACCTGCCAGCCAGGACAGAGGCGCTGTGAGCCAGCAGCATGTGCGTGGAAAATTGTCAGTGAGATGATAGGATCAAGCACGTGTACATTATAAAGGGGAAAAAAGCACCAAGACACAAAGAAAATATCAACTTGGAAAGTGAATCTTGAGTGACCACTTAGGATTGAGTATCTTCTGAGCCCTCCCTGGGACTCCTCGAGAGCAATTTGGTCAGTTCTAGTGTAAAAATGCTATTCTGGGAGTCGACTAAAGCACAGCAGCTGATCACTTCCTTCTGTGCATGTTAACTGTGGGGGAATTAGGCTGTGTATCTGCCCAGGACACTAGCAGAACAGCCACACAGAGACCTGATTCAGGCCCAGCTCCCCTCCTTTTGTCCGGGGCAGCCTCTCTGAGCCCAGGTGGCTGCTCACAACATCACTAACAATTCTGCATTTATGCAGCAGTCTGCACGTGCAGGCCAGCATGTGACTGTGGACACTTGAAAGATGCCTCAGGAGCTGCCTGTCATGAGGCTCCTGAGCAGTGTATGCATTGGTTAATTTACCGTAGGCCAAGGGTTTGGTCATCAGTCGTACAAGTTCAGAAAGTTGACTTGGTTTTGAATTCCCAAGGGTTCAATTCTTTGTGGATAGGCTCAAACCAACCCCAGCCACCAGATAAATACAAGTGCCAAAGAACAAGATAATCAAGTGCTCTGGCAGCACCTTCTTTCCCTTTATTAAATAGGAAACAAATTACAATTAGAAAGCTGTATGATAAATTATATGGGAGCAGAGGGAGTTAGCTGCCTGAGCAGACCACGTGCAACCCCAGCCAGGCTGTGGGCTGGGATGTGATCTGCAAGCCAGCCCTTGGGTAGAGCACCTCTCCTTCGGAAGGCACTGGGACAGCAGGCCAACTGCCACAGCAGCCCAATCGCCTCTCCTGTGTGTTTTCCACACCTGGATACCAAACACTGTTTTAGGGGCTGAGGATACAACAGTGAAAGGAGAGGCCATGGGGAAGAATTAGGTTTCATTCCAAAGGTAATGGGAAGCATTAAAGGGTTTTAAGCAGGGAAGAAATGATTCAATTTATATTTGAAACATCATTTGGGTAGCAGTATGGGAATGGATTGCAGGGGAACAAAACAGCCAAGTAGGCAATTCCTTTAGGGAACTATCACAGATTCCTGGAGTGACAATGGAGATGGAGAGAAGTGAACAGATCCAAAATACACTATAAAAGTAAAATCTACAGGGCTCGATCAACTAGATTGGAGATGAGGAAGGGGAAGTTACCACAGATAACTTTCTAAATTCTGGGCTGAGCAACTGGGTATGTGGTAGAGCTGTCATGTCCATTGAGATGGGAAGATAGAGTGGAAATGTTCTTTATCGGTTAAAATCAAGAGTCCCACTGTGGACATACTGAAGATTCTTGTAGAATATCCAGGCAGAACACATAAGTAGTGGTGCCTACAAGACAGAGGAATGTCTAATTACAAATACAGAGTTGAGAGCTGACAATTTATAGATAGATGGACTTAACTGCTTAGAACGGAAGCGTAATGAGAGAAGGGGGCTTTGCCTGAGCACTGAGCTGAGGAATTCTTAACATTTGGAGATGAAAATGCCAGCAAAGACGACTGAGAAGTAACAACCAGAGGTTGGGAAAACACAGGAAAGCACTGGCATCATGGAGAATGTTACAAGAAAAAGGAAAATCATCAAAGACTTAAAGTATAACATGGACCTAAACATATTTTACTGGGCATTATGCTTACAAAATTAATTAAATATATTTACATTTAAAGCAATATCATTTCATAAAATGCCTCTTATTTCTGGTGCTCTTATTTATCAATTTTACATAAATATTCCCACCCTGTCATTTTCTACATGCATTTATCCAGAGAGCAGGGAGTATTTATTTTGTGTTACACTATACACTAAATATTCTTTCAAATAGAATCCTGTTTTAAAATAAAAGTGGAAGCACTTGCTATATAAAGGAGACAAATTTTTTTAGTAAAGCAAAACATCCTTTTACAAAATCAATAATTTATCATTTTGTAACTCTAAGTGTTTCAGATTTGCTTTTCTTTGGGGTGTCTTTTTTATGGACATGTACTTAAAATTCATAAGTTGATTTATTTTCAAAATCATGTTAATATGTTTATAGTAACAGGAAAATAAAATCCAAGAGCAAAAATTCTTTGTTTCTAAGTTACACTAAAAGAAGTTTCTGGATCTTGGAAAAGTGATTTAACCCTTTGTGCTTCATATGTAAAACAGGGATTAAAATAGAACCTGTGTGATAGGGTTACTGAGGACTCAACAAGGTAATGCATGTAAGGGGCCGGGTACAGGGCCTGGCCCCTAACGAACACCCAATAAACATTTATTCCTATCATCACTGTCATCTACAATGCCACGCCAAGCACCGTGCAGTATGGTGGCAGGCAGAGGGGGCACTGCTGAGGCACTCCAATAAGACTCCTCACTGTAATAAATGTTTCTGTTTCCATGAGTTCACTGAATGCAAGGAGGAAATGAACTCCGAGGATGCTGACTCCTTCACGGGACATTCAACTTGGTCCCCTCCAACCCCCACTCAATTACTGACAGACTGCAAGAGTGCAGCAGCAGGCTGTTCAAGAGAGCCAGCCAGGGTGAGAAGGAAGAGGACTGCTGGGAGCACAGGTAAAAGGCAGGATTGGGTCCCCAGGAGAGGAGTAAATGATCATTCCATATCACGGCCGCTCTCTGGTCCATCCAGATTTTTTTTCCTTTGGACTTCCACTCTCTGGAATTATCTACTTGTTTGTTTTCTTGCTTACTATCTCCTCCCACAAGGATGTAAACTTTGAAGCAGGGGCCCTGTACCATCAGTGTCTGCAGCATGCATCCTGCACCTGAGTGAATAAGTAAATTCTTAGAAGTCCAGGGGCGACATCTTGGATGAAGTTAGGTGACAGCTGTTAAGGACCAGTGAGGAAAACCTAAACTATACCTATAAGCCTTTCATTTCTTTTAAAACTTGCTCTTTCTGAATCACTTTTAAATGTAGTTTTACTAATATTGTTTTGATTAGCTGTTTAATGGTTAAAGTTTACATATTTTAAACAGAAAAGTAATTATAATATGGTTCTTGCAGTCTGGATCAATAAAGCAAGAAACTCAGCATCAGAGTCACAGTTTATGTAACCTAAGCTAATCACAGGTTAGGTTTTACAGAGATACTGGACTTCCTGAAGGGACACTGCAAAGTTAAGGTGTATCAGAGACCCATGTGAAAATGTGGTCTTTATTTCACAGACTATTAGTAAGTATTTAAAGGATATTAGAGATTTTATCATTTTTTTCTGATTCCCCTACACACATTAAATTAGAAAGTGGATCCATTTTTAACAATCTATAAGAAATGAAAATATAAATTGATTTAATAATTAAAGCATTCTAACTTAAGGAAACGACCATTTCAAGAAAAAATAAACACAGGCTATTTAAAAAGCCAATATATATTTGTACATACGCATCTGACAAATGTCTATTAAATATTTATTAAACATCAAAATCTAAATAGTAAATCTTATAAGGCTACAAAACTCATTCTTGACTTTGATATGTGGCTTGTTAAATAATGGAATTTAAAACATAAACACCTGAAATTTGGTAGTTGGTTTTAAAATACTTACAGCTTGAGCTTCCTCGTTATCAAACATAAGCAGCTCTAGAATGGAATCCCCTTCCAGTGGACGGTCCAAATCCCATAATTCACCATTTACTTTGGCTATTACTGCACTTTCAGCCAATTCTTTACTAGAAAGAGAAAAGTCACTTGGGAGTTAACCTGCTATTGCAATTCATTAAAAGAAAAGATTAAAATAATTTCCAGGGTTTTCTTAAGTGGATAGAAAATATGACTGTAAACTACTGACAGATACTTTTTATTTTGATAAAATTTATTTTAAGTACAAAAGTAATATATACATTCACTGTAGAAAACTTAGAAAATGGAGAAAGCACAAAAAATAAAATAAAACTCATAATTAAATCCTACGATCCAGAGACAGCCACTCCTAACAATTTGGTATGTCTTCCCATCTTTAACTCCTACACACTTTTTTAAAAAATGTAATTGCCAATGTAATCTTATAGCCTATTTTCACTGCCATGCCATTAGCGAAATAGCACCTTTTCCAACTTTCTAGAAATATCACGCTTATTTACAAAGCCTCCACTCCTACACACATGGGTCATCATTGCCGTCACATCTGTGCACATGCACTTTGTGACTTTTGTCACTGTTTTCTGACAAGTTACCAGAAATGGAAGTGTTGGGACAAAGGGCATGCGGGTTTTAAAGATTTCTGATAATACGTTCTCTGAGTGTACCACTTCCATGCACCCTGAACGATTTAAAAACTTTTCAAATCAATTTGATGGTGAAAACTATTGTTTTAATTTGACTTCTTTGATTATTAATAGTAGTTCACTAGCCAGTTTTACTTTTATTAACTGCCCAAGTTCTTTGCCTATTTTGCATAGACCTATCTTGTTGATCTTCTTCTTTCCTTTTATTTTGTCTTTTAAATAGCATTTATCATTGTTTGCAAATTATTGCCAAAAATGAAGAAAAGAAACTTGGAAACCATAGAAAAGCAAAGAAAAAAAATCACCTACAATCCTGTCACTCAGAGATTACCGTAAAATTCTGCTGTGTCCTTTCATATTTTTTAATACATATATGGATTAAAATTTAATTAAAAAAGAAAGGAGAGAGATTCTGGAGAAGGGCAGAGGACTGAAGAGTATTAGTAAGGATAAAAGAGAGAGAGAGGGAAAAAATAGATCTGACAACTAAAAACCAAATGATTAGATGGCTGGTTCAAGAACTCCCTTCACAGTAATAACTTTGTGAATGGATTGAACTCTCCAATGAAAAGATACAGACTGGTAGAATGGATTAAAAAGTATGCCAGTTAACATGTCCTTTACAAGACTCATCTTAGATCCTGTGACACAAAGACAGAAAGTGACAGGATGGAAAAAAAATATTCTACGCAGGTTGCAACCAAGAGAAAGCAGGTAGCTATACTAGTATTGGACAAAATAGACTTTAAATGCAAAGATGTCATAAGAGACAAAGAAAGACACTATGTATTAATAAAAAGGACAATTCACCAAGAAGAAGTAATAATGTATGTTTATGCATCCAATTGAGCTAAAAAATTCATTAGACAAACAATGGCTAAATCGAAGGGAGCAACAGACACGTCTACAATAATAGTGGGAGACTTCAAAACACCACTCTCTTCTAGAGAACAACCAGACCGAGGACCAATAAGGAAATTGAAAACCTGAGCAATATGATAAATGAATTAGACTTAACAGATATATAAACTGTTACATCCCAAAGGACCAGGATATACATTCTTCCCTAGTGCCCATGGAACATTCTCCAGGATAGATCATATGCTGAGACACAAAACAAGTCTTAATAAAATTTTAAAGATTGAAATTATTCAAAGCATATTCTCTGACTATAATGGGATGCAACTACAAATCAATAACCACCAAAGAACCAGATCTTTCACAAATATTTAAAGGTTAAAAACACACTCCTAAACAACCAGTGGGTCAAAGAAGAAATTGCAAGAGAAATAGGTAAATATCTAGAGACAAATGGAAATGAGAACACAATATATCAAAACCTGTGGGATGCAACAAAGGCAGTGCTTAGAGGGAAATTTATAGCTCTAAATGCTTATACCAAAAAGCAAGAAAGACCTAAAACCAAAGACCTAACAGAACGGTTAAAGAGGCTAGAAAATGATCAGCAAACTAACCCTAAAGCAAGTAGAAGAAAAAAAATAAAGATTAAAGCAGAAATAAATGAGCTAGAGAACAAAAGAACAATAGAAAGAATAAATAATACCAAAAGTTTGTTCTTTGAGGACATCAATAAGATTAACAGTCTCTTGGCCAGACTGACAAAGTCAAAAAGAGAGAAGACCCAAATAAGCAGATCCCAAAGAAATAAAGCAAGTCATAAGAGGATACAATGAACAACCGTATGCCAACACACTAGACAATTTAGAGGGAATGGACAATTTCCTGGAAACACATGAGCAACCTAGACCGACCCAAGAAGAAACAGAAGACCTCAACAAACCAATCACAAGCAAAGAGATCCAATCAGTCATCAAAATTCTACCTACAAATGAAAGCCCAGGGCCAGATGGCTTCACAGGGGAATTCTACCAAACTTTCCAAAAAGAATTGACACCATTCCTCCTCAAACTCTTTCAAAAAACTGAAGGAAAAAGGAACATTACCTAACCCATTTTATGAAGCTTATATCATTCTAATACCAAAACCAGATAAAGATACTATAAAAAAGGAAAACTATAGGCCAATCTCCCTAATGAATACAGAAGTAAAAATTTTCAACAAAATACTTGCAAATTGAATCCAAAGGCACTGTAAAAGAATTATACACCATGACCCAGTAGGGTTCATTCCTGGCATGTAAGGGTGGTTCAACATAAGAAAATCAGTGTAATACAACACATTAACAAATTGAAAGCGAAAATCAAATGATCATCTCAACAGACACTGAAAAAGCATTTGATAAAATTCAGCATCCCTTTCTGATAAAAACACCTCAAAGGGTAGGAATTGAAGGAAACTTCCTCAATATGATAAACGGCATATGTGAAAAACCCACAGCAAGCATAGTACTCAACAATGAGAGGCTAAAAGCCTTTCCTTCCCCCTAAGATCGGGAACGAGACAAGGATGCCCACTGTCACCTCTATTATTAAACATTGTGCTAGAAGATCTAGCCAGAGCAATTCACCAAGACAAAGAAATAAAAGGTATCCAAATTGGGAAGCAAGAAGTAAAACTGTCATTATTTGCAGAAGGTACGATCTTATATTTGGAAAATCATGAGAATTCAACCACAAAGCTACTTGAGCTAACAAACAAATTCAGCAGAGTGGCAGGATACAAGATTAATGTACAAAAGTCAGTAATGTTTTTATACACTAGTAATGACCTAACTGAAGAGGCAATAAAAAAAAATTCCATTCACAATAGCAACTAAAAAAATCAAGTACCTAGGAATAAACTTAACCAAGGATGTAAAAGACTTCTACACAGAAAATAACAAAACTTTACTAAAAGAAATAAAAAAGGACCTAAATAGGTGGAAAGATAGTCCATGCTCACGGATAGGAAGGCTAAACATCGTTAAGATGTCAATTCTACCCGAACTGATCTACAGATTCAATGCAATTCCAATCAAAATTCCAACAACCTACTTTGCAGACTTGGGAAAAGCTAGTTATCAAATTTATTTGGAAGGGAAAAGGGCCTCGAATTGCCAAAAACATTCTAAAAGAGAAGAACAAAGTGAGAGGAATTACACTTCCTGACTTTGAAGCCTACTATAAAGCTACAGTGGTCAAAGGAGCATGGTATTGGCACAGATAGACATATTGATGAATGGAATCAAATTGAGAGTTTGGAAATAGAACCCCAGATCTATGGTCGACTGATTTTTGATAAGGCCCCCAAATCCACTAAACTGGGACAGAACAGTGTCTTCAACAAATGGTGCTAGGAGAACTGGATATCCATAACCAAAAGAATGAAAGAGGACCCCTACCTTATACCCTATACAAAAATTAACTCAAAGTGGATCAAAGCCCTCAATATAAGAGACAGCACAATAAAACTCTTAGAATATAGGGAAACATCTTCAAGACCCAGCAATAGGAGGTAGCTTCTAACATTTAACAACCAAAGCACAAGCAACAAAAGAAAAAACTGATAAATGGGGACTTCTCAAAATCAAAAGCTTCAGTGCCTCAAAAGACTTTGACAAAAAGGTGAAGAGGCAACCAACTCAATGGGAGAAAATACTCGGAAACTATGTATCTGATAAGAAACTGATATCCTCATATATAAAGAAATCCTACAATTAAAAACAATAGTACAAACAGCTGAATTATAAAATGGTAAAAGATAGGAAAAGGCATTTCTCCAAAGAGGAAAAACAAATAGCTAAAAAACACATGAAAAACATGTTCAATCACTAGCTATTAGGGAAATGTAACTCAAAACCACAGTAAGATACCATCTCACACCAATAAGAATGGCTGACAATAATAAACAAATAGGCAACAATAAGTTTTGGAGAGGATGTGAAGAAATTGAACTCTTATTCATTGCAAATGGGAATGTATAATGGTATAGCCACTGTGGAAGACAGTTTGGCGGCTTCTCAGAAAACTAGATATTGAACTACCCTACAATCTGGCAATTCCACTTCTCACTATATACCCAGAAGATATGAAAGCAGTGACACAAACAGATATGCGTATGCTGATGTTCACAGTGAAATTATTCACAATTGCAAAAAGGTGGAAACAATCTAAGTGTCCTTCAACAGACAAGTAGATAAACAAAATGGGCTATATACATACGATGGAATACTATGCAGCAGTAAGAAGGAACAAGGTCCTGAAACATGGCAACATGGATGAACCTTGAAGAAATAATGCTGAGTGAAGTCAGACGTAAGGAGAGATACTGTATGTTACTACTACTATGAACTCCCTGAACAATGTAAAATCAATGTCCTATAATGTAGAATGTTGGGGATCTAGTGATAGACAGAGGCTAGTGAGGGGGGAATGATAATCTAATATGTTCAGATATGTTAATGATGGTGAATTCAAAGTAAGGCAGTGGATAGACGTTATGATTGTTTGTTAATGGGAGCATAAATATCAGAGTTGTATTGAAGGCAAATGGGATTGAAGGGGTTGACGAAAGGCAAATATCCCACAGAACAGCACTACAAATACATAGATAGGTGCTTGCATGATGTAGTTCTAGGGTATGACACCAGCACAAAGAGTTGACCAAAAAATATATATACATTAATGGTTTCATTTTGTATGCTATCTTGTAACCTATTTTTTAAACCTAAGAATATATTATAACATTCTTCCTAACGGCAGACGGACTTCTAAAATAAGCAATTTAATAGTCTGACAAGAATCAAGACTTGCTTACTGAGTCTACTATTGCTGGGTTATTTCTTTGTTGATTTGCTGCTGTTGGCAATTACAAACAGTGCTGCAATGAACATCATTTAAGTGAGATGACTTCTGCATGGAACTGATCAGAAGCCAATGGACCAGAAGCCCACTAGTTAAATGTATGAGGGAAATGCACTGCCAAATGACAAGCCCAGCCCTCACGTGTGAACCAGCAAGAATTAGGCTGTGCAAACTGTACTGCCCTCAAGGACAAACTCTCCCATACTTCAGAGGTGGCAAATGAGGGTGATAGACAACTATGAACCTCCCAAAGAGCAAAATCAGGTCCCATAGACAACTGTGGACAAGAGCATGGCTCCCAGGGAATGACGGGTGGCCAGAAGGACTGACTCAAGCACAGAACACTGCCACGCTGTGGACCTCATCATCACTGCCCTGGGTTTGATGACATCTGTATACCACTGTCTGCTGCATTTGTCATTCTTCTCTCTTCCAAACAGACATTCTAACTATGATTGTCTTGTGGTTATTCCACTATTGTATGCATGTAGCAGGAGAGCAGATGACTGTTAGTTTATTTGTTGCTGGGATACAAGGAGCCAGCCTGATGGGGGTGTTCTGTGTCAGGTGATGAGAGAAAGATGCTCACAGGTACTGTATCTGGATGGTATTTAGTTGTGTGCACAGCTGGCCAGTGGGCGCTACATTTCCATTCTGTCTTACAGCTAGGTGTGACTCAATGTGAGCTAGTAAGAAGTCAATGGAATTGAAGTGGGCCACTCTAGGGTCTTGGCATCAAAATATTGAGTGTCAATACTCTTCAGCCTTTCTTTCCCCTGCCTGCCGGTGGGTCCATGCATGGGTCCCAGCTTCCAGTACTAGATGTGAAAATACCCTACCTTAGGGGATGGTAGGGCGACAAGACAAAAGGAACCGGGGTCCATAAATGACTTCATGGACCAGGGATGCCCACCAGCCTGGACTGGTCACCTCTAGACTACTGGTGAGAGCATGTGTCTTCCATATTTAAGCCTATATTTTGGGGTCTCTATTCCAACAGTTTAGCCTAACTTAGTGGTTTTTAAACTTTAGCTTGACTCAGAAACCCAGGCTTGTAAAAGCACAGATGTGCTGAGCCCCACCTCCAGAGTTTCTGATTCAGGAGCCCAAGAATTTCTTTTCTAACAGGTTCCCAGATGATACTGATGCAGCTGGTCCAGGGACCACACTTTGAAAACAACTGACCTAATATCAATTTTAGTTTCTTTAATGAACTAGTATGCATTGTCCTTTGCCCATTTTTCCTACTGAGGAATTTTCTTAGGATAAATGGCTATGTGTAGAATTACTGGGTCCAGTGTTTAGAGCTTGCACATTTTTAAGGCTTTGAAACCCTCCCAAAATACTGCAACTATTCATCCTCCACCAGCAGTGCCATTTTCCCATAACTGTGCCAATATTAAGTATTACTCATATACCTAGATAAAATTATTATTTTAATTTGTATTACTAAAGTTATCTTTTTCCTATTAATTAAAAAAAAAACTGATAGCAACCATTTGCTTAAAATACACTGTGCAATCTTTTCGTATCTGTCATTTCCCTTTTCACGTGGCATTTACAAAGAGCCATTTATCCCAAGTGTATAGCTGGTTAGTTTGAATCTGTCCATCTTTTCCCTAACAGTATTTCTACCTTATATGTTATGTTTACAAAGGCCTGTCATCCCCAAGACCAGGAATAATGATCTACATGATCAACTTTCAGTTAACCAAGGGAATGGGCAGTATAATAGAATAAAGCTATTTTTTTTCACTTTATTTTATATCCAGCCACCTCTCCAGACCCTTACTAATTTTAATAATTTCTCAATTGATACTGCTCTTTAATTCTTTTTCTTTTTATCTTTTTTAGGGTTTTCCACTGCTTTAACTTTTTTTTTCCTAACTGTCTGAACTGAATTCTTAGTGTATTTTTATTCTTCCATACTCAATAATGAAAACCTTCAACAGCACAAAATTGCTTCTGATTACCACTTCAGACATGTTCCATAAATATTGATATGTAATCTCCCTCATTGTAATTATTTCCTAAGAGTCATATTCTTGTTTTATTTCCTTTTACTCAAGTTATTTAGAAGAGTTTTTTTTTTTTGTTTTAATTTCTAAGTTGTGCTGTCATTTAATCAGGTCTCTGAGCTCATAACTGATTTCATTTTAGTCACAGAATGTGAACTGCATGCTTTCTACATTTTATCGGGATTCTAGAGAACCTAAAGCATGACCCTGGTTGCCAGGAGAGAAGGCTCTATGGAGTACAGAGATCAGGAGTAGCCACAAAGTCCACCTTATAGTGTTGCTTATTCAGACACATAGAGTTCATTACTCTTGGGTTCCTGTAATTTACTCCTCGTGTTGGACTCAATGCTACATTATTCAGCACATGAAGATTTGTGACAAATAATCATTGTGGATTATACTGTTTATCAATTTTAAAAATAAGCCTTACAACCCCTTTTAATAATTTCTACCCTGAATTAAGCAGTCCAATAGTAATATTATGACCACTGCTTTCTTCTCATCTGGTTTGCTTGCTATACTTTGCCAACCCTTTTAGTTTGGGACAAATTTACTTTTTAGACACTACCATATTCCCTCAATCATTAAACCTGACAGTAGAGCTTTTAAACTGTATCCTGTGGAAATACATATTACTAAGCATAAAATCAAAAACATGTTTCTACTATAAAATAACTTTTGTTTCCCATGCTCGAACAGATTTCTTCAGTGCAGGACTCCTCATTCGTCAATGTGCTAATGTGCAACCTGATACTCCAAAAATTTATTTTTACCTCAAAACTCTCTTTTCTCCAGCACTTCTATTCACCTCTCCTGGGAAACATGGAAACAAGTGGGGAAGTGTCTTTAGGGCATATGAAATGATAGGATAACACAGAAATACAATCTTAACCATAGTTTTCAAAGGAAATCTGAGGATTTCAATTGTTGAAAAAACTCGCTTTTTAAATAATAAAGGTTTATTTATTTAAACTGTATCCTGCAGTTTTGAGGTATAGCTTCCATATACTATATTTAATGCTAACAGTTAACATTAGTCAAAACAACAGAACTTCATTAATGACTCTAATTTCTAGGAAGGTCAAAGTACTTATTCCAGGGTTGATAAGAGCTCTAACATGTTCAGCTTCAATCTATAGTTAATAAACATCTTTTTTACATTTTTAGAGATGTTTTATTTTTCAGAGTACTTTTCACATATAGTACCTTACTTAATCTTTACAACCTTATAAGGTAAATGGGAAAAAGTATTATTATTCCCAATGAAGATGTAAAGAAAATAGGCTTGGAAATTTCTAGGGATGTGACCAAGTTGTTTGATAGAACTCCCCCCAGTTAGTCACTAGTGGAGCAATGGCTTGGAGTTAAGTTCTCCAACCCCTACATCCAACAAAAGACCTGTAAAAATTCACGGAAATTACTTGAATGATGAACAAAGCTAGTGTAATATGGCTTGTCAAGGATTATAGATTTTTTTCTATATATAAACTTTTATTAGAACTTAAAAATTTGGGCCTTTTAAAGAGGAAAAAATTGTGGTCTGATACTCAATTACTATTTAAATGGCCTCTTTAGAAGCCAGAAGAAAAAAAATTAATTACATTTAATTTATTCAACTGAATTAGAAAAGAGTATTTTGGCAGTCCCTAAGAAAACATTTCCACCAGGCTCTGGTACAATTACTTAATACTAAATACCTTCTCCAAACTATGGTTTTACCTAATTTCAGCAGCCACTTGATAAGGTGTTGTTTTCCAAACTTCCCCTTCAACTGTTTTCCCATCAGCCAATCTCACTGTGATCACCTTGCTTGTGTTCCCCCTTTTTCCATAAATGCCAAGTAAAAGTTGATGATCTTTCTTCAATGTTTCAAAAAGCTTCAATCTTTCTTTTATGAAATTTGGTTGCTTTTCCACCTGAAAATGATTAGACCACAAGAGCTTTACCATACACAGCCCACTTTCTTCCAGCCACTCTCTCTAAAATCAGTGCTCCAGCTCTACCCCACCCCCATCATAGCCCATCCCAGGTCATTTCCATCCCTCCCGTCTCTTGTCACTCTACTTCTCACCTCCAGAAGACTGCTCTCCACTCAACTAATTCCTCCTTAAGTCTGAGGGTCAGCTCCCAGCTGCATGTTCCAACTACATCCCAATGGTGTCTCCCTTTTCCCCATGTTGACAGCACATGTATGTAGTCACCAAATACAGCACTTGGTTATGCAGTATCTTACTTTGTTCTCTAGTCGTTTCTCCTGCATTTGTCTTACTTAACTCCTCAACCAGACTGATCCCTTTGAGGCCAGGTATTCCTCTTCGCTCCTACCGCAATGTTGATGCTCAATAAATACTTTCTGGTTGTTTTAATGATTTATATACATCAGCAAATTAGCTAGTTTCCTTCAAGCAAAAGAAGGTCTCTGCTATCTCAATCTGAACAGACGAAGGAACTTAAATAGAGCTGTGTGACTCGCTCATCTCTAAGCTAAGACATCTTGCCTATAAGTCTTGCAAAACTTTAATTATACTGTTGTTGCCCAAGTAGTAATGTATTTGTTAATTACATCTTTATTAAAAATCCTAGCTAACTATATAAACGTATTTTAAATTACAGGTAGTGTTTCACATTATTTTTGTTGCAATGACTTACCTCACTGTCAGGCCCACTTTCCTTCTTTTTTATAATGTTCTTTTCTTGGCCTTCACCAGAAGGAGGCTAAGAGATAAAGTTAAATTATAAAACAACTCATGCCAATGACCAGGAAAGCAACACATCTGAAACGTGAAGCGGGAGGGGAAGGCAGCCACAGGCAGCAAACTCCCCATGTTTAGAGTTTCATGGCTGTAACATACACCCCTCAAAGGGCAAGTTGTTTTCTGCACTTCAGTCTGTCCTGTCTGCACACTTCACATTCTTGCTAAGTACCTGTCACACACTTTGTCCTTTAAAGTATTTCCCCCTAAACTATAAACAAATCTTGTCACTGGAAAATGGATGTGCACCTGCCATCAGAGACTTTAAAAGCACTCCTTTATGGAGATGTTGCAAATGCACCACAGTTACCCTTGCTAAAGAACTGAAAAAAATTCCCTCTGTCTGAGAAAGTCTTCTGAAATAGGTAGTTGATTGTTGTTATACGAAGATAATCAGCCCTTTAATGACCTAGAATATTACAATACCATATTAAAGAAGAATGTGAAATATGCAGATTTCGTCTCAAGAGAGATCACTAAAACCAGCAAACAAAACAAAAACCAAAGCCACCTCCCCTAAATGGCTCAGAACCGGGCCTGAGAAGGAAGCGGAGGGTTTAAATATGTAGCTGTTGGCCTCCGTGCCCAAGAAAAGATAATCCAATTTCCTGGATAAGGGGTTTAGAATACTCCAGCATATTTTCGAACACATGAAAATGCTCTTTCTGCCACTGCAGAAAATTGGTTGCAGGCAATTTAATGGAAAAGGTGAGAAATTAGATCATTAGGTCAATCTGGCAGTCGATGGATAATCTAGCGGTCCCGGGGTGTCTCCAGCATTCTCCCACTGGTTCACCAGCCCGCTGCTGGAGCGCAGGGTGGGCACGAGCACGACGGGCACAGCCTGCAGGGCAGCGGCCAGGGCAGGACAGGCACACCTGCAAGCCTCGCGGTGGGACAGGACAGGGTGGACACACGTGCTCTGTTCTCTAACTGGGCGGGACAGGGCAGGGTGCGGTGGGCACACCTCTCGGGCACTGACTGGTAGGACAGGGCAGGGTTGGCACACTTGCAGTGCGCCTCGGGCACATCCTATAGGGCACTGGGCAACCCCGCACCTGTCCTTCCAGGGTCCAATTCCGCTCTCAGTGCAACCTCTCCAGGCCGGCTAAGGAAGGTCCCCCACCCGGAGTCCCGGCCCGCCGGAACGCTGCCGCCCCAGGTACCTGCGCGCCCGCGGCCGCCCACCCGGCCTCCTCGTGCGCCGCGCTCTCCCGCTTCGCCTGGCGGTTCAGCTGCTCGGCGAGACGCAGCCGCAGGCGGTACAGGCGGTGGCGCAGATCGCGGTTCTCGGCCCGGAGCTGCGCCACCTCGCGCGGGAGGCTCAGTCCCTCGGCCGGGCACCGCTCGGGCGCGTTCAGAGACTCGTCCCTCAGGCGCTGCACCTCCGCCCACAGCCGGCGGATGTCCTCCTCCTGCTGCTCCAGGCGCGAGGCCACGGCCTCCGCGGCCAGGGCCTCGGCCGCCATGGCGCCCGCCACCTTAAGGATGGGTGGCGGCTGCGGCGACCGCCGGGAGAGGCGAGGGAGAGAGTGGAGGGGTGGACGCGGGGAATCTGCGCACCGCGGGGATGCGCTTTCGCTCAGCGCGCGGGGCGGAGTCTGCGCGCAGGGCGGGGCGGTGAGGAAAGGGGGCGGGCCTCGGCTCAGTGCGATGGGCGGAGTCTACACGAGGGGCGGGACCGCGAGGAGAGCGGGGCGGGGCCGTTGCTTGGCTACTGCGGGTCAGTCTTATCCCGACCGAGTGGGCTCACGCAGCTTTCTGACATGCGTCCGTGCGCTGCTGGCAGTGTTGCGCTTTGTCGTTTGAAATGCAAGTCGTCCAAAGTCTTGGGAAGGCCAACATCTCGAGTTCTGGCTGTCACCATTCTTTCCTCTGGCAACCTTGCTGTGAAACGTGGCCATAGAGAACTGACCACCAAGGCGTTCTTTCAAGGACTGCGGCAGGCGGCAGCTGCTGAGCCAGGGCGCACAGAAAGGTCTCTACGGATAGTGAAATCTGACCGGCAGGGAGTTGCTAGCTACTATGGGCTAGGGCAAATGCCATATACATCCTTGTATCCCTCATAGCCACGAGCACAAACCGATTTTTTATTAATATTCTTAGGGCTTAAGATGTGAGAAACGCGGTTCCAAGCTCTTTCCCAAGTATTAACTCATTTAATCCTCATAACAAGAGAAATTATTATATCTCCGCTTTATAGCTGGCAAGCAGGCACAGGTTAAGCAACTTGACCAAGGTTACAGAAGCAGAGCATGACAGCTGGGATTCAAACCCCGAGAGTCTAGTTTCCATGCATTTAACTTCCAGACTACAGGGTCTTTTAACCTGGGCACAATTTCATTGAACATGCCATTTGATATAACGCAGGGAACAAAAGCTGTAGGAGTTCTGAGTGGAAACTTAGCTTGCACTGGTAGACTTAAATGGAGCAAGTGCTCTGAAAAATGAAGGTTGGGAGATGATAGAAAGGTGAAAAGGTTCATCAGTGCCACCCTAGGAAGAAAATCAGTGTGCGAAGGAGTCAAGGAGTTGAGCTAATTGGTTTATGCTAACCAGAATCACAAAGAGCTCCCAGGAGGAGGTCCCATAAAGTACAACACTCATACCAGTGTATCTTTTGTGTTCACTTTCCACGTATGCTTGAGCCATATAGATTCCACATGCTTCCCAGTCCCTCCTCAAACCCCTGCTATCTGTTTTCTGCTACTCCCATTCTACCATGACCTACCTATTGTCAAATATCATAACCCCCTACAGCCCCCCAAAAGTTTCCTCGAGTTCCTTTGTAATTTTTCTTTCCAGGGCTTCTATCCCCAGTCCCCAGACAACCACTGATTGCTTTTTGTCACTACCGCTTAGTTTGCATGTTCTAGAATTTCTGTAAATGGAATCATCCAATATATATACTCCTTTTATCTGACTTCTTTTATGCAGCATAATTTTGAGATTTACTCATGTTGTTGGCTTTGTTCTTAGTAGACATAGAGCTGCCTTCCCTGCCTGTAATGCTGCTGCTAAAACCACCATCTGTAGAGTTATGGAGAATGCTTTATGCACCACCATGATATTCTACACAGCATTGCTTCTGACCAATGAACCCACTTTTTCATCAAATGACATATGGCACATGCTGGCTCATTGAATTCACTGTTCTTACCATGTTCCCTGTCATCCTGAAGCAGCTGGCTTGATAGAATGGTAGGATGGCCTCTTTTTTTTTCATAAATGAAATTTTATTGGTTGTTTTGAAGATCCAAACACAGACACCATGAGCAATTTGTATGCCATTCTTAATGTACATACCGAAAATCTAAAAAGTCATGTAGTTATCTCTCTTTTCTAAAGTTATTCCAGTGACTTTCCAGCTTACAATTTGGAGGCAAGTTTTCATTAAGAGGCTATCAATTACCAATATCTTCAAATGTTGATAAGCTGTTACATCATAAGTCCCATTAATTCACAATATAATATCCTACACAGTACATACTCATAGCACATGACAGAGTTATTATGAAAACTAAACTACGACAACCAAAGATTTTGCAGAATGCATACAATTCTGACAGGGAAAACCAAGATTGAGGACCATTTTTTTTTTTTTTTTTAAGAAACAATTCTGCTAAAAAACATGGGAATGAAATAATTTTAAATGCTCAATATATATTAAATGCATGACTGTGACTCCAAATTGCCAGTTATGATGCATTCCCCCATGGGGAGTTAAGGGCAAAGCCTTCCATAATCCAATATCCCACTATTTTCTGGTGGTACCGAAAAAGTAAACAACCAGCAAATAATTTCACAACTTAAAACAAAATTTACACTTAAAAATTGGGATGAGTTGGAATTCCAATCTCCTTCTTGAGAATGTTTCTAGAGCTACTAAAAAACTGACATTTACAAACCGATAAGAATATTCCTCTGGATTGTACAAGAATGGAGATAAATAGCCACCACCAATAAAGCATGGCATACAATATTAATCAGACTTGGCTTCTTTCTCTCCTGCCTCATCAAAGGGTGGCTTCATTTTTAGTTTTAGTTTAGTCTTCTGCAGGTAAATCTTTAGTTTTTTGGCTAACCACTTCATCCTGTTTTCCTTCTGCTCCCCTTTTCTCTTTTGGTTGCATTTTTTTATCCTTTCCTGCTGCCTTTCTGGGCTCCCTTTTCACTTTCACAGGAGCAAGTTTAGCTGTCAACCTTGCAGGCCTCCTCTTGGGCTCCTCCTTTCCTGCCCCTTTGGCTGAGCTGAACTTCCTCTTAAGCACCTTGACAGAGGGGAGAATGCGTGACCTTGGCCGAGGTCGTGGTAGTCTGAAAGCCTTTGGGAGGCTGAGCTGCGGCCACTGACGCTCCACCCGTTACCCAAGCTGCCAGCTAGAAGGGCCTTTTGAAGATCTATGTGGAACATCTTTCAGGGCTGGGATAACACCGTCCAGGATGTGATATACTAATCAGTGAGCAATATATGGTGTGGAGCCCTAGCCAAGATTCACATGTCTGGTAATCAAGCACTAGAAACTGAATGGCCTCATTCACCATTATCCCAAGTGATAGTGGAGCAAAATTTTTGCTTCTTGTCCCCATGACTTTAAATTTTGCTGGTTTAGAGGTCTTTGCTCCTGAGGGAGGAATACCTCCGCCAGGAAACATACAATGGAGCCATTAAACTGGATTTTGAGTCTTGACTCTGGTTTCTTTGAGCATTTCTTGCCAGTGAATCAACTGACAAAGAAGGGGGTTACTAGATTAGAAGATGGTAGGTCTGGAATGTAGGAAATCCCTGGGGTCCTTTTAGTAGTCTCATACCCTGGGATTAATATCAATGGAAAACTTCTACAACCCAATACAGGTGTGAATGCTAATGACAGACTGTGACTGTTCCAGACCTTTGGAGAACAAAGAAATCACAACCAGTTGAAGCACTTGCTGAAAATAAAAGGAATATGTAATGGTAGTGACCAACGGACCAGTTACTGAAATGAGGGTTTTAATGGCTATGAGTATCTCGTCCTCATTTTTATTTGAATATATTTGTATATATATTAACCAATTTTTTCCCTTCCATCCCTCATTCCCCTACCAACTATCATGGTATAGTAGTAGAAATCTTTCTATCTCAGTATTTAAGTTACAGGGTGTCAAAGGGGGAGTGTGATTCAGCCTAAAAGAAGTATAACCATCACCAAAAGATGGATGAATGGACACTGTACCTCCTTTTGAAGAAAGGGTTATCATAACTTAAGTTGTGCATGCCACAACTGCATCATGTTACATGGAAACTTGAAACTCTTGTGTGTGGCAACACAAAGACAGTTAAAATGCAGGATATTTAAGAATTTACAAGACAGAGAGTCAAACTAAAACCAAAAACCAATGGCAATCTGATTCTCTGTCAACTTCTCTCAAAAAGCAAACAGGTCCTTGCCACCTGCCATCTGCCAGAGTGCAACAGATAAGAACATTTCTAAAAACCCAGTTTTCCAAAGTTGCTACCACCAACAAGGAAATAAGGTAGCCATGCACTGACCAGAAACAAACTGAGCTTAGAACTGGATTTGGTATGGAAGAGCCAAAGAGCACAATTTCTTCCCAAATGAGGCTCAACAGATGAGCTGATGGAAGGGAGTAAGCTCAGGTATCCAGGTGAGATGCACACTCAGGCTGCACATTGATATTGGCTCAGATGGAGGAACTCAGATGAGATCCCAGAGGAACCTCTGGAAATAATCTGGGGAATCATAGCTCAGAGACACTTAATTTAATTAGAAGCACACCAAAGTTTACTCATATTTGGGGAGATTAATCCATAGATTGATTATGACCAGAGGCAGAGTCACAGTTTATAAGAGAAAGAGAAGAGAGAATGAAACCAGAATGGGAAGAGTGGGTTTGGTTTGTATCCCTGGTACAGTCACTGAGAACAACTTTTCCCAAAGCTGACTGACACAACCATGAGGGCAGGCAATTTCAGTTTTTAATGGACTTTTTTTAAAAGGAGCCTTATGGTTTCAGCTGTGGAGAGTAGGTTTAAGTTCATCTTTAGGTAATGAACACCTGAGTTCTTTTTTTAAAGTTATTTTATTTTTATCATGGCACATATATATATAACATAAAAATTTTCCATTTTAACCACTTTCAACTTACAATTCAATGGTATTATTTATATTCACAATGTTGTGCTACTGTTACCAACATCCATTACCAAAACCTTTCCAACCCCCGAAACAGAAATGTTGTACCTATTAACTCCTCTCTGCACCCCATAACCTCTAATTGACTTTCTGTCTCCATGAATGTGCATATTCTAGCTATTTCATATAAGTGAAATCATACAACATTTGTCCTTCTGTGTCTGGCTTATTTCACTCAACATGATGTCTTCGAGGTTGATCCTTGCTATAGCATAGATCAGAACTTCATTCCTTTTTACAGCTGAGTAATATTCCTTTGTGTTTATATATCACATTTTGCTCATCTATTCATTGGCTAATGGACACTTTTGTTATTGTGGATAATGCTGCTATGAACATTGGTGTACAAACACCTGTTCAAGTCCCTGCTTTCAATTCTCTCGGATATATACCTAGAAGTACGGTCGCTGGGTCATATGGTGTTCTAGTTTCTAATGCTGCCAGAATACAAAACACCAGAAATGGATTGGCTTTTATAAAAGGGGGTTTATTTGGTTACACAGTTACAGTCTTAAGGCCATAAAGTGTCCAAGGTAACACATCAACAATCAGGTACCTTCACCGGAGGATGGCCAATGGTGTCTGGAAAACCTCTGTTAGCTGGGAAGGCACATGGCTGGCGTCTGCTCTGGAATTCTGCTTTCAAAATGGCTTTTTCCCAGGACATTCCTCTCTAGGCTTAAGCTTCTCTCCAAAATGTCACTCTCAGTTGCTCTTGGAGCATTTGTCCTCTCTTAGCTTCTCTGGAGCAAAAGTCTGCTTTCAAAGGCTGGCTCCAAAATGTCTCCTAAACTGCAGTTCCTCACTCAGCTCCTGTGCATTCTTCAAAGTGTCCCTCTTGGCTGTAGCAAGCTCACTCCTTCTGTCTGAGCTTACATAGTGCTCTAGTAAGCTAATCAAGGCCTACACTGAACGGGCAGGGCCACACTATCCAGTGAAAGATCTCGCCCACAGTTAAGTGATCTCATCTCCATGGAAACATCCAATCAAAAGTCCAACCCAATCAACACCAATATGTTTCCTGCCCACACAAGACTGGATCAAAGATAATGGCATTTTGGGGGACATAATACATCCAAAGCAGCACATATGGTAATTCTATGTTTAACTTTTTGAGGAACCACCAACTTGTTTTCCATAGTGGCTGCACCATTTTACATTTCCAACATCATATAAGGGTTCCTACTTTTTCATGTTCTTTCTATTCCATGCACATTCTAGTGGGTGTGAAATGGTATCTAGTTGAGGTTTTGATTTGTATTTTCCTTATGGCTAATGCTGTTGTGGTGGTTTGGAAGTGTTATGAACCCAAGAAAAGGCTGTGTTCTTTTAATCCATTCCTGTAGGTATAGACCTGTTATGGGTAGGACCTTTTTGTCAGGTTATTTCAATTTAGATGTGACCCACTCCATTCAAGGTGGGTCTTAATCCTTTTACTGGAGTCCTTTAAAAGAGATGACGTTAAAAGATGCCCATAGAGAGAAGCCCCAGAGAAGGTGAGAGACAAGGACACACCCAAGAAGCTGAGGAGGGAGCCACTGAAGCCAGAAGCTGGAAGCAGCAAACTGGGAGTGAAGGACCAGCAGATCACCATGTGCCTTCCCATGTGACAGAGGAGTCCCCGATGCCAGCAGCCTGTCTTCAGAGAGGGTGTTATCCTAGTGATGCCCTAATTTGGACATTTTCACAGCCATAGAATGATAAATTTGTAAACTAAAAACCCCCATTGTAAAAGCCAACCCATTTCTGATATATTGTATTCCATCAGCTTTAGCAAACCAAAACAGATTTTAAGCATCTTTTCATGTTCTTTTTGGCCATTTGTACATTTTCTTTGGAGAAATCCATTTTTAAATTGGGTTGTTTATCTTTTGTTGTTAAGTTGTAGGAGATTTTTTTTATATATTCTAGATACCAAACCCTTATTAGATATGTTTCCATGTATTTTCTCTCTTTCTGTACGCTGACTTTTCAATTTCTTGATAATATCCTTTAATGCACAAAATTTTTAATTTTTATGAAGTCTGATTTATCTATTGCTATTTTTCCTTTTGTTGCTGTGCTTTTCATGTAAAGCCCAAGAATCCATTGCCTAACACAAGGTCCTAAAGATATTTTTTCATGTTTTATTCTAAGAGTTTTACAGTTTTAGTTCTTATATTTAGATCACTGACCCATTTTGATTTAATTTTTTAGATATGGTGTGAGGCAGGGTCCATTTTCATTCAATTGCATGTGGATATCCAGTTTTCCCAACACTGTTTGTTGAAGTACCAGAGATCTTTTGATGGGATTTTCATCTTGATTAAGCTCCTATTGCACCATTTCTTTCCTTAGAATTTCTCAGATGAAAGTCACAAAAATAATATCTTCAAAATTCTAGGAAAAACCATTAACCTTGGTGTAGGCAAAGGCTTTCTAACAATGACTCAAAATCCAGAGGCAATAAAAGAAATATTGATATATTTGATGACTCAGAAATAAAAAACTTTCACATAGCAAAACTACTATAACCAAATCAAAAGATAACTGACTAACTGGGACAAAATATTAGCATTATACATCATAGATAAAGGGATAACCTTCCAAACTTACAAAGAATTATTTTTTAATTGAGGGGCTAAAAGACCAAAAATTCTATAGAAAAATGGGCAAGAGACATAACATACAGTTTACAAAAAGAGACACAAAATGTCCTTAATCATATGAAAAGATGTTCAATTTTACTAATAATAAGAATGCAAATTAAAACTATACTGAGATACTATTTCACCCATCATAATGGAAAAGTGTTAAAAGTTTGACAATTCTGTCTGTTGGCAAGGCTGTGGAGAAATAGGCCCTCTCATACATTGCTGGTGAGAATATAAAATCGTACAACCGCTAAGGAAGGGATTATGGCAGTATCTACCAAAACTACATATGCATTTACCCTTCGACATGCAATCCCACTTCTAGGAATTCATCCTGAAGATACATTGCCAACAATGCAAAAATGCATAATCACAAAAATTCATGTGGGACTATTTGTAACAGTAAAAAACTGGAAATAGCCTAACTGCCCAAGCATAGGGATTGGTTTTAAAAAACTATCATACACAAATGCAGTGGAGTGCAGTGCATCTGTTAAAAAATAATTAGGAGAATCTCTATGGATCCCTGTTCTCTTTGAGAATCTTGTCATTGCGAACACTGAATTAGTGAATACTGAACCACTGTCCCTAGAGGAAATATAGGCTTAGGTTCCTGCAAGTCTTGGGTCACAACATTTTATCAACTGATCAATACGCAGCCTTGTTTTCTGTGCGTTTAAAGACACCTTATTTCATATATACTGTTGATTCATTAATGTTGAACTCATGGCCAATAGCAATATATCTCATGTCTAAACGAAGCTTTTCTAACACATATTTTCTCCGTGAGACGCATTATAGCCTTCTTGTACTTAGGAACAGTAGACAGCATTTCAGCATTACACTTAGGATCATTTTAAACAAAAATGTGAAAAATGTGTCATTAAACATTTTGCAAAAAGGACACACATACATATGAATATGCATGTATACATGCGCACGTATGTACACACATGCATGCTTGGGCACATGTATATATATGTATATTTCCTAGCTCTGTATGCTAAAAGAATCAAGAAGCAAAGATAACCCATAGCAATGGGCACACTCAGTGTCAAGGTCTCGGTCTCTAATGCCATTCCCCAGAGCTCCTGGGAGAAAGGGCTGATTCCAGGGCTGGGGCATTTAGGTTCAAGGTGAGCCTGGAGCATCTCATTATACTGAAAAGTAAGGAAGTATACCCCCCACCCACCAAAATGATGAAGGAATGTCATGGGTAGGAATCAGCTTGCAAGGGGTTTTCACTGACTAAGTCTGGGACCATTTGAATGCCAAAAATAGTTAAGTACAGTTAGGAATTACAGATCATTGGAAAATATAATAATTCATGTGTCTATAGCAATAAAAGAAAAACAAATGGGAGAGAAGCAAGGGCTCTTGCTTCAGTTGAATGCCAAGAGCCAAATGGTAAAAGTGCAGATAACTGTGGAGTTAGAAAATTATTTTGCAGTCATCATGGTAAAGATTGGATCAGTTGAGAATCATCATACTAAACTGAGGGGATTTTGAAAAAGAGCAGGTTACTTGCCTGGTCTTAAATTGCCTCCGTAAAGACTTATTTATTTGTTGCAAGGCAGGAAAATTAATGTAATCATACAGTGGAGAAATGAGGCAACACTCTAATCAAGTGTCAAAATTAATTATCCCTGTATGAATAGATGTTCTTCCAGGTGTGATATCCTAAGGAAGATATAACATCACCTATGCAGAATTCATACCGAGAATGCACAGACCCCATCTAAACACAAGGAAACATCAGACAAATGCAAAATGAGGCACATAGTACCTTTTAAAAAGGAGGGAACGGTATTCTTTAAAAATATTGAAATCATAAAAGACAGTCTGTGGGAATGTTCTAGATTAAAAGGGACTAAAGAATAATGACAATTAAATGCAGTACCTGACCCCAGATTGGATCCTGGAGTAGTAAAAACAATGCAATAAAGGACATTATTAGATCCCCTGACAAAATTGGATGGCATATTGAATTAAAGTATTGCATTAATGTGCATTTGTGAAGTAGATAATTGTTCTATAGCTGCAGAAGAGAATATCTCCATTCTTAGTAAATACGCACTGAGATAGTATAGGAATAAGGGGTCATGATGGATGCAACTTCTCTTCAAATGATCAAAAAAAAAATTAGGTATGGAGGGAGAGAACAAGTGATAAAACAAAGGGTAAAAATATTCACGGCCTCAAAAGTGAACTTCTTCAAGCATCTGTCAGATTATATCACTCCTTGGAGCAAAGACTTGAGGAGCTTTCTACCGCAGTAGAGTAAAATACAAATTCCTTATCAGGACCTGTCAGGTCGGCAAGACCTCTCCAATATTAGCCCAAGTGCCCCCCACACCCTCCCCTCACAATTCCATGAAGCCCTCAGATCCTGAAACACATCCCACTTCCTCGCCTCCGGGATTTTGCACATCCAGAGCTCTGGTTGGCAGTATCTTCCATCCTCTTTTCACTGGAGGTTTTAGCTTACATGCCATACCTCTCCCTTCTGCTTCTTCTCTCGGCATCTTTTATAACACCCAACTTGTAGTTATCTTATTTATTTGTCTACTCGGTTTTTTCTATCCCTACCTGCACCTCTTCTCCTGGGTAGGTATGTTGTGTGCTTTATTCACCATTATTCTATACCCAGCAGCCAGCACAACGTGGGCAACCAACTAAAGAAAATCTTAGACTAACGATGGCCGGAGAGACTACCAGCCACCACACGATGGCGCTGTTCCCCACGGGAGGTCCAGCGTGGGGCTCCATTTACCGTAATTGCTGGTGGGAAGAATGACGCGTGGCTGTGCAGCTGCCTGTTTCCCACCGTTCCTGCGTCTCCAAGTGCTTCACCACGTTGTCACAGCCCAGTCCCGGGTTTGGAGTTGGGATGAGGTCGGGGGACATAAAGTTATATTCTCGAGACCACACACGAGGTCAGAAGCAAGGCCGGGAAAAGTCTGTTCCTGTGGTTACCGCCAGAACCCACCCTCCACCCCCACCCCAAGGTTCAAAGTTCCCAAGGGAACTTTGTCTTTCGGAAAAGTAAATCTTGGACACAGACGCTACAGAAAAAATCTAATCGCTTCTATAAACTGAACTGGCAAGCATGTTATGATAACCACAGATCTTTCCATCAAATTCCTAATTGGAAAAAAGTAAGAAATTGTAACATTTGGGCTTCCTTAAATCATTCTTCTGTGACTGGACAATGATTTTAGGGTGACCTTTAGAGAGAAGACACAAGCAGTGTGAGTGGGAGAAGGACTAAGATGCCCTTGATCACTAGCATTGCCAGATGGGAAGGATGGGTCAGAGAGCAAGAGAAGGGGCCATCTCCCAGACCAGGCAGGGATACTGAAGTGACTCCAGGGCCTTTGAGGCTCCGGTGGTGTAAACACGAAGGCTGGCTTGGAGCAATCCTATTATTTGTGCAGGAGCCAAAGTGAGGCCTCCCCTGAGCCAGCAATAATCCCACTTCTAATCCGGTTTCAGTAAGTGGATACCAGTATCGTTTTGCTGATGTAATCATTTAATCAAGCAATCACAGACATTCTCAAATTCCTAACCGAAAAGGGACTCTGCTACGAAGGAACAGTTTTTCTTGGTTTTAAAGATTTAATAAAGTAAAATTGATTTTATTTGATTTATGAAATAAAATTGAAAAATACAATTTATGAAATGAGAATACCATTTCATTAAATGTAATACGATTGAAGCCATTTATGCATCAACTGGCGCTACCGACTTTCCTTGCCATCTATAGCTTTTCTGGAAGGGGGTGTCCTATCCCCAGCAACAGTGGCAGCGGGAAGTCCAGGGGGAGACGAGAAGCACAAATCCCGACCCAGCTTCCAGCGAGGCACTTACATGTGATGAAACCATTTAACACAGATTGTGAACATAATGCATTTGTAATATTTGAACATGATCACTTGGGCCGTTGTGTGGAGGGGGCTCCTAGAGAAATGATCATTTGGGGATGAAAGAAAGAATTTAAATGTAGCAGGAATCAGAAGCGCAAGGTCTCTTGTTCATCTTTTGAAGTTAACTGCTCTAAGGGGATAACTCGTGCAGGGAAATCCTCTTTGGCAGAGACCATAGCCCTGCACCGACTGCTCCTCCAGTTTCACTGGACACCTTCCTGCTCCCGGCAATTTCTAGTAATTCCAGGCAGCAGCATGAATTTGCTTCCAGGTTCCCTGTGGAGTGGACGTGGCTCACTAAAGCTGCAGAGGGGCCCAGCCTACAAAGGAGACATCTCGCTGTCTCTGCATGGGACAAGATATTTGATGGAGGAGCCAAATCTTGGTTTTTATTACTGTGAGGCAGATACATGGAAAGAAAATGAGGAGAAGAACTGGTGAATCTCAAAAATACTGACAAATTATAAAGAGAGAATACTGAAGGAATTAAACATGAGCCCAGTGCTCCCATGCTTGGTGTATGATGGTGTTTTCTCCTTGAAGGAATACAAAGAGGTCCTTTCTCAGGCTGGCTATAGGAAGAGAGTAGAGCATTTTCTTCTGAAGCTCTTTGTAAAACTGTATCTTCTCCTCTCACCTGGAGGAATTCTGCCCTTACCTGTCGCATGCTTTTTTCTTTATTACCAAGGTGAGAACATAATTTGCTCGGAAAAGTAGTAAGCGTGATGGTGGTAAAAGCAAAATATCAGGTGCCCTAGCCAACACAGCACTGATTTTTTTAAAACTTTTTAAATTAATATCCAATATTTCTCTAGAAAATTTCATGATACTAAAGTAAATATCTGTGATGCCAAATAAAATCTTGCTCAGGAAAGAAGCCCCTCATGCAACTTGAGGGATGATTTTGGTTTTCTAATAGAGTGTACTTTTCTTGTTTTAATGGGGATGTTTAAGGGCAAAGCATAAAAATATCAATAGGTGAAGGAAACTGGACTGAACTTTCATTCTACAAGAGAAGGCACAAAAATTATTGGGTTTTCTCAAAATATTAGAATTACCATATGACCCCAAATCCACTCGAGAAATGAAAACACATGACCACACAAAAACCTGTGTACAAATATTCAGAGCAGTCATATTCACAATATGCAAAAAGTAGAAACAACCCAAACATCTGACAATTTATGAATGGATAAGCAAATCGTGGTATATCCCTAGAATGGAATATTATTTGGCCACAAAAAGGAACAAAGTTCTGATATATATGACAACATGGATGAACTCTGAGAACATTATGTTCAGTGAAATAAACCAGACACAAAAGGACCCAAAGGACATGAAGTGCCCAGAACAGGCAAATGCATAGAGACAGAAAGCAGATTAGTGGTTGCCAGGGGCTGGAAGAAGAGGCAAATGGGGGATGATGGTTGATGGGTTCAGGGTTTGTTCTTGGGGTGATGCAAATGTTCTAGAATTAGATGGGGTGATGATTGCTCTTGTCTGTGCACATACTAAAAACCACTGAATTGTACACTTGAAAATGGTGAATTTTATTATATGTGCATTATGTCTCAATAAAGGTGCTATTTTTAAAACATTATTTAACATGGAAGTCTTCTCTGACTAGTCTCTTCTCCTAGGCTCCCAAAGAGAGCTCTGTCATTGTCTATTCCAATTTCCCACCCCCTTCCCCCTAAAGACAAAGGATTCTTTGCTGCTAAGAGAGGGTTTGGGTTGTTTGATATAATACAGGAATAGAGGGTGAGGGAGGGGAAAGAGAGAATGGGTGAGGACAGCTGTGTAGAACTGGACAGAGGAGGAGGGTTCGGGGAAACTGAAGGTGGCAGACGTCCAGGGGCACTTATGTGTAGGAGTGACGGGGACAGAAATCAAGAGACCACTCAATAAAGCTGTGAGGTCCTAAATTTAATGTTGTTGAGAAGTCTTTTATCAATGTGAAAGCCAGATAAAGGCTGTAGTTCAGTATTGTGCCAAAGTCAACTTCCTGGTTTTGATAAGTATTATTAATGTTGGTAAAATATTATCGTTGGGGGAAGTCGAGTGAAAGGCACATGGGAACTCTGCACTGCTTTTGAAACTTCTTTGGAAGTCTAAAATTATTTAAGAATAAATAATTTTTAAAGAAAAGATCTAGAATGATATTATCAAAATTTAATGGGAGAGAATCACTGGTGCACCCATGAGATCATTTTTGAAAAGGAAAATCCTAAAGTGGTCATGTTCTTTTGCAAACTGAATGTCATCAGTGGTCAGAATTTAGCATTTTAAACTAACTTTTGCAAGCGAGTCCCTAGGTGGTAATTCCGATTTATTAAGCAAATTCTTTGCCAAGGTTCACTTCCCTCAAACATTGAGTGATCTCTCCCATACTGCACACAATAGGGCTAGTGCTTTGTGGGCACCCCAGAGTGGGGTGCTTTGCAACAGGTTACAATGACGTCATCTTCTAAAGGAAATCCATTTCCTCTCACTTTATGGGGCAGAGTCAACTTGTATAAAAGAATTAGTTGGCCTTGCACTTCTCACAATGCAAAAAGGACCAGCTATCACCATTAGCAACATATACTGTTAGATAAATGCTTCCCAGTGTAACTGGGCTAGAAAGGCTCCAGTTTAGCGATTTATGCTGTGGCATGCTCCATGGAAGGCATGAAGGGTGAAAAGAGTGCCTGATACCCCTAATTACAGGAGAGAAAGCTACCACCCTGGTCCCATTGGGAGGAGAGGTAGGGTCTAGAGCTGGAAGGATAATTTACAAATGAGCAATGGGGGGAGCTCTGGGAGAGTTCTCAAAGCCCTTCTTTCCTGCAGCCTGTCTCTCAAGGAGAGCCTTTCAACAGGGAGGCGATTGAACACAACTGCATGCATTACACATGTACACTGTGCAGAGGACAGGGCCAGGCACTGGGCACCCAGGGATGGGCAGATGGGTGCCTTCTGGGAGCTCCAGTCTGCACAGGAGGTGGACTGGTGCATGGCTCAGATGCAAGGCTGTCTGGTCACTGCTGGCCATGCTGCACAAACCGGGTGCCGTGGCGTCTGGGAGAGGAGGGGCTCACCTGAAGAAGAGGCTCCCGGAAGGCTGCCTGGAGGAGGCAAGGGTTTTTTAGAGCAAGTACAGGGTCATTGTGGGCTGAGGGGGCAGACTCTCTCTTCAGAAGGAGAAGATATGACAGAACGTGTTGTGTATGAAGTGAAGGGTAGGATATGGGTGCAGAGGTTGGTAGAGACCAAACTGGGTTGGGTTTTGAATGCCAGGCTGAAGGGGGCCCACAGAAGGTTTAAAGTCAGGCTGCCATCGGCTCTCTGGGGGAAGGTTGCCTCCTGCAACTGATGGGTTATGGGACAAAGAGCATCACAAAGAAATGAAGTCTCAGAAGTTTGAACCAAGTGTGAGTTGAAGGTGAAGCCTCAAACTAAGGCCCGATCATGATCAGCTCCTGGGGAGGAAGAAAATGAGTTCCACTAGGTCAATCTTATAAAGTCAGCAGCATCTCCCTATAGCTCCGAGAGGGGGTTGGGGGCCTGGATCCTGAACCCGAGAGAGAGGGCAGGGGTGGAGGGAGGCTGTGCATGCCCCAGTGACTCAGAAGGAAGCCACACCTGAAATGAAGACAGGCTTCTGTTCCTTCTCCCCCTGTTTCCATGAAACCCATTTTTATATATTGCAAAGGAGGTGGGTCTTATTGATTGAATTGTCCACACCCCAAAAAAACAAAAGATATGTTGAAGTCCTAATCTCCAGGACCACAGAAGTGAACTTACTTGGAAATAGAGTCATTTCAGAGGGAATTAGTTAAGCTAAAATGAGGTCATCCTGGAGTGGGGGGAGTCCTAAATGCAATATGACTGATGACCTTACAGGAAGGAGAGAAAAGGCACTGGCAGAGAGAGATGATGGTCGTGTGAAGACGGAAGCAGAGAGTGAAGTGCTGCAGCTGCAAGCCAAGGAATGCCAAAGCTGCTGGCAAAACCACTGGGAGCTGGAAGAGGCAAGAGGGGTTCTCTCCTGCGGGTTTCAGAGGGAGTGTGGCTGACACCTCGACCTCAGACTTTTAGCCTCCAGAACTGAGACAGTACTTTGCAGTTGTCTGAAGCCATCCAGTCTGTAGTACTTGTTCTGACAGCCCTGGGAGACCAAGACAGTGAGTATTTCCTCCCAATCCCCCCAAACCAGAAAAACACCAGTATGCACTTTAGAAAAAGGATCACTGTCTTCCTAGCCAAGACAAGAAATTATTTATGTTGAGTGACTTGTAATGATCTATTTTTTTATTTAGAAAAGATGAAGCAAATACTGTTGGTCCTTTGATATATGATTTGGAAAAGCCAAATCTCCAGCCACACGTTGTCCTAACCTTAGAGAAGAAAAGAAAGGCAGCCATGAGTAAGGCAACCTTGCACTTCTTGTCAGAAATGTGGTACCTATTTATGTTATAATGCAGAACAAACCCGTAGGAGCTTACAAGACACATCCACCCAGAAGAGAAAGCAGAGGTTGGAACTGAACCTGAACCTAGCCATGCCTTGAGATTGAACATCAAGAACGGAGTCTTCCAATATAAAAGAACAGCTGGATAACGTAAAACAGGGACCTGGACACCCTAAACATATACCACTTGTTATTTTATGCAAAGTATGTTTTCCAATATTTTTTGTGTATGACTTAAACTAGACTTAATAACTACGTAATTTAAGCATTTTTTTTTTACTTTTCTATTTTGCCTTCTATATCATCCGATTAAAATTTTGGATAATTCAATGCATCCTATATTTATAAAGGAGTTCTTGGGTTAAATGTTTAATATATTTTATGATTTAATTTTTAGCAAAAAATTATTTCTATAAATATAATTTTCCACATATCTAGTAATAGAGCAACCCAAGAATCATCAAACCACATAAAAAACGAATAATATTGACAAGTCTCATACTTTCATATATTTCATCTTGATCAAAAACCTCTCCTTCTCTGTAGATATAATTGACATCTAAATTTATGTAATGTTTATTTGTTTTCTGGGGGGAGCTGCTGTCTTTCTTTTACTCTTATTAATTTTATTTACTCACATTCCATATCTAAAACATGTACATTCCCTCTTCCCCTCAAGCCCCAAACCATGGTAACCGCCATCCTAATTCCTGTATTGGTGGATTTGCTATTTCTAGATAAATCTTTTTAAAAAAGATTTTATTGGAGAAGTGGTGGGTTTATAAAACAATCATACATAAAATACAGGATTCTCATACACAATTCTATTATAATGTGCAGTCAGTATACATTCCTCAAATTACTTATGGCTAATTTCTGTTTCCTAAAAATATTACTATATCTTTCTGATGGGAATCTTGCATTATTTATATTGTTTGTAGGAATTTAATGATTTTGAAATAGACGTATTTGATGTCACTTCTAAATTTCATTTTCTAAATCTTTAATCCCTAATTTATAGAAGGAAAATTGTTTTCAATTTAATTTAATCAATTTAATTTCATTAATTCTTTATTTTATTAATATTATTGAGATATAATTTACATGTCATAAAATTCACCCATTTTAAGTGTACAATTCAATGATTTGTAGTAAATTTTCACCGAGTTGTGCAACCGTCACCATGATCCAGATTTGGAACATTTCCATCCTCCAGTAAGATCCCTCTTGCCCATTTACAGTTAAACCCATTCTCATCCCCAGCCCTGGCTGGGGAAAGTAAACCACTATTTTACTTTCTGTCTCTTTCTGTTTTTTTTCTCTTCTGATAGATGCATCAAAGAATATAAGCTTCCTGCTAAGCACACTTAATCTGCATGTTATTTAGTTCATTGTACTTTCTATTGCATTCTCATTATATTGCATGCCTTTTAATCCTTAGGAATACCACACAGCAATGGAAATGAATTAAGCACAGCTAATTTCGGCTATGTGGATAAGTCTCACAAAAATAACTGAAGTGAAGCTACAAGTTACAAAAATGTACATACAATGCAATTCCATGTATATAATTTTGAATACAAGCACAAAGAATCACACACTTACATGGGAATATACTACTCATTTTGGGACAAAGAATGGGTGGTGAATGGGAGAGGACACGAGGGGACCATCTCATGTGCACACAATATGCTGTTACTTGCACACAGGTGTGTTCATTGTATGACTTCCTCTTGTAAGTTCATGAACTGATATTTCATTTGTTTCTAGATAAATCTGTTTATATCAGCCTAAAAACAATTGTTTACCTAAAAGTATGTTAACTATTTTTCAAACTTTACTGATATACCCTGTTCTAACCTACAGATGAATACAGATAAAAGGCTGGGGAAAATGAGAAATGTTCACTACATCAATAAGAGTTCAAAATGTATGAAACATTTAGGTTAAAATCTATATTATAAAGTAAGCTGAAAGATCAAGCTAGTAATTGGACATAAAATGCTTATCTTCAGGTAGTGTTCTGATCTACAGATACAAATTGTGGTGAAATCAGTGTGGAAAAATAATAAATAATTATTTTTTCATTTCAAAAACAAAAAAGCAGAGTCTTCAATTATTTAACAAGTATGTCAATATTTTCAACGTGCTGGCAACCTTTAAAATGTCCTCTCTTGTTACTTTTCATTTTTTTTCTCTCCTCAGTTCCTGCCCCACTGTGTCCTTCGATCATTCACAAATCATTTTGCTGAGGCCCATATTTTCTAGGACATTTGTGTGGTTTTGTGGTTTGGTGTGCAGCGGCAGAAGACAGGCGCCCCAAGAGCTGGTTTTATTAGTCAGCTGATGCCTTTGTGCCTAACGACCGTCCTTACTTTTTGATTTTTGTTGTTGCCCCAAAGAGGCTGAGGCTGTTCATTTGGAACGTCCTAGACAGTCAGGCATTGCGGTAGGAAAATTCTAAAATCTGAATAGGAGGGTCAGACTTGTGCAGCGGTCCCCTAAATCATGAGCTCATGCTTCTCTGCAACAAACCTACTTTTAATTCCTCATGGAAAGTCCTGGAGTGGCTCACATAGGAGTGGTCGTCTTCTAATCTTTTGGTTAATCAACTGCATGTTTTACTCGCTAGAATAAATCTTGAACTGTGTCAGGCTTTGTAACCGTTTCTGGTGGGGACAAACTCTCTGACAGGAAGGGTTTGAATAAGACAAGAACTCCAAGTAATCACTGAAATGGTTCTGCCTCCGTTCGGTGTCCTTCTCACCTCTAAAGTCAGAGGTGGAAAGAGATGAGCGTTGCCATGGAAGTCATCAGTCCTCACTGATTTGATTAGGGCCTGTAAGTATCTGAGTTACAATAATCAGTTAGTATTGCAGAAGAGTGCTCAAGCCAGCATTTGCTTAGCATACATAATTTAATTTTTCCTTTTTTCTGGCTTGTTAATGTAAATATGGATTCCAGGCTCCTGTTATCCAGCTTTTTTGCTTAGAAAGTTCACAACCCGCTTTTGGCCCTTCCTCTTGCTGTGGGGACAGAGTTGTCATCTCGTGGCAAATCTCTCAGGGGTCCTTGAGTCTGACTGTGGGTGAGCTTGGGTTCCCTGCAATGAGTAAGACCTCGTGCAGGGACTGGGTTAATGGTCCAGCCCCAGAAAGGTGAGCCCCCTTGGAGGGGATGTCCTGAAGCCCTGCCCAGGAGGAAGTTCTGACTTCGGTCTCTTGGAGCCTCTGGGGTCTGTCAGAGAGGTGGTTTTTGTCTCTTTCCTCTTCTCCTTGTGGCCTTCAGGAAGGAGGTAGGGACAGAGACATCTTAAGAGAATGGCATGCCCCACCACCATATATTTTGGGCAAGCTGCTTAACCTTCTGTGATAGTCTGGAGGTTGTATGTACCCCAGAAAATGCCACATTCTTTTAATTCATCCCTGTGGGTGCAGACCTATTGAGGGTGGGGCCTTTTGATTAGGTTATTTCAGTTGAGATGTGACCTACTTCATACAGGGTGGGTCTTTGTCCTCTTGTTGGAGTCCTTTATAAGAGGATGAAACACGTACAGAAGCAAAGAGATGAAATTAAGGAAGCTCATGGAGAAGAGCACCAAAGAAGCTGAGAAAGGAAGTCACTGAAGCCAGAAACTGAAAGCAATGAAACCTGGGAAAGAAGCACCAGGAGACATTGCCATGTGTCTTCCCATGTAACAGAGGAACCCCGGATGCCAGCAGCCTATCTTCAGAGTCCAGGTATTGTCCTGTTGGTGCCTTGAGTTGAACATTTTCACAGCCTGACGACTATAAATTGTAAGTTAATAAATCCCCATTGACAAAGCCAACCCATTTTTGGCATATTGCTTTCAGCAGCTCTAGCAAACCAGAACATCTTCCCACATCTCAGTTTTCTCCCTAAAAAATGAGAGTCATGAAGAGTACCTGCCTCATAAAGTTCTTTCCTTTCTCGGCCCCAAACTTCTCTGTGCCTAGTGAATGGCTGACACTCAAAGCATGCTAAGAATTGATTGACTCAGCCGACTGTGTGCTGTGTTTGTCTACTTGGCTCTTCTTTAAGAAAAATTGAGACAACACTAAACTGTCCAGTCCAGAGCTACCAGCATTTTCTCTATGCCACTAGTTCACACACATCGAACCTACCGAGTACACTCATGCACCACACTTTCTACACCCTCTGTTCTCCTGGACCCAAGTCTCCTACACCACCACCCTGGGGTCCTTAAGACACATCGGCTGAATTAATAAACGCAGCAGAAGGTCCTGGACTTTGACTTTCTGACTTGCATGGAAATATAAGATCTTGATTATTATTTCTTGAAAAATCCTTCCTTTCCCGAGGTCTAAGATCCTTCTTTCTTCTCTCCCTTTTCTTTTTCAGTCCCCTCCCTGGGATAACGTAAGAGTGGAAAGAATAACTCCATGTTTGGACACAGAGGGAGCAGAAGTCTTCAGCCCATGGTTCTAGCTTCCTTTCTTTGTGTGTCTAAGTGTCTAAGGCTTTGCATCTTGCCCATTCCTGGGGAGGGATGGCACCATCTGTTTTCCTACATTCCCAAGTTCTGTGTCTGTCACTGTTCTTCTCTTAGGAGTCCATATCAATAGAGGGACACATGGGGTGAGACGTGGCGGAGCAGCGTAGGAGTGGAGACCTGTCACCCCCGCCCTACGCCCAGCTTCAGTCCACCTGCCATTTCCCCTTCTGGGATTAAGACTCAACTGAAGACATTCTCACACTTCTATTTCCCAAGGGAATGTTGTAACCAACGCTGTCTGCACCCCTAGGGTGACCCTTCTCTCCACAGACAGCACTTACATCCTCACCAGCCTCCCTGTCCATGGCTTATCTTCTCTCCAACTCCACTGATCATTTCTAGCCTGAAATTCTAAACCCCTCTGGAGAACACGTTGCCACGGAGAACACGAAAGCCCTGACTCTGCTGGAGCACGTGTGGAGACCCTTCCTTGCCATCATTGTGGCTGGACTTTCTGTCCTTAATGGTTTATCCTGACACAGCCACCCTCTCTGTGTTCTGCTAACGATCTCCACCTACCTCAGTGCACACTCCCTACTGCATCCTGCCGTGATCTAGAGACTGTACTTAAAAATGCCCTATGTACCAGATAAATTCTAGAACAACACGCAAGTCTCTTAGATTACCCTACAAGGTGTAGAACATAAACTTTATTTGGTTTATAAAAGCAACCTGCAGTACATTGATTTTCCCATATCTGTGAAACATGAGTCTAAAATGATAATTAGCATAAACCTCTCATCTTCATATTGAAATGTAGTGCTATGAAAAAATGATCCTCATTATTTTATCACACTGTCTGGTATTATTGAACACCTATATGGTCGGCTCCTAAATATATCTCTTGAAGAGGGCGGTAATATAGATAATAACAAAAATAATTTATTTTTGGATTTTGTGAGTTAAGACATGGGGTTAGGAATGCTTTATGTGTTTTTATGAGGTGGTTGGAAAAGTTTCTTTACTGAATGGGTTTTCCCATACTCACAGCAAATCAACTGTGATTCCACCAGCTGTTAGAAGAAAGTTCAACTGCACAAACCCTGGCTGCCCGGCTATGGTAAAGCCCGGCTCACCATTGGGTTACTGAGCGGCATGGGATAAGATCTCCACCACATGGCATGTCACAAATGCCAGGCCAAAATGCAGTCCCTCAAACTGGACCACCCCCACTCAGTAATTGAGACTTGATGCCAGAAAAATTGTGATGGCTGCTATATTAATTTCCTATGTCTGTTGTACCAAAGTACCACAAACTGGGGGGCTTAAAACAAATGACATTTATTCACACACAGTTCTGGAGACCAGAAGTCCAAAAACCAGGGTGAGGGCAGGGCCACCCTCCCCCTGAAGGCTCCGGGGGAGAATCTTTCCTTGCTTCTTCCAGCTTATGGCAGTTCTGGAACTCCTGGGCGTTCCTTAACTGCAGATCTCCAACTTCTGCCTCCTTCTTCACGAGGCTGACTTCTTTCCATGTGTGTCTGTGTGCCGGATGTCATCCCCTCTTCTCATAAGGACACCAGTCGCTGGATTTCAGGCCTACCCTAATCCAGTGTGACCTCATTAACTTGATCATGTCTGCAGAGACCCTATTTCCAAATAAGGTCACATTCCAGGGACTTCAATACAATTTTGGGGGGAACACGACACAACCCACAACAGTTGCTTTGTCATTTTTATCTCTCCTATCCATTAGAGGATGAAGTGGGGAGGTGATACTGAACACAGCATACATCTGTTTTCCCTCCTTTTTCTGCTTATTCAGCTGTCAAGGAAGACATTATTCACAGAACTGTACACTGAAAAAAGAAGAAGAAAAAACAAACAAACAGAGGAGAGGGAAAGTCATTACTGACTTTAAGCTTCAAAAGGGGATAAACTCAATTTTTAAGAGCAGATAAGAAATTGGAGAAGTGTCTGCCCCCATCCACATGGTTAAGAATTCACTAAGGCAGCAGTATCCAGGACCCAGGGAACCCCCAATCCAAAGCCAGCAGGGACACCCCGAGGATGGCCAGGTGGCCGCAGAGCAGCATGGAGACATGGTTGCCGGGTACAGAGAGGAGTAAACCCAATATTGTGTGTTTACTTACACATGTGGAACGCACTGGAAAGGGAAGACAGGGAACAAGCAGAGAGAAACGTTGGTCATTTTTATGCCTAAAAAATTGTCGCTCGTCAAAAACGACCCTCTGGTGTCCATTTATCATTTACGAGGGAGACAGGGGCTTAGACGGGTTCTGATGACATTCCCTGCACACTCACGCCTCACAAGTCATCCGCAAGTGCACTATCTAGCTGTCCACCCCACACCAGGAAGGACAAGGGGTCATCCCCAAGTCATTGTCGGGGTGTGTGGGGCCTGAACACATACCTAGCGAGGCTGGCCTATTCCTAGGCCTCCAGGGCTCGTCTTGACAAGCCTGAAGATGGCACCCGGGCCTCCCAGGCCCTCCGTCCACACGGCCACTCTCCGCCCTGCCCGTTGGATGATAAGAGTGTGGGTGTAGCTTCCCTTTGCTGAGGCAATGTTTGGTTGATACAGTCCAGGGGAGAGGTGGGGAAATGAAGCCACAGAGCCACACATGTGCATAGTCTATAGTGTAGTTGGGACAGAGACTGTGTGGCTCCCAAATCCTAAAATATTTACTATGCCGCCCTTGAGGGAAAAGTTTTGCCAAATCCTGACATAATAGGTTTACCCTCTTCATTTGGTTTACAAAGTCGTAGTAATAATAATAACAAAAATGAATTTTTAAAAATGATATAAGTAATCTATTAATATATATTAAACTGTGCAGATGTTTAGTATAGGGCTTAGTTTAATATAGAATTTGATAGAAAATTTTTTTAAATTTATTTTTCCAAACAAACACTTCCTCTTCCACCTTTCCCACCTCCCCTGGTAACCTCTTCTGCTTTCTGTCTTGGCAAGTTTGCTTTTTCTATTCATGTCTTTTAAGTGGTACTATACAATATTTGTGTTTATTTCATGGAGCATAATGGTTTCAGGGTTCTTCCATATTGCTCCCTGTCTCAGAATTTCATTCTTTCTTATGCCTGAATAACATTCCACGGTGTGTATGTACCACATTTTGTTTATCCATTCATCTGTGGATTTTCACTTGGGCTGCTTCACCTTTTTTCTATTGTGAATAATGCTGCTATGAACGTTGGGTATATGAGTATCCATTTGACACCCTGTTTTCACTTTCTTTGGGTATTGTGCTGGTTTGTATATATTATGTCCCCCAGAAAAAGCCATATTCTTTAATGCATTCTTGTGGGCGCAGACGTATTAGTGCAGATTGGGTTGGAACCTATTGGTTCAGTGTCCATGGAGATGTGATGCACCCAACTATAGGTGATGATCTGATTGGATAATTTCCATGGAGGCATGGCCCCGCCATTCAGTGTGGGCCTTGTTTAGTTTACTGGAGCACTATATAAGCTCAGAAAGAAGGCGCTCACAGCTAGCTGGAGCTGAGACAGACATTTTGAAGATGGCGGTTGGAAGCTGATGCAGACATTTTGGAGAATGCCATTTTGAAACACCACCTGGGAGCAAGCAGACACCAGCCACGTGCCTTCCCAGAGAACAGAGGTTTTCCGGGTGCCAATGGCCTTTCTCTAGTGAAGGTATACCCATTGTTGATGGACATTTTATGGCCTTAAGACTGTAATTGTATAATCAAATAAACCCCCTTTTATAAAAGCCAATCCATTTCTGGTGTTTTGCATTCTGGCAGCATTAGCAAACTAGAACAGGTATATACCTAGAAGAGGATGATGGAGGTTTAATAGGGTAAGTGAGAGACACCTTCATCCAGGCTCCTGCCCAGGCCTTCCCAAGAGGTAGCCTTCTCACACCTGGATTCCTTCCAGATCTTTCTCTATGCATTCACATACAAACCTCTATACCTCTATACCTCGGGAGTGTATGTGAGTTTTGATATCAGGACTTTTAGAATGAGGGAAACTTTCCATCTGTTCCTATGCTCTGAAGCAGTCTAACAGGAATTATCTGTTCCATGAAAGTTCACAAGCATTCATCGGTAAAACTGGGGCCTATTCCTAATTTCTTCAATGGAATCATCCATGATTTAGAATTTTTGATTCTTTAGTTAATTTTAGTAATTTATATTTTACCAAAAAATATTCATTTCATCCAGATTTTCAAATTTTTTGGAATAAGGTTGGTTATAACTTTGAAACTCTCCTCTTTATTTATAGTTGTATTACTTTTCTTATTCTTAATGTCATCTGTGGCATTGGTTTTCTTTTTTTATGAATCAGCATGGCCAAAGGTTTGTCTATGCTATTAGGCATTCTCAAGGAACATGATTTTGGGCTTATCAAATTGTATTGTTTGCTTGGTTAATTATGCCTTTACCTCTTAAAATTTCTAAATTTTACATTTGGAATTATTTTCTGGCTTTTAGAGTTCTTTTTTCCCTTGGCCTCTCCATGTATTTTGGCCACACTCCGCTGAATTTGCTACACAGAGCTCTTGTTGTTCCTCTATTAAACCAAAGTAACTTAGAATGTTTTATTTCCAAGTACCTTTCCTTTTACCTTTTTGTCATTGGGAATATATTTTTCTGTGCTATTTCCAATTTCCAATTTTATTGCATTATGGTTAGAAAATCAGCCTGAATGTTTTCCACTTTTTGAAATCTATTGAGACTGATTTAACACTATGTCAATTTTTGTAGATATTCCTTGGACACTTACAATGCATATGTATTTTCTACTTGGTTCAATATTCTATATGTTACTATTGAATCAAGCTTGTGATTTCAGTATTTAAAACCTTCACATCATTATTTATTTTTGTCTAGTTAGTCACTTCTGAGAAACACATTAAATTCTCATGTTATGATTTGTCAATCAATTTTTTATATATTTTGATAATATGTTGTTTTGGCAAAAATGTTAATTGCTATTCTATTGTCTTGACAGTTTTTTATTCTCAATATAAAATATGTCATTGTCTTACTTTAATACTTTTGACTTTGAGTTCTATTTTTCTGATTTCACTATTTTTCTTGTTTTTGTATGTGTCTGACTGTCTTTGTCATCTCTATTTTTCTTCATCATTTTATTTTAAGTATATTTTTGTAAATGGAACATGGTTGCATATTTATTTTTAACATATCTGATGGTGTATTAATGTGCCAGTTTGGATATATTATGTCCTCCCAAAATGCCATGTTCTTTGATGCAATCTTGTGGGGGCAGATGTATTAGTGTTGATTAGGTTGGAATCTTTGATTGAGTATTTCCATGGAGATGTGACTCAATCAACTGTGGGCAAGAACTTCGATTGGATAATTTCCATGGAAGTGTTACCCACCCATTCAGGGTGGGTCTTAATTGAATCACTGGAGTCCTATAAAAGTGTTCACAGACAGAAGGAGGTGCTTCAGCCAAGAAGGACACTTTGAAGAATGCACAAGAGCTGAGAGTGGAGATGGAACACAACCTGAGATCAGCAGATGCCAGCCACATGCCTTCCCAGGTAACAGAGGTTTTCCAGATGCCATTGGCCTTCCTTCGGTGAAGGTAAACTTGTGCTGATGCCTTCATTTGGACATTTTCGTGGCTTTCAGACTGTAACTTTGTAACCAAATAAACCCCCTTTATAAAAGCCAATCCATTTCTGGTATTTTGCATATTGGCAGCATTAGCAAACCGGAACAATTAATAATACTAATAATGATAGAAAAATGACTGTATTAGTTTCCCAGCTGCTAAAACAAATACCATAAAATGAAGTTGACTTACAACAGGAATTTATTGGCTTGTGGTTTCAGAGGCTAGAAGGCTTGTTTCCACCCGGGTCAGTATCTTCTGGCTGGTGGCAAACTTTGGGCCTCCTGGCTTTTCCGTCACATAGCCATATACTTGGCGGCATCTTCAGTTTTGTCTTCTTGGTTCCATTGACTTCCGGCTTCTGGCTGCTTTCTGTGGCTTCTTTCTCTGTGGCCTTCTCTATGAGGTTTCCAGAAATAGGATTAAAGCCCATCCTGGTTCAGTTGGGCCACACCTTAACTGAAGTAACCTCATCAGAAGGTCTTATTTACAATGGGTCCGCACCCACAGGAAGCAGTGTTAAGTCCTACTGTATCCAGTCATCTTCAAGCACTTTACCCACTATTTTTTATCATGTTCCAATACACCCTATGGGGTAGTCTCGTGGTCACCCCCCAGTTTATAACTGAAGAAAGAGAGGATTTGAGTGGTCATAGACCCTACCCAAGATCAAAAGCTTTTAAAGGACAGGGCAGAATTTGTATCCAAAGACTGTGTGAGCCACTACCCATTAATCATATTATAATTGTAGATTAATTTGGTGTTATTCCCGACATCTTGTTTTGCACTGCACTCTGGGAGAATTCCTTGTTCAGTCTTTCAGCTCTCTGACTAGATTATCAGTCAGGCTTCTTGTCTCTGAAACTCCCCTACTCTATTTTTTATTTAAGAACTTCTTTTTAATTTTCAAGAACTGATTAGTTTTCAGACACAGCAACCTGTTGTTTTTAGCAGGACATGTGTCTGGACTGGCTGGCATTGTAGGTTGGGAGGCAGCTTGTCTTCTTAGTATGGATCCTTCCTGAACCTCAAAGTAGCCATTTACTCAGACATTAACCTTCTCTTCCGGCCCCTGTATCACTCAGGATACCACCTGGTTCCAGTTTGCTAATGCTGCCCTTTTGCAAAACACCAGAAATGGATTGGCTTTTATAAAGGGGGTTTATTTGGTTACACAGTTACAGTCTTAAGGCCATAAAGTGTCCAAGGTAACACATCAGCAATCGGGTACCTTCACTGGAGGATGGCCAGTGGTGTCCGGAAAACCTCTGTTAGCTGGGAAGGCACGTGGCTGGCGTCTGCTCCAGAGTTCTGGTTTCAAAATGGCTTTCTCCCAGGACGTTCCTCTCTAGGCTGCAGTTCCTCTTCAAAATGTCACTCTCAGTTGCTCTGAGTCCCTCTGTCTGTGAATTCCTTTATATGACTCCAGTGGTTCAATTAACACCCACCCTGAATGGGCGGGTAACACCTCCATGGAACTTCTCCAATTAAACATTTCACTCACATCTGATTGAGTCACATCTCCATGGAAACACTCAATCAAAGGATTCCAATCTAATCAACACTAATACATCTGCTCCCACAAGATTGCAGCAAAGATAATGGCATTTTGGGGGAAATAACACATCCAAACCAGCACACACCTCTACCACAATTTCTTCTTTCATTTGGAGTCAATGATAGAGATTTACCCTAGAGATAAATGCTGGATACATTTGCTAGACATCTGCTATAAGACAGGCAGATGCCAGATTTGTCTGCCCTTTAGATTTGGAACCAGCCTGATTCCATCCGCTTTATAGCTTCCAGGTTTTTTTCTCCTCTTCTGGTCTTTTAAAAGCATCCTTCTCAGATTCCCAAGGCTATTTCGGATTTACTCTCCTTTTTAGATTTCTTTTGTCATTGCAGTAGGACTTACACAGGGAGGAGAGGTAAAGTCATGTGCTTGGTCAGGCATCTTGAACTGGAAATCTTTCCATTCCTTCATGCTGTCGAGTTGTAGCTGCTGTGCCTAAGACATCCGAAGGGAGTTGCTTTATTTCCCCATCTTTCCTCTGAATTGGCCAAATATTACCCAAGCAAAGGGGAAAATAAAGCCCATACTCTTGTTACAGGATGGACAAGGTAGAATGTGACCTCACACCACAGTGGAAGTAGTCTCCCCAAAATTGCCAAAAGGGATTAGGAAGCAGAGTGGAGCCCCCAACACATGTGTGACCTCTGAGCTGGATTAACCCCAGGTAAGGTGCAGGCTGCTCCACAGAAGGAGAGGCAGGACCAATAATGCTGAAAGGTAGGTTGCAAGTGCCCAAATTCTTCTCTACAAATTCTCTTTTTTACATTAAAAAATTACCAGATTCTTGGACATCATTTCAGAGACATTTTGTGCATTTAAAATCTATATATACTTCTTTTTCTTCTTTTTTAAAAATACAAATACCATACACATGTCCTGCAACTTGCTTTTTTCACTGAGCAATATACATGGGCAATATATTCATACCTGTTCACAAACAGCTTCCTCATTCTTGCGTGTGTGTACACGTGTGTTTATGTAACTTTTGGGGATATATTTGTCATGGCTCCTTATTCTCAATTACACTTGCAGCAGACTGGAATTCTCTTTCTGCCTAATGATTTTTTTCTGTGTTACCCATTTTTGTGAGAAGGGAGATGGTTTCAGAGACTAGAAGGCTGGCTTCCTCCCGGGGTTGGTAGCATTCTGGCTGTTGGCAATCCTTGGTTTCCTTGGCTTGTATCTCTGCTTCCCATCACATGGTGATGTCCTCTCATTTCCCCTCATTCTTTTTTGCAGCTACTGAATACTTTGCTGTGTGGCTGCACTGTTGTTTAAGCAAGCCCTATTGGTCGACATTTAGGCTATCTCTAGTCTCATTGCCATGTTGAGTCTTGTGCACATATCATTCATTCTACATATGGATAAATTCCTAAAAGGAGACTTGCTTGTTCAGAGGGTATTTACATGCAGAGTTGTCAGAGATTTTGTCAGATTGTGCTCCATAAATGTGGTACCAATTTACCATCCCACAAGAAATGTGTGAGAATGCTTTTCCCCATATCCTCAATAATACAGTGGATGATCAAACTTTGCAATACTTGCCAGTCTGATTGGTGAAAATAAGATACCCATTGTGGTTTTAACGTGTGAAACTATTACTTTTTATGGTGAGGTTGGGCATCATTTCATCATTTAAGATGCATATATATTTCCTTTTCCCTCTTTCCTTTCCATTGCCCATTTTTTGGTTAGGCTATTGGACTTTTTTCTTAAAGACTTAGTGTAGGAGCACTATATATAATAGGGAAATTATTCTTTTGATATTATTTGATTGCAAATGCCTTCGGGATTTATTGTTTGTCTTCTGAGTTTGCTTTTAGGGGTCTTTTACAGGTATCTTTTTCCTTTATCTTTACATAATTGAATCTATCAAACTGTTGTTTTTTTTTTTTTCAACTTCAACACATTTTTACTAAAAGGAGCACTTAAGGTAAAAGGAACAAGTTTACAATGTGAAAATTACTTGATACATTACCAAGCCTGGGAGCCCCCACTCCTCCAGACGCAGCTGGACATGAGATCAGAGAGCTCCCCCTTGTCTCAGTTACAGAGAATTTATAGCACTTTTGGTTTACATTCAATCAACTCATATTCTAGTTTTACATTAAATGATGCTTCGTGAACAGGAATGGTTCAAGAGCAAAGGAAGGTATCCACGTTATCAGAGTCTTAACCTTGAATGCCTGTAAAACTTTCTAAAAATATGTTTACCAGTTAAGCTATATGATTTTTCTAAGAGCAATTTAACATACTTTTACTTGTATAAAAATTAGAAAAGGGATTACTATTACTTGTCTCTGTCTTGTTAATATAGCTTTTTTCATTTTATTCTAATGATTAGTTTAGCCATTACATCATATCGATAAACATACATTTGACTGGACTGTATTCAACCTTGCTACATTATTTACGCCTTCTCTATGATTAAAGTAACAGCTGCAGCCCATCCTCTTCTCACAGAGAACCAGGTGATTACATGTTCTCTATATCTAAGGAGGTTGAGAGGGCCTTTCTGCTTTCTTGAAAACATTCATAGCTTTTTTTTTAAACTGTTTAGCTTCTCCTTCATCTTCTAATATAGGACTTGAAGGACATGAATCATCTGTCCCAGTTATGATAGTAAGACCTTTCCACTTTTCATCACTTGGAAATTGTACTTGAGTGTTTTTAGGTAAAGTTCTGTTAAATATGCTTCTGTATCAGAAGGAATAGCTGGTTCTTCACTATTAGAACAGAAAATATGGAAAACATAAGAGCAGCGTGGAGAGGAGTCAGCGTCCTCATTATTAGGTTCCTCACAAACTGTTATTTTGATGGCTTTTAAGTTTTATGTCCTATCCCCAGTATTCGATTCTAAAGCAATTATTCTAATATTTTTATTGTATCAGTTTTTACACTTAATCCTTTGCTTAATCTAGAATTATCCTGGGGTCAGGTATGAGGTATGAATTTAGCTTTTTAAATTTTCCCTTTCATATAAATTTTAAAATCAGCTTGGTTGGTTTCCCCTGCCCCCCCCCAAAAAAAAATTAGCCTGTTGATATATGTATTGGCATTGTGTAAACAAGATCTCTTCAAGATGTTACTTCGGTTAAGGCGTGGCCCAACTGAAACAGGACCCTGGATTACTAGAGTCCTTTAGAAGCAGAGCGAAAGTCAGAGGGAAAGAGAAGCCACAGGAAGCATCAGAAGCGGGAAGTCAACAGGACCCACGTGCATTGCCATGTGCCTGAGAAGCCAAGGCCCAAGGAGCACGAGCAGCTGACTCCAGATAGAGAGCATCGCCTTGCTGACACTTTGATTCTGGACTCTTCATAGCCTCAAAACTGTGAGCCAACACATTCCCATTGTTTAAACCGAGAAACTAAAACAGATACTGGTATGAACATGAATCTTCCTTTCCAAGAATATGGATTTCCATTTGTCTTGAGGTTTCTTTCTGTCCCTCAGGTGTATCTTGAATTTTTCTTCATATAAATTGCATACTTAGGAAATTTTATTCCATGGATATGTTGCAATAAAAATAAATACCTGGTATCTCAGTGGATTAGGGTATCAATGTTTACTTCCCATTCATGCAAAGCCTGAGGTAGGTTGGCAGATGGTTCTGCTCCATCCTGTGATTCAGAGATCCGGGTTCTTTCCATCTTGAGATGTCGTTTTTAAACCCATGGCCTCCAATGTCCCTGTGGCTGGGGAAGGCAGACATGGAGGAATACCCAAGCTCTTAATTTCCTGGGCCTGGAGGTGACGTACGTCCTCCACTCATCATAGAATACTTGGAGTCTTTTTCACACCAGGAAAATAATCATCATCATGAGGGTAAACTAAAGAAACATTTAGGTCATACAAAATCTCAACATATTTAATTCCAAGACATCTTCCACCAAGAAGCTACTAGAGGAGATGTACTACCAAAATGAGAGAGCAAACCAAGACAAAAACTGGGTTAAGGAAATAAAGAATTCAACACAAGATTGTGTCAAAAGGAATCCCCAGGCTGATGTTGGAGGAAGATCTCAGGATGGTAGCTGGACTTGAACCTCAAGGTGTACAGCCTACAGTTAATGCAACTGTTTTAGAAGGAACCAACAGAGAAAACATTAATAAAGAGCCAGAGAGAGGCACCAGGGCTGGATGATGTGGGCTGAGCAGCTTGTATCCAGCTCTGCCTGTAGGTAGACCTGTTCTTGGAGACTTTAATTACACGAGCCAATAAGTTTCCTTTCTGCTTTAGCCAGTTGGGGTCTGATTTTCCATCACATGTAAACAAAAAAAATATTCCAGAAATGGAAGAAATAAACTGAGCCTCTAGGAATTTTAAATCTTGTTTGGGGAAATTTTATTGGTATTTACTACTGTGTATTATCTTTGCTTCTAAAGTATAATTTCCTCAAGGACTATGTATTTTTAGTTAATTTCCTTTCATACTGTAGGCCTTAAAGCTGGGGAATTTCAGAAATAATAACTATGGATCTTGCTGTTCTTTCATGAAAGCATCAACTATTAAAGTATTGTAAAATTTTCCCCATCTTTCCTTTTAACGGAAATTAGGATTGAACCTGAGAATTTATGCAAAGGAAATAAATATGGATGTTTCCAAAGGTTTAGCCACAAAGGTGTTCATCAAAGCATAGTTTATTACAGATAGAAACATTGGAAGCACTACAAAACTGGTTGAGAAAATTGCTATACACCTATAAAATGGAAACTAAGCAATTTACAATAATTTCATACAAGTATATTTTATGGCATGGGAAGTCATTCACAGTTTATTGTTAAATTAAAGAAGTCAGGCTGCAAACTGGTAAGCATAGTGGATTTCCTAGTTTTAAAAAATGTATCCACTTGGGAAAAATATTTTAAATGTTTTTTCTGAGGGTTGGTATTCCAGGTGAAATATCTTCTTTCTGTTTCCCACTGTGTGCTGGTTTGAATCTATTATGTATCCCAGAAAGCCAGGTTCTTTTAATCCAATCTGTGGGTGCAGACTTACTGTGGGTGGGACCTTTTGATTAATTATTTCCATGGAGACATGACCCCACCCATTCAAGAATGTCTTAAATAGTTTACTGGCATCCTCTCTGAGAGGATAAAAAGCACAGACATTTTGAAGAAGCAGAGAAACACTTAGACAGAAAACACGAAGAGACATTTTGGAGACAGCCACTGAAACCGGAACCAGGAGAGGAGCTAAGAGATGAAATCCAGGGCTTGCCCTGGAGAAGCTAAGAGAGGATCCCCAGATGCTTAGAAAGAAACACCCTGGGAGAACAAGCAAGGATGCACAGAAGCTGAGAGAGAAGCTAAGACAGAAGCCCAGAGACATTTTGGAGAAAGCCACTGAAACCAGAAGCTAAACCTGGGAGAGAAGAAGGACCAGCAGGCTCCAGCCTTGTGACTTCCCAAATGACAGAGGAACCCCAGATGCCATCGGCCTTTCTTCAAAGAAGGTATCATCCTGTTGATGACTTAATTGGGACATTTTCGTGGCTTTAGAACTGTAAATTTGGGAACTAATAAACCTGCATTGTAAAAGCCAACCCATTTCTGGTATTTTGTATTTTGACAGCTTTAGCAGTCCAGAATAACCTGTTTTCTTAACTTTTTGCAATGAATATGAATTAATTTTATAATGGAAAGAAGTTTATAAAAAATTGATTGTGAGTTCAAATTATGATATTTTGTCATAAATCCTGTCACCATAATGTGTACTGAAAGTTTTTCTTTTAAAATTCGTTAATTCACTAAGTAAAATAGAATAGACACATTATGAGTTTTAAAAAATGATTTAGCATCTAAATGTTAACACTTGTGCTTCAGACCCTTAATCATTGAGATATGCCATCTAATAGATCAAATTGTTGGGTTTATGCATCCAAACAAATCAGTGTCACTCATATAAAGCAATACTTGAAGAGACATATCTTAGACTCATTGCATCTTACTTGTCAGCACTTTAACGAGAGTTAGACCTGTAAGTCTGAAATCATGCTTATAATTACAAATACTGATAAACCAAAAGTTCAGGTTCTTTTCATGTCTAAATTTGATCTAAAAGTGCCCAAAACCTGTAACACTCTCTCAACTATGACCTCAAGTTGTCATAGGAGTAATTGTGCCTTAAAAAGAATTTTCTCTATCCTCCACAAACCTCATTAAAGATAATTATTTACCAACAGCACCTACCCGTAAAAATGTTTGTTTTTAAGATTGCATTTACCAGAAGAAATGCACAAACCACAGTTGTTCCTAGTAAGAAAAAGCAGTAGACAGTATTAGACAGTATTTGGGTATGGCCCCAAACTACTGTAATTGTGAAAAAAACAAAAACGAAAACCACAGTATTTGATCAATATTCTAAAACACAATTTATTGACAATTCATGTCAGACATGTCTAAGTCCTGGGAACATTTTAGATTTAACAGTGTATATTTATTAGTAAGCTACTAATATGTTGTGTACCTTATTAATATTTATCTTCTTAAGCAAATATTGAACGATCAAAGATATCTTTTCCCTTTCACAATTTTAACATTTTTACAGTTACAGTGTGTGATCTGGATTTGCTAGTTTCAGGCTACAAGGAAACACAATCTTTATTTAACAGGAGGGAAATATTTTGCCACTAGATGGTACTCTGAAATAGTTATAATTCCCACACCGCTTAAATTTGGCATCAACAGTGATATTTTCCTGCAAGTATTAAATTCTTCTTAATGATTCTTGCCATTTCCATTAGTGCTAGCTGCTCCTCTCCTAACTTTAATTTGCCAAATCACCCCATTATGAAGGAACTGCAGCCTTTGATTCATAACAATATCCCTTACATATCATATATATATCCCTTTAGATGAAATGAAGTGTGGACTTCTGAGAAGTGATATTAACTCTCCATTTTCTTTCACGATTTCCTTTCAGGTTAAGCAATATTGTAAAGTAATGCGAACCATAGCTTTCATAGCCAAATAAGCAATTTTTTAAAAATGACAAGGTAACATTAATAAAGACTAAAAAAAAATCACCCTTCATGATATATGTGATTGCGGCTAATCCTTTTGTTTCTTTTCCTCGCTAAGTCTGGCATGAAAAGAATGTTTTCAGCAGATAGGGTGGCTTTGTCTTTATCGCTGTGGTTGAAGGGATCAGCATCTGGCTAATGCCTTGTTTAATCAAAGCATCGCAGTTCCTGGCAGCTTCTCCCGATGGGCATTAGAGCTGGACTCAGTCACCCAGGAAAACACAATGGAGCCTTGTCCAGGCTCCCCCACCCCCACCCAGCTGTGATGCTCTAAGGGCCACCGAGGAGCTGCTGTCCCCCATCGGCCACCACTCTGGCCAGTGTGCTGCCCAGAGCCCCAGCACAGGAATTAGCTTATTAAGCCAGGGAAGGAAGCAATCACCAGAGTAGAGAGAATCTTTTGTTGGTTATTTTGCTTTCTGTTTCACCTCAAGAGTATCTGCAGCCGACTTCACTCTGTGTTGCTAAATTTTGCCATTTTGCATTGAAAAGAAAATTTATATCATTTATGCATGAAGGTCATTCTGATTCTGGTTTATGACATGTGGATACAGTTCTTCCATCATTTGTCACCAACAAGGAAAGAAAGGTGGTTTTCCAAGACTGGTGTCAATTCAACTCCCAGTAATTCTCTTAGAGCAGATGTTTCCCCTTCAACCAACCCAGCATTTGAATACTTTGCCTGAGGTCACCTGCAAAAATAATATAGATAGAATCAGTTAAATTCACAAAACACTGAATTGGTAAATTCCAAAATTAATAAACACCAGAAAAAATTATGTTTATGCTTTTACCCCTTTTTGTATTTCCTTTATAAAAGTATGTATCTGTTATTGCCATTTAGTTTATTATTTCAAGAGGGAACTTTGATATAGTTACAGAAATGCACATTTTATCTATCAATGATCTATCAACTATCTATTCCAATTAAAGAATACCACCAATTTATAATAAAGAAACATTTCATTGTTTTATAAATAAAAAGTTTGGAAAATGTTACCAAGCACTGTAATGCTAAATGTTGTAGGGAATGCAAAGAAGTGATGGTCCCAAGCCTTAAGAACATATATCCACACATCCTCATGGAAGAAACCAAGAACAAATTGTCCAAAACAGCACAAAGCCATCTATAACCAGATTCCAGATTGCAAGTCAGTGATGCTGTGGAGGGCTGAATAAAAAGAGATTCTCCATGAGTGAGCGTGGAAAGGGAATACTTCCTGGAAGGGAAGTGAATTAAGCATTCATGAACACTGGTTTGTACCCTGGCTGTGTATTGGAATCACCTGGGTAACTTCATAACACACTGTGACCTGGGCTGTCTCCCGTCCCTGCCAGATTCTGATTTAATCCATCTGGGGTGTTCCCCAGCTGAATCTAATGTATCATGTCTTAGCATTGGTCCTGGGCTGGCTGCTGGTTCAAGAATCAAGCTTGAGCCAGAATGTCAACCACCCACATCAGTTAGCACGATGTTTAGTTCTGCTGATATTTTCTACATACGATGACAATCTTGATGAAAGGAGCAGTAGGTTGTTTGCATTCTGGCTTAAGGTCCTTACCTTCCTGGCTCTGCTCTTTGAGTAGTGCTGTAAAGGATGAGTGGAAGTTGGCCAGGTTTGGAGGAATAGAAGGGGGAAAGCATTCAGGGAAATAACACAAACCAAGGTATAGAATTGGGAAGAAGCAAGATATTTCAGGGCAGCCTTGGCTGTGGATCTGATGTGTGTCTGACGGAATATCATTAGTACTGTATCTATGCATGAATACCCACAGTAAATTATAAACAAATATTAGAGGGTCTTTATTAATGAATAAAAATTTAAGATATAAAAATGGCTGGCATTTCTTTTCCTCCATTCCACATTTTTCCGTGTTCAATACACTTAACATTTCTAAGTACAAATTCAATTTTTAATTTACTTCTATCTGTATTGTGCACCTTATCTGCATGTGCTGTGACAATTAGCATAGGGTCTAGCACCAAATATATATTCAATAATAATTTTAAAAATTTTTTGTTATGAAAAATTTCAAACATAAACAAAGTAAGTAGAATAATATGATGAGCCCTTCTGTCCCAATTACCCAGCTTCAGCAAGGATCACCTTTCAGCCATTTTTGCTTCTTCTGTACATCTATCCATTCTCCAACCCTCACTCAATTATTATTTTTTTTACATTTTACTGGAGGTAAATTTTACATATGTCAAAACAACACATTTTAGCTGTACAATTTTGACAGATGCATACACCTGTGTAAGCTACTCTCCTAGCATGATATAGAACATTTCCATCCCTCCAGAATGTTTGCTCATATCCCTTTCCAGGCACTCACTCACCAACTACAGGCAACCAATAAAACTTTTCACCTTAAATGAGTTTTGCCTATTCTAAGACATCATCAAAGAGGAAGCACACATGGTATTTACTCTTCTGTGTTCAAATTCTTCTGATGTGCATAATGTCTGTGAAGTTCATCCATTCAATGACTCAAACATGTTTGTTTTTGTTTTTCTTATCTTTTTATTGTAGTAATGCATATACAACTCAAAATTTCCCATTTTAACCACTTTCAGCAGTACAATTCAGTGATATTAATTATATTCACAATCTTGTGCTATCGTCACCACCATCCATTACCCAAACTTTTTCATGAACTCAAATACAAACTCTGCACCCATTGAGCAATAACAATCCCCCCTTCCCCTCATTCCCTGTCCCTGGCAGCCTGTAATATACTTCTTGTCTCTATGAATTTATTTATTCTAGGTGTATTACATATCAGTGAGATGATTCAATATTTGTCTTTTTGGGTCTGGCTTACTTCAATCAACACGTCTTCAAGGTTCATTCATATTGTCTCATGTATCAGACCTTCATTCCTTTTTAGGGCTGAATAATATTCCACTGGGTGTATATACCACATTTTGTTGATCCATTCATCGGTTGATGGACACTTGGGTTGCTTCCACCTTTTGGCAATTGTGAATAATGCTGCGATGAACATTGGTGTACAAATACATGCTTGAGTCCCTGCTTTCATTTCTTTGAGGAGCTATCAAACTGATTACTACAGTATCTGCATCATTTTATAATCCCACTAATAATGCATGAGGGTTCTAATTTCTTTGCATCCTCCACCAATACTTGTTATTTTCTCTGTTTTTAATAGCCATCCTGGCGGGTGTGAAGTGGTATCTTGTGGTTTTGACTTGCACTTCCCTGATGACCCATGATGATGAGCAACTTTTCATATGTGTATTGGCCTCTTTATATCTTCTTTGGAGAAATGTCTATTCAAATCCTTCACCCGTCTTTTAATTGGGTTATTGTCTTTTTGTTGTTCAGTTATAGCAGTTCTTTCTATATTGTATATATATAGAATATATACAGTTGTATATAAACCCTCACTGATATATGATTCACAATTATTTTCTCCCATTCTGTAGGTTGTTGTTTCACTTTCTTGATAACATCCTTTGATGTGCAAATGTTTTTTTTTTTTTTTATTTTGATGAAGTCCACTTTATTTTTTCTTTTACCGCTCATGCTTTTTGGGTCATATCTAAGAAATCACCTCCAAATCCAAGGTTATGAAAGTTTTCCCCTAAGTTTTCTTCTAAGAATTTTATGGTTTTAGCCCTTATGCTTAGGTCCTTGGTCAGTTTAGAGTCAGTATTTGTTTATGGTGGAGGTAGGGATCCAACTATATTCTTTTATATATGGACATTTAGTTTTCCCAACACCATTTGTTGAAGAGACTGTTCTTTCCCCCCAATTAATGTATTTGGCACTTTGTCGAAAGCCAGTTGGCCATAGATGTAGGGGTTTATTTCTGAACGCTCAATTAACTACTTTTTAAAGTAGAAAATTCTGGAATAGAAAGTGGCAGGAGCAGAGGGCTCACAGTGAGGAACAGATTGGACGAGCAGGTTGACATCAGTCTGTGGTGGTCCTCAGTAGGCAGGCAAAGGGACTTGTACTCTCTTCTCCTGGCTCCGAGCCCACAGCCTGCCTCCTAATTGCTGAGGAGGATCCATGAGCTGATTCTTTGCTGCCACATTCCACTCCCCACTGCTTTCATGAGTCACCACTGTGCCGCTGAGCAGTGTTGCCAGTTGCCAAACTCCACTTGGAGTCTGGTGCATTCACATCTCCCCTGAAGAGCTGGCACATCCACAAGTCCCATCCCACGTCCTCTGGAGAGATAGAAAAGCGGAGCTCTGAACTTGGCACATGGCTTCAAAGACTGTTCAGACCTCCTTCAAGTGGTGAAGCTGGAAAGGTCAGCGATACACTAAGCTTGAGAGGAGCAGTCAGGAAGTGGTAAACTAAGTTTGGGTACCAGGAGCCCAATTTGGGGCCTGATTTGGTAATTCAAGATTTTCCCTGTGTTGCTGAAGAGGGGAATTGGACCATCCTACAGGGATGCCAAGGTGGGTTTGATTTGTGTGGGTGCAATACAAAGTAGGGAACACCACAAATGAACCATCAAGTGCAACAGCAATAAAAATAAAATCGGGACTAGTCTCACTAATATTAACCAACTATAATGAGCAAACTCAGAGAGTTCGATTCAAGAGCACAGGTTATCAGGAGATAGAAAGAGGGCAGAGATCAGGTGGCTGATGTTTAAGGAATACAGAATGTTCAATAAGGTTGATTATAAAGGTTCAGAAATAGATAGCACAATACTGTGTGATGGTAGCACAATACAATGAGTGTAATGAACAAAGCTGAGTGTGAATATGGTTGAAAGAGGAGGGCTAGGGTTGGGTATGTCACCAGAAGGAAAGCTAGTAAAAACTGGGGCTATATAACTTAGCAAAATATAGAGTGGATGGTGATGGTGGTTAATTGTATAAATATAAGAAAGTTCTTACATGAACTAGAAGAAACATATGTCACTATTACAAGGTGTTAATAATAGGGTGTTATATGGGAAAAATCCAATTGATGTAAACTAAGGTCTGCAGTTAACAGTAACATTGTAATGTTCTTTCATTAATTGTAATGAAGGCTCTATACCAAAGCTAAAAGTAATAATAGGAGGATATAAGGGGTATGGGATTTTTTCCTTTGGAAGAAATGAGAATGTTCTTGTATTGACTGTAGTGGTGAATGCATAACTATGTGATTACACTAAGAGCCATTGATTATACATTTAGGATGAATTGTATGGTATGTGAATAAAACTGTTGAATAGGATAGGATAGGATAGGATAGGATAGGATAGGATAGGATAGAATAGAGTAGGGGCTAGCTAGCCAGGTCAGGCTCAGAAACACAGCAAACAGTTTCCTGAATTGGAATCCAGATCTGGGACACAGAAGAATAGAGTCTGGACCCAAGCCACATTTTAGAGCACAGGAAATCCAAAGTAGAAGAGTTAGGGAAGTATTCTCTTCCAGAGAAAAGCTGGAGCAGGCTTAGATTGTGGAAGCAGTTATTCAGCAGAGAAAAGAGTGCCTGGGAGCAGATACGCAGGACTGAATGATCTCTTCCTCCCTAAGCAGCCCATTTCCTTCCCTAAAATTTCAGAAAAGCATAAGTTTAGGAGCCTTGGACAGGGAGGGAGAACTACTAGGTGCTTTTTGGTAATTTATGGGATCACAGATGACTCCAAGTGTTGGAATCTGGGTGTATTAGTTATCTATTGCTGCATAACAAATTACCCCCAAACTCAGTAAGTCAAGAACACAAGCACAGCTTAGTTGGGTTATCCAGCTCAGAATCTCTCATGAGGCTGCAATCAAGGTGCCATCCAGGACTGAGGTCTCATCTGAAGGCTCAACAGGTCAGACAGAGCTTTTTTTAAAAATGCAATTTTATTGAGATATGTTCACTCATCACACAATGCATCCACAGTATACAATCAGTGGCTCATAGTATCATCACATAGTTGTGCATTCATCACCATAATAAATTTTAGAATATTTTCATTACTCCAAACAACAACAACAACAAAAAACCAACATCCCATACCCTATATCCACCCCCTAGTATTGGTGTGGTACATTTGTTACTGTTGATGAAAGAATCTTAAAATATTACTCTTAATTATATACCACTCTATTATTAACTCCTTGTAATAGTGATGTACAATTGTTCTAGTTCATGGAAGAACTTTTTCATATTTGTACTGTTAATCACAGTCATCATTCACCACAAGGTTCACTGTGTTGTACATTCCCATGTTTTAACCTCTAGCTTTCCTTCTAGTGACATACATGACTCTAAGCTTCCCTTTCAACCACACTCACACACATAATTCAGTGCTGTTCATTACAATCAACATAATGTGCTACCATCACCTCTATCCATTTCCAAACATTTAAATTCGACCTAGTTAAAAATTCTGCACATATTAAGCATCCACTCCCCCTTCCCTAGCTTCATTCTATTCCTGGTAACCTATATTCTAGATTTTATGTCTATGAGTTTACATATTGTAATTACTTCATATTAGAGTCACAGTCTTTTACAACCTAATCTCAGAGGTGACCTTCGATCACCTTTGCCATATTTTATTAATTAGAAGCAAGTCACTAGGTCCAGTCAACTAAACTAGGATGTAAATGCCAAGAGCCATGTTGGAAGCTCCTTACCACACCAGGGGACTGGAAATGTAGAAACATCCCAGACCAAAGTAGGATGGTCCACATGGAAGTCATCTGGGGACCCAGATGCTGAGCTCAGTTGTGTTCTTGGCGACAGTGAAGCAACACTGTGGCATCCAGAACCATAATCCATAGCATTTGAGCCATGGGAGAGCTCAAGAAAGAGGGAAGGCTAGAGACACAGATTTGGAAGTGTCCTGTTTTGACCATATGCTGGTCATGTCTACTTAATTTCTCTGCATACATCAGTGTGATAAGGCAGTTTGCTGTTTGGACAATGAGGTCTGTCCCTGATAACTCTAAGAGACCCCCCCAGGTGGTGTCCATATTTTAGCCATTTCTTCCTGATAACAAAGGAACTGGCTGCTGATACAGCCATTTTGACTGGTGTTGAAATACATGGATGAAAGGAGCCATTTGGGCATTACTTTGAGACATAATGAGGTCTAAAAATTGGTTGCCTTAACCCCCCTGAGGGACTGGGGAAAAATGCGGAATATTAAACTTCCCCACCTGGGGAATTCCTTATATTCTCGCAAACATTGGGGACTACGAATTTAGTAGGCCAAGCCCTCAATCTTGGGGCTTGTCCTTATGAAGCTTGTTACTACAAAGGAGAGTCTAAGCCTACTTATGGCTGTGCCTGGGAGTCTCTCCCAGAGAACCTCTTTGTTGCTCAGATGTGGCCTCTCTCTCTAAGCCCACTCAGCAAGTGAACTCACTGCCCTCCCCGCTATGTGAGACATAACTCCCAGGGGTGTAAATCTCCCTGGTAACGTGGGACATGACTCCCAGGGATTAGCTTGGACCTGGCATCATGGGACTGAGAAAGTCTTCTTGACCAAAAAGGGGGAAGAGAAATGAAACAAAATAAAGTTTCAGTGGCTGAGAGATTTCAAATGGAGTTGAGAGGTCATTCTGGAGGTTATTCTTATACATGGTGTGACTCTGTGATTGTGAAAACCTCATGGCTCACACTCCCTTTATCCAGTGTATGGATAGATGAGTAGAAAAATGGGAACAAAAATTAAATGAATACTAGGGGGGATAGCAAGGATGGGGTGTTTTGTGGTTTTTTGTTGTTGTTCTTCTTTACTTGCATTTGTATTTTTAATTTTTTTTTCTGAAGTAATGAAAGTGTTTAAAAATTTATTGTGGGATGAATGCACAACTATATGATGGTACTGTGAACAACTGGTTGTATACTATGGATGATTGTACAATATGTGACTATATCTCAATAAAACTGAATTGAAAAAAAAGTTGGTTTGCCTTGACTGCAATTGTCACTTTCCTAGAAATGGCCTTTCCCTATTTTAGATAAGGATTTAACATCTGCCCATTCTATCTCACAAAGCTCTTATGGAAGCCAAATGAGGTAATATTCATACATGCATTTTGAAAATTTAAAAAATAACAAATGTCAGATATTCAAGCAACATGTTATTATCATTCTGTTGCTTTAAATAGTTTTTATCAGAAGAGAGTACAGCCTTGGAGATAGTTTCGTCTCCTTCCACTCCTTTTGTTCCATATCTCTGAATCCTAAGAAAAGTCTTCCTCTATATGTCTCTGAGACTCACTTCGTCATCTTACTCTCCAGAGCCCTATCTGAACTCATGGCTTGCTCTCTGTAGCCAGGGACACACACAGCCCTCATGCTTATCTCCATGTGCTTCTTGCTTCTGTCAGATCTTACTGCTGAAAAACCTCTTATCACCACATCACTATCTGGGTGTAGTTCTCAATCCATGATTGGAGCCCTCCACCACCACCCCCATATCCCCCCCTGACCGATCGTCACCCCACCTGCCCCATGGCCCCTGTTGTAGTTTGCTAATGCTGCCAGAATGCAAAACACCAGAGATTGGCTTTTATAAAAGGGGGTTTATTTGGTTACACAGTTACAGTCTCAAGGCCATAAAGTGTTCATCAGCAATCAGGTACCTTCACTGGAGGATGGCCAATGGTGTCCGGAAAACCTCTGTTAGCTGGGAAGGCATGTGGCTGGCGTCTGCTCCAAAGTTCTGGTTTCAAAATGGCTTTCTCCCAGGACTTTCCTCTCTAAGGCTGCAGTTCTTCAAAAATGTCACTGTTAGTTGCACTTGGGATAGTTGTCCTCTCTCAGCTTCTCTGGAGCAAGAGTCTGCTTTCAACAACCGTCTTCAAACTGTCTCTCGTCTGCAGCTCCTGTGCTTTCTTCGAAGTGTCCCTCTTGGCTGTAGTGCCTCTTCAAAATGTGACACACAGCTGCACTGAGTTCCCTCTGCCTGTCAGCTCATTTACATGGCTCCACTGATCAAGGCCCACCCTGAATGGTGGGGCCATGCCTCCATGGAAATATCTCATCAAAGTTATCACCTACAGTTGGGTGGGGCACATTTCCATGCAAATCTAATCAGCACCAAAATGTCTGCCCCACAAGATTGCATCAAAGAATATGGCTTTTTCTGGGGGACATAATACATTCAAACCAGCACAGCCCCTCTGCCCAAGCCCCCTGCCTGCTGACTTCTCTGCCTCCTGTCTCCTCTTCCTTCTCTGTGTGGAAGCCAAGGGCCCAGGTCTACTGTCTCTGATGACCCAACTTGCATCCACTATGACCATTCACTATGGCATTTCCTCAGCAGTTTTGAGCTTAATATATTCCACCACCTCTTTCTGTCTTAAACATTGACTTCAAATCATTATCTAATCATGTGTCACCATAGATACTATTTACCAAATAAATATTTAATCTTCATGACTGTTCTGCAAAGTAGATATGATTGCCTCCATTTTATAGGTGAGAAATGGAGGCTCAAAGCTACACAGCTGTCTTAATTTGCCAGGGCTGCTCTAACAAAATACCACAGACTAGTTGGCTTAAATAGCAGGAATTTATTATCTGACAGTTCTGGCAGCTCAAAGTTCAAAATCAAGGTTTTGGCAGGGCTGTGCTTCCTCTAAAGTCTGTGGCATTAAACTCAATCTCTGCCTCTGTCACATGTCTGTCTCCTGTCTGTCTCCTCCTGACTGTACAAATTTCCTCTGGTTATAAGGACGCCAGTCATATTGGATTAAGAACTCACTCTCATTCAGTTTGGCCTCACCTTAACTAATGCAATTTTCAAAGATCCTATTTACAAATGGGTTTTCACCCACCAGACTGGGTTGAACACGTCTTTGAACATGCCTTGGTGGGGGTCAGATCAATCCATAACAGTAGCTAACAAAGGTCAGAGCCTACACCCCAAAGCAGGCCCATGTGTTCCCCTCCTACCTGGGGCTCCCAATGACTTTTCCCAGCTAAATTATGAGACACGGTGAATCCCCACAATAACTGGGGATTTGCCCCACGGTGGAAGACAAAGTGGCATGTGCAAACTTCTGACAGACACATTACATTTCTGTGATAATTCATTAAAGATTCATAAATTTAAATGGATAAAAAGGTTAATTCATATTATGTGAAAAATTCTAATGAAAAAATCGTATTTCTAGTAAGACTGCATGCTCATATCAAATATAGATGCTGACATTTTTCCATTTATGGTATGTTAAATCTGACTGTGTTCTATTAAATATCTATATTAAATGAAGCCCCATACTGTCTTAAGATTTATTCATTTACATGAATAGACTCCAGGGTGTAACACTTTCATCTATAAAAAGTACTAACTAAAAGTAAGCATTACCATGGCAACACACTGCATGCATTAGTAGCCTCCAAAGGCAAAGCACTTTGGAAATGAACATTTACTGATGTCCCTATACTAATCGACATTCCATGGAATGGATTTTAAATTACTGTTAGCACGGGAGTTTCATTCTTAGGTTCACAAATGGATCACGGAGATTGTCCCACACATATGCTAAATTTTAATTAAAGAAGAGTATTTCATTAGTGAATGATTGCTGAGTCTATCTATCTATCTGTCTGTCTGTCTTTCTATCTTAATGAACTTAAAAACTCGATTTTAAAATGGATATGGAAAAGTAAGATCCACAAACAGTTATGAAAATTTGGCAAAAGAAGACCCAAGATGGGAAACTCATCTTAGGAAATATTAAATAATACCACAAAGTCAGAATAAAACAATCTGATTCTGACAGAGGATCAAAGAGATGAATGGAGCCAGCAAGAGAGCCCAGAAACTGGGCCACACAGACAGGGGACCGTGGCATGTGGGAGGAGCAGCACACCAAATGCCAAATAAGTGGGGGAAGGATACATGTGTTAGCAGGAATGATTGGGAAAACTGTCTTACTATATGGAGAAAAATAAAATCGGATCCCTACTTCACACTGTGTAAGAACAGCAAAATCCTAATGGATTCTATACCTAACTATGAAAACCATGAAGCTGATGCAAAAAGGTAGGGGATCTGTCTTTGTGACCTCAGGGTGGTGATTCCTAAGTAAGACCACAAATGTAATATATTATAGGGCAAAATATGAGAGATAAAGACCATATAAAAACTAAAAATTCCTGTTCAGTGAGTCTTGGTCAAAGTCAGTAAAAATCAATAATCTGGAAGAGCTATTTGAAGTGAATAAAATTTATGAGGGATTAATATCCAGAACAACATTTTCCAAGAAAATTTTCAGTGATGATAGAAACGTTCCAGATCTACGCCATCCAGTATAACTGGCCACCAGTCACATGTGGCTATTGAGTGCTTGAAACGTGACTAGCATGAACGAAGAGCCAAATTTTAAAATTTGTTTAACTTTAATTTATTTTAATAGTGACATATGATTTGTGGCTACCATATTGGACAGCAAAAGTCTAGCATATACAAGGAACACCTGCAAATCAACAAGAAGAGAGAAAACTCAAAATATACATAGGCAAAAAAAAAAAAAAGGCCAAATCTTAACTTCTTAATTATCCTCCTCTACCCCCATTTCTTTGCTTATTTTATTTTTATTTTGTTGTATGTATGTCTTTTTATAAGTCATCTAAATCCCCTTCCTGGCAGTGAGATGGAGCATAAATACATAACAACCATCGCTGCCCAGGGACCAGCTGTTCTGGCTCAAAGCTGGCTGCTCGGAGTCTTTGAGCTTCTACCAGGGGGGCAGCAAGCTCAGGGAAGGATCACACTCTCAGATAACATGCACAGGCTCAGTTTGCGTGGGAAACTGTTTACTCATGTTCTTTATAAAGAAGAAGTTGATTTACCAACTACTTAAAAGGACTTGTAAACAAAAGGCTTAGCAACCTTTCCAACACTAAGCAGGCTAATTTTTAGAAGACATGTTGCATTCTTTTTGTTATTTTACATAACTGAAATTTTAACTTTCCGTAAAGCTTGTATACCTTTTGGCCAAAGAGAAAATGGGAGAGGTTGTATTTTATTTCCTACCTAAACAGAAATAATAGTTGTTATTCTTTGTCATTATACTCTCAGAGAAACATAACTGAGCTAGAGAAGTTCCAGAAGAAGGGAACTAGTAACATAGAAGATGAAGGGCTCCCCATCTGGGAAGGCAAGAGAAATTTAGTTCTCCCATCTGGGAAGATGGGATTGGAGCCACACATGTGACTGAGCCACACATGTGACTGAGCTATATATGCGACTGAACCAGGCATGACACTGAGGCATGCATGTGACTGAGTCTACTTGTGACTGAGCCACGCATGAAACTGAGCCATGCATGTGACTGAGTCTACTTGTTACTGAGCCATGCATGTGACTAAGCCATGCATGTGACTAGTCTACTTGTGGCTCAGCCATGCATGTGACTGAGGCTATTCGTGATGGAGCCATGCATGTGACTGAGTCTACTTGTGACTGAGCCATGCATGTGACTGAGCCATACATGTGACTGAAGAGGGAATAGGAATAAAACAAATATTGTTTTGCTCAGAAAAATTCTTTGAGGAAGGAACTATTTGCTCCCCCTATGGATAACAAATGTAGCTAATTTACCACTCCAGAGTTATTAAATTGCAAGAAATGAAATTGTTGTTTTTGTAGGACAAAAGTGCCCTACCTTGACAACTTCATAAGGTTTAACTTACCAGTGTGGTTTCAACTAGAAAACTCATCAGAATTCCTCTTAGAGATGAGAGGAGAAGGCAGGCTCAGGGAGAGAGGGGCACTGATTGGCTTCCAGAACCAGAGAGACTAAGTTCCTGGGAGCACATAGGACACATGAGCCTCAAGTCCAAAAGGGTGTAAGTGGAGAGGCAAGAACCACATTTGAAGGCATGAATCTGCAGTGGAATCAGCAATGGCAGAGGGAGCTTTAGTGAGCAAGGACACCATCGGCGAGAGTGGTACCACCACTGAGAAGGGGGAGGGAGGGAAGGATAGAGGCGGGGGGAGAAGCTGAGAATGCCTGGAGATTATTTATTGATCCAAGCCCAGCACTGAGTTGATAAATTTCAGACCAACTGAAGGCAGTTAGGGAAACATGCCCCAGTTTCTCAGAACAATTCAGAGTCCATCACTGATGAATGTGGAGGCAGCTCCACATGGTCATGGTTGTTCAGATATGTGGGGAAAGTCTTACCAAAAAGGACAGCTTTGCAGAAGATCTGATTCTAAACTCCAGTTCTATTGGGTGTGAAATTCCATTTTATATTTTATAAAATAAATTAAAGCAGTGGTTTATGCTTTCTGTCATTAAAAGTACACCATAAAGAAATATCCCATTCGGTTCTGAAACATCTTCAAGTGACTTAATAATAGTTTATGGTAAAGCATTATTTAAGTGTTCAAAATGAGACTGCATTATAAAAAACCTTTTTGCAAGGTCATTTGACTGAACTTAACAAATTAAAAAAAAAACATTTTTTTTAAATTTGTTAATGTTTTTGTACCTGCAAGGATCAATTCTTTGATTTAGAAATTATCATGTTGTAATTTAAAGCTTTGAGTCAGATAGAGCTGGGTTCAAATCGGCTTCCATGGGTCACCCAACTGTGGCCTTCAGCAAGTCGCTTCACCTCCATATACCTGTTTCCTCCTTGTAGCACGGGTGTCTTTGATGATTAAGTTGGTGAAAATATCAACGTCTGCTCTCTTCTCTTTGCATTGGGTTTTCACCTAAGTTTCCCTCCCTTTCTAAGTTTGGAAGAATGGGTTCCTCGATGTGACTCCCATACACAGGAGAAGAATTCAGCCCAGAGTTGTCATCATGGGTCGGTTCCTCATAGAATCTTCTAGAAGAGGAGTAAGGAAGAGCAGCCAAGGGGCAGGCATCTGGGGCAACGCTCCTGGGCCTCCTCTCACTCTGCAGCCCACGGGGCCCCAGCCAACTCCACCTCCAGGGTGGATCAATTTGTGGTCCCCACCTTCCCTCAGAGCCTGGTTGTGGCATAACTAGGACAATGTGCATTCTCATGTGAGCTGCAGGTCCTGGAAACCACGGGTGGTGAAAAAGGGAGCGTTTTCCCCTCTCTGCAGGGCTTTCCTGAAATTCAAGGAAAGAACCATGCCTGAAAGTTATTTCAGAGCAGTGTTTTTAACGTACTTAGTCTTTTTGCCTATGGGAAGAAAATTTCTTCTATAAAAATCTTAAAATATTTTCCTCAATTTGCCTAGAGTAATATCTTCTGATAAAAGACTTTCTTGAGCATACAATCCAAATGTAATGACACAGTGATTTGATAACCCACTCATAATGTAGTAAATTTCCCTCCGGGTCTGTTATTTGCTGAGAGATAAAAATAGAGATTTCAACCTCAGAGCAAAGATATGCTTATTGTATTTATTTAGTGTGTTATAATTAAAACTGTTGTGAATTCTGCTGCTTCATTTTGCAGAGGTTGAGAAAACCTTTTTTAAGTTTGGTTCAAGTAAATTCACACTTCCTGAATTCAGTTTTGGGTTTTAGGATCTAAAAATGAACCTAAGATTGAAAACAAAATGCAAGCACACCGTTGTAGTATGCCTGGTCTTGTGTAGAAACGAAAGGATGTGTGCAGTGCTTAGCACATGTCCAAATGACACATTCATATGCTCAGCTGAAATTGTATAACTAAATTTTAAACCAAGGACATAATTGTTCAGCCGTGTTTGTTTTTTTTTCTCTTTCAACTTCCGATTGAGGTTAACTCCCTGGCCCCATTACCAACTCAACTCTTACCTTTGGGATTGGATTCTTTTTAGTTTAATTGAAGCATTATAAGAAAATAAAATAAAATTTTCCCAGAGAGAGGAGGTCACTAAGCGATATTCATTTTATTGACCTCCTAGAGTCTCTGGAGATTGCAGGGGTCTCCTCCAAGACTGTGGGAAAGTTTGCCATTTGGGGCCGTCTAGTATGGCAATCCCAGGTTCCTCTTGGGGAATCTTCCATTAGGTGAGGAAGCCCAGATCCTTTTCTCCCTGCCCCAGAGTAGCCAGGAGTGTCACGTTGGCCCCTGGGACACTGAGTCTGAAGGACATAATGCAAGGTCATGGGCACACTTGGAGGTCATGTCTTCATGGAAGTAGCAGCCTCCACAACTGCAATGGTTTCCAGGTCCTCCTGCTTCTTTCCTGCTCCATGACCTTCTGGGGCTTCTTGTGTTCCTGCTGCTCCGGATTCCTAAGGGAAGAGTGGACACTCCATATGCATTTGTGGATGTGAATGGCTTGAGCCAGTGTCCTATGGTTTGGGGAGAGTAGCCTTGTTGTGGCAACAAAATTGGAGTCAGATTCCGGTTCTGCCTTGGACCAGCACTTCCCCTCTACGTGAGTCCCTATGGAACACTTTTTTACACTGTAAAATACTATCCATCAGAGACATGATTTTACTGCTGTAATGCAGAAGTTCTCAAGCCACAACAGACTGGGATTTGAAATGGCTTCACATTATAAATAATAGCTCCCACCTTTGACCCCACTCTAGAAAACTAAAAGTGACACCATCCCTCCCGTATATACCAGGAAGGATGGCAGGGTTGGCTTAATACAGTTCCATTCCCTGCAGTTCATTTGATTCTGTCATCCTTCAAGTGTCAGCTTCATCTTCATTTCCCCACATGACAACGTTCAGAGGAAATGAAAAATACTCCCTTTCACAAGTTCTCTCTGAAGGAAAAGAAAAACCTTTCCAGACTGCCCAGCAGACTTCTTGGCCCGAATTGGGTTTCATGACCATTTCTGAACCAATCTCTGGCATGGAGAATGGGGTCACCTTTTGAATAATCACATCCCCGGTGTTAGGGTGGAATCCACTTCCCCGGAGGCACACGGTTTCCATGGGGGAGGGTGAAGAACTGCAGAAAATCAGAGGAAGGAGGGAATGGTGGGTGGATGCTAAATAAGCATAGAATCGTCTGGATGCAGTGTGCTTGGTCATTAGAGACTACTTCCATTCAGATTTGTCTAGCATATTCAAACACAGCCAAACATATATTGCCATCTTATTGCTTTGCTTATTATTCTGAGACCATCATCTAAAGATGTAAGTCAACTTTAAAATGATGGCTTTCTAGGGAAGTTGGAGTTGAATTTGGCACTACCTATCACCCATACCCTTTGACCTAGAAAATAACCATTTCTAGAATCATCGTGTGCATGCAAAATGATATATGCAATTCTGAAATCCAAAAATCTCTAAAGAGACATTTTTTTCTTCATTGGTTTAAAAACAAAACTTGAGACAACTATAATCTTTATTTATCCCACTTAATATGAATAGTCATAAGTTCTTACCATAGAAATGTATTTGTGTATATGTATGTATGTGTATATATATGTGTGTGTGTGTATATATACACAAACATATATATAATTTACATGACTCTAAGCTGCTGCCCCAGACCATATTACTTTTTTTAAATGAATAGACCTTACTTTTTAGAGAAGTTTTATATTTACAGAAAAATGATACAGAAAGTATAGAGTTCCCATATACTCCCTCTCCCCACTACATATTTTTCCCTATCATCATCATCGTGCATTAGTGTGGCATATTTCTTACTATTGATGAACCAGTAGTGATGCATTAACTAAAATAGTTTACATTATTATTTTGTATTGTACAGGTCTATGGGTTTTGACAAATGTATAATGTAATGTATACACCATTACGGCATCATACTGAATACTTGCATTGCACTAAAAATGCCCTGTGCTCTACCTATCCATCCCTCCTCCACTCTTCCTGAACCCCGGGCAACCACTGATCATTTTGCTGTCTCTGTAGTTTTGACTTTTCCATAATAGCACATATTGGAACCATACAGTAAGCCTTTTCAGATTGCTTCTTTTACTTAGCAATACTCATTTAAGGTTCCTCTATGTCTTTTTGTGGTTTGACAGCACATTTTTTTTTATCACTGAATAATATTCCATTGTATGGATGTATGACAATTTGTTTATCCATTCAGTTATTGAAGGACATCTTGGTTGCTTCCAAGTTTTGACAATTATGAATAAAGATACCATAAAAATTCATATGCAGGTTTTTGTGTGGACATAAGTCTTCAACTCATTTGGGCAAATACCTAGGCATGCAATTGCTGGTAAGTCTATGTTTAGTTTTTTTTTCCATGTTTTCTCCAATACTTTTACTCCTATATATATTTTTTCCTACAATTTTATAGAGTTATATTCACATAACATACATTTATCCATAGTGTACAGTCAGTTGTCCATGGTATCACCATAAAACTGTACATTTATCACCACAATCAGCACTTGAACATATTGATTACTAAAAAAGAAAGTTGTTTTTTTAAGCAAATAATAAAAAAGATGATAAAAATAAAAATAACATGTCATACAATACAATAGTAAGGACAGAAAACAACACCACTACCAAGAATCCCATATCCCTCCCCTATATCCCCCTCTCATACATACTTAACATTGGTATATTGCCTTTGTTACATTTAACGGAAGCATATTACAATGTTACTGTTGACCATAGACTCCAGTTTGCTTTATGATTTTTCCCAAATATCATCATGGTTGATATTCATTTGCTCTCTCACATGCAAAAACATTTTTATATTTGTACATTTAGTAACAGTCACTGGCCACTCCAGTTTTTGCCAAGTTATACAGTCCCAGTCTTTATCATCTATCTTTACCTCTGGTGTCATACATTCTCCTATCCCACCTCTTTCAGCTTTACTCACAGACATCTTTGTTCGGTGTACTTGTGTACTTACGATACTGTGCTACAATCACATAGTATTATGCTATCTATTTCTGGATCTATATAATCAATCCTGCTGAACATTCTGTAGTCCTTCAGCATCAAATGCCTGATCTCTACCCTCTTTCTATCTCCTGGTAGCCTGTGTTGCCAGCTTTTAACTCTCAAAGTTTGTTCATTAATGTTAGTTCGTATTAGTGAGACCATACAGTATATATCCTTTTGTTTCTGGCTAACTTCACTCAACATAATGTCCTCAAGGTCCATCCATGTTATTATATGATCCATGTCTTTGTTCTGACTTACAGCTGCATGATATTCCAGCATGTGTATATACCACAGTTTGTTTATCCACTCATCTGTTGATGGACATTTGAGCTGTTTCCATCTCTTGGCAATAGTGAATAATGCTGCAATAAACATCGGTTTACAAATGTCCATTTGTGTCTTAAGTTTCAGTTCCTCTGAGTATATACCTAGCAATGGAATAGCTGGGTCATATGGCAAATCTATACTTAGCTTCCTGAGGAACCTCCATATTGTCTTCCAGAGTGGTTGCACCATTCTACGTTCCCACCATATGTTTAGTTTTGTAGGAAGCTTACAAACTATCTTCCAAATGGCTGTCCGTTTTGCAATCCTACCAGCAATGAGTGAGCATTCCTTTGGCTCTACATGCTCACCAGCATTTGGTGTTGTAAGTGTTTTGGATTTTCACTATTCTAATAGGTGTGTAGTGGTATCTCATTATTTGCAGCCCCTTAATGCCATATGATGATGAGCATCTTTTCCTATGTTTATTTGCCATCTATGTATCTTCTTTAGTGAGGTATCTGTTTGGATCTCTTGTCAATTTTTTAATTGGGTTATTTTCTTATTGTTCACTTTTTAAGATTTCTTTGTGTATTTTGGATACAAGTCCTTTATCAGATATGTGCTTTTCAAATATTTTCTCCCAGTCTGTATCTTTTTGTTCTCTTAGCAGTGTCTTCAACAGAGCAGGTATTTTTAATTTATCAATTTTTTTCTTTCAAAGGTCATGCTTTTGGTTTGTATCTAAAAAGTCATCTCTAAACCCAGGTTACTTAGATTTTCTTCTATGTTATATTCTACAAGTTTTATAGCTTTGCATTTTAGGTTTAGGTCTATGATTCTCTTTGAGTTAATGTTTGTGAAAGGTGTAAGATCTGTGTCTGGGGTCATTTTTATTTTGCATGTGGATGTCCAGTCGTTCCAGAAGGATTTGTTGAAAAGGCTATTCTCTCTCCCTTGAAGTGTCTTTGCTCCTCTGTCAGAGCTCAGTTGACTATATTTGTGTGTGTCTATTTCTGGGCTCTCTGTTCTGTGCCATTGATCTATTCATCTATTCTTTTGCGAACACCACACAGTCTTGATCACTGCAGCTTTATAGTAAGTCTTGAAGTTGGATGGGGTCAGTCCTCCAAATTTGTTCTTCTTCAGTATTATTGTGGCTTTTCTGGGTCTTCTCCATTTCCAAGTAAACCTCAGAAATCAGTTTGTTGATAACCACAAAACAATTTGCTGGGATTCTGATTGGTATTGCACTGAATCAATATATCAAATTAGGAAGATTTAAAATCTTAATAATATAGAGTCTCCCTACAATGAACATTGAATATCTCTCCATTTACTTAGATCTTTGATTCCTTTCATCAGAGATCTGTAGTCTTCCTTATACCTTGATCATATTTTGTTAGATTTATACCTAAGTTTGTGTGGGTTTTTAGGTGCTAACATAAACAATGTTGTGTTTCAATTTCAGATTTCAATTGTTCATCACTGGAATATAGGAAAGCAATTGACTTTTAAAAATACATTAACTTTGTTTCTTGTAACCTTGCTAAAACTGCTTATTGGTTCTAGGAGTTTTTGTTGATTCTTTGGGAATTACAAAATCACATCATCTGTGAAGTAACACAGTTTTATTTCTTCCTTCCCAATCTGTACATCTTTTATTCCTTTCTCATCTTATTGCATAGCTAGGACTTCTGGTACAATGTTGTATAGGACTGGGGAGAGGGGACATCCTTGTCTTGCTCCCGATCTTAGGGAAAAAGGATTAGTTTTCTACCATTAAGTATGATGTTAGCTGTAGGGTTTTCGTAGATGTTCTTTATCATGTTGAGAAAGTTCCCCTCTGTTACTAGTTTGCAGGCAGTTTTTTCATTAAATGAGGGTTTGATTTTTTCCCAACCTTTTACTTTCAACTTGTTTGTTTGCTGTCTTTGGATTTAGGAGGAGTCTCTTGTAAGCAGTATACAGTTGGGTGATGCTTCTTTATCCATTCTGCCAAACTACTTTTTTTTTATTAGAGAAGTTGTCAGTTTATGGAAAAGTCATTTAGAAAGTACAGAATTCCCATTCACTCCCCCTATGAACGCACACGCATGCGCGCACACACACACACACACACAGTTCTCCCTATTATTAATATTTTTCATCAGTGTGGTACTTTTGTTACAATTGATGAAACAATATTATTGTAATTATACGATTGACTATAGTCATAGTTTATATTAGGGTTCACTATTGGTATTGTACAGTTCTATGGACTTTTTCCTTTAAAAATAACTGACTTGTTTCTAATCACAGAGTACAGGGAAGCAGCAAGGACAATACCTATAGGCCCCTGGATTGCATTTACAAATATCCTTTGTACAACTAGGATGACCCTCGACGTACACACATGCATTTTGTAACATTTGCTTATTTTTCCAAAAATATTGAAACCCATGTAACTGGTTGCCTACTATCTGTTTTTCTAAAATTCTCAGATGAACAAGGAGATCATAGACCAATTACGCCTTTGTTGCTCTTAGCTGTACTCTCTTTTAAGCAGTAAACTCAGAACCCACTAAGGCCCTGTCTGCCTCCCCAGCCTTCTCAGCCCCAGGGTGCCTGTAGCACCTGCAGGTGCCCGAGGACGCAGCCTGAGGGCCCCTACCTCCCAGGTGGTGACAGAGAGGGAAGGGCAGGCCCTGCCAAGCCTGAAGAATAAACACTCTTTATTGGGCTCAGAGCAGGAGTCCACGGGTCTTGAGGACCTCTGTGTATTTGTCATTTTCTTCTCCACGTTCTTCTTGGCCTGTTTCTGGAGCCTCATGAGCTACTTCTTCTTCCTGTAGTGGAAGCTTCCTCTCCTCCACCAGGGTGGCTGTCCCAGCCTGGCATTTCCAGCCGACCTCGTGAGCAGGTGCCCCAAGTGGGCAAACTTTTGCGTGGGCTTCAGACATACAACCTTGAGGGCAGCAGGACCCCCTGTTGCTTTTTCCTGTCGTAAGGGGCAGGATCCCCTCAAACACCTGGGGCAGTCCAGAATGGCCTGCCAAACTTGCTCTTGTGGAGCAGCCTCGCATGGAAGGTCAAAAGATGTGGTGGTAGGGACCACGGGACAGGTTGGTGTTCAGGTGCTTTGGAGGAAGGCTAGGTACTTCAGCTTATTTCTGTAGAAGTTGACAGAAATGTTGATGCCCTCGCAGCACACAACCACTAACTTCTGGCCCAGCTGTACCTGGAGGCTTGGCCACGAATGCTGTCGGGTGGCCCAGGGGGTGGCATTGGCCATTGAGCACCAGGACCTGCCCTTTGCCATCTTTGGCAGCCATCTGGGAGAGGTTTATGGTTTTAAAAAATTGTCATTCTGGTAACATATATACAACCTAAATTTTCTCATTTTAACCACTTTCAAGTGTACAATTCAAGGATTTTAATTACGTTCAAAATATTGTGCCACCATCAACAACATTCATTACCCCAACTTTTCATCACCACAAACCCATTAAGCAATAACACTCCCTTCCCCTCTCCCCCCTTGGACCATAGTAACTTGTAATCTACTCTCTGGCACTGAAATTTGCTTATTCCAGGTTGTATTAGTTAGGGTTCTCTAGGGAAACAGAATCAATAAGAGATATCTAGGAATAAAAGTGACTAAAGCAACTGTGGATATGCATGAGTCCAAATTCCGTAGGGCAGTCAGCAAACTGGCAACTCCAATGAAGGTGTTTGATGAAATCAGGAAACGAACTGACAACCTCGATGAACTCCTCAGGAAATGCTTCTCTGGGCAGCCGAAGAAGAAGTGAAGGTCCTCTATATGTCTCGCTTAAAAGTCTTCAGCTGATTGGATTAAATCCAGCCAACTGCATTCTCTCATTGTGGAAGACACACCCTTCGCTGAGTCATCAGTCACAGCCGCAGTCAATTGACTGATGATTTAATAAACCAGCCTGTTGGTTTATTAACCAGCCACAAATGTCCACACAGCAATGGGTAGGCCAGTGCTTACCTGACCAGACAGCTGGGTACCATCACCTGGCCAAGTTGACACATGACCCTAACCATCATACAGGTATTTCATATAAGCAAGATCATACAATATTTGTTCCTCTGTGTCTAACTTATTTCACTCAAAATGACCAGTTCATCCATGTTGTTGCATGTATCAGAACTTCATTACTTTTTTTTTTTTTACTGTGGTTCTTTGGTTTATTTTTCAGTGCATATTTATCTACAACATGATGTCAGAAGTTAATCTGAATTGGTTATAGCCATGCTGGAAAAGCCTTTTATGTCTGAATAATATTCCATTGTGCATACATACCACATTTTGATTATCCATTCATCTGTGGATGGAAACTTGGGTTTCTTCTACCTTTTGGCTATTGTGAATAATGGTATTATGAACATTTTGTACAAACACCTGTTTGAGTCCCTGCTTTCAATTCTTTTGGGTATATACCAAGAAAAGGAATTACTGGGTCATAAGGTAATTCTATCTTCAACTTTCCGAGGACTGTCAAACTGATTTCCATTTTACATTCCCATCAACAATGTACATGAGTTCCAATTTCTCCACAAACTCACCAACACTTGTTATATTCTGTTTTTGTGTGTGTAGTTTTGTTTTGTTTTGTTTTTGTAATAGCCATCCTAGAAGGTGTGAAATAGTAGCTCATTGTGGTTTTGAGTTGCATTCCCTGATAGCCAAAGATGTTGAGCATCTTTCCATGTGCCTATTGGCCACTTGTGTATCTTCTTTGGAGAAGATTTCAAGTCCTGTGAAAAGACAACTACAGAATGGGAAGAAAGAAATGCTAACTATATATCTGATAAGGGTTCATATCCAAAATATATAAAGAACTGACTGCTACAATTCAACAATGAAAAGATGAATAATCTAAACCCCAAATATTTGGGGATTTTCCAGCTGTCCTTTTGTTACGAATTTAATTCCACTGCAGTCTGAGTGTGGCCCAGGAGGTGGTCCAGTTTAGCAGACGCTCCATGTGAGCTTGAAAAGAAAGTATATTCTGCTATTGTTAGATGGAGTGTTCTATAAATGGCAATTTGATCCAATTGGTCAATGGTGTTGCTCAGTTTAACTATATCTGTACCGATTTTCTGCCTGCTGGATCTGTCCATTACTGACAGAGAGGCATTGAAGTCTCCAACTTATAATAGTGGCTTTGTCTCTTTCTCTTTGCAGTTCTAGCAGTTTTGACCTCACATATTTTGACGCTCTGTTGCTAGATGCATATACATTCAGGATTGTTGTGTCCCCTTGGAGAATTGACCCCTTTATCATTATGTGAGGCACTTTGTTATCCCTGATAATTTCCCTTGCTCTGAAGTCTGTTTTGTCTGAAATTAATATAACAACCCCAGCTTTCTTTGCGCTAGTGTTTGCCATGGTGTATCTTTCTCCATCCATTTACTTTTAATCTGTGTCTTTATATTTAAACTGACAACATATGGCTGGGTCTTGTTTTTATATCCATTGTGGTGGTTTGGAACTATACATACCCAGAAAAACAAGTTCTTAAATTTAATCCATTACTGTGGGTTACATTTGATGAGGTGACGTCAGTTAAGGTGTGGTCCAATTCAACCAGGATGGGTCTTAATCCTATTACTGGAGTTCTTTATAAGTGCAGTAAAATTCAGACAGAGGGAGAGAAAGTCAGAGGGACAGCTGAAATCAACTGAATCCAAAGGAGAAGGGATAGACCAGGAGATGCCACCATGTGCCTTCCCATGTGACAAACTCAGGACCAAGGATCACCAGCAGCCAGTCCCAGAACAACACAGTTTTCAGGGAGAAAGCATCATCTTGATGATGCCTTGATTTGGATTTTCTCTTAGCCTCAAAACTGAGAGCAAAGAAATTTCCACTGTTTAATCCAACATATTTCATGATACTTGCTTGAGCAGCCAAGGAAATTAAAACATACACTCTGGTAGTATCTCTCTCTCTCTCTTTTTCTTTGTTAGAGCAGTTGTGGATTTACATAACAATCATGCATAAAATACAGGATTTTCATACACCACCCCACCACCAACACTTTGCATTAGTGTGGAAAATTTGTTATACTGACGATAGCACATTTTAATAGTTGTCCTATTAATTAAAGTCCATGGTTTCGCTTAGGGCTCACTGTTCTTGTAGTGTTGTTCCATGGATTTTTAAAACAATTTTTGTTCTGTTACTATATATACCATCTAAAATTTCCCCTTTTAATCATATTCAGATATATATATTTCAGTGCTGTTAATTGCATTCACAATGCTGTGCTACCGTCACCACCATCCAATACCAAAACATTTCCATCATTCCAAATAGGAGCCCTGTATATTTTGAGCCTTAACTCCCCATTCTCTATCCCCACCCTGTCCCTGTAACCATATTCTAGATTCTGGCTCTGTGAGTTTTCATATTCTAATTGTTTCAAATCAGTGAGATCACACAATATTTATCCTTTTGTGTTTGGCTTATTTCACTCAACATGATGTCTCCACATTTTATCCATGTTGTCACATATATCAAGACTTCATTCCTTTTTACAGCTGAATAATATTCCATTGTATGTATATGCCATGTTTTATTATCCATTCATGGGTTGATGGACACTTCTGTTGCTTCCATCTTTTGGCAGTTGTGAATAATGCTGTTATTATTGGTGTGCAAATATCTGCTTTCAATTCTCTTGGGTATATAGATAGTAGTGGGATTGCCAGTTCATATGATAATTCTATCCTTAACTTTCTAAGGAACCACAAAACTGTCTTCCACAGCAGCTGCACCATTTTACATTCCCATCAGAAATGAATGTGTGTTCCTGTTTCTCCTCATCCTCTCCAACACTTGTTGTTTTCCATTTTATTAAATAGTGGCCATTCTAATGGGTATGAAATGGTACCTCATTGTGGTTTTTGATTTGCATTTCCCTGATGGCTAATTACATTGAGTATCTTTTCATGTGATTTCTGGCCACTTGTATATCTTCTTCAGAGAGATGTCTGTCCAAGTCCTTTGCCCATTTTTAAATTGGGTTGCTTGTCTTTTTGTTGAAAAATTGAAGGATTTCTTTATATATTCTGGATATTAACCCTTTATTGGATGTGTGGTTTCCAGTATTTTCTTCTATTATGTACACTGCCATTTTACTTTCATGAGGTATGAACATTTTAAATTTTTTATGAGGTCCCACTTATCTATTTTCTCTTTTGGTTCTTGTGCTTTGGGGGTAAAGTCTAAGATGACATTGCCTAACAATAGCTCTAGCTCTTATATTTAGGTCTTTGAGCCAGTTTGAGTTCATTTTTTTATACAGTGTGAGGTAGGGGACCGCCTTCTTTATTTTTTTTTTTTCAAATGGAGATCCAGTTTTCCCAGCACCATTTGTTGAAGAGACTATTATTCTTTCCCAATTGAGTGGTCTTTGCCACCATGTCAAAAATCAGTTGGCCAGCCAACTCAGCAGGTGAACTCACTGCCCTCCCTCCTACGTGGGACCTGACTCCCAGGGGTGTAAATCTCCCTGGCAACACAGGATATGACTCCCAGGGATGAATCTGGACCTGGAATCATGGGATTGAGAACATCTTCTTGACCAAAAGAGGGAGGCAAAATGAAACAAAATAAAGTTTCACTGGCTGAGAGATTTCAAATGGAGTCGAGTTCACTCTGGTGGACATTCTTACACACTTTATAGACAACACATTTAGTTTTTAATGTATTAGAATAGCTAGAAGTAAATACCTGAAACTCAAACTCCAACCTAGTAGCCTTGACTTTTGAAGATGATTGTATAACAATGTAGCTTACAAGGGGTGACAGTATGATTGTGAAAGCCTTGTGGATCACACTCCCTTTACCCAGTGTATGGATGGATGAGTAGAAAAATGGGAACAAAAAACTAAATGAAAAATATGGTGGGATGGGGGATGATTTGGGTGTTCTTTTTTACTTTTATTTTTTATTCTTATTTTTCTTTTCCTGGTACAAGGAAAATGTTCGAAAAATAAATTAGGGTGATGAATGCACAACCATATGATGGTGCTGTGAACAGTTGATTGTACATCATGGATGACTGTATGATATGTGAATATACCTCGATAAAACTGGATATAATTTAAAAATAAAATAGTACACACACCTCTGGATTCACAATGAAATTGGGTAGTTGGTCAAAATTATTTCAAAACTTCTTTTTAAAAACATCATAAAAATTACATTATGTATATGTAACTAAACACAGGTAAATCATACTTTTTTACCCAGTAATTCCCACTCCCTGGAATTCTTCCTAAGGTTATAATCCTAAAGAAAAAATAGCTATATGCACAAGACATTCATTACAGCCTTATAACAGCAAAAAAAATTCTAAATGACCACCAAAGTGAGGCAGTTATCTAAATCATGGTAAATCAAAAAGAATATTTTTATAGTTAGTAAATATGAAATTTGAGATATATGAAAAATGCTTATAACAGAATACAAAAGAACAAAATAAATGTATATATATGATTGCAGTGTTATAAATTATATATGTGCAGAATAGAAGAAAATAGGGCCAACACATTTTTTCTTTCTCAGTTTCCTCAAATTCCTTTAATAGAATTTATTTTAAAATTTAATGTAAAAATAAAATAGGAGAGCATACATTACATAATGTAAAGAAAATTACATTAAATTACAGCCTACAACTTAATCAAGCTTAAAGATTTTTATAAGAAAGGAAAAATAATGGATATTTATAATTTCAAATTTATTTCAACAAAATCTTTACACATAAAGATATACCTCTTTTTATATTCGCTGAGATATTAGAGACTGTTGCAAATTACAGCAGAATGTAAACTGGATAAAGAAATTAACTTTTCTATGATGTTGTTTATTCTAATTATTAACTATATTTTTAAAATAATAAAATATAAGAATTGAATAAAGTAGATATCATGGAATATAATTTTATCCTAAATTTTTAAAGCATTTATAATCTGGTTGAGAGTTTGCTATTTAGTGACATTAAGTCTATAGTTCTTCATTGTTTCACACTTGTTATTGCACCATTTTCAAATAGAGTGTAAGCTCCAAAATGTCAGGTTTTGTATTCTACACATAGCCCTTTTCTTAACAAAATTCTGAGAAGTAAATACCTGCTAACTGGTTGATAAATTTATTTCTGTAAAATTGGAGTTTGTGACTTGGAATGTGCCTGAATTTGTCTCTTTTAAAAATAAATTCTGGGGGAGAACCTAAGAGGGCAGCTAGGTGAGACAGGGCAAAAAAACACCTCCGTGAAAAATACTAGATAAAAGCCAGAAAGTGACCCAGGACACCAGTTCCAGTGATGCACCAGCTAGACAAGGCCTGCTAAATCCTCAGGGACCATGCACTCAGTGAAACCAGGAGTATACCTTAGAAAATGAGTGAGTGAGCTGGCTGAAAGTCAGGTGGCTGCGCTGCAGTGTGGGGAAACCATGGGTTGGCTTTTGGAGGTGGACTAGTTCTTTTTTAAAAAAACCCAAAAGAGGCTGTAGATACGGCAGTGAGAACTGCACAGTGAAGTGCGGCAGGAACAGGCTGTGCAAACACCTCAACATCTGGTGTGGAAGATAGCCTTCTGTACACACGCTGCTAAGTGTCTTGGAGCAAGGAAGATAGAGGTTAGCTAAAAGGGGAAAAAACCACGTCCCTTGCAGCCATCTTCACTGCGGGCTGGGAATGCTCCTGCCCGGCACAGGCACCACAGCCCAGAGACGCACCAAGGGACCAAGTGTGACAGAAAGTGTTTCCAACAACGCGAGCACACGCCACAATACTGGGCATGGGTAATAGCCTTTACTGCACCCACAGCTAACTGTCCCAGAGCTGGGAAGGTGGAGCTGTGTGAAAAGGGGGAAATTAACACACCCCGGCCATCCTTCCAGCAGGCTGGGAACGGCCCTACACGGCCTGGCAGCCCAGAACTTCCCTTGAAGGACGGCATGCACTTGTGATGTAGCACAGCCATCCCTCAGCAGAGGCCCTAAGAAGGGCACAGCTTGGAAGAGGGACCCACTTGGAAATCCCAGGGACCATACGCCAGTACCAAGGACTTGTGGGTCAGTGGCAGAGATAATCTGTGGTGAGACCGAACTGATGGTTTAGACTCTTGGAACAGCCTTAAATCTCCAGGAACACCCGGGAGCTTTGATTATTAAAGCTGCCCTGCTTCCCTAACCACTCAGACACATGCCCCACATTCAGGGTGGACAGCACCAGCAACACACCCAAACTTGGTGCACCAATTGAACCCCATAAGAATCAGACCCCCACAGGCCACAAAGACAAAGTTGGGGAGAACAGACTTGAGGGGAATAGATGACTCGCAGACACTATCTGCTGGTTAGTTAGAGAAAGTGAATGCCACCAAGCTGTAGATCTGACAAACTAGAGACTGGTGTTTCAATAATCCTTCAATAACCTTATCAAGTAAAGCAAATGCCAAGAAGCCAAAAACAACAGAAAATTTTAAAGCATATGATAAAACCAGACGATATGGATAACCCAAACCCAAACACCCAAATCAAAAGATCAGAGGAGACACAGTACTTGGAGCAATTAATCAAAGAACTAAAGACAAACAATGAGAGCATGGCACAGGATATAAAGGACATGAAGAAGAGCATGGTATAGGATATAAAGGACATGAAGAAGACCCTAGAAGAGCATAAAGAAGAAATTGCAAGGGTAAATAAAAAAAATAGAAGATCTTATGGAAATAAAAGAAACTGTTGCCTAAATTAAAAAGATTCTGGATACTCATAGTACAAGACTAGAGGAAGCTGAACAATGACTCAGCAACCTCAAGAAACACAAAACGGAAAATGAAAGGACAAAAGAAAGAATGGAGAAAAAATTGAAAAAATCAAAATGGATCTCAGGGATATGATAGATAAAATAAAACATCCAAATTTAAGACTCATTGGTGTCCCAGAAGGGGAAGAGAAGGGTAAAGGTCTAGAAAGAGTATTCAAAGAAATTGTTGGGGAAAACTTCCCAAACTTTCTACACAATATAAATACACAAAGCATAAATGCCCAGTGAACTCCAAATAGAATAAATCCAAATAAACCCACTCCAAGACATATTCTGATCAGACTGTCAAATACTGAAGAGAAGGAGCAAGTTCTGAAAGCAGCAAGAGAAAAGCAATTCACCACATACAAAGGAAACAACATAAGACTAAGTAGTAACTACTCAGCGGCCACCATGGAGGTGAGAAGGCAGTGGCATTACATACTTAAAATTCTGAGAGAGAAAAATTTCGAACCAAGAATACTTTATCCAACAAAATTCTCCTTCAAATTTGAGGGAGAGCTTAAATTTTTCACAAACAAATGTTGAGAGATTTTGCTAACAAAAGACCTGCCCTACTTCAGATACTAAAGGGAGCCCTATTGACAGAGAAACAAAGAAAGGAGAAAGAGATATAGAGAAATTTAACAGACATATTTAGAACACTACATCCCAAATCACCAGGATACACATTCTTCTCTAGTGATCATGGATCTTTCTCCAGAATAGACCATATGCTGAGACATAAAACAAGCCTCAATAAATTTAAAAAAAAAATTGAATTTATTCAAAGCACATTCTCTGACCACAATGGAATACAAACAGAGGTCAATAACCATCAGAGACTTAGAAAATTCACAAACATCTGGATGTTAAACATGAGGGGGAGATGAAAACATTTCCAGATAATCAAAAGCTGAGGGACTTCATCACCAGTAGAACAGTCCTATAAGAAATGCTAAAGGGAATTGTGTAGGCTGAAAGGAAGGGACACTAAACAATTGACTGAAACCACATGAAGAAATAAGGATTTCCAGTAAAGATCACATCATAAACATAAATACCAAAACTACTGTATTTTTGATTTGTAGCTCCACTATTTACTTCCTATAGGATCTAAAAGACATAAAGTGTAATGATAAATCAGTGGTTTTGGACTCAACATAAACTATGTAATTTTTGACAAGAACTACATAAAGTTGGGGGAATAATGGAGTATAGGAACATAGTTTATGTGTCCTATTGAAGTTAAATTGGTATCAAAGAAAACAAGATTGTTGTAGATTTAAGATGTTAAATTTAAGCCCCACAGTAAACACAAAGAAAGTATCAGAGAACATGACCACAGAGATGAAAAATGGAGTAGGGGTTATGAGAAGTGGGGGAAGGGGCATTGGGGAGTTAATAAGAAATGAGTGTAGGGTTTCTGTTTGGGGTGAAGAGAAATTTCTAGTAATGGATGGTGGGAAGGTGATGGCATTGCAACATTGTGAATGTGATTAATCCCACTAATGGAATGCATGGGAGGTGTTAGAATGGGAAGATTTAGGCTGTATATATGTTTCCACAATTGGAAAAAAGAAGTCTAAATAGATGATGACAATTAAATGCCAAGGATGATCCTGGATGGGATCTGAGGATGGAGGAGAGGAGGCTCAAAGGGACACAGTTGGGACATAAGAAAAAAATGAAATATAGAATGTAAGCTTTGTATCAATGTTGAATTTCTTGAACTTCTTAGCTGTGCTTAACATGATTGCATAAATGAATGTTCTTGTTCATGGGAAATGTATATGTGAATTATATTGTTTGTTGAAGGATGTGTGCAGCTTGCTCTCATATGTTCAGAAGACAGAGCAATAGATGATGGATGATAGAGAGAGAGGGAGGGAGGGAGGGAAAGAATAATGGTAGAGTGACAGGATGTTAAAGTTGGTGGATCAGGGGTATTAGTGGAGGGGTGTTGGGGTATGCTGAACTTCTGTGTATGGGGTTTGTATTGTTTTGCAACTGTTCCCGTAAGTTTGAATTTATTTCAAAATAAAATTCAATGACAAAAAAAAATAAAAATAAAAAAATAAATTTTAAAATAAAAAAAAAATAATAAAAATAAATTCTGCGCATTTTCTTAAAAAAAAGATCAGTTAGCCATAAATGTGAGGGTTGCTTTCTGAACTCTTAATTCTATTCCATTGTTCTATATGCCTGTTCCTTGTACCAGTGCCATGCTGTTTGATTATTCTGGCTTTGTAATAAGTTTTAAGATCGAGAAGTGTGAGTCCTCCAACTTCACTCTTCTTTTTCAAGATGGCTAGAGCTATTTTGGGCCCCTTACCCTTCCAAATGAATTTGGAGCTTTTCCATCTCTTCAAAGAAGGTCATTACAATTTTTATTGGTATTGCATTGAATCTATACATCACTTGGGGTAGTATTCATCTTAATGATATTTAGTCCTCCAATCCATAAACATGGAATGTTCTTCAACTTATTTAGGTCTTCTTTGATTTCTTTTGGCAGTATTTTGTGTTTTTTTGTGTATACATTCTTTATATCCTTGGTTAGATTTACTCCTAGATATTTGAGTCTTTTAGTTTCTATTATGAATGGATTTTTTTCTTGATTCTTCTTATTATTGTTCATTGCTTGTGCACAGAAACACTACTGACTTTGGGGTGTTGATCTTGTACCCTGCCACGTTGCTGAATTTGTTTGTTAGTTGTAGGAGCTTTGTTGTGGATTTTTCACAATTTTCTGTATAAAGGATAATATCATCTGAAAATAAGTAAGTTTTGCTTCTTCCTATCCAATTTGGATGCCTTTCATTTCTTTTTCTTTCCTAATTGCTCTGACAAGAACTTCCAGAACAATGCTGAATGACAGCGGTGACAGCGGGCATCCTTGTCTTGTTCCTAGTCTTAGAGGGAAAGCTTTTGGTCTTTCTCCATTAAGTATGATGTTAGCTGTGAGCTTTTCATATACGCCCTTTATTAGGTAAAGAAAATTTCCTTCTATTCCATGTTCTAAGTGTTTTTATCAAGAAAGGGTACTGGATGTTGTCAAATGACTTTTCAGCATCAATTGAAATAATCATGTGTTTTTTTCCCCTTTATGCTGTTAATGTGGCTTATTACATTAATTGGTTTTCTTTTATTGAACCAACCTTGCATAATAGGGATAAATCCCACTTGATTATGATGTATAATTCTTTTAATATGTTGTTGCATTCAGTTTTCTGGTGTTTTGTTGAGAATTTTTACATCTATATGCATAAGATATGTTGGTCTGTACTTTTCTTTCCTTGTGGTACTCATTATCTGGCTTTGGTATTGAGGGTGATGTTGGCCTCATAGAATGAGTTAGGGAGGGTTCCCTCCTCTTCAAGTTTTTGGAAAAGTTTGAGCAGGACTGAAGTTTAGTGTTCTTGTAATGTTTGGTAGAATTCCTCTGTGAAACTGTCTGGTCCTGGGCTTGTCTTTATTGGGAGGTTTTTGATTACTGAGTCAATCTCTACTAGTAATTTGTTTGTTGAGATCTGCTATTTCTTCTTGAGTCAATGTAGGTAGTTTGTGTGTTTCTAAGAATTTGCCCATTTTATCTAGGTTACCTAATTTATTGGCATACAGTTCTTCATATTTTTCCTCTTATAGTCTTTATTTCAATGGGGTTGGTAGTAATTTCTCCCTTTTCTGATTTTCATTCTTTGTATCCTCTCATTTTCTTTGTCAGTTTAGCTAAAGGTTTATTGATTTTATTGATCTTTTCAAAGAACCAACTTTTGGTTTTGTTGATTCTATTTTTTTCAATCTCAATGATCTCTGCTCTGATCTTTGTTATTTCCTTCCTTCTGATCGATTTGAGTTTAGTTTTCTGTTCTTTTTCTAGTTCTTCCAATTTTGAGGTTAGGTCTCTAATTTGAAGTATTTCTTCTTTTTTAATGTAATATTTAGGGTTATAAATTTCTCTCTCAGCATTGCCTTCACTGCATCTCATAGGTTTTGGTATGTTGTTTTTCATTTTCATTCACCTCAAGATATTTCCTAATTTTCCTTCTGATTTCCTCTCTAATCCATTGATTGTATAAGAGTATGTTCTTTAATTACCACATATTTTTGAATTTTCTATTTCTCCCTCATTGTTGATTTCTAGCTTCATTCCATTATGGTTGGAGAATATACATAGTATGATTCAATATTTTTTAATTTATTGAGATTTGTTTTGTGACTCAACATATGGTCTATCCTGGAGAATGATCCATGTGCACAAGAGAAGAATGTATATTCTGTTTTTGTTGGGTGAAGTGTTCTATATATACATCTCTGTTCAGTCTAGTTGTTTTAGAGTATCATTCAAATCTTGGACTTCCTTATTTGATCTTTTGGTGATGTATTAAAGTCTCCTACCATTAAGGTAGAAATGTCAATTTCTCCCTTCAAATCCTTCAGTGTTTTCTTCATATATTTCCGTGATCTGCTGTTAAGTGTATATGTATTTATAATTGTTACATCTTCATCTTGAATTGTTCCCTTTATCAGTATATATTGACCATCTTTGTCCCTCATAACTGTTTTTGACTTAAAGTTTATTTTATCTGATGTTGGTATAGCCACCTGAGGTCTCTATTTTATTACTTGCATGGTATATTCTTTTCCCAAAAGATACAACCTACTTGTAGCTTTGACTTTAAGGTAAGTCTCTTGCACATAGCATACAGCTGGATCATGCTTTTTTATCCATTCTGCCAATCTCTCCCTTTTAACTGCAAAGTTTAATCTATTTGAATGAATAATACAGGACTTTTATCTGCCATTTTTTTCTTTAGCCTTTGTAAGTCATATACCTTTTTTGTCCCTCACTTATGTTAATGGCAACTTTTATATTTCTTTGATTTTTTTGTGTTGTGCCATATTGAGTGTATTCTCATTTTTATCTGGATATATTTTTCATCTATTTTCCTTGTAGTTACCATGGAATTAAAATTTAACAACCTATATATATAACAATCATATTTGGTTTGATACCAACTTAACTTCAATAGCATGCACATATACTTTTCCTATACCCCTCTGTCTGCCCACCTTTTTTGTACTTGTTATCACTTGTATCTTTGTACATTGTAAGTCCAAAATATAGATTTACCATTATTTTTATGCATTTGCATTTTAGCACCATCAGAAGTAAGAAGTGGAGTTACATATCAAAGAACAGAATATAATAATACTGCATTTATAATTACCCAAATGGCTACCTTAACTGCAGGTCTTTATTTCTCTATGTGGCTTTGAACCACTGTCTAGTGTCCTTTCCTTTCAGGCTGAAGAATTGCCTTTAGCACTGCTTGTAGAGCAGGTCCAGGGCTGACGAACTCCCTCAGCTTTTGTCTATCTGAGAAAGTCTTAATCTCACCCTCATTTTTGAAAGAAAGTCTCACCAGATATAAAATTCTTGGCTAGCAGTTGTTTTCTTTCAGCAATTTAAGTATTTCAACCCAATGCCTTCTTGTCTCCATGGTTTCTGATGAGAAATCGGTCCTCAATCGAATTGGGACTCCCTTGTATGTAACACAGATGTAAGCACTGCAGCTTGTCCTTTGCATTTGACGGTGTGATCAGTATATTATGGGGTGTATTTTTTTTTTCATGCTAATCCTATTTGGTGTTCTCTAGGCTTCTTGGATTTGTATATGCATGTCTTTGGCTAAATTTGGGAAGTTCTCTATCATTATTTCTTTGAATATTCCTTCTACCCCTTTTTCTCTTTCTTCCCCTTCTGGGAGACTTCTTGGGATCTCAGACCTATTTATCTGCCAGAATTCAACAAGTAAGCTTCTTTTCTAGGTGCTGACAACAGGGCCCTGAATCAGATAATCTTACAAGAGTCTTTCAAATTCTATTATTTGCTGATTGCCTAACAATTGTATTGTTAAAGTATCTCAGTTTCTACTTTTCACATGCATCATCACCTTACACCTCTACAAAATATACGCTGTGTCCTTTAAAACTTTTTTGCCTGGTTTAAAGTAAATTATTATGGAAATTGTAAGCCTTCTGTGATGTGAATATTTAGTCTTAGATTTTTGTATCATAAAACTACAGACTATCTTAAATATGTTTTCTGATAGATCTAGGACAGCAAAATATCCCTTCTGGGTATTTTTCTCTGAAATTACACTGAAAGAAATAAACAGCTGTCAGGAGTATGAAGCCTAAACCACTGGACTGCTGATTCAGTGCTCTGGAAGTTACACTATGGCCTAGAACACTCATCACAAGTCATGACATTCAAGTACTCATTTTCTTTTTTGAGGGGCAGCATGAAGTAGTTGGTGAGGTTGAAAAGAGGATGAGATCACAACTAGCAAATACAGATGCATAGACAGATCACAACCAGTGTTCTAGTTGCACAGACATAATAAAACATACAGTTAGTAGTCAAAATTTGATCAGCACTTAATTTTATAACTAGGAAAGCCTATTTTAATGGTTCTTTTTATCCACTATAGCTACAGATTTGTATAATTCTTCATTGCTTCCTCTTTGTCTTGTTTTTCCTTCAAAACTCTAAAACAGTTGTAATGAAGACAATTTTTGAAAATTATAAAATCCACTTATTTTTTCCTTAAGTAATATTTCATTCCAACCTCTCTCATCTATAGACTATAGACTTGAAATCCAGGCTTCATGGATTTGGTAGATTCTTTTAGCTGCCGTTCAATTGGCCTAGGCCTGACTTCTACCTATCTCTGCTGGGACTTGGGGATTTCTTCAATGTGGTAGAAGGAGGCTATTGTAGAGGAGATTTAAAGAAATACCGACTTCCCCCAGTCTGATGGACAGCGGGTAAAAGAAGAGCAAGAAAGAGTCAGGAAAGGCAGTCAGCCTAACACAGGTAGTTCCTAAGGGTCCCTCTTGAAGCTCTAGCAGGAAGGGGGTCCCCTGAGCCAACATGAGATGGTCCACCTGCTTATGAGGGCTGAGCATAACAGTCAGAAGAGGGTTCCCAATCCCCAGGAGCATGGCCACTGCTCTGAGAGCTAGTGGGCCTGCCATGAGTCCATGGTGGTGAGGCAAGGCCAGGCTGCAACAGGGACCAAAGGGATTGCATGGAGGATGCCAAAGATTCTTGGAGGGGTCTCAGCTATGAGAAGGAGGAGAAGCTGGGTCCAGGCTGAGGGTTCCTGAGCACCTACAGATCCCACCATGAATTCACTGACCCCAAGCCTCAGATCAGAAACAAGCAGGGAGCCCAGGGACATCACTGAGACCCCAGAGGAACACCACCAGCACCAAGGACACCAGACAGATGGAAGTTGGGGAGGCCAAGCGTGCCCAAGGCACTGTTTAAAGTCTTACATGTGTCTAAAGCCTAAACCTGATTGGCCACCTGGTTGGGTTCTCTTGGTTTGTTTGCTTTGTTCTCCTGCTAGAAATAGGAGACACTTGAGGAAGGCAAGAAATGATATAAACAAAATAAGCAACGGTGTTTTCTCTGCACATCCATGTAGTAGCAGATAGCACTGAGGGTAGGTACACATTGACGAAAAACACAGGCACACATGCCCACGCATGTACATATGCACACACACACACACAAACACACATACCCTGCTCCAAGCTCCTGATCATTTAGCCGAATGCAGAACTTCAGTGATGTGAGTGTCTGTGTGTCTTCCTGTCCTCAAGTGCCTTCCATGGCTCACAGCTGCTCGTAACCCTCTTCCTGCAGCAGGGGTCCTGCCAAATTCCTGCAAATCCTTTTATATTGGGGCTTATAACACCATACTGTTTGTGCTTCCCTTTGAGACACATGCACAAAAATAGGGTGCTCCTGGTTCTTGAACCAAAGTTGGCATTGGCACAGCCAATTCTCGCCCAAGGGTAGAAAGTGTTGCCATGCCCATGGGATAATTTCCCAGCTTTCCAGGATTCCAGGAAGTCATGTCAGAATTAACATTTTTATGTGTACAAATGATTATGGGTGTTTCTATTTACATTATTTTATTTATTTAACTAATTTAATTTTTTATCAGATTAGCTTTTCATCTGTCCTTAGCATCATTGAAATGTAGTGAGCTCGTGCTATCAGTGGCATAGTATCTCCTCTGGGGCACAGCAGTGTAAATGAGGGACACTTGAAGTCTTGGCACAGTGACACTGCTCCCCAGGGGTGCCTGGGGTATTTCCCATCTTCCTAACAGATTTCAAGAGCAAGCCAGCATGACCAGACCCTTTTCAGCCTGAATCACTCTGACCCTGCCAAACCTTTCTCAGAAGTTTCCCAACTCTGAAATTTAATATGGAGGCAAAAAAGACAAAATAATATTTTCCTTATATTGCCTTAAATATGATATGCATGACAATAATTTCTAGTCCTTCATCTTTTATTTACTAGTCTCTGAAGGCCTCTTTTCTACCACATCGAATTGAATTGGTTTTATCTTACCTTCAAAACAGTCTCTTAATACATCATCACTCTCCAACATCAGTCTCATGCATTCCTTTATTTCTTTATTTTATTTCTCATATTTATGTCTATTAAAATCTCCATCAGTTACCACAACACTTTCTAATATACTCACTGTATGATGCTATAGGTTGGGATTACAGGCCAGAGTCTGTTTGACATTTGGATAGCTTCCTGGGGTCGTGAGATTCTTCTTTTTGTGGAAGAAGAATGTGGTAGACATTTGGTGAACCCATAAGCTTGAAGTGGCTTGTTTTGGAGGTGGGCATGCTGGTCAAAGCACGGTATTTTAGAGAGGTGAACACCAGTAGCATTTGAGAGTATCATCCCAGAGTGACCCTGGACACTCTCTTTTCTTATTTTTCATTAAGAATTTTGATGCATCCAAACTCTATAGGATTTCCTAATCCTCTCCTGTTGTATTCATCCACAGTTGAGAGAATGGCCATGACTTTTTAAGCAATGATACCAACGATTTCCTCCCACTGGAAAATTCCAAGGGCACTCAACATTCTGAAAAGATGGGCTACAACACATGGGCAGGGTCTGTTGTTCCCAACTACCTTCTCAAGAAGGAGCTCCAGGAACTGGTTGGCTGAGGTTCTGGATATGGTGCAGCATTCATCTCTACTGGTGAACTTCAGGAATGTCAATGGGGCTCACTCAGCATTTTGGGTGTGACAGTTTCTTCTTTGTTCAGTGCTCGCCCACATACTCAGACATGGAGCATCCTGGGCTCCAGGCACCAAACGGCAGTAGCATGTCCCAGTCATCATGACAACCGACGACACCCTCTGCACATTTCCAAATGGCCCCTTAGAGGCAGCACCTCCTCCCTGTGAAAACCACTGGCTCCAGCCTAACAACTATGAATGGCCGATTTCATAGTACTTTGATTAGTTAGAATTTCATGTTTGTAATCGGTTCCTAAGGACAGAATCTACATTTTTTTAAACTTTCCATGAGTTAGTACAAATGCTTGACCCAACTGGAATGATGATAGGTCCCCCCTTGTTAGGTCTAGTTGTATAAAGCCTTTTTCCTTGAGGTGTGGTCCTCAGACCAGCACCATCAGCATCTGCATCAGCATCGCCTGGGAACTTGCTAGAAATGCAAATCCTACTGAATCAGAAACTGTATTTTACAAGATCTAGACCTACTGAATACCCACTGCATTTTGACAAGATCACCATTTAACTCACATGCACACTGAAGTTTGAGGCACAGAGCTTTAGAGAATACCTTGGAAAGTTGGTGACAGCTTTTCATAGTTAGACTTTTTGTCTTCTCAGTGGCACAAATGTTTTGGGTCCCAACCCCCAATGGTACAAACCAGTTCTTCCGATTTGCATAGTCCCCTTGTGATGAAAGTGGAAACTTCTCTACGAAAGAACCATTGCATTCCTCCCAAAGTGGGTCCCAATGACATCAACTGGGCTATCTTATAATTATGAAAAAGCCAGAATATCAGAGGGCCCTAATTATTTCTATTATAGTCAAGGTCTGGGGTTATGCCAGTCCAGTTACATTTTAGGACAAAAGCTGGAATCATTTGCTTCGGAGTTATCCTGCCTGGTGTCATCCAGCTTTCCCTTTGGTTGCTTTAATTATTTTATTTCTAACCAGTAGTTAGAAGTTTTTCCTAGTCTAAAGAAAACCCTACTGTAACCCCACCCCCATTATCTGTCATTTGCAACAACAGAAATCCAAAAGGTCCCAGGACAACAAACACCTAAAAATGGGAAACTGTGCCTGGTGCTGCCAGCAGGGGTTTTGGCATAAAGGGCTGCTTGTGCCAGCCGCGTCACCACTGGCTGACACCGCCAGATACTGCCAGCTCTTAACTCTGCCCACTCCTGACTGAAATTGGCTCGATGGTGAACTCAGACCAATCAAGTGCTCAAAGACTCCCTGCATACAAGACAGCCTGGGCCCAGGACCACTACACTTCTTTGTTGTTTGTGCCGGCTGAATTCACATCTGCCCAGAAGTTAGCAATCATTTTGCAGGCAGTCAAGAAAGAGAAAGAAGGCATTCCCAGTGATTTCAACCAGGGTTTATCTTTTGTCTTTCAAATTCCAGATTTTCCCGGAAAGTAGATTTTCAAGCATATTTCAGTACATTATTTTATTGATCAATATTGAAAAAAGATTTCTATAATCCTGATGATCTTCTATCCTGTGCATATTTAGGAAAATTATGTTTTGTTCAGTTTTTTTGTGTGTTCAACCAGGATATGTTTGATTTCTCTAATTTTGAAGACCTCCTGATACTATTTATATGCTAAAGATGAAAGGCAAATGTGGGGAAATACCTGTAACTAGCTTCAATTTAAGTGAAGGCAAAAGGATTATTTTTGAGTCACTAAAAGCCCACATTATTTCTTCATTATTACATATATGCATTGCTTTTTCCCTATCCATAGGCTTTTTATTAAGCCTGAAAAAATCAAAGCAAACACAATACAAGCAGAAGAGGAAAGTCATCGATTATGTATGTTTTATTTTTCATAAATTCAAAGCAACTGTCCCAATTATTTGAATGTTTTAACAAACATTTATATGACAATGAATATTTTTAAAGTCTTTAACTATATGTTGAGATAAATACTTTGCTTCTTTCATACATCCTCAGATGGTGTTTCTATGCAAACATGCCCAAATGTCTATTTATAAAACTCACACGCACACACATTTTAAAGTTGTATGACTTTATCAGGAGGCTAGCACTGGAAGGCAAAAGACCAAAATATTGGCACCAAAAAAACTGCTGTCAGGGAAATTTGGGGTTGTTGTCTTAATAACATAAGACATGATTAAAGCTGCTTGTGGCCCCTTGTTGTGGGTTGATAAGGCTGTGATTAAGTTCTCATTCTTTTTATTGGTCATAGCTTTTCATTATTCTTATCTTATATTCACTTTCCCCAACAAGTAAATGCCTCACCCTAATTTGGGGTCCTAAGTACCTTTTTATATAAGCACTACCCACCAGGAGAAATCATTCCTCAGCCAGTCATAAATGCTTGCTCCCTATTTTTCATTTTGGCACTCAAAGTATCAACGAATCTGTTGTACCTGGGCATTTTTTTTCATCAGTTATACGAGTAAACTTTGCCTTCAATTTTTCTCCAAATTTGTGTATTACTGCTCCCCCACTCCCATCACCCACTGAATACCAATTATTTAGGACACTACATTTAGAAAATTATTTCAGTAAACGTGGTTTCAAATAAATTATGAAAAAGTCAGGGCAAGATAAATTTCAAGCCCTGGATTTCCACAAAGTTCCAACCAAATGGTTAAGCAAGGTAAGCATTTAACAAATCTATAGTAAACAACCCATTTATTTGCATCATCAGATATTTTAAACTTTCAGTAATATTTTACATACTTTTTTCTCTTCTTGAACACACTATACTGGGCAAAATTCATCCTATGAATTATATGTTATTCACAGAAACACATGTTTCTGGAAATCATGACTTGGGATGAACAGGTAAAGGGGTTGGGAGGAATTGAGGCTTGAGCCAAGAAGATGATCTAAATCTAAATGAATGTCCAATTAATGTAGGTTCCTTTCAGTGATTTGGGAAGATATCTGACCATGGTAGGGGTCATATAAAGGCAGTTTTCAGCTTCACAAATGGAAGACTTTCCTAGAATTTAGAGTTGTTCAACAATGGAAGAGGTGCCTTCTGAGGTGGCTTGCCTCTCAAAATGCCCAAGCAAAGCCCAATCCATACTGCAGTCTCATGTGAATTCACTACCTCAACTCTCCGCTGGTTTAATTCAGCAGGGAGATAAGGGCATAGCCTGAACACCAGGTCTAACGCAGCACAAAGCATTTGGGTTCAGGATCATTTTCTCTCTCTCTGGGAGGTAGGTTGGTTCTAAAGATGACTGCAACAACCCTGCCCATCCAGCCCTTCTGTAATGTAACTTTGCCAGCAAAGAGATGGTCACTGTCTCCTCCCCTTGAATCTGGGCTGACCTTGACACTTTCTTTGACCAATAGAATGCAGTGGAAATGATACCAGCTGACATCTGAGCCTAGGCCTTAAGAAGGTGTGCTCCTTCAGTTTCTGTCCTTGTGGAATCCAACTGCTGTGTTAACAAATCCAGGCTATACTATTGGAGAGGACACATGGAAAGAAAGAGGCCCGGGATGCTGAGAGACCAGGGTACCCCCGCGGACAGCCAACACTAACTGGTGGACATCCTGAAACATCTATCCACACCTTACCTTCTCAGCAGACTCCACCTGGAGCTGAGATGAGTGGTCCCAACAACCCTTGCTCAAATTCCTGACCTACAGAATTGTGAGCAACAAAATGGATATTTATTTAAGCCACAGGGTTAGAAAATGCAGCTAATAAACTTGTGGATTTGGCTAAGGAAATTTCCAGACAGAATACTGAAAGGGCAACTGGCTTCTTTAAGCTGCATATGATAAAAAAATAGGAAGTGAGAGATGACCTAATGAAGGAACTGTTTAGATTTTACGTAGGATTAACAAAAAATATAGAGGGCCCAGGACAGCCTCTCCAGCCAGCAAAAGATTCTCAAAGTATGGTATGGGTTCAGGGTAAGAGTTGAATCAAAGGTGTGGCTATCAGATACTTTGTTATAATCTCTATAAGATACAAGGCAGCACCTAATGAGCCCTTTCAACTGGGCAATTGTACTTCCAAGAATCTTAAGGGCACTTTCCCATAGCAGCCTCATAAATGGCCCAAAGTAAAGAGAAGTCCATCTCAGAAAGAATTATGGATGTAGTGCTTTGGTCTTGAAGTTATCCCCAATAAGATTCACAGGGGACCCATGACATTTTTAAGAAAATTATACTTGCTAAAACATCACCAGCTTTTACTAAAAGGGGCAGAGATAGTTCAAAATGGAAAGAGCTCTCTGGGCCCCCAAGCTTTTATGGGCAGGAAGCAGGTTGAGAGAACTACTTCTAATGAAAAGGAAGGACAAGTCAGAGGGCAGAATCAAGAGCACAGGGGGTGAATTCAAGAGCCTCAAAAAATAGTGGATCAGAGAACCACTTCCCGGGAGCAGAACTGGGACCTAACTAAGGAATGATTCCCACCCCGATTGGCATGTTCCTGGCCAGACTTCAGAATTTTAATGGACCCGTGACTACTGGGTGTTTCCCATTCTTCTCCTTGGTTTGTGTAACTCAGAAGTCAGGAGAGTCAAATAAAGCTGCCCAAGCCCCTTGCTGTGAATGGCAAAACATGTGTTCTTCTTAATGTCTTTTAGGAGGATGAAGGAACCCCATTCCTATATGCTTTGATTACTTTCCACTGATTCATTAGTTCAGTGGAAGGATTTTCTCACTATTTGTTTTAGTTTACCAGGCTGCTAAAAGCGGATATCATGAAATGGGTTGGCTTAAACAATGGGAATTTATTAGCTTACAGTTTGAGGCTAAAAAAAATGTCCAAATCAAGGCATCATCAAGGCCATCGTTTCTTCCCGAAGACCAGCTGCCAGCGATCCTTGTCTCCTCTGCCACATGGCAAGGCCCATGGCTGCATCTGTCAGTCTCTCCCTTCTCTTCTGGGGTCGTTGCTTTCAGCTTCTTGCTTCCATGGCTTTCTTGCTCTCTCTGTATTCATTCTGTTTATAAAGGACCCCAATAATAGGATTAAGTCCCATCCTGAATGAGATGGTCACACTTTAACTGAAGGAGCCTCATCAAAAAATCCTTACAGTTGGTTTACACCCACAGGAATGAGCTAGATTCAAGAACATGCTTTTTGGGGTTCATTCTTTTTGAAATCACCACACCATCCTATAAATGCTGTTCCTGTTACATACCACATTACATTAAACATAGACTTTCTTTCCTCAGAAGCATCTTCACAGAGGCATGTGTATATAAAGCAGACTACACCAAAGAGTTGAGGTAAAGATGAGTGTGGGGTCACCTCAAATCTCCAAACTTTGTTCTTAAAGAGTCCCTTGATCTTATCTACCAGCTCAGGCTTTAACCACCTGCCAAAATTTAGCCCTCTCTTCCCCTCTTCTTTCTTCTCTGTCCTCCACCCCCAAATTCCTGCCCATCCCTTTCGAGAACTCAACTCTTGGGACTCCATCTGAATACATGAAGCCTCAGTTAACCCAGGATCTCATACCCTTTTCTCTCCCTGACCAGTCTCTGTTAGAGGAAGGGAGCCATAGAGAGATTTATTTCTCCATTGCTACAAACGGTGCTGCCTTCCTCAGAAGGCAGGGGGAGTTACGGATAATCTGAGATCTATTTTTTTCCCTTTTCCATTCCTTTTAGATGGCACTAAATAGCAAACAACAGTTTAGATAAGGACATATAATAACATTGTAGGCTAGAGTAGAAATTGCTAAGAAAATTTAAGATGCTGAGAATCTGGAGTTTCATTCCCCACGAAATTTAGCACTGTTTTAACCTTTTAAGATTATGATTATGAAGACAACAATAAATGTAAAATTGAGAAAACTATCTGCTATTATGGACAAAAATAAGATAGGTTGAGAGAGGAGGCAGAGATTCTCCAAGGCCATCACCCATGTGCATCAGATAATTGCTTCATTCTGGCCATTGATTTCAGAAGCTCAAGAGGAAATATCAAACTAGAGGGAAACTTTTTCTAAAATCCCATTGGCTGGTATGCTTGTTTTCATTATACAATTTTAATTACAATATTTAAAGCTAGTTACAGCTGTGTAATTTAGGCATATTTGTAATTTTGATGTATTTGTAGATGTACATATAAAAAGCATTGTGTTATCTAGGCAAAGCTGTTGAAAAATTGCCAAAATGGTTCTTGAGATTTCAAAAACTAAGCACATACCATTTCAGTTTTAAAAGTTTAATTATTTAGCTGGGTGGGGCAATACAGATATTCATTGGGTTAATATCTATGCTATTGGCTTGTCTGAAACATTTCATAATAAATGAACTTTTAAGTATACCACATATATCACTTCAGGGCAAACTTAGGAATGCATAGGGTCCTGTGCTGACTTTGGTTCACTCCTGAAGCATTAAGCTGTGAAAGAGTTAATTGGACCCAGATTCCTAAATTTGTGTCAACTGCTAACTAGTCATGGAAATCTGTGCAAAGCACTCTACCCCCTGACTTCAATATCCCCATCTTTGAAAAAAGGGGACGCTATCTATTCTGCCCATCCGCCTGATCGAGAAGGATCATGCAAGACAGCTATTTAAAAAGCATATAGCAACATATAAATGCCAGCCACTATGTGTCCTATTGGGATCAGGATCACCCATGGTGTTAAACTCATAATTGCTGAATCTTTGATTATCAACTGAATGCTTTTGTCAGGGAAAGAAGGTATACATTATGGAGGAGGAGAGCGGTGGTCATGAAATAATTTTCCTCTTGCTCCTTCATGTGTCATGGAAAAGGCAATAAAATTATTTTCTCCCTAAGCAAAACAAACAAACAAACAAAAAAAAAAAAACTAAACACAAACTATAAAGGGAAAGATTAAGAAATTGAATTACATGAAAATTTTAAAACTTCTGCTCATCAAAATACACCCTAAAAAACTGCATAAACTAGGAGAAAACACTTGTAACACATATAACCCTCAAAGGATTCATCCAGAATATATGTATATCAGTAAGAAAAAGACAGAACAGTAGAAAAAAATGATCATAAGAGACAAATAGGCAATTTTCAAAAGAAAAATGAGAAAGGCTTAATTCTACCTATAATCAAGAAAATGTAAATTAAATACACAATGAGACACCATTCCAAAATTATCTAGTTGGCAACAAGCACAGAGTCACACACCCCAAATGTTGGGGTTCACTTTGGTGGAAGTGTATGGAGAACCAGTTGGTACCTTCTATCAAAGTTGGAGATGTGCGTACCTCATGATCCATCAATTATACTGCTAGACATTTAACCTCCATCAAAAATTCACTATAATGGAAAGAAAAACCAAAAATAGCACAATCATTAGCATACTTTGAAATTTGGAAAATAGAAGGATAAATAGAAGGATAAAATCACCCATGATCTGACTGGGGCTTCTTCTAGTCCTAACAGGCTTTATTTATCCTTACTGAACTAGCACCTTCTTTTCAAGGCTTCCAGTCCAAAATTCCACTCTCCTCTCGCTAGATGTCAAAATCTGCATCATTTCCACAGGAAGAGGTCTAGGTCCGTGGGCCTCTCTGAGTCCCAGAGTCTCAAGGGAGGGCCTTGGCTTTATGTATGTGTCATGGCTGCAGGAGCCTGGTCCCCACATCAGTCACATGAGCATCAGCGAAGAGGGATGCTGTGAACTTCCTTTCCAGCCTTCCCATCAGTGAGAGTCTGCGTCTCCTAGCTCCTTCACTGGTGGATGTGTTCTTTTTTTCCTGACAACAGTGTAAACAATGATTACAAATGCAAATGTTTTCAGGAGCCAGAAAGATAATGTTGGGGCATGAGGCAAGCCAATTGTTTCAAAACAGAGTGTGCCCACTGAGGTGAAGTAGAGCATCAACCCCATCTATGAACAACTGCTACCCAGTTCCAACCCAGTTGACGTGAGGGAATGGTTTGTCTTTGTTCAAGAGATGCCAGATTTTAATATGAGATTTCCCAATTTTTAAAATATTGTGCAGGCCAAACAAAGACGCCTCTGTGACACAATATAACCCTCAGGCTTTGAATTTGCAAACTTGACCTAAACCCATATTGGAAGAAAGTATATTTCCTCTAATAGCAAGGTTCTATCCCTGTTGTAATAAACATTGTTATTTTAATTTCATGGGTGTTTCTTCATTGGATAATTTATCTCATTTAATGTTCAGTTTATCTCAGCTAACATGTTGTCTGGTATTTTTTACATTTGCCATTTTTACATGTTTTTGTTCTTATTATTATTGTGTTGTGAAACAGCCCTAATTCTCACAAATGGATCAATGGCTCAAGCTGTTCAATAGGGCTTACAAGTAGTGTTAAACTTGAAAAAATATATATAACTTTTAAAATGCTAGGATTCAATGGTGCAAAGGAAGAACCTAAGATGGCAGCTAGATGAGACAGGGCAAAAAAACACCTCTGTGAAAAATACTAGATAAAAGCCAGAAAGTGACCCAGAACACCAGTTACCAGTGATGCATCAGCCGGACAAGGTCTGCTAAATCCACAGGGACCATGCACTTGGTGAAACCAGGAGTCTGCATTCTGAAACGAGTGTGTGAGCCGGCTGAAAGTCCGGTGGCCACGCTGCGGTGTGGGGAAACTGCGGGTTGGCGTTTGGAGATGGACTAGTTCTTTTTTAAAAAAAAAAAAAAAACCCAGGAGCAGCTGCAGTTAAGATGGTGAGAACTGCGCAGTGAAGCATAGCAGGAGTGTACTGTGCCAATGTCTTGGTGTCTGGCATGGAGGATAGCCCGCTGCTGATTTTCTTAGGGACAGGGGTGCAGAGGGGAGCCAAAAGGAGAAAGAAACTGCACCCCTTGCAGCCATCTCCCCAGTGGGCAGGGGATGCTCCTGACCAGGCCTGACCCACAGCCCAGAGCTGCACCAAGAAACCCAGTGTGATGGGGAGTTTTTCCCGCAGCACTGCACACACCACAATATCAGTCATGGACAGTGGCCTTTGGTGCACCCGCAGCTGGTTGTCCCAGAGCTGGGAAGGCAGAGCTGTGCGAGGAGGGGGAGATTAACACACCCAATTCAGCCATCTTTGCAGTGGGCTGGGAGCACCCCTGCATGGCCCGGCGGCCCAGGGCTTCCCTGGAGGGCCGGTGCGCACTTGTGACGTGGCACAGCCTTCCCTCAGTAGAGGTCCTGGAAGAGCATGGGTGAGGGGGAGACCGGCTCGGAAATCCCAGGGACCCTACTACGCAAATGCCGGGGACTTGTGGGTCAGTGGCAGGGACAATCTGAGGCAAGACTGAAATGAAGGCTTAGACTCTTGTAACAGCCTTAAACCTCTGGGAACACCTGGGAGGTTTGATTATTAAAGCTTCCCTGGCTCCCTAACCATCCAGACACACGCCCCACATTGAGGGCAGACAGCACCAACAACACACCCAAATTTGGTGCACCAATTGAACCCCACAAGAATCAGATCCCCACATACCACAAAGACGAAGTTGAGGAGAACTGACTTGACGGGAATAGGAGACTCGCAGACGCTATCTGCAGGTTAGTTAGAGAAGGTGTACGCCACCAAGCTGTAGATCTGATAAATTAGAGATCAGTACTTTTTATATCTGGAAAGAACGCTATCAAGTAAAGCAAATGCCAAGAGGCCAAAAACAACAGAAAATCTTAAAGCATATGATAAAACCAGATGATATGGATAACCCAAACCCAAACACCTAAATCAAAAGATCAGAAGAGACACAGTACTTGGAGCAATTAATCAAAGAATTAGGGACAAACAATGAGACCGTGGCACAGGATATAAAGGACATAAAGAAGACCCTAGAAGAGCATAAAGAAGAAATTGCAAGAGTAAATAAAAAAATAGAAGATCTTACAGAAATAAAAGAAACTGTTGGCCAAATAAAAAAGAGTCTGGATACTCATAGTACAAGAATAGAGGAAGCTGAACAATGACTCAGCATCCTCGAGGACCACAGAATGGAAAATGAAAGAGCAAAGGAAAGAACGGGGAAAAAAATTCAAAAAATTGAAATGGATCTTAGGGATATGATAGATAAAACGTCCAAATTTAAGACTCATTGGTGTCCCAGAAGGGGAAGAGAAGGGTAAAGGTCTAGAAAGAGTATTCAAAGAAATTGTTGGGGAAAACTTCCCAAACCTTCTACACAATATAAATACACAAAGCATAAATGCCCAGTGAACTCCAAATAGAATAAATCCAAATAAACCCACTCCAAGACATATTCTGATCAGACTGTCAAATACTGAAGAGAAGGAGCAAGTTCTGAAAGCAGCAAGAGAAAAGCAATTCACCATATACAAAGGAAACAACATAAGACTAAGTAGTGACTACTCAGCGGCCACCATGGAGGCGAGAAGGCACTGGTATGACATATTTAAAATTCTGAGAGAGAAAAATTTCCAACCAAGAATACTTTATCCAGCAAAACTCACCTTCAGATTTGAGGGAGAGCTTAAATTTCTCAAAAACAAATGCTGAGAGATTTTGCTAATAACAGACCTGCCCTACTTCAGATACTAAAGGGAGCCCTATGAACAGAGAAACAAAGAAAGGAGAGAGAGATATAGAGAAATTTAACAGACATATGTTCTAGTCTGCCAATGCTGCCAGAATGCAAAACACTAGAAATGGATCAGCTTTTATAAAGCGGATTTATTTGGCTACACAGTTACAGTCTTAAGGCCATAAAGTGTCCAAGGTAAGGCATCAACAATTGGGTACATTCACTGGAGGATGGCCAATGGCATCCAGAAAACCTCTGTTAGCTGGGAAGGCACGTGGCCAGTGTCTGCTCCAAGTTCTGGTTTCAAAATGGCTTTCTCCCAGGACATTCCTCTCTAGGCCTCAGCTCCTCAAAAATGTCACTCTTAGTTGCTCTTGGGGTATTTGTCCTCTCTTAGCTTCTCTGGAGCAAAAGTCTGCTTTCAACAGCCATCCTCAAACTGTCTTTCATCTGTAGCTCCTGTGCATTCTTCAAAGAGTCTCTCTTGGCTGTGGCAAGCTTGCTCCTTCTGTCTGAGCTTATATACTGCTCCAGTAATCAAGACCCACCATGAATGGGTAGGACCACACTTCCATGGAAATTATCTCATCAGAGTTATCAGCTACAGTTGGGTGGGTCATATCTCCATGGAAATACTCAAAGGATTCCAATCTAATCAGCACTAAAACATCTGCCCCACAAGATTGCATCAAAGTACATGGCTTTTTCTGGGGGACATAATATCTTCAAACTGGCACATTCCACCCCCTGGACCCCAGAAAAACATATTCTTTCCAAATACAAAATACATTCATCCCATCACAATATCACAGAAACTTAAATCATTTCAGTAACAATGGTTAAGTACAAGATCCCATCAAAAGCAATTATAGGCATGGTCAGTCCTAAGGCATAATTTTCCTTTAGCTGTGGACCTGGGAACTTAGAACAACTTATGTGCTTCCAATATACAAAGGATGGACATTCATAGGATAAATATTCCCATTGCTATAAGGAGAAAGAGTAAGGAAAACAGGGTTAACAGGACCAAAACAGTTCCTAAAACCTGCAGGACAAACTCCATTAGATTTCAAAGTCTGAGAGTCATTAACAAAGTGAGTTTGCATCCTTGGGGCTTGAGAGAGCAGGAGTATAATCCTTCCTAAGGGCCTTTTTGGCAGCCCTTTCCTCTCCAAACGCTGAGGTGAGTGCTCCAACATATCCACACACTGGGGAGACCACCTTCTCGGCCCCACCCTCCTCAAACATCGGGGCAGCTCCCGGGTTCCCTCCATCTCTGGGGCACACGCTCAACCCCTTCAGAACAGTGTGGTGGCAGCCAGGCTCTCCCCAGTTCCCTGGGAATGTGCTCCACCCTCTTTGGGGCTTGGGGTGGCAGAATATTTCCTGAGCATCGAGGCGGAAGGCCTGCCTTTGACCTCCAGGGCAAACTCACCCTTTCCATGCATGTGGGCCACTCTGCTCTCCCAGCCCGAGACCTCTTGACTCCAGACCTCAACCTCCATGGCTCTGTCTTTGAAGAAATTTTTCCTTCAATTTGTTCCTTGTCTGTCTCCTCCAGTCCAGACCAGCAGCATCTCTGTGTATAAAGATCTCACAAAAATTCTGTTGGCACAGCATATATAGAACATTACATCTCAAATCACCAGGACATACATTCTTCCATAGTGATCACGGATCTTTCTCCAGAATAGACCATAGGCTGGAACATAAAACAAGCATCAATGTGCCGGTTTGAATGTATTGTCCCCCAGAAAAAGCCATATTCTTTGGTGCAATCTTGTGGGGCAGACAGAATAGTGGGGATTAAGTTGGAATGTTTGGATTAGGTTGTTTGCATGGAGATGTGCCCCACCCAGCTGTGGGAGGTGACTCTGGTGGGATACTCCCATGGAGGTGTGGCCCCACCCATTCGGGGTGGGCCTTGATCAGTGGAGCCATATATATGAGCTGGCTCAAGGAGAGGAAATGAAGTGCAGCTGTGAGTGATGTTTTTAAGAACAGCAAGCTTGCTAGAGAGGAATGTCCTGGGAGAAAGCCATTTTGAAACCAGAACTTTGGAGCAGACGCCAGCCACATGCCTTCCCAGCTAACAGAGGTTTTCTGGACGCCATTTGCCATCCTCCAGTGAAGGTACCTGATTACTGCTGTGTTACCTTGGACACTTTATGGCCTTAAGACTGTAACTGTATAGCCAAATAAACCCCCTTTTTATAAAAGCCTATCCATCTCTGGTGTTTTGCATTCTGCAGCATTAGCAAACTAGAACAATCAATAAATTAAAAAAAAAAACTGAATTTATTCAAAGCACATTCTCTGACCACAATGGAGTACAAACAGAAGTCAATAACCATCAGAGACTTAGAAAATTCACAAACAACTGAAGGGTAAGAATGAGGGGGAGATGAAAACATTCCCGGATAATCAAAAGCTGAGGGACTTCATCACCAGTACATCAGTCCTATAAGAAATGCTAAAGGGAATTGAGCAGGAGGAAAGGAAGGGTCACTAAACAATTGACTGAAAACACATGAAGAAATAAAGATTTCCAGTAAAGATCACATGGTAAATATAAATACAAATACTACTGTATTTTTGATTTGTAACTCCACTATTTACTTCCTACAGGATCTAAAATATATAAACTGCAATGATAAATCAATTGTTTTGGACTCAATGTAAAATATGTAATTTTTGACAAAAACTACATAAAGGTGGAGGAATGGAGGAGTATAGGAACATAGTTTACATGTCCTATTGAAGTTAAGTTGGTATCAAAGAAAAACAAGAATGTTACAGATTTAAGAGGTTAAATTTAAGCCCCACAGTAAATATAAAGAAAGTATCAGAGAATATGACCATAGAGATGAAAAGTAGAGTATGGGTTATGAGAAGTGGGGGAAGGGGCAATGGGGAGTTAAGAAATGAGTGTAGGGTTTCCGTTTGGGGTGAGGGGAAATTTCTAGTAATGGATGGTGGGAAGGTGATAGCATTGCAACATTCTAAATGTGATTAATCCCACTGATGGAATGCTAGGAAGGGGTTGGAATGGGAAGATTTAGGCTGTATATATGTTTCCACAATTGAAAAAAAAAAAAAAAAAGACAGTCTAAATAGATAATGACAATTAAATGCCAAGATGATCCTGGATGGGATATGAGGATGGAGGAGAGGAGGCTCAAGGGACACAGCTGGGACATAAGAAAGGAAAAAAAGGGAATATAGAATATAAGCTTTGTATCAATGTTGAATTTCTTGAACTTCTTAGCTGTGCTTAATGGGATTGCATAAAAGAATGTTCCTGTTCATGGGAAATGTATATGTGAATTATATTGTTTGTTCAAGGATGTGTGCAGCTTGCTCTCATATGTTCAGAAGACAGAGCAATAGATGATGGACGATAGGGAGGGAGGGAGGGAAAGAAAGAAATGGTGGTGTGACAGGACGTTAAAGTTGGTGGATCGGGGTATTGGGGGAGGAGGGTCTAGATATGCTGGAGTTCTGTGTATGGGGTTTGTATTGTTTTTGCAACTGTTCCTGTAAGTTTGAATTTATTTCAAAATAAAATTAAAAAAAATATTCAATGGTACAAATTTAGAACATGCATTTATGTGCTCAGATTTGATATCTGCTAGTGTAGTGGATTCAAATAAGTGTCAAAAATAAATGATTGAATAGGATGAATTTCTAAAAATTAGGGGGTTTTCATATTGGCAATGTATTCCTCCAATAATTCCCAGTTAGAAAAAGCTGACAAATAATGACATGAATCCATCAGTGTTTTTATGTAACTTTCAAGTAGAGCACAGTGAGTTATTAACTAGTAAAGCAATGGAATTTCTAAATAACAGATGCAAAATAATGTTTTCCAGCCCCAACTTGATTGTTTCTGTCTTAAAGGAGAAGGAGCCAAAATTAAAGATCATCACTACAGTCTTCAAAAATAGGTTCAGAGAAAATCAATCAGTGTATTACAACACATTAACAAGTCAAAAGGGAAAAATCAATTGATCATCTCAATAGATGCTGAAAAAGCATTTGACAAAATCCAACATCCCTTTTTGATAAAAACACTTCAAAAGGTAGGAATTGAAGGAAACTTCCTCAACATGATAAAGAGCATATATGAAAAACCCACAGCCAGCATAGTACTCAATGGTGAGAGACTGAAAGCCTTCCCTCTAAGATCAGGAACAAGACAAGGATGCCCGCTGTCACCACTGTTATTCAACATTGTGCTGGAAGTACTAGCCGGGGCAATCCGGCAAGACAAAGAAATAAAAGGCATCCAAATTGGAAAAGAAGAAGTAAAACTGTCATTGTTTGCAGATGATATGATCTTATATCTAGAAAACCCTGAGAAATCAACGATACAGCTACTAGAGCTAATAAACAAATTTAGCAAAGTAGCAGGATACAAGATTAATGCACAGAAGTCAGTAATGTTTCTATATGCTAGAAATGAACAAACTAAAGAGACACTCAAGAAAAAGATACCATTTTCAATAGCAACTAAAAAAATCAAGTACCTAGGAATAAACTTAACCAAAGATGTAAAAGACCTATACAAAGAAAACTACATAACTCTACTAAAAGAAATAGAAGGGGACCTTAAAAGATGGAAAAATATTCCATGTTCATGGATAGGAAGGCTAAATGTCATTAAGATGTCAATTCTACCCAAACTCATCTACAGATTCAATGCAATCCCAATCAAAATTCCAACAACCTACTTTGCAGACTTGGAAAAGCTAGTTATCAAATTTATTTGGAAAGGGAAGATGCCTCGAATTGCTAAAGACACTCTAAAAAAGAAAAACAAAGTGGGAGGACTTACACTGCCTGACTTTGAAGCTTATTATAAAGCCACAGTTGCCAAAACAGCATGGTACTGGCACAAAGATAGACATATAGATCAATGGAATCTAATTGAGAATTCAGAGATAGACCCTCAGATCTATGGCCGACTGATCTTTGATAAGGCCCCCAAAGTCACTGAACTGAGTCATAATGGTCTTTTCAACAAATGGGGTTGGGAGAGTTGGATATCCATATCCAAAAGAATGAAAGAGGACCCCTACCTCACCCCCTACACAAAAATTAACTCAAAATGGACCAAAGATCTCAATATAAAAGAAAGTACCATAAAACTCCTAGAAGATAATGTAGGAAAACATCTTCAAGACCTTGTATTAGGAGGCCACTTCCTAGACTTTACACCCAAAGCACAAGCAACAAAAGAGAAAATAGATAAATGGGAACTCCTCAAGCTTAGAAGTTTCTGCACCTCAAAGGAATTTCTCAAAAAGGTAAAGAGGCAGCCAACTCAATGGGAAAAAATTTTTGGAAACCATGTATCTGACAAAAGACTGATATCTTGCATATACAAAGAAATCCTACAACTCAATGACAATAGTACAGACAGCCCAATTATAAAATGGGCAAAAGATATGAAAAGACAGTTCTCTGAAGAGGAAATACAAATGACCAAGAAACACATGAAAAAATGTTCAGCTTCACTAGCTATTAGAGAGATGCAAATTAAGACCACAATGAGATACCATCTAACACCGGTTAGAATGGCTGCCATTAAACAAACAGGAAACTACAAATGCTGGAGGGGATGTGGAGAAATTGGAACTCTTATTCATTGTTGGTGGGACTGTATAATGGTTCAGCCACTCTGGAAGTCAGTCTGGCAGTTCCTTAGAAAACTAGATATAGAGCTACCATTCGATCCAGCGATTGCACTCCTCGGTATATACCCGGAAGATCGGAAAGCAGTGACACGAACAGATATCTGCACGCCAATGTTCATAGCAGCATTATTCACAATTGCCAAGAGATGGAAACAACCCAAATGTCCTTCAACAGATGAGTGGATAAATAAAATGTGGTATATACACACGATGGAATACTACGCGGCAGTAAGAAGGAACGATCTGGTGAAACATATGACAACATGGATGAACCTTGAAGACATAATGCTGAGCGAAATAAGCCAGGCACAAAAAGAGAAATATTATATGCTACCACTAATGTGAACTTTGAAAAATGTAAAACAAATGGTTTATAATGTAGAATGTAGGGGAACTAGCAGTAGAGAGCAATTAAGGAAGGGGGAACAATAATCCAGGAAGAACAGATAGGCTATTTAACGTTCTGGGGATGCCCAGAAATGACTATGGTCTGTTAATTTCTGATGGTTGTAGTAGGAACAAGTTCACTGAAATGTTGCTATATTATGTAACTTTCTTGGGGTAAAGTAGGAACATGTTGGAAGTTAAGCAGTTATCTTAGGTTAGTTGTCTTTTTCTTACTCCCTTGCTATGGTCTCTTTGAAAGGCTCTTTTATTGTATGTTTGTTTTCTTTTTAACTTTTTTTTTCATACAGGTGATTTGAAAAAAGAAGGGAAAGTTAAAAAAAAAAAAAAAAAAAAAAGATGTAGTGCCCCCTTGAGGAGCCTGTGGAGAATGCAGGGGTATTCGCCTACCCCACCACCATGGTTGCTAACATGACCACAGACATAGGGGACTGGTGGTTTGATGGGTTGAGCCCTCTACCATAAGTTTTACCCTTGGGAAGACGGTTGCTGCAAAGGAGAGGCTAGGCCTCCCTATATTTGTGCCTAAGAGTCTCCTCCTGAATGCCTCTTTGTTGCTCAGATGTGGCCCTCTCTCTCTGGCTAAGCCAACTTGAAAGGTGAAATCACTGCCCTCCCCCCTACGTGGGATCAGACACCCAGGGAAGTGAATCTCCCTGGCAACGTGGAATATGACTCCCAGGGAGGAATGTAGACCTGGCACCGTGGGACGGAGAACATCTTCTTGACCAAAAGGGGGATGTGAAAGGAAATGAAATAAGCTTCAGTGGCAGAGAGATTCCAAAAGGAGCCGAGAGGTCACTCTGGTGGGCACTCTTATGCACACTTTAGACAACCCTTTTTAGGTTCTAAAGAATTGGGGTAGCTGGTGGTGGATACCTGAAACTATCAAACTACAACCCAGAACCCATGAATCTCGAAGACAGTTGTATAAAAATGTAGCTTATGAGGGGTGACAATGGGATTGGGAAAGCCATAAGGACCACACTCCACTTTGTCTAGTTTATGGATGGATGAGTAGAAAAATAGGGGAAGGAAACAAACAGACAAAGGTACCCAGTGTTCTTTTTTACTTCAATTGCTCTTTTTCACTCTAATTATTATTCTTGTTATTTTTGTGTGTGTGCTAATGAAGGTGTCAGGGATTGATTTGGGTGATGAATGTACCACTATGTAATGGTACTGTAAACAATAGAAAGTACGATTTGTTTTGTATGACTGCGTGGTATGTGAATATATCTCAATAAAATGAAGATTAAAAAAAAAATAGGTTCAGGCTACTGTATTCCAAGACACATAAAAATAGTTACAAATTTAATGGCAAATATTATGTTCAGGGAAAAAACATAACAAACATGGGAAAATCCATTATCAAGTGACTCTGTTATTAAACACCACATAATATCAATATTATACAACACAGAAGAGCAACTTTTATTGTATGTGCATGTTAGCATATATTGCACTTTATAGTTGGATCAAACTACAAATCTGAAGAGTATGGTTCTCTCCTTGGGTATGTGGGGTACATATATAGAGATGTAAGCTTGAAACCCCTTCCCATCCAAGAAGATATTTTTCCTTTAATGAATACTTGTGAGTCATGACATCAACCGAAAAAAAATGCCTTGGAGATCAGTACTTAGGGCCACCTGTTATGAGAGCAGTAGAGCACTGCTGGTATGTACAGAATACCAATCCACACAATGCTGTGTGCTCATTGTTGGCAGTTAGTAATGCAGAGTCAAAATGCAGACACTGTGTGGCTATATGCTATAGGCTAGTTAAAGAACTAAGCAAGAAGTATGGCATCTTTTCTCTTCCACATTGAAGTGTACAGATTGAGTAGAGGAATAATGCTCTCAAGAGGGTTTCCAAAATGAAAAAATGGAATTTTATTGTTATACATACATGCATGTGTGTATATGTATATATATATATAGGGAAAAAGAAACTGATGATAATTAATGAGCACATTTTAAAACCATATCCACAACTTCTTCCAAGTAGGATGTAGATTATGACAGGCAAACACTCCCACCACAACACAAGTTTTTAAAAGTATTAATTATGAAAACCGTATACTTAAATATACCAGAGTTTTTTAGAATCAATGAGAACAAGATGAACTAAAATTCCAGAGAGGGAAGAGACCCTTTCAGGTGAGATGATAATCACTGGCTGGTTTCTTTCCTCAGGGCACCTGCTGATTTGGGGGCACTAAGTTTTAAGTTTGCCCTGATAGTTGGGTGGACTGGAATTATGGACTGGAATCCAGAGGTGCCCCAAATGCATAGCCAGTTTTCCCCATGGATAGTTGCTGAGATTTACATCAGTCAGGTGGCTTGGAGGCTGAGTCAGAAACTTCTAAAAGGCCAAGAAAAACCTCCCACAATCTTGTGGTGCTTAAGAGACGGAGTCCTGACTCATCCCTCTTGGATCATTTGACAGATTCTGAAGCTATAGGATGGGAGTCCAAAGAGCTAAGCTGATCCCTCCAAAGGAGACAGAGTACCACCAGACTCTCCATCAAAATCCCAGGAAGCCCAAACCTAAGCAGCCCAGGCCAGCTCAATCCCTGACTGGATTTAAGTAATCATTCTTTCCTCTATCTGCCTAACAGAAAAGAATATCAACTTTGTCACTCTGGCTATTTTATATACAATATTCAACATATATTTAACCATTGTGAGAAATAAGAAAAAGCAAGGAAACATGACTGATAAATCAAGAGAAAAAATAAATAATAAAAACAGACCCACAAATGACCTAGATACTTAAGTTAGCAGACAAAGACTTTAACTACTATGAGGATTTTAAAGATTATATGGATGAAAAGATGAAAAATTTCCGCAGAGAATTGGAATCTATAAAAACAATATAGAGGACTTTCTAGAACTGAAAAAATAAAATATCTGAAATTAAGAACTCAGATGAGTTTAACAGGAGATGGGACACTGTAGAATATAGGATTCATGAACTCAAGGACATGCAATAGAAAATTTCCGAACTGAATCACAGAGAGAAAAAAAGGAATGGCAATAACAAAACAGAGAATAAGAGACATGTGGCACATGATCAAATAACCTAACTATATAATTGGAGTCCCAGAAGGAGAAGAGGTTTTGGCTAAGAATACTTCAAAACTTTTGAAAGACGTTAACCCACAGAGTCAAGATCGGCAAACCCCAAGAGGCCAAATACAAAGAAAACCACATCTAGGCACACTGTTGTCAAACTGCCAAAAACAAAAGACAGCAAAAATCTTAAAAGCAGCCAAAAAGGGGGGAACTACCTTCAAAAGAACAACAGTAAGACTGATGGACCTTTCAACACAAACATTTGCAGCTATAATAAATGGAATGATATCTTTAAAATGCTGAAGACAAAACTGCTGATCTATATTCCATACCTAGTGAAAACATTCTTCAAAAATGATAATAAAATTAAGATTTTCCATTCAAACAAACATTTAGTTGCCTGCAGACCCATACTATAAGAAATACGAAACAAAAGAAAATTATCCCATAAGGGAGCTAAGAACTGCATGAAGGAATGAAAATTAACCAGGAAAGGTATTCTAGTTTGCTAATGCTGCTGGGATGCAAAACACCAGAAATGGATTGGCTTTTATAAAGGGGGTTTATTTGGTTACACACTTACAGTCTTAAGTCCATAAAATGTCCAAGGTAATGCATCAATAATTGGGTACCTTCACTGGAGGATGGCCAATGGCTTCTGGAAAACCTCTGTTAGCTGGGAAGGCAGGTGGGTGGCCTCTGCTCCAAGTTCTGGTTTCAAAATGGCTTTCTCCCAGGACGTCCCTCTCTAGGCTTGAGGCCTCTCCAAAATGTCACTCTCAGTTGCTCTTGGCTTCTCTGGAGCAAAAGCCTGCTTTCAAAGGCTGTCTCCAAAATGTCTCTGTAAACTGCAGTTCCTCTCTCAGCCCCTGTGCATTCTTCAAAGTATCCTTCTTGGCTGTAGCAAGCTTGCTCCTTCTGTCTGAGGTTATATAGTGCTCCAGTAAATTAATCAAGGCCCGTGCTGAATGGGTGGAGCCACACCTCAATGGAAGTTATCCAATCAGAGTTATCATCCACAGTTGGGTGGGCCGCATCTCCATGGAAACAACCTAATCCAAATGTTCCAACTTAAGACCCACTAATAAGTCTTCCCCCACACGATTGCATCAAAAAACATGGCTTTCTCTGGGGGACATAATATATACAAACCAGTACAAAGCATATATGGGTTTATATAAAACAATGTTGTCTTTTAAAAGCAGCAATAATCATAATATTTTGCGGGGTTTATAACATATGTAAGGCTAAAATAAATGACAATAGCACAAAGGGCAGGAGGAGGTAAATGGAGTTAAACTGTTGGAAATGGTACAAGTACTGCTATAATGTAGTCTATAACAACTGTAACAAATTAAAAATGCGCATTGTAATCTCTAAAAGAATAATACAAAAATATATAATTTAAAAAGCTAATAGAGGAGATAAATGAAACAATAAAAAATGCTTGAATAATCAAAAAGGGGGAAGGAAAAAGCAAATAAAGGAACAAAGGTTGTCTGAGGCAATTAGAAAACAAATAGCTAGATGATAGCCTTAAAGTTAATGATGTCAATAATTATAGTGAAGTTAAAATAGTCTAAGCACTCCAATTAAAAGGCAAAACCCCAACTATATGCTGTTTATAAGAGACACACCTTAAATACAAGGACACTGAAAGCTTGAGAGTAAAAGCATAGAAAGTGATATACTATGCAAATACTAACCCAAAGAAAGTTGGTGTGACTATATTGGCATTATACAAAGTAGACTTGAAGGCAAGAAATATTATCATAGATAGAGACTTCATAATTATAAAAGGGTTTATTCAGAAGGAAGACACACCCTAAATGAGTACATACTAACAACACAGCTTCAAACTATGGAAAACAAAAATTGCCATAACTAAAAGGAGACGATCTGCTTCTAAGATGGCTCACTCACACAGCTATTAGCAAGAGATATAATTCCTCTCCATTGTGATGTTTAGTGTCTTTTAGAGGTGGCGTCTGGCTTCTGTCAGAGAGAGATGCAAGAAGAAAACAAGGAAGGAGATAAACTAAGTGATGTCCATGACCTAGTTATCACTTCTGCTTTATTTTAGAAGCAAGTCACTGAACCCAGCCAAAGTTCAAGGGGACGGAAATTAGGCTTTAGTTGTTGAAGGAAGAAGTGTCAAAGAATTTGTGGACATCTTTTAAAACTACCCATATGGTTTATGTAGCATCCCTAGTCCACACACCAAACTGAAACAAGACTGTCAGGAAACAAAACTTACCTTTACAAACTGCAGTGCATTCTGATATTTCCAATTATATCTTATTTAGTTTTTTTTAAATATTGGTCAGGATCACTAAATTAATTTCATAATCTATTAATGGGCTGCAACCTATATGGTGCTTTAAATTCTATATTCAGATACCTGAAATTTGATTTATCATCTGTACCATGTCTAGGAAAGAGGAGGATACTGATGCAATTACACTATCTCCCACTTCCCCTCCCTGGTGCTATTACTCAAGTTTATTGCTATTTGAATGTTCTTAAGTTGTCAGTGTTTATTACATTTTCTTTCTGTAGCCTTAATTTTTAGATAATTGTACAAAATTAAAATTAAATTAAAAATTAACACATAGTATTATTAAAATTAATAACAGTATGATTCATCAATTTATTCAAAACCCCTTGTGATGGTTAGGTTCATGTGTCAACTAGGCCAGGTGATGGTACCCAGCTGTCTGGTCAAGCAAGCACTGGCCTGACTGTTACTTCAAGGAGATTTGTGGCTGCATAATAAACCAAAAGGCTGGTTTGTTAAATCATCACTCAATTGGCTGCAGTTGTGACTGATTACATCAATGAAAGGTGTGTCTTCCACAATGAGAGAATGCAGTCAGATGGATTTAATCCAATCAGATGAAGACTTTTAAGCGAGACAGATAGAGGAATTTCCCTTCTTCTTCGGGCTGACCAGTGAAGTGTTTCCTGAGGAGTTCATAGAACACGTTCATCGAAGCTGCCAGTTCGTTGCCTGAGGAGTTCATCAAACATCTTCACTGGAGTTGCCAGTTTGCTGCCTGCCCTATGGAATTTGGACTCGTGCATCCCCACAGTTGCGTGAGACACTTTTATAGATCTTATATTTATAGATATCTCTTGTTGATTCTGTTTCTCTAGAGAACCCTAACTAATACACCCCTAATCTGAACTTTTAGGATTTTCCCATTTTTGCTATTATAAACAGTACTATAATAGACACGCCTCTAAATATAACATCATGGAAAGATCTTTAATTAAAAAAAAATCAGATTGTACAGAAATTTCAAATTTTGATCAGGATCATTTTATCAAATGTTTTTCTTTTATTAGTACCTATAAATCTTTGTCTATCCCAAAGTTACTAAGACATTCTTTTGTGTTTTCTTTAAAACTTAGTAGTTTTGGCTTTTATGTTTTAGCTCCATTTTGAATTAACTTTGTGTATGATGCAAGGTAGGGGGTGAAGTTTACCATTTTCCTGTATGTGTATCTAATTGTTTCAGCACAATTTGCTGTAAAGACTTTCCTCTCTTTTTTGAATTATCTTGCTCCTTTGAAATTAATTAATTGACAATTTATGTGTAGGTTTATTTTTGGGTCTCTATTCTGTTTCCCCTATCTGTCTAACATTGCCCATATTGCATCGCTTTACTGTAACTTCATTCTTTTTTACATTATCCAAATATGGTCGTGTGAGCATGTACTATTTTCAAATTTTAGGAAAAATATACATTACAATTACATTTTTAAGGTTAAATAGGAATATTTACATCTTACAGAGGTAAAATTTTTAAAAGAGGGAATTGAAACAAAAGATGATGTCAAGGGTAGAGCAATCGGAAAATAATAAAATGGAGAAGGATTTTGAGCTCTAAAGGCATAATTAGGAGCCACTTCTGATGGAAAAATCAATCTAATGCTTTTATAATATGTAACATCTGCTATAAACACAATTATCAACTCTTCTATTGACTCTTTTTAACCACTTATTCCCCATTAACATTTGAAATTATTGTTTCAGTCTCTGGTATATTTTTAAATATTCACATTTTCTAAGCACTGGGCTGTCAGTGGGCTTTTATGTACTAGTAGGTCTTTTATGCACAGAAAGGAATCCTTACAATCATTTCTGTTTTAATTGTATTATATTACTATAGTTACAGACTTTAAAATCTTGTTTTCCTTAAACATGTAAGTTGAACTTACAGCTCTTGTTTTACTTATAAATCTTTTAACTTGGAACAAAATAAGAACAATCAATCACCTACACTTTTACTTTTCCAGTTAACTCATGTATTTAACCTTAAACACTGCTTACCTATTTAATTAATCAAATTTCCTTAGCTAATTCAAAGTACAATTTTAATATAATTGATCCTCTTAAATATTTCAAATACCACAAAGGGAGGACTACGAATCTAAAAAACAGTATCTTCCTAAGCATTTAAACAACTCTTGTTAATCTAAATCAGCCTTATAAATTTTGTAGATAAAATCTTTTAGTATTTCAAAAATCACTAAAAAAAATTAACAGAGTATGTCCAGGACATCAAAATGGTTATATGTAAACACAACTTACGCAGGAGCATACTGAGTTTGTGTACTTTCCAGAGATTATAAATTATTCATCCATCTAAGAGAAACTAAGCAACCACGTCAGATCAACTTACGTCACTAGGTCAAAAGCTTGGGACAGTGACAGGGGCTTCAAGCTTACATGCTGGGGACCCACGGGGCAAAAGACCCCAGCAGCTCTTGGTTGAGCATTTTCTTATCGGCAGGCTTTGTCTGACATGACATTGCCATTTCTAAATCCATGAATTTCAGCTGAGATTGGTACAATTGACCAATTTCTATTTCTGACAATCCAATGACTTTTCCCCCCAAATGACCTGCCCTTAAATTAGTGGGTGCTTTCTAGGACTTGGTTTTAAATTTCATTTTGTGTAACTCTTGTGTAAATCCCTGCATTAAAGTTTTGAGTATTCTAATGTGATTTTGAACCTCTTAGCTGCAATTGCATCCTCTTTCTTACCTTTCATCCAGAATAGTTGACTATCCAAGACACTTTATTTCTGTATTATGTATAAAAGATTTGCTCTATTTTTTCTCTTTATTTATAAAGGATTTTCTGATTTGTACATGTCAAAAGCCCATATTAACAGCCTATGCCTGAGTCTTCTTGGAATTTCAAATTTAATTTTGTGTGGCTGAAAGAGAATTACCAACTATTTTAGCAGAGTTTCTGCTATTCATTTTGTAGTAGGCTTTTGGAGCTTGGAAGCTGATTTCAGATTACTCCTTTCAGTTTCCCGCTGTTCATCTTAGCTTTTCAACATATCTTTATGCTTGAAATGTCTACATTTAAAAAATTGTTTTTTATATTTCTAGTAACTAGCACAATGCCTGGCAAATCGTACATGTTTAATGATTATTGATTGAATTAAAATAGATGATTAAAGAAATCAAGTATTAGCTTTAGTCACATGTACCTCAGTCATCAAATTATTTTAGGAGGTATATAACATTTATGAAAAGGTAGGCTAAGAATGAGCATGAAATACATGTTTCCTCATCTGCCTCTCTGTTGCCTTTCTGAAATTTAAAACTTCATACCAGACATAGCATTCATATGACATTCAAACTCACACCCCAATCAATTGCTGATTAACACAACAGAATGTTACCAAAATCCTGCAATGGATATCTTATTGTGCAGGGAGCAAATAATATAATCAACGTTTTTTGTTTGTTTGTTTGTTTGTTTTTAATTACCAAGTGATTTGTGCCACTAACCTCATACGCCTATCCAGTCCCTTCCCACCTCTTGATTGGTCTGATGAAGCCAGTTATGGCTCTGTGTCAAAAGCAAAAAATACACCCAGATGGTATCATGCCTACTTAGAGACAAACGAAAAACAAACAAGGCTCATTTGGTGAGAAGAGGGTAAATGTAGGTTATGTTACACTAAAATCCCTGGATGTGCAGGCTGGAGCTTGGATAAATTTCAATAATTTACCTAAAGACTTTGTAGATAAATAAAAATCTTAAAGAAACAATTGGCACTTTTTTTTTTTTTTAAAGGACAGTACTTACTAATGAATGAATAACAAACATCCTTTATGGTAAAGACTGCAGGCTGCTTATCCAATATCAATTCTGCCATCTTCCTGAGTAGCATAACTCAGATTTTGCTCAGGGGGGCAGTGTGTCAAACTAAAAAAAACATTTTTTTTGGCAACCTCACTTGCAATGAAGGGGGGATTCAATGTAATTTAAGGAGAAGGCTTTTGTTGGTGTTTCCTGAAACTCTCTCTAAAGGGGACTTACTTGGATGAGAGAAGAGCCTATTTGCTCCTTGCCTTTCCTTTTCCATCTTTGTAAAATGCAGTCATGTTGGCTGGAGCTCTGGCAGCCATCTTGTGACCTTGAAGATGGAAGCAACATACCAAAGAACACAGATCAGAAGACAGTGGTGTTTGGGTCCGTCATGATTTTATGGAACCACCTTACTAACCCTGAACTGGCAGACTAATGACTTTTTTGATATGAGAGTAAAATGCTTTAATCTGTTTAAGACCTAGAATAAGTTCTTGGTTACTAATACCAACATAATTCCTATCTGATATAGCCTAAATTTTTGGCTGTTTTTTTTAAATAATATATTGAAGATTGATTCATTCCTAAGATAAATATTTACTAAGCACCTATAACATGCAAGGCACTGGGAAAGACATTGCAGGAAACTCAAAAGTGGGTCAGACAAGGATCCTGTCTTCCAAGAAGTCACTGTCTACTGAGGGAGATAAGACATGTTCCTTTATGATAGTGAGGATACAAGACGGAAAATGAAAAGGGTGGGAAGACAGCTGGTAAGAAGACCTCAGCTTTGGATGTCTCAGCCCGAAGAAGGTGAGGTCAGCAGGTTTTAAACTGAGCCCATGCCATCTAAGCAAAGAGGAAGATGGCGCATACAGAAGAAAAGAGGAAGATGGTGCATTCACTTGAGAGGAAGAGGCACGTATGAATAATAATTCCTTCTTTCTAACTGTGTTGTACACAATTCATCTGTATTTAGAAGCCAAAGCTGAAGGAGGCCATTAGGACTTTTGCCAACCCTTGGCAGGGCTTGAGTGCTTCCATGAAGAAATCTCTCATCTCATGTCAATGGAAGGAGACTATTAAAGCAATGTGAGAGCCCTGACAACCTCTCAGGGGCAGCTGAACAATTCAGCAGGAGCCAGAACTGACTTCCTGCCCTTCACTCAAATCCACCCACACAGGAAGTGAGTGAGTGTGCGTCCCGGCGTTCCCCAGAATCCCTCATTGCTTCTACCACTGTAAATTCCCATGTTTATTATACAGAGACTATTTTTCTGTTCATGTGCATGAAAATAGTCTCCTTGCTCTTTGAGAGCTACCTCCGCTGTCTGCCACCTCCGCTTATGGGTTGCCTTTGAGTCCTGTGCTTGTCATCTCTACCTTCTTTACATCCACTTGGAAGTCACCCAGCAGGCCATCTGCATCTTTAATAAATGGTACTGAGATTTTAGGGAGTTAGAACATTGATTTACATTGTAGGAATATAATGTAGCAACAAACAAGATAAGTATACTGTAAATACACAGTAAACTTGATGCTATTAAAGTCTTGAACATGATCCAGCTGCATAATTTGGAGATAGGATAAATAAAAGTTGCCCTCTGAAATTGGAGAACTAGTAGACATTGTGTCTTATTCCCTTGTACCTTCAAGCATGTAGCACAATATCCTGCAGACAGGAGGTACTAGATAGTCATTTGTTGTACCAGTAACTGCTCATTCCTCCATGAGTAACCTGCACTGACAGATAATTTGTTAACGAGTTGCTGGTGAGCTGAGGATACTTTTCAAATTTCATTAAGATTATTCCACTAAGAATCAAAATACAGATATTTGTCAGTGTCTTAAGCACTGTCTAGGAGAAAAAAAAAAATTTTTGCTTTGCAGCCATATTCCTAAAATTGAAACAGTTTCTTCAGACAACCATGGCTTGAGCACACTCTCTCTTAACATCCTCCAAATCCTTTATTCAGACTCTGTCCATATATGAGCGTCCCAATGTGGAGCTGTTTTCCCAGATAGACTTTATGCCAGGATAAGTAGGTGTTGCTGCTAGGTGGCCAGTTGACAGTGGAATCTCACTTTACATTCATAAATTGGCGGTGTTGTGTTTTTTTGTTTTTTTTGTTTGTTTTTTTAAATGCTTTCAGTGGGTTTAGTTCTGGTAAATAGGGTCCCTAAAGTCTGACAACTGCTTACTGAACCCCTTATTGAGGCTCAATGTGAAACAGCCTGCGTCTTTCTTTTCACTGGCCCTGAACTGCAGAGCACACCATCAAACCTTTCCCCTCTTCTTTCAGCAGGTCCCTGAGCCCACTGATGGGAAATGTGACCCATCTGAAAAGGCATGTAACTAGATATCAGGGCACGTGGGCTCTGGATGGGACTTTGCTATCATCTGTGACTTGATTTACCTCCTGGAGCTATGGTTTTCTCATCTTTCTAACATGCTAGTAAATCTATAGGGCTCCTGTCACCTCAACATCTATGACTAAATCTATGACTTGCTAGTAAATTATCATGCACTGAGGGAAGACTTCCGATGTCACAGACCTGGGCAGTTCCAGTTTCCTATACAAACTCCTTGGAAGCCAATGCCCCTTTAAATAGGTTCAGACACTTAATTTTCTTTGACATTTTTATGTAGTAGCATATATACAACAATAACATTTCCCATTTAAACCACTGTCAAGTATCCAGTTCAGTGGTGTTCCTTAAAGTCACAATGTTAATTTACCATCTCTACCAACCATTACCAAAACTTTTCTATCATCCCAAACAGAAACTCTGTACCCATTAAGAAATAATTCTCCATTCTCCACCCTACCCTGGTCCCCTGTAATTTTCTTTCTGTCTCTATGAATGTACATATTCTAGTTATTTCATATCAGTGAGATCATACAATATTTTTTTGTGTGTGCCTGGCTTATTTCACTCAACTCAATGTCTTCAAGGTTCATCCATGTTGTAGTAGGCATCAGAACTTCATTCCTTTTTATGGCTGGACAATATTCCATTGTATGGATATCCCACATTTTGTTCATCTGACCCTTGGGTTGCTTCCACCTTTTGGCCATTGTGAATAATGCTGCCATGAACATCAGTGTACAGTTATTTAATTTTAATGACCACATACTTCATTTCTTGTAATTCAGTTGCATTCTTTTTTAAATTTGCTCTGTCTTTTTTGATGCTAGGTTGTTCTTGAATGTTTTTTGAATCCTTGTTTTATGTCTCTAAAGTTTTATTAATATATAATTGTCATATTTTCTGAAGTATTGAGAGTCTAACATTGCAGACTGTTGGATTTGTTGACACTTGCTCAGGATGGATTGTTTCCTTATGGCATTATAATTTTGGTCTGTGAATGCACATTTGGTGGGAGACCCAGATGATCTGAGTTCAGGTATATTCCTCAAGAGGTTTTTGTGTTGTTTCTGCCAGGTACTCAGCAGTATTCTTATCCTAGGACTAATTTTCATGTTAATTTTTCTGCTTTAGGGTTCCTGGTCTACACAGTAGTGTAAATTAAAACACCAGAACAACATGAAGCCAAGCCCTGTAACTATGAATTTGCTGAGAAGACCTGCCCCCACCCCCCACCACCTTTTTTATTCAACTCTGAGCCCAGGGCAAGAAAGAGAAGCTTTATATTTGTCTCTCTGTGTTAGTGAGACTTTTTTCTTGTTTATCCTTTCCATGTGGGGACAGCTCTATGCAAAGCTTAGTTTCAAGTTTCCCATCTTGCTTTCCCCAGAAAGCAGGTGGACATTAAAATTCAACTTTCCTGGCTGCTGAGACCAGTACATCTCCCCTGCCCCTCAAGTGACAGCAGCATTATTTCACCATAGCTCTGCTTGTTGATTACCTCTTTTCACGCTCTGGGAATTCACCATACTTCCTTGCCAGCTGGGTCATGCATTTGAAAGAATTTTGTCCTATTTTATCCAATGTTCCAAGGTCCATTCTATCAGAAGGGTTTTCAGGTTATCTTTCCTATTGTATTGCTAGAAACAGAAGTCCAAATACATTTATTTTTTTAAAAAATTATGAATGGCAAACATACTTTCTACTATAAATTTAATGTATGCTCCAGAATACAGGAAAATGTAATTCTGCTATCTCCATTTTAACATATATGATTTCATGCTTTATTTTATCTGCAAGTTTTACAGAGATGAGAGCTATGTCTTTTCTTTATGTTGTGGTTATTAGATTACAGACTTGTAAGACCTTAGAAGAATGCATAAAACATATATGCAGAGTTTAATGAATAATTATAATTCAACAACCTATATAAACAATGCCCAGGTTAGAAAAAGAATATTGCCAGCACCCCAAAACCAACTCCTAAAAATTACCATTATCCTAATTTTTGAAATAATCATTCCCTTGGTTTCTTTTATAGGTTTACCACCTATGTGTATATATCCTCAAACAATATAGCCCAGTTTTACCCAACGTTGAACTTTATATAAATTGTATTATATAGTAAATATTATTATGTAACTAATTTCTTTCACTCAGTTGTCATGTTTGTGAGATTCATCCATTTTGTTCTGTCTTGTTTGTAGCTCACCGTTTTTCATTCCATGTATGACGATGACACAATTTAATTGTCTGTTCTATTCCCGATGGACAGTTGACTTGTTTTCACATTTTGGCTCTGAAATATTCTGGTTCATATGAATTAATGCACATGTGCAAAAACTTCTCTAGAGAAGATAATTAGGATTAGAAATGCACAGAACACGTGCATCTTCAACTTCACCAGCATGGCAGGTTGGATCCAACCAGGAGATGAGATAAAAATCACACAGTAGGGTTTAATATAAAGAATCATTAAACTACGGTAAGAGAAGAATTACAGAATATAAGAAATCTCTATATGGTACCCTAGGACTGAGAGAGTGTTACCCAAGGAAGAAAAAACTTGGAAGAGGTCCTCTCCTCAAAGCTGGGTTTCAGATTTTGTTGGAGATGTACCTGAACCCATTGCATGGCAGAGAAATTTGCTTCTTTGTCAGGCCAGAGCTGGTTTGCAGTCATTGAGCAAATAGGAAGCAGCCCTCTGGAGGGCAGGCTGGGCAGGAGGGTGCAGCTGGTGGTTTGCCCTGGGTGCTGCTGAGACAGGAGAGCTGGAGTGTGTGGCAGGAGGATTGTGGAAACTTGGGGGGGTGAGCAAGCAAGCAGAGGGAACAGGGGCACCAGTGCGGGCAGGAGATCTGGAGAGCAGAATGATCATTTGGAGAGGGCTTGAGAAGGTGCTCACAGACCACACCAGGCTGAGAGGTCACTGAGGAACTGCACATCCAGGGCGCATGACAGGGGGAGATTCCACGTGACAACATCCCACCCACACTGCTGACCACTGAGCCCTTCCTTCTGCAATGTCCCAGAAGCACCCTCTACTAAGAAAGCTCAAAATCATGCTCACATTTAAGGAGAATTGCTCCAAGGAATTCCATTCATTATCTCAAGGTATGTACTGAGATTGTTTTCCAAAGTTGTTTTACCAATTGACGCACACCAGCAATGTCTTTGCGTTCCTCCTGAGCCACATCCTCTTCCAAACTTGTTATTTTAGACTTTATAATTTTAGCCAATCAGATAGGGTTGTAGGGTGTCTCACCAGTGGTTTTAAGATACATTTCTATGAATACAAATGAGGCTAAATGTGTTTGCATTCATATTTTTTGGACATTTAGAATTTATTTTTTGTGAGCTGCCTGTCCAAATACTATGTGCATTTTTCTATTGAATTGTCTTTTTGTCATTGATTAGTAGGCATTTTATATATATATGCTGATTATGAGTCCTCTGTCAGTTATAGTTATTGCAAAAATCTCATCTTAGTCTTGTGCTTTTTGATGACATGGAATGTATCTTTTGATGATAAGTTCTTAATTTTAATAAAGTCTTATTTATTAATGTTTTCCTTTGTGGTTTAATGCTTTTTATATATTATTCAAGAAATCCACCCTTACTCCCATGTCTTGAAGATACATCCTCCTGTATTATCTTCTAAAAGCATCATAGATTTGCTTTTCACATAGAATTCACCTGCAAATGATTTTTTCCCATAAATAATATCTTTAATATTTTATTTTAACAGACTGTAATAAAATGCACCATTATTTAACATAACCCCAATGACAAGAGCCAAAACAATAAAAATGCTTCGATTAAACTATGACAGTGTCTTCTTACCACTTAGAATTGTTTTGTACTTATGGAAAGAATTCTTTTACAATTATTTAAGCAAACTTTTAATCATTATTTTTATGTGTGCATCATAGTGTAAAAAATGCAGTAGTTACAGTATTGCTAAAACTTCATCACATTCAAAGTCTAACTCTTCTCAATCACATTTCCCTCTTGAAAATATCAATGTCTGTGGTCCATTATTTTCCACAGATTTTCATCCAAGATCATTTTGTGAGTTTTGCTTTATTAGCACTTTCGTATCTGACTAAATTCAGTTTTGTCTACTTTTCTGTTGAGTCACAGACCACTGGAAGTGCTGGAACTTTTGTTCAAAGGCAGATGGAAGTTGCATACCAGCTTTCATTTGAAACATCACCAATAGTCCTGCAAATGGTTTTTGCATGTAATGTTAGGTTCAGGACCATTTTCAGGTTTTTGGATTTTTTTCCCCTTATGAAATCCCAATTGTTCCAGCACCGTTAAATGGAAAATTCATTCTTTCATCATTTATCTGCAATGCACCTCTGTCATATATCAAGTGTACATATGTGTATAGGTTTATTACTATGCTATTCTTTCTGTTCCATTGTCTATTTGTCCAGCCCTGAGTGACTACCACAGCTTCTTAATCATAATTATAATAAGTCTTGGCATCTTAGAGGACAAATATTCCCATCTTGTTTTTCTTCTTCAAGAGTGTCTCAGCTTAGCTTTCTTGATCCTTTTCAGTTCCATCCAAACCTCAGAAGTCAGTTGGCCAAGTTCAACAACAATTTGAACTATTTTTTTTATTGTGATCACGTTGAATCAATAGATTAATTTGAGGAAAATTGATATATTTAAAGCATTGAATCTTCCAATCCTTATACTCATTGTATTTCTCCATTTCTATCTTCTTTGATGTCTCTCAATAAAACATTTGAGCATTTTCTCTATGACAGTGTTTATAGGGTCTCTCCCTAGGGACTTCAGATATTTTGATGCTATTGTAAGTGGTATTTTTAAAAGTTTTCTTTCCATTGCCCAATTTTTTCATGCTTGTGTTTAGAAATGCACTTGATTTTTGTATCCAGCAAAATTGTTACTCTCCCTTATTAATTTTAATAATATATCTTTATTTTTATGTCAACTTTTCAATATACATTAGCATCTTATTTGCTAATAATGACCCTTTGTTCCTTCCTCTCTAGTCTATACAGAAGTTCTTCCCTTTTATTGCCTTACTTTACTGTCTAGAACCACCACTACAATTTCATATAGAGGTGATGCAGAATATGACTCCTGGGGATGAATCTGGACCCAGCATCGTGGGACTGAGAACATCTTCTTGACCAAAAGAGGGAGGCAAAATGAAATGAAATAAAGTTTCAGTGGCTTAGAGATTTCAAATGGAGTCGAGAGGTCACTCTGGTGGACATTCTTATGCACTATATAGATAATACTTTTTAGGTTTTAATGTATTGGAATAGCTAGAAGTAAATACTTGAAACTATCAAACTTCAACCCAGTAGCCTTGACTCTTGAAGACGATTGTATAACAATGTAGATTACAAGGGGTGACAATGTGATTGTCAAAACCTTGTGGGTCATACTCCCTTTATCCAGTGTATGGATGGATGAGTAGAAAAATGGGAACAAAAACTAAATGAAAAATAGGGTGGGATGGGGGGATGATTTGATTACTCTTTTTTATTTTTTTTTAATTCTTATTCTGATTCTTTCTGATGTAAGGAAAATGTTCAAACATGGATTGGGGTGATGAATGCATGATACTGTGAACAGATGACTGTACACCATGGATGACTGTATGGTATGTGACTATATCTCAATAAAACTGAATTTAATTTTAAAAAAATAGAGGTGATGATAGTGGGGATCCTTGTGTCCTAATCTCAAAATATCAGCATTAAAAATGAAATTTGCTATATGATTTTTAAAGATAACTTTATTAGGTTAAGGAAGTTCCCTTTTATTCCTACTTTGCTAAGAGTATTTTCTTTTTCATCTGAATGTATGTTGAGTTTTTTCAAATTCTTTCTCTTTATCTATTGAGAAGATGTTATGATTTTCCCTTTTTACTGAAATATCATGGTGGATTACCTTGAATTCCTGGGATATACCCAACCTGGTCATGATATATTATCCTTTTATATACAGCTAGATATGGTTTGCTAATATTTTGATTAGGATTTTTGCATCTGTGTTCAAGAGTGAGATCACAGGTAATTTTCTTTCTATGCACTGTCTTTGCTGATTTTAGCATAAATATTATGTTTGTGTCAAGAGTTGGGAAGTGTTTCCTCTTTTGCTGCTCTCTGGAAGAGTCTGTCTAAGATTAAAATTATTTCTTCAAAATTAATGTTTGCTAGAACGTACTGGTGAATCTGGGCCTAGAATTCCTCAAGGGGGAACATTTTGGATTATAGATACAGTGTTTTGGCTTGCTAAAGCTGACTGTTCCAGTTTGCTAATGCTGCTATTATGCAATATACAAGAAATGGACTGGCTTTTATAAAGGGGATTTATTAAGATATAAATTTACAGTTCTACTGCTATAAAAGTGTCCAAACCAAGGCATAAAACATGAGTATACCTTCACTGAAGAAAGGCTATTAGTGTCTGGAAAACCTCTGTTAGCTGGGAAGGCATGTGGCTGGCATCTTCTTGCTCCCAGGTTGCATTTCAAAATGGCGTTCTCCAAACCGTTAACATCAGCTTTCAATGGCCATCTTCAAAATATCTCTCTAAGCTGCAGCAGCCTTAAGCTCCTTCTGTCTGACCTTTTATAGGGCTCCGGTAAACTAATCAAAATGGGCGGGGCCACATCTCCATGAAAATAATCTAATCAAAGGCATTACCCACAGTTGGGTGGGTCACATCTCCATGGAAACAACCTAATCCAAAGAGTCCAACATAATCAACACTAATACATCTGCCCCCACAAGATTGCATTAAAGAACATGGTGTTTTGGGGTACATAGTACATCCACATCAGCACAATGACAAAATGCAATATACCAGAAATGGGTTGGCTTTTACAATGGGGATTTATTAACTTACACGTTCATAGCTCTTAGGCTGTGAAAAATGTGCAAATCAAGGCAGCAACAGGACAATACCTTCTTCCTGAAGAAAGGCTGCTGGAGATCTGGGACTCTTCTTACATGGGAAGGAACATGGCAGCGTCTCCTGGTCCTTCTCTCCTGGGTTTCATTGCTTTCAGCTTCTAGCTGCCCTGTCTGTGACCTTCTTTCTGAGCCTCTGTGTGAGTCCTTCTCTCTCAGCTTCTCTGGGGCTTTTTTCTGTGAGCTTCTCTGTGTTTCTCCCTCTTCTATAAGACTCCATTAAGAGAATTAGAACCCACCTGGGGCAGGCCTCAACTGAAATAACCTAATCAAAAGATCCCACCCACAATAGGTTCACACCCACAGGAATGGATTAGCTTTAAGAACATGATCTTTTCTGGGGTGCATATAGCTCCAAACATCACATATAGTTTCTCTAATTATTACAAGTAGGAAGGATGAACATAAATATTATCCTCCAAACTGGAACACTTTGAGAATGTAAGGAGTATAAACATAATAATGGACTGAAACCACTATCCTGGATAAAATGGGAAGTATGGGCACTCTATTTACAAGATTTCATATTACAGATTTTCTGTTTCTTTCTGGATAAGTTTGGTAAGTTATAGATTTTTAAGGGAAATTTCCCATTTTGTCTAAATTTTTTCAAGTTTATTGGTATACAGATTTCATGATAATCTTACACTATCTTTTTAATATTTGTAATATCTCTAAGTATGTCTCTTTTTTCATTCTGAATATTGGTTATCTGTGCCTTCTTAGTTTCTTTATCATTCTTGGCAGAGATGTTTTAATTCTGATAAAATCAAAGAAGCAACTTTTGATCTTGTCTAACCTCTCTATCGCGTATTTGTTTTCTATTTCATTAATTTCTCCTATCTTCATTATTTCCTATTTCTAGTATATCTCTAACTTTTTGAAATGAATGTTTAATTGACTTTCAAATTTTCTGAACATACAGATTTTGAGATTATAAATTTCCTTCTCTGTACTACATGTCACAAATTTAGATATGCAATATTTTATTGCTGTTCTGTTCAAACTATTTCTGAACATTCTTATGATTTTGTTTTGATGCAGGGATGATTAGTGTGATTATTTTTTATTCCCTAACATATGGGTTGTTTCTCATTTTAATTTTTGCTGATTTCTAGCTTAATTGCCTTATGAACATGCTGTGTATGATTTCAAACCTTTGAAATATATTGAGACTTGCTTTCTGGCCCATTTACTTTTAGCAAATGTTCTGTATGCTTGAAAAACTATATATTTTGCATAGGTAGAGGCCTCACTAAGTAACCTTTAGGTGAATTTTATTAATGATCTTATTCAAATATTTGATGTATTTACTGATTTTGTTTGATCTTTCTATTAATAACTGAGAGAGATGCAGTAAAAAATGTCCAACTATGTTTGTTGATTTGTCTATTTCTCCTTCAAGTTGCAGTGCACAGATAGTGGCCATTTGCACTAAATATTTAAGTGTGTGTCTGCTAGAAACAAGGATATTCTAATATATACCCACAGTGAGATAGCCAAATTCAGAAAATTTAATATTGATATGATACTATAAATTAGGATACAGTTCCCAATCAAATGTTAACAATAGTGTCTTTTATAGCAAGTTTATTTTTGTCTCTTTTGTCTCCTTTAACCTGGAGCAGTTTCTCTTTCCTTTTATAAAATTGATGGCTTTGAATAGTAAAGGCCCATTGTTTTGTAGAATTTCCTTCATGAATCAATTCAGGTTATGCATTTCTGGCAAGAATACTACACAGACATTATGTCCTTTGCAGCACATCACATCAGGAGGCACAGGATGTCAGTTTGTCTCATCATTGGTGAGGTTAACTTCGATCATTTGGTTAAGGTGATGTTTGGTAAAGGTATAATTCCTCCAGCCAGCAGAGCGCCCTGTACTGATGCAACACCAAACTGTATGCAACCCTGGCTGAGGCAGATGAGTGACCCTAATGCTCCTTAAGACCACTTTGTCCTCTCTTTTTTGACTCAATCTTCTGTGACATGGAGGTTTTATTGTAATACTTATGGACATGATGTTTCAAATTCAAAATTCTGGAGATTGCGGAATTTTAGTTTATGGGACCATAAATTACTCTTTAAATAGATTATCCCAGGAGATAAAAGGGAAATGGTTGTCATAAATACATTCCAGTATTGGAGCAAATACAAAGAGTGAAATAAACTATGGCCCCTATATTAGTTAGGGTTCTCTAGGGAAACAGAATCAACAAGAGATATCTATAAATATAAGATTTTATAAAAGTGTCTCACACAAATGTGGGGATGCACGAGTCCAAATTCTGTAGGATCGGGAGCGAACTGGCAACCCCGATGAAGGTGTTCGATGAACTCCCCAGGAAAGGCTTCACTGGCTAGCTGAAGAAGTGAAGGTCCTCTCACTCTCTTCCTTAAAAGTCTTCAACTGATTGGATTAAATCCAGCTGATTGAATTCTCTCGTTTGCAGAAGTCACACCCGTCTATCAGTCACAGGTGCAGTCCATTGACTGATGAATTAATAAACCAGCCTTCTGGTTTATTAACCAGGCATAAATGTCCTTGCAGTAATGGTTAGACTAGTGCTTGCTTGACCAGACACCTGGACACCATCACTTGGCCAAGTTGACACATAAACATAACCATCACAGCCCCTGACCTGTAGCTTTCTCAACCTACCTCCACCCAACTACACCTCAAATAAAGCTAATGAGTAAATATCTGATACCTGATATCTTTAAAAGCTAATTCCTTCCGGGACCAGGGCTTTCACTTTGGGTAGACAGAGGGGCCTTCCATGGCCTGGTAACCTACAAATGGCATCTTGTGTGGGCCTGAGGAGATGGTCGATGAGTTACCGCCCTAACACCACAGCCAGCCTTATCTATCTGCTCCCCGATCATGCAGAGATGCAGCTTTTTAGAGCAAACTATCTTTTGTATACATTATCAAAACTCCTTCCTACAAAAATCTATGGTGCGTTTTCAGATGATCCAGATTTATCTATCTATCCATCATTTATTGTCTCTATATTTATTTATGTTTATAACATATTTATTGAGATATAATCCACATATGTAAAGGAGAGGCTAGGCCTCCCTATATTTGTGCCTAAGAGCCTCCTCCCGAATGCCTCTTTGTTGCTCAGATGTGGCCCTCTCTCTCTAGCTAAGCCAACTTGAAAGGTGAAATCACTGCCCTCCTCCCTACGTGGGATCAGACACCCAGGGGAGTGAATCTCCCTGGCAACGTGGAATATGATTCCGGGGGAGGAATGTAGACCTGGCATCGTGGGACGGAGAACATCTTCTTGACCAAAAGGGGGATGTGAAAGGAAATGAAATAAGCTTCAGTGGCAGGGAGATTCCAAAAGGAGCCGAGAGGTCACTCTGGTGGGCACTCTTACGCACAATTTAGACAACCCTTTTTAAGTTCTAAAGAATTGGGGTAGCTGGTGGTGGATACCTGAAACTATCAAGCTACAACCCAGAACCCATGAATCTCAAAGACAATTGTATAAAAATGTAGCTTATGAGGGGTGACAATGGGATTGGGAAAGCCATAAGGACCACACTCCACTTTGTCTAGTTTATGGATGGATGAGTAGAAAAATAGGGGAAGGAAACAAACAAACAGACAAAGGTACCCAGTGTTCTTTTTTACTTTAATTGCTCTTTTTCACTTTAATTATTATTCTTGTTATTTTTGTGTGTGTGCTAATGAAGGTGTCAGGGATTGATTTAGGTGATGAATGTACAACTATGTAATGGTACTTTGAACAATTGAATGTACGATTTGTTTTGTATGGCTGCGTGGTATGTGAATATATCTCAATAAAATGAAGATTTAAAAAAAAACATTAGACAAAATAAGTTTTAAGGAAAAAAGGCATTATTAGGGATTAGGAGTGTCATATAATGAAAAAGGAATGATTTACAGAGACAGCATTAGATTTGTCATACACTTTACAGAACAGCCTCAATCTAATAAAACAAAAATATATAGAATTACAAAGGGGAATTGATAAATCCACTATCAAAATGGAAGATCAGGCCACATACAAACGATACTGTTTAGAACTGCCTCCTTGAGATTCCTTTTAAATACAATTGTAGTCATTCAACATCTGACACAGACGTCAAATGGCTAACATAATAGTTCCAGATTTTGCAAAATAAAATTTTTAATTTTTTAGATAATCAGTTGCTCTCAATCAGGTAGTTAACTTTTTTTTCTGATTTGACATTATAAATACTGCTATTAAGATTAATGTATACAGAGAGTTTCATTAACTTGGAGTTCAATAATATAAATTTTTATTAAGACTTGCAACTGAAGTTTACTTTAGACTATAAAGAACTTATTTACTATGAAAATTAATAATGTATGCAAGATTATAGACTGAATTACATTTATGTTTACATCTTTCAAAAATTGTGATAGTACCTGTGTATATACAAATATATATCTTGCCAGTTATTTTTTTTTAATTCTATTTCTTAACTTAAAGTGTTAATACTAGGATGCTAGGATTTTAGTTATTCTAAATCCCTGAGAGTAATAAACTCACATTTATTTTGAAAAAATTAAAAATTAAAAAATTAAAATTCGCCCTATACAATTCAGTGGTTTTTAGTGTATTTAGAGTTGTGCAACCACTATCTAAATTTAGAACATTTCCGTCACTCCCAAAAGAAACCTCATATCCATTATTGGTTGCTCGGAATTCTGCTCTCCTCCTAGCCCCTGACAACCACTAATCTAACCACTAATCCGTCTCTATGGATTTGCTTCCTTTGGACATTTCATATACATGGAATCATATTATATGTGGCCTTTTGTGTTTGACTTCTTTCATGTAGCATAATGTTTTCGAGGTTCATCCAGGTTGTCACGTTATCAGTACTTCCTTTTTCTCACCAAATAATATTCCAGTATACAGATATACAACATTTTAGCTATCTATTCTTAAGTTGATGGACAATGGGGTATTTCTACTTTTGGGCTACTATGAATACTGCTGCTAAGAACATTTGAGTACATGTTTTTGGGTAAATGTATGTTTTCAATTCTCTTGGGTATACATACCTAGAAGTGGAATTGTCGGTCATATGGTAACTCTATGTTTAACATTTTGAGGAACCGCCAAATAATTTCCCAAAGTGACTGCACCATTTTACATCCTCACTAGCAATGTATGAGAGCTCCAATTTCTCTGCATCCTCACTAATGCTTGTTATTGTACATCTTTTTTATTATATCCAACCCAGTGGGTGTGAAATGGTATCTCATTGTGATTTTGACTTGTATTTGCATAATGACTAATGACTGAGCATCTTTTCACAGCCTATTGGCCATTTGTATATTTTCTTTAAAGACATATCTGTTTAGGTCCTTTGCCCATTTTTGAATTGTGTTATCTTTTATTATTGGTATCTTTTATCATTGATTGTTGATTGAGTTTGTGTTCATATTTTCTGGATACAAGTCCCTTATCAGATATATGATATGCAAAATATATTACCTCGTTCCATGCGTTGTCTTTTCACTTTTTTTGATGGTATCATTTGCAGCCCAAAGTTTTAAATTTTAATGAAGTCCAACTTATGTTTTTTTTTCGGTAACATGTGTTTTTGGTGTCGTATCTAAGAAACCATTGTCTGATTCAAGGTCACAAAGTTTTACTCCTGTGTTTCTTTCTGGGAGTTTTACAGTTTTGCCTCTTACATTTAGGTCTATGATCCATTTTGAGTTAATTTTGTATATGGTATGAGGTTTGGATCCAACTTCATTCTTTCGCATGTGGATATCTTTTCCCAGCACCATTTGTTAAAAAGACTATTTTCTCCCATTGAATTGTCTTGCCACCCTTGTCAGAAATCAATTGACCATAAACATATGTCCAGTCTATTTCTGGACTCTTAATTCTATTCCGATGATCTGTAGGTCTCTCTTTATGCCAATACCACACAATCTTGATTACTACAGCTTTGTAGTTTTGAAATCAGGAGGTATCAGTCTTCCAAATTTGTTTTTCTTTTTCAGTATTGTTTTGGCTATCTTGGGCCTATGCAATTGCATATGAATTTTATGATCAGCTCATCAATCTCTGCAAGAAAAGCAGCTGCGACCTTGTTAAGGTACTGCATTGAGTCAGTAGATAAAATTGGGGAGTATTGCCATCTTAACAATATTAAAGCCTTCCAAATCATAAACACAGGATGCTTTTTCATTTATTTAGGTCTTCTTTAATTTGTTTCAGTGACGTTTGGTGGATTTCAGTTTATGAGTCCTGCATATCTTTGGTTAAATTTATTCCTAAATTGTATTAGTTTTCTATGGCTGCTGTAACAAAATGCCACAAACCTAGCGGCTAAAGCAATGCAAATTTATTATCTTATGGTCATTTGGTTAGAAGTCAATCACAGGTGTCACTGGGCTAAAATCAAGGTGCAACAGGGCTGCATTTCTTTCTGGAGGCTTGAGGAAAGAATCCGTTTCCTTGCCTTTTTCAGCATATAGAGACCATGTACATTCCTTCCTCCATCTTCAAAAAAAGCAGTGTTGCATCTCTCTGTGCCTTTAATCTATAGGCAAATTTTCCTCTTACTCTTCTCCTCTGCCTCCTTCCACTTTTAAGTCTCCTTGTGATTACATTAGATCCATCCAGATAATCTAGGATTAGTCTCCACTTCAAGGTCCTTAACTTAATCTCTTTGGCCATGTAAGGTAACATATTCACAAGTTCTGGAAACTAGTACTTGGACATATTAGGGGGACATTATCCTGCCTACCATGTAAGTATTTCATTCTTTTTGATAGTATCATAAATTGAATTGTTTTCTTAATTTCATGTTCAGATTGTTCATTGTGAAGGTATAGAAATAGAATTGGATTGGGGCAAGATAGCGGACTGGTGAGCTGTATGTTTTAGTTACTCCTCCAGGAAAGTAGGTAGAAAGCCAGGAACTGCGTGGACTGGACACCACAGAGCAATCTGACTTTGGGCATACTTCATACAACACTCATGAACACGTCGAACTGCTGAGATCAGCGGAATCTGTAAGTTTTTGTGGCCAGGGGACCTGCACCCCTCCCTGCCAGGCTCAGTCCCGTGGGAGGAGGGGCTGTCAGCTCCGGGAAGGAGAAGGGAGAACTGCAGTGGCAGCCCTTATTGGAAACTCATTCTATTGATCCAAACTCCAACCATAGACAGACTGAGACTAGACACCGGAGAAGCTGAGAGCAGCCACCCCAGCAGAGAGGAGAGAGGCATAGAAAAAAACAACACGAAAAACTCGAAAATAAAAGCGGAGGATTTTTGGAGTTCTGGTGAACATAGAAAGGGGAAGGGCAGAGCTCAGGCCCTGAGGCTCATATGCAAATCCTGAAGAAAAGCTGATCTCTCTGCCCTGTGGACCTTTCCTTAATGGCCCTAATTCCTTTGTCTCTTAGCATTTCAATAACCCATTAGATCTCTGAGGAGGGCCTTTTTTTTTTTTTTTTTTTTAATCCTTTTTTCTTTTTCTAAAACAATTACTCTAAGAAGCCCAATACAGAAAGCTTCAAAGACTTACAATTTGGGCAGGTCAAGACAAGAGCAGAACTAAGAGAGCTCTGAGACAAAAGGCAATAATCCAGTGGCTGAGAAAATTCACTAAACACTACAACTTCCCAAGAAAAGGGGGGTGTCCGCTCACAGCCATCATCCTGGTGGACAGGAAACACTCCTGCCCATCGCCAGCCCCATAGCCCAGAGCTGCCCCAGACAACCCAGTGTGACGGAAGTGCTTCAAATAACAGGCACACACCACAAAACTGGGCGTGGACATTAGCCTTCCCTGCAACCTCAGCTGATTGTCCCAGAGTTGGGAAGGTGGAGCAGTGTGAATTAACAAAGCCCCATTCAGCCATCATTTCAGCAGACTGGGAGCCTCCCTACACAGCCCAGCAGCCCAGAACCGCCCTGGGGGGACGGCACTCTCCTGTGACATAGCATAGTCATCCCTCAACAGAGGACCGGGGGTGCACAGCCTGGAAGAGGGGCCCACTTGCAAGTCTCAGGAGCCATATGCCAATACCAAGGACTTGTGGGTCAGTGGCAGAGACAAACTGTGGCAGGACTGAACTGAAGGATTAGACTATTGCAGCAGCTTTAAAACTCTAGGATCACCAGGGAGATTTGATTGTTAGAGCCACCCCCCCTCCCTGACTGCCCAGAAACACGCCTCATATACAGAGCGGGCAACACCAACTACACACGCAAGCTTGGTACACCAATTGGACCCCACAAGGCTCACTCCCCCACTCACCACAAAGGCTAAGCAGGGGAGAACTGGCTTGTGGAGAACAGGTGGCTCGTGGACGCCACCTGCTGGTTAGTTAGAGGAAGTGTACTCCACGAAGCTGTAGATCTGATAAATTAGAGATAAGGACTTCAATTGGTCTACACATCCTAAAAGAACCGTATCAAGTTCAGCAAATGCCAAGAGGCCAAAAACAACAGAAAATTATAAAGCATATGAAAAAACCAGACAATATGGATAACCCAAGCCCAAGGACCCAAATCAAAAGATCAGAAGAGACACAGCACCTAAAGCAGCTACTCAAAGAACTAAAGATGAACAATGAGACCATAGTACGAGATACAAAGGATATCAAGAAGACCCTAGAAGAGCATAAAGAAGACATCGCAAGACTAAATAAAAAAATGGATGATCTTATGGAAATTAAAGAAACTGTTAACCAAATTAAAAAGATTCTGGACACTCATAGTACAAGACTAGAGGAAGTTGAACAACGAATCAGTGACCTGGAAGATGACAGAATGGAAAATGAAAGCATAAAAGAAAGAATGGGGAAAAAATTGAAAAAATCAAAACGGACCTCAGGGATATGATAGATAATATAAAACGTCCGAATATAAGACTCATTGGTGTTCCAGAAGGGGAAGAAAAGGGTAAAGGTCTAGGAAGAGTATTCAAAGAAATTGTTGGGGAAAACTTCCCAAATCTTCTAAACAACATAAATACACAAATCATAAATGCTCAGTGAACTCCAAATAGAATAAATCCAAATAAACCCACTCCGAGACATATACTGATCACACTGTCAAACACGGAAGAGAAGGAGCAAGTTCTGAAAGCAGCAAGAGAAAAGCAATTCATCACATACAAAGGAAACAGCGTAAGACTAAGCAGTGACTACTCAGTAGCCACCCTGGAGGAGAGAAGGCAGTGGCACGATATATTTAAAATTCTGAGTGAGAAAAATTTCCAACCAAGAATACTTTATCCAGCAAAGCTCTCCTTCAAATTTGAGGGAGAGCTTAAATTTTTCACAGACAAACAAATGCTGAGAGAATTTCCTAACAAGAGACCTGCCCTACTGGAGATACTAAAGGGAGCCCTACAGACAGAGAAACAAAGAAAGGACAGAGAGACCTGGAGAAAGGTTCAGTACTAAAAAGATTCGGTATGGGTACAATAAAGGATATTAATACAGAGAGGGGAAAAATATATATGACAAACATAAACCAAAGGATAAGATGGCTGATTCAAGAAATGCCTTCACGGTTATAACATTGAATGTAAATGGATTAAACTCCCCAATTAAAACATATAGATTCACAGAATGGATCAAAAAAAATGAACCATCAATATGCTGCATACAAGAGACTCATCTTAGACACAGGGACACAAAGAAGTTGAAAGTGAAAGGATGGAAAAAAATATTTCATGCAAGCTACAGCCAAAAGAAAGCAGGTGTAGCAATATTAATCTCAGATAAAATAGACTTCAAATGCAGGGATGTTTTGAGAGACAAAGAAGGCCACTACATACTAATAAAAGGGACAATTCAACAAGAAGAAATAACAATCATAAATGTCTATGCACCCAATCAAGGTGCCACAAAATACATGAGAGAAACACTGGCAAAACTAAAGGAAGCAACTGATGTTTCCACAATAATTGTGGAAGACTTCAACACATCACTCTCTCCTATAGATAGATCAACCAGACAGAAGACCAATAAGGAAATTGAAAACCTAAACAATCTGATAAATGAATTAGATTTAACAGACATATACATGACATTACATCCCAAATCACCAGGATACACATACTTTTCTACTGCTCACGGAACTTTCTCCAGAATAGATCATATGCTGGGACATAAAACAAGCCTCAATAAATTTAAAAAGATTGAAATTATTCAAAGCACATTCTCTGACCACAATGGAATACAATTAGAAGTCAATAACCATCAGAGACTTAGAAAATTCACAAATACCTGGCGGTTAAACAACACACTCCTAAACAATCAGTGGGTTAAAGAAGAAATAGCAAGAGAAATTGCTAAATATATAGAGACGAATGAAAATGAGAACACAACATACCAAAACCTATGGGATGCAGCAAAAGCAGTGCTGAGGGGGAAATTTATGGCACTAAACGCATATATTAAAAAGGAAGAAAGAGCCAAAATCAAAGAACTAATAGATCAACTGAAGAAGCTAGAAAATGAACAGCAAACCAATCCTAAACCAAGTAGAAGAAAAGAAATAACAAGGATTAAAGCAGAAATAAATGACATAGAGAACAAAAAAACAATAGAGAGGATAAATATCACCAAAAGTTGGTTCTTTGAGAAGATCAACAAGATTGACAAGCCCCTAGCTAGACTGACAAAATCAAAAAGAGAGAAGACCCATATAAACAAAATAATGAATGAAAAAGGTGACATAACTGCAGATCCTGAAGAAATTAAAAAAATTATAAGAGGTTACTATGAACAAGTGTATGGCAACAAACTGGATAATGTAGAGGAAATGGACAATTTCCTGGAAACATATGAACACCCTAGACTGACCAGAGAAGAAATAGAAGACCTCAACCAACCCATCACAAGCAAAGAGATCCAATCAGTCATCAAAAATCTTCCCACAAATAAATGCCCAGGGCCAGATGGCTTCACAGGGGAATTCTACCAAACTTTCCAGAAAGAACTGACACCAATCGTACTCAAACTCTTTGAAAACATTGAAGAAAATGGAACACTACCTAACTCATTTTATGAAGCTAACATCAATCTAACACCAAAACCAGGCAAAGATGCTACAAAAAAGGAAAACTACCGGCCAATCTCCCTAATGAATATAGATGCAAAAATCCTCAACAAAATACTTGCAAATCGAATCCAAAGACACATTAAAAAAATCATACACCATGACCAAGTGGGGTTCATTCCAGGCATGCAAGGATGGTTCAACATAAGAAAATCAATCAATGTATTACAACACATTAAAAATTCAAAAGGGAAAAATCAAATGATCATCTCAATAGATGCTGAAAAAGCATTTGACAAAATCCAACATCTCTTTTTGATAAAAACACTTCAAAAGGTAGGAATTGAAGGAAACTTCCTCAACATGATAAAGAGCATATATGAAAAACCCACAGCCAGCATAGTACTCAATGGTGAGAGACTGAAAGCCTTCCCTCTAAGATCAGGAACAAGACAAGGATGCCCGCTGTCACCACTGTTATTCAACATTGTGCTGGAAGTGCTAGCCAGGGCAATCCGGCAAGACAAAGAAATAAAAGGCATCCAAATTGGAAAAGAAGAAGTAAACTGTCATTGTTTGCAGATGATATGATCTTATATCTAGAAAACCCTGATAAATCGACGATACAGCTACTAGAGCTAATAAACAAATTTAGCAAAGTAGCGGGATACAAGATTAATGCACAGAAGTCAGTAATGTTTCTATATGCTAGAAATGAACAAACTGAAGAGACACTCAAGAAAAAGATACCATTTTCAATAGCAACTAAAAAAATCAAGTACCTAGGAATAAACTTAACCAAAGATGGAAAAGACCTATACAAAGAAAACTACATAACTCTACTAAAAGAAATAGAAGGGGACCTTAAAAGATGGAAAAATATTCCATGTTCATGGATAGGAAGACTAAATATCACTAAGATGTCAATTCTACCCAAACTCATCTACAGATTCAATGCAATCCCAATCAAAATTCCAACAACCTACTTTGCAGACTTGGAAAAGCTAGTTATCAAATTTATTTGGAAAGGGAAGATGCCTCGAATTGCTAAAGACATTCTAAAAAAGAAAAACGAAGTGGGAGGACTTAGACTCCGTGACTTTGAAGCTTATTATAAAGCCACAGTTGCCAAAAGAGCATGGTACTGGCACAAAGATAGACATATAGATCAATGGAATTGAATTGAGAATTCGGAGATAGACCCTCAGATCTATGGCCGACTGATCTTTGATAAGGCCCCCAAAGTCACTGAACTGAGTCATAATGGTCTTTTCAACAAATGGGGTTGGGAGAGTTGGATATCCATATCCAAAAGAATGAAAGAGGACCCCTACCTCACCCCCTACACAAAAATTAACTCAAAATGGACCAAAGATCTCAATATAAAAGAAAGTACCATAAAACTCCTAGAAGATAATGTAGGAAAACATCTTCAAGACCGTGTATTAGGCGGCCACTTCCTAGACTTTACACCCAAAGCACAAGCAACAAAAGAGAAAATAGATAAATGGGAACTCCTCAAGCTTAGAAGTTTCTGCACCTCAAAGGAATTTCTCAAAAAGGTAAAGAGGCAGCCAACTCAATGGGAAAAAATTTTTGGAAACCATGTATCTGACAAAAGACTGATATCTTGCATATACAAAAAATCCTACAACTCAATGACAATAGTACAGACAGCCCAATTATAAAATGGGCAAAAGATATGAAAAGACAGTTCTCTGAAGAGGAAATACAAATGGCCAAGAAACACATGAAAAAATGTTCAGCTTCACTAGCTATTAGAGAGATGCAAATTAAGACCACAATGAGATACCATCTCACACAGATTAGAATGGCTGCCATTAAACAAACAGGAAACTACAAATGCTGGAGGGGATGTGGAGAAATTGGAACTCTTATTCACTGTTGGTGGGACTGTATAATGGTTCAGCCACTCTGGAAGTCAGTCTGGCAGTTCCTTAGAAAACTAGATATAGAGTTACCATTCGATCCAGCGATTGCACTTCTCGGTATATACCCGGAAGATCGGAAAACAGTGACACGAACAGATATCTGCACGCAATGTTCATAGCAGCATTATTCACAATTGCCAAGAGATGGAAACAACCCAAATGTCCTTCAACAGATGAGTGGATAAATAAAATGTGGTGTATACACACGATGGAATACTACGCGGCAGTAAGAAGGAACGATCTCGTGAAACATATGACAACATGGATGAACCTTGAAGACATAATGCTGAGCGAAATAAGCCAGGCACAAAAAGAGAAATATTATATGCTACCACTAATGTAAACTTTGAAAAATGAAAAACAAATGGTTTATAATGTAGAATGTAGGGGAACTAGCAATAGAGAGCAATTAAGGAAGGGGGAACAATAATCCAAGAAGAACAGATAAGCTATTTAATGTTCTGGGGATGCCCAGGAATGACTATGGTCTGTTAATTTCTGATGGATATAGTAGGAACAAGTTCACAGAAATGTTGGTATATTAGGTAACTTTCTTGGGGTAAAGTAGGAACATGTTGGAAGTTAAGCAGTTATCTTAGGTTAGTTGTCTTCTTCTTACTCCCTTGTTATGGTCTCTTTGAAATGTTCTTTTATTGTATTTTTTTTTTTAATTTATTTTTTCATACAGTTGATTTAAAAAAGAAAAACAAGGAAAAAAATATGTAGTGCCCCCTTGAGGAGCCTCTGGAGAATGCAGGGGTATTGGCCTACCCCACCTCGATGGTTGCTAACAGGACCACAGACATAGGGGACTGGTGGTTTGACGGGTTGAGCCCTCTACCATAGGTTTTACCCTTGGGAAGACGGTTGCTGCAAATGAGACGCTAGGCCTCCCTATAATTGTGCCTAAGAGCCTCCTCCCGAATGCCTCTTTGTTGCTCAGATGTGGCGCTCTCTCTCTAGCTAAGCCAACTTGAAAGGTGAAATCACTGCCCTCCCCCCTACGTGGATCAGACACCGAGGGGAATGAATCTCCCCAGGAATGTGGAATATGACTCCCGGAGAGGAATGTAGACCTGGCATCGTGGGACGGAGAACATCTTCTTAACCAAAAGGGGGATGGGAAAGGAAATGAAATAAGCTTCAGTGGCAGAGAGATTCCAAAAGGAGCCGAGAGGTCACTCTGGTGGGTACTCTTATGCACACTTTAGACAACCCTTTTTAGGTTCTAAAGAATTGGGGTAGCTGGTGGTGGATACCTGAAACTAACAAACTACAACCCAGAACCCATGAATCTCGAAGACAATTGTATAAAAATGTAGCTTATGAGGGGTGACAATGGCATTGGGAAAGCCATAAGGACCACACTCCATTTTGTGTAGTTTATGGATGGATGAGTAGAAAAATAGGAGAAGGAAACAAACAGACAAAGGTACCCAGTGTTCTTTTTTTCTTCAATTGCTCTTTTTCACTTTAATTATTATTCTTGTTATTTTTGTGTGTGTGCTAATGAAGGTGTCAGGGATTGATTTAGGTGATGAATGTACAACTATGTAATGGTACTGTAAACAATCGAATGTACGATTTGTTTTGTATGACTGCGTGGTATGTGAATATATCTCAATAAAATGAAGATTAAAAAAAAGAATTAAAAAAAAAAAGAAATAGAATTGATTTTTCTATATTGACCTTGTATTGTACAACCTTCCTGAACTTACTAATTGTGCTCATTTTTGTGAGTTCCTTAGGTTTTTGTATATACAAGATCATGTCATCTGCAGAAAGAGATAGCTTTACTTCTTCCTTTCCAATCTGAATGTGCTTTCTTTCTTTTTCTTGCCAATTGTCCTGGCTAGAACACCTAGTATGATGTTGAATAGAAGTGGTGAGAATGGTTATTATCTTGTTCCTGATTTTAGGGGGAAGGCATTCAGTTTTTCACCATGAAGTGTGATGTTAGCTCTGGGGTTATTTGTAGATACTAAAAAAGATACTCTCTTTTTTAGGTTGAGCAAGTTCTTGTCTGTTCCCAGTTTGGTGAGCATTTTTATTATAAAATGTTGTTGGACATTGTTAAAATGCTTTTTCTGTGACTACTGAGATGTTCTTGTGTTTTTTCCATCTTATTCTATTAATTTGGCAATTTATTATTGATTTTTGTATGTTAATCGTGCATTGTCATTTTTTCAGTTCACGTATTTTGAGCCTCAGTTATTAGGTACATATGTGATTATAAATGTTTTGTTTTCATTATTGATTCTTATCATTATGAAATGTCTTTACCTCTAGTAACAGATTTTGTCTATTAGTATAGTCACACCAGATCTCTTTTACTTACTTTTTCATGGTATATCTTTTTCTATCCTTTTAATTTTAATCCATGTGTGTCTTTGAAGCTAAAATATGTCTCTTGTAGACAGCATGTGATGGTTTATGTGTCAACTTGGCCAGGTTACAGTGTCCAGTTGTTTGGTCAGGGAAGCACTGGGCCGACTGTTACTGTGAAGGTATCTCCTGGATTTAAATCATTAGTCAACTGACTGCCTCTGGCTGATTACATCTATAATCAACAAAGGAGACTGCTTTCAGCAATGACAGGGGTCTCCTGATTGGAAGCCTTAAATCCAAAACTGAGGATTTCAACAGTCAGAATGAAGAATTCCTGTCTCAGCCAGCCAGCCTCTCCTGGGGAATTCACTGAAACCTTTATTGGAGTTCCCAACTTGCATGGTTGCATGGGCCAATTCCTATAATAAACCTCTCTCTCCCTCTCTGATAAACAGCATATAACTAGATCATGTTTTTATATCTATTCTGCCAATATCTGCCTTTGATTGGAATGCTTAGTGCATTTACAGTTAATGTAATTACTAAAAGACAGGATTTACATCTGCTATTTTACTATTTGTTTTCTGTATTTCTTTTTTTAATTCATTTTTATTGAGATATATTCAAATACCATGCAGTCATACAAAGCATACATTCAGTTGTTCACAGTACCATTATATAGTTGTGCATTCATCACCAAAATTAATTTTTGAACATTTTCATTACCACACACACAAAAATAATAAGAATAAAAATTAAAGTGAAAAAGAACAATTAAAGGGAAAAAGAACACTAGGTGCCTTTTCTTCTTCACCCCCATATTTCTACTCATCCATCCATACACTGGACAAAGGGGAGTGTGATCCCCATGGCCCCCCCAATCCCACTGTCCCCCCTCATAAGCCAGATTTTTATACAATTGTCTTCAAGATTCATGGGTTCTGGGTTGTAGTTTGATAGTTTCAGGTATCCACCACCAGCTACCCCAATTCTTTAGAACCTAAAAAGGGTTGTCTAAAGTGTGCGTAAGAGTGCCCACCAGAGTGACCTCTCTTCTCCTTTTGGAATCTCTCTGCCACAGAAGCTTATTTCATTTCCTTTCACATCCCCGTTTTGGTCAAGAAGATGTTCTCCATTCCATGATGCCAGGTCTAGATTCCTCCCCAGGAGTCATATTCCACGTTGCCAGGGAGATTCACTCCCCTGGGTATCAGATTCCTTGTAGTGGGGAGGCAGTGATTTCACCTGCCAAGTTGGCTTAGCTAGAGAGAGAGGGCCACATCTGAGCAACAAAGAGGCATTCGGGAGGAGGCTCTTAGGCTCAATTACAGGCAGGCCTAGCCTCTTCTTTGCAGCAACAGTCTTGCCAAGGGCAAGTCCTGTGGTAGAGGGCTCAGCCAATCAAACCACCAGTCCCTGTTTTCTATATGTCTTATGTCCTTTTTTCTTCTGCTACTTTTGTGTTAACTATACATTTTTTAGTATATCATTTTAATTCACTTGTTGTTTCTCATACTATATTTTTGTGTTCTTTTCTTAATGATTGGCTTGCAAATTATAATGGACATCTTAATTTAAAACAATGTAGCTCAGATTAATTTCAATAGTATACAAAAGCTTTGCGCCATTAAAGCTCTACTTCCTCCTTTGCATTATTTTTGTCACACAAATTACCTCTTTATATATTATAAGCCCATTAAGACAGTTTATATTTATTGCCTATTGTCTTCTAAATCAGCTAGAAGAAAAGAGTTATGAACAAAATACTTTATACTGTCTTTTATATTCAACTATTGTTACCTTTACCAGTGCTCTTTATTTCTTTGTGTGGAATCAAGATTCTGTCTAGCAGCCTTCCATCTCAGTCGGAGGGATTCCCTTTAGTATTTCTTATAGGGCAGGGCTACTAGTGATTTCTCTCAGTTTATGTGGGACGATCTTTGTTTTCCCTTCATGGTTTTGAAGGAAGTTTTGCTGGATATAAAGTTCTTGGTTGACTGACTGGTCTCTGGAACATTGGGTATCTCTGTGACACCTGAAACTCAGAGCTAGAGCTCAGCAGATATGAATGTCAGTATTAGCACATACAGCAGCTGTTAAAAAAATAATAATAAAAAAACCAAAAAGCTGAAAAAGAGCCCAGACTTCAATTAGTGATATGAATGAAGCAGATCTGGGCGAACCAGGCCAAAGGGTAAAGGTTGAAACTGACTTTGTTCTAAAACTTCAACTTCCATGTGAGACCAAGGGAAGAGATGTCTATTTGGTGCAGGATCTATATTTTCTTAACAGTATAACTCTACAGTCAGTTTGTTCAAACACCACTATTACATGGAACTTTGAATAGGATATGAGATATGGTAGGTCAGTATAGGTTATGACACATCCCATAGTAATTCGGGCAGAGAACAAAAATATATTTGCCAGGCCCCCTGAGGAACTGGGGGAAAATGAGGAAGAGTTGGACTTCCTCACCTGGACTGATGCTGATGTTGTAACAGACACTGAGGACTGGCGGTTTGATGTGCTGAGCCCCCTACCATGGGACTTGCCCTTATGAAGCTTGTTACTGCAAGGGAGAGGCTAGACTTGCATATAATTGCGCCTAAGAGTCTCCCCCTGAGTACCTCTTTGTTGCTCTGATGTGGCCCTCTTTCTCTCTCTAACTAAGCCACCTCGGCAGGTGAACTCACTGCCCTCCCTCCTACATGGGCGCTGACTCCCAGGGTGTAAATCTTCCTGGCAACCCAGGATATGGCTCTCAGGGATGAATCTGGACCCAGCATTGTTGGATTGAGAACATCTTCTTGACCAAAAGGGGGATGCAAAATGAAATGAAATAAATCTTCACTGGCTGAGAGATTTCAAATGGAGTCAAGAAGTCACTCTATTGGACATTCTTATGCACTATATAGATAACACTTTTTAGGTTTTAGTGTATTGGAATAGCTAGAAGTAAATACCTGAAACGATCAAACTCCAACCCAGTAGTCTGGACTCTTGAAGATGATTGTATAATAATGTAGCTTACAAGTGGTGACAGTGTGACTGTGAAAACCTTGTGGATCGCACTCCCTTTATCTAGTGTATGGATGGATGAGTAGAAAAATGGGGACAAAAACTGAATGAAAAGTAGGGTGGGGGGGGGATGATTTGGGTGTTCTTTTTTAATTTTATTTTTTATTCTTATTCTGATTCTTTCTGGTGTAAGGAAAATGTTCAAAAATAGATTGGGGTGATGAATGCACAACTATATGATGGTACTATGAACAGTTGATTGTACACCATGGATGATTGTTTGGTATGTGAATATATCCCAATAAAACTGAATTTAATTAAAAAAAGAAGTTCTTGGTTGACAGTTTTTTCTTTCAGACCTTTGAATGTCTTCCCAGTGACTTATAGCCTTCATGATTCCTGATGAGAAATCAGATGTTAACAATACTGAGGCTCCCTTATACATGATGTGCCGGTTTGAGTGTATTGTGTCCCCCAAATGCCATTGTTTTTGTAGTTTTGTGGGGCAGACGTTTTGGTGATGGTTGGATTTGCTTGGAATGTGCCCTACCCAGCTGTGGCTAATGATTCTGATGAGATGTTCCCATGGAGGCATGGCCCCACCCATTCAGGGTGGGCTTTGATTGGTGGAGCTATATAAATGAGCTGACTCAAGGCGAGGGAACTGAGTGCAGCTGGGAGTGATGTTTTGAAGAGAAGCAAGCTTGCTAGATAGGAACGTCCTGGGAGAAAGCCGTTTTAGGGCTGGAGCTTTGGAGCAGATGCCAGCTGCCTTCCCAGCTAACAGAGGTTTTCCGGATGTCATTGGCCATCCTCCGGTGAAGGTACCTGATTGCTGAGGTGTTACCTTGGACGCTTTGTGGCCTTAAGACTGTAACTGTGTAGTGAAATAAACCCCCGTTTTATAAAAGCCTATCCATCTCTGGCGTTTTGCATTCTGCAGCATTAGCAAACTAGAACACACGATGACTCACATTTCTTTTCCTGCTTTCAAGATTCTTTGTCTTTGTCTTTCAACTGTTTGACTATTTTGCGTCTCTTAATTTGCCAGGGCTGCTATGACAAATACTGCAAAATGGTTGGCTACAACAACAGGAACTTAATGTCTCACAGTTTTGGAGGCTAGAAATCCAATATCAAGGTATCTGCAGGCCACGGTTTCTCTACATCTGCAACATTCTGGTGCTGGCTTGCCAGCAGTCCTTGGAGTTCCTTGGCTTGTAAGCACATGCATGCCTCTAACACGTGGTGATCTCTCTCTCCTTCTCTGGCTTCTTCCTCTCCTGCGCAGTCATCTGTGCCTCTGTCTAGATTTCCTTTCCTTGTAAGGACTCTGGTCATATAGATTAAAGCCCAGCCTGATTCAATTTGGCCTCGTCTAAATCGGATCTTAGAAGATCCTAGTCACAAATGAGTCCACACCCACTAAACAACACAGTGCAAATTTCAGTTACTTCAGTATATTAACCCAGCATAATTGCCTAAAGTACAAACTTCACTGCTAGCTCAAGTCCACAAATTACTGCATAAAAACAAATGAGCCTCATGACCAGTGATCAGTCATGGAAGTACTTTCGAAGTCTGTCGGTGATTGGTCACAGACTGCAAGTCTAACACAAACTGCAATGTGTGCGGTTGTGTTGCCTTCTTGTCTCCCAGTGATAAATCCACATGGAATGTAGAAAAATGGATAACTGAAAGAGGGAATTGGCCAACAAAGGTAAGAGCATAGCAAGGGAAAAGTGGTAACATTGGGAGTGAAACTGGAATAGAACATAAAGGGAGTTATAGAAGAAATAGGAGTTTGTGGGAATGTTGACATGGCTGCCTTCCCAGGAACTCTAGATAGGCTGCCAGAGGAACTTTCTGAAGGCAAACTCACTGACATAAATGAATGAGGAAAGTGGTTGTGACGAAAAGGATGAAGAATGCCCCAGAAGAAGTGATGCTGGCAAAAAAAACCTTAACATTAAATGAACTCTTGGAGATATTTCAAGACATTGAAATCACAAAGGATATAAAATGTTGGAAGCGATCCAAACTTAGAAAGCAGTAAGAGGCTTAGCCAAGAGCAGAAAAGGTGCTGTCTTTGTATATAAATTATTGTAGCAGAAAACAAGCACTCTTCAACTACTCTTATTTTACAAAGAAATAAAACATCTTCATTTTCAATGTGTCCACTGTTTTAAATTACAGCGTATTAAATAAGTATTAGTTTTACTATTTTTTTTCATTTCCCTATACATTTGTAACCACCAGTGACAGAATTTTTAATGATTTGACAAAAATGTTTTAAAATCATGGAACAATCTTAATTCCGCCTTCTCCCATTGATTATTAGATCATTTCACACTGTTTAAAGCCATGTCTACAAGTCCACTGCAAAGCGAGGACTGCAAATATATTTCAAAAACTCTGCTAGAATAAATAAATGATGGTTACAAACCATTAAGTGGTTTTTATAAATTAAAAAAAAATTTTTTTTTTCCATTCTGGAAGCTTATTGCTGTGGTTCTTTTGGGGTATCAACGGTTAAAAATGAGCTGCAGTCAGCAGCTGCAGAAACTGAGGCACCAGGTGGCGCAGGGCCCGGGCGGGTGGCGGGGGGTGCGGCCCGGCCTCGCCCCGCCGCTCGGGGACCGGGTGCAACGCCAGCCTCGCGAATCGCGAGGCCTGCGCCCCGCCACCCGCTCGGTGCGCACCGTGGAGGCCCGAGGCCGGCTGGGGTGCAGGGGCTCGTGGGGGCGCAGGGGGCGGTGCGGGCGGCGGCGGCGGCGGCAGGAGCGCAGAGTGCGGGCCACGCACGGCGGCGGCGGCGGGAGCGGGAGTGCGGGCCACACACGGCGGCGGCGGCTGCGGCGGCGGGAGCGGGAGTGCGGGGCCACGCACGGGCGGCGGCGGCGGGAGCGGGAGCGGCGGGAGCGGTGGCGGCGGCAGCGGCGGATGGCCCAGAGCTGAGTCTATGCGGCGCTTGGAGGGGTTTGTGTCTGCGGCGCCGGCGGCGGCGGCGGGGCCCTGCCCGCGGAGCGGAAGCGGGGACAAGATGAAGTACCAGAAATACCTGACGGTGCTGGCAGATGGCCATCGGCGTCACCCCCGTCCAACCGCGGCAGCCTCCTGCCGCTCAAGAGGAAGCTGTGGGTGAGGGCGCGGCGGGGGGTCGGGACCGGGGTGCCGTGGTGGCGCGGGGAGCGCAAGCAGCCATGTCGGGGCCCCTGGCGGCCGAGCACCGGCCGCCGCGGGGCATCCTGCGCCGCGACCCTTGGCCGTGCGGGGCGACACGTAGCGCGGCGCGTGGTCGGGAGGGCAGCGCGGAGGCCGGGGGTGGGCCGGGGTGGGCCGGGCTCCGTGGGGCGCGGGCCTCCCGCCGGCTGTGTCCTCTGGTCTCGATGCCGGGGACGCTAGCTTAAAATTTCAAGTCAAGCTCTCCTGGGAACTGAAAAATGTATTATTACTTGGCGCGTTTACCGATTATTTCTGAAAACCCACCCACTGATGGGTATGATGGGTACATAGGAAAGGACGAGCCGCTCCCAGGTTAAGGGCAGCGATACCCTGTGAGATTTTCATTGCATTAGCAAGGGGTGTTTTATCTGCCTGAGTTCCAGTTCCTCCGACCTGGAAACCGTTATTGAGGTAACGGGAAAAGAGTGCCCTTAAAGAAAAACGTCTGCAAGATATGTAGATCTGGTTTACATGGTTGATTATCTATCGGATTGTGTATTGTATTTTATTAGCATTTATGCTGTGCCGAGTGGAGGATCCCAGTGGCGTTCTAGGCATTCCAGTGACTTGAGACTTAGGTGTAAGGTTCTATCACAAAAGAAATAATCAGGTAAAAGAAGGTGACTATAAGAAAAAAAAAAAATGATGCCAGTCACTGATAATCAGTGGTCATTTATTTTATTGTTTATAGTGGTCAAGATTAAATCAGTAATTTAAATCTTAAATTTATGGAGGAACGGAAGTGAGGTGCTTTTAGGCATTTGAGGAAAATAATTTTTTCTGTGTAAGGCAGTTGAAAGACCCAAGATGTATAAAGACACATAGATCAGCCAAGAAAACAGATGGGTTAGAAAAAAGAGTGGCAGTAGTGGAGAAATTTGGAGATGAGACAAAAAATATGAGTTGGGAAGTTCATATTTCAGCTGTCACATGCTGTGTGACCTTAGCAAGTTTCTTAACCTTCTGGAGTATCTGTTTCTTCCCCTGTAATTGGGAATTAACTATATTATGTGCCTCATGGGTGTTTTATGTAGATTAACTGAGATTATGAATGCAAAGTGCTTAACATAGCGACTGGCTGAATAATAGATGCTCAGAAATGTTAGTCTTCCTCTCTGCCCCCTCCCTATTTGTTAATGAAAAAAATAAATCTATTCTGCAAAAGGTATTTTAATTTGAGGCACAGCAAGGGACAACACCTCGAAGAGTAGGCTGGTAAAAGTTGGCAGGCAGGTGAATCAAGAAATAGCCATGGAAGGAGATTTTAACAAATAAATGAAGAATGCCATTATTGTGAAGGAAGAAGCAGTAGCATTTGAAGATTGCTTTTCAGATTGATGGTGTGCAGAAGGAAAAAAAAAAAGGAGTTAACAACACAGTATTAATCCCCACCCTGCTTTTCTCCTGAGCACTTATCAATATCTAACACGCTATGTGTTTTACTTATTTCCACAGAATGTAAGTCAACATGAGGGCAGGGCTTTTGCCTTTTTATTCACTGCTGAACTCTTGCAACTAGTACCCAGTGCAAAATAGGTTCTCAGTAAATGTTGAATAAATGAATTCTTAATAATGCATCCTGGAAAAGAAGGTTAAGGCAATCTGTTTTCTTAATGTTAAATTAAAAAAACTAACGTGGGAATAATATTTGAGGAGGTATTAGGCTTGAATATTAGCAGCAATTGGTCCCAAAATTAGGAAACCAGGTTTATTCATTTTCATCATTGGAGTGCTGCTTCTGAAATGACATTCCCAAAATACAGTGTTTGAAGAAAGGACACAAATAAAATCCATGTATTTTTTGTACTGTAGAGATTCGTTTTTGAGGCAGGCAGTGGACTGAGGCCAGGGATAACCATCTTACTGAGAGTTGGCTTGGAAAAGGCAGGGGCCAGCGGGGAAGGGGCGGTTTTGAACTTTTCCGTAATCTTAGAAGAGCATTTCAGAATTTCTACTCAATATTAAGTGAGTTTACAAATGTCAGTCTAGTTCCTGCAGTGGCAAAGGAAGAGCATACTCTACAGAAACTCTGGAGTGGGTGGCACTTTTAAACATAGATGGATCATCCCTATTTAAAAAAAAAGTTGGAGAATATTGTGCTCCCTGATTCGTTTATCTTTTGTATTCTCTGAAATGTTTTTCTAGATAATGTTTCATTTCCCTAGTGTTGTAGCAATTGCTTGTGGGGGATCTGAGATTAAAGCACTGTCCTGTGGCTAGAAGATACAGGATGTGGGTTCTGACTCCAGGGTGGTGGATGGGAACGCTTAGCAGACCTTGGCAAGGCATGCCAGACCTTGGAATGTACTCAGCTTATGCCCATTTGCAAAATGTGAGGGTGTCCTGTGATAATTAGTCATAGCATATATGAAGATTTACTTGCTTTCTGTCCCTGCTTATCTCTCTTTAAATTGTTGCATATCTTTCTATATGGAAGGACTGCATGTCAACAAAGTTTTTGCAAGTGTAAGTAAAGGGTAGGGTTGAACAATCCAGTGCTTTGGCCCCCACTTCCATCTAATTTGGGGATTTGTGCCTTCATCAGCTTTCCTTTGTACAGTTCTTGTCTTTTCCAACTGGCTCTGCAAACCATAAGGGGGATTATGTTTGCAGAACAATTTCAGTGATAACTAAAATAGATGAGAGCCAGACCCACATCATAGGAGCCCACAGAGACCCTCCTCTCTTCCTTGACCCCTACTCTGAGAAATGCAGGCAGTGGGTGTGTTTGCAGTGTTTAGTTCTGAATCATTACTGTTTAGGAACCTGGAACTGAGGCCTGTTACCGCCATCTGAGGCAGGTGTGAGCTTATGCACCTGCTACCTTTCTTTAGGGGCTCCTGGAATTACCAGTGCTGATAACCAGCAGGGCACCAAGAACACCTCCTTGCCATCCAGTGGGTTTGGGGACCAAATAATAGCTGCTCCTGTCCATTTTGTGTGAAATGTAAAATTATTGTCACTATATAACTTTACGCAACTTACTGGGTTGTCAAGAGTCTTGATTTTGCACCAGGTCCTTTTATGAATGTTTACACTGATCTTAGGGGGAAATGTGTCTTTTTGTTGTTGTTCAGTCTTACAAAAGTATTTCTCTTGGTCATTTGATTCAGTCATTGTTGAAGGCCATGCAGTATCAATCTGCTCATTCACGTATGCATCGATTAATCAGATTCTGTAGATAGTGGGAGTTGCCTGTACTGTGCTTATCCCCTGCCAGGCCCTGTGTGTGTGCTTTGCCTGCATCCTCTCATTTAACCTTTTGAGCACCCCTGTGATGTAGGTGCTGTATTTTCCCAGTTGATAAATGAGGTAGTTGACTTGCCCAGAGCCACAGAACCAGTTTCTATGCCACGTGTCGGGGTTGGAAAGACAATTGAGCAGCGCAATGACAGTCTAGAAGGGGAGACCTACCAAAAACCTAGGTACAAATCAGCTGGGAAATGCTTTCTAAATTGCTGTTTCTTCAAGGAGTGTCCAGCCCACTCATGGGTCACAGAGGTCCTCCTGAGAGGCGTGAGCATCTTGATTTTCTTAATGAGCAAATTATAGAAAATTACACATATTATCATTTATAAGTGTAACTAAGGGCTATTAAATATGAACCTATTAATTGAGTTATTAAGATTTCTAAGTCTGATACTTATAAACAAAAATTATTGTTTTACTAGCTTTTGCTAAAGGCTCTAATTTAGTAACCTTCTAAGAAGTCAGCTGCCCTGCTGTACTTAGCAGTGTTGTGAAGTTACTATTCTTGCACGTTGTTTGGAATTCCCCTCATTTGGGAAAAGGATGCCTTGCTGTCAGTGCTCATCAGTGTTGTCTTGAATTGGTTGTGGTTGTCAATTGCTAATATTTAAAAATTACTATTCATGGAAGGATTTGTATGTGTTACTTTGGTTGATAGTTTCGTTCTGTTTAACTGCTTTGTTTTTTGCCATCGTGATTATTTTTTCCCACCTCTTTGTTATTATTGAGTTCTTTTCCACTGAAGTTAGAAAGGGGTGAGGAAGATGAGCTTGGGAGTTTTTTGTCCTAAGGAGGCCTTGTCAACAATGGTTGTGACAAAGCTACAGAGTTACATACCAAGTGAATGAATGAATACCTAACACTTTCCAGAAGAGTCAGGGTTTAAAGGGTGAAGGGTAGCCAAGGGTTTGGAAGGCATGGCTGGGAATGTCAGGAAGTTCAGGGTGGCAGGGCACTGTGTGCATTTTGGACTAATGAAATTTTAGATTTCTGACAGATTTAAAGGAATTTGGTAATCTGTGTTAAAGGACCAACAGGGAGCCAAATGTGTGTGTAAAAGTGCAGACAAGATATGATTGGTTAGGTTGTGTTGTTGTTTATTTCCCCCCTTGATGTCCGTGAATAGACACACAAGGAACAATAAATGGTTACAGCTTACTGGGTTGTTAATAATATCTGGGCAGATGCCAGGTGTCATCCAGATGAGGGCCTCTCTAGGAAGCTGTGCTGAAGCAGGCAGCTTTGAGCTACCAGGCTAGGAGAGGTGCCTCCTTCCTTTCTTGGAAGACAAGAGGCTGGAGCCTGCAGAGATGGGCCTGGCCTAACAGTGTTAAGTGAAGAGGAGGCAAATGGTGGGCCAGTCTCTAGGGCCACGTTGGCCCGTGTGTGCTTATCCTGTGGGCGCAGAAAGCAGAAGGAGCGGTTGGCCCTGGGTGTCTGCTTTTCCAGCACATCGGCCGTGCCCACAAGTAATATGCGGCCCATGAGAGAAATTAGGAAGGGGGTAGAGAGAGTGCAGAAGTTTCTTCCCCAGCTGCTCCCTAGGTGTGGTTAAATGGAATTAAGGATTAGGAAAAGAAAAACAGTTCAAGGGAAACTATCCAAGATTCTTCTGCGTCAGTTCCTATCCCACCCTGTCATTGGTGGCCATTCTCCTAAATATTTGGAATAATCCGTAGAGTCAGAGTCATTCGGTTCAGACTCATCACAGTTGGGGGAGAGTGAGGGAGCTTTCAGAAAATTCAGGGTACCTGGCTATACCTTGGGATTGAAAAAACTCCTTATATTCCAGGTCAGGCAGAACTGTCTTGGTGGGCTTTAGTACCCAAATACAGCTTACCCAAGTTGTAGCTATGCCTTTGTATTCTTGTGAGGTCCAGTGCAAAACTATTTGAACATACGCACACCCCTCCCCAGGACAAGTATTAATTCTCAGAGACAATAATAAAATGAAAGAGAAGCAGTCTCTTAAATTCCCCGTACCTACAAGACCATTTCTACTTACAGCAGAGTTAGCATTCTACCTTCTTCTTATATCTGGATCAGTATTTATACTTTTTCTTTATTCCTGATTAAAGAAAGGGGCTATTACTAGCCATATGCCTTTTAACGGTTCTTCTCTTGGCTTCACAAAAACACGATTAAAGCTTTAAAGTCACTGAAATTTCTTTGTAGGAGCCTACTTAAAGAATAAAATAGATCTGCATGGGTTATTGTGGAAAGAGCTTCAAGCTAATGTTATTAAAGTTAAAAAAAAATGAGGATCAGGACAACGTGAACAATTTGGACACCTTAAAAATTTTTAAAAGGAGATAAACACATCCACAGCTGGGCGTGAATATTCGATTGGGAGGTTGTACAAAGAAGGGTTACTAATGGTTGTCCTTATGAAAAGGGATGGTGGTTTGGGTGAGATGGAAGAGGGAGGCTTTTACTTTTCATTTTTATATCTTTCTATACTCTCAATATTCTAATTATATGGGTGGGTTATATTTATTCTAAACCATAGCTGTACCTAAACTACTTTATTATATTTACTGTCTTATTAATCGGTAAATCAGATGTATTTTGCTAATAGTCCATCCTCTGTATCTTTTTTAAACAATGAGAGGCCTGTTTTATCCTTTGCAGACAATAACATTTCAAATATGAAAACTTAAGTAGGTCACGAAGGTTGATATAATATACGAAAGTGGAGTGTATAACGAATAGGAGACGAGATCATAAAATAAGGAAACTGATTTTCAAAACCACATTTACAAACCAGTCTCATTACTTTATAATCTTTCTCATCTCAGAGTCAGTTATCCACTGGGCAGGGTCCTCCCTGGTGCACAGGGCACCTTCCCTCCAGCGGGTTTGTTCCGAGGCTGTTACCAGTAGGGGTACAGAATTGAGGGAATGTGTCAGGACCTTGAGTGTGAGGGTGTATATACATGAACGTGTATTCCGATGTGCACTGGATACAGGACTTGGATTATTTGCTATTTCCCTTTATCTGTGTTCTCTGAGTTACAGAATCATGCTGAATTAAGTGTTGATTGTCATGTTTAAATTTTTAAAAATTGTTTTCTTGCTGAACACATGCTTGCTGCACGGTATCTGTGGCTATGCACAGTGATGATTGCTGTCTTGCACTGAATGTGCAGGGCATGGGCTGAGCAAGCACTTTATATATAACTGCCCCCAGAGGTTACCTAGGAAACTTCAGTCTAGTCTTCATTGCTTCTTTGATGGTTACAGAGTCGACTTTTATTGAATCTTAATATTAGAATGTTTAACCTTCATCAAAAAAGATTTCTAAACTAGCAAGTTGCTAAGAAATATTTAGAAAGGGTACCTGATAGAATGTAACTCCATTGTTGTTAGCTTTTGGTTAGAAAAGGAGTGTGACATTTCCAGAGCTGTCCTCCAGTAAATGCTTACCTCATACTTGAGAAATGTGTTCACCCATAAACCTGTCTTAAAAAAAAAAAAATTTCTGCTTCTTGCAGGGTAACGCCATCCTCTGAAAATCCTAATGGTGCTACTTCTAGTGTCAGCCAAGGAAAACCTTCTTTAAGACGAATAAAAGGGAGGCTACACAGAAGCAAAAGTCTCGATAGCAGTGATTTTTGTGAACTCACTGTAAGTAGACTGTTCAATACTTTTCTCCTTTTTCACAGAAGACAAATATTTTTATTCTCATAAAAATGTGCTAGTGTTTTTGGTGTGTTAAGTGTTTTTTAGTAAGAACTTGTTTACCAACCAGAATGCTTTCTTAGCTGGTGTGCATATAATACGTTTATAATAAATTGTTCATAATGATGATTCTGGTTCAAAGACCAAGATAAGTAAATGCCTCCTAAATTCTGTAAGAACAACTGAATTAAGTTCAATAGAGTATTGATATAAATTTCTTTTAAAAATCACAGATGTGTGTTAATGTAAGTAGAGCCCTGAGTATCTGATTAGTCACAAACACCCAACTCTCTGGCAGAATTCTGCTAATATTATTAGGACTGGTCTCAATTCAGTTAACGATGTTGTTTTCCTTCTATTTTAAGTGTATATCATTAGTGGTTGTACTTTCTTCCCCAGACCAAGTGACAGGTTTTCATAAAGGTGTTTGTTAAATTCATGCATGTTTTTGATGAACAGTGGTATTTTCAGGCCCCACGGTTTTTTCCTCTTAATTGTGTTGTCTTAGTCCATAAGATACTATACTGCTGTAAAGAAATACTGGAGTTTTTTTCTGGCTGTGAGAAGGTTTTATTCAAATTTATGTCCCATGGCAAATTACTGGATTTTAGGGCACTCAGTAAATCAGGTTGTGTGCTTTTCTCCTCTTAGAACTCTGAAAAATTCTGAATTATGAAAGTGGCTTCAATCATTGGTTGTTTTTAAAAAATGGTATTAAAGTACTATACTAAAACCTACCTTTGCTAAGGATATGACTTCTGCATCTTTTACCTATAATTAGTGAAAAAAAGTTCAGTAAATGAATTTACTCTATTTTTTCCTCAATTATTTTACTTAAAAGTGTGCTTGAACACATTTTATGACAAAAGATGAATAAGGTGAAATGTGACCCATCAGAAGACATTTAACCAGTGACTGAAAAAAAGAGTAAAAAGACAATAAATTCTTGCTAAGTAGACCTAACAATTAAAGTGACTGAAGAAAATTTTGAAAATTGCTTTTCAAAAGTGGTACACTGAATTGAGAAACAAACTTGACTTACTTTTTGGAATATACAAATGAAAATTGAAATTTTATCAAGTTCTTTTGTGTGATTGACAAGTTAAACATTGTCGATACTGAAGCATAATCAGATAACTAGTCTGGAGTGTCATAAAATAGGTCACTTGTTTAAACAGAACAGTTCTGGTTGAAGAAGTTAAGATTTCACTAGAATATGACACACAAAGAGCTGAGCCTCATGTAAGGTTTCCTTCAGTTTCCTAGAAATGGAAATGAACTATTTTAGTTGTAAGGAAAAGTTGGCGTATGGAATTAACATTTTATTGTGATGAATATATTGAAAAATTATTGATAGTTTATTTTCTGCCTTGTTCTGAGAAAGGGTTTGTCTGTGGGCAAAATTAGTACACAGTACAAGTAGGAAAAAATAATACTACCCAGGCATAGTTAACTTGCAGAATTAATTTATTTCCTTTTAATGATTTTTCCTGCCTAGCTTTCTTTCGAAAGTGAAATGTCTTGGGATCCCTGTACAGCAAGCATTTTGACGTTGAGACTTAAAGAGAGGTAAAGTTGAAGTATATAGAAGGTTTATCTAAGGAACTAGCCATTGTTCTGGTCTAACGGATTACTCAGCTTCGTCGACTGTGTTACTTGTTTTATGTTAGCTTTCTACTTTTTGAGGATTGTGTTGAAAGGATATGGGCTTTGGGAATGTGTTTATGAAATGAACTAGGATCAATTTGAGTTTTGGCAGTTTGAGTTCATTTTCTTTCTCAGTCAGATTTTCATAGTCATGGGTGGTGGGCCAGCAGTTTATATTTATTTTACTCTTTGAACATTTTTAGATTTTTAGAAGTTTTTACAATGATCATGTATCATTTTTAGAAAACCAGGAAACTGATTTCCCAAAAAATAAAAAATAAAAAGAAGAGGTAGCTTAACATCTTGGCTACTCCCACTTTCTACCATAAGCTATGGCAGTTAATACTAAATATGCAAAATAAACAGGGGCATATAGCATATTTGGCATGGGACTAAGAAAGGATATTTTCTCCACTTTTATTATTATTTTTATTCTATCTTCTTTTTTAGGAGAAGAGAATGCTAAACTTTTAGAAAAGTTATGGATAAGAAAACCACTTGATAGGAGGTGAGAGGTGTTCAGAATTGGTTCTCTAAAACAGTTGAGCTTATAATATGATCAGATTATAGAGAACCAAGTTTTAAAACAATATCCCCAAAAGTCTAGAAAGAAGATACTTGGAAAAGAGTCATCTAATGACTTTCAGTCATATCGGAATAAATAATCTTTAGTCCCTTTAGGAAGTAGTTTAACCACCATAGCTGTCTCTTAATAAATAATCTTCTATTTCAAAAAGAGACAGAAAATTCCTTCATATTACACACTTTTAAAAATTTGTAAATTTTTAAAATTAAATTTATGATTTCAGTTGACTGTTGAAGTAAATAGAAAACCTTCAGATAGAAAATTTAGGCTCTGTTCAAAATCATCCCATCATATGTATATATCAAATTTGCATGACCAATAAAATAACATATATTTTTTATTTTTACATTTTACTTTTAACGTTTCCAAATTCGTCTTAGTAAAAATGCAGTTTTTATTGTTTCTGCAAAAAAACACAGCAGGTGGAGCAAGAGGTGCCCTGGCTGTGGTTTCCGGGTCCTGAGTTCTGGCCCAGAAGCCTTAGGTCCCAGCTGACACTGTTGGTGGTGGCCCGCCCATGCTTTCAGCTTCGTATCATTTCACTCCTGGGAGAGGTAATTGTTGCAGCTTTCTCTGTGGGGATTAAATGGGATGGGCATTTTAGTTCATCTTGCAAGCCCTGCAGCATAATTGATTGGCATCCTGGCTTACAAGGGGCCTGGAATCAACCCTGTCTCCCTAGTTCCTTAAGACAGTGTCCCAGAGATACCTGCTGACATTTTCTTAGGCAAAGCTGGGACTGGACGAATCTGTTCTGAACATGTGTTTTGCCTAGAAAACCTGCTCTTTTCTTCAACACTTTATTAAAGTGTTGAAAGGTACTTTTTTTCCCCTTGAGGTGATGGAATGATATATTGGTAATCAATATGAAGAAGAAAAGCGACATTTTGTCTTTCAATCAAGTTTACGATGTTGAAGTTCTTAGCTATTCTGTTTAGCTCTTGTATCAGTGTTTGTTTAGAGATACCAAGTTGCATTTTCACTTCTGCCCCTTCCTCCCTCTCAGATTCTAAGTGTGTAGTCAAAGAATTTCAAGTGATAATTAAAAAATTCAGCAGCTTGCCTGAAAATTTACAACTTCTTTTGATTACACTTCCTCCCTAAAATAGGGGAATGGAGCCAGTTGGGTAAGGTTCGTTCAGTTTGGGGGAAGCTATTCTAGAAGATAATTTAAGAAATTTATTTGCTGCTTTTTGGTGTAAACCTAGGTTGCTAGTTATCTTTTCCTGCCAACAGAAAAATACTATAAAAAGTTTTACACCCAATAAATAGAAACAGTGATCCAACTAACACTGTATGGTGATGTTCCCTTAGCCTTGGGTGAAAGAAGGATTCAGTCATCACTGAGATCCATTAGGCAAAAATAATACATGTTTCACAAACCTTTAGAAGAGTTTTTGTTATGAGAGAGAAAATACTTGATAATGAGGTTATCTGGAATGTCACATTTTGAGTACATTTTGGGGCTAGTAAGTCACATTTCGCTGCTGCCTGAATAATAATAGCTCTATTTTTTTTTTATGATCAGCAATTTTTCACATTTAGGAAGATGCTTCTTTCTTCTGATAAAGAGGAATCTCACCTCAATGCAGGCTCGTAGAAAACATATGTAAACCTAGAAAGATATTAATGATGAAAAATTTCTCCTCCCTCTGCCCCTCTGATTATGAGATTTGTAGGATGCTGAGAGGCCCTGGAGGGCTATTTTTAAACTAAATTTCCCTTTGACTTTGAACATCCATGAGTTTGCTTTCTCCTTGACACGACTGGGGTGCCTGGCTGGTGAATAAGGAATTGGACACTGAAAGGTGAGAACATGGCAGAGGCACAGGATGTAACGGGGTACTGAGCACCAGCTTATTCTGCTGCCCTGTCTGTGGAGGGGGAAGCCAGCTTGCTCTACCCCAGCACCCACTGTGATCTGCACCCCCCCACCTCAGCAGGAGAGGCTGGAGGAAGTGACCATCAGCCTGGAGGGCCCCTTCCTGCTCTGTGCTCACTGCTGCCCCTCTCACCCTGAGCTCATCACAGAGCCTTCTAGAGTTGGACTTCTTCCTGTTCACTTTTACAACCCTTCTGTGTCAGTGCAGGTGCTGGCCCCAAGGTCCCTGGCAGATCTCACTGAGACCTTGGCTCTTACTGCTTGTGTCCTTCCTTGATTGTGTCATGCACTTCAGATCCTCAATGGCAGGGAGCATGTCTTTTGTATTCCTCAAAATACCAAGGTTGACAAATTTTGTGCTCATTAAGTGTTTGCTGGTTGATTGTTGCCTGACTGGTTGCCCACTTGACTGTGGCAGTTGAGTAGAGAAAAGCTTAGATTTTTAAATGTTAAAATAGTGGTGATTGGGAAACAGGAAGACTTGTAAAATAATGTAACTCATCTGCCATATAATTGGATACTGTAATAAGCTGTATCTAATTGACTTGTCTTATGGGTAACATACCTGAGCACTAAGAAATAAGGAGGAAAAATGTTTTGAATAGCCAAAATAGGTGTGGTGGTGGTGGTGGCAGGGGTGGCGGCGGCGATGGTGGTGGTGGAGGTGGAGGTATTGGTGGTGGTAGTGATACTGGAGGAGGTGTAAGTGGTGATGGTGGTGTTGGCAGTGGTGGTGGAGGTGATAGTGGTGGTGGTGATGATGGTAGAGGTAGTGGTGGAAGCAACAGTAGTGGAGGTCATGGAGGAGGTGGAGATGGAGTTGTTGAGAAATCATGGTGGTGATAGAGGAGCCGGAGATGGTGGTGGAGGAGGAGATGGTTTTGGAGGTGCAGGTGTTGGAGGTGGTGTTGATTTAGGTGGTAGAGGGTGGAGGTGATAGTGGAGGCTGTGATGGTAGAAGTGGAGGAGGGTGGTAGAGGTGGAGATATTAGAGGTGGAGGTGATAGAGGTGGATGTGGTGAAAGTAATAGAGGTGTTGGATGGAAGTGGTGGAGGTGGATGAAGTGGTGGAGGTAGGGGTGGTGGTGGAGGCAGTAGTGGTGGTGGTGGAAATGGTTGTGGCAGATGTATTGGTAGAGAAGATGGGGTAGCAATGTGGTGATTGCAGCAGCTTCTGTTCTTGTAGTGGGCTAGGTCTTTTACATTTTGCAGCAGTTAAAATATTCTTAATTGCAGGTAAGAGAACACTGTCTCTAACTGTCTTAAATGATAAGGACATTTATTAGCTCATATTCCTGAAGCCCTGAGGCAAGATGAGGCTCCGGTCCAGTTCCATTTTCCTGTGAAACTGTGGCTCTCCTATCCTTTCTGCTTAGGCTTCATCTGTAGGCTTGTAACATGATGCTGCAGCAGTCTGGGCCTCTCATTCCCATGGACAAGTCAAGAAGGAAAGGTGTCTCTCTCTGTGACTCTCTCTTCCAAGCATGCAGAACCTTCCCAGAAGCCTCAAAGCCCTTTCCATTTGCGCCATATGGGGCTGTTCCTGGACCAGCCTCTGGCCAGGTGAATGCCATGCACCAGTCTGCTTAGCTGGTTTCTTTGACCAAGAAGAAAAGGCCAAAAATCCAAAAATAACAGATAAAAGAATGTCAAAGTCATGTTAAATGATACTGTTGGAATGCCTTTGACTGACTGAATTAGCGTCATTTAAAGTAAATTAAATAGCAAGGAATCTGGAGGGAGGCAGGCCAGGGTTGGTCCAGCTGCTCTGTAATATTCTTGGAGACCCAGGCTTTCTCCACCTTCCCAGGCTGCCTTCCTTTTCTAAGCCTCTGTTCTCAGTCCTCACGCTTGTTTCCTTTGGTCTCAAGCTGGCTGCTGGTCTCTGGCCTCTCCTCTTGTATTCTAGGCAAGAAGAAGGGGGCAGGGTAAAGGGGCAGAAGACTTTCTCCTAGGGAAGCTTTGCCCTTTTATTTTAGAAGGGATGTCTTCTCCAGAGATATCTTCCTATGTCTCATTGCAAGAACTATGTCATGTTGCCATCTCGTGTTCTAGGGAGGATGAAAATTGGGAACTTTAGTAGCACAAGGCTACTAGGGGTACAAGTGGGATTCTGCCGGTAAGGTAAAAGGAAATGGATACTTTGTAGGTGGCTAGCTGGGTCTGCTTCACCTACATATCCTGTTTGGTTTGACCTTAACACTGGACATAGCAGAAAGCAATGCTGCAATAAAAGCCAAATCACAAATAAGGTAAATTATAGTTGATATCAGGGCATTTCATGGAAGAGATATATTTCTGAGGCCTTTGTATATAATTCAAAATTCATATAATTATGAGATTAATTTTTCTGTAGGACTCACAAAATATGGAGGCTTATTTCTGTTTCTAGTTAACGTAGTCTGCCATGGGCCAGTCCACGATTCACAGCTCACTTTCAGCCCAACAGTTTGAAATTGCTCAGTTCTTGAGGCTTATTCTTAATTTGGGACATTTGTGTAACTTCAGATGTGTGCACAGAGTGAGACTTTATGAATATTTATATTCTATGATTTAAATTTGCATAACTAAAATTTGCATAAAATATGAGCAAATTTTGTTCACTTTATGAAGGCAGGAAAGTATACATTACATTTTTGGGAAAAAAATTTAGCCAGATGGTTAAAATAGAAAACATTTTAGTGCCTAAAGTGGTATTTTCAGTTAACTGTATGAAAACTTGTCTGTCTAGAACAAGTTGTTGCCCGAGTTTTCTTCCATTCCAGAAAGTCTTTATTTTACTGTACTGTATTACAGGATCCCCTATATTAGAATAATGTATGTTTATTATCTCCCCAATTTCAAAGTCAGGTTATGTGTCATAAAACTAGATAGCTTCGTAATACCTAGTGTGATGTTATGGGCTTATTAGAGCTCATTATACATATTTGTTGAATGAATGAAGAGATGTGGTTAAGTGAAAAAATGGCCTTGCTTATGCCTAGGCTGTGAGGGGAAAACTGAAAATTGAAACCACAACTTGCAAAATGTACCCTGATTCGCAAAACAGATAAACTGTGCCAGGCCAAGCCGTGATACCTGTCAAAGACTGTGCTCAGACTCGTTTAACACCTCTTCATTCAGACTCACATGTTCAGGTAAGGCCAGATTCACAGTAACCCCTCAAACATGCGTGTGCTCTAAAGATGAGGATAAAGATGGCTGGGCCAGCAACTCCCTAGTTTACAAATTCGGACCAGTCTTTGAGAAGATCTTGCCTCTTGCGCCCAAGACTGTGCAAATACCCTCTCCTCCCAGTTGCCCTTCTCCCATCCCTGGCACCATTGAGATGCTCCATGGTTCCCCTTGGAAAGCTTTCTTTTTTTGCCACAACATGTTAATAGACTTAACTTTGTTTGACTGTAGGTGTGTGCCTGGTTGGTTGGCAGGCTTTGTCAGATGTGAGGAAAAGAGAGAGTAAAAAAGAGTATTAGAATGAACAACAGTGTGCTGGTTTGTATATATTATATCACCCAGAAAAAAGCCATATTCTCTGATGCAATCTTGTGGGGCTAGATGTATTAGTGTTGATTAGTTTGGAACCTATAGATTGTTTCCATGGCGATGTGACTCAATCAACTGTGATTGAGATGTTTGATTGGATAATTTCCATGGAGGTGTTACCCCACCCATTCAGGGTGAGTGTTAATTGGATCACTGGAGTCATATAAAGGAGTTCACAGACAGAAGGACCAGAGAGCAGCTAAGAGTGACATTTTAGAGAGAGCTGCAGCTAAGAGAGGACAAAGTGCCCTCAAGAGCAACATTTTAGAGAATGCCGTTTTGAAACACAACCTGGGAGCGAGCGGACACCAGCCTTCCCAGCTGACAGAGGTGTTCTAGATGCCATTGGCCATTCTCCGGTGAAGGTACCCTATTGTTGATGCCTTACCTTGGACACTTTATGGTCTTAAGATTGTAACTTTGTAACCAATTAACCCCCCTTTATAAAAGCCAATCCATTTCTGTTATGTTGCATAATGGCAGCATTAGTAAACTGGCACAAATAGGAAGAATTTAAAAAAAAATTTTTAATATTTTCAACCTTAAAGAAAAGTTGGAGGAACAATGCAAAGAACTCCAATAATCCCCTCTCCCGGGTTCCCCAACCGCTAATATTTCACTGCATTTTCTCCATTGCCCTCTCTTTGTATATGTCTGTGTATGTGCAACCCATTATCATTAGTCTTTTGATGAACCACTTCAGAGCAAGCTTCAGACTTGACTCCCCAGCATCCCTAAGCATTCCAGTGTTTAGTTCCCCAAAATGAGGGAATCCTCCCATAGCTACCAGGTTACCCACCAAGTCAGGAAATCAGCACTATCATTATTTATTTTGATATTCACATTTTCCCAGACTCAGCTAATGGGAGCCTTTTTCAGGCTGCCTCCTACGCCTTTTTGACATGTCCCTTTCATTCTTTAAGCACTCCCTTGCTTTCTGGCACAAGATGTTCCAGTCTCACTTTGTACTTTTGTTTCCAGTCCTGGAATAAACCATTTCTTCAAGGTGCCCCTGGTTTCTTTTAGTGGAAGATGGTATTTAGAAATCAAGACTCTAAGTGCTTGTTATGCTTATTGTTTTAGGGTTTCATTGCTTCTAGGCATTCTCAGCAGACAGAGAACTTACAATGAATATAAACAAGCACAGAAACACACATTTCTATATCAGTCTGTGTATATATTTCATACCCTTGAGTTCTCACTGACCCTCCGGTTTCAGTTCCTCACCTCAGGTTCTTTCTAACTTCCCTCCCTTTCTGTGTTGCATTTGTGAGAAAGCTGTCTCTCACCATCGTCTATATATTTATTATTTGCTCAGGCACTTTATTTATTTGCTCAGGGTAACCACACTCCCAGCCACAGTGACTGGTCTCCTCTCCCACCATGTTTGCCTGCCACCCTACCAGTGCCCGGCATCCTTGTCGCCAGTGTGCCTCCTTGTGGCTTAGGAAAATATTTGACAAGTGAAGTTTTTATGTAGAGACACAGGAGTAGAGGAAGTGCGTACCTTTCAAACAGAATGGTTTAAAGTAAGGAAATTTGTAGAGCAGTTTATCTGCTACCTAAGTACGTGTTAAAATTTCACCATAAAAAGAACATCAGCTGATGATTTTTAGGAAATATGTGGAAGTTCTTACCTTTTCCAAACTCTCATGGTTAACAATTTGATATAGTTGAAAACCTTACTGAAGAATTAAAATTAATATTCACATTTGCCTGAAACAACATTTAGTAAAATTTGTTTTTGAATTCAGCTTGACAAAAAAATAACATTGTCATGACAGATTTTAAATTTGTAGATTTTTATCCAGGAAAATCAGAATTAATTTAAAAAATAGTACCAGTAGAGAAAATTCACAATGCCTGAAGGAAGCTGTGGTTGATAAAAATTTGATGTGGATTAAAAAAAAAACTGATTGGTTTCAAATTTACTTATAAAGGAATCGATCTCAGTGAAGATAATTTCAGTAGAAGTTGAATTGAAGAAGGTAAAAATTAGAAGTAGTTCAGTGTACTTCAGAGAAATTTGAACAAGGAATTAAATAGGCTTTATGAAATTAAAATATTTCTCAAAAAATATCAGTGTTGTTATAATTTCAATTAAAATGCTTTTATTTATAAACATGAGGTAAAAGATACTTACAGCCTCCCCCCGCCCTCCAAAAAAGCAGATAAGTATATTAACTAGGTCAAAATTGTGATATTAAAAGATCCAGTACCTATTTTCTAATGATTTACTTTTTGTATACAAAATATTTTTTAAAAAAATACCTTACAGGGTAAAAGATTTTAGTTTAGTGTAGTTTAGTTTTTAAAAAAGATAGCCAAAGAAGCTGAAACACTAGCTTGTAAAGTAGTCATCAAGTTTTCCCTAATATAAAATAGTTCAAGAAGAGTTAGCTAAATTTATGGATTGTAAATCAGAATAAAGGGATGTATCACTAATCTTATATGCCGAGGGAAATGCCTGCTCTCTCTGACCTTAAATCTCTTTCTCTTATAATAAACAGCTTAGACAGCAGCCTAGTGGGCTGGTGTTCTTTGTGTCAGTAGTATCTTCCCACATGCTGTCAGTTTGTGTACCTGCTGTTTGGTCTGCCTCTGCAATCAGAAAGTACACTCCATCAGGGCAGATCATTCTCTTTTTTTTTAACTTTATTAATCGGAAAATTAAAACAAACAAAAAACATAACATTTCAAACAAAACAAAGCAAAGGATTAAGGAAAACAAACAAATAACCTAAAACAGGGCGATCATTCTTGTAACTTCAGTAAGTCACACAGTGCTTTGTCCAAAATGAGTGCTGAATATTGTTGATTAACCAAAATATAGAGAGAATTCCTTTGAAAAAGAAGAAGGAAGGAAGACTTGGGGAGATTCACGGGTCCTCATGAGCATATCCCCTCCCTCAGGTGGGTCCCAGGTCGCGGGCATCTGGTGCTGCCCTCAGTGGACTGGGTGTCAGCGCCTGCCAGGGTCCTCGTGTTTCCTTGTGTCCTTTGTAATGAATTTAAATATGCTTTGCTGTAGGGTAAAGAAATCTGCCAGCATTAGCGCTGCTGTTATTTTCCTAAAGTGAGAGGATTCAGAGTTTGGGGCTCTTCTGTAGAACAAGGAAATCCCAGGCATTTATATAACTTTAGGAGTTCCAGAAGCCAGTCTGAATGCAGTTTGCCACTACCACCAATTAGTGAATGAGGTTTTGCCCTTACTGGTTACTTTCTTCATTAAACTTTGGAAGTCCAGACATTTCTAAGGGACTCTCACAGACAGTTTTGCAGGGACTCTTAAAATAGTCATAAGTTCTTAAGAACATGAAGGTTACGAGGACCCTCATATTCTTATGGATGTTGTCAGCCTCGATCTTTATCTAACAGGCTTTTTGGAGTGGTTTTACAGCTCAGAACATCATCTCCATTGTGGACTTCTGCCAGCCATTTCTTATCTCTTTGAAATTTCTTTTCACTTAGTAACTGCTAGTTGGGAAGCTTCTTGGCTCTGATTTTAGGCAGGACTTCATTTGTTGGAATGGAATAGAAAATACAGGCCTTTTAGAAATTTAAATCTTACTGAAAATAATATAGAAAAGATAACTTCAAAAAAAGAGAACATAAAAGCCTTCAGTATTCTGCCTTAACTCGTGTTTCATAAGGTTCCTCATGAAAAAAGTTCCTTGATTTTGCTTAATCTTCTGTCTCTCTAGGGCTTAGATTCAGTTCTTCTTGGCTGGGCTGGAGTCAGCAGCTGCCTTCCCCTCCATGTCACCAGGTTGCTGCCCTCCCCAGGCCCTCTCTTTGCTTCACGCATATCAAGGTACCATCCCCATGCCCAGGGCATGCCCCAGGCTCATCATAGGTCTAGCTGGGATCTATTACACCCACCCTCAAATCACACACACAAACACTCCTCTCACTCTCTTACACAGATATGTGCACACACGCACACACACCATCTTGCTGCCTTTAAAATGGTCCCAGTCTAATAGAAGAGGCAAAAATAGGAAACAGATACACTGTACTACTCACAGTCTCAGAGGCCGTATGAGGTACCCCTGGGGGATAACAGTGCTCATTTCTACCTGGTATGCGGATGAATCACCAAGGCGACCATTGAGCTGGATCTAGAAGGAAGCCTGTGACTTTGTTCGGGAAGGACCAGGAGAAGGTCATTCTGGGCTGAGAGAGCAGAGCACAGAGATGGAGCTGAGAACCATCAGGGTATGGAAGGAAACAGCAGGTTTTTCTAAGCCCCAGAGGCCCACAGAGATGCCCTAGCCTGGGGGTGATGAGGAGAGGGCCAGTGGGCTGGGTCTTGAGCCGCATCCTCCCCTTCAGCCAGAGCTCTGCTTTTGTCTGTTCATTTTGGGGGTGAGGGGGGCACATACAATTGCTCTTGGGGAAATAAAAGGATTCTGCTGCTGAGATTGTTTTTCTAGCAAAGGGGGCTAATGCAAGAACCAGGGAACACCACTGTCAGAAGGAGATAAGCCAGCAAAGGAAGCTGATGAGTAGATAGATGTTAAAGGAGCTAAGGAGGGAAATTTTCAGCAGGGAGGGAGTGATCCATGGAGCTGCCTGGCCTCAAATGGTTGGAGGAGGACAGAGGCAATGTGGGTCAGGTCCAGTGGAGGTGAAGCTAGAGTTCATCTTTTACTTTATTTTTTTAATCTTGAAAGGAAGGATCATGTAATTTTTTCATGGGAACAAAATAAGGAGAGCCATCACTGCTTCAGAATCTACAGAGCTGATGTCATGGATTTCTGACAGTTATAGCAGATTTCTGACAGTTACAGCCTCCCCCACACCCAGGCTATGAAGGAGGCTCATTACAGTGGGACACACCCTCGGGGTGCTTGTGTATGGGGGTTGGGTGGGGGAAAGGCAAGAGTGGGTGACTGTGTGGAGGGGTTGGTGCCTCGGCCAGAGCAGGGGGAAGGGCAGGCAGAGGCAGGAGTGCAAGAGGCTGAAAAATAGGGAAATACAAAGATGAAAATGTTTCTGCCTGTGCTGGGTGATTAAATTTATGGAAAGAATTCTTTTTCACTGCCCTCCCCCCTACGTGGGTTCAGACACCCAGGGGAATGAATCTCCCTGGCAACGTGGAATATGACTCCCGGGGAGGAATGTAGACCTGGCATCGTGGGATGGAGAACATCTTCTTGACCAAAGTGGGGATGTGAAAGGAAATGAAATAAGCTTCAGTGGCAGAGAGATTCCAAAAGGAGCCGAGAGGTCACTCTAGGGGGCACTCTTACGCACACTTTAGACAACCCTTTTTAGGTTCTAATGAATTGGGGAAGCTGGTGGTGGATACCTGAAACTATCAAACTACAACCCAGAACCCATGAATCTCGAAGACAGTTGTATAAAAATGTAGCTTATGAGGGGTGACAGTGGGATTGGGAAAGCCATAAGGAACACACTCCACTTTGTCTAGTTTATGGATGGATGAGTAGAAAAATAGGGGAAGGAAACAAACAAACAAACAGACAAAGGTACCCAGTGTTCTTTTTTACTTCAGTTGCTCTTTTTCACTTTAATTATTATTCTTGTTATTTTTGTGTGTGTGCTAATGAAGGTGTCAGGGATTGATTTAGGTGATGAATGTACAACTATGTAATGGTACTGTGAACAATCGAATGTATGATTTGTTTTGTATGACTGCGTGGTATGTGAATATATCTCAATAAAATGAAGATAAAAAAAAATAGATCTGCTTCCCCTTTTCCATAGATGATCTTTAATAATTTCATTAACTGTCATGCAACAAATTGACTTATTTGATCTCCACACTTGTTAGTGAATAGAATAAATAATCTCTGAGGAATTTAAGAAAGCATGTAGTGTATCTATACACACACACACACATACACACACACACACAATTTGAAGTATATATAGAAAATAGGTTGTATTTGTCCTGGAAAGAAAAGTATTCTTTTCCCACTAGTCTAAAACTCATCTGTAATTATGTGACTTCTGGGCACTGGAATGAGAAACGGAAGTCCTAGTACATAATGTTTCCTATCTCTCTGACATTTTTTTTCATTTTGTAGTAGGTAACATTTAGGGAGGACTGACTTGTGTGTGCCTGGTGGCACATGAGTCATGTCCACACACAGTGGGGGTGGCAGCCTCTCTACAGTGGCTGAGGGACAGCCTGAGAAAATAAACCAAAAAGAAAGAAGTCACTTAATTTCCTCATTGCTTTACTGTTTTCTTCTTTCATACAAAAAATGGAAAAATGAATATTATGGTCAGTTTCTCTTCAATTTTATGGCTTCAAAGCCTGCCGTAAAGCTCATTCTTCAGACCCTGTGTGTCCCAGAATATCTTTTGCCTGTTCTGGCCGTCCATTCTGCTTGTCCTGAAAGCCCCACTCTGAGTGTCTGTGAATGGGCTCAGACAGCATCTCTGTTTCCAGAGGTCATTACTAAGGTACTTGTTGTGTATCCTGGCCCATCAGGTAGTGGTTTTCCTTGCCTGCTCTTGTGACTCACCAGCATTGTAGCTAGCTGTCACCTTGAGACTCTGAGAGCCTGCCCCCCCCCCCCACACACACACATGGCTGTTCAGGCTCCAGAAATGGCTAGTGGTGGTAGAACTCAGCAGGGGTAGGCTCTGGTTTGGGAAGTGCATGGAAGCGGACCAGAGAGGATTCCCTTAGTAAAGCCTTCCGAGAGAGGCCCTGAGCAACTCGAGGTGGGTCCCAGACCACAGAGTGTGTGTTTGTGTGTATGGGGGTGGGGTGGAGGTGGAAAGAGGGAATGCCAAAAGCTGAAAGTGCTCAGATGCCCTGTTTGCCCCAGTACCAAAGAAAGTTGTACATGACCTTTATATATAACTTCAGTAACTGAAAGGTAGTAGTAATGAAGTGTTACCAGCAAAACAGAATTGTCAACAGGAAAAGACATCGTTTACATTGGGTCTCAGCTTTGTCTCCGACCTTGGAAGTTTTCCCTTGTTTGCTGAAACCAATAGAGAACCTTCTATTAAGGCACTGTACTGACCCAAGTAGTTGTTTCTATGTTCCAGGAATACTTGTTGAATTTTCACATGGTTCAAGACTCTGAGCCTGGGGAAGACGAAATTTTTGCTTAGTAGATTTTATCCTAAATGTTTTAATATAGCCGGAGGTGGGCACGATTAGTTCCTGGAGGAATCTTCTCCCTTATGCCCCGGGGCAGGTTAGCCGGCTATATCGGCCACTTGACGGCCACAGGGGGGCAGAGCTTCCGAGCGTGTGCAGGTTTGGCAGCCTGTTCGGGGCTGTCAGTGCAGTTTTGGTCCTTATTTGTTAAAAACACTCCCCTTCATTCTTCTGCTCCTTGCCCATCATAACTCTGCCTAAATTTATGTTAGATGGACTTTAACGTGCAAATGGAAGTGGTAAAACCTTTCCAATTCGAAGTTATTTTGTAGTGTTTGAGTGGCTTTAAGTGATTGCTCTTGAGTGTTCCACTTAGGGCAGAGTGAAATTTTGAGACGCCCTAAATGTGGTTGAAGGTGTTTTATATGTCAAGAACTTCGATAATCGGAGGATAACTAGTACTAGAGAGACAGCAGCAGCTCTATTTTATTATTTGGGGTGAAAAATGAAAGTGCTTGCACCTTTTCTCCAGGACGTTAGTACTATCAGAAGTCAAGCTTTTTTTATTGTTGATTTTTTTTTAAGCAACTTGATTGAAACGTCTTTATTTAACACTAGCTGTGTGTCTGTACTCAAAACATGAATTTAGTTCTTGATCTTTTTAAATTTGTGTTTTGATATTTACTCTCACATTTTAATAAACATGAGCTGTCTTTATAAGCATTTATTAACTTTGTTTCTGCGTTCTTTATTGTACATTAAATTTTGGAAGACTTATAATTAGAGAATGAAAGCTATAAACTAGTTTTTAAAGTATTTTACTTTTTTCCCTTTTGGTCTAATTACATACTTTGAGTTACTGCATTTTGTTTAGATAACTCATAATCACTGGTATTGCCATACCATTTTGGCATGAAAATTCGTCAAAATTTTGAAAATTATATAATTTATTTTTTTACCATTCATAGTTTTTAAACCTCTGTAGTCTTTGGTTTCCACATAAATGTGATTCTTTACTATTTGTAAAATAGGACCAGTATTTTACAAATAGAAATTTGTGCTCTAAATTCACAGCAGAATGTTTTAAAATGGTCTATTTAATTTTAAATGGTTCAAAATTTTTATCCACACCCCCCACCCCCTTAAAAATGTGAATGAGGTACAACAAAATTGGAAGGACATGTGGATGTTTTGAGGCAGGGCCATTTTTTAATCTTTTTTTTTTTTTTTTTTTTTTTAGTGTAACACTAGATTTAGCATCTAATAGATTTCTTTTTAGTAAAGGAGAAATGTTTTCCTCTGTACTTTCTCATAACTAAGTATATTTTGGACCAGGGCAAACGAATGGCTCAAGTGGAGCTGTTGAATTCTTTAGGAAAGGGTTAGAATTCATTTTCATGACGGACATGTGATGCTGTTCTTGACTCCTCCAAGTGGTGATTGTGGTGAATATGTCTCATTTCATATCTTTGACTGGGTTAATGTTGTCTGTTTTTGTTTGTAAGTTTGTTATATCTTTTACAAATCTTATGTCTAATAACAGCTTTTTGAAACTTTTATGTACTGTTCTATGGCACATTCATGAAGAATTTACTTAGGAACCAGTTGGTTTTAGCATGCCAGTTTTCCCTAGTTCTCATTTTTGAGGATACAATAAGTAAGTTTATTGCTATTTTTTTCTTAGTGTTTTCTCAGATTTGTTTTGGATCGTGGATTTTTTTAAAACACATAGGTTTCAATTCCTTTGTTTGGATGGTATAAAATGATAAGTGAAGAACTTGTCCAGTTGAAACTGCTACATTTGTAAAAGTTTAAGGATCTCCGCATCATTGTCCAAGATTTGGTTTCCCAGTGTTTTACTGCCTGATACTACTTTTTTTTTTTTTTTTTTACCTGCTTGGATAGTCTCACAAATACCATACATGGATTGGACTGTTAAAATAGTAATCTTCCCTGAGCTTAGCTCTTACAGTCATGTCATATGTATATGTATATGTGTTTATATATATATAAAATTATGAAATAGTCTATAATTGTATTATTATTTGCTAATTACTGAAAGAATTTTATAAATTTCAGAACTTGGTTATAATACTTATTGTAACTTAAATAGTGAATGAAATGGAGGCGGGGCAAGATGGCGGACTGGTGAGCTGTATGTTTTAGTTACTCCTCCAGGAAAGTAGGTAGAAAGCCAGGAACTGCATGGACTGGACATCACAGAGCAATCTGACTTTGGGCATACTTCATACAACACTCATGAAAACGTGGAACTGCTGAGATCAGCGAAATCTGTAAGTTTTTGCGGCCAGGGGACCCGCGCCCCTCCCTGCCAGGCTCAGTCCCGTGGGAGGAGGGGCTGTCAGCTCCGGGAAGGAGAAGGGAGAACTGCAGTGGTAGCCCTTATTGGAAACTCATTCTACTGATCCAAACTCCAACCATAGATAGACTGAGACCAGACACCAGAGACTCTGAGAGCAGCCAGCCCAGCAGAGAGGAGACAGGCATAGAAAAAAAACAACATGAAAAACTCCAAAATAAAAGCGGAGGATTTTTGGAGTTCTGGTGAACATAGAAAGGGGAAGGGCAGAGCTCAGGCCCTGAGGCGCATATGCAAATCCCGAAGAAAAGCTGATCTCTCTGCCCTGTGGACCTTTCCTTAACGGCCCTGGTTGCTTTGTCTCTTAGCATTTCAATAACCCATTAGATCTCTGAAGAGGGCCCTTTTCTTTTTTTTTTTTTTTTAATCCTTTTTTCTTTTTCTAAAACAATTACTCTAAGAAGCCCAATACAGAAAGCTTCAAAGACTTGCAATTTGGGCAGGTCAAGTCAAGAGCAGAACTAAGAGAGCTCTGAGACAAAAGGCAATAATCCAGTGGCTGAGAAAATTCACTAAACACCACAACTTCCCAAGAAAAGGGGTGTGTCCGCTCACAGCCATCATCCTGGTGGACAGGAAACACTCCTGCCCATCGCCAGCCCCATAGCCCAGAGCTGCCCCAGACAACCCAGTCTGACGGAAGTGCTTCAAATAACAGGCACACACCACAAAACTGGGTGTGGACATTAGCCTTCCCTGCAACCTCAGCTGATTGTCCCAGAGTTGGGAAGGTGGAGCAGTGTGAATTAACAAAGCCCCATTCAGCCATCATTCCAGCAGACTGGGAGCCTCCCTACACAGCCCAGCAGCCCAGAACTGCCCTGGGGGGAAGGCACTCACCTGTGATATAGCACAGTCATCCCTCAACAGAGGACCCGGGGTGCACAGCCTGGAAGAGGGGCCCACTTGCAAGTCTCAGGAGCCATACGCCAATACCAAGGACTTGTGGGTCAGTGGCAGAGACAAACTGTGGAAGGACTGAACTGAAGGATTAGACTATTGCAGCAGCTTTAAAACTCTAGGATCACCAGGGAGATTTGATTGTTAGGGCCACCCCCCCTCCCTGACTGCCCAGAAACACGCCCCATATACAGGGCAGGCAACACCAACTACACACGCAAGCTTGGTACACCAATTGGACCCCACAAGACTCACTCCCCCACTCACCAAAAAGGCTAAGCAGGGGAGAACTGGCTTGTGGAGAACAGGTGGCTCGTGGACGCCACCTGCTGGTTAGTTAGAGGAAGTGTACTCCACGAAGCTGTAGATCTGATAAAGTAGAGATAAGGACTTCAATTGGTCTACAAATCCTAAAAGAACCCTATCAAGTTCAGCAAATGCCACGAGGCCAAAAACAACAGAAAATTATAAAGCATATGAAAAAACCAGACGATATGGATAACCCAAGCCCAAGCACCCAAATCAAAAGATCAGAAGAGACACAGCACCTAGAGCAGCTACTCAAAGAACTAAAGATGAACAATGAGACCATAGTATGGGAGATAAAGGAAATCAAGAAGACCCTAGAAGAGCATAAAGAAGACATTGCAAGACTAAATTAAAAAATGGATGATCTTATGGAAATTAAAGAAACTGTTGACCAAATTAAAAAGATTCTGGACACTCATAGTACAAGACTAGAGGAAGTTGAACAACGAATCAGTGACCTGGAAGATGACAGAATGGAAAATGAAAGCATAAAAGAAAGAATGGGGAAAAAAATTGAAAAAATCGAAATGGACCTCAGGGATATGATAGATAATATGAAACGTCCGAATATAAGACTCATTGGTGTCCCAGAACGGGAAGAAAAGGGTAAAGGTCTAGGAAGAGTATTCAAAGAAATTGTTGGGGAAAACTTCCCAAATCTTCTAAAAAACATAAATACACAAATCATAAATGCTCAGCGAACTCCAAATAGAATAAATCCAAATAAACCCACTCCGAGACATATACTGATCACACTGTCAAACACAGAAGAGAAGGAGCAAGTTCTGAAAGCAGCAAGAGAAAAGCAATTCACCACATACAAAGGAAACAGCATAAGACTAAGTAGTGACTACTCAGCAGCTACCATGGAGGCAAGAAGGCAGTGGCACGATATATTTAAAATTCTGAGTGAGAAAAATTTCCAGCCAAGAATACTTTATCCAGCAAAGCTCTCCTTCAAATTTGAGGGAGAGCTTGAATTTTTCACAGACAAACAAATGCTGAGAGAATCTGCTAACAAGAGACTTGCCCTACTGGAGATACTAAAGGGAGCCCTACATACAGAGAAACAAAGAAAGGACAGAGAGACTTGGAGAAAGGTTCAGTACTAAAGAGATTCGGTATGGGTACAATAAAGGATATTAATAGAGAGAAGGGAAAAATATATATGACAAACATAAACCAAAGGATAAGATGGCTGATTCAAGAAATGCCTTCACGGTTATAACGTTGAATGTAAATGGATTAAACTCCCCAATTAAAAGATATAGATTCGCAGAATGGATCAAAAAAATGAACCATCAATATGTTGCATACAAGAGACTCATCTTAGACACAGGGACACAAAGAAACTGAAAGTGAAAGGATGGAAAAAAATATTTCATGCAAGCTACAGCCAAAAGAAAGCAGGTGTAGCAATATTAATCTCAGATAAAATAGACTTCAAATGCAGGGATATTTTGAGAGACAAAGAAGGCCACTACATACTAATAAAAGGGGCAATTCAACAAGAAGAAATAACAATCGTAAATGTCTATGCACCCAATCAAGGTGCCACAAAATACATGAGAGAAACACTGGCAAAACTAAAGGAAGCAATTGATGTTTCCACAATAATTGTGGGAGACTTCAACACATCACTCTCTCCTATAGATAGATCAACCAGACAGAAGACCAATAAGGAAATTGAAAACCTAAACAATCTGATAAATGAATTAGATTTAACAGACATATACAGGACATTACATCCCAAATCACCAGGATACACATACTTTTCTAGTGCTCACGGAACTTTCTCCAGAATAGATCATATGCTGGGACATAAAACAAGCCTCAATAAATTTAAAAAGATTGAAATTATTCAAAGCACATTCTCTGACCACAATGGAATACAATTAGAAGTCAATAACCATCAGAGACTTAGAAAATTCATAAATACCTGGCGGTTAAACAACACACTCCTAAACAATCAGTGGGTTAAAGAAGAAATAGCAAGAGAAATTGCTAAATGTATAGAGACGAATGAAAATGAGAACACAACATACCAAAACCTATGGGATGCAGCAAAAGCAGTGCTGAGGGGGAAATTTATAGCACTAAACGCATATATTAAAAAGGAAGAAAGAGCCAAAATCAAAGAACTAATAGATCAACTGAAGAACCTAGAAAATGAACAGCAAACCAATCCTAAACCAAGTAGAAGAAAAGAAATAACAAGGATTAAAGCAGAAATAAATGACATAGAGAACAAAAAAACAATAGAGAGGATAAATATCACCAAATGTTGGTTCTTTGAGAAGATCAACAAGATTGACAAGCCCCTAGCTAGACTGACAAAATCAAAAAGAGAGAAGACCCATATAAACAAAATAATGAATGAAAAAGGTGACATAACTGCAGATCCTGAAGAAATTAAAAAAATTGTAAGAGGATATTATGAACAACTGTATGGCAACAAACTGGATAATGTAGAGGAAATGGACAATTTCCTGGAAACATATGAACACCCTAGACTGACCAGAGAAGAAATAGAAGACCTAAACCAACCCATCACAAGCAAAGAGATCCAATCAGTCATCAAAAATCTTCCCACAAGTAAATGCCCAGGGCCAGGTGGCTTCACAGGGGAATTCTACCAAACTTTCCAGAAAGAACTGACACCAATCTTACTCAAACTCTTTCAAAACATTGAAGAAAATGGAACACTACCTAACTCATTTTATGAAGCTAACATCAATCTAATACCAAAACCAGGCAAAGATGCTACAAAAAAGGAAAACTACAGGCCAATCTCCCTAATGAATATAGATGCAAAAATCCTCAACAAAATACTTGCAAATAGAATCCAAAGACACATTAAAAAAATCATACACCATGACCAAGTGGGGTTCATTCCAGGCATGCAAGGATGGTTCAACATAAGAAAATCAATCAGTGTATTACAACACATTAACAAGTCAAAAGGGAAAAATCAATTGATCATCTCAATAGATGCTGAAAAAGCATTTGACAAAATCCAACATCCGTTTTTGATAAAAACACTTCAAAAGGTAGGAATTGAAGGAAACTTCCTCAACATGATAAAGAGCATATATGAAAAACCCACAGCCAGCATAGTACTCAATGGTGAGAGACTGAAAGCCTTCCCTCTAAGATCAGGAACAAGACAAGGATGCCCGCTGTCACCACTGTTATTCAACATTGTGCTGGAAGTGCTAGCCAGGGCAATCTGGCAAGACAAAGAAATAAAAGGCATCCAAATTGGAAAAGAAGAAGTAAGACTGTCATTGTTTGCAGATGATATGATCTTATATCTAGAAAACCCTGAGAAATCGACGATACACCTACTAGAGCTAATAAACAAATTTAGCAAAGTAGCGGGATACAAGATTAATGCACAGAAGTCAGTAATGTTTCTATATGCTAGAAATGAACAAACTGAAGAGACACTCAAGAAAAAGATACCATTTTCAATAGCAACTAAAAAAATCAAGTACCTAGGAATCAACTTAACCAAAGATGTAAAAGACCTATACAAAGAAAACTACATAACTCTACTAAAAGAAATAGAAGGGGACCTTAAAAGATGGAAAAATATTCCATGTTCATGGATAGGAAGGCTAAATGTCATTAAGATGTCAATTCTACCCAAACTCATCTACAGATTCAATGCAATCCCAATCAAAATTCCAACAACCTACTTTGCAGACTTGGAAAAGCTAGTTATCAAATTTATTTGGAAAGGGAAGATGCCTCGAATTGCTAAAGACACTCTAAAAAAGAAAAACGAAGTGGGAGGACTTACACTCCCTGACTTTGAAGCTTATTATAAAGCCACAGTTGCCAAAACAGCATGGTACTGGCACAAAGATAGACATATAGATGAATGGAATCGAATTGAGAATTCAGAGATAGACCCTCAGATCTATGGCCGACTGATTTTTGATAAGGCCCCCAAAGTCACTGAACTGAGTCATAATGGTCTTTTCAACAAATGGGGCTGGGAGAGTTGGATATCCATATCCAAAAGAATGAAAGAGGACCCCTACCTCACCCCCTACACAAAAATTAACTCAAAATGGACCAAAGATCTCAATATAAAAGAAAGTACCATAAAACTCCTAGAAGATAATGTAGGAAAACATCTTCAAGACCTTGTATTAGGCGGCCACTTCCTAGACTTTACACCCAAAGCACAAGCAACAAAAGAGAAAATAGATAAATGGGAACTCCTCAAGCTTAAAAGTTTCTGCACCTCAAAGGAATTTCTCAAAAAGGTAAAGAGGCAGCCAACTCAATGGGAAAAAATTTTTGGAAACCTTGTATCTGACAAAAGACTGATATCTTGCATATATAAAGAAATCCTACAACTCAATGACAATAGTACAGACAGCCCAATTATAAAATGGGCAAAAGATATGAAAAGACAGTTCTCTGAAGAGGAAATACAAATGGCCAAGAAACACATGAAAAAATGTTCAGCTTCACTAGCTATTAGAGAGATGCAAATTAAGACCACAATGAGATACCATCTCACACCGATTAGAATGGCTGCCATTAAACAAACAGGAAACTACAAATGCTGGAGGGGATGTGGAGAAATTGGAACTCTTATTCATTGTTGGTGGGACTGTATAATGGTTCAGCCACTCTGGAAGTCAGTCTGGCAGTTCCTTAGAAAACTAGATATAGAGTTACCATTCGATCCAGCGATTGCACTTCTCGGTATATACCCGGAAGGTCGAAAAGCAGTGACACGAACAGATATCTGCACGCCAATGTTCATAGCAGCATTATTCACAATTGCCAAGAGATGGAAACAACCCAAATGTCCTTCAACAGATGAGTGGATAAATAAAATTGGTATATACACACGATGGAATACTATGCGGCAGTAAGAAGGAACGATCTCGTGAAACATATGACAACATGGATGAACCTTGAAGACATAATGCTGAGCGAAATAAGCCAGGCAGAAAAAGAGAAATATTATATGCTACCACTAATGTGAACTTTGAAAAATGTAAAACAAATGGTTTATAATGTAGAATGTAGGGGAACTAGCAATAGAGAGCAATTAAGGAAGGGGGAACAATAATCCAAGAAGAACAGATAAGCTATTTGACGTTCTGGGGATGCCCAGGAATGACTATGGTCTGTTAATTTCTGATGGGTATAGTAGGAACAAGTTCACAGAAATGTTGCTGTATTAGGTAACTTTCTTGGGGTAAAGTAGGAACATGTTGGAAGTTAAGCAGTTATCTTAGGTTAGTTGTCTTTTTCTTACTCCCTTGTTATGGTCTCTTTGAAATGTTCTTTTATTGTATGTGTGTTTTCTTTTTAACTTTTTTTTCATACAGTTGATTTAAAAAAGAAGGGAAAGTTAAAAAAAAAAAAAAAGAAAAACAAGGAAAAAAAAAAGATGTAGTGCCCCCTTGAGGAGCCTGTGGAGAATGCAGGGGTATTGGCCTACCCCACCTCCATGGTTGCTAACATGACCACAGACATAGGGGACTGGTGGTTTGATGGGTTGAGCCCTCTACCATAAGTTTTACCCTTGGGAAGACGGTTGCTGCAAAGGAGAAGCTAGGCCTCCCTATGGTTGTGCCTAAGAGCCTCCTCCTGAATGCCTCTTTGTTGCTCAGATGTGGCCCTCTCTCTCTGGCTAAGCCAACTTGAAAGGTGAAATCACTGCCCTCCCCTCTACGTGGGATCAGACACCCAGGGGAGTGAATCTCCTTGGCAACGTGGAATATGACTCCCGGGGAGGAATGTAGACCCGGCATCGTGGGACGGAGAACATCATCTTGACCAAAAGGGGGATGTGAAAGGAAATGAAATAAGCTTCAGTGGCAGAGAGATTCCAAAAGGAGCCGAGAGGTCACTCTGGTGGGCACTCTTACGCACAATTTAGACAACCCTTTTTAGGTTCCAAAGAATTGGGGTAGCTGGTGGTGGATACCTGAAACTATCAAACTACAACCCAGAACCCATGAATCTCGAAGACAGTTGTATAAAAATGTAGCTTATGAGGGGTGACAATGGGATTGGGAAAGCCATAAGGACCACACTCCACTTTGTCTAGTTTATGGATGGATGAGTAGAAAAATAGGGGCAGGAAACAAACAGACAAAGGTACCCAGTGTTCTTTTTTACTTCAATTGCTCTTTTTCACTCTAATTATTATTCTTGTTATTTTTGTGTGTGTGCTAATGAAGGTGTCAGGGATTGATTTAGGTGATGAATGTACAACTATGTAATGGTACTGTGAACAATCGAAAGTACGATTTGTTTTGTATGACTGCGTGGTATGTGAATATATCTCAATAAAATGAAGATAAAAAAAAATGGTGAATGAAATGAACCACCTGTTACAACATGGGTGTTTGCCCATAAAGTTTGATGGAAAATTGGTTAAAGATCAGTAGAAAATGAGAGGAAACCAGAAACAAGGGGTCCTAGGATGAAGGTAACTAAGTAGCTGTCAGCTGAACTCCACTGGAGTAGCCAGTGTCCCGAGGTCAGTATGTAAGGGAGCTCGATAAAGGCACGGTGGATCTTAACAACCCAGGGTAGAGCAATAGTCAGTAGCAGTATTTCTCCTCAGTTACTAAGTGGGAGTAATGTGAATGTGGGAATGAGAGTATCTGTAGTAGCTTCTGGGGTTGAGATAAGGCCAGGGCAAAGGAGCTAGTCTTCCCACAGGGTATTGTTAGGACTTGAGTGCAGTAAGTTGGGGTTTAGGGTTAGACTACTGTCCCAGCAGATACCTGGAGTACAAGTCTGAAATTGAGCCAGGAGTTGAGCATTCAGAGTTACAGGCATTAGGAAGAAGGCCTCAGTTTTGAGAGTAAGCTGGAGGCCTGGCAGTTTGCTGACTGGCCCTCTAGATCAAGACAGACACAGGAAGGCTGGGAGCAGACCAGTGTACTCTGAATGTAGTGCACTGTTAAATGTTTTTTGTAGAAATTTGTAATTTTTTAAATATATGCCATTGTTTTTAAAATAGGGGAGTACTGAATTCCCATATATGCCTAGGAAAAACCTTTGAAGACACTAGAGAAGAAGGGAAATGGATGGAACCAGGCTGTGCTGCTGCAGAGGTGAGGAGCTATGGATAGAATCCAAGCCCAGGAGTGAGGGAGAATTTTCCCAGAGAGGAGGAAATGAATAATTGTGTATAGTTTGGGGAGGGAGTTTAATTTTCCAAATGAACATTGAGCTCACCAGTTGAGGAAGAGGAAGAAGGTACAAAGGCAGGGATTCGAAAGAGAGGTGCAGGTGTGAAATTGCTGGAGAGGGAGTAAGGATTGCCAGGTGGGCCATCAGTGTTGATCAGAGACCATGACTTTGTACCAGGGCCAATCTGGTGTGATGCTTTCCAGCAGGGCTGGGTGTGGCAGCAGAGAACTGGCATGAGTGGGTTATGAGACTGCATCCATGGAAGATGAAGGGAAGAGAGAGATGAAGTTGAAGGTAAGAGAGTAATTGAAGTGATGGCCCTTGGGGTCCAGATTGATGATTCAAGGATGTAAACTCAGAAGGGAGCTGTGCTGGTTTAGATGTATTATGTCCCCCAAAACACCATGTTCTTTCATGCAATCTTGTGGGGGCAGACATATTAGAGTTAATTAGGTTGGAACCTTTTGATTGTTTCCATGGAGATGTGACTAGTAACACCTTTGATTAGGGTGTGACCTGTTGATGGGATTGTTTCCATGGAGATGTGGTCCCACCCATTCAGCTTGGGTCTTGATTTAATTACTGGGACCCTGTTAGAACTCAGAAACAGAAGGACTTCAGAGAAGCTACATTTTAGAGGACAGCCGTTGAAAGATGACATTTTGGAGAACGCCATTTTTGAAACACAACCTGGGAGCAAGCAGATGCCAGCCACATACCTTCCCAGCTAACACAGGTTTTCCAGATGCCAATGGCCTTTCTCCAGTGAAGGTACCTTATTGTTGATGCCTTACCTTGGGCACTTTTATGGCCTTAAGACTGTAACTTTGTAACCAAATAAACCCCCTTTATAAAAGCCAATCCATTTCTGGTGTTTTGCATAATGGCATTAGCAAACTGGAATAGATTTTGGTACCAGAGAAGTGGGTTGCTGCTGAGTTTACAGATACCAAACATGTTGGAATAGCTTTTTAAATGGATAAGGGGAAGATTCTGGAAGAATTGTGAAGGGCTTGATAGAAAAGACCATCTAAGGAGAGAGAGAAAGTGGGGAGGTGGCAGAGCTTTGCTCTTAGTGTTGGATGTGGGAGTGCAAGAGGTTAGAAGGGGAGCAGAGGCAGCAAAGTCAAGGCGTGCTATGGGAATGAGCTGCTGGAATGGGGTGGGGATCAAGATCATTCCAGAACTGGTAAAGGTAGGAATTTTGAACTCGTCATGGTGATGGTGGGCAGTGAAATGGGTGTTGTCTTCAGCAATTCCTGATTGTCCTTTACTGGTCCTAATTAGTGCCGCTTCTGGAGGCCCTTCTAATGCCACCAGCACCTCATGGTGGGTGGGCAAGAATTTTTTTTAAAAGGCCTGACAATAATTGCTGACCGAGAAGGGGTTTAGAACGTTGTTATTTTTGGTTGGAACAAAGGAGGTGAATGAAAAGTTTAGAAGGTCAATATAAAGAATTTCGATTTGGTTGAAATTTAAGGAAGACTTTGAGAATTAGGAACCTGGGCAGAAAGAAGAAGAGACAGCTTACAGAGGCAATTTGAACTAATTGGAAATGACAAAAGCAAGTAAGCAGACTCTGATCAAGAAGGTAGAGAGGGATGCCTCAGAGCTCCATCCCTCCCACAAAAGTTTTGAACAGCTCGCAACAACTGGCAGGAACATCTTTCTAAAAGCTCCAGAAAACAGTTAAAAGGCTGCAGTAGGGGTGTTGGGCTTCCCCACCTCGATTGTTGCTGATGGTGCTCACAGACATAGGGGACTGGTGGTTTGATGGGCTGAGCCCTCTACCACGGGCTTGGGAAGACTGTTGCTGCAAAGGAGAGGCTAGGCCTGCCTATAATTGTGCCTAAGAGCCTCCTCCTGAATGCCTCTTTGTTGCTCAGATGTGGCCCTCTTTCTCTAGCTAAGCCAACCTGGCAGGTGAAATCACTGCCCTTCACCCTGCATGGAATCTGACACCCAGGGGAGTGAATCTCCCTGGCAACGTGGAATATGACTCCCGGGGAGGAATCTAGACCCGGCATTGCTGGACGGAGAATATCTTGACCAAAAGGGGGATGTGAAAGGAAATGAAATAAGCTTCAGTGACAGAGAGATTCCAAAAGGAGCCGAGAGGTCACTCTGGTGGGCACTCTTACGCACAATATAGACAAACCTTTTTAGGTTCTAATGAATTGAATAGCTAGCAGTAAATACCTGAAACTATCAAACTACAATCCAGAACCCTTGAATCTGGAAGACGATTGTATAAAAATGTAGCTTATGAGGGGTGACAATGTGATTGGGAAAGCCATATGGACCCATTCCCCTTTGTCCAGTGTGTGAATGGATGAGTAGAAAAACGAGGGCAAAACAATAAAAAAATAAAAAAGGCACCCAGTGTTCTTTTTTACTTTAATTTTTCTCTTTCACTTTAATTTTTATTCTTATTATTTTTGTGTGTGTGGTAATGAAAATGTTCAAAAATTAATTTTGGTGATGAATGCACAACTATATAATGATACTGTTAACAATTGAATGTACACTTTGTATGACTGCATGGTATGTGACTATATCTCAGTAAACTTGAATTAAAAAAAAAAAGACTACACTAACGGGGTGAGCACCAAATCAAGAAAAAGACTGCTTAAAAGTGGTAGGATCTCGTGGCGCTCTGGCTGGCTGCTCCCCATTTCCCTATCCTACTTAATGTGGAACCAGCCCATACTCCCAGTACAGGTCCCTGGTCCCAGTTTCCAGTTCCAGAGGGAACAGAGTCACCCTCATGCAGGTACTGGGAGCATGTATTCTGATCCACACTGCCTGGGGGTGGCCTGAGGGACATGCTGTTCTAGAACTTCCCTTGCAATGTAGAAGGTGGCTCACCAAGCCCCCCTAGGGAATGCGGCAGGAGACTAGTCAGGTCGTACTGCCTGGGGTAAGGGATTGCTGGCTGTAACTGTGAAGTGGGCTGTAAGACATACAGTGCAGTGCCTGGGACCCTGAGGAGGCTGTTTCCTAGGGAAGAAGGGACATTTGGAACTGTGTAAAAGGAAATCTGTAGAGCCACATGTGCATGGCATTTGCAGAAGGAATTAGGGAGGCCTCTACACTTTGCCTGAAACTATTCTCCAAGCTCATTGCATGGAAAAGCTTTGAAGGAGAGCATTCTCACAGGTCAATCTGCAAAGACTGGGAAAGGTATTTTCTTTTTTTCTTTCTTTTTCTTTTCGTTAGCTCCTGGCATTCAAGAAAACCTCTGTGATAACACTAGATAATATATGTCTAAAGAACAGATGCCTCATAGTCTAAATTGCAGCAAAAACACACTGATATATAAAATGTCCAGGTTTCAACAAAAGATTATAAAACATACAGCAAGACAGGAAATGATGGCCTAGACAAAGGAGAAGATTAAGCATTGGAAACCATCATTGAGGAAGATCAGACCTGGGACATTCCAGACAAAGACTTAAAAAAAATGGTCATAAATATGCTCACAGAGCTAAAGGAAAACATGGACAAAGAACTAAAGAAAATTAGGAAAACGATAGATGAACCCAAGGAGAGTATCGCTATATAGATAGAAATTATGAAAAGGAACCAAATAGAGCTGAAGACCACAGGTAACGGAAATAAAAAATTTCCTAGAGGGTTTCAACAGCAGATTGGAGTTGGCAAAAGAAAGAAGCAGTGAAATTGAAGATGACAAGTGAAATCTTCCAATCTGAGGAGCTGAAAGAAGAAAAAATGAATAAAGGTGAATGGAGCATGAAGAACCTGCGAGACACCATCAAGTGCATAGTATATACATTGTGGGCATCCCAGAAGACCAAAGAGAGAAAGGGGCAGAGAGAATATTCAAAGAAATAATGGCTGAACACTTCCCAAATTTAATGAAAGACATAAATATTCACATCCAATATGCCCAACAAACTCCAAAAAGCATAAACCTAAATAGACCCACACCATGGCATGATGTAATCAAGTTGTTGAATGTCAAGAAAAAGATAGATTTCTGAAAACCTCAAGAAAGAAGCAACATGTCACATACAAAGGAGGCTCAATGAGATAAAGTACCAGTTTCTCTCTGGGATGCCTGGAAGCAAGAAGGCAGTGGGAAGATATATTTAAAGTGCTGAAAGCAAAACATTTCCAATCAAGAATTCTATATCTTGCAAAACTGAGGGAAAGATTAATACCTTTCCAGATAAACAAGATGAGGGAAGGATTAATACATTCCCAGAAAAACGAAAACTGAGTGACTTTGTCACCACTAGACCAGTCCTACAAGAAATGCTAAAAGGAGTTCTGCAAGTTAAAAGGAAAGGATACTAGATAATTGACTGAAACCACATGAAGAAATAAAGGACTTGGGTAAAGATAATGACATGGGTAAATACAAATACTAGTACTATTGTATTTTTGACTTAAAACTAAACTTTTTATTTCCTATAGGATCTAAAAGGCAAAAATGCCTAAAATATAATGATGAATCAGTGATTTTGGACTCATTTTGTGTAAATATGTAATCTGTGACAAGAACTCCATAAAGGTGGTATATGGAGAGGTATAGGAACATTGTTTATGCTATTGAAGTAAGTTGGTATCAAAGCAAATGAATATTATAGATTTGGGGTGTTAAATTTAAGCCCCATGGTAACCACAAAGAAAATATTAGAGAACATGCAAAGAATCAGAGGCAGAAAGGAGAATACAGATTACCAGGGGTGGGGAACAGGGGCAATGGGGAGTTAATACAAAATGAGTGTAAGATTTCTGTTTGTGGTGAAGGGAAAGGTCTAGTGATGGATGGTGGTGAGGGTACGGCAACATTGCAAATGTAATTAATCCCACTGAGTGGTATGCATGCTGGGGGTTGGGATGGGAAGATTTATGTTGTGTATATGCTTTCACAATTTAAAAAAAGAAAGGTAAACTAAAGAGATAATGACAACTAAATGCTGTACATGGTACTGGATGGAATCTAAGAATGGAGGGGAGAAAAGTCTCAGAAGGACATTACTGGGACAGAAGAAAAATTGGAATATAAAATATAAGCTTTATATTAACTTTTAAATTTCTTGAACTTGATAACTGCACTTAAGGTGATTACATAAGTGAATATCCTTGTTTGTAGGAAATGTACATGGAATATTATGTGTTCAAGGAGTATGATGTGTGCAGCCTGCCCTCAGATGTTCTGAAGGTAGGTAGGTAGGTAGGAAGGTAGGAAGGAAGGAATCACAAAGGTGGAAAAATGTTAAAATTGGTGGATCTGAGTATTGGGAGTGGGGGTGGGGTGGGAGTATGTTAGAGTTCTTCTCTACGGGGTTTGTATTTTTTTTTTAATTTTTTTATTCAGTTTTATTGAGATATGTTCACATACCCTGCAATCATCCACAGTGTACAATCACTTGTTCACAATACCATCATCTAGTTGTGCATCACCAAAATCAATTTTTGAACATTTTCATTACTCCAAAAAATAAATAAATAAATAAATTTTATAAGTAAAAAAAAGAATGGAAGTACAAGTAAGGAAGAACACCAAAACATCCCATCCCCCATCCCCCTATTATTCATTTATATTTTGTTCCGGTTTTTCTACTCATCTGTCTATGTACTGGATAAAGGTAGTGTGAGCCACAAGGTTTTCACAATCGCACAGTCACACTGTGTAGGCTACATAGTTACACAGTCATCCAAAAATCAAGGCTACTGGGTTGCAGTTCAACAGTTTCAGGTATTTCCTTCCAGCTATTCCAATACACTAAAAACTAAAAAGGGATGTCTATATAACAAAGAGTAATAGCCTCCAGGATGATCTCTGGACTCTATTTGAAATCTCTCAGCCACTGAAACTTTATTTTGTTTCATTTCTCTTCCCCTTTTGGTCAAGAAGACTTTCTCAATCCCACGATACTGGGTCCAGGCTCATCCCTGGGAGTCATGTCCCGCATTGCCAGGGAGATTACACCCCTGGGAGTCATGTCCCACGTATGAGGGAGAGCAGTGAGTTCACCTGCTGAGTGGGCTTAGAGAGCAACAAAACAGGTTCTCTGGGAGTGACTCATAAGTACAATTATAAGTGGGCTTAGCCTCTCCTTGCAGTAACAAACTTCATAAGGGCAAGCCCCAAGATTGAGGGCTCAGCCTTCTGAATTGATAGTCCCCAATGCTTGTGAGAGTATCAGTAATTCCCCAGATGGAAAAATTTAATATTTCCACATTTTCCACCCATCCCTCAGAGGGGCTTTTCAAATACATTTTTATTCTCTGCCCAAATTACTTTGGGATGTATGGGGATTTCACGCTATCCTGTACAAACCAGCTAGATCTCACTCCCTATTCAAAGTTCCACGTATTTATGGTGTTTGAGTAAACTGACCGTACAAGTTAAATTGTCTTGTGTGCCACAGAAAATATAGATTTTGCACCAAATAAACATCTCTTCCTTTGGTCTCACACAGAAGATGAAGTTTTAAAACACAGTCAGTATCGTCCTTTACCCTTTAGCCTGACTTGCCTTAGTCCTAACCAGATCCACTTCATTCATATCTCTAAGTGAAGTCTGAGCTCTTTTTCTGCTTTTTGTTAACAGATTGCTGTATGGGATAATTCTGACATTCATAGCTGCCAAACTCTATTTCTGAGTCTCATGTGTCACACAGATACTCAAATTTCCAGGTACAGACCAGGTTTTACACAAAGAGCTCACTATCTTGGAATTTAGAGATAACCATTGCAACTCAGGAATAGATGTGACTGCTTTTTAAGAGCTTACAATCTAGGGAGCTTTACAATAAACCTTCCCCTGATAACCTGTGCTCTAAGATTCAATTCTCAGAGTTTACATGTTATAGTTAGTCCATATTAGTTGGGCGTTGTAATGTTTGTCTTTTCATTTCTGGTGTGCTTCACTCAGAATGCTGTCCTCAGGATCCATTCATCTAGTTGCGTGTCTCACAACTTCATTCCTTCTTGCAGCTGCTCAGTATTCTCTTGTATGCATACACCACAGTTCACCATTCTGTTCATCAGTCCGTGTACCCTTAGGCCACCTCCATCCATTGCACATTGTGAATACTGCTGCCATAAATACTACTGTGCAAATGTCCATTCATATCCCTGTTCTCAGTTCTTTCAAGTATGTACCCAATAGTGAGGTTGCAGGATCTTATGGCAAACCCATACTTAGGTTCTTGTATTATTTTCTGCAAGTATGAGATTATTTTGAAATAAACAGTTAAAAAAAAAAAAAAAAAAAGAAAAGGAAAGGAAAAAAGCAAGTAGGTCGTGGGTTGCTAAAATGACCTGGGAGAACTACAGGGATGCTGGTGGGTGTGAAAATGAAGATCAGAGAGTTCATATGAGAAAACAGAAGAAACACGCATGGAGTGTGGACTAATATGGGTGTAGTAATTTCTGTGTGACTTCGTTTCTGACAGCCACTCTGCAGATACTCCTGAGAGAATAATACTTCTTTTTCCCTCTACTGGCATTGCTTTGGTATTGCCTCAGATACGTCCACACTTAACTTACTTACTTTAACCTACTGGAAGATAGAAGCTGTTTCAGAAACTGAAATTGTTGAACATTTTGTAAATTCATGGTCAAATGATAATCTTGGGAGCTTCACTTCCTCACATCCCATTAATTTTCACACACTACTCATCAAGAAGCTAATTGGTTTTGCCTCTAATTTATGTTTGTATCTGAAGTTGAAATCCACTTTAGAAGTTCCAAATATTTTAGTTGTAGGTTTTATTTATGTGTAAACGTGTGTGTGTGTGTGTGTGTGTGTGTGTGTGTGTAGCATACGTATTTATACATACACACATACATCAGGTAAATTTTTTATTACTCATAAATTTTAGGTCCCTGTTTATGGAGTACTTATGGAGGGCAGTAAGCATTCTAGTTTCACCAGTTTGCTGGGTTTATGACACAAGGAATTGTGCATCCGTGTTTCAACTTGACGTCATGCAAGGTGAGGCTGACTTCTGAGAGACATGAAGAGGAGTGTGGAATTTGGATGTGGAAGAGGTCAGGAAGAGCACAGCGACAACCCAGCCCTGCTTTTCTGTCAGAAAGGAGCAGCATCAATATAACTTAAGAAGAGAACTGTGAATCATCATAGTCCTCGTTTAATCACAAATGTTTATGAAAGCATGGGTTGGGTTATTTCACGATGAATTGTTTTGCCATTAATTCTATATCTTAAACTAGCAATTATGCAATTACCTATGTAGCACAGAAACATTCATGACATGCAGCATTCACCAATATTTAGTGACTCCGCACTGCACACCAGTCACTATTAGATGTTTGTATTGTAAGAATAATAATATAAAAAGAAATCAATATTTTGCTTCTGGTAAGGGAACAGGTGTTTATCGGTCATTTGTGTCAGTGGTTAACTAGTTTTAAAAACTCCCCTTAGTTTCACCCAAGTACTGGTTTTGGTTCTCATTTCATGCATCTCCAGTCTTTCTCTATATATAACTAAACAGATTTCTGCTATCTTGGAAAAAACTTTCACTTGATTTGTCACCTTCGCTTTACTGCCACCTTCATTAACTGTGCGGTCTCCACACACTTGCCTCTACCTCTTCAACCTGTTTTCTTTACGTTTCTGTAAACTGGTATTTTTACCACAGCATCTCTCTCTTTTTGGAAAAAAAAATTATTGTGGTAACATGTAGATAACACATATTTTCCCATTTTAACTACTTTTATGTATACATTTCAGTGCTATCAATTACAATTACAATGTCGTGCTTCCATCACCAAAACTTTTTCATTACCACAAAAAGAAACTGTGCCTATTAAGAAATAACTCCCTATTTCCCCTTCTCGCAGCCCCTGGTAACCTCTAATATTTTTTTAATATAAAAAGAGACTTTCTGTCTCTATGAATTTACTTATTCTAGATATTTCAGATAAGTGCAGTCATACAGTATTTCTCCTTTTGCATCTGGCTTATTTCATTGAGTATAATGTTTTTGAGGTTCCTCTAAGTTGTAGCATGTATCAGAACTTCATTCCTGTTTATAGCTGAATAATATTCCATTGTATGGATATATCCCATTTTATTTATTCATTCATGTGTTGATGGATGCTTGGGTTGTTTCCACCTTTTGGCAAATGTGAATAATGCTGCTGTGAACAAGTATCTATTTGAGTCCCTATTTTCAAATATTTTTCACCACAGTCATCTTTTTTTTTTTAATTTTATTTTGAAATAAATTCATACTTACAGGAACAGTTGCAAAAACAATACAAACCCCATACACAGAACTCCAGCATATCCCGACCCCCTCCCCCGATACCCCGATCCACCAACTTTAACATCGTGTCACACCACCATTTCTTTCTTTCCCTCCCTCCCTCCCTATCATCCATCATCTGTTGCTCTGTCTTCTGAACATATGAGAGCAAGCTGCACACATCCTTGAACAAACAATATAATTCACATATACATTTCCCATGAACAGGAACATTCTTTTATGCAATCCCATTAAGCACAGCTAAGAAGTTTAAGAAATTCAACATTGATACAAAGCTTACACTCTATATTTCCTTTTTTTTTTTTTTCTTATGTCCCATCTGTGTCCCTTTGAGCCTCCTCTCCTCCATCCTCCAATCCCATCCAGGATCATCCTTGGCATTTAATTGTTATCTATTTAGACTTTTTTTTTTCCAATTGTGGAAACATATATACAGCCTTAATCTTCCCTTTCCAACCCCTCCCTAGCATTCCATTAGTGGGATTAATCACATTTAGAATGTTGCAATGCTATCACCTTCCCACCATCCATTACTAAAAATTTCCCTTCACCCCAAACAGAAACCTTGCACTCATTTCTTAGCTCCCCATTGCCCCTTCCCCCAATTCTTGTAACCCATACTCTACTTTGCATCTCTATGGTCGTATTCTCTGATACTTTCTTTGTGTTTACCTTGGGGCTTAAATTTAACCTCTTAAATCTATAACAATCTTGTTTTTCTTTGATACCAACTTAACTTCAATAGGACACATAAACTATGTTCCTATACTACTCCATTCCCCCACCTTTATGTAGTTCTTGTCAAAAATTACATATTTTACATTGAGTCCAAAACCACTGATTTATCATTACAGTTTATATATTTTAGATCCTGTAGGAAGTAAATAGTGGAGTTACAAATCAAAAATACAGTAGTATTGGTATTTATATTTACCATGTGATCTTTACTGGTAATCTTTATTTCTTCATGTGGTTTCAGTCAATTGTTTAGTGTCCCTTCCTTTCAGCCTGCTCAACTCCCTTTAGCATTTCTTATAGGACTGATCTACTGGTGATGAAGTCCCTCAGCTTTTGATTATCCAGGAATGTTTTCATCTTCCCCTCATTTTTACCCTCCAGGTGTTTGTGAATTCTCCAAGTCTCTGATAGTTATTGACTTCTATTTGTATTCCATTGTGGTCAGAGATTTTAAAATTTATTGAGGCTTGTTTTATGTCCCAGCATACAGTCCATTCTGGAGAAAGATCCGTGATCACTAGAGAAGAATGTGTGTCCTGGTGACCTGGGATGTAATGTTCTATATATGTCTGTGAAATTTCTCTATATCTCTCTCTCTCCTTTCTTTGTTTCTCTGTTGGGAGGGCTCCCTTTAGTATCTGAAGTAGGGCAGGTCTTTTATTAACAAAATCTCTCAGTATTTGTTTGTGAAAAATTTAAGCTCCCCCTCAAATTTGAAGGAGAGTTTTGCTGGATAAAGTATTCCTGTTTGGAAATTTTTCTCTCTCAGAATTTTAAATATGTCATGCCACTGCCTTCTCGCCTCCATGGTGGCTGCTGAGTAGTCACTGCTTATCTTATGTTGTTTCCTTTGTATGTGGTGAATTGCTTTTCTCTTGCTGCTTTCAGAACTTGCTCCTTCTCTTCAGTATTTGACAGTCTGATCAGAATATGTCTTGGAATGGGTTTATTTGAATTTATTCTATTTGGAGTTCACTGGGCATTTATGCTTTGTGTATTTATGTTGTGTAGAAGATTTGGGAAGTTTTCCCCAACAATTTCTTTGAATACTCTTTCTAGACCTTTACCCTTCTTTTCCCCTTCTGGGACACCAATGAGTCTTAAATTTGGATGTTTTATTTTATCTATCATATCCCTAAGATCCATTTCGATTTTTTCGATTTTTTTCTCCATTCTTTCTTTTGTTCTTTCATTTTCCATTCTGTGGTCCTCGCAGATGCTTTCATTGTTCAACTTCCTCTAATCTTGTATTATGAGTATCCAGAGTCTTTTTCATTTGGCCAACAGTTTCTTCTATTTCCATAAGATCTTCTGTTTTTTTATTTACCCTCGCAATTTCTTCTTTATGCTCTTCTAGCGTCTTCTTTATGTCCTTTATATCCTGTGCCATGCTCTTCTTCATGTCCTTTATGTCCTGTGCCATGCTCTCATTGTTTGTCTTTAGTTCTTTGATTAATTGCACCAAGTACCGTGTGTCTTCTGATCTTTTGATTTGGGGGTTTGAGTTTGTGTTCTCTGTATCATCTGGTTTTATCATATGTTTTAGGATTTTCTGTTGTTTGTGGCCTCTTGGCATTTGCTTTACTTGATAGGGTTCTTTCAGGTTATAAAAAATACCAATCTCTAATTTGTCAGATCTACAGCTTGGTGGCATACACTTTCTCTAACTAGCCAGCAGATGGCGTCCGTGAGTCATCTATTTCCCTCAAGTCAGTTCTCCCCAACTTTGTGGTGTGTGGGGATCTGATTCTTGTGGGGTTCAATTGGTGCACTAAGTTTGGGTATGTTGTTGGTGCTGTCCGCCCTGAATGTGGGGCATGTGTCTGGGTGGTTAGGGAGGCAGGGCAGCTTTAATAATCAAACCTCCCAGGTGTTCCCAGAGATTTAAGGCTGTTGCAAGAGTCTAAGCCTTCCTTTCAGTCTTGCCACAGATTGTCTCTGCCGCTGACCCACAAGTCCTTGGTATTGGTGTAGGGTCCCTGGGATTTCCGAGCGGGTCCCGCTTCTCAGCCATGCTCTTCCAGGACCTCTGCTGAGGGAAGGTTGTGCCATGTCACAAGTGCGCACTGTCACTCCAGGGAAGCCCTGGGCCACCAGGCTGTGCAGGGGCGTTCCCAGCCTGATGTAAAGATGGTTGAATGGGGCATGTTAATTTCCCCCTTTTCTCACAGCTCCGCCTTCCCAGCTCCGGGACAATTAGCTGTGGGTGCGCTAAAGGCCCGTGTGCATGGCCGATACTGTGGCATGTGTGTGGTGCTGCAGGAAACACTCGCCGTCACATTGGGTTTCTTGGCATGGCTCTGTGCTGTGGGTCCAGCCCCGGGCAGGAGCGTCCCCAGCCGTCCAGAGAGTTGGCTGCAAGGGGCGCGGTTTCTTTCTCCTTTTGGCTCCCCTCTGCCCCCCTGGCCCCAAGACAATCAGCAGTGGGTGGGGGAAGGGCTATCCTCCACACCAGACACCAAGGCATTGGTACAGCCTGCTCCTGCCGTGCTTCACTGCGTGGTTCTCCCCATCATACCCGCAGCTGCTCCCGGGTTTTTTGTTTAAAAAAAACTAGTTCGTCTCCAAACGGCAACCCATACCTCAGCGCATCTGCCAGACTTTCTGCCTGCTCACTCACTCGCTTCAGAATGCAAGCTCCCGGTTTCACCAAAGGCACGGTCCCTGTGGATTTAGCAGACCTTGTCCGGCTGGTGCATCACTGGAATGGTGTTCTGGGTCACCTTCTGGTTTTTATCTAGTATTTTTCACAGAGGTGTTTTTTGCCCTGTCTCACCTAGCCGCCGTCTTAGGTTCCTCAGCACCACAGTCTTCTTGATTGCTAAATACGTTGGCCTTTGCTTAGCACTTATTCTTCTTGACTTCTTTCCAGGATTTGGCAGTTGATTAATATTCTCTTCATTTTGAAATTCTTCTGTAATATTCCAATTCTTCTCTGATCCTTCTAATTGTCTTTTCTTTTTTCAAGAGTTTCATAACATCTTAATATGGTCCTTATCCCAATATTCATTCCCCACTCTTATTTTCTTCTTACAGTCTCTTTCTCCAAGGGAGATTATTAACGTTGGTTGATATTTCAAATATGTATTTACTATTTTTGTAAAATTTTCTACAGAGATCCTTAAATCTTTTATACTCAGAAAATCAGTTAAAATGTATTAATATTTAAATGTTTCCAATAGTTCTAAAGCTTTTCAAATCAGTTTTAGAATTCTGCGTTGAAGATGACATTAAGAGATAATAGACTATTCTCGGAGTAAATATTTATTTTACAAAATGGAAACACATAATGAAGGTTTGTCCTGTTTATAAATATAGCTAAATTTTATTGGGAAAGAAGACGGACTGTTTATTGACTTGTAGGCATTTTTGTATAGTCTAGTTATTAGTTCTTTGATGGAACTATGCATTGCAAATATCTTTTCCTTGTTTGTGGTTTCTTTTCACTTTCTGTTTCTAATCCTTAATTTTAATGTAGTCACATTTAGTGGTCTTTTCCTTACTGATTTTTGCTTTTTCAATATCTTATTTAAAACATTCTTCCTATTTCCGAGTTATAAAGATATTCTCCCTTAAATTTTAACAGAAATTTTTTTTTACTGTGGTAAAATATACATGACATAAAATTTACCATTTTAATCATTTTTAAATATACAATTCAATGGTATTAAGTGTGTTCTTAGTGTTTTTTTTAAAATTCATTTTTATTGAGTTATATTCACATACCATGCAGTCATACAAAGTGTACATTTAATTACTCATAGTACCATTATATAGTTGTGCATTCATCACCAAAATTAATTTTTGAACATTTTCATTAACACACAAAAATAATAAGAATAAAAATTAAAGTGAAAAAGAACAATTAAAGGGAAAAAGAACACTAGGTGCTTTTTTTTTTTTTGCCCCCATTTTTCTACTCATTCATCCATTCATACAAAGGGGATTGTGGTCCATATGGCTTTCCCAATCCCATTGTCACCCCTCATAAGCTACATTTTTATACAATCGTCTTCAAGATTCAGGGGTTCTGGGTTGTAGTTTGATACTTTCAGGTATTTACTGCTAGCTGTTCCAATTCATTAGAACGTGAAAAGGGTTGTTTATATTGTGTGTAAGAGTGCCCACCAGAGTGACCTCTCGGCTCCTTTTGGAATCTCTCTGCCACTGAAGCTTATTTCATTTCCTTTGACATCCCCCTTTTGGTCAAGAAGATGTTCTTCATCCAACGATGCCAGGTCTAGATTCCTCCCCAGGAGTCATATCCTGCATTGCCAGGGAAATTTACACCCCTGGGAGTCACATCCCATGTAGTGGGGAGGCAGTGATTTCACCTGCCAAGTTGGCTTTGCTAGAGAGAGAGGGCCACATCTGAGCAACAAAGAGGCATTCAGGAGGAGGCTCTTAGGCACAATTATAGGCAGGCCTAGCCTCTCCTTTGCAGCAACAGTCTTCCCAAGCCCATGGTAGAGGGCTCAGCCCATCAAACCACCAGTACCCTATGTCTGTGAGCACATCAGCAACCATCGAGATGGGGAAGGCCAACACCCCTGAATTCTCCACCAGCTCTGCAAGGGGGCTCTGTACATTTTATCATTGTTTTTTTTTTAATTAACTCTTTTTTTTTTTTTCAATTAGCTGTATCAAAAAAAAAATTAAAAAAACATACAGTAAAAAAACATTTGAGACAAACCATAACATAACCAGGGAGTAAGAAAAAGATAACTAACCTAAAATAACTACTTTAGTTCCAACGTGTTCCTACTCTAACCCAAGAAAATAACCTAATATAGCAACATTTCTGTGAACTTGTTCCTACCATACCCATCAGAAATTAACAAACCATAGTCACTTCTGGGCATTCCCAGAATGTTAAATTTACCCACGATAGCTTATCTGTTCTTTTTGGGTTATCATTCCCCCTCCATTAATTGCTCTCTATCACAAGTTCCCCTACATTCTACATTATAAAGCATTTATTTTACAATTTTCAGTGTTCACATTAGTGGTAGCATATAATATTTCTCTTTTTTTGCTTGGCTTATTTTGCTCAGCATTATGTCTTCAAGGTTCATCCTTGTTGTCATATGTTGCATGACATTGTTCCTTCTTACAGCCGCATAGTATTCCATCATGTGTAAATACCACACTTGATTTATCCACTCATCTGTCGAAGGACATTTGGGTTTTTTCCGTCTCTTGGCAATTGTGAATAATGCTGCTGTGAACATTATTCTGTTCATGTCACGGCTTTCTGATCTTCTGGGTATATGCTGAGAAGTACAATCACTGAATTGAAGGGTAACTCTCTATCCAGGTTTCTAAGGAAGTGCCAGACTGACTTCCAGAGTGGCTGAACCGTTACACAGTCCCACCAACAGTGAATAAGAGTTCTAATTTCTCCACATCCTCTCCAGCATTTGTAGTTTCCTGTTTGTTTAATGGCAGCCATTCTAATTGGTATGAGATGGTATCTCATTGTGGTCTTAATTTGCATCTCTCTAATAGGTAGTGAAGCTGAACATTTTTTCATGTGTTTCTTGGCCATTTGTATTTCCTCTTCAGAGAACTGTCTTTTCATATCTTTTGCCCATTTCATATTGGGCTGTGTGTACTACTGTCATTGAGTTGTAGGATTTCTTTATATATGCAAGATATCAGTCTTTTGTCAGATACATGGTTTCCAAAAATTTTTTCTCATTGAGTTGGCTGCCTCTTCACCTTTTTGACAAGTTCTTTTGAGGTACAGAAACTTCTAAGCTTCAGGAGTTCCCGTTTATCTATTTTTTCTTTTGTTGCTTGTGCTTTGGGTGTAAAGTCTAGGAAGTGGCCCCCTAATACAAGATCTTGAAGTTGTTTCCCTACATTATTTTCTATGAATTTTATGGTACTGTCTTTTATATTGAGATCTTTGATCCACTTTGAGTTAATTTTTGTGTAGTGTGTGAGGTAGGGGTCCTCTTTCTTTTGGATGTGGATGTCCAACTCTCCCAGCCCCATTTGTTGAAAAGACTGTTATGTCCCAGTTCAGTGCCTTTGGGGGCCTTATCAAAGATCAGTCGGCCTTAGATCTGGGGGTCTATCTCCGAATTCTCAATTTGATTCCATTGATCAATATGTCTGTCTTTATGCCAGTACCATGCTGTTTTGACAACTGTGGCTTTATAATAAGCTTCAAAGTCAGGGAGTCTTAAGTCCTCCCACTTCGTTTTTCTTTTTTAGAGTGTTTTTAGCAATTTGAGGCATCTTTACTTTGCAAATAAATTTGATAACTAGCTTTTCCAAGTCTGCAAAGTAGGTTGTTGGAATTTTGATTGGGATTGCATGGAATCTGTAGATGAGTTTGGGTAGAATTGACATCTTCATGACATTCAGCTTCCTATCCATGAACATGAAATATTTTTCTATCTTTTAAGGTATCCTTCTATTTCTTTTAGTAGAGTTACATAGTTTTCTTTGTATAGGTCTTTTACATCTTTGGTTAAGTTTATTCCTAGGTACTTGATTTTTTTAGTTGGTATTGAAAATGGTATCTTTTTCTTGAGTGTCTCTTCACTTTGTTTATTTCTAGTATATAGAAACATTACTGACTTATGTGCATTAATCTTGTATCCCACTACTTTGTTAAATTTGTTTGTTAGCTCTGGTAGCTGTATCGTTGATTTCTCAGGGTTTTCCAGATATAAGATCATATCATCTGCAAATAATGACCGTGTTACTTCTTCCTTTCCAATTTGGATGCCTTTTATTTCTTTGACTTGCCGGATTGCCCTGGCTGGCACTTCTAGCACAATGTTGAATAATAGTGGTGACAGCGGGCATCCTTGTCTCATTTCTGATCTTAGAGGGAAGGCTTTCAGGCTCTCACCATTGAGTACCATTCTGGCTGTGGGTTTTTCGTATATGCTCTTTATCATACTGAGGAAGTTTCCTTCAATTCCTACCTTTTGAAGTGTTTTTATCAAAAAGGGATGTTGGATTTTGTTGAATGGTTTTTCAGCATCTATTGAGATGATCATTTGATTTTTCTCTTTTGATTTGTTAATGTGCTCTAATACATTGATTTTCTTATGTTGAACCATCCTTGCATGCCTGGAATGAACCCCACTTGGTCATGGTGCATGATTTTTTTAATGTGTCTTTGGATTCAATTTGCAAGTATTTTGTTGAGAATTTTTGCATCTGTATTCATTAGGGAGATTGGCCTGTAGTTTTCCTTTTTTTGTAGCATCTTTGCCTGGTTTTGGTATTAGATTGATGTTAGCTGCATAAAATGTGTTAGGTAGTGTTCCATTTTCTTCAATGTTTTGAAAGAGTTTAAGTAAGACTGTTGTCAGTTCTTTTTGGAAAGTTTGGTAGAATTCCCCTGTGAAGCCATCTGGCCCTGGGCATTTATTTGTGGGAAGCTTTTTGATAACCGATTGAATCTCTTTGCTTGTGAATGGTTGATTGAGGTCGTCTATTTCTTCCCTCATCAGTCTAGGTTGTTCATATGTTTCCAGGAAATTGTCCATTTCCTCTACATTAACCAGTTGGTTGGCATACAGTTGTTCATAGTATCCTCTTACAATTTTTAAAATTTCTTCAGGATCTGCACTAATGTCACCTTTCTCATTCATTATTTTGTTTATATGGATCTTCTCTCTTTTTTATTTTGTCTGTCTAGCTATGGGCTTGTCAATCTTGTTGATCTTCTGAAAGAACCAACTTTTGATGTTATTTATTATCTCTAGTGTTTTTTCGTTCTCTATGTCATTTATTTCTGCTTTACATTCATAATGTTGTATGATAAGTACCACTATGTATTTCCAAAACTTCTTATCACTCCAGCTAGCAACTCTGTACCCAGTATTTCCTATATATATATATGTTTTGCTTTTCACATTTGGGTCTTTAATCCTGAAATTTATTTTTTGGGTATGGTGTGAGGTACGGATTGTTTTATTTTCAGAATGAGTAGCCTGTTTTCTCCACTATATAGTGAATATTTTATCCTTTCTCCTCCAACCTATAATAACCCATCTGTCAAATACTGTTTCCATATGTGTATGGATCTGTGTTCCAGTTTGCCAATGCTGCCATTATGCAAAATACCAGAAATGGATTGGCTTTTATAAAGGGGGTTTAGTTGGTTACAAAGTTACAGTCTTAAGGCCATAAAAGTGTCCAAGCTAAGTTGTAAGGTACCTTCACTGAAGAATGGCCAGTGGTGTCTGGAACACCTCTTCGTCTAGGAAGGCACATGGCTGGCATCTTCTTTGTTTACTCCCAGATTGTGTTTCAAATGACATTCTCCAAAATGTTGCTCTTGGGGCATTTTGTCCTCTCTTATATTCTCCGGAGCAAACTCTGTACTGTCGGAAATAAAGCGGTACCTGTAAGGGAATAAACGCTCTCTCGGTTCTGGAGGAGAAAAGAATTTATTTACGATCTTGCAAGATGGGGCGTCCAGCCAAACACACGGAAGGCTGGCGCGCCAGAGGAAGAGAATGGCGATCTTTAAATCTCCTACTCCTAATTCGCAAGTCCCTCCCCTGTTTCCCCATTGACTGGGTACTACAGAGGTTACAGCCTATCCGAGAACACTAACTAATTCATCTTTTGAGATTTTAATTTGTACAGCCAATCCCAGAGAGCCAACTAGCTCATTATTGAGATTTTGAACTGATTAGCCAATCCCCCCCAAATTTTTATTTTTTTTTGCTGTGAGTTCCCGCCTCTGATACTACCTCATATCTCTTTACATCAGGCAGATTCTCTCTTCTCTTTGTCTGGGGCTTGTTTAAACTGGTTTTGCCTCCATTTCCCTTATTCCATGCTGTCTCTATGTGAAAACGAAACTTATTCCTTTCTTACATGTACTAGCTTCTCCGAAGTGTCAGCAAAAGTCTGCTTTCAACGGCCATCTCCAAAATGACTCATTCCAAAATGTCCCTCTCAGTTGCTCTGAGGTCTTTCTGTTTGTGAAGTCTTTTATAAGACTCCAGTGATTAAATAAAGACCACCCTGAATGGTCAGGGTCCATACATCCATGGAAATAATTTAATCAAACATTTCACCCACAGCTGATTGAGGCACATCTCCATGGAAATACTCAAAGGATTCCAACCTAATCAAACTAATACGTCTGCCCCAACAAGATTGCATCAAAGAACATGGTGTTTTGGGGGGCATAATATATCCAAACTGGCACAATCTGCATGTCTCTTTTCTTCCCATTAGTCTTTTTACCTATCCCTATGCCACATCCACACTGTCTTAATTACTGTAACTTAATATATGTGCAGGGGAACAAGTAGGGCAAGTGTCCTCCTGCCTCACTTTGGTTCTTTTAAGTTGCTATGGCCATTCTTGGCACTTTGATCTTCCCTAGATGTTTTACAATCAGCCTGTCAGATTCAATACAAAAACCCTAACAGGAATTTGACAGAAATTATCCTGAATGTGTGGATTAGGGTGGGGAGAATTAATAGCTTTATAATTTGGTCTCTTGTTATGTGTGGATGGAGCACATCCCTCTATTTTCTTAAATTGCTTTCAATTAATTATTATCTTGTACAGCTTTTGTCAGATTTAGATGAAGTTTTTTTTTTATTGTAAATGCCTTATTTTCTTTCTCTAAATTTGCTGGTGAATAGACATGTCATTGACTTTTGTATTTTTATATTATAATCAGCAACCTTTTATTTTAATTCTAATAATTTGTAAATTTTCTTGTTAATTCTTTGTAGACTCTCCTGTTCTCTGCACATTACGGCAAACTCGTGTCTTTTTTCTAATCCTAACTCCAGTCTTTTTTTTCTGTCTTTCATGCCAGGACTCCAGTTAAGTGTTGAGTGGAGGCAGTGATCTTGGGCACTCTTCTCTTAGTGTTGATTTTAATCATTATGTGTGATATTTACTGTAGGGTTTTGTAGAAACCCTTTATCAGGATAGATAAATCCTCTTTTATTCTTGGTTTCTCAAGAGTTTGCATCATGAATGAGTGTTAAATTTTAAAGAATGCTTTTTCTGCACCCTATTGAGATGATAATGCAGTTTTTCTCCTTTAATCTGTCAATGTGATGAACTACACAATTACGCTAGTAGATTTTCTATTATGAATATCTTTGTGTTCCCTGGGTAAACTCTACTTGACATTGTCTCTGTTGTTTAAGACTTTGCAAAATTGGATTTTCTAACATCGTATTTAGGATTTTTCCATCTGTGTAAGTAAGTGAAATGTTCATAGTGTCTTAGTCTGGTTTGATATCTGGTAATCCTAGCTTCCTTATATGAGTTGGGAATAATTCCTGTTTTTTCTGTTCTCTGAATCTTGAATGTTAAATTTAACGTACCTGTACTATCTTGTAGGGCTTGCTTGTTTGTTTTTTGTTTGTTTTGAGGTAATAGATTTTTATATTCATTTTATTGAGATATATTCACATACCACGCGGTCATTCGAAAACAAATCGTACGTTCGATTGTTCACAGTACCATTACATAGTTGTACATTCATCACCAAAATCAATCCCTGACACCTTCATTACCACACACACAAAAATAACAAGAATAATAATTAAAGTGAAAAAGAGCAATTAAAGTAAAAAAGAGCACTGGGTGCCTTTGTTTGTTTGTTTGTTTCCTTCCCCCATTTTTCTACTCATCCATCCATAAACTAGACAGAGGGGAGTGTGGTCCTTATGGCTTTCCCAATCCCATTGTCCCCCCTCATAAGCTACATTTTTATACAGTCGTCTTCAAGATTCATGGGTTCTGGCTTGTAGTTTGATAGTTTCGGGTATCTACCGCCAGGTACCCCAATTCATTAGAACCTAAAAAGGGTTGTCTATATTGTGTGTAAGAGTGCCCACCAGAGTGACCTCTCGGCTCCTTTTGGAATCTCCCTGCCACTGAAGCTTATTTCATTTCCTTTCATTTCCCCCTTTTGGTCAAGAAGATGTTCTCCATCCCACGATGCCGGGTCTAGATTCCTCCCTGGGAGTCATATTCCACGTTGCCAGGGAGATTCACTCCCCTTGGTGTCTGATCTCACATAGAGGGGAGGGCAGTGATTTCACCTTTCAAGTTGGCTTAGCTAGAGAGAGAGGGCCACATCTGAGCAACAAAGAGACATTCGGGAGGAGGCTCTTAGGCACAATTATAGGGAGGCCTAGCCTCTCCTTTGCAGCAACAGTCTTCCCAAGGGCAAGTCCTGTGGTAGAGGGCTCAGCCCATCAAACCACCAGTCCCCTATGTCTGTGAACACATTAGCAACCATTGAGATGGGGCAGGCCATTGAGATAATAGCTTTTTGAATTTCAGATTCAATTTCTTTAGTGCTTCTAGGTTTATTCAAGTTTTATATTTCTTCTTAAAGTCAATTTTGAAAGGTTGTATTTTTCCTTAAAAATTACCCATTTTTTCCCTAAATTTTCAGTTGTTTTGGCATAACGTTGGTCATGGTATTCTTTTCTTTTTTTTAATGTCATCTGTATCTGTAGTTGTGACCCCTGTTCTCATTCCTGACATTGCTTATATGTGCCTTCTCTAGTTTTCTTTAGTCTTTTCAAAATGTCAACTTCTGGTTTTGTTGCTTCCTTTTAGTGTTTCTTTGATTTTGGTTTCATTAATTTCTGCTCTTATCCTTTTATTGTCTACTTGTTCTTTCTCTAATTTATTGAGTTACACATTTAGATCATTGGTTTTTAGGCTTTCTTCTTTTCTAACCTATACTTAAAACTCCAAATTTCTCTGAAAGTAGTGATTAGCTGAATCCCATATATTTCAATATTTAGTGCTTTTATTGTCAATAAACTTTTTAATTTTCTAATATCTTTCATGGTTTCTTCTCTGACTTACAGATTATTTAGAAATGTGTTCATTAATTTTCAAGAGGAGGGACACGAATTTGTTGTCTTTTTGCGCTTGGTTTCTAATTTAATTGCGGTATGATAATGTGGTCTGAATGCTAGTGGTTCTTTGATAATTGGTGAAATTTGCATTACGGCCTAGTGGGGTCAGTGTTTCTTTGTTTTTTAGTGTTGTATGTAGCATTGAAAATAATGAGGTCCCTAATCTGTTTATATATATTTCCTTTATAATGGGCTTGTTAGTTATTTAATTTTTCCCCCACTTGATCAATTTATTGAGACAAGTATTAAAACCTACTATTGGATATTTGATTCTTGAAGATGCGCGTGCAACTATATAGCTTATTTGGTGTGACTGTCTGATTGTGAAAACCTTGTGGCTCACACTTCCTTTACCCAGTGTATGGACAAATAAGTAGAAGAATGGGGACAAAAAAGTAAATGAATGATGGAGTGGGGGGGAGGACTATGGGATGTTTTGGGTATTCTTTTTTACTTTTATTTTTATTCTTTTTTTTTTATTTTTTGGAGTAATGAAGATGTTCAAAAATTGATTGTGATGAATGCACAGCTATATGATGATACTGTGAGCAGTTGTTTACACTTTGGATGATTGTATGGTGTGTGAATATATTTCAATAAAATTGCATTTAAAGAATCTGCTATTGGATTATAAATTTTTCCTTCTGGTGATCAAGCTTTGCTGTTACGAGTTTTCCTGTATGTCTCTTGGTGTACATGTTCAGGAGTTTCTGTTGGATATATAACGTAGCTTTAGAATTGCTGGGGCATGGGCTATGCATATCTTCAGTTTTGGTAGGTAGTACTTAAAAGTTTTTTAAAGTGATTTAAACAATTTATAATCCTCCCAGCAGTATTTCAGAGTTCCTATTACTCCACATCTTTAGCAACACTTGGTGCTGTCACTCTAAATTTTAACCATTGTAGTTGAGGTGTATTGGTAACTTATTGTGATTTTGGTATGCATTTCCCTAAATACTAATGAACTTGAGCCTCTTTTCATAAAATGTTTACTGGTTCTCCTTTATAGTTTTCAACTTTCTGCCAAAACAATCTATACTGTCTTTTGTCTCCTTGAACATAAGTATAGTTATTTTAAACTTTATGCCTCATATACTAATATGTAGAGCCATTGTGGGTATGTTTCTATTGTTTGTGGTTTCCAGTAGACCCCCTGCCCCGTACAGTCTTGTCTTTGTGCATGCCTAGTTATGTCTGATTCAGTCAGAAAAATGAAAAAAAACTTTTTTTAAATAAATTGAGGTCTAAGATGAGGGAGCCGTCTTCCATAACAGATTTGTGTTTGTGTCTGCCAGGCACCTGGCAGCAGTAGCAGTCTGGGATCACCTCAGTCCAATTTCAAGGGCTGAGATGATTTAAAGCTAAGCTATAGTGCCTGTGAGGGCCTGGTGATTTCTGGCTCCTTCTTCAGGATTCCATCTCAATTAAGGATGATTCCTGAGGGCTCCTCAACTTTGGTGGGTCTTGGACTCCAATTTCTGTCCCTTGATCTCTGGCTGCAGTCACAAGCGCTATTCAGCCACATTTTCCAGAACCGGAGGACACTCCCAAGGGGGAAGTGGCCCCATATGCTTGGCTCAGCTTCTCCAGCCTCCATTCTTCCAGGACTTGACTTGGCAAATCTTTGCTATCTTATTGATTCTCTGATGCCTTCAAGGAAGATTACATATTTCTTTCATTTGTGTTCGGAGTGAGGGTTAGTCCAAATTACCTTGCCCCACTATTCCCAGAATCTAAATTTTTCTTCTTTCTCTTAATCTCTCTGTATCTGCATGTGCCTCTGTGGATTTTGTGGGGTTCTTTTTCCTTTGTACACAATCTAAATTTTTATGCAGTTAAATGAACACATTTTATCCATTTTTACTTATTATGATTAATGATGTATTTGGATATATTTCTATTATGTATTTCTACGCTCTGTAATTACCCTGCTTTTTCAGGGATTTTTTTTTCCTTCAGGTTTTTAATAATGTTAAGTGTATTTATTTCATAGTTTCTGATAGTTACATTGTCTAAAGTTCTTTTAAATTTATATAATCTACTCTGGTAGCTGGGATTCTATAGTTATGTTATTTTCAAGCAAGAGGTTTTTTTTGTTTTTTTTTTAACACTTATTCCAAAATATGTTTTTCCTTTTCACTACTAAGATCTAGAGAACACACAAAAGATAAGGCAGAATTGGCAAATATGACCCTTAAAAAATGAACTAGGCTTGGAAAAGGCAGAACTGTAGAGACAGAAAAAGTTAAGTGGTTATTAGGGATTCAGGGGAAGGATGAATTGGAGCTCAGTGAAATTATTCTGTATGATACCATGATCACGGGTATGTGATGTGATGCCTTGAAACTGTATACACAGAGGGAACCCTGATGTAAGCTGTAGATTTCAGTTACTAATAATGTATCAATATTGGTTTATCAATTGTAACAAATGTACCACACTAATGCAACATGTTCATAGTAGGGAAGACAATGTGTATGTTGGTGGAGGGGTGCATATATGGGAACTTTTTACTGTCTGTGCAATTTTTTTCTGTAAACCTAAAAATGTATTTTGAAAAGTTTCCCCAGGATAGTAGAAAGCAATGAAAACTAGAAATCAAGGTGGAAAATGTAGAACTGGATTAAGTATTAAGTCATCCGTAGCACATATAAAGTCATTCCTTGTCCCCAAATAATTCTTTACTCTTTGATAGGTCCATGAGGTTATTTGTGGGGTTTTAGATTTGTAGGAATAAAGGACAAGATTATGCAGCAAAGCTCTTTAAAAAAAAAAAAAAAAAAAAAAAATCTCAGCTTTTGCTTATAAACTCAGAACTTTATACTTTAAAAATATTTGAAAATGCCTTTGTCTCACTTCATTTTTATCTTAGTTTCTTTGGTTTTCTATAAGATATGTATTCTTGGCCTAGATATGGTTCCCCTGGGGGGGTTGCAGGGTTCTTGGCTTATTGCTTGTTCTCTCCTGGGCTTGCCTGCCACGCAGGAGGGCAGAGATGATGCCTGGTCAGAAGGTGGTGGTGGGTTAATTGGGTGCTTAAGAAAACACAGTCGAGGGGGAGAAGAGGAAGACATGGCAGAGCACAGAGGACGCTGGCCACGAGAGAGGAACTAATTTTTTTTTATCTTACTGTATGTGAAAGATTTCTCCATAAAGTTGTTAAAATAAAAAGACGAAGAAGAAGATGGGCCTGTCAGAAGGGCTCAAGGGAAACGTGTCAGAAACTGCTGACCTGCTAGTGGAGCCCAGAAGCCTGCTGACTCAGTGGCTCAGATCGTGCCAAATGAGCATACACAAGCGAAAGTGTGTGTGTTTGTGAGAAGCATTTCCTGGGCTCCTGGTGAGTGCCGTGGCTTAGAGGTTGTAATTACTATATCTAAAGCAAATTGGCATTTGTGTTTGTTTATAAATGTCTATATGCGTATAGAGAGAAACGTAGGTAGCACAAGAGAGGGAACAGAAGTCACGTTGGATGAGTGCCTGCGGGAGGGTAAACCTTGGTGCCTCCACTGTGCTGATGAAACTCGGGTGTGGAGGTGTTGAGTAACTGGCTGAGTAACCAGGGGAGGAAGAGTAGTAGTCCCAGGTGTAAGGGACTTAGACACCCACCTTCCACCTCCCCACATACTGGCCAGTGTGAGAGCACCCCTCAAGGCTTAAAGGCTCCCTGGCTGAGGGTGGTGTGGGTTGAGTGACACAGAGAGAAAATCTACCTTCCCAAGGTTTACCTTCAGGACACTTTTTGCTGATTTGGTAGTTGCTGCCTTCTCTGTGCTTCCATAGAAGGAAATCTAAATAGCTACTGGAGCCAAGTGGCCTAGCCTAGACCAATACTGCTTGATTCCCTCACTCCATGGCATCCTCTGAGGGCCCTGGAGCACACTTGGAGAGGAGAGAAAAGTTCAAGCCACGGAGAATTCCAAGTAAAAGTGCATAATATGTACATAAAATTGGCAGGTTTCTTTCTGTGTATCCAGCCTGAAGAAAATACAGCAGGAAGAGGTGTCTAGGTGCAGGGGCCATACCTATGAACCATGTCAGATTTAGAGAATCGACTGGAAACTTGAGCCTGGCACAAACTCTGGTTGGCGTAGCAGCACCAGCCCTTTGTTATTTATTGTGATAGGAGCAGGTTAAACAAGAAGGTTCTGCAGGGAGCTGCTGGCACAGGTGGATACCAGCCAGCAGCATTCCCAAGGGATTAGTGCTGCTGTTTACAACCAGTGCATGCCAGTGAAACTTCCTGCCTTTGCATTCCAGAGAAAGCTAAGGATGTTGGAATTTAAGTGCAGTGAGTATTAGGGAGGAGGAGGGCTGGCCCTGGTGGCCTAGACCCTTGCGGCATTCCTCAGATAACTGCAAACTGGAACTCACTTGAAAACAGGGCCTAAGGTTAGATTTCCTCAGTTCTGGAGAGCAGCTGGGTTGAATCTTGTGGTCTCCATTGCAGATTTTGAGGGAAGGAACTGTAATTGGCCTATCCCATCCGATGTCCCTGGGCTAAGCAGTGTGGTCACATTACACTAACACAGTGGCTCTCAAGGAAGGGGGATGGTATACCTATAATTAGTATACATGTATAATATACATGTTTTCTGTATAAATATAAAATAGGAATCATATTGAATATGCAATTTGTGTTCTGCTTTTATCCACATATAAAACATGAACACTTTTTCTTTATATTAGATATTCTTTGAAAACATTTTAATGGCTTTATGCTAATCCTTGTATGGACCTATTATAGTTTATTTGTTCTTCCATTGTTGAATATTTAGATTGCTTGCAGTTTTTCCTAATTGTAAAAATCATTGCCTTGAATATAAATATTTCTCTAATTATTGCCTGGAACATATATCTTTCTCTAAATTTATATTTCCTTATGATAGATTTCAAATAGAGAATCTCTGAACCAAAGAATAAGTGTTTCTTTTATTTTTTTTAAGTTGTTGGTATGTATAGCTTTCTAGAAAGGTGGGAGTAACATAAACATGGGGCTGGCTTATTACTTACAAATGGTGAAACACACACGTTAGAATAAACAAATGAAGTGTAATTAGCTTTAAGGATAAGAGTGATGGTGGCAAGGGGGCATGCAAAGATATTAAGCAAATGGGAGAGGTTTTTATTTTTTAAAAAACAGTCTTTCTGAGATACGATTCACATACTGTACAATTCACCCATTTAAGGTGTACAATTCAGTGGCTTTAGGTGTATTCAGAGTTGAACACCTATCACCACCTTTAGACTATTTTCGTTATCGCAGAAAGAAACCCCACTTCCCTTGGCTGTTATCCCCAGATCCCCCAACATCCTCCCCAGTCCTTGGCACTCAGTAATCTGCTTTCTTTCTCTGTAGATTTTCCTGTTCTACTTGGTCTACTTGGCCTTTTGTGTCTGGCTTCTTTCACTAAGCATAATGTTTTCAGGTTCATCCATCCTATAGCATGCATTAGAACTTCATTCTTTTTTATGGCTGAATTATATTCCATTGTATGGATGTATCACATTTTGTTTATTTATCTGTTATTTATTTATCTGTTGATCTGTAACTTCTGACAATGAGTAGGAAAGGTCTGTGATTAGACAAAAAGTATAGGAGGCCAATTTCTATATATAATTTCTATATTTAATAATCATGAATTAAAAGTGGCATCAATTTTCTTTGTTACAGGACTTTCTCTAACAGCCTTAGGGTTTAATTTTTTTTTTTTTTTAGTTTTAATAACATATATGAAACCTAAAATTTCCTCCTTTAACCACTTTCAGATATACTATTCAGCGATGTTTATTACATTCACAATGTAGTACTATCGTCACCCTCATCGATTACCACAACTTTTCCATCACCCCAACTGAAATTCTGTTCCAATTAAGCTTTATCTCCCCATTCCCTTCTCCTTTCCAGCCCCTGGTAACCTGTATTCTAGTTTCTGACTTCACGAATTTGCTTATTCTCATTCTTTCACATCAGTGAAATCATACAATATTTTTGCTTTTGTGTCTGGCTTATTTCATTCAGCCTGTTGTCTTCAAGGTTCATCAATGTTTTTGCATGTATTGGAACCTCATTCTTTTTCATGGCTGTATAGTATTTCATTGTATGTATATAACACAGTTTGCTTATCCATTCCTCTGTTGATGGACACTTAGGTTGCTTCCATTATTTGGCAGTTGTGAATAATGCTGCTATGAATATTGGTGTGCAAATATCTGTTTGAGTCCCTGCTTTCAATTGTGAGTATATACCTAGTAGCGGGATTGCCAGGTCATATAATAATTCTATTCTTAACTTTCTGAGGAACCACCAAACTGTCTTCCACAGAGGCTGCACCATTTTATATTCCCACCAATAATGAATGAGTGTTCCAGTTTCTCCACATCCTCTCCAACACTTGTTATTTTTCATGTTTTAATAGTAGTCATTCTAGTGGGTGTGAAATGGTTTCTTATGGTTTTGATTTGCATTTCCCTAATGCCTAATGATGTTGAGCATCTTTCCATGTGCTTTTTCGTCATTTTGTATCTTCTTTGGAGAAATGTCTATTCAAGTCTTTTGACCATTATTAATGGTCTACTATTAATGGATATTTGGGTTTTACCTAGTTTTCACTCTTTAACACAGTGCTTCTGTGGACATTTTTTTTTTTTTTGAAACGGTGGCTGTTAGCATATGTATATACAGGTTAATACAATCCACCTAAGGTTGTTTTTTTTTTTTTTAATCTTCATTTTATTGAGATATATTCACATACCATGAAGTCATACAAATCGTACATTCGATTGTTCACAGTACCATTACATAGTTGTACATTCATCACCTAAATCAATCCCTGACACCTTTATTAGCACACACACAAAAATAACAAGAATAATAATTAAAGTAAAAAAGAGCAATTGAAGTAAAAAAGAACACTGGGTACCTTTGTCTGTTTGTTTGTTTCCTTCCCCTATTTTTCTACTCATCCATCCATAAACTAGACAAAGGGGAGTGTGGTCCTTATGGTTTTCCCAATCCCATTGTCACCCCTCATAAGCTACATTTTTATACAATTGTCTTCGAGATTCATGGGTTCTGGGTTGTAGTTTGATAGTTTCAGGTATCCACCACCAGCTACCCCAGTTCTTTAGAACCTAAAAAGTGTTGTCTAAATTGTGCGTAAGAGTGCCCACCAGAGTGACCTCTCGGCTCCTTTTGGAATCTCTCTGCCACTGAAGCTTATTTCATTTCCTTTCACATCCCCCTTTTGGTCAAGAAGATGTTCTCCGTCTCACGATGCCAGGTCTACATTCCTCCCCGGGAGTCATATTCCACGTTGCCAGGGAGATTCATTCCCCTGGGTGTCTGATCCCACGTAGGGGGGCAGGGCAGTGATTTCACCTTTCAAGTTGGCTTAGCTAGAGAGAGAGGGCCACATCTGAGCAACAAAGAGGCATTCGGGAGGAGGCTCTTAGGCACGATTATAGGGAGGCCTAGCCTCTCCTTTGCAGCAACTGTCTTCCCAAGGGTAAAACCTACGGGAGAGGGCTCAACCCATCAAACCACCAGTTCCCTATGTCTGTGGTCATGTTAGCAACCATTGAGGTGGGGTAGGCCAATAACCCTGCATTCTCCACAGGCTCCTCAAGGGGGCACTACATATTTTTTTCCTTTTTTTCTTTTCTTTTTTTTTTCAATCTTTTCTTCCTTTTTAAATCAACTGTATGGAAAAAAAAAATTAAAAAAACAAAAAAACAAAAAGGAAAAACGTACAATAAAAGAACATTTCAGAGAGACCATAACAAGGGAGTAAGAAAAAGACAACTAACCTAAGATAACTGCTTTACTTCCAACCTGTTCCTACTTTACCCCAAGAAAGTTACATAATATAGCAACATTTCTGTGAACTTGTTCCTACTATATCCATCAGAAATTAGCAGACCATAATCATTCCTGGGCATCCCCAGAACGTTAAATAGCATATCTGTTCTTCTTAGATTACTGTTCCCCCTTCCTTAATTGCTCTCTATTGCTAGTTCCCCTACATTCTACATTATAAACCATTTGTTTTACATTTTTCAAAGTTCACATTAGTGGTAGCATATAATATTTCTCTTTCTGTGCCTGGCTTATTTCACTCAGCATTATGGCTTCAAGGTTCATCCATGTTGTCATATGTTTCACGAGGTCGTTCCTTCTTACTGCCGTGTAGTACTCCATCGTGTGTATATACCACATTTTATTTATCCACTCATCTGTTGAAGGACATTTGGGTTGTTTCCATCTCTTGGCAATTGGGAATAATGCTGCTATGAACATTGGCGTGCACATATCTGTTCGTGTCACTGCTTTCCGATCTTCCGGGTATATACCGAGAAGTGCAATTGCTGGATTGAATGGTAACTTTATTTCTAGTTTTCTAAGGAACTGCCAGACTGACTTCCAGAGTGGCTGAACCAGTATACAGTCCCACCAACAATGAATAAGAGTTCCAATTTCTCCACATCCCCTCCAGCATTTGTAGTTTCCTGTTTGTTTAATGGCAGCCATTCTAATCGGTGTTAGATGGTATCTCATTGTGGTCTTAATTTGCATCTCTCTAATAGCTAGTGAAGCTGAACATTTTTTCATGTGTTTCTTGGCCATTTGTATTTCCTCTTCAGAGAACTGTCTTTTCATATCTTTTGCCCATTTTATAATTGGGCTGTCTGTACTATTGTCATTGAGTTGTAGGATTTCTTTATATATGCAAGATATCAGTCTTTTGTCAGATACATGGTTTCCAAAAATTTTTTCCCATTGAGTTGGCTGCCTCTTTACCTTTTTGAGAAATTCCTTTGAGGTGCAGAAACTTTTAAGCTTGAGGAGTTCCCATTTATCTATTTTCTCTTTTGTTGCTTGTGCTTTGGGTGTAAAGTCTAGGAAGTGGCCGCCTAATACAAGGTCTTGAAGATGTTTTCCTACATTATCTTCTAGGAGTTTTATGGTACTTTCTTTTATATTGAGATCTTTGGTCCATTTTGAGTTAATTTTTGTGTAGGGTGTGAGGTAGGGGTCCTCTTTCATTCTTTTGGATATGGATATCCAACTCTCCCAGCCCCATTTGTTGAATAGACCATTATGACTCAGTTCAGTGACTTGGGGGCCTTATCAAAGATCAGTCGGCCATAGATCTGAGGGTCTATCTCCGAATTCTCAATTCGATTCCATTGATCTATATGTCTATCTTTGTGCCAGTACCATGCTGTTTTGGCAACTGTGGCTTTATAATAAGCTTCAAAGTCAGGGAGGGTAAGTCCTCCCACTTCGTTTTTCTTTTTTAGAGTGTCTTTAGCAATTCGAGGCATCTTCCATTTCCAAATAAATTTGATAACTAGCTTTTCCTAGTCTGCAAAGTAGGTTGTTGGAATTTTGATTGGGATTGCATTGAATCTGTAGATGAGTTTGGGTAGAATTGACATCTTAATGACATTTAGCCTTCCTATCCATGAACATGGAATATTTTTCCATCTTTTAAGGTCCACTTCTATTTCTTTTAGTAGAGTTACGTAGTTTTCTTTGTATAGGTCTTTTACATCTTTGGTTAAGTTGATTCCTAGGTACTTGATTTTTTTAGTTGCTATTGAAAATGGTATCTTTTTCTTGAGTGTCTCTTCAGTTTGTTCATTTCTAGCATATAGAAACATTACTGACTTCTGCGCATTAATCTTGTATCCCGCTACTTTGCTAAATTTGTTTATTAGCTCTAGTAGCTGTATCGTCGATTTCTCGGGGTTTTCCAGATATAAGATCATATCATCTGCAAACAATGACAGTTTTACTTCTTCTTTTCCAATTTGGATGCCTTTTATTTCTTTGTCTTGCCGGATTGCCCTGGCTAGCACTTCCAGCACAATGTTGAATAACAGTGGTGACAGCGGGCATCCTTGTCTTGTTCCTGATCTTAGAGGGAAGGCTTTCAGTCTCTCACCATTGAGTACTATACTGGCTGTGGGTTTTTCATATATGCTCTTTATCATATTGAGGAAGTTTCCTTCAATTCCTAGCTTTTGAAGTGTTTTTATCAAAAAGGAATGTTGGATTTTGTCAAATGCTTTTTCAGCATCTATTGAGATGATCATTTGATTTTTCCCTTTTGAATTTTTAATGTGTTGTAATACATTGATTGATTTTCTTATGTTGAACCATCCTTGCATGCCTGGAATGAACCCCACTTGGTCATGGTGTATGATTTTTTTAATGTGTCTTTGGATTCGATTTGCAAGTATTTTGTTGAGGATTTTTGCATCTATATTCATTAGGGAGATTGGCCGGTAGTTTTCCTTTTTTGTAGCATCTTTGCCTGGTTTTGGTATTAGACTGATGTTAGCTTCATAAAATGAGTTAGGTAGTATTCCATTTTCTTCAATGTTTTGAAAGAGTTTGAGTAAGATTGGTGTCAGTTCTTTCTGGAAAGTTTGGTAGAATTCCCCTGTGAAGCCATCTGGCCCTGGGCATTTATTTGTGGGAAGATTTTTGATGACTGATTGGATCTCTTTTCTTGTGATGGGTTGATTGAGGTCTTCTATTTCTTCTCTGGTCAGTCTAGGTTGTTCATTTGTTTCCAGGAAATTGTCCATTTCCTCTACATTATCCAGTTTGTTGCCATACAGTTGTTCATAGTATCCTCTTATAATTTTTTTAATTTCTTCAGGATCTGCAGTTATGTCACCTTTTTCATTCATTATTTTGTTTATATGGGTCTTCTCTCGTTTTGATTTTGTCAGTCTAGCTAGGGGCTTGTCAATGTTGTTGATCTTCTCAAAGAACCAACTTTTGGTGATATTTATCCTCTCTATTGTTTTTTTGTTCTCTATGTCATTTATTTCTGCTTTAATCCTTGTTATTTCTTTTCTTCTACTTGGTTTAGGATTGGTTTGCTGTTCATTTTCTAGCTTCTTCAGTTGATCCATTAGTTCTTTGATTTTGGCTCTTTCTTCCTTTTTAATATATGCGTTTAGTGCTATAAATTTCCCCCTCAGCACTGCTTTTGCTGCATCCCATAGGTTTTGGTATGTTGTGTTCTCATTTTCATTCGTCTCTATATATTTAGCAATTTCTCTTGCTATTTCTTCTTTAACCCACTGATTGTTTAGGAGTGTGTTGTTTAACCTCCAGGTATTTGTGAATTTTCTAAGTCTCTGATGGTTATTGACTTCTAATTGTATTCCATTGTGGTCAGAGAATGTGCTTTGAATAATTTCAATCTTTTTAAATTTACTGAGGCTTGTTTTATGTCCCAGCATATGATCTATTCTGGAGAAAGTTCCGTGAGCACTAGAAAAGTATGTGTATCCTGGTGATTTGGGATGTAATGTTCTGTATATGTCTGTTAAATCTAATTCATTTATCAGATTGTTTAGCTTTTCAATTTCCTTATTGGTCCTCTGTCTGGTTGATCTATCTATAGGAGAGAGTGATGTGTTGAAGTCTCCCACAGTTATTGTGGAAACATCAATTGCTTCCTTTAGTTTTGCCAGTGTTTCTCTCATGTATTTTGTGGCACCTTGACTGGGTACATAGACATTTACGATTGTTATTTCTTCTTGTTGAATTGCCCCTTTTATGAGTATGTAGTGGCCTTCTTTGTCTCTCAAAACATCCCTGCATTTAAAGTCTATTTTATCTGAGATTAATATTGCTACACCTGCTTTCTTTTGGCTGTAGCTTGCATGAAATATTTTTTTCCATCCTTTCACTTTCAATTTCTTTGTGTCCCTGTGTCTAAGATGAGTCTCTTGTATGCAACATATTGTTGGTTCATTTTTTTTGATCCATTCTGCGAATCTGTATCTTTTAATTGGGAAGTTTAATCTATTTACATTCAACATTGTAACCGTGAAGGCATTTCTTGAATCAGCCATCTTATCCTTTGGTTTATGTTTGTCATATATATTTTTCCCTTCTCTCTATTAATATCCTTTATTGTACCCATACCGAATCTCTTTAGTACTGAACCTTTCTCCAAGTCTCTCTGTCCTTTCTTTGTTTCTCTGTCTGTAGGGCTCCCTTTAATATCTCCAGTAGGGCAGGTCTCTTGTTAGCAAATTCTCTCAGCATTTGTTTGTCTGTGAAAAATTTAAGCTCTCCCTCAAATTTGAAGGAGAGCTTTGCTGGATAAAATATTCTTGGTTGGAAATTTTTCTCACTCAGAATTTTAAATATATCGTGCCACTGCCTTCTTGCCTCCATGGTGGCTGCTGAGTAGTCACTACTTAGTCTTATGCTGTTTCCTTTGTATGTGGTGAATTGCTTTTCTCTTGCTGCTTTCAGAACTTGCTCCTTCTCTTCCGTGTTTGACAGTGTGATCAGAATATGTCTCGGAGTGGGTTTATTTGGATTTATTCTATTTGGAGTTGGCTGAGCATTTATGATTTGTGTATTTATGTTGTTTAGAAGATTTGGGAAGTTTTCCCCAACAATTTCTTTGAATACTCTTCCTAGACCTTTACCCTTTTCTTCCCCTTCTGGAACACCAATGAGTCTTATATTAGGACGTTTTATATTATCTATCATATCCCTGAGGTCCATTTCGATTTTTTCAATTTTTTTCCCCATTCTTTCTTTTATGCTTTCATTTTCCATTCTGTCATCTTCCAGGTCACTGATTCGTTGTTCAGCTTCCTCTAGTCTTGTACTATGAGTGTCCAGAATCTTTTTAATTTGGTCAACAGTTTCTTTAATTTCCATAAGATCATCCATTTTTTTATTTAGTCTTGCAATGTCTTCTTTATGCTCTTCTAGGGTCTTCTTGATTTCCTTCATATCCCGTACTATGGTCTCATTGTTCATCTTTAGTTCTTTGAGTAGCTGCTCTAGGTGCTGTGTCTCCTCTGATCTTTTGATTTGGGTGCTTGGGCTTGGGTTATCCATATCATCTGGTTTTTTCGTATGCTTTATAATTTTCTGTTGTTTTTGGCCTCTTGGAATTTGCTGAACTTGATACGGTTCTTTTAGGATGTGTAGACCAATTGAAGTCCTTACCTCTAATTTATCAGATCTATAGCTTCGTGGAGTACACTTCCTCTAACTAACCAGCACGTGGCATCCACGAGCCACCTGGTCTCCACAAGCCAGTTCTCCCCTGCTTTGCCTTTGTGGTGAGTGGGGGAGTGAGTCTTGTGGGGTCCAATTGGTGTACCAAGCTTGCGTGTGTAGTTGGTGTTGCCCGCCCTGTATATGGGGCGTGTTTCTGGGCAGTCAGGGAGTGGGGGTGGCTCTAACAATCAAATCTCCCTGGTGATCCTGGAGTTTTAAAGCTGCTGCAATAGTCTAATCCTTCAGTTCAGTCCTGCCACAGTTTGTCTCTGCCACTGACCCACAAGTCCTTGGTATTGGTGTATGGCTCCTGAGACTTGTGAGTGGGTCTCTCTTCCAGGCCGTGCACCCCCTGGTCCTCTGTTGAGGGATGACTGTGCTATGTCACAGGTGAGTGCCGTCCCCCCAGGGTGGTTCTGGGCTGCTGGGCTGTGTAGGGAGACTCCCAGTCTGCTGAAATGATGGCTGAATGGGGCTTTGTTAATTCACACTGCTCCACCTTCCCAACTCTGGGACAATCAGCTGAGGTTGCAGGGAAGGCTAATGTCCATGCCCAGTTTTGTGGAGTGTGCCTGTTATTTGAAGCACTTCTGTCACACTGGGTCGTCTGGGGCAGCTCTGGGCTATGGGGCTGGCGATGGGCAGGAGTGTTTCCTGTCCACCAGGATGATGGCTGTGAGCGGACACCCCCTTTTCTTGGGAAGTTGTGATGTTTAGTAAAATTTCTCAGCCACTGGATTATTGCCTTTTGTCTCAGAGCTCTCTTAGTTCTGCTCTTGTCTTGACCTGCCCGAATTGCAAGTCTTTGAAGCTTTCTGTATTGGGCTTCTTAGAGTAATTGTTTTAGAAAAAGAAAAAAGGATTTAAAAAAAAAAAAAAAAAGGGCCCTCCTCAGAGATCTAATGGGTTATTGAAATGCTAAGAGACAAAGCAATTAGGGCCATTAAGGGAAGGTCCACAGGGCAGAGAGATCAGCTTCTCTTCGGGATTTGCATATGAGCCTCAGGGCCTGAGCTCTGCCCTTCCCCTTTCTATGTTCAGCAGAACTCCAAAAATCCTCCGCTTTTATTTTGGAGTTTTTCATGCTGTTTTTTTCTATGTCTGTCTCCTCTTTGCTGGGCTGGCTGCTCTCAGATTCTCTGGTGACTGGTCTCAGTCTATCTATGGTTGGAGTTTGGATCAGTAGAATGAGTTTCCGATAAGGGCTGCCACTGCAGTTCTCCCTTCTCCTTCCTGGAGCTGACAGCCCCTCCTCCCACGGGACTGAGCCTGGCAGGGAGGGGCGCGGGTCCCCTGGCTGCAAAAACTTACAGATTCCGCTGATCTCAGCAGTTCCACGTTTTCATGAGTGTTGTATGAAGTATGCCCAAAGTCAGATTGCTCTGTGGTGTCCAGTCCACGCAGTTCCTGGCTTTCTGCCTACTTTCCTGGAGGAGTAACTAAAACATACAGCTCACCAGTCCGCCATCTTGCCCTGCCTCCTGTGGACATTCTTATGGATACATCTTTGAACATTTATATGATTATTTTTTTAGGGTAAATTTCTAGAAGTAGATTTGGTAGTCGAAAGGATGTATTTTGACATGCAGTACTGCCCTGCCTTCCTGAAAGGCAAAAGGAATTTATGTTCCCACCAGGGATACAGAAAGCCATTTATTACCCTACGTCTTCATCATACTGAACTTTTCATCCTCTTACTCTGTGGTGATTTTATGAATGAAAAAATAGTTCACCAGTGTCATTGTTTGCATTTTTTGGCACTTCTCAGGTTAAATAGTTTTTTCTTCCTTTTTTCTTTTGCCATTTGTGGTGGGTTTTGTTTTGTTTTGTTTTTTGGTAAAGTTTATAAGGCTAGAAGTTTATAAGGCAAAGTTTATAATTATTATATAGTGAAATGTTTCGGTTTTTCAGTATTTCAGTTTAAAATTTTAACGATACCTTTTTGTTACTGTTAATGATAATTTTTCCATTTTAACCTGTTTATTATCCCATTATCCCTTTCTTTGTTCTTTTACATTTCCTTTCCACCATTTTTCCTGTGGCTTCTAATAATCACTTAATTTCTTTTAAAAATGCCACCGTTAGTGTTACTCTTCAAAATATTTATTCTTCTCAAGATTCAAGAAATTTACAACCCTCAATTAGACATTTTTCCTCACAGCTAACCCTTGCATTTTCACGCCAATTATTTCTTTTTACTTTAACTAATTTTAGAACACGTTAAACTGCTGGCTAAAGATTTTCTTAGAAACCTAAGAAGCATAAGTCTTTACAAAATAACATTAATGTGTAATACAAGGTAAAGTAAAATATCTCTATGCTCTGTAGAGAAGACTCACTTAAAGTGATTGAGAAGTGTTAGAAATAGAGCATTGAGGATGATACACCAGCCAAACTGCATATGAGAAGAATGTCTTGATATCAGACAAGGTAGAATTTAGGCCAAAAAGTGTTACACAAGACAAAGACACTGTGTAATTCTAAAGGCTATAATTCACAACAAAGAAATGATGGCTTTTAATATCTGTGCTCTGAATAACAGACACATCTTTTATAAAGCAGAAACTGTAGGAGATGAAAGGAGAGAGAGGCAGGCACACAATAATAGTAGGAGAATTAAAATATATGCAAATCAACTGCAGAAAATTAGTAAGGACGTAGATGGCATAAATAAATAATCAATCAGGAGATCTGTAGAGATATATTGAACTCTGTGACCCAATTATAGAGACTATATGTTGATTGCAAATGCACATGGATCAGTTATACCAGTTGACCTTATATTGGTTGATTTTAAAAAGCTTCAGAAAACTTTGAAAAATAGAAATAAATCACACTGCATTTTCTGAGTAAAACTAGAAATTAATAGTAAAAACAAAAGGTCCTTCAGTTTGGAAGTAAAAGACTCTTAAATGGTTGTTAGATCAGAAGGAAGATCTGGACAAAATTGCAGAATTCCAAGAAATAATAATAAAAACATGGCATTTTGATCTGTGGGATATGGTTTAAACAATGTTAGAAGTTATAGCATATATACCTGTCTAAATAAAAATCAAAACAAAAAACGAAAAAGAAATGAACTAAACATCAAACTCAAAACAGTGGGGAGAAAACCAACAAAGTAAAGTAAAAGAAAGCAGAGAAGGGGGATTAATAAGTTAATAAACAGCAAAACAAAGAATTAATAAATCAAGAAGTCAGTTATTGAAATAAAGTTCTTGAAATAAAGATCAAGAAAAGTGAAAAACTGCTAGCCAATCTATTTTTTTTTAAATAGAGGAAGAAAACAAGAAATGACAAGGGGGAAATAACCATCAAAGCAGACGAAATTTAAAATAAAATGAAACTGCTTTGCACAGTTTTGTGAAAATACATTTGAAAACCTAGATGAAAAGATAACTTCCCATGAAAATATAATTTACCAAAACTGATCCCAGTAGAGACAGAAAATCTAAATCTCCCAACCACTATAAGTTGAGAAAATTGCAAAAGAGCTTGATTAAAATGCCATGGCCAGATGGCTTCACAGGGAAATTCTTCCAAATCTTCAAAGGTCAGATAACCCCAAGATTCCTTAAACTGTTCCAGAACAGAGAAAAGGAACATTTCCAAATTATTTTAACGTAGTCAATATAACATGGATACCAAAATCTGATTTAAAAAAACTTTACAAAAAAGGAAACTGTTACATATTACTTACCAATATTGATGTGAAACTTTTAAGTAAAATGTTAATAAATAGATTCTAATGGCATAAAAAATGTAGATCATGACCAGGTAGGGTTTACTCTAGGAATTCAAATATGGTTTATTAATCCACTCATATAATTTATCATATTAATAGATGGAAGGGGAAAAATTGTAAGATCATCTCCCCAGATGCCAAAAAGGCTCTTAGCAACATTCAACACTCATTCCTTTAAAAAAAAAAACTTAGTGAAATAGGACTCAGAGCATAGTTCCTTAACACGATTAAACATTTTCTCTAACATACAGGCATACAAACACACATACCTACATGCATGCATACAAGCAGACTCCAAAGCCTGCATCTTATCTAATGGGGAAAACTAGAGGCTTTCCTCTAAAGTCAGGAACATGAGAGGCATAAAAAGAAACAGGGAAAAATCTTCTTTATTTGCTGGTAAAGTTAAGTAAAAACCCTGTAATATTAAATTTTACATGGAAATATTAATATGAACTGATTTTTTATTTAAAATATATATATATATTTCCTAGCTCAGTTCATAAAACAGTCTTAGAAGCAGTAATAACCCTAGCAGTGTGTGTGTCTGGCACGCAGATTGTAGTGTCTAACTAGGGCTCTTTGGAGGAATGGCCAATTCCAAATTTAAGGCAAGAAATATTCAATATGAACCTGTTACATTTGGTTGTTAGAAATCAAAGAAGTTACCTGAGACTAATGGGGTCATGTGAAAAGACACAGGAAGCAACATGAAAGGGCTCTCATTGGTCAAAGATGGAACCATTTGAGAAACACACATATACAAAATATGCAGCCAGTTGAAACACAATGAATAAAAAAAAATCTAAGAGTTTATGAGAGAGAGGGAGCCAAATAAACAATGTACTGGACACTGTTGGGTAGATTCGGAATTAGGGCACTTATTCTTACTCTGAGTTAGTAGAGTTAGCAATTAGAAGAAAGAATTGTGTACCCTACTTTTTGTGTATCAACTGTAATATAGGGAACCATATAGCTGAGGGAAGTGGTTCTTTATAGATGACTTTCAGCTAATGAATGTGGCAAGAATGATAAAATGAGAAAAGCATCACCTTGCAACCCCCGAGGAACTAGTATATTGAAGCAGTGGCCATCAGGGGGTGATACCACTGAATGAAAGTTTGAGGGGAACTTTCCAGTGGAGGGTTCAGGCTACCACTGCTGCAGCCCACTGATGAATTACTAAAAGAGGGGCTGGCAAACATGGTGGGCCTTCTGAAGTGATGTGATCAGAAGCAACAGCACCACCTGTCGATTATTTTTGCCAAGAGTGGAAACTGAGTTTAATCATGCTTCTAGAACTGATTTCCATATACAAGAGATGGGAAAGATAGAGCAACAGTTTTAACAGATGATACCATGAGGAAACAGACATATCCAGTCAACTGGAATAGTGATCTGGTGTCTACAACAAATTAAAGGCATTAAATAAAGGTGGGGGAGGGACAACTCCTCTAGATTAAAGGAGACATAGCCAAGATGGTAATCTAAGGTAAGAGATATGGGGATGGACCTGTTTAGATCCTGCTTAAAACCTACTTGGGTAAAAAGACATTTTCTCAATAATCAAGAAATTGTAGTTATTAGATAGTACCAAAGAGTTACTGTTAATTTTATGTATGGCATTGTGGTTATATTTTTTAATTCCACATTTTTTTTAGAGTTGCATACTGAAGAACTGAGATTTTCTCCAAAATACATTATCAGACAATGAAAAGATCATGGAAAATGGGATAATGAAGCAAATATGTCAAAATCTTCATTCTGTTGACTCTGACAGATAGGCATATGGGGGTCCATTATCCAGTTCTTTCTAGTTTTGAGTATGCTTGAAATTTTTCATAATAAAAAAATATTCAAGCTGCTGAAAGATGTGCTCCATCAAAATGAGAATAAACTAAGTTATTATAGAAGACATGGGGGCTGGTAAACGGGAGAGCCACCACAGAGGAGAGACCTGGCCTGCCCAGGAGGATGGTGGCAGGAGAACCCAGGGGAGAGCCACACCCACACCTTCCAAATGCCACTGTGCAGCCTGCTTGCTACCCAGCTCTTGAGCGCTGCGTCAGCTCGCTGAGGGCAGGGGCTGGTTAGGTTGTTCCTGCCTCTGCATCCCTTGAACCTCCCTACCAGTGCCTGCCCATGCAATTGTGCTTGTTTGCTGGGAAGACGTTGAGGCTGCTGATAGGAGCGTGGTTCATTGATGCTCCAAGAGGGTCTCTGCTGGCTTCAGAATAAACACAGTCATGGAGAGAGTAGTGTTTCAGGCATTAGACCTGAAAAGTCTAAAGGAATTTGTATCTGGAGAAGCAGTTTGTCTCACAGGCAGTTCATACCTCACTTCTACCTGGTGATAAGGTCCAGGAGGTGAAGGGTCAGGAAGCTTGAGACTGGGTTCTTGAATGAATCATTCATGTGGATACTGAAATTATCCAGGATGATGGGAGGGTTTCCCCTCAACGTTTTCTTATGAAAAATTTCAAAAACACAGTTGAAAGAATTTTACAGTGAACACTCATGTATCCAATACCTGGATTCTACCATTATAATTTTACTTTACTCATTTTATCACATACCTGTCCATCTATCCATGCCTCTGTGTATCCATCCATCCATTTTACCTCTTTGACTCATTGCAAAGAATACTGCACATACCAGTGCATTTCTCTCATGAGGAATTTTGAAGATTAATTTTTTTAAACTAATACTATAGAAATATGCAATTTTTTAAAGCTGGCTGAGAAGAATTTGCCTGGGTTCAAGTTGTAAATGATGACCCGATTCTTGAATCGTCTTCCAGAGCCAAGCCAGATCCAAAAGGACCCAGGGCCACTCCCATGTTTCCTTGCTCAGCTGGAACGGTCGGGCACACTGCTGACTCCACATGTCAGCGGGCCCCTGCGGCCCCTCCCACTCTGCACCTTCACACACTCCTGCCCTGCAGATGACAGTCTTCCTCTGCTCTCTGGGCATAACTTCAGCCTGAAGGCAGGCAAAAAAAAAAAAAAAAAAGTAGAAGAAGAAGAAGAAGAAGGTGTGATGTTTTTGGAAAGGAAGGCTTAGGTAGCACATTCCAGAAGGGCACTAGTGGTGATGCTAATTAACCAAGAATTGAAACATAATTCTTCTCCCACATAGGCTTTCCTTCTGTCCTTTAGTTTGCACTTCTTTCCTGAATCGTAGTTGTTTCTGATCTGAGGTGGTTTAGGTCTCGCCTAGTTCTGATTCTTGTGTCTTAGAGTGTGTAGCTAGAAAATTACACCTCAAGGAGAAATTCCAGGAGGAGCAGCCTTGTGTTTTATTACATGCTTACCAAAAAGAACTTATGTTTTCAAGATCTACTAACAGCTTGGTCTTTATTTTTCTCTGTATGGAGAATATGATAAGTAATAGGGGCAAAACATTTTTACATTTAGTCTTGACTCAGCGCTGGTCTCAGGAGCTGGCCCACACTGTAGTCAGGGCACTATACCTAACATGACCTGTGACCCTGGGCAAGTTCTTTACCTGGCAGGGCCTCAGTTTCTGCATCTGCAGGTGAAAATGATGCTACCTGCTCTGCCTGTCTCTGGTTTGTGAACATACATAGGAAGAGCTCTTTAAGTATACGATGATGTTTTGTCTTGCTTTGAGCCTGTACTTAACACATTAGCACTTAACCACTTGTGTGCTTTCTTCCTTTCTGTCTGGAGCCCATCTCCCTTGCAAGGTCTTCTTCTGTCTTCCCCACCATTGGTTGGCAAAAGAGAGAGGGTGGGCCTGATAGGGGCCCCAGCCCCATGGTCACTGGGCCTCCTTAGTCCTGCTGCCTACTCAGGCAGGGTCACTCCCCAGAGGGGCCAAAAAAATCAGCAGCCTTTTGCGTGGCTGAGCGATGGCTCCTGACGTCGGCTCCTGTGCTCCCTCTGCCTGAACCACTCTTCCCCCAGGCTCCCTCCAGCCTCTCCCCTCACTGCACCCAGTTCTCTGTGGTCACCTCCTTTCTGTCTAAACCAGCACTCCACCCGGGCGCATGCTGTCCCCTACCCTGCTTAGTTTCTTCATCGTGCTTTACCTAACAGGACATATTTCTTTGTTTTCTGTCTGTCTCCCCCATTAGAAAGAAAGCTCCAAGAGGGCAGAACTTTGTTTTACAGTCACCTTTGTGTTCCCTACACCTAGAACAGTGCCTGACACCTAGTATACACTATTAAACCTTGTTGCATGAATGAATTAATCAGAAACAAAGCCAGAGGTTTGAAGGTCAAGTCAATGCAGGAATGGAATAGGAGGTCAGGCACCCTCTCCATCCACCTGCTCTGACTGACCTGGGCTCTCTGGGGCTGTGCCTCTGTTCTTGGGTCTGTGCCTCTCTCTCTGATGGATGCTCTGTCTGCCTCTGTTTTAGTTTCCTAGCCTGCTCAAAGCAAATACCTGAAGTGAGTCAGGTTAAACAATGGGAATTATTCATTCACAGTTTTGGGTTCAGGAAACTGTCCAACTCAAGATTTCCTCAAGGTGATCCTTTCTCCCCAAAGACTGTCTGCCAGCAATCCTGGACTCCTCTGCCACGTGGCAAGGCACATGGCAGTGCCCGCTCATTTCTCCCTTCTCTTACAGGTTTTGTTGATTTTGGCTTCTTGCTCTTGTGGTCTGAATTTCATTCTCTTTTAAAGGACTCCAGTAATAGGATTAAGACTCATCCTAATTGAGGTGGGTCACACCTTACCTGAAATAGCCTCATCAAAATATCCTACTTACAATGGGTTCACACCCACAGGAATGGATTAAATTTAAGAATATATTTTCTGGGGTACATACAGCTTCCAACCACCACAGCTGCTTTCTTGGTTTAATCCCTTGTTTAGGTGGAAAATGACAGGTATATTTTTGAGACTCTGGATATCTGAAAATGTTCTGGTTTTATATTCACTTTTAATTGATGGTTTGGTTAGGTATAGAATTCTAGCTTGAAAAGTATTTTTCTCAGAATTTGAAAAACATTGTTCTGATATAGTCTAGCTATGAGTGTTGCCATTCGGATCTCTGAAAATGTTTTGTTTCCTAAACCTTGTATGTGACTTGCTTTTTTCTCCCTGGAAGCTTTTAGTATCCTCTCTTAATTCCTGATGTGGTGAAATTTCACCATGAGATGTCTTGCTAAAGTCTGTTTTCGTCTTTGCCTGGCACTTAGCCCCTTCTATGTGGAAACCCTTGCCTTCCAACTTTGAGAAAATATCTTCTGTTTCTTTGATAAAACCTTCCTTTTCTTCTCTCTGGAAATTCTGCATCGATTCTTTTCTCTGCTAGTTAGATCTCTCTTTTTATACTATTTGCTGGGGAGAGTTCTGTGACTTTATTTTCTAGCCTTTCTAAAAATTTATTTACGCTGTTTTACTTTTAATTTTCAAAAGCCCTTCCTCCTTAATTATTTTGGTTTCTGCCTTTGATGTTGGGACGTTTTCCTGAAATGTCCTCTGATCCTGAGTTATCTGTTCAAATTTTAGAGTGAGTCACTGAAAAGCAAATTGGAAGCTCTTGAACAAGCCAGCTCTTTCACTGGTATTAAGTGTGCAAGATTGGGGGCAGGGAGGGAGGGCCTGGGGATCCAGCTGTCCTATAAATTGAATCGACTCCCCCATTTTCAGCTCTGTACCCTTCCAACCCTGCACTCCCTGCTTGGTTCTGGTGCCTCGAAGCCTGGAGGCTTCCCTGGATCTTGGAGAAAATTGCCTTCTCTGTGGTGTCCCCCTCTGTGGGCACGGAGTTGCAGCCTCTGCTTTTTTTGTATTCTCTACTGATTTCTTTTGCCCAGAAAGTGTACTCTCATTCACTTGGATCTTTTTTTCCTTGTGACTTTTTAATGTTTTTATTATTAGTATTTATTATTTTGCAGGGATTCAGGGGAAAGGAGGTAACATGCCTGCAGTATCTACCTTTTTAATTAGAAAGTTGGCATAGGCATTTTTAATAGTTGTAATCATATAATCATAGACATACCATTTTATTCTTTCTGTCCACTTAAATACAACGAATACAAAATGCTTGTTTCAGCCAGCTATTTGGTTGATCTTATTGTTCATGTCAGTGAAGCATTCTGTGAGCTACAATTAAGTTGTGGAGTCAGTATCTAAAACCAGGCTTTCAGGAGCTACAGGCCCACTTCAAAGTAGTGTCTTTTTTGTTTACAGCTAAGGCAGCATAGCTCTGTCCTGATAAGAGGAGGAATTTCTTAAAGAAAACAGTAAACAACAATGAAACCTTTGTAGAACTAAATCCAAAATGTCTTATCTTTTTTTTCAATTATTAAAGGGGGTTGAAAAATACGTCCAATGTTGTCAAAAGAAGTTAACATTAATTGGGTTAAATTTAAGCCATGAAAGATTTGTGTGTGTGTGTGTGTGTGTGTGTATGTGTGTGTTGGGAGTGGTGGATTAGGGGAAGGAATGAAAGGAAATGTCTGCATATTACAACTCACTCTTGTTGATTTCAAAATGGTTTATCTCAACTGTGTAATACTGTAGAATGACACTAATGTTAATCAGTGAATTGGTTTTGAATCTAACTTATGGCTATATATTAATATTTAGGTGCATTCACAAGGAAGAATAGCATCTTCAGATTGATATTCTGGAATGCAGGTCAATAAGAGCTGATAAGTGAGACTTGAGCAAGACCTTGGGGACTAGAGGGAAATGAGCTCCTATAACAACATTTGTGTGGGGCTTTAAAATTCATGAAGCTCTGGTGGTTTCCATTTTGGCTGCCTGTCAAACGAGTAAATGTAATTTTAATAGTACCATTTTTTCCTTTTTTAATTAAGGATGAAGTTAGTCAGCCTCAGTGGATTAAATACAAGAGATTTCATTAGCCAGCCAGGAAATCCAATTGTATCTTCTCAAGTTGCTCTATTATGTTGAATCTCTTCTGTAAAGATCAAGTGCCTGCGCAGTGCATGCCATAGTATTTCTGTTATCTTAGAAAATCACACTTTATTAAATGTGATAGCTAGCATTTTATTAAATAATAATACATTGATATTTAATGTCACTTTATTAAATTACAGTATATTGGTATTTTAACACGTTATTAAGAAGTACCGAATAGCTGGTATTTCTAGTAATCTTGTTACAGCATGGATTTTAAGGGATCAGGTTTTAAAGGACTACTCCAAATGAAAACAGGGAAATTACTCAATAAAATGACAGATTCCTCATCAAATTTAATTTCAGTAGTTACAATTTGAATTAACAATTTGCCTTCAGTAAGTGTTTCCAAAGCACAACCGACTAAGGTTGTTTCGTTCATAGAGCAGAAGTGCTATGTGTGCATAGTGTGTGTCTGCACTGCAGAGGGGTGGGGGAGAAGGCTGCTGGCCTGCGGAAGTCCTGGCTGTGCCTGCTCCGCTGAGGAAGTGGAGAGCAGTAGTTCATCTGGCAGAACCAAGTGAGTGGAGTTCAGGAATGGGCCTGTGTGCTGTGTTTAGTTAAGAGCATTTAGGAAGCCTTGGGCACTCTTCCTAAAGGTCCCCTTTTCTGAGCTCGCTCATCTCCTGCCTGAAGCCACCTTCCCTGAGCCCCCAGGCAGTCTGGTTCCTCCTCCATGGGCTTATTCCCTGACTCTCCACGGCCCTGACCACTTATTTATGGACAAAGTGAGCGCTCTTCCATATTTCTCTTTTCTGACACCCAGCAGAGCATCTGGTTATTAATGTATGTTTGTTGAATATAAATCTCTCTGGCCTTCTGCTGCTTGGCCTTCTCCAGGCTTCCCGAGGCAGTTTGCAGCTGTTTGGATCCCAGGGCCTCTGGGAGCCGGCAGAGCAATGGGGAAGCTCTCTGTAGAGCATCCTCTCTCAACTTCCAGCACCTGAGAACCTGGGTGAGGGGAAGCGGACTCCTTAAAAATATGGAAATGAAATGAAATCAGAGCCTCTGAGGGACCAGCAGCTGTGGATCCCTGGAAGCTCTCCATCCTCTGGGTAGGGGGCCCTGTTGGCAAAGTCCCAGAACTGGCACAAGGAGGGTCTCCAGACTGCTCGGTGACCATGCCAGCTATCAGCTCTGCCATGTAGAAACCTGTGCTGGGGGAGCTGGTTTAGAGCAGAGGATCACAAACCTTTCTGGGTTAGACTCTTGAGATTGTGATGAAAGCTGTGGACCCTCTCAGCAAGAAAAAATACACATATACACACAGCGTGTTCTTCCAATTTCAGGAGATTCAGGGACTCTATATAAAAAACTTCTGAGGGGAAAGAGAAAGCAGCTTCTTGTAGCTTTCTATCCTTCCTGAATCCATTATTTCTCTCTCTCCCTATCTAACCCCTTCTCCAACCCACCCTGCTTTTCCTTTTCTTGTACTTCCTTTTTTCTCTTTTGCTTAAACCTAAATCAGGACACTACTGCTTTGACCCTTGCTTAGTCTTACCTCTGGCACTCAGGGCTAAAGTGCTTCTTTGGTTTTAGACTTGCAGTTTCTTTAGCAAGTGCCCGTAAGTGCCTATTAAACAAGCTGATTGTTGGACAAGTGGGGATATCAGCAGAGGCGATGACATAGCCAGTGGTTCAGAGTGCTGTCCCAGAACAGGCAGCAGCAGCAGCGCTTGGGAGCCTGATGAAATGCAGAAGCCCAGGCCTGCTCCAGGAGCTCTGGGAGTGGGGCTCTCCCTGCAGGTGGCTTTTGAGGCAGACTAAAGTTTGAGAACCACTGATACGGTAAATGTGGGAGCTCCACTCCCCCAATTTTAATGAATGCCTCCCAGTTGTGTGTGACATTCTTTGCAAACTCAGCTTCAAGGCCTTTCCAACCAGACCGCAGTCTCTAAGCCCCACAGAGAGAGAAAGTGGACCCTGGCTAAATGGTGCAAGGGCAGTGGGTCCCTTTTCTGAAATGAACTTCAGTCCCTGGCCCTGAGAAGGGCACCATGACAGCTGAAGGTCACCACCCTCCATGATCTTCTGTAACTCCTTGGGGAGAGAGGCGAATCCCAGGTCTCAACTCTGCCATCACAGGTCAAGGGATAATAACAAGGATGAGGAAGAAAATGGCAGTTATTAGTACCTCTTATACAGTATTTGACTTAAAGACTTTATCATTCCGGGCTCTCCTTAGAAACAGAATCAACAGAATATATGTGTGTATTAAAGGATTTATTATAAGGCATTAGCTCACGTGATTGTGGGGACGGGCAAGTCCAAATTCCATCGGGCAGGCCATAGGAGTTGACGTTGAAGTCTTGAAGCGAAATTCTTCCATTCTCCAGAACCCTTGGTTCTTGCGGTTAAGATCTTCCCTTGATTTGATTGGATGAGGGTGATCTCCTTAATTAGGGTCAGTTGATTGTAGATGCTATGCCCATCTGCAAAACACCTTCACAGTAACAACTGGACCAGTGTTGACCAAATGAACATCATAACCTAGCCAAGAAGATACATAAAATTAAACATTACACAGATATTTAAACCTCAGAGCCATTTCAGAGTTAGTGGAATGAGAGAAAGTCAGGTAAGAATCATTTCTTTAAGAATAATCTGAAAGAAAACCTCTAGGACCAGTTTCCTTCAACATCACTGAGGTCAGAATTGGTTCTGACTTCCAACCCCCTGCCAGGTGTAACAGACTAATTTTTTCTGTAGTCTTTCTGTTTCTTTCCTAGGCTTGTTTATTTTGCTAGTCCCTGTCCCTCTCTCTTCTTCTGCTACCTAATTTTTAGACCCAGTGGCTTTAAGCTTTGGCATATAATAAAATCAGGTGCGATGGCTGTTAAAGAGTAGATTGGCTCCCAGCTCCAGGGACTCCGGTTTAATGAGTCTAGGAGGAACCCGGAGACAAGGACACCAGGGCATTGAGCTTGTACTTTGACACTTTTGACTTTTGTGCCTGTGTCTAAAGACTTTGCTGGCTCCCATAATGGAATACATATGAGACTAATACTGGTTTATTTTAAAATTGGAGCTCTGTGGTGCATTTCTTGTATAAGAACAGCAGGTAGTAAAAAAAAATTGATTTTTAAATCCACAGAAATTTTGAAGTTTTGCTTAGAAATGACCATGCTAGAGGTGAGAAATCACACAGTTTCTGAACCCAGCCTCGAGCACCTACTCTATGTCTGTCACTATTTTAGCTTTGGAGGTTGGGGCAGGGAGAAGGGGAGAAATAGATAAGGACCTTAAGGCTCTAACAGATGTTTACTCGAGAAGTATAAATTTGATCCATTATATATGGTATGTGTCATGAAGTACATAAAAACACGAGAGATGGAGCTCTATTCACTTAAAGGGTAATCCACACTGAGTCAGATTCCTGATTTGTAAAATCTTCAAGTCGAGTGAAATGCTTTCTACCATTTTAAAAATACTGTTTTGGATTCCCATCTTTACCTACTTTATTCATTTATGGATAAATTCATTCCCTTCTGTGGCTGAAGCAGATATCATCCCCTGAGGTGTCCTGATGACATGGGAATATGAAAAGCCAGGCCTACATGGAGAGGGAAATCATTTCTCTGACTAGAACTTTGAAGATTATTTTCTCATCTGCTTTTTATTTTTATATGCAAGCAAGGTCCTCTGTAGTTCATCTTATCTCTGTCTTCAGCCAGAAATACTTTGGCTCATAAAAATGAGGAAAAAAAATTCCAGCCAAGAGTGACACAAGTGGAAAGGTTAAGTGTTTGATTCTTTCAAGTGAATTCATTTTTATTCTTAGTGTAATGATACTCCCTCTCCTCCCTCCTCCCTCCTGCTGCCCCCGCTTCCCAAGACACCAGCTAGAAACTGTGTTGTCATCTTTAAATCCTCCTCCTCTCGCCCTCACTCACTGAATAATTGCATTCTAGAATTTCAATCTCTATAAAGTGTCTCATGAATTTATTCTCTTCTGCACACTTACTGCTCTGTCCTCATCACAGTTCACTTGAACATTAACTCTGTAATCGTTCATCTTTCAGGGGTCATAAATCCCATTGAGTGATGATTTTCCTAAGAAAATGTGCGGGTGTGTACACACACATGCACAATTTTGTACTCATTTCAAGAGATTCACAGAGCTTGGTTAGGAATCTCTCATCAGAGTCATTCTCCTGCCCGTAATATCTCCCACTACAAATAAGTCCTCCATATTTTTACCCAGGTTATCTTTCCAAAATAGACTTGATTCTGTCACTCCCCTGCTTAAAAATTTTACTGACTTGCCGTTGATTATCAAATAAAGTCTAGTCTGTTTACATGGTCTAATTTTTCAAAATCTAATTCTGCCCTGACTTTTTTTTTAATTAAATTCAGTTTTATTGAAATATATTCACATACCATGCAATCATCCATGGTGTACAATCAACTGTTCACAGTACGATCATATAGTTATGCATTCATTGCCACAATCTATTTCTGAACATTTTCCTTACATCAGAAAGAATCAGAATAAGAATAAAAAATAAAAGTAAAAAAGAATACCCAAACCATCTCCCCCATCCCACCCTATTTTTCATTTAGTTTTTGTCTCCATTTTTCTACTCATCCCTCCATACGCTAAATAAAGGGACTGTGATCCACAAGGTTTTCACAATCACACTGTCACCCCTTGTAAGCTACATTGTTATACAGTCTTCTTCAGGAGTTCAGATACTGAGTTGGAGTTTGATAGTTTCAGTTATTTACTTCTAGCTATTCTAATACATTAAAACCTAAGAGGTGTTATCTATATAGTGCATAAGAATGTCCACCAGAGTGACCTCTCGACTCCATTTGAAATCTCTCAGCCACTGAAACTATTTCGTCTCATTTTGTATCCCCCTTTTGGTCTAGAAGATATTCTCAATCTCAGGATGCCGGGTCCAGATTCATCTCCGGGAGTCATATCCTGTGTTGCCAGGGAGATTTACACCCCTAATTGGAATTGGGTCCCACGTAGGGGGAAGGGCAGTGAGATCACCTGCCGAGGTGGCTCAGTTAGAGAGAGAGAGAGAGAGGGCCACATCTGAGCAACAAAGAGGTACTCAGGGGGAGACTCTTAGGCACAATTATATGCAAGTTTAGCTTCTCCTTTGCAGTAATGAGCTTCATAAGGGCAAGTCCCGTGATAGAGGTCTGCCCCGACTTTTTGGCCGCCTACATTCATGAACTTCCTACCGCCTGATTTGCTGTTCCCCAGGTACACTGTGAGTTTGCATACTTTTTTTGCCTATTCATGCTATTCCCATACCTAGAATGCTTACGTACTTCCCCTCCTCTTCTTCATCTTTTGACAGTCTTCTAAGTTTTTTGAGGCTCTGCTTAAAAGATTACCCTTTATGAGACTTTTCCTCCTCTGTTACTCTCTTATTCTGGCAGTTCCTATAAATCTGTTTACCTGTGCTATAGCATCAGTTAGGTTGAACCATAGAAAATTGCTGATATTCATCTGCTTTTAAATTTTATTTTTTAAATTAAAAACAGTAAAACTCATTATTTTTGGTGTACAGTTCTCTGAATCTTGACAGTTGCATAGAGTTATGTAACCACCACTGCAATCAAGAGCTACACAATTCTGTCACCCCCAAAATAGTCCTCCATGCTACGCTTTTGTAATCTTCTGTTGCTGTCCATAAAGAAATTTTGTGTGTTTCAACCTAACATTTAATTCAAAACAAGCTGTCTGCTTATCTTTCTCTTCATTAGAGGGTAAACTTCTTGAGATTCCAAACCGTGCCTTATTCTTCCCTTTCACCAGCAGAGCCTGGTACTTTGTATATTCCCAGGACTAGGTCTGAGTTGAATCAAGGGATGAATTCATGGCTTAAAAAAAGTAATTTTAAGTTTTCTTGAATTATGAGATCAAACTTCCTTCATCCCCATTTTCCTGTCTTTTCTTTCTTCAAGTGAATCTACTGCCATGGGTCCCACCATGTCGTACCCAGAAGAATCATGCATAAAATAGAGTTCCCATATACCATCCTATTATTTACACCTTGTATTAGTGTGATGCATTTGTTGCAATTAGCAAAAGAAAGTTTTTACAATTGTACTATAAATTAGTCCATGGTTTATATTAGGGTTCACTGTGTTGTACAGTTCTAGGTTTTTAAGAATCTTTTATTCTATTGATATATATATTTATAACCTAAAATTTCTCCTTTTATCCCATTCAAATACATAATGTAGTGCTGTTAATTACATTGAAAATGTTGTGTTTCTGTCACCACCATCCATTACCAAAACTTTCCCATTAACCCAAATAGAAACTGTACAATTTAAGCATTAACTCCGCATTCCCTACCCCCTCCTGGTCCCTGGTAATCTGTATTCTAGTTCTGGGCTCCATGAACTTGCTTATTGTAATGATTTCATATCAGTGAGATCATACAGTGTTTGTTCTTTTGTGTCTGGCTTATTTCACTCAACATGATGTCTTCAGAGTTCATCCAAGTTGTAACATGGATCAGACTTCATTCCTTTTATGTCATTTTGCTTATCCATTCATTGGTTGATGGCTATTTGGATGGCTTTGCTCTTTTAGCAATTGAGAATAATGTCTCTACGAGCATCAGGGTGCAAACACATGTTAGAATCTCTGCTTTCAGTTCTTTTGGGAATATACCTAGAAGTGGGATTGCCAGATATAAACTAATTCTATACTTAACTGTCTGAAGAACTGCCAAATTGTCTCTTCCATGGTGACTGTACCATTTTACATTCCCACCAATGAATGACTGCATCTATTTCTGTACATCGTCTCCAACACTTGCAATTTTCCATTTTTAAAATAGTAACCATTCTAATATGTGCAAAATGGTATCTCATTGTGGTTTTTATTTGCATTTCCCTAATGGCTAATGATATTGAGCATCTTTTCATTGCTTTTTGGTCATTTGTATATCTTCTTTGGAGAAATGCCTATTCAAGTCTTTCGTCCATGTTTTAACTTGGGTTGTTTGTCTTTTTATATATAAAGGATTTCTTTTATATATAAAGGATTTTTTATATATTTTGGATAGTAAACCTTTATCAGATATGTTTTAACTTGGGTTGTTTGTCTTTTTATATATAAAGGATTTCTTTTATATATAAAGGATTTCTTTATATATTTTGGATAGTAAACCTTTATCAGATATGTGCTTTTGAAATATTTTTCCCAGGCTGTAGGTTGTCTTTTTACTTTCTTCATAAAGTGCTTGGATACACAAAAGTTTTTCATTTTGATGAGGTCCCATTTATCTGTTTTTTTCTTTTGTTGCTTGCACTCTGATTGTAAACTCTAAGAAACCGTTGCCTACCACACGATCCTGAAGATGCTTCCCTATATTTCCTTTTAGGGGTTTTATGGTTCTGGTTTAGATCTTTGATCCATTTTGAGTTGATTTTTGTACTTGGTGTGAGGTAGGGGTCCACCTTCATTCTTTTGCATATGGACATCCAGTTTTCCCAGCACTATTTGTTGACTAGATTTTTCCCAATTGAGTGGACTTGGCACCCTTGCCAAAAATCAGTAGGCCATACCCTCTCTCTCCAGCTAACCCAACTCGGCAGGTGAACTCACTGCCCTCCCCGCTACGTGGGACCTGACTCCCAGAGATGTAAATCTGCCTGGCAATGCAGAATATGACTCCCGAGGATGAATCTGGATCCGACATCATGGGATTGAAAACATCTTCTTGACCAAAAGGAGGATGTAAAATGAAGCAAAATAAAATTTCAGTGGCTGAGAGATTCCAAATAGAGTTGAAGGGTCATTCTGGTAGGCACTCTTACGCACTATATAGATACCCCTTTTTAGGTTTAAATGTGCTGAAATAGCTGGAAGTAAGTACCTGAAACTTTCAAACTGCAACCCAGTAGTCTTGACTCTTGAAGATGATTGTATAACAAGGTAGCTTACAAGGGGTGACAGTGTGATTGTGAAAGCCTTGTGGATCACACTCCCTTTATCCAGTATATGGATGGATGAGTAGAAAAATGGAGACAAAAAGTAAATGAAAAATAAGGTGGGGGGGATGATTTGGGTGTTCTTTTTTGCTTCTTTTTTTTATTCTTTTATTTATTCTGGTATAAGGAAAATGCTCAAAAAATAGATTGGGGTGATGAATGCACAACTATATGATGGTACTGTGAACAGTTGAGTGTACACCATGGATGACTGTATGATATGTGACTATATCTCAACTAAACTGAATTTGAAAAAATCAGTTGGCTATAAATGTTGAGTATTGATCTGAACTTCAATTTGATTCCATTGATCTACATGTATGTTGTTGTGCTACTACTATGCTGTTTTGATTATTGTAGCTTTGTAATAAGTTTTAAGATTGGTGAAGTATGAGTCTTCCAATTTCATTCTTCTTTTTTCAGGTGGCTTTGGCTACTAGAGGCCCCTTACCCTTCCATATAAATTTGTTGATTAGCTTTTCCATTTCTGCAAAGAAGGCTGTTGAAATTTTGACTGGGATTGTGTTGAATCTGTAAATCTCTTTGGATAGAGTTGACGTCTTAACAATATTTACTTTTCCAAACCATGAGCATGAGATGTCCTTTCGTTTATTTAGATCTTTGATTTCTTTTAGCAATGTTTTGTAGTTTTCTGTGTACACATCCTTTACATCCTTGGTCAGATTTATTCCTAGATGTTTGACTCTTTTAGTTGCTATTGTAAATGGAATTTTTTTTCCTTGATTTATTCTTCTGATTGTTCATAAGTAGTATTAGAACCACCACTTATTTTTACCTGTTTAATCTTGTTCCCTTCCACTTTGCTGAATTCATTTACTAGTTCTAGGAGCTTTGTTGTGGATTTTTCAAGATTTTCTCTATATAGGCTCATGTCATCTGCAAGTAGGGAAAGTTTCATTTCTTCCTTACCAGTTCGGTTACTTTTATTTCTTTCTCTTGCCTAATTGCTCTGGCTAGAACTTCCAGTATAGTATTGAATAATAGTGGTGACAGTGGGCATCCTTGCCTTATTCCTGATCTTAGCTTTGTGCTAACTGTGGGTTTTTCATATATGCCCTTTATCATGTAGAGGATGTTTCCTTCTATTCCTGATGTTGTCAAATGCCTTATGTTTTGTCAAATGCCTTATGTTTGTAAGTTCTTTTTTTACCTTTTTTGGCCCTCAGTTCTTCTGTTAATGCCCACCTTCATATTTGTTTGATTTTTTTGAGGCATACTATTTTGAGTTCCTTCTCATTTCTTTCTGAATATATTTTCTTATGTTTTCTTGTGGTTGCCGTGGGGTTAAAATTTCACATCCCAAATTTATGACAATCGTTTTTTATTTGATGCTAATCTAATTTCAGTAGCAAATTCATACACTGTTCCTATACCTCTCTGCTCCCCTCCAATTTTTTTCTGTACTTTTTACAAATTATATCTTTGTATATTGTATGTACAAAGCCCTAGGTTTATCATTACCTGCCCAGTTGTTGAGTCAGTTGTTCTAGTTTGCTAATGCTGTGGAATGCAAAACACTGGAGATGGATTGGCTTTTATAAAAAGAGGGTTTATTTGGCTATACAGTTACAGTTTTAAGGCCATAAAGTGTCCAAGGTAACACATCAGTAATCAGGTACCTTCACTGGAGGATGGCAAATGGCTTCTGGAAAACCTCTGTTAGCTGGGAAGGCACATGGCTGGCGTCTGCTCCAAAGTTCTGGTTTCAAAATGGCTTTCTCCCAGGACATTCCTCTCTAGCAAGCTTGCTCCTCTTCAAAACGTCACTCACAGCTGCACTCAGTTCAGTCTCTTTCAGTCAGCATGTTTTATATGGCTCCACTGATCAAGGCCCACCCTGAATGAGTGGGGCCATGCCTCCATGGAAATATCCCATCAGTTATCATCTGCAGTTGGGTGGGGTGCATCTCCATGCAAACAACCTAATCCAAACATTCCAACTTAATCCCCACTATTATGTCTGCTCCACAAGATTGCATCAAAGAACATGGCTTTTTCTGGGGGACATAATACATTCAAACCGGCACATCAGTCATGGTAGAAATAGCAACCTTAGCTTCTGTAGCCTCTTGGTTTTGGATTTAAGTTGTGAGACTGATCAGACCTGGTGTGCTGGCTGCCAGCTCTGAGTCATGGGCATTTGATATCATCTGAGTGGTGGTGGGGCAACTGCTGGGCTTAACGGCATGCATGGAGGTGTCAGGAGAGACAGCTTTGCAGGTGGATGTAAGTTGTGTAACTTCTCCATGTTGTTCTTCTGCCTGGACTCTCCTCAAGAGCTTCATGGCACAACTTACACCCTGCCTCCCTTGCTCTGAAAGCATCTGGGCTCTCTGGAACTGAAAGTGCCCCCTACCAACCAGTACAAGGAACACTTTAATCTGAAAACGTCTCACTTTCCAAGCAGCTGTGTGCATGCTCTCCTTTCCCCCCATCTTTCAGGGCTTAACTCATTTAATTCCACCTTAAGTAATCTCTTACTGTCTTTCAATTTATCCTTTTATGTATGATTATGATTTATCATCCATATTTCAGTTGGGACCTCCTTGTGCTTGGAGTGTGTTATTTATCAGTTTTGGAACAGAGGTTGATGTTAGTCATATGCACTTCAACAATTATTCATAACTGATTTGTAAGTCCCTTTGTTGTCACTAGCATTGTTAGCAGTGTTAGAGCACTACCACAATTATAGTTACTTTCAACTTCAATAAAACAATATAAAAATGCCTACATTCAAGGTAGTAAGATAGTCTTAACTGCTTGAGGCAATTAAAAAAACTTCCCTTCATATAAACAGTATTTAAAATATAAAGTAAGAAATGCTTATTCTGATTGTAAAAAAAAAAAAAAAATATATAAAGTAAACATGTTACCTGAAACTGTTTTAGAAGTGGAAAGGTTAAGGGAGTGGTGAAAGTGTTCAAAAACAGGCCTGTGTTGAGGACTTCCTAGAGATAGGCCAAACACTTTGGCAAAGATTCAAGTATTGTAGCAGTGAACTTGGGTGGAGTGAACACAGTACTCACTCTTTCCACTTTCGTGTTTAAAAATAAAAACACGCTTTGATGTTTAAGTAGAAAGTGAGTGTACATAGAAAGTACTGTATTTATTTCTTCTCAGGTTTCTGTGATATTATAACATTTCTTAGTACAAAAGGCTCTGTCTGTACTGCTTGGTATTGTTTTGCGATTAAAATGGATATCAGATATCAATTGAGATTTGAGGAGGTAAGTAAAAGTTCAAATTGTTTTTCCAGATAAGGCGTTTTCTCCTGTGGCTTTCAGTAGTACAAATAAACAAATATCACGTTGCCTTTTAGAGTGTTTTCTGATTTCAGTGCAGATATCCTAGCCCTTTGTGGAGCATGAATCTGCATCATTCTAGAAACTCTGCTTTGACTGAGATAGGCGACGAAGCCTTGAAGAATATTTAAAATAGAGTGCTACATTAATTTCCACCCCCTCTGCTGCCTACAGCTTAACCTGTGAATGGATTTCGTGTGAAGCCCAGGCTTTCCCAGGTCTTGAGCCGTCCTCACTGGCACTGGGAGGGTTTTATCCACCTCATTCCTTGGGGCTCTGGGTTCTAATCTTCCGATTTCAATTTGTCATTGATGCCTGGAGACGTTGCATTTAGTGAGTGGGATGCTTGGCTCCCCTCTGAACCTTGGGTGAATGTGGCATGAGAGTTGGGGTTGCTGGGTAGCAGTATCCTAAGAGCCATGGCAGGTCTTCCCATGGTGAGAGAGCAGTCTGGCTCCACAGTGAGGATGTACGTACCAGGAAAGCTACCTTTGTTTTTGAGTCATCAGCTTTGTCCATAAATTTGTTCGAAGAGCATCAGGGTGGGCCCTTCCTTCTCTCTGGCTTATTACTTTGAAATATCCTTTTTTTAATTAACCAGTCCTCTTTTAAAAGGTTAACAAGTATATAAAGCCGGACCTCGTTTTTACTTACATGGGAATCAGTCACTCTCAGCTTCAAGTGGCAAAAACCATCTCTTTGTTTAAAGGGGAGCAGGTTGACAAGAGGAGGCCTGGAGAGGACCAGCTGGGCATGAGTGGATCAGACAGGTTCTGAGATGCCTCCAGGATGGGAGAAAGGAATTCCTAGAGAATGGAGGGTGCTGAGAAGGGAAGATAAACTTTTCTACAAGGTCACCTTTGGCCAACTCCAGCCATAAGGAAACCACTAGACACCCATTTTGAAGAATATGGCATATGACTGTCCAACTGTAAAAGGCCTTGCTATGTGGTCTTCTTTGACAGAAGTCCTCTAACTGTGGGACAACATTTTTATAGAAGAAATCCCCAGGAGCCTCCCTTCTTGCCTCCTCAGCCCCTGGTACCTTGGGATGCTCCCTGCCCTGGGTCGGTGCTTGTCCTAGTGCTGCCAACCACAGCCCTCTCCTCTACCTTGTGCTGGGCCTCCAGCACATGCTGCAGAATCCTTTGGTGTTTTAGTTGACAAGATTTCCTCCTTTTTCCTTTTAAAAAATTAATTTAGCAAAGTAATAAGTCAAATAGTACTACAAGATTTAAAATGAACAAAACAGTAGCCCTGTGCTCCAGTCTCCCTAACCTGCACATCATACTTCCCAGAGACAGCTGTTTTCAGCCCTTCCTGTTTGCTAAATAACAGGCTCATTCTGATGTTTCCTAATTTGTCTGATCAGATATTATCCATTGACTTCCTGTTATGGAAGATGAAGAGGTAGCCTTCTTGTCCTGTGCTTGCCTTCTCTCTCAATTCCTTTCCTTCCATCCTCCCCAAATTCTGAGTTTATACTCTTGCAACTATGTACATATTCTTCACTGCTGAGCCAAGTAGTATATTATGACCACTTTCCCTTTCTTGGTGTACTTTGTTTTTCTTGCACTTACCAGTTGCCTCATTTGCTCAGTTGGTTTTTTTTTCTGTGTGTCTATTAGTGTGCCTTTTTAAACCGTTCAAGAAAATTGCAGGATCCTTGTAGGTGTCTTTTTCATGTTGTCACACACCTTGGGTGTGCTGGTCTTCCCTGGAGACGGCCTGCCTGGAGCCTGTTCTCCGGCTCCGGTCTGGATGCATGGCTCTCCAGGCCTCTCCCCAGCTGTTTCCCTTGAACGTTCCTTCACTGTCACCCCAGGAATCTCCTTCACCCCTTGTTTCTCAAATCCAGCAAGGCCCCCCTGTTAGCTTTCTGAGAAGGGGTAAATAGAACTTATGCTGCTTTCATTCCAGATAATTGCCCACCCAAAGGAATAAACAAAAAGGACAATTATTATCTGATATAAGTCTGGAATTAGGGTAGCTGCAGGGTGGGCCTAGAAATACTATTGAGGGCCCAAGCTCTTTCTATCTTTCTATTCTTTGCACCTCAGTGTGAGGGTTTGGCCTCAGATGCCAGCTGTCAGTTTCAGGTGTCGTATGCAGGCAACAATATCTGGAAGCAAAAAACAAACTGTTTTCTCTGGTATGCCTCATCTTAAAAGCCAGGAAATCCTTTTTTCGAAACCTCCCGGCCAACTTTACTTCGCATCTCAGCCAACAGCAGAAGGAATGGAATCGCCATAATTGGCTTCTAATAAGGACTCACACTCCTAGACTGGGGCCCTGCCTCCAAAGGGATGACCACTTAATACATGAATAAAATTGAAGTTTGTTAGCAAGAAATGAGGGAATGTGCGTGTGGCTGCTGGATTGGCCGTCACCAGTGCCTGCTGCGGTGTCCAGGGAGGTAAATTGAGTGTCTGAGAATGTCTTTATGCTGCCTTCCCTCTTGATAGTTTTGTTGGGTGTAACATTCTAGGCCGGAAATTAGTTTCTACTCATTTTGCAGGCATTACTTTATTGTCTTCTAGTTTCTGAGTTGTCTGTTAATCTAGTGTCAACTAATCCCCAGGCTTTTATATGTTCTTGCCTCCCCCTCCTCCCTCTTTGGAAGCTTTTAGGATCTTCTCTCCTTATAGAGGAGGTCATTTTTAAATTCACTGTGACAGGCACTTGCTGAGTAGGTTCTTTCAAACTAGAAAATGTCTCTCAAAATTTGGGAAATTGTTTAGTGCTGTTTCCTTCCTTTTAGTCAGGTATTGGACCTCTGGGTCTGATTCTTTAATTTCTTTTTCTATTCATCTTCTATTTTCTACCTCTTTATCCTTTAAACTTTATCTTCCAAACTTCTATTGATTTTTTTTCTCCCCTTCTGCCCCCATATTCTTAGTTTTCAAGAGCACTTTTGTGTTCTCAGTTCTTTTCTAAAAGATCAGTAAATGACACAAGAAATGGAAGAAACGTGGGTGAAAATTGTGGGAAACTTTGTGATGAAAGCAAGTGAATTAGAAGTTGTTTGTATTAGATGACTTCTATCATCCATAAATAAGTGAAAAAGTTGCCTGGCAGGAGAAAAGGCCATGATGAGGAGTATAATGAGATGTTAAAACAATAAAACAGGTGGCATTGAGAGCTTAGTTTAAAAGTTTATTTCTCATATTATTGGTCTTTGGTTTCTCAGATCCTTGCATTTGTTACTGCTTTTAAATGACCTTAACTGCGTGTTTCTGATTACAAGACAGTATGTTTATTGTTGAAATTTGGAGAATAGAAGAAATCACAAAGTAAAACATAAAAACATGCCTAATTCCACCACTCAGAGAGAGCCTGTGATTGTTAATATTTTGATGTTTTCTGTGATATGTATTATACTATATGAATATATCTGTATATCATACCTTTTTTTTTAAAAAAATGGACCTAGGGTCCCTTCCAACTATATAACCCGTGAAATAGTCTTGAGTGTTTATATACCCATGTGTGACATATGTATACATATCCTGTTCTCTCTTCTCTCTTTCTCTCTCTGTCTTTATGTATTTATCCACATGAGAAATGTCCATAAGTTTCTAGTGGGAAAAAAAGTTAGAAGGATGACCATAGCCCAGGCAACTTTTCAGTTCTGTTATCTAATGAAAAATCTCCAGATATGTTTTTTTTTTCCCGGATATGTTTTTTGACATTGTGAGGACTTACAGGTTAGTTAGTGACTGAAATTTACACCTTTCAAGAGAAGAGTGAGTGTCCTACAGACAGTAAGCCTATAAATGAACAGGTCTGTAGTCATCTGTTTTAAATAATTGTTAGAAACGGGTCCTTTGATTATACTGTAGTTATACATTGTCAAAATAATAGGATTATTTAGTCAATTTGGTAAAAAATACACAATACAATTTTTAAAAACAAAAAACAAAATTAGAATCATACTTTTTATCATTTTATACTCTGCTTTAGTCAGTTAGCAATATGTCATATATACTGAATATCTGTATATCATATTTTTTCAAGAACATTTTTAATAGCTGCATAGTATTCTGTTGTAAGGATACACAATAGTTTATTCAACTGCTTTCAAAATTTTGAACATTTAGATTGTTTACAGTTTTAATGCTGGGATGAACATTCTTCTTTTTTTAATCTTTGCACACATTTCTAAGTTTTTCCTAAGTATAAATTCCTCAAATTGAAATTGCTATATCAAAAGATTTGGCCATTTAAAACCGTAGTAAGCAATGCCAAATCGTTTTTCCCCAAGTCTACACCGCTAATTGATGTTTCTGCCAATAGTGACATGACTGCTTCTCACACCTTTGATAACACTGTGTATTATCTTGTAAATTTTTTTCTAATCACATGGGCCAAAAACGGCATCTTATTTTTGTCTTAATAAGCATTTCTGTAATTACTAGTGATATTGCAGTCTTTGGATATGTTCATTTGTAGGTGTTTCTTGTTTTGTAAATTGTGCCTATCCCTTACCTGTTATTCATTAGAATGGTTTGTCTTAACTCTGGAATTTATTGTTATTTAGGATCTCACATCTTGCATCTGAATCATCAGCACATCCTGTTAGCTTTTCCCTCTAACTGTATCCCAAATCTGATCACTTCTCCCTGCTTTCTGGTCTGCCTCCCTGATCCAAGCCACCTTTATCTCTCAGTCTTGGAGCTGGTTTTCCTGCCTGATCTCAGTGAGGCAGCCAGAACACTCCTTTTTCACATGTGAATCAGATCCTGTCACTCTCCTGCTCAACACCCTTCAGTGACTTCCGGTCATATTTAGGACAAAACCCAGAGCCCTAATAGTGGCCTGCTTGGTCCCTAGTGATCTGCAGCCCCCCTCTCCCCACCTCATTTCCTACCACCGTGCTCCTGGCCTCAGTCCTCTTTATCCAAACACCCACCCCCACGGTTATCTCCCCTCTTCTTTCAGGTCTCAGAAAGGCCTTCCTGACTTTTCTATTTGTGGCTTCCCCTCCTTCCATCACCTGGTTTCCTCTGTACCCCTTTTCCCTATCTAATACTACATGGTGCTATTTTTCTATTTTCCATCTCCCCTGCTAGAATGTAAGCTCCATGAGGCCAAAGACTGTTTTGTTCTGTTGTATCCTCAGAGCCTAGGAAGTGTCTGGTGATCAATGTTTATTGAATTAACGGTGGGTTTAGTGACTTGTACTAATGTTTCTCAGTGAGTCATTGCATTGCTGTAGTAAATTTTGCTTAGTCCCGATATATTCTTGTAACCTACATTTCTGGATTTGATTTTACAAATGCTTTATTTAGGGACTTTTTTTTGCATAGAGCATGACTTAATAATAGTGTCTTCTTTTTAGCAGATATGTGACTCTAAAACAAAAATCAGTCTTCTGTTCTAACTGAGCTGCAGAGATTTTTCTCTTCTACTGATCCAGGACTTGAGGAACCCATGCCTCTGATGAGTTAAATGCTGGTGAAATCTGCTTTAGTTATTTTTAGGCCTCACACCCAGCTCCAAGAGGTCAAAGAATAGATAACGGGGCTGCTTCCGGGCACTTATGTTTCCCAGCTCTGCAGCTCATTTTATATGAGCATGATATTTTGTCTTCAGATTGCCTACTACAAACATACGTCTTTATTTGGATTTTTAATGTTAATTTCCCATAAAGGAGTTTCACATTGCAATGGTTTACTAAGACTGCTGCTTTTCACAAAAGTTCTTCATTGATTTCTGATAGAAGACATATATCTTGAAGACTCTAAAAGGAAATTTTCTAAATTTTAATATTTTGAAACTTGTTAAGATTGAGTGTATAATATTGAATACTTAATAGTTTCTCCACTGTTTTACCAAATGGCAAGGAAAGCCTTGTACATGAATATTGTAAGTTATTGCAAGTGTATTTGATCATGTAGGAAAACTAAATATTAAATTGTGGCATGCATGGTTTGTGCCTCTGTAAATTAATCATCTTGAGCTTTATACAGAACTTGGAAAAAGAAGATACATAGAGCAGTTGGAAAGTTTTGCTTCAATCAGGCTGATCCTTCTCTGAGTCAGAAGCATCAAGTTTATGGAGATGGGAGATGGATGAAACACAAAGCCTTGAAGGGCACTGTGGGACAAAGGGGTTGTTTTGGGAACAGCCTGGCTTTGTTTATAAAGGTCCAGTTTGTCTGTGAATTAGTTAGGTCAAGTCTGGCATGTTAGATAGAAAAAATACTTTTCTTAACTTTGATTGGTAATTTTGTTGTTTTTTCCCTTAGAAGTGAATGGCGTGTTAAGATTGAGATGTTAACTTGCTAAATTGTTGGTTTCCATATTCTCTAGTTCTTATCTGTTTTCTTTGATCAAACAAATTCCTGCAGGCAGAGAAAATAGTACTTTAGGTATAATTTATTAAGTAAAAGAATTCTTTCCTAAACAGAGGTGGTTCATGGCAAGAAAGGAAAGTTAATTAAGAATAAGTCCATTTTCCTGATCATTCTTTAAAGGTAAGAGATTAGGATTCTAACCCTATAAACCTAAATGGGTGTTGTGACTTGATGGAAAGGTTAAATAGCTTTTCTGTTAAAAATTAACCTTGACCTTTGATTGTTTTTGACGTATAATTAACTGAGTTATGTTATCATTAGTTTACTAATGACTTCTTCCCCTACTCACTATTAGAACCAACTACAAAATGACACTGTTAGCCTATCATTTTTCTCAAGCATTTGAATCTGTAACTTTCAAATAACCAGAAAAGAAAAAAAAAATACAATATTGCATTTCTTTCAGTGGAAAGATTTTAAAATTTCATTTCTTTATTAACTATTTCTGTTAATTTCCCATTTCCCATGATAAAATTTCAAAGATCTCCATGATTCTTATTAAAGAATGAAATGTTAACAATTTAATACCTGGATTTTTTTTTCCCTCTCTGTCTTCCAACTCTTGGAAATAGAGTTGTTTTGGGGGTTACTAACATTAAGTAGAGGGTTATATACAGAAATTTGCACCTTACTTTTCTAAAATTATTTTAAATTTTTGTGGTCCTTTTGTTTCATCTTATTAAGAAAAGTAAAGTTAAATACAGGATTATATGCTGGTACCAAATATATGAACAGTATAAAAAGATCTGAATCATGATTAACCACTAAGCAAGCTTGTTGTCAATTCAGTAATGTTACTGTGTGTCATTTGTTCACTGCTGAAGGTCATGGGCAGAGTGCACCAGAAGCCTCTGTGGTCCTTGGAATCCATGGAATGCCTGGTTTGTGCTTCTGTAAAACACTCCTCTTGAACTTCACATAGAGCTTGGAAAAAGATGGTACACAAAACAGTTGCAAAGTTTCCTTCATTTAGTGTCACCCTTCCCCGAGTCAAAAGCCAGCCAGTTTATGGAGATGGGGGAAAGAGATGCCCGAGAGAGCAGGGATGGCAGCCCACGTGCCAGGCGGTGGGATGTGTGCTTACTTATATTCACTGTCTCATCTCCCCCTCATACCTAGTGAGCAGTAAGTCCTGTGTGCAAGTTACTATGCAGCTAGTATATAGAATGTAGTATGTAGAATTTGAATCCTTTCTGACTCTACTACCTTGCTACCTTATTACACGGTAGAGACCTTAAGATAGTAATGTGAGTGAGGGCTTGCAGGGTATAGGCAAGCTGTACAAATAATCAGAGGTCAGAGAAATTATATCTGTAAAGACTGAATTTAGCACGTGCATAATTCAGTCTCTTTGGTCTTCTAGAGTTGGCAATTGTGCATATAGTTTTGCCAAATTATGGAATATAAAAATTAAACATGGATTCTATTAATAGAAAGGGGGTCTCTTTAACAACAGTTCCCTCATCCTCCTCTATCTGTTAATTGTCATGGATCACAGTACAAATATGGATACAAGTGAACGTTTGTAGTGCGTGCTACAGTGGGTATACCAAACAAAACTTACTTGGTCATTCTAGATCAGGGCTCAGCAAACTTTTGTGAACAGCAGATAATATGATGTTTTAGGCTTTGTGGACTACATATGGTCTCTGTTTTATTTTCTTTTTGTTTCTTTTTAGTCAGCTATTTAAAAGGTAAAAACTTTCTTAGCAATGTATGGCCCACAGGCTGTAGTTTACCAACCCCTGTTCTAGATTAAGTGAGCACTTTTTTTTTTCTTTAAATTAAACTTTTTATTTTGAGATAATTGCAGATTTGCATGCAATTCTAAGAAATAATACAGACAGATCCCATGTACCCCGTACCCAGTTTTCCCCAGTGGTGACATCTTGCAAATCTGTAGCATAATAAGGCGAACACTTTAATTCAGCTATCATCTCTTAAAGGATATGAGAGAAAAAAAAAACAACAGGAAAAATGGATCATAGAAAAGCAACAAATAATAAAAATAATTGAAAGTTTAAAGAAAAGGGATTGTTTAATCTAGATAAGATAAATAATTATTTGATTTTTTTATATAGCAGGTTTTTTGAGAGATTCACATACAATTCACTCATTTAAAATGTGTGATTCAGTGGTTTTTAGTGTATTCACAGAGTTGTGTGTCGATCACCACAAGTCTAATTTTAGAACTTTTTCATCACCTCAGAAAGAAATCCTGTATCCATTAGCAGTCACCCCCTTCTCTCAACCCCACTGTCTCAGCCTTAGGCATCCACCAATCTATCTTTTGTCTCTATAGATTTGTCTTTTCTGGGCATTTCATATTAAAGGAGAAATACAATATGCTGTTGCTTGTGACTGGCTTCTTTCCCTTAGCATGTTTTCAAGGTTCATCCATATTGTAGCACGTATAAGTACTTCATTTGTTTTTCTTGCTGAATAAAATTCTATCATATGGATATACCACATTTTGTTTATCCATTCATCAGTTGATAGACATTTGGATTGTTTCTACTTTTTGGCTTTTATGAATAATGTTACTGTGAACATTCAAGATTTGTTTTGTGTGATATACTTTTTCCATTCTTTCAGGTATATACCTAGGAGTAGAATTTTAGGTCATGTGGTAATTCTCTGTTTAACCTTTTGAAGAACTGCAGACTCTTTTCCACAGCGGCTACATTTTAAATTCCCAACCACAATGTGAGTGAGAGTTCCAATTTCTCCATATCCTAATTCTTGTTGTTTTCTGTCTTTTTCTCTTATTACAGGCAGCCTAGTGAGTGTGAAGTGGTATCACATTGTGGTTTTGATTTGCATTTCCCTAATGACTAATGATGTTGAGCATCATTTCATAGCTTTTCAGCCATTTATATATCTTCTTTGGAGAAATGTCTATTCAGATTCTTTGCCCATTTTCCGGTTGGGTTATTTGTCTTTTTATTGTTGAGTTATATGAATTTTTTAAATGTATTTTGGATATAAATCTCTTATCTGATATATGACTTGCAAATATTTTCTCCTATTCTATGGGTTATCTTTTCACTTTCTTGAGGGTGTTCTTTGAATTCTCCCTCATAGAATTTTCTTGACACTTTTGTTGAAAAATCAATTAAATATAAGGGTTTATTTCTGTACTCTAAATTCTGTTCCATTCCATTCATCTATATGTCTCGTTTATGCCAGTACCACACCATCTTGATTACAATATCTTTGTCCTAAGTTTTTAAATCTGGAAGTGTGAGTCCTCCAACTTTTGTCATCCTTCTCAATATTATTTTGGCTATTATGGATCCATGTGAATTTTAGGATCAGCTTCTAAATTTCTGCAAAAAAGACAGCTGGAATTTTGATCAGGACTGTATTGAATCTTTAGGTCAATTTGGGGAGTTGTGGAAACTATCAAAAACCTCTACAATTTCCGCAACACAGCTTCCAACACCAACTATAAAGCATATCCAAAACTTCTGTAGCAACTACAAAGACTGCAGGAACTCAATCCAGTTCAATTTTGGCTACCTGGAATTAGATCAGACTCCACAGGTTAAGGGAAGTCCTTTATAAGACCGCTCTTCAGGGACTAGTCACAAAATCTGGGGCCCTGGCCACCTGCCCTTCTGACCAACTGTTACAAATTAGGGGGTTCCCACCACCCCCTTGGGTTCCGTAGTTCACTTGAATGACTCATAGAACTCACTGAAAGTGCTATACTTATGATTATAGATTTGTTACAGTGAAAGGATACAAAAACAGAAGCCAAAAGAAGAGACACGTCTCATAAGAGGAAAAAAAGCAAACTTGTGTGTCTTCTCCACATGGAGTCTAGACATGTTACCCTCCTGGCACAAAGGTGTTTCTTGTCAGTTGTGGAAGCTCATTGTAGCTTCAAATGTCCTGAATTTAAATGGGGTCTCATTACTTAGGCATGATTGATAGAATTAATATCCATGTGGTTCAGCTCTCAGAGGTCTGGGAGGTGAGCTGATATGTTGTGGCTCAAAGCCACAACCCTTAATCATACAGTTAGTCTTTTTGGTGAGGCCAGCCCCGACCCTAAGGCTGCAAGTGTGGCTTGTCCCTACCTGTCATCTCATTAGCATATAAACTATCAGGTTTGGTCCCTGGACTACCATGAAGAACAAAAGACACTCCTATCACAGGAAATTCCAAAGATTTATAAGTTGCTTCCCCAGGAACTGAGGACACAGGCCAGCCAAGTTTTTCATACCTCAGGAATGCTCCTGTCTTAACAATTTTAAGTCTTCCACTCCATGAACATGGTCTGTCTTTCTATTTGTGCTGGCCTTCTTTCATTTCTTTCAACAATGCTTTGTAGTTTTGAGTATATAAGTCATACACTTCTTTTGTTAAATTTATTCCTAAGTATTTTGTTCTTTTTATGGTATTGTAAATGGAATTGTTTTCTTATTGATTACTATTTTGAAGTATATAAAGTATTATGAATTTTGTGCTTATTAGGGGGAATACGAATATTTCTTTTCCTATTTTGTAAAGGACCAAACATAAGGAAATGGAATTTAAAGCTAAAATAGAAGTTCAGTTGGAAATAATGAAGTACTTTTTGAGAGTTAAGATTATAGGAGACTTTGGAGTTGTCATTGCTCCAATCTCATGGTTAAGATGAGAATAAAAATAAAAACTAAAGCCCAAAGGAATCAGTTGGATCTTCCTACTCTCTTTTAATTATTACAGGCTTCAAAATAAAATGCCTTTTTCTGAAACCCAGCATCAAACTAGTGTTGGAAATAAAGCGGTACCTGTAAGGGAATAAACGCTCACTCGGTTCTGGAGGAGAAAAGAATTTATTTACGATCTCGCAAGATAGGGTGCACAGCCAGAAATGTGGTGGGCTAGCACGCAGGAGGAAGAGCATGGTGATCTTTTAATCTCCTACTCCTAATGAGCAAGTCCCTCCCCTGTTTCCCCATTGGCTGGGTACTACAGAGGTTACAGCCTATCCGAGAGAACTAACTAGCCCGTTTTGAGATTTTAATTTGTACAGCCTATCCAAGAGAGCCAACTAGCCCATCTTTGAGATTTTGGATTCTACAGCCTATCAGAGGGAGTTCATTCAGTTTAAATTTCCTGCTGGGGATTCCCGCCTCTGATTATACCCCATATCCTTTTACATTCCAGTAACCATGGTTACTTTTCCATATAAGGAGCTGGTGCAGATTCTAGGCTTATGTCTTGGGTCGCTCTCTCTTCCCTTTACCACAGGGCCTGTTTAAGCCATTCTGCCGCCATTTTCCCTATGCCATGCTGTCTCTATGTGAAAGCTAAATTTAACCCTTTCTTACAACTAGGGACCTTAAAATTTTTAGTGTAAGGCTCTCACAACTGAGCTGTTTCAGCCTCACCTCCTAGTCTCCTTTGAATTCCCAAAAATCAGACTTGTCTTCACTTCCCTGAAACTGCTCTGATAAAGTCACCAGTGATCTTCATGTTAATAAAGTCACAGTCAGTCACACTGGTGAGTTCACAATCATCCTCCTTGATCTGCCAGCAGCACAATTGAAATGCCCTCCTCCTGGAAATATTTTCTCATGACCCCACCACTCTTTGGTTCTCCTATCCCACTGCTGCTCCTTCTTATCTCCTCAACTCTTTTACTTTGGCCCCAACTTGTAATAATTAGGCATCTCTTTTCTGTCTATGCTCACTCCCTTGGTTGTTTTATCCAGCCTCTTGGCTTATTAAATGCCCTCTAAATGCAGTTGACTCTTAAATTCACATCTCCAATAGAGACCTTTTCCTAAACTTGAGTCATGCAGCCAGTCTGCCTACTTTACATCACCATGTGGATTTTTAATAGGCATTTCAAACTTAATGTGTTGAAAATCAAGATCTTGATCTTCCCCATGCTTTCATGCCACTCCCTCTCCCCCAGTTTATCTTATGTTAATAATGGTAACCTCATCCTTCTGCTTGCTCAGGCCAAAAACCTTGGGCTCATCCTTGACTTCTTTCTTTGTGTTTCACTTGTAGCCATTCCGTCAGCAAATCCAATCTCTTGAACGTGACCTCTTCTCACCACCTACATTTACTGCGCTAATCTAAGCAATCATCCTCTTTTACATGGATTGTTACACTAGCTTCTTAATAGCCTCCTGCTTTCACCCTTACCTTCCTAAAGTCTATTCCCAGCACAACACTGTTAGAGAATCAGAAGGATCCTGATAAGAGGTAAGCCACATCATGTCACTCCTCTTCTCAAAAACAAGCAAAGCTCCCACCTCACCTAGAATAAAGCCAAAGTCCTCACCACGTACTAAAAGGCCCAAATCCTACATGCCCGTTAACTCTCTCTCGTCATCACCTATTCTTCCCCCTGGTAACTCAGCTGGCTTCCTTGCTGTCCTGATATGCCAAGTGCGCTCTGCCTCAGGGTCCTTGCAGTCTCCCCCTTTGTCTAGATAGCTAAATGGCTCAGTCTCTCACCACTGCAGTCTTTTTTTAAAAAAAAATTATTGTGGCAATATATATACAACATAAAATTTCTTGTTTTTACCACTTTCAAGTATACAGTTCATTGGCGTTCATTACCATTACGCCATTGTGCTACCGTCACCAACATCCATTACCAAAACTTTTCTGTCACCCCAAACAGAAATTCTGTACCCATTGAACATTAACTCCAGATTCTCCATCCCCCACTCTGACCCCTGGTAATCTGTAATCCACTTTCCGTCTGTATGAATTTGCATATTCTAGTTATTTCGTATAAATGAGATCATCCGATATTTATCCTTTTGTGCCTGGCTTATTTCACTCAACGTGATGTCTTCAAAGTTCATTTATGTTGAGGCATATATCAGAATCTCATTCCTTTTTACAGCTGAGCAATATTCTGTTGTATGTATATACTACATTTTGTTTATCCATTATCTGTCAATGGACACTTGAGTTGTGTCTTAGTTTTCCATATGCTAAAACAAATACTGTACAATGGTTGGGTTTAAACAATGGAATTGAGGTGTCAGCAAGGCATATTTTAATGAAATGTTAATAAATTCTCATACATAGATCTAGATTTTTAAAAATTGAGTTGTATTCATTACTGAATATGATTTGTTCCTTTAACATTATATTTCAAATACTTTTTAAATTATTATACACTCATTAATTTCATTTTAGAAGGTTGCATGGTTTACTTAACCATTTTTCTTTAACTGCACTTTTAGATTGTCTCCAGATTTTCATTCTGACAAGCATCTTTGTGTACAGAGATTATTTATATTATGTAGTTCTTTTTTTAGGCAAGATTCTCACAAGTGGAATTACTGGGTCATGGGTACAAATATATTTAAGACTCCAATTACATATATTGCCAAATTGTCTTCCCAAAATTTATGCTGGTTTTCCATGCTACTAGCAAATTAGCAAACCTTATAAAAATCTTATAGTTTTGTTTTCTTGTTGAAGACTATTAGTCCTTGATGATTATTTTTACTGCAAATATTTTTTTAAAGTTTGGTGTTTGCATTTCAGTTTTATTTTTATAATAAAAATAAAAAAAATAGATGTTAAAAATTTTACAGGATAAAGGTCAGTTACTCTGTTCATCTGTTATTTCCTAATTTAGAATGTCATTTATTTTCTGGAAATGTTTTAAATATCCATTATATTTTTCTACCTTAAAAGTTTTTTGCTGTTAAACTCTGTAAGTCATGTGAAATTTATTTTAGTATATGGAATCAGGTGAGGGGGACTTCTTTTTCTATCTGAATTGCTAACCAGTTGACTCAATCCCTCCCCAATTTTATTTGATTGATTTGTGGTATTTTCTTAATATGTAGGTTTTATTTATGGGCTGCCTTACTCTGGTCCATTTTTCTACTTATTCGTTTTTCTGCCATTCTCATACTGCAGAAATTGTGATCATGTCTGATAGAGCTAACCCACCTTCAGGGCTCTTCTTTTACAAAATTTTCTTTGTCACTCTTGCCTGTTTATTCTTTGAGATGAACTTGACATATTTATGTTGAATTTGCAAGTTAATTTGGGGGAAATGAGCCATTTAAAAAATTTTAATCTTCCAGATAAGCACATGGCATGGTTATGCATTTATTCAACTCTCATTTTATATATTTCTCATAAAAATTTCTAAGTTTCTTTGACTGGATCACACACATTCTCACTGTGGTTATAATTTGTATTTTGATCTCTTTTTTTCCATCATATTTTCAACTAGTGATAACTGGTATTTTGGTGTTCAGTCACTTTTATGTTAATCTAATAGTTTTCCAGTTGATTCCTACAAATACATCATCTAAATGTGAATGATGTTTTATTATCTTCCTTTTAAATATTTGTTTTGGTTTCTCTTTCATGTTTTTTAGCGTTGACTTGAATTTTCTGGGTGCATTTGCTCTTTCCTCTTCTCTGCATAGGCCTCCTTTTCCTTTTTTGAATTTCTGAGCTCTAGCTTATAAATTCAGTCTGCAACAGAGCTACATATGGGGTCACATGCACATGATGCCACTTTTACTAGTCAAAGCAAAATTATTTTTAAAAATTAGGCAAAATGTATTTTTCATAATCTGAATGTATTCTACTTAAAGCTTTGCTCTTTATTGAAATGACAACTTTCCTGTTTTATTTAAAATACTTTTTTTCAAATGTCCTTAGATGCTGAAATAAAAGGTTGGCAATTCCAGGCCAATTCCCCATTGCTTCCCCTATCCTCTCTTCTTAAATTTAGTGGTCCAAATCAGGGAATACAAGCTGATTGTTTATCAGGTTTGTTGTTTTTTTAAAAGCTTAAAAACACAGGGGCAGTTGTCTGCAGACCACCCTGGCACTTAGCATGGCCGTCCCCCATGCCGTGAAGGGAGGAGATGGCTGTCCTGAGAGCCAAGAGGAAAGACAAAGGAAACAAAGCCTCAGGGCCTAAAGCCCCTCCCCACAGCCTTCAGGCCTGCTCTTTTGGATCCCCCTTTCCTTTTCCGAGACACTGTGTCTGGATCCTGAGACAGCAGGATCCTTACCATCCTTAAAGAGAACTTTTGTAGTGGGAGGGGATATCTAGATTCAAGCTTGGTCTTGCCACTCACTTTCTGAGCCCAGGAAGTGGCAGTCCCCACTCGGCCTGGTTCCCCATCTGTAAAAGGATTCATCTGTAAGATGTTGGTGAATGTTGGAATTCCTTATCAATGCTGGAGCAGGAGGGCAGGATCCAGATCTGCAGCACTGTCAGCTACAGAGGGTTTATGGATCAGGAGACAGGGCTCCGTGCCTAGAATGAGGATCCTATTTTCCTTCACCCATCTTTTTTCAGTTTGAAGGCTGCGGCCCCAGAAGGATGGAAACCTTTATCACCCAGAGGTGAATGAGAATGTTGAGGTGAGTTTCTCCCCTGCCCTCCTTTATGCCCAGCTGGAAATAAGGTCCTTCTCCTTTGAACCAGAAGCCAGGGCTGGCTACTTAGAACTCTGAGGTCCCTTTTAGTTAACCCACTCTGAAGGTGTTCACTGCAGGCTATCTTAAATTGTACCACTCTCTGTGTACAGGTCTCATGTCTACTCAGTTGCAGACTATGGAGGGCACTTTTGTAACCCCCAGTTCTGCAACAGTGATGCCTTATGTATTGTGGGCATTCAATATTCAGTAAAGATTGGTTGGATAAAAGAAAGAATGAGTCACATATGGGAAAGGCCTAAGATGTTACTGTAGGATAAGTTACAATACTGTAACATAAATTTTCATTCTGCTTTCCTACAGTTTAATTAAAAGTGTGCCTCTCAGTTTCCTTTATTCATTGCTTACCAGTTTTTTATTAAATTTTATATTACAGAGATGTCATGTGATTTTTTTTTAACTTTTTATTTTGAAATAATTTCAAACTTACAGGACAGTTGCCAAAATAATACAAACCCTGTACAGAAAAACTCCTAAATATCCCCACTCCCAGATACCCAGATTACCAATTTTAACATTTTGCCACCTTTGCCCTTCCTTCCTTCCTTCCTTCCTTCTTTGTTCCTCCCTTCTTCCCTTCCTCCCTTCCATCTATCCATCCTTTATGTATCTGTCTATCTTCTGAACATTTGAGAGTGGGATGCATGCATCATACTTCTTGAACACATAATACTTTCATGTACATTTCCTACAAATGCATAAATCACTTATGTAAAATTACCTTAAGTGCTGTTATCAAGGTCAAGAAATTTAACATTGATATAAAACTTACATTTAAATTCCAGTTTTTCTTCTCTCCCAATAATATCCTTTTGAGCCTTTTTTCTTCCACTCATCGATCCCATCCAGTATCATGTATTGCATTTAATTGTCATTATCTCTTCATTTTATCTTTTTTTTTTTTAACTGTGGGCGCATATATACAACATAAATCTTCCCATCCTGACCCTTCCCAAGCATGCCACTCAGTGAGATTAATCACATCCGCCGAGTTTCAGTGCTCTCTCCACCTTCCATTACTATCACTTTCCCTTTACCCAAAATAGAAACACTAAGTTCATTTTGCTTTAACTCCCCATTGTCCTTGCCCCCACAACCCCTGGCAATCTGTCCTCTACTTTCTGTCTCTGTGATTTTGCATATTCTTGAAATTTTCTTTGTGGTTTCCATGGGGCTTAAATTTAACAACCTAAATCTATAACAGTCTCATTTGCTTTGATACCAACTTAATAGCATACATAAACCTTGTTCTTATAACCTTCTGTACCCCTACCTTTATGTAGTTCTTGTCATAAATTAAATATTTATAAATTATGAGTCCCAAACCATTGGTTTATCATTACATTTTATGCATTTGACTTTTAGTTCCTGTAGGAAGTAAAAAGTAGAATTACAAATAAAAAATACAGTAGTACTGGCGTTTGATGTTTGATTGTTGGACTAAGTTCTTCCCAGTTCTCCCACTCTGCTTTTGGACAAGTATTATATCCTGGTTTGGACTTTCTGTGTTTGAAAAGGGAAGAGATAGATGAAAGAGGGTCTCAAAATTTGGTTTACAGAAGAATTAAATAAAGTGTTTAATTTAATCCAGGCTCTACTCTCTGAGAGTCATTGGCCTGGGACAGGGCTGAGAACCTGGAAGTTAAATACTCTCCCTAGATGGGCCTGATACAGGTGGTCCATGTCGGAAATAAAGCGGTACCTGTAAGGGAATAAACGCTCTCTCGGTTCTGGAGGAGAAAAGAATTTATTTACGATCTTGCAAGATGGGGCGTCCAGCCAAACACACGGAAGGCTGGCGCCCCAGAGGAAGAGAATGGCGATGTTTAAATCTCCTACTCCTAATTCGCAAGTCCCTCCCCTGTTTCCCCATTGACTGGGTACTACAGAGGTTACAGCCTATCCGAGAACACTAACTAATTTATCTTTTGAGATTTTAATTTGTACAGCCAATCCCAGAGAGCCAACTAGCTCATTATTGAGATTTTGAACTGATTAGCCAATGCCCCCCCCCCCCCCAAATTTTTATTTTTTTGCTGTGAGTTCCCGCCTCTGATACTACCTCATGTCTCTTTACATCAGGCAGATTCTCTCTTCTCTTTGTCTGGGGCTTGTTTAAACTGGTTTTGCCTCCATTTCCCTTATTCCATGCTGTCTCTATGTGAAAACGAAACTTATTCCTTTCTTACAGTCCAGGACCCTCTGTTCAGAACCATTGAAGGAGATGGTCTCTGAAGTTGTTCTTCCAGCTCTGTTTTAAAAGGTTACTGTAAGAAATTATAGACTTCTATTTGTAAAGTTACTTTCTTTCAAAAGATGCTGTTTATTTCTTCTGTTGTTGAGTTCAGCAAGAAGTACAAATAATAAGAACATACCATATAATCTAATTGAAAAAAGTATGCCTTCAAATTCTCCTAAAAGAAAAATCAAAAGGATACCCTTGTATTAGTAGGGATACCCTAATACAGCTTTAAGTGTAAAAGCTTTTTCCCAAGAAGTTTTGTCTTTCAGGAATTTCCATATTTATCATTTGTGTTCACTTTACTAATATAGCTTTATAGTAGCAAACCTGTTTGAAATAGTTTCATCACCAAACAGATGAAGATAACAGATTCTATGCATATCTATTGCTTCATGAACTTGAGCTGTAAATATTTTACTAATAAAATATATCCTCTGATTCTAAAGGATTATTTAAAAAAATCACTATTCATTGAATTGCAGCCCTTTTATCACCTAGAGGTTTTCTTTAAAAGATAAGTTCTATCCTCATAACGCCAGAAATGAAAGAGGAAAACCTTACTCAAAATACCTCTTTCCTCTTTGTCATTTGGGCATTACGTTAAATGGTATTGATAGCATAAGTGATTTGGGAATTAAAGGAGGGGGAAAAACACTGTTTCATTACTAAAAAGTTGTTTGCGTGCAGAGGGAGATAGGGAAACCATTGCTGCAAGGTATGTATGAGAGCTTATGTTATTTATTTTATTAAGTCTTGCCTCGGTTGTGATCTCAAAGTTAAGAAATTTAATCTACAGCTGAAGAGTAAATGTGTGTTATTTAAGCAAGTAAAAGCAATTCAGAGTGAAAAAAGAATACAGAACAACCAAGGCACCTCATTCCCTGAGGTTCTTGCACAAAACTGTCACGGAGCCTTTCCCTGAGATCCTCCCTTGCCAGCTTTCCAGGGCTGCAGGAAATGGACCCAGCATTACGCTGAGTCCCACGGCAAGCCGGGACTGTGGAAGAAGTCTTTTGCTTTATTAGATTCCAAATTAAATTTCTTTGACAGTAGTTGGAGGAACCAGACAGATTTTCAGGGACTCTTCAAGTTGTATAAAATCAAACAGAGGTCTCCGCATTTTAGAATGGGAAGAATATTTATTAGGGTTTCTTCTCCTGGCAGGAACATTTGTCCAGAAGCTCCAGTGGAGGCACATTTTCCCATTTTAAACAACCTATTTTTAAAGAATTTGAATGCTGTAGGCATTTTCACACAGCTTCTCTCTGCAAGTCCTGGGAAGGCAAAGGCAGGAGACAGAGGCTTCAGGACCAGTGTAGCTGTCCCCAAGGCCACCTGAGCAAGCAGCTATTTGGCCGGATCTTGGGTCTGTTTACCATTTTCTGGTTACTCTCTAAGTCATCCTCCACCAAATTGACCCAATGGGTTATTTTTTTTTTTTAACCTTCTTTGATAAACCTACAGGGTGCCTCAAACTAAATTGGACCAATGAGTCTTAATTTGGCGAGGGTAATTGGGAGTGACTTTCTCTGCTACCCACGTATCCAGCCACTTAAGTCAATTAGGAATTTTGTGTTTAAACCTGGTTACAGTTGAATTTTACTATGCATAATATTATGTGCCTCCTGGTCATTTTGTGTCCCATTTTCTGCAGTCTATTGAATAATTTGTTTGCCTAGCCATTTCTAAATAGAGCCACAAAATCAGTTTTAGAGCAATTATTGTCTCTAAAATCTCCAAGTATTGCCAAGAAATCTGTTGATATTTACAGTGAGGACATGAGAGTCATTTCATATTTAAGATCTGCTCTGTAGGATATCTTTGAGCTTACTGACATCTCTTCCCATCTTCCCCAGAACCAAACCAAACCAAACCAAACCGACAAAGGAATTGAATGGGAAAAACAAACTCTGCCTGATCCTTGCTGGTGGGATGACTGTGCTAATGAGGGCCTCACTTGGCTGCTTTAGCAGTGCCCTTGATCACTAAGGTTAGCCGGCGCTGAGAGGAGGATGGAGTTGTGTAGCCTGTGACTTCCTAGCATCAACACAGCACACCCATTTCAAATTGTGTTTGATGCTGTCCCTTAATTTAATGTTATTAGGTGTCAGAGAAATAAGAAATTTCCCACCATTTAAAACATACAGTATTGAATTCAATTTAAAAAAAAAAACAAACTTGATACTCTCATCTAGGTCTTATAGGAATGTTTGTTTGCAAATGAATAATGTTGAACACTTTGCTTTCTCTAGTGTAGAAAATATTTTAGGACTGGTATTTGAGTAGTGTTAGGGAATATATTCCTCTCAAAAATTTTGTCATAGCTTTATTGTCCAGAAGTACTTCTTGTAAAAAGTATCAGTGCAATGAGTGCATCAAATTTGAATCTACTGAATACAACAGCTGATGAACAGTAATTGGAGAAAGTCTTGGTGGATTTGATCTCTTCTCCTTGAGTTACTATTATCCCAGATTAGCAAGATGAAGAAACCAGGCCTAAAGAGTAAATCTCTTGCTCAGGGTTAAATAGTGATACCGGCAGAATTTGAACCCAGGTGATAGGGCTGTGCACTTCATCTCCTTAACCACTACACTGCACTGTGTGCAAGGACAGATTGTGGACAAGGATGTTTATTACATCTTGGTTTTTTAGAGACAAAAAATCTTCTGTGAATGCATGTACCCCGAGATGTGGTTGAATAAATTGTTGCAATTAATTGCACCAAGAAAGAAATTATTGAAGATCTGGTGGAAGAGAAAAGCAGTAAATATTAGAGTAAAAGCGTTTGTAATTTTGAAATTCATATATTACTGAGAAAGCTGTTTTCTTAAGGTGAGAGTCTTCACATATTTCAAAGCAGCTAACAAGATTAAAATATTCATCATTGCCATTCTGATACACTGACTTAATATTATAAATTGGTCCACAGCATATCTGGAAGAGTGCATATCCATCATCAGAATTATGTCAACAGAGGGCCAGTGGGGCAGGGAGTGCAATTAGTGGGAATGACGCCGCAATTACTCTTGCTGGGCTCGACATTTCACAGAATACCCACACTTAGCTTTTTAAACTGTATAAGTTGACTTGATTAATACAGTATTAGAAATATAAACCTAAGAACATGTTCAAAAGGAAAAAAAAAAGCTGTTAGGGAGGAGGGACCTCAACTCTTGGCTCTGGGGATGCTCCTGGCCAGTGAGCCCTGGGGACAGCTGATGGGAAGGAGGAGGTGGCTGGGTACACTGGTGTTTAAAACCCTTCTGGCCTCCAGACAGCCTGTTGCCTTTCTGTTTTTTTTCCCACCCATTAAAACTGTATTTGATATTCTTTTTATCCTATTTTAACCACTTCTGTACAAGTGTGGGGAGAGGGGAGCCAGAGGAGGCATGGGTATTAATTTATTTTCCTCCCACATCTCACCCGGTGCTCTGTAGCCCAGGGCAGCCCCTCCTCTCGCATCAGCTTCCCTGTCCCCTCCCCCATCGTGTTCCCCACCCCATCCCCCATTGGTGAGGCAGGATGGGAATAGTATAAAAGCAAATGTGGAAGCAGATACCTACAAAGGGGAAGTCATTTTTCATTTCGGCTGTTTACATGCATGATTAAAAGTTATACGGAGCTATGTCGTTCCAAAATTGTGCGGACACTTTCAAAGAATACTTCTAGAGACATTTTATTTTGCAGATTTTTAGGTTAAGAACAGATTGTTGTGAAATAGCTAGAAGTAAATACCTGAACTATCAAACTTCGAACCAGTAGTCTGGACTCCTGAAGATGATTGTATAACAATGTAGCTTACAAGAGGTGACGGTGTGATTGTGAAAACCTTGTGGATCACACTCCCTTTATCTAGTGTGTGGATGGATGAGTGGAAAAATGGGGACAAAAACTGAATGAAAAATAGGGTGGGATGGGGGGGATGATTTGGGTGTTCTTTTATACTTTTATTTTTTATTCTTATTCTTCCTGGTATAAGGAAAATGTTCAGAAATAGATTGGGGTGATGAATGCACAACTATATCATGGTACTGTGAACAGTTGATTGTACACCATGGGTGATTGTATGGTATGTGAATATATTTCAATAAAACTGAATTTACTTTAAAAAAAAATCAGATTGTTGTCATGTACTGAGTTATGGCTTGCTTTTCTAGTGAGATTATATCAGAATGATCTGATTTATAAAAATCAAGTGTATATTTGAGAATATATCACCTTCTTCCAAAGAATTCATGATGGCCATGGGGAAAGTCCAGAGGCTGCTCCTAGAAAACAAATCAGCCTAGATTGCACTTGATTAATTACAATTAACCAACTTTTAAAAAACTACTTTCATTTTAGGGTGTCAACCAGGGAATAACAACTGAGCTGTAAAACAGCAAAACCGTTTCTTTGGGGTCTTAGAATTGCAATTCATGGGGCACAAATTCAGGTAGCAACCTAAATTGTGTCCCAAGTTGGGTCTGTCAGACAAGGGTTTATAAAGGAAAAGGAGTAAGAAAAAAAAAGGCAGTGTTGGTTGGGCAAGGGTCTTAGAAATAGGTTTCATGTTTTTCAGAAAGGGAGTTCTTTCATTAGCTGCTTAGGTTTCACTTATAACAGCCAGTTATAGGGTTTCAGGGATGGCATCAAGACCTTTCTGTTCACCCAGCTCTCCGACTGCTGTTTATGTCTCCTAGCCTAAGTTACTCCATTTTTCTTTCACAAGGGAAAACAGCAAATTACAAGAAAACAAGCATACAAAGTACTTAATTTTAAAAGAAATAATCTTCCATTCTGTGTCCTGGAGTCAAATCTAAAATTGTTGCTCGATTACTGCTTTACATGAAATTAGTAAGAACAGTGATCTTTAATGTAAGATCCTGAATTAGTAAAGATAAGTTTAGATTGTTACCTTATCAAAGCAGCCAAGTAAAGTGATATGTTATGCAGGAAATTTCAGCAGGGGTGAGGAGAAACTGAGTTAACCCCAAACTTAAGTTAATTGAAATAATTCCTGTGGGCATCCTGGATCCTTGAGGCTTCACCAGGTTCGCACCCTGGAAATGCTTGTTGTAAGCCTTTAGGCAGTATTAACCTGTCATAGGAAAAGCTTTGGGGTGATTTCAGGCCCAGATGGGAGTGTGCTGGTTCCTTAGATTTGGACTCACTGCTGCCAGGTGCTGCATTGCCCTGCAGCTCTTGAGGGAAATGGAGGGCTGCAGCAGTTCCTGTCTGTTTCACTCACATGTGTGTGTCTAGTAGAAACCATTGTGTATGAACCGGAGGTGAGAAGTGCCCCTTCTTTCATCATGTAGAGCAGCACTGTCCAGTGGAAACTTCTGTGTTCTTCAGTGTGATTGCCACGAGCGATATATAGCTATGGATCACTTGAAAAGTGGCTCTAGAGCATCTGGGGGATTGAATTATTAATTTTAAGTAATTTTGATTAGTTTAGGTATAAATACTCAACAGTTGAATAGTGGCTACCATTTTGGACAGTGCAGGTGTAGTTTTTCCAGCTATGTGGTTTTCACTTAAGTAACAACGACATCTGGTTATTTAAGACGCAGCCCACTGGGAAAATGATGACACTTTTTGTCCTAATGGGAGAACTAAAACACAAAACCTGTGTTTGGGGGGAAAATTTATGGACTTGAACACAGTGTGCCGGAGAAGCTCGTCCTCACAAATGATTTACTCTAGGAATTCCTAGGGAGGGGGAAAGGAGGTCTCAGATAAATTGAAGGTGATAAGGTCAGCTGTAGTTTTACCTGCAAATAATGTTCTTGAGTAAAATAGAATCAAATCAACAAAAACAGGCTCAAAAATCACTGCTAAAAAAACTCCCAATCTATTTTTTGAACATTTTCCTTCTACCAGAAAAAGTGAAAATAAGAATAAAAAATAAAAGTAAAAAAAAAAAAAAAAATACATTGGGGTGATGAATGCACAACTATATAATGGTACTGTAAACAACTGACTGTATACTTTGGATCACTGTATGGTTTTTGAATATATCTCAATAAAATTGAATTAAAAAAATAAAAAAAGACAAAAAACAAAAAAAACTCCCAGACTCCCAATTTAATAAGCCAAGCCCTCAGTCTGGAGGCTTGCCCTTATGAGACTTATTTCTGCAATGGCAAACTAAGCCTACTTGTAATTATGCCTTAAGAGTCACCCTCAGAAGTGCTTTCTCTAAGCCAACCCTGCAAATAAACTCACTATCCTCCTGCCTTCATGGGACGTGACTCCCAATGGTGTAAGTCTCCCTGGCAACATGGGACATGACTCCCAGGGATGAGCCTGGCCCTGGCATCATGGGATTGAGAATGCCTTCTTGACCAACAAAGGGAAAAGAAATGAAACAAAAAGTTTCACTGGCTAAGACATTTCAAATACAGTCAAGAGGCCATTCTGGAGGTTACTTTTATGCAAGCTTCAGCCAGGTAGATCAAATTGCCACAGTATGCCAAGCCCCAGCTGACAGCATTCCTGAAAACCTTAAGAATACTCTGGGCTCTAACTAAGACTCTATAAAAGTTTTACCTGTTAAGTTTATTTTTTCAGAAACTTAAGGCCTCCACATGGCTCCTATGCCAGATAAGCCCTGAAACCCGGAGATACTGGTCTCTCCAAGAACATCATTCCTCTACCCCATCAGGTCGACACCTCTTTCCAGCATGAAGAAGTTAAAATGGTCATTGCCCAGATATCCCTGAAGATTGAGAGCAAGATCAAATGAGAGGGAGGAGCTATAACCCAGAAGTTAGGATTTAACAAATGACTGTGACTACTGACTCATTATATAGATATTTCTTTTTAGTTTCTAGTGTATTAGAATAGCCAGAAGGAAATACCTAGAATTGTTGAACTGTAATCCCGTAGGCTTGATCTTTGATAATGATTGTATAACTATATAGCTTTTATCATGTGACCATGTGATTGTAAAAACCTAGTGACTAACATCCCGTTTATCCAGTGTCTGGATAGATGAGTAATAAAATAAAGACATGTATGAAAAAAAAAAAAAAAATACAAACCTCCCAGGAGTTTGGTTGAAAAGAACAGCCTAGAGGATTGCTTACCTCTTGGTCTGTGCACTTACTATGACAGAGTACATGGTTTGCTCTGAGTTCCCAGTGAGCTGCTTTACTTAGCACTACTTATAAGGAACTGCCAAGTGGCTGGTGGCGGTGGAGATTGGAGCTGCATTTAAAATTTTAAATCCTTGTATAATAGATCTCATCCTTCAGTCTAGGTCCGTGTCAGTTTTTCACTCACAAAAGTGCCAGTCCCATGTAGATAATTAAAAAATGCTATTTTCCAAAGAGGAAGAGAATGAAAATCTAAGATCCTTTAAAAGTAGTTTTAATTGGTATTATTTGCTTGTTGGAATTAAGAACTCTGTATTTACCCTAATTTATGTATATGTGTGTAAAAATCAATTAAGTAACTTTTAATATGTTTGTCATATAAATATCAGAAGCAACAATATAATAATGGTTGCGATACTGATAGAGCTCTGTATTAAGTTGTGGTGTTTAAAAGTTATTCTTCACTAAATAATGCATGAGACTTTTTCTCTTAAAAGCTTGGTCAAGTTTGCAAACAAAAATAAAATCCTCTAAATTTGTTTAAAATGATGATTTTGCTAGTTTTTTTTACTTGATTTAGAGTTTCGTTAACATGGATTGCGAGGGGCCGGCCCCTCTTACTTCATTGTCTTGCCATTTTACCAACTCAGAAAGAGCATAGAAAACAACTTGCTGAGGTTTCTCCTGTTTCATAATAGGGCAGATTCCTTTTTAACCCCGGGCATTGTCTCTGACTGCTGTCTGCTGCAGGCTTGTCGCATATGGTCCACAATGCCAGTCCTGATCATGTCCTATCACAGAGATGTGCTGTTTGTGAGCCCCCAACCCGCACTGCCATGGGGACCAAGTCCCAGTGAGCTGAGCGCCTGATTGATTCCGACAGTGCACAGTGGCAACTATACAGCATTCTGCAGCCCATCACTAGAACACTCCCTACCATCCCCTCCAGGTCCTTCTCCCAATGTCACCCTCTTCCCAGGGAGAAAGGCAGCCAGAGTGCAGGCCCACTTTGCCTTGCTTGGAACGGAACTACCCCCCCCCACCTTGCTGTTATTTGGGATGACACTGATGACAGCCATCAGTGGGAAACCTGAGAAAGAACATGGAATATCATATGTGTCTAAACACTAGACTGCACAACTGAGAAATTCCCCTGAAGGTGGTACATTTGAGAGAAGAGGTGCAGAGGGAAGAGGCGGAAAAGAAGTGGAATTTCCCCTCTGTCCCAGAGCTTTGTTTTGTTTTGTTTAATTTAGGTTTTTGAATCTATTGGCTAAGAACTTTGTCTCCTGCTGAATTTTGTGCAAAACCTAATGTACTTCTTGTTCTCTGCAAAATTTAAAATAATGACCTGCAATTCCATTTAGAATTGTTTGAAATTCAGAAAGACTACTAGATTTATCTGCAGAGAAATATCCTCATGCTGAAATGACAAGGAAAGAGGGTACATCCCCTAAAAAATCCCCAGGCCTCGTCTAGAAAAGTGGAGTCGGCTTCTTACCCCAGCCCAAAGAAAAGAGTGGTGTGCTTGATAGCTGAACTGAAGAAGGTCAAACATAGCTAAAATTGCCACGTGCTGTGGCAGGGCCTCGGTGGTCCTTTCCCCTCGGTGTTTTCAACACCTGGATTGGGTTTTGGCTATGAAGGATGTCACCTTTGAATTCAGAAACAACTGAGATCCAGAATTAATCTTTTTAAACCTGAGAGACAGAGGGACTTGCTCACAATATTTGAGTGTATATGGCAAAATACAAACAGTGAATTGCTCTCTTTAAGAAATTCTTTTGCCAAATAGATGTCCAAAGCAGTAATGCCCGGAGCCCCTTGCAGTCCCCTGAGCCCATTGTATGCTTTTGGGACAGCTTCGCCCTGCGCCCGCAGAGGGGCTAGTGCGCATGCTTGCTAATGAAGATATGTGCCTATGCTTTTGTCTTCTACCCATTTTTGCCTGTGAAATCCCCTTCATTCTGCAAGGCCCCTTCCAAATGCAGCTTTGATCAAACTCAACATGGCACAAATGACTTTCTGTTGAAATGCCTCTTTTCCATGTCGGTTTGCTCCATCCACCATCAGCTCTTGGAGGCAGGGACTTGGTCTTATTCCCATGTGTGTCCCAGGAAGCCTGGGCCCAAAGTAGAAGGGGGAGTTTTAGATCCCCCTGTCTTGCTCACTCAGAAAGGATATGTCGCACGACCCTGGCCGATTTGCTGGCCATCTCTGTGCTGCAGCTTCTCCAGAGTGGGGACCTCACACACTTATTCTGGTTGCTGAGAGAACTGAGGCAGCTCGTAAGAAGATGCTGGGGTGCTGTTTGTGTGCAGTAGACACTCACTGCTTGTTACTGCCTTGTCCTTGCTCACTTGTTCTCCATCTCTTCATGTTAGGGTTCCTATCTAGGACTTAACCACAACCGGGGGCCATGGAACCATTTTTTTTCTCACAGATGAAGAAACAGTATCAGATGTTTCTCAAAGAGGTAAAGTGTCCTAAAGCCCTAAGCTTGTTAGGATAAAACATCAGTGGGGCCAGCTTTCTCCAGAATCTGAAAAATGTTTTTGTTATATTATTCTTGAATTGTGTTTTGTTTGTTTTGTATTTTCTGTTCTAGTCTGTTCTTTGATCTTTGTTTTATATTTTAAATTTGGATTTGAGTTCAAGGCCCTTTATAATCATCTCTGATTGAAGTACAATAAAACCTAAATTGAGAGTAAAGAATAAAAGGAGGTGCCACATAATCTAGAAAGAAGTACAACTAATTCCACATTTATGCTTACAATATAAATACCTCTAACCTTAGAGCATTCTGGAATTTGTAAGATAAATAAATAGCAAGGTTAAATGTGTTTCAAATTGAAATCTAGATGTTTTCACTAAGACCTTTGGCTTCCAGCCTCCTGTGCTTGCCTGTGGTCACCATCGCTCTCTTCCCTGCCTACAAATTTTCTTTTCCTAGAGCAGATGCTGTTTAAAAACTGGCCTGCCCTTCCTTCTGACAGCTGCATGCCACTGCAGGCTCACACCTGCTCTCCTTCAAGATACCCAGCGAAGTGAGAAGCATTGCTAAGGCCCTCCATTCAGAGGAGAGTTGTAAGAACTCAGTAATTGTCTAACATTTGGGTTTACATTTCTCTTGTCTTATGATGAGACAAATTTTAATAAAAATAAGCATATTTAAATATTTAAAAAATTCTGTCTAGCCAAAGTTTTGATTATCTATTGCTTAATAAGAATCCCCCACAGAACTTAGTGACTTGTTCACTATGATCTCTCTTGTCTGTGAGTAGGGCAGTTCTCCCCAGGGGTGTGTCCTGCTGTGGCAGTGGATGGTGAATGGGCTGCAGTCTCGTGACTAACCCCCTGGGCTGTGCATCCAAGACAACTTCTTCATGTGTATAGCTGGCGCCTCAGATGGATGGGACAGCTAGGGTCTGGCTGGCCTCTGGGGTAGCATGCACTTCTTCATAGGGAGGCCTCTTGGAGAAATGGGGTTTCTCGCATAGCAAGCATCCCAGGAGGTTGGGCAGAAGCTGCAAGGCTTCTTATGAGCAAGTCACAGGGCTTCGCTTCTACCACGTTCAAGGAGATGGGGCTTCACAGGGTGAACGCCGGGATATTTGGCTCATCGGGGCACAGTGGGTGTGGGTGGGGGAGTGTCATCTTTGGAAACCAGGTAGCACAACCAGACAAACCAACTCTATACCTTTTCTATACATTTTTTATTATTTTTTTTAACATTTTATAATGTTTGGTCCATTCATTACAATGTTCTGATTTTACTGTTACTTTCCAAATTTTGGGGGGATGTCTCTTTGAACTCATTTCCTGTTTTGCACACTTTTCTAGAAAGTATAGGAAATAACCCCCAAGTTGCCTGTTCAGTGAGCCTCAAATTGCAGACAGCGGTTTTTGTTTCCAGCTCCGAGTGCTAGTGCCTTCTTCAGAGGAGCGTCTTCCCTTTCCTTTGTCCCAGTGAAAACACTGCAGAGTATTCAGAGCTTACTGACACCTCTTGGAAATGCCTCCTTTCTGCGACTCCAGTGAGCATTTGAGGAGGTTGCTGGAGAAGGCCCAGCTGCAGGAAGAAAGCCGTTCATTCCCTTCGCATTGATGCTGTTAAAGGCCCTGAGTTCTCCCGTGACCTTGGGAGGTCGTCACCCATGCAAGGCCGCGACTTCCTCCCTTTGTCTGAACATGGCAGTCAATAAAAACTTGTTAGTTTTATTTATCTCCCTTCTCCTCCTCTTTGCGTTTGACCTCAATTTTAATTTTTCTCTCTAGTCCTCAAGCAGGTGTAAAAGATCAGCTTCTGCCATACATCAGTTTTGGAAATGCAGGCTGATTTACTGATGCAGAATCCTTTCTCTTGCCACCATCCCTTTAAGGGACAATTCTCCGGACATGGAATTGATAAGGGCATGCTATGTAAAACCTGGAAGGCCAGGCCTTCCCTTTTAAAAAGGTCAACACTCAGCCCAAAGCTAAAAAGGCTAATCAACAGAAGCATTTTCTGTGTTTGTGCCAGAGAATTTCCCAGGGGCACAATAAATCTAGCCTGCCTGTTTACAGGAACACTGTTATTTAACAAGCTGGTCTCTGAAGCTTAAGATTCTTGGGTTTCATCAAACCTAACCCAACCTGCTAGATTTGTAAGATTCATTAATGTCTACTCACGTTGCTCTATGTATTTTAAGATAATTTTGCATACTTAATATGAAAATAGTTTTTACATAGAAGGCTAATGTTAAATCTATTAGAAAACAAGTCTGAAGTTCTATGTCTCTTTTTATTTTAGCCTCTCACCTGTGCTCCAGTCCTGTCTGATCTGCCCACTGGTATTTCCAGTGAGCAAGTCTACCTCATTTACACATGCATTCATTTGTTCATTCATTTAATAAATGTTGTTTTGCACATCTATTCTGGGTTGTAAATACTGTATTAGAGAGATAAAAGGATATGATCCTACCTTTAAGATGCTGAAGTCTAGTGAGGAGAGATTCTTGTCAGCGGTTATAGTACCATGTGGTGAATTTCGTAAAGATGAGGCATTGATTTGGCAACAAGATCACTGGTGACCCTAATGAGCATTTTCAGTGGGATGAGGGATTCAGTGGTGATTACAGTAGTTTGAGGAGGAAATAAATAACAAGGTTGACATATCGCTGCTGTTTCTAGAACCTTGACTTAGAGTAGGACCTAGGATCTTGGGAGTCTATTTACAGAGTAAATCCTTTGTGGCCCAGGGCTTGATGAGATACGTATTTTCTAAATTTTGATAAACATTGCCAAATCCTCAGAAACGTATATAAATATATATGTATATAAATATCTACTCCCTTCAATAGTGTTTCAGAGAGTGTTTTGCGAGGGTAATTGGCAAGAAAAATGATATCTAGTTTTCATTTGATTTTAGCTCTTTAAATATGAGTGAAGTTGAGTATCTTTTTAAGGTTTGGTTTTGCAATTTGTATTTCTTTTCCTGCAGATTTTCTGTGTGTAATTTCTCCATTGTTCTGTTCATTTTATCTTTTGTTTGAGCACTTTCTAAATTAAGGAAGTTAGCTCCTTCTCTGTATGTGTTGCAAATATTTTCTTCTATTGTTTGATTTTATGGATGTTTATGTCCTGCTTTGAAAGAGAAAGTTCCCTCTTTGAGATGATTCACGTGTTTTTACATTTAGAAACTTTGATCCATCTGAGATTAATTTTGGAGGTAGGAATCTGGCTTTATTTTTTTTTTTTTTCCGGATGGCTACTAAGTTGCTTTGAACACATTTATTGAATAATCTCTTTTTCTTGAAGTGCAACCTTTACTGTAAATTAAATTCTCTTGTATATGTTTAATTCTTTATTGTGATACATTGATCCATCTCATTTATTTCTTCTCCAGTTCCAAACTGTTTTAATTATTGTAGATTTATTTGTATATTATCTGCTAGGGCAAGTTTCTACTCATTCATTACTCTTCTTTTACAGACTTTTCATTTGGTAAAATCTTTATTTTCAGAGTTTGTTTTGCTGCCTCAATTGCGGTAGCAAAATCTTTTTCTGATGGCCTCAGAACCAGTCTTTAAAGGAAATCTGAAATAAACTAAATTTGGGCTACTTTGCTGGAGGGTTCATTTTCTCAACAAATGTTCGGGGGCCTGGTCTCACCCAAGCACTGAGGTGCACCTTCCTCCGAGTGCCAGGCACCATCCAGCTGTTTCATTCCCTTGATTTATTATCCTTCCCTTCCTTCCTTCTTTCTTCCCATGAACATGCATGTTATATTACATGCTGGCCACTGTGCTTGGCTTGAGGATTCAGATTAGAACCAGACCCTCCCTGATGAATTTGTAAGGTAGTGAGCTTAGAATTGCCCTCCATGACTCTCAAAGCTTCACAGGCATACAAACACCACTATCAAGCTCATGGATAAATTGCATTCAAAGCCCCAAAGCCAAAAGAAGGAATGACACCTCCTCAGCTCCTATTTCTGTATTTTATCCTAAGCCTTCGCACAACCACTGAGCAGAATTAGTAACCTCATAACTGACCAGTTATTTTTAATGCCTGGAAAATTACGAAGGGAATTAGGAGCCATTGCTCTAATTCTGTGCTAATTCTTACAAATGCTTTTTAATACATTTTTTTACATGAGATAATTTTCAGGGAATATACACACCCCAGGGAACCTGTGGAAAGAGGGTAAAGAACTATATTTAAAACTTTGAAGTGATGGCAAGGGAAAGAAATCCTTTCCACTGACATGAGCCTTCCTGGTGGGGTTGGAGCTGGCAGTGCTCTGTGTAAAGTAACTCAGGAGACAAGTTACCTTCTTCCTGGGATGTCTGCTTTTAAATTTGAGAGATAGGTTTACATTTTTGCCCTTGTTACCTTTTGTGACAGGTATATTTATCAGAACCAAAGATAAGTTATTTTTCTCAGTTGAGTTCTTGCCCATTAATTGCCATTTGCTTTTACAGTTAAATCACCAAGTTCTGATACTGGCCATGAACACACAAGGCACCTGATCTGGGCATTGCCCAAATTCGATGGATTGAATTTTCTTGTGTCCAGGGAGTGTTCCAGTCTCAGTCAGAAATTGCTCTTCCCACTTTCCCATTTTATATAATACATACTTTATCTTCTTTATCCTAAATATATGTCTTAAGTCCAGTCCAGTGGATTCTGTGGGTGAACATAGCACCTCCCCTAAGAAGCAGCAAGAAACTCAGGGCCTTTGAGCACCCACGCAAATGTAGCAGAAACCGAGTGAAAATGCATTGAGGATCATCAGTCTGAGTGTTCTTTTCTCCCTGGAAGTTCACTGGGTCCATTTGCTCCTGGGCCCCCAGGTCTTCTTCCAGTTTGTCTCAGGTTAGGGCAGCCACTGGAGAATCCCATGGAGGGTCTCCTTCCACAGGATCTCGACAACTCAGCCAGAAGCCTTCTTCGTTTTGATTAAATAAACCTTATCCCTTCAGTTAATTTGTTGCAAAAGGCAAATTATACTTTTCAGTGGCTCAAAATCATTAAAATACTTAACAAACATTCCAGAGTATTATTTTCTGATGTGGCATTTGACTTGTATAAAAGCATCCTGCTATTTTTCCTTCATGAATGTATTCTAAAGACAGCTTTTGTAGTATAGTAAATAAGATCCCACACAAATTCCACATGGCATACTGTGTGGGGAGTTCACATAATAAAATAAAGAATGCTCCTGTTTGTTTTCTGATCAGTATGCAGTCATCGTCCTACCCTGCATCTGTCAAAGCCATGCTTAAGTACAGAAGTGATGTATTTAAACATACTAATTAGAAACGGACACCTTTTCTTCATAAAATACACCCATTATGGCAGCTATCTTTTATATTTCGATGAGGATAAAGGTAAGCGCTAAATATAGTTGATGACTTAAGCTGATGCTAAATTTGGGAGGGAAAATGTGCTGAAATTTCTGTGGGTGTTACCAGAAGGAATGGGAATGTGGGGGGCAGGAATAGGTGACATGGGGATAAAGTCATGCCAGACATAAACGCACATTTCAAAGAGCAGATTTAACAGGGAATTAATATGCTGCTATTTTTGAACAGAAGAAGGTGTCAGATCACTAAAAGAAAAGGAAAAAATGCTTAAAGCTGTATTTACATCAAAGTTTATGTCAGCTCTGTGTTTCTTTTCTTCCACGTGCCTGTGATGAAAGTATGCTTTTGTGATTGTTACTTGCAAATTTATTTCTGTCTCATCACCAATCAAGAGCCAAAAGCTTCTCTTAAATATCATTTTGTCCCCCAGTTTCCTAGCACCCTGCTTGGTGATTCGAATTGATTTGAGTAAGATTAGGTACATGTTTCTCTTAAACATTTTACTTGCTCTCTATTTCTGCTGCTTTTGCTTCAGAAATTTCTTTCTTCTTCCCTCTCCAACACCCTTATTTTCCCCCCAAGTACCTTTCTATGTATGCCACATATAATTTGTTTCTCCAAGCAGCTCTGAAAGCAGGGCCACATCTTTTTTTTTTTTTCCTGGGTTGGGGACACATCGCTGGTCCCCTGACATTTTATTTAATCACTTGCAGGATAGCTGTACAGTGAATGTATTTTTTCATGGTTTGTCCAGAAGTGTAGGTTCCTCGAATTGTATACAATGCTGTGTGGTCATCAAGAGATGGGACACAAAGTAATTTGAACAGAGAATAAAAATATATATGCAGGATCCCCCTGAGGAGCTGGGGGGAAATGCAGAGGTGTTGGGCATCCTCACCTGGATTGTTGCTGATGTTCTCACAAAATTGAGGACTGCGGTTTGATATGCCCAGCCCTCTATCTTGGGGCTTGCCCTTATGAAGCTCATTACTGCAAAGGAGAGGCTAAACCTGCTTATAACTGTGCCTAAGAGTCTCCCCCTGAGTACCTCTTTGTTGCTCAGATGTGGCCCTCTATAGCTAAGCCAACTTGGCAGGTGAACTCACTGCCCTCCCCCCTACATGGGACCTGACTCCCAGGGGTGTAAATCTCCCGGGCAACGCAGAATATGACTCCCGAGGATGAATCTGGACCCAGCATCATGGGTTGGAGAACATCTTCTTGACCAAAAAGGGGATGTGAAATGAAACGAAATAAAGTTTCAGTGGCTGAGAGATTCCAAATGGAGTCAAGAGGTCACTCTGGTGGGCACTCTTAGATAACCCTTTTTAGATTTTAATGTATTGGAATAGCTGGAAGTAAATACCTGAAACTATTGAACTGCAACCTAGTTGCCTTGACTCTTGAAGACGATTGTATAGCAATGTAGCTTACCAGGGGTGACAGTGTGTTGTGAAAGCCTTGTGGATCACACTCCCTTTATCTAATGTATGGATGGATGAGTAGAAAAACTGAATGGAAAATGGTGTGGGGGGAATGACTTGGCTGTTCCTTTTTACTTTCATTTTTTTTAATTCTTATTTTTACTTTTTCTGGTACAAGGAAAATGTTCAAAAAATAGATTGGGGTGATGAATGCACAACTACATGATGATACTGTGAACAATTGATTGTACACTTTGGATGATTGTATGGTATGTGACTGTATCTCAATGAAATTGAACTAAAAAAAAAAGACGGGGCAACCACTGGGACATGGGGCCATCAAGCAGTGACTATGTTCTACTGACTGGCTTCCCTGAAATCTTGTCACTCACCTTCCTGTAGATAACTGGCAAGGGTGCCGAGATCCACTTGGGTAAGAAGCATGCCGCCTGAGGTCTAGGAGGTAGAAGAAGCTGAGTTTGCCCCACACGCCAGGGTGAAGAGCTGAAATAGCAGAGGGCTTACCCAGGTGCAGACTCTCCTTCCCCACCCGTAGTGGGAATTCACAGAACCACCTGTCTTTGGAAGGCATGGAAGGCAAGCAGTTTCATATCTGTCACAATGTCCAGCTAGGAGTTTGTGGATGGTGGTTGTCCCACTCGTGTATAGTTTATTACTCCTCCTTGCTGTCAAGTTTCCTACGAATATTCCTCTGGGTATTTGTGAGGTATTTCCATGTATTTTACATATTTTTGCATATTAACTCATTTATTTGACAACTATTTATTAAAATAAGTTTTATAAATAAAAAATGCCCTTCTTCTGAACACAATCACATTTTAAATGCCCCCAAGTTCTTACTGATATTGCAACTTTCCCTCCATGTAATAATCACTCTGAAGTTAAAGAAACTTGCAGCCCTTTCTTTGGGGAAAGCTGTATTTTGAGATTGAAATGGATCCCACATGGTAATATTTTCAACAAGATGGGGTGGAAAAAACTGCAGGGTGTGCATTAAAATTTTAAGAATCACCTGGTTCACTCCCCATGAGCCTAGGCTTTAAAGTGATACTGTTTGTAATATCCTCTTGGCATTTGCTAATGTTGATACCTGCTGAGTCACTCTATCCTATCAAAGAGCTGGGTGTTGAGCAGTATAGCTAAAACCCAAGAAAAATAGCCATCTAATTTTGCCCTTAAATAGTTCCCTGGTCTTATTTTTTAGTTGTTAAGAATCCATTTGTCGATTTCCAACTCAATTAAATTATGAATATTTTGGCTCACATGAGCTTTCATGATTTTCTGCACCTTAAAATTCCAGAGTTGGAAGGGTCTTCTTGAGGTGTGTCTCTTGGAGAAAGAGAAAAATAGATTAATTTTAATCTTTCTGAGTTAGTTTAATATTTGGCTTTTGTTATATAACTTTTTAAAACTTTAGAAAAGAGATTTACAAGCAAAATATAGGTATATATAAAAAAAATTAAAAACAATGGTAAATAGCATACAGACAGTCATCACTTGGTACAGGTAAGCCTAAGAAAAGAAAGTGCCAAGTGGCCCAGCTAAAGGACTTGATGGGAGGAAGGCACCCAACAGAACTGACTGGTAAGAAATGTGGGGACAGTGATGAGACTGGCAGGAACACAAAGACACCAAGTCAGCTCCTCAGAACAGGTCTTGAAACTCTCAGGGGTCAGCCTCCTGGTCCCTTCTCCACTGTCTTTATTTTCTTATCTGATTGAGAGAGCCAGTTGGAACTGAACCTGGTCCAGAGACCTGCAGATAACTGGAGCTGAAGCTGTACCCTCAAGGAACTTATACTCTGCAAGAATGAGTTGGTTGACTGAAGTTCAAAACAAAACATTAAATTGGAACTGGAGAGCTTCTTTTTTATCTTGAGAGAGAAATTTTTTGAGAGATGAATTTAAGACAAATAAAAGGACTGTCATATCACGAATCAGCACCAGGATCCTCCAGCAACTTTGGAAAAGTTGGAGCTTGTAGTTTAAAAGAACCTTTGTTTCCTAGCAAAGATGTGCTTTCAGAAGCTTCCTGTCTAAGCTTTCAGCAGGAAAGAAAACACCTTTCACAAAGCACTTTGAAAGGCTCCACTTACTTTTATTATTGCTATGAGAGGTCATAACCCAGGAGTGCAAACTGTTCAGAGTAGCAAGTTCAGCAGATGTGCTGTTGTCTCCCGCAGGCTGGAGTGTGTGTTTGGTACTATGAAGACCAGACGTCACCTTTGCTCTGTGTTCCCCCACCACCAAAGAGCCACTGTCCACCTGTTTTCTAAATTATCCCATAAGTATGTTCTCTCCTCTCTCTGTCTACGCTGTTACCACCTTGGTTCAGGCACAAGACTCAAGCTGAAAAGCTTCCATCAACCGTTTTGTGGGCAACATAAAAAGGGTCTCAGCCTGGGCAAACCGAAAGTGGGAGTGTTGGAGGGCCACGGCACCGCAGAGGGTGCTGGTCTCTTCCTCCTCCCCGTCAGGTATTCACATTCAAGATATTCTTAAAACACTGTTCTAGCCAAACAAGATCTGTCTGCCTGCTGCGTCCGAGAACTGGCTGTGGAGTCAAGGGCTCTTCTTTAGACCGTTGTCCTGAACTGTTGCAAGCATCTGCTAAAGGTCACGCTTCCTACAGCAGTTCTCTTTCTATAATACAGACCTGGTGGAGTCACCACTGCCTTCTGAGAAGGGCGAACTCAGATGGGCCTCAGCCTGGCATGTAGGGAAGGGCCTTTGCAGTTTGGCCCTAGCCCTGCCTCTGTCTTCTCTCCTGTCACCACCCTTCTCTTTTGCCCCAGCTTAAAGTATGGCCACACCAGTGAAAGCTTACGCCTACCATGACATTTCAGGCTACGACATTCCAGGCTTTTGTACATGAAGCATTTTTCCTCCTGGAAGGGCCCTCCCTGGTGAATCTTGACTGAAATCACCAGGCAGTTACTTAACTAGTCCCTTCTCTGTGACCTGACATCACTTCATATTTTTCTGCTCTTAGCCCTGAGCATCCCACATTGTTAACTTCATCTGCTCCCCTCCCTAGACTTAAGAAATCCTAAAGGATTAGGATTGTCTCCTTTCCTGTATCTCTCTTTATTGCAAATACAAACAATTTTAACTTGATCCCTCTGGGCTTAAATTTTCTTTTCTGTGAAACGAAGGTGTTGGACTAGAATTCAGTGGTGCGTGACTAGAGGTGCACATCAAAACCACTTGGAGTTCAACAGATTGTGCTGGGACAGCTGGATAATCACCTGCAAAATAATGAAGTTGGACCCCTAACCCACACCACTTACAACAAATAACTCAAAATGGATCATAGACCTAACTGTAAAAGCCTAAAATATAAAATTCTTAGAATAAAATGCAGGATTAAATCTTTGTGACCTTGGATTCGGCAATGGTTTCTTAGATACGACACCAAAGCCCAAGTGGCTGAAGAAAAAATAAATGGTCACTCATCATCATTAAAACTTTTGTGCTTTGAAGGACATTTTCAAGAAAGTGAAAATGCAAATAGATAGTGACAGTTGCAGAATGTTGTGAATACACTAAAAGCCTCTGAATTGTATAAACGGATGACTTTTATGGTTGTGAATTATATTTCAATAAACCTGTTTTTGTTTCTTTAAATCCCTTGGAGCGTTTTTCCAAACTGCACATGTTGCATCTTTGGTCCTCCTGCTGCTATTTGGAGTCAGTGGTGTTGGAAGGTATCTGGGGCTCCACCTGCAATGTTCTTTTATGCGTTTATAAACTAAGAATTCTAGTAACAGTGGGTGTGCGGGTTTGTATATATTATGTCCCCCAAAAAGGCCATATTCTTTAATGCAGTCTTATGCGGGCAGATGTATTAGTGTTGATTAGATTGGAATCTTTTGATTGAGTGTTTCCATGGAGATGTGACTCGATCAACTGTGGGCGAAACATTTGATTAAATTATTTCCATAGAGATAGGGATCCCACTCATTCAGGGTGGGTTTTAATTTAATCACTGGAGTCCTATAAAAGAGCTCACAAACAGAAGGGCCTCAGAGCAGCTAAGAGAGACCTTTTGGAGATGGCTGTTGAAATCAGACTTTTGCTGACTCTTGGAGATACTAGTCCAGAGTTTTCTCTGGAGAAGCTAAGAGCAACATTTTGAAGAATGCACAGGACCTGAGAGAGAAGCTGGAACACAACCTGGGATCAGCCAGACGCCAACCACATGCCTTCCCACCTAACAGAGGTTTTCTAGATGCCATGGGCCTTCCTCGGTGAAGGTATACTTGTATTGATGCCTTAATTTGGACATTTTCATGGCCCTCAGATGGTAAATTTGTAACCAAATAACCCCCCTTTTTAAAAGCCAATCCATTTCTGGTATTTTGCATAACAGCAGCGTTAGCAAACCGGAACAGTGGGCATAGTGGTGTTGTCCTACAGCAAGTGCAAAACATTTTCTGGGTGTTTAAATATATCTGTGAAAATCTGAGGCTGCTTCTGGATGACTGGAGGAGGGAATGGAAAGTATAGATGTTCTGTAACCATGTCCTACTTGCTGAAACTCGGGAATGAGATACCAGGAAGGAGATGCAGTTAATACCTGACAGTAAAACAGGACTTCCAGGGAGAGTGAGGAAAAGAGCACTCCCTTGTGATGTCCAAGTTTAGGACGCGGTCATGTCTGGCTGGTCTGATTCTGATGTGGAGCTGGGGGGAGTGCCATGACTGTCACCTTCACAGAGGTGACTGGATCAGCGCTCTGGAGAAGCAGAGTGGGGTGGGACCGACACCTACCCACAGGGCACTTGTGCCTGCAGCTCCATTCAGTTGTTGGCCTAAATATCTTTGGACAAGTCCTGAAATTGATTTTTTTTTTTTTTTAAAGATATCTTCTGGTTGAGACATAAAATCACTGAGGTAAAAGTAAAAAGAAGAACCAACCATAAAACCCATTTAATTCCTGTGGTGGTTTGAAGCTGTATGTACCCCAGAAAAACATTTTCTTAACTAATCCATTCCTGTGGGTGGGAGTCTATTGTAAGTAGGACCTTTGGATGAGGTTACTTGAGGTAGATATGACCCATGTCAGTCAGGATGGGCTTAATCCTATTACTGGAGACCTTTATAAGAGAATGAGATTCAAATACAGAGAGAGAAGTCCACAGAGGGAGCAGTCAGAAGCTGAAATCAGTGGAAACTGGAAGAGAAGGGAGAGACCAGGAGATGCCACTATGTGCCTTGCCATGTGACAAGCTAAGGACCGAGGATTGCCAGCAGTCAGGCCCAGAACACCGGTCTTTGGGAAGAAAGGATCACTTTGATTGACACCTTGATTTGGACTTTCTTTTAGCTACAAAACCATGAGCTAATAAATTCCCATTGTTTATGCTGACCCATTTCATAGTATTGCTTGAGCAGCCAAGGAAATTAAAATAATTCTCAACATAGGTAGAAATGTACATCACAAAACAATTTACTTTCTAAATTGGGCATTCAGTATCAATGTGACTATAAATACCATTGTGGCAGTAGGAATCTGATATTCCTTTAGGATGTGATGTAAAAGCTGATACTAGTGGAGCTTGAGAAAAATAATAGTTTCTTAATAAGAAACTGCCTTTTATCAGTCTTACCTTAAAAATCTAACATTCTATCTCATGGCTTCTTGGGGTGTACTCATTTTTTCCTTCAGATTTAAGGTATACTATTGATGCTGACATAAATAAAACCTAAAACTTGAGAATGAAAATTGAAAACTCATGTTGACTGTTAAGCCATTTGAATTTTTATTGGCTATCGTGTTTTGACATTGTACAAAGTCTTCCAGAGTCTCTGCCTTGAGGGCATCTCCTATACTTTAAAAGCTATTTTCCACACTCTTTCAGAATCTTTCTAACAGTTTTTAGGGAAGTTAGGTGGATTGTTATTTGTGTATGTTTATTTCCGCCTGAAATGTTAAAATCAGAATATCAGTACAGAGACTCAGCAAAAAACACAAGGTGCAAGCAATAGTAGTTTGAAGATTTTTTTTTAAAAAGCCATTGTTGGTAACAGAACACTCATTAGAGGGTAACATTTGGTAAGAACTGACAAATTAAACAATAACATGCTGTATGTTCAGCATCATTCCCAGCAGAATTTCCTACCCAAGTGACTGTCTAGTAAATGTTTTTAAATGATGTAACATGTCATCCTGTGCTTTGTGGCTGTAGCATTTTGAAATTTCCTGAGGCCATTTTTCCCAATACAACCAGTCTATAAAATGAGATGCTAAAAATTATTAATATGTAATATATACGATTTTTAACATAATTATTTATATATTATTTTCCAGTAATATAATAAAATGATGTAGGTCAATTGATCTGAATTGAACTATCTTAAGTGCAAAATATGTGAAACTGGGAATTATACTTGGTTGTAAATAATGTCATTGGAGCAGTGTAGCATGGTAATAACACCATTTATTAACCTTCTCCCATCCCAGGGTCTATAGGAGAAGGCTATGTTATTTCTAATCCTCAAATGGTAGATAGTTCTAGTTCCATTTTATCAGTGAGGAAATTGAAGCTCAGAGAGATTAAGCTTCTCTTAATTTGTGCTGGGATACAAACCCTATACTGTTTAAAATATGACATACTGCAAAAGTCAGAAAATGCTGATTTCTAGTCTTTTTCTATGGAGACCTTGGGTAGGTCATTTAACTGCTGGCTTCTCTTTTCATTATTTGTAGAACAAGGAAATTGGACTCTATGGCTTCTAAATTCCTTTCAAGCTTCAGAAGTCTCTGAAAACAAAAAATGCTTGAAAGATAACCACTGTCTTTAATTCCTGGGCTGCTCTGACACATACCACACAATGGGTTGGTTTAAACAATGGGAATTTATTGGTTCATGGTTTAGAGACTGGAAGGCTGGCTTCCTCCCGGGGTCGGGAGTGTTCTGACTGGCTGGCAATCCTTGGGTTCCTTGGCTTTCCTGTCTCAGGACGATGTCCTGTCCTTTCTCCTCCAATTCATTCATTTATAGCTTCCAGCTTCTCCCTGTGGCTTTCTCTCTGTGTCTGAATTCCTTCTGCTTGTAAAGGCCTCCAGTAATCCGGATTAAGACCCAACTTCATTCAGTCAGGCCACACTTTAATTTTATAATAACATCTTCAAGAGGTCCTATTTACAATGGATTCATAGCCACAGGAATTCTGACCAAGATTAGGAACATGTTTTTGTCTGGGGTACATAATTCAACCTACCACAATTATTGGAAAATATTTTATCAGTATGTATAAATTATTTATATGTAAAATAGTGGTCATTTGAGGTCATCAGGAAATGACTGATTATGAACAAGTACTTGGAAAGTTCTCAAACTTAAGATTTGTAATTCATCAATTCTCATTTTTATCAAATGCATTCAGTGATTCCTTGGCCTCTTCAGGAGCATCTACCTTGTGCAGTTAAATTTTTTTTTTTGGTGTGAAAAAGGCTTCAGTAGCCTGGGTTACTCTTAGTCCAGTGGACTCGGGGTGCAGACACTGAGGGAAAACCCACTCTGAACCCATCTGGACCAGCAGCAGCTCTCAGAAATGAGCATGGCCCCAACCTCAGTCACCCCTCACTTTATCCCCTAAGCCTAGAATGAAAACTGAGCCCTGAGCAGGCAGCCTCCCACAAACTCTGGATTGAAGATGAAAGCAGCTTCTTCCTGAGAATTTTTCTTGCCCTTTAGATAATTTTCATCACTGAGCTATAGTATCACTTGACAGGAAGGCACCATTCAAAACATTGATTTGTAATTCCTGAATCACCCCCAGTGATTTTCAGATACTTAGTAACCAGGGCTTTTTCCTCAAATGACATCTCCTGTGTGTGCTCAGAATGCAAAACAGCAGGGGGGTGGGGGCAGAGTGACGAAGAAAAAAGGAGCCCTTGTACTACCCTGATTGAAAGGACAGGGCAGAAGGGTGAGTTTGGGGAGCTGGACCCCTATTTACCTCCTTCCACCCCCACCCTCCACCACAAGTCACTCGCGGAAAAGCCCTAGGGCTCCAAGGACCACAGTTTGAAAACCCCTTCCTGAAGCAGGGGCTGTGGGTGGGGACCTCCACGGGGGTTTTCAACTTCTCTTCTTACCTGGGCTACCCGGGGGCAGGAAGGACCATCCCTCTGCCTGGAGTTGCTGGGAGACTGCTCCAGGGGCTAGGCTTGAGAGCCCACAGATTCTTTCAAGTCAGAGGAAGGATCCCTCTGCTGCCCTCACTCCTGGTTCAGATTTCTTAAAGCTCTTTTTAATGCTGACTCTGTTTTAAGTTTGTTTCATTCCCCAAAGTAAGTTTGTTCACTGTAGAAAATTGGGAAATTTTCTACAACAGAAAAAAATTATAGTAGTCCCACCATCCCAAGATAATAACTGCCAACACTTTGATCCTTCCACTCTTTTGCTCTATATATAGATTAAAATTTTTTTTGTATAGTTGTGATGAAAATATATGTTAATTTTACATCATTTCATCACTTAAACTAACATTCTTTTTCTTGTTATTATAAATAGCATGCTAATGTTTAAGTAACACTGTGTTGAATTCCTGGTTATTGGACATCTACTTAGGTAGCTTCTGCTACTCTAAATAATGCTTCAGTGACCATCTGTCTTAGGAAGCACCGCAGCCACAGTGCCTTACCCATGCCTGGCACATAGTAAGAACCCAGCAAATCCCTGGATTAATATCTGTACCTGCAGCTGCTCAAAGGGATGGAAACATTTATACTTAAAATAAAATTATTCTGTTAGACCTCTTTTGTTCTAAGCAGCAGAAGAAACCTACAGAAGCCAGCATGAGGGAGATAAAAGGGATTCCAGAGTGTCTCACAGTCCCCAAAGGCAGGATGCACCTTGGCCTTGGAAAAAGGCTGGAACACGGGACTTAAATGAAACCAGTGCTCATTTCTCCTGCCTTTTATGCATCCATCTTTTATTCTTCTGTACTCATGATCAGTTACTCCCTATTTTCCTTATGCAGCCCCTGGCAACAACTAATCTGTTTGCTATCTCTGTGGATTTGCCTATTTGAGACATTTCCTATAAATGGAATGATACAATATGCTGTCTTTTGTGACTGGCTTCTTTCACTTAGCTTGATGTTTTCAAGGTTCATTCATGTTGTAGTAGCATCAGCATTTCATTCCTTTTTATGTCTGAACAATACAAAACTCTGTTATATGGATAGATCACATTCTGTTTTTCCAGTTCATCAGTTGATGGACATTTGGGTTCTTTCCATGTTTTGCCTATTATGAAATAGTGCTACTATGAATGTTTGTGTCCACCTTTTTTGTGAACACGTGTTCAGTTCTCTTGGGTCTATACTCTGTGTTTAACATTTTGAGGAACTGCCAAATTTTTTTCAAAAGTGGCTGAACCATTTTACATTTCCACCATCAGTGCATGAAAGTTCCAATTTTCCAGTTTGTCCACAGCCTTGCCAACACTTATTTTCCTTTTTTGTATGTTTGTTTGTTTGTTTTTTATAGTCATCCTAGAGGATGTGAACTGGTGTCTCATTGTGGTTTTTATTTGTATTTTCTTAATGATTATAGATGTTGAGCATTTTTCCATGTGCTTGTTGACCATTTGTATATCTTCTTTGGAGAAATGTCCATTCAAATCCTTTGCCCATTTTAATTGGGTTATTTATCCTTTTATTGTTGAAATTAAAATCTCTTTATTCATTCTTTTCTATATTGTTTATTAATATCCCCTTTTTCTGTATATTGTAGGATCGGAGTGTTTGTTCTTTTCACTGAGTGAACTTATTAGATATTGAGGCTATTAATTCATTTTCTCTCTTACTTACAGCAGATGTTTTCTCCAGATCATTTGTCTTTTATGTTTGTTGTTGCTGTTGTTTTTTAGTATCTAACACTTGAGCATAGTAAAATCTGTCAATCTTCTTTTCTTTGACTTGTTCCATTGCATTTGAAAGTCCTCTTTTCCTCTCCCCATTGCCTCAAAATCTGGAGAATTTTCTATTTCTGCCTGGCTTATCTGTTGTTTAATTTTTAACACTTAAGTCTTCAATTAATTGGCAGGTTATTTTCATATATGGTGTGGTATAAAGATCTGGTTGATTTCCTACCTCCACCTCAGTAATTTACTAAGTTTGTTGATTAAATATTCCCTTTCCTATTATCTGCTTTTCCATAAATTATATTATTATATAATAAATTTTATCTCTGGGATATCTTCTGCTTCATTTACAGCTTTTTGTTTTTTCTTATGTTTTAAATAATTGTATGATTTTATTATGTTTTAATATTTAGCAGAGCTTGTCATCATCATTCTCACTAGTTTACTTTATAATCTATCATTTTTCACCAGATTTTTATACCAGTTGTATATTGGAGTCATTTGACCAAGTTTCTTGAAAAATGTATTTGGGATTTTTTTGCATTGACTCATACCTCTCAACAGATTTGAAACTAATTGGTCTCTTACAGTATTCAGTCTTCCTACCCAACAACTTAGCATGTCCCACTTATTGAAGTCTTTTTTGTCTTTAGTAATTTTTTGTTTCTTTGTTTTCTTCATATAGGTCCATGTATATAGTTGGTTAAAGTTATTCCTTGATATTATGTTTCATATTTTTCATTACTTTTGTAAATGGAGTGTTTTTCCTTTATATATATATTTTTTAAATTCAAATTTAAGATTGCTTCTGTGGAGTAAAAATAAGCGTTTCACTTTTACAAGGTTATTTCTCAATTGCAAAAATTATCTCCCCCCTCCATGTTTTTAGTACTTCCTGTATTTCCCCATTGAATCTTGACTATCAACAGTCAAGACAGAAGGTGTGAGGATCTTTTTTTCTTGTGTCTGTAGTGGAAACCTTAGAAGCATACATTAACCGCTCCAGGTCTGTCAAATAGATTTCCATCATAATTTTAGTTAGTAATTCTGGTATATCATAAAGGTATCAGTTTAGCTTATATTCATCAATTTTATGCTCATTTGCTGAATGCTTATTAATTCAAGGACTTGTTGATTGGGGGGATATTACTTCTCTCTGAACAGAATTAAAAGTTGATCATGATCTAAACTTCTACTTTTTTTTTTTTTTGTCCTCAAAGATCGTTTTCTGTTTGGTTGTTTCTTGTCTCTTCTGGATTCAACACCATTTTGAAAGTCTCATGTTTACATAAACTAGATTCTAGATAGAGTCCTAAAGTTTTTTTTTCTTCCTGAATTTAAAAGCTAGTTGTTTTTGTTTCCTAGGCTACTCAAGCAAATACCATGAAATGGGTTGGGTTAAACAATGGGAATTTATTCACTCATGGTTTTGAGGCCAGGAAAATGTCCAAATCAAGGCATGATAAAGGCAGTGCTTTCTCCCTGGAGACTGGCGTTCTGGGGCTGGCTGCTGGTGATCCTTGGCTCCTCTGTCACATGGCAAGGCACATGGCAGCATCCACTGGTCTCTCCCTTCTCTTCTGGGTTCTGTTGATTTCAGTTTCTTGCCCTCTATGGCTCTCTCTCTCTCTCTGTTTGAATTTCAACTGCTAATAAATGACTCCAGTAATAGGATTAAGACCCATCCTGATTGAGGTGGGTCGCACCTTTACAGAAGTAGCCTCATCAAAAGCTTCGACTTACAAAGGGTTCACCCCCACAGGAATGGATTAAATTAAAGAACATGTTTTTCTGTGATACATACAGCTTCAAACCATCGTAATAGTGGTTTTTATATTTTATTTCTTTAACTGGCAGGTATGTGGATTGTATTCCCTGTTAAAGGGAGTACATTAGTTTCCTGTGGCCACTGCAACAAATTACTACAAACTTAGTAACTTAAACAACAGAAATTCATTCTCTCACTGTTGTTTAGGCTAGATGTCCAAAATTCAGCAGTGATGAATTCCCTCCAGGGACTTTAGGGGAATATCACCTGTTCCTTGTCTCTTCCAACTCCTGGTGGCTGCCTCAGCATCCCTGGGTGGTCCTTGGCTTTAGGCCACATCATGCCAGGCTTTGCATGCACATTGCCTTCTCCTCTTCTGTCTGTCAAATCTCCCTCTCCCTGTCTCTCCCTCTTATAAGGATACTTGTCATTGGCTCTAGGGCCGCTGGATAATCCAGGATGATGTCCTCATCTCAGTACTCTTAATTACATCTGACCCTTGTCCGAATAAGGTAACATTCACTGGTTCTGGGGTTAGGATTTAGACATACCTTTATGGAGGCCACCATTCAACCCTCTAAGGGAACCATCCTGTAATGACTACTACCTTCTCTCTTGTTTCTTGTACTTGGTATGTTTTTATGGTTACTATATTTTTATATGGTATATAAAATACTACATTTTGAACTTGGCTTTAGAGTTTTGCAACATGAATATTTTCCAAGTAATTATGTGATTTCTTCTAAATATAACATGGCAAGTACCTGGCCTTGTCATTTTTCTATTTATTCTAAACTGAATGAAGGCACTATGATTTAGCAGTTTTCATTTACATGACTCATGGAAACCTAGTGGTGGTGTGATGAAGGTACAGCAACAGTCTGCTAGAAATGCAGGTACATTGTTGCTCCCTCAATTTGTTCTCTCTTGCATTTCATTATCATATATCGCAGAATAGCATTGTTTAAGTCAGTCTCAACAAAGGATATTCACTTCAGAAGGTTTGGGCTTTGATATAAGGAAATTGCTTTCATGATCCCAAAATAAGGCATTTAGTAACCTTGTAAAATTATAGAGCCTTTGAAAATATTTCTTTTATGATGTGCTTGTATTTATTTTAGTTGTGATATGTTGATAAGTAACCACAGGGCATCAGTTCCTCTTATTCAGTTTCTAATTGCATGGCCATTACGTTAAGTCCATAAAACTTTTAGAAAAGAACAGGAGAAAATCTTCAGGATCTAGGCTAGGGAAGGAGTTCTAAAGACTTGACACTGAAAGTACAATCTATAAAAGCAAAGGCTGAAAAGTGGGATATCAAAATTTTAAAATTTGCTCTGCCGAAGACCCTGTTAAGAGGACAAAGACAACTTGCAGACTGGGAAAAAATACTTGCAAACCGCATATCAACAAAAAGCTAGTATCTAGAACATATAAATGAGATATCAGTGTAGGAGTGGTGTAGTTTCCCTGCATTCTCCCCAGCATTTGGTGATGTCACTAAATAGGTAAGTCACTATTCTAGTTTGCTAATGCTGCTGGAATGCAAAACACCAGAGATGGATTGGCTTTTATAAAACGGGGTTTATTTGGTTACACAGTTACAGTCTTAAGGCCATAAAGTGTCCAAGGTAACACATCAGCAATCGGGTACCTTCACTGGAGGATGGCCAGTGGTGTCCGGAAAACCTCTGTTAGCTGGGAAGGCACGTGGCTGGTGTCTGCTCCAAAGTTCTGGTTTCAAAATGGCATTCTCCCAGGATGTTCCTCTCAAGCCTGCAGTTCCTCAAAAATGTCACTCTTAGTTGCACTTGGGGTATTTGTCCTCTCTTAGCTTCTCCGGAGCAAGAGTCTGCTTTCAATGGCCATCTTCAAACTGTCTCTCATCTGCAGCTCCCGTGCTTTCTTCAAAGTGTCCCTCTTGGCTGTAGCTCCTCTTCAAAATGTTACTCACAGCTGCACTGAGTTCCCTCTGCTCATATATATGGCTCCACTGATCAAGGCCCACCCAATGGGTGGGCCAACATTCCATGGAAATTATCCAATTAGAGTCATCACCCACAGTTGGGTGGGGTGCATCTCCACAGAAACACTCAAAGAATTGCAATCTAATCAACACTGATAACGTCTGCCCACACAAGATTACATCAAAGATAATGGCATTTGGGGGATACAATGTATTCAAACTGGCACAGTCACTGATAGTGAGGGCAGTGATATCTTATTGTGGTTGTAATTTGCATTTCCCTGAGGGCTTAGATGTTGAACATCTTTTCAAGGGCCTATTTGCTATCTGTATATCCCCTTCAGTGAAATGTCTGTTCAGGACTTTTGCCCATTTTCTACTTGAATTGTTTTTTTTTTGTTGTTTTTATTATTGTTTTAACTATTGGATGTTGAGAGTTCTTTATATATTCTAAAAGTTTTGTAGTTTTACATTTTGCACTTAAGTCTCTGATCCATTTTGAGTTAATTTTTGTATAATGTGTGAGGTTTAGTTCTAGGTTAACTTTTTGCCTATGAATATCCAGTTGCTCCACCGTCATTTGTTCAAAGGTTATCGTTCCTCTATGGAATTGCTCTTCCACTTTTGTCAAAAGTCTGTTTGAGTTATTTGCATGGGTCTATATCTTTGGTCTCTGTTCTGTTCTGTTCATCTATGTGTCTGTCCCTTTGACAGTACTATACAGTCTTGATTCCTGTAGCTCTGTAATAAGTCTTGAAATGTGACAGACTGATTCCTCCCACTTTATTCTTTTTTTTTTCCTTTTTAATTTTTATTGGATTGTTCATATATCATACAATTATCCAGAGATCCAAAGTGTACAATCAGTTGCCCCTGGTACCCTCATACAGCTGTGCATCCATCACCACACTTAATTTTTGTTCAATTTTTAGAATCTTTTCATTACTCCAGACAAGAAATAAAGTGAAAGACGAAAAAAGAAAAAAAAAAAAAAAAGAAAAGGAAACTTGAATCCTTCTATATCCCTAACCAACACCCCTCAATTGTTGACTCGTAGTGTTGGTGTAGTACATTTGTTACTGTTTATGAAAGAATGTTGAAATACTACTAACTGTAGTATATAGTTTGCAATAGGTATATATTCCTTCCCTATATGCCCCTCTATTATTAACTTCTAGTTATATTGTCATACATTTGTTTTTGTTCATGAGAGAGATTTCTAATATTTGTACAGTTAATCATGGACATTGCCCACCATAGGATTCAGTTTTATACATTCCCATCTTTTGACCTCCAACTTTCCTCCTGGTGACATATATGACTCTGAGCTTCCCCTTTCCACCTAATTCACTCACCATTCGGCGCTGTTAGTTATTCTCACATCTTGCTACCGACACCTCTGTTCATTTCCAAACATTTAAGTTCATCCTAGTTGAACATTCTGCTCATACTAAGCAACCGCTCCCCATTCTTAAGCCTGTCCTATATTTTGGTACCTTATATTTCATGTCTATGAGTTTACATATTATAATTAGTTCTTATCAGTGAGACCCTGCAATATTTGTCCTTACGTGTCTGGCTTATTTCACTCGGTATATTGCCCTTGAGGTTTTGTCATCAACCCATTTTTTTTTTTTAAGATGGTTTTGTTCACATACCATACATTCCATCCTAAGTAGACAATCATGGTTCTTTGTATGGTCACATATTTATGTGTTCACCACCTTCACCACTTTCTATATAAGGGCATCTACATTTCTTCCACAAGGCAGGAGGGAGAGTCAAAGAAGGTAGAGAGGCAAAAGAAAGAGGAAAAAAAAAGACAGCTAGGAAGTAGCAAAAGGAAAAGTAGCCTTAAATCAAAGTAGAGTAAAGAGTCAGGCAACACCACCAATGTCAAGTGTCTAACATGCCTCCCTTATCTCCCCCTCTTATCTGCATTTACCTTGGTATATCGCCTTTGTTACATTAAAGGAAGCATAATACAATGATTCTGTTAGTTACAGTCTCTAGTTTACATTGATTGCATCCCTCCCCCAATGCCTCCCCATTTTTAACACCTTGCAAGGTTGACATTTGCTTGTTCTCCCTCATAAAAGAACATATTTGTACATTTTATCACAATTGTTGAACACTCTAGATTTCACCAAGTTACACAGTCCCGTTCTTTATCTTTCCTCCTTTCTTCTGGTGTCTCACATGCTCCCAACCTTCCTCTCTTAACCGTATTCATAGTTATCTTTGTTCAGTGTACTTACATTGCTGTGCTACCATCTCCAAAAATTGTGTTCCAAACCACGCACTCCTGTCTTCTCCTATCACTCTGTAGTGCTCCCTTTAGTATTTCCTGTAGGGCGGGTATCTTGTTCATAAAGTCTCTCATTGTCTGTTGGAAAATATTTTGAGCTCTCCCTCATACTTGAAGGACAGCTTTGCTGGATATAGGATTCTTGGTTGGCGGTTTTTCTCTTTCAGTATCTTAAATATATGACACCCCTTCCTTCTTGCCTTCATGGTTCCTGCTGAGAGATCCGCACATAGTCTTAGTAAGCTTCCTTTGTATGTGATGGATCACTTTTCTCTTGCTGCTTTTGGGATTCTCTCTTTGTCTTTGACATTCAGATCTATTTTGTTTGGAGTATGCTGCGCTTCTTGGATCTGTAATTTTATGTCTTTCCTAAGAGATGGGAAATTTTCATTGATTATTTCCTCTGTTATTGCCTCTGCCCCTTTTCCCTTCTCTTCTCCTTCTGGGACTCCAATAATACTTACAATCTTGTACTTTGTTTCATCCTTAAGTTCCCGGAGACGTTGCTCATATTTTTTTATTCTTTTCTCCATCTGCTCCTTTGCATGTAGGCTTTCAGGTGTTTTGTTCTCCAGTTCTTGAGTGTTTTCTTCTGCCTCTTGAGATCTGCTGTTGTATGTTTCCATTGTGTCTTTCGTCTCTTGTGTTGTGCCTTTCATTTCCATAGATTCTACTACTTTTTTTGAACTTTCGATTTCTGCCTTATGTATGCCCAGTGTTTTCTTTACAGCCTCTATCTCTTTTGCGAAATATTCCCTCAGCTTTTTGAATTGATTTAGCATTAGTTGTTTAAATTCCTGTATCTCAGTTGAAGTGTACGTTTGTTCCTTTGACCGGGCCATAACTTCGTTTTTCTTATTGTAGGTTGTAGTTTTCTGTTGTCTAGGCATCTGACCTCCTATGCCACCCTAATCAGGTTTTCCCAGACGAGAACAGGCTCAGGTCACAGAAGGAGGAAATATTCAGTATCTGGTTTCCCTGATGGTTTTTCTTAGAGGACTGGAACACCTGTGCTTTTCTGCCCGGCAGATGCACCTGTCAGCCTGTCACCAGCTGGTGTAAGAGGGTGTGGCCTGTGGTCTCCTCCCCCTGGCTTTGGGGTCTGGTTCCAGAAAGGCAGGCAGTAGAGCTGGGCCCCTCCCTTTCCTCTTGGGAAGCTGTGCCCCTCCAGAGAGGTCATCTGCATATCAATAAGTTCTTTGTTTCTCTGACTCTGCTGATCAGAGTGTTTTGATTTTGAAATGGCTGAGGCTGTCTTTACTGCAAGGCGCTGTGGGCTGAAAATGGCTGAGGTTTTCTCCACAGAGAGAGAAAGAGACAGAAAAGCTCCCAGGTTCACCCATTAGCCAGAGATAGCACCCGATCCTCTGGGCTCCCCGTCCTGAGACAGATATGTCCCCCGACTCTCCCAAAGTCAGTTGTCACCAAAAGCCTCTGTCTGCTTGTTGAAGATTCGCTGTCTGTATTAAGCAGTTAACATTAAAACCCCAGTTGGAGCTGGGCTGAGAGAGTGCTGCTCTCTAGCACTGTGCAGCTTCTGTGAGGGAGGGACTCTCGGCTCTCGGCTCTCAGCATGGGTCTGCAGTTTTACTTACAGATTTTATGCTGCAATCTCGGGTATTCCTCCCAATTCAGGTTGGTGGATGATGAGTGGACAGTCACGTTTGTCCCCCCACAGTTATTCCAAGTTATTTACTAGTTTTTTGGTCATTTATGGATTGTTCTGGGGGGGAACTAACAGTCTTCCACTCCTCTCTATGCCGCCATGTTAGTTCCTCCCCCACTTTATTCTTTTAAACCAAACTGTTTTAGTTCTCATTCCTTTTGTATTTCCATATAAATTTTAGAATAATAGTGCTGTATCTACAAATACCTTGCTAGGCTTATGATAGGAATTACATTAAATCTATTCATCATTTTGGGGAGAATTGACATCTTTTGAGTCTTCAAATACATGAACACAGTATATATTTCCATTTATTTAGCTCTTCTTTGGTTTCTTTTATAAGTATTGATAGTTTTCAACATGGTAGTCCTGTACATGTTTTATTGGTTTTACATTAGTTCCTTTTTTGTAAGCAGTTATAAATGGTATTGTATTTTCCACTTTGGTTTCTGCATATTCATTGGTAGTATATAGAAATGTGATCGATTTCTGGGTATTGATCTGTATCCTGAGACCTTGATGGACACACTTATTAGTTCTCACAGGTTTTGGTAGACCCCTTGGGGCTTTCTACATAGGCAATCATGTTATTTGCAGATAGAGATCGTTTTATTTCTTCTCACACTGAAAAAGAAATGTGTAACTTAAGAAAACTTATTCTTCTTGCTGTGGGTAGCAGCTGTTCAGGGTACAGGAAAATATTTCTTTCTAATTTCTTAATCAGAAGCTTGTACTTCTAATTATGCACTAATATTCCTTTTACACTTGTACCTGGAGGCTAACACTGGCTCAAATTTTCACCCCTCTCTCAAAATAAAATAATCTAGCTTGGGCCTTCTATTTAAAGTTTACCGGAAAATAAGATATCCGACTACCTCTGGATATGTCCCTATTTATAGGAATTCTTAAAGAGTCTCTGGGCTTTAGAAGTTCCAGTTATGGCAGTGAACTCAACTTTGTTGTGTATGGTGCATCTAAGACATTAGAAGGCAGAGACCGCAAACTCAAATTTGATTCTCAATCAAATCTAAGTTATGGTCAAGAAAGGCATCATTCCTGATGATTTTCCTATTGGCTTCAAGTCATTTTAAATTAGCAAGGAAAAAAAAGGCTACAGATTTAACCCTTTTAAAATCTTGGGAATTTACTAATCCTGCTACTTCCGGCTGGCAGGTTGAGAGACAAGTCAGGACTTTACAGCCTGTACACAATAAAACATCACTAAGTCAGGCTAATTAAGGACACGGAAAGTTAAAATTAGTCAAAAAATAAAATTATAGCATATAAAGAAATGCAGCCTTTTTATTTTTGCTTATACCATCACTCCAATTAAATGGTAACTAAGAGTTGCAAAGTATAGGTCCTGAAGGGTGGACCTCTTTTTAATGAGTACCTAAGAGTCATTTGTAATCAACAGGTTGTTTTTGCACATATGAGCAAGTATAAATTATTTTCAGTGGGCTAAATATGTTCCCTAAAATATTCCCCACCCCCTCCCCCAGCATTTTGGTTTGGTAAGCTCTTTGTCATGACTAGCCAGACTAAATGTCAGCTGGTCTAGGTTACATAAGAAAGCTGGGGCTCAGGTACCCTGACCAGTTATGTTTAAGGTGAGCCTTTTCCAGGCTCCTAGGGGGAGCATCAGACTTTGCTTCCACTTGTTGCTGGCCTTAGCTGCAGTCACATTGCACCGCTCTCATGGGCTCTTCTTCCTGCTGGTGAGAAAGGCCAATTTCCTGTGTTCTGAAGGGCAGTCCTCAAACTGGTACTCTTTGAAATTTACTGCAAGGACTTTGAATTATGGGAACTCTTATTCTCAAGTTCATTATTTTCTATTTCAGGTATTCACACTTCCACAATGTCCTCTCCTAGGGACCTTCTGCAAGTCCCCAGTCTAAGTTAAGCCCTCCCTATTTTGCTTCCCTGACCCCTACTTTGTCTGTTTATTTATTTGTCCCCCTCTCTGGACTGTAGTTTCCATAAGGACAGAGACCTTCTTTTTAATCTTTCCTGCATTCCCAACACCTAGCAGAGTGACTGGCATGTAAGAAGGGAACAGTTAATGAATGATGGAGAATAATGCTTTGTACTCACAAGAAGTTGCTACTGTCTGCTACTTTGCTCTGTGGCATCACGGTATAACTATCTGGATGAGTTTGGAAGCATGCGTGCCGCAGCCTTCCTAGTTTAGTGTTTGCCCCTCCAGTTTCTGCCTCTTTCTAGGAGAAGGGGAAAGTGAGGAGACTGCATACAGTTTGAATTTTTGAAGTAACAACAGAATGAGGGAATGGCAGAGAAAAAGATAGAAGTGCTCATCTGCTCTTTCATACTTCTCTCCAGGACTTCTATAACTAAAGTATTCCTGGTAAAGGTATGATACAAGCCAATGAGAATATCATCCTTTTAAATGCCCCCTACATCCACACATCTCTGGCCAACTGATTTTTTTTTTAAATTAAATTCAGTTTTATTGAAATATATTCACATACTATACAGTCATCCATGGTGTACAAACAACTGTTCACAGTAACATCATATAGTTATGCGTTCATCATCCCAATCTATTTTTGAACATTTTCCTTACAGCAGAAAGAATCAAAATAAAAATAAAAAATAAAAGTAAAAAAGAATGCCTAAATCATCCCCCCCATCCCAGCCTATTTTTCATTTAGTTTTTGTCCCCATTTTTCTACTCATCCATCCATACACTAGATAAAGGGAGTGTGATCTATGGGGTTTTCACAATCACACTGTCACCCCTTGTAATCTACATTGTTATACGGTCATCTTCAGGAGTCCAGACTACTGGGTTGGAGTTTGATAGCTTCAGGGATTTACTTCTAGCTATTCCAATACATTAAAACCTAAGAGGTGTTATCTATATAGTGTATAAGAATGTCTACCAGAGTGACCTCTCAACTCCATTTGAAATCTCTCAGCCACTGAAACTTTATTTCATTTCATTTTGCATCCCTCTTTTGGTCAAGAAGATATTCTCAATCCCAGGATGCCGGTCCAGATTCATCCCCGGGAGTCATATCCTGTGTTGCCAGGGAGATTTACACCCCTGGGAGTCAGCTCCCATGTAGGGGGGAGGGCAGTGAGTTCACCTGCCGAGGTGGCTTAGTAAAGAGAGAGAGAGTGGCCAACTGATTTTTGAGAAGGGTGTAAAGCCTGTTCAGTGGGGAAAGAATAGTCTCTTCAATGAATGGTGCTGGAAAAACTGGATATCCACATGCAAAAAAATGAATTTGGACCTCTACCTCATACCACATACAAAAATTAACTCAAAATGAATCAGTGACCTAAGTACAAGAACTAAAACCATAAAACTCTTAGAAGTAAACATAGGGAAACATCCTCAGGACCTTGTATTAGGCAGTGAATTTTTAGACTTTATACACAAAACGTAAGCAACAAAAAGAAAAACTGGATGAATTGGACTAAATCAAAATTAATAACTTTTGTGCATCAAAGGACATTATCAACAAAGTGAAAAGAAAATCAATAGAATGAGTGAAAATAAATCTGATAAATGTTTAATACCCAAAACATATAAAGTACTCCTACAACTCAACAACAAAAAGATGAAGAACCCAATTAACAAGGGGCAAAAGACTTCATAGACATCTTTCCAAAGAATATATACAGATGGTGAATAAGCACACAAAACGATGCTCAACATCCCTATTCCTTAGGAAAATACAAATCAAAACCACAATAAGATACTACTTCATACCCACTAGGATGGCTATTATTTAAAAATGTTAAATAACAATAAGCCTTGGCAAGGATGTGGAGAAATAAAAAACCTTGTATTTTATTGATGGGCAAGTAAAATGGTGTAGCCTCTGTGGAAGACAGTTTTGTGGTTCCTCAAAAAATTAAACATAGAATTACCATTTAACCTGGCAATTCCGCTTCTAGGTATATACCTCAAGGAATTGAAAACAGGGGCTTGAACAGATACTTGTACACCAATGACCATAGAAATATTACTCACAGTAGCTAGTAGGCTATTCACAGTAGATGGAAGCAACTGAAGTGTTCACTAGCAGATGAATGGATAGACAAAATGTAGTGCATCTATACAATGGACTATTACTCTGCCATAAAAAGGAATGAAGTTCTGATTCATGCGATAGCATGGATGAACCTTGAGAATATAATGGTGAGTGAAATAAACCAAACACAAAAGGACAAATATTGTATTATTTCACTTATATGAAATAACTAGAATATGCAAATCTATAGAGACAGAAAGTAGATAACAGATTACTGGGGTAAGGGGCAGAGAGGGAAGTCAATGCTTAATGGATGCAGAGTTTCTGTTTGGGGTGATGGGAAAGCTTTGGTAATGGATTGTGGCAATGGTAGCACAACATTGTGAAAGTAATTAATACTACTGAATTGGATGCTTGAGAGTGGTTAAAATGCAAAATTTTATGTTTTATATATGTTACCACAATAAGAATAAAATGCTCCCTATTCTAGAAGCTCTTTAGAAGGCCCTTCTGCTTGTATAGCTAGAGTGACCAACCATCCTCATTTGTGTGGAACTTTCCTGATTTTAGCATTGAAAATGCGATATCCAGGGAAAGTACTCCCTGTGACACAGAAAGCCCAGTACACACACAAAAAATGATGGGAGCTGCAGATTGGAGGATAAGTACAAAACCCCAAAGGCAAGCCCCCCAATGGGGAAAGCAACACTGTTTCTAGTGTAAACTGCAAATAGTATGGATTATCTGCTTGCATGGTTGCATCACTGTTTTTCTCCTGGCCACTGATGTTGGCAGCCGTGATTTGTGGTTCACGATGGGTCATCCATAGTTGCATCACTCTGAGTGATGTGACTTAAGCGTGCAATTAAGAGTGTTGTAATAATGAGTGTTAAGAATCTGGCCCTCACTTTGCCTGTGGATTAGCTGTTGTGCAGTGTTTCAAGATAGTGCTTCTTAAAATAAAAATGTGAATATTCTGACCATGTTCCTAAGATTTCAGATAATTAAAATGAAAACGATTTCAAGTCCAATGCCAGCAAAGCCCATACATCACTGAAAAGGGCCACATGACTATTCTGTTTTAGTGACAGATGGAAGGACGCATATAACTGCATTAAGGAGGTAAGTAACCAAAACGGAGCATCCTGCAAAATATGCAGGAAAGAATTCAGGATCGGATGACATGGTAGAGAAGGCAAGGTGAAAGTACATACAGAGATTGAGTCTCATAGGTTTGGGGTATGATAGGCAAGTACTTTTAAGTCAGTCCCAAGTTTTTACAACTCCCCCCAAAAACCAATATTCATTTGAAAATAGCAGCTGCTGAATTCATTTGGTGCACAAATGAACACACATTATCATTTACTTCCCTTGAAGGCTCTGTGAAACTGAGTAAAGTTACATTTCCTGATTCAGAGTTTACAACTGAAGTGCCCTGTTCCGGTTTGCTAATGCTGCTGTTTGCAAAATACCAGGAAATGGATTGGCTTTTATAAAGGGGGTTTGTTCGGTTACAAAGTTACAGTCTTAAGGACATGAAAGTATCCAAGGTAAGGCATCTACAATGGGGTACCTTCACTGGAGAAAGGCCAGTGGCATCCAGAAAACCTGTTAGCTGCGAAGGCACATGGCTGGCATCTGCTTGCTTCCAGTTTGCATTTCAAAAGGGCGTTCTCCAAAGTGTCAGCTTTCAAGGACTATCTTCAAAATGTCTCTGTAAACTGAGCAAGCATCTGGGCCTGTGTGGCTCTTTTTAGACCCACCCTGAATGGGTGGGGCAACACCTCCATGGAAATAATCCAATGAAAGGTCTTGCCCACAGTTGATTGAGTCACATATCCATGGAAACACTGAACCAATAGGTTCCAACCTAATCAATATTAATACGTCTGTCCCCACAAGATTGCATCAGGGAACATGGGGTTTGGGGGGACATAATACATCCAAACTGGCACACACCCTATGGGTAAATTCAGGGGAAATTTTGATAACAGATGCGTTGGTCCCTTATGGCGTGGAGTTGTTTCTGTCACATCTTACTAGCAGTCATGCTTTCTGCAGTATATAAAGTGATGCATCGAATCGTGGCAAGATGTTCCCCGAGCTCTTAGGTATTTTGATTTGAAAAATGAAGTTTCAAATTGTCTTCTTGATTTCAAAGAAGATTTAATGAAATCTCAGAAAACAAAATCCAGAAGGATGTTGCGATATTGTCCAAATACAAACTAGACTTTGCCCATCTATTTGCTTTTTTGCCAGGTAGTGCAAATGTAAATTTTGGAAATTCCATTTGGTCTATTAAGTTCTTACCAAGGAATCAGAAATGATCTTTCCTACTAAGTGCCCTGCATACCTTGTACACAAAACTGCTCAAAAGGGGTGTGTTTGGTTTACCTGTGATATTGAAGTGCACCATAATGCAAATTTGTGGTAACATTTCTGTTACCTCAAAATATGCAGAAACAATGAGAATTTTTATTTATAGAAATGGAAGGAGATAGTCTCTTTACACATGTGCCTACAAGATGGTATCATGGTTGCCATCCATAAAAAGGGATGAAATATTGGGCTACCTTAAAATCATATTTTCAAAGGGTGTGACAAAGCAAATGTCCCCTAATTAGCAAATACATTGAGGATGAGGATGGAGAAAAGTAGTATAGCAAAACAGAAATGTATTTGCCATTTCTCCAAAACTGTTTGATTATCTTTAATGAGACAATAAGGAGCCTAGAGAAGGATTAAGTGAATGTGTCTGCATTGCTTGATATTAAGTGTAGATTGTCACAAAAACTCAGACAGTTGGAAATAACTGCTTCAAAAATTTCGTTGAAAAGGCACCAAATTAAACAGGACTTTCTCAGCTAAACTAAAACTATAACCTCTTTGTAATCCAACTTTGATTTCACATGTCCAACTTATGTCTTGATTTTAAAACCAATTTCTCTGAGAAAGAGAGGTTTAACTTATGATGACATGCTTTTGGAGTATTTACACATGAGGAACAGACTTAAATGGAAAATGGAAAATTGTAAAATTTCTGAAAAAGAACATAGGAGAAAATCTTATGGACTTAGGAATAATGAAAGAGTTCTTAGACTTGATACCAAGAACATGATCCATAAGAGGAAAAATTGATAAATTGGACTTCATCAACATTAGCAACTTTTGCTCTGCAAAAGAACGTGCTAAAAGGATAAAAAGGAAAACTGCAAACAAAATATTTGGAAACCACATATCTGATGAAGGCCTTATATCTGGAATATATAATGAACTCTCAGAACTCAACAGTAAGAAAGAAAATGTTCTCATATTGACTGTAGTAGGGAATGCATAACTATGTGATTATACCAAGAGCCATTGATTGTATACTTAGGATGGATTGTATGGTGTGTGTGAATAAAACTGTTATTTAAAAAAAAGCAAAAAAAAAAAAAAAAGGATACCAGGCAATCTTATAGAAGTAATGGAAATGTATCTTGATTGTGGCATTAATATCATGGATATATATAACCCATTGAATTATACAATTTAAATTAATGTAGTTGATTGTGTGAAAACTATTTCAGTAAAATTGAATTAAAAAAACTCAACAGTGAAAAAAGAAACAGTCTTATTAGAAAATGGACAAAAGACAAACACTTCACTGACAGGGATATACAGTTGGAAAATAAGGACATGAAAAGATGTTCAACATCATTAGCCATCAGGAAATGCAAATTAAAACCACAATGAGATGTCACGCTAATCCTATCAGAATGACTAAAATGAACAATAGTGATAACACCAAATGCTCGCATGGATGCAGAGAAATTGGATTACTAATGCATTGCTGGTGGGAATCAAAATGGTACAGCTAGTGTAGAAAATAGTTTGGCAGTTCCTTTTAAAACTAAAAATGGACCTACCCTAGGACTCAGAAATTTAATTCTTGGGCATGTATCTCAGAGAAATGAAGAGTTATTTTCACACAGGGACTTGTGTGTGAATGTTCCTAGCAGTTTTATTCATAATAGCCCCAAACTGGAAACTACCCAAATGGCCTTCAGTAGGTGAATGGCTAAACAAACTGTGGTACATCCATACCATGGAACACAACTCAGGAACCACTGATATGCACAACTTGGACAAATCTCAAGGGAATTATGCTGAGTGGAAAAAAAAAAAAGCTAATTGCAAAGAGTTACATACTGTATGACTCCATTTATGTAACATTTGTGAAGTAGCATAATTATAGAGCTGGAGAACAGATTAGTAGTTGCCAGGAGTGGGGATGCAGGGAGGAGGAACTGGGTGTGTCTATCAAGGGGTAACATGAAGGCATCTTTGTGGTGATGGTGCAGGTGAGTATCTTGGTGGTGGTGGTGATATTTATGGAAGGCTGCACCTGTGATGAAGTTGCATGGAGTACACACACACACACACACACACACACACACAAGGTGATGGATAACGGTGAAATCTGAATAAGGTCTCTGAATTAATTGTACCAATGAAAATGTCTTGGCTTTGATATTATATTCGAGTTATGCGCAAGATGTTAGTGGAGACTCAGGGAAGGGAGCTTGGGACATCCCTGTAAATTTCTTTGTAATCTCCTGTGAATCTATAAATATTCAAAATAAAAAGTTTTATGAAACAGTGGACCTTTTACACATGAATAGCCTATATAGTGATTGCATAGATGCAAATGACATGATTACCAAATAAGCTTGTAGATACAAAATGGATAGACGTTTTTGGAGAGCTGGAAACAAATTCCCACGAGTCTAAAAACCTGCTATTGGTTGTAGATAAAATCCTAACTATTCCATGTTCAAAGGCTTTTGTGTAGTAGATATTTAGCTTGATATCATCACATTGGATTGATATCAAGAATCAGTGTAATGTGGGCTTGGTAAGAGGAAAGCTGCATGTCAGAGTGAATTTTACATTTGACTGGTCAGTTTTACCACTACACAAAGAAAAGAAATATGTCTTAATGGCTATAGGCAATTCAGGGAAGAAGTATTGGAAAAGGAAACAGAAAGAGTAAAAAATATCCTACTGTATCACAGAACAGAAACGTTGATTTTTAAAAAATTAATTATAGATACTAATTTAATTAATTAGTTCTATTATATGTGTATTCTCCTTTTTAAAAATCTTCCATTTATGTATCTTAATAATGTAAAGCCTGCAAAATTTAACTAACCACTAAAGAATTTAAAAAGTTAAATTATATCATAGTTTGGAAACATTTTCAAAATATTGTTTTATTTAATATTACTTGTTTAATTGGTCCTACTATTAATTATACTAATTACCATTGTTAACTAGTTCTGTTGTTTTGTTTCAGCAGTAGCATTTATATAACAGAAAGGTAAATAATGCAGAACAAGATATAATTTCAAATAAGTACCTGCTTTTAGTATTTTTCTGTTAAAGTAATGACATTCATATGTGTGTAATTATTTATTATATATTTATATGATCATATCTTATTGTCTGGTAGGGCTGTGTCCTGGGTCATCTAAACTGTTGGTCATCCTGTTTATAGTTTCTCTACACAATGGTGGTGGTAAGAAGCAAAAGTAAGTCAAGCCAGACTGTCTTCCCAATCCCCATCTGTATTGGCCTTGAGGGTGGGATGGCTGCTCGCCTATCAGTTTGGTTTTCCTGATACCCTCAATGAGAGGTACTGACCCATGTAGTGTTTTCCCACACACCCCACTCCATCCCACTAAAAGAGCATTCTGCTTTTAGGATCACAGTTTAAGGTATTTTGAGTACCTAACAAAAGACAGGAGTGAGAGAAAGGGATTATGAAGTTAAAAAAAAAAAGAAAAGAAAAGAAAAGAAGAACTTGGAAAGAGAAAAATTACAAGAAATTCAATTTCTGGTGCATCGTAAGAGGTAGATAAATAGCATTGAATAGATAAAAAAATGAGTGAGTGAAAAGCATGCTAAAAGTTGCTAAATTCTTAAATACAGCAGATTGTGTTGATTCTCTCTAAAAAGGAATTCAAGAAAACAGACTTGAAACCTTTTGGGTATTTATCACAGTTGTTACTTGATTTAAACCAATTCGAGGTATATGAACATCATTTTTATTCTTTGTTCTATTTTAGGCACCAATTACTTGCTGCATTCAGGATATAAGAGAAATGAATTAGGCTTTGTGAAAAAGTTTCCAAACAATACACAGACAGGAAACCACACCCTTTCAAAACACACACTCTCTCATACACACACTTAACTTAGCTGGATTTTTATGTGTTTTTTTAATTCGCCCAACTTTTATAAAATGTTCCATTTTCATGCAGTATGTTCTCCTTTTAAATATATTAATCACTTTTGAAATTAAACACCTTTAAAATAAGAGCTTTTCATGGAAGCAAAGTATATATTTTTATAATGTATATCTTTCCAAAATTTGTATAATCTGCAAATAAATCCCACAATGGCTTCATAGTATCATTTGATCACTGAAAGTTAGAGCTGGAAATGGTCTTAGAATTTATCCAGCCTACACCCCTTTGTGCAGATGAAGAAAATTTGTTCCCAGAAGACCTTTTCCAGAATATTTCCACCATGTTCTTTCTGATGCTTTTGCCAGATGTGTCCACACTTTGTTAACTAAAGAGAACAATTATTTTAATATTAGGTAAAACGATAATGAATTTAATGGCTTTTCCTCAGTTAGTTGTGTTACTCTTTCAACAAGAGAAGGTAGAGCTGTCAATAGCAGGAGAAAAAAGGGCTCCTCAAAATAAAGGATTATTGTCGTGCTGTGGTCTCTGGTACATGAAACTTAAATTCAGTTGCAAGTTTTCATCTGTCCCCCTGAAGTTTAGTTTCACCAATAATGAAGCTGCCAATATGTTTCTTAGTTTTTTAAGTCCTGTCTTCTCAAATGACTTTTTGAGTCATTAGACCTTGTTGAATAATGTTAATTTCCAGTCCAAAAAGGCATTTCAACATTTACTAAAGAATGGTTTGCTAATTCAAATAAAGATAGTTAAATAATGTGTCATTTGTTCATAAGATTCCTATGCTTTAAAAATGTGCTTATAAAGAACAAAATTATACTGGATCTTTAAAAATATAAATTAAGAGGTTGGATAAATTGGCATGTAAATGTTAGTTGTATTTGTGTAAATAATAATTCTAATGTACTGAAAATAGGCACATTCATCAAAAATTTAAGTATCAAATTAACTCTAAAATATTTTACAACTGAATAGTATAGTGAAGAATTATTTAACTATCTTGATATTTTCTTTTGTTTACATTATTTTGCTGATGATACTAGGTGACTGACACAATGCTTATGTGGATTATTTTTAACTTGTTAATTGAAACCAGAAGCCATAGAACTGCTATGTGATTCTTCTAAATCTATCAGTCATAATTTACTTGAGCTTCTTCTAGTAAAAATCCTTTAATATTTTCTTTTAGTGAAAAATAACCTTTCTAAAACCTCCATATGCACCTCAGTGACTTCTAATATAAAAAAATAAAATAAGTGTTTTAGTATATGATTTTTTTTCATGCTACTCTCTAATAACACTCTAGATACTCTCTAATTAATACTTGTACCTGGATCCAGTATTTGCTCTCCTTTGCAATTTAAAAACTGTTGTAGATAGAGACCTAAGATGGCGGCTAGGTGAGACAGGGCAAAAAAAACACCTCTGTGAAAAATACTAGATTAAAAACTAGAAAGTGACCCAGAACACACTGCCAGCAATGCACCAGCAGGACAAGATCTGCTAAATCCACAGGGAACATGCATTTGGTGAAACCAGGAGCCTGCATTCTGAAACGAGTGAGTGAGTCGGCTGCAAGTCCCGTGGCCGCACTGTGGTGTGGGAAAATGGTAGGATGGTGTTTGGAGATGGACTGGTTCTTTAAAAAAAAAAGCCCGAGAGTGGCTGCAGATACGATGGGGAGAGCCGCGCAGTGAAGCACGGCGGGAGCGGGCTGGGCTAATGCCTCGGTGTCTGGTGTGGAGGATACCCCTTCCCACACCCGCTGCTGATTGTCTCGAGACCAGAGGAGCAGAGGGGAGCCAAAAGGAGAAAAAAAAACTGCATTCCTTGCAGCCATCTCCCCAGCGGGCGGGAGATGCTCCTTCCCGGGGCCAGACCTACAGCCCAGAGCCGCGCCAAGAAACCCAGTGTGACGGGGAATCTTTCCGGTAGCACTACACACAAGCCACAATATCAGCCATGGACAGTGCCCTTTAATACACCCACGGCTGATTGTCCCGGAGCTGGGAGGGCAGAGCTGTGCGAAAAGGGGGAAGTTAACGCTTCCCATTCAACCATCTTTGAAGCGGGCTGGGAGCGTCCCTGCATGGCCCAGCTACCCAGGGCTTTCCTGGTGGGCCGGCGTGCACTAGTGATGTAGTGCGTCCCTCCCTCAGCAGAGGTCCTGGAAGAGCACAGCTGGGAAGGGGTAACCGCTCGGAAATCCCAGGGACCCTATGCAAATACCAAGGACTTGTGGGTCAGCGGCAGAGACAATCGGTGGAAAGACTGAAATGAAGGCTTAGGCTCCAGCAACAGCCTTAAATCTCAGGGAACACCTGGGAGGTTTGATTATTAAAGCTCCCCTGCCTGCCTAACCACCCAGATATACACCCCACATTCAGGGCGGACAACACCAGCAACACACCCAAACTTGGTGCACCAATTGGACCCCACAAGAATCAGACCCCCACACACCACAAAGACAAAGTGGGGGAAAACTGACTTGAGGGGAATAGGTGACTCACGGATGCCATCTGCTGGTTAGTTAGAGAAAGTATACGCCGCCAAGCTGCAGTTCTGTCAAATTAGGGATCAAGTAAAGCAAATGGCAAGAGGACGAAAACAACAGAAAATCTTAAAGCATATGATAAAACCAGACGATATGGAGAACCCAAACCAAAACACCCAAATCTAAAGATCAGAAGACACACAGTACTTGGCACAATTAATCAAAGAATTACAGACAGGCAACAAGAGCATGGCTCAGGATATAAAGGACATGAAGCAGAGCATGGCACAGGATATAAAAGACATACAGAAAACCCTAGAAGAGCATAAAGAAGAAATTGCAAGAGGAAATAAAAAAAATAGAAGATCTTACGGAAATTAAAGAAACTGTAGGCCAAATTAAAAAGACCCTGATACTCATAATACAAGATTAGAGGAAGTTGAACAACAACTCAGCCTCTTCGAGGACCACAGAACAGAAATGAAAGAACAAAAGAAAGAATGGGGAAAAAAATAAAAAAAATTGAAATGGATCTCAGGGATGTGATAGATAAAATAAAACATCCACATTTAAGACTCATTGGTGTCCCAGAAGGGGAAGAGAAGGATAAAGGTCTAAAAAGAGTATTCAAAGAAATTGTTGGGGAAAACTTCCCAAACCTTCTACACAATATAAATACACAAAGCATAAATGCCCAGCGAACTCCAAATAGAATAAATCCAAATAAACCCACTCCGAGACATATTCTGATCAGACTGTCAAATACTGAAGAGAAGGAGCAAGTTCTGAAAGCAGCAAGAGAAAAGCAATTCACCACATACAAAGGAAACAACATAAGACTAAGTAGTGACTACTCAGCAGCCACCATGGAGGCAAGAAGGCAGTGCATGGCATATTTAAAACTCTGAGAGAGAAAAATTTCCAGCCAAGAATACTTTATCCAGCAAAACTCTCCTTCAAATTTGAGGGAGAGCTTAAATTTTTCACAGACAAACAAATGCTGAGAGACTTTGCCAATAAAAGACCTGCCCTGCTTCAGATTCTAAAGGGAGCCCTACCGACAGAGAAACAAAGAAAGGAGAAAGAGGTATAGAGAATTTTAACAGACATATATAGAACCTTACATCCCAAAGCACCAGGACACTCATTTTTCTCTAGTGATCATGGATCTTTCTCCAGAATGGACCATATGCTGGCACATAAAAGAAGCCTCAATAAATTAAAAACAAAACAAAACAAAAAGAAACAAACAAACAAAAATAGGACATATTCAAAGCACATCTCTGACCACAATGGAATACAAATAGAAGTCAATAGTTTTTGAATTGTAACTCCACTATTTACTTCCTACATGATAGAAAATACACAAACTCTAATGACAAATCAGTGGTTTTGAACTCAATGTAAAATATGTAATTTTTGACAAGAACTATATAAAGGTGGGGGAATGGAGGAGTATAGGTACATAATTTATGTGTCCTATTAAAATTAAGTTGGTATCAAAGAAAAACAAGATTGTTATGGATTTAAGAGTTTAATTTTAAGCCTCACAGTAAACACAAAGAAATTATCAGAGAATATAACCATAGAGATGAAAAGTAGAGTATGGGTTAAAAGAAATGGGGGAAGGGGCAGTGGGGAGTTAAGAAATGAGTGTAGGGTTGCTGTTTGAGGTGAAGGGAAATTTCTAGTTACGGATGGTGGGAAGCATTACAACATTCTAAATGTGATTAATCCCACTAATGGAATGCTAGGGAGGGGATGGAATGGGAAGATTTAGGCTGTATATGTTTCCACAATTGAGAAAAAAAAAAAAGACAGTCTGAATAGATGACAATTGAATGCCAAGGATGACCCTGGATGGGATCTGAGAATGGAGGACAGGAGGCTCAAAGGGACACAGTTGAGACATAAGGAAAAGGAAATATAGAATGTAAGCTTTGTATCATTATTGAATCTCTTGTACTTCTTAGCTGCGCTTAATGGGATTGCATAAAAGAATGTTCTTGTTCATGGGAATTGTATATGTGAATTATAGTGTTTGTTCAAGGATGTGTGCAGCTAGCTCTCATATGTTCAGAAGACAGAGCAATAGGTGATGGATGATAGATAGGGAGAGAGGGAGGGAGGGAGGGAGGGAAAGAAATAGTGATGTGACAGCATGTTGAAGTTAGTGGATCGGGGTATCGGGGGGGTCAGGGAATGCTGGAGTTCTGTGTATGGGGTTTGTATTGTTTTTGCAACTGTTCCTATAACTTTGAATTTATTTCAAAATAAAATGTAAAATAAATAAATAAATAAATAAATAAATAATAGTATAGCCATCCCAGCCTCTTTTTGTTGCTATTTGTATGGACTATCTTTTTCCATCCTTTTACTTTCAACCTCTTTGTGTCTTCAAGTAAGTCTCCTGTAGGCAGCATATACTTGGATCATGTTTTTTCATCCTATCTGTCAATCTCTAACTTTTAATAGATTTTAATCCAGTTATGTTTATTCAATTACTGATAAAGAAGGATCTATTTCTATCCTTTAACTCTTTGGTTTCTGTATTTCTTTATGTTTGTTTTCTGTTCCTCAATTACTCCATTACTGACTTTTTTGTATTTAGTTGCTTTTTTTATAGTATATCATTTTGACTCTTTTGCTTCCTTTTCACTATAGTTTTTAGTTATTTTCTTAGTGGTTACCTTGGGGATTACAATTAACATCTTAAATTAATAACCTATTTTGAATAATGCCAACTTAGTTTCAGTAGTTTACAAACATGTGACTCCTATTCATCTCCATCCCTTCTACTTTATAATGGTATTGGCTCAGATTACATCTTTATACATTGTATGTCTTTAACATAGAGTTTAACTATTGTTTATACATTTGCCTTTTAAGTCTTTTGAGGGAAAAAAAGCAGTTACAAATCAAAAGTACAATACTACAGGATTTTATATTTATTTATGTATCTACCTTTACCAGTGTTCATTTCTTTTTTTTTAAATTCAGTTTTATTTAGATATATTCACATACCGTGCAGTCATACAAAGTGTACATTCAATTGTTCACAGTGCCATTATGTAAATGTGTTCACCAAAATTAATTTTTGAACATTTTTATTGCCACACACACAAAAATAATAAGAATAAAAATTAAAGTAAAAAAGAACACTGGGTGCCTTTTTTTTTTTTTTTGCCCCCATTTTTCTACTCATCCATCCATACACTGGACAAAGGGGAGTGTGGTCCATATGGCTTTCCCAATCACATTGTCACCTCATAAGCTACATTTTTATATAATCGTCTTCAGGATTCAGGGGTTCTGGGTTGTAGTCTGATAGTTTCAGGTATCCACTGCTAGCTATTCCAATTCACTAGAACCTAAAAAGGGTTGTCTGTATTGTGCATAAGAGTGCCCACCAGAGTGACCTCTCGGCTCCTTTTGAAATCTCTCTGTCACTGAAGCTTATTTCATTTCCTTTCACATCCTCCTTTTGGTCAAGAAGGTGTTCTCCATCCCATGATGCGAGGTCTACATTCCTCCCCAGGAGTCATATTCCACGTTGCCAGGGAGATTTACTCCCCTGGGTGTCAGATCCCACGTAGGGGAGAGGGCAGTGATTTCACCTGCCAAGTTGGCTTAGCTAGAGAGAGAGGGCTACATCTAGCAACAAAGAGGCATTCAGGAGGAGGCTCTTAGGCACAATTATAGGGAGGCCTAGCCTCTCCTTTGCAGCAACAGTCTTCCCAAGGGCAAGTCCTGTGGTAGAGGGCTCAGCCCAACAAACCACCAGTCCCCTATGTCTGTGAGCACATTAGCAACCATCGAGGTGGGGAAGCCCAACACCCCTGCATTTTCCCCCAGCTCCTCAGGGGAGCCCTGCATATTTTTTTCATTGTTTTTTTTTTAATTAACTTTTTTTTAAAAAATTAACTATTAACTATAAAAAAAAATTAAAAAACATACAATAAAACATTTCAAACAAACCATAAGAAGGGAATAAGAAAAAGACAACTAACCTAAAATAACTACTTTACTTCCAACATATTCCTACTCTACCCCAAGAAAATAACCTAATATACCAACATTTTGGTGAACTTGTTCCTACCATGCCCACCAGAAATTAACAAACCATAGTCATTCCTGGGCATTCCCAGAATGTGAAGTTTATGCACGATAGCTTATTCGTTCTTATTGGGTTATCGTTCCCCCTTCATTAATTGCTCTCTATCACTAGTTCCCCTACATTCTACATTATAAACAATTTATTTTACATTTTTCAATCTTGACATTAGTAGTAGCATATAATATTTCTCTTTTTTTGCCTGGCTTATTTCGCTAAGCATTATGTCTTCAAGGTTCATCCATGTTGTCATATGTTTCACGACATCATTTCTTCTTACTGCCACATAGTATTCCATAGTGTGTCTGTAACACATTTTATTTATTCACTCATCTGTTGAAGGACATTTGGGTTGTTTCCATCTCTTGGCAATTGTGAATAATGCTGCTATGAACATTGGCATGCAGATATCTTTCCATGTCACTGCTTTCAGACCTTCCGGGTATATACCGAAAAGTGAGATTGCTGGCTCGAAGGGTAACTCTATATGTACTTTTCTGAGAAACTGCCAGATTGACTTCCAGAGTGGCTGAACCATTACACAGTCCCACCAACAATGAATAAGGGTTCCAGTTTCTCCACATCCTCTCCAGCATTTGTAGTTTCCTGTTTGTTTAATGGCAGCCATTCTAATTGGTGTGAGATGGTATCTCGTTTTGGATTTTTTTTTTTAATTCATTTTATTGAGATATATTCACATACCATGCAGTCATACAAAACAAATCATACATTCGATTGTTCACAGTACCATTACATAGTTGTGCATTTATCCCCCAAATCAGTCCCTGACACCTTTATTACCACACACACAAAAATAACAACAATAATAAGTAAAGTTGAAAAAGAGCAATTAAAGTAAAAAAGAACACTGGGGGCCTTTGTTTGTTTGTTTTTTTCCTTCCCCCATTTTTCTACTCATCCATCCATAAACTAGACAAAGGGGAGTGTGGTCCATATGGCTTTCCCAATCACATTGTCACCCCTTATAAGCTACATTTTTATACAATCATCTTCAAGATTCATGGGTTCTGGGTTGTAGTTTGACAGTTTCAGGTATCTATCGCCAGCTACCTCAATTCATTAGAACCTAAAAAGGTTGTCTATATTGTGTGTAAGAGTGCCCACCAGAGTGACCTCTCGGCTCCTTTTGGAATCTCTCTACCACTGAAGCTTATTTCATTTCCATTCACCTCCCCCTTTTGGTCAAGTAGATGTTCTCCATCCCATGATGCCGGGTCTACATTCCTCCCCAGGAGTCATATTCCACGTTGCCAGGGAGATTTACTCCCCTTCGTGTCTGATCCCACGTAGGGGGGAGGGCAGTGATTTCACCTGCCAAGTTGGCTTAGCTAGAGAGAGAGGGCCACATCTGAGCAACAAAGAGGCATTCGGGAGGAGGCTCTTAGGCACAATTACAGGCAGGCCTAGCCTCTCCTCTGCACAACAGTCTTCCCAAGGGCAAGTCCTGTGGTAGAGGGCTCAGCCCATCAAACCACCAGTCCCCTATGTCTGTGAGCACATTAGCAACCATCGAGGTGGGGAAGCCCAATACCCCTGCATTCTCCACCAGCTCCTCAAGGGGGCTCTGCATATTATTTTTCCTTGGTTTTTTTTTTTAATTAATCTTTTTTTTAAATCAACTGCATAGAAAATAAAAAAAAATTTTTAAAAACATACACTAAAAGAACATTTCAAACAGACCATAACAAGGGAGTAAGGAAAAGACAACTAACTTAAGATAACTACTTTACTTCCAACATGTTCCTACTCTACCCCAAGAAAGTAACCTAATATAGCAACATTTCTGTGGACTTGTTCCTACTCTACCCATCAGAAATTAACAGACCATAGTCAATCCTGGGCATTCCCAGAACATTAAATTTACCCACGATAGCTTATCTGTACTTATTGGATTATTGTTGCCCCTTCATTAATTGCTCTCTATCACTAGTTCCCCTACATTCTACATCATAAACCATTCATTTTACATTTTTCAATGTTCACATTAGTGGTAGCATATAATATTTCTCTCTTTGTGCCTGGCTTATTTCGCTCAGCATTATGTCTTCAAGGTTCATCCATGTTGTCATATATTTCACGACATCGTCCCTTCTTACTGCCGCGTAGTATTCCATTATGTGTATATACCACATTTTATTTATCCACTTATTTGTTGAAGGACATTTGGGTTGTTTCTATCTCTTGGCAATTGTGAATAATGCTGCTATGAACACTGGCATGCAGATATCTGTTCGTGTCACTGCTTTCAGATCTTCCAGGTATATACTGAGAAGTGCAATCGCTGGATTGAAGGGTAACTCTATATCTAGTTTTCTAAGGAAGTGCCAGAATGACTTCCAGAGTGGCTGAGCCATTATACAGTCCCACCAACAATGAATAGGAGTCCCAATTTCTCCACATCCTCTTCAGCATTTGTAGTTTCCTGTTTGTTTAATGGCAGCCATTTTAATTGGTGTGAGATGATATCTCATTGTGGTCTTAATTTGCGTGTCTCTAATAGCTAGTGAAGCTGAACATTTTTTCTTGTGTTTCTTGGCCATTTGTATTTCCTCTTCAGAGAACTGTCTTTCCTTATCTTTTGCCCATTTTATAATTGGGCTGTCTGTACTATCATCATTGAGTTGTAGGATTTCTTTATGTATGCATTATTTCTTTTATGCCTTAAAATTGCCGTGTAGTGATTTCAGTCTGAAGATATCCCTTTACCATATCTTTTAGGGTAGGTCTTCTGGTAATAAACACGAAGCTTTGTTTATCTAATGTCTTAATTGCTCCTTCTTTCTTAGCGGATATTTTTGCCAGATATAAAATTCGAGGTTGACAGTTTTTTCATTAAGTATGTCATCCTTCTCCCTTATGGCCGCCGTGATTTCTGATGAGAAAGTGGCTGTTAATCTTATTGAGGATCCCTTGTACATGTACATGACAAATCCCTTCTGCTTTCAAAATTCTCTCTTTTTCCTTGGGTATTGAGAATTTTACTACAATACGTCTTGGTGTGGATCTCTCCATATTTTTCTGCTTCCTATTTTGCTAGAGTTCTTTGAGATCCTTGAAGTATTTCTTCATGTCTTTCATTAGATTTGGGGAGTTTTGGGCTATTATTTGTTCAAATACTTTTTCTGCCCCTTTCTCTCTTATCCTTTTAGGACTTCTGTTATATGTATGTTAGTACATTTTATGGTGTCCTACAGGCCTCTCAGGCTCTATGCACTTTTCTTCATTCTTTTTCCTTTCTGCTTCTCATACTGGATAAATTTCCATTATCTTTAAGATTGCTGAACCTTTCTTCTACCTGCCCAGATCTGCTGCTGAATCCTTCTAAGTGAGTTTTTCACTTCAATTATTGTACTTTTCAGCTCTACAGTTTTTTTTCTGTCTTTCATAATTTCTATTTCTTTTTTCAGACAGTGTTTTCCTAATTATTTTAGTTTTTTGTGTATGATTTCCTTTGTCTCATTGCATATATTTAAGGCAGTCGATTTGATGTCTTTGACTAATATTTCCAATGTATTAGCTTCCTTAGAGATAATTTCTGTGAAATTCTTTTTTTTTTTTTCTTTCTGTTAATGGGCCATATTTTTCTGCTTCTTTGTGTGTTTTATAAGTTTTTTGTTGAGATCTCTACATTCTGAGTATTATCTAATACTCCTAATCTACTCTCCTTTTCCTCTGGAATTGCTGGGTTTTGGCTTTATTGAGTGCTAGAGCCAGACTTTTTGGACTTTTACAAACTGTTTTTGCTCCCAAATGAGGAAAGGGAAGAAAAAAGGAGAAAAAAAAAGACAGCTTATTCTGTCTTTAAGACTCCCCCGCCCCTTGTCCCTGTGGGGGTTAAAACAATGACCACCTCCACACTCCCATGCTGGCCTCCCAGTGATGAAAAGTAGCCATCAGCAATCAGACCAGACACCTCTAGTTATTGGAGGACAAAGTTCTTATTGCCTACCCTGGTCCATCAAGACATACCAGGAACGAGGGCTATAGTCCCCGTAGATGTCTGTCACGTGTTAGGGGAATGAGAGGTGTTAGCCAGTAGCTGTTACTGAGAGGGCCAAATTCACTACAGTTTACCAGCCTCTTCATCCAGCTTCTCCCTTGATACTACAATTGCTCCACCCAGTCTCTAGATTTCCAAAATGGTTGAGATTCCTGCCAGTTAAATAGTTGTTTTGGTGGAGGGACAGATTCCTGGGTTTCCTTTTCTGCCATCTTTCCATAATCCTCTCTGACATACTGATTTTTTAAAGCTTAAATTGTTTGCAAAATTTTTATTTAACTTCTTTAATTTTATATTTGTGTCTCTCAAGCTGAACATCTTGGTTTATAACAATATTAACATATACTAATATATATTGGTGTAATAATATATTTATTTTAACATTATTAACATACAATAACATATAATGTTAATATTGTTACTTTAAAATTATATATTCCTATGTAACTTTGAAAATATTACATAATGTTAACATTATTTTACATTAATGTTTGTAAATAATGCTAATATATATAAATATGCTAATGTATGTTAATATGCAGATAACAGTTTTTAAGTAATAATGCTGTCATTGCGAACAGACTACTTACTGAAATTTAAGATTTCTTTGCAGCTGTTTTCCTTAGAATATATGTGAGAATATACAATTGAAACACTTTGTGCTAGAATCATTTGAAATAATTCTTTTGTCTGTATGCCTATGTTCTAGTTTGCTAATGCTGCGGAATGCAAAACACCAGAGATGGATTGGCTTTTATAAAAAGGGGGTTTATTTGGCTATACAGTTACAGTCTGAAGGCCATAAAGTGTCCAAGGTAACACATCAGTAATTGAGTACCTTCACTGGAGGATGGCCAATGGCGTCCAGAAAACCTCTGTTAGCTGGGAAGGCACGTGGCTGGCGTCTCCTCCAAAGTTCTGGTTTCCAAAATGGCTTTCTCCCAGGACGTTCCTCTCTAGCAAGCTTGCTCCTCTTCAAAACATCACTCACAGCTGCACTCCGTTCAGTCTCTTTGAGTCAGCACGTTTATATGGCTCCACTGATCAAGGCCCACCCTGAATGGGTGGTGCCACGCCTCCATGGGAGTATCCCACCAGTCACCACCCACAGCTGGGTGGGGCACATCTCCATGCAAACAACCTAATTCAAACGTTCCAACTTAATCCCCACTATTCTGTCTGCCCCACAAGATTGCATCAAAGAATATGTCTTTTTCTGGGGGACATAATACATTCAAACCGGCACAGCCTATGTCACCAAGTTAATAAATATTAAACCTTCTTGTTTCAGCTTGTTTTCAGTTTTTACGTATTGCCCTTTTCTATTTCATTTTATTTTTTAAATATGTAAAACATTTTTATGTTTCCAAACTCAAAAGTGTATTTCAGTATATATCCAGGAAAAATTCATGTCATTGCTGTCTTCCCTCTCTGTCCTCTCCTTACCCTATAGGTAACCATTTTTATTTGTTCTTAGTTTTCTTCCAGTGTTCCTTTTTGCAAATATAAGCAAATATATGTATATAATTTATTTCCCTCTTTTACAATTACTTTTAAAATTTAAAAATACATTTTTCTTTTAAAATTCCGTATTTTATGGAGTTCCACTAACTCGTTTCTGTATTTTATGTTTATTTAATTGCTTTAAAAGGCCATTATTATCAACGTTTTATGCACACGTACAACACACATGCACATTGTAAAACAAATTCGAACATTATGCCTTAGAGGACCCTTCAGCTTCTTTTAAGGAATATATAATTTTCTCCTTTTTAATCCAATGAATTTTGTATTCTGTACCTGCTTGGGAGAATGGATTCCAAAGTATAGTGAGGTAGATAGATTTATTTTAATCTGCATTTATTGTTTACATCTCAGAAAAAAATCTCAGAGCATTTCTTTAATATAGGTAAGCCTAAGAAAAAGTTTCTTGAACATAATGAGAAATGTGAAACTCCATGTCTATCCTCCTTATTTTCCTCTTTGAGTTTTTGATTTATACTCTGCCTTAATCCATAGTCACGTTCACAAACATGAACTCTTAAGTCTAGAGGCTCAAAGTTAACATGTCCAAAATAGTTTTATAAGATTGTGAAAGGAGGAGTTACTGGCAGAATTGGAAGAATATGAGAGAAATTACAGAGTGAAAATTGGTAGAAATTAATGCAATTTAGCTAACAGTTTTATACTGATGTTAATATTTTACTTTTCAACAAGTGTTCCCTATTATGTAAGATGTTAACATTAGGGGAAACTGTTGAAGAGTGTACAGAACTCTATTCTATCTTTGCAACTTTTTTGTTGAGCTGAAATTATTATAAAATAAAAAGTTTATTTTAAAAATATACACACACATAAACAGATGAAGAGAAAACACTTAGAATGCTTTCAGTAGAAAAGGATACAGAAAGAACTTCAAATCAAAAAGAGAAATAGCCCAATAGAACAAAATGGGTAAGTGATGGAAACAGGCAAACAGGATACCACTTTTGTCAATCAGATAGAAAAATAATTGAAAGATTAATGTTACCAAGTGTTCATACTGATGGGGGAAACAGGATAGGTAGTGATCTGAAGTTCTTGGAGTTGACATTGTCAGTTAAATTTTTTTAATATGCATGTTCTTCAATCCAGAAAATTCCATTTTGGATATCTCTCCTGCAGAAAGACTGGCACATGTGCATGAAAAAGGCATAAATTAGAATATGTGTTGCAGTATTGTAATCACAATCATCTTAGGTAAACTCGAGTACATGTATATTATGAAATGTTAGAAAATTTTAGAAAGAGAAATTTTATATGGTCCGATATTTCTTCATTGTTTAACAAAATATTAAGTGAAATATCCAGGACAAAATATTAAGTGAAAAAAATTGCAGAATAGTAAACACAGTCTATCATTTGCTTAAAAAAAAACATAAAACCATTTATTCCTATATGCCTGTATATTACTATCTGTATATTTATGTAAATACACAGAAAGAGGTCTGGAAATATACTCTCTAGTTAGGTTTAAATAATACTATCTCTGTGTGTGGGGTGGTGGTGGTCCAATTGTGCTTTCCAAAAATTATCTATTGCATGAATCTTTTACAAAAGGAAGGTGTTCATGGATTACTTGTGAAATTGAAGGGGGAGAAAAGAATGCCTTGCTTAACAAAAGAGATCTAGAGGTGGTAGACAACTCCTGAGAAGTTTGGCCCAAAACTGATAGCGCAATATCTAGGGGGGTGGGGGGGCTCATGGCTGATTGTATAATTTTGGGGTTTAGGTGTAAAATGAAAATGTGGGACCCAAAAATGTGGGATCCTGTATTAGTTTTCTAGGGTTGCTAGGATGATTGCCATAAATTGGGTGGCTTAAAATAACCAAAATTTAGGCTCTCACATTTCTGGAAGCCAGATATCAGAAATCAGGGTGTCAGCAGGGCCACACTCCCTCCATAGATCTAGGGGAGAGTCCTTCCTGGCTTCTTCCAGCTTCTGGAGGCCCCAGATGCTCCTTGGCTGATGGCGCAGCCATCTGATCTGTGCCTCCGTCCTAATACGGCCTCTTCCCTGTGTCTGTGTCTTAAATCTCCCTCTCCAAGGACACCAGTCATTGGATTGAGGGACTTCCCAACATCCAGGATGACCTCATCCTGAGATCCTTGCCTTAATTACATCTGCAGAGACTCTACTGCCCAATGAATTCACATTCACGGGCACCCAGGGTTAGGACATAGACATATCTTTTTTGGGGGGCACACAATTCAACGTATTACAGACCCCTTGTTCAAAAAGTAGGAAAAAAAGTGCCATTGTAGGTACATATAAAGGTGTTTTTTTTTCTTGAGCTCTAACCAGGGTCTGGATCTGGGGAACTGGAGCTTGGCCTCTTCTTCCTGGCTTGCTTCTCCATCCCACAGTGGATGGCTCTTTAAGCGTCTATGCCACAAGACACTTGATTGGGACTTGAACTGGGGCGGGGTGAAGAGGCTCACCCTGGCTAAGATGTGGTCTCCAGCCAGCTGCACCAGTGGGGAAGTGGTGCTTTCTGCCTTGGGTACATGCCCCACCCTGAGATGTTGCACACACCAGACTCCAGCTCTCCTGGGAGCACCAGGGGGCATTGGGGAGGCAAGGGGACACAGGACTGTAGGTGAGCTGGGGCTCTAAGCCCCCATTACATGCTCCACTGTCCCATTACACTACACTTAGAAAACACAAATGCAAAGGTAAAATTGTTAAGAATTTCAGGACAGCATCCACAGCACATTAAACCCCAGGTGCAGGGCCCTTCTAAGCATACAACTGCATGGGGCACACACCTAGGAAGCATTTTTGTTTTTGTTTTTAAGATGGGAGACACTAAAGGAAACTTGCGTTGTAGAGGTAGAATCCTTTAGCTGAGGACGAAGGTGAAGGTGAGAGAGTACACAGTTGATTGGGTGAGTCCCCAGATGAGAGTCACAGTCCATGGGGAGGAATAGAGAAGAAAAGCAGATGTTTGGGTGGGTTTGTCAGTGTGCTGGAAGGAAGATAAGGGAAGCTCCATTCATTGATTGCTATTTTCTGTATAATTATGAGAAGAGACATTGTGCCTGGGCTGGAGAGGGGTGTGCTGCAAAAGGAGATCATTAGGAGAATGTAGCAGATTGGAAATAGGAGCAGTGAAGAATGGGAGAGCAAACTGCTCAGAGATGAGTCAGATCCTCACCTGCCTTCTAGAGGCCCAGCTGGATTTGATCGTCATGGATTTCTGGAGCTTCCAATATTCAGAATCCTAAAAAGAGAAAGCTCCATCTTACATCAGTCAAAGAAGGGTGACCTTAAAGGAGGAGTTCTTGGGAAAGACGGTCGTTTCTTCCAAACAGAATAAAAAAATGAATTCTTTTTACTGTTTATATGTCCTTTTTGAAAAAATGAAATGATGGCAATAAAGAGTACCATTTGTTTCTAAATGCCTTTACTTTGCAAAATAAAACATTGGTAATCCTATATTGGACCCTTACATGTTTTTTGAAATCTTACTGGACTTTGTGCACCATAAGGTTCTTCCCCATTCAATGCTGTTATTTAACTTATTGTCAGAAGAAAATTCTGAAGCAATTTATAGAATCGTCCAAGATATGGCATAGAAGTGAGATTAAGATTACTTATTTTTTGTTGATTTAATGCTTTGATAAAATTCTATTATTTTCTTTTATTTTTATTTTAAAATACTTTTAGTATTTTGTATATATTCTCTTGTATGACAGTGTGATATGCTGTACTCCTTCCTCTTTGCATTTCACGCATAAACTCACAGTTCTTACTAAAATAACATACATATCTGCCTTTCTAAGGATCTTTTTTGTAATGGAAACATAAATATACATATGTAAAATGTAGGTGTAGGTATAGTTTTTTCATTTGGTCAAGGCTGTTTTAATAAATGGTTCTATCTAAGAGTTTTAGAGATTTTGCACCTACAGTATTTTTCCATTCTGAGCTGCAGACACCAAAAGTCCCACAGGAAGTTATCTTTGTAAGTGTTGCGGTTTTTTAGTTTCCTTTCAGTATTCATTAGATGATTAGAAATAAGATAAATCTCTGCAATCCACAGAGATTCCAGTTTAAATTTTATTGTAACTCTAAACAAGAATCTCTAATTTTCTTTCCATCTGATTGATCAAGAGGAGCTATGAACACATTCATGTGTAAGCATTAAGTTTGTGATATAATTTGAAATGTTCTTGGTGCATGATGGATAAACTTTTAATTGTTAAAGGGGTGATATTTCTGAGATTATGCTTTATGCTTCACACTTCTTGTCAAAATACCTCAACCAAAATAAATTGTAGGAATGGGAATGTTTTTAAATCCTTGAAAACAGTGTTTTACTTTATTTTTATAAATGGCACTTTTTCTTGGTTCTTTTGGGAATAAGACATACATAAATCATATGCTATACAATTTAATTTAGATATTAGAAATATCTATTGGAAAATTTAAAAGAAATATTCATTGAAATATTTTTATTAATGGAATTTTAAAAGTATAGTATTCTCAATGGATGGAATTGTAAGATAAAATATTCTTGCTCTATTTAAATCATTTCCAACCATGATGGAGGTAGTAAAATTAAATAAAAAGGTAATTATGTATGATTATATCTGCAACAAATCATTGTAACCTGGCATTTAAATTATATATTGGGAGATTTGATGTAAAAGTAACAAATGAGAATAAAGGAAAGGTCTTATTTTTAGATTCTAGGTTTAGACGCTATTAAAGATACCACATTTAGTTCTAGGTAGGTTATGTCTATTATGCTCTTATTAAATAGTAAGAATAATATAGGTAATGTAAAAGGTCTTCCATGACCAACTTTTTTTTTTTTTAAGAAATTCAACATTTAATATGAGGATTTTAAACACACTTGAAACTGTAGTTGAAAGATCAAAGAACAAGGAAGAAAATTAAAAAGAACTTCAAATATTAATGCTATTTCTATTATAGTTAGTTTTTTTATTCCATTTTATTGAGATATATTCACATACCATACAGTCATCCAAAGTGTACAGTTGTTCACATTACCAACATATATTTGTTTATTCATCACCCCAGTCTATTTTTTGAACATTTTTCTTGTACCAGAAAAAGTGAAAATAAGTATTAAAAAATTAAGTAAAAAAAGAACATCCAAATCGCCCCCCCCAACCCTATTTTTCCTTTAGTTTTTTGTCCCCATTTTTCTACTCATCCATCCATCCACTGGATAAAGGGGAGTGTGATCCACAAGGCTTTCACAATCACATTGTCACCCCTTGTAAGCTACATTATTATACATAGGTCTTCAAGAGTCAAGGCTACTGGGTTGCAGTTTGATGGTTTCAGGTATTCTAGCTATTCCAATACATTAAACCTAAAAAGGGTTATCTATATAGTGCATTAGAGTGCCCACCAGAGTGACCTCTCAACTCCATTTGGAATCTCTCAGCCACTGAAACTTTATTTCGTTTCACTTCGCATTCCCCTTTTCCATGACCAACTTTTTAAAAAATTCAGTTTTACTGATATATATTCACATACCATACAATCATCCATGGTGTATAATCAACTGTTCACAGTACCATCATATAAGTTGTGCATTCATCACCTCAATCTATTTTTGAACATTTTCCTTACACCAGAAAGCAACAGAATAAAAATAAAAAATACAAGTAAAAAAGAACACCCAAATCATCCCCCTCATCCCACCCTATTTTTCATTTAGTTTTGTCCCCATTTTTCTACTTATCCTTCCATAACCACCTTTTAAAATAAAAAAAAATCCCTGAAGTTTTAAAAAATGATGTTTGCTCATTAGGAAATTTTAATTGCAACTCTTAAAAGAAGAGTGCAAAACCAAAAAGTTGACATACAACAGGATTTTAAAACAAAAATGACCATTGTTTCTCCTGTGCCTGCCATGGCACTGTACTGTGTACTTTAAGGATGCTATCTCATTTAATGTCACCAAGAATTTCTGACACTTGTGGAGTGATTTGCATTTTAGAAAGTGTAGACTAATGTGTCTGGAAATAGTTTCTTACATATTCCTTGGTGTTCAGCAAGGCCCATAGCATTGTATAGCTTGTGTAGTGGCAGATTAGAGAAACCGGGCCGTAAACTGCATGTCATGACACCCTTTTCTGTCCAGCGTCAGCTGTATGGACTGGGTTTAGAAGTAGAAGGCAGCCTGGCTCCATCACTCGTCCCTAAGAATTTCAAAAGTTTTGATGTAAAAAATGTACTTATCAGATCCTTGTCTAGATGGGCGGGAGGAGACTTTGTCTTGGAGCCTAATGTTGGAAGGCCAAGATACCGCAGGTCTGGGTGTTGCTCAGACTGCTTGGCGGACCTCCTTGCTAGCTTTATTTGGGCAGTCTGTCGAGGAGGGCTCTCTTGTCTCTCCTTGGAAATGAAAGCCATGATGCGCTCCACAGAAAGTGCATTCTGCTCTCAGTGGGTGACAACGCCCAGACATGTGGCTACACCTCTGTGACCATTGGTATTTGCCAACTTAAGGAAAAAAAGTGTCAGGTATAAGCTATACCAGCCCCTCAAGTCACACTTCCGCGTGGGCCGATCAGGCGAGGCTTGTCCAAGTGGACAGATATGTTGATATAGAGGAGCTTTCCCCTCGGGGGCGATTTATACCGGACTCTTGATGAAAACAAACAGGAAGACTCGCACGCCAGCGGAAACTCTGTCTTCTAAGTTACTTAGGTAACTGGGGGTTTTCTTCCGCGACAAAGGGTGGAAGTTGGGAGGAAGGGGGCTGGGGCCACTCGCCCCTCACTCCTCTCACGGCCCTGCCCCCCGCCCGCGGCCCCGCCCCTCCCTGTCCGGCCCCGCCCCCGCCCGTCCGGGCATGCTCAGTGGGCCTGGCCGGCGGGGTTGCGTGGCCGCCCGGAGTTCCCAGCGCCGGTTCAGGCAGCCGACGCTGTGTCCCTTCCCAGCCTGCCGCTGCAGGGAAGTTCCGTGCGGAAGCCGGCTTCTGAGGAGCCGCTGGGCGGGCTGCGGGCAGCGGCGAAGGCCGGGTGCTGCCGAGTGGCGAGCGGGGTCCGACGTGGCCCGGCGGCGAGAGCTCGGGGAGGCCGAGCGGTCGCCGCAGTCGGAGGGGGGCACCGGGCGCGCCCCGCGGAGAAGCCCCGGGCGGGGCGGCGGACGCTTCCCGGACTTTTGTCCGAGTTGAATCTCCTCCCCGTGGGCCGGGCCTCTCCGGCCGCCCCCGCCCCGCTCGCTCCCCGGAGATGTTTATTTGGGCTGTGGCGTGAGGAGCGGGCCGACCGGTGGCGCGGAGTTTCGGGTCCGAGGATCTTCCCCCGGCGCGGGAGAGAGACAAGATGTCCGCCAGAGCCGTGGCCGCCAAGGTGAGCGCCCCGCGGCCGCCAGGGCCGAGCCTGGAGAGCGCTGCCGCCGCCGGCGTCTGCCGGCCCGCCCCCTCCCCACAGGCGGCAGCCGGGAGCCAGGGCCGGCGGCGGGGCGGGCTGGCGGCTTCGGGACGCGGAGGCGCTCAGGCCGCGGTGGGGGAGGGGACGGCGGGGGCCAGGGGAGGGGACGCGGGCTCCGGGGCGCCATCCCGGGCAGGTGCATCCCGGACCGCGCCCCCCTCGGCTCCGGCCCGCGGCGGGCAGGGCCGCGCAACAGGTCCTGGGCGTGGGAACCCGGCGCCTTTGCGTGTTTTCCGGGACCGCAGCGAGCCGGTGGCCGGCCGGGATCGGGGATTGGGGTGCCACCTCCAGCCGGCCGGGGACTGCTGTCTTTGGAGGAGTGGTTGGTCTCCGGCGAAACCGCGTAGTTTCGATCTGATGTCACTGCGGTATGCGCGCGCCAGCGATAAGGCTTCGAGACAGCAAAACAGCCTGTGCATAGTAGATCGGATTTTTTTTTTTTCGTTCCTTATTATTTATTTAAGACAACTTTGAGAAAACTAACCCCTGAACCCTTTTTGGTAATTTAATTTGGAATAAACTTTCAAAAGTAATACAAAGCACACCTACGGGGGACAATAAAATGAACTCAGAATAAAAAGGAGCAAAACCCGTGTGTTCCGCAAAAAAACTAACACTTTTTCTGTCATTTTTCCCTTGTGTTTTGAAGTATTATGCTATTTTCTCAGTGCGTTGAAATCAACTAATGTATTACGTTAAGAAACCGGTTCCTAAAAATCAGTTTCATTTATGAGAATCCTCCTGCCCTTTTGTAACATTTTAATCTTATTCATTATAAAGTTGTATCGCTCTTTTAAACAATTAAAGAAATGCAGAAAAGTGAAGAGTAAAAATCTCCCCTTTTGAGAGTGATTACTTCAACCTGTATCGAGATTTTAGAGCCTGTAGTAATTTTATGTATTTTTCTGTCTGATATGTTTTTCATAGCTCTGGGAGCAGATGTAATAATAGTCCTGAAGTTTCTGAACCCTAACAGGACCTTGTTTTCATGCTGGCAGAAGTTAACGGTTACATTTCTTAGTGAATAGATTCTTTTAAGGAATTATGGTATTCTTTCTTTAAGAAAAAATTAGTTGGTACCTTATGATTTTTAAAAGGATAATCTAAAGGCAAAACTTGATCCATAGATTTAGAATAAAAGGCAGAATTTTGATTTGGCTTTAAAGTAAGTATGCATTATTTACCTTTTCTGTGACTTCTTTTCCTAGGAGAGAAGTCTTTGTTTCCATATTACACAGAATGTCACTTTTGTGATCTCTGGTACTTGATATGCAAGACAATACAGTTTAAAAAGGTTGTTTGAAGTATGTAGAGTAATAAATTTTCAAATGATTGCTATAGTAAGATGATTTGGAAGGAGGAGTACTTTTCCTCCTGAATTATGGTATTGAGATTTTATAGCATATTGGAAAGAAGCACTAATTAAATGGTACATTGTAGGAACATTTCTATTCTTAAATTTTTACAAGAGTAAAATAGGAGTTGAAAGCTTATTTTTAATATGCTGTACTGTGGGGCCGCCTTCAAATCTAATATAGCACATGGCAGGTCATAAGTAAATAGGTGAAGTGAAATGGTATTCAATTGTTTCTCTAAGTCACATTTTTTAAGGCGCTTAAAAATGCTTACTAAGAACTAGGCTCTGTACTTAACACTTTACATTCTATATATCTTTTAGCCCTTTTGCCTTTAGAATTTTTAAATTTTGCAGCCTGCTTTTTAATATTTAGCATAATAGTTTGTAGAACTCTTCTCTAAGCCAGTATCTTTGATTTTATATTCTTTGTAATGACTGAGTTGTTTTCCTTTGCATGAATATGTTGCGTTTTAGGTGATCTTTGCCTTATTGATAAATATTTAAATTGTTTCCACATATTCGCTATTGCATTTAGTAGCCTTATATTTTTATATCCGTGCATTTAAATAGCATTACTGTATCTCAAAATTCTTAAAAGTGGAATTCCTAGGTCGCACGGTGCATGCATTTAAAATTCTGATATATACCACTAAATCTTGACGACTATACCAAGGAATAAATATGATGAATGTTGGTGAATCATCTGAACTTCAATGAAGAATATAAAAGAAACCTGAAGAAATGAGATGAGGCAATATACTTTCTGGATAGGGAGGCTCAGTATTTCAGAATAGAACAGTTTTCCCCGAGTTGATAAATGTTAGACAATTCTAAATAGAATTGGGTGTGGTACTGTAGAAAGTTTGTCTGATACAATAAATGAGTGGTGATAGCCAAGAAATTTTGGAAAAAGAAGACTCTACCAGAAAACTAAATGCATTATAACCTTATTATAATTTAAAGCAGTTTATCAGCTCAGCAATAGACAGTGGAACCACAGAGTCCAGAAACATCTGTGTATTTGTGGCCTTTTAGTGATTATGATCATGGGCATTTAATGTGTGTCAGGTGTTATTCTAAGTGCTTCCCATGAATTAATTCATTTAATCGTCATAGTTACTCTTTGAGGTAAGCCCTGTCATTATGCCCATTTTATGGACGAGGAAATGGAGACACTGAGAGATAAAGTAACTTACTTAAAGTTTACTTAGCTAGACCGTGAAACGGAAAACTAGGAATATATGATTAAAAAGTTAACATTGTAGATTATTTGGGGAAAGGATGGGTTATTTAGTAAATAGTGCTGGAACTGTTGGCTATCCTTTTCTTTTTTAAGGTTAGTTTTCTGCCTCAGGCCACAGTCAAAAAAAAAATTACAAATTGAATAAATTTGAAGGTTTGAAAAAGCAAAAAAAAAAATCATAAAATACTAGAAGAAAGCATTTTTTTACCTACTTGGGTTGGAAAGAGCTTCTCTGCATGGCACTAACTTCAGAAGCAATGAAGAAAATGGTTTTTAATATGTGTGATATACATCTAGATTTGCAAACAGAATTTTGTTTATTAGTGTAGCTTAATAAAAAAATCATTCAAAAGTTGGTAAAAGGAACTTGAGGGTGGTTTTCTGCCTTACCTAAGAATTGTTTAGTCAAGGAAGAAAATGGTATGAATAGTTGCTTGGAACATTTTAATTGGCTGAATCACAGAAGATGGCCAAAGGAAGTTTCAGTGGCTTCTGGATTTTCAAGCTGTTTCACTGGAGAGGAAGCAATAAAATTTAACTTATGATTGTACTATTGTATATACTTATTAGGCTTTACTGCATACTTACATTTTTTCAGTATATCTTAGGTATGGCATTTTTTTTTCCTGTAGTTATCTCTAAAATTATAGTGTAAGTTAGTGTGAAAATGATTTGCACAACTTCTCAGGAATAGATTTATTGTATCAAGTAAGGCACAGTGGGCTTTTTAAAATAGCTGAGCCATTTGAAATGTTAAGTATAGAAAATAGCTGAGTGACCAAAATTAAGCACAAAATCCTTTTAGATAAGGATGTGTCTCCTGAATGGCTAATACGTAGTTTTTAACTTTGGTACTTAAAGCATATTTGCTTCATACTGCTATACAGTATGAAACTCATGCTTTATAATTCACTTGAATGAGTGTGTCAGCTTTTAATGAGCTTCATGTAGTGATATTTTTCTGGACCTACTAGGTTTGTACTATACTTATTTTCCATTAGAAATATTTTTATGGTATTTTTGGCAAAGGCTTTAAATTTTTTACATTGGCATGTTTGGCATTTTAGAACAGCTACTTACGTAGATTCTTTTCAAATGTATATAGTGCTTTTTCTCTCAGTTTGTATGATAGCATAAATTGTACTACACTATTAGGAAAGACCCTTTAAGACCCTTTATCATCTCATCCCCCCCCTTTTTTTTTAATACCCATGTTTTCATGTTAAATGCTGTGAGTAATAATACAATTTTCATTAAAAAAAAAAAAAAAGATGGCCATCTACACCAGCAAATAGTGAGGTCGAAACGTATCTGTGGCTTTGAGGACTATAATGCAGTATATGTAGTACCATTTCCTGTTTGGTTTGAAGGAAAAAGATTACAGTAGTTTCGTTGCATTTTTTTTTTCAATCCTGGCTTTAACTTGTACTTGGTACTCTTTAATCTTTTTTCTATTTAGAGACCAAATGTAAACTCGTCAGTACAGTGCTAAGAATAAAACTGCATATAAATAAAATAGACACATCGTTGCACTCTTAAGGAAAATGATTTTAAAAAAATAATTTTAGTGGAAAATTTGGAAATGTAATCTTGATTCTTGACATAGCTTTGGCATGATAAAAGTTCAGTCAATTGAAAGACCCCAAGTTGGGCTGTAAATTCATGTGTAGTGCTACCCCTCATTGGCTGCTCAGTAACAACTAATTGCAGGCCCACTTACGCATTTATGCAGTCAATATCCAGTACCGACTGATGATTATAGTTGCTGAAGGAAAGTTAGCAGAATGAGCAAAGTTTTTAGTATAGGTTTTGATCAAATATTGAATGCAAAATTTGCTTTGCACCTCTGATTTTTGAAAAACAGTCTTGAAAAAATCTTATTACTTTAATAAATTTTAATCTTACAGTGAGGGGTAGGCATTAGGATATTTTAAAGAGTTTTGAAATAAACCAAAAATTAGCTTAAGTATTTAAGAACAGTTATTTTCAATATAAGCCAACATTAAAAATAGGCCTTTTTCTGTCTCTGAACTAGAGTGCTTCTTTATTTATTTATTGCAGAGAAGAGTGGCTTCAGGTTGCTCCTTTATGGGTTAGTCAGGTGCTTTATTTCCATTCCTTCTTAAACAGATAAATTCTTAATAATGAGAAGTGTGTGGGACTACTTCATCCTAAAAATGGATGAAAATAATTGTACTCTGAAGGTTCAAGCACTGCTTTAGATTACAAGAAGACAAATGTTACCAAACTTCATACCATCAAATGCACCATTTGAGATTTAATAACAAAGTCCTGACAGTTATAGATGTAGTATTAAATACTGAATCACAAATGGCCCTTAACTTTGAAATATATCAAAAGATGGACTTTTATTAGTTTGTGCCTTAGATAAATTTCAGTTACACGTTAGAACAGCCTAACTGTTTTGTGCTGGTGGAAGACAGGAAAATGAGTGAACTGATAATTGGCCTCAATCATTTTGTTTTATCATGCCTGGAAGGGAGGTGAAAACGGAGTTAGTATTACTTTATATGGATCCTAAGTAGGAACATAAGTTAAAAAGAATGTTTTTGGATTTACCAAAATATTTTTTATTTCTGATTTTTTTAATAGTGCTCTTTCTCCCAAAGCAGCTTCTTGGTTATCTTAGAAATTTTTATTCTTTTGGAATTGGCAGTAGTATCTTTTGGGTTAATACAATTTCTGATGATTGAATATCATGAGTTAAACTTAATTTAAGATTGGTCCTACTAATTCAGAGGATACTAGTAATGACTTAATTCTTTTTGTTAGCTCAGCAAACGGTAACTGAGCACATTTTGTGTTGGGTTCCTGTCCTCTAGAAGTTTATAGTTTTCAGCTGCTCTCTCTGTATATACTGTAATCATCAGTTGCAAAATGTGTAATTTGTTGTTTAAGAACCAAAGGATTTGTATTGTTTACTCTTAAAAAATAAGTATTAGCAAATTTATGGTCATCCTATAATATATCACTCTGATGTGTTTTCTTGGTTGGGGAAGGTAGTGGAAGTCAGAGCTAGAGCAAATATTTGAGTAGAACTCCATATATATCTAATTAAATGTTTTGTGCCTGTATTTCCTATAATTGTCCTAACGGAAAGAAGTTAAGAATCATAAAGTAATTAGGATTTCTTTATTTACAACTCCTTGAACATATAGACAAGGAAAATGAGCAGTGTGGATTTTTAAACTGTATTTCTACATCAAACACATGTTTATTTATCGCAAACCTAGCATGTGCCAGGTCCTGTTCTGTTTGCTGGAGATAGAACAGTGGACAGAATCCATAATTCCTGGAGCATTCTAATGGTGTGGGTAGACATAAACAAATAAAATACCGTGCGTAATGATAAGTGCTGAAATCCCTAATTGTCTTTTCTGGATCATAACCTCCCTCCTCCAGAGATTGCAATGATCTTGTCCTCTACAATTCTCACTACCTAGCTTTTCTTTACCACCTACTTATGTACTCTGTAAGCACTATAGCTGGTAAGGACTCTGTTGTGTATGGCTTCTTTTTGCTCAGCATTATGTTTGTAAGATGATCAGTGTTGCAGGTAACTGTAGTTCATTAGTTTTCATTGTATTTATTTGTGAAATACATAATATCCCTTTGTATGAAGGATGTGGTCTTAATAATAAAAGTCAGAGGGCTTACTGCCAAGTTGGCTTTGGGAAAAAAAATAACATGAATTAGTCTTCTGTAGCTTTGTGGAGAAAAATATTGTATGTCTGTCCTATCTGAAGTACAAGAATTAGGTAAGTGTACTCGTCCATCATTGTAATACTAACAGCTGTATAAAGAATAGTAAGCTGCTTTTGGATTAAAAGTCAAGTCAGTCTTACCTTTCAGAGCATTTTATGGTTAAGGTCTTAAATCCATTATCATAAAGTGTGTTTTAGTAGGTATTCATTACCTGACCGATCAAACCACTAAAATCCGTGATCAGGGAAATGTGTGCTTTGGACTGAACCTAGTAAAAACAAGTCTACTTTCCAGAATGTAATTGTAGGAAATCTTTCCCTGGAATGTCAGGTGAAGAAACTTTGAAAGATGTATCTGATTTTTTTTTTTTCTTTTGTAAACAGCGGTAAGTTTTGGAGTATTTAGTTAAACAAAAGTTTACTGGCACGTATTTTGATGATGTGTAACCTATAAAATGAGAAGACAGGGACCATGGAAGAAAGATTTACACTCTAGTTGTAAATTTGAGAAATGTGTCAATAATAAATAAAAGCTCCTAATATTGAGTGTTGGCTCTGGCAGGTATTGAGCTAAGAGTATTGTGTGCATTATCTCATATAATCTTCACAACTCTGTTAGGTACTACTATTATCTCTGTTTTACAGATGAGGAATCTGAGGTCATGATTCATACATGCACTCACTTATACCAAGTTCATGTTTTCTAAATGAGTGTGAGGAAGATAAGTACAGAATTATGTCAGCTGAGTCCTAGGGCAGACAAGTAGCATGAATCATGACAGCCTGAAGAGTTTTCTGGCAGCCAGAGAGCCCAAGTTAGTCTAAAGGAAGTAGCTATTACTCAACTCTAGCTGATTATTGTCATGGAGGACAGGCCTGATCTTCCAGTTTTCCACAAGTTGTGAGTCCAGATCTTTATGTAAATTAGGCTCACTTAAATATTGCCAGCTAATTTAATTTTTAATACCTTTTTTTGTGTGAAATGTAATACCACATACATAAAAGTACATAAAACAAATGTACATTAAGAAATTAGTATAAAATGAACACCCATGTAAGCACCATCTAGGTAGAATATTGCCAATTCCTTAGAAGCCTTCCCCCTTTCCTCTTCCTAATAAGAGGACACTGACACCTGTAAGGTTGTCGCTATCCTGACCATAGGGTCATATATTGTGAACCCTTACTGATAACATCCTTCCTCCTCCAAGGCAGCCACAATTCTGACTTTTATGTTTCTAAGATGCATATGTTGCAGGTTCCCCTAGTTCATGCATTTTCATTGTTGTATAGAATTCAATTGTAAGAATATGCCATATCTTGTTCATTCTATTGTTGTTGGACATTTGGGGTTGTTCCCTGATTTGGGCTCTTAAGAATAATGCTGTCATGAATATTTGTGCATGTCTCTTGGTGAACATATGCACACATTTCTCTAAGGTGTGTATTTATGGACCGAATTGCAGGGTGATTTTGTGTATCTTCAGTTTTTGTAGAGAATGTCTTTTCCGAAGAAGTTGTACCAGTTTGCACTTAACCATCAATGCCTGAGAGTTTTTGTTGCTCTAAGTTTTCACCCATCGTTTGGTATTATCAGACACTTTAATTTTAGCCTCTCTGGTGGGTCTGCAGTATGATGTGAGTATAGTTTGAAATTGCGTTTCTTTGACTAGATGAGAGAGCAACTTTTTAGGTTTATGGCCTTTTGTGAAGTACTGTTCAAATCTTTCTCTACTTTTGTTTGACATTATCTTTTTATTGATTTCCTTCATATTTTCTGAATGTAAGCCATTTGAGTGTGTGTATTGTAGATATGTTTTCCCACTTGGTGGTTCTCTCACTGCTCTTCTGATTAGAAATTCTTAATTTTAATGTGGTTTGAAGGCCAGCAAGGGAAGAGAAGGTCCTGTCTGTCAGCAGGCTAGATCTTGCACAAAGAGAGGTCAAGGAAAATACAGACCAAAAAGATTAGCTTTTAGTAGCCCTAAGTTTGTTGTCACTTCCTGTATGAGTTTGGTCCCTGGAATCTGAATCCTGGGTCTACTGCTTAACAGCTGGTTTTTTGTCTGTAAAACGTGGATGATGCTTACAGTACCCTTCTCAGGGTTGTGGTGCCCAGCACAGAGTGAGCTGTTAGATTAGCTCTGTCTTGTTAAATCGTTTTAAATGAAGCTCATTTTAATATCAGAGAAGAAGCATATTGGAATTATGGTTTTATAGATACGTATATGACATCAAACAAAATCAGCCTGTAGGTTAGGAGTCCCAGCCCAGCAAGATGTGCTGTGATTTCAGAGAGGGTCCTTGGACTCTTGAGATACTTAAGAAAAATTTATTACAGTGGCATGAAGTAAGAATATAGTCTTTAGTCTGGGGGTTAGGGAGTAGGGATTAAAAAGACTATTCTGAATCTAGTGCACCTGGCTCAGTTTTGGGATATCCTTTTCACCCAGTACAATGAATGATTGCTTATCAAGTCCTGTTCAGTTTTTACCACAGACACGCTATAATCCTCTCTCTGGATTCCTATGATAACCTTCTAAGTAGTGTCATACTCCACCCCTTCATCCTTACAATGTGTTTTTGTTTTTTTTTAATCTTCTTAAAATCCAAGTCTGATTAGTTCCCCCACCCCTACTTACATCCCTACCCCACCCCCACTCACACAGATACACACTCATCCCAAAACTCCTAGTCTTCTCATTCCCTTTGGAGGTAGAAGAACCAAAATCCTCAATGTGACCAACAAAATCCTGATTATTTGGTCCCTGCTTATGTCTCTAGCCTCATCTTGCATCTCTCTCATCTCTGTTCTCAAACAGTTCTGTCTTCCTTTTAGTTCCTAACAGGTAGTTGACTTCTTGCTAGGTTTCTCTCTGAGTTCCTCTTGTGGCACTGATTTTCTTCTCTTTGTAGTACTTATTTAAGCCTGTAATTATATATTTTGTTGTAAAATTTTTTACCATCTGGTTCTATCACTAAACTATAAGCTGTATGAGAACAAAGGTCACACTTACTGATAGTGCTTTGTTATTTCCTGAGTTTAACACAGTGTCTGGCACCTAATACGCTCTCAAATAGTATTTGACAGAATGAGAGAAGCTCTTTCCTACCCCAGGGCTGTTGCACATGATGTTTTCCAGTAACTGGAAAGCACCACCTCCCTCCATCCCTCATTCACCTAGCACCTGTATGTCATCCTTTAAAGCTCACCCCAAGGAACTTGTCCTCAAGAACCTTGCCCTTAGCCCTGAAACTAGGTCAAAACTCTGCCTTCAGCTTACGTAAGACCCTATACTTTCCCTTTATAGCGCTTGCTTATTTGTCTGCTGGTATTTGATTAATAGTTGACTCCCTTCCTAGACTGGAGTTGCTTTTTTTTTTTTTACTCTTGTTATTCACTTTTTGGTAATGTTGGACAACCTAAATTCAGCGTAGAAATTCCAGGAAGCATTTTTGTTACTTCTCTGAAAGGGGAAGCAGTAGGGGGAATAACCAGCCCATGGAAATTTGGGTTAATGGCCTGGCATCATGGTAGCAGCATTCTTTGTTTGGTCTTTTGTAGCTCAGTAATTAATTTCTAATCCCCTCAAGTTCCAGACCAAAGTGTAGGATCTCCCTCGTGCTTTCTGCATGTGTCTTATCTTGGGCATGTGCAAGTAGCCCTAGAAATCCCCTGTTTATGCAGTTCCAAGTGTCCCCTCTTTCTTAAGAAACAGTTTCCTCATAGTCAGGGCACTGCTCTCTGTGTCCTTCAGCCGGCAGTCCCTTGTCCCCCAGGCAGCACAAGCTGACTGCTCTCCAGCATTGTTCTATAGGAGAGCTGGTGAGCTGCCTTCCTTACACAGAGCAAGTTCTGGGCTGGCAAGTCCCTCAAGCCACAGATTGGACCAGACATACATGCTCCCAGTATGTGTATGAGTATGTATATACCACATTTTGTTTATGCATTATCCATTCATCTGTTGATAGACACTTAGGTTGTTTCCACCTCTTCGTGACTCTGAATAATACTGCTATGAACATTGATGCACAAGTATCTGAGTCCCTGCTTTCAATGCTTTTTGGGTGTATACCTAAGAAGGGAATTGCAGGGTCATATGATCATTCCATGTTTACTATTTGAAGAACTATCAAACTATTCTCCCTAGTGGCTGTACCATTTTTTATCCTCACCATAATGTACCAGGGCTCCCGTTTCTCTGGGTTAGTTATATTTTTTTTACATTTAGAGCCCTAATTTATTTGGAATTTATTTTTTGTTCATGGTGCAGTGCAGATCTAATTATATCTTTTTCCAAATGGCTGTCCAGTTGTTCTAGCATAATTTATTAAAAAGTATTTTTAATCCAGTGATTTGAGGTGCCCCCTTGCTCATATACACATTTTCCATAGGTACTTGGATCTGTTTCTGGATTTTCCATTCTTTTCCACTGTTGTCTTTTTCTGCTTATGCATCAGTGCCACACTTGTAATTGTTAATTTAATTATATAAACATTTTAATGCCTGGTAGGGCTAGTTACCTCTAATAGTTTCTTATGCAGTATCTTCCTGAATTTCGCCTGTTATTAAACTTAAATGGAAATATACAATGTGTATTCTTTTGTCTGTCGTCTTTTGTTCAACACCAGAATTGTGAGGTTCAGCCATGCTGGTTTGTGATTGCAGTTTATAAATGAATGACATATCTGTATAATATTCCATTGGGTGAATATTGCATGATTTATCCATATAGATGGTTTCTGGTTCTTGGCTATTAAAAAATAGCGATTTTGTGAACATTCTTGTACATGTCTTTTGGTGAGCGTGTGTACGCACTTCTTTTGAATGATCATAGAGTATGCTTGTTAGATATTGCCAGGTTTCCAAAGCAATTATACCAATTTACACTCTGCCAGCAGTGTGCATTCTGATCAGATTTTTCACTAACATTTAGTATTCTTCATTAGAGCTTATTCATGGTTGTATAGTAGCATTACATTGTGTTTTAAATTTGTATTTCCCTGTTGATAAATGAGGATGAGCACTTTTGCCACATGTTTATTGGCCATTTGAATAACCTCTTTTGTGAAATACTTCCTCAAGCCCTTAAACCATCTTTTCCATTAAGCTATCTATGTGTGTTGATGGTAATTCTTTGTATATTCTGGTTATGAATACTATATTATATGTGTGTATATATATGTATATGTGTGTGTATATATATGTCAAGTTACTTTTATAACTCTGTTTTATATGAAAGTAAGTGATGCTTCCTTGTATATGGAAAAAGTCATAAATTTTAAGACCTAAATAGCTTGCCTTAAAACTGGTATAATTACTCCCTTATTGATCTTTGTTCCATTATACTGCCACCTTAATGGTAAGATTTTCAGCTTGGAGGTTCCTGGTCACTTACTGGGTTAGAAAGGTCCTTAAAACCCCAAATTTTGTGATTGATTTCTCAGATCTTCCTGGAGTTAGTTTGGAGGGTGCTTACCTGAGTAATTTCCTTCTAATCTTACCCCATCAAACTGGTGTTTAGCCATTTGAGCAAAATTATGGCAAGATTTTGTTTACTCCCTTTGCAAGTTGAATCATGAGGAAGCTCACAGATGTGCCTAAGTGAGTCTTAACAGTTGAAACACAGCTTGTCACCTTTTCATCTTAGCATTTAGTGATTTGTTTAATATAGTTTCAGAGTTTAAAGTGAAGGAAGGAGGCTGAGTGTAAAGAAATGTGGCCTGTTGAGTCTAGAAATTTTGTCTATTTTTCATTGAGTACTTTGGTTATCTTGGTTTTTCATATTTAGTTTTAAAATATATCTTATTTAGAAATTGGAGGGATTTAAACAATTTTTTATTTTGAATTAATTTTAGAGAAAATTTGCAAAAATGCTGCTGAGTTCCCTTATATCCCTCTCTGCACTTCCCTTAATGTTAACATCTTACTTAACCATAGAACAGTAATCAGAGGCAAGAATTTGATATTGGTACAATAATATTAATTAAAATTACAGACCTTACTTGAATTTTAGCAGTTTTTCTGTTCTAGGATCCCACATTGCATTTAGTTGTTATTTCTCTTTGGTCTCTTTCAGTCTGTAACAAGATTCTTGTCTTCTCTTTGCCTTTTATGACCTTTACTGTTTTGAAGAGGATTGATCAGTTTATTTTGTAAAATGTCCTCCCATTTGTTTTGTCTGTTTTTGCACCATTAGAATGAGATGATGTATTTTGGGCAAGAATACTGTAAAAATAATTTTGTGTCCTTGGGGCATCATATCAAGGGGTTTATGATTATGATGTGTCTTATTACTGTGGAGATCTTTACCTTGAAAAACACTTTAAAGTTACCGTGGTTTAGTAATTGATAATAATCTTGGAGGAGATACTTTGAAGCTATGCTAATTGTCTTACTCCTCAACCTTTCTCCATCTTTGGCTCTTACTTGCAGCAGTTTTTGAGTTTGCCTAATGGTAATTATATTTCTCTTTTCCCTTCTACATTTATTAATTGGAATTCTATTGTAAGGAAGAACTGTTCCTTTCCCATTTATTTATTTGATTATATCTTTATGGACTCATGAATATTTTTTTTATTCTGTTGGTTGAAATCCAATACCATCATTATTTTGTTTCACAAATTGTTTCGACTTTGGTCACTAGAAACTCCTTCAGGTTAGTTTCTGTGTCCATTAGACAAATACTTCTATTGATAGCATTTTCTTATTTTTTATTGCATTTTTATTGAGATGTATTTGCATAACTTGTTAATTTCTGGTGCCACACGATATTCTAAGTTCATGTTGTATTTTCCTTGCAACAGCCCTGGATCAACCAGAAGCCCTAGTTCCTTTTATTTGAAGAATGATGTTTAGAAATTAAGATCACCATGCTAGGTGTGCTCATAGCTATTGGGCTTTGATTGCTAGGAAATATAATATGTGTATGCATACTTTGTGCATCTATGCATGCCCAGGTCTCTTTTTCTTTCTATCTCTGCATATACAGTAAAAACCATGAATTTATACTAATAACTTGTATTCTGATTTCATGCCGTAGAGTTCACTTTAGCCTTCCCCCTTTTTTATTGATAACTTTCTTCTCTGAGAAACACAGCTCTCATTGCCTACAATATATTTACTTATTTGTTTACTTCCATAGTATATACATAAAATAGTTTCAAAATTTTCCCATAGCCTCAGGGAAAAGACTTATTCTACTAAGTGTTCTAGTTTGCTAATGCTGCTGGAATGCAAAATACCAGAAATGGATTGGCTTTTATAGAGGGGGTTTATTTGGTTACACAGTTACAGTCTTAAGGCCATAAAGTGTCCAAGGTAACGCATCAACAGTCAGGTACCTTCACTGGAGGATGGCTGATGGCATCCAGAAAACCTCTGTTAGCTGGGAAGGCACGTAGCTGGCGTCTGCTCCAGAGTTCTGGTTTCAAAATGGCTTTCTCCCAGGACTTTCCTCTCTAGGCTTCAGCTTCTCTCCAAAATGTCACTCTCAGTTGCTCTTGGGGCGTTTGTCCTCTCTCAGCTTCTTCGAAGCAAAAGTTGGCTTTCAAAGGCCATCTCCAAAACGTCTCTGTAAGCTGAAGCTCCTCTCTCAGTTCTAGTGCATTCTTCAAAGTGTCCCTCTTGGCTGTAGCTCCTCTTCAAATATCACTCACAGCTGCACTGAGTTCCTTCTGTTATGTCAGCTCATTTATATGGCCCCACTGATCAACTTAGGCCCACCCTGAATGGGCAGAGCAACACCTCCATGGAAATTATCCAATCAGAATCATCACCCACAGTTGGGTGGGGCGCATTCCAAAGAAACACTCAAAGAATTACAATCTAATCAACACTGATAATGTCTGCCCACACAAGATTACATCAAAGATAATGGCGTTTGGGGGGACATAATACATTCAAACTGGCACACTAAGTTACAGAATTTATGTACAGTTCTCTTCATCTTTGGCCTTACAGCATCCAGTTAAGATTGTTTTTGACAGTTTAGATTTTCTTTCCTACCTTCTTCACTGTGGCTGTTTTATTCACTTGTAATGCAGTTAGATTCATTTATTGCTGATTGTATCCATTTTGGGTTCCTCTCACAACTGTTGGTTTTAATTTTTTTTTTTTTTTTGATATATGAAGGATATGTCATGAAAACAATATTGTGGTTCTAAGAGTTAGAGCTACACAAAAAGGTGTACTTAGAAATGTCACTCCCTCTTCTTCCCTGCTACCCATTCTCTTCCCCCATTTTTTCTACCTGCAAAGAATTTGAGAGGTTTTTTAATTCATCTTCAGCCATAAGAAAATGCCATGCCTAAAAATAGTTTCTTCTTAATAAGCAGAGAGTGCTCTCGATTTTTAGTTTCCCAGAATATCCGCAACTGTCCCTAGTGGGAATTTATCAATGTTTAATATTTAATGTTTGCTCTGTTCTTAGGACAGCAACTAATATAGCAACTTATCTGTGAACTTACATTTAAGTAACCTTCAGTTTGATCAACCAAAAATTCTAGATTGTCTTTCTTCCAACTCTTTATATTCCCCAGTCATATCCATCTCATCATTTTTCTCCTTAATTGTCAGCCAAAGGGTGGACACAATAAAGTATTTGAAAATGTAACTGAGTACAGTGGAGTCTTGGATGCTAAATTTACTGAATTTCTATTGAGACCTTTCATCCAGCATTTGCTGCATTGTGACTTTGATTATTATTTTAATTCTTAAGCTCTGTGAGTTCTTATCTTGTATTGTTGAAGTTTGTTGAATCCCTGAGTGTCTCCAGGACCTCGCTTCATTTGCCTTTAGACCAATCTTTCTTTTTCTTTTTTTTTTTTTTTTAACTGCTTTGGGTATCTCCATTCTGAAAGTTTAAATGACAGCCCTTCACATCATTCCAAATGTATATTTTCCTCTCCCTTTTAAACACTTGCACTAGTCCCTTTCTTTGTACTTCATTTGCTTCATAGCAGTGATCACAATTTGAAATTAAGTACTTAATTAGAAGGACAGTGAGGGGCAAGGATCATCTGTTTTATTCACTAAAACTTGTATCGTATCTCACCTTAAGTTTTTGACTCTAGTGCCATTTCAGTAGGTGATTTTGCTTTCTGTTTTGGAGGGAGAAAAAGCCACAAAAATAGAAACAACTTGGAGCATAAAGTAATTTAGAAATAATTTACTATAGCAGCCTTACTCACAGGAGGAGCCGAGAGAGCAACAGAGTGTTATTATACATTCTTTACTTTGCTACTTGGTTTTTCTTCTGGGGGACTGCAGTCATCAAAAAAGGGTATTCAGTATACTTTATTTAAGAGATCATACCAAATAATTGTATTTTAGATAAATAATTTTAACAATATTTAAAGGTCTAACCATTTAGAAATTATGGACATTCTATGATGTCAGAAAAACATTGATCTCAGAAAATTGATAGGTCTTCAGTTTTGTTTTGGTGTATTTCCCTGGACAGTAAATAATGCTTTGTATTAGCTTTTTCCTCTTGGTTTTCACATGTCCTCACAGACTACTTCTCACGTTCTTTTGATTCTTCCTTTCCCCCACCTAAAATACTGGTAGTCCACAGGGTTGTCTTAGTCTATATACTGCCTTTGGTAATTGGATCTTTTCATGTGGCTTCAGTATTTAGTCTTTGTTTATTATTTTCAGATCCTTATCTACTCCAGATTTTAGTCTTGATCTCCAGACCTGAATATCCAACTGTTTGCTGTCTGTATCTCTGCTTTGGTATTTTCACAGGCACCTTAAACTAAGCATGTCTGAAACTGAATTTGTAATCTTTTTCTCCTGCTTTTCATCCACTTCCCAAATTCAGAAACCTAAGAGTCATTTTTCACTCCTCACTCCTTTTTACCCTAACTTTCTAACTGGTCTCCCTGCCTCAAATCCATCTTCTACATAACAGCCTTCAGAATAAGTTCTTATTATGTCATTACACTGCCTCAAATTCCTTAGTGTCTTCCCATTGAGTTTAAAGTTCTTTGCATTATGAAGTCTGTTGTGATCTGGTACCTTTGCAGCCTCTGTTTTTACCGTTTTCCTATTTCGCAAATTGTACAACTCGGCTATATCAAAGCCACCGTTCTGTGCAACATCACATAATTTTGTGGACATGCTCTTTCTTTTCCTGGAACATCATCCCTGGCCCCCATCTCCCCCTATCCTTCAAGCTTGAACTCAAATGTTGCTTTCTCAGGGAATCAATCTTGGATCTTTACAGCAGGCCGGGTCCTCTTCCACCCTCCATACCATCTACACACCATTTATTTAGTGTTATAACTCTCTTTTAGCTCCTAGGGAGGGGCCAACTGTCTTGTGTTTTCGTTGGTCTCCACAGCACCTAGAATATCTGATAAATGCTTGTTGAATGAATACGTGAAATGAGTAGGCTGTTTTTGAAATTACAGCTACAAGGATAGTAAAACTTAATGGGCTGTATGTCTAGATAATATTCAGGAGTTAAAATTCTTTACCATTTGGAGAGTACTTGGCTTTATTTTATTTTAGATTTGATCTTCTCCCAATTCTAGGTTCATTCTTTCTTGTCTTCCTGTCTTTTCCCACTTTATCTGTAATCAGCCCTTAAAGGACAGTGAAACTGCCTGGAATTGGGGCCTATGATTTTGGCAAGAAGCCCTTCAGAGTTGGTGATCTGAGTAGTGTCTTTGCCAGCTGGAGCTTAGGACAAAGAAACCAAACAAATTCTTGGCCGATTCTGAAATGCAGCTTTTTGCTTCTTCAGAAATTGTGATTCTAGTCAGTTGATGCTGATTTAAAAATGTAAGCAGAACTCAGAATCCAGCAACCATGAATTATAATCACTCTTGATGCCTGCAGTGCTTTACTAATTATCGAATTTGTAGCCTGCTTATTGAAATTGTAGTCTAATAAAATTTTAGAACTAGGTAAGACTTTTTCCTTGGTAATTTAATCAGATTCCTTATTTTATAGATGAGAAAAACTGAGACCATGTATCCAGTTAATGGCAGATTTGGGCTCTATTCTTGTTATTTCTGGTCTAAACCATTTACTTTTTAACGGCATCTTTCAAAGTTCCTAGGGAATGATAGTGCTGAAATCACATTGAGAGAAATAGTACACTTTTTCCTTGGTCTTCCCCAAACCTACATGCCTTAAGAATGAGGCTGTTGATTTTGCAGAATGTCCTGGTAAATTACATTATGCATACTATGTGTGTTTTGCTTTTCGAGAAATGACAGGTAAGCAAATTTACAATAAGGATATTAGATCTTAAAAAGTATTTATTTCAGTAGGCAATAGTTGAATGCAGTAAAACTGTACAAAACTGAAAAAATAAGCTTTCCCCCACTATGGTTTCCCTTTCCCCACCCTAGAGGTGTTTGTGATGTTCTTGTCCAAAAGAAGCCCTGTCCTTTTTTTCTTAAAGCATCAGAATTCTCACTCATTAATGAGAATTTTTTCTTTATGTAATGCTGATGAAAATAGTGTTTTAAAAAATTTACTGATACTAAAAAAATGTTTTCTATCAGTATTAGCTTCATGTTTTTACTATGAGAAGCTCCTTAGTTTTTCCCCAACATTTTATTATGATAATTTTCAAGCATATAGCAAAGTTGAAAGAATTTTACATTGGATACCTATATCCTGACCACTAAGATTTTACCATTTTCTTTCTTTCTTACTCTTTCTTTCTTTCTTTCTCTCTCTTTCTTTTTCTCTCTCTTTCTCTCTTTCTCCCTTTCTCCCTTTCTCCCTTTCTCCCTTTCTCCCTTTCTCCCTTTCTTTCCCTTCCTTCCTTCCTTCCTTCCTTCCTTCCAGAAGTTGTAGGTTTACAGAAAAATCATGCATGAAATAGAGTTCCTGTATACTACCCTATTATTAACATCTTGCATTAGTGTGGTACATTTGTTGTATTTCTTTTACTTTTTTTTTTTAATTAGAGAAGTGTAAGTTTACAGAATACATAAAATACAGGATTCCCATACACCACCTCACCACCAACACTTGCACTGATGTGGAAAACTTGTTAAAATTGATGATGGCACTTTTTTGTAAATCTGTTTTTTAATAGTAGTTATATTTGTTATAATTGTTGAAAGATTATTAAAGTGGTACTAATAACTATTATCCATGGTTTACATAGGGTTATTTTCTGACATATTCCCAACCTAGTATTTATTATTATTATTAGTTTGTATTTCTTTATTTTATTGCTCATCTACCCTTTCACTGGATAAAGAGGGTGCCAGTCACAAGATAAAAGCTACATAGTTATACAGTCATTATCAAAGATCAGGGCTACTGGATTACAGTTCCACAGTTTCAGGTATTTCCTTCTGGCTGCTCTAATAAAGAAGAAACAAAAGAAATATCTATATAATGAGTCCGTAGTCATAATCATTTGTTAAGCCCTAGTTTGTCCTTTACAACTCTTCCCTTTCCTTTGCTCATTCTCTCAATCTTTAAGAATATATGGGGAGAAACTAACATGGTGGCTAGGTGAGACAGGGCAAAAAACACCTCTGTGAAAAACACTAGATAAAAACCAGGAAGTGACCCAGAATACCGGTTACAGCGATGTGCCAGCTGGACGAGATCTGCTAGTATCACAGGGGCCGTATACTTGGTGAAACTGGGAGTCTGCGTTCTGAAACGAGTGAGTAAGCTGGCTGGAAGACCCGCAGCTGCGCAGTGGTCTGGGAAAGTCAGGGCTTAGCATTTGGAGAGCGACTGGCTCTTTTAAAAAAAAAAAAAGAAAAGAAAAGAAAACCCAGGAGCGGCTGCAGTTGCGGGAGTGGGAACCACGCAGTAAAACACAGCAAGAGGGGGCTGGGCCGGCTTCTCGGTGTCTGGCCTGGAGGATAGTCCGCTGCAGATACCCTCGGGGCCGGTGGAACGGAGGAGAGAGCTGGAAGCTGAAAGAAACCCCACGGCTCGCAGCTGGTTCCCCAGAGGGCTGGATAAACTCCTGCCCGGGGCTGTGCCCACAGCCCAGAGCCCCACCAGTTGTCCCGGAGCTGGGAAGGAGGAACTGTGCGAGGAGGGGGGTCGAGACGCCCCGTTCGGCCATCTTTGCTTCAGTCTGAGAGCGCCGCTGCATGCCTGGCGGCCCAGGGCTTCCCTTGAGGGACGGCGCGCACTGGTGACGTAGCACAGCATTCCCTCGGCCGAGCTCCTGGAGGATCACGGCTGGGAGGGGGGACCCACTTGGAGAACCCAGGGACGCTGTGCCAAGTCCGGTGGTTTGTGGGACAGCGACAGAGAGGGTCTGGGGCTGAACTGAAATGAAGGCTTAGACTCTTGCGGCGGCCTTGAATCTCCGGGAACCTGGGGGATTTGAATATTAAAGCTGTCCTCCCTCCCTGGCCACCCGTACACATGCCCCACATTCAGGGCAGGTGGTGCCAGCAACACACCCAAACTGAGTTCTCCAACTGAACCCCACAAGAATCATTTCCCCACGCACCGCGGGAACAAGGTGGAGAACTGATTTGAGGGGTATAGATGAGTCACAGACGCCATCTGTTGGTTAGTTAGAGAAAGTGTACATCACCAAACTGTGTTTCTGAAAAATTAGATTGATATCCTTTTTTTTTTTTTTTTACAACTTGAAAGAACCCTATCAAGCAAAACAAATGCCAAGAGGCGAAAAACAACAGAAAGTCTTAATGCATATGATAAAACCAGACGATTTGGAGAATCCAGCTCCAAACACACAAATCAAGGTATCGGAAGAGACTCAGTACTTAGCAGAATTAATCAAAGACCTACAATTGAGGAATGAAAACATGGCAAAGAATTTTAAAGGACATCAAGAAGACCATGGCCCAGGATATAAGCGACATAAAGAAGACCCTAGAAGAGCATAAAGAAGACATTGCAAGTGTAAATAAAAAAATAGAAGTTCTTATGGAAATAAAGGAAATTGTTGGCCAAATTAAAAAGACTCTGGATATTCACAATACAAGATTAGAGGAAGTTGAACGTCTCAGTGTCCTAGAAGTCCACAGAACAGAAAATGAAAGAACAAAAGAAAGAATGGAGAAAAAAATTAAAAAAATCGAAATGGATCTCAGGGATACGATAGATAAAATAAAATGTCCAAACTTAAGACTCATTGGAGTCCCAGAAGGGGAAGAGAAGGGTAAAGGTCTAGAAAGAGTATTCAAAGAAATTGTTGGGGAAAACTTCCCCAACCTTCTACATAATATAAATACACAAAGCATAAATGCCCAGCGAACTCCAAATAGAATAAATCCAAATAAACCCACTCCGAGACATATTCTGATCAGACTGTCAAATACTGAAGAGAAGGAGCAAGTTCTGAAAGCAGCAAGAGAAAAGCAGTCCACCACATACAAAGGAAGGAAACATAAGACTAAGTAGTGACTATTCAGCGGCCACCATGGAGGCGAGAAGGCTGTGGCATGACATATTTAAAATTCTGAGAGAGAAAAATTTCCAACCAAGAATACTTTATCCAACAAAACTCTCCTTCATATTTGAGGGAGAGCTTAAATTTTTCAGAGACAAACAAATGCTGAGAGACTTTGCCAATAAAAGACCTGCCCTGCTTCAGATTCTGAAGGGAGCCCTACCAACAGAGAAACAAAGAAAGGAGAAAGCGATGTGACAGCATGTTAAAGTTGGTGGATTGGGCTGTCGGGGGAGGGCGGCAGGATATGATGGAATTCTGTGTATGGGGTCAGTATTGTTTTTGCAACTGTTCCTATAACTTTGAATTTATTTCAAAATAAAAAAAAAAGAATATATGGGCAGTGACCATTCTAACTTCTTCGTGCTGAAAAGGGGTGTCACCATGAGGTAGAGGAATGAAACTGGTTGATGTTCTTGGAGAGACTGGTACCTCTGGGTTTTAGGGCTTATCTGACATAGGAATCTGGAAGCTTTAAGTTTCTGAAAAAATTAATAAGTAAAACTTTTATAGAGCCTTAGAACATAGGATGTTCCTTAGAGTTTTCAGGAATACCGTTGGTTGGGGCTTGGCATACTGTGGCAAATTGCAATATCTGACTGAAGCCTGCATAAGAGTATCCTCCAAAATGACCTCTTGACTCTATTTGAAATCTCTTAACAACTGAAACTTTTATTTTGTTTCATTTCTTTCCCCCCATTTGGTCAAGAAGGCATTGTCAATCCCACGATGCCAGGGCCAGGCACATCCCTGGGTTATGTCCCACATTGCTAGGGAGACTTACATCACTGGGAGTCATGTCCCATGTAGCGGAGAGGTACCATTATCACTTTGCTGTATTTGGATTATTACATATCTTCTTGTCTGTTCATCTATCCATCCCTCATTCCATTCAGAACCTACACATTAGAATTGCCCGATGTTACAATCAATCACAGAGAGAAATTTGCTGCTACTGAAGGGAACTAAAGGCTGAGGAGTGGAGAGATGATAAGGTCCATGGATTAAACTTTTTTAATCCTTGTTTAAAAAAAATACGAAATGATAAGACACTCCTTTATATTATGGAGTTATATAAATATAAATATATAAATATTAATATAAATATTACATTAATATTTATATATTAAATTGGGTTAGTAAACTGTTTAAGAGCCTCACTAAGCACCCTTTTAAAGGTTTCATCATCTATTGCTTTCTTGTGCAGGGGTTTCCTTTCAGTTAGATCAATCTAATAAAGCTATATTTGACTTCAACAGATAAATGAGCTATTATATAACCTTTTGGGGGAAGCCTTTGAGTTGGTTGAGATGTATACTTTTTTCAGTTCCTTCAAAGAAAACCCACATTAATGTTAACTTGGAATGCTGGGAACAGTTGTGTTTTAGTATTTTTCCCCCTTAACTTGTATAAGCAAAATAATTTAAATTTCTCTTATATATCTCTTGGAGGTTGTACATTAAAATCTTAATGTGTAGATCCTTTAATAACAGTAGAATAAATCCTTCTTATAATGAACTGTAAGACGGAGTAATCTTAAGTATTGATTGTCCTAAAAGCTGAGTTAAAAATAGATATCTGAAATTTCTAGTAGGAATGTGGCTTAAAATATGTTGGCAATTTGTTCTGATTGGAAATGGAAAAAGGGAAGCAAAAAGATAAAAACACCTGATTAAAAAAAAAACCCTTCACTTTGAAGATGATCACTGCTAACATTTGCATATCCTTTCATCCTTTTTTTGTACTCATGTTAAAACAAAACTAGGATGACAGTGTACAAGCTGTGTCATAACCTGCTTTCTCCCCTTAACTTTAAATGAATTTCCCTGTTTAGTTAATATTCTTACTGTGTGGCCATTAAAACTATATGGAGGATGATAAACTGTTTCATACCAGAGTGTGTTATTAGGAAGAGTAGATGACTGTTTTCAGATCACTTTCAGTTTGGGCTGTTAGGAAAGGGATTGAAAAGTCAGATGAGGTGGCTGTTTAAGCGGCCTCCCTCCCACCCCAGCCGTCAGGTCTGGCCCATGCCCTGTCCCAACCCCCTGCCTGGCCCATTCCCACTCTGCCCTGCCAAGTGGTTCCACCAGGCACATACGGCACCTGGAGCAGCTCAAGCCCATGAGGGCTGCGCACCTGGCCCGTGAGGAGGAGTTCAGGAATCTATTCCAGCGATGAGAGATACTGATGCTTTAGAACTGTACAGTTTGGAATACATTTGGAAGGAAGCATTGACAGTACTCTTATTTGGAGAGTGAGGAACACATAGGAATCAAGGACAATTTCTGGGATTTGATCTGAAATCAGCTGGTCATAGGAGTGATTTCTTCAGGAAGTTTTGGGAGGCTTGTTGTACCCTGTCAGGTTCGTGAACCATTGGGCCCAGTCAATGGCCACTACAAACCAATTTGCTGTGAACATGCTATTGTTACCCACATGGATTCCTCATTGTTCCAGCCATTGTGGGCAGTGCCTTCCTTCATTGGCTGTCCGATGACTGCTGGGAAAAGGTAAAAGCATGGATTTATGGAGTGGGCCTCTGGGCTCTCTTCATCATAACCACCGTATTTCACAATGTACCATGGAGAAAGAGCCACTTAAGGAGAGTAGAGTATTGTTTTCATATGTGATAGAATGGTTATCTATTTCTTTATTGCTGCTGCTTATGCTCTATTCCAGTTTGCTAAAGCTACTGTTATGCAAAATACCAGAAATTGATTGGTTTTTGTAAAGGGGGTTTATTAGCTTACAAATTTAAAGTCCCGAGGCCATAAAAGTATCCCAGCTAAGGCATCAACAAGACATTACCTTCACTGAAGAAAGGCCGGTGACATCCAGAACACCTCTGTCAGCTGGGAAGGCATGTGGCTGGCGTCTGCTGGTCCTGGGTTGTGTTTCAAAATGGCCGTCTCCAAAGTGTCCCTCTCAACTGATGCAAGCTCCTTCTGTCTGTGAGCTCTTTTATAGGGCTCCAGTGATTTAATTAAGACCCACCCTGAATGGATAGGGTCTGTATCTCTATGGAAATAATTTAATCAGAGGTCTCACCCACAGTTGATTGAGTCACATCTCCATGGAAACACCCAATCAAAAGATTAATGTCTGCCCTCACAAGATTGCATTAAAGAGCATGGTTTTTGGGGGACATAATATATCCAAACCAGCACATGCTCCATGGTTAAATCTCCGTGAACTTGGACCCCTGACATCTCGTATGTGTTGATTTATCTGGCTCTTGACAGCTGGAGAAACCATTTATGTATTTCTCTACCATGAAAAGTGTAAGTTGGTTTGGCTCTTTTTGTATCTCTCAATGGGATTTTCTCCAGCCTTGTGGTGACATCAATGAATAACACTGTGGCGGGGGTGGGGGTGGGGTGGGGCTTAATTTATTGCTTGGGAGTTCTGTTCTTCAGGAGTGATGATGTCATTCCATTTGCCCATGCCTTCCAGCACCTCTTTGTGGCCATAGCAGCTGCAGTGCAACTACCACACCATTTGGAAATATCTTTACCACAGTCTTAGAGACTTAATGAGACATTTATGATCAATCTGTACTAGGTCTCTAAACCAGTATTATTTCAATTATGACACTTGGGAGTAGGGGAGAGCTGAAAATTGCACAGAAAAAAAACCAAAGACAACTGCACTGACTTTATATCTTTTGAGTGTAATTACTTTGAAAATATAAAAACTGTGTTCTGGAATTATCCCCCCTCACAGTAAATACGTAGATAGGGAACTAATTATTCATTCCATCCCACTATCATGAAGGACTTGGCCAACTGAGGTTTACAAACCAGAATTTTGTATTTTCATTTTACAGATTTTGCTGCATGATTTTTCTAAGTTCTAGGTCAGGTTGTAAAAGTCAGTGCAGTAACAAAGCTTTCTTTTTAAGAAAAAAAATGTTTCTATCACTTTCCCATTAGCTGTGTAAAGAATCATGGGCAGAACGTACACTGCTTTTTACTACATCCTGGCATCGCATGGTTATTTTTTAACTAAAAATTTTAGATTTTGGTAAATTTTTAAAAAATATTCCAGTGACTCACGTCTCTGTGTATCTTTATTTATGTGAATTTTTGAAGTTGGCAGTCAACTTTTCACAAATGAACACACATTATACCTGCACTGATAGTTTTATTAAATGGGGAGAAATTTCCAATTTTTAAAAACTGAAGTTTTCCAAACTTTTCTGCCAACCTCTGACTCTGAAGTCAGTGTTGTTTTGGGCCATACACTTTGTCTAGTGGGGTTTACCAGTGATGGAAAAGTATTTTGATATCAGTAACTTTTTCAAAAGATTCAACTTTTTCTCTATGCCTTTGCATGTTTTCTTCAGGATCTCTTTCAAACACTGGATGAATGTTCACGTCTGTGTTATGATAGTATTGCTGAGAGCTGCAGTGAGCAGTTGCATTTCCTGTTTGGGGCCTGATGGTTAAGGCATTATCACTTAGCTTTACATAATCAGTTTGGTGTTTATTTTAAATTGTGGAATTAAATGTGTAAATACACTGTTCTACCTTTCCTCTGCATCTATACACACACACATAGACACGCACACACATTTTTTTTTCATAGAAAAATATTGAAAGCATTGTTTGACAGATAGAAACTCATGTGTCTGTAGTCCATGGGTTATATTCTGGCTCAGTGAGTCTTTAATGTGTTATTTTTTTGTTTTCTCTCAGGTTCTTATGTTAAGATTCATATATCAGTTGCTTTGTTGGTTAATCTCTCTCATTGGTGTTTTAATAAATTGAGCAACCTTGCCTTTAGATCAGATGCCAGACGTTGCCTGTTTAGTGGGTTTGTCTATTGATTGATGACATTTCGTTTGCTATTGAATTTTTGAACTGATGTGGCTTTAAAAGAGGGCTTATTTTGTGTGAATATATTTAGAACTCTCTGATTTTGGTGAATTATGTGGGAATGAGGCACAGAAAACTGGTATTTTCTGGTGAATTCCTAAGTAGGTAAGGTACTCAGTGATAGCACCAACCATACCCTGTATGTATGGATGATTCTCAACATTTGGATGCCTGTTGTTTCACTGTGTATTTTATTTTTAATGCATTAACTTCTGTGGATTCATTCAGAGTCTGCTCAAAAGTAACACTGAAAACCACTAAAATGTATGTAAAAATTGTGCTGTAAAGTAGAATAAAATTGTTACTTGGACTTGTTATATAAAAGAAAGTCGGTAAGGCAATGCTTCTGGTCAAAGAAGTGGATCAAGAAAAGGAGGAGCTTAGATCTATGCAAGTAGTTCTCAGTGAGATTGAACAAGCAGGCAAATTATTGCAGACATTTTTATCATGTATGTTTTAGTGGGACTCTTGATGTTTGGCAGAATTACTCATGTCATCATGGCTTCACATTGGTGGAGAAATTTTTTTTAATGCATTCATAAACCTGGTCAAGGTTTTGTTAAGAAACAAAACTGCATTGTTTCCAGCAGAGGTCTTATTAAAGGGAGGTTTTGCTGCGTTTCATTAGAAAAGTGAAACAACTCTGGTATGACTGGCAATTCTTCCCTTTCAGAGTGAACAGAGAGATCCTTTCTCTCTTCCCTTTTCATCTGCAGGAAGGTTAACCTAGTTGCTTTGAATTTAGAGAAACAGGCTTTCTTTATAGGGATTCATTTTCTAAAGTGGCATTAATCTTGGGTTAAAGTTGCTGAAGGAGAGGAGAAATGGGCCCATGGCACCTTGGTGGGCATTTTCTCATAATGCTAAGGACGGCAGTGTAACAGAAAACAGATCTCACTTGTGAAGTAGGCATTTGAGTTATGTTCTGAGAATGTTGTATACCCAGCTTTTTCACCTTCCCCATTACCTTTTGATAACTGAGAAATCTTATTTTTAATTTGCATATAAATAATATATTTTTAGGAATACCATATAAAATGGTAACATTAAGAGAGGTTGAATTACTTCAAGCCTCAAGAGCAGTTATTTCAACAAAATTTTATTAGGAATTTATTTAAAATTGTTTAATACTCATCCCTTAGGTAATAATTTATTTTCCTCTTTAATAAGGAATTAATGACAAGATAACACAGTGGTTTGAGTAGGACCTGCATTAGGAGCTTGTGTCGCTTTTATTTTATGGTGATTCTTGGAGTCTTGGGATTGTTTATTTTTCATTTGTTTCTTGTCTTTGTGCGTGTGTGCATGTGTGCATGTGAGAAACCCACATTAGAAAAGTTACTTTTTTCTTATGGTTATAAATGAAGCTTGAGAAAGTAATTCTGTAGTACAACTAAAACTAGGTAGAGCAGCAGTATTTAACTGTGATATTAAAGCAACTGTTGGTTAGCCTCTCAAATAGTCCTATCTGTTTCCCTGTAACATGCATATTTATAATTACTGAGTTCAGAGGTGTTTGACCTTTCCTTCCTTTGCACAACATAAGGAATGCTTTTCAGTGTTTTTGTGTTCCATTGGATATTTAAAAATAATATTATTCCAGCTTTTATTCTCTGCTGTGTATTTTAGCTACAAAGTTGTAGGTAGCTTGAATACTAATTTTTGTAGCATTTTGCTTGGCATAAAATGAATATAGAAGAGGCATCTTGTATATTCTAAGTTAAAAAACAAAGGAAGTTCCTCTATGTAGTTTCCTGTCTCTTACAACAAAAAACAAACAAAAAACCTTCCGTAATTATTAAGCTCTTTTCAGGGTATTTCTTTCATTACTAATATGAAGTTTGGAATTTCAGTGTGCTAAGTTGTTTGCTGGATGTTCTCATTCATTTTATTAAAGACGTTTTCTTAAAAGATAAATGATCTGTTTTTTTTTTCCTTTATCAGAACACAACAATGGAGGAAACAGCTATATGGGAACAACACACAGTGACGCTTCACAGGGTAAGTTTCTGTTGCAGTAAATAATGTGTGTATAACTCAGGATACAGACAGCTTTTTAAAACAATAGAGGAAAACCAGATGTCAGGAAGCCAGGGGGAAAAAATTTTTGTATTCCTTTGTTTAAAGTTAGAGTTGCAATACATTCTTTATTAAGGTCAAAAGTGAACATGATTACTTTTTCACATAGCCTTTTTGGTTGTTAATTGTATAATCTTATGCTGTTTTTATTCTTGACTTAAGAAATTAAATGATTTATTTTCTAAATTTTGAAATTTAGACTCAGAACGTTGGCGTAAATTGTAATGTGCTTCAACCCATAAGTATTATGGGTTTGGGGCTTTAAACTAAGTCAGGTAATCTAGTGTCATGTGCAAAATAAAATCCAAAAAGATACTTGTTGATTTGAAATATGTAGACACAAGCTTTTGCTTCAAATTAGTAAGAGTAAGAGTTTTGTCTGCAGAGAGACCGCCCTCAATTTGAACCTCAGTTCTGCCATTTTCTCTTGCTTTAGAAACCTGGACAAGTGATCCAACCCCCTTCTGAATTCTTGGTTTTTATATGTTTAAAACAGGGCTCATTATATATGCTTGACATAAAGTAAGTGCCTTCCGTATTCTCCCTTTTCCTCCCATTGAAGAGAGCTGACTGTAATGATTACCCTTCCTGTTAGAGAACATACAGAAAGAGATTAGAGAATATTTAAACGTAGGCCATATACTTACTAGGAAGCTGGAAAGGGGGGAAAACATGTACTTGAACTCTGTCCCTGCTTATTTCAAGAATGTTTGAGTCTGTGCCTAATAGATAATGGGTAAATTAAGTATAAAAATAAAAGTGATTTGAGATTAAGTGTAGTCAACTTTTTTAATGTCTCACTAAATGGTACCTTGATTTCTAATTTCTAATTTATATAGCTGAAATATGGACTCCCTTTGTTCAAAATATACTGATTGGTAGTATATCGAAATCAAATACATATTAAATGTATAAAGTAACTTCATATCTTATAACCATTTAATTGGCTAGCCTTTAATTACTGTTTTTAACTAGAATCTATTGACTAGGTGGTTGTGATATAATACTTTGGTATTTTATCACATTACATTTATTTTTCTTAATTTTTTTTGTTTTTATTGGTATAATTTACATGCAATAAAGTTCACCCAAAGTGTACAGTTCTGAGTGTAGACATATGCATACCACTACCACCACAATAAAAATACAGAATACTTCCATCATCCCTAAACTTTCATTTATGCCCATTTGTAGTTAATCCCTCCCTGCACCCCCAACCCTTAACAGCCACTGCTTTATTTTCTCTTCTATAGTTTCGTGTCTTCCAGGATTTTCTGTATAAATGAATTTACAATAGTAGCCTTGTGAAACTGGCATCTTACACTAAGCTTAATGCATTTGAGATTTATAATGTTGCTTCTATCACTAGTTAGTTCCTTCTTATTGCTGAGTAGTGTATTCCACTGAGTGAATTTACCACAATTTGTTTATCCTTTTCCCAATTGTTATACATTTGGGCCATTTGCAGTTTTTGGTGATTATGATTAAAACCTGTGTTGATGTATGGTTTTTGTAAGAACATAACATTTCATTTCCCTTGGGTAAATTTCTTAGAATGGAATTTTTGCTGTTGGTGGTATGGTAAATGCATGTTTCATTTTACAAGAAACTTCCAAACTGTTTTCCAAATTGTACCATTTTGCATTCCTGACAGCAGTGTTTATAAGAGCTCCAGTTGCTCCATATTCTTGTCAACATTTGCATTGTGTTGGTTTATTTTTAATCTCAGCCATGCTAATAGATGTGTAGTGGTATCTTGAGGTCTTAATTTACATTTCCCTAAAGACTAATGATACTGAGTATGCCAGTTTGAATGTATTGTGTCCCCCAAATGCCATTATCTTTGATGTAGTCTTGTGGGGCAGACGTTTTGATGCTGATTAGATTTGCTTGGAATATGCCCCACCCAGCTGTGGGTGATGACTCTGATGAGATATTCCCATGGGGGCATGGCCGCACCCATTCAGGGTGGGACTTGATCAGTGGAGCCATATAAATGAGCTGACTCAAAGAGAAGGAACTCAGTGCAGCTGTGAGTGATGTTTTGAAGAGGAGCAAGCTTGCTAGAGAGGAACGTCCTGGGAGAGAGCCATTTTGAAACCAGAACTTTGGAGCAGATGCCAGCCACGTACCTTCCCAGCTAACAGAGGTTTTCCAGACACCATTAGCCATCCTCCAGTGAAGGTACCCGATTACTGATGTGTTACCTTGGACACTTATGGCCGTAAGACTGTAACTGTGTAGCCAAATAAACCTCCTTTTTATAAAAGCCAGTCCGTCTCTGGTGTTTTGCATTCCGCAGCATTAGCAAACTAGAACACTGAGTGTCTATTTATGTGCTTATTTATCATCCATATATCTTCTTTGGTAGAATGTTTCAAATACTTTGCCCATTTCTAATTGGTTTGTTTGTTTTCTTACTGAGTCTTGAGAGTTCTTTTTTATATTCTGGATTAACAGATTCTTTATCAGCTATTGTTTTGCGAATATTTTTTCCTAGTCTTTAGTCTTGCCTTTTCTTTCTCTTAACAGTGGCTTTAATTTTGATAAAGCCCAGTTTGTTAATTTTTGCTTTTACCAATCTTGATTTTGTTTTTCTGTATCTGAAAAATCTGCCAAACTCAGTGTTCTAGTTTGCCAATGCTGCCAGAATGCAAAACACCAGAAATGGATTGGCTTTTATAAAAGGGGGTTTATTTGGTTACACAGCACAGTCTTAAGGCTATAAAGTTTCCAAGGTAGCACATCAACAATTGGGTACCTTCACTGGAGGATGGCCAGTGGTGTCCGGAAAACCTCCGTTAGCTGGAATGGAAAGGCCAGCGTCTACTCCAAGTTCTGGTTTCAAAATGGCTTTCTCCCAGGACATTCCTCTCTAGGCTTTAGCTCCTCAAAAAAATATCACTCTTAGATGCTCTTGGGGCATTTGTCCTCTCTTAGCTTCTCCGGAGCAAAAGTCTGCTTTCAAAGGCTGTCTCCAAAATGTCTGTGTAAGCTGAAGCTCCTCTCTTAGTTCCAGTGCATTCTTCAAAGTGTCCCTCTTGGCTGTAGCAAGCTAGCTCCTTCTGTCTGAGCTTATATAGTGCTCCAGTAATTTAATTCAGACCCACCCTGAATGGGTGGGATAACACCTCCATGGAAATTATCCAACCAAAAGTCGTGTCCACGGTTGATTGAATCACATCTCCATGGAAACACCCAAAGGATTTCAAAATCTAATCAACTCTAATATGTCTGCCCACACAAGATTGCATCAAAGATAATGGCGCTTTTGGAGGACGTAATACATTGAACTGGCACACCCAGGGTCACAAAGATTTTCTCCTTTGCTAGATGTTTTATTAGTTAAATTTTATGTTAAGAACATAAATTGTTATGTTAAGAAATCCTAGAACTCAACAATAAAAAGACAAACAGCCTAATTTAAAAAATGGACAAAAGACTGGAATAGGCATTTCTCCAAGGAGGAAATTTATAAATGGCTAAAAAGTACGTGAAAACATGCTCAACATCACTATTAGGGAAATGCAAATCAAAACCACAATTAAATATCATTTTACACCAACTAGAATGGCTACTATTAAACAAACAAAAAGCTGCAAGTGTTGGAGGGGATGTGGAGAATTAGAAGCACTTCTTCACTGTGGGTGGGAATGTAAAATGGTACAGCCACTGTGGAAGAGAGTATAGCAGTTCCACGGGAAGCTAAGTATAGAACTGCCATATGCTCTGGCAATCGTGTTACTATGTATATACTCAGAAGAACTGAAAGCAGGGCCATGAACAGACATTTGCAGACCAATGTTCATAGCGGTATTATTCACAATTGCTGAAAGATGGAAACAACCCAACTAACGAGTGGATAAACAAAATGTGGTATATACATATGATGGAATATTATTCAGCTGTTAAAAATGAAGTCCTGTTGCATGCGACAACATGGATGACCTTGAGGACCTTATGTTGAGTGAAATAAGCCAGATACAAAAGGACAAATATTGTGTGATCTCACTAATATGAACTAAAACAGTAAACAAACTCATGGAGTTAATATCTAGAATATAAGTTACTAGAAGGAAGAATGAGGATGATGAATGGGGAGCTGATGGATAATTGGCAGAATTTTTAATAAGGTTGACTGTAAGTGTTTGGAAATGGATAGAAGTGATGGTAGCACGTTATTGTGAGTGAATTAATAGTGCTAAATCATGTGTGAATTTGGTTGAAGGGGAAGTTTAGGGTTGTGAATGTCACTAGAAGGAAAACTAGAGGATAAAACATGGGACTGTATAACACAGTGAACCCTGTTGTGGACTATGAAGGTGGTTAATAGTACAAATGTAAGAATGTTCTTCCATGAACTAGAATTCTATTACAAGGTGGTAATAATAAGTTGGTATATGGGAAAAAATGCACCTGATGCAAACTTGGACTATAGTTAAAAGTAGTATAATATTCTTTTAACAGTTGTAACAAAGGTATCAGACCAGTGCTAAGTGCCGATAATAGGGGGATTTAAGGGGTATGGGGTTTTTCTTTTTGGAGCAGTGAGGTTGTTCTCAAATTGATTGTGGTGATGAAAGCACAGTTCTGTGATTATACTGAGAGCCACTGATGGTATATGGTGTATGACTAAAACTGCTTTTAAAAAAAAGTTACGGGTAGAGATTTTTTTTTTCATATGGATATCCACTTTTTTGAACAAACATTTGTTGATAAATGAATTGCCTTTGTGTCTTTGTCAGAGCTGATTGGATTACATATGTGTGAGGGTAGGTCTGTTTCTGGACTCCTGTTAATCTACGTGTCTGTCCTTTTACCATTTGTTTGTGTCTTGATTACTATAGATTTATATCAAGAGTGGAAATCAGGTAGGTGTGAGTCTGCCTATTTTTTTTTTCCCCAAAATTGTTTTGGCTTTTCTAGTTTTTTTGCCTTTCTACATGAATTTTAGAAAAAAAGAACTTTATCAATTAAAAAAACAAACAAAACCCCTGGGATTATCTTTGGGATTGCGTTGAATGTAAGGATCAATTTGAGGGAGAATTGACATCTTACCAATATTGAATCTTCCAAATCATACACGTTGATCTCTCTATTCTTTAATTCCTTAATCACTGTTTTATGATCTTCAGTTTACAGGTCCTGCACATTTTGCTACGTTATATTTATTTTGTATTTATTGTTGCTATTTTAAGTATCGTTATTATCTTTAGTTCTGGTAGACACATTTTCCAACTCATAGTACATTTTTGCAAAATGTGGACTCACTTTTGTAGTAGAAGATTACTATTAAAAAATAGATTGCTCTCAAGGCAAAAAGGGATAGTGTTTAACTGAATCATATCTATGCTAGTGATATCATTGTGTTATTACAGCTCTTTCCTTTCTTCCTAAATTGCCCACATCAACAGTGTACTTTGTTGATATTATGTGAATTTCACACCAATGTTAGTAAACCAACTTCTGGAAGATAATTTTTAAAATTTAAAAAAAAATTTTATTTTTGTATTTTTATGCATTTATTATTAATTTTTTTGTTAAAGAAATTATTGGTGTACAAAAATATCACGCATAAAATATGTAAAATAGGGTCCCCATATACCATCGTATTATTAAAACCTTGCATTAGTGAGGTATATTTGTTACAATTCATGGAAGAATATTTTTATAAATGTACTATTAACCATATTTCATCGTTTTCAGTAGGGTTAGTTGTGTTGTAGAGTCTTATGTTTTTTCTTTTAATTTTTATTCTAGTAACATATATATGACCTAAAATTTCCCGTTAACCACATTCGCATGTATCATTTAGTGCTGTTAATTATGTTCACAATTTTGTGCTACCATCACCACCAATTTAAGCATTAATTCCTCATTCCGTACCCTCATCCCATCCCCTAGTAACCTGTATTCTACATTCTAACTCTATAGGTTTGCTTATTCTAATTATTTCATATCAGTGAGCTCTTAATATTTTCCGTTGTCTGTCTGACTTATTTCACTCAAAATGATCTATTCAGGGTTCATTTATGTTTTCACATGAGTCGAAGCTTCATTCCTTTTTAATGCTGAATATTCCATTGTATGTATACACCACATTTTATTTATCCTTTCATCAGTTGATGGATACTTGGGTTGCTTCCTTCTTTTAGCAAATGTGAATAATGCTGCTGTGACCATCCATGTGCAAATAATCTGTTCAAATCCCTGCTTTCAGTTCTTTTGAGTATATACCTAGAAGTGGGATTTCCGGGTCATATGGTAATTTTTATACTTAGCTTTCTGAGGAACTGCCAAACTGCCTTAGTGTCTGCACCATTTTACATTCCTGCCAGCAGTGAATTAGTTTTTCTGTTTCTCCACATCCTCTCCAACACTTGTAATTTTCTGGGGTTTTTTTTGTTTTTTTTTAAGTAATAGTCATTCTAGTGCATGTCAAATGGTATCTTGTGGTGTTGATTTGCATTTTTCTAATAGCTAATGATTCTGAGCAACTTTTCATGTGCTTTTTAGCCATATATATATCCTCTTCGGAGAAATGTCTATTCGAGTCTTTTGCCCAGTTTTAAATTGGGTTGTTTGTTGTTTTTTTGTTTTTGAATTGTAAGATTTCTTTATATATTCTGGATATTAAACCCTTATTGGATACGTGGTTTCCAAATATTTTCTGCCTTTTCACTTTGATGATAAAATCCTTTGATGCACAAAAGTTTTTAATTTTGATGAGGTCCTGTTTATCTATTTTTTTCTTTTGTTGTTTTTTGTGCTTTGGGTGTGAAGTCTAAGAAACCATTGCCTAACAAGATCCTGAAGATGCTTCCCTGTGTTCCTCCTGGGAGCCTTATCATCCTAGTCCTTATATTTAGGTCTTTGATCCATTTTGAGTTAATTTCTGTATAAGCTGTGAAATAGGGGTCCTCCTTTATTCTTTTGGGTATGGCTATCCAGTTCTAGCACCATTTGTTGAAGAGGCTATAATTTCCATTTGTGTGTACTTGGCACCCTTGTCAAAAATCAGTTGGCCATAGACGTCAGGGTCTATTTCTGAACTCTCAGTTTGATTTCATTGGTCAATATATCTCTCCTTATGCCAGTACCATGCTGTTTTGACTACTGTAGCTTTGTGTTCCGGTTTGCTAATGTTGCCGTTTTGCAAAACACTAGAAATGGCTTGACTTTTATAAAGGGGGTTTATTTGGTTACAGAGTTACAGTCTTATGGCCCTAAAGTGTCCAAGGTAAGGCATCAGCTACAGGGTACCTTCACTGAAGGATGGCCGATGGCATCTGAAAACCTCTGTTAGCTGGGAAGGCACGTGGCTGGTGTCTGCTTGCTCCCAAGTTGTGTTTCAGAATGGTGTTCTCCAAAATGTCAGTGTCAGCTTTCAATGGCCATCTTCAAAATGTGCTCTTAGCTGCAGCTTCTCTGAAGTGCTTCTATTTCTGAGCTTTTATAGGGCTTCAGTAATTAAATCAAGACCCAAGCTGAATGGGTGGGGCCACACCTCCATGGAAACAATCCCATCAACAGGTCACACCCTAATCAAAGGTATTACTGGTTGCATCTCCATGGAAACAACCCAATCCAAAGATTCCAACCTAATCAACACTAATAGGTCTTCCCCGACAAGATTGCATCAAAGAACATGGCGTTTTGGGGAACATAATACATCCAAACCAGCACACTTCGTAATACTTTTTTTTGTGGTTTTGTAAATTTTTATTAGTATTTAATATAATCAGCTGGTTAAGAACTGAAATTTTAGATGCTCTAGACCAATTTAAGGAGACAGTGGAGAATGGGGGCTAGGCAGGCCCACCACATATACTGACACCATAAGCCTAAGACATACAATGATGCCTTGGACAAATCCATCTCCTGGAACCACACTGTTTCTGGATCAGCAACTCCACCCCTCTTATCTACAGAATGAAAGAATAGAGTACATGATTTCTTTAAATTGTGCAGTAAGAATTGCTTAAAGGTAGATTCTAAATTCTGAAGGGAAGGGAGACATACCTGTTACTACCACTTGCTTTGTAAGTTAGCTTTATAAAGAAGATTCACTGGTAACTCACTGACCTAGTGGTGGCAGGGAGAAGATTGATGAACTAACTAGACTTGACTAGGCTAGAACAAAGATGTGGAACCTCAAGCACTTGTGCTTATTCTTTCTCAGAACAGTATTTCTCAGAATACTCCTTGTTTATAGAGAAGGAAACTGAGGTTTAGACAGGTTAAAGAAATTTTCTGTGATTACACAGCTAGTAGAGAATCAGCAGTGGGACTGACTCAAGGGCTGGAATTCTTCACATCACTAGGTTATATATTCTTTTTAGTCCCCTGCCACCCACTTCATCCCAGGTGAAGCATGTTCAGACAGCTGCAGAACAAACTGTATGGATTAAGCAGAAGCTGGATTAGATGTACTGTGCTTTCCTTCAGCAGCAAGGTTACTACACTGTAAAGCCAAAGAAAGTTTAGGAATACTGGTCGCTTTGCAGATACATAGAATTTAAGGTAAAAGGCCTTAATCTCCCTGAGAGTTGGATGTTATCTGCTGCAATATTAGGAGCTTTTACTTATTTCTGTCACCTCCAATAATACATTCCTTTTAGTTATTGTTGCTATTCCTGAAGACTTCATTTATCCGTATCTTAAAGACATTTTTATATTACAAGGAATCTTAAGGTCCATGAGCATTTTAATAGCCCTCTTGTTTAGAAGTATATTAGGTTTTTGTGGGGTTTTTTTTAACACCATCATTATTTATTGCTGACATGAATTCAAAGTGATTATGCAGTTTTGTATATACTATAGCAAGGTCAGGAAATCAAGGTACAATTGCCGTCATCAAATCTTAATCTTCAGAGAAGAGCATCTCCACAAGGCTGGCCTGAAGACACTCAGATTCTACCAGTTTTTTGAGGTGTCCCATATTTGTAGGTGCTGTAGTTACTTTCAGGTTTTTTTTGAAGTCATTATTTGGGTCTTTCCAATAAGGTCTTTCTCCTACTTGGCAGTAGATGAACACACATCCTTCACTAACGTGCTTTAGCCTCTCTTGTACAACTGGTTCAGCATTGGGTTGCTGCATAGCCTGGTTGAACTCTTAACGAAGCTGGATATGCACACTTCCTCGTAATGGGCCATGTTGGGATCTTGCTGTGAACTGCAAGAGAAGTCCTTGGGTTCAGCTGCTGTGGTCCTGTGTAATAAGTTTTAAAGTCAAAAAGTAAATCCTCCAACTTCATTTTTTTTTTTCAAGATGTTTTGGCTATTCAGGGCCCCTTCCCTTCTAAGTAAATTTGATGATTGGCTTTTCCATTTCTGCAAAGTGGGCTGTTGGAATTTTGATTGGTATTGCCTTGAATCTGTAAATCATTTGGGGTAAAATTGACATCTTGACAATATTTAGTCTTCCAATCCATGAGCATGGAATGACCTTCCAGTTATTTTGGTCTTTAATTTCTTTTAGCAAAGTTTTGTAGTTTTCAGTATATAGGTCATTTACATCCTTGGTTAAAATTATTCCAAGATATTTGATTCTTTGGTTACTATTGTAAAGGGTTTTTTTTTTCTTAATTTCCTCCTCAGAGTGCTCATTACTGGTGCGTAGAAAGTACTGCTGATCAACTTTGCCTGTTGATCTTGTACCTTGTCACTTTGCCATATTCGTTTATTGGCTCTAGTAGCTTTCTTGTAGATTTTTCAGGCCTTTTCCTATATAGGATCATGTCATCTGCAAATAGTGAAAGTTTTACTTATTCCTTTCCAATTTGGAAGCCTTTGATTTCTTTTTCTTGCCTAATTGCTCTGGCTAAAACCTCCAGTAAATTGTTGAATGACTGTGACAGTGGGCATCCTTGTTTTGTTCCAGGTCTTAGGGGGAAAGCTTTCAGTTTTTCAACATTGAGTATGTTAGCAGTGGGTTTTCATATATGCCCTTTATCGTGTTGAGGAAGTTTCCTTCTATTCTTATTTTGCTAAGTGTTTTTATCAAGAAAGGATGCTGAGTTTTGTCAAATGCCTTTTCTGCGTCAATTGAGATGGATATTTGGTTTTTACTTTTTCCTTCGTTCTGTTAATTATGTATATTACATGAATTGATTTTCTTATGCTGAGCCATCTTTGCATACCTGGGGATAAAGCCCACTTGATCATCATGTATATTCCTTTAATGTGCTGTTGGATTCCATTTGCACATATTTGTTGAAGATTTTCATAACAGAAATTGGTTTGTAATTTTCTTTTCTTGTAGTATTTTTATCTGTATTTGGTATTAGAGGGGTGTTCTAGTTTGCTAATGCTGCTGGAATGCAAAACACCAGAGACGGATTGACGTTTATAAAAGGGGGTTTATTTGGTTACACAGTTACAGTCTTACGGCCATAAAGTGTCCATCAACAAAGAGTATCTTCACTGGAGAAAGGCCATTGACATCTGGAAAACCTCTGTTAGCTAGGACGGCATGTGGCTGGCGTCTGCTTGCTTCCAGGTTGCATTTCAAAATGGCATTCTCCAAAATGTCTGCATCAGCTTCCAATGGCCATTTGCAAAATGGCACTCTGAGCTCCTTCAGTCTGAGCTTATATGGTACTCCAGTAAACTAAACAAGGCCCAGGCTGCATGGGCAGGACCACCCCTCCATGGAAATTGTCCAGTCAGAGTTATCACCAAAGTTGGTTGGGTCACATCTCCATGGACACTGAAGCAATAGGTTCCAACCCAATCCACACTAATATGTCTGCCCCCACAAGAATGTATTAAAGAATATGGCTTTTTCTGGGGGGCATAAATATACAAACCAGCACAGGTGATGTTGGCTTCATAGAATGAGTTAGGTACTGTACCTTTCTCTTCAAGTTTTTTGAAGAGTTTGGGCAGGATTGGTATTAATCCTTCTTGGAATGATTGGTAGAATTTATCTGTGAAGCAATCTGGTCCTGGGTTTTTCTTCATTGGGAGGTTTTCTGTGACTGATTCAGTCACTTTATTAGTGATTGATATGTTGAGATTTTCTGTTTCTTCTAGAGTCTAGGTTGTTCTCATGTTTCCAGGAATTTGTCCAATTCATCTAATTTGTTGGCATACAGTTGTTCATAGTATCCTCTTATGACCCTTTGTATTTCTGTGTGGTCAGTAGTAATGGCCCCCCTCTCGTTTTTTACTGTAACTATTTGTATCTTCTCTTTTTTCTTTGTCAGTCTAGCTAAAGGTTTGTCACTTTTGCTGATCTTTGCAAAGAATCAGCTTTTGGTTTTATTAGTTCTATTTGTTTTTTTTTTTTATTCTCAATTTCATGTATTTCTGCTCTAATGTTTGTTATTTCTTTCTGTTTGTATTGGGATTGGTTTGCTGTTCTTTTTCTAGTTTAGCTGTTCAGTTAGGTGTTGATTTTAGCTCTTTATTGTGCTGGTTTGAATGTATTATGTCCCTCAAAAGATTATCTTTGATGTAATCTTGTGTGGGCAGATGTATCAGTGTTGATTAGATTGTAATTCTTTGAGTGTTTCCATGGAGATGCACCCCACCCAACCGTGGGTGATGACTCTGATTGGATAATTTCCATGGAGGTGTTGCCCCACCCATTCAGGGTATGTCTGAATTAAATTACTGGAGCACTATATAAGCTCAGACAGAAGTTGGGAGCTTGCCACAGCCAAGAGGGACACTCTGAAGAACACCCAGGAGCTGAGAGAGCAGCTGCAGATGAGAGACAGTTTGAAGACAGCCATTGAAATCAGACTCTTGCTCCAGAGAAACTAAGAGAGGACAAACGCCCCAAGAGCAACTGAGAGTGACATTTTGAAGAGCTGTGGCCTAGAGAGGAACATCCTGGGAGAAAGCCATTTTGAAACCAGAACTTGGAGTAAATGCCAGCCACGTGCCTTCCCAGCTATCAGAGATTTTCCAGACACCATTGGCCATCCTCCAGTTAAGGTACCCAGTTGTTGATGTGTTACCTTAGACATTTTATGGCCTTAGGACTGTAACTGTGTAACCAAATAAACCCCCTTTTATAAAAGCCAATCCATTTCTGGTGTTTTGCCTTCCGGAAGCATTAGAAAACTAGAACATTAATGTAACCAGTTAGGGCTGTAAATTTCCCTCTCAGCACTGCCTTCACTGCATCCCATAAGTTTTGATATGTTGTGTTCTCGTTTTCGTTCATCTCAGGACGTTTACTGATCACCCTTGTAATTTCTTCTTTGACCCATTGACTGTTTAAGAGTAAGTGATTTCGATTGCTGCAAAGGAGAGGCTAGGCCTCCTTGTATTTGTGCCTAAGAGTCTCCTCCTGAATGCCTCTCTGTTGCTCAGATGTGGCCCTCTCTCTCTGGCTAAGCCAACTTGAAAGGTGAAATCACTGCCCTCCCCCCTACGTGGGATCAGACACCCAGGGAAGTGAATCTCCCTGGCAACGTGGAATATGACTCCCGGGGAGGAATGTAGACCCGGCATCGTGGGATGGAGAACATCTTCTTGACCAAAAGGGGGATGTGAAAGGAAATGAAATAAGCTTCAGTGGCAGAGAGATTCCAAAACGAGCCGAGAGATCACTCTGGTGGGCACTCTTACCTTTTTTAGGTTCTAAAGAATTGGGGTAGCTGGTGGTGGATACCTGAAACTATTAAACTACAACCCAGAACCCATGAATCTTGAAGACGATTGTATAAAAATGTAGCTTATGAGGGGTGACAGTGGGATTGGGAATGCCATAAGGACCAAACCCCACTTTGTCTAGTTTATGGATGGATGTGTAGAAAAGTAGGGGAAGGAAACAAACAGACAAAGGTACCCAGTGTTCTTTTTTACTTCAATTGCTCTTTTTCACTCTAATTATTATTCTTGTTATTTTTGTGTGTGTGCTAATGAAGGTGTCAGGGATTGATTTAGGTGATGAATGTACAACTATGTAATGGTACTGTAAACAATCGAAAGTACAATTTGTTTTGTATGACTGCGTGATATGTGAATATATCTCAATAAAATGATTAAAAAAAAAAAGAGTAAGTCATTTAACCTATGTTTCTTTGTTTATTTTGCAGTTCTCTGCCTGTTATTTATTTCTGGCTTCATTCCATTGCGGTCATAGATGATACTTTGTATTTCAGTCTTTTTAAATGTATTGAGACTGGTTTTGTGACGCAACACATCATCTATCCTGGAGGGCGATTCATATACACTTGATCGGAACTTATATCCTGCTGTCTTAGGGTACAGGATTCTGTGTGTCTGTTAGGTCTAGTTCACTAATCATATTCAAATTCTTAATGATCTTCTGTCTGGATGTTGTGTCTCTTGATGAAAGAGGTTTATCGAAGTCTCCAATTACTATGGAGGTGTGTCTTTCTTCAGTTTTGCTAGTGTTTGCCTCATGTATTTGGAGCATCATGGTTGGGTGCATAAATACTTATTATTGTTATTTCTTCTAATGGGATTGACCATGTTATTAATATGTAGTGTCCTTTGTCTGATACAACAGCTTTTGGTTTAAAGCCTGTTTTGTCCAAATTTTGTCCAGTATAGTTATCCCAGCTCTTTTTTAGTGACTGTTTGCATGGAATATCTTTTTCTGACCTTTCACTTTCAATCTGTTTGTTCCTTTGGGCCTAAGGTGAGTCTCTTGTAAACAACATACAGTTGAGTCATGCTTTTTTTTAAAATCCATTCTGCCGTTGTGTTTCTTTTGTTTGGAGAGTTTGATGCATTAACATTCAGTATTCTTACTGTAAAGTTAGTGCTTACTTCAGCCATTTTTTCCTTTGTTTTTATATGTCATGTCTTTTTTGCCTCTCTTTTCCTTTAATGCAGCTTCCTTTTCTGTGTAGTTGATCTTTGTGATGTATCTGACTGATCTGTTTCTCATTTCTGTTCTGTATATTTCCTTAGTCTGTAACCTACTAATTTGAAAAGGTACCAGCTTAGCTTCAATAGCAAGTACATTCTCTGCTCCCTTTTCCCTCTGTATCTTCTCTTTATGTTGTTTTTGTCCCATGCTACCGCTTTATATTTTGTGTGTCAATTATCAGAAAATATGCCTTTTTCTTGTTCAATTGTATTCTCACTCTATAAAAATTAAACAGTAGAGTTGTATATTGAGGATACAGTACTACTGGGTTTTGCATTTAGCCTTTTCATTACCTTTGGTGAAGGTTTTCATTTCTTCACACTACTCTACTTCACTCTCCTGTCTTTTCCTTTTAGCCTGCAGAGCTCCCTTTAGTAATTGTTGTAGCTCAGGTCTTATTGTGACGGACTCTCAGTTTCTGTTTACCTGTGAATATTTTATACTCTCTCTCTTTTTTTTTAATTCAGTTTTATTAAGATATATTCACATACCATATATTCATCCACAGTGTACAATCAGTTGTTCACAGTACCATCAGATAGTTGTGCATTCATCACCACAATTTTTGAGGTTTACTCAAAAAAAAGGAAATAAATAAAAAGTAAAAAAGAACCCAAAATATCCCATCCCCTCCATCCCACCCTATTTTTTCATTTAATTTTTGTCCCCATTTTTCTCTCATCCATCCATACACTGGATAAAGGAAGTGTGAGCCACAAGGTTTTCACAATCACACTATCAACCCATGTAAGCTACATGGTTATACAGTCGTCCTCAAGAATCAAGGCTACTGGGTCGCAGTTTGATAGTCCCACATATTCCCTTCTAGCTATTCCAGTACACTAAAAACTAAAAAGGTATATCTATATAATGCTTAAGAATAACCTCCAGAATGACCTCTCAACTCCATCTGAAATCTCTCAGCCATTGAAACTTTATTTTGTTTCATTTCTCATCCCCTTTTTGGTCCAAGAAGATTTTCTCAATCCCACAATGCCGGGTCCAGGCTCATCCCTGCGATTCACGTCCCATGCTGCCAGGGCGGGGGTTGGGGGGGTAGTGAGTTTACTTGCCAAGTTGGCTTAGAGAGAGAGGCCACATCTGAGCAACAAAAGTTCTCTGGGGGAGACTCCCAGGCACAGCCATAAGTAGGCTTAGCCTCTCCTTTGCACTAACAAGCCTCATAAGGACAAGCCCCAAGGTCAGGGGCTCAGCCTACTAAATTAGTAGTCCTCAATGCTTTCGAGACTACCAGTAACTCCCCAGGTGGGGAAGTTTAATATTTCTGTATTTTTCCCCAGCTCCCCAGGGAGGCCCTGCAAATACATTTTTATTCTCTGCCCAAATTACTTTGGGATGTATTGTCTCCCTCATTTGTAAACGAAAGCTTTGCTCAATAAAGAATTTTTGACTAGTGTTTTTCTTTTTCAGTACCTTAAATGTTATACCACTACCTTCTCACTTCCATGGTTTCTGATGAGAAATTGGCAAGTCTTATCGAGGATATCTTGTATGTGACAAATCACTTTTCTCTTGCTGCTTTCAGAATTCTCTCTTTATCTTTGGCATTTGACGTTCTGATTAGTATGTGTCTCGGAGTAGGTCTATTAGGGTTACTCTCTGGAGTACATTGCACTTCTTGGACATGTATATTTATGTCTTTCCTGAGAGTTGATAAATTTTCCATCTCCAAGAGTCTTGATTTGTTTTGTTTGGTTTTATGCAGAATTTTCTCCCCAGCTTCTCTGGTTTGTTTAAATTCTTTCTCTCACTCAGTATCCCCTTTTCATTGCACTTTTTGATGCTGGGACCCATCATGTCTTACAGCAGTATATTGTCCCCCTCCCCACCTCCCTTTTTCTTTATCTATGAGGCTGTTCTGCCTCTAGAGTCTTCCTTGTTGGGTTATCCCTTCCTGGGGAGCCAGATGGTGTCATTTAGGTGGTCCAACAGAGACCAGATTGTGTCTTCAACCCTTGCAAACAGTTGCCACAGTCTCTTTTTGCCCTAGAGGCACTTTTGTATGTGGTGCTCCTTAGCTGCTTGTGTTCCACCCTGGGTCTCTGCAGAGTTTGGTCCCTGTGTCTGGGTATGTATGGGGTTCTCACTCGCTGCTGTGAGTGGCTCTGTGGTCTGCATCCACAGCAGGGTGGACCCTGGCTGTGTTGCCTCTGTGTGACTCCCAAGCTGAGTGGAATCAAATGAGGGAGAGGGACCCAGAGTGGCAAGTCTGAGACAGAAGTCTCCTACCTGATACTGTTTTTTTTTTTTTTTTTTTTTTTTTTCATTTTTATTGAGATTGTTCAGATACCATACAATTATCCAAAGATCCAAAGTGTACAATCACTTGCCCCTGGGTACCCTCATACAGCTGTGCATCCATCACACTTAATTTTTGTTCAATTTTTAGAAACTATTCATTACTCCAGACAAGAAATAAAGTGAAAGATGAAAAGAGAAAAAAAGAAAAGGAAACTCTAAACCTCCCCTATCCCTAACCAACCCCCCTCAATTGTTGACTCCTAGTATTGATATAGTACGTTTGTTACTGTTTATGAAAAAATGTTGAAATACTACTAACTGTAGTATATAGTTTGTAATAGGTATATAGTTCTTCCCTATATGCCCCTCTATTATTAACTTCTTATTGTATTGTCATACATTTGTTCTGGTTCATGAAGTCATTTCTAGTATTTGTACAGTTGATCATGGACGTTGCCCGCCATAGGATTCAGTTTTATACATTTCCATCTTTTGACCTCCAGCTTTCCTTCTGGTGACACATATGACTCTGAGCTTCCCCTTTCCACCTCATTCACACACCATTCGGCACTGTTAGTTATTCTCACATCTTGCTACCAACACCCCTGTTCATTTCCAGACATTTAAGTTCATCCTAATTGAACATTCTGCTCATACTAAGCAAGAGCATCTACATTTCTTCCACAAGGCAGGAGGGAGAGTCATAGAAGGTAGAGAGGCAAAAGAAAGAGGAAACAAAAAAATGACAGCTAGGAAGCAGCAAAAGGAAAAATAACCTTAAATCAAAGTAGAATAATGAATCAGACAGTACCACCAATGTCAAGTGTCTAACATGCCTCCCCTATCCCCCCCTCTTATCTGCATTCACCTTGGTATATCACCTTTGTTAAATTAAAGGAAGCATAATACAGTGATTCTATTAGTTACAGTCTCTAGTTTATGCTGATTGCATCCCTCCCCCAATGCCTCCCCATTTTTAACACCTTGCAAGGTTGACATTTGCTTGCTCTCCCTTGTAAAAGAACATATTTGTACATTTTATCACAATTGTTGAATACTCTAGATTTCACCAAGTTACACAGTTCCAGTCGTTATCTTTCCTCCTTTCTTGTGGTGTCTCAATGCTCTCCATCTTCCTCTCTCAACCGTATTCATAGTTACCTTTGTTCAGTGTACTTACATTGTTGTGCTACCATCTCCCAGAATTGTGTTCCAAACCACACACTCCTGTCTTCTATGACCCTGTAGTGCTCCCTTTAGTATTTCCTGTAGGGCAGGTGTCTTCACAAAGTCTCTCATTGTCTGTTTGTCAGAAAATATTTTGAGCTCTCCCTCATATTTGAAGGACAGCTTTCCTGGATACAGGATTCTTGGTTGGTGGTTTTTCTCTTTCAGTATCTTAAATATATCACACCACTTCTTTCTTGCCTCCATGGTTTCTGCTGAGAGATCCGCACATAGTCTTATTAAGCTTCCTTTGTATGTAATGGATCGCTTTTCTTTTGCTGCTTTCAGGATTCTCTCTTTGTCTTTGACATTTGATAATCTGATTGTTAAGTGTCTTGGCGTAGGCCTATTCATATCTCTTCTGTTTGGAGTACGCTGCGCTCCTTGGATCTGTAACTTTATGTCTTTCATAAGAGATGGGAAATTTTCATTAATTATTTCCTCTATTATTGCTTCTGCCCCCTTTCCCTTCTCTTCTCCTTCTGGGACACCAGTGATACGTACATTATTGTACTTTGTTTCGTCCTTGAGTTCCCGGAGACGTTGCTCATATTTTTTCATTCTTTTCTCCATCTGCTCCTTTGCGTGTAAGCTTTCAGGTGTTTTGTTCTCCAGTTCCTGAGTGTTTTCTTCTGCCTCTTGAGATCTGCTGTTGTATGTTTCCATTGTGTCTTTCATCTCTTGTGTTGTGCCTTTCATTTCCATAGATTCTACTAGTAGGTTTTTTGAACTTTTGATTTCTGCCGTATACATGTCTAGTGCTTCCTTTACAGCCTGTATCTTTTTTGCAATATCTTCTCTAAACTTTTTGAATTGACTTAGCATTAGTTGTTTAAATTCCTGTATCTCAGTTGAAGTGTACATTTGTTCCTTTGACTGGGCCATAACTTTGTTTTTCTTAGTGTAGGTTGTAATTTTCTGTTGTCTAGGCATGGTTTCCTTGGTTATCCAAATCAGGTTTTCCCAGAGCAGAACAGGCTCAGGTCCCAGAGGGAAGAAATATTCAGTATCTGGTTTCCCTGCGGGTGTGTCTTAGAAAATTGCTCCACCCTTTGATGCCTCGGGTCACTGTGCTTTTCTCCCCAGCAGGTGACGCCTGTTAGCCTATAATTCTTGACTAGTGTGAGGAGGTATGGCCGTGTTCCCCCAGGCTCTGGGGTCTGGTTCTGAATGGAAAGGGCCCCACCCCTTTCATCCTAGAGAAGACAGACCGCTCAGGTGGAGGTCATTAGCATTTCAGTGGTCTTGCTCTCTGCTTGTGGTGTCTCCACCCTTCCCAGAGTCACAACCCTGGAAACTGAAAATGACTGGGGCTTTCTCCACTGAGCCAAAAAAGAAACAGATAGTCCCCTTCAGACCCAGTCCAAGGCAACCCTCCGGCTCTCCAAGGTCAGTCGTCACCCAAAGCCTCTGTCTGTTTTTTGGGGCTGCGTACCTGTAGTGAGCAGTTCACACTCGCTACTTAAAACCCCAGTTGGAGCTCAGCTGAGCTGTATTCGCTTGCTGGGAGAGAGCTGCTCTGTGGCACCACGCAGCTCTGCAGCTTGGGCTATGGGGGAGGGGTCTCCCGACCTGGTTCCACAGGTTTTACTTACAGATTTTATGCTGTGTTCTTGGGCATTCCTCCCAATTCAGGTTGGTGTATGATGAGTGGATGGTCTCGTTTGTCCCCCCACAGTTATTCTGGATTATTTACTAGTTGTTTCTGGTTTTTTGTAGTTGTTCCAGGGGGACTACTTAGTTTCCACTCCTCTCTATGCCGCCATCTTGCCCCTCCTGATACTGTTTTTTTATTTTCTTTTTCTTTGATTCAGTACTTATGGAGTCCTTCTCTAGTCTCTGTCGTATGCCTCAGATCCAAACAGCTGGGATTTGTCCCCTTTTATGATTCTGAGGGGAGAGTTTTCCAGGGGAGGTCTTATGTCGCCATGTTGACGATATCATTTTAAGCAGTAGTCTTTTAATTTTAATTTTTGAATTTTCTTTGCTACTATGTAGAAATTCACTTGATTCGTTCATATACTGACTTTGCATTCTGTAACATTTAAACACAAGAGTTCTAGGAACTAATTTCATAGATTATCAGGGATTTCTACAAATAGACAATTATGTCATCTGTGAATAGAGGCAGTTTTATTTCTTCCTTTTTAATCTCTCTGCTGTTTATTTCTTTTTCTTCATTTACTCCAGTATTAGGTGAAAGCATTCTGTCTTTCACCATTAAATATTACGTGAGCTATAGATCTTATGTAGATACCCTTTATTAGGTTAAAGATATTTCTAGTCATTATTTATTAGATTAAGGAAGTTCTCTTTTATACCTAGTTTGTAAAGAGATTTTTATCATGAATGAGTGCTGAATTTTGTCATTGCTTTTTCTGCAAGTATTGATTGAGATAATCATATGGTTTTTGCTTCTTAGTTCATTGATATGGTAAATTCCTTGGTATTTGAAGGTTGATCAGTCTTGGATTCCCAAGATAAGTTCTACTTGATTGTGATGCATTATCCCTTTTATACATTGGTAAATTTATTTGTAAAGATAATTATTTCTGTGTTCATGTGAAATATTGGTCAGTAATTTTTTCTTGGATGTTTTTGTCTGGTTTTTCTATCAGAGGGTACAAAAACTCATTAAAGCAAGGAGTTGGTGTTCCAGTTTGCTAATGCTGCCGTTATGCAAAATAACAGAAATGGATTGTTTTTTATAAAGGGGTTTTATTTTGTTGCAAAGTTACAGTTCTACAGCCATGAAAGTGTCCAAATCAAGGCATAAACCTGAGTATACCTTCAGTGGAGAAAGGCCATTGGCGTCCAGAAAACCTTTGTTAGCTCAGAAGGCCCATGGCTGGTGTCCGCTTGCTCCCAGCTTGTGCTTCAAAATGGCGTTCTCCAAAATGTCTCTAGGCTTAGCTTCTCCAGGCAAACTCTGGACTGGTATGTCCAAAGCACCTTTTGTGCTTCAAAGGACAACCAATAGAATGGGAGAAAATATATGAAAATCAATAGCAGATAAGGGACTTTTATCCAGAATGTATAAAAAACTTTTATAACTGAACAATAAAAAAGACGAATAATTTGATTGAAAAATGGGCAAAGGATTTGAATAAACATTTCTCCAAAGAAGATATACAAATGTTCTATAAGCACATGAAAAGATGCTCAGCATCATTATAGTCATTAGAGAAGTACGAACCTAACCACAGTGAGATCCCCTTTCCCACCCACAAGATGGCTATAACAAAAGAGACAAGAAATAGCTGTTGGCTAGCATGTAAGAAAATGGAACCTACATACATAGCTGGTGGGAATGTCATATGGTGCAATTGCTTTGGAAAACTGGTAGTTCCTCAAAATGTTAAAAATAAAGTTACTGTAAGGCCCTGCAGTTCCACTCCTAGGTATATATGCAAGAAAAAGGAAAACATGTTCACACAAACACTTTTACATAAATGTTCATAATGGCGTTGTTCATAATAGCAAGAAAGTAGAAACAACCCAAATGTCCATCAGTTGATAATGTGGAAGCAAACTGTCTTATAACCATACAATGGAAAATTGTTCTACCATAAAAAGGAATGAAGTACCGATAAATGACCCTTGAAAACATTATGTTAACCAAAAGAATCCAGTCACAAACCACATTTTGTCTGATTCCATTTATATGAAATGTTCAGAATAGGCAAATCCATAGGAATAGAAAATAGACTAGTGGTTGCCTGAGATAGGTGTGGGGAGGTTGTAGAGTGACTGTGAAGGGTATGGGCTTCATTTTGGAGTGATGAAGTTGTTCTAAAATTAAATGATGAGGGTTGCACAACTGTGACTATACTAAAAAAAAATTTGAATTATACTTTTAAGAATGAATTTTACGATATCTGAGTAATATCTCAATAATATGTAATTGCTGAATAATATTCTGCTGTATCAATATACCTCATTTTAGTCATTCATGAATTGATGAATATTTGGGTTGTTTCTGCTTTTTGGCCATTATGAATGAGGCTGCTTTGAACATTTGTGTCTTAAGTTTTTGCTTGGGCCTGTTCTCATTTCTCGTGGGTGTAAACCTAGGAGTAGAATTGCTGGTGTTTATTCTTTTTTTAAGAAGATTTTCTTTTCTTTTCGTCTTTTGTCACTTCAGTAGAATTTGGGTGGGAGGATGGTCATGTCTTATGTCTCATCCATGGTCTGGAAGTTGCTGCCTCTCTGAGCTGGACAGCCAAGGAAGGGAATTATTACCTTTATCCTTGGGTAGTTTGAATTGCAGGGTATAGTGTAGTAAGGCTCTATATAAAATCACACTCCTCTGGTTTACAGATTCTAAGAAAATGTTTGTTGTTTCTTTAGACTTCTGTGAATACTTCATTTCCTTTCTGGGGAATGATGTAGATTTCTTTGAGATTAGGTAATATTTTAATAGCCTGAAAATATTTTGATTTTTTTTTTTCTGTACTGGGCTGTGTTTTGTCACTGTGGTAAGGATTTTTAACTTATTTAGAAGTAAGTATATAGCTTAATTCCTGTCATTAAAAATACAAGTGACTGTAAAATGTTAATATGACTACTCTAAACTTTCTGTTGTATGCAGCGTGCATTGGATGTTACTTCAGTGTACTACTTCTACAGAAATTTTCAGCATACTTAAAGGAAGTTGAAATAACTAATACTTGATTTTGAAAGCTGTTGACTTCAAATAAAATGGCACACAGTGTATTTCTAGTTAAGCCTGCCATTCTCTAATTTAATTTGCCACTGTTTTTTTTAATTAATTTTATTGAGATATATTCACATACCATGCAGTCATACAAAGCAAAGCGTACATTCGATTGTTCACAGTACCATTACATAGTTGTGCACTCATCACCAAAATCAATCCCTGACACCTTCATTACCTCACACACAATAATAACAAGAATACTAAAGTGAAAAAGAGCAATTAAAGTAAAAAGAACACTGGGTGCCTTTGTTTGTTTGTTTGTTTCCTTCCCCCATTTTTCTACTCATCCATCCATAAACTAGACAAAGGGGAGTGTGGTCCATATGGCTTTCCCAATCACACTGTCACCCCTTATAAGCTACATTTTTATATAGTCGTCTTCAAGATTCATGGGTTCTGGATTGTAGTTTGATAGTTTCAGGTATTTACTGCTAGCTACTCCAATTCACTAAAACCTAAAAAGGTTTGTCTATATTGTGCATAAGAATGCCCACCAGAGTGACCTCTCGGCTCCTTTTGGAATCTCTCTGCCACTGTAGCTTATTTCATTTCCTTTCACATCCCCCTTTTGGTCAAGAAGATCTCCATCTCACAATGCCAGGTCTACATTCCTCCCTGGGAGTCGTATTCCACGTTGCCAGGGATATTCACTCCCCTGGGTGTCTGATCCCACGAAGGGGGGGGGGGGGCAGTGATTTCACCTGCTAAGTTTGCCACTGTTTTTGATGATCACATTGGGGTACTACCATTCCCCTCAGGGACCTTCTGATGATCAAAAACGAATTCAGGATTTCCGTGTTCAGAGTTTTTTTTTTTTTTTTTTTAATGTGTTTTAGTTCTTAAAGAACATTAATGTAACTGACAATTTTTAATACTTCATTATGCCCAGCAATTATTTTATTAGAGCATGCATTCCAGTCCAGGGATAGAGAATTCTTATAGGTAACCATACCTGTGAATAAGTGAATCACAGACATAATAAGATTGTAACTGTATGTGTTAACTGCTCTAGATTGTAGAATATGAAATAAGGAACAGTTATCTTTACACTTAATATCAATATATTCCTGTCAACTATAATTGTTACTTTAGGCTCCTGGATTTGGATTTGGAATCGCAATATCTGGTGGAAGAGATAATCCTCATTTTCAGAGTGGGGAAACCTCAATAGTGATTTCAGATGTTCTGAAAGGAGGACCAGCTGAAGGACAGTTACAGTAAGCACATTTCTTCCTTTGGTGCCTGTGTTCCCAGCACCATTCCCATCTTTCAGTCATTGGCACACCTTGTTTTAGTGATTTGCCATTTTCACATACTGCCTATGCCATGATTTATTTAATAGTTTTCCTTGAATTAGCATACAGTTATACTTATTTAAGAAGGAACCTTCATAAATGGAAAGCTAGTATCACTTGCCATAAATAGAAAGTAATTGTAAAAATAAAAATGGTGAAAAGAAAACTTGTTACTCAGTTCTAGTTAGAATTTTGCCTTCAGGAGCCTCTCACCCTGAGTTTGGCTCTTTTTGTTAAGGGATTAGCAAGATAAGAGAGGCAAAAGACATACTAGCAAAAAATGACTGTAATCAGAATTGAAATATAATTGAAGGGAAAATAACTGTTTATTTTTGAAACAAGAATAACTTTTCCCAGCTGTATGATTCAGTATCGTTTAATGTCCTGTACTTATGTCAACAAAAATCATTTTATGTGCTGTGATACCTGCTTAATCCTTTGGGGAGAAACACTGTATAAGTAGCTAAAAAAGTTAGTTGATTGGTTAATTACTTACTAAATGTTCTTGTGATAGAACTGAAAGTACATATTTTGACATTATTTTACCATTGATTTTGACAGCAAATAGATTAATCACCCATAATTAAAATAGTTTTTAGAAGTACCCATTTTGACCATGTTTTCACCAATTTCTCTGTATGTTTTTTTCTAACATGTTATTTTGGTGACCTTTTTATCCCCTAGGGAAAATGACCGCGTTGCAATGGTTAATGGAGTTTCAATGGATAATGTTGAACATGCTTTTGCTGTTCAGCAACTAAGGAAAAGTGGGAAAAATGCGAAAATTGTAAGTATCTTTTTAACCTAATAACCTGAAAGGTACTAAGTTTATTGTTGCTACATTTCTGGTATTTGAATTCATCCATTCCCTTTAAGAAAATGAAACATGGATCAGTAGTTGCAAGGTTAGATGTATGCAAGTAAGAATGTTCCATCTAATGCTGATGTTGTGTTTCATCACTGGTGTGTGCGTTTTCTTAAAGTTGAGTTATCAGGATTTTTCTCAATTGGAAAAAAAGTGTTGGAGGCAGAATGATTACCTCTTAATCACTTAATTTTTCCTTCTCTTAAGTATTTCTGTTAGACTGGATCTTGACAAATAGTTTTAAATATGTAGCCCTGATTTCTGTTATAAGATTTGTGTAATGGGCAAGTTATACATTGTATATGTATACAAGTTATACATATATATATGTATACAAGTTATACAAGTTACAAATATACAAGTTATACATCATCAGCCACTTTTCTTGGTATTGGGGTATAGTTTGAGGAAAGAGAAAGGTGTGAAATTTTCATGGAAGAATTGTTTGGAGTACATTAAATGATGGGTTTTACTGTAGCTAGAATCTCTATGCTATTTTTTTTTTTTTTTAAGTAATTGAAAAAGAAATTCAGTTAACTCTGTAAACTGATCTGAAATCACAGTTAACACTTGATAAATGTGGCACAGACTGGATTTGATGTAAAAGCCCTATTTAAAATCCCATCCACATTTAGTAGCACATTAGCCAGTCTACCTACTTTGTTCTTCCCCTTGTATTTGCCCCACCTGGCCTCTGGAAGTACTGAATAAGTCACTGGTTGAGGTGTTGGATCCTAGCAGAGGTGTACAGAGCAGGAGGAAAAGGCTGCAAAGCTAGATAGTTTGCCTGCCTTGTCCGTTACTTTTCTACCTTGCAGCAGAAACTCAGAACCATAGCTCACCCAGTAGACCCAGGTGAGGGAGACCTGTATTGAGTTTTGTCCTCTGGGAGCAGTTGTTCATTTCTGCATTTGAACAGATTGGCTTTTCATATGTATCCACATGACTGCATAACATTTCACTGTATGTACTTAGTTAACCAATTCATTCACTGATGGGTATATCAGTGTCCAGTTTCTACGAGTATTTTATTTAAAATGTTGTAAAAATCACCATGTTTCTACCTGCTCATTCAGTTATTGTTTAAGAATAATATCCTAGGAGTGGATTTTCAGAATCAGAGGGCATGAATGACTTTAAGACTTTTGATATCTGTATTGCCATTTTGCCCTTCAGAAAACCAGTTAAGAGTATGGAGAATACATTTTTCCATAAACACTTTTTCATCCTGGCCATACTGATAGACTAAGCATCATATTTAAAATCAAATATTTTAAATTACAAGTGCATTTACTGCTCATTTAAGTTTCTTTTTTTGCCTGTTCATGTCCCTTGAGTTTCTGTAGTGTAATGTTCACACTAAGGAGTTTTTCTGGTTTGTTAAAGCTGCCAGAATGCAAAATACTGGAAATGGACTGGCTTTTATAAAGGGAATTTATTAGGTTACAAATTTACAGTTCTAAGGCTATGTAAGTGTCCAAACTAGGGTATCAACAAGAGGATACCTTCATTGAGGAAAGGCTGATGGCGTCCAGAACACCTCTGTCAGCTGGAAAGGCATGTGGCTGGCATCTGTTGGTCCTTTGTTCCCTGGTTGCATTGCTTTCAGCTTCTGATTCCAGTGGCTTTCTCCTTAAGCGTTTGTGGGTTCTCACTTAGCTTCTCCAGGTCAAACTCGGGGCTTCATTGTGTCTCCAAAAGTCTGATTTCAACAGCTGCTTCAAAATGTCTCTGGGCGTTTTCTCTCTCAGCCTCTGTCTGCTCTCCCTTCAAAATGTCTCTGCCTTTTGTCCTCTGATAGAGGATGCCAGTAGACTAATTAAGACCCAACTTGAATGGACAGGGTTACACCTCTGTGGAAATAATCTAATCCAAAGATCCCACCCACTGTTCGGTGGGTCCCATCACCATGGTCCCACCCACAATAGGTCTTCCCCCACAAGATTGGATTAAAAGAACATGGCCTTCCTGGGGTACATAACAGTTTCAAACCTGCGAGAAGTGTTTATTAATTAAGGTTAATAGCCTTTTGTCATACATACCTCAAACATTGTTTCTCCATTTGTTTTGTATGTGTGTGTGTGTGAGTTGTTCATGGTGATCTTTTATTTGTTTTTATATTGTTCTGTTCCCACTTGGACATATTTTTGTTTTTATGTTGTCATACTTGTCAGACTTTAACTTCATTGGTTCTTACTTTGGTACCATGCTTTACAAAAGTCTTAAACCAGAATTATAAAAGTATGTGTCCTCTGTTTTTCTAGTACTTGCATGATTTCATTTTGTTTTATTTTGCAGTTGAATCTATAATTCAGTTAAACTGTTTTGAAGTAGGCATTTCCCCCCAACATTTCTGGAGTGTTAAAATGAAGCATAATTGTCAAACCTGCTAAATATAATTAATGTGGATTTGTAACTGTTACCTCATAAGTGGAGAATCATAACATGGTTAGATATTTTTCAATAAATTAAGCACCTTCTGGATGTAAATATTTCATTACATTTGCAGTTAAATGCATGACAAGGACTGTCTCTTCAAGGAACTTGACTCTTGGTGGGTTAGATGGTATACAAAGCAATAACCATAATGCATCTCCATGTGAAATTAAAGTGGTTTAAGTGTAATGGAATTCCAAACAGGTGACACACACTCAGAGGATTGATGGGGAAAGTCTGGAATGCTCAACTGGGTACTTTGTTTTTGTTTATACATTAATAAGGGAGGCTCTGAAGATTAAAGCACTGATGTAAAGTATTGCTTCTAATGTAGTGTATTTGGAGATTGAAGTAGAGGTGTGACTTAAAGTCAGGGATACCAGATAGGAATTCTTTACAGTTGATGGTATTTGATAAAGGCCTCACCTGTGGTGGCACTGAGATGGAAGGACAGCCTTCTTTCAGTTCTTAGCAGGACATTGGCTGGCCCCAGGCCGGCCTTTAACTTCAGTATGGTTTCCTCAGAAAGGCCTTCTCTGACACTATAGGTGGAAGCAGCAGTATCAAGTGTAGAGCTGCGCTTTAAAGAATTTTAGCCATGAAAAGAACAGATAAGATGATAAGTTGGAGGTGAGTTGCAAGACAAATGATAGGTTGGACAGATTTGAGTTAGATAGGTAGAGTTTAAAGTTGCGAGGAACTTGGTGGATAGTAATTGATGAAGAAAGGTCCTTGAAGGTGGGAAGGAATGAGAATAAGAACTTGAATGGAAGGGATAGGTTCATAGAGGAAGACGATCCACTTGGTCTTTGAGACTGGAAGGAAGAAGGACCAAAGATAAGAGATAATGGAAACATTTAGGAGTAGAGGGATTGTGAAGTGGTCTTGATCTCTATGAATCAGGCTGAATGACTGGGATACTTGTTCTAGCAAATTCCATAGAGAGATAAGAGGTGGATGAAGGGATTGCAGGAACAAGAGTGAGAATGCTGTCAAGGGAAATGAATTTGTAGAGGGCGTTAATTGCAAAGTATGGAAATGAAGTGATACAAAGTTGGAAAAAAAAAAAAAATACAGGCCTGGAGATTGTCCTGAGGATTGAGGGATCAGGAGAGTCTAGAAAATCATTTAAATATTAGAGCAAGATATGTCATGTACATTTGGAAGGCAGATGAGACCAGGAAGGAATTGATGGTTTGAGAGACTAGGAGAGGATGGAGACGATCAGGAATAAGATGGATGGTGAAAAGTATCCTCAGTCGAATCATTGAGGAAAGAATGCCAGAAGAGGGAATTTGCACAATGACAAATTACAGAGATACAGAGACTGAAAGTAGTGTGTGTGCTGGTGAAGAATAACTGAGTTATTATTATGCTCTGGCATACTAAGTTGATCTACAGGACAATCATGGGCCCTGATGGATTCTAAAATTTTTAAGGAATCAAGTTGGACTTCCAAGTTTGCTTTCGTTTTGGTTGAAATACAGTATTATTGCATTAGAATGCAGTGCTCCCATTCTTTAATAATTATTAGTTTGTCTTTAAGCTTGTGATTATGACACCCTGATCTTTCTGAAGTAAGACCAGTATTAAGCCTACTATTCGTCACTAGATGTTTGACCATATCTGTTTCTCAGGAAAGCCGAATACACAATGGTTATGGAAATGTGTTCTTTAGTTTCCTTGTCATTGTTTTTGTATTGTATATCTTTGATTCATATTTAAATTAATTAATAATGGGACAAAGGAAATGTGTTATTCCTTCCTTTTAGAAACTGAAAGAACATAAATGAAAATCAGCAGATTACTTAGTCATCTTATTTTATTTGTAGACCATTCGAAGGAAGAAGAAAGTTCAGATACCAGTACCTCGTCCTGATCCTGAACCAGTATCAGATAATGAAGAAGATAGTTACGATGAGGAAGTGCATGACCCAAGAAGTGTCCGTAGTGGTCTGACTAACAGAAGAAATGAGAAGAGTTGGGTGAGGGATAGAAGTGCAAGTAGAGAGAGGAGTTTGTCTCCACGATCAGATCGACGATCTGTGGCTTCTAGTCAACCTGCCAAACCAACCAAAGTTACGCTGGTGAAATCTCGGAAAAATGAAGGTATTCTCTGTTCACTCTTTTAAAATTATTTTCACATGAAAATTTTAAGACTGATTTTTATGAGAAGTAAAATTGCTGTCTCTTCAATTGCTTTTGTATTCTAGTTCATTCATATTCTGTAACTTACATCCTGTTTTGGCAGACTTCAGGATCATGCATTTTCTCTGCCTCAGTCGTTTGTTGTAGCAGATAGGACTTCAGATAGTTTGTCCAATGGATCTTAGGTTTGTTGTTGTAATCCAAACAGCCAGATACAAATTATGCTAACAAAAAGTGTCGCACTGTCACCAGATTGAAATTCAGTGTTTTAATTAGCAGTCCTTAGGATCAGTAGTAGTGTAACCATGGGGAGAAATCTTGGGATTTATTGTCGATTTTTTGGGAGAATATTTGTTAAATATAAGGATTGGGGAAAGGAGCCCCTTATGGAGCAGGACTTCTTTAAAATGTTTAAAACCGAAGCCCAACTGCCTTCTCTCACTCCTAATCAAATTTGAGAAAAATGAATCTGATTGTGGGTCCTTCCTGCTTTAGGCATCTCTCTCAAATACAGAAAAGCATTTATGACTGATCATCTTGATAAAAGGGTGTTATGTAAAATACTGTGACGTCTCACTTTGATCTGCTTTACAGGCTAACACTCACATCATCTAGTTCTTGCTTCCCACTCTGCAGCCAACTTCTCAGTCCAGTTGTCTATACTTGCTGTTTCCACTTCATTTTACCACTCTTCGTCTCTCTCTGGTCCTGGTGTCTCTTCCTCCCTGCCCCAAAACTTATTGGCACTAAATCCAGTGGAAACTTGTTAGCTTTTATCTTACTTCCTTTTCATTACCATTTAATGTCATTAACTACCCACCCCCCCGCACCTTTTTTTTTCTTTAATAATGTCTTCTCTTAGCTTCTGTAATACTGCAACCTTCTGTATCCCTCCCCTTTTCAGTATCCTTTTGGAAGCTCATTCTCCTCATTTTACCCTTTAATGTTCTTTAGATTTCTGTCCTAGGATCTCGTTTACCACGTAACATGACCTCATCAGGCAAACTCATTTCTTCCCATTGCCTCAGGTAGCTTCTGTTGATGAATAAAACTTACATCTCCAGTCCAGGTCTGCATAATTTATGCTCCAAACATATATATTCCGACAACTCTTAGGTGTCTTCACTTAAATATTCACTATAGGTCCCTCAAACTCAGCACATCTCAAGTGAAACTCATCATCTCCAGTTCAGAATTTTTTCATGTTTCTTAATGAAGTAGCCCGGTGAATATATTCCTGTTTACCCAGCTTCTCAAGGCACACATGGATAACATGGTAGTTATTGTTGATACCTCAGTTTTCCTCACTTTCCTATACCCAGTCAGCATGTCCTGACTGCCTAAATACTACTCTAACCCATTCCACTTCTGCTTTTTCCACTGCTACCACCATAGTCTGGGCCACCATCATCTCTGAAGTGGATTCGTTCAGCCTCATATCTGGTCTCTGGATCCCTTCCAGTTAATAGTCCAGACTTCACACAGTTAAGAGGATCCTCTGTGAAGGTGCTCTGCCTTATTATTTCTCCCCTTTCTTTGCTACTTCTCAGTCTCGGCTACCCTAGACTTAGGACTTCATCAAAACTGCCAGATTCTTTCCTTCATACCTTTTGGTGCACTTGTTTTCAACCATTTTGTACCCCTTGCTGATCTGTCAGGTTTCAGCTTTAGTATTTCTTTCTCAGAGAGCCCTTCTCTGAACCCCTAGTAGAGGCAGAACCCAGTATTTCCCCCCTTAACTCTTCATCACACTTGTAATTGCGATGTTAACATATCTTTTTCCTACTGGCTAGATAAGTTGCCAGGGTGCAGGGATGGTCTCTGTCATTTGCTGCTTTACACGTAGCACCTGGCACACAATTGATATGTACCCAAGGAAGTACTTAGAATGAATGAATAAATTAATATACAAGGAATATTTTTGTGTCATCTTTGTAATGGTCATTTATAAATATTAATCTTGAATAAGAACAATTTTTAATTGATGGTATATTCCTCTGTGATGAGTTGACCATTTTCAGAGCACATGTAGTTGACTGCCCAGGTCCTTGCCTAGATCCCTTAAAGTCTTTGTTGTTGTTGTTGCCCTGATCGCACTCCTGCTTGTGAACATTCTTTATATATTTGCCTTAGGTTAAACTGTAACTCTGATCTAGCCTTTAGATGCTTATCAGGTCTCCTGAATTATCCCGTATTAAAAATTTTTTTTCTTTTATACAATGAGACTCAAAGTCCTTCTTTGTCTCCCAACAGAACAAGAGGAGCAGTCCTTTTCCTGTTGACACTGTACTGATAATCACTCACCTAATTTTTTGTTTTTTGTTTTAAAGTATTGCCTAGGCTGCTGCAGGCAACTGAGCCTTTCTTTGAATTCTTCCTGGTAACTGCTTCATTTTTTTTACCAGCTCCTCATACATAGATACGAATTAATGTTGCCTCACTCTTGGGTATGTCGTTGGTTGGTTGGTATAAAGGAAGGAAGGGACTAGCATTTTACCTCTTGCCTCTTGCCCACATCTGCCTCACTGGTTGTATTCCTATTTTTGAACTATTATGGAGGAGTATATATGGACACTCTTGAGTGTGTCTCTCTGTGATCAGAGGTATGTAGGATCAGAAATAATTTTGCTTGAGGAGCTTGGAAAAGCGAAAAGTCATCAGTGAAATCATTGTTTTTCAAGACCTCAAGCAATTGGCTTTTAGAATTACATTCATTAACATTTTGAAAAGCTAGTGAGTATGTCAGTAAGCATAGCCAGAAAGAAATGGTTTTCTCTTCAGGGCTTCATCCTTTTATTAAAATGTAAACACAACATGTCAGTCTTCTGTTTGAATCACACGCTTTCACTCTGCTTTTACATTGAAATTGTGAACTTTTTGATGATTAGAGGAAATGTCTTGTTTGTGGGGAGTCAAGAATAATTTCTTGCTATTGATTTTACTTTAAAACTCTTTACGCAATGGTTTTTACTATTAAACTTTTAAACTTTATTTAAGTGTCTTAGGATTTTACACTAAAGACATTTAAATATATATTATTTCAGAATATGGTCTTCGATTGGCCAGCCATATATTTGTAAAGGAAATTTCACAAGATAGTTTGGCAGCAAGAGATGGCAATATTCAAGAAGGCGATGTTGTTTTGAAGGTATAGTTGTATTCTTGAATTTTAATGAACTGAAATAGAAAATGAATTCTAGTTCTGCACAATCGCTGCTCATATTTGAAGCAAGTTTGCTAAAAAAACAAAAAGGAAAAGAAAAGAAATGTGTGGGAGAGGGGCAGCTGATTTTTTGATGTCCATTTTTACATGTCAACACTGGTGCTTTAGGTGTGGAATCATCCTGAGAAAATTAGCCTCTAGAAATGTATGTCATTCATTAGTAGGAGCTACTTTGTAGATAGGTGTGTATTCTTCCACAATAAGTGGTTTTGATAATTGCTGTATGTATTATTGGAATATTTGTTGTATTAGTTTGCTTATAAATATGCTAGAAAAATGATAGGCTTTTTGGGGGTGTGATGGGGATGCTAATTTGGGTGTTGTGTTTTTTTTTTTGACACAGCAACAGTGCAGTAAAGATTTTATTATTTCAGGAAGGTGGAATACTTTGATAATTTAGAGAAACATAAGAGGACTATTTTGATTCCTACAAATCAAGGAGTAGTTTGAATATTCCTGCTCATAACAAACTAATTTAACATTTATATTTTTGTTTGTCATTTACTTTCAACTATCTCTTCTTTTCTGCTGCAGATAAATGGTACTGTGACAGAAAATATGTCATTGATAGATGCAAAGACATTGATAGAAAGGTCTAAAGGCAAGTTGAAAATGGTAGTTCAGAGAGATGAGCGGGCTACCCTATTGAACGTCCCTGATCTTTCTGACAGCATCCACTCTGCTAATGCCTCTGAGAGAGATGGTGAGTACTGTTCTGTTTAGAGGTTCCCTTGAAGAGACCTATTATTTCTTAAAGTACTAGAAAGATTTGACATGATTGAGTAAAATCATAATTTTCTACCAGCCAGACACCTTTGAAGTTTAAAAAGTTACAGATACTTAAAAAACTGTAGGCAACTCACTACAATTAATTTGATCATTGGCTGATGAAGTTAATGCTCCAATCAGCTACTTTATATGAAATTATATTTTGTAACTTGTTTCCATTATCATTGGAGTGCCTTATATGTTACTAAAATCTTTGCATGGGAAAATAAACAGCACCCTTTTATTTAATAGACATTTCAGAAATTCAGTCACTGGCTTCAGATCATTCCAGTCGGTCACACGACAGGCCTCACCCCAGCCGGTCTCGATCTCCTGACCAAAGGTCAGAGCCTTCTGATCATTCCAGGCACTCTCCACAGCAGCCCAGCAATGGCAGGTAATAAATAGTTACATTTGCTTGATACGTGTATGTGGTAATGCTAACGAATGAAATAAGAAGTAGATTTTCCTTTTGTCATTTGAGATTAGGCCTATTTTTCCTTTTCAATTTTGGCAGTTCCTAGGTAGAATAACAGCAGTCAGCCTAACTTTTTCTTAAATGGCCAGATATAAAATATTTTAGACATGCAAGCTATACAGTCTCTGTCACAACTGCTTAACTCTGTCTTTTGTAGTGCAATAGCAGCCATAGGCATTATGCAAATGAGTGGGGGTAGTTGTGTTCCAATAAACCTTTTTTTAACAGAAACAACCCACAGCCTTAGTTTGCCAATCTCTTAGAAGATACTAGCAAGCTTCAGGAATTTACTTTGCTATTTGAGAAGACGAACTGTAGTAGAAGTTCTCTACTACATGGATTAACCTGGACTGCCTTTTTCTTTTAAAAATGTACTCCTGGTACTTAAGCCAAAGACTATGATAGGCTAGTAGATGTGACCTGCCGGAGTTTACATTGTCTTGGAGGTTAAGTATACCTTTGAGAATCTGAAGAAAATTGTGATCTTTCTTTCCAGAAAAATGCACATGTGCAAATAAATGCAACATTTTACATACTGTTTCTGGAGGTTCCCAGAGCTCTGTAGGCTACCACCATTTGACTCACGGAGGCACTCGAAAATGGGGGTTCAGAGCTGGAGACTGTTTAGTATTAGACAGGTTGATCTGGAACTTTTCTGCAAAGAGATGTTAGCTGAAGCTGGGGAAGTCACTGAAATTGTTAGGAGAAACAGTTTATGAGGAGACAGCCAAGAACAGGACCACAGGGAGCACATTCCTTTAGGATGGTGAGGAGACAAGCAGGGAGGTACACAGAGAGAGGAGGGAGTACCTAGCCAAGAGAAAGCTTTTTAAATATGTCAGAAACCATAATGATAAAGTTAAATATGTTTATTCACGAAGATATTTGGCTTTTTACTAAAATATGAACTAATAGAGAAGATGACTAGTAACAGCTATGACTATGTTTGCTATTACTGCAAATTATGTCTAGTGTAGTTTTTTGATATTAGTGAAGCTTATCATCTCCAAATTTCAAATTTTATGTTTATAAATTTTATCAAGTCTGATCTTTATTTTAAAGTTGGAATGATTTTTTTTAAAAAGGAATGTATGTCGCATGTAAAACTGGCTTATTGTATATTTTATAACTGACGGTTTTTTTAACAGCTGCTGATTAATATATTAATTTTGAAAATCTCCCTAAGCATCATAGATATTATCAGGAAAAGGATTGCTGCACCACATATACACAGTGATATAACTAAAAACTTGGATGATTTGTAGGGAGCAAATATGATTTTAACACATTTCTCTCACCTGGAAACCATGCTGATATCAAGCAATTAGGACATAATTTTCCTAAAAAAAAAAGAGAGAATATACATCAAAATTTCAAAATATTGGCCATTTGTTTTGATTATGAGCAAATTCTTAATCTTAGAAAGTTTCTGCTTTTTCATTTAGACTTCCTAACACTTAGCATGTGTAACTTTAACTTAAAATAAACTGTCTTCATGTTGGGGTATTTTACTTCTCTTCAGAACTTCAAGTATTCTCATGGATAAATACTAAGTTATATGAGGAGCGTTTGAAAATATAGATTCCTGTGCCCTGCTTTCAGTTCTTTGGAGATGGGGTCAGGTAGTTTTTTTTCCTTTTTTAAGCTCCTTGGATGATTCTCTTCTGTAAGCTTCTAGATTTGGGAACTAACTACTGGTTAGCTCAGGTAACAGAAAGGGAGTCCTTCAAATTACAGAAGGGCAAAAGCTTTTAGGTTCTATTCAAATTTTTGTGTTAATAATTTAATTCCTGAAAATTCAGTAACTTTCCTCTGATCAAGATGTGAAATGGAACCAGTTGTTAAAGGTTTCAAGTCATTTCTCCCCTAAAATTAAAGATAAAATCCAAGGAACTATGGAGTTCTAATTCAGTTTAACTTAGAGGGTATCCTGCATCTTGAGAAACACTTTAGATACGTAATCAGAGTAAAATTCTATCAAAAATTTTCTATCAAAAAAATTGTATGAAACCACCATGTAATCCTTTTGTTTTTATAATTAATTTTGTTTGCACAAATGTCTGTTTTACAAATATTATTTAAATTCTGTCTGATCTAGAAGTGATACAAAACTGACTAGGTCAATTTAGTACATAAAGCGATCTACCTTGGTAAACAATGCCTTGTCCCCTTCTTACATTTCTCAATAATTTTGTATTTTTTTTAGGATATGAGGTTATCTAGTGAGAATAATAATATCTTCATTTTATCAGAGGAAATAGAATGTAATGATTTCTTTGGGCTTTGAAGTCAGACTTCCTGGGTTTGACTCCAAGCCTGCCATACTTTGAAACCTTTGTGTGCTTTCAGCTTCCTCATCTGCTATGAAGTATTCATGGTCATAACATCACAGAGTTGTGAGAATTAAATTAGTTACTGCAATATCTGGCATAAAAGGAGAAATAATGAGTTAAAGTTTCCAAATGTGCCTTCATATCTGCTCTTATTAAACATTTCTGAGACTATTACCTCATTCTGTAGATAAGCAAACTAAAGTTTAGAAGTTGTGTTGAAGTCCAGGGTTACACATTACAAGAGATTGAGAACAGATTAAAACTCTCAGCTATTTGACTCAAGTCTCTGACCTTACTGGTGTGTAAGAGCAAGGAGAAAAGTAGAAGGTTAATTGCTACTTAATCTTCAGGGAACAAAAATCTACAGAGTTCTGTTCTTGTCATGACCTATTTATGTTCTTCTGTGATGTGTTCTTAGAAAGCAGATGTTTTATGAACAGCATTTTGAGAAAAATGCATGGACTTGTTTCTTTGTTACAGTTAGATGAACAAAGTACCCTAACTGTTGTCTCGGGTAACAGTTGGCAAATCAGCCCATGGACCAAATCCATCCTGCTACATTTTTTGTAAATAAAGTTTTATTGGAACCGACCCTACAATAGCATAATTGAGAATTTGCAGCAGAGACTGTATGGCCCACAAAGCTCATACAGAAAGTTTGTCAACTCTTGGTCTAAAATGTTAAAGTAGGTTTTTGTTTTGTTTTGTTTTGTTTTTAAATTGTTTAAATTTAAGTAAAACTATATATATATATATATTTTTTTTTTCCCCCCCAAAGGATTATTACAGTGATTTTCTTAAACCTTGATGCTTGTTGCTGGCCTTGGTTTGTTTTGTTTTGAGTTTGTTTAGTATTTTATTCAGTATTGTTTCAGAGCACACTATGGGCCAGGACAAGAACTGGGAGCTGGGGATACTGAGAGAGTCCACAGTTGATGGTGGCCTTGTTTCATACTGATAACTGAGTGGGTATCACTGAAAATGGTACTTCACTGATAATTGCTGCAGTCTCTGTATAACTGAAGAGTATTTGATTTGCAAGATATATTCTAAGCCTCTGCTAGATTATAGTGTATTCTCTCCAGTATTTATTGTTACATAACAGACCCATTTTATGACTTGCCTCCCTGGAGGAACAACATTTGTTTACCTTTTTTTGTTCTGCCCTATAAACTGTTTTATAAAAATGGCTATGGTTCTACTGATTGACCATAAGCAGATGCAATATTGAAAAAGTTCTTTCATATACAGTAAAAGTTCAGACTAAATAAGATATGGTATAATTCTGAGAAATTTGAATCATAAAGATTTACATTTTTTATTACTTAAACCCATTCATTCTTTGAAACTGGCAAAGTTCATTTAAGGGCTAAGCTACTGTCTAAAGTTTTTAAGGAAGGTGTTTTAACAAATAGGAAAAAGAAGTCTAATTTATATTTAGCATTTGTTTTATGAAAAGTGGTTGCTTCAGAAGTACTTGAAAGCAGTGTTTGCAGAAGGTTGAACCTTTGTAAATATTCTCTTTATTCATTGTTTGTTCCTGTGCCAGTTTGAATGTATTGTGTCCCCCAAACGCCATTATCTTTGATGTAGTCTTGTGGGGCAGACGTTTTGGTGCTGATTAGATTTGCTTGGAATGTGCCCCACCCAGCTGTGGGTGATGACTCTGATGAGATATTCCCATGGAGGCATGGCCCCACCCATTCAGGGTGGGCCTTGATCAGTGGAGCCATATAAGTGAGCTGACTCAGAAGGAATTCAGTGCAGCTGTGAGTGACGTTTTGAAGAGGAGCAAGCTTGCTAGAGAGGAACGTCCTGGGAGAAAGCCATTTTGAAACCAGAACTTTAGGAGCAGATGCCAGCCACGTGCCTTCCCAGCTAACAGAGGTTTTCTGGATGCCATTGGCCATCCTCCAGTGAAGATACCCGATTACTGATGTGTTACCTTGGACACTTTATGGCCCTAAAACTGTAACTGTGTAGCCAAATAAACCCCCTTTTTATAAAAGCCAATCCGTCTCTGGTGTTTTGCATTCTGCAGCATTAGCAAACTAGAACAGTTCCTCTTGAGAGAAATGCCCCCACTGAATTTTGAAATTAGTGGTATCGGCATTGATATGGCTTATGACATAGCAAATACACAATAGTAAAATTGAATTTTATGAATAAGAAATTTCTAGCTTAAATCCAGGTATTGAGCCAAGTTAAGATATATTTGGGTTCAAAACCTCCTACTTGTACATTCTACCCATATTACCAAACTTTTACTGTACAGTATTGAATTTGAAGCTCATCCTTGCTTTCTAAGAGGCAAGTCCTAATATATATATATGCAAGTAGGGCATATAATATAACTGTTTAAAAACTTTAGAGAATGTTTGGCTCTTCAGTTAAGCATCTGGTTTTTTTATTTACACACCTTGCATCCTCCTGTCACCTTCCAAATTGTTTGATATTAGGGAGCTATACTTTAGTTTTACATCCCAGTATATGTAATTTCTGTCATATTTTGCTTAGCTGTGTCTGGAACATGCACATAACTTTGCAAGTAAGCTAAAAATTATTGTTGAAATATCCGCATAGAGCAATTGAACATTTTGTTTTACTGTTACAAAATGTGAAGTGACTGTTCTAGTTTGTTAATGCTGCAGAATGCAAAACACCAGAGATGGATTGGCTTTTATAAATAGGGGGTTTATTTGGCTACACAGTTACAGTCTTAGGGCCATAAAGTGTCCAAGGTAACACATCAGTAATCGGGTATCTTCACTGGAGGATGGCCAATGACGTCCGGAAAACCTCTGTTAGTTGGGAAGGCATGTGGCTGGCATCTGTTCCAAAGTTCTGGTTTCCAAAATGGCTTTCTCCCAGGACATTCCTCTCTAGCAAGCTTGCTCCTCTTCAAAACGTCACTCACAGCTGGGTGGGGTGCATTCCGAAGAAACCCTCAAAGAATTACAGTCTAATCAACACTGATAATGTCTGCCCACACAAGATTACATCAAAGATAATGGTGTTTGGGGATACATAATACATTCAAACTGGCACAGTGACCATCTTCTTTTTACTGATCTTCATACTGTGTCTGTAAAAAAGGCCTCATACCTCCCAGTTGGTAGGCACCTTATTCAAAGCAAGAATTGCATATTTTATTGTTGGTAATTAAGTCAGTGTAGGTACTGCCACATTTCTTTTTCATACACACTAGGAAGCCCTACATCTTTTTTGTTTGTTGTTTCCTCTTCATCTGTGAAAGACAGAAACAGCCAGGTAGAAGGATAAGTCTCTTTAATTGATTGATGGCATCTTTCCCATGGCTCCAGTGCCTTACAGCCGGACTAATGTGGTTGACTTTGAGTGATAAACAGGAAACACATTGAATTTTCATTGATGAAAGATTGAAATTTTTTTTACCAATAATTTTGACATTATCCTAGTAATTCTTCCTTTCCCTAGTATTTATTGATATCATGTATGTGTCACGCAAAATTATAAATGCCCTGAACAATCTAGGCAAGAACTCTGTTTTCCTAGAGCATATATACAAATACATGAATCAGATAAAGAAGTTTGGAAATATGAGAAAGTAATTTCCATTAGTGGTAAGTGCTATAAAGAAAATCAAACATGGTGATGTGATAGTGAAGGGGGGCGGACAATATTAGTTAGCATGCTTTGGTGTCCCATCATCTGGAAATGAGAGGAAGAGCCAGCCACATGAAGAGCATTCCAGGATAGCAAATAACATATGCTGCTCCTAAAATGGACACCCACTCAACCTTTTGAAAAAACAAGGTGACCAGTGTGGCTGCATCACAAGAGCAAAGAAGAGAGTGATTTGGACTTTGGAGAAGTATTTTTCTCTGTTTTAGAAAAATCTTTTGGTTAGGAAGAACATGAAAATAAAAAATTTAGAAAAAGGTTTACTTGAATTATTAATTTTGAGTGTAGGGGCGCAAAGCTGTTTTGTTTAACCTTCCATAACAAGTGGAATACTTAAGTCCTGTTCTAAATGTTTTTCATTTAAAAAATAACCAACTACTGTTATCAGTCCTTGTGTGTAGGGTAAAATATACATTGGATTTCGAAGACTGAGTGCACAAAATGAATGCGAACTATCTCATGATGACATGATAATATTTTGGATATATTGAGTTCAATAAAATTTATTATTAATTGATTTAACCTCTTTAATGTAGCTTTTAGAAAGTTTAGAATTATATAAGTGGCTCACCTTGTAATTCTGTTGAACAGCATTGCTCTAAGTCTTTATGTATTCTTGTAATACTTCCATCTTTTGGTTATTGACAGAATTACACTAAAACTATAATTTTCCAAGTTTTAATGATATGAAAAATTCAATAGGTGATGTGAGTTTCATCCGTATGAAATGTTATTTTTAAAGGTTTATTACTTTTAAAGTCAACTTAAGTCGTAATTGTATTAGAAAAAAAAAGGAGACAGACATTGAAGTATTGAAAATTTGCTGGAGATAAGAACACTTACTAGGAGTTTTCTGTGATGTACATAGTAAGAGCCCTAATTGGACAGATCTCTTGATTATCTTCAGGGAGGACATTTGAGTTAAATATTATCACTGATTCTGAGTTATCTAAATGGTAATTATTGTCACTTAGTCACATTCTAAATTTAGAAAGTTTTTTTTTCTGTTACAAAAAGAAGAAAATTAATTGAAAGTAGGTTTTTTTGTTATTTTTAAGTGAATAGTTTAAATTCTGTTCACTGCAAAGCAACAGAAGTCTGTAGGACTATTAAAATTAGTTCTTCATCTTCTGTCTTAAATTCAGTTTTTGGAAAATGTTCCTATTTGTAATACATCATTTGCATTTCTGAAATGCAAAGAATGCAGGGAGAAATTACTATTTTGTACTGCCCTTTACATTCTGAGGAGCATAAAGCAATTTGGGTTTAAAGCATAATTGTATTTATTTATACTTGGGGCTAATTGTATATGAGATTTTATTACACAAGCAATGGATAAGAATTTTGACCTTTTATGATTTAAAAGTAGTTCATCCTGGTTTAAGCTGGAAAATATCTTTGCCTTTATGCTTGTCTTTTCTAAAAGACTTTTATTTACATGATTATATGGCTCATTTAATATATATAATTTAAAAGTAGACTACACCCCCACAGAATGTTTAAATAAATATGAAAATAGAAACTATGAAAAGTAGTTATGTTTTTTCCCTTCAAGAGCATAACATGGAAAGTTTTTTCCTGATAAGAGACTGTAAATAATATGCATTAATAAAACCAAATCCTTTGTTTGTTTAAAGTTAGATTTTAATTCCATTTAAACATAATGAACATTAAATGTATCATTATGTCTTCCTTGTAATTTAAAAATATTTTAATCTTTTTAAGTAACATGTTAATATATTATTATCATAAAAATTGAAATGGTGAAGAGAAATCTAAAATTCCTCTCGGCTCCTGTCTTGGCTACTACTTTTCTCTTCAAGGAAACTGCTGTTGCCTATTTGGTTATGTCCATCTGGGTCTTTTTTTTATATATATATATATGGAAGCATGTACATGCACATGTGTGTGTTGAGAGAGAAAAAAATTTTTTAAACCTAAATGGTTCTAGGTTTTTTATATTCTACAGTTTGTGCTGCTTACTTAACATTTTCTTTTGGAGTTTTTTCCATGTCTATACATATAGCTCTATTTCATGGTAAATTGTTTTAATAGTTTTTATCTAGAATTATAAAAGCATATATAACAAGTTAAATAATTCAGATTTATTAGATACACCTCACCCCCATTTCTCAGTCCTCTTGGATTAAGCCTTTCTCCATATTCATATAAACATTTAGCATCATATATATAATTTATATGCATTTTTTTAATAATTAAGAAAGATCAGGCTCTGTACATTATTCCCCAGCTAGTTTATTTCATGTAACAAAACAAGTGAATATCCTCCCAGCTCATTCTTTTGATGAAAAAATTTCCTTACAATGGAAAGTCTGTTTCTAGGCTTTTGCCTGTACAAATGTTGTGTTACTAATCATCTTGGTACATGATTTCATATACTGGCAACTTTTTGTTTCTAAAAGTTTTCCAAGAGTGTAGTGTATTTTGTTGTTTAAAATTTTTAATGGGTAGTGCCAGATTATTTTTGAAAAGTAGTGTTTGAGATTACACTTGATTCTGAGAATCCCATGTTTACCAAACTGATGGTTGCAAAATAACTTCTTATTTTAAATTGACATTTTCCTGACTACTTGTGTTGCTGGGCATCTTTTCATTTGCATACTGCCCATTTGGATTACTTCCTCAGTAAAAATTGCCTGGTTCTAGTTACTCATTTTGTTTGTTTGTTTGTTTTTTTATTGCTCATCATTTTCATCAGTTTGTAGTCACTTTCTTGGCAAGTGTGTAAAAAATAGAAGTCTGAGATATCTTTTCCCAGCATTATCTAGTCAAATATATTGATCTTTCCTTTATGGTTTCTGAATTTCTGTCTTGCTTCAGAAGGTTTCCCCCAATCTAAGTTTATGCAGATTTTCTCTAGAAGTTTTATAATTTTTAATGCTGTTGTTATTGGCATATTGTTTCCTTTTTGTTTTCATCTGATTGTTGATGTTATTGAGAAAAATCCTTCAGTTTTTAATGTAATTAAAATTCTTTTAATTCAAGTAGTTTTCTAGTAGTCTTTTATAATCACTAAATATTTTTTCAATATTTTATACCCATTATCTCATGATTGCATTACTGAATCTTCAAAATAGTGGTGAATAACAGTAGTGTTGGCAGGTATCTCTGTGCTGGTCAGTGTTTTAGTATAAATATGTTTAGAGTTTCAGTATTTAATAGTGTGTTTGCCCTAGGTTGTGGAAAATAGTTTCTTTTATAATTAATTATATCCCCTATATCTCTGTTTATTTTTGATTTTTATTAGGGATGACTGCTGAATTTTCTCAAATGCCTATTTTACCAATATTGACAATTTTTACTTAATATTTAGGTATAATAATGAATTATTTTGATAGATTTCCTAATATTGAATCAGCCTTGCAATCTTGAAATACTCTTCTTGTGGTTAATTTTCTAATACACTGTTATATTCCCTTAGCTAGTATTTTATTTAGAATTTTTTTCATCCACTCATAATTTAAAATATCTATTGTTTTCTCTATTTGTTCTGTTATTATCAAGGTTTGGGTGTTAAGGTTGTGCCAGCCAATCTCAGATTGGATTGCTGATCAGCAAAATGTTGATAATTGTTACAATTGTTAAGAAAAGATTGTTTAATTGATAAATGGTACTTGAGGTTTCTGATACAGTTCTCTCTGTGACTATATTTGGAATTTCCATAATAATCAGATTTTAAAAATTAAATCAGAGAGCTTTCTATATTTTTCTATAGTCTAGAATAATTGAAGAAACAAATTATTTTTACTCAGAGGTTGGGAGAAACTCAACTGTAAGAATCTATACCTGATACCTTTTGAAATGGTAGATCTTGAATTGAATTATCATTCTTATTCCAGGTATATTTGTTGGCCTTTCCTTTTTTAAAAAATATATGTATTTATTGTCTTGGCTCAAATTTTATAATTTACCCTTTGCTGAGAAAACTGTTGATGGACATTTAGTTTTCGTTTTATTTGTTGCTATTAAAATGAATATTGGAATGAACATCTTTATAAATGTCTTCTTGCTTCCCTATGTAAATATTTCTCTAGGATGAATCTAGAAGTGGAATTACTCAGTATTACCTATTTGCATGTATTGTTTTGATATATAGCTCCCACTTTGCCTTCAAATGTTTGTAATGATTTATGCTAATTTTTTCCTCATCATTATGTGAGTGTCTGTTTCCCCATATTCTCCTCCTAAGTTGGAGGTGTTACCATCAAAAAATTCTTGTGGGTGATAAGATGATAACCTAGTTATTTCCATTCACATCTCCCCAGTTACCAGTGAGGTTGAACATATTTTCATGTGCTCATTGTATATTTGTATATTTATATCCTTTCAGTAAATTGCCTATTCCTAGTATTTTCTTTTGAGTTTTTTTTTAAAAAAACTGATTTTTAGTTCTTTATATATTCTCAATACTGATCTCTTAATATATGTGTTGTTAGGTCAACATATTCTTAATATTGAACTCATATATGTTAGGTCAAACTGTATGCAATGCTAATATTCAGCTTTTTAAACTAAAAAAAAAAATTTGTTTCTTTTTATGTGATCACAGCTGTCAGTATCTTATGACTTTTGTGTAAAAAGCCTTCCCTACCCTTCATGATTTAAACTTTTAAAAATATATTTCATGTTCAGGCCTTCATTTTATCTGGAATCAATTTATTTTTGTCGTTGATATTCATAGAGATCTAACTTTTCAAAGTTTGTGGACTCTTGTCCCAGCACCATTTATTAAATGGTGTGTCTTTTTTCTGACAATTTTGGAATACCGTTTCCATAACAAACTTGATAACAATGGATGTATTTCTCCATTTCCAATTTTGTTACATTGATATATTTCTTTCTGTGGTAGTACCACTCTGGTTTTAATTACTAGGTTTTTACAGTGTTTTGATACCTGGTAGAGCAGAAATCCCTTATCGTTGCTTTTCACAGTTGTCTTCTTAGGTTTTCTTGTACTGTTCTCTTACAAAGGATTTTCAGAATTATCCTTATGCTCTTGATTTTTTATTTTAATAATGTATAGTCTCCAGAGCAGAGAGGAAGAGAGAATTTCTAAACCTGGGACTGCTTCAGCTCTTGTAAAGCATGCAGATGATCACACACCTACAACAGTGGAAGAAGTTACAGTTGAAAGAAATGAGAAACAAGCACCCAGTCTTCCAGGTAAGCCTGGCAAAATTCTAGTTCAGAAAACATTTGTGATCAGATTAGTTAAAATAATTGTCAGAAGTCACAGAGTATTTAAAAGATACAATAAATATTTCTATTATTACACGTGGGAAGTTTTCTGTTTTGACTTGCGCTTATGTGTAGAAGGTTGGCATGGATTAGTAGGTGTTCATTAATGGTTTTCTTTATATCGTAGATAGAAATTATTCATGGTTAAAAACTATTCACAACAAGTAAGGTTGTTCTCCAGTACTACTGGTAAAAAGGAAACATTAGATTTGCTTAAGAAATTTAAAAACAAATTATTTTATCAATTTCAAGTTTTTCCTTATAAAGCGTACCTTGTAGAGTGGTATGTAAGAACCAGACATAAAGATCTGCAAGGTTCCGAGATCCTGTTGTCTGAAGGGCCCAGAATTTTTGTTTCTAATGTCTCTCAGTTCCTTCTTTCAAATGTTCTGTCTTGTCCCACTTGTTTAGTGTCAGGAGTATGGATATTTGAATATAAATTATGCTACATTGAAGGAAGAAGACTGACAGCTTAGCAGCAGCAGACAGGGAAGTCTCTTCCTAGATCTCTTCATCTACTATTCTTCCTAGAGAATAGATTTTTTTTAATAATTCAATTTTATTGAGATATATTCACATATCATACAGTCATACAAAGCATATAATCAGTTGTTCACAGTATCGCCATATAGTTGTGCATCCATCACCAAAATCAATTTTTGAACATTTTCATTACCATGCACACAAAAGTAATAAGGATAAAAATTAAAGTGAAAAAGAACAATTAAGGTAAAAAAGATCACTGGGTGCCTTTTTTTTTTTTTTTGCCCCCTTTTGTCTACTCATCCATCCATACACTGGACAAAGGGGAGTGTGATCTACATGGCTTTCCCACTCACATTGTCACCCCTCATAAGCTGCATTTTTATTATACAATCGTCCTCAAGATTCAAGGGTTCTGGGTTGTAGTTTGATAGTTTCAGGTATTCACTGCTAGCTACTCCAATTCATTAGAACCTAAAAACGGTTATCTGTATGATGCATAAGAGTGCCTGTTCCAGTTTGCTAATGCTGCTGGAATGCAAAACACCAGAAATAGATTGGCTTTTATAAAAGGGAGTTTATTTGGTTACACAATTACAGTCTTAAGGCCATTAAGTGTCCAAGGTAACACATCAGCAATCAGGTACCTTCACTGGAGGATGGCCAATGGTGTCCGGAAAACCTCTGTTAGCTGGGAAAGCATGTGGCTGGCATCTGCTCCAAAGTTCAAAGTTCAGAATGGCTTTCTCCCAGGACATTCCTCTCTAGGCTGCACTTCCTCAAAAAATGTCAGTCTTAGTTTGCACTTGGGATATTTGTCCTCTCTCAGCTTCTCCAGAGCAAGAGTCTGCTTTCAACAGCCGTCTTCAAACTCTCTCTCATCTGCAGCTCCTGTGCTTTCTTCAAAGGGTCCCTCTTGGCTGTAGCTCCTCTTCAAAACATCACTCATAGCTGCACTGAGTTCCCTCTGCCCATCAGCTCATTTATGTGGCTCCACTGATCCAGGCCCACCCTAAATGGGTGGGGTCATGCCTCCATGGATATATCCAATCAGTGGCATCACCCACAGCTGGACGGGGCACGTTGCCAAAGGAACACCCAGAGAAATCTAATCAAAACTGATAACATCTGCCCACACAAGATTACATCAAAGATAATGGTGTTTGGGGACACAATACATTCAAACTGGCACACTGCCCACCAGAGTGACCTCTCGGCTCCTTTTGGAATCTCTCAGCCACTGAAACTTATTTCATTTCATTTCACATCCCCTTTTGGTCAAAAAGATGTTCTCCATCCCATGATGCTGGGTCCAGATTCCTCCCCAGGAGTCATATTCCACATTGCCAGGGGTATTTACACCCCTGGGGAGAACAGATTTTTTAAACCATAACAGCTGGAACTGGAAAACACATGTGAACATGTAACATGCATACTTGTTATAAAGACTTCAGAATTACTTGTAAACTGTACTCTGATAAACATTGGTTCATATGCTCCTTCTCAAGTACTCTGAACTTACATTTTTCTAATACTTCATATATATTTTACAGTCTTTTTATTGTTTGATTATTTCAGTGCTTGCTCGTATTACTGTTCTATTTTTTGTAAAGTGAATCCTGCACAATTGAAATTTTCTTTCTCTTAGAGCCAAAGCCTGTGTATGCTCAAGTTGGACAACCAGATGTGGATTTACCTGTCAGTCCATCTGATGGCGTCTTAGCGAATTCAACTCATGAAGATGGGATTCTTCGGTAACATGATTTTTAAGTTGTGTTGTCTTCCCCATTGTTTAGTATTATTTAGGGTGAAAATTTAATTGCAAACCATATTGTATATACTTTGTTTTATAGTGTATACCACTTAATATTATGATTAGCTTATTCTTTTTTTATTTAACAGTCTAGCTTAAATGCTAGAGCCAGTTGAACATTAGAGAACAACAAAGAAACTGGTTGGATAGCTCTTCACACCACTTTGTACCTCCCTCCTACCTGTTAGATCAGGAATTATAAAATAAAAAGTAGTTTTCTCTTTAGACATCAGAATTTCCACAAGCTTTCTAATGCCCCTCCCCTCCCCATCTCATCCCCAACATTTTTTAAAAAATCCTTCTAGATTGCACTAGAGTTTCTCAGTCTCCGCCAGGTGCTAGTTTGTTGGGTTGGGAGGGGGGTGCTGTCCTATGTGCTGTGGCATGTTTAGCAGCATCCCTGTCCTCTGCCCACTAGATGCCAGTAGCACCCTTTCAGTTGTGATAACTAAAAATGTCTCCAGGTTTTGCCAAATGTCACATGGGGGTGGTGAGGGTATTATCCCTAGTTGAGAACCACTATTCTAGATTAGTTAGCAATTCAAAAGGAAGTTTTTGATATTCCACACCTTTTATTACTTTGTATTTTATACTTGATGGAATTGAGATGTAAATTCTGTAACCAGATTTCAAACCATGATGATGATTATATCAGATTTTTGTTGCCTCTGAGATGGAAGGGACATGATGTGAGTAATTGAAAACTAGCAAATTTCCCAAGGTGAGTTAAATCTGGAGTTAGATCTGTTTTCTCTGCCAAACAAAATTGGGTTGTTGTTTCAATTCAGACAGGTAGAGATAAATAGCTCCTGAAATAAATGTGTTCATACAAGTTTAAAATGTATATTTTGTTGATATTAGGTAACTGGTAATTCAGTATTTTACAAATTGTGAAGGAATAGTCCCTTTCTTTTTCCTTTCTTGGGAATTATGTAACTCTTCGTGGTTTAGAAAAACTTTCATGTTAAGATTACAGAATACTGCTTCTTGCAGGGGCCTTGAGGAACAAATACCAAAGAGGATTTGAGCCAGGGAAGGTTTGGTTTTAGGCAGAAGTATTTAGTGAGTCTCCTTTTTGCTGTTGAAAGTAGCTGATGCAATGCAAATAGGGCAGAGATAAAATGTCTGTTATCTAGGGCACACACCACCATTGCTAAGATTTGACCTGAAGCTGTCCTCTAACAGTAGTTTTTAAAAGCCAGATTTTACTAAAGGGTGCAAAAGACAATCAACCATTTTTAGTTTTTGAGGCACAGTAGATTGAGAAGAGGAACTCCAAGGGCTTGAAGTTTTATGAACTTTGAGGAAATGTTTAAAAAAACTTTCTGTACAGTTGGTTTAGAGGAGGTGCCTGTGGGAAGTCTTTGGACTGAGGTGGAGAAAGAAGAAAGATAGCACCACAACCAAGAGACTCAGATCTGCTGTGATAAAGCTGGTGTGTGGTTTCAGGGAGGGGCCAGGGACGCCACTAGCCTTAGCAGTGAGTGTCTCATCTAACCTATCGACTGTTACTTTTCTGTCTAGTTAATGTTAGGGCCAGGTGAGGAAATGGTTATAATTTTAAGAGCTAAGGTGGTCTCTGATAAGTTTAAAAGGGCTACTAGTCTCTCCTCTTCCCAACTCATTTGTTCATTTACTTTGGTGGTTTTGAGTTATTTTCTATTACAAGTTTTTTTTTTTATAACTTGCTCAGTATTACTCAGTGAATTATGAGGAAAGGGGCTTTCTTCCACACCCCATGTCAGACTAGGTAAAATAGTGTGTCGTTTTAGCCTGGAATGTAGGACATTTATGGGACCCTAGAAGGGAAATATAAAGGGCATTTGTAATTATGAACTGTTTCTGCCTGGTCACTCTTCTAAGGTGTCCTTGAGGAATTTCACAAGGTTTCAACACTACACAGAAAGTAGAGGGATGTGCATGCATTGATTCCTTCCCATTCTCTCTCTAGCAAGAAAGTTGAAGAGATTGGGTACAAGGACCAGACTGGCCTAAGAAAATCTGACTTAATTGTAGGACTATGGGATTAGGTACAGGTGTTGAAAAGGTTTCAGTAACTGATTTAAAATGCAAATTTAATAAAAATATGGTATGGTATTCCCTACCCCCTTCAGAAATGTACTTTCTATTTATCCAGTTAATAGTAAATAAAGAGATTTTTGTTTTAAAATTCAAAAGAGGCAGCAGAGTAAGTTATCTGTGTGAATTACTAAAAGAATCTACCTACTACGAAGTTTAAAAACCCACACTTCAGTGGATATAGAGGTTATGATATTAGGAGTCTGGTTTTGACTCTCTGGTATTAAGGAAGTTAGTCACTTCATAAATTTCTGTTTTTGCCTTTATACATGGGACTCCTCAGTTATCAGCAGAAATGATATAATATGAATTGGAGTAGAAAAAGTGGAGGATTTTTGTAGCCGTTAGGAATGTACCATGTATATCCAAGACTTCGGAAGTTAGGGAAATATTATTTTTATAAAGTAATTTTATAAATTAGTTATGTAAAACAGTACTTGCATATTAAAAAGTTATCTCACTTGGATAGACCAAAACATATTTCGTTAGTGAGAAAATAAAAAGAAGTGCCATTAAATCTGATTTTGAATTCTACCACTACAGTAAATTAGTGGTGTATGGGAGATTTTAGAGATGAAGGAAGGAACTTTATTTCATTCTGAATGTGGTTTCCATTGTAGCAATTTTCTGTAATTTCCTGAGCTTCTCCTAACTGTTTGAAATGAAATAAATCTATTTTAACAGGCCCAGCATGAAATTGGTAAAATTCAGAAAAGGAGACAGTGTGGGTTTGCGGCTGGCTGGTGGCAATGATGTTGGAATATTTGTGGCTGGAGTTCTAGAAGATAGCCCTGCAGCCAAAGAAGGCTTGGAAGAAGGTGATCAAATCCTCAGGGTATGTCAGTATATTAACTCATGCAAGTTTCAAAGTACTTGCATCTCTAGAAAAAAATCACCAAACATAGCAAACCAATTACTGTACTTAGATTGTAATCTGTGCCAGTCTCTTGAGCCAACTAGATGTTCAAATTAAGGATCCTTCAGGTCTTGGCTCGTGCTGCACGTGTTACTGCACAGTGTGATGCTTAGGTTTCATTTTAGTTGCTGTTGTTCATAGAAGCTACAAAAAAATAAGTTTTAGGTCCCTGTAATATCCACCAGGTAGGTCTTTTTAAGTTCAGCTAAACATTCAGAATGGCAAGACTGCCCCAGGCCACACTTGGCCCCATTCTACTTAAAAGGACAGGGACTACAATTTGCCAGTAGGGAAACATTGGGTGGTCATCTCCCAAGGGAGTAGTCTTCTCCACTGTCTGCTCAGCCCTGTGGGGCCTTCTTTACCCCAGATGATGGCTCAGGTGCTAGGAGATATAGTTTGTATCAGGCAAATGTGTTTTTTGGCTGTGAGGCTTCACACAAGAGACAAGCCCAGTTACCAGGCCATCAACACACTCAGGAAAGCCTGGTCTAGATGCACAGTCTACCCTTGGGGTTTTTGTTTGTTGTTGTTTGGAGGCAGGGGTTGTGTGGTTTTGTTTGATTGTTGGGGTTTTGGGGTTGTGGTTTTTTTGTTTGTTTGTTGGTTGGTTTGCCATAAGCAGTGTTCCCTAGTAATGAGCTATCATCTTTATCAGTCTCTTGTTGTATTAAAATGTTCAAACCTCCATTTAATTTAGGCAGATAAACTGTCCTATTAATTAATGAGGGTTGACTGTCCTGTGTGAGTGCCTGCATTTGCCTTACCTCTCCACCTCAAAGTGTCTTTGCCTCCCTTGCATTCAGCCTGCCTCTCCTTTTTGGATTCAGTCTCCTATCTGCTCCAGAATCTTGTTTGCATTGTTCATCTTTCTCTCCCTCATCTCTCAGCTTTTATTTATCTTCTACTGCCTTACTTCCCTCCTTTTGCTATTCAGCTCTTTCGTGGTCTGATTGAGTCCTTTCCCTGCTTTCTTTTCAGTCGTCGTAGTTTTGCAGTCTGGTTTTTATCTTAACTACAACAGAGTCTGAGTTTTCATAAGCTCTTGTTGACCTAATGTCAACCTCAGTCTCTTTCTCCTTTATTTCTCAGCAATGTTTTGACTCTCTTCAATAATCCTCCTTCAGATGCTTTCTTCCTTAGATTTCATAACAGATGCCATTCTGGAGCACTTCTAATCTTTTTTATTCTTTTTCAGCCTTCTTTGCTGATTCTTCTACATCTTGGAAAGTATCAGTAAGTCTGTGCTCCTCTCTTCTACACAGTCTCCATTCTCAAGTTTGGTCACTCAAGTGAGCAGCTCCCAGTTAGAAAGTCTTCATGCTGATCTCTTTCCTGAGCCCCATCAGACTGTGCCAGCTACACATGGCCATTTCCGTTTGGTCCTCCTCCATTCTCCTCAAATGTAGCATGCCAAAAAGTCAAGGCATCTTCTCTAACTTACTGGTTTCCATCTGCCATTGTATTGATTCCTTTTGACAATATTTACATTGTTTTTAATCCAGTTATGTTAATATGAATAATAATGGTCACTTTACAGAGGAAATTAAACATACCTGTTCCTACCTCAGATCCTCTTTTGATGTAATCACAGCAAGCATCATTTAAAAGGTAGTTCTTTGTTTTTGTTTTGTATTATAAAAGTATTATTTGTATTATAAACTCTGGATATTAAGTCCAATTCATAAATAAGGTTTCCAGATATTTTTTTCCCAACTGTGGTTGTCTTTTCACTTTCTTGGTAATGACCTTTGATGTACAAGTTTTTAATTTTGATGAAGTTCAGTGTGTCTATTTCTTCTTTTCTTGCTCCTGCTTTTGGTATCATATCTAAGAATCCGTCTCCTAATACAAAGTTCTAAAGATTCCCCCAATGTTTTCTTCTAAGAATTTTATGATTTTAGCTCTTATATCTAGATTGTTGATCCATTTTGAATTAATTTTTGTATGTAGTATTGGGGTAGGGGGTCCACTTTTATTCTTTTGCATGTGGATATCCAGTTTTCCAGCACTGTTTGTTGAAGAGACTATTCTTTCCCCATTGAAAGTACTTAGCACCTTTGTCAAAAATTGGTTGCCTATAGATGGTGTGGGTTTATTTCTGAGCTCTTGGTTCTTTTCCGTTGGTCTATTTGTCCTTTTGCCAGTACCATACTGTTTTGATTATGCAGCTTTTTAGTAAATTTTGAAATTGGGAAGTGTTAGGTCTTTTTAAATTTCTTTCAATAATGTTTTCTGGTTTTCAGTTTTCATTGTACAAGTTTTTTTTTATATCCTTGGTTAAATGTGTTCCCTTTTTTTTTTAGATGCTATCATAAATGAAATTGCTTTCTTGATTTCGTTTTCAGATTGTTCATTGCTGGTATATAGAAATACAACCAATTTTTACATACTGATCTTGAGCCCCACAACTTTGCTGAATTCTTTACTAGTAGATTTCTTGTGGATTCTTTGGAATTTTCTACATATAGTACCATGTCACCTAAATAGAATTAGTTTTACTTCTTCATTTCCAATATGTATGCCTTTTATTTCCTTACTGCCTAGTCACTCTGGCTAAAACTTCCAATATAGTGTTGAATAACAATTTTGAAAGTAGACGTCTTTGCCTTGCTCCTCATCTTTGTGGGAAAGCTTTCATTTTGAGTATAATGTTCCCTGTGAGTTTTCCATGTATGCCGTTTATCATGTCGAGGAAGTTCCCTTCTATTCCTTGTAAAGGGTGCTGTATTTTGTCGAATCCCTTTTCTGTGTCAACTGAATCAATTGTGTTTTTTTTTCCCCTGCTTTATGTTAATGTATACCAATCATATTACATTGTTACCACCCTTGAATTTCTGGGTATAAACCCCACTTGGTCATGTTGTACAATCCTTTTAATGTGCTGTTGGATTCCGTTGGCTGGTAATTAGTTGAGGATTTTTGCACCTATATTCATAAGGGATATTGGCCTTTAATTTTCTTTTCTTGGATTGCCTTTATCTGACCTTGGTATTAAGGTAATGCCAGCCTCATAGAATGAGTTAGGAAGTGTTCCCTCTTTGACTTTTTGGAAAAGTTTGAGAAAGGTTGGTGTCAAGTCTACTTTGAATGTTTGGCAGGATGGATGAGTGAATTCTTTTGGTCCTGGAGTTTCCTTTGTTGGGAAGTTTTTGATTACTTATTCCTGGATATGGGAATTTGATTTCTTTTCAGATACTAGTGAAAGGTAGAGCTCTATTATACATTCACAAGGATTTATAATTCAAAAGTTTTAAAGCCAGCAATTTTGAATAATAAACACTTAGAATTAGGTGTTGACTGTTTTGTTCTAAATTGTTTAATTTTTTAGTGGGTCATTTTTAATGTTAGGATATATTTTGAGTACTCTTTAAATGAACTTATACCTTCCTTCACTTTTATTTGCTTAGTTTCTGCTTGTTTTAGACTATGTTCTTTTCTCTTTTCTCCAAGGTAAAATATATTTTCCCCCTTACAAATGTAATATTTTCGGGTTAGATAAACCCTATGAATGTTTGTTCCTATGTAGGCAAATATATTTTATATTTTTAAAACAGCTGAGAAAAATTTTAAAGAAATCTCTTTTAATAGGTAAACAATGTAGATTTCACAAATATCATAAGAGAAGAAGCTGTCCTTTTCCTGCTTGACCTCCCTAAAGGAGAAGAAGTGACCATCTTGGCTCAGAAGAAGAAGGATGGTAAGATATTAGAAAATGGAGAAAATAAACCTCTAGAAGTTAGAGTACTTACGTAAGGGTTTAATAGTTTAATCACTCAGAATTGAATGATATAGGAATGTATTCATCTCAGAGTTAATATTATTTTCTAATTTGTATAGGTGCATACAACCCTACACTATGCCCATTAGCAGAGCACATTAATAAGACCAAATAATTTAAGTAAAATATGATCCAACCCTTACAAGTCCTAGAAAAGTCATATTTGTTTATTTACCATCAGAACTACACAAATGTTCATGTGGGCAGCTTCCAAATTTTGTGCTGGTGTTTTCTAAACAATGTATTCAATATTTATTAGCATTAAGTCAAGAGAATGCCTCATTTTCTCCTTGATAAAGCAGGTATGCTTTTCATTTTAGAACAGGGTTTCTCATCTTTGGCACTAATGACAGTTGTCGGGGAGTGGGGCAGGAAGGCTGTCTTGGGCGTCGTGGGATGTTTATCCATATCCCTGGCCTTTACCCTCAAGATGGCAGTAGTACACGCACATAGACAGACACACAGAATTATGACAACCAAAAAGGTTTCTAGATATTGCAGAGTGTCCCCTAGGATGCAGTTTTCCTACTTTGAGAACCTCTGATTTAGAAAATGGAAATGTCTATAGTGTTTGCAGCTAAATTAAATTAGATGTTTTAAACAGAAAGCAAGTATGTGGCATTGGACAAGTTACTTAATCTGTTTCCTGCATCAGTTTCTCATCTGCGAAATGGAGGTGCTAAGTGTTCCTATGTCATGAGATTATGATGATGAGTGAGATACAGACTACAGTACTTGATACATAATAAGAATCCAGTATTTTTTCAGTATTGTTTTTATTGTTAATATTGTCAATAGCATCTTCACGTAATACATTCTCTTCAAATTGTGTTTTATCCCACTAGCCACTGATAATCTGTTTGTTTTGATTCCTTTTAGTTTATCGTCGCATTGTAGAATCAGATGTAGGAGATTCTTTCTATATTAGAACCCATTTTGAATATGAAAAGGAGTCTCCCTACGGACTTAGTTTTAACAAAGGAGAGGTGTTCCGTGTCGTGGATACCTTGTACAATGGAAAACTGGGTTCTTGGCTTGCTATTAGAATTGGCAAAAATCATAAGGAGGTAGAACGAGGCATCATCCCTAATAAGAACAGGTATGAAGTTTGGATACTTTTTGTCTAATGATTTAATAAGTAAATTATAATAAATTTCAATCCTACTGGGAAATTTTGGTAATGAAAAAGAGTTATTTTTCATTATATTCACTTTATCTATAACTTACTTGGTTGTACAAACTCCTCTTTATTTTAATCATTAAGATTTAAACTACATTTAAACTTCTATCCAACATTTTAACATTTCATTTTATTGTGTTTTTAAAAATATCCTTATTTTATTTTTATCTTTTCTTTTGTAGAGCTGAACAATTAGCCAGTGTACAGTACACACTTCCAAAAACAGCAGGAGGAGATCGTGCTGACTTCTGGAGATTCCGAGGTCTTAGGAGCTCCAAGAGAAATCTTCGAAAAAGCAGAGAAGATTTGTCTGCTCAGCCAGTTCAGACAAAGTTTCCAGCTTATGAAAGAGTTGTACTTCGAGAAGGTAGTTTTCTATAGATTAACCTAATATCCTTTATCATCAGTATGTTCTAATTGTACAAAGTATACATTATGCTACTTTTCATTTGCATTTCTCCCCAGCTGGATTTCTGAGGCCTGTAACCATCTTTGGACCAATAGCTGATGTTGCCAGAGAAAAACTGGCAAGAGAAGAACCAGATATATATCAGATTGCAAGTAAGTTGCCTCAAAATTTTCTTAAAATGAGGTTCAGTTCAGAGAGTTGCTTTGCTAGTTACCCATCTAAAGGATGGATCTAATCCAGTCACTTATTAAGAATAAAACTTTTGGTAGGTGAAAAATTTCATTTTGCCCCATGAATTTAATTTGTTCTTTCAGTTCCCTTTAATAAAAAGAGTCATCATTTATGAAACTCTTGGCTTCATGTGAAAACTGATTGGTACAATGTGTATTTATGGTCTTATTGAGTCCTTACAGTATCTCCGTTGGGTCAGTATTATACTATCCTTGTGAAAGATGAACAACTGAGCCCTAGGGTGGTTAGGAATAAGATCACCACAGACTTCTTTAGTTTAAACTCTGTTGATGACACTAGCTGATGAGTGACAACACTAGGATTTGAACCCAGCCCTTTCTGGCTGCAGTCCAGCGCCCTTTGTCATAAACCTAACAGTTAGAGGTACTCAAATATGCATAGTTCATGTTGCCAGTTATTATTGCACACATTTATAGTAAGTTATTATTATATATAAATGTTTAGATACTGGTGCGTTAAATGCATAACAGATTTTGCTTGTAGAATCTTTAATTCTATTGTGTCATTAGTTTGGGTACTGTGGTAGTTTAAATATACAAACCTAGTTAACCACCACTTTGGCTTGCTTTAAGTTATGTGTAAAAATGTAAACTATGTTTTCTAATTATAAAAGTAACCTTGTCTGTTTGAAAATAGAGTTAGAAAATGAATTTTCACATACAGAATCGTCCTAAAATTTATTCCATTTTATTTTCTTTTATTGTTCCCACCTTTTGTAAATATATATATTTCACAAAGTTTTATTTAAACTGTTAGGAAACTTTATACCCTGTTTTCCTTTGTAGCATATTTTCATCTTGTTACCCATTTTGCAATCAAATTTGAGGTTTGATTAGCCTTTTTTCTGTTGTGCCTGTAATTTGTTTCAAATTTATATTTTAGTATTACAAAGGATATGAAATCTGTTCGTATTTTGTTGCTTGTCTAGGCTCTGCCCTGTTTCCCAGAGGATTTAAATCCTCGCAAAATGAAGGTTTTCCTGTATTTATGATAGTTTTCTCAGACTAAATTCTCAAATTAGGAAACAGTGAACCATAGAATGTGAAAAATTTTCAGCCCTCAGTGGCTGGTTGGGGTCTGGCAAGGAACAGCCTCCTCGGTTCATCTCAGTGTGCCATACAAATGTTATTTTCTTGGTATATCACAAGATTGGGAATTAGTGCCGTGCTGAGCCATTTTTGCCTTAGGCAAAAGAAATAATGCTTCACTCTTCATAATGTTTTTATGGCTTTATTTTCATCACTAATTTTATTTCCTAGTACATTGAAGTAGTAGGGAAAATACTGAAAAAATGAGAAGTATGTGTGTTAAAACTCACAGTATTTCAAGTGTAAATATTTTATTTATGCCAAACACAGAATTTATTATAATTTTACTTTCCTGACTTTAATGGAAGCAAACTTTTCAAAATCTCCTCTTTAATCTCATTTTCACTTGAGAGAATTGCCATATTTGACAGTTTCTCTTGGCCAGGTAACAATCTTAAAACATTTTTAATTAAGTTCCACTTACTGATCCTGACTTTATTGAAAGTTTTGATGTCTTTGGATTTTTTGCATGTGTATTGATTTTTTAATAAAATTATTGCATCAAAATATTACCTATATCAGTTACTGGGGCTTTTGGGGGCATCTCTTTAAATTTGGAATCTGAGACAAGTTCCTCACTTGCCTAGTTCTGATCCAGGCCCTATTGGGAACCATTGATCTAACCCAGTGGTTCTCAGCCAAGGGCAACTCTGCCCCCGCTCCCCCCCCCTCCCAGAGGACACTGGTCATGCCTAGAGACCTTTTTTGGTTGTCATAAGTGGGGAGAGGGCACCTACTGGTGGGTGGGTAGAGTTCAGGGATGCTGCTGAACATCTCACAGTGTACTAGACAACCCCTACAACAGAGAATTATCCAGCCTGGCACAACATTGGTGCCCAATAGTTGAGAAACCCTGATCTAACCAATGGAAATAATGATGTCTTGTTTTTTCCCGACTTCTTGAATAGAAAGTGAACCACGAGATGCTGGAACTGACCAGCGTAGCTCTGGCATTATTCGGCTTCATACAATAAAGCAAATAATAGATCAAGTAAGTTATTAAAAGTTAATCTATTTCATTACAAGCTGTGAACATTGTGTTTTAGGAGAGGTGTGTTTTTCAGAAGTATGGGATTTGGTAATGTGAAAATAGAATGTAGTTTTCCTAAGATTATTACTGATACACCATAAAAAATCCGTTACTGAAAGACATAACGAGAATCACTTTCTCAAGGGAATAGTTATTATACACATCACAAGATAACCTTTCATTACCACAAACAAGTATACACTGTTTAGATATAAGTAACACACTGTGTTTACAATTACGTCAGTACAATTCAGGTTGCACTTTGATTTATATGCATGGGGAATATCCTGTTACTCTTTAAGATCATGTCAAGAACAGTAAATTGTGGTACTTAATTTCACTCTGAACACAGTTGATACTGTCAGCTTGCAGATATTGGGGCTGAGTCTTAAAAGTGAGCTGGTTAAAGCGTTTTTGTTTTTAATTTGACTAGAAATTGTATTGAATTAAATTACAATTATTTTTCTAATATATGTCACTGAGACATATTAAAGCACATATTAGAAGTCCATTACCATTAGAATGCAATATAGTTTATGCCTTCTTCTGAAGATGATTCCTTTTTTTTTAAATTAAATTCAGTTTCATTGAAATATATTCACATACCATATAAGCGTCCATGGTGTACAATCAGCTGTTCACAATACCATCATATAGTTATGCATTCATCACCACTGTCTATTTCTGAACATTTTCCTTACATCAGAAAGAATCAGTGTAAGAATAAAAAATAAAATTAAAAACACCCAAATCACACCCCCCCAATCCCATTCTATTTTTCATTTAGTTTTTGTCCCCGTTTTTCTACTCTTCCATCCATATATTAGATAAAGGGAGTGTGATTCACAAGGTTTTCACAATCACACTGTCACCCTTTGTAACCTACATTGTTATACAGTTGTCTTTAGGAGTCTAGACTACTGGGTTGGAGTTTGATAGTTTCAGATATTTACTTCTAGCTATTCCAATACATTAAAACCTAAGAGGTGTTGTGAAGATGATGATTCTTAAGGAATTAACTATGTCTTGTGACCTTATGTATTAATTTTTTTCTTTCCATCTCCAGGATAAACATGCTTTATTAGATGTAACACCAAATGCAGTTGATCGTCTGAATTATGCCCAGTGGTATCCAATTGTTGTATTCCTTAACCCTGATTCTAAGCAAGGTGTGAAAACAATGAGAATGAGATTATGTCCAGAATCTCGGAAAAGTGCTAGGAAATTATATGAGCGGTCTCATAAACTTCGTAAAAATAATCATCATCTTTTTACAAGTGAGTATATTAAAGGCCTCCTTTCAGCTTAAAATATCTGGGCAGCAAAATGTAGGCAAAAATGTTGAGTTGTATCGAAAGCTGAAGTTCAGCTGAAAGAACATGTAGCTGCGAAAATAGAAATTTCAAAGGTTTTTGTCTGCAAACACTGTCTTTCAAATAGTATCAGTAGTGATAATGGATCTTTAAGCAAGGTTGAATGAATTCACCTGACTTTTGGCAGTGTCCTAACCATAAAACTACATTGTTAATTTATTTTGTTTTCAGCTACAATTAATTTAAATTCAATGAATGACGGTTGGTATGGTGCACTAAAAGAAGCAATTCAACAACAACAGAACCAACTGGTATGGGTTTCTGAGGGAAAGGTAAGAAGTTTCCTATGTTTTGGCCCATTCATCTAAATTAGGTAACTAAACAGAGATGCCTTTGAGTTAGCATTTAGGTTTTTATCATTTGTTTGTAGAGTTGTGAAATTTGTTTTTAACAAAGAGATTCCTAAATTTCCCCCACCTATTGAATTACCACTGCTTTGGGAGTCTTTCTTAATGAATTTTCAAATTTGTAATTTGGGAGCAGGACTGAGTTCTCACTCTGCCCCCATCTGACCAAGGAATGAACTTGAACCTGAGCTTCGGTATATTCTGACAGTGAGGAGGATCAACTGGACTAGATGAGTGTTTCCCAGAGTGCTGTCCTCAGCACACTAGATTCAGGACTTGCTCTAAGAAAAAAGGCACTCTTTAGGATGAGTACATAGAGAAAATACTGCAGACTATGGGCCCCTTGAGGCATATCACAGTGTCCACTACATATAAAGTCTCTGAGAAGTTTTGTGGTTTAAAAAAAAGGAAAAAATAAAATAGACTACTTGGTTTAATTCAGCATTTCCCCAGATTCTTTACTACAGAGTTTTTTTCTTTTACGCAACACCTGTTAATATGCTTGCAGCATTCCAACTAGGAATGCTGGACAAAGAGATCTCTTCTAGCTTTGAAGTTTGATTTTATGTACATACAAATGGCCAGGCTTAAAATGATAGCTACTTTCTGTTGTCAGTCCTTCTGGGTTTAGAGCAGTCTTTGATGGGGAAGGTCTCATTATTTTGTTCAGAGAGCTAATATTCAACAATACAAAGTTGAAGAAATCTTTTATTTTCAATGTCTTTACCATCTTCGGAGCAGTGCAGTATTAATAAGTTTTGTTTTTTTAGGGAAGATTGAGAGACTGGTTTATGATTATTATCATTATTATTATTATTTTTAAAATTTCTTTACTGGTTTAGTTTTTTTGTCATGTTTTGCCCCCTGCATGGTCCCTTCCTCTGCCTGGCTATGGCTACAGATGCTCTGGCAGTGCATGCTGCATGCTTAGGACTGCTATGCCCATCATCCAGAAAACACATAGCCTGTGCAAGAAGAGGTGTTAGAAAACATTTACATCTAGAGGTAGCACCTGCTGTTCTCACCTGTATTGACAAGTCAGAACTGTGTTTTTTCTCATCGATACCTGTTTGGGGAAGGCCCATGCATATGAGATCATAGGACCACTTTGAGTAACTGACATGTCAGCTGGGACATTTGATAGACCAGTGAAGGTGAGGGAAAAAAAAAAGGCAACCACACAACTTTGCAGCACCACATTAACTATTACTAATGTTTACTCTTGTGACATTTGATAAAAAGGATTGCAGTCTTCTTACTATTATGTCACATTAATCTTCTGTAACAACACAATCTTGTTAGCATCATTTATTAGGTAGAATGTTATTAGCTTACACAGATGAAATCTTTAAATGAAATTAGCCTATTAAATGTTTTCACAAAATGTACGAAGTATACATGCTTATGTATATGAGAGGTTTTTGGATTGTTTTTTCTTAACCTGCAAATCTTAATTTTCTGTAATTTCTCATGACATTATTGTATGCGTCCTTTCTTTGCTTGGATTTATAATGAAGGTATAACTTCTGTGGCTTTTTATGTGAGGAAAAAATAGGCTATTTGTTATTAGGAGAGATCATTGCATTTTGTAAAGCAAAAAAAAGTAGTTATAATTTAAATCTAACTTGATTTCTATCCTCCCATTCAAGAACATTTTATTAAAATAGATAGATTCTTAAACTAAAACCACTTCATCCACACTGACCTTCCTGACCCAACTACTTTGACCAAATTGCTGGGAAGAATTCCTTTTCTCAAGATCTGATAGTCTTGTGTGTTCCCTACTAAACCAACAAGAGTCTTCCTGAGACTTTCTTAACATGTAGGCATATGTCATTTCCTGGTTTAGAACAATCTATGGTTCTTGCTCATGTTTGCATTTCACACCAGCTGCAAAAGATAGGTGGATTAGTGGTTTCCAAGTTTTTCTTCCCCAAGTCATAAATATTTCCCTGGCAAGCTACTGGGTTATAGTCTTCTAGAACCCTAGCAAGTTAAAGATATAGATGGCAAGTATATAGCAAAAAAACTTCTCTTCTACAGTAGCCATCACAGAGTTTAAAAGTGATTGAGGTTTCAGTGCAAGAGATTCTGATTTCACAAAGGGCAAAGCCCTGGGATTCTCACTTTCCTCGGCCCAAACAGGTGCTCTGCTGAAAACCAGAGCCACAGGGAGGCCCAACACACCCTAGTCTTATGATCAGGAAGGCAGTGCTCAGAGTCATACTATTACAGAGCCACCCCTGGGACTGCTGGGAATGCTCCTTTTAGGTGACCGGCTCACGAGAACCATGTTCCTGGCACAGCAGACTTGCAGAGCCACACCAAGCCTGCTATTTAAGAACAGTGCATCTTTCTGGAAGACAAGAGCCTTATGTTTGTCCATCAGTCCATGCTGAAATGGAGGTAGCATTTTCTGAATTGCTCATTCCAGATCCTTCACCTCTCATGCCTAAATGGGCACAGTGTCTAAGCAAGATCTCCAGGGACTATTCCATTCTACTTAATTCAAGCACTGGTTTCAAACTAATATCCAGTGACAACCTTTTGATTACAACTTTATAGTTCTCTTTCCCTCAAATACTTCTCATTTTCTTGCTGGTCTGCTCTGAAGATTGTCAGCATAGACTATTAGAAACTAACTTCACTCTTACTTATAAAAGAGAAGCATAACTGCTGTTCTCTTCTATCCATTAGATACTACTTTGTGAAAAATAAAAATAAAAATTCTTCCTAATTTAATGGGGAAACCACCACTTAGGTGATGCTTTTCTGTTGTGTATCATAAAAGCTTTCAGGCCAAATACCAACTTTTTTTGTTTTTAAGTTGTTTTCCAAATATATGTAACTACATAATAGATCTTATTCAACTGTTTCATTTATTTTCATAGTTATTCTCACATGCACTGTTCTCTTGTATGACTTTGTTTCCACAAGCTTGGTTTAGTAGCATTCTCCCTCTTCACCTTGCTTTGGGCTGAGTGGTGCCAGCGTTTCTTCATTATCTTCTGGGGCTGAGCCCCAGAGTCCAGCATTGTTCTGGTTGGCCAGCCAACATTTCATTCATCCTAGACCTTCAGATCTCAAGGATGCTCTGTGTGTCTGCATGTGTGCCTGACAATCTTCTTGATTTTTCCTTATCATAATTTGAAGCAAATAAATAGATGTGATTTCTCCAAAGAAAAATATCCTTTTCAATCTCCCTTGTAAAATAAAGGCCATCTCTTAAAGAACTACTGAATAAAATTTTTGATTTACTTTTATTTGACCCAGGCGGATGGTGCTACAAGTGATGACCTTGATTTGCATGATGATCGTCTGTCCTACCTGTCAGCCCCAGGTAGTGAATACTCAATGTATAGCACGGACAGTAGACACACTTCTGACTATGAAGACACAGATACAGAAGGCGGGGCCTACACTGATCAAGAACTAGATGAAACTCTTAATGATGAGGTTGGGACTCCACCGGAGTCTGCCATTACACGGTCCTCTGAGCCTGTAAGAGAGGACTCCTCTGGATTGCATCATGAAAACCAAACATATCCTCCTTATTCACCACAAGCGCAGCCACAACCAGTCCATAGAATAGACTCCCCTGGATTTAAAACAGCCTCTCAACAGGTAAGCAGTAAGCATTCAACGTTTTGTAGTTAGAGGTGCATTGTTAAATTTTAGAATATGGTGATTGAGTTAAAGAATTTATTTTGTCCTTTCTCCAGATTAAGAACTAATCTTTAATTTCAGTTTGAGAATACCAAGGACTTTAATTCTAAACTTTATGTGTTCGTCTTACACAGAAGTGTACTGGATTAAAAACAAATTAGGATATGAGGTCATAGTTATGTTATTCAGCACATTTAAAATGTATGCCTGCCAGCCACTAGTAATTGAAGTGGGAAGTTAGCAGTAAACAGAAACACTATATTTAAAATATTTTAAACACTTCACAGAAAGCAGAAGCCTCATCTCCAGTCCCTTACCTTTCGCCTGAAACAAACCCAGCATCATCAACCTCTGCTGTTAATTATAATGTAAATTTAACTAATGCCAAACTGGAGGAGCCCACCCCAGCTCCTTCCACCTCTTACTCACCACAAGCTGATTCTTTAAGAACACCAAGCACTGAGGCAGCTCACATAATGCTAAGAGATCAAGACCCATCATTGTCGGCGCATGTAGATCCAACCAAGGTACTTGTGCTGCAGAATTGCTCTAATTTGTTGCTCTCCGTCAGTCTAGCACATGATCACTTTGCTTTGCCCTTAAGTGTTCCGTTTGCTTTTTTACTGTGGGCTTATACTCTGGTGCTTTCAGATCACTACAGATCATTTCAGTTTTGTAGTTTGCATGGCTTCCGGTGGTAAACTGATGATTTGAGAAACAGGCCTTTTAATTGGAAATTGTGCTTAATCTTTTTATTTCATAGCTGCATTTTATTTTTGGTTTTCAGTATCTTCTAGAATTTCTTAATATGTAGTTGAGACCCATCATAAACATTATTTTTTATTTTTATATATTATGGTATCCCTAAATTTTCTTTGATTTCTATTTTTAGTGTAAAAATCAAGTGGAATCAATAGCTCAGTGCATTAGTTTTCTACTAAATTTAGTTCTCAGTTATCTTTAACTCACTTTTCATTTAGTACATGCTGAAACATAAAGCACCTACCTGCCTTATAAACTTGAGCTTTCACCTAAACTAGCTTTCTCCACTAATCTGATCTGTCTGGTAATAAATGGTATAACATTCCATTTTCACTTTCACATAGTTTTGTCTAATAAAACAGACTAGGATTAAAAACAAGCATTTGTTCTCAAACATGAATTTTTTAAACAGGTATATAGAAAGGATCCATATCCTGAGGAAGTGATGAGACAGAATCATGTTTTGAAACAGCCAGCTGTTGGTCACCCAGGGCAAAGGCCAGACAAAGAGCCTTCTCTGAGCTATGAACCCCAACTCCCATATGTGGAGAAACAAACCAGCAGAGACCTTGAGCAACCCACATACAGATATGACTCCTCAAGCTATGCAGACCAGTTTTCTCGAAATTATGACCATCGTCTGCGATATGGAGATCGCATCCCTACATATGAAGACCAGTGGTCATATTATGATGACAAACAGCCCTACCAACCTCGGCCTTCTTTCGATAATCAGCACCCTCGAGACCTTGACTCCAGACAGCATCCTGAAGAGTCCTCAGAACGAGGGTATTTCCCACGTTTTGAAGAGCCAGCCCCTCTATCTTATGACAGTAGATCTCGCTATGAACAGCCACCTAGAACCTCCACCCTGCGACATGAAGAACAGCCAGCTCCTGCATATGATATGCATAATAGATACAGATCAGAAGCACAGCCCTACCCTTCAGCAGCTCCCAAGTCTTCTGAGCCCAAGCAGTATTTTGACCAGTACCCACGAAGTTACGAGCAAGTACCATCACAAGGATTTACCTCTACAGCAGGCCATTATGAGCCTCTCCATGGTGCTGCAGTTGTCCCTCCTCTAATACCTTCATCCCAGCATAAGCCAGAAGTTCTGCCTTCAAACCCCAAACCACTGCCTCCACCCCCAAATCTAACTGAAGAAGAAGAAGATCCAGCAATGAAACCACAGTCTGTGCTCACTAGAGTTAAAATGTTTGAAAACAGAAGATCTGCATCATTAGAGAGCAAGAAGGATATAAATGACACAGCCAGTTTTAAGGTAAAATGTCTTTACTATCTTGGATATATAGAGGCACGTTAACTGAAAAGTAGTTCAGAATGCTTCCTAGCTCTCCTCCTTCCCCTTAAACAAAGCCTGTTTTGTAATTATTTGCTTCTGGGCATGTTTGTTTCATTTTTTCTGCAGCCTCCAGAAGCAGCATCTAAACCTCCAGGTGCTGCTGCCATCATTGGTCCTAAATCCACTCCTCAGAACCAGTTCAGTGAACATGACAAAACACTATACAGGTGGGTCAGCTCTGTACTGCTTTACACAGGAGTTTTGAAGTATGTAACTGACCAAGGATTTGACCCTCTTGCCAGTGAGAAAGCCTTTTACTATATTGGCAGAGAAGAATGAAAAGGGAGAAAATCTTGTTTGTCCTTAAATAAAAATTACTGGCTGAACCTAATTAAAACACAGGACCTAAGAAGAAAAATACAGAGTATTATTACACCTTCTGTAACAAATCCTCATTATACCTTCAGTAAACAAAGCTTTTGACATTTCTGTCACATTTTTTAGTTTTAAAAGTACTTTCAGACATCTTAGTTTTGGAAGGGTGTGTGTGTGTGGAACGAAACTGGTTAAAGTACCTCAGATTGGTTAAAATAACACTAAAATTAATCATTTTGTAAACACCTACCCCTAGCTTGTCATTATACAAAAACTGTAGTGCAGTGAGGTAAGACTGTTGTTTCTCCCATTTTAAAGAGAGGCCCTGAGCCTTAGAGAGCTTTAGCAGCTTATAATAATGGGTAGAGCCAGGAGCTTATAATAATGGGTAGAGCGTGGCTCACTGGCTAGCTGGCTCGTTCCTCAGCCTGCACTCTTAACCATGGCCTCATCATACTGCTAATTAGTGACAGACTGGATTTGAATCCAGTTCTTCTGCCTGATTAATATGTTTTGTTGGCTGAATATATGTTTGCACTTGGAATAAAGAGGAACTTCTGTCTAACATGTAGCTATTTCCTCTCATTTTAATGACATCTAGTGCTTCTCATGAAAATGTAAATACTGTGTTGTCTCCTTTAGCCAGTATCATTAGCAAATTAGCTATTCTACGTAAAATTAACTTGCAATAACTGAAAGCTTGGCCCTTGGGGTGTAAAACCTATTGAAGTTATTTTTTATGCCAATTTTCTAAAATTTACTAAGAACATACATAACAATGTATTAGTTTCCAAGTATAATATTGAGTACATGGGGTTTGGGATATCTCTTTGACTGTTGGACTGCTAAGTTAGATCCTGAGAAATCTTGACAGTCAGTGAAGAGGTCAAGATAAATTTTATCAGTTCCATATTCGTTGTAAAGTTAACAACTAAAAAGTTGTTCCATTTGTCATTTGTTATCTTTCAGGATCCCAGAACCTCAGAAACCTCAGTTGAAGCCCCCAGAAGATATTGTTCGTTCAAATCATTATGATCCTGAGGAAGATGAAGAGTACTATCGGAAACAGCTCTCATACTTTGACCGAAGAAGTTTTGAGAACAAGCCATCTGCACACATACCTGCTGGCCATCTCTCAGAGCCTGCCAAGCCAGCTCATTCTCAGAATCAAACCCATTTGTCTAGTTATTCCTCAAAGTAAGTCATTTCACCAAATACTACCTATTAAAAATAAGATGAAACATAAAATTCTATCGCATAAAGTTGACTTAATCACATGAAGCTCAGTATATTTTGAAGGACAGTTGTGAAGTGTAATACATGATTTTTTTAGGCTTTAGTGATTTAGCAATGTATATGCATTCTAGTTCTGGGATGTGTGTTTTTATTTTTACACTCTGTCAGATTATATAAAAATTTTACGTTAGACAAGATGTTAAAATCAAAGGGTTGTGATGTAAGAGACAGTAATCTATCAACACCATGAGTTTTAGGTAAATTGTAAAGCCTCTCCTGTGCAGCACATTTTTATCTTCATTCTTTCTCTTCTTTTGTTTTTGTTTTTTGAATATAAAAATAGGGATATGAAGTGGGCATTGAATGAGGGGAAATTTATCTCTCAAGAGTTATTTTTTTTTTTCTCTCAAAATCTTACAAATGATTCCATTTTCTTAATTTTAATGTAGCAAGCTACTTAATATTGGAACGTTATAACTCATGTCAGAAATGTTTTCAAGGCATGGAAGAGCTTGTCATATTTACTGTTGGCGTTTAAGGGAACCTTCTGGTCTGATTTTATAGAAACCGTTACCAGGATCCAGCAAGGGGAAATGACAGGGGCAGAGCTGAGACTGAGCCCCAAGTTTCTGGACTCCCAGTTTTCTTCCCTGCTCTGTGCACCTCCCTTCTGTTTACTTGTTGATTGGCTTTTTGTTTTTCTTTTGCCAACCTGTGCCTCTCTAGGTTTGTGTCTCCTACTGGTTCTCCTTCTCTGGTTGAACCTTGACTGATAGAGAATTTGGTACTGAGAGTGAGGTTTAAATCCACATATGGTGGGTTTGTCCCCAACAAAACCTACAAGAAAGAAAAGCAGATGTGGATTTATTACAAGGAATTCATTTACACAATTGTGGGGGCTGGCTAAGAAAGTCCATAGAGCAGGTGGTTAGGAAGAAAAGCTCCAAAGCTGTTTGGGAGTCTCTTAGTGTAAAAGGCCTAAATTATCTTTTAAAAGGGTTGCCTGATTGGGTCAGGCCCATCCAGATAATCTCCTCTTTGATTAGTTTTAAGCCAGCTGATTAGAGATTTTAATTACATGTGAAAAATCCCTTCATAGCAGCATCTAGTTCAGTGTTTAAATGACTGGGTACTATAGTTCAGCCTAGCCAAGCTGACGTATCAAAAAACCATCATCATACACCACTTCTGTGCCTAAGTTAAAAAGTACCCAGATTGTTACTGAATAAGATGCTTGGGATAGTGTGACCATAACCTCATTTATCATTTTCTCTTGAGTGAATTCTTTCAGAATATACTTTAAAACTCAAACATTAAAAACCTATTTTAATTACCACTATTTCTCCTGACCTCTTTTGAAGTGAAGATTTAAAAAACTGTTCCCACTGTCATTCATTTGAATCGTTATATCTACAGTAGAAAACAGTTTATGAGAAATAGAAAACACGCTGAGTGCTGCAGAAGAAACTGTCTTAAATTTAAATGATGTCTTAACTAGTGCTGTGAACCTCCCTAACCTCAAGCTGGAGAGGTGCCCCCATTAGAATCTTAGCATGTCAGGACGGAGGTGAGCTAGGCACTGATCCTTAGGAGCCAACATGCAGTAAGGGAGGAGGATGTGTCCTTGAATAATCGTTTTTACTTGAGCCATTAAACATATTCCTGTCAGAAGAGAGCCAAGGCATATAGCTTGGAGTATATTGATTTGTCCTTAAAAAAAGTCATTTAAAGTCTAAAAATTAGCAGGTTAAACATTTTGCCATGGAATGAAATGAGAAACTCCTTTGTGTTTGTGTTAATTTGGTTTTCTGGAAAAAAGTCTTAATCCCTTGTTTGTGATTTATACCTCCCAGAGTCTAGAGCCCTGCCTCATACACAGTAGGGGCTCAGCAACTGTTGAGTGCCGAGGCTCAGCACAGAGCTGGACTGCTCTCTCTGCCTCAGCCACCCCCTTCCAGGTAACCCAGCACCAGCTGCTCAGCAATTTCACGAGGAAGAGGTAGATAGCACCCAACTTTGTGAATTCACTCAGAGCTCAATTTGATTTTACTGTTAACTGTTTTCCAGTCCAAGGACTGAGGAAAGTATAACTTGGCATAGATGCTAATATTTCTTTCCTTTGTAGTATGAAATTGAAACTCTTCTTAATTGTGCTATGTTTCCCAATCCTAGGAATTTAATTGTTGGAGAATTGGCAAGGAGGATGAGAGTCATAGAAGAGGGAGTTTCTACACTTTCCCTTCTGATGCTGTTTCACCGTCTTGCCCAATTAATACAGTATCAGCAATGGAAGACAGTTTAAAATAGGGGAACTTCTTTTTCATGTAATTCAAAAACATTTACTGTTTGTCACCAGGGAACTGCTTGTAGGCCTTTATTTCCTTTGGAAATAGCAAAATTACCTTTTTCCAGTTGATAAGTGTTTATGTTCTATTTAAAAACACACCTCAAAAATGGTGGGAATGAGAGAAGGGAGATTGTTAGCACAGGACAAACACCCCAGAAAGCAAGCAAATATTCACTCAATCTTACAGTTCTCTAGATTTGAAGTAGAATTGGGAAAGCTTGAAATAATAGCCTAGTCATCTCCAAAGTGAGATAGAGGTTTCCAAGATTCTAAGAGTTTAAAAGTACCATTTGACTTGTGTTCTCACTCTGGACGTGTCCCAACCCAGAGGTTGAATCAGCTTCATCAAGGCAACTTGCAATTATTTTGTCATCAGAGAATCTACCTCTTAAGACCCATTGCACTGTGAAACTGTCAGGTCTTAAATGGGGTGGTTCTGGTTTTTAGCTTTTTAAGAACTAAGCATAAGACTGGCATTAGGTTGTTTTTGTGCATTTGTGACATTATTAGATGAGAGGGGCTGTGAGAGCCAAGCATGATGGCTTTGCATGTAAGGCTCCATCCACCACAGGATTTGTCATCGACTGGAGAGGAATAGAATCTTGCTAGAAAGGAAAATATGCCAATTATAGTAATGTTTCAGAAGTACGCATAATCCCATTTGTGGATTCATCAGTACCCTACTGGGAGATCAGTCCAGCTGTTGTGTTATGTGTTAGCCTTTGCATCACTTTTTCCCAGCCCTTAGAGAATTTCTTTTGCACTGCCCCCCCCCCCTTTTTTAGTGGAACACCTGACACACACATACTTAGAAATCACTGATTATCCTTAGTTACCACACCTTGATTGGTTCATTTCTTTGCTCACTGTTGGCACCTGCAGCAGAAGTGGGCAGAGATGGAAGAAGAGTAAAGCTCAAACACATTATTCACTAGCAACACCAGTTCAAGTACAGGGAGAGTGGGTAGGCAAGCAGCACATAACTGAGTTACTGTGTTTTAATTCATTGGTGATCTCCTTGGCTAAATGAGAGTTAATGATATTTTCTTTTATAGAACAAATTATGCTGAAATGGTGAATGTGTATTATTTGGTTGGTATTCAGAAATTACATTTGAGTTCCAATTGCTGCAGATTTACTTAGTTAGATTGACCATTTTCTTTCATTTTTCTATTGCGCTTGCCTTGCCATCACCTAGATTTCTTGGCCCTTACATTAGCTATGACTACTTGAAAAGGAACATCAAGTGGTAAGGTTGGAATTAATGTGAGGCTGTTACATAAGGGATTCCTTGCTGTGTCACTGGCATTATGTGCACTTTTAGATTTTAGTGTCATCTTCATATGCTTAACCTCACTACCCAAAAGCAAGATAACAAGCACAGTTTTAAAGCTTATCATGAGACTAGATTTCAATAAAAGTCTTGTATGAAAATGAAAGTACATTCCAAATATGTATGTTATTGTTTGTGCACATAAAGCCAGTGAAGCTTTGGCACTCTGCAGTAAGGTTTAAGTGGCATTGTTGCGATTATGGGTTTGTTTAAAAGATTTCTTTTGTGTGAATTTTATGAATTCTGTATTCACAATTGCCAGTCTGGAAAAAATACATATATGGCACAATTGACTTAAATAAGCCTTGTACAGTAAAGCACTATCTGCTTTTCCTAGCAATCTGGTAAATCAAGGGCCACTTTTAAAGTAAAAGATACCCAGTTTTTTTAGTGTGACTGGAACACAGCCCATTCATTTACATAACGTTTCACTGCTTTCAAGCTGTAACACAGAGTTGAATGTTTGTGAAAGAAACTATGGCCCACAAAGCCAAAAATATTTACTAATCCAGCTCTTTACTGAAAAAAAGCTTGTGAGCTCCTGATCCTAGTACATCATTTTTTATGGTGTTCTGAGTATGCCAAAAGTCAAGGCTTTATATACCTTAGACACAAAATCAGAAGTGGGTCTAAGGAAAATTTGGGCCAATAAATATTTTTCAAAATATTTGCAAGATTTTCTTAAACCTGCCATCCATTACTATTATTTTGGTAAATAACACAAATATTACAAGAATACCCAAAATTTCATCTGCCCTTTGGTTGCCATCTTCTTAGTGTTTTACTGATATTCTTAAAGTATTCTGTGCTGTCTTGGCATTTCTTGTGCTGATGAATGATTGAATTTGTTTGTATATTTTGGTAGAGTAGCTATTCACAAATGTGAGAATAAATTGTGAAATCTCTAGATCTTCTGTAAGTTAGGGATACTTTGAGGAAAGAGAACTTGTTTTGTAGGTGTGCGTGAATTTTCAGATGTTGGCATTTTGCTCTTTTAAACAGGGGAAAGCTTCCTGAAGTTGATGGTGTGGATAGATCGTTTGTTGAGAAACGCTACGACCCAATCCAGCCCACTCCTCCTCCGCCACCATTGCCCTCTCAGTACACCCAGCCTTCTCATCCTGCCACCAGCTCTTCTCTTGCCCTCCACGCACACTCTAAGGGAGTACTTGGTGAAGGTAGGAAGTTCAGAAGCTGTCATTTTCACTATATTATATGAAAATAAATTCATATAGTCTTGAAACAAAATCATTTTCACATGAGAAATACATATCTGAAATCTTTGGGCTGAGAAATAAGATTAAGAGTATCTCTCCTATACTGATGACTGTGGCCATTGGTATCAAACAAACCTTTTAAGCTAAATAGGTTTTAGTCTTTTATGTTAACCTAATTCAACTTCATGCCAATCTCCAAATTTTCTGGAAGTAATAATTTGTTTACTGCTACACCTAAATCTAAATATTTAGTGATTTTAAAAAATTATTGTTATGTTCCATCTTCACTCTTATGCATGGGGAAGCTATTAGGAAAACAGTGATCAACTGCATTAATAGAAGGACGCGCTTCTGGCTTTTCCCTTGTGGCAATGAATGCCATCACCAGAAGAAATTTCCTTCTAAAAATGATTGTTGTTTCTCTTCATGTGTGTGGTCTTTTATGTATGTGTGAAGTCCTACATGACCTCAAAAAGTGTAGAGAAAAATACAAAGCCTCACCAAATCCCCACAGCACTTTGCTTCCTTTTTTTTTTAATTACCCCCTATATCCCCCCAATCCTATCTCCTTGCCTTCCTCAGAGATAACCACTACCTTAAATTTGGTATATACTATCCCACATGCTCTTTATACTTAAAGGTTTTATACTTTTTCACTCTTATGATGTTAGCAATAAGTATTTCTTAGATGTTCTTATCATGTTTAGGAAGTTCCTGTGGAAAGCATTTTGTTAGCTGCCTTTTTCTGCATGCATTAACAGAATCAGATGGTTTTTCTCCTTCATTCTGTTAATGTGGTATGTTACTGTGGGTTTTTTACATATACCCCTTATCATATAGAGGAAATTTCCTTCTATTCCTATTTTTATCTAAAAATGGTGCTGGATTTTGTCAGATGCCTTTTCTGCATTAATTGAAATGATTGTGTGGTCTGGTTTTTTCCCTTTGTTCTGTTAATGTGTGTTATGTTAATTGATTCTCTTATGTTGAACCAGCCTTGCATACCTGGGATAAAACCCACTTGATCAGGGTGTCAGATTCTTTTGATGTGCTGTTGGATTCAGTTTGCTACTATTTTGTTGAGGATTAGGGCATGTATATTCATAATGGATATTGAGCTGTAATTTTCTTTTCTTGTGATATTTTCATCTGTCTTTGGTATAAGGGTGATGTTGGCCTCATAATATGAGTTAGGAAGCATTACCTCCTGTTTCAGTTTGCTCAAGCTGCCAGAATGCCATATGTAAGAAATGGATTGGCTTTACAGGAGGGATTTATTAGTTTACAAATTTATAATTCTAAGGCCATGAGAATGTCCCAATTAAGGAATGAACAAATGATAACCTTCTCTGAAGAAAGGCCACTGGTATCCGGGGTTCCTCGATCAGTTAGCAGGGCACATGGCCAGCACAGTGTCTGCTTGTCCTTCCCTCCTGGGTTTCGTTGCCCTCAGCTCCTCTGGGGTCTTTTCTCTAAGCTTCTCTGGTTGTTTCTCTCTCTGAGCTCTATGGCTTTTTTCTGTTCTTTTTCCTCTCAGAAAGGATTTCAGTAAAGGATTATTACCCACCTTAAATTGGGTGGGACACATCTCAATTGAAACAACCTAATCAAAAGGTCCCAGCTACAATAGGTCTTCACACACAAGAATGGACTAAAAGAACATGGCCTTTTCTGGGGTACATAACAGCTTCAAACCAGCTTCGGTTTTTTGGAAGAGCTGGAGCAGCACTGGTGTTAATTCTTGGGATATTTGATAAAATTCACTTGTGAATCCTTGTGGTCCTGGGCTTTTATTTGTTGGGAAGTTTTTTGATTCAATCTCTTTACTAGTTACTGGTTTGTTGAGGTCTTTTATTTTTTTCTCAAGTCAGCTTAGGTAGCTTGTGTGTTTCTAGGAATTTGTCTGTTTCATCTAGGTTACCTAATTTATTGTCATATAGTTGCTTATAGTATCATCTTATACAGTCCTTTTTATTCCTGTGGGGTCGGTAGCCATGTCCCCCTTTTCATTTCTGATTTTAGTTATTTGTGTCCTCTTTTCTTCTTTTTCAGTCTTTCTAAAGTTTTGTCAATTTTATTGATCTTTTCAACTTTTGGTTTTGTTGACTCTGTCTATTGGTTTTTTTATTCTCAATCTCTTTTATCTCCTCTCCAGTCTTTGTTATTTCCTTCCTTTTGCTTAGCACCCATAAAAAGTAAGAAGTAGAGTTATATAAACAATACAATACAGTAGTTCTGGTTACCTTTATCTCTTTATCTCTTTATGCTAGTTCCGTGCACTGTCTAGTGTCTTTTCCTTTCAGTAGGAAGAACTCCTTTTAGCTTTGCTTGGTGGAGTGTTAATGAACTCCCTCAGCTTTTGTTTATCTGGGAATGTCTTCATCTGTCTTTTTTGAAAGAAAGTCTTGCGGAATGTAATATTCTTGGTTGGCAGCTGTTTTCTTTCAGCATACCACTGCTTTCTTGCATACGGGGTTTCTGATGAGAAATCAGCATTTCATCTTATAGGAATTCCCTTATACATAATTCGTTGTTTTTCTCTTGAAGCTTTCATAACTCTCTTTGTCATTGGCATTGGACAGTTTGATTACTGTGTGTCTTTTCATGGTTCTCTTTGAATTTATTCTGTTTGGGGTTTGCTAGCCATCTTGAATGTGCATATTCATGTATGTCTTCAATTAAATTTGGAAACGTTTCTGCCATTATTTCTTTGAATATTCCTTCTGCCCCTTCTGGGACTCCCATAATAATACATTTATTGGTACACTTGGTGGTGTCCCACAGGTCTCCTAGGCTCTCTCTGTTCATCCTCTTTTTATTCTTTTTCCTTTGTGCTCCTCATTTGTCTTGTCTTTGAGTTCACTGTTTCTTTCTTCTGCTACCTCCATTCTGCTGTTGAAACCATCTAGGGACTTTGTCTTTTCAGTTTTTGTGTTCTTCAAGTCCAGTATTTCTCTGAAGAGAGTCACATATTATTCATTTTCTTCATGTTGTTTAGTTCTTTCTCTGTATTTTTTTTTTTTTTTATCTCCTCGATCATGTAGGGATCATTTTTTTTAATTCTCTGTTTGTTAAGTCCAGAATTTGTTCCCCTCATTGATGGTTTCTGGATTTTTATCTTGTTTCTTTAGATGGCCATCATTTCCTGTTTCTTTGTCTAACTCTGGGATGAGTCCTTGAGCTGTCTGTTCCTTAAGTTTGTATCTAGATAGTGATATGACAGAGATTTTCTTGAATTTCTGGAGCTAATCAAACCAAAGCAAAAAGCAACTTTCACATCATTGCAAATTGGCTCTGCCTTGATTGATGGTCTTCTTGAGAGTTTAGCCTGCCTATCAGAAGAGCAACTCACATGTAGGCTCTTCTCCGTCTTCTCTGAGCCTGCATGGAGCCAGAACTGCAACTCCTACTTCTCCTGGGCTTGTGCTTGCTAGAGGCCTTAGGAATTCCCCATCTACAGTTTAGAAGAGTTGGAGTGAAGGCCCCCTCCACTTCTTTGAAAATAGACCTCCTCTCCCTCATGGGTACTCTCTTGAGTGACTTAATGCAGATAGTCCTTTTTCTCAGGTCACTTCAGTTTAATTGCTTCTCTCACTTTCCCAGCTGTCTGCAAGCAGCTTCTCTGCCCTCAGGACAAAGAGACATGTTCCCAGCTCAGACTTTCATCCAGCAGGTTAGCACTGACATATATGCACCGCACAATGGGAGTGCAAGCCGGCTCCACCCTGCCTTGTGGAGGGGGTGAGGATGGGGCCAGCAAGGGTGCCAGGAGCAGCTTTTGAAGCTGCATTTTCTTGATTCAGCACTTACCCAGTTAATGCAGCCTTTTAACTGTTTTCCATAGTTTTGAGGAAAGTTACTGTCTTTAAAATGTCTCTGCTGCCTTTGCCCAAAGTGGGGTGGAACAAAGGCTGCCCTCAGATTTGGCCCCCATCAATCTTAAGTAGCTGATCAAAGGTAGAGATCTGTGATCAGACCACACACCCTGGAAGTTTGGAGGACTAGTTTTTGTATCCCACCCTGGCACCAGCCATCTGCACAAAGAGCCCCATCTCCAGTCCCCACTGCCATGAGGCTGAGGGAATGGATATGGTAGCCTCTGTGGAGAGGGTGAACCTCACTGGTATTTACTACATTTTACTATCTTTTTCCTCCTACTCCTCCCTGGACGCTGCAGAGTGTTCTCCCAGACTCCAGAGTTTCAAAGTGATTGATTCAGATAGTTCTTGACAGGTCAATAGTTGTTTTGGTGGAGGGACTGATTCCTGGAGCTTCCTACTCCACCATCTTCCCACAATCCTCTACCCGAGTATCTTCTGTTTTTGCCTGTTCATGTATTTGGCCACCAATGTTATGTTGTGTTTTCTTATAAATGTATAGCTACTCTATATGTTTTTAATGTTAATTCTGTATCAGTTATACATTTTGTAAATATCTTCTCCCAATCTGTTTTTTTCTTTTTATTTTAATTATGGGGACTTTTGCAGTACTAATTTTTTTAAAATACAGTCAGATTTGTCTCTCTTTTTCTAATTTGTGATAAACTTTGGAGAGAGGTTGCTCAGAGGCCAGTCCGTTAGCAGCATGACCCTGACTCCAAGGCAGCAGGGTACACTAACAGCACTGCCTGTGTCCCTCTGGTCCCTCAGCATCATGCATAGCCAGCAGCAGAGTTCAAGAGCACCACCCTCTGACAGTGGTGACCCAGACCCAGTCCTTGACTCTGGCCTTGACTCTGGCCCCAGGGCAAATTAAGATGGGAGAGACATCAGAGACTGTTAAAACTTCTTTCAGGAAGTTTGAAAAATGTTTATATATGTGTGTGTTTGCTTTCCAGGTAATTCAGTGTCTTTGGATTTTCAGAATTCTTTAGCATCCAAACCAGACCCACCTCCATCTCAGAATAAGCCAGCAACATTCAGATCACCAAACAGAGATGATACTGCTCAGTCTTTCTATCCCCAGAAAAGTTTCCCAGATAAAGCTCCAGTAAATGGAGCTGAGCAGACTCAGAAAACAGTCACTCCAGCCTACAGTCGATTCACACCAAAACCATATACAAGTTCTGCTAGGCCGTTTGAACGCAAGTTTGAAAGTCCTAAATTCAATCACAATCTTCTGCCAAGTGAAACTGCACATAAACCAGACTTATCTTCAAAAGCCCCGCCTTCTCCAAAAACTGTTATGAAAGCACACAGTTCAGCACAGCCTCCTGAGTTTGACAGTGGAGTTGAAACTTTCTCCATTCATGCAGACAAGCCTAAATACCAAGTAAATAATACCAGCACGGTGCCTAAAGCTATTCCTGTGAGGTAGGATTTTTGCCTTTTTCTTAAATATTGGCAGTGTGATATGTCTTATGTGAGTTTGACGTGGTTTGTATTGTTTGGCATTGAAATGATAATGTTAACTCTAACTCATCTGAACAGAGGGTTGTCCAAAATATTATTGCACTGGATGTCATTACCAAGAAGGTCCTGCAGGAGGTACAAAATTATGTAAAGTTTTTAAAAAGCTAATGTGTGGTTGGTAGGTATTGTCCTTATTCCCATTTTACCAAAAGCTGGAGTTCAGTTTGCCCAAGCGCTCACAACTAGATTCATACCATATCATCTGGCCTCAGGGCCCCCAGTCTTGATCAGCCCTGGCTTCCCATTTAACCTTCAACTAGTGAGGTATGTTTGGAGGAGATCTCGAAAACATGTGTCTGTCTTTCTTGTCCACTGTTTGTTCAACAGTGCTGTTAAAAAGAAATAAAGAAATAGTAACCTCAAAATGGCCATTAAAAAACAGCTGAGCAAACGAGCCACAGCAAGCCCATCAGCAGCAGCCCTCTGTGTATTCTTTTCTGTCTTGTCATTAAACAGTGCCTGACCCAGCCCATTCTGGCCACATAGAAGCTCACCTCAGCCTCCTAAGTCCAATTACATTTTCAAGTCACCCAGTGAAGCAGAAGCACTCACAGACTTGCAAGGGCTAGGAGGGCAACCTGCAAGTCTGCTTCATAAGAGAAAGGACAGCTCTGTGATTTGCTGCCTTCCCATCTTTGAGAGCTTCACAAGCTCCAGGGGTGGGGACAGCAAGATCCTCCTGGGGTGGTGTTGCAGGGAATCCCTGTCCAGGAGGCCCTCTTCCCTTGTGTCAAAGGAGTCCAACTCTGATGCCATCATGCTGCATGACATTTCAGCTATCCTTCACATACTTTTGTCCATCTTTCTACTCACTGTTAAGTCCTGGCTCAGAGCTTTACTTCAAGAAGTTCTCCATGATTAGATCCTCCAGTTTTGAAGCAGTCATTGGTACCATATCCCCTTTGCCCTTGGGTGTTCTTTGTGTACGAAGACAGTGTACTGTCATGTGTGCCCATACCAAAGTCTTGACCTCATGAGACCACGGAAGGGCCTTTTACAGCATGAGTGTTTGGTACTCAAGAAGTGCTAAGGAAAGGCCCTTGACTTCACATAACCATTGGAGATCCACGTCAGCCGGTGCAATAGTGCCTGCTGAGCTGGAGTGCCGCCTGCTCTGGAAATAGCAGTATCCTTACTGCAAAAGCAAGGAAGCGTGCACGCTTAAAACCCTAAGGAGATACAGAACCTAAGTAGTATATTTTATCAAGTCAAAGATGCCATCGGTTGGAAGATGCACCTTTGTTTTATAGATCACTAGGAAGGAAAAAAAGGACTACCAAATGAAACAATGACTTGCTATTGATTTTAAGACACTGATTTCATGGATGTTAAAATGTGCTTCTTAAAATCGATGAACTATAGAGCAACATATCAGTTTCTGTACATTCAAGTTGCAAAAATCAATAAGAAGGTTTGTTACCTTCAAAAATCAAATTGGTTTCTCTAGTAAGAATATGCTCTTGGTCTTCCCTGTGAGTAAAACCTTTATTTTTATAGTAACTTACTTCTTGATTTTGTGGAAAACTAAAATAATAAGCAAATTAATTGCCTTCTAAAGTAGTAAAGGAGGAAAGCATTTATGTGTTTTTGGCATTCACTTACTAGCTGTTTCTGACCTCTCAGTCCCTCAGCTGTGGAAGAGGATGAAGATGAGGATGGTCACACTGTGGTGGCCACAGCCCGAGGTGTATTTAACAGCAATGGTGGGGTGTTGAGTTCCATAGAAACTGGCGTTAGTATAATTATCCCACAAGGAGCCATTCCTGAGGGAATTGAGCAGGAAATCTATTTCAAGGTCTGCCGAGACAACAGCATCCTCCCACCTTTAGATAAAGAAAAAGGTAAATATGTTTAATTGTGTGCTTAGTTTTACTAACTTAAGAGTTGCCCTGTATTCTTCGAAGCTCATATTGATCAGCAGAGAGGATAATTTAGTGACCTCTTTTCTGCCTCCACACTGTGCCAACCACAGCCCATCTTCATTGGGGTGGGTTTCTCAGATGAGTGCTTGTGTCAGTACCTGGGGGCTGGGGGATGAGTAACCCTGGAGAGAAGCCTCACTGGTATGCAGGTGTAGTGGGTGTTCAGCAGTTAAATCCTTGGTGGTGAGGGTGACCACAGGCTGATCTTTCTACACGTTGTGCTTTATCTTCAGTATGAGATTGGAAGTGATGGCCAAGCATTCTTGGCCAATGTGACCAAATTTGTACAATCAGCCCTTCCTCCTCTAGAGGTGGCTTAGGTATGACACCCACTAAGAAAGGCTTTGCTTCTTTTTGTGCTGTGCCTGTCACCTGACTGCAGGATATACACCTCCTAGGCAGGTGCTCTTTTTTCGTCACTCGGGAACCTAGCACCGGTAGATGCTCAACCGAATGAATGAAATAACGTTAGAAGATACTACAGCAGGTTTCTGAGCTTCTTAAAGATCAGGAGTGCTCTGTATTTTTTATATTTTTTCTGGATCTATCAAGATGGTACTATGATGAACCGTGTTACAGCTTCTAGTTTAGAGTCTTCTAGTAGAACTTTAGTTCCTTAAGTACATTTGCATTCTGCCAAATACTAACATCTTATTCTATAGTCTGATTTGGCAGGATCCTATTTTAAAAACGATAGGACTGACTATATTGGCCCTGCATTAATCCCTTAAACCTAGTCTGTAGTAAACAAAACTTTAAAAATGGAAGATACAAGTCTTATTTGTAAGAAGTGCATTTAAACATGTTTTATACTCTAGACCTATGCAGTTGATTACAGTCACAACTGGCTGCATGTAGCTATTATGAATTGAAATGAGCTGGAAGTATAAAATACAAAATTCAAAGATTTCATGTACTAGTTATGTGTTGAAATTATAATGTTTTGGATATATTAAGTTAAATGAAATATTTAACTTAATTTCACCTGTTTCCTTTTTAATTTTTAATGGGGTTCCTAGATAATTTTTAATTACATGTTTGGCTTACATTGTATTTTTATTGGACACTGCTGCTAAAGGGAACTAACCCATTTAGCATTAAAGATATAATTAGCAAGAGGGTGAGGAGAAGTGTGAGTCTAGAAGGACTGCCATCTAATCTCACCCCACCCCTTCTCTGACCCAGGTGAGACGCTCCTGAGCCCCTTAGTGATGTGTGGGCCCCATGGCCTCAAGTTCCTGAAGCCCGTGGAGCTGCGCTTACCACATTGTGCGTCCATGACTCCTGACGGTTGGTCTTTTGCTCTAAAATCATCCGACTCCTCGTCGGGTATGCTGTCTTCACTCTGTCCTTTGGGGTCTTTGGGAACTGTCATTGATTACCTGGGCAGACCTCTCCCTCGTTCGTGTGGCCTTGTAGGCATCACCAGTATCTTTCAATTCACAGTGTCTTTATTATAAATCAGTATGGGAAGGTAGAGAACTTTCTACCTTGTAAAATAGGTAATTATTTTTATTTTTGGTTACCATTCTTTAATTTCTCAATCTATTAAATACTAGAAAAACTTAGAGACAAAAAATCTTCCACTGTGATCATACTTGGCCATGGTTTTTCAGTATAAAACTCTGAATAACTTCTTTTGTGCACTATTTTTAAATGACTTTTGCTCTTAAGATCATAATTTCAACGCTTCCATTGCATTTTCATATTTCTTCCTTGGGTGTCTTAAGTCAGTTACCGATTGGAACTTTCTATATTATTGATATAGATAACTTTAAGAGAACCTGATATGGAAAAATAGGAATTGAGAGTCCTGCTTCTGAATTTTTGATAATTCAGATGAGCATTCTGCAGTTTCGTGCAGTAGGAAATAGAATTTTAGATTATAGGAGCATAATTTAATAATATCCAAGAGAAGAAAATCATATACTCACAAGTACCCCCATTTTCTGGAGAAAGTTAATAAATTAATTTTAACATACTAGATGTTGGAGCTGTTTCCTCAGGAACTCAGCTGAAAAACATCTTATTAGCTTAATTTGGATTTGTGAATTAACATTAATAACATTTGGAAAGTCAGGTGGTAGTGTAAGATCTGATGTCCTCTAAACCAAGTTAGATGGGTGACAATTACAAAACAGGTATTTTTCAGGGTCCTTAAGATAACTGCCTAGTTTGGTTACTAATTTTACAAATGATTTTTTCCTGGATATTATATGAAACATAAACAAGTTACCATTTTGTTATTTCTAGTGTTTTATACCATAGAACATAATTAGATTTATTAGATTTGAAACAACTTTTTCTGGGTTAAATTTGAGTACATTCACCCAGAAAAGAAATTTACCTTAATATAATCCTATATGGCTTTAGAATGTTTTGCTACTATAAATTTCCATTCAAAAACTCAATACAGATTTTGATAATCTCTGACTTAATACCAACAAATATTAGTATATTGGAGTGGAGCTTGAGCCTAAAGATAATATCTTTTTACTTCCAAAAAGTCGTCATAACTCTATCTCATTGACTTAGCAATTAATGTACAGTATTGCATAAGCCCATATTTATCTGTGAAATTAAATCACTCATTTTTAAACTGCTGAGCCCATCAGGGAATGCTCCTGACTCCAGGTACCACTTATATAGCTCCCTGTAAGATAGGGCATTTCAGCCTTGGCACTGTTGACATTTTGGCTGGATAATTAGTCATTGTTAGAGACTCTCCTGTGCACTGTGGAATGTTTAAGCAGCATCTCTGGCCTCTGGCCACTAGATGCCAGTTGTGACGAGCAAAAACATCGCCTTGTTGGGGACATAATCACTCCCGGTTGAGAACAACTGCAGTAAGGGAAGCAACGTTTTGACCACCAACTTACCTTAAATACTGTAAAGACATTCTCTCGTCCCAACTTTCTTTACATTTGGTGTCCACTACCAGTGGTTCTTAGCTGTAGCTGCAAATCTGAATCACCAAGAGCTTGTTAAAAACTCAAATCTCCAAGCCCTACTTCAGACTTAAACAATCAGTAAGTTTTTAAAGCTCTGTGAGTAATTTTGTGGCACAACCAGGGGTATGGCCCCGTCTTACTGATTTTTGGAAGGGTGTGGCGACTCCTCAGAAACCACAGTCTATAGAACTCAAGGGTTTCATTTGTTGGTCTGTATAGAGCGTGAGAAATGTGTTCTCATACTCTTCTCAAATGGTAACCATTTAATTATTATAATTGCCCAAACTTCTGAAAGTGAAAGAAGGGCACTGATAATAATTATGTGGATTCAGGGGCAAACTGGGACTGTCCAGACCTAATTTTTATTCACTTTTCGAAAAGCTTATAAACTTGAAAACATTATGAATGAAACAGCTCTTAAATCATAAGATGCCAGGAAGTCCAAATCGAAATATAGCACTATGAGTTTTTATATATAATGAAACATGCTGAAGAAATGGAAGATTGTATCTAAATATATGTAGTTATGTCTGCCCCAATATTGGAAAGTTTTGTGGATAGCAGTTTAGCCAACCATAAATGACATCACCTTCTTTCTGTCTCATAGGTGATCCTAAAACCTGGCAGAACAAGTGTCTTCCTGGAGATCCAAATTACCTTGTTGGAGCAAACTGTGTTTCTGTCCTGATTGACCACTTTTAAATTCTTAAAATATAGAAACTTTAAAAATAATGTGAAACTGGGTTAAACTTACTACATCTAAATGGGAACCACTGTATCAAGTATTATACTTTCCATAAAATTGATACTACAGGTGTTAGTATTCAGCATTTTGTTTGAACTGTTGAAGGTTGCAAGCATGCCTGAACCATGGTCAGAAAACACCCTACAAGTTGCGTGTTTGTGATGGAAGAACTATTAGTATTTGACTAGAGTTTCAAAGATGTTTTGCTTTGTAATGATTTTTGTACTTTTTTATGGTCACTGCTAACTTCACATATTGTTTCCGTTAAATTACCAGCCAGTAAATGGGGTATATTTGAGTTCTATTCTTTCCAAAGTACACTGTTTCAGACTTTATTATGACCCCAGCCTGGCTATATACATTTTATTTTATTATGCATGAGGTAATATGCACACATTTTTTACGTGCACTTGGAATATATAACCATTGTAGTGGATTTAACAAATGTACAGCAAGGGGAATTTATAACATTTTTTGTTTTTGTTTTTGTTTTTTGGTCAAGTGAAGACAATTAGTTACTGTGTATGAAAACACATTTTTCTTAGGGAAGGACACCAAAGCATGTGAGACTGGTTCCGTGGCCTCTTTGGATCTATAAATTAACCATATCACCACAGATATACTAACCAGCAGGAATGCCTTACCCTCATGTTTTTAATTCTTAGATCATTCTCTCTGTGTATTACTAAGTTTTTATGGCTTTTGTGCACATATAAATACTGTATCATGAAAAAGGTTAAATGATTAATTGTGGATTTGGTGGTTTCAGAAGTACATAATCACCCAAAAGAAAATAATGGTGTGATTTGGGGATTGTTTTTCTCCCCAAATGGCAGTGGTTGTTATCTGTTTTTTTTTGGCTATGCGTTTGAAAATTTAGATGTTTTAAGGATGCTTGTACATAATGCGTGCATACCACTTTTGTTCTTTGTAAATGAACTTTTATAAACTTTACCTTTTTATACATAAACAAAACCAAGTTTCTTAAGGCTACCTTTGTATTCTCTCCTGTACCTCTTGAGCCTTGAACTTTGACCTCTGCAGCAATAAAGCAGCATTTCTATGACACACACAAAGTCATTTTTTAACAAAAAGAATGCACAGAGTTGTTACATTTTTAAGTGCTGCATTTAAAAGATACAGTTATTCAGAATTCTCTAGTTTGATTAAATTCTTGCAAAGTATCCCTACTGTAATTTGTGATACAATACTGTGCCCTAAAGTGTATTTTTTTACTAATAGACAATTTATTATGGCACATCAGCACGATTTCTGTTTAGATAACATGCCACTACATTCTGTTAATCATTAGGTGTGACTGAATTTCTTTTGCGGTTATTAAAAATCTCAAATTTCTAAATCTGCAAAATAAAACTTTTTAAAATAAAGTGCTGGTTTGGTCTATTTCCAAAAGCTTTTCTCACTCTTTCTAGCTTGTATACCTGTATAATCCCATTTTAGAAACCTGCACACAGTAGTCCTCATCAGCTACAGTCACCCCCCACTTCATCAGACCTGATTCTCTGGATGCCACGTCGGTTCCTTGCGGTCAATGTGTGCTGGTGGGTGTTCGGAAAAGAAATCTGTACCTAATTTTGAGGAGCCTGCTTCATTTTGACACCATCCTTTTGCAGTGTAGGCCATTCTTAGTGAATTGTGTTCCCCAGTTGTCTTGGAAACCATATGCTTATGAAGATGGAAAATGGAGTTTTGCTACATTTACCTACTGAGGTTTTTGCCCACTGGAACTTCAAGGCAGGCAAGATATGTAACCACATGTTCAGTGAGAACACCTGGGAAGGGCAACTAATGGAATATAAAAGATAGCACCAGCTCACAGCAAAATCATGCAGATGTGGCTGCAGAGGTTTCAGTTTTGGTGTATTTATGCTAGGCTTGATTATCACAGATTTTTTTTTTTTTTTTTTAGGCAGTGAAAATAACATTTCTTCTCCTGGTCTTAGGTAGATTTGAAAAAAGAGAGGCATAAATATTTTTTTAACCTTTAGAAACTGGGAAGAAAAAAGTAAAAATTGATGTGATCAGTATTGCTAATGCTTAATGTTGGGTAAAAAAGGCACAGTATTCACACTAATTTCAGCACCAGGGGACTAGTGTGAGGGGCAGGAACTGGCACATCACATAGAGAGGGTAAGTGAATTCCTTTAGCCAGAACCACCACACTTGCCTTTTCAAATGCATGGTTTGGGTGGTAGTTCGGTTTGTTAAAGCTACCAAAATGCAGTATACCAGAAATGGATTGGCTTTTTACAATGGAGTTTTATTAGTTCACAAATTTACAGTTCTGATGCCATTGAAAATGTCCAAATTAAGGCATCAGCAGGACGATATGTTCTCTGAAGAAAGGCCAATGGTATCTGGGGTTCCTCTGGCACATAGGAAGGCACATGGCTGGAGTCTGTTGGTCCTCTCCCAGGTTTAGCTTCTGGTTTCCGTGGCTTTCTCCAGAATGTCTCTGAGCTTCTGTTTTGGCTTGTTTCTGCTTCTTTGGGTCCTCCTTGCTTCTCCTAGGGGCAAACTCTGGATTACGTATCTTAGCTTCTCTCCAAACTGTCTCTCTCAGCTTCTCACTTAGCTTCTCCAGGGCAAACTCTGGGCTTCATCTCTTAGCTTAGCATTTCCAAACGTCTTTCTGCATCTCCAAGCGTCGGGGTCTGGGTCAGCTCTGAGTGCTCGCCTTTTCCCTGAGCTCTCTTAAGAATTCCTTAAGACCCATCTTGAATGGATGGGATCACATCTCCATAGAAACAACCTAATCAAAAGATCCCACTTACAATAGGTCTGCCACCACAAGAGTGGATTAAAAGATCATAGACTTTTATGGGGTACATAATGGATTCAAGCCAGCACGGGTGGTGTGTTAGAAGGCACTGTGCTGGTTTGAGTCCATTATGTACCCCATAAAAGCCATGTTCTTTTAATGCAATCTTGTGGAGGCAGACCTATTAGTCTTTTGATGAGGTGGAAACTTCTAATTTAGTGTTTTTCCATGGAGATGTAACTCACCCAACTGTGGGTGAGACCTTTGATTAAATTATTTCTATTGGAGGTGTAGACCCTGCCCATTCAGGGTGGGTCTTCACTGGACTACTTAAGAGAGTTCAAGAGTCGACACAGATGCTGATGCCTGGAGATGCTTGGAGATGCAAACAGAAAAACCTTTGGAGATGCTAAGCTAAGAGATGAAGCCCTGAGTTTGCCCTGGAGAAGCTGAGAGAGGACTCCCAGATGCTTAGAGAGAAACGCCCTGGTTGGAAAACAAAGATGCACAGGAGCTGAGAGAGAGAAGCTAAGAGAGACAGAAGCCCAGAGGCATTTTGAAGAAAGCCATTTTGAAACGCAACCTGGGAGCAAAGGACCAGTGGATGCTGGCCATGTGCCTTCCCAGCTGACAGAGGTGTTGCAGACACCATCTGCCTTTCTTCAGTGAAGGTATCCTCTTGTTGATGCCTTAGTTTGGAAATTTTTATGGTCTTAGAACTGTAAATTTGTAACCTAATAAATTCCCTTTATAAAAGCCAGTCCATTTCCGGTATTTTGCATAATGGCAGCAGGAACCTTCAGGACATGGAGCTTCTCAGAGCATCTCTAATGAGTCCCTTCAATATTGTTTAAGGACAACATGAAGGCAAAGGGGGAAACACTGGTAGGGGCAAAGTCATGGTACCCTCTGGGAAGAAATCCAAGTCCGGGTTTAAACAGGAATGTTTAAACCCAAGCAAGCTGAAGGTAAAATTGTATTTCTTAGCCAATGGTTACTTACACAAGGACACACAGTACAGCAGTCCCAGGATTGATTGGTTTAGTCTTGACTGGTCTAGGGAAAAGAGCTGAAGCTCAAGTGAAGGCCTTGTCAGTACAGTCCGGTTCCCCAGGAATCTAGGGGACTCCCTCCTTTAATCCGCAGCCTTTGGTATGCTGTCCAAGGAGACCCAGTCTGGGGAAATATTTCCAGTAAGCATAGTGGAAGCATTCCTAACAAACTTTGGGTTCCTGCCTCCCAGATTTAACAACTACATTTATGTAGGCATACACAATGAGAATTTTCCAAGGAAGCGTCACAGATACAGATCCTGTTGAAGTGCCTTGTGGCCTTCCCAGCAGCAAGGGAGCCAGGAACCCCCGAGTGGGTGTTTGGAGAGGAGGGAACCTCACAAGGTATGGAGTCAGGGCCTGCTCACACAGACCCCAAGGCCATCTTCATGACGGTCTCCGTAGAGAACAGAAGATGCTGGGAGAGCTTTTACACACTTACAGCCCTTCCCTTGGAGAACTGGGCTGCTGTAGCCTCAAGATCACCCTGGGATGACAGAACCTACAGCCTCCAGCCGATCTCAGCCCAGCCACTTCAGTGCCCACCAACCCAGGATAGGAGGGTTTTTCAAAAATGTTTTCATACTTAAAAATAGCCAGAGTAACAAAGGGTGGTTCCAAAAATAATACAACTCTCTTACATCTGTTACCCAGACTCCCCAAGCATTAGCATTTTGCCATGTGTTCAAATGCCTTCCCTAGATACACAGACAGACAGATGGGGATTATTTTTTGGGAACCATTTGAGCATAGTATGCAGTTAGGATGTGTAATTCCTAAGAACACAAGATACTTTTAGAATCAACAGTACACTTGGCAACCACTTTGGTTTCATTGATTTTCTCTGTTGGTTTTGTTTTCCACTGCATTGGTTTCTGCTCTAGTCTTTATTTCCTTCTGTTTTCTTTGGGTTTAGTTGCTCTTTTCTAGTTTTTGAAGATGGAAGGTCATTTGAGTTCTTCCTAAACACCTCTTTAGCTGCATCCCATAAATTTTGATATGTTGTGTTTCATTTTCATTCAGTTCAAAATGATTGTTAGTTTTCCTTGTGGTTTATTAAGCCATGAGTGGTTTAGAAGTATGTTATTTTATAGTATTTGTACTTTCCCATTGTTTTTGATTTGTAATTTACTTTGATTCTGATCAGAGAATGCATACCTTATGTGATCTTTTTTAAGTACCATTAAATTTTTTGAGATTTTTTTTAATGGCCTAGTCTGTCCTGGAGAGGGTCCCATATGTTCTTTTAAAGAATATGTATTATACTGTTGGGTGGAGTGTTCTATAGATGCCAGATAAGTCAAGTTGGTTGGTAGTGTTTTCAAGGTCTTTTATATCCTCCTTGCTTATTTTCTGGTTAGCTCTCGCTATTATTAAAATTGGGTATGGAAATCACCAACTATTATTGTTGAATAATTTATTTCTCCCCTCACGCCTGTCTGTTTTGTTTCATGAAATTTGGAGCTCTGTTGTTAAGTGCATATGTGTTTACAATTGTTGTATCTTCCTGATGATCATTATAAAGTGTCCTTTGTCTCTAGGATTATTGTTTGTCTCAAAGTCTTTTGTATAGCCATGCCAACTCTCTTATGGTCACTGCTTATGTAGTATATCTTTTCCATCTTTTTATTTTTAATCTCTTCGTGCTTTAGAATCTAAAATGAGTTTCTTGCAGAAAGCATGTAGTCGGATCCTGTCTTATTATCTAATCTGTCAACCTCTGTCTTTTGACTGGAGTGCTTAATCCACTTACACTGGTGTAGCTATTGACAGAGTTGAATTCATGTCTACCATTTCTCTATTTACGGTATGTCTCAGACTTTTTGTTCTTCTCTTCTTCCTTTACTCTGCCCACTTTTGTGCTAAGTAGACAGTTTCTAGTGTACTATAATTCCTTTTATTTTTTTAAACTTGCTTTCAAGTTTTCTTAGTGGTTGCTCTAGGGATTACACTATGAATCTTCACTTATTACTTATCTGTGGCATTAATTACCTGTACAGTGTTGTGCAGCCATCACCGCCATGCATTAAAAACTCCATCATCCCAGACAGAAGCTCTATACCCATTAAGCAATAACACTCCATTCCCCTTCCCTCCAGACCCTAGTAATTTCTAATCTACTTTCTGTCTTTATGAATATTCTTATTGTAAATATTTCATATAAGTGGAATCATATTTGTCCTTTTGTGTCTTTTCATTTAGCATAATGCTTTCAAGGTTCATACTTGTGGTCACATGTCTCAGGACTTCATTCTTTTTCATGGATAGTATTCCACTGTATGTATATACCATATTTTTTTTAGCTGTTCATCTGTTGATGGATACTTGGGTTGTTTTCACCTTGTATTTTGTCTTCATTTTTGAAGAACAATTTTGCTAGGTATAGAATTCCTGGTTGACATATTTTTCTTTCATCACTTTGAATATGTCATCTCACTGCCTTCTTGATCCCCTTGTTGCTCATGAGAAGTCAGCTGTTAAACAAAGTTCTTTCCTTGTACATAATGAGAGTCTTTTCCCCTTGCTGCTTTTGAGATTTTCTCTTTGTCTTTGTCTTTCAGCTGCCTGACTATGTTGTATCTAGGTATGATTCTCTTTGTGTTTATCCTACTTGGAGTTTGTGTGTAGATTAATGTTTTTCCTCAAATTTGGGTAGTTTTCAGACATTATTTATTTAAATGTTTCTTCTGCCCTGTTCTGTCCCTTCTCCCTTTCTGGTCTTCCATCTCTTTCCCCTCCTTCTAGAACATGTATGTTGGTATGCTTTATGAATCCCAGATTTAGATCTCTCAAGTTTATTATTCTTCAATTGTTTTTCTTTTTATTCTTCAGATTGATCCATCTTCTTGTTCACTGATTGTTTTTCTTCTGCCAACTCAAATCTATTAAGCCCTTCTAGTAAATTTTTCATTTCAGTTATTGTACTCTTCAATCCAGAATTTACATTTAATTCTTTTTTACAATTTCTGTCTCTTTTGATGTATTCTGTGATGAGTCATTGTTGTCATACTTGTCTTTAATTCTTTAGACATGGGTTTCCTTTTAGCCTTTGAGCATATAGATATACAGATATAAATAGCAGTTTTGAAGTCTTTGCTAAATCCAACATCTGGACCCCCTCAGAGACCCCAGGGGTTGTCACTGTTGCTGTATTTATATGTTTGTGTTTGTTTAGTGACGTCACTGAACAAATCCTATAGAATCTGTCTCACCTGCAGGGTGCAGCCACTTTTGTCTCTGCTCACTTGTTTTGTCTTGTAATTATTGTTGTTGTTCTTGTTTTTATTTTAAGACTGGCTTCCTTGCAGTTGCCCCAGGTCAGCAGAGCTTAGTGGTCAGCCACTGATTGGTCAGATGTAGTCAAACACCTTGAGCTACTAAGGCTTCCACCTTTGCCCAGTGGATCTATGTGTAAGTTGGAGATGGTCGTTTACAAGCATGCTCAGGCTATTCATTTTTGTCAGGTCATTTTGGGTCTCCTCTGTGCAGGTGCAAGGCCTCATTCAGCCAGGGATGTGTAGCCACTAGGTCCCTCTCCAGTCCCCCGAGCATGCCCACAGCCTTGTGCAAGCTCCTGGTCTTCCAAACCATTGGGGATATGTAGGAGCTTATCAAAGCCCACTGTAGCTCTCATTTCCTGAATCTTCCTGTTTCTGACTAGTCTTTTCATCTGATGTTTGCCCAGCAAGGAGTGCAACCTCAGGTTAGCTACAAAATTGCCTTTCCCCAAGATGGCTAATGGTTCCACTTCAAATCCCATCAGCCCCATCTGGCAGCAAATCTGGTTTTCACAGCTTGCCTTGCCCTAGCAGAACTATAGAGGCAGGAGGGGAAGGATGGGAGAAGCCCCAGGCAAAAATCCCACAGGCTCCCACTTTTCTTACTTAAAATTCTTTTTCTTGAATAAGCACTTCTAAATGTCTTGCATACCTTTGGTCGACTTCCAACATCCTGAAACAGTTGTTTCTGACAGTTTTGACCAGTTTTAATGTTACCTTTTGGAGAGATTTGCAGGTTTCTGATCCCTCCATTGTAGAAATTCAACCTCATAAAATTTAATATACATACATCTAAGCTAGTATCTATATTCCAGTTTGTCATTTGACCCCGTAATATCCTTTTATAATATCTTTCCTTCCAGTACAGAATCCAGTGCAGTGTCATGCATGGCTTGCTTTTGTCACGTCTTTAGTCTCCTTTAGTTTGGAACAGTTCCTCCCACCAGTGGTGGGTTTTATCAGTGAATCCAGTCACCCTGTGAGTAAAAAGAGTATTAAAACTTATTATTTGATGTGCACTTTGTGCATGGTCCAGTCCAGAAACATTTCTGGAGCATCTGCTGTGCTCCAAGTAATGGGCAATAAAAATGACAAGATTCCTGTCTGTCCTGGGAAGGGGCAGGTTCCAGTGGCCCCACATGGTCAATAGACCCTCAGAGAACACAGCATGTTGAGAGGCACATGAAGGGCTGCCAACCTGGAGTGTGCTTCCCCTGGGCACCACCTTCCTCTCACTTAATTTAAAAAGGTAGGTTCCTGCTGGGTTCAACCCCAAGATCCCAATCCAGTCTCAGGCTCCATTTAAGGCTACAGGAAACAGGTATGGAGAGCCAGGGCAGGTCCAGGACTCCTCAAAATGTCTGTTAGGACCATGGCACCAGAAGCACCAAAGGGCTATCATCACCTCTACTCCAGAACAGGGCAAGATGAACCACAGTTTCATTGTCCCAGATCAAACCCCTGGGGGAGCCCTGTGGGCCACAGAAGCAGACAGCCTTGCCAAAGGGTGTAGAGCCCAGTGGAAGCGCAGAAGGATGTGTGTCCTTAGGGGGCATGAAGAACCTGAACTGGCCCCTCCAGCCCTTGCTATGGGTGACTGTGAGTCCTGGAGCCTTGCTACTCTCAGTTTCCCCAACTGCACACCAGCAGGTTGTGAGGGAGAAATGAGTAGAACTGAACCAAGACTAGGTCACTGAGTCCCCACTGGGTGTGAGTACAGAGGCACCATACCTGAGGTGTGTGGTGGTTTGGAGCTGTCTGTACCCCCAGGAGAACATATTCTTTAATCTAGTCTGTTCCCGTGGATGTGAACCCATGTAAGTAGAACCTTTTTGATGAGACACTTCAGTTAAGGTGTGACCCACCTCATAAAGGATGGGTCTTAATCCTGTTATTGCAGTCCTTTATAGAGAATGAATTCAGACAGAGCCACAGGAAGCAAGAAGCTGAAGTGGAACCCAGAACAGAAGGAAGAGAGCAGCAGACGCTGCCATGTGGTAGAGGAGCCAAGGATCGCCTGCAGCCAGTCTTAAGAACGCATCGCCTTTATGATGACTTCATTTGGACATCTTCCTGGCCTCAAAACTGTAAGCTAATAAATTCCCAATGTTTTAGCCAATATATTTCATGGTTGGAACAGCCTAGGAAACTGAAACAAGGTGGCCCCAGAGCCAATGAGCACCCTTGGGCTCCTCTCTTCCCCACCAATGCAACCATGGGCTTGAGGAGGGGGTGCTGTGACCTGAGTGTGCCCACACTCCCGCCATCTGGAAAGAAGGACCCTGGCGGCACAGGGCTGTCAGGCAGGGGGAGCTGATTCCCTGACTCCTCACAGGGGGACTCGGGCTCACCTGGGGACTGAGAAGTGTTCCACAAGACTACCTGCCACGCAAGGGGCCATGTTCACCCCAGGGGCCAGAGACTTACAGCTGGTGCCCATCCCAAGCCCCATAGGAAGGGAGTGTAGAGCAGTGGCTAGGCCACCTGGGTTCACACCCCATCCTGACCCTCTCCTCATCACGTGGGCAATTACTCCTCCCTGCCTCAGTTTCCCCATCTGTGGAATGGGGGTGGCAATGAAAATGACAGCATCTACTTGGGGGAGTTGTGAGCTGTTATGTGCTTAGACCAGGTCTTGTCCGCAGGAGGTGGTGTTAAGCATCTGCCTTCATCATGTTAAGGCTTTTCATTTGGGGGTGTGGGGGTGCACCTCTTAGCAGGTCACTTCCTCAGAGGCCCAGCCTCAAGCCCCAGTCACAGGCAGACTGAGCCCCTCAAAATTGTTACACCTACCTCCTAGAAGCAATACCAGACACTTCAGTGATTTTCTTGAAAAGAAAGTTTGAGGCTGTGACCTGCAGGGACAAAAGTTGAAAGGAGTGAACCCAAAGCAGGGACCGTTGCAGTGTCTTGAGCAGACAGGGCTCAGTGTGACGGAGGGAAACTGCCAGGAACAGCCACCTGCTCAGCTGCAGAAACAACCTCAGAGTTCTGCCTAGCTCCTTTTTCTCAGGTGCACTTTCCAAATCTTCTCGACTGGAATCTGCAGTGAACAATGAAGCTACATTTTGTCCACGGGCAGGGGAGAACACTGGGGTCTCGGGAACCTGCTCGGTGTCAGTAAATGTGGGTGACTGTCATGGGAGGTTTGGACTCATTCACTTCCATTTGTTAAGTCAAAGAAATTTAAACAGCAGGTAGCAGTCATTGACCATGTTGTGTGGCAGAGAATGCTTTTCTCCCAGGGCTCGGCCTGATTGTGGCCCCAGTGAGTCTGTGGTGACAAGTTCAACCTGATTTCCTGAAGGGGGAAGTGCCCTGCCCTCCCCACCCTGTTTAAATGCTCTGGGAGGCTTCCAAGGACAAACTGAGAGGAGTGGCATGGCCCATGCCCTTTCCAGAAATGTCAACAGACTTGAGTCAAAGCCCTCCCCTTTACACACACGGGCGGGGTTCACTGAGGCAAAGCAAACACCACAGCTCTGGTTCTGCCAACAGGGCGGGTTGAAATGTCAGGTAGCATTTCACTGTGACCCCTACCCCTGGCCAAATTAAAACATAATCCAGGGACAGTGGCAGGTCTTTGACCGCGGCTTGCCCAGCCACAGCATTCCTGACAAGCTGCCAGGAGGGATAGCACTGCCCCTGCCAGGGCAATCTGGCTTCCCTACCCGGCCAAAGGCAAATCCCGGGTGTGATGACACCTGAGCCCCCCTGTTTCTTAGGGCACATCAAATTGTCAAAGGGTCTGGCACATCGGGGCACATGGCACCAAGCCCCCTCTCAGCTCCATCGCAATGTTTGGGGGAAGCTCATATGCCATGTCACCCTCTGTGCAGGTGGCAGATTTAAAACTGGGCTGCTGCTGAGTCCACAGCCCCGAGGGGATGGAGTTTGGGGGCTGTGGCTGGCTGGGTCACCCGGCCATGCAGAAGGTGATGCCATCATTTCCCAGCTCCTCTGTGCCTTCTCCAGCCTTTGCATGAAGAACTTAGAGCCCAAATATTTTTAGCTTTTCAATGTCAGGAATGACTTACTAGTTAGTAAATCTAAAAGGTTGTGTCTAGGCAATTGTCAGACAGTAAATTGGCAGCTAGAGTTCATACCTGCCTTTGGTATTATTTGAACAACTGGAATGGGCAGGAATGTTCCTTTCCTTCTGTTACCCCAACAATTCACTTCCCTGAATTTGTGATTAAGGGTTTAAGGCCCAGGGAGGTGGTTAGGGAATGACCAGGGGTATTACTGTTTCCAGAAGTCCTGAGAAAATTCCCCTAAGAGACACAGTCAACTAACTTGGCCAAGAATTCTGCCTGCTCAGCCAATATTCTGTTGAATGATGACTCTTTTATTTGCAGGGGTGCTCCCACTTTCTGCTTTCTCAGTTTTATTTCATGTTCCAGAGCAGGAGGGCAAGTTAAAAACGAGAAGAGGGCCTGCCCAGTTCCAGCAGCTGCAACTTTGGCCACGATCCTCAGGTGGCAAGGCAGCGGCGTCATCACTGCACCTGCTGGACAAGCCTTTCTGAAAACATCATTTTTGTCCACTTTCTGCAGCTTGAATTTCATGGCAGTTCTACATTTTATGCTTAAATTCTCATCCCCCACCCCCTCCCACTGCAGCAAAATGATCTCATGAGCTTTGTAATTTGGAAGAAAAGAATAAAACTTGTCACCCACGGAACAATCAAGAGCTGCCCTGGAAGTTTGAAATGCATTGGAAAAACAAAAGGTGCCACCAGTTCTGCTGGGATGGATCTGGGGCCCTGTAAGGACAGAAAGATCTTGGGCCCCCAGGGTCTGGTTCTCTCCCCTCCCTCACTGCCCTGCTCCGCACTCTTACCCCTCTCCCTTTTTCGTCTCCCTCCTCCTTTACCTCTTCCTCTCCCTTTTCCACTTTCCTTCTTTCTCCTTCTTCCTCTTCCTTCTCATTCTTCTTTACCTTGTTTCTTCCTTCTGCATTCTCTACATCTTAGTTTCCTGAGGAGATAAATGAGTGTCCATGGGACTTGGGACAAATGAATTTGGTTCCTGTATTAGTTAGGGTTCTCTAGGGAAACAGAACCAGCAAGAGATCCCTAAATACAAGATTTTATAAAAATGTCTCATGCACCTGTGGGGATGCACAAGTCCAAATTCTGTAGGGCAGACAGCAGACTGGCAACTCCAATGAAGATGTTTGATGAACTACTCAGGAAATGCTTCACTGGCTAGCAGAAGAAGTGAAGGTCTTCTATCTGTCTTGCTTAAAAGTCTTCAACTGATTGGATTAACCAAGCTGATTGAATTCGCTCATGTTGAAGACATGCCCTTCATTGATGTAATCAGTCACAGGTGCAGTCAATTGATTTAATAAACCAGCCTTCTGGTTTATTATACAGCAAGAAATGTCCTTGCAGGAGCAGTTAGGCCAGACACCTGGACATCATCATCTGGCCAAGTTGACACACGAACCTAGCCATCACTCCACCCCTTGTCAATTTGGCAGTTATGCACATCACGTTAAACCATACTTTGTCTCTAGGTAGAGCACAATAACAGATATATATTTCACCTAACAATATACTAAGCTGTCCTGCATACAACCTGCGTACAATCTCTCCAGAAAAGGGTGCAAGTCCTTGGGTGACATTGACTCTTAAAACTTGATTTCCTTTAACTTAAATATTGCTAAATGAACAATACAGCATATATCATATGATAAGGAGATAAGATAGATAAGAAAACAAAGATATTTGCGTTACAAATAACAAACGTAATTAAAATACGGAGGAAATATTCATGCCATTATAGTCCTCTCTGTAACTGGTCACGTGGCCGTAGTTCATATTTATCACTACCTTCCTCCACTACCCATTCCATGTTCCCTTTACTCTCAGCAAGCACTTCAGCTGGCTATGGTTCTTTGCCTGATGGGGTGAACCAAACCTTCATTCCTGAATTTTCTTGGCCATTGGTAGTCCTTCCTGCATTGGGTTGTTTTCCATTGACTTGAGTCACAGGGCATAGTAGTACTAAGAGACACCCTAGGGGATCTCCTGTATTCCAGGAAAACTCTTCTTTACCTCCATTTTGTAGTTGCAGTGCTATTTCTCCTTGATGGGATCAATCACCCCAGCCAGTACAGTAATCCCCTTCCCTGCCTGTTGATTCAGAGACATGAGAAACCCAAAGTGGCCAGGTAGCAGTCTTAACTTCCAGTTCAATGGAATTATTATAGTGTCTCCTGGTGGAAGCAGTCCTCCTTTTGAAACTAAGACTTGCAGACCAGCAGAGCTTGAGGTTGCAGGGACAGGAGGCAAAAATTTTCCTAGTGGTTCACTAGGAGGGATAGTGAGTGGTGCCACTCCTGTTTCCACCCCTTGATTCCTGGACCCATGAAACCTGGCTATGGGAGAAACAGCACCATAGAGTGGACACTGATTCAGAAGCCTCCTGGAGAACCCTGCCCCAGCCCCTGCAAGGTATTGCTACCTAGTTGGCACTGTAATTGAGTCTTCAACAGGCCATTCCACCGTTCTATCAACCCAGCTGCCTCTGGATGATGGGGACCATGGTAAGACCAGGGAATTCCATGAACATGCGCCCATTCCCTCACTTCATTTGCTGTGAAGTGGGTTCCTTGGTCAAAAGCAATGCTGTGCGGAATACTATGACAGTGGATAAGGCATTCCACAAGTCCACAGATAGTTTTGGCAGAAGCATAGCATGCAGGGAAGGCAAACCCATATCCAGAGTATGTTTCTATTCCAGTTAAGAACAAATCGTTGCCCCTTCTGTGATGGATGTGGTCCAATGTAATCAACCTGCCACCAGGTAGCAGGCTGATCACCTCAGGGAATGGTGCCATATCAGGGACTGAGTGTGGGTCTCTGCTGCTGGCAGATTGGGCACTCAGCGGTGACTGTGGCCATCTCAGCCTTGGTGAGTGGAAGTTCATGTTGCTGAGCCCATGCATAATCTCCGTCATTACCACCATGACCACTTTGTTCATGAGCCCATTGGGCAGTGACAGGAGTTGCTGGGGAAAGAGGCTGACTGGAATCCACTGAACAGGTCATTTTATCCACTTGATTATTACAATCTTCCTCTGCTGAAGTCACCCTCTGGTGAACATTCACATGGCACATAAATATCTTCATGTTATTTGCCCACTCATAAAGGTCTATCCACATACCTCTTTCACAGACTTCTTTGTCACTAATTTTCCAATCATGTTCCTTCCAAGTCCCTGAGTATCCAGCCAAACCATTAAGAACAGTCCATGAATCAGTATACAAATGCACCTCTGGCCACTTCCCTTTCCAAGAAAATTAACAACCAGGTGCCCTGCTTAAAGTTCCACCCACTGGGAGGATTTTCCCTCACCACTGTCCTTCAGGGACATCCCAGAAGGGGGCTGCAGTGCTGCAGCTGTCCACTTTCAGGTGGTGCCTGCATATCATGCAGAACCATCTGTAAACCATCCCCAAGTTTTCTCTTCCTCAGTCAACGGATTGTAAGGAACTCCCCAAGATGCCATAGCTGTGGGCTGGAAAAGAGAAGGTAAGGTGGAAGGAGTGGGGGCCATGGGCGTTTAGGCCACTTCCTCATGTAACTTACTTGTGCCTTCAGGATGTGCTTGAGCTCTATCTCATATATACCATTTCCATTTTATGATGGAGTGCTGCTGTGCACACCCAGCTTTATGGCTTGATGTATCAGACAACACCCAGCTCATGATAGGTAACTCAGGTTTCATGGTAGCTTGTGAGCTGTGGTTAAGCTTTCTGTCTCTACTAAAGCCCAATAGCAGGCCAAAAGCTATTTCTCAAAAGTTGTTAGTAGTTATCTGCAGAGGATGGTAAGATTTTACTCCAAAATCCTAAGGGCCTGCCTATGATTCTCTAGGAGTCTGCCAGAGGCTCCAACAGCTTCTGTATTTGGCACTGAGACAGCACCACTGATCAGCTGGATCATATGGTCCAAGTGGCAGAGCAGCTTGCACAGCAGCCTGGACCTGTTGTAGAGCCTCATCTTGTTCCAGTCCCCACTCAAAACTAGAAGCTTTTCTGGTCACTCAGTCAATGGGATGGAGTAGCACACCCAAATAAGGAATATGTTGTCTCCAAAATCGAAAGAGGCCAACTAAGCATTGTGCCTCTTTTTTGGTCGGGGGTGGGGGGCAGATGCAACAGCTTAGCCTTCACCTTAGAAGGGATATCTTGACATGCCCCACACAGCTGGACACCTAGAAATTTTACTGAGGTGGAAGGCCCCTGTATTTTTGTTAGATTTATCTCCCATCCTCTGACACTCAAATGCCTTATCAACAAATGTAGAGTAGTTGCTACTTCCTGCTAACTAGGGCCAATCAACATGATATCATCAATATAATGGACCAGTGTGATGTCTTGTGGGAGGGAGAAATGATTAAGATCACTGTGGACAATATTATGACATAGGGCTGGAGAGTTGACATACCCCTGAGGTAGCACAGTGAATGTATACTTCTGGCCTTGCCAGCTGAATGCAAACTGTTTTTGGTGGTCCTTACTAACAGCTATTGAGAAAAAAGCATTTGCCAATCAATAGCTGCATACCAGGTACAGGGGATGTGTTGATTTGCTCAAGCAATGATACCACATCTGGAACAGCAGCTGCAATTAGAGTCACCACATGGTTAAGCTTAAAATAATCCACTGTCATCCTCCAAGACCCATCTGTTTTCTGCACAGGTCAAATAGGAAAGTTGAATGGGGATGTGGTGGGAATCACCACCCCTACATCCTTCAAGTCCTTAAGAGTGGCATTAATCTCTGCAATCCCTCCAGGAATCCAGTATTGCTTGTGGTTTACTATTTTTCTAAGCAGGGGCAGATCTAGCGGCTTCCACTTGGCCTTTCCTACCATAATAGCCCTCACTACATGTGTTAGGGAACCAGTGTGAGGATTCTGCCAATTATGCATTCCAGAACTGGGGAAATAACCACAGAATAGGTCAGGGGATCCACTGGACCCACTGTGAGACAGACCTGAGCTAAAGCTCCATCAATTACCTGACCTCCATAAGCCCCAACTCTGATGGGTGGACCAGAATGATGTTTTGGGTCTCCTGGAATTAATATCACTTCTGAACCAGTGTCTAATAATCCCCAAAATATCTGATCATTTCCTTTTCTCCAATGCACAGTTACCTTGGTAAAAGATGTGACCTCTGGACATTCCAGGGGTGTGTGAGCTTGATAAATCCACTCTAACATTTCAATCTCTAAGTCTTTGAATCCCCTCCTGTATATTACACCAGGGCAGTTCTGGCATTTTGATCTCAGGTGATACTGGCCACTTTTGGTCCATGTTTCCGCCAGCCACCCAAACAGCGCCGTTTCAAACCCATTGAGCTACAACATTGAATGCAGAATCTCTGCTTAGTGGGCCCATATCAATAAATTCAGCCTGAACCAACTTTATATTCCTTCCACCATTATCCCACACCCTTAATATCCATTTCCACATATATTCCCCTGATTTCTGTCTATATAAATTAGAAAACTCATGCAGTTCTTTTGGAGTATAGCGTACTTCCTTATGGATCACACTTTGTACCTCACCCTTCAGGGCCTGTTGGGATTTTAGTTGTAGGTCTTGAAGCAAAGACTAGTGGTGGGGGTGGGTCATGAAAAAAATTAGAAGTATCTCTCAAGCCATTTATCTCAGGACATTCCGTTGTAGTTTCATCTTGTGAAACAGATTTAATCTCTCCAGACAGAGAAGTGAGGGCTGCTTCATCTGGGGAGGTGATTACAGGATTAGCATGAACTGAAGAATTAATCTCTTTGGGTGGAGGTTGGATGGCAGGCTCCTCAGGGCAGACTGGAGGTCAGGAAGCTATTTCCTCAGGGCAAACTGGAGGGAGGGGTCTGTTTCCTCAGGGCAGGCCATTACAGGTATATCTAGGAAAGACTTGGCAGAGTCCTGGGTTCCAATGTCCTCACTGCCATTATTATCAATCCATATGTCCCCATCCCAAGTTTCAGGATCCCATTCTTTTCCAGTCAATGCCCTTAACAGCAGACACCCTGCGAGGCTGAGATTTTAGTTTACATTGTAAATGTACTATTTGCACAATGAGAGTCTGCAGCTGGTTTTCAGAAATCTCAAGTCTGCAGCCACAGGAATAAAGATTTTCTGTCAGGGAACACATAGAAACCTTTGTATTTGTCATACAGCACTTAAGTTTTAAATTTGAAGCCTTTAGCTTGTCCCTTTCTCTTATAACTTTATCCACCATATGTAAGAGCATCCAGTCAACATCATTATACCTCTTAACTCTGCAAAACTTTGTTAAGGTGTCAAAAACACTGTCACCCAGTGCCCTGCTTCATACAAGAGTACGATTAGGAGAATCGAATGGTGATATTTTGCATATCTCTATTGCCAGTGGAGTGTCAAAGCCATCTTGATTATTGGAAATGGAGTCATTAGTGCCTTTGAATCTAATCAGAGTAGAAAACCAATTGTGAAAGCCCATTTTAATATTCTGTTTCTCAAGAACCTCTCCTGGTACCAAGCTGTATTACATTTCTCCAGGGAAACAGAACCAACAAGAGATATCTTTAAATATAAGATTTTATAAAAGTGTCTTGCACAACTGTGGAATTGTGTGAGTTCAAATTCTGTGGGGCAAAGTGCAGGAGTCCAAATTCTGTAGGGCAGAGAGTGAGCTGGCAACTCCAATGAAGGTGTTCGATGAACTTCTCAGGAAACACTTTGCTGGATAGCCGAAGAAGAAGTGAAGGTCCTCTCTCTTTCTCCCTTAAAGATCTTCAACTGATTGGATTAAATACAGCTGATTGAATTCTCTCATTGCAGAAGACACACCCTTGTTGATGTAATCAGTCAAGGTGCAGTCAACTGACTGAAGATTTAATAATCCAGCCTTCTGGTTTATTATCCAGCCACAAATGTCCTTGCAGTAACCGGCAGGCTAGTGCTTGCTTGACCAGACACCTGAACACCATCACCTGGCCAAGTTGACACATGAACCCAACCATCACAGTTCCCCAACCCCAGCTGAGCATGCGCAGGGCCTTTGCTTGTTTTGATGAGAAGTTGAGGTGAGGGAGATATGGTCTGAGTTCCTGCAGTGGAGAAGTAATCCATGTTCCCAGATATCAACTTTCTGCAGTGGCTCAGTCATTCCTCTCTCTTCCACCACCATAATCAACCCAAAAGCCACATCTCCATCCCAGACCCCTCTAACTTGCAGCAGACGAGGCCTCCAGCAGCCAGCAGTACATCTTCACCAATTTCATCAACCTTAACAGGTTCAAAATCAACTCTTGTTGTATTTTTTTTATCCTGGGTTAATGGCCTTAGTCATTCAAGCTGGAAGGCTGGGAGCACCCCCACCAGGCCCACATCTGCAAATCCTGTTGACTTGACCTCAGATGTCTCTTCTATACATGCCAAGGCCCTCTTCATCTGGAAAGTTGGAACAGCATCCTAACTGATATCCTCATCCTTGGTGGCCCCTCCAATCCATATTCCACACTGGAGCCAGACTCTTCTTTCTACAGTGCCACCCCAGCCTACAGCCCTTCACAATTTCCTCATTCTTGTCATCACTTCCTAACGCTCCTAGTCATGGAGGCCTTGGGCTTGTCTGGCCTCAACTCCCTCCCCACCCTACCCTCAACGTTCTGCCTTAAACAGACTCTTTCTCATCCATCCTTTTAGCTCCATTTTGAAAGTGGACACAATCTATTCTTATACTTCTGTTAGATTTTTTTAAAACAAAATTTTATTATGAGAACTTCTGAGCAGACAGAAAAGTTGGAATGGTATAATCTGTACACTGTCTTGGTTCAACAATCACTAATATTTTGCCCTGTGTGATTTACCTTTATACACACAAGCACGCATTTTATAACATCTATTGTCCACCATTTCAGATACAGTTGCCAACATCATGGTGAAGATCATATTTCATATCAGCAGAGAAAAAGTGAGATCTTTAATAAATGATATCAGTACAACTTGCCAGCCTCTTGGGGAAAAAGAAAATTGCATCCCTATGCCAGTCTCTTTACCAAAACAAATTCCAGATGTTATAAAAATTTAAGTCTGAAAAATGAAAGTATAAAAGTTCTAGAGGAGAATTTGGGTGAATATTTTTATAATCTCAGAATAGGGATGCTAGAAATTTGTCTCACAGCAAAACTCAAGCAGGGATGCAAATGCCGATTTGCAAGGATGTTTGCTGCAGCGCTCTTTTATAATAGGGAAAAAAAAACCTAGAAATAATCCAATATCCAATAATGTAGGAATAATGGACAAACTGCCAAAAAACCCAGCATGGCCATGACATGCAGCCATGACGCTGAAAGCCCTTCAGGAACTGACTGCCAAGTGGGGCAAGAGCAACCATACGCTCAGCCCAGCTCTGAAAGGGTGTGGAATCAGATCCTGGGTGTGAGGTCTTACCCCACACCCCAGCCACTTTGGTTGGTTGTGCTTCCACTTCATCACCTCTATGATGGTGTTTTAGTTCCTCGCTGCTAAAGCAAATACCATGCGACCGGTTGACTTGAACAGTGGGAATTTATTGGCTCACAGTTTTGAGGCTAGGAGAAGTCCAAATCAAGGCATCGTCCAGGTGATGCTTTCTTAAAGATTGACCTTCTGGGACTGGCTGCTGGCAATTCTTGGTCCTTGACTCCTCTGTCGCATGGCAGTGTGCACAGCGGCCTCTCCTGCCTCTCCTTTCTGTTCTGGGTTCTGTTGACATTCAGCTTCTGGCTGCTTCCACTGTGGGTTTTATTTTGTCTTTCTGACTTTCACTCTGCTTGTAAAGGACACCAGTGATCTGCATTAAAGCTCAATCTGATTCATTTGACTGAAGCAGCTGACATGTTGAGAGATGGGCCCAGCACCATCAAATAGATCTAACTTACAACGGGTTCACACCCCTAGGAATGGGTTACGCTTAAGAACATGTTTTTCTGGGGTATGTAGCTCCAAGCCACCACCGATGGAAATGGTGACAATATCGATTCAATGGGATCACTGTGAAGTTTAAACAGATTGATCCCTAGAAATCCTTGAATGCCGAGCACTTGGTCAGTCTTCATAAAATGTTATCATTCTAGCAGGTCCCATTTTTTTTTATGGGCATCTCTGTTTCCAATGTGTTTGTACAAGCACAGAAAAAAATTATTGAGGTGTCTGTATACCAACTATTAACAATGGTTATCACAGGGGCTGGGAGGGAGGGCAGGAATTTTGGGAACTGTTGGCTTCATAACTCTGTTGAGTTTATGTTTTTACTAACAAGGGTGGCTGACTTTGGGAATCAGAAGAAATGATGATAATGGAAGAGAAGGGGCTAACCCTGGCTTCCACCCAATGCACTCACTTAGATACTCCATGGTTATGATGCTGTGTAGGGACCCTGTGATAGCTTGTCATCTTCTCTGGCAACATCACATTATAGTGCTTTGGGTGGTATGCCTGGCAGCCTTGCTTATGGGACCCCCCGGCAGGCAAACTGGGGATAGATCTGCTCCACCCTGGGTGGCCATGAGCATTCTGGCTATGCCCCAGGGCCTGCAGCTGCCCCTGAATCTGAGGGCTCAGCCCACATACAGACAGCAGAGAAAACAAAAATTCAAGGAACTTCTGTTAGAAAGGAAAACACCTTTTATGTACAAACAGGAAAATCAGATATTATCCAGTTGTATTCCTTAAAACCTTTGCAGTTCATACACATAATTTTGAGGATAATAGTCAAACTCATCAGTTGTTACCAATCAAAGGTGATCCCGCAAATCAATGTATAAGGTTTAACCGTGCATTTCACTTTTAAAAAACTAGTTTAAAAAAAAAAAGACTATAGTAAAACTGAAGCAAGAATCCAACATGCTCAAGAAACCTGTGCTTGGATTTATCGTGGCCAAATTATTCAGTCTATGGTTAATTCATTTAGAAAACCTTTACAAGTCAAAAATGAGAGTTCTGCAACAACAAAAAACCTTTTAACTATCTCTAAAGCCCCAGAACTCCAGTCTATAAACAGCAGCCATATAATAGTGAAAAGAAATAGAGCCTCAAATATAACTCCTACTGCTAAATTTGTGAACACTCCACCTGTGATGGTTTGGAGCTGTATGTACCCCAGAAAAGATCATGTTCTTAAAACTAATTCATTCCCATGGGTGTAGACCTATTCTAGGTGAGAACTTTGATTATGTTATTTCAATTGAGATGTGCCCCTCCTCATTCAACATGGGTTGTAATCATCTTCCTGGAATCCTTTTTAAGAGGATAAAAGAGAGAAGATACAGAAAAATGCCCCAGAGAAGCTTAGAGAAAAGGACACACAGAAGCTAAGAGAGACAGAAGCTAAAAGAGAAAAATCCACACAGAAGCTGAGAGAGGAAGCCACTGAAGCCAGAAGCTGGAAGCAATGAAACCTGGGAGAGAAGGACCAGCAGACGCTGCCATGTGCCTGCCTTCCCATGTGACAGAGGAGTCCTGGATCACTAGCAGCCTTTCTTCAGGAAGAAGGTATCATCCTGTTGATGCCTTCATTTGGACATTTTTCACAGCCTAAGAATTGCAAACTTGTAAGCTAATAAATCCCCATAGTAAAAAACCTGCCTATTTCTGGTGTATTGCATTTCATCATCCTTAGCAAACTAAAACACCATCTCAGGCCAGACAACTTGTGCTACCTCCTATTAGAAGTCATCACAATGATTCACAGGACAAGGTGAAGCAAGGCATCGTAGAACCTCTGCCAACGTTACAATCCAGAAAGGGCCTCCTGGAAAAGAATCACAATTAAAAACAGTTTTATCTAATGTCAAACCCAGTTCTTCTCAGGACACAAAAAGAAATGAGGCATTATTAAGAAGCATCGCTTCTGAGGTTGTAACCAGGCCTCCTTCATCTTCTAATACCAAAATGGTAGAAAAGTAAAAAACCATCGATCAGCGAAGACATACTGTAGCAAAAGTGACAATCGATGGTAGATTGGCTCAGCCCAAAGAAACCACAGAAGAGAAAACTCACCTGACTGAGTGGAAGGCTGGCAAAGGAAGATTGCAGAAAAGGCCTCTTAGCTCAGTGCTTACCCAGCGTGAGCCTGAAGAACAAACAAAAAGCCAGCTGGGTGCTTCTGGATGACCATGGCAGAAGAAGAACAAAGATCATTTACTGAAAAGTGAAGACATTTGTGTGGGGTCCCCAGTCCCTGTGGAGGGACCCACCAGGTCCCAGCTCCCCAACCAGGAGGTTTTCCCTCAACAAATGGGCCACTTTGAAATGCACAGACCAGCAAGTCAAAACCCTGTCATTCAGATTTTAAATGGCCTCAAGAAAGTCTCCTTGAAGCAAGCATGTAACTCACCAACTATAGTTTCCTGGCTTCCAGGAATCCTAAGACATGAGTCCCACCAAGAAAGATTTTCCCTTGTCAGAATGCAAGCCCCTCATCCCCGTGGCACCTGATAACCTGGCTGGCTGGTGGAAGGAAAGGATTCTTCCTTGCCCCCATCCTTTGTGGTTGCTGTCACATGGAAAGTGGAGGTCTAGGAACTCATAATTTTCAGGAACAACGAGGGTTTTCCCCTTTTCTTTAGGTAATGGGAACTCTTAAAAAGAATAATTTCAGTGTTAAGAGAAAAAAAACTATTTCTTCAGAATTAATTTTTGGGGGGGGGGGGTGGGAGACACACAAGTTTACTGGTTAAAGCTGGCTTTCTTTTAGTCTCACAAGAGAAGCTCATATTTCTGATTCAGTTTTTTCCTCCCCAAAAAGAAAGGTTTTAAGTTTTGGGCTTTGTGATGGTTAGGGTCATGTATCAACTTGACCAGGTGATGGTGTCCAGGTTGATGTTCCAGTTTCTCTGCATTCTTCAAAATGTTGCTCTTGGGGTGTTATGTCCTCTCTTAGCTTCTCTGGAGCAAACTCTGGGCTAGCATTTCCAAAGTGTCAGTAAAAGTCTGCTGTCAATGGCTATCTCCAAAATGTCCATCTCAGCTGCCCTGAGGTCCTTCTGTTTGTGAGCTCTTTTACAGGACTCCAGTGAGTAAATCAAGACCCACCTGAATGGGCAGGGTCCATGTCTCCATGGAAACATCCAATCAAGAGGTCATGCCCTAATTAAAAAGATTAATCAATCTGCCCCAAGACTGCATCAAAGAATATGACTTTTTCTGAGGGATATAATATATACAAACTGGCACATTCCAACCCCTGGACCTCAGAAAAACATGTTCTTTCCAAATGCAAAAATATATTTATTCAATCACAGTATAGGTAAGTACAAAGTCTTAACATTCTCCTCTGGCTGTGGATCTGTGAAACTCAGAACAAGTTATCTGCTGCCAATATACAAAGGAGGGACAGTCGTAGGATAAACATTCCCATTGCCATAGGGAGAAACTGAAAGGAAAACAGGGTTTAAGGGACCAAAGCAGTTCCTAAAACCCACAAGGCAAACTCCATTAGATTTCAAAGTCTGAGACTCATTTATAGAATGACGTTGTATCCTTGGGGCTTGAGAGAGCAGGAGTCCAACCCTTTGCAAGGGTTTATGCGGTGGCCCATTTCTCTCCAAATGCTGGGGTGAGTGCTCCAACATATCCACACATTGGGGAGACCACCTTCTCGGCCCCACCCTCCTCAAATATCGGGGCAGCACCCAAGCTCTCTTCCGTCTCTGGGGCACATGCTCAACCCCTTCAGAACAGTGGGGAGGCGGCCAGGTTCTCCCCAATCCCCGTGGAATGTGCTCTGCCCTCTCTGGGGTCTGGGGTGGCAGCACTCTTCCTGAGCATCGAGGTGGAAGACTTGCCCTCGACCTCCATGGCAAACTCACCCTTTCTACATACGTGGGTCGCTCTTCTCTCCCTGCCCAAGACCTCTTGACTCCAGACCTCAACCTCCATGGTTCTGTCTTTGAAGAAATTTTCCTTCAATTTGTTCCTTCTCTGTCCCCTCCCATCCAGACCAGCAGTGGTTCTGTCTATACAGATCTCACAAAAATTTTGTAACCTTGGCTTGCAGTTCACAGGGGTCAAAACTGTAAGACAATAGGACTTTCCACAAATCCTTTCAGGATAACTCCATCTCCAAATTTGGCTTGTACTGAAATGGCAGTTGGGTTCCATGTTTGGTTAAATCCTCACCTGGGGCTGAAGCTTCTGCGGTCTCACTTTCTGGAAGCCAGAATTTTCCAAACTATCAGTTTCTGGTTTCTTTGTACCCAAGAGTTCATTTCTCAGCTTATCTCTTTCTGCTCACATTTTACTACCAGCTGCAAGGAAAAGCCAGGCTACAACCTCCACACAGTCTGGAGATCTCCTCAGCTAAGTATCCCAGCTCATTGCATTCAAATTCTTCCTTCCATCTGACACCAGTTCTCAATTTTGCCAAATTCTCTGCCACTTTAAAACAAGTATCACCTTTCTTCCAATTTGCAAAGACACATTCATCATTTCTGCTCAAGGCCTTACATGGCTGGCTTAGCTCAGAGATGCTTGGAGTTGTTGACACCTGACACTGGCTTATGCTGACATTTTGGAGAATGTCATTTTGAAACACAACCTGGGAGTAAACAGATGCCAGCCACATGCCTTCCCAGCTGACAGAGGTTTTCTGGATGCCAATGGCCTTTCTCCAGTGAATATACTTAAGTTTATGCCTTGGTTTGGACACATTTATGGCTATAGAACTGTAAATTTGTAATTTACTAAATCCCCTTTATAAAAGCCAATCCATTTATGGTATTTTGTGTAACGGCAGCATTAGCAAACCAGAACAGATTTAATGTGTCGGTTTGTATATACTATACCCCCCAGAAAAAGCCATATTCTTTGATAAAACCTTGGAGGCACATTGCTTAATCTTTTTGATTAGGGTGTGACCTCTTGATCAGATGTTTCCATGGAGACATGGACCCTGCCCATTCAGGTGGGCCTTGATTTAATCACTGGAGTCCTATAAAAGAGCTCACAAACAGAAGGACCTCAGAGCGACTGAGGTGACATTTTGGAGATGGCCTTTGAAAGCAGACTTTTACTGATGCTTTGGAAATGCTAGCCCAGAGTTTGCTCCAGAGAAGCTAAGAGAGGACAAAACACCCCAAGAGCAACATTTTGAAGAATGCAGAGAAACTGGAACATCAACCTGGACACCATCACCTGGCCAAGTTGACACATGAAAATAACCGTCACAGGCTTGTAGCTTCAGATGCCTTTATCTGTCAAATGACTTTCATCCCAACCATTTAGACAATGGTCATGAACCATAAGCAAGAGAAAGAAACTTTTGAGTTGGGAGGAAATCATCACTAAGCCCACATCTGACCCCATAATAGAACGACCCAGGCTTATCACTGATGGGGCAGCCTGCGAGGGAAGTGTTGCATTTAATAAGTTCACATTTTTTAATGACCATTTCTTAGCTTATAATGCAACTAGAATGCAGGGACAGCACTGGCAAATTTTGACAGCCCAAAAAGTGAGAGCAGGAAATGACAACTACCCCAGCCTCACCCCAGCCTGGTGCTAACTGCAGCAATCATGATGTGTAGACATGATAAGCAAACTCGTGTCTGTGAGATGTTCTCTAGTCCAGGAGCAGGGGTGGATGATATGTTTCAGAGAGAAGGTCATGAAAAACATCCTGAGGACAAGGGAATTCAGAGCTTACAGGGATAAGCCTCAGTTGTCTAGAAAATTCCCATGTGTACAGTGTCTTGTTTCCTGAGGAGTCAGATACATGAGGCGCCCCTGTACCCTTTACGTGGGCCTGTTTGAGAGCTTGCTGCAGGCCAGTGTGAGATCCCTTTGGGGACAAGGTAGATACCGAGAGGAGAGGGCTACTTCTCTGGCCTCATGCAGATCCAGAGCTGCCAGGACCCACCCTTGCTATCTGTCTGAGCCCACAGAAGGTGAGAGAGGTGAGCAGAGTTCTGATTGCACAACTTGGAATGCCTGCAGCATTCCTTGGGTGTCCTGATTATGCTGGACAGTCCTTCCCTCTTGTTTGTTGGGTTTCTATCACTGAGCTCCAAGCAAGTGGACACAAAGCCCAAAAGCTGCCCCAAACTCTTGGCTGGGGAATCAATGCTGCTCCCCAGTCTCCATCATGGGGGTTCTGATGTGGAGTTGGTGAGTTGTCTTTTCTCTGTAAGATCATTTTTCCTACTCCCCGAGGGTTCGCCACCCAAGAGGGCTCAGGGTTAAGTAAGGTGAGTCTTCAGTCCTCAGGCAAGTATTTGCAAACCACACTGCATATTTGATTTTAACCTTGAAGTGTTTATCTCATGAGAGCAGTTACCACTCTCCCAGTGCCACAAACACTGACCTGGCAGTGGTCCTGAGCTCTCTGGCCTCCAGCTGTGGACTGCGCTACTCAAGGTCCCTCTTCCCCAACCGCCCAGTGAACAGAGCCCCTGTTTGTCACTCTGTCCACTGTCTCCCACGTCACCTGGCATCTGGTCACCTCCTCCCCCTCTGACAGGCCTCCCCAGTTTCCTTGGGGACTCCCTGAATATCAATGTCCTTCTGGGTGTGCGGTGGTTTGGAGCTGTAAGTACCCTAGAAAAACATGTTCTTAAAGCTAATCCATTCCTGTGGGTGTGAATGTATTATATATAGGACCTGTTGATGAAGCTACCTCAGTTAAGGTGTGACCCATCTCAGTCAGGATGGGTCTTAATCCCAGTACTAGAGTCCTTTATAAGCAATGAAATTCAGACTGAGAGAAAAAGTCACAGAAAGTGAGAAGCTGAAATTCAATGGACCCTGGAAGAGAAGGGTAAGGCCACCATCGTGCCTTGCCATGTGGCAGAGGAGCCCAGGATCACTGGCAGCCAGCCCCAGAATGCCACAGACTTCAGGAAGAAAGCATCGCCTTGGTTTGGACTTTTTTAGCCTCAAAATTGTGAACCATTAAATTGCCATTGTTTAACGGCTCATTTCGGGGTGTTTGCCTGAGCAGCCCAGGAAACTAAAATATCACACCCTTGCCTTTCTTCTCCAGCAAACCTCCCCCTCACGCACTGCCCCAGTCATTCCACTCGCTGGGTTCAGGGGTCCCAGATCTTCTGCAGCAGGGATCACATCTTCTGCTGATGACCCCTGCCTCCTGCTGTGCTGGGCTCTTCCTTCCCTCCTCACACCGTCTGCCCTGCTCTGCACTCTGGGGCCTCAGCTCTGGGGCCTGGGCCACCCTTGTCCTCGGACTTCTGGTGGGAGGGCCCATGGGAGACAGGAGGGCCCAAGAGTGAGGCCAGAGTCTCTATTCTACCACAGCTCCCTCCGGAGGCCACACTCCCAGCAGGCAGCCTTCTCCATAAAGCTACTTTCCCAGGATCCTGTAACCACTTGTTTCTCCAGAGAACCATCCTTCTTGGCTCCTGAGTGTGCTCTTCCTTCCCAACAGGGCCCCTGACCCACACACATTCGGTGGCAGACCTGTCACCAGACCACTGCCTGCTGCAGGGCACAGGCACGGCTTAGTGACACTGAGTGCCCAGTGCTGACCTGTAGGCAGCATGTCCACAGCGGAACTCATTGTTTTCCTTTACAGTCTGTGCTTCCCCCTGTGAAGTCACCACCACCACACCACTGCCAGCTGATGCCCCCTGATCTTTCTATAAGCAGGTTCTTGTTTCCCAAGGCCCTTCCCGCTTTCCCTCAGCACAACTCTCACTTCCTCCAGGAAGCCCTCCCTTACTGCCGCCCACCTCCCAGCCCCGTGGTATTGAGCCAGCCTCTCCCTGAGCTCTCATCACTCCTGCACCTTCTTCTACTGCTTCCCATGCCACTCGCACTTTCATGCCTGAATTCCCACTAGCCCCCAGGGCCCTGAACACTGAAGGATCCCAAATAAGACTCAGGAGAACAAATCAATTTTTCCACCAGCTAAAGCTAAAAATAGTGAACAAAAGCAGTCTTTGTTGATTTTAGAAATAATTATCTTGAATCATTAACTTAGTGCAAAGAGAGAGCCAAAGATTTAAGTGCCTAGTGAATATATTGCCAGCTGACAAGAAAAAGATTTCGTGTATCCAAACTCATCATCGTTGGCCGCGAGAGGAAAGGAAAACAAAACCATCCATGGATGCTAGATAACCACCTCTGAAATGCCGTTTTCCACCTGGAGTCACTGTCCATTTATTCTTCTATCTCCTTGTGGGCTGGGTGAGGAGGAGGAGGTGCCAGACCTCTGAGAACAAGACTGTCCATTAGCAGCTTCAGGGCACATCTCCCGGATACACTGGAGGAAGCTGCAGTTAGTTTCCATAAATCTCTTGGCATTCTGCTTAACGGCCCTCAGCTGTCCCTTCTTCCCTGAGACGGGAGACTGTTTGTGGACCAGAGGATTTCCTGTGGGAGCCTTCAGGTCTGGCCAGCGCGCAGTGAAGACAGTGGGCATGTGGTAATTACAAAGTCTTTCTCCTCCAAACCTCCAAAAATCCTGAAACCACACCCACCCCACCCTCCAGCCCTAATGCACAGCTTCCATCTACACATGCATATCCACACGGAGCAATTTCGTGCTTTATTCCTGGTAATCACACCAAAGCTGTTTGGACATCTGCATTGCTACTTTTGCACATCTAGGGGACTGGGGAAGACAATTTAGTTATTTTCGGTAATCCACGAGGATGTGACATCACTATGACCAAAAGGCTTTCCGGGAGGTGAAGGAAGGTGGGGGTGATGGCTCTGTGAACTGCAAAAAGCACAGCAGTAGCAATAGAAGACCCATGCAGGGAGGGACTCAGCACTGTGTGTGTCCTCAGTGGTAGGAGAAATAAACCGGGGACAAAGGCTGCCAAAGCACACAGCTGCTCCCTTGTGCCTAGTTGGCCCCCAGCAGGAATATCCATGGGCACCTCCTGCTGTCCCGAGAGGAACCAGCTTCTCCTCCTTCTCCTGGAGCCTCGCTTCTCCTTGGGCAGCTCCAGACACAGTCTGGCCACCGCCCATCCTCACCCTCCGTCCAGGCCCTCTCAGGTGCCTGCAGCTCAGCTGCCCATGGATCTCCCTTCACTCTCGCTCCGCTTTCTCTGCCACCATCCCTGCCTCTGGGATTTCACCAGCTCCTCCAGAAAGCCCTGGCATCTCTCACTCCCTGCACACTCTAGAACTCCGGGCCTGTCGTTCCTGGGCCCGAATGTCACAACCTGTCCTGCAGAGGCTCAAGGTGCCGGAGTTCTCCAGAAGCCTGAGCTGAGCTGAGTGTTGGATGGAAAGAAATGGACTGTTTGTTGCCTGGTATGCTTAAGAGCCCAAGTCTAGGGGGTGTGTGGTAGGTTGAATTATGCTCTTGGTCTTCGTCTGTGTTCTGGGGGTGTGAGCCCATTGTCAGTGGGATATGTTGAAGATGCCACTTTAATTAGGGTGTTGCCCAAATGAATGAGGATGTGCCTTAATCTGATTTTACAGGTCCTTTATAAGCAGAAGAAATTCAGACGGAGAGAGTGAAAGCCACGGGGAGGAGCTGGAAGACAGTGGGAACCCGGAAGAGAATGGAGAGGACCTCACTATGGGACTGGAAAGCCAAGGAACCCTGAAGATTGCCAGCCACCAGAGCACAACCCTGGGAAGAAGCCAGCCTTCCAGCCTTCAAAACCACGGGGCAATGAATTCCCATTGCTTAAGACAACCCACTGTGTGGTATTTGTCTTAGCAGCGTGGGGAACTAAGACAAGGGGAGAGAGTGTGTAGAGTAGAACTGCACATGAGGGCCATTTGACAAAAGTTCTCAAATTCACAAATCACCCCCAGTGACCCAGCAGCACCCCCGCTGAGGTCTGATCAATACGAGTGCGGACGCCTCACGGCGGGGTCCCCGTAACAGCCAGGAGTGGCCACCGGGCCATCCAGCCTGTCTGTGTGACATCATCAGAAACCTCCCCAGAAACCCTGTGTCTGTGTTTGACGAGACACTCAGACCTGGCTGGGGGATTCACTGGACACCCTAGGGGAGGGCACGTTTCTGGCTGGCAGAGCAGACAGAGCCCGGGGAGGAGCTTAGGAAAGGACAACAGAGGACTCAAGGGGCAGGTCTGGGGGGCAGATCCGACAGGACCTGGTGTCAAGGGAGCTGAGGCGAGGGAATGCCCAGGGTCACCCTCATTCATTTGGGGTGTGCTGAGCTGGCCAGGGGCTCCGGGGAAAGGCATGTAGGTGCCTGTGTGAGCAGTCAGCTGGACCCGAGGACAGGGTGCGTATGGCTGACAGAAGGGGAGGGAGGACGGTAGAAAAGGAGAGGTTCAGAGATGGCAGGAGAGCCAGACGGGGAGAGCTGTCCCGGAGCTAAGGCGAGGTGGGTTTGAGGAGGCAGGAGAGATGGACTCGAGGGCAGCCAGATCAGCAGAGGACCAGAACTGTCCAGTGGCCTGGTAGGGGAGGGGGGAGGCCAGGGGCGTCTATGAAGAAGGGGGGTCTTCACCGAACAGATGGCAGTGGTAGGCACAGCTGGATGTGGCTAGGTCTGGGGGGGGGGTTGCAGTAGAAGGGGCCAAGGAGGAGGGGGATGGGAGGAGGAGGAGCTGGGAGTGGGGCACAGAGTGGAGCCCCCTGAGGATACAGATGGAGCAGGACAGAGGCCCCAGACCAGGCAGGAGGGGTCAGCAGGGCCTCAGCAGGGGAGCGGGATGGGGGAGGGCAGCTCCTTCCAGAAGGTGCTAGACTCCCGTGGGACAGGGAGCCTGCACAGTGGGGGGTCTCCTTCCCCTCCCTCCTTCATTCCCCCCACCCCTGTTTCCCTTTCTCTTTTCTGGTTTAATATTTGCATGTAGTTGTAACTGAGAAGTTAGGAATTAACGAATGATTATGGTTACTACATCACTATATATTTCTTTTTACTTTCTAGTTTGTTGAAATAGCCAGAGGGAAATACCTGAAATCTCTGAACTACAATGTAATCCAGCTGTCTTGATCTCTGATAACAATTGTGTAACTATATAGCCTTTATCTTGTGATTGCAAAAACCTTTGACTGGCCCCATTTGTACCCCCTCATCCTGTTTTTCAACTTTAGAGTCTTGTGAGCCCTAAAGACAGCCCCTAATGTTTATTAATGAAGGGGCTTGAGTCAGCCCAGAACTAACCCACCACAATTCCTAAACTATCTTGCTAGAGGAAGCTGGAGCTAACCAAAATGGGCCTGCCTGACATGTACAGTTTACACTTTAACCTATAAGTGATCTATACCTCATTATAATACCAAAAATCACATTCATCATTGTATTAAGGCCACCATTTTCTTACGTACATTCTGTGACTAAGCATGTAACCAATCTGTGCATGCCCAATAATTAGATCATCTCTAATTATATCATTTAGAGCCAATTATCCTAAAACCTGCCCATCTTTTGATACTATAAAACCATTAGAATTACTGCAGTTCGAGGAGACACATTTTTAGGCCAATAGGCCATCTGGTCTCCTGCTTCATGCTTAGCAATAAACTCTCTTTCAAACCCCAGTGTCTCAGGAATTGGTCATTTGAGCACCTCGGGCAGAGAACCCACCACTTTTGATGTATCACAGCTTTGCCTCTATTTATATGCTGAGAGGAAATATCGCCCCTTCTCTTATCCCACTTGCCAACCCTCAAACTCCCTCAACCTCCTGCAGTCCCTCAGTTGGTCTCACAGGAACTCAGGAGAAGGAAAAATCTGATCAAAACTCTGCTCAGGCCAGAGAGACCCACAGGGAGCATTTGTGACTAGGGGTCAACCAGGTGTGAGGGCTTTCCTGACCCCCCCAAGGACACACACCTTGTGGTGGCCCCAGGGCCTCTGGGCTGGTGCCTCCTTCAAACCCCCTGTTTTTTGCCCAGAGCTGACACCCAGGTTTCGCTGGGGTTCCCCAGGCTCCACCATGTAGCTACATCCTGGGGGCACCTCCTCCTCCTCCATGGGCAGAGGAGAGAGGAAGGGCATCAAAATGTCCCTAGAACAGCAGCGCAGTCCCCGAGAACACCTTCCTCAGTTGACTCTCAAGCCCGAGCCAGCAGGGGAGTAGAAGCCAGTGGAACCCACTGGGGGGAGGTTGGGGGAGGGGGCAGGAAGACACTCCAGTTTATCCAGATTCCATCATAGCAAATAGCTCCGACCTGATTCAAAGGTCCCCGCAGGTCACCAGCTACACCACACTTGACCTTCAGAGAAAGATGTGGCTTTAATGACAGAGCTTCACAAAATGGTATCCATGTCCACGTGTGTGGAAACTTCCAGTTGATCTCAGGGTTCGAGCAGCGGGAAGAGTCCTTTGTCCAGCCATTGTGGATAATTGGAGTTTCCCACTTGGTTCCATTTCAAGGAAAAGATAGAGACAGCAGGGATGATTTGCCATATTCTTCATCTGGAAATCTTCTAAACTTTTCGGGTAATTAAGGGCCCCATTGGTCATGCCATGTGGGGCTTGTGGCCCCTTCAGATAAGATTCCACGTGGTAAAGTCTTCAAGCCTCCAGAAGCTCAGGTGGACCAGCTGTGTCCATGGCCAATGCAGACGTCACTGAAGGTAGAATTTGAGGAGGATGGGGGCTTCTTTGTGACACTAAACTGTGTGCTACCTGAGGGGGTTCTCAGCTTCAGAGCTCTACGATGCAGGGAGATTGGTTGTGATCCCCTGGTCCAAACTTAGCACCTACAAAGACCCCAGAGAGGTGCACCATGAGCTAGTGGAGCAGATTTTTAAGTTAAAAGGTCTAGTATTCCTAGTAGAGGTTCATTAGGACCCAGGTGAAAAAAGAAATGTGGGTTGGTGTGGAGTTAAAGGGGGGAGGGATTGAGGCATCAGAGATGTTGTGTGATTTGTATAATGTCCTTATAAAGAATCAGATTCTCCAATGTCTGGCAGATTTAACTTTCTACAGTAAATAAAAAGAAAGCAAGAAAGGCAGAACACAAGAAAAAGTAAGGGAAGGAGGAAGAGAAGGAGGAAGGAGAGAGAGAGAAAAGAGAGAGAGAGAGAAGAAAGGAAGGAAAACAAAAAGGAAGGAAGGAAAGAAGGAAGAAAGAAAGAAAAGGAAGGAAGAAATAGAAAAAAGGAAGGATGAGAGAGAAGGAGAAAGAAAGAGAGAAAGAAAGAAATGAGGCAACAATTACAAACCAAATAAATGCTAATCCGTTGAGAACTGAAAAATGGGCTTCACATCTTAGTGACAGGTTCCAGGGCATGGAATTTTCAGCCTGGGGGCGCCCTCTGTGCAAGGGCGGGGGTGACAGACTACCAATTTTGAACCATAATTTTGTATTCTTTTACTTCAAGAGGGTCCCCTACTTGTATAAGCTTCAGGCCCCCACAAATCCGCTTGAGTGTGATCATAAGATTTGGCTTCTTACTATCACAGAAGCTACCACAGAGCCTAGAATACTTAAGTCCCAGCCCAGCAACTTCCTGAAACAGCTGCAGTGTAAGTCCAGAGCACACTCTGCTGCAGGTGCCATCCTGTGTTCACAAATCCCCAGTCCCCAGAAGACCCGGATTCTCTGGTGGCTTGACCTCCCCTCCACCATGGGGATGCAGGAGCCCCTCCCTCATCAAGCCAGGGGACTGGCTGCTGGCCCTGCTGTCCTGAGCTCCGCCTGGTTAGACTGTCCCTGTGTCTGCTGCAGAGCCACCTTGCTGCCACGCAGAGCGGGCTTGGCTCTGGAGCCCTGTGGGGGGCTCAGGCCCCCTTTCTCTATCACTTACATACCCCTTTCACCTGCTCCCTGCCTCCCGGCCACACTGCATCCTTATCCCTTCTCCCCAGGACCCCCTCTACTGGCAGGTGAATTTGATGGGCTGCATTTAACTAAGATTAAAAGTGCCTTACAATCAGATATTCAAGATCTGCGTGTCACTCACATTTTTCACAAATAAAAGATGCAATCTACTCCTTTATCTTGACAGCTGAGCTGACTTGGCTTTGGAGTGAGTGACATTTTGAAGCTGCGACTTGATGTGATGGAAACACGCACAGGAGGGTCATTTGCAGGCAATGGAAAGGCATTTGATGGGTCAGGGCATTATGTGGAATTAGCTCCTCGCCACTGGAGATAGCAACTTCCATGTCCTGCTGTGTGTGTGTGTGGGGGGGGTGGGGGACAGAGATGGTGTGAACCATTGAAATCAACACCTCATGTAAAGGTGAGACATGCCTGGGGGTCAGGGTGGGGATGCAGTTCAATCCCTTTTCTCTGAGCCCTTCTAGGGGCCATTGCTGCCCCTTCATCACTGAATGGGGCTGGAGAGCAGAGTCCAGAACTTTCCTCCAGGAAGCGGGAAGGGCCAGACAGGGTGGCCTCTGGATAAGCTCGGAGGAGATGAGCAGGACTTTAAGGACCAGGAGTTAAATGCAAATACAATTTTTCCTCCCAAACTAATTTTAATTAAAAATACCCTTGAGCCTTACCTCTACTTCCTATTAGTTTGGAGGAAAATTGCTCCAAGGCAGTGGACACCCACCCAGCTGGGTGGAGCTTGAGTGTGTGTGTGTGTGTGCATATGTGTTTGTGCATGTAAGTGTGTATGTGAAGTATATTATGTGTGTGTTAGTGTATGTGTACGTGTGTTAGTGTGTGTGTGTAAGGCTGTGTACGTGTGAGAAGTGTGTGAGTGCATGTGACAGTGTGTGAGAAAGTGTGTGAGTGTATGTGTGTGTGAGTGCATGTGAGGTATATATGTGTGAGTGTGTATGAGTGTGTGTGTGAGTGCATGATAATAGTGTGTGTGTGAGGGTGTGTGCATGTCTGCATGTAAAGCTGTTTCATCAACCAGAGTGTCTGTAGCCAGAGCCCCAAGGGCTAGAGGCAGCTACTTTGGGGCAGTTTGCACTCTGGGAGTCAAAAGCACCTCCCACTTCCTGAAACCCCAAACTCTGCAGCCACCCCTGTGCTCCAAGCCAGAGCTGGGGCTTGGCTCTGCTGAGACCAGCTCCTCCATCCTGAAATCTGTGTGCATTCACTGGGTAACATTTATTATTTATTTACTTTTTGCCTTAAATTTTTTTTTTTTTATTTTTCTGATTACTAAGCATTACATTTAGATTGAATAAAAACCTAAATAAGGAAAATTAAAGTTTGTAAATACACTTCCCCACTCCCAGATAACAGTTAATATTGTGGTTTGTCTCCTTTGAGTCTTTTCTCTTTCCTGCATACCCGTGTTTATGACTTGGGACCATAGTAACTATAATGCTAATTAACCCACATTTCCACACTTTGTATCTTTGGCAATTTCCCATGATATTAAATGTACTTCTAAGCCATCATTCAACATAGGATTCCATCATATTGGCAGGTCATGATTCAATTAATTTTATGCATTAAGTAATTAGATTTTTCTGTTATATAGAGTATGATGATTAATAGTCTTCTATATATCCTTGAGATAAATTGCTTAGAAATGAAATTACTGGGTCAAAAATATAACCATTTAAGTCTTTTGGTTCATGGAAAGGTAAAAGAGAAAATGTTAGTGAAATAAATACTTGGTTCATTATATAAGCTTTTACTATTATTGTAAAATTACAACATAACTTTTTTTCTTACACCATGATAAAATTATATAGAGAAAGCCCTGGGGACCCCTTGGAGCCATAAAAACCCGTGCCTTACTTCCTCTCTGAACTTCCTCTTGAGTTTTCTCTTGATATCTTTTGAAATTTGAAATCCCTACAAGGCAGTTGACCCAGATAACCTATCAAACTGCAAGTTCATTACATTTGATCCAATAAAAAATAAAGCCCACCTGCCCTAAACCCACCCCTGTAAGATGGACAAACTCCTGTCCAATCAATAGGAGTCAAACTAACTTCCTTTCTATATCTATACAAATTGTTTGCCATCCCTAGAAGTTCAAAACTCCTTCAGTTTTTGCAAGTAATTGGGCATCCTTGCTGCAGCAAACTTTTGGTGTCTCTAATAAAATGTTGTCACTGGCAAATTTTTCTTTCGACAACCATGTCCAGAAAACAGGGTCTCCTTGTCAAATTTCCTTGAGGTTTGGTGGACCCTGTGTATGTATGGGTATATGAAATCTTTATTTAAGAAAAAGTTTCTTGAATTATAGTTTAAATGGTTTTTCTCTTCTATTGTTTTATTTTGCTTAAGGGACTATAATTATACCTATGTTGAATCTTCTTTGCCTGTTGTCTATATTTAGCACATTTTGATTGTATTATTTCATTTTAATTTGAAATCTTTTTCTTGCCTCTTCTCATTTACATACTTTATGCCTTTTCTCTTTCTGTTGTATCTATTTTCTGTTGGCACTACGAAACTTATTTTTCATCTCTGAGATGATTTTGTCATTTTCTTCTATTTCTTTTCCATGTTTAGCCTGCTTCTACATATCCTCCTGTTATTCATCTACTTTTATTCTGAGTCTTGGAATTTCTGATTCATAGTGCTCTTTCATATCTGCAATTGATTAATACTATTTAATCAAATTGGGACAAGGTGATACTAATTTCTGTCAGGAGACAGAAAATCTGCTTTGCTGTTTATATGGTTGTAAGAGTCTAGGTTATTTGGAGAAAGGTCTCATTATAAAATTCACTAACCAGGTATAGAGTTGTTACCCAGGTAACTGAAAGGGTGAAGAAAAAAACCACCTCTAAGGAATGAGGTGGTAGCAGCCAGGGATGTAGGACCCAGGGAAGAGGTTGGAATTATGTAGAAATTTAGAGGAGAACCCCCCACCCCACAATGAGCTGAAACTCATCTCTCTGAGGAGAAGGTGTTTTGGGGCTGATTCTGGTGTCCCTGAGCTTGGGAGACGCCCCATGTGCCTGAGACTCAGATCTCTGAGGAGGGGTCTCTTTGTGGGTGCTGAAAGATCACAAACTGGGTTCACTTGCTGCCACTGGAAGGAACTTCAGCGGCCGGGGTGAAAAGACGTTGCTGGAGTGATGCTCCCAGGAAACATCCGTGAATGAGCAATTCTGCCTTCTTCTCCAGCTTGTAGTCTCTCTCTAGCACCCTCTGTTGATAAAACCTAACAAGGAGCAGCTGGCAACACTGAAATGTGGCATGCATGGTTCTAGCCCCGGCATCAGAAAGCAGAGTGAAAGAATTGGGAACTGAGAGGCAATAACCTAATAACTGACACAGTAGCTGTATTTGTTTTTGTGTGTTTTTATCTGCTGAAAAAGTGTTTAAAAATAAAAACTCTTTTTCTCATATAATTCTTTATTGCCATATAATTCACCTACCAGAAAATTCACTCTTTCAAAGTGCATAAGTCAGTGTTTCTTAGTATATTCAACAAGTTGTACAACCGTAACCACTAATTCCAGAACATTTTTATCACCCCCAAAAGAAACTCTGTACCCATTACCCCTCACTCCCCATTCTGCCAGACCCTGACAACCACTGAAATGCTTTCTGTCTTATGGATTTTCTCACTCTAGACATTTCATAACAATGGAATCATACGTGGTCCTTTGTGACTGGTTTCTTTCATTTCGCATGTTTTCAAGGTTCATCTATGTCATAGCATGTACCAGTATCTAATGCCTAGTTATTGCTGAATTAGTCTTCCATTCTATGGATATACCAATATTTTATTTATCCATTCATCAATTGATGGACATCTGGGTTGTTTCTACTTTTTGGCTACTGTGAACAATTCTGTTATAAACATTCACATACATGTTTTTGAGTGGATGTATGTTTTTATTTCTCTTTGGTATATACCTGGGAGTGGAATTGCATGGACAGGTAACTCCAGGTTTTTTGAGGAACCACTGTATTAGTTAGGGTTCTCTAGGGAAACAGAATCAACAAGAGATAAATGTAAATATAAGATTTTATAAAAGTGTCTCACACAACTGTGGGGATGCACAAGTCCAAACACCGTAGGGCAGGCAGCAAACTGGCAACTTCAATGAACTCCTCAGGAAATGCTTCGCTGGCTAGCCGAAGAAGAAGTGAGGGTCCTCTATCTGTCTCACTTAAAAATCTTCAACTGATTGGATTCAATCCAGCTGATTGCATTCTCTCATTGTACAAGACACACCCTTCGTTGATGTAATCAGTCAAGCTGCAGCCAATTGACTGGTGATTTAATAAACCACCTTCCTGGTTTAAAAACCAGCCACAAATGTCCTTGTGGTAACAATTAGGCCAGTGCTTGCTTGACCAGACACCTGGGCACCATCACCTGGCCAAGCTGACAGACGAACCTAACCACCACAGCTCACCAAACTATTTTCTGCAGTGGCTACACTTGCCAAAAGTTTACTCTTTCATTCTTACTGTAATTTTTTATGGCTGTTAGTTTCCTTGGCTTCCAGTTTTTATTTAGTTATGTTTTGCATTTTTCTGGATTAGCAATGGCAGATGATGCAGTGGAGGTAGAGAGGGGTGGAGTGGCTGACTGTCCGTTTTGCAGATCAATTGCTCCCTCTTCTGTTGCTAGAGTGAAGGGCAGTTTTATTAATAAGGATGCTTCTTTCTTTTACCATATGATTGCTATGGTACTATCTCCCTTCAACTGGGTCCTTCTTTTTAACTACTTTCTTCTTTCTCTTTCTCCTAGGTGTGCTGTACACTGAGCAATGGGTCCTTTGGTTTCTTTTCTGCTCATCTGTACAATATTTAGGAGAATGGATGGAGAGATTCTCATTTAGGCAGCTTCCATGATCTCTTGGGGTAGCCAAACTTATATTTTCAGATAGTGGTAAACACCATGCTAGGAAAAACGAAGGCTAAGGGGACAGAACAAGTTGGGATTTGCTACAGATAGGGTGTCAAGGAAAGCCCCTCTGCAGAGCTGATATCACAGGGAAGAGCTGCAACAAGCAGGGGACTTAATAGGCACAAATGCTCTGGGATGGGAGCTTGTTTGGCAGGTTCCAGAAACAGCAAGGAGCAGGGAAGCTGGGGTGCAGAGTTTGGAGGAGGGGTGGGAGAGGGAGAAGCAGCTGGAGATTCACTAACGTTGGGCCCTATAGGCCATGGTAAGGGCTTTGGATTTTATTCAGAAAGCATTTTAACCAGGGGAACAACACAATTTAATTTACATGTTACCAATAACCTAGCTTTTCTCTGTGGAGAAAAGAATTGGGGGTGGGGGGCAAGGATGAGCTGTTAGGAGCCCACTGCACCTGTCCAGTCTGGACCAGGGGGATGTGGAAGAATCTAGACCCATCTTGTGCCAGTTTGGATATGTTATGCCCCTGGAAAAGCCATATTCTTTAATGCAATCTTGTGGGAGCAGAGTTATTAATCTTTTTGATTAGGGTGTGACCTCTTGATTGAATGTTTCCATGGAGGTTTGCCCCTGCCCATTCAGGGTGGGTCTTGATTAGTTTACTGGTGTCCTTTAAAGGGAGCTCACACAAAGGGCAGAGAGATGAAAATGCCCTGGAATATGCTAAGCCAAGAGACCCAGATGCTGGCTGATGCTTAGAGAGCCTTGGAGATGCGGACAGAAGGAAGTTTGGTGATGATAAGGTAAGAAATTAAGCCTAGAGTTTGCCCCAGAGAAGCTAAGAGAGACCCAGAGACATTTGGAGAAAGCCATTTTGAAACGCAACCTGGGAACAAAGGACCAGCGGACGCCAGCCACGTGCCTTCCCAGCTAACAAACATCTAGATTTGGAAAGTAGAGCCAACAATATTGCTAGCGGGTTGGATGTTGAGTGAGAGAGGAAGAAAGTGACAGGAGTCATGTCTGACCCGAGGTTTTTGACTTAAGCAACTGGATGAACTGGTGATGCCGTGGCCGACATGCAGGTGGCTGGGAGCAGAGGATGCAAGCATTGAGTTTGGGACATGTTAAGCTTGAAATGCCGATTAGATATTCAAGGGTATCTACAATTTCTGTTTTTTTTCCCCTCAAGAGATGATTTAAACACGTTCCTTAAATGCCTATAATTTGCATAATGCAGATGGGTCATCTCTTGCACATTCAAACATTCAAAACAGGTCCTCTAAATATGTGTAACTACAGAAATAGAGAAAAAATTATCGTGGCAGAGTCAAAAGAGATGAGGACCCTCAGTATCTCCTTTACAGCCCATGCAAAAAATGATGGCTTGGCAACCAGAGTATAGCTCGGGAAGGAAAAAAGAACTCAGCCAGCTCATCAGTCCCAGCGTTCAACTCAGCTTGTCAGTGCAGCTTTCAAATATGACTTTAATGATAGGTTTTGTAGCACAATCCAGATTTTCCTTCCATGAGGGAGTCAGAGGGGTGTAAGTGTGCCCCAGAGGGTCTCCATTATCACCAGCAAGAAAGCAAGTGGTAGTAACTGATGTTCTGTGATGCCCATAGCAAATGATCCATGCCACCCATTTGGAGAGAGGTGTCTTATCTAGAAGGGGCATGGTGGTTAACTGGGAGAGGCACCAGGATAGTCGAGCAATATTTGCATTTTGGCTAGGTTGCAAGAGCTTGGCAGCTACTCTGCAAGTGGTGTTTTAGAGCTGCTGTGTACATTTTATGATTGAACAGAGCTCTGCTTTTAGAGAATGCTTTCTGCAGAGTGGAATCCACAGAAGACAGGCATTCATGGAAGGGAATATGCAGGGTTAGGACATGGTTGCAGGGCAGTGTCCTTGTGGAAGGGGGTCTGGGGCCCAGCACCCAGCAGGCAGGGCTGGCTAAGGCCTCCCTAGCAGTGGGGTTGGCACAGATGCTGGGCCATTGGCACCAGCTCCCAACTGATGGCTATGATTTTTTCTCTGTGACATAGGAAGAGGGAATCAAAGGTTTTGGATGACCACAGAAGAGTTGAAATAGTGCAGAAGGTAGCAGAGAGAGCTGACGGGGGGACACATGAGAGTGGCTGGGCAGTGTGCCTTCCAGACAAGGCAAGATCTGACTTTGCGATTTTTTGCTCGCAATGCTCAGCACAAAAATGGAGGAGGCCAAAAGCTGGTCCATTCAGGATAGGTTTTGTCAAGGATAAAGGGACAAGCGAGTTGGAAATGTTGGCTAGGAGATTAGTTAGAGGCTGCTATAACCAACAAAATGCCCACATTTTAGTGAGTCAATGCAGCAGTTAACCCTGGTGTCACTGTCCAATGTAGTTCTGGGTCTGAGTGGGTTTGTTTTGAGGGTGGGGGCTCTGTTGTCCCCATCCTCTGTGAACCCAGGCTGCAGTGTCTCCATCATCTTCAACCCAAGGCTTCCAAGTTCTCCATGCTGCCAACCTCCAGCCTGAGAATGGGGAAAGAACATCGAGCACTGTGCCCGAGTGGTTTTTAATGGGTCAGACAGTGATCATGACCTCACCCAGCTGCAAGGGACACTGGGAAGCACTGTGTGCCCAGAGAAAGAGGATGCAGGATTAATGATCAGCTGCCAGTCTCTGCTGCAATGGAGGACGGGGCTTTACAAAGCAAGACAGGGAAACAAGAAAACCCGTAGGAGTTAGAAGAAAAAGAAGCTTTTTCCACTAGGGAAACTAGTACTGGGTTTGAAAGCCAATCTCAATGTGTTGCCAGGACACGCTGGGAAACGACAGCTGCGAATTCTTCAGAGTGGTGCAGTAAAGTTCAAAGGGACTGAGAAAGGCAGATGAAAAGAAGAGGTATTAGAGGGGACGGCGGCTGTCTGCACAGCCACAAGCCAAGGCACACTTCCCACGTCTAGGAGGTAGGACAGACACATGTACCTCAGCACAGCTGTCCCCAGTCACAGCCTGGTCACAGAATCACATCACAAAATTAATCGCACATAGCATCGAGAAAACAGCGCATGCAATTTTTTTTTAATTCAGTTTTACTGAGATGTATTCACATACCATGCAGTCATACAAAGTGTACAATCAGTTGTTCACAGTACCATTATATAGCTGTGCGTTCATCACCAAAATTAATTTTTGAACATTTTCATTACCACTCACACAAAAATAAGAAGACTAAAGAAAAAAAAATTTAAGTAAAAAAGAACACTGGGTGCTTTTTTTTTTTTTTTCTTCCCCCATTTTTCTAGTCATCCATCCATACACTGGACAAAGGGGAGTGTGGTCCATATGGCTTTCCCAATCACATTGTCACCCCTCATAAGCTTCATTTTTATACAATCATCTTCAAGATTCAAGGGTTCTGGGTTGTCGTTTGATAGTTTCAGGTATCCACCACCAGCTACCCCAATTCTTTAGAACCTAAAAAGGGTTGTCTAAATTGTGCATAAGAGTGCCCACCAGAGTGACCTCTCGGCTCCTTTTGGAATCTCTCTGTCACTGAAGCTTATTTCATTTCCTTTCACATCCCCCTTTTGGTCAAGACAATGCTCTCCATCCCATGATGCTGGGTCTAGATTCCTCCCCCAGAGTCATATTCCACGTTGCCAGGGAGATTTACTCCCCTTGGTGTCAGATCCCATGTGTGGGGAGGGCAGTGATTTCACTTGCCAAGTTGGCTTAGCAAGAGAGAGAGGGCCACATCTGAGCAACAAAGAGACACTTGGGAGGAGGTTCTTAGGCACAATTATAGGCAGGCCTAGCCTCTTTTTTCAGGGCATGCAATTTTTATAGCGCCAAAGGATCCCCTTTGAAGAATCCTTCAGATCGTGGTCTACTTATGTGTTGAAGGGAATTTATTGGCCAAATGTGAGGTTACACCCTCCCTCCACCATTATTATTAAAAATGATTTTCAGAAATACGTCTCGGTCTCACTAAGTTCTCTCCTTATCCCTGTGAAGCACATGGAGCATGTCTTTGACAGATGGGGAGACTGAAGTCCAGAAGGGTTTTGACTCAGAGCCGGTGTCCAGTTGGGCATATGAGCACATGGAGGGGAAATGGGGCCACAGTGGGTCCTCTTTGCTGAGTCAGGGGAGCTGGGCATCCTAGGAGGGCATCTGTGAGTTACTGGCCTCCCCTTCCTGAGGCCTGGCAGCAGGGCCTGCTCTGTGAGACAAGGGCCCATTAGAGAGGATGGTCCATGGATATCACTATGCCAAGGACATATTTTATCCTCATGTAAAAAAATTTATTTTTATTTTGTGGAAAAATCCCTACAAATCTGAATTTTAAAAAGCATCCACCCCATACTATGACTCAAGTCTCTTGCATACTTGTCCTCTGTTTCTTCTATTGGACACTCCATTTTCCCTCTGGTGACCCCCAGTAGAGTAGTTTTGTGGGACTCAACCACAGACCCACATTTTCTTCAACTAACTGGTGTCCTCATCCTTAGGTAGAATGTAGATGTGGAAAACACTGGCTTTGGAAAGGCTAACAAATGTGTCACGTACACATTTGTATTCGGATGGGAAGAGCTGTCATTTCATGGGGCAATGGTTTTTACACTGGGTGTATAAGTGAGTAATCATTAATAGTGAAATGGGGTCTTCCTAAGTCATTCATGTTTTTATGATTTCTGAATATTACAAGCCTTGGATACTCGTAAATTTGTGTGTATATGTGTAGCTGATTAATGTTCTACTGAATTGTAATGTTCAACCTAACAGGGCGTGGCTCTTTGTGTGTGTCTACTCCAATTTTAAAGTATAATCTCAGAGACAAATTAGGTCCACTAAACTAAAGTACGGTGCTGGTGTCTGAATTTTATGACACAAAGTTTCATCTTCTCAAAGGATACAATTCTCTGCACTCTTCGAAATGGACTTTTAATTTCCTTTCTTAATGATAAGGATATTCTGGGCCTTGTTTGCCAAGTTTCCATAAACAAAGAATTCTTAACAAAGCAACAAAATATGCCACAAATTTTTTTGCAACCACATTCTTAATTCATTTAAATACTATCAATGCTTTAGCATAATTATATTTATTGAATTCTAGTGGCAAAAGATAAAAACAAAATACTACATTAGTTTGCAATATTTTGAGATACTGTGAGAATTACCAAAATGGGACAGAGAAATGAAGTGAGCACATGCTGTTGGGAAAATGGAGCCAATAGACTTGCTCGGGGACGGGTTGCCACAAACCTTCAACGTGCAAAAAACACAGTATCCGTGAAGCACAATAAAGTGAAGTGCTATAAAACAAGGTATGCCTGTATTGAAATAATCCTATTCATTTTGTAATGTTAGTGATCCTTTTTGTTGTTTGTAAATTTTGTTGTCCTTTTCAAAGAGCCAACTTTTGGTTCCATTGATTTTTCTTTACTGCCTTTCTGTTCTTCAGTTCATTAATTACCTCTCTAATCATTATTGTTTCCTTTTTTCTGCTTGCTTTGGGTTAAGTTTTTTCTTCTTTTTACAGTGTCTTAAGTGGAAATTTAGGTTGTTAATTTGAGAACTTTTTTTCTTTTTTTTAATGTTGGTATTTACAGTTATAAATTTCCCTCTAAGCACCACTTTAGCAGCATCCCATAAGTCTATACCTGACTCTTGCATAAATGTTTAAATTAACCTACTTTTTTTAATGTAAAGAAAATATATTTTTTTGTTCATAAAAATAATTTTAAAAGATTCTATTATGAGTAACGCTCTCTAGTTGTTTACAATTGTGAACACAGTTTCTCATTTACTATTTCTTAATTAAATTCAGTTTTATTGAGATATATTCACATCCCCCCCATATTTTTAATTCAATTTCATTGAGATATATTCACATACCATGGAGTCATACAAAGCATAATTCAATTGTTCACAGTACCATTATATAGTTGTGTGTTCATCACCAAAATTAATTTTTAAACATTTTCATTACAACACACACAAAAATTATAAGAATAAGAATTCAAGAGAAAAAGAACAATTAAAGTAAAAAAGAACACTGGGTGCCTTTTTGTTTGTTTGTTTGTTTGTTTTTGTTTTTGTTTTTTCCTTCCCCCATTTTTCTACTCATCCATCCATACACTGGACAAAGGGGAGTGTGGTCCATATGGCTTTCCCAATCACATTGTCACCCCTCATAAGCTACATTTTTATACAATTGTCTTCAATATTCAAGGAAATTTAACCTACTTTTAAAGTCTCTGATGGATTCTTTCTTTTTCTGCTAATGATTTTTTATTTTGGCCCATATATTTTAACCGGGAGAACCTTGTGTGTAGGGGAGATGTCTATCCATTTATTTTTGCACACTTTAGACTTCCTATAGTATTGGGTCCAACGAGGTAGCCCTTGAGACTCCATCTTGCCTTGTAAAACCATGTTTCTCCTTCCAAAGTTATGACAAGAAGCCTAATCAGCTGACGAAGATCAGGCAGGCCTAGGGTATAGGTTTCTTAGGCAACTAAATTCTTCAGAAATTATTTTCTGTCCTCAGTGAAGTTTGGGAATTCTCTCTCTATAGCTCCAAGGTATAAGTTCTACTTGTCTCTATAGCTCCAAGATATAAGTTCTACTTGGGCCCAAGGCTTAAGCACCACTACAGAAGCACTGTTCATCAGGTCAGCAAGGACTTGAAGGGAAACTGAGTCGCGGCATCCTTTCTACTGCAAGTTTGAATGCCAGCAGTATAAGATAGGGATATCTTGGGGTAGAGTCAGATTTGAAAGTCTCCACAGAGTAACAGGGTTTATATGGCGTAAGCATATCTTTCTCAACAGAGTAGGATCAGAGAGGTTAAGTAGGGAGAGGTTGATGAAGAAACAGTGCCAGGGACACAGTGGCTTTGGAAAGCTGCTGGAGTATGGTGGGGGATCACAGACCTTCCTTTTATAAGCTTTTTCCTTAATACTTGCTAAAGGAAATTTCACCGCATTGGATCACTTAAGCGTGTATAAATATCTGAATACTAATTTTAAAAATACGGCCATTTTTAAAAATCTCATCCCTTCTTATTTCCATTGTTCTTCATAGATGTAAAATCTTACATTAAATTGCCCCATAGTGGTCATCGTATCACTGAATCATCCTTTGCAAAGAACTTCCACCTTACCAGATTTGCACAAGAATAAGCATTATCATGATTGATTCGTATATGAACCCAGAGAACCCCAGGGAGAAGTATTTGTTTTTGGCTCATGGTCCCTGTGTTTCACAAAGAACAGAAATAGGAGGAATTCCTTCTCTAACTAGAAGACAGGGCATTTCAGTGTTGAAGTATATGATATAGTGCTTTCTTAATCACGTGGTCAAGATAAGTTCATCATATTGGTAACCGTGAACCCTGGTGACTTGGGTGTGTGTTGGGGCACAGCTCAACCACAAGTTTACTGCAGAATCTTTAGCACAAGAATCAGAAAGGCTATCCCACAGGCAACCATGATAAGGTGTAGCAAACAACACAGAGACACCTCTGGATTGAGTTGAAATCAGTCCAGTATTCTGACCACCACTGGTCTGGGTCATCCAGTGTAAACATGAATGAGAAGATACCGACAGTAAATAGGATAGGCAGAGTTTCAGATCCATGGGACTCTGCAGATAGTGTTTGGACCAGATGTTCAGTAGCTCACTAACTCTTTGTTATCAGGTCCAGGGATAAACATTTCTTCCAACAGATAGCTAGATTACAAATCAAGGTTGAAAGCTCAACCAATAAACTCTAGGATCACAAAGTCTCATGCTGTGTGACATGCATTGGATACCACTGACCAGGACACAGATCATAGCTCAGCAAGAGAGAAAGGCTTTATTGCTGTTGAATGATTCACTGGCAGAAGCAGATGATCCCCAGAGCATGGGTTCCAAGTTCTTCTCGAGGTACACTCCTCAAGTTTGGCTGTCCACTGATACAGACAAGAAAAATCTCCAAGATAATCTCGGTGGAATCTCATTGTTAAAGAAAAGATAATAAGCACAACAGTGATTGAAAAATAAAATACTGGATTTATTTATGTTCCAGGCAAGAGTATGTACACCACTGAGGAAAGTCACTGAATGGCTCTTTGAAGGAAAATGTTAGGGTTTTTTACATTCTAGAAAGTCAGTTCACTCTGATTATACCAATCAAGAATTGAAGCCTGTACAATGGTGTGGTGGTTTGAAGCTCTTATGCACCCCAGAAAATCATGTTCTTTTAATCCATTCCTGTGAGTGCAGACCCATCGTGCATGGGATCTTTTGATAAGGTTATTTCATTTGCGATGTGACCCACCCCATTCAAGGTGGATCTTAATCCTCTCACTGGAGTCCTTCACAAGAGATGAAATTAAGAGAAACTCATAGAGAAAAGCCCCAGAGAAGCTAGGAGATGATCCACCGAAGCTGAAAAAGGGAGCTACAGAAGCCAGAAGCTGAAAGCAACGAAACCCAGGAAAGAAGGACCAGCAGACATCATCATGTGCCTTCCCATGTGACAGAGAAGTCCCAGATGCCACCAGCCTTTCTTCAGAGAAGGTATCGTCCTGTTGATGCCTTAAATTGGGCATTTTCATGAATGTAGAACTATAAATTTGTAAGCTAATAAATCCCCATTGTAAAAGCCAACCCATTTCTGGAATACTGCATTCCAGCAGGTTTAGCAAACTGAAACATATGGATTGAGTCAAATGAGTCCCTAAGCCCATATAAGGCTAAAAATGCACATCCTATTTTTCAAACTGGCCAGGAAAGAGTCTTCAGTTAGGTACAATGGATTCTGGGAAACCAGAATTCTTAGATAGTTATCAATTTTGGTGGGTTTGAATCAGTTGTGCTTGAAATACAGCCTTCGGTTTTGACATCTGCTGGGCAAATGCTGCTGCAGAGGCAGCTCTTATCTTCTAGCATTGACTTGGTGATGAGCCCATGAACTGTGCACTTGAGATTTATTTTTTGCATGTATGTTTTATTTCACTGAAACAATTTTTAAGGTTAAGGGAAAGAACAAATACTGCACATGCACATTCAAGTTCTGCCTCTGCTCACAGCTCAACTGATAACATTCCACTGGCTGAAACAACACTAATGGGTGGGGAAGCACACGCCATCCACAGTAGAAGGGGCAGGGGGCAAAAGTCTACTGAAAAATCATCCCAATGACCGCAGATGACAAGATTGCTTTTAATATTATTGTGGGAGCTATAGTTTTGGTGAGAGAGGCAGGTTTGCAATCAAAGCCCACAAATCAAATGTGATTTGGTACAGGCTTTTCTTTTTTGATTCCTCTCTACATTAGCCAATGGGCTTGGCCAAGGCTGGAAGGGCCAGTGTCGGATGACCAGACTCACAAGGGGTGCATGATGGAATAATCCTGAACTTGCACTTCACAGGCCTTTCCACCCTACAGGGTCTGTTACTGTGGACCACAGCTGGGTGTTGCTTTTGGCTTCTCTGCAGGCAGCAGAATGACTTCCTCTGGGTCCTTCTTCCATGCACGGGATGCCCTCCCTGCCCAACACTTAAGAACTCCTGAGTGCATGTATGTGAGGCTGGGTCTCCCAAAGGAGGACCCAAAAAGGGGTGGGCTTGCTGGGAGCCCTGCTGTGAGCTGCAAGACTGTGCCCCAACAGCTCAGGGAGAATCTGTGTGCACCTGTCCTGGGAAGGGGTCCATGCACTACTCTAGGAGAGAAAGGGACAGAGGCCTAGCCCAATTCCAGATGCAGAAGGCAGCTCTGCATGGTGACAGACATGACAGGTTGAAGCATGTACCCCAACAAACGTATCTCCTGAATCCATGTCCCTGTGGGTGTGAGCCCATTGTAAATAGGACCTTTCAAGATGTTATTTTTAGATAAGCTGTGGCCAACAGAAGCAGGGTGCATCTTAATCCATATTGCTTGTGTCCTTATAAAAAGAACCTGGAAGTCGCAGAAGCGAGAAAGGAGAAGATATTGCCTTATGACAGGAGGCAGAGATAGACCAAGGACCCCCAAGGCTTGCCAGTATCCAGCACCAGAAAGCTACAGTCTTTGGGGAGAAGGCATTGCCTTGCTGATACCTTGATCTTGAACTTCTTCTAGCCTCAAAACCATGAGCCAATAAATCCCTATTGTTTAAGCCAAAACAAACGGTATTTGTGATAGCAGCTCAAGCAAACCAACATACCGTCATTGCCCTTTAACTTTCCAGGCAGGGATAGGCTCTAAAGTTTTTTGGGCAAACTGAGTTAACCCTCCTCCATCCTGGGCCTGCAGAGTGCCCCTTTGCCCCCCTGCAGCGGGCACTGTCATCTTGGCATTTGAAGGGTTAGGGGCCATCTGAAGACCTCTTCCCCAGGGTTTCCCACCTGCAGCACCAGGGCATGCTGGGAGTGGCCCACCTGGGGTGTCCAGGAGTGGAAAGGACCAGCAAGGACCCTGAGCACTGAACCCATAACAAAGCCCTTGCCCCCTTTACCTCAAAGGATACACAATTTTCATGTATGTGGACATTAAAATAGCTACTTCCTGAAATTTCTGCTAGCAAAATTACGTAAGCTTATGGAGGCTGACCTTTTCTCTGCCCACTTTTTTTTCTTTTCTTTTTTTTTTTTTTATGTCCACTGCTTTCCTGGGGCCTTTTTGAAGACAGTGAAGCCCCCATCCCATGTCATGCCAAATGCATTAAAATGCTTCCACATCCAACATCAAATACAATTTTTATGTAACTTCATTTAAGTTGAATTGCAATTGATTATTTCACATAAAAATGCATCTTGTAGATATTTACAAAATGTTAATGTTGATCCTGCAGTTTTCTTTCAGAAGTTGGGGTCAATAGTCTCCCCTTCCCTGCCCCCTCCCAAGCCTCAGGGCCCTTAGGAAGCTGGTGCCTGTGCTTCCTCAGCCTGGCAGGTGCTCACAGCAGGAGACAAAGTGCTATAATGGACCCGGAGGAGGGCTGACAGCTGGTGGTTCCATTCTGTGCACTGTCACAGAATCCTGGGGTTGCCCTGAAGGCAACTTTCTGGAGGACTTACTTCCACAGGAGTTTGGAGTTAATATACTTTTGCAACTGAAAGTTGACTCATTCAGCAACCAAAATTTATTCAAATTGGGTGCAATCCCAATGCCTGCATTTGTGTTATTCCTGACACTGCACTTGACATGGACTTGTGATGTCTCATACCCAGCTATTTTCTCTCCTGACAGCCAGGTGGGCTGGATGGAGGATGCTGGAGTCTGGGGACTTGCCATCCAAATTCCCTGTGTCCTGCAAGATGGGGCTTTCCAGAGGGAGTTTCCCACCTTGGGGCCATGGATGCAAGGGCCACCAAAGACCTGGCAGGAAGCCCAAGTCGAGAAGACAGAAACAAGGTAGGAAACTTGAAGTAGAAGAGGCAGGTAGAGGTGGAAACAGGATGCAGGGCAAGCACCGAGCAGAGATGCTGACTTTTGCAGCTTGCTCTTGTGGCCTGCCTGTGGTGGCCTTCAAGGAGGTGGCCATGGTCGTGAGAAGCTTGTGAGCAGAGTCTGCTCATGGAAAGGGTGTTAGGTCCATGCAACATCCTGCATTTTGTTTTCCAGGGCCACATAGGCATGGGCAGTGTCAGACACGGGCATGTAAACGAGACCCTAGAGATGACATCACTAACATACCCAGAGCGATCAGATAAACAGTCCAGGTGGACTCTTGGAATTACTAGAAGCAAATGGCAAATGCACCATCATATATACTTAAGACGATTATGGATAAATGTGCATGGGCTTCTCCCCTCTAAGTAGGATCTGACACCCAGGGGAGTGAATCTCCCTGGCAACATGGAATATGACTCCTGGGGAAGAATCTAGACCCGGCCTCGTGGGATGGAGAACATCTACTTGACCAAAAGGGGGATGTGAAAGGAAATGAAATAAGCTTCAGTGGCTGAGAGATTCCAAAAGGAGCCGAGAGGACACTCTGGTGGGCACTCTTACGCAAAATTTAGACAACCCTTTTTAGGTTCTAGTGAATTGGAATAGCTAGCAGTAAATGCCTGAAGCTATCAAACTACAACCCAGAACCCATGAATCTTGAAGACATTCACTGTCTTCAGGCCCCAGGAAAGCAGTGTAAGAGGGGTGACAATGTGATTGGGAAAGCCATATTGACCACACTCCCCTTTGTGTAGTTTATGGATGGAGGAGTAGAAAAATAGGGGAAGGAAAAAAAAAAGAAAAAGGCACCTAGTGTTTTTTTTTTTTTTTTTTTTTTACTTTAATTGTTCTTTTTAACTTTAATTTATATTCTTATTATTTTTGTGTGTGTGGTAATGAAAATGTCAAAAATTAATTTTGGTGATGAACGTACAACTATATAATGGTACTATGAACAATTGAATGTACACTTTGTATGACTGCATGGTATGTGAATATATCTCAATAAAAATGAATTTTAAAAAAACGTGCATGGGCTTAAGCTATGGGGTTGTGTGTGCCTCATTCCCTTCTCTTATCCCACTGGGTGGAAGACTTGACCCTCAGGTCTGCTCCTTTGTGAGGATGAAACATTGGAAGGTAGATTTGTGACAGCTAAAAGCCATGGTTGCAGTGTTGTTTGTCATAGTTAAGGAAGAGAGAGGCAGGACCTGAGTCAAGGTGGTGGTGGCCACAGAGACACTGTTTTTGGGAGAGCCTGAACATCTCATTTCAATACTGCAAAATGCTGAAAAACCAACCCCGACAAACCTCCCCTTCAAAGACTACAGCATTTACAGTGTAAATACACAAGTACTTCTCTTGCTGAGAAATTGCAATATACTTTTAGCCAAAATAAAATTTTCTCTCTTAACCTGATCATCACATTTTAATAAGCATGTTATCAGATGTGTTTGAAAATAAAGTAGTCATTGATTCATTCCAGTATTCTAAAAACAAAACAAAACAATCCAGCCATTTCTATTAAAAAGCAAAAGAGGACAAACATCTAGCATTGAAAAGCAACCAGTGTCTGGTTCTAGACAAGGTTATATGGACTCACCACTCTCTGCTCTTTTCTGCTAAGTATAACAAAAAGCCCTGGAAATAATTCAGCAGGCAAGCATAAGGGGACTCAGAAAGGTGGAAAGAGGAAGGCAGACTGGCTAGGGACCTCAGGACTAGAAGAATGACATGGCAGTGAGTTCCCTGAGTTTTCTTTTTATCTCTGATGTATTCTGGACTGGGTGCTGGAGGATCCTGCAGCCCAGAACTACATTCAGGCTTAGACAAAAAAAGCTCGAAGGAAAACCTGCTTCCTCTAGCCAAAGGATAGGGGAAAGGGGCTGTCCAGCCGGACAGAAATCCTTTTGGACAATATCCACCTCACCCCAGCCAACACCACAGCAGACCCTACCCCTGCAGGTCAGTGGAGAGTCTGGACTCCCGCCCCCTCCCCAGCAGCAGCAGGCAGCCTGGGGAGATGTTTGCTCTTCCATGTGACACCAGCAGATGTCAGACTAGGAGTGTGGATTCCTGTCTCACCCAGCAGCAGGTGGCCCATGACAGCACTCACCTTCCCTGCTAGCACAATGTCAGCAGAGATGGTGTAGGGAACCTGAACTCCCATCACCACCTCCAACAGGAGAGTGGGAAGACAATCTCAGAGAGGAGGGAGCTGTAGAAAAGATTCTTTAGCCATGCATAGAAAGTCCAAGCAGGCAACTGGCCAATCCAAATGTGTAACTGACCTAAATCAACATGTCAAAAGGATTGAACCACTGTGGAATACCACTGGATTTTCAGAGTGGCCTCCAAGTAGCACACAGACAAATCAGACCAAAGTGGATTAAAAAACCATGACTCCTCTGTGTGATATCTACCAAAAATTCACTATAATGACATAGTTACCTATGAACATCAAAGGATGGGGAAAACAAGAGTAGCTATATTTATATCAGACAAAGTAGACTTCAGAGCAAAGAAAATTACCAGGGTCAAAGAGGGATATTACACAATGATAAAAGGGTCAATCCACCAAGAAGATAAAGTGACCCTAAATGTGTATGTATCAAGCACCAAACAACAGAGCACCAAAATGTTAAAAGTAAAAACCAATAGAACTGAGAAAAGAATAGACAAATCCACAATATGGTTGGGGATGTCAATGCCCCTTTCTCAGAAACTGATAGAATTACTAGACAGAAAATCAGCAAAGACATAGAAGAACCAACCATCAACCAATAGGTTCTAATTGACTGTTTTTAGAACACTCCATCCAACAAGAGCAAAATGAACATTCTTTTTAAACTCCCTGCAACATTTATCAAGATAGATGATACCCTGGATCATAAAACAAACTACAACAAATTTAAAGGTACTAAAATCATATAGAGCATATTCTCTGACCTAAAGGGAATTTCGTTAGATATCAATAACAGAAACCTACGAGGAAAATCTTTAAGCATTTGGAAATTAAACAACACACTTCTAAATAATCCATGAGTCAATGAGGAAGTCTGAAAGGGAATTTAAACTGCATAGAACTGAAAATAAAAATAAAACATATCAAAATTTGTGAGATGCAGCTAAATCAATGCTTAGAGGAAAATTTATAGCACTAATGCTTACATGAGAAAACAGAAAGGTCCCAAACAAAAAATTTAAGCTCTCACCTCAAGAAATTAGAAACAAAAGAACAAAATAAACCCAAATCAAGCAAATTGGCTTTTTTCCTCTAAGCATAATGCTTGTAAGACCCATCCAAGCCATTATAGGAGCTAATATATTTAACATCCTCAAAATGACAAAAACTATAGAGATGGAGAACAGGTTAGTGGTTTCCAGGGTCAAGCTTTTATATTGTATCATAGTCACATAATGTGTCACCATTGGGAAAAGGTAGGTAAAGGATTCAAGAAATGCTATGTACTATTTTTGCAACTTCTTTTGAACCTACAATTATTTCAAAATAAAAAGTTAAGAACAAAAACTGTCAGTACTGATAGTTTTTTTTCCTTTAATAAAGATTTTCTTAAATCTGTAGTTAGATCTCAGGCAGTTTTTCAAAATAGCATGGCCAAACTACAGTAAATCATGTGCTGTACTGGTTTGAGACAGAGTGGCATTTACAGAAATCTAACACCTTGTGGAAACACAACCCTGATCAGGTGGACACATGTTGCCTTAAACATAGTCTAAGACCAAGGAAATACACTGAACCTATATATTTGATTCAGAATTGAATGTTTCCTAGATACTATATTGTCTCCGTGTGTGTGTGTGTGTGTGTGTGTGTGTGTGTGTGTGTGTGTGCATGCGTACACTTTATTGGGAACTGGAAGGTCAGAGATGAGCCATTACAGCATTTTTTTTTTTACACAGCAACGCTAGAAATGGTTGCGCCTACATTTGGTAATAAGAAATGAGAGAATGGTTATAATGTGAATCTTTGAATAACCAAACTGTGGAATGTGCACTAGAAAAATTTGAGATTCCATCAAAATGTTGATAAAACAAATAGAAAGTTCCAATAGGCAAAGGGCACTCATATCCTGGATATTTCATGGTTTGCAATTGGTACAATAGTGACAATTACAATTATAGCTAGAAGCCAAAAAAAAAAAAAAAAAAAAAAAAGAGGATGTGGAAGCCTCAGGCACAGGTCCAAAGAGACCTTGAGACCACATGTGGCCTTGAGCAAAACATTATGTCTCTAGGTCTCAGTTTCCACACCTGGAAAATGGGGGTAATTACAGTCTCAACCTCCTGGGTGAGGATGAAGCTGATTTGATCATAAGTAGCTATTGTAACATCCTAAACTTTGGCTGCCGTTTGCTTGGGTACCATGGCCTCAAAACACACTGGGATATACTTGGGACATGGAAGGTGCCAGACCTTTCCTGGCTGAGATGATGGTTTTACAAAGTGTTGTCAGGTGAAGAGGAATCTGGGGGGTACTAAGGAATGTCAGATGCACCTGTTTTTTTGTGTGTTGGGTGGGGGGCAGTGGCCCTTCATTCCTTGTCTTCTCTTCTAACTCTTGGCCCAAAGATAGTTCAACAATGTAGAGAGCTGTCAAACAGAAACTGAAGGACAAGTCACACACTGGACCTGCACCGACAGAAGCCCAGGTGTGCACTGGCTCACAGGATGTCATCCAGCCCCCACAGGGAAGTTCTCCACTTCAAAGTTCAGGGACGTCATGTTATTGGGACAAAACTCAGTCTCACGCAGTTCTCTTCTCATCCAGAAGGACTCGCTCCTCTCCGCAGCGCCCGGAGCTGACTTGTCAGGAATGGATGAGGGCAGTTCATGCTGGTTACACGCTTAGAACAAATAAAACCTTCCTTAGGGTCTAAGTAAACTTCCATTTTAGTTTTATCAGAAGCGAAATTTGTGACAATAGGAAAGGGCAGCTTCACTCACCCTCTTTAGACAAAGAGGATAAACACATTTCACTGTTGGTGATATGAAGGTTAAACATTTTCAATAAACGGCTCCTTAGTAGTTTCAACATTCCTCCATACATTTTTAACAGAACAGCCATTGCCATCACCATTCCTCAAATGCAGAATGGTGGTTGCTAAGGAGGGACAGACAGAGGAGACCCCTGGGTCTGCCTCCACCCACCACTTCCCACGTGATCTGGGATCACCTCTTTACTTCTTCTGTCCCCTCTATATGCTGGCCACTGAGAGCAGGATGCATCTTTTACATTTCTTTGTTCTCAGCCTCCAACGAGGAAACATCCAGTCGATGGTGAACTGACTGGATGAGAAGGATTTGTTCCTCGTTTCTCTCTCCCTTCCCATTCCCATCCCCACCTCTCAGGAAGCTGAGCTGCCTTTTGTCTGCCCAAGCAAAGCCTCTGGGATAGGGGATAGTGGCCAGAGATAGCTGGGCAGTTTCCAAGGACAAGTCCTGCTTATTTCTTTGGATCCTGTTAACCAGTGTGGGCAGCAGCCATGCAGACCCAGCCTTGAGGTTTGCAAGGTGGAAGTGAAGGGGCAGCTGCAACCTTTTTATGCTCAGAAGGTCAGTGCAGGCACCAGATTTTTTGCATCCTGACCTGCATCGTTCCTGATCCTCTGGCTCACCTCATGGGCATGGGGCAGTGGCTGGTCCCACAGATCCCTGACCGAGAAGCTGGGTGAAGACTCAGCACCACAAAGAAGGCTCTGACTTCTCCTGTAAGTAACCTGCCAGGTGGAAATGGGGAGAAACTATGGGGGGGTCTCTGCTTATCAGGGTATTCCCCACTCATCCTGGGGGGCGGGGCTCCAGATAGTCTTTTCTTTCCCCATATCATGTCCTTGTTTTCTTCCTGAGGGCTAGTCCTACTGACTTCAGGCCCAGCACCAGATGCAGAAGCCACAGCTGGACATAAACTCTTTACCCAGTTCCCACAGTTGTGTAACCCCCTACATGAAATCCCACATTCTATGTCACATGTCACTCCTCAGGGTTCTGCTTCTCTCAAACCGCTGCAGACAGGGAACCCTTTTATGAGCACATGTGGGTGTATGGGGGAGGTGGTGACCAGGATCAGTCTTCCCTTAGATCCTGAGGGTTTGAAGTCCAGGGTTGGTTCTGGAGAGAGTAAACTGAGTCATCCATGCAAAGGATGGTCTGAAGCCACTGGCCCAGGGAAGCGGGGACTGCAGGAACCTCCTGGCACATGGGCTTCGAGGAGGAAGGTGAGCTGGTGTGGACATAGAGGGAGGAGGGTGTGAGGGTAGCTGGCAGGGAGGGGTATCGGGATCCCTAGTGACCGACCGTCCATTGATCCAATAAAGTGGAACTCGGAGAAAACCAGCCTGTCCTTTCCTCAGGAGTTGGAACTCCCATTTGCCCACAATTGCAATGAGATTTTGCAAAACGCTTTGCCTTAATGACACTTTTTCAGGACTCTGTACTCCTCCCTTAGGAGGCAGTAGATGTGGTGGATAAACAGGGAGCGTCTGGAATTGACCCACCTGGTGTATGTGTCTCAGATTCACCTTCACCAGTGCTGTGACCTTGAACAAGGTATTTAACCCTTTGTGCCTCATGAGGTTGTTGGAAAGTCTAGTGCATGGGGAAGAAGCCCTTTGCCCATGCCTGATGCAAAATGAGCACTCAGGCAGTGTGGGGCAGCCTGAAAACCGCAAATGGGAGCCTGCTGGCTACCTCTCCACCCGGAACACCTTCCGCCCCTGAGCTCCAAGCTCCGTCTCTGGTCCTGAACTCACTTCCCACAAGCGCCAAGGCTGTCTCAGCTGATTCTGCACTCTAATCACAAGCGCGTCTGTGGGTCTGTCCCATCAACCGCCCCCAGGGCTCTTCCTTGAGAGCCGAACTGAGCCGCACTGCTCTCTGCCTCTCTCCAACACCTTGCAAGCTCCTGAGCAAGACGGGCCCCCACTAAGTCTGGGGATGCTGCTGTCCCTGGGGTGGGGGTATCAGAGGGCAGCCAGATGGGAAGGGGGGCTTCCTTCTTCAGGGGCACCGCCTGTAGTCCACGACTCAAAGGGCCGACTCTGACACTCTGTTTTGAAAGATTGCATTTTAGATAAGAATTGTTTTAATGTTCATTAAGAAGCAATATATACCTTATTTCATTTTTCCTGGCTCATCTTTTGTAAAAAGAATAGAGCAATAAAGGGCTTTTCATTGATTTCTGTATTTCTGTATTATAGCACAGGTTGGCAATTGACGAAGAGCTTTGTCTAAGGAGATGCGAGTCACAAGAGAGAGAAAAGAATATGTAGGGCCCCTTCAAAGAGGGTTTCCTGGATCAGCTTCGAAAAGGCAATTTTTAAAATATCATATCACTGTAATAGAATTATTCAGAATTCCTTTGTGGTTTATTTTTATTTTTATATTTTATTTTGGCTGGACCTGTAACAGATCTACAAGCAGTGAGTACATCTGTGTGTGAAGTTTTGTTTTATGCATCCCAATTATTGATGGGAAAACAGTTGATCAATAAGCTAGAGGAAATGACTGGATTATCTTTCTGTTCTCTCCAAAGAAAATGATATTATAAAATCATTGTCATCTGAAGATGTGATTAAAGTTTATGCAGGTAAAAATGTAGGGGAAAAAAAAAAAACCCAAACACTATAGCAGTATGCCAGATAGCAATTTTTAAAAATTCTATTTGGGTGGATTTTGTGATGTTTGTGGCATTTGTCTGCTTTTTAAAAATTGAGGGTTTTTTTGTGTGTGTGTGATTTCTTTTCTCATTTTAAATCAATATTCATTTGGTAAAAAAAAAAAAAAAAAATCATACCACACTTGGCCACAGTTACAGACAGATTGCCTAGCTGCTATTTCTAAAATCCAGGAAAGAGGTGGGAATGGAGGAAGTCCATCCCCAGTCAAGAAACAACCAATTGGCTAAGGAATTGAGAAAATCAAGACGCAAGTGCTCCTGCCCCTGATCTTGCACCTAAGAAGTCTAACACTCAGTTTATCTGATGACCACGGGATGGGCGTCTTCAATCTGTTTATCCACCAGTGAGCCAGAAAAATCTCTTAGCAGAGTTTGGCTCTAAAATTCTATGCTGATTTTGAATTTATTAATTGAATTGGATAATGACATGTATAGAACAGTGTAACAAGAATGAATGTAATGAATAAGTGTCTTATGCAAGGCACTGTCTCAGGGGCCATGAAGGAGAAATAAGACATCATCCAGGTGCTCAAGGAACTTAGAGAGTTTAGGAATTGGGACACTGCTTCTGTCTGATTTCTTATTTTCCATGGCCAGGCTGGTAACAGGGCTTCAGAAACACCCCAGGCAGGTAGGCTTGAGTTGATGTGATGTGTTAAAGAGGGTCATGCAATCGTCTATTGTGACAATGACTCTGAATTGTTAACATCTCAGAAGCCCTCTTCTGAGGCTTGGGTCATCATGCCAGTTATTATTGGATTCCCACTCTTTATTTTGCCCCTTGCCAGCTAACTGATTTCCCATTGGCTTCCACCATCAGAGGCCCTGGCGGGAGAGCAGAAGACAGGAGGTAGAGAGATGCTTCATGTTTCTAGCTCCCACCAGTGGCAGTCATTGGCTGAAAGTTGCTAGAACAAAGGGGCTGGGGAGATTCAGAGCTTCCATGAGGATTTGCAACTTTATTCAAGAGGCTAAACTTCAACAGCACCTCTACAGCAAGTGGGACCTGTGGACCCCAGCCCAGGGCCCTGTGCAGCTTCCTCTCTCAGCGTATCACCCCTACTTCTTCTTTGCTCCACCAATCCCCTCCCCATTTTAGTTCTTCCAGCTTTTTCAACACTTTTTATAACCAATTCCCAGTACTAAATCCCCTCTGATTGAAATACTTAGAGTGGCTTCTGTTTCCCTGAGTAGGCCCTGACTGAAAATAGTCCCACAATCTCGATTTGTTTTTAGAAAGGTCAGATCCATTTACCAACAGAGCAGAAAGAGGCCTACTGGAAAGGAAGCCTGGTGGCCAGTGCCAAACCCAGCAGACAGGCTCCAGAACCGAAAGGCTGAGCCATGCTCATTTGCTGGGTCAATTATGTATGCCCGTTAGAACATTAATTAAATCACTTAAATTATAGATTGATTCACGGGTGACAAGCCTTTATAATATTTAGTCTTCCCATCCAAGAATATGGTGCAGCTACTCTTCATGCTTTTAATTCATATATTATGTTTCTCATTAAAGTTTTATCATTGTCTTCAGAGTTCCTGCAAATTTCTTATTAAGTTTATTTCTGGGTGGTTTGGGTTTTTTTTTTTTTTTTTTTTTTTGCTATAGAAAATAGAATCTTCTCCCATTATATTCACTAACTCTTTATTGCTAGTATATATATATATTGATTTTATTATTTTAAATTTGGTTTTATTGAGATAGATTCACATATACAATTATCTGTGGTGTACAATCAACTCTTCAGGTACATCATATAGTTCATCACCACAGTTGGTTTTTGAACATTTTCATTACTCCAAAAAAAAAAAAAAAGGAAAAGAAGAATAAAAATAAAAATAAAAAAGAACACCCAAAGTATTCCATCCTCCCCATCTCACCCTATTTTTCATTTAGTTTTTGTCCCCACTTTTCTACTCATCCATACATACCCAGGATAAAGGGAATGAGAGCCACAAGGTTTTCACAATCACACAGTCACACCATGTAAGCTACATAGTTATACAATTGTCTTCAGGAATCAAGGCTACTGGGTTGCGGTTCGATGGTTTTGGGTATTTCCTTCTAGCTACTCCAATACACTAAAAACTAAAAAGGGGTATCTATATAGCACGTAAGAATGCCCTCCAGAGTGACCTCTCGACTCCATTTGAGATCTCTCAGCCACTGAAACTTCATTTTGTTTCATTTCTCTTCCCCCTTTTGGTCGAGAAGATTTTCTCAATCCCACGATGCCAGGTCCAATTTCATCCCTGGGACTATATAACTTGGCAAAAACTGGAGTGGCCAATCGTTGTTGCTAAATGTACAAATATAAAAATGTTCTCACATGTGGGAGAACAAATGAATGTCAACCATGCAGAGTATTGAAAAAGGGATGGTATCTGGAAAAAACATAATCAAAGCAAACTGGAGTCTATGGTCAACAATAACATTGTAATATGCTTCCATTAAATGTAACAGAGGCAATATGCCAAAGCGAAATGAGTATGAGAGGGGGATACAAGGGAGGGATATGGGATTTTTGGTAGTGGTGTTATTTTCTGTCCTTACTATTATATTGTATGACATTTTATTTTTCTTTTTATTATCTTTTTTATTATTCACTAAAAAAACTTTTTTGTAGTAATCAATATGTTCAAGTGCTGACTGTGGTGATAAATGTACAACTATATGACGATACCATGAAGAACTACTGTACAGTGTGGATAATTGTATGGCATGTGATTATATCTCTATGAAATTGTAGGATAAAATATAAATAGGGGTAAAAGTGCTAGAGAAAACACAGAGAGAGGGATGTACCTATTTATTGTTAATAAGGAGGCAGAATGGTATAGCCTTTCTGGAGGTCAGTGTGGTGGTTCCACAAGAAGTTAAGTGGGGGGCCATAAGGTCCTGCAACCTCATTATGGGGTATGCATTTGGAAGATCTGAGAACAGAGACATGAATAGATACTTGCACACTGGTGTTTATGGAGGCAGTATTCATGATTTGCTATGGGTGGAGGTGGCCTAAGGGTACATCAACTTAGGAACAGAATAGTGAATTGTGGTGCATGCATACAACGAAATATTGAGCAACTACGAGGAGTCAAGTTGTGTGACACACAATGAGGTGAATGGATCCTGTAGACAGCATTTTGAGTGAAGTACACCAGAAACAAAGGCAAACACTATAATGCCTCACCAATATGGGCTAACTATAATGTGTAAAGTCAGAATTGAATCTTAGAGCACAGCCTAACAGGGGAATGATTATTGTAATGGTCCCTAGATTGTAATCTCTTACAGCAGTCAAATCTATTCCTGAATTGTAATGGCTATGTCCAAACTCTGAGATGCTGATCCCTTTGTGTATAGCCTGATTGGTCTCTGGAACACTGGGTATCTGTGTGACACCTGAAACTCAGAGCTAGAGCTCGGCAGATATGAATGTCAGTATTAGCTCATACGCAACTGTAAAAAAAAAAGTAAAGTGATGGGGGATACTTTTAACTTCCTCCCACCAGAAATCACCTCCAACCCACTGAGAGTATCATTAATAAAGTATTTTTTTTCAAAAATTAAAAGACAAGGTCAAATGACTCTCAAGAAGAAAAATCACAGATATTTGGAAAATCTGGCATGCGATTAAAAATTCTGCAGAATAGCCACATGTAGAAAATAGGACTTGATCTTCATTTGAACACATAGCTTGGGAATTTAATTGCCTGAATAAAATTAGAGAACAGAAGTCAGCAATATGGAGTGGAGGTGCAGTGAAGGTGGACAGAACATAGAGGCAGAAATGACATTCCTTGTTTAAAGGAAACAAAATAAGATAAGAAAATCCTCAGTAGTTGTTCAAATAATAAAAAGTTAAAAAAAGAAGCTTGTCCCCACTTTTCTGATTCTGATTCCAGAGAATTCTGATTCCAGAGAAGGACATGGAGTGAAAGATCTACTCGTTCATTTGACAAACATTTGGGAGGGGCTGGGAATGCCAAGGCATTGGGACAGGGACGCTGGAGGGGACCATGAAAAGAAAAATAGGTATTATATGAGCAGAGAGGAGCTCTAGCACACTGGGATATTGGTGGCATGCTCAAGGACAGCAGATGACATGGATGGAAGGGCAGAGGGGTAAAATCAAGAGGTGGAAGATGAGTTTGAGAAGCTGGGAGAGGCCACACATAGAGAGTCTTGACCCCAGGCCCAGGAGTGTAGACTCTATTATACTCTATCAGAGAATTATTGGAACATTTATGTCAAGGAGCAGGATATTTAAAAAGTGCTTTGTTTTCTTTTTAATTTTAAAATACCTTTTCTCTTTTTTAAGTTTTGTTATTCCTTCATCTATCTGATCAAAGGGTGTTTCCCACTTGGGTTCTTCTCCCCCCACCCCAGCTCTCCATGGAGGGGCAAGTCATTTTCATGCTGACTCTTTGGGATGTTGTGATGAAAAGTCCAGAAAAGAGAAAGGTGTACAGTAAGAACAGTCTCAGAGCCCAGGGCTGGGGACTAGGAAAACTGGGAAGAGAAAGCACAAGAGGAGCTTGAGAAAGTGACAGAATTGAGGGACAGACAAGTAGGGTATTTAAAAATCATTTATTATGGGCACCAAATCCTCGGCATGGAGTGGGAGAAACACAAAGAACTTGAGCAATTTTGAAAAATACAGATGGATGCTGGGCTGCATATCTCTGAACATGACATCAGTCTGAGACCAGCCCACATGAATCATGGCCTCAAAAGGGTGACAGATGAATCTGGGAGCAGAGCTTATGACGGATGATCAGGAAGAGGAGAGAAAGGGTGGAGGTGATTGAGTGATTGCTGCGATTGACTGGGACATGGGGGCTGATCCATTGCAGCAGACTAAGAAAGAAGAGTCCAAGATTTTGGCTGAATAGTCACATCCGGTATGGGAAATACAATTTTCCTAGGATGACTTCTATCAAGTTTCAGAGGTTGTCCAGAGCATTATGTTGAGAAAGATCGTGAGACCAATCTGAGAAAAGAGTGAGATCAACTGGAGATAGGTGCCAAAAGCCGAGGACCTTTCTGCACATTTTGTGTTGACCATGGACTTGGAAGCATCATTACAGTAATAGGGACATGGACACAGAAGCTTGTTTTGCAAGAAAGAAAATGAGATTAGATGAGGCTGAAGCAATGTACAATATTTTTTACTATTTGATCTTTTTAAAATGTGTATCAAGTGGCAAATAAGCATGTGAAAAGATGCTCAATGTTATTTGCTATCAGGGAACTGCAAATTAAAATAATAATGAGGTATCACCAAACAACTACTAGAATGGCCCAAATCTATAAAACTGACAATACCAACTACCAGTGAGAATGTGAAGCAAAAGAAATTCTCCTTCATTGCTGGTGGAGATGCAAAAACAGTACAGCCAATTTGGAAGACAGCTTGCCAGTTTCTTGCAAAACTAAACAGTCTTACCATATGATCCTGCAGTCACACTCCTAGGTTTGAAAACTTATGTACATTCAAAAACTTGCACATCAATATTTATAGCAGCTTTATACATAATCACCAGAAACGAGAAGAAACCAAGATGTTCTTCAATATGTGAATGGGTAAATAAACTGTGGTACATCCACACAATGAAATATTATTCAGCAATTTAATAAAATGAGCTATAGTAATGCAGTGGTACCTCAGTACTCGACTACTCTGAAACTCATTGAATTTGGTACTTGACACATTTTGACATGAAAATTTTGTCCTGGTACTTGTTGTTTGTTTGGTACTTGAAGCACAGGCTAGAACTTGTTGGTGTCAGTTGCCTCATGACTTGCTACCCTTTCCAGCCAAAATAAAAAGTCATGCATTTAGTTATATGGTAACTCTTACCCTGTGCACATCCTCTTACTGTCTTATCTTAGCTTCTGTGGTCATTTTGTGTATTTTGGTGCTTTTTATCTCATCATGGGTCCTTAGAAAGTCACAGTGATAGTGCTGAGCAGAAAAGAAAATTACTTTGCACCACCATTGGGCAAAAAAAGAGAGAAATAGACAAATATGAGAGTGGTATTCACATTACTGATCTTGCTAGAGAATATGGTATGCTTAGAACAGTCTCCACCATCATTAAGAATAAAGAAGTGATAAAAAAGTCTGGTGCTCTGAAAGGAGTTAAAGCAGTAACAAAGCAGTGTTTCCAAGCACTCAAGGAAGTTGAGAAACTGTTATTAATTTGGGTAAACAGGAAGCAGTTAGAGGGCGACAGTTTATTGGAAGACATGATATGTGAAAAAGAGAAGGTGTTCCACGCCAATCTTTTGAAAAACAAACTGGGACCAAGCGATGAGAGTGTTGAAATTTTTAAGGCCAGCCATGGCTGGGTTGATGATTTTAAAAAGAGGACCAGCATCCCTAGTATTGTGAGGTGAGACAGTGAGTGCTGATAAAAAGGCTGCTAGGAAGTCTTCAGTCAGTGACTTTCAAGATGACAGTAGAGGCTGAGGGTTTTAACTGTGATGAAACTGGACTTTTTTGGGAAAAAAAAGCCAAGTAGAACCTATATCACAAAAGAGGAGAAGGCATTACCAATGAAGGACAGGCTCACTCTGTTGTTGTATATAAATGCTAGTGGGGATTTAAAACTCAAGCCTCAACTAGTCATCATAGTGAAAATCCATGAGTTTTCAAAAAGAATAATATCATAAAAAGCAAACCCCATGTGATGTAGAGGGCAAACAGCAAAGCTTGGGTCATGAGGCAATTTTTCACCAATGGATAAATGAAGTGTTTGGTACCTCAGTGAAAAAATATTTGCTGGAGAAAGATTTGCCTCTGAAAGCTTTCCTACTTTTGGACAGTGCACTGACCCACTCTCCAGGCTTGGAGGATGACTTACTGGAGGAATTCAGCTACATTACTGTAAGGTTCCTGCCCCCCAACACTACTCCTCTCATCCAGCCCATGGACAAGCAAGTTATTTCCAACTTCAAAATTGTACACCAAGGTGCTATTTCCAGAGGTGCTTTGAGATTAACTCTGACACACAGTTGACCCTCACAGAGTTCTGGAAGGAGCATTTCAATATCCTGCACTGCCTTAACCTTATTGATAAGGCCTGGAATGAAGTCTCTTACAGGACAATGAATTCAGCATGGAAGAATCTGTGGCCAGAAGCTGTGACTCAGAGAGACCTTGAAGGGTTTGAGGCTGACCCTAAGCCTGCAGGCACAGAGGGTACAGTTGTGCAGGATGTTGTGTCTTTGGGTCAGTCCATGGCTCTAGAGATCAGTGCTGCTGATGTTGAGGAGTTAGTGGAGGAACATTGTGAAGATCTCAGCACTGAGGAGCTGCAGGAACTGCAGAAGGAGCAGCAACAAGCGGTGGCTGAAGAGATTTCTTCACGTGAGGAGGAGATAAGGTAGGATGTCCCCAGTTCCTTGGTAAAAGAAATGAGTGCCAAATGGGCGGAAGTTTAAGGCTTTGTGGAGAAGTACCATCCAGACAAAGCTCTGACAAGCAGAAACGTGAATTTATTGAATGACCAAGCAATTTCACATTTTTGAGGAATTCTGAAAAGAAGACAGAAGCAGCCTTCATTGGATAAGTTTTTAGTGAAGGTGACAGCGGGTCAGAGCCTGTGCTGCAAGTTGCAAAATGGCAGACAAGAGAAAGAACACCTGAAGTGTAAGTGCCCAACGTTCTATTGGAGGGGACTCTTCTTCCAAGCAACACCCATGCGACCTCTTCAATTCACCACTCTCTCCCCACCATCCCGTTAGGCCATGGACTCTTCTCAGTACAGGTAAAGAAATTTTTATTTGACTTAATCTAAGTTTTTTTTTAATTTTTAGGTTTATTTGTCATGTAAAGTAATGATATACAACCATATCTTTTTAAAATTTTTTATTGAGATTGTTTATATATGATACAATTATCCAAAGATCCAAAGTGTGCAATCAGTTGCCCACAGCACCACCATACAGCTGTGTATCCATCACCACGGTTATTTTTTTTTTTTCAATTTTTAGAATATTTTCATTACACCAGAAAAGAAATGAAGACAAAAAAGGAAACTCAAATCCCTCCCTTATCCCTAATCACCCCCGACTCCATTATTGATTCATAGTTTTGGCATAGTACATTTGTTACTGTTGATGAAAGAATGTTACAATACTACTAACTGTACTATATAGTTTGTAATAGGCATATATATATATATATATATATATATATATATATATTCCTATATGCCCCTCTAGTATTAACTTCTAGTTATAGTGTCATATATTTTTTCTAGTTTATGAGAGAGATTTCTAATGTTTGTACAGTTAATCACAGACATTGTCCACCACAAGATTCACTGTTTTATACATTCCCATCTTTTAACCTCCAACTTTCCTTCTGGTGACATACATGACTCTGAGCTTCCCCTTTCCACCACTTTCACACACCATTCAGCACTATTATTCTCACAATGTGCTACCATCACCTCTGTCCATTTCCAAACATTTAAGTTCACCCTAGTTGACCATTCTGCTCATAATAAGCAACTGCTCCCCATTCTTTAGCCTCATTCTATATCCTGGTAACTTATATTTCATGTCTATGAGTTTACATATTATAATTAGTTCATATCAGTGAGACCCTGCAATATTTGTTCTTATGTGTCTGTCTTATTTCACTCAATATAGTGCCCTCAAGTTTTCAACCTATTTTTTTAAAGACGGTTTTGTTCACACACCATACATTCCATCCTACATAAACAATTGTTGGTTCCCTATATAGTCATGTATTTGTGTATTCAGCACCATTGCCATTATCTATGTAAGGACATCTCCATTTCTTCCACAAAGAAGGAGGAAGAGTCAAAGAAGGTAGAGGGACAAAAGAAAAAGAAAAGAGAGAGACAGAGAAAAAAACACATGACAGCTAGAAAGCAGCAAAAGGAAAGATAGCATTAAAGTAAAGTTGCATAAAGAGTCAGACAACGTCACCAATGCCAGGAGTCCCAACCCTTCTCCTATGCCCTCCCATATGCATTTAACTTTGGTATATTGCCTATGTTATATTAAAGGAAGTCTAATACAATGTTTCTGTTAATTATAGTCTCTAGTTTGCATTGATTGTATTTTCCCCCCAATCCCACTCTATTTTTAACACCTTGCAATAATGACATTCATTTGTTCTACCTCATGTAAAAATATATTTGTACTTTTTATTACAATCATTGAGCACCCTAAGTTTCACTGAGTTATACAGTCCCAGAGTTTATCTTTTGTCTTTCATTCTGGTGTCCCACATGGCTTAACCTTCCTCTTTCAACCATGCTCACAATCATCTTTGTTCAGTATACTTACATTACTGTGCTACTATATCCCAAAGTTGTTTTCCAAACCTCTCACTCTTGTCTTTTTCTTTCTGTCTGCAGTGCTTCCTTTAGTGTTTCCTGTAGAGCAGGTATCTTGTTCACAAACTCTGTCATTGTCTGTTTGTCAGAGAATATTTTAAGCTCTTCCTCATATTTGAAGGACAGTTTTGCCAGATATAGGATTCTTGGTTGATGGTTTTTCTTTCAGTATCTTAAATATATCACCCCACTTCCTTCTTACCTCCACATTTTCTATTGAGAAATCTGCACATAGTCTTATCAAGCTTCCTTTGTATGTGATGGATTGCTTTTCTCTTGCCACTTTCAGGATTCTCTTTATCTTTGACATTTGATAATCTGATTAACTGTCTTGGCATAAGCCTATTCAGATCTATTCTGTTTGGGGTATGCTGTGCTTCTTGGAGCCATAATTTTATGTCTTTCATAAGAGATGGGAAATTTTCATTGATTATTTCCTCTATTATTGCTTCTGCCCCTTTTCCCTTCTTTTCTCCTTCTGGGACACCCATGACATGTACATTTGTGCATTTCATTTTGTCCTTAAGTTCATGGAGATGTTGCTCATATTTTTCCATTTTTTTCTCTATCTGTTCTTTTGTGTGTGGGCTTTCAGGTGCCTTGTTCTCCAGTTCTCAAGTGTTTTCTTTTGCCTCTTGAGATCTGCTATTGTATGTTTCCATTGTGTCTTTCTTCTCCTGCATTGTGCATTTCATTTCCATAGATTCTTCCAGTTGTTTTTTTGAGCTTTTGATTTCTACATTATGTATGCCCAGTGTTTTCATTATATGCTTCTTCTCTTTTCCCATATCTTCCCTAAACTTTTCATATTCATTTAGTATTAGTTATTTAAATTCCCTTATCTCAGTTGAAGTATAAGTTCGTTCCTTTACATACACTTCATTTTTCTTAATGTAGGTTGTTGTTTTCTGCTGTCTAGGCATCTGGTTTCCTTGTTTACCCCAATCAGCTTTTCCCAGACCAGAATGGTCTCAGGTCTTGGAAGGAGGGAATAGTATCTGGTTTCCCTAAGGGTTTCTTAGAAGATTGATACACCCTGTGAGGCTTCAAGTCACTGTGCTTTTCTACCCAGCAGGTGGCACCTGTCAGCCTGTAGCTCCAGACTGCTGTAAGGAGGTGTGGCTGGTGGCTGTTTTCCCCCAGGCCCTGGGGTCCAGTTCTGAATGGAAGGTGGGTAGTAGAGTTTGGCATCACCTTCTTCCTCTTAGGGAAGATACAGCCCCTAGGGAGAGGTCATTTATATTTGCATAGTCTCTCTGCCTGTGCTATCTCCACCATTGTCTGGGTCAGAGCACTGGAAGCTGGAAATGGCTGAGGTTTTCTCCACTGAGCTGAAAAAGGGACAGAAAGCCCCTTTCAGGGCCAGTCCATGGCCACCCTCTGGCTCTCCAAGGTCAGTCGACACCAAAAGCCTCTCTCTGCTTGTTGGGGATTCATAGCTTGTATTAAGCAGTCCAAGCGTGTTAATTAAAACCCCAGTTGGAGCTCAGCTGAGCTATATTTACTTGCTGGGAGACTGCTGCTCTTCAGCACCATGAGGCTTTGCAGTTGGGGCTGTGGAGGTAGGGGGCTCCCAGCTAGGATCCGCAATTTTTACTTACAGATTTTATGCTGCAATCTCAGGCATTCCTCCCAATTCAGGTTGGTGTATGATGAGTGGACAGTCACTTTTGACCCCCCACAGTTATTCCAGATTATTTACTAGTTGTTCCAGATTGTTTATTAGTAGTTCCAGGGGACTAACTAGCTTCCACGCCTCTCTATGCCACCATCTTCTTCCATTCCTACAACCATATCTTTTTACATATTGCTAAAAAATGTGCATTGTTTTTGGTTCGGGAATGCATTAAATTTATCTACATTATTCCTTACAGGAAAAATTTGTTTCGTGCTTGTCATTTTTTATACTCTTCACACTTCCTGGAACCAATTGACGATGAGTACTTAGGTAACACTGTATTGTGTGATGGTAGCACAATATTGTAAGTATAATGAGAACAAAGCTGAGTGTGAGTATGGTTGGAAGAAGAAGTTTGGGGTCATGTATGTCACCAGAAGGAAAGCTAGAGGATAAAAACTGGGGCTGTATAACAGTGAAACCTAGAGTGGATGATGACACTGGTTAATTGTACAAATATAAGAAAGTTTTTACATGAAGTAGAACAAATATATGTCTCTATTACAAGGTGTTAATAACAGAGTGGTATATGATAAAAAATAAAATTAATGCAAATTAAGGTCTATATTTAACAGTAACATTTTGATACTCTTTCATTAATTGTAACAAAGGCAGTATACCAAAGCTAAATGTCAATAATAGGGGGATATAAGGGAGGGGTGTGGGATTCTTTCTTTCTTTTTTTTTTTTTGGAAGAAATGGGAATATTATATAGATTATGCCATTGATTGTGCACTTAAGATGGAGTGTATGGTGTGTGAATAAAACTGTTTTTATAAATGAGCTATAAAGCCACAAAATTACATGATGAATCTTAAATGCATACTTCTAATTTGAGAAGCCACTCTGAAAGAGTTACATAGTCTGTGATTCTGATTATGTAACTTTCTGGAAATGGCAAAACTGTAGAGAGAGTAAACACATTAGTGGTTGCCAGGGGTTCAGGGGTTAGGGGAGGCATTGGAGAAGTGGAGCATGGGGAATTTTTTGGAATGGTGATACTGTTCTGTATAAGACTGTAATGGTGAATATAAGACCTTACACATTTATCAAAACCCATAGAACTTTAGAGCACAAAGAGTAAACCTTACTGTGTGTAAATTAAAGAAATCATTTAGGAGATATGGAACCCTGGGATGAGATGTCAAATATGACAAAATAAACAATTTCAGGAAGGGATGTGTGGGGATAAAGTGCTGACCTAAGTAACTTTGGAAATGAGTGACGTCTATAAGACTAAAGGCACAAGGGACTATGACAGATCGTCAAAAACAAGGAAATTCTGAAAAACTATCACAACCACGAGGAACGTAAGAAGACATGATGACTAAATATGATATAGTACCTTGGGTGGATTCCTGGAACAGAAAGAGGACATTAGGGAAAATTGAGAAAATCTGCATAAAGTATAGACTTTAGTTAATATTAATACATCAATATTGGTTCATTAATTGTTACAAATCTACCACAGTGATGTAAAATAGTAATAATGGGAGAAATTGGGTGTGGATCTATGAGAACTCTCTCAACTATTTTCAAAATAATTCTGTAATTCTAAAAATGTTCTAAAATTATAAGTTCATTTTTTTCAAAAAAAAGGCAAATCAGATATTATCACTCCTGATAATCACACCCTTCTATTCATTCAGTCATCAAAAAAATTCATATTGAGTGATCCCTATGTCCCAGCCACTATGTTAGTTGCTGAATATTTAATCACAGCCAAGAGAACGTTGACTCATGATTTAGTTATGTTTTAGGCTCATCACACCTCTGGAGAAGAGGTTTAAGGAGCCGGGAGAACCTGATCAGGGCTGGGACTAGGGACAGCTGCTCTGAGGTAAACCAGTTGTCTGGAGTCATGGGGAGAAGCCTGCTGCACTCTAGAAAAATGTAAAAGGACAGTGTGGCTGGAGTGAGAGAATGAAGGGGGTGTGTTGGGAGGCCAGCTGGCCCAGGTTGGGAGGGGCCCATATGGAGCCTCATTCAGGGTTCTGGGCTTGTCCCAAGAGCAAATGGGAACTGTGATGGATTCCCATCTTGCCTTCTCAACTATATGAGGGTGCAGATGCTGTGTGCTTTGCCCAAATCTATATCTTCAGCACCTAAGCACCATGCCAGGAATCACAATCTGATTTAATAATTTACATTATTTTAACTTTTTAATTTTGAAATAATTATAGATTCATAGCAAGTTGCAAAAAAAAAAAAAAAAAAAAATGTACCGGAAGGCCCCATGTACCCTTCACCCAGTTTCCCCCAATAGTCTTGCCCAACCACAGTGCAGTATCAAAACCAAGAAATTAACACCAATACAATCCACAGAACTAGTTCAGATTTTAGTAGTTTTATATACACTTATTTATGTGTGTGTGTGTGTGTGTGTGTGTGTGTGTAGCTCTAAGCAACTTTATTACATGTGTAGATTTGGGTCACCCCCCCCATAATTAAGAACTATTCCATCACCCCCAGGCTCCCTGGAGCTACCCCTAGAAGGCCATACCCATTCACCACCTTCTCTAACTCCTGGCAACCATTATTCTGTTCTCCATCTCCATAAATTTTATTTTTGATTTACTTTTTTAGGAACAGGATTGACATGCTCAGAGCGACCTGACCAAATGTCTCCATATCTGTCCTGGATATGAGGACAGATACGAGGACAACAGTCTGGGGGAGAAATGAGGGTCAAAGGGAGGTCATAGTTTAGTAAGCAAGCAGGAAGCTGTGGCAGGGAACAGGTCACTTTGTTCCCTTATCTTGGAGGTAGACAGGTTCTTGGGGAGACAAAATCCAGGGTGTGCCTATGGGAAGAAGCGACTGAGATGGAGATGTGACTCTGGAGGCGCTAAGGGGCCGAGGCTGTGGGATGGAGTGTCATGAGGATGTTAAAGTATTGGTGGAGGGCTTGAAGGGAGAAGCCAGGAATGAATGGGAGTGATCTAGCCACACTAAGCAGAGAATGGTGGGTTTGGAGTGAAAAGACTCCAACTTGTTATCCAGCCCAGAGAAAGAGCTGGTGGAAGAGTATGTTATAGCTAAATGGGAGGAGCCTCTTGGGTTATTACAACCAGTAAGTAGACACAAGGAACAAAAGAAGCGAAGTTCTAGAGCACCTTTAGGAAGCAGCAAACTTGGATGGGGCAGGGGGAGACACCTCTTGCCTTCTACCCTTTCTGAACCTAGAAAGCTTTGGGACTTTTATTCCCCTGACCTACCTGGATTTGTCACATGTGAGAGCTGGGTGTGAAAGATCAGACCTGGTTTGAGCTGACCCTGTGCATACCTGCGTGCAAGCAGATGCAAGAGGCAGAGAGGACAGGGAGGGACGGGCCTCGCCCCCTTATGTCAACACAGCAGCCCCGTTGGTAACCTGCTCACACCTCCTTCCACAGGGCAGAACTGTGAATTCCGATACTGCTCCTTCCTCAGGGAGGGGGAATAGTCTTCTAAAACTGAGCAAATCCTTTAAAAGAAGATTGCAAAACCAGTTAGTCACTGATTCCAAGACAATTACTTATTTTATAAAGAATTGCCTTGCCAAAGCATCTTTTAGCAAAGACAGACTTTCTCAAATCTTTTGGTCTGTTAATGTTTTGCAAAGACTCGAGAAAAAAAAAGGATGTTTTTAGAAAGAAAGAAATGAGAAATTTTATCTCATAATGACCAAAGGGAGATTGGCAAAAGAAAAACAGATGAGAATGTTTGAGGAGTTAATTAATGTACAGGATTAATGCAGAAAGTATTAATAGCTAATAATTTACACAGCAGTATGTTAATCTTCTGAGGAGAATAGCGTTATGGGTCCTCTGGGGCATTATTTGCATATTAAGAATTCATGTTAGAATGTTTGAAAGCACACTCATTCTTATCAGCTGTGTTTATGAATATTTGGGGTCCTTAAAAGTCTCTGGTGTTGTGTCTTTTAACATACCGTTATATCAATCGGGCAAAATTTTCCTTTCCTCCTTTACCCCCCTATCCCCCACCCTGATTCAATTTTATTTTTCCTAAAATTTTTTGACAGTAGACTGCACTGCATCTTGTATCTGCTCTGGTTTTCCTTAAGGAATACAGGTAGGGCTCTGAACCTTTTCTATGAATTATAACTCAATTGGATATTGTTTCCCATGCAGAAAGAAGCTTTCTCTTTTGGGCTGGTAGAGGGGGCACTGAGGGTTTCAGGTCACCAGGATAGAACTCACTCAGTTCTGTGCAGCAAATGACTCCACTGCCCTGAATCATGAATCCACCAGAGTAGCCTACTTTTTCTAAATTACAACCGTAATTTACTAAATTTTACTGAAGAAGTAATTTACTAAATGGTACCCTGGTGGCCTGAACAAGCTCTTACAGTTTCTAGTCTTACCTAACTTACTTTTAGGACACAGCCCATGTGGAAAAACTATCTGGCTCCACAGTTCTACTGCTGTGCTTTGTCAAAAGCTCACCATTCTGCAGTCTGTTCACCAGAATTAGGAGACAGTGCTGAATTTGGAGGGCTCCTTAAAAAGGGTCAGAAGGGGTGCTCTCTGCAATGCGAGGTCTCGAGAGGAGGGGTGGGTGCGGGGTGGGGTGGGGTGGGGGTGAAGGGAGGCTGAGGGAGGGGGTGAGAATCAGCCCGGAGGTGAAGTGGGACGGGGGGGCATGGGTGGACGGTAGAGGGAGGTGGTGATGGTGGGAGTCCAGAGTCCAGGGAGTGGGATGGGGACGAGGCCGGAAAGTGGTTGTCAAGGCCCGGGGAAGAGGAATCCCAGGGAAGAGGAGGTGGGGAGGCCCGGGAAGGTGGGAGAGGGGGCTGGTGGGGGGAAGGCCGTGGGGGGGCTGGTGGGGGAGGTGGGGGGAGGGCAAAACATTGCCAATCAAGAGTTCTGTATCTGGTAAAACCATCCTTCAAAAATGAGGGATGGATTAAGACAGTCCCAAACAAAAGCTGAGGGACTTCATCACCACTAGAACAGCCTTACAGCGTGGGCCTTGATTAGTTCACTGAAGCCCTGTAAAAACTCAGACAGAAAGAGTGGGTGAAAGGAAGCCACATGAAGAAATAAAGATCTTGGGTAAGGGTAACCACATGGGTAAATATAAGTGTCAGTACTATTGTATTTTTGGTTTGCAGCTCCACTTTTTACTTCCTAGAAGATATAAAAGTCAAGTTATAAAATGTAATGATAAATCAGTGGTTTTGGATTCATAATAAACAAACATGTAATTTGTAACAAGAAATACATAAAGATGAGGACAGAAGAGTGTAGGAACTTAGTTTGTGTATGCTATTGAAGTTAAGTTGGAATCAAAGCAAAAATATTGTTATAGATTTAGGATGTTAAATTTAAGCCCCAGGGTAACCAAAAAGAAAATATCAGAGAATATGCAAACTCATAGAGATAGAGAGTAGAGTACAGGTTACCAGAGGTGGGGAGCTAATGCAACAGGGCAGTTAATGCAAAATGTGTGTAGGGTTTCTGTTTAGGTTGAAGGGAAAGTTCTCATAATGGATGGTGATAATGCAAAATGTGTGTAGGGTTTCTGTTTAGGGTGAAGGGAAAGTTCTCATAATGGTTGGTGATGAGGGCACTGCAATATTGCAAATGTCATTAATCCCATCGAATGGCATGCTTGGGAGGGGTTGGGTTGGGAAGATTTATGTTGTATTTATGTTTCCACAATTTAAAAAAATGCCATATTCAAAAAAAAAAAAAAAAAAAGTGGGGAATTTCAGAGGAGGGAAGTTGGAGAGAGTTAGTACATGGATTTGGGCATACTGGTATCCAGGGCTGAGGCCAGTTCACATGGCACCACTGTGCCCATTAGAAGATGCAAAAATGGACAATCCCCACACCTGCCTGGTGAATGGAGATGAGTTAGAACTCACCCCCTGTGCCCTTTGCCCCTTGACTGGGCATTATTGTGCAGGGCACAACCATATATGTTGTGCCACATGGTGGCCCAGCTAGTGGTGCCATTTCTGTCCGTAAGGCCAAGAGGAGCTCCGAGTCACCACAGAGAAGGACTTGATGGAATGAACACTGGCCTAGGACCCAGAAGAACTAGATTGTGTCAGTTTGAATGTATTATATTCCCCCAAATGTCATTATCTTTGATGCAATCTTGTGTGGGCAGACGTATTAGTGTTGATTAGATTATATTCTTTGAGCGTTTCCATGGAGATGTGACTCACCCAACTGTGGGTTATAACTCTGATTAGATAATTTCTGTGGAGGTGTGGCCCCGCCTATTCAGCATGGGCCTTGATTAGTTCACTGGAGCCCTATAAAAACTCAGATAGAAGCAGCAAGCTTGCTACAGTCAAGAGGGACACTTTGAAGAATGCACAGTAGTGGAGAGAGTAGCTGCAAATGAGACACAGTTTGAAGACGGCTGTTGAAAGCAGACTCTTGCTTCGGAAAAGCCAAGAGAGGACAAATGCCCCAAGAGCAACTGAGAGTGACATTTTGAAGAGGAGCTGTGGCCTAGAGAGGAACATCCTGGGAGAAAGCCATTTGAAACCAGAACTTGGAGCAGATGCCAGCCACGTGCCTTCCTGGCTAACAGAGGTTTTCCGGATGCCATCGGCCATCCTCCAGTGAAGTTACCCAATTATTGATGCATTACCTTGGGCATTTTATGGCCTTAAGACTGTAACTTTGTAACCAAACAAACTCCCTTTATAAAAGCCAATCCATTTCTGGTGTTTTGCATCCTGGCAGCATTAGCAAACCAGTACATAAATGCTGGACACAGCTCTGCCCACCTCTAGTTGAATGACTGGACAAGTCTCTTACTTTTTCTAGATCTATTTTCTCTCCTGTAAAATGAGAAGTAGAATAGGTATATATTTCTCCTTCCTTTTTTTCAGGACCTGTAAAATGAACCAGTAAATAGTGCTGCTCTGGGGGAAGCAGGGCTGGGGGACAGAGTCCTGTGGCTTCTCTTTCCTACAACCCAGAAGCAGCACCTCAGAAGGAACACAGCATGATACCCTGGGGACCCAGTGGCTCTTGGATCCTCTGCTTCCTAGTGGCTCTTGCTGCAGGGGCATTCACAGCACATTGGGATGTTATTTTGTTTTTGCTGGGGTGCAACCCATTACTGCAGGTGATGACACAGAGAAAGAAATTCATCAAGAATGAGCCATGTAAGAATGATGAAAACATCTTACATGGGTTGTTTTTTTTCTAGGCTCCTTAAGCAAATACTGCAAAACGGTTCAGCTTAAACAATGGGAATTTATTAGCTTACAGTTTTGAGACTGGGAAAATGTCCAAATCAAGGCATCATCAAAGCAATGCTTTCTCCCTAAGACTGTGGCCTTCTGGAGCTGGCTACTGGTGATCCTTGGTCTTAGCTTGTCCCATGGGGGCCTCTCCTGGCCTCTCTCTTCTCTTCCAGGTTGTTTCAGCTGCTTGCTTCCTGTGGCTTTCTCTTTCTCTCCCTCTGAATTTCATTCTTTTATAAAGGACTCCAGGAATAGGATTAAGACAATTCTGCTTGAGGGTCACACCTAGACCAAAGTAACCTCATCAGAAGGTCCTACCTACCAATGGGTTCACACCCACAGGAATGGATTAAGTTTAAGAACATGGTTTTACTGGGGTACCTACAGCTCCAAACCATCACACTGGTAGTGCAATTCAAAATTTACAAGCTGTTTTTACGTTCATCACCTCATCTAAGCCCCACAAAAATCCCATAAGTTGTCTCACTTCCTGGATGAGGAAACTAAGGCAGGCATATTAAGGGGTGTGCCCCTGGTGACATAGCTAGAAAGAGTTGCTGGTTGAGTCAGATGTTGGATTCTAAGCCTCCTTTTTTCCTTCTATCTGTATCACAGCTGCCTGTCTTGCATAATATGTTGCAATTTAATTCTGGGAGGAATAAAAAGTTGGTACCCAAAGAGCTATAAATCTGTAGTGGTGGGGCAGACAGTCTATGTTAGCATCTAAAAGATTGCAGAGGTGACTGAAGGAGAGAGCCGAGGGAGATGTTCCTAGCCATGGCTTCCTTTTATTATACAAAGGGTTTGCTTGTCAAGTACCTTCTGGAAAATGATATGCAGCCACTTCTCCATGATGAATGAAGACATATGGAAGCATATGCCAGGAGCACAGCATATACATCTTGGTTCAGTGATGTGCGACACAAAATTGAGATGTTTAAAAACTTGCTCTCAAATATAGGCACAAAAGCTTTGATACAGGAAGACCATATTGAACTTGGAGATACCAGGAATGTGACGTTTTCATCTGAATTTGTAAATAAACATGATTTTGGGAGGAGATTTTGAAAACCTTTTATGGTAAGATAAAACAGATACAGAAATCCATGTAATTCAAATGCAGAGGTAAATGAATTATTGTATGGTAGGGGGCTATGGTAGATTGAATTATGTACCCTGATTTAGACATAAGCTCAATCTGCATTCCTGTGGGTGTGAACCCACTGTAAATAGGACCAATTGAAGAAGTTAATTTTCATTAAAGTGTGGCCCAAATGAATGAGGGTGGGTCTTAATGTGTATTACCAGAGATCTTATAAAGAGAAGAAACCAGAATCCAGAAGTTGGAGAAGACCACGCAGGAAGAAGCCGGAAGCCAGTGGAAACTGGAAGAGCTGATGAGAGGACACTGCTATGTGACAGGAGGTAGAGTTGCAAGCCAAGGAACCCCAAGAATTGCCAGAAGCCAGCACCAGAATTCTACAGACTCCAGGAAAATGGTGTTTGTCATAGTGACCTGCCAAACTAAGACAGTGGCCTTGAAACTACCACCCACGTCAAGAAATTAAACTTTGCCCACACACCCTAGAAGCCCCTATGTTTGTGCTCCCTATTCCAATAACTACACCTTCCTTTCCTCTAAAATAACTACTCTCCAGATTTATACTATTATTATTATACTAAAGTATTCTATATGTATACTACGTCTTGCTTTTCTCTGTAGTTTTATTACTCAAGTATCTTTTCCTATGCACTGCAGTTTAATCTTGCCCGTTTAAAAAAATTCCAATACATCTTTCAAGCCTCTTTCAATCTACAGGTTTTTTTCTCCACCTCCCTCTTTTTCCTACAATTTATCTGCTGAGGATCAGGCTGTTAGTCTGGATTTTGTTGAGTGCATCTTCTTGGTGCAGTGCAGCATGTTCCTCTGTTTTCTGGGTTCCCTGCAAATTGGCAGCTGGATCCAGAGACTGGATGGGAGTTGGGCTCAATCACTTTTACAAGATATAAGTGATGTTGTGTTCTTTCTTCAAGAGGCACACAATGTACGGTTTTGATTCTTTCTTCTTGTTTGGAGTTGTTGGTGCTCAATGCCCATATCTGTTAACTCAGGGGGAGAAGGAGGATTGCAAAATGGTGATACTTTTTCAACATTTCTTTTTCAGTTATTGGTTGGGATATGATTATAAAAATATACATCCCATCATCTACTATCTGGTTACCCAGTGCTGCAGTTCATATAGGAAAGACAGGGTAAATGCCTAATTTTTTTTTCTTATTTGTCAGTTTTTTTTGGAGATATGATTTACATACACAAACTTCACCATTTTAAAGTGTAAAATTCAGTGGCTTTTAATATAGTCATGCTGTTGTACACCATCACCATATCTAATTCTAGAATATTCCATCCCTCCAAAAAGAAACCCCATAGCTAGTAGCAATCAATATCAATACCACCTTCCCCCATCCCCTGGCAACCACTAATTTACTTTCTGTCTCTACGACTTTGCCTACTATAGAAATGTCATATAAATGGCATTATACACTACATGACCTTCTGTAATTGGCTTATTTCACTCAGCATGTTTTCAAGATTCATCCACGTTGTAACATGCATGTGTCAATACTTCATTCTTTTTTGTCTGAATAAGATTCCATTGTATGGATATGCCACATTTTGTTTCTCCATTCATCAGTTACTGAATATTTGGATTGTTTCTACTTTTTGGCCATTACAAAGAATGCTATTATGAATATTTGTGCACAATTTTTTGTATGAACCTATGTTTTCCCTTTTCTTTGGTATATACCTAAGAGTGGGGTTGCTGTATCATGTGTTAACTCCCTGTTTATCTTTTTGAGAACTACTGAACTGTTTTTCACCATGGTTGCAACATTTTACATTCCCACTAGCAATGTATGAGGGTTCCACTTTCTCCACATTCTCACCAATACTTATTTTCCTTTTCTTTTTTTTAATTATAGCCATTGTAGAGCATGTGAAGTGGTATCTTATTGTTTTGATTTGCATTTCCCTAATGACTAATGAAGATTGGGCCTTTTTTCATGTGCTTATTGGTCATTTGTATATCTTCTTTGGAGAAATGTCTATTCACATCCTTTGCTCATTTTTGAAAATGGGGTTATTTCTTATTTAAACTGAACTATTGCTGAGTTTTTTTACATATTCTGGATACTGGACCCTTAGATATGTGATTTGCAAATATTTTCCCCCATTTCTTTTCACTTTCTTGATAGTGTCCTTTGAAGCATAAAGTTGTATTTTGATGAAATCCATCAAAATTGGTGCCATATCCATGAAACCATTGCCAAATCCAAGGTCATAAAGATTTACATCTATGTTTTCTTAAGTTTCATACTTTTAGTTCTTATATTTAGGTCTTTGATTCATTTTGGGTTAATTTTTGTATATCAAAGGTGATAGGGGCCCTCCTTTTGTCTTAGTTCTAAAAGTAACTATATATTTGATGCTCACTACCTGTACTTATGTCAGGGTCTCTCTAGTCATTTTGGTTGTTTAAAGCTCATTCTCTAAAAATCATATTCCTCAGGAAAGTCTCATGGGAATAATATTCCCTGAGTTCTTACACATTGATAATAGTTTATCTATGACCTTTATACTTGAAAGTTGGTTTCACTGGATATGAAATCCTTGGGTGATATTTTTCTTTTCTTGATTATCTTAAAAATTTGAATGCACTTTTTTTTTCTGGCACAAGGCATTATTGCCAAATATTTTCTTTCCCTTTTAAGCTACTCGCTCTTTTTGTCTAGATACCCAGAGGATATATTCTTTTTCTTTATAGTCCGGAAATTTTATTAGAATATATCTTGGAGGAGGCCATTCTGATTCGATTTTCTTAGCTACAGAATATGCTTCTTCAACATATAATTTCAAATCTTTTCAAAAAATTTTCCCAAATATTTTTGTGAATGATAGCCTTTAGTATTTGTTTTGTTCCCTTGCTGAGTTTTCCTTTTTAAGGAATTCCTTTTATCTAGATGTTGAATCTTCTTTAACTCTCTTCAGTATGTGCCACTTTTTTTCAAATCCTTCAAATCTTTCAAATAAATGCACATTTCTTTGTGCTTTAATTTTTTTCTTCTTTTTCATCCTTTATTACTCATTAGGTCATTATCTAATGTTTATTGACTTTTGTACCTCAACTTTAGCCTTTACTTCTAAAATATTTTTTTCCTTTTATTTATGTTTTACATTTAAGGCCATGATCGATTTTTTCCCATGCATATCTTTATTTTATTACTTATCTAACCATACATGGTATAAAGGGGATATCAAACACAAGGTTTTTACAATCACATGGTCACTAGATAAAAGCTATATAATTATACAATTATTATCAAAGATCAAGGCTCCTGGGTTACATTTCAGTGATTTCAGGCATTTCCTTTTGGCTGTTCTTCTAATACATTAGAAACTAAAAAAAGTCTATATGATGATTCAATAGTCATAATCATATGTTAAGTCCTAACTTCTCAGTTACAACTCCTCCCTCTCATTTGCTCATTCTCTCAGTCTTCGGGGATATCTGGGCAATGACCATTCTAACTTCTTCATGCTGTAAAGGGGTAGAGGAATGGAACTGATTGATGTTCTTGGAAAGGCTGATACCTCTGGGTTTCAAGCTTATCTGGCATAGGAACAATCTGGAGGTTTTAAGTTTCTGAAAAAATATACTTAATAAGTAAAAGTTTTATAGAGTCTTAGATATAGCCCAGGGTATTCTTTAGGGTTTTCAGGAATACTTTTGGTTGGGTCTTGGCAAACTGTGGCAAATTGCAAAATCTGACTGAAGCTTGTGTAACAGTAACCTCTAGAATGACCTGTTGACTCTTCTGAAATCTCTTAGCCATTGAAACTTTATTCTGTTTCATTTCTTTTCCCCCATTTGGTCAAGAAGGCATTGTCAATCCCAAGGTGCCAGGGCCAGGTTCATCTCTGGGAGTCATGTCCCATGTTTCCAGGGAGACTTACACACCTGGAAGTCATGTTCCCTGTAGAGGGGAGGGTAGTGAGTTTACTTGCAAAGTTTGGCTGAGAGAGAGGAGGCCACATCTGAGCAACAAAAGAGGTTTTCTGGAGGTGACTCTTAGGCATAATTATAAGTGGGTTTAACTTTGCCATTATAGAAATAAGATTCATAAGGACAAGCCTCAAGAGCAAGGGCTTGGCTTATTAGATTGAGAGTTCCTAATGCTTCTCAGATGGGGAAGTTTAATAGCTCCATGTTTTTTCCCCAGACCCTCAAGGGACTTTGCAAATACTTTTTAAATTTTCTGCCCAAAATACTCTGGAATAAACAGGATATTACAATAAGCTATACAGAATAACAAGATCTCATTCCCTATTCTAGGCTCCATGTAATTAGATTGTTTAAATAAACTGACCAGACAGGTTATGTTAGATAATGTGCTACAGAAAATTTAAATTTTGGACAAAATAAACAGCTCTTCCTTTGGTCTCACACAGAAGATGAAGTTTTAAAATATAAACAATATCATCTTTTACCCTACATTCTGATTTACCTTAGTCCCAACCAGATCCACTTAGTTCATATCTCTAACTGAAGTCTGATCTCTTTTTAGCTTCTTTAACAGTTGCTATATAGAGTAAAGCTGACTTTTAGAGCTGCAGAACTCTAACTCTGGGTCTCATGTGTCACATAATACCCAAAGTTCTGGGGAACTACCAGGTTATACACGATGAGCACATCTCAAAATTTAGAAATAACAGTTAAAACTCAGGAATAAATGTGACTTCTGTAAGAGCTTACAATCTAAGCCCTAATTTTCTTAAAAACATTTTTTAAATGAGACCATACAATATTTTTCCTTTTGTTTCTGGCTTATTTAGCTCAACATAATGTCCTCAAGGTTCATTCACCTCGTTGCATGCCTCACAGTTTCATTCCTTTCTGTACTCGCACAATACTTCATCATATGTATACACCACAGTTCGCCCTTCTGCTCATCAGTCGATGAACCCTCTGGCCACCTCCATCCACAGTCAATCATGAATAATGCCACCATAAACATCAGTGTGCACATGTCTATTTGTGTCCCTGCTTTCAGTTCTTTTGAGTACATTCCTAGTAATGGGATTGCATGATCATATGGCAACACTATATTTAGCCTCCTGGGGATCTGCCACACTGCCCTCCAGCATTCTACTTCCCTACCAACAATGAATTGGTATACCCCTCTCTCCACATCTTCTCCAGCACTTGTATCCTTCTGTTTATTTTTTGAATCTGCAGATTTATTGACATATGTTCAAATACAATATATCTATCCAAAGTATACAGTCAGTGTCTCACAGTATCCTCAGTTGTGCAATCATCATCACTCTCAATTTTAGACAATTTTCATTGTTCCAAAGAGAAAAATAACAGATGGACACATACACACACACAAAAGAAAACTCCAAACACCCCATATCCCCTTATGCCCCACCCCAATTATTTACCCCTAGCATCAGTGTGACATACATTGTACTGTTAATGATAGAATATTAAGGTATTACTGTTAAATATAGTTCATAGCATGCAAGAGGTAATTTTTCCCCACATACCACTCTTTTATTGACTCTTTGTACAAGTGTCACACATTTGCAAGACTTCTTTACATTTTAGTGTTAATGGGTGAAATATATGACTTTAAAAAGCCCTTTAATCAAATTCATCTATAATATGGCACTATTATTACTTATAATTCCAACAGCGAACCACCATCACCTCTATCAATTCTCAAACATTTAAATTCAAACTTTTTAACAATTCTGTACATATTAGGTAACCACTTCCCCTTCTCTAGCTTCTGTCTATCTCTAGGTCCTCTATATTCTACATTTTACATTTTCTAGGTGGTTCATATTAGTGGAATCATACAATAGGCCACGATCCATTTTTAGTTAATTTTTGTATAAGATGTGAGGTTTAGGTTGAGGTTCATTTTTTTTGCTTATGGATGTCCAATGCTCCAGCACCATTTGTTGTAAAGCTAACCCTCCTCTACTGAATTGCTTTTGCACCTTTGTCAAAAACCAGGAGAACTGTCTCTCCTTCTTTACCAGTCCACATTATCTTGACTACTATAGCTCTATATTAAGTCTTAATTCTTCTTTTTCAGGATATTTTACCTATTCTTGTGCCACACCTTTCCATATAAATTAAACAATAAACTATGTCGACAAAAATCCTTGTTGGCCTTTTTGATGGGAATTGCATTAAATCGATAGAGCAATTTGGGGAGAATTAACAGCTTTAAAAAGTTATTCACGAAGTTCTGGTTGAAGGTGACTCTCATACTTCCAAACCAAATGATAAATTTACTCCATTTTTCTCCTGTTCAGTTGATGGATGAGAAGGATCACATCTCATTGTGTTTTGCCTCATAATTTTGATACTTTTTCCCTAAAGGCAAAACATTTATTTCATGTATAATTTTGTTTGAGCCAGTGTGTGTGAATATGAATAACAGCTTATTTTAATGAAATCATTAGAACATGTAGGTGTCTAATAACCTGATTTAATAGTGCTAGTTGAGTTAATTTAACTGGAACTTTCTTCTCAGCCTCATTGCCCTCCCTGGGTAATCCAGCATCATTTATTGCTCCAGGGCTAGTCAGAGGCTCAGCAATGTTAAAAACTTCAATTTTATCACAGAGTTGAGGACGTAGGATTCAACTGAAAAAATAGGAATTGAATACCACTATGTGCTAAGGACTGTGCAAAGTGCATTAGGGGATTGCAAGGATAAACGAGGTTGTCTTTTTGCTTATAAAGAAGTAATCACTAATGGAATACTGCCACCCACATTCATAAAGTGCTTTACAGTTTGCAAAATGCTCTTACCTATTCCGGATCTAATTTAAATCTCATCACAGAACCTATGAAGTATATAAGCGTTTTAAGGCCTGCCAAAATTAGATATTTCCCATCCCTGCACTAAATTGTCTTCTAATTATTTTGGTGGCAATGAGATAGAAATTTTATAACCCAAGGGATGGAGACAAGTCAAAATTTTTAGGCATGCATCATTTTTTATCCAGGTCCAGAGGTTCTTGTACTGCTTCCAGCTCTCCAGTTTCAATCCGAACAAACATGTGCTTCAGAGTTGGTGGTGATGACATGTGTTGAACAGGTATGGCCAGAGGACGGAGGGTTTTGCTTGCAGCCTACAGTTGGGCCCTTGAAGGGACTACCTCGATGCTATTATAGCAAACAACAAGTTTTTAAAAAGTGTCCCACAAAGACAACTACAGGTCCAGAAGACTTTATTGGTAGATTCTAGCAAAACATTTATAGAGAAAAATACCACCCATCTTACATAAACTCTACCAGGAAATAGAAAAGAAGAGAACAATCCCTACTTAACTTTCTGAGGTCAGCAAAAGCCAAATACCAGGACCTGACAAGGACATTTGGAAAAGGAAAATTACCTGCCCATCACACTCATGAATGTAGATGTGAGAATCCTAAACAAAATATTAGCAAACCCAATCTGACAACATATAAAATAATAGTAAGTCAAGCATGATCAAACTCCAGTTTATTCCAGGAATGCTGGGTTAATTTAACATTAGAGAAGTCAATTGTGTAGTTTGAAAAATTAACAGATAAATGGGGAAAATATGAACATCTCAATAACTGCAGAAGGCCTTGATAAAATTATCCACACATTTATGAAAAACCCCAAAGCAAAACAAGGCAGGAATTTATCTTATAGAAAGTGTCTCTATTAGTTTTCTATTGCTGCATAATGAATGACCATAAATTTAGTGGCTTAAAACAACACAAATTTATCATCTCACAGTTTGGCAGGTCAGAAGTCAAGGTGCAGGTTAGCTGTATCTCTTGCTCTCACAAAGCTGTAATCAAGGTGGTGGCCGGGGCTGGGCTCTCACCTGTCGCTCATTCAGGATGTTGGCAGAATTTAATTGCTTGTGGTTGTAGGACTGAGGTCCCTGTTTTCTTGCTGGCTGTTGCCTGGGGGCTGTCTCTCAGCACCTGGACACCACCCTCAGGTCCTGGCCACATGGCCCTCTCACAACATGGCAGCCTCCTTCTTCAATTCCTGCAGGAGAATATCTCCTCAGTTGGCTGCTACAGAGAAATAAAGTTGGCATTATTCATGGATGGTGTGATTATGAGTGTAGAGAAATTCAAAAGCAATTAGCAGAATTGTTAAGGAATTTTAGCAGGGTTTCTGGTTATCAGGTCAATATTCAGAAATCAATTATATTTCTCTCCACTGGCTTAATTTTATTATTGGCAAATTTTATTACTAGCAAAATTTTAATACAGTTGATTAAAATGATAAAAAAGATTTCATTTGTGACAACCAGCCTCCAAGATGGCACTCCATGATCCCCAATTTCCATTGTTCACATCCTTGTCTATATCCCTCCCACATTGTCCAGGGTTGGGCTGTAGGACCAATAGACTGCAGTAGAAGTGGTGGCATGCCAGTTTGGATATATTACATCCCCCCAAAAGCCATATTCTTTAATGCAATCTTGTGAGGGCAGACATTAATCTTTTGACTGAGTGCTTCCATGGAGATGTGACTCAATGACCTCTGGGCTAGATCTTGGATTGAATTATCTCCATGGAGATCTGGAACCCACCCATTCAGGGTGGGTCTTAATTAAATCACTGGAGTCCTGTAAGAAAGGTACATTTTGGAGAGCAGCTAAGAGATATTTTGGAGAAGGCCATTGAAAGCTGATGCTTGGAGATGCTAAGCTAAGAGTTGCTAGCCCAAAGTTTGCTCTGGAGAAACTAAGAGAGGATCCCCAGGTAGTTAGATGCACAGGAGCTGAAGAGGCTAACAGAGACAAGCCCAGAGACATTTTAGAGAGAGCCATTTTGAAACACAACTCAGGAAGAGCAGATGCCAGCCACCTGCCTTCCCAAATGACAGAGGTGTTCTGGATGCCATCAGCGATTCTTCAGTGAAGGTATCCTCTTGTCAGTGCCTTAGTTTGGACACTTTTATGGCCTTAGGAACTTTTACTTTGTAACCAAATAAACTCCCTTTATAAAAGTCAATCCATTCCTGGTATTTTGCATAACAGTAGCATTAGCAAATTGGAACAGGTGGTATGCCATTTCTAAGATCTGGTTATAAAAGACACTACAGCTTTTGTCTTGGGGATTCTCGCTTCTGCTCTCTTGCTCTCTTGAAACACTTACTCTGGGGGAAGGCAGCTGCCATGTTTTCATCACCCTATGAAGTGGTCCATGTGGTGAGGTACTGAGGCCTTCAACCAAAAGCCGTGAGTCACCTTGAAAGTGGACTCTCCAGCCCCAGTCTAGTCCACAAAGACTGCAGCCCTGGCTGATAGCTGGACTGCAACTTCAGGCGAGCTCCTGAGTCAGAACCACATAGCTTAGCTGCTCCCAAATTCTGGTCCCTAGAAACTATGTAAGGTAATAAACTGTTGTTTTAACCAACTAAGTTTTGAGTAATAGATAACTGATATACCATTTAAAACTGTATCAGAAATATCAAGGACCTAGTTAAAAAATATATCAAAAGGTATTGCACAATTATACCAAAGCTAAATAAGTATGAGAGGGGAATATAAGGGAGGGATGTGGGATTCTTGGTAGTGCTGTTGTTGTCTGACCCTGTTATTATATTATACTGTATGATATTTTATTTTTCTTTTTATTATTTTTTATATTATTTGTTAAAAAAACAAAACTTTTTTTTCTTAGTAATCAATATGTTCAAGTGCTGACTGTGGTGATAAATGCAAAACTGTATGATGATACCATGAACAACTGATTGTATACTGTAAATAATTATATGGTATGCGAATATAGTGCTATAAAATTATATGGAAAAATATAAACAGGGATAAGAGTGCTGGAGAAAACATGGAGAGAGGGATGTACACATTTACTGTTGGTTAGGAGGCAGAATGGTGTAGCCTTTCTGGAGGACAGTGGGGTGGTTCCACACGAAGCTAAGCATGTGGGTGCCATAAGGTCCTGCAATCTCATTAGGGGGCATTTACTTGGAGGATCTGAGAGCAGGGATATGAATGGACATTTGCACACTGGTGTTTATGGAGAGAGTATGCATGATTTGCAATGGGCAGAGGTGGCCTAAGATACTTCAATGGGGAACAGAATGGTGAACTGTGTTGTGTGCATACAATGAAATATTGAGCAACTGCGAGAAAGTGAAGCTGTGAGACATGCAACGAGGTGAATGGATCCTGTAGACAGTATTTTGAGTGAATTATGCCAGAAACCAAGGCAAACACTATGTACCGGTTTGTATACATTATGTCCCCCAGAAAAAGCCATGTTCTTTCATACAATCTTGTGGGGGCAGACACATTAGTGGGGATTAATTTGAAAGGTTTGGATTAGGTTGTTTCCATGGAAATGTGCCCCACCCAACTGTGGGTGATAACTCTGATTGGATAATTTCCATGGCGGTGTGGCCCCACCCATTCAGCATGGGCCTTGATTAGTTTACTGGAGCACTATATAAGCTTAGACAGAAGGAGCAAGCTTGCTACAGCCAAGAGGGACACTTTGAAGAATGCATGGAAGGTGAGAGAGTAGCTGCAGATGAGAGACAGTTTGAAGACAGCTGTTGAAAGCAGACTCTTGCTCCGGAGAAGCTAAGAGAGGACTAATGCCCCAAGAGCAAACGAGAGTGTCATTTTGAAGAGGACCTGCGGCCTAAAGAGGAACATTCTGGGAGAAAGCCATTTTGAAACCAGAACCCCAGAGCAGATGCCAGCCATGTGCCTTCCCAGCTAACAGAGGTTTTCTGGACACCATTGGCCATCCTCCAGTGAAGGCACCCAATTGCTGATGTGTTACCTTGGACACTTTATGGCCTTAAGACTGTAACTGTGTAGCCAAATAAACCCCCTTTATAAAAGCCAATCCATCTCTGGTGTTTTGCATTCCAGCAGCATTAGCAAACTAGAACACACTATAATGCCTCCCCAATATGGACTAACTATAATGTATAAACTCAGAATTGAACCTTAGAGCATACCTTATCAAGAGAATGCTTATTGTAAGGGTCCCTAGATTGTAAGCTTTACAGCAGTCACATCTATTCCTGAATTATAATGACTATCTCCAGACTCTGAGATGTTGCTCCCTTTGTGTATGTATAACCTGATCGATCCCTGGAACTTTGGGTATCTGTGTGACACCTGAAACTCAGAGCTAGAACTTGACAGATATTAATGTCAGTATCAGCACATATAGCAACTGTTAAAAAAGCTGAAAAATAATCCAGACTTCAACTAGAGATACGAATGAAGCAGATGTGGTTAGTACTAGGACAAATTGGGCCAAAGGGTAAAGGACAATACTGACTGCGTTTTAAAACTTCAAATTCCATGTGAGGCCTAGGGAAGAGATGTTTACTTGGTACAAGATCTATATTTCCTAAACAATTTAACTCACACAGTTTGTTAAAATATCGTAATTACATGGAACTTTTAATAGGAAGTGAGGCCTGGTAGGTTTGCATAGGTTAGTGTGAAATAGCAACACATCCCAAAGTAATTTGGACAGAGAATAAAAATATATATGCAGGATCTCCTTGAGGAGCTGGGGGAAAATGCAGAGGTGTTGGGCTTCCTCACCTGTATTGTTGCTGATGCTCTCACAAACATTGAGGACTGGCAGTTTGATGTGCCAAGGCCTCTATTACAGGACTTGCCCTTATGAAGCTCATCACTGCAAAGGAGAGGCTAAACCTGCTTATAATTGTGCCTAAGAGTCTCCCCCTGAGTGCCTCTTTGTTGCTCAGATGTAGCCCTCTCTCTCTAGCTAAGCCGACTCAGAGGGTGAACTCACTGCCCTCCCCCCTACATGGGATCTGACTCTCAGGAGTGTAAATCTCCCTGGCAACATGAGATATGACTCCAGTAGATGAATCTGGACCAGACATTGTGGGATTGAGATCATCTTTGCGGTCGCAGTTGATTTATCTGGGGGGGGGGGGGGGCGGCCGGTTGCTGAACCCTCGGCTCTCGGCGTTGCTCGGAGGGTACCGGCGGCGGGGGCTCTTTCCCGGAGGCGAGGGCGAGGCGGGGGACTGGGCCCGGTCCCCGGCGGAGGCGTGCAAGGTGTGGAGGGCGGCGAGAAGGAACAGGCAGGACACGGTTCTTTAAGGGTGAAGAAGCCAAGAGACTTTATTAGGGGTGAGCACAAGTTATATAGGCTGGCATAGAGGGCAGGGGTTGTTACAAGTCAATGCTGAGGGGATAAAGGCTAGGATTGGTTCTGAGAGGGTGCGGAGGTTAGGATTGGTTCTAAGAGAGCACGGAGGTTGTTTGAAAAGGGGCGGGAGTTGCTCTGGCAACGGTGTCTGGCAACAATGTATGCACACTGGTGGTGATGGGAGTTGCACTGGCAACGGGGAGTGTCCGGGCAAGATAAGGGGGTGGGGAAAAGGCGGTTCCCTCCGGCAAGCCTCCCCTAACGGTGGTATTTTGGGTGAGGGAATGGGGCCTGCCTCCGGCCTCACTTTCCCAGGCCTGGGGGGCTGTGGAGGGCGCTGTCGCCCGTGCCCACCACCCTCCCCAGGGGCGGATCCGGTCCCCTGGCCCAGGCCCGCCAAGTCGAAGCACGTAATCAGTGTCCCGCAATCTTCTTGACCAAAAGGGGGATGTGAAATGAAATTCAATAAAGTTTCAGTGGCTGAGAGATTCCAATTGGAGTCAAGAGGTCACTTTGGTGGGCACTCTTAGATAACCCTTTTTAGGTTCTAATGCATTGGAATAGCTAAAAGTAAATACCTGAAACTATCAAACTGCAACCCAGTAGCCTTGATTCTTGAAGATGATTGTATAGCAATGTAGCTTACAAGAGGTGACAGTATGATTGTGAAAGCCTTATGGATCACACTCCCTTTATCCAGTGTATGGATGGATGAGTAGAAAAATGGAGACAAAAAACTAAATGAAAAATAGGGTGGGAGGGGGTGTGTTTTGGGTGTTCTTCTTTACTTTTATTTTTTATTCTTATTTTCACTTTTTCTGGTACAAGGAAAATGTTCAAAAAATAGATTGGGGTGATGAATGTACAACTATGTGATGGTTCGGTGAACAATTGATTGTATGCTTTGGATGATTGTATGGTATATGAATATATCTCAATAAAATGAATAAAAAAATATATTGCACACTGAAAACTATAAAACTATTGCAAACATTTAAAGAAGGCTTGAGACGTGTACCATGCTCTTGAAGAGATATACCACGTTCATGGATTGGGAACACTTGATTTCAAACCTCCCCAGATCTATAGATCCAATGGCATCCTGATCCTAAATGTACATAGGAAAGCAAAGGGCCAAGAATAGCCAAAACACTCGTGGAGAAGTAAAACAAGGCTGGAGGGCTTGGAACTGCTGAAGGAAAGACAAAAAGACTAATGGAACAAAACGGAGTCCTTAGAAGAAGAGTTACACATAGATGGTTGTATGATTTATGACAAACATGCAGAGCAGTGGGGGAAAGAATCATCTTTTCAATGAATGAGTATCATTATTGGAAAAAAAAAGAGAAGAAACCTGACCTTTAATTCACACCATTCACAAAACCAATTTTAGGTAGATTGTGAAACCAAATATGAATAAGAAGAATAAAATTTCTAGAAGATAAAATTGGAACATATCTTCATGATTTCAAAGTAGAGAAATATTTTTTATACAGGACCCAATAAAGCACCAGCCATATAGGAAGAAATTGATAATTTTGATTTCATTAAAGTTAAGAACTTTTGTCCATCAAAAGACACCATTGAGAGATTGAAAAGGCAAGTCACAGAGTAGGAGATGACATTTACAATAAAAATAATGAATATAAAGAACTCCTACAAATTAATATACAAAAGACAACCCAACAGAAAAGTGGGGAAGAGCGTTTTTCTTAAAAACAGTAAATTGACATGGCCAATTAACATCTGAAAAGGTGCTGAATCTCATTAATAACCAGAGAAATACATGTTAAAGCATGGTTAAATTGAAATTTCTACACACCCATCAGATTGGCAAAAATAAAAAAAAAAAACAAACACAAAAGAAACCTGTTGACACTAAATATTGGTGACAACGTGGAATACCTGGGATTCTTATCCACTTCTGATGAGAGTATAAATTAGTACAGATACTTTGTACACCTGTTTGGCAGTATGATGCAAAGCAGAAAATGTGCACAATCTGTGACCCGGAATTTCTGTCCCTGTGTACAGAAATGCACTAAGAGACACATATATGAATATTCACATATAATAGTTTAAAATTGGCACCAACTCAAGTGACCATCCACAGTAGAATGGTTAAATAAAGTGTAGTATAATTGTGAAGTGGAATAACACAAAACAATGAGAATGATTACCTGCAACAACATGGCTAAATTTCATAAATACAATGTTGAGCAAAAAACCAGTTGTAAGATAAAAGTGACTATATTATTATTATTAAAGTTCAAAAATGGGGAAAGTCTCTAAGGATATGTCCATAGGTGTTTCGGTTTGCTAAGGCTGCTGGAATGCAATATACCTGAAATGGGTTGGCTTTTAACAATGGGGATTTATTAAGTTACAAGTTACAATTCTAAGGACGTGAAAATGTTCAAATTAAGGTACCAACAAGAGGCTTCCTTCCTGGAGGAAAGCCACGGGCATCCGGGGTTCCTCTGTCACATCGGAAGGCATTTGGCGATGTCTGCCAGTCCTTCTTTCCTGGTTCTGGTTTCCAAATGGCTCTCTCAGCTCCTGTGGGTCCTTCTTGCTTTTCCCTGGGGCATTTTCTTTCTCAGCTTCTCTAAACCTTCTTGGCTCTGAGCTCTCCAAAATGTCTGTCCCTTAAAGGACTTCAGCAAGCGGATTAAGACCTACCTTGAATAGGTGGGGTCACATCCCCATGGAAACAACCTAATCAAAAGGTCCCAGCCAACAATAGGTCTGCCTCCACAAGATTGGATGAAAAGAACATAGGCTTTTCTGGGGTATGAAACAAATTCAAACCAGCACAGTAGGTGATAAAGCTATGAAGCAAAACAAAGAAGCAATTGTCAATTGTGACTGATGCCACTATGAACAGCAAATATTTGTGCAAAGATTTGTGTGCAAATATTTGTTCAGGCCCTGCTTTCAATTCTTCTGGGTATATACCTAGCTAGTAGCAGGATTGCCGGGTCATATGGTAATTCTATACTTAGCTTTCTGAGGAACTGCCCAAGTGTCTTCCAAAGTGGCTGCACCATTTTATATTCCCACCAGCAATGAATGAGCATTCCTGTTTCTCCGCATCCTTTCCAACACTTGTAATTTTCTGTTTTTTCAATACTAGCCATTCTAGAGGGTAGGAAATGGTATCTCATTGTGGTTTTGATTTGCATTTCCCTAATAGCTAGTATATTGAGCATCTTTTCTTGTACTCTTTGGCCATTTATCTTCTTTGGAGAAATGTCTATTCAAGTCTCTTACCCATTTTTTAATTTGGTTGTTTATGTTTTTATTGAGTTGCAGGATTTCTTTGTATATTCTGGATATTAAACCCTTATTGGATATGTACTTTCCACATATTTTCTCCCATCGAGTAGATTGTCTTTTCACTTTTGTAATAAAGTCCTTTGAAGCTCAAAAGTTTTTACTTTTGATGAGGTCTCATTTACCTATTTTTTCTTTTGTTGCTGTGCTTTGGGTATAAAGTCTAAGAAACCATTGTCTAATACAAGATCCTGAAGATACTTCCCTACATTTTCTTTTAGGAGTTTTATAATCCTGTTTCTTATATTTAGGTCTTTGATCCATTTTGAGTTAATTTTTGTATATGGTGTGAGATACCCCTTCAAGGCAGATAGATGGGGATGCTGTATTTTTAAAATGATTTTTTCCTGTAAAATTTTTTTTTAAAAGAAGCAATTGTCATAAAAGGCAGGCTAGTGGTGACCTTTTGGGGGCCAGAGGGCCTGGGCATATGAGGGCTTTTAGCAGATTGAAATGTTCTAATTTCTTGACCAGGGTGGTAGCTACAGGATTATTCGCTTTAAAATAATACAATAAGTTTTACATTTATATACCATGAACTTTTTAATGTATATTTTATTTTATAACCAAAAGGAGATTTTTAAAGGGAAAAGTCATTTTAAAAATGCTATTTGTAGGAGTACTTTGAGGTCTAGGATATCTTTTTCCAGAAAGGATTTTCTATTGCCTCGCCAGCTCCTAGGAGCCTGAGCAATACAATATGACCTGAATCTAAGTTTTGAGTTTGGTAATTCTGGGCCCCTGCAGCCAGAGGGAAGGAGCTTTACCCTCTTACTCCCTGGGTGCAGCTATCTGGGGTTCCATCACAAGGCAGGGGACCAGTTTACTGGCTCCCCAGCCTTGGAGGTCCCTGGACTCACACTCCTCTTTCTAACCCTGAGCACCTGCCAAAGCCAGAAAGTCGTGTCCCAGGGCAGACGCTGCCTGAGGGCTGCAGCCCCTCCTTGGATTCCTTCCCCATTCAGGTCTTCGTCTGGTGTTCCCTCATTGTCTCCTTAATTCTTTGATATTTTTAAAATGATATCTTCAAAATATTTCATCTGGCTTCTTAGGCAGGAGAGTGACCTAGTCCCCTGTTCCTGGAAGCAGAGGTTCTCTACTGACTATTTCTTTTCCATAGGCAGATGGCTGGCTCCAAGCACAAGTTTCTTCAGCCTTACTGAGAACACCAAGGGACAAGTTCATTTCTCATCCACCTATGGAGAGGCGTATGTTGAAAAGAGCAGGAATCTGAAACAAAGACACTGACAGTGGGGTGTTTGCAAGTGTTGTCCATCTTCCCTTGGAGCTTCGGAAAAGGCTCAGCCACCTTGTCCTGCCTGGCTTAAGGATGATGATCTTAGAGGCTATTAGCTCCACCTGGTCCACGGAGAAGATAGAGTTGCTATAAGTTGGTTCCAGGAGTCTCCAAGAATCACCCATAACACTAGGCTATGTATTATTATGGTCCTTTGATAAGAGAAAACCACTGAGTGAGACTCAAAGAGGGTCAATGAGTTGCCAGGATACAACCTTCCTTTCCTTCTTTTCTTCCTCCCTCCCTCCCTTCCTTCCTTCCTTCCCTCCCTTTCTTCCTACATTTCTTCTTTCTTTCTTTTCTTCTTCCTTCCCTCCCTTTTTCCTTCCCTCTCTTTACTTATGAAAAACATCCATGAAATTGTCTCCCTTTATTTATATCTCCAAATTCCAGCTGTCTATCAAGGTAACTTTGGCTACTGCCTTAAATTCAACCTGATATTTAAATTCTTCTAAAACACAGAATTGATTTCAAAAGCAGCAAAGGATGTTTAATTTTTGGATCAGTTTCTCCCTCTGCCCCCCAAACCAAATTACTGAGAAGGTAGATCCCTTTCCTAACCCACTTACACCAAAATCCCCTGCTGTGCTGTTTGGAGCTCTCTTTTCGTTCCATTAATTAAAAAGAAAATTGATTTACATATATTTTAGAAGCACATCTAATTTTTAAATGGGAGGTCAATGGAAGTTTCCACCCTTCAGTGGCTCAAACTTTGGTGTTCCAACTGGCATTTCCCTGTATGTGGCTCAAACTTTGGTGTTCCAACTGGCACTTCCCTGTATGTAAGCCACATTTAATTCATCACCTACTGACTCCTTTTAAACATCTAACAATTTTCCTTACCTCCATCCTCACCTTAATCCAAAATACTGTCACCTGTTGCCTAAATTATGGCATCCATATCTCAATTTCCCACATTCACCTGGGCCCCTCTCAATTGATTTTCCATATTGTGGCTGGAAAGCTCTTTTCAAATTGCCTTATTTGTTTTTGGCGTCATTTATCTATTCTCCATTGCATCAATCAGTCCCATTGCAATTGGCCTTGGAGAATTCACCATGTTTGTCTGTCTTTGACTCTAGACTGGAAGTTTCCAAGTGCAGGGGGTATATCTACTTTTGTCATCCTCCTATCCTATGTCTGACGCATAGCAATTGCCTATTTTTTTTTGAATGATCATACTATATAATGTGAATAAACTCTTTGTAATTTATGTTTTTGTTATGTTTACTGTCCATTTCTTTCCTGGTATTTAGAAGGCAGGGGTTTTGTCTGTTTTGTTCACTGATCTACTCTTGGAGCCTGAAAGGGTATCTGATGTTTTCAACAAATGGTGCTGGGAAAACTAATATCCACAGGCAAAAAAATGTACTTGGACCCCTACCTCACCCCAATATAAAAAGTAACTCAAAATCGATCAAAGACCTAAATATAAGAGCTAAAACCATAAAATTCTTAGAAGATAACAGGGTAAAATCTATATGAACTTGGATTTGGTGATGGATGCTTAGACTTTATACCAAAAAATATGTAAGTTGGATTTAATCAAAGTCAAAAACTTTTGTGCATCAAAGGAAATTATTAAGAATGTGAAAAGAGAACCTACAGAGTGGGAGAAAATATTTGGAAACTATCTGATAAGGTTTTAAAATCCAGAACATATAAAGAACACCTACAACTCAAAAACAAAAAGATAAACAACCCAATTAAAAAATGAGCAAAGGATTTAATAGATATTTCTTGAAAGAAGATACACAAGTGGCCAATCAGCACATGGAAAAAAGCTCAACAGCATGCAAATCAAAACCACAGTGAGAGAGCACCTCACATCCACTAGGATTGATATTAAAAACAAACAAACAAGCAGAAAATTACAAGTGTTGGTGAGAATATGGAGTAGTTGGAACTCTCCTGCATTGCTGCTGAGAATGTTAAATGGTGCAGCCAGTGTGGAAAACACTTTGGTAGTTCTACCAAAAGTTAAACACAGAATTACCATTTGACCCATAATTCCACTTCTAGGCATATATCCCAAGAATTGAAAACAGGAACTAGAACAGACACTTGTATGCCAGTGCTTGTAGCAGCATTATTCACAATAGCTGAAGGGTGGAAACAACCCAAGTGTCCATCGACAGGTGAATGGATAAACAAAATGTAGTATATCTGTTTGATGGGATGGTATTCAGCCATAAAAAAGAATTAAGATCTGCTACATGTTACAACATGGATGAACCCTGAAAACATTATGCTAGTTGAAATAAGCCCAACACAAAAGGCTTATTGTATGATTGTGTGCGTATGAAATATCCAGATTAAGCAAATTCATAGAGATGGAAAATAGATTAGAGGTCAGGGGGTGTGCTGGTTTGAATGTATTATGTCCCCCAAAACACCATTATCTTTGATGTAATCTTGTGTGGGCAGACATATCAGTGTTGATTAGATTGTAATTCTTTGAGTGTTTCTGTGGAGATGTGCCCCACCCAACTGTGGGTGATGACTCTGGATAATTTCCAGGGAGGTGTTACCCCACCCATTCAGGTGGGTCTAAATTAAATCACCGGAGCCATATGAATGAGCTGACAAACAGGGAGCTCAGTGCAGCTGACAGTGACATTTTAAAGAGGAGCTACAGCCGAGAGGGACACTCTGAAGAACTCCCAGGAGCTGAAAGAGGAGCTGCAGATGAGAGACTGTGTGAAGACGGCTGTTGAAAGCACACTCTTGCTCTGGAGAAGCTAAGAGAGGACAAACGCCCCAAGAGCAACTGAGAGTGACATTTTGAAGAGGAGCTGCGGCCTAGAGAGGAACGTCCTGGGAGAAAGCCATATTGAAACCAGAACTTGGAGCAGATGCCAGCCACTTGCATTCCCAGCCAAAAGAGGTTTTCCAGACACCATTGGCCATCCTCCAGTGAAGGTACCCTTTGTTGATGGACATTTTATGGACTTAAGACTGTAACTGTGTAACCAAATAAACCCCCTTTATAAAAGCCAGTCCACTTCTGGTGTTTGCATTCCGGCAGCATTAGCAAACTAGAACAGAGTTAATGCCTAATGGGTGCAGTTTCTATTTGGGGTGATGAGAAAGTTTTGGTAATGGATGGTGGTGAAGGAGGCATAACATTATGAACATAATTAATGCCACTGAATTGTGCACTTAAAAATAGTTAAAATGGTTAAGTTTTGTGTTATATGTTACCACAATGAAAGAAATAACACACACTGACACATCAAGCAAAAGCCAAAAAAACAAACAAACAAACCAAAGAGTGCCTGGTGCTAGAAAGCCCTTTACCAACTTTTGTTGGAGGAATGAATGAATGCAAGAATCGAGAGAGGTGACCACAATGAGGTCATAACTTCCCTGTAGTCCAGGATCAGGCTTTGGTATTGTTCCAAGTCTTTAAAAGCACTGCCCTGCAAAAGTCTAGGTAGAAAATGTGTCCAGGAAATTTGAATTTGTACTCCTCTGCCCTAAAGGGTGCCAGTGGGCCCCTAATGTTCCAGATAAGAACCGGGAGAGAAATAGCCTGGGCCAGAAGCCAACATTTTGAGGTCAGCCACTTTATCTGTGGAATTCCCCACCTCCTGCTTCGTCTCTTGGCTCTCTGCTTAAATTGGAAAATAAATCCCATCTCTGCTAAGGTGTTGGCTGATGAAGATTTGAGCTATTGCCCCTTCCAAGGGGAATTTGCATTTTAATAGAGGCTCTTCAAGCCCCAAAGGAATCAATATCTCTGAGCGTGAAATATCAAGCACTAGCAAATGAGATATTTTGGGTGAGACGCTCCAGCGTTTCAGTTCCAACAGGGGCCTCCTTTAAGCTCTGCTATAAGGCGGTGGAAGATGGTCTTGGAAAATGACCCGCCACTTCCCTTTATTACATTGATCTTTGCCTTTTTATGTCTGATCCCTTCAGCCTTCCCAACGCACGTGGTCCTTTAACACAGATCTTTACAACACAATCTTAAATTGTTAAATAAACAGGGCCATACTGCGAATTAGGACAATGAAAACTTTCGCGTTATCTCAGTACTCCAAGGAAGAAGTCACATAATTGTTTAAACCCCTATATTGGCAGGAAGGAGTAGAGATGATTGAATGCGTTTAAAATGCTTTTGTTTGTTTAAACTCGATCTACGCAGTTTGTTTCAAGGCAAACACTTGACTTCTATCGAAAACTCTGCAAACGAAATGTGGGTAAGAGACATCTGTTTTGTGAACTGGGAATGTTAGAACTGCCGAGTCCTTCAGGGCCAAGTTCTCAGCGGATGGCTGGTGAAATTCTGGAATTGCAGGAAAACAGCATTTTGGATTTTGGAATTCTGCATCTGCTAAAGGCTCCCGGCTGCCACACCCGGGGCAGAGCGCTCGGAATGTACCTCCTTTCCGCTCCCCGCGCTGCGGAGCCGTCTTCTCTGTCTTCCCGGTCCTCCCCGCCGCCGCCGCGGCGCGCGCCCACCCCGGCCGGCCCAGGTTCTGCCCGTAGCTCGCGCCCATCTCTCAGGCCCTTTCCGCGCCACGGGCCGCGAGGCAGTCGGCAGTCGCCCCTGGCCCTAGAAGCGGCCGCCGTCCCCACTCCCCTCCCCGGGTCCCGCGCCGCCTCCCAGGCGAGAGGCGCGAGCGCCGAAGAGCCGGCCGCGGGGCCCGCACCTGCGCGGAGCCCGCTCCAGCTTTTCCCTGTTCAGGCTCCAGCTCCCGCTCCCGCTCCCGCCCAGCGCTCGCAGGCGGCGGCAGCGGCGAGGCTCGCGCCCGGAGACGGCGGCTCGCCCCCCGCGCTTGGGCCGAGGAGAGCGCGCGCGCGCGCGCGCGGGCAGGAGAGGGCGCTGCGCGGCGCAGCGGGCGGCTCCTGCGGAGCGGCGGCGGCGGCATGGGGCAAGGGCGCAGGCAGGGGCTGCGGGCGCCCGGCTCCCCGCCCGGCCCGGCCCGCTCCTGGCGCGTGGCCGCCGCAGCCCGCCAGCGCCCGCGGGCCGCGGGGAGGACGTCCTTGCACCCGGCGCAACTTGCCTCGGACCCTCAGTGAGGCGAGGGGGCGGCAAGGTGCGGCGCGGGAGCCGGAGCGGGAGGCGTGCGGGCGCCCGAAGCTATGCCCCCCGCAGGCGGTCCCCGCGCTCAGCGCCCCGCCGCGCTGCCCCGCAACCTGTCCCGCCTGCGCGAGTGTCCGGGTCGCTCCCGCATCGTGCTGGCGCTCGGGGCCACGCAGATGGCGCTCGGATGCCTCATCGTGGCCGTCAGCTTCGCCGCGCTGGCGCTCACCACCTCGGCCCGGGTCCGCCACTCCTGTCCCTTCTGGGCCGGCTTCTCGGTGAGTGCGCGCGGCGGGCCGCGGCAGGTCGGGGACGTGGGGCGGGGACGGTGCCGGGCGGAGGGCGCGGGCTGCGGGGCCGCGCCGCAGTGCCAGGTGCGGTGCAAAACTCGGGCAAAAGCAACTCCGGAGACCCAGACGCACAGCTTTCCCGGCATTGCTTTCTCCTGCCCAGTGCAGTGATCCCCGGAGTTACTTTTAAAGGACGCCGAAGCCAGCGGCGGGAGGGACCGCCGGCGAGGGTGGGCAGGGGCGCGGGGACCTGGGCATCGGGCTGACCGGCCGCGTCGCGGGCGGAGAGGTGGAATCCGAGCCGCTGGCACCCCGGGTGCGGGAGCCGCGTCTCTCTGAGCGTGGAACCTTCGCGGCGGCTCTTAGCTGCAGGTCGGGGGCGTCCCGTCCAGGTGCGAATCGGTTCCCGCGGCGGGGGCGGCCACTCACCCACTCGGCGTCGGGGACTTGTCGTTTCCCTTCTGCGCCCGGCAGGCCCGGCCCTGTGGGCGGCGGGACCCCGCAGGCGACCCGCAGCCGCGTCCAGGGGGTGTGTTTTCTGAGCTCCGGATGGCGAGGATGACCCCTAAATTAGAGAAACCAGGAGAAAACCACTTGGAGGTCTGTGTTAAAGGAAGAGATTGTACCCACGAGTTAATTTTTGGCATTTTATAGAGTTTTGTTGAAATTTGAGCCCCTCCCTCATATTAATAAAGAATGGACGTATGGAAATAGGAAAATATGTACAGCGCAGATATTTATAAAGAGAGGCACATATTCTGATAACCGGGGGCATCTGTAACTACCCTTGGCTTATGGTATTGAAGTGTGTCTTATAGGCTTCAACTGTAAACAAAGTATGTTTTCATTTCATCTCCCAAAATCGAAACCAAGCCCTTTATAGTTAATGTTCTTGATCTTTGAAATTTAAAAATTCTGTCCAGTTTTGTGGTTCTTTTTTTTTTTTTTTTTTGGATAACCGTCTTTGTTCTCTAAGTCCATTGCACGGCTTCTCAGATGAGATCTGAGCAAAACTGACTCTAGAACACCCTAATCTAGACAGGTATGGTCGTTCTATTCTGGTGGAGTATTAATCGTCAGACCACAGGTGAGCCTGGGAGAGCTGATTAGAACAACAGAGCCTGCGGCCACAGCTCAGTGTTCAAATAAGAGAGAGGGGGTTCCAGGCAGGAGCAGGGAGCCAGTGATTCAAATGCTCCGCTATATATAGTCTTCACACATCTGTTGCTCAGTTTTTAGCATTATTTAATATGCATTGTTTTCATGTCGTCTGTCTGGTGAGGTTTGTATCTGCTGGAGCCAACTTACAGGTGGCAGGCGGTTTAAATGAGCTTCTCTCCCTGGTCCTTTCCTGAATCCTGCCTTTTGAGGGAGCTGCATTTTGATAATAAACCTAAAAAGGAAAACAGGTCTTGGGCACAGTGGGAAAGCTGTTTGTGTGGAAAATGCTCATTTGCTACATTGTTGTCTAAAGATTTAAGTAAATATGTGAAACAATAATTCAGTTTGGGTTTCCAGTGTTTTTCCTTTCAAAAACTGTTAGTTTTGGTTAGTTTTAACTTGTCATGACTGAAAGTCATTCCACAGATGTTTTATTGAGCACCTGCTACATGCAGACATTATTCTAGGCTCTGGGGAAAAAATAAGAATGGAACAAACACTGCTTACATTTTAGTGATTTTAAGGTAACTTCTGCCCTAGGTCTATCTCCCGCACCCCCAGATTAAATCTGTTTTCTCATGGGCTGCTTTCTTTTGTCGAACTTAATCGACCACAAACACCTTTAAAATTCTTTTCATACAGTACGTATCTTTTCTCATGTATTGCCGCTGCCCTTTGTGGAAATGGTGGGTGGTTTTGGTTATGCTGGAACAGGTTGGCACTTTGGCGTAGTTGTGGATGGAGGACCCTGGCTCGTTGCCGTGCACCTGCCCCCACCCCCCAGGACTGTGAATTGGTGACATGCTTTTATTCCTTTAAGAATGGTGTCTGTGGTGGTTGGCTTTATACTGAAATTTGGGATTTAGGGCTGTACTCTGGTTCCATTGCGTTTTCTAGAGCAAGATGCGTGTGCTTGTTCACCGCCTTTGGTTTTCTCTGTGTTTTGTATGTGGTGAAGAATCATTATAAAAACAGCTGTCTTCAATTTAAGAGAAACTAATTCCTAAGAAAAACAGCTCATGTTTATTGAACATTGGTTGCGTGCCAGAGTTTTACTTGGTATAATGGCCTGTTGCATCCGTGGCCCCCCCTGGACCGTGCAGTTCTCTTCCTTCTTGTTTTACCCCGAGCTGCTATGACAAATACCGCAACTGTTTTGGCTTAACAACAGGGATTTATTGGCTCATGGTTTCAGAGGCTAGAAGGCTTGCGTCCTCCCAAGGTGAGTAGCACTCTGGTTGGCTGGCAGTCCTTGGTTCTTTGGCTTTCTCATCACATGATGATGTCCTCTCCTTTCTCTTTCAGTTTCCCTCTGATTTCTGGCTTCTGTCTCCTCCCTATAGCTTTCTCTCCCTGTATCTGAATTTCTTCTGCTTGTAAAGGCCTCCAGTAATCTGGATTAAGACCCACCTTCGTTCAATTGGACCATACCTTAGGTAAAAATAACATCTTCAGGAGGTCCTATTGATAATAGGTTCACACCCACAGGGATGGTAAGGATAAAGATTAAGAAAGTATCTAAATTGGGATACACGATTCAACCACACATACTCTTATCTTGGACCAAGTCTCTGACTCAGATTAGTCAGTAGAATGCAGCAGAACTGACGCTGTCTTGGTTTTAGCTCTAACCCTTTGGAAGACTTGGCAGCTTCTGCTGAGTAAATGGAGGTGATGAGGAGCCAAGTAACCTGCCCAAGGCCACTCAGCCAAAAAGTGGCCAGTGTTGGGTTTGGACTCAGATGCTCTGATCCTAACCACTAGACTTACCTGCCTATGGGAGGAGACAGAAGGGGAGGAAATAAAGCATAGTGATACAGGGGTCACCCTTGTCAAGGAGGTCACACTGTGTTTCATAGGAAAAAGCACAAAACCTGCATGCAAAGGTGAAGATCCAAAGAGAGCTCTGAGGAGGAGAGCAGAGCAGTAGAGGATGTTTAAGGTTGGGGCGCATCTTGGTGAGGTTGGAGGCAGGTCAGGTCTGGTCAGAGGGAGCAGCTGCAGTGACAAAGGCAGTTTCATTTATTTGAAGGCCACTTTCAAATGCTTTTCCTCCCCTGGGGGCCTGGGGACCTTGCCATCCAGCCACGATGCCTCATTTCTCTTGTGCATGAATGCCTTGCCCATTTTGAGAGATGACAGTCTGTATCAATGGTTCAGAAAGAGCTGGGTGGAGATTTTGAATAGTTATCCTTTAAGAGAGCCACGTCGTGATGGTCTTTGAAATATGATTACCGCCCAGGACATCAGAGACAAACAAGTACATTGTGAATATCATTATCAGTTACATATGTTGATATAGGCATGGTCTTTGGGAGCTGATGTGTATGTGTATGTGTGCATATGTGTGTGTTTTCCTTTAAAGGAAACTACTTGGATTTTTTTAATAATCCCAAGCAACAGATGCTTGTTGCCATAATTAAAATCAGTAAAGTGTACAAAAAATAAAATGACAACCGCTCTTTTTCTACCCTAATTGTATACCCATAGGTAACCAGTATTACCAGTGTTGCTTTCCTCTACAATCACAAATATACATTAGAATTTATATATATTGGAGTATGTTTTTTTTTTTTTCAATTACAAACATGAGATATACCACACCCATTACTTTGACTTCTTTTTTTCATTACTGTCTAACGAATATTCCCAGGCATACCGCATTATTTTTAATGGATGTGTAATAGTCCACAGTATGGATTACTGTCATTTATTCAGTTGCTGTCCTCCTGAGAATATTCTGGTCATGTAAGTTCAATGCCTGTACAAACTGTGTTGCATATCCATCCTCAGATGCCAGTGCTTGTTTTCTGAAGAACGCCCCACAGTGGAATTGCTAGTGCCGGGGTATTTAGATTTTGAATTTTGTTTGGTATTACTGGATTAATTTTCACAAAAGATTGTAGTTATTCCAACCCCAGAAGCATTAAATAAGGGTGCCTATTTTCCCACCTCTTTGCCAATATGGGATGTTAGTGGTCTTTTTTAACATTTTTATTAATCTGATTTAAGAAAAAAGGTATCTGATTGTTTTCATTTGATCTGAGTTTCCATGGCTCCTGGAATGTTGGGATATCTTTTCATATGTATATCAGTAATCTGCATTTCCTCTTCTGTGAATTTTGTGTTTATGTCATTTGTCCATTTTTCTGAGTTGGCTATTATTTTCTTACCCATTTTAAGGACTCTGTATATAGGAATATTGGGCCCTTGTCTGTCTTAAGGGTTGCAGATATTTCTCGCAGTTTTCCATTTACCATTTGGCTTTATTTTTGGTGTCTTTTGTATAAAGAAAAAGTTTTTAACGTTTATGTAGTCAAATCTGTTACTTCTATCTTTCATAGCTTCTGGGTTCTTTTCTCTTAGTTAAGAAGATCACCATTACTGAGGTCACACAAATATTCATCTACATTTCCTTCTAATGTTTTCATTTTATTGTTACATTTAAGTTCTAATTTATCCAGGATATATTTTGCAAATGGCATAGAGAAAGAGTCTAATTTTGTTTGCTTTCAGATAAATAATTAATCATGTCGGGACCATTTCTTAAATAAGCCACGCTTTTCCAACTGAATTGAAATGTCTCCATCATATGTAGAGGCCCTCTGTACATGTGGTTCTATTTTTGGAGTCTATTCAGCGTCACCCTTTTGTCTATTTTAGAGTCAATACCATATTGTTTTGATTATAGTAACTTCATGGTGAGTTTTACCATCTGGCAAGACACGTTCCTCTGGTTTTTGTTTTCAAAAGTGCCTTGGCTGTTCTTCCCCATGAACTTTAAAATAACTGTGTCTGGTTTCTGGTAAGACTCCCTTAGGATTTGGATTGGAATTCCATTACATTTATGTATTAGTTTTGGAAGGACGGACAGCTTTATCATATTCAGTCTGTCAATTCAGGAACGTGGTGTGTCTCTTCATTCATTCGTTTCTTGTTTTATGCCTTTCAAAAAATATTTCATGGGGATGTGTTCATAGTATCATACTAGTTTTTCCATCTCCTTTAGACTCTTCCTGCAAAATTAACCAGTTAACAGTGTAGCCAGAGCAAAAGCTTGCGGAAGGCAGTGTCCACCGAGGTGATGGGGGGTCCCCAGGAGTCCTGGGATCTGGCAGGTGTGGTCAAGCCACCAGCAGCAGCAGGCTGTTCTAGAGCAACAGCTGTGTGCAGGGAGCCGTAGGAGGTGAAGGAGGCTCTTCACAGGCTGTGGAAACCAAAGGTCTCCAAGAATTACTTACTCCTGAAAAGTGGAAAACTATGCTCTGAGTGGAAACCTTGGTGGCCTGATCTGAAAGCAGCAGGCAAAACTGAAATGGTTATGGGTTGGCATAAGTCCTAGGGAATCTTCGAAATGCATTAGTCAGTCCTCCCTTCTAGAAAGACAGCCTCACTTATGGGAAATTACTGGAAACAGGAAGCAAATTGAGCATGTTTGTGTGGTAGTGATGGGGCGGGGAAGCCCCCAAGGAAACAGGTCTCATCCAGTGCTCAAACAGCACAAGATAACACCAAAAGCTGAGAGTACAGCCATGGAAAACAAGGATTTGAGAGCTCTAGCTGCAGCAAAGGGCTACAGGCAAAACGTCTTTTTGAACTTTACAAAGGTTCTGGACTTAACTCTGAGGAACAGAGGAGTGCATACGTAGCTCATATTTTGGGTCTTTCACAGATCAATAGGTCCCAGTTGGGTAAGCTATTCTGGCCCCCCCTCCTGCCCCCATATCTTATGAACTGTTCCCTAATAGATCAGGAAAATCCACCTCATTTGAACATGGGGAACCAAAAAGGAATACAATCCAACCTTATGCAAAATTCATTCATAGAAAAATGATGAAATGAATGTAATTGTTCTTCGGGAAATGAGAGCATATTAGAAAAATTATAAATTTATATTTCAGTATGAACTAAAAGAAAAAGTTTCAAAAGAACATACATCACAAAAAGAAAAGCTCCCAAAGGATATGATTACAGGAAATTATGAGTTGGAAACAGACATGTCGGGAGAGGAAATGATTTTCAGTGATGAAGACTGAATTAGAAGGAACACAAGAGCAAATGGACACCATAGAAAGAACAAGAGAGGATGAAAAGGAAGAAAAAAAAAGGGATGAAGTGAATTAGAAAGTAATAGCTATAGAAGACAGACAAAGGAGATCCAGTACATGTATAATTAGAGTGTCCAGGGAAGGAAGAACAAAGCAATGGCATAAAATAAATATTTAGAACTATCATGCAAGAAAACTTTCCTGAAATAAAAGAAGACTTGAAAGGATACATTGTGTCACTGGGAAAAATCAATGCAGAATAGTCAACACTGAGATATATCCTTGTTAAATAATGGACTTTAAAGATAAGGAAAAAATCATTTGGGCTTCCATATAACATGTATTAGTCACTTATAAATATTGTGCATTGGAATTCTCACAGCCAAATTTTGTGCTAGAAGACAGGCATTTAAAGAAACCAGTCTAGTATTTAAAAAAAATCTAGTTTGAAATAATTTCCAATTTACAGAAAAGCTGGAACAGAACTAAGAAGTCTTTATCCTTTCATTTAAATTCCATAATTGTAAACATCTTACTACATTTGCTTCATGGTTTGTGCTCATGTGTATTCTCTTTCTCAATGGACAAAAAATCCATTATCATTCTTTTTCTTACCATTTGGGGAGCAAGCTGCAGATGTGAAGTCCCATAATGTATATTTTCCCCAAACTAGGATTTAACAAGTATAACCAGCATAACCCCCCCCACCAAATCAGAAAATCAATGTTGGGAGAACATCGTCATCCAATCTATAGACCCCCTCTCCTGATTTCAGTTTCACTAACTGTCCAAATAGTGTTTTTTTTCCCTTTCTGATTCAGGATCCTATCCATGAATATGTATGTGTATTGTCACCTAACTCTGCATCAGTCTGGAGCGTTCTTCAGTCTTCCTGCGTCCTTCCTGTTTCTCAGTTTTAAAGAGTACAGGCTTTATATTCTGTTGGATGGCTCTCAGTCTGGGCCCCTCTGATTTTTCCTCTTGGCCAAGCTCAGGCTGTGTGTTTTTGGCAGGACTACTCCAGAAAAGCTGTTGTGTTCTTCTCAGCACATCACGTCAGGAGGCACTGACGTCAGCCCTTCCCACCAGTGGCGAGGCTCACCTTGTTTGCCTGATCATGTTGGTGTCTGCTGGGTTTATTCACTTCCAATTCGCCATTTACCCTTTGGTTAGTAGTTTGTGGGGAGGTATTCTGAGATTATGCCAATATCCTGCTCGTCATCAAACCTCCACCCACCAGCCTTAGCATCTATCTGAATCAGTCACCTCTTTGATGGTTGCCAAGTGATGATTCTCTTCTCCTATCATTCCTTTTACATTTATTAGTTGTTATTGTTCTGTAAGAAGAGCTTTCTCTTCTCTCCCATTTATTTTTTTATTCATTTTTAAGTATTTATCAAGAGTTACCTGTTTTATTCAATGGGTTGTCATATATTACAGTCATCTGTTTTTTTTTAATTGGAGAAGTTGTGAGTTTTCAGAACAATCCTGCATAAAATACAGGGTACCCATGTATCACCCTATTATTAACACCTTGCATTGGTGTGGTACATTTGTTACAATGGATGAAAGCACATTTTAATAATTTAGTATTTTAATAATTGTACTATGACCTATAGTTCATGATTTAACTTAGGGTTCACTGTTTTAGTAGTGCAGTTCCATGGATTTTTAAAAAATTTTTATTCTTTTACTATGTGTATGTATATATATATATATATATATGTATATATATATATATATATATATATATATATATATATATATATAACCTAAGATTTCCCCTTTGAACCACATTCAGATATATATTTCAGTGCTGTTAATTACATTGCAATGTTGTGCTACCATCACCACCATCCATGTACTGAGTTCCTATTTGGAATGAGGGAAATGTGTTGGTGATGTCATTATCTATTTTGATGCTTAATTTCTCCTTATTTCCCCATTATACTCCATGCATCTCCTAACTTCCTGACACAAGATGTTCCAGGCTTATCTCATGTTTTTCCTTGCCCCAGTCCTGGAATCTGCCATTTCTCCAAGGAGCCTTGATGACTTTTTATACAGGTTGGTGTTTAGAAACCAAGATCAGGATGTTCAGTGTAGTTACTACTTGAGGGGCCTCATTGCTTCTAGGCCATTTCAGTGGACATAGCTAGGATTCTCTCTCCCCCTCTCCCCCTCTCCCCCTCTCCCCCTCTCTCCCCCTCTTCCCCTCCCCCTTCTCCCCCTCTCCCCCTCCCCCTTCTCCCCTTCTCCACCTTCCCCCTCCCTCTTCCCTCTCTCTCTCTCCCTTTCTCCCTCTCTCCCTCTCTCCCCCTCCCCCTCCTCTTCCCCTCTTACCCCTCCCCCTCTCCCTCTCTCTCCCTCTCTCCCTCTCCTGACCTCTCTCTCTCCCTCTCTCCTTCACACACACACACACACACACACACACACACACACACACACACTCTTATGCATCTATAACTATTTAAATATCTATCCATGTATCTTAGTTTTCTGGCTTCTAAGACAAATACCATCCAATGGGTTGACTGTCCAACAGGAATTTGTTGGCTCTCAGTTTCAGAGGCTAAAAGGTTTGCTTCCAACCGAGTTCAGTAGCATTCTGGCTTGCTGGCAATCCTTGGGTTCCTTGGCTTTCCCATCACATGGCGATGTGCTCTCCTTTCTCTTTTGGGTTCTGTTGATTTCCTGCTTCTCCTCCAAGTGTCTTTCTCTTTATACAGTCTCCAGTAATAGGATTAAGGCCAACTCATACAGTTGGGCCACACCTTAACTGAAAGTAACATCTTTGAAATGTCCTATATGCAGTGGGTTTACACCCACAGAAATGGATTAAGATTAAGCACATGTCCTTTTCCTGGGATACCTAATTCAACCTGTCACACTGTGTAATGAAACTATGAATTCGTGTTAATACCTCACATTCCAATCCAGTATCTCCAGGTTCTTTCTAACCTTCCCTCTTACAATGCCTTTAAATATATTGTCCAGCAGTGAGAAATTTGATTTACTCATTTGTGCAAAGTAACCAGTTTCCTCACCATGCCAGCTGTATCCTCCTCTTGCTGTCTCTGCACACCCTTACCCCTCTACCTGCCCCCCACATCTTGGTCTGCTTCTGCTTCTCCAACCCCCTTTCGCTGTCCTGGGTCCCTGGTCTCTGGTTCTGCTTGTCTGCTGCTCAGTGTGGTTCCTGATACCCCATTTCTGGCCCAGCTGCCCCATATCCTCAGTCACTGTGATGACTCCTCCATGCTGGGAAAGAGAGAAAAGGATGGAACGCAGAAAAGGGCTAGGTAGGACTAACAATATACTTCTTAATCTTCATAATTTATGCTATTTTAAAAATTGACAGTAAAATTGACTTTTTTGTTTCCAGTACTATGAGTTTTATCACATTTATCTATTAGTACAGACACTACTACAATCAGGATACAGAACAGTTCCATTACACCAAAAAGCTGCCTCATGCCATATTGTTGTAATCATAGAGACTGCAGTCATAACACAAGCAACCACTGACATGTTCTCCATCACCATAGTTTCCTTTTGAGGATGTCGTTTTTATGGAATCATGCAGTATGCAACCTTTTGACTATTTTCACTCAGCATGTCTTTGAGAATCATCTAAGTTGTGTGCATCAGTAGCTCAAACTTGTTGAACCAGTAGCTCAAACTTGTTGAACCATTGTGAATAGAGCCGCAATAAACATTCATGTATCCATTTTTGTGTAAATGTAAGTTTTCATTTCACTAGGGTGAATATCTAAGAATGGGATTTTGGGGTTATTATTGTTTTAGTTTCCTAGGCTGCTTAAGCCAATACCATGAAGTGGGTTGGGTTAAACAATGTGAATTTGCTCGTATTTTTTGAGGCCAGGAAAATGTCCAAATCAAGGCATCATCAAGGTGATGCTTTCTTCCTGAAGACCAGTTGCTAGTGATCCTTGGTCCTTAGGTTGTCACATGGCAGGGTACATGGTGGCATCTCCTGGGTGCTCCCTTCTCTTCTGGGTTCCACTGATTTCAGTTTCTGTCTGCTCCATCTGTGGCTTTCTCTCTCATGCCTGAATTCATTCCATTTATAGAGGACTCCAGTAATAGGATTAAGACCCATCCTGATTGGACTGAGTCACACACACCTTAACTGAAGTAACCTCATCAAAAGGTACTTCTTACAATAGGTTCACACACATAATGGATTAGATTTAAGAACATGTTATTCTTGGGTACATACAGCTTCAAATCACCACAGGTGTGTGTACCGGTTTGTATACATTATGTCCCCCGGAAAAAGTCATGTTCTTTGATGTAGTCTTGTGAGGGCAGACATATTAGTGTTGATTAGGTTGGAACCTTTGGATTAGGTTGTTTCCATGGAGATGTGACCCACCCAACTGTAGGTGATAACTCTGATTAGATAATTTCCATGGAGGTATGGCCCTACCCATTCGGTGTGGGCTTTGATTAGCTTACCAGAGCCCTATGTGAGAGCTCAGACAGAAGGAGCTCAGACAGAACATCCTGGGAGAAAGCCCCTTTGAAACCAGAACTCTGGAGCAGATGGCAGCCATGTGCCTTCCCAGCTAACAGAATCTTTCCAGATGCCAATGACCATCCTCCAGTGAAGGTACCCAATTGCTGATGCCTTACCTCGGACACTTTATGGCCTTCAGACTGTAAATTGGTAACTGTTCTAGTTTGCTAATGCTGCCAGAATGCAAAACACTAGAAATGGATTGGCTTTTATAAAAGGGGGTTTATTTTGTTACACAGTTACAGTCTTAAGGCCATAAAGTGTCCAAGGTAACACATCAGCAATCAGGTACCTTCACTGGAGGATGGCCAATGGTGTCCGGAAAACCTCCCTTAGCTGGGAAGGCACGTGGCTGATGTCTGCTCCAAAGTTCTGGTTTCAAAATGGCTCTCTCCCAGGATGTTCCACTCTAGGCTGCAGTTCCTCAAAAATGTCACTCTTAGTTGCACTTGGGATATTTGTCCTCTCTCAGCTTCTCCAGAGCAAGAGTCTGCTTTCAATGGCTGTCTTCAAACTGTCTCATCTGCAGCTCCTGTGCTTTCTTCAGAGTGTCCCTCTTGGCTGTAGCTCCTCTTCAAAATGTCACTCACAGCTGCACTGAGTTCCCTCTGCCCGTCAGCTCATTTATATAGCTCCACTGATCAAGGCCCACCCTGAATGGGTGGGGCCACACCTCCATGGAAGTATCTCATCAGAGTTATCACCTACAGTTGGGTGGGGTGCATTTCCATGCAGATGTAATAGGCACCAAAACGTCTGCCCCACAAGACCACATCAAAGAATCTGGCTTTTTCTGGGGGACATAATACATTCAAACCAGCACAGTAACCAAATAAACCCCTTTATAAAAGCCAATCCATTTCTGGTATTTTGCATAATGGCAGCATTGGCAAACTGGAAAAGTATGTTTAACTTTATTAAAAAAAAAATCTGCCAAATTGTTTTCCAGATTGTTCCATCTTGCTCTTCCAGCAGCCCTGTATGAGAGTTAACAGTTGCTCCACATCTTTGTCAGCACTTGGCATTTTCAAGATTTTTTATTTTAGCCAGCCCAATAGATATGTATCTAATAGATGGGGTATCTCATCATATGGTTTAGTTTGCATTTCCTCGATGATGTTGAACATATGTTTACATGTGCTTATTTGCTGTCTCTGTGTTGTCTTTGGTGAAGTGTCAAAGTCTTTTGCCCTTTTTAAAAATTGAGTTGTTTTCTTATTATTGAGTTTTGAAAGTCCTTTTTCAGGTATGTGATTTGCAAATATATTTTCTCTGCCAGTATCTTGTGTTTTCATTCTCTTAACAGTGTCTTATACAGAGCAAAAGTTGTAAATTTTGATTAAGTCCAGTTTATCAAATTTTTTGTTTTTAGGATTGTACCTTTGGAGGTATGTCTAAAAACTCTTTCCATAACCCTGGGTTACAAAGATATTCTCTATGTTTTATTTTTAAAGTCTTATAATGTTCCATTTTCTATTTAGATCTGTGATCTGTTTGGAGTTGTATTTTCTATGAAGTGTGAGATTTAAGTCCAAGTTTTTTTTTTTCCGCATACATGTCCAGTTATTCCAATACCATTTATTGAAAAGACTAGCATTTCTCCTTTGAATTGCTTTTATGCTTTTGTCAAAAATGTATTGGCTACATTTGTATGAGTTTATTTCTGAAATCTATTCTCTTACCTTGATCAATGTACCTTTCCCTTTGCCAATACCATATTGTCTTCAGGGAGCTTTGTAATAAGGCTTAAAATAGGCCAATATTATTCCTCCAACTTTATTTTTTCAAAATTGTTTTGGCTATTCTAGTTTCTTTCCTTTTAAAATAAATTTTAGAATCCACTTGTCTGTATTTCCAAAAAATACCTGTGGGCATTGTGTTAAATCTATAGCTCAGTTTGGGGGAAATTGGCACATGTACTACTCTTATCTTAACTGTTCCCTACCTACTGCTTGCTCTGTGTTTATTTTGTCCTTATTTATTTAATTTCTTAAGGTGGAAGCTTAATCATTTATTTGAGACTTTTCTTCTTTTCTAACATAAGCATTAGTGCTATAATGTTCTCCCTAAGCACTGCTTTGGCTACGTCTCACAAATTTGGTAAGTTGTGTTTTTATTGTCATTCAGTTTAAAACATTTTATGATTTTCTTTGAGACTTCCTCTTTGACCCATGGATTATTTGGAAGGGTGTTGTTTAATTCTAAGTGGTTGGATATTTTCCTGTTGTGTTACTTTTATTGATTTCTAGTCTATTACCATTATGATCAGAGAATATACTTTGTATGGTTTCAACTTTTAAGTGTCTTTTAATATTTGTTTTGTAGACCAGAATATATGGTGCATCTTGGTGGCTGTTTCAGGTGTACTTGTAAAGAAGGTATATTGTACTCTTTTTAGGTGGGGTGTTCTGTGTATGTGAATTAGATTTAGTAGCTTGATTGTATAGTTCAATTCTTGTATATCCCTGGTGATTTTCTCTCTCCTAGTTTTGTTACTGACAGAGGAATGCTGAAGTCTTCTACTATAATTCTGGATATCTCTATTTCTCTTTTCAGTTGTGTCAGTTTTTGCTTCATCTGTTTTGATGTTTTGTTGTTGGGTGCATACGCCTTTAGGATTGTGTGTTTTTGTGAATTGACTCTTTTATCATAATGTAATGTACCTTTTTAATGTGGTAATTAAAATTTTTGCTCTCAAGTCTAATTTGTCTGGTAATAGTTAATACAGCCTTTCCAGCTTTTTATGATTATTGTTTTATGGTATATTTCTTCACATATTTTTGCTTTTAACTCACATATAAATTATATTTGTTTGTGTTCCTTGTAGATAGTATATAGTTGGGTGTTTTTTTAAAAAAATCCATTCTACCAGTCTCTTTTAATTGATAGGTTAGATTATTTATAACATAATTATTAATGTAGATTGTTTTGTTTGTTTTCTCTTTGTTCCCTCTCCTTTTGTTCCTCTGTTTCCCTTTTCCTGCCATCTTTTGGGTTATTTGAAACTTTTGCTCATTCCATGTTAATTCATCTATTGCATTTTGACAGTATCTCTTTGTGGATTTTTAAAATGGTTGCTCTGTAGATTACAATATGCATATTAAGTTTTCACAGTCTGTTTAGAATTATTGTTTTACCACTCCAAGTAGAATATAGACATCATCATTTAGGTCTCTTTACCTTTCTCCTTTATGTTGTAGCTGTCTTATATATGATATCTGAGAAGAATAGTCTAGGATATTTACCATTTCTTTTGTTCTTCCTCTATTCTTGATGTTCCAGGTTTCCTTCTGGTATCATTTGCCTTCTGCCTAAAAAATTTCCTTTAGAGGTTAAATTTTTTTTAATTTTTAATTTTTTTTTTAGAGCAAGTCAATTTGCTGGCAACAAATTCTCTTAGTTTTTCTTTATCTCAGAATGCCTTATTTTACCTTTGTTCCTGAAAGACATTTTCACTGGATATAGAATTCTCAATTGACAGTTCTTTCCTTTCAACTCTTTAAAAATGTTGATCTACTTCCTTCTGTCTTCCATGTTTTCTGATGAGAAATCTGCAGTCATTCAAATTGTTGTTCCCATAAAAGTTGACTGACTCATCCAGTGAGTCTTTTACTTTGGTTATTCTATTTCTCAGTTTAAAAATTTCCATTTGGTTCTTCCTTGTATCTTCTATTTCTTTTCTTAGATGTTCTATCTTTTCATTCATTTCCAGAGTGCTTGCCTTACTTATTAGAGCATTTTTATTATAGCTGCTTTAAAGGCTCTGTTATGTAATTCCAAAATGTGTGTCATTGATTGTGTTTTCCCATGTGAGTTGACGTTTTCTTGGTCTTTATATGCTGAGTATGATGATTAATTTTACTCAACTTGGCTAGCCTGTAATACCTTGTTATTTAATGAAACATTGCATATTGTTGTGAAGGTCTTTTGTAGATGTGGTTAACATCTACAACCAGTTGATTTTTTATTTTTGTTTGTTAATGTCTCCTTTTTATTGTAGATACAGCTCTTATATTTTTGAGTTTTACAAAAAAAAAGCATGTCTTTCAATATGCATCCAAACAGTGTTCAATGTAATGTGGTAGGAATAAGAGCAACATTTAACATAATTGAACTGTTTTAGCCTCAATATGCTTACTGTGTAAGTACATCCTACAACAAAATTAACTTGAGAAAAGCTGAAAATTGTTCAACAGTTATAATTTACTCAATCTTCATTGTTACATTGTAGATGAATCTTTGTGTTCAAAAATACTGAACCTGAAGTCTTTAAAACAATCCTCATTTCCACTTAGAGTAAATGTAGGTCACAAGTTTGTATTGCCAAGCTGTTAAACTTAAGTTTTTGTTTTTTGATAAAAAAATGTTAATCAGGAGTCAGTGATCAGGTTAAGTTACATTGTCCATCCACCACTCCTACTGGAGATGTACAACCAGTTGATTTTAAGTAAAGGAGATGATCCTCAATAATCTGGCTGAGCCTCTTTCTGACAGTTGAAAGGTCTTAAAAGCAAAAACTGAGGTTTCCCAGAGAAGGAAAAATTCACTCAAGACAGCAGCATAAATTCCTGCCTGAGTCTCTCACCTGCCGGCCTGCCTGACATAGTTTTGGACTCAAAACTGCAGCATCAACTCCTGCCTGAGTTTCCAGCAAGCCAGCCTGCTCTGCAGATTTCAGACTTTTCAGCTCCCACAAGTGTATGAGCCAATTTGCTAAAATACATCTCTTATATATATATCTCCTATTAGTTCTGTGGTTCTGTTTTTCTCGAGCGCCCTAGCTGAGAGACTGAATAATTTTGGATTCTATCCTGGATGTTTTGAATATTATGTTACTAGTCTCTGGATATTGTTTAAATCCTATGGAGAATGTTGCTATTTTTGTTTCAGCAGGCTATCCACCCTACCAGGTTTAGATCACAACTTCTGACCAGCCTTCCGGGGGTTTCCGTTCTAAGGCCAGTTCAATTCCCAAAGGCTCTGCAGTGTTATTCAGATGTGTCCTGCAGGGCTGGCACCCACTGGCCAATATGGGTTTTGGGTGGTGGTCTGTTCCCTAGCTCTGTTCTCAAAGTTTGTATGCTGTTTTGGATCTTAGCTCCACACGGACAGCTCGGAGATGAGCCCAGGAAGTCCTAAATAATGTTAATGGATTTTTTTCCCCCAGCTCCTTCTTCTTGATGATCTTTCCTGTATCGTCTGCTTCCCTGGAGCTTCCTGAATCTGGTCCTTTGGTAAGAAAGCGAGGGCTTGCTTTGCCGTGTACTTCCTGTACCTGCACATGCCATGCAGTGGGAGGACGCAGAGAGGAAAAGAGCAGCAGAACTTTGCCCTGCCCTCTTCAAACCAAGCTCCTCTGAGCAGAGAAGGTGCCTTTCGTTCTGACTTTGGGGCCTTGTCTGCTCTGTTGCTGCTCTCACTGTGCTGGTGCCCTGGTGTCACGTGGGGAGTGGGGTGTGAGAGAAGGGAGAAAAGAGGAAGAAAGACAACAGAATAAACAATGGGAGGCGAGGGGGGCTTTCCTAATTTTCTCTGGGTACTAGGAGATACACTTTTCCATTCCTGGAGCTAGAAGTAGGGAACTTCTGGAGCTGTCTCTTTCTTTCTGCACTGATGTGCACATTTGGCTTTTGAGTTCAGGCTGGAGGATACCTGAGGGGGGAAAAATGCTAAACTGCCACCTGTTGCAGTGGGACTTTGAATTCCGTGTTCTTCCCATCTGCCTGCTGTTCTACTTTTCAGGGTTTCGAATATCTGTTCTGTGCATGCTGTTAGGTTTTAGAGCTGATTCAGTAGGAGGAACAGGATGGTACGCGCTCACTTCATTTTATCTGGACCCAGAACCTCAATGTTTTTAATGGACTTATGGTAAGAAAATGTAAGCCAGGCATTTCATATGCAGGCTTTGGACTTTGAAGAATAAAGGCCATAGACATATAGTTTTGGACTTGGAAGAAGTCAGAGAATATTGTCCCCCTGAGCCATTTTCTTAGAGAATGAACTTCAGAAAACCAAGAAATGATTGGAGAAGCTTTTCATAAGGTGAAACATTGGAAACATTGATGAACTGTGAAACTGAGACTGCAGACAATATATCAGTTATTCTTTGGATATATTTTTGGAGTCCATGTGCTACTATATTAAGAAATTTGCTTCTGTAGCCACATGTGCACAAGAATACACTGTCTTTATTGTATCTAGCTAGGTTGTGCTGGGTTTGTATTATGGGGCAAGTTAATACATAGGTGTTACATGTTCTGGCTCTATAGAAATTATACAGCTAACAAAGAAATGGTAAGAGAGGGAAAAGTCGAAAGTATAAGAAGCTCTTGAATTGCCAGATAAGTTGGTGCTAGCTGGGAGTAAAAAGCTGTCTCCTGAAGCTCTGTATGGGTTTTATATTATTTTTGCAACTGACCTGTAAGGTTGCAATTATTGAAAAATAAAATGTTTAAGGAAAAAAAAAAGATTAAGCAATCTGGTGAAGCCCAAGTCACATATAGAGATTGTATTAATATATGTGAAGGGAGTTAACTTCATTTAAAAAGTTTTTTCAGTTTGGCTAACAAAGCAAAATCCAACTCTATGATGTATGTAAGAGGTAAATCAAAAATGGAGAGATGTAGAAAGGCAAAAATTTAAAGTACTGAAAAAGATATACTGGGCAAACTAAAATAAAAAGAAAGCAGGACTCACTATCTTGATATCAGACAAGGTAGAATTCACATATTCCTACTTATTCATGATAGAGCATAATGTATATTTTGCTTTTCCTGATTAATATTTTTAATGTGAATGTTAAATATTTGAACAGGCAAAAAGTTGGGGTTTTGCTGTATAGCTGGTGTACCTTTCTTGTTAAATGTACTTGTAGTTTTGTTGTATGGTTTTGCATTGTCAGTGAGATTTTCCCTCCTTCAGTACTTATTGCTCCTATACAGAGAAGCACGGATTTTTATTTCTCTTTTATTTAGGAATTTCCTTATTTATTTTATTATTTTTTAAACTCAAGTATTTCTTGAGCTTGCCCGATATACATTCATAACATCTGTAACTAATATTGTTTCTTCATCTTCAGTATTTATACTGCTTATTTCTTGTTCTTATTCTTATTGATTGATACCTTTGAAATAAAGCTGATACTGTAGTGCAAAAGGAAGAATTCATGTCTTGTTTTTTATTTTAGTGGGAATGGCTTTAGTATTTCATTGCTTTAATATGATGTTTGCTTTTATTTCTTAATAAATAGGTTTTGTTGATAAGCTTTAAATTTTGCTGTAATTTCAAACTTTCCAGAAAATTGTAAGGAAAGTGCAAAGAATCCTATATACCTTAACCTAGATTGAAAAATTTGAACATTTTGCCTTATTTACTTTCTCATTTCCAGCCCCCAGCCTCCATCCATCCATCCATCCATCCAACTCTCTATATCTACATATTTTTTCTGAACCATTTGTGAGTATGTTGCAAAACTCATGCCTCTTTGCTCCTATATACTTCAGTTTATATTTCCTAAGAAAAGGGTAGTCTCTACATAAACATGGTGCAATAATAAAAGTCATGAAATTAACATTGATAGAATACTGTTATCTAATCCACAATTCATATCCAAATTTTATTAATTGTCCTCAAAATGTTCTTTATGGATATTCCTCCCTCCAGCTCCCATTCAGTTTTCAAATTGGGGGTTTAAAAAGTCATGTTTTGGTAGTTTGCTTTTACTTAGAATTCCTATAAGGAATGGCTGCTAAGTTTTTCAGATGGTTTCAATTGTATATATAATCTCCCAGTTTTTCTCCTTCAGCTATTGATATACTAGAGTGTGTTGATAGCATTTTTAATGCTGAATCACCCTTGGGTTTCTGGAATAATCCTTATCACTTATTCTTTTGATATATTGTTGGAGTCCTTATGCTACTACGTTTAGAAGTTTGCTTCTTAGTCACATGTGCATAAGAATACACTGTCTTTATTAGGTCTTGCTAGGTTGTGCTGGCTTTGTAAAATAAATTTTGTGTGCCTTCCATATTTTTCTGTTTCTAGCATAGGAAAGATCTAATCTTTGAAAGTTATCTCATCTGTAAAGCCTAGTGTCTGTTTTTAATGATAGCTGTTTAATGACCACTCGATTTTCTTACATAATCTTGGCCTATTCAAGTTTTCCTCTTTGACAAATTTTTGCACTTCTTAAAAATTGTTTTTTATTATAATCATTTCTACTTCATTGATTTCTACTCTTTGTACTTATTAAATGACTCCTATACAGTGTTTGTTTTATTTTCTTCTTTTTAAAATAGATTCATCAGTTATATACTTATGTTCATTCTTTTAAAAGTAAAAAAAACAATTATAGTTACAAATTTTATTCTGAGTTTAGGTATATTGGTAGTATATAGGTTTCAATATAAACTTCTCTCATTTACATAAAGTTTTAGATGTTTATTATTTTAATCTTGAGTTTTCCTTTGCTCCTGGGATTCTGTATAGAGTGTTTCTTAATTAGCCTGTAACTATTTTTTGAGAGTTAGAGGTCAGGGGTCATTGCTTCATTACTGATTTCTTGCTTTATTTGATTATGATCAGTAAATGCAGATTATAAAATTTCTGCTTTTTGTAATTTAGCAATTTAAAATGTCAGATCAGTTTTAATTATTTCAAATGTTAATCTTTTACAGTTTTATTTTTCTGTCTATGTAATATGTCATTATTTAAGGGATGTGTTATAAATCGTCCCCTTTTTTAATATTTTGAATTCTTATATTTCTGTGTCTTTTTGTTGTATGTATTTTACTCTCATGGTCCTATTTAAATGCTTATGAATATATCTTATTCATTGGTGATGCTGTTTGTCATAAGATAGTACACATCTTTGGTCTGTTTTAAGCATTTTCATTTTAGATTATTATCATGTATTTTTGCTTTTTTCCCTACTTTGTACATTAGACAGTTTTGTTGTTATTATAGTTTTTGTAGTCAATATCTTTTTAGATTGACCCACATGTTTACCATTTTCTTTGCTCATCTTTGCTTCCTGAAATCCCATTACTTCCTTCTGGTTTAAATTTCATGTTTGGTCAAGGACATCTTTTAGTAGTTCTTGGATTATTTCCTCACCTCCGTTTTCTCTGTTCACTTTTATGGAATTCCTGTTAGCTGGATTTTGGCTTCCTTTGTTAACTTTCTCTCATATTTTCCATTTTTTTTTGTCTTTTGCTTTATATTCTGAGAGATTCAACATCATCTTCTAGACTGTGTATTAAAATAAAAGGAAAAACTCCAGCAGTTATACTGGGTTGGATAATTGAAAGGCTCAAGGGCCTCTGTAGGGTAGACTCGCATGAGGCTTTAATGAAGGGAAAAGGTACAGGATGGCAAGAGAAGGAAAGCACAGGCAGATATCGGAGAGGTCCGAGATATTTGAGATACTTTGGCCTTCCAGGTACAACAGTCTGAGGAGGGGTCTTTCATGTGTCTGATGACATAGTCAAAACCAGGCAACCACATGACCAGGTGCAATACAAAAACCAACAGAAAGCAGGTGCCAATCATCAATCTGAACATTTTCCATGAACAGTCTGATAAGTTGGTACAGATTGCCCCTGGCCTGTCTCCACATACGCTGTTCTGAGGGTCTCCCTCTGCTTCCTCTTCCCGGGAATGCTCTTAACCTTTTTCATAACTTTCCATAGCCTTAGTTCTCTCCTTTTCCACCCAAATTAACTGCCTCGGCAGGAGAACCCCAGGGGATAGTTTGTGCTGCTGAGATGTGTTAACACAGCCTGCTCCAGCCAGCTCTCCCTTGAGCCCTGCTCCAGTTTTCCAAGTTGCATTCCACATCCCTCTTTCCACTGCCTTGTGTAAATTCTTTGGACCCCAATATATTTATTGCAAGAATACTATTTTTGAAAATTTAAATTGACCCATTTTTCCCCACTTCTTGTAAATCATGTTATCCTGCAGCTCTTCCACCTCTTAAATCAAGGGCATTCATTGCTTTAGGGGAAGAGCGCGTACTATCTAGAACAAAGAACTCATTACTCAGCTTTGAGTCCCAATGCTGACTTTCTTGAGTCTCTAGAGAGTAATGAGAACCAGACTTTATGGTAAGAGAAAAACTCCAGAAGCTTTCCTTTATATACTGAGAGCAAATCTTAAGTCCTGAAAGTTGTTTTCCCCTCAGCTCCTTGCTGGTAGGCCAGAGGGTATGATGTGAGAGAGGTTCCCATCCAACAGGAAGGAGAAAGGAAAGCCCTCCAGAGCTGGGAGGAAGAGCTCTGAAGATGTAGAGACAGAGATTTGGATGTGAAGAAGCTTCTTGGGCCCCTGAGAAGGGACATAGCACCCCAGCACCCTACTCTACTCTTCATGGTAGAAACCTAGATAGATGAGTGGGAAACCCACAAATTGGACTGGTGGCCCCCTGTCCCTGCCCATCCTCCAGCAAGATGCAGGATCCTCTTCACAGCCCTGTGGGAGGGAAATGTCTAGACCAGGAGTTGACAAACTTTTTCTGTAGAGGGCCAGATCAGAAATATTCAACTCTGCTGCTGTGGTGCAAAGACAGTCACAGACAATTCATAAAGGATGGGTGTGGCTGTGTGTCACTAAAACTTTATTCACAGGAGCAGTGGGCCTGATGTGGCCCAAGGGCCAGAGTTTGTTGACCTTTGGTCTAGATGCTTGGGCCTGAGAGTTCCCCTGGCCTGTGTGTGGAATAAAACATATGGAAGTTTCTGCATGCCTGTGGGTATGGTGAATGCAGCTGAGAGTTGAGTCAGGGTGCCTGCCCTGAAGCCCCCTCAGTGGTAGCTGCAGGGACTCCCCTAGATGAAGCTGCAGGACAGATCTTCCATAGCCGGGAAGCTGTAGCCCAGCCTCAGAGGATCCTCAGCATCTCCTAAAACTGAGGTAGGGTAGAGGCAGAGAAATGGCTGCCCTCCTGGGAGTGATAACGGTGTGTTGCCCACATGGAGACAGCAGCCTGCGAGGCACAGCTCTGCAGTGGACATGCTAAGGGTAAGGGCTGATGCCGAAAGGTGGGTCAAAGTGAGCTCCCCCTCTGTGGGAGGGCAGTAGGGGCCCCCGGTAGGATGGCATGGGGCCCACCGCTCTCTGCACTGATGGACATGCCCGTCATTCACAGGCATCTTGCCCTCTCCCTCCCTCCTTCCCGAAACCCCCCATTGCCATCGCACATCCCCATCTGACTGTGTCCCAGGTGCCCCAAACTCAAAGTGTGCCAAATTGAGATCATCATGCCTTCAACACATTTCCTCTCCTTTTCCAAGGAGTGGCACCACCACACACCCAGCTCCTCAAACCAGACACCTGAGGGGCATTCTTTTTTTTTTTTCCTTTAAACTTTTAAGTTTGAAATAATTTCTAGCTTACAGGACAGGTGCAAAAATGATGCAAAACTTACACTGAGAATTTCACCATAGCCCCTTTCTCCCAGATCCGAGAACAGATCATTCTTGACCTGGCATCCTGTCGGTCACAGAGCCCTGTTGATTCTTCCTCCAAAGTATCTGTTTCTGCCCAGCATACTTCTGACCCAGATTATTCTCCACTTCTCCTCTTGTCCCCCAGGCTGCTCCACATCCTGACCACAGTTATCTTTAACAGTGCAAATGCGACCTGGCATAGCAAGCACCCACCTCTGTGCATGGAGGACCAGATGATTTGGACCTTCCCAAGTTCCAGAACCTAGAGCGGCTGGGTGTGTGGAATGTGGTAGGTCAGGGTCAAATCCCCAGAACCTGAGACTGTATTACTTTCCATGGCAAAAGGGGCTTTGCAGATGTGACCTTGTTAAGGAGGTGATTCTGGATTATCCCGGTGGCCCAGTGCCATCATCATGTGGGTCTTCATAGGGAGTGCAATGAGATGTCACGACAGAACTACAAGGTGGGAGTGATGCAGGGAAGAGGCTCAAAGCCAAGGAATGTAGGCAGCCTCCAGAAGGTGGGCAAGGCAAGAAACAGATTTTCCACCCAGAGCCCCCAGGAAGGAATGAAGATTGGCCGACACCTTGGCTTTAGGCCAGCGAGACTGATTTTGGATTTATGACCTCCAGGACTATAAGATAATAAATTAGTGTTGTTTAAGCCATGAATTGGTGGTATTCAGGGAGTTCAGGAGAGACCCTGGGAGAAACAGACCAGAGAAGGCTGGTTGCTTGTGTTCTGGTGGTCCTGGGATAAGACCAAAGTTTGAGCTGGGCTTCACCAGAGGAGACATGGGCGCTTCTGAGATGAACCTGTGTTCTCCAGTTCCAAGTTAATAACAGAATGGGGACATCCATGAGCACGTGAAGCACGCTGCAGTCAGAGGTGACAACCACAAGAGCATGCTTTTTTTTTTTTTTTGGGCAAACACTATTTTAAAAGTTTTTTTTTTTTTTTTTTTTTTTTTACATTTTAAACCTCCCAGTAATCCTAGAAGAATGAGTCTGGGCATTACCCCCATTTCATAGATTGGGAATTGACTGAGAAGTGTCGCCTGGGGAAAGTGTTGGGGGAGAGGTTGGGGAGGGAAGTGTGTCATGGAGGAGGTGGGTCACAAGGGCCTGGTTGTGAATTGTCATGAGGAACGAGTGGAGCACGCCTGGCTCCGGGGGACGTCTTGGGTGCCCAGGCCTCTGTTATCTCCTGCTGATGGGGCTGAAATTGGCAGAGATGAAGTGTGTTTGGAAATCCATGCTGTTTCACCTGTTCTACCTCGTAGACCTGAGTGGGGATGGGGTGGGGGGAACAGACCCTAGGATGGGAAACGGTGAAGCCATTCTTCTATGGGGTGGCTTCAGGGATCTTTCATGTGGTAATCACGGGGCTGGCAGCCTGTGGCTTGAAGTGCCCACCCTTCTCCAGCTTTTTCTGCTGCTAAGGAACCCCCAATCCACTTCCAGGGTGGGGTGAGTTTACAGGGGGGCAGTCATCACCTGGCACAGGTGCATGCTTAGGAGAAGTTTGTAGAATGACTTAATAATGACTTTGGCTAATTATTTAATTGTTTGGCTAATTGAGCCTCAGTTTTCATCATTTGTGGAAAGAGGGGTTTGAACCTGAGTGCTGTTTCCAAACTGGACTGTGCTGTGGAACTGGTAATAATACAGCAGTTTGTCACTTGACCCATCAAAGCGAATCCTATATCATGCTCTAAAATAAACTTGAGAAACTGGCACAGATTTCTAGGACTACTGGCCTTGGTTGTGACTTCTAAAAGTTCTCAGGGGAGGGGGAAATAGTAAGTATTTGGTGAGTGCAGGTTGAGCTTCAGGGAGGAAAGTAGTAGAACAAAGCCAAGCCAGGTAGTTGTACATTGTAGACCCTTAAATGAGTTGTTATTCTTTTTTGGCCCCAAATGAATGCTATAGAGTGCCTTTAGGCAAATATTAAGTGGATTTGTATAGGAAGCAACCCTGTGTAGGAGACACCTCTTGGTCTGCAGATGGAGACCATGGGTCACACAGGGGAGAGCGTCTTTATTCCAGTTTCTTGAATGGGCTCTTTGAAGTGTGTAGATGCAGGCAGGCCAGGCCCCTGGGGAGGGTGGGAGAAGCGCTGGTGATGGGAATTTTTGTGTCATCCACAGTTCTGCTTCTTTGACCACCCAGCTGGCCCCTGGGAATGGGGTGGAGCAGTTTGCATCTGAGCTGGGGGCTTTCAGAGAGAAGAAAGGAAAATACTATTTCTGCTTCCTGAGAGTCAAAGTTCAGGTAACTAGGATGGTATTCATTCAAGTCTGTTGGCCTGAAAGAACCTGAGAGCCCAGTGGGAACTCACAGGAAGGAGGGGGCCTGGGCCAGGAGACCAAAGCCTGCAGGTGGAAGTGGTTGGGGGCCCGGTGCATGCCCAGATCAGGTCAGGAGTGGTGCAGATTTCCAACACAATACAAGCAGTGTCTTAGAAAGACTAATCTCTGACACTTGTGTTCTTTAGAAATATTTCAGCTAGCTCTTTATGCACTGGCTGCCCTTAGGCTATGTGCATGGACAATTTTGTAAACTCAAAGGAAGGTGTTATATAATTATTTGACTAATTGAGCCTCATTTTCATCATTTATGGGAAGAGGGGATTGAAAATACTTCCTATGGTATGCTCTCCCAGGCCTTCAGGGGTGGAGTGTCCAACCCTGGGCTGTGGAATGGAGGGTCTGGGGTCTGGCATGGCTGCCCCCCATCCCTGCCCTGTGATGGCACAGCCTCTGGGTCCCACCAGGAGTGGGTGGCTGGAGTCTGAGCTGGGGAGAAGGTTCGCGAAGATGACAGGTGGGAAACTGAAGTCCAGGTCCGGGGTTAGGCTGAAGCCCAAGTAAGAATAATTATGGAGGACAGAGCTTTGGATGGAGGAAGAACAGAGTGTGATGGAGATAGGAAACTTTGAGAAGGTAGGAGAGCCAGAAATGTGCAAGTAGATACCCCCAAAAGATCATGCAAGAAAGGCTTGGAGTAAATGTTTGTTTTTATCACTCTTGGCAAAACTGGTGCTGACCTTTTTCAGTGATGAAAATGCCAAATAAACCAATGAATTAGGAAATATTTTCTGTTTTCTCTGTTCTGCACTGGAGCTGTGGTCATCTGAAGGCTTGACTGGGCCATACCTGGCAGACGCCTCACTCAGGTGGCTGTGGGTTGTTGCTGGCTGGCAGTTGGGAACCCCACTGGGGCTGTTGCTTGGAGTGTCTCCTGGGGTCTCTCCAGCATGTGGTCTCAGGGCAGTTAGACCTGCTACAGGACGGCTGCCTCCCCAGAGCAGCCGTCTCAAGGGCAGCAGGCGGAAGCTGATGGCTTTTTCCAGCGTCATCTCAGAAGACATGTGGTGTCATTTCCTCTCTTCTTTATTGTTTGAAGCAGTCACACCCACATGGAATATGCTCACCCACATTCCATCTTCAGGGGGAGGGAACCTAGACCCCACCTCCAGATAGGAGTGGTGAGGTGACACTGCTGCAAAGCATGTGGGGTGGGATACTGTGGCCATCTTCAGATAACACAATCTGCCATGCCTGGATGTTCTTGTTTGCTAGAGCTGCTGTTATGCAAAATACCAGAAATGGATTGGCTTTTCTAAGGGGGATTTATTTGGTTACAGATTTACGGTTCTAAGGTCATAAAATTGTCCAAACTAAGGCATCAACAAAGGATACCTTCACTGAAGAAAGGCCAATGGTATCCAGAAGCCTCTGTCAGCAGGGAAGGCACGTGGCTGGCATCTGCTGGTCCTTTGCTCCCAGGTTGTGTTTCAAAATGGCATTCTCCAATATGTCTCTGGGCTTCTGTCTGTCTTAGTTTCTCTCAGCTCTCTGCTTGGTTCTCCTGGGGCATTTCTCTCTAAGCATCTAGGAATCCTCTCTTAGCTTCTCCAGGGCAAACTCTGGGCTTCATCTCTTAGCTTAGCATCTCCAAACGTGCTTCTGTCTTCATCTCCAAGTGTCTCTAAATATCTGGGCCTATGTTGGCTATTAGCTTCTTTTCAAAATGTCTCTCTCAGCTTCTCTGACGCTCCTTCTCTCCATGAGCTCTGTTAAAGGACTTCAGTAAACTAATCAAGACCTATTCTGAATGGGCAGTTCACACCTCCAGGGAAATAATTTAATCAAAAGGTTTCTTCTGCAGTTGGTTGGGTCACATCTCCAAGGAAACAATCAAAAGGTCCCAGCCAGAAGATTGGATTAAGAGATCATGGGTCTTCTGGGGTCCATACCAGCATCAAACTGGCATACTGGTCATTCTCATGTTTATTTTTTCAGATTTTCTCAGGGTTTTCAAACTCCAGTTATGTCACTGAGTCCTCCTGGTATTTTAATTGGATTGCAATTAATTTATAAATTAATTTAGGGAGAATTAATAACTTTACAGTATTGAGCCTTCCTATGCAAGAACATGTTATGACTTCTTATTTAATTTCTTCTTTATACCCTGTTGGAGAGTTTTGAGATTTTCTTCATATGGATTCTCCCAGGTCTGGTTAAGGGAATATCTAGCCATGCCGTTCATTTCAGATGTTACTGTGAGTGGGATCTTTCAAACCTCTTTTCTTACTAGTTTCTTTGTGTTTATGGGAAAAATGATACTTTTAAATTTTGTACTTTGTCAGTTTTCTAATTAATTGTTTCTAATTGTTTTAAAAATTTGATTCTCTTGGGCTTTTTAAGGTATGTAACCTGTCATTTGCTAATAATAATTTTGTCTTATCTGCACCTATTGTTATCACAGACATATTGGGTTCTCATTCTGTTACTCTGACTACTGTATAGTTTTACCTTTTTTTTTTTGCTTTTTTTCCTCTTCTTTTGCTATTTGGTTATATGTATATGATGTTTCCTTTTTGGTGCTTTGGATGGTGAGAGTCTGCTTTTAGCTTTTCTAGTGGTTATTCGTGTAACTTCTATATTTATTATATGTAACCTTCTGTTTCTTATTTTAGCATTTCTTAAATTGTATCTGTGCTTGCTATGAAAAATTATCATATTTTCCCTTCTGTCTCCTGAGTTTTGTTTTTTATATTCATATTTTTAGGTTTTTTTTTTTTTTTTTGATGTTGGTGGTTCCATTTGAATTTAAATACCAAGCTTAAAACACTGTTTGTAGGTTTATCCATTTTAGGACATATCTAGTGAGGCCCCTCCAAGAATGATGAAATGAATGTGCTTATCCATGCTTCCATTTTCATCCCATATAGTTCATTTAAAAAGAATATTATTTTTGCATTGTCATGTTTCAACATTTACCATCTCTAACCACAGGAAAGCCTTTCTTGCTTCCCCCCCAGGAGGGAGTCAAGGCCTTTTTTCCATCTCTGGAATGACATGGAGGTGTTGGGGAAAATTCCGCTAATTCTCTGCAGGCTGCCTGCAGCTGTTTCCCTTCTGCTACCCTCTAAGGGGCTGTTAGTGAGATTGTTCAGGATTTTATTTACTTGCTTTTCTCTTGATTCCTGCTTCCAATGAGGGAGAGCTGTGAGGACCTGCTGTGCGGTGCAGGGGCTTGGAACCAGCTTTATTTTGTTAGATTTTGGCAAAAACTAGTGGCCATTTTTGTAATCTTTTTTTTTTTCTCTTTTAAATGAGGCATTTTAACAATTCAGTAAAAATCACTCAAAGTCAGTAGTCCCATCTTTGCCTTTTTTTTTTTTTTTCAATGGGAAAGAGCCATTTATATTTTTAAAAATTTAAAGAATTGGGTAGCTAGGTGTGAATGGTATCCTGCAATGCACTGTGAAGTTTCAAGCAGAGGTTCACTTTACTTTGACTGTAGCTCCTGGGCACATCTGCTGAGCATGTGGGTAAATAAAGCCTATGGTGGAATATCCGTCAGGGTTCTTGGTTGCGGAAACAGTCTACTTTTGCCAGTTTCACAGAACTCCATGTAGCCAAGACAAATGCCAAAACCGCGGTGCTGGGCTGTCACAAGTGAAGACAGCTCTGTATCCACTCCTGGGCACAGATACCCACCCCGCTGGGAATCAAGTGCTAGATGTTCTCCCCCTGCCTCTTCCACTGGTGTCTACTGTCCCACGCTAGTCGGCGGAGCCGAGGCACGTGCCTGAGCGCTGGCTGCCGGCCGGGCTGGGCGAGTCCTGGCTTCTTCCTTGGGGGATGAAGTACTCCCCCCACGGAGCTCCTTTAGCTTGGGAAGAATGTTGAGGCGATGCTGGTGCCACACATTTGGCGAAAGTATTTACTGCAGTGGTGTCCTCTGCTGGGGAGGGCCGTGCTGGAGACCTTCTGTGGTCATGGAAGAGGAGCTTGATGGCAGGGTAGCGGATGCACTGGATTGGAGCTGAGGAAATGTGGTCTCTCCCTGAAATGATGTCTCCCCTTTATCTATGGGCAGGTCCCTTACTGTCTCTGACTTCAGTGTCCTCATCTGTAAAAGAAGGGCTCAGGTAGCATGGTGTCCAGGGGCCTTCCAGCATGGGTAAGGCACCCAGTGAATTAGTGGAGGTCTGCTGCATGAATGAGTGAATCTTATCAAGTGAACCTTATGGAAAGATAAGCAAATAACAGAGGCATCATGATTGGGTGTGTTAACTTGTGATTATGAATTTTTTTAATTGAGATTGTTCACATACCATACAATTATCCAGAGATCCAAAGTGTACAATCTGTTGCCCATGGTACCATCATACAGCTGTGCATCCATCACCACAGTTAATTAATTTTTTTTCAATTTTTAGAACATTTTCATTACTCCAGAAAAGAAATAAAGACACACAAAAGAAGGAAACTCAAATCCTCCCATACCCCTAACCACCCCCCCTACATTATTGATTGATAGTATTGGTATAGTATGTTTGTTACTGTTGATGAAAGAATGTTAAAATACTACTAACTGTGGTACATAGTTTGCGATAGGTGTATATGTTTTCCCTATATGCCCCTCTATTATTGACTTCTAGTTATAGTGTCATACATTTGTTCTAGTGCACGAGAGAGATTTCTAATGTTTGTACAGTTAATCACAGACATTGTCCATCACAAGATTCACTGTTTTATACATTCCCATTTTTTAATCTCCAGCTTTCCTTCTGGTGACATATGTGACTCGGAGCTTCCCCTTTCCACCACATTCACACACCATTCAGCTCTGTTAGTTATTCTCACAATGTGCTACTGTCACCTCTGTCCGTTTCTTAATGTTTAAGTTCACTCTAGTTGAACATTCTTCTCGTAATAAGCAACTGCTCCCCATTCTTTAGCCTCATTGTATATCCTGATAACTCACATTTCATGTCTTATGAGTTTACATATTATAAGTAGTTCATATCAGTGAGACCCTGCAATATTTGTTCTTATGTTTCTGTCTTATTTCACTCAATATAGTGCCCTCAAGGTTTCTTTATCAACCCATTTTTTTTAAAGATGGTTTTGTTCACACACCATACATTCTGTCCTAAGTAAACAATCGATGGCTCCCTGTATAGTCATGTAGTTGTGTATTCAGCACCATTGCCACTATCTATATAAGGATGTCTCCATTTCTTCCACAAAGGAGGTAGAGAGACAGGAGAAAAAGAAAAAAAAGAGAGAACAAAACAAAACAAAACATGACAGCTAGGAAGCAACAAAAGGAAAGATAGCATTAAACTAAAGTAGAATAAACAGACAACATCACAAATGCCAAGAGTCCCATACCCTTCCCCTATGTCCCCCCCCCCCCCCACATGCATTTAGTTTTGGTATATTGCCTATGTTATAGTAAAGGAAGCATAATACAATGTTTCTGTTAACTCTAGTCTCTAGTTTGCATTGATTGTATTTTTCCTCCAATCCCACCCCATTTTTAACACCTTGCAATGTTGACATTCATTTGTTCTACCTCATGTAAAAACATATTTGTACCTTTTATCACAACTGTTGAGCACTGTAGGTTTCACTGAGTTACACAGTCCCAGTCTTGATCTTTTCCCTTTCCTTCTGGTGTCCCACATGCTCCTAACCTTCCTCTTTCAACCATACTCACAGTCATCTTTGTTCAGTGCACTTAAATTGCTGCGCTACTATCTCCCAAAATTGTGTTCCAAGCCTCTCACTCCTGTCTTTTCCTTTCTGTCTGTAGTTTTCCCTTTAATGTTTCCTGTAGAGCAGGTATCTTGTTCACAAACTCTGTCATTGTCTGTTTGTCAGAGAATATTTTAAGCTCTCCCTCATATTTGAAGGACAGTTTTGCCAGATATAGGATTCTTGGCTGATGATTTTTCTCTTTCAGTATCTAAAATACATCACCCCACTTCCTTCTTGCCTCCATGGTTTCTATTGGGAAATCCGTACCTAGTCTTATCAAGCTTCCTTTGTGATGGATCACTTTTCCCTTGCTGCTTTCAGGATTCTCTCTTTATCTTTGACATTTGATAATCTGATTATTAAGTGTCTTGGTGTAGGTCTATTCAGATCTATTCCGTTTGGGGTATGCTGCGCTTCTTGGATCCATAATTTTATGTCTTTCATAAGGGATGGGAAATTTTCATTGATTATTTCCTCTGTTATTGCTTCTGCCCCTTTTCCCTTCTCTTCTCCTTCTGGGACACCCATGACATTCCTGCATTTCATTTTGTCCTTAAATTCCTGGAAATGTTGCTCATATTTTTCTGTTCTTTTCTCAGTATGTTCTTTTGTGTGTAGGCTTTCAGATGATTTTTTCTCCAGTTCCTGAGTGTTTTCTTCTACCTCTTAAGACCTGCTGTTGTATGTCTCCATTGTGTCTTTCATCTCTTGTGTTGTGCCTTTCATTTTCATAGATTGTCAGTTTTTTTCAAACTTTTGATTTCTACCTTATGTATGCCCAGTGTTTTCATTATACACTTCATCTCTTTTGCCATATCTTCCCTAAACTTTTTGAATTCATTTAGTATTAATGTTTCAATTCCTGTATCTCAGTTGAAGTGTAAGTTTGTTCCTTTGACTGGGCCATAACTTCATTTTTCTTAGTGTAGGCTGTAGTTTTCTGTTGTCTAGGCACCTGGTTTCCTTGGTTACCCCAATCAGGTTTTCCCAGACCAGAATGGGCTCAGGTCTTGGAAGGAGGCAATAGTATCAGGTCTCCCTGAGGATGTCTTAGATTGATGCACCCTGTGAGGCCTCAAGTCACTGTGCTTTTCTGCCCATCAGGTGGCACCTGTCAGCCTATAGCTCCAGACTGGTGTAAGGAGATGTGGCGCATGGTTGTTTCCCACCCCCTCACCCCTGCCTCCGCCCCGGGCTCTGGGGTCTGTTTCTGAATGGAAAGTGGATAGTAGGGCTTGGCACTGCCTCTTTCCTCTTAGAGAGGATACACCTTCTAGGGAGAGGTCATTTGCATTTGAATAGTATCTGACTCTGCTATCTCCACCCTTTCTGGGTCTGAGTGCTGGGAATTGAAAATGGCTGAGGCTTTCTCCACTGAGCCAAAAAAGGGACAGAAAGCCCCCCTTCAAGGTCAGTTTGTGGCCCCCCTCAGTTTCACCCCTTGGCCATAGATAGCACCTGGTCCTCTGGGCTCCCCTGCCTCCCATAGGGATCCTCTGGCTCTCCAAGGTCAGTCGTCACCATAAGCCTCTGTCTGCTTGTTGGGGATTCATAGCTTGTATCGAGCAGTCCACGTTTGCTAATTAAAACCCCAGTTGGAGCTCAGCTGAGCTATATTCACTTCCTCGGGGAGTGTTGCTCTCTAGCACCGCGAGGCTTTGCAGTTCAGGCCATGGGGGGCAGGGGCTCCTGGCTTGGATCCACTGTTTTTACTTACGGATTTTATGCTGCAATCTCGGGCATTCCTCCCAATTCAGGTTGGTGTTTGATGAGTGGACAGTCACGTTTGTCCCCCTGAAGTCATTCCAGATTATTTACTAGTTGTTCCTGGTTGTTTATTAGTTGTTCCAGGGGGACTGACTAGCTTCCAATCCTCTCTATGCTGCCATCTTCTTCCTGGATCTCCTCCTTACTCTGAATTTTGTTTTAAAGTAGAGCTTGCTTATATTCTAGGGATTTTCAAATCTTGAAAATTCTTCAAATTTTAGCTTTTTATGAAAATTAATTTATGGCAAGAAAGGGAAGCAAAAGGTATCATGAAAGCTTCAGTCCAAATGAATGATTAATCATTTTCTTAGCTGTAGAACAAAAGAATTGTTACTTGCTTTGGTCACTGTCAGACTTCAGAACATCAAGATAATGTCTGATAAAATAATGGAAAAGATCTTTCCTAAGTGAGTTGAATTATTTATAATACTTGCTTTTGCAGTATTCAGTAAATGCAAAGGAACATTTATTGAATGAGTACCCACAGGAATTTTCCTGCCTCTTTGTCATCTTTGGTGGGGCTAGTTGTTTGATGACCAACTGTGTTTTAATTGTGCCCTTGCTTTCTCCTGATATTTTTTTTTTTCATGAGGGTTAGGAGGAAGGGAGAGATGATTGGAATAATTATTTCTAATTTGTCTTATCTTCTGCCAATGGGTGCTGCAAATGTTTCTCTCTAAAAGTTTTTGTGCTTTTTACATAAAAGTTACTCTTAGTTTGCTAAGGCTGCTATGACAAACACCACCTGTTAGTTGGCTTAAACAAAATGAATTTATTGCCTCACCATTTTGGAGACCAGAAGTCCAACTCTAGTGTTCCGGTAATCCTCTGTCACATGGTGAGCTCTCTCTTCTTGCATCTGTTCCTGTGCTGTCCACGCCTTCTGGCTTCTGCTTCCCGGTCCAGCTTCCATAGCTTGCAAGGACCTCAGCCAGTTTGGATCCAGGCCTGCCCTCTTTCAGGTTGGGCACACCTTAACTAATAATGGCATCTTCAGAGTCCTATTGACAAATGGGTACACACCCACAGGACTGGAGGTTAGGACCCTGACACGTCTTGATGGGGGACATGGCTTGGTCACCAACAGTTTCTGTGTGTATGTAGCAGAGCAAGAGCTTACATGCATCTCTCAGCAAACTCAGTGGTGTCTGACTATGTCTTGAGGGTTCCCGGGAGCTCAGCAGAGGGACACTGTGGCTGCACCCCGGCCACCAGGGTCGTGGCCTCTGCCTTAGGTGTTGCAGGTTCCTCATAGAATGTGTTTCTCCTTTGCTTACCTCGATTTCTCTTTTCCATCCTTAGGGTGGACTCCGTCTGAACCCCAGGGGCGGGTCCTGGCAGTTGTTTGAAGAATGAGTATGTGACCCATTTCAGTCAGTGTGAGACAGTGACCTCCAGGACCCAAATGGGAGCTTCCAGAAGAAATGCTCTTGCTTCTCCTGGGTTTGAGGCTGGAAACTGCCTCATTCATTTAGTCATGATGAGGAGGGAGCTGAGGGTTCTGAGTGGAGCCCAAGGATGAAGGTGATACCACAGAGGCAGAACAGAAGATGGAGAGCAGTTGGGTCTGGGGTGACACTGAGCCCCTGGAGAGCACCAGCCTCTAAACTTTTCAGTTATGGGAGCCAGTGGGTTCCCTTTATTGTATGTGTATGGTTGATAAAATATTTTTAGCATGCAGAAACACATGGAGGTTGCTATAACAAATCCCCATTTATGCGCCTCCTTTAATGAAAACTGTAACTCTTTTCTTACTTGCTTCAAGACGCAGTTTGTGTTTGTTTTCAAAGTACTGAAGCGTAACAGCTAGAGTTGGAAGTCCCCTTCTTGTGCTTCTTATTTCTTTTATCCTGTCTTCTAGAATAATTTTTCTAGAATGTGTCTTTGGGAGTGCTCTAGGTTGTTTTTCCCAGGTATGTGATGTGCCTTTTCAATATGTAGTTTTAAGTTTTTATTTTTTTTTAACTTCAGGATTATAGTTTTAGTGGTGCTGTTTCTTCTCAGGACTTCTGAAATACTCTTTGGACCCTGTTTGGCTGTCTCCATCATTTTCTCTTAACAGGTTTTTTTTTTTTTTTCTTACCTGTTTATTGCTTTTTATTATCAATAATTTCTTCTTTTCTGCTTTAAAATTTTCTTATTTTCTGTTATGTTTATTCCCTATTACATTCCATCTAGTTTATTTTTAATTTTTGACATGATTTGTTTCTTATATTCAAAGTCTTTGAATCTGTTACCTCTTTTATCAAGTTTTCCTTTTCTCCAGTCCTTTCATTTCTGTATTTTTCTAATTCTGATTTATGCTGGCATTTCATATTTTCCATTACCTTCTTAATTTCTTTTAGCTCATTTTGTAATATTAGATTACAGTTTCCATCTGTTTTATGGTTATATCTTTTTATGTGCATCTATTGCCTGAAGAGCTGCTCTTTTTTTCTCATAACTTTGTATGAGGTTTAACCACAGTCCTTTCCTATTGCTCATTTTTTTTCAGGCAGTTTTATTGAGATATATTTGCATACCATACAACCCATCCAAAGTGTACAGTCAGTTGCTTTTAGTATAAGCACTGAGTTATGCATTCATCATCACAATCAATTTTAGAACATTTCATTACTCCAAAAAGAAAACCCCCATACCCCTTAGCAGTCACCTCTCAATCCCTCTATCCTTCCCCAGCCCTACATAACCACTAACTAATTCTGTTTCTGTAGATTTATTTATATTTTATACAAATGGAATCATACCATATGTAGTACTTTGTGTCTGGTTTCTTTCACTTAGCATACTGTTTTTTTTAAAAAAAGTGATTGTTTATTTTTAATTAGAGAAGTTGTAGGTTTACATAAAAGCCATGTAAAAATACAGCATTCCCATATACCCCACTTGGACATTGCAATTAGTTTGGTACCTTTGTTTAGTTTGCATTAGGTGTATTTTTCCTATATACCACCCTATTATTGACATAATAGTGATGTACATTTGTTATAATTCATGAAAAATCATTCTTATATCTGTACTATTAACCACAGTCATTATCCACAACAGGGTTCACTGTGTTATACAGTCCCATGTTTTATCCTCTAACTTTCCTTATAGTAACATACATGACCCAAAACTTCCCCTTTCAACCACATTCACACACATAATTCAGGGCTGTTAATTACATTTACAATAATGTTCTGCCATCACCTCTATCCATTTCCAAACATCTATAGTTCAATCTAATTAGAAATTTTGCACAAATTCAGAATCAGTTCCCCATTCTTTCCCCCCATTCTATCTCCTGGTAACCTATATTGTAGGTTCTAACTATGAGTTTGCTTATTAGTTCATATCAGTGAGATGATACAATGTTTGTCCTTTGTGTCTGGCTTATTTCACTCAACATAATGTCCTCAAGGTTCATCCATGTTGTTGCATGCATTAAGACTTCATTCCTTCTTACAGCTGAATAATATTCCATTGTGTGTGTATATATATATATACACAGATACACACACTACATTTTGTTTATCCATTCATCGGTTCATGGGCTCTAGGGTTGCTTCCATCTTCTGGCAATTGTGAATAATGCCACTCTGAACATCAGTGTGTAGGTGTCTGTTCATGTCCCTGCTTTCAGACCTTCTGAGTATATACATAGTAGCAGGATTGCTGGAGCATATGGCAGTTCTATACTTAGCTTCCTGAGGAATTGCCAAATTGTCTTCCACAGTGGCTGTACCATTTTATGTTCCCACTAGCAGTGAATGAGTGTTTCTATTTCTCCACATCCTCTCCAACACTTGTAGTATTCTGTTTGTCTAATTCTAGTAGGTATGAAATGATATCTCATTGTGGCTTTGATTTGCATTTCCCTAATAGCTAGTAATGTTGAGCATCTTTTCATGCGCTTTTTGTCCATTTGTATTTCCTCTTTGGCAAAATGTCTATTCAAGTCTTTTGCCCATTTTTAATTGGATTATGTGTAGTTTCCAAATATTTTCTACCATTGACTAGGCTCCCATTTCTCTTTTGTGACAGAGTCCTTTGAGGCACAAAAGTCTTTAATTTTGAGCAGGTCTCATTTATCTATTTTTTCTTTTGCTACTTGTGCTTTGGGTGTATAGTCTAAGAAACCATTGCTTATCATGAGATCTTGAAGATGCTTCCCTAAATTTTCTTCAAGGAGTTTTATGGTCCTACCTCTTATATTTAAGCCTTTGATCCATTTTGAATTAACTTTTGTTTAAGTTGTGATATATGGGTCCTCTTCCATTCTTTGCATATGGATTTCCAGTTGCTCCCAGCACCAGTTGTTGAAGAGATTGTTCTGTCCTGGTTGAGCAGGCTTGGCACCTTGTCTAAAATCAGCTGGCCATAGATGTGAGAGTCTATTTCTGGACTCTCAATTTGATTCCATTGGTCAATATATGTATCCTTGTGCCAGTACCATGCTGTTTTGACCATTGTAGCTTTGTAATATGCTTTAAAGTGAGGAAGTGTGAGTCTTCCAATTTCGTTCTTCTTTTTCAAGATTTTTTGGCTATTTGGGGCTCCTTACCATTCCAAATAAATTTGATAACTGTCTTTTCCATTTCTCAAAGTAGGCTGTTGGAATTTTGATTGGGATTGTGTTGAGTCTGCAAATTAACTTGGGTAGAATTGACATATTAACAATATTTAGTCTTCCAATCCATGAACATGGAAAGTCCTTCTTTTTTTTTTTTTTTTTTTTTAGGTGTTCTTTGATTTCTTTTAGCAATGCTCTATAGTTTTCTAAATACCAATACATTCTTGGTTAAGTTTATTACTAGATATTTGATTTTTTTTAGTTGTAATAGTAAATGGAATTTTTTTCTTGATTTCCTCCTTAGATTGCTCATTTCTAGTATATAGAAACACTACTGATTTTTGCATGTTGATCTTGTATCCAGCCACTTTGCTGAACTTGTTTATTAGCTCTAGTAACTTTGATGTCAAATTTTTGAGACTTTTTATGCATAAGATCATTTCATCTTCAAATAGTGAAAATTCTTCCTTTCCAATTTGGATCCCTTTTGTTTCTTTTTCTTGCATAACTACTCTAGCTAGAACTTCTGATATGATGTTGAATAACAGTGGTGATGGTGGGTGTCCTTGTCTTGTTTCCAAATCTTAGAGGGAAAGCTTTCAGTCTTTCACTATTGAGTATGAAGCTAGCTGTGGGTTTTTCATATATGCCCTTTATCATGTTAAGGAAGTTTTCTTCTTTTCTTCTCTTTCAAAGGGTTTTTATCATGAAAGGATGCTGGATTTTGTCAAATGCCTTTTCTGGGTCAATCAAGATGATCCATGTGTTTTTTTTTTTTCATTCTATTAATGTGGAGTATTATATTAATTGATTTTGCTGTGTTGAACCACCCTGCATACTTGGGAAAAACCCAGTTGATCAAGGTGTATAATTCTTTTAATGTGCTCTTGGATTTGATTTGCAAGTAGTTTGTTGAGGATTTTGCATTTATAGTCATTGGAGAGAATTGGTCTGTAATTTTCCTTTCTTGTAGTATATATATTTATCTGGCTTTGATATTAGGGTGATGTTGGTCTCATAGAATGAGTTAAGTAGTGTTCTGTCCTCTTCAGTTTTTTGGAAGAGTTTGAGCAGGATTGGTATTAATTCTTCTTGGAATGATTGGTAGAATTCACTTGTGAAGCCATCCAGTCTTGGGCTTTTCTTTGTTGGGAGGTTTTTGATGACAGATTCAAAATCTTCACTTGTAATTGCTCTGTTGAGGTATTCTGTTTCTTCTAGAGTCAGTGTAGGTTGTTTATGTGTTTCTGTGAATTTTTCCATTTCTTGTAGCTTGCCTAATTTGTTGGCATACAAATGTTCATAGTTTCCTCTTATGATTCTTTTTATTTATATGGGGTCAGTATTAATGTCCCCCCTTTCATTTATGATTTTATTTGCATATTCTCTCTTTTTTTCTTTGTCAGTCTAAGGGTTTGTCAATTTTATTGATCCTCTCAAAGAACCAACTTTTGATTAATTATCTATTTTAAAAAATTTTCAATTTCTTTTATTTCTGCTCTTATCTTTGCTATTGCTTTCCTTCTCTTTGCTTTGGGATTTGTTTGCTGTTCTTTTTCTAGTTCCTCCAGGTGTGCAGTTAGGTCTTTCATTTTAACTCTTCTTTTTTTAATGTAGGTGTTGAGGGCTATAAATTTTCTTCTCTGCACTGCCTTCGCTGCATCCTATACGTTTTGATATGTTGTGTTCTCATTTTCATTCGTCTTGAGATATTTACTGATTTCTCTTGCAGTTTCTTCTTTGACCCACTGATTGTTTAAGGGTGTGTTGTTTAACCTCCATATATTTGTGAGTTTTCCAGTTCCTCTTCTGTTATTGATTTCCAGCTTCATTCCATTATGGTCAGAGTAAGTGCTTTGTGTAATTTCAGTCTTTTAAAGTTTACTGAGGCTTGTTTTGTGACCCAACATGTGGTCTGTCCTGGAGTTATCCTGGAGAATAATCCATGTGCACTTGAGAAGAATATTTATCTTGCTGTTTTAGGGTGCAACATTCTTTAAATGTCTGTTGGGTGTGGTTCATTTATCATATTATTCAAGTTCTCTGTTTCCTTACTGGTCCTCTATATAGATACTCTGTATATTGATGACAGTGGTGTACTGAAGTCTACAATTCTTATTATAGGGATATCTATTACTCTCTTTAGTTTTGCCAATGTTTGCCTGATGTATTTTGGGTACCCTTGTTAGGGTCATAAATATTTGAGATTGTTATTTTTTCTTGGTGGAGTGCCCCTTCTATTAATATATAGTTCCCTTATTTGTTTCTTAAAACAATTTTGCATTTTAAAGTCTATTTTTTTCCAATATTAGTATAGCTATGCTAGCTTGTTTTGGTTACAGTTTGTGTAGAAAATCTTTTTTCCAGTGTTTCATTTTCAACCTATTTGTGTCCTTGGGTGTAAGGTGAGTCTCTTGTAGACAGAATATTGATGGATCATACTTTTTTTTTTTTAATCCATTCTGCCAATCTGTGTCTTTTGATTGGGAGGCTTAATCATTAACTTTCAGTGTTATTACTGTAAAGGCAGTACTTACTTCGACCATGTTATTCTTTGATTTTTATATTCCATATTTTATTTTTGTCTCTCTTTGTACTCTTTTAGTTACCTTACCAGTAATATTCATTTCTATACTCTCCTCCAAGCCTCTACTGTCTTTTCCTTTCATCATGCAGAGCTCCCTTTAGTATTTCTGGTGGGAAAGTCTCTTGTTAATAAATTCTCAACAGTTTCTGTTTATCTGTGAATATTTGAAACTCTCCCTCATTTTTGAAGGATGGTTTTACCCAATAAAGAATTCTTGGTTGGTAGTTTTTCTTTTTCAGTACCTTAAATGTGTCATGGTTCTGATGAGAAATCAGCACTTACTCTTACTGCAGTTCCCTTATATGTAATGAATCCTTTCCTCTTGTTTCAAGATTCTCTTTACCTTTGACATTTGACGTTTTGATTAGTGTGTATCTCAGAATAGGTCTATTCAGATTTATTCTGTTTGGAGTATGTTGGGCTTCTTGGACATGCATATTTATGTCCTTCGTAAGAGTTGGGAAATTTTCGGCTATTATTTCCTCCATTATTTTTCTTCTCTTCTCCTTCTGGGACACCCATGATGTGTATGTTTGTGTGCTTCATGCTGTCATTGAATTCCCTGAGACCCTGTTTATTTTTCTCCATTCTTTTCTTTATCTGTTCTTCTGTCTGTATGATTTCAATTGTCTTATCTTCTAGCTCACTGCTTCTTTCTTTTGCCTGTTCAAATCTGCTGTTGTATGTCTCCAGTGTATTTTTTTTATCCTTCCCCCTACTGTTAACATCTTTGTTTTTATTCACTGCTTTATTGAGAGATAATTCATATAGCATACAATTCACCCTTTTAAGTTTATAATTCATTGGTTATTAGGATATTCACAGAGTTGTGCAACCATTACCACAATCAATTTTAGAACATTTCATCACCCCCAAAAGAAATCCTGTGCCTGTTAGCAATCACTCCTGATTTCTCCCTCCCCCTAATCCCTGGCAACCACGTAATCTTTCTGTCTGTATGAATTTGCTATTCTATTATTCATATAAATAAAATCATATGTTATGTGTATGACCATTTTTAAAAGGTCATTATATAATTATATACATGTAATATAATTATATTGATAAATTTTGTATCACATTCTTTTTTTATCTTCATTTTATTGCGATATATTCACATACCACGCAGTCATACAAAACAAATTGTACTTTCGATTGTTCACAGTACCATTACATAGTTGTACATTCATCACCTAAATCAATCCCTGACACCTTCATTAGCACACACACAAAAATAACAAGAATAATAATTAGAGTGAAAAAGAGCAATTGAAGTAAAAAAGAACACTGGGTACCTTTGTCTCAGTGTATTTTTAATGTCTTCCGTTGTGTCTTTCATTTCCATAATTTGTTTCATTTCATACTTTCACATTTTTCTTTATGCTCACCCAGTGTTGTCTTAATATTCTTTATCTCTCCAGCCATATTTTCCTTCATCTCTTTGGATTTGGAGATTTGAACATATTTGATTAGTTGTTTCAAATTCTGCATCTCTTCTGAAGTTTTAATTTGTTCGTTTGACTGGACCATATCTTCCTGTTTCTTAGTATGGCTTGTAATTTTTTTGCTGATGTCTGGCCATCTGATTATCTTGATATCTTCAGTCTGAAGGTCAGTTTCTTTCTCTTGCCTGGTGTTTTATTGTTGATTGTCTTTGTGTTAAGGGTCTTCTTTGACACTTGGTTCAACTTATTCTGGACCTTCAGAATTGCCTGTGTTTAATCAGACTTTTTTCAGCTGTTCTTTCCTGATTTTCCTCTGGTTATGTGGTGCAGTTTTTAAGATTGCAGTATTTGTACAATTGTTTCACCCCCAGGAGAAAGCTTCCTTTCTTTTGTTTCTTTTCCAGTAATCTTGTTCTATTCTGTTTGTTTTTGTTTTGCCTCTATAGTTTTTTTTTTTTTTTTTTTTTAAATCTCCTTTCTTTGCCTCTAGCTGCTTTTGCCTGGAGTCAAATTCTTGGAGGGGGTCTCTCTGGAGAGGACTTTCCCAAGTCAGTATTTTCTAGCCAAAACAGGACCAAGGTTCCATGAAGGGGGTGCAAGCCAGTTGCAAAGAACCCTGGGGAGAGGATCAGGAAAGACACCAAAAGCCTTTGTAGCGGCTCCCTGAAGATGCACTTTCCTGGGCTGTACACCAGATAGCACTCTTCAGCAAACTGTTCCTATCAGTCATAAGGAGGTCCCATGTCTTTAAACCTCCACTGCCTTTGCCCCTGTTGGAGGACGGGTTGAAACAATGGCTGTGGCTGTTACTCTGCGGGGCAGGCTAAAACCGCAGTTCAGAGCTGGGACCCAGTCATCTAAATTTGCTGTTCAAAAGCTGTGATCAATACTTGGTTGTGCCCCAACCCCTTTTTTGGAAGGAGAGTGCCCATGTCCCTCTCTGTCTGCAGCAGCCCACCAGGGGCTGGACTTGAGGCAACCTGCCTCGAGAGCTTGGATGGGCACTGGCGGCTGCCACAGAGCGTGATACTCACAGTACTTTACCACAGTTTCTCAGCCTCTGTGTCCTGCTCTTCCCTGGATGCTGTACAGGGCTCCCCTGGCCTTTGGAGCCCCAGAACAGTTGTTTCAGACAGTTTTTGCTTGTTTACTAGCTGTTTTTAGAGGAGGAGTAAGTCCTAGCGTGCCCTATTCTGCCATTTTCCCCAAAAGTTCCCTTGTTGCTGATTTTTTTTTTAAATTAAATTCAGTTTTATTGAGATATATTCACATGCCATACAGTCATTTATGGTATACAATCAGCTGTTCATAGTACCATCATATAGTTGTGCATTCATCACCCCAGTCTATTTTTGAACATTTTCCTTACACCAGAAAGAATCAGAATAAGAATAAAAAATAAAAGTAAAAAAAACACCCAAACCACCCCCCCCATCTCACCCTATTTTTCGGTTAGTTTTTGTCCCCATTTTTCTACTCGTCCATCCATACACTGGAGAAAGGGAGTGTGATCCACAAGGTTTTCACAATCATACTGTCACCTCTTGTAAGCTACATTGTTATACAATTATCTTCAAGAGTCAAGGCTACTGGGTTGCAGTTTGACAGTTTCAGGTATTTACTTCTAGCTGTTCCAATACATTAAAACTTAAAAAGTGTTATCTATATAGTATGTAAGAATGTCCACCAGAGTGACCTCTCACCTCCATTTGAAATCTCTCAGCCACTGAAACTTTATTTTGTTTCATTTCTCATCCCCCTTTTGGTCAAGAAGGTGTTCTCAATCCCACGGTGTCGGTTCCAGATTCATCCCCTGGAGTCATATCCCACATCTCCAGGGAAATTTACACCCCTGGGTGTCAGGTCCCACGTAGGAGGTAGGGCAGTGAGTTCACCTGCTGAGTTGACTTAGCTATAGAGGGCCACATCTGAGCAACAAAGAGGTACTCAGGGGGAGATTCTTAGGCACAATTATAAGCAGGTCTGGCCTCTCCTTTGCAGTAACATTGTTGCTCACTTTTAAGTGAAATAAGTTCCCTGTCCTGTTTTGATGTGGCCCCACCTGCCAGTCGGTGGTGGTGGTGATGGGAGGGTCAGGATAGATTTCTAATTTCTTAGGGTAAGTGGTAAAAACTTTGGCCTGGCTGTATGCTCTTTTAGGTTTGCCTCTTCCTTTTAGTCTGTTGCTTTTATCTCATCTTTCTCATTCCTTTGCCCATTACCTCTGTCCTGCCCCATTTGGTCTCCTCTCCTGCTAGTTTTGTCTTGCAAATTGAAGTCTGCAGAACCTATGTAGTTTACTTCTGTCCTTTTACTGGCCTCAGAACTTTCCATTGATTACCTGTTGGTGATTTTGGAGTTCTCTGGTCCTCAGGGTCTTCAAATGTTTTAGTGCCTTCCTTCCACCAACTTCTACCTTACGGTACCCTTTTTTTCAAAGAAGATTCTTTCTTTTCTTTGCAATGTCACTGGCCAGGGATTTCTCTTGGATATTAGAATTGTCAGCTTTGGTACCTGCATTAGTCAGGTTTCTCTAGGGAAACTAAACCAATAGGAGATAATCTGTAAATGTTATGAAATTTTATAAAATTGTCTCATATAACTGTGGAGATGCACAAGTTCAAATTCTGTAGGGCAGGCTGCAAGCTGGGAACTCTGATGAAAGTTTTTGATGAATTCCCCAAGAGAAGCTGGGTGGCTGAAGTAGAGATGAAAATTCTCTCTTGTTACTGTTAAAACCATCACTTCTCCTTTTAAAGCCTTCAACTGTTTGGATGAAATGTCTCTCATTGTTGAAGATAGTCTCCTTAGTTGATTGTAGATTCAATCAACTTTCTGATGCTTTTAAGTCCATGAAATGTCCTCACAGTAACAATCAGGCCAGTGTTTGCTTGACCAAATAACTGGTCACCATCACCTGGCCAAGTTGACACACGAACAAAACCATCAAAGTACCGTATTCTCAGCTTTTATTTTGAATTCCCAATGTAGAGTGATCTCATGGTGTATCATATCAGAAGTCTCCTACATTGCATTGTTGGGACAGATGGCATAGATCTGTGGCAGAGGCAGCACTGGCATCATCGAGTTGTTGATTCTTTTTGTGAAACTTAAATGCCAATAGTGATTTGGAGTTATTGCACACACTTTAAGTGCTTCCCTAGGTCAACCGCATGTTTTTTCTCAGGTAAGAAAATTGAATGGCACCAATATTAAACATGGTAAACAATGGATAGGGTCTGCTCTGTGTTATCCTTGGAGCTGTTTTCCATTGTTCACCAGTAGTCTCTGAGATTGAATTTCCATTGCCTATATTTGAATAATTTAAAGAAAACTCTGTATTCTACCCTCATCAGAAGAGTTTGTGTTGAGTTAATAAGTGACAGACAAGGTGGCCTTCAGCAGCTGTCCTTCATCATGGCAAAAACGACTTGGCTTATGACATACTGACTAACTGTAGCGTAAAACTGGCAAGATGCCATCTATTGAAAAGACCATCCTCTGTTAAATGGCACTTTTGGAAGAAAAGAAATAGTATAGTAATTGTAGCTTCCCTAAAGTATGAAACCAATGGTAGCGCCATTTATCTGTTTTTCTTTTGCAGTATCACACTGTTTTCTTTTTCAGTATCACAAAGTTTTGAGTATGAAGCTCTCTTCTCATTGATAATATGTTTTCTGTTATCTTTTTTGGCCATTAATAGCTGTGTCTGGCTCCTCTGTATCAGGATATTTTTCATATTCCATGCTCATGTTCTTGACTTCTAAGACATATTGAAAATTATTGAATGCTTACACTTCCACTTTGGTTAATTTCAGAATTTTTCTTTTTCTGTAATTGCGTTATGTAAGTGTGGAAATTAAACAGCTGTTCTGGAAAGTCTTCTGTGCACTTTGAACAGATAATTGTTCAGTGATGGTCCTTATAAAGCATCAGTCAGCCTCATCAGCCAGGCTTGGCTTTGAAGGTTTTACAATCTGCCCAAACAATTTGGCAGTTGCTTCTTATTTAAATTGTAGAGCTTAGCCATGGGAAAGGCAACCTTCTTTCTGCACAATGTTTAATTTTAGTTGTATATCATACTGTAATCTTTATGAAGACATTTTATAGGACAGTTAGATATTCAAATTCAAGTTCACTTTCAACCGTGTATGGTGCACATACAAGTCACTGCTATGTGATATCTTTTATGCCTGGTTAAGTTTGTGCATGCACATGCAGTCACAGCTAATTTTCGGCTCACTCCTCTGCTTGGCAGTCAGAAGATTGCTTTTAACATTGATTGCACGAGGCACCTCACATGTGAAGAAACATTGGCCTTAGACGTGAGGAAATTCGTTACTGGTTCACTGCTGCACCACTTCTACCCGAAGCAGTTATGGTATCTACCTCCAATAAAGGTTGTCTTCTTCCAGTTGTCCTGGGAGTTCTGAGTAATTGTGTGAAGGTGTCCTTGACAGGAGCCAGCTCTGGAGCGGCCTTCTCCTGCCAGCTGGTGACCAGTCCTGCCTAGCCTTGGTTATTCAAATAACTATGAACTCTTTTGCTCTAAGTGCCAGTTAATACTGAATGTGGAAATGTCGTTACTCCAATCTATTTATCTGGCTTGAAGAATGTTCTTTAAAGGAAAACCTGTGACTTCTTCCTTCTGCAGTTATTACTGCAGTTTATAAAATTAATACATTCATTAAAGGGCGATGTTTCAATTTCTCATATTTAAATGTACAGAATAAAATTAGGGCAAAAATATTTTTTAGTCAAATAGCTATATTTATTAGAATCTATTTGGAATCTGTTTTGTAACCACTTCTAACTAAAGTTTATCCCCACTTAACGATCTGTATTGCAAGGAAAAAATAAGAAAGAGAATAGAAAATTTGAGATTATTTGGGTAATGGAACCATACTAGTCTTGTTGAATGCCTTTGTTACGAGATTTAAAAACAGATCAAAGACTTGAAAAAAGCTTTTTGGGACTTTTGCTGTCTTTCTAAGCCTAAGGTGTGTAATTGGTTTCTTCCTTTTCTTTTTGTTTTTAATCATGGTAGCATATACATAACAGATTTCCGTTGCATTCACAATATTGTGCTACCATCACCACCATCCATTACCAAGACTTCTTCATGACCCCAAACTAATGGATTTCTGAAGCAAAATTCCAAATTCTCCAAGAAAGTCAAACATGGAATTTTCCCCCCACTAGGGAAAAATGGAAACTACCTCCTTGTCAAATCCCTGAGACCAAATTATATCAGATATTAGAAATGAGGTGATGATCTGTGTCTGTCGTCGTTTGAGCCTGGCTGGGGGCTCCCAGGAGCAGAAGTCTCCTTAGGTTACCAGCACTGTGGGGGTCCTCTAGTGTGCATCTGGCTTTAACGGACACACCTATAATTCATCCGGCTTGCTCAAAACTCCCGTTGTAAGTCACATATGATTGAAGTGTAGAGAGTCCTCTTCAAAGCAAGAAGTTAGAAACATTCCTGAGTTGGAATAAAAAATACTGCAAATCCTACCAATTCAAACCTCAAAGAGGAGAACTGCCTAATTCAGGAAAATAGATAAAAGATAGACTGTTTTTTTTTTTTCCTCTTAAAAGAGGACCTCTTTTGATTCTGTTTTAGTTTGCTAAAGCTGACGAAATGCAATATACGAGAAATGGGATGGCTTTTACAATGGGGATTTATTAACTTACAAGTTTACAGTTCTGAGGCTGTGAAAATGTCCAACTCAAGGCATCAACAGTTGATGCTTTCTCTCTGAAGACTGGCTCCTGATGATCCCCAGCTTCTCTGTCACATGGCCAGGCACATGGTGACGTCTGCTGGTCTCTCCCTTCTCTCCCGGGTTTCGTTGCTTCCAGCTTCTGGCTTCAGTGGCTTCCTCTCTCAGCTTCTGTGTGTGTCCTTCTCTCTCAGCTTCTTTTGGGGCTTTTTTCTGTGCCTTCTCTCTGTCTTTTATCCTCCTATAAAGGACTCCAGTAGGAGGATTAAGACCTACCTGGAGCAGGCCTCCACTGAAATAACCTCATCAAAGGTCCCACCCCTGGTAGGTCTGCACCTACAGGAATGGATTAAAAGAACATGGTCTTTTCTGGGGTACATACTTCAAACCAGCACAGATTCCATGTACATAGATAGTGATTCTGATGGCATTAGCTCCAGTAGCTTAAAACCTGCCCCTTGCTTCCCACAGCTCTTGGATAAAGTACAAGGGCTTTAGCTGGGCTACAAGGCTCTGCTGGCCTGGCCCCTGTGCCCCTCTGCTCAGACCTATCTTGTGTAACTCCTTTGTGCTTTTTTGGTTCCAGCCACAGGACTTCTCACAGGCTCCCAAACCCAGCTTTTCCGCTCCTGTGACAGGATATTGGTGCCTCTTCCCTCTGTCAGCAAAACTTTTCATTCCCCCTTTCTAAGACTGAGGTACATACTTCTCTTAAGCTGGACTCATAACTCCTTACTCCTCACCTGTCAGTCACTTGCCTTGACCACTCACCCCCCACCCCAGTCTCACACCTCCTGCTCTCCAAGTCTCTCTCCTTGGCTTCATCTCCTGTTAACCGCTTTCCACTGTCTGAAATGAAATGTCATCTATTGTCCGTTTTCCCCATTGGAACTTAACACTGGGTGAGGGCAGGGGTCCGGGTAGCTGTGCCGTCCCAGTCTCTAGAACGATTCTTGGTGCAGGGCAGGGGCTTAGCCTGTATTTCTGGGATGAGAGAATGGATGGATGCAGTGAGCCCCATTTCCTGCAAACAGATCACCCTGGTTGTGTTGTCTGTGTTTCCCGAGGTGGGCCTGGTTAGTTTCCTTCTGAGCATGCAGTACCTTTTATTAACCAAATCTCTGACACAGTAGGGACGGCCATTTCCTGGTCAGGCAGACTCTGTGATTCCCTGGAGCTTCACTGATGCTAAAGAAGTGCTCTGGTTCCATCGTTTTGAGATACCAGCAGGAAACTTTTAATGGGCTGGTAGTAGTTAGCATTTAGAGTTTTGCTATTTTAAAAAGCATTTTCCTCCTATCCATGGACAGAGGCTATTCCTAGCTCATTAGTCTCTAGAATGACTAGGATAACTATTCAAGGCTATGGGATGGACAATGTCTACTTTGCATTGATTTTAGGGGTAGCTTTACTTAGGTTTAAAGAATAACTCCTGAAAATTCAGATGGTACCATCTAGTTGACTCTGGTTTATCCCTGGTTGACCTTAGCACTTTCCTGGATTATACCGTTTGGGGGAGATTACATGCTCAATTTGTAGTGTCACATCACTTTATAAATGGCATCTTAAATACTAAAGAGCAAGATCACAGAAGAGTTGTCAGTTTCTTTTACATGTCAGACTTTTGTTTTCAGAAGGGGCATCGTGCTGGCTCATTTGGGAAGGGGGCTTCTGTGGTGAGGAGGGTCCTCGACGTCTGAACACAGAACCCTTGCATGGTGCCATTGGGCCTGGGATATGGAGGCTCAGTGGTGGCTGTGACGGACTGAAGATGAGCGCCCCCTTCCCAGATTCCCTGGGTGGTGTAGGCCCCTGGGGACTCTGGTACTACATGGTGAGATGGAATTTCTCACCAGGTGAGCAGATGGAGGCTCAGAAGTATTTCATTTAGGAGGATCAAAAAGGTATTTCTTGTCCCTGAATGTGACCCAGGAGCTGTGTCCTAGTCCCTTCTCTAGCCATTGCCAGCTCCCTGTGGTTGCAGGTGTTGTACCTGCAATGCAGAACCTCTTTCTGGGCAACATGTCTGTCATTTTTAAAAAGTTACTATTATTCAGTGCAAACCAATACATAATTTTTATGATACAAGGAAGATTCAGATGAATTGGTGGAACATTTTGGGAGAGTTGAAGGTTTGTGTGCTGTGGTTTGGGGAACAGAGAGACATGCTACACATTGCAAGAGGACAGGTATGCCTGCCTGGCAGCTCAGCACTGGGCAGCCGTGGGCAAGTTGCTGAGCCTCAGTTTCTGCACCTATCCTGTGGGAAACCCAAAGTCAGGAGAATTAAATAAAATGGTCTATCTAGAATGCTTAGCCCGTAACACATCCTAATGCATGTTGAGCTCCCTCCTGTAAAAGTGAAAGAAGCTTGTAAGTGTCTGCTGTCTCGGAGGGTAAATATTTAATCTTATTTCAGATGGGTAGTCAAGAATTTTGGTTGTAGTCTTTTGTCCGGCTATTTAATGCCCACTACATATTTTCTATGAAATACCACTGAAATTTGTGTAGTTTATAGGTATTTACATCTGAGAATTGCTTTTAATCCTTAGGGAAATCTTGGCTCTTGTAGCTCTTTAAATCTAGTACAGGTAAATTCTAGGCATTCTCTCCTCTTTTGTTGAAACATGGTAAAGCCGCATGTGATAATAAGAACAAATTTTAAGTGGAAAGTCAGAGTGATGCATTGGTTTCGCTAATTTGGTCAGCACGTTTGTCAAAGTGGGTTTTTTAGTTTCAACGTGGGTCTTTTTGGTTTAGAAGATGAAGCTATTTGGCATGCCACTGACCAACAGTCAGTCTGAGATTGCAACTTGACTACGGTAGTGTTAGAACAGCTAGTATTGAAATTACTAAAACAACTGTGTGGGATGCACTACTTCTGTATGTCTGCCAGTAGGGAGGTGTGACCATGTTTTCTGCCTACGATTCTGAATAAATGCCTAAATCGGCAAGTGACTGTTTCTTTAGTTTGCATCAGTTATGAATATCACAAGTCAGAAAGCTCTGTCTCCTTCCTTGCATAACTCCATTTTATCCATGCAGTGTATATTTAAAATATTTGAAAGTTTTAGTAAACACACATCACTTCTTGAGCTTTTTGTTTACCAATGATGATTTTTAAAGAAAATATTTTCTTTAAGTCATCGTTTAGTAAAAAAGAAATTCAGAATTACTCTCCATAAATATAAGGTCAAAATTAAAAGCAGAGTGTTTCAAACAACCTTTTGTTTCTTCCCTTTCCCCTCTTGTCAACAAATCAAATATTTACCCTTTAAGGCAACTGATTATGCCTCTTTTTCCTTTTCATTCTAGTGCCAAGGACACATTTTTAAAATAGACTTTATTTTTTAGAGCAGTTTTAGGTTTGCAGAAAAATAGTGCAGACAGTACAGAGAGTTCCCACATAGCCCTACTTGCCTCCCTTCCCAAGTTTTTCCTGTCATTTTCTTCTTATGTTAGCGTGGGACATCCATTATCATTGATGAACCGATATTGATACATTATTTTTAAACTGAAGTATCATTAACTATTATAAAACTATTATTAACTACTTTTAACTGAAAAATACATCCGTATTAGCTATTAACTAAAGTTCAAAGCTTACATTAGGGTTTGCTCTTTGTGTCGTACAAACAGCCTTTCGATCCCCCCCTCAATTCCCACCCCCATGATGTGCTCTCTCCAGGCCTTCCTGCTTTTTAAAAAAAAACTTTTAATTTTGACATAATTTCAAACTTACAGGACAGTTTCAAAAATAACACAAACCCCAATAGACCACTGTAACATCCTTGCCCCGCCATGCCCAAATCCACCAAGTTTTAACATTTTGCTATATCACATTCGTGCGCTCTCTCTCCTCCTTTTTCCCTCCTGCCCCCTCTTTCCCCCTTCCCCTCTCTGTCTCTGTCTCCCCCACCACCAAGCATTTGAGAGCAGGTGCATTTGTCATTCTTCTTGAACACGCAATACTTCCAAGTATATTTCCTACCAACAAGGATATTCACTTATGTGCAGTTATCAAGTTCAAGCTCAAGCAGTTCAACGTTGATATAAAGCTTACATTCTGTATTACAATTTTTTCTTATGTCCCTTCCCTGCTTCTTTTTCCAAGGCCATCTGCTTGTTGTCCTGGGCTCTCCGTCAAGGGGAGAGGTGACCATAACCACACCCCAGCCCCCTTTCCAGCAATCCAAAGCTCCTAGTGTGAAATTCCAAAGTACTTTAAGATTTGATGGTTGGTCTCAACGTTTGGAAAGTCTTCAAGGGGTCCTGATGAAGAGGACATTGCGGGCATTCACCATATGCTTTCTGAATGAATCACTGGTAGGTGAAATTGCCAGCTCCTGTACCCTACCTCCCCACCTCCTCGAGGAGAGACCCTGTCACGCATACAGAATTTGCAAAGGCAGGAGTGACACAAAGAGCTACACTGATGAGAAAAAATCTGTGAACAAGGAAGATTAGACCCAGGCGGCCTGGGGTCTGGGGCTTCTGCTCCCCTGTGTGACTGCAGACGCGAAGAGGAGGAGTAAATGTGCTTGCTTCTCTCTGCCATTGATCTCAGACCTGTCTGGGGGTTGTTTTGGGGACAGGTCTGCATTTGACCTCTGAAATGCTAACAGGTTCCAGGATAGGGCTCAGGGTGTTTGGCTAGAGCCCGCCGTGGGCTGTGGTTCCAAACACCATCAGATGCCACAGCCCTTTGGTATAACAAAGTTTTGTTATATCCAGAAATGAGAGATGGAAAAAGGAACATCAGTCTCATTTGTGAGTTCAAGAAGCATTGTAGAGCCTGAAATATAGTATAAAAATAAATGAATGTTCAGTAAAGTCATTTGTGTTTCCATGCTTCTGCATGTGTGCCCTGAGGAGACGTTGTGAGTAAACAGGAGCTGGTGCCTCTACCTGAGTCACCACAAGCACGACAGCTGCACCGGGAGTGGCCTTGTCATCAGTGACACAATTTTCCATGATGTGAACACCTCTTTATAAAGTTCTGTCAGTTGATTGGTGGCAGCATTCCTGGTTGCATTCCTAGTGTTTTGGGGAGACAGAATGTCTGACATATAGGAGGGACTAAAAACAAATGGTTTCCCGAAAGTGAATTATAGATTAAATAAGCATTTATGTATTTGGCTTGGGGTCTAATCTCTGCTTTTTATAATATAGGTTTTTTTGGAAAAAACCTGTTTCCAGTTCCAAATAACCAATTTATAACCAAAATAATAGTTGTTGTCAATGATAGGTTTTGTGCCTTTACTTTAATTTGAAAAATATTAAAAGGAAAGAAAAATATCACCTATATATAATCCTAAAACTACTTTTGAGTTTCATAAGGAAGTGAAATTTCCTTGCTTTTCGCCTCCTGGACCTATAAACTGTGTGACAGGTACACTTCCCATGTCTGTATGGCGACAGCTACACACATACACACACACTTATATACACTCATACACACACTCACATGCACACACCTACCTACCCACCCACATGTGCATATACATGCAAACACACTCACCTGTATTGACACGCTTATACACAGAGGCACATATACGTATGCACACACACTTACACACACACTCATTCACACAGTCTCATGTGCATGCACACACACACCTACATGTGCACACATGCACATACCCACATGCTCACATGTATACACACATACGCATGCATGCACACACATTTAAACACATGCTTGCACACTTATACACATAATCACATGCATGCACATGCCTATCCACATGTGCACACATGCACTCACCCACATGCACACACTCATACTCATGCATGCATACATGTGCACACACATGTGCACACACAACTCCTACCTGTATGTGAACCTCTGCTGCTGAGCTCTGCTCCTGTGCCCTCACACCCCCTTGACTGGACATAGACGAGGTGTTTGTTTTCCCAGCTGGAGAACTTTTGTGGCACTACTGCTCCTCCTCCTAAAGTTATAGTTCTCTGTAATGAGACCTTTGGACTTTGGCATCAGAAGGTGAGTGTGCTGGGGAAGTTTGGCTCATTTTAGGGGCTCTTTTTCTACATCTTTATTTTTGGGTTCCTTTTCCATGTGAAACTGGCTCGTTATCTTTCAAGTGGGCATGAGGCCATCCGTACCAGATGGCCTTGGCTGTGGGCACGCCAGGCAGGAACACGGGCTCTCATTTGGGCGGGAGAGGCTGGATTTCTTCTGGGAGTGCTGAGCTTGGGACGAGCATCGCTTATCCGTGTGGAAGGACATGTCGCTGCTCTGCCAACTCCTCTCCTTTTTTTGGTCAACCCTTAACACTGAGACTGTAGCTTCTAGTTTCAAAGAACTTAGAGGTGCCTTCCACACCTGGATGGGATTTTTAGGGAATGAAATCTCAAATGCTGGCAAGTGGTACTATTGACCACCTGGCATGAAGGAGCGTCTCCTTCTGATCTTTGCTTGATTTTCCTTTCAGCACCATCTTAGCCTGTGCGTTTTGTAGTTTGTGTCCATCAACCTTCACATGGATGTGTGTTCCCTGAGGGCAGGGTTCCCAGAGTTTGTCGTCTTCACCCAGAACAGCCCCTAGAATGTGGAAGGGGGTCAGCAGGTACCTGTTAAATGAATGATTGCCTGGGTTCTGCAGGGCTGGTAGGGGCTGAAAGGTCTCGGTTGTGGCGTGTGCTGGTTTGCTGTTGGGTGGAAGCCGTCATCCCTGCTGGGCCTGGTTTATGTCATAGGCTCAGTGGTGGATCCAGGACACCTGGAGAATGGAGGCCTCTAGGAATTGAGGGGGTCCCTGAGGAATCCTTAGTGCGAGGGCTCAGCTTGAGGCCCTGGACCCAGGGATCAGCTCCAGGGGTTGGACCCTTGAAGTTATATACAGAATCTTGTTTGCTGTGTGTGTGTTCTTCTCTCTGGGGAGAGGATTCCAGCTTTCATCAGATGCTCTGTGACCCACAAAGAACTGTGGCTGCAAGATGATGCAGCCGCAGGCTCCTTCTAGGTGGTGACTTTCTGATTCTGTGCCCTGGTTGGGGAGTGAATCAGGTGTTCTTGGGAATTACCTGAGAATAAAGTAGTAAATCCTGTGTTTCCTTTCACACAGGACTAAATTTAAGTAAAGGAGGTTGGGAAGAAAGTCATACAAGATTTGCTGAAGAACTGGAGCTAAAACAAGGAAGATAACTAGTTGATTGGCTGCTTATTCCAGGGACGCCTTAGACACATTTGTTTGTCTAAGAACTCATAAGCTGAAGAGGGGGCTGAGGAGAGCAGTGCTGTTCAAACTTATTTCCCCTTGGAATCCCCCCTTTTTAATGGAATATTTTATCCAACTCTCATTGATTGATTTAAAAAAATGGCTGAATACAGAAAACTGGATTGGTGAAAGAGTGAGCAGGCACATACTGATGGCATTGAAAGCAGGACAATGTGTGACAAGAGAGAGTAGAGACAAATGAGGGGTTCGGTCTGAACCTGAGGTCCTCCAGTATTTAGAAGCCCAGGAGAGCATGAGCCAGCACAGGAAACCAAGAAGGTGTGGTCAGGCTGGGAGAAAACCAGGAGAAGGCAAGCATGTTCAACTGGGTGGATTCTGTGGCATGAAGAGTGCGGGTGACCATTTCAGAGCAGTTTCTGTGGAAGGGGGGAGAGCAGGCCAGATGGGAGTGAGGAGTGGAAGAGAGAGTGGGAGTGAGCAAGTGGAGAGATGTGGCTCTCCAGAGGTGTTTGGCTAGGAAGGGGAGCAGAAAATCAGGATGGTGCTGGAAGGGATGGGGCTGGCTTTTCCGGAGCATTTTTATGTGTTGATGGGCTGGTCCAGAAGACAGAAAATGCTTGGTTAACTGGCTGCTCTCAAGTCTCTGGACAGGAGGGTATTAAGGGCTCTTTATGGGGCTGGGGCTTGTCTTGAAGCTGGGAGTTTGTCAGTAGGGAATAGGGGCAGTGTTGGGAGAGACTCCAAGAGGAGTGTTTGGTTTTTGGAAGAGGACCCATCACTGCAATGGGAGGTAGTGATGACCCTATGTCTTTCTCTTTTCTTTGTCTTTTGCAGATGGTTGAAATGTTCTCAAGTGGCTTTCAATTCAATCTGCAGGAATGCTTTTTTTTTTTCGAGTTTAGTATTAGATGGCGTATATGGAATTTTAACTTTACTTTTTGCATCCAAGCTTGAACCATTAATTTTTGCCCTTCAGTATGTAGAATGTACCTTTCCCCCTACCTTGCATTTTGAATTTACCCGTTGGAAACATTTGGATTTAATAAATATCAAGTTGATTAGCTTATTCATGAAAGAAGACAAACTTGTTCTTTTTACAATTGCAAAAAGGTATTTCAGTTAATTCCTAAAGAATGCACAGGAGAGAAGAGAGTTATTCCTGTTTATTTTCTTTCTGTTTGTTTTCTTGCTTTTGTTTTCTTGGTATGCAGTTCTATGAATAGTCATACATGTACACATCCTGTAACTGCTTCCAAAATCGGCAGAGAGAACAGTTACATCATCTCAAAACTCCCTCTTCTCCTGCCACCCCTTTATAGTCACATCCTTTGCCTCAAACCCCTGCCAAACACTGATCTGTTCTTTATCATTTTAGTTTTGTCTTTCTGTTAATGTCCCATTAATGGAATCATCCAGCATGTGACTTTTTGAGACTGGCCTCTTTCACTCATCATAATGCCTTTGAGATGTATGCATGTCATTGCATGTGTCAGTAGTTTATTCCTTTTAGTTGCCTAGAAGCATTTCATCATATGGACTCATCATAATTTATCTCTTCACCTTTTGAAGGACACTTTTGAAGGGCTTGATCTTTTGTGCCAGCCTTCTTTCAGTTCGCATGATGTTTTTCAAGGTTCATCCAAGCTGTAGAATGTAGTAATACTTTTTTCCTTTTTATGGTTATTCCTTAGTACTATTCCATTGAATGGATATACCACTTTTTGCTCATCCACTCATCAGTTCATGGATATTTGGTTTGTTTGTGCTTTTTGGCTTTTGTAAACAATGCTGCTTTGAACACGTGTACAAGTTCTGGCATGAACAAAGTTTTTCAGTTATCTTGGGGTGGAATTGCTGGGTCATGTGGTTTTTCTATGTTTAACTTTTGAGGAATTGTTGAACTGTTTTCCAGAGCAGCCACACCATTTTACATTGTCACCTGCAAAGTATGGGGGTTATAATTTCCCCACACCCTCACCAAAACTTGCTATTTTCCATTTTTTTCGTTGTAGACAGCCTAGAGTGTGTGAAGCGATATCTCATTGTGGTTTTGATTTCATTTCCCTAATGATTAATGATGTTCAGTTTCTTGTTGTGTGCTTGTTAGACATTTGTATATCTCCTTTGGAGGAATTTCTATAAAAATCCTTTGCCTATTTTTAAAGGATGCTATACACTTATCATACTTATGATTTGCAAGTATTTTCTCCTTTTCTGTGGATTGTCTTTTTCACTTTCTTGATGGTGTCCTTTGACATGCAAAAGTTTTAAATTTTGATGAAGTCTAATTGATTTATTTTTCTTTGGTTGTTTGTACTTTTCGTTTTATATTTAAGAAAATATTGCCTAATTCAAGATCAGAAAGATTTATACCTGTGTTTTCTTCTAGCAGTTTGTACTTTTAGCTCTTACCTTTCGGTCTTTAATCCATTTTGAGTTAATTTTTATACATGGTGTGAGATAGAGGTCCAAATTAATTTTTTGCATGTGGCTTCTTATGCTGAATGATAAAATTGTTATTGTCTCATTACCATTTGTTACAATGACTGTTCTTTTCATGTTGAATGGTGTGGCACCCTTGTAGGGAAATCAGTTGAACATAAAAGTATGATTTTATTTCTGGAGACTCAGACCTGTTCCATTGATCTGTATGTCTGTCCTTATGCCAATATTAACAGTCCTAATTACTGTAGCTTTGTATTAAGTTTAGCAAATGGGAAGTGTAAGTCCTCCAAGTTTGTTCTGTGTTTTCAAGATTGTTTTGGGTATTCTGTGTGTCTAGCATTTCCATGTGAACTGTAGGATCAACTTGTCAATGTTTGCAAAATTGCTAGGATTTTGATAGGGATTGCACTGAATTTGTAGATCAATTTGAGCAGTATTGCTGTCTAAACAAAATTAAGTCTTCCAGTCACAGACATGGTAAGTCTTTCCATTTACTTAAGTCTTCTTTAATTTCTCTCAATGATATTTTGTAGTTTTCAGTGTATAATCATGTATGTTTTGTTAAATTTATTTCTAATATTTTATTTTTATGCTATGTAAATGGAATTGTTTCTTAATTCATTTTTGAATAGTTCATTGCACTTGTATAAAAGTATAATTGATTTTTGTATCTTGCAACGTTGTTGAACTTATTAGCTCCAATAGTATTTTTGTGACTGTTTAGGATATTCTGTGTGCAACCTTATGTCATCTGCAAATACAGATAGTTTTGCTGTTTCTTTTACAATCCGTAGGCCTTTATTTCATTTTCTTACCTAATTGCCCTGGTTGATTCTGATGATTTTGGCCAGTTTTCTCATTGCTTTTATAAAGGAGAGAATTTTCAGAAGTTCTTTCTTAGCCTGTCCTTTTCTCTGATGTCACTCTTTTTGTGTTTTTTGGGTTCTTTATATATTCCTGATACAAGTCTTATATGAAACATATGCTTTGCAAGTATGTTTTCACCGTCTGTGGTTTATCTTTTCACTTTCTTAAAAGTATCTTTTGAAGACTAGGAATTTTTATTTTGATGTCCAGTTTTTCAAGTTTTCTTTTATGAATTGTGTTTTTGGGAATGTATCTAAGATATCATTGCTTCATCCAAGTTCACAAAGATTTTCTCCTGTTCCTCTACAGATTTTCTAGTTTTAGGTTTTATGTACTTATGTTTTAGGTCCATGATCCATACGATTATGGATCACTTTAAAAAAATATGAATATCCTGTTGCTTCAGCACCATTTGTTGAAAAGACTATCCTTTCGCCACAGAATTGTTTTGCACCTCTGTCAAAAATATTGACTTGTATATGTGTGGTGTATCTCAGGAATAGAGATTCCCTCCATTGACTGATTTGTCTGTGTTGATTCTAATGCTTGATTCTAATTCTAATCTAATGTATTGATGCTAATGATGTCTTAAAAAATCAACTATACATACACACATACCATGCATGTGTGTGTATATGTGTATTTATGTGTGTGTTTGGATGTGTGTGTGTATATATAAATTTTTTTTTTTTGACAAGAAACATGAGATTTCTGGATGAGAGAATAGACCTTCAGTTACTCAGTGCATCTTGTGTCAGTTCTCCCCTGTGGCAGTGCGAGGATGCCAGATGTTCACCCGGGCATAATATGGCGTCACAGGAGGGCCCATGAAACCAGGAGGCTCTGAATTTTTGTAGTGCGGCTGGCAGCTTTACCTCCCCTTTTGGAAGAGTCTCTTACTTTGGATGTAAACACATCCTCCCTGGGGAGAGGAAGGGACATTCCCTAGGTTTATTATTCTGAAAGGTAAGCAGGTTGCTCTAGGGGAGAGAAGTCTCCAAATCCCTCATGAGCAGTACACTATTTCCAGCTTTCAAGGCAAGGAAATCATTCTTTAACTGTGTTTTCCACTGCTGCGGGCTCAGAAGGTCCAGACCATGGAGAAATTCATGGTGAGTGTTCTCCCAACTTACTGTGACTTTTATAGCAAGTCTTGAAACCCCCTAGTGTTGGTCCTGCCACGTCGTTGCTCTTTTTCCAAGTTGTTCTGGCTGTTCTGTGTCCTTTGCATTTCCACATGAATCACAGAATTAGCTTGTCAACTTTACCGTGAAAGTGTGGTAGAATTTTGATCTTAGCTGTGCTCTGTGGCCATTTTGGGCTGGATAATTCTTGTGAGGCTGTCCTGTGCATTGTAGGAAGTTTAGTTACAGGCTTCCCTGACCTCTACCCATTAGATGCCAGTAGCAACCTTCCCCCTTCTTACCCACCCTCAAATTGTGACAACCAATAATGTTCCCAGACATTGTCAAATTTCCCCTGGGAAATCACAAGGTCAAATTTGAGAGAACTGATGTAACAATATTGGATCTTCTGCCCATGCATGTGGTACACCCCTCGATTTAGTAAGGTCTTTAGTTGCTCTCAGCAATGCTTTGCAGTTTTTGGTACACTGGTCTTACATTGTATATATTTTGTTATATTTATCCCTTTGTATTTCATATTGTTGATGCTCTTATAAATGGCATTATTTTACATTTCAGCTTCTGATTATTTGTTGCTGGTATATACAAATACAGGTGCATCTTTTATTTTGATTTTGAATTCTGCAACCCTGCTAAACTCACTATTGGTTCTCGTAGATTTTCACAAAAGACTTTTCAATATTGTTTTTTATTTTCGGTGCTATCTTTTGGGTTCTAGTTGTAGGTGGGTTACTCTTTTATTCTTCTAATTGTGTTTTCAAATGAAACTTGGGAAGCATTGTATAGAATTGATGGGTACAACTTAAAATGGTCAGTTGTCAGATTTAGAATCTCATTGTTTTGGGGTGACAATTATAGTATTTGTTGATAGTAATCTAAATTAGTCTGGAAGGATGAAGATGGAAAGTGAACTTGTAGATCATACATCACAAAGCTGAATGGATTTTTGATGGTCAGTTTACTCTCTGATTATTTAAATAAATGATTGTTCAATTTATTCAGCTCCACATGATAGTTTTAAAGTGTATGTTTGTGTGCCATTTTTAAAAAAATCTATATAGTTTTATTTATGCCATATAATTATATTTATCAGTGATCTCCAAATTGTATTGAACTCCTCATTAATTTAGTTTAAAAAGGGATCTCTTTTTACTGTGAGGTGAGATGGGAGAGAAGGTGAGAGGAGAGGGGTGAGAGGGAGTGTGTGTGTGTGTGTGTGTGTGTGTGAAGAGACAGACACACATACAGACAGACAGAATATATGGTGTATATTATTTAGAATTATAAGAAATGTGCTCTGGAAATAAGCATATTTGTTTTTCTGACTTGGTAAAACAAATTGTTCCCTTTCCTGAGAATGGCTTAGAGAGCGTTTTAGGTAACATCTCATACTTACTGGTGGAGAGACATTTTCTTCCCTAGAACAAGTGTCTGCTTTTGTACTCAAGTCATGCACATATTTCTTTGAAAAATGCTTATCAGTTCATCTTGAAACTCCTTGTCCTTTTTTTTATCTTGAAACACCTGAGAAGTGGTGTCCTTGTAGTCCATGACCTCTCCTCTTTTCTCTCACTGTGTTAGCCTTTACCAGGGGTTGTCCTTTTTTGTTTTTGCATTCTGGGAGAATTTCTGAAGCTTTTCCCTGTCGTACCAGTTTGGTTTTCCAGAGTGTGAATTCTGATCATTCCCTCCACATGGATGTTCCTCTGTCATTATATTTTGAGTCCCTGTGACATCCTGTTACCTGGTCTAGCTCTGTATGCGTTGCTTTGTCCCGTTCCTCCCAGCACAGCCCGCTGTCTCGTCAGGCTTTCCCCTTGGTTCACAGGGACCCTTGTTCCCCGCGGTCCTTTCTGGATCCTACAGATCACCTTTGGAGGTAGGTTCTGCCTCCAAATGTTCCAGGTGCTCCCCATTTCCCTGTGTTTCATGCGATGGGTTGGCTTAAACAATGGGAATGTACTGTTCATGGATTTGAGGTTAGGATAAGTCCAAATCAAGGCACCATCAAGGCGATGCTTTCTTCCTGAGGACTGGTGTTCTGGGGCTGGCTGCCGTTGAGCCTTGGTCCTGGGCTCCTCTGTCACATGGCAGTGCACATGGTGGCTTCTCCCCTCTCTTGCAGGTTCCACTGACCTTCAGCTTCTTGCTGCTCCTCTGGCTTATCCTCTCTCTGTCTTGTATTCTGTTTATAAAGGACTCCAGTAATAGGATTAATACCTATCCTGAATGAGTTGGATCACCCCTGGGCTGAAGTAGCCTCATCAAAAGGTCCTCCTTACAATGGTTTCACACCTGGAGGCATGGATTAAGTTTAAGAGCATGTTTTTTTCTGGGGTACGTAGTTGCAAGCCATCATAGTTGCCATCATCTTGCCATTGGTATGTATGTAGTCTTCCTGCCTAAGTTTTATGCTTTGTACGATACACATGTATGTATCTATAATCAACATGTAGTGTTGTTACATGTGCATAAATAGTAGTCTTATCTGTAGTACTTCTTTATTTTTGTAGTCAACATTATGTTCTCTGTATATCCATGTTGATCTATTCATTTTCTTTTACTTGCTGTGTACATAATATTCCGTTGCATGACTCTAAGCACTAGAGTTTTCCGTTTTTTGATATTACAGGTAGTGATTCAGCGAATGTCCTTATAGCTGACTGCAGGTGCTCCTGGGTGACGGTTTCTCTGGGGTGCTGCTACTCAAACCTGGTTGCACACTGGAATCCCCTGGAGTGTTTTAAAAATGATGCACATGTCCCACTCCCCGGGGGGTCTTGATTTCATTGGTCTGGGGTTCTGCTTGGGCATCAGCATTTAGAAAAGTCTCTTCAGGAAATTCAAATGTGCAGCAGTGTTTGAGAACGTCTGCTTTAGGCTATGTTATGTAACATAGGAGCCACTTCATGTGGCTATTTAATAAAGATTAAATATAGTAGAAATTCGGTTCCTCAGCTGTCGTAGCCACATTTCAAGTGTCAAATAGAGGCAAGTGACACAAGCATAGATACAGAGTATTCCCATCATAGCGGAAGGTTCTCCTGGGCAGCCCTGCTCCAGGGTGTTATACCTGGGTGGGGAAATGAGCCCCTTCAGTTGTGCTATCTACTGCTGTGCTGTTCTGTGATGTGGCATCACTAGTTTTCTGCTGCTGTAACAAATTGCCACAGATTTAGTGGCTTATAATGACCCACATTTATTCTTACAGTTCTGTAGGTTAGTGGTCTGACACAGGTCTCACTGGATAAAAATCAAGGGGTTGGCAGACTGGGTTCCTTTCTGGAAGCTCTAGGCGGGGAATGTGTCCTTGCTTCTTTGGGTTGTTGGCAGAATTCTGTTCCTTGTGATTGTAGGACTGAGGTCCCCGTTTCCTTGCTGGTTGTCAGCTGTAGATCAATCCCAGCTTCTAGAGGCTACCACGTTCCATGGCTCGTGGCCCTTTTGGTGGTTTGAAACTATGCATACCCCAGAAAGAACATGTTCTTAAACCTAATCCATTCCTGTAGGTGTGTACCCATTGTAAGTAGGACCTTTTGAGGAGGCTACTTCAGTTAAGGTGTGGCTCAGCTCAAACAGGATGGGTCTTAATTCTCTTACTAGAATTCTCTATAAGCAGAAGAAATACTGACTGAGTGGGAGGGGGGAGGGGGAGGGTGAAGGGCCATAGGGGGAGCAGCCAGAAGCTGAAATCAACAGAATCAGAAGAGAAGAGTGCTTTGCTGTGTGGCAGAGGAGCCGGTCTTCAGGAAGAAAGCATCGCCTTGTTGATGCCTTGATTTGGATGTTTTTCTGACTTCAAAACTGTGAACTAATAAATTCCCATTATTTAAGCCAAGCTCTTTCATGGTATTTGCTTAAGCAGCCGGGAAACTAAATCAACCCCCTAATTCCATCTTCAGAGCCAGCAAGTCGGTCAAGCCCTCCTGCATTTTGAGTCTCTCCTGCCTCCTCTCTGATTTCAGCTGGAAAAGTTCTCTGCTTTTAAGGGCTCATGTGATCTGACTGGGCCCTCCCACCTGGGTAATCCGTGTCTCAAAATCTGTAACCTTAAACATATCTGCAAAGCTCCTTTGCACACTCACAGGGGATTAGGGTGTGGACATTGTATGGCCTCTTCTAGGGCTATACCAATTTAACGTGTCAGCATGTGAGAGTTACTTTTTATCCTCATGCTCAGAATCACTTAGCATTAATAGTCTTTAACATTTTTGCCAATTTGCATGTGCAGAATGATTTGAGTAGTGAGAGTGATGAGTTCTGATTCTTAAAGATGATTAAGTTTACCAGGACATGTTTGGTGTCAGTGTTTTTTTATATCAGATTTCTCTGGGATTGCTGTTCCACTTGATTTGTGGGTCTCCAGAAGCAGGATGAGCTTCAGGTGGGCTTAACGATCAGGGATTTGATTCTTTTTCTCTGCAGTTCTCTTGGTTCTCTCCCTCTCTCTGCTCAGCTCTGTCCTCATGGTGGCAAAATGGCTGCAGCAGTTCCAGTCTTCACATCCACAGTCTGCCCTGTCTGAGCAAATGTTTTGGAGTTTCTGCTAACTGGAACAACTTAGATCATGGCCTGCTTGATAAGTCTCTGTGGCCCAGGACTGCTCCATGCCCATCTTTGCCCAAAACCTGGAGTATGCCCATCCCAGCCATGGAGCTGGGGTGGGGTCAGTTCTCAGGACAGGGTGTCACACTGAGGAAAGGGGGAAATGGATGCTGGTGAGGCAACCTCAGTGTCTGCAAGGAAGTATGTGCCGAATTCTTCAGTCTTTCTGAGAGTGAGTTTTGTTTTCTGTGATGAGTCTTCTTTTCCTGCCTCTTACCTGTATCCCATGGACACTTCCATGCTTCATTCCTTGCTGGTTGTTTTCCGATTAGTACCCATCTTCAGATGGGGCCGGCTCCATGCTGAGCAGCATGGGCTGACCTGGGGAGGCCGGGAGGGAGAGGACAGGCATGTTCCCCCAGGCTGTGCCGTCTCCATCTGTTGCCCCATGGTGTGGCCCAAGGCAAAGTCCGCGATCCCTGTTTCTCAGCCCTAGCATCTGGGGCCTTGGCCTACTGCCTCCCCACCTGGCCCAATGCTTCACCCAGTGGCCGGCCTCCTTTCTCCTCTGCTGGGTTGGACTGAGTTGACTTCCTGGTTCCTCTCCCACCCCCACCCGCCCATGCTGGAGCCTCCTTAGGGCCTTGGGGAGCTGTTCAGAGTATGACTTACACTTGGCACCGAAGGGTGTGTGTCTGCCTGCAGTGACCTCCTCGTTGCCAGGCAGGGGTGTTTCCTTGTGTCCTCTGGGCCTGTGGCAGCACCCCTGCCTTACTGACCATTATCCCCTCACCCCTGCCCAGGGGGGCTTTTGTTCCCGGTAGAGTTTGAGGAAGGAAGTTAGCTACAAACAACTTCATGCAGCCATCTCTATCTAGAAATCTCTCTCCTCCTCTTTGAACCAGGTGGGGGCTCAGGCCAGGTTAGGGGTTTGGCAGTTAGCAGGACCCAAGTGGGGTCACTGTGGTGACAGCTGGACCACCATGTGGCCTATAGTGTGTGCCCACCCCAGTCCTGACTGGCACCATCTGCTGCTAGCAGGCTCTCGGTGAGTGCTCACTTTGTCCTCCTGGTGCCAGCCTCTTTTCCAGGCCCAGCGGTCTGACTGTCTGATGAAGTTCTCAGGAAACAGCATTGCCCTGCCCCATCCCCCCCTCCCCCAGGCCTTCAGTGCAGGGTCCTGTCTCCACCTGCCCCACCTTGCTGGGGAGCTGCCCCTCTGGAAAGGTCATTCGCCCCAGGGTGGGCTGCGATGGTGGAGTTCACATGTCTACTTGGCTTGATTAGAGTGTCCAGCCAGCCTCGGCCTGATTGTTACTGTGAGGCCATTTCCTGAATTTAAATCATTAAATGATTGCATCTATGGCTGATGACATCTGCAGTCAACAAAGGATATTGCCCTTGGCAAAGAGAGGAGTCTCCTCACCCAATCAGTTAGAGGGTTTAAAGTGAGAATTGAGGACTTGCGCAGTCAGAAAGAATAATTTCTGTTTCTCCTTCAGCCAGCCAACTCACCAGGGGAATTTATCATACCTTCATTGACTTCCCAACCTGTGGCTGCACTTGGGGAATTCAGTGTTACCTTCATTGAGTTTCCAGCTTGCAGCCTGCCCTATGGAATTTGTTACCAATCTTCCTGGGCCCATGAACTGATCCCTATTTGCATATATTTAAATACACACACACATGTGTTTATATACATATCCTGTTGGTTCTGTTCCCTGGAGAACCCCAATATGTGGAGTTTCCTTCCCTTTCCTCCATTCCCTCCTTTCTTTCATCCAGCTGTTTGCAGGGAGTGGGGTTTTGCCCTGGAGTAGAGAAGTGGGGGTGGGGATGGGGGTGCTGGTGGAGAAGAAACGAGCCCTGCTGAGGCTGCTTTGGGGTCCACTCACAGAGGGGCCAGGACAGAGGGAGAGGAGCGAAGTTTCTTCCTGGCCTGTGATGGTTTGGAGCTGTAGGTACCCCAGAAAAAACATGTTCCTAAACTCAATCCATTCCTGTGGGTGTGAGCCCATCGTAAGTAGGACCTTTTGATGAGGTGACTTCAGTTAAAGTGTGACCCAGCCTAATGAGGGTGGGTCATAATCCTATTATTGGAGTCTTTTATAAGAGAATGAGATTCAGAGAGAGAAGAGAGAAAGAGAGAGAGAAATGGAAGCAAGAAGCTGAAGGCAATGAGACCTGGAAGAGAAGAGATGTCGCCATGTGCCATGCCATGGGACAGAGGAGCCGAGGATCACTGGCAGCTGCTCTTCGGGAAGAAAGCATCACTTTGATGATGCCTTGATGCGGACATTTTCCCAGCCTTAAAACCATGAGTGAATAAATTCCCCTTGTTTATCTGCTCTGAGCAGCCTAGGAAACTGAAACCTGACCTCTCCCCAAGGGCCGTGTCCTCCACCCAGGTCTTCCCCGAGTTGGGTATTGGGTTGGTGCTGTGCGTTTTCATCTTTTTCTCTGTCTTCCTTGTTGATATTTGTGGGGAAACAAAGGTGAGGCTAGATCTGGGATGCTCTGTAAAATATTCTAGAATATGAGTCTTCCTAATTTTTTAAACTTTGTGTGGGATGGTCATGCCAAGAGAGGTTTAATTCCCATCGCTGATGTTCCCTCTCCAGCAGATCCCTCCCCTGAGCTCCAGACGTCTGTAGCTGACCAGCTCCCTGGTCTCTGTGTTAACTGCAGGTAGACACTGGAAACTTAGCATTCCAAGACCAAACTGCTGCGCTTTCCCCCGCCTGCTCCCCCAAAAGTCTCCTCCAGGTGGTTCCTGGCAACTCCCACCCTTCCAGGCGCTCGAGCCTAAGAGCTTGGCATCTTTCTCTCATTGCCCGTTTCCAGTCCACCAGCAAGGCTGTTGGCTTCACCCCCACATATATCCCCCATGCAGCCACTTCTCACCACCTTCCCTGCAGCTACCTGGTCTGAGCTACCATCGCTTGACTGGGTTATCAGAGTAGCCTCCTAGCAGGCCCCCCTGTTTCCACCTTTGTCCCCCAAAATGGTGCACAGAGCCCTGATCAGATTCCCCACCTTCACCCAGCTTAGTACCTTCCAGGGGCTCCCCATGCAGCTCTATGTCCAAGCCCGGTGCCCAGGGTGGCCTCCAGGGCCCTACGTGGCCCACCTCTCCCCCTCTGTGACTCATCGTCCTGCTCTCTCAGCTCTAGACACACTGACCCTGCACTCTGTTCTTTGGAGCCCCCAGGCACCGTCCTGCTTCAGGCCTTTGCAGGCCGTTCCCTCCAGTGACAGTGTTTTCCTCCCTGGCAACCTGTTCTCTATTCCCCCCAGCCCCCTAACGCCCATGGCCTTGTAACAAGCTGCATAATTGCTGCATTTGTTGTGATTATTGTTTATGATCTGCTCCCCCTCCCTGCATTCACATACGACACTGTACGGAGGCAGGGATTTCTGTCTGGCACATTGTAGGTGCTCCGTAAACGTACTGGGAAGAAGGGAGGGTCAGCACTGAAATGAAACCCTGCGGGGTTTAATCGGACACACACTTAATGAGAAACATATTTAGTGCTGTGATACAGGCTCATTAATCAAGAGCGATCACGTTTCTCCAACTAATGCATCCACGTGGTCAAACCAGGTATTTTTGTTGTTGTTCTCGGTTTGCTGGTATGAAATTTTTAAATAGCTTCAAGGACAATAGCTGAAGCCAGTGACTACAAAGGCAAGGGAGGCATTCTGGGTTTGCAACCACTTCTCACCCCTCAGTGCACACACTTCCCTGCTCTGTCAGACCCCTGCTCAGTGATCAGCATTCCTCCTCACCGCCGCCCCGGGGGCCTGGCTCCAGGGCAGAGGACACTGCAGCTGAAGTCAGACACTCTTCCGAATAATTCCTTCTTCAAGCAGGGTGCCTTTAGGGCAATCTTTAATATTAGAGTCAAATTTTAAAAAGTATTTGTAAGAAAAAGTATCTACATGCATATGTAGCTCTATCAGTTGGTCTATATATCTGTATCTATATCTATGTCTATGTCTATGTCTGTATCTATATCTGTATCTATATCTATATCTATATCTATATCTATCTGCCTTTCTATCTTGTCTGTATGTCTGCCTATCTATCTGTCTGTCCAATCTATCTTTATGAAAGTAAAGTTCTTAGGAGAGAGGACTCATGGAATTAGAAATTTTCATCAGATTTATTACTCTCAGCCTCACCCGGACACATGCTCACCTCCTTCATGAAGCAGCCAGCTCATTCATTCAGAGTGGTTGTGTCTACAGAGGGACCAAGTGAGGGGCTCCACGAGGCAAAAAATAAACCTCGGTTGCTCATCAGTGGTGGACTAGGGTAATTATTAGCATGCAACTGTTTTGTTTTCAGGGCCCTTTCATCTGCAGCCTGAGAAGGGTATCTAGGGCCTCTCTGATCTGTAATCTTTTCTTTTTAACTTATTTCTTTTAAAAATTAAAAATGCTTCCTTTTTTACATACAGCCAATGCAGCTATTCCTGGGTTCATCCTGTTAACTGGTTTTGAGTTGATGGTTGGCCTAGCCAGGGGGGCTTTGCCGTGTGATCCTGCAAAGTCCCCGTGTGCACTCCCTGGCCACCCACGTTGCCCGCAAGTTCTCATCCACATGTGCTGCTGCTGCAGGGCCCCAGTCCGCTGAGGTTGTGGGATGTCCTTTCCGTGTTCTTTCATCTCCTCCACTGCCCTTTGGGGGACCATTCAACACCCAGATCTCCTTTTCAGGATGACCTGATAACAGTAGCAGGGGCTCCTTATTGACTGCATTATAATGACTCCATTTAATCGCTACTATGCATTGTCGTTCAGTGACTATAATACTTTGCTGTTGGACATAATACTGCCACCTATTTTAAGCATTAGTCATTAACATTAAAGTTTCATTATAAATTTACCTGGCAGTGATTCTGATGGCTTGGCTTGCTTCCTGTCTTTTCCCTTGTACTATAGAGTTTGTGAATGGGGGTCTCTCACCTGCTTCCAGAAGGTCAGGCCTGGGGCCCCAGGGGGCAGAATTCAGGTCTGACTGCCTTGGCCTGCCTGCACCATCTGGCTTGGTCTTGCCATGTAGTCAGGATCTGTTGGAGCATCCAGTAGGTTGGTTTATGATTATTCAAGCCTTCAGGAAGTCCTTTCTTAATTGTGAATTCCAGAAATTCCTATGAACAGGGGTAAAAACATTTTTTTGCCCGGATTCTGGAGAAGGCCTTTAAAAAGGTTGTTGTTCACGCTTAACCTCTTAATTCTTTTGAGATGTCATTCTTTTAAAGGAAATAAGGAGTGTGGGTTCCTAGTTCAGACTGTGGGGTGACATTGTACTGTCCACTCTAAAAACTTCTAGAAGGGAAACTGGCTAATGGCCATCTTTTGGTGGGTACTGACTGAAGCGCCTGTGAAAATTTTTGATCCCCCTGCTTGGGTCTGTAATTTCCTTTTTTATTCTCTTTTTTATTCTCCATCTCTTAACTTTTTTAATGCATGTTGGCATTTGTGGAATAGCCAACTTAGCAAATAGGTGATTTTGAGTTCACAAAAGATACCTGCGGGAGTTGTTCTGAAAATGCAGGGGTGTATTGCATAGTTTCTGATAAACTAGTGACAAGAAATAGGTTAAAATTGAGAATTTTTGTGGACAGAGACCCACAGAGACCCGGCGGAGGAAAGAGAAGGTGTGAAAGCCAATAGAGGGGTGAGTGAAGGGAGTGCACGGGGGACAGAGTGTGGCAGGAAGGCCGTGGGTCCATGAGCCGGATGCCCAGGGGGCATCTCAAAGTCAGCATGTCCCAAAATGGAGCTCCGAGCCTGCTCCCCAGCTTGGCTCCAGTGGAGGACGTCCTGCCCCGGTGCCATTCTTTCCCAGGCTAGACACAGGCACGTCATCCTTGCGTCTCCAGGGTCATGCCCCATGTCACCTCCTTAACACATCCTGTTGGAACGACCTTAAACAGGCATCAGAAGGCGACTGCTTACTTGTCTCTTTCCTTTACTGTCCCGTGGAATCAAGCCACCAGGGTCTCTCCTGCATGGCTGCAGTAGCTTCCTCGCTGCTCACCTGCTCCTGTTCGTGCCCTCCCTGATGGCTGCTCTCTGTGCAGCAGCCCCAAATTTCCCTCTGTATAAAAGAGGCCTGTGTCTTCTGCTCTCAGCCTCTCTCCCTCTGACCTCGAGTCTTGCTCGGCTTCCTTGTTCCGCCCTGTCCCTTGGAGCACACAGGCCTGCCGGGGTCCTTCCCTCATGCGAGGCACTCTTCTGAACCCAGGGCCTTGGCAGTGGCTCCTGCCGCTGCCTCTTTCCCCAGATGTTCTCTTGGTGCTCTCCCACTCCCCCTCCCTCCCTCTCTCTCTGTGTCTCTCTCTCTCTTCCTCTCTCCCTCACCATCCCTCGTTCTCTCTCTCACCATCTTCAGCTCTTTCCTCAAATGCCGATTTCTCAATGGGAACTACCCTGACTTCTCTGTTTGAACCCAGGCCTTCCTCCATCATTCACAATTCCCGTTTTGGAGCTCTGTTTTCCCCATAGCACTCATCACTTTCTTATGGGCTTCATTTGCTTACTTAGGAGGTTTCCCCACCTAAGTAAATGGTGAGATTGCTGGTTGTTTTGTTCATTGATGTTTATAGCGCGGGGCACATATTAATTAGGTACTTCGTACGTATTTATTGAATATCTGAATGTGCCCTAAATCTCAGCACAGCCCCACCTCAGGGACTAGGATTGGACTCAGGCACCCCTGGCGAGATGTGCTAAGCACTCAAGCTGAGGATTTGCGTTCAGGTAGAAAGGGCTCCTGTGGGTTAAGGAGGACAGTCCTGAGGGTTACAGAAGGTGCTGTTGTTGTTTGTTTTTAAACTGGAGCAAATCTTACCACAGATGATGGGCTGAGAGAGTGTTTTATAAGTCTTGCTAAATGAGAAGACTTGCCTGTTAACCCCACGTGCCTTGCATGTGTGCCATGCAGTTTCCCTGGTTATGTTGCATGGAGTATATATCAATACCGTGTGCACGTTCCCCTGTTCAGTGAGTGAGGTAAGAAAGGGGCACAGCTCCAGAAGTCTGTGATAAAGGGATCCTGGAGACTTGTCTTTTGCAGAGGGAAAAAAACCCATATTCTTTTGCTTTTTTGATGGAAATGCAGATCAAGGATTTTCAAGCTGCTTTCTGTGGATCCTTAGGGTTTTTTTTTTTTTTTTTTTTAAATCTCTTTTCAAGTCAAGCCCTTCAGCTTTTAGCAGCCTTATAGTTTGATGTTCAACCTAACAGTTCATTTTGGTAAAGAGTCCTGTGGCTTTAGGGTCCTTGGGCTTGGGGGAAGACGAGTCGGCTCTGTCATGGGGCCCCTTTACTGCTGGGAATCCCAAAGCCAGTGGCCCTCTTTGCTCCTGAGATTCTTTATTTTGCAATTTTAAAAGGTCAGGGAGAGCCTATGTGAAACAAGGCAATGAATGGAAAATAGCTTCTCTTTAAGGCTCAATACTTAAGGCAAAGGCATCACACAAAGGGAAGTGTTTAAAGAGGGATTTAAAAAGAAAATCTCACAGTAGATGAAAAGAGGTTATTTTTTCAAAGAACTCGAAAAATCCCCAAGAGAGAATCCTTGGGTGGAATATTCCCTGTAGCATTTATAAAACATTGGCAGTGCACCATTTATGTATAAAGCTTCAGCGGTGCAGAGCTTGGCAGTGGTTTAAAACACTGGGAGTGAACCAGTGGCTTGGGTGTATGTTAGAGAGGGAGGACAGGGGGATATTGTTTTTTTTGCCTAGGTCTGGTTATCTGAGTTTGCTTGTGTCCTCCCCTAAGTTAAAAGTTCTCTTTCTCTCTCTCCCTCCCCTCCCTCCCTCCCCCCCCCCTCTCTCTCTCTCTCGATTAAAGTGGTCAGCATAGCCTTGTCAGGTATTCCATATTTATTGATTCCAAGACAGATCATGGTTTTTTGGGCCTGAAGCATATGCAGTTTGGGGTAGGGCATGCTATTTTTATGAAAAACATTACAAAACTACAAATACAAACAAGCTAGGGCCTTTCCTGGGATCTGGGAATTGCCTGGGCATTTGGGAGGCCACAGAGCATAAGCTCCGTTAGTTTCATGCTGAATCTAGCTGGTTTGTTTATTTTTTTTCTCTTTAAAGTAACTTTTTCACTTTTCTAATTTTGGCAGTAATCTAGTTCATTGCAGAAAATTTAGAAACTACAGATGAGGAAAAAAAAAAAAAAACAACACCTGTCCATAATGCCGTAGCTCCGAAATAATCACCATTAATATTTTAGGAGGTATATTGATTTTCTAGGGCTGCTGGAACAAAGTGTCACAAACTAGGTGGCTTAAGAAAACAGAAATTTATTGTCACACGTTTCTGGAGACCAGATGTCCAAAGTTGAGGTATGGGCAGGGCCATGTTCCCTCTGAAATCTGTAGGGAGACACCTTCCTTGCCTTTTATCACATATGATCAAACTTTGAATATTTTCAGTACTCCAAAAAATAAAACAAAAATTAAAATAAAAAAGAACAGCCAAAACATCCCGTTCCCCTCCTTCCCCCATTGTTCATTTACTTTTTCTTAATACAGTTTTATTGAGATGTAATCACACACCCTACAGTCAACCACAGTGTGCAATCAGTTATTCACAGCACCATCATACAGAATCAATGTTTGAAACTTTTCCTTACTCCAAAATAAAAATAAAAGAAAAAAGACAACCTAAATCTTTCCATCCCCTCCATCCCACCCTATTCTTCATCTGATTTTTGTCCCCATTTTTCCACTCATCTGTCCATACACTGGATAAAGGGAGTGTGCTCCACAAGGTTTTCACAATCACACAGTCACACCGTGTAAGGTGCGTAGTTACACAATTGTCTTCAAGAATCAAGGTCACTGGGTTGCGGTTCGACAGCTTCAGGTATTTTCCTCTAGCCATTCCAACACACTGAAGACTAAAAGGTGATATCTATATAGCACATAGGAATGCCCTCCAGAGTGACCTCTCGACTCCATTTGAAATCTCTCAGCCACTGGAACCCTACTTTTCTTCATGTCTCTTCCCCCTTCTGGTCAAGAAGATCCTCTCAATCCCGCAGTGCTGGGTCCAGGCTCATCCCCAGGAGCCATTTCTCACGTTGCCAGGGAGATTTACACCCCTGGGTGATATGAGCTTGTCTTAATGCAAATACCTCTGCAGTGATGCTATTTCAAATAAAGTCCCATCCACAGGTACTGGGGTTTAAGGCTTCCACATATCTTTAGCAGTTGGGACACAACTGAATCCCTAACAGTCTGTCTACCATGTTTTTTTTTTTCTGTTAACATTTTTTATTGTGAAATATATATGCAGAAAAATGATAGATTCCAAAGTACACTTTAATAGGTTTAGAGCATATTTCAAAGTATAGTATGGGTTACAGTGCCACAGTTTCAGGTATTTCCTTCTGGCTGTTCTAATACACTAGAATCTAAAAAGAAATATCTGTATAATGAGTCAGTGGTCATAATCATTTGTTAAATCCTAACTGCTCTGTTACAACTCCTTCCTCTCATTTGATTGTTCTCTCATTCTTCAGGGATATTTGAGCAATGACCATTTTAACTTCTTCAAGTTGAAAACTTCTGGGAAGTCATGTCCTGTGTTGCCACCCCTGGGAATCAGGTCCCACGTAGGGGAGGGCAGTGAGTTCACCTGCCAAGTTGGCTTCGCTAGAGAGAGAGGCCACATCTGAGCAACAATGAGGTATTCAGAGGGAGACTCTTAGGCACAATTATAAGTAGGCTTAGCCTCTCCTTTGCAGTAACAAGCCTTGCAAGGGCAAGTCCCAAGATCGAGGGCCTGGCATACCAAATGCTTGTGAGAATATCAGCAATAACCCAGATGGGGACATCCAACATTTTCTCGTTTTTCCCCAGCATACCTCAATGTTTGTGAGAATATCAACAATAACCCAGATGGGGACATCCAACATTTTCTCATTTTTCCTCAGCTCCTCAGGGGGGCCATGCAAATATATTTTTCTTCTTTCCCCAAATTACTTTGGGATGTGTCACTATTTCACACTAACCTGTACAAACCTACCAGATCTCACTTCCTATTCAAAGTTCCATGTAATTATGGTGTTTGAATAAACTGACTGTATAAGTTAAGTTATTTAGTGTGCTGTAGAAGACATATATCCTGTACCAAATAAACATCTCTTCCGTTAGTCTCACATAGAAGTTGAAGTTTTAAAACAGTCAAAATTATCTTTTACCCTTTGGCCTGATTTGTCTTAGTCCTAACCAGATCCGCTTCTTTCATATCTCTAATTGAAGTCTGGACTCTTTTTCAGTTTTTTTTAACAGTTGCTGTATGCGCTAATACTGACATTCATAGCTGCCGAGCTCTAGCTCTGAGTTGCAGGTGTCACACAGATACCCAAAGTTCCAGAGATCGACCCAACCTGGAGGTTTTAAGTCTCCGAAAAATAATCTTAATAAGTAAAACTTTTATAGAGCCTTAGCTAGAGCCCTGGGTTTTCTTTAGGGATTTTAGGAATACTCTTGGCTGGGGGTTGGCATACCAAGGCAATTTGTAATATCTGGCTGAAGCTTGCATAAGAGTAACCTCCAGAATGACCTTTCAACTCTATTTGAAATCTCTCAGCCACTGAGACCTTATTTTGTTCCATTTCTTTCCCCCTTTTGGTTAAGAAGGCATTGTCAATCCCATGATGCCAGGGCCAGGCTCATCCCTGGGAGTCATGTCCCACTTAGGGGGAGGTATCTACTGTGTTTTGATTCCAGGGTGGGCATCTTTTCACATTTCAACATGTCTGAAGTCAGGTTGCATCTTTATGATAGGTGCTGTGTCAAGGTTTAATCAACAGCTTAGTTTTTTCTGTGTGACTCCTAAAATAACAGCTTGTCTTACAGTTGTCAGTGTCTTTGATTTGATGGAATGAGAGATTTGTCAACATGCATTCTTAAGTTCTCCAGACACCTCTCCAGGTGGGAGGTGTTTGAGGGGCCAGAAATCAGTCAGGCTGAGGGGACGGGGCAGGCATGTTGGCCCCACCAGTGCCGTCATGAGACAGTGGACAGACCTCCTTACTCTCCCTCTTGCACCCACAAAGTGGAGATGATGGTGCTTGACCTCATAGGGTTGCTAGGAATGGAATGCAGTGCCTCCTGTAAGGCATTAAGCAGTGTGCTTGGCGTTTTACTCTACAGGTCCATTCTTATCAGTCAGAAGAGGCCAGTGACCTTCCAGGCCAGGGGCTGTGGTGGGGATACTTTGGGGCAGTTTCTGCTTTGGAGTCCTGGTGATGAAATGCCTCCCACTCCCCACCTCTTCAGGAAGCCCATTTAACACGCATGAGTGTACCTTTGGAGCATCAGCCTACTCTTCTACTTTATATTCACGGATTATATAACACATTCCAGTGTTTCCAAACAATTGTCAGGCGTTTTGGTCTTTTTCTTGTTTTCTCTTGTTACATGGCAAAATCTTCACACAACTTTTCTTATGAGAAACTGCCAGAATAGAACTGCTCCGGCGAACGCAGAGATGTTTTTAAGGCTTTTTAAAGACCGAGAGTCACCTTTGCTAACATGGGGTGTCAGTGGGGGTGTGTGTGTGTGTGTGCCTCAGACCTTCTGATTGATAGATGAAAAATGCTAACCTGTTATTATTTTATGTAGCATTTCGTAATTGCGCATGACAAGTTTCCCCCCGTTTGTTGGCAAATTTATTTTGTTAAGATTCTAATAGTCTTTCTTTGGGTAAATGTTCTTAACCCAATGTTAAACAGGAAAGGTCAGAGAGGGATCCTAAGACAAGCATGTACCCACCATGCAGAATTAATAGATGCCTAAATTCCATAATATTTGTTTCGGGTCCTCGGCACAGTATTTTACAAGAACTAACCAGCACAGACCCAGTTACGGTCTCTTTCGTACCCTCCTCTTCCCTCCTGTCTGTTTCCTCCATAAACAAAGAGGACACCCTTCTTTTACTTCAATTCTGCCCCCAGGATCAACGTGTAGTACTTGTTGTATGTGTGTTCTAAGAGATGGTGCACTGGGTATTTCGTTCTGAAACCTGCTTTTAGCACTGTGGTGTTTTCTGCATCCTTTCAGATTGGTCCATACAAATTCATGTATCTCCAGTTTGGAGACTAGATCCTGCCTGACTGCCTTGTGCTATCGACGGCCACGTACCATATTCCTAGTCTTCTCGGGACAGGGAGTGCCCTCACCTGTGAGCCCTGTACACAGGTAGATTTGTGTCGGTGGAGCCTGCACCTAGGGGTAGACTTCCTGAGTCATGGGGAACGGGCACCTTAGCATCACTAAAATGGCTAAATTTTTCTTCAAATTGGTTACATCAGTGTTTGTTCCTAGTAGGGGGATATAAGAATTACTGTTTTTCTACTTCCTCTCTGGTGCTTGGTGTGCCAGGCTTTTTAATTTTAGCTACTTTGATGCTGTGAAACAGTATCTTCAGTAGAGGGTCCAGCTTTTGTGGGGTTCAATTTAGACAGTTCTTTTAGGAAAAATAATATAAAATTGTAAACACAAGTTTAGGCATGAGAGTGAATAGTTATTTACAATGAAAAAATAAATCATAACAAATTATAAATTTTAAAAATACTTAAAATGGTACCCAAAGATATCACATAATCTAGAAAAATAACATTTAAAAAAAATAAATAATTTGCATGATATATCTGTATAATACTTTCCTTTCTACATTATTTTGGCTCCATATTCTTTGATTGCCAATTCGTATGACAGTGATTTTATAATTTCCTTTTCTCTAGATTCTTGAACGATATTTAGCTTTTTTCTCCTGCATGGCTGATTTAAATGTTTTTTAAAATTATTTTTACTTTTTATGATGGAGATAGTCACATAATATAAAATTAGCCATTTTAAAGTATACGATTCAGTGTTTTTTCCATATATTCACAATATTGTGCAACCATCACCACTATCTAATTCCAGAAGATTTCATCACCCCCAAAAGAAACCCTGTATTTGTTATCAGTGACCCAAATTCCTCTCCTCCCAGCAGCCCCTGGCAACCACTAATCTTTTTTTATGTCTGTGGATTTACCTATTCTGGACATTTTATGTGAAAGGAGCCAAACAATTTTGGCCTTTTATGTCTGGCTTCTTTCACTGAGCATATTGTTTCCAAGGTTCAACCCTGTTGTAGCATGTGATAGTACCTCCTTCCTTTTTATAACCGAATAATATGCCATTGCATGTATGTACCAAATTTCGTTTAATCAGTCATCAGTTGTTCAGCATTTGGGTGTGTTTCTTCTGCTTTGTGGCTAGTATGAATAGTGTTACTATAAACATCTGTGTACAAGACTTCGTGTTTTCTGTTTCTTTGGGTTTATACCAAGGAGTAGAAATGCTGAGTCATATGGTAATTCTATGATTAAATTTTTTTTGAAATTCAGTTTAGTGAGATATATTCACATACCATACAGTCATCCATGGTGTACAATCAAACTGTTCACACTACCATCTTATAGTTGTGCATTCATCACCCCAATCTATTTCTGAACATTTTCCTTATACCAGAAAGAATCAGAATAAGAATAAAAAGTAAAAATAAAAAAAGAACACCCAAATCACCCCCCCCAATCCCACCATATTTTTCATTTAGGTTTTGTCCTCATTTCCTACTCATCCATCCATACACTGGATAAAGGGAGTGCAATCCATAAGGTTTTCACAAGTCACCCCTGTCACCCATTGTAAGCTACATTGTTATACATATGATTAAATTTTTGAGAAATTTTCCAGGTGCTTATACCATTTTAAATTCCCACTAACAGTGTATGAGCTTGGCAATCTCTCCATATCCTCACCAACACTTTTATTTTCTGATTTCTTTTGTTATCGGCATCCTACTTGGTGATATTTTCTAATTTTTATTATCGCCATTGCATCTCATTGTGGTTTTGATTTGCATTTCTCTAATGAGTAATGATGTTGAGCATCTTTTCATGTGCTTATGGCCATTTGTAATTCTTCCTTGGGGAATTGTCTATTCAAATTCTTTGCCTGTTTTTAATTGGGTGGTTTGTCTTTATATTGTTGAGTGGTAGGGAACTCTTTATATAGTCTTCATACTAGTCCACTTATCAGATATATTATTTGTAGATAAGTTTTTCCATTCCATGGATTGTCTTTTCATTTCTAAGTACTGTTTTTTACTGTATAAGAGTTCTTAATTTGATGAAGAGCATTTATATCCATTTTTTTCCTTTGGTCACAAGTATTTTTTGGTGTCATATCCAAGAAACTGTTGCTTAATGCAAAGTCATGCAGATTTACACCTATGTTTTCTTCCAAGAGTTTAATAGTTTAGCTCTTACATTTGGGCCTTTGATCCATTTGAGATAATTTTTTAGTTAGAAATCTGTGGTGGTTTGAAGCTGTTATTTACCCCGGAAAAATGGAGTTCTTAAATCTAATCCAATTCCTGTGGGTGTGAACCACTGTAAGGGGGACCTTTTGATGAGGTTAATGCAGTTAAGGCGTGTCCTACCTCTGTCAGGATAGGTTTTAATTCTGTTACTGGGAGTTCTCTATAAGCAGAATAAAAGACACACAGAGAGAAAGCCACAGGAAGCAAGAAGCTGAACAGAACCCGGAAAGAGAAGGGGGAGAACAGGAGATGCCACCATGTGGCCTTGCTGCGTGGCAGTAGAAACCAAAGATCACTGGCAGCTGGTCTTCGGAGCAAGAAGATATCACTTTGATGATGCCTTGATTTGAACATTTCCGAGCCTTAAAACCGTGAGCAAAATAAATTCCTATTGTTTAAACCTGTCCCATTTCATGGTATTTGCTTAAGGCAGCCTAGGAAACTAAATCAGGATCCTGCTTCCTTGTTTTGCATGTGAATGTCCAATTGTCTCAGCAGCATTGTTGAAAAGACTATTCTTTCTCTGTTGATGTGTTGTTACCTTTGTCAAAAATCAGCTGGTCACACTGTGATTGCATGGAGCTTTTGAATAGGGAGTGAGATTTGGTTGGTTTGTGCAGGCTGGTGTGAGGCCCCGATGTATCCCCAGAGTGATTGGAAGGAGAAGGAGGTGGTATTTGCAGTCCCCCTTGAGGGTCTGGGAAAGGGTGTGGAAATGTTGGATTTTCTCCACTTCGGGAATTTCTGATGTTCTTGTGGGCATTGGGGACTACCAATTTGGAGGGCTGAGCCCTTGATCTTTGGGCTTGCCCTTGTGGGGGCTTGTTGCTGTGAGGCAGAGGGCTAAGCCTACTTATAATTATGCCTAAGAGTCTCCCCCAGAGAACCTCTGTTGTTGCTCGGATCTGGCCTCTCTCTCTGGGCCAACTCTGTAGGTAAACTCATTGCTGTCTCCACTGCAAGGGACATGACTCCCAGGGGTGTGGGTCTTCCTGGCAATGTGGGGGCATGACTCCTGGGATGAGCCTGGACCTGGCATTGTGGGATTGAGAAAGGACTCCTTGACTGGAAGGAGGAAGACAAATAGACCAAGGTAGAGTTTCATTGGCTGAGAGATTTCAGGTGGAGTCAAGGGGTCATTTTGGAGGTTGTTCTTATGCATTGTGTGAATGTCCCTTTATGGTTTTTAGTGTATTGGAGTGGCTGGGGAGAGATTCCTGAGACTGTTGAACTGTGACCCAGTGGCCTTGGTTCTTAAGGACAGCTTTATAGCTGTGTAGCTTGTGCGGTGTGACCGTGTGATTGTGAAGGCTTTGTGACTCATGCTCCCTTTGTCCAGAATGTAGAACAGATGAGTGGAAAAATGAGTACAAAGATTGAATGGATAGTGGGGGGTGGTGTGGGGGTAGGGATGTATTGGGTGTTCTTTTTACTTTGATTTTTATTCTTGTTTTAATTTTTTGGGGGAGTAATGAAGATGTTCACGGTTGATTGTGGTGATGAATGCACAAGTGTGTAAAGGTACTGTGGACAATTGATTGTATAATTTGGATGATTGTATGGTATGTGACTAGATCTCAATAAATTGAATTAAAAATCAATTTATCATAAATGTGAGTATTTATTTCTGGACTCTCAGTTCTGTTTCATTGATCTATTGGGCTATTCCTATGCCAGTATCACAACTGTCTTGATTTCTGTAGTGCTGATGGAAGTTTTGAAATTGGAAAGTATGAGTCCTCCAATTTTGTTCTACTTTCCCCAAAATTGTTTTGGCTGTTTTAGGGTGTCTAGCATTTCCTGTGAATTTTGAAATCAAGTTGTCAATTTTGGCAAAACAGTACCTGGGATTTTTTTTTAAATTCAGTTTTATTGAGATACATTCACATACCATATAGTCATCCATGGTGTACAATCAAATGTTCACAGTACCATCCTATAGTTGTGCATTCATCACCCCAATCTATTTTTGAACTTTGCTCTATACTAGAAAGAATCAGAATAAGAATAAAAAATAAAAATAAGAACACCAATCACCCCTCCATCCCACCCTATTTTTCATTTAGTTTTGGTCCGTATTTTTCTACTCATCCATCCATACACGGGATAAAGGGAGTGCGATCAACAGGGTTTTCACAATCACCCTGTCACCCCTTGTAAGCTACATTGTTATACAATTGTCCTTCAAGGAGACAAGGCTACTGGGTTGCAGTTTGATAGCTATTCAGTATCCACTTCTAGCTATTCCAATATATTAAAACCTAAAAAGGGTTATCTATATAGTGCATAAGAATGTCCACCAGATGACCTCTCGACTCCATTTGAAATCTCTCAGCCACTGAGCTTTATTTCATTTCATTTCACATCCCCCTTTTGGTCAAGAAGGATGTTCTCAATCCCATGAGCTGGGTCCAGATTCATCCCCAGGGTCATATCCTGCATTGCCAGGGAGATTTGCACACTTGGGAGTCAGGTCCCACGTAGGGGGGAGGGCAGTGAGATCACCCACCGAGGTGGCTTAGTTAGAGAGAGAGAGGGCCACATCTGAGCGACAAAGAGGTACTCAGGGGGAGACTCTTAGGCACAATTATAAGCAGGTTTAGCCTCTCCTTGCAGCACAAGCTTCGTAGGAGCCAACGCCAAGACAGAGGGCTCAGCATATCAAGTCATAAATCCCCAGTGTTTGTGAGAACATCAGTAACAATCCGGAGTACCTGGTATTATGATAGGGATTGCATTGAATCTGTAGATCGGTTTGGAGAGTATTGCCATCTTAACAATATCAAACCTTCCAATCCATGAACATTGGATGTCTTTCCACTTATTTAGACAGTATTTTATTTCTTCCAACAGTGTTTTGTAGATTTCAGTATACATACAAGTCTTGTACTTATTTGGTTAAATTTATTTCTTAGTATTTTGTTCTTTTTGATGCTATTAATGGAGTTGTTTTTTCAAGTCATTTTTAGATTGTTATTCTAGTATATTGAAATACAACTGACTTTTGTATTTTGATCTTGTATCTTGCAATTTTGCTGAACTCATTTATTAGCTTTAATAGTATTTGTGTATATTCTTTTGGGTTTTCTCTATGTAAGACCATGTCATCTGCAGATAGAGATAGTTTTACTTCTTCCTTTCCAAACTGGATACATTTTATTTCTCTTTCTTGCCTAATTGTTCTGGCTACACTTCAGCACAGTGTTGAATAGAAGTTGTGAGAGTGGATATCCTTGTCTTGTTGATTACCTTGGGGGAAAGCTTTCGGCTTTCACTATTAAGTATGATGTTACTGTGAATTTTAATAGAAGCCCTAAGAGATTTCCTTAAATGCCTGGAACCGAGAAATCTCCCAGTATATGCTGAGAGGCTCTCTCTGCATGTTGGGACACACTTTCAGCACTCAGGCAGGCAGTTTATAACTCTCCCTTGACCTTCATTCTTGCTTGCTCAGAGCCTCAAGGTCAGCCAAAGATGAGAATTTAGAGCCTTCTTAGGTCTTTCCTGAGAACAAGCACAGTTCTGTTCATGCAAGTGGACTTCTAGATTCCCAAGAATATTTTGGAACTTTTCAAAGTCCTTACAGGCATCTCATTTCCCAGTCTTTCCTCTTAAGCTTTTTGGTTAGTCTATTGTTTGCCCAAATTATTACATATCATCTAGGGCAGCAGATAATAAAATATTTACCTGGAAATGTTTCTGTCACATTCCCCCAGGGCACAGCTTTAGTGCTGGGTGCATTCTTAGATGAAATAGAAATGTCTTGTGAGCTGGGCTTCCAGGAAACCATCAGACAAGTCAAAGCATCTAGTGACTTTTCTTTGAGACTGACGTCTGTTTTGCCCCCTGTGGTACTGGAAATGTGTGTTGGTATTTTCAAGGCTACCACTGAGCTGGGGAGTAGGGTGAGAAAAACACCGCAAAGCTGTTCTTACTGAGATTCAGCTGTTTTTCTTGAATATCTACTTCCTGTGTGGCTGCAAGCCTTTGGTTAATTTTCAGAATACCTAAAAAGTTGATTCTGACAATTTTGTTTTGTCAGTTTTTCATTGCTTTTATGGAGCAGTAGAGTTTTACCATCCCTTACTTCAGTATTTTCATGGATGTTACCCCTTAAAATTTTGGTTTTTATTACTTACAATCTAGAAAATTTCGTTTAGCATATTTAAGATTATTGTAAAATTTGAAATCTTCTCCAAGTTTCTTTCATGTATGAATGGTAAAATTTCAGGATATTTCAAACATTCTCCTTGACAGACGAATCTTGAATGCTCCTTGTCCTTCTGGTATTAGGAGCTTTTACGGGACATCAAAAGTTCATTCAGCAGTTGCCAAGACCACAGTAACTCATTCAATTCAATTCTGACTCTACCCAGAGGCACTAGAAAGTTTGGGGGCCCAGGCCACCCACACTTTTGGGCAACTGGTTACAAGTTCTGGGTTTCCCACCAAACTGGGTTTGATACTTTGCTAGAAGGCCTCAAAGAACTTATTGAACATGCTGTACTTAACGATTACAGTTTTATTATATTATAGTAAAAGGATGCAAATAATAATAAGCCAAAAGAAGAGACATATAATAGGGGAAGGTCTGGGATTGTGTCAAACACAAGCTATTGTGTCCTCTCCATGTGGAGTCAGAATGCATGACCCTCTCAGCACAAAGATGTATCTTCTCAATCGTGGAAGTTCCCCGAAGCTTCAAGTGTCCAAGAATTTATATGGCATGATTGATGGAGTCATTGCCCGCGTGGTTGAACTGAATTTGCAACTCCCCTTCACTGCCTGAGATTGGGGAGCTGGGCTGATGTGGGCTGATGTGACGTGGCTCAGTGTCCTGACACCCTAATCACTTGATTCTTTGTGGCATGGCCAGCCCCCCACTCCAAGACTGCAGGTGTCGTCGTGGGCCCACCATGAAAAACAGAGGACACACCTGTCCCAGGACATTCCAATGATTGGAAGGTTGCTTTCCCAGGAACTAGGGACAAAGACCAGCCAAGCTTTTCATTATACTAAGGTGCTGTGTGACATGTTTTATTGTGTTTGACCACTGGCCTTGCACCTGAATTTTACTACACTGGGTGAGTTGTCATGGAGGGGCAGAAGCACTCCAATCTTCTGGGGGAAGGCTGGCCACAGTCTTCTTTACCAAAGTGGCCACATCTCTTTGATCCCAATCATATCAGTTGATCCCAAACCAGTTTAACTTACTCTCCTCTAGATTCCAAAAAGCCCATGAACAACTTCAGCACTCCTACAATTCAAATGCAAGTTTGTTGGGTGGTGGAAGGGAGTTGCAGTGGAAAGACATAGTAGACTTAAATGATTGTGTAAAGTCAGTTAGTACTTAATTTTGGAAAATCTACAAAGTCATATGGCCATGTGACCCTGGCGGGAAGCACAGTCCCTGAAGGGACCCACTTAATGAGGGAAGCCATTAGCTTATACTTCTTCAGCTTCACAGCATATCTGCCTCAGGGTTTTTCTCATCATTTTAACTTGTATTTCCTCAATTTAATGAGCTTGAGCTGATTTCCATGTTATTTGCCATTGGGATTTCTTCTTCATTAAATTGCTCTCTGTATCCCTTGCCCATTTTTCTGTTGTTTGCTTTTTTCTTATCAATTTGTAGAGTTTTTATATACTGTGGATACTTTTTAAAGAACATTTGTAAATGTCTTCTCCCAGAGTCTCACTGTCAGTCCTCTTATAAATTGATAGGGTTCTATAAAGGAGTTTTAAATTTTTACGTAGTTAAATATGTAAAATCTTACTGTGCTTAAACATGTAAAATTCTTAATGCTTTTTGTCTTATTTAACAAAACTTTTCATACCCCAATATAAAAAAGAAATTCTCATCATTTCTTCTAAAAGTTAAAAAAATTTACATGCTCATCTATAATGTAGAGTTTAATTTTGTGTGTGTTGTGAGTTAGAAATTTTTTTTTTTTAATTTCTTTTTAATTGATGGCTGGTTGTCCCAGGGTCATTTATTGACTTTGTCACTCATTTCTATTAATATATTCCACTTTTGTCATATATTAAGTTACTATACTTATATGAATCTGTTTCTGGGAATTGTATTTTGATCTTTTGGTATTTTTTATGAATTCCAACAGTTATCCCAGTGTTATAATTATTATAGCTTTATAATTTTAAATTTCTCCCAGGGCAATTTCCTTATGATTTCTTTTTTTTTTCTTTTTAATGCAATTTGATTGAGCTATATTCATACACCATACAATTCCAAAGTATGCAACCAGTGGCTCACAGTTTCACCACATAGTTGTGCTTTCATCACCACAGTCAATTTTCGAACATTTTTATTACTCCAGGAAGAAGAAAGAAAAGAGAACATCCCAAACATCCTGTACCCCTTATCCCCCCACCCCCATCATTGATCTTTAGCATTGGTGTGGTACATTGGTTATGTTGATGAAAGAAAAATAAGATATTGTGAATTATAGTTCATAGTTTGCAGTAGGTATGTTTTTCCCCCATATACCCTTGTATATTATTATTATTATTATTAACAACTCCTTGTAATAGTTTCATACATTTGTTCTAGTTCATGGAGGAAATTTTTTATATTTGTACAGCTAATCAGAGTCATTGTCTGCCACGAGATTTACTGAGTTACACATTCTTGTGTTTTAACCTCAGGCTTTCCTCCTGGTGACATATATGACTCTAAACTTCCCCTTTCTACCACATTCACCCACAATTCTGCACTGTTAATTATACTCACAGTAATGTGCTACCATCACCTCTATCCATATCTACCCTTTAAAATTCACCATAGTTAAAAATTCTGCACATTTTAAGCAATTGCTGTCCATTCTCTAGCCTCATTCTGTCTCCTGGTATTCTAGATTCTGTCTGTGAGTTTACACAGTATAATTTGTTCATATTAGTAAGCTCATATAAAATTTGTCCTTTTGTGTCTGACTTATTTCACTCAATATAATGTCCTCAAGGTTCATCCATGTTGTTGCATGCATCTGGACTTCAGTCCTTCCCAGTGCTGGATAATATTCCATTGTATGTATATACCGTCTTTTGTTTATTCTTTCATCGGTTAATAGACGCTTGCATTGTTTCCTTCTTTTGGCAATTGTGAATAGAGCTGCTACCAATGGCTTGGGAAGGAATGTGTTTATAAATTAATGGGATAGCATGAGTGTTTCTTTTCACATGACCACTGGTTTGTTTGCATGTATGTTAAGAATTTTTTTCAGAAGCAAAAGACAAGAAACTAAAAAGTGTGTGTGTGTGTGCATGAGTGTGTGACATGTATGTGATTACTTTCTGTTGGTATTGTCCATGTTCATTGCACAGCATATGTACCATATATGCCAACACTCTTTTTTTAAAATTCAATTTTACCGAGATATATTCACATACCATGCAGTCACACAAAGCATACAATCCATTGTTCACAATACTATTATTTGGTGCGTTCATCACCAGAATTAATTTTTGAACATTTTCATTACCACTTACACAAAAATAATAAGAATAAAAATTAAAGTGGAAAGGAACAATTAAAATAAAAAAGAACACTGAGTGCCTTTTTCTTTCTTTCTTTCTTTTTTTTTTTTGGCCCCCATTTTTCTACTCATTCATCCATACACTGGACAAAGGGGAGTGTGATCCACATAGCTTTCCCAATCACATTGTCACCCCTCATAAGCTACATTTTTATACCATCATCTTCAAGATTCAAGGGTTCTGGGTTGTAGTTTGATAGTTTCAGGTATTTACTATTCCTGAAATGAAATTCCTAAATGAATTTAACTATTCCAATTCATTAGAACCTAAAAAGGGTTATCTATATTGTGTGTAAGAATGCCCACCAGAGTGGCCTCTCAGCTTCTTTTGGAATCTCTCAGCCACTGAAACTTATTTCATTTCATTTCACATCCCCCTTTTGGTCAAGACAATGTTCTCCATCCCATGATGCCGGGTCTAGATTCCTCCCTGGGAGTCATATCCCACATTGCCAGGGAGATTTACACCCCTGGGTTTCAGATCCCACTTAGTAGGGGAGGGCAGTGATTTCACCTGCCAGATTGGCTTAGCTGGAGAGAGAGGATATGCCTACACTCTTAAGAGTCTGTGGTCTGATACCTAAAAGGTGCAGAAGTTTCATCTTGATGCAGTCATGCTCCTATTCCATGATCTTTGACCTCCTGAGCCATCTGAGGCGTCAGCGGTCTGGACAGAGCCTTCCCTCCTTAGGCAGCGGGCTGCCTTCTGAAAGAGCTTGGCTGTTCAGGTGCAAATCTTTAAAGGGACCCTCAAATCCATGCGGAGGCACACAGATGTGTGCTCTGAATGGGGAGGGGTTGCTCTCTGTTTTAACTAAATATTATTACTAGACGTGATGCTTGATTGTTTCCAGCTCTCAAAGGAGCATACTTGTGGCCAACCTGCATTATAACAAATGAAAACATCTTAAGGTCTTATCCCCCCCACCCCTGTTGTTCCTTCTGCATTTTGATGTCCTGGGAAAACCACATTGTATGTGGCGACTTCTATATGCAGTGTTTTGTCCTGCAGGAGTTCCAGGGTTGTGAAGAAGGGAAGGGGTGATGAGAACATTATAGAATGACCTCTTTTATATGAGGAATCATAGATTTTATAACAGTTGGCATTTAGAATATAGCTGGATTTATGTTTTCCAATAATTTCCTAAACTCACCTGTTTTGTAGTTATTTCTAAAACATCAGGATCAGCAGTAAGTGGGAGCAGAATGTGGCACCCGTTCATTAATCAATTCAGAGGAAAAGTGTAGCAATCCTACGAAAAGGCAAATATTTTCCAAGACTAAATTGATTTATGAAATAAGATTAAGGAACTGCTTTTCAATTTATGGTCTTGTCCTTGCCTTCAGTCCCAAGTGTGTACTTAACCTGGAAGTGTGAAGCATATAATTTAGCACTTTTAATCTCTGTGCCTTATAAATGGTTACTTCAGAATTTTCATTAAATTATAGTAGGTAGAGTGGAGTTGCACAGTTTATTCATGTTAAGCTCAGATGTGCAGAGAACAAGTGGCTTCCTTATTTTTTTTTTTTTTTTTTGTATAACTGGTCTGTCTTTGACATGAAACCTGCATCTGCTGGAGGTAGGGGGGTAATTATTTTAATTCAGTTTGATTTAATTTAAACAGATCCCACAGGGCTGTACTACTCAACACGTGTCCTACAGATGAGCATCTCAGCCCATTAGAAATGCAGGCTCCCAGGCCCCACCCTGGACTTGGTGAATCAGAATCTGCATTTTAACCATGGCCCAGGGTGCTTTGACAAGCTCAGCTGTGGGTGCTGCTAAGGCTCAGTTTCTCTGTCTTCCACCTCCCCTCAGTCTCCTCCCCAGGATGGAACCAGGCTGTGGGGGTCGGTGGGGAGCAGGTGAGGAGTGGGTCTCCTGGAGCATGTGTCCTTTGGTGCTGTGGACCCTGCCTTGCGTCTGCACCTGGAGTCCCCGGCTGGGGCTGCCTGCTCTCGCCTGATGCTCACGGTCTGGGAGCTCTCCCTGGCGACTCAGTGGTCCTTGGCTCCTCAGCAGATCCTGAGTTTTAAAAAAAAAATAATTAATTTTTTTTTTTTTTTTAGAGAAGTTGTAGGCTTACAGAAAAATCATGCAGAAAATACAGAATTCCCATATTCCTCTGTTCCCCCAGCAGAGTTTTCCCTATTATTAACACTGTGCATTTGTATGGTCTTTTTGTTACAGTTGATGAAACATTATTTTAGTTATACTAATAACTGTAGTTCATAGTTTGTATTAGGGTTCACTGTGTTGCTCAGTCCCATGTCTTTTTTTTTTTTATTTTTATTCTAGTAACATAAGACAACATAAAATTTCCCCTTTTTACCACATTCAAATACATGCTTCAGTGGCGATACCATCACCACCATCCATTACAAAAACTTTCCCATCACCCGAACAGAAACTCTGTACAAATAAAGCATTCACTACCCATTCTGTACTTCCAATTCAGTCTCTGGTAACCTGTATTCTACTTGCGGACTCTATGAATTTACTTATTTTAATTGTTTCATGTCAGCTCATGTAATATTTGTCCTTTTGTGCCTGGCTTATTTCACTCAACGTGATGTCTTCAGGGGTTCATCCATGTTGTTACATGCATCAGGACTTTATTCTTTCTAATTGTTGAATAATATTCCGTTGTATGTATATACACATTTTGTTTATCTGTTCCTCTGTTGATGGACACTTGGGTTGCTTCCACCTTTTGGCAATTGTGAATAATGCCATCAGGAATATTGGTGTGCAAATGTCTGTTTCAGTCCCTGCTTTCAATTCTTGTGGGTGTATACCTAGAAGTGGGATTCCTGGGTCATATAAAGTAATTTTGTACTTTCTCGGAACCACAATACTGTCTTTTTCACAGCAGCTTCTTACAACAAACAACACAACAAACAAAACACCGTTTTACATTCCCACCAATGTTGAATGAGTGTTCCTATTTCTCCACATCATCTCCAACATTTGTTATTTTCTGTTTCTTTAATAGTGGTCAGTAGAGTGGCTACTGTGTGTGGGTATGAAATGGTATGTCATTCCTATTTACAGGAATCGAAGTGTCCCCTCTGTTCTCTATGAAATAGATATTCCTCCTCTGTTGTATATTTTACAGCAGATAATCCTTTGCCCCAGGAAGCTTTGACTTAATTGTTTCTTACACTGTCTGCAATCTTCTTCTGCCTGCAGGGCAAATTCCGGGAAGGCAAGCTGGAGAGGAATTTCCTGGTTCAGTCTTTCAGGCTGCTACCCAGTAGTTTGGCACCGACATACAGGCACCCCAGTATGCTCATAGGGTTACTCTACTCCCTCCAGAACAGGGGCAGTGACCCACTGTAGGAGCACAGGCTGGCTCCATGCCGTTCTGGGGAGGGGGCCACCAAAGGCACCAGGAGCTTTTCCTACTGTTTTAAAAAAATTAATTTTATTTATGTATTTTCAATTTTGGTAAGGTACAGAACAAAAATCATTTTAACCATTTTAAATGGACAATTCTTAGACACTATGTACTTTGACTATACTGGGTAACTTTCACCACTATTTATCTAGACTGTTTTCTTCATCCCAAACCCAAAACTCATGCTCATTTAACAATAACTCCCCATCTCCCCTCCCCTCACCCCTGGTAACTATTATTCTGCTTTCTGTCTCTATGAATTTGCTTATTCTAAGTATTTCACATGGGAGAAACCATACAATATTTGTTCTTTCATGTCTGGATTATTTCACTTCAGCTGATGTCTTCAGGAATCATCCATGTTGCAGCATGTACCAGCACTTTATTTCCTTCTTTGGCCAAATGATATTTCATTGTATGCGTATTCCACATTTTGTTTATCCACTCATCTGTTTGTTGAGAAGCACTTGGGTTCCTTCCACCTTTTAGCAATTGTTTATAATGCATCTGTGAACGTTGGTGCACGAGTATCTGTCCTAGTTCCTGCTTTAAATTCTTTGGGTTATATACCTAGGAATGGAATTACCAGCTTTAGAGTAGTTCTGTGTGTAACTTTCTGAGGAACCACCAAACTGCTGCACCATTTCACATTCCCACCACAACGTGCAAGTGTTCCTATTTCTCTGTGGTCAGGGGATGGGATGTGAGGGCTAGTAACTATGAAATTCTCTGTTCTTTCCAGTTTACCAGCCTCTTCCTCCAGCTCTTTACTGGATTCTGCACAGTGTTCCAGGTGACACCAGAGTTCCAAAATAGTTGATCTAGTTCAATAGTTATTTTGGTGGAGGGACTGAGTCCTGGGGATCCCTACTCTGCCATCTTCCCACCACCCTTACCCTCTCCTACCATTTTTAAAGCTGTACGCTTTCTTGATGCGACTCTTGCTCATTTACTACAAACTTTTAACTGTTTTCTTCCAGTTTTTACTAGTCGTTCAAAGATTCGGTGGGGCAGTGGTACCCTGGTGTGACTTAAAACTTCTCCATCTTGGTCAACTGGAAGTATATACCAGCTGACCATGAGCTTTTGTCACACCCCCACCAGGCCCTTTTCAGGGACTTTCTCCTCATCTCCCTTTGAAGTTGTTGGCTCCCACTCCTCACAGTGGCTCTGGGAGTTTCTGTGTCCCAGCCCTAGCCCTCAGGAAGTCAGGGCAGCCTGGGAAATGGAGCCTTCAGTGCCTCCTCCTGCCAACCACCAGAGCCTGGTTTCCCCGCCTCCATCCTGGGTGGATGTGGTTCTGCCTCGGGCCCCTCATTTCCTGGACACTCTTCCTCCCTTCTGCTGGAGGTGGGAGACCACCAGGACCCATGTTGGTCTCCCATCCCCCCTCACTCTCTGTCCATTCTTACCATTTGCCTCCTCTCCCTCACATCCTACTTCCACCACTGCCTCTCAAGCCTTGCAGTCTTTCTGCTCAGGCTAGGAGCTGTCCATGCCTACGTGGGAGGGACGGTGCATGCTGGGTGATTTTGCCACCCCACACGTCAAAGGAAACCAAGCCCCTTTGAGCTGGATGCCTGGCTGTTTTCCACTGTTGGTTGATTTCAGTTTTTTTTTTTTTTTTTTTTTCCTTTTCATTGTAGCCAGCAATTTTTTGTATATACTCTTTTGGATACTTGTTTGGTTATTTCTCCAGGATGAACCCCTAAAAGTGAAACTGTAGCTTTAAAAGGAATACAGTGTTTTTAGGCTTAGATACATTCAAATGTGTTGCTAAAAGTATACTGCTTATTAGAACAATTAAGAAGAACAAAACCACAATAGGAAACTTTTAAATCATTAGAAGGAAAAAAAAAGGAGAGATAATTAGAAGGAGATTTATTATCTAGGACCATTTTTAATTGCATGTCACATCAATGCAATCCAAGTTTTGTTAGTGAAAAAGCATGTTATTTAGCTCATAGAACTGAAAAATCCAGGAGTAAAGCAGGTATGTCTTGATGCAGAAGCTCAGATGATATCCACAGAACCCAGTTCCTTTTCCTCTCTCGGGCTCTGCTGTCCTCTATTCTTATTACGCCATCCTTTGGAGGCCCTCCCTCCTTATGGCCGTCAGACAACTGCAGCAGGTCCAGCACTCACATCCCACTCTTTTCACTTCAAGCCCTGTGGGAAGAGTGAACATCTCCTTCATGGAGTTCCCCAGCAGAAATCTTTTCTTCTCCATTGACTCAACCTCCTTGACCAGAGAAATATAGCAGCCCATTTTGGTGTCAGAAGTGGTGCAGCCCAAGAGCTGAAAGCTGCAGAAGCAACTTTAAAAGGGTTGGGAGGGAGGAAAGGGTCTCCTCCCGGGGCTGTGCCATCCATTGCTGTCATGTCTGAGATGGGTGGGATGCCCCATTTGAGCTGGCCCTTTAGGAGCCACATCTTATGGGCAACCAGACCTGGGGATCAGCAGGTATGAGGAATCTGCAACCAGTTCTGGCCAGGCCTGGGGTTTCTCTGCTACTAACACACCTTGAAGAATTTATTGGTCTTTTGTGTATATTCATTCTCTGAGCTCTAAGGGCTGATAACCAAAGCCAGAAACTTGTTTTTTTAGTTTCCTAGCAACAGATTCTCTCCCTAGCCTTTATTTATTTTTTTGAACTTTTTGTTGAACTAGAACATACATACAGAGAACTGAGTGAATTGTTGAGTGCACAGTGCATGTGTTTTTTAATAAAGAGAGCCGTCCTGCACAACCAGCACCCAGATCAAGAAGAACATCACCAGCACCCCAAGATCCCTCACACCCCCTTCCAGTTACTAATTCCCCTGTACTGGGTTGGAGTAGGTCCCTCAAAAGGTATGTCTGCCTGGAACTCCAGAACATGACCTTATTTGTAATAAGCATTTTTGTATCAAGTTAAGAGTCTTGAGGTGAGAGCACCTGGATTCGGGTGGACCTGACTCCAATGGTGAGTATCCTTAGAAGAGACAGAAGAGGAGATGGCACTGAGCACTGGGGAGAAGGACACTTGAAGACCCAGGGGATGGCGAAGGAGAGCCCAGAGTGATAGAACCACATACCCTGGAATGATGGGTGCAGCCAGAAGCTGGAAGGGGCAAAGAAGGATCACCCCCAGGAGACTTTGGAGAGAGTGTGGTCCGACGACACCTTAATTTCAGGCTTCTGGCCTCTAGAGGTGTGAGAGGGTGATTTAAGGCACCCAGGTAATGGTAATTTGTTACAGCAGCCCCAGGAAAATAACACACTCCCCAATGTTAAGGCTTACTCTGATTTTTCTTTTTAACTTTTTTCTTTTTGTAGTAATTTATATACAGCACAAAATATCCCATTGTAACCAGATTCAAGAATATTCAGTAGTGTTAATTGTATTCCCAATATTGTGCTACCATCACCCACATCCTTTACCCCTTTTTCATCACCTCAAACAGAAACTACTCACTAAGCTATTAATTCCATCTTCCCGCCCCAACCCTCTCCCTGCCCATCCCTGGTTACCTGTAAACTAACATCCGTCTCTGTGAAATTTGTTTGTTCTAGGTGTTTCATAAAGGGAGAGTATACAATATTTATCTTTCTGTTCTGGCTTATTAATTCAACATGATGTCTTCAAGGTTCATCCATGTTGCAGCATGCATCAGAGCTTCAGTTCTTTTTATGGGTGAATAATATTCTGTTGTGTGTAATACTATGGTTTGTTTATCTATCCATTCATTGATGGACATTTAAGTTGCTTCCATCTTTTGGATGTTATGAATAATACTGCTACAAACATTGGTGTACAATGATCTGTTTTAGTCCCTACTTTCAATTCTTTTGGGTATACACCAAGAATTGGGATTGCCAGGTCATATAATTCTATTTTCAGTTTTCTAGGGAACTGCCAAACCGATTTCCACTGCATCATTCTGCAGTGTCATCAAAAATGTGTACGAGTTCCTATTTTGCTGTGTCCTTGCCAAGGCTTATTATTTTCTGTTTTTAAAATTATAGCCATTCTGGTGGATGTGAAGTGCTACCTCATTGTGCTTTTGATTTGTATTTCCCTGATGAACACTGATGTTGAGCATCTTTTAATGTGCTTATTGGTGTTTGTGTATCTTCTTTTAAGAAATGTCTCTTCAAGTCCTTTGTCCATTTTTAAATAGGGTTTTTGTCCTTTTTGTTGTAGAATTGTAGGAGTTCTTTATATATTGCGGGTAGTAACCCCTTATCCCTATATATGATTCACAACTATTTTCTCCCATTCTTTAGGTTGTCTTTTCACTTTCTTGATAGTATATTTTGATGTACCAAAGTTTTTAATTTTGACAAAGTCCATTCTATCTATTTTTTCTCTTCTTGCTTATGCTTTTGGTGTCAGATCTAAGAAATCGCTACCAAATCCAAGGTTATGAAGATTCTCCTATATGTTTTCTTCTAAGAATTTTTATGGTTTTTAGCTCTTATGTTTATGTCCATGACCCATTTAGAAATAATTTTTGTGGAGTGAGTTAGTGGTCTAACTTCATTCTTTTGCACATGAATATCCAGTTTTCCCAACATTGTTTCTATAAGATAACATTCTTTCTCCAATTAATGTGTTGGTACCTGTACTGGTTTGTATATATTATGTCTCCTAGAAAAAGCCATGTTCTTTGATGCAAGCTTGTTGGGGCAGACCTATTAGTGTTGATTAAGTTGGAACGTTTGGATTAGGAGATGCGCCCCACCCAACTGTGGGTGATGACTCTGACTGGATAATTTCCATGGAGATATGGCCCCGCCCATTCAGCATGGGCCTTGATGTGTTTACTGGAGCACTATATAAGCTCAGACAGAAGGAGTGAACTTGCTACAGCCAAGAGAGACACTTTGAAGAAAGTACAGGAGCTGAGAGAGGAACTGCAGTTTACAGAGACATTTTGGAGATGGCCTTTGAAAGCAGACTTTTGCTCCAGAGAAGCTAGGAGAGGACAAATGCCCCAAGAGCAACTAAGAGTGACATTTTGGGGAGAAGCTGAAGCCTAGAGAGGAACGTCCTGGGAGAAAGCCATTTTGAAATCAGAAATCTGGAGCAGATGCCAGCCACATGCCTCCCCAGCTAACAGAGGTTTTCCGGACACCGTTGGCCATCCTCCAATGAAGGTACCTGATTGTTGATGCATTACCTTGGACACTTTATGGCCTTAAGACTGTAACTGTATAACCAAATAAACCCCCTTTATAAAAGCCAATTCATTTCTGGTGGTTTGCAGAAAGGCAGCATTAGCAAACCAGAACAGTACCCTTGTCAAAAATCAATTGGCTGCTGTTGTATGGATTTATTTCTAGACTCTCAGTTCTATTCCATTGTTATATGTGTCTATCTTTATGCCACACACTGTGTTGATTAGGTTGCTTTGTAGTAAGTTTTGAAATCGAGAAGTGTGAGGCTTCTGACTGTGATTTTCCTTTGCAATGTTGATTTGGCTATTCAGGCGTCTTGTGATATGATATAAGTTTGAGGACTGACCTTTCCTTTTCTGTAAAAAAGGCTGCTGGGATTTTGATAGATATTAGTTGTATCTGTAGATAGCTTTGGGTAATATTGACATCTCAATAATCTTAAGTCTTCTTATCCACGAACATGGAATGTATTGCCATTTATTTAGGTCTTTTATTTGTTTTCATCAGTATTTTGCAGTTTTCAGTGTACAAGTCCTTGACCTTAGTTAATTTTATTCTTAGCTATTTTATTCTTTTTTTAGTTACTGTGATTTTTTTTTAATTTTCCGTTTCAGAATATTCTTTGGTTTTATATGGAAACATAATTATTTTTGTGTATTAATCTTGTAGCCTGTAACTACTGAATTTGTTTATCAGTTCTAGTTTTTTCTTGTGGATTCTTTGGGATCCTCTTATAAAGGAGTTTTTCAGCTGCTAATAGAGATGTTTTTGCTTCCCCCTTTACACTCTGGATGCCTTTTATTTATTTTTCTTGCCTAATTGCTCTGGCAAGGACTTCCAGTACAGTGTTGAATAGCAGTTGTGAAAGTGGGCATCCTTGTCTTGTCCCTATCTTGGGGGAAGGCTTTCAGTCTTTCATTATTGGGTATAAGGTTCTCTTTGGATTTTTTCTCTTATGTCCTTTATCATGTTCGGGAAGTTAACTTTTGTTTCTATTTTGAGTACCCTTTATCATGCTGAGGAAGTTACCTTCTATTTTTTTTTAAGTGTTTTTATCATGAAACAATGTTGGATTTTGTCAGAAACCTTTTGTGTTATCAATTGAGATGATCATGTGATATTTCTCTCTTCGTTTTGTGAATGTGGTATATAGCATTGCTTTTTTCTTACATTAAACCACCTTTGTACTCCTGGGGATAAATCCCATTTGTTCATGTTGTATAATTCTTGTAACATGCTGTTGGATTTGTTTTCTTATTTTTTTTTAAGGTTATTTGCATCTACGTTCATAAGGGAAATTGTTGTGTCTTTATCTGGCATTGGTATCAGTGTAATGTGGGCTTCATAAAATGAGTTAGGTAGAGTTTCCTCTCAGTTTTTTTTTTTTTTTTTTGAAAAGTTTGTGAAGAATTGGTGTTAATTCTTCCTTGAATGTTTGGTAGAATTCACCAGTGAAGCTGTCTGCCTGGACTTTCTTTGCTGGGAGGTTTTTCACTATTAATTCAGTCTCTTTACTGGACATATGTCTTTTGAGATCTTTTATTTATACTTGAGTCAGTTTAGGTAAGTTGTGTGCTTCCAGGAATTTGTCCATTTTCCTCTAGATAAACTAATTTGCTAGCATACAATTATTTATAGTATTCTTTTGACTTCCTTTTGATTTCTGTAGTATCAGTTGTAATATCCCCCCTTTCTTTCTGATTTTAGTTGTGTCCTTTTTTCTTTGTTAGTCTAGCTAAAGTTTTGTCAATTTTATTGATCCTTTCAAAAACCAACTGTTGTTTCATTGATTCTCTTGATTGTTTTTTGATTCTATTTCATTTATCTCTGTTTTATTATTCCTTTCCTTCTATTTACTTCAGGTTTGATTTGCTATTCTTCTAGTTCCTCCAGATGTAATGGTAGATTATTGATTTGAGATATTTCTTCTTTCGTAATGTAAGAATTAAGACCTGTAAATTGTCCTATGAGCATTGCATTCACTATATCCCATACATTTTGGTATATTGTGTTTTCATTTTCATTCATCTTAAAAAATTTCCTAATTTCCCTTGTGATTTCTTCTTTGGCCCATTGATTAAGAGTGTGTTGTTCAACTCCCACATATTTGTGAATTTTCCAAGTTTTCCTTCTGTTACTGATTTCTAGTTTCATCCCACTGGGTTCAGAGAAGATGCTTTGTATTATGTCTGTCCTTTTAAATTTATTGACACTTGTTTTATGACCTTTGTATGGTCTGTCCTGGAGAATGCTCCATGTGCTTTGAGAAGAATATGTATTGTTGTTGGGTACAATGTTCTGCATATATCTGTTAGGTATAGTTCATTTATAGTATCCTTCAAATTCTCTGTAATTATTGATCTTCTCTCTAGGTGTTCTATATCCATTGATAAAAGTGATGTATTGAAGTCTCCAACTATTATGATAGAAGTGTCTATTTCTCTCTTCATTTTTGTTTTGCCTTTTGTATTTTGGGGCTTTGTGATTATTGCATATATGCTTATAATTGTTATATCTTCTTTGTAGATTGACCCTTTTATTATTTATTATTTTCTTTTGGTTACTACTTGAATGGAATCTTTATTTTTTTATATCCTTTTACTTTTAATCTATTTGGGTTATATCCTTTTACTTTTAATCTATTTGGGTTTAAGGTGAGTCTCTTATAAACAACATACAGTTGGATCATACCTTTTTAAAAAAAAATAATCAATTCTGCCAGTCTGTGCTTTTTGACTGGAGAGTTTAGTACATTTACTTTCAGTGTAATTACTGATAAAGCAATACTTCATGCATTTTGTCCTTTGTTTCTTGTATGTATTATATCTTTTTTGTCATTCTTTTCCTTTATTGCAGCCTTCTTCTGTGCATAGTTGATGTTCTGTGGTGTAACTGATTGATCTGTTTCTCATTTATGTTTTTGTGGATGTTTTAAATATTTTCTTTGTGGGTTTGCATTAAACAACACAAATCCATTGCCTTCTATTTTGAAATGATACAACTTAATTTCAATGGCATACACAGTCCCTGCTCCTATAATTTCCTATTCCTCATCTTTATGTTGTTTTTGTCACACATTACCTCTATATTTTGCATGTCTGTAATATAGAAATATGGTTATTTCTTATTCAATTGTATTCTAAATCTTACAGGAAATAAAGAGTAAGATTCTATCCAACTTTTATTTGTATTTGCTTCTACTGGAAATGTTTATTTATTCATACTGTCCTTTCCTTTCAACTGTTAGAACTCTCTATAGTATTTCTTGTAGGGTAGGCCTCTGTGATAAACTGTCTAGTTTTTGATTATCTGTGACTGTCCTAAACGCTCACATATATTTGAAGGACAGTTTTGCTGGATATAGAATTCTTGCCTGGCAGTTTTTCTCTTACATATGTCATACCACTCCCTTCTCACCTCCATGGTTTCTGATGAGAAATCCGCACTTAATTTATTGAGGAACCCTTGTATGTGATGATTTGCTTCTCTCTTTGCTTTTAGAATTCTCTCTCTATTTTTGGCATGTAACATTTTGATTACTATATGTCTTGGAGTAAGTCTATTTGGATTTATCCTTTGTGGAGTTTATTGGGCTTCTTGGAAGTGTGTATTCATGTCTTTTATTAAGTTTGGGAAGTTTTCTGCCATTATTTCCTCAAATATTCTTTCTTCCCTTTTACCTTCTCCTCTCCTTCTGGGAATCCCATAATATCTATATTGGTGTACTTTGTGTTATCCCATAGATCTCTTAGGCGCTGCTCACTTTTTTTTTTCTTTCTTTCTTCTAGCTGTTCTTTAGACTCTGTGATTTCCATTGTCCTATTTTCTAGTTTGCTGATTCTTTTGCCTATTCAAATTGGCTGTTGAATGCCTATAGTGTATTTTTAATCACCATTATTTTCTTCACCCCCCAGATTTGTTACATTGTTTTACTTTAACTTTTTATTTTGATATACTTTCAAACTTACTGGAAAGTTACAAAAATAATACAAAGTCCATAAAGAGAACTCCTTCATGCCCCTAAACCCTTAATGTCCATATCTACCAGTTTAAATTTTGACATGTGCCAAATCGTTATCTGTGTATCTATCTATCCATTTATCAATCCATTTTCTGAACACTTGAGTGTAGGTTATAGACACTTCTGTAACACTCCTTGGTCACTTATTACTGCAATGTACATTTCCTAAGAACAAGAATATTCACCTATGTTACCACTTCAAGGGCAGTTATCAAGTTTAAGCAGTTTAACATTGATGTAAAGTGTAGTCTTTATTCCAGTATTTTCAAATGTACCAATAATATTGGTTTGAGCATTTTCTCCTCCCATGTTAGAGCCTATCAGGATCATGTGTTGTATTTAATTTTCATTTAGTTGCTCTTTTCTTTTTTTAAAATTTAAAAATTTTATTTTAATGAGCTATATTTTCTACATTTTGTTTTATTTTTTCTGTTATCATATAGTATTGAAAACAAAATGTGGCACATTCACATTTTCCCAAGGAACTGTAAAGATGATCTCTACAGGGATAAATGTTGAAAAGCCTGAACCACAATCAGTTGATGTTGAAAACTCTCAAAGGAAGTAAAGGCTTGATCTGAATGGTCTAGAATATGTCCTTTAATTTAATAGAAGAGATGATTATCTTAATATTTAATGACTTAATAGAACTTCCAAGTCCATGTGAATAAATAAAGTTTCTGAATGCCTTTTATGCTACATATGTGTATTTGTACCTCAGGTGTTTGTACCAAATATTCTCTCTCAATAAATCCTTCAATACATTTCTTAATAACAACTGGACTTGGTAATAATGGAGTGCTCAACTGCTGTGTTACCTCTGCTACTAACACATTGTGCTGCATCTTCTTCCTAGATTTCATTCTGTGCACTATAGCAGCTTCATTCTCATGTTTTCTGTCATCATCTACTTTCTGCCTTGTTTCTTTCCTTTCGGAGTCAGATTCACCTTCTTTGGCAGAAACTTTTTGGATCTTGACTCTGTGTAGTTTGGATGTAAACTGTAAATATGTGACCATTTTCCATTTCCTTTGATTTGGCTTCTTTTGTAAGAAATTGCTGTATTGGTTTACCACAGGTGAGGAACCATAGGGCTGTAACGGTCTCTCTTTCAGGGATATCAGTCTCTAGTTGAAGTTCCTCAAATGTGCATTTTTCTCTATTATTAAAGAGCATCAATATGGTTACCTGGAATGTGTAGGCTAGCAATATGTGCTTCTGTGTATTAGAGCCTGTTACTTGTGTACCTCCAACACTAACTTCAGATCCATGTTCCCTTATAACTGGTCCCTAAGAGGTGGCATAGAGACCTACAGAACCTGTATGTTGCTGGAGTATGAGCTATTGACCACTGTGTTTGGCTAAGTAAAACCTTCTGAGTATTTCAGAATCATGCCTTGATGCTGGTGAAATGTTGCACTTTGGTGTGGCTGATTCATTGGGCCGATATCCTGTTGTGAGCACCCAATCTGAGCAATCTCATTTGCTTTGGTACCACCTTAACTTCAGTAGTATGCACAAACTGTGTTCCTCTACTACTTCCCCCCACCTTATGTAAGTCTTGTCATGAGTCAAAAGCAATGATATATCATTGTATTTCATGTATCTGCCTTTTAGATCATGTAGGAATGAAAAAGTGGAATTACTAAGCAAAAATATATTAGCACTTGAATTTTTATTTACCTGGGTTGTGACCTTTACAGAGAAATTGATTTCTTCATGTGGGTTTGATCTGTTGTCTATTGTCCTTTCCTTTCAACTTGCAGAATTGTTTTTAGCATCTCCTTTATGCTAAAAGAGATGAACTCCCTGAGCTTTTATTTTTCTGAGGCTGTTCTAATTTCTCCCTTATTTTTGAAAGACAGTTTTGCTGGTTATAGAATTCTTGGTAGGCAGTTTTCATTTTCAGCACTTTAAATACACCATCTCACTGCCACCTTCTCTCTGTGGTTCCTGATGAGAAATTGACACAAATCTTTGCTGAGTTTCCCTTCTGCTTGTCACGTAGCTTCTCTATCTTTGGGATTCAGCAGCTTGATTATAATATACAGCAGTGCGGTTCTATTTGGATTTATCCTGTTGGAGTTTGCTCGTGATCTTGGATGTGTGTATTCATGTCGCACTGGTTGCAGGGTGCTCCTTTGAATGTGCACACACAGACTGCTGAAGTGCTGCTGTGGGTCATTGTGGCTTCAGTTCCCTGTGTTTGAGTGTGCATGGGTTCCAAGTCGCCATTGTGGGTGAAGCTGTAGTCAGCCCACGTTGGGAGGTGCCTGGGGCATGGGTGCACCACTGTGAGTCACATAAACCTTTGTGGTCTGAGCATTGAGGAGGGGTCCAGACCAGTAAATTTGTCTCACTGCTTGCCTACCTTTTTAGTTTTTTTTTTCTTTTCCCAATTCAGTGTTTGTTGAATCATTCTCCAGTCTTGATCATCCTACAGAGTTCCAAGAGAGTTGAATTGGACCTTTTATTTAACTGTTTCTAATGGGGAACTTCCTCAGGGATGTCTTACACTGCCATCTTGATGATGTCACCTCCTTACTCTGATGTTTACATCATATATTAATTTTACCTGTTTTGGGCCTTCATATAAATAGACGGTATGTATTATTTTTTGTCAGGCTTCTTATATTCATGGTAAAATATCATCCACATCATTGAATGTGGTTGTTGTTCATTCATGCTCATAGCTGTGAGGTATTCTGTTGTGTGCATAGATCATTCTTGGTTTATCAGTTCTGTTTGTGGGCATTTGGATAGTTTTCAGTTTGGGCTGCCGTGGTCAACATTGCCCTATGCATTCTTGTGTGTTGCCATTTGGACGCGTGTATACCAAGGAGTGGAATTACTTGGTCACAGGATATGCCTATACTCAAGTGTAGTAGTGACTGCCTCAGAGTTTTCCATTGTGTACCCGTGTCCACTCCAGCCAGCAGTGTGTGACAGATTTGGTTGCTCCTTTTCTGCACTTGCTGTTTCCCAGCCCTTGTTTCTTTGACTTCTAGTGTGGCTTCTGTCCCAGGGAGGTTTACAATTCCTGTCCTGAAGTTTGAGACATGCCCCCCTGCTCTCAGTTGTGACTTTTGCCCCATCTTTGCAGTTGATACAAGCATCTCTGCTCTGGCAGGGGCCGTGTACCAACATTTGCCCAGGGGGGCTTTAGGCATCATGTTTTTCCTGGGGTCCAAACTCTGTCTCATTCACTGTCTCAGTTTGTGCTAATTTTAGATTGGGTGAGCAGGCAGATTATCCAGTCTTGTGAATGTAGGATTACTGGATTCTGAAGCACATTGGATTTCAGTCTACAGGTTGAAAGGGCCTGTCTTAATGAAGCTCTCTTCTTTTCCTTCTACTCTTTCTGATGGTCCAGTTTTGTCCCAAGCCTTTGTCTCTTTTTGTGCCACACAGTGTAGCCCACAGAGTCTAGCAAGCTGAATTTATCCTGCCGTGTACCTAACATTGCAGCCTTCTGAAGGTCTTGGGTGAGTCCCAGGATAAAACAAGTGGCGAGGGATAGTGTTTTGCTCCTGTTCACAGCTTAGAAGAGAGAGTGTTGTCTTCCATCACTTAGCTGACCATGGGCAACTTCCTTGGGTTCAGCGAATAATGTGATAAATCAACTCAGGACCTACTGAACTTGCAGGGAAGACAGTTCTGGCAAGAGAAGACTTTTCTAATAAGCAAAACCTAGTCTTTGTAGGGGTCCGGTTTAGAAGCCTAGTCTACCTGATGCTGTTGATATGTAAATTATTTTAAAACTCTGTCTCGGCCCGGGGTGGAGAGTGCAACTTGGCACCTGTGCAGGAATGGGGCACTGTTCCACAGACTGTGGGAGCTCTCTACTGGAACACCTGCATCTCTCCCATTCTGTGTGCTCTCAGATCACTCCGCTGGAGATTAGAAGTCCACAGAGAGAAGCCTGTTGGCTAAACTTTGGTTACAGGCCTGCTCCTTGGCCATCCCAAGTGTAGAACGATCTGTACCAGCCCTCAGGAGCGAGGTCTGCAGGGCACCCAGACTGCAGTGTGCTGGGGAGAGGAAAATCATACAGGGAAGAGCAATAGTATTTGCTACAAAGGGAAAAATCTAGAAAAATGAAAATATTCAGTATGCAGGATGATAGAAGGAAGATCGAACACACTAGATGTCCCTGCAGTTAATGGTGCAAACTCCCCTATTAAAATAGTTTTGGTCAGAGAATAAAATTTAACCATATGCTTTTGCAAAGCAACATGGGTCAAAGAAAACTGAGAAATACTGCAAATAATGGGCAAAGGTGTACACAAGAAGTACAAATGAAGAGAAGCACGGGCAGCCATAAGAAATCATGACACAAAGCATCAAAGAAGAATGAGTATAATTATTTTTTGGTAACCAAAGACAAATTCTATAATTAAGATACAATTGTCCTGATCCTTTTTAAAAATACAATATCAAAACACATAAAATGGAAACTTTTAAAAGTACAATGAGAAATTGACAAAATTGATGAAAACCACAGATATATTCTGAAAATTGTTTCATTGATAGATCAACTAAAATAAACAAGGATAGGAAATAATTTAACAACAGAAGGACAATTTAATAGCTATAAACCAATATTCTACTCTCCCAACAGAAAGTACCCATTTTTTTCAAGTATTGATGAACCATTTACAAAATTGATTATATTCTAGGAAAACATCAGCAAATTCCAAGATGTAGAAATTATTCAAACTGTCTTCTACAGCCACCATGCTCTAAAGCTAAAATTTAATAAGAAGATAGAGAAGACAACCAATTGTCATTCTTAAAAAAGGCAAACCAACAAAAAAATAAAGTCACTAGGCATCTAATCTTTAGCTCAGAAATTCAAAACAGAAATTTCAGGCTCTTTAGAAGCAGCAGCAGTAATACTCTAAATCATATTTTTATATTTGTCAGAGGGAAATTTGGGGTTTCAATGCTTTTATTATTAAACAAGGAAAAAATAAAAAAAATGAATTAAACAAGCTTACTTGAGTAAACTAGAAAAAAAATCAATAATACACATCCAAGGAAAATAGGGGGAAATAAAGATAAAATTGGAGGTGAAAAAAACTAGGAAACCAAAATAAAATAAGAGAATTGGTAAATAACCTAAGAGCTCATTCTTTGAAAAAACCATTAATAAAGAATCATTTGATAATGCTTCCCCCCACCACCAAAAAAACCCCACAAAAAAACAAAAAAAAAAAAACAAACCAAGGAAAAACAAATACAAAATGTGCAATAAAACAGGGCCGTAATGCACAGATCGGCATTTAGACTTAAGAATTTTTTGTGCAGTTCTAATACATTGTAAAGTCTTATTGAAATAGGTGTTCTTCTATGAAAATATACCATCAGATTTTCTTAAGAAGCAGCATAATCCATAATGGACATAAATACCCAAGGAAGAAGTAGAAAAATAGCTTCCAAGGAAATTTTTTAAAAAGGAAGGGGATTAAGAGGTGATGTTTCCAGCCAACAATTAGGATTCACTACAGGTACTTCAATAAAATCAAATACAAAAAGGAGACTTAGAAAAAAGTTTGCCCGCAATTAGATATATGTTAGTGTGTTTCATAAGAGTAAAACTGAACAAATCAATAAAAAAAATCAGTAGAAAATCAGTCAAGAGATAATGAACAAGCAGTTTGTATGATTCAGAGTCCTCCAGAGAGAGAGAAGCAGCAGAAAATATATATAAATATTAAGAGAGTGATTATAGGAATTGTCTCACATGATCACGGGGTTGGCAAATCGAATTGTGTAGGGCTCTCCAGTCCACAAGGTGACAACTCGATGAAGGTGAGGTTGAATTCCCCAGGAGAAGCTGGCTGCCTGAAGTAGAGATGGAAATTCTTTCTGACTGCTGAAGTCATCAGTTCTGGGTGTAAGACTCCTCTCGTTGCTGATGGCATCAGCCACAGAGGCAATCAACTGACTAATGATATAAATCCAGGAGATACCCTCACATAACTACCAGGCCAGTGCTTGATTGACCCATCACATAGCCAAGTTGACACGTGAAACTAACCATCACACAGTTTAAAAAGAAGATATACAGATGGCCAGTAAACATGAGAAGCTTGACTTGAGCTCCGATAAAACCTCACTAGTAATTAGCTCAATGAAGTTTGTATCAAGATTAGGATTTTTTCTGATAGCCTGGACTTTGGATTTAGCAGGCTCAGGCTTGCATCATAACCCTGGCCATCTTCAGTATGCGACTTGGGGCATGTCCAAGCCTCAGCTTTCTCACCTAGAAAATGGGTGCAGTAATTGCCAGCTCTTTGGATTACCCTGAGGATTAAATGAGATAACTGTTGCAGACCTCTGACACTGTGCCTGGGCCATGAGAAACACTCAATAGTGCCTGCTAATATTGTTATTGTTGATTCAGTTTGTGCATCAGATCAGCGAAGATGAAAAGGAGTAGTAAAACTCACCTCTGGTGAAGATGTGGGGAAACAGGTGTGCCCATAAACTTTCCTGGCCTGCATGTGTCATGTGACAGCAAGGACCAGTGTAATTACTGCTGCACCCCCAACCTGCACAGGACCTGGTTTGTCACAGTCCATATTTATTCTGAATGAGGTGCAATGAATGCTGCAAGTCTTTGAGTGTCAATGGACAGTAAGATTCCAAAGCCTTAAAAATTATACCTGCCTGACTCAGCAATTCCATTTCTTGGAATTTATCCCAAGAGAATGGATGCCAATATGTAAGTGCGAAGCTCTGCATAACCAGCAGTATAAATGATTCTGTAAATGTTCTCCTCCAGGGGGTTAGTTGGACAGCGTTCTCGGAGAGGGTGCTGCTGGCATTCAGGGCTGTGTTTCTGTGTGAGCTATGTGGTGGAGGGTGCTCTGCTGGCCCTGCCCAGCCCCCCAGTGCCCATGAGCTCCCCAGTCCTGGTGAGGCCAGGTGACTGCTGAAGGGAACGCCAGGCCTGAACCAGGGATGTTCTATCCACACTGGGAATTCACACGTCATCATTGGATATTATTTTGTAAAAGTGTATTTGTTGACATAAAAATGTTCATGATGTACTAAGCAAAAAGAAATATTACCCCCCAACAAAAGTTCATTCAAGACTCTGTATGACCCCCTTTTCTGACAATATATGCCTATGTAGATGCACAGAAAAGAATCTGTAGGAGTCTGTACATTAAGAAATGAACTGTGTAGTCTGTGGCTAGGGAAGCAATAGGTAGTTTTTCTTATTGACGTTCTCTGTCTTTTTCAAGAGTGAGCATGTATGGCCACAAAAGGAAATTTAAAAAGCAAAGGCAGCCTGCATCCCGTGTGCAGTGGGGGTCTTGGCCTCAGAGCTTGCAGGATAGCAAGTGGTGAAAGATGCTCCGCGTCTGACCCTTCTCCCTGTGTCCTCTCATCCTGGGGTCCAGGGTTAAGAAGCAGGGAAGGGCCCCAAAGGGAGCCAATACCCCAGAGCATCTCTTTGGTTGGGAGGGTGTAGAGGGAGATAGCAGGGCAGTAGCCCTCAGGTGGGCGGCCGTACTGCAGCAGGATTCTGAGCCTGCTCCCGATGGGTCAGGGGTCCACTGGAGAGTGGCAGCTCCTGTCACTCCATTCCCTGCTGCCTGCCCTGTGGGGAAGTGGCCTCAAGGACTGAGGTCAGGGTGGGAGTGTGGACAGGCTGCTCTGAGGAGGGGCAGGTGCAGCCCAGGCAAGCAGCAAGCCGTCCTGTGGTTTTGGACACTTCAGACGCCAGCAGTGGGTGGGGATGGGGAAGGTCAGGGCAGAGTTGGGGGGTGGTAGGGACACATGCCCAGGGCTGGCCATGCCTGGTGGCTGTGGGACATTGGTGGCTGGCCCATAAGAAGGGACACTCTCTTCTTTTTTGTGACTCCCTGGGGGGAGGGGGATGGGCAGCCGGCTCTCAGTACGTGTTTGGTGAATGAATGTTCTAGTATAATTTTCTTCTGGCATTTTTTTTTAGCCCCAGAAAGCCTTCTGAAAATAAGGAAAGGTCAGCTAACTGCTACCCTGTGAGTTCTAATAGAAGTGAACATAGACTTTTTTTTCTCTTTTCTTGAGGAGTGGGGGGTGGGAGGTCAACTTTAGAGTGGTCTCTAAAACCGCAAGCATATCATAAAATGCTTTTGCAAAATTCTGTACCCGTTTCATTTTAAAACATCATTATTTTTAGGAAAGAAAGACTAGCAGATTTTAGTTACAGAAATTATAGAGAGAAAGTTTCATTTTGAATCGTAGAGTTTGCTGTCCAAAATGTTTATGCCTTCATTGTTTCTCTAGATTTCAGGCACTTTACTCTCTTGACATTTTGTAAGTTTGCATTTGTTTTCATTTGTGGATCTGTCACATTTTCCCAGATATGATTCCTTTGTGAATATTTCCTAATGGCCCATTTTCGCATTGATGGGAATTGATATGTGAAGGAATTGGGTGCCAGCTTACCTTGCTGAGTGCTTACTGTAAGGCTGGCACCAGTCTAAGAGCCTTGGACGTATCACTGTTTTTAATCCCCAGAACCGTCCTCTGAAGCAGTGGTCATCCCCAACCACGTCTGCCTGGGGACAGGAGGCACAGCCGAACAGAACATCCTGGCCGGGGTCACACAGCCCTGAGACCTCGCTTGCCGCACAACCTCCCTGTCGAGTGCTCCCAGTGTTTGCGCTTAAACGTGTGCTTGCATGGAGAGCCAGGCTCTGTCAGGGGCCATGCAACTTGGGGCATGTCGTTTCTTAAGATGACAGTGTTCGTACAGCAATGGGAAATGGGGTGTCCTTCCAAGAGTGAAATCACTATGAGGTGAGTGAGAAAAGGCAGTTGCAGATACAGTCTGTCTAAGAAATGACCTTGAACTGTGTGGCCAAGGAGGTTTAGGGACACCCATGTCTGTGCATGGTGAACAGGTCACATATTTTGCCAGGGAGAGACAACTAGAAAGACTGGATGTAACTGTGAAGGTGAAATGTAATCAGTTCTGTTTCATTTGAGAAAAATGTCTGTCTTTTCTGAAGGGCTGATCCTGGTGAACTGTCATTGCAGTGCTGTCACCTCCCTGCAGAGGAGGGCACTGACCCGACAGACCTGGCCTTCTGGAGAGATGGAGGCACCAGGCTCTCACCTGCTGGTGGCAGTGATACTAGGCTACTCAGCCGGCTCCAGGCATCCAGTGCGGGCTCACTGAGCAGCCTCTCACCGTCCTGTGCCTTCCCAGAACTGCAGGCCATGATGCTCACTGCACCTGTGGACCCTCAAGGGGCTTGGGGTGGGAGCCCCTTCTGGACAAGGACTGTGGCCAGCTCTAGTGCTGACATGCTGGGCTCCTGATTGCATCCAGTCCACCAAGCTTTATGTGTTCAGGGCATTGGGATGGGAGCAGGAGCCCCTGGAACCAGCAGGCCCTGGTCTTGTTCCTTAAGGACACTGGTGGTACCCAAGCTCTGACACTGATGGAAACAAACCCTCACCTCCCAGCTGAGGCAATCTGTCCTTGCTGCTTTCCCTGAGACATCTGAAGCTTCTCTCTTTACCTGTCAGCTCCAGGCTCAGTGATTTAGACCTTGTTGGAGACTGACTCAGGTCTGCTACAAAAGGCGTGTTCAGGTCCCAATCCCTGGTCCTGTGGACATGAACCATTTGTAAATAGGATGCTTGAAGATGTTATTCATTGATGTTCCCAAACTGAATGAGGGTGGGCCCTAATCCAGTATGGCTAAAATCCTTATTAGCAAAGGAAATTGGACACAGAAGAGAAAGCCATGGGAAGGAGCTGGAAGCTGGAGGTCAAAGGAGCCCAGAAGAGAAAGGAGAGGACATGGCCATGAGACAGGAAAGCCAAGGAACCCAAGGATTGCTGGCAGTCAGAACGCTACCAGTCCAGGGAGGAAGCAAATCTGCTAGCCTCTGCAACTGTGAACCAGTAAATTCTTGTTACTCAGCCAACCCATTGTGTGGCATTTTTCATAGCAGCCTTGGCAAATTAAGACAGACATTTTTCCCATAAGTTTCAGTAAGTTCTGGGATGGGTCCTGATCTTTATACTTTATACAGGGACTTTTGCTCTAACTTCTCATGAAGTCAGTAGCATGTCCCTAAGTAGGGCACATGGGGTAGTAGGTGAGCTTGAATTTACTTTGGTGTTTCTATTAAGGTCTGAATAATACCCAGGTATCGATGGCTGTTTAAATGTTGTGTCTAGAGGCCTATGATTGGATTCAGTTTTGGCATTTAGGAGACTTGTCCTTGTCCTGAGAGCCTTGCTTTTGGAGCTGACCATCACTTGGTGGCCTTGGGTGAGTCATTTGACCTCCGTTCTCTCACCTGTTAGATGAGAGTGTTGGCTCGGTCAGTGTACCCCCTTTGAGGTCTTGGGGGGGCGCCTTTGAGAAGCTGATGAAAGCCATGGACCCCACTGCAGATGTTCACACATTCTCAGTGCTCCACGGAGCCCCCGAAGCCTCTGGGGCCTCTTCTGGCTTTGAGATTTTCTAATTGTCCTGCACAGACACTAAAGCACCAGTGTTCAGTCAGCAGGAGCAACAGCTGGGGTTGCTCAGCCCCTGGCACAGAGATCAACTGGTGTTGGCTTCAGGTGCGGGGCTGACATTTCCAGATATAAACTGGGGCAGCCAGCCTAATGACAGCCCCGCCTCCTGATGTAAAATAAATGAGTAATAGAGGGCCTTCTGGTGATTTATTATTTCCTTTTTTTTTTTAACTTATGTTTTCCTTTTCACTCTGAACACTGAAGGATATCTTTTAGTTCAGAACTTATAAACCCAAAGCCCATAGGTGATTGTCCACCCACAGATGGGTTTTATTTAGCCCAGGCAGTGTTTAAAAAAAAGTTTTTTTGCTACCCCATGTAAATGGGGAGTTCACCATAAAATATTCAAAATATTCAAAATACGGATTTTGAATTCTTTTGCCAAATTGGAAGACTCAGCCACACTGGGTCAGGATCCCCACAAAGCAGCTGAGCAGCAGGGCTGCCATTCGAGGGGCTCTCCCTACCCCCCACAGCCCCTGTGCCCCCCCATCCCCGCCCCTTTAGTGGCCTCATCTTTTAGTAACTTCCTAGGCAGTCTGGGTGAGGCTTGGGAACCAAGTGTGCTTTATAGTGCTGTCTGAGAGGGGAGGCCTCTCCCCTGCTGCCTGCTGCCCTTTCTGCTGCCCTTGAGAATCTGCATTGCATGGCCTTGATTGCATTTGACTACCTCTAGCAGGAGGGGAGTGTGCTGAGCAGCAGCTTTAAAGCTGCTAAGTTCTCACCTCCCAGTTGAATTACCTTGGCTTTCATGTGACAGATGATGAATTTCCAGGAAAACAGACATTGACATTCAGTTGCAGAGGAGAGCACCTTCCAGCTACCCAGGGCAGGTAGAGGGGCAGCCAGAGGGGCGACGAGCAGGGTGGAGAAGGTGCTGGAGGTGGGTGGCCACAAGAAAGCAGGCTTCTCCCACGGTCCAGGGTGGGTTGCCTCTGCCCCTCCTCTTTGCACAGGTGGGCCACCCCTCTGCTCTGCTCCTTTTCCTCATTGCCCAGGTGGGATGTCCTTTCTCCTTGTTGCCCAGGTGGGCTGCCCCTCCTCCTCGTTGCCCAGGTGGGAGTGCAGGAGAAAAGTTGGTCCAGCCTACCAGTGCTGAGTACTCAGAAGGTGTGGGGTGAATGTTGGTGAGGCCCCTCCCTCTCCTTTCCCTTCCCCCTCCCTTGCACCTACTCCTGCCTCCTTTCTCCCCATTGTCTGTGGCTTGCCTGGTGACTGAGTGTACTGACCAGCCAGTGGCTGCCTTGACATCCTTCAAAATATATTTAGAACATATTTTTTATTCCCTTTCTAGAAATCAAATGTGAGTTCTTATAACCTTAAACCTAAAATCTTAAAAAAAAAAAAAAAAGCAGACTCAACTATATATTCTGCCTGTCAGCTATCCCTCTGAAGCCAGAGCCACCTTGTCTAAAGCAATTCATTAGGTTTTATAAGACCTTCCTCTCCAAAGGTCGTTTTCCTCCTCTTATATCCTGTGCTTGAATTGTCGCTAACTGACATGGGGTGAATTAGGTGGCAGGTGACATAGGGCTAGGGCAGGTGAGCTGCCCCGAAAGGTGGACACAGGCAAGGCAGTCAGTTGTATCTGAAGAGCTGTGTTCTGTACAATGTAACATCGAAGTTACTTATGGTTATCTCACTTGGCAGTTCTTTTTCAGAAAGACGCATTTGGTTAGAAAAAGTGTTTGGAAACACTGTACCATCGACTAACATGCCTAATTCTTTCCAAGCAACAGCACGCAGGAACTTTGCACCCCAAGGTGTGCAGACCCACTGGGAGGCCCTCCTCTCTCTCTCTGTTGACTCTGGCAGCCCTCAGGTACCCTGCTGCATGCGTGGTGACCATGGGAAATAGCAGGAGCAGGTGTTCAGTCAGAGGCCTGGAACATTTTTATTACTGGGAACTGTCTGTGCTGTTTCCCATTTCTCAGATGCAGTCAGTTCTTTGCTCTCCCTGTTTCTCTGCTTTGCTGCCTCCGTCTCTCTCCTCTCTCCTGTGACTTCCCTTTCTGTTTTCTCTGCCCTCTCACCCCTTGTCTCCTCTGCATATTACATTAGACCAACTTCTGTTTGGCACATCCACTCTCCTTTCATGGTTGGGGAGGCCTATGTTCCCGTAAGAAGCCCTGTCCTTTGGTGGGAAGATGGCTCCCAGGGCCCAGTCTGTCTGGTTTAGTGCACACCTTCCAGACTCCACAGCCTGTCCCTGGGCTCAGCTCAGAACCGGGGTCAGAGCTGCCTGCTCAAACGTGCCCTGAAGCTTTTCCCATCAGTGGCACCCTTTGTGAACACATTAAGTCAGCAGTTGCAAAATTTTGTCTTCTTGCTAATAGTGGAAGCTTTTCTTCGAAGAACCCTCATGAGGAAACTCAGTATGGGAAGATGGAGTTGATCTGGACAGGGGTGGCTGGGGTCTCGAGCCTCTGAGTGAACTCAGCCTACCCCCGGATGACCCCGAGCTCCCCTTGGGTCCTGCTGGACTCTGTGGGCACCAGCTGAAGGTCACTGCATGGGGCTGAGCTGGACCTGAGGAAGTCAGGGATCGGCAGGGAAGTGGAGAGTAATTTCACAACCACCTTTGTTTACTTCCAGCAGGCAGGGCCACTGGGAGCCAAAGAACAATAGAGAACATTTATTTTTCAAGTTTTAGTACCATAACATATCAACAATATCAAATTTCCTATTTTCACCACTTTCAGGTGTTTCAGCAGTATTAATTACATGCCCAGTGTTGAATAGCAAGCGTTTTTTTTCCTTGTAAAAATAATATAATTCACATATACATCTCCTATGAACAAGACTATTCATTTATGTAAGCACATTAAGTGTAGTTAAGAAGTTCAAGAAATTTAACATTGATATAAAGCTTACATTCTGTATTTCATTTTTTCCCCTTATATCCCAATTGTGTCCTTTTGAGCCTTTTCTCCTCTAAGATCTCATCCAGGATCATCTATGGCATTTAATTGTCATTATCTATTTAGACTGTCTTTTTTTTTTCTTCAATTGTGGTAACATATCTACAGCATAAATCTTCCCATTCCAACACCTCCCAGGCATTCCATTTAGTGGGAATAATCACATTTAGAATGTTGCAATACCATCACCTTCCCACCATCCATTACTAGAAATTTCCCTTCACCCCAAACAGAAACGCAACACTCATTTCTTAACTCCCCATTGCCCCTTCCCCCACTTATCAGAACCCCTACTCTACTTTTCATCTCTATGATCATATTCTCTGATACTTTCTTTGTGTTTATAATGGTGCTTAAATTTAACATCTTAAGTCTATAACAATCTTGTTTTCTTTGATACCAACTTAACTTCAATAGGATGCGTAAACTATGTTCCTATACTCCTCCATTCCCCCACCTTTATGTAGTTCTTGTCAAAAATTACATATTTTACATTGAATCCAAAACCACTGATTTATCATTACAGTTTATGTATTTTAGATCCTGTAGGAAGTAAATAGTGGAGTTACAAATCAAAAATACAGTAGTATTGGTATTTATATTTACCATGCGATCTTTACTGGAAATCTTTATTTCTTCATGTGGTTTCAGTCAGTTGTTTAGTATCCTTTCCTTTCAGCCTGCTCAGTTCCCTTTTGCATTTCTTATAGGACTGTTCTACTGGTGATGAAGTCCCTCAGCTTTTGATTATCTGGGAATGTTTTCATTTCCCTCTCATTTTTAACTTCCAGATGTCTGTGAATTTTCTAAGTCTCTGATAGTTATTGACTTCTATTTGTATTCCATTGTGGTCAGAGAATGTGCTTTGAATAATTTCAATTTTTTTTTTAAATTTATTGAGGCTTGTTTTATGTCCCAGCCTATGGTCTATTCTGGGGAAAGTTCCGTGATCACTAGAGAAGAATGTGTATCCTGGTGATTTGGGATGTAATGTTCTATATATGTCTGTTAAATTTCTCTGTATTTCTCTCTCCTTTCTTTGTTTCTCTGTCACTAGGGCTCCCTTTAGTATCTGAAGTAGGGCAGGTCTTTTATTAGCAAAATCTCTCAGCATTTGTTTGTCTGTGAAAAATTTAAGCTCTCCCTCAAATTTGAAGGAGAGTTTTGCTGGATAAAGAATTCTTGGTTGGAAATTTTTCTCTCTCAGAATTTTAAATATGTCATGCCACTGCCTTCTCACCTCCATGGTGGCCACTGAGTAGTCACTACTTAGTCTTATGTTGTTTCCTTTGTATGTGGTGAATTGCTTTTCTCTTGCTGCTTTCAGGACTTCCTCCTCTTCACTATTTGAGAGTCTGATCAGAATATGTCTTGGAGTGGGTTTATTTGGATTTATTCTCTTTGGAGTTCACTGGGCATTTATGCTTTGTGTATTTATATTGTGTAGAAGGTTTGGGAAGTTTTCCCCAACAATTTCTTTGAATACTCTTTCTAGAACTTTACCCTTCTCTTCCCCTTCTGAGACACCAATGAGTCTTATCTTTGGACATTTTATTTTATGTATCATATCCCTGAGATCCATTTTGATTTTCTCAATTTTTTTCTCCATTATTTCTTTTGTTCTTTCATTTTCTGTTCTGTGGTTCTTGAGGTCGCTGAGTTGTTGTTCAGCTTCATCTAGTCTTGTACTATGAGTATCCTGAATCTTTTTAATTTGGTCAACAAGTTTCTTTTATTTCCATAAGATCATCTATTTTTTAATTTACTCTTGAAATTTCTTCTTTATGCTCTTCTAGGGTCTTCTTCATGTCCTTTGTATCCTGTGCCATGCTCTTCTTCATGTCCTTTATATCCTGTGCCATGCTCTCATTGTTTGTCTTTAGTTCTTTGATTAATTGCTCCAAATACTGTGTCTCCTCTGATCTTTTGATTTGGGTGTTTGGGTTTGGGTTATCCATATCTTTTGGTTTTTTCATATGCTTTAAAATTTTCTGTTGTTTTTGGCCCCTTGGGATTTGCTTTACTTGATAGTGTTCTTTTAGGATATGAAGAATTATTCAAACCCCAATCTTGAATTTGTCAGATCTACACCTTGGTGGCCTACACTTTCTCTTAACTAACCAGCAGATGGCATCCGCGAGTCACCTGTTCCCCTTAAGTCAGTTCTTCCCAACTTTATCTTTGTGGTGTGTGGGGGTCTGGTTCTTGTGGGGTCCAATTGGTGCACTAAGTTTGGGTGTGTTGATGCTGCCCGCCCTGAATGTGGGGCGTGTGTCTGGGTGGTTAGGGAGGCAGGGCAGCTTTAATAATCAAACCTCCCAGGTGTTCCTGGAGATTTAAGGCTGATGCAAGGGTCTAAACCTTCATTTCAGTCTTGCCACAGATTGTCTCTGCTGCTGACCCACAAGTCCTTGGTATTGGCATATGGTCCCTAGGATTTCTGAGTGGGTCCCTCTTCCCAGCTGTGCCCTTCCAGGGCCTCTGCTGGGGGAAGGCTGTGCTACATCACAAGTGCACACCGTCCCTCAAGGGAAGCCCTGGGCTGCCGGGCTGTGCAGGGGTGTTCTTAGCCTACTGTAAAGATGGCTGAATGGGGAGTGTTAACCTCCCCCTTTTTGCACAGCTCTGCCTTCCCAGCTCCAGGACAGCCAGCTGTGGATGCGCAAAAGGCCACTGTCCACGCCTCATATTATGGTGTGTGCACAGTGTTGTGGGAAACACTTCCCATCACACTGGGTCCCTTGATGTGGCTCTGGTCCGTGGCTCCGGTGCTGGGCAGGAGCGTTCCCAGCCCGCTGGGAAGATGGCTGAAAGGGGCATGTTTTTTTCTTCTTTTGGCCCACCTCTGCCCTCCCCGCTCCGAGACAGTTAGCAATGGGTCCACGAAAGGCTGTCTTTCATGCCAGATAATGAGGCATCTGCAGAGCCTGTTCTTGCTACACTTCAGTGTGTGGTTCTTGCTGCAGTATCTGCAGCTGCTTTTGTTTTTTTTTTTAAAAAAAGAACTAGTTCACCTCCAAATGCCAACCCACAGTTTTCTCACACCGCAGCATGGTTGCTGGACATTCAGCAGGTTCACTCACTCGTTTCAGAATGCAGACTCCCAGTTTCACCAAGTGCACGGTCCCTGTGGATTTAGCAGACCTCGTCCAGCTGGTGCATCGCTGGAACTGGTGTTCTGGGTCACTTTCTGGCTTTTGTCTAGTATTTTTCACGGAAGTGTTTTTTTGCCCTGTCTCTCCTAGCTGCCATCTTAGGTTCTCGAACAGCAAGTGTTTTAAGAGGTTATAAGATCATGTGTTATCGTGGTTGCTGATGTCAAACAAGGTACGGTGTTTGTCAAATGACTGTATGAACAATAGCAGTTTTTAATTGTGATTTGGTATTAAAAAGTGGACATTAGGACAAATGTTGTATGAGCTCACTCATATGGAATAATTAGAATGTGCAAATTCATAGTCAGAAATTACCAGGGGCAGATTACCAGGGGCAGGGGTTAGCCTGGGGGAATGGGGAGTTGAATAGTTTCTGTTTGAGGTGATGGAAAAATTTTGGTAACGGAGGGTGGTGATGGTGGCACAACATTGTGAACGTAATCAACACTTGTGAAATTGTATAGTTGAAAGGAGTTAAAATGGGAACTTTTAGGTTGTATTTTACCAGAATAATAAAAAACACAGAACTGTACAACATAAACAGAGAACTCTAAAAGAAACTATGGACTATAGTTAATAGTATAATTATAATAATATTTCATCAGTTGTAACAAAGTTACCACACTAATGCAAAATGTTAATAACAGGGAAAACTGTGGGGAGCAGTATATGGGAATTCTGTACTTTCTGCATGATTTTTCTGTAAACCTACAACTGCTATAATGAAAACACTAATTAGTTAGTAATTAAGTTAGCAATTAAGCAAATGAATTAATCTAGGGGGAGAGTGAAAGGGAAGGACTTGAGCACTGTTGCTGGGGTCAGTGTGTTTCCAAGGGAGGGTCTCATCTCAGACACCCCACTCAGCGACTCTCAGGATGGCCCCACATGGGGAAACTTCCAGAAGTTTCCAGAGTTGAGAACGATTTTGGGCTTCCCTGGGAAAGACAAGCTGGAGGATTAGCAGCGTCAGCTGTGGTGAGGGGTGGGGCCTGAACTACGGTGAATCTGAACTGGCTATGCAAGAGGGAGGGGTTGTGTGTGACAGAGAGTGCAGTTGAGGTGAAGTCTGCATGGGAGCTGGTGGGCCAGGCTGTCTGAGATGGAAAGGTGAATGTGGTTCTCACCTGTTGATGAGCATCGTGCAGACCTGCAGTGATCACCTGTGAATTCTCTAGATGGCATTTCTCCAGGGCCCTCCGGACCTACACCATAAACACAAGAAAAGTTTCCATGGTGGTGGGTTGGAAAGCCCTGGCCTCTGACCTGGAGTCTGCTTTGCTATATTCTGCCGGAGTATTCTTATACATGTTGTGTTTCTGTAGTGTTTGTTAAGGTCTTAATTTATTGCAGCACTGATTCTTTGATCTGGTCTTGTGTTCTTTCTGGTGATGTGAAAAACTTTCTATGATTTTTAAAGCTGTGTTGAACATAAGCAATTTTGGATCATGGCTGCTTGCTTGTGGAAAATCAGTGGTCTTGGCTCTTACTTTTAATTATCCACAGGCACTGATTTTGGAAAAGAAGAGCAATGTACTTTCAAGGCGGTAAAGAAAATTTAATTAGAAATATTGTTTTAGTTTCGTTGGCTGATCAAGCAAATACCATGCAATGGGTTGGCTTAAACAATGGGAATTTATTGGCTCAAGGTTTTGAGGCCAGGAGAAACCCAGACCAAGGCATCAGCAAGGCTATGCTTTCTTCCTGAAGACTGGTGTTCTCGGGCTGGCTGCTAGCAAGGCTTGGTCCTTGGCTGCTTTGTCACATGGCAATGCACATGGCGGCCTCTCCTGGCCTCTCCTTTCTCTTACAGGTCCTGTTGACTTTCAGCTTCTGGCTGCTCCCTCTGTGGCTTTCTCTCTCTCTGTCTGAATTTCATTCCACTTATAAAGGACTCCAGTAATAGGATTAAGACCCATCAAGATCGAGGTGGGTCAACCTTAACTGAAGTAGCCTCATCAAAAGTTCCTACTTACAACAGGTTTACACCCACAGGAATGGATTAAGTTTAAGAACATGGCTTTTGGGTACCTACAGCTTCCAACTACTACCAGTATGGAGACTGCTGTCTGTCCATGAGAATTCATGACTGAGCTGGGGTGTCAGGAGAGGGCATGCCGGGTTCCTTCCTGGAGGTTGATGGGGAAGGTGACCCTTGGGTGGGAAGGGTGGCTGTCGCAGGTGTTCCCTCTCACCCAACCCAAGCGCCTGCCCCGTGCTGAGCTTTGAGGAAGAAATGCCTGCCAGCCTTTGGCCACACAGGATTCTCATGCTTCTGAGATGCATTTCCTTAAACTAGAAGTACTTTGTTGTTTTCATCTTTGAGTAGCCTCACAGTCACGACTGCCCAGAAAACTAGGGTAAGAAAATCTTTATAAATTCAACAATTTCAGAACATTTGATCATCCTACGATTAGCAATGTGTTTATTGAAATGCTCGTGATTAGGACTATATTTTAAAATAATATTTAGAAGTTTAATAAAAGTGTACCCAAATAATAACTGAGAAAAAGCATCACGCAAGATTGACATGATACTAATTAGTCTAATCAACTAATTAGTTTAATCAACTCCGTAGATATTGACTTGGATTGCTTATCTGACTTCCTTTTTGTTAATCACTCTTTTTTGAACGGAGGAGATGACCCAGCTCGGCAGATTATCTCCCACTCCAAGGACTAGCTTATAACATGAATATTTATTAAACCTTAATTTCTCCATCATGTTCAATATACATTTAGAAATATTCATGGCTCCAAAATTTGGTAAACATTTACCAATCACTACGTATTGGGGTTGGGTGGGGTGGGAGTGTTTGTGTCCCAGAATTTGAAACACTGTTCTGGGTTCTCTGGGGTTGTGGAAGCAATGCAGCGATGACCTTCGTTTGCAAGCAGCTTGTGCTGCCTCCACACGTGACCTGCTCTGGGAGGGGGAGTGAGAGGCCATGGGCTCTGCTGCGGGGTCTGTGAGCAGTGGCCCAGTGGGCATCTGGAGGTGGGTGAGTGTGATATGAGGCTTCAGGGAGGCAGAGAACAAGAGCAGGGCAGGGTGGGTGGGTGGGATTTGTTTAGTGAATAGTGGGGAAGGGGAGTGGGGTGTCGGGTGCCCCAAGTTAGGTGGGGGAGGCAGGTACGGGTGGAGTCTGACTGAAGGCAAGTGCATCTCCCTGCAGGATGGGCTGTTCTGTAAGGGGGGCACAGCCGGCAAAGTCCTTCTGTGCTGGATGGATTCTGGAGGTCTTGTTCCCAGGCTAGGGATTTCAACCTGAAACCATAAGGGTAGCATGTGGTCCCAAAAGGAGTGGTGTGATTAAAGCAGAACGATGTGGTCATTTCATCGTGTGATCTCTGTGCAATGAGTCCCCTGACGTGACTTCTGGAAGGGTCTCTAAATAGTACAGACGAACCACAGAACCCTGCAAGCCTTCCAAAGCATCCCCATTAAGCTGCATTGCATGCTGGCTTCCCATTAAATGCTCAGGTGGCTATTTTGTTAGCACATTGGCTGAGCAGCTCCTGGCCACGGGATGATACTTTATTCCGGACATTCGGTCTCCAAGGGCAACGGTGATGCCCTACCATTATCAGGCCCTGTTTAGTGATAGATGAATGGACTACAGGTCTGGTCTATTTGGGCAGCTGCTTGGTTTTGAACTTTAGGTAGGCCACTGCTGGGGTGCATCTCCCCAAAACAGCTTCTCCTGTACCCATTGTTCATGCTCAAAACCCAAAAGCCACCTCAATGTATCCCTTTCCTTCACTCCTCCTCCTCATTTCTGTACAGATTTCCTGCTCTCCTGCAGGCCACCCCTGAGTCTGCTCTCCCCTCTCCATCTCTGCAGCTCCTGGGTGCAGCCCGTGTCTCACCTGGGTACCGAAGCATCCTCTTCACTGGGCCCTGTGCTGCCTTCATCCCCTGCTCACATCTCCACTCGGCCTCCAGAGCCAGTGCACACTGCAAAACCATAAAGCAGAACTCAGGTTTACCTGTGCAGACTCTTTCGGTGCCTTCCTTCTCATTTCCCCCACCTTACCTGGTCTTTGAGGCCTGGTGGGAGCTGGCCCTTGCTGACTCAGCACTGCTTTGTTCTGTTCGGGTTTCCTGTTCCTCAAACCAGATTCTTTCTACCTCAGAGGACTGTTGCCTTCTCTGCTTTGAATCCCGTGCACCCACCCCCCACCCCCTACCCCAGGCAACAGCAACCCTGCTTCTGATCCTGCACCCCTGACCTGAAGTGCCCCACCCCACTCCACCCCCGTCTGGGCGGTCTTCCCTCTGTGAGTTATCCCATCTATTCCCTCACGTACTGTTTATCACCTGGTTCTCCCAGTTCTCTAATGACGGGGATCGCATCTATTCTGTTCAGTGCCGAGTCTGCGGCACAGAGAACAGCAGCTGGCATATAATTGGCACCCAGTAAATATTTGTGCAGTAAATGAATGAACCTAGAATTTCATCAATACCGACAGATCCAGGCCGGGCCTAATCTAGCTTCAATTATTCCCAACATCCTCAAGCCACAAACAAAGAAGTAGCGACTTACATGAGAACTCACTACATCTGAAAATGGTTAGGTATATCTCTGGTGTCTCTAAAAGAAGAAGCTTGTCAGGTGTTAATACTTATTAGCTGTCATTATTGAGCAATTAGGTTGTATTTTAAAACAATAACATTTGCCTTTATAAATTTCAGGTAATTTTCTTTAAATTTGGGTGTCATCTGGTTTTAGTTTCTCAGCTGCTAAAAACAAAATACCATGCAATGAGTTGGTTTAAAAACAGGAATTTATTGGTTCACAGTTTCAGAGGCTAGAAGACTCGCTTCCTCCCCGGGGTCAGTATCTTTTGGCTGGCTGGCAATGTCGGGCTCCTTGGCTTTCCGGTCACATGGCAATGCACATGGCGGTGCCTTCTCCTTTCTCTTCTGCGTTCCACTGACTTCCAGCACTGGTTGCTCCCTATGGCTATAGCCTTCCCTCTCTGTGTAGCTTTCCCTCTGCTTGTAAAGGACTCCAGAAATCTGAATTAAAGTCCACCCTGATCCAGTTGGGCCACACCTGATTGAAGTCACATCTTGAAGAGATTTACAGTGGGTCCACACCAACAGAATGTGGGCCATGACCAAGAACATGTCCAAACTGGGCACACAATTCAATGCATCAACATCCTGAAGAACTCATAATTTATATTAGATATTGCTATGTTTTTTCTGATTGTTGATTGTATTTATAATGGACAATAAAATTCAGGAATCAAAGCATGACAGATGAAGAATGCATTTAGAGTACACCAAATATTTCCCATCTGTGATAAAACTGTAATAGATGCAAGTTGTTGTTTTCATTGCTATTACTATTATGTTGTAGGATATTAAAAGGTGTTTATTGTTCATTCAAGTCAATACTGCAGAATGCAGGAGCCCTCTGGTGGTTTTTCTGCTTTGTGGGCACTCAGTCTCCTTGAGCCAGTGGTGGGGAGCTCACTGTGTCACAGGCTGAATTGTCAGGCAGGTCTGGTTGGAGATTAATCTATTCTATTCTTCCTGTAGAACTAGGGACTTTCCTTACTTTCCCCCTTGCTATGCTGTGGCCCCTTGTGCCGGTTTGAATGTATTGTGTCCCCCAAATGCCATTATCTTTGTGGTCTTGTGTGGGGCAGACACTTGGGTGTTGGTTGAATTTGCTTGGAGTGTGCCCCACCCAGCTGTCGGTGATGCTTTTGATGAGATGTTCCCATGGAGGTGTGGCCCCACCCATTTGGGGTGGGCCTTGATCGATGGAGTTATATAAATGAGCTGACTCAAAGAGGAAAGAGAGTGCAGCTGGGAGTGATGTTTTGAAGAGGAGCAAGCTTGCTAGAGAGGAACGTCCTGGGAGAAAGCCGTTTTGAGGCTGGAGCTTTGGAGCAGATGCCAGCTGCCTTCCTAGCTAGCAGAGGTTTTCCAGAGGCCATTGGCTATCCTCCGGTGAGGGTACCCTATTGCTGATGTGTTACCTTGGATGCTTTGTGGCCTTAAGACTGTAGTTGTGTAGTGAAATAAACCCCCGTTTTATAAAAGCCAATCCATCTCTGGTGTTTTGCATTCTGCAGCATTAGCAAACTAGGACACCCCTCAAGTCCTGAGAACAACTTCTACACCCTCCTCCCACCAGGACCCTCTTTTCTCCTGGCATGTTCCGAGGCCCCTCTCCCAGTTTACACTGGGTGGTCTCTGGGCACCTTTTCCCTCTGGTTGTGGCACCACACTGCATGGGGAGGGAGGAGGGGGCAGGGCAGTGCCTGCAGCCCCACGTGGAGCTGGGGCTGTGGGTCCGTGAAACCCCCATGCCCTCTTCCCTTCCAACCATGCTCTGCTCTTCTTGGCATTTTAGAGCAGAATTTTGGTACCCATAGGCAGAACATTTGTAACACTGAAAAATTAATCTGTTTTCCTTTAAAAGTTAGCTTTCAAGCCTGGTGCCGTGATAGAATATTGGTTTGGCATCTGGCCTCGGAGGGAGCAGTCTCGATGCCATAACTCCCCTGGTTTTTAGCAGGTAGCCCACGCCTTTGTCCGGCCTGGCCAGAGCTCTGTCTGTGACCAGTGACTGGCCACCTCCTGGGTCTCTCCAGAGCCCTTTGCTCACCCCTCAGGACTGGGTCACATCTCTGCCTTCCTCCAAGGAGTGTGGGAGACCGTATTAAACATCTTGCTGAAATAAAGGCCCTCATCTGTTTAGCATTCCTCTAATATGCCAATCTCTTGACCTTATTAAAAAGGAAAACGAGAGGCGTCGGAACTGGCACTTCCATTCCTAAGGACTCAGGAGCCTTCTGCTCAGATGATCCCTGCAGGATTTTGCTGTGATTGACATCAGGTTTATTGGTGTGCAGCCTCCACAGTTTGCTTTTCTTCTCATCTCTACTGCTTTCCATTATGTTTTAAAATTAATATTGAAAAAATCAATCTCTTGCACAACAGAGTTAAATAGAATTGAAAGGCTGATTGTGATAACTAGTCCCTGCTGTGCCCTGTGCACACGTGCCCCAGTCCTACCCCTGGGGACACCCACTGTTAAATCTGTTAGTTATCCTTTGCTGTCTTTATTCTTTTGGGGGCAAAAAAAAAATAGCATTTTTTTTTATGACTGACCTAATCTTTTTCTCAGCCTCATATTCCACTGTTGTTTTGGTTTGCTAAAGGGGCCAAAATGCAATATACCAGAAATGGATTGGCCTTTTCAATCGGGATTTATTAGGTTGCAAATTTATGGTTCTAAGGCCATGAAATGTCCAAATTAAGGCATCAAGAGGATGATACCTTCTCTTGAGGAAAGGCCGATGGCATCTGGGATTCCTCTGTCATATGGGAAGGCACATGGTGACGTCTGCTAGCCCTTCTTCTCCTGGATTCTGGTTTCAAGTGCTTTCTTCAAAATGTCTCTGGACTTGTGTCTTAGCTTCTCTCGGCTGCCATGGGTCCTCCTTGCATCTCCCAGGGGTAAACTCTGGATTTATCTAAGCTTCTCTTCAAAACGTCTCTCTCAGCTTCTCTGAGAGTCTGGGTCTGTGTCAGCTCTGAGCTCTTTCTCTCCCTGAGCTCTCTTAAGGACTCCAGTAAACTAATTAAGACCCACGTTGAAAGGGCGATGTCCAATCTCCATGGAAACAACCTAGTCAAAAGATCCCACCCATAATAGATCTGCCCCCACAAGAGTGGATTAAAAGAACAGATTTAAACCTGCACAACTGGGTAGCAGGGGAAAGATCTAAACTTTGCCACAACATTGAGGCTGTCTTGGAATTTTGGTCACTTCTGCTATCTATTTATTTTTAAGGATATATTAGGGATGATTAATAAACAAGACCATTCACCCATTGTACTTGCACAATTTGATGATTTTTAGTAAATTATGTGGTTGTGCAACTGGAACCACAACCCAGGTTTCAGACACGCCCATCCCCTAAACGGATCCTCAGTGCCTGGTGACATGGTCAGTCCCCACGCCCACACTCCTCTCTGCCCCAGGCCCCTGGCCCTTCCTGACCATGTCTCCAGAGGCTCAGTCTTCAGTATCCTCCCGGAGGGTGACGGGCATAGTCATGTGGCCATGGGATGGACATGGAGAACTTGGTCTTCTGCTGATCCCCTGGCTTCTGCCCTCATCCCAGCTTCCTTCCAGAATCCTCAGAGTCCCCTCCTCTGCCCCCGCCCTGCGCCTGCTGGTGCCATCACTGCACCTGCGTGCATGTCTGAGACCCTCTTTCCAGGCCCCCCCCCCATCCCCACATCCTTAGGCGTCTGTACCTTCTAAGAAACTCCTTTATGTTAGCTGTAGTCAAGTGTCAGAAGAGAGGAAGGGAAGGTCATGTCATCACTTTTAACCAGAATTTCCTGCTTTTCATTATTTTTAGGAACTACCAACAGGATCAGAAACGATATATTTATTAGGATTCTGTTTATGCTTTTATAGTAAATTCTTTGAATTGGTTGCAATGTTGCATTTACAATGAGGTGCAGTCCTCACTCATCCAAAGCCTGCCTGCACTGACTTGGGATCCATCCAGAAAACGGTTTGCTTTGTCAAGTCTTAGTGGTGGTTCTTGGTGACACACCAGGCATCACTTTCTCTCTTGAGCTGGAGAATCATATACAACTGAATAGTTAACCTTCTTTTGGGGAGAATATTGGGATGCTCTTGGATCATCAAAAATTGTTTTGAGAACCAACTCCTGTATTCAGGTTTATTGATATGGGGATAAACATTGATTTAGAACACTGTCTCGATCATGCATGGCTGACAAGACTTATGTGACAGTAGAGTTAAATAAACTCGACATTTTAAAATTGAGGGAAAGAATGAATACTCAGTGAGGTTCTCTGTGTCAATACATCCATCACAAAGATCAGGCAGAACAAGGCAATAAGTTTACAAAATCCGATAGTGTCAAGCCTGCCCTGCATCAGTGAAAACAGGTAAAAATAGATTTCTTAAAAGCAGCTTAAGCTGGTGCCATGGTTATCATCCCGAGAAAATCCAGTTTGTAGAGGATAAATGGCTGAAGGGAAGGTACATAAAAAAGTTGTAACTTGACCAGTTTTCCATTAAATGGAAACTAGAAACCAGAAAATAACTGAAAAGCTGCATGGCTTTCTTCTCTGCAATTTAGAATTCAGACACTTGACTTCTAGGTTTTATTCACCACTGAGTATTTTATTAATTGGAAAAGAGGTGATGGGTGACTTGGATATTATTTTCTGTTTTGATCGTGAGCCAGAGTTTTAGTTTTGCAGGAAGCGCTTAGAATCATTAGCTTGTAATAGCCCTGCTTACTTTTTGTAATTGCTAGATTTCACAAAAATGCTAATGATTTGACCCTAGTTCAATATGACAGTCTAAGAATTGTAACTGACATGTGGATTGTTTCATGTCTTTTAAAATAAAAGTTTAGTCTGAAATAGTTGTCTTTAGGTGTTTATACTTGGATTATATAATAGATGGCTTCAGAACTTTTATGAGCTGTAATAATGCTACCTTTAGCTTGCAGGGAGTGGTGTTTGTAGTAACAAAAGGGAACAGACCTTTGAAGTCAGGTAATGCTTGAATTGTGTTATGACTTGTGCTCATGGAAGTGTCCCTCCAGAAGGCGGGAGCCCCCTGCAGATAGCGTGGCTGGGAGCCCCGGGCTTGTGGCCAGGGGCCCTGCTGCTTGTGGGGCATGCTTGGGGCTGCTGCTTGTGGGGCATGCTTGGGGCAAACCCTGGGTTCACTTCTCCCTGCCTTGGCCACCTTGCCCAAGTCACTTGGGCTTTCTGGACTTCACTGTAGTCTCTGAGGGGTCAGGGATAATAACTCCTTGGTGTCATGATCATCCTCCTATAACATAGCATATGACTTCTGGTTTGATTAAAGTACTGTTACCTTTGAAGGCTCAAAAAATTAGTATGGCTTATGGTAATGGTGAAAAATACCTTAAAAGGCTGTGGAACTGGACCAGCTTGCTTCACCTCCTAGAGCTCCGAGCCTGCACTCTGGGAATCCAGCGGAACTCATGTCCCTTCCCAGGAATGTCGCTCCCCTCACTAGCTTATGGAGGTGGCTGCTCCACCATGGTTAGCACATCCTACCCCCTCTTCCTACATCTGTTTTGAGACTCCATTAGAAGGAAAGGACCGGGATTGACATTGAGAGAAGGCTGTTAGGCAGGTGTGTTGGTTTGAGGCTGTTAAGTACCCCAGAAAAGGCTATGTTCTTTTAATCCATTCCTGTGGGTGCAGACTTATTGTGGTTGTTGGTCAGGTGATTTCAGTTGAGATGTGACCCACCCAATTCAAGGTGGGTCTTAATCCTTTATAAGAAGATAAAAACTGAGAGAGCTGAGAAGCCCCAGAGAAGCTGAGAGACCAGGACACACCCGCAGAAGCTGAAAGAGCCAGTGAAGCCAGAAGCTGAAAGCAACGAAACCTGGGAGAAAAGGATCTACAGATGCCGGCCACGTGCCTTCCCATGTGGCAGAGGATTCCCAGATGCCAGCAGCCTGTCTTCAGAGAGGGTGTCATCCTGTTGACGCCTTAACTGGGACATTTTCATGGCCTTAGAACTGTAAATTTTAAGCTAATAAATCCACATTCTAAAAGCTAACCCACTTCTGGTATATTGCATTCCAGCAGCTTTACCAACCGAAACAGCAGGCTTGAGAACCCTGGGATTTCGTTTTCGGCTGGTCAAGTCCACAGCTGTGCATTGTGCAGATCATGGCTCCTCAGGTACCCTGCTGACATCATGTGTCAAAGAAAGCGGCAGTGGGCATGGGACAAGCCCATCTCAGCCCCATGTGGCAGCCGAGCGACGTGAAGGCTGCCCCTCAGTGGGAACCGGGTCTGAGCCCTTTCACTCTGTACCTGGGAAAGCGTTAGCACATGCCTCAGATACTTTTGGAATTCCACACCTTCCATCTGTGAGTAAATGCTGGGTCTGGATAAGTTTCCTTCATTTGAGGAGCAGACTGAGAACGAGTGTCCTGGCATCTGTGAAAAAATACTACCACGTAAAGGAAAGGGAATGTTTTCCTAAAGAATCAGGGATGTATTTCTCTGGAAGTGAACAAGAGTATGACACAGAAAGAAATTTTATTAAACGATGTGCCATCCTCAGAAGAGAATTTGCCCCTTTTTAAAAAAAAATCTTAAAATGCATTTACAGCTCTGGGTACTTAAACATCATGGTGCTGCGAGAAGACTGGCAGACGGAATCCACAGGAGGAGTGGCCGTGATGTGGGCTTGTCTTTCCTGGGGCCACCTCCCAGGCTGGGGCAGGGATCAGAAGCCCTCAAACTGGGTGGAGGAGCTGGGCAGGGGGGCTGGGTGGACTCATTCGCTGTCCTCCTCTGCTGGGTCTGAGCCCCAACAGTGGACCCAGCTGGGGCTTGGGTGTTGAGGCTGAGAAGACTCAGCCTCTTCTTTATGGTTTGGGGAAGTCACACCTCCTTCTACACATTTTGGGCCAGAGATTCCCACCAGGCTGCAACCCCATTATAGGGAGTTTGGGGTTTGTATGGCCTATGTGGGTGGGAAACACTTGAGACTGCAAATTCTGACTGAGAAGCATGGCTGGAGTGAGTGTGGTCATCAGGGGTGAAACTTTGATCCTCTGACCCATGTTGGAAGACACCCAGCAGCCTCCTGCTCATGGGACGAGAGTGATCGAGAGTCCCCTGAGGATGGGAGGGGAGAAACCTCAGCCAGAGCAATCTCCACTGTCCAAGAGGCCACAGAAATATACATCAAGGTGGAGGAGGGTGGCTGTGAGGGCCAGATGGAGGCACTGGCATCAGCCCTGGGCCCACAGCCCTGTTGGCACCAGCAGGACACAGCACTGGCCAAGGCCCAGGGGTCACCCTGATGCTCGCCGAGCTGGCCTGATTATGCAGGTTCACCAGAAGCTGCAAGGGCAAGGCCCAGCACACGTTGACCATAGCAGCCGCTCCCCGTGCTGTGATGTTTTGCCAATCGCTGAAACCCTGGAGAGAGTTTGTGTCCCGGCCGACCTCAGGGACAAGAGCAGGTTCTACAGATCAGGGCTCTTCCATTCGCATATTCAGATTTCTGAGATTTTAGTATAAAAACTCAGTACAATTAAAAAATAAGCAAACAAACTATTTTCTTAGCTAAATGCCTGCCTGCTTTCCGCTTAAGAATTATGAGCAAGGGGCAGGGACATTAAAACTGGACGTAAGTGACAGCTTGAGTCTGGCTGGCCTCTCGGGCATCCCCTGCTAGGAATTTCATTCACTTTTATAAACTTCTTGCTCCTGGGAGTTCCCCTCGCCACTTCCTGAGAGTGCATAGCATGGGCAGTTCCTTCTGCTCCAGCAGCTCAGGGATGTGGTATACCACACAAAACCGTTCCAGGGGCTTTGCTAGTCTCTTAGTTACTTGGTTAAACTTAGTTTGGTTAGTTTGGGTACTGGGAAGTAAGGTGTTGCTATTGCAAATACCTTGAAATGTGGGAGAGGCTTTGGAATTGGGTCATTGGTAGAAGAATTTTGAGGCACTTCATGGGAAAAGCCTAAATTGCCTTGAAGAGACTTTGGTAGAAATATGGCTTCTTTGAGGCCTTTGAAGGAAATGATAGTGTATTACTGGAAACTGGAGGAAAGGCAATTATTGTTATGAAGTAGCAGAGAACTTTGGCTAGCTAAAACTTAATAAGAGGGAGTCTCTTACTGTCAGTAACCTAAAAAAATTCTTGGCTCATTTTGTTTTGAAGATTGGCCCTAACATAGAAAGGTCCTTTATCAAATTGACCCCTGCTCCTTCATCAAACTCACTTCTTACTATCCCTATTTAGACTTTCCAGGTAAATCTGCTTGCTACAAAATTAGTTGTTCTCAGTTCATACCAGGGCATACACCGTCTCTTTGCTGAATCTTACTCCTCAAAATCAGAAAGTTTTCTTCCAGGAAGTCTTCCATGATTGCCTTCAGGGGCTTCTAGGCCCCCTCTTAGATATTATATGTTGTTTATGTCATTTGACTTCGTATCTATGTTGATTTGTAAAATATGTCTGTTCTAGTTGGCTAATGCTGCCGGAATGCAAAACACCAGAGATGGACTGGGTTTTACAAAGAGGGTTTATTTGGTTACACAGTTACAATCTTAAGGCCATAAAGTGTCCAAGGTAACACATCAGCAATCGAGTACCTTTGCTGGAGGATGGCCAATGGCGTCTGGAAAACCTCTGTTAGCTGGGAAGGCACGTGGCTGGCGTCTGCTCCCAAGTTCTGGTTTCAAAATGACTTTCTCCCAGGACGTTCCTCTCTAAGCTGCAGTTCCTCAGAAATGTCACTCTTAGTTGCACTTGGGGTATTTGTCCTTTCTTAGCTTCTCCAGAGCAAGAGTCTGCTTTCAACGGCCGTTTTCAAACTGTCTCTCTTCTGCAGCCCCTGTGCTTTCTTCAAAGTGTCCTTCTTGGCTGTAGCTCCTCTTCAAAACATCACTCACAGCTGCAGCTGCACTGAGTTCCTTCTGTTTGTCAGCCCATTTGTATGGCTCCGCTGATCAAGGTCCACCCTGAGTGGGTGGGGCCATACCTCCATGGAAATGATCTCATCCAAGTTATCACCCACAGTTGGGTGGGGCACATTCCATGGTAACATTCAAAGAATTACAATCTAATTAACACTGATAGGTCTGCCCACACAAGATTACATCAAAGATAATAGCGTTTGGGGGACATAATACATTCAAACTGGCACAATGTCCAACAGATTTTCTGTGCAGAATTGACCTTCATTTGGATGTGAGCACCTGGAGAGAGGCACCGTGTCCTCTCTATTTTATACCTTTTTTTATCCCTTCATAATGCCTAGTGCTGCTTTCATAATGAGCTCATGGAATTTGACCGGCTGACTGACTTAGACTTAGCTTCATTTTTTTATTTCAGAGGAAGACGGCTTTGGAACCACTTCTGTGGTAGCTGTGATGGGTCTCTTCCATCTGCTTACCATGATTTGTATTGCTGCTCTCCTCTCCTCTTGGGCCCTTCCCTGACAAATCACTGATCTTCCTTGCAGTCAGATTAGTGCACACTTCTGGCATTCCCTGGCCAAAGAGCATGTACTATTTCTCTGGCAAAAATAAAATAAAACAACACTATGGACTATGGTATTGGTTTAAGATTTGCTAAGATAGCAGTAGAAATGACATCTAAAAACACTCTAGATTCTAACATATGGAAACAAGGTGTTGTGCTTTTATGGAGAAGGGAGAATTGGGTATTTAGCACAACATTAAGTTAGAGCCTCACCTAATCTCATGTATCAAAGTAAGTTTGTGGTGGATTAGTTAAATGTAAAAAGTGAAACATAAATATATTATTAAGAAATGTGTGTGACCATTTAATTTATCCTAAGATAATAATAGTAATAGCAGTACTCGAGGCTGTATCAGCTATCAATTGCTGTGTAACAAATCTCCCCAAAGATGTAGTGGCTCATACCAACCACCACTTATATAGAGCACTATTTGGGTTGGAAATTCAGGCTTGGGTTGGCTAGGTGGTTCTTTTTTGCTGGGCTCACTCATGTATCTGTGGTTGATGGCCTCACTCACATGTCTACTAGATGGGTGGCTTGAAAGCTGGGGTACAGCAGGGATAATTGGGCCACAGAGTCTCATTCTCCAGACAGGCTAGCCTGGACAACTTCACCTGCTGGTGACAGGGCTCCAAGGGGAGCAAGAGGGCAAGTCCCAGTGGGCAAGTGCCTTTCGGGTCTCTGCTTGCTTCACATTGCACTGCCCTCTTGCTTTAAGCAAGTCATATTGTCAAGCCCAGCTTCAGAGAGTGGAAAAGTACTCCTCCTTTTCATGGGCAAACTATTGGGCTATTTTTGCAGTCTACCACAGGCACTATTCTAAATGTTTTACATATGTTATGTATTAGTTATCTTTTGCTGCTGAACAAATTACCCCTTATTCTGTAACAAATTACCCCTAAATGTAGCAGCTTAAAACGGCAAACACTGATCACCTCTCAACACCTTGATTTCATGCATTAGCTTCTAGAGCCCGGGTCAGGAGCTCACAGGGCTGCCACTGAGGTGTGGGCCAGGGCTGTGACATCTCAAGGCGCCACTGGGGAGGACCTGCTTCCAAGAACAGCTGGGGTCCTGCTGGCTGGAGCAGCAGGCAGAGCGGAGAGGTCATTGGGAGCCATCTCAGAGGCTTCTGCCACATACTAACTATACGTATTAAACGCGCTCTCGTTATCCTCCATTCTACAATTAAGGAAATTGAGGCAATGAGAGGGCCACTCAAAGAGCAAGTGGGGGAGCTGGGGGTGGATCCCAGGGTGAAGGTCTAGGACACTTGCAGTGGAAGATACAATCAAGGGAAAGCTTGATACAGTTGACCACAAATCCATTAGCATCCCATGCGTGTCAAAAACCATCAACAGAATTGGTAAATCAGGACATAACGCTGTCTATCTGCCAGTCCATCCCTATTATACTAAAAGCAGTCATAAATCAATAGGAAAACATTAGCATCAAATGGAAAAAGCGTGCAGTGGACTCTAGTGGGCAAGTTACTGAAAGCATATGAATGGCAAATAGAGAAGTGCTGAACCTCACTACTAACCAAAGACATGCAACTTAAAACAGCTCTGTGTTTTGTCCATCAAACTAGTAAAGAGACTTTTAAATATTATTCTCAGTTTGAGGATGTAGGAGGATAATTAGTTTCATACCTCACTAGAGGAGGAAATAGCAATTGTAATAACTATCTGGAAAACAAATGTTCGTACCCTTTGACTTGAGAAACCTACTTTTGAAGGTTTATACTAAAATCAGAGATATCAGTAAAGTTTACTTATAAAGATATTCACTGTACCTTTATTTCTCTTACTTGAAAATTGGAAGCACCCTAAATATGTGGCGATAATGGGATGATTGTATTAGGCTGTTGCCAGATATGATGGATATTAAAACCATGTTTTCAAAAACTATTCAATGGCCTGGGGAGATTCTCATGTGATATTAAATGAACAAAGCAAGATTCCTGCTATACAGTAGAATTCTGATGTTCTAAAGTGTATGTGTACAGGAAAAAAAGCCTGAATGGGAACACATCAAAATATTAATGGTGGTTTCCCAGTGGTGATGTAGATTATTTCCTTTATTCTTTTCTGTTTCCTGAACTTCCTTCCTTGAGCATGTGTTACTTTCAGAATTGGAGACAATGGAGCTGGCAGTTTTTCTCTTTTCAGTACCAGCAATGCACCCCCGCCCCTTTTTTATTAGAGGGAGCTGTGAGTTTACAAAACAATCACGCATACAATACAGGATTCCTGCACACCACCACACTACCACCTTGCATTGGTGTGGATCATGGGCTACAATTGATGTTAGCACTTCTTTTTTTAAATAATTGTACTGTTGTTTAAACAGTAGCTACCTTAATCTTTTAATAAAAGATTATTAAAAGAGTTCTGTATAACACCCATTATTTTTATTAGGTGTATTCTTCCCATATGTTACCACCTTTTATTAGTATCGTACATTTGTTACAATTCATGAAAGAACCTTCTTATACTATTAATTATAGTCCGATGACTAAAATAGGTGTCATTGTGTGGTACAATCCTGTGTTTTATATTTTGATTTTTATTCTAGTAATATATACAACCTAGAGTTTCCCCTGTTAACCATATTCATTTCTGTGGTTCAGCGCTGTTGATTACACTCATAAAAATATGCTACCATCACCACCATCCATTTCCTAACCTTTACTGTCAGCCTAAATAGAAATTCTGTACAAATTATCAACTCCTTCTCTAGCTCCAATCTGTCTCCTCATAACCTATATTCTAGATTCTAACTCTTTGAGTTTGCTTATTGTAATTATAATTATAATTATAATTAGCTTATTATACTTATATGATTATAACAATGGGATCATGCAGTATTTGTCTTCTAATGTCTGGCTTATTTCATTCAACATGATGTCCTCAAGGTTCATCCATGCTGTTGCATGCCTCAGGACTTCATTCCTTTTTACGGCTGAATAGTATTCCATTGTATATATATATGTATATACCATCTTCTGTTTATCCATTCATTGGTTGATGAGTTTCTGCATAGTAAGCTGTTGAAATTTTGATTGGGATTGCATTGAATCAATAAATCAACTTGAGTAGAATTGACATCTTAACTATATTTAGTCTTCCAGTGCATGAACATGGAATGGCCTTCCATTTTTTTAGGTCTTCTTAGCTTTTATTTCTTTTAGCAATGTTTTGTAGTATTCTGTGTACAAGTCTTTACATCTTCGGTTAAATCCATTCCTAGATATTTGATTCTTTTAGTTGCTATTGTAAATGGAATTTTTTTCTCGATTTCCTCCTCATTGCTCGTTGATAGTGTATAGGAACTCTACTGATTTTTGTGTATTGGTCTTGTATCCCTACACTTTGCTGAACTTGTTTATTAGCTCTAGTAACTTTGTTGTAAATTTTTCAAGACTATAAATTTCGGATCGTGTCATTTGCAAATAGTGACAGTTTTTCTTCTTCCTTTCCAGTCTGGATGCCTTTTGTTTCTTTTGCTTGCCTATCTGCTGTAGCTAGAACCTGCAGCACAATGTCGAATTACAGTGGCAACAGTGGGCATCCTTGTCTTTTTCCTGATTTTACAGGGAAATCTTTCAGTCTCTCACTATTGGGTATGATGTTAGCTGTGGGGTTTTCATATATGCCTTTTATCAAGTTGGGAAAGTTTCCGTCTTTTCTTCTCTTTTCAAGTGTTTTATCAAGAAAGGATGCTGGATTTTGTCAAATGCCTTTCTGCATCAATCAAGATGATCCTGTGGTTTTTCAAACCCTTTGATTTGTTAATGTGGTATATTACATTGATTGATTTTCTGATTTTACTTATTTCGAGCTTCATTCCATTATGGTCAGAGAAAGTACTTTCTATAAATTTCAATCTTTTAAAATTTATTGAGTCTTGTTTTGTGATCCAACATGTGGTCTATCCTGTAGGATGATCCATGTGCAAATGAGAGGAATGAATATCCTGCTGTTTGGGGGTGTGTATGAGTTAGGGCTCTCTAGGGAAACAGAACCAACAAGAGATATCTGTAAATATGAGATTTTATAAATGTCTCATGCAACTGTGGGGATGCACAAGTCCAAATTCTGCAGGGTAGGCAGCAAACTGGCAACTTGGATGAAGGTGTTCGATGAACTCCTCAGGAGATGCTGTGCTAGCTAGCTGAAGAAGAAGTGAAGGTCCTCTCTCTTTTTCCCTTAAAAGTCTTCAACTGATGGATTTAATCCAGCTGATTGAATTCTCTCATTATGGAAGACACGCCCTTTGTTGATGTAATCAGTCACAGGTGCAGTCAATTGACTGATGATTTAATAATCCAGCCTTCTGGTTTATTAACCAGCCACAAATGTCCCTGCAGTAACAGGCCAGTGCTTGCTTGACCAGACACCTGGACACCATCACCTGGCCAAGTTGACACATGAACGCAACCGTCACAGGGTGCAATGTTCTGTATATATTTGTTCAGTCTAGTCCATTTATCATGTTACTCAAGTTCTCTGTTTCCTTATTGATCCTCTATCTGGATGTTCTATCTATTGATGTGAGTGGTGTATTGAAGTCTCTTGTAAACAGCATAAAGTTAGATCATACTTTTTAATTCATTCAGCCAATCTGTGTCTTTCGATTGGAGAGTTTAATCCATTATCTTTCAATGTTATTACTGGAAAGGCAGTAATTAGTTCAGCCATTTTATCCTTTCATTTTTATGTGTCATATCTTCTTTCTTTTGTCTCTCTTTTTACCTGTTTAGTTACCCTTACTGATAATCTCCGTTTCTTCTCACTACTCCAAGCCTCTCTCTCCTGTCTTATCCTTTCAGCCATGCTGAACTCCCTTTAGTAATTCTTGTAAGGCAGGTCTTTTGTCAATGAATTCCCTCAGTTTCTGTTTATCTGTGAGTATTTTAAACTCTCTCTCATTTTTGAAAGACAGTTTTGCCAGAGAAAGTTCTTAGCTGGCAATTTTTCTCTTTCAGTACCTTAAATATGTCATACCACTGCCTTCTTGCATCCATGATTTGTGATGAGAATTGGCACTTGGTCTTATTGCGGATCCCTTGTATATGACGAATCCTGTTGTTGCTTTCAGGACTCTCTCTTTATCTTTGGCATTTGACATTCTGATTAGTATGTGTCTCAGAGGAAGACTATTAGTATTTATTCTGTTTGGAGTACATATGCTTCTTGGACATGTATATTTATGTCGTTCTTAAGAGTTGGGGAATTTTCTGCCATTATTTCCTTAAATATTCTTTCTGGCCCTTTTGCCTTCTCTTCTCTGGGACACCCATGACACATGTGTTTTTATGCTTCATGCTGTCATTTGAATCCTTCAGACCCTGCTCAATGTTTCCCATTCTTTTCTTTATCTGTTCTTCTGTCTATAAAATTTCGATTGTCTTATCTTCTAGTTCATTGATTCTTTCTTCTGCCTGTGCAGATCTCCTGTTGTATGCCTCCAGTGTATTTTTAATCTCTTGTATTGCTCCTTTAATTCCCATAAGTTCTGTTATGTTTCTTTTCATAATTTCAAATTATTCTTTATGCTCATCCAGTTTCTTCTTAATATCCTTCATTTCTTTAGCCATATTTTTCTTCATCTCCTTGAATTGATTTATGAGATTTGTTTGAACATCTTTGATTAGTTGTTCCAAATTCTGCCCTCTGCAAGAAGGAGAGATGGGTTCCAGCACCTGCCACGTGGAGAGAGCAACTCACTCTCCTTTACCACAGTTCATCAGCCCCTTCCTCCCACTCTTCCCTGGATGTTGTTGTGTGTTCTTCTGGCCTCCAGAGCCCCAGAACAGTTGTCTCAGACAGTTCTTGCCTGTTCAACAGCTGTTTTGCTGGAAGGACTGAGTCCTGGAGCTCCCACACCAACATCTTCCCCAGAAGTTCCCCACCCCCATCTCTTTACTACTGTGGCAGAGCCCTGGGATGGTGGGGTTGGGATGGTGGGGTTGTTCATGCTTCCCCAGCAGAATGCTGCCCCTTGACTGGAGTCCACAGACCCCTGCAGAGATTCCTGCTCAGCAGGAAATATTTTCTGTATTTAAAAATCAGGGCACAAAGCCCAAGGTGAACATTTCAGAAAATAAATGTGTTTTTAATCCCACCAAGAAAAGATTAGGTTAGTCAATTTATTTGTTGAACCACGACCCTCCTCCCCTCCACCACTTTCAAGGACACAGTTGCAAAATTGTCATATCAAAACGAAAGCACCACCACCACTGCCTTTTTGGAAAGCCATCGCATTTTCTCTCCCTTGCATGAGCATATTTCAGTGAAGAGAGGCTACTCTCCCAGGGATCCCTTGAAGGAACATTGACATGTCATCATTTAAGCATCTGGAAATTTCTGATCATATCCTTTGTTCTAATAAAAGGCTCTGTGTGGTCAATTACTGTGATGTGGTTTTCAAAGTGACAGGAAGGTGGGGGAAGTTGGTTTCCTTTCAGGTTGGCTTATTATTTTACTCTTTATCCTCTAGTTTAATTTCCTCTCAGCCTCTCACAGCTTTTCCATTCATTTCTGCTCTCCTTTCCTGCACTCCCTGTCATCCAGGTGGCTGAGGCGGTCTCTGAACTTAGTTACCTCTTTTGTCCTTCTTACTGCCCCACTTCCACTGGGTTATGACTGCTCTTTCCTCCATCCCGCCCCCGACATGCTTTTGAATTTTTCTTTGAGTGTTATTTCGGGTTGCCAGCTAAATATATTCCCTCAAATATAAGAAACATATTCTGTATTATAAGATGCGGGAGCACCCAAGGGTAAAATGTTCAATAAAATAAAGCATTTGGATATGGGCAGTATACTTTCACGAATATTGTTGCAGGTCTGGAAGGGATGAACTAATGTCCTTCCCTGAGAAAGAGCAAGATTTTCTCCCTCCCTCCCTCCCTTCCCACATTCATTTTAGGAATCAGAGGTAGGCAGGGCTGGGACCATGTTGCCCGAGGCCAGGAGGGTGATAGAAAAGGCTCTGATATGCCAGATACTACTTAGAAAAACAAAACACATAAAATATAAAGTTGAGCCACATTCTATGGTCACCTCTGCCTTTAAGCCAAATAAAATCAGTTGAGACCCACTCCTCACCAAGTGGGAGCTGGACCCCTGCCTGGTATTTCAGAGGCTTCTGGAGGGATCAGGGCACAGGTTACCTCCTCCTTCTGGTGTCCTCTTGCTTAGAATTCCCCCTACCCAGGATTTCCAATAGCCATTCCCTGTGCCTGTGTGGGGTGTAGGTGTGGGAGATGGGGGTGGAGGGGTATGTCAGCCTTTGAGGCTTCTTAGGAGCAAATGACCTGGGTAGGCTCAAACCCTATTCAGTTATGCCTCAGTATAAACTGTCTCTTAAACATTTCTCATTTTGATTGAGGGAATTAATTGAGAATTGCCTTTGTAGCAATGTCTATAGTATGTTGCTAGGAAATATGTATGCTTAAAGAACAAAAGGTAACAATACAAAAAACAGGCATTTCATATTTTAGAGCTTATGTTTTCCCAAAAAAAAAAAAAATAATAACCTTAAATGAAGACTCAGATTTGTCATGATCTTTTTGTAGCTTTGTCTCCAAGCATTGCTTTCCAGGGAGCAAGTTCTGCAGGGCCTCGCCAGGGAACTGGGGTGGGCTGGGGTTGTGAAGATGGTGAGAGAGAGGAAGTTCTTCTGGATAGTAGGGGGGCTGTCGCTTGCAGTGGTAGACCCCACAGCACCCACACCTCACAGTCGGTGAGGATCCTCCGGCGGTGGGCAGATGGGGGCTGCCAAGCTGACCCTGCACCACCCTTTGCACCCAGTCACGCCCTGACTCACCCCCAGCTGTTCTGGCCCTGCTTGTTCTCTGCTTCGTTGCTTGCTTGGAAAAATAAAAAGCAACTTTTTACCCCATCCTGCTCCTCCGCAACCACCACGTTGACTCTCATGGCTGTGGTCTGGTGGTGTCTGCTCTTCTGAGTGGTCTGTGTACCATGTGTGCAGGATGCTCCAACCCAGGCAGCTGCCTACCAGGGCCAAAGAGGCCAGGATGTGTACGGGGAAGAAACTTGGAGGGCTAGTAACTCTGAGGGCCGAGAGCTTGGAGATACGGGGGAAGCCACCACCTCCGCACTGCCAGCGAGACCAGGCCAGGGAGACCCTGTTGCTTCATCCAGGCCCCACCCCCGCCCCTTCCTAGGATCTGGGATAGCGCCACTGGGAACCCCCAGGAGTGGGGATTTAGGCTCATGCTGGCAGTTTCTGTTATTTATTTGGGATTGTTAACACTCCTTCACACACATGGATGCCCCAAGCGATATTCCTGTTTCCACCATAATTTGAAAGTATATTTAAAAGATAAAGAGGTGTCCTCTTCATTTGTAGCACTACAGAATATATGGATAGTTAAAACCATAAAGTTATAAAGGATCTTTGAGGATGGTAACAACAGTAATTAAAAGTATCGTGTTCAGCCGGCACATTGTTTTGGTAGTGAAATGGGGCTGTTGGCGTAGAGTGCGATGATTGCGTAACGTGCTGCTCTTTGCTCCTTTAAAGTTTCTGTCATCTTTGATCTTGTGCATTCTTCTCTACTGTAGTATGCCTCTGTTGCCTCCCATATTGGTAATTTATTCTGCTGTGCTTTCTATCTCACACAATAAATAAGGGGTGATTATGCTCATTGAGTCCATCATGAACTTGGAAACAGTAGGGGTTTACGTTTGTCTTTCCCTTTGTGCCCCGTTTGGTTGGTGGTGAGGGTTTACTTGGTTCTTGAGGAGCCTTCCACCTTGCCTGCCCTCCCCAGCGCCACTGCCAGCACCGAGGTGCAAACACGTCCCTCCTTCTAGGTTGTCCTGACTCTGGATTCCCTTCTCTAGTCTCGTTGTCCTTGCTCAGATGCCCCACATGACTTTAGACATCTCTAACGGCTGCCCTCCCTAATTCCATCTCAGTCTTTCTCACTCACCTTCAGTCTCACCCTTCTGTTGCGGCTAGGTCAGGTTCCTGTATAAAGAGAAAAGCGAAGTTTGACAATTTTGCTTTTAATTTCCAGTCATCTCTCTCCTTCTGACCATGCTGCATAATTGCCATATTCCCTTTTATCTCTTTTGAACCATTTCATACATTAAAAATGTTGTATTTTTCCCCAGACCTTATTTTTTTGAGCAGTTTTAGGTTTTCATAAGAATTGTTTAGAAATACAGAGAGCTCCCATACACTGCCCCCCAATCCCTCATGCAGTTTCCTCTGTTAGTAACATCTTACAGTAGTTTGGTACATTTTTACAAATTGATGAACCCGTGTCAATACATTAGTATTAACTAAAGTTCATAGCTTAAAAAAAGTTTCACCCTTTGTGCATATAGTTCTGTGGTTCTGGACAAATGCATAGCATCATGTATCCCCCATTACAGTATCATGCAAAATAATTTCACTGCCCTAAAAATGTCCTGGGTTTCACCTGTTCACTGGGCTTCACCTCTCTCCCCCAGAACCCTTGCAAGACCTGATATTTTTACTGTCTCTATAGATTTGCCTTTTCCAGTATGTTACATAGTTGGAATCATACCATCTATAATCTTTTCAGACTGGCCTCTTTTACTTAGCAATATGCATTTAAGCTTTCTCCATGCTTTTCATGCCTTGCCAGCTCATTTCTTTTTATTCCTGATTAATATTCCATCGTGTGCTTCTACACAGTTTGTTTATCCAGTCTCCTATTGAAGGATATCTTGGTTACCTCCAATTTGTGGCAATTATAAATAAAGCTGTTGCAAACATTCAATGCAGGTTTTTCTCTGAACATCAATTTTCCACTAATTTGTGTAAATACCTAGGAGAATGATTGCAGGATGGGGTGGTTAACTTTAACTTCGTAAGAAGCTTCCAGACTGTCTTGTAAAGTGGCTGTACCATTTTGCATTCCCACCAGCCATGAATGAGACTCCCTGTTGTTACACATCCCCACCAGCATTTGATGTCATCCGTGTTTTAGGATTTTGCTATTGTAATAGGTATGTAGTGGGAAAAAAATGTATGTTTTTAACTTAAAAGAGTTTTCCCCAAATTTCTAGCAGTTCTCGTTTGAATTACTAACTTTTTATAATCGAAGTCTGAATTGATGCCTTGGCTGGCAGTGCTGAGTGTCTGCTGTCTTTTGGGCTCTGTGGGAGGAGGTGGGGTGCATACAGCCAGGCTTTTCCGTTCGTGGTTGGGGACCTTCAAGGGTGAGGGGTTGGGGGTAGGGGGTGCAGCACCAAGAGAACAGTGGTCTTTGGCATTAAGTGTTTCTAGAGCACCATCCTGGAAATCCCAGACCCTGTATGCATATTTTATATTTTCAAATGTCATGTACAGATTAATTTTCCTAAAGCAAATTTCAAATAAGGCAAGAGACTCAGAAAACAGGATGGATGAAGTTAGATTAAATCTGATTCACCTGGTTGAGCGGTCTAATTTTCATTTTTATTGATATAATGAAATATTTATCATGTGGAAGAGTTTTCCAAAGTTTGCATGTAAACTATTCTGTTATTGACTTGAAAATTCAGCCCATTGAATTACTTTTTTGTCCTAATTGGTTCTCACAAAACAAACATGTGATTCATTGATGGTTTTTCTGCTTAACTGTAAGCATTGTACATACAATTAGATAGATGTTGGGGATTGATTCAAGTCCTCGACAGAAGACACTTACAAGTCAGCCCCTGGTCCTGTGGATGTGAGCCCCTCTGTAAACAGGACCTCTGAGGATGTTATTAAAGTGAGGCCAAACTGGATGAGGGTGGGATTGCTGTGTGATGGAGGTGTACTGGAAAGCCATCACCGAACACCACAGACTTTGGAGACACCATGGCCTGGTCCTTGATTTTGGACTTCTAGCCTCCAAAACTGAGGGATAAGAAATCCCTGTGTAAGCCAATCAGTTTATGGTATTTGTCATAGCAACTTGGGCAAACTAAGATGTAGGTTTGGTGTCAACTTCCAATTCCAGAACACTGTAGGAAAGTCACTTAAGTGCATTTAGGATGCAGTGTAGAAAGGATTTTGTGACATGGGCTGCATTTTGTACAGCAGGCAGTGAGATATGTCCTGCTCATGTCCCCATCCTGAAGTTCTGGTAGTAGGTGGAGACCCTGTCAGAACTGAATGGTTGAAAGATGCCAGCCAAGTGGACTCCTGAAGAGCTATTGTGTGTCCTCATTTCAAGTCCAGAAAACCCCACCTTCTGTAAGGGGTTAGAGCCCGTTGAGGTTTCTTCCCCACTTCGCTGTTTTACTGAAGACTCATTTCCAGAGAGAAAGACAGCCCACTCCTGGGAGCCAGTGTTTTTGAGAAGTATGACTTAGTAGCTTTAATTAGAAAGGAGAAAGATCTCATTAGATTTATTAAATTAAAAAAATTTAAATATTTGGAATGTTTATAAGCCATATTTTAAAAACAAAACTCAAGAACTGGATTCTTTTTGAATGGGATGTGAGTCGCTATGTTTGTAAGACAAGCAGGTGATACTGGCAAGGCAAAGCCTGTGAAGCGCTGTGCTATGCAAAACTCTCCCTTACTCTGCGTCCCGGGAGTTTAGAGCACTCCTGCAGGATGGCAGAGGTGGTGAGAAGTGACTTAATGTCATCTAATCTCATGGTTTGGTAAAAACAGAAAGGCTTCTGTTCTCCATGGAAATCAAAACAACATCCTTGATTGGCTGTAGATTATTATTTTTTTTAACATATTTGTTCTTGTTCCCAGTCTTTAATATTGAATAAAAGTTCTTAATAGAGGATATTTGACTTGTTTTTCCAAATTTCAAAAGGAGCTTGGATTCGCTGGAAGAAATTGTGGTAAGTGGAATAACAGCTCTCCCCCGAAAGATAAGCAGGTGCCAATCCCCAGAGCCTGTGAGCAGGCACGTGGCAAAGGGGAATTAATAGGCTACTAATAAAATGGCTGTGAGCTGGAGAGGTTGTCTTGGATTACCTGGGTGGGCCCAGAATAATCACGGGGTCTTTCTAAGTGGAAGAGGGAGGCAGAAGGAGATGTGACTGTAAACCGGTGATCAGGGTGCAGCCTGCTGCTTTGAAGGTGGTGGAACGGCCGTGAGCCAAGGAATGGGAGCAGCCTCTGGAAACTGGAAAAGGTAAGGAAATGGGTTCTGTCCTCAGGCCCCCAGAAAGGAACACAGCCATGCTCACCCCTCCTCCCTTTGTAAGCCTAGGGAAATCCCTGTGGTTAGTCACCAAATTTGAGCTAACTTTTTCACAGTGGTCACAGAAAATTAATACAGATGTGGAAACCGCATGAACTTATAGAAAGAAAATGCCAGTCATTCACCTTTCCTGGGATGAGAGTGTTACTAACTGGCTGTATTCCCCTCTCTTTGCTTACAGTGTTGTTTTTTGTTTACTGAAATAAAATCATAGTAAGTATGCTACTTTGCTACTTTGTTATTTTTGCTTTTCACTTAACAGTATGTCATAAACATCTGTACAAGTCGGGTTTTTTTTTCCCTTGTATTTTCATGGTCTCTTCTTTAAGACCTTATTTTTACTTTTTATTGATATTGAAGACCTAAAACTCTAAGGTGACTAAAAAAAAAAATAATAAACACAGAATGATTCTGGGGAATTGTAGCAACTGTCTGAAAAATTCCAGCAGCTGTCCTCTACTTTGTGCTTTGCTTAAGGAAACTAGAAGTATCAGATCAATGGATAAAGACTACTGGGCCTGTTGTTAAAGCTTTTCCTAGCGTTTTTGTTCCTCATTATTTATTTAGGTATGATTGATGCAATGTTGGAAGATAACAGAGAAGCTCATGAAGTAACACTAAACTTTATTATTATACCCTATTTTAGGATTTGAAACCCAATTTATACCACTTGAAATTAGGCTTATTCAGAAGATGATTACCATGGAGAGATTGTGAAAGTGGTTGCTTTGTGCATTTCCTCATTATATACTTCCTTTAATCATTTGAATGACAAATTACAAATTTGATTCCCATCTAAGAGCAGATAACGCAGATAACCTTCAGAGAAAAGTATGAAGCCTTAGGAAAGGGTAAAGTTCATTGGGGATGGGGTGGGTGTAATATAATAGGGAGTGGTGAGGCCTGAGGTGAACTGGATACATTGTGTCCCTCTAAAAGGACTGAAATGTAAAAAAAAAAAAATTAAAAAATATATACTGCTTCCCACCCCCTCCTGTTGTAGCCTAGGTCTGATTTTGGCCTGAGAACTGTCAGATTTCCCCTTACGCTCAGAAGGAGCCAGTCACAAGGTTGGAAACAACTGCTTTTAATGCTTCAATTAATTCTATTATTCTTTTAGAGAAACATGCTAAACATTATATGATTTCTTTTGCTAGTTCTGAGTGCATTTGCTTGTGTAACATATAGGCAAACTAACAGTGGTTTGAATAAAGGGTTTTTTTTTTTTTCCCTTAGAACAAGGTTGAGGGTGGGAGTAGGCTCCCCAGCACCGGGTCGGAGACCCGGGATTTTCCAGGGCCAGGCTCCCCCTGCTCTTGTCTCCCCACCTCCAGGGTTACCACAGGCTGCTGCCTCCTTAGGCCACATGTATTCCAGGCAGCAGGAACTAAAAACAGAAAGGGAAGAAAAACCCTTCCAAGAACATGTTCCAGGAAAGAAAACCCTCCCAAGGCCCCTCCTGGCAGCCATCCCTGTTCACCTCTAAGCCAGCATGGGGTCACGTGGCCCCTCCTGTGTGACGGTGGTCTGGGAATGTAGTTTTAGTTGAGCATGCTGCCATCCCAGCCACACCAGTTTGGTTAGGAAGGAAAGTATCAGCATGGGGTCAGCAGTTTCTCCTCCAGTCTTGGTTCAGAGACTGATGCCTCTGTCCCTAGGCTTGGCTGGTACCTCGTTGCTCCCTCCTCCAGATCCACGGTCTCATCCCAGGTGGTCAGTGGGCCACCTGTGGTGCCTCCTGTGCAGACACGGTGCTGCGTCTCCAGCCGTTTCCACGTGAGGGTTTGCCCATTAGCTTGTGCACTCAATGGCGGGTTATCCAGCCCTGTTGTGTGAGAAACACCAATCAGGGCTGTGTCTATCACATTATATTCCGTGTTCTAGTTGCCCCAAGTCTGTTTGATGGGCGGATGTATGACTATCTGCTCCTTCTCCTTGATTATTCTCTTACCCATTCATCCCAGGCAGAGCCTGTTCCTTGGGTTTCTGGAGTTTGGGAATGTTGGGGCATCTTTCAGATGGCAGCACAGGGGAAGTTCCTGGGGCTTGGAGGCATTTGGGGGACCCGCAGTTTCCCTCTGTGTACTGGTACCCTCAGGTTGATCTGTGGCCATCCAAAAACAACGGCTGCTCGAGACCCCTTTGGGTTTTCAGATGTGGGAGAGGGATGCTGGTGAGCTGCTGCCCCTGCTAGGAGGAAGTGATAATGTAATGGCAAATACCCAGAACCTTCCACTCTCCTGCAGAAGCTTGAGGGGGCCCCTGCTTTTGAAACTTACAATTGCCAGGTGACAGGCAACCACTCTGGTCCTGAGCTGATGAGAACATGAGGTTTCCCTCTGTCTTAGAGATCCTGTTTGGATGGGAAGTGCTGGGGTGGAGAGAGGATTGGTCACTGAACAGGGTTTCTGGAGAGTGAGGATGGAGGTTCTTGTCCTGACAGTTCTAACCTGTGAGCAGGTACCTCTGGGTTCCCCAGGTGAGGCTTTGCTGTGTGAACAGATCGGTGTATGTATCATGAAAAGTAGGGAGAAATAAAATGTAGGTAGTGGTCAGTATCAGCATCATCAACAGGTAGGAACAGTCCTTTAATCTTAAATGCTATCCCAGTCTTCCCTCTTACCTTCCAGGCTGGGACCCTTGAATGCTGGGCTGTGCCTTCTGATTAGTTCACTGGTGCTTCTTCAGCCAGGTGGAAGGGCTTCCACGGAAGGGGTCCTTGGTGGTCTAACTTGAAGGTCAAGGTGAGCAGACACTTGTAAGAGGAGAAAAACGGTTCACAGTATGTTATTCTGGTAACCAGGGCAAGTTGCAGAGTATAACTGGTTTTCAGCAGAGCACTCTGTGGACAGTTGCCCAAAGTTCTTCTTTGGTGATAAAAATAAAATATGACTTCACCACAAAGAAAAGCTCAATCAGAACTGTGCTCCCTCTTTTGCCTTCTTCTAGCTTCTGACCATTTTCAACCAAGCATGGTGTGTTTGTGTTCCTCAAAGGGAGTTGAACATGCCTTCCCATGTCAGCTCGCTTGTCTGGGGCAGAGACCAGGTTTACCTGGATGGTCACAACCAGGTCATTGGAGTTCTCTAATTTGGAAAATAGTCCAGTCTTGCCACCACCAATTTTTACAGTATTTATCTGATTTAAGTGAGCCTGTGCCTCTTGAAGGTTCACCTTGGAGACAGGAACGTGACTCTGGCTCCAGGCATCTCCTTCCCATGAAACACCAGCTGATCCAGCTGACACTATGTCATCCAGATAGAGAGTGCTTCCATTTTCCTGAATGCTCCAGTGAGCCATGCTTGTCCCATCTTCCATTATCGTAAATATATTCCAGTTTAGTTTAAAAGATAAAATCAATTTTTTGATGGCCGAGTTTCCGTTAGTAAGTCATTGTTGTTATTTACTTGTTATTTACAGTAGCTATTTATGAATGTAATTTATATCCTGCAAATTATCTGTATTTCCCCAATATGTGAAAATGGTTATAGTTTCTGTGTATTGAAGACAGAGTGCCAAGCACTTTAATTAGGAGCCCTATAATTCTCACAGAAACTGAAAAGTTGATATCACGCCCTTTTACCGATGAGGAAACTGAGGTTCTGGGAGGCCCCCTGCTCTGGGTTGCCCAGCTGGCTGGTGTGAGAGCAGAGGCCTGAACCCTGCTGCTGACAGGATAGAGGGCGTCCTGCCGTGAGCACAAAGGTGTGGTGAAGACTAGGTCTCCTAGGGTAACTGGCTCCCCACCTTGCCTGCCTCTGTACTGGTCTTGGACATGCCAGGCACCCGCCCTCCCATCTGGCTTCTTCTTCATCTCCTCCAAGTTTTTGCCCAATTGCCACCTCCTTGTGGAGGTCCACCTGGAGACCCCTGTTTAATGCTGCCTCATCCAACACTGAGGTATTCTGATCCCTCTTACCTTGCTCTACCTTTTCTTTTTTTTTTGTAGCATTTATTACCTTCTAGCATACCATGTTATTTTTTCTTTTTTTTTTCAAGGTATCCAAGCATCCAGTACACTGCTGCTTTAGTTTCCTAACTGATAAAACAAATACCCACAATGGGTTGGCTTAATAAAGGGAATTTATTGACTCAGGGTTTCAGAGGCTAGAAGACTTTCTTCCTTCTGTGATCGGTATCTTCTGAATGACTGGCAATCTTTGGGGTTCCTTGGCTTTTCCTCACATGGCAGTGAATGTGGCAGCATCTTATACTTTCTCTTGGGTTCCCTTGACTTCTGGCTTCTGGCTGCTCCTCATGACTTTTCACTCTGTGGCCTTCTCTGTAAGACCTCCAGGAATCAGACTAAGACCCATTCTGGTTCATTTGGGCCACACCTTAACTGAAGTAACCTCATCAGAAGGTCCTCCTTACAATAGATTCACACCTCCTGGAATGGATTAAGATTAAGAACATGTTTTCCTGGGGTACGTAGCTCCAAGCCTTGGCAACTGCCTCTTTGATTCTCAGTGAGTGTGTAATGAGTGAACAAATGGAATTGAGGCTAAAATGATCAGATCGAGGGACTACTGGCTGTGATCCTAACTTCACATAACACCAGTGAGGTCTTTCTACAGAGGGGCTAGAAGGCTTAACTGTGGGTAAATTATGGAGCAACAAGTACTAGAAGGAGCTAAAGAAGACTTCTTAGAGGGGTGTGGACTGGGTCTTAAAGAATGAGTGTTCTGGTTTTCTAAGCTGCTGAAATGCAAAATACCAGAAATGGATTGGCTTTTATAAAGGGGATTTATTAGGTTGCAAGTTTATAGTTCTAAGGCCATAAAATTGTACAATCTTGGGTGTACCTTCACTGAAGGAAAGGCTGAAGAGTATACCTTCACTGAAGAAATGCTAATGGCATCCGGAACACCTCTGACAGCTGGGAAGGCATGTGGCTGGTGTCTGCTTGTCCTTTGCTTCCGGGTTCTGGTTTCAAAATGGCTTTCTCCAAAATCTCTCTGGGCTTGGCTCTCTTAGCTTCTCTCTCTCAGCTCCTGTGCATCCTTGCTTGTTCTCCCAGGGTGTTTCTCTCTAAGCATCTGGGGGTCTTCTCTTAGCTTCTCCAGGGCTTCATCTGTTAGCATCTCTAAAATTTTTCTGTCTGCATGTTTAAGTATCTGAATTTGTGTTGGTCCCTGAGCTCTCTTAAGGACTCCAGAAAACTAATCAAGACCCACCTTGAATGGGCAGGGTCACACCTCCATGGAAATAATCTAATCAAAAGTTCTCACCCACAGTTGGGTGGGTCACATCTCAAAAAGGTCCTGCCCACAATAGTTCTGCATCCACAAGATTGGATTAAAAGAACATGGCCTTTCCTGGGGTACATAACAGTTTCAAATGGGCACAATGAGTATATATTTCTTTCTGAGAAGAAGCCCTTCGAGCTCTTGGCTCGTCCTCTCTGCTTTCCCCAGCTTTGAGGTTAGTCTGGTCCTGGATGGAGGGCAGCATGACCTGAGCCAGAACCAAGCATGGTGGACCTGGTAATGGGAGTGGGAATGGGAAACAGACCTCTGCTGCTGTAAGCCACTGAGATTTGGGGGTCATTTGTGACCAACTCTAATAAACAATGGTGGGACATTGTTAAAACAAGGAACACAGACGATGGTGTGCACTGGGGAGGGGTGGAGAGGAAGTGGGGCTGGTGTCAGCTAGATTGAGTTTGAGAGGCTGGTGGGGTGTCTAGTGGATTTGTGGAGTGGGTACATGGGTGTGCATGCCTGGAGCTCAGCAGAGCCCTGGGCTTGAGAGGGAGATGCAGAGCCATTGGCATAGAAATGGTGGTACACCACGGGAGTGCATGGGCTCACCTTGGAGGATGGCAAGGGACAGAATCCCAAGGAATGCCCCTAGGTGACGATGCCAGAAGGGAAACCAAGAAGGAATCACTGGAGGGGTTGGAGAATCAGGAAGTGATAGCGTATTACCTGGGGACTAACATGAGATGATTTGGTGTCTGATGATAGTAGTTCAGTAAAGAGGGTTATACGTACATAGGATAGGTAAATGTATACCCAACATTATTCATAGTATATAGTCACACGCGCAACACACACACCAACACACACATACAATTGTCCCTCAGTAATTTCAGGCCAAGAGTGGATTTACAGCTTTATAACCCAGCAATGTCAAATACGGTAGAGTGTTGAGAAAGGGCCAATGGATTGGGCATTTGGGGTGTTATTTGTCACTATAGTGTGGCCATATTTAATGGAGTCATTTGGAGAAGCGCAGTTGAAATGGGGTAAAAAGTTAGTCGAGACTGTAGTGAAGAAAGTGGTTAAGCCTAGGGCCGTGGCTTGAAGGGAGAGCAGGGTCAAGCCAAGGTTCTTTTTTTAGGATGGAGAGACAGTGTTGCAGCTGGATGTAAGGACTCAGTGGAGAGACCAAGACACATGAGAAGGGCTCATCCATGGAGCGGGCCCTGGAGGAGAGGTTGTGCTGGGATTTGGGAATAGAGGACCATGAGCAGTGATGGAGGTGCCAAGACAGCATGGAGAAGGAGGGGAATGGGTGGGGAGCACCTCTGGTAACTGAGTGCCCTGCTGTCCTGGTGGTGAGAGGCACAGCAGCCACCTGTGTTTGGGTAAGCTTGGGAACCAGACATGCAAAATGGCAGCTGAGCTCTGCTTGGAAACTGCATATTGATGGTGACATCGACTGCCACAGTGCTGCAGTTTTCTCAAGCAAGACTTGGAAACCTGGGAGTGACCTTTTTCCATGTGTTAAAATGCTGGAAATCCGTAGTGGTTATAGTTTTATAAATGCAATCTTAACTCATGGTTATTGCAGAAAATTTTATGATTAATGCAAACACTTCTGTTTACAGAATAAAAACTGTTTTCACTACATGTAATGCTCTGCAAAAAGACGTGCATATTAGCTGGCACCAGGTGTTAAAGAAAAGGAAATTAGGTAGGTCACTTAAATCGACGGGAGGTGGGATGGGTTTCAGAAATCACTTTTTAAAAATTGATAGTATGTTTTAATTCCATTTATAGGAAGTTTGAAAACAGGCAAAAATTAATCTATGGTGAGAGCAATTATAATGGTCTATAGGGTAGAGATTGATGGGAAAGGGTTTGCGAGAACTTTCTGGAGTAATGGAAATGTCCCATATCTTGAATGGGATGTTAGTTAATGGGTGCATATATTTGTCAAAACTCATAGAATTGTACTTAAAGTGTGTGAATTTCATTGTATATAAATTTTACCACAGTAAAAAATTGCCGCATAAAATAGTCCTATAGCGTATTTACCTTTTTAGGGATTTTTAGACACACCAACAGAAATGAGAGTAATGGCATTTAGGGAATATTAGTCGAATCATAGAAACCAAAATGTCTGCAAGGTAAAAATTCTCTGGGTATCTTTTGCTGTCTTCAAGTCTAGAAACATATGACATGAAACAAAGCTTTGGAAATTAATTTCTGAGGTAGAGTGGGAAGAGGGAGGGTATTTTATGTACGTATGTACGATTCTCTCTTCCACGTTGTGGGGTTTAGGGGTGTAGCACCCTTGCAACCTGGGAAATCCGTGAAAAAATGTTTCATTTTAGGAAACTTCCTAGCTGCCTCTTGATGGGCAGATACTGCCTCTCCTGTTACTTTTACATTGCATGGGCTAAATCATTTATAAAAATTTTCAAATCGGCCTTTGCTAGCCTGAAAATCTGTAGGGGTAGACCCTTCACCTTCATTTTCCTTTAGGGAATTATATAAGAACTCAGCCTTTTCTCATATGATGCCAGAGTCTACTGGAATGCATTTTTTTTTTTTAAGTAACAATCCTGCACATTTCTAGCCTTTGCGTGTTGTTTGCTAGCCTTCATGTGTTGTCTGTCGCCTCCACAAAACTCCCCCCAAATTCTCATTTAATTTCTTATGCTGACCCGCGCCGATATATTGAAACTGCGATGGGGAAAGTCACAATGTAGAAAGGATAATTGTTTATGTGTGTGTATGTGTATCTCAACCTGCTTGTGTGGTAATTTTATGGGAAATGATAAAGCACAGTTGTACAGTGTTTGCATGGCTTTTTAAAAAATTCAAAATGTTTTAATGTTTTGAGTAACATTGTATTAGATAAACATTAGTTTTACTGTTTTTTATTTCTCTATACATTTATAACAGAGGTTTTAATGTCTTGACTAAAATGTTTAAAGTTCCAAAAACAGTGGTAGTTGTCCCATTGATTATTATTTTTTTTAATAAATGAAATTTTATTGAGATATATTCACACACCATATAATCCATCCAAAGTATATAGTCAGTGGCTCACAGTGTCATCATATAGTTGAGCATTCATTGCCACAATCAATTTTAGAACATTTTCATTAAATTCTGCGCTGTGATGTTGGCCCTCCCACCCATTCCAGACTGGTCTATGATGTGTGTTTGGTCATGGAAGTTCCCCAAACAGTTGTTCCAGACAGGTCTTGGCTATTTACTAGCTGTCCTAGGGGACGAACTAAATTCCATACCTCCCTGTAGCGCCCTCTTGTCCCGCCTCTCTTGGACGGTCTTTTCTTTTTAATGCAATTTTACTGAGATATATTCACATACCACACAGTCATCCAAAAAGCATCTTGCATGGCTTTTTGGTCCATGTTTTTTAATGTCCTATGAGGAAGACAGGGTAGATGGTAGCCGAGCTTATAAATGAACAAACACAAATTCAGGGCTACGTGGATGAAAAGTGGCAAAGCCCCATCTTCATGATCTTACACTAACCCATTGAGCCTCTTCTGGGGAAGGGGTAGCTACTTACTGTCAACATCTTGTTCAGTCGGGGAATTTTGGAATATTCTGAAATTTGAAATGATATAAGCACGAAGGTTCTTGGGGCTCAAGACAGTGCTAGGTACAAAAGCAACGTTGTGAATGTTATTTGCGTTACTAATTCTTATCAACAGCTTGTTTCCTGAGTCTCCAGAGCAGTGTTTGGGGAAGCCTGGGGAAGTTGTACCCTCCTTCCAGGCCCTGATAAGCCTCAGCGTGACTGACCAGGGGCACAGTTGCCCAACTCACACACTACAGTTTTCCAAACAGGAGTGGCTAAAGTACATTTATTTACCAGCTCTGTGGAGGCACTCTAAATCCCAAAGAATATGACATGGACAGTCGAAGTATCCTGCCCTATTTCACTCCACTCCCACTTCCTACGGTTGGTGTCAGCTTTTAGTTTCTTTTGTTATTACATGCAGTAACATACATAACATGCTTATCCCCTCACAATCTTTGCATTTTTAATATTGTGATAATTAAATATTTAAAAAACTTTATTGTGATACAAATCAGGAATCGTTTTATACTCATTTGATTTCCATAAAATTTCCCATTTTTAATCGTTTTTAAGTGTACAATCCAGTGGCATGAATAGCATTCAGAGTCGTGCTACCATCCATGAACACAACTTTTTCATCACCCCAAACAGAAGGTCTGTACCCATTAAGCCATCACTCTGCATTCCCCCTTCTGCCAGCCCCTGGTAACCTCTAATCTACATTCCGTCTGTGAGTTTTCATATTGCAGATATTTTATATAAGTGGAATCAAACAGCATTTGTCCTTTTGCGCCTGGCTTATTCTCTTGGCAGGATGTTTTCACGGTTCATCCATGCTCTAGCCTGCGTCAGGATGGCAGTCCTTTTATGGCTGAGCAAATTCTGTTGTGTGTCTGTACCCCGTTTTGTTCATCATGCATCTGATGGGGACACTTGTGTTGCTCCTGTGAATAATGCTGCTGTGAACATTGGTGTAGAATTTCTCTTTGAGTCCCTGCTTTCCTTCTGTTGGGAGACCTGTCATTAGGAAGTATCATTTTCTTTAAAACACTTGGACTTCAAGTATGCAAAAGGAGTCCAATCCCGTCCTCTTTCCATAACACTTTCTCCCCATTCTGTGCATGGCCAGCCTCCTTAATTTAGTTATTGTTTTTAATAACACAAGAAGTAGTTATGACACCACCTCCCTTACAGTAACCTCCCTTTAACCGGATGGGTCCTCTTATCCCAACCCCCTGCTTTCCTCCTCCGGTTAACCATAACCTGACTCTCGAGTTCATAATCCCCTTCTTTCCTTTTGTATAGTTTTATTGTGTCTGTATATCCCTGAAGTAAATTTTTATTTTGGTTGTTTTACCTTTATAATGAGAATATTCTTCTGTTTGTAATCTGTTGAAGCTAACTTTTTTCCACTTTGTAATATATATGGTAATTATATATAATTACATATATATAAAATACAGTAATACAAACTGGCAATGTAAATTGCCAAATTTCCTCCATGATGTGAGCATCACTGTCATTTCATCATTTTGACTGTAGTGTGTAAATATCCCACAGTTTGTCCCATCTCTCTTGATCAGCATTTGAGTTATTTGCTGGGGATTGCCATTGTAAACAGGGTGGTGCAGAACCTTCTTGTACTTGTTTCCTGGTGTACGTGTACAAGAGTTTTTTGGGGTGTGCGCCCAAGAGTCACACTGCTGGGTCTGAGAGTCTGTGAATGCTCAACACCAGGAGGTAATGCTCACCTCTTTCCAAAAGCAGTTGCTACTCTGTATGCTCCTCCCTCCACAACCCCCACCCTCCGGACTCCCCCCAGTCCCTCCCCTTCCCCTCTAGCCATGTGTCTTTCCATCTATGGATCCGTATCCTCTCCCACCCCAGGGATTGTCAGACTTGTAAACTTTCCCCCAAGCAAATGAGTTTAAAATGATTCTTGATTTGTATTTCTCTGAAATACATTTCGACTTTAAAAGTTTCTATTGACATCTTTCTATCCCTTCCTGGTTTTTGAAGTTTATAATTTTTATTTCTTCTAATGGTTAATTTTTTTTATCACTTTAAATAGTATATTTAAACCTCTATTTCTCAGTGCCTTGCTTTGGGACAGGATCTCTTGCATCCTTCTCTGTACCTAATGTGGGGGACTTAGTGCTGCTAATTTTCCCACATCTCCTTGGCCTCCAGCTTCTGCCATCTGTCCCTTGACTTTTTTTTTTTAATGAAATTTTATTGAGATATATTCACACACCATATAATCCATCCAAAGTATACAATCAGTGGCTCACAGTGTCATCACCTAGTTGTGCGTTCATTGTCACAATCCATTTTAGAACATTTTCGTTACTCTAAATTAAAAATAAAAAGAAAAAAGAACACTCAAAGCATCCCATACCCCTTTCCCCCCCTATAATTTATGTATTTTTTTTCTTTATTTTATTAGTCGTCTGTCCATAGATTGGATAAAGGGAGTGTCAGTCACAAGGTTTTCACAATCACAAGGTCACAAGATAAAAGCTGTATAGTTATACAATCATCATCAAGAACCAAGGCTTACAGATTCAGAAATTTCATTCTAGCTATCCTAATACACTAGAAACTGAAAAGGGATATCTATATAATGCATAAGAATAACCTCAAGAATGACCTCTTGACTCCATTTGAAATCTCTCAGCCACTGAAACTTTATTTTTTTTTTTCCTTTCTCTTCCCCCTTTTGGTCAAGAAGGCTTCCTCTGTCCCACCATGCAATGTCCAGGCTAATCCCTGGGAATCATGTCCCATGCAGAGGGAATGACAGCGAGTTCACCTGCCAAGTGGGCTGAGGGAGAGGCCACCCCTGAGCAACAAAAGAGGTTCTTTGGGGGTGACTCTTAGGTGTAATTGTAAGTAGGCTTAGCCTCTCCTTTGCAGTAACAGGAGATTAAAGGCTTGACTTATTAGACTGGGAGTCCCTAATGCTTGTGAGAATATCAGGAATTCCCCAGATGGGGAAGTTTAATGTATCCACATTTACCCTCTGTGCCTTAAGGGGACTTTGCAAATACTTTTTTATTTTTGACCCAAAATGCTCTGGGATGTATCAGGATATTACATTAACCTATACAGAATAACAAGATCTCATTCCATGTTCTAGTTCCATGTAATTGTGTTGTTTAAATAAACTGACCATATAGTTTGAATTAGATAGAGTGCTATAGAGAATATAAATTTTGTACCAAAAACAAATGTCTCTTATATAACAGTTAAAACTCAGGAATAGATGTGACTGTTGTAAGAGCTTACGATCTAGGAACCTTTACAATAAGCCTTATTGAACATTCTGTACTCCTGCATGGTCAATTGCCCAATCTTGGCCCATGTTCTGTCCCGTTATAACCTATACCCTCAAATTCAATTCTCAGCATTTGTTCATTATGGTAAGTTTATATTAATAAGGCCTTACAATATTTGCCCTTTTGTTTCTGGCTTATTTCATGCAACATACTGTCTCAAGGTTCATTCACCTCGCTGCATGCCTCACAGGTTCATTCTTTCTTGTAGACGCTCTATATTCCCTTGTATGCATATGCCACAGTTTACCCTTCTGTTCACCTGTCAGTGTGCTCTTAGGCCACCTCCATCTATTGCAAATCGTGAATACTGCCACCATAAACACCAGTGTGCAAATGCCTATTCACGTCCCTGCTTTCAGTTCTTCCAAGTATATAACAAATAACGGGACTGCAGGATCATATGGCAACCCGATACTTAGCTTCCTGTGGAACCATCTCACTGCCCTCCAGTGGGGCTGCACCATTCTACTTCCCCACCAACAGTGAATAGGTATATCTCTCTCTCCACATCTCCTCTGACACTTGTATCCTTCTGTTTATTTTTTAACCAGTTTTATTCACACACCATACAATCCGTTCTAAGTGAACAGTGAATATCTCCTGGTATAATCATATAGTTGTGCATTCACCACAACAATCTATATGAGAACATTTCCATTTCTTCTGCAAAGAAAGAAGAACAGGGAAAAAAATAAAAGAATAAAGATTAAAAGAAATATAAAGAAGAAACAATAACAACAAGCAAGAATCCCATACCCCTCCCTTTTATCTCCCTCTGTTGACATTTAGCTTTGGTGTAGTGCCTTTGTTACAATTAATGGAAGAATATTACAATGTTACTGTTAGCTACAGTCCCTAGTTTGCATTGATTGTATTTTTCCCTATATATCATCTCATTTTCAACACCTTGCAATGTTGAACATTTACTTATTCTCCTTCAAGGAAAAACTTTCTATATTTCTACATTTAATCACCATCATTGTCCACTTTAGGTTTTGCTAAGTTATACAGTCCAAGTTTTTATCCTCTGTTTTTCCTTCTGCTGTCATACATGTCCCTAGCCTTCCTCTTTCAACCATCCTCATACTCAGCTTTCATCAGTGCACTTAGAATATTGTGCTACTATCAGATACTATTGTGCTATCCATTTCTGGATCTATACAATCGTGTTGAACATTCTGTACTCCTTCAGCATCAAATGCCCAATCTTTATCCTCTTTCTACCTCCTGATAACCTGTATTCTTAACTTTAACTCTCAGCATTTGCTCTTTATAGTTAGTTCATATTTGTGAGACTATATAGTATTTGTCCTTTTGTTTCTGCATAACTTCATTCGACATGATATCCTCAAGGTTCAACCATGTTGCTGCATGTCATAACTTTATTTTGTCTCTCAGTGCATAATATTCCATCATATGTGTATACCACAGTTTGTTTATCCACTTGTCTGTTGATGAACATTTGAGCTGTTTCCTTCTCTTGGCAATCATGAATAATGCTGCTGTGAACTTCGGTGTACAAATGTCTGTGTCCTTCCCTTCAGTTCCTCCAAATATATGCCTAGTAATGGGATTGATTGCTGGATCATAAAGCAATGCTATACTTAGCTTCCTGAGGAACCTCCACACTGTCTTCCAGAGTGGTTGCACCATCCTGCATTCCCACGAACAGTGAATAAGTGTGCCTCTTTCTCCACATCCTCTCTAGCACTTGTAGTTTTCTGTTTTATAATGTGTGCCTTGGCTTTTAATGGTAATTCAGAATTCCCCTTCATTTTCTCTGTCACTTCCTTGGCTGCCTGCAGGACTGGAAATTTTCATCCCCCTTTTGAAGATGATGGTAGAAGACTCAGCTTGCAATACGCATGTCCACACTGTGGCCAGAACTGAGCCAGGATTTGGATGCAGGTCTGCTGTGTGCAGAGCTGGGCCTGGTCCCAGAGGGCTGCTCCTCCTGGCTCTGGGTAAACACAGGGATGCCCACCCAGCCCTGCTCTGAGAGCTCCTGAATCTGTTCTCCAGGGCTAGGGCCCTGGCTCGCCAGGGACGCTTTGGCTTTTGAAGTTCATATGTGAATTCTTTTGACGGGCACTCCTTGTCCATATTTAAGTGAGGTAACATGTCCCTGCATGGTGAGGTGGGTCTGACTTGAAGCCTGACTTTGTCATGGCCACTGAGCTGATGTTCAGGACTGGATGGGAGTGGGGATTCTCTGCCACACAGGCGGGAGAGCACTTTTGTCACTAAAGAGCCCGTGTCTTGTCTATAACTGTCTTTCCTGAAAATATTCAGGGAATTCAAGTCCTTGCTGCAGTATCAGTGAGATTTGCATTTACTTTGGGAATTCAAGCACATTTTCTCCAACCTCCAGACACTAATGAAGAGCTAATGAACCACTGAGACCCTGGTTGAAATAAATGATTACAGTTGGCAGTAGAAGTTCAGAGTTAACCCTGATGAATGATAATCAGGAGCAAGTGGAAAGCAATGATATTATTAATTACACAAACTTCAAGTCTAGTTTCAGGATTTGGAGTAATAGAAATTGGCATTCATTCATTCATTCAGAATTTGTTACTAATTTTCTTTTAGAATCTAAATAATCAGCTTACTTTGGTACAAAAATATTACATTGCTATTCTTTTCCTGTATATAGGGCTTTTCGCTGTGCACTTAATAGAGGAAGCTTTACAATCCACTGCAGGTTTTAGGCTTCAAAAATCATTTTGTACTGGAAAGAAATGCCAGTTCTTTTCAATTATATGATTCTCTGAATGGCCTCCTGCTTGGATGTGCCCATGTAGCTGGGGGTGCTGTAAAGACGCAGGAGGAGCCAGGGCCATCTTCCTGGGCTTCAGTTCTGGATAGTTAAAAAAGTGGAATATAAAATTGGAATGAAAATTTAAGATTAAAATAGGTTTTCATGACATTTTTGTTTGCCTGTGCCCTGGCTTCTTCCAATTTGCTCTCCTGGGTCCGTGGAAAGTAGATTTGGACTCTGAAGGTAAAACAAAGTAAATTTGTCTAAAATTTTGAAGATTTGACAGGTATTAAAGTAGTAAAATTGTTGGGAATCCTACAGTGTTACAGATTATGTTTAAGAAAATATTTTTTGCCAAGCAATTAATATTGAAAATGGTGGATAAACCATTCATTGATTCATTCTAATGATTCAACATTTGAAATCAGTGTCCCATTTTATTTAATTTTCAAGCACCTGGATTCATTTACTTTAAGGATGTCCTAAACTTATAAAATGAAAGGCTCAGTTTTCAGAATTTTCTTGATACTGGGAAACCAAAATTAAATTTAGAATTAAATTATTTTTGCAGGCTATCATGACTTCAGCTGTCCTCCCTCAGACTTATAACCTCACTGTTCTCTTGACTGTGAGATAAGTGCTTTAAATTTTGAACTTTAAAAATAATTCTGCTAACAAAACACCACTTTGGTCTGTTTATATGTTGGATTCTGTATACGAATTTATTTAGGGAATAAAAGTTCTTTTCAAAGTTTGAAAACTGCTGATCCAAAGGCTATTTTCTTTAAGAAAGCGGCACGTCCCCGGAAGCTGTGTACAGGACTCTTGCTCAGCGTTGAAACCAGGGCTCTTTGCCTATGCAGATGTTCGAGACAAGACCTGTGGAATATTGAGGAGTACGTTGACATATAAAAGATACTTGAGTGTGTTGTGAATGAATAAAAACAGGTACATTTTTCTTCTCTGATTGAAAGCCAGGTGTTTTACAAATGGAGAGATTTGCAATATCTGAACTTCTGCCCAGTCAGATGCAGGAATTTCATATCCTCTCATCCTGTGAGTGAACAACTAACTTCCAGTTGATTCTATGCACATTTGGGTTATTTTCTGGACCAGACCTAACCTAGATCCCAGATCTAGTTTGTAGCCACTGGTTTCTCCAGTGCACTTCTTGCCATATCAATAACAAAGTTTTAATAATTTCCCCAGTATATATGTACATGCTTTGCTGTAATTTAGGGTGAGCAGCAGCGGTGAGGAGGTTTCCAAGCTGTAGGACTCCCAGGCAAACTGGAATGAGTTGGTCACCCAATATAACACTCACTTTCAACCACAGTGAAAGACCATTTTCATAGTCACATCTGCATTTGGGATAAGTTGTTTAACAATATTATCTCGAAAGAAGCTGAAAGCCTTATTTTTATGTCTACCTTCCTCTTCCCCCATAAGGCAGCTTGCCCAGAACCAAAGAATCCTTTCTAAAATTAAAGTACATGTTCTAGTTTGCTAATGCTGCCGGAATGCAAAACACCAGAAATGGATCAGCTTTTATAAAGGGGATTTATTTGGTTACACAGTTACAGTCTTAAGGCCATAAAGTGTTCAAGGTAACACATCAGCAATTGGGTACCTTCACTGGAGGATGACCAATGGTGTCTGGAAAACCTCTGTTGGCTGGGAAGGCACATGGCTGGCATCTGCTCCTAAGTTCTGGTTTCAAAATGGCCTTCTCCCAGGGTGTTTTTCTCTAGGCTGCAGTTCCTCAAAAATGTCACTCTTAGTTGCACTTGGGGTATTTGTCCTCTCTCAGCTTCTCTGGAGCAAGAGTCTGCTTTCAACGTCTGTCTTAAAACTGTCTCTCATCTGCAGCTCCTGTGCTTTCTTCTAAGTGTCCCTCTTGGCTGTAGCGCCTCTTCAAAACATCACTCACAACTGCACTGAGTTCCCTCTGCCTGTTGACTTGTTTATATATAGCTCCACTGATCAAGGCCCACCCTGAATGGGTGGGGCCATGCCCCTATGGAAATATCTAATCCGAGTCATCACCCACAGCTGGGTGGGGCACATCTCCAAAGAAACACTCAAAGAAATGTAATCAACACTGATAATGTCTGCCTACACAAGATTACATCAAAGATAATGGCGTTTGGGGGACATAATACATTCAAACAGGCACAGTACATAAGATGCTTTGAAGGCTTGGGCAATTTTTGTCAGCTTCCCCACCCAAAAAAAGATAGTTTTAATAAACATACAAGTTAAATAAGCAGTGTTGACAACTTGCCCCAAGTACCATCCAGTATGCAATATAATGGCAAAGTGTGGTCCCGTTTGTTTGTATCTTGAAAGCACCAAGAAGTGGTATCAGAATCTGGATCTGATTGTTTATGTGGTCCTTCAGGTTTTGGGACATTTCCTCTTTGACATTTGCTCTTTGAGGGTTTGCAGACTGGGGAGCACCCTCCAGCCCTGGAACTAGCTAGGAAGCCCAGATTGGCTACAAGCCTCAGAGCTCACTTTTTTGCTAGTTTCAAAATACAAATGCCAAGCAAAGGCAGACTCCCCCAAAACATGAAATGGGAAAAAAAAAATAACCAAAAGGAGAAAATACATTAGTCATGGTGTGAATAAGGATTTTTCTTTGTATGGATAGTCAGGTATGGCAAGGATGAGTGGCACCAGAGATATATGAAAGAGAAGTTAATAGACCTCATAGGTTGTAGAACAGAGAAAAGTGGCAGCCCTCACAGGGTCACCTGGGGAAACACATCAGGAATCAGGGATCAGCCAGAAAGTGGGGAGCCAGAGGTTACAGTGGGCCTGGGGTCTGTGCTGTTATCATGTTATATGGGTGCAGCTGCAGTGATTTGTCAAGCAGGTGTGGGGATTGGGGAGTTTGTGTTTGACTTTCATGGGGAAGTGAACCCTGGTAAGACATAGGAGCAGACGGAGAAGCTGTTTATGTGTGTAAGCAGGTGTCAGGGGTGGTCACCGGGGACCTCATTGTAGGTATGCTGGTTTGACTCTTTTATGTACCCCAGAAAAGCCATGCTCTTTTAATCCAATCTTGTGGGGGCAGATCTGTTGGGGTGGTACCTTTTGATTAGGTTGTTTCCATGGAGATGTGACCCTGTCCATTCAAGGTGGGTCTTAAATTACTTTATTGGAGTCCTTATGAGAGCTCAGGGAGAGAGAGAGAACTCAGACCTAAATGCTTGGCAATGCAGACAGAAAGACGTTTGGAGATGCTAAGAGATGAAGCCCAGAGTTTGCACGTGAGAAGCTAAGTGAGAACCCATGGATGCTTAAGGAGAAAGCCACTGGAATCAGAAGCTGAAAGCAATGCAAACCGGGAGCAAAGGACCAGCAGACGCCAGCCACATGCCTTCCCAGCTGACAGATGTGTTCCAAACGCCATCAGCCTTTCTTTAGTGAAGGTATCCTCTTGTTGATACCTTAGTTTGGACACTTTTATGGCCTTAGAACTGTAAATTTATAACCTAATAAATCCCCTTTATAAAAGCCAATCCATTTCTGGTATATTGCATAACGGCAGCATTAGCAAACTGGAACAATAGATCTGAGATACGGAAGCATCAAGACTGGGTAAAGCCCCTATTGTTAAGCCGCAAGAAGGGACCCAGACAGTGGTGGGGAAGAAGGAGAAAATGGGGAAGAAACAACAGCCTTGTTCTTTTTGATTCTTTTGAAAAGGCTGCAGTTTCTCAACCTCGGTCATGTCTGAGATTCCAGGGAACCACGAACTCCCACTTTGAGAAACGGGTCAATTGGCCCACATCTGCTGAGTGCTGTTATTGATTCTTTTATCCAAATTCCACTTTGAAATGATAATTTGCAAGGGGAGACATTTTCATAGTATAGGACTATTTTTGTTTTCCCGGCCGCTATGACAGATGCTACAGAATGGATTGGCTTAAACAATGGGAATTTATTGGCTCACGGGTTAGAGGCCAGGGAAGTTCAAAATTGAGGGGTCAACAAGGCGATGCTTTCTTCCCGAAGCCTGTAGCATTCTGCTCCTGGCTGCCAGCCATCCTTGGGGTTCCTGGGTTGGTGTCCCTGCCTCACGCCCCATGGCGATGTCCCCTCCCTCCTCTTCCAGGTTCTGTTGACTAGTTTCCTGCTCCTCTCCAGGCCTTTGTCTTCATAAAGCCACCTGTAGTCCTGATCAAGGCCCACTGTTAAGTAAAACTAACATCTTCAAGAGGTCCTATATACAATGGGTTCACACCCATAGGGATGCAGATTAAGATTATGAACATGTCTACATTGGCCTATGTAATTCAGTCTACCACGAGGATGTTGTTTTTTGAACACATGACCCCCTTCCATACCACCTGCCCACACCCTGGTATCCTCAGATCTCAGCTTGAGGAACAGGGAATGAGCTGTGAGGTTTAATTCAGATGGAAGTGTTTTGGTCATTTGCTGGTTCAAGGTCGAACCCACCGAAGCATGCTGCTTTTTACCCTGAGTGGTTTGTTTGGCAATATGTGCACGTCTTGTGTGCTTTGGGGTTATTCTACAATTGGATCCTTCTGGGACTTTGAACCTTATTTATGATAAATTGCAGCAAGTATGGATTAGAGGGAACAATGGGCAGGTGAAGAGATGCTAATGAAAAGAATGTGGTTTTAATGTCAGAAATAGCCAACAACCATAATACTTCTTAGGCAGGGCTTGTTTTGGAAGGCCAAAGAGACGATTTATGTTGTAGATGTATATACACCAGGGAAACACATCATTTTTAAAGCCTTAATGAGTCCCATACCTAACCCAGATCACTGATCTCTTCCAAAGCAGAATCAGCTAAATGCAGAGATGTTTGTTCATAGACTGCTGAACTCTGCAACCAGGGACATCTATGTAAACACTTTGAATGATTGCAGGGCGTTCTTGAATTCCCAAAAATCAAGACATGCTAAAATAGTACGCTAGCTGGAGCTGTAGTAATCACACAATCATTAGTTCATTCAGCAGTTCTTGTTGGTTGTCTGTTCTTGGGTACTGTTCTACAGAGTTTGCATTCTTTAGGACAGAGAATGAACAGACAAGCAAACACGTCTACAGTATAATCTGGGTAGTAATAAGTTTTAGGAAGAAAAATAAACCAGAATGTGGCACTAGAGGGTGACAGGATTGTGGTATTCAAGTCATTAGGTCACTGAGTTGCCTTTGGGTTCTTTATGAAAAGGTGATGCTGGTTCACTTATGTAAGGGCCAAAAGGAAGCTGTACCTTTCTTCAGTGTAGGGGCCCCACATTTTCCTGTGAAAGATTGCCTTTGGTATCTCCGAGGTCTCACAGGCAGAGGGAGAGCCGGTGGGAAAGCAAAGGACCCAGAGTTACCTTCTCCCAGGAATCTCCACTGTCTGCCGGGTTGGAGCCTTCCAAACCTGGGGTGGAGAACTCTCTAGCATTCATCAGGAGAGAAGTTTCATAGAAGCTTTCTGGGAATCATGTTACCTTGATTTGAGAATGCATTTTTAGCTACCTCTATTACGCGAGGGTAAAGATCTATACTGCTAAAAAAAAAAAAAAAAGATCTTTCTCTTGTGGATATGTGAATTAATAGGAGCAACCTTAAGAAAAAAACAGATAAATTGCTTTTGGAGTTTAGGATTTCTAAGAGCAAAGATGTTCGACCATTAGTTCAAAAAGAAAAGGATCAGCTGCCGCTTTGGGGCGTCTGTGATCCTTTTGAAGCAGGCCACAGTTCATTATTAAATTCTGGTCATTCATTATAATGAAAATGCATCTTAAGGACCCAGTTACCTGGGGTAGGCTGGGATCCGTACCTGGCACCCTCCCAGGTGATGTTGCAGGGAGGAGATGCCAGGAGCTGAGGCAGGCGTGTCCTGGGGGCCCAGGTGGGTATCTTGGGTCTGAGAGGGCTGGGAAGGGGACCAGTGGGCATGATTAAGAACTGTTTATTCTAATTCATGTCAATGAGTTCATACAATATTTGTCCTTTTGTGTTTGGCTTGTTTCATGCAACTTGATGTCTTCAAGGTTCATCCATGTTGTCACATGTATCAGGACTTCATTCCATTTTATGGCTGAATAATATTCCATTGTATGTATATACCATATTTTGAGTCGCAATCTGGAATATAGGTTACCAGAGAATGGAGTGGGGATGGAGAATAGGGAGTTAAGACTTGAAATATACAGGGTTTCCTAGGTAAGGGATGGTGGTGATGGTAGCCCAACATTGTGAACATAATTAACAGCACTGAATTATATATCTGAATATGGTTAAAAGGGGAAATGTTAGGTATTGAATATGGTAATTTAATAAAAATAAGGAATCCATGGAACTGCATTATACAAACCATGAACCCTAAGTTAAGCTATGGTCTATAGTTAATAGTTCAATTATAAAAATGTGCTGTCATCAATTGTAACAAATGTTCTACACCAGTGCAAGCTATTCTAATAGGGCAGTATATGGGAACCTATATTTTGTGCATGATTGTTCTGTAAACCCACAACTTCTCTAATGAAGAATAAAAAAGAATGACAATGAAAAAAAAACGTTGATGCCACGTCTGCTGGGCCAGGTCTGGAGATTCCGTTATAAACCAGACCTGCCTCTTTTCTCTTGAAGCTTCCAGCCTGGGGCAAAGGACAGATGAGCCCAGGCCACACTGGAGGTCTGCCTGGGGGCGGGAGCAGATGGGGACCAAGCAGTACACCTGGGTCACCCTTAGCGAGGGCAGATGCACAGGTGTGAGGCTGTAGGCAGGCGCTCAGGGCTGGCCTGTGGTCAGGATGGCCCAGGAGAGGAAAGGAGGGGTGATGCCAAGGCTGGGACCAGCAGGGCTTGCCCGCCCCTCGTCTGTGCACCCCCAGTGCTGGTCCCAGCCGTTCTCAGGTGCACTTGTCAGGTGTGTGAGCTCGCTGCCACCTGGGGCAGCAGCTGCGCGTTGAGTACCTATTGAGTGCAGCAAGGCCACAACGTGAGCAGATATGCAGGGTTCTGGTCCTCCTGGAGCCTACAGGTGGGAGGTGGGGGTCAGGCAGGAAACACCTACACAGGTGCATCAGTAAGGTAAGTTAACATAGCGGAAGATGCCGAGACACTGAAGTAGCGGCGGGTGAGGAAGATGCATCGGTCCTGTGAAGACCTGGGTGAGGCATCTACTAGGTGGGGCAAACGCACACACGCAAATACAGTGCAAAAACAAAACATGTTGCAGGAACTCTGGCACGAAAACAGGCTTGGTCGGCGTGTTCCCCAGCAGACAGAAGGCTGGGGGGCTGGGCTGGGTGGGCTGGGGGGAGGCGGGGAGGGGGTTCCGTGGGAGGAGGAGGAATTTATTCTAATTATTGCCATGAACAAGAATATACAGGAATTACCTTGGGTTGACAGAAGGCTTTTACTTTAGCATTAGTGTTGATGTGTCGAGAGAAGATGTCATTAATTTCATTTTTAACTCAATCCACTTCAGCCTACCTATTTAAAGTGAATAGTGTTTTGTAGTAATATAATGCATTATGGCCAGAGAGCCATTTTGGAGACACAAAGGAAGGAAATCTCCTGCAATTTGTCATGGTTTTTGTAACTATCTAAATAGCTGGTTCGCACTGAAAGAAAATGCAAATGTGTCGGCACTGCCATTTTTTTCAGACTTCCTAATCAGAGTGGGCTTGTGTTCGTTCATTTCATTAATTTAGCAAATAGACAATGAGGATTTGTAGACCTGGCGTGAGATGAAAATGGATTGCTCGCTTTGCTTCCTCCTCCCACTCCTTGCCCTTATAAAAATTCTAATTAATTTTTTTTGCATGAAAATAGACCTGTAAGATTTATTTTATTTCTTTACTTATTTACTATTTTTCCTCAGCCTTGGCTATGTATGTTCTGAGCCTGGATATGCCAATGATTATAAGATTCCTATCAAAATAATGGGTTTAGCTTTGCTTTATCTAAGAATAATTTTAACCAAATTGATTGTGTGTGTGTGTGTGTGTGTGTGTGTGTGTGTGTGTGTGTGTGTGTGTTTGTGTGTGTATGTATATAGATTTTGGGAGGGGGGTCCACAAGATAGCTTTTATTGTGTGGGTTATAGTTTGGTTCAAACCATGCTTGTAAAACCTTTCTGGGACAAGCTGTAAAAGTATATTGCCAGGAGAATGATTCAGAGTGTAGCCTAGTAGTTGTGTAAGAGACTCGCAGTGCTACCCAGGCATGTCCCACTTTAAGTAGACTTGGTACGTATAAATCTAGATTCATTAAGTGGATTGGTTATATGGCTTTCTTTGCTTTATGGGATACCACTTCATGACAATAAAGCCTGACCTGCAGGGGCCAGCGTGGCAGAGAGGAGGGGGTATTTTGGGCTAGTTGAGGAAACGGGATGCCAGGGCCGAACTGCCTGGGTTCAAATCCTGGCTCCGCTCCGAGGTCCAGTCTGACTTTAAGCAAGCTTCCTGGCCTCTGTGGACCTCTGCTTTTCCAGATCATAACACCATGGCCCTCTTCAGATCCTTGTGAGGATTAAGCAAGTGGAGGGTATAAAGATGTGTTAAAGTTTGTAGAAGAGTTTGGCACTTAATTGGTATCCAGAAACTGTTAGCTCTCATTTGCATTTCTGGAATGGGTGGTATTCAGATGCAAGCAGCAGAAGCTGGCTTTGGCTAACTTAGGCAAACAGGCAGACATTGGGCAGACGAGAGCACCTGGAAGCAGAGTCAGTAAGAGCAGGAGCTGTGGCATCCCTGAGGACCTCTGGCTGTGTTTCTTTGGGTACAGCTGGATTTGTTTTCCTTTTGGTCCTTTTGTCAGTGCCCCCAAGGCTCAGAGTGGGTAAGTAGATTGGTGGCTTTTGTGTGTGTGGGTGTGTGTGGGGGGGTTGGAAGTGGGGGGGAAGGAGGGAGGCATCCAGGAGAATTAAAGCTAGGTCAGGTCAGGCCTGGTTGTGCAGGGTGATGGCTGATCATTTCCTCCCTCCCTCCCTCCCTCCCTCTCTCTCTTCTCTGTTCATCCAGCCATCTCTCTGTCCGTCCATTCATTCATCCATCCATCCTTCCATCCATCCATCCGTCCATCCCTCCATCCCTGTCTGAGTGCCTGCTGTGTGCCAGGTCCCAGACTAGGAGATAGACATCCAGCATTGGACAGATGGACTAAGGCCTCTGCCTGGTGATCATAGATTTCAGAGCAGGGGAGACAAGCAATAAGTAAGTTGACAATTTCAGCTGGAGATGTGTGGAGAAGGAAACAAAATGGTGATACAGTAGGAGAGGGACCAGGGCTCTGCTTTGGTCCCAGGTGGTCAGCAAAGACCTCTTTGAGCAGGTGACATTTGAACTGAGAACTGCATGAAGGGATGGGCGAGCCATGGAAAGAGCCTCAGTATCTCTAACTTACGTTCGGAAGAAGCAGTAGGTACCTCTAACTTACCCTCAGGAAGACAAACAACTTTCAGCCTTGCCCCATTTCTTATGTTGTGGAAATTATCTGAAATTTCAATTCCAGATTGTTTGTTTTTGCATTACTACTTGGATTCTTGGGACATCACGTCCCTGCCTTCGTCTGTCCCACCTTGACCTGGGACCCCACGTATCCATCTTCTGTGAGTCGTCCTCTTAATGCAGCCTTGGGGTCTGGGTTAAAGTGGTCAAGCAGGGGAAGTTTGCGTTCCCACTTCTAACTTTCCCAGATTGTTGCCTCAGAATTGATTTCTCCTTGGAAGCAGTGAGTGTACACAGTAGTTGGGTATGTAACAAAGGAACTGTCCTTCAGAGAAACTGAGGGTTAAATAGGTGTTTGGAAGTCTGTACTCAGTGTCAATGATAAAAATAGAGTTCTTGGCCTTGCATCAGGCCTGGGAGAAAGAGGCAGTCTGGCTGGCTGGGTGACCTATAATTTTGGTCCTACCCGGGATGCTCTCCCTCAACCCCTCTGCCCTCCAGCATGGAGAAAGACTCATGGACTGAGATTGCCTCTTGGAATCATAGCTGAGTACCTGGGTTACTTCTCTGAGAATCCTGTGTGATAAAGTTCCATATCTTCTCTGTCTGTAGGTTTTAAACACTGACCAACTGAGGGATCCTTCGGATAAGGACTAAAGTCAACTAAGACGGTGACATTCCAAATGGGTTAAATATTATGTCTAATATACATATAAATATAAAGTCCTAGGTTTAACATGGATTACCCATAATAAACTCGAATATTAGTGCTACAAGCATGGGGTGAAGACCTGTCATTTTGGCAGTGGACGTGGGAACAGATCTGGGTGTGTCAGTTGAGAGCGAGTTCAGTGAGCCCCCGACGGACGTCATCGTCCATTAACAATCCTGGTGCAGCCTTGTGTGGCGGATGTTGATGCTTGGACTCCTGAGGACCCATGGCTATATTTAAAAGTTTTAATTTGGCAACCATTAATTATGACTGATAGCTACATTTTGGATTTCATGGTTTCTAAATGTGATTCCGTTTCTTGACATTTTCATAATACCAACTTTTATATCAGCTTGTTAGTAGCAGCACAGGAAACCCTACATTATAAAATCTGTCAATTTGGGTGCTATTTGAAATATAAATAACGACACATTTGGAACATGGGAATGTGCAAAGAATGCTTGACATTTTAAATTCTGTTCCCTAATAACATTTTGAAACAATTCAGGAATTTTATCTTATTTATTTTTTGGTAAAATAGCTTAAGACAAATGGGAAAATGGAGCTTTCAATAATGGAAGTGTATTGGGTGGGGGGAGGAATATGAGAGCCGAGCTGTTCAAAAGTTGACCATGCATGACCTGATAAGGAATTGACAAGGTAGCTAAAGGGGCTCTTCCTGCTTTACTTGCAGAAAGACAACTGCTAGTTACTCCTCAAAGATCACATCCCTCGGTTTTGGTTTGGTTGTTATTTTACTCTACTGACTCTTTTAAATGTAATTTTATTGAGATATATTCACACACCATATAATCCACCCAAAATATACAATCAGTGGTTCACAGTATCATCATATAGGTGTTCATTCTTCACCACAATCAATTTTAGAACATTTTCATTACTCCAAAATAAAGAAAAAACATAAAAATAGAAATAATAAAGAACACCCCAAGCATCCCATATCCCTTATCCCCCATGTACATGTATGTATGTGTGTGTGTGTGTGTGTGTGTGTGTGTGTGTGTGTTTGTGTGTATTTGTCTTTATTTTATTACTCATCTGCCCATACACTGGATCTTGAATGTGTCAGTCGCAAGGTTTTCACAATCACACAGTTCCACGATAAAAGCTATATAGTTATACAATCATCATAAAAAATCAAGTCTACTGCATTACAGTTCAACAGATTCAGGTGATTCCTTCTAGCTATTCTAATACACTAGGAACTAAAAAAGAATATCTATATAATGCATAAGAATAACCGCCAGAGTGACCTTTTGACCCCATTTGAAGTCTCTTAGCCGCTGAAACTTTATTTTGTTTCATTTCTCTTCCCCTTTTGCTCAAGAAGGCTTTCTCAGTCTCACAATGCCAGGACCAAGCTCATCCCTGGGAGTCATGTCCCGTTTCCAGGGAGATTTACACCCCTGGGAGTCATGTCCCACATGGGGGGGGGGGCAGTGAGTTTACCTGCAGAGTGGGCTTAGAGAGAGAGGTCACATCTGAGCAACAAAAGCGGTTCTCAGGGGGTGACTCTTAGGCATAACTGTAAGTAGGCTTAGCTTCTCTACTGACTCTTCAACATGTCTGTTTTTTCATTTGAGTTCCCACTTAAAAGTTAATTCTTATACTAGATAAATCTAGGTGCATATTGCAGTATTTTATCTTCATAAATACCCAGGTCCAGTGTTCTGTTTATGTTATGATCAACAGAGCAGACTTTGCCATCAATGTCAGTTTTGGGGTCTTAGAGTGTATCCTAAAAAAACAGGTTCCAGGGACTACATGGTGACCTCTAGTTAGTATTTCTCACTGTGTAGTTGGTCCCTGTCTGTGATAGGCAGAATAATAACCCACCTCAGCCTTGACCCTAAAGATGCCCATGTCTTAATCCCTGGAATTTGTACATATCTTATCTTACATGGCAAAAGGAACTTTGCAGATGGTGCTGAAATTAGTGATCTTGAGATGGGGAGATGGTTTTAGGTTATCTGGGTGGGTCCACTGTAATCACAGGTATCCTTATAAGAGAGAGAAGGAGGCAAGAGTTCAGAGGAGATGTGGTGACCATGGCTGAGGTTGGATTGATGTAGAGCCATGAGTCTAGGAGTGTGGGAAACCTCTAGAAACTGGAAAACACAATGGGTTCTCCCCTGAAGCCTACAGAGGAACACAGCCCTACCACTCAGTTTGGGCTTCTGACTTCTGAAAGTTTAAAATAATAAATTGGCGTTGTTTTAAGCCCTGAAGTTGGTGCTGGTTTGCTACAGCAGCAACGGAAACTAATACACTGGACCACATCTCAGATACCCAACGTTAGACTCTCTGGGAGTTGGGGCTCAGGCAATCTGTGACTACAAGTGAGAGTGAGAGAGGAACTAAGAAGGAGTTTAGTAGGAATTTGTGCAGAGGACACCTTGCAGAAAGGCCTGAATTATAAATGAAATGAAATGTCTGAGGCTGTAATGAGCTTGGGAATGTTTTGGACACTGCTTAAATAAACCAAGAGTTCATGGGGTCCCCTTGTGCCAGTTTGGATGTATTGTGTCCCCCAAATGCCATGCTCTTTAGTGCAATCTTGTGGGGGCAGATGTATTAGTGTTGATTAGGTTGGAATCTTTTGACTGAGTGTTTCCCTGGAGATGTGACCTACCCAACTGAGTGACACCTTTGATTAGGGTGGGACCTCTTGATTGAATGTTTCCATGGAACTGTGCCCCCCCTCCCCCATTCAGCATCGGTCTTTGATTAGTTTACCAGTGTCCTGTAAAAGCTCAGGCAGAAGGAGCTCAGAGCTGCTGCAGCTGAGAGAGACATTTTGGAGATGGCCGTTGAAAGCAGCCTTTTGCTGACACTTTGGGAACACTAGCTCAGAGTTTGCTCTGGAGAAGCTATGAGAGGACAAAACACCCCAAGAGCAACATTTTGAAGAATGCACAGGAGCTGAGAGAGGAGCTGGAACACAACCCAGGATCAGCAGATGCCAGCCACGTGCTTTCCCAGCTAACAGAGGTTTTCTGGATGCCATTGGCCTTCCTTCAGTGAAAGTATACTCCTGCTGATACCTTAACTTAGACATTTTCATGGCTTTCAGACTGTAAATTGGTAACTTAAATCCCCTTTATAAAAGCCAATCCATTTCTGGTATTTTGCATAATGGCAGCATTAGCAACCAGAACACCCTGTTTGCATCTCTTCCCCCTGTTGTTGATGCGCTTGTGTTGGACCACTAGTGGCCAAGGCTGCCTCAGTTGGCCTCCCTTCTCTAGTGAAGTGGGACTCTGCCTAGCAGGGATGCCAAGGGGTCCACTACAATATAAACCTCAGCCTTATCCATGAAAGAGAAAATTTGCAAACAGTCCAAGTATCCATTGTTAGAGGGTGGCTGTCCAGAGATGTCTCCAGGGTATTTTTACATGAAAAACTGTGAGACTAGTCTCTATAAAAAATAGGAAATGAAATGTATGAACAGAAAAAAATCTAGCTATAAATACACTTCAACATTGCCATTGGTTTACCTCGGCCTGTGGGAAGTATAGGTGAATTCTACTTTTTCTTTTAAAATTTTTCCTATTATCTAAATTTAACAACATGAGTATGAATTATTTATAAAGTCAGGAAAAGATATTTCCATTTTGGAAACAGGAAACCCTACCTCATCTCTCTCCCTCTTCTGAATTCCCACTATGATTTCCTATAGCAGGTTGTGGAGAGGAATGCTTAGGCAAGATGTTAAATGTGTATTTTGAGTAAAAAAAAATGATTCCAAGGTCACATTTGGGGAAGAACTGATTGTCCAAGGTTAAATTGCTTTCTTTCCTGTAAAATATATCAGAACTTCTCAGATGTGCACTGTTACTCTCTATGAATGAGGAATAACTATGTCATGTTTTCAGAGCTCACTGACTGTGGAATCCTTTCTTTATATATGTTCCTTGAAAAAGTAGGATCCTGAGAAAAATGTTTTGAGAAGCATTTGTCTATCCCTAAATCATTCATTTGATTATGTATCTCGGATTCTATCCAGGCCCCTTCAGCTCTCCAGGATCTGGGTTTAATTGGCTGGGACCCACATCATTTGTCCCCATACTTCTTTGATTAGAGGAGTTGTAGGTTTACAGAAAAATCATGCAGAAAATACAGAGTACCAAATACTCTCCCTCACAATGCAGTTTTGCCCATTAATGCACTTTATGAGTGTGATAACGTTGTTACACTTGATAAAACAATATCATTATAATTATATTATAGTTCACATTAGGGTTCACTGTGTGTGTTGTACAGTCCTATGGTTTTTTTAAAAATTTATTTTAGTAACGTATATACAACCTAAAATTTCCCCTTTACACACATTCAAATACGTAATTGAATGGAGTTAATCACATTCACAATGTTGTGCTACCATCACCGCTATTCATTACCAAAACTTTTGTCACCCCAAACAGAAACTCTGGACCAATGAAACATTAGCTCCTTATTCCCTACCCTCCCTTGGCCCCTGGTAACATGTATTCCAGTTTCTGACTCGATGAATTTGCTTATTCTAATTATTTCATACCACCGAGATCAGGCAAATTTGTCCTTTTGTTTCTGGCTTATTTCACTCAACACTGACTTCTTCAAGGCTCATCCATATACATGTATCAGGACTTCATTCCTTTTTATTGCTGAAAAATATTCCATTGTGCATATATGCCACATTTTGTTTGTCCATTTATCTGTTGATGGACACGGGTTCCTTCCATCTTTTGGCAGCTGTGAATAATGCCTCCATGAGCATCAGTTTATAACAACCAAGAGTTGACATTGTTCAGCCTTGCAGATCTCTGGAGTTCTTTGAACTTGGAGTCACCGATGGTTTGTCTTTTACTCTTCCTTCAACTAATTTATCAACTCACTGGCTCTTTCCCCTTCAAACTCCCAGATTTTAGTCCTGCTTTCCCTCTTTTCAAATCCAAGTATTTAACATTTCTTTCTCTTCCATTATCAAGGACTGTAGCGCAGCCCTGGCAGCCACTCCCGAACTTTTACAGGTTTGTTAAAAACCCCTGAGAGGCAGGGGAGCAGATGATATCCTGTGGTATCCGTTTCGTAGGTGAGGGATGACACGCTCAGCCCCATTCAGCTGGCGAGTGCTCATTTTGAGTCTTTTCCAGGCCTCCACCACACTGTCTTCAGCATCTGACATGATGTTGGCTGCACTCCAGAGTTTAGAGTACATTTCTCATTAAATAATAATGGAAGGAATTAACTAATTTTCATCCTTTTGGTGTTTTGGGGGTAGAAACATTAGATTTGCTTTTCTCCATGGTACCATGAAAAATGGGGAGATTTGGGAGTTTGGGCATAAGTTAGGGGAATTAAAACTCTTTACGTTTTAAAAATTTTAAATGTTAAAGGATGGGATGTTTTCCCACAAGCATTATAGATCCTGGTGTTACTTATGTGGTTTTAGCATTTCAAGTTTTATGTTACTAAAAGGAAAAATATTCATGTCTACCTATTTTAAAAAGTAATTTTTAGGCCATCTTATAAAATAAGGGCATAGTTTAAAAGGTCACATTGCCAATAGCAAATCCAGCTATTCTTACTCTAACCCTTCCCACCTGCCCAGAGGCAACTACTTTTTTTAAAGCATTTTTTAAATTGTAGAATATAACATATATACATAGAAGTGATAAATTTCCAAGTGCAATTTAACAAGTAGTTATAGAGCAAATTTCAAAGAATAATATAGGTTACATTTCCACAGTTTCAGTTAGTTCCTTATTATGAAATATAACATATATACAAAAAGGTAGTATCTTTCAAAGTATGATTTAACAAGTAGATACATAGGAAATTTCCAAAGTTGTTATGAGTTGTAGTACCGTAGTTTTAGTTGTTTCCTTATTGTGAAATATAGCATGTATACAAAAAGGTGATAACTTTCAAATTACAATTTAACAAGTAGCTATAGAACAAATTTCAAAGGATGCTATGGGTCACAGTTCTACCATCTCAGTCCTTTCTTTCTAGCTATTCTAATACCCTAGCAACCAAGAAAAAGAAAATTATATAAAGATTCAGTATTCATAATCCTTTGTTAAATTCCATCTTATCTGTTGCTACCCCTTCCTCTAGTTTAATCACTTTCCTGATCTTCAGGGATGTCTAGGCATACAACCCTTACCTGTTCATGTTGAAAAGGGGTGTCAAGTTTATGAGCAAAGGGGTTATGTCTAGTTGATTTTCTTCAAGAGGCCTCTGGGTTTTGGGACTTAGCTGGCATAGGAGTTCTCTGAAGGACTTGAGTTTCTTAGTGAGTGAAACTTTTGTACAGTTGCAGACAGGGATCTGGGTATTCTTCAGGGTTTTTGGGAATACTGTTGACTTGGGCTTGTATTGTGGTCATTTGGCATATCTAGGTGAAGCTTGCATAGGACTAACCTCCAGAACAGCCCCAGAGGCAACTAGTTTTGACTCAGCTTTTTTCCTGACACTTAACCACATCCCCACCTTTCTAAATAGGATGCAGATCCTGTTCTCTTTGATTCATTGGTTTTAGACATTTACTACTGGCTTCTTACAGAGATGAGAATCAAGCTTTCCACACCCTCCTCTTCTCTGCCTCCCCTTCCCCATCCTCCCAGAGTGCATGATTTACAAGTTGAGTTAAATCAGCGTTTGGATTACAATCCCATGCCTACGCAAATATTATTCAGAGCAGAGCTGCGTAATGTATGAAGATGATTTCCACACTTGCTCTTTGTTTTCCTGAAGTTGGTACATGCCTTTTCTATTCACTTGCTTAACCGTCAATACCTGCCCTTGCAGGAGCCGCTCAGTAGTTTTGCACAAGGCAGTCCCAGCAGGTGATCTGTCTGCCCCTGTTTTTTTCTTGAAGACCTCATTCTCCTCTAAGGGACTGGTGACTGTAGGTCTGCTGTTCCACTGTCATCCTGGAATCTCCCTTTGCTGTCATCTCTGGAATTCCTTGGGCCCATTTTCTGGGTCTCAGGTCATCCCCATAATGGCTTTGCTCCCTTGTTTTGGTGGAGCGCATCCTGAATTAGTTTCATCTGAAAAGTTGCAACAGCAGCAGAGAACATGGTCGGCTTGACCTCAACATGCCCTCTCTTGGGTCACCTGCTGCAGCTGGGCTTTGTGTTGGTTGATTTCCACACTGCAGATCCTCTAAAACAGAGGGGCCTTGGCAGCTGCTTTAAGATTTCCCTCCCTTCTTTCTTTCTTCCTTCCCCCCTCCCTCTCTATTTCTCCCTCCCTTTCTCTCTCTGTGGTATTTTTATTAATTGTCCTATTTGACTTTGCCAATCTTATGGAATAAATTGTGATGAGACATTTTATTTGTTTTGGAAAATTCTCAGCCATTATCTGTTCTATCCTGTGCTCTTTTTTTTTTTTTTTCCATCTGGCACTTACTTGTATTATCATGTTATGCATCATCATTATGTCCTACATCTCTGTAATACTCTTTTTAATGTTTTTTTTTTTTCTATTTATGCTTCAGGTTGCATTTTTGTTTTAATTGACCTATCTTCCAGTTTACAAATCCCATCTTCAGCTTTGTCTAATTTGCTCTGAAACCCATTTATTGAATTATTAATTTCAGATATGGTATTTTCTTTATTTCTACATCTTCTGTTTGATTATTTTTACAGATTGTAATTACCAGGTAGAATTCTTCTTTTCATTTCCATGTTTTCTAAATCTAGTTAGTTTAAAGTCTGTCAGTTAACTTCATTCTCTGGATTATTTGGTGACTGTCCCCTCAATCCAGTTGCAGCCCTGGGGAGAGTCAGTCTTGCTCTTGTTTGCCCTGGCCTTTCAGGATTTTCAGAGGAGGGAGTCTTGTATTCTTCACACCTCCCCCTGCCCCAGATTGCCCCTTTACTCTGCTCTTGAGTGGATTTTGTTAAAATTTAAGTCTCCCACCCCCTGCATCCCAGATTTGGGAACTGTCCTGAGGGGAAAGCCCTGCGTGTGCTTGACTCCCTCCCAAAGTCTCCACCTGATGCCCTGTGGTTGAGGTGCAAAACTGGGGTTCCCAGGCCCCTGCTTGTGTCCAGAATTGCCAAACACCCTGGGATAAAAGAATCTGAAGAGGCTAGCTCACCTCAGAGGGATGTTCACCCCTCTCTGCCCCTCTGGATTTTGTCACTTTCAGTTGCCTTCAATGACTTGATTTCTGTATTTATCTAGCATTTCTGGTTGTTCTTGATGGGAGCACTGATGTGCTTCTAAATATACCAGTCCACATGGAAGCACAAGTCCTGTACAACCATGAACTGCCTTTTAAAAAAAAAATTATTATGGCTATATATATATGTGTATGTATATATATATATATATATATATATCTTGCCATCTTAAGCATTTTTACATGTATAATTCAGTGGCATTAATTACATTCACAGTGTAATTCACCACCACCCATTACCACAATGTTTTATCACCAAAATCAGAAACTTGGTACCCAGTAAGCAAAACTCTCCATTCCCCTTTCCCACCAGCCCCTGGTAACCTCTAATCGACTTTCAGTCTCTGAATTTGCTTATTCTAGTGTGAACTGTCTTTTCAAAGCATGAATCAAGCATAACTGCATCTCCCTAACCTCCACAGCCTGCTCATTTAGGACCTGCAGGTAGACCAGCATGTGTTCCAACACAGATTCTTGGTCATGGTGCCTGGGATGCTGTGATCAGAAGGATTCTGAGGTCACATTTGCCCCTGGCTGGGAATGGTGCCATGATAGATAAGCATTGCCTCTGTAGATTTTGGGAAGGGACTGCCACCTATTTGCCCTTCCTGTGTTAATTGAGTGACTCCATTTCACAACTTTGTAGACATTTGAACAAATTCCTGAAAGAAAAGAAAAGCACGTTAAGTTAAATGCTGCTTTTGTACAAGGAGAGAGCTGACTGATGAGTGTTTGATAAAAGCATAGGTTTTTAGAAGTGCTGTTATTAATGCTGGGATAAAATACTGGGCTCTTTGTGCATTTTTAGGTTTAGTGCATTTCAGGGTTTAGTAAATAACTGAAACTTTGCAGCAGACACCACAAAACGTGTTTGCTGTCAATTCTGAACTGTCCCAATCATGATTCTGAAATGTTCCAAATTGCTTCTGTTCTTATAGTTGTTAGTATGCCACATATTATCCCATTCTGATTTTTGCTGAGCAAAACGTAATTGCTTTTGTAGAATATCGCTTTATTGGTGGTGTAATCAACTATTAAAAATAGAACTGCAGAGTTTTGCAGAAAATGCAGTGAATGCTTGTCTTTTCATTCCTGTTCATAACCATTCTAGATCTATTAGAGAAAATCAAATCTTGATTTGTAATGATTTACATGGAAAACAGCCATGAATTATATTTGCAATATAATGTACAGATACTTAAATATTTTAGCCACAGGAAAGTTTCTCTTTTACTCAGATTAGTGCATGTAAGCCTGGAGACTTATAGCTGTCCCTAGGGTATAGATTTGCAGTTTATCATCATTAACTCTTTCATGGAATTGCTTGGGCTTCTTAGTGCTGAATTTACAACTCTTTGGGTGTGTTTCCTTGATAGGTTATTTCACATCTTGGAAATTTGATTACTTCGTCTTTAAAAGGGAAGACAATGTCTACCTCACAGTTGATGCTCGATTAGATAATTACTGTGAAAGTCTACAGTGTGAACCCGTTCACCTTTAGTTCTCTCTGAAGCTAAAACTACAGTGTTCTTCACTCACTCCTCCAGGCTTTCCTGGGCCATCATAATATGAGCAATTGTAGGCAAAGTTTTAAAAATTGAAACAAAGTTTGGGAGGAAGTGGGGAGGAGATAGGTAATGGGCAGAGAGGTTTTGATTGGCAAACTCTGCTCATAGAGTGTTTGGAAATTATAGATATTTATGTAGTGCTTTGGATGAAAAAATCCAGAGAAGCAGACATTGGGAAACGAGAGAGGTGTCATTTGAAAAACAATGTGCTACACCAGATAAATGCCTTTGAGAAACTTGGAATTAGACTGGGAATTGTGGATTTGGATCTGTATTGAAATAATAGATCTGAGAAAAACAGAACTACAGGTGAGTAAACAAAAAGCAGGACAGAGGGCAGTATTTTCTCCCTCTGTGTTGACAAATATAAAGTCTATTAGTTTTGTATTTGTATTTATTATTTGTATTTATTAAGTATAAAGTCTACTTACTTATTAATAAATAAGTAAAGATTAAAAATCTTAAACATTAAACATAGGAATATGGAAATATTGAAATTAAAAAGATTTAAAAGGCAAATGTTAAGCAAAAGAAAGTTGGCAAGCTATTTTATTATAAGATAAAATAGACTTTAAATCAGAAAGTATTATTGGGGAGAGAGAGGGTCATTACATACACCAGGTAGATAGAATTCTGTTTATATACTATTAATAAAACAGCTGCAAAATATATAGAGAAAAAATTGACCAAACAGGAAGAAGAAATAATAGGGGGAAATTTCAACATATCAGATATTGATAGATCCATCAGACAGAAAAATAAAAATAACGTAGACAATTTGAAGAACAAATTAATAAGGTTGATGTAATTTGAAATATGCCGAATTCTTAATTACAGGTAAAGAAGAGATCAGAAAGTTAATAACAGATTATACATTTGACAACTCAGATGTAATGGACAAATTCCTAGAAAAAGTAATAGAACTTAAGTTATAGAAAAAGTATATGTGTATAGAGAAACATCAGAAGTATTCCCTCTACAATTAGTAACAAGACATCTACAAACTATTAGAAATAATAACTTTCGTAAGGTAGTTAGTCAGGAGATCACTATGCAATAAAGTTTAAAACACCCAGTTGTGTTTTCATACTCCAGCAGAAGACAGAAATTTAATTTTAAAAAAGGGATCATTTATAATGGCACAAAAAACAAAGAACATAGAAATACATCTAATAAAGATGTGTAAAACTTTTCTGCAAAAAACTATAAAGCTTTACTGAAGGATATTAAAGAAGACCTAAATAAATGGAGAGATTACCCATATTCATAGCTAGGCAGACTCAAAATTGCAAAGATGAATATTTCTTTATTTTGAAATTAGATTCAATGCATAGTTTTATTTTATTCCATTAAAAATCCCAACAGAATTTTCGGGGGTGGTATTTAACAACCTAATTGTAAAGTGGTTCCTGAAGCAGAAGTTGAGGGAGATTTTTGCTGCTAGACTCCAAGATTCATTATAAAGCTGTAGAAATTAAGCCCATGTAAAAGGATAGACAAATTGATCAGTAAAACAGTAATAGAGCCCAGACATGCATCTATTATTAAATTGCACTCTATGAGGGAGGTGGCCTGGCAGGTCAGAGGTGGAAAAGAAGACCCCTTTATAAATGGCACCGGAACTATTTTCTATCTGTACACAGTAATCAATTGCACATTGTTTAAAGACTGATTGTGAAAGGCAAACTTTAGAACTTTTAGAATAAAATGTAAATGTCAGTACATTTTCTCCACAGTTTGGTAAAGAATTCTTTAACAAGACAGAAATGCCAAAGCTGAAAAATAATGTTTGAAAACTATAACTACATTAAAATTAAACTTTTTAAATTGAAGGACATGTAAAGAGAGGACTGGAACTTGAAGAAGTGGAAAATGATCCTTGTAACATATAGCTGACAGTAACTTTGTTTAATGACACCTCACAAATCAACTGGAAGAAGACACAAAACTCATTAGAAAAATGGACATAAAGGCTTTAAGCAGGCATTTTCCAGAAGGGGATATATATGTGGTCAGTATGAAGAAATGCTCAAATGTATTAGGAAGCAATGATAATGCAAATTTAGACTGTAGAATGATAATATTTACACTTTCTGGGCTGGCCAGAATCAAGAATTTTGACAATCCCAAATTGAAGTGGTTGTGGTTCAACAAGTACAAATTGGTGGAGCCCCTTAGCAATACAATTAGGCATTCTTTTATGTAGTTGAACATTCACATACACTATGACACAGCAATTCTACTTTTAAACATACCTTTCAGAAACTCTTGCCCATGTGCACCAAGATATTCATTAAAGTATAGGACATGATAGCAAAAAAAAGGGAAAAAAATATAAAAAGGAAACAATCCACACGTCCGTCAGCAGAGAAATGGAGCATTAGTAAGTGGTATATTTCAATGGAATGGACTATCATACAGCAGTAAACGTGGATAAACTAAAGCTACATGTAATGCCATGCTAGATGAATCTTAGAAATATTAATTATCTTAGCCTGGACTACCCTGAAAGCGGAGACTGAGACCAGGGCAGTTATCTGGGAAATTATCAGTATCACAGGAAGTATCAATGAGGTTAGGAGAGTAAAGCAGGGAGAGAAGGTGAGTCAAAACAAGCATGTGCTATCAAGTTGGCTGACCTCATGCAGAGCCTGTTTCAGGTTTGTCTGCCTTGGGTGCTTGCCTCAGGATCTCCGTTGCTGGAGATTGCCTGTGGGGTGCTGATGCCCTCCAGAGCAGCTTGGCAAGAAATAAAAGATGCACCCTGCATGCTTGGAAAAACACAATTTTATTATGCCATTTTCATAAAGCATTAAAACAAACAAGCCACACACTCTATTGTATAGCTAAACCTCAATATGTGAAAAACTTCAAACAGATAAAGAGAAGGAAATGATAAATGCAAAATTCAAGATTGTTGTTCTGCAAGGATCCAGGTAGAAAAATTTATTTTTGGCAAAAGAGGTAAAATTGGGCAGGACTTGGAGTTCTCTGCCGTAAACTAAAGTCTAGAGACAAACACATCGCATCGGCACTTGTTGAGGGGAGAGTTTGTGATTTTATCATTGACATTCTGCTGAGCTGCTCTGAGGTGGCCCTGAAAGCAGCTGAGAATATGCCAGATATGCAAGGGGCCTGGACATCATAAAACTGATCGCAAGGAAAATTACCTGAAGGTGCACTTTAGCTTGAAATATAAAATCAGCAGCACGAGTTCATGGAATCATGGGATTAAAAAACTTATCTGGAGCACCGAAACTAGTTAAAACAGAAAGTGAAAATTTAAAAAAAAATTATCAAAAGAGGTTGAATATGATATAAAAACAGTATAATATATCTAAAATTCCAGATTGTATTAGAAAAGAATGAGAAGTAGGATAAGGTGAAGGGAAGAAAGCATAATTGTATTAAAACCCTCATCTACCCTGTGGGTGCTTTAACAGAGACTATTTACTTTTGAGAGATAGAGGTTGAAGGTTGAAATGAAAATTTAAAGTTTACCAATGGTAGAAATTAAAAAAATGTATCTACATTCCAAAATACTAGGTTTTGAACCTAGTTCTTACAACTGTCAGAAGATATTTGGTTGAAAATCTGGGAAATTTGAATAGGGATTGGATATTAGATGACATTAGGATATTTTATTAGTAATTATTAATTTCTAGATGTCTTGATGGTTTTGTGATTATATAGAAAAATGTCCTTATTTTTTAGAGATGCATATTGAAATATTTAGGGATGACATTTCAAGGTGTTTGTAATTTATCATAAAAAGCAAAGAAGATGAAGCAAATAAGGCAAAATTGTCAATCAAGGTGATGGTTCAGGAGATGAGTGTGAATATTTATTTTTCTACTTCTCTGAACTTTTCAAAATTAAAATTAAAAATTGTCAGAAGGGATGAAAGGGGACGTTGAAGAAATCTACGAAAAACAAACAAACAAAAAAAACTAATAGTCAGAAATGGAGAGGAAAAGGAATGTGAGTCTCAGCCAGAGATTAGGGAAAGGAATTGCGGAGAACAAGGAAAATAGAATGGAGGGAATCATTACAAAATAATAATTCAAGAAACATGCCCAGAACTGAAAGACATGAAGTTCCAGATTCAGATCAGATCCAGATCCAGTGCCCATCTCAGTGACTGAGAAACCAAGACCCTCTCCCAGCGCCGTGGGGTTTCATATGTTGCTTTCAGGAGCCAGGGGCATCAGATCCCGCAGTGTCCCTTTCGCCTGCGGAGGGCAGTTACCCTGGAAGCCCAGATATCCCTTCTCTTGGGGCCACCCTTTCCCGGCCTTGTCTGGCTAACATACCACATTGTTTCACTCAGTTTTTTGTCTTCCCCGTCTGTTCCCCATAGCGTCAGCTCCTTGAGGGAGATGCTGTGTGTCTCCTTGGCTCACTGCTGAATCCCCGGTGCCTAGAACAGTGGCTAGAAAAGAGCTGGCGTGTGATAAATATTGACAAATGAATCGGAGTTCTCAGCAGCTACACCGGAAGACAGAAGATATCTGAGTATTGCCTGAAGAATTTTCAGGAAAAATAATCTACAACCTTGAATTCCTGTCCTTGTATTTCAGACATGCAGGACCTCGTCAGTTCTGCCTTCTGTGAATCCTTCCTCTGAATGTTATGTGGGCTATCAAAAAATTAGGGAGAAAATGAAGGAAAAAGAAGATGTGGGATCAAGAAAAGAGGCCCTCAACCCTTGGAAAGAGGCGAAGGGGATCTGGGGTGATGGGGGAGGGATGCTCCCTGGGAGCCGTTGTGTGTTGGGCCCAGGGGACAGCTAGGTGAGGGAGGGCCCCGAGAGGGACACATGAGAAAACCAGAGTGGACAGAACACTTTATATGCTCAGACACAGTGAGCTCAGAAATCTTGGGCAAAATTTTTGAGAAGATGTAAGTGAAAAAAAATGAGGCACTTAATTAACCTCAATTAAATACTGTGATGTGATTTTAAAAAGGTGGAGTAATTATAGTACTCTGTGGCTCACTGATAGATAATATTTACATTGGTATAATAATGTAAACACAGTGCTGAAATAAAAAGGGCTGTTCCATGGGGATTGGGAAAGAGGGGTGAGAGAGGGCACTGAGATGTGTGTATTTGGCTGGGTTGTGTGTGTGTGTGTGTGTGTGTGTGTGTGTGTGTGTGTGTGTGTGTGTGGACGTTTGGGAGAACGAAAATCCTCAACTTTCATAGCCAGAAGTTAATCGAAGCATTAAGTTTAGAAATTTGTGAGTACACTCTAGAAGAAACAGTCCAGACCATTTTAAGGCACTGCCCCTCTAGGTTATAATTGGACCTTTCAAATCACAAATAAGATGTCCTTCAATTGGAAAAAAAAAGTTCATCTATTTACATGCTTCTTAAAAATATTTTATTCATATGTGTTCACTATTTCAAATGTGTATGGACTAATAGGTGACTCTTTAAACAGATGATGGTGTATTCATACAGTGGAATACCATTCCACCATTAAACTGACATGTGAATACTTATGGGTTGTGATCATGACATATTATATCGTAATGAAAAAAGATTATCAGCAACACCATGATCCAATTTTTATAAAAACCCACCACATTATAACAGAAGTTATAACGGAAGTGAGAGTGTAGGATGGTCTCGTTTTCATACTTTATTATCTTCTATGATTGTGGTAGATTGAATTGTGTCCCACACAAAGCCACGCTTGTGTTCTGAGCCCTGGTGCGGTGGGTGTGTGCCCGTTTGTAGACAGGACCTCTGAAGATCCTGTTTAGACATGGCCACGTTGAATCAGGGTGACTGAGGCCCCCGATAAGGAGAGGGAATCTAGACAAGACACAGATGACAGAGCCCAGGAATAGAAGCTGCAGGAGACAGGGAGAGCTTGCCATGTGACGGAGTCAGAGATGGAGCCACCACACAGACTTTGGGAAAGGCATGGCCTGCCGAGACCTCAGAGTTGGACTTCAAGCCTCCCAAGCTGTGAGACAATAAGTGCCTGCTGTTTAAAGCCACTTAGCCTGTGATACGTTCTTATAGCAGCCCCGGCAAACTAAGACAGTGAATTGCCAATCTTGTATATATTGAACTTGCATTGCTCTTGTTATAAAATAAAGAAAAAAAAGTAAAAATACTGCTGTCCAGAAGAGCAGTTGAGAAGGGGCTGGTGCAGGGAGGTGGCCCCACCCTGAGCGCTGGCATCCTGAGAGCCCGCAGGGTGGTCCTCTGTCTGCATCCTCTCTGTGTGGGGATACTCACATTAAAGGGGTGTGTCCTTTGCTCTCCAGGACTCGTGGATGAGTGGGGTGCTGGGCATGTTGTCGTGATTGAAGGGAGCTGGTCCCCTAGTCCGTGGTGTGGACTGCACTTGGTGCAGGGCGGGGAGGCAGAGGCCGCCCACTGCTGAGTGGCCGGGATGGGGCAGGACCGGTGGGCAGGACCCTCTGAGCCTGAAGATCTGGGATGCAGCCCAAAGGCGGAAAGAGGCCACTGCAGGGATGTGAGCAGGGAAGGGTGACACGTGCCATTTGCATTTTAACATGATTCTGCAGTGCTGGAAATAGGTTGGGAGTGGGCAGAAGTGGGGCCGGGAGACCCACAGTCTGGCCCTCATGGTGGTTGTGGAGGGGAGAACAGGGTGGTGGGCTCCAGTGTTATTTGGGTGGCAGGAGGTACCTGGCTTGGTGAGATTTGAGACAGGGTGGAGGGGAGGGAAGCTGGGTGACTCTGGAGTTTTGATGGGCACATCTGGTTAAATGGTGGGGCCTTCAAGGAAGGTACAGAATGCCCCAGGAGCAGCTGGGTGTGCATAGGGATGTGTATGTGATGATGGGAGGTTTCCACTGGACAGGAGGGTGTGTACACTGATGGGGGAGGGGAGGTCCAGAAGGCAAGAGAAAGCCTGGGAGAGGCAATTTTAGACCCAAACTGAGATGAGGTCTCCATGATGGAGGGTGCGTGGAGAAGAAGAGACGGGGAGACTGGCAGGTTGTTGCAGCATGCGGAGGAGGTGGTTGTTCTAGTTTGCTAATGCTTCCGGGAAGCAAAACACCAGAAATGGATTGGCTTTTATAAAAGAGGGTTTATTTGGTTACACAGTTACAGTCTTAAGGCCATAAAGTATCCAAGGTAAGTCATCAACAATCGGGTACCTTCACTGGAGGATGGCCAATGGCGTCTGGAAAACCTCTGTTAGCTGGGAAGGCACATGGCTGGCGACTGCTCCAGAGTTCTGGTTTCAAAATGGCTTTCTCCCAGGATGTCCCTCTCAGGCTGCAGCTTCTCTCCAAAATGTCACTCTCAGTTGCTCTTGGGGTGTTTGTCCTCTCTTAGCTTCTTCGGAGTAAAGGTCTGCTTTCAAAGGCCATCTCCAAAATGTCTCTGTAAACTGCAGCTCCTCTCTCAGCTCCTGTGCATTCTTCAAAGTGTCCCTCTTGGCTGTAGCAAGCTTGCTCCTTCTGTCTGAGCTTATATAGTGCTCCAGTAAACTAATCAAGGCCCACGCTGAATGGGCAGGGCTATGCCTCCATGGAAATTATCTAATCAAAGTTATCACCTACTGTTGGGTGGGGCACATCTCCATGGAATCAGTCAATCAAAGACTTACAATCTAATCAACACTATTACGTCTGTCCATACAAGATAATGGCGTTTTGGGGAACATAATACATTCAAATTGGCATAGTAGTGGAGGGTGTTGGGGTGAGGATGGGAAACAAGGGGGCAGCCAAGTATTTTATATCGCTAAAGCAGCTGAAATGCAGTATACCAGAAATGGGCTGGCTTTTAACAATGGGGATTTATTAGTTTATAAGCTTTCAATTCTGAGGCCGTGAAACTGTCCAAATCAAGGTGTCAACAGGTGACCCAACCATCCTGGACTCCTCTATCATGTGGGAAGGCACATGGCCAGTGTCTGTTGGTCCTTCTCTCCTGGCTTTTGTTGCTTTCAGCTCTGGCTGCCCTGTCTGTGGCTTTCTTGCTAAGATTCTGTGTCTTTTTCTCTGTATTTCTTCCTCTTATAAAGGGCTCCAGTAAGAACATTAAGACCCACCTGGGGCAGGCCTCACCTGAAAAAACCTAATCAAAAGGTTCCTCTCACAATAGATCCACACCCACAGGAATGGATTAGCTTTAAGAACATGATCTTCTGGGGTCCATAAAGCCTCCAACAGAGGCAGGACTGGGCTTCACAGCCCAGTAAGGGAGAAGAATTCGGGGACTCGGAGACCATGGTGACCACGCTGGGGGAGTTGTTGGGGAGGTGGATGGAGAAACCAGTCACCAGGGAAGGGGGAGCAGGAGGACTGGACGAGACAGCTGTCACTGGGCTGTGGCCCCCTGCTGCCTCACTCTTGGGGGCTGTACAATGTCTGTCCATGGTCGTTTGGTCAGAAGAAGAGGGTCCCTGCCTGCCCCCCGCACCCACACGTTGTCCAGGTCCCCCATCCTGCCTGCAGGTGGTTTCGTCTGCCAGGGCTGCTGCAACAGGAGTGTATGGACTCACAGCTGGAGACCTTAGAAGCTCCAAATAAAGGCATCAGCAGGCCTTGCATTTTCCAAAGTCTACAGTGTCCTGGTGGTGGCTGGCTGGCAGTCAATCCCTGCCCCCATCACATGGCTGTCTCTCTCCTCTTGTGGCTTGTATTCTGTGTCCAAATCCCCTCTGCTTTTAAGGACTCTGTCATGCTGGATAAGGACCACAAGCTTCAGTTTGGGTCTTCGAAGATCCCATTTACAGATGAGTCCATGCCCATGGGACCAGGGTTTAGGACTTGAGCATGACCTTGTGGGAAGTGATGCAGTCTACTCAGGGGCCTTGGAAGGGTCCAAAGCTTCAGGCGGACGTGGCCATGAGTGGGGGCCATGGCTTAGGCCAAGTCTGGGTGTCCAGTGTGTGCCACTTCAGCCTCCTGCTGCTGGCAGGAAGCGCTCATTGTCCCTGCTTCTTAGGAGTCAAGTTCCCCCGTCCCCTTCCTTCCCTGGCCAGGCAGCCCTCAGCCTCCCCCGGGATTGTACCAAGTTGGAGGAGGGAAGGTTTGCCCTGTACCAGTCTCTGTGTGTGGCTTGGGCAGGCTGTAGAGGTCTGGAGAAGGTGGCCCTGGGGAGCAGCGTTCCCCCCAGGCTGGGGAAGAGGAGTGCAACCTGGCCCCCTGCAGTGGGGAGCTCGGGCTGCAGAAATCCAGCTGGGATGGAGTGGGTGGTAGGTTATGTCTAGGGGTTTGGAGGGGTAACTGCGAAAGTGAGTGAATTCCGGGATACTTCAGGGTCTATCCACTGGCTCGTGGGACAGGAATTCCAAGAAGGAATTGGCTTCAGGGTGAGGTAACGGAGGAAGATGTGGGGAGCAGGGCCTGTGACCCTGAGAACAGGATGGCCCTGGGAGAGCCCAGGCAAGGGCCCCTTTGCAGACAGTCCTGAGGTTTGGACTCTGCATAAATGCATGTGGTTTATGGTTTATAATGTTAGGATGGTGGGAGCCTTTATTCATAATCATTTGGAAATGTAGCAGTTTGTGTAATAGAGAGGTTCAGTTCTTGTAATTGCAGTGGATTTAAAAGTTGATGTGGGTCTTTGCATTCATTTTCATAATTATACCGTGGTAGCTTCTCATTATGCTTAATGTGATTTTAATGGAATTAATGTTCCGTGTCAACAAACATATTGTTTTTATTGTTATGCAAAAAGGAGACTGGCAAAAGGAGAGAATCAAAATGGTCTGCACATGGTTCTTGCACAAACAGGGATGATCTCCCTGTGCACTTAATATTTTCTTTCCCACCTTGGGTTAAGAGAGGGAGGGAGGGAAGCAGGAGGTTCTTGCATACATTTGGGTGCTGGTTGGAATTCATCCTTGAAACTTGCATTCATCTTGTGAACTCTCATTATTCCTTGTCAAAAAGCAGTGGTCCACATGGCAAGTTTCTGGGCAGGCCGACATCCTCCAGCTCCCGACACATACCTTCCCCTGGTCCCATTTCCTGCCCCTTTACAAAGATCATCAAAGGGCCCTTTCCCAGCAAGCTTTGGAATTTGTCTTGCCCGGTCCGTCTGTCCCACTGGTGGAAGGGAACTTCAGAGGGAGCTATTTTCCCACTTGCCATGGCTTATGCCTCCCTTCCTCGTAGGCAGAACCAGCTTCATTGGTCTGGGTTTTATATAATGTGCTTTCTCTTTTACATCTAAAACACATGAAACAAAGAAGTATGAGGAGGAGGTAAATATCTGGAGACGACCACCAGTGATTTAAGGATGTGGGTGCCGGTTTCTTTCTTTCTTTGTGTGTTGACATCTCTGTTTATTTAATAGAAAGGGAATTATCCCCCGAAACCATTTTGTAGCCTGCTTTTCCTTTTCTTTCTCTTTTTCTTTTATTTAGTGTGAACTCTCCCACATGGTGTTAAATATTCTTCCATGACAGGATTTAATGGCAGCAATTGGGAAGGAGCCAATTGACATTAAGCAGTTCCCTCCTGATGGACACTAAGGTCATTTCTAGTTTTCAAAATTATAAATAACACTTGGTGGAGTTATAGGTTCCAAGGGTACGCAGAATTTAAAATATGCATAAAATAATATATGGATGGGGTTAAAGATTAATATTATAGGAAGTTACCCATTTAAAACAGGCATTTGCACACTGATGTTCATAGCAGCATTATTCAGAATAGTCAAAAGGTAGAAGCAGCCCAAGTGAACATCACCCGATAAATGGATAAATCACATGTGGTACATATGTACAATGGAATATTATTTGCCTCTAAAAAGGAATGAAGCTCTGATAAACGCGACAACAAGATGAACCTTGAAGACATGTTGAGTGAAATAAGCCAGATACAAAGGGACAAATACAATGTGATCTCACAGATATGAAATAACTAGAATAAGCCTACTTATGAAGTCAGAAACTAGAATACAGGTTATCGGGGGCCAAGGGGGAGGAGAGGAAGAGGAGTTAATGTTTAATTGCTATGAAATTTCTCTTTGGGGTGAAGGAAAAGTTTTGGCAATGAGCAGTGGTGATGAAGGCACAATTTTGCATATATAATTAACAACACTGAATTGTATATTCATAAGGAGGAAAAAAGGGAAATTTTAGGTTGTATATAGGTTACCATACACGTGCACACACACACACAACCCATAGAATTATACAATGCAGACTGAACCCTAATATAAACAGTGGGCTAAAGTTAATATCCCACTATTATTATTATTATTATTAATATTGTTTGATGAATGATAACAAAGGTACCACACTAATGCAAAATGTTAATAATAGGGACAACTGTGTGTGTGAGGGGGCAGTATATGGGAACTCTATTTTTTTTTTAATTCATTTTTATTGAGATATATTCACATACCATGCAGTCATACCAAGCGTAGATTCAGTTGTTCACAGTACCATTATATAGTTGTGCGTTTATCACCAAAATTAATTTTTGAACATTTTCATTACCACACACACAAAAATAAAAATTAAAGTGAAAAAGAGCAATTAAAGTAAAAAAGAACACTGGGCGCCTTTTTTTTTTTTTGCCCCCATTTTTCTACTCATCCATCCATACACTGGACAAAGGGGAGTGTGGTCCATATGGCTTCCTCAAGCACATTGTCACCCCTCATAAGCTACATTTTTATACAATCGTCTTCAAGATTTATGGGTTCTGGGTTGTAGTTTGATGGTTTCAGGTATTTACTGCTAGCTATTCCAACTCATTAGAACCTAAAAAGGGTTGTCTATATTGTGTGTAAGAGTGCCCACCAGAGTGACCTCTCGGCTCCTTTTGTAATCTTTCTGCCACTGAAGCTTATTTGATTTCCTTTCACATCACTCTTTTGGTCAAGAAGATGTTCTCCATCCCATGAGGCCGGGTCTAGATTCCTCCCTGTGAACTCTACTTTTTGCATGATGTTTCTGTAAATCTACAACTGCTGTAATTAAAAAAAAAAAAATTTTTTTTTGCATATGTTTCCCTTCACCTCATCCCTAATACAGTTTCCCCTTGTTAAGCTTCTTCTGTATCCTTCCAGGGAAATGATCATGTGCATACTGTCATATATCCATGTTTCATTTACACAAATGGAGATCATTCTCTGCACACTGTGCTGTGGGTTTTTTTTTTTTTTTTTTTTTTTTTGCAATTATTTATCTTTGAGATCATCCTACATTGGCATAAACAGATCTACCTCAACCTTCATAATGCGTGTATTTACATTAAAGATAAATATTAAAGCTTATTAAACTAGCTTTGTTACCCAATGCTTACAGGTTTTTGGGGTACACATCCTTGTGTTCTGCTCAGTCTACTTCTGGTAGAATATCCATAGGCTGAATTCCCAGTACAGCATTCATTGAATATGAATAAGGGCAGTTTTGATTTTGAAAGATATTGTGAGATTGCCCCTGGGAAGACCACATCAATCGATACCTTCACCAGTCATATCTAAGAGGAACTCTCTTTGTCTTTACCCTGGCCACCTCTGGGTTTTATCAAACTTCAAACACAAAAATTGCCAGTCTCATTGATAAAATACATTTATCTTCTTGTTTTGACTTGCTTTTCTTTTTTTAAAAAAGAGGTTTATACATTCTTTTATATGTTTATTGTCCATTAAAAAATGTGAACACTCTGTTACTGGTCTTTAGCCATTTTTAATTGAGTTCCTTTCTAAATTAATTTATATGAATTCTTTGTAAACAAAGAAATGTACCTTTTTTCTGTTGTATGTTATATAAATATTTGTCCCATTTGTAACTGCTCTTTGATTATGTTTTGTTAAAACCATATATATATTCGTTGGCTCCTGCCGCAATGATTCTGCACAAAAAGCCACCCCCAAATTCAGTGGTGTATAATAACCAGCCTTTATATTCTCCTCTGGGTTTGCAGGTCAGCTGGGGAGGGGCTGCACTTTGGTTTAGGGCTGTGCCCTGTAGCCATCCTGGGTCCCGGGCTGGAAGGGCAGTGACCCTTTGGGCTGGGCGCTTCTCACTCCAGGAGGCAGGAGCACACGAGGGCAGGGGAAACGTGAGATCCTCTGAAGACCACTTCCACCCCACGTGGCCAGGTGGGTTCCCCGGCCAAGCTCTGCATGGGATGGGACACGCCTTGCAGCCACCCCGTGGGAGGCACTGCAGCAGCATGCATCACAGGCTCTAATACAGGAGGGCATGGGGGTTGAGAACAGTGATTCAGTCTACCTCAACACAGCAGTGTTTCTCAAAACATAAACTAAATGTCTTAAAGTTCATTAATCCAGTGTGGTACACACGCATCATGGAACATTATTTGGCCATAAGAATGAATGGAGTTCTGAAACAGGCTGCAACATGGAAAAACCTTGAAAACATTATGCTCAGTGACATAAGCAAGGCACATAAAGGACAAATATTATATATCACCTATAATAGATAACTGGAAATAGCAAATTCATAGAGATAGAAAGTAGATTAGTGGTTACCAGGTAATGGGAGAGGGCAGGAGATGGATTGTTTGTTTGGAAAAATGAAATAAAAAAAGAAAAAAATCATTAAAAAAGAAAATAAAATTCGTTAATTTTTTTCTATCATGACTCGTGATTTTGACTCCTTTTCTATTATGACTTCTGATTTTGTGTTCTGACTCAGAAGACTCCCTTTTTTTCAGGACTGTTTTTAAAAAAATTCTCCCATGTTTTCTTCTAGGACTTTCATGTTTTGTCTCTTATGTTTGATTCTATTGGAATTTATTTTGGTAGAAAGAATAAGGTAAAGATTAAGTTTTATTTCTTTCCAAGTGGTTAACCAGTTGCCCCAGCACCTTTTTATTGAATAGGTTTTCCCTTCCCCCTTTTAGTATTTTAATTAGGATTCCATGGAATTATACATTATTTAGACCTTCTTTTAAAAAATGATTTTTTTCCATCTAGTAATGAAGTCTTTTGTGTTCCTCAATAGATTTTAAAGATTTTCTTGATATTGGTCTCGCGTATTTCATATTACATCTGTTTATTCTAAGATGTTCTACCTTATTGCTTGCTATTGTAAATAGAATCTTTAATTTGATTCTCTTTTCTAATCAGCTTTCGCTTGCATCTCTATAGGAAAACTGTTTTCCTGTAGTTAAGTGCTTGGGTCCTAACACTGTGGTATAACATTGTGCAAGTCACTTAACCTTTGTGCCTTGATTTCCCCTCTGTGTACTGGGGCACAAAATCACACATACTTCTTGGTTGTCAGCATAGAAGAGTTAAAGGATAAAGGGGGTGCCTGGCATAGAGTCAGTGCTCAATGATGTAACTACCATTATACATTTTAAAATGTATTCATTTTGTCACCAGATGCTTTACTGAATTCTCTTATAGTTTCTAATGCCTTTCAGTGGATTGATTGATTCTAGTTAGGTAATCAGATCATTTTCAAATAGTAGTAATTTGACCCCTTCCTTTTCATGTTTAGAAATTGCTTTTGTTTTCCTGTCTGATTTTATGAGCTAGTTGTATGAGTCTTCTGTTAGTACATTACAAATTACCACAAATTTAGTGGCTTAAAGCAGCACAAATTTATTCTCTCAAAGTTTCCCTGGGTGAGGAATCTGGCATGTTTTACCTGGGTCCTCAGCTCAGGGTGTGAAGGCTGAAATCAAGGTGAGGCTGCAGGAGAGAAATACCTGCTTCCAAGCTCCCTTAGGATGTTGGCAGAATTCATTTCCTTATAGCCATAAAGGACTGAGGTCCCCGTTTTCTTGCCAGATGTTGGCCAGGGAAGCACTTGGCTCCTAGACACCATCTCCAACGTGACATCTTACATATTCAATGCCATCAGCAGAATCTCTTTCACCCTTTAGATCCTGGACCCTTTTAAGGGATTGCCTGATGAGATCAGGCCCACCCAGGATAATTGCTCTTTTGGTTAATTCAAAGCCAGCTAATTAGGGACCTAATGACACCTGCAACATCTCTTCACCTTTGTCCTTTGATGTATCCCAGAATTCACATCCATCGTATTCATAGTTCTGGCCACACTCAAGGGTAGGGGATTATATAGAGATGAACAAGAAGCAGGAGTATTCGAGGGAATCTTGTAATTCTGCGTACAATGCTAGAGTTTTCAGATAATTTGAATAAAGTGGTGGTTGTGGGCATCCTTACCTTGGCCTATTTTACTAAGAATTCTTTTTCCATAAGAAATTGCTGAATGAATTTTATCAAATGCCTTTTGAGCAGCTACTGAATGATCATATTTTGTCATATTAGTACGATAAATTTAATAATACATTCTCTATAATTGAACCAACTTTACATTCCTGAAATGAACCGCCTGCATTGTGGTTTAAAATGTACTGCTGAATTCTATTTTCTAACATTTTAACTTAAACATGTGTACCTCTTCTTATAAGTAAAGTTGATCTGTTTTCTCTTCTTGTGATATTTTTCATATTTGTAATTGTTATACTTACCTTTGTAAAAAGAATTTGAAAAGTCTCCCCCACCCATTTTTCTTCTCTGTGCTCTGAAAAAATTTTAAACAATATTAGAATTCTCTGAATCTTGATGCTTTTGAAGAATTTGTCTATAGCTTTGTGGTCACTTTCCCAATTTCTTGATATTCAATGGTATATTTAGTTTTCCAGTCTCTTTTATGGTCAATCATGGTAATTTATATGTTCCTGGATAATCATCTATGTTATCCTGATTTCAGATTTCTTTGAATAGAGTTTATTCTCATTTTGTTTTTAATACTTTTTGCCACTTGGCAGAGTCGCCCCCTTGGTGGTGTACCTTCTCTCCAACTATGTGAGAAATTATTATTCCTGCTAATCACTGAAAGTCTGTAAGGAGAAAAGGGACCGATTAGTATACGTTCCATTTTATTTATTATTTGTAAGCTTTACTCTCTTTTCTTTGTGGATTTTTTTTTTTTGTGTGGAGAGATTGTTTATTTATGAATTTAACCGGTTACCTAGGTGGTTAATTGATTTTTACATTTATTTTTCAATCATTTTGTCGTGTATTTTAGTTAATGACTGGGAACTAATTTTATTTGTTTTTTAATTTTAATTAATTAATTTATAATTAGTTAGCAGTTATCCCAGAACCATTTTTAGAGCAACCCTTCTTTTCCCTGTTGGTTTAAAATACTACTTTCTTCATGTAATTAAAAACTATATGCTTGGATCTGTTTCAGGGCTTTATTATTCTGTCCTTTTTTTCTGTCTGCCTGTTCTTGAGCCACTTTTAATTACTTTTGGCAGTTTTTTAGCTTGGGATTATGTAAGGAGGAAAAATTATCTGGCAATGCATAAACCTCCCCTCTTCATTGGATCACTGACATTTAATTTTGCAGCTGTTATATAACAGATAAATTTTAGAATCATTTGGTCAAGCTTCAAAGAATCTCATTGGAATTTTGATTCAGATTTAAGTAAATTAATTTACCAATGTGGAGAAAATTAATATTTTTATTATATTAAGTTTTCCCACCCTGGAACATGGTTTGTCTCTCCATTTATAAAAACTTATTTTATACCATTCCATAGAGTTTTGTAGTTTTATTTTTGAAGATCTTGCACATCTCTCATGACGTTAATTCTTGGACAAGTTTTATTTATGTATTTATGTACTTATTTTTTTGCTTTTGGGAGTGGAATACTTTTCTTCTTCATATTTTCTGACTAGTATGTAGAAAAGTTATTGACTTAGAAATGCTTTGGTTGGGAATAAGTTTTTTCCAGGGGAAAGAAATTGAGGTAAAGGATTATTTGGGATAACATTTTATTCCTTTACAAGGAACATTCCTTTACAAGGAATAAAATTAGAGAAATATATAGATGTTGGGGCTAAATGACTAAATAAATAATAAAGTATAGCATAGAACATTTTTTAATTTATAAAGATAATTTGATTTTTTTAATTGTAAATAATTAGTGTCTCTTTAAACAAGAGTTCCTTAGGTTCAACAGTTTATCATATTTGTTAATTTTTAAAAACCAAAAGTGGCTCCTATTTATTCTTCCATCAGTGTACTTATGTGACTATTAAAGCAGCAGGAATGGGAGACTACTTTCTGATTCTGTCATTATGGCTGACTAGCTGCTTTGAGGGATGCTGTTTCTGTAAAACAACTGTATCCTGCAAAGGACATGCTTCTTGAGGCATTGCAGGTCTCCAAGAATGCCCCCTCCACCCCCTAAATGAACAAATAAGCAAACTATAAACTGAGGGCAGAGTGGCAGAGAGTGAGAGCCAGAGCGGCCAGTGGCTGGAGGAGGAAGTTGCCTGAGGATGGTGCTCTCTTCAGCACTGCCACTGGGACACTGAGCCTTGCACTCTCAAGGTGGAGAACTCAGTCTATGATTTCCACACTGAACCAAGAGCCAAGGCACTTAGGGACCACGGTGTTTCCAGGCTGTGGGTACTCCCAGGTTACCAGCAGAAGCACTCCTCCCTTGAGAAAGAAGTTCCCCAAGTTAGGTCCACAGATAAAGATCAGGCAATAGATCACAAAGACTTCCAAGGCATGCACTCATAAAAGAAAGCAAGTCACAATGCCAAGAATAATAAAAAACAACAAACAACAGACTTAAACATCCCCCTGCCCCTGGACTTCCATATTGGAAACTAGAATATCTACATATGAAGTATTTAAAGTAATTGCTGAAAGAGTCATAAAAGATGAGCATGCAACAAGAAACTATCAGAAATGAATAGTCATATTTGGGGAAAACATATGTTCACTAAAATTTTCTAAAACAAATGCAGATGTATAGTTCAACAGCTGGTTAGACACAGTGCAGGGACAATTAGTGATCTGGATGACATAGCTAAGGAAATTATCCAGAATGAAGTACTGAGTGACATGGGTATAGAGTATATGAAAGAGGAACAAAGATTTAGAGAATAGAGGGTGAAGGAGAATATTTGAGGGGGGACAATATTTGAAGATTTATTGGCCACATAATTTTGAGAACTGATGAAAAATATGAACTCTCTGATTTAGAAGCACAGTTCATCCCAAAGAGGATAAATAAGAAGGATCCACACCTAGACACATCTTTCAAAAACTTCAGAACACCAGAGGCAAAGGGACGACCTTCAAGCTCTTAGAGAGTAAGGGCAGCATCACCTGTTACGGAACAGTAGTTCAAAGGACACCTGAGTTCTTGACTGCAACAGTGGAAGCCGGAAAACAGCAGAACTCTAGTTTCAAAGTGTTGAGAGAATAGACTGTCAGTGTAGAATTGTGTACCCAATAAAACTGCTTTTCAAGAATGGGGGTGAAGTAAGACATTTACAGTTAAACAAGAAATGAGTTTGCCACTGAAAGAGAAGCACTAAAGGAACTTCTAAGTCAGGAGTTCAGAAACTTTGGCATGGACCCTTTGACAGTCTCTGAAGCCCATGCTCCCCATCTCAGTTTAAGGCTTTTAAATGGATGGAATGAAATATATAGGATTACAAAGGAAACTAATTATGTTGAAATGTTTTAAAATCAAAATATTTAAAAAATATTATAATAATATATGTGCTCCTTTGTTAACTCACTGAGTAATAAAATCCCAGGCAGTTCTTATAACTACCCTGATATCAGTGTATCAGCCCTGGCAAAAGGCTGCACCTTTCAGGGCAGCACCCAGGCAAATGAGTTTGGTACCAAGACATATGAGGTAGTTTGCATCAGTGGAACACATATTGTAGCAGAACAGGCTGAGGCCTGCTTCAGCTTTGACTTTCTATTGAGTCATGAGTAGGAATAATTTAAAAAAAAATTATACTATTGGCTTTTTTTCTTTTATAGGGCTCTCTTTGTTGTCAAGTTATATGTTTTAGTTTCCTAGGCTGCTTCAAAGCAATTCCATGAAATGGGTTGGCTTAAACAATGGGAATTTATTAGCTTACAGTTTGAGGCCAGGAAAATGTCCAAATCAAGGCACCATCAAGGCGATGCTTTCTTCCTGAAGACCGGATGCTGGTGATCCTTGGCTCCTCCCTTCTCTTCTGGTTTTCGTTGCTCTCAGCTTCTTGCTTTCTCTGTGGCTTTTTCTCTCTCCCTCTCTCCTTCTCTCTCCTTCCCACTCTTCCTTCCCCCTTGGATTTATGAAGGACTCCATAATAGGATTAAGACCCATCCTGAATGAGGTGGGTCACACCTTAACTGAAGTGTCTCATCAAAAGGTCTTCCTTAAAAGAAGGTCTTCCTGGCATGGGTTAACTTGAAGAACATGTTTAGCTGGGGTTCATACAGTTCCAAACCACCATATTACAGTTTTACTAGTATATGCTGAGAGAATGAAAACTGCAGAATTCTTTTTTTGTCATTGTTACAGAAGAAGTAGGTCAAGAAAATAGTAACTTTCCTTGTGGGCATTCTGCATTTGACATATTGATGCAGCCTCCAAGGGGGAAGGCTGTGGAGAAGGTTGGAAGCAGAGGCTGGAAGTTGAGCCCTGTTGGAGGGAATGTTGGGTTGGGAATCAGTCCAAGGGGAGGAGTTCAAAGCCTAGGGTGGGTTGGAGCTGAGATGGAGACATAAGGAAAACACCTGCACCCCTGAAGGAGCCCTGCCTTGTGACCCCAGGGAGACCAAAGTAGGAGGGTCAGCTACACAAGGCTGAAGGACAAGTTTTGCATGGCATAGGGTGGCAGTCAGAAAAGCTTTGGAAGACACGATTGGTAGACTTCTGTCATGCCATGCAGATCTGAATGGGTTAGTGCCAGTTTTGCAACAACTGTCCTTCCTCCAGATGGGTAGGGGACACTGGCTTTTAAGTGGAAAATCCGTATCACTATATCTGTGGGGTATACTCGCTATATGTTTTGTGAATGTAATTTAATTTGCTTTCAAGCTTGCACCCTGGAAGGACTTGCTTCATTACCTAAAATGTCACATTACCACTTGCCTTTCAACCAAATTTGAAGAGCTGAAGACAATTCCTGAGTTTAGGCTGTGAAAGATCTTTTCAGTTTTAGAGAACAAGATTTAAAAGCTAATTCATTCCAAGCCTCTGTGTCCAAGCAGCACTACTAATCAAACACGAATGTCTTTGGCTCTAAAGATGCTGTTCCTTCTTGGTGGTCTGTTATCCCCTTTCATTTACTTCAACAGCAGGAAGTTCTTTCTCATTTCCAGTTTTATCTCGGCCTCTGTTTTGACTGAATGGGGAAGTGGAGCCTGCAAGGTGCTGTCCTTATAATAGCTTGCATACGCTCGAGGAGTTAAGCCGCTTCTCTCTGAGCCATATCAATATATTTCACATTCTTTTTGACTTTTTCTTCACAACTATTTAATTATATGTTACTTTCCTCTCACCCTCTTCAGTTGCTTCATATTCTTCGTAAACCGTGGACTTCAAATAATGACACTGGTCAATTGAATGGAACCACGGTTTCATTTTCATGAGATGTGGCAATTCTACAGCTTAACTAGATGTGTGACCCTTTTCCTCACAGATGTGGTGCAAAATAAGCCTGCAGAGTTACTGAGATGTTAGAACCTGCAATAGAATCCTCTCTGGCAGCTGGAGTTGAGCAAAAGCAGTTTAAACTAAGGCCTGATACTTTGGAAGCAGTGGCTCTGCACTTCTCCCGTTTTCACCTCTGTTTTAGTTTGCTAATGCTGCGGAATGCAAAATACCAGAGATGGATAGGCTTTTATAAAATGGGGGTTTATTTCACTACACAGTTACAGTCTTAAGGCCACAAAACGTCCAAGGTAACACATCAGTAATCGGGTACCTTCACTGGAGATGGCCAATGGCATCCGGAAAACCTCTGTTAGCTGGGAAGGCACATGGCTGGCGTCTGCTCCAAAGTTCTGGTTTCAAAATGGCTTTCTCCCAGGACCTTCCTCTCTAGCAAGCTTGCTCCTCTTCAAAACGTCACTCACAGCTGCACTCTCTTTCTTCTCCTTGAGCCAGCTCATTTATATGGCTCCACTGATCAAGGCCCACCCCGAATGGGTGGGGCCACGCCTCCACAGAAATATCCCATCAGTTATCCTCCACAGTTGGGTGGGGTGCATCTCCATGCAAACAACCTAATTCAAACGTTCCAACTTAATCCCCACTCTTATGTCTGCCCCACAAGATTGCATCAAAGAATATGGCTTTTTCTGGGGGACATAATACATTCAAACCGGCACAACCTCCAAGGCACACACACGACTCCCCTTCCCCGGCACTGAGGAGACGAGAACAGGTGTCCTTGGTGGGCATCTGGGCTCAGAAAAGCCTCCTCCAGGCCAGTCAGCGTGACACTCCGTTGTTTGAGCTGAAGCAGTGTTTCTGGTATCAAAGGGGCAGGGAAGTTGCTCCTTCCAGGGAGGTACAGGGAGGGAGTGGTCATTTTGGAACAACAATCAATCCAATATCCCACTCTGGTTGTATTTGTTTTCTATTGCTGCAAAGCAAATGGCTTCAAACAACACCCACTTATTTCACAGTTTTCTTGGTCAGGAGCCTGCACGTGGCTTAGCTGTTCTCTTGTGTGGGTCTCACAAGGTGGCAATCAAGATGTCGTTGGGGCTACATCATCTAAAGGTGCCACTGGGAGAGTAACAGTGCTCATATCCCATCATATCCGTGCTCCTGGGGAAGGTGTTATACTAGCCCATGGGTCACTGGGGATCATCTTATAATTTTGCCTACCACGCTGAGTTTGATGGTTTTACTGTTTGGTTTATATAGGAGAATTTGACCTATTCACAATGAAGTCGTTAATTACATTTGGAATTGTAAATTGTCTTCAATAAGCAAACCATCCCTGTTTTTTGGAAGTAAAACTATTTGTGGGTATTTGTGGAATAATAGCATTATAAAGATAGGAAAAGTTGAACAGTTTTTATTGTAGCCTAAGATGAAAGCATTAGTAATTTGTCTTTTATGTTTAGAAATGCCTACTATTTGGGGGTTCGTGGATTTCCAATATAATCCATGGTACAAAGGACTCTGTAACAGTTTTGATAAGCATTTTGCTAGTTTTGTAAACTGTTGCTTAGAAGGGATCAAGGAGTTCTGTCTGAGCTTTTAGATACCTTGAGCGAACTGGAGGTAGTTTTAGGGTTTAGTGGGCCCCCCAGGTGCTCTTGAATTCCTAAGCCCTTCATGAATGAGGAGGTGTTGGACCATATCTTGGAGAACAGGTAACATTTCAAGTGGTGGAACTGGAAAGCAGAAGGAGCCATGTAAATGGACTTTTTGGGGGGGTTGTTCATTCCCATCCACTGTGTAGACCTAGCCTGCATCAGGCTGGTGTTAGTATGTGAATCAACAAAGGACCCTTTTGAAGTCATGTCCCAGAGAGATGCAAGGGTCAGAGCCTAAGGGAAGAGAAAGGGGAGCTGGGACATGCTGGAAGGGAAGGCTGAAAGGTGAGGCATAAAGCACGTTGAGCATGGAGGGGACAAAGCCTGGAGGTCTGCAGCTAGTGGGTGACACATGCAATGGCTTTCTTCTCCCTGTCGAGGTCTCTCGAGGTGCCCTGAGTGGCTGGGACGGGAGTGGGGACGGGGGAATTATACAGGGAAGTGCTGGGGGGAAATCAGGGCCCTGATTCTGATGGGCCTGGATGTTAGGCCTGGGAGATGAGGGTCACCTGCAGAGGTGTCCAGGGTGGTGGGTGGGAGCCTGTGAGCATGTCCTCCAGGCAGAGGGGCTGCAGAGGAACAGACAGGCATACAACAGATAATGAGAAGAACTAATCCCGCTCCGTGACTGGTGAGCTGAACATCAGTGTGATGAGTTCAGAAAATGGTGTATTGGCAGAAATTTCACATTCCAGAATGAAGAAGGTTTGGAGGTGGAGAAATGAATTCAGGGTTTGAAATGCTGAGCCTGAGATGATGGTAAGGTTCCTAGCACCAGAACCTTAGAGAAATGGCAATTTAATCTGATTCTAAAATGAGTTGGGGAAATTGTGTCTCTCCTGGGCATGATGGATCTGGTGGCCAGGAGGCTGTCTGATAGTTCACGTGTTGGGTGTGGGAGGTAAGAGAGGTTTTAGAGCAATTGTGGAAGAATCTGTGAGACTTGGCCTCAGAGAGATGTGGGAAAACAGTATTCAAGGATTTCTCCATGGGTTGGAAGCAGGGAGGTTGGGGACAGGATTATAGACAAAGGATATCTAGGAGATGGGAAAACAGTTATAAAAAGTACCTTTTTTTAACATCGACAGTGTTTGGAGGATTTGTGTATGTAGAATACATACATGGTGTGCTTGGGAGCAGAGTCCTTGAGTTCTTATTTGATTCTTGCGCTTTTGGTGAATAAGGTTCAACAGACTCATGTAAACTCCTGCTCCAGCTGTTTTGGAAATCGCTGCTGGGTGTAGGAGGAGCTGCCTGGGTCCAAGACGTGCTCCTGCCCACCGAGGAAGTGGTTGTGGGCAGGTGAACTGGAGTCTGTTACTATCTTAGTGTCTTGTGGCTGCTGGAAGGTAGAATCACCCCCCTGGCTGGCTTAAAACAACAGGCACCTATTGTCTCTCAGTTCTTGGGGCCAGTAGTGTGAAATCAAAGCATCAGCAGGGCTGGGCTTTCTTTGAAGTCTGTAGGGGGTAGAATCTGTCCTTTGCCTGTCCCCTGGCTTCTGGCAGTGGCTGGCTGGAAGTCCATGGTGTTGTCTGCCCCAGTCGTCACCTGGCCGTTGCCCCTCTGTCTGTGTGTGTCTGAATTCTCTCTTCTTAAAAGAACACCCTTCTGATTGGATTAAGGTCCCTGCTATATACACCCTCATCTTAGCTTGCCTAATGCTGTCTGTGATGACCCTGTTGACAAGTAAGGTCACAGCCTGAGGCATTGAGGCTTAGCGCTTCAACATCTCTTTCTGGGGCACACACTTCAACTCATAACCGTCATCCAGGGAACCTGTGGGTTTATTCACTAGCATGCTCTCCTCCTGGCTATCAGGCCCCACACCAGGGTTGGAACCACAGGGGAAATCAGGCCCAGCCCTTCTTGCCTACCCAGCCTGTGGCCCTAGTGGAAAGTCTGGGCCATTTATCTTCACTTGAAAACACCAGGACCTTACCTATAGCGGCGCCTACTAAATTACAGCCCTGCTGAAGGGGGAGCCACAGCCGCTGCCTCTTCTGTGTATCTGATTAGGTGTTGGGCAACGGAGAGGGCAGTGTCTCCAGGTTTGGGCCTGGAGTGATCAGGAGGAAGGGGGTGCTATTTTGGAGATAGAGATTATAAGAGGAAGATCGGGTTTGTGAGGTAGGGACTGCAAAGTCATTTCTGGACCACTGTGTTGGAGAGTGACACCCGGGAGCTGGCCCTGGTGGGCAGTGGAGAGGGCTGGGCTGGACGTGTCCTGGGGGAACCATTGGTGTTTGGGGTTAGAGGGGCCCTAGTGGCAGCCAGCTCTTCAGCAGAGTCATGGAGTAGAAAGAGACAAAGGGCTGAGGGAGGAGACCCTGGGAAACCAGAAAGAGGAGTGGGAGAGGAAAGAGAACCCGAGGCAGGCGGGCATGGGGAGAAGCTGGAGAAGTGAAAAGGACACAAGTGAGGGAGGTGCCCCAGGAGCCTGGAGGAAGGGAAACTTCAAGCAGGGAGACGTGGTCAGCTGTGCCTGTGGACGAGGCCGTGAGGGAACTTGGTGCCTTTGTCAGCCCCTTGGGCCACGTCAGGAGGAAGAGTTCCTGGGAAGTGGTGAGGGGCAGAAGCAGACTGTCCGGGGTCGGGGAGGGATTGCGTCTCCACCCTGGACAGCAGAAGACGGAATGTAGAGCTGCAGGTTGGGGGTCAGCCAGCCAGTCTCTGCCTCAGGGGTCCCCGAGAAAGATAGACCAGGGGCTTGCGAAGGGCCGAAGTGTGGTATTTCTAAGACACGGGGACTTGAAGGTATTTATGTGAAAAGGACAGTGGGAAGGAACTGGGAGAGGGGGCAATGGCTGGGAAGAGGTTGGGGGGGATTCACGGCAAGGGCTGAGGGGCAGGGTCAGCCTGGGAGAGGAGTGGGCTGCCAAGAGCCTGTCCGTGGAAAGCTGGGGAGCCTTCTCAGGTGGCACTGCGGTGGCGAGGTGGGCAGCTGTGCCCAGAGTGATGGGGGAGGCCCTTCTGGGGGCTGGAAGAGTGAGATGGAAGGCCAGGCAAGGGTGGAGGGGCCTAGCCCAGGACAGAGCCTGCAGGGTCAGCTGGGCTCAGAGCCCAAGCAAAGAAGGCAGGTGCCAGGCAACATTTTGCCTTTCTCAAAAATGGCCTTTTAAATGCTCTCTGTGTGTTTTCAGTAGATAACCAGATAACTTACAGGGCCACATGGAAAAGGTGGCCTGATAGCAGAGCATTGGTCAGTCTGTTGGTAGTGCCTGGTGGCCTGAAAGGCCACGTGTGTCTTTCCACGGTGGAGCCAGGCCGCGAGTGACCGAATGGCAAACACAGCTCATTCTAACTGCTCATGTGTACGTACTGTGTTCTATAGGCCCTTCTTAGATTGAAGAGGTAAACATTGTGTTGATTGGTCCTTAAAAATTCCTGAAGCGTCTCACCGTCCTGATCCATTTGTCCTTCCAGGTGCTGTTATCGGGACTTATCGGCGTGGTCTCCTGGAAAAGACCCCTCTCCCTCGTGGTAAGTTGTGCTTTTCCTTAGTGGTACGTGAGAGGAGGCTCTGCCTGCAGAGGTGTGAGCACTGTAAAGGAAAGAGAATTCCTTTTGGCAGAATGTTGGATGCAGACCTTGATAAACATGTAACCATCGAGTGCTGATGGGCTCTAAGGCAATACCACACTGCATAGGCTGTGTTCCAGCGCTGAGAGTGCTCCTTGGGTATTTTCTTAAGATGCACACGTGGCATCTGTGTTTCTTTGTTTTGGTTTTGGTGTCCTCCTTTAAGGACATACCACAAGCAAAGACACCTCAAAAGTGTAGACACGAGCGTTTTCTCTAGACATTAAAGCACGGTCGTGCAGATACATAGGCATAAGTCTTATCACACAGATAAGAGGTATTTTATCAGGATTCAAGAAATGTTAGTTTTTTGTGTGTGTGCTTTAGTGATGGTAAAATTCTGTTCAGGTAAAATGAGGATATTTCCTTGAGTTGAAGAATGAAGAAAAAACTACTTTCTCACAATTCTGTGCTGCTGTTCTGAGGAGGAGCAGGCATGTGAAGAGAAATGATTGTTTTTCCATCAGGAAAGTATCCAGGCAGATTTGTGTCTATTGATTTTTATGCGTGTTCTTCTCAGTGTCTGCATTAATGTATTTATGTCTGTGCCAGGACTAGGGGAGGAGAGTTTCCGGGTTTCGATGGGTAATGAAAAAAACGGCAAGGCTTTTTTCTTTGTTTGTATTAATTATTTAAAATCTTTTCTTTTAGTGATTAGACTTGGAGATAATGACATGTTACTAAATATTAATGGAAAGAGAGAAAAAACTTTGTTGTAAACAACTCCTCCTTCATGAGTGTAGCCATAACATCCTGGAAAGGAATCAAGGGAGGAGAGGAGTAGGGTTCAATTTCACTGAGCCTCTTCTGCTGCTACATCTCAGCCCAGATCAGAAACTTACCTTTAAAAGAATTTTTTAATATAGAAATTTTCTAACCTGTCCAAAAGAAGAGAGACTAGTCTAGCGAAGCCCTGTGTATCCCTCACCCGGCTTTAACAAATATCATCAAATGGCCAATTTTGCTTCATCTGTAGTCCCCCCCTCCTCCCTATCCCACCCCAGCCCCTTATGGGATTATTTTAAAGCAAATGTAGTATATCAGGAAGCCAAGTTTTCTTGTTTTTGCAGAGTGACATGGCGGTGATTGTGCCGACTTTGGGGTGTGAGATCCTTTGTTTGTGCTTGCAGTGGCTTTGTGCTCCTTCCTTTGGGACATGGAAGCATCTTGCTCTGCTTCTCCTTGCCCACCCCCATGATGCAGTGGGATTACGTACTCTAGCACTGGTCCCCAGCCAGAGGGAAAGCCACCTCCCTCTAGATGGGTGTGGAACTAAAAGATAAGAGAGGAATGGCACCTGTTCTGGTTTGCTAATGCTGCTGGAATGCAAAACATTAGTAATGGATTGGCTTTTATAAAAGGGGGTTTATTTGGTTACACAGTTACAGTCCTAAGGCCACAGAGTGTCCAAGGTAACACATCAGCAATCAGGTACCTTCACTGGAGGATGGCCAATGGTGTCCGGAAAACCTCTTTTAGCTGGGAAGGCACGTGGCTGGCATCTGCTCCAAGTTCTGGTTTCAAAATGGCTTTCTCCCAGGACGTTCCTCTCTAGGCTTCAGCTTCTCTCCAAAATGTCACTCTCAGTTGCTCTTGGGGCGTTTGTCCTCTCTTAGCTTCTCCGAAGCAAAAGTCTGCTTTCAAAGGCCATCTCCAAAATGTCTCTATAAACTGCAGTTCCTCTCTTAGCTCCTGTGCATTCTTCAGAGTGTCCCTCTTGGCTGTAGCAAGCTCGCTTCTTCTGTCTGAGCTTATATAGTGCTCTAGTAAACTAACCAAGGCCCACGCTGAATGGGCAGGGCCACGCCTCTGTGGAAATTATCCAATGAAAGATCACAGCTAAGTGATAACATTTCCATGGAAACATCCAATCAAAAGTCCCCAACCCAATCACCACCAATACATTTCCTGCCCACACAAGACTGCATCAAAGATAATGGCGTTTTGGGGAGACATAATACATCCAAACCAGCACAATACCCGTCGTGCAGCCTGTCCTCAGCCTCAGCCCTGGTTTGGATGTTCTCATGGGTCTGGGCCTTTCACCTCCCAGGATAGGGATGGTGTACAGCTGATTAAGAGTTGGGGCTCCTTATGTGCATGGCTCAGGTGTGTCCTGGGGAAGCCAGAGGTGTTGCCTGGGGTCTCAGGTCCTAATCCTAAGAGAGGGGAAAATACCACCAGCTCAAGTAGCCAGAGCAGACCTGGTTCCAAGCACTCGCTTCTCAGCTCCTGCGTGTCAGTGGAAAACAGCTGTTCTCTGGCAAGGTGGTCAGGGTCCACCTCTCATTGGTTTATTTCCTCCTAAGCCCCAGGCAGAGGAGAAGGGATTTTTCTAACTTTTCTGACTACTTTGTGTTACATAGGAAGATCAGTGTATCAGTCAGGGTGACACTAGCTGCTGTAATAAACCCCAAAATTCAGCGGCTTAGCAATGCAAGTTTGCTTCTTGCTCATGTCCCAAGGCAGGCGTTCTAGTCAGTGGGCTGTATTCCTGCACACAGTGATTCAGGGACCTGGTTCCTTCCACCTTGTGGCCCTATGACAATTGCTTTCTTGATTTTCTTGGACCAGAAGTGACATTCATCACTTACAGGTCAAGCCACTGGGTAGAACTTGTCACGTGGCCTCATCTTGTTACCAAGGAGGCTGGGAAATGTTACCCCCATTGGACAGGCACTTCCTAGAGGCCTTGCCATGCTGTGGGGGAAAGGCGTGCATTTTGGTGGATAGTTTGCTGTGTCTAACCGAAGAACATTCTTCTGTCTGTGTTGACCAGGACAATGTAAACTTTCGATTCATTACAGAAACGTACTCACATCTGAACCATAAACATCCATTTGGCCTTGACTTCAATTTTATTTTGAAGGGAGGAAAAGAAGTCACAATATATGGGCGGACAATGTATAATACACAGAATTCTGTGAACATGACCGGAAATGTTCTATCCAGAATAATACCATTGAAGATATTATAAATAATGATAGCCACCATTCATGGAGTGTGACCTTGGCCCTTATTTTCCCAGTCCTGGCAAGAGTAGGCTTACTCATTTTACAAGAGAGGTTAATGCCTGCAGGATGTTGAATAGCAAGCTTGGCCTTGAACCCAAAGCACTCAGACGCCAAAGGCCTCCTTTCTCCATTCTACACATTCCATGTAAACGTTATCTTTCCTGCCTCATAATGCTTCTATTTTTATAAATCGCTTGACCTATACTCGTTGAAACTCTTCAAATTTCTCCCTAAACTAGTCCCTTTTCTTGTAGTTTCTGTCTCAGTTGGTGACACTTAGTGTCCAATCAACTTAGAAATTGGGGTGAAGGGTGTCAGTCTTATATCTTTCCTCTTCTTCCCTCTTCATATCCATTCACAAGTTCTCCTGTTTTTACTACCTTTTTATTTATCAAATTGACACTCTCTTCTCTGTTTCTTGAGACACCGGTTCTAAGGCCAACTCTTGCCCTCCCCAGCAGGATGCTGCGACAGCCTCCTAGTGGATATCTGGGCCATGAGTTTTCATCTTCTCAAATCCACTGTCCTCACACACATGCACACAGGGTAATTTATTTATTGCAAGTGTCAGTTGGACTGTTACACCCGTTCTTTAAGCCCTTTGGTGGTTCCCCAGGACCTAGAAAATGGAAATGAGGTGACTTACTAGGCTCTTTGTGCAGCCCTTGCCTCCCTTTCTGGCCTCATCTCTGTAGCCTAAACCACCAAATCCAGAATCTGTTTAGTGGGCCCGTGTCCTCTACCTAAACCACCGAATCCAGAATCCATTTAGCGGGACTGTGTCCTCCATCTAAAACAGCAAATCCAGAATCCATTTAGCAGGCCCATGTCCTCCACCTAAACCACTGAATCCAGAATCCAGCATCATCTTTGAGGCCTGGACGTTCTTCCAAAATTCTTTTTCTGCCATCACTCTGTCACCTCGTTGAGGTTCGTAGGTCTCTCCTTTCTGGAGGTCTTCTCTTTCACCCTAGCTAGGGTGGGTTCTCCTTTGAGCTTCTGTGCCAGATCTTCCATTATCTGTCCCACGTCCTTTAGAGGCTACCTTGATTCTACCTTTAATTGTGAGCAGGTGGTGAGCATTTACTCTGTGAACCTTACAAGGATGCTTTTATCTTATCCATGTGGCAGCCCTGCCAGGAAGACACTATATTTTATCTTCATTTTCCAGACAAGGAAATGAAGACTTTGAAGGGTTAAGCACTTTGCCCAGGGTCTCCCAGCTAAATAGCTTAAAGGCTTGATTTAAATACTTCCTTTATCCCCAGGTCCTGCTCTCATTCTCTACCCTAAGGATGTGTTTCTCTCTTCCTAGAGAAGTAAAACTGAAGAGGCCAGTCTGCTTTTCAGAATCATTCCCAGGGGGACACTCTGCTCTGCCCCTCCCCCAATGAGGATCCCATAGCGAGTTGCCCTTTCTGAAGGGAGATTGCCCCTTGGGGGGTTCAGGAAGAAGCAGGAGGCCCAGCAGGGGAGGGCTGGGTGAGAACAGGAATGAATGGACCCTCCTGAAGGCAGTAAGGGGAAGGGGGTGCCTTCAGTGTTGGTGTAGCCAGCACTCTGTTGGAAGGGGCTTTCCTCTCCAGCCTGCCGTAACCCCTGCTGCATCTTCTTCCTCTTCATCACTGAGCCTGTAAGACAGAGAGGGTGAGATGAAGGAGAAAGTGTAAAGGTCTCTCCCAGAGCTCTGTCCTCAAGGAGGAGGCTCTGTAGGAAAAAGGAGAAGAGAGAGGAACAGTGGGCTGAGTGATAAGGGCTCAGGGACAAAGGCCTCCCTCTCCTTGTTAGTAAATGGGATGCAAGAGGGAGAAGAAGAAGGAAAATACCCTGATTTTTTTTTTTTACTGTAATATTTTATAAAAATCATTCCAAATGCTGGCAGCTAGTGATGGCTATGTAAATAAAGAATATGCATTTTTGCATCAATCTGATGGCTTTTAAAATATGTACCAAGTGTCTCCTATGATTGAGATAATTGTCTTCCTTACATTAAACTATAAAAGGTTCTACATTATGCTGGGTGCCAATTAAGAATCAGATTATGTGGCTCTGATTAGATGAATTTTTGGAAGATTCAATGAAACATTTTGTGATTGCTTTTGTGTCAATAATGGAAACAGTCTCACACGTAATCACAGGTATAATTTAAAAAAAAAAAGGCTTGAGTGAGATAGTACTGGGCTGGACTGAGTGATATTATTTGTAACGACTAGTACTATTGAAATTAATAACCATGGGGTTGACAACATTTGTTTAGAATTTAGTTATAAATAAAAAACCACTGACAGTTTATTTAGTACAGATTCTTTTAAAGCAAATCAAAAAAAAAATGTTTAAACTACTGATCTGTGGGAATATGAGTGCTATGTAGATTCAGTGATATATTTAGTTTGCTTTGCAGTTTATGTTACAGTATTTAACGAGTCTGGCTTTGTGATTTACTCAGATAGGGGTTTACTTTTAATGCTAAATTTTATTAACCCAAATAAGGTTCAGTCAGAGAAGAACCTCCAAGAGCCAGCATCAAAGATTTCTGAGTCAGAATCGGACCTCTCTGATTACTGCTGTGGTTCCACTGTTGTGGCGTAACCACACTCACTTTGTTGTGGGCGGTTAGGTGCCACCACTCGGCCTTTGCCCACTTGGCATCCCATGACCCTCACTGCATTTAGGGATCTGTGTTGATGGTAGCCATTCCCACTTTAATAGTTTACCTGCAGAGAAGAGCAGCCACAATTTCTTCAAGGATGCTGGGGCTCCCCTCAAACGTATCTCACAGCTCTGTTGAAAGGTGGAGCCTCTGATCCTCCTGAGACGGATGAGCAGGTGGGACGTGACAAGTCCACTCTAAGTTACAGTCTCTCTGGGCCTTTGGACACCTTCCTCAGTGTATGCCAAGGGCAGTTACGGTGCTTTAGCTTTACTTAGCGTAGGCCAACTTTGGGGTTCTATTTTAGCCAACCAACCAAAGTAACTCTTAGAGTCCTTACTAGAATCTCCATTTAAACTACTGAGTCCAGAATCTCTGCTTAGTGGGCTCACATCTTCCACCTAAGCCAGTGAATCTAGATTTCTGCTTAGCTGGCCCACATCTTCCACCTGAACCACCAAATCTAGAATTTCTGCTTAGTGGGTCCATATGAATAAATTTGGACTGATTCAACTTTATATTCCTTTTACCTTCACCCTGCACCCTTAATAGGAAGCCCCAAGGTTGTCTGTGCTTACTGCATGGGGGAGATCCCAAACCACAACACGGGCTGTGGGAATCCGGGCAGAGCCCAGCACATTCCCCACGTTGGGGAGACAGAGCTGAGTGTCTGGGTTGTCCAAGGCAGCTAGAGTTCTTAGGACAAAGTTCCAGAGAGAGGAGAATCAGAGAGGGTGAGTTCTGGAGATCTTGTGAGGAGCTCCTATGAGTATCCAGCTGATACTGCTTAGTGCTTATGTGTGAGGAAACTACCCAAGGCCAGGAAAGAACCATCTGAGAGGATTAGAGGGATCAGTGCCAGTCACAAAAATAGGGTTTTCCCACTTTCCAGATTGGAAAATCTCATGATTCACTGGGGCATTGGGTAAATTAGTCAGAAGGGTTTTGCCTCGGTGGTGGGAAATAATCTCTAGAATAAGTGCTGTTCAGTCCTGCCTAAGAAATCTTAAAAGAAATCTTAAAAGATCAAGAGAATCAGACCGTTTCCAAGTAATTTAACTGCATCCCAGAACAAACCTCAAGAATGTTTATAGGAATACAGAAATATCCAGCACCCAATAAGATAACATTTATATCTGGCATCCAATCAAAGATCAGTAGGCATGCAATGAATCAGGTAAATACAACAGAGTATGGAGAAAAGTCAACCAGTTGACTGGTGCAAAACTGACACAGGTGTTAAAATTAGCAGACAAGGACATCAAAGCAGTTATTACAACTGTATCCCAGGTGTTCCAAAAGTTAAGTAGAGACATGAAGGTATGAAAAGACCCATTTGAACTTCTAGTGATGAAAACTATACTCTAAGAGAGAAAAATACACTGGATGGGATTAATGACAGATTAGGTAATAGAAAAGAAAAGATCAGTGAACTTGACAACCTCACAATAGAAATTACCCAAAATGCAACACAGAGGAAAAATAATTAAAAAGAAAGAAAGAAAGAGAAGAATATCAGTGAGCTGTGTGAGAGAAACTAAAGAAGCCTAATGGACATGTAATGTACATTCCCAAATGGAGGGCAGGTGAACAGAAAAATATTCACAGAAATAGCCAAAAATTTTCAAAATTTGATGAAATTTGTATATTCGCAGATCCAAGTACATGGATGCATGCAAAGTACAAGAAATATTTTGAAAAGCACACCATGCCATTTTATAATCCAATTGCTCAGAGCCAGTGATAAAGAGAAATTATTTAAAGAAATTAGGGGGACATTACTTACAGAGGAATGAAAAGAAGGGTCACAGCAGATTACATGTTAGTAATAATGGAAACAAGAAGATAGTGGTGCAACATCTTTAAGGTAATGTAAAAAAGAAAAAAATAATAAAAGGAAAAAACCCAAACCTGTCAACCTAGAATTCTCCAGTAAAGGTAAAGACAGAAATAAACCTAGAATTCTTCAGCAAAGCTAAAGACAGAAGTAAATATAAATGCTAGTACTCTTGTATTTTTGTTTTTTAACCCCATTTTACTCCCATAGCATCTAAAATGTGAATGCATAGAAAGTAATGATAAATCAGTGGTTTCCACAGCTTCTGCGGAAGGCAGTTTGGTGGTTCCTCATAAAGTTAAACATGGAACTACTATATGACCTGCTTTTTGGTATATACCAAGAAGAATTGAAGGCTAGGACTCAGATAGATTTTGTACTTCAATGTTCATAGCAGCAACATTATTCAGAGTAGCCAAAGGGTGGAGACAGCCCAAATGTCCATCAGCAGATGGTTGGATGGACAAGTTGTGGTATATACATAAAATGGAATATCATTCAGCCCTAGAGGGAATGAAGTTTCATCATGTTGCATGAAATAAGTCACAAAGGGACAGGTATCATATGATTCCACTTTAATGAAATTGCTGGAATATGCAACTTCATGGAGACAGAAAATAGAATTCAGGTTGCTGGGGTGGTGGAGGAGGGAACAGGGTGAGTTAATGCATAATGGGGGCAGGATTCTATTTCAGATGAAGGGAAGGTTCTGGTAATGGGTGGTGGTAAGGGTAGGACGACATTGTGTATGTGATTAATCTCACTCAGGTGTATGATTGGCAGTGGTTGGGTTGAAAAAGTTCATGTTGTATGTATGTTTCCACAATGAAAAAAAAAGAGGGTGAGATTAAAGGGACAGCAACAACTAAAGGCAGTACATGATCCTGGACTTGATCAGATCATGGAGGAGAAAATGCCCAAAAGAACGTTAGTGGGACATATGAAACAATTAGAGTATAGATTGTAAGCTTTATATCAATGTTAAATTTCTTGAACTGGATAACTGCATCTCAGATGGTTACGTAAGTGATAATCCTTGTTCTTAGGAAATATGCATGGACGTATTAAGTGATCAAGGAGCATGATGTATGTAACATACACGCAAATGTTTAGGAAATAGATAAAAGGTACATAGACAGCTGGATAGATTTAATGATACAGAAAATGTGATAAAACATTAAAAATGGGCAGATCTGAGTATCTGGGTGGTGAATATATTTGAGTTCTCTTGATGGGGTTTGTATTAATTTTACAACAGTCCTGTAAGTTTGAAATTATTTTCCCAAAAAAGTTTTAAAAATTTAAAAAAGGTAAAATAAAGATTTTTTTAGGCATACAAAAGTTGAAAAAATTAATTACCAACAGAGCAACACTACAAAAAATGTTAAAGGAAGATTTGACGTGGGAGGAAATATGATCCATATGGAAATAGGGACCTATGCCAAGAAATGAAGAGCATCAGACGTGGTAACTACATGAGTGTTAGAGATTGTATCCTGTCCCCCACAAAAGGCATGTTCAGGTCCCAACCCTTGGTCCTGTGGGTGTGAACCTGTGCTGGTTTGGATATATTATGTCCCCTAGAAAAGCCATATTCTTTAATCTTGTGGGGAAGACTGATTTGTCTGTTTATTAAGGTGGAACCTCTGACTGAATTATTTCCATGAAGGTGTGGACCCCACTCATTGAAGGTGGGTCTTGGTTATTTCACTGGACTATTAAAGAGAGAAACTATGAGTCGGCACAGACCCAGATGATTGCTGACACTTGGAGATGCAGACAGAAGGATGTTTGGAGATGCTAAGCTAAGTAATAAAGCCCTGAGTTTGCCCCAGAGAAGCTAAGAGAGGACCCCCAGATGCTTAGAAATGCTCTGGGAGAAAGTAGTAAGGATGCACAGGAGCTGAGAGAGGGGATCCCAGAGAAATTTTGGAGAAAGCCATTTTGAAACACAAGCTGGGAACAAAGGATCAGCAGATGCCAGCCACATCCCTTTTTAGCTGACAGAGGTGTTCTGGACACCATCGGCCTTTCTTCAGTGAGCGCATCCTCTTGCTGAAACCTTAGTTTGGAAACTTTTATGGCCATAGAACTGTACATTTGTAGCCAAATAAAACCCCTTTACAAAAGCCAATCCATATGTGGTATTTTACATAACAGCATAGCAGACCCGAGCAAAACCATTTGTAAATAGACCTTTGAAGATGGTATTAGCTGATGTGTGCCCAAACTAAATGAGGGTGGGCTTTAATCCATATGATTGAAGTCCTTATTAGCAGAGAAAATTGGACACATAAGAAGCCACGAGGAGCAGCCAGAAGCTAGAAGTCAACGGACCCTGGAAGAGAAAGGAGAAGACACCGCCATGTGATGGAAAAGCCAAGGACCAAGGGTCACCGGCAGCCAGCCCCAGAATGCCGCCGTCTTCAGGGAGAAGCATTGCCTTGTTGACGCTTCGATTTTGTGCTCCTCCTATCTTCAAAAGTATGAGTCAATAAATTCCCCCTTTTTAAGCCAACCCATTGTATGGTATTTGTTTTATCATCTGGGAAAGTAAAACCATGGGCAAATGTATAAAATTTCTTAATATTTAAATCTCTTTTCAAAGATAATTGACTGTTTAGACAAAAACATATTAGCAATGTATTGCGGGATTTATAATACATTTATAAGTAAACTGTATAAAATATTAGCATGAAGATGAGCTAGACGGAAGTATACTAATGTAAGGTTCTTAAACTATATGTAAAGAAGTATAATATCATTTGAAGGGAGACTGTGAAAAGTACTATAAATCCCAATGCAACCATTAAAATAATGAAACAAAACATTGTGCCTAATAAACCAGCAAAGGAAATTAAGCGGAATAATGAAAGTACCAAATTAATCTAAGGCAATAAATAAAGGGAAAATGTTACAAAGAATTGATGGGGCAGAAAGAAAAATAGCAAGATTTTATTACTCATTTGTGTTTCTTCTGTATTGCTTGTTCATATCTGTTATCTGCTTTTCTATAAGATTGTGTTTCATTGTTTTGTGGATTTCTTAATATATTGGTTATTTAGTGTTTTGAGTGGCAAATATTTTATCCCATCTGTTTGTCTTTTAATTTTTAATGAAGTCCTTTTTTCATACAGAAGTATGTGGTGGTGTTTTTTCCTGTGATTAGTTTCCTTTACTGACCCCCATCTCCCTGAAGGGCAGGTGCAGACAGCTAGGTGATGGAAGAGATGTTCACTTGAAGATCTTGCCCTGATTGAAGTCTTTGCCCCCATGCTGGAAGACCCCCTCCCAGGAAAAGTACTCTTGAAACAGTTTTGGGTCCAGTCTCTGCTGTGTGTATGACTCAGTCCACCGGCCAGTCTGGATGCAACGGAAGGGCAAGCTCCTGGCCTCTGTAGACCCACACTCCAGAAATGGGGCTGCCATTTTTGGTTCCACATAGGATGACACTGGCCAAGGCATTCTTTGTCAGCTTGTCCAGTGGCTGGAACACTCCACGGATGAGGTTGCAGCTCAGGAAGGTTTGGGTGAACTCTTTAGGGAAGTGGTACTCAGAATATCACAGGAACCATGAATCCTTATCAAAGTGCCCCCCCAAAATATGGCAGCAACACAGAAAATGTGTCCTCATTGGTTTTTCCTAAGGCAAAATTTCCTCTCTGTCTGTGAGACTTACTAAGTTATCAATAGGGTGATATCTTCTCTGAAGAAAGGCTGATGGCATTTCAGGTTCCTCTGACCCATGGGAAGGCACATGGCTGGAGCCTGCTGGTCCTTCTCTCCCAGGTTACGCTTCTGGTTTCCTTTGCTTTCTCCAAAATGTCTCTGGGCTTCCGTCTTAGCTTCTCTCTCAGCTCCTGTGTGTCCCTTGCTCGTTTCTCTCTAAGCATCTGGGGTCCTCTCTTAGCTTCTCCAGGGAAAACCCTGAATTTTTTCTTTTAGCTTCTCTCCTGGTTCTGCTTTCAGTGGCTGTCTCCAAAATGTCTTTGGGGTTTCTCTCTAAGCATCTCTCTTAGCTTCTTTTTTAGCTTTTCTCAGGGGCAAATGCTTAATTACATATCTTCTTTGCAAAGCTCACCCCTGGGTTGCTGCCTCCGGACTACTTCCCACAGCTCCTCATTGCTCACACTGTAGGTGTTTTAGTTTCCTGGGCATGCTTAAAACCATGTGTACTGGTTTGAATTTATTATGTAATGCAGGAAAACCATGTCCTTTTAATCCAATCTTATGGGGGCAGACCTATTGTGTAGCTGATTTTGATGAAATTTTGTAGTGTTTTAAACTTGGTATTGTATTTGTATTGTTACTGAAATAATTTAAGCTTTTGTACTGCTGTGATGAAATGAATGTATTTTGCATATGGAAAGAACATGTCTTTTTGGGGCCAAGAAGTGGAATGTGCTGGTTTGAATCTATTACGTACCCAAGGAAAGCCATGTTCTTTTAAATGAATCTTGTGGGGGCAGACCTGTTGTGGGTGGGGCCTTTTGATTAGATTATTTCCATGGAGAGGTGACCCTGCCCATTCAAGGTGGGTCTTAATTAGTTTACTGGAGTCCTTAATAGAGCTGACATAATCCCGGGATCTCAGAGAAGCTGAGAGAGATGGTTTGGAATGAAACTAAAATATGTAATCTAGTGTTTCCCCCAGGAAAAAGCTAATAAAGAAGCTAAGAGAGATGTTTAGGGAGAAATTCCTAGAGACATTTTGGACACAGCCATTGAAACCAGAACCAGGAGAGAAGCTAAAAGATAAAATTCAGAGTTTGCCCTGGAGAAGCTAAGAGAGGACCCCAGATGCTTAGAGAGAAGTGCCCTGAGGGAAACAAGCAAGGATTCACAGGATCTGAGAGAAAGGAGCTGAGACAGAAGCCCAGAGACATTTTGGAGAAAGCAATGGAAACCAGAAGCTAACCCTGGCAGAGGCCCAGTGGACTCTGGCCATGTGCCTTCCCATGTGACAGAGGTACCCCAGATGACATTGGCTTTTCTTCAGAGAAGGTATCATCCTATTGATTGGGACATTTTCATGGCCTTAAAACTGTAAATTTGTGAACTATTAACCTCCAATCCGTTTCTGGTGTTTTGCATGCCAGCAGCTTTAGTAAACTGGAATAGCATGAAATGTGTTATTGTACTTTTCAATTCCAGGAGTTCTATTTGGCTCTTTTTTGCTGATTTCTACATTTTTATTGATATTCTCTCTTTTATGAGACATCCTTCTCATATTTTCCTTTAGCTATTTTCACATGATTACCTTCAGTTTGCTTTTTCCCTGTATCTTAGTTTGTTTTTTCCCCCGTTTAAGGGCCTACTTTCTTGTTTCTTTGCATGTCTTATAATTTTTTGTTGAAAATGGACAATTTAAATAATATAATATGGCACCTCTGGAAATCAGAGCCTCCTCTCTCCAGAATTTGTTGTTTTTGATGCTTGTTGTAGCTGTTTGTTCATATAGTGATTTTTCTGAACTAATTGGGTAAATCTGTGTTCTTTGACATGTGTGGCTGCTGAAGTCTCTACTCATTTGGCTGACTGGTCAACTAATGATTGGATGGAGACTTCCTTAAATAACTGAGCCAATACATCTCCTAGTCTTTGTCAAGGGATGCTGTGTGCTTGTTGGAGCACATTTACCACATTCTGCCAGACAGTTGCCGTCTCTGCCATAACTTTCCCCTCGTGCTTGTGTCAAGCCTGATGATCAGCCAGAGATGAGGGGTCTTAGGGCCTTCTCAGGTCTTCTCTGAGCATGCACACAACCCTAAGCATGCGGGAGGCTTTCTAGGTTCCCAGGAATATGTAGGAGCCTTTCAAAGGCCCCACAGATATCTTCTTCTGCAGCTTTTTTTAAAAAGCTTTTTGGATAGTTTATTGTTTGTCCCAACTATTACTCAATACCTCAGGAACTGCAGAGTGAAAACACTTGTCTATAAATGTATTCAACTGACACCCTCTATTGAAAATACTTTTCACAAGGGTTGAGCTCCAAGTCAGGTAAAATGCGGACAGATGTGTAAGTGGAGTCTTTCAGAGACTCACAGACAGGTCAGATTATGACAGTTCTTTGGGAATAAAGCTTTGAAAGAGCTCCAGCTTTGTTCTGTTCCCCCAGTTGGCTTCCAGGCTACACTGGGAATGGGGGTTGTTATTTCTCAAGGTGAGTCTGGAGGTGGGGAAAGGTGGATGGGACTAGGGCAAGTTAAATTGCCACAAAGTTTGCTGTTCTTAGATTTAGCTGTTTTTCTTGAATAAATCCTCCCCAGGTTGCTGCAAACCTTTGGTTAATTTCCAGGTTTCTGAACAATTCGATGCTGAGAATTTTTGCCAGTTTTTTGCTTCTTTTGTGGGTTAGCAAGTGTTTGGCGGTCTTTACTTTGCCATCTTCACTGATGTCGCCCCATAAAATCTCTTTTAATGGTTCTTTAGCTAGCAAGATTTTAAAAAATGAAATCTACCATATTAATCACTTGGCAATATATCTGGAAATAGCATGTGAGCTTAATTAATGAAGCTTCAAATCTTTGCTCTCCTAAAATAGGAGTCACCCTTATTGAAGGATTTCATTTCAGGAGAGTGGAATATAGTTCTTAATCAGCTTGGAGTGTTTTACTGTAGTAGCTTTTGCTAAATAATTTTCCACTTTTCAGGCACAATGTTACCGGGGTTAAAAAGAGTCCAGTTCTAGATATATGCAGTGTGGATGAATCTAAAAATATCAGGCTAAGTAAAAGAAGCCAGACACAAAAGATGACTATTGTATGATTCCAATTTATATGAAATTCTAGTGACAGAGACCAGATCAGTGGTTCTCTGGGGCTGGAGTGGTGGAGATCGACTGCAAATGGGCATGAGTGGACTCTTTGGGATGAGGGAATGTTCTATATTTTGACTGAGGTGCTGTTTACATGACTGTATGCATTTGTCAGGATTCATTGAACCATGCATCTCTAAATGGCTGAATTTTCTTTTTTTTTTTTTTATTTTTTTTTATTTTTCTTTTTTTTTATCATCATTTTATTGAGATATATTCACATACCACGCAGTCATACAAAACAAATTGTACTTTCGATTGTTTACAGTACCATTACATAGTTGTACATTCATCACCTAAATCAATCCCTGACACCTTCATTAACACACACACAAAAATAACAAGAATAATAATTAGAGTGAAAAAGAGCAATTGAAGTAAAAAAGAACACTGGGTACCTTTGTCTGTATGTTTCCTTCCCCTACTTTTCTACACATCCATCCATAAACTAGACAAAGTGGAGTTTGGTCCTTATGGCATTCCCAATCCCACTGTCACCCCTCATAAGCTACATTTTTATACAACTGTCTTCGAGATTCATGGGTTCTGGGTTGTAGTTTAATAGTTTCAGGTATCCACCACCAGCTACCCCAATTCTTTAGAACCTAAAAAAGGTTGTCTAAAGTGTGCGTAAGACTGCCCACCAGAGTGATCTCTCGGCTCGTTTTGGAATCTCTCTGCCACTGAAGCTTATTTCATTTCCTTTCACATCCCCCTTTTGGTCAAGAAGATGTTCTCCATCCCACGATGCCGGGTCTACATTCCTCCCTGGGAGTCATATTCCACGTTGCCAGGGAGATTCACTTCCCTGGGTGTCTGATCCCACGTAGGGGGGAGGGCAGTGATTTCACCTTTCAAGTTGGCTTAGCCACAGAGAGAGGGCCACATCTGAGCAACAAAGAGGCATTCAGGAGGAGACTCTTAGGCACAAATACAGGGAGGCCTAGCCTCTCCTTTGCAGCAACTGTCTTCCCAAGGGTAAAACTTATGGTAGAGGGCTCAACCCATCAAACCACCAGTCCCCTATGTCTGTGGTCATGTTAGCAACCATGGAGGTGGGGTAGGCGAATACCCCTGCATTCTCCACAGGCTCCTCAAGGGGGCACTACCATCTTTTTTTTTTTTTTCCTTGTTTGTCTTTTTTCTTTTTTTTTTTTTTTTTTAACTTTCCCTTCTTTTTTAAATCAACTGTATGAAAAAAAAAGTTAAAAAGAAAACAAACATACAATAAAAGAACATTTCAAAGAGACCATAACAAGGGAGTAAGAAAAAGACAACTAACCTAAGATAACTGCTTAACTTCCAACATGTTCCTACTTTACCCCAAGAAAGTTACATAATATAGCAACATTTCAGTGAACTTGTTCCTACTACATCCATCAGAAATTAACAGACCATAGTCATTTCTGGGCATCCCCAGAACGTTAAATAGCTTATCTGTTCTTCTTGGATTATTGTTCCCCCTTCCTTAATTGCTCTCTACTGCTAGTTCCCCTACATTCTACATTATAAACCATTTGTTTTACATTTTTCAAAGTTCACATTAGTGGTAGCATATAATATTTCTCTTTTTGTGCCTGGCTTATTTTGCTCAGCATTATGTCTTCAAGGTTCATCCATGTTGTCATATGTTTCACCAGATCGTTCCTTCTTACTGCCGCGTAGTATTCCATCGTGTGTATATACCACATTTTATTTATCCACTCATCTGTTGAAGGACATTTGGGTTGTTTCCATCTCTTGGCAATTGTGAATAATGCTGCTATGAACACTGGCGTGCAGATATCTGTTCGTGTCACTGCTTTCCGATCTTCTGGGTATATACCGAGAAGTGCAATCGCTGGATTGAATGGTAGCTCTATATCTAGTTTTCTAAGGAACTGCCAGACTGACTTCCAGAGTGGCTGAACCATTATACAGTCCCACCAACAATGAATAAGAGTTCCAATTTCTCCACATCCCCTCCAGCATTTGTAGTTTCCTGTTTGTTTCATGGCAGCCATTCTAACCGGTGTTAGATGGTATCTCATTGTGGTCTTAATTTGCATCTCTCTAATAGCTAGTGAAGCTGAACATTTTTTCATGTGTTTCTTGGCCATTTGTATTTCCTCTTCAGAGAACTGTCTTTTCATATCTTTTGCCCATTTTATAATTGGGCTGTCTGTACTATTGTCATTGAGTTGTAGGATTTCTTTGTATATGCAAGATATCAGTCTTTTGTCAGATACATGGTTTCCAAAAATTTTTTCCCATTGAGTTGGCTGCCTCTTTACCTTTTTGAGAAATTCCTTTGAGGTGCAGAAACTTCTAAGCTTGAGGAGTTCCCATTTATCTATTTTCTCTTTTGTTGCTTGTGCTTTGGGTGTAAAGTCTAGGAAGTGGCCTCCTAATACAAGGTCTTGAAGATGTTTTCCTACATTATCTTCTAGGAGTTTTATGGTACTTTCTTTTATATTGAGATCTTTGGTCCATTTTGAGTTAATTTTTGTGTAGGGGGTGAGGTAGGGGTCCTCTTTCATTCTTTTAGATATGGATATCCAACTCTCCCAGCCCCATTTGTTGAAAAGACCATTATGGCTCAGTTCGGTGACTTTGGGGGCCTTATCAAAGATCAGTCGGCCATAGATCTGAGGGTCTATCTCTGAATTCTCAATTCGATTCCATTGATCTATATGTCTATCTTTGTGCCAGTACCATGCTGTTTTGGCAACTGTGGCTTTATAATAAGCTTCAAAGTCAGGGAGTGTAAGTCCTCCCACTTCGTTTTTCTTTTTTAGAGTGTCTTTAGCAATTCGAGGCATCTTCCCTTTCCAAATAAATTTGATCACTAGCTTTTCCAAGTCTGCAAAGTAGGTTGTTGGAATTTTGATTGGGATTGCATTGAATCTGTAGATGAGTTTGGGTAGAATTGACATCTTAATGACATTTAGCCTTCCTATCCATGAACATGGAATATTTTTCCATCTTTTAAGGTCCCCTTCTATTTCTTTTAGTAGAGTTATGTAGTTTTCTTTGTATAGGTCTTTTACATCTTTGGTTAAGTTTATTCCTAGGTACTTGATTTTTTTAGTTGCTATTGAAAATGGTATCTTTTTCTTGAGTGTCTCTTCAGTTTGTTCATTTCTAGTATATAGAAACATTACTGACTCATGTGCATTAATCTTGTATCCCGCTACTTTGCTAAATTTGTTTATTAGCTCTAGTAGGTGTATCGTTGATTTCTCAGGGTTTTCTAGATATAAGATCATATCATCTGCAAACAATGACAGTTTTACTTCTTCTTTTCCAATTTGGATGCCTTTTATTTCTTTGTCTTGCCGGATTGCCCTGGCTAGCACTTCCAGCACAATGTTGAATAACAGTGGTGACAGCGGGCATCCTTGTCTTGTTCCTGATCTTAGAGGGAAGGCTTTCAGTCTCTCACCATTGAGTACTATGCTGGCTGTGGGTTTTTCATATATGCTCTTTATCATGTTGAGGAAGTTTCCTTCAATTCCTACCTTTTGAAGTGTTTTTATCAAAAAGGGATGTTGGATTTTGTCAAATGCTTTTTCAGCATCTATTGAGATGATCAATTGGTTTTTCCCTTTTGACTTGTTAATGTGTTGTAATACACTGATTGATTTTCTTATGTTGAACCATCCTTGCATGCCTGGAATGAACCCCACTTGGTCATGGTGTATGATTTTTTTAATGTGTCTTTGGATTCGATTTGCAAGTATTTTGTTGAGGATTTTTGCATCTATATTCATTAGGGAGATTGGCCGGTAGTTTTCCTTTTTTGTAGCATCTTTGCCTGGTTTTGGTATTAGATTGATGTTAGCTTCATAAAATGAGTTAGGTAGTGTTCCATTTTCTTCAATGTTTTGAAAGAGTTTGAGTAAGATTGGTGTCAGTTCTTTCTGGAAAGTTTGGTAGAATTCCCCTGTGAAGCCATCTGGCCCTGGGCATTTATTTGTGGGAAGATTTTTGATGACTGATTGGATCTCTTTGCTTGTGATGGGTTGGTTGAGGTCTTCTATTTCTTCTCTGGTCAGTCTAGGTTGTTGATATGTTTCCAGGAAATTGTCCATTTCTTCTACATTATCCAGTTTGTTGCCATACAGTTGTTCATAATATCCTCTTATAATTTTTTTAATTTCTTCAGGATCTGCAGTTATGTCACCTTTTTCATTCATTATTTTGTTTATATGGGTCTTCTCTCTTTTTGATTTTGTCAGTCTAGCTAGGGGCTTGTCAATCTTGTTGATCTTCTCAAAGAACCAACTTTTGGTGATATTTATCCTCTCTATTGTTTTTTTGTTCTCTATGTCATTTATTTCTGCTTTAATCCTTGTTATTTCTTTTCTTCTACTTGGTTTAGGATTGGTTTGCTGTTCATTTTCTAGCTTCTTCAGTTGATCCATTAGTTCTTTGATTTTGGCTCTTTCTTCCTTTTTAATATATGCATTTAGTGCTATAAATTTCCCCCTTAGCACTGCTTTTGCTGCATCCCATAGGTTTTGGTATGTTGTGTTCTCATTTTCATTCGTCTCTATATATTTAGCAATTTCTCTTGCTATTTCTTCTTTAACCCACTGATTGTTTAGGAGTGTGTTGTTTAACCTCCAGGTATTTGTGAATTTTCTAAGTCTCTGATGGTTATTGACTTCTAATTGTATTCCATTGTGGTCAGAGAATGTGCTTTGAATAATTTCAATGTTTTTAAATTTATTGAGGCTTGTTTTATGTCCCAGCATATGATCTATTCTGGAGAAAGTTCCGTGAGCACTAGAAAAGTATGTGTATCCTGGTGATTTGGGATGTAATGTTCTGTATATGTCTGTTAAATCTAATTCATTTATCAGATTGTTTAGGTTTTCAATTTCCTTATTGGTCTTCTGTCTGGTTGATCTATCTATAGGAGAGAGTGATGTGTTGAAGTCTCCCACAATTATTGTGGAAACATCAATTGCTTCCTTTAGTTTTGCCAGTGTTTCTCTCATGTATTTTGTGGCACCTTGATTGGGTGCATAGACATTTACGATTGTTATTTCTTCTTGCTGAATTGCCCCTTTTATTAGTATGTAGTGGCCTTCTTTGTCTCTGAAAACATCCGTGCATTTGAAGTCTATTTTATCTGAGATTAATATTGCTACACCTGCTTTCTTTTGGCTGTAGCTTGCATGAAATATTTTTTTCCATCCTTTCACTTTCAGTTTCTTTGTGTCCCTGTGTCTAAGATGAGTCTCTTGTATGCAACATATTGATGGTTCATTTTTTTTGATCCATTCTGCGAATCTATATCTTTTAATTGGGGAGTTTAATCCATTTACATTCAACGTTAAAACCGTGAAGGCATTTCTTGAATCGGCCATCTTATCCTTTGGATTATGTTTGCCATATTTTTCCCTCTCTCTATTAATATCCTTTATTGTACCCATACCGAATCTCTTTAGTACTGAACCTTTCTCCAAGTCTCTCTGTCCTGTCTTTTTTTCTCTGTCTGTAGGGCTCCGTTTAGTATCTCCAGTAGGGCAGGTCTCTTGTTAGCAAATTCTCTCAGCATTTCTTTGTCTGTGAAAAATTTAAGCTCTCCCTCAAATTTGAAGGAGAGCTTTGCTGGATAAAGTATTCTTGGCTGGAAAGTCCTCTCACTCAGAATTTTAAATATATCGTGCCACTGCCTTCTTGCCTCCATGGTGGCTGCTGAGTAGTCACTACTTAGTCTTATGCTGTTTCCTTTGTATGTGGTGAATTGCTTTTCTCTTGCTGCTTTCAGAACTTGCTCCTTCTCTTCTATGTTTGACAGTGTGATCAGTATATGTCTCGGAGTGGGTTTTTTTGGATTTATTCTATTTGGAGTTCGCTGAGCATTTATGATTTGTGTATTTATGTTGTTTAGAAGATTTGGGAAGTTTTCCCCAACAATTTCTTTGAATACTCTTCCTAGACCTTTACCCTTTTCTTCCCCTTCTGGGACACCAATGAGTCTTATATTCGGACGTTTCATATTATCTATCATATCCCTGAGGTCCATTTCGAGTTTTTCAATTTTTTTCCCCATTCTTTCTTTTATGCTTTCATTTTCCATTCTGTCATCTTCCAGGTCACTGATTCGTTGTTCAACTTCCTCTAGTCTTGTACTATGAGTGTCCAGAATCTTTTTAATTTGGTCAACAGTTTCTTTAATTTCCATAAGATCATCCATTTTTTTATTTAGTCTTGCAATGTCTTCTTTATGCTCTTCTAGAGTCTTCTTGATTTCCTTCATATCCCGTACTATGGTCTCATTGTTCATCTTTAGTTCTTTGAGTAGCTGCTCTAGGTGCTGTGTCTCTTCTGGTCTTTTGGTTTGGGTGCTTGGGCTTGGGTTATCCATATCGTCTGGTTTTTTCATATGCTTTATAATTTTCTGTTGTTTTTGGCCTCGTGGCATTTGCTGAACTTGATAGGGTTCTTTTAGGGATTGTAGACCTATTGAAGTCCTTATCTCTAATTTATCAGATCTACAGCTTCGTGGAGTACACTTTCTCTAACTAACCAGCAGGTGGCGTCCACGAGCCACCTGTTCTCCACAAGCCAGATCTCCCCTGCTTAGCCTTTTTGGTGAGTGGGGGAGTGAGTCTTGTGGGGCCCAATTGGTGTACCAAGCTTGCGTGTGTAGTTGGTGTTGCCTGCCCTGTATGTGGGGCGTGTTTCTGGGCAGTCGGGGAGGGGGGGTGGCCCTAACAATCAAATCTCCCTGATGGTCCTAGCGTTTTAAAGCTGCTGCAATAGTCTAATCCTTCAGTTCAGTCCTGCCACAGTTTGTCTCTGCCACTGACCCACAAGTCTTTGGTATTGGCGTATGGCTCCTGAGACTTGCAAGTGGGCCCCTCTTCCAGGCTGTGCACCCCGGGTCCTCTGTTGAGGGATGACTGTGCTATGTCACAGGTGAGTGCCGTCCCCCCAGGGCGGTTCTGGGCTGCTGGGCTGTGTAGGGAGGCTCCCAGTCTGCTCAAATGATGGCTGAATGGGGCTTTGTTAATTCACACTGCTCCACCTTCCCAGCTCTGGGACATTCAGCTGAGGTTGCAGGGAAGGCTAATGTCCACGCCCAGTTTTGTGGTGTGTGCCTGTTATTTGAAGCACTTCCGTCACACTGGGTTGTCTGGGGCAGCTCTGGGCTATGGGGCTGGCGATGGGCAGGAGTGTTTCCTGTCCACCAGGATGGTGGCTGTGAGCGGACACCCCCCTTTTCTTGGGAAGTTTTGTTGTTTAGTGAATTTTCTCAGCCACTGGATTATTGCCTTTTGTCTCAGAGCTCTCTTAGTTCTGCTCCTGACTTGACATGCCCAAATTGCAATTCTTTGAAGCTTTCTGTATTGAGCTTCTTCGAGTAATTGTTTTAGAAAAAGCAAAAAGGATTTAAAAAAAAAAAAAAAAAAAAAAAACGGCCCTCCTCAGAGATCTAATGGGTTATTGAAATGCTAATAGACAAAGCAACCAGGGCCATTAAGGAAAGGTGCACAGGGCAGAGAGATCAGCTTTGCTTCGGGATTTGCATATGCGCCTCAAGGCCTGAGCTCCGCCCTTCCCCTTTCTGTGTTCACCAGAACTCCAAAAATCCTCCGCTTTTATTTTGGAGTTTTTCGTGTTGTTTTTTTTCTATGCCTGTCTCCTCTCTGCTGGGCTGGCTGCTCTCAGAGTCTCTGGTGTCTGGTCTCAGTCTATCTATGGTTGGAGTTTGAATCAGTAGAATGAGTTTTCGATAAGAGCAGCCACTGCAGTTCTCCCTTCTCCTACCCGGAGCTGACAGCCCCTCCTCCCCCGGGACTGAGCCTGGCAGGGAGGGGCGCGGGTCCCCTGGCCGCAAAAACTTACAGATTTCGCTGATCTCAGCAGTTCCACGTTTTCATGAGTGTTGTATGAAGTATGCCCAAAGACAGATTGCTCTGTGGTGTCCAGTCCACGCAGTTCCTGGCTTTTTACCTACTTTCCTGGAGGAGTAACTAAAACTTACAGCTCACCAGTCTGCCATCTTGCCCCGCCTCCTCCTGAATTTTCTTTTATGTCTCAATAAAACTGATAAAAATATCCAAATTAAAATATATTGAATTTAATTATACTGAATATTATTTATTAGCCAAAACAACACAGGTGTTAAACCCAGTGGATGATAGCAAAAGTTTTCTAACAAGCCATGTCATTAGTGCTTAAATTTTGATATGCATCAGAATCTCCTGGCACACTTGTTTCAGAATGAATTCTGGATTTTGCAGCAGATTTCTGACTTGGGGTTGTTGGAACTAACAAAGGTCCCACAAAATGACTGGAATGAAAGCTGTAGAAGGCCCAGTGTTTGAAGTGTTTAGGTGGTAAAGATGTTAGAAGCATCTTTAGTAGATTGGTAGATTTTTTTTGTTGTTGTTGTAGACTTCTACAGGAGGGAGATAAAAAATAGTAGCCTTCAGAAATGCTAAAAGCTGTTCAAGATTTTTTAAAAATAGTTTTTGGAGACCACAGTCACAGAGAGATGTGTTAAAAAGAAACAATCCACAAACTAGGGTAAATTCAGTTTATTCCAAATGATTAATAATTGGTAAAATGTGTGACCTATCTCTTGCCCACATCAGTTACCTTTTATAGCTGGCACTATTATCCAGAATACATGTAGCACTTTCACACTTCAAGTAAGGGAACGCTCTTTGTATTAGTTAGGGTTCTCTAGGGAAACAGAATCAATGAGAGATATCTATGAGTGTAAGATTTATAAAAGTGACTCACGTAACTGTGGTTATGCATGAGTCCAAATTCCGTAGGGCATCAGCAAACTGGCAACTCCAATGAAGATGTTCAATGAACTGCTCAGGAAACGAACTGGCAACTTAGAGGAACTCCTCAGGAAACGCTTCGCTGGGCAGCTGAAGAAGTGAAGGTCCTCTATCTGTCTTGCTTAAAAGTCTTCAACTGATTGATTGGATTAAATCCAGCCAACTGTATTCTCTCATTATGAAAGACACACCCTTCGTTGAGTCATCAGTCACAGCTGCAGCCAATTGATGATTTAATAAACCAGCCTGTTGGTTTATTAACCAGCCACAAACGTCCTTGCAGCAATTGTTAGGCCAGTGCTTGCTTGACCAGACAGCTGGGTACTATCACCTGGCCAAGTTGACATGTGAACCTAACCATCACACTCTTGTAATGAAACAGTTTTGCAGCAAATGAGTTGCACGGAAGGAAGGCACAGCAGAGATCTGTCCCTTTTGTTTAACTTCTGTAATAATAAGACACACAGGTATAAAACACTCTGTGTGCCAGGCCCTTTGCAAGTTTTTGCCCCACTTAGTTCTCTTTCCACCCCTGTGAGGTGCCTCTGTTAGGAGCCCAAAGGCATTAATCGCGACCCAGGGCAGGAGCATGGATGAGGCTGGATTCCAGCCCGGGTGTTTTGGCTCCGTGCCCTGTGCTCTCCATCGTTAACTCCATACTGCCTTCCTTGAGAACTTTAAATTGAATGGAAAGCTTTCTTTAGCTTACTGAGGCAGAAATTTAGCTGCCTTAGCAGCTCACATGAACACTGCAGCACAGCATCAAACAAAACAAAATACTTTCCAATCCCATGATTTGTTTCATGTTATCCTTTTCATTAGAAGCTGCCAAATAGAGGAAACATTTTTTTCTTTTACATTTTCGTTTCTCAAAGAGGGGGCTTCTCTAGTTTTGCATTCATTCCGGCAGGGGTCTGGGTGATTCTTAAGTGGCAGGAATGTTCTAGCACTGATAAACCGAAGTCTGTCTTTGAATCCAGTAGCATCAAGGGCCTTGAGTAGCCCTCCCACTGTGCTGTGCCCTGGGCAGACTATTTCCAGTCCTTTGGAGCCACCTTCCTTCCACTGTCCCAGGAGTGGAAGTATTAGGTGTCTGATGATTAGTCCTGGCTTTAAAGAAACCAGCTCCATATATTTCTACTTAAGGGTGAATGACTGATTCTTGTCTCCATCTCAATTTTATTGGAAACCGAGAGAACGACTTAATGGGAAAAAATAGCTTTGATTGCCTTTCCATTCGGCTTGGGTTCTGTTATTTCTGTTTTTCTCAACTGCAGTATTTAATGTAACGTGTAAACGCCAAGGAACTGGAAGGAGTGCATGATGAATGAGCTTCAGCCTGGGTTAGTAATTTTTTTTATTTCTCCATCTTTGTTGCTATGCTGATCATTTTTCAATGTAAGAAAGCTTAAACATCTTATGCTGCATATATTACCTTCTTTTCAAAGTTTCTTTGAATGTTCATACCCACAGAAATATTTCCTGCTGCGCCCATCAGAAATTCAATCCCAGTGCCACTGCAAAGTCGTACGGTTGTCCATATTTTGTGGGGAAAATGAATCACTTTCACCTTTATATGAGTTATAGAAAGCCTGTAGGGCTTTTTTTTCCCCCAAATCCATGAACTGAGCTCAAATGCAATGTTAATATGCTATTTAAAAATCTTGGTGAATTAAAGATTCATATATTTAATGTAAATGTACTTGGAGTCATTATTTATTCAGAAAATTCATTATAAATCCACTTTGGGGGTTTCTTACAGTCACGATCATGACCTCTTCTTAAGAGAATCTATTTTGCTTGATCACATTAAAGGTGAAGATTTTGTTTGTTAAGTGGAGAAGGAAGTAGGACACACACGTATTTGTACAGGTCCTTGAAACAATGCAGAATTTTACTCTGATACAAAAGCAGCTTCAGTGTCTAAAACCCCCTCTCATGTTTATAAAAATAGACTAATATGCTAGTCTTTAAATTTACTCCATGTGCAAAATGTCAGCAGGGAAAGATAGTCTGACCAGAAAACTGAGTTTGAAACAGGCTAATTAAAGTATAACATAAGGAGACTGCTCCAGACCAAGTGAAATTAAAAATAATAAAATACTTATTTTTAGCTAAAAATGACAGTGATTTATATTTGGTTAACTCACTGTAAAGGGTAAATTCTTTCATTTTAATGCATCAGGGACATTTTTAATTGAATATATTATAAAACTGATTTTTTGCCAGAGACTATGAGCTTGAATAGGAAGATTAAAAACAAGGCAGACAAAGATTCCTAATAGGGTAATCATGGTGAATTAAATGCAGTGTTGTGAATTGCACCCAGAAGCAATTGCAATAGGCTTTTTCCTGGTTGTTGCTTCTGGATGGTTGTTGGGAAGGTTCTCAGAAACAGTGAATTATTCCCACATACTCCACAACCTGGTTGGGAGTATGTTCTTCCTTCCCAAGAAGACAGGCAGAGATCTGTCAGATAAGCCCTGAATTGAGGGGTGGCCTTCGGGAACTCGGGAGCCCATGTGGAGGGTACAGCAACTCCCTGGTGCGGGCAGCCCTATGTGTGCCTCAGTGGACTCTTCCCATCTGTCTGTCTGTCTTATGGGTTTATTTGTAATTCACATCCACCAGCTGATGTGCTGTGAGATGCGTTTCATGTAGCTGGAACCCAAGACCCTGATAAATTTCTCAGTTATAATAAATCACTTGGTGGCCCCAATTGTGGGCATCAGAGAAGCTTAAGGGTGCTTCCAGAAGAGAAGAGTTTGCCCAGCTGCTGGTAACTGAGGCCTGGTTACTTCTTGCCTAGTGCCCTCCAGCATATGACCCTGGGCTGGCTCTGCAAAGTGCTCCATTGCACTTTGACTGGCCTGGACACAGAAGGGACACACACAGCCCACAGTGGTTTTCAGGGTTGCCATATGATAAAGCTCAAAGTCTGCTGGGCCACAACTTCTTTCATATAGTGGGAATTGTTATTTTGCACCATATTTAACCAATTAAAATATTTCTTGGGTACATTAAGCAACCCAGTCATGTGATGATGCAGAAACAAAGAAGCATAAAGTATGGTCTTGCCTCCAAGAAGTTTAGATTCTAGATGGGGAAATGATACAAGTTGAAAAAATGTAAATAGCAATAAATGTTTAAATAGTAATAATAGGATAATAATAGGATAATAGAAGGAAATCATTGCAAGTTGTCACTTAATAAATCCAGAAATGAATTATGTGTATCATTTAGCTAGATGAAAGGAAGCCAGTGCCTACCTGGTACCTTTTGTACATCGGCCACAACAGCCCTCCCTGGAAGAACACATCCCTTTCAAAGGGGTTATGTAATGGGCCATGAGCAGTTTCAGAAGTGGCAATTGCTAATGTTCCTATAAAGAAACCTCAGTTCTTCTGATTTCAAAGGGCATGCCATTATCGTTGGGCTGTGCTGCTTCCTCTAGGGTTGAAGTGGGGAAGGATTGATTCAGGCTGAATCTCCCCAGTGAATGTGGGATTTGACTTAAGTATGGGACAGGTGGAGTTTGGATAGGTGGATTAGAGAGTAGCTTCCTTACAGGCCAGCAGCACAACACAAACAAAATCCAGGAAGCAGGAAAATACAAGGTCCAAGGGCCCGGGAGTAAATCCAGTGTAGAAGCTGTTGGTAGAAAGGGATCACAGGGGTGGCACCCCCCATCCGGCTCTTAACTCCCGTCTCCAGCACTGAGTTGCCCTCAGCCTCTGCTTGAGCTCTTTTGGCATCAGGAGATGGGTAACTCCCAAAACAGCCCGGCCTGCTGGTGGGGGAGCTGCTTAGAAGTGCTTCTCGGTGATGCTCCAGTAACCGGCTTCCTGACCCAAGGGGACATAGGACATCTCTTTGTCCCAAAACATACTTAAACACCATCGTTATGGTCTGGAAAAGAGAGAGTCACCTGTCAGAGAGGATTCACTATTCTGGTTAGGGGTGGCTGACCAGGGCAGAGCTGTGCAGGGAAGAGGGCCCTTCAGCTGAGAGTGTGGGAAGAGGAATGCCCAGTTACTTACATTATGTGTTTTGGCATGTTGGAAACTTAATTCAATGTATTAATGGTAAATCTTTCTGATTTTGTAGCCTTATGTTTTTAGCACTATGTCAGAATTCATCTGCAGTATTGATCTTCATCTGTAGTGTTCAACAACATTAGTCGTTAGGGGAACGCAGTCAAAACCATGATGAGATACCATTTCATACCCATTAGGATGGGCATTATTAAAACAAGAAAATAAATGTTGGCTAGGATGAGGAGAAATTGGAGCCCTTGTGTATTCCTGGTGAGAGTGTGAACTGGTGTAGCCACGGTGGAAAATAATTTGGTAATTTTTCAAAAAGTTAAACATGGAATTACCATATACCCTAGCAGTTCCACTCCTAGGTATTTATCCCAAAAGAATTGAGAACAGAAGCGCCAACAGATACTTGTACATCGTGTTCATAGCATCATTATTTGCAATAGCCAAAAGTTCAAAATAACCCAAATGTCCATCAGTAGATGAATAGATAAACATAATGTGGTAAATCCATACAATGAAATATTATTCAGCCATAAAAAGGAGTGGAGGTGCGATATATTCTACTGCATGGATGAACGTTTAAACACTATGCAACGTGAAAGAAGCCAGACGCAAAAGGACAGATATTGTATGATCCCACTTATATACAATATCTAGATAGGGTACATTCAGAAAGACAGAAAGTAGAGACAGAAAGACAGAGGTTAGAGGATACCAGGGCCTGGGAGGGGCGTGTGGAGTGAGTGAATTGCTCTATGGTGCTCAGGCACAACAGAAACTTTCAGCAATTGTCTACTTTATTACTCACGTAGCACAAGGGATCCAAAAGTGCAGGGGAAAAGAACCCACCTTGGGGAAGCCACCTGCTCAGGTCAGGGTTGCTGGATGGTAGATCCATTCCCCATGCTTTGTATCGGAGGTGAGGGGCCACTGGTGGCTGGTCCCCAGGGAGGCCAACTGTGCAGCAGCTCCGCATGCCTCTCAGCATTGGGGATGAGGGACACCTGCACTGCCTGAGTGCTGGGCTTTTATATGCCCCAGGGGGCAGGGAGTGGGGTGGGGGTGGGGATGGGCTCTACCTGTGAGTAAAAAAATGTATCCTGGCCAGCGGTCGGGGCTGGTTAATGTCTCCCCAGCTGCCTGATGTCTCAAGAAAAAGAAACATACGAAACACCTGCATGCAAACAAGGACAAATGGAAATATACCAAACACAGGCACACAAAGAAACAAGAGGGGGAAAAGGAGGGGGCTATGAGAGGGGTGGGAGATGGCTGCTGAGTGCTTCTGTGAGTTCTCCAGCAGGGGAGTGGTAAAAGAGAGTTACTGCTTAATGGGTACAGGGTTTCTGTTGGAGTTGATGAATGGATTTTGGAACTAGATAGTGGTGGTGGTAGCATAATATTGTGAATGTAATTAATACCACCGAATTGTACACTTAAAATGGTTAAAATCACAAATTTTTTGTTATATATATTTTACCACAATACAATTCTAAAATGTCTATAGTTTATAGGAAATAGAGAATCTTCTCTTCAGTCTATTCCTGGCAATAATTGTTTGATGTCCACCCTAGAAATTCCTGCCTTCTCTAAAATCCTCCCTTTCCTAATGTACTACCTTTGCCTTAGGGTCTTCATGGTTTCCTAACAGGAAAAAGTCATTAAGAAAAAAATCTCATCTGCTGAGGCAGCTCTAATATGAGAAAAGTAATAAATGAAGTGTCAGTAGATTCAAAATGCATATTCTTTTAGAAAGGATGCAATTACTGTTATAAAGATATAGCATTAGAAAAATTATTACAGGCTGAGAAGTATGCGATATGTCTGTCTGTGGCAAGTTAATTTTAAAAGTATTACCAAGCATACAAATCATAAGAATAAAATGCTGAACTATACTAATTGAAAGTGAATTTAATATGCCGTTCTGAGCAACTTTCTCTACTTATCCAGCTTGAGAAAAAAGGTAACTTATAAGCTATTAGTTATCAGATTTTCTTTCAAATGTACAACCTCTTTTAATGAAGGATATTACTAGGGGAACTTATCTTTGATCCCTGAATAATTTTGTGCTATACAATAAGTAATGGTAATATTGGAGCATTCATATTTTACCTTCATTTTTGTTTGCAGTGAACAGATTTCTGTAGGTTTCAATTTTTATTTAAACACAAAAATTCTGAGTAAGGATGAAAAGAAGACTCAGATTTCAAATTTAAGTGTTTGCTGTTGATAGAAAAATAGATCGAATTAGACTTAAAATTACACTATATGGGCAATATTTTATGATAACTAATAGTTCCACTGATTGTGTGCAGAGTGACTTGGAGGAAGAAAGAAAGTGCCTGCCTTTCTTAGATAGGTGCTATCGTTACCAAAAGACCTTAAATAATAGTTAACATCTTCAAAGGCCCTATTTACAAATGGATTCACACCCACAGGAATGTGGATTAAGATTTGAAGATGTCTTTTGTGAGGGGTGGGGGAGTGCATGATTCAATCTGGAGCACAGTGGAACCCTTGAAAACTAACTCAATAATCTATAAAACAAGTAAAGATACAGGGGCTCTGTCTAGGTTCTAGTGGGGGTGGTGCTGATGCCTGGACTTCTCTTTGCTCAGTGTCCATCAGTGTTCAGCAGGAAACAGCACATTCATATCGAGAATTTGAGGAGACTGTTTGCAAAGGTGTGGGCAGGACAGGGAAACCAGTAGGGGATGGTGAAACACTCCAGGGCTAGCAAGAGCTGAGAGCTGTTACTGCCCTCCAGCCAGAAGGGCAGAGCTGGGGAGCCACTCTGGAGCCCGAGAGACAGCTGAAGTTGTGGGAAAGCACTGCCTTTGGTAGAGGAAGGCAGGCTCTGACAGCCTATGGCTCAGCAGGGAGGGAATAGTTTCACTGACTCCCCCACCCACTCTAGTCCCCTGTTGTTACTTCCCATTACCTCCATGGGGCAGGAGGGGTGGACAGTGGATCTGGAAGACAAACAGAAAAATCAAGCAACATTTGCAAAAATTTTTTAAATACTGCTCTACAGCAAATAATTTTAAGAATTTTGATTTTTTTTTATTTTACATTGGCCTGCTTTTTTTCCGATTTCCAGTGCAAGGTTTAATTTGGCATGTCTCTTTTTCTATGTTAATGCAAGCTCTTCTTATCATGGTGTGTTTCTGTCTCCTCCCAAGCTATTCTTATCTTTTCCTTTCCTACCATTACAGCCTGCTCATGTTTCCTATAGGCAATGGTGTTTTATCTTTGGGAAATTTACAGAAGTTTACAAGAATTTATTCTGGTTTCATCAGAATACTTATTTTTGGTGTATCCTTCCCCCTTCCTTGCCCCTGGGTGTCTTAGAACATGCTCCCATGCTCTTATGACAGAGAGGTCTTCTTTAAGCTGTGTGTGTGTGTGTTTCCTTTTATACATTCCTAGAGGAAGGCAGTCTTTCCTTTTTGGGAAGCTGGTAATGTGGCTCCAAGCTCAGGCTCATTTCATTTTTCACCATGTGAACTTTGGCAAGTTCTGAGCCTCTCTTGCTTTCAATCTGACCACTGATAACATAATAATAATACAAGTTCCTTGGGTGAGTGCCTTGATAACCGCGAACCTCATTTCATTCATTTGTGCAATGGCAAAAATAATAGAAGCTACAGGTGGTGGCAGTGCTGGGGAGCAGTTCCTGGCATAGTATCCAGCGTTACTGTAGGAGCTGCTGGTTTTTATATTTGCAAGGGTGGTTGTAATGGCCAAATGAGATTCTGCACCTGGGGAGCTTAATGCAAAGCCTTGCACATTGTCAGACTCAGACAGTAGTGTTCGCTTGCCTGCGTTCATACAGACTTACCCACTCACCCACCCATCTTCCTACCACACATGCAGCCTCTCCAGGCTGGACACTTCTGGAGATGGAAGATTTCTCTCCAACTCTTGCTACCATATGCATATGCGGAGCTCCTGCCCAATATGCTGGTGGCCTTCATGACTGATTCTTGTTTTGTTTGTTTTTGACTTAACAACAACAGAAATTCATTCTGTCCCACTTCTGGAGGCCAGAAGCCAGGAATCAGGGTGTCAGGACGTCCTCTGCAGGCTCTAGAATCTGTTCCATCCTCTTTCCCCTGGCTTCTGGTGTCTGCTGGCAGTCCTTGGCCACCCAGCCTCTGCCTCTGTCTTCCCGTGGCCCTCTCTCTCCTGATTCTCTTTTCTCTGCAGTACTGCATCCCGTCTGTTCTTTCTGAAGAACACCCTGGTCCATTGGAGACTAAAGAGAGAATCTATTTCAATCACCTAGGAGATGTTAGAACGTATCGCCATTTTTGTGCACTGAGGAGGATAAATTATTTTGTTACTTTAAAAAATGATGCTGCATGATCTTTATTAAAATGTTTCTGGTGTCCTAGGTTTTCCTTCCTATGAAAGGGAAACAGATATTCTGTTCCAGATATTCAGGGGCTGTAGCGAATACACTGTGATTTAAGTGTCATCTTCATGCAAATGCTAAGTCACTTCAATAGAGAAAAACCCATATGGGTTTAATCTAACAGAAAAAAGGAGATAGAATTCATATGTTTATGTATCTTTACTAATGGAATCTGAAAAGCTTTCAAATGAAGAAGGGCGAATAATATCATGCGTCATTATTAGCATGTGTTATTAACAAATGAGCCAAATTGTTGGCCCCGGGGAACAAGAACAAAAGATTCAGGAAATAACCACAGGGGAGTTAATAAGCAAAAAAGGAGTGAAATAATCGACAATTGAGTTAATAGCAGCTACCGAGAAAAGTACTGGTTTGGCAGGCAAACGACGATGGGCAGTCGGCATGTCAGAAGGGCTTGGAGAGGAAATGTGGAAGGACAGGCTCATAAGTGGCAAAATGATGAGTGAGTAGCAAATCTGACAGATAATGAAAGAGCTAGCAATAAACACTGGACAGAAAACAAAGTTGAGACCAAGTGAAGCAAGGCATAGTAGAGGTGGCATGGGAAGGAGCAAGTCTGCTTTCCTAAAACCAAAGGATTTTAGAATGTAGGAAAAAATCATAGAACTCTAATCAGAGTGCCCTATCTGCTTTGGCAACTGTTCAAAACATAACAACACTTCTGTTAAAGACTGTTAATGTACTCATGGCTGCTAATAATGATTTGGACTATATGCTGTTTTGGTTTGCCAAAGCTGCTGTTATGCAAAATACCAGAAATGGATTGGCGTTTATAAAGGGGATTTATTAGGTTGCAAATTTACTGTCAAATTTCCCCAAAGTTCACCAGGCTCTCGCACGTGGCCAACACAACTTCCTTTACCCTGGAAAACCTGCTCGCACCAGGAACTTCCAGTAGTGTGTGTACCTTCTCACTCAGTATATAAAAAAGCAAAATTCTAACATATATCCCTGGACTGAACAACATAAAATTAGAAGACTACACAAGTGCAAAGACAAAACCAAAATCAGAATGTGAAATCCAGACGAACATATCTATTGAAACAAACAGAATGGTTTAATCAGAAAGTGCACAAGCTGTATTGCATACAAATTGGCATCAATTATGAATAAATGAATTTTGGCTTTTTACATTTCACACACAGTACTTATATTTACATGGCACTCTGGCAGGCCAGAATGTAAACTAACACTACAAATTATAATACAAACTGGAAATATGCCCCAAGCTGCCAGAAACAGAAGAAGACAGTGTTTTAACTTCCCACTGCATGAAAAACTTTACCATGATAACACAATTAATTCAGAGCAAGGGGTGGGGATAATAGCACACCAACCTGTGATAAATTATACGAACTATTTTCCATTTTGTACAGACACTAAAAACCATCTTATCTCTGATCAGAAACATCTCTGTTTTAAGGGTTTCCCACACTAGAAAATAGCAACATTAAAAACAAAGTTATAAATTATTTATTATCTTATACCACTTTTCAAAATAGGCAACCAAACTACGTTATTCATTTTACAAAATTAAGTATCAAGAAATATTGTCTATAGTTAATGGAACGAGAAATTAAGTATATTATTTTATGTTATAGGTGTAACCAAGAGTGAAAGTAAAGATAGCATCCAGTTGTATTAGAAGATACTGTATTATCTATCAAATAGGAACTCGAGATACATGAGAAAAGCTGATAAATCAAAAGATGGTAGTACAGTCATAGTACTTGGTGACACAGGTTTTTTTAAAGTTAAAAGCAAATTATTAAAAGAAGAGGGAGGAAAAGGAGAGGCAAAGGAGAGTAACTTTTCATTATTAGTTTTCCTGCACCAGGGTTCTTTGTCTATTTTTCTGAGTTCTTTGCCTCTTATTTATTAGCCTGTCGTTATCTAGAATATCCTGTATGCTAACCCCTTCTTCAATTCACATTTGGCATACATCTCCCAATCAGAGATTCAACATTTACCTTTTTGGTATTCCCTTAATACACAGAACTTTTTAATTTAAAAGTTTTCCTTTATCATCTGTCCTTCCTTTATGCTTTTTGTCTTGCTTTGCTTTTCAAAATGAAATCTTTAATTCATATGGAATTTACTTTCATTTTTTTATGCAAGACAGGTTCTAATTTTATTCTTCATCTTTTCGCATATGGATGGAGAGTTGTATGCACAAGCTTTTACTGAATCATTGTCCAGCTGGTTTATAACATCATTTCTGCAATATATCAATTATCAATATTCATGAATCTGTTTCTCGGCTCTTTCATCTGTTCCACTGATCTATTTGACTACTCTGTACTAATATTATGCTGTTGTAATTATTATGGTTTCGTAGTGATCGTAGTGAAGGTATCCAGTAGAGTGAGCCCCACTTGCTAGTTCTCCTTCAAATTTGACTTGGCTTTTCTTGATCTTAACTCTTCTGCATGAATTTTGGGAGCAACCTGTTAAATTTCACATGCAAAAAAAATCCCACTTAATGTATGGGTTAATTTAGAAGGACTGCCATCTTTATGACACGGAACTTCCCTGACTTGAATATGTTCTCCCTTCATTTAATCAGGACTTCATCTTTATCCCACAGTAAAGGTCTTATACAGCTTTTATTAAATTAAATTGTGGGTACTTACATTTTTTTTTATTATTACTGTGAATAGGACCTTTTAATCACACATCTAAATTACAATTTGCAAATTGGTTTCTGTTATTAAGCATAAATGCTACCAGTTTTGTAATTTGATCATATCAACTCTTTTTACTGGTTCTAAAATTTGGTAGACACTTGGTGGATTTTCTGTGTAGATAATCAAAGAGTCTGTGAATAAAGATAACTATGTTTTCATATTATTTATTTTTTCTTGTCTAATTGCACTGCCAAGAGTCACCAGGACAAAAATGAATATTAGTGATGACAACAGGAATTCTTGTATTGCACCAAAATCGTAGTATTTCAAAAATTAAATATTACATATGCTATAGGTTTTTGTGGATACACTTTACTAGGTTAAGGAATTACTTTCTATCTAGTTTTCTAAGATTTGTTTTTATATAATGAAGGGAATTGAATTTCATTAAATGCTTTTGCAGTATTTATTGAGAAAACCACATGGCCTGTCATTTCTAATTTTTTAATGTGGTGAATTGATGGATTTTAAAGTTAATCCATTCTTTCTTTCCTAAAATAAACTGTACTTAAGTTATAATGCATTATAATATAAATTCCTAGGAGTGATTTTCTGTTATGTAAAGCACGCAGTTCTTTCCTCTATGTTCATTAGTAAAACTGGCTTATAATTTTCTTTTCTTCTACTCTCCTTGTCCAGTTTTGCTAAAATGTTAAACTAGATTAATAAAATAAGTTGAGAAGCTTTCTCCTTTTTTTCTATTAACTATTCTATAAAGATTTCTAAAATTCACTTGTAAAACAATTTATACCTGGCATCTATCAAGGAACAGGATGATTTTGAACTCTGATTTCAATTATGTAATGGCTATTGCTCTTTTAAGGTTTTCTATTTTCTTGTTCTATTAATTTTGGCTATTTATATTGTTTATGAAAATTAGCCGTTTTATACAAATTTTCAAATTTATTGCCATTAAGTTGCTTAGATTATTATTATATGATGTATAAATCTCTTCTTTACATTGTTAGGACCCTTTTTCATTTCTATATTGGTTATATGTTTCTTCTCATTTTATCCTAATAATACCAGAGATTTGAGCACTTACAACTCTCCTCAAAGAATTTTGGGATGTTTGATCATCCTCCATTGTTTCTTGGGTCACTATTTTACACTTCTTTTCATTGTACTAAAATTCATTCTACTTTGTGTGGATTTATGCATTTTCCTTGACTAACAACCACAAACAGGAATTTAAGTTTATCTCTGGTGTTCGTAAAGTTTGAAAACTAAACTCTGAAAAATGAAAAAAAAAAAAAAATCGAAGCCCTCCTTCCAAAAGTTTGCAATACTTGTTAATATTCAGTAAGAGTTAAGATAACTCATCAGTATTTCATTCACTCAACAAACATGAGAGTTTAGGATGAGCTGTACGTTGAATTAGGCCTAAGTATGTGTCAGAAAAAAAGGTCACAGTCCAAGAAGGAAACAGAAATGAAAAATTTTAAATAATATAAATAACAACAACAACAACTAACAGCTCTTTCTTAGTGACTTACAATGTCCCTGGTCATATTCTATGTACTTCATATGGAATTTAATCCTCAAATAGCCCCATGAAGAAGTTACCATTATTATCCCCATTTTACAGATGGAAATACCCAAGATTGGTGGCGGTAACAGCTAGCAGGTGGTGGGCATATGTGCCAGTTTGAACTGTTATGTACCCTAGGAAAGGCCATGTTCTTTCAATCCAATCTTGTAGATGCAGACACATTGTGGGTGAGACCTTTGGATTAGGTTGTTTCCATGGAGATGTGACCCACCCAACTGTGGGTGAAACCTTTTGATAAGATTATTTCCATGGAGATGTGATCCCGCCCATTCAGGGTGGGTCTTGATTAATTTAACAGAGTGCTTGAGGGAGCTGAGGGGCTGACACGGACCCAGATGCTTGGAGATGCAGACAGAAAGACATTTGATGATGCTAAGATAAGAGATGAAGCACAGAATTGGCCCTGGAGAACCTAAGAGAGGACCCCCAGATGCTTAGAGAGAAACACCCTGGGAGAACAAGAAAGGATGCACAGGAGCTGAGAGAGAGAAGCTAAGAAAGACAGAAGCACACATTTTGGAGAAAGCCATTTTAACCAGAACCCAGGAGCAAAGGACCAGCAGATGCCAGCCATGTGCCTTCCCAGCGGACACCAACAGCCTTTCTTCAGTAAAGGTATTCTTTTGTTGATGCCTTAGTTTGGACACTTTATGGCCTTAGAACTGTAAATTTGTAACCTAATAAATCCCCTTTATAAAAGCCAATCCATTTCTGCATAACGGCAGCTTTAGCAAACTGGAACAAAATGTGACCCACTTCGATCAGGATGGGTCTTAATCCTATTACTAGAGTCCTTTATAAGAGAATGAAATTCAGACAGAGAGAGAGAAAGCCATGGAAAGAAAGAAAATTTCCTGTCAAAACATATTCTTTGCTCCGACCTATGGTGATGATTTTAGGCTGGCGTTCCTACACTTCCAGATGTCATCCCCACAATACCGCCCTGTTACAGCAGAGACCCTGGTGGCTCACCCTGAAGGTGTGGCTCCTTCAGGACCCTTGATGAAGAGGGCAGTTAGACTGGATCCGTGATTCACGTAGCACTTCACACAAGATGTTCTCTTCCCCTGCTCCCTTCCACCTATCCTCACCCCTGAGGCCAGGAGGCTGAGACATTTTTTGGTCTCTTGCCTCAGGAAGGGGGTTTGTGGTATCCCTAGAGAATTTATATTTTCTCTCACTCCGACTGCTGTTTTATGTGAAATCCTCAAAGATATTTTTCTTTTTTATACACAAAATTCTCCTCTTTGGAGGTAGATAAGACTCTGTGACTGAGTAGCTGTGGGGAGTGGGGGCCCAGGATGCCTGAGACCTCCTGACTGGGATGATCAGGTTGGGAAACAGGAGCCTGAAATCAGATTTAATGGGGAAAGAGAACCATAAAGCATGGTATGCTGGTTTGGATGTATTATGTCCCCCAAAATGCCATGTTCTTTTATGCAATCTTGTGGGGACAGATTGATTAATCTTTTTGATTAGGGTGTGACCTCTTGATTGGATGTTTCCATGGAGATGTAACCCACCCAACTGTGGATAATACCTTTGATTAGATTATTTCCATGGAGATGTGGCCCTGCCCATTCAGCATGGGTCTTAATTAAATCACTGGAGCCCTATAAAAAGAGTTCAGGCAGAAGGAGTTCAGTGCTACAGCCAGGAGAGACATTTTGGAGATGGCCATTGAAAGCAGACTTTTGCTGATACTTTGCTCTGGAGAAGCTAAGAGAGGACAAAAAACTCCAAGAACAACATTTTGAAGAATGCACAGGAGCTGAGAGTGGAGCTGGAACACAGCTTGGGATAAGCAGACACCAGCCACGTGCCTTCCTGGCTAACAGAGATTTTCCAGATGTCATTGGCCTTCCTACAGTGAAGACATACTTGTGTTGATGTCTTAATTGGGACATTTTCATAGCCTTTGGACTGTAAATTTGTAGCCCAGTAAATCCCCTTTATAAAAGCCAATCCTTTTCTGGTATTTTGCATAATGGCAGCATTAGCAACCAGAACACACGGTGACCACTCCTTCCACACCACAGCTGTTCCCTAGTGTTTCCTAGGGCTGCCTTAACAAATTACCATAAACTGGGTGGCTTCAATCCACAGAAATTTATTCTCTCACATTCTGGAGGCCTGAAGTATGGAATCAAGATGTCAGGAGGATTGGTTCCTTTTGGCGTCTCTGAGAGAGAATCCATCCATGCCTGTCTCCTGGCTGTCAGTGCCTGGCAGGCCATCCTGGGTGTTCCTTGACTTGCGGATGCATCACTTCATTCTCTCCATCTTCACTTGGACTTTCCTTCTGGGTCTTTGCCTCTTTGTGTGTCAATCTCCCTTTTCTTTCTCTTACATGAGGACACCAGCTATTGGATTTGGGTCCACCCTAAATCCAGGATGACCTCATCTTGGGATCCTTAACTTAATTACGTCTGCAAAGACCCTACTTGCAAATAAGGTCACATTCACAGGTCCAAGCAGTAAGATTTGGGTTTATCTTTTGGGAGGACACAACTCAACCCACTGCAAAAGCTTTTCCTGTGTTGAATAACGTTTGTGCCCTCTTCCCTTTCTCATCCCTCCTTGCATCCAGTTTTCTTTTGCTAAAAAGTAGTAACTGCCTTTTTTCCTTAAGTAACTACCTGGTGCTGAACTCGAACTATGTGATTTAATTCATTTGACACTATTTACTCTTTGCTACAGCTCTGTTGAGCAGGAATTGTAGTCTTGTTTTTAAAAACCAGGACACTGAGGTCAGAGAAATTACGGAACTTGTGTACAGTCTGAGTGGACAGCAAAGCGCAGGCTTCCCACATCGGCTCCAGTTCCTGTAGACTTTCTCACATGGCATGAGATGGTCACTTCTTGTCTGATACGCTCTAGGATGTCTTAATTTACAGTTTTCAGCACAGAGTGTAAGCCTCCAAGTGGCATCTGACAGCACAAAATATAAATATAGCAAGACTGTCTAGAATTTTGCCACAATTTATTTTTAAACTGGTTTCCTAATATTTTTTCCTTGCAATTTTATTGAGATATATTCACATACCATACAATCATCCAAAGTGTACAATCAGTTGTTCACAGTACCATCATACTGTTGTGCATTCATCACCATAGTCAATTTTTGTCCCCATTTTTGTCCCTATTTTTCTACTTGTTTGTCCTTACACTGGATAAAGGGAGTGTGAGCCACAGGGTTTTCTATAATCATATAGTCATGCCAAATAAGCTATATAATTATATACTCATCTTCAAGAAACAAGGCTACTGGGTTGCAGTTCAACAGTTTTAGGTATTTCCTTCTAGCTATTCTAATACACTAAAAACTGAAAAGGGATATCTACATAATGCATAACAATAACCTCCAGAATGACCTCTTGATTCCATTTGAGATCTCTCAGCCCCTGAAACTATTTTGTCCCATTTCTCTTCCCCCTTTTGGTCAGGAAGGCATTCTCAATCCCACAATGCCTGGTCCAGGCTCACCACCAGGAGTCATGTCCCACGTTGCCAGGGATATTTACACCCCTGGGAGTCATGTCCCATGTAGTGGGGAGGGCAGCAAGTCCACCTGCTGAGGTGGCTAAAGAGAGAGGCCACATCTGAGCAACAAAATATATCACCAACTTTTTTATCTTCCTTGTGTTTTCCATTAAAAAAAATTAATGTACAACATATATATAGTCAATTTACCTTTTTTAGCATGTATTTCTATTAATTTTGGCAAATGTGGACAGGCTCCACCACCATAATTGGGCCCCTTTAGAGTCAACCCTTTCACTTGTTTGTTTTCTGCCCCTAAAGTTTTGACTTTTCCAGAATTTGCAATGCAGTTGTGCAGTGGGTAGTTATTTCAATCTGGCTTCTTACAATTATAGCATAATGCATTTGAGATTCACATTGCATGTATCAGAAGTCCATTCTTTTTTTTTTTTTTTTGCTGACCTGTATTCCATTATATGGATATCCCACAGTTTGTTTATCCATTTGTCCGTTGAAGGATATTGGGTAGTGATTATGAACAAAGCCATTGTAAGAACTTGCATGCAGATTTTTGCTTGTAAGTAAGTTTTTATTGCACTTGGCTAAATACCTAGGAGTGTGATTGTTGGGTTACATGGTAAGTGTATGCTTAACTTTATATGAAATATTCGAAGTGCTGTACCATTTGCATTCCCACCAGCAATGTATGAGGGTTTCAGTTGTTCTCTCACCAGCACTTAGTATTGTCAGGATTTTGTTTTTAATTTTAGCTGTTTTAGTAGGTGTGTGGTTAATGATTTTTTTACTTCAAAAATTACTTTTTTTGTTGTTATAGAGACTTAGGGCAACAATGGATATCAGAATCAGGGGGAGAAAAATCTCAAAGTAGTTTTTCTTTTATTTTTCCCTCTTTTCCTACCAATCATATCATATCCATAAATCATTTTTATATGGTTTGTAATCCTGCTGATGATATTTGTGAATATTCCAACAAATTGTTACTGAACTGTTTTTCTGTTGTGGTATCTAAGTTATTTTCAGTATTCTTCTGTTAGATATTAATACTCTATCTTTGCCCATATAACATGTATCCCTTTTGTGTATTATTTTCTTAGGATAAATTTCCTGGGAAAGGATTATTTTAACAATGGTTATAAACACTTTAATGTATTTAATATTTATTTCTCAAATATTTGTGCTGGTTTATTCTTCTACTAGCAATATATGTATGTATTACATTATCACTGAGTCAATGGTAATATCATTGATGATGTTTGATGTTTCGCTAATGTAATGACCTGCTGTTGTTTGATTTAATTTGCTTTTCTTCTCTAAATATTGTGGCTGAAAATAACTCTTACACTGGCCTTCTGAGGTTATGCCTTCTTGGGCAAATTCTCTATGTTCTTTGATGTCCTCCTATTGGGGGTTGGAGTTTTTTGAAGGTCACAGATGACATTACAGAAACCATCTGACTCTGTTTCTACCATGCTATTCCGTGAGCCACAGGCATTCTTTCAACGCTTCTGTCAAATCCTGTCACTCCCACACTGGAAACTCTCCGAAGACTTCCCATTCCCTCAGACTAAAAGCCAGTGCTCCCTCGATCTGCGAAGATCTGCAACCCAAGTGCACAGCTGGATATTTATCTCCTATAATTTTCCCCTCTCTAAATTCCTGCAACATCATGGACCCGAGTCAGTAGTCTAACGACATACCCTGTTTGTCCCAAATCGTCTTCCCTAAAAATCTGTTAAGCCTGACATCAGTGACACTCAGCAGAAAGGCACAGCTCAAGATAGAATTCTCTTGCCGAGGCTCTGCGCGATGAGAGAAAAATTCAGAATCTGACCTGTCTCTGCCCTACAGATGTTCTGTGTCTGCGTGGCCTTGATCTTTTATCCTGGAAGGGATTGCGTTTCCTCTGTCTTGATCTTCGTGAGCCAGCCTGGACTCCTTAACGGGCCCTTCTGGGCTGACAGCCTTTACATGAATGCTTTGTTCTAGTTAGCCCTTCTCTCTCTCTGTTTTTTTTTAATCACAGTAAAACTTGTCCATCTTCTTCAAGCACTCTCCTTTCTCCATGATTTTTTTTAAATAAAATTACTTTTATGTTAGTGAGATGTTTGTTTTTTCTGATTCATTTTAAGATGAAGCCAAAGTCTTCTTGTGTCTCTGTGTATATGTATAAAAATCAAATAATGACCTTGTATAGGAAAGAAATGAAAAGAGATGCAAATTTAACAACTGAGACCAAATATTAGAGGAATTATTCCTTTCTCTATAAGTCTAAGAACAAAGAAACCTGTTTCTGTTTACATTTTCACAGGGCATTTCTAGGGTCCATCAGAACTTCAGGCCCCCTTGGACTGGGTCTTTGATGACTGTGTGGATAAATCTATTTTTTATGGACAAATTACAGATCAAACTGGGAGTAAATCAGAAGCTATGGTTTTAATCCTTTGCCTTTGGCTTAATATTCCAGTTTATGCCCAAAGAAGCCCAAATTCACTCAAGACTTGTCCCTTTGGAGTTTGGACTTAGCTTTTGCTTATGGCCAAGAATGTTCAAAATGAATAACTGCTTATTTGGAACATTTCCTGAAATTTACCTTATTTCATTTAAAAAAAAACACCTTTACTAAATAATGTCACTATAAATCTTAGTTTTACAGGCGATGATAAGGGTGAGTTGAGGATAATAGAAAAGTGAGATAATTAATTTGGAAGTTAGCAGAAGGGGCTGTTTGAAACAAAATGAACATGCCCCTTTCGTGGGACTGTCCTGTAAAATAACAAAGAATTTAACTAATGCAAATATTTGACTCTAATGGACGTAATTTATGGAGAAACTAGCTGCCATGACTTACCCAGTAAACCAAGGACTTCCAGCTCCCCGATGGCTGTCCCTTCGTCTGTCTACTCCCACCTGGGATTTGGGTGTGGGGTGGGGACTGGGCTGCTCCGTGAAAAAGAGAGACAGGTGTGTTGTTCCAGGGCTGCTGGCAGCTCCAGGTGCCATTGTAAACACTCCTGTTGACAGTTCTCAAGCTTCTCACTCCAAGGGTTTCATCGGGAATTGAAGACCCTCCTCCATTTTCCTGCGCCCCTTCCCTCGGATCCTGTGGCAGGCTTTCTCCTGGTTTTAGTCTTTGCCTTCTGCTTCTTCCCTGCCTTTGCAGACTCCTCTTTCCTTCCTGATTTCTGTCTGCACACATCCTTCCAAGTTCTCACCTTGGCATTCTGCACTCTGGCTCCTGCTTAAGGAACACAAGCCCTGGGGCCAGCCTGCTGGGTTTAAGTGCGGGCCTGCTGCTTAGCCACAGTGCACCTTGGAAAATTATTCAGTTTCTGTGTGCCTCAGTTTCCCCATTTGGAAAATGAGGACAATGGTAATTCATTGAGTTGTTATGAGAATTAAAATGGTTAATACTAAGGTGTTAGACCAGTGCATGGCAAGTAATAAATGCACCATAAATGGTAATGGTTAATATGATTGCTGTTTTGCCTTGGTAGGTGTGGTTTGAAGCTCTTATGTACCCCAGAAAAGTCATGTTCTTTTAATCCACTCTTGTGGGTACAGACCGGTTGTAGGTGGGACCTTTTGATTAGGTTATTTCAATTGAGACGTGACCTAGCCCATTCAAGGTCGGTGTTCTAGTTTGCTAATGCTGCAGAATGCAAAACACCAGAGATGGATAGGCTTTTATAAAACAGAGGTTTATTTCACTACACAATTACAGTCTTAAGGCCACAAAGCATCCAAGGTAACACATCAGCAATCGGGTACCCTCACTGGAGGATGGCCAATGGCCTCCGGAAAACCTCTGTTAGCTAGGAAGGCAGCTGGAATCTGCTCCAAAGCTCCAGCCTCAAAACGGCTTTCTCCCAGGACGTTCCTCTCTAGCAAGCTTGCTCCTCTTCAAAACATCACTCCCAGCTGCACTCTCTTTTCTCTCTTTGAGTCAGCTCATTTATATAGCTCCACCGATCAAGGCCCACCCCGAATGGGTGGGGCCACGCCTCCATGGGAACACCCCATCAAAATTATCTCCCACAGCTGGGTGGGGCACACTCCAAGCAAATCTAACCAACACCAAAACTTCTGCCCCACACAAGACTACAAAGATAATGGCATTTGGGGGACACAATACACTCAAACTGGCACACTCCACCCCCCCGGACCCCAAAATGACACCGTCCTTCCAAATACAAAACACATCCACCTCATCACAATATCACAAAAACCTAAATCATTTCAGCAACAAAAGTCAAGTACAAAATCCCATCAAAATCAGTTTAGGCTTGGTCAGTTCTAAGGCATAATTCCCCTCTAGCTGTGGATCTGTGAACCTAGAACAAGTTATGTGCTTCCAATACACAAAGGAGAGACATTCATAGGATGAACATTTCCATTGCCATAAGGAGAAACAGTAAGGAAAACAGGGTTAACAGGAGCAAAACAGTTCCTAAAACCCACAGGACAAAGTCCATTAGATTTCAAAGTCCGAGAGTCATTTCCTTGGGGCTTGAGAGAGTGGGAGCCTAACCCTTCCCAAGGGCCTTTTCGGCAGCCCGTTCCTCTCCAAACACTTAGGTGAGTGCTCCAACATTTCCACACATTGGGGAGACCACCTTCTCGGCTCCACCCTCCTCAAACCTCGGGGCAGCTCCCGGATTCCCTTCCATCTCCAGGGCACACGCTCAACCCCTTCAGAACAGTGTGGTGGCAGCCAGGCTCTCCTCAATTCCCTGGAAATGTGCTCCACCCTCTTTGGGACCTGAGGTGGCAAAACTCTTCCAGAGCATCGAGGCGGAAAGCCCGCCCTCGACCTCCAGGTCAAACTCACCCTTTCCATGCATGTAGGCTGCTCCGCTCTCCCAGCCCGAGACCTCCTGACTCCAGACCTCAACCTCCATGGCTCTGTCTTTGAAGAGATTTCTCCTTTAATTTTTTCCTTGTCTGTCTCCTCCAGTCCAGACCAGCAATGGCTCTGTCTATAAAGATCTTGCAAAAATTCTGTTGGCTTTGCATGAAGCACACAGGGGTCAAAGCCATTAGACAATAGGACTTTCCACAAATCCCTTCTGCTTAACTCCTTTTTCAATCTTGGCTTGTACTGAAATGGTGGCTGGGTTCCATGTTTGGTTATGTCCTCACGTTGAGCTGTAGCTTCTGGGATTCCACCCCCTGGAAGCCTGCAATCCTCCAAGCCATCAGCTTCTGGTTTCTTGGAACCCAAGAGTTCAGTTCTAAGTCTATCTCTCTCCGCTCGCATCTTACTATAAGCTGCAAGGAGAAGCCAGGGTGTATCTTCCACACGTAGTCTGGAGATCTCCTCAGCTAAGTATTCCAGGTTGCCACTTTTAAATTCTTCCTTACATCTGACACCAGGACTCAACTCTGCCAAATTCTGTGCCACTTTAAAACAAGGATCGCCTTTCTTCCAGTTTGCAACAACACATTCACCATTTCTGTTCAAGGCCTCATCAGAAGTATCTTTAGAGTCCATATTTCCACAAACAGTCTCTTTAAAGCAGTTTTGGCCTTTTCTATCAAGCTCCTCACAACTCTTCCAGAAACTCCCCCTTATCCATTTAAAAAGCCATTCCAACATGTTTGGTATTTGCAAACTCAGCAGCAAAAGCACCCCACTTCTCTGGCACCAAAATCTGTTCTAGTTTGCTAATGCTGCAGAATGCAAAACACCAGAGATGGATAGGCTTTTATAAAACAGAGGTTTATTTCACTACACAATTACAGTCTTAAGGCCACAAAGCATCCAAGGTAACACATCAGCAATCGGGTACCCTCACCGGAGGATGGCCAATGGCCTCCGGAAAACCTCTGTTAGCTAGGAAGGCAGCTGGCATCTGCTCCAAAGCTCCGGCCTCAAAACGGCTTTCTCCCAGGACGTTCCTCTCTAGCAAGCTTGCTCCTCTTCAAAACATCACTCCCAGCTGCACTCTCTTTTCTCTCTTTGAGTCAGCTCATTTATATAGCTCCACCGATCAAGGCCCACCCCGAATGGGTGGGGCCACGCCTCCATGGGAACACCCCATCAAAATTATCTCCCACAGCTGGGTGGGGCACACTCCAAGCAAATCTAACCAACACCAAAACTTCTGCCCCACACAAGACTACAAAGATAATGGCATTTGGGGGACACAATACACTCAAACTGGCACAGTCGGTCTTAATCCCCTTACTGGAGTCCTTTATAAGACGATAAAGGACACACAGAGAATACCCAGAGAGCTCAGAGAAGTCCCAAGAAGCTGACTCAAGGACACAACCACAGAAGCTGAGAGAGGGAGCCACTGAAGCCAGAAGCTTAAAGCAATGAAACCGGGAGAAAAGGATCAGCAGACGCCTACCATGTGCCTTCCCATGTGACAGAGGCATCCCAGATGCTGGCAGCCTGTCTTCAGAGTCCAGGTATTGTCCTTTTGATGCCTTGAGTTGGGCATTTTCATGATCTAAGAACTGTAAATTGTAAGTTAATAAATCCCCATTGTAAAAGCCAACCCATTTCTGGTATATTGCATTCCGGCAGCTTTAGCAAACCTAAACACTAGGGAATGCATTTTGGGGGCTGTGGCCACAAGGGAAGGATTTCAGCACGAGGTTGGATGGGATCAGCATGTTTGCCTGGGGTTGTGAATGAAGTTACAGCTACAACCTCAAGTTCTTGGTGTTGTCTTAGATTTCACACCGGAGTTGTTTTGCGATTATCCCCAAAGCATAGCCCAAGTCAGGGACCGTGTGCAGTGGTTCCTTTAGGAGGTGATCCTTGGAAGCAGATGTGAGGGAGCAGGGCAGGAAGGAGACTCCAGAAGGGGCATTAGTAAGGAAACTAATTAGAGTAATGGGTTTGATTGCATGGGGCTGCCCGAGAAGTGTGAGAATGCTCCCTTTCCACCCCCAAACTGTTCCCTGAAGGGAAGCAGGCCTGAGCTTCATCCACTAGTTCCCACTCCCACTGGTTGAGTGCCAGGCCCTGAACGTTGATGCCTCCACATTCGAGGAGACCAGGTGGGCTTCCACAAGTAGAAGGAAACCAAAAGCTGGGACATGGCATGGGCCCGAGGTGAGGTGCTCTCGGCCCTGGGGACCCCGTCTGCCCCACCCCAACTGCCATTTTCCCCAGGCTCCATTCCTCTCTAGTGCCCTCTGCTGAGCTCCCTGTGCACTCACAGGACCCATGACAAACTGGGTCTTACTCCTCAAAGTCCTGAGGGGTGGGGGGAATTTCACTAAGGGCTGCAATTGACAGGTTCCCCCAGTACAGCCACCAGGGACAAATTTCCGGTATTATCCTGGGATACGTATGCGTTTAGATTTTCTTTCCAGTAAGAACTAAAGTTATCAGAAATTCAGAATGGGAGGAAGCATTTATTAAGCACTTACTGTGTACAGATAGTTGTAACCCTAGCATTTCTCATCACATTCAGATTTCATTATATAAAAACCGGGCTTGGAGAATGCAAACGACTTGCTTAAAGTTAGATGATTCAGACATGAGACTGTGTGTGTGTGTGTGTGTGTGTGTGTGTGTGTGTGTGTGTGTGTATGTGTACGTGTGCATGTGCGCACATGAGGGCATGGGCATGCATGCTCATGCGTGTGTGTGTCCGTTACACCCAGAGCCCAGACTTCCAGCCGTGAGCCTACACTGGCTCACTAACGCTGCAGGGACAATTTCTTTCCAGCATATTTTTACTTAGGCGACTCACTGTTTTGATAAACGGCCGTGTTCCCTGATTCTGCCAGCTGTAGGGGACGTCATGCCGGTGGGCACCTGGGAACCACACTGCCTTGTGGGCACTTGGCAATGCAGCTCCCTCCCTGCAGCTGTGCTGTGCTGTATGTGCTGAGTGTGTCTCTAGGTTGTGCATTCCAAATTGCAGGATGCCCCTCTCCTACCCTGGGTGTGGGGAAGTAGCTCGACCAACTTAGGCAGAACGTCATCAGGTGACAAGAGCAGTCCAGAAATCCCTGGAGCCTTCCCGAAAACCCCACATCATAGACAGCTGTGAGCCCATAGCAGGCCATTGTCAATCAGGGGAAAGACCAAATAGGGTGTGTCTGAAAAGCTATTCTCTTGAAAGTAAGAAAAAAACATATAGAGGATGGGAATACTTTTCTCTAGACCAACAGAAAGGAATGTGACCACAGCACATGAGGGTACATATGTTCCAGGGTTTGGGATTCCTGTAGAATGGCGAATACTTCCAAGATTAAGCTTTCTTGGTTTTTATTACACATTTAGAGTGGGCAGAGGAAGTGTCTGTTCACTCAGGAAATCTCTGACTCCTTCCACCCACACGCACACTGACTGTTCTTTCTTCTTTGCCTCTGTGAGGACAGTGGTGAGCGTCTGACCAGAAAACTGGACGCCACACTCCAGCCATGTCGACACACAAAATTAGTCATCACCAGTGGCTTCTCATGGCACATAGAAAACAAATCCAGCTTCTCTGCCTGGCCTGCATGCAGGGCTGGGCCCAAGCTGCTGCTTCACCCAAGGCAGTCCCGTACACAGCACCTCTGGCCTCATGGCAGTTTCTGGAACTTGCTAAGCACCCCTCCCCGCCATGCCTGGATAGCTCTTCCCTGGCTCTGCACACTGCACACACCTGGCTCCTTCTCATGCCTGCCCCAGGCTCAGCCCCCGCCACCTCCTCCAGCGAGAGCCCCCACCCCCCATCATGTCGTCCTTTCTCTCTCCTCCATAGCACTTGTGACAAGCTGCAGAGCTTTTGCTCTCTCACCCCCCACCTCCTGTCTCTGACCTCTAAGAGGGCAGGATCGCCTCTGTGTCTGCACCCAGCCCACGGGGGCTCCCGCTCCTTATCTCGGAAGGGACTGACTTTTGCTCCTGCTCCAGTTCCTGCACCAAGACCCCTCCAAACTCCTTCAGCCTTCACTGGCCAGGAGGCCTGGAGCACCTGAGCTCTAACCCACCCAGCACCGGTCACCCTCGTAACGACCAAGCGGCCCCAGGGGGCTGATCTCAGTGCCTGCCCTGTGTGCATTTAGTGGGTGAATAACTGACAACACCAACAGAATGAATGAATGAAGAAACCAAATTTACAGATGAACAAATGAGTAAATCTGAGAAAGAAGGAGACAGAGAGAGTGTGGTGGGAAAAAAGTGCCAGACTGGATTTAGGAATTCTGCGTCCAGTCCCAGCTCTGCCCTGAGCTCGGAAGGGGTGTTTGGCAGTCTTCCTACCTGGGCCCTCTCCTTGGGAATGTTGGCCACAAGTGTCCTTCCAGAACCAGCAGCTTGGTGGTGTGTTTCCTGACTCAGCCCCCCAGCCCCGGAATGTGAGCCCCTTTGCTGGCTTGGGCTGGTTCACCACTGTGCCGAGGTCTTCCTGCCGTGCCTGACGTTTTTGACTAATGAATGAAGAACTAAATTTAAAAGGCAAAGATAGAGTAGAAACAGTAACTGGGGGAGGGGGTCAGATATCAAGAAATAGAAATTGACTGTCTACAGCTCTGAAGTGGTGCAAACCTTGAAGTGGGGCTGGTGAAATCTTGAGGGCCTTTTGGACTTTTCTGTGAACTCATCTCTCTCAGATACTGTTTCCTCAGCCAAGCTGCCAGCTTTTCATTGTTATCTTTCTATTGTTATAATTTTTTAGCAAAATTTGCGATATTCCAGGTAACAGATGTTGGGCAGGAGGTGGCAGTTGCTTCCCAGAATGATAACTAGTTCTCTGTTTAAAAAAAGAAACAACTCTTTATTGGCATCATCAGAAATTGTAAACCTCTCTGTGTTGCAGTGCTGCCCATTTCACTGAGGCTTCTAGAATAGCTGTTGTCATGGTGGACTTTGGGTGCAGTGATCTGTCTCCCACAAAACTGCAAACACATTTGATCAGGAAACAATGTAGCAACTTCTGCAGAGTCTTACCACCTCCCAGGTCCTCTGCCCCCCTGCTCCCCATCCATTCTCCTCACCACTGCAGATGGAGTCACACCTGGTTCACAGACCTTCGTGACACCCCACTGTTTATAGAGAATAAAGCCAAATTTATTAGCAGACAGCTAATGCTAGCTGTGGTGTTTTGTTCCAAGGTTCCATGCATTGCCCATGATGACCTCCTCCTGAAATGCTTTTCTGGAGTCAGCCCACTGTGCAAACTCCTATTCATCCTGCAGAACCCCCTAAAACATCTTCCTGGACCCTCTAGGCAGTTTTCAAGAGGTCTTTCTTCTCCCAACCACAAAACCTGGTATGGGTATTGGATTGGATGCAAGGAAGTTTCACCCTTATTATGGACAAGGTTACAGAATTATGGCTATTTTACTGTTTTCCTCTGGTTACTAGGGGTCCTCTGATTGATAGCCTTTTTTTTTCAGGTTTTAAGACTTTTTATTTGCATATTAAAAAATTATGCATTCCAAAACTTAAAATCATGTGAACAAAAAAATGGCACTGTGGTTAAACTGTATTTTACAGCCTGTAGGACATCTTGGAACAGTTTTGCTTTTACTCTAAATTCGCTTTCATCCCACCCAACTTCTTCCTTCACCAGCATGCAAGTTCTTTTCCTAATCCGCCAGCCAGCTAGGCAGATGGGAAAGGCAGGAGAGGCCTTCCTTTTCAGTAGTTCTGGATTTGTAAGGCACAAAGAATTTGGATCAAGTGTGACTGTCCTGCCCCTTTGCACCTTACAAAGTTAACAGCTAAAGGAAATCAAATAAGAAGGTGATGCTTGGGCATATTGGCTGTGCATGCCTCATACGATTTGCCTGCTCGCTTCTCCTGTTCCATCGTTTCTTTGGAAGGCAGTGGGTTTTTCTCTTGTGTTTCTGTCTTCTTCAATTTCAACTCTTGAGTTTCTCAAACTCATCCATATCGGATTTGTCATATCGGGTTTGTCAGACATGGCCGTAGAGGACACCAAGCAAGGTATGCAAGCGAGAGAAGTTGGTCTGTGCCGAGGCCGCTGTCGAGTGTCTTGATGGCCTTTTTAAGCATAATTTTATCTCAAGGCAACCTTGAAGCGACTCTTAAGAGAATCTTAAATATCTTATCTATTGTATCCTAATGCAATTTTGAATTCAGAGTTATGCCCAGCTAGAAAATCAGAATACAAAAAAACACAATAAAAAATAATCTTTTATGGCAAAAAGACTCATCTTGTGGATATATGCAAAGGACGTCCATGGCTAATGACCTCAGGCTGAGCAGATACTGCGAGCAGATGCTGCCGCCTTCCATTTTCAGGGAGAATGGGGATCCTGGTTTCCACAACCAATTTATTAAATGGTAGTTTTGTTTCCTGGGATGCTGAAGCAACTACCAGTGCAATGGTTCAGCTTAAACAGTGGGAATTTATTTGTTCATGTTTTTGCGGCTGAGAAAATGTCCAAATCAAGGCCTCATCAAGGTAATGCTTTCTCACCAAAGATTTGGTGTTCTGGGCCTGGCTGCTGGTGATCCTTGGTCCTTAGCTTGTCACATGGCTAGGCACATGGTGGCGTCTGCTGGTCTCTCCCCTCTCTTCTGTGTTCTGTTGCTTTCAGCAACTTTCTTTCCATGGCTTTCCCTCTCTCTGTCTGAATTTCATTCTCTTATAAAGGACTCTAGTAATAGGATTAAGACCCATCCTGATCGAAGTGGGTCACACTTTGTTCCAGTTTGCTAAAGCTGCCGTTATGCAGAAATGGATTGGCTTTTATAAAGGGGATTTATTAGGTTACAAATTTACAGTTCTAAGGCTATAAAGTGTCCAAACCAAGGCATCAACAAGAGGATACCTTCACTAAAGCAAGGCTGATGGCGTCCAGAACATGTCTGGCAGCTGAGAAGGCATGTGGCTGGCATCTGCTTGTCCTTTGCTCTCAGGTTCTGGGTTCAAAATGGCTTTCTCCAAAATGTCTTAGAGCTTCTGTCTTTACTCTTCTCTCTCAGCTTCTGTGTGTCCTTGCTTCTTTCTCCCAGGGTGTTTCTCTCTAAGCATCTCTGGGGTCCTCTCTTGGCTTCTCCAGGGCAAACTCCTGGCTTCATCTCTTAGTTTAGCATCTCCAGAAGTTCTTCTGTCTGCATCTCCCAGTGTCTCCAAGCATCAGCAGCAGCTCTGGAGCTCTCTTAAGGACTCCAGTGAGCTAATCAAGACCCACCCTGAATGGGTGGGGTCCACATCTCCATGAAAATAATTCATTCAGAGGTTCCACCCTAATCAACAGACTAATCAATCTGCCCACATAAGATTGCATTAAAGAATACGGCTTTTTGGGGGGACATAATATATCCAAACCAGCACACACCTTAACTGAAGTAACCTCATCAAAAGGTCCCACTTACAATGGGTTCACACCCACAGGAATGGATTAGCTTTAAGAACATGTTTTTTTTAGGGGACATACAGCTCCAAACCACCACAAATGGTAATGTTCTCAGATGTTAATGAATGACTTTATAGTGATGAGATTCCTTGCCTTGCAGTGACAGTTCTTTATACTGGAAAATCTTCCTAAGTAGACATCTCTTGCTGGAAGTCAAAAGGCATAATTTATCCTGAAGTTATGCATAAATTGGAGCACTGCTGGGTGCCACTGCCATTATCATTAAAACATTATTTGGTAAATTGAATCTGTATTTAGTTCACAGCAAATGATTGAGGTCTTATTGTGGCATATGGCAGAGGCAGGGCTGAGCTTGTTACAGTGCGTGAATCCCCCTGATGTCTTCTCTTTCAGAGACTACCCCCCATGCCATGGAAGCACTAGCCTTTGGATGGGCTCTTATGTCACCCTCAGCTTATCCCTGTTAAGACCTGCTAATGTGGACCATCTCCACTTTGCTGGACATTAGAACCTCCCAGCTTTCCCTTTACTTCACCCCGTCATGCTAATAACCTTCCGGGAACCCTGGTCTCACAGGCCTTGGCACTCACCAGACCCACTGTCTTTGTCCGCCAGAGCTTCTATGACAAATACCACACAATAAGGTTGGCGTAACAACAGGAATTTATTGTTTCCTGGCTTTGAAGCTAGAAGAGGTCCAAAACTGAGGCGGCAACCAGGCTGTGCGTTCTTCCGGAGTGTATGATAGTCTAGGGCTGGCTGCTGGCAATCCTTGGGATTCCTTGGCTTGCATTTCTCCCATCACAGGGTGAGGTCCTCTCCTTTCCTGGCTTCTCCAACTTCTGGATTCTCTTTGAAAGCCCCCTGTAATCCGGATTAAGGCCCACCCTGCTTCAGTTGGCCACACCTTAACTAAACACAACATCTTCAGAAGGTCCTGTTTGCAGAGGGTTCACCCCCACAGGGACTTGGATTAAGATTAAGAACGTGTGTTTGTTGGGGGTGCACAATTCCACTTGCCACACCCACCTACCTGTATGGTCGCTGGATGAAGGGGTGGTCCCACGGCCCAGCTGTAGGGGTCCCATCCAACGCCCGGGCAGTAAGGCAATCTTAGAATCAATCAGAAACGCTGTGCCAGTTGTTGAGCCTTTCCCAGGGGCGTCTTGTTCCAGAGTGGGTAGACTGGGCCCTGGCTTGCTCCAGCTGAGGTGGGCTGGGCCCTGGAGAGCAGTGGAAATCCCAGCACAGGGACCTCCCTGAGCCCCGGTGCAGCCAGCTGAAAATGTGAAACTAAGTGGGCTGGGACCGATCATTGAGAATCAGTCATTCATTTTATGATCTAAATTTTAAACATTCGCTCTGCCTCCCACAATTGTTTTATTTGGAAAATTGTATTTAAAGAGACCCTTATTTTGCAGTGATAGAGAGGGGTATAACGTTTTCTATGAAAAGTTAATCGGTTTGTGCCCGTCCCTCCTCCTGCATGAGTGTTGGACAGATATTGAAAGCACTTCGGTTCAAGGCAGTGGAGAGGAAGGGCGGGTGCTAAGCCGGCTGAATTGGCTGTGCTTTCCCGGGCCTCCTGAATGATGGAGGAGGTGAAGGGGCCAGTTTTTAGTGGAAGTGGCTGCCGTGTCACCCCATGCCTCTGAGTCAGCTCACCTGTTCGTGCCCTTTGCTCTGAGCTGTGGTTGTGCCTCCCCACATGGCCTGCCTGCGCCTGCCTGCTTTCTTGGCTGTGTCTCCCATTCCAAGCCCCTGACCCTCCTCCTAACCATCCTCCTCTCTGTGTGTTAGATCCAGAGGATCTGAGCACTCACCGTCCACTGCCTCTAAACAGTCCCATGCCCAGTGGCCCTGGTGCCACTTTGCTCACACTCAGCAAGCTGGCTCAGTCCCCGTGGGGCTGGGATGGCACTTAGAGTAGAGAGAGCACAGACTTGGTGGTGGCAATGTTGCCAGCTCTGCAGTAACTCCTTTCTGATGAGACAGAGTGGGGACACAGCTCTCAGGTCTTGTGGGCATGAATGACCTCTGGCCGGGGTGGCCTCTGGCCCTACTGAGTCAGAAGCACCCAATTTTCCAGGACGCACGGCCACATTTTCTTTGTCATGTCTGATGCTTTCTTGAAATCAGAGCCATGAAGCCCATAAATGACCCCACAAGTTCCTTTTTATTGACATTTCTGACAAGCTTACTTTGGAGTTGCAGTTCCACTTTGCTTGTAAGCATTGGGTAACACTCTCCCTAAACCCTGTATTAGTCTCTGTTTTACTTGGGCAGCTGTTAGAAAGTACACACATTAGATACATACTGGGGTAGCTTTAGACTGTAAGATGTGGTTTGGCAAAGATATTGCAGTCCTTTGTAGTGGGAAAATATATTAGTCTCACTTGCTTGCTAAAAGGCATCTTTAATGGAATTTCAATTACTCTGTAGCCCCTGGATAAATCCACCTAACTCTGGTAGAGAGAGAATCTGAAAGAAACTATTTCACAGAAAGGATGTTCCAGTTATCTATTGCTGCAGAATAAACCACCCCCAAATTTAGTGGCATTCAACAACCACCTGCCTTCTATTACATTAATGATTTTGTGAATAGACAGCTTCAGTAGGGCACAGCAGAGAAATCTTGACAGCAGCTGGGGCCTCACCTAGAACAGCTCAGATGGCTGGAGATGGGTGGGACGTCTCCAACGGGCTGTACGTTTGGTGTCTCGGTTCTGGGTATTGGCGAGTTTGCTTGGGTCTCCTCCACGTCATGGCTGCTGGGACTGTAATGTCCAAGAAAGCTCCTTCATGACACGTGACAGGTGCCTGGGCTCTAATGGCTGGGGCAGCTGGGGCTGGCCTCCTCGTGGTTGGCTTGGACTTCTTCACAGCTAGGTGGTCTCAGTGTGGTCATACGTGTTCCATGGTGGCTGGCTTCTCTCTGAGTAAGCATAATCAGAAAGACCCAGCCTCCTGTGCCCCAGTATGTCATTTCTGATGCATTCTCCTGGTCAAGCAAGTCACTAAGCCCCCCATGTTCTAGAGGAGAGAAATTAGTCTCCACTACTCAATGGGAGGAGGAGCCATCTCTAATTTTCTATTTAAATGTGACTTTTAAATTTCAATATCACAAAGCACTATTTTAATAAACATCAGTTGAGATTCAACTTAAAAGTCCTATTTTAATATTGAATATTTTGTTCAAATGTTTAACATAACAGCAGAGATGCTTTTATGCTGTCCCTTAGAATCTTCTAACTATGAAAGCACACCTTACAAAATGGATTGACGTAGTGTGAAATTCCTAGCATCTCCAAAAACCCTGCTGCATGTTTGAGATAAAGCATTCTCTGTGGTGGGCCACATAGATCTCAGAGCTTGTTAGTGTGAGCCACGTTGTCTCCAGTTGAAGGCCTGGGGGTCTCCTGCGAGCAGCCTGCAGGCGCCTTGCAGTATGGCCATCCCAGGGCCTTCTCTGCTTGTTTCCTGGGTTAGTTTGCTCTAGGGAACCTTTAGGAACATCTGTGTAAAACTAAAGTTGACATTACGGGATTGCCTCTGAAAAACTCATAATTTTGATTATTTTTTCCCCTTGGGAAATAAGAGAAGATAGAGAAAGCTATGAGGAAATTTTTTATCAGTGAAAAATAATACAAATCAGGAAAGAGGAACATCCTGGCCAGAGAGAATGGGGTACGTGTATCTGCGTGCTACACAGCTCCCCAGGAAGGCCAGGTGCCTGGATGCCCATGTGTTATTAGCATGGGGAGTGGGACGTTCTTTCCTTAAGGAGCAGTTCTCCTGGATGTCACTCAGCTGACTCCCAGGCTTAGTGCTCAATAAATAGCAACTGACCTTTGCTTCTTCCTGGACTGGCCTCGTTTGTGGACCCACTTTTCTCAGCTCAGAGGTCATACTTTCTGCCTTTTGTGGCTATATATATATTTTTTTTTGAGCAGGAAGTTTGCTTTTATTACACTGTACTTGACAAAGAGGTTGGTACTATCAGCAACAGAAAAAGGTAGAAACAAGTAAGGGTGAGAAGACAAGTTCTACACATAGAGATGCTCATGGCAGGATGGTTTTGGAAATGGGTGTCAGCAGATACAGCTCTCCAAGAGGACAGTAACTCCTATGAGGAAAGTTCTTATTTTCTAGATCCTTCTGTGGCCAGTCTATCAGCGTCTTCATTGCCTCTGATGCCGGAATGAGAAGGAACATACTTCCACTGAATATCCATTCCTTGGGAAGCTTGATCAATCCTCTCAAAATCTGCTCTGTTGACAACATGCCTTCTGGAGGCTGTTTTCCATCCATTTTCTTTCCAGTTATCAATCCATTCTGTCATGCCTCTGACGACAAACTTGCTATCAGTTTTAATAGTGAGTTTATCCATGTTGAGGCTCCTTGCTTGTTCAATTGCTCTGTGGGCTGCCTGCAGTTCAGCTCTCTGGTTTGTCTGCCGTCCAGAAACCCTCTCGCTTACATTTAGAGGATTGTTAGGTCCCCAGGAGACTCCGAATCCTGCTCGTGCACCATCTCTTCCATTATTTTTGCAGTTGCCATCTATGTAAACAGTTGAAGTGTTGTCGCGGTCCCAGCCAGAAGCCTGTCCCCGTCGTCCCCAATAGCTCATGTCGTCCTTTTCCAATAGGATCGCTCAGTGTCGTCCGGGTATTAGCTGTGGGGTGTCTCGGGTCTCCCTGTGGCTATATATTTTTAAAATGCTAATTCCATTTTTATTCTGAAGATAGATTATAACAACCTTCCCAGATTCTTCTTAAGCCTCCCAGGATCACGTTCAAAGCCATTTCTGAAAGGGCGGATGTTACCTGGCGGATCTCACCAGGCACGTGCTGCTTATTACACGCAGTTATCGCAGAGGGGCATTTTCTGGCCTTCTCCCCAAGTTCTAGCAGGGAACCTTGCTTGGGTCTCTAGCCCCATGTGAACTGACTGGAATGCATTTTTAGAAAGACTGGTGCTTGAAAGTCCCAGTATTAATTTTTTGGAGAAATGCCTTACGCAGCACTTCTAGTTTCCTGAAGATGCTGGAGAAGGTGAATGTTATTACATGTGGTTTAGCTGTGAGCATTCTTGCTTCTTACCACTGTTACTTATTTACCACAGCATCATAGGCTGAAAGGGAATTCAGGAAGCCATCTAACCTTTCAGAAAAAACTAGCTCAAAGCACTTCAGCTAAATGAGAATTTATTCTCTTATTTTTCTGTTTAAAAATATTCAATAATTCACTTCCATTAGAAGCTACCCATAAATAGTCGGTATAAATAATTGAGTGTCAGTGATCTGGCAGTAACCACGGAGTTCGCATTTTAAATCCAGGATTTACATGTCAAAATACGGCTACAGAATTACATTGCAGTCATGATTTCATAATTTTGTTCTCTGAATTTTAATACCAATTTCCTTTTGTAATTTCTCCTTTACTTTCAGTTATTTCTTTTGAGTATGGAATGAGAAATTCAACAGCTTTCTTCGATCTCTTACATTAGCTGGTGCTGGTCTAAATTTTATTAAGGTACATTTTCCTTTAACTGCTAGTAGTTTTGCTCTGATGAACAGTGCACTTGATTTCATTATGTGCCTAAATTACTGGCATATATTATTTATGCTTTGGTGACCAGATGTAAATGTTCTGTATTTATTTTTATAATAGATTTTTCCAGAATGCCATTTTGGGTTTTTAATGGCTAAAACAGTTAAATCGTTGCCACCTAATTTGTATGTGATTCTAATATGCTTCTGATGTTGGGGAGTGGGGTGGGGTCTGTGTCTCTGTCTGTTACAACTAAAAGCAGGCTCCCCTACAGTCCTGCCCCCATCACTCTTTCCACAGTGATTGGTGTTTGCCCTTAGGAATGATCTATGTAATTTGAAAAAACACCCCAAACTGGCCCCTAGGTGGACACAAGCAGGGTTTATCTGGCCCTTATCTCTTGATCTGGGCTTTTCATGGAATATGCATGGAATACCAATGCCATACAACATTTCAAAATGCTGTTTACCTGTGTATAAACCCAGTTCCTTCCCAATCTTTGCATTGACACAGTGGTTCCCAAAGTGTGGTCCCCGGATCATCGGTATCACCTGGGAACTTGTTAGAAATGTAAATTCTCAGAAACTCTGGAGTAGTTCTTAGTAATCTGTGCCTCAGTAATTCCTTCAGATGGTTCTGATGCACTGTACTAACTAGCAAAACGTTTTTTCTCTATTGATTTCTGCTGTGGCCTTGACCGTGGCTCTCTAGGTGCCTGCCAAAGAACTGCATCAGCCAGTTCTTAAAATGAAATAGGCCAGTGTCATTGTGCCTTATCAGCATGTTGTATTTAAAATAAGGAGACTCTGAGAGATTAGAAAAATAGGCCAATGTCCATTTAGTTGGAGTATCCCTTTTCACATCATTTCAGGACATTATTTCCCTTTGGTTTTCTCACAATAACTGGAACTCTTGGCCTGGTGTCCTTAGAGAAAACTTGTGAATGAGCTCTCCCTTTCCGTGAACATGTGGACACTCCTTGGCTTTTTGTTCAGTTTGATTTTCTTTTACATTTACTTGTTCATTATAGAAGAATATCTTAACGCAGTGTTAGAGAAGTTCTTAGAGAACGTTCAATGGAGAGGCCCTACCCTTAGGCTTTCCGTCGTGTGATTCTCTCAGCTGCACTGCACATGAATGCAGCAGCTGTGATGGGTGGGAACACCGGGTTCTTGGTCTATTCAGGTCCCTTCACTTTCTTGTTAAGGCCTGGACCATCATCCTTGGGGGTCTCAAAGCTGATATTCTTTGATTGTATAGTCATTACTGTGGGAAGATGGAGCCTGTAAAGGTAAGTGCTGTCAGCAAGTGCAGCCTTCATTCTTGGCATCATGTTAGCAATTATGCCATCATTATGAATGTAAGTGCACCAATGTGTATATGAAATAGGTTCAGTTCGTGCGGCATGTTCAGGTGTCACAGGGGAGTACTCTTATTACATCAGTTATATGTAGGGAGATAAGACTCTTTCCCCTTTTTGACTACATGAGGAAAGTTGAGGTCCAGAGGTGTGGAAGCAATGGTAACAAAAATCCATGTTTTGAATGCTGCAACTGTGCTGGTTTGGATGTGTTATGTCCCCAAAACGTCATTATCTTTGATGTGGGCAGACGTATTAGTGTTGATTAGATTGGAATCCTTTGATTGTTTCCATGGAGATGCAACCCATCCAACTGTAGGTGATAACTCTGATTGGATAATTTCCATGGAGGTGTGGCCCCGCCCATTCAGCATGGGCCTTAATTGGTTCACTGGAGCCATATATAAGCTCAAACAGAAGGAGCGAGCTTGCTACAGCCAAGAGGGACACTTTGAAGAACGCACAGGGGCTGAGAGAGGAGCTGCAGATGAGAGACGGTTTGAAGATGGCTGTTGAAAGCAGACTCTTGCTCCAGAGACACCAAGAGGGGACATATGCCCCAAGAGCAACTGAGAGTGAAATTTTGGATAGAAGCTGCAGCCTATAGAGGAACATCTGGGAGAAAGCCATTTTGAAACCAGAACTCCAGAGCATATGCCAGCCACGTGCCTTCCCAGTTAACAGAGGTTTTCTGGACACCATTGGCTATCCTCCAGTGAAGGTACCTGATTGCTGATGCATTACCTTGGACACTTTATGGCCTTAAGACTGTAACTGTGTAACCAAATAAACCCCCTTTTACAAAAGCCAGTCCGTTTCTGGTGTTTTGCATTCTGGCAGCATTAGCAATCCGGAACAACAACCAATGGCCAACCGAAGGCCATTTTTAGAGCAACCTGGACCAGATTTCCGTCTTCCAATCTATGGCTCCTTCTCTGTTGTCGTGTGTTCTCCATGACAAGGCAGAATGAGGGATGATATCACGCCCACCCATGGCTGTCTTCATTGGGGTCTTCCATGTGTTCTCATGTGCTCTCCCCTCCTTCTGGCATTTCCACCATCCTGCAATGCAGGTGCCATATACTGCATCATCATGTTACCTGCTGCCTCTTAGAAAACCCTTCTGAACCTCATGCTTTATATTATTCCTTCCTACCTCAAAACCGGCAAACACTAACTGCCCGTTCCCTCAATTCAGAACTCACACAATGTGTAAATTCAATTTGGGGATTGAATCAGGGCAGTGGCAGATCTCCAGAGTGCCCCAAGCGCTGAGAGAAACTGGGGATTCTGGAGCAACAGCATGTTTATTTTTAAAAGCAGTTTGCAGAGAGGTGGAGTGTGAATGCCGGGAGATTTGTGCTTTGAGATTGCTGTTTGGACTTTTTTTTGAAATAAACTTTTTTTTTAGAACAGTTTTAGGTTTTACAGAAAAATTGCAAAGATATTACCAAAAAAATCCCCATATGCCTGGCACCCATTTTCCCCTATTATTAATGTCTTGCCTTAGTGTTTCGGTTTGCTAAAGCTGCTGAAATGCAATATACCAGAAATGGATGGGCTTTTACAATGGGGATTTATTAACTTAAAGTTTACAGTTCATAGGCCATGAAAATGTCCAAATTAAGGCATCAACAGGATGATCCCTGGAATCTGAAGAAAAGCTGCTGGCACCTGGGTCGCCTCTGTCACATGGGAAGGCACATGGCCTGTGTCTGCTGGTCCTTCGCTCCCATATTTTGTTGCTTTCAGCTTCTGGTTCCAGTGTCTTCCTCTCTGAGTTCCTGTGGTTCCTTTCTTAGCTTCTCTGGGGCTTTTTGTCTCTCAGCTCTCTCAGCTTTTTCAATCTTTTATCCTCTTATAAAGGACTCCGATAAGGGGATTAAGCCCCGCCTTGAGTGGGCTGGGTCACATCTCAGTTGAAATAACCTAACCCAAAGGTCCCACCCACAATAGGTCTGCACCCACAGGAATGGATTAAAAGAATGTGGCATTTTCTGGGGTACATAACAGCTCCACGCTTCTGCACTTACTATGGTAGAATTGTTACAATTATTGAACCAATATTGATAGATTATTATTAACTAAAGCCCCACTTTATTCAGATTTAATTAGTTTTAACTTAATATCCTATTTCTCTTCTGGGATCCTATCCAGGATACCACATTACATTCAGTAATCATATCTCCTTAAGCTCTTCTTGACTGTGACAGCTTCTCAGCCTTTCCTTGTTTTTGATGACTCTGACCTTGCTTTTGATGACCTTTTGAGGAGTACTGGTGAGGTATTTTGTAAAGTGTCCGTCTATTGGAATTGTTTGGTATTTTTCTCATTATTATATTTGGGTAATAGCTTTGGGGAGGAGTATCTAAGACGTAAAGTACCATTCCTTTCATATCGTATCAAGGGTACATATTATCAACATGATTTATCATTGTTGATGTTAACCTTGATCAACTGACTTGAGATAGTGTTTGTCAGCTTTCACCTCTGTAAAGTTACTCTCCCCTTCCTTAAACTGTACTCTTTGGAACACTGTGCACAGCCCATTCTTGGAGTGTATACTTAGGGTCTGCATTCTTGAGAGCAGAATATATAAATTATATGAAAGTCTTCTGCTCAGGAGATTTGTCTCTTGTCTTCTGTTTATTTATTCGGTCATTTATCAATATGAATTTATGGATATTTATTTTATATGTTAGGTTATAATCTCATACAACATTTAAAAATTTTTGATGTTCCAATTGTCCCAGCTTTGGCCATTGGGAGCTCTTTCATTTGGCTCCTGTTTCCCTTTATATCTTGTATATTTCCTGCTATAGCCATAGAATCAGTCATTTCTCCAAGGAGCTCAGGTTCTTTTAATTGGAGAATGGCGTTAGAAATCAAAATCTGGGTGCTAGGTGTACTCATTGCTATTCAGGTCTTTGGGCTTCCCTACGAACTCCTCCTCAGAGAGAATCTGCCTCTTGCAGCTCTTTCAGCCATGAGCCACTGTAATTATACTGCACCCCTGTTGGTGTGGTGGGAAGGTGTGAGGGATAAGAAGGGTCCTAAGATCTTATGATTACATCTCAGAGTTTTAGGAGACCTGTTTCTGAGTTTCAGAAGTGTTTCTTAGCTTTATATTAGCCCCTTAGTTCAGGCAGGAATACTCAAATGAACTTGAGTTGGCAAAATGCCCTTCGCCCCAGTGGATAAACTCTTGTTTTTCCCTTGGAGAGTGGGTCTTTTTGAGGAGAATGGTTACCTCCCACCCCCCGCCAGGGCCATGAGGGGATCCTTCTCGCCTCTTAACCATGAGAATCTGGTGGGGTTCCTGGAGGAGAAACTCATGAAAGTGTGCCCTCTCCTCAAGACTGTGGCCCTCAGGAATTTTTCACTCCTATCCTATTCTACATTCAGCCTCCAGCAGTTCATCAAAGTTAACGTTTAAATGTCCCTGCCAGCTTATGGCTCCAGCTGCTTCTCCAGGTCAGCTGCCCTCAGCTGTGACTCGGGATTCGCTCTTTCTCCAGATTTGGGGGTGGCAGTTTGCCCTGCAGCTCAGTTCTCTGATGAATTAAAAGTTGTTGACTTTCAATTTGCTCCGTTTTTTTCCTTTTCTTTTCTTTCTTTTTCTTTTTCTTTTTTTTTCCCTGCTTTTCAAATACTTTTTTATTCTCTTCCCAAATTACTCTGGGATGTATTGGGGCTTCATGTTCACACTAACCTGTACAAATCAACCAGATCTCACTCCCTATTCAAGTTCCATATAATTAAGGTGTTTGAATTAACTAGCCATACAAGTTAAATTATATAGTGTTCTACAGAAAATATAAATTTTTCCACCAAATAAGCATCTCTTCCTTTGGTCTTATGCAGAAGTTGAAGTTTTAAAACACAGTCAGTATCATCCTTTACCCTTTCATCTGATTTACCTTAGTCCTAACCAACTCCATTTTGTTCATATCTCTAATTGAAGTCTGATCTCTTTAACATCTGCTGTATGGGGTAATGTTGACATTCATAGCTGTCAGACTCTGGCTCTGAGTCTCAGGTGTCACACAGGGACCCAAAGTTCCAGGGATGGACCAGGTTATACACAAAGAGCTCAGCATCTCAGAATTCAGAAATAACCATTACAACTCAGGAATAGATGTAATTGCTGTAAGAGCTTACAATCTAGAGACCATTACAATAAGCCTTCCCCTGATAACCTACGTTCCCAGATTCAACTCTCAGAGTTTGCGCATTATAGTTAGTCCATATTAGTGAGGCGATAAAATGTTTGCTTTTCATTTCTTGTTTTCTTCACTCAACATACTGTCCTCAAGGTCCATTTACCTAGTTACATACCTCACAACTTCAACTCTTCTTGCAGCTGCTCAATATTCCATTATATGTAGGCACCACAGTTCACCATTCCATTCATCAGTCAATGTACCCTTAGGCCATCTCCATTGACTGCAAATTGTGAATACTACCACTATAAACACCAGTGTGCAAAATGTCCATTCATGTCCCTGCTCTCAGTTCTTCCAAGTATATACTCAATAATGGGGTTGCAGGACCATATGGCAACCCCATACTTAGCTTCCTGTGGAACCACCACACTGCCCTCCAGATGGGCTGCACCATTTTACTTCCCCACCAACAGTGATTAGGTACATCCCTTTCTTCACATTTTCTCCAGCACTTGTTCTTTATTTTTATTTTAAATGTTAATAAACATTTATGTTTATTTTTTAAACATTTCATCCTAAGTAAACAGTGGTTCCCAGTATAATCACATAGTTGTGCATTCAACACCACAATCTAAATGCAGACATTTCCATTTCTTCTGCAAAGAAAGAGGAAGAGGAGAAAAAAGAAAAAGAAAAAGAGAAAGAAATGACAAGAGAAAAAATAAAAATAAAATGAAATACATTCAAAAGTTTAGACACCACCACCACCACCAAGATTCCCATGCCTCTCCTTTATACCCCCCTCTTATGGACATTTAGCTTCGGTATATTGTCTTTGTTATAATTAGTGGAGGCATATTACAATGTTACTGTTAACTGTAGACTCTAATTTGCACTGACTATATTTTTTCTCTAATACCATCCCATTTTCAACACCTTGCAAAGCTGACATTCATTTGTTCTCCCTCATGTAAAAACATTCTTATATTTGTACATTTAATCACCATCATTGACCACTCCAGGTTTTACTAAGTTATATAGTCCCAGTCTTTATCTTCTGTCTTTTCTTCTGGTGTCATACATGCCCCTAGCCTTCCTCTTTCAACCATACTTATACTCATCTTTGTTCAGTGTACTTACAATATTGTGCTACCATTACACAATATTGTGCTACCCATTTCTGGATCTATACAGTCAATCCTGTTGAACATTCTATACTCCTTCAGCATCAAATACCTTCTTTCTATCTCCTGATAACCTGTGTTCTCAACTTTAACTCTCAAAGTTTACTCATTAATGTTAGTTCATATTAGTGAGACCGTACAGTATTTGTCCTTTTGTTTCTGGCTGACTTCGCTCACCATAACGTCCTCAAGGTTCATCCACGTCGTTATATGCTTCATGACTTTATTCTGTCTTACAGCTGCATAATATTCCATCGTGTGTATAAACCACAGTTTGTTTATCCATTCGTCCATTTATGGACATTTGGACTGTTTCCATCTCTTGGCTATTGTGAATAATGCCACTATAAACATTCGTGTGCAAATGTCTGTTCATGTCCTTGCCTTCAGTTCCTCTGAATATATACTTAGTAATGGAATTGATGGATCATAAGGCAAATCTGTACTTAGCTTCCTGAGGAACAGGCACACTGCCTTCCAGAGTTGCTGCACCAATCTACATTCCCAAGAACAGTGGATAAGTGTACCTCTTTCTCCACATCGTCTCCAGCATTTGTAATTTTCTGATTTTTTGATAATGGCCATTCTGGTAGGTGTGAGATGATATCTCATTGTGGTTTTGATTTGCATTTCCCTAATAGCCAATGAAATTAAGCTTCTTTTCATATGTTTTTGAGCCGTTTCTATTTCCTCTTCAGAAAAGTGTCCATGTCTTTTGCCCATTTTTAATTGGGTGGTTTGTCTTTTTGTTGTTGAGTTGTAGGATCTCTTTGTATATGCTGGATATTAAACCCTTATCTGATATGTGGTTTCCAAATATTGTCTCCCATTGCATAGGCTGCCTTTTTTCTTTCTGACAAAGTCCTTTGATGCACAAAAGTGTTCAAATTTTGAGGAGATGCCATTTATCTATTTCTTCTTTCACTCCTCTTTCACTTTTCTCTTGTTGTAAGAATGAGAGTGACAACTTCCAAGCTCTTTGCCTGTCAGTACTGAAGTTAGAAGTTGCTGTTTGAATTTTTAAAGATAAATTTTTTGCCCCAGAGCATCACTTATCAGTGGCCTGTGTATTTGTGAAATCTGGACATCTCCTATTCACTAGTTCAGGGACTCTATACCCTATTTTTGAATGCATGGTATAATTAGTTTCCATAGTCAGGGAATTCGAGAGGTTTTGAATATTTCGGGATTCCACAGTTCCCTTCAACCTAAACTTCTTTGTACTCTAGTAGTGAAAACTAGGACTATCTGAGCTTCTTGTTGAAAAGAATTGATTAGCACTTTAAAGTAGGGGGGTCTGGCTCAGATTGACTGTCCCTTTCTCCTTCCCCCTCCCCCTCTCCCTTTCCCTCCCCTTCCCTCACACTGGTCTCTAACATGAAAACCTGAGCATTTATAGAGCTTGCAAAACATATTTCCAGCCATCTCAAATGAATGAACAACTGGCCTACTGACCTTATTTTCTAATGTCTTCAGTACCTATGGAAACAGTGAGATGCTACCTGGCTTCTTGGGCTGTGGCTAGGTTGAATATGTAGCGCAGATGCAGAAAAGAAGTATTCTTACTTTTTATAGCTTCATGTTGAATATAGTAAGTATTTTACATGGCACATAGTTAAATTTTATATGTGATTTTAAGCATATTGACCTGTCTTTGATATCAGTTTTGTAGAGGAAAGGATTGTATGATGATCGATATTCATGGAGGAAGAGTATTTAGCTTACAGATAATGGTTTCCAGCTAGTCTTTGTCAGTTTGCATATTTTGCACTAAACCAACCATAAGAAATGTAATTACTCTTTCAAGTGTATAGTTGAGAATTTGTCATCCACATGTGAGCAGCTCTCTAGAACCACTGAAAATGTATACCTCAAATCAGGGGTTTGCAGCTATGAGAGCCCATTTTGGATGGGTGTTCAGTAAACACATCACCCATTTAAAAAAGAGAGATGAGTTCAAGTGGTTTCAAAATTACCTTCACTGTCATTGGTGGAATAAGCCTCATCAGCAGCACATTTAGAGAGCAGGTCTAGCGTGGATGGCAGTTCATTCATCTTACATTGGCCTTGTGTCTCTTTCTGGGGATTGGTGCCAAAAGTTCTTCTCATATGCCCCTCTCTAAGTCCCTCCCAAGGCACATGTGTGGCTTTTCTGGATGCTGCTTCTGGAATAATTTCTCCTTCTTTGAGGTGGGTTGGCTTTTAAAGCAATGAGGTAAATTTTGCATGAGTGTTATAACTTTTCTCACTGCTCTTTTGTCATGCCCAATGTTTTCCGGGTTAATATCTAAATAATATTAGAGTTGTATAATATAAATTTTTCTGTTGTATATCCAATGTGCTTGAGGATTTTGACAAGCCAGCAGTGATGATTTTAATTGGAGATTTGTGTTCCATTTTGCATAAGTGATTAATTTAAATTTGATTGAGTCTTAGACTATAAATCCCAGGAGTATAAAGTTCCAGTGTCTTAATGTGTTGAGGTCTGTCCCTGATTATTTTTATTCAAATATTTCATTTTAAATTATTCTATTTACCATGGTATTTTTAAAAAGAACAGTGATTTGCCTGTGGCTTTATAATTAACCTCATCTGATTACTGTTGTTTTGTATGGAATTATAGGCAGAAGATGTTTCTTGTCTCTTCAATAGCTTTACCACTTCTCCATGATATTCTTAAAGCAAACCTCTGTCATCATATCATTATATTTCAAAATAGTTAAATATGTATCTCTAGTAGAAAAGGATTCCTTTTGTAAAACAACAGTCACAATGCAATATAATTAATAAATACCAATAATCTGTTATTTCATCAAATATCCATTGTTTCAATTTCTTTAACTATATCTGCTTGTGTCTTTTCTGACTATCCGTCCTCTCTCTTTGCGTTTGGTTGAATTATCTCTTTTAACTCTATTTTTCCTCTCTGGATTCAATAAGAGGGCTGTTAGAGCCCCCATGTCCCTTGATTTTCCCTTAGGATAGCTAGAGATACATGGTTGAATTATTGTATTTTAAGTCACTTTAAGCCTGCCTTATATGGGAAAACCACCAACTCGATATATGAGCTTATTTGTTTCATTTTGCTTTTAATTTAGGGATTTGTTTCTTAAATTTTGACTCATAATTATATAAAATACTGTTCTAAGGTCAAATCTGCAGAGCAAAGTATTTTCAGAGCATTCTAGTTTTCACTGTATCCCTTCTACCTTATTCTCTTCCTTTCTTCCCCACTCCTAGCCCCATAGCTAACCATTCTTTTAGATTTTTACTTTATCCATTTTTAAATTATAAGCGAGTATGTGTACTGTGACCATACTGTATGTGTATATGCATACTCTACATTGTCTTAACCCCTGGTTTTCTCAGTTAATGAAATATCTTGGGGATCAGCCTGTAGCAGAATATACAGATATTTTTCTGTCCTTTTTACATCTGCACAGTACTTTTTATGTGAGGAATATTAGCCCTTTGTCTATGATACAACTTACAATACCCCAATTCATTATCACTTGTTTAAAAAAAAATTGCTTCTGGTGGCTTTTATATGAAAAATTTTAAATTTTATATAGTTAAATTTGTCACCTTTTGCCTTATTGTTTAGAGTTTGAGTCATAGGAACTTTTCTCAACTTCCAGGTTTAGAGGAATTCATCCATATTTTATTCTGATACCAAAATGGTGTCTCTCTTTTTACTTGTTATTTTTTCATTGAAATCTCTGATCTATTTGGATATATTCCTGATATACTTAGTGAGAAACAGATTTTTTTTTTTCTTTTTTCCATCTGGCTCTCTGGTTATGCCAACACCACTTATTAAAGGCCCATTTTTTCCTAATGATTTTAATAACACAGTTAGTGTATACCCATATACTAAATTTCTACAGACCAATGGGTTTTTTTTTGGATTTTCAATTCTATTCCATTGCTCTATTAATTTATGTACTGATACTCTACTGTTTTAATAATGGAGGCATTGTAACATATTTTAATATCTGATAGGACTAGCCTTCCTCATTGCTCTTCCTTTTTAGGGGTTCCTTAGTAATTCTTGCTTGGTGGTTCTTCCAAATGAGCATTATAATCAACTTGCCTGGCTTCTAGGAAAAAATGATGGCATTTTATTATTAATATGGCAATAAATTTATGATTAACTTTGGGAGAACTGACGTCTTTTTGATGTGGAGTCTTATCCAAGAATACACTATGTCTTTCCATTGATTCAAACTACTTTTTTTCTCTCAGAGTTGTCTCATAATTTTCTTCATACAGGTTCTAGATACTTCTTGTCAAGCCTACACTTAGTTATACTATTTAGTTACTTATTTTGCCATTATAAATGTGATCTTTTCTTCCAATAACTGCTTCTAACTGGTTGTATTTGCTGTGAATAAATGTTATTTATATTTATTTTGCAATTTTTTTACTAAGTTTTCTTCTTTTGTTTCTATTGTTTTTTCATGCAGTTTTTTGTTTTTTTCCCACCTGTATAATCATATCATCTGCATATCAATATAATTTTACCTCTTCCTTTACAAATGTCCTGTCTCCCAGGCTAATACCCATGGGAAATGGGCTCATACCTCCAACTCAGTGTTAAGAAGCGGTGGGCACCAGAGGCTGCTGTTGTCTTGTTCCAGACTTTAAATAAGTTAAATAAGTTAAATAAGATGCCAGCTTTTGAGGTGAACTGTGTGTGTATTTCTATCATGTTTAGGATATGACTTTATCATATCCCTCACTTCCTGTTTTATTGAGTGTTTTTCGTGTGAATGGCTGCTGAATTTTTCACATACCCTTTCTGCACCTGTAAGAGATGATTATATGAATTTTCTCCCAGTTCTATTAAAATGATGGGCTATATTTCCTAACATTGGGTCACTCTTGCTTTTCTGGAATGACTGCATTGGGTTAACCCTTGTCTTCCCGAATCCAAAGCCTTCCACGATTGTACCTGCAGCTGGGCAGGGACTTGTGCTGACTCCTTCACCCCTGTATCCTTGGTGCCTGAAACAAAGTTCAATATATATTTATTGAAAGAATGTTGAATGGATCATCTTCCTTTAAGAATGATTATACTTTTTAAAATAAAAAACATTGCATGTTTGTAATAAATAATTTAAACAATACCGGAAAGTACAAATGTGAAAGCAGTAAATTACCCAGAATTACATCATCTAGAAATAGTGTTAATATTAGATGAGCAGAAATTCAGAAATCTCTTAAAGCATGTAATAATTAAAAAGACAGGTCCTAGGAGGGAATAGTACTGTGTATGTAAAACAATTATTTTTATTTGAAATTGACAGAAGAAGAGCTGAAGTTAATACTAACCTTCAGATTAGTGTTTCTTCTCCATAAAATGCATTAGAGTTTTTAGACTTCAAAAAAAATCTCCCCAGTCTTCACACAGATCCTCTTCTTTTATTTATCAAATCTCTCTTTTATTCTTTTGCAAATATAGTGGAGATCTCATGCTTTCCCCCATGCCATCATTTTTATTTTCACTCATGTCTTTTCTGTGCCTTGCTGTTTCTAAATTATCTATTAGATTTGTAATGTTGGCATTTTAATTCTCACTTTGTAATTGGTTTCCTTAGTTCTGTCTCTAGTCTTCTTTAAATTGCAGTCTCTCTTTTTTTTTTTTTTTTATCACCCCTAGTCCTTCTTTTATTGAGTTTCTATTCTCATTAGATTTTTAGATGCCACAAAGGATTTGAGGGGAGCTTCTGTTGCTTGGTTGATGTTTTCTTCTCAGTTTTTGTCTGTCTTTTAGAGTTGTTTTCACATCCTTCTGGTTCTGTTTGTTTGCTTGCTTGATGTCACTGTAGCATGTTTGCATACTCAAATGCCAACACTTTGTCTCGCTTATGTATGGTGCACTTGGCTCTGTCCCTGTGCTCCTTGGCTCTGATGTGTGTGATTTTTCCCTGACAGCCTTCACACCCTGTCACTATGGTTGTCTTCTCCATCAGAGGCTTGGTTTAAGGTCTTTCTCTTAATAGCAAGGTCCATTGCAAGACCTGCCAGCTCTATCTTCATGGTACTTCCATAATTTAACCACTTTCCATCACCTCTAACACCACCCTTGTCTAAGCCACTATAATCTGCTGGACCAATGCAACTGAAAACTCTCTCCCTGATTCTACTGCTGCCTCTGATGTCTGTGTTCTCCCCAGGAATGCCCATCTGCTAGACCCCATCTCTTACTGCCCTCCCCTTCGCCCACTCTGTCTTAGTCGTTGCCACATGCATTCCTTCCTTAGGGTCTTTGTGCATGCTGTTTTTCCCAAGTGGTGTGTCCTTCTACAAGTTCTTACCCTGGGCGTATTTCTCCTTCTCTTCTTTCAAGCTACTGAAACTTCCCCAGTGATGGGGTGTATTAGTCAGGGTTCTCTAGAGAAACAGAACCAACAAGAGATATCTGTAAATATAGGGTTTTATAAAAGTGTTTCATGCAGCTGTGGGGATGCATGAGTCCAAATTCCGTAGGGCAGACTGCAAGCTTGCAACTCTGATGAAGGTCTTCAGTGAACTTCCAGGAGGAGAGGACAGGACGGGACAGGACAGGAGAGACTGGCTGACTGAAGAAAAAGTGAAAGTTCTCTCATCACCCTGAAAAGTCTTCAACTTATTGGATTAAATCCAGCTGGTTGGATTCTCTCATTGAGGAAGATCCACTCCCTTAGTGGATCACAGGTGTAATCAGCCACAGATGCAATCAATTGACTGATGATTTAATAAACCAGCCTTCTGGTTTATTAACCAGCCATGCAATGTCCTTGCAGTAATTGTTAGGCCAGTGCTTGCTTGACCAGACACCTGGACATCATCACCTGGCCAAGTTGACACATGAACCTAACCATCAAATGCGAGATTTCCAGTTATCTTTATAGTACTGATGTCTAGTTTAATTCCATTATGTTCAATGAACATTCTTGGATAAGATTCCAATTCTTTTAAATTTAATAAGTTGGTTTTGTTTGTTTCTGTTTGTGCCAAAGAATGTGTTATATCTTGGGGTTCCATGTACAGTTGAAAAGGTGGTGTACTCTGCTGTTTTGGGTTTTCTATAAATGTCAATTAAGTCAACTTGGTTGACAGTATTGTTTGGGTCTTTTATAGCCTCTCAGAGTATATGTCTAGTTGTTCTATCAAATAATGACAGGAATATTGATGCTCCCAGTATTATTGTAGATTTGTCTCTTTCACCTTTCAGTTCTTCCAATTTTTGCTTTTTGCATTTTTGAAGAACTTTTGTTAGGTTCGTACGCAGGATTGTTTTGTCTTCTTGGTGAAGTGACACTTTCCTCCTTATGTAATGTTCCTCTTTATTCTGGTATTTTCCTTGTTATGAAGTCTACTGTCTTTCTAGAGGCCCTTATTTTTAAAATTTATTAGTCTTTGCACAATCTGTCATTTTCTATACTTTTAGTTTAATCTGTAACTTCATTTCAAGTAGGTTTTTCACAGACAACAAATAGTTGCATTTCTTTTTTCTACCTGACAATGTCTGTTTTAATTGGTGTGTTTAGACCATTTGCACTTAACACAATTATTCATTTAATTGGGCTTATGTCTACCCTTTTATTTTTCATTTGCTCCTGTCTTAATTTCTTTCCCCTTTCCAGTTTTCTTTGGGAGTATTTGAATAATTTTTAGGATTTCATTTTAATTTATTTATTGGCTTTTTTACTATGTCTTTGTGTAACTTTTTAGGAGTTAACTTAGGGATTACAATATTCTTAGCTAACTTTTCACAAATACTTTGAGTTAATATTTTACCACTTAAAATATAAAAACTTTACAACCACATAAATCCCTTTGTCCTCCTCCCTTCATGTTATGTTTTTCATTGTTTTAAATATACTACATTGAAAATCCTATACATAATTATCCTAAAAGCCCAAAACATTTTATCACATTTACACAAATAATTACCATTTCTATTGCTCTATTAGTGGTTCTAAGTTTTTCCTCTGTTATCATTCCCCTGCCATCTGAAGAAGTTCTTTTTGCATTTCTTTTAAAGTACATTTACTGGACATAAGTTCTGTAAGTTTTCCTTCACTTGAATATACTTTATTTCACCTTCATTCCTGAAAGATACTTCTGCTTGATAACAGAATTCTAGGCCAATAATTTTTTTTCTTTAAACTTATTAAAAATGTTTCATTTTCCTTTTCTTCTGGCTACCATAATTTCTCATAAAAAATCTAATGTCTCCTACTTGTGATGTGTCTTTTTTCCTCTGGCTCCTCTCAGGATTTTTTTTTTTTCTTGGTCTTCATAAGTTTATGATGTCTTTGGGCATGTTTTTCATTACATTTATCCTGTTTGGAGTTTGATGAGTTTCATGGATTAGTACATTTATTTTCTTTACAAAATTGAAAAGTTTCCAGTATTATTTCTTCAGTAATTTTTTTTCACCAGCATTTTCTCCCTTGTTCTATGGTACTTTGATGACATGAATTTTGGACTCATAGATACTATCCAATTTGTTCTTGATGCTCTGTTATTCTTTTTCAATTGAATTTCTCTCTTGGCTCCACCTGGTTAATTTTATTGAACTATCTTTAAGTTCACTGTCTCCTGTCTGTCTTTTCTATTCTGCGAATCCTATCAGTGAATTTTTATTTTTATTTTTGTATCTTTCAGTTCTAAAATGTCCATTTTTAAGTTTATATTTTTCTATGCTGAGAACTTTTATCTTTCCCTTTGTTTCAAGAGTGTTCATCTTTACCATATGGAGCATGGCTACAATACATGCCTTAATGTTCTTGTCTGATAATTCTGACATCTGGATCATCTTGGGGTTGATGTATATTCATTACCCTTTTCCATGATAGTTGTTTGGGTTTTACTGGTTATTTCTGTGCTGAATGTATTTGAATTGTATTCTTGAAATTTTGAGTATTATGTTATGAGACTCTAGAGCCCATTACAGTCTTCTGGAGAATGTTGGATTTTTTGTTAGATGAAGACTGCAGGTTCTGACTTGCCATCTGGGCTGTTGGTCAATGTCTGTTTAGTTATCAAAGGCTTTGCAGTGCTCCTTTTATCTGCCATATATTTGAGCCACCCAGGTGTCCTACTGGGACCTGGGCTGTTGACCACATCCCATTTCACTTCTTAAATCCTTTGTTAAATTGTTTCTGGTCATGTTAATTGTTCCATGAGCATGAAAAGCTCAGGGGTGAGCCCAGGACTTCATCCACAGATGGAAAGGACTTCTTTCTCAACCTTCTCCTCTTCATTTTCCTGCTTGAGGGGCATCCTTTCCTAATGATCTGGCTATAAAATGAAGGCTTTAGCCTTCTATTCTCTCATGTACTTCCCACTACTACATCTGCCTCAGAGCAAACACATGAGTGGAAAGAGCCTTTGGCAGCTGCCAGTGTTATCCCACCCTCACTGCTCCACATTCTAAAATTGTCACTGCTGCTTCCTTACTGGAGCTCACCTGAATGGGGAACATGAGAGTCAAAAGAACTCTGACTTGCAGCCTCCCTTTCCAGTCCTCTGATAGAGGCAAGTCTTCAGATATAGAGAGAGTTCCTTGACTTTCTGTGTCTGTTCATAGTTCTGGAAATATGGGAATCTAAACTGCTAGATATTGAAATCAAAACCAATACCAAACACACTAAAAATAGGGAACCCACCACCATGTGGTTGTTCTTTGAGTTTCAATTTCCCCATCTAGTCTGCCAGCAGTTACTAACTTTTCAGAGTTGTGGGATATTTGCTTTGTGTATTCTGTCCACAGTTTTTAGTTGTAACATTTGGAGAGAGAGGGTACAGTGTGCTTCTCCCAACTGAACTGGAAACAGAAACCCTGTCAGTGAATTTTAGTTTAAAAATTTATCTTTTATATTTTATGTCCTTTTTATAAGTCATTCATTTATGTATTCAATCATGCAGTCATCCAACCAACATTTACTGAGCATCTCAACTGCTGGCACTATTCTGCACACTTTTAGGATACAATTTGGGATACAGATTCAATTCAGTACCATTCAGAATTCCAAAAGCCTTCTTTTCAGAAATAGAAAAACCAATCATCAAATTTATTTTTAAGGGTAAGGTTCCCAAAGCCAAAACCATCTTGAAAAAGAAGAAAAAAGCTGGAGGACTCAAATTTCCCAATTTTATAACTTAGGACAAAGCTACAATAATCAAAACAGCACAAGGACAGACATATAGACCAATGGAATCAAACTGAGAGTTCAGAAATAAACACATATACGATCAACAGATTTTTGACAGGAGTGCCAAGTCCACTCAATGGGGGAAGAATGGTCTGTTTAACAAATGGTGCTGGGAAAACTGGATGTCTATATGCAAAAAAAGAAGGTGGAATCCTACCTAATACCATATATAAAAACTAACACACATTGTTTCAAAGACCTAAATATAAGAACCAAAACTATTAAACTCCTAGAAGAAAACATGGGGAAGCATCTTCAGGACTTTGTGTTAGGTAATGATTTCTTAGACTTGACATCAAAATCATAGGCAATAACAACAAAATAGGTAAATGGGACTTCATCAAAATTAAAAACTTTTGTACATCATAAAGACTTTATCATGAAAGTAACAAGACAATATATAGAATGGGAGAAAATATTTGGAAATCACTTATCTGATAAGTGTTTAATATACAGAATTTATAAAGAACTCCTACAACTTAACAACAGAAAGACAAACAAACCTATTAGAAAAATGGGCAAAAGACTTGAACAGGCATTTCTCTAAAGAAAATATATACTAATGGCAAACAAACACATGAAAATATGCTGAATATCTTTAGCCATCAGGGAAATGCAAATCAAAACCACAGTGAAATACATTTCACATCCACTAGAAAGGCTACCATTAAAAAACGGAAATAACAAGTTCTGGAAAGGATGTGGAGAAATGGTAACACTCAATTCACTGTTGGAGGGAATGTAAAATGGTGCAGCTGCTGTGGAAAATGCTTTGGCCCTTACTCAGAAAGTTGAATATAGAATTACATATTACCCAGCAATCCCCCCTCTTTGTATATTCCCAAAAAAATGAAAGCAGGAACTTAAACAGCTATTTGCACATCAATGTTCATAGTAGCATTTTTCTCCATTACCTTAAGATGGAAGCAACCCAACTGTCCAACAGCTGATGAATCAATAAAACATGGTATATATATATAATGGAATATTATTCAGCTATAAAAAAGGAAATGAAGTTCTGAAATGGGAAACAACATGGATGATCCTTGAAGGCATCATGTGGTGTGAAATAAGTCAGACACAAAAGGACAAATAATGTCTGATCTCAATGATATTAAATTATTAGAATAAATTCAGTGTCACAAACTAGAATACAGGTTACCAGGGGCCAGGATGGGGGTAGGGAATGGGAATGGGAAGTTAATACTTAATTGGTACAGAATTTCTGTTTGGGGTGATGAAAAGGTTTTGGTAATGGAGGTGATGATGGTAGCACAACATTGTGAATATAATGAACACCACTGAATTTGGATGTTATTAAAGGGGGAATGCTAATAAATGCGGAAATTTTAGATTTTTTTTAGAATAAGAATTTAAAAAAAAAAAACAGGGCTGTACAACACAAACAGTGAACCCTAATATAAACTGTGGACTAGACTTAATAGTGCAATTGTAATAACATTCTTTCATCAATTGTAATAAAGATACCACACTAATGCAAAGTGTTAAATAATGGGGGTGGGGGTTATGTAGGAACTCTGTATTTTCTGCATTCATTTTCTGTAAACCTATAACTCCTCTAATAAAAAATAAAGTTTAATAAGAAACAGATCTCCCAACCAACTTAAAAAAGTTTTCCCTTGCCAAAATTGGGACAGTGTACACATCAAAGATAATACTGACTGCAGGGAAGTGAAACATATCTACAGTGTTTTAAACCTATGAGTACATAAAGATATATACAAAAAATGAATTGGTTATTTCCAGAGGTTGCTAGAGAACCAGTTTATTCTCTTTAAAACTGGTAAATAAAGGGAAAGAATCAAGCAGAGTGCAAAAATATTACCATCTGTAAATTTAAAAATTTCAACTAGTAAATGATGAAGAAGTAACAGCATTAGACTATTGCTTTACCATTTTGCAACCTCCATGTATTATTTTGGTTGTTATTCAGTAAACAATGACTCCCTGGGTAAGGCCTCAGGGGAGCAGGATCTTTGTTTTACTTTGTGTATTTAAGTTGAGCCCAAATTTTTCATCCATTTTTTTCATCTTAGAATTTGTGATGGAAAGTACCATTTATTGACTTTTTCTAAGGTCAGCTGATGCTAGGGTGCCAGAGAGGTGAAGATTCTAGTATGTTAAGAGGAATATGCAGTTCACTTATGCTGTAGAAATATTCTTAGCAGGCCAGAGGTGAATAAAAATTAATTCTACTGGAAATTGATAAAGTTTAGATCCATTAACAGCCAGACTACTTTATATTCGATTTTCAAATAAATGAGAAATTAATGGAGAAAAGAGCTCTCACAATAGTTTTGGAATGGTTATATTTATAACCCTGTCCTGTTTGCCAAAAATAATTACATCCCCCTTTTTTCTGCCAACCATTTAAATGCATTTCACAGGAAAAGGATAAATGGGTTTGGTACAAATAGGGTGTTTCCCACAAGAAAGAAGAAAGGTTTTGGAATCCTTGAGAAAATTGTAAGGCTTGTCCTTGTTGGAACAGTCTGTCTTTTAATGTTCCCTATTTTATGTTTGTTTACATAGCATTTATTCTCCAAATCAGTTACATGTTTATTTACAAATGCCAAGTAAAAGAAGACTAGTGTGTTGGTTTGAAGCTGTTATGTACCCTAGGAAAGGCACGTTCTTGTAATCCATCCCTGTGGGTATAGACCTACTGTAGGTGGGACCTTTTGTTTAGGTTATTTCAGTTGAGATGTGACCCACCTCATTCAGGGTGGGTCATAATCCTCTTGCTGGAGGCCTTTAGAAGAGGTTAAAACACATACAGAAGCAGAGAGATGAAATTAAGAGTGTCATAAAGTGAAATTAAGAGTGTCATAAAGCAAAGCCCTGGAGAAGCTACGACAGGACCCACAGAAGCTCAGAGAGGGAGCCACTGGAGCCAGAAAAAGCAGTGAAACCCAGCAGCGAAGGATCAGCAGAAGCCAGCCATGTGCCTTCCCATGTGACAGAGAGGTCCCAGATGCTGGCAGCCTTTCTTCAGAGTCCAGGTATCATCTTCATGATGCCTTAATCGGGACATTTTTATGGCCTTAGAATTGTAAATTGTCAGCTAATAAATCCCCATTTAAAAGCCAATCCATTTTTGGTATATTGTATTTCGGCAGCTTTAGCAAACTGAAACAACTAGCATCAAGGGAAGCATTTCTTATAGTGCACAGTTCTCTCTTGAGCACCCTGATTTGGTTCAGGAGTTGGTGATGTCCCCAGTGACCCAGACTTGGCCTGACCCTGAATTATCCTGGGTTAGGAGCAGACCTGCCTGAGCAGACTGAGGGAGCTTGCATCTGCTCCAGAATGGACCTAAACCTCTGAGAGATTCCAGAGCCCACAATAGCCCTTCTAAGGGCTGCATAGTCTTGCTTACCACTGGGAATATGGGGCCCTTGGCACCTGCTGTTTCCTTAGGCCCAGAGGTAACCACTATAAAGGAGACAGGAGTCCATTTTTTGTGTTATTATTGTCCTTGTTGAGTTGATATTTGTGTCCAGTTATTTCAGTTTTGTTAGATTTGCATTATATTATGTGTTTTAAACAGCAAGTTACTGTTTGTTTTATTGGTTGCTGCAATGAAATGCACATAAATACTTAATTCTATTCTGTGATGATACCAACCCTTATATATTTTGGATCTGATTTTTAAGCTTTAGAGAGTTTCTCCAGATGAATTCTGGGAATTCCTTAATTAAGAAAGCATGTCTAAATGAAAATAGGTTGAAAAAGAAGTTAGGATTAATGTAAATTTTATAGCTATAAAAATATTCATCTTAAAAATTATAGAAGACGACTCTGCTTTTGGGGTTGTGGAGTGAGCTGCACAACAGAGGTTCCCAGAAAATGACTCCTTTGTTGCTTGTGCCAGAGAAAGGGTCCAAAAGAGCAGGGGAAAAATCTCTTTGGCCAGTCCCCTGGACAGGCCAGCTGCTCAGGTCAAAGGTGGTGGATAGCAGCTCTTGATGTCTCTCTTCACATTGGAGGTCAGGGACCAATTGAGGCATGTCCCCTGGGCAGGCCAACTGCTCAGCTGCACTGCATGCCTCTGTTCATGTCAGAGATGAGGGATGCTTGCACTGCCCAAATGCTGGGCTCTTATGCATTCCCAGGGAAGGGGCTCTGCCAGAGTGGAAGTTACACAGGAGAGAGGGCCAAAGCCATGGGGAGCAGCCAGTGTCTGAAGTCAATGGAACCCCAGAAGAGAAAGGAGAAGATACTGCCATGTGCATTGCCATGTGACAGAAAAACTAAGGAGTAAAGATCACCTGCAGACAGACCCAGAACTTCACAGTTTTCAGGAAGAAAGCATTGCCTTGCTGGTGCCTTGATTTTGGACTTCAAGTCTCAAAACTGTGAGCCAATGAATTTCCATTGTTTAAGCCAGCACATTGTACGGCATTTGTTTTAGAAGCTGGGAAACTAAAACAGTTGGCATAGTAGTCAGGTCATGGAAACCAGACAACATGAATTGTGATATTGTTTAGAAAACTAATCATGCACAAATTGGAACAAATTTAATATACATTTGCCATTTGTTTTGTTTTGTAACTAAGTATAATTATATAAACTATGGACACCAGTTTTGGAGTAAAATTTGAATGAAAACAGATATTTATTGCAGTAAACCCAGAGTGAGTTCCAGTGTTAGACAAATTCATTGGCTTATTTATTGCTGTGAAATATAGAGTGGATCCTTTCTGTATGAGATATCCATAGATTCTTCTCATGCTCCTTCATTGTTTTGAACCCTGTGGGTATGTATTTGTTACATGACATTCACCCAAAAGAAGCATTGCACGTCTCTATTTTTCCACTCAAATTAATCTTGGCTTTTGGGACCTCCTCCTGAGTGATGGGACCTCAATGTCAGTTATTCTCCGTGTTCCCTCTTCCCTGAGGCCTGGCCCTGGTCCCAGATGGCCCATCATGCCCTTTGTTTTTTTTTGCTAGGAGTTGTGTGGCTAGAAGCTGGTCCTTGTCCTCCGAAGGCTCTGGGGCTCTGGGCAGGCTGCGGGGAGCCCCTCCTGTGCTTTATTCCTCCTTAGACATCTATACCTCAGCACCTTCTGGGGATGCCTGTTGTAAGAGGGGTGCACCTCCGCTCCATCTCCCAGTCTTGGGGAATTCAGCTCTCCATAAGCCATTCTACTTCCCTCATTCTATCCCAGTAGCCTCATTCATCAGCTTCCTCTTTGCCAACTCCAGCTAAATGCGTTGAGGGGTCTCTCATTTCAGTCAATACAGAGGCAGGGGTCTTCAGCAGACTTCTCATTCATTATTTGCTACAGAAGGCAGAATATGTGCACCAGTGGACTCTTGCTGCAATTTGCCTGGCTTCCCATTGCTCTTGGAATGAAATCCAACCACAGCCTGCTAGGATCTTTCTTAGCTGGCCCTGCCACCTTGGCCCTCTGTCCTCCTTCCTGGTGGTTGGCCCACAGACCTCAGTGCCTTCTCTATCCATACCCAACCTGGCTGACACCCATCATCCCTGCACTGTTTGGCAGAAGAAAAGAGACTGGCCTGGAGCCTCCAGTGGAGAAGGGCCCCAGGAGCCACCTGAAGGCTTGCTGAAGCTCGTTGTAGGACTTCCTCTCCCACAAATGAGAAACTGTCAGCTCTGACCTGGGCTCAAGAACATGGAGACCTGCCACTTCCATTATTTTCTGGGTAATTGTAAACATGACACATTTAATCTCCTTTTGGATAAAAGCATGATAGTTTCCACCAACCACTTTGTTGGAATCCTTTTCAGAAAGCTGAAGTATTTTAATATAATTTCATACTTACGGAACTTTCATTTCTAAGGTTTGGCCTTTGTTTTTATTTTTCTTAACTCAATTTTATTGAGATATATTCACATACCATACAGTCATCCAAAGTGTACAATCAGTTGTTCACATTACCATCATATAGTTGTTCATTCATCACCCCAATATATTTTTTGAACATTTTCCTTGTACCAGAAAAAGTGAAAATAAGAATTAAAAAAATGAGAGTTTAAAAAAAGAACACCCAAATCTTCCCTCCCCTCCTGCCCTATTTTTCCTTTAGTTTTTTGTCCCCATTTTTCTAGTCATCCATCCATACACTGGATAAAGGGAGTGAAATCCACAAGGTTTTCATAATCACACTGTCACCTCTTGTAAGCTACATTGTTATACATATGTCTTCAGGAGTCAAGGCTACTGGGTTGCAGTTTGATAGTTTCAGGTATTTACTTCTAGCTATTCCAGTACATTAAAACCTAAAAAGGGTTATCTATATAGTGCATAAGAATGCCCACTCGACTCCATTTGGAATTTCTCAGCTACTGAAACTTTACTTCGCTTCATCTCACATCCCCCTTTTGGTCAAGATGTTCTCAATCCCACCATGTTGGGTCCAGATTCACCCCCGGGAGTCATATCCCACGTTGCCAGGGAGATTTACACCCCTGGGTGTCAGATCCCACATAGGGGGGAGGGCAGTGATTTCACCCGCCAAGTTTGGCCTTTATTATTTACATGTAACTGTTTGGTTTCCCAGGTAACAAATAACAGTGACTGGAGAGGAGTCTTGGGAACATTTTGTGACAGTTTCTTTGCCTACCGAGCCTTTAAAGTGCATCAAACTTGATCTCCATGTCAGAAGAATTGCATGTTCTTAGTTCTTCCAACTTGGCTGTCAGATAAGTCTCCTTCCACACTGTTCCCATTTGCTAAAGCTGCTGAAATACAAAATACCAGAAATGGATTGACTTTTACAGTGGTGGTTTATTAGTTTACAAATTTACAGTCCTAAGGCCATAAAAGTGTCCAAATGAAGGCATCAATAAGAGGATACTGTCACTGAAGAAAGGCCAGTGGCATCTGGAACACCTCTGTCAACTGGGAAGGCACATGGCTGGCATCTGTTGGTCCTTTGCTCCAAGGTTGCATTGCTTTTAGCTTCTGATTCCAGTGGCTTTCTCCTTAAGTGTCTGTGCCATCTCACTTAGCTTCTCCGGGGCAAACTCTGGGCTTCATCTCTTAGCTTAGCATCTCCAAACATCTTTCTTTCTGCGTCTCCAAGCCTCTGGGTCTGTGTCAGCTCTGGGCTATCTTGAGGACTCCAGTAAACTAATCAAGACCTACCCTGAATGGGCAGGGTCACATCTCCGTGGAAATAATCTAATCAAAAGGGCCCACCCTCAATTGGGTGGGTCATATGTCCATGGAAGATTGCCCCCACAAGATTGCACTAAAGAACATGGCTTTTCATGGTGTACATAACAGATTCAAACCAGCACATGCACCCATCCCCCTGCTGACCTGGATGTATCAGGTCAGTGTGGTGCTGGGCCTGGGCTTCAGCCTCCTTCACTCGCTTCAGTTCCCTCTGTTATCAGGGAGTAGGCTGTGGTTGGGGGGAACGTTGGTTCATTCTAGGTCTTGGCCACTAATGGACCCTGCCCCCCACCATATGATATGCATCTCTGAACTTCCAGGATCTTGGCAAAACCCCTGTTTCCAGGATTTGCCAAAACTGCTTTCCCCTTCCTGTGTTTACCTGTTTTCCTTTTCCTGGTCTCTTTCCCTGGGCTCTTGTTACAGTGCCTGCAAGTTAAAGTACAAGACAGCCAAACAGAATTTAAAGAGCCTTTTATTTAGCCAGCCGGCGATTGCTGCCTGTCACTCCGCGCAGGGAGTTCAGCAAGCAGCAGCCCCGACCTGTGTGCGCTGGTGCCTTATATAGACAGAAACTGTATCCTAGAAACGCAAGCAAGCAAGCTATTCTAACAGAAGCAGAGTTGGCAGTTTAGCTCTTGATCACAAAAAACAATTACACAAAGAGTTTCACTTGGAACTGGAGCAGTTATTGATCATACAAAACAATTTCACAAAAACAATTTCACAAAGAGTTTCACTTGGGACTGGAGCAGCTATTGATTATTAAAGGGTTACAAAAAGTTTCACTTGGACCTGGAGCAGTTATTGTTAAAAGGGTTATGCTTGGCTGATGCATGCAACTGCAGCTTTGCCTCCCCTAAATGGTAAAGTTTTGCTTCCTTTAACTGGTACAGGCCCAGTCTCACTCCCCCCTCCTCATGGCCTAATGCTGTTTGCACAACACTGTTGCTTTGCAGATGTTTTGGGATTAAGGGAAAGGGACCCCACTTCACTCTGAGCTCCTGCTGCTCATATTTGCCCTAAGTTTCTCTTGCATTGATTCTTTTATGTGGGCCCTGCCTCCCACCAGACGGCTCTTCTGATGTGATCCTCTTTGGCTCTGGGCACTGGTTAAAGGCTCCTGCCATATAACCCAGGCTTCAGGACTCCCTGATGACCATATTGGGGTGGAAGGCAGAATGCAGGGAATACTGGGATCCTAGGGCTAGCACCTTTTTCCTAGGACCTTCCCCCATCCCCAATGCCAGTTGTTTGGTCAAGAAGCACTGCCTGATTGTTACTGTGAGGATATTTCATGAACTTAAACCATTAGTAAGTTGACTGCATCTATGGTTGATTACATCTACAATCAACTGAGGAGATTGCCTTCAACAGTAAGAGAGGTCTCGTCCAATTAGTTGAAGGCTTTAAAAGGAGAAATGATGATTTCAGCAGTCAGAAGGGATAATTTCCATTTCTACTTCAGCCAGCCAGCTTCTCCTGGGGAATTCATTGAAAACCTTCCCAGCTTGCATCCTGCCCTATGGAATTTGGACTTGTCCATCCCCACGGTCACATGAGCCAATTCCTATAAAAAAATTCATATTTACTATATACACACACACATACACATATCTCCTGTTGGTTCTGTTTCTCTAGAGAACGCTGACTAATATGTACTTCCATGTCCAATTTCCTTTGCTTATAAGGACTTCAGCCATATTGAATTAAGGCCCTACCTGGATTCAGTTTGGCTTCATCCAAATAGGATCTTTGAAGGTCCTTTTTACAAATGAGTTCATACTCACAGGACCAGGGGTTAAGACTTGAACATGTCTCTGTAGGGGACATGATTCAATCTATCACACTATCACTTACCACCCACAGACCCACCTAACTAATATATGTGTTCACGTTGGTTTTTCTCTTCGATAGTCTTTGCCCCTGTCAGGTTTGTAATCCAGCAAAGGGTTATGATAAGTAGTGGCCATTGTGCAGTGGATCATGTCGTTCCAGCCTGCTGGTGTCTTTCTGAGAGAATGTAATTGACAAATGGACACTCAGACTGGTTATATCCCTATGACTACACCACTGCAGTGGAGAAACTTTGTCATTGTGTTTTAATACTAAGTAGCATTGAGAAGCAGTAAGCTTTGATTTTTGTCTTGTTTTTCATGGCAATATATTTTGCTTGCATCTGGAATTCTTTATAATTGTGTATGCTAGAGAGTACCTAAGAGTAGAAAAGGAGTGAGAAATGAAAGAAGCAATTCATAGAATTGATCCTCCTCCCACCCTCCCCTTTTTTAACTGATGTCCAGCTACAAGATGGTAGATCTCTGGCATTTCTAAGCCCTAAACTTAATTCTCCATGATGTTATACATTTTTAAAAAATAATTTTATTGAAGTTCACATATAAAATTACAAACCCAAGCCTGTGTACAAGGAAATGCCCTAAATGTTGGGGATATATTTCTGCTGGTTTGGATGTATTATGTCCCCCAAAACGCCATTATCTTTGATGCAATCTTGTGTGGGCAGACGTATTAGTGTTGATTAGATTGTAATTCTTTGAGTGTTTCCATGGAGATGTGACCCACCCAACTGTAAGTGATAACTCTGATAATTTCCATGGAGGTGTGGCTCTGCCCATTCAGTGTGGGCCTTGATTAGTTTACTAGAGCACTATATAAGCTCAGACAGAAGGAGCGGACTTGCTCCAGGTTTTAGGAACTGTTTTGGTCCCTTCACTTTGAAGAACATACAGGAGCTGAGAGCAGAGCTGCAGAGACATTTTGGAGACAGCCTTTGAAAGCAGACAAATGCCCCAAGAGCAACTGAGAGTGACATTTTTGAAGAGCTGCGACCTAGATTGGCACATCCTGGGAGAAAGCCATTTTGAAATCAGAACTCCGGAGCAGACGACAGCCACGTGCCTTCCCAGCTAACAGAGGTTTTCCGGATGCCATTGGCCATCCCGCAGTGAAGGTACCCGATTGTTGATGACTTACCTTGGACATTTTATGGCCTTAAGACTATAACTTTGTAACCAGATAAACCCCATTTATAAAAGCCGATCCATTTCTGGTGTTTTGCAAAAAGGCAGCATTAGCAAACCGGAAGAATATTAATGAACAAAACAGACAGAAGTCCCATTCTCATGGAGCTTTATTCTAGTGTAGGGAGATATGTTTGTTTTAAGTAGGTAGATAAATAATATGTGGTATACAGGTGTTATGGTGAAAATGCAATTGAGAAGATGCATAGGGAGTATGGGGTGTAGGGTGCTATTTAATTAGCATAGAGTAATGAGGGAAGGCCTCATTGTTGCTGAAGACTTGAAGGAGGTGAGGGATTGAGACATGCAAGTGTCCCAGGAAAGGACTTTCCAGACATAGGGAACAGCCAGTGCAGAAGCCCTGAAGTGACAGCATGCTCGGTACACTCGGAATGGCAAAGAGACAGGATGGCTGGAGGAGTTGAAGTTAGAGGTCAGCAGGGTTGCCTCATGCGGAGACTAGTGAACAATTGTAAGGATTTTAGCTTTTACCCTAAGTGAGGCGGGGTCCACTGTCATGATGAGCAGAGGAAAGGGTCTTAGCAGGGTTTCTCTCATCCTGCGCCTTAGAAGCCAAGGCAGAGTCCACAGAAGCAGTGAAGAAGAAATGAGATTCATCCATGTTGCTGCAGTTAGTTGTAGTTCCTTCATTCTCATCGCTGAACATCTCCGTTTCTGTATATCCCACATTTTGTTTATGCATTTTATTGTTGATGGACAAGTAGATTATTTCGGTTTGGTGGCTATTACGAATAACACTGCTCTGAATATTATTCACACACGTGTCTTCTTGTGTACTACCTAAGAGTGAAATTCTGGGGTGCATAGGTTCAACTTTAGTCTTCGATAATGCCAATTGGTTTTCCATGGTGGTTGTTCCCATTTATACTACCCCTGGCTGAGTATGAGTCTTTCTTTTCTCCCCATTATCACCAGTAGTTGGTATTGTCAGACATCTTCATTTTAGCCATTATGGTGGGTGAGTTTTGGTGTCTTTTTTCGATGTTGTTTTCATCTCCTTGATTACTAGTGAGGCTGCAGTGCCTTTTCATATGTTGATAAGACTTTTGGCTACCCTTCTTTGTGAAATACCTGAAGGCTCTTGCACATTTTTCCATTGTGTTATATTGTATTTTTCTTATTTCTTTTCAGGAGTTTTTTATATATTCTGGAAATGAATCCTTTGCAATTTATGATTTGTCAGATGGACATATTCATATACACACACACCTAATATATATACACACATATATACACACATATTTTTTGACTTTAGGAGCTTGCCATTTTACCTCATAATGGTATTTTTGGTGTGTTTTGGTTCAAAAAAACTTGCCCACTCCAAGGTCACAAAGATTTTCTCCGATATTATCTTTGAATAGCTTTATTATTTTACCTTTCATATTTAGATCTACAATTTATTGGGAATTGATTTTTGTATATGGGGTAAGGTAGGGATCTAATTTCATTTTTCCATAGGAATATCCAGTTGACCCAGCCCTGTTTATTCAAAAGACAGTCCTTTCCCCACTGCTATGTAATGCCATCTTTGTGACAAATGAAGTGTCCTTTTATTCATGGGTCACTTTCTGGATTCCTTGTTTGAGCAAATTTTTCCTTTTGTCTATACTTGAATCAGTACCAAATTTTCTTAATTTACTCTAAGTTTGTAAGTAAGTCTTGATACCCAGTAAAGTAAGCATTTTGTTCTTCCTTTTAAAGATTATACTGGTTATTTTTGGTCCTTTGCTGTCTCATATTAGTTTTGTAATAAGCTTGTCAAATTCTATGAGTAAATACTGCTGGGATTTTTGATGGGATTATATTGAATCTATAGATTGACGGGGGAACAATTAACATCTTTACCATAACACATCTTCCAACCTTTGAACTTTGTCTTCATTAATTTCCCTAAACAATGGTTCATAATTTTCTGAACAAAGGTATTCCATATCTTACGTTAGATATTTATCTAATTTAGAAAGTATATTTTGATAGTGTACATAGTGTTTCGGTTATCTATTGCTGTGCCATAAATCCCCTCAAAAATTAATGGCTTACAAGACCAGTTTATTATTTCTCGTGAGTCGTTGGGTTAGCTGGGCATTACTTCTGCTGGTCTTGCTTGGAGTCACTCCTGTGAATGCAGACTGTGGCTGGAACAGCTTGATGGTCTAACAGCATCACTTAAATATTTGTAAGTTTGATGCTGCTAGGTGGGCCTTTCCTGTCATCATTTAGTGGTCTAGGCTGGGCTTCTGTACATGGAAAGGAGGGCATCACAAAAGGGAATGTTCCAAGAGGACAAAAGCAGAAGACACAGACGTCTTAAGGCCCAGGCTCCAGAACTCATACGGTGTCACTTCTGCCACTGTCTGTTGTACAAAGCAAGTTCAAAGTTAGTTCCGATTTGAAGGAGTCAAGAAATAGTACCCACCTCTTGATGGGAGAAGCAACCACCCATTACAGTACTAAAGGGCATGTGGGATGAGAGATGTTGCATGCATCTGTGGGAAAATGTGCCATACGTGTAGCATAATGAAGAGCTTGGCTGATCTTGATCCCTGATTCCTTGGGAAGCAACCTCTGAATCTTTAGAACTGCCTGTATTATTCATGGTAGCTAAGGGGCATACCTAATAGTTACTGGCTGGGGCCAGCCACATCTGCAGCCTTAGGGTGGGGTCTGGTTACATCAGAAAGACCACTCATGTGATTAGGGGGCTGAGGCTTTGAGCCACATCCTATCAGCCCAGATCAACCCACCTTCCCAAACTGAGAATGATGGGAGGCTGCAGACCAAGTTCAACCCTAGACATTGATTCTATCAATCATGCCTGTATAATGAGACCCATATAAACTCAGAAAACCTGAGGCTCAAGGACAGCTTCCATGACTAAGATACATCTCTGTGCCAGGAGGATGACATGTTCTGACTCCACATGGAGAGGTCTTGGTGAGAACCTTCCAGACCTTACTCTATGTGCCACTTCTTTTGGCTTCTTCTTATTTGTATTCTTTTACTATAATAAAGCTATAATCATTAGGCATAGCATTTCCAGTGAGTTCTGTGAGTCATTCCAGGGAATTATAGAACCTGAGAGGGTAGTGGGAACCTTCAAATTTGTAGCCAGTTGGTCCAAAGTGCAGGTGGTCTGGGCTGCTGAATCTGTAACTGGTGCCTGAAGCACAGTCTTGTAGATGATTATCCGTAACCTGCAGAGTCTGGTCTAACTTCAGGTAGTTAGAGTCAGACCTGAATGCATTGAGTTACTACAGTATTTGCTTTTGGTAGGAAGTGACAGGAATTTTTTGTAGAACTTATATAACATGAAATATATTTTAATTCCATTTTCTGTTTGCCTTTGGAAAATAGAAATAAAACTGATTTGTATATTGACCTTATATCCAGCTATTTTGATAAATTCAAATACAAATATTAATTGTATATTAATTGAAGTTTTTACATGATCATTTGAAAAAAGACAGTTTTATTTCTTCATTTTCAATTTCCATAACTTTTTTTCCTTTTTTTTGTCTTATTGCACTGACTGACACCTCAAGTACAATGCTGAATAAAAGTGGCGATATTGAGTTTCTTTGTCTTGTTCCTCATCTCAGAGGGAAATATTTTCAAAAATTTCACAATAAAGTATGATGTTTAATGCAGGTTGTTTGTAGTAACTGATTAAGTTTCCTTTCTATTTCAAGCTAAGTTTTTTTTAATGAATAGCTATTGAATTTTCTCATATGACTTTTCTTTCTTTTTTGAGATGATCATATGTAATAATTTCCTAGGGCTGCTGTAACAAAATACCACAATAGGTGGCTTAAAACAACAAAAATATACTCTGTCACAGTTCTGGAGGTGAGAAGTCTGAAATCAAGGTGTTGGCAGACCATGCTCCCTCTGAGGCCTCCGGGCAAGATCCTTCCTTGCTTCATCCAGCTCCTGGTAGCCTCAGGAATTCCTTGGCTTGTGGTAGCCTAATTGCAGTCTCTTCCTCTGTCTTCACATGGAGTCTTTCCTCTCTGGGTCTGGGTCACTGTGCCCAAATTTTTCTCTTTTTTTAAGGACGCCAGTCATATTGGATTAGTGTCCACCCTAATCAAGTATGAACTCATCTTAAATTGATTACATCCTCAAAGACCCTATTTCCAAATAATGTCACATTCAGAAGTACTGGGGGTCAGGACTTGAACATATCTCTTTAGGGTCCACAATTCAAGCCATAACACCGTATGAGAGAGCTCCCTTATCCTGTTAATATGGTGAGTTTCTTTGATTGATTTTTGAATGTTAAACCAACCTTGCTTTCCTGGATTGAACTCCTCTTGCTCATGCTGCAACTCTTGATTCTGTTTGCTAATGTTTGTTCACAAGTTTTACATATATATTCTTGAGGGAAGTTGGCCTTTTCATATGCATTTTTCAAAATGTCCTTGTAAGATTTTTGTGTTAAGGTTATGCTGCCTTCATGAAACACAATGGGGATAATTCCTTACTTTCCTTTTCTGGAAGCATTTATTGAAGACATGTTATTTCTTCTTTAAATATTCAGTAGAATTCACTAGTGAAGTCATCTGGGTCTGGGGTTTTCTTTGGGGTAAAGTTTGGAATTACAGATTTGGTACTTCTAGGACTATTCAAACTTTGTGTTTCTTGTATCAGTTTTGAATGTTTGTGATTTTTAGGAAGTGCCCGTTTTGCCGACATTTTCAAGTGTATTGGCAAATATTGTCTATAATAGTCTCTTAATATATGTTTATAGTATATACCTGCAGGGATGTGCCTTGCTATTGCACTATGTCTGAGGGAGTACTGAAGGAAATTGGAGGCTGGAACTAATTGTTGATGCCAGGACCAGGAATATTGCTAGGGCAGTACTGACAGGAGTAGCAAGCAAATGGGAAAAAGTAGTTGCTTCCCTCCCCTCCCCTTCCCACTTTGCAGGCCACTTCTAATGCCCCTTATTGAAAGAACCTGAAAGGAAGCCATCTAACAAGAGAAACATAGCTTATCCAGCCCCAATAACAGAGAGAGAAATAGACTTGGAACTGAGAAATAGCATCACTGGGAAAAAAAATTGAGCCTTCTGATTGAAAAGGTTCTGATTGATTGGTTCTTTGGTGAGAGTATAGTAGAGTATTCTCAGAGAGGATACAGGATAAGCATGCTTCCCAACTGCATGTTTAATAATATTTTCCTTTGTATTGACATGGTAATAGCTTGCCTGCGTAGAAAATTTTTGGTTCATAGCCTCTAAATATTATCCAATTGTCTGTTTTCACCAGGGTTGCAGGTGAAAAATAAGATGCTAAATTCATTGCTTCTGAAAGCAACTTGTTCTTTCTGTCTGGAAGTTTATATGATTTTTCTATTTGTGAAATTCAGAAATTTTGCCTGGATAAGTCTAAATTCTGCCTTTTCAGAACCTTTTCAATCAGAAGGCTCAATTTTTTTCCCAGTGATGCTGTTTCTTTGCTTATTCTCTGTCATATATTGTTTCTTTGCCTAACCCCTTTTTCACATATTATGCCTTCCTACCTCTACTCTCCATATCTTTCACTTGAGATTTTTATTTCATTGACTTTTTGTTCTGTTTATTGATACATCTTCCATTTGACGCTCTCAAAATAATAATTTGGTTTTTAGCGGGGACCATTCTTTCATGTTTGAAATTTTTTAAATCAAGCATTATTCTGTTCTAGTAGCATTGTGTTGTGCTCTAGTAATATTTCCTTATGTTTTCTCATTATGTTTTTATTATGGAGTCTTTTTATGTTTCTTCCATTAGTTTTGCTTCATAGCCATCTGTTCTAGAGTTTGGCTATCTCCTTCTTTCAAGCCACTGTACTTCTTAGGTGGTATGTGAGTTTTCTTTGTTTGATTATTTTGTTGGCCAAGGAGTTTTCCCAACATGGGTTTGAGTCCAGCTGGCCATGATAGTGATAATCCTCCAAGGCCATGATGGATTAATAGGAAGAGATGGAGACAGATAGAGTGGGGTTGTTTTTCCTTTCTGGAGCAGGGGCAATTGGGCTGGCACATCACATTTTCTTGTTTTAGATATGTGGGTGGGGGTATGTGTGTATATTTGCAACATCAAATAGAGTAGAGCTAGGTTGTCTTTACTTCCTTTCAATTCGCTTTCTAGGGGGACAGTTGGGGCCTCCCAGAATTGTCCTTTAGGTGGGCCAGACAGGCCCCGTTTCTGTTGCATGGGAGCTCCCCTAGGTCAGGCACCTGAGCTCCCTTCCACCTGGGATGCCTCTGCCAGAAATACACTCTGTCTCCAGACTGCCTGGACTTTGGCCCATAGATTCTTGCCAGGCTCTGATCCTCAATCTTGGCTCCCTCTGCTGCATATGTACCTTTGCCATAGGCCACGGAGAGCAACAGTGGTCTGCCTCTGGATGCACGCCTGTACGAGGCATCATCACTGGCCACAGAAGGGTACCAAAATATGTGACTGGCTAGCCAGGGGCTTTCAAAGCTCAGCTCTTCTTGGCCATCTCTCTCTTAGGACCAGCTATAGCCAGGAAACAAGACTGGAATTAGTGGTGCTGCATGAGTTCAGGCAACAAGGCCAGACTGGTACTCCTGCAAACCTCCACTAACTCAGGTCATAACCTGTCTTCTCATTGCAGGCAAACAAGGGACCAAGGTAGTAGGATAGAGTGGAGTCCCAGGAGTCAGGGACCAGTTACAAGTAAAGTGACAGGGGAACTGAAGACTCAGGATGGCCTTGGGAAGCAAGGGAGAACCTAAAAGGGTGAGTGGAGAAACAATGAACTTGCTAGAAAGAAAGAACAAGTTGAGGAGTGATGTGGAACTCATGGTAACTCCTGAGGTTCTAGTATGCCATGGAAGCAAACTCCTTTGAACCCCTGGCTGAGGACAACAGGCATCACCTAAACTAGGATAATGTCCATGAAATACAAAGATGCATCTTCATAACTTCCAAACAAATGCTGCCTTTCTAACTCATTGACCTCGGATATTTTGGCAAGCCGTAGACTTTCCCCCTTTATCAGGTCCCAGGGAAGCATTTTAATGTCTTTGCCACAGAGAGGGAGGTGGACTAACAACCTGTGATCTTGCACAACTATCTGAACTTCATTAACATTTCAATGTTTCAATCATATTCAGACATCTACAAATCTCAGAGACCCCTGGAGGAAGGTGGTACGTGGCCAGAGATTGGGGCCTCTGGCTCCACCAGGTAAAGTCTGTTAACAACCAGTTCATTAATAGTTTAATATTTTCCTCTTGTTTGGATTTTCTAGTTTATAGATGTCAGTTGAGATGCTTTGGGGTTGCTTTAGGCTGCAAGTAATAGAAAACCAGTTCACAAAAGCTGACACAACAAAAGGAATGATTTTCTCATGTAACAAGATGTCCAGTGGTGGGCTGCCTCAGAGTTGGTTGGCTCAGCAGCCTAATGATGTCGTCAAGGACGTACATTCTTTTCATCTTTCCACTCTGCTGGTTTCAGTGTACTGGTGTGTAGGCTTAGCTCTATTCATGGTCATAAGATGACTGCTGCTGCTTGAGGCATTACGTTCAGATACAAAATGTCCAGCAGAAGAAACAGTTGATTTTTTCCCTACAAACTTCTTTTTAAGGGCAAGGAAATGTTTCTCAGAGGCTCAGAAATACCACTCACTTATCATTGGCCAGAACTGGATCACATGTCTACTCATAAACCAGTCACTTGTTATTTAACTTCCATTTAATGAATTGCATAATCTATAAATTTAGAAAATATCATACTTGAGTAAGATTAATCAAGTACAGGTGTGAGTCGGTGTTAATATTAACAGCTGTGAGTTGGGCTGAATTTCTGTAAATGGTATTTAGTAATCACACATAGACACAAAGGATTAAATGTAACAAATGTATCCACATTAATCACTGTGGGAAATTTCCCAATACACTGTTCTCAAATGTCCAGAATAATAACTACATTGAATTTAGGTAAATATAAAAGGAAAACTTGCAGGAACAGTATAAACCACCTGGGTGATTGTAAACAATTAAGCAAGTCAGGGAAATTTCATAAGCACATTTATAATGATTGTTTGGATCCCAGTAAGCAGTTAATTAGGTTACATTTGCTTTGCCCATACCACCTCTCTCAAACTTGTGGAATTAACAATGAATGAATGAATGCAGGCATGCATGTATGTATGTATGTATGTCATGCTTCTTAAAAAAGAAAGATGCCCTGATCCATCCAGCTCTGGTTTGATGTTGCCAGCTTCAAGGGGCACGAATCTTCCAGGAAACCAAGCTTTTGATGCATTTAGGTTTGCCCTTTCCACACCAGTTGCCTGACTGCTGGAAGCAAAGCTGCAGCCAAGCCTGCTGGGCCAGGTACAGAATCCAGCAGCAGTTTTTCCTCTACTCTCTTCTTCTTCCTTTCCAGATGCATGATTGTTTCACCTGTGTGTGTGGCTTTATCTCTTCCTTGTCTTACTTTTCCACCTGTAGCACTATGTGTTTGCCGATGTTTTAACATATTTGAATTTGCAAGGTTGGGTTTTTTTGCCCCAATGTTACAGGTTCCATTCTGTCTTCCCTGTTCTCTGCCTCTCCCTTCCCCAGGCCTTCTTTGTACTTCTTTTGTCCAGTTGAGATTAAACTTGTTTATCCCCTGGAATGCCATACTTTCTTATTTTCTCTGCCCAGAGCTTCTGACAGCAATGCATAACAGTCAGAACATCTCATGCAAATTCAAGGAAAAGAGTTTGGGGGAAACTGAAGTTTACTTTAATATTGGGTTTCTGGGGGCTTCTTCTTGGAGGCAGGGACTTGTAATAAATGGGTTGCTCAGCTTCTCTAGTTAGTGCAGTTTCCTTGGATGCCATATTTGATTTAAAAGTTTTCAGGGAATGAGAGTAGAGATAGGTTATTAATGCTCTAACAGAAGTGAACATGGTAGATTTTAATTTTTTTATCAGGGCACTTCAAGGTCACACACATGCCCCAGGGTTTTCACTGTGAGCTGCTCATACATCAAAATTAAAAAGTGGAGAGTTCTGGTTGAGCACATGCTTTACCCTCTTAAAGAGTTTTCACATGAAGAAAGGCAATTATCACATCTCTGCAACCTCTTTACTTTCTGTCCAGGTGAGCAAGAGGAAATCCAGGCAATAGATAAGGTTTCCCATGTACAAAGGTCAAAGGTATCTGACTTTCTTGCTGCCTCCAGATAGAAAGATACTTTACATCACTTGTTAGTGTGTGAAACTAGTTTTTCTGGGGTAGTATTAAATACATTTATCTAGATTAACTGAAAAAAATTATTGCTATTGCTGTTGTTATTTTATGGGAATATTGTCCTTTTCTTCCAAATGGGCAGTTCTAGAAGGTGTGCCTGGAAATCAGCCAGATGAGTGACTGAGGGACACAGTCAGCGGGGTGCGCTGTCTCACATTCTCACATTTCTAGTTTTTATTACGTTTCATGATCCTTATATATTTCTTGTATGTGACCTCATTGTTCTCAGTTGTCATATTTAGGAAACTGTGAAAGCTAGCTAAATTTGATTTAACTAGTCAAGTATAGCTTGGTGGCATCAGGGTGAGAGCATGTGAAGATTTAAATGAGCAGAGGATGAGTACTTAACATTGTGTGTTTAAACAAGTCTTTTTGTTTGGTTGGGTTTTTTTTTTTTTTTGTAATCCAGTAGTAAGTTTCAGTTTAGTGCTGTCTATAGAACTCAAAAATTTGCCCCTAAAACCAAGGGGAAATAATTGAGTTTTAAGTCACATATCATAAATGTCTTTATACATACTTTTGCAGATGTTAACTTAATTTGTTTTTTTATGAATATCCTGGATTGGGTTTGTGCTGGTTTGAGTCTATTATGTCCCCCATAAAAGCTATGTTAATCTTTAATGCAATCTTGTGAGGGCAGACTTATCAGCCTTTTGATTAGGATGGAACCTTTTGATTTGTTTGTTTCCCTAGAGATGTGACCCACCCAACTGTAGGTTGATTACATTATTTCCATGGAGATGTGACCCCACCCATCCAGTTCATTGGAGTACTTAAAGAGAGTTCATGGACAGGAGAAGCTCAGAGAAGCTGAGAGAGACAGTTTGGAGAGAAGCTAAGAGCCGACACAGACCCAGATGCTTGGAGACACTGGGAGATGCAGACAGAGGGACGTCTGGAGATGCTAGGCTAGAAGATGAAGCCCAAAGTTTGCCCCAGAGAAGCTAAGAGAGGACTCCCAGATGCTTAGAGAGAAATGCCCCAGGAGAACCAAGCAGAGAGCTGAGAGAAGCTAAGAGAGACAGAAACCAGAGACATTTTGTAGAAAGCCATTTTGAAATCCAACCCGGGAGCAAAGGACCAGCAGACACCAGCAACGTGCCTTCCCAGCTGACAGAGGTGTTCTGAATGCCATTGGCCTTTCCTCAGTGAAGGTATCCTCTTGTTGATGCCTTAGTTTGGACACTTGTGTGGCCTTAGAACTGTTGATTTATAACCTAATTAATCCCGTTTATAAAAGCCAATCCATTTCTGGTATTTTGCATAATAGCAGCTTTAGCAAACTGGAACAGGTTTATATATATATACCACACTATAATTAATTCAGAAGCAATTTTCACAATAATGGTTGGCTCATTTTAATATGGAAGGGATTTTTGTTTGTTTTTAGAGAAGTCTGAAAGAGTTGTTCCATGATGCATGCAGAACTGACTTTATGACCTGTCTCTGATTTTGCCCTTCTCTCAAGAATGTCCTGGGGCTGGGGTGTATGTGTGGCCCCTGAAACCTCCCTTTGTCAGACAACTCTGTTATGGGGAGCCTGGAGGCAGCAGGGACAAACAGAGTCTCCATTTCCTCAAGGTATCTTGCTACAGCTGTTGAAGATTCGTCTCTGAAGAGTACCATTAACTGGAAACCTCCATTTATTCTAGAAGACTCATAGAGTTCTTCTGTCACTTAAAGAAGAATAGAGCCAAGTTAGGAAAGTCATTGTTTTACCACCAGATGGTCTGAGAAACTCAAGATGCATTGCATACCAACCCTTAGGAAATACTGAGCTAAGAAGTTTAAGGATTGTTCCTTTCAGGATGAGCCTTCTGTTTTCTTTCCAACATGTGTGTGAATGATTTTGGATTTAGAACCCTTTCATATAATAGTATATTTCAACTGGGGGCTGAAACCTAAGCAGTGAAGGACTTTCTCCTAAGACCCAGAGGAAGTTGGTGACAGAGTAGGGATGAAATTGTGTTTCCTAAGCTATGCGGCATCTTTTAAAGATGTTCATTAATTGCCTAAAAAGATATAAACTATGCTGTGAGATAGTGACTGAGATAATTATTTCAACAGTAGACTCTCCTGCATTTTAGTTTGATTTAACTTTTTAATGAAAAAAATCTTTTTGTTGTTTATCCAGAATGTTTGGGCACCCTAACTGCATCCACTTGGTAGTTCTTAATACTGTTTTATTAGTTTTCTTTTCTGCTTCATCTCAAGGGGTGCAACTTCTCAGAGATTTTTAGCTTGGCCTTTTTCAAATTTTGTATTTAAACAGTCTTATTGAGATATAATGAGCATACCATAAAGTTCCGAATATAATATATACAATTCATTGGTTTTTAGTATTTTTACAGATTTGTTCAACCATCATCATAATCTATTTTATAACATTTTCATCACCCCAAAAAGAAATCTTGTACCATTGACTGTCACTTCCCATCTTCCTGCCTCTTCACCCACCCCTAGATGTAGTCAACCACTAATATACTTTGTTTCTATAGATTTGCCTATTCTAGACATTTCATATAAATGGTATCATCCAGTATATGGTCTTTTATGGATGGCTTCTTTCACTTAGTGTAATGTTTTTTGTTGTTTTTGTTTGTTTATTGGCAGGGAGTAGCTTCCAATCTGCAGCTGGGGCGGTGGGGCACGGGGTACATCCTCCTCCCCTTTGACCCAGCCCCAGCTGGGTCTCTTTCTCCTGGGCAGGTGAAGGAGGGGGTTGCTGGAGGTGGGCCCCAGGCCTGGGGAGGGGAGGTGAGCAGGAATGTCTGGGGAAGGACGGGGCCAGGGGCAGCTCGTCTGCTCTTAACTCCAGTGACTGCAGCATCAGCAGCTGTTTCAACATTTTCATCTGGCTAGTCTCATGGATCTCTCAGGCCAGGAGCATATCATCGATGACCATGTAAACCTTATAGACTTTGAACACCAGGTCCAGCTCATGCACTGTGCAGATACTCATTTAAGACCTCCACGGAGTTGTGAATGGCCTCTAGATAAGCCACGTTATTGTTGACACCCTGCAGATGCAGAAGTAGAGGCCAGTGTGGCATTGATAAACAATCTTTAAGCTCTGGAAATCCACAGACTTGCTGTGTTTGGCATCTTGGATGGTAACCATGGCATGCACCACCTCGATCAACTTCTGTTTCTCCTTGTCACCAAGAATGTACCACTTAGCCAGATGCCATCTTGCCTTCCAATTCTGGATGAGGATAAAGCAGATTATGGTGACCCCCATCTGGACCCAGTGGCCCCATCCTAGGGCGACTGGATGGTTCTGGCTACAACTGGGGGCCCCTAGCATAATGTTTTTGAGGTTCATCTACACTGTAATATGTATCAATATTTCATTCCTTTTTATGGATGAATATTCTATTGCATGGATATACCATACATTTTGTTTATTCATTCATTCCTTGATGGACATTTGGGCTGTTTCTACCTTTTGGCTACTGTGGATAATGCTTCTATGAGCATTCATGCACAAGTTTTTCAACACCTGTTTTTCATTCCTTGTAGTGGAATTGCTGGGCCATGTGGTAATTCTATGTTTAACTTATTTAGTAACTGCCAAATTGTTTTGCACAGAGGCTGTACCTTTTTACATTCCCACCAGCAATATATGAGGTTTCCATTTTCTCTACCTCCTTGTCAACATTTGATATTGTCTTTTTTATTATAGCTATTCTGGTGAATGTAAAGTGGTATCTCGTTGTTTTGATTTACATTTACCTGAAGGCTGATGATGTTGAGCATCTCTTCATGTGCTTAATGGCCATTCTTATATCTTTGGAGGCATATCTATTCAAATCATTTGTCCCATTTTTAAAACTGGGTTATTTGTCTTTTTATTATTAAGTTGTAAAAATTGTATATTCCTAATGTATGTCCCTTATCAGATTTATTATTTGCAGATATTTTCTCCATCTGTGGATTGTCTTTTCACATCTTAAATTTCCTGTGACACACAGAAGTTTTTAATATTGATGAAATCCAACTTATTAATCTTCTCTTTTATCACTTGTGCTTTTGGTTTTGGATATAAGAGATCTTGCCTAACCCAAGCTCACAAAGATTTACTCTTATATTTTCTTCTAAGGGTTTTATAGTTTCTGCTCTTAGATTTAGGTTTATTATCCATTTTGAGTTGATTTTCGTGTATGGTGCCAAGTTATTTTGCATATATATCTAGTTATCCCCCACCATTTTTGAAGACTATTCATTCCCCTATTAAATTGTTTTGGCCCTTTATTGAAAGTCAGTGGCCATAAATGTTAGAGTTTATTTCTGAACTCTCAGTTCTATCCCACTGATTGATCTATTTGGCTATCCTTATGCCCATATCACACTGCCTCAATTACTGTAGTGTTTTAGTGAGTTTTAAAATTTGGAAGTGTGTCTTGCAATCTTATTCTTCCTTTTCAAGTTGTTTTTATTTTTTATTTATTTTTATATTTTTATATTTTTAAAAAACAAACCCTCCTCCTTTCCTTCTCACCCTATTCCCTTGGTAATCTCTAATTTGCTTTCTATTTCTGTGAATTCTCTAGTTATATTTATTTCTTATGTGATATAATGTAATTTTTGTCTTTATGTGCCTTGCTCATTTCACTGAGTATGTTTTCACGGTTCTTCCATGCTGCAGCATGCCTCATAACTTCATTCTTTCTTATGGCTGAATAATATTCCATTTTCTGTGTGTACCACATTTTGTTTATCTATTCGGTTCCACCTTTCAGCAATTGTGAATAATGCTGCTGTAAATATTGGTGTAGAAGTATCTGTTTGAGAATGTTTTTGCTCTCTTTGAGTATATTCTTAGAAGTAGAATTTCCAAGTCATATGGTAATTCTATATTTAACTTTATGAGGAAATGCCATATTGCTTTCCACAGTGGCTTTGACATTTTACATTCTTACCAATAATGCATTAGAGTTCCAGTTTCTCCATATCCTCTGCGACACTTATTTTCTGGTTTTTAATAGTAGCCATTATTGTGGGTGTGAAATAGTATCTCACTGTGATTTTGAATTGCATTTCCATATGGCAAATGATGCTGAGAATCTTTCTATGTATTTATTGGCCATTTATATATCTTCTTTGGTCAAGTCCTTTTCCCATTTTTAATTAGGTTGCATTGTTGTTGTTGGATTATAAAGCTTCTTTTATAGTATTATGTCCTTATATGATCTGTGGTTTGAAACTATTTTCCCCCATTCTGTAGGTTGTCTTTTCAGTTTTTTGATAATTTCTTTTGATCCTCAAAAGTTTTAAAATTTTATTGAAATCAAATTTATTATTTATTACTTGTGCTTTTGGTATAATATCTAAGAATCCCTTAGTGAATTCCAGGTCATGAAGATTGGCCCCTGTGTTATATTCTAAGAGTTCTATAGTTTTAGCTCTTATATTTAGATCCTTGGAATTAATTTTTGTATATGGTGTAAGATAGGGTTCCAACTTCATTATTCTGCATGTGGATACTCAGTTTTACCAATACCATTTGTTGAAGAGACTGTTCTTTACAGTTTATGTACTTACACTCTTTACAAAAATCAATTGGCCATAGATGTATAGGTCTTGTCTGTTCTTTCAATTGTTTCATTGACCTATATGTCTGTTTTTATGTCAGTATCACCCTGTTTTGTTTACTGTAGCATTGTTATACAATTTGAAATCAGGAAATGTGAGTTCTCCAACTCTGTTCTTTTTTCAAGATTGCTTGGACTATTTGGGGCTCCTTGCAATTCTGTATGAATTTGAGAATTGGTTTTTCCATTTCAGCAAAAAAAAAAAAAATCTGCTAGAAATTTGATACAGACTGTATTGCTTTTGTCTATTTCTTTGGGTAATACTGACATATTAACAATATTACCTCTTCTCATTCATGAACATGGGAAGTCACACCATTTATTTAGGTCTTCTTTAATTTCTTTCAGCAGTATTTTGTAGTTTTCAGTATATAAATCTTGGTATCCTTAGTTAAATTTACACATAGATATTTAATTTTTTTACATGCTGTGCCAGTTTGGATGTATTATGTCCCCCCAAACACCATTATCTTTGATGTAATCTTGTGTGGGTGGACCTATCAGTGTTAATTAGATTGTAATTCTTTGAGTGTTTCTATGGAGATGCGCCTCACCCATCTGGGTGATGACTCTGATTGGATAATTTCCATGAAGGTGTTGGCCCACCCATTGGGTGGGTCTGAATTAAATTACTGGAGCACTATATAAGATCAGACAGAAGGAGTGAGCTACTACAGCCAAGAGGGACACTTTGAAGACCACACAGAAGTTAAGAGAGTAGCTACAGATAAGAGACAGTTTGAAGACAGCTGTTGAAAGCAGACTCTTGCTCCAGAGAAGCTAAGGGAGGACAAACACCCCAAGTGCAACTAAGAGTGACATTTTTGAGGAACTGCAGCCTAGAGAGGAATGTCCTGGGAGAGAGCCATTTTGAAACCAGAACCAGATACCAGCCACGTGCCTTCCCAGCTTACCGAGGTTTTCCGAACACCATTGGCCATCCTCCAGTGAAGGTACCCAATTGCTGATGTGTTACCTTGGACACTTTATGGCCTTAAGATTGTAACTGTGTAACCAAATAAACCCCCTTTTATAAAAGCCAATCCATCTCTGGTGTTTTGCATTCCAGCAGCATTAGCAAACTAGAACACATGCTATTGTAAATTGAATTGTTTTCTTAATTTCTTCTTTTGGTTTAGTATAGGAACACAGTTGATTTGTGTGTGTTGATCTTAACCAAACAATTTTATTAGTTCTAATAGTTTTCTTGTGGAATTTGAGGATTGGTTTTTCTATTTCTGCCAAAAAAAAAGTCTGCTATATACAATCATGTCATCTGTGAATAGACTTCTGCCTTTTCAATTTGGATACCTTTTCTTTTTCTTGCCTAACTGCTCTGACATGAACTTATAGTCTGATATTGAATAGCAGTGATCAAAACAGGCATCCTTGTTCCATTCCTCATATTACTAAGAAGGCTTTACGTCTTTCATCATTGAGTATGATGTTAGTTTTAGGTTTTTGATAAATGGTCTTAAACATGTTGAGAAAGTTCCCTTCTATTCTTACTTTCCTGAGTGTTTTTATCAAGAAGGGGTACAGGATTCTGTTGAAAGCTTTTTGAGTATGTTGAGATAATCATACTTTTTCCCCTCATTCTATTTATGTAGTGTATTACATTGTGAGATGGTTGGGGTCATGTGTCAACTTCGCCAGGCGATGGTGCTCAGTTGTCTGGTAAAGCAAATACTAGCCTAACCATTACTGCAAGGACATTTCTGGCTGGTTATTAAATGAGAAGGCTAGTTTATTAAACCCTCAGTCTACTGATTGCATCTGTGGCTGATTACATCTACGGTCAACTAAGGGAGTGTCTTCTGCAATTAGAGAATCCAGTCAGTTGGATTTAATGCAACCAGTGAAGCCTTTTAAGGGAGAAGAGAGAACTTTCACTTTTTCTTCAGCCAACCAGCCTCTCCTGGTGAGTTCATTAAAGACCTTCATCAGAGTTGCCAGCTCGCAGCCTACCCTGTGGAATTTGGACTCATGTATCCTGTCCTATGGAATTTGGATTCATACATCCCCACAGTTGCATGCAATACTTTCATAAAATCTCATATTTACTGAAATTTTGGTTTGTTCTGTTTCCCTAGAGAACCCTGACTAATACACATTGATTGCTTTTTCAAATGTTGAAGCAACTTTTTTGGGATAAATTTCACTTGGTCAGGGTGTTTAATCTTTTTAATATGCTGTTGGATTCAGTTTGCTAGTATTTTAAAAAGGATTTTTGTACCTGTATTCGTAAAGTAAATTGATCTGTAAGTTTCTTTTCTTGCAATATCTTAAAGGGTGGTATTAGAGTAATGCTGGCCTCACAGAATGAATTAGGAAGTGTTTCCTCCTATTGAATTCTTTGGAAGAGTTTTAGAAGGAGTGGTGATGATAATTCTTTAAATTTTGTTAGAATTTACCAGTGAAGCAATCTGGTTCTAGACTTTTCTTTGATGGAAGGGTTTTGATTATTGATTCAATCACTGTACTTGTTATAGTTTTGTTAAGGTTTTCTATTTATTATTGAGTCAGTTTGGGTAATTTGTGTATTCCTAGGAGTTCTTCCATGTCTTCTGGATTATCAAGTTTGTAGCAATATAATTGTTCTAGTTTGCTAATGCTGCCAGAATGCAAAACACCAGAAATGGATTGGCTTTTCTAAAAGGGGTTTATTTGGTTACACAGTTACAGTCTTAAGGCCATAAAGTGTCCAAGGTAATGCATCAGCAATCGGGTACCTTCACTGGAGGATGGCCAGTGGTGTCCGGAAAACCTCTGTTAGCTGGGAAGGCACGTGGCTGGTGTCTGCTCCAAAGTTCTGGTTTCAAAATGGCTTTCTCCCAGGACGTTCCTCTCTAGGCTGCAGTTCCTCAAACATGTCACTCTTAATTCCACTTGGGGTATTTGTCCTCTCTTAGCTTCTCCGGAGCAAGAGTCTGCTTTCAACGGCCATCTCCAAACTGTATCTCATCTGCATCTCCTGTGCTTTCTTCAAAATGTCCCTCTTGGCTGTGGCTCCTCTTCAAAATGTCACTCATAGCTACACTAAGTTCCCTCTGCCCATCAGCTCACTTATATGGCTCCACTGATCAAGGCCCACCCTGAATGGGTGGGGCCACACCTCCATGGAAATATCTCATCAGAGTTATCACCTACAGTTTGGGCGGGGCGCATTTCCATGCAAACAACCTAATCCAAACGTTCCAACTTAATTCCCACTAATATGTCTGCCCCATAAGATTGCATCAAAGAATATGACTTTTTCTGGAGGACACAATACATTCAAACCAGCACAATAATTGTTCATAACATTCTTGTAATCCTTTGGTTTCTGTAAGGTTAGTAGTGGTATCACCATTTTTCCTTTCTGATTTTAGTTATCTGCATCTTTTCTCTTTTTTTCTTTGTCAGTCTAGCTAAAGGCTTTTCAATTTTATTGCCCCCTCTCCATTTTTATTTCTGCTCCTCAACCTGGACAATTTCAATTTTCTTAAAGTTCACTATTCCTTTTATTCTGCCTCCTGTAATCTGCTGTTGAACCCCTCTGCTGAATTTTTTTCATTTCAGTTATTGTCCTTTTCAGTTGCAGAATTTCCATTTGGTTCTTCTGTATAATTTCTTTCTCATTATTGAAATTCTCATTTTGTTCATAAATTGTTTTCCTGATTGCGGTCGCGTCTACTGCGTGGGGGGGGGGGGGGCTGCCGGTTGCCGAACCCTCGGCTCTCGGCGTTGCTCGGAGGGTACCGGCGGCAGGGGCTCTTTCCCGGAGGCGAAGGCGAGGCGGGGGACTTGGCCAGGTCCCCGGCGGTGGCGTGCAAGGTGTGGAGGGCGGCGAGAGGAAACAGGCGGGACACGTTTCTTTGAGGGTGAAGAAGCCCAGAGCATTTATTAGGGGAGAGTACACGTTTATATAGGGCGGTTTAGAGGGCGGGCTAGCTGTAGGGGTTAAAGGCTTGGATTGGTTCTGAGAGGGCGCGGAGGTCGTTTGAAAAGGGGCGGGAGTTGCTCCGGCAACGGGCAGTGGGCGGGCAAGGTAAAGGGGGCGGTTTTCTCCGGCAAGCTTCCCCTGACAGTTGTACTTTGGGGTGAGGAAATGGGGCCTGCATCCGGCTCCACTTTCTCAGGCCCGGGGGGCCGTGGAAGATAGTACTGTCCGTGCCCACTACCTTTCCTAGGGGCTGATCAGTTCCCCTGGCCCAGGCCCGCCAAGTCGGAACTCGTTAACAGTGTCCCGCACCTGATTTCTTTTAGTTACTTGTCCATGTTTTCCTTTAGTTCATTGATTCTATTTAAGAGAGTTCTGAGATTTTTGATTACTAATTCCAGAGACTCAGCTTCCTCTGGAATGTTTTCTGTCATATTATTTTTTTCCTGTGACTGAGCCATACTTGACTGTCACCTTGTGGGTTTTGTAATTTTTTACTGAGAACTGGACATTCTTAGTATTATGTTGTGGTCACTCTAGAGTCTAGTTCTCACACCTTTAGTCCACTGAAACAAGAAAAGAAAAGAAAAGCAAAGAAAGAGAGAGAGAGAGGAAAGAAAAAGAAAAAGAAACGAAAGAAGAAAAAAACAACCACACACACTGAGAAAAATACAGGAAAAGAAAAAGAAGGTGCACTGCCTCACCAGGTCTCTTGCTGTGAGCCACTGAGATGCTGGAAGCTGCTGCTGTCGAGTCCAAAACCTAGGCAAGCATCCTATTTCCTTCAGAATCTGTTGGACCTAAAAACACAAAACAGAAAGAAACCAGTCCATTTAAAACAAAACAAAACAAACACACACACATAGAATTACAAAAACTAAAGAGGTATACACTAGCTCTTTATGTAGATTTTGGTGTAAGGCCAGAACATGCTGCTGGGACCTCCAAATCCAAATCAAGGATTCAGCAGATTAAATAACATTAGAAAGATAAAGAAGAAACCCGCCCCCCCCCACACACACACATACACACATACACACACACAGTGCACTGGCTCTTTAAGTCCCTGTGGATGTCAGTGTGAGGCCAGAAGTCTCTGCTGCAGGTAGGACTGAAAACAAGGTCGGTGTTCTAGTTTGCTAATGCTGCCCGGATGCAAAACACCAGAAATGGATTGGCTTCTATAAAGAGGGTTTATTTGGTTGCAAAGTTACAGTCTTAAGGCCATAAAGTGTCCAAGGTAATGCATCAACAATCGGGTACCTTCTCTGGAGGATGGCCAATGGCATCTGGGAAACCTGTTAGCTGGGAAGGCACGTGGCTAGCATCTGCTCCAAGTTCTGATTTCAAAATGGCTTTCTCCCAGGACCTGCCTCTCTAGGCTGCAGCTCCTCTTCAAAATGTTACTCTCAGTTGCTCTTGGGGCATTTGTCCTCTCTTAGCTTCTCTGGAGCAAAAGTCTGCTTTCAAAGGCTGTCTCTACAATGTCTCTGTAAACTGCAGTTCCTCTCTCAGTTCTAGTGCATTCTTCAAAGTGTCCCTCTTGGCTGTAGGTCCTCTTCAAAATGTCACTCTCAGCTGCACTGAGTTCCTTCTGTTTGTCGGCTCATTTATATGGCTCCCTAAATGGGTGGGGTAACACCTCCATGGAAATTATCCAATCAGAGTCATCACCCACAGTTGGGTGGGGTGCATCTCCAGGGAAACACCCTAATCCAAACGTTTGAACTTAATCCCCACTAATATGTCTGCCCCCACAAGACCGCATCAAAGAACATGGCTTTTTCTGGGGGACAGAATATATGCAAACCGGTACAGTTGGCGTCTACACTGGTCCTTTAGGGATCCCCCTGACCAGTCTTGACCCTTCTTCACAACTTCTGGAGGAGTAGGTTTTGTCTGCCAGGCCTGACCCCAGCCGGCTGCTCCTCAGCTCTGCACTTTGTGGTAGCCATTTCTGCAGCTGCTGCCAAGGGGCTAAGGAATGGGGGCTGGTAACTGGTTCCCGTTTTTACTTACAAAAGCTGAACTGTCAGTAGCCTCTTGCTTCCTCTGCCCCTCCAGATGTCCCCTTTTGTTTCAGGGTTCTCATCTATTTAATTCCAATATCTTTTTCCAGCTTATTCATTTTTTTAGTTTAGGAAACAATTTGTAAAACTTCCTGCTTCAACATCTTGCTTCAACAATCTTTTGGCTATCCTGGGTCCCTTGAATTTCCATATGAATTTTAGGATCAGTTTGTCAGTTTTTGCACTAAGTCCAGCTGGGATTTTGATAGGGATTATGTTGAATCTATAGATCAATCTGGGGAGTATTGTCATCTTCAGAATATCAAGTCTTCTTATCCATAAGCACAGGATGTCTTTTCAGTTATCTATATCTCCTTAATTTCTTTCATCAGTAATTTGTAGCTTTCAGTTTACAAGCCTTACATTTCTTGTGTTCATATATTCACAAATGTTTTATTCTTTTTAAAACTATTGTAAATGGAAATGTTTTTTGTAACTTCAATAATATTATTAGTGTATAGAAATACAATTGATATTTGTGTATGGCCTTATATTCTACAGCATTGCTGGTCTCATTTATTAGTTCTAACACTATTTAGTGGATTCCTAGTGATTTTGTATATGCAAGATCATGTTATCTGTGACTAGGGATAGTTTTAGTTCTTCCTTTTCAATTGGGATGTCTTTTATTTTATTTTCTTGCCTAATTTCCCTGGCTAGAACCTCCAGTACAATGTTGAATAAAGGCTGTGAGAATGAACACACTTTTCTTGTTTTTGATCTTAGAGTAAGATCATTCAATCTTTCACCATGAAGTGTGATATTATAGATATTTTTAGATGCCCTTTATTAGGTTGAAGAAGTTCCCTTCTATTTCTAGTTTGTTGAATGTTTTTGTCAGGAAAGCTTGTTGGGTATTGTCAAATGATTTTTCTGCGTCTATTGAAATGATCATAATTTTTTTGGTCTTTATTCTCTTAATATGGTGCCTCAGTTCGTCAGGACTGTTAAGGACAAATACCATATAATAAGTTGACTCTAACAAGGGAATCTGTCTCACAGTTTTGGAGGATAGAAGTCCAAGATCAAGGTCTTAAGGGTTCGTACTTTCTTCTGGAGCATATTCCAATCTGGTGCTGACTTGCTGTGGGCCTTGGGGTTCCTTGGCTTCCTCTCTGTCTTTGTCACATGGCTTCTTCTTCAGGCTTCTACTTATCCTTCTCAGCTGTCTGTCTCCTTCTAGATTTCCTCTCCTTATAATGACTTCAGCCATATGGATTAAAGTCTACCATAATTCAATTTGGCCTCATCTAAATAGGCTCTTCAAATATATATTATTCGCTAGTGAGTCAACACCTTAACTAATAATAATATCTTCAGAGGTCCCATTTACAGATGGGTTCACATGTCTTTTGTAGGGTACATGGTTCCATCCCCAACATATGGTGTTTTACATTAATTTTTTTATTTTAAATCAACCTTGCATTCCACAAATGAATCCCATTTGCTAATGGCGTATAATCATTTTTCTATTTTGCTAGATTTGACTTGCATTATTTTGGTAAGGATTTTTGCCTTTATATTCATAAAGGATATTGGTCTGCAGATTTCTTTGCTGTGATGTCGTTTTCTGCTTTTGGTAACAAAATAATACCAGACTCATAAAACATGATGAGAATTAGGTCTTTTCAATTTTCTGGAAGAGTCTGTAAAGGGTTGGTGTTAATACTTCTTTAAATATGTGGTAGAATTCACCAGCAAAGCCTTCTGGGCCTGGGTTTTTCTTTGGGGGAAATTTTAATATTATTAATCTAATTTCTTTTTTATAGGTCTATTCAGATTTTATTTCTTCTTGAAAAGTTTCATTAAAATGTGTTTCTAGTGATTTTTCTTTTCATTTAATTTATCTAATTTGTTGGCATACAGTTGTTCTTTTTTTATTTCTGTAAAGTTAGTTATCCCCTCTTTCATTCATCATCCTCTCTCATTCCTTATTTTATTAACTTGAATATTCTTTCTTTCTGGGTCACTCTAGCTAAAGCCTAGTCCATGTTACTGCTTCTTCAAGTTATTGGGATTTTTCTTATTTCACCTATCTAGGGTTTTGCATGTGTTCCTTTTCTCCATAGGTCACATTGGTAGAATCATTGGAAAATTTTTAGAATGGCAAGTGGTGGGAGAACTGTTTCTGGCACAGAAGATTTTGCTCTAATGGGCCACAATAAATCAAAAGGAACATGACACAACTGCTGAGGCACCATGAAGCTTCTTGGAGTCCAGGCTCACAGTGGTGGTGGAGTGGGGTGCAGGGGGCAAGCTCCTGCCTCCTAACCTCACAAGGCCTGGCAGCATTTGACCTTTCTGTGAAGCTGTCTCTGAGGGCAATTGGTCAACAGCTTGAGATAGGTTCTTGGAGGAATATCTTCAGAAAGAAGCCAACTATTGAGTCTCTCAGAAGGGATAGACAGGCTCCTGCCAGCTGTTACCCCACAAATACCACATGATCCTGGGTCTTTCCAGGCCTGGGAAAGGAACAAGTCCTCTTCTCATCAGGAACCTAAGCTCTCACTTGCATCTCAGGAGACAGAAACCCTGTGCTGACTGTCCCGTAGATCCTTTTTGGTGCCCCTGGCCTCTGGGTATACAAACCTCAGCTCTAAGCTAAAGTGGAGTCTAAAAGAGTGTGGATTCTGTCAATTTGAATGGTGCCACAAGTAGGGAAATGCTTTAGGTTAAATATGGAGAACACAGCGACTCTAGATTAGCAGCTGCTTTAAAGTATGTTCTAAAATCTGAAATTCCTTTCTGTGTGGATTAGCTCACATGTACATTCAATATGGAAAAGTATAGCCATTCATGATTCCTCTCTTGCCCTTATTGCCAGTTGCTAAAAAGTTAACATAAGCACTTTCCTCAGCTACAGAATACGCCAAGAAACTTAACAAAAATGGTGAATTGTATTCAGATCACCTTTCAATAAAAATATCCTTATATGTAGTATTTACCTCGTCTAGCTCCATCTCTTTTAAATAAATTCTCATTCTGTAGTACCCCTTTTCTCCCTGCATAATGGGTTTGCTTACAAATTTAGCCACAACTTCTTTACTTTTAAGTAAGCAGAATCAACCTGAGGCAGCTTAACCAAAAGATGTTACATGCCCTAGGAACTAGGTATCCCCACAAGTCCAACATTGAACTCTGGATCCAGGAATTCAGATGGCAGTCTTAGAAGTGTCGCTCCATCTCTTAGATCCTCTTTGAGATGGCTTTGGAATTTTATAATCAACTTTAATTATTTTCATAAGAAGAGTCTTTTGGGCCAAATGGCACCAGTGCTTCTGTAAAGCACTTCCTCATCAAGCCCCACCTCCCCATCCCTTCCACCAGCCAAGGAAAGCTCTGTTGCTGCTTAATCAAATTAATCTTTCATGAAGGGCAAAATGTTATGAAAGAGTCTATATGTGATCTAAACAGGAAGGGTCTTTGCTACAAACAAGTAGGTGTAATCAAGAGATTTTATTGCCAAAATCAAAATATTTTTATTGCTTTCCCTGCTATTTACCCACCAAAATAATCTTTGTTTCCCAAGTCCCTTGTTCACATGTCCCACATTTGTTGTCCTACTTTCTACCACTGGAAGTCAGGGAAGTTGGTCACATATGACAGCTGCATGCGTTTATCATTGCCTTTCTTCCCAAAAAGTCCTCACCTACTTTTTATTTTTTTATTCAATTTTATTGAGATATATTCATATACCATACAATCTTCCAAAGTATATAACAGTTGTTCACAGTACCATGATACAGTTGTGCATTCCTCACCACAATTTTTGAACATTTTCATTACTCCCCTCAAAATAAAAATAATAATAAAATGTAAAAAAGAACACCCAAAACATCCCATACCCCCATCCCATTATTCATTTAATTTTTGCCTCCATTTTCCTACTCATCCATCCATACACTGGATAAAGGGAGTGTGTGCCACAAGTTTCACAATCGCATAGTCACACCATATAAGCTATACAGTCATACAGTCATCTTCAAGAATCAAGGCTACTGGGTTGCAGTTCAAAAGTTTCAGGTATTTACTTCTAGCTATTCCAATACACCAAAAACTAAAACGGGATATCTATATAACGCATAAGAATAACCTCCAGAATGACCTCTTGACTCCATTTGAAATCTCTCAGCCACTGAAACTTTATTTTGATTCATTTCTCTTCTCCCTTTTGGTCAAGGCTTTCTCAATCCCATGATGCTGGGTCCTGGTTCATCCCTGGAAGTCATGTCCCACACAGAGGGGAGGACAGTGAGTTTACTTGCCAAGTTGGCGTGGAGAGAGAGGCCACATCTGAGCAACAAAAGAGGTTCTCTGGTTAAAAGCTGGTAATACAGGCTACCAGGAGATAGAAAGAGGGTAGAGATCAGGCATTTGATGCTGAAGGACTACAGAATGTTCAGCAGGATTGACTATATAGATCCAGAAATAGATAGCATAATACTGTGTGATGGTAGCACAATATTTTAAGTACACTGAACAAAGATGTCTGTGAGTAAGGCTGAAAGAGGTGGGATAGGGGAATGTATGACAACAGAGGTAAAGACAGATGATGACGACTGGGACTGTATAACTTGGCAAAAACTGGAGTGGCCAATGACTGTTACTAAGTGTACAAATATAAAAATGTTCCCACATGTGGGAGAACAAATGAATGTCAACCATGCAGAGTGTTGAAAAAGGGATGGTATTTGGGAAAAAACATAATCAGAGCAAACTGGAGTCTATGGTCAACAGTAACACTGTACTGTGCTTTCATTAAATGTAACAAAGGCAATATACCAAAGTTAAATGTGTATGACAAGGGGATATAAGGGAGGGATACGGGATTCTTGGTAGTAGTGTTATTTTCTGTCCTTAACTAATATATTGTATTGTATGACATTTTATTTTTCTTTTTATTATTATCTTTTTTATTATTCACCAAAAAAAAAACCAGAACTTTTTCATAGTAATCAATATGTTCAGGTGCTGTCTGTGGTGATAAATGTACCATATGACGATACCATGAACAACTGATTGTACACTGTGGTTAATTGTACGTTATGTGAATATATCTCTATAAAATTGTAGGAAAAATATAAATATTGGTAAAAGTGCTGGAGAAAACATGGAGGGAGAGATGTACTTATTTACTGTTGATGAGAGGCAGAATGGTGTAGCCCTTCTGGAGGTCACTGCGTGGTTCCACAAGAAGCTAAGTATATGGGGGCCATAAGGTCCTGCAACCTCATTATAGGGTATGTACTTGGAAGATCTGAGAGCAGAGACATGAATGGACATTTGCACACTGGTGTTTATGGAGGCAGTATTCATGATTTGCAGTGGGTGGAGGTGGCCTAAGGGTACACCGACTGAGGAACAGAATGGTGAACTGTGGTGTATGCTTATAATGGAATATTGAGCAACTACGAGGAGTGAAGTTGTGAGACGTGCAAGGAGGTGAATGGATCCTGTAGACAGCATTTTGAGTGAAGTATGCCAGAAACAAAAGCAAACACTAGAATGCCTCACCGATATGGACTAACTACAATGTGTAAACTCAGAATTGAATCTTAGAGCACAGCCTAACAGGGAAATGATTATTGTAATGGTCCCTAGACTGTAAGCTTTTACAGCAGTCCAATCTATTCCTGAATTGTAATGGCTGTCTCCCAACTCTGAGATGTTGATCCCTTGGTGTATAACCTGATTGGTCTCTGGAACATTAGGTATCTGTGTGACACCTGAAACACAAGAGCTAGAGCTCGGCAGATTATGAATGTCAGTGTTAATGCATACGGCAACTGTTAAAAAAAAAAAAGCTGAAAAAGAGCCCCAGACTTCAGTTAGAGATAGGAATGAAGCAGATCTGATTAAGACTGGGGAAAATCAGGCCAAAGGGTGAAGGCTGAAACTGACTGTGTATTAAAACTTCAACTTTCACATGAGACCAAGGGAAGAAAGGTTTATTTGGTGTAGGATCTATATTTTCTAAACAATATAACTTCTACAGTCAGTTTGTTCAAACACCACAATTACATGGAACTTCGAATAGGAAGTGAGATATGGTAGGTCTGTATAAGTTACAGTGAAATAGCAACACATCCCAAAGTAATTTGGGCGGAAATTAAAAATATATATTCAGGGCCCCCCTGAGGAGTTGGGGGAGGATGTGGAGGTGTTGGACTTCCTCACCTGGATTGTTGCTGTTCTTACAAACATTAGGGACTGAAGGCTTAACATGCTGAGCCCTCTGTCTTGGGGCTTTCCCCTATGAAGCTTGTTGCTGCAAAGGAGAGGCTAAACCTGCTTAGAATTGTGCGTAAGAGTACCCCTGAGTGCCTCTTTGTTGCTCAGATGTGGCCCTCTCTCTCTAACTAAGCCACCTTGGCAGGTGATCTCACTGCCTTCTCCCCTATGTGGGACCTGACTCCCAGGGGTGTAAATCTCCCTGGCAACACAGGATATGACTCCCGGGGATGAATCTGGACCTGGCATCGTGGGATGGAGAACAACTTCTTGACCAAAAGGGGGATGCAAAATGAAATGAAATAAAGCTTCAGTGGCTGAGAGATTTCAAATGGAGTTGAGAGATCACTCTGGTGGACATTCTTATGTACTACATAGATAACACTTTTTAGTTTTTAATATATTGTAATAGCTAGAAATGCCTGAAACTCCCAAACTCCAACCCAGTAGACTTGACTCTTGAAGACGATTGTATAACAATGTAGCTTACAAGGGGTGACAGTGTGATTGTGAAAACCTTGTGGATCACACTCCTTTATCCAGTGTATGGATGGATGAGTAGAAAAGGGGGACAAAAACTAAATGAAAAATAGGGTGGGATGGGGGAATGATTTGGGTGTTCTTTTTTATTTTTTATTCTTATTCTTTCTGGTATAAGGAAAATGCTCAAAAATAGATTGGGGTGATGAATGCACAACTATATGATAGTACTGTGAACAGGTGATTGTACACCACGGATGACTGTATGGTATGTGAATATATCTCAATAAAACTGAATTTTAAAAAAAAAGTTTCTCTGGGGGTGACTCTTAGGCACAATTAAAAGTAGGTTTTGCCTCTCCTTTGCAGTAACAAGCTTCATAACGGCAAGACCCAAGATTGATGGCTTGGCCTTCTAAATTGGTAGTCCCCAATGCTTGTGACATTATCAGTAATTCCCCAGGTGGGAAAGTTTAATATTTCCACATTTTTTCCCCAGTCCCTCAAGGGGCTTTGCAAATACATTTTTATTCTCTACCCAAATTACTATGGGATGTATTGGGGCTTCACACTAACTTGTACAAACCAACCAGATATCACTCCCTATTCAAAGTTCCATGTAATTTATGGTGTTTGAATAAACTGACCATACAAGTTAAATTATATAGTGTGCTACAGAAAATATAGATTTTGCACCAAATAAACATCTCTTCCTTTGGTCTCACATAGAAGTTCAAGTTTTAAAGCACTGTCAATATCATCCTTTACCCTTTAGTCTGATTTGCCTTAGTCTTAACCAGATCAGCTTCATACATATCGCCAGTTGAAGTCTGAACTGAACTTTTTTTCGGATTTTTTAACAGGTGCTGTATGGGGTAATACTGACTTTCATAGCTGTCGTACTCTGGCTGTCTCAGGAGTCACACAGATCATGAAGTTCCAGGGACCAACCAGATTATACACAAAGAGCTCAGCATCTCAGAATTTAGAGATAACCAGTACAACTCATGAATAGATGTGACTGCTGTAGGAGGTTACAATCTAGGAACCTTTACTGTAAGCTTCCCCAATAACGTTTGCTCTCAGATTCCATTCTCAGAGTTTGCACATTATAGTTAGTCCATATTAGTAAGGCGTTGTAATGTTTGTCCCTTCATTTCTGATTTCACTCAACATACTGTCCTCAAGGTCCATGCACGTAGTTGCATACCTCACAACTTCACTCCTTCTTGTAGTTGCTCAATATTCCATTGTTGTATATACCACAGTTCGCCATTCCATTCATCAGTTGATGTACCTTTAGGCCACTTCTATCCACTGCAAATCATGAATACTGCCACCATAAACACCAGCCTCACCTACTTTTAAAACTAGATTGCTTGTTAGAAAAATTAAAACCTTTCTCTGATCTTTTGAGAAATACTGGTGAATGAAGAGGAAAATTCTGTAGAGAATAAAGATGAGTAGTTTCTTGGCAGGCATTTCCTACCAAGAGATGAGATAAAGCATTTAATTACTGAGAAACCTCTAAAGAACAATTAGTAGTAGGCATTTCCTTGTTTAATGCTTTTAAAATCTTAGGTAGCTTAGTTTTTGCCTCAAAGTATGAAGGTTATTGGAAGAAAGTGTTTGAAAATGTTTTTCTTTTCTAACACTTGTCATTTTACTTCACTATCTAAACAAGTCACAAGTGCCATATTCAAATCACACCAAATTTATTAAAAATTTAAATGCATATAACTGTTATGGCATGGTGTCACAGAGAAGTTAAGCTTCACTGACAATATATTTTACATTTATTTCTCAAGCAAGGAAATCAAAATTGAATTATTTTAAGAGCACCGTGATATATATTTTTCCCAGACCTTTTTCTGATTTTTGTATCTACATGTGTTTATCCATAGTATACATCTTTCTCATCTTTTTCTACACAGCTTCATGTAATCCTCAAATATTTACTGATTACCCTGCCACGCTCTGTCCTAGGTGCTTCACAAACCTTTCTCACTTAATCTCTGAGGCCAGGATTAGTACTGTAAACTTGGAGTGTAGTAGCTTTCCTAATGTCTTAAATGTTTCTAATCTAGGTCCATCTAATTCTAAAGCCCTTACTTGTGCAAAGTCACTAGGTCTGTGTTTTCTGCACATGAAAACATGGTTAAGCACAGGCTCTGGAATCAGATTGCCTAAATTCAGATCCCTGATTTACCACTTAACTTGCTGTGGGACCACAAACCAGTTATATATTTTCTCTATGCCTCAGTTTCTTCATTTGTGAGAAGACAAATACAATAAATGCACATGCCTCAGTAGGTTTGTTGTGAAGATTAAATGACTATATGTAAACCACTTGGAATAGTCTGACCAAGTTACCTGTGTATAATCATTAGCTTTTGTCCTCGTTCTTTATATTTACTATTATTATTATTGTGTTATCACCATTATCATCACAATTTCTCCTCACACATCCATGGCTTCCCATATCAAACTGAGGTGGAGTGTGGGCCTGGGTGACTTCTCCATTGCCTAAATGTCTTTCTAACACTATTTTATGCCTGTATTTTTTCATGCACTCTTCTGAACAAAGTGTAGAGAGGTGTGTTTGTTTGTTTTACAGAAGTTGTAAGTTTACAGAAAACTCATGCATAAAATACAGAGTTCCCATATACTACCTTAGTATTAACACCCTGCAGTGTGGTACATTTGTTACAATTCATGAAAGAACATTTTTGTAATTGTTCTATGAAATATAGTCCATCATTTACAACAGAGTTCACTGTGTTGTACAGTTCTATGTGTTTTTTTTCTTCATTCCAGTAATATATATATACAATTCCAGATCTCCCCCAGCAACCATATTCAAACAAGACTTAAAACCTATTACCATTTCTTACCTGTCTTGAGTAATAATGGTTTGCTGCCTGGGTAACGATGCTGCTGAAGGACCCTGCTGATTTGCACACAGAGACAGGAGGAGCCAGGTGGTTGGGGTTGCTTGATAATTTAAATGAACACTTTATCATGAAAAAACACTGAAAACGCAGCCCAGATGTTGAAAATGGCTTTCCATTTTTTATTTTCCATTTTTCCTTTATTTTTCGGTTGCTGACATTTTTTGACTCAGAGTACAACTGATCCTTCTGGAGAGACCTTTTGCAGAATTCTAGATAGTTGGCAGAAGGCTTCTTTTGAACTTGAGTCTGAATTTTAATTTACAAGCAAACTGAAGCAGATTTTTTCTCATTGTAAAAAAAATGAATGCATTGATGTTACATATATTTTTCTTAATAGGCCTCTGTATTGAAGATGAGAATATGTTGTCTTACGTAAAACAGAAAGTTATTTTTCCATGCTTACTAGATTTTTAGCATACTTGTATCACAACATGGAATATCATTTTACACTTAATATTGCAGTTTCCATGCCATTATCAAATTGCATTTTCATACTGAATTGCAAACAAAAATTTTATACTAACATTTAATGAAATTTTAATAAGGTTGTGTTTTGAGGTTATTATTCAAATATGTTCTGAACTGCTTTCCTTTGAATATATTTGCATTAAAGAGGAACTCAATTTCCTGTAGTTCTTTAAAGAGTCTACCCACTTTCTTTAGCAGCTTTAAAAAGGCAGAGGGAAATTCATTTTCTTTTTTGGGAGTTGGTAAGATTTTAATAAGTTATGATGGACTGAGTAAAAAATTGCTCTTTTTGGCTTTAGAGTTGCACAATAAAATTTATATATATATATATGTGTGTGTGTGTATATATATATATGTATATATATATATATATACACACACAAAGTGCACACATCACAGATTATGGGGGATGATACCCCTGGATTCTCTTTTCCTTCTCATTAAGCTCTAAGGTTGATATATTAAGAATTAATAAATTCCAGAGTCACATTATTGCAATTCTTCATCAGTGATGCTCAAAATGAAATGGCAATCTCCTGAAGGAGCATGTTTCTCTTTTACTCCACTGCTAAAATTGTGGTCGTGGACCTAAAGCCTTGTATTTGAGCATCGGGATTCTAAACGAGAAATTCGTTTAAGCAAGCGAAAACGTCTCATCGGAACACGCTTTGCGCGGCGGTGTCCAGTTGATGCAATTTAATATGGAGAATATAAAAACTATGGTAGTGAAAAGGAGAAGAAATTCCCGCTCGCGAGGAAAGCCTGCCTTTATCAAACATTTTAAAATAAACTCTTGGGGACGTCAGACAAAGTTAACTGGTGATCATAATTAAGGGAGGATATTACTACCCTGAGGAGGGGGAGTGGTGACGGCAGTCTTACGGACTCCAATTAGAAGTTCTCTAGGTCTTCCATAACAATTATTATTATTATTATTATTATTATTAATCTATGTCTCATGCAGAAATAAATGCTTTTCCTTTACTTTTCACGGCCTTATCTTCCTCTTCACCCTGTGTTTCTCCCACATTTACGCTTTGAATTCTCTCCACTTAGAAACAGTTCCACTTTCAAAACTCTTCATACTCACTCTCTCTCTAGAACGTCCCTGAGCCCGTTTGGTCCTGAATCCCGCCGCACACTAGTTCAAGAGTTTCGGTCCCTGCCTCTATTTGTATGGCTTGGTAAGGACCTCACTTAAGGTGACAATAAAAAGCACCGCTACGGGCCACAGGCACAAGACCACCAATCCTCTCCTGCAGACGCGCGGCAGCCGCGCACACGCCACCGACGCCACGCCCAGGCTCCGCCGACGCGACGTGCGCTGTCCGGCGACGTAACGCGCAGCCTCTCTGGCCCCGCCCCGGGCCGCTGGGACGTGCGTCGCGCAGGTGCAGAAGCTACCGCCGGGCACTCCGCATCTCCGGCCGCTTCCGCGATCCCGCCGCCGCCGCCCGTTACGGCGAGTGCTGTGCCCGCCCAGTCCGAGCCGACGCCCGCCGCCCGCCGCCCGAGTGACATGTTGCAGAAGCCGACGATCCGGGGCCGCCCTGGCAGCCAGGCCGAGAGGGAGAGGGACTCGGGCCGCAGCGGGGAGGAGGCCCCGAGCACCTCCCGCGGCACAGGAGGATCTCAGGGGGCGCTGAGCGCCTCGTCCAGGGGCGCCCGCTCCAGTCAGGCCACCCCCGCCGTGGGGCCCCGCACCCAGAAGCAGCTGGAGCTGAAGGTGGCCGAGCTGGTGCAGTTCCTGCTGATTAAGGACCAGAAGAAGATTCCGATCAAGCGCACCGACATCCTGAAGCACGTCATCGGAGACTACAAGGACATCTTCTCTGACCTCCTCAAGCTCGCTGCCCAGCGTCTCGAGTACGTCTTCGGGTACAAGCTGGTGGAACTCGAGCCCAAGAGCAACAGCTACATCCTCATCAACACCCTGGAGCCGGTGGAGGAGGACGCGGAGGTGCGGGGCGACCAGGGCACGCCCACCACCGGCCTCCTGATGATCGTCTTGGGGCTCATCTTTATGAAGGGCAACACCGTCAAGGAGACCGAGGTCTGGGACTTTCTGCGTCGGTTAGGGGTGTACCCCACAAAGAAGCATTTAATTTTCGGGGACCCCAAGAAACTCATCACCGAAGAGTTCGTGCGGCAGCGTTACTTGGAGTACCGGCGGATCCCCCACACTGACCCTATAGACTATGAGTTCCAGTGGGGCCCGCGAACCAGCCTGGAAACCAGCAAGATGAAGGTGCTTAAGTTTGTGGCCAAAGTGCATAACCAGGACCCCAAGGACTGGCCAGCGCAGTACTTTGAGGCTTTGGCAGAAGAGGAGGGTAGGGCCAGACCCCAGTCGGGGGGCCCGGCCCCCTCCTCTTGAAATCATTGGGGCTCCTGGGGTAGGGCTCGGGGCCCAAAGGCGCAGTGCTGGGGGACTGGGTGGGAGGTGCGGGGAGGAGTGGGACATATTTCTGTAGCATGTATAAGTGTGTAACTTTAGAATTTATTTGCAAAGCGTTGTTCCTTTAACGTTCTTAATTATTTGGTTCCAAATCAACATTTACGAAAGAGAAGGATGGGGAAGGGGGTGGTGGTTTTGATTTGTTTTACTTGTATGTGTTTTTTGGTATAAAACTTTTGCTAGCTTTGTAAAACTAATTGGCAAACTGGACCATGATCCCGAACAGACTAGTAAGAAAGAACATATCAGTGAATTGTTTTGGTCCCAAGAAAATAAAAGCAAAGTAGCTATTATCTGGCTTCTTTAATTACCCCAGTTTAGGGAAAAATAAAAATCTTTATAAATTGAAAATATAATTGTCTATATATCCTTTTTATCTTAACACAGCTATTTTATTTTTATATTTTTTCTACTTATATACTAAGTATTTTGCATGGTTCCAAGCAGTGTACGTATTTTATTTTCTCCGAATAGCAATTTAAAAAATTCTTACTATATAATCATAATTACTACTCAGCCCTGTTGCTGACCATTTAGTTTTTTCTTTTTTCTTTTGGCTGTTTTATTGATAATAAATGGTGTATTTTTGAAGCACTTAAGCATTGTCTGTTTTTTTAGTAGTGCGTTATGAGATTTGTTTTGTGACTCAAAACCACTATCTTAAAAAAAAGAAAAAGATAGTTTGTTCTACTTTATATAATAAGGTAAGTAGAGTTTTGTAGAAGTTTCACTTTTATATGTCTGTGTTTATTGGGTCATGATGTAAAACATTTCTTACTGTGGCTTCCCCCAAAATTTGTAAGATAGTGACATATTAATGAGCCGTGCTTGCTTGGAATCAGACTATTTAGATCCATATCCTGGCTCCACCACTAACCAGCTGTATGAACCTGGGGACAGATGTTTCCTCACCTGTAAAATGGGAGTGATGATGCCAAATCATGTGTGCTAGGGCAGTAATTACACGTGACAATGTATGTAAAGTTTTTAGTGTGGAGTATTTTGGTTGTTACTTTGTTCATAATTTTCTTTTTTTTAATTTAGTTTTTATTCTCCTTTGTCTGGAGCTTGATTTTGTTTTTGTTTTCTTAAGTTTTTCTTTATCTTGGTCTAAATCATTCCTTCTAATAGAATTACTGGTTCAAAAGTTATGACTGTGTTCTGGTCTGGCACCGTCATGTGCTTTTATGGAAAACATAACACATGGTAAAAGGCAGTGTGAGCAGTGAGTCCATCCCACAAAGAGTAGTATGAGCAGGAAAGTTAGGCATAAGATCTCCCCAGGGCTTTGAGATGGTATTGTAGGGTAGTGGAAAGGGTATGGGTTTTGAGGTCATTCAACAATCTGAATTATGGCTCATGCTAACTTGTCAACATGGTCATTTAGAGTAGGTTTTAAGCTCTCTGAATCTCAATTTCTTTGGCTTGTTTTATGGATTAAATGAGATAATATATTTAAAATACGTAATAGTGAGAACTCAATACATGTTCACCATCCATCCTAATCCTAGAGTAAACTAAGACAGTTGCCCACGTCTTGTACATTATTAATATGATGTTATGTCATCAACTCAGAATGTTAGTGCTAGAAAGGATTTTAAATGTCCTAGCCCATCCATCTCTTTTTTACGCTTGTGAAGACTGAAGCCTCAGGACACCTGGAATTAGAAGTAGAACTGGGCTAAGAACTCAGGTTTGAATCCTATTTCAGTGCATTCTGTTTAGATTCATATTGCAACAAGGAATGGAGTTTTACCAAGTCACCTCAAGCATTGAAGGATCTAGGACTATCCTAACAGCCTGACCTCCAGAGAAAGAACCTTAAACAGAAGTTGGTGGGAGATGGGCCAAACTTGCCCCAGCCACAGAGCTGGACCCTCCCCTCCTCTGGCTCTTGTCCTGACAGGAACATGGCTTTATGCAAACAAAAGAGTTCATTGTCTTCTCTCGCTGCATTCCCCCATAGCATCAAACAAAATGCTGTTTATTTACAGAGATTCAGCAACTATTATTTTTGAAGTTTTATTGTGGAATATAACATATTTACATAAAAGTAATAACTTTCCAAGTACAATTTAACAAGTAGTTAGCAAATTTCAAAGAATGTTATGGGTTACAGTTCCACAGTTTCTGTTATTTACTTATTGTGAAATATGACAAATCAGCAAATATTTTATTCACTGAGTGAGTAAGTATAATTGTTGTAGGGCATAAGGTGCCGCAAATTAAGCATGAAATGAGGTAAATACTTTGAGAAAAAAAAATGTGGACTGGATAAACATGGAGCTAAACGCCATCTAGAATAGCTGCTGGTGGATATGTGGTGGTTATGGAGAAATGTGATGTGTTAGAGGTTTTATTTCATTCTGTTGAATTGGGGCTTGTATTTATTTCAGTGGAATACAGTTAGTTTGTCATTTCTTCCTGGTCTGCATTTAATTTAGGGTAAGAATTACTGGCTAAGAGCCCTGGCTGCTTTCTATTCCTGTTATGTTTACACTCACATTTTTAGTGAAAATTATCAGTACCCACCATCTACTATTAGTTAAATCCAGGGCAAATATCTTCTGCATTTTTCTTATAGAGATATTAGCAATTTACCATCAGCAAGTCACCATTTTGTTTCAGATTTTAAAATGTAAAACATTACAGACCAGATCAAGCCCTTTTCCTTCTCACCCTTCCCAGAGATAATAAAAAGTTGTGGGTATCATGCTGTTTTATATTAGACGTTCCCTACGTGTATGTGTATACATCAATATATAGCATTACTTTGTGAGTTTTTACAAGTTACATAAGTGATAGTGCACTGTACATATCCTTCTGTCATTTGTTTTTTTGTTCACGGTTGTTTGAGATTTAGCCATGTAGATAAAGGTAGATTTGATTAATTCATTTTAGTTTTCTTTCATTAAGTAAAAATAAACAAGGAAAACGATTTTGTTTATCTATGGCTAGACAGTTAAGTTCTTTCCAGTTTTTGTGTTGGCAGGCAGTGTACAATGCCTCTTTGGGCACATGTGTGAGATTTTCTCCAGCCAGAAACAAATAGAGCAATCATGGAGCATTGCCAAAGCGCTCTTGAGATTGTATTACGTTACACTCCCCATCATTTTATAGAGTTTTTTTGTTTTTGTTTGTTTGTTTGTTTGTTTGTTTTCTGAACCGTTCAGCCTCCCTGTCTTGTGAACCCTTGGTTTGTTCTTATTTTCAGCCATTCTGGTGGGTAGGTAGTGATAATTTATCATGGTATTGACTTGCATCTCTTGCTTACTAGTGCATTCTTTGCATTTCTACCTATCTTTAGCTCTCAGTGCTCTCTCCCTTTTGCCATTCACGTTTCATATATCAGCCCTTTTTCTGTTTTTACTCATTTATAAGACTAGTTTATATGTTTTGCGTATTGACCCATTCTCTACTATACTAGTGCAAACACCGTCTCCCACATTTTCACTTTTAATTGGTCATGCAAATGAATTGATTTTAATATGTCAAACTCAACAATATTTGACTTTTAGGTTGTGCTTTTTATGTAGTACTTTCAAAAATTGCCCCTAGTCCTGATATTTGATATTTGTAAAGATATTTTCCAATATTTTCTTCTAAGTGTTCAAAGTTTTGATTTCACATTTAGGTTTTTAATCTGTGTTTTTGTGTATGATTCAAGGTATGGATATAATTTCTTATTTTCCCATAGATAGCCAGTTTACATAGCACCAATTTTTCATAGTTTATCCTTTTCACACTGGCTTAGGATACCTCATATACTGGTAAATGGATTTGTGGTTTGGTTCTATGTAGAAATGAATTGGCTTATTTGCTATCCATTTACTAATACCATGCCATTTTAAGTCTATAGCATCATATTATAAGATTTTTTCCTTCTTTTCCATTTCTTACACCATTTTACTCTTGTCTTTTTTGCATTGGCTGGAACTGCCAATACATTATTTAAAAGAAGTGGTGACAGCAGGCATCAAGGATGTTCCTGATTCCTTGTTCCTGATTTTAAATTTTGCCATCAGGTGTGATGTTTGCTATTAGTATTTTTGTTTATGCATAAATACCTTTAATTGAGTTATTTAATTTCCCTCCTATTCCTAACTTGCTTAGAGGTGTTTAAAAAAATTATGAATGGCTTTTTAATGTGTCATGTTCTTTATTTATCTGCTCGTGATTAAATGTTTTTCCTTCCTTTACCCTGTAAATTTGTTGGAAAAATTTGTAAATTTTTTGGAATAGTTTGGTGTAGTAATGTTGCTAGATTTTTCTGATGTATAACCATTTTTGCATTCCTGGGAAAATCACTTCTGTTGATGCATTAAAAAAAATAAATAAATAAAAAAATATATATATATATATATGCATGCATACATAGAGAGAGGTTGGGGGGGAGAACTTTATTTTATGTGCTAAAAATTTATTTACAATTTTTGTGTCTTTGGTTGTAAAGGAGATTAGCCTGTGCTTTTCCTACATTGTACTGTCCTTATTGGTTTTTTGAATTATTCTTATTTATTTATTTAGAAATGATCTCAAACTTACAGAAAAGTTTCAAGCGCAGTACAAGGGATTTTTTTTTTGTGCACTATTTGAGTATAAGTTGCTGACATGATACCAATCGCCTCTCTTCCTCTTGCAAAACAAATACTTCAGAGTGTATTTTCTACAAGGAGCGACATTCTACTACATATCCACAATAAAGCCATTAATGAGCCGTTAACATTGGTACTTTATTGCCATCTAATCTTCAATTCCCATTCACATTTCACCAGTTGTCCCAATAATGTCCTTTACAGCAAAATGTTCTAGTCCAGAATCACATATTGAGTTTAGTTATGCTTTTTTACTCTCCTTCAGTCTGCTAACAGTTCCTCAAACCTTCCTTGACTTTCATGATCTTGACACTTGAAGATATCATCCCTCAATTGGGGTTTGTTTGATGTTTTCTTCCTGATCTGATTCAGGTTATCATCTTTGGCAGGAATATCACGTAAGTAATGCTGTGGCTTTCTGATTAGATCCTCTCAGGAGACACACAATTTCATTTGTCCTGTTATTTTGTAACTTTGATAATTTTGATTAATACAGTGTTCTGCCCTACCTCTGCAATGTAAAATTTTCCTTTATGCCTTCGTAATAAATAAGTAACTTGTATGGAGATACTTTGAAACTTTGTAGATACTGTGTTCCATATCAAATTTTCAATTTATTCATTTATCTTTTTAATCTGTATGAACCCATGATTTCTTGCTTTATCTATAGAATACGGTTATAAGTTTTTACTAGAATTATTGATTTTAATGCTCCATTTGTCCCTGATTGGGCCAGTCAGGACCCTTTAAAGCTGGCTTTTGTCTCTCTAACATGCCTCCCATCATTCTTTGAGCATTTCCTTACTTTTTGGCATTAAAACATCATTCAGCCTTATCTTGAACTTTCCCTGCCCCAGACCTGAAATTAGCCATTTCTTCAAGAAGCTCTGGATCCTTTTGGTGGAGAATGGGATTTAGAAACAGAGATCTGGCAGTAGATCTGCCGATGACTACTGGAGTGTCATTGCTTCTAGACCTCCAGGTAGATGGAGTTAGGGAAAATCTGTCTCTCTGTCTATCTATCATCTGTCCATTTATCCTCCATCATCTGTCTACCTCTATCACCCATCCATCCATCCATCCATCCATCCACCTCCCCATCAAAGATTTTTTACCCTTATCCTTAAAATATTTGTTTGATCAATCCCTCTAAAGTAACTAATCTAGCCTGATTGTGACACACTCACCCTATGGCTCCTGTTTGCATCCCACTGGGGTTCTGACATCCCATGCTGCCTGACATCTCACCCTGAGCTGCCTGTCTGCACATACACACTCTACCATGCATGGGTTGCAACACTACACTCTGGGGTTATTGCCCTTTTTATCACCACCACCACCCCTACCCCACCCCGACACATACATACAGATATGTACCTGCTCTGTCCCATTTAATGGGTTTTGCACTGAATTGTTCAGGAAAGGGACAAGGATTATTCTAGTCACTTAAATGAGTTGAGGACCTTTCTTTTTGCTGTAATCTGCAACAGTTTATATAAGGACTAAATGCTTTTGAAGGTTTGGGTTCCCCCAAACCTGTGAAAAGATGTGAGCCTGGTGTGCTTTGTGGGAACATTTTTTAACTGCCAATTTTATTTAATGGTATATTTAAGTTTTACCTTGTTTCTGAATTAATTTTGGGCATTCATATTTTTTAGAAAGGTTTGATAGATATAATATAATATAAGTTGTTCTTAGTATTCTTTGTTTTCATTCTGTTACATCCATACCTGTGTCTACTTTTGTATTCTTAATATTATTTTTGCCTTCACTCTTTTTTTCCTGAGCTTATCTTACCAGAAATTTTGTTTATTTTATGAATATTTTCAAGGATCTTCTTTGGTTTTATTAATGTTCTTGTTTTCCTTTTTGGTTCATTACTTTTTTTTTTTTTTTTAACTTTCCTTGGATTTATTCATTGGTTCTTTTTCTTATTTCTAGAGTAGAATATTTAATTTATTGATTTTCAATTTCTTATTCATTCAAAGCAATAAATTTCCCTCTATTTGCAACTTTACTCACATTCCACAAGTTCTGATGTATATTATTTTTTGTTATATTCAGTTCTAAATATTTTCCAATATTATGATTTATCTTTTTAATAGAGCATAGTTTTGTAGAACAATCATGCAAAAAGTACACAGTTCCCATATACCAACCCCCTCATATACACAATTTTCCCTATTATAAACATTTTGCTTTAGTGTAGTGTTTTTGTTACAATTGATGAACTAATATAATTATATTATTAAGTATAGGCCACAATTTACATTAGGTTCACTTTTTGTGTTGTACACATGTATGGGTTTTTAAATTTTGATAGCATATGTTAAACATAAAATTTCCCATTTTAACCTCTTTCAAGTGTACAATTCAGTGGTGTTAATTACATTCATAATGTTGTGCTGCTATTACCACTGTCCATTCCAAAACATTTCCATCATTCCAAACAGAAACTCTGTACCAATTAAGCATTAACTCCCCATTCCCTACCCCACCCCTGCCTGTGATAATCTGTATCCTAATTTCTGACTATGAATGTGCATATTATAATTATTTCATATAAGTGAGATCATATACTCTTATGGTTATTATTCACTCAACATGAAATCTTCAAGGTTTATCCGTGTTATAGCATGTATCAGCACTTCATTCCTTTTTGCGGATGAATAATTTTCTGTTGTATGTAATACCACATTTTGTTTATCCATTCATCTGTTGATGAACACCTGTGGTGCTTCTACCTTTTGGCAATTGTGAATAATGCTGCCATGAACGTCTGTGTGTGTTATGATGTATCTTTGACCCATAATTGCAAAGGAGTGATTTTTGAGTTTTCAAATACTTGGATTTTGAATTATTCTTTCTGTTGATTTGTGATTTTTTAAAAATTGCTTTGAATAAGATAAAATAATCCAAATAAAATAAATTTTTAAACATTTCTTCAAATGTGCTTTGTGACCTAACATGGTAAATTTTTCATATACTCCTTATGTTCTTAAAATATATGTGAAATTTATATGTTTTGTTTGTGTTCTTAGTAGTTCATTACTTCAACTTGTTCATTGTATTGTTCAAATCATATATTCTCACACATTTGCCCCCTACCTTTTTCTCTTACAATATGTCTTTGAGATCAGTCCATGGTAACTTGTGGAGAAAATAAGAATCTTTTTTACAGCTACAGACAATTCTCTTTATTTGCAGTGGTTATGCTCTGTAAGTTGCTCCAAACACTGCATTAGTGAATACTGAACTCTTGCCTCTAGGGGAAAAATAGGACTACATACCTGTGAGCCTCTATTTCACATTGTTTTTGCCGACCAATACATAACTTTGTTTTATGTGTGTCTTCTGTTTAAAAACAGATATTTTGCTTCCTCCTTAAATTTGCATACACTGGTTCCCTAGATAGTGCTTTGTTTTCACGGTCCTTTTAGAGACTGCCCCCATTTAGCCCCATCTAGAAACACTATCATTGTCATCAGAACATTTCAGAACAACATTTAAACAAAGTGAATGAAAACTTAAGCATATTAAGTCATAAATTGCATTAGGGACAGATAATTGGAGCTTATTAAATAAGAAGTTGATTCATTAACATTGGCCTCATGGCCAATAGCTCTATAACTCATATCTGAATGCAGCTTCTCTTTCGTATTTTCTCCTTGAGACATAGCACAGCCGTCTTGCACTCCAGAAGTAGAGCGCACTAGACAGCACATCAGCACTACACTATGGGCCATTTTAAACGAGAATCACCAACAAAAAGCATATGTGAGAAACATGGACTAAATAGATCACAAAAGGTACACTTGTTTATTGAACAAAAGCTGACATAAGAAGGCAGAGTGTCACCTTGCTGAACTTCAGCTGGGAGCGTGTGGTTTGGGTGATTCAAATTTTTCACCACTCTACATATGTCCATAAATGACCACAACACACAGTGAATATTTATTTGGAGGTTTCATTTAAGTTTTAGTGAGTAGGCAAATTGCAAATATGGAATCCATGAATAACAAGGATTGACCGTATATACTATCCCCTTGTGTTCCTGCACTAGTATTGATTCAACTAATTCTCTGTTGATAGACATTTGAACTGTTTCGGTCTTTTGCTACTGCAAATAGTGCTACAGTGAATAGCCTGATGCATACATCTTTTTGTAGTCTTTTGTCAGTGTTATCTTCCAAAAAGTTTCCTATAATTTACCTTGCTAAGACAAAGGGTAAATGCATATGTAATTGAGCTAGATTTTGCCAAATTCCTCTGCCTAGAAGCTATATCATTTTGTGTTCCTGAAATATATGAGAGCACCTGTTTCCCCACAGTTCACTAATAATAAAGTATGTTGACTAGGTTGGATTTTTGCCAATTTGACAGATGAGAAATGGTTTCTCAGTGTAGTTCTAATTTGCATTTATATTTTTCATGAGGTTGCACATCTTTTTATGTAGTTAAGAGATAATTGGATTTTCTATTCTTATTTCTATCCAATTTATCTTTGATGTTATTGCCTTTTTCTTTTCTAAATTTTTGAGATCTCAATACTTTATGCATGATATAAGTTGCACATTTTTTTTCACATATAGTTTGTTATTTGTCTTTTTACTTTGCTTTTGATATTTTTGGCTATGTAATGTTTTTTATTTTAATACACTATTCCATCTTATCCCTTGTTAGTTTTGAGTAATATTTAGGAAAGTTGCATAAAAACCTTAATATAAATTGATCTTGACTATCCCGGGAATGGTAATGGCAAAAACTGGCTCATCAGAAAGCTTAAAATGAACAGTTGGGGAATGAGATGTCCATATGGTGCTTTGAAAAGCTCTGGCACATTCCTGGAAATACGTAGAGGTGTGTTCATGCTTAGGAAAGACCTGAAAAGGCCCTGTGCTCTCACCTCTGGCTTACCTTCATGCTCTGCACAAGCAGGAAGTGAGGGCTAAGGCAGAGTTATTAACTGCCTGGCTAAATGTAGAAGGCATGCACCAATATGTATACAGACCCCCTTGGCATTTGGTTCCAGGCATTTAAGGAAATCTCTGTCCAATCGTTAACTGACCACTGGGTTAACAGCGTAGAGATTTCACTAGTGACACATGACAAAGAAGAATACAGCCTTTACAGAATTTGTTCTTAAAAGCTACTAGACAAACTACTACAGTGACAACAAATAGCAGTAACAACACCAAACTCTGGAGAGATGCAAGACTCTAATTTCTAGAGCTGCAACATTATATTATTTAAATGTCAAATTGTCAACAAAAAAGTCATAAGACATGCAAAGGCACAAGATGTATGGCCCATACACAGGGAAAAAGCAATTACTAGGAACTGTACTAGAATCATCCCAGACATTGACTTATGAAACAAAGACTTTAAGATGGCCATAGTAGATATTTTCAAAGAGCTAAACAGAACCATGTCTAAATAACTGGAGGAAACTAGGAGAACTGTGTCTCATCAAATAAAGAATATAAATAAAGAGAAAGAAATTATAAAAAGTACCAAATAAAAATTCTTGAGTCCTGAAATGAAAAAATTACTGGTGGGAATCAACAGCAGATTTGAGTAGGCAGAAGAATCAGCAAACTTGAAGATTGGTCAATTATGGTCATCCAGTATGAGGAAAAGAAAGGAAAAAAATGAAGAAAGATGGATAGAGGTTTACATTAGAGACCTATGAGATACCATCAAGTGTACCAACACGCACATATTGGGGATTCCAGAAGCACAGGACAAAGAGAAAAAGAAGAAAGAATATTTGAAAAAAATAATGACCAAAACTTCTAAAATGTGATGAAAGACATGAATCTATATGTCCGAGAAGCTCAACCAACTCCAAGTAGGATAAACCCAAAGAGATCCACACTTTGATACATTATAATCATCTTGAAAGTGGCAAGAGAGAAGCATCTTATCATATTAAAGAGCTCCTCACTTAGACTAATGGCTGATTATTCACCAGAAACCAAGAAGCTAGAGGCAGTGGGATGGCATAGTCAAAGCTGAAAGAAAAGGTAGATTTATCAACCAAGAATTCCATATCCAGAAAAAATGTACTTTAAAAATCATGGGGGAAATTAAGACATTCTCAGATAAACAATTATGAGACAATTCATCACCACTCACCCTTCCCCATGAGGAATACTGAAGGGAGCCCTTCAGGCTGAAATGAAGGGCCACTAGACAGCAACTTAAGTCCACGTGCAGAAATAAAGAGCACCAGTAAAAGTAACTAATGATGTAAGCATAGAAGACATGATAAATGTATTTTTTGTTCGTAACTTCTTCCTTCTGATGACATTAAAAGCCAACTGCCTAAAGCAACACACGTATTTCTATTGTGTGCACAATTTATAAAGATGTATTTTTTCCAATAAAAACACAAATGAGAGGAGAAATGAAGCTACACGGAAGCAAAGTTTTTGTATACTGTTGGAAGTAAATTGGAATTAATCTGCTCTAGATTGTTATAACATGTTGATTGTAAGACCCAGGGAAACCATTAAGAAATTAACTCAAAAATATATTAAAAATAAAAAGAAATAAAAAGGAAAGTAAAAGAAATAAAGGAAGTAAAATAGTACAGTAGAAAATATGTATTTAAAACAAAAAAGGAATTTAATGGAGGAATAAAGGAACAAAAACACATAAAACAAATAGAAAACAAACAGCAAAATGGCAAAGGTAGATCCTACTTTATCAATAATTGCATAGAATGTAAATGGATTAAGATTTCCAGTTGAATGGCAAGGATTGGAGGAATAGATGGGAATAAAAGGTGAGCCAAGTATATGTGATCCAATCACAAAAGACACCCTTTAGATTCAAAGACACAAACAGGATGAAAGTAAAAGGATATAAGAATATATACCATGTAAAATATAACTAAACAAGCTGAAATGGATATACTAATTTCAGACAAAATAGATTTTTAATGCAAATTACTTCTATCATTTTATATTTAATAATGATCAATGGGTCAATCTATCAATAAGTTGCAACAATTATAAACATAAATGTCCCTTTCAGTGGATCCCCAAAATATATGAAACAAAGATGATTGATTTGAAGGAAGAAGTAGACAATTCAACAGTAATCGTTGCGGACTTTAACTCCCCTCTTTGAATAATACATAGAATAACGAGAGAGAAGACTAGCAAGGGAGTAGAAGAACTAAACAGCACTATAAACCAACTAAAGCTAAGTGATATCTGTAGAACACTCTATCGAAGAGCAGTAGAATTCACATTCTTTTCAAGTGCACATGGAATGTTCTTCAGTATACTATATGTGTTAGGATCTAAAGCAGTCTCAATGAATTTAAAAGGATTGACATCATACAAAGTCTATTATCCAGCCACAGTGAAATTAAATTAGAACCCAATACCTGAAGGAAATTTGGGAAATTCACAAACATGTTAAAACACTCTTAAATAACCAAGTCAAAGAAGAAATCACCAGGGAAATTTTTTATATTTTGAGATAAAGGAAAGTAGAAACACAATATATCAAAACTTATGGGATGCAGTGAAAGAAGTGCTTAGAGGGAAATTTATAGTTGTAAATGCCTACATTAAATAAAGAGACAGACCTCAAATAAATAATCTAAACTTCCACTTTAAGGACCTGGGAAAAGAAGAGCAAACTAAATCTAAAGCAAGCTGAAGGAAGGAAATAATAAAGATTAAAGTGGAAATAAATGAAATAGGCAATATAAAAGTAATAGAGAAGTCAATGAAACTAAAAATTGGTTCTTTGAAAATACCAATAAAATGTACAACCTTTAGCTAGAGTGATCAAGAAAAAATATATGGACGACTCAGATTACTAAAAAATCAGGAATGAAATGGGGGATGTAACTATCGCCCTTACAGAGAAGTAAAAGAATGCTATGATGAGCAAGTGTTCTAACAATTTAGATAACTTAGATGAAATGGACAATTTCCAAGAAAGACACAAACTACCAAAAGTGGCTCCAGGAAAATAGAAAATCTGAATAGACTTAAAAATGGGACAGTAACTCCAATGACTGGGCTTCCTCAAGGATGGTTTATGTCAGTTTATTTTCTTCCTGTGAGTGGGCCATCCTTTCCTCTTACTTTGTATCCTTTGCAATATTTTGTTGACAACTAGTCATTTTGAATATTGTAATGCACTAACTTTGGAAATCAGATTCTTCTGTGCCCTACCCAGCAATTCCTGATGTTGCTTGTTGAGCGCTGCAGCTGTCCATTTGTTTAGGGACTTTTGCAAACTATTTTTGCAAAGACTGTTTTCCTTGTTGTGAGTGGTTCATTAGCCCTGTGGTCAGCCGGTGACCTGACAGAGATTTCCTGCCAGCTTCTTTCTTCATCAGGTTCTGCCTTCAGTGCTGTAAGTGTTCAACTAGGATTCCAGAGTTCTGAAATAGCTGATTCAAACAGTTGTTGCCAACTCAGCAGTTACTCAAGTGGGAAGACCTACGCCTGGAGCTGCCTACTCCACCATCTTCCGGGTTGTCATCCCCCGAAACCACTTTTGAACATCCCTAAATCTGATAATACTTTTCTATTTTCCATAATAATAGGGACTAGCTTTTGTTTGCATTTTTAATGAGAATTTTAACATGCACTTATTAGCAAGATGAATTTTAATATGTACTTATTAGCAAAATGTGGCCTTTGCAAAACTTTTATTTAACCCCCAATGATCATTTGTTTCACTCAGGAATAACACACATAGAATTTCCTTGTTTCTCCATTTAATTTAATGAAAGATGATATTCAGTCAGAGTGTAATTTCCCACAAATACATTGAAGTTTCCTAGTGTTTTAAATATAATGTGAATTCTTCGTTTAAATTAGCACGTAGCTTTATTTTATGCATGTAATTAAAATGTTGTCATTTTTTTAACTATGTAGAGAATTTTGAGTGTTGAAAGAATCCTGTTATGTCTGCATGACAAGAAAATGCGGTTTTCAATTTCCTTTCCATTTATTTAAATAAAAGAAATATTAAATTGGTCGTTTTGAAGTTTTGCTGTAGTTATTCAGCTTCAGGAAACTCTAAAGTTTCTGGATGCTCAGAATCTGTGTGCTAATTATGCATTGTCAAACCATTAGGAGGGCTTATATAAGTGTTAGGGAATCATTAGCATATATTTTATTTGTTACATCTGGTAAGAAGCAGATTTGAAAAGCTTTCACTTGTGTAATATGAAGAAATAACATACAAGGTGTACAGAATTGCTATCACGCCACAGCTTTAAGACTGTAAATGCAGCTAATTTATAATGACCTGGAGCTGAACCCTAAAGGGAAAAATCAACTTGTGTGTTGCCATACAGAATGACAGAATGCTTGTGCTGCATGCAGAAACTTTTCTTTCCTGGTAGTTATCTTGCTTAATGTTTTTTTGTGACTTTTTTTCCCACCAGAAAAGAGCAGTCTTACATACCCTTGTCCTTATTTGGCAGTTTGGATTCTCATTTTAAGCACTTTTTTAGAGAAACAAAATTGTCATTGTTTCTTGGCCTCATGTAGAAGATATTGTAGTTAAAGGTAAAGAACTATTTATTAGAGCTTGTGGAGACAGCAGGCACTGATTGATAATTACTAGGCATAAGAATAATTTGCTGGAAATTGGACTGGGGAGAGTTTTAGAAACTAGACTAGAATCTCCTAAGGAAAGTAGATCTTGGTGTTGATATTTGAAAACTAACTTGGCTCTGTGCTAGCCCTTGGTGTTGTGTCTAGGAGAGTCACTGCAGCAATGTTGATCTCTGAAGTTGTAATGGGGAAGACAGAAGTTTCATGTGCCCTAAGATCTTTCCCAGGTCAAAGTCACTCCATAAAATAGACCAGACTGTAGGCCATCTGAGAAGTAGAGTCTGGATATTTCTACTGGACCTTGACCAGAAGGGAGGGTTTGCAGCTCTTCATTTTGGCATCTGCAACACTTTTTGCAACATCTGTCTCCTAGTACAAATGAGTGAATGAATGTTGCATTTGTCATTACTTACATAATAACAGTTAACAGTTGGCATTTAGTAAGCGTATTCTCTGCTTTGCATTTATGTTCAGTAAGTGTTTCGTGACCTATTCAGCTGAACATCAGTGATTTATTATTTTCCCCTTCTCCTTGCCACCTTCCAGACATTTATTCCCTTTTTCTCATAGTACAGCTGCTGATTATGTATTTCCTCACCATAGCCTTTCTAGTATTCATTCAGCAATTTTTAGTACCCCTTGTGTACAGTCATTGGGAATGCACTTATGGTCGAGACAGGCATGGGTCTCTGTGTCTATTACAGAGAGGCCAACCTCATCTACAGAGGTCAGTGAAGGCTTCTCTGAAGAGGTCCATGCCAGCTGATGGCTTAAGGATGAGTATGACTCAATCAAGGGAAGAAGAGTAAAGCAGCTTGTTTTGGGTAAAGAGAATAGCATGAACAGAAACTTGAAGAGTTCTGGGAATGAAAAGGCATTCACTAAGTTTGGAGACTAGACGGTGTAGCAGGAACAGCTGAATACAGCCCAAAGACATAGATAGAGGCCAGGTCAAGCTATGTCAGGCCTTGGAAAGCCAAGCCAAGGAGTTTTACGTAATCCTGAAGCAAGTGGAAGCTACTGAAGGGTTTTAAGCAGAGGAGCGACATCACTTATTCATTCATTCATTCATTTAACCAATATATGGGTAGTGCCTACCTACAACTATCATTAGTGAATAAAACAAAGATCCCTGCTTTTAAGACTTATGTTTTCATTTTAGTAGGATAACTTTGGTCCCAGAGGGACTCAAGGCTAGAGGCAGAGAGAACAAAGAATAGCCATCTGTTTTAGTTTCCTAGGCTGCTTAAACAAAGACCTTCCAATGGGTTGGCTTAAACAGTGGGAAATTATTAGCTCACAGTTCTGAGGGTTGGAAAAAGTCCACATCAAAGCCTCATCAAGACGATGTTTTCTTCAAGGCATTCTGGGGCTAACTGCCAGCGATCCTTTATTCTTGGTTCCTCTGTCACATGGCAATGCACATGGTGGCCTCTCCTGGCCTGTTCTTTCTCTTCTAGGTTCCATTGACCTTCAGTTCTTGCTTCCTGTGGCTTTCTTTCTGCCTGAATTTCATTCTGCTTACAGAGGACTCCAGGAATAGGATTAAGACCCATCCTGATTGAACTGGACCATACCTTAACTGAAGTAACCTCATCAAAAGCAAAAAGACCTACTTACAATAAGTTCACACCCACATGAATGGATTAAGTTTAAGAACATATTTTTCTGTGGAACATTCAGTTCCAAACCACCACGCCATCCGTGGAGGAAATGATGGTGTTCATAACTGTAGAGTGGTGCTAATGGGGATGAAGAGATATTTCATACATAGAAATATCAGAACTTGGTGACTTATTAGATGTGGTGGGGTAAGGGGGCAGGAGTCCCTGAAGTGGGAAGTTAGGAGGATGTTGTGCCACCTATTGAACTTGGAGCACTTTAGGAAGATGCTGCTGAGTTTGATTTTCTATGCTGCGTGAGTGGGGGAAGCCTCTGAGATATGCAGATCGAAATGCTGAGTCCATATAGCTATAGCAGAGACACAGAAGTGGAAGTCATCAGTATAAATGGTGACGTATGTCATGGGATTGGGTAAGAACATGCAGAGGAGGTTTATAGACTAAGAGTAAAGAGGTGCTGTGGTCATCAGGAATTTTCACAAATATTCAGGTTCCTTCCCCTTTTTGGGCATTTGGTAAGGTTGCACTTCTAGATCCCCTTGGATGTGGGTGTGGCTATGTGACTTTTTGGCTGATGAAATGTGAGCAGAAATGGTGTGTGACATCCCCAGGCAGGAGCTTTAAGTTCCATGGCTGGGATGGTTGTAGAAACATTACTGAGAGGATGTCTCCCTCAGCCTGGGTGCTTGAGTGAACCCAGGGGCAAAATCCACTTGACCTGCTTTGGCCATACAAGGAGCACAAAATAAACTTCTATTGTGTTGGGCCACCGAGATTTTTGTTGTTATTTATAATCTATCGTTTCTTAAATGATCCAGAAATTAGTATCTCTAAAAATTAGCTACCGTAACGGAAAACTTATGTGTGGTGTTGGCTTAGTGGTTGGTTGGCAGGCAGTGTGAGGAAACTGATCCTCATATGTTATGTAATGGCAAAGTATTTGGTGAAAGTGCTTCCTGCAGTAACTTAAAGAAAGAGATTTTGCACCTAATGAACTTGTACCTCAAAGAACAGGTTAGAAAACAGAACACTGGGGCAAAGTGTTGGTGGCTCTAGCTGCAAAATTTACAGGAAAAGAGATGAGCTCAGAAAACGTTCGACTGGTTTGTATTCAGGTAGGAAAAATAATAGAGAAAATCCACGAATTTTACTGATATGCAAGGTGGGAAGATGCCTCTGCTTTTTGACTCCCAATTGGTGAAAAAGAAAACTGAAAGAAGATAAAAGGCAAATAAACTACATTCTTGTGGCAAAGATCAAAACATATGAATGGATTAAGGGCTTTAGACTAAAGGTTTAACCTCAGGATCCCCGCAGCCCAATAAGTATTTTGAAAAGGACAGGATAGCTCAGAGAAAAGAGTAAGAGTGTAGCTCTTCTACCAAAGCAAGATAGGCCCAAGGGACAGAATTAAGTAGAGAAAGACAGGGAGCAACATGAAGGGAGGAAATAAATGTAGCAAATCTAAGATTCATGTCTAGAAAACAAGTATAGGTGTGGCTAGTGGTGTATGGCATTATTGGAATGAAATCATTTTTAAAGATTTGAACTGCCAAAGAAAGTTTGGCCTGATCTTAAAAAAAAAAAAAATCTCTGACTGTTTGAGTCTTCAAATAACCCTCCTCCCTTTGATTAGTCAGTACCTACTGTGCATGTGGTCAAGGAGGGTACTGGAAAAGGTAGAACCCCAAGATAAGGTCAGGGACCCAGGAGAACTGTGGAAAGGGGAGCTTCTCCCCAGACAAGGAATCAGGGCCAGGCCATGGCACCTACCCACCCCCAGGTTAAGTGTCCTGAACCCCTGCCCAAAGGATTTCTGAGTTGTTGTGGAAGAGTGGCTGGCTGCTGTGTCTCGCCCATTCCTTCCCTTCTGAGTGGAAGTGTTGCTTGTGGCTCTCTCCTCTCTGTTCCACTGTTGTACATAGGGTGAGGTGGCGAGGCAGGGAGGAAACTTGCCTTCTTAGCTCATAGATTTCTGCATCAGGAGGAGCTGTGACTGGACCTGGTGACAAGTCTAGTGGGCGTGGACATCACCTAGAGAGCTTGGATCTTGAGCTGCACACTGTAACTGGATGGGACTTCAGTGTGTCCCCCAGAGGGAGGAGGCAGTTGTATTGGAAAGAAGATTGTGTACAGGAAGGAGAGTGCACTGAACATCTGGCAACCAGAAGCATGGACAGTAGTTATTAGGGCTGTTCCCTCATATTCTGTTCTGCATGTTCAGTTCTGGCCACATGGGATTGCACTTCCCAATGCTTTTGAAGTCAGGGAAGGCCATATAACTAACTTGGGCCAACAAAGTGGGAGTGGAAGGGATGTGTCACTTCTGGACAGATATTTAAAGATCCAGTGCTTGAGGTACCACATCCTCTTTCCCCTGCCATCGAGATTGGAGACCCTATAGGTTTGGGTTTCTCAATGGTCATGATGGAGCCAGAGTGGGAAAACAAAGCTTGTGTTGTACTAAGGGACTTAGATGTTGAGGTTGTCTATAACCTGGCTTTTTTGGATCAGTAGAAAGGTGCAAGTTAGAACTTTGAGGAATCACAGCTTTTAGGGTATGGGCAAAGGAAGAGAATATGCCTGCCCAAAAGACCAAACATGAGCAGCCAGGGAGGTGGGGAATACCTACCACAAGCTCCCCAAATTCCTTCCTTCCATAGGGCTCTTCCTTTTTCTGGCCCTTCTGCCTGGAACTCTCAGATCTCCCCCTGGCTGGGTCCTTTTTGCCATACAGGGCACAACTTTAATGTCACTTCCTCAGGGATGCCTTCCACACACAGCTGATCTAAAGTAGCATGTCAGTCATATTCTATCACGTCACACCTGCTATTTTTTCTTCTTCGTTTATATGCTGACCCCACTGTTATCAGGATCCCTCCTCTAGAACATGAGTTCCATGAAAGAGGGATCCCTATCTGGCTCACTGTTGCAGGCCAGATCCCAGAATAGTGTTGGCTCACATTAAGTGCACAAAAAATATTGGAGAAACATTAGGAGAGCAAACCTACACGGAAGCCAGGAAAACAAAATTTTGAGACATATGGAGTGATTGGCAACATAGATGATGCTAAGTCTAGGAGGGTAAGACACAATACAATTTTAAACTGCCTTTTTCTGTAAACAAGGTCATGACACTGATTCTTTCTGAAAACTCCACTTTGAAATCATACAGACCAGTTTATATATATCATTTGAAGGACATTATTAATGGTACCCTTGTGGCTCCTGATAATAAAAATTAATGCTCACCCCTTCTGTGCAGCCAAACCTTCCCAGAGGATACTGTAAGAATCCATAGCTACTAAAATCATTGCTGAAAAATTGCTAACGTCATGAACTTGCAGTATTTCCTAAATGAACACAGTCTCTTTTGTCTTCTATTCTACCTGTGCATTTTTAAGGAAAAATAAATTTTGTTACATTTGGGAGAGTTACATTTATGCTAGAAAATGGTAAAACAGTAATTTCATTTAGCCAAAACATTTTTTCAGGCGTTTACAGAAAACATAAGACCTTCTCACTCTTATACATTGCTGATGTGAATGAAAAATGGTACCACTCCTATGGAGGAGAATTTGGCAATGTCTAGCAAAATTAAACACGCAGTTATTCTTTGACCCAGCAATCCCACTTCTAAGAATGTATCCCAATATCATCCTGGCAAACATATGAAAAACTGTATGGACAAGGCTGTTTATTAGAGCACTATTTATACTAAATGGCAAAGTACTAAAAACAACCCAAATGTCCATCAATTGGGACCTGTTTAATAAATTGTTGATTGTATTAGTCTGAATTTGATGAAACCTATAAATCTGATCACCAAATTACAAGAAATTGAGAGCATAGAGAAACATTTTAAGTGGCAGGAGGCTACCGTCAGCAGAGTTCAGGTTGTAGGAAACTCTACAGGACAAATGAACGGGTTACTTCAACAAATTTCAAGGAAGGAAGGAAAAAACGGAGGTGTTAACCCATAGATTAAAACCTATGTAAGATTCATAGCAGTGAGTTGCACTGTATAACCCTTCTCTGTATCCTGTGTTACCCAATTTATACAAACTGCCAATAAAATTTGAGATAATTGAGGAAATGTGAATGCTGAATATTTGATAATAATAATGAATTATTATAGATGTGATGACAATATTTTAGTTATGTTTTTTAAAAGAGTCCCATTATTTTAGAAATACACACTGAAATATTTAAGAATTAAATTACATGAGTTTTTTTAATTTGCAAAATAATCTGAGGGGGAAGGTGTATAAGGAAACACAATTGGCCATGAATTGATTAATTATTGAGGCTGAGAAATGGGTACATTGGGGCTTTGTTATCTATTTTCTCTAGTTTTGCATATGTTTGAAATTTTCCATAATAAAAAAAATTAAAAACGTACTTAAAGGCTTTCTAATAAATGTAATTCTTTCACTGGATTTTCTTTAACAATTTATAACTTGTTCCTTTATATTAACAAGACTGTACAATGCATAATATTTTCAAGTGTAGCCTTTAAAATATTCAATTTTAATGGATTTCACATAAAACCATGATAGCTTACTGTGATTTCAGAGATTTTTACTTTTAAGATAACTGAATTTGTAACTTTGAGAAATAACTTAATACTTTCCTTTAAAAATATAAATGTTATCCATGGAAAGAATTATTTCAGTGAATTGAAAGCTTTTTTTAAAGCCAACACATTTTTCCCTCGAGCCTCTGCCAGTGAATAATCAATTTATTGTTTGATTTGTTTCCAGATAACCTTTTTCATGCTGCTGTCTGCAGTCTGTGTAATGCTGAATTTGGCTGGTTCAATTCTCTCCTGTCAGAATGCTCAGCTGGTAAATTCCCTAGAAGGCTGTCAGTTGGTGAGTAATGAAATGCAAACCTTTTGGTAAAGGTCAAAGGTTCTGATTTTTCATGAGAGCAATTTAAAAAATAATTTTATTGCATTTTGAGTTTTCATGTAATCTTTCCATTAATCCTGATGCTTTCTAATTGTTTAAGGAATTTAAGTTGATTCATTTAAAATTTCTCCCAAATTATAGCTTGTTCGACTTGTAATTCACTTACTAATAATTAGTACATATCATAGAATTACAGCATAGTGCTGTTCTGCAATAAATGTCAATAGCAGCTATTATATTTTAGCATTTGTTGCATTGATTTTTATTGGCATTGGATTTTTAAAAATAAATTTTATAAGTCAATTTTCCATGTCAATATAAATATAAGCTTAATAATGAGTATATCCAAACAATACAGTTCCCATTTTTCAATTAGAAGGAGAGTTTTCTATTAGATCAAGGGAAATTGTAGATGATGTTCCATGTACATTGTAGAGGATCAATACATGGTTCACTGGATAGAACTATCATTCCAAAATGATGTAGATCATGGTTCTGCAATATGTGGCTCTGGCTAGGACGAGAGTTGAAGTGTGTTGGGTTACATTCAGGTGTGGGTATAGTTTGACTCCTGATCTGACCGTGGTGGCTAGGTATAGGGGGCATGGGCTTTTGTCTCCTTATCTCTAAGACTGCCCAGGGCTACCTTTTAGAGCCCTGTGCCACCAGGGCTGGCCACCCCTTTGTTCTGCCCTTGGCTACTATTCCTGAGGAATTAGTAGCTGCATTGAATCTCCTGATGCTTTTCTGCAGCTGGACCATGCCTCCTCTTCTCATAGCCATGTCATGTGGATTCACGTGGCCGCTGTTGGGAAGCCTTCTGCTCTCTGCATCCTCATCTACCAGGGCTGCAGAGCCAGTGCTAGTTGGCACAGTTTCAAAGCTGAAGGACCTACTGCATTCCAAAAATGGCTTCTTAGAGCTTAACCTTGTCATTCTTTGTTCAGTATAGTTTAGGCAAAAACCGATCAGATTTCATCCCTAGTATCAAGAATGCAGACATTTTCTTGATATGGTAGTGTCTTCCATAATGACTAGGAATTGGCCCAGCTCAGATCCCCCTCACCATGAGAAAGGGTGACTTGCCATATTGCATCCATAACTTGGTCGGTCCTTTCATTCCTAAATACTGGGTTCTATGAATATAGTAAAATGCAGAAACCTACAAGGGATTGGCCACTTTTTCTCTGCTCCCCATTTTCTAATGTGAGGCCCTGTGTGTGGGAGGCAGATTGATTGGCTGAGGGGAAGTGACAGTGCCTGGGGGTCCAGATCCAAGAGAAAGTCCATCCTGAAAGGCTGGCCCCTCCTGGTCTTAATCTCGGAGCCTGTTTCCCCCTATCATGCGCTATTGAAAGGATAAGGAAGGTAGATTTGGTTTCCCCTATGCCTTACCTGTTTTGACACCAAAATAAACTAAAGAACATTATATACCAACAGATGTGCACACACGTGTGCCCTCACATATATCCGTTTGGTTAAATGGTACCGCTGTATCATCAACATTTATCTGGTATTAGGTTTGATCCTGGGCTTCTCTCTGCCCTGGCTGATACAAGGTCAGTGATTTCAGAGCTACAGACCTGTGTTTTCAATTGTGTAGGAGCAACACGTATCATAAAAAGAGTCCTGGATTTGAGGTCAGCAAGCCAAGTCATGGCTTCATGCCTCCTACTTATATGACTTAGGGCAAGTTGTCCTCTCTCTTACCTTTACTTCCCTTTCCTGTTAAATGTGGATATTAATACCTGACCTGAGTTCTTCATAAGGTATTAAATGAGATACACTTTTAACACACTTAAATTATATTATTTTGTTATATAAATTCAAAAAGAAACCACACTCATATTCTTGCAACCTAATATTTTATACCTTTCCAGACTTTTCTGTGCATATGTGTGTATGTGTGTGTGGTATTTATGTGTGTGTGTGTATACATATATATTTATGTATGTTATACCTTTTTAAAGCAATTTTATTGAGATATAATCACATAGCATAGAAACCATCCAAAGTATACAATCACTGGTTCACAGTGTCATCACAGTTATGCACACAGCCCCATGATAAAATTTAGAAGATATTCATTACTCCAGAAAAGAAATAAAAATAAAAAAGAAAACCCTAATCCTCACATACTCCTTATTCCCCAGTAATATTGACCCATAGTATTGGTGTGATACATTAGTTACTGTTGATGAAAGAGTATTAAAATAATACTGTTAATTATAGTCCATAATTTTCAAAAAGTACATTTTTTCTATGTATGCTATACTTTTGAGTCTGCCTTGTAATTTGCTTTTCATTTGATCATGAATATTATTCCATATTTTAAAATTCTATTTACAACTTTATTGGAATGACTGTTCTATATGTATTAATATAGCTTTTTATTTTAACAAAAATCCCTGTTTTTGTAATTACAAAGTTAGCCATCATTCCTATATAAGCCTTTTTATAGCTCATTAAAGTGGAATTATTTGAACAATGTAACACTATCTTTAGAGCATTTGATACCTGTTGACATGTTGCATTCCAGAAGAGTTTACCACTTTATCATCTCAGTCTATGAGAATGCTGTTCTTCCTACACCCTTGCCAGCAATGAAAATTATTACTCTTTTAATTCATGATAATTTGAAAAGTATAAAATAACATCTTATCATTGTTTTAATTTGAGTTTCTTTGAATGTTAGTAAGATTGAATTTTTAATTCATTTACTATTGCATATATATGCAGTTGTGTATATGCAAATAACATGTGCACTAATTGTATTTCTTCTTCTATGAATTGCCTGTGTGGCCTATACCCATTTTTAGATTTAAGTATTCATCTTATTGATTTGTAAGAGCTCTTTTTATTACATGGTTTTGAATACCTGGGCTTATATTTTGTAACTACGTTTCCTGGATTGTGATTTGCCTTTTAATTTTGTTTAGTTTTTTACATAGAAAACTTTTTAATTTTTGTGTATTCTAATCTATCAATGCTTTCCTTTGTAGTACCTTAGAGTCATGCTTGAAAAGAACTTTTCCATCCCAATATCATGTTTCCCAGTAATTTTTCTGGTTATGGTTTGCTTTTATTTTTTACAGTTAACTCTTTGATATGGCTGTCATTTGATGAATTTGACTCTTTCTTCCCAAATGGTAAACTAGTTTTCCTAAAATCATTTCCTGAGTACGGTAGCATTTCCCTGCTGCTTTAAAACATTACCTGAATCAGTAAGAGTCTTTTGTCCACAAGCTACAAGGCTGACAAAGCCGAAGGGCATTCATTAGAAGGATGGTGGGGCCAGAGATTAGGTCTGGAAACTGGTGGCTCCACAGAAGCTTCTGTGGGCCCTGAAGTGTGACCCACAGTGAGGTCCTGCGGTGGGAACCCTGAACTTTCCAGGGTAAATATTTGCAGGAGTGAACACCTTTGGTGGTTCTTAACTTTTTTGGCCATTTGCTCTAGAGTCAGTGTTCAGTGAGGGGGCCTTTGACGTCCCACCAGACTATGGGATTCAAGTGGTAGTTCCCGAATGCAGAGGTAGGTGCTGTTAGGAAGGGTTGTGTGTGTGTGAGGGGGGCGGGGGGCGGGGTAAGGGCAGGTAGGAAATGTATGCTGAGTGGTCAAAAAGGCACCAGCATCTACTCTACTAGCATTATAATGATATGCACACCCATACAGACAGATACTTAAGGCTATTTGTCTGTTTCTGGGCTTTTCATTTTGTCCCATATCTATGTCTGTTTATTCCTATTCTAGGACAATGCCACTTCGATTGCCATAACTTTATGATACATTTTTTTATAATTGATGGTGCAAGTCCGGTTACCCCTCCTCCATCTGGTACTTTAATCTGTTTCTTCCAAATGTTCATGCCTATCCTTAAATTATATTTAGTCTCCCAGGTGAGTTACAAATTTTTTTTTGTCAGGACTCAAAAGGAATTGATTGGAGATTTGAATTGCAATCACATTGAATTTGTAGATTTCTTTGAGGGAGAATTGACTTCTTAACAATACCATGTTCTCCCATTTAGTGTATGTTGGTTTATCCAAATTGTTTTTTTAAGCTCCTTCAGTGTAGTCTGCTTTTCTTTAGTATGCCCAGTACATTTCCATATCTCTGCATGTGTTCATGTCTTTCTCTTCTGCCTAATTAAAAATTAACTAGTCTTCTCTGCATAAAAAGGATATATAAACAAACATAAATCTTTGTTCTACCTAGACTGCTAGCACCCCCTTCCTGAAGTAACTACTGTTGGGTTTTTTTTTGGGGGGGGTGGTAGTACCTTTTCAGACATTTCCTCTGCATATGTTTGGGTATGTATCTTTTTTACACATTTGGGGATCTACTCTACACACCACTAGTCATGTCAATGAATGTCAATACTGCATTTCCACTGCAGCATTTGGAGATCTTCCCAACTGTTAAGTAGTGAGCAGCAGAACTTCCCACTGGATGGATGTGTGATCCTTTATTTAACTACCCCTTGGTGAAGGATGGTTTAGGGATGTTTCTAGCTTTTTTTACTAAAACAAGTGTGGCTGAGATTACCCTCATTACTCAAATAATTGAATGGCGGCAGCTGCTTCTGGGGACAGGCCGAGGTGTTGAGGGTGGAGAAGTGATGAGGCTAGGAACATGTGCCTAGAACTGGAGAAGGAATTGCTAAGGGCACCCTTGCAGTCAAAGGTCACTCTGGTGGGCACTCTTACGCACACTTTAGACAACCCTTTTTAGGTTCTAAAGAATTGGGGTAGCTGGTGGTGGATACCGGAAACTATCAAACTACAACCCAGAACCCATGAATCTCGAAGACAATTGCATAAAAATGTAACTTATGAGGGGTGACAATGGGATTGGGAAAGCCATAAGGACCGCACTCCACTTTGTCTAGTTTATGGATGGATGAGTAGAAAAATAGGGGAAGGAAACAAACAGACAAAGGTACCCAGTGTTCTTTTTTACTTCAATTGCTCTTTTTCACTCTAATTATTATTCTTGTTATTTTTGTGTGTGTGCTGGTGAAGGTGTCAGGGATTGATTTAGGTGATGAATGTACAACTATGTAATGGTACTGTAAACAATCGAAAGTACGATTTGTTTTGTATGACTGTGTGGTATGTGAATATATCTCAATAAAATGATGATTAAAAAAAAAATAAAGGGCCTTGGGTGAGGGAAAAAAAAAAAAAAAGTGTGGGAGTGCACTTTAAATTTAGAATGTTAGTCCTAAAGTGTCCTCCAAATGGAGAGGGAGCACCATTTCTCAGTCAGCCAACAGTTTGTGAGTGTGCTTATTACCTGGACCCAAGCAAACTTGTGTGTATCATCAGAACTTGTTTTGTCTTTGCCAAACTGATATAAAAATCAGACCTTATTATATAATTTGTGTTCCTTTAATTAAAAGTGAGGTTCAGCATCTTTTCATTTGTTTATAAATTCTCTGTGTTTCTTTTTCTGTTAACAACCTCTTTATGTTGGTTGCCGTTTTATGTTGTTTTCATAATTGTAAATAAACGTCTGTATTTGGGAAGCTATTTGTCATGTGTTGTTGCACATATATATTTTTTCATAGTTTTTTATTCATCTTTTGACTCTTTAATTGGATTTTCTCCTATGTGCAAGTTTTATGTATTTGGATTGATTTTAATCATTTATGTGACTTTACTGTTATGGTTTCTAGGTTATGTGTTTTTCTTAGAAAACCTTTCCCACTACAAGTTTATAAATAATTTTCCCACTTTTTTCTAGTTTTTAAATTTTTTATTATTGCTTAGCATTTTGTTTTAGTTTTTACTATCAAAATTTTCACTGAGCTGGAATTCGTGTTATGAATATCATTATAATTTTATGTATCTTTAATATACATGTGGACCTTATGTATTTCTTTTTAAGTCTATTCCTAGATATTTAAAATATTTTATTGCTGTGGTGAGTGACATTTTTATTATTTTATATTGAGAGGACCTTTAGTAATTATTAAATTATTATTATTAAATTATTTTTATTTTATTTAATTGTACGTGCAGTTGAACTCTCATCTTCAATTCCATAGTTTGTCAGAAGAAGTAACTATCATATTGTCTCTTGCTATCTGGTATTTTTACATCTTGTTTTGATGTCCTGTCTAGTTGCTTTGGCTAAAACTATCAAAATAACAGGGATAATAGTGTGCTTCATCATCTACTTCTTGTTCCTAAATTTAATTAGAAGATTTAATGATTTAATGTCAAGGCTAAGTGATGGCTTGAGAAAGCTATTTTTATTATGTTGAGGTGATAAAATTCTATTCTATTCGTATTTTATTAAGAGGCTTTTAAAAAATAAAATGGAGGTTAAATTTTATCAAGCAGTTTTTTTTGACATCTGTTAAGAGTGTTTTTTTCTCTTGATCCATTGGTATGATGAACTATATGAATAGATTCCTGGGATTAAACTACCTGAAACATAATTGGATTGAATTCTCCATAGTTAGTCTTTTAAAATATTACTAGATTCTATCTGCTGATGTTTTATTTCTGGTTTTTCATCTGTATTCATAAGTGTAATTAATCTATAGTTTTCATTTTCTTTTACTCTTCCACATTTTGTTTTAGGATTATAATAATTTCATAATAATTAGTTCGGAAACTCCAATCTAAGGAATTCTCTGTTCCTTGATGGAAGTTCGCACTCTAGTGTAAAATTCTCTGAGCCTAACACTATTTTATAGAGTAGTTAGTTGATGTAATTTTTCCATTCTTCCAGCTATTTTTCTATTTCTTTCTCAGCTTTTGAGCCACTTTTGGCAACATATATATTATTAAATTTTTTTATTGTTTTTTATTCATTGCATTGTATATTCATTGTTTTGGCTTTTCCCTATTTATTCATGCGAAGCAATGCATTGGATTGTCTTAGAAGTATTCATGGTAGCATGAAGTTCTTGCTCCTTTTATCTGTATTTATGTTTTATATTTTATATTAATTTTGCTTCTTTGGTAAGTTTCTCTAGAATGTGTCTGTTTGTTTATCTAAATATTTGAAATAATGAAGATATGTATCCATTACAAGAATCCAAAAATATGGAAGTGTAAAAAAGTTGTCTGCAATCCCCCCACCCCCCACAAAGTTGCATGTACCCTTATGGAAGTTTCTATATGCAAAATAGTGAAATACCCTCAGATCTAGTTCATTTCTTTTAACTCCTGCACTATATTCTATATAATGCCAATGCTGTACATTTCTAACAGTTCCCCCAGCTTATGGGCATTTAAGTGGTCTCTAATTCTCATTGTTACAAGTGATGCTGGCGTGGGTGGAAGTGGTGTCTGTATTCCAGTTTTTTTCTTGGGTTTTGCTGGAGTATAGCAGTTATTGTCAAAAAGTTTTTGTTTTGCTAAACTGTCTCTTTCCTTGTCCTTTGGTGAGACAGAAGGCTTTGTTGGGGCTTAATTTTACCTGTGCCTGTTGGTGTTTCCAGGTTGCTGGCTTCTTCAGCTCCGAGTTTGGGGTATATGCGGCAAAAGGAAAACCCAGGAAACTCACCACCATGTTGTTCCTTCTGTCCCTAGGTCTTTAGCCTTTTCTGCCTTCTTCTCTACACTTTCCAGAGCCTTTGATAGCTGGATAGGTAGAAAATATTCGATATACTTCTTTAGTTGGAAAATGCTTAGTATAGTCTTCAATAGCCAATAGAGAAAAAAAAACTGTTTATTAAGATCACTTCACTCAAGCATCCTTGACTTATTCTAAGCATAAAAAGCCCTTGTTAAAATAAAAAACTTGCGTTGCTCTAATCTCAATAACAAAAAAACTTATTCTCTGTTCCCAGGAACTTTGCCAGCATTGCCTGCAGTAAGATATGAGGGATGTAAACATATGTTTTCATAATCAGTACCGTCTTGAAAAACAAGCCTGAATGAGGGGAGGACTTCAGGATAACAAGAAGATGCTGACCAAACAGCTTTCTCTCATCTATTTTTTTTTTTTTTTCCCTTTTGGCTTTCTTCTGTCTTCTGGCCCTTTCTTTGTCTGTTTGGGGTTATAAAAGCCCAAACAACTCTTCTCACTCTGAACTGGTCTTGGAAAGTTTTTTTTTCCTCCAGTACCTTGTTGATGCATCTTCATAAACTCACCTTCTCACCAAAGCAAAGAGACTTGTTTCTCTGTTTTATGTGGGATCAGGCGGGCCTGACGAGAACCGTGTTTTCTGACAGTACCACCTTGTTATGTATGTTTTAATGTAATTCCCAGGGTTTTAAATTGTATTTAACAGGAAGAGTAGGGAAAAGCATTTCTACTTCATTTTTCCAGAAGCAGAAGTGCTATCGGATTTTTTTTATTAAATTCAGTTTTATTGAAATATGTTCATATACCATACAGTCATCCGTGGTGTACAATCAACTCTTCACAGTATCATCATATAGTTGTGCATTCATCACCCCAATCTATTTTTGAACATTTTCCTTACACCAGAAAGAATCAGAATAAGAATAAAAAACGAAAGTAAAAAGAACACCTAAATTATCCCCTCCCCCATCCAACCCTATTTTTCATTTAGTTTTTTGTCCCCATTTTTCTACTCATCCATCCATATACTGGCTAAAGGGAGTGTGATCCACAAGGTTTTTACAATCACACTGTCACCACTTGTAAGCTACATTGTTATACAATCATCTTCAAGAGTGAAGGCTACTTGGGTTGCAGTTTGATAGTTTCAGGTATTTACTTCTAGCTATTCCAGTACATTAAAACCTACAAAGTATTCTCTATATAGTGCATAAGAATGTCCACCAGAGTGACCTCTTGACTCCATTTGAAATCTCTCAGCCACTGAAGCTTTATTTCATTTCATTTCGCATCCCCCTTTTGGTCAAGCAGATGTCCTCCATCCCACGATGCCAGGCCCAGATTCATCCCCGGGAGTCATATCCTGTGTTGCCAGGGAGATTAACACTCCCAGGAGTCAGGTCCCAGATAGGGGGGAGGGCAGTGAGTTCACCTGCCCAGGTGGCTTGGCTAGACAGAGAGGGCCACATCTGAGCAACAAAGAGGAATCCAGGGGGAAACTCTTAGGCACAATTATATGCAGGCTTAGCCTCTCCTTCGCAGTAATGAGCTTCATAAGGGCATGACTTTTATATTTTGCATGTTGAATATTCTGTTAGATCTAAAAGAAACCCAACATATCTTTTGGTTTTCCAGATAGACAGCTGTGAAAATGAGGGTGAGGAGAATGAGGAATTATTATTACCTAATGGGTGCAAAGTTTCTGTTTGAGGGGATGAAAAAGTTTGGGTGATGGATGGTGGTGAGGGTAACACAACGTTGGGAATGCAACTGACACCACTGAATTGTATACTTGAAACTGGTTAAAATTGGAAAATGTGAATTGTATCATTACTACGATAAAAAGTGTTTTTTTAATGCAAAAAAAAAAAAAAAAACGAGAGGACATTGTCCCTTCATTGTAGATATTCATAGCTCAAATATTTTTTTTTTGCCGCTTTAGTTTTACATGGGTCATTATGGATTGAAGTGGGCCTTCAGAACCCGTCATCCTCTGCCTCAAATCCCCTCCCCAGCCTTCCCCCCTTCCCAGCCTCCCACCCAACTCTCCCACCTCCTCCATCCCCCCATCCTCCCCCATTACCCCTACCTTCCCCCATCTCCTGTGGTGCCCCTCGCCAGCTCCTCCCCCAGCCTCTGTGGTGCCCCTGGGCTTTGCCTGTTGCTGCCCTCTGCTAGCCACCCTGGATTTCCAGATTTCCTTTTCTCGGGCTGCTCCTACGTGCTGTGTTCTTGCAGGGATTGTTCTCCCTTGTAGCTGGCCTGCAGGTGTCTCCTCCTTGTCCTCCAGATGCCAGAGGAAGTGGTGCCTCCGGTGCCTTCCGTGATTACCCTATCCAAGCAGGCTCCCCATGGTGTTATTCTTTCTCTCAGCTTTCTGTCTGTTTTTCTCCAAAGACTGGCATTTTTTTTTTTTCCATCATGGCAAAGCAGCACAAGGGAAAAGGCTGTATCCGTGTTGTGCCTTGTCCCATATCCAGGCCCTGGCGCCCTTCCTGGAACAGAGCACGTGTGAGGGAATCAGTGAGTGTTTATAGCCAAGTGTTCTTTCCCTAAGAGCCCCCTAAGCAAATTAAAAAATTCATTTTGTGATTTTTAAGTGAACATGCAGTTTACATTAAATTAACTACAATACAGAACGTCACTGGTTTTCAAATGCCTTCTCAAATGCTTCATCATGGTTTTCTTAATTTGGGGCTTCAAGTACATTAAAATATTACAGCATCAAAAATGTATAAAAACCTTTTTTATAAGAGACCTAATTCTTTGAATTTATTCTGCAAACATTTGGGGTTTACTTCCATACTTCTTTTACCGTGTTTTAAATGAAAGAATAACGTAACAGATAATTCTTTTCAAATGCAACTCAATATAATATAATATACTGTATGTGTTAAGTATTTTGCCTTAAATGAAAAAACACTATTTTCCCTTTCTTTTTTCCTTTTTTTAATAGAAAATAAAATCTTAATCAGTTCTCATTGTAAGAGATTCAAGCAAGGTATATTTATTGGAATAAAACTGAAATTCTTTTGCTGCCCTCCTCTCCCTAACACAGAAGTCATAATTGTTTCTGATGTTTCCAGGCCTTTTGTAGGCATATATTTATGTACATAAATATATTTATTTATAAACAAATAGATATGTATCACAGGCATACCTTGGTGATATTGCAGGTTTGATTCCAGACTACCACCATAAAGCAAATAGCACAACAAAGCAAGTCACACGAATTTTTTGCTTTCCCAGTGCCTGTAAAAATTATGTTTACACTATACTGTAGTCTGTTGAGTGTGCAGCATCATGGTGTGTAAAACAATGTACACACCTTAATTAAAATGTCACACAGAGACACAGAGTGAGTACATGATGTTGGAAAAATGGTGCAATAGACTTGCTTGAGGCAGAGTTGCCACAAATTTTCAGTTTGTAAAAAACAATATCTGTGAAGTGCAATAAAACCAAGTATACCCGTATATACTTTGTGATTTTTCCCCTACTCATTGATATATTTTAGAGACATTACTGTAAGTATAATAAGAGTCCCTCATTCTTTTAATGGCAGCAGAGTGGACCTCACCATAGTATCCCAAATTTACCCATGCGAACTGATTTGATGCTCTCTTATTGTTTTGCTATTGCAATTGTGACCACAGTGAATTTACATTATTGAGATATATTTTGTGCACATATGTGATCCATTTCAATCATGCATGTGAGGATACATACCTTCAAGTTTAATTTAAACTTCATTAATCCTGCCAAATTGCAAATTTATGCTCATATGTTATTAATAATTTCCCCTAGCCTATCATTTGACTTTATCTTTATGACTTTTTTCTTAGATCATAGTCATAAATAAAAACGTGACATTTTTTGAATATATATGAATATGTTTTACCTTTTTTCCCTAACATTCAATAGTTTTGTTATGTTTCTTTACTTAACCTATCTGGATTCACTCTTTTGTCTCTTCAAGGTAGAGGTCTAAATTTTCTTGTCCCTAAAGGTGCGTCTTCCCAACACCATGCCTTCGCTGGTCTGTCCTCCGCACAATGATTTGTAATGCTGCTTTTATTACAGTCTAAATTCCTGGATTTAAACAGGACTGTTTCTCTACTCTGTCATCTTTGATTGATTCACCTTTTCTAGCACAATTACGATACTGCTTGATACTTTGAGACCTGGCAAGTCTCCATTCATTTTTTTCTTTTTCAAAATATTCTTGATAATTCTTGGGAATTTTCCATTCCATGTGAACTGCAGAATCAGTTTTTTAAGTTCTATAAAAGCAAATCCTGCTAGCCTTTTGGCTGGGATTTCACTGGATATATATTTACTTATAGAATTGACATTTTCGCAATACTGATTTTTCCTTCTGTTCTGGTTTGTTAATGCTGCCATTGTGCAAAATACCAAAAATAGATTGGCTTTTATAAAGGGGATATATTAGGTTACAAATTTACAGTTCTACAGCCATAAAAATGTCCAAACTAAGGACACAAGAGGATACCTTAACTGAAGAGACGCCGATGGCACGTGGCTGATGTCTGCTGGTCCTGGGCTGTGTTTCAGCTCCTCTCTCAGCTCCTGTGCATCCTTAGTTTAGCATCTCCAAATGTCCTTCTGTCCAAAACTCCCAGCATCTCTGAGCATCTCTGTTAGCTCCCAAGTGTCTCTCCAAATGTCTCTCTCAGCTGCTCTTGGCTAAGAGCTTCTCTGTAGCAAATCTGGGCTAGCATCTCAAAGTGTCTCCAAGCATCTGCTTTCAATGGCTGTCTCCAAAAAGTCTCTGTCAGCTGCTCTGAGCTCCTACTGTCTGTGAACTCTCTTATAGGACTCCAGTGATTAAATCAAGACCCACCTTGAATGGGTGGGCCCACATCTCCATGGAAATAATTTAATCAAACATTTCCACCCTAATCAACACACCAATCAGTCTGCCCCCACAAGATTGCATTAAAGAATATGGCTTTTTGGGGGACATAATATATCCAAACCGGCACAGCTTCCCTTTTATTCTGTCTATGGCCATCAGTAAAGTTTTATAATTTGTGGGTTTAAAAGATATTTAGGCTGCGTACTTTTTAAAGTTTATGTCTAGATATGTTATGGATTTAATTGCCTGTTGCATTTGCCATTTACTTGCTTCTGTGCTTTTTTCTTTTTTTTTAATTTTAGTTTTGAGATAATTTCAGACATATGGGAAAGTTACAAGAATATTGCAAAGAATTCCACATACCTTTCACCCAGGCTTTCCAGATTTTTTCTTTTTAATCATATTATTTTTATTAGGATATCCAGTTCTCTTCCTGTAACTGCAACTTAGAAGGCTGCATCCATGAATGACTCTTAGCTTTCTTATTGCAATTTTAATTTCTTTGTCCTTTCACACTTGGAGAGGATTTCTCATTCTCATCTTCCAAATCAATAATTCATAATTTAGCCATATCCGTTCTCCTGGTCACTTCTCTAATTAAGTTTTATTGTTTTAAATTTCCAGGCAGGCATGTTTTTAAGAGCTCTTTGATCACTTCTTTTTCCATTCCATGTGAACTGCACAATGTTCTAGTTTTCTTAGATTTCCTATCTCTCAGATGATATGAATTAAGCTATGTTGTCTTCCTCTGCATATGACTTTGTTTCCCCTGGGGTGGGTTTCCGTGTTTCTGCACTTTGGTATTATTGTTATTCCTAAAATATCGTTTGACCTCTATATAAACAACAACCTGATCAGTGGTGGTGGGTGTAGAGAGATTCCTCTGCAGCCAGGACCACCCCTTGCCATTCCCAGAGGCAGATGGGGAGGCGGATACGGACCTTCGCCTGTGCTGGCTGAGTGGGTGCCCATGGCCACCAGGCACCCCCTCCATGGAGTCCACGAGCCCTGTGTCTGTCATGGGCTGGGACCCACTCTTGTCCCCACCCACTGCCCACACCGTTTGTCCAACATCATTAGGGAGCACTTCACTCTGACTTGAGATGGGCTTGGGGGAGAGCAGGTGGTTTGAGCAGCTGCTGTGTGACCTTCTGAACGACCCCAGCTCTCCAGCTCTCTGCATTGGGCTTTGCTCACTTCTGGTCCTAGAGCTTTTCTGGGGTTCTGTTGGGAAAATACACTTTTTCATTGAATGAAGTAACAGCAGAAACAAACTAAGACAGATAAAGGTTGATATTCATTTTTTAAATTGCCTTCATTTTTAGTAAATTTGAATATAATCAGGTACTAATTTTGTTATAAAGGAAAAAAGAAAAACGGCCATCACTGTAGCGTGGAGTGAATTAAAACATTTGTCCTACTTGGCGTTGCACAGAAAGTAGAAATTTAGGTGGGAAATTTCATAAAAGATGTCTGTCTCCATCAATTTTAGTATAATCTTGAGATATATTCTTTGAATTTTTAAAGCTAATAACTGCCATGTGATGACAGTGATGACGGTGAGCCTTCTGGGTGCAGGGCACTGCTATGATCCTGTGACATTTGTTCAGTCATTAACTGCTGACAGCTGTGAGAAGGAGGCGGGTAGTACTTTCTCTCCATTTTGCAGGTAAAGAAGCTGAGACTTTAGGGGTAAGTGACTTTTCACGGTGGGCAGCTAACAGATGCTGTCATCAGATTTCAAACTATGCTTGTAACCACCTGCAAATGGATACATTTCTGTTCTACGTGGCACTTTAGTTTTATTATACCAACAATTAAAAGGGAAGGAAAGGATGAGGAGCACCAGACAGTGGAAGTGACAAGTATGTCTTGTTTATTTTTGGTCAAAGTAAATCTTTGATGATATGGGAGAAACACTCCTGTATACAGAATTTCAAGGAACCTAAATGGAAGCTTATATGTCACAGCAAACCAAAACCATGCAGTTTTGGAAGGAAATGTGAGCTCCTTCCTTTCTGGCCACATCAAGCATGCAACTGGGTAGATTATTTTTCCCTGAAAGTAAACAGCAGCATGATTTGGGTTGTGCTTACCTGTGACCACACCAGTGTTTTCCTGACCCTAAAGTGTTTTAATTAGATCCATCACACACTGCAGGACTGTGCGATCTGGCCTGGTCTCTTGGGAAGCCTTTTGCATCCTTAATCCTGGCTGCGTCTGTGACCTGCACACTAATGGACACCTCTCTAGCCTCTGTCCAGGTTTTATGGCATGTCCCCATGTCCCCAGAACAAAAGAGGGCTGGCACCAGGAGATCTCATACTTGGGCAAATGATTTGATGGAGAGCAGATGGCTTTCTTCTTTTCTTGTCTGCTTAGGTTTCTGATCACTGATCCTGATCTCAGCCACCTCCCTGTATGTGTCTCACAAGGATGACACTAGATTTCCAGTAAGTGAAGGCCAGAGTGCAGTCCCTTTACCTAAAAGTAATTGGCAAAAGCCTTTTTATAAAACCCAGGGGAACACATGAGAAAAAGAAAGCATGCATTTGGTACGAGGAGGAAAGAAGTCCTGATGTGCTTGGGAATGATAATTTATACCTTAACCTTATCTCCAAGTCCAGCTGGGGAGCCAAGGAAGGGATTAGGATTTTGTTGGGGAAGCTATGTCCCCTTTCTTGAAGCTGGGGTGTGTTGGAGCAGGCTTCTATTGGGTTGGGAGAGCAGCTGATTAAATTTTCAGATTTTGTCATCTGGTTATTAAGCACAGTCGTTATTCAAAATTAAATAATATAAATTATGGTTAAATAAACTATATTAAATATTAACTATAACAGCAAGTTTTGCTTTCTCCCCAAACTGTAGCATCTGGGGCTGGTTGCCAGCCGTCCTTGGGGTTCCTTGGTCACAAGGTGATGTCTTCTCCCTTCTGGCTTCTGTGCTTTTGGGGTTCTCTTTATAAGGCCTCCAGTAATACAGATTAAGACCCACCCTGATTCAGGTGGTCACACCTTAACTAAAAATAGTGTCTTCAAAAGGTTTTATTTACAATGTTTCACACCCACAGGGATGCATGTTAAAATTAAGAATACACATTTGTTGGAGAACATAAGTCACCCCACCATAGGTAGTAAATGTATTTTCACAGTTTATGCTTGAGTTGGGCATCCAACGTTTCTGTTGTAATCTGTAATTCAAAAAGGGTTATGCAGTTATCCATGCCTGTACTCCATCCCTGTCCTCAAGTCACTTCTCAGCTGATTGCAAGACAGTTCTCCAGGGATAGGAAAAGAAACGAAATTAATTGATTTAAAGAGTGGCTGGACTTAGTTGTCAGGAGAGAATTCAAGAGTGCATTCAGATTTAGAGCTGAAGAAAACAGGAGCATGCCAAGAAAGGAGTAAATTACAAATCAGCTTCTGCTTGTTTCTCTTTATGCATACAGACTTTTGATGCTGGAAAGGAATGACTAAATCAGAGATTAGAGTCGAGTGAGCACATAGAATTATAGAGCAAGAATGAAACTTATAAATGGTCTACCGTTAATCCTCTCATTTTAGAAATGCCCAAGTTCAGCTCTGTCTGCCTCAATAAGATAATTTACGTAAACCAATCTCAGCACAAATCCTTTGCTTTTACTTAGCAGTTTCTGAGTCTGAAAATCACTCTTCAGGGAACCTGTTAAAAGGGATACCAAGTCTTGTTTTGTATTTAATGCCACTCTACAATGAGCATTTATAGAAATGCTACCCACAAATGCTTTGTTTCTATCAAAGAAAAATGGGGAGGGTTAGAATTGTGAGTAAAGACTTAAAAATTTTTTAATTGAAATTTTAACTGAGATAATTGTAAATTCACATGTAGTTGTAAGAAATAATGTAGAGAGTCACTGTACACTTTGCCCATTTCCCCCAATGATGACTTTTTGCCAAACTGTTCTACAATGTCGCAACTAGGATATTAACATCAATACAATCCACTCATCTTACTCCGGTTTCCCAGTTTTACTTGTACTCATTTGTCTGTGTATGTGTGTGTTAAGTTTGGCACAGGTTTGTCCCCTGGAGGTCCCTGTGTCCACCATCACAGTCAGCCTACAGAACAGTTCCATCACACAGGGATCCTCATTGACTTTTTATAACCATCTCCCTTCTGCTCCTCCTTAACCTCTCACCACCATAATCTGTCCACCATTTCCAAAAGTGTGTCATTTCAAAAATGTTGCAAAAGTGGAATCCTACAGTACATAACCTTTTTGGAGTGTTTTTTTGCCTCATCATAATTCCATAAGGTTCTTCCATGTTGCTGTGTGAATTAAGAGTTCATTCCTTTTTATTGTTGAGTAGTATTCCATGGGACAAATGTGTGCTGGTTTGTTTAACCTTTTACCTGCTGAGAGACATCTGGGCTAATTCTGGGTTTTGGCTATTACAAATAAAGTTGGTATGTGCCTGGGTTTTGTATGGATGTATGTTTTAATATCTCTAGGATAAATGCCCAAGAGTGCAATTGCCAAGTCGTAAGGTAACTACATATAGTTCTGTAAGAAACAGCCAAATTGTTTTCCAGAGTGGCTGTACCATTTTACAATTCCACCAGCAATGTTTGAGTGATGGAGTTTCTCTACATCCTCACCACTTTTTATTTTAGCCTTTATAACAGGTGTGTAATGACAACTCATTGTGGTTCTAATTTACACTTCCCTGATGGCTAATGATGTCAAACATCTTTTTTTGCGTGTTTACTTCCCATTTGTTTACCCTCTTCAGCAAAATATATGTTCATATCTCTTGTCCATTTTCTAATTGGATTGTTTGATTTTTTTTTTTTTTTTTGCTATTGAGATATGAGAGTTTTTCATATATTTTAGATGTCAGTCATTTATTAGTTATGTGGTTTGCAAATATTTTCTCCCAGTCAGTAGCTTGTCTTTTCATCCTCTTCAGATGGGCTATCATATAACAAAAGTTTTAAATTTTAAGGAGGTACAGTTTATCAGTGTTATCTTTTATAGATGATGCTTTGGTGTCAACTCTTTGTATAACCCTACATCATAGTTTTTTTTCCAAAATTTTGTAATTTTACATTTAAATTTTCATCTTTGTTCCATTTTGAGTCAATTTTTGTATAAGATGTGAAGTTTAGTTCACTATTTATTATTTTTTTTTTGGCCTATGGGTGTCCAGTTTCTTCAAAACCATTTGTTGGAAAGTTTGTTCTTCTCCATTGAATTGCTTTTGTATTTTTGTGAGAAGAAAAGAATTGAAAATATCTGTGTGGGTCTATTTCTGGGTTCTCTTTTGTTCCCTTATTTATATGTCTGTACCTGTAACTAGATGGTGAGGTTTACTATCAGGGACAGTGATTCCCCTCACTTTATTCTTATTTGTCAAGATCATTTTAGTTATTCTAGAGGCTGTGCCTTTCCATGTAAGTTTTAGGATACAGTGATAATATTATCTATGTCTATAAAAAATCTTGCTGAGAATCTGATAGGAATTATATTACACCCATAGATCATTTTGGAGGGAACTTACATCCTTACAACAAGTGAAAGTATGCACGAAATATTGCCGACCAGGGAAGCTCACCCAAGCCTTGGTGTCCAGAGCCTTTATTTGGGGCTCTGTCACATAAGCATGGCTGGCTGTGGCTGTCTTAACTGGCCAGGGTTGCTAGAACAAATTTCACAAACTGGTAGGCTTAAACAACAGGAATGTATTATCTCATGGTTCTGGAGGCTACTCAAGTCCAAAACCAAGGCATCGGCAGAACCATTCTCCCTCTGAAATCTGTAGCATTTGGGGGGTGGCTTGCCAGCAATTCATAACTCAGTCTCTGCCTCTGTCATATGGAGAACTGTCTCCTTCTCTCTGCTCCTCACTCTTCCTGATGTGTTCAAATTTCTTCTGCTCATGAGGACTCCAGTCATATTGGATTAAGACCCAACTTGATTCAGTTTGGCTTAATCTCAATACAATCTTCAAAGATCCCATTTCCAGATGAGTTCACACCCACAGCACTAGGGGTTGGGACTCGAACATGCCTTTATGGGAGGCATGATTCAATCCATAACCCTGACCTTAGTCTCCAGCCTCTCCAGTGGGTGAGCTGATAGCATGTGACCCACAGCCCCCACCTGAAAACCCATCTGATATCTGGCATGGCCTAAGGTCCCCCCATAAACAAAGATACTTTTATCAATCTGGGTTCAGAGAGCTTAGAGTTTACCTCCCTGGAACCAAGGGCAAGGGCCAGACCTCTCTTTGGCTAAGGTTAAATTCTTTACATATGGCAACCACACAAATATCCTACAGCAGGAAAACAGAAAGCATAAAGAATAATAGCCTGTAAACAGGGCAGCTCCTTATTATGGTATTTTGGAAAATTGGGATGTTCTCCTTCTTTCTCTGTGTTCTGTAATGATGTAAAGACCATGGACTCATCTGCTCCATGACTATTTGAAAAAAATCACAAATTAAACTGCAATATTTGAAGGATACAGTCTTGACAATTTTTGAATTTTTTTCATATTTGTGAACTCTTTGGGCTTTGACTCATGTTTTGAGTCATGAGCATAAAGTAGTTGATAGTGTTCTGTTATAAATATTTTTTATTCCTCTGTTTATGAGGTTGTATCTCCTATTTCATTGAAAATTTGTATATTTTGGCTTTTTCTCTTTCTTGATTGGGCTTATAAGTTACTAGTTAAATGGTGTATTATTCTGCTTATAAAGCTAAGAGTCTGTTCCAGTTTCCTGATGCTGGCATTATGCAAAATACCAGAAATGGATTGGCTTTTATAAAGGGGTTTTATTTGGTTACAAATTTACAGTCTGAAGGCCATGAAAATGTCCAAGCTAAGGCATCAACATGAGTATACTTCACTGAAGGAAGGCCAATGGCATCTGGAAAACCTCTGTTAGCTGGGAAGGAACGTGGCTGGCATCTGCTGATCCTGGGTTGTGTTCCAGCTCCTGTCTCAGATCCTGTGCTTTCTTCAAAATGTTGCTCTTGGGGCGTTTTGTCCTCTCTTAGCTTCTCTGGAGCAAACACTGGGCTAGCATCTCCAAAGTGTCAGCAAAAGTCTGCTTTCAGTGGCCGTCTCCAAAGTATCTCTCTGAGCTGCTCTCCAAAATGTCACTCTCAGCTGCTCTGAGGTCCTTCTGTGTGTGAGCTCTTTTATAGGACTCCAGTGATTAAATGAAGACCCATCCTGAATGGGTGGAGTAACACCTCCATGGAAATTATATAATCAAAGGTCTCACCCACAGTTGATTGAGTCACATCTCCATGGAAACAATCAAAGGAATCCAACCATCCAACCTAATCAACACTAATATGTCTGCCCCCACAAGATTATGTTAAAGAATATGGCTTTTGGTGGGACATAATGTATCCAAACTAGCACAGAGTCTTTTTCTTTTAATTGGTAAGTTTAGCCTGTTTATTTTTATGTTTATGACAGAAGTTTGGTTCTAATCCTGTTGACATACATTACATGTAGTGTGCTTAAAATTTTCCTATTATGACTTAGAATTTTCCTGTTATGACTTAGAACTGCAGAAATGTGTCCTTCCTTTTCTGTAATGCAGCTCGACTTGGTGTGTGCCCACTCATTTAGGAAGGGGAAACTTGACTCTTATCACAGCAGAGTGATTCAATCTTTACCAGTTTAAAACAGTCTCTTGGGTTGACTCTGATTTCTCTTTTCAGAAGTTGTTCAGCCCTTCAGGGCTTCTTCCCTCTCCATCTTCTTTTCCTTCCCCGGCTGGCTTCTGGGTGTGGGGGAAGCAGATATGGCAGCACGGCAGGGGCGCTTTGTGCTGAGCCCTGTCCTCAGAGCCCTTGCTGGCCTGCTCTGATGACGTTCCTGGGGATCATCATCATCCAGCTGGGGATCCTCTGCTTCCATCTGCTGCTGATGTCTCAGGTCCCTTGCAGGGACCCCTTGAAGATTTAGCTACTTGGCATCTTCATGAGTCTTCCAAGGACCCCCTGGGATGGAGAGGAATTCTGGGACTCCCTTTGGTCCTTTAGGGACCATGACTTTAGGTGAGAGGGGCAACATTGCAGACCCTGTCCCCCCTAACTTTGCTGCTCCTTTACCTTTATTGTCATGCAGCTGCCCCATGTTGGCTCCGGGTCCTTAAAACATTGGGCTCCAAACAGGAATGAGGGTGCAAATCCCCAGATGCCTGCCAACCTGTTAGGGATTTCTGTAGGCTGATAACCCCTGTCCCTTGCTCCCCGCCCAAGTCCAGAGGTATGAGGGATCTGGACCCCTGCGAAGGAACCCAGGCTGAAATCAGACCTTCCCATCTCCTCTACTTGCCTGTGGAAGGCATCACTGGCTCTTTCTTTTTGGGAAATCTGTCCTTCGGCCACATCCTATGTCATTCAGCCTCTGGGGCTTACTCTCCCTAGCCAGTCCTTATAGCTGCTGCTCCCCAGAGCTGTTGCTCGTTTCTGTATCCAGCTCTAGGCTAGGACAGGAACTCAGGAAATATTTGCCAAATGGTGGTCTGGGTTGGTTCTTACAGCAGTCCTGGCCTTCTGTGTGTGACAGCCCAATTCAGTTAGCAGAAATGATCCAATTAATAGTTTCACAATTCTGTTTAAAATTTTTTTTTTTTTTTCAAAAAAGTCACCTCTTATTTTTATGAGCCAATCATTTCATTTATTGTAGCTGGGTCAGACAGAACCACACGTGAGGACACTCAAGGACACATTTTGGAGGAAGACGTTCATTTTGCGACTGTCTCTTTCTTCCTAAAGGCTCTTGAGGTGTGAAGCTGCATTGATGACCAGCACTCAAATCTGGGAATTGAAAGCATCCGGTAACCAAGCCAACACCAATTATGGAGCCCCAGCCCCGGGAAGAGCCGCACTGTAACCAGGACAACCCTATTTAACTTCACCGAGATGAATAATAAATTAAGAGAGAACACAGCTTTCGGCGGGGACTGTTTTTGAAATGTCAAGCTTTAAAGATGAAGGGAAACTTGGCTGAAAATATGCAGTACCACTCCTCTGCTTTCCTTTGGCCTGAAGCTCATCATACTCTCAATTGTTGCCCAACGGTGTCCCTTTTATTCTGCTCGTCATGGGTCAAGAACACTTTTGGCCTCTCTTAGATTCACAAGAAATTTAGTGCTTGACTGCTCTTTGTGATTTGCTGTGACAACACTGAATTTTTCCTTTTGTAGGGATATAATTCTGTTTCAACAATTTCCTAGCTAAAGCAGCAATTTGAAAGTTGAGTCCCAGTCTCAGAGTTTCCTAGCAAAGAAAATATTCCCAGCAAAATAAAAAAATGGATGTGTTTAAAGGAAACCAGCAAATATTTATCTGTCTGCTCTATGTGTTCATTCATTCTTTTATAAATCAGTAAGTGTTTATAGAGGGAGTGTTCTGTGTCTGGGTCACATCAGTGACAAGACAGGTAAGTCTTGGTTCTGGTATATTCTGTGAGGGAAGGTAGATGATGGACAAGCAACCCAAGGAGACAGCTTCGGACACTGGGAAGGGCAGTGAAGAAAGAAAGCAGGGAAAAGGGATGGAGGCGGCTGGGTGCTTCTCTGAGCACGTGGCACCTGAGCCAAGCCTGGAAAATGCTTGGAAGCTGGTCCTGTGAGGAACGGAAAGGGAGCAAGTTTCACTTGTAGGAGGTTCAGAGGCTCCAAGGCTCGCCTCGTGAGTCCGAAGAACAGAAAGAAGGCCATGTAGCTGGACTCTAAGGGGGGTGGTGAGAGGCACAGGGCCTGGGGGTCCCACAGCTTACAGCTTCAGCCACTGCTGTGTCTTCCTGGTTGCCAAAGGCTTTATCACCAGAAGCTCAGACTCTAGAACTCAACTCTTATACCTTCCTACAGTTGCAATCACTGTAGTGCTCTCTTACGGTTTTGTGGCTCTGATTTCATGGCTGGGGCATTTCGTGAGCTTTTTACCATCTCTGCAGATCTCCATTTACTTGTTAGAAAAGTTTTATCTTACAACAGTATGATGACCTGGGATACTGTGGGTGAAAGTGTGTCCCTGTCCAGCCTCCCTATGGTTGCTCTCTGAAATGTCATAGAAACCAAGAAGTTAGCCATCATATATCCCAGCAATATGGACTCCAAGATATGATATGGTATTGTTGGGAGAACCCCAAATGTCAACATGGGGGGGTTTTTTTCTCTTGCACCATACCCCTCCAGTCTTCTGAGCATATAGCCTGGGGCTGCCATTGTTTTGGGACAGAACAGGGAGGGAGCAGGGGGTGGGCAGGGTTCAGACTTCCATTTAACACCCCCAGGCACCCACCCATGGGACTTCTCACCTTTTTCCATCCTCTGTCAGCTGTGCCCTCTCCAGCGAGTACCTTCTTCTGTCTGGTCTAGGGGTGAAGAGGGACTGGGAAGGTGTGCCGGTTTAAATGTATTATGTCCCCAAGAAAAAGCCATATTCTTTGATGCAATCTTGTAGGGCAGACATTTTAGTGCTGATTGGATTGGAATCCTTTGGGTGTTTCCATGGAAATGCACCCCACTCAACTGTAGGTGATAACTCTGATGAGATAATTTCCGTGGAGTGTTGGCCCACCCATTGGGTGGGCCTTGACAGTGGAGCCATATAAATGAGCTGATGGGCAGAGGGAACTCAGTGCAGCTGTGAGTGACATTTTAAAGAGGAGCTACAGCCAAGAGGGACACTTTGAAGAATGCACAGGAACTGAAAGAGGAGCTGCAGATGATGGAACAGTTTGAAGACAGCCGTTGAAAGCAGACTTTTGCTCTGGAGAGCTGTGAGAGGAAAAACGCCCCAAGAGCAACTAAGAGTGACATTTTTGAGGAACTGCAGCCTAGAGAGGAACGTCCTGGGAGAAAGCCATTTTGAAACCAGAACTTTGGAGCAGACACCAGCCACGTGCCTTCCCAGCTAACAGAGGTTTTCCAGACACCATTGGCCATTCTCCAGTGAAGGTACCCAATTGCTGATGAGTTACCTTGGACACTTTATGGCCTTAAGACTGTTAACTGTGTGACCAAATAAACCCTGTTTTACAAAAGCCAATCCATCTCTGGTTTGTGCATTCTGGCAGCATGAGCAAACTGTAACAGATGGGAACTGGAGGTCCAGGGGCTTGGGAACAGCTTCTCAGCATACCGTTCTATCCTTCCAGCCCTCACACTGGCCTCAGAGGCATCTGCTGCAGCCAGGCCTCCTGGGCAGTGGATGTTGTACTTAGCAGGACTTTAATATCTCCCACAAGTGTGGCCTTGAGAGGGAAAAATGGCAATCACCATTGCATCTTGGACATACTGCTCATTTTGGGGAGCAGTTAAACCCACGGGAACACCCAGTTAAACAAAGCCTCTTAAATCCTTGCATTTGTGACTGCTTCCTCTGGAAAACTCACTAATGTGTCAGTAAACGATTTTAAATGGAACAGACTCACAAGGGCAAAGGGAATGGGGATGGAAGTGACGGAGGGAGAGGCGTCCACATGACGGAAGGTAGAGAGGAGATGGAGGGTGCATCTCCCTGCCCGAGAGGAGAAGGCAGAAAGCCCTTGGCTGCAGAGGCTGAAGCCAGAGCAACCAAGCTCACTGCATCCTTGTCTTGTGGGAGCAACTGCCTCGAAAGGCTGAGGGTGGCTGGAACTTAGAACTTTTAAAGAGAAACTAGACATGGAGATTCTTATGGGATGTCCCCCAATTTTACTCTTACTGTGTGACCCCCCCAAATAAAAATAAAATCCCTGTCTGTTGGCCCAAGGGTTACCAGTTGGCAATCCCTGTTCCAGCCCAATCCTCCATCAGAAAACCCCTTTTATGTGATGTATGTGCACCTTTGAAAGAATTGCCACTCGATCAACAGATAATTTGTGAAGGGCTTACCAGGTAGGTGCCTAGTGCCCTATTAGTGTTTTCCATTTTACCTAGAAACACACAAAGCTCTGAGCAATGTTTTGCAATGTACAACTCTGAAAGTCTCAAGACTGTACGTCAGAGGCCAGAAGAATTTTAAGACTCATGAAAATGTTATTCTCTATTGGTTTATGTTTCAGTCATATTCTAGACATAAGGCTGGCCACAAGCATGTGGGTGTGTAACGAGAAGGCTTCCAGGGGACTGAGCATGAGGAGTCAGGGGCCCCCTTCCAGCTGGGAGCACCAGGAGGGGAAGGCAGGAGCCTGAAGCACTTCTCCCAGTGCATCCTCCTGAGCACTAGTCCCAGGAGATGGGAACAGATGTTATTTTAAAAATTGAAGTAGAAGGAGGAGGAGGTGAAGGATGTGATGAAGACAACATGCTCAATTCTGTACTTGGAGAATCACAAGCACATCAGAATATAAAAGTTTGAGGTGTCACACACCAGTGTAGTTTTTTTGACACACTGTTTCCCAAGTTACTTGGACCACACAGCCTCATTTAGGTTTTTCTCCAAAACTGCTACTGTAAACACTCTTGCTTATATGTCTCTGTAGAAAATCACTGCTAACTGCTCCTTATTTTCCTGTTAACCAGCACAATTCTATTCAGCCCTTTCTTTCTTTCTGCCAGAAAAATAGAGCTCAACTTTGATTACAGTGCTAACTAATCAAGTTTCAGAGTCTGGCCCAAAAATGCAAGTCTTCATAATTAACAGGGAAGTCTCAGCAGGAGACGAAGTCGATACCCCATGGGGAGAAAGGAATCTCTCCCCGTCTGACTCCTTCTGCCCTCTCAGGTGATAAAAACAGCTTCAAGAAGCACAATCTTCTGTTCCTGTTCAATAAGGAACCTTGTGCAAACATTTGTAACTTGCCCACTTACGCTGTCCTTGAAAGTGTCATTTGTACTAAAGAGGCTTGTAAACATTTCCCTATGTCCCATGTCCCATGGAGATAATCTTCAAGCAGGGCTTGTGATTTCAGCTTGGTGATCTAATTTGACAACCTGCATCCCTGGCAGGAGTGTCACAATTGCCATCTTCGGATTCCCACACTCCTTAGACACTTTCACAATTTCTTTCTCTGTAAGGATGACCCACACATGATGAAAATTAGATGCTTATGAGTCTGCTAGGTTTGATATTTAACAATACAAGGGGCTGTTGCAGAGGTGACAGACCAATTAGCAGATACTTAGAATACGATGAAACAAAGACCCAGATGAAAGTGAAATATCTGATAATCTGAAGAAAAAGCAGGTCAGGGAGGCTCTTGGTCCATCATAAAAGCTCTAAAATAAAATCTTATCTGGGATTAACATTTCCCTCAAAGTTGATAACTGCGAAAATAGAAAAGAACCCTCTATTCTTATGCCATTAGATTTGGGGTGTTAAAGGGATGTTTTCGGATGTGTGTTTCCCTCCATCCCCCTGGTACAGGTTGCAGAGAGCAGTGAACAACAAGGAACACAGTGGCTTTTTGCCTTCGTCAGTAACATTCACGCATTCCCTGTGCCATGTGCCTGTGTTCTAATGTGACTTAATTATACGAAAAGTGAAATTCAGAAACATCCATCAGTCACAACTGCCAAGCTTTTTTGATGGCATGAAAGCAGTGTCAGAACAAAATAATCTGTCGGTTTCAAGGTGGAAATTTAAATTCCAATGAGTTGGGAAGGAATCACAAGAAGAAGCTGAACAGGTGCCTTTATGATCCTGACTTCTCTGAAATCTCACGTGTTGGATGAAAACCAGTGGGGACCCAACCTGGGGGACACCCGAGCCTCTGGATCTGGGGGTGGGGAGTTGTTGCTGGGGCAGAGGCATGTTCAGCCTCTTGGATGGCCTGGGGTGGGGATGGGGGGCTGCCCAGCCCACAGCCTAAAATAGGTGATCCTCACTGGGTCCAAACACCAGGCTTCTGAGCATAAAGTATAGCAACCCTTTGTCTGCCCTCTCTACTCTCTACTTAATCAAAGCTTTATTTTCCCATTTTCACAGAACACATTTGATGTGAAGAATTCAGAGGGGAAGAGAGACAGAGATTTACAGTGATTCGACCCAGGGCTAGGCCTGGGCTGCTGAGGGGCTCCTGGAGCGGCCCAAAGGTCTGCTGGCTGCCAGGCTTCCCCAGGACCTTCAGCACCGGACCAGAGACTGCTGGGGGGTGGGGTGGTTCTGAGTAGGGACCAGTGAGTGGCCTTTCCATCACATGGAGGTTCACGAGCTGGGCTGCCTGCCTCTTCCCCTGGCTCAGCACACACGAGTGGGGCTGAGAGTTTCAGACCGCAACACAAGCATGGCAGCCATCCACTCCACCGATGCTCTCAGTGACAGTTCGGAGGCTCTTTGGACCCCAGAAGGTCATGTTCTTAAAGCTAATTCATTCCTGTGGGTGTAGACCTACTGTGGGTGGGACCTTTTGATTAGGTTATTTCAGTTGCGGCCTGCTCTGGGTGGGTCTTACTCCTCTTACTGGAGTCCTTTATATATGGGATGAAATACAGAGCAAAGGACATTACACAGAGAAGAAGGACACAGAGCTCAGAGACAAAGCCACAGAAACAGAGAGGAAGCAACTGAAGCCAAAGCTGAAAGCAGTGAAGCCCGGAAAGAAGGGAGATGCCGCCACGTGCCTTCCCGTTTGACAAAGGAGTCCAGGTATCGTCTTGATGCCTTGATTTAGACTTTCACAGCCTCAGAACTGTAAGCTTGTAAACCCCCATTGTCAAAAGCCCACCCATTTCTGATAATTTGCATTACAGCAGCTTTAGCAAACTAAAACACTCTCCATCAGCTTTACTGCTAAAGAGAGGATGCAGGTAGGGAACACACTATAATAGTATTAAAAGCAAAATGCAGAAGTCATTGAGGGAAAGACTAGAGAAACATTTTGATTTTCACTCTTACCATTATTATGGAATCATTTGACTAATACTGCCTTTTCTTCTTCCTGTCATGAACCTTGCCCATGGGTGACTGGTAACTGCCATCCTAACTTCTGATGGCATGAAATAATTAGATTTTTTGAACTTCATATAAATAAAGTCATACAACATGTGCCTTTTTTGTTTCTTGGTTCTTTCGTTCAACATAATATATGTACTATTTATTCATATCCTTACAAGTAGCTGTAGATTCTTGTTGTATGAATACCCCACAGTTTCTTTTTCCCTGATAGCCATTGGATTATTATCAGGTTGAGGCTACTATGGATGGCACTGGCATGGGAATTCTAGTGGATGTCTTCTGATGACCATCGCATACCTTTCTGTTGGTTATGCCTAGAATAGTATGAACAGGAGAAATTTCTGGGCTATAGGGTTCATGAATGTTTAGCTTTCATAGGAGTTGCAGGATACTTTCTCAAAGGGTTCTGTACTAGTTTTCACTTCCACCAGGAATGTGTGAGAGTTCCATTGGCTCAGGAATCTACTGTGTGTTAGTGCCTACTCCAACCCAGTGGCCACACAGAGGGAATGAGATTACCCAGAGTCCTCTGTGTTACCTTTTGGTCAACCAGATGAGAAGCTTTGTTAAATGCCAGGAGTTACTAATCATCTCAGAGCACACTGTGCATGTTTCATGGAGAAGCCGTTTCTCCCTTAGTAATCATCAGCATTTTCGTGTATCCTTATGTACATTCAGTCTGGAGCACTTTTTCTTTTGTATCTACTTGTGGTTAGGGCAGGGATTGGCAAGTAGGTTTTACCTTGTGTGCCAGCTTCCATCAACTCACAGTAATTTTGCCTATAGCAGTGTGTTAAGTAGGATTCTGAGGTCATGTTTTGAACTCTGTGGGGAAGAGGTATGAAAGCAGTGTTTGCCATAAGCAAAAGAGGGGAAAATGGTGGATGTCTGTCCTCTATTTGCCATTCCTGCTGTGGGGGACACAAAAATGATTTTAGAGGAGCTTTTTAAGAAAAAAAAGAGGCAGAGTTAAAACACCATCATGAGGCAAAATAACGTGAGTGCCTCATTAAGAAACAAGCAGCCTGGTCTGGGAGGAGAGAAGACAGAGGTTCTAAATGTCACTAGGGAGATCAGGAGAGTTTGCATAAAGAGGACTCCACTGAACTGGGCCTTGAGGGATGCAAGTTTAGGAAGGGGTTGAGTAAAGTCAGCGGTCTGGGTCGGGGAATTCAGCCATAAAAGCTGGAGTTTGAAGGTTCTCAGCTTGTCTCGGGAATGTAAGCACTTTGGTGCATCTGGAGCGTGGACAACATAGACAAAGGATGCCGTGGGCTAAGGACAAGTGTGGCATCCAATGCTGGCTCTGACACTGACGAGCTCTTGGCCTTGGGCAAGTCAATTACACTCTCAGAGCTTCAGTTTCCTCTTTTGTTAAGAGGGGTTATGAGAGAGAATGTAAAACTCTCCACATAGCCCCTGACTCATGCTGAGCCTTCAACAAATGTCATGTCATGGAAGTTAACTGTTATTCACGACACAGTGATTTTGTTTCAGCTTGGAGTTAGAGGTAAGGGGTGTGTCATATGTGCATGTCAACATCTACGATGACTTGAAAAGTCTTAACTCCAGAAGATTTGTTTATTTTATTTAGTACCGAACAGAGGCCACTTTTTTTCCATTTTTTTTTTTTTTAACCTTTGCTTTCCTTTTAAAGCTTGTGGTTGACAGGTGATTTCACTTTATGGTTCTTAAGACTCTAGGAATTTCTAACTTTATTAGATACTTCTTTAGGTTGTTTGACAAAATTACCCAAAATGTTTTTCCAAAGATAAATCCATCTTTAAAATGTATCACAGAAACTGAAATGGCTTCAGACTAAAACTCCCTAGTGAAAAAGGTTTCCCTCTTTTGAAATCTTAAGGTCAAATGGACTCTACCTGTGCCTGTACCTATTTGTCTGGATTTTATTGCCTCTTTCCTCCAAAGTACTCAAGATTCAGAATGTGAAGATTTTAAAATCCCAAACCTTTCCTCAGACAGATGGAGAAATTAGTAGGGAATCTGTCACGAATTATTAATAATTATTAACTAATTTGTCATTAATATTACTGCCTCAGAGAAAACCACCTAAGACGGCTTTCACACAACATGATTGGTTTAAAAAGGATCATTTTCTCCTGAAAAAATAGTGCTCCAGGCACATGCATGTGAAATCAACAGCACAGGAGAGCTGAAGTCATGCTCAGCTAGGATGTGGCCAGGGCGGGAAGGGGCGCAGCATCTCCTCCACATCAGTGTTTGCTTGCCTGATGGTCTGAGAGAGTTGGTTGTTTTCTTGTGAGAGTCCTTAAAAGTTGGTGTGAATGGACATAACTGGCCTTCTGCACTTCCCAGAAGCAGCCATGGTACGCAGGTCTGGGGGTTGGACCTGGGGTCCTTTTTGGCCGTCACTGTGGTAACTTTCTCGTGGGCCTGTTTTCCATGTTCCCATGGAAGGATAGTTCCACAGAAAAGGTTGTTTCTCTCTTCCCCAGAGTGGGCGAGGCTGCCCAGGGTAATGGGCTGCTCCCTGCAGAAACACATGGATATAACTTAATAACGTGGAGACTTAATGATTTCTGTGAGTACATTCAGAAGACATGGTCAAAGTTAAACTGCAGTCGGAAGGGCAAGTTCCCTCCTCTGCCTAGAGGTAGGTAGCTCACTAGGAGCAGCTGCTCCCAGACTCCTTGGATACCTGGGGCAAAGCAGGGCTGGAAGGAGGCTGGGGTAGCACCCCAAATAGCAGGCCAACTGTGTTCCCAAACCCTGTGGGGTGACTGGACTGATCCTAAGCCTGGGAGAGAGGCCACGGGGGCCCCAAGTGATGGAACAACCTTGTCCCTGAGCCCAGAAGAGAGGGCAGAGGGAGCCTGAATGTTGGGCCAGCCTCGTCTCTGAGCCCAGTGGAGACCTGCTGTGTCTCCAGGCCAAGCAGCCACCCAGGCCCTGGTGCCTGGAGTAAGTAAGAGTCTAACAGGGCATGAAAGGGTGCTGGCTGCAAGGGCTGCTGCGGCAAATGAACTTGGTCCCTTGGGAAGGAAGGAGGGGCGGCCGTCACACAGCCCAGAGAGACCCCTGCTGCTCAGCTCCCAGTGCGGTCAGTCTCCCAGTGTAGAGACAGCCCACAGAAGGTAGAGTTCATTGGTCCTGAACTTCTCATGCTCAAGGCACACCTATGAATATTAAACATTTTGGCTGAACATTGAAGGGGTTAAAGGCCCCAAAACTAAGTCAGTAATAATCACCAACTCAAGGGTAATTGTCTCCGGAGCTTTGCCCAAGCTGGCCACTGTCTTGAGTACCCACTGGCAAGACACATTGTCTAGTCCTGGTCATTTCAGCCTCTGCTTTCAGCTTCCTCTACTGCCCGAGCAGTGATGCTGCAAGACAGAAGAATCATCCACAGAAGGCAGGGCCAGCTTGGGGGGAGGCAAGTGTAACTCTCACCCCCAGAGCGGAATTTACTGGGCTCATTCTCAAAACAGGACAGTCAAAAGTTCTTGGACTGGGCGTGGATATCGACAGATCAAGAATATTTGTGAAAATCGTAGAATCCGAGAAGTATTCAAAAGTAGAGTCTGATTTTTACAAACCTATTCCTCAACTAAAAGAATAAAAACCTTAACATCACCATGAGCATGGGTGCCTTGCCCTTCTATCTGCACAACTCGTCGGTTCCTCGGCAGGAACCCAGGAGCCTGGAGCTCAGAGAGGTTAAGTGGCTTGTCCATCTCGGCCTGTGCACTGGGATGCCCAGGGCCCAGTCATCACTGCCCCCCTTGCCCTGATCTGCCTCCCGCCGGGGTCCAAGGGCTCAGCCTCCAGGTCCAGCCTTCACCTGCTGGGCATGTTGGTGAAGGTCGTGGATCTATCTCTGCTGTGCTTCTGAGAAAGAATCACAGGGCATCAGTCTGTTTTTGCTGTATAAGCCCTTTCTACTCCCAGACAGGCTGAGGGACCATAAATAAGGGGGGCAGGCTAGCCTTTAAATGCTCCAAAGAGATTCATGAAAAATTACTGTGGCTTCATTTGCAAAGCTCTGCTCTGTCATTCCCAGCGACCCGAGTGCTGAGAGGCCCTCGTGAAATAAATCTGTCGGCTGCCTGCACACCAAGAAGTCGAGGTCAGAGAACTAATCAGGAGGTCTCCAGAATTTCTCTTAGAATTAATCACAAACTCAGGGAAATACCAGATGGAAAAGATTTATTTTGATGTCTCTTCCCTGAGGGGGTCACCGAAGGGTGAATTTATGTGATAAACTATACTTTCGACTCAGCTTTAATACTCTCCTTTCCTTTTCCCTGGGTAATTCTTCATGGAGGAACTGTCTTGCCATTTGCATTAGCTACTTCTGTCATTAATGCTAAGCCTAGTGCTTATTGGGTTGAATCCTGCTGCCAACAAAGTTCAAGTCCCAACCCCCTCGTCCTGTGTACGCAAACCCATTTGTAAACAGGATCTTTGAAGATATGATTAGTTAAGATGAGGCCAACCTGAAGCAGGGTGGGCCTTAATTCAACATGACTGGAGGAGAGGAAATTTGGATGCACAAGCAGAGAGAGAAGGCAGCTAATGTGATGGAGGCAGAGGTTAGAATTATGGATTGCTGGCAAGCCACCATCAGAATGCTACAGACTCCAGAAAAAGCATGATGCTCTTGACCTCTTGATTTTGGACTTCTGGCTTTTGAAACAGAGACAATGAATTCCTGTGGTTTAAGCCAACTAATACAGCAGCCCTGACAAACACCTAGAGAAGTGATCATACGAAATAATTCCTTGAGTGTTTTTGAGGTGCGGGAGAACAAGCCAGATCATGAGAGCTGGACTTGGCTCATTTGGTAGCAGCAAAGGCACACTGCGGGAGCCAAAGCCAGGCTCGTGAGGTCAGAGGCCAGCATCTGGGCATGGCTCTGCCTGTGTGACAATGGCTTTGTCATGGGATGAACTGGACAGAGCAGCAGTTTATCCTTTTGCACTAATATAGTTCCACGGAAAGAAGAAAAGAAAAATGACCATTTGGTGCCTTTCTTATGGGTTGTTCTTATGAGTTGATTAGCCTGTGATCAGAGGAGCCTTTCTGGAGGTCCATGTGGACTGTTTTCCTTTAGGCAGTACAGCTCTCCACTGTGTACCTTCCCCCTGCCAGCTCTCGCTTGGCCAAGAGACAGGCATGGCGACCACCGTCCTGCCGGGCTCCCTCCCAAGGACCTGGATTCACTGGTAGAGAACCTGGTAGGAGGGGAAAATGAGAGACTTCATCCCAGCCATGGCATCTAAAGGAGATTCCAAGTGTTTCAGGCCAACTTGACATCCAGGGCTTCCTAGGCAATTTCCTTCTAAGATTAGATGTTTGACAACCTGTTTTATTTCTTTCAGGGTTCTGAGTCTATTCATGTTTTCGTAAACCTCTTCTTTTGGAGTGTGTCAATTTTGTTAATTTACATTTTCATAGAAAATCATCTATTTTTCCTAGGTTTTCAAATGTATCGGCACTGAGTTATTCCTAGCAGTTTTCTCCTCATTTGTAATCCCTCTGCATTTGTATTTATGCCCCGTTTCTCATTTCCAATGTTATTAGGGTTATTACCTCTTTGTATAGCATGTGGATTATAAAGACTTTATCCTGGTCTGTCTTTTCTTTTGGGACTTTATAGCTTCTAAGAGCTGTATTTTTTGTTGTTTTAGTTTAGATCCTTAGTCAAATATATATGTATATTTTAAATAGGCTGTACTAATTTCCTAGGGCCACCATAACAAATTATTACAAACCGGGTGACTTCAAACACAAATCGGTTCTCTCAGATTTCTGGAGGCCAGAAGTTTAAAATTAAGGTGTCAGCAGGGCCCTGTTCCCTCCAAGCCCTCCAGGGAGGGTCCTGCCTGGTGTCTTCCAGCTCCTGCTGGCTTCAGGTGCCCCTTGGCTTGTGGCCGCACCTGTCCACTCTCTGCCTCCTCCGTGTGTGTCTGACTCTTCCTATAACAACACATTCCTTATTCAGTCTGGCCTCATCTTAACCTGATCACATCTGCAAAGAATCTATTTCCAAATAAGGTCCTATCTGCAGGTACCAGGGGTTAGGACTTCAACATACATATCTTTTGTTTTGGGAGGGGGGCGCATAATTCAACTTATAACATAAAGTCTGAGACAATTATAGATGGATAGCTTATTATGCCAGCACTCTTTATTAAGTAAACTATCTTTTCCTACTGAATGGAAATGACATTTTTTTCATATCAAGTTCTTGTAGATCCTATGTTCTATTTCTGAAACTCTCTCTTCCATCCCACTGATCTCTTAATCTATTTTTAAGCCATTGTCTTGTATATCTTGATAATAGGACCTTGATAATCCATTTAATATTTGTTAAGTGAATCAACCCCTCCCTCTGTATTCTTTTTCAAAATTGGTTAATTCTTGTTCATATATTATTCCATAACATCTTCAAAATGATTTTGTCCAGTTCCACCCCCAAAATAAAATTCCATTGGGATTCTGATTGGAATCCCAGTGTGTATGTGCATTCCTGGGGAAGGATTGGCACTTCCTTGATATCACTGCTTCCCATTGGGGAGCAGGCTGTCCACCTCCACCAATTCCGGCTGACTATATCTATCAGGGTTCTGAGTTGGGAAGAAACCAACTCTAGCTAGCTTATGCCTAGAAGGAATTATTATAGGACCCAAGTTGCTTACAGAGTGTCCTGGACGGCTGGAAAACAAGTTCGGAGCCTGTAAAGCCAGGGAAGGAATGAGGTCCCAAATCACACCAAAGAAATGCTTTAGTAGAGAGACGTCATCCTCACTGCTGGGTGGAGACCCGGCAGCAGCCTGGTGCTGAACCTCCTGACTCTGGGCTCTGGCCAATGCCCCCAGCTCCTCAGTTGCTGTCCCCTTTGGGAATTGGATGTGTCTGCTGCACCCTCTTTCCAGTGCTTTCCCCTTCGTGTAAAGTCTGGTGGAGGACTATCTCATGGGTGGAGCCTGGGTTATGTGTCAGTCCCTCGCTCCAAGGCAGGCTGGGGTGGCATTTCCGGAGAAGGTGGAAGACCGATGAGACAGGGATTCCCCAAACAGAGGAGGAGAGTTCAATGATATAGGTGGCCAGATAGGATGACCCACGTCCACTGTTGCTGAGTTTTTGCCCTTTGATAACATTTTATGCATATCTTCATATCAGTCGTTTAATTTTCTTAATCATTTCTGTGCATTTCATTTTTATTATTGTTACTATAAAGGGAATAATTTTGCCATTTCAATTTTTAACTGGCTATTACTAATATGAAGAACTATCAGTTATATTTATTAAAATAAACTAAACAGATACTCTTATTAATCCAGTAGCTTTGAATATAGTCTCTTAAGGTTTTTAGATATTCAATCATGTCATTTGAAAATAAAGATAATTCTATATTTTCCAATCTCTACACAGCACACAATATTTTCTTATTTTACTACCTTAGCCAAAGCCCCTCACCCAATGTACCATTGTGGAGATGGTCATGGATGGCTATTTCATTCCTGATTTTAATAGAATTGCCTTCAGTCTTTCTCCAGTTAAGATGATGTGTGCTTTTAATTTGTGGTAAAAATCTAACCATGTTTACACAGTTTTCCCTATTCTTTTTTGACTTTGGAGTTTTTATTTTGAATGCATGCTTAATCTGGTGTAACCAGTTTTATGATATCTATTTATATAATCATTTACGTCTCTTTTAATTTGCTAATGGAATGAAATCTCTTGATAGATTTAACCATATCCTAGAATTGGTTTTATAGAATTTACCATACATGTTAGTTGATGTAGACTAGATTGTACTGTGGAAACAAACTGATACAAAATGCTTAACACAACAAAGTGTTATCTCTCCATTGTTCTGCATGGCCATCAAAAATGTCTTGGGGATGAGTCTGACTAGTGGGGTTTAGAATGGGAGCAATCAGAACACTAATATTCACCATTGAGGCCACTGAGTTTCTAGGTTGTGAGTCTTGAGCTCCTGGATGTCCAACCCCAGATGCAGCACTGGTGATATTTGAGGGCCTGGTGGGGCCTCCATGCCTGAAGACCGAACCCTGCACTCTTCAGTTTCATGAACCTCACAATTCCCTTTGTTGCTTTAGGCATTTGGAGTTGGGTTGTGTGGTTTGCAATCAAGAATGCTTTTTAATATGACCAGGGAATATGATTTTCTTTATACACCATTGGATTCAATTAGCTGATATTTTAGTTAGAATATTTGCTTTTTTATTGAAAAGAGAAATTGCTTTTTTTTTATTTCCAGAATTGTTTATTATTATTATTATTTTTTTTCATTTTTGTTGAGATTGTTCAGATACCATACAATTATCCAAAGATCCAAAGTGTACAATCACTTGCCCCTGGGTACCCTTATACAGCTGTGCATCCATCACACTTAATTTTGTTCAATTTTTAGAAACTTTTCATTACTCCAGGCAAGAAATAAAGTGAAAGATGAAAAAAGAAAAAAAGAAAAGGAAACTCTAATCCTCCCCCATCCCTAACCAACCCCCCTCAATTGTTGACTCCTAGTATTGATATAGTATATTTGTTACTGTTTATGAAAAAATGTTGAAATACTACTAACTGTAGTATATAGTTTGTAATAGGTATATAGTTCTTCCCTATATGCCCCTCTATTATTAACTTCTAATTGTATTGTCATACATTTGTTCTGGTTCATGAAGTCATTTCTAGTATTTGTACAGTTGATCATGGACATTTCCCACCATAGGATTCAGTTTTATACATTCCCATCTTTTGACCTCCAACTTTCCTTCTGGTGACATATATGACTCTGAGCTTCCCCTTTCCACCTCATTCACACACTATTTGGCGCTGTTAGTTATTCTCACATCTTGCTAACACCCCTGTTCATTTCCAAACATTTAAGTTCATCCTAATTGAACATTCTGCTCATACTAAGCAACCACTCCCCATTCATAAGCCTCATTCTATATCTTGGTGCCTTATATTTCATGTCTGTGAGTTTACATATTGTAATTAGTTCCTATCAGTGAGACCATGCAATAATTGTCCTAATGTGTCTGGCTTATTTCACTCAGTATATTGCCCTCGAGGTTTTGTCATCAACCCATTTTTTTTAATATGGTTTTGTTCACTCACCATACATTCCATCCCAAGTAAATAATCAATGGTTTTCTGCATGGTCATACATTTATGTGTTCACCACCTTCACCACTATCTATATAAGAGCATCTACATTTCTTCCACAAGGCAGGAGGGAGAGTCAAAGAAGGTAGAGAGGCAAAAGAAAGAGGAAAAAAAAAATGACAGCTAGGAAGCAGCAAAAGGAAAAATAACCTTAAATCAAAGTAGAATAAAGAATCAGACAATACCACCAATGTCAAGTGTCTAACATGCCTCCCCTATCCCCCCCTCTTATCTGCATTCACCTTGGTATATCACCTTTGTTACATTAAAGGAAGCATAATACAATGATTCTATTAGTTACAGTCTCTAGTTTATGCTGATTGCATCCCTCCCCCAATGCCTCCCCATTTTTAACACCTTGCAAGGTTGACATTTGCTTGTTCTCCCTTGTAAAAGAACATATTTGTACATTTTATCACAATTGTTGAATACTCTAGATTTCACCAAGTTACACAGTCCCAGTCATTATCTTTCCTCCTTTCTTGTGGTGTCTCACATGCTCCCCATCTTCCTCTCTCAACCATATTCATAGTTACCTTTGTTCAGTGTACTTACATTGTTGTGCTACCATCTCCCAAAATTGTGTTCCAAACCACACACTCCTGTCTTCTATCACCCTGTAGTGCTCCCTTTAGTATTTCCTGTAGGGCAGGTATCTTGTTCACAAAGTCTCTCGTTGTCTGTTTGTCAGAAAATATTTTGAGCTCTCCCTCATATTTGAAGGACAGCTTTGCTGGATACAGGATTCTTGGTTGGTGGTTTTTCTCTTTCAGTATCTTAAACATATCACACCACTTCCTTCTTGCCTCCATGGTTTCTGCTGAGAGATCTGCACATAGTCTTATTAAGCTTCCTTTGTATGTAATGGATCGCTTTTCTCTTGCTGCTTTCAGGATTCTCTCTTTGTCTTTGACATTTGATAATCTGATTATTAAGTGTCTTGGCGTAGGCCTATTCATATCTCTTCTGTTTGGAGTACTCTGCGCTTCTTGGATCTGTAATTTTATGTCCTTCATAAGAGATGGGAAATTTTCATTAATTATTTCCTCTATTATTGCTTCTGCCCCCTTTCCCTTCTCTTCTCCTTCTGGGACACCAATGATACGTACATTATTGTACTTTGTTTCATCCTTGAATTCCCGGAGACGTTGCTCATATTTTTTCATTCTTTTCTCCATCTGCTCCTTTGCGTGTAGGCTTTCAGGTGTTTTGTTCTCCAGTTCCTGAGTGTTTTCTTCTGCCTCTTGAGATCTGCTGTTGTATGTTTCCATTGTGTCTTTCATCTCTTGTGTTGTGCCTTTCATTTCCATAGGTTCTACTAGTTGTGTTTTTGAACTTTTGATTTCTGCCGTATACATGTCCAGTGCTTCCTTTACAGCCTCTATCTCTTTTGTGAAATCTTCTCTAAACTTTTTGAATTGATTTAGCATTAGTTGTTTAAATTCCTGTATCTCAGTTGAAGTGTATGTTTGTTCCTTTGACTGGGCCATAACTTTGTTTTTCTTAGTGTAGGTTGTAATTTTCTGTTGTCTAGGCATGGTTTCCTTGGTTATCCAAATCAGGTTTTCCCAGACCAGAACAGGCTCAGGTCCCAGAGGGAAGAAATATTCAGTATCAGGTTTCCCTGTGGGTGTGTCTTAGAAAATTGCTCCACCCTTTGATGCCTTGGGTCACTGTGCTTTTCTGCCCAGCAGGTGACACCTGTTAGCCTTTAATTCTTGACTGGTATGAGGACGTATGGCCATGTTCCCCCAGGCTCTCGGGTCTGGTTCTGAATGGAAAGGGCCCCACCCCTTTCCTCCTAGAGAAGACAGACCGCTCAGGTGGAGGTCATTAGCATTTCAGTGGTCTTGCTCTCTGCTTGTGGTGTCTCCACCCTTCCCAGAGTCACAACCCTGGAAACTGAAAATGACTGGGGCTTTCTCCACTGAGCCAAAAAAGAAACAGATAGTCCCCTTCAGACCCAGTCCAAGGCGACCCTCTGGCTCTCCCAGGTCAGTTGTCACCCAAAGCCTCTGTCTGTTTTTTGGGGCTGCGTACCTGTAGTGAGCAGTTCACACTCGCTACTTAAAACCCCAGTTGGAGCTCAGCTGAGCTGTATTCGCTTGCTGGGAGGGAGCTTCTCTGTGGCACCACGCGGCTCCGCAGCTCCGGCTATGGGGGAGGGGGTCTCCCGACCTGGTTCTGCAGGTTTTACTTACAGATTTTATGCTGTGTTCTCGGGCATTCCTCCCAATTCAGGTTGATGTATGATGAGTGGATGGTCTCGTTTGTCCCCCCGCAGTTATTCTGGATTATTTACTAGTTGTTTCTGGTTTTTTGTAGTTGTTCCAGGGGGCTACTTAGCTTCCACTCCTCTCTATGCTGCCATCTTGCCCGAGTCCTCAAGAGAAATTGCTTTTTATGTTTTGAGGGGAGAGTAGTACGATCTATTTCAGAATTTCTGTTAAGGTTATACCAGCTTCGTAAAAGGAATTAGAGTGCTTTCTATTTTTTCTGTCATCTGAAATTATTTAAAAACATAGGAATTATCCCTTTTCATTAAAGGTCAGAGTGAACTCAGCTTGAAATACCATTTTGGACTTTCTGAACTCTTTTATGATTTTTGGTCTTTAGGTTTACTAAATCTTTTTTACTCAGTTTAGTAGTTTATATTTTGCTAGGAAATTATCTCCCCTGGATTTTCAAATTTATGGCTGTAGATTTCTAGTCTATCCATAGTTATAGCTCCTTTCTCATTCCTAATGTTGTATATTTTGGATTTCTTTTTTTATTAATCAATCCTGCCAGAGGGGCTGTCTGTTTTATTGGTCTATTGAAGAATCAGATTTAGGCCTTATTATTTTTATTTCTATTTTGTTACTTTTGCAGTTTATGTTTGTTGAATTTTTTCCTTCTTATTTTAGTTTATTTCTGTTCTCTTCCTAATTTGTTTTGCATTTTATTTATTTTTAATCCCATCTGTTTTTAACCCTTTTCATTGAGAAATATAAAGCACATATAGAAAGGTGTACAGAACAAAAATGTATGCCTCCCCTATGTATCACAAGGCAAACATCCCATGTCCTCTACCTAATTCAAGAAATAGAGCACTCCCTGCATCTCAGACCCCTCCTTATTATGTGCCCCAAATTCACTGCCTCCCCATCTCCACTGCAGATAACCATCACCTTAATTTTAAGATAATCATGCCTTCTATTTTCTTTGTAGTTGTACCAGCTCTGCATGCATCCCTAAACACTATAATTTAGTTTTGTTTGTTTTATTGAAATTTATCTAAATAAAAACAGTCTATATTTCTTTGGTGTCTGACTTGTTGCACTCAACCTTATAATGTGTAATTTATTCCTATTTTATATAACTGTAGTTTGTTCATGTCCATTGCTTTACAATATTTCACAGTATGAATATAATGTAATTTATTTGTCCATTCCTCTGTTGATGGACTTTGGGCTGTGTGGCGGTTTGAAACTGTTATGTACCCCAGGAAAGACAATATTCTTTAATGCAATCTTATGGGGACAGACTTATTATGGGTGAGATCTTTTGATTAGGTTATTTCCATGGAGATGTGACCCACCCAACTGTTGGTGAGAACTTTTGATTAGATTATTTCCATGGAGATGTGATCCCGCCCATTCAAAGTGCATCTTGATTAGTTTTTGTGTCAGGGGCTGACACAGACCAAGGCACTTGGAGATGCAGACAGAAAGATGTTTGGAGATGCTAAGCTAAGAGAAGCCACCCAGAGTTTGCCCCAAAGAAGCTAAGAGAGGACCCCCAGACACTTAGAGAGAAATGCCCTGGGAAAACAAGCAAGGACACACAGGAGCTGAGAGAGAGAAGCTAAGAGGGACAGAAGCCCAGAGACATTTTGGAGAAAGCCATTTTGAAACCAGAATCTTGGAGCAAAGGACCAGCAGACACCAGCCCCATGCCTTCCCAGCTGACAGAGATGTTCCAGATGCCATCGACCTTTCTTCAGTGAAAGTATCCTCTTGTTGATGCCTTAGTTTAGACACTTTTATGGCCTGTAAATTTGCAACCTAATAAATCCCCTTTATAAAAGTCAATCCATTTCCGGTATTTTGCATAATGGCAGCTTTAGCAAACTGGAACAGGCTGTTTTTTGTTTGAGGCTGTTTAGAATAATGTTTTAATGAGCACTCAAGGATGTGATTCTCATTACCATTGCATCATTTCTGTTGAGTGTATACCTAGAAGTGGAATATCTGTTAAGTATTAAACTGTGTAGATAGCTACTTCAACTTAAGTATGTAATGCCTGTTTTCCAAAGTTATTTTCTAATTCACATTCCCACCAGTAGTGTGGAAGGATTTTTCTTGCTCCACATCCTTATCATGATCTGGTATTGCATTATTTTTCAATTGTAGCCATTTTGCTGAGAGTATAATCACATCTCATTGTAGTTTGATTTACATCCCTCAGATTATTACTGAGGTGGGGCTCCTTTTCATGTTTCATATTGAGTTCTTTGTCTTTGTATTAACGTTTAAGAGAGAATTTCAATTTGCCAGAGCTGCTGGAATGCAATATACCAGAAATGGGTTGGCTTTTACAATTGGGCTTTATTTAGTTTACAGATTTGCAGTTCTAAGGCCATGAAAATGTCCCAATTAAGGCATCAACAGGACAATACTTACTCTAAAGAAAAAATACTGGCATTTGGGATTCTTCTGTCACATGGGAAGGCACGTGGCTGGCATCTGCTGGTCCTTTGCTCCTGGGTTTTGTTGCTTTAAGCTTCTGGTTCCAGTGGCCTCCTCTCTGAGCTTCTGTGGGTCCTCTCTTAGTTCCTTCAGGGCTTTCCTCTCTCAGCTCTCTCTGGGTATTTCTCTCTAATCTTTCTGGGCTTTTTCTCTCTTTTATTCTCATAAAGTCCTACACTAAGGAATTAGGACCCACCTTGAATTGGGTGGGTCACATCTCAATTGAAACAACCTAATCAAAAGGTCCCACAACAGGTCTGCACCCACAGGAATGGATTAAAAGAACATGGCATTTTCTGTGGTACATAACAGCTTCAAACCAGCATGGAGAGTTTTGTTTATTTGTTTGAGACGTGAGTCTTCTGTCACTTATATGTGATGGCAACATCATCTAATTTTACTCTCTTATGATATCATTTGATGAAAAGAAGTCCTTACTTTCAAATAGCCAAACACATGAGTCATTTTGTTTTTGATTAGTGTATTTTAAGCCATGCTGAAGAAGTGTTCCCTACCACAAGGACACAAAGATATTCTTCTTTATTATTTTCTCATGGTTTTATCGTATTGCCTTTCACATGTACATTTCAAATCCATGATAAAAATTCCTTAGCAAGAAATTACAGATACAATTGAAACAAATGAACAAACAAACACACGAAATAGAAAGCCTCGGCAGAGAAACAGAAAATCTCAGCAAAGAAATAGAAGATGTAAAATAGAACTAAATGGAAATCTTAGAATGGAGAAATATAATCACTGAAATAAGAAGTTCAGTGAATGTGCTCTATGGCAGAATGGAGGTGTCAAAAAACAAAACAAAACAAAACAAAACAAAAAAACAGAATCTGTGACATGGAAGATAGAGCAATGAAAATTACCAACCTGAACAACAGAGAGAAAATAGATTTAAAAAAATTAACAGGGCCTCAATGACTTGTGGCACTATAAGAAAAGATTTTACATTATATCATGGTTGCAGAAAGAGAGGATTAAAAAAGTGAGGCTGACAAAGTACTCAAATAATGACTAAAAACTTCCAAAATTTGGCAAAGAAGCTGAGTGTACCACAACTGGATAAACCCAAAGCAATTCACATCACAATACATCACAATCAAATGTATGAAAACTAAGTCAAAGGAAAAAGTCTTGAAAGCCATCCACATAAAAGTGACCCTTTAAGTATGGGGGAAAACAATTAGAATGATGAGGATTTCTTACCAGAAATCACCTGCACAGAGGCCAAAGGTAATTGTAGAAGACTTTTCAAGTGCTGAAAGGAAAGAACTCTCAACCCAGATTCCTATACCCAGCAGAAATATCCTCCAGGAATGAAGGGGAAATCTAGAAATTCTCAGATGAAGGAAAACTAGGAGAATTTATTGTCAGCAGACCTACCTTGAAGGAATTGCTAAAGAGATTTCTTTAAATAGAAAGGAATTGATAAAAATAAGTATTTTAGAGCATCAGGAAAGAAGGAAGAACATAGGAAGCAAAATAGGGGTAAATGCATTAGACGTTCCCTCTCTTCTTGGGGTTTTAAAAATATTTTTGATGGTTGAAGCAAAAATCACAGCACTATCTGCTATGACTCTAAATTTATACAGAGGAAATATTTAAGATAGTTATAAATAGCTGAGTGCAAAGAAGCATAAAGGGAGGTGGAGTTTCCATACTTGAACTATTAAAATGGCAATATCAGTAGATTATGATATGTTAAATGCATGTAATGTGTTCTCAAGATGTTTTAGTTTCCTTGGCTGCTCAAGCAAATACCATACAATGGGTTGGCTTAAACATTGGGAATTTATTAGCTCACGGTTTTGAGGCAAGGAGAAGGTCTAAATCAAGGTGTCATCAAGGTGATGCTTTCTTCCTGAAGGCTGGCGTTCTTGGGCTGGTTGCCAGTGATCCTTGGTCCTGGGCTTCTCTGTTACATGGCAATATACATGGCAGCCTCTCTTGGCCTCTTCCTTCTCTTCTGGGTTCTGTTGACCATTAGCTTCTTGGTTCCTGTGGCTTTCTCTCTCTGTCTGTCTGAATTTCATTCTGCTTATACAAAATTAATTAAGAATTCTGCTTATACAGAATTCATTAAGACCCACTCTGATTGAATTGGGCCACACCTTAACTGAATAACCTCATCAAAAGGTCCTACTTACTAAGGATTCCCACCTACAGGAATGGACTAAGTTTAAGAACATGTTTTTCTGGGGTAGATAAGCTCCAAATTACCACCCTAGAGAGATATACAAAGTGATACACTCAAAACACTATATGTAAAGCAAAATAGACTTCTAAAAATGTTCAGGTAATCTACAGGAAAGCAGGAAAAAAAAAAAGGAAAACAATGCATAAAATAACAGACTTAAGCCCTAAAATACCAATGATTACATTAAATGTGAATAGTCTCAAGACACCAGTCAAAAGAAAGACATGGATACAGTAGACTAAAAAACATGACTCAATATATGTTGTCTACAGTAATCTCATTTCAAATGTAATCATATAGTTAGGCTGCAAGTAAAAGATGGAAAAAGACATTTTATGCAAACAGTAATCAAGAATGGCTACATTAATATCAGATAAAGTAGAACCCTAACCCTAATGATAAAAGGGACAATTCACCAAGAAAACATAGCAATCTTGTATGTGTATGCACCAAACAACAGAGCTGTAAAATGTGTGAAACAAAACCTGATAAAACCAAAAGGCAAAATAGACTAATCCAAAATTATAGCTGGAGACTTCAACACCCTCTCAACAGTTGATAGAACAATTGGACAGAAAATCACGAGGACATCTCAGCCAACAGGATCTAATTGACAATTAAAGAACACTGTACCCAACAATAGCAAAATACACGCATTCTTTTTAAGTTCCCATGTATACCAAGATATACCATATCCTGGCCCATAAAACAACTCAATAAATTTAAAAGAATTGAAATCATATGGAGTATGTTCTCCAACCACAATAGAATCAAATGAGAAATCAACAACAAAAAGGTAACAGAAACATTTGTAAACACTTGAAATCTAAGCAACACACTTCTAATTAGAGGAAGTCTCAAGAGAAATAAATAAAAAAATACATAGAACTGAATAAAAATGTGAACACATATCAAAATTGGGGGAATATACAGTTTTCCCCCAATAAACAGGTTTAATGCAATTCCTATCAAAATCCAGCAAGGTTTTTTTGTAAACATAGACAGTTTTATTCTAAAATGTATGTGGTCTCATTTTAGGGCTCAGGCTGGAGGGCATGTTCTAACCTGGTGAAGGTTCAAGTTCCTGAGGGGTTGGGGGAGAGGGTAGAGGGGTTGGGCAGGAGTGGAAAAAATACACAATGCCTGGGAAGGTCTTCATTTGGAACTTGTATGCTGTCACTTCCACCTATACTCTGCTGGTGAAAGCAAGTCAGAAATCCTACCCTGACATCCCAAATTGCAAATAGAAATATTCGCAAGAATGAAAGACCTGATAGAAAAACAATTTAAAGAAGTGTTTGTATGTGCTGTTCAGGCCGGTCTGTTAAAGTGAATGCAAATACACATGGGATAAAGGAATATAGGCACCTGTCTCAAACGTGATTGGAGGGTTTCCCACCTGTGGAGGTCTGCAGGCTTTACCCTGAGGCCGGCATGCCTTGTAAAGGAAACCAGCCCCTTAGATGAGAACCTCCATATTTCTCGGCTCTGACAATGCTGCCTGACCCCACCCCCAGTATTTAGTGGTGCCAGACACATTGATACATTGGGGTTTTATAGCACCACTCTAGAAAGTTCGTGTAATGAAGTCATTTGTTATGGCTATAAATGGCCAAATCTTGCTGGAAAAAAAATTTGCACTTTCAGTTAGCTGGTATAAAACATTTATTATTATTATTGAAAAGCAGAGCATCTGCTGGTCTAAGGCAAATCATTTATTTATTCCGTGTGCCATTTTGAATAAAATTTTATAGATTTAACCTATTTTCTTTCTTTTTAGGGCTTTAATTAATTACTTTATTTTTATTGTTTGTTTATTTGTGTTTTCCCAAGCAAACACTCTGCTTTCCCCCTCCCCAGGACTTTATTTTTTAAAGTCTACTTTTCTTCTTCCTGGCACAGATAACTCTGCTCTTCTCCTCATCTCTGAGACTCTCATCTTCTCTTTTCCTCTAACACTGCTTTTTAAAATGCTTGCATTGCATGTTTTTCTTTCATTGGTTATTAATTTTCTAAGCCACTTCAATTCATTCATCATGTATTGAACACCTTCACCTCATCAGCATTATCAGTGCTGTGATGATAAGATATGGTGGCCACCCTCAGAGAGCACATAGGACAGACATGGATGCAAGTGACCACAACTGGTCTTCAGTGGCGGGAGGGGCAGGGGTGCTCCCCCAGAGGAGAACCAAGCAGTTCTGGTAGGGAAAACCAGACAAGCCTTCATGGATGGGGCTGGAGTTGGGTCTTGATGGATGCATGGGAGTTTGATGGGCCATGAAACAAGACAGGAAGTTTCTGAGTGTGCCAAGGCACAGAACTATGCTAACCATGCATACATCAGTGAGTGACTTTTAAGTTTCTTTGCTTTTCTCTCTTTTTGTACTTTATAATTTTCTGTAATTTGTAGCTTAGGTTTCTTCAACTTTATTTTTTTTTCTTTTATTAATTGCTTTTAAAATAGGGATTTGAAGTAATTCTTAAATGTGTTTTTCTCGGCTTTTGTCAACAGAAATAGCTTTGGTTTTGTTAATTAAAGACAGCCCAAACAGGATGCTATGAACTGAGAACCCTTTTCACATGTTCTTAATTGTGTAGCACAAGTAGACCCGTGAGGACAGAATGCCGTTTTAATTGTGAGCTCTGTCTGTGTTCCTTTGTCTAGATTAAGTTTGACAGTGTCGAGGTGTGTGTCTGCTGTGAAACGCAGCATCAGTCATCTGGCTGCAGCAACCTCGGGGAGACGCTGAAGCTGAGCCCACTGCAGGAGAACTGCAACGCTGTGAGGCTGACGCTGAAGGTGAAGGCCGCCGGCCAGCTTGTTTCACGCATTTCATCCCATGCCTTACAGACACTTTAGGAAGATTGATTAAAATTTACATGCCATTCAGCTGCTGGAGGGAATATGTTTCTAGAGGGCATTTTAAAGGAGTATAGATTTTCATTTTGGAGCTGTTGCTTTCCAGGTCTTGTTTAACATTTTCACCACTTTATTTTCCTGCCTCTGACATATGAAGTAGCACGTAAGTGGTTGCAAGAGGTCTTTCTTTATAAATATTGAAGTGATGCATTCTACTGCTTCTAATATTTTTGTGGATATGCCATCAGGGAACAGATGGGTATTTATTTTGTTTTTTTTTTGAGATATTTGGAGAAATAAATTTTATAATCTCCCATGGCAAGCTATTCTGGTGTATAGCAACTGATTGAAAAAAAAAAAAAAAGACACGGGAAAATTGTTTCTATCATTCCTTTCTTCCTACAAGTGTTTTTTTCCCAACACCCAAAATTGGCTATTTAAAAATTGTTTAGGAACAATGAACCCAATTCTGCTCCCCTTTTAAAAGATGTGACCACAGTCAAAGGAATCCTTGATTGGTGATACATGTAGAATTGTCTTTACAATATGCACAGAAGTCTCTAGTATGTATATAGGGAACTATGGTATGTAGGGAATGCTCCAGAGTGCTACCCCTTGAATTTGGGGAGAAAGGAGGAAAATGTTGCCGTACTCAAGGGCCATCCTACAACAGAGGAAAGTGTTCCCTCTGGAATTGTGTGCATAGGATTTGTCTTCTGTGGATATGTGCACCAGACCATGGAGGCTGGTCAGGGCACAAACTGGCAAGAATGACCACTTGGTCAGGTGACCTTCCTGTTACTGTGGTTCCCCATGAAATCTGCCAACAAGCAGAGGATGCACAGAGATACAGGATGCACCTGTGTGCACTGGTGGACATAGGCCCACTCCTCAGCACCTGCCTTGTTCCTCATTGAGGAATGGTAAAAGTGATTGTTTTAGTGTCCTCATTCCTAACGCAAATACCAAGCAATGGGTTGACTTAAACTATGGAATTTATTAGATCATGGTTTTGAGGCTAGGAGAAGTCCAAAATTCAGGCATCAGCAAGGTGATAGTTTCTTCCCAAAGACTGGCATTCTGGGGCTGGCTGATGGCAGTCCTTGGTCTTGGGCTCCTCTGTCACACGGCAATGCATGTGGTGGCCTCTTACGGCCTCTTCCTTCTCTTTCATGTTCTGTTGACTTTCAGCTTCTGGCTGCTCCATCAGTGGCTGTTTTCCCTCTTTGACCTTCCTTATAAGGTCTTCAGTAATAGGATTAATACCCAGCCTAGGCTATACTTTATCTGAAGTAATCTCCTTAAAAGGTCCAATTTACAAGGGTACACATACACAGGAATGGATTAAGCTTAAGAACATGTTTTTCTGGAGTACATACAGCTTCAAACCACCACAGTGGTCCCATCAGCCCACCATGGGACAAACCCAGTGGAGTCAGAGGAACCCAGAACTAGCTCATTTCATTCAACATGAGGTCTTCAAGGTTCATCCAGGTTGTTGCGTGTGTCAGAACATCATTCCTTTATATGGCTGAATAAAATTCCATTGTATGTGTTTATCCATTCATTGGCTGATGGACACTTGGATTGCTTCCGTCTTTCAGCAATTGTGAATAATGCCACTGTGAATATCAGTGTGAAAATATTTGTTTGAATCTCTGTTTTCACTTCTTTTGGGTATATAACTAGAAGTGAGGTTGCTGGTCATATGGTTATTCCATATTTCACCTTCTGAGTAACTGCCAAACTGTTTTCCACAGTGGCTGCACCATTTTGCTTTCTCACCAACAATGAACAAGTGTTCCTGTTTTTCCACATCCTCTCCAAAACTTATTTCTTTTTTTTTTTTTAAATAATAGTCATTCTAGTGGGTGTGAAATGGTATCTCATTATGGCTTTGATTTTCATTTCCCTGATGACTAATGATGTTGAGCATCTTTTCCTTGGTTTATTTGCTATCTGTATATTTTCTTTGGAGAAATGTCTATTCTTTTGCCCATTTTTAAATTGGGTCTTTTTTCTTTTTGTTGTTGAGAAAATCCTACAGGATTTCTTTATATATTCCGGATATTAAACATTACTGGATATGTGGTTTTCAAATATTTTCTCCCATTCTGTAGATTGTCTTTTTACTTTCGTGATGAAGGCCTTTGATGCACAAAGTTTTTAATTTTGTTGAAATTCCACTTATCTATTTTTTTCTTTTCTTGCTTGTATTTTTGGTGTAAAGCCTAAGAAATCATTGCTTAACACAAGGTCCTGAAGAAGTTTCTCTGTATTTTCTTTTAGGAGTTTTAGAGTTTTGGTTCTTATATTTAGGTCTTTGACCCACTTTGAGTCAATTTTTGAATATGGTGTGAAGTTGGAAACCACCTTCATTCTTTTGCATATGGTTATCCAGATTTCCCAGTACCATTTGTTGAAGGGACTATTCTTTCCACATTAAGAGGACTGGGTACTCTTGTCGAAAATCAGTTGGCCATAGATGTGAGAGTATACTTCTGAACTCTCAATTCAATTCTCTCCAATTCCATTGGTCTGTGTGTATGTCCTTGCATTAGTACCATGCTGTTTTGACTACTATAGCTTTATAGGAAATTTTTAAATTGTGAGGTGTGGGTCCTCCAAGTTCATTCTTCTTTTTCAAGGTGGTTTTAGATATTTGAGTCCCTTTACCCTTCCATGTAAATTTGACAGTTGGTTTTTCCATTTATTCAAAGAAAGCTGTTGGAATTTTTATTGGGATTTCATTGAATCTGTAAATTATTTAGGGTAGAATTGGCATCTTAACAGTATTTAGTCTTCCAATTCATTAATACATTCGTTATGGAATGTCCTTCGATTTATTTAGGTCTTCTTTGATGTCTTTAGCAATGTTTTGTAGTCAAGTGCCTTTTTAGTTTCAATTAAAATGATCATGTGTTTTTTTCCCTTGGTTCTGTTACTGTGGCACATCAAATTAATTGATTTTCTAATGTTACCCATCCTTATAAACCTGGGACAAATCCCACTTGATCATGGTGTATAATTCTTTACTGTGCTGTTGGATTAAGTTAGTATTTCATTGAGGATTTTTGTATCTATATTCCTAAGAAATATTGATCTGTAATTTTCTTGGCTTTGGACAGGATTGGTGTTAACTCTGCTTGGTATGTTTGGTAAAGTTAACCAGTGAAGCCATCTGGTCCTTGGTTTTTCTTTATTGGGAGGTTTTTTTATTACTGATTCTGTCTCTTTATGTGGTATTGGTTTAGTGAGAGCTTCTACTCCTTGAATCAATGTAGGTATTTTGTGTGTTTCTAGAAATTTGTCCATTTCATCTAGGTTGTCTACTTTGTTGTACAGTTGTGCATAATATCATATTGTAATACTTTTTGTTTCTGCAGGTTTGGTAGGAATGTCCTCTCTCTTTTCCGGTTTTTATTATTTGCGTGCTTCCTTTTTTTGCTTTTTCATTGTCAGTCTAGCTAGAGATTTGTTGATTTTATTGATCTTTTCAAAAAACCAAATTTTGATTTCATTGATTCTAGCTATTTTTTTCTTCTATCTTATTCATCTTTGCTCTAGTCTTTATTTCCTTTTTAAATATAATGAGACTTGTTGTATGACCTACCATATGGTCTATCCTGGAGAATGACCATGTGTCTTCCAGAAGAATGTGTATTCTGCTGCTGTTGGATACAGTGTTCTATGTATGTCTGTTAGGCCTAGTTGTTTTATAGCATAATTCAAGTCTTCTATTGACCTTCTGTTTAAATTTCCTATCCATTACTGAAAGTGGTGTATTGATACCTCCTACTATTAATGTAGAACTGTCTGTATTTCCCTGTAAATCTGTCAGTATATGCTTCATATAATTTGGGGTTCTGCTGTTAGGAGCATATATATATATTTGTAATTATTATGTATTCTTGTTGAATTGATCCCTTTGTAAATATATGGTGACCTCCTTTGTCCCTTGTAACAGCTTTTGACTTAAAGTTTGTTTTATCTGATTTTAATATAACTACCTCAGCTCTCTTTTGGTTACTATTGGCATGGTATATTTTTTCCATCTTTTCACTTTCAACCTACTTGTGTCTTTGAATTTAAGGTGAGCCTCTTGGCTCACAGCATGTGGTTGGGCCATGCTTTTTTATCCATTCTGCCATACTTTGCCTTTTGCCTGGAGAGTTTAACCCATTTACATTTAAATTAACTACTGCTAATGCAAGTCTTTCTCCTGCCATTTTGCTATTTGGTCTTTGTCCTATATCTTTTTTGTCCCTCAATTCTTTCATTAATGCCTCATTACATATTTATTTGATCTTCTGTAATGTACTATTTTGAGTCCCTTCTAATTTCCTTGTTTATATATGTTTCAAATATTTTCTTTGTTGTTATCATGGGGCATAAGTTTAGCATCCTAAATCTGTAACAGTCACTTTTTATTTGATACTAACTTAACTTCAACAACATACACACTGTTCCTGTACCCTTCTGTCCCTCCACCTTTGTGTTGTACTTGTTACAAAGTATATCTTTATACATTGTAGGTCCAAATTCATAGATTTATAATTTTTTATGCATTTGCGTTTTAGAACTTGTAAGAAGTAAAAAAAAATAATAATAGAGTTATATGCCAAAAAATACAATACAGTAGTACTGGCACTTATAATCATCCATATTGTTAAATTTACCAGAGATCTTTAATTCTTTATGCTGCTTTGATCCACTGTCTAGTGTCCTCTCCTTCCAATCTAAAGAACTCCTTTTAGCATTGATCATAGGGCAGGTCTGGTGGTGATGAACTCCCTCAGCTTTTGTTTATCTGAGAATGCCTTAATCTTTCCCTCATTTTTGAAAGACAGTCTCACCAGACATAAAGTTCTTGGCTGGCAATTGTTTTCTTTTATTGCTTTAAATATTTTATCCTACTGCCTTATTACCTCCATGTTTTCTGATGAGAACTTGAAAATTAATCTTGTTGGGGCTCCCTTGTTATGTAACTCATTGGTTTTTCTCTTGCAGCTTTCAGAACTCTTTCCTTGTTCTTGGCATTCAACACTTTGACTACTATATGTCTAGATATGGTTTTCTTTGAGTTTATCCTGTTTGGGGTTCATCGGGCATCTTTGAGCTTCTTGAATGTGTATATTCATGTCTTTCATTAAATACGGGATGTTTTCTGCCATTATTTCTTTTACTATTCCTTCTGCCCCCTTCTCTCTTTTTTCTCCTTCTGGGGGTCCCATAATGTATCTACTGGTATACTTGAACCCATAGATTTTTTAGGCTCTGCTCGCTTTTTTTCATTGTTTTTTCTTTCTGCTCCTCAGCCTGAATCATTCAATTTGTCTTATCTTTCACTTCACTGATTTTTTCTGCTAGCTCTAGTCAGTTGTTGAAACACTCTGCAGAATTTTTTGTTTCAGTTATTATGGACTTCAAGTCCAGTATTTCTATTTGGTTCCTTTTTAGACTTTTTATTTCTTCATTGAGATTCTTGTATTGTTACTTCATTGTTTTCTCCAAGTCCTTTAGTTCTTTCTCGCATTTTCCTTTATATCTTTGAGCCATATTGAAGACCATTTTTTAAAATTCATATTTATTGAGATATATTCACATACCATGCAGTCATACAAAACAATGCACAAATTCAGTTGTTTACAGTACCATTATATAGTTGTGCATTCATCACCAAAATTAATTTTTGACAGTTTCATTCCCACACACACAAAAATAATAAGAATAAAAATTAAAGTGTAAAAGAACAATTAAAATAAAAAAGAACACTAAGTGCCTTTTTTTTTCCTCCCCCCATTTTTCTACGCATCCATCCATAAACAAGACAAAGGGGAGTGTGGTCCATACGGCTTTCCCAATCACATTGTCACCCCTCAGAAGCTACATTTTTATACAATAGTCATCAAGATTCATGGGTTCTGGGTTGTAGTTTGATAGTTTCAGGAATTTACTGCTAACTATTACAATTCATTAGAACCTAAAAATGGTTGTCTATATTGTGCATAAGAGTGTCCACCAGGGTAACCTCTCGGCTCCTTTTGGAATCTCTCTGCCCATGGAGCTTATTTCATTTCCTTTCACATCCCCCTTTTGGTCAAGAAGATGTTCTCCATCCCACAATGCTGGGTCTAGATTCCTCCCCGGGAATCTTATTGCACATTGCCAGGGAGATTCACTCCCCTGGGTGTCAGATCTCATGTAGGGGGGAGGGCAGTGATTTCAAGTTGGCTTAGCTAGAGAGAGAGGGCCACATCTGAGCAACAAAGAGGCATTCAGAAGGAGGCTCTTAGGCACAATTATAGGGAGGCCTAGCCTCTCCTTTGCAGCAACAGTCCTCCCAAGGGCAAGTCCCGTGGCAGAGAGCTCAGCCCATCAAACCACCAGTCCCCTATGTCTGTGAACACATCAGCAACCATTGAGGTGGGGGAGCCCAACACCCCTGCACTCCCCACCAGCCCCTCAAGGGGGCTGTGCATATCCTTTTCATTGTTTTTTTTTTTAATTAACTCTTTTTTTAAAATCAACTATATCAAAAAAAAATTGGAAAAAGCATACAATAAAAAAAACCATTTCAAACAAACCATAACAACATGTTCCTATTCTACCCCAAGAAAATAACCTAATATATCAACGTTTCTGTGAACTTGTTCCTACCATACCCTTCAGAAATTAACAAACCATAGTCATTCCTGGGCATTCCTAGAATGTTAAATTTACCCACAATAGCTTATAGCTTATCTGTTCTTATTGAGTTATCGTTCCCCCTTCCATAATTGCTCTCTATCATTAGTTCCCCTACATTCTACATTATAAACCATTTATTTTAGGAGTGTGTTGTTTAACCTCCAGGTGTTTGTGAATTTTCTAAGTCTCTGATGGTTATTGACTTCTAATTTTATTCCATTGTGGTCAGAGAATGTGCTTTGAATAATTTCAATTTTTTAAAATTTATTGAGGCTTGTTTTATGTCCCAGCATATGGTCTATTCTAGAGAAAGTTCCATGATCACTAGAGAAGAATGTGTATCCTGCTGATTTGGATGTAATGTTCTATATATGTCTGTTAAATCAAATTCATTTATCCAATTGTTTAGGCTTTCAGTTTCCTTATTGGTCTTCTCTCTGGTTGATCTATCTATAGGAGAGAGTGATGTGTTGAAGTCTCCCACAATTATTGTGGACACATCCATTGCTTTCTTTAGTTTTGCCAGTGTTTGTCTCATGTATTTTGTGGCACCATGATTTGGGTGCATGAACATTTATGATTGTTATATCTTCTTGTTGAATTGCCCCTTTTATTAGTATGTAGTGGCCCTCTTTGTCTCTCCTATCATCCTTGCATTTAAAGTCTATTTTATCTGAGATTAATATTGCTACATCTGCTTTCTTTTGGCTGTAGCTTGCATGAAATATTTTTTTTCCATCCTTTCACTTTCAATTTCTTTGCGTCCCTGTGTCTAAGATGAGTCTCTTGTATGCAACGTATTGATGGTTCATTTTTTTTAATCCTTTCTGCAAATCTGTATCTTTTAATTGGGGAGTTTAATCCATTTACATTCAATGTTATTACTCTGAAGGCATTTCTTGAATCAGCCATCCTATCCTTTGGTTTATGTTTGTCAGATATATTTTTTCCCTCTCTCTCTTATTGTCTTTTAATGAACCAATATTGAATCTCTTTAGTACAGAACCTTTCTCCATATATCTCTTTCCTTTAGTATCTGAAGTAAGGCAGGATTTTATTAGCAAAATCTCCCAGCATTTGTTTGTCTGTGAAAAATTTTAAGCTCTCTCTCAAATTTGAAGGAGAACTTTGCTAGATAAAGTATTCTTGGTTGGAAATTTTTCTCTCTCAGAATTTTAAATATGTCATGCCACTGCCTTCTCACCTCCATGGTGGCTGCTGAGTAGTCACTACTTAGTCTTATGTTGTTTCCTTTGTATGTGGTGAATTGCTTTTCTCTTGCTGCTTTCAGAACTTGCTCCTTCTCTTCAGTATTTGAGAGTCTGATCAGAATATGTCTTGGAGTGGGTTTATTTGGATTTATTCTATTTGGAGTTCGCTGGGCATTTATGCTTTGTCTATTTGTATTGTGTAGAAGGCTTGGGAAGTTTTCCCCAACAATTTCTCTGAGTACTCTTTCTAAACCTTTACCCTTCTCTTCCCCTTCTGGACACCAGTGAGTCTTATATTTGGACATTTTATTTTATCTATCATATCCCTGAGGTCCATTTCGATTTTTTTGATTTTTTTACCCATTCTTTCTTTTGTTCTTTCATTTTCTGTTCTGTGGCCCTTGAGGTCACTGATTTGTTGTTCATCTTCCTCTAGTCTTGTACTATGAGTATCCAGAATCTTTTTAATTTGGTCAACAGTTTCTTTTATTTCCCTAAGATCACCTATTTTTTCATTTACTCTTGCAATTTCTTCTTTATGCTCCTCTGGGGTCTTCTTCATGTTCTTTATATCCTGTGCCATGCTCTTCTTTATGTCCTTTATATCCTGTGCCATGCTTCCATTGTTTCTCTATAGTTCTTTGATTAATTGCTCCAAGTACTGTGTCTCCTCTGATCTTTTGATTTGGGGGTTTGGGTTTGGATTATCCATATCGTCTGGTTTTTTCATATGCTTTAAAGTTTTCTGTTGTTTTTGGCCTCTTGGCATTTGCTTTACTTGACAGGGTTCTATTAGGATATGCAGGATTATTCAAAGACTAATCTCTAATTTGTCAGATCTACAGCTTGGTGGCGTACACTTTCTCTAACTAACCAGCAGATGGCGTTCGCGAGTCATCTATTCCCCTCAAGTCAGTTCTCCACAACTTTGTCTTTGTGATGTGTGGGGGTCTGATTCTTGTGGGGTCCAATCGGTGCACCAAGTTTGGATGTGTTTTTCATGTTGTCCGCCCTGAATGTGGGGTGTGTGTCTGAGTGGTTAGGGAGGGAGGGCAGTTTTGATAATCAAACCTCGCAGGTGTTTCTGGAGATTTAAGGCTGTTTCAAGAGTCTAAACCTTCATTTCAGTCTCGCCACAGATTGTCTCTGCTGCTGACCCACAAGTCCTTGGTATTGGAGTATGGTCCCTGAGATTTCCGAGTGGGTCCCTCTTCCAAGCCATGCCCTTCTAGGGCCTCTGCTGAGGGAAGGTTGTGCTACATCACAAGCGCACGCCATCCCTCAAAGGAAGTTCTGGACTGACCGGGCCATGTAGGGGCGTTCCCAGCCTGCTGTAAGGATGGCTGTATGGGTTGTGTTAATTTTCCCCTTTTTGCACAACTCTGCCTTCTCAGCTCCAGACAATTAGCTTGTGGGTGTGCGAAAGGCTATTGTCCACACCTGATATTGTGGAGTGTGTGTGTGTTGCTCGAAACACTTCCTGTCACGCTGGGTTTTTTGGTGTGGCTCTGGGCTGTGGGGCTGGTGCCAGGCAGTTGTGTTCCCAGCCCACCAGGAGCATGGCTGCAAGTGGCATGGTTATTTTCCCCTTTTGGCTCACCTCTGATTTCCTTGCTCCAAGACTATTAGCAGCAGGTGTGCGAAAGGCTATCTTCCATGCCAGATATTGAGGTGTTTGCACAGCCCGTTCCTGCTGCGCTTCACTGTGCAGTTCTCGCTGCAGTATCTGCAGCCGCTTTTGGTTTTTTTTTAAAAAAGAACTAGTCCGCCTCCAAATGCCAACCCACAGTTTCCCCACACCGCAGCATGGCTGCCAGATATTCAGGAGGCTTACTCACTTGTTTCAGAATGCAGACTCCGGGTTTCACCAAGTGCACGGTCCCTGTGGATTTAGCAGACCTTGTCCAGCTGGTGCATCGCTGGAAGTGGTGTTCTAGGTCACTTTCTGGCTTATATCTAGCATTTTTCATGGAGGTGTTTTTTCGCCGTGTCTCTTCTAGCCACCGTCTTAGGTTCTTTCCCCGTTTTTTTTGTTTGTTTGGTTTTTTTAAATGTCTTTGTCTGGTATATCCAACGTCTGGTCTTTGTTGATGGTTTCTAGATTTTTATCTTGTTCCTTGGGTGGGTAATCATTTCCTGTTTTTTTTTTGTTTCTTTGTTTTTTTTTTGCATTTTTTTTGTCTTGTAGTCTTTTGTTGCACTCTGTTCATTTTAGTATTTTAAAGTGTTAACTTTGTGATTTAGTCCATGAGCTCATGCTCTTCCTGAAGTTTATATCCAGCTCATGATAAAACAGATATTTCCTTTTATGTCAGGAGCTAACAAAAACAAACAAACCAATGCAAAAATACCCCTTCATAGTCATTGTAAATTGGCTCTGTCTGGATCAGTCTGAAGTGAACATGAGCCTGCCTCTTGTCCTGAGCTTGTGCTCGCTCATAGCCTTAGGAATTCCCCTTTTGCACGAATCAATTGTCCCCTCTATTGCCTAGGATAGCCACTTTCCCCTGCTCCCAGATGCGCTGTTCTGTGTCTTCAAGCTAGTACTCCTTTGCCCTGGGCCACTTTGATTTAATTGTGTCTTGCACTGCTTTAGCTGTCTGAAAGCTGCTTTTGGTTTCCAAGCATCATTTTTCAATCTTTCAGGCCATCCTCAGCACATGACTGTGGCATACAGCCGCTCCAGTATGTGCATAGGGGTTACTCTGCACCCTCAGGAACAGGGTCAGGGGCCTGCAATGGGAGCCCAGGCTGGCTCCACCCACACCAGGGAAGTGTCAGGGGAGGTACCAGCAAGTGTGCCACAAGCTTCTCCTTCCATTTTTAAACCTGTGTTTTCTTGATTCAGCACTCACCCAGCTTCTGCAACCCTTTAACTCTTTTCTAAAATTTTGAGAAAGATGGCTCTGCCAGTTTTTGCTAGCTGTTCAAAGATTTTGTGGGGAAGTGGAAACTTGCAGCATCTTATCTCCAGCTTGGTCAACCAGCTCTCTAATCTTTTAAGATTTTCCATTTTCATCTCACTTTGCTCATTTTTCCTAAAGCTATCTTCCTGGCTATGATTTTCACTGTGAATTTCTCTTTCTGCTCTGCTTTCCATGTGATCTTGTGTTTTGGCAGTTCACTTTCAGCTCTTTCTGTTTCCTTATCAATTATTCTTTGAGCTCTTGTATCTCTGCTTTGAGCTCTTAGATGACAGCAGCCTTAGACTCTATTTGGTCATAGTTTTACCTACAGACATCTCTAGCATATTAATTACAGTGGAGTTCTCAGTGTATTTTTATGTCTGCCTTAGAGCTCTTCTCTGAAATCTATGACTTCTTCAGAGTACTAAAAGAGAGTCCTACCCATTCAATGCTATCTCTATGTCAAGCATTATACACTTGTTAAATAGGCTTCAGTTTAATTAAGATTTTGTACTTCTCAGAAAGAGAAGAGTTTCTTCCTCTGAGATTCATATAGGTTTAAGTGCCACTTTATCTAGTTGTCTCATAATTAGTGGTACAGTAACTTTTAACATAATCATTACTCTTTAAATATCATTAGAGCCAAGCTGTGCTTGATGGCTCCCCCTGCAGTGCAGGGGACTCCAGCAGGGACCTTTCGTTGCTTCTCTTATTAAAACACTTGGGTGCCAGAAAAATGTGGGCAGGAGGACGTGGTGTCATTATGGAAAAGGTTTACTCTACCCCTCTATACAGATTTCCATGAGCATTACTTCCTGTATACCCTCAGAGGTTGCACATGTTCTTGACACTTAGCAAAAGAAGAAGCTAAGAAAATGCTACTTTGATTTGTTTCTCTTCTTCCCTCTTTTTTTGTTTTTGGTCAGCAATTAGAGCAGGTTCACTGATCTTTTACATAGGCCGATCTGAGGATCTGTTTATCTGATTAATGATATTCCACATCTAAATTTCCATATTGAATGAAGGATTAGCCACACTTTGTATTGTAGCCAATGGGCTCACTTTATGCTGGGGGAATCCCATATAATAGCTTGGGAATCAAAGCACCTTTGATTTTAGTTGTGTTTGAATTAACTGATACCGACTTAATGAAATTTGTTTAACCGTATGTGTAAACTTACTGTTATGTTCCTCCCCCACATTACTCCCCACCCACTGGCTTGTACAGACACAACCATCATAATCTGGGAGAAATAAAAGTCTACTTCATGGCAAATGAAGAATATATTTGGAATCCGGAAGATTTCTGCAGACCTTACTTCACTCTTGCCCTCAGACTATCTTGTGGTGGTTTGGATATTGCTTCCTGGAGGTCCTGAAGCCCCTTCTCTCTTGATCTCTTTTCTGCCTTTCCTGACCATCCCACCCTCTTACCCCCCAGCCCCTACTCCTGGACTCTCTCCTTCTTCAGCAGAGAGCCCCTGGGGACAAATAAGCCTCTCTCTTAAGGGTGTTGATAGTCTCTTAAGCATAAATCCTCACGTCATGCTAAACACCTACTGCTCCATCCTTACCAGGGGTGCGTGCTGGGCAGTGCACAGGTATGGAGGGGCCTAGAAGTCCACCACACCACACAGAAATTCACAGAACTGCAGAGCAGAGGTATGGAGGTGTCCTGGGTTCCAGTCCCTGATGTGCGGGTGAGAAGGCTGCAGCCCAGAGGCAGGCCGCGTGGCTCGTCCAAGTAACCAAGCAGATCCACAAGGTGGGCTTCAGCCCGCTGAGACCCACATCCCTGCTGCCTGACGATGAGGCCTGGCTGTGGGTGTCCCCTTATGAATATTCAGTAGCTAGGGCCTAAAAACTAGAAGGTCAGTATCTGTTTCCCTAAAACATTTGACAGTGGTGGTAAGTGCTACTAAAAGAGCAAGACTGCATGTTCCCCTTTCTGCTAAAATAATGTCCATGGCCTTTGTAAGATAAAATGAAAAAATGACAAAAAGATAAGGAAAATTTCAATAGTTTACTGATAATCTTTGCCAAGTCAAACCCAGCACAAGATGGTGTGTATTAACAGAATTTTTAAAAGGTCACAAGAATCAGAATTGTTAACTGGTGTAACATGTTTTCATCATATGCTGACATTATATCTGCCCCAAGTTTAACTCTTTGCTCTATCTCAGAATGTCATTATGGTTTTATTATAATGATGTAATTCTAATTCAAAATAGAGATTTTTTTCCCTGTACCTGGTTTAATGTATTGAGCCATACTAAACCAAATTACTCAAAGAAACCTTATCAATGGACAAGGAGATAAAGGTTACTCAAGAAATCAATCAATTGTTGATTTTATGTGCTTTCTTATCTTCAAGATGCTTTATCTTTGCCTCTAAGAGAGTTAAAAAACACAGAGGCAAGACAATTCCCTAAAAGACCTAAAGAGATCTGAGAACTCAACTCATCCTCCAATCCTGAGTAAGTCCTTAACCATGCTAAAGATATAAAAGTTATTCTGAGAATAATTGAATGTTCAGTATTTTGTGACAAAACTTTCAGTGTTTCCTGGAAGTATGAGAGCACAACACATACGTGCCTGCTGGAGGTGATCCTTGATGTTCGGAAGGGGGCAGCTACACAGAGCAAGAGAGAGGCATCATATCTTTGCACAGCTTTCTTCTTACCCTAAGGGTAACAGATCTCCTCTGGGCAGGTAGGATCCAGCCAGAGAGGAGAAGGAGCTCAGCTTCCTGCTGTCCCACTTACACTAGCGACCATGTGGTCCCCTGTAAGGGAACTTCTAGAAATGCCAGTTCTCCTGGTGCTTGAATACAGCTTAACCCTGGCAAGGCTCCATCCTCCTGATGGAGTCAGGGGTGGCCACAGATTCCACAAATAGCATCTCCACCCTGGTTTCTTGCCTCCCCACCCTCTGACTCTGGCGGCATTCCTCTTCCCCTGTGTGGTTATGATGCTAAGTTTCATCTGAGGTTCACAGTCACAAATCCATTTGAAATAATTTAACCATGTCAACATGCCACTAAGATGTATGACTTTGTTTACCTGCTGAGTTAAGTCAAGAATTGAATCCGATAGCTGGGTCATTTACATAAATGGGGCACTTTGGTCCCAAATATTCAGATGTCGAGATAAAAATGTTGTAGTGATATGTTTATAGCAGTCCCTGAGCACATGTTAATCCAGAAGGGCCGATGGATGGCGCCTATGAGGCAGCCTCTCCCCTCTGGTTAGCGCTCAGCCTCTCACATTTTCAGCTCCCTCTGGGATGGAGGAACAGGCTGCTGTTGGTTGTGTGCCTCCCTCTGCAGGTGATGAGCTGGAAGGCCAGACACGGAGTGAGCAGGTGCAGCAGAGGGCCCTTTAGCGCTCAGGGCCAGGGGCTGCTTTTCTGTGGGGCCATTCCCTCGCTTTTATTCCTCCTTCAGATGTTTTTCCCTTAGCCTCTTTTTCTTTCTAGGGAAGGTATATGGCATTCCAGGGAGATGGTCCACACACAGCTCTGGAATCATATGCTTTTAACACCACTCTCCAAAAATCCATCTCCTCTACCCCACCACAACAACCATGTCCCGAGGTGCCGCCTCCAGGATTGCTCATTGGAGCATCCCAGTTCTCAGACCTCATCTTCTTTGGCCTCATCTCTTTCGGCTTGCTTGTCAGCTGTTCCCTCTGTGCTGGACTCCACTGTGGGATGTGGCCCTTCTGCTTATCCATGAGCAATTGTCTGCCCTTTCAACACCACTCGGCCCAGTACCTGAGAATTCCTTCCTCTCTGGCTTTCCCTAGCCCCGGCTTGGCATGGCACTCATTCCCCAGATGAGCCGAAATGTCTGTTTCCCCCTTACTTGCCCCCTGCCCACCAAGACCAGTGGATGACATCACGTACCCTGCAGATGAGACCTTCCTGCATCCAAGGTCTCCAGCCTCACCTGGAGATGTCCTGCTTGGCACATCTCTGACTTCCCATTATCTGTCTCCTGGACCACAACAACCATTTCCTAACTGCCTGCCCTCTCCACCCCAGAGCGCAGTGCAGTTACAAACATGCATCTGATGAGGTTGTCCACTTGCTTTGAAGGCCAAGACCTAAACCTCGAGTGTGTCTTACAGAGACCGGCATGTCCTGGTCCCTGAACTCCTCTCTGGTGTCCGAGTGAGCCTTTCTTGCCTGTCCTCTTCCCTAAAGCCACCCCGGCCTCCCCTCACCTCCAAGACCCCTGTGAGTGGTCTCCAGGCCGTGGGTCTCAGCATACACTGCTCTCTCCATCCCTCGGCACAGTCTTCCTGTCCCTTTCAACGAGCTCATTCTTTCCTCAGTTCCTCAGATTAGATGAGGCCACATTTGTTCTAAGGTCTTGTAACTCCCTCGCACTTTTTTGTCACATGAAGGTCATCACAAACTGTACTTAAGCATTTATGTGACTTTTTTTTATTCATACCTGCCCCTCATCTAGACCATGAGCTTACAGTTCACTGTGGCTCACGGCGAGGACTGTGGCACCAGTGGTACGCTGAGGCTGTTTTTTAAATCAATGAAGGTTTTTCATTCATTCAATCAGTACCCGTCTGTGAGCACCTTTTATGCGTGTAATGAGATAACGGGCACAGGCCCAGCCTGCCAGTTCTAGTTGGGGGAAAGAGAGAAGTAAAACAGACAGTTACAGTGCATTGTATTATTTCCACCATGACTGGAAAAAAATGTTAAATTATAAGTATTTTCCATCCCCTTTTCTGTCCTCAGGAAGGACCATTATCTTGCTGAATGGGGTGATGGATAAAATTTTAGGTTTTCATGGTGAGAGGGTGGGTGAGCTATAAGAGAAGAGTCAGTGACATTTAAGAAACTGAGGAAGTAAGAAGATATGAAAAAACACTTTAAATTTTATTCCTGAACAGTGTCAAATACATACAGAACTTTAGCTACAGTGATAATATGAACACAGGTGCTTGGCTGCATGTGTCTGAAACCCTCCCCCCACCTCTAATCCTAACTGAAATCTCTAAAGACCTATAAAAACAGAGAAAAGCCTGCATCACCTTGGACATTAAGAAGGCTATCAACCAGTCCTTTCTAGAAAATTCTAGAAATTTCTGCCAGGCATAATGCATATAAGACAAGAATGAAGAAAGACAGAGACACCACTTGTAACTCAGCTCCATGAGGCCTTCTGGGAAGTCACTGGAAACCATTCTCTACCTTGAGTATGCCCCAAGTTTGGAGAACAAGGACTAGTAGGTGAAGGTGGTTGTTGGACCAGATATGGAATCAATCATGGTGCCAAGACATAGTTTAAATGGTGGGGGGCGGAGGGTGGGGCTAAAGACCCCCATGATTTCTATAAGCAGAAATTTCTTTGACATGGACAGTGGACATTTTTGAGGTCTAATGCAATGTGCTATTCAAGCACAGCTTCAAGACACCCCTGTCCCCCCTATACCCCACCTCTGGCCCAGCCCTCTGTCTGGATTGCTGCCCCAGAACCTCTTCTAAGAATTCTGGAGCTGCCACCAAAGTACATGCCCCCTTGGGAGTCTGCTGGCTGCTGTGATGTGGCAAGATTAAGGGTAGTTGCTTAGGAGGACTCTTGGTCCCAGATGGCTGTGCCACACACGTGGATCCCCTGCACCCCCAAATGGGAACACGGGGTCTTTGACACATTCAGATAAGAAACTGCAAAGAGATAGTCTGTGACACCAGCTCTCATCCTACCCAGAATAAGCATTCATAGCACCTATTTGCACACTCAAAAGGGTTTCAGTCACTCTAATCTCCAAACCAAAAATAAGGAGCTCCAAGAGGAGCTCAATTGCTTTGTTTGGGGGACAGATACCAGACAGGAGAAAAGGCTCATGATTTAACATAAACTGGAGAGGACAGCATGGTGCCTGCTCTGGGAAATTAGAGGTTATTTTTAAAGCATTTAGTTATTTTGGAGCTCTAAATTCATATAGGAATGCAGACAGAGGAGAGAAGGAATTAAGAGGTAAGTATGTAGCATGAGGAACTTTCCTAGGAGAATGACTGAATGATAGGGCCATCGGAAAGAACAAATAAAAATGGCAGAAGGGAATATGAAAGTACACAATTACTTGTAACAGAAGCAAGAGGAGACTTTTGGGGGCAATAGATAAGTTGGCAATCATGATTGCGGTGATGGCTACACTGTTGTACATGTATGTCAAAACTCATCAAATTGTATGCTTGAAATATGTGCACTTCATTGTGGTCAGTTATACCTCAATAAATCTGTTAAATGTTTTTTTGGGACAGGTAAGTGAGTGTAAAGAAGAAGGGGATAAAAGCAAAGCCTAGAAAGATAGAGAGGGAATAATGCATGAATTCAGTGATTAGTTTAGGGCATTTGATATGATTCAGAAACCAGAAGGGAACTGGTTGCAGAAATTTGAGGAAGAAAATAATGTAATCATGGCAGAGCTGAACAAAATTACTTTGAGCTGCTTGATATACAAAGACTATAGGAGTGAAATGGTCCAAACAAGAGAGGCCCAAGGACTAATAGCATTTGTGGTAGGAACAGAATGTGTTGGAGGAGAATCTACTGAGGGTAGAAATCATAAAGTGCAGTTTTATTTTATGTCTGGCCCCAGGGTGGCTGCTTGGGGTAGCTGTCTTTTGTGAGATGGTTCGCACAGCTTTTGTAGATCCATCTCTCGAGTTTCTCCATCACCACCCAAACCCCAGTGAGGACAGTGGGACAGATTTTATTATTTACATTTTAGAGATGAGAAAATGGAGGCTACAGAATGTGCAGCAGCTTAGATACAGTCTCACGCTAGCTGATAGTAGATCCAGATTTCTGTCTTGCAATGTCTGATCTGGTGTCTTCTCCACTACCAACATGATCTGTTTAGTAAGAAACAGAGAAATGGTGGCACCTAAAGAATTTGGTGGACCAGTGGACAGGCAAGTCTTCATTTCTGTTAAAACAATAAGCACTGCCCTCAACACATCTTTGTCCTATTAATCTCTTGGTAAATTTGAGAGTAGACCATTCCACCCTTAAATATTAGGAGCTATTTCAACATCCAAAGAAGTAGGAGGCTAATGTAAAAAATACCACCCAGATTTGCCCAATCTTATTATTTTTACAATATTTGCTTCTGATCTTATTTTTTAAATCAGAAAAGTCATCTGAGTTTTAAAATAAGAACTCTATTATTACGGACCTACCTGCAACCCCCAGCCATGATTCTCCCCTCCCTCCACATCTTCAGTTTCCAGGGCTGCTACAACACAATACTACACATTGATTGGCTCAAACAACAGGAATTTATTGGCTCACAGTTTGGAGGTCAGAAGTCCAAAATCAGGGTATCAGCAGGCTATGCCTTTTCCGAAGTCTGTAGGGTTCAAGTGGTGGCTTGTAGGCTGTCAAGCTCTGCCGATTTGTCTCTTTGTTTCCTCCTGTGGTATATAGTGACTCCTGCTCAGTTGTCTTACACAGACTCTAGCCATAATGAGCTATGGCCCACTTTCATTCAGTTTGATCTCACCTTAACTAATAACATATTCAAAGATCTTTTCAACAAATGAAATCACATGCACAGGACCAGGGGTTAGGATTTGCGCATGTTTTTTTGTGGGGGACATGATTAAATTCCCAGCACTCCGTATGAAATTAGAGATTGCCCAGAGGCAACCACTCTCCTGAAGTTAGTTTGTACTTTTCTTGTCTATGTTTTCACACTTCATTAGAATTTTACTTAATTTGTATTATACACAATTTCCTATTTTTACCAAATGTCATTTTTATATATTTATCCATGTTGCTTGAATTGAATGTTTGGTGAAATTTGCCTATAAAACCATTTCTTTTTGCAGGGGTGGAGTATAGTCAAATAGAACTATTTGAGTTTCCTCTTTCTTCTTGAGACGGTTTTAGTATATTTTATTTTTCTGGAAAAAATTGTCCATTTTGTTTAGGTTTTCAAATGCTTCGGCATGAAGTTTATGTCTATATTGTGTCTTATGTATGTCTCTTTTAATTTCTTATGTTTTCTCTTTCTTTAATTAGTCTTGCCAGAAGTTTGTCCTTTTTATTAGTTTTATTTCCCAAAGAACAAGGTTTAGTTTTATTGGTCCTCTCTGTTGTTGCTTTGTTTCATATTTCATTAATTTCTGCTTTTGTCTTCATTTATTCTTTCCTTCCAGTTTTTTCCCCCTCATTTCTCTGGTTAGGTGTTTTGTCACTGAATTTCCATCTTTCTTCTTCTCTCATGTAAGCATGTAAGGCTTTACATTTCCCTCTAGCTGCTTACTCCAAGTTTTGATATATAGTAATTCTTTTCATTTGGTTCCAAATATTCTCTAATTTTCATTATGATTTATTTTTTGATCCTTGAGTTATTTAGCAGAATGTTTTCAATTTTGCAGCTATATGGAGAATTTTATTATTTGTAGCAAATTTCATTGCACTGTATCAGATACCCTGATGTATCTGATAGCTTATCTTTGTTGCTTGTTTAGATTTGCTTTGTGCATGAGTTTGTGGTTAGGTTTTTAAAACTTTTTATTGTGGTAACCTACATACAATGTATAATTTCCCGTTTCAACCATGTGCAAGTATTCAATTCAGTGGCATTGATGATTCACAATGTTGTACTACCATCGCCATCATCCATCATCCAGGTTTTCACATTCTCCCAAACAGAAACTCCTTGTGGTCAGTGTTTGTCAGTGCTCCATGGATCTTGTTTGTACAGTACTCTGCTAGATTCGTGTGGTGTTCACATCATGTTCTCAGGTACTTCTCTGTCCTTGTTGAATAGTTTTCTATAAGATACGTTGAGAGGAGTGTGTCAAAACCACCTTTATAATGAAGGGTTTAGCCACTTATCCTCCTGCCTCTGGTTTCCTTCTAGAGACTCCTCTTCCTCCTCCTAATCCTACATCCTAGTCCAAACCATCTTCTCTCTTCACTGAGCATACCCCCTCCAGGCGGCTTCATCTTCTCCCTTGGCATCCGTTCCCATCTCTGTGTTGGTAACTCTCAAATCTGAGTCTCCAGCAGACCCATGCAGCAGGCTGCTGTACGCCCCACTACGGGGTGCCTCGGGCATCTCTGAGTCAGAGTTCATGCTCCATCCCACCTCCAACTCCCATAATTCCAACCCTCCTCCAGTGTCCCACTTGCAGCCAATGACTTCCCATTGCTCAGACCAGGGAATGCTGTTTCATCTCCTTCACTCCCAAGTCCTCTTAATCTTAATCACCATGTCTTCCTAAGTATCTATCAAATCCACCCCCTTCTGTTCTCCCTGCAATCTGGGGAAGGGCAGGGCCTGCATATGACTCTCCTAGGGTCACCATGCTTAATGTTCTTGCACTCTTGAGAAGGGAGACAAAATTGAGGGTCTGGAGTATTTCCAGACTGGCAAGAATATCCACACACTTTATTTAGAGTCTGGTTAAATCTGGACAGGTCATTATCATCCTAGTCTGAATGATATTTTTGACAAACTTGGTTTGTTGGTGAGGCCAGCTTAGCCTCTTACTTTAGGGGAACAAGTACAGTTTCATACTTGGGGTAGGTTGAATTATGTACCCCCAACAAACTCATGTTCTCAATCTTAATCCAGGTCCCTGTGGGAGTGAACCCACTGTAAACAGGGCCTCTTGAAGATGTTATTTTAGTTAAGGTGTGGCCAAACTGAAAAAGGTAGGTCTTAGCCTGGATTACTAGAGGCCTTATAAAAAGGGAACCAGAAGTCAAAGAAGTGAGAAAGGAGAGGATATCACCATGTGATGGGAAAGCCAAGGAACTCCAGGAATTGCCGGCAGCCAGCACCAAAGTGTCTTTGAGGAGAAAGCCAACCTTGCTGGTAACTTGATTTTGGACTGCTTCTAGCCTTAAAATCGTGAACCAATAAATTCCCATTGTGTAAGCTAACCCATCATGAGATACTTGTCATAGCAGCTCTGGCAAACTAGAACAATATCCTAACAAGTACAACATCCTATAGAAAATGAGTCTGTGGCCCACATACTAGTCACAGCCTGTGGTTAGCTCACCTCTATGGAGACAACAGCCAAACTTATATTAACAGCTGAATATCTTAAGTCTACTTTATTCCCTTCTCAAGAAACAAGATAGGAACTCAAACACAAGATAACATGATAGTGAGTGACTATAGGTTTAATTTAAACAAGACCTGGCCCTACCTGGAAAATTCTCTTTGTTCTCTGTGCCCCTGTGGTCATTGTATATAAATATTCTCCAGTCTCCCTACCTTAATTCACTGAGTTGGCAGCCCAGCGTGTTGAATTCTTAACATAACTCTGTAAGTAAAGTTCATGTCTCCTCGAGTTTCTTTTTATTTCACCCAAGACTAAATAATATGTTTAGATTCTTTAATTCAGTTAGTTCCTATTTCTGCATCTGCAGTCCAGGAACCTCCGCACTCCTCCGTGTCCCTGCATCAGCTCAGCCCCTTCTGTGCAGCCTCCCTGCCTCACACCCACCCAGCCTCCCCTCACCTCCCTTCTCTTCCTCCCCCAGAACTCTGCACTTGCTCTTCCCTCTCCCAGGAACACTGTTCCCCACCTACCTCTAACCCATTGCTTGTCTCACTCCTCACTGGAGGCCACTTCCTCCAGCTGGGGGCCCGCTGTGCCCCCAGCCCCTAGTGCTTTTCTAGCTGGGCACTTCACCCTCTGTTCCCAAAATGCCTGCCGAGTTTTCTCTGTCCTATTCAACTCCAAGGTCTGTTGCTGCCGGTCCCACATCTGTCTCCCTGTTTTTCTGTCTGATGTTCTTGACACTGTGGACTCTCAATAAATATATATTAAAGGAAGGAGGGAGGGAGCAAAGAATTAATTCCCAAAAATTGGTAGTCACTGCTGGGAGAGCAGAAACTATACAAATGAAACAACAGCCAATATTTTCTGGCATTTTAATTCATAGGATGCACTTTTGTCATATTCCAGAAAGCACACACAGCCTTGTTTTCAATGTCTTTCAAAATTAAGCAATATCCTCCCCGTGGTTGAGATTACCACCAGACAGCTGAGCATTTGCAAGCTTTCATTTTTTTCTGGACCAACCGAAGCCCACGGCCAAGAGCAAAGTGCATGTGGACTACTCCCCACTGTCCTTCCCTCCCAGTGGCTCCCAGAGGGGTCCCCTGCCGCAGCTCCACCTACCCTCTTATTCATGGCACCCTCCTCCCCCGGCTCCCCCTTCTGGGCATCTGCTCAGCCTCCCCTCTTGCTGACTCTACCTCCTGAAAATCTGGGCCCTGATGGCGACCCAAGAAGTTGGCCCCTGTTGGCAATGCAGAGCCACTCAAGGGTTTTTTGGGTGGAGGGACAGCCCAACTGGTTATAGAAGTGGTGCCCCTGGCAGCAGTGGGGGAACAGAACCGAGAGGCCCACGGCAGGAGGCCCAGACCAGTTGGGGCAGAGCTAATGAGGGTGGGCACTGCAGGGATGACAGCAGAGGGAGAGGGCAGGGGCTTGATTTCTAAATATGTGGGAGGTGAAATTGGCAAAGCTTGCAGGCCGGGCAATGAGGGAGAGAGAGCCACCCCAAAGACCATGGGCTGCTGGCCTCGTGCTGCCTGCCTGGTTGTAGTCCAGCCTCTGCCCCTGGGCTTTCCAAGGACCTGGACCTTGACCCCAAGGCCTGCAGGCTCCTGGCTGCCCGCAGCTGCTCTCATGGGGGCTGCGCTGTCTAGGGGGGACAACCATGGGGACTGCCTGCCGGCCCCGCCTCCTCCTCGGTCTGTGCCTGCCTTGCTCTCCATTTTGTCCTTTGCCTGATCAGATGCGGAGAGAGGCGCCTCCCTGCTCCTCCCCACCCCGATGAGGACTCCCCTCTGCTCTCCTACACTCCCCTCTCTTGGCTGCTGCCCACTCTGAAATTTGGGCTTCCCCTCTCTGGAAATTACTGGTGTGATCCAGGATCCCCTGCTCCTGTCGGCTCCCATCCCTTAATGTGCTGCAGGCCACACCATGGTGCACGCTGAGAACCGCCAGCTGCATAAAGCACAGGGTGGCGGGCGCATCTGTGGGGAGAGGGAGGGAGTCGGGGTGAGGGTCCAAGTAGGGGGTAAGGGAAGTGGAGGGTGAAAGGGCTTATAGTGGGGGGGGCAGGGGGAAGGCCTGTTAGTGGGGAGGCCTGGTGAAGGGGTGAGGAAGGGGCTGGTCGGGGAGGGGGCAGGGAGCAGGGGGTCCTTCTTCTCCCAGAGCCAAACCAAATGAACGACACCCAACCATCCCACTTCCTCTGTCTCCCATAGCCCTGGAGGGCATTGAGGGAAAATTGTCTGGTCTGGGAAGAATGAGGAAAAGTGACGGGCCTGTATCATTAAGGAAGTGAAAGAATATCAGCTACATAAAGGGTAGAAAAGTTACTTCTGGTCATAAACATTATCCAAGAGGGCAGGAAGCCAAAGGCTAACAGGGTAATTTAACTGACTTTTGCCATGTTATTCTATATTTCCACAAGTGCTCCTTCATTCTTCTTGACTTTAGTCTTAATCTGCCTGGACTTCTATCAAACTGCTTTCACATGTACTTCACCTTGTCAAGTGGTGTAAAGCAAGCAGCCATGAGATGGAACTTTCAGGAAGCAAAAAGCTAGTAGAAAGAACAATGAATGATGAACAAACATCAGAATTCTTCTCTCCTATCTGTGGGACAAAAGGAACAACAGTATAAAATCAGTTCCATCTACAGAAGGACATTCTTGGCTGGACAGTGAATACTTCTTAGTGCTTAAGCTTTCGTAGACTAGGCCTCCAAGTCCTCTGTTGAATTTACACCCCAGTGCCTCTGTGTGTATGTGTGTGTTTGTGTGTTTTGAATGGTACTGTTTTAAGGGAAATCATTTTTTAGATTAACAATTATAATTTATTGACAGCATAGGAAAAAAGTATGGCTAAAATTTGACTTCAACAAGAGACACGCTTAAGACTACCTGAAGGAAAGTCCCAAACTACCTCAGGTTCTTGAACTGCAACTTGAGAAACCACTATCCTAACAGAACTAAGGTTGAATTTGCCAGGGCTTTCTTTTTTTATTAGAGAAATTGTAGGTTTACAGAGAAGTCATGCATAAAATACAGACTTCCCATATACCACCCTATGATTAACTCCTTGGCATTACTGTGATACATTTGTTACAATTCATGAAAGCACACTTTTATAATTGTAATGTTAACTATAGTCCTTCACAAGAGGGTTCACTGTGTTGTACAGTCGTTATGTTGGTTTTTTTCTTTTTTATTCTAGTAAATAAAAACAACCTAAAATTTCCTTCTCTTAACCACATTCAAATACAGATGAAGGCACTCGCCTGACGAACCTCACAGGTTGATCAAGGCTGGCATGTATCGAACGAAGTGCTTCACATTTATGAACTAACTAAATCTTCACAATGGCCCTGTGAGGCATAGACTCATTCTTGTTTTACAGATGACATGAGGCCCTGGGAAATTAAATCATTTCCCAAGGTCACACTGCTTCTAAGGGTGGAGCCAGGGTTCAGCCCAGGCACCCTGGATACTGGGGCCCAGTGCCTCCACCCACCTGTACTAGAGAGCTAGATGTCTCTACTCCCCGGGAGCTGGGCTTAGCCACAGACAGCAAGAACACATGGTCAAAGCAAGCCCAAAGCCCAGCAAGAAACTGAGCACCTTCTGAATAACCAAATGTGACGATATGGTCACTACAATTTATGTTTGCTGGATTTTAAAGTAATTATTTGAAAATGGCTAAACCAGAGAGTCATGTATTGCTTACCTGATAACACTCTCTGAACCCAATATTCTGTGATGCATAACTTTACTTTATGCAGCAGGCCAGGTAAAAGGTTGCAGTGTCTGAGGTCTTCTGCCCATGAAATACTCAGTGAAGGGTAGTTCGCGCCTTATGAAGCAGCACCAAAGCCTTATGGGGCCCTGTATAAGATGCTTTTAGTTTTGATAAAGTCCTGGGAAAAGGCAATTTGTCTCTTATCATCAGCTGAGTAAACAGAGCAGTTACCTTGCAGTTCCATTCTGCTGTCACGTGATGAATGAATTGTCATTTTGATACATGGGGGAAAGTGATAGAGCATCCTCCCATGAAATCAGCATTGATGCAAGACAATGCGGCAACTAACGGGGAACTCCCAGGGAGTGAAGACAAGGACCACAAATCAGCACAGTGTAAGCAAGGCATATCTGTAGATGTATTTTTTGTTAGGGATTTACAATCTTAGCAAGTCCTCATTTGTACATTTTTCTTCAAGTGTTAAGATTGTTTGACTTTCCCTTTTACGGCCATGCTTAAAGTCAAGTCTTCTACTTGACTGATTCTTAGATATTACCCCATTAATCTAAATAAATGAGTGGGGTTTTCTTTCAGCTATCAAGAGCTTTATTCTGATAGGCAGAGTTTTTCACTTATAAATCTTTGCAATTGATTTATTGGGTAATTGCTCATAAAATGGACTCTAAGGCATATTTTAAAGCAATTAAAATGTTAGTGAACATTTGAAAGTAACAAATAATTATTAGTTATAAGCATTAAATAATTATTAAATATCTGAAAACTTCTCATAACATTACAGATAAAGAACTTACTTATTGTGGTCATGTTGGTCCTTTGGAGAGAAATGGAGTTCCTGTGGGTGAATTTATGGAGGAATTTCTGAATTGACTGAAATCGAAGCAAATAGTCATAGAAAATAGCAAAATGAGTGGAGCGCCAGCCTTCTCTGAAGCTGGTGATTTTTACTGTCTACCATCCAGAACCCCCAACTTTTGATCACACGGCCCCTGGCAGACACTTCTCCTGGGTGGGGTTCACCTACTTGAATTTGAAATCTAGGCCCATCTTACCATCTTATCTGGGGAAATAAGTCCCAAAGCAATGAGGAGATGCTCAGAGCCACACACCCAGGACTAAGCCCAGGGGTCTCCAGGGAGGGGTCCTCCATGAGCTGCGAGCAGGAGTTGCCCAGAGAAGTGATGATAAAACATGGTCAGGGAGCTGTCCCTTGGGGGTGGACTGCAGTGCCACTTTTTAAAATGCATTTTTAAAATTGTGAACTTTAACATATATACATAACAGTGATAACTTTCAAAGTATGATTTAACAAGTAGTTAGTAAATTTCAAAGAATGTTATGTGTTAAAGTTCCAGAATTTCAGTTATTATCATTGTTGTAAAATATAGCATATATACAAAAAGGTTCAAAGTACAACTCAATAAGCAGTTATATAGGTAATTTAAACTTTCAAAGTACAGCTCAATAAGCAGTTATATAGGTAATTAAAAAATGTTATGGGTTACAGTTCCACAGTTTCATTCTTCCCTTATTGTGAAATACAGGATATATACAGAAAGGTGATAACTTTCAAAGCATAATTCAACAAATAACTATAGAGCAAATTTCAAAGAATGTTATAGGTTACGTTTCCACCATTCAGTTATTTCCTTCTAGTTATTCTAAATATATATATAAAGCTTCAGTATCTGTAATCCTTTTGTTAAATTCTGTCTTGTCTGTTGCTACCCTTTGCTCTCATTTAATCGCTTTCTCAGTCTTCAGGGGTGTCTAGGCAGTGACCACTCTAACTTGTTCATATTGAAAGAGGATTTCAACATTATGGGGAAGGGGGCTGCATCTGGTTGCTGTTCTTAAAGAGGCTGTTGCCTCTGGATTTTAGGACTTGTCTGGCATAGGAACACTGGTGGATTAAGTTTCTAAAAGATAAAACTCAGTGAGTGCATCTTTTATAGAATCTCAGGTAAGGACCTAGGTATTTGAGGACTACTGTTAGTAAGGGCATGGCATACTGTGGTCATTTGGGATGTCTAGCTGGAGCTTGCATAAGAGAAACCTCCAGGATAGTCTCTTGACAATTTTTGAGATTTCTTAGCCTATGAAACTTTATTTTGTTACCTTTCTTTTTCCCCCTTTTGGTCAAGTAGGCATTTTCAGTCCCTCGGTGCCAGGGGATTAATTCTCCCCTTGTTGAGGGAAGGTTAATGAATTTATTTTCAGAGTTGAGCTTAGAGGGAGAAAGGTCACATCTGAGCAACAAAAAGGCTCTCTGGAGGTGCCTCTTAGGCATAATTATAGGAAGGCTTAGCTTCCCATTTACAGCCCTAAGTTTCACAAGAGCAGGTCTCAAGATCAAGAGCCTGATTTATTAAGTAGTGGGTTCCTAATTTCACTTAACATATATTGTGTCCCAAGATAAACAGTCAGTTTCTCACATTATCTTCACTTAGTTGTACAGTCATCATCACTCTCAATTTTAAACTATTATCATAACATAAAACATCCTAGGGCTCGTCAGCCACCAATTATTCATCCCTAGTATTATTGTAGTGCTGGTAAGATATTCCTATTAAATATAGTCTATAATATGTAATGGGCAGTTTTTCTACATACCACTCAGTTGTTAACTCTTTGTACCAGTATCATACCTTATAAGTATATCCTGCTAACACTTATTTATGCTTGTAGTGCTACTCTGTGGGTTACTTGGCTTTAAACAACCACTTTTGAACATGTTGGCCTTCAGTGTGGTGCAGTGCCATTTTTAATCACAAGCACGTAGAAGCAGGGGGACTGAACAGAGAGATGCACAACAGTGAGCCCCCAAAGAACCGAGGTTGGGTTATAAAGTAGGCCCAGCCTACTGTATCCTCTGGACCCCTTGCTCAGCGTGTTGCCGGGTGGGACTCTGCCTTCCTGGCCACAGTTGATTGACCCAGGAATGGGCACCCAGCCCAAGCTGGCGCAGTGAGTCCCTTCCCTGGGAACCAAAGAGAGCCAGGCCAGTGTCTCCAGTGCAAATGCCACTCACTGTTTACATAGGAGCAGGACTGCAGAACGAGAAAGAAGTGGGGAAGGGGGGTGTAGAAGGCCTTCCTGTGAGCGAGGTAGAAGCAGGTACTGGAAGGCGCGGCAGGCTTGGGGAAGGAGTTTAGATTTTCTTGAGCTGCAATAGGAGTCCTACTGAGGATTTTAAGCTGGGAGTAACAGGAACCAATTTACACTGCAGCAGGAACCAATTTACACTGCAACAGTCCACCTGGCTGCTTTGTGGCACCAAAGGCAGGATGGCAAGTTGAGGGTGCAGAGGCCACTGGAGGGTCCAGGTGAGAGAGAGTGGAGGCTCAGGCCTGGTGGAGGCAGAGCTGGAAGGAAGATGGATTCCCAGTAAGTTTCATAGCTGCGTGGACAGATGACCCCAGCGGTTTGGATATGGGCCCTGGGGACAAGTGAAAGAGCAGATTCCAGGGTGATGCAAAGATTTTCATTTGATCGACTGCACTGATGGTATTGCAGTCAAGCAAGAATAAAGGATTTGGAGCAGGGCAAGGAGACCTTTGTTCTCCTCCTCTCTGCTGCTCCTTCTCCCTTCTTTCCTACAGTTCTCCCAGTCACCCTCAGCTCTGCTTGTGTTTTGGAAATGGGGCTCTACTTTTGTTTTCTCCCCATCCATCCCCACTGGCCTCCTCCAGGTAAGACCTGCTTGCTCCTCACTCAGGGGTACGGCCATAGGCCCCTGCACAGTTATTGGGCCAGAAGTGGCCCTGCATCTGGGTTATCATTTCTCTCAGTTTCCTTACCTGGGTCACCTTTGTTCCGACAGAATTCCTCCAAAAGATGGCACACAGCCGTCTCTGATTGTGCAGCCATTCTCCATGCTCTCCACACCCAACCCAAATGTTGCCTCTTCCCTGCAGCCCTCCTTGAGCCTCACCCTCCTGAAAGGACCCATCACTCACCTGGGCCCCCGTGGAGCATGTCCTTATTCTGCTGGGGGTGTTCTTAGCTGCTGACATGCTTGTGTTCTCCGGTAGAGCAGAAGACTCTGCAGGACACACTTCTCTCTCCAGCCATCTAGGGATCCCTCTCACTGGAATTCAACAAGACAGGTGCTGATAGAGACTGGATGAATATTGGAATTACTCAAATACATTACTCAGTAAATTACTGTCCTCCACAAAGCAAGAAAAATCAATAAATAATAATGGAGCAGTCATTCGATCCAATTATTAAAAACCACATTTGTCCCTGGTCTTATGACTGTGCATTTATAGGGCCAATTGATTCCTTATATTGCTGAGCCTTTCTTTTCAAGTATGCTTAAATACATCTGGCCTTAAATTCCTGAGCAAAAGAGGTACATTAAGGGCTGTTGCATGAAGGAAAACACTTCCTGACTCTTTATCTCTTTGGGAATTTTTTCGCTGTGGGAAGTGAAGCATGGTAATTGAAGTCAATCAAGTTTAAAAGAAATGTGCTCTGCAGCCTTGCACAAGGGGCTGTTTGTACACCTTGATCAATATTGGTTCCTAGACCTTAACGTGTTCAGGGTTGTAGATGACAGGAGTGCTTTAAAAAAAAAGAGATTCTAAATGGCTTTCCTATAAGCAAGACTGTGTCTAAAAGCAAGCTCGTTGGTTGTCTTTTTTCTTTTCTTTTCTTTTTTAAATTTTCATTGCAATGAAATTTGAAATCATTCCACATGAAAACAGAGAAAACACCTCCAAAAAGGATTATTTTAACCAATAACTGATCATCTGGGAATACCTGAAACATTTTGTAGATACCGAATAACGTGTAAATGAAAGGAGGTTGCTAACAGAAATAAATTATTTTCATTCTGTCATAATTAAAAACTCAGAGGAAAGAAACAGTTCTGGTTTTGGATCTCTTCTTGGATTGTTGCTGGTGGGAGGAAGGTGACTTGGAGCCTGCGGCGCAGTTGGCAGCTTCCCACCATGTGTTAATGTTCTGAAAGTTAAATTCCGGAATTTATGCCCAGGATGTAAACTGACACACGCCTTCAGGAAACGAGCGAGCGGAGGCAGCTCTCTCGAAGGTGTGGGCTGTGAGTTAACTCGGATCTTGAGAAATTCATACTGTGGAAATGCTTTGGCCACTGGCCCCGGTGATCGGAGGCCCAACACTATTTTAGACGATTTTAATGAACAGACATAGAAAAGCCCACCACCACTCACTTACCATGAATTTAAAAGGAGATTGAATTAAATTTTTTTGTTTGTGTTGTTTCCCAAATGACCCATATTATTGGTATTCAAGTATATTTTATTAATGATGAGCTTTTCAATCTACTCTTTTATATTTTGTATTGGATTAAATATTTTGCATATATATGACTAAATTAAGTTGCATTATTTTCTACTAACATATACATCTTTATTGTTAAACTCTGAATATACAGGGAAATTAATGGTGCATTTAAATGAAGACAGTTTTGCTACAAATATCATAAAAACATCCCATCCCCACCCACCCTCACATCTTTTATGGACCTACACATTGCTCTTTATCCCTCTGCCTTTCCTTAGGGTTGGATGTAGAAACTGAACCCGGGTCGATGGAATTCCCAGCTTGGTTGCTGCCATGGGGACCCTTGAGGAATCCTGGCCACATGCAAAGTGCTATGTCATTTTTACAAAAGGAATTTAAAAAAAACGGCCCTGAATCTGGGGGGAAGTTGGTATGATGTATTCTTGGTTCAGCATCAGTGCTCACCCTTCCAGTCCTAAGGAAGGGGACGGGGCTGCTGGCTGCCCTCCGTCCCTCGCGTTAGAATTTGCTTGCCGCTGAATGCTGAGCTGAACATGTCAGTGTTGCTGATGGAATCTTCTCCAAGCCTGAAGTTGCTCTGAAGACCAGGACAAATTTCCACCACCATAAAACAGATTTAACAGATATTCATTTTATAAACTTGGGCTTGTTATGAAGCTCAGTGTCTTGTGGAAGATGGTTTAGTGCCACCAACCTTTCCAATCCCAGCTTTAGCTCCAGTCCACTGCTGGAGTAGCCAATGCAAAACCACTGGCCCTCCTTTTATTTTTAAGTATTTGTTTTAAATTTGCTTTATTGGTGAATGTCCTAGTTTGTATATATTATGTCCCCCGAAAAAAACCATGTTCTTTGATGCAATCTTGGGGGGGCAGACATATTAGTGGGGATTAAGTTGGAATATTTGGATTAGGTTGTTTCCATGGAAATGTGCCCCACCCAACTGTAGGTGATAACTCTGGATAATTTCCATGGAGGTGTGGCCCCGCCCATTCAGCATGGGCCTTGATTAGTTCACTGGAGCACTATATAAGCTCAGCCAGCAGGAACTTGCTTTCTACAGGCAAGACAGACACTTTGAAGAATGCACTGGAACTGAGAGAGGAGCTTCAGCTTACAGAGACATTTTGGAGACAGCCTTTGAAAGGAGACTTTTGCTCCAGAGAAGCTAAGAGAGGACAAATGCTCCAAGAGCGACTGAGAGTGACATTTTTGAGGAACTGAAGCCTAGAGAGGAACGTCCTGGGAGAAAGCCATTTTGAAAGCAAAACTCCAGAGCAGACGCCAGCCACGTGCCTTCCCAGCTAACAGAGGTTTTCTGGACATCATTGGCCATCCTCCAGTGAGGGTACCCAATTGCTGATTTGTTACCTTGGACACTTTATGGACTTAAGACTGTAACTTTGTAACCAAATAAACTCCGTTTTATAAAAGCCAATCCATTTCTGGTGTTTTGCGTTCCAGCAGCATTAGCAAACTAGAACAGTGAATTACACACCCTACAACTGAGCATCACCAATAAAACTTCCCTTGACTGATAGATTGGATTTACATTTTTCTATCTTCTGTTTTTATGTTACTTTAGTATATATTTAAAAAAAAAAAAAACGTGTAGCATGAAGACTGACTGAATATAGACTCCTTCTTCTAGAGAGCAGTGACAAATTCTGAGAAGAATTTTGTACAGTAAATTTTTAGACGTCTTCCCCAACATTCCATTGATTTAAAAATAACATTACTGAACTTTTTCATTATAAAATTATTACTTTCCCATTGTAAAACTTTTTAAAAACTAGATAGATGATAGAGTCTTACAATTAGATACATTTTCTTCTAGACTTCTTTCTGTACAATACACATTTTTATAAACATAAAGATTTTAACACAAAGTAGAAGCTATACTATTACTGTGTTAGCAACTTTGCTTTTTTGAATTAGTATAGATAGACAGGTAGGTAGGTAGATATGCTAGTTATTTGTTGGTGTCTGATTGGGTTTCCCCAATGAGAGGGACTGGCAGGAGATTGGAGGATGGGAACAAAGGTCAGGGTGTTTGTGTCCAGCCTGCCCCTTATCCCAATCTGTGGGTTTTCATGTGTAGCCATGGCTCTTGGGGAGGGCCCACCTCTCTCCTCTCTCACAGCTGTATTCTTGCTGAGTTCTGGTAGCATCGGCTCCCTTCCCTTCTACCTTCAGGCCTGGGGTGTTAACACCTCCTTGCTGTTGCTAGTTCCTGGGTGTCACCCTATTCCTTGTTGGTTTGCTTAATCCTGTCCATGAAGATTGTTCATTAAAACTTTCTTCAGTTAACCTTTGAGTATGCCAGCTGTTTTCTGCTGGGACCCTGACTGATAGAGATGGATGGATGGATGGATGGATGGATGGATGGATGGATGGATGGGTAGATGCATGGATGGATGGACCTCTTTCTTAATGTTGTAGAGGATTCCACATAAAGGATTCCACTATATGGGTTTACTATTAACATTTTATTTACTAGGCAATATTTGAGTAATTGGTATGGAAAATAATACCATCAACTGCCATGTGCCAATCACATGGATTAAAAAGACAGCAATCTCTGAGACAGGCTGCAACATGGATGTACCTTGAAAACATTATACTCAGTGAAATAAGCAAGGCACGTAAGGACAAATACATGATTCCACTTATAGGAAATGTCTAGAAATAAATTTGCAGAGATAGCAAGTATATGAGAAGTTTCTAGGGGATGGGGAGATGAGGAAAGGGGATTTTTTACTTAGCAGGTACAGAGTGTTTGTAGATAAAAAGTAATTTTAAAAAAGAAGAAAAAGCATTATTGATTCCGTTTGTTTCCCTCCTCAACTGTGTATTGTTCCCCCTCCCCCTTGCTGTTGTTCGCAGTTTTTCAGCATATGTATTTGTCCCTAAACAACATGTTGCTATTTTGCATGTTTTCAGATATCACATGAATGGAACTCATACTCATCATGATCTTCCATAACTTATACCTTTCATGTGGCATTATATCCATGAGAGGTGTCATCTGGGGGAATGTATATGACTCCAGTTTATTTTCACTGTTATATAGTCTTCCATTCTGTGATTCCATTCAATATTTATTTAACCTTTCTCCTATTGATGGAAATTTGGCTCTTTTGGGAAACTGTTATATTACAAACAGTGTTGCTCTAAACATGCTCACGTTTGTCTCCCTGGGCGTATCCCTAGGATGTTTACTTGGGAGTGGAGCTGCTGGGTTCTGGGATTTGGACATCTACGTCTTTACCAGGGATTGCCAAATTATCCTCTGAAGCGGTTGTGCTGCTCTGCACTCTCCTCAGTGCTTCATCTGGATCCCTATTTCCCCACATGCTCTCCAGCCCTCGTGTCCTTGCCATTGTGAGGGGTGGGACATGGTATCCCCTTAAGTGGTTTATGGGCACATGCCTGATTACAGCAAGACAATATTAAGGGCCGTGGCATTTTCTTATGCCTGGATTACCTGTTTCTGCCTTCTGCTACTTTCTTATTGGGATGGTTCTCCTTTTATTTATTAATTTTTTTATTTTTAGAGGTTTGTTATAAATTCTGAATCCTTTGATGGTTGTATATATTAAAATATTTCCTCATGGTCTATAGCCTACTTTTTTTTTTGGTTACTTTTTTTGTGGCATCTTTTTTCACATCAAAGTTTTAGTGCTACAGTATAGCCTAATTGATCAATCTTTTCCCTTCTGGGGTGCCTTTTATATCTTGTTTAACAAACACTCCCCTTCCTCAAGTTATAAAGATAGTCTCTCATATCATCTCTACAAGTTTCTGGAGTTTTGTTTTTCTTTTTTCTTCCCATTTGTGAATGATTGATGATTCTATGTGAAGAAACAGTTATCCTAGTAAAATTCATGATCACTCTATCTTTTCCCAATGATCTTTCATATGTTAAGTTTCCATGTCCATGTGGATCTTTTTCTAAACCCTTGTTTCTGCTCCCTTAGACTGTTTTTCTACATTTTATCCATACCACCCTAATTACTCCGCTTTTACAGTAGGTCTTGATATCTGATGGGGCAAGTACCTTCACTTTGTTCTTCTTCCAAATTATATGGCCTCTTCTTTTATTTCCATCTAATGACTTTTAATTCATAATAGATAGAGCCATAGAATATATGTAACTTATAAAATATAATATTAAAATGTACCCTTGGAACCCACCAGAACATCACCGATACACCTGTGTGCCTACCCAGCAGAGGGAACCACCATCTCGAAGTTTGTATTTTTCTTTCTCTTATTCTTTTATTATAGTTTGTTCACATATTCACATAGTGCTAAATATAATATTATTCAATTTTGTGCTTTATTTTAGCTTTATAAACATGGCATCATATTCTGTGTAGGCTTTTAATGCTTACTTTTCTAAAATTCATCTGTGTTGTGTGTAGGTGTAATTCATTCCCTGTCCCTGCCCTGTAATCTTCTGTCTGTGAATATACCAGGATCCAGTTCACCCCTTCTCCCATGGAAGGACACTTGGGTGGGTCTCAGTTGTTTGCTGTTAGCAACAGGGCCAGCCAGAATGAACATTTGTGTCCTAGAAAGATTCAAAGGGATAGAATTGATGCAAATGTTCAACTATAGAAGATGATGCCAAATTATTTCCCAAAGCAGTTATATTAACTGATACACCCATCGGAAATGTCTTAGCGTCCTCATTGGTCTGCCTTTCCAACACTAGGAATTATGATGTCTAGATTTTGTCAACCTAGCAGGTGTACCAAAGGTATCTTGTGGCCTTAATTTCCTTTTCTCTGCTATTGAAATTACTAATTTTTTCAGGTATTTGCTCACCATTCATGGTTCCTCTTTTGAGAATTGCCTTTCAGGTCTACTGTCCATTTTCCTCTTGGTTATTTGTCTTTATTGATATGTGCAAGGTTTATTTTTTGGTCTTGTTTGGGAAACCTATTCCTATTTGAAGGCAAAAAGATATTCTCATATATTTAGCTAATTTTTCCTTTCACATTTAGTTCTTGAAACATTAAAATTGATTTTTGTATATAATGTAAAGTAGTGGTTCAATATGAATAGCCAACTATTTTAGCACTGTTTATTGAATAGTCCATTCTTTCTACAAAAATTTACTTTGCCTCTTCTGTAGCATATCAAGTTTTAATATATATTTGCATCTTTTTCTGGGGCTCTCTCTTGTTTGGTTATGTGAGTCTTTTTTCCTCCCTCTGCCAGACCACATTATCCTAATTACTATAGTTTTATGATGAAACTTGATAGTTGCTAAGAATTTAAATCTATAAATTTACCTCAGAGTAAAGTTGTGTGGAATGACATCATCAAGATGGCAGTGTGAAGACATCACTGGTGCATTTCCCCTTAGAAACAGCCAAACGAAGGGCAGATTCAACTGTGTTGGAACTCTGGAGGACAATAGAGATTGGAGAAAGACTCCACAAGTGCTGAATCCACACACATACACACACACACACACACATGAGAGGTAAGAGAGTGGTATGGACCTCAAGTCTGGACCCCTGCCCTGTGCTCCGTCATGCATGGTTTAAAACACACACAGCAGCGGCTCTTTCAGCCTGGGCACCTCCTGCATGGGCTGCACCTACACCCCCAGCAGTGACTTAGATTTCCACACACATTGAGGCTTGAGGACCCAAGGCCACAGGGCCCCAGGGCACAGCCCTAGCTGTTAACCTGCTCATACATGCAAAGCAGTCCTCCAGAAATCAGAGTGGCCCACAGTGGAACTGTTGGCAAGCTGTGCAACCTCCCATCCCAGTCCCTAATTGAGGTACCCAAAGGAAAAAATTGGGTGTTTTTGAACACTGGCCCCATATGGTTCTGTGCATTGGGATCCCTTAACACCGAAGTTCTGGAAGCAGAAAAGCAACAGGAAAAAGGGAAAACTGAACCACTAGAAAACAGGGTGGACCCAGGGCTGAAAGCTAGTCTAAAAAAGTGGCCCAGAGCACAGAAGAGAAGATGAGCAAATCATAGATGCTAGGGAGGAAAATTTCTATAAAAATAGAGAACAGCCTAGGACTCCCAGAGGAGGAAGAGAGGAAAGGAAATCCTCTCCTGAAGTGGAACATTTGCACATAATAGGATAATCTTAGAAGTTAATGCATAAGCCCTTGGCAAGAGGTAGGTGCAGAAAGACCTCAGAAAATCTGAACTGATAAATACAGGCTGCACTGAATGGTCAGTATCATTGGACGAAGAATTCAAGAAGAGCCTTAACACATAGCCAATCTTCACTGAGACCCTAAGCAAGAGGGAGAAACTGACTTCCAGAATTAGCATATCAAAGTAGTCAAATGTCTAGAGACATCAACAAAAGATCACAGCCATACAAAGAAACAAGAAGAGGTGGCTCAGTCAAGGGAACAAATTATAACTTAAAGAGGAAACACAGTCATTGGAGCAAATAATCAAAGACATTCAGCTAAATTTCCAAAACAAATTCAAAGAGCTAAAGGAAAATGTGGAAAGAGATAAACTAAATTTGGACATATGACTGGAGGCTATAAGGAAGGCAATGTGTGAACAAAAAGAATTAAAAAGTTTAAAAAGGAACATAACAGAACTTATGGGAATGAAAAACACAGTCATGGAGATTAAAAACACAGTAGAGGCTTTCAACAGCAGATCTGAACAGGCAGAAGAAAGAATCAGCAAATTTGAAGACAGGGCAATTGAAATCATACAGTCAGAAGAGCAGACAGAGAAAATGAAAGAAGTAAGCAGAGCCTAAGGAACCTGCAGGACAACATGAAGCCTAACAACATATGCCTTATGGGATTCCCAGAAGAAGAGGAGAAGGAAAAAGGAGCAAAAAGAATATTTGGGGAAATAATGACTGAAAATTTCCCAAATCTTAACAATAGACATAACTATACATGTCCAAGAAGCACAATGAATGCCAAACAGGATAAACCCTAATAGACCTAATCCAAGGCACATACTAATAAAAATGTCAAATGTCAGAGATAAAGATCACATTCTGAAAGCAGCAAGAGAGAAAAGATTCATCCCAGACAAGGAATTCTCTGTAAGCTAAGTGCTGATTTTTCTTTCAGAGACCATGGAGGCAAAAAGGCAGCAGTATGACATATTTAAGGTAATGAAAGGGGAAAAACTGCCAGCCCCAAATTCTTTATCCAGCAAAACCGTCCTTCAAAAATGAGGGAGAGTTTAAGACATGCACCAATAAACAAAAACTGTGAGAGTTTCTCCCCAAGAGACCTTCCCTGCAAGAAATGCTAAAGGGGGTTCTTCAGATTGAAAAAAAAAAGGACAATAGAAAGCTTGGAGCAAGAAATGCAGATCTCCAGTAAAGGCAATTCCACAGATAGATGCAAAACCCAATAGTATGTTATCCTTAGTATGTAACTTAACTCTTTAATTCCTATAAGATTTAGAATATAGTTTAATAAGAAATAATAGTGTTTTCATGTTATGGACATTCAAGATATAAAGAGGTAATGTATAATGACAACAGCAAAGAGGGGAAATGGAGGGGTACAGGAGCAGAGACTGTGTATGCTATTGCAGATAAGTTGGTTTCCTTTGGAGTTGGTGGTTATTTTTGTGTGTGGGGGGGTTTAAATTTTACTGAGATATATTCACATACCATACAGTCATCCACAGTCAATCGTTCACAGTACCGTTATATAGTTGTGCATTCATCACAGTCAATTTTTGAACATTTTCATTACCACACACAAAAAAGGATAAGAATTAAAGTAAAAAAGAACAACCAAAACATCCCATACTCCCCATCCCTCCCTATTACAAATCAAAAATACAGTAGTATTGGTATTTATATTTACCATGTGATCTTTACTGGGAATCTTTATTTCTTCATGTGGTTTCAGTCAAGTGTTTTGTGTCCCTTCCTTTCAGCCTGCACAATTCCCTTTAGCATTTCTTATAGGACTGATCTACTGTTGATGAAGTCCCTCAACTTTTGATTATCCAGGAATGTTTTCATTCTAATTTATTCCATTGTGGTCAGAGAATGTGCTTTGAATAATTTCAATTTTTTTTTTTAATTTATTGAGGCTTGTTTTATGTCCCAGCATATGGTCTATTCTGGAGAAAGTTCTGCGATCACTAGAGAAGAATGTGTATCCTGGTGATTTGGGATGTAATGTTCTATATATGTCTGTTAAATCCAATTCATTTATCAGATTGTTTAGGTTATCAGTTTCCTTATTGGTCTTCTGTCTGGTTGATCCATCCATAGGAGAGAGTGATGTATTGAAGCCTCCCACAATCACCATGGAACAATCCATTGCTTCCTTTAGTTTTGCAGATATATTTTTTCCCCTCTCTCTCTTATTGACCTTTAATGAACCAATATTGAATCTCTTTAGTACTGAACCTTTGTCTATATCTCTCTCTCCCTTCTTTTTTTCTCTGCCAGTAGGGCTCTCTTTAGTATCTGAAGTAGGGCAGGTCTTTTATTAGCAAAATCTTGCAGCATTTGTTTGTCTGTGAAAAATTTAAGCTCTCCCTCAAATTTGAAGATCTTTGCTGGATAAAGTATTATTGGTTGGAAATTTTTCTCTCTCAGAATTTTAAATATGTCATGCCACTGCCTTCTCACCTCCATGGTGGCTGCTGAATAGTCACTACTTAGTCTTATGTTGTTTCCTTTGTATGTAGTGAGTTGCTTTTCCCTTGCTGCTTTCAGAACTTTCTCCTTCTCTTCAGTATTTGACAGTCTGATCAGAATATGTCTTGGAGTGGGTTTATTTGGATTTATTCTATTTGGAGTTCGCTGGGCATTTATGCTTTGTCTGTTTATATTGTGTAGGAGATTTGGGAAATTTTCCCCAACAATTTCTTTGAATACTCTTTCTAGACCTTTATCCTTTTCTTCCCCTTCTGGGACACCAATCTTATATTTGGATGTTTTATTTTATCTATCATATCCCTGAAGTCCATTTCAATTTCTTTTTAGTTTTTTCCCTATTCTTTCTTTTGTTCTTTCATTTTCCATTCTGTGGTCCTCAATGTCACTGATTCATTGCTCAGCTTCCTCTGGTCTTGTGCTATGAGTATCCAGAATCTTTTAAATTTGGTCAACAGTTTATTTTATTTCCCTAAGATCATCTTTTCTATTTACTTTTGCGATTTCTTCTTTATGCTCTTCTAGGGTCTTCTTCATGTCCTTTATATCCTGTGGCATGCTCTTCTTCATGTCCTTTATATCCTGTGCCATGCTCTCATTGTTTGTCTTTAGTTCTTTGATTAATTGCTCCAAGTACTGTGTCTCCTCTGATCTTTTGATTTGGGAGTTTGGGTTTGGGTTATCCATATCATCTGGTTTTTTCATATGCTTTAAAATTTTCTGTTTTTGGCCTCTTGGCATTTGCTTTACTTGATAGGGTTCCTTTGGGATATGTAGAATTATTCAAAGACTAATCTTTAATTTTTCAGATCTACAACTTGGCAGCATACATTTTCTCTAACTAACCAGCAGATGGCATCTGCAAGTCACCTATTCCCCTCAAGTCAGTTCTTCCCAACTTTGTCTTTGTGATGTGTGGGGGTCTGATTCTTGTGGGATCCAATTAGTACACCAAGTTTGGGTGTGTTGTTGGTCCTGTCTGCTCTGAATGTGTGGTGTGTGTCTGAGCAGTTAGGGAGGGAGGGCAGCTTTAATAATCAAACCTCTCAGGTGTTCCTGGAGATTTAAGGCTGTTGCAAGAGTCTAAACCTTAATTTCAGTCTTGCCACAGATTGTCTCTGCTGCTGACCCACAAATCCTTGGTATTGGTGTATGGTCCCTGAGATTTCCGAGTGGGTCTCTCTTCCAAGCCTGCCCTTCTAGGGCCTCTGCTGAGAGGGTTGTGCTATGTCACAAGTACTTGCCATCCCTCAAGGGAAGTTCTGGGTCACCGAGCCTTGTAGGGGCATTCCCAGCCTGCTGTAAGTAGGGCTGAATGGAGCATGTTAATTTCCCCCTTTGCACACAGCTCCGCCTTCCCAGCTCCAGGACAATTAGCTGTGGGTGCATGAAAGGCTATTGTCTACACCCAATATCATGGCATGTGTGTGTGTTGCTGGAAGCACTTCCTGTCACACTGGTTTTTTTGGCACAGCTCTGGGCTGTGGCTCTGATGCCGGGCAGGAGCATTCCCAGCCCACTGGGAAGATGGCTACAGGGGCATGTTTTTTTTCCCCTTTTGGCTCACCTCTGCCTGCCTCACTCCGAGACAATTAGCAGCCGGTGTGCGAAAGGCTATCTTCCAAGCCAGATATTGAGGCATTCACACAGCACATTCCTGCCGTGCTTCACTGTGCAGTTCTCACTGCCATATCTGCAGCTGCTTTTGGGTTTTTTAAAAAGGAACTAGTCCACCTCGAACTGCCAACCCATGGTTTCCCCACACCGCAGCATGGCTGCAGATATTCAACAGGTTTATTCACTCATTTCAAAATGCAGACTCCTGGTTTCACCAAGTGCACAGTCCCTGTGGATTTAGAAGACCTTGTCCAGCTGGCACATTGCTGGAACTGGTGTTCTGGGTCACTTTCTGGCTTTTATCTAGTATTTTTCCCGGAGGTATTTTTTGCCCTATCTCTCCTAGCTGCCATCTTAGGTTCTCCCCTCATTTACTTTTTGTCCTCATTTTTCTATTCATCTGTCCATACCCTGTATAAAGGGAGTAGGAGCCACAAAGTCTTCATACTCACACAGTCACACAGTGTAGGCTACATAATTATATAATCATCTTCAAGAAAAAGGGCTACTGGATTGTAGTTCAACAGTTTCAGGTATTTCCTTCTAGCTGTTCCAATACACTAAAAACTAAAAAAAGGATATCTATACAATACATGAGAGTAACCTCCAGAATGACCTCTATCTGATATCTCTCAGCCACTGAAGCTTTATTTTGTTTCATTTGTCTTCCCCTTTTTGGTTAAAGAAGGCGTTATCAATCCAAAGATGTCAGGGCCAAGCTCCTCCCTATGAATCATATCCCACATTGTCAGGGAGACCTACACACCTGGGAGTCATATCTCACATAGAGGGGAGTGCAGTGAATTTACCTGAAGAGGTGGCTTAGAGAGAGAGGCCACATCTGAACAAGAGGTTCTCTGGGGGTGACTCTTAGGCACAATTTTGAGAAGGCATAGCTTCTCCTTGGCAGCAGCAAACTTCATAAGGGCAATCCCCCAGAGCAAGGGCTTGAGCTTCCAAATCAGTACTCCCCAATGCTTGTGAGAATACCATCAGTTCCCCAGGTTGGAAAATTTAATATTTCCACATTTTCCCCCAGTCCCTCAAGGGGTCTTTGCAAATACATTTTTATTCTCTGCCCAAATTACTCTGGGATATATTGGGCCTTCATACTAGCTTGTACAAACCAACCAGATTTCACTTCCTATTCAACATTCCATGTAATTATGGTATTTGAATAAACTGACCATACAAGTTAAATCAGATAGTGTGTTACAAACAATATAGATTTTGCATCTAATAAATGTCTCTTCCTTTGGTCTCACACAGAAATTGAAGTTTCAAAACCACCGACGATATTGTCCTTTACCCTTTAGTCTAATTTACCTTCGTCCTAACCAAGTGCATTTTGTTCATATCTCTAATTGAAGTCTGATCTCTTTTTTTCAGACTCCTTAACATTTGCTGTATGAGGTAATGCTGACATTCATAGCTGATGGACTCTAGCTCTGAATCCCAGGTGTCACACAGATACCCAAAGTTCCAGAGACTGCCAGGTTATACACAAAGGTTATACACAAAGAGCTCAGCATCTCAGAATTTAGAAACAGCCATTCTAACTCAGAAATAGATGTAACTGCTGTAAGAGCTTAAAATCTAGGAACCTTTACAATAAGCCTTCCCCTGATAACCTATGCCTTCAGGCTCAGGTCTCAGTTTGTACATTATAGGTAGTCCATATTAGTGAGGCATTATAATGTTTTTCTTTTCATTTCTTGTTTATTTCACCCAAAATACTATCCTCAGTGTCCATTCACCTTATAACCTCACTCCTTCTCATAGCAGCTCAATACTCCATTTTATGTATACACCACAGTTCGCCATTCCATTCATCGGTCAGTGTACCCTTAGGCCACCTCCATCCATTGCAAATCATGATACTGACACCATAAACCCCACTGTGCAAATGTCCATTTGTGTCTGTTAACTATAGACTCTAGTTTGCATTGATTATATTTTCCCCAATACCACCCCCTTTTTAACACCTTGCAAAATTGGCATTAATTTGTTCTCCCTCATCTAAAAACATATTTGTACATTTAATCACAATCATTGACTGCCATAGGTTTCACTAAGTTATACAGTCCCAGTCTTTATCTTCTATCTTTCCTTCTGGTGTCCTACATGCCCCTAACTTTCCCCTTTCAATGGTACTCACAGTCATCTTTGTTCATTGTACTTACATTATTGTGCTACCATCACCTAAAATTGTGCTCCCTGACACTCACTCCTGTCTTCTCCCATCTGTATGTATTGCTCCCTTTAGTATTTCCTGTTGAGCAGGTATAACTCTCTCAATGTCTCTCTGAGAATATTTTAAATTTTCCCTCATATTTGAAGGGCAGTTTTACTGTATATAAAATTCTTGGTTGGTGGTTTTTCTCTTTCAGTACCTTGAATACGTTATACCACTGCTTTCTTGCCTCCATGGTTTCTGCTGAGGAATCCACGCATAGTCTTACCGAGCTTCCCTTGTATGTGATAGATTGCTTTTCTCTTGCTGCTTCCATAATTCTCTCTTTGTCTCTGACATTTGATAATCTGATTATTAAGTATCTTGGCATAGGTCTATTCAGATCTATTCTGTTTGGGGTACACTGCGCTTCTTGGATCTGTAATTTTATGTCTTTCATAAGAGATGGGAAATTTTCAGTGATTATTTCCTTTATTATTGCTTCTGCCCCCTTTCCATTCTCTTCTCCTTCTGGGAAATCCTTGATGTGTACATTCATGCACTTCATGTTGTTATTCAGTTCCCTGAGATGTTGCTCATATTTTTCCATTCTTTTCCCTATTTGTTCTTTTTTAAGTAGGATTTCCAATGTCCTGTTCTCCAGTTCATGAATCTTTTCTTCTGCCTCTTCAAATCTGCTGTTGTATGTCTCCATTTGTTTTTCATTTCTTGTATTGTGCCTTTCATTCCCATAAGTTCTGCCAATTGTCCTTTCAAACTTTTGAGTTCTTCTTTATGTTTGCCCAATGTCTTCTTTATATCCATCTTCTTTGCCATATCATTCCTTAACTCGTTGATTTAACTTTTGAATTGATTTAGCATATTTGTTTGAAGATCTTTAATTAGTTGTTTCAGTTCCTGTATCTCAGTTGAGGTGTAAGTTTCATCCTTTGACTTGGCCATATCTTTGTTTTTCCTGGTGTGATTTGTAATTTTCTGTTTTCTAGGCATCTGGTTTCCTTATTACCCCCATCAGATTTTCCCAGACCAGCTCAGGTCTCAGGAGGAGGCTGTATTCAGTATCAGGTTTCCCTGAGGGTGAGTCCTAGAAAATTGACTTTCCTGTGAGGCCTCTAGACTCTGTGACTTTCCTATCCTGCCCAGCAGGTGGTGCTTGTCAGCCTGCAGCTCCCCACTGGTGTAAAGAGGTTTGGTCCCTTTAATTCTCAGGGTACACTGTCCTGGCCAGAGGCTGAGGGTGCCCAGAAGCCAAGCTTAAGTTGTTTCTGGTTTGTTTGTTTTCCCCCAGGCCCTGGGGTCTCAGTTCTCTGAGAGAGGGCAGCCACTTGAGCTGGGAACTGTCCCTCATTTCTTAGGGAAGATACACCCTTTATGGAGTTACCTTCTATACTTGAATTCCTCCTTTGTCTCTCTGGTTCTGTTAACTAGGCTCTTGCCTGTGTGAGTGCTGACAATTGAAAATGCCTGAGGCATACTCTAATGAGCTGCTTAGAGGGAGAGAAAAAAAAAACAAAACAAGGAAAATGAGAGAAAACCCTTTTAAGAGCTGGTCCCCAGCCCCCCAGTTTCACTGGTCAACTGGTGTGGGTACCCAGTTCTGTGCCCCTTTTCTTGGGACACAGCTGTTTTCCAGTATTCTGAGCTCAGCCATTTCCAAAAGCCTCTGTTTTTATTTATTTACGTATTTTTTTCCATCAGCCCTGCCTCTTTTCTGCTGGAAGGAACCTCAGGTTCCTTTCCTGTTTTGTCTGGGATTATCTATGCTTGTAGCTTGTATTCAGTAGATCAAATTTGTTAATTAAAGCCACAGTTGGAGCTTGGTTGAGCTACTTTCCCTCTCTCCAGGTAGGCAGCTTCTTTTATTCCAGAGGGAATGTTTCAGCTCAGGCTGCCATGCCCATGGGGGAGGGGCACCAACTCTGCAGTTTGGAGAGCTTTACTTACAATTCTGTGCTGCAATTTCAGCTGTTCCACCCATTCCAGGCTGGTGTATGATGTGTGCCCAGTCATGGATGTCTCCCAACAGTTGTTCCAGGGTATTTACTAGTTGTTCCTGGTTATTTACTAGTTGCTCTAGTGGAGTAATTAAATTCCACACCTCTCTATGCTGCCGTCTTGCCCCACACAGCTGGTGGGTTATTGAGTGAGGTTGTTTAATACAAACTCCAAGATAACCACAAAGAAAGTATTTCAACCATATACAGAAATGGAAATGAGAAAGGGATCAATCAGTTATATTACAAAAGATTAACTATACATTCAAAAAGCAGCATAAAGGAAAAGAGGGGCAAAAAATGTATGTCATATAAGAAAAAAAGAATAGAATGGCTGAAGTAAGTCCTGCCTCATCAGTAATTATGATGAATGTTAAATGTTTCAAACTTCCCAATCAAAAGACCTAGAATGGATAAAAAATCACAATCCAACTACATGTTATTTATCCAAAGACTCAAAGACACAAACAGGTTGAAAATGAAAGGATGGAAAAAAATATTACATGCAAATAGTAACAAAAAAGAGCTGGGGTAGCTATCCTAATATCAGACAAAACAGACTCCAAGTCAAACACTTAAAAGAGACAAAGAAAGACATCATATATTGTTCTAGTTTGCTAATGCTGTCAGAATGCAAAACACCAGAAATGGATTGGCTTTTATAAAAGGGGGTTTATTTGGTTACACAGTTACAGTCTTAAGGCCATAGAGTGTCTGAGGTAAGTCATCAACAATCAGGTACCTTCACTGGAGGGTGGCCAATGGCGTCTGGAAAACCTCTGTTAGCTGGGAAGTCACGTAGCTGGCATCTGCTCCAAAGTTCTGGTTTTAAAATGGCTTTCTCCCAGGACATTCCTTTTTAGGCTTCAGCTTCTCTCCAAAACGTCACTCTCAGTTGCTTTTGGAGCATTTTTCCTCTTAGCTTCTCCGGAGCATAAGTCTGCTTTCAAAGGCCATCTCCAAAATGTCTCTATAAACTGCAGTTCTCTCTTCAGCTCCTGTGCATTCTTCAAAGTGTCTCTCTTGGCTGTAGCTCCTCCTCAAAATGTCACTCACAGCTGCACTGAGTTCCCTCTGCCCATCAGCTCATTTATATGGCTCCACTGATCAAGGCCCACCCTAAATGGGTGGGGCCACACCTCCATGGAAACATCCAATCAGAGTCATCACCCACAGCTGGGTGGGGCACATCTCTAAAGAAACACTCAAAGAAATCTAATCAAAACATTAGATTGTTTACATAATTAGATAACATCTGCCCACACAAGAGTGCATCAAAGATAATGGCGTTTAGGGGACACAATACATTCAAACTGGCACATATATTAATAAAAGGTCAATCCACCCCAAAAGAAATGACAATTTACTTAACCACAGTGCCCCAACATACATGAGGCAAACATTGACAAAAGAGAAGGGAGAAATAGGCACCTCTACAATAACAGTTCAGCACTTCAGTACACTGCTTTCATGAATGGATAGAACATCTATGATAGTAGATCAATTGGAAATGGAGAACTTGAACAATACTATAAATGAACTAGGCCTAACATATAAACAGAGCACTCCAACCCAAAACAGCAGAGTACACATTCTTCTCAAGTGCAAATGGATCATTCTCCAGGATAGACCCACATATTAGGTCACAAAACAAATCTCAATAGATTTAAAATGACTGGAATTATACAAATACCTTCTCTAACCACAATGAAATGAAGCCAGAAATAAACAGAGAAAGAATTGGAAAATCCACAAATATATGCAAGTTAAACAACACACTCAATCAGTGGGTTGAAGAAGAAATCACAAAGCAAATTGGGAAATATCTTGAGACAAATGAAAATAAAAACACAGCATATCAAACTTGTGGGGCACAGTGGAGGCAGTGTTGAGAGGGAAATTTATAGCTCTTAATGCTTACACTGAAAGACAAGATAAAGCTTAAATCACAGACCCAATTGCACAACTGGAGGAACTGGAAAAAGAAGAACAAACTAAACTCAAAGAGATCAGCAGTAAGGAAATAACAAAGATTAGAGCAGGGATAAATTAAATAGAGGATTAAAAAAAAATCAACAGAATCAAGGAAACCAAAAGTTGGTTCTTTGAAAAGATCAATAAAATCTGCAGTGAAAGAGTAGACATTATCACCAACCCCATGGAAATATACAGAATTACAAGAGGATACTATGAAAAATTGTATGCCAAAAAACCTAAATAACCTAAATGAAACGGACAAATTTCTAGAACTGTCTACACTGGTCAAGGAGAAATAGAAAATCTCAACAGACAAATAACTTGTAAAGAGACTGAATCAATAATCATAAACTTCCCAACAAAGAATAGTGCAGTAGCAGACAACTTCACTGGTGAATTCTACCAAACATTTAAAAAATAATTAACACCAAAATTACTCAAACTCTTCCAAGTAATTGAAGAGGAAGGAACACCTCTGAACTCATTTTATGAGGTCATTATCATCCTAATATGAAAGCCAGCTAAAAATATCACAAGAAAAGAAAATTATAGACCAATATTCCTCATGAATGTAGATGCAAAATCCTCAAAAAAAATGCTAGCAAACCTAATCCAAATAGCACATTAAAAATCTCTACACCATGATCAAGTGAGAGTCATCACAAGCACACAGGGGTAGTTCAACATAAGAAAATCAATTAATGTAATATACCACATGAATAGAACAAAGGAAAAAAGTAAATAATCATCTCACTCGATGCAGAAAATGCATTTAACAAAATTCACCACCTCTTCTTCATAAAAACCCTCAGAAAACTAGGAATAGAAGGAAACATCTGTAACATGGTAAAGGGCATATATGTAGCACCCACAGCTAACATCATACTCAATGGGGTGAAAGACTGAAAACTTTCCTTCTAAGATCAGGAATAAGACAAGTTTGTCCACCATCACAACTGTTATTCAACATTTTACTGTAAGTTCTAATCAGAGCTATTAGGCAAGAAAAGAGGTAAAACTCTCCCTATTGCAGATGATTTGATCTTATACATAGAAAATGCTGGAAAAAAAAATCCACCACAAAGCTACTAGAGCTGATAAATTTAGCAAAGAAGCGAGATGTAAGATCAACATGCAAGCATCAGAGGTGTTTCTATATACACGTAATGAACAATCCAAAGAGTAAATCAACAAAAGAAATCAGTTTATAATAGCAACTAAAAGAATCAAATATCTGGGTATAAAAATAACCAAGGATGCTTGCACACAGAAAACTACAAAATATTACTGAAAGATATTAAAGAAAATTAAATAAGTGAAGGGTCATTCCATGTTCATGGATTGGAAAAGTAAATACTGTTTAGAAGTGAATTATACCCAAATCCTTTTACAGATTCAATAAAATCCCAATCAAAATTTTGGCATACTTCTTCATAGAAATGGAAAACAAATCATAAAATTCATATAGAAGATTTAAGTGGCCCAGTGTAGCCAAAGCCATCTTGAAAACAAAGACAAGGTTGGCAGACTCACATTTCTTGATTTTAAAACTTATTACAAATCTACAGTAATCAAAACAGTGTGGTACTGGCACAAGGACAGATACATAGACCAATAGAATTAAATTGAGAGTTTAGAAATAAACCTCAAACCTTTCACCAAGTGCTCTTTGACAAGGGTGCAAGTCTACTTAGTAGGGAAAGAATAGTCTTGTGCCAGTTTGGATATATTATGTCCTCCAAAACACCATTATCTTTGATGCAGTCTTGTGGGGGCAGACATATTAGTGTTGATTAGATTGGAATCTTTTGATTGAGTCTTTCCATGGAGATGTGACTCAATCAACTGTGAGTGAAATGTTTGGATAATTTCCATGGAGTTGTTACCCCACCCATTCAGGGTGGGTGTTAATAAGATCATTGGAGTCCTATAAAGGAATTCACAGACAGAAGGATCTCAGAGCAACTGAGAGTGACATTTTGAAGAGGAGCTGCAGTTAAGAGAGGAGCGGCAACTTACAGAGACATTTTTTTGTTAAGATAACTACTTTTCTTCCAATGTTTTCTTACTCTATCCCAAGAAAGTAACCTAATACAGCAACATTTCTGTGAACTTGGTCCTACTATACCCATCAGAAATTAACAGACCATAGTCATTCCTGGGCATTCCCAGAACATTAAATTTACCCATGATAGCTTATCTGTTCTTCTTGGATTATTGTTCCCCCTTCCTTAATTGCTGTCTGTCGCTAGTTCCCCTACATTCTACATTTTAAACCATTTGTTTTACATTTTTCAAAGTTCACATTAGTGGTAGCATATAATATTTGTCTTTTTGTGCCTGGCTTATTTCGCTCAGCATTATGTCTTCAAGGTTCATCCATGTTGTCATATGTTTCACAACATCGTCCCTTCTTACTGCCGTGTAGTATTCATCGTGTGTATATACCACATTTTATTTATCCACTCATCTGTTGAAGGACATTTGGGTTGTTTCCATCTCTTGGCAATTGTGAATAATGCTGCTATGAACATTGGCGTGCAGATATCTGTTCGTGTCACTGCTCTCCAATCTTCCGGGTATATACCGAGAAGTGCCATTGCTGGATCGCAGGGTATCTCTATATCTAATTTTCTAAGGAACTGCCAGACTGACTTCCAGAGTGGCTGAACCATTATACAGTCCCACCAACAATGAATAAGAGTTCCAATTTCTCCACATCCCCTCCAGCATTTGTAGTTTCCTGTTTGTTTAATGGCAGCCATTCAAATCGGTGTGAGATGGTATCTCATTGTGGTCTTAATTTGCATCTCTCTAATAGCTAGTGAAGCTAAACATTTTTTCATGTGTTTCTTGGCCATTTGTATTTCCTCTTCAGAGAACTGTCTTTTCATATCTTTTGCCCATTTTATAATTGGCCTGTCTGTACTATCGTCATTGAGTTGTAGGATTTCATTATATATGCAAGATATCAGTCTTTTGTCAGATACATGGTTTCCAAAAATTTTTTCCCATTGAGTTGGCTGCCTCTTTACCTTTTTGAGAAATTCCTTTGAGGTGCAGAAACTTCTAAGCTTGGGGAGTTCCCATTTATCTATTTTTTCTTTTGTTGCTTGTGCTTTGGGTGTAAAGTCTAGGAAGTGTCCACCTAATACAAGGTCTTGAAGATGTTTTCCTATATTATGTTCTAGGAGTTTTATGGTGCTTTCTTTTATATTGACATCTTTGGTCCATTTTGAGTTAATTTTTGTGTAGGGTGTGAGGTAGGGGTCCTCTTTCATTCTTTTGGATGTGGATGTCCAACTCTCCCAGCCCCATTTGTTGAAAAGACCTTTATGACCCAGTTCAGTGACTTTGGGGGCCTTATCAAAGATCAGTCGGCCATAGATCTGGGGGTCTATCTCCAAATTCTCAATCCGATTCCATTGATCTATATGTCTATCTTTGTGCCAGTACCATGCTGTTTTGACAACTGTGGCTTTATAATAAGCTTCAAAGTCAGGGAGTGTAAGTCCTCCCACTTCGTTTTTCTTTTTTAGAGTGTCTTTAGCAATTCGAGGCATCTTCCCTTTCCAAATAAATTTGATAACTAGCTTTTCCAAGTCTGCAAAGTAGGTTGTTGGAATTTTGATTGGGATTGCATTGAATCTGTAGATGAGTTTGGGTAGAATTGACATCTTAATGACATTTAGCCTTCCTATACATGAACATGGAATATTTTTCCATCTTTTAAGGTCCCCTTCTATTTCTTTTAGTAGATTTATGTAGTTTTCTTTGTATAGGTCTTTTACATCTTTGGTTAAGTTTATTCGTAGGTACTTGATTTTTTTAGTTGCTATTGAAAATGGTATCTTTTTCTTGAGTGTCTCTTCAGTTTGTTCATTTCTAGCATATAGAAACATTACTGACTTGTGTGCATTAATCTTGTATCCTGCTGCTTTGCTAAATTTGTTTATCAGCTCTAGTAGCTGTATCATCGATTTCTCGGGGTTCTCCACACATAAGATCATATCATCTGCAAACAATGACAGTTTTACTTCTTCCTTTCCAATTTGGATGCCTTTTATTTCTTTGTCTTGCCAGATTGCCCTGGCTAGCACTTCTAGCACAATGTTGAATAACAGTGGTGATAGCGGGCATCCTTGTCTTGCTCCTGATCTTAGGGGGAAGGCTTTCAGTCTCTCACCATTCAGTACTATGCTGGCTGTGGCTTTTTCATATATGCTCTTTATCATATTGAGGAAGTTTCCTTCAATTCCTACCTTTTGAAGTGTTTTTATCAAAAAGGGATGTTGGATTTTGTCTAATGCTTTTTCAGCATCTATTGAGATATCATTTGATTTTTCCCTTTTGATTTGTTAATGTTTTGTAATACATTGATTGATTTTCTTATGTTGAACCATCCTTGCATGCCTGGAATGAACCCCACTTGGTCATGGTGTATGATTTTTTTAATGTATCTTTGGATTCAATTTGCAAGTATTTTGTTGAAGATTTTTGCATCTATATTCATTAGGGAGATTGGCTGGTAGTTTTCCTTTTTTGTAGCATCTTTGCCTGGTTTTGGTATTAGATTGATGTTAGCTTCATAAAATGAGTTGGTAGTGTGCCATTTTCTTCAGTGTTTTGAAAGAGTTTGAGTAAGATTGGTGTCAGTTCTTTCTGGAAAGTTTGGTAGAATTCTCCTGTGAAGCCATCTGGCCCTGGGCATTTATTTGTGGGAAGCTTTTTGATGACTGATTGGATCTCTTTGATTGTGATTGGTTGGTTGAGGTCTTCTATTTCTTCTCTGGTCAGTCTAGGTTGTTCATATGTTTCCAGGAAATTGTCCATTTCCTCTACATTATCCAGTTTGTTGCCATACAGTTGTTCATAGTACCCTCTTATAATTGTTTAAACTTCCTCAGGATCTGCAGTAATGTCACCTTTCTCATTCATTATTTTGTTTATATGCGTCGTCTCTCTTTTTGATTTTGTCAGTCTAGCTAGGGGCTTGTCAATCTTATTGATCTTCTCAAAGAACCAACTTTTGGTGATATTTATCCTCTCTATTGTTTTTTTTTGTTCTCTATGTCATTTATTTCAGCTTTAATCCTTGTTATTCCTTTTCTTGTACTTGGTTTAGGATTGGTTTGCTGTTCATTTTCTAGCTTTTTCAGTTGATCCATTAGTTCTTTGATTTTGGCTCTTTCTTCCTTTTTAATATATGCATTTAGTGCTACAAATTTCCCCCTCAGTACCACTTTTGCTTCATCCCATAGGTTTTGGTATGTTGTGTTCTCATTTTCATTCGTCTCTATATATTTAGCAATTTCTCTTGCTATTTCTTCTTTAACCCACTGATTGTTTAGGAGTGTGTTGTTTAACCTCCAGGTATTTGTGAATTTTCTAAGTCTCTGATGGTTATTTACTTCTAATTGTATTCCATTGTGGTCAGAGAATGTGCTTTGAATAATTTCAATCTTTTTAAATCTGTTGAGGCTTGTTTTATGTCCCAGCATATGATCTAGTCTGGAGAAAGTCCCGTGAGCACTAGAGAAGTATGTGTATCCTGGTGATTTGGGATGTAATGTTCTATATATGTCTGTTAAATCCAATTCATTTATCAGATTGTTTAGGTTTTCAATTTCCTTATTGGTATTCTGTCTGGTTGATCTATCTATAGGAGAGAGTGATGTGTTGAAGTCTCCCACAATTATTGTGGAAACATCAATTGCTTCCTTTAGATTTGCCGGTGTTTCTCTCATGTATTTTGTGGCACCTTGATTGGGTGCATAAACATTTATGATTGTTATTTCTTCTTGTTGAATTGCCCCTTATATTAGTATGTAGTGACCTTCTTTGTCTCTCAAAATATCCCTGCATTTAGCATTTAAAGTCTATTTTATCTGAGATTAATATTGCTACACCTGCTTTCTTTTGGCTGTAGCTGGCATGAAATATTTTTTTCCATCCTTTCACTTTCAATTTCTTTGTGTCCCTGTGTCTAAGATGAGTCTCTTGTATGCAGCATATTGATGGTTCATTTTTTTTGATCCATTCTGCAAATCTATACCTTTTAATTGGTGAGTTTAATCCATTTACATTCAACGTTATAACCGTGAAGGCATTTCTTGAATCAGCCATCTTATCCTTTGGTTTATGTTTGTCATATATATTTTTCCCTCTCTCTATTAATATCCCTTATTGTACCCATACCGAATCTCTTTAGTACTGAACCTTTCTCCATGTCTCTCTCTCCTTTCTTTTTTTCTCTGTCTGTAGGGGTCCCTTCAGTATTTCCAGTAGGGCAGGCCTCTTGTTAGCAAAGTCTCTCAGCATTTGTTTGTCTGTGAAAAATTTAAGCTCTCCCTCAAATTTGAAGGAGAGCTTTGCTGGATAAAATATTCTTGGTTGGAAATTTTTCTCACTCAGAATTTTAAATATATCATGCCACTGCCTTCTTGCCTCCATGGTGGCTGCTGAGTAGTCAGTACTTATTCTTCTGCTGTTTCCTTTGTATGTGGTGAATTTCTTTTCTCTTGCTGCTTTCAGAACTTGTTCCTTCTCTTCCATATTTGACAGTGTGATCAGAATATGTCTCGGAGTGGGTTTATTTGGATTTATTCTATTTGGAGTTCGCTGGGCATGTATGATTTGGGTATTTATGGTGTTTAGAAGATTTGGGACGTTTTCCCCAACAATTTATTTGAATACTCTTCCTAGACCTTTACCCTTTTCTTCCCCTTCTGGAACACCAATGAGTCTTATATTTGGACGTTTTATATTATCTATCAAATCCCTGAGGTCCTTTTCGATTTTTTCGATTTTTTTCCCCATTCTTTCTTTTATGCTTTCATTTTCCATTCTGTCATCTCCTGGTCACTAAGTTGCTGTTCAACTTCCTCTAGTCTTGTACTATGAGTATACAGAATCTTTTTAATTTGGTCAACAGTTTCTTTAATTTCCATAAGATCATCTATTTTTTTATTTAGTCTTGCAATGTCTTCTTTATGCTCTTCTAGGGTCTTCTTGATGTCCTTTATATCCTGTTCCATGCTCTTCTTGATGTCCTTTATATCCCATGCCATGGTCTCATCGTTCATCTTTAGTTCTTTAATTAGTTGCTCTAAGTACTGTATTTCTTCTGATCTTTTGATTTGGGTGCTTGGGCTTGGGTCATCCATATCTTCTGGTTTTTTCATATGCTTTAAAATTTTCTGTTGTTTTTGGCCTCTTGGCATTTGCTTAACTTGGTAGGGTTCTTTTAGGATTTGTAAACTAGTTGAAATCCTTGTCTCCAATTTGTCAGGTCTACAGCTTCGTGGAGTACACTTTCTGTGACTAACCAGCAGGTGGCATCCATGAGCCACCTGTTCCCCTCAAGGCAGTTCTCCCCCACTTTGCCTCTGTGGTGAGTGGGGGAGTAAGTCTTGTGGGGTCCAGTTGGTGTACCAAGCTTGCGTGTGTCATTGGTGTTGCCCGCCCTGTGTATGGGGCGTGTGTCTGGGCAGTCAGGGAGGGGTGCGGCTCTAACAACTAAATCTCCCTGGTGTTCCTGGGGTTTGAAAGCTGCTGCAATAGTCTAATCCTTCAGTTCAGTCCTGCCACAGTTTGTCTCTGCCACTGACCCACAAGTCCTTGGTATTGGCGTGTGGCCCCTGAGACTTGTGAATGGGTCCCTCTTCCAGGCCTTGCACCCCCTAGTCCTCTGTTGAGGGATGACTGTGCTATGTCACAGGTGAGTGCCATCCCCCCAGGGTGGTTCTGGGCTGCCGGTCTGTGTAGGGAGGCTCCCTGTCTGCTGAAATGATGGCTGAATGGGGCTTGTTAATTCCCACTGCTCCACCTTCCCAAGTCTGGGACAACCAGCTGAGGGTGCAGGGAAGGCTAATGTCCACACCCAATTTTGTGGTGTATGCATGTTATTTGAAGCACTTCCGTCACACTGGGTTGTCTGGGGCAGCTCTGGGCTATGGGGCCGGTGACGGGGAGGAGTGTTTCCTGTCCACCAGGATGATGGCTGTGAGAGGAGGCCCCCCTTTTCTTGGGAAGTTGTGGTGTTTAGTGAATTTTCTCAGCCACTGGATTATTGCCTTTTGTCTCAGAGCTCTCAGTTCTGCTCTTGTCTTGACCTGCCCAAATTGCAAGTCTTTGAGGCTTTCTGTATTGGGCTTCTTAGAGTAATTGTTTTAGAAAATGAAAAAAAGATTTAAAAAAAAAAGAAAAAAAAAGGGCCCTCCAGGCAGATCTAATGCGTTATTGAAATACTAAGAGACAAAGCAATTAGGGCTATTAAGGAAAGATCCAGGGGGCAGAGAGATCAATTTTTCTTTGGGTTTTGCAAATGAGCCTGCGGGGCCTGAGCTCTGCCCTTCCCCTTTCTATGTTCACCAGAACTCCAAAAAGCATCCGCTTTTATTTTGGAGTTTGTGTTGCTGTTTTTTTGCTATGCCTGTCTCCTCTCTGCTGGGCTGGCTGCTCTCAGATTCTCTGGTGTCTGGTCTCAGTCTATCTATGGTTGGAGTTTGGATCAGTAGAATGAGTTTCCAATAAGAGCTGCCACTGCAGTTCTCCCTTCTCCTTCCTGGCGCTGACAGCCCCTCCTCCCACGGGACTGAGCCTGGCAGGGAGGGGCGCGGGTCCCCTGGCCTCAAAAACTTACAGATTTTGCTGATCTCAGCAGTTCCCCGTTTTCATGAGTGTTATATGAAGTATGCCCAAAGTCAGATTGCTCTGCGGTGTCCAGTCCACACAGTTCCTGGCCTTCTCACAGAGACATTTTGAAGACAGCCATTGAAAGCAGAGTTTGCTGATGCTTTAGAGGTACTATTCCAGAGTTTACCCCAAGAAGCTGATACAGAGACATTTTGGAGAATGCCATTTTGAAATGCAATCTGAGCAAGCAGACACCAGCCACGTGTCCTCCCAGCTAACAGAGGTTTTCCAGATGCCAATGGCCTTTCTCCAGTGAAGGTACCCTATTGCTGATGCCTTACCTTGGACACTTTATGGCCTTAAGACTGTAACTGTGTAACCAAATTAACCCCCTTTATAAACACCAATCCATCTCTGGTGTTTGCAAATGGCAGCATTAACAAATTGGAAAAAGTCTCTTTAACAAATGGTGCTGGGAGAGCTGGATATCCCTATACAAAAGAATGAAGGTAAACTCCTACCTCATACATATACAAAAACTAATTCAAAATAGATTAAAGACCTAAATATAAGAACTGAAACTATAAAACTGCCAGCAGGAAAGATAGGGAAACTTCTTCAGAACCTGGAATCAGGCACTGCTTTCTTAGAATTTGCACCAAAAGCTCGAGCAACAAAAGAAAAAATAGATAAATGGAACTTAATCAAAATTTAAAACTTTTGTACATCGAGAAAGTTAAAAGACTACCTTTAGAAAGGGAGAAAATATTTGGAAACCATATGTATGATAAGCATTTACGATCCAGAATATATAAAGAACTCCTGTACTTCAACAACCAAAAACATACTAATTTAAAGACTGGCAGAATACTTGAAGAGTCATTTCTCCAAAGAAGATATACTAATGGCCTATAAATACATGAAAAGATGCTCAACGTCATTAGCCATCAGGGAAATGCAAATCAAAACGCCAATAAGATAGCAACCACATCAACATTTTAAAAAAGGGGCAAATAAGTGTTGGAGAGGATATGGAGAAATAGGAACACTCATACATTATTATTAGAAATATAATACAGTGCAACCACTGTGGAAAATAGTTTGCAGTTCCTCAAAAAGTTCAGTACAGAATTACCATATGACCTGGTAATCCTACTTTTAAATATATATACCCCAAAATCTTGAAAGCAGGGACTCAAATAGGTATTTGCATACTGATTGTATTAGTCAAGGTTCTCCAGGCTAACAATACTGACAGGATTGAGAGATTTATTATAGGAATTGAATCATGTGACCATGGTAATTGGCAAGTCTGAATTCTGTAGGGCAGGCTGCAAGTTGGGGACCCCAATGAAAGTTTTAACAAATTCCCCAGGAGAAGCTGTTTGGTCAAAGTAGAGGTAGCAATTCTTCTTTCTGACTGCGGAAATCCTCAGTTCTCCCATATCAGCTGTGATGGTTGGGTTCATGTGTCAACTTGGCTAGGTGGCCTAGCTGTCTGGTCAAGCGGGCACTGGCCTGACGATTCCTGTGAGGCTATTTGAGGCTGGTTGGTTTGTCGGATCATCAGTCAATTGACTGCAGCTGACTGATGACTCATCAAGGGGCGTGCTTCCACAGTGAGAGAATGCAATTGGCCGGATTTGGTCCAGGTGATCAGTTGGAGGCTTATAAGCCGGATGGTTAGAGAACCTTCACTTCTTCTTCAGCTGCTCAGTGAAGCTTTTCCTGAGGAGTTCGTCAAAGTTGTCGGTTCGTTTCCTGAGGCGTTCGTCGGACGTCTTCCTTGGAGTTGACAGCTTGTTGACAGCTCTGCAGAATTTGGACTCTTGCGCTCCCGCAGTTGCATGAGTCACTTTTACAATTTGATAATAAGAGACATCTCTCATTGATTCTGTTTCCAAGGAGAACCCTAATTAATACAACTTGGTACCAAGAGTGGTTCTTGAGAAACGGAATCTTAAAATGGGCTTTTACAACTTGTTTTCTACTCTGATTAGATTCAGAGGCACTAATGACTCTATTTCCAATAATCAAGAGGGTACTAAGAGTCCATGGCAGGAGTTGGCAAAGGAAATACGCAAAATAGCACCATTTGATTCTCCTAATTGTGCTCTAGTACGAAGCGAGGCTCTGGGTGACAGCGTTTTCGACACTTTCACAGAGTTTTGCAGTATTAAGAAGTATAATGATGTTGGCTGGCTGCTCTTAGATACTTTGGATACAGTTGTAAGAGAAAGGGATGAGCTAAAGGCTTCAAATTCAAAACTTGAATGCCGTATGACAGATGTAAAGAGTTCCATCTGTGCCCTGAAAGAAAATCTTATTTCCTGTGCCCGCAGACTGGAGGTTTCTGAAAATCAGACGCAGTCTCTTATTGTGCGAGTAGCACATTTACAGCATAAACTAAAATCTCAACCTCTCAGGGTGTCTGCTGTTAAAGTAAAGGCATTGATTGGAAAAGAATGGGACCCAGAAACTTGGGATGGAGACATATGGATTGATAATAATGACAGTGAGGACATTGGAACCCTGGATTCTGCTGGGTCATTGTTAGATTTACCTGTAGAGGGCTGTCCTGGGGAAACAGCTTCTCTGCCTCCAGTCTGCCCTAAGGAGCCTGCCAGGCAACTCCCACCTAAGGAGATTGACCCTTCAATGCCTGCTAATCTTGTAATCACCTCCCCTGAGGAAGCAGCCCTCACTCTTTTGTCTGGAGAGACTAATCCTGTTTTAAGAGATGAAAATGCAACAGAGTGCCCTGAGGTGAATGGCTTGAGAGATAATTCTAACTCTTTTCATGACCCACCCCCACCACCAGTTTTTGCTTCAAGACCTATAACTAGGCTCAAGTCCCAACAAACCCCAAAGGGTGAGGTACAAAGTGTGACCCATGAGGAAGTACGCTATACTCCAAAAGAACTGTATGAGTTTTCCAACTTATACAGACAGAAACCAGGGGAATATGTGTGGGAATGGATATTGAGAGTGTGGGATAATGGTGGAAGGAATATAAGGTTGGATCAGGCTGAATTTACTGATATGGGCCCACTAAGCAGAGATTCTGCGTTCAATGTTGTAGCTCTAGGGGATTCAAAGGCTTAGAGAGATTGGAATGTTAGAGTGGATTTATCATGGAAAACCTGCTCACACAGTCCTGGAATGTCCAGAGGACACACCTTTTACCAGGACTGTAAGGAATAAATTTGTGAAACTAGCTCCATCATCCCTGAAGAGCTCTGTAGTCGTCCTTCTCTGTAGGTCAGATATTACTGTAGGAACTGCTGTCACTGAATTGGAATCCTTAAACACAATGGGGATAATCGGGTCCCGAGTCAGCAGAAGCCAAGTGGCTGCAGTTAATCGCCACAGACAAGGTGGACAGGGCTACCATAATGGAAAACAGGCTCAAAGCAGCAATCAAAATAATATGACTCGCAGAGACTTATGGCGTTGGCTAGTGGATCATGGAGTACCAAGTAGTAAAATAGATGGGCAATCGACTAAATTCTTGTTTGAACTATATAAGCAGAAGAATTCTAGGCCACGTGAACAAAAATCTCCCTTGAATTACAAAAACAGAGAGTCACGGCCCCTTAATCAATTCCCAGACTTGAGACAGTTTACAGATCCAGAGCCTCCTGAATGAAGGGAAGGCCGGGTACCCTTGGAGAAGGACCCTGTCACACTGCCAAAAATTTACACTGTTAATCTTCCTCCCAGCCGTCCCCAGGGGGACCTACGGCCTTTTACCAGGGTGACTGCATTGGGGAAAAGGAAATGATCAGATATTTTGTGGATTATTAGACACTGGGTCAGAAGTGACATTAATTCCCGGAGACCCAAAACGTCACTCTGGTCCACCAGTCAGATTTGGGGCTTATGGAGGTCAGATGATTGATGGAGTTTTAGCCCAGGTCCATCTCACAGTGGGTCCAGTGGGTCCCCGGACCCATTCTGTGGTTATTTCCCCAGTGCCGGAATGCATAATTGGAATAGACATACTCAGCAACTGGCAGAATCCTCACATTGGTTCCCTGACTCCTGGAGTGAGGGCTATTATGGTGGGAAAGGCCAAGTGGAAGCCACTAGAGCTGCCTCTGCCTAGCAAAGTAGTGAACCAGAAGCAATACCGGATTCCTGGAGGGATTGCAGAGATTAATGCCACTCTTAAGGACTTGAAGGATGCAGGGGTGGTGATTCCCATCACATCCCCATTCAACTCTCCTATTTGGCCTGTGCAGAAAACAGATGGGTCTTGGAGGATGACTGTGGATTATCGTAAGCTTAACCAGGTGGTGACTCCAATTGCAGCTGCTGTCCCAGATGTGGTATCATTGCTTGAGCAAATCAACACATCCCCTGGTACCTGGTATGCAGCTATTGATCTGGCAAATGCTTTTTTCTCAATTGCTGTCAGCAAGGACCACCAAAAACAGTTTGCATTTAGCTGGCAAGGCCAGCAGTTTACATTCACTGTGCTACCTCAGGGTTATATCAACTCTCCAGCCCTATGTCATAATATTGTCCGCAGGGATCTTGATCATTTCTCCCTCCCACAAGACATCACACTGGTCCATTATATTGATGATATCATGTTGATTGGACCTAGTGAGCAAGAAGTAGCAACTACTCTAGATTTGTTGGTAAGGTATTTGCGTGGCAGAGGATGGGAGATAAATCCAACAAAAATACAAGGCCCTTCCACCTCAGTAAAATTTCTAGGTGTTCAGTGGTGTGGGGCCTGTCGAGATATTCCTTCTAAGGTGAAGGATAAGCTGCTGCATCTGGCCCCTCCTACAACCAAAAAAGAGGCACAACGTTTAGTTGGCCTCTTTGGGTTTTGGAGACAACATATCCCTCATTTAGGTGTGCTACTCCGGCCCATTTACCGAGTGACTAGAAAAGCTTCTAGCTTTGAGTGGGGACGGGAGCAAGATGAGGCTCTGCAACAGGTCCAGGCTGCTGTGCAAGCTGCTCTGCCGCTTGGACCATATGATCCAGCTAATCCAATGGTGCTGGAAGTGTCAGTGGCAAATAGAGATGCTGTTTGGAGCCTTTGGCAGGCTCCTATAGGAGAATCACAATGCAGGCCCTTAGGATTTTGGAGTAAAGCTTTACCATCCTCTGCAGATAACTACTCTCCATTTGAGAAACAACTGTTGGCCTGCTACTGGGCCTTAGTAGAGACAGAACGCTTAACCATGGGCCACCAAGTTACCATGAGACCTGAGTTACCTATCATGAGCTGGGTGTTATCTGACCCACCAAGCCATAAAGTTGGGCGTGCACAGCAGCACTCCATCATAAAATGGAAATGGTATATACGAGATAGAGCTCGAGCAGGTCCTGAAGGTACAAGTAAGTTACATGAGGAAGTGGCCCAAATGCCCATGGCCCCCACTCCTTCCACCTTACCTTCTCTTGCCCAGCCCACAGCTATGGCATCTTGGGGAGTTCCTTACAGTCAGTTGACTGAGGAAGAGAAGACTCGGGCCTGGTTTACAGATGGTTCTGCACGATATGCAGGTACCACCCGAAAGTGGACAGCTGCAGCACTGCAGCCCCTTTCTGGGATATCCCTGAAGGACAGTGGTGAGGGGAAATCCTCCCAGTGGGCAGAACTTCGAGCAGTGCACCTGGTTGTTCACTTTGCTTGGAAGGAGAACTGGCCAGAGGTGCGTCTGTATACTGATTCCTGGGCTGTTGCTAATGGTTTGGCTGGATGGTCAGGGACTTGGAAGGAACATGATTGGAAGATTGGTGACAAAGAAGTCTGGGGAAGGGGTATGTGGATAGACCTTTCTGAGTGGGCAAACAACATGAAGATATTTGTGTCCCATGTGAATGCTCACCAGAGGGTGACTTCAGCAGAAGAAGGTTTTAATAACCAAGTGGATAAAATGACCCGTTTGGTGGATACCAATCAGCCTCTTTCCCCAGCAACTCCTGTCATTGCCCAATGGGCTCATGAACAAAGTGGTCATGGTGGTAGGGATGGAGGTTATGCATGGGCTCAGCAACATGGACTTCCACTCACCAAGGCTGACCTGGCCACAGCCACTGCTGAGTGTCCAATTTGCCAGCAGCAGAGACCCACACTCAGTCCCCGATATGGCACCATTCCTCGGGGGGATCAGCCTGCTACCTGGTGGCAGGTTGATTACATCGGACCACTTCCATCATGGAAAGGGCAGCGATTTGTTCTTACTGGAATAGACACATACTCCGGATATGGGTTTGCCTTCCCTGCACGACATGCTTCTGCCAAAACTACAATACGTGGACTTACAGAATGCCTCATCCACTGTCATGGTATTACACACAGCATTGCTTCGGACCAAGGAACCCACTTCACAGCAAATGAAGTGATGGGATGGGCACATGCTCATGGAATTCTGTGGTCTTACCATGTTCCCCATCATCCAGAAGCAGCTGGGTTGATAGAACGGTGGAATGGCCTACTGAAGACTCAATTACGGCGCCAACTAGGTGGCAATACCTTGCAGGGCTGGGGCAGTGTTCTCCAGGAGGCTGTGTATGCTCTGAATCAGCGTCCACTCTATGGTGCTGTTTCTCCCATAGCCAGGATTCATGGGTCCAGGAATCAAGGGGTGGAAACAGGAGTAGCACCACTCACTATCACTCCTAGTGATCCACTAGGGAAATTTTTGCTTCCTGTCCCTGCAAGTTTAAGCTCTGCTGGTCTACAGGTCTTGGTTCCAGAAGGAGGAGTGCTTCCACCAGGAAACACAACAATAATCCCATTGAACTGGAAGTTAAGGCTGCCACCTGACCACTTTGGGCTTCTTATGCCTCTGAATCAACAGGCAAGTAAGGGGATTACTGTACTGGCTGGGGTGATTGATCCTGACTATCAAGGGGAAATAGCACTGCAACTACACAATGGAAGTAAAGAAGAGTTTTCCTGGCATACAGGAGATCCCCTGGGGCGTCTCTTTGTACTACCATGCCCCGTGATTCAAGTCAATGGAAAACTGCAACAACCCAATCCAGGCAGGACTACCAATGGCCAAGAAACTTCAGGAATGAAGGTTTGGGTCACCCCACCAGGCAAAGAACCACGGCCAGCTGAAGTGCTTGCTGAGGGTAAAGGGAACATGGAATGGGTAGTGGAAGAAGGTCGTGATAAATATGAACTACGGCCACGTGACCAGTTACAGAAACGAGGACTATGATGATATGAATATTTCCTCCTCGTTTTGTGATGATTATGTTTGTATTTGTCTGTGAAGAGAATATTTTTGCTTTCTTCTCTGTCTTGTCCCCTTATCATATGGCATAAGCTGTAACGTTCATTTTGAAGATATGGTTTTGGGTGATGTGTACAACTGCCAAGTTGACAAGGGGTGGACTGTGATGGTTGGGTTCATGTGTCAACTTGGCTAGGTGGCCTAGCTGTCTGGTCAAGCGGGCAGTGGCCTGACGATTCCTGTGAGGCTATTTGAGGCTGGTTGGTTTGTCGGATCATCAGTCAATTGACTGCAGCTGACTGATGACTCATCAAGGGGCGTGCTTCCACAGTGAGAGAATGCAATTGGCTGGATTTGGTCCGGGTGATCAGTTGGAGGCTTATAAGCCGGACAGTTAGAGAACCTTCACTTCTTCTTCAGCTGCTCAGTGAAGCTTTTCCTGAGGAGTTCGTCAAAGTTGTCGGTTCGTTTCCTGAGGCGTTCTTCAAAGTTGCCACTTCGTTTCCTGAGGAGTTCGTTAAAGTTGTCGGTTCGTTTCCCGAGGAGTTCGTCGGACGTCTTCCTTGGAGTTGACAGCTTGTTGACGGCTCTGCAGAATTTGGACTCGTGCGCTCCCGCAGTTGCGTGAGTCACTTTTACAATTTAATAATAAGAGACACCTCTCATTGATTCTGTTTCCAAGGAGAACCCTAACTAATACGTCAGCCTTCAACTGATTAAATGAGATTCCTTTTATTACTGAAGGTGTAATCAGCCATAGATGTAATCAAGAGACTAATGATTTAAATCCTGAAAATACCGGCCTGGTAACAATCAGGCCAGTGCTTCTTTGACCAAACAACTGTACACCATAGACTGGACAAATTGACACATGAACTAACCATCATATTCCAGTTTGCTAAAGCTGCCAAACATGTAAAATACCAGAAATGGATTGGCTTTTATAAAGGGAGTTTATTAGTTTACAAATTTACAGTTCTAAGGCCATAAAAGTGTCCAAACTAAGGCATTGACAAGAGGATACCTTCACTAAAGAAAGGTCGATGGCATCTGGGGTTCCTCTGTCACATGGGAAGGCACATGGTGACATCTGCTGGTCCTTCTCTTCCAGGATCTGGTTTCAAAATGGTTTTCTCCAAAATGTTTCTGGACATGTTCTCTCTAAGTATTTCTGTGAGCTCTCTTCAAAATGTCTCTGCCTTTTATCCTCTGATAGAGGATGCCAGTAAACTAAGACCCACCTTGAATAGGCAGGGTCACATCTCCATGGAATAATCTAATCAAAAGATCCCACCCAAAATAAATCTGCCCCCACAAGAGTGGAATAAAAGAACATAGTCTTTCCTGGAGTATATAACAGTTTCAAACCGGCACACATCACATTGATGTTCATAGCAGCATTATTCATAATTTACAAAGTATTGAAGCAACCCAAGTGTCCATCCACAGATAAATGGATAAACAGAATGTGGTATATACATACAATGCAATATTATTCAGCCATAAAATGAAATGAAGTTCTTATTGGAAGCAAAGTAATTATTTTAGGTTATTTGTTTTCCTTAATCCATTGCTTTGTTTGAAATGTTGTGGGGTTTTTTTGGTTGTTGTTTGCCTGTTTGTTTTTAATTTTTTGATAAACAAAGTTAAAAAATTGAAAAAAAATCAGTAGAAAAATGGGAGTAAAAACTAAATGACAGATAGGGTGGGATGGGGGGATGGTTTGGGTATTCTCTTTTCACTTTTATTTTTTATTCTTATTCTGATTCTTTCTGATGTAAGGAAAATGTTCAGAAATAGATTGTGGTGATGAACGCATAACTATATGATCATACTGTGAACAGTTGATTGTATACCATGGATGACTGTATGGTTTATGAATATATTTCAATAAAACTGAATTAAAAAAAATGTAAAAAAAAAAAATGAAATGAAGTTCTGATGTATGATACAACATGGATAAACCTTGAAGACATCATGTTGAGTGAAATATTCCAGACACAAAAGGACAAACACTGTAGACCTCACGTATATGAAATAAGCAGAATATGCAAATTCATGAAGTTAGAAATTAGAATACAGGAACCAGGTCAGGGAAGGGGAATGGGGATTTAATGTTTAATTGGTACGGAGTTTTTCTTTGGAGTGATGGAAAAGTCTTGGCAAAGGTTGATGGTGATGGAGGCACAACTCTGTGAATATAATTAACACCTCTAAATTGTATGTTTGAAAAGGAATTTAAAGGGAAATTTTAGATTCTATATATGTTACCACACATAAAAACCCATAAGCTGTACAACCCAAAGAGTGATCCCTAAGGTAAACAGTGGGCTAAAATTAATAGCATAATTACAATAATGATTATTTTCATCAATTGTAAAAAAAAAATACCACATGAATGCAAAATATTAATAGTAGGGAAAACTGTGTGTGAGCGAGGGGAATATGGGGACTCTGTACTTTTTGCCTGATTTTTTTATAAACCTCCAAGGCAGTTGTTGCTGCCTCCCCCAAGTGCTGATGTGTAGTACTTATCCATACTTGATGTGTATGCCCTTCACTCTGCCCTGCTCCCTTCCTTGGACCTAGCAAATAGAGCATCTTGCCTGGAAGCCTGTGTCCTCGTGCCAGTGCTGGGCTCTGTCTGATTGGCTGCAGCTCAGACTGTACCAGCTGCTAAACCTTTGGAATATCACCTCTGCTTTAACCTATCAAACTGGAGAGAATGTGTGGAAACCTTTAAAATCTTTTTTAAAATTGCTTGTTCTTTCTGTCATCACTGTTCCTTGCTCATCTTTGTTATTCCATTTTATCATTTCTTTAAACATTTTATACCTATCCGTTCTATTCTGCATCCTCGACAATTCCAGTATCTGAAGCAGTCGAGAGTTGTTCTTTCCGACACTGCGCTCTGATGGTGGCTCATGCCCTCACATACTTGATGATTTCTGATTGAGAATTTTCATTTGCTTGGAGCAATCTGTGGGCCTAAACTGGGGATTCTTTCCTCCTAACCCAATTCATGTCTGAACACCTGGGCCCACTTTAGTCCTCTGTGAGGATCTGAGCTTTGTTTTGGAGTCTCTATCCAGCTTCGTCTTCTTCCTTCTAGCCAAGGAACCAAATCCCAGGGCCGCTACTAGCACCCAGCCTTAGAACAACCCCGTTTCTAACACTTGCCCAGGCTCTACTTTTGGCTCGCAGGTTGGTCTTCGAAGGGGAGGAGAGGAAGTAAGGGGGTCTTCAGAGATTTCCTCTACTTCCTGAAAGGTCAGCAATGCATCAAAAACCATGCATTATTTGGGATCTGATTGCTCTGTAGTAGAGGGCCCCCTTTTGTCAAGTCCGGCATACTGCCTGAAGTGGAAGTCTATCTTACGTTCTACCATCTAGATTTTAGAGTTATCTTGTCCCAACTCCCCCAGCACACACACACACACACACACACACACACAGCCCTGTCACTTATCTTTACTGGAATTGCAATGGATTTATAAATTACTTTGGAGAGAATTAATATATTTATGATACTGAGTATTCCTAATTAATGACTATGGTATGTATTGTCATTTATTTGTTTTCAAAAAATTTTTATAATTTCTTCCATCTTTTTCTCTATTTATTCTTAAGTACTTTATTTTTTGTTGTTGCTATTGTGAATCATATCTTTTTAAAAATCATACTTCCTGGTTGCTGGTATATAAGAATGCAATTAATTTTGCATATTGATCTTATATCCAGCAATATTGCTCAATTACCTTATTTAATTCTAAATGTTTGAAAATGTTATTGGGTTTCCTATGTAAATAACCATATCATCTTGGAATAATGATAGTTGTTCTACCTTTCTAATCTGTATTCAACTTACTTCTTTTTTCTCGTGTTTTTCCAATGGCTTGGGCCTGCCACACAATGTTGAATAGACATGATGAATGGCGGCCTTCCCCAGCTCCTTTCAGAAATGTGCTGTGGGATTTCTCTAGTTAAGGGAGTTCCCATCTATTTCTAGTTTATATGGGGCTTTTAAACTAGTGTTGAAAACTATCAACTACTATTTTGCATCCCTTGAGATGCTTATATACTTTTTTCCTTTAATGTGGTGAGTTCTATTAATAGGTTATCTTATGTTAAAACTTCCTTGTCATACAGAAAAAAACCCCAACTTGGTTGTAATGCATTTTTAATATGCTGCTGGATTTAGTTTGTCAATATTTTGTTTAGAATTTTTACATCTAGGTTCACAAGGACTTTTCCTCTCCCATTTTTTTTTACTTGCAAATCTGTCCTGTTTGTTTTTTAAAGATAGCCAGTTATCCCAACATAAATTATATAATGTGCCACTTTTTTCTTATATTATAAGGATCACTGTACTCTTTCTTCTGTTCCTTTAACAATATCACCCTAGTTTAGTTATTGTACAATTATGGTTCATTTTGATGTGTAAGGTCCTATATTTCCAAAAATTTCTTGATACTTGTTTATTTTTTCTTTCAATATATTTATAATCATGCCAAATTTTTAAAATTAATGTTTTGCCTGGAATATTTTTAGTTAGAAGTTAATGGTTAATTAGAGTCACAGTGGGTTTTTAGAAATCCAGAACTAGTAGGAAGGATACACACACACAGATATATATATGTATGTGTACACACACACACACACACACACACACACACACAGAAGCATTATTTGCCTGACTATTCTTCCTTTAATGTCAGAAAAGTGGCAAATAGTTTTCTTGATTTTAAAACTTGATAGAACTATGAGAAAATAGTCTATATATTACAGTTATTTACACAGACTACATTTTAGGCAATTTACATTCATCAACTAAAGGCTAAAAACTGTTCCTTCAGAATGCAGAGGACATGTTTTGAATTATTAAATGAGGTACAATCCTGCCCCATTGTGGAAGGTGTATAAGCTTCTTTTTGAGTCCTTGCTCAAAGTTAAAAGTACCATTGAACAAACAGTACATATTGTGCGAGGAGCAAACCTGTCCACTTATAGAGACATTTGTGTTATTGATAGTGCTTGAGTTGCCAGAGCAGAGCAAAATTGGCTTACATTGATAGGGATGCTAAATGGAGTTTTAGTGCTTTGAAACTATAGCTAACATAGATTCCTCCATGAATCACTTACCTTCTCGAAATGACTGCCTAATTTTAGTTCCTTTAGTAGGATCAACTTTCAAACCAGTCACAAAGACCTATTAAATAAAAACTGCATTTTCCAGAGACCAATTAAATAACCTGGGATTTGCTGCAGGATGTGTCTTATCATTCAATAAATTTTAAGGAAAATGAAAGTCACAAATTTTACACACACACACGCAAATCATGCTACCAAGAAAAGTTCTGTATGGATTATTGCTTATCCATTACTCTATTTAAAGGTAAAGGTAAATTTTTGTGTATGAGTGGTTGGAAGTCTGGAAATTAAGCATATTGTTTCCTCCTAGTCAGAACTTAAAACTCAGAAGACAATGAAATATCCCATAAATTTTCAAACAAATATTCATCAATTGCCTATTTTGAATGCTATATTCTGCTCTACAGACTAGAAGACTTGATTGCTGCTCTTGATGTTCTTTCAAGATGAAGGTGGAATCATACTGTGAGCACCTGTGAAGGACCTGAAATTTTACCTACTTTAAGCTAATAAACTAGACTTATACAGTTTACTGGGTCCTAGCCAAAGACATGAGACTCTTGGTTCAAAGACAACGGACTTATTACTCCCAGCAGGAGCAGTGTCAGAGCTTCATGTTGGTTTGAGTCCATTCCCCATGCCCTGCAAGTCTCACAGGGGTGATGCAAAGGACCATCATGGATGCCTGCACTCCCAGGAGCTGTGTTCCAGGAGAGGAACCCTGAACTTGGGGAATCTACTGACTTTATGGCAGACCTACACTTTGTCTGGATGTTACCTCCCTCCTCAAGGTTGCTTGTTGTAGACACAACCCTAGAAAATGGGCCAGGTAAAGGACTGTCAAGACTTTACAGCCTTGGCATACCCAGCAAGAACTTGGAAGCATGCTGCTTCTCCCAACATACATATATGCATTAAAAATCAGGTACAGCCCATGACTTGTGTCTGATATCACAAGGCAGTAAAAAATAAAGGGTGCAGATTGTCTTGGCATTTCAAGGGAAGAAAAAATTATTTGCAACTCAGCTGTTTGAGAAGAAGACACTGAAGGAAATGAGATTCAGTGTGGGCCTTGAAAATCGAATCAGATCTGACATGAGAGAGGGAGAAGCATAAGAAAGAACTGTGATTAGAGAGGCCTTTTAAATACCTTACCCAGGTAGAGAGATTTGGATGATGCAAAGTGAGTGGTTGGGAAGCTTGGGTAAGTTGTCAAGGTATATATGGATTAATGAAGACCTGAGCTGAAGAGAAAGAGATGGGTGGAAAAGCCTATAAAGAGTATGCTTCAGCCTGAGGTGGTGATAAGAAGACCATGTGTCCAGAATTATGAGAATTCCATATATATGACTCTGGCTCAGCACAGAACAATCTGTTCATGAGTGTACATGGTGTTTTGACTCAAGAGGCTCTAAACTCTGGAAATCTTCAAGCCTGACCCTCCCTACCTTGACCAGGCAGAGGGGCGATAAAAGACATGGTTTCTCTCATAGTCATACTTCCCAACACTTCCATCCACCCACCTTTGCTAACATCCTCTTTTTCCACATTTAAGTCCTGTTCCTGTCATGGAAGACCCACTGAGATAGTGATCACCACATAAAGTAACTGAAGCTACAACAGAAGAGTTCAGATAAAGCCCAGCCCCATCTCTTGTAATTATTGGCATACATATAGGTACTGTTGGCTATTGGTCTTACTCCTTCTATATGCTGTTGACCTCTCCTCGTCTTCCATCATCAGACCTTGGCTAATAATGGCCTCGCATGGAACCTCTTTCTTTATCCAAAGAAAGAAAACATGTAGGGAAAAAGGTGGTAAATGAGCTAATAGAAGTGACTGTAAGACAATTTGTCCTCTGGCCAAGAATATTTCCAGCAAGCAAAGGAATCACAACCCTAAATTCTTAATGTTTATAATGGGTAGAGATCTGTAATTTCTCATGGCTGTCCACTTTCTCTGTTAGATTAATCTCCAACATTCACTTGATTGGAGAGAATTTGCTTTGTTCTAACAGACTTTTTGAAAGAAGTCATCATTTGTAGGTTCGCCTACGTATCTAAAACTTTTTTCTCCACTAGTTGTGTTATATTCACTTCATTATAGTTAAATAGACTTCAAGTTTATTTAAGCAAAATGGCCAGCAGTAAAACTCAATATCAACAGTGAATGACCGAAAAGGTATTTTATTGAATGTGGATTTCAGTGCTTGTAGAGAACTCTCTGATAAAGATGTCAAGGGACAGAGGTAAAGGCATTATTTACACCAGAAAGAGAATTCTGAAGAAACAAACAAACACAATTCCAGGTGGTGTGCAGTTATTTAGAAAAATGCCAAGCATTTAAACAACTGAGGCTGGGGATTCTTTTTGCTTTAAGTTCCGGGAAACCTAAAGCATTGTTTGCCTCATGATGCAGTTCAAACAGAAGGTCGTGATTTGTGTTTCTTTTTTGTGTAGAGTTTTATTTGGTTGCACAAAACAGTGAACTTACTGTTATTTTCAGAAGGGCCTTCATTTCAGTGACAATGGGATATGTGGTCAATAAAATTGAAATTTCTAGATTAAGGATAAAATAAAGGTATTGTTATTTTAGTTGCAATTTTGAATTGCCCTCTGAGAGAGACAAAATATATAATTAGGATTTATACATACTATCTCAGGTTACTATGGTGTATCTTTAAGGTGAGAATGTTCATTCCATCCAAGAAATGCCCTCTTCTCTAGGGAGTCCCCCAAAGTCCGATGGATCTGGAGATGGGAATAAGTAAACACCGAGGCCATTCAAATACATCAAGAGCACCCACAAGGTCCAAGGCATATTTTTGAGTTCCATAGGGAAGACCCTTCACCTACACCTCCAGTCCTAACTTCCATTATGAGTTCCAGACACAAATATCCAGCCATGGGCTAATGTCTCTGTGGGACAGGCCCCCTGGAAACTCAGCCTCTACCTATCCCAAACCATATTAGTCACTCTCCTTTTAAGAGTGCTCCTCTCCCATGTTCCTCTAGCACGGCCAACAGCATCTCATGCTCCCACGATGCTTCAGAATCATTCCCTGCCATCTCTTCTCCCTCATCCCAGTCCACCTTCAGTAAATGGTCATGCCCTATTGGTTTCACCCTTGAAGTTGCTCTCAGACTCCTTTTCTTTACGTTGCCATCATGTGCTATGGTTTCACCTCTCTTCAGCAGTGTCCAACTGGTCACCTCCATGTCTCCAGTCTCTCACTTCAACAGATGTTTACTGAGACTCACTGTATCCAAGGTTTTGGGCTAGGCCCTCCAGGAAGGTATCTTTCCCAATCATTTGTAAAAACAGGTTGTATCTTCTCTTTTCCAACATCACACATCTTCAGTGATATCCCATGACCTATAAAATAACATCCAAACTCCCTAGCTTCTGGCCCTCTATTTTCTCTCCAGCCCCATCTGTTCCCGTATATTTCCCACAGTCATGCTCCCATCCTACTCCATCTTTTGTGGTTGCAGAAGCAGGGAGGGCACTTGAGGTGGCCATGGTAACATGATACTGCATAGGCAGTCTGCTAAGCCCTGCTGCAGCCACTTAGAAAACTGTAACCAAAAAACAAACAAACAAACAAACAAACAAACAAACAGCAACCTAGAGCTCTGGCCAAGATGGAGTTACAGAGGCTGGATTTAACTTCCTGCCAGAAACAACCAAAAAGAAAACGGACAAAATGTATGAAGGTGCTGAACATCAGGCAATGAAGAAAAGTGATCTCTAAGAGATGGGAAACAAATGAGGTGAACTCTCCCTTTGCCCCTGCCAACTGCCTTGAGAGAGTTTCCAGGTCACAGGACAGGGCAGGGGACTCAGGAGGATCCCTGCAGACTCCGTTGACGATACGGAGCTGAGAGTCCAGGGAATACCAAGGCCTCGAGGCTTCGAGATCTCGAGAGAGAGTAACAGAGAGGAGAGAGCTGCACCAAGGGAGAACTAGGGCGATTTTAAGAGGGTTTCCCTCAGGTGTTCAGTTGAAACCAGTCAGCACCTGCATGTCAAGAAACTACCTGGTTCTGGGAAAAGAACCACCCAAAAGGATTAGAGTTAACAGTGCCTGATGCTCGCACAGGGCTGGGGAGAATGACTATGTCCACATTTTTCAGAGTACTCAGAACAGTCTTACCTCAGGAGAGAGAAATTATTAGCCCTAAACCAAGTGCTGCTTCCATTCTGCCTAATAAATCTTAAAAAGCAAGATTCATTTCTGTGTTTACACATTTGCACTGGGCGATGTAGCCTTGGGAAATTGTTCAAAAGCTGTGTGTTAACTCTGCCCTCTGTGATAGTATCATAATCACACCACTTTTTGGTTATTTCACAAGGTGGGCTGGAGAACAAGTGAGCAGATTCTAAGGCAGGGGGTTTGCTGGTGGGAAACTTTCCTAAAGAATACTCTGGATTAGAACCCATGGGTTATTTTCTACAAGCCCTGGTAGGTAAGCTCCTGGACTAGACGACTAGCTGGACTCATCCCAGTTCCCAGCTATGAGGCATGTCAATAAGGCACCGTTTCCCACATCCTCTTGAAGACTTCCCTTGATTAGATAAGTGAAATTAGCCTCATTAAAACCATGGTCTTTCTGGTGAAAGATAGAATTTTTTTAGTAGGCATAATATTTTCTACACTTATGTATGAATACGATTGAATTGAAGGAAATAGAATTATTCTAAATGTTTGGTCATTTTTGTGAATCATGGTTATTTTTCTCTATTTCTGTCATGGATTTAAGAGTAAATTTCCTAAAGGAGAATAAATTGCATCTGGACAGTTAAAACTCCATGAAGCGAATCCTCTAATGGGGAACAAGGCAATGATGTCTGCTCTAACCACTCTTATTCAGAATAACACTCAAAATTCTAGCTAGTAAAATATGGCAAGACAAAGAAAAGACATACAGATTGAAATAAAGAGATTAAACATTTGCAGATGACATGATTGGGTCACTAGATACAAGATTAACACTAAAAAATCAGTTATATTTCTATATACTAACAGTGAACATGTGGAAACCAAAATTAAAAACACACCAAAAATGAACCTCTACTTAATAAACCTCACACCTTATAGAAAAAGTAATTGAAAATAGATCGGGCTAACAATTAAATGTAGAACTGCAAAAACATTTAGACAAAACATAGGAGAAAATCTTCAGGGTCTAGGGCTAGACATAGAGTGCTTAGATTTGACACACAGAAGTACAATCCACAGAGGCAAAAATAGATAAGTTAGATCTCATCAAAACTGAAATTTGTTTTGTGAGAGCACATCAGAAGAGGATGCAAAGATAAGCAACAGACTGGGAAAAATATTTGCAAATATCTGCATATCCGACAAAGTAGAGTCTACAACATCTAAAGAACTCTGAAACCTCATCAGTAAAAACAGCAAACCATCCAATTGAAAATTGGGAAAAATACATGAACAGACATTTCACCAAAGGGGATATACAGGTGGCAAATAAACACATTGAAAGATTGTTCCACATCATTAGCCATCAAGGAACTGTAAATTAAAATCACAAGACATCACCACACACCTATCAGAATGGTTAAAATAAAAAATAGTGGCAATACCAAATGTTGGCAAGGATATGGTGAAACTGGATCACATATACATTGCTAGTGGGACTACAAAATGTTACAACCACTCTGGCAAAGAGTTGGGGCAGTTTCTTGTAGAACTAAAATGAAATTACCATATGACCCAGCAATTACAACCTGTGGAGAGCCGTCTCCCGGGACGGGCATAGCGCATGCGCTGTAAACCTGCTCCAAAGTCCCCCCGCCCATCTAGTGGTGCCAAGATGGCGCCCACATCCTGCTTCCGGCTTCTGATGTATGTAACCACCCGCTGTATTCACCAATCATGCTTGTGTGCGTGGCGTTAGCCCATTGGATACACGCAAGGTTTATAAGAAAGTTCCCGGGCAAAGCTCGGGGAGACAGCCCACAAGGAGCCGCGCCTGACGGCCGCATCGAGGTTGTTCTCCCCCGAGGCGTCTTGCCCCGGGCGGAACCTGTAAAGAGGATGATTGCCTAGTTCCATTAAAAGCCTACATGCTTCACTGCTGCGAGTCCAGAGTGATCACGAGTGCGTCGGGTAAGACATTGTCCGCACCCTCTCTCCCCTTATCTCTCTGGTCCCCATCGCCGGCCGACCGAGGACTCGAGGCGGGGCGGAGAGAGCGCCGGACAAGTGGTGGCCCGTACGGGGAACTCATTCGCGTTCCCCTCGCCCCGACGGAGACGTGCTCCCGGGATCCGTGGTTTGACCTCCGCGACTGATCACCGCGAGAAGGAACCAGGACGTCAACCAGTGTGGGTTCCGGAAAGACTGGTGGGAACCGTGGCATCACCTGGGGAGGCCGGGGAGCAGCTGTCAGAAACGCCAACGAATATACGGCCTGGGCCATTGGACCAAGCCTCCGGCCTTCAGGGACTTGAGAACATTAGGAAATTGAAGCCTGTTAGTTTCGACCTTTCCACACTGGGCGAGACTGTAAAAAATCTGTGGGACCAAGTCACCTCTTGGTTCTCTTGGCCCAATTTGACTAATTGGATTCTCTTGATGGTGGGACTATTGGTGGGATTAGTCATTGTTAAATCTTTGCTAGAACGCCTGTTTCAAGCGCGGCAGTACCGTGTTACCATTATGATGGCTATGTCCTCCACCTTTGATACCCCCAACAGCGACCATTCTGATGGCCATACCCCATCCTGGCCGCCTCGGGCGGGGCACTCGGGAGCGAGGTTTGTAGCTAAGCGCGCAGCTATGTCCCGGGTATAACGGGCGACGCCAGCAGTCATAATTTTTGTCTCAGGTAGGTCCCTAAGGCAGAGTCATAGTTGTGGCCAGACTTGACTCTAGCCAATGCATAGGGACGCCTAGTGACGCCTCCGACTCTGGTTAATGCTATCCCTGCCCCCGCCTTTGTCCCCCAGTTGCAAGGCAAAGCACTGCAGGGAGAGTCATGTTGTTTCCAGCTCACGGACTCTCCTGTCTCCATATGAGGTGAGCATTCTGGTCGGTGCTAGAGGCTCCGCCGCTAAATGGCTGAGACCTAGTCCAGACTCCCCAAAGCACCGGAACAAATTGTGAGCCATCTGGGTTCACGGGAGCACACTCATCACTGGGGACACTGGGTCGATATAAATAATAAAGGGGGAGATGTGGAGAGCCGTCTCCCGGGACGGGCATAGCGCATGCGCTGTAAACCTGCTCCAAAGTCCCCCCGCCCATCGAGTGGTGCCAAGATGGCGCCCACATCCTGCTTCCGGCTTCTGATGTATGTAACCACCCGCTGTATTCACCAATCATGCTTGTGTGCGTGGCGTTAGCCCATTGGATACACGCAAGGTTTATAAGAAAGTTCCCGGGCAAAGCTCGGGGAGACAGCCCACAAGGAGCCGCGCCTGACGGCCGCATCGAGGTTGTTCTCCCCCGAGGCGTCTTGCCCCGGGCGGAACCTGTAAAGAGGATGATTGCCTAGTTCCATTAAAAGCCTACATGCTTCACTGCTGCGAGTCCAGAGTGATCACGAGTGCGTCGGGTAAGACATTGTCCGCACCCTCTCTCCCCTTATCTCTCTGGTCCCCATCGCCGGCCGACTGAGGACTCGAGGCGGGGCGGAGAGAGCGCCGGACAACAACCTTGGACATTTATCCCAGAGAAATGAAAACTTATGTTCATGCAAAAATCTCTAAAAGTGTTCATAGTAGCTTTATTTGTAAGAGCCTAAAATGGAAATAATCCATATTTTCTTCAACTGTTCAAGAATGAACAATATGGCTCAGTAATAAAAAGGAATGAACTATTAATAAACTCAACAATATGGGTGAATCTAGAGGGAATTCTGCTTAGTGAAAAAAGCCAGTATCAAATGGTTACAGACTGTCGTATTCCATTCATATAACATTCTTGAAATGACAAAATTATAGAAAGGGAGAACAGACTAGTGGTTGATAGGAGTTAGAAATGGGAGCAGGATCGGGGGACAGGGAAATGGAGAGGGTGTAGCTATAAAAGATCCCTGTGGTGATGGAATGTTCTGTATCTTGACTGCATCAATGCAGTCAAGTTATAGTTTTAGTTATATTGTTCCACAGTCATCTCAACATAAAAAGTTTATTTTTTAAAAATTGGCATTTTATCAAATATTTAAAAAATTTTGAATTGCAGGTTGTGGTTGATTAAAACTTAACCCAGCTGCTTAAATGTTGGGCATTTCAAGATTTTCTTAGACATTTTATTGACTACCTAATAATTATCAAAATTGTAGAATGCATCACGTAGCATCTAAGAATGATTTGATCGGCATTGTAAAAGAATAAACAAATATGTCTATATTAAAGGCCAATTATTATTATGCAAAAAAAACACCAAAACCTCTTTCAAGTATAGATAGCAGTCAACCACACCCCTTCAGGTGCTGAGGATCGTGCCCTCTGATGGCCAAGAAGAGACTGACGTCCTGCATCTTTCCCCGCAGGATCTCCTCTTCAGCGTGTGTGCCCTCAACGTGCTCTCCACCATCGTGTGCGCGTTGGCCACGGCCATGTGCTGCATGCAGATGGTCTCCTCTGACGTCCTGCAAATGGTGAGTGGTCCCCTTTTCTTCCCGAGCATGGCCAAAATCACAGGGTTGGCCTTCCCTCCTGCAGCCAGTTTGAAACCAATGTAGAGTGGGCACTTTGGGCCTCTAAGAAAGCACTGAGGACAATGGGCCCTGACAGCCCAGAGCACTTGGAGGTCCTTGAGGGTCACCAGTGTGCTGCCCTCTGGAAGATGGATCATCCATGTTTGATGCCACTGATGTGTTTATTTCAGGGGTTGTTGGAGCGCCATGTTGAAAGAGTCTTGCCGCCGTCATGCCTCCGTGTGTGGCACCTGGCTTATGACCCAGCGTAGTATCAGTGAAAGTCCTGCAGCCCTGAGTAGGAGGCTGGGAACAGGGATCACTCACATGTGAATGCACATGTTTATTAATATGCCCTTAATAAACAGCCAAGCCTCTTAGGTTATTTCACTGTGAATGGAACTCTGCCCACCGTTCAGCACGTGAGCACCAAACTCAGTATAGTAAAGAGAAATTGATGGGGAAATAATGTGCTTCGATGCCAAGGGTAGGACTCTCTCGGCAGACCCCTTGGAGACCTTCCCTGCTTGCCTTCCTACCCAATGTTTTATGCATCTTGTGAAAGCAAAGGCAAGTTGTTCTTGTAGGATTAGAGGCTGTTTTATTTGTTCTTCTTTCTCATCCACCCTGTGGCAATACATCAGTTAATCAAGATACAGGGCCAGAGAGCATTGTTACCAAGATGTTAAAAATTCATTGGCACGGAATGCAGGCAACGTGCAGCCTCCTCCTCCCAGCCTATATCCACACAGCTGTCACAGCCAGGCTGACCTTTCGGGGAGGCCACAGTGTTCTGAAAGGTATCTAATTAAGCAGTTATTCAGCAGCGGTGAACTTTTGGCCTTGCTCATGGAAACCTTATGTTGGTGATTTTCTCCAGTGTGTTGTGTAAAGGAAAGGTTAAGTAGCGTGGGGTTCTACTCACCTCCGCAAGTTGTACTATTGATCTGTAAATATCGCACCATTTTGACAAAACTTATGGAACTAAAAGGCTGTAAATGCTGGTTTTAAGCATTAAATTCCTGGTTTTAAGCATTAAAATGAAAATTACCAAGTGAAGAAGAATAAAATGTACTATAGATAATAATAAATGTGCAATTAAAACATCAATCTGCCAAGACACGATATAGTTCCAATACATGGCACGTGAACGGGGCAGGAGTTGGGGTGTGAGGTCAAACACGTCTAGGCCTGGGTCCCACCTCTTCTCTGATGTAGGTGACTCTGGACATGTCAGTGAACCTCTCTGTACCTCCATTCCTCACCTGTGAAATGGGATACCTGGTGAGCACTCAATAAATGAGCCCTAATTTTCTTCTGAAATGAGAAGGGAATATTGGCCTGTTCTTGGGACCTCCCAGCAATGCCCCTAATGCATGGGTGCCTTAATGTACTTTATAAACTGTAAAGCACCATACAAAAGTCAGGTAGAATTGCAATTACAAGAGCTACCATAGAAAACTCTGGAAATTTCATTGCTAAATACTTTGTGGGTTGTTTTGCTCCAAACTCCTAGCTTAGGAGTAGAAATGTATGACTTCCCACTGGCACATCCTTCTCTCTTTGGACTTCAGCTGGTTCCCTGCATTATGGGACAGTTAGGGATCTGCTCTCATGATACGGTACCAGCTGTGCTGCTGTACTTTGGTCCTGGGGGAGACTGGTAGCCTAGTGGCCATGACCCTTGTGGGTCCAGGACGACCCTAGATAGCACATTGCCTGTTTGTCAAAGTTTCTGCTGCTCTAAATAATACTGTTTATGCCCTGCTGCCCTCCTATGTATGAAGAAGCTTCCAAAAGCAGGCAGGCCACATAGAGGTTAGCTTTTGCCACATGGATCGGAGGCTGGGAAGGGCTGGCTGCATGGGCTGTCCTTCAAAGACATGGGGTAGCACAGAGCTCATTCAGTTTATAGCCCGAAGGGATGGAACAGACAGTGGAGTTGTTCAGAAGGATGCTTTGGAAGGTCTTTAAAAAATTTTTTTACTTCACTTAATTAGATTCTTTAATTAAAGAATAATATATGATCAATGAAATAAGTCAAATAATATAGAGGTATAGAAAGGAAAAGTTAATAATCCCCCCCCACCCCCACTTCATAGCGAGGAAACCAATGCTAACATTTTGGAGTGATTCCTTCCATTTCTTTCTTGAAATGGGATCACAGCGTTCATATTATTCTGTAACTTGATTTTATAACCTGAGACTATCAAGGACATCTCTAGGTAGGTTGGTTGGTAGGTAGATAGATTTAATAACTTCACTGCTCCATAAAATGGATCAATTATTTGATAATTTCCCTGTTTGTGCATGCTTGAGTTGTTTCTTGTTTTTTTTGTTTTGTTTTGTTTTGTTTTTGTTTATGCCTATGCAAATAGGGGTCCAGTAAGCAGCCCTGTGCCTTTGGTTGTAGCTCTCTTACCCAACCTCTGCTTAACCAATTGGCCAGGTCAACCGTGGTTCTCCATCCCGTCTGTAAACACGCTGCTTAATACACACAGCACGGTTCTCCTCTAGCAGCCATTCCAGTCACCCTGCCCTGGGGTTTCTATTCCCAAACCCATTTATGTCGGTGGTATTTGGATTCAAGTTACATCTTCCAGTACTACATAAACCAATGAAATATGACTGCAAACAGTAATTGCTTCTATTATAAAAAACTTGAATGCTTTGGAAAGACTCAATGAAAGTGAGTCACTAAAAATTGTGCTGTCAAGTGGTTGAGACAACCATAAGGGACTTGGATAAAAACTGAAAAACGTCTTGAAAAAATGTGTAGGGGGAGTCTCTGCACACATTGCTTCCCAGGTGCTTTTAAAGTGCTAGCTCTACCCAGAGCCAGGAGTTTAGATAATGGCTTATGGATGTCATGTACACAAGAAAGACCACAGAGGACTCCAGACAGTGACTGACTGCACAGCCAGGGTCTCAGCATGGCATGGAAAGATTAGCCTGTGAGTGTCTATATATATGTGCTTTTTTCTCTTTTTCTTGGGATGGGGGTGGTAACAGCTTTGTTGAGATATAATTCACCTACCGTACAATTTACCCATGTATAGTATACAACTCAGTGGTTTTTAGTATATTCACAGAATTGCATAGCTATTACCACAGTCAATTTTGGAACATTTTTATCCCCCCATAAAGAAACCCCATACCCTTAGCCACCACCCTCCATTTCCTTCCCAATTCCCAACCCTAGGCAACCACTAATTTGCTGCCTCTACCATTTCTGGGCATTTGATTTAAATGGAACTGTACAACATGTGGCCCTTTGTTACTGGCTTCTTTTACTTAGTATAATGGTTTCAAGTTTCATGCCTGGTGTAGCATGTATCAGGGCTTCCTTTTTATTGTCAAATAATATTCCATTGTGATGGCATACCACATTTTACTTTTCTATTTATCAGTTGCTATACGTATGGGTTGTTTCTACTTCTTCATTATTATGAATTTTGCTGCTATGAATACTCATTTACAATCTTTTGGGTAGACATGAGTGTTCATTTCTCTTCAGTATATATCTAGGAGTAGAGTTGTTGGATCACACAGTGACTCAGTTTTGAGGAACTACCAAATGTTTCTCACCGAGACTGCATCATTTTACATTCCCATGAGGAGACTATGAGGGTTCCAATTTTTCCACATCATTCCCAGTACTCATTTTTATCTGTTTTTAAAATTTTATCTATTCTAGTGAGTGTGAAGTGGTATCTCATTGTGATTTTGATTTTCTTTTCCCTGGTGGTTAATGCTGTCAAGCATCTTTTCATGGCTTAATGACCGTTTTTGTCTTCTTTGGAGAAATACCTATTCATATCCTTTACTCATTTTTTAGATGGGGTTATTTGTCTTCCTATTACTGAGTTATAAGAGTTCTAATAGTTTCGTAATGTGTGTGTGTGTGCATGTGCGTGTACGTGTATGTGTGTTCCTTAGCTTTTCTGTAGGGTTTCCTATGCAAGATGATGTCATCTGCAAATAGAAATAGGTTTACTTTTTCTTTTTCAGTCTGGATACCTTTTATTTAATTTTCTTGTCTAATTGCCCTGGCTAGAACCTCCAGCATAATGTTGAGTAGAAGTGGTGAGAATGGATATCTTTGTCATGTTTGAGATCTTAGGGAGAAAACTTTCAGCCTTTAAGCATGATGTGAACAGTGGGTTTTCATGGATGATCTTTGTCAGGTTGGGGAAGTTCCCCTCTATTCCTAATTTGTTGAGTGTTTTTACCATGAAAGTGTGTTGGATTCTGTCACATGCTGTTTCTGCATTTAATGAGCTTAGCATGTTTTTTTGTTCTGTATTCTGTTGATATGATGTAGTATATTAATTGATTTTCAGGTAGTAAGCCAACCTTGCATTTGTGAGAGAAATCTCACTTGGTCCTCGTGTATAATCCTTCTCATGTGTTGCTGTATTTTGGTATCGGAGTAAAACTGGCCTCACAGAATGAGTAGGGAAGTGGTGCCTCCTCTTCTACTCTTTGGAAGAATCTTTGAAGAATTTGTATTAATTCCTCTTTAAATGTTGGGTTGCATTCACCAGTGAAGCCGTCTGGGCCTGGGCTTTTCTTTATTGGTAGTTTTTTAAATTACTAATTAAATCTCTTTACTTGTTATAAGTCTATTCACGTTATTCATTTCTTTTAGGGTCTGCCTTGGTACTTTGTGTCTTTCTAGGAATTTGTCCACATATATTCATTTTAAGTTAAAACAAAATGTTAAGTGCATATGTATCATTTATGTTAATGTGTGTGTGATTTCCTGCTTTAAATAACTTTTATTGAATTAACAAATCAACTACTGGTTCCAGAAAGGAAGTCTTCTATTGTATATCTGTAAGTACTAGTGTTTTGCTTTCACAAGCATGATTTCTTTCTTGCCCCTTGGAGCACTTTCACTTCCCTCTTCCTTCTCCCACACCATGGCCAACTTCTGGGCTTTCACATGGTATAAAACATATCATTCCAAGCTCTTAGGATCTTTCCCTTTGGTATGTCTTTTTCATTTCAACAACCCTTAATACTTAAATCACAACAGCCCATCACATTTTCCTTATCCTTTTAGATTTATCTTTATATAAGATGCCCTGCTCACTACTGTCTCTGTGTTCTTTATCTTTCCCTGTGTTGACATCTTTGGTTGAATTTTCATTTGTGGGAGTCAATTGTGGCTCTTTCTGTTGTACTCACTCTTCATTCTGATGTTCATTTTTGTCTGAGACCTTCAAAGTGAGAAGTTCTTGATGATGAGAGCATTATTGGAGGGGAAGGCACTTTTTTAAAAAAATTAGTTTTATTTAAACAGTTCCAACATTTACAAACACTCTATACCCCTAACCAGCATCTTCTCTGAAAGGACACTTGGTGAGCCAGTATGTGGAGGCCCTCCTGCCGTGCAATCACTTTCCTGATAAGCTTGCATTAATTTCTCAGAAAGAAGAGTGAGACCCTGAAGGGACAGCATGTTTAAGATCCTATAGGTAACTCCAGATTCATGGTCCCAGACTTCCTGGGCTCCTCCAGGCACCTCAGTAAGCTGCTCACTGCACAGGGGTGATGGGTGAGGGAACAAAAGCCAGTCTGTTGGCGGAGCTGTGAGCCCTGCCCCAGGACTGTGGCCTCCCAAAGGAAGGGGAGGGTCATTCCAGTCTGGGAAGCCCTGTACTTCCCTGAGGGCCCAGATAGACAAGCTCTCTTCCCTAGCTCCCATTTCCCCAGCCCCTATCACTGCTCTTAAATGTTAGTACCTTAGTCTTGATTTCTACAATGCTTTGTATGTTAACAATTTATGCAGTAAGATAAAATTCTAGATGTAACATTAGCTTTCCAAGAGGGTCCCAATTTTGCGTGATTGACTGATTTATTCACTCATTTCTTATTCACTTATTTGCTCATTCATTCACTGATTCATTCATTCATTCAGTTAGTCAGCAGGCATTTAATGAGTTTTACTATGTTAATGAGTTTAAGGGAATCAAAAATAGCAAGAGCAAGTCTTCCAAAGAACTCCTAGGTCCTTTCTTATTATTGTGAATCAGCATCTTGAGATAATTAACAGTTGTTGAAACTAATATAACTGAAATTATATATACATGAGATGCAAAGTGTTATGCCTATTGTCAGAATTCATAGAGCTGAATTCTTCTAATATGTTTTGGAAATAGTGGAAAAGACAATCTGATAATGAAATTCAATTTATTGATATAGTTTAGTGAAGAAAACTCTTTACCTCCAAAGTGTCTATAATCTCATTTATTTTATGTTATTTTTGCATGCATCTCATTTTTACATTTTTATGTTACATTATTTTCCTCCCCACTTATCTTATTGCCAGCTGCTTTCGCCTAAGAACCATCATCTGCTATTACATGCCTCTCCATTAAGCACTCACTCATTAACTTCCTCTTTCATTATTGTCACTTATTGTCTTATCTCTGGTCGCATGCCTTATAAAATAGAGCCCTTTTGAAAGCATAAATAGGGTGCCGTGCCTTTCACATACTGTGGGCTTAGTCACTACGGGCTTGTCCAAGGAGTTGGTAAAGGGTGCAGGCTGGTCGGGGTTATCACACTACCCCGGGTTGCCCCCAGGTCAGCCCAGGCTCACCAGTGTCTTTGCCTCTCCACTTCACCCCAGTGCCAGCCCAGCTTCCTACTGGGGTTCTGCTCTCTTTGGACCCCCAGGGAGAGCCACAACCTTCTGTGAGGCCTGAGTTCAGCAGAAACATCTCTGGGTAGTAAGTGCCACTTGTTGACCAGAATAGCCCCCATGAGTGGGCAAGGACTCTAAAAAGCTGGTTAAAGCAGACAGTCTTAAAAATGCATACATACCATAAGCATTTTATTTTGACTTGAAACATGCATGTATCTGCCAGTCATTTGATTTGGGGCTGTGGCCTTGTCTTTGATTATGGATCTGTTTGGTGAGTCAGGTTGTATTTCATAAATAAACTTCATGGAAATTGCACCATCTATTATTTCCAGATTCAGTTCCTTTAAAGTAGAGTGAGATGCTTAAAGCAATCCAAGTACAGAACTCCTGAGATGTTTATAATTCTTCTCCCTCTCTTACAGCTGCCTTGACAGCAATTTCTTCTTAGCTACTGTCTTTTGTTGAGTCTTTCCAAAGCATTCCATTTGGTTTCCACAGAAAGAGAAGCTCTTTCAGTCTGCATTCATATTTCATTAGGCAATCACAATTGTAACTAAAACTGGCATTAACCTGTATGGGAACATACACACAACCCTCCCTGGGGTGGCAGCAGCAAGTGGCAGGGCCAGAGAGCAGGAGGGGGCTGTGGGCATGACTCCAGGGTGTGGAGTGCAATGGAGAGGGCCAGCTCATCCGGTGGGTTGGCTAAGAGGAGGTCGATCAAGTAAACTTCTACAATGTTAATAATCCTCTTCTTTCTACCAAGTCTAAGAAGAGGTAGAGGAAGAAGGCTTTTCTTAGTCTTCATGGACACTCACAGTTGTGTGTGCTCTCTTCTGGAACCAGAAGAAGGCAGGAATGCTGGGAGTGTGGGTTCTGTTCCTGGTGAGCCAGGGAGGGGCAAGCACTGCTTTGAAGCCTTGAGGCAGGGGTAAGTGTGGGAATTAAGGGGTACCTGGAACTCCCAGCTTGCCTGACCCCTGGCTGTTCTCACTTCCCATCCCAGATATGGAGGGGGCAGACCCCCGCCCCCCCAATCAACCGTCTCAGTCCCTTGTCTATGGACCCCTACCAGCCAGCCCTGCCCTCTATCCACTACCCCCTCCCCCATGCCAGGACATGGAGGTAGAAGAGTTCATATTTTTCATATTTATGGCATGGGCCTATGTCATATGGTGTCTTGGCATCTGAGTCTGTGACTGATAAGTGGTGTTTCTTGGTTCAACCATCAGGCCAAGAGGGAAGAGGGGACTGAGACTCAAGGGTCAGTGACATGCTCCCAGTCGTGTGAGCCCCTCAGTGGTCAGGCAGGGTGCTTGATGCCAGGTCCTCTGACTTCTGGACTTTTCTGTCTGCCCTGGGAGAGTGGTCCTAGGCCAGGCAGCCCCTCTCATCCTCCCCCTACCTAACAACCCAACTTCTAGATGTGCCCTTGAAGGGCAGCACCCACACAAGTTGGGATCTCCTGCTCTCCAGAGCAGACATGGGTGAAGGGGCTTTTCTGTAGCAGGGTATGAAGTGCACTCTCCTACTGTGTGGTTGAGGGGACCTGGGCACCAGTGGAGGATACCAGGTGTGTGGGTACCAGCATCTCTCCCCTCTGCAGGCCCCCCAGGTGCTGGATTGCCACATGGATCCAACAAGGGAGTTGCAGATGGCCCCAGGCAGTCTGAGCCCCTTCAGGAAGAAGGGACAATTCAGAGCCCATTTTCTACTCCTGGCATCAAGAAGTGGAGTTTTCACTTTACATCAGGCAGTAAATGTATCCTCACGAGGCTATGCGGCACAGCCCAGGTGGGGGGAGGGTGTGGGCTGACCAGGGGGTTTCCGGTGTCAGGGGCATTTCCGGTGGAACTCCTGGACGAAGGGACAGAATGTGCTTGGTATTTGGGCTTGTGATGGAAGACAGTTTGTTCCAGGATCAGGGAGGAGTTTCTTAGCACTTGTTGCTTCGTGGGGAGGGAAGCTGGAAGCTAGGTAGGATTCAGTGAGCAGGGGCCACGGCGTAAAGACACGGGAGAAACCTCATCAGACTGGTTTAAAACTACCTCTGCTTGTGTTCTAGTTTGCTAATGCTGCAGAATGCAAAACACCAGAGATGGATAGGCTTTTATAAAATGGGGGTTTATTTGGCTATACAGTTACAGTCTTAAGGCCATAAAGTGTCCAAGGTAACACATCAGTAATCAGGTACCTTCACTGGAGGATGGCAAATGGCGTCCAGGAAACCTCTGTTAGCTGGGAAGGCACGTGGCTGGCGTCTGCTCCAAAGTTCTGGTTTCAAAATGGCTTTCTCCCAGGACATTCCTCTCTAGCAAGCTTGCTCCTCTTCAAAACATCACTCACAGCTGCACTGAGTTCCATCTCTGAGTCAGCACGTTTATATGGCTCCACTGATCAAGGCCCACCCTCAATGGGTGGGGCCATGCCTCCACGGAAATATCCCATCAGTTATCGTCCACAGTTGGGTGGGGCACATCTCCATGCAAACAACCCAATCCAAACATTCCAACTTAATCCCCACTACTATGTCTGCCCCACAAGACTGCATCAAAGAATATGGCTTTTTCTGGGAGACATAATACATTCAAACCCGCACAGCTTGCAGAAAGGAGAGCGGATCCAAGAGGAAGAATATCAAACCCAAGAGGCACATTTTCGGCACTCATGCAAATGGGAGATGAACGGGCTGCACGGAGGCCCCACTGCAAGGCGGGGTCCTTTTACCCACTCAGCAAATGCTTACCGAGCACCTGCTGTGCACAGGCCCCAGACTGGGCACCCCGATGGACCCTAGATGGTGAGGGCCAGTTGGCTAAAGGAGTGACCCTTGGGATTCAACACAATTACTAGGGGAGTTGGTTGCCCAGTGTAGAAGGCTGAAGGAGCAAAAGGGAGTGCTGAGGATGTCCGGAGATTCACAGCTGCAGGAAGCAGCCTCTACCCCCTAACGTTGGGAGAACAGAAGGAGGAGGAGTGGGGAAGGTGCAGGCCGATTTGCAGGCTCCTCGCTGGGGAGGCTGAAGAGCAAAAGGTAAAAGGCTCTGCATGGAACAAGCCGCGTCTGAGATCCTTCCATAAAGCTAGCCAGCACAGTGTTGGGAAGGCAGTCTGGAGCTTATAGCAGATGTGGAGCCTGCTGTTCAACCTTTAAAAGGCCTCTGGCGTATGGCGACGTCTACTCATTTAAACCTGCTAATGGGATCACTTTGGAGCTCTTAGGCTGTCTAGTAAAAATGCCTGTCATTTTATTCCTAAGGGAATTGTACCTTAATGGGAAAGTGGTTTGGGCTTTCGCATTTCATTCATTCTGCTTGAGCAAGTTGCTGCTTTTCCTAATTCCTGATAGAGACTACAATATTTCCCTCTGAGATTTCAAGGCCATCTACCCTAGTCCTGGCTACTAGCTTTGTGCAGTAACAGCTTTCCAGAGGTAGAGGGGGACAGACACACATCGGACCTGCTCATTGCTGTGGATTCACTTCGATCTCAGACAATTAACAAACAAAGCCACAGGACAGATCAGCTGGAAAGGCAGTGAATGTGCTCAGTGTGTTATAATGACCAAGGCTACACCGGAGCCCATTGTAGTGTGACTGGGTTACATGTTTAGACATGGCCCCTCTTTTCTCCATCAGGCCAGAGCCCTCTGATTTCTCAGCCTTTGACTGTATTCAGAATCCCAACCTCAGACATCAGCTGTACTAGTGCAAACACGTTCCACTGTGAGTCCTAGCCTCAAATACACTGCAGCCTGGCTTCAGGACCCTCACTGGCTCCCCAGTTTCCCCAGTATTAAGAATCGTCATCTAAGGCCTGATCTAGTTGCTTTTCTTAAACACATCTTTCACTGACTCACCCATTCTTCTTGAGTCTGGAGTGCCTTTCCACAAGCCTACCTGCGGAAATCTTTCCAATCCTTCCACACCTGTTTGAATGTTTTCATTATCCCTTCGTGGAGCCCAACATTCATGTCTTTAAAGCTTTAAACTTTACCTCAGTTTGCTCAAGCAGCGTATCAGCATTTTAAGCCCACAGACTGGTCTGGATTCATGGAGGATTGCTTTCCCCTCCGAGCAGTGTTTTACAAAGAGTGCAAATTCCCTTGAACTGCAAAATATTAATAGATATTAGGTGTCCAAAAGGGTCCCTATTTAAGTATGTGAGAAAGGTTGGGTTAATGAGTTAAACAAAGTTAAACGGACTTTTCAATGCAGGCCTTCCCAGAGCCTTTAATATACTAATATACATTGCAGTACTCCAAGAAGGGAGTATAATATGAGGCATTTCCCAAATTTATTTTAATTATAGTAAGTTTTTTCTTTTTTTTTTTCAAAAAAAAGAAAAAAAATCCCTGTGGGTCTGGAGTTTTGCCATGAATACCCTTTGGAAAATGCTATCTCAAACCCTGGAGGTCAGACACCCTTCTGACTGCAGTTTTCTTGAGTAGTATACCCGGAACCAGGCTTAGTGGTATGTCTTAGTTTCCCAGCCGCTATGACAAATACCGCACAGTGGGGTGGCTTAAAATACAGGAATTTACTGGCTTGTGCCTTTCAAGCTAGGAGATATCGGCAAGGCTTGCTTTCCCCCAAAGTCTGCCTCTTTCTGGTGTTGGCTCCCCACAGTTCCTTGGGTTCCTTGGCTTATAGGTCTGCCTCCAATCCCATGGCCTTGTCCTCTCCTTTTTAGCTTCTGTGACTTACAGGTTCTCTTTATGAGTCCTTCTCTAATAAGAATTAAGGCCCACCCTGATGCAGCTGGCCTCACCTTAAATAACATCTTCAGAAGGTTGTGTTTATAAATAGGAGTGCAGACTACGATTAAGAACGCGTTTTGCTGGGGCACATCAGTCAAGCCACCACCTGGTAGGAAGAAAATCACAGACTTCCCAGGGTGTATTTTGGCTCAGAACTCAGGCTCTCCGTGTAAGGGTGTGGGAAACCAAAAACGATGAGGCTTCTGAAGTGAGGCATGCCTCGTGGAGCTGTCTTTTCAAAGGGTGTGTTTAACCGTCTTGGCTTGATGGATTAAATTGTATACATTCAAAACCTGGTAATTACAGCTTATGTATAATCAGCTTAATTAGACACAAGCCACACAAGCTGTCCCAAATAACTCTGACTCGTTCCGTTTTCCAGTTCCTTCCACAGAGGTCCCTTTCTGCCAGCGCGGCCTGCCTGACGCCTCACGGCACCATTCTCCATCAGACCCTGGACTTCGACGAGTTCACCCCTCCCATCCCGCCCCCGCCATACTACCCCCCGGAGTACACCTGCACACCCACAAGCGACGCCCAGAGGTGTGTCTCTCCTTTTAGGCCTTGAAGAGGAGAAACCTGGAAGTTGAAATAGCCATGCTGCTTCTCAGGGGAGAAGTGGAACAGTGAAGACCAAGAATAGGAAAGCAGGTTTGATTAGGGAGTGGGGAGCGAGAGGTGAAAAGGACATTTCTATTGGCATTTTTTAATGTAATAAAACAGAAGGCCTCTCCAGATGAGAGTAGCTCTATTATGTTCTAATTGAATGCAGAACTGCTATCAAATTATAGTCATTCATACGGCATGTAAAATTTAATTAAAGATTTAATCGGCCGTGTGATTATTTTAATTTCAATGGACAGGGCCCTAGCGTTTATTGAAAATGTTGCTGTCGTTCCAGAGACAAAAACAAATAGGCTTTTATTTCACAAACATGACAAGTATTCTGGGGGAACTTCTGATGAGTGGCATTCTGGTGGCTCTTAGAGAATGACGATGCCATGGTTCTGCCGTTTCAGGGGCCTGCACCTGAACCTCACTCCCTCTCCGTTCAGCACTCTGTATGACGTTGCCATCAACAGCCCCGGCCTGCTCTACCCTGCTGAGCTCCCTCCACCATACGAGGCCGTGGTGGGTCAGACCCCTGCCAGCCAGGTGAGGCCTGGGGCCCTGACAAGACCAGTTCCCAGGGGACTGTCCCGGGCCTGTCTGTACCTTGAGAAGCTGCAGTGGCAGTGTTTGCATTGGTGGCGTATGCAATGCCATGACCATCCTGAACTGAGGCCCGCTGGGTGCCAGGTGCTGTGCATTTGCATCTCTTTAAGACCTTCTGCAGTCCTGTGGGCTGCTGGTCTTCTTAGCCCTGTGGTCGAGCTGAGGCAGGAGGCTCAGAGGACTAGTCAGGGGTGCTGCAGAGCAGCCAGCCAGGCTGGTGGGACCTTGGCATTTTCCCCTGGGCCTCCTGCCTCAGCTGCTGTGACTGTGCATGGCAACACAGGTGTGTCTGGACTCAGCACTGGTGGGTGTGCCTGGATCCCTGGACATTCCAAATCAGCACCCTGGGGCCCTCCATTACATGCCACAAGAGGGGACTTCTCAGCCCTCATCCTCAGCTGGGGAGGGAAGAAAGCAGTTCTGGATCCCCAGCCTGGCCTGGGCCTTGGAAGTACATCGGCTTCTGAGTTTCAGGTGTCTGCCAGGAACACTGGGCACTGCCAGGAACTCTGACACTGTCACAGTGCCCGACACCTACAGGCACTCAATGTATGTCCTGAGCCGCAGTTTCCTCATCTGTAAAATGGGATCATGATAGCACCAAGCTCTCAGGTGAAATGGGAAGATGCGGGTAATGTATCCAGCCCAGGCCTGTGGTAAGTGCAAAATTCAGTAAAGGCAATGACTTTTGTTGGAGTTACTGTCATTATACTCATCATCACTGAATATTGAATGACTAATGAGGGCTGGGCTGTAGCCAATTCCGAGCCCTAAACACCAAGCCCAGGAGAGTGGACGGAACAATGACCAGAGTATCCAAAGGGCTGCCTTACTGCTGTGCCATGGGCAAACCCCCTTTGGTCTTAATAGCAACTGTGGGGGCTGTCCTGACAGGCCACCCAACCTGATGCACAGGCAGACACTTTTCCGAGTCACTTTTTTGAGTCAGTCATTGGTACAGACGAGCTTAGCTCAGGCCTGGCTGGCTCCCCCTCTCCCTGCTGACCCCCATACAACCTACTCTGGCCCAAGTGCAGGCACCCTGCCCAGACCTTCAATGGCACACCTGTGCCTTTGCACTGCCCCTTTTAGAACCTGAGGACCCACTGGGTGTGTAGCCCGGGGCCAGGGCTGGCCCTTTCCCAGCCACCCTTTGAAGAAATGCAAACTGCCAAACAACCACTGGGCATGTTGTATTATCACAGCATCCCACTTGTTCTCCAGGCCATGAGGTGGTGGGACAGATATTCAAATATTGAGAATAGTAGGCATGACTTCTTCTGGAAGCTTCTATGGCATGTTCAGATGGGATTATTAAATCCTTAGTGCATGTAGATGGAAATATTTGCGATAGGAATTTTGCCTTCAGTGGTGCCTAACAGTTGAGCACACTGCTTGTGGGAGGGGCTGCTCATCACCCATTCAGCCCCGGGGAGCCCGCGGCCAGCGGGAAGGTTCCCAGGGGTGCATGGGCAGGCCTGGCCCGTCACAGCTGCTTTCCCCCGCAGAGGGTTCAGGCTGCCGCCATATTCAGGGGCTTCTGTCTCAGTTTAATATCCAGGGCAGGCTTGTTAGACAGGACACACAGCCAAAGACCCTTGGTCCCTTTCCTGTCCCTAATAGAAACAGATGTGTGGAAGCTACTTGTGAGGGAAGGAATTCTGTAGTGAAGAGGAAAAAGTGCCACTGTGAAATCTCATTTCTCAACTCATAACCATTGACATTCTCTTGAATAGTTTCAAAAATTGCCCTGACCAGGGAACTCCGCTTTCCTGAAGAAGTTTATTTTTCTTCATTAGCAGCCTGTAGCTAAATGTTTGGGATAAAAACAGCTCAAGTCAGTATGATCAATGAATGAATGAAAAGCCATTTGTGGTGATAACAGTCCTGTCAGTGCTCTGGGCAGGGGCTGGGTCTGTACTTGGGGGGCTCCAGAAGGATCTGTGAGCTGAGCCCTCCAGCTCGGCAGGCATGGTCAGCCAGCTCGGGGGATTGGCCGGGGTGCTTCTGGGAGGGGGATCAGCCTGTGTGAAGGCTCAGAGGGTGGGAGGGTGTGGCATGGCCAGAAACAGCAGTCCCCGCAGGATGAGCCTGTGATGAACATGAGGTCAGCTGCAGGGTCTCCCCGACCTGCCAGGTGGTCCATTCCTTTACTTGGAACAGTGGGGAACCAGCCTGCGGCATCAGGCAGGGTTTGGTGTGATCAGTGCAACTGTCTGGCTGCATGGGGTGGGAGGTGCAGATAGGCAGAGGGTGCCAGGCCTGAGCCAGGACAACTTTGGGGAGCAGGAGGGTGGGGGTAGGAGGGAAGGGTGAGAGAGGGCAGCTGACTAAGAAAACCAGGGGAGGCAGGTCTGTTTGCTCATCCATCCTACAGATGTTTGCTATGTTCCTACTCTCTGCCAGCCTGGGCCTTGGTGCCAGGAACCCAGAGATGGGAAAAGCCAGCTTGGTGAGCACCCTTCATGTGGGTCCTTCAGCAAACATAGCATTTCAAATGAGACCAGTGCTACCAGGGAAAGCTGTTGGCTGCTTGGAGTCCTGGTGACCCAGAGGACCCGAGAGGCTACAGTGGAGCTAGGGTCTGCTGGAAGCTAAGGAGGGGAGTTGAGGGAGAGCACTGCAGGCCAAGGACCAGCACGTTCTAAGAGCTCACAGTGGGGAGGGGGTCCAAGCCTGGTGCCTGCAGGGACTGAGGGGTCCCAGGGTCAGGGCTGGAGGGGAGCCCAGGCCAGCAGCACCTGGGGCAAGGGGGAGCCCTGGACGGTAACTGAGGAGCCTGAGCATGCATGCGTGTTGGAGTGAAGTGAGCTAGGTGGAGGCTATCCACTTATGAGTGGCTTCCTGGATTCCAAGTGAGTCCCCTGGGCAGTGGGTTGGGTATGTTCAGGACCTTGGAGAGAGGTCACGGTTAGACAGAATCAGGAGGTTGGGAAACCAGGGAGGGAGTGAGGATGCCAGAGGAGAGGGAGCTTGTCTCCAATGGAGCTGAGGGTTGGGTAAAGGGGTGCCCACAGCAGGCTACAGGGCAGGCCGAGCCTGGATGGGGTCCCCAGCCACCTGGATTCTCAGGGACTGCCCCAGAGGCTGTGAAGGGGTGACCCCACCTCCCACTCACTGGGGGCTGCTGGCGTCCTTGGCAGGAACCACTTCATGAACCCTGGGGTAGAAGCCAGGTTGTATCTGGTAGGGGGTGGTAAGTGAGGGGGACAGATGGGGGAGCAGACCAGGGGTTTTAGACCTGAATGTGCTTCAGAATCCCCTGGGGAGCTTGTCAAAATACCAACTACTGGGCCCACACCCAGAGTTTCCCAGTTTTGGGAGTGCAGGGAGCTAAGAATTTGCATTCCTAACACCTTCCCAGTAGCTGCTGCTGCTCCAGGGACACACTTGGAGGACCAGCAGACTAGGCCATTCTTTCAAGATATTAGGCAAAGAGGAAGCAGAGAGAAGACAGGAGAGTGGGCAAAGAGGGAAGAGGGTATGGGGCTTGGAGGATGTTACAGAGCAGATGGAGGAAGGGCCGTCAAAGGTGGGGGGTGGGGTGCCAACCCAGGGGCAGGGACACCGATGGAGAAAAGCCCCTGTCAGGGCACGAGGGGTGGGCCCAGAGCACAGGGAGAGATGAACAGATGGATGAGGCATGCAGGTGGGCAGTGCTGCCCTGTAACCAGTGGCTGTGCGAGGCCCACCTGAGAAGGCCACAAAAGCCTGCAGGGGTGTGTGAGGGCTCTGTTCCATTGCCATAGCAGAATTCCTGTTCAGGGGCCAACTTGGGGTTGGCTTCACACCTTCCCTCCATAAGCCCCTTGCTCCCATTTCCAGAAGAGCCCTTCTGAGGTATGATTTGGAGATCTGGGAGCCTCATACTGTGTGGTGTCCTGGGCACCCATCCCTCAGACCATGGCCCTACCCAGACCCCTGCACCTGGAGCCCTCGGCCTTCTGCACAAGGGTCCTTCCTGCTGGAAAGTAGCTTCTGGATTGGAGTGTGGCATTCAGTGCACCACACCACATTTGGACGCTTGAAAGATATTTCATTAGTGTTTCATCACAATTTTACTCTAGCTTTCTGAAGAATTGTTTTTTCTGAAGAATGGGCTATACCAAAAGATGGCGATACTGGTTCTAAGACTAGTTGAAATCCTTCCCAATGAATTCTCAACCTTGGGATTTCTTCCCCAGAATTTTGGTGAGAAAAGCTTTTAGGTCAAAGACTTGTCTCTCATTAGCTTGCGTTTGCTCAGAAGCCTCCAGTTTACCAGATTGGCACAAACACTATCTGCTGGAGAATGGCCGGCCATCGCCCACCCCCTGTCTGCACTGCTGCCTTCTGGGCCTGCCTGTTTGGGGGGCTGGAACCACATCTGGTGATCAGGGACTGCTGTAGCTCCCCCATCCCCAACCCCCAAGAGGCAGCCTGTGCCTTACCGGGCTGATTATCTTTGACCCCAGAGGTCTACGAACACTTTTCAATTCCACAGACACCTCTTAGAGTCTGGAAGTCAGTGAAATCCATTACCTTGCACAGAGGGAAGGCTGTGCCCACCAGCTGCACCATCCCCTGGGGTGGCCCGTCTGGACCTTTCCACATAGCAGGGAGCTTCCCCCCTTTTCCCTGGGTGAGGAAGAGGTTAATTGCTTCCCCTTGTTAGGACACATGGCATGTAAATTACCTATCAGCTCTTCTTAGGATAATGAGAGGCAGGCAGACTGACAGACAAGCAAAGCCTGTAGTGTGCAAGACTCTTTACAGGGGCTGGAGACAGCTGTTCATCTAGAAGATATTTATAATACACTCCTGGATTGAGGGTGTTCATTTTGACCCATTCAGCCATATGGAATGTTCCAGTCCAATTTAGTTTGAGACATGGTTCTCTTCCCCATAGTCTGAGACTCCTTTTCAGTAGGATCGCAAGATGAGAATTTCCTTCTGTAGCAGGAAAGTTTTTGAGAATGGACCAGTTTGATATTCCTGTTTGAATGAAAAGCTTGTGTTCCAGTGACCATTTACAACTGTGCTCTACCCCATGGATCATGGAAGGATGGGTTGGTCAGAATCCCTTTCCTGGGAGAACCAGCAGTTATCCCTAAACTGCTTTGGGACTTCAGAGGAAGAACTAGGCTTGGGAGTTTGGGTAGGATTAGGACATGCAAACAAAAGAGAGGTCACCCGAGGCAAAGGGCACAGCCTGGCAGGCTTGGAGCTGGGAGAGCACAGAGCCCTGCTTGTGGGGCTTCAGGCACACAAAGAGGATTCACTAAAATATTTTGGGCTGCAGACTTTATGATCTCCAGTTATCAAACCACAGACGGTCCTTTGGCCTATGGGGTTGGTACAATCCACCTGTGCTAGAGGAAATTCAATTTGGTGACAAGCTGGTGGATGGAAGGAAACCTGAGACTTGGAGAGGAACCTCACCCCAGGTACAGTTAACCTTGAATTCTAAAGGGTATTAGTTATATTTTCAAACTAAATGATCTTTACATTTAAAAATCTGTAGGCAAAGTATCTTCAAAGATTGCCTTGAGGCACTAGCCAAAAATCTTAATTCATGGTTCTCATCATGGTAAAGAACAGCTCTTTATAAATGATTGACCTCACTTAGGAAATAGGGTGTAATTTCTATGCAGAGTGTCTTAGCCTCAGAACTTTCTTTAAAAAAAGTTTCGTGCAGGGATACTGGCTTAGTTGCCTAAATGCCAATTGATTTTTTTCAATTACTGAGACAGGTAAAAATATCCAAGAATGAATATGTGCAGGACTTTGCATGTCCCATGTTCAGTTATTCACGCAGCCTCACCTTGAAACAGTTTTCTCACCACCTGTCCTTCTGCAAGGAGCTATGTTTATGAACCTTCACTACTAAGCTCAAATTGCAACTGAAATTCTGTGCCACAAATATGTTTCTTCTCCACCTTTTCTGCTGCCTTTATATTTAATTGAAAATGCTATGTGAACTGAAAAGCTATTTCCCCCCACAGCTTTAGTGTAGTAAGGTGGCTTTTGACGTCATAGAAGGCCAAATTCAAATTAAACCCTTGACACCTGCTTGGGCAAGGTGATAGATGAGCTCTTGGGAGCTGTCGACCCTTGGAATCAAATTTGACAGGAAGCCAGAAGGAAGCTGCAAGTTAGGAAATGAGTCCAATTTCCTCCTGACCTTGTCTCGGTGTGTATTTTATTCCTTTTCTTTTATTTATATTTCTTTATTAACAGAGGCCTTTTTCAGGCAGCAGGGTTTCGAAGTTGCCACCAATCCCACAAAAAGAAAAAATCAGGTTAGATTCAGGAAGACAGTTATGGAAGGAAACAAAGCTTTAAGGCACTGTTCTTTTGGTGTGTGATTCAGCAAAAGATGCTTGACGAATATTTCCAAAACTGATTATTGGTTTCTAGGGATGACAGTGAAAAAGAAGGTAAGCACCAAAGATGGTATAATTTTCTAGGGCCAGATTCCTTCCCCAGCAGAAATCAGACCCCAAAAGAGAACACCATGAGGACAATGTGAAGGCAGAAAACATGTTCAGTGTTATTTTAAAGACTATAAACAGGATCAAAAGGAGCATTTTGGGGGTGCTCTGTTCCACAGACTGCTGCCCCATGGCTCGTTCTTTGCTTCCCCCTGTGATTCTCTCTCTCTCTGAACCACTGTCCCCACCCTCGCCCTTCCCAGCCAGCCACGGGCTGCAGGGATCAGCTCACACCCTCTGTGTGGGTATGAAAGCCATAGCCCTGAGCACCTGCCAAAGTGCCAGCCTGGTTTATGAAAGAGAAGCAACGAACCAGCTCTCGGATGGAGATGGTGGGGAGATAGAGGGAGGCAGACGTGTCATTACCTGAGCTCACCGCTCCTTCACCGGCCTCCCCCGGAGCTCATTATTTGGAAGCGTGCCCTCAAAGCAATTCTGGAATAGCATGCGGACTCAGAAATTGTGTTTTGAAGTAGCATAGGGGCACATGGTAGTGGGCACGTGCTTTTGAGATAGAGCTCACCTCATGCAGCTCCCTGGCCTTTGTGCGAGGCTGTTATGTCCCAAAGCACAGAGATTAGAGCTCCTGGGCTCGCCAAGGGCCACCCTGGGGAGCCAAGAAGGGGCAGGGCGAAGACAGGGATGAGGGGGTGGCTTCCCTCTCCTCTCTGGTGCCTCCCAGTTCAAGAAGAAAGCTGCAAAAGCATGTTGATGGTCAGACGTGCTGCACACTTCAGCTGCCTGTCCCACCAAGATGGGGGTCTGGGGTGCAGCCCCCAAGTGGGCTTGAGGCCCTAGGGTCCTTGTTCATGCTGGTACAATGCCCCATGGTGGGCACCCGACCCTGTGCCTGAGCTCAGGGCAGGAGGGTGCCTCGGGAGCATCTGTTAAAACAAAAAAGCAAAAGAGAGGGCGATCGCAAGCTCTGGAGGCATTTGGGAGCTCCTTCAGGTGATAACCACTTATTAAATGCCCGTTCTGTAGCCAGACTGCGCTGGCACAGAACAAGGGTGGGTCTCGTGACTTTATGCCCCTATGGATTATCCTTCCTGGCATGGGAGCTGGGAGGTAAGAGTGGGCCAGAGACGGTGGTGGAGGGAGGGCAGGGGCTGTCCTGCCTGGGTGCTGTGACCCCGGTTCCCAGAAGTGGAAGGTGAATGGGGTCAAGGTGGCCCTGGAGGATTCTCAGGGAGTGGGGGCAGGAGCTCTGATGGTGAAAGTGCTTGGCAAGCGTGCCTCACCCCCACCCACCCCGTAAGCTAGGGGAAGATGGTGGACATGGCAGTGCACATCTTGCCATGCTTCTTTCTGGAAGACAAGATCAAAGTTAGCCTTTATGCCTGGAAGCTGCTGAGTCATGCTTCCTCAGACTACAGGAGCTCGAGCCCACAGAAGCGCCACCTGGATGCTTTGTTTCTTGCTGTAGGTCACGAGTCTAGATCAGCAGGTGACCGAGTCTAGCTCGGAGGACCCGAACGCCACGGCCGGCTTCGGCTCCCAAGGTAATCTCACTCCTTTCTTTACCTGAAGTGATAAATCTCTAGTTTTCAAATGGCATTTCCTCCTCCTCCTCTTCTCTTTTACCCCCACCCCCAAAACCTCCCTCCTACCATATCTTACACTTTAAGGGGATGGAATTTGCTATAGCCTTTCTCTTTAACCACCATATAAAGGCTCCATGTTTCTTTCTTTGCCTGCATCCAGTAAGTCCATTACCTGGGAGACCTCAGCTTTGGGGGTGGTGGGGAGCTTTGTCCCCTCTCCCCCCAGTGCCCTCTCACTTGAGGGGTATGCATGGAAGGAAAGCTCTACTTCATCTGGGATCGTGAGGCTCCAGCACCGACCATTTCTGGAACACCCACAGTGCCCGGCTGCTGTCACTTTACTCTTCTCTCAGAAGGAGGGTGGGCTGGACCCAGCAACCCAGGATCCTGCCTGTGGAGGGGGAGGCTGGAGGGCAGAGACTGGATGTCTGATCTGGAGGGCACTGAAGAACAAATGCCAAACATCAGATCCCAATCACTGACCCGCAGAGTGTGGGAGGTTGTCCACGGGGTCAGAAAAGCAGAGAGAGCAAATAGGAAGGGCGAGTGCTACCTCAGAGCTTTGTCTTGAGGTCCCCAGGTAGGTTTATGTGCATGGGCCTATTCAGAGAGTGTGTCAGATATCCGAGGGTCCTGGGAAGGGACACAGTCATATTTCCAGAGCTCCCTGCATCCCACCACCCCCAACTCTTAGTGAACAAATAAGGGAAGTAGAAAGGGGCCATCCTACTGGGGGCATGTCTTGCAGGTGTGGGGCTTCGGGAATGATCTCCAAGGATCCATCAGTAGTTGGGTCCAAGAGGTGGTGCCCAATGACCCCCCAGGGGCTCTTCATGGCTCCGTGTGTCCCAACCCCTCCGCCACAACATGGCCCACACTGGCCCCCAGCATTCTTATTCCAGCCACATGGCTCCTATGCATCACGTGTTCTTGAGGAAGGTATGGTTGGGAAGGTGGCTATAGAGCCCATCCCCATTTATCGTCTCTGCGCAGGTAGAGATGGAGGGAGGAGTCTGGGGTGTTCCTCACCAGGGCTTCAGCAGGGCTGCATCTGTTGACTCTGTGGCTTGACCCTATAACTCAGGGCTGTTTCCACGACCCAGGCTCCTGGTGGAGGGCTCAGCTCTGGAGCATGCTCCCCCTGGGTGCCAGGAGTACTCTCAGGAGCCCTGAGCAGAGGCTCATGGGAGAGCAGGTCAAGAAAAAAAGAGAAGCCTTCCGCCAGTTCATTTCTGCAGAGGGGGTGAGGTGAGGTGGAGGTTCATTTTTTTTTTTTTTTTTTTTTTTTTTTTGCCTATGAATATCCAGTTGCTCCAGACCATTTGTTGATTTTGCCTCTTTGTCAAAAATGAGTTAGGTGTGTTTGTGAGGGGCTATTTCTGGGTGTCCCATTGATTGGCCAATAAGGCACCATCTTGATCACTATAGCTGTACAGTAAGATTTACTATCTGGTTATTGTTTGGTTATTCTTTGTCAAGATCATTTGAATTATTCTAGGGGCTGTGCTTTTCCATATCAATTTTAGAGCCAACTTCTCTGTGTTTACAAAAAAAGTCCTTGTTAGGATTTTGATAGCATTTCATTAAATCTAGAGCTCAATTTGGGCAGGTTGACATCTTTAGTAGGTTGAATCTTCAATCCATGAACACAGCTTGTCTCCATTTAGTTGGGTCTTCTTTGATTTCTTTCATCACAATTTTGTAATTTTTCAACATACAGACTTTTTTCTTTTTTTTTTTTTTTTACAGATTTTAACAAAAACACATTTGTTGAATATCTGTATGAGATCATGTATAAGATTAAGACACTTTCATATTTACTGCAATTATGCGTTCCTGGCTTGTCTTTTAATCTTTCCCCTGGTAATGATACCACTTACACTTTGTAAGTATTTACCTAAGTATGTCATTTTCTTTGGAATGATGATAAGTGGTATTTTGTTTTTAATTTCTGTTTCTGCATGGTCATTGTTACTATACATGCTTGATTAGGTGATAAAAACCTGATTCATTCTTGTGTGTTGATCTTGTATCCTGCAACCTTCCTGAATTCACTTGTTAGTTATAGAAGGTTTTTGTTTTTCGTTTGTCTCTCGGTAGATTCTGGTATTGCTTTTCATCTACTAAAATAGCAAGAGTAATGAAAATGTGGCTGCTGGCAAGGCCACCAGGAAGCCGCTATCCTCCATCTGGACTGGTAGCTTGTAAATCAGACCACCCTTTTGGGAAAGTGTTTTGATTAAAGAGCCATAAAAATATTTATGCAATTAGATATGATGAGCTCACTTCTGGAACTGCCCTGGGGGAGTAATACAAAAGAAGGAAACTACACCTGAAGATGGTTATTGTTGTGTTTTTGATACAGTGAGAACTTGGGGGAGTAATGAATCCATTAATGAGATTCAAGGAAAACATGTGACATATGCTAAATTCATTGTTACACATTAATCAGGAAAAATGCTTGTTATCTTTTAGGTGAAAAATTGGAAGTCCACTAGGATTATGACTGCTGTGAAAACAGGCACAATACAACTGACATAAGGGTGTACAAAAATGAGAGTTACAAGTCTTGGGCCATGAGGTTTTCCTGTAATGTTATACTAACCCTGTAAGTTTCATTTAATTATATATATTCTGAGCTAACTCACATTTGTCTCCCTATGCCTCCATTTCTATGAGGAACGCAGTCATTGGTTATCACTGACATAAAGAGAGAACTGGGATCAAGGAGAATCAGCAGGGATGGATATAATTCAAAATAATTTTAATATACTGCTATGAAATATACTAGAGGATAATTTTGATACAGCTTTGATACAGTTTTTTTAATTACAGTTTCTAGGTTTGAAATTTTCTGATAAAGCAAAGTGTGTTATTCTTTTCTACATTATGCATTCATCTTTGAGCACTTGTTCAATCATTTCCTTAGAATCAATTCCTTGAAGGGACGTTGCTGAATTCAAGGGAATATGTATTTTAGAATTTATTATATTGGCCGAATTGCATTCTGGAAAATTTTTATTACTAGTTTATCTACCCAACATCACAAGACATTTATCACTCTTATAGGTTAATGTCATACACACACAGACACACCCAGAGTACTGAGTTTACATGTGTATTGTCCATTGGTATGGCAGTTTGGGATCTATTATTTTTCTCTTGCAGTGTTTATCTTTTCATTGATTTATAAGAAAATAAATTTTTAAAATATATGTATGAGATAATGTATAAGCATAATACTTCATATTTAGTGCAGGTATGCTTTCTCAGTTGGTCTTTTTTATTTTTTAAATTATTATTTTTTAATTAAAGAAGTTGTAGGCTTACAGAAAAGTCATGTAAAAAATACAGTATTCCCATGCACCCCCTATTGTTGATGCTTTACTTAGTGTGTATCTTTGTTACAATTGATGAAAGTATTAAAATATTATTGTTATTGTCCATAGATTACATTAGGTGTATTTTCCCCATATACCACCCTATTATTAACATCTTGCAATGGTGCTGTACTTTTGTTATAATTCATGAAAGAATGTTCTTATATTTGTACTATCAACCACAGTCCATCGTCCACAATAGGTTTTACTGTGTTAAACAGTCCCATGTTTTATCTCCTAACTTTCTTTCTAGTAACATACACAACCCAAAATTTCCCCTTTCAACCATATTCACACACATAATTCAGTGCTGTTAAATACACTCACAATGATGTGCTACCATCACCACCATTCATTTCCAAACATTTACAATCAACCTAAATAGAAATTCTGTACAAATAAGCACCAATTTCCCATTCTCTACCCCCATCCTATCCCCAAGTAAATTATATTCTAGATTCTGACTCTGTGATCTCTGATGCAGTGAGATCATACACTATTTGTTCTTTTTTGTCTGGCTTATTTCACTCAACAGAATGTCCTTGAAAGTTCATCTTTGTTGTTGCATGCATCAGGACTTACAGCTGAGTAATATTCCATTGTGTGTGTGTGTGGGTGGAAACACAAAAGTTTTGTTTATCCATTCATTGGTTGATGGACACTTGTATTGCTTCCATCTTTTGGCAATTGTGAATAATGCCACTATGAACATCGGTGTGCAAATGTCTGTTTGAGTCCCTGCTTTCAGTTCTACTGGGTATATACCTAGTAGCAGGATTGCCAGGTTATATGGCAATTCTATACTTTGATTCCTGAGGAGGCACCAAACTTTTCCATAATGGAAGTAGAAGTGACTGGACCATTTTACATTCCCACCAGCAGTAAATGAGTTTTCCTATTTCTCCACATCTTCTCCAACACTTGCAGTTTCCTATTTGTTTAACAGTGGCCATTCTAGGATGTGTAAAATGATACCTTGTTGTGGTTTTGATTTGCATTTCCCTGATAGTTTGAGACGAGCATCTTTTTATGTGCTTTTAGCCATTTGTATTTCCTCTTTGGAAAAATGTCTATTCAAATCTTTGGTCCATTTTTCAATTGGGTTGTTTGTCTTTTTATTGTTGAGTTGTAGGGTTTCTTTTTATATTCTGGATATTAAACCCTTATCAGATATGTAGTTTCCAAATATTTTCTCCCATTGAGTAGGTTGCCTTCTCACTTTCTTGACAAAGTCCTTTGAAGTATGGAAGTTTTTAATTTTGAGGAAGTCTGATTTGTCTATTTTTTCTTTCCTTAATTATGTTTTGGTTGTAAAGTCTACAAAACCATTGCCTACACAGGATCTTGAATATGCTTCCCTGCATTTTCTTCTAGAAGTTTTATAGTCCTGGTTCTTATATTTAGGCCTTTGATCCATTTTGAGTTAATTTTTGTATAAGGTGTGAGATAGGGGTCCTCTTTTATTCTTTTACATATGGTTATACAGTTCACCCAGAACCATTTGTTGAAGAGATTATTCTGTCCCAGTTGAGTGGACTTGGCAGCCTTGTCAAATGTCAATTGCCTATAGATGAGAGGGTCTATTTCTGAACTCTCATTTCAATTCCATTGGTCAGTATGTCTATCTTTATGCTCATACCATAGTATTTTGACCACTGTAGCTTTGTAATATGCTTTCAAGTCAGGAAGTGTGAGTCCTCCAACTCTTTTTTTCTCTTTTAGGATGTTTTTGGCTATTTGAGGCCCCTTACCCTTCCATATAAATTTGATATTGGCTTTTCCATTTCTGCACAGTAGGCTATTAGAATTTTGATTGGGATTGCGTGGAATCTGTAAATCAATTTGGGTAGAATTGACAGCTTAACAATATTTAGTCTCCCAATGCATGGACATGGAATGTCCTTCCGTTTATTTAGGTCTTCTTTAATTTTTTGTTAGCAATGTTTTGTAGTTATATGTGTACAAGTCTTTTACATCCTTGGTTAAATTTGTTTCTAGATATTAGATTCTTTTAGTTGCTATTGCAAATGGAATTTTTTTTCTTGATTTCCTTCTCAGGTTGCTTATTACTAGTATACAGAAAAACTATTGATTTTTGCATGTTGACCTTTTATCCCACCACTTTGCTGACCTTGTTCAGTAGTAGCTTTGTCATAGATTTTTCAGGACTTCCTAGATATAGGATCATGTAATCTGCAAATAGTGAAAGTTTTACTTCTTCCTTTCCAATATGCATGCCTTTTATTTCTTTTACTTACCTAACTGCTCTTCCTAGAACTTCCAGTACAATATTGAGTAATGGTGTTGACAGTGAGCATCTCTGTCTTGTTACCGATCTTAGAAGGAAAGTTTTCAGTCATTCACCATTAAGGACGATGTTAGCAGATTTTTCATATATGCCCTTTATCATGTTGAGGAAGCTTCCTGTCTTTCAAAGTGTTTCAAAAAAGGATGCTGGATTTTGTCAAATGCCTTTTCTACATCAATTGAGATGATCATGTGGTTTTTCCCTTCAATTTGTTAATGTGGTGTGACCTCCTAGGTGAGGTCCATGCTGCTGGTCCTGGGGCCGCACTTTGAGAACCAAGGCAGGCATTGCATTGGCTGGGTTTATCCCAGCTGGTCTGACTCCATCATTGATTTTCTTGTGTTGAACCACCCTTGCATACCTGGAATAAAACTCACTTGCTTCTCGTTTATAATCCTTTTAATGTCCAGTTGGATTTGTCTTATATGTATTTTGCTGAGGACTTTTAAGTTTGCCTTTATTTTTTCTGCAGCTAAGATGCCTTTTGCAGTTTATATTCTTTGTGTCATCAAATTTATCATGTCATGTCCATGAAGCCTTTCTTCACCCCGAGTTTGTAAAATTATTCTCATAGATGCTTTTATATTTTTATGAAATCTTAAAAAAAAAAAGATGAATATTCCTGAAGAATGTTTTTGCGGGGAGAGCTTATGATGTGTGAGGTACTGTTCCTCTTTTTGTTTCTCCAAATGGACCACAAATGGTCCCCAAACTGCCATTAGAGGGGGGTAGCGATAGACAGTGCGGTGGGTTGTTAAGCAAGCGTGGGCCGGAATTGGGCTGCTTCTCACCAGCTCCACCACTTACAGGTTTGTGGTCCTTTCTCCTCACCCTCTGTATGCTGTACAGGTGGGTGGTGAGGACCAGGTGGGCTGTCACCCGTAAAGCACAGGTGCCCAGATGCAAGGGGAGCCTGGAGCAGGTGGGAACAGAAAGGCTGGTTGCAACACACTCCTCCTGGCCTGGGCCTCCCTCTGGTTCCTGATCAGGGTCCACAGACCCGAACGCCTCCCTGCCCAGCCACTCATTTTGCAGCATCTTCCCCAGCAAGGTGACCAGCCTCTGGGAAGGAATGCAGGAAAGGGTGCAGATGCAGTGCTTCCCAAGTTTAGTGTGCATGCAGATCCCCATTCTGTTCATCTGGGGTGCAGCCCGGGTGCCATGTACCCTGTCCGAGCCACTCACTTTGAGCGGTGAGGGGATAGATCAGGACCAGACCAGCAGTCTTGGCCCAGAGCAGCAGTTCTCAAACTCTAATGTGCCTCAGAATCTCCTAGAGAGGGGGCAAAACAGAGTGCTGGGCTCCACCACTGGCCTTTCTGAGTCAATGGTTCTGGGATGGAGTGAAGAATCTGCATTTCTAAGACTTCTCAGGTGATGTGGAGCCTTTCTAGGTGAGGTCCATGCTGCTGGTCCTGGGGCCATACTTTGAGAACCAAGGCAGGCATTGCATCGGCTGGGTTTATCCCAGCTGGTCTGACTCCAGGCCTGGGATCTCCCCTGCTCTGGGGGGTTGGACAGATTCTCAGGCCCACCAGGCCCTGGCTGGGACACCCTGCTGTCTCTTGGGGCTCCCCACCTGCTCATCAGGCATCCCTGGGACCCTGTGATACCTCCAGCCCTGAGAAGGGATGGCCTGTCTGGGGGATGCAGTGAGCCTTCCAAGCCCTAGAAGCCATCTGTGAAGAGAACACCATGTCTGCTTTCTGTGGTCAGCCTTTGGTGCTAGGGGACGTATGCTGGTTTAAATGTATTATGTCCCCCAGAAAAAGCCATATTCTTTGATGCAATCTTGTAGGGCAGATGTATCAGTGCTAATTAGATTGGAATCCTTTGAGTGTTTCCATGGAGATATGACCCACCCAACTGTAGGTGATAACTCAGATGAGATAATGTCCATGGAGGCATGGCCCCACTCATTCAGTGTGGGCCTTGATTACTGGAGCAGTATATAAGCTCAGACAGAAGGAGCAAGCTTGCTACAGCCAAGAGGGACAGATTTGAAGAAAGCACAGGAGCTGTGGATGAGAGACATTTTGAAGATGGCCGTTGGAAGCAGACTCTTGCTCCGGAGAAGCTAAGAGAGGACAAATACCCCAAGTGCAACTAAGAGTGACATTTTTGAGGAACTGCAGCCTAGAGAGGAATGTCCTGGGAGAAAGCCATTTTGAAACCAAAACTTTGGAGCAGACGCCAGCCACTTGCCTTCCCAGCTAACAGAGGTTTTCCGGACACCATTGGCCATCCTCCAGTGAAGGTACCCAATTGCTGATGTGTTATCTTGGACACTCTATGGCCTTAAGACTGTAACCGTGTAACCAAATAAACCTCCTTTTATAAAAGCCAATCCATCTCTGGTGTTTTGCATTCTGGCAGCATTAGCAAACTAGAACAGGATGGGTGTCAGCCCCTAACCTGGTACCCGTCTTGCCTTGCAGAGTCTGCGGACAGCATGTGCCTCCCAACGTCCGAGGGTGCCCTCATACCAGGCCCGAGCCACCCCTCCCCGGACAGCCACAGTGCCCCATCTGTCACCCACCTGCCCTGCCACTCAGGGCGTGTGGCCCGCTCTGCCAGCGACCCCACCTCATGTGTATCCCACCTCGCAGGTATGGCAGGGACAGTTCACTTGGGTCCCCAGTGGTTCACTGGCCCCTGCTTTGTCTTGGTGTCCTCCGAGTAGAGGCCAGGCCCCGGGAGCCCTGCCCGGGGACCTGATGGGGAAAGGGGTATTGATGTCTGAGGCCCCTGAGCCCTGGGGTGAGGGGTGGCCTCTGGTCTCCTGCTGATGAGAGGACTGGGGAGAAGGGCTGCCATGACTCACCCACCCCACTCTCCCAGCCCACTAGGCTGGTCAGCCAGCCCCGAATCCCAGCCATGTGTGGGGGCCAGGAATCTGAATTTCATGAAGCTTCACAAAGCCCCAGGGGAGTCTTGTGCACCCTGAAGTTTGTGAATCCAGGCTCCTGCCCTGTATTGCTAATTTTGGATAGGTGTGATAAAGGTTGGTGGGCCTTTTAGCCATGATGCTATCACAAGGGGGTACTTCTGGGGAAGAGGAAAGTGAGAAGACCTTAGAGAGGGCTCAAGGATGCCTCAGGGGTGGTGCCACTGAACCCCTAATAAGAGTGCCAGCCTGTGCCCTGGAAAAATCGAATCCCTGGAAGGAACTAGGAACCCACAACAGTCTGCTGCCTGCCGGTGTCCTCCCGTGGAAGCATTTGAGCACCAGATTTTGCATCTGCATGCCTCTGGGCCAGCATTCCCCACTCTCCTCCTACATTCAGTTGCCAGCTCAAATGCAGAAAGTTCTATCCCAGTCTTCCTCTGAAAATCTCCACATCTGCTGCTTTATTCTTTAAAGCATCTGATGCTTTATTTGCATCTTCACTCTGCCCCATGAGGGCTAAACCCTGGTCCTCCTTGTTCACAGTCATGCATCAAGGTGGGAGGTGGAGCCTAACGATTGGAAGTGCTGAAGGGTCGGCTCTGGGACCCCTTTGGCCTGTCCCCCCAGAGTGACACTTGTGCTCTGTGGAGCACGGCATTGTAGGGATGGAAATGAAGGGAAGAGATGGCGCGATTCTGCTCTGAAAGGGGACACTGGTAAAACTCCGCACGGTTGCTTCCTGACACCCAGGCACGTGGCCCTGTGCCCTCCAGGGTCCCTAAGAAACTCACCCATGGATGGACACATCAAATGGCCTTGGTTCTGTTTGTGGCACCTGTGGGCTGCCCTGCCTGGCGGCGGGCACACAGTGGAGGACCTGGAGACCCCACTGTGCCTAGTGTAGCTGTAAGCTGCCAGGGCGTCTTGTGCTGCTGTGCCCAGCTTGGCATGAGCTCAGGAGTTTTCTGCTTTTCTGGCATCTAAGATGCAGGGTTATTATAGTTTCCTCAATAATTCATTTTCCCCTTTGATGTGTTAACGGAATCCTCTTTCTGGTTAAGGTGATGCCATTTCATATGCACCCTCAGGCAGCCAAGATCTGGAAGCAGGAATGTCACGGGCGGCTCTAGTGACCGGTGAGATGCTTGCTTTCCAAAATGCTCTGTGTCCATGAGAAATAGGCAGGTGGGTGATGTGCTGCACTGTTTTTGAATCCAGCTCCCCAGATTGTCACCTAGGCACGTGAGTTCTCCATCTCTGAGCTTTTCCTTCCCTCCTTTCTTAGTGGAATTATATTAGAGGCTGTAACGAATTTAACATACAGTCAGCTCCTTATCTCATTTCATTTCTGAGAGTCTATTTTGGAAGGAGATTTGCCCCCACATGTGAGTTTTTTGTTGTAGTTGTTGGTTTTATAACTTCTCATGTTCGATTGCCGGGCTGGCTCACTGCCACCTCAAATTACCCCAAGTCACCCAGAAGGCGTTTACTCTGTGTTAGTTGAAACTTAGTTGGGCCTTAATCACATCTGACCCCCTCGTGGTGGCCTCTTCCGAGGTGCCAGCAGACCAGCGTTTGTTCCATGGACCACCCAGAGTTGCTCTCGGCCCTCCTGGGGCTCTAGAAGCCATGGAAGACTGGTTATCTTGGGAATCGGAGCAAAGAGGTGAATGGAAGGGAGGTCCCTCCCTGCACATGGCTGTCGTCTTCTGCCTGATCTGTTGCTTTTTTTTGCCCTCCCTTCCCCACTCTTCAGCTCCAAGAGGCTGCAGCCCCTCTTGGTTAATGCCAGATGAATGCAGGGCCGAGAGGAGTCAGGGACTCTGGGGACAGTGGTGCACCTAGGAAGCTAGCATCCAGGAAGATGGGACCCAAAGCAGAAAGCTGGTCCCAAGCACACCTTTATTTGCTTTGTAAATAATCAAACAGCCACCATTCATGTTTGGTTTGGGTTTGTTTTCGAATGATCTATTTTCCCTTTTAGTTCCCACGTCTCGCTCCGTTGTGGCGTCCTCTGCACATCAGCCCCATTTTTTACCATCTGGAGAACAAAGTGATGCCTGGAAAGTTGCTCAGTCGCTGAAGCCAGATGCCCCGCAGACCACGTCAAAGGAGCAGCCGCACTCGTGGGTGGACAGTAAGGCCTACTCGGACACCAGGGTACTGGTGGCAAAGCTTCTAGAACACACGCACTGCGTGTCCCCGGCCCAGGTGCAGCACGTGGTCAGCTCCGTCCACTCCACGGTCCCCTCTGAGGGGCACTCGGTGGAGGATGGCCTCCTCGGTGCGAATGTCTTAGACCAGGCCTGAAGGACACCAGGGCTGGACAGCCATGCGGATGCCCCAGTGCCACAGGTTGTTCCTGCCAGAAGCCGCTGCGCTTGGGGGAGAGGCCCTGAGCCCCGACTGGGCAGCGGACAATGATGGGGACTTCTGTGAGGTCCTCGGGGAGGCTTGGGCAAGAACTCGACGTCCCTCAATCTGTTTTCTTGGAATGACATTTCCTCCAATTCCCACCATCATGAACTCTGGATTTACCAGGCACGGACTCCTGGAACAAACCAGAATTACACAAAAACGAGTACAGTGTTAGGTGGCACTCCTGTCACTCAAAGACTAAATATCTTCAAAGTGAGGATCATCAAAAGCAGAATTATCCCCCCACCACCCCAACTTAATTCCATGTGCTGTGGTTAGAGGATGACATGGAGTCATGAGACCATTTTCCTATGTGGTTTGTATCACTCTCTAGTCAAACCATGATAGTATCCAAGCTTTAAGGAAAATGAGTCATTTTAGCAGAGGTGACAGTGGGAAGCCAACTTTTTTGCCCCCAGGGCCTTGGGGCTGTTGTGCAAACAAAGATACAGCCTGGCTGCTCCCGGGGGGCAGAGGATGATGCAGGGGCTGCTGTGGATCCCTCTCTCAGCCCTCTCTAACCCTTCCCCACTTTCTCTCTGGGTTCCCTCTTTCCACACTCACCCTTTAGCTGGCTCAAGGAGGGAGCAGATACATTTGAGTTGTCGCTTGTCCCCTAGCAATGAGCACCTGTTCCAAGCCATTAGTTAGGGGATTTTCCCTTGACCTGACCCAGGACCCTTTGGCCCTGGTGGGTGGAGGTCTGGGGGGAAAGAGGCTGTCTCTCCAGATGTATGTACCTCCTGATAACCCAGGTCTCTGATATCCCAGAATGGTCCCTTCCCAGCCAGAACAGCAACAAACACTTCTGCGTTGGAGGATGTAGGCTGTAGGGGCATTTATTTAGTCTGTTATCTTATGTAGAAGCAGGACACCCTCAGCCTTCTCTGAGGACACCTTGGGCATTTGGTTTTCTTGCCACTCCCTCCTCCCGTCCCCACACCCATGGCACATTCCAGCAACATCTGCGGGTGCTCTTTCCAAAAAGTGCCCAGTGAGCAGTGCTATCCTTGAGAATTCTCTGCAGTGGTGGAAATGCCTGGATCTGCATCACCCAAAACTGGCATGTGAGGTCGTTGAGCCCTTGACCTGGGGGCTAGTAGTGGGTCTGAGGAAGTGCATTTACAGTTTACTTAACTTCGATTTCAACGGTCACGTGTGGCTGGTGGCTCCTGCATTGGTCGCTTCGAGTCTAGTCCAACAGCTCACTGGCCTGGCGAGATCTGCCTGCCCCCACCGCCACCCAATATTCAGCGCTACCCCACTTTATCTCATGCGCTGGGTTGGGCTTCCATGGGGCTGGACGCTGGGAAGGGACAGGCAGGAGCATTTTCCAGCCAGATGCCTGGAGCTCCCTCCCTCCCTGGGAGAGCCCACGTGTGGGGGCCAGTGGGGGCCCCAGCTGCAAGCATTTTTATTGTTTTATGGATATTATTGGATGGACATTGCCTCTCAGAGGTTAGAGAGCAGGGAAGTATAAATTGGAAACTTTGAAGGTGGAAACCATGACTTTCCCATGAAAGACAGACTAGAGATGAACTGATGAGCACTTTATTCAGACTGTAAAAAAGGGGAAATCCACTCTCATTTTTCTCAAGTGAGGGCTTTTGAAGTCCCACAAAGCAAGTTTGCAGTTCAAGTTAATTGGCGGTTTTTCAGAGTGGCCTCCCCCAAGCCGTCAAGCGAAGCCTTCACTGCCCCAAGTCCCTGCCCTCTGACCCAAGGGCACTGCCAGGGTCTCTGGGGGAGAGTTGCAGGGGCTCTGCCTGCTTAGTGGGACCCACCTCAGGCTTGGGGCTCCACACAGCAAGGGCCCTGGGCTGAACCCGAGTTCTCAGACCTGGCTGCAATTCAAGTGTGGCCAGCCCCCCTCCCTTAACTCTGTCTGTGAGGGTCAGTGGGGAGCTGGGGCATTCTTGTTTTTCACTTGCAGCCATGGCCTATTCCCCTGCTGCCTTCCCTTCTGCTCTCTGCAGTAGACAGTGCACCTTTTCTGCAGTTTGGGATCTGTGCCCCAGGCTCTGCCTCCCCTGGAGTGCTCTGCCCAGGAAGCCTCCAGCCTCTTATTGGAAATGCTTTTCCATTCGCACAACCCTCTCACACTCATCTGTGTTTGCTCTCATAGCAATTCGTACTTTGCAAATGAGGAAATGGTTCCTAGTTTTATATCACTGGCCTGCAACCTGGCTGATCTCCTCCTTGAACAAAGGTGGCAGGGCAGTGGTGGGTGCTGGTAAGGTGGCCTGGCTGTGCCCTCCTCAGGCCGACCTTCTCCAGGCCTCGGGTGGCTCCATTGCATCCAGGAGAGACCCAGGTTCCAGGAAAGGCCTCTAGGAGAGAGGGGTGCTGGTGGGTGACTGGACTCCCCAGCCCTGGTGCCTCCACCCCCGGGCTCTGCGGCATCCTGGGAACCAAGAGCCCCAGCAGTGAGCACCCAGGGCCTCTGGTCAGGAGTAAAGCTGGTTTCCTCCCTCTCCGTCCTGTGGTACATCTTTTCCCACCTTGGAGCTTTTCCAGTTCTTGCTCTTTTTGTATCTGAAATGGACCCATCTGTGGCTGGTTTGGGGATGATGTTCTACCCCTGCTTCTCAGCCCCTGTTTGCCCTGCTCTGCATTAGCAGACTGTACTGGAAACAGAGGTACAAGGACACCCCTTTGCAGCGCTGCCACTGGGTCCTGAGCTCGCTCCCCGCTACTCCAAGAGGATTTGACCCCAACCACGTGGTCAACGAGGAGGGAAAGGGGAACATACCATCCAAAGGACTCAAGGTTCTTCCTTCAGCTGGAAGACAATGATACCAAGTGAATGCTTGTAACAAGTCACGTGATGAACAACTTCTTTCAGATGGATTGTTTTTTTCTCCTCTCAACTGTACTGGTTCACAGATGCTAGTAAGGCAGACTTTATACAAAATTGTTTTCAAGCCACCCAAGACCTGTTTGTACCACCTGAAGGTTGTATTTATTTAACGTACCTCAAAGTGTTTTAATAATGACCAGTGTTTTAATAAAAAGTATCTCTGGCCTCTGCATCTCTGAGGACTAATTGGCACTGAGTCGGAAACCAAGAGCCCGTGTGCTGCTGGCAAGTGGGGTCTGAGGAAAGGGCTCGGGCTGGGCCTTCCGTGCCTCAGACCTCTGCTTCCCACAGTCGTTTTGGAGAAGGCCGGGTCCTGGGGCTGTGAAGGCAAGAGGGGAGGCTCCTGGACACAGGCAGGTTCACCAGTGCTGGCCCTGTCTGCCCCCCAACAGATGCAGGCACCGAGGGCTTTTGGGAGTAATGCAGTGTGTGGTTCAGAGCTCTCCTCCAATTTGGGTTCTTTTTACATTGTCCCTTTGTGTCTGTGTCATGTCCTGACTATGGCTCTGCCTCTCTGGCACCTGTTCCCTTACATTGTCTTGGGCAATGTGGGGGTACCCCTGGGAGACTTGAGGCCCCTCTCCTCCGGTTTTTATTCATGTGATGTTTTTTTACCCAAGCAGGTGGGCCTTCCTGGCTAGCATTTTTTGTTTCTTGGCCAAGTGAACACTTCTATTCCACTTTTACTTTCTCAGTATATTCAAAGTGTCAGAGAAAGCCTACATGCTGCCCTTTATAATTTAATTTCCTCCTTGGTGTTGTTTTTTGAGTCTACACTGGAAACTTCCTCAGGACAGGGTGGTGCAGGACTAGAGGTGGCTTTGAAAGGCTGTTTCTGACAGGCCACGGATGATCATGCCACAGCATAAGTGTCTGTGACACACATAATTCAGGGTGGCCAGGAAAGAAAAAGAATCCTCACTCTGACCCAAACCCAGGGCACAAAGGTGCTTTGTCAATACCCACAGCAGGGGTGTGTGCACTGCTTGTAGGCAGCCCTGAGCCCTACTCAGCCAGAGACCCCAGGCTAATGAGGTTCACGGTGACCTCATTGCCTCCAACACTGGGAGCCACCACAGATGGTGGCCCTGGAGAAAGGTACCCAATAGATGTACTGTCCAACTCCTGTCATCATTCCAGACAGGCCTTGTCCAGAGGCCCCTGCAGGTGAGAGGAGGTGCTAGGTAGGAGGCTCACCTTTCTGTTACACACACACTCACACATGCACATTCATCTCTCCCAGAGACAATTCAATGTCAACCCTGGAAAAACTCAGGGACAGCTTATTCAATTTGCCGGCCATCGTGTCTTCATCCTGGGACAGGCAGGTGGGGAGCCCAGGGCAGGCCAGTTCACTCAGTGACCCCCACCCTCTGACCTCTTCGGGGTGCACACACCAGTCCCAGACTTGGGCCATGATGGGAAGGAATGCCACTTCCGCCAGAAGGCCTAGGGCAGGGCCCCAGGCCAGAGAGAGGGGACGAGAGGGACACGAGGTGCCTGTGAACAAACCAGCTGCATCAGCCGTGTGTCGCCATGACTTCAGGTTTATTAGTGATATTAGCAAAGTCTTCCTAAGGTCAGCTGCATGCAACACAGGTTAGTTACTGCATGGTAAGGCTTCTTAAGTCACAGCGTCATCTTCAAGGCCTGGGCCAAAAAAGAAAAAAAAAAAAGACTTCCAGACAAAAGGACATCAGTTAACAGTGACCTCTAGTGGACTGAGCTAGACTATGTGTCACTTTACCTACACACCAGTAATACTGTGGTCAGTGGCCGCACCCAGCTCACCCTTGTGATTCACACCTGTCACCTGTTGCCCTTGGGATGGCAGCAGTCAGTGGATCTGCTTTTTTCTGCTGCAGGTTTTCTTTGATTGATTTTATTTTTGGGAGTGGGGTGGGGGGCATGTGTTTGGATGTGTGTGTGTAGACTGTAAATAGAGGCAGGTGCCATGTTGCTCTCCTCATCCCCACCTGGCAGGGAGCCCTGTGGGTGGAGGAGTGTCAGGGGCACAGTGTGCCTGGGTAACTCTACAAGACCTGCGGGCAGGCAGGACAGGCGGGGACAGGAGGGGACAGGGTACCAGTGGTGGTCATGGGTCATCAGAACACCCCTTCTTCAGTCTGAAGAACAGTCTGTCAAAATAAAAGTCAAAAGCAGTAACAGTATCTAAATAAATATGGCATTAGGATGTCATGGCCAGCCTCTTTTATTGAACTCAGGAACGTCTCCTTTCTCACTAAATATAATCACTCACAGATTCTCCATGTGAGTTACAGATCCCACCCTGGGAGCCAGGCTGTCCATGCCCCTGCGGAAGCAGTGGCAGAAATCAGCCCGTCTGGGGCCCTTGGGATAGCCCCTGTGGGACCTCAGATCTCCCAGCCAATGGTGGGGGCAGGCACTGCCGCCCCCTGGAGCTCGCTCTCCTTCCCATATTCGCTCTCCATGCTGCATCCGTCAGGCATCCATGTTCACTACAGCTTCAGGGAGGAAAGATACACACACTCTACAACACACGGAGGTACAAATACATCCCCTTTGCCAGCCGCAATCAGAAAACAGTTCAGAAGGTGGCAAAACGCTTGAATGTTTTACAAAGATTTTGTTTCTGTGACTCTCCTTTGATAAAGGCATACCCCTTTTGGCCAAAAAAAAATGAAAAAGAAAAGTGGGTGGTGAGGGCAGGCCCGTCGGGCAAGCCAATGTCCTGCAGTTGGCTGGAGGGCCAGCGGTCAGGCCCCACAGCCTAGTTCCGCTCTGGGCCAACACCCAGTGCCTGCAGGCCCAGCGCGGGCCAACACCCAGCTCCTCCTTGAGGCTGGGGTTGCCTAGATGTAGAGTGGGGTCTCCTGGCCCGTCAGCAGCCTGAACATGGCAGCCGGCATTGTCTTCATGTGAATCTGTCAACAGATGGGAAGAGGCTGAACCTGGGGGAAGGTATCACTCTTCCTCCCCTCCCTTCTGTTGCAACAATCTCCAGCTAGCCAGATGGGAAAAGTACCCTGAGAAATTTCTCCATAAAGCCCTGGTCTTTTAGAACAAATGAAAAAGCCTGACTCCCCTGTGCTGGGGGGATAGCAGAGGCATTTTACAAAGTTTCAGACTGTTACTGGTTTTCCCCCATCCCAGTCTGATCAGAGTTTCACACACTGGTTTTCCTTTCAGCTTGAGCTGACATCAGGGACTGAATCATTTGACTTTGAATTGGACTCCAGGGTGTCCCGCAAAGCCTACAAAAGCAAGTATTCTGGGGGCTGGGATCTTACTCCTTGGGGTCAAGTGCCTCTAGCCCCCCCTCCTTTGGAAGAGTTTGCAAGTGACCTTTGGTGCCTGGCCCAAGCCCAAAACTGCTCCCAGGAAGCCCACCCTTGTGTGTGTGTGCAGGGGTGGGGGTGGGTAGGGGGTGGAGTGTACCCCAAATCCCTCAATGGCATGGGAGAAAGGCACCTCCTGGTGGGAAATCACTAAACCACCAGCAGTGAAGACAGTACAATAGAGGGACAAGGGTGGCCTCCTACTTTGAAGTCTCTGCTCTAAGCCCTGTCTGAAAGGGATGGGAACCCCCCACCCCCACCCCAGTTAAAAGACCATTGGTTAGGAACTTCAGGCCTCCACACTTCGTGTCTGGTTGATTTAAAACTACACAGTAATGACTAAGTACCTGTGCTCCCATCGCTGGTCCACTCGTGTCCAGCCTCGCCCAGGCTGAGGAAGGGGCTCCACCAAAGGGAGTGGCTGGGAGGGAGGGGACAGAAGGGGCGGAAGGGGCAGGGGGCTGGGAAAGGAGGGAGAGGGGAAAGGAAGGGCAAGGGCACACACAAAACAGTGCGTTCTCTCAAGGAGGGAGGAGAGACCAGCAGGGATTTCATTCCAGAGCAAGAGGCCAAGATGGTTTCTCCACACTAAATTCACTTCCTACTCAGGACAGCAGCCCTCACAAGCTGGCAAGAGCACACAGTCACCCCGGGCTCCAGCAGCAGGAGCTAGGGGTACTTGCCCAGACCCTGCCTCAGTGTGAGGGATGGCCCCTGCCTGCCTATCGTGCTCCCAAGCTCTCCAGCATCCCCTGAGATCCCAGCTGACCTGGGGAAGAGTGGGTCCCGGGCCCAAACTCCTGGAGGGAGGAAGGAGGAATGGCAGCTCCAGGGGGAGGTGTCCTCAGTCTGCCCCACCCCCCATCATCCCCTGCCTGCTGTCCCCCGGCACCACTGACCACAAATAGGTCCCTGTCCTCCATCCCTGTGTCTTCCCTCCTCCCACCCTTCTCCCAGAAGAGCTCTTAAAATGCAAAGCACACCCGGCTGCTTCCCTGCCTGAATGCCTGCCAAGGCTTCCCATGGCCCCAGATAAACTCCATCTCCTCACCTAGCCCTCTAGGACTGACCTGCCCTGTAGCCTGCTGGGTGGCCCCAGGCTCTTGCTTCACCTGCTCCTGCTGCTTGGCTGCCTCCTTCCGCCCCTCACCCAGGGCTCAGGCCATTGGAGCAGCAGGGTGGGGGAGTGGGATTTGCTGCCTCTGTTTCCCTTGCATTTCTGTGTAACTGGCCCTTGCTCCCACCTCCTAATCTAAAGTCATCCACTCCCATATTCTCTCCTTGTTTGATTCTTTTGAAGCACTTATTGCAGTTTGTAGATTTTTATTTGTTTTCTCTTGGGGTGGGGGTGGGGGTGGGATCAGTCTACTTCCTCAGCTAGAAATTAAGCTGCATGAGGACTTAGATGTTAATAAGTATTTCTGGGATGAATGAACCAGCAGGTGCAGCGCTGTACTGACAAGCAAAGCCACAGTGCCCCTGCACCATCCATCCTAGCTGACCATCGCAGGGACCAGCCCTCCTGTAGACCTGGAACTACTTTAACCTCACTAGCATTTCTGCAGTCAGACCTCAAGCCTGTATAGAACACAACAGGCTATCGGGCCCCCAGCAGGTGGCAGAGCCCGTGGGAGAACCTAGCCTGCTCCAGCAGGTGTAGGGCCAGTCCCTGGGGCCCTTGGCTCTCCTCCGACTTGTTCCTGCAGTTCTCCAACCTTCCATAGGCAATGGTGAACCTCTGCCTGGAACGTACAGCCCTGCCCAAGGACCTGCTGTGCTCAATCCATGTCCTGACCACTCCGGTCAGATCAGCGAGAGGATGCTGTGGGGTGCAACTGTCCCCCAGGGTCTGCCTCTCCTTGGCAAGCTTGACTCTGGCTGCACTGAATGGCACAGATAGGCAACGAACCCATCGGGCAAACTGGCTGCAGGTGCATTTTTGCATTGCCACCACGCTCTCCCCAAATGAACCACCAAGATCCATGCGATCAGTCCTGAAAGAATGGGCCCTTCCCCAGCCCTGCTATAAATGCCCACAAGCGCCCTTCCGGGAAAGAGCACCCCCAACCCCAGCCACCGCGGGGTACAGTCAGATATCTGCCCCCAAACCCAGAGGCTGCCTGAGTAAAGCCATTCCCAAGCCCGTGCTGGTCCCAGGGTCAGGGTCAGTGTTAGGACCAGAAGAAACGGGCCCTCCCCCAGCCTTGCTATGCATACCCATAGGGGGTGGGTTGTGGGTGTGGTGGTGAGGATGAGGATGAGGGTGAAGGTTTGGGTCAGGGCCTGATAAAAGGTGCGCTTTCCCAGCCCCACTATGCATGCCCACAGTGGGCCTCCTAGGAAAGAGCACACCCACCCCCACCCCCGCGTGGTCAGGCCAGATCCCCGCCCCCACCACCACAGGCTGCGCAGACTGAAGCTTCTCTGAAAGTGTGTTCTCCCATGATGGTCTTGGGGTTAGGGTTAGGGTTAGCATTACGGTTACGGTTAGGGTTACAGTTAGGGTTAGGATTAGGGAAAATGGGCCCTTCCACAGTTGAGTTTTGCATGCCCATAGCAGGTCTCCTGGGAAAGAGCACCCCCACATCCCAACCCATGTGGTCCAGCCAGATCCCCGCCCACACCTACACAAGATGTCCAGACTGAAGCCTCTCGGAAAGCATCTTCTCCTGTGCTGGCCCCAGGGTAAGGGTAAGGGTAAGGGTTTGGGTATAGGGGGTAGGGGGTAGGATTAGGGGTTTAAGACTAAAGGGTTAGGGCTGGAGGGTTAGGGTTTGGGGATTCGGGTTTGGGGTTTAGGGTTTAGGGGTTATGGATTAGGATTAGGGTGAGGTTTAGGGTTAGGGTTAGGGTTTGGAAACATGGGCCCTTCCCCAGACCAGCTTCACATGCCCACGGCAGGCCTCCCGGGAAACAGCACCCCCATTCCCACCCTGTGGGGTCAGGCAGATCCCTGCCGACACCCCCATAGGCTGCCCAGACTGAAGCCTGTTGGAAAGCATCTTCTCCCGTGGTGGTCCCAGGGTAATGGTAATGGTAAGGGTAAAGGTATGGATAAGGGTAAGGGTAAGGTTAAGGGTTAGGTATAGGGATAGGATCATGGGTAGGGTTAGGGTTAGGGTTAGGGTTAGGGATATGAAAGGGATAGGGATACGATTATGGATGGGGATAGGGTTAGGGTCAGGTTTAGGGATAGGGATAGGGTTATGGATAGGGATAGGGTTGGGGTTAGGATTAGGGTTAGGGTTAGGGATATGATACGGATAAGGATTCAGTTAGGGTTAGGTTTAGGGATAAGGATAGGCATCGGGATAGAAGTAGGGTTATGGATCAGGAAAGTTAGGATTAGGTTTAGGGTTAGGATTAGGAATAGGGATAGGGTTAGGGTTTGGGCAAGGGGTAGAGTTAGGGTTATGGTTAGGGTTAGGGTTAGAGTTAAGGTTAGGGTTAGGGTTAGGGACATGAAAGGAATTGGGATAGGGTTATGGATAGGGATAGGATTAGGGTTAGGGTTAAGGTTTGGGTTAGGTTTAGGGTTAGGGGTAGGGATAGGGATAAGGATAGGGTTATGGGTAGGGATAGGGTTAGGGATAAGAATAGGTTTATTGATAGGGATAGGGTTAGGGTTAGAGATAGGTTTAGGGTTAGGGATAGGGTTAGGGTTAGGGATAGGTTTAGGGTAAGTGTTAAGGAAAGGGAGAGGGTTTGGGTTAGGGATTGGGTAAGGGTTAGGGTTAGAGATGAGGATATGGTTAGTGATAGAGATATGGATAGTAAGAGTTAGGGTTAGGGTTAGGGTAAGGGTTAGGATTAGGGTTAGGGTTAGGGATAGAGATAGGGATAAGGATAGGTTTAATGATAGGTTAGGGGAAAGGATAGGTTTAGGGTTAGTGTTAGGGTTAGGGTTAAATTTAGGATTAAGGATAGGAATAGGGATAGAAATAGGGGTATGGATAGGCTTAGGGTTAGCTTTAGGGTTATCATTCAGTTTAGGTATATGGATAGGGTTAAGGGTTAGAGTAAAGTTTAGTGATATGATAGGGATATGGATAGGTTTAGGTTTAGGTTTAGGCTGAGGGTAGAGTAAGGCTTAGGTTTTGGGTAAATGGACCCTTCCCAAGCAATGCCGCACATAACCTCAGAGGGCCTCCAAGGAAAAAGCATGCCCCCCTCCACCCCACATTGTCCAGCTGGATCCCCACACAAATCCACAGGCTGCCCAGAGTGAAGCCTCTCCAACTGTGTCTTCTCCCATGGTGATACTAGGACTAGGACTATTGCTAGGGCTAGGGCTAGAGCTAAGGCTAGCATAGGGATATGGATAGGGTTAGGGTTAGTGTTTGTGTTAGGGTTAGGCTTGGGGTTGGGAATAGAGATAGGGATAGAGTTAGGATTAAGCTTAAGGTTAGAGTTAGTGTTAGGGATAGGAATAGGGTTAGGTTCAGATATATGGTTAGGTTTAGGGATAAGATAGGCATATGGGTAGGTTTAAGTTTAGGGTTAGAGTTAGGGTTAGGGTATGTATAGGGTTATGGGTAGGGATGTGGTTAGGTTATGGTTAGGGTTAGGCTTAGTGATACAGATAGAGATAGGCATAGGATTACAGATAGGGATAGGGATAGAGATAGGGTTATGGATAGGGAAGGGTTATGTTTAGTGTTAGGGTTTAGGATATGATATGGATATGGATAGGATTAAGGTTAGAGGTACGGTTAGTTTTAGTTATATGATAGGGACATGGATAGGGTTAGGAATCAAGTTACTGTTAGAGTTAAGGTTAGGATTAGGGATAGGAATAGGGATAGAGATAGGGTTCTGGATAGGGTTAAGATTAGTGTTAAATTTAAGGTAAGGGTTATTGATAGGGTCAGGATTAGCATTAGGGTTAGTTTAAGGGGGAGAGATAGTGTTATGGTAGGGATAGGTTTAGAGTTAGTGTTAGGGTTATGGTTAGGGACAGGGATAGTATTAGGGTTAGGAATAGGATTAGGTTTATGTTTAGGATTAGAGATAAAGATAGGATTAGTTTTGGGGTTAGGGTTAGTGTTAGGGTTTGGGGTAAGTATATGACAGGCATGTAGATATAGTCAGGTTTAGGGTTAGGGTAAGGGTTAGGGTGAGGATTAGGTATTGTGCTAGGGTTATGGATAGGGATAGGGTTACGGTTAGTGTTAGGGATAGGTTTAGTGAAGGGATAGGGTTAGGGTTAGTTTTAGGGATATGATCAGGATATGGCTAGGGTTAGGTTTAGGATTAGGATTGGAAATAGAGATAAGGATACATATAAGTTTATGGATAGGGTTGGGATTAGGTTTATGGTTATGGTTAGGTTTAGGGGTAAGTTTAGGGTTAGGGTTAGTGTCAGAGTTAGGATTTGGGTTAAGTTTATAGATAAAGATAGTGATATGGATTGGGTTATGGATAGGTATAGGCTCAGGGTTAGGGCAAGGTTTAGGTTTAGGTATAGGGATAGGATTACAGATAGGGTTATGGAGAGGGAAAGGGTTAGGTTTAGGGTTAGGTTAGGCATAAGATAGAGATATGGATAGGGTTAAGGTTAGGGTGAGGTTTAGTTGTATGACAGGGACATTGGTAGGGTTCATATTAAAGTTACTGTTAGGGTTAAGGTTACAATTAGGGATAGGGATAGGGATAGAAATAGGGTTATGGATAAGGATAGGTTTAGGTTTAGTTTTAGGGTTAGGGTTAGTGTTAGTGATGAGGTTAGGGTTAGGGTTAGGTATAGGAATAGTTTTGGGTTATGTTAAAGGTTAGGGTTAAGGTTAGGTTTGGTATTATGATAGAGATATGGATCAGGTTAGGGTTAGTGATAGTGTTATTACGGATAGGGTTATGTGTAGGAATAGTTACAGAGATAGGATTATGATAGGGATATTGTTAGGATTAGGTTATGGTTAGGCATAAGGATAGATTTAGGGTTACAGATAGTGATAGGGTTAGTGTTAGGGTGAGGGATAGGGTTAGGTGTAGTGATAGGGCTAGGGATAGGGTTCAGGAAAACAATAGGGTTAGGGTTAGGGTTAAAGTTAACAATAGTTATAGTGTTAGGTTATGGTTAGGGATATGGTTTTGTCAGGGTTTGGGAGAAAGGTGGGGTTAGGTTTAGAGTTAGGGTTAGGCTTAGAGTTAGGACTAGGGTTAGATATAGGGTTTATTAGTTAGGGTTCTTGAGGGAAACATAGTGAACAAGAGATATCTATAAATATAAGACTTTATAAAAGTGTCTCATGTAACTGGGTATGCACAAGTCCAATTTCCATAGGGCAGTTGGCAAACTGGCAACTCCAATGAAGATATTTGCTGAACTCCTCAGGAACAAACTGGCAACATTGATGTACTCCTCAGGAAATGGTTTGCTGGTTAGCTGAAGAAGAAGTGAAGGTCCTCTGTCATTCTCACTTAAAAGTCTTCAACTTATTGGATTAAAGCCAGCTGATTGCATTCTCTTGTTGTGGAAGACACATCCTTATTTGAATGTAATCAGCCACAGCTGCGATTTATGATTTAATAAGCTAGTTTTCTGGTTTATTAACAAGACACAACTGTCCTTGCAGTATTGGTTAGCTCACTGCTTGCTTGACCAGACACCTGGGTACCATCACCTGGCCAAGCTGACACATCAAGCTAACCATCACAGTCCACCCCTTGTCAACTTGGCAGTTATACACATCACCTTAAACCATACTTTATATCTAAGTGGAGAACAATAACAGACAAATATATATTTTGCATAACAATACTCTGCTGTCCAGCATACAATTGGAAATGCACTAAAGCTCTCCAGAATAAGCTTCAGGTTCTTGGGTGACATTAGCTCTAAAAATTGATTTCCTTTAACTTAAGTACTCTGAAATGAACAATACAGTTTATGTCATAATAAGGTGATAAGATAGCAAAGAAAAAATTATTTGCTTTACAGGCAAATGCAAACATTCTCATAACAAAACAAGAGGGGAAATATTCATGCCATTATAGTCCTTGTTTCTGTGACTGGTCACGTGGTTGTAGTTCATGTTTATCACTACCTTCTTCCACTACTCATTCCATGTTCCCTTTACCCTCAGCAAGCACTTTAGTTGGCCATGTTTCTTTGCCTGGTGGGTGACCCAAACCTTCATTCCAGAAATTTCTTGGCTATTGGTATCCTGCCTGGATTGGGTTGTTGCAGTTTTCCATTGACTTTAATCACAGGGCATGATATTACTAAGAGATGCCCTAGGAGATCTCATATATTCCAGGAAAATTCTTCTTTACTTCCATTGTGTAGCTGCAGAGCTATTTCCCCTTGACAGCCAGGATCAATCACCCCAGCCAGTACAGTAATCCCCTTCCTTTCCTGTTGATTCAGAGACATAAGAAGCCCAAAGTGGCCAGGTAGCAGTCTTATATTCCAGTTCAGTGGGATTATTGCTGTGTTTCCTGGTAGAAGCACTCCTTCATTTGGAACAAAGACTTGTAGACCAGCAGAGCGTAAGCTTGCAAAGAGAGGAAGCAAAAATTTTCCTAGTGAATCACTAGAAGTGAAAATGAGTGGTGCCACTCATGTTTCCACCCCTTGATTCCTGGACCTGTGAATCCTGGCTATAGGAGATATAGCACCATAGAGTGGATGCTGATTCAGAGCATACACAGCCTCATGGAGAACACTACCCCAGCATTTCAAGGTATTGCTACCTAGTTTGCACCATAATTGATTCCCCAGCAGGGTATTCCACTGTTCCCTCAACCCAGCTTCCTCTGTATGATGGGGAACATAGTAAGACCAAAGGATTTCATGAGTATGTGACCATTTCCTCATTTCATTTGCTGTGAAGTGGGTTACTTGGTCAGAAGCAATGCTGTGTGGAACACCATGACAGTAGATAAGGCATTCTGTTTGTCCATGGATGGTAGTTTTGGCAGAAACATTTGCCAGATCAATAGCTGCATACCGGGTACCAGGGGATGTGTTGATTTGCTCAAGCAATGATACCTCACTTGAAACAGCAGCTGCAATTGGAGTCACCACCTGATTAAGCTTACAATAATCCACTGTCATCCTCCAAGACCCATCTGTTTTCTGCAGAGGACAAATGGGAGAGTTAAATGGGGATGTGGTGGGAATCACAACCCCTGCATCCTCTAAGTCCTTAAGAGTGACATTAATCTCTGCAATTCCTCCAGGAATCTGGTATTGCCTCTGTTTTACTATCTTACTAAGCAGGGGCAGTTCTAGTGGCTTCCACTTGACCTTTCCCACCATAATAACCCTCACTCCATGAGTCAGGGAATGAATGTGAGGATCCTGCCAGTTGCCAAATATGTCTATTCCAATTATCACTCCAGAACTGGGGAAATAACCACAGAATCGGTCCAGGGACCCAATGAACCCACTGTGAGATGGTTCTGAGCTAAGACCCATCAGTCACCTGACTTCCATGAGCCCCAACTCTGACTTTTGGAGCAGAGTTACATTTTGGGTCTCATGAAATTAGTGTCACTTCTTAGCCAGTGTCTAATAATCCCTGAAACATCTGATCATTTCCTTTTCCCCAATGCAGTTACCCTGGTAAAAGGCCATAGGTCGCCCTGGGGAAGGCTGGGAGGATTAACAGTATAAATTTTTGGCAGTGTAACAGGGTTCTTCCCCAAGTGTACCTGGCCTTCCCCTCATTCAAGGGACTCTGGACTTGTTAGATATACTTGTTAGATATCCCATACACTTCATATCCATTCCAACACATATTCCTCTGATTTCTGTCTGTATAAGTTGGAAAACTCATACAGTTCTTTTGGACTTGCTATACTTCCTCTTGGGTCACACTATGTACCTCACCCTCCAGGGCCTGTTGGGAATTTAGTTACAGCTCTTGAAGCAAAGACTGGTGGTGGGGTTGGGTCATGAAAAGAATTAGAAGTATCCCTCAAGCTATTTACTCAGGATATTCTGTTGCAGTTTCATTTGGTGAAACAGTGTTAATGTCTCCATACAGAGGAGTGAAGGCTAATTCTTCAGGGGAGGTGATTACCGGTTTAGCAGGCACTGAATGGTTAATCTCTTGGATGAAGGATGGATGGTAGGCTCCTGAGGGCAGACTGCAGGTTGGAAAGCTCTTTCCTCAGGGCAGACTGGGGATGGGGGTGCTGTTTTCTCAAGACAAACCACTGCAGTTATATCTAACAAAGACTCAGCAGAATCCAGGGTTCCATTATCCTTACTGCCATCGTATCAATCCATATGTCCCCATCCAAAGTTTCAGGATCCCATTGTTTTCCAATCAGTGCCTTTACTTTAACAGCAGACACTCTGAGAGTTTGAGATTTTAGTTTACATTCTAAATCTGCTACTCACACAATGAGACTCTGGGTGTGGTTTTCAGAAATCTCAAGTCTAGTCACAGGAAATAAGATATTCTTTCAGGGCATACATAGAAACATTTACATCTGTCATACAGTGCTTAAGTTTCAAATTTGAAACCTTTAGCTCCTCTCTTTCTCTTATAACTTTCTCCAGCACATCTCAGAGCAATGAGCCAACAACATTATATCCTTTAACTCTGCAAAACTCTGTTAAGATGTCAAAAACACTGTCACCCAGAGCCTTGCTTTATACAAGTGTATGATTAGGAGAATCAAACTGTTCTATTTGGTCTATGTCCATTGCCATCTCATGTCATGGACTGTCAGTGCCATCTTGATTATTGGAAATAGAGTCATTAGTACCTCCGAATCTAATCCTAGTAGAAAATCGATTGTAAAAGCCCATTTTAAGATCCTGTTTCTCAAAAACCACTCCTCATATCAAGTTTATTAGTTAGGGTTCTCTAGGGAAACAGAATTAACAAGTGATATCTATAAATATAAGATTTTAGAAAAGTGCCTTACATAATTGTAGGTATGCATGAGTTCAAATTCTGTAGGTCAGTTGGCAAACTGGAAAATCCATTGAATATGCTTGATGAACATCTCAGGAATGAACCTGCAACTTTGATGATCTCTTCAGAAATGCTTTGCTGGTTAGCTGAAGAAGAGAAGGTCCTCTATCTGTCTCACTTAAGAGTCTCCAGCTGATTGGATTAAATCCAGCTGATTGCATTCTTTCATTGTGGGAGACACTCCCTTCATTGAATGCAATCAATCACAGCTGCAGCCAATTGACTGATGATGTAAGAAACCAGCCTTCTTGTTTATTAACCAGCCACAAATGTCCTTGCAGTAATGGTTAGGCTAGTGGTTGCTTGACCAGAAAACTGGGCACCATCACATGGCCAAGTTGACTGATGAACATAACCATCACATGGGGATATGACAGGGATAAAGAAAGATTAGGAATATGATTAAGGTTAGGGTTAGGGTTAGGGTTAGGGATAGTGATAGGGAAAGAAATACTCTTAAAGATAGGGATAGAATTAAGGTTGGGGTTAGGGTGAGGGTTAGGGATATGGATAGGTTTAGGATTAGGGTTAGGTTTAGGGTTAGTTTAGGGATAGGGTTAGGGATAGAGATAGGGTTAGGTATAGGGATAGGGTTAGGGTTATGGTTAGGGTTAGCATTACATTTAGGAATATGTATAGGGATTGAGATAGGAATAGAGATAGAGTTAGGGTTGAGGTAGTGTTAGTGTTCGGGATAAAGATAAGGAAAATGTGATGGATAGGGATAGGGTTATGTTAGGTTTAGGGTTAGGGTTACAGACACAAATAGGGATATGGAATTGTTAGGGTTAGGGTTAGGTATAGGGATTTGCTAGGGACATGGATATTTTTATACTTATGGTTATGGTTAGGGCTAAGCTTAGAATTATGGATAGGGATTGGATAGAGATAGGATTATAGATAAGGGTAGGGTTAGAGTTATGATTAGGGTTAGGGTTAGGGAAAATGTACCCTTCCACATCCCAAGATTGTATCCCAGAGCAGGCCTCCCATGAAAGAGCAAGTGCAACCCCCACCCCATGTGGTCCAGGCAGATCCCTGCCCCCAATCCCAATGGCTGTTCAGACTTAAGCCTCTCCAAAATCATCTTCTCCTGTGATGATCCTAGTGCTAGGCCTAGGGCTAGGGTTAGGACTAGGGCTAGGGCTAGGGCTAGGGCTAGAGCTGTAGCTAGGGTTAGGTCTAGGGATAGGGTTATGGTAGTGATATGTATAGGGTAAGGGTTAGGGTTCGGTTGAGGGTTAGTGTTAGGGTTACAGAGATGGATAGAGATAGGGATAGTGTTATGGATATGGTAAGGCTTAGCATTAGGATTAGGGTTAGGGAGGGGATTAGGTTTAGGGTTACAGTTAGTATTAGGGATATGATAGAGATATGGACAGAATTAGGGTTAGGATTAGAGTTAGGGTCAAGTTTAGGTTTAGATTTAGGGATAGGGATAGGGATAGAGATGGGGTTATGCATAGGGATAGGGTTAGGGTTAGGTTTAGGGATAGAGATATGGTTAGAGTTAGGGTTAGGGTTAGTGTTAGGTTTAGGGATAGGTATACAGTTATGGATACGGATACAGTTAGCACTAGTGTTTGCATTAAGCTTAGGGACAGGGATAGGTATATGGTAATGGAGAGCAATAGGTTTATGGTTAGGTATATGGATAGGAATAGGGTTAGGGTTAGGGTTAGAGTTAGGGATATGATAGCAAGATGGACAGATTTAGGGTTTGAGTTAGGGTTAGTGTTAGGTTTGGATTAAGTGTTAGGGTTTGGTATAGAGGTATGAATAGAGTTATGATAGAGTTATGAATAGGGATAGGGTCATACTCAGCATTAGGGTTAGTGACAGGAAGGGATAGGTTTCAGGTTAGAGTTAGTGTTAGGGATAGCGTTAGGGTTATGGTTGAGGGTAGAGATAGGGCTAACATCAGCATTAGGGTTAGGGTTATGTTTTGGTTTAGGAATATGATATGGATATAGATTGGGTTTGGTTTATGCTTTTTGTTAATCTAAATTTCATGATAAAGTATAGGGATATGTATAGAGATATGGTTCTTGATAGGGATAGAATTAGGGTTAGGGTTAGGGTTATGGGTAGGGATAGAGATAGGTTAGCATTAGGATTATGGTTAGGGATATGGGTACTGTTAGGGTTTTGGATAGAGATAGGGATAGAGATATTATTTTGGATAAGGATATGATTAGGTTTAGAGTTAGGATTAAGGTTATGGTTAGGTTTAGGTATAGGGACAGGTATAGGTTTATGGGTAGGGATAGTGTTAGCGCTAAGGTTAGGGTTTAGGGATAAGGATAGGGAAAAGTTATGGATACAGATAGGTTTAAGTTTAGGATTAGGTTTAGGGTTAGGGATTGGAATAGTGTAGTTTTAAGGCTAGTGTTAGGGTTAGGGATATGATATGGAAAGGGCAAGGTATAGTGATAGGGATAGGTTTAGGGTTAGGGATAGAGATAAGTATAGGGATAGGTTATGGATAGGGATAGGGATAGAGTTATGGTTAAGGTTAGGGAAAGGGATAGTGATAGGTTTAGGGTAGGGTTAAGGTTAGGGTTAGGGTTAAGGGTATGATATGGATATGAATAAGTTTAAGTTTAAGGCAAGGGCTAGGATTAGGTATAGTGATAAGGATAGACATAGTGTTATTGAGAGGGATAGGGTTAGGGTTAGGGTTAGGTTTGGGGAAGTTATAGGGTTAAGTTTAGGGTTTGGGTTAGGGTTATGATTAGGGTTAATGTTAGTGTTAGGGATAGGGATAAGGATAGGGATAGGGTTATTGATATGACAGGTTTAGAGTTAGGGTTAGGCTTAGGTTTAGGGATAGGGATAGAAATAGGGATAGGGATAGGAATAGCATTAGGGTAGGGTTAGATGTAGGGTTGGGGATAGGGATAGGGATAGACTTATGGATAAGTATAGGGTTAGCATTAGGGATGGGGTTAGGGTTAGGGTTAGGGATATGATAGGGATATGGATAGGGTTAGAGTTACGGTTATGGTTTGTGTTATGATTTGGGATACATATATAGGAATAGAGACAGAGTTATGGAAAGGGATTGGGTTAGGGTTAGGGTTATAGATAGTGTTATGGATAATAGATCTTTCCCCAGCCCAGCTTCACATGCCCACAGAGGGCCTCCCTTGAAAGATCACCCCAGCACCCCTCCCCACATTCTTTATCCGGATCTCTGCCCCCAAACACAGAGGCTACCCAGACTCAAGCCTCTCAAAATTGCCTTCTCCCCTGATGTTCCTAGGACTAGTGCTAAGGCAATGGCTAAGGCCAGGGCTAGGGCTAATGCTACGGATAGGGCTAAGACTATGACAGGGATATGTAGAGGTTTAGAGTTAGGGTTAAGGTTACTGTTAGATTTACAGATAGCAATAGGGATAGAGATAGGGTAATGGATAGTGATTGAGTTAGAGTTATGTTTAGTGTTAGGGTTTGGGATAGGTATAGGTCTAGGGTTAGGATTGGGGTTAGGGGTAGAGCTAGGGATAGGGATAGTGTTATGGATTGGGATAGGGTTATGATTTGTGCTAATGTTAATGAAAGGTATAGGGCGAGGTTTAGGGTTAGTGTTAGGGTTAGGTTTAAGTTTAGGTTTAGGGATAAGATAGGGATAGCTTTAGGGTTAAGTTAGGGTTAGGATTAGGGATAGGGATTGGGATAGAGACAGGCATATTGATAGAGATCGGTTAGGGTTAGGGATTGGTATAAGGTTAGGTTAAGGATAGGGTTTCATTTAGGCATATGATAGGAACATGGATAGGGTTAGGGTTAGGGTTAGGTTTAGGGAAAATGGACCCTTACCCAGCTCAGCTTCACAAGCCATCAGTGAGGCTCCCAGGAAAGAGCACCGCCACCCCTACCCCAAATGATTCAGGTAGATCCCCACCCACAACCCCACAGACTGCCCAGAATGAAGACTTTCTGAGATGGTCTTCTACCATGCTTGTCCTCTGGCTAGGCAAAGGGCTATGGCTATGCCTATGGCTAGGTTTATGGCTAGGCCTAGGGTTATGATAGGGATATTTAGAGTGTTATTGTTATGGTTAGGGTTAGAGTTAGATTTAGGGATAGGGACAGGAATAGAGATAGGGTTATTGTGAGGTTTATGGGTTTTGAGTTAGGGTTATGATTAGGGATAGGGATAGGTTTAGGTGATGTGTTAGTGGCATGGTTAGGGTTAATGTGAGTGTTGTGCTAGTGTTAGGGTTAGGGATAAGATAGGGATAGGGAGAGGTTATGGATAGGGGTAGAGTTCAGTTTAGTGTTAGGGATAGGGATAGGGATAGGAATAGGGTTAGCTTTAGGGTTTGGATTAGGGTTAGGGATATGATAGGGATATGGATAGGGTTAAGGTTAAGGTTATGGTTGGGATTAGTGATAGTGATAATTATAGAAATAGTGTTATAAACAAGGATAGGGTTAGGGTTAGGTGTAGGTTTAGGGTTTTGGTTAGGATTAGGAATGGGAATAGGGATAGAGATAGGGTTATAGATATGGATAGGTTTAGGGTTATGGTTAGGATTGTGTTAGGGAAAATGGATCCTTTCCCATCCCATGTTTACATGACCACAGCATGCCTTCCATGAATGAACACCCCCAACCCCAACTCTGTGGTCCAGCCAATTCCCACCCCAACACCACAGGATGCCCATGGTTAAGCGTTTCTGAAATTATCTTGTCCCTTGATGGTCCTAGGGGTAGGGCTAAGGCTAGGTCTTGGGCTAATGCTAGGGCCAGGGCTGGGACTAGGGTTAGGGCTTGGGTTAGGACTAGGGCTATGGTAGCAATATGTATAATGTGAGGGTTGTGGTTTGGGTTAGGATTAGTGTAGGGGTTGGTATAGGGATAGATATAGGTTTATCAATAGGGATTATATTAGGGTTAGACTTAGTGTTAAGCCTAGGGATAGGGTTAGGGTTAGGGTTACAGCTTGGATTAGCGTTAGGGAAATAGATGCTTTCCCAGCCCAGCTTCACATGACCACATTGGGTCTCCTTTGAAAGTGCACCCCTAATCCCCACCCTTCATTGAACAGTCATATCTCCACCCCCAACCCCACAAGCTGCCCAGACTTAAGGCCCTCTGAAATCATTTTCTCCCTTGATGATCCTAGGGATGGGCTAAGGCTAGGGCAAGGGCTAGAGCTAGGGCTAGGGCTAGGGTTGGGGCTAGTGCTAGGGCTTGAGCTGGCAATAAGATGATGATAACTATATGTATATTGTTATGGTTAGGGTCAGTGTGCTGGTTTGGATGTATTATGTCCCCCAAAATGCCATGTTCTTTGATTCAGTCTTGTGTGGGAAGATGTACTAGTGTTGATTAGATTGTAATTCTTTGAGTGCTCCCATGGAGATGTGACCCACTCAACTGCAGGTGGTAACTGTGATTAGATAATTTCCATGGAGGTGTGGTCCTGCCCATTCAGTGTGGGCCTAGATTAGTTTACTAGAACACTAGATAAGCTCATACAGAAGGAGAAAGCTTGCTGCAGCCAAGAAGAACACTTTGAAGAACACACAGAAGTTGAGAGAGGAGCTGCAGCTTACAGAGACATTTTGGAGATGGTCTTTGAAAGCAGTCTTTTGCTCTGGAGAACCTAAGAGAGGGCAAACACCCCAAGAGCAACTGAGAGTGATTTTGGAAGAGGAGCTGCAACTAAGAGAGGACAAAATGCACCAAGAGCAACATTTTGAAGAATGCCATTTTGAAATGTAACCCAGGAGCAAATGGACACCACCCATGAGACTTCCGAGCTAACAGAACTTTTCCGGACACAATGGCCATCCTTCAGTGAAGTTACCCCTTTACATTGGACACTTTATGGCCTTAAGACTGTAACTTTGTAATCAAATACATCCCCTTTATAAAAGCCAATCCATTTCTTGTATTTTGCATAACGAGCAGCATTAGCAAATGGGAACAGTTAGGGTTAGGATTAGTGATAGGGATTGGGCTAGGGATAGAGATAGGGTTATGGATATGGATTGGGTAAGAATTAGGTTTAGTGTTAGGGTTAGGGATAGGGATAGAGTTAGGTGAGGGTTGGGGTTATGGATAGAGATAAGGATCAGGATAGGTTTAGGCTGAGATTTAGGGTTAGGGTTAGTGAGAGGTATAGGATAGGGATAGGGTTAGGGTTAGGGTTATGTTTAGAATTAGGGTTGGGGTTAGGGCTAAGGTTAAGTTTTTGATAGGGATAAGAATAGGGTTAGGGTTAGGGTTAGTGTAAGTGATAGTGATAGGCTTAACATTACGGTTAAGGTAAAGAATAGGGATAGGGTTATGTACATGGATAGGTTTATGGTTAGCATTAGGGTTAGGTTTATGGATAGGGATAGGGCTAGTGTTAGGGTTAGGTTTAGGGTTAGTGATATGATAGGGATATGGATAGGTTTAGGTTTAGATTTAGGGTTTGGGTTAGGGTTTGGATTAGGAATAGGGATTGGGATAGAGATAGGTTTATGAATAGTCAGGTTTAGGGTTAGGCTTAGGATTGGGTAAGGAATATGGATTGGATTAGGTTTAGGTTTAGCGTTAGTTAGAATTAGGGTTATGGTTAGGATTAGGGATATGATAGGGATATGGGTAGGGTTAGGATTAGGGCTAGGCTTAGGGTTAGGGTTAGGAAAAATGGGCCCTACCCCAACCCAGTTTTGCATGCCCACTGCAAGCCTCCTGGGAAGGAGCCCCTCACCCCAAGTCACGTGGACCAGCCATATCCTTACAGGCTGCCACTACTGAAGCCTCTCTGAAAGTGTTCCTAGCTCTATGTCTAGGTTTAGGGAGACTGCTAGGGCTATGATACAGATATGGATAGGGTTAGGGTTATTGTTAGGGATAGGTATAGGGGTAAAGATAGAGTTATGGCTAGGGATAGTGTTAGAGCTAGGTTTGGGGATAGGGATAATGTTAGGTTTAGGTTATGGTTAGGCTTAGTGATAGGGATAGAGATAGAGACAGGGATAGGATTATGGAGATTGATAGGATTAGGTTTAGAGTTAGGGTTAGGGTCAGGATTAGGGATAGAGATATGATAGGGTTATGGACAGTGATGGGCTAAGGGTTAGTTTTAGTGTTAGGATTAGGGATAGGAATAGGGTAGGATTAGGGTTAGGTTTAGGGTTAGGATTATGATAGGTTTATGGATAAGGTTAGGCTTAGGGTTAAGATTAGTGTTGGGATTAGGGATACATGTTGGTGTAGAGATAGGGTTATGGACAGGAATAGGGTTCAGTTTATGGTTAGGGTTAGCGACAAGATAGCAATATGGATAGGGTTAGGGTTAGTGTTAGGGTTATGTTTAGGGTTAGCTTAGGGAGAGGGATATGTTTAGAGTTAGGTTTATGGATAGGGATAGGGTTAAGGTTATGTTTAGGTTTACAGTTAGGGACACATGTAAGATTAAGTTAATAGCTAGGGTTAGGGTTTGGATATGTTTTGGATGTGGATAGGATTAGGTTTAGGGTTAGGGTTAGGGTTAATTTTAGGGAAAATGGACCCTTCCCAGCCCAGCTTTGCATGCCAGAGTGGTCCTTTCAGGAAATATCACCCCCACCACACACCCCCTGTTTTCCTGCCAGATCCCCCACCCAACCCCACAGTCTGGCCAGACTGAAGCCTCTCTGAAAGCATCTTCTCTCATGCTCATCCAACTGCTATGTCTAGGTCTAAGGCTAGGGCTAGGGATAGGGCTATGGATAGGGATAGTTACAGGGGTAGGGATAGTGTTATGGATAAAATTTGGGAAGGAATAGGGGTAGGAATAGGGTTGGGGTTAGGATTCAGTAAGGGTTATCTAAGGATATTTGTAGGGTTAGGGTTAGGGTTAGGGTTGAGTAAACAATATGATAAGGATATTGGTAGGGTTAGGGATAGGGTTAAGTTTAGGGTTAGGATTAGTGACAGGGGTAGGTTTAGGTTTAGGATAAAAGACAGATATAGTGATAGGGATATGATTAAGGTTATGGTTTCAGTCATGTTAGGGATAAGTTAGGTTTAGGGTTAGTATTAGAGTTATGGTTAGTGATAGAGTTAATTATAGGGATAGGGATAGGATTATGGTTTGGTTTAGTTTTAGGGTTAGGTTTTCTTCAAGGTTAGGGTTAGTGTTTGGTTACGTTTAGGGATAGGGATAGGGATAGCATTAGGATAGCATAGGGTTAGGTTTGGGGTTACAGTTTAGATTAAAGATAGGTATAGGGTTAGGGTTAGGGTTAGGCTTATGTTTTTCATTAGTGTTGGGGTAGAGGGCTAGGGTTAGGGTTAGGTTTATGGTTAAGGATAGTGATAGGGATAGAATTATGGATAGGGATAGGGCTAGGGTTAGGGTTAGTGTTAAGGGCAGAGTAAGGGGTAGGTATAGGTATAGGGTTAATTTTAGGATTAGGTTAGGTTTAGGAATATGATAGGGATATGATTATCATTACAATTATGGTTTGGGTTAGGGTTTGGTTTAGGTTTAGGGGTGGGTAGGGATAGACTTATGGATAGAGAAATTTAAGTGTAGGGAAAGGGTTATCAATAGAAATTTGGTTAGGTTTAGGATTACAGAGTGAGAGTGTTATTCTTATGGTTAGTCAGCATTAGAGTAATTTTAGGGATAGGGATAGTGATAGGTTTATGTGTAGGGGTAGGGTTAGGTTTAGGGTTAGGTTAAGTTTAGGAGAGGGAGAATGGACCCTACTTCAGCCCAGTCTCACAGGCCCATAGCAGGTCACCTGGGAAAGAGCAACCCTACTGGGATACGGTTAGGTTTAAGTTTAGGGATTGAGATAGGGCTCAGGCTCAGGCATATGGATTGGGATAGGGTGAGGTTTAGGGTTAGGTTCAAGTTTAGAGTTAGCTGTAGGGAAAGGGTTATTGATAAGGATAAGTTTATGGTTAGGGTTATGTTAAGGGTTATGGATAGGGTTAGGATAAAGATTAGTGTTAGGGTTAGATTTAGGGATAGACAGAGGATAGTGATAAGTTTATGATAGGGATTGATTAGTTTTAGGGTTATGTATAAGGTTAGGGATATGTGTAGGGTATGGATAAACTCACAGTTAGTGTTAGGTTTATGGTGATGGAGAGGGATATGGATAGGGTTAGATTTAGGTTTAGGATTAGGGAAAGGGAAAGGTATAGGGATTGAAATAGGGTTATGGATAGGGATACAGTTAGGTTAGGTTTAGGGTTAGGGATAAGGATAGAGTTAGGTTACAGTCAGGTTTATTGTTGTGGGTGGGGATAGGAATAGGCTTATAGATATGGATTGGGTTTGGGTTGGGGTTAGTGTTAAGGTTAGGTTTAGTGATAGGTAGAGGATAGTGATATGTTTATGGATAGGGATTGGTTAGGTTTAGGTTTAGGTTTAGGGTTAGGGATAAATTTATGGATAGTGATAAATGTAGGTTTAGGTTAGTATTAGGGCTAGGGATATGGATAATGATAGGGTTAGTGTTAGGGTTATGGTTAGGGATATAATATAGATACAGATAGGTTTAGGGATAGGGTTAAGTTTAGGATAGATATAGGGTTAAGCATAGTGTTTTGAATATGGATAGGGTTAAGGTTATGTTTAGCATTAGGATTAGGTTGGGATATAGGGACATGATGGGGTAAGGTTAGGGTTATGGTTAGTTTTAGGGATAGGGATATGGATAATGCTATGGATAGCGGTAAGTTTAAGGATAGAGATAGGGATGAAATAGTGATATGGATAGGCTTAGAGTTAGGATTAGTGTTAGAATTAGGCATAGGGATATGGTTAGAGACAGGGTTATGGACAGGAATAGGGTTAAGGTCAGAATTATGGTTAAGGATAATGATAGTGTAAGTTAATTGTTAACATTAGGTTTATGGTTAGGGATATGATATGGATACGTATAGGGTCAGGGATAGCATTAGGGTAAGGGTTAGGGTTAGGGAACATGGACCTTCTCCACTCTAGCTTTCCATGCTGACAGCAGGCCTTCCAGAAAATGCACCCTCACCATGCACCACAATTGTTCTAGCCATATCTTCACACCAAACCTCACAGTCTTCCCAGACTGAAGCCTCATATAAGTGAATTCTCCTGGGCTAGGGCTATGGCTATTGCTAGGTCCAGGTATAGGGCTTAGGCTTGGGTAGAGCTAGGGCTAAGACTAGGCTTATGGATAGGGACAGGGTTAGGGTTAACGTTAGGGACAGATTTTGGGTTAGGAAAATTGATAGGGACAGGGATAGGGTTATGGATAGGGATGGGGAAGGGGTTAGGGTTAGGTTTGAGGATAGGGATGGAATAGGGTTAGCTTTATGGTTTTGGGATATAACTAGGATATGGATAGGGTTAGGGATAGTGTGAGGTTTAGGGTTAGGGTGAGGTTTAGGGTAAGGTATAGGGATAGAGATAGAGTTATCAATAGGGGTAGGCGTAGGGTTAGAGTTAGGGTTAGGGATTTGAATAGGGTTTGGTTTAGGTTTAGGTTTATAGTTACCATTGGAATACAGTTAGGTTTATGGGTAGTCATTGAGATAGGGATAGGGAAAGTGTTATGGTTAGGGATAGGGTTAGGTTTAGGGTTAAGTTCAGTGTTAGGTTTAGGGATAGGGATAGGTATAGGTAGAGAGTTATATATATGGATAGGGTTAGGGTTAGGATTAGGCTTAGGTTTATGTATAGGTTTAGGGATAGGGATAGGAATAGGGTTAGGTACACAGATAAGGTTAGGATTATGGTGAGTTATAAGATAGTGATACGATTAGGTTTGGGCTAGGCTCTGATATTGGTTTAGGGATAGGGATAGGTTGAGGATTAGGGTTAGGCTTGGATTATTGTCTGGTATAGGTTTAGGGATAGTCCTAGGGTTAGGTATTGGGTTATGGATTGGGATAGGGATAGGGTTAGGTTTAGGGTTATGTTTAGGGATAGAGTTATGGATAGGTATAAGATTATGGATAAGGTTTGGGTTACAATTAGGGTTATGTTAGGGATAGGGATAGGGATTAGTTTATGGATATGGATATGGTTACATTTGGAGTTAGGATTTGGGATAGGAGTAGGTTTAGAGATTGGTTTATGGATAAAGAATTGGAAAGAAATAGGGTTATGGTTAGGGGTGGTTAGGTGTTCTAGTTTGCTAACACTGCTGGAATGCAAAACACCAGAAATGGATTGGCTTTTATAAAAGGGGGTTTATTTGGTTACACAGTTATAGTCTTAAGGCCATTAAACGTGCAAGGTAACACATCAGCAATCGGATACTTTCACTGAAGGATGGCCAATGGTGTCCAGAAACTCTCTGTTAGCTGGGAAGACACGTGGCTGCTGTCTGCTCCAAAGTTCTGGTTTCAAAATGGCTTTCTTCCAGGACTTTCCTCTTTAGGCTGCACTTCCTCAAAAATGTCACTCTTAGTTGCACTTGGGATATTTGTCCTCTCTCAGCTTCTCTGGAGCAAGAGTCTGCTTTCAACAGCTGTCTTCAAACTGTCTCTCATCTGCAGCTCCAGTGCTTTCTTCAAAGTTTCCCTCTTGGTGGTATCTCCTCTTCAAACATCGCTCACTGCAGCACTGAGTTCCCTCTGCCTGTCAGCTCATTTATATGGCTCCACTCTTCAATGTCCACCCTTAATGGGTGGAGCCATGCCTCCATGGAAATATCTCATCAGAGTTATCACCTACAGTTGGGTGGGGTGCATTTCCATGCAAATCTAATCAGCACCAAAACATCTGCCCCACAAGACTGCATCAAAGAATATGGCTTTTTTGGGGGACATAATACATTCAAACCAGCACATTCCACCACCTGGATCCCAGAAAAACATATTCTTTCCAAATACAAAATACATTCCTCCCATCACAATATCACAAAAACTTGAATCATTTCAGTAACAATAATTAAGTACAAGATCCTATCAAAATCAATTATAAGCGTGGTGAGTCCTAAGACATAATTTTCCTTTAGCTGTGGATTTGTGAACTTAGACCAAGTTATGTGCCTCCAATATACAAAGGAGGGATATTCATAGGATAAACATTCACATTGCTGTAAGGAGAAAGAGTAAGGAAAGCAGGGTTCACAGGACCAAAATTGTTCCTAAAACCCACAGGATAAATTCCATTAGATTTCAAAGGCTGAGAGTAATTAAAAGAACAATGTTGCATCCTTGGGGTTTGAGAGAGCAGGAGTCTAACCATTCCTAAGAGACTTTGTGGCAGCTCTTCCCTCTCCAAATGCTTGGATGAGTCCTCTAACATATCCACACATTGGGGAGACCACCTTCTTGGCCCCACCCTCCTCAAATATCTGGGCAGCACCCAGATTCCCTTCCATCTCCAGGGCACATGCTCAACACCTTCAGAACAGTGTGGAGGTGGCCAGGCTCTCCCCAATTCCCTGGGAATGTGCTCCACCCTCTTTGGGAACTGGGATGGCAAAACCCTTCCAGAGCATTGAGGCAGAATGCCCACCCTCAGCCTCTGGGGCAAACACATCCTTTCCATGTGTGTGGGCTGCTCTGCTCTCCCAGCCCAAGGTCTCTTGACTCCAGACCTCAACTTCCATGGCTCTTCCTTTGAAGAAATTTTTCCTCCAGTTTGCTCCTTGTCTGTCTCCTCCAGTCCAAACTGGCAATGGCTCTATCTATAAATATCTCACAAAAATTCTGTTGGCTTCACATGAAGCACACGGGGGTCAAAGCCATCAGAGAATAGGACTTTCCACAAATCCTTTCTGCTTAAATCCTTTTCCAATCTTGGCTTGTACTGAAATGGTGGCTGGGTTCCATGTTTGGTTACATCCTCATGATGGGCTGTAGCTTCCGGGATTCCACCCCCTGGAAGCTCGTAATTTTACAAGCCATCAGCTTCTGGTTTCTTTGAACCCAAGAGTTCAGTTCTAAGTTTATCTCTCTCTGCTCACATTGTACTGTAAGCTGCAAGGAGAAACCAGGGTAAATCCTCCACACATAGTCTGGAGATCTCCTCTGCTAAGTATTCCAGATTGTTGCTTTCAAATTCTTCTTTCCATCTGACACCAGAACTCAATTTTAACAATTCTCTGCCACTTTAAAACAAGGATAGCTTTTCTTCCAATTCATAACAACACATCTGTCATTTCTGCTCAAGGTCTTGTCAGAGGTATCTTTAGAGTCCATATTTCCACAAACAGTCTCTTCAAAGCAGTTTAGGCATTTTCTATCAAGCTCCTCACAATTTTTCCAGAACCTTCCCCTTTTCCATTTGAAAAGCTGTTCCAACATGTTTGGTATTTTCAAACTCAGCAGCACCAGCACCCCACTTCTCTAGTACCAAAATCTGTTCTAGTTTGCTAATGCTGCCAGAATGCAAAACACCAGAGATGGATTGGCTTTTATAAAGGGGGTTTATTTGGGCAAACAGTTACAGTCTTAAGGCCATAAAATGTCCAAGGTCATAAATCAGCAATTGGGTACCTTCACTAGAGGATGGCCAGTGCTGTCCAGGAAACCTCTATTAGCTGGGAAGGCTCGTGGATGGCATCTGCTCCAAAGTTCTGGTTTCAAAATGGCTTTCCCCAGGATGTTCCTCTCTAGGCTGCAGTACCTCAAAAATGTCACTCCTAGTTGCATTTGGGGTATTTGTCCTCTCTCAGCTTCTCCAGAGTAAGAGTCTGCTTTCAGTGGCCATCTTCATACTCTCTCTCATCTGCGGCTTCTGTGCTTTCTTCAAAGTGTCCCTCTTGGCTGTAGCTCCTCTTCAAAACGTCACTCACAGCTGCACTGAGTTCCCTCTGCCCATCAGCTCATTTATATGGTTCCACTGATCAAGGCCCACCCTGAACGTGTGGGGCCATGCCTCCATGGAAATTATCTCATCAGAGTTCTCACCCACATTTGGGTGGGGCACATTCCATGGAAACACTCAAAGAATTGCAATCTAATTAACACTGATAGGTCTGCCCACAGAAGATTACATCAAAGATAATGGCATTTGGGGGAATATAATACATTCAAACTGGCACAGATAGTGGTATGGTTAGAGTTAGGGTTAGGGTTAGGGTTAGGTTTAGGGATAGAGATAGGGTTCTGGATTGGGATACAGTTAGATTTAGGGTTAGGGTTATGGATGGAGGTAGGGTCAGGTAAAGGATAATGGATATTGATAGGGTTAGGGTTAAGGTTAGGGTTAGGGGTAGGATTAGGCATAGTGTTATGGATAGGGTAGGGTAAGGTTTATGGTTAGTGTTAGTGATAGGGTTATGACTATAGTACTGTTTGGATTAAGGATAATGGATAGGGTTAGGTTTAGATTTAGGGTTAGAGTTATGGTTTGTGTTACATTTAGGCTTAGGTGTAGGTTTAGAGATTTGATACACATATGGATTGGGTTAGGATTAGGGGAAAGGGTAGATTTAGTGTTAGGATTATGTATAAGGATAGAGTTAAGGACAGGGATAGGGATAGATTTAGGTATAAGGATAGGGTAGGTTTAGGGTTAGTTCTGCCAATAGGGATAGGCTTAGGTTTAGGGAGAGGTTTAGGGTTAGGTTTAGGGATATGATAGTGATATTGATGGGGTTAGGGCTAGGTTTGTAGTTAGGATTTTGGATAGGGTTGGAGATAGGGCTAGGCTATGGATAGGTGAGGGTTAAGTTTAGGGTTAGGGTGAAGGAGAGGTTTAGGTTAAGGGTAGTATTAGGTTTAGGGTTAGGTTTAGGGTTACAGTTATGGACAATGGGCCATCCGCCATCCTCACTTTGCAAGCCCACAGCTGTCCTTCCCATACAGATCACACCAACCTGCCTTCCCATGTGATCACATCAGAATCCTGCCCACAACCCCACAGCCTACACAGAGTGAAGCATCTCCAAAAGTGTCTGCTCCCCTGCTGGTCCTAGTGCTAGGGCAATGGCTAGAGCTATGACTAGGGCCCAGGCTGGGGCAGGGCTAGAGCTGGGTTCAGCAATAGGGTTAGGGTTAGGGTTAGGGTTAGGCTTAGGGCTAGTTTTATGGCTAGGGTTAGGGAAGGGTTAAGGTTAGGGTTAGGGATAGGTTTTGCATTTGGGTTAGGTTTAGGGCTATGATACATATATGGATTGTGTTCTAGATTGCTAATGCTACCAGAGTGCAAAACACCATAAATGGATTGGCTTTTGTGAAGGGGGTTTATTTGGTTACACGGTTACAGTCTTAAGGCCATAAAGTGTCCAAGGTAACATATTAACAATTGTGTACCTTCTCTCTAGGATGGCCAGGAGGTCCAGAAAACCTCTGTTAACTGGGATAGCACATGGCTGGCATCTCCTACAAAGTTCTGGTTTCAAAATGACTTTCTCCCAGGACTTTCCTCTCTAGACTTCAGCTTCTCTCCAAAACGTCACTCTCATTTGATCTTGGGGTGTTTGTCTTCTCTTTGCTTATCCACAGGAAGAGTCTGCTTTCAACAGCCATCTTCAAACTCTCTCCCATATTCAGCTACTCTCTCAGCATCTCTGAATTCTTCCAAGTGTCCCTCTTGGCTGCATCAAGCCCGCTCCTTCTGTCTGAGCTTATATAGTGCTCCAGTAAACTAATCAAGGCCCATGCTGAAAGGGCGGGGCCACACCTCCATGGAAATTATCCAGAGTTATCACCCACAGTTGGGGGCATGCATTTCCATGGAAACAACATAATCCAAACTTTCCAACTTAATCCCCAGTGATATGTCTGCCCCCACAAGATTGCATCAAATAACATGGCTTTTTCTGGGGGACATAGTATATACAAACTTGTACAGATAGGGAGATGGTTAGGGGAATGGGTAGGGTTAGTGGTAGGATTATATATAAGGATAGGGATAGAGTTAGGATTATGTGTAGGGGTAGGTTTATATTTAGGGTTAGGGTAAGAGATATGATACAATATTGGATAGGGTTAGGGTTAGATTTAGGGGTAGAGTTAGGGTTAAGATTAGGTATAGGTGTAGGGATAGATATAAAGTTATGGATATGGGTTGGTTTAGGATTAGTGTTATGGTTAGTGTTAGGGCTATGTTTAGGTTGAGGACTATGATAGGGATATGGAAAGGTTTAGGGCTAGGGTCTGAATTAGAGTTAAGTTTAGGGTTAGAGAAAATGTACCTTTGCCCAGCCTAGCTTCACATGCCCACAGCAGACACCCCAGGAAATATCACCCCCATACCCCTTCCTTTCTGGTCTATTCAGATCCCCACCCATAATCCCACATCCTGCCCAGACTGAAGCTTCTCCATAATCATCTTCTCCCCTTCTTGTCTGAGGTATAGGGCAAGGGCTAGACCTAGGACTAGAGCTAGGGCTTGGGCAAAGGCTAGGGATAGGGTTAAGGGTTAGTGTTAATTTTAGGGATAGTGTTAGTGTTAGGGTCAGTTCTAGGATAGGTTTATGCATAAGAATAGGCAAAGGTTAGGGTTAGGGTTGCTACAGGTTTAGGGTTAGATGTAGGGTTATATTAGGCTTAGGTATATGATACAAACATGGATAAGGTTAGTGTTAGGATTAGGGTAGTGTTAGGGTTACTATTATGTATAAGGATAGGGATAGAGTTAGGGTTATAGGTAGGGATAGGGTTAGGGTTAGGGTTTGGGTTAGTGATAGGGATTGGGTTAGGTTTACCATTAGGGTTAGGGATAGCGTTAGGCTTAGCATTAGATTTAGAGATAGGGATAGTTATAGGGTCATGGATAGGGATAGGGTTAGTCTTAGGATAGGATCAGAGTTAGGTTTAGGGATTGTGTTTGTGATAGGGATGGGTATAGGGTCATGGATAGGGATAGGGTTAGGCTTAGAATTAGGGTTAGGGTTAGGTTTAGGAATTGTGTTCATGATAGGGATAATGTTATGGATAGGGATATGGTTAGGCCTAGATTCAGATTAGGGATAGGGATAGGCATAGTTTATTGATAGGTTTAGGGTTAGGGATATGGATAAAGTTAGGGTGAGGCTTAGGGTTAGGGATAGAGTTAGGGCTAGGGATAGGGTTAGGGTAGTGTCCTAGTTTGCTAATGCTGCAGAATGCAAAACACTAGAGATGGATAAGCTTTTATAAAATGGGGGTTTATTTCACTACACAGTTACAGTCTTAAGGCCACAAAGCATTGAAGGTAACACCTCAGCAATCAGGTACCTTCACCGGAGGATGGCCAATGGCATCCGGAAAACCTCTGCTAGCTAGGAAGGCAGCTGGCGTCTGCTCCAAAGCTCTGGCCTCAAAATGGCTTTCTCTCAGGACGTTCCTCTCTAGCAAGCTTGTTCCTCTTCAAAACATCACTCCCAGCTGCACTCAGTTCCCTCTCTCTGAGTCAGCTCATTTATATGGCTCCACTGATCAAGGCCCACCCCGAATGGGCGGGGTCACACCTCCATGGGAACATCTCATCAAAATCATCACCCACAGCTGGGTGGGGCACACTCCAAGCAAATCCAACCAGCACCAAAATGTCTGCCCCACGCAAGACCACAAAGATAATGGCATTTGGGGGACACAATACACTCAAACCGGCACATTCCAACCCCTGGACCCCAAAATGACATCATCTTTCCAAATACAAAATACATTCATTTCATCACAATATCACAAAAACTTAAATGATTTCAGTAACAAAAGTTAAGTAAAAGATCCCATCAAAATCAATTATAGGCATGGCCAGTCCTAAGGCATAATTCCCCTCTAGCTGTGGATTTGTGAACTTAGAACAAGTTATATGCTTCCAATATACAAAGGAGGGACATTCATAGGATAAACATCCCCATTGCCATAAGGAGAAACAGTAAAGAAAACAGGGTTGACAGGACCAAAACAGTTCCTAAAACCTGCAGGACAAACTCCATTAGATTTCAAAGTCTGAGAGTCATTAACAGAACAATGTTGCATCCTTGGGGCTTGAGAGAGCGGGAGTCCAACGCTTCCTAAGTGCCTTTTGTGGCAGCTGTTTCCTCTCCAAATGCTTGGATGAGTGCTCCAACATATCCACACATTGGGGAGACCACCTTCTTGGCCCCACCCTCCTCAAACATTGGGGCAGCTCCTGGATTCCTTTCCATCTCTGGGGCACACGCTCAACCCCATCAGAACACTGGGGTGGCAGTCAGGCTCTCCCCAATTCCCTGGAAATGTGCTCCACCCTCTTTGGGACCTGAGGTGGCAAAACTCTTCCAGAGCATCGAGGCGGAAAGCCCACCCTTGACCTCCAGGGCAAACTCACCCTTTCCATGCATGTGGGCTGCTCTGCTCTCCCAGCCCTAAACCTCTTGACTCCAGACCTCAACCTCCATGGCTCTGTCTTTGAAGAAATTTTTCCTTCAATTTGTTCCTTATCTGTCTCCTCTAGTCCAGACCAGCAATGGCTCTGTCTATAAAGACCTTGCAAAAATTCTGTTGGCTTTGCATGAAGTGCACAGGGATCAAAGCCATTAGACAATAGGACTTTCCATAAATCCTTTCTGGATAATTCCATCTCCAATCTTGGCTTGTACTGAAATGGTGGCTAGGTTCCATGTTTGGATACATCCTCACGTTGGGCTGTAGCTTCTGGGATTCCACCCCCTGGAAGCTCATAATTTTCCAAGTGATCAGCTTCTGGTCTCTTTGAACCCAAGAGTTCAGTTCTAAGTTTATCTCTTTCCGCTCGCATTTTAGTATAAGCTGCAAGGAGAAGCCAGGATACATCCTCCACATGTAGTCTAGAGATCTCCTCAGCTAAGTATTCCAGGTTGTCGCTTTCAAATTCTTCCTTCCATCTGACACCAGGACTCAATTTTGCCAAATTCTGTGCCACTTTAAAACAAGGATCACCTTTCTTCCAGTTTACAACAACATATTCATCATTTCTGTTCAAGGCCTCATCAGAAGTATCTTTAGAGTCCATATTTCCACAAACAGTCTCTTTAAAGCAGTTTTGGCCTTTTCTATCAAGCTCCTCACAATTCTTCCAGAAACTTCCCCTTATCCATTTAAAAAGCTGTCCCAACATGTTTGGTATTTGCAAACTCAGCAGCAAAATCACCCCACTCTTGGTGCCAAAATCTGTCCTAGTTTGCTAATGCTGCAGAATGCAAAACACCAGAGATGGATAGGCTTTTATAAAACGGGGGTTTATTTCACTACACAGTTACAGTCTTAAGGCCACAAAGCGTCCAAGGTAACATCTCAGCAATTGGGTACCTTCACTGGAGGATGGCCAATGGCGTCCGGAAAACCTCTGCTAGCTAGGAAGGCAGCTGGCATCTGCTCCAAAGGTCTGGCCTCAAAATGGCTTTCTCCCTGGATGTTCCTCTCTAGCAAGCTTGCTCCTCTTCAAAACATCCCTCCCAGCTGCACTCAGTTCCCTCTCTCTGAGTCAGCTCATTTATATGGCTCCACATGGGAACATCTCATCAAAATCATCACCCACAGCTGGGTGGGGCACACTCCAAGCAAATCCAACCAGCACCAAAATGTCTGCCCCACACAAGACCACAAAGATAATGGCATTTGGGGGACACAATACACTCAAACCAGCACAGGTAGCATTAGGGACTGGGTTATGGATAAGGGATAGTGTTATGAATAGGTATGGGGTTGCATTAGGGTTTGTGTTAGGTTTAGTGTCTTGGATAGGGATAGAGAAAGGGTTATGTATAGGGATGTGATTAGTGTTAGGTTTAGGGTTAGGGTTAAGGTTAGTGTTAGATATAGGGAGAGGGAGAGGTTTATGGATAGGGATTGGGTAAGGGTTAGGGTTAGTGTTAAGGTTAGGGGTAGGGATAGGGATAGGGTTAGGGTTGTGGTTAGGGTTAGGGAACTGATAGGTGTATGAATATGGTTAGGGCTTTGGTTAGGGTTAGGGAAATGGACCCTTCACTATCCCTGCTTCTCACGCCAACTGTGCACCTTCAGGAAAAGAACAGCCCATCCTCCACCCAGCATCGTCTAGTCAGATCTCTTCCCCTAACCCCACAGTCTCCCCATAATGAATCCTCTCCAAAAGTGTTTTCTCTCTTTTTGTGGCTGAGGCTTAGCTGGACTGTGTTTGGGCTTGCACTGGGTCTATGGCTAAAGCCTAGTGCCAGGACTAGGGATAAGGGTATGGAGAGTGAAGGGATTATCGTTAGCCTAGGGATAGGGCTAGGGATACAGAAAGGTATAGGTATAGGTTTATGGATAGAGATAGGGTTAGGATAAGGGTTTGGCTTAGGGTTAAGATTAAATTTAGGGTTAGGGATAGATATACATTGGGATAGGGATATGCATAGGGATAGTGTTAGGATTAGGGTTAGGGTAAGGGTAAGGTTTAGGGATAGGTATAGGGTTATGAATAGGGTTAGGGTTAGGGATATGATAGGGACATGGATAGGTTAAGGTTAGGGATAGGGTTATGGTTAGGATTATAGTGTTCAGGACAGATATGGGGTTATGGATAAAGATAGGATTAGGTTTAGGGTTAGAGTTAGGGATAGGGATAGGATTAGGGTTAGGTTTAGGTTAGGTTTATGGTTAGAGTTAAGGATAGAGATAAGTATAGGGATAAGGTTATGGATATGGATAAGTTTTGGGTTATGGTTATGGTTCAGTTTAGGTTTATGTATAGGGATACTGATATGGATAGGTTTACAGATAGCAATAGGTTTAGGGTTATGGTTAGGTTTAGGGTTAGGGATAGGGATAGGGTTATGGATAGTTATAGGGTTAGGGTTACATATAGGGATAGGTTTAGGGTAAGCCTTAGGATTAGGGTTGGGACTGGGTTAGGGAAAATGGACCATTCCCCAGCCCAGCTTTGCATGCCCACAGCAGGCTTCCTGGGAGGGAGCACCTCAACACAGCACCATACATTTTCCAGTCAGATCCCTGCCCTCAACCCCAAAGGCTATTAAGTCTGATACCTTTGCATTAGTGTCTTTTCTCATGCTGGAACTTGGGCTGTGGCTGTGGCTGGGACTAGGGCTGGGGTTAGTGCTATTACTAGGGCTAGGGCTAGGGCTAGGTCCAGGTCTAGGGCTTGTGTTTTGGATAGGGCTAGGATAAAATATAGGGTTAGGTACGGGAATAGGATAAGGGATAGTTATAGGAATAGGGTTACAGATAGGGATAGGGTAAAGATGAGGCTTAGGTTTAGGGTGTATTATAGGGATAGGTTTAGGTTTAGGGCTAGTTTTAAAGTTTGAGTTAGGGATACTGTAATGATTTGGATAGAGTTAGGATTAGGTTTGGGGTTAGGGTTAGGGTTTGGATTAGGAAATGGTATAGGTATAGGGATAGGGTTATTAATAAGGTTATTTTAGGGTTAGGGTTAGGGTTAGGGTTAGGGATAGGGATAGAGTTAGGTTTAGGTTTTAGGGTTAGGTATAGGGATAGGGTTAGGGTAAGGGAAAATTGACCCTTCAGAGCCCAGCTTCTCTTGCCCAGCTTGACACTTCCCTACCACACATGGTCCGTCCAGATCCCCACACCAAACCCCACAGTCTACTCAGACTGAAGCCTCTTCAAATGCATCTTCTCACTGGCTAGGACTAGGGTTGGGGCTAAGGCCAGGGCTAGGTCTAGGGGCAGTGCTAGTGATAGGGTTATGTCTAGGTCTAGGTCTAGGTTTATGGATAAGGAGAAGGTTAGGTCCATTTTTAGGGTAATGAGTAGGGATAGGGAGAGTTATAGGGGAAGGGTTACATACAGGGATAGGAGTAGGGTTAGGAGTAGGTTTAGGGTTAGGGATAGGGGTACATTGAATTTATGGTTAAGGTTAAAGTTAGGGTTATGTTTGGGTTAGGGTTAGAGATAGTGATAAAGGTAAGTTTATGGATAGTGAAAGGGTGAGGGTTAGGTTTATTGTTAGGTTTAGGTTTAGGTATAGGGTTCAGGATAGCGATAACATTATGGATAAGGATAGGGCTAGGGTTAGGGATAGGGTTAGAGATAGGGATAGGGATAAGATTAGGTATAGGCTAAGGTTTAGGGTTAGGTATATGGTAGTTGTGTGGTTTGTTATATTATGTCCCCCAAAATGCCATTATCTTTGATGCAGTCTTGTGTGGGCAAGAAACGTATTGATGTGGATTGGGTTGGAGACTTTTGATTGGATGTTTCCATGGATATGTGATCACTCAACTGTGGGCAAGATCTTTCATTGGATAATTTCCATGGAGTTGTGGCCCCGCCTATTCAGCATGGGCATTGATTAGTTTATTGGAGCACTATAGAATTTCAGACAGAAGAAGTGAGATTGCTACAGCCAAGAAGGACACTTAGAAGAACACACAAGAGTTACAACTAAGAGAGGAATGCCCTGGGAGAAAGCCATTTTGAAACCAGGGCTCTGGAACAGTTGCTTGTCACTTGCCTTCCCAGCTAACAGAGATTTTCCACATGCCATTGGCCATTCTCCAGTGAAGGTACCCAGTTGTTGATGCCTTATCTTGGACACTTTATGGCCTTATGACTGTAACTTTGTAACCAAATAACCCTCCTTTGTAAAAGCTAATCCATTTTTGATATTTTGCAGAAGCACAGCATTAGCAAACTAGAACAGATTTTGGTACCAGAGGAGTGGGGTGCTGCTGAGTTTGCAAATACCAAATATGCTGAAATGGCTTTTTAAATGGATAAGGGGAAGATTCTGGAAGAATGGTGAGGAGCTTGATGGAAAAGGCCAAGGCTGCTTTGAAGAAACTGTAGAAATATGGATTCTAAAGATACATCTGATGAGATCTTGAACAGATATGATGGATGTTTTGTTACAAACTGGAAGAAAAGTGATCCTTGTTTCAAAGTGGCAGAGAGTTTGGCAAAATTTTGTCCTGGTGCCAGACGGAAGGCAGAATTTGAAAGTGACAACCTGGAATACTTAACTGGGATGTTCTCCAGACCACATGTGGAGGATGAACCCTGGCTTCTCCTTGTAGTTATAGTAAAATATGAGCAGAGTGAGATTATCTCTCTTATCTTGGATACTTAATGGCTTAAGAGTGTAACTTTGTAACCAAATAAACCCCCTTTATAAGTCAATCCTTTTCTGGTATTTCTCAAAGGGCAACATTAGCAAACTAGAGCAGTAGTGATATGGATAAGATTAGGGTAGTGTAAGGGTTAGGGATTGGATTAGAGAAAGGGTTATGGATATTTCTAGGGTTTGGTTAGGATTAAGGTTGGGGATAGGGATAGGGTTAGTGTTAGTGTTACAGTTAGAAACAGAGATAGAGATAGGTATAGGTTTATGGATTGGGATAGGTTTAGTGTTAAAATCAGGGTTAGGATTATGTTTAGGTATAGGTTTAGGGATAGGGTTATGGATATGATAGGGGTAGGGTTAGGGTTATGGTTAGGCTTATGATAGCCATGTGTATAGGGTAATGGTAAGGGTTAGGATTAGGTTTAGGATTATGGATCAGGATAGGTTTAGAGACAGTGTTAAGGATATGGATAGGATTAGAGTTAGGTATGGTTTAGGGTTAGGTATAGGGAAAGGGTTAGTTTAAAGGTAAGTGTTAGGGTTTAGGTTTAGTGATATTTTAGGGATAAGGATAGGGTTAGGTTTAGTGTTAGAGTTAGGGTTAAGGTTAGGTTTAGGCTTAGGGAAAATAGACCCTTCCACAACACTGGTTCATGTGACCACAGCAAGCTTCCTGGAGAAGAGCAACCCCAACCTCCAGCATGTGTGTCCCAGCCAGATCCCAAACCCTAAACACACAGGCTGTCAAAACTGAAGCCTTTCTGATACTAGAGAAATGGATAGGGCTAAGCTAAGTGCTATGGTTAGGTCTAGGGGTAGGCATATTTGTAGGGATAATGTTATCGATAGGAATGGGGTAACAAGGTTAGGGTAATGTTTAGGTTTAGGGATAGAGATAGATATAGAGCTATGTATAGGGATAAGTTTAGTGTTGGGTAATGGTTAGGGTTTGGTTTAGGGATACAGATATGGTTATGGATAACCCTAAGCCTAACCCTATCCCTATCCTTAGACTTAGTGTTAAGTATAGTTTTAGGGATATGGGTATGTTTGGGGTTATATTTAGGGTTATGGTTATGATTTGGGACAGGAGTATGGATGCAGATAGTGTTTTGGATAAGGATAGATTTAGCATTGGGGTTAGTGTTAGGGTTAGGGATAGGGATAGGTTTAGGTTAATGTTTAGGGTTATGGTTTAGGTTAGTTTTAGGGATGTGATAGGGTTATGGATGGTGTTAGGGTTTGAGTTAAGGTTAAGGAGAATGGGCCATTCTCCAGCACAGCTTCACATGGGTGCAGCTGGCCTCCCAGTAAAGAGCACCCCCACTCCCCTTCCTGCATTATCCAGTCAGATCCTTGCCCCCAACCAAAAGTCTATCCAGAAGAAAGCTTCTCCAAAAGCATCTTCTCCTATGGTGGAACTGGAGCTGGGATAAGGGATAGGTTTAAGGATAATGGTAGGGTGGTGTTAGGGTTATTGTTAGGAAAATGGGCCATCCCCAGCCAAGCTTCACCTGAACACAGTGTGCCTCTCAGGAAAGAACAGCCCTACCCCCACTCCACATATTCCAGCCAGATCACTGACCCCAACCCCACTGCCTCCCCATACTGAAGCCTCTCTGAATGTGTCTTCTGTGCTTGTCCTAATGTGAATGCTAGGGCTAGGGCAAGGCTTAGGGCTAGGGCTAGGGAAAGGGTAGAGATAAGAATAGGGTTATCAATAGAGATGGAGTTAGGATTAGGGTTACTGTTATGGATAGGTGTGGGGTGAGATGTAGGGATAGTGATAGGGTTATGGAGAGGGGTAGGGTAAAGTTAGGGTTAGGGTTCAAGTTTGGGATAAGGATAGGTTTAGGCTTAGGGGTAGGTTTAGGGTTAGAGTTAGTGTTAGGTTTAAAGTTATGGATTGGTCTATGGTTAAAGTTAATGTTAAGGTTATGGTTTGGGAAAATGTACCTTTACCAGCCCAGCTTTGCTTTCCAACAGTGGGCCTCCTGGGAAAGAGCACCCTACCTCTTCCCCACATGGTCCAGTCAGATACCCACACCCAGCCCATCTCCCCTGACTGAATCCTCTTCAACAATGTCTTCTCCCATGCTGGGGCTGGGGTTGTGGTTGGGGCTGAACTGGAGATATGGTTAAGGCTAAGGCTAGGGCTAAGGCTAATGCCAGGGCTAGTTATAATTCTATGTATAAGGATAGGTTTAGGGTCCAAGATATGATTGGAACTAGGGATTGATACAGTCATATGGATAGGGTTATCGATAGGGATAGTGTTAGGCTTCGGCTTAGGGTGAGGGTAAGAGTAAGGGATAGGGATAGGGATAGTGTTATTTATAGGGTAAGGGTTAGGGATATGATAGGGATATGGATAGGGATAGGTTTATTAATAGGGTTAGGGTAAGGATTATGGACAAGGAAAAGGATAGAGATAGGTTTATGGATAAGGATAGGGTTAAGTTTAGGGTTAGGGTAGGTTTAGGGTTAGGTTTAGGGTGAGATTTATGGTTAAAGTTAGGGGTAGGGATAAGAAAGGGATAGGGGTAGGGATATGGATAGGTTTTGTGTTATGGTTAGGTTAAGATTTATGTTTAGAGATAGGTATAGGGATGCATAGGTTCATGATTAAGATAGGTTTAGGTTTAGGCTTAGGCTTATGGTTAGGGTTAGGGATAAGGTTATGTATAGGGATAGATTTAAGGTTAGGAGTAGGGGTAGGGAGAGGGATATGGTTATGGTTATGGATAGGGTTAGGTTTAGGTTAAGAGTTAGGATTAGGCTTAGGGATATGGATAGAGTTAGGGTTATAGATAGTGATAAGGATAGGGTTAGGATTAGAGTTAGAGTTAGGGATAAGGATATGATTAGGGTTATATTTAAGGTAAGGGTTAGGGTTAGAGTTAGGGATAGAGAAAGGGATAGGGAAAGAGTTATGGTTAGGGATAAGTTAGGGTTAGGTTAAGGTTGAAGTTTAGGTTTAGGGATAGGGATAGGGTTAGGGTTAGGATAAGGGTGAATGATAGGCATAGGGATAGGTTTATGTTAGGGATAGGGTAAGGGTTATGGTTAAGGTTTGGGTTAGGGAAAGGGATAGGGCTAAGGTTCATTTTAGGTTTAGCATTTGGACTAGAGTTAGGGATATGATAGGGGTATGGATAGGGTTAGCATTAAGGTTAGGGTTAGCATTAGGGATAAGGATAGGGATAGGATAATGGATAGGTGTGCCAGTTTGAATATATTGTGCCCCCCAAACACCATTATCTTTGATGTAATCTTGTGTGGGCAGACATTATCAGTGTTGATTAGATTGTAATTCCGTGAGTGTTTCTTAGGAATGTGCCCCACCCAGCTGTGGGTGATGACTCTGATTGGATAATTTCCATGGAGGTGTTGCTCTGCCAATTTGGGGTGGGTCTAAGTTGATCAGTGGAGCTATATAAATAAGCTGACATGCAGAGGGAACTCAGTGCAGCTGTGAGTGACGTTTTGAAGAAGAGCTACAGCCAGGGGGACACTTTGAAGAAAGCACAGGTGCTGCAAATGAGAAAGAGAGTTTGAAGATGGCCGTTGAAAGCAGACTCTTGCTCCAGAGAAGCTGAGAGAGGACAAATACCCCAAGTGCAAATAAGAGTGACATTTTTGAGGAACTTCAGCCCAGAGAGGAACATCCTGGGAGAAAGCCATTTTGAAACCAGAACTTTGGAGCAGATGCCAGCCACATGCCTTCCTAGCTAACAGAGGTTTTTCTGGACACCATTGGCCATCCTCCAGTGAATTTACCCGATTGCTGATGTGTTATCTTGGACACTTTATGGCCTTAAGATTGTAACTGTGTAACCAAATGAACCCCCTTTTATAAAAGCCAATCCATTTCTGGTGTTTTGCATTCTGGCAGCGTTAGCAAACTAAAACAATAGGGATAAGGTAAGGGTAGGACTAAGGTTAGGGCTACGGAAGGGATAGGTTAGGGTCAGTTTTAGTGTTAGGGTTAGGGCTAGGGCTAGGGATATGATAGGGGTATGGATAAGGTTAGAGTTAGGATTAGGGACAGGGATAGGGATAGCTTTATAGATAGGGATAGGTAAGGGTTAGGGGTAAGGTTAAGATTAAGAATTGGGATATGTATAGGGCTGGGTTTAGGGTTAGAGTTACAAAAAAGATAGGGGTATGGATAGTGACAGGTTTAGGATTATGGTTAGGTTTATGTGTAGGCTTAGGATTAAGGTTATGGATAGGGATAGGTTTATAATTAGGGTTAAGATTAGGGATAGGGATATGGGTATGTTTAGGGATAGGGTTATGGTTAGGGACATGGTAGTGATTTGGATAGGATTAGGGATAGATTTATGGTTAGGGTTAAGTTTAGGTTTTGTTATAGGGATTGGGAAAGAGAGGGGTTATGGATAGGGATAGGGTTAGGGTTAGAGTTAGGTTTATCAATAGGGATAGTGTTAAGGTAAGGGTTATGGTAAGGGTTAGGGTTTGGGTTAGGTATATTGATAGCGTTAGGGATTGGGTTATCGATAGGGATAGGGTTAGAGTAATGGTTAAGGTTTTGCTTAGTGATAGGCATACATATGGGTTATGGATAGGGATAGGGTAAGTGTTAGGGTTAGGTTTATGATTAGGGATAGGGATAGGGAAAGAGGGAGGGTTATGGGTAGGGATAGGGTAAAGGTTCTTATTAGTGCTAGGGCTAACAATAAGATTGGGTAATGTTTAGGGTTATGGTTAGGGGTAAGTTACGGGAATGGGCAGGGTTAGGTTTATGGTATGGGTTATGGTTATGTTTATGGTTATGGTTAGGTTTAGAGATAGGGATAGGAGTCTGGATAGGTTTATGGATAGGGATAGTGATATGTTAGGGTTAGGGTTAGGGATAGGGACAGGTTTAGTTTAAGTTTTAGGTTTAGTATTAGCAATATGATAGGGGTAAAGTTAGGGTTAGGGCTAAGGTTAGGGAAAGAGTGATAGGGATAGATTTTGAATTAGGGTTATTCATAGGGATAGGATGAGGTTTAGTGATAGTGTTAGGGTTAGGGATAGGGAAAGGGTTGGGTTTAAGTTCAGGGTTAGTTTTAGTGTTAGATTAGTCTTATGGATACGATAGGGATATGGAAAAGTTTAGGCTTATTGTTAGGATTAAGGTTGGGATATGGAAAATGGACCCTATCCCAGCCCAGCTTCACAGGCCTCCTGGGAAAGAGCACCCGCACACCCCACCACATGTGGTCCAGCTTGTTCTACCCCCTCAATGCCACAACCTGCCCAGTCTGAAGCCTCTATGGAAGCGCATTCTCTCATGCTGGTCCTCAGGCTAGGGCTAGGGCTAGGGCTAGGATAGGTATATGGCTAGTGCTAGGTCTAGGGTTATGGATAGGATAGGTTTAAGGTTATTGTTAAGTTTAAAGTTAAGATTGGGGTAGGGATTCAGATAGTGTTATGAATAGGAATAAGGTTAGGGTTAGGTTTAGGTTTATGGGTAGAGATAAGTATAGGTTTATGGATAGGGATAGGGTAAGTGTTGGGGTAAGGGTAGGTATTAGGGATAAGGATAGGAGTATTTTTATGGTTAGGTTTGGGGTTATGGATATAATAGGGAAATGGATAGGCTTAGGGTTAGGATTACAGTTAGGGTTAGGGTGAAAACTAGGGATTTATCTATGCTAGTGACAGAGATAGGGTTATGGATAGGGATAGGGTTAAGGTTAAGTGTAGTGATATGTATAGATTTAGGGTTAGAATTAGGTTTAGGGTGAGGTTCGGTTTAGTGATATGATAGGGATATGCAAGGGTTAGGGTTAGGGTATGGTTAGAAGTAAGGCAGAGTTAGGGTTAGCTATAGGGTTATGGGTAGAGATAGGTTTCGGGTTAGGGTTAGGGTAAGGGTTAGGTTTAGGGATAAGGTTAGCTCTAGGGTTTGGTATAGGGATAGGGAAAAGGATAGGTTTAGGGGTAGGGATAAGCTTAGGCATAGGAATAATATATGGTTATGGATAGGGTTAGGGTTATGATTTGGGTTAGGGAAAGGATTAGTGATTGCATAGGATTAGAGGTAAAGTTATGTATAGAGATAGGGTTAGAGTTAGCATTAGGTTTAGGGATAGTGACAGTGTTAGGTTTAGGGTTAGGTTTAGGCATGTGGTTATGGTTATGGTTAGGGAAAATGGAGCCTTCTCCAGCCTAGATTACCATGACCACAGCAGACCTCCCAGCAATGAGCACACCACCCACCCCATGTGGCCACAAAGGTCCCTGCAACAAAACCCAAAGGATTCCCAGCCCAAATACTGTCTGAAATTATCTTCTCCTGGGCTATTGCTAGTGCTAGGGCTAAGTCTGAGTCTAGAGCTTGGGCTAGATTTATGGCTAAGGCTAGTGCTAGGCTTTGAATATTGATAGTGTTACCATTAGTCTTAAGGATAGGGGTAACATTCTGGAAAGGATATGGATGGGGATAGCTTTATGGATAAGGATAGAGTATGGGTTAGGATTAGGGTTAGGGTTAGGTAAACAGATAAGAATATTGTTAGGTTTATGTTTAGGTATAGATTTAGGCATATGACAAGGGTATTGATAGGTTAAGGGATAGTGTTAGGATTAAGGTTATGGTTAAAGACAGTGTTATGGAAAGGGGTAGGGATTGTTTTACATTTAGAATTAGGGTAAGAGTTAGGGATAGGGTTACTGTTAGGGATCAGGATCAAGAAAGGAATAGGGATAGGGTTATGGATAGGATTAGGGCTAGGTTTAGGTTCAGCAATAGGAATTTGGATAGGGATAGTGTTATGGATAGGGATGGAGTTAAGTTTCGGGTTTGGGATAGGGACAGGTTTAGGGAAAGGGATAGGGAAAGGTTTATTAATAGGGATAGGTAAAGGGATTTGTTTATGGTTAGGTTTAGGTATATGATAGAGACATGGATAGGGTTATGGTTAGAATTAGGGTAAGGGGTAGATTTAGGGATAGGGATATGGAAAGAGATAGGGTTATGGATAGGTCTAGGGTCAGGGTTTAGGGTGAGGATAGAGATAGGGGTAGGGATAGGGATAGGTTTATGGTTAGGGTTAGGTTTAGGATTAGGTTTGGGGATATGATAGCTTTATGGATATGGTTAGAGTTAGGGTTAGATTTACTGGTACAAATAGGGATAGAGATAGGGTTAAGGATAGGAGTAGGGTCAGCATAATTTAGGGTTAGTTCAGGGTTATAATTAGGGATAGGGATAGGGTGAGGGTTTGAGTTAAGTTTGGGTTAGGGTTAGTGATAATATTAAGGATAGGGTTAGTGTTAGGGTTAGATTTAGGTATAGAGATAGGGATAGGCATGGGGGGAGTGTTAGGTTTAGGGTTAGTTTTATGGTTAGGGCTAGGGTTAGGCTTAGGTATACGTTAGGGATATGCATAGGGTTAAGGTTACAATTAGGGAAAATAGACTCTACCTCAGCCCAGCTTTGCATGCCCACAATGGACCTCCTGGGAAAGAGCACCCCCACCACCCACCCTGCATGGTACTGCCAATTCCCAACCCCCAACCACACAGGCTGCTGAGGCTGAAGACTCTCCAAAAGTGTCTTCTCCCAAGCTGGGGCTGGGGATGTGTGTGGGTCTGGGGCTGGCTGTGGGGTTGGGATTAGGGATAGGTCTAGTACTAGGGCTAAGGGTAGGGTGAGGGCTAGGGCTATGATAGGGTTAGGGTTAGGGTGAGGGTTAGGGTTAGGGTTAGTGATAGAGAAAGGGACAAATGTGTGTTTATGGATTAGGATATTGTTAGGATTACAGTTATGTTTAGGTTTAGCAATAGTGTTACTTTTAAGTTTAAGGTCAGGGTTAGGGATAGGTATAAGTATAGGGATAGGGTTAGGATTACATTTAGGTTTGGGGATATGATAGGGATATGGATTGCATTAGGGTTACATTAGATTTAGGGTTAAGATTAGGGATAGATTGGGATAGACATAGGGATATGGATAGGAATAGGTTCAGGGTTAAATTTAGGCTAGGATTAGGGGTATTTTATGGTTAAGTTAGGGTTAAGGTTAGTTTTAGGGTTAAAGCTAGGTTCAGGGCTATTGCTAGGGCTAGGGCCAGTGTTAGGTCTATGAAAATCTTTATATGCCCTCAGTGGGCCTCCTGGGAAGTAGCACCCTCACTTCTCCCCACATGCTCCAGCCAAATCCCCACACAAACCCCACAGGCTTACCAGACTGAAGGTCTCTGAATGCGTCTTCTCCAGTGTTGTTCCTAGGTCTAGGGTTAGGGCTAAGTTAAGGATATGGATAAGACTAGGGTTAGGGTTAGGGTTAGGTTTAGGAATAGTGATAGGGATACAGATAGGGTTATGGAAATTGATAGGGTTAGGTTTAGGGTTTGGGTTAGAATTAGGGTTAGGTTTAGGTTTAGGGATATATATAGGAATGGAGATAGCATTACAGATAGGGATAGGATTAAGTTAAGGGTTACAGATATTGATAGGTTTAGGGTTAGGGTTCAGTTTTGGGTTAGAATTAAGGATAGGGAAAGGGATAGATACAAGGTTTTGGATGGGAATAGGGATAGGGTTAGGGTTAGTCTTAGATATATGGATAGGGATAGGATTAGGCTTAAAGTTAGGGTTAGGTTTAGCTTTAAGGATAGGATTAGGGTAAGGGAAAGAGATTAGGATAGGGATAGGGCTTTGGATAAGGATAGTGTTAGGGATAGGTTTGGGTTAAGGTTAGGGCTAGGGTTATGGATAGGAATAGGGATAGGATTAGGCTTAGGGTTAGGGTTTGGTTAGGGATATGGATAGGATTAGGGTTTTGTTTTGCATTACAGTTTTTCTTAGGGTTAGGTATAGGGATAGATATACAGTTATGGATAGGAATAGGTTTAGGGTTAAGGTTAAATTTATGGTTAGGTATATGGATAGGGTTAGGTTAGGTTAGATTAGGGTTAGGTTTAGGGTTTGGGTGAGGTATAGGGTTAGTTTTACATTATGGTTATGGTTAAGGTTATGGTTAGGGATAGGGATAGGAAAAGACATAGGTTTAGTGCTAGGGCCAAAGGATAGTGCTAAGACTAATTCTAGGTTTGAGGTTCTGATATGGAAATAGATAGTGCTTGGATTAGAGTTAGGGTAAGGTTTAGGGATAGGGATAGACATAGAGATAGGGTTATGGATAGGGATAGGTTTAGGGTTATGGTTAGGGTTAGTTTAATTTTTAGGGTTATGGTAGTTTTAGGGTTAGGGATATGGATAGGTTTGGGGTTAGATTAATGATAAGGGTTCTGATTAGTGATAGGGATACTCTTAGGGTCATGTTTAGGGTTACGTTTCCTGAAAGGAATAGTGATAGGTATAGGTTTAAGTTTAGGATTAGGGTAAGTGTTATGGAGATGATAGGGATAAGGATAGGTTTAGGGTAAAGGTTAGGTTTAGGGTTAGGGGTAGGGTGAGATATAAAGTTATGGATAGGGTAGGTTTGTGGTTAGGGGTAGGGGTAGGGTTAGGATTATTGTTAGGTTTAGGGACATGGTAGGGATAGAGATAGGTTAGGGTTAATATTAAGCTGAGGTTTATGGTTAGGATTAGGGATAGGATTAAGGATAGATACAGATTTATGGATAGGAAGGGTTAGGGTTAGTGATAGGTAGAGGGTTAGGTTTAAGGTTAGGTTTAGGTTTACTGTTAGGTTTACAGTTAGGGATAAGGATAGGGTTCAGTCTATGGCTAGTGTTAGGGTTAGTGGTAGGAATCAGGCTAATCCCAAGACTAGGACTAGTTTTGTTAGTTTTATGGATATGGTTATGGATAAGGTTAGGGTTAGATTTAGGGTTAGGGATATAGGGATAGGTTAATTGTGCTTGTTTGAATGTTTTATGTTCCCCAGAAAAAGCCATATTCTTTAGTGCAATCTCGTGGGGCAGATGTTTTAGAGCTGATTATATTGGAATCCTTTGAGTGTTTCCATGGAGATAGGACACACCCAACTGTAGGTGAAAACTCTGATGAGATAAGTTCCATGGAGGCATGGGAATTGATTCCTGGAGCAGTATATAAGCTCAGACAGGAGTGGTCTTACTACAGCTAAGAGGGACACTCTGAAGAATGCCCAGGTGTTGAGAGAGGAGCTGCAGATGAGAGACAGTTTGAAGATGGCTGTTGAAAGCAGACTCTTGCTCCAGGGAAGCTAAGAGAGTGAGTTGCCAAGAGCAACTGAGAGTGAGATTTCAAAGAGGAGCTACAGCCTAGAGAGGAACGTCCTGGGAGAAAGCAATTTGGAAACCAGAACTTGGAGCAAATGCCAGCCAAGTGCCTTTGCAGCTAACAGAGGTTTTCTGGATGCCATTGGCCATCATCCACTGAAGGTATCTGATTGTTGATGCATTACCTTGGACATTTTATGACCTTAAGACTGTAACTGTGTAACCAAATAAACCCCCTTTATAAAAGTTAGTCCATTTCTGGTGTTTTGCATTCTAGAAGCATTAGCAAACTAGAAGAGTTATGGATAGGGATAGGTTCATGGCTAAGGTTAGGGTTATGTTTAGGGACAGGGATAGGGATGGGATATGGTTAGGGTTAGGATAAGGGTTAGGGTAAGTGATATGTTAGGGATATGGAAAGTGTGAGGATTAGGGTTAGTGTTAGGAATAAGGATAAGGATATATATAGATGCAGTTATGGATAGGGATACAGTTAAGTTAGGGATAGATTAGGGATAAGGATAGGGTTATATTTAGGGTTAGGGTTAGGGATATGATATAGATATGGATAGGGTTAGGGTAGGGATATGGTGAGGGTTAGGTTTAGTAATATGGATAGAGAGAGATAGAATTATGGATAGGATTACAGTTAGTGTTATTGTTAGTGTTAGGGTTAGGGTTAGGGATAAGGATAGGGAAAGGGTGTTCCAGTTTACTATTGTTGTCTGTTATAAATACCAGAAATGCATTGCCTTTCAGAATAGGGGGTTTATTTGGTTATACAGTTGCAGTCTTAAGGTCATAAAATGTCCAAGGTAATGCATCAACAATAGGGTACCTTCACTGGAAGATGGCCAATGGCATCTGGAAAACCACTGTTGGATGAGAAGGCATGTGGCTGTGTCTGCTTCAGGTTGTCATTTCAAAATTGCTTTCTATGAGGACATTCCTCTTAACCCTATCCCTATCCATAACTTAAACCTATCCCTATCCATAACCCTATCTCTATTACTATCCCTATCTCTAATCCTAACTGTAACTCTAGCCATAAACCTAACCTCACCCCATCCATAACCATATCCCTATCCCTATCTATATCCCTAACCCTAACAGTTACCATAAACCTAACCTTAACCCTAATATTAATGCTAACCCTATGCCTATCCTCTCAACCTATACCTAATCCTAAACCTATCTCTAAACCTAACGCTGACCCTAAACTTCACCTTAACTCTGTCCCTATCCATAACATTTACCCTAACCTAAACCTTACCCTCACCTTAATCCTATCCCTATACATAACAATACCTCTATCACTATTCCTACCACTTACCCTTATCTTAACTCTATCCCTACCTTATCCATATCCCTAGCATATCCTGAGCCCTAAACCTAAACCTAAACCTAACCCTAAAGCTATCCCTATTCCTATCCCTTTCCTTAACAGTAATCATAACCCAAACTCTTACCCTAATCCTAAACCTATCCCTTAACCTTAACCCTAACTGAATCCTAACCCAAACCATAACCTTTTTCTGATCCATAATCCTATCTCTATCCCTATCCCTATCCCTAACCCTTACCCTAAAACTAACCCTAGCCCTATGCATATCTGTATCATAGCCCTAGCTGTAGTCCTAACCCTAGACCTTGTCCTAGTACTTGCCCTAGCCCTTGCCTTAGCCCCAGGCCTAACTGTATCCCTATCTATATCCATATCCCTAATACTAAACCTAACACTAACCCTTGCCCAGACCCTAGCAGCAGCACCCTACTTCTCTGGTACCAAAATCTCTTCTAGTTTGCTAATGCTGCTGTGATGCAAAATACCAGAAATTGATTGGCTTTATAAAGAGGGTTTATTTGGCTACACAGTTAGTCTTTAGGCCATAAAGTGTCCAAGGTCATACACCAACAATTGGGTACCTTCACTGGAGGATGGCCAATGGCATCCAGAAAGCCTCTGTTAGCTGGGAAGGCATGGGATTGGTGTCTGCTCCAAGTTCTGATTTCAAAATGGCTTTCTCCCAGGATGTTCCCCTCTAGGCTTGTTTTTCTCCAATATGTCACTCTCAGTTGCTTGGGGCATTTGTCCTCTCTCAGGTTCTCTGGAACAAAACTCTGCTTTCAAAGGTCATCTCCAAAATGTCTCTGTAAACTGGTGTTCCTCTCTCTGCTCCTGTGCATTCCTCAAAGTGTCCCTCTTGGCTTAAGAAAGTTCACTCCTTCTGTCTGAGCTTATATAGTCCTCCAGTAAACTAATCAAGGCCCATGCTGAATGGATGGGGCCATACCTCCATGGAAATTTTCCAATGAAAGCCCTCACCCACAGTTGAGTGACCACATGTCCACAGAAACATCCAATCAAAAGTCTCCAACACAACACCAATACATTTCTTGCCCACACAAGACTGTGTCAAAGATAATGGTCTTTGGGGGGATATAATACATCCAAAGCAGCACAGGGGTTGATGCTCTCCCCCAGCCTCTCAGCTCCTGTTCACCCTGCTCTGCATCAGCAGGCCACCAGCCAGTTCTGGCAGGACTGGCTCTACCAGATGCAGAGGTACAATGACACCCCTATACAGTGCTGCTGCTGGGTCCTGAACTTGCTTCCTGCTCCTTCACGGGGATTTGACCCCAACCAATGAGGAGAACTCAGGGTCTTCCTTCAGCTAGAAGACAATGACCCCAAGAGAATGCTTGTAACAAGTCACATGAGAAACAGCTTCTTTCAGAAGGATTGTTTTTTTTTTCCCTCTCAGCAGTATTGGCTCACAGATGCTGCTAGTAAGGCAGACATTTTAGGAAATTGTTTTCAAGCCACCTGAGACCCATTTGTACTACTTGAAGGTTGTATTTATTTAAAGTACTTCAAAGTGTTATAATAATGACCTGTGTTTTAATAAAAGTATCTCTGGCCTCTGCATCTCTGAGGGCTAATCAGGATCAAGTCAGAATCTGAGAGCCCATGTGTGCTGCTGGCAAGTGGGGTCTGAGGTAAGGACCCATGCTGTGCCTTCCATGAGTCAGACCTCTGATTCCCACAGTCGTTTTGGGGAAGGCTGGGTTCTGTGGTCATGAGAGCAAGAGGGGTGGCTCCTGACACACACAAATTCACTGGTTCTGGTCCTGTCTGCACCCAACAAATGTGGCCACTGAGAGCTTTCTGGGAGTAATGCTGCATGTGGCTCAGAAATTGGAGATTTGGGTTTTTTTTATGTGTCCCCTTGTGTCTGTGTCATGTGCTGGCCATGGTTCTCCCTCTCTGGCACCTCTTTCTTTACCTTGTCCTGGGCAATGAGGGTGCACCTCTGGGCTTTTCTGACTTGAGGGCCCTTTCCTCTGCTTTTTATTCACATGATTATTTTTTACCCAAGCAGGTGGGCCTTCCTTGGCTAGCATTTTTTGTTTCTTGGCCAAGTGAATGCTTTTATTCTACTTTTTCTTCCTCAACATATTCAAAGTGTCAGAGAAAGCCTACATGCTATCCTTTATAATTGACTTTCCTCCTTGTTGTTGTTCTTTGGGTCTACACCTCAAACTTCCTAAGGACAGGATGGTGCAGGACTGCAGGTGGCTTTGAAAAGCTGTTTCTGATAGGCACAGAAGATTACACTAGAGCATAAGTGTGTCTGTGACACACATACTTCAGGGTGGCCAGGAAAGTAAAAGAATCCTCACTCTAACCCAAACGCAATGCACAAAGGTGTTTTGTGAATGTCCATGGCAGGGGTGTGTGCACTGCTTGTAGGCAGCACTGAGAAGACAGGCCCTACTCAGCCAGGGACCCCAGGTTAATGAGACTCATGGTTACTTCATCACCTCCAATGCTGGGAGCCACCATGGATGGTGGCCCTAGAGAAAGGTACCTGACAGATATACCGCCCAAGTCCTGTCATCATTCCAGATGGGTTCTGGAGGGACCTGCAGGTGAGTGGAGGTGCTAGGAAGGAGGCTCACCTTTTTGTTACACACACACTCACACATGCACATGCATCTCTCCCAGAAGCAGTAACATTAACCCTGGAGATGCCCGGGGTCCCATTTGTCTCTTATCCAATTCACTGGCCGCCCTGTCTTCATCCTGGAACAGGCAGGTGTGGAACACAGAGAAGGCTGGGTGACTCAGTCATCCCTACCCTCTGACCTCCTCAGGGTGCAAGCACCAGCCCCAGACACAGGCAATGATGGAAAGCAATGGCACTTCCACTGGAAGGCCTAGTGCAGGGTCCCAGACCAGAAATATGGGATGAGAGGGACGTGGGGTGCCCATGAACAAACTAGCTGTATCAGCCACATGCTGCCATAACTTCAGGTTTATTAGTGATATTAGCAAAGTCTTCCTAAGGTCAGCTGCATGCAACACAGATTTAGTTACAGCATGATAAGTTTTCTTAAGTCACAGTGTCTTCTTCAAGGCCTGGGCCAAGAAAAGAGACTTCCAGACAAAAGGACATCAGTTAACAGTGACCTCTAATGGACTGAGCTAGACTATGTGTCACTTTATCTACACACCCAGTAATACTGTGGTCAGTGGCCACACCCACTCAGCCATGTGATTCATACCTGTAACCTGTTGCCCTGGGGATGGTGGTGGTTAGTCAATTGGCTGTTTTCTGGTGCAGGTTTTATTTGATTGATTTTATTTTTGGAGGTGAGGTGGGTAGCATGTGTGTGTGGATGTGTGTGTGTAGATTGCAAATTGAGGCAATTTCCATGCTGCTCTCCTCATCCCCACCCAGCAGGGAGGCCTGTGGGTGGAGAAGCATCAGGGGCATGGTGTGCCCATGTAACTCTACAAGACCTGCAGGCAGGTGGGACAGGCAGGGACAGGCAGGGAGAGGGTAGCAGTGGTGGTCATGTGTTATTGGAATGCCTCTCACTCAATCTGAAGTACAGTCTGTCATAAAGAAAGTCAAAAGCAGTAAGAGTATCTAAATAAGTCATGGCTAGCCTCTTTTACTGAACTCAGGAATATCCCCTTTCTTGCTAAATACTTAAAATTACTCACAGGTTCTCCACGTGAGTCACAGGTACCACTCTGGGAGCCAGGCTGTCCATGCCCCTGCAGAAGCAGTGGCAGAAATCATCCAATCTGGGGCCCGTGTGGGAGCCCCATTGGGACCTCAGACTTCTCAGCTGATGGTGAGGGGCAGGCACTACCATCCTCTGGAGCTCACTCTACTTCCCATATTCACTCTCCAAGCTTCATCAGTCAGGCACCTGCATTCACTACAGCTTCAAGGAGGAAAGATGCACATACACTTTCCAGCACACAGAGGTACAAATACATCCCCTTTGCCAGCCACAATGAGAAAGTAGTTCAGAAGGTGGCAAAATGCTTGAATGTTTTACAAAGATTTTGTTTCTGTGACTATCCTTTGATAAAGACATACCCATTTGGCCAATAAAAATGAAAAAATAAAAGTGGGTGTTAGGGGCAGGCCTGTCAGGCAAGTCAACACCCTGAAGTCAGCTGGAGGGCCAGTGGTCAGACCCCACAGCCCAGTTTTGCTCTGGGCCAACACCCAGCACCTGTCAGCCCACTGGGAGCCACTCTGAGCTCCTCATTGATGTAAGGCAGGGTCTCCTGGCCCACCAGCAGCCTGAACATGGCAGCTGGCAGCATCTTCATGTGAATATCAATGGAAGAGAAGAAGCTGAACCTGGGGGAAGGTGTCACTCTTCCTCCCCTCCCTTCTGTTGCAACAGATAATCTCTGGACAACCAGATGACAGAAGTCCACTGAGAAATTTCTCCGTAAAGCATTGGTCTTTTAGAGCAAGTAAAGAAGCCTGACTCCCTAGTGCCATGGGGGGAAAGTGGAGGCATTTTATGAAGTTTCAGACTGTGATGGGCTTTCCCCATCCCAGTCTGGGCAAGGTTTCACACACTGTCACATGCTGGTTTTCCTTTCAGCTTGAGCTGACAACAGGGGATGAGTCATTTGACTTTTAATTGGACTCCAGGTTGTTCTGCAAAGCCCATGAAAACAAGCATTCTGGGAGATGGGATCTCACTTGTGGTCAGAGTGCCTCTAGACCCCTCCTTTGGAAGAGATTGCAAGTGACCTTTGGGGCCTGGACCAAGCCCAAAACTGCTCCCAGGAAGTCCATCCTGTGTGTGCAGTTGTGTGGGTGCACCCCAAATCCCTCAAGGGCATGGGAGAAAGTCACCTCCTGCTGAGAAATCACTAAGCCACCAGCAGCAAAGGCAGTACAACAGAGGGGCAAGAGTCGGCTCCTGCTTTGAAATCTCTGCTCTAAGCCCTGTATGAAAGAAATGAAGGCCCACCCCCCAGTTAAAAGACCATTGGTGAGGAACTTCAGGCCTCACCCAGGCTGAAGAAGGTGCTCCAACAAATTGGGTGGCTGGGAGACAGGGGACAGAGGGAGCAGAAGGGGCAGGCAGTGGGCTGGGAAAGGAGGGAGGGGGAAAGGAAGGGCAAGGGCACACACTAAACAGTGCATTCTCTCAAGGAGGGAGGAGAGACCAGCAGGGATTTGATTTGAGAGCAAGAGGCCAAGAGAGTTTCTCTGCATTAAATTCCCTTCCTACTCAGGGCAGCAGTCCTCACAAGCTTGCAGGAGCACACTGTCGCCTATGTCTCTGGTAGCAGGAGCTAGGGGCACTTGCCCAGACAATGCCCGTGTGAGGGGGGCCCCTGAAGGCCCATTATGATCCTCAGCTCCCCAGCTACCCTGTGCATCCCAGCTCACCTTCGGAAGAGTGGGACCCTGGCCCAAACTCCTGGAGGGAGGTAGGAGTGATGACAGCTCCATGGGGAAGTGTCCTCAGTCTGTCCCACCCCTACCGTCCCCTGGGTGCTGTCTACCAGCACCACTGACCACAAAGGGGCCCTTGTCATCCATGCCTGCCCCTCCCCTCCTCCCAGTCTTCTCCCAGAAGAGCTCTTCAAATGCAAATCACACCCTGCTTCTCCCTGCCTGAATGCCAGACAAGGCTTCCTGTGGCCTTCGATAAACTCCAGCTCCTCACCCAGGCTTCTAGGACTGGTCATGCACTGTGACCTGCTGAGGGTCCCCAGGCCCTTGCTTCACTTTCTCTGGCTGCCTGGCTGCCACCTTTCACTGCTCACCCCAGGGCACAGGCCACTGGAGTGGCCAGGTGGAGGAGTGGGATTTGCTCCCTTTGTTTCCCTTACATCTCTGTATAATTGGTCCTTGCTCCCACCCCCTGATCTAAAGTCATCTCATCCCATATTTTCCCCTTGTTTGCTTCTTTTGAAGAATTTATTTCAGTTGGTAGATTTCTGTCTTTTTTTTTGGGGGGAGGGGCGGGGTTAGTGTGTGCATGGGGTAGGAGCAGTCTACATTCCCAGCTAGAAATTCAGCTGCATCAGGACTTAGATTGTAATAAGTTCCTAGGGATGAACAAACCAGCAGGTGCAAGACAGAAGCCCTGAGCTGACAAGCAAAGACACAGAGTCCCTGCACCACCCATTTTACCTGTCCACTGCAGGGGCCAGCCCTCCCATAGACCTGGGACTACTTTAAACTTATCACTAGCACTTCCCCAGTCAGACCTCAAGTTTGTACAGAAAACAATGGACCATCTGACCCCCAGAAGATGACAAAGCAGGCTGATGTAGGGCCAGTTCCCAGAGCCCTTGGCTCTCCTCTGCCTTGTTCCTGCAGTTCTCCAATCTTCCACCAGAAATGGTGAACCTCTGCCCAGAACATACAGCCCTGCCGAAGTCCCTGATGTGCTCAATCTTTGTCCCTGACCACTCCAGTCCGGCCAGTCAGAGGATGCTGTATGGTGCAATTGTCTTCCTTGGCAAGATCAACTCTGGCTGCACTGACCAGCCCACTCAGTACAATGAACCGATAAGGCAAACTGGATGCAAGTGCATTTTTGCATTGTCACCACGTCCTTCCCAAATGAACCCAAAAGATACATGTCATCCCTCCTGAAAGAATGGGCCATTCCCCGTCTGTGCTACGAATGCCCACAAGCGGCTTCCCAGGATAGATTACCCCACCCCCACCACACAATGTCAGCCAGATCCCTGCCCACACCCACACAAGCTGCCCAGATGGAAGTCTCCCTGAAAGCAATTTTTTATGTGCTGGTCCCAGGGTAACAGTAAGGGTAAGCATAAGGGTTAAGGTAAGATTATGGGTTATGGGTTATGGGTTATGGGTTGGTGTTGGTTTAGGGCTAGGGTGATAGGGTTAGGAGTTTGGGGCTAGGGGTTATGGACTGGGGTTTAGGCTTTAGGGTTTAGGGTTTAGGGGCTAGTATTAGGTTTGGATTAGGGTTATGTTTAGGGTTAAGGTTAGGAAAAATGCACCCTTCCCCAGGCTTGTTTGGCATAACCACAGTGGGCCTTGTTGGAAAGAGCATCTACCCTGTGTGGTCCAGCCAGATCCCCACCCACACCCCCACAGGCTTCCCAGACTGAAGACTCTCCAAAAGCCTCTTCTCCCATGCTGGTCCCAGGGTTATGGTTAGGGTTAGTGTTAGAGATAGGGATAGGGATATGGTGGGAATAGGGATATGAAAAAGGATAGCAATAGGGTTATGGATTGGGATAGGGATAGGGATAGAGATAGGGAGACGGATAGGCTGAGGGTTAGAGTTAGGGTTTGGTTTAGGGTTAGGGTTACAGTCATGGTTGGGGTTAGGGTTAGGGTTAGGGGTTCTGTTAGGGTTAGGGTTAGTGTTAGGAAAAATGGGCCCTTCCCCAGCCCACCTTTTCATGCCCACTGTGGGTGTTCTGGGAAAGAGCACACTCAGCACCTACCCCACATGTTCAAGACAGATCCCCACCCCCAACTACACAGGCAGCCCAGACTGAAGCCTTTCCATAAGTGTTTCCTCCCATGCTAGTCCCAGGGTTAACATTAGGGTTAGGGTTATGGATAGGGACTTGGTTAGAGATAAGGATAGGGATATGGATAGAGATAGGGAAATGGATAGGAATAGGATTAAGTTTAGTGTACCCTTCAGCAGCCTAGCTTCTCATGCCCACAGCAGACCTCCAAGGAAACAGCACCCCCAAACATCATGCCATATGGTCCAGCCAGATCCTCACTCCCACCACAAAAGGCTTCCCAGCCTGAAGCCTCTCTGAAAGTGTCTTTTCCCATGCTGGTCCCAGGGTTAGTGTTAGAGTCAGACTTAGGTTTAGGCATAGGTTTAGGGATAGGGATAGGGTAATGAAAGGGATAGGGTTATGGTTATGGTTATGGTTAGGGTTAGGTTTATGGTCTGGATATGGTTAGGGTTGTGGATACAGTTAGTTTAGGGTTAGGATTAGATTTAGGGTTAGGGTTTGCATTAGAGATAGGGATAGGGTTAGGGATAGTGCTGGGGTTGAGGTTAGCATTAGGAATAGGGATAGAGTTAGGATTATGGTTAGTGTTAGGGTTATGGACAGGGATATAGATAGGGATAGGGATCGGGATAAGGCTAGGGATAGCAATAGGGTTAAGTTTAAGGTTAGGTTTTGGGTAGGGATAGAGATAGGCATAGGGTTTGGTTTGGGGTTTGGGTTAGGTAGGAATAGGGATAGGGATAGCAATAGGGATAGTGTAAGGGATAGGTTTAGGGTTAGGGACAGGGACAGTGTTAGGGTTAAGGGTCATATTTGGCACATGGTTAGATTTAAGGTTATGATTAAGTTTATGTTTAAGTTTATGGCTAGGGTTAGGTTTAGGTTGTGGTTTCCCAACCTAAGTTTAGGGATAGGGATAGGGTTACTGTTAGGGTTTGTGTTAGGTTTAGGGATAGGGTTAAGGATAGGGTTAGGTTTAGGTTTAGGATTAGGTTTGGGTTTAGGGATATGTGTCCCAATCCCCAAGCCTGCCGAAATGGAAGACTCTCTGAAACCTTCTTTCCCCTTGTTCTCTCCCAGGGTTAGGATTAGTGTTTTGGCTACAGATAGGGATAGGCCTAGGGTTAGATTTAGGGTTAGGTTTAGGGATAGGGATAGTACTATATATAGGGATAGGGATAGGGATAAGTTTAGGGATAGGGTAAATGATAGGAATAGGGTTAGGTTTAGGGTTAGTTTTAGGTTTATGGTTAGGGTTAGGGTAGGGATAGGGATAAGGTTATGATAGGGATTGTGATAGGGATAGGGATAGGGATACAGTTTGGGTTACAGTTTGTATTAGGTTTAGGGTTAGGATTAGGGCTAGGGTTCTGGTTCAGGTTCAGGTTAGTGTTACAGTTAGGGTTAGGAAAAATGAGCCCTGCCCCAGCCCTGTTATACTTTACCACAGTATTTCTCACTGGAAATAGCACCCCAAACCCTACCCTGTGTGTTCAAGCCAGCTCCCTGCACCCACCCTGAAAGGCTGCCCAAAGTGGACCCCTTCTGAAATTGTCTTTTCCCCTGGTGGTCCCAGGGGTAGGGTTTGGGTTAGGGTCAGGGATAAGGTTAGGGATTGGTTTCGGTTTAGGGTTAGGGCTAGGGTTAGGTTTAGGATTAGGGACAGGAATAATATAGGGTTAGGGTTAGAGTTAGGGTTAAGTTTAGGAAAAATGTACAGTTCAACAGCCCAGCTTTGCATTCCCACAGCAGGCCTTCTGGGAAAGGGCACACACCACATCCGCCCCACTTAATGAAACCACATCCTCATCCCTACAACCAAAGACTTCCCAAACTGAAGTCTCTCTGAAAGTGTCTGTTCCCGTGCTTGTACCAGTGTTAGGGTTAGGGCTATGGTTAGGGAGGGGGATAGGAATTGGGATAGAGATAGGCTTAGGGATAGTTGTAGGGTTAGGATTGGTGTTAGGGTTAGGGTTAAGGATAGACTAAGGTTTCATGTTAGGGTTACAGATACAGATAGGGATAAGTATTGTGATTGTTTAGGGATAGGGTTAGGGTCAGGGTTATGGTTATGGTTAGGGTTAGAGTTATGGTTATGGTTAGGGTTAGGGTTAGGACCAATTGGTCTGTCTGCAGCCCAGCTTCACATTCCCACAATGGGCTTCTCTGGAAGAGCGCACCCACGGCACACCTGCATCTTCAAGCCAGATCACCTCTGCCACCCCAAAAGGCTGTCCAAACTGAAACCTCTCAGAGAACATTTGTTCTTCTGCTGTTCCCAGTGCTAGGTTTAGAGTTAGGGTTAGTTATAAGGATAGGGATAGAGGTAGGGATAGGGTTAGCATTAGGGTTAGGGTTAGGGTTAGGGTTAGGGTGCTAGGGCTAGGGCTTGGGCTATGGGTAGGGCAAGGGTTAGGTCAAGGCTAGAGCTATGGCAAAGCCTATGATAGTGATATGGATTTTGTTAGGGTTAGGGTGAAGGTTAAGCATATGGATAGAGATAGATTTAGGTTTAAGTTTAGGGATAGGGATAGGGTTACTGTTAGGGTTTGTGTTAGGTTTAGGGATAGGGTTAAGGATAGGGTTAGGTTTAGGTTTAGGATTAGGTTTGGGTTTAGGGATATGTGAGGGGTGTAAATAGGTTTTTGGTAAGGGTTAGTGTTTTGGTTAGTTTTATGTTTAGGGATAGGGCTAAGGATAGAGATAGGGTAAGGATAGGGATAAGGCTAAGGATAGAGATAGGGTAAGGATAGGGATAGGGTTATGTTTAGGATAGGGGTATGATAGGGATATGGATAGGGTTTGGTTTTATGTTATGGTTAGGGTTAGGTTTAGGATTTGGGAGAGGGATACAGATAGAGAAAGATTTAAAGATTGGGATAGGGTTATGGTTAGTTTTAGGGTTAGAGTTAGGATTAGGGTTAGGGATAGGGATAGAGATAGGGTTAGGGGTAGGATTAGTGTCATGGTTACAGTTAGGGTTACAATTAGAGATAGGGATATGGATAGAGATAGGGTTATGGATTGGGATAGTACTAGGGTTAGAGTTAGGGTTAGGTGTTGGGATAGAGATTGAGTCAGGGATATGGTTATGCGTAGGTTAAATATTAAGGTTATGTATAAATTTAGGGTTAGGTTTAAGGATAGGGATACGATTTTGGATAGTGATAGTGTTATGGTGAGATTTAGGGGTAATGATAGAGATAGGGATAGGGTTAGGGTTAGGTTTAGGGTTATGTTAGAGCTATGGATATTGTTAGGTTTATGGTTATGGTTATGGTTAAGTTTAGGATTAGAGATAGGGATTGGAACAGATATAGTGTTATGGATAGGGATAGGATTAGTGTCATGTTTAAACTTAGGGTTAGTTTTAGAGGTATGATAGGGGTATGGACAGTATTAAGGGTAAGGCTAGGATTAGGGCAAATGCTATTTTTATGATTATGGTTACATATGGTTTAGAGATATGGTTACAGTTATGGATAGGGTTTGGGTTATGGTTTGGGTTAAGGGTAAGTTTAGGTTTCAGATTAGATTTTGGGTTAGGTTTTGGTTCAGGAAAAATGGACCCTTCCTCAGAAGAGCATTGCATGCCCACAGTGGGCCTCCTGGGAGGCCCTGCCTTCTCCAGGCAGATCCGTGTCCCCAAACCCACAGGGTACATAGACTCAACCCTCTACAGAAGCATCTTCTCCTGAGCTGATCCTAGGACTAGGATTAGGGCTAAGTCTAGGGCTAGGGCTAGGGCTATGGTTGGAGATAAGGCTAGGGCTAGGCATAGGCCTAGGGCTGTTGATTTGGGCAAGGTCTAGGATAGGGCTATGATAGGGACAGGGATAGGGTTGCACTTATTGCTAGGGTTAGGGATAGGGTTAGGGACAGAGATAGGCTCATGGATAGTATATGGTTAGTGCTTGGGTTAGGTATAAGGTTAGTTATAGGGATAGGAATTTTTTAGTGTTACTGGTAGGGTTAGGGTTCAGTTTATGGAAAGGTATAGGAATAGGGTTAGGGTTAGGGTTTGGGTAAGTTTAGGATTAGGGACAGGTGTATAGAGATAGGGTTAAGCATAAGATCAGGTTTAGGATTAGGTTAAGGTTAGGTATAAGGATAGGGTGAGGGTTAGAGTTAGGGTTAGAATTAGTGCCAGGGGTATGGATAGGGGTAGGGTAAGTGTTATGGATAGGGATGGGTTATAGTTAGGGTTAATGGTAGGGATAGGGGTAGTCATTGGTTTATGGTTATGGTTAGGGTTAGTTTTATCATTAGAGATAGGGATTGGGATAGTGTTATGGACTGGAATAATGTTAGGGTCAGGGTAGAGATAGGTTTAATATTAGGGTTAGGTTTATGTTTAGGGATATGATTTGGAATAAGGATATGTTTAAGACTAGAGAAAGGTTAGGGTTCTGGTTAGGGATTGTGATAGGGACAGTGTTAAATACAGGGTTAGGGTTAGGATTAGGATTATAGGGATATGGATAGGATTAGGGTTCGGGCTAAGGTTAGGATTAAGGAGAGAGAGATGGATGGAGATAGGTTTATGTATAAGGACAGTGTTCAGTCCACAGTTAGGTTTATTGGTAGGGTTAGGGATAGGGAGTGCCAGGGTTAGGTTTAGGGGTATGGTTAGGGAGAGGGATGGTATAATGCTTGCTTTAGGATTAGGTTTAGGATTAGGGATAGAAATAGGTATAGAGATAGGGTTATCTATAGGTATTGAGTTAGGGTTAGGGTTAGGGTTAGTGTTATGGATAGAGATAGGGTATTCCGAATTATTTAAGTAATCAGGATATTTTTAACTTTAGGGATAGGGTTATGGTTATGGTTAGGGTTAAGGTTAGGATTAAGGATAGGGATAGTGATAAAGGTACAGTTATTGATAGGGATAGGGTTAGTGTTAGTTTTATGGTTATGGTTAGGATATAACAATATATAGGGTTATGGATAGTGTTATGGTTACAGTTATGTTTAGGTTTAGGGATATGTTTAGGGGTAGAGTTAGGTTTAGGTCTATGGTTAGTGTTAACTTAGGGTAAATAGACCATTCCCCATCCCCGCATATCCATAGTGAGCCTCCTGCAAAAGAGCACCCTTACTGCCTACACCACATGATCCAGTCAGATGTATGCCACAAACCACACAGACTACCCAGAGAGAAGCCTGACTGAAAGCTTTTCCTAGGGATAGGGCCAGGCCTGGGCAAGGGCAAGGCTAGGGCTAAGACTAGGGCAAAGACTGGGTCTAGGGCTTTGTTAGGGCTTGGGCTATTGGTAATGCTATCTATGATAAGGATATGGATTAGGTTATGGTTAGGTTTAGGGATAGGGATAGGGATAGGGTTATGGATAGGGATATGGCTAGGTTTAGGATTAGGGTTAGGGTTAGGGATTGAAAAAGGAATAGGGTTAGATCTAGGATTAGGGTTAGGTTTAGGGTTATGAGAGGGCTATGAATAGGGTTATGGTTAGGTTTTTGGCATAGGGATAGATACAGGGATAGTGTTAGGGTTAGGTTTAGTGTTAGGTTTAGGGTTATGGTTAGGGTTAGTGATAGGGATAGGGATAGGAATAGGGTTATGGAAAGGGATAAGTTTAGGATTAGGGTCATAGTTAGGGTAGGATTAGGATTTGGGCTAGGGATATGGATACAAATATGGTTATGGATATGGATAGGGTTAGGGTTAAGGTTATGTGAAGGGTTAGGGATAGGGATGTGATTTGGGTTAGGGTTAGTGTTAGGGTAAGGATAAGATATGTATATGGATCTGTTTATGATCAGGGTTAGGGTTTGGGTTTGTGTATAGGTATAGGGATAGAGATAGAGTTTTGCATAAGGATAGGGTTAGGATTCTGGTAAGGGTTAGGCTTGGGAATAGGGTTAGGGTTAGTGTTATGTTTAGCATTAGTATTAGGGAAAATGGACCCTTTCCCAGCCCAGCTTCCCTTTCTTACTGTGGGCTTCCTGGAAAAGAGCACCATAACACAGCTCTGCCCCATCCCCACAGGCTGCACAGATCCATCCAGATCCCTACCCCATCCCCACAGGCTGAACACATTGAAGCCTCTCTGAAATCATCTTCTCACATGTTGGTCCAATGTTTAGGGCTAGGGCATGGGCTAGTTCTAGGGCTAAGGCTATGGAAAGGGCTATGTTTAGCACTAGGGCTAAGTCTATGATAGGTATATGGATAGAGTTATGGTTGGGTTATTGGTAGGGTTAGGGACAGGTATAGTGATAGGGATAGAGATAGGGTTAGGGATAGTGGCCTGCTTAGGGCTAAGGTTAGGGTTAGGTTTAGGGATATGGTAGAGTTAGGGTCAAGGTTAGGGTTAGATTTAGGGATAGGATTAGAGTTAGCATTAGAATTAGGGATAGAGTTAGGGTTAGGTTTAGGTTTAGGTTTAGGGTTAGGGTTAGGAATGTTCCTAGGTTTAGGATTAGCTTTAGGGTTAGGGGAATGATAGGGATATGGATGGTTCTGTGGTTAGGGTTAGGATAAAGGATAGGGATATGGGTAGTTAGGGTTAGGGTTAGGGCTAGAGTTAGGTTTAAGGTTAAGTTTAGAGTTTAGGTTAGGTTTAGGATTAGGAATAGGTACAGGGATAGAGATAGGGTTATGTATAGGGATAGAGTTAGGGATAGGTTAGGGTTAGCATTACATGTACGGTTATGGTTAGGGATAGTTTTAGGTTTGTTTTATGGTTAAGGTTAAGGAAAAATGGATCCTTTCCAACTCCAGCTAAACATGCCCACAACAGGCCTCCCATGAAAGGTAACCCCTCCCAACAACCTGCATGGTCCAGAGTGATCTTCACCACCAACCCCACAGGCTGTCCAGAATGAAGCCTCTCTGAAAGTATCTTATCCCATGCTGGTGTTTGTTATAAGCCTAGGGCTAGGGCTAAGGCTTGGGTTAGGGCTAGAGCCAGATCTATGGCTAGCACTAGGGCTGTGATAGGAAAATGGATATCATTAGGGATAGGGTTATGGATAGGGATAGGGATAGGGTAAGGGTTATGGATAGGAATAGGGTTAGAGTTAGGGCTAGTGTTAGGGTCATGGATAGGTATATGGTTAAGATTATGTTTAGAGTTAGGTTTAGCTTTTGGGATAGGGATAGGGATAGGGTTTTGGATAGAGGATAACTGTTCCTAGGGATAGGGCCAGGGCAGGGCTTTGGCTTGCCTATGGCTAGGATATGGATAGGGAAAGATTTAGGGATAGGGTTAGGATTATCATTAGGTTTAGGATTTGTTAGGATATGGATTGGGTTATGGTTAAGTTTAGGGTTAGGATTGGGATATGGATTGGGGTACAGATAGGGTAGGGAAATGGTGGTTGGGTTCCATGTTTGTTCAAATCCTCCATGGGGCTCTAGCTTCTGGGGTTCCACCCCTTGGAAGCCCAGAATTTTCAAAACCATCAGTTTCTGGTTTCTTTGAACCCAAGAGTTCAGTTCTAAGTTTATCTCTCTCTGCTCACATTTTAATATAAGCTGCAAGGAGATGCCATGCTATAGCCACAACTTTTAGTTTCAAAATCTCATCAGCCAAATATCCTAGCTCGTTGCTCTCAAATTCTTCCTTCCGTCTGACATGGGGATTCAATTTTGCCAAATTCTCTGCCACTTTAAAACAAGGATTGCCTTTCTTCTAGTTCATAACAACATATTCATCATTTCTGCTCAAGCCCTCATCAAAAGTATCTTTAGAGTCCATGTTTCCACAAACAGTGTATTTCAAGCAGTTTAGGCTTTTTATATCAAACTCCTTCCATAATCTTCCCTTTATTCATTTAAAAAGCCATTCCAACATGTTTGGTATTTGCAAATTTAGCAGCATCTCACTTCTCTGGTACCAGAATCTGTTCCAGTTTCCTAATGCTCCCTTTTCACAAAACACCAGAAATGGATCATTTTTTATAAAAATCTTTTCACAAAACACCAACAATGGATCAGCTTTTATAAAGGCGGTTTATTTGGTTACAAAGTTACCTACTCAGTGCTGTAAAGTGTCCAAAGTAAGTCAGCAATAATTAGGTACCTTCAAAGGAGGATGGCCACTGATGTCTGGAAAGCCCCTGTGGCTTGCGATTGCTCCAGAGTTCTGGTTTCAAAATGGCTTTCCCCCAGGATGTTCCTCTCTAGCTGCAGTTCCTCAAAAATGTCACTCTTAGTTGCTTTTGGGGTGTTTGTTCTCTCTGGAGCAAAACTTTGCTTTCAAAGGCCATCTACAAAACGTTCTGTAAATTGCATTTCCTCTCTCAGCTTCTCTGCATTCTTCAACATATCCTCTTGGCTGTAACAAGCTTGCTCCTTCTGTCTGAGCTTTTATAGCACTCTAGTAAACTAATCATGACTCACGCTGAATGGATGGGGCCACGCCTTCATGGAAATTATATAATCAGAGTTATTGCCTACACTTGTGTGAGTCACAATTCCATGGAAATACTTAAAGAATTACAATCTAATCCACTCTAATACGTCTGCCCTCACAAGATTTCATCAAAGGTAATGGCATTTTGGGGGACAAAATACATTCAAACTGCACAGTTAGGGTTACAGCTAAAGTAAGGAGTAGGGTTAGGTTTAGGTTTAGGGTTAGCTTTAGGATTAGGGAAAATTAACCTATCTTAATCCCATTGTTGCAGCTTCCATGAAAGAGCACCCCCACCACCCACCCTGCAAGTTCTAGGTAGATGTCTGTGACAGACCACAAAGGCTGCCCGGGCTGAAGCCTCACTGAAATCTCTTCCTAGGGCAAGGTCTAGGGCAAAGGCTAGGGCTAGGACTAGGGCTAGGGCTAGGATTAAGTTTATGATAGGGATATTGATAGGGTTAGCATGAGGGTTAGGGTAGTTTAGGTGAAGGGATAGGGAAAGGGTTAGTGCTATGGTTAGGGTTAGGTTTAGGGTTAGGGATAGGGATAGGGATATTGATAGGGATATGGATAGGGAAATGGTTAGGTTTTACATTAGGGTTATGGATGGGATAGGGATAAGGTTAGGGTTTGTGTTACCATTAGATTTATGTTATGGATATGATAAAGGTATGGATATCTTTAGGGTTAGGTTTAGGGTTAGGGATAGGCATAGGGATAGGGATAGTGAGAATTAGGGTTAGGGTTAGGGTTAGGATTAGGTTTAGGGTTGGGATTAGGGATAGGAATAGGGTTAGATATAGGATTAAGGATAGGGATAGGGTTAAGTTTAGGGAAGGGTAAGGGTAAGGGATAGGATTGGGTTTAAAGCTAGGGTTAGTTTTAGGGATAGGGTTAGGGTTAGGGTTAGGGTTAGGGTTAGGGGTAGGGGTAGGATGAGGGATAGAGATAATGATAGAGATAGGGCTATGAATTGAGATAGGTCTATGGTTAGGCTATGGTTAGGGTAAGCAATAGGGTTAGTTTTAGGGTTAGGGTTAGGTTTAGGGATAGGGATAGGGAAAATGGACCATTCCCCATCCCAGCTTCCCATGCCCACAGCAGGCCTGTGGCACCCTGACACACCACCCTGCATGTTCCATCCACATCCCTTCCCCCAACCCCACAGCCTGCCCAGATTGAAACCACTCTGAAAACATGTTCTCCTGCTCTGATCCTGAAGCTAGTGCTACAGCAAGGACTAGGGCTATGGATAGGTATAGGGCTGGCATTAGGGCTAGGGTTAGGGCTATGAGAGGTATATGAATAGGGTTACAGTTAGGTTTATGGTTAGGGTTCAGGATAATGATAGGGATACAGATAGTTTTAAAGGTAAGGATAGGGTTAGGCCTGAAGTTAGGGTTAGTGTTAGGGATAGGGTTATGTTTAGCATTAGTATTAGGAATAGGGTTAGGGATAGGTTTAGGATTAGGGTTTGGTTAGGCTTATGGTCAGCGATATCATAGGGATATGGATAGTGTTATGGTTAGGGTTAGGGTTAGGGATAGGGATAAGAATAAAGATAGTGTCATGGGATGGATAGGGCTATGTTTAAAGTTAGGGTTAGGGTTAGTCATAGGGTTAGGTTTAGGGATAGATTTAGGCTAAGGGTTATGGTTATGGTTATGGATAGGGATAGTTATAGGGATAGTTTTATGAATAGGGGTAAGGTTAGGGTTAAGTTTAGGTTTAGGGTTAGATTTAGGGATAGTTATGGGGATAGGGTTACAGATAGGGAAAGGGTTAGATTTAGATTTACGGTTATCGATAGGGACAGGGAGAGGGTTAGGGTTAGCTTTAAGCTTATGATTAAGGATATAATAGGAATATGGATAGGGATAAGGTTAGGGTTAGGGTCAGGGATAGGGGTAGAGATAGTGTTATGGAGAGAGGGTTAGGTTTTGGGTTAGGGTTAGTCATAGGGTTAGGTTTAGGGATAGATTTAGAGTAAGGGTTATGGTTATGTTTAGGGATAGGGAGAGGGTTAGGGTAATGTTTAGGCTTAGGATCAGTGATATGGTAAGGATATGGATATGGTTATGGTTATTGTAACTGTTAAGTTTAGGGATAGGGATAGTGATAAGGATCGAGATAGGGTTATGGATAGGGATAAGTTTAGGTATAGGTTTATTGTTAGGGTTAGTTCGGGGTTAAAGTTAGGCTTAGGAATATGATAAGGATATGGATCAGGATAGGGTTAGAGTTACTTTAAGGGTTAGAGTTGTGTTCAGGGATATGATAGGGCTATGGATAAGGCTTGGGTTTGGGTTAGGTTGGGTTAGGTTTAGGGGTAGGATTAGAGTTACTGTTAGTTTTAGAATAAGAGTAAATGACCCTTCCTCAGCCTAAGTCTTCATGCCTACAGCTGGCATCCCAGGAAAGAGGGTTAGAGTTTTGGGTTAGGGTTAACATTGGGTACAGGAATAGGGATGGGATTAGTTTTAGCATGAGGGTTAGGGTTAGGGGCATGATAGTGTATGGAAAGGGTTAGGGTTAGGTTTAGTTTTAGGGTTAGGATTAGGGATAGAAATATGTACAGAGGTAGGATTATGATTAGGATAGGGTTAGGAATAGGTTTAGGGTTAGGGTTTGGGATAAGAATAGGGTTAGGCTTAGCATTAAGTTTCACCTTAGGGTTAGATATATGATAGATATATGGATGGGATTAAGGTTAGGGTTAGGATTAGAATTAAGTTTAGGTTTTGGGTTTGGGATAGAGATAGGGTTGTGATATGGTAGGGTTAGGATTAGGGTTAGGTTTGCAGTTAAAGCTAGGGATAGGTTTAGGGTTAGTGTTAGGATTAGGGTTAGTGTTACAGTTGCTGTTAACGTTAGGGTTAGGGATATGATAGGGATATGGATAGAGTTAGTTTTAGGTTTATGTATAGGGTTAGGATTATGCATACTGATAGGCATAGAAACAGGCATATGGATAGGGTTAGGATTAGGTTTAGGGTTAGGGTTAATGTTAGGGATAGGGTTAGGTCTATGTTTAGGTTTAGGATTAGGGTTAGCATTATGTTAAATTCAAGGATATAGATACGTAAAGGGATAGGGTTATAGTTTGGTATAGGATTAGGAGTTGGTTTGGGATTTGGTTTATGGATAGGGATATGGATAGGTGCATGGATAGGGATAGGGTTGTGGTTAGGGTTAGGTTTATGGATAGGAAAAGGGATAGGTTTAGGTTTAGGGATGGTGTTACGGATATGAGGGTGATTTGGATAGGGTTAGGGTTATGGTTATTGTTAGGGATAGGGCTAGGGCTAGTGCTAGATCTATGGCATGGGTGTGGGCTAGGGCAAAGACTAGGGCTAGGGCTAGGGCTAGGGCTATGACCACATGCATGTGGTCATGTTTATGGTTAGTATTAAGGATAGTATTAGGGATAGGGATCAAAGTAGGGCTATGAATAGTGATAGGGTTTTTCTGGTGTTAGCATGAGGTTTACCTATAGTGAAAGGGTTAAGGTTAAGTTTAGGTTTAGGATTAGGGATAAGGATATGATTAGGAGTAGGGTTAGCTTTAGGCTTAGGGTTAGGGAGAGGAATAGGGTTAGGATAAGGTTAGGGATAGGACTAGTGTTATGGTTAGGGATATGATAGGGATACAGATAGGGTTAGGGTTAGGGCTAGGATAAGGGATATGTATAGGGATAGAGATAAGGGGATAGATAGGGATAGGTTTAGGGTTAGGTTCAGGGTTAGGTTTAGGGATAGGTTCTGATTTAGGGTTAGGATTAAGTTTAGGATTAGGCTTCATTTTAGGCTGAGGGTTAAGGTTAGGGATATGCATAGGGTTCAGGTTATGGTTAGGTTCAGATTTAGGGTTAGGTTTATGGTTAGTGTTAGGTTTAGGCATATGGTAGGTATATGAATAGTGTTAGTCTTAGAGTTAAGTTTATAGTTAGGGTTAGGTTTATGATTAGGGATAGTCACAGGGATAGAGATAGGGTTATGGATATGGTTAGTTATAGAGTTTACTTTAGGGTTATTATTAGTGATAGGTATAGATTTAGGGTTATGGTTAGGGTTAGGATAGGGTTAGGGCTAGGAATAAAGATATGTATAGGAACAGGGTTATGGATAGGGATATGTTTAGGGTTAAGTTTAGGGTTAGGGAAAATTGTGTCTTCCCTAGCCCTGCTATCCATGCCTACAGTAGGCATCCCAAGAAAGAGTACCTTGACATCCCACCTTACATTTTCCAGCCAGATCCCCAACTCCAACCCAACAGGCTGCCCTGACACCTCTCTAAAAACATACCTCCTGTGATGTTCATAAGGCTAGGGTTAGGGTTAGGACTAAGACTATGGCTAGGGATAAAACAAGAGTTATGGCTAGGTCTAGGTGTATGATAGGTATATGGATAGGGGTAGGGTTATATTTATTGTTAGTGTTTGTGATAGGAATAGGGATAGAGATAGGGTTATGGGTAGGGGTATGGTTAGGGCTACAGTTAGGGTTAGGATTAGGAATAGGTTTAGGTTAGGGATAGGTTTAGGGATAGTGATAAGTTTAGGTTTAGGGTTACAGTTAGGGTTAAGATTCATATGGGCTAGGGATATGATCAGGGTATTATTCTAGGGTTAATGTTAGGGTTAGTGATAAGGAGAAGGGTAGACATAGGTTTATGGATAGGGTTATGGTTAGTGTTAAGGTTAGGGGTAGGTTTAAGGATAGGGATTTAGTTAGGTTTAGGATTAAGGATAGGGTTATGGTTATGGTTAGGGAGAGAGATAGATAAAGAGATAGAGATATGGATAGGGATAGGATTATGGTTAGTTTGAGGGTTAGGGTTAGGTTTAGGGATAGGGATACAGATAGGGATAGGGATGGGGTAGGGTTAAAGTTATGAATAGGATTAGGGTAAGGGTTAAGTTTAGTGATAGGGTTAAGGATAGATATATATTTAGGGTTAGGGATATGGATAGAGTTAGGGTTAGTGTTAGCATTAGGGATAGTGATAGTGTTGGTTTTAGTATTAGGGTTTGGTATATGATGGGCATAGAGATAGGGCTAGGATTGGCTTATGGTTAGGCTTAGGGTTGGATATAGGGATAGGGATAGGGATAGGGATAGGGATAGTGGTATGGATAGGTATAGGTTTGGGGTTAGTTTTAGGGTTATGGTTAGGGATAGGGATAGGTTTAAGGGTAGGGTTAGTTATAATGTTAAAGACATGATAGGGAAATGGATAGGGTTAGAGTTAGGTTTAGGTAAGGATTATGCTTAGAATTAGGGATAGGCCTAAGTATAGAGATTGGGTTTATGGGTAGTGATAGAGTTAGGTTTTGCTTTAGATTTAGGTTAGGGCTCAGGATAAGGATAGGATAGGGATAAAGTTATGGATAGGGATAGGGTTAATGCTTGGCTTAATGCTAGCTTTAGGTATAGGTATAGGTTTAGGGTTAGGGTTGGGGTTAGGTTTAGGGTAGTATTAAGGTTATGGTTAGGATTAGGGTTACTGTTAGGGATAGTGGTAAGGATATAGGTAGTCTTATGAATAGGGATAGGATTAGGATTAGGGATAGGGTTAGGTTTAGGTCTAGGGCTAGGGTTAAGTTTAGTGTTAGAGTTAGGGTTAGGATTGGGATTAGAGTTAGGGTTATGTTTGGGATTAGGTTTACGTTATGGTTAAGATTAAGGTTAGAGATACATATAGTGATATGGTTATGGATAGTGATAGGGTTAGGGTTACATTTAGGGTTTGTTTTTGGGATATGGATAGGGATATGTTTATGGATAAGGATTAGGTATGGTTTAAGTTTAAGGTTATGTATAGGGATCAACTTTGGATACAGATAGGGTTAGGGTTAGGAATAGGGTTTCAGATAGGGAAAGGGATTGGATTAGGTTTAAATTTAGGGGTGGGGTTAAAGTTAGTGTTAGGGATAAGATAGGGAAATGTTAGGGTTAGGGTTAGGGTATGGGTTAATGTTAAGGTTAGGAATAGGGAGAGGGATAGGTTTAGGGTTTGTGTAAGGTTTAGGGTGAGGGATAGTGGTAGGGTTAGTTTCAAATTTAGGGATAGTGTTAGTATTAGGGTTAACCTTAGGTTTATGGTTATGTTTAGGGGAAATGGACTCTACACCAGCCCAGCTTTGTCTCCTGTGAACGTGCACCCCCACCACAACCCCTCATGTTCCACTCAATTCCCCTCCCCCAACCCCATATGGTTCCCATACTGACACCTCTCTGAAAGAATGTTCTCATGTGCTGGGCCTAGTTCTTGTGCTAGGGCTAGTGCTCAGGCTAGGATTATAGCTAGGGTAATGGCAAGGAATAGGGCTATTTTAGTGATATGGATACTGTTAGGGTTAAGGTTAGGTTTAGCTTTAGCATTAGGGATAGGAATAGTGATAGAGATAGTGTTATGGATAGGGATAGAGTTAGGGTTAGTGTAAAGTTTAGGGATGGGTTTAGGGATAGTTTTATATTTAGGGTTATGTTTAGGGTTAGGGCTAGTGATATGATAGGGATATGGATGGGGTTATTCTTAGATGTTTGGTTAGATTTAGAAATAGGGATTGGCATAGAAATATGTTTAGGGTTAGGGTTAAGGTCAGGTTTAGGGATATGTTAGGGATATGGATAGGGCTAGGGTTAGGGTTAGGTATAGTGTTTAGTTTAGGGATAGTGATAGAATTGTGTTTGTGGTTAGGGCTAGAGTCAGGATTAGTGGTAGGGATAAGGATTGAGATTGTGTTGTGAAAAGAGATAGGGTGAAGGTTATGGTTATTGTTAGAGTTAGGGATAGTGATAGGGATAGGTTTAGGGTTTGCTTTAGGGTTAGGGTTAGGGATAGGATTAGAATAGTTTTAGGATGGAGGTTAGCCTTAGGGTTAGATTTAGGTTAAGGGAAAATGGACTCTACTACAGCTCAGCTTTGCATGCCCACAGTGGGCCTCCAGAGAAAGTTCACCCCCACTAATAACCACTCATGGTCCACTCAGTTCCTCTCCCCCAACCTCACAGCCTTCCCAGACTGAAGCCTCTCCTAAAGAAACTTCTCTTGTGCTGCACTAGTTCTAGGGCTAGGGCTAGTCGTAGGGCTATGGTTAGGATTAGGGCCAGGGCAATGGCAAGAGATAGGGTTATTATAGTGATATGGATAGGGTTAGGGCTAGGTTTAAGTTTAGGGTTAGGGTTAAGATAGAGATAGGGATAGAGATAGGGTTATGGTTAGGACAGTGTTATGGTTATGGATAGGGACAGGTTTAGGTTTAGGGTTAGGGTTAGGGATATGATAGAGATATGGATATGGTTAGGGTTATGGTTTGGCTTTTGGTTAGGCATCAGATTAGGATTAAGGTTAAGGTTAGTGTTAGGGATAAGGACAGGATTAGGGTATAGTTGAGGATAGGAAGACAGATAGGGACAGGAATAGGGTTATGGATAGGGATGGGCTTAGGGTTATGGATAGGGATAGGGTTAGGTTTTGGATTTTGGCAATGGATATGTTTTGGATACTGTTAGGGTTATGGAGAGGGATAAGGATATGGATAAGTTTAGGGTTATGGTTAGGGATAAGGATATGGATAAGTTTAGGGTTATGGTTAGGGATATGGATAGGGTTATGGTTAGGATTATGTTTAGGGTTAGGTTTAGGATTAGGGATATGGATAGGGATAGAAATAAGGTTATGGATATAGATAGGGTTAGTGTTATGGTAGAGTTTTAGGTTAGGGAAAGGGATAGGTTTTAGGTCAGGTTTAGCATTAGGGTTAGGTTTAGGATTAAGTTTAGGGATATGATAGGGTTATGGATAGGGTTAGGGTTAGAGGTAGGATTAGTTTTATAGATAGAGATATGGATACAGATAGGGTAATTCATTGGAGTAGGGTTAGGGTTAGTTTTAGGGTTAGGGTTAGGGATATTTTAGAGATATGGATAGGGCTGGCTTCGGTTTAAGGCTAGGGCTAGCATTAGGAATAGTATTAGGGATAAAGATACAGTTATGGATAGGGTTAGGGTAAGGGTTTGGTGCAGGGTTAATATTACAGATAGTGATAGATTTAGTGTTAAGCTTATGGTGAGGGTCATCACTAGTGTTAAGTAAAGAGACAGGAATATGTGTAGTGTTACAGATAAGGAGAGGACTATGGTAAGGTTTAGGGTTAGGTTTAGGTATAGGGATAGGGTAATGGATAGAGATAAGTTTATTGTTAGGGTTAGGGCTAGGGTAAGGTGTTTGGGTAAAAATAGGGATAGGGTTATGGTTATGGATATAATAGGTATATGGATAGGGTTAGAGTCAGGTTTAGTGTTAGGGTATGGGATAGGGAAAGGGATAGGTTTAGGGTTAGGTTTAGGATTAAGGATATGGATAGGAATATGGATAAGCTTAGGAATGGGGTTAGGGATATGATAGAGATATGGATAAGGTTAGGGTTAGGTTTAGGGATAGGGTTAGGGTTAGGATTAGGGATAGGGATATTATAGAGATAGGGTTGTTGATAGGGTTAGGTTTAGGGTTAGTTTCCTTATAGGTATAATGTTAGGGTTACAGTTAGGTTTAGGGTTAGGTTTAGGGATATGGTAGGGATGTGGATAGGTTTAAGTTTAGGGTTAGGATTAGGATTATTGATATGAGAGTGTTATGCATAGGGTTAGGGTTAGGGATAAGGTTAGGGTTAGTATTAGGGATATGGATAAATATGGACATTGTGTTTTGGACAGAGTTAAGTTTAGAATTAGGGATATGATAATGTTATGATTAGGATTAGGGTTAGGGTTAGAGTTAGCATTAGAGATAGGTTTAGGGTTTAGGTTAGGGTGAGGGTTAGAGGTAGGGTCAGGTGAGTCAAAGTTACTTCATCTTTTTTTCCACCTCTTCCATGCTGTCCCATGGATAACAGGACAACTATTTTAAAATTAAGCTGAATTAGTTAAAATTTACCTTAAATTAGTTAAAATAAATTGAAATCTTACAGTTGTTTCATATCAACTGATTCCCTTGAGATGAACATTTAGGTAGGGTTGGAGTTAGGGACAGGGTAGGGGTTAGGTTTGAGGATAGGTATAGGAATAATTGTAGGGTCATGAATAGGAATAGGGCTAGGGTTAAGGATAATTTTAAGGATAGGGATTGGGATAGGCATATGGATAAAGTTAAGTTTAGGGTTAGTGTTTCAGATAGGTATTGAGATAGACATAGGGTTAGGGTTAAGATTAGGGTTCAGTTTTGGTTTTGGGATATGGTTATAGATGGTGTTAAGTGTATGGTTAGGTTTAGGTTTAGGATTAGGTATATGGATAGGGATAGAGTTAGAGTTATGGATAGGGATAGGGTTAAGGTAGGGTTAAGTTAATAATGGATTATGGTTAGGGGTAGGATTAGGATTAGGGTTAGGTTTAGGGTCAGGGAAATGGACTCTTCCCCATCCTAGTTTTGCCCACCCAAAATGGGTCTCCCAGGAATGAGCACTCAACCCACCCATCCTGGATCATCCAGTCAGTTCCCTGCTCCCAAACAACAGGCTGCACTTGCTGAAGCCTCTCTGAAATTGTTTTCTGCTGCTGCTTCTAAGTAAAGGTTTAGATCTAGGACTAGGGTTAGGGCTACAGTTGGGCTATGGCTAGGGCTAGTGCTAGGGTTATGATGGGATATGGATGGCATTGCTGTTATGGTTATGGTTAGGGTTATGTCTATGGATATGGATAGGGATATAACGTTATGGATAGGTTAGGACAAGGATTAGGGTTAGGGTTAGTAACAAAATTTTGGATTAGGATTAGTGTTAAAGTTAGAGTTAGGGGTAGGGATTGGTTTAAGCTCAGGGTTAGGGATAGGGTGAGGTTTTGTTTAGGGTTAGGTTTAGGGTTGTGATATGGAAGGGATATGGATAGATTTAGCATTAGATTTAGGGTTAGGGTTAGGAGTAGGCATAGGGGTTGTGATAGAGATAGGGTTATGGATATGGATAGGGTTAGGTTTAGGGTTAATGATAGGAATAGGTTTAGGGATAGGTACAGGGTTAGGGTTCATGTTAGTGTTATGGTTAAGGTTAGGGATGGAGATAGAGACAGGGATAGGGTTATAGGGAGGGATAGTTCTAGGGTTAGGGTTAGTGTTAGGTTTAGGGATAGGGATAGGGATAGAGATAAGGACAGGGTTATGTATAGGGACAGTGTTTGGGTTATGGTTAGGTTTAGGGATAGGTAAAGGGATAGGGTTAGGTGTAGAGTTAGGTTTAGTATCAGGGATACAGAGACAGTTAGTGTTCGGGATATGATAGGGGTATGGATAGGTCTAGTGTTAGGGTTAGGGTTAGGGTTATGAGAGGGATAGGATTACAGTTATGTTTAGGAATATGATAGGGATATGGATAGGTTTATGTTTAGATTTAGGGTTAGGGTTAGGGATAGGTGTAGGGTTAGGTTTAGTGATAAGTATAGGTTTAGGGATATGATAGTTTTATGGGTAGAGTTAAGGTTATATTTATGGTTCAAGTTAGTGGAATGGATATGGATAGTGTTAGTGTTATGATTAGGGTCAGTGTTGGGTTTAGCAACATAGTGATAGGGATAGGTTTATGCATAGGGATAGCGTTAGGTTAGGGTTAGGTTTAGGGATATTTTTTGGGATAGAGATAGGATTATTGATAGGGATATGATAAGGGTGAGAGCTAGGGATAGTGTTAGGTTTAACATTAGTAATAGGGATAGGTTTAGGGTTATGGTTAGGTTTAGGGCTATGGATAGGTTTAGGGTTAGGGATAAGGCTATGGTTAGGGTAGATTTAGGATCAGGTTTCAGGAAGGGAATAGTTTATGGATAGGGAAAAGATTAGGGTATGGGTTACCATTAGAAATAGGAATAGGTATAGGCTTAAGGATAGGGTAGGGTTAAGTTTAAGTTTAGAGATATGATATAGATATGGACAGGGTTAATAATACTGCTATCATTAGGTTTAGGGATAGGGTTAAGGATTGAGATAAGGTTATGGATAGGGATAGTGTTAGGATTAGGGTTAGGGTTTGGGATAGAGATAGGAATGCAGTTAGGTTTTTGGATAGGGCTAGGGTTACGGTTAGGGTTAGATTTAGGAATAGGGATAGGAAAAGTGTAGTGTCATGTGGAGTGCTAGTGTTAGGTTTAGGGCTATTGTTAGGCATAGGGATAGGCATAGGTTTAGGATTAGGTTTAGGGTTAGGGTTATGGATATTATAGGGATATGGATAGCATTAGGGATAGGGTTAGGATTAGGGTAGGAATGCTATAGGGATAGCAGTAGAGTTAGGGGAGGGTTAGTGTAAGGGTAAGAATATTATGTGTATATGGATAGGTTTTGTGTTAGGTTTAGGGTTATATTTAGGGATAGGGATAGAGATAGGGTTTTTGATAGGGTTAGGCTTAGGGTTATGGTTAGGGTTAGTGTTACAGATAGGGAGAGTGTTAGTGTTATAGTTTGGTTTGGTGTTAGAGTTAGGATTAGGGGTAGATTTTGGGATAGGATTATGCATAGGGATAATGTTAGGTTAGGGATAGGTATTGGGATAGAAACAGGATTATGGGTATTGATATGGTAAGGCTGAGGGGCAGTGTTAGCAATAGGGATAGGTTAAGTGTTAGGGTTAGGGTTAGTGTTAAATGTATGATAGGGATATGGATGGGGTTAGGGTTAGATTTAGGGTTAGAGTTAGGGACAGGGATAGGGATAGGTTTAGGTTTATGGCTAGGGTTTGGGTTAGGGTTAGGGATATGGACAGTGATAGAGACATGTTTATGGATAGGCATGTGGTTAGGGTTGGTGTTAGTGTTAGGGTCAAAGATAGGCATATTGTAAGGTTTAGGTTTAATGTTAGGGATATGATAGGGATATGGATGGCATTATGGTTAGCATTACAATTAGTGGTAGGGATGCCGTTAGGGTTACATTTAGGGTTAGGTTTAGGCCTAGGGATAGGGATATGTGTAGCATTAGGATTAGGATTAGTCATATTATAGTGAAATGGATAGGGTTAGGGCTAAATTTAGGGTTATGGTTAATGTTAAGGATAGGGAGAGTGTTAGTGTTATGGCTAGGGTTACTGTTAGTGTTAGGGTTAGGGACAGAGTGAGGGATAGGTATACGTTTATGGATAGGGGAAGTTTTAAATTTAGGGATATGGTTAGGGTTAGCTTTAAGGATAGGTCTTTGGATATAGATAAGTTTAATAGGGATATGGTCAGTGTGAGGATTAACATTAGGGATGGTTATAATGATAGAGTAAGCATTAGGGTTAGGATTTTGGTAAAGATTATGGATAGGGATAGGGATATGGATAGATGGGTTTATGAATAAGGATAGGGTTAGGGTTAGTTTAAGGGGAAGCATTATGTTTAGGATTATGATTACTGATAGTGATAGGGATAGGAATAGTGATAAGGGTATGGATAGGGATAGCATTAGGGTTTTGGTTAGGGTAAACATTAGTGAAATATTAAGGATGTGAATAGGGTTTGAGTTCATGTTAGGCTTAGGGTTATGGTTAGGTTAGGGTCAGTGTTTGGGGAAATGGAACCTTCCCCCAGCCACCTTCACATGCCCACAACGGACCTCTCAGGAAAGTGCACCCCCACCTCACACCTCTTGGGGTCTTTCCTGATCCCCACCTCCAATCCCACAGCTTGCCCAGACTGAAGCTTCTGCAAAAGCATTCTCCCATGGAAGAGTTAGAAATAGGGACAGGGCTGTGGATACAGAAACAGTTAGTGTTAGGTTTAGGGTTAGGTTTACATCTGGGAATAGGGATAGGGCTTGGGCTAAGGCTATAGATAAGGCTATGATAGGGTAAAGGCTATGGCTAGGGCTAGTACTACATCTAGGGCTAGTGCTAGGGCTGTGGCTAGGGCTAGAGCTATGATACAGATATGGATAAGGTTAAGCTTAGGCTTACTGTTAGGGATAGGGAGAAGGATAGGAATATGGAGAGAGACAGGGTTAGGGTTAGGGTTAGGTTAGGATTAAGGATAGGGATAAGGATACTCAGGGTTATGGGTAGGGATAGGTTGAAAGTTTGGTTTGGATTTGGTTTATGGATAGGGATAGGGTTAGGTTTAGGGTTAGGGTTTGGCATATGATTATGGTTAGGGATAGGGTTAAGGCTACTGTTAGGGTTAAGGGTAGGGACAGGCATAGATATAGGGATAGGGATAGGGATAGAGGGTTGTAGGTAGGCATAGAGTTAGAGTTAGGGTTTGTGTTAGTTTTAAGGATAGGGATAGGTTTTAGTTTAGGGTTGTGTTTAGGGTTAGGTTTAGGGATATGATTTGAAAATATATAGGGTTAGTGTTAGGTTTAGGGTCAGGGATAGGGATTAGGTTAAGGTAGGTTTATGGTTAAGGTTGAATATATGGTTTGGGATATTCATATGGATAAGGATAGGTTTGTGAATAGGGAGAGGGTTACAGTTAGGGTTAGGGTTAGTTTTAAGAATAGAGGGAGCAATAGGTTTATGTATAGGTGTAGGTTTATGGTTAGAACTAGGGTTAGGTTCAGGGACAGGGATAGGGATAGGGTTATGGATAGGTATAGGATTTTGGGTAGGGCTTGGGTTAGGGTTAGGAATATGGAGAGGGTTATGGTTATGTATAGGTTTAGAGTTAGGTTTATGGTTATGGTTAAGGATAGGGATAGTGTTTGTGTTAGGGTTAGGGATATGATCACTATATGGATAGTGATAGGGTTTGGGTTAGGCTATGCATTAGGATTAGGGATAGGGATATGGAGTGGTTTAGGCATAGGGTTATGGACAAGGATATGTTTAAGGTTAGGTTTAGGATTAGAGTTATGTTTAGGCTTAGGTTTAAATTTAGGGATAGGTCTAGGAATAGTGATAGGGTTATGAATAGGGAAATGTTTAGTGTTAGGTTTGGTGTTAGGTTTAGGTTTATGACAGTGATATGATAGGGTTAGTGTTTAGGTTATGTTTAGGATAAGGTTAAGATTATGGATATAGTTAGGGACTGGGAAAAGGTAAGGTTTACAATTAGGTTTAGGGATAGGGTAATTGTTATGGTTAGAGATAGAAATAGGAATGATGGTAGTGTTATGTGTAGGGATTGGTTTAGAGTTACATTTATGGTTATGGTTAGGGTTAGGGTTAGGTCTATGGGATATGGCAAGGGCAAGTGCTAGGTTTAGGGCTAGGTTTAGGGCTAGGTTTAGGGTTAGGGTTAGTTCTATAGCCACAGATAGGGCTATGATAGGTATATGGGTAAGTGTTAGGGTTAGTGTGAGTGTTAGGTTTAGGTATAGAGCTATGGATAGGGATAGGGTTATGCATAGGTATTGGGTTAGGGTTAGGTTTAGGATTAGGGTTAGGCTTAGGCTTAGGGATAGGGTTATGTTTAGGTTTAGGGTTACAGTTAGGGTGAGAGTTAGGGTTAGGGTTAGGATTAAGGTTAAGATAGTTTTATGATAATGGATAGGGTTAGGTATAGTTATGGCATAAGCATTTGGGTTAGTGTTAGTTTTAGGGCTTCGGTTATGTTTAGGGATTAGTGTTGGGGTTAGGTTTAGTGCTAGGTATAAGCTAAATGGTATGATATGTATATGGTTAGGGCTAGGGCTTTGAGTATGTCTAGGCCAATGCCTTGGTTTAATGCTAGGGTTACTGCTAGGTTTAGGGCTAGGTCTAAGGTTATTATAGGGATATGGATAGGGTTAGGTTTAGGGTTAGGGTTAGGGATAGGGATAGGGATAGGGATAGATATAGGATTATGGATAAGGATAAGGTAAGGGATACACTTGTGTTATGTTTAGTGATAAGAATAGGTTTAGGTTTAGGGTTAGGTTTAGGGTTAGTGGGTTATGGATAGGAATTGTTTTAGGTTTAGGATTAGGTTTAGTGTTAGGGTTAGGGTTAGTGTTATGGAAAGGGTTAGCAATGGATATTTGGTTATGGATATTGATATGGCTATGGTTAGGCTTAGGTTTAAGGATAGGGATAGGGTTAAGTTTAGGGTTAGGTTTAAGGTTTGCTTTAGACAAAAGAATAGAGATTGGAATCAGATAGAGTTATTGTTATGGTTAGGCTTAGGGTTAACTTTAGGGTTAGTGTTATGGTTAGAGATATGATAGGGAAATAAGTACAGTTTTAGAGTTAGGGATAATGGTAGGTTAGGATTAGCGATAGGTATAGTGATAGATTTTGAGTTATGATAGAGGTAGTGTTAGGGTTAGGGTAAGGGTTAGAGTTATGGACAGGCATAAGGTTAGGTTTATATTTAGGGTTATGGTTAGTGCTGGGTTTAGTCTTAGGTAAGCAATTGGGTTAGGGTTATTGATGGGAATTGTGTTAGGGTTAGGGTTATGGAAAGTGATCAGGGTAGGTTTAAGTTTAGGATTAGGGTTATGGTTGCAGATGATAGTGGTATGAAGATGGTAAGGGTTAAGGTTAGGATTAAGGTCAGCAATAGGGATACGGATAGGGATAGTGATAGGGCTTGGGTTAGGGTTAGGATTAGGATATGATAGGGATATATATAAGATCATGGTTATGGCTAGGGTTAGGGTTAGTTTTAGGTACAGGGAGAAGTATATGGATAGAGAAAAGTTTATGGATAGGGATAGGGTTTGGGTCAGGATTAGAGTTATGGATAGGGATATGATATATATAGGGTTATGGATAGGGATATGGTTAGTCTTATGTATATGCATATGATGAAGGTCAGGGTTAGGATTAGGTTTAAGGGTTAGGGATAGCGATATGATTAGATTTTGGGTTAGGTTTAGTGTTATGGTTAGGTTTAGGGATATCACAGGGATATGGATAGATTTAGTGTTAGGTTTAGGTTTAGGGTTAGGATTATGATTAGGAATAGGAATAGAGATAGAATTAGGGTTTTTTATACTGATAGGTTTAGTGTTAGTGTTAGTGTCATGGACAAGGATAGTGTTAAGGTTAAGTTTAGGGTTAGGTTTAGGGATATAGGTAGTGATAAGGGTAATGTTATGGAAATGGATAGGCTTAGGGTTAGGGATAGTGTTAGGGAGAGGGATAGTGATTGAGATATGGTCATGGATAGGGATAGTGTTAGTGTTAGGTTTAGGGTGAGTGTTAGGCATAGGGTTAGTGTTTGGGTTAGGATTAGGTTTAGTTTTAGGGAAAATGGCCACTTAGCCCCACTTCACATATCCACAGTAGGCCCCTGGTGGTCCAGTCAGAACCCCACGCACAAAACCACAAGCTGTTCAGATTAAAGCCTCTCTCAAAGCATCTTTTGCCACCCTTGTCCTAGGGCTAGGGCTAGGACTACAGTTAGAACTAGAACTAGGGCTAGGGCTAGGGCTATGATAGGGATATGGATAGAGTTAAGTTTAGGGTAGGGTTAGTGTTAAGGATAGTGAAAGAGATAGATACAGGTTTATGGATAGGGATAAATTTAGTACTAGCATTAGCATTAGTGTTATGGATAGGGATAATGTCAAGTTTAGGGTTAGGTTTAAGGTTAGGTTTATGGTTATGTTTAGGGTTAGGATTAGGGTTAGGGTTAGGATTAGGATTACATTTGGAAAAAGCTATAGGGCTAGGGTTAGTGTTAGGTTTAGATTTATGGTTAGGTTTAGTGTTAAGGGTTAAGGATATAAGAGCTATATTGACAGGATTAGGTTTAGGGTTAACTTTATTGATAGAGTTAGGGATAGATATTCAGTTATGGATTGGTATATTGTTTTGGTTAGGGTTAGGGTTAGGCATAGGAATAGGTTTAAAGTTAGGATTAGGTTTAGGGTTAGATTTAGGCAAATGAATGGTTATTGGGGTAGTTTTTGGTTTTTGTTAGGGTTAGGTTTAGGTTCAGAGATAGTTATAGGGACAGAGAAAGGGCTATGGATAATGATAGGGTTATGGTTATGGTTATGGTTATGGTTATGGTTATGGTTAGGGTTTGTGATAGGGAGAGGATAGATATAGGGCTATGGATAGGGATATGTTTTGGGCTAAGTCTAGAGTTAAGGTTATGTATATGCATATGTCAAGGGTTAGTGTTAGGGTTAAGATTGAGTTAAGGGTTAAGGATAGGGAAAATGTTAGGTTTGGGGTTAGGTTTAGTGTTATGGTTAAGAATATGATAGGCATACAGATAGATTTAGGGTTAGGGTTAGGTTTAGGATTTGGATTATGATTAGGGATGGGAATAGGAATAGATTTAGGGTTATATATACTGATAGGTTTAGGGTTAGTGTTAGGGTAAGTGAAAGGGATAGGGTTAGGATTAGGGCTAAGTTTAGGGTTAGGTTTAGGGATAGATGTAGTGAAGGGTAATGTTATGGAAAAGGATAGGGTTAGTCTTTGGAATAGGGTTAGTGTTAGATTTAGTGATTGGCAAACAGTTAAGGATAGGGGTATGGATAGTGATAGTTTTAGTGTTAGGAGTAGAGAGAGGATTAGGTAGAAGGATATTGATAGAGATAGGGCCATGGATAGGGATGGTGTTAGGGTTAGGTTTAGGGTTAATGTTAGGTATAGGGTTAGTTTTAGTGTTAGGGTTAGGTTTAGTGTTAGGACAAATGGATCCTTCCTCAGCCCCACTTCCCATATCCACAGCAGGCCTCCCAGGAAAGAACAACCCCTCCCCACTACCCTGGTGGTTCTGAGAGAACCCCACTCTCAAATCCACAGGCCATGCAGACTAAAGCCTCTCCAACATCATCTTTTTCCACCCTTGTCCTAGAGCTAAGGATACAGGAAGGGTTAGGGCTATCATAAGGTTAAGGATAAGGTTAAGTTTAGGGTTAGGGTTAGTGTTAGAGATAGGGATAGGGATAGATTTAGGTTTATGGTTAGGGATAGAGTTACTGCTAGCATTAGTATTAGTGTTAAGGATAGGGATTGGGTTAAGATTAGGGTTAGGTTTAAGGTTTGGGTAAGGGTTAAGGTTATGATTATTATTAGAGATAGGGTTGGGGTTAGCATTAGGATTACATAATAGGCTTAAGGTTTTGCTATTATGAAAAGGGATAGGGTTATGGATTGTGTTATTTTTAGGCTTAGGGATAGGGATAGGTTTAGGTTAGAGTTAGAATTAGGTTTAAGGATATGATAGGGTTATTGATAGGGAAAGGGTTAGGTTTAGCATTAGGTTTAGGGTTATTGTTAGGGTTAGGGTTATGTTTAGTGATAAGGATAGATTTAGGATTATTGTTAGGATTAGTGATAGGGACAGGGATAAGTCGATTTTAGTGTCAGGGTTAGGTTTCAGTTTAGCATTAGAGTTACACTTATGGTTAGAAGTATGATAAGGATATGGATAGGGTAAATTTTAGGGTTAGGTTTAGGATTAGCTATATGGATAGTGATAGAGATAGGGTTACAGGTAGGGATAGGTTTATGGTTAGGGTTAGTGTTAAGGTTGGGTTTAGTTTTTTTTTTTTTTTTTTTTTTTTTTTTTTTTTTTTTTTTTTTTTTAATCATCATTTTATTGAGATATATTCACATACCACGCAGTCATACAAAACAAATTGTACTTTCGATTGTTTACAGTACCATTACATAGTTGTACATTCATCACCTAAATCAATCCCTGACACCTTCATTAGCACACACACAAAAATAACAAGAATAATAATTAGAGTGAAAAAGAGCAATTGAAGTAAAAAAGAACACTGGGTACCTTTGTCTGTTTGTTTCCTTCCCCTACTTTTCTACACATCCATCCATAAACTAGACAAAGTGGTGTTTGGTCCTTATGGCTTTCCCAATCCCATTGTCACCCCTCATAAGCTACATTTTTATACAACTGTCTTCGAGATTCATGGGTTCTGGGTTGTAGTTTGATAGTTTCAGGTATCCACCACCAGCTACCCCAATTCTTTAGAACCTAAAAAGGGTTGTCTAAAGTGTGCATAAGAGTGCCCACCAGAGTGACCTCTCGGCTCCTTTTGGAATCTCTCTGCCACTGAAGCTTATTTCATTTCCTTTCACATCCCCCTTTTGGTCAAGAAGATGTTCTCCGTCCCACGGTGCCAGGTCTACATTCCTCCCTGGGAGTCATATTCCACGTTGCCAGGGAGATTCACTTCCCTGGGTGTCTGATCCCACGTAGGGGGGAGGGCAGTGATTTCACCTTTCAAGTTGGCTTAGCCAGAGAGAGAGGGCCACATCTGAGCAACAAAGAGGCATTCAGGAGGAGACTCTTAGGCACAAATACAGGGAGGCCTAGCCTCTCCTTTGCAGCAACCGTCTTCCCAAGGGTAAAACTTATGGTAGAGGGCTCAACCCATCAAACCACCAGTCCCCTATGTCTGTGGTCATGTTAGCAACCATGGAGGTGGGGTAGGCGAATACCCCTGCATTCTCCACAGGCTCCTCAAGGGGGCACTACATCTTTTTTTTTTTTTTTTTTTCCCCTTGTTTGTCTTTTTTCTTTTTTTTTTTTTTTTTTTTTTAACTTTCCCTTCTTTTTTCAAATCACCTGTATGAAAAAAAAAGTTAAAAAGAAAACAAACATACAATAAAAGAGCATTTCAAAGAGACCATAGCAAGGGAGTAAGAAAAAGACAACTAACCTAAGATAACTGCTTAACTTCCAACATGTTCCTACTTTACCCCAAGAAAGTTACATAATATAGCAACATTTCAGTGAACTTGTTCCTACTACAACCATCAGAAATTAACAGACCATAGTCATTTCTGGGCATCACCAGAACGTTAAATAGCTTATCTGTTCTTCCTGGATTATTGTTCCCCCTTCCTTAATTGCTCTCTACTGCTAGTTCCCCTACATTCTACATTATAAACCATTTGTTTTACATTTTTCAAAGTTCACATTAGTGGTAGCATATAATATTTCTCTTTTTGTGCCTGGCTTATTTCGCTCAGCATTATGTCTTCAAGGTTCATCCATGTTGTCATATGTTTCACCAGATCGTTCCTTCTTACTGCCGCGTAGTATTCCATCGTGTGTATATACCACATTTTATTTATCCACTCATCTGTTGAAGGACATTTGGGTTGTTTCCATCTCTTGGCAATTGTGAATAATGCTGCTATGAACATTGGCGTGCAGATATCTGTTCGTGTCACTGCTTTCCGATCTTCCGGGTATATACCGAGGAGTGCAATCGCTGGATCGAATGGTAGCTCTATATCTAGTTTTCTAAGGAACTGCCAGACTGACTTCCAGAGTGGCTGAACCATTATACAGTCCCACCAACAATGAATAAGAGTTCCAATTTCTCCACATCCCCTCCAGCATTTGTAGTTTCCTGTTTGTTTAATGGCAGCCATTCTAACCGGTGTTAGATGGTATCTCATTGTGGTCTTAATTTGCATCTCTCTAATAGCTAGTGAAGCTGAACATTTTTTCATGTGTTTCTTGGTCATTTGTATTTCCTCTTCAGAGAACTGTCTTTTCATATCTTTTGCCCATTTTATAATTGGGCTGTCTGTACTATTGTCATTGAGTTGTAGGATTTCTTTGTATATGCAAGATATCAGTCTTTTGTCAGATACATGGTTTCCAAAAATTTTTTCCCATTGAGTTGGCTGCCTCTTTACCTTTTTGAGAAATTCCTTTGAGGTGCAGAAACTTCTAAGCTTGAGGAGTTCCCATTTATCTATTTTCTCTTTTGTTGCTTGTGCTTTGGGTGTAAAGTCTAGGAAGTGGCCTCCTAATACAAGGTCTTGAAGATGTTTTCCTACATTATCTTCTAGGAGTTTTATGGTACTTTCTTTTATATTGAGATCTTTGGTCCATTTTGAGTTAATTTTTGTGTAGGGGGTGAGGTAGGGGTCCTCTTTCATTCTTTTGGATATGGATATCCAACTCTCCCAGCCCCATTTGTTGAAAAGACCATTATGGCTCAGTTCGGTGACTTTGGGGGCCTTATCAAAGATCAGTCGGCCATAGATCTGAGGGTCTATCTCTGAATTCTCAATTCGATTCCATTGATCTATATGTCTATCTTTGTGCCAGTACCATGCTGTCTTGGCAACTGTGGCTTTATAATAAGCTTCAAAGTCAGGGAGTGTAAGTCCTCCCACTTCGTTTTTCTTTTTTAGAGTGTCTTTAGCAATTCGAGGCATCTTCCCTTTCCAAATAAATTTGATAACTAGCTTTTCCAAGTCTGCAAAGTAGGTTGTTGGAATTTTGATTGGGATTGCATTGAATCTGTAGATGAGTTTGGGTAGAATTGACATCTTAATGACATTTAGCCTTCCTATCCATGAACATGGAATATTTTTCCATCTTTTAAGGTCCCCTTCTATTTCTTTTAGTAGAGTTATGTAGTTTTCTTTGTATAGGTCTTTTACATCTTTGGTTAAGTTGATTCCTAGGTACTTGATTTTTTTAGTTGCTATTGAAAATGGTATCTTTTTCTTGAGTGTCTCTTCAGTTTGTTCATTTCTAGCATATAGAAACATTACTGACTTATGTGCATTAATCTTGTATCCCGCTACTTTGCTAAATTTGTTTATTAGCTCTAGTAGGTGTATCGTTGATTTCTCAGGGTTTTCTAGATATAAGATCATATCATCTGCAAACAATGACAGTTTTACTTCTTCTTTTCCAATTTGGATGCCTTTTATTTCTTTGTCTTGCCGGATTGCCCTGGCTAGCACTTCCAGCACAATGTTGAATAACAGTGGTGACAGCGGGCATCCTTGTCTTGTTCCTGATCTTAGAGGGAAGGCTTTCAGTCTCTCACCATTGAGTACTATGCTGGCTGTGGGTTTTTCATATATGCTCTTTATCATGTTGAGGAAGTTTCCTTCAATTCCTACCTTTTGAAGTGTTTTTATCAAAAAGGGATGTTGGATTTTGTCAAATGCTTTTTCAGCATCTATTGAGATGATCAATTGATTTTTCCCTTTCGAGTTTTTAATGTGTTGTAATACATTGATTGTTTTTCTGATGTTGAACCATCCTTGCATGCCTGGAATGAACCCCACTTGGTCATGGTGTATGATTTTTTTAATGTGTCTTTGGATTCGATTTGCAAGTATTTTGTTGAGGATTTTTGCATCTATATTCATTAGGGAGATTGGCCGGTAGTTTTCCTTTTTTGTAGCATCTTTGCCTGGTTTTGGTATTAGATTGATGTTAGCTTCATAAAATGAGTTAGGTAGTGTTCCATTTTTTTCAATGTTTTGAAAGAGTTTGAGTAAGATTGGTGTCAGTTCTTTCTGGAAAGTTTGGTAGAATTCCCCTGTGAAGCCATCTGGCCCTGGGCATTTATTTGTGGGAAGATTTTTGATGACTGATTGGATCTCTTTGCTTGTGATGGGTTGGTTGAGGTCTTCTATTTCTTCTCTGGTCAGTCTAGGTTGTTCATATGTTTCCAGGAAATTGTCCATTTCTTCTACATTATCCAGTTTGTTGCCATACAGTTGTTCATAATATCCTCTTATAATTTTTTTAATTTCTTCAGGATCTGCAGTTATGTCACCTTTTTCATTCATTATTTTGTTTATATGGGTCTTCTCTCTTTTTGATTTTGTCAGTCTAGCTAGGGGCTTGTCAATCTTGTTGATCTTCTCAAAGAACCAACTTTTGGTGATATTTATCCTTTCTATTGTTTTTTTGTTCTCTATGTCATTTATTTCTGCTTTAATCCTTGTTATTTCTTTTCTTGTACTTGGTTTAGGATTGGTTTGCTGTTCATTTTCTAGCTTCTTCAGTTGATCCATTAGTTCTTTGATTTTGGCTCTTTCTTCCTTTTTAATATATGCGTTTAGTGCTATAAATTTCCCCCTTAGCACTGCTTTTGCTGCATCCCATAGGTTTTGGTATGTTGTGTTCTCATTTTCATTCGTCTCTATATATTTAGCAATTTCTCTTGCTATTTCTTCTTTAACCCACTGATTGTTTAGGAGTGTGTTGTTTAACCTCCAGGTATTTGTGAATTTTCTAAGTCTCTGATGGTTATTGACTTCTAATTGTATTCCATTGTGGTCAGAGAATGTGCTTTGAATAATTTCAATCTTTTTAAATTTATTGAGGCTTGTTTTATGTCCCAGCATATGATCTATTCTGGAGAAAGTTCCGTGAGCACTAGAAAAGTATGTGTATCCTGGTGATTTGGGATGTAATGTCCTGTAGATGTCTGTTAAATCTAATTCATTTATCAGATTGTTTAGGTTTTCAATTTCCTTATTGGTCTTCTGTCTGGTTGATCTATCTATAGGAGAGAGTGATGTGTTGAAGTCTCCCACAATTATTGTGGAAACATCAATTGCTTCCTTTAGTTTTGCCAATGTTTCTCTCATGTATTTTGTGGCACCTTGATTGGGTGCATAGACATTTACGATTGTTATTTCTTCTTGCTGAATTGCCCCTTTTATTAGTATGTAGTGGCCTTCTTTGTCTCTCAAAACATCCCTGCATTTGAAGTCTATTTTATCTGAGATTAATATTGCTACACCTGCTTTCTTTTGGCTGTAGCTTGCATGAAATATTTTTTTCCATCCTTTCACTTTCAATTTCTTTGTGTCCCTGTGTCTAAGATGAGTCTCTTGTATGCAACATATTGATGGTTCATTTTTTTTGATCCATTCTGCGAATCTATATCTTTTAATTGGGGAGTTTAATCCATTTACATTCAACGTTAAAACCGTGAAGGCATTTCTTGAATCGGCCATCTTATCCTTTGGATTATGTTTGCCATATTTTTCCCTCTCTCTATTAATATCCTTTATTGTACCCATACCGAATCTCTTTAGTACTGAACCTTTCTCCAAGTCTCTCTGTCCTGTCTTTGTTTCTCTGTCTGTAGGGCTCCCTTTAGTATCTCCAGTAGGGCAGGTCTCTTGTTAGCAAATTCTCTCAGCATTTCTTTGTCTGTGAAAAATTTAAGCTCTCCCTCAAATTTGAAGGAGAGCTTTGCTGGATATAGTATTCTTGGCTGGAAATTCCTCTCTCTCAGAATTTTAAATATATCGTGCCATTGCCTTCTCGCCTCCATGGTGGCTGCTGAGTAGTCACTACTTAGTCTTATGCTGTTTCCTTTGTATGTGGTGAATTGCTTTTCTCTTGCTGCTTTCAGAACTTGCTCCTTCTCTTCTATGTTTGACAGTGTGATCAGTATATGTCTCGGAGTGGGTTTTTTTTGGATTTATTCTATTTGGAGTTCGCTGAGCATTTATGATTTGTGTATTTATGTTGTTTAGAAGATTTGGGAAGTTTTCCCCAACAATTTCTTTGAATACTCTTCCTAGACCTTTACCCTTTTCTTCCCCTTCTGGGACACCAATGAGTCTTATATTCGGACGTTTCATATTATCTATCATATCCCTGAGGTCCATTTCGAGTTTTTCAATTTTTTTTCCCCATTCTTTCTTTTATGCTTTCATTTTCCATTCTGTCATCTTCCAGGTCACTGATTCGTTGTTCAACTTCCTCTAGTCTTGTACTATGAGTGTCCAGAATCTTTTTAATTTGGTCAACAGTTTCTTTAATTTCCATAAGATCATCCATTTTTTTATTTAGTCTTGCAATGTCTTCTTTATGCTCTTCTAGGGTCTTCTTGATTTCCTTCATATCCCGTACTAGGGTCTCATTGTTCATCTTTAGTTCTTTGAGTAGCTGCTCTAGGTGTGTCTCTTCTGGTCTTTTGATTTGGGTGCTTGGGCTTGGGTTATCCATATCGTCTGGTTTTTTCATATGCTTTATAATTTTCTGTTGTTTTTGGCCTCGTGGCATTTGCTGTCCTTGATAGGGTTCTTTTAGGGTTTGTAGACCAGTTGAAGTCCTTATCTCTAATTTATCAGATCTACAGCTTCGTGGAGTACACTTTCTCTAACTAACCAGCAGGTGGCGTCCACGAGCCACCTGTTCTCCACAAGCCAGATCTCCCCTGCTTAGCCTTTTTGGTGAGTGGGGGAGTGAGTCTTGTGGGGCCCTATTGGTTGTCCCAAGCTTGCGTGTGTAGTTGGTGTTGCCTGCCCTGTATGTGGGGCGTGTTTCTGGGCAGTCGGGGAGGGGGGGTGGCCCTAACAATCAAATCTCCCTGATGATCCTAGAGTTTTAAAGCTACTGCAATAGTCTAATCCTTCAGTTCAGTCCTGCCACAGTTTGTCTCTGCCACTGACCCACAAGTCTTTGGTATTGGCGTATGGCTCCTGAGACTTGCAAGTGGGCCCCTCTTCCAGGCTGTGCACCCCGGGTCCTCTGTTGAGGGATGACTGTGCTATGTCACAGGTGAGTGCCGTCCCCCCAGGGCAGTTCTGGGCTGCTGGGCTGTGTTGGGAGGCTCCCAGTCTGCTCAAATGATGGCTGAATGGGGCTCTGTTAATTCACACTGCTCCCCCTTCCCAGCTCTGGGACATTCAGCTGAGGTTGCAGGGAAGGCTAATGTCCACGCCCAGTTTTGTGGTGTGTGCCTGTTATTTGAAGCACTTCCGTCACACTGGGTTGTCTGGGGCAGCTCTGGGCTATGGGGCTGGCGATGGGCAGGAGTGTTTCCTGTCCACCAGGATGGTGGCTGTGAGCGGACACCCCCCTTTTCTTGGGAAGTTGTGTTGTTTAGTGAATTTTCTCAGCCACTGGATTATTGCCTTTTGTCTCAGAGCTCTCTTAGTTCTGCTCTTGACTTGACGTGCCCAAATTTCAATTCTTTGAAGCTTTCTGTATTGAGCTTCTTAGAGTAATTGTTTTAGAAAAAGCAAAAAGGATTTAAAAAAAAAAAAAAAACAAACAAAAAAACGGCCCTCCTCAGAGATCTAATGGGTTATTGAAATGCTAATAGACAAAGCAACCAGGGCCATTAAGGAAAGGTGCCCTGGGCAGAGAGATCAGCCTTGCTTCGGGATTTGCATATGCGCCTCAAGGCCTGATCTCCGCCCTTCCCCTTTCTGTGTTCACCAGAACTCCAAAAATCCTCTGCTTTTACTTTGGAGCTTCTCGTGTTGTTTTCCTTCTATGCCCGTCTCCTCTCTGCTGGGCTGGCTGCTCTCAGAGTCTCTGGTGTCTGGCCTCAGTCTATCTATGGTTGGAGTTTGAATCAGTAGAATGAGTTTCCGATGAGAGCAGCCACTGCAATTCTCCCTTCTCCTTCCTGGAGCTGACAGCCCCTCCTCCCCCGGGACTGAGCCTGGCAGGGAGGGGCGCGGGTCCCCTGGCCGCAAAAACTTACAGATTTCGCTGATCTCAGCAGTTCCACGTTTTCATGAGTGTTGTATGAAGTATGCCCAAAGACAGATTGCTCTGTGGTGTCCAGTCCACGCAGTTCCTGGCTTTTTACCTACTTTCCTGGAGGAGTAACTAAAACATACAGCTCACCAGTCTGCCATCTTGCCCCGCCTCCTGGGTTTAGTTTTAAGCATAGGTTAGGGATGGGGTTAAGGTTACATATAACAATAATGTTATAGTTAGGGTTAGGAAAAGGATTGGGATAGGTTTTGGGTTAGAGGTAAGTTTAGATTTAAGATTCCAGATATGGTAGGGATATGGTTAGAGTAAGTGTTTGGTCAGGGATAGTGGTAGGGATAGGGATAGTGTTAGTTTTAGGGTTAGGTTTAGGCTTAGGTATAGGTATAGTAATAGGAATTGGTTATGGATAGGGATATGGTTAGCTTTAGGGTTAAGATTAGGGATAGAGATAGGATAGATATAGGGTTTTGGAGAGAGGTACAGTTAGGGTTAGGGTTAATGTTAGGGCTAGGATTAGCATTAGATATAGAGATGCCATTTGGTTTAGGGTTAGGGTTAGATTTAAGTTTAATGTTAGGGATAGGGATAGGGCAGGGTAAGGCTTAGGGTAAGTTTTATGGTTAGAATTAGTGTTGGGATAGTTTTAGGTATATGTATGGATATCTGCAGAGTTAGGGTTAGGTTTAGGGTTAGGATTAGGGATAAGGATAGGAATAGAGGTAGGGTTATGTATAGTGATAGGGCTAGGGTTAGAATTTGGGTTAGGGATAGGTTTTTGGCTAGGTTTAGTGTTAGGGTTAGGGTTAGGAATAGGGTTATGGTTAGGGTTGAGTTTAGGTTTAGGGTTAGGGTCATTGTTGGGGATATGGTTAGTTTTAGGGTTAGGTTTAAGTATATGTTAGGGATATGGATAGGGTTAGAGTCAGGGTTAGGGTTAGGGTTATATTTAGCGATAGGGATAGGGATAGGGTTATGACGTATAGGTTTAGGTTTAGTATTATGGATAGGAAAAAAGATAGGGTTAAGTTTAAGTTTATGGTTAGGGACATTATAGTGATCTGGTTAGGGTTAGAGTTTGGGTTTGGATTAGGGATAGTAATAAGGATAGAGATATGCTTTTGGATAGGGATAGGGTTAAGATTAGGGTTAGGTTTAGGGATATGTTATGGATATGGACAAGATTAGGGTTTTCCTTAGGGTTAGGGTTAGGTTTAGTGTTAATGACAGGGATAAGGATAGGAATATGTTTATGGACAGGTTTTGGGTTAGTTTTAGGGTTACAGTTAGGGATGGAGATAGGAATAGCTTTTGGTTTTGGGTTAGGGTTAGAGTTAGAGTTAGGGTTATGATCAGGATATGGATAGGGTTAGTGGTAGGCTTAAGTTTCAGGTTAATTTTAGGGTTAGAGTTAAGGTAAGGGATAGAGATAGTGATAGGGATAGGGTTAAGTTTAGAATTAGTGTTAAGATTAGGGATAATGTTAGGGTAGAGATAGGGCTATGGATAGGGATAGAGTTAGGGTTAGGGTAAGTGTTAGAGTTAGAGATAGGATCAGGTTAGGATTAAGGTGACAGATATGATAGTGATATTGCTAGGTTTTGGGTTCAGGTTAGGGTTTGGGATAGGGATAGGGATAGAGTTTAATGCTTCAGATGTGAGAGGGTTATGAATTGTTTTAGATTTAGTGCTAGGGTTAGGTTTAGGTTTGAGATTGGGGATAAGTTTATGGATAGGGATAGAAACAGTGTTGTGGTAAGGATAGAGTTTAGGTTAGCATTAGGATTTGTGTTAGATATAGGGATCAGTATAGATATAGTGTTATTTATCAGGATAAGATTATGGCTAGGATTAGTGTTAGGGTTAGGGTTAGCAATATGATAAAGACATGGAAATATTTAGTGTTATTTTTGTGATTAGTGTTGGGTTTAGTATTAGGGACAGGGATAGGGATAGGGATATATGCAGGGTTATGGATAGTGATAGTTTTAGTTTGAGGGTTAGGGATAGGGATAGCATCAGGTTTAGTGTTAGTGTTAGGGTTTGGGTTAGGAATATGATAGGGTATGACTACAGTTAGGGTTAGACTTAGGGTTAGTGATAGTATCCGAGTAAGTATAAAGTCAGGATTAGATATAGTGTAAAGATTAGGGATATTATAGTAATATGGATAGGGTTAGTGTGAGGTTTAGGGTTAGGGTAAGGGTTGGGTTTATGGATAGGGATAGGGATAGATATAGGGTTATGGATAGGGTTAGGGTTATGTTTACAGTTTGGTTTAGGGTTAGGTTTAGTTTTCAGAAAAGGATATGGATAGTGATAGTGTTATTGTTAGAGAGGGTTAGGTTTAGTGTGAGTTTTAGGGTTAGGTTTAGGGTTAGGGGTAGTTTTAGGTTAGGGTTAGGGATAGGGTTAAGGTTAGTATTAAGGTCATGTTTAGGGATTTGATATGCATATAGATATGATTAGGGCTAGGGTTACAGTTAGAGTTAGGGTAGGGTTAAAGTTACTATGGGGGTTAGTGTTAGGGTTAAGGTTAGTGTTAGTGCCCCCTATCTCAGTTCAGCTTCTCATGTCCGTGGAGGGCCACCCAGGAAAATCACCTCTAAGCTACTCCACATATTCCAGCCAGATCTCACCCCTTACCCTGAAGGCTGCCCAGACTTGAACCTCTCTGAAAGCATCTTATCCCGTACTGGTCCCAGAGTATATGTAAGTGTTAGGGTTGGGGATAGGGATAGGGATTGGGATAGGGATATGGTTATGGATAGGGATAAAATTAGGGTTAGGGTTAGATTTAGGGTTAGGGTTAGGCATATATTTAGGTGTAGCATTAGGGTTAGGTTTAGGTTTATGATTAATGTTATGGGTTGGTATAGGTTTATGGTCAGGTTTCAGGTTTGGGTTAGGGATAGAGATAGGGATAGGGATATGGTTATGTATTGGGATTGGTTTATTGTTAGGGTTAGGGTTATGGTTATGGTTAGGTTTAGGGTTACTTTTAAAGGGCCCTTCCCCCACCCAGCTTCACAAGCCCATAGCATGCCACACCACACCCCACCATGCATGATCCAGGCAGATCTCCACCCCAACCCTGAAGACAATCCTGTCTGAAACTTCTCTGTAAGCAGCTTCTCCCATGCTGGATCCAAGGTTAAAGTTAAAGTTAGGAATAAGGTTAGGGATAGGGTTATGAATAGGGATAGGTTTAGGTTTACAGTTAGGTTTAGGCTTAGAGTTAGGGATCAGATTAGGTTTGGAATTAGTTTAGAGTTAGGGTTAAGATTAGAATTATGGATAGGGATTGGGTAAAGGTTAGGTTAGGATTAGAGTTAGGGATAGCGATAGGAATAGGGACAGGGCTATGTATCAGGGTAGGGTTAGGTTTAGGGTTAGGGTTAGGGTTAGGTTTGGGGTTAGTATTAATTGGAACTTTCACAGACCAGCTTCACATGCCTGCAGTGGACCTCATGGGAAAGAGTATCCCCACTCCTACCCCACGTGGTCCAACCAGGTCCCTGCCCTCAAACCCACAGGCTGCCCATGTGAGGACACTCCAAATGCATCTTCTCCTGTGCTTGTCCCAGGGTTATGGTTAGTGTTAATTTTGGCATTAAGTTTAGGGTTAAGGATAAGAATAGGTACGGGGATAGGTATAGGGTTAGTGATATTGTAAGGGTTGGGATTAGGGTTAGGGTTAGGATTAGGCTTATGGATAGGGATAGGTTTAGGGTTAGGGTTAGGGTTAAGTTTAGAGTCAGGTTTAGGGATAGCTATAGGGCTAGGATTATGTTTAGGGATAGGTTTAGGCTTAAGGTTATGGTTAGGTTTAGGGATAGCTATAGGGATAGGATTATGGATAGGTATAGTGTTAGGGTTTGGATTTGGTTTAGGAATAGGGTTAGGATTAGATTTAGGATTAGGGTTAGGTCTACTCTTAATAGGTCCTTACCCATCCCATATTTGCATGCCCACAGCAGGCCTCCAGTGGAACTGGACCCCCACACCCCACCCTACATGGTCCACTCGGAACCCTGCATCCAACTCCACATACTGCCCAGGCTGAAGCCTCTCTGAAAGTTGTCTTCTCCCATGCTGGTCCCAGGTATATGGTTTGGGTTAGGGTTAGGGTAAGCATAAGGATAAAGATATGGCTAGGGATAGGGTTAGGGATAAGAATAGGGATAGGGATTGAGATAAGGATAAGGAGAGTGTTATGGCTAAGGATAGATATAGGGTTAGGGTTAGGTTTATGTTTAGGTATAAGGACAGGTCAGTTTTAGATTTAGGTTTAGGTTTAGAATTAGGGTTATGTGTATGGGTATGTTAGGGTTAGGGTTAGGGTTAGGGTTAGAATTTGGGACTGTGATAGGTTAGGGTTAAGGATAGGACTAGGTTTATGGTTAGGGTTAAGGATAGGGACAGTGATAGGATTGTGGATAGGGATAGGCTTTTGTTTAGGTTACAGTTAGGGTTAGGATTAGGGAAAATTTGTTCTTCTTCAGTCCAGCTTCTTATGCCAACAGTGTGCATCCCAGGAAAGGGCACTCCCTCATCCCACACTGCAATTGTCCACCCAGTTCACTGCCCCAATACATAGGCTGCCCAGACTGAAACATCTCCAAAAACATCTTCTACCATGCTTGTTCCTGGGTTAGTGTTAGGGCTAGGGTTAAGGGTACATTTAGGGATAGGGATAGGGATGGGTATATGCTTAAGGTTATGGATAGGGACAGGGTAAAGATTAGGGTTAGGGATAGGATTGGGGATAGTAATAGGCTTTGGGTTTGTGTTGGTGTTGTGGTAATGCATAGGGATATTATAGGGATATGTATAGGTCTAGGTTTAGATTTAAGTTTAGGGTTAATATAGGTATAGGAATAAGCATAGTGATAGGGTTTTGGATAGGGAAAGGGTTAGGGTTAGGTTTAGGTTTAGGGTTAGGGTTATGGGTATGATAAGGATATGGATAGGGTTAGGGTTAGAATTAGGGTTAGCATTAGGGTGAGGTTTAAGTTTAGAGTTAGGGTTAATGGGCACTTTCCCAGAAAATCTTCACATACCCACTGCAGGCCTCCTGAGAAAGAAAACCACCACTACCACCCTGCATTGCCCAGCCAGATCCCTGCCAGATCCCACATTGTGCCCTGTCTGAAACCTCGCAAAAAGCCTCTTCTCCCATGCTGGCTGCAAGGTTAAGGTAAGATTACGGTTACAGATAGTGATAGGGATAGGAAAATGGATAGGGAGATGGATATAGATAGGGATATGTTTAGGGTTATGGTTATGGTTATGGTTATGGTTATGGTTAGGGTTAGGTTTAAGGATATGAGAGGGATATGGATAGGGGTATGTCAGCATTTGGTTTTGGGTAAGGGTTAGGGTTAGGGTTAGGTTTATGTATAGGGATAGTGTTAGTTTTAGGGTGAGGGTTAGGGACAGTGTTATGGCTAGGGTAGGATAAATGGGCCTTTCCCAGTCCAGTTTCATATATTCAAAGTGAGCATCCTAGGAATGAGTACCCTCACACCCCACCTCACGTGGTCCAGCCAGGTTCCCACCCCCAACCCCTCAGTCTTCCCAGACTTAAACTTCTCCAAAAGCATCTTCTCCTGTGCTTGTCCTTAGGTTATTTAGGTTAGGGTTAGGTTTAGGGACCATGTTAGGGATAGGGATCTGTAAAGGGTTAGGCTTACAGATAGGGAAAGGTTTAGGGTTACAGTTGGGATAGGGATATTATAGGGATATGGATTGTGTTAGGTTTAGGTTAGGGTTATGGCTATGTTAAGGGTTAGGTATAGGAATAGGTATAGGGATACCATTATGAATAGGGAAATGGATAGGTTTATGGTTATTGATAGGGTAAGGTATAGGTATAGCCTTTTGATAGGGTTAGGGTTAAGTTTAGGTTTAGGAATATGATAATGATATGATTAAATTTAGGTTTAGAGTTACAGTTGGCATAAGGGTTAGGGTTAATGAGCTCTTCCCCAGACTGCTTCACATGCCAACAATATGCCTCCCAGGAAAGTGCACCCACACCCACACCCTACATTGTCTAGCCAGATCCTCACCTGAAACACCACAGGCTGTCCAGACTTAAGCCTCTCCAAAAGCATCTTCTCCCATGCTGGTTCCAGCATTAGAGATAGGGTTATTGATTTGGTTATGTATAGGGTTAGGGTTAGGGTTAGGATTAGGGTTAGGATTAGGGATAGGGATATGGTTAGGACTAGGGTTAAGGTTAGTGTTTGGGATAGGATATGGTGGATATAGGGATAAGGTTACGTTTAGGTTTAAGGATAAGAATAAAGATAGGGATATGGTTATGGATAGGGATAAGTTTATGATTAAGGTTAAGGTTATGGTTAGAGTTAGATTTAGTGTTTGGGATATGAAAGTTATTTCAATTGGGTTATAGGTAGGGTTAGGATTAGGGCTATGGATATGATAGGGATATTGATAGGGTTACAGTCAGGTTTAGGGTTAGGGTATGTTTTAGGGTTAGGATTAGGTTTGGGGCTAGGGTTAATGAGCCCTTCCATGGCTCAGTTTTGCAAGCCCCCCAAACCCCACCATGGTTGGTCCAGCCAGATCCCCTCCAAACTCACAGGCTGCCCAGACTGAAGCTCTCTGAAAGCATATTCTGTGCTGGTCTCACAATTTTGGTTAGGGTTGGGGTTAGTGATTGGTATAGCAATAGAGATATGGATAGGGATAGAGATAGGTTTGGGGTTAGGGTTAAGGATAGTGATAGGGTTAGTGTTAGGGTTAGGGTTAGGGACAGGGATATGATAGGTATATGGATAAGGTTAGGGTTAGGGATAGTTATACAGATAGGATTATGAATAGGGATAGAGTTTGATTAAGGTTATTTTTAGGTATAGGGATAGGTTTAGGGATAAAATTATGTATTGGGTTAGGTATATGGTTATGTTTAGGGTTAGTATTAGGGACAGGGATAGGTTAAGGTTCAAGTTAGGGTTTTGGTTAGGGTTAGTGATATGACAAGGATATGGATAGCATGCAGGTTAGGGTTAGGTTTAGGGTTACATTTTGGTTTAGGTAAATGAGCCCTTCCCCAGCCCAGATTTGCATGTCCACAGTAAGCCTACCAGTAAAGGGCACCCCCACCCCAAAACATGCATCATCCAAACTGCTCCCTGTCCCAAACTCCACAGGCTGCCCAGACTGGAGCCTCTCCAAAAGGGTCTTCTCCTGTGCTGGTCACAGTGTTAATGTTAGATTTATGGATAGGGTTAGTGATATGGTTAGGGATAGGTTAAGGAATAGGGTTAGGAATAGGGTTAGGGGTAGGGTTAAAGTTAAGGATAGGCTTCGGGATAAGGAAAGGCATAGGGATAGGATTACTTAGTGTTAGGATTAGGGTTAGTGTTACAATTAGGGTTAGGTTTACAGTCAATTTTTAGATTTATGGATAGGGATATGATAGGAATATGTATAGGTTTATGAGGGTTAGGGTTAGGATAGGAATATTAATAAGGATGGAGATAAGTTTATTGATAGGGATAGGCTTATGTTTAGGGTTAGCCTTAGGTATAGAGTTAGGGTTTGGGTTAGGGTTATGGTTAGGAATAGGGGCAGGAATATGGATGGAGTATGATTAGGGTTAGTGTTAGGGATAGGGATACAGTTAGGGTTAGGGTTAGGTTTAGGTTTAGGCTTAGGGTATGACAGGGATCTGGATAGGGTTAGGGTTAGGGTTAAGGTTAGGGTTATGGTTAGGATTAGGGAAAATGGGCCCTTCTCCTGAACATCTTTGCATGTCCCCAGTGGGCTTTCCAGGTTAAAGCACCTCCACCACCCACCCTGCAGATCCCCATACCCCACCCCACAGGCTGCCAAAGCTGAAACCTCTGTGTCTGCTCCCTTTATGGTCCCAGGGATAGGGTTACAGATAGGATTATGGTTTTGGTTAGGGTTCGGTGTAGGGATACAGCTAGGGTTAGGTTTAGGGATAAGTTTAGGGATATGGTTTAATACTGACATTCATAGCTACTGAACTCTAGCTCTGAGTTTCAGGCATCACACAGACTCCCAAGTTCAAGAGACTGACCAAGTTATATGCAAAGGCCTCAGCATCTCAGAAATTAGAGATAACCATTACAACTCAGGAACAGATGAATCTGCTGTAAGAACTTACAATCTAGGGAACTTTGCGATAAACCTTCCACAGATAAACTATTCTCTAAGGTTCAATTCTTAGTGTTTACAGATTATAATTAGTTCCTTTTAGTGAGGCATTATAATGTTCTGTCTTTTCATTTCTGTCTTATTTCACTCAAAATGCTGTCCTCAAGGACCATTCACCTAGTTGCATGCCTCACAACATCATTACTTCTTGCAGCCACTCAATGTTCTATTGTATACACACACGAGTTCACCATTCTGTTCATCAGTCAACGTACTCTTAGGCCACCTCCATCCAGTGCAAATTGTGCATACTGCCATCATATACATTTGTGCAAAATTCCAATCATATCCCTCCCTGCTCTCAGTTCTTCCAAGTAAATACCAAATAATGCAATTGCAACATCTTATGGCAGCTCTACACTTAGCTTCCTGTGGAACCACCACACTGCCCTCCAGATGGGCTGCAGCATTTTACTTTCACACCAACAGTGAATAGGTACATCCCTCTCTCCACATTATCTCCAAAACTTGTGTTCCTGTTTATTTTTCCCCTGAATTTTATACAACTATACCCACATACCATACAATTATCCATGATGAATAATCAATTGTTTGCAATTTCATCATATAGCTGTTCATTCATCACCATAGTTAGCCCTTGAACAGTTAATTACTTCAAGAAACTAAGAACAATAAAGTATAAAAGTAATAATTAAAATAAAATTCTTTATTATTAAAGGATCAGAAAACACCACCATCACCAAGAAACCCGCACCCTGCCCTTATATCACACTTTTATAGACATTTAGCTTTGGTGTATTGCCTTTGCTACAATTAATGGAAGCATATTACAACATTACTGTTAACTATAGACTCTATTTTGCATCAGTTTTGTTTTTTCCCAGTATCATCCCATTTTTAACACCTTGCAAAGTTGACATTCATTTGTTTCCCCACATATATTTGTAAATTTAATCCCCATCATTGACCGCTCTAGGTTTCACTACATTTTACAGTTCCAGTCTTTATTTCTATCTTTCTTTCTGGTGTCCTACATGCCCCTAGGCTTTCTCTTTCAACTGTACTCACAGTCTTTGTTCAGTGTACTTAAATATTCTGCTACTATCACACAGTTTCATGTTGTCCATTTCTGTATCTATATAATCAATCCTGTTCCACATTCTATGCTACTTCAATATCAATTGTCTTAATCTACCATGTTTCTGTCTTCAGGTAACCTGAATTCTCAGCTTATCTCTCAAAGTTTGCTCATTAATGTTATTTCATATTAGTGAGGCAATACAATTTTTGTTTTTTTTGTGTCTGGCTTGTTTTGCTCAACATAACATCCTCAAGGTTAACCCACATTGTTATATGGTCCATGATTTTAGTCTGTCTTAGAGCTGCATAATAGTTCATTGTATGTATATAGTACAGGTTGTTTATTCACTTGTCCATTGATAGACCTTTGGTCTGTTTCCATCTCTTCACAATTGTGGACAATGCTGCTATAAACATTTGCACCCTAGCCTTCAGTTCCTCTGAGTATATACCTAGTAATCAGATTGCTGGAACATATGGCAATTCAATACTTACCTTCCTGAAGAAATGCCACACTGCTATCCAGAGTGGTTGAACCATTCTATATTCCCACTAAGAGTGAATGAGCATGGCCCTTTCTCCAGATCCTCTTCAGCACTTTCAGTTTTCAGTTTTTTAAGTAATGTCCATTCTAGTAGATGTGTGTGGAAGTAAATTCTCTATATGCTTTAAGAAAAGAAAAAAAATGGCAGATATTATGAACCCCAGAAAGAGATTCATAGCTTAGGCAAATTTGGTTCAAAAATCAAAGGCCAGCATGTTTCATATAAATTGTGTTATGCAAACTTCATGCTAATCTTCACTTAAAATTATACAATAATGAAGTCAAAGCAGGCACTCAGTAAGAGCTAAGGATGTCCCCTTCCATACCCTAAACCCAAAGTCTTGGGATATCTTAAATGTGTACCCTCAAACAGGGCACTGGGAGAAGATAGCACATGACAATTTGAATAAATAAAAATATTAGGGAATCATAAAGATATCTGCTTGTGATTCAGAGACCATGATATTCAGAGAATTTCTAATATCAGGGATATTAGATAATGTCTACATGTATACCAATTATCATGAGATTTCAAGATTTTCAATTACTTCCAAGCTCATTCACTCTGCAGAACACATTGCTTCCTCCACAGGTGGTCCCCATTTCCTAGCTCCCAGAGTTTGCCTGCAGTCTTCCTCACACAGAGCCGCTTGTATCATCAAACCAACAATGCATGTTGAATCCTTATGCTTCCAATCTCTCTGACATCATCTTCTACCACTGGCCAGGGTAAATACTGTTTTTAAATGGTTCTCTGATTAGATTTCCCCCTGCCATAATCTCCCTTCCGGGTCACACATGTCAATTGGTTAGTAACTATAATTACATCTGCAAAATTTCCTTTTACAAATTGACAACATAGCTGGTGTGACATCTCAATATTCATGGTCCTGGTGATTATGGCAGTATGCTTTTCACCTTCTCTTGTCAGTATTTTTACAAAGTTTCACATCCAATTGTACTATTAAGTGTTTCTCCCTTCTAGTCATGAAAGTAACAAACATTGTTTTAACCATAAAATATTGGTTTCATCTATATTAAGCTGAATTGTTAGATAATGAAAAATACAATGTGGAAGTCTTAGTTGTGCAAAGGACTTCAATGAATTTGATACTGATAAATACATTTATGATTGTGGACTCATTCTCATTTAGTAAGGCCAAAATTATTAGAACATAGTAGAGAGAGAATGAAACATTGAAACATTTAGCAATTCAATTATTTGAATGGAGAGAAATTTCTCAAGTCAGTATAGGAAACCAGGATACTTTGTGCATGATTATAAAACATTTGATAATCAATTAAGCAAGTAACTATGGCAAGGATCATAAAATCAAAGTCTCTACCAGGTTTAGAAAGAATTTAGAGATATTTCTGTTTTGTCTTAATTTTTGGTTTATTTTGTCACTAATATAATTACTCTTTGCCTACAGGTAGAATATTATTCTATGAAACCCTAGTAATTTCAAAGAGAATGAAGAATGACTCTCCACTAATTACTCAGGAACCAATATCCCCTTGGATCATTGTCCACTGTGTCCTTATTTTTAAACAAAGCAAAACAATGTCAACACACGTGAAGAATCTACTTGAAAAAAAATGAACACAAAGGCAAAAGATTTCTTAGATATTATACAAGATATTAATAACCTGCCAATACTCTGAGAAATTGCTAAGTATGGCTCACACTGGACAAGATTAAAGAGAATGTATGATGTTTGACTTGTTACCCACTCTTAAAGTAACATTTAAGCAGTATAAACTGAGGGAAATTCTCAGATTACATTAACAAAAGTGTAGGACAGGGAGTAGTGGGAGAGAGAAGAATGGGGAGTTTGTTTTTTCATTGTTTGAGTGTTTGGTGAATTATTTATTTGGTGAATAATAAATTATCATGAAAGCCTATGGCTTCAAATGTAAACACATTTTTATGGAAATAAAATGTGCTGAATAAAATGTTGAATAAAATTTGTTTGAATCCTCCTTCAAAGGAAGGAGGATATACTCAGGTTTTGCATCATCATAGCAAAATTTCTGGCATTTAAAGAACCTGCCTGTGGGTTTAGGCTTTTTCAGCTCAAGGTGAAAAAAGCTCCTGGAAGAATTTCAGTATGGGAGTGTAGCAGAAGACTAAAGAATGCAGCACAATGTGTCTTCAAATTGTACACATTTTAGGAGATATTTGTCATTTCATGATGACACCATCTCTGCTAGGTCTGCCCTGGGCCTCTTCTGTATTTTCCAAGTTAAGGAGACAGGAGCTAGGGAACCCAGGACATTAGGACACATTTTCTCAAGGCCTGGGCAAATGCCAGGGGCTGCACTTCCTTCATCTGGTTTCAGGGATCCTTCCTCACCCTTCATATTTCTCTTTTTCCATAGTCACTTGAGGGTCCTCCTTACCACATTACCTTTCTTCTGTTTGGTGAGGGTGTGAGTGCTCTCTTCAAGTCCTGGTGGGATCATTGAACAAAGAGTGTAAGGAAAATCTCTAGCCTGGACAGTGGTGCTGTTTCCTTGGCCTTGTGAGACCCTCAGACCTTTTTCATGATGGGAATGTTCTAACATGGAATGAAAAGTGACTTCCTCTCCCAGAAGTGTATGGAATATGGTCTTATTAAAGTGCTTCCTTGTAAGGAGGGCCATAGGGAGCACCTGCTGCCAGAGGCTGCTTCTCCTGGCCTCCCTATAGGCTCCCACCAGCTGAGAAACTGCCAGGTTCCCACTGGTCCCACTCTGGGCACAGTTTCATGGGTTGCCCCTGCCATTTGTTATTTCTCCTTTTCCAGAGCCAATGAAGAGCCTACCTTAGGATGTTAACCCTTTTTATTTTCTGGATGACCTGGGTGTTCTCTTCAAGGGTTCATGGGATTGTTGAACAAATGGTGTCAAGGAAAACACTGGCCTGGGCAGGAGAGCTCCTCCCTTGGTCTTTGAGGTCCTTTAGCCCTCTCTCTGTGTCCGTGTTCTAAGGTGGCATTCAGATCACCCTCGTCTTTGAGAGATTTATGTAACTTGGTCTCATTAGAGTGCCTCTACAAAAAGGAGCTTAGGGGGTTCCTGCTAACATAGGCCACTTCTCTGCCCACCTAAAAGCTCCCACAAGCTGGGAAGCTGACAGGTCCCACAGTTCCCATCTTAAGGTTGGCAATGAGAGGCCCCAGAGGCCAGCCTACCTGCTGATTCAATAGGACGGGCCTGAGGCTGGAGCTCCAGGTTCATTTTTGAATGAGAGTCATGGGAGGAGTCTAGACAGCAGGGGTGGATTTCAGTGGCCATCACAGTGGGTGGGGATGGACTGTTAGGCTTGATTGCAATAGCAGTGTAGGGAGCAGTGGCAACTGCTGGTGGTCCAGGGGTGAGTGACGGTGGAAGGCAGTAGCCTGGTGCTCTCCTGTGAACTTTGGCATGATCCACGTTGTCAAGGATTTTGATATTCCAACCAAGGATATGGCTAGGAGGAGGGGTGTTCAAAGACAGGCAAATGTAAGAGAGGAGAGGGGATCAAGTTTATGAGATGGAAAGGAGGTAAGTACAGGTTATTGGAGTTGAGGTATGCTTCTTGCCCATGCCCTCAGTAAGTGCACTGAGGGCATAGATGTAGGCAGAGGAAGGGCAAAGGCAAGCAAGAGGAGGGCATGGGAAGATTCAGTGTCTCAGGTGATAAAGAGCAGAATGGGGTCAATGGTGAGAAAAGGAGAAAATGGAGGGAATCAGGATGGAATGGCCAGAAACCACCTGAAGCAGAGATGGAACAGTCAGTGGCATGGGGAATTGGAATACAAGGAAAACAGTAAAATAGGTGTGGGGCGAGAGGAATCCTGGAGGCAGAGGTGAGAAGGCTCTCAGGGTGAGATGGAAAATGATCCCCATTGGGATCCAGTACAGGGTGGGAATCTGGAATCAGAGAAAAGACCAGTGGTGGAGGTGACAACAGTTATAGGGAGGGATAAGTGGGGAAAGATAAAAAGGGATGGAATTAGGGAGGACAGCAGAACAAGGATGGTGCTCACTAAGGTAAAATGGGCTTTACTAGGCACCATCTGGTGTTCCAGGGCCTTCTACAGGGGGCAGGTTGTTCAGCCCCTGGAGGAGAGTGAGCCAGCAGAGACTCAGCTGTAGGTGTATATAGCTGATCTCTCTGAGATGTGGAGGTATCCTGGAGGCCAGATATTGAGATTTCAAAGGGGTTGCAAAGGGGGCAGCATCCTCCACAGATATCCCTCTGGCAGATGGTCATCCTGGCTAGGTAGAGACCCAGGGATGACGGGTGACTTCACAGTATCTGGTCATTCCAGGATGCTTGCACAGGGAGCTGCAGGAGACAGAAATTAGAAGCTTCAGTCAGAGGAGGAAGGGAGACAGCAAGCCCTGGTAGGCCTGACCTGGGTAGGGGCTTCTGATTAACCATGTCCCAACACATTCCTTGCACCCTTGACTTTCTAGTACATGTTTTACTCACACCGTTTGACTTTCTTATACATTTTCCCTAATTTGTTCCCTCTGTTATCCAACATAGACAGCTTTGTGACTCTGGGATATTGAAGGCCATGTTCAGAAGCGTGATCAAGAAATAAGTGGAAGGGATAAATCACCTTTTCCAAGGAGGACCCATGTCCGGTTTCCCTACTGATCCTCCTTGGTAACCTCTCAAAGCTGACAAATCAGGAGTCTGGGTCAAACGTTTTGAAGGCAGGAATAATAACACCCTCTATGGAGCTCCATGTCACAGCCCTTTGAGAGAGACTCGGAGGAATCTCAGGCTTCGTGCAATTATTTGTTTGCTACAGGCACTACAATAACTGCCTCACAGACCAAAAATGATTTGTTCACTGCATCTCATGCATGCCTCAATCTCAAACACCTTCTTTCTTTCCTCTCAATGATTTGAGAGTGTCACAAGGTTGGGGTGTTATTCCTTTGACCATGTCCCCTGGAAACTTTGCTTTCTGGTAGGGAATTAATCTAACATCTGACATCATCAGACTGTGCAGTTGGTGTGGGCTGTCAGGGATTGTGAGGTGGTGTTTCACCTTTAGAGCAGGTGTGTTGGGAAAGCAGAGCCTTATATGTCAATTCACACTCTTTCTCTACTTTCTTGCCTCTACACCAATGCTGAAAAGCCAAGAAAAAAAGGGGGTCATGGGTTATAATCTCAATTTCTCTTTTCAAAAATCTTTCTGAACCTCATCCCTGAATAATGTATCCCTTGTATTATTTCTGGATGAAGTAATTGATTTTTAATCAGGAATCCTTTTTTTTTTTTTTTTTTTTTTTGTTAAGGGGTCCTGTTCTGAACAGGCACAGAATATATCAATCCTACAGGAGCATATGTGTTATGTACAATAGGGTGCTTCTCCCTGAGGACAGAGCTCAGACAAAAGCATCTCATCAGAGCCTTCCAGAGGCTTGGCATTGCTCTCTATAACTTCCTAACACAGGGAACATGCTTGGCCCAGATATACCTGATGTGGGATCTGGAGAGTGAAAAAGTCTGGAGCAACTCTCTCTGGATAGCCTCAGTTTCCTAAATATTACAATCCATAATGACACATATATTTGGGAGTTTGTTCTCCAGTCCTTTCATCCCTCTTATCCCTATAGGGATGACTTTGAGGTTTGGATTGTAAAAACAACCCCACTCCAATATCTCTCCTCCCTTACCTGTTCCCAAAATGATTGTCTCTTCTTTCTGAGAATTTTGTAGTAAACTTTTCCTCTGTTTCAACATAATTGATTTATAAACGTGGGAGGTGGGAACAGGGGAAAACAGTGAATTTCTGCTATGGAGTGGTCCCAGGGTTCCTTACCTCACTGAAGTACAGATGTTGCTCACTGCTCTGGGATATTAACCTCCTCTGCCTGTAGTGAAGCAAGAGAATGAAAATCCCAACTACAGATGAGAGGAAGTAGGCAGAACTCAGGTCCCATATAGCTGAGGAGGAACTCAACCATGGGGCACTTGTGCTGCTCAAATTATAGAGATTTTTTATTGTCCACAATGAAGGGCAGCCTAGGCACTGAGAAAGCACACTCCAGTCCAGTGTTCTGGTCTGACATCACAGGGGTTAGAACAGTTATGGAGTTTCAGTTGGTCAGAGAGGGGATGCCCAGAGGAAGTTTCATCCATGGCCTACCCCATCACCACCTCACTTCTCCTTTGCACTAACTGACACCACTCCTTCCAGCCTCTTATTCTGTCCATATTTTTAATTTGGCTTCTATTTTCCAAATCTATCTTTTATTTACTTCATAGGTATACTTTTAGTGTAATTTCCCATTTCACTTAGTGCAAAAAATATGTGGTAGCCACCATGCTGGTTCACCAATTCTACAGTCTTCAAAAATGGTAATTTCTCCCAAGAATTTGATTTATACCTGGAGACTCCACTTCTCTCAATTCTATTTCCCTGAATAATTTTCTTGGAAATATTTCAAGTTTTAACAGTTTCTCTCCATGTCACTATTGAAATTTTGTGTTCAATATTTCTTTTTGGTGATGACATTGATCAGATATTTCTTTTATGGTGAAAATTTACCTGAACAAACAGATACTTTCTCTGTATGCTTTCTCCTCTATCAGTAACTTCACCATCACCTCTTTTACCCAGAGAACTTAAACTTCAAATCATATCCTTCTATGTATTACTGTTGACTTCTGGAGGTTCTCTGTGTTTTATAAATCCCTTCACAAAAACTATGACATTTTTAATCTATTGATTTTTTGCATGTTTTATTGAGATATATTTACTTATCACATATTCCATTGAAAAAATACAATCAATGTCTCAGTGTCATCACTTAATTGTGCAATCAGCACTCTCAATTTTAAACCATTTTCAATGCTCCAAAAAGCAAATTATCAGATAGACACAAAATAGAAAAGATAAAACAAACCATATCCCATATCTCTCCTTATTACTGATCCCTACTGTTGGTGTGATACACCAGTTACTGTTGATAAAAGAATTTTAAGGTATTACTGTTAACTATATTCTGTAGCTTGCAATAGATGTCTTTCTCCACATATCGTACTATTATAAACTCTTCATACAAGTGTCCTTCATTTGTACTAGTTCATGCAAGAACTTATCTAAATTTGTAGTGTTAATTGATGACATCCATACCTTTAAACAACACCTTTCAACCAGAGTCACCTACAATACAACACTATTCCTTATATTCCCAATAATGAGCTACTCTCACCCCATATCTATTTCCAAACATTTTATATTCAACCTCATTATATGTTCTGAACATATTATATTATGATCCTTTTTCTCTAACTTCTATTTCTAGGTATACTATATTATACATTTTAAGACTCTGAGTTATTTATACTATTTAGTTCATATTAGTTTATCATACAACATTTGTCCTTTTAGATCTGACTTATTTCACTCAACATTGTGTCTTCAAGATTCATCCATATTGTCACATGCTCTGGAGCCACATTTCTTCTTAATGCTGCATAATATTCCATCTTAGGTATATACCACATATTGTTTATCCATTCATCTGTTAATGGGCATTTGGATTGCTTCTATCATTTGGCAATTGTGAACAATGCTGCTATGAACATTGGTGTGCCAGTGCTGTTCATGTTCCTTATTTCAGATCTTCTGGGTATATACTGAGTAGCAGAAATGCTGGGTCATAGAGCAACTCAATATTTAGTTTTCTGAAGAACAACCAAATTGTTTTCCACAGTGGATTTACCATTTTATAGCCCCACCAGCAGTGAATAAGTGTTCTTATTTCTCCACATCCTTTCAAACATTTGTAGTTTTCTGTTTACTTGATAATGCCCACTCTTATAGGTGTGTGATAGCTCATTGTGGTTTTGCTTTGCATTTCTTTAACAGCTAATGAAGATTAACATCTTTCTATGTGTTTTTAGCATTTGTATTTCCTCTTTGGAGAAATTTCTATTCATGTCTTTTGCCTATTTTATATTTGGGTTGTTTGTCCATTTATTTTTGAGTTGCAGGATTTCTTTATATATGCTGAATATCAAACCCTTGCCAGATATATGGTTAAACTCTATGATTTTATGTTTAATCAATCAGTTTAATTCATATGCTTTAATATAGTAGTTCACAAAACATTCAGATTAGAAGACAGTATTAAAGTATCAGAAAAACAAACACACTTATACAAATCTGGAGTATCAGAACAATAACTGTAAACCCATATTAGTATAAGCAGACAACATAGATGTAAAGAAAATTGTGATATAATTTTTTTTAAATGATTATTGGGTGATATTAGTGTAGATTTTTAAAGTCAAGTACTTACTGACCACACTAAAGGGTCAAATTAATTGCCTAAAGTTAATAAATCATGAAATAATGATGTAAATAGCATATTAAATTATAGAGTTCAATAAAGAATGCAATAGCTAAAACAAGGTTGTCTCTGGGTAGTTGGACTTGAGAAGTAATGGGGTACAAGAGACTGTGGGTTTCATTGATTTATTTTTTGTTTTTATTAGTACTTCATATCTAAAAGTACTTCATAATAAAAAGTAATTTTAAAATAACAGGGGACCCCCACAAATATATGATGTGGATTTTATTTTTAAATTTGTAAGTCAGCCCAATACAAAATCATAAAGTCTACTTATGATTTAAATGCATTTATAGAAGACAAGGTATTCTGAAATGTCCTCCTGGAAATATTGCAATGCTGGATTAAGTAGAGGGAGGACATTTTGAAAAATATTTCTAATCTCTCAAGAAATTATAGCAAGTCCCCAGTGGAAACAACAAACACAACTACAAAAAATCTCAACAAAAATGAAAATCAAAACAGTTATACACTTATTACTTAATCTAGGAGAAAAGAGCACCCTGAAACAAGCCCTAGAAATGTGCCCAATCCATAATTATACTACTTTGATAGGTATCAGCTCCACTGAGGAACTGAATTTCAACCTAGTAGGAAGAGTTGAAATTGAGACAGCTCCATATATATTTAAAAAAATCATGTATTAAAAATCTTTATTTTCAATTGAGTAGACAGACTAAAATTTGGATGATGCCCAAGTGAATAAAAACCTAAACTAGTCTGTGTATTAGTCCCTAATAATTCATATCTATAACCCTTTTCTTGTGTAGTCTAGGCATCAGAATTATACCATACTCTCAGAATGAGAATCCTAATGAAAGAAAGAACATTGAAATGGATCCAAATTGTTGTGTCACTATCATCTGGCAGAAACCAAATTGAATCACCATAATATAGTCTTCAGAAGATTCCTAAATTTAAAATTCATAAATGTAGCTCCTATTTTTACTTAGCAAATAGATGAGGAAACCACTAACCATGAGCAGGAGTCAAAAAAACTCAACAAGCAGCAGGACATGTACATAGAATGGAGATAATAAAACTATAAGAAGCAGTATACAAAGCAATAATTTAAAAGTGTTTAAAAACAATCTTGAGTTTTAAGAAGTACAATGAATTCAAAAATGTATTTCCAGTCAAGTCATAGTGGAGCCAAAGGCCTGGAAACTGAATGAGAACACTAAAACAGTCACAAAAATTAAAGCAAATGACACTGATTTTTTAAAAAAGTTGCTGCAAAGGAGAGGCTAGGCCTCCCTATAATTGTGCCTAAGAGCCTCCTCCTGAATGCCTTTTTGTTGCTCAGATGTGGCCCTCTCTCTCTACCTAAGCCAACTTGAAAGGTAAAATCACTGCCCTCCCCTCTATGTGGGATCAGACATCCAGGGGAGTGAATCTCCCTGGCAATGTGGAATATGACTCCCAGGGAGGAATGTAGACCCAGCATCGTGGGATGGAGAACATCTTCTTGACCAAAAGGGGGATGTGAAAGGAAATGAAATAAGCTTCAGTGGCAGAGAGATTCCAAAAGGAGCCAAGAGGTCACTCTGGTGGGCACTCTTATGCAAAATTTAGACAACCCTTTTTAGGTTCTAATGAATTGGGGTAGCTGGTGGTAGATACCTGAAACTATCAAACTACCCATGAATCTCAAAGACAATTGTATAAAAATGTAGCTTATGAGGGGTGACAACGTGATTGGGAAAGCCATAAGGACCACACCCCCCTTTGTCTAGTTTGTGGATGGATGAGTAGAAAAATAGGGGAAGAAAACAAACAAACAGACAAAGGTACCCAGTGTTCTTTTTTATTTTAATTGCTCTTTTTCACTTTAATTATTATTCTTGTTATTTTTGTGTGTGTGCTAATGAAGGTGTCAGGGATTGATTTAGGTGATGAATGTACAACTATGTAATGGTACTGTGAACAATCGAATGTACAATTTGTTTTGTATGACTGCATGGTATGTGAATATATCTCAATAAAATGAAGATTTAAAAAAAAGCTAACAACAGATATTTTTTAAATTAAATTCAGTTTTATTGAGATATATTTACACACCATACAATCATGCATGGTGTACAATCAACTGTTCACAGTACCAGCAAATAGTTATGCATCCATCACCCCAATCTATTTTTGAACATTTTCCTTATACCAGAAAAAATCAGAATAAGAATAAAAATAAAAGAAACAAGATCACCCAAATCATCCCCCATCCCACCCCATTTTGCATCTAGTTTTTGTCCCCATTTTTCTACTCATCCATCCATACACTGGATAAAGGGAGTGCAATCTACTGTGTTTTCCGAATCACACTGTCACCCCTTGTAATCTACATTGTTATACAATCATCTTCAGGAGTCAAGGCTACTGGGTTGGAGTTTGATAGTTTCAGGTATTTCCTTCTAGCTATTCCAATACATTAAAACCAAAAAGTGTTATCTATATAGTGCATAAGAATGTCATCAGAGTGACCTCTCAAATACATTTGAAATCTCTCAGCCACTAAAACTTTATTTTGTTTCACTTCACATCCCCCTTTCGGTCAAGATGTTCTCAATTCCATGATTCTGAGTCCAGATTCCTCTCTGGGAGTCATATCCTGAAAAACAACAAATAATTTTTAATTAAAATTGTTTAACAACCAACTTTAAAAGATGAAGGATTAATTCTGAGTAACTGGCAGCAATGGTGGCAGAGTTTAAGAATTCCCTCATTAAATAGAGAGGGATTAATGTAAAAAAAGGCAAAAACTTTTGGCATTTCTCACTAAAATAGGGGACCAGGCATTATGAAGTATTTCCAAAATGCAAGAAATTGGACAAAGTATTAATAACCAACAACAGTTCACATTATCCATGTCTGTGTGAAGAGAAGCAGATGAAAACCACACAGCCTCAGATGGACCTGAGAACAAGAAAAGCACTAAAGAGATAACAGAAATCCTACAAACTACCATTGATTGAAGGCACTGACCTAATAATAATGTGATGTGGTGAGAAAATGTTAATCATATGTAAAGGAAGATAGCACTAGCAGAGTTTAAAATTATTCAATATAAGGATAATAAATTGTATCAAAGCAGCAGATATAACAAATCAATAAAGTATTAAAAAGACATGATTCATTTTTGATTGATATTTAAGTCAAACTTACAAGACAAATGTTCAGTATATATAAGGAAATTGTCAAGGAATAATTGCTATGTACTCAGTAGCACCTTCTGTATTGATGTTGACTAATTAAGAAAGATATTTATAGGGAACAGCAGAAGGAGCAACTCTCATATCAGGGGGGAAACACAAATACATCCCTTGGGGCAGGTTTAAAAATTTTTGAGGAAAGTGTGTTCTAATAATATTATTCAGTTAAGTTGTCATTCAAGTGCAAAGGTAATGAACAAACATTTAGATGTTATAGTAACTAAGACCTAAAACATGTATGTTCCCCACTTCACCAACAAAAATTATGGTAGTGAGAAATGCAGCTAATGAAGTATTTCATTAGGTCAAATTCTTTAGAAATTGAATAGCTGTGGGGAGAAAAGGGAAAGATTATGGAAGATTCCATATTGTAAACAAGTTATTTTTGCAAAATCCATCTATAAATTTAGTTAAATCAATCACATTACCAGCAGTGTGTGTGTATTTTTATAACAGCATTATTCATAATAGCCCCAAAGTGAAAAATACTCAAATGTCTATCAATTTATGAACAAATAGCAAATATGGTATATCCACAAATTGAATATTAACCAGCAATAAAAAACAAATGAAACAGTGATACCTGATTGAATATTAATGTACCCTGAAAATGTTTCACTACATGAAAAATGTCAGGCACAAAAGTATGTATAGTGCATAGTTCATTTTATATGAAATGGCCCAATTTGTCAAATATATATAACATATGTGAAATATATATATACAAATATATAAAATATTAAATTAGAATATTTCATTATATATAATATTTCATTATTTATGTAACAAAATAGATTATTGGTTGCCAGGTAATTGTGGATAAGGGAATGTAGAGTGACACTCAAAAGATATGAAGTTTCTTTATGAAGTAATAAACATGTTTTTTCAAATAGTAGCAATGGTTCTACAAATATGTAAATTTACTATAAACCACAGAATTGCATATATGTTAGCATGTGTGTGAATTATTTCAATTAAAAATCTTTGAGAATAAAAGAGCCTTTACTAAATCATTAAGAAATATAAGGAGGGATGGGGAAAAAAAGGAGAATAACGGCTGTCTGGCCACAGTTGATTGTATATAAAATTATTTTTATTATTTTTTTTTAAGTTGCAAGATTGAGCAAATATTCCTATAAGTTGGAAAACTTTCTGAAGGTTTTAAAAGGCACAATAAGCAGGAGATTGAAACTGTTCTGCAGTTTGAAAATAATTCTGATAGTTTTTCATGGTATTTACACAGCTCTGCAAATGTTATGTCATGCTTAAATAGAAAATGAGACCTAGATGGACCATGAATCCTATTTTCATATAACACAATATACATTGATGTCCAATTATTAGTTTGCTGGTACATATTTTATTAAAATGTAGATGAGAAGTTTTTAAATCATTTATCAATTATTCCCACCTTTGATATTCTCTTATTGATAACATTAATTATTTTTTTCTTCTTAAACTAAGTGATAGCGATGGTCTTAAACAAATGCATTGGAATACAAAAATAGATCAGAGGGAAAGTAAATATAAAAAAATCAAAACAACAGAAACCAATCTTATTTCATACAACACACACACACACACACACACATGATGTTATCCTACAATTTTAAATTATTTAGTAATAGGCATTTTTATATACAAGTTTTATTTATCAATAAATATTTTAATACAGTCTGATTTTAACGGCTGTTCAGGGCCTGGTCCTATATATCATCCATAAATTTAAAAGGATTCTTTGTCAAAGGCAGTGAGATTTCTCTTGGTCTTCTAATAATGTAAATATTTGTGCACAATAGATTTTGAAACATCTAACTGTGTGTAAATATTTTATTTTCTGAAGGTACATTCCAGAAGTGAAATGTGAGCACTATAGTGCATACAGATGGACAAGATACCTTATTAATGTCCAAATAGTCCAAAAATGTCCAAATAGCATCATACTCTATACTGAGGAAATGGTTTGTTAGTCAGTTTCTTGAAAACACAATTCACTGTCATGTTTATTTGAATAGTAAAATAAACACATATGTATAACTTTTTAATTGCCTGCTTACATACCTCAATATCAATGGGTCCTCATTTTTTCTTATAGATTTGCCTCAGTTACTCATATAATCTAAAAATCAAGATGAAGTTTAATATTATTATGTAAGATCATTGAAATAGTGCCTTTCATCATTTAGCCTTTTTATTTCACCACACACACACACACAAACACACACACACACACATCTGTTTTAATTGTTTCAAGATTTTGTTTTCACTCTTTAAGAAATTATTCCATCTCTGGATCTGTTTTTATTTGCATTGATTAAACAACATTTACATCAAAGGACAAAAAATAATCCAAAAGGCACTTTGAAAGTATTTCATAATTTAGTCACCAGATATTTAAAATGTGTCATTTATTATATCCTTGTATATGTATTTGCATGTGATTTCCTAGTGAGCATCTAGTGTCACTTTGCCTGATTTCTGATGAGGTTGAGTTATTTTCTGTGGATTTATTGACTATTTGGAGTTATGTTTTGTGACACAACATCAAATATGTTGTACTTTTTTCAATTAGTTTTGCTGTGTCCTTATTTTGTTGCAGGGCAATTTATATTCTCTAGTCATATGGCATTGATTCTGGATTGCCATTTCCTCCTTTAAATATGTCTTTATCATGCACATCATTGTAGAGTGTACATTTAGTTCAACTTATCTATCTCTTCCATTATTGATGGTGAATTTTGCGTCTTGTTTAAAACAATGTTTCCATACTGTTTTGTTTTCCAATTTATACCATTAAGCCCACTGCAATTGATTTTGTATAGAATATGAAGTAGACATTGGAGTTTAGATTTCCATACAGATTTGCAAATGACATAGCAGGATGTATTGAAAATAACCCCTTCCCCCCAAACCTGATTTTGCTTCAGGCCCAAATTTGTTGTCACTCAAGTAAATAAATACATAAGCTTCTGGAACTTTCTTTGCCCTCTCAATTCAGGTCTTTTCTATTCTCCATAATGTCTAACAATATCTTTCCTATAAATCTTGTTTTCTGGTAGAGCCAGTTCTACCATTTTATCCTTTTAAAAATATTTTGTTTAATTTAAAGTAAAGATATATGGGCCTCACATTTTCTTTATGGGAATATTTATATTCTGTGCTGATTTGGGTGTATTATGTCCACCAAAGCACCATGTTCTTTAATGCAGTCTTGTGGAGGCAGATGTATTTGTGTTGATTAGGTTGGACTATTTGGATTATTTTGTTTCCATGGAGATGTCACCCACCCAACTGTAGGTGATGACTCTCATTCAATTACTGGAGTCCTATAAAAAAGCTCACAAAGAGAAGGAACATAGAGCATCCAAGAGATGCATTTTTGAGATGGCTGTTGAAAGCAGACTTTTGCTAGTCCAGAGCTTTCCTTGTGAGAAACTAGAACAACCCCAGATGCCTATAGAGAAAGGTTCTTGGAGAAATCCATTTTGAAACAAGAACTTCAGAGCAGAAGCCAGCCATGTGTCATCCCAGCTGTGCCGGTTTGAGTGTATTGTGTCCCCCAAATGCCATTATCTTTGTGGGCTTGTGTGGGGCAGAAGTTTTGGTGCTGGTTGGATTTGCTTGGAGTGTGCCCCACCCAGCTGGCGGTGATAATTTTGATGAGATGTTCCCATGGAGGCGTGGCCCCACCCATTCGGGGTGGGCCTTGATCGGTGGAGCTATATAAATGAGCTGACTCAAAGAGGAAAGAGAGTGCAGCTGGGAGTGATGTTTTGAAGAGAAGCAAGCTTGCTAGAGAGGAACGTCCTGGGAGAAAGCTGTTTTGAGGCCGGAGCTTTGGAGCAGATGCCAGCTGCCCTCCAAGCTAGCAGAGGTTTTCCGGACGCCATTGGCCATCCTCTGGTGAAGGTACCCGATTGCTGAAGTGTTACCTTGGACGCTTTGTGGCCTTAAGACTGTAACTGTGTAGTGAAATAAACCCCCGTTTTATAAAAGCCTATCCATCTCCGGTGTTTTGCATTCTCCAGCATTAGCAAACTAAGACACCAGCTAACAGAGGTTTTCCAGATGTCATCAACCATCCTTCAGTGAAGGTACCCTATTGCTGATGCCTTACCTTGGACACTTTATGACCTAAAGATTGTAATTTTGTAATCAAATCAACCCCATTTTTAAAAGCCAATCCATTTCTGGTATTTTGCATAATGGAGCATTAGCAAATGGGAACATATTCTGTATTTAAATTGTGAAATGGATCTTAAATCCTGTTTCCTAATTCTTCTTGTATCAAATCTGGTAATGTTTTTACTAAAAATGTGTTCATTTCATGTAGATTCCCCAATTTATTGACATAAGTTTTGTGTTATAATCATTTGACCTTTTGAAAAATGTTTAATTATGAGTCTTTTCATTTCTGATGGTGATGTTATTGATTCTTAGTTGTTTTTTTTTTGATCAGTCTTGACACATATTTATCAAGTTTATTACTCTTTTCAAAGAATCTGTCTTTGGTTATGTTCATCCTCTTTATTTATACATCTTTCATATTTCACTAAATTGATTTTCCTCTTTTCTTATGTTTATTTCATTTGGGTTTAGTTTTCAACCAATTTTGGAAAATTATTCTGGGTGGATGTTTAGATCATTGATTTCCAGCATTTATTTTTCATTTCTAAATCATGCATATAGGGTATAAATTTGTTTTCAGTTTTTTTTATTGCTGCAACCAACATATTATGATACATAGTACTTATAAATGAATTTCAGGACTAGGGGCAAGATGGTAGAGTGGTGAGGTGTGGTACTTAGCAACTACTCTATAGCAGCTGGTAGCCACAAATTGCCTGGAAAAATTCTTTAGGGAACTTCTGTGACTGGAAACACATCCTACACCCATCTTGAATGGGTGGAAAGGCAGTAGAGATTACAGTGAAGATTGTTATGTTTCCCCAGGCTGTCCTCCACCACAGGCATGGCAGACTTAGAGTTGGTTCCCCAAGGGAAAAAGAAGCAGTAACTTCTGAGATCAAAGAACAGGGCTCAACCAAGCTCTAATTGCAAAATTAATTAACAAATAAAGACTGCTGAATGAAATCTCCAAGCAAAGAAAAATCAAGAGCAAGCAAAAGAAACTGGGAGATTTGCCCTGGCAGAGAGGTGGTGGGGCTAACAACAACATAAAACAGAGACTTCTGGAGTTGGGGGAGCTCAGAGCACTGGAAAAGTGTGGAACCTAAAGAAAAGGGGCATAGAGAAGTGAGTACAAATTCCAGGTCATCATGGGCAAACCCAGGGAGCTGGTGTCCAGCTCTGAAGAGTGTATTTTTTCTTTTCTTTTTTCTCTTCATTCATTTATTTTGTTTTTACATTTCAATAGTCCATTAGCACTGCTGGAACTCTCAGGTTTCAGTATTGCCCTGCGCAAGAGCAAGATTAAATTGGTCTGAGTACCTAGTCAGATGAAGGAGATAATTCCCTAAAGGGCATAGTGTTAAATAATCTATACTGAGAACAAGAGAATGTAGCTTGGCAAAGCTAAAACAGTGGCTTTAATCTTGACAGAAAGGAGGTAGAAAGACAGAAAAAATAAATTAGATAAAAAGAAAGAATAAGGACTGAGGCTTTGGTGTCAGCAGAGCTCAGAGTGCTGGAAAGTGTCTATGCGCCAAGAAAGAGGGTGCACAGGACCAGGCACCGCTTCCAGCTTTTGATTGGTGAAATTTGTGGGATGGGGAAAAGCTCTGAAAAGGGATTTCATTTTGCTTGCTTTTTCCTTTTTTTCTTTCTAATTTTTCTTTTTTAAAAAGCTATTCTAAGTCACTCACTAGTAAAAGCATCAGATATTTTCAATTGACAGCTGGTTCTAGAGACTAAGCAATGAGTATAGTGGGGGAGCTAATACACTAAAGGGCATAGCTTCCCAAGAAAAGGGGGTTTCAGTCCGGCACAATAGGCAGTACATTTCCAGAACTCAGACCCAGTGACTGGAAAGCAGAAACAGCTTGAGTAAGCCCCACCCCTGGCAGGGAGAGGTCCTTTTGAGAAATAGAGGAGCTGCAGCCACTAGCTGGACAAGATAGGAAAAGCAGATTCTAGAGGCTCCACAGGAGGGTCTGAAAACCTGTTGTGTGTCATTCTCATGGAAATGATATGAATAACACCCTCATCTGGAGACCTAGGCCTGTATGGACTGGTTTAAACTTGATTAGAGTTGATCAAAATTTGGGAGATCCACTTCACAAAAAAAGAGACACAGAAGCATGTTTCTTCATTCATTTTATCCTTTTACTTTAACCTTACTGCTGATCTTAATTTCCACACTCTTCTCCAAACATCTTTGTCCTGTCTTTTCCTTTCTGCATGTAGTGCTCCCTTTATTATTTCTTGTAGATAGGTCTCCTTTGCATGAACTCTCTCAGTGTCTGTTTATCTGTATACATTTTAATCTCCCTCATTTTTGAAGGACAGTTTTGTCAGATATGGAATTTTGGGTGGGCAGTTTTTATTTTTCAGTGTGTTGAATATATCCTACCACTGCCTTCTCACCTCCATGGTTTCTGCTGAGAGAGCCACACTTATTCATGGCGAGCTTCCCTTGTACATGATGGATTGCTTTCAATTGCTGCTTTTAGAATTCTCTCTTTGTATTTGAATTTTGACAGTCTGATTAGTGTCTTGGAGTAGTCCTATTTTGATCAATTATCTTTGAGGTTTGATGCATTTCTTAGACCTATAATTTTATGTCATTCTTAAGAGTTGCAAAATGTTCATTGATTATTTCTTCTGTTATTCTTTCTGCTGTGTTTCCCTTCTATCCTCCTTCTGGGACACCTATGAGTATCTGACTTTCTTGATTAGTTTATTCTGGAGGTGACTTTCACTCTTTTGCCTAGGGTTTTCTTTTTGGTTGTTTTGACCTCTATCTGTTCTTTGTTTCTCTCACTGGCCAATTGTCAGATTACCTCTGGTCCTCAGTCTTACCACCAAAATAGGCACCCACTATGGTCTGCCACTAGAATGGGAGTCAGGCACTAGAAACTCCAGAAATTTCACTGTATGTGGTAAAAACTTTGATGGCTTCCAATGCTGCTCTGTTTTTCACAGGCCAGCAAGACCTGGGTTTGTTACAGAGCACTGCTTTAATGATGGGTTGTCTCTATTTCTAAACCAAAACAGGGCTGGGTTTCCATGCTGGGATTTTAGACTAAGTTCCTGTCATCCTAAGAAATGGTCTGGAGCATCTTTTTGCATCTTTCAATTCCTTTCCACCTTCCAGTCTTTCCAGAGGATGGCACTGTTGAGGAACTTACTTGTCCTCAGAAGGTGCTTTGTCTCCATGCACAGGCTGATTTTGCACAGGTGGGGCTGAAACTGCAGGATTCCTATGCCATTACTTTGCTGGCCAAAACCTGGCTCAATGTGGGATGGTGTCTGCCACTCCACCTGTGGCAAAGGATCTCCAACTTAATCCAGTCCTCCAGCCATCTTTCAGATAAGGAAATGGCTGTCCTCTGCTGCTTTCCTCAAGAATGGGTGGAGGGATTTCCACCCATGGATGGAAACACATTCTCTGCCCATGTTTTCTCAGACTCTTTGTCCTTTACTGACTTGGTCCTTGGAATATCCTACCCTGTCCCTGAGGTCTTAAAATGGTGGGTGTATGCTGCACTGCTGTGAGAGATTGTACAGTCTGTGCCCTTGGTGGGCAGAGTACCATCTGCTCTTTCTGTGACTTTCCTGTGCTGAGATCAAGTGAGGAGAAGGGGAGAAGATTAGCTGGCACTAAATGGAAGATTCATAGCTGAATCCTTCTCTTTCTTCAATTCAGCATTTGCAGTTTCCTTCTCCAGTCTATATCCCCCTCCAGAGTTCTGAACCATTCATAATTGTCATTTATTTCATTGAAACTCTGTAGAGAAGTTTGCAGTAGCTGTTCATATAACCATGTTGGTGACATCACACTGTATATTCTTTTACTTTGTATGGGCTTTAAGTACAATTAAATGCAATCTACTGTGACTGTAAACCTTTACTTCCTACTACTACACTTTTTAATCTTCTTAGAATAACTTCATTTTGTTCACCAGCTTCCATTTTTTTAAACAGTTATCAAATTTTTATTGAGAAATATTTTATCTGGTTTTCTGTTTCTTAAGTGATACTGCTCTTATACAAAGATACTTTCTTAGGAATGGGAAGTATGTTGGTTTTTGTTTTTTTAACCCAAGTTGACTTAAGGAGTGAATTTTCAGGTAATATTGCTAAGTTTATAATGATCTATGAATGTTTAGTTGTAGCCACCACTGTATAGACATTCTTCTATACCTTGGCCAATAATGCAGCTTCTTTTTTGTTTTTTATTTGTTTGTTTTCATTTTTAATCTAACAAAACAAATTACCATTCTTCAAAAAATAAAAATAAAGTGCTGTGGATCAAGAATAAAGGGAATCACACTTTAAATCCAACTCTGCTACTAAACACCCATATAACCATAGCAAGCTTTTGTTTCTTTTTTTCCATTTAGTTACTGTCAATTAAATTGTGGGGTTAAATGAAATCCAGAAAAACCTATAATGTTTAATAATGTATAAAAATTGATAGTTCTATGGCCTTTGCTGAGATTAGCCTGATGCTAGTATGTTGTTGAGAGTATATGGGAAGCCACAAAGTCAATTCCTATGAGTAGATTTATTCAGAGATTCTTTACAGACCACGTTGAATCCTAGCACTTGGTACTCAACATGAGAACAGCATCTATCTTTGTTTTCCTCTCCTGATATTGTCCAAACATTTGGCTTCCATCTACACACACCTTCTCCCTTTATGCCCAGATAATTGTCCCCTCACCAAATGTTTGCCCCATTACCTCATAATCATAACCATCCTTTATTCTTCTACATAGGCGTGTTTAGTCCAGTAAAGACACTTTCTTAAGGGAAAAGTGTTTCGGTAGGAGTAAAAAATGTAGACTTAATCATTATGCTATATAATTGTAATTCATGTCCAGCTTGATTGATGATCTCTATTCTTTGATCCTATTGGTTCATTCAAAAATAACTTGTCTATTTTATACACTTTAGTTTATTACCTTTTAATACAATATGACAGTATCATACTTACATGTATTAATTAAACAAGGAGCCAATGAATTTCCCTTTCTACTTAAGTGATTTTGAATTTGCTCTCTGCCATTACAATTGAAGCAGTCCTGAAATTTTTGAAAGTAACTACACTTAGCAGACCCCAAATTGTAAAAAATAGTATAGAGAAAAAAAAGGTAAGGGTTTCTCCATCCTCAAGTTTAAAATCCTGTTCTGCATAGCAAAAAGCCTGGATGAATCACTGCCTTTTTCTCATTGGACACTGCCTATTAATCTATTGGGACCATGGCATAAAGAGACTAGGGAAGAAAGAAAAAAGTCAGTATATCGGTGTGGAGTGAGTTGCTATATGGTGTGTCATTGTAACAGACTCAGGCACAACAGAAATTTTCAGCAAATGATCACTTATTACTTATACAGTACAAAGGGTAAAAAACAAGAGAAGATATTCCATTATGACCTTTCCCAGGTGAGGTCAACTTCTCATGTCAGCATTGGTTGATGGCAGCTCCACATGCTGCATTTTCCTTCAGAGAGGGGAGACCCTGTGCTGTTTAAGGGTTGATTATTTGTACACCCTTTGGGGGAGAGGACCCTGCTACTGAGAGTTCCTGCTCAGTCTGCTTGTTCCTTGTTTTCTTATTTAAGCAATAGTCCATTTTTTATTAGACCTAACATCCCACATGTGATCAATTGAAACAGACTGAAATATCTGTACACAAGGATTTGCAGATGGCTGCTATTGGTATATTTGCTACTTTTTGCCTTCATTAAAAATATACTATAAGAGAAAAAACCAAGTTTTTATCCAAGCTACTAATGTAGGAATGAGAAGAAAGCTTTGTTGAGAGGTTGAACCTAAAAATTTATGCCTCTTGTGTAGTTGGGCCCAGGAGAATACTAGGGCCCAGGAGAAACAGATAACAGGGTGAGATCAGATTTCATGAACCTTTTCTAAACACTTACCCTCATGCATGGACAAAGATAATATTTATATTTCTGGAAAGCAATATGGAATTAGAATCAATCAACTGGCCCTACTGATGATACATTATTGTTTCTGAATGGTATGGCAAATGAAGGTGGCTTAACTGAGGGCTAGTAGACAAATATTAACATCAAAGTTGTCACTAGAGCAAGACACTTTAAGGCAGGGTCTAGTTTTAAAGTCCAAAGTTAACTATATTAGCTTTCTTTACTAGCTCTTGGAATCAATAAATACAAATTGCCACATACCCAAGTTTTAAGCAATATTTCCAGCAAAACCTCCAGTCCTGCAAAAGGAGCTTGGGTTGGTCAAAAACTAATACAATTCTCATGCCCTTCCAACCATACCAGATGAAAATGGAGGCTAAAGTAGTTCAGCCCCCCAAAGGGAGTCCTCTCTGTGGCCAATGAATTATGATATAAAGGAAATGCTCCCTCCTTGAATGGGGGAGTCACACCACCATGTAAATAATCTAATGATAAGGCCCCCCAAAATTGTGTGGGTCACATGTCCATGGAAACAATCGAATCAAAAAATCCCACCCAATAATTCTGCACCCACCCAGAGTGAATAAAAAGAACATGGTATATCCTGGAATACACAACAGTCTGAAACCAGCACAGTAGTGCTGACAGGGAAATTTATAGCTCTAAATGCTTACATTAAAAAGGAAGAAATATCTCAACTAAGAAATCTTACCTCATAACTAGAGTATCTAGGAAAAAAACAAACTAAATATGAAATGAGTAGAAGGAAGGAAATAAAATTATAGTGGAGATAAAAGAGATGAAAAACATAAACCAATAAAACCAAAAGTTGGTTCTTCAAAAATATCCATAAAATCAACAAATCTTTAGCTGGACTGACAAAGAAAAACAGAAAGAGGAAACAAAAAATGAAAATGAGAAACAAAAAGGTAGACACCAGAAGTGACACTGTAACTGAGAAGTTAGGATTTAAGGGATGATTATGATTACTGAATCATTATATAGATATTCCTTTTACTTTTTGGTATATTGAAGTAGGTAGAGGGAATCCCTATAATCTCTGAGCTGTATCTAGCTGCCTTGATCTCCAATAATGATTGTATAGCCCTTATCTTGTCCCTTGTGATAGTAAAAACCTCACACTAACCTTCATCTGTACACATTTTATCTAGATTTTTGACATTAGAGTCTAACAATCACTAAAGGCAGCCAATAATGTTTATTAGTGAAGGGTCTTGGGTCAGTCCAGAACTAACCCACCTCAAGCCCAAAGTTATCTTGGTAACTGAAGCTGGATATAAACAAAATGGCCTGCCTGACACGTGTAGTAGCTTAGACTTTAATCTATAGTCACCTGTAACTCATTGTAATATTAAAAATCAGGCCCATAATACTAAGGCCACTGTTTTCCTAAAAGTGTTCTGTGACTAAGCATGTAATCAATCTGTGCTTGCTCAAACTTTAGATCACCTCTAATTCTATCATCTGAAACCACTGTGCTCCTTGAACTAAAACCTGCCCATCTCTTGATATTATAAAACAATCAGAATTACTGAAGTTCAGGAAGTCAGATTTTTGGGCCAATAGGCTATCTGATCACCAGTTTAGCCATCTGATCTCTTGTTTAGTGCCTAGAAATAAACTCTTTTCTCTATCTCTTTGAAATACCAGTATTTCAGAATTGGTCATTTGAGTACTTTGGGCAAATAATCCACCACCTTTGTCCAGTAACAACCCTACAGATATAAAATGGTGTATAAGAAGATATTATGAACAACTGTATGCCAACAAACTGGCTAAGCTAGATTAAATGGACAAATTCTGAGAAAGTCACAAAATATCTACCCTAACTCAAGAAGAAACAGAAGATCTCAACAAACTAATAACAAGTAAAGAGATTGAATCACTAATTACATTCTGCCAACAAAGAAAAGCCTAAAACCTGATGGCTTCACAAGGAAATGTTACCAAATATTCCAAAATAATTAACTCCTATCCTACTCAAATCCTTCCAAAAATTGAAGAGAAGGGAAAACTCTGTAAGTCATTCTATGATGCCAGCCTCAAGCTCACTCTGAAGCTAGAAAAAGATATCACAATAAAAGAATATTACAGACACATATCCCCTATGAATATAAAAACAAAAATGCTCAACAAAATACTAGCGAGCCAAATCCAGTAGCAAATAAAAATAATTTTACATCATGGGGATCAAGTGGAAATCATCCCAGGTATGCAAGTGGTGGTTAAACAAAAGAAAGTTGATTTAATACATGACATTAACAGAAAAAAGGAAAAGAAAAATTTAAGATCATCTTAGTTGATGCAGAAAAGCCCCCTTTCTTGATAAAAATAATTAGAAATCTAGGAATAGGAGGGAATTTCTTCAACATTATCAAGGGCCTTTATGAAAAACTCACAGCTAACATTATACAAAATTGTGAAAAACTGAAAGCTTTCCCTCTATGATCAGGAACAAGACAAGGAATTTCACTGTCACCACTGTTATTGTACTGGGAGCTCTATCTAGAGCATTTAGGCAAGAAAAAGAAATAAAATCCATCCCAATTGGAAAGGAAGAAGAAAAACTTTCCCTATTTGAAGATGACATGATACTATATACAGAAAATCCTGAAAAATCCAAAACAAAACTACTGGAACTGATAAATGAATTAAGCCATATGGTGGGGTACAAGGTCAACAAGTAAAAATAAGTAATGTTTCTATATATTAGAAATGAAAAAATCTGAAGAAGAAATCAAGAAATAAATCCATTGACAGTAGAACAAAAACAATGAAATATCCAGTAATCTAACCAAGGATGTAAACAAGTTATACATGGAAAACTATAAGACATTACAAAAATAAATCAAAGAAGACCTAAATAAATAGAAAGATATTCTCTGTTCAGTGATTGGAATACTAAATATTGTTATGATGTAAAGTCTTCCCAAAGCAATTTATAGATTTATCCCAATCTCAATGAAAATTATCAAAGCCTTGTTTGCAGAAACAGAAAAGCCAATTGTCAAATTTATATGCGTCATTAAGGAGATCCAAATAACTAAAACCATGTTGAAAAAGAATGAAGTTGGAGGATTCACACTTCCAAATCTTAAAATTTATGACAAAGCCATAGTAATCAAAACAGTATGCTACTGGCACAGGACAGTATAAAAACCAATGAAATCAACGTAAGAGTTCAGAAATCAAGCAACACATTTTTGGTCAACTGATTTTAAACAAGCTTGTCAGGCCCATTCAATGGGGAAAGAATAGACTCTTTAAATGATGCTGGGGAAAATGGACGTTATGTGAAAAAGAATGAAGTTGAATCCCTACCTCACACCATATACAAAAATCAAAAGGAATTGTTGGCCTAAATATAAGATACAGAAATATAAAATTCCTAGGAGAAAATATAGGGAAGCTTCTTCAGGACCTTGTGTTAGGTTATGATTTCTTAGACTTTACAACCAAAGCACAAGCCATGATAGAAGAAAAGATAAATGATAACTCATCAAAATTAGAAAATTTGTGACATCAAAGGGTTTATCATGAAACAAAAAGACAACCTACCTAATGGGAGAATATATTTGGAAACTACATATCCAATAAATGTTTAATACCCAAAATAAATAAAGAAGACTTACAACTCAACAATGATAAGAAAAACAAATCATCCAAAAAATGGACAAGACTTGAATGGAAGTTTCAGGGAAGTAGATACACAAATGGTCAAAAGAAGCACACAAAATGATGTACAATATTGCTAGTTATTAGGGAAATGCAAAACAAAACCACAATGAGATCTCATTTCACAACCACTAGAACAGCTATTAAAAACCAATTGAAAATGACAAGTTTTGGAGAGGGTGTGAAGAAATAGGGACACTCATCAATTGCTGTGGTAATGTAAAAATGTGCAGCCCTGTTGAAGATAATTTGGTGGTTCCTCAGAAACTACCATATGACCAAGAAATCCCATTACTAGATACCTATGCAAAAAATTTGAAACCTGGGACTTGAACAGGTATTTGCACACCAATGTTTATAATGGCATTGTCCCCAATTCCCAAAACATGGAAGCAACCCAAGTGTCCATCAACTGATGAATGGATAAACAAAATGTGATGTCGTGTACAATGGAATATTATTCAGCTGTAAAATGGCATGCAGTCGTGATGCATGCAACAACATAGGTGAACGCTGAAGGCAATTTTAAGTGAAATAAACCAGACACAAAAGGACAAATATTGTATGACTCTCATTGATATGAAATAATTAGAATGTGCACACTCATACAGTCACAATCTAGGATATTGGTTACTGGAGAACAGAGTAGGGTAGAGAATAAGGAGATGATTAAATTTTGTAGAGTTTCTGTTTGGGATGATGGAAAATTTTTGGTAATGGATGGTGGTGATAGTGCAACAGTGTGAAAGTAATTAACAGCACTGAAGCACTGAATCATATATTTGAATGTGGTTAAAAGGGGAAACTCTAGGTTTTATATATGTTACAAGAATAAAAATTTTAAGAAAATCAAAGGTTCTATAACAGTGAACTCTATTGTAAACAATGTACTATAGTTAATAGGATAATTTTTAAATGTTCTTTCACGAATTTTAACTAATGTGCTACAGCATTGCTTGTAGTTAATAATAGGGTGTTATATAAGAAATACTATATTTTATGCATGATAGTTCTGTAAACCTACAACTTCTCTAATAAAAATATATATAGGACATGATTACCAAAACACATACAATCACACATAGTATATGCTGAAATAATTATTAATAGGTAGGAGACTTTTAATTCAAATCTCTTATTTTGTCTTATACATTTGAACACCTTTATTTTGTCTAAAGAAATAAAAAGTTACACAACTGTGTTACAGGCATATATAACTTCATGTAACTCTGAAATATATGCATACAATTTTTGTCACATTAAGCACACAGAAACATTTGGCAAAAATCTTTGTATAAAAAATAACCGGAGGCGGGGCAAGATGGTGGACTGGTGAGCTGTATGTTTTAGTTACTCCTCCAGGAAAGTAGGTAGAAAGCCAGGAACTGCGTGACCACAGACATAGGGGACTGGTGGTTTGATGGGTTGAGCCCTCTACCATAGGTTTTACCCTTGGGAAGACGGTTGCTGCAAAGGAGAGGCTAGGCCTCCCTGTGGTTGTGCCTAAGAGCCTCCTCCCGAATGCCTCTTTGTTGCTCGGATGTGGCCCTCTCTCTCTGGCTAAGGCAACTTGAAAGGTGAAATCACTGCCCTCCCCCCTACGTGGGATCAGACACCCAGGGGAGTGAATCTCCCTGGCAACGTGGAATATGACTCCTGGGGAGGAATGTAGACCTGGCATCGTGGGACGGAGAACATCTTCTTGACCAAAAGGGGGATGTGAAAGGAAATGAAATAAGCTTCAGTGGCAGAGAGATTCCAAAAGGAGCCGAGAGGTCACTCTGGTGGGCACTCTTATGCACACTTTAGACAACCCTTTTTAGGTTCCAAAGAATTGGGGTAGCTGGTGGTGGATACCTGAAACTATCAAACTACAACCCAGAACCCATGAATCTCGAAGACAGTTGTATAAAAATGTAGCTTATGAGGGGTGACAATGGGATTGGGAAAGCCATAAGGACCACACTCCACTTTGTCTAGGTTATGGATTGATGAGTAGAAAAATAGGGGAAGGAAACAAACAGACAAAGGTACCCAGTGTTCTTTTTTACTTCAATTGCTCTTTTTCACTCTAATTATTATTCTTGTTATTTTTGTGTGTGTGCTAATGAAGGTGTCAGGGATTGATTTAGGTGATGAATGTACAACTAAGTAATGGTACTGTAAACAATCGAAAGTACGATTTGTTTTGTATGACTGCGTGGTATGTGAATATATCTCAATAAAATGAAGATAAAAAAAAAATAACCAACACACATTTTGACATAAAAACTGTTAAAGAATAAGGTACTACTAATGGTATTACTAAAACTAAGGATATTACTAATGTTTCATTAACCACACATATTAAATAATAACTAATAAATTTTAATGGTATGAGAGACTTAACTAGTGTAAATATACTCTGTGAGAGATTATTCTAGCAAAGTGCTTCCTCGCCTCTGAGAGAACGCCTCAGTAAATTTCTGCATTTTCCTCTGAATCAGGAAGAACAAGTACATATGTCCAGCCCTTATTTCAGGGTAGCTTCAAATGCTTTGGTTAATCTTGTTCATACAAAGCAAAATAATTGACTTTAAGATATATCTTAAAGTTACCTTTTTTGCCAGCAGGTAAAATTTCACTTTTCCAAAAGCAAATTGTGTTATTAACATGAGTATACATATAATGCTACCTCAGAACATGAAAGAACTGATTAAGAAACTCTGCATTTTATCTCACTGAAATCCAGGCGTAAATATGTAAATTTAATGATGAAACCAGAGTACATTCCATTGCTATGCAAACTAATGTGCAAATGTAAAAGTTTGCAATTGTAAGTGAATAAATTATGTAATAGTTCCATTCGTATTTACCAATATATTATGATCTAAACCTGATAGGCAGGATTAGGCTTGTTTACTTCTTCTCTTCAGAGCTACACACATTTTAACTACCTAAAATCTGTTCTATCTTAGGCACTTACTGAACAACCTATTGTCCTATGTTTTTTCAATTCAATTTTATTGAGATTATTTACACACCATACAAACATCCAAAATGTACAGCTAATTGTTCACAGCACCATTATATAGTTGTGCACTCATCACCAGAATGTTTTTCAATTTTTCATATTTTTTTTCAATTTTTAGAGCATTTTCATTACTCCAGAAAAGAAATAAAAATAAAAAAGAAAATGAAAACAAATCCTCCCATATCTCTACCCCCCCTCCATTATGGACTCATAGTTTTAGTATAGTACATTTGTTACTGTTGATGAAAGAATGTTAAAATACTAGTGGCTGTAGTACATAGTTTGCAATAGATATATCTTTCCCTATATACCCCTCTAGTATTAACTTCTAGTTATAGTGTCATACATTTGTTCTAGTTCATGAAAGAGATTTCTAATATTTGTGCTGTTAATCATGGACATTGTCTACCACAAGATTCACTGTTTATACATTCTGATATTCTAACTTCCAACTTTCCTTCTGGTGACATACATGATTCCAAACTTCCTCTTTCCACCACATTCACGCACCATTCAGCACTGTTAATTATTCTCACCATAGCATGCTACCATCAGTTCTTTCCATTTCCAAACACTTATGTTCAACCTAGTTAAACATTCTGCTCATAAGTGAATGCTTTTCATTCTTTAGCCTCATTCTATATCCTGGTAACCTATATTCCATGTCTATAAATTTACATATTGTAAATACTTCATATCAGTGGAACCATACAATATTTATTGTTTTGTGTCTAACTTACTTCACTCAATATAATGGCCTCAAGGATTCTCAATCAGCCCATTTTTTAAAGGTGATTTTGTTCATACCACATACATTCCATCCTAAGTAAACAATGATTCCCTTTATAATCACATAGTTATGCATTCACCACCACCACCACTATCTATATAAGTACATTTCCATTTCTTCAACAGAGAAAGAAAAGAGTCAAGGAAGGTAGAAAGATGAAAGAAACAGAAAAAGAAAGAAAAAATGCCAGCTAAGAAGCAACAAAAGAAAACACAAAATGAAAATAAAGTACAATGAAAGAGTCAGACAACATCACCAATGCCAAGAGTCCCCTACCCCTCCCTTATACCTCCCTCTTAAAGGCATTTAGGTTTGGTATATTGCCTTTGTTACATTAAAGGAAGTATAACACAATATCTAAAGTCTCAAGATTGCATTGTTTGTATTTTTCCCCAATACCACCCCATTTTTAACACCTTGCAAAGTTGACATTCATTTGTTCTTCCCAATGTAAAAACATATTTGTACAAGTGCTCACAATTGTTGAGCACTCTAGTTCACTGAGTTTTATGGTCCCAGTATTTATCTTTCCTCTTTCTTTCTGATGTCCCATATGCCCCTAACCTTTCTCTTTTAACCATACTTACAGTCATCTTTGTTCAGTGTACTTACATTATTGTGCTACAATTACCCACAGTGTGATCCAAACCTCTCACTCCTGTCTTTCCCTTTCTGTCTGTAGTGCTCCCTGTAGTATTTCCTGTAGTGCAGGTATCTTGCTCACAAACTCATTGTTTGTCAGAGAATATTTTAAACTCTCTCTCATATTTGAAGGACAGTTTGGCCAGATATAGGGTTCTTGGTTATTGTTTTTTCTCTTTCTGTATCTTCAATATATCACACCACTGCCTTCTTGCACCCATGGTTTCTACTGAGAAATCCACACATAGTCTTATCAAGCATCACTTGTATGTTATGGATCACCTTTCTGTTGCTGCTCTCAGGATTCTCTCTGTTTTTGACATTTGATAATCTGAATATTAAGTGTCTTGGTTTAGGTCTATTCAAATCTATTCTTCTTTGGGTACATTGTGCTTCTTAGAGCTGTAATTTTATGTCTTTCATAAAGGATAGGAAATTTTCATTGATTATTTCCTCCATTATTTCTTCTGCCCATTTTCTCTACTCTTCTCCTTCCGGGACCTCCATGACATATATATTCATGTGCTTCATTCAATTCCCAGAGCTGTTGCTAATATGTTTCCATTATTTTCTGCATCTGTTTTCTTGTGTGTAGGATTTCAGTTGTCTTGTTCTCCAGTTCCTGGATATTTTCTTATGCCTATGGAAGTCTGCTGTTGTATGTCTCCATTGTGTTTTTCATCTCTTTTTCTGTGCCTTTCATTTCCATAGATTCTGTCAGTTGTTTTTCCAAACTATTGATTTCTTCCCTATGTTTACACAGGGTTTTCTTTATGTTTCATCTCTTTTTCCTATTTTCCCTAAACTTATTGAATTTATTTATCATTAGTCATTTCAATTCCTGTAACTCAGTTTAAGTGTAAGTCTGTTACTTTGACTGGGCCATATCTTCATTTTTCCTAGTGATATATGTAGCTTTCTGTTGTCTAGGAATCTGGTTTCCTTGATTACCCCAATCAATTTTCCCAGACCAGAATGGGCTCAGGTCTAAGAATGAGGCTATATTCCTTGTCAGGTTTCCCTGAGGGTGTGCTTGGAAGATTGACAGACATTCCTGCAAGGTGTCTAGCCACTGTGCTCTTCCTAACCTGCCCAGAAAGTGACACCTGTCAGCCTGTCACTCCCCACTGATGTAAAGAGTTGTGGTCCCTTTAATTCTCAGCTTCAGTTGTCTCTGATTTGAGTGCTCTTCCCTGCCCCTGGGGTCTGAGATCTGTAGGGAAGGCAGGCACTAGAGCTCAGCCCCACCTCCCTCCTCTCATGGAAGATAAACCTCCTATGGAGCTATCTTCTGCACTTGAATTACTGCTTTATCTTTCTGACTGTTAACTCCACCCCTGTCTGTGTCAGAGCACTGCAAGATGAAAATGGCTGAGGTTCTCTCCACTGAGCCACTCAGATTGAGAGAGAGATAAAGGAAAAGAAAGTTCTTTTCCAGAGCCAGTCCATAGCCCCCAAGTTTTGCCTATTGGCCAGAGATAACACTCAGTCTTCTGGGCTCCATTTCCTGGGACTCAGGCATTTTCTGGCACCCTAAGTTCAGCCATCTCCAAATGACTGTACTTTTCTGTATTATTATTTTTTCCATCAGCCCCCCCACCCCGCCCTCCACTTGTAATGACCTCAGGGTGCTTTGCTGCTTGTTAGGGGTTTGTCTGTGTTAGTAGCTTGTATTCAGCAGTCCTCAGTTGTTAATTAAAATCCTGGTTGGAGCTAGGTTAAGCTATATTCAGTTGCTCCAGGGATGCTGTTTTCTCCCACAGTGAGGTTTTGCAGTTCAGCCTGTCTTGGAGGGAGGAGTTTTCTAGAATGTTTCTGTAGTTTTTATGTACATCTTTTATGCTTTGATCTCATTATTCCACCCATTCCAGGCTGATGTACAATGTTTGGATAATCATTGTTGTCTCCAGCAGTTATTGCTGACTATTTACTAGTTGTTGCTAGAGGTTTATTAGTTGTTCTAGAGGACTAACTAAGTTCCACATCTATCTATGCCACCATCTTGCTTCCCATCAACCTATGTTTTTATTTCATATGATTCCTGTTATAAAATACATGCTCCTTGATGAAAATTTAGAAAATACTTAGGGTCCTAAATGAAAATGAAAATAGGCACATAAAAGATGTTCAGCATCATTAGTCATTAGGGAAATGCAAATCAAAATCATAATGAGATACTGTTTCACATCCACTAGTAGAATGTCATTTTTAAAAGGAAAATAATATATGTTGGTTAGAATTCAGAGAAACAGGACCTCTTACACTTTGTTGGTGGCACTGTAAAATGGTGCAGCTGGTGCAGAGAGCATTTTTTAGTTCCTCAGAAAGTTAAACACAGAACTACTGTATGACCCAGCAATCCTCCTAACATGTATATACTCACAGGAACTGAAAGCAGGGATGTGAATGGACATCTCACAGCAACGTTATTTGGCAGCATTGATCACAATAGCCAAAAGGTGAAAACAATCCAAGATTTCATTAGCAAACAAACAAAATGTAGAATATACATATGACAGAATATAATTCAGCCAAAAAGGAAAAACATTTCTGATACAAAATGCAACATACATGAACATTAAAGGCATAATGTTCAGTAAATAATCCAGAAATAAAAGGACAAATATTGAAAGATTTCATTCACATGAAACACCTAGAATAAGTAAATTCATAAAGACAAAAATTAGATCACAGGTTACCAGGGGCTTAGGTGGGCCAAGAAGGGGGAGAAATGGGGGAATTATTGCTTAATTTTTGTGGGATTTCTACTTGGGGTGGTGAAAAAGTTTTGGTAATGGATGATTGTCTTGGTAGCACAATATTATTAATGTAATTAATATCACTGAATTGCACACATGAAAGTGGTTAAAATGGGAAATTCTGCACTGTATATTTGTTACCAAAACAAATATTTCAAATAAGAAAAAAATGAAATAACTCAATGCTACAAGCCAGATTTTAAGTTTATGCTCTAGCCTTTTAAGGTATAGCCTTCTAATTTATATGGACACAAACACACACACACTCAGACATGGTCTATGATATTTATAGTTTTTAATGTGCTTCCTTTCACTTCACAGCTTATTAGCAATTCCTCATGCTAATGAGGGAATGCCATAATTCAATCAGCCAAACCTTATTAAGATCATTCAGACTGCCCCCAAATTTTCCCTATAGAAATAATGCTAAGATGAACATACATAATTTAATATTTTTATGTGTCTCTTTTTATTTCTGAAGGTAAATTCCTAAAAGGGAAATCACTGACTGAAGGAGAATAAATTTTTTCCAAATTTTTTGGTATATACTGCCACCTTGCTGCTTTACATCACTACTAGCCTTCTGATTTTTTTCCTTACATTAGCAGAGGGTATAGAAATTTCTGTGACTGGCAACAAAAATCCTCTCTTCACTGCATAAAAAAACACACATTTTTTTGGTCATAATTGGCACATGAACATGGTATCTACATAAACAAGCAATTTATTCCCAAAGTACTGGGTGGTGTAAAGATCACCATCCATGGAATTTGTTTTGGAATTCTAGCACCACCAGTTATTAGTGGTGTGACCTAAGAGTAGTCACAATTTCTCCACTATAAACAGAGGGTCTCAGCTTCCTCGTCTTTGGGAGAATTAGCTATATTACACATTATATGGAGTCTAACACTTGTAATCACTTTATTTTGAAAAGAAGCACAGCAAGCAAATCACAAGCATGGGGAGTCTGATCAATAGAGATTTAAATCCTGTCTCTCCTGATAACTGATGCTCTGGGTCTTAGACAAGTCATTTAACTGACTTTGAAATATTCACCTCACGCATGTGCTGAAAGGATTAAATGAGATCTATGTAAAGCCCCTGGCACATAGTAGGTGCTTTGATTATTACATTAGTGGAGGGCAAATCCCATTTCTTATATGCACAATAAATGGACAGACACAAGGTTGAGTAAAGTGTGCTCTCTGCCATCCAGGAACCTCCAAGTGGTCTAGAAGACAGCCCTGGGGATGGTCTGGGCTGCAACACTAGAAACAGAGGCTAAGCCATATGGGTTGCAGTCCCTAGATCAAGGGATCTAGGGAAGGATTTTGAAATGGGACTGACTTGAGCAGAACTGAAGGGTGATATGCAGCCTCCTGAAGTCATGAACAGCATGTGATATCTGGCAGATGAAGGAAGCCAGGACCCAGCACTCTACCTGGGAATCAAATCTGGCACTCAGTCATACTCAGTAACAAGTAGCTGCAGACAACTCAGCAACTGACTATTTAAGTGGGTTTCAGCCCTGGGAGCAGAATGTTTCAACCCTGTTTAATTCAGCAAAGAGAAGGCTGTTCTTTGAGCTGTACTCCAACTTCAAGACACCTCCAAGCCCAGGTTTTAGAACAGGTAAGAATTCCTAATTAGATCAAAAGTTTCAGATTCCACCCCCTGTATTTTTCTTGACACCTATACCTACTTGTCTGCTAAAACAAGCAGCAACATTTTTAAAGGGTGAACTACAATTTGCTGGCTCAACAATGGTTTATTCATACATATGTAGCAATGGTCAGGATTTTATATTGTTTCAAATATATCACAATATTGTCTGCCAGCAAACATACACCTAAGTTACACAAAAAATGCATGACTCCAGGAGCTCCAGCAGGGAGAGGCTTTTAGGATTCCTTTCAGACTCCTATCACTGTCTGAACAATTTTTCTTAGAGTGGGGGTATAATCAAATGAGTGGAAAGATGGGAGATTGATAACGTTTCCCATTTAAAACAGCTGCAAATGTGTAAATTTGGTTAAAAATCACTAAACTCATGTATTTAGCTTGTCACTCCAACCAAATGTTTCAAGATCCAATTTGAATATAGTTCATAAAAGTGCTGTAGCTGTAAATGGAGTAAGTCCAAGCAAGTGATTTAAGGAAAGGATTTTGCCTCAATAATGGAGGCAGCACAGTGCATGGAAAATGCCAAAAGACAGTAGGGAAGGCAGGTACTGGTGTCTGGTTTCCAGTGTGCTTCTTGATGGCTGGAGGCCCTCCACTGCCTAGGAAGATGTCTAAAGCTTCTTTTAGTATCAATGATGAAAAGCTATGGGTCAACAGATACAAACACTGGGGGAAGTTTCAGTAACCAAATGGCAAAGAAGAGATTAGTGATTGAAAACCTCTGGATGTTTGTGGGCAAAAATGTTAATTTTTTTTATAATATGCTTGCAAAATAAAAAAAGAAAATTATTTAAAATGCTGTCTTCTGATTTCAGTCTGTACATTTCACTGAGAACAGGAAGATATGTTGTGGTGTCATGACGTGTCCACAAAATATGTGGCCAATATTTATCCTCTCCATTTGCAAGAACACCTCCTAAAGTTTATGTTTGCATTACTTAACAAAGTAACAGCCTGACCTACTGTATTAGTTAGGGTTCTCTAGGGAAACAGAATCAATGAGAGGTGTCTCTGACTATCAAATTGTAAAAGTAACTCATGCAACTGTGGGTATGCACGAGTCCAAATTCTGTAGAGCAGTCAGCAAACTGTCAACTCCAAGGAAGTTGTCCAGTGAACTCCTCAGGAAATGAACCTGTAACTTTGATGAAATCCTCAGGAAATGAACTGGGATCTTCAACGAACATGTTTGATGAACACCTCAGGAAATGAACTGGCAACTTTGACAAACTCCTCAGGAAATGCTTCACTGGGCAGCTGAAGAAGAAGTGAAGGTCCTCTATCTGTCTTGCTTATAAGTCTTCAACTGATTAATTGGATTAAATCCAGCCAATTGCATTCTCTCATTGTGGAAGGCATGCCCTTTGGTGAGTCATCAATCATAGCTGCAGTCAATTGACTGACGATTTAATAAACCAGCCTACTGGTTTATTAACCAGCCTCAAACATCCTCACAGCAATTGTTAGGCCAGTGTTTGCTTGACCAGACAGCTGGGTACTATCCACCTGGCCAAGCTGACACATGAACCTAACCATCACACCTACAATGTCTTTACAAAAGAAATGCTCAAAACTTCTTTCTAAAGTAATTACAAAACCAAGGCATTTCATGTGGAAGACAATGATGCCTTTTTCAGAAATACATCCAAAGCAATCCTTCACTCCCTATTCCAAGGGCAGATTTTCCAATGCATCTGGATGCCCATCAGATTCCAAGCTAGAGCTGCCTCTGGGTCAGGGAATTTATGACCAGTCTGTACCCCTAACAAAGAGGCCAAACAGGCTTCTCCCTGTTACTGAGCTGGATTCTCAGTGTCAGGCAGCATTGGAAACTGATGCCTGAGAATCCAAGTTCATGACCACTCCCCACACCTGATATCCTGTAGCCAGTGTTCTCCCCAGGGTGCAGCAGGCACAGAGGGAGCTGCCCCAAAATATGCAGGCCATGGACAGATACTGAGAGGAACCAGCATGGCAGGCCAGTGTGGCCAAGGATGAGGCCAGGAGGTAGGCAAGGCTGGGCCATGAATCTGCACTGGAGTTACTTCTGTAAAGTGCCAGGTGAGGCCCTACCTTCTCCTTGAAGTTGAAGATGTGTGCTCTGTGCTGGTGGATCACCAGGGTATCAGTGAGCTACAAGAAGCCACTAGTCCACATGAAGTGATCCATGGTGGTTGGACCTAACCCCCCTCCCTACACCTCCTCAGGCATTACTTGACCCAAATCCTGGAGGCCCAAGACCACAGTTGAGTGCCAGCAGCTTGAAGTGACACCTGGCAGCTGGCATAGAGGATCTGGAAGCAGAACCTGGAGGTGAGCAGGGAGCACCCTCTGATGATCTGGCCACTATGTCCTTTGACCTTGATGGCCCAGAGACATGCACCCCATTCTCCATGCAGCTGAATCACAAATCTGAAGCTTGCACAAGGGGCTTTGAGGGAACCCAGATCACAGTTGGCCTTCCTTATTGTGCATTATTCCTACATATTTGTGGCAGATTTCTTGGCAGTGCCCATTATGCTGTCTTGTCCCTTAAAGGCTGTAAATTGTAAATCTTAAACAATGTGTGTGTGTCAAGAATGGTTTTTATACAGTGGCCATCAGTATATAAATACCTCCTTGTGCTCCTCTTTTTTCCCCTAAAGATTATCTTCACCTAAACATGTCCACATGCTAACACAGACCTCATGAAGTTTTACTAGAGACTATTTCTCTTTATAAATATCCCATAATTTGCCTGTTGGTTTTTCCAATGCAAATTGATCCATGGCCTCTGTTGCCAGTGGCTGGATGCCCTCCACTTGCCCTTTTACTTTGTTATATTTTGCATTATAAAGAGAGATCTATTTATCCTTCTGTTTTCCTTTAGGGTTATTTTCTTAGAGTGCCTTCCCAAAATAGAGTTACTGGTTTAAAAGGTGCTTTATTTTCTCACAGCTAGAACAAATACCAGAGGCTGGTGTGGCAGCCTTGGGTTTTGAACTCCCTTCCCTTAGGGAATATGGTGGAGACTTGAGCACACAGCAGCCTGCATGACCAGATCACAGACCTTGAAGGTCATTGAGCCTAATCACTGATGGTAATCAACTTTCACATGACTCAGCTGAGGTGTCTTTGTAACCAAACCTGGAGAGACTCTGCTGAACCATGCAATGCACTCCTTTTCCTCTTGTTTGTGTGGATCATTGATTTCCATGTCCTAACTGGCCACCACACTTTCCTCTCCCTTATTAGAGGGGTCATGACTCCTGTCTATGAGTGATAAATAGAGACCCCAGGAATTGGAGGCCACATGCAGAAATAAATATTTACTGTTCCCTTATTAACTAACAGAGAGTGTTGGCACTCATAGATACTGGGGCTGAATGTACACTAGTTTAGGGAAAGGTGCCCCAATTTAATAAACCTGTGCTGGCCGTAGACAACTATGGGGGAATGACAATCAGAGTCAAACTGCAGAATTTCATCTTGCAAACTGAGAGTTTGCCCCCTCCTTGCAAACACACTGTATATATTTCTCCTATACTGAAATATAGATTAGGAATTGTCTCTAAAATAGCATATTACAAGATAACATAAGAGAATTGTGTCTCTGGCACTGTGAAAGCAGTCTTAAAAGGACAGGGGAAATGGTCCCCTGTAAAATGACTGCAACCTCAGAGGTTTGTAGCTATTAAACAATATTAACTCCCAAAGGGACATCAAGAGATTATTGCAACTACTAAGGAACTAGAAAGAGTGGGATTATTAATACCAACACAAGCCCATTTAATAGCCTGGGTGATGAGAACAGAAACCTGACAGAAACTGATGCACGACAGTGGGTTACCACAAATCAAATAAAGTGACACTACCTTTGACTGCAATGGTTCCAAACATTGCTTCTTTACTACAAGAAATTAGCACCCATTTATGTCATTTCGTTTTAGATTAAGCTAATGTTTTCTTCAGGATTCTCTTAGATAAAGCAAGCTAACCTTTCCCCTTCACTTGGGAAGAATAACAAAGTGTTGCAATGTGCTTCCAAAAGGCTATTTACATAACCTGATCATTTGCCACAGCCTAGTGGCAAAAGACTTGGCCAATTGGGAGAAACCCAAATTTTTGACTTTATTTCATTATGCTGGTGATATAATGTTAGCTGGAGATTCTCATTCAGAAATGAAAAAGGTGTTGGGAATGTTAACATCCCATTTAAGGAGCAGAGGATGGACAATAAAAAATGCCCCAAAATTAATGGTCTTTCTAGGACTACTAGGATATTAGAGACCTTTCATACCTCATTTAGATCAAATATTAAAACATATGCTAATTATAAAATGTTGTATTTTGGAATGGAATGGTCAATATCAAGCTGCTTTAGAAAAAGCACAAAGGCAATAACAGACACAAACACTGAGGCTCTACCTGATGTACACTGTGAATTGGATGTGGCTAGCACTTACTTGATTTGGGTGGAGTCTGTGACAAAGGCAACATTCTAAGCAAGTATCCCTGGGGCTCTGGGCACAATTACGGAAAGGGGCAGAATTAAGCTATAGACCCTTAGAAAAGCAACTGTGTGCTGCATATAATGCCCTACTACAACTGAAAGTCCTGACACAGAAATATCCTGTCACCTTGAGGACTGCCCTCCATATGAAAGTGTGGATTATGGATATGGCCAATAACTGACACTGTGGTAGTACACAATGAAGTACCTTAACAAAGAGGAAAGTTTACTTTTGCAAGGCACTGTTTCAATACCAGCCCACTTAGGGCTGAGAGGCATTAAATTTTAGGACCAGAGTCATATGTAGAAGATTTAACAGCTAAGCTGTAGCACCTGAAATAGCAGTTGAAATACCCACTATAGAGGGCACAGGAACAATTCCCAAATCTGTACAGTATACTGATGGAACTGCTAGCAGAGAGGCTTCCACATGGACAGCCATGTTGGTAAATACTAGTACTGACACTGTATGATTGGGGACTGGTGCCATGCAAAGCAGTCAATGGGATGAATTAAGAGCTGTATGTATGTTAATAGTGCATGGACCAGGAGATGTCCTTACTATGTTTACCGAGAGCTGGCTGTTTATGAAGGCCCCTTGAGCTGGATGGCAACCTAGAAATAAGAAATGGACAATACTAGGCTGGCCCTAATGGGGCAATACATATAAGATGCCTGCCAGTGATGAAGGGTAACTGTCTATATTGTCCCAACCCACTATGCTAACACATTATCCAGGAACATTGAGGCAGACACTATCACTAGAGTCTGAAGCCACACTACTGAAATTAGAGAAGCAGCTGAGTGTCTTCATTGAAAGAGTGAACACTGATGTATCAAACCCTATGGCATTTAGTCCAACAATTCCAGCTATACATCATGCCTGTCATTCTGTGATGACTGTAACAATTACTGTAAAAATATGAGACCACACAGTTATTGAAATTTTCTTAAAATATACAATGGCTTTAGATATTTTACTGTGGTCCAAGGCAGAACCTGTGCCCTTTTAAACATACAATGTTGTGTCTATATCTCTGATCACTCAAAAATATTTCATAAAGTTTAAATCATATGCAAGGGCACAGACAAAATATTGATAAATTATCAACTGACCCTCTTTCTGCTCTGTTTAATTCTGTTACAAAGCCTTGGTGGCATTTCTTTTTGGCATTATCTGCCCTATGTGATGAATTATTACTCTTCTATTGCCTTTTATATTGTTGCTGTTGTATATGGATGGAATGCCTGTCCTCTTGTCAATGTAACCTGTTACATGGGATGGATTTTGGCAGCCCAGGGCTTGGGCCTCTCCTAAACAGCCTATAGCAGGCCTGCTTTAGCCAAGGACAAAAGTGAAGGAAGTAAAGAAACTCCCTGGAGAGTCAAGAAGGTAGTCACTGCTATATAATGGAACTGATGGTATATTAGCCTTATTCATTAATCTGAGTAAAATATAATGCCTTAGTCCCCTTTAATGATTGTACTAGAGACTCAACATCCTCATACTATATGGATTGTCCTTGATATAAAATCATATATGTGATTCCCCTAGTGTCCCTTGTCTCTTTTGAGGAAGCTATCTCTGTAGAGCCACTGTCACCAGAGAATATATCCTGTGCATAAATCCTAATAAATCTATGTCTACTTCTGTGTCTGGTGTGTTTTCTGATGTCACAGCAGAACCAGCCCATGCTTTGTATAAACTCAATCTGGGCCCAAACAGCTGGCCTTAGTAATGTGCACTGCCTTCTCAGTTCACACTTATAGCTGTTGTTCTCAATAGTGAGGAGACAAAATATATTTAAAAGCCACAGGAGTTTTCCTCCAATACTTAGATTGTTGGCAAGAGCAATGACTTTGCCAAGGAGAAAATTTTGGTAGCATCCCTTGGAGTCTCAGAGGTTTCAGATTTGAAGAAAACAATAGTTGAGTTGAAGGCAGAATCTCCCCATCCTAGGAATTTACTGAAAGAGAAAGTAGAAGGCAAATCTCAAGAACTTTCTCATCCTTAAAATAATTGATATGACAATACTCATTGGAGTTGTATTAGCTTAGGAGGAAGATTCTAAGCGAAAGACCATAACCTACTCTCACCCAACTGTCAGCGAATACTACTGCAGATATGGCTAGAAAGGCTTAGTCTCCAACTCCCCATACTGAGGAGAGGGGACAAGTGGCCCCAGGTCCCAGAAACAACTTTTGCAAACCATTCCTCCAGCTTAAGCTGCTGTGGTGGTAGTAACAAATGCTGTGGCTGAGAGAGGAAGGAGAGGTGGGATGCGTGCCAAGCTTTACTCAAAGGAGTTACTAAACTTTGTTGAGTACAAAGGCTGCTGATCAGATCCTCTTGCCCTTGTAGTGAAGTTGGAAAGAGTCATCAGATTCATGGTGGCCAAGACCCATTGCCAGTGGAGCACTCTGTGGTCTTAGCTGACCAGCATCACTGGGAGAGTTGTCCCTGGGAAACGAGGTTATCTGCATAATCTGAGGAAATTTTGCACCAAGACAAGCACTCAGTGAGTAACAGCAACTCTTCAATGCAGGCGTGGTCACACTTAGAAAACTTTTCCTTCCAAATGTCCCAGCAGTCATGGGTGTTCCCTGCTTGTATGCACACCATTGTGGCATTGAAACTTCTGCTCAAAGCCCCTGCTAGATGTAAGACACAGGTACTCCCAGAATAAGACTTAACTTTGAATACAGCAGTATGTTGTGCTGATGGATCAGCTATTAAAAATCCTGATCCTCAGAAGACATATTCTGCTGGTATAGGAATAGTGAAAAAGGTAAAATTGATCCTAATTTTTCCATTATTAACAAATGAAGATTTCCCTTTGAGGTCATATGGCACAATATGCTGAAATAAGTGCCTTAGAATCTGCTGTTAAAAAACCTATGATTGACAAAAGCCAATTTTAATTTACATGCAGTGTGTAATTAGCTAAAGCTTTAATGAAGAATTGGATATTTGGATATTGATGAGTTTGTTAATAAGAAAAGGAAAACCTGAAACATGTAAGTAAATGGAAAGTTATTGCCAATTGTAAGCAATATAAGTGCAGTATCGAATGGATACATGAACCAGGGCACCAGCAACAATGTACTTCTATTCATACTAAAGGTAACATTTTAGGAAACAATTTGGCTGTAGAAAGCAGTCATATGGTAGGACTGGTTAAATAATTACAAAGTCTGGACAAGGAGCAGGAACAAGTCTTGGATTCAAAGGGTCCTAACCCTAAGGGATATTCTTTAAAATATATATTTTTTTTTTCTGCAAAATGTTTATGTTATTATTGAATAAGATGAAGGGAAAAGGATTATCTCTCCAGCAATGTAAGTAGAAAAATTGGCCCAAAACATGTAAACTGCATTTGGTAAAATTTATGGAGTACAGAAAGCCACATGAATTAAACTAAAAAATAAATGCTGGTGGCCTAATATGATTAAAACAGTGAAATCTGTTGTAGCCAATTGTGAGGAATGTCAAAGTAATTAATGCTATCTTTCAAATTCCTACCTCTCTGAAAACAATTATTCATCCTGAAAAACTTTTTGAAAAGTTTTACATGGATTATATCAATCCTTTATCATGTTTACATATATGTTCTTGTAGTTTTATTGATGCTGGGATGGAATATTGGTTATTCCCAAGCAGGGACCAATATGCTAATACAACTGATGAATTTCTCAACTTTTTGTCAGGTACTGCAATTCCTAAGCGGCTGCATTCTGATTAAGAACCAGCATTACTTCTGCCAGTTGTGACAATGGACCAAAAACAGAGGCATACAGTTGGAATTCAGTTCCCATTACCACCCCCAAAATAGTGGAATGGTGTAAAGGAAAATGGTGAAACAAAACAAGTCTTGACTGTTTTATGAATGGCCTTGAAAGTGGTATCCATTTATCTCTTTTTGTTCACCTTTTCGTCAGTAATATACCTTCCTCACATAGTCATCAGGCATCTCATAAGTTAATGTTTAGTGTTGATTTCAATTTACTTTTTCCTAATGTAGACGATTCTAATTTGTCTAGGGAAGAACAATTATCTTTACTGTAGGAAATCAGAAAGGAACTTACACTGGCTGCATCATCCTCCTGCACTCCTGGTTGGAAACCTTTCATTGGCCAAATCTTCCAGAAGAGGATATAGACGTATTTTCTTCTAGGTCCACGTTGGAGAAAACCTACTAAAATTCTTACAGTATTTGATGATCATACTGTCCATATATTGGACTCTCTTGGCCAATGATGAAAGGTTAGTATTGATAATTTGAAGCCCACTGTCATCACAAAAAAATATACACCAGTTCTCAAACTTCAGAATTGGATGATATGGAATAGAGCAAATATATGTAATTTTTATGAGGAAATATCCCAATATTGATCTAGCGGATCCAAGATGGGAAAATGAAAAAGTCTTGAAACCCACTGCACAGGTGAGATTTAGATATTTTTGTATACCTTGTGTGCCACAACTACATGAATACTTCGGTGGTTCCAGATTGGACTAATAGTGAATGAACTTTTCCTTGTGTTTATTGTATCAGCAATCTTTATATTTCAATGGAAAAATGCTATATATCTTCCTGGTTCAATAATCTCCTGGATGTTAACTAGTGTCACACCCATGACTGATATTCCTGTTGCCCTCCCATAATATCAAGAACAATGAGCCATCCATCCTGTACCTAGGAGTGTTTCTTTAGAAATACATTGTCTTCAACAAGGAAGGTTTTGGAAAGCATACGCTAAGCCTAAAAATCAAAAGAAACAAATTTTGGTTATATCATAAATCCTCTTTATAGATACCTCTACTTGGGCAAAAGATAACCAAATATACAAATGAAGGACAAAATGTCATGCCTCAGTTAATTGACGATGAATATGCTGAATTACAAAAAATTGTCTTGCCTTTTACTTTACCTATAGATACACTTAGGAACAATATAAACAGAAAAGGTGTTTTCAAGAATTTGGACATTGTTATTTAGTAGATAATGGCTCAGAAAAAGCCATCTTCTGAAATTATCCAATGTCATTGTCTCTTGCCTCCACCTAGTGACATCTCTAATACCACCAAACTTAATGCCTGGATATATTACATTCAACCTCAGGTAATGATACCAAAAAATTGAACTACTGCTGATGAAAATTGTGCATCTACTGGTGTATCTGGTGTTACTAATTATTTAGATATAAGTAATAATAATCTCTTCTAACTTTTAGTTTTTATATAAGAAAATGTGCAATATGCTGCTGTTACAGAATTCATAGCTTAATTAGGAGAAATACTTTCAGTGAAATTTGCAAACATTCAAGTTTAAGATAATGCTGTGAATACCCTCTTTTGCTGAACTCATGCTTTGTTCACTATCTGTAGATAATCACCTGTGGTTCAAACATAAAAATAGAATATGATTTAATTGAATGTATCCTAAATCAAGGGCTCTATAAATATGCTGTAACTTAGAATGCTGGGGTCTTCTGATCTCATATCCACCTGCATCTAGAAGGGACAGATGTTCCCAGGCTTGGTAATGTGTCAATATGTTTTTGCATTGTAAATTTTTCCTTTAACCTTATGTGCTCCTTTAATAAATATGTGTTGTATTTGAATTTTTGCCCTGAGTGCTCTTTATTGTAAACTATTGTCTGTACCTATATTCCTATTGGAGTGGGAGGTTGCCTGAATGAAGCCAAAACCAACTAAATCACAACCTGATAAGGCTCAGGCCTTCTCTAGTGAAGATCAGAGGTTTGAGGTGTAAGAGATGAATCCAAGACACCAAGGCACCTACTCTAGATATTGCTCAATTCCACATTATCAATTTGAGCATTGGACACTCTTGGAAGTATAGTGGCCATTAGTACTCCAGCCCAGACATCTCTGTCCAAACACAGCCCAGAAACTCCCTGAGACTGTGGTAATAGGTAACAGGGAGAAATTCTCTATTTTCTTTTTGATGAACCAATCCTCAGGAGAGTCTCAGAAACAACCCTACATCATTAAGGACAATGGCAACTTCTCTTAGTTCACAAGGTAAAAAGAAGCACATGCAATTTAGGTGTGTGGAAGAGATTGGAAGCTCCTTCAACAACTCCCTTCCTAAAAACACTTATTTTCTGTTGTGGTTATTTGTAAATCAGAGATGGGTCGTGATCCATGTCATCTAAATCCTTACAATTTTTCAATTCCTACAATTGTTCCAGACGGGAATCAGAACTGGTATCTCAGTTTGAGGCAATCCAGTGTATGCAACTCAATATTCCAGCTTTGGAAGACACTAAATGCAGAGAAATTTTTCAGTGAGACTAATGCTAGGAAAAAGAATGGAAGATAGAAGGAAGAAGTGGAAGAGGGAATTATGGGGGCAATGCTTGTTTTCATAACCTCCAGGCTCCAAATACACATGGCCTGATCATCACCTTGGTCTGCCTTTAAACCATTATCTTCCTCTTCATTCTCTTGGTCTTTTTACCAACACACCCAATGCAGTGACTATTGGAGGATATAAGTTGTTGAGAGCCATCATTCATGGTGAGTACTCACTTTGGTGCTGATTGACTGTCATGCCTACTTTTGCAGGAGCACCCCATGGATGGATTGCTAAAAGGCATAGTGATGTAGTTCACTGTCCCAACTACTGTATTTCTCTTTTGGTTTCTCATGTTTTGCTCAAGCATGCACATGGTGGTAGATGAATCCCAAACCTTAGCTGGCAATTCAGACTGACATACCAGAGGACCTCCTAGGCTCATCAAATCTTTAGTTAACTTACAGATTCCCAAGCTTCTTTCTGCATCCATGTCACAGAATTAGCAACTCTGGACAGAGTCCTGAATGTGTAATGTGTAAGTGAGCTGGGTGGGAACAATTTGAACATCCAGGATGTGCTGGCATGGTGGATATTCAGCCCCTGGGGAAGAGGATGCTGACAAAGCTTCTTTTCCTCTCTGGCTTTCTGATGCAGTTGGGGGAAATTAGAAATATTTGGCTATATATGTGAATTCTAAGACCTTTTCCACCATGCTTCCCTACCCTGAGGATATCCTAAATTCTTTAGTGAAAATGGCTTTTCCCCAAGATCCAGAGTTTGAATTCGTTACTTTATGGCCATAATTTCTTCTTACCTTCTTCCACATTTAAAACATATTCACAGAGCTACTAAATTATCGGTGTAAAGGGCAGGTAAAGGGCCAGTAAAGTGATATGCAAATTAATTCAGTCTTTTTGAGTCCAAGGTACCTTATCTCTTAAAAAGTGGTAAACCAGATTGCAGTGACTGCCAACTTGGGGATAATTTTTCTCTCCCAGGAAACTTCTGGCAATGTGTGGAAAATTTTTTATTATCACAATGGGGAGGGTGGTTGCTACTGTCATCTAGATGGCAGAGGCTAGTGATACTGCTAAATACCTTACAATTCAGAGAATAAATAACCTCCATCACCAACAGAAATATACAGTGTCAAATGTCAACAGTGTCAATGTTGAACAAACCTGGGCTAGAATATATCTAATTGTGTACCTATTATCTCTTTTAAGAACCCACCACTTTCCCCAAAGGCACAGACTTCCCAGGAAATGGAGAAAGAAAATAGTCTAGGAATGACCCAACCCAGCTGAACAAGGAAGCCTCAAGAAAGGAAGAGGAAACCCCAGGAGCCTACAGTGCTTACAGTGATATCACTGAATTCATAGGCATGTGGAAAGGTAGTATAAAGGCAATGTCTGGAAACTTAGTCTGTTTGATGAGAAAGATAAACTGATGAGAAGTCAAGTAAAGGAGACAACTCCCTAAAGGCTTGCCTTCCCTAAGAAAAGGGGGGGGGGGTTGGTAGGCCCAGCTCAAGTAGTTGTCCTCCCTCACAGAATTCAAATGACAGGGCTTACAGAAAAAGAAAACAAAAACAAAACAGAAACAGGTTAAGTTTTTCTTCTGACTCACCTTCAGACCCTGGTGGGAACAGGGTCTGCTGAGAATTAGAGGCACCACACATCTTTAGGCTGGTGTTGAGCTGTAAGTTGAGGCACACCACATGCTGGGAAGCATAGGGAAGTCACAGAGTCTAGAGTCCTAAACATTATACTAAATACAACCTCTTCCTGAGACCTGGGACTTCCTGGTCTTGGAACATATGATTGAGGTAATCAAGGTTATCAGGATATAGAAAGAGGTTAGAGATTGGGTATTTGATGCTGAAGGAGTACAGAAGGTTCAACAGGATTGACTGTATAGTTATAGAAATAGATGACACAATGCTGTGTGATGGTACCACAATGTTTAAGTACTCTGAAAAAAGATGAGTGGGTGTATGATTGAAAGAGGAAGGCTAGGGGCAAGTATAACACTGGAAGGAAATATAGAAACTAAAGACAAGGATTATATAACTTAGCAAAACTAGAGTGGCCAATGATGGTGATTAAGCACAAATACAAGAATGTTTTTACATGAGATACAACAAATGAATGTCAACATTGCAAAGTATAGAAAATAGTATGATATAGGGGAAAAGTACAATCAAAGCAAACTACAGTCTATAGTTAACATCAGTTAGATGCTTCCATTAATTGTAACAGGAAATATACCAAACTAAATGTCTATAAGAGGGGAATATAAGGGTGTGCCATGGGATTTTTGGTGGTGGTGATGGTGGTGGTGGTGGAGTCTGGCCTTTCCACTGTATTTTATTTTATTTTTATTTTTCTTCATTTATTTTTATCCTATTTTTCTGCTCTTTCTATTTCTTTGAGGAAGACAAAGAAATAGCCTCATATTGATTGTGATGATGAGTTCATAAATATTTGATTATACCAGGAATCAATGATTGTTTACTTAGGATGTATTGTATGGTTGTGAATAAAACTTTTTAAAAATAAAGAGAGGGATACAAGCACTGGAGAAAATGTGGAGAGAGGTATCTTCCTATTCCCTGTTGGTGGGGAAGTATAATAGTGCAGCCCATCTGGAAGACTGGTGGTTCCACAGGAAGATAAGAATTTGTTTCCAATATGGTCCTGCAATCCCATCATTGGGTATGTACTTGGAATAACTGAGAGTAGGGATACAAATGGACATTTGAATACTGAAGTTTATAGCAGCAGTATTCATGATTTTCAATGGATGGAGGTGGCCTAAGGGTACATCAAATGATAAACGAATGGTGAACTGTGGTATATACATGCAATGGAATACTGAACAGCTGCAAGAAGGAATGAAATTGTGAGGTGTATAAGTAGGTGAATGGAATTAAAGAGCAGTGTGTTGAGTGACAAAGCCAGAATTGAAAAGAGAAATATAATGCTTTATTAAGGCAGACTGACTATAATGTGCAGACTCTGAGAATTGAATCTGAGAGCATAGGTTAACAAGGGAAGGCTTATTTTAAAGATCCCTGGATTGTAAGCTCTTCCAGCAGTCACATCCATTCATGAATTCTAGTGGTTATTTCTAAATTCTAAGATGCTGAGCTGTTTTATGTATGTCCTGGTCAGTCCCTGCAAATTTGGGTATTTGTGTGACACCTGAGAATCAGAGCTGTAGTTTGGCAGCTGGAAATATCAGCATTACCTCTTACAGCAAATGTTTAAAAAAGCTGAAAAAGAGATTAGACTTCAATTAGATATATGTACAAAGTTGACTTGGTTGGGAGTAAGGCAAATAAGAATAAGGGGTAAAGAATGATATTGGCTGTCTTTTAAAACTTCAGCATCTATGTGAGACCAAAGAAGATATGTTTATTTTGATAAAAATCTGCATTTTCTGCGGCACACTATACAACTTAACTAGTATGATCAGTTTATTCATAAACCATAATTACATGGGATGGGACCTTGGACAGGGAGTGAGATTTGGCTGGTTTGTACAGTTTAGCATGAAACCCAAATACATCCCAGAGTAATTGGAAACAGAAAAAAAATGTATTTGCAAAGCCACATTGAGGGACTGGAAAAAACGTGGAAAGATTAAACTTCACCTGGGGAATTCTTGACAGTCTCACAAGCATTGGGGCCTGCCAGTTTTGTATGCTGATCCCTTGATGTTGAGGCTTTCCCCTTATGTAGCTTGTTATTGCAAAGAAGACACTAAGTCTATTTAAACTTGTGCCTAAGAGTCAACTCCAGAGAACTGCTTTTAGCTCAGATGTGGCCTCTCTGCCTAAGCCAACTCTACAGATAAACTCACAGTCTTCCCCATTATGTGGGACACGACACACAGAAATGTAAATATCCATGGAAACATGGGGCATAACTCCCAGGGATGAGCCTGGACATGGCTTCATATTATTGAGAAAGACATTAATTCCAGGAGACTTGAAATGTCACTCTGGCCCACCACAGAGTTGGGGCTTAGAGGTCAGGTGACTGATGGAGTATTTACTCAGGTCTGTCTCACAGTGGGTCCAGTGTGTCCATGGAACCATTCTGTGGTTATTTCCCCAGTGCTGGAATGCATAATTGGACTAGACATACTCAGCAACTGGCAGAATCTTCACAGTGGTTCCCTGACTCATAGAGTGAGGGTTATTATGGTGGTAAAGGTCAATTGGAAGCCACTAGAGATGCTCCTGTCTAGCAAAATAGTAAACCAGAAACAATACTGGATTCCTGGAGGGACTGCAGAGATTAATGACACTCTTAAGGGCTTGAAGGATGCAGGGGTGGTGATTCCCACCACATCCCGATTCAACTCTCCTCTTTGGCCTCTGCAGAAAACAGGTGGGTCTTGGAGGATGACAGTGGATTATTGTAAGCTTAACCAGATGGTGACTTCAATTGCAGCTGCTGTTCCAGATGTGGTATCATTGCTTGAGCAAATCAACATATCCCCTGGTACTTGGTATGCAGCTATTGATCTGGCAAATGATTTTTTTCTCAATAGCTGTTAGTAAGGGCCACCAGAAATAGTTTCGATTAGGCTGGCAAGGCCAGCAGTTCACATTCCCTATGCTGCCTCAGGGTTATATTAACTCTCCAGCCCTATGTCAAAATATTGTATGCAGGGGCCTTTGTCATTTCTTCCTCCCAGAAGACATCTCACTGGTCCATTATATTGATGATCTCATGTTGATTAGACTAGTGAGCAAGAAGTATCAACTACTCTAGATTTGTTGGTAAGGTATTTGTGTGGCAGAGGATGGGAGAGAAATCCAACAAAAATACAGGGGCCTTCCACCTCAGTAAAATTTCTAGGTATCCAGTGGCATGGGGCCTGTGGAAACATCCCTTCTATGGTGAAGGATAAACTGTTGCATCTGACCCCTCCTATGAGCAAAAAAGAGGCACAATTAGTTGGCCTCTGGATTTTGGAGAAAACATATTCCTCATTTGGGTGTGCTACTCCAGCCCATTTATTGAGTGACCAGGAAAGCTTCTAGTTTTGACTGGGGACTAGAAGATGAGGCTCTGTGACAGGTCCAGGCTGCTATGCAAGCTGCTTTGCCACTTGAATCATATGATCTAGCTGACCCAATGGTGCTGGAAGTGTCAGTGGCAAATAAAGATCTGTTTGGAGACTTTGGCAGGCTCCTATAAGAGAATCACAGTGCAAGCCCTTAGGATTTTGGAGTAAAGATTTGCTATGTTCTGCAGATAACTACTCTTCATTCAAGAAAGAGCTGTTTGCCTGCTACTGGGCCTTAGTAGAGACAGAATGCTTAAACATGGGCCACCAAGTTACCATGAGACATGAGTTACCTATCATGAGCTTAGTGTTGTCTGACCCACCAAGGCATAAAGTTGGGCATGCATAGCAGCACTTCATCATAAAATGGAAATGATATATATGAGATAGAGGTGGAATGGGTCCTGAAGACACAAGTAATTTACATGAGGATGTGGCCCCAAAACCCATAGACCCCACTCCTTCCACCTTACCATCTCTTCCAACCCACAGCTGTGGCATCTTGGAGAGTTCCATCGATCAGTTACCTGAGGAAGGGAAAACTTGGGCCTGGTATACAGATGGTTCTGCATGATATGCAAGCACCACCTTAAAGTGGGCAGCTGCAGCACTGTAGCCCCTTTCTGGGATTTTCCTGAAGGAACATTGTGAGATGAAATCCTTCCAGTGGGCAGAATGCTAAGCAGTGCACCTGGCTGTTCGCTTTGCTTGGAAGAACAGGACAGAGGTGCATTTGTACACTGATTCATGGGCTGTTGCTAATGGTTTGGCTGGATGGTCAGGGACTTGGAAAGAACAAAGTTGGAAGATTGGTGATAAAGAAATCTGGGGAAGGGGTATGTGGATAACCTTTCTGAGTTTGCAAAAAACATGAAGTTATTTGGGTCCCATGTGTATGCTTATCAGAGGGTGACTTCAACAGAAGATTTTAATAACCAAGTGGATAAAATGACCCATTTGGTGGATACAAATCAGCTTCTTTCCCCAGCAACTCCTGTCAATGGGCTCATGAACAAAGTTGTCTTTGTGGTAGGGATGGAGTTTATGCATGAGCTCAGCAATATGGACTTCCACTCACCAAGGCTGACTTAACTACAGCCATTGCAGATTGCCCAACCTGCCATCAGGAGAGCCACACTCAGTCTCCAATATGGTATCATTCCCTAGGAGGTAAGCCTGCTACCTGTTGGAGGATTGATTACATTGGACCACTTCTATCATGGAAGATGAAGTGATTTGTTCTTACTGAAATAGACACATACTCCAGATATTGGTTTGCCTTCCTTGCATGAAATGCTATTGCCAAATCTAGCACCTGTGGACTTACAGAATGCCTTATCCACCATCATGGAATTCCACACAGCCTTTCTTCTGACCAAGGGACCCACTTTACAGCAAATGAAGTGAGGAAATGTGCCCATGCTAAGGGAATTCTCTGATCTTACCATGTTCCTCATCATCTAGAAGCAGTTGGGTGGATAGAAAGTAGAATGGGCTTTTGAAGACTTAACTATGGCAGCAACTAGGTGGCAATGCCTTAAAGGGTTGGGTCAGTGTTCTCTAGGAGGCTGTTTATGCTCTGAATCAGTGTACACTTTATGGTGCTGTTTTTTCCATAGCCAGGATTCATGGATCCAGGAATCAAGAGGTGGAAACAGGGATGGCACAACTCACTATCACTCCTTGTGATCCACTAGGTAAATTTTTGCTTCCTGTCCATGCAAGCTTAAGCTCTGCTGGTCTACAAATCTTTGTTCCAAAAGGAGGAGTGCTTCCACCAGGAATCACAACAATAATCCCATTGAACTGGAAGTTAAGACTGCCACCTGGACACTTGGGGCTTCTCATGCCTCTTTGTCAACAGGCAAGGAAGGGGATAACTGTACTGACTGGAGTGATTTACCCTGACTCTCAAGGGGAAATAGCACTGCAATTACACAATGGAAGTAAAGAAGTTTTCCTGAAATACAAGATATCCCCTAGGGTGTCACTTAGTAGTAGCATGCCTGTGATTAAAGTCAATGGAAAACTGCAACAACCCAATCCAGGCACGATTACCAATGGCCAAGAAACTTCAGGAATGAAGGTTTGGGTCACTCCCCAGGCAAAGAACCATGACCAGTTGAAGTGCTTGCTGAGGGTAAAGAACATGAAATGGGTAATGGAAGAAGGTAGTGATAAACATGAACTACAGCAACATGACAGGTTATAGAAATGAGGACTATGACGACATGAACATTTCCTTCCTGTTTGTTATGAGTGTGTTTGCATTGTCTGTTAATCAAGTTTCTTTGCTTTTTTCTCTCTCTTATCCCCTTACATGACATATGCTGTATTGTTCATTTTGCTCATATTTAAGCTGTAGGAAATCAGTTTTAAGACTTAATGTCACACAAGGACTTGCACCCTATTCTGGAGAGATTTAGTGCATTTCCAGTTGCATGCTGCACATTGGAGTATTCTAAAGTGAAATATGTCTGCTATTGTTCTCTACTTAGAGATAAAATATGGTTTTAGTTGATGTGTATGACTGCCAAGTTGACAAGCAGTGGAGTGTGATGGTTTGGTTCATGTGTCAACTTGGCCATGTGATGGTACCCAGCTGCCTGGTCAAGCAAGCACTGGCCTAACCATTGCTGCAAGGATGTTTGTGGCTGGTTAATAAACCAACAGGCTTATTTATTAAATCATCAGTCAATTGGCTGCAGCTGTGACTGATGATGTCAGTGAAGGGTATGTCTTCCACAATAAGAGAATGCAGTCAGCTGGATTTAATCCAATCAGTTGAAGACTTTTAAGTAAGACAGATAGAGGATCTTCACTTCTTTGGCTGACCAGGAAAGTGTTTCTGAAGGTATTCATCAAAGTTGCCATTTCATTTCCTGAGGAGTTCATCAAACATCTTCACTGGGGTTGCCAGTTTGCTGCCTGCCCTTCAGAATTTGGAATTCTGCATACACAGTTGCATGAGACACTTTTATAAATCTTATACTTATGAATATCTGTCTTTGATTCTGTTTCCCTAGAGAACTCTAATACACTAACCATAACCACAACCTAATGTTAACAGTAACCCTAAGCTCAACCCAACCCCAAACATAACCCCAAACCTAACCCTAAGCCAAAACCTATCTGCAAGCCAAACCCTAACCACAACCCCAACACTGACACCAAACCCAATGCAAGCCCCCACCCCAACCCCAACCCTAACCATAAACCTAACCATAATGCTAACTCTAGCCCTAAACCTAAACCTAACACTAACTTGAAACCTAACCCTAAATGTAAATGTAAACCTAACTGTAACCACAACCCCAACCTTAACACTAACTCTAAGCCAAAGTCCAACCACAATCCTTGCGCTAAACATAACCCAAACCACAAACCAAACACTAACCATAACCATAACCTTAAATGCAGAAACACCAGAAGAAACCACAATTCTAACCATAAGCTGAACCACAACCATAACCCTAACACCAGAACTAACACTAACACTAAACCTAACCTTAAAACTAACACTGAATCTAACCCTAACTATAATCCTAAACATAAACTTAACCCCAATCAAAATTCCAAAACCTAGCATTTACCCCAACCCCAACCTTAAACCTACACCTAACTCTAACCCTAACACTAAGCCTAAACCTAACACCAAACCTAAACATAACCCAAAACCTAAATATAACCCTAACTTTAACCCTAACCCTTACCCTAAACCGAATCCTAACACTATCCAAATACCTAACCCTAGCCCTAAACATGACCCTAACTGGAACCCTATCCTTATCTGAATCCTTATGCTTATGCCAATCCCAATTTCTAACTATATCCCTAATCCCAACCACAAACACCACACTAACCCTAAATTTAACCCTAAACCTAACCCTAGCAATAACCCTAAACCTAACTGCAACCACAACCCTAACTTTAACACTAACCCTAAGCCCAAACCCAACCCCAAACCTAACACTTAACATAACCCTACCACTAAACCTAACACTAAACCTAACCCTAACCACAACCTGAACACCAACACCAAACTCAACTCAAACCCAACCCCCTTCACAACCCTAGCCATAAACCTAAACTTAACCCCAACCCTGATCCTGACACTAACCATAACCCTAAACCCAACTCCAACAAAGCCAGCTCCAACCCTAACCCAAACCAAAGACTAAACCAAACCCAACCTCAACATCAACCACAACCCTAATCCTAACACTTAAACACAAACCCAACCAAAGCCAAACCCAACACCAACCTTAACCTAATGTAACCCTAAACCTAACCCTAACTCTAACCCTAACACTAAGCCTAACCTTAACTCTAAATCCAACCCAAGACCCAACCCCAAACCCATCCCCAACCCTAACCCTAACCCTAAGACTAACCTTAAACTTAAACATAACTTTAACCCTAAACTTAACCCTAACCCAAACCATAAATGTAACCTGACCCTAACCCTATCCCTAACCCTAATGCTAACCCTAAGACTAAACCTAAACCTAACCATAACAGGAAGCCTAACATTACCCACAACACCCAGTTAATCGTAAAACTAACTCTAAGATGAAATCTAACCCTAACTGTAAAGCTTATGCTAAACATAACCACAAACATAACCACAATCCCAACTCTAAACCTAAACCTAATCCTATCCCTAACACTAACCTTAACCTCAAACAAAACCCCACCCCACAACTCAATCCCAAACAGTACCCCTATCCCAAACCCAACCCTAACACTAACCCTAACAATATACTTGTGCTGGTTTGAATGTATTATGTCCCCCAAACACCATTATCTCTGATGCAATCTTGTGGGGCAGACATTTTAGTGCTGATTAAATTGGAATTCTTTGAGTGTTTCCATGGAATGTGCCCCACCAAACTCTGATTAGATATTTCCATGGAGGCATGGCCCCACCCATTTAGAGTGAGCCTTGATCAGTGGAGCTATATAAATCAGCCGAATGGCAGAGTGAACTCAGTGCAGCTGTGAGTGATGTTTTGAAGAGGAGCTACAGCCAAGAGGGACACTTTGAAGAAAGCACAGAAGCTGCAGATGAGAGACAGTTTGAAGATTGCTGTTGAAAGGAGACTCTTGCTCTGGAGAAGCTGAAAGAGGACAGATATCCCAAGTGCAACTAAGAGTGACATTTTTGAGGAACTGCAGCCTAGAGAGGAACGTCCTGGGAGAAAGCCATTTTGAAATGAACTTTGGAGCAGACAACAGCCACATACTTTCCCAGCTAACAGAGGTTTTCCAGACACCATTGGCCATCCTCAAGTGAAGGTATCTGATTGCTGATGTGTTACCTTGGACACATTATGGCCTTAAGACTGTAACTGTGTAACCAAATAAACCCCCTTTTATAAAAGCCAATCCATCTCTGGTGTTTTGCATTCCAGTAGCATTAGCAAACTAGAACAATTCCTAACCCTTAACTTAAACCAATCCATAATCCCAACACTAAGCCTAGCTCCATTTCCATCCACAACCCCAACCGCACCCAAACATAACTCCAAACCTTACCTAAGCCTAAAGCTAACCCTATACCTAACCCCAAAACTAATCCTACCCCAAACTCCAACCACAACACCAACAGCAGTGCTAACTTCAAACCAAACTGAATGCAAATGCCAACCACAAACCCAAACCTAAACTAACCCAAACCATCATACTAAACTTATCCATTACCCATACATTAACTCCAACCCCAAGCATGACAACTACCCCTACCCCAACCTGAACCCTAACTTTAAACCCAAACCCAAACCTAAAATAACCCTAACAATAAACCTAAACCTAACCCTAACATTAACCACAAACCCATCCCTAAACATAACCATTATGCAAACACTAATCCCATCCCTAAACATATCCCCAACACCAACACCAAACCAAATGTCAAACCCAACCCCAACACTAATCATAGCCATAACCATAAATGTAATCCTAACCATAATCCTAACTATAATACCCAGCTCATCCCCAATCACAAACTGAACACCAATACTGAACCTAACGTAACCCAAAATCTAACACTAATACTAACCCTAACACCAAAAACAACCCAAACTCAACCCCAACCCAAAACCTAAACCTAATGCTAAACCTAACCCTAAACCAAAATCTAACCCTAAATCTATATCTATTTCCAACACCAAAATTAAACCTAAACACAAAGCCAAGCTTAACCTCATCCTAAATCTAACCCTAACCCTAAACCTAACCTTAACCCTAACCCTAACCCTAACTGCAATTCCAACACTGACCCCAAACCCAAACCCCACCCCAAACCAATACAAACCTTAATCCTAACCCAAACCTAACCCTAAACTTAACCCAACCCCAAACTCAAAGCCAACCCCAAGCCCAACCAGATCCCCAACACCAATAAAAAGCATAAATCTAAAAGTAAACATAACCCTAATCATGAACTTAACCCCAAAGCCAACCACAACTGCAATCACAACACCAGTACCAACCCTAAACCTAAACCTAACACTATACCTAAACTTAACCCATAACATAACCCTAACCCTAACTGAAACCCAGCCTTATACATAACCATAACCCTATCCCTTACCCTAACTCTAACCCCAACCAAACCCCAATACCAAGTTCAACCCAAAACCCAAAACCAAGTCCAAACCCAAACATAAGCCTAACCCCAAACAAACCTCAAACCCAAACTCAACCCCAAACCCAAACACAACCATAACCCTAATCCTAAACCTAACTCTAACACTAACCCTATTCCATATCCTTATCAAATCCCTAACCCTAACCCTAACACTAACCCTAAGCCTAAACCCAAACCCGATTGCTGCTGTGTTACTTTGGGCACTTTATGGCCTTAAGACTGTAACTGTGTAACTAAATGTTCTAGTTTGCTAATTCTACCAGAGTTCAAAACACCAGAGATGGATTGGATTTTATAAAAGGGGGTTGATTTGGTTACACAGTTAGTCTTAAGGCCATAAAGTGTCCAAGGTATCACATTAGCAATTGGGTGCCTTCACTGGAGGATGGCCAATGGTGTCCAGAAAACTTCTGTTACCTGGGAAGGCATATGGCTGGTGTCTGCTCCAAAGTTCTGGTTTCAAAATGGCTTTCTCCCAGGACGTTCCTCTCTAGGCTGCAGTTCCTCAAAAATGTCAGTCCTAGTTGCACTTGGGGTATTTTTCCTTTGTCAGCTTCTCTGGAGCAAGAGTTTGCTTTCAATGGCTGTCTTCAAAATGTCTCTCATCTACAGTGCCTGTGCTATCTTCAAATGTCCCACTTGGCTGTAGCAGCTTGCTCCTTCTGCCTGATCTTATATAGTGCTCCAGTAATTTAATTCAGACCCACCCAATGGGCAAAGCAATACCTCCATGGAAATTATCCAGAGTCATTCACCCACAGTTGGGTGGGGCTCATTTCCATGGAAAAACTCAAAGAATTACAATCGGATTAACACTGATAGGTCTGTCCACACAAGATTACATCAAAGATAATGGTGTTTGGGGGGACATAATACATTCAAACTGGCACACTGAATAAACCCACTTTAATAAAAGCCAATCCATCTCTGGTGTTTTGCATTCCAGCAGCATCAGCACACTAGAACACATTTTGGTACCAGAAATGTGGGGTGCTGAATGAGTTTGCAAATACCAAACATATTGGGATGGCTTTTTAAATGGATGGGGAAAGATTCTGGAAGAATTGTGAGGCACTTGATAGAAAATGCCTAGGCTTCTCTGAAGAGACTGTGGGTAGAAACATGGACTCTAAAGATATTTCTGATGAGGACTTGAGCAGAAATGATGAATGTGTCATTGCCAACTGGAAGAAAGGTGGTCCTTGTTATAAAGTGGCAGAGAATTTGGCAAAATTGAATCCTGGTGTTGGATGGAAGGCAGAATTTGAAAGCAACAGCCTGGAATATTGAGCTGATGAGATCTCCAAGCAAAATACAGAAGAAGTAGCCTGCCTTTTACTTGCAGCTTATAGTAAAATGTGAGGACAGAGATAAGGTGAGAAATGAATACTTGGTTTCAAGGAAACCAGAAATTGATGGACTGAAAAATTCTGGGCCTCCAGAATGTGAAACCCCAGAAGCTACAGTCCAACAATAGGATGTAACCAAACATGGAACCCAGCTGCCATTTCAGAAGCCAAGATTGGAGAAGGAGTTAAGCAGAAAGGATTTCTGGAAATTCCTAGTGTCTGATGGCTTTGACCCCTGTGTGCTTTATGCAGACCAAACAGAATTTTTGTGAGCTCTTTAGAGACATAGCCATTGATGGTCAGAACTGGAGGAGATAGACAGGGAAGAAATTGAAGGAAAGATTTCTTCAAGGACAGAGCCATGGAGGTTGAGGTCTGGATTCAAGAGATCTCAGGCTGGGAGAGTGAAGTGGCCCACACACATGGAAAGGGTGAGTTTGCCTTGGAGAGCCTTCCACCTTGATATTCAGAAATGGTGTTGCCAACTCAGGCCTCAAAGAGGGTGGAGCAAATTTCCAGGGGGTTGGGGAGAGCCTGGCAGCCACCCCACTGCTCTGATGGGTTTGAGCATGAGCTCCAGAGATGGAAGAGAATCTGGGTGCTGTACCAACTTTTGAGGAGGGTGTGGCCAAGAAGGTGGTCTCCCCAATTTGTGGACATGTTGGAACACTGACCCCAGTATTTGGAGAGGAAAGGGCTGCTGCAAAGGCCCTTAGGAAGGTTATACTCCCACTGACTCAAGCCCCAAGGATGCAACATCATTCTGTAAATGACTCTCAGACTTTGAAATCTAATGGTGTTTGTCCTGTGGGTTTTAGGAACTGTTTTGGTGCTATTACCCCTGTTTTCCATTCAGTTTCTCCTTATGGCAATGGGAATGTTTACCCTATGACTGCTCCCTCATTTGTATTTTGGAAGTACATAACTTCTATGTTCCACAGGTCCATAGCTATAGGGGAATTATGTCTTATAACAAACCATGACTGACTGATTTTGATGGTATCTTGTACTTACCTATTACTACTGAAATAATTTAAATTTTTGTGTTATTGTGATGGGATGAATGTATTTTGTATTTGGAAACAATATGTTTTCCTGGGGTCCAGGGGGTGGAATGTGCCAGTTTGAATGTATTATGTCCCCCAGAAAAGGCCATGTTCCTTGATGCAACCTTCTGGGTCAGGCATATTGGTGGGGACTGAGTTGGAACATTTGGATTAGGTTGTTTCCATGGAGATGTGCCCCAGTCAACTGTGGGTGATAACTGATTGGATGATTTCCATGGAAGTCTGGCCCCATCCATTCAGCATGGGCCTTGGTTGGTTTACTGAAGCACTATATGAGCTCAGACAGAAGGAGTGGGCTTGGTACAGCCAAGAGGGACACTTTGAAGAATGCACATGAGCTGAGAGAGGAGTTGTGGATTAGAGGCAGTTGAAAATGGCTGTTGAAAGCAGAGTCTTGCTCCAGAGAAGCTAAGAGAGGACAAATGCCCCAAGAGCAACTGAGAGTGACATTTTGAAGAGGAGCAGCAGCCTACAGAAGAATGTCCTGAGATAAAGCCATTTTGAAATCAGTACTTGGAGCAGACACCAGCCACGTGTCTTCCCAGCTAACAGAGGTTTTCTGGATGCCATTGGCCATCCTTCACTGAAGGTACCCAATTGCTGATGTGTAACCTTGGACACTTTATGGCCTTAAGACTGTAACCGTGTAACCAAATAAACCCCCTTTTATAAAAGACGATCCTTTTCAGGGGTTTTGCATTCTGGCAGCATTAGCAACCTAGAACACTAACCGTAAACCTAAACCTAACTATAAAACTAACACTAACACAAATACTAACCACAACACCATCACTGTTCTAGTTTGCTGATGCTCCTGGAATGCAAAACACCAAAGATGGACTGGCTTTTATAAAAGGGGGTTTATTTGGTTACACAGTTAGAGTCTTAAGGCCATAAAGTGTTCAAGGTGACACATCAGCAATTGGGTACCTCCACTGGAGGATGGCTAGTGGTGTCCTGAAAACTCCAGTTAGCTGGGAAGGCACTTGGCTGGTGTCTGATCCAAAGTTATGGTTTCAAAATGGCTTTCTCCCAGGATGTTCCTCTCTAGTCTGCAGTTCCTCAAATGTCACTCTTAGTTGCACTTGGGATATTTGTCCTCTCTCAGCTTCTCTGGAGCAAGAGTCTCCTTTCAACTACCATCTTCAAACTGTCTTATCTGCAGCTCCTGTGCTTTCTTCAAAGTGTCCCTCTTGGCTGTAGCTCCACTTCAAAACATCACTTTCAGCTGCACTGAGTTTCTTCTGCTTGTCAGCTCATTTACATGGCTCCACTGATTAAGACCCACCCTGAATGGGTGGGGCCTAGCCTCCATGGAAATATCTCATCAGAGTTATCACCTACAGTGGGTGGGGTGCATTTCCATGCAAATCTAATCAGCACCAAAACGTCTGCCGCACTAGACTGCATCAAAGAATATGGCTTTTTCTGGGGGACATAATACATTCAAACCCATATATTCCACCCCCTGGACCCCAGAAAAACATATTCTTTCCAAATACAAAATACATTCCTCCCATCACAATATCCCAAAAACTTAAATCATTTCAGTAACAGTATTTAAGTACAAGATCCCATCAAAATCAGTTATAGGTGTGGTCTGTCCTAAAGCAAAATTTTCCTTTAGCTGTGGATCTGTGAACTTAGAACAAGTTATGTGCTTCCAATATACAAAGGAGGGACAGTCTTAGGATAAACACTCTAATTCCCATAGGGAGAAACAGCAAGGAAAACAGGGTTAACAGGACCAAAACAATTCCTAAAACCCACAGGACAAACTCCATTAGATTTCAAACTCAGAGAGTCATTTACAGAATGACATTGCATCTTTGGGGCTTGAGAGAGCTGGAGTCTAACCCTTCCTAAGGGCCTTTTTGGCAGCCCTTTCTTGTCCAAATTCTGGAGTGAGTTCTCCAACATATCCACACATTGGAGACCACCTTCTTGGCTCCACCCTCCTCAAACTTCAGGGCACCACCCAGATTCCCTTCCATCTCTGGGACACATGCTCAAACCCTTCAGAACAGTGAGATGGCAGCCAGGCTCTTCCCAATTCCCTGGGAATATGCTCCACCCTCTTTGGGGCCTGGGGTGGCAAAACTCTTCTGGATCATCGAGGTGGATAACCCACCCTCAACCTCCATGGCAAACTCGCCCTTTCCATGCTTCTGTGCCATTCCACTCTCCCAGCCCAAGGACTCTTGACTCCAGACCTCAACCTCAATGGTTCTGTCCTTGAAGAAACTTTTCCTTCAATTTTTCCTTGTCTTTCTCCTCCAGTCCAGACTGGCAATGGCTTTGTCCATAAAGAGCTCACAAAAATTCTGTTGGCTTCACATGAAGCACAGAAGGGTCAAAGCTGTCAGACAGTAGGAGTTTCCACAAATCCTTTCTGGATAACTCCATCTCAAATCTTGGCTTGTACTGAAATGGTGGCTGGGTTCCATGTTTGGTAACATCCTCATGTTGGGCTTTAGCTTCTGGGATTCCACACCCTGGAAGCCTGTAATTTTCCAAGCCATCACCTTCTGGTTTCTTTGAACTAAAGAACTCAGTTCTAAGTTTATCTCTGTCCTGTCGCATTTTACTATAAGCTGCAAGGAGAAGGCAGGGTACATCCTCCACATGTAGTCTTGAGATCTCCTCAGCTAAGTATTCCAGGTTATCACTTCCAAATTCTTCCTTCCATCTGACACCAGGACTCAATTTTGCCAAATTTTCTGCAACTTTAGAACAAGGATCACCTTTCTTCCAGTTCACAACACATTCATCATTTCTGTTCAAGGCATCTTCGGAAGAATCTTTACAGTCCATATTTCCACAAAGAGTCTCTTCAAAGCTGTTTAGGCCTTATCTGTCAGGCTCCTCACAATTCTTCCAGAATCTTCCCCTTATCCTTTTAAAAAGCCATTCCAACATGTTTGGTATTTTCAAACTCAGCAGCAAAAGCACCCCACTTCTCTGGTACCAAAATCTGTTCTAGTTTGCTAATTCTGCTGGAATGCAAAACACAAAAGACGGACTGACTTTTATAAAAGGGGGTTTATTTGGTTACACAGTTACAGTCTTAAGGCCATAAAGTGTCCAAGGTGACACATCAGCAATTGGGTACCTTCACTGGAGGATGGCCAGTGGTGTCCAGAAAACCTCTGTTAGCTGGGAAGGCACCTGGCCAGCATCTGCTCTAAAGTTCTGGTTTCAAAATGACTTTCTCCCAAGACATTCCTCTCTAGGCTGTAGTTCTTCAAAAATGTCACTCTTAGTTGCACTTGGGATATTTGTCCTCTCTCAGCTTCTCCAGAGCAAGCATCTGCTTTCAACGATTGTCTTCAAACTGTTTCATCCACAGCTTCTGTGCTTTCTTCAAAGTGTCCCTCTTGGCTGTAGCTCCACTTCAAAACATCACTCTCAGCTGCACTGAGTTTCTTCTGCTTGTCAGCTCACTTATATGGCTCCACTGATCAAGGCCTACCCTGAATGGGTGGGGCCATGTCTCCATGGAAATATCTCATCAGAGTTATCACCTACAGTGGGTGGGGTGCATTTCCATGCATATCTAATCAGCACCAAAACGTCTGCCCCACACAACTGCATTGAAGAATATGGCTTTTTCTGGGGGACATAACACATTCAAACTGGCAAAATCACCAACCCCAAACATAACACTAACTCTCAACCCAACCACAAACACAAACACAAACCTAAGCATAGCATAATAATAACTGTAACACTAACCCTAACCCTGACCTCAACCCCAAACCAAAACCTTAACCTAACCCTAACCCTAACACTAACACTAAGCCTAATCCTAACCATAACACTAGCCTGAACCTTAACCCCATCACCATTTCCAATGCTAACACTATCCCCAACTCCAAAACTAACCCTAAACCTAGCCATAACCCTAACTCTAAGCCTAACCCCTACCCTAACAACCCTAAACCCAAAATTAACCCAAACCTAACCCTAACCCCAAACCAAACTCTAACCCTAACCCTAACACTATCCCAATCACTATCCCTATCCCTAAACATAACCATAGCCCTAATTATCCATATCCAAATCCCTATCCCTATCCTTATACTGATCCCAATCCCTGTCCCTAACCCCAACGCCAACCACACACTAATCCAAAGTTTAACCCTAAACCTAACCCTAACAGTAACATGAAACCTAACTGTGATGGTTAGGTTCATGTGTCCAATTGACCAGGTGATGGTCAACTGTCTGGTCAAGCAAACACTGAAAAACTGTTTCTGTGAGGACATTTGTGGTTGGTTAATAAATGGAAAGATACATTTATTAAATCTTCAATTGGCTGCAACTGTGACTGATGATATCAATGAGGAGCACGTCTTCCACAATGAGAGAATGCAGTTAGCTGGATTTAATCCAATGAGTTGAAGAATTTTAAGAGAGACAGAGGACCTTCACTCCTCTTCACCTGATCAGCAAAGCATTTCCTGAAGAGATCATTAAGGTTGTCATTTCATCTCCTGAGTTCATCCAACACATTCATGGAAGCTGCCAGTTCATTTCCTGAGGAGTTCATCAAACACCTTCATTGGAGTTGCCACTTTGCTGCCTGCCCTACAGAATTTGGACTCATGCATGCCCACAGTTGCATGAGACACTTTTATGAATCTTATATGTATAGATATCTCTCACTGATTCTGTTTCCATAGAGAACCCTAACTAAATACAACTTGGTACCAAGGGTGGTTTTGAGAAACAGAATCTTAAAATGGGCTTTTACAATTCATTTTCTCCTCTGATTAGATTCAAAGGCACTAATGACTCCGTTACCAATAATCAAGATAGCACTGATGGTCTATACCATAAGTTGGCAATGGAGATATGCAAAAGCACTGTTTGATTCTCCTAATCATACTCTTGTATGAAGGAAGTCTCTGGGTGACAGCATTTTAGAAACCTTCACAGAGTTTTGCAGAATTTAGAGGTACAATGATGTTGGCTGGCTGCTCTTAAATACATTGGATAAAGTTGCAAGGGATAAGAATGAGCTAAAGGCTTCACATTAAAAACTTAAGCACATTTTGATAGATGTAAGAAAAAAATCTTATTTCCTGTGCCTGGAGACTTGAGATTTCTGAAAGCCAGACACACTCTCATTATGTGAGTGGCAGATTTACATTGTAAACTAAAATCTCAACTTCTCATGATGTCTGCTGTTAAAGTAAAGGCATTAATTGGAAAAGAATCGGATCTTGAAACTTGGTATGGGGACATATGGATTGATAATAATAGCAGTGAGGACATTGGAAACAGAGAATCTGCTGAGTCATTGTTAGATTTACCTGTAGTGGGCTGTCCTGAGGAAACAGCCTCCTCACCTCCAGTCCGCCCTGAGGTAACATCTTCCCCACTTCCAGTCTGCTCTAAGGAGCCTGCCATCCAACTTCCACCTAAAGAGATTAACCTTTCAGTGCCTGCTAATTCTGTAATCATCTCCTCTGTGGAAGAAGCCATCACTCTTCTGTCTGGAGAGATCAATCCTGTTTTACAGGATGAAAATGCAACAGAACATCCTGAGGTAAATGGCTTGAAGGACACTTCTAATTCTTTTCATAACCCACACCCACCACCAGTCTTTCATTCAAGACCAAAAACTAAAGTCCCAACCAGCCCCAAAGGGTGAGGTACAAAGTGTGACCTATGAGGAAGTATGTTATACTCCAAAAGAACCATATGAGTTTTCCAATTTATACAGCAAGAAAACAGGGGATATATGTGTGAATGGATATTAAGGGTGTGGGATAATTGTGGTAGGAATGCAAGGTTCGTTCAGGCTGAATTTACTCATATGGGCTCAGTAAGCAGAGATTCATCATTCTATGTTGTAGCTTGAAGTGTTAGAAAGGGCATTAACAGTTTGGGTGGTTGGCTGAAACATGGATCAAAAGGGGGCTTGCATTACCAGAGGTTGAAATGCCAGAACTGCCATGGTATAATATAGAGGAGGGAATTCAAAGGGTTAGAGAGATTGGAATGTTAGAGTGGACTTATCATGGAAGACTGGCTCACACACCCCTGGAATGTCCAGAGGACACACCTTTTACCAGGACTGTGGGGAATAAATTTTTGAGACTAGCTACATTATCCCTGAAGAGCTCTGTAGTCACCACTTCTCTGTAGGTCAGATATTACTGTAGGAACTGCTGTCACTGAGCTGGAATCCTTAGACACAATAGGAATAATCAGGTCCTGAGTTGGCAGAAGGTAACTGGCTTCAGTTAATTACCACAAGAAGGTGGGTCTGGCTACCATAATGGAAAACAGGCTCAAAGCAGCAATCAAAATAATCTGACTCACAGAGATTTGTGACATTGGCTAATAGATCATTGAGTACCATGTAGCAAAATAGATACACAATCGACTAAATTCTGGTTTAAAATATATAGGCAGGAGAATTCTAGGTCAAGTGAACAAAAGTCTCCCTTAAATTACAAAAACAAAGAGTCACAGCCCCTAAATCAATTCCCAGACTTGAGACAGTTTACAGATCCAGAGCCTCTTGAATGGGGGAAGGCCACATACCCATTGGGAAGGACGCTGTTACACTGCCAAATATTTATACTCTTAATTTCTTCCCAGCCTTCCCCATGGGGACCCTATGGACTTTTACCAGGGTAACTGTGCATTGGGGAAAATGAAATGATTAGATATTTTGTGGATTATTAGACAAGTTAGAAAGTGATATTAATTCCAGGAAACCAAAAACATCACTCTGGTGCTCCATTCAAAGTTGGGGTTTATGGAGGTCAGATGATTGATGGAATTATGGCTCAGGTCTGTCTCACAGTGGATCCAGGGGATCCACAGACCCATTCTGTGTTTATTTCCCCAGTGCCAGAATGCATAATTGAAATAGACATACTCAGAAATGGACAGAATCTTCACATTGGTTTCCTGATTCATGGAGTGAGGGCTATTATAGTGGGAAAGGCCAAATGGAAGCCACTGGAACTGCCCCTGCCAAACAAAATAGTAAACAAGAAACAGTACCTGATTCCTGGAAGGATTGCAGAGATTAATGCTATTTTTAAGGACTTGAAGCACATAGGACTGTTGATTCCCACCTCATACCCATTCAACTCTCCTATTTGGCTAGTGCAGAAAACAGGTGGGTCTTGGAGAATGACAGTGGATTTTTGTAAGCTTAACCAGGTGGTGACTCCAACTGCAGCTGTTGTTCCAGATGTGGTATCATTGCTTGAACAACTCAACACATCTCCTGGTCCATGGTATGCAGCTATTGATCTGGCATGTTTTTCTCTCAATAGCTGTTAGTAAGGACCACCAGAAACAGTTTGCATTCAGCTGGCAAGGCCAGCAGTTCACATTCACTGTGGTGCCTCAGGGTTATATAAACTCTCCAGCTTTATGTCATAATATCATCCACATGGATATTGATCTGTTCTCCCTCCCACAAGACATCACACTGGTCCATTATATTGATGATATCATGTTGATTGGACCTAGTGAGCAAGAAGTAGCAACTAGTCTAGATTTGTTGTAAGGTATTTGTGTGGCAGAAGATGGGAGACAAATCAAAAAGAAAATACAGGGACCTTCTACATCAGTAAAATTTCTAGGTGTCCAGTGATGTGGGGCCAGTAAAGATATCCCTTTTAAGGTGAAGGATAAGCTGCTGCATCTGACCCCTCCTATGACCAAGAAAGAGTTATAGCACTTAGCTGGCATCTTTGGATTTTGGAGACAACATATTCCTCATTTGGGTGTGCTACTCTGGCTCATTTACCAAGTGACCAGAAAAGCTTCTAGTTTTGAGTGGGGCCAGTAAAAGATGAGGCTCTTTTACAGGTCTAGGTTGCTCTGCAAGCTGCTCTGCCCCTAGGACCATATGATCAGGGTGATCAAATGGTGTTGGAAATGTCAGTGGCAAATAGAGATTCTGTTTGGAGTCTTTGGCAGGCTCCTATAAGAGAATCACAATGCAGTCCCTTAGGATTTTTGAGTAAAGTTTTACTATCCTCTGTAGATAACTACTCTTAATTTGAGAAAAAGCTGTTGGCCTGCTACTGGAGCTTAGTAGAGACAGAATGCTTAACCATGGGACAACAAGTTACCATGAGACCAGAGTTACATGTCATAAACTGGGTGTTGTCTCACCCACCAAGTGATAAATTTGGGCATGCACAGCAGCACTCCATTATAAAATTGAAATGGTGTTTACAAGATAGATCTTGAGCAGGTCCTGAAGGCACAAGTATGTTACATGAGGAAGTGGCCTAAATGCCCATGGCACCCACTCCTTCCACCTTACCTTCTCTTTCCCAGCCCACAACTATGGCATCTTGGGGAGTTCAATAAATCAGTTGACTGAGGAAGCAAAAACTTGGGCCTGGTTTACAGATGGTTCTGCACCATATGCAGGCACCATCTGAACATGGAGAGCTGCAGCACTGCATCCCCATTCTGGGATTTCCCTTAAGGACAGTGGTGAGAGGAAATCCTCCCAGTGG